>NC_089252.1:78345927-83778032 GCF_963930625.1 Muntiacus reevesi
GTGAAGTAGCTGTTTTGCTTGGCTTGATTAGGATTTAAATATACAAGGGGCTGGCGTTCAAGGATAGTGTACGATTTGCTTTAGCCACAAGTGGTTGAGAATGTAGGGCTTTCTGATGCTATCCCACTTTATAAGACTATCTCACAGCATGTTGAAAACACTTCTAATCTAACCTCTATATTTCCATTTTAACATCATCATGTCACCCTTGGATTTTTGGCTTCCCAGAGCAAACGGTTAGGCAGAGGGTACATAAGCTCATCTTTTCCCTTTTCTAATTTTGAATTGGCAATAGCAAGTGAGAATCCCTGTTATAACATCTGAGCTCTCTAAACTCATCCTTATTACTTCTTTCAAATGTATTTTTCCTGAGCTCCAAACACAGTAAGTAATGAAATTCAACAATTCCCCCACAGAACAAAGTTGTATATTAATAAACAAAAGTGATTTGCTGGAACGCCTACAATGCAAACAAGAAATAATGGGGGTTCAGGCTTCTGTAATGCACATGCTTATGAAAACATATTGATAATTATAAATACCATGCATTGTCTAGACATTCATGGACAGAATACAATTATACACCACTGGTTACAAGAAGAAATGCTCACAACAAAGGGTGATCTCGGTTTCTTTCGTTTTAGGTATATTTCAGAATTTGCACAAATACATGTCTCCAAACAAAAGGACTGTCTTCATTAAAGCAGTTCTCTTTAGAAGGCTGTACTTACTGACCATTTTTTAAAAAAGCTGTTACATTCTTATGGCTGTTTTGAATTACTGACACTATTAGTATATTATTGTTGACTTTTGAAAAACAATTCCTAGAGATGATTTATAAAAAGTCAAGTATGTATGGAAACCACACTAGTGGAAATAAGTTGAAATCTACTCTACACCTAGATTTAGTGAGTGAAATGAGATGCCTATGGGCATAAGGAAATAGATGAGGGAGCAGAGATTAGGGCGGAGGTCAGGCAATGGGGGACAGTAGGGTCTGTGGAGACACAGAGAAGTGGGAAGCCTTTACTGAGATCCAATTAGCTATTACATCATGGAATAAAGACATACTACTGCCTGATCTGATTTCAACAAGAAAAGCCAAAAATAAAGTTATTCTTGCAAAATTTCTTGATTCTTAAAATATTAGCAAGGAATTAAGTTTTTAAGCACTTCTGCTGTTTGTATTCAGTTTGGGAGCTGTAGTCTCAGGCTGTGTCGCAACTGGAAAGCAGTCCTTGCTGTACTGGATTTGTATGTGTCTTGTGTAAAATACCACAGATTCAGAGATGTTGACACATGGACGTAACTCTTGGCCCTCCAGTCTCAGGGTAAATGCCATCTTGTCAGAGAGGCCATTTTTGTCCCGGTTCACAGACCTAGGATCTGGGCCCAGCCATGAGAGCCACGATCCTAAATCCTTTGCTATTTTGACTCTTCCTCCAATGCGACATTAAAAACTAGATGGGTACGTGGGCAGGTGATGGATGGAAGCAGTTTTAGTGGTGTGATTATCAATTCACTTTCACTAACACAAATGTAGACATTCACACCCCGACACAATCCCTCAAGAACAGTTATCCCACCGTGTCCTCAAATAGCCACAGGTAGGTTTCTAAAATGAAAAGTCAATTGGAAAAATTAAAACCAATTATTTTATTCCTTTTCATCCTTTCCCCCCCCTCCCCCCATCATTCAGAGACTGAAAATCTATCTGTGCAATGTGAACTGGCTTACAGACCACATATACAGTTCTGAAGAAACCTGTCTGGTGACCAAGGTCTTAAGTGGATCCCTGAATCATACAGGATTGCTGACTGCAGTAGATTTCTGGGTACATCTTCTCATCCATTCATGCAATAGGCACTGGGGATTCTAAATCAAAAATGACACCCTTACTCCTAAGTAATTTATAATATAACCTGTTTGTCTGCTTATCCACTCATCTATTTCATATAGAACAATCATTTTATAAGCATCACACTAGCTGTAGGGGATAAAGAAAACAAAATACAGTTGAGCACTAGAAATTGACATTTTCAATAGTTATGTGATACACTAAAGATATTAAATTATTATTACTTTTGCTATTATGGCTAACATTTGTTGAATATTTACTATGTGCCAGGCACTGTTTTAAGTTTGTTACATATATTACTACATTTATTCCCGGCAATAACCTTATGAAATTGGTACTACTGTAATCCTCTACAGCTCGTAACTGGTGGAGCGAAGACTCAGTTCCATTTAATCAGATCAGCTACAAAGCCTGTAGCCCTGGTTACTAATAACAAAACTATACATTATAAGATATGAGTCATTCATTATGATGATCAGTGGGGTAATTTCATAAAAGCAGACTTTAAACCGAAGTTAAAGAAGTACTAGATTTTGACAGCGTACATATTTTTCTCTTTGGCAACATTAGATTATGGCTATCCATTACCCCATATCTCGTGTAATACTTTGTAAATTATAAGCATGATTAGACTTCTAAAACATTTTTACTGTTGCAATTATGAAACAATAGAGTGATTAGGAGTTTTATAGGCAGTAGAAGTAAGTATTGATTTGGGAAGAGATAATTTGATTAAACAGTGATTGCTGCAATCAACCGTACTTTTTGTCTTTAAATGCCAGTGAAAGACAAAGTTCTAACCAGGGTGAAAGATTCAAATATTTAACAAAATTACAACTTTTAAAATTAATTTTTAATCACCTCAGTTTAATGAAATTTAAAAACTTGTGCTTATTAAGTGTAGACTGACATTTTATTTACCCCAGTTTGGGTGTATTAAAACAAAAGCTTTTTTTTTTTTTAAATTTTTGATTGCTGTAGTGAAATAGTTGTAAGTAGAAAAGTAAGACACTTAAGTTTCCTTCAGTTACTGATAAGGGAACAATCCAGAGAGCACCATAAATGACTTCCAGGGCTTCCTACGTGGCAGTAGTGGTAAAGAACCTGCCTGCCAATGCAGGAGACCTAAGAGACATAACAGACATGGGTTTGATCACTGGGTTGGAAAGATCCCTTGGAGGAGGGCATGCCAACCCACTGCAGTACTCTTGCCTGGAGAATCCCATGGACAGAGGAGCCTGGCGGGCGACAGTCCATGGGGTGACAGAGAGTTGGCATGACTGAAGCGTCTTGGCATGCACGCAAAGGGTTCCTAGGGCTCAAAGGATGTCACCTCCAACCTAGGTTCTCTAAGCTTTGCCTCCATCTCCTTGGGGCTCCTGCTCTACAGCCTCCAAATGTCTGCCTGTGGCTTCCTGTGAGAGGTGGTGGAGTCTCAGACTGGCTGACAGGCATCCGGTGGTTCATCCTAACTGCACAGTCTATTGCCTGTCATCACTATGAACGTGGGTGATGCGTTTAGGCTAAGTCCAGTCTTGCCTCTGGATTTAGGAACTGTGCAAGGCAGACCACATGACTTAAAAGGAAGCTTGGGTGCTCTTCCCAGAGGGAAGAAGTGTGGCTGCTCATCGCAGAAAATTTCTACCATTAGAGAGATCATATTAATCTTACCACAGTTTTATATATTAACAACAGTAACAAACACAAATGCTTGGTAAGGGTCAGGTACTATGCTAGCAATTGTACAAAAAAATAATTAAAAGATGGATTCTATCTTTTAGGAGGTTTCAGTCTCTGGTTAGAAAGTAAATTTAATAGGGAACAAATTTCTTAAAAAGCCCCCCACAAACCTCAGAAGATTATAAACGTGGACTACCCTGTAGAATGGCTGACGACTAAGATTCCAGTAGAGGTTAAGTGATATTTATTCAATCTTCCATTTAAGAATGTGTACCGTTTACTGTAGGAAGTTGCCTATTAAGGGTAGTTCTTAAAAAAAAAAAAAAAAAACAACTAACATTTTTGGATTTTAAAGAATTTTAGTTAATTAGAAAAATTTATATTGTAGGCATATCTAAATGTCCTACTAACTGCAAATAACCAAAAGAATGACATAAATTTTGTTTCTAATATGCAAAATATATGTGGAGCTTATTCACATCATAAACATATAGTTTTTAAAAAGCTCTACCTTTTATATTATGCCCTTATCCACAACATATTTCCAACCTAGTTTCTACATAGTATTGTGTTATTCATTCTAAAACACTTTTTTCTTCTCCATCTTGGGAACTATGACTTATCCTTCAAATTCCAGTTCAAATATATGTCAGTGCCTTAAATCAACACCCATCTAAACCCTGTAAATGTCGCAGTATGACGCAGGGAGTGCAAGCCTAGTGCTCTGCGACGACCTGGAGGGCTGGGATGGAGTGGGAGATGGGACGGAGGTTTAACATGGAGGGGACATGCGTATACCTGTGGCCGATTAATGTTGATGTGTGACAGAAGCCAACACTAAATTGGAAAGCAATTATCCTCCAATTAAAAAAATATATATATACATACATACATACATACATATATATATATACATACATACATATATATATACACATACATACATACATACACACATATATATATATATATATATATATATATTTTTTTTTTTTTTAGAGTGGAAATAAATAAAATAAACCCTGAAATGGAGATTGTCTATTACAGAGCCCTGGTCCTCTCCTGGGAACCCCAAGTGCAGGGACATGTCCCTTGTTTCTCTCATCATCTTCAGCAGCTCCATCCTTCCTGATACCCTACAGGTAAGCAATGGATATTTATTGCATTATTCCCTTGCCTGCTTCTCTGCCAGGAATAGCATTTTCCAGAAATTCTGCATGGTACTAGACAAACCTGAGGCCAAAAGCAGAGTTCCTTCTTATAGGGGTGGCAAGTGGGAGAATGAATCTTCCTAATGACTTCCTTCTGATGAATTCTGGTTGGAAAAGAAACATTCAAACAGCAACCCTGTGGTCATCTGTTAGCCCGAGAAGAGGCAGAGCCTAGAGCTCTTACTTCAGCAGTGAGGACTCAGGGTAGCATTCAGGGTGGTAACAGACAGGGCGTTCTCAGACACCTAAATTCCAGAGGATCGGGTACAGAATGCCAGGCAGTCTGGTCTATAACCCTGGGATCATGAGACTAAAACTTTCACCTCCTAGCTAAGAAACGTATTTGCAATTACTGACCAGAGAGACAGCTCTCCTGAAAACTTCATTTCCTCCAGATGATCTCACTTGGGGATGAAATAGTACCCTGGAGTCTTCGTAAATGATAAGCATACATGTTACTTAAAATACTTTGTTTTATCTCACTGACTAGGAGCAAGCAAACCTACCAAACTAAGTTTGCCAAAAGTCCACTCCCACAAAACTTGGAGCTGAATCAGAATAATTAGTGCAGAAGTAACATCGTAAGCAGGATGACCCTGGATGGACAGGAGATGCCTACTGGACAGACCAGCAGCTGTGGCCTGGGTCTCCAGGTGAGACGGGTGGAACACCCTCTTTCTTCATGATTCCAATTAGATTTTATAGTATCTTAAGGAGTCTATAAAAGACATCAACAGGGTAACCTCTTTGCAAGGCCAGTTATCTCAGTGTTCACCCTCTGAATTAACCCAGCCTTTCAGGGGTCTAAAAACAGTCCTGTCCCTGGTTCAGCCATTCATAACTTTAAGGAGCATCCTATAGCAAGCATCAGCCACTGGGTTCAGCTGAGGAATTGTGGTCCTGTCCGCCCTTCCTACCATAACCTCTCAGCATGACAAGGAAGAATCAAAGCTGTTCCTATTTAGTGCTAAATCAAGCACAGATGCCTGCCTAGCTTCCATAAACAAAAATAAAAATTCAAAGAATACAGCTTGGCCCAACTTTCCAGGCAAATGAGACAGAATCTTTTAAGTTGGGTGTTACTTGGAGTAGTTGGTTTGGAATTGTGACACTTTCTATGAGGTTTTCAAGGCCTTGAGTTCTCTGCTATTACATTTTCTTTCTTTCTCTAATGCATTTCAAGGCCATTTATAGGTTAACAACTTGCTTTAAAAAACAACAACAAAAACTATAACCCAAAACATTTTTCTGAGCTTCAGACTTATATCCATTTCATTTTGGCCCTCATGGATTTGGGAAGACTCAATCAGGGTTCTCAATCTTCCCCTCCTGTTCCAAGCTGTCTCCCTACTCTCTTGTTAGAGCATTCACAGGGTTCCTCGAGCTATAAACCTGGGATTCACTCTTGATTATTTTCCTTCAATTCCAGTATTACTCTTCCTTTACCTCCAGTACTAAATCCCAATTATGTTATTCTTCCTGTAAGATATATATATATATATATACACACACACACACACACATATATGCAATTATAGCTGTATATGCATATACATATTATATATATATGTGCATATATATATATATAATGTATATATAAATGTTTCCACTCGTTTCATTGTACCTCTGCTAGTACCACATTCTCTAAGCAGTGGTTCGCCAAGTACTATCATCATAGCACAGGTACTCCTTCGAAAGACAAAAATTTGGGTCTCCTTGCACTCCCAGATGTCCTGAATCAGAATCCCTGGGAGCGGGCCCAGCAGATGTGTTTCTACAAGCCTTCCAGATGGTTTCTGTTGCACACTGAAGTGGAGAACCCCTTCACTAAGCCACCCTACTCTGGCTCGATAACTGCAATGTAGTCTTCATTAGTCTTTCTACTCCCATGCTTGCCCTTTACTATTCATCACTTTCTCGGCAGACAAAGTAATACTTTATTCCTAATTCTGAGCCAGCCACTCTTTTGTTTAATATTTCCTCATGGTTTTTAAATGCACTCAGAATAAAATCTTTAAAATATTTATCATGGTCTACCAGGAACGGCTCTGGTTCTTACCTCCTGCCCTAACTTCTCCTCTCATCCCTCCTCCACATCACCTCCCTTAGCAACACCATCGCTGTGTTTACTTCTGATCTGCTCCATGGATCACTCATTCTCTCCCCATCGTCTGCTCCTCATCTGCAAGGTCTCTCTTCACCATTCTTTCTCTCCTGCCATGCCTCTTACCACACTTCAGAATTTTCACACTCATATCTCTTGTTTACCATGTAATGCTATTCAAGATCTTCAATTATGTACAGACAAGAACTATGTTTGTCTTGATTTCCATTGTGCACCCACTGCCTTGTACAATGCTTATTGCAGGACAGGTACTTAAAAATACAAAAAACAAAACAAACACTTGTTGAATGGCTGATAAACACAATTTGTATTAAAATACAAACCAAAGAACAACCTTCCTGTCAGCTCACTGGGATGGTGGACCTTGAGAGGCAAAGAACTGAACAGATACAAGCAGAACCAGGTGGGACAATGTGCAAAGGATATAAATGGCCTCTCATGGCTTGACCAACACATCTCATGCACAATCCTCTCTTCTAAAAACCATAACCCAAGCTGTACCAGCCCCAAGATGTCTATTCTGCGTGTTATGCTAAAAAATCCCCACACTCTCAATCATTTCCAAAGTGCCTCCTAAGGTCTACACGAGTAAAGGCTAATGGCATCATTTCCAGGTTTGGAAGACATTAGAAGGACTTCTCTGGGACAGAGCTTGTGATGGTTCATTTTATGTGTCAACTTGAATGGGCTATGGGTGCCCTGGTATGTGGTTAAACACAGCGAGGGTGTTCCTGGCTGGGATACACATCTGAATTGTTAACTGATTCAAGCAGATTGTCCTCCCCAATGTGTGTGTACCTTAAACAACCTGTTGAAGAACTGGACAGAACTGAAAGTCTAAGCCTGAGAGAACCCTCTTTCTCTCTGCCTGTCTTTGAGCTGGGACATCAGTCTTCTGCTGCCTTTGGACTCAGGCTGGATCTTAAGCCATTGAGTCTTCTGGATCTCTGGCTTGGCAACTGCACATCTTTGGACCTCTCAGTATTTATGATAAATGTGAGCCAATTTCTACAATCTATCTATCTATCTATCTACCTACCGACCTATCCTATTGGCTGCTTCTCTGGAGAACTCATAGTAAATACAGGGCTCTGATGGACACAAGACAATCATGCATTGTATATGTTACTATTTCAAAGTAGATCTCTGGATCTAAGGAGCCCTACCTGATTCATAAGCCCAACCCAATGTACTTGTCCACAGCATCCTAGGTGAACATTATATTCGCGCTCAAGGCCACATCAAGGAATCTGCTGTAGAACTTCTTGAAGTACAGCCCCCCAGTCGACACATCTCAGAAAAAGAGGCCCTACAGCATCCCTGCCACAGCCCCCAGGCTCCAGGACCCCAGCCACCAGGCTTGGGCCTGGACAGTTTACATTCTGTCCTAGGAGGGGAGAAAGAGGAGCTGTACTGGGCCCAGCCAGGGTGGAAGGACCCTGGCCCAAGTGTTCTTTACTCCTCAAGAAGACAAGCATATTCATTTAGACTAAACATTAATTTCAAATAGGGCATTGTAAGTTTTATTAGAAGCACATTATTGAAAGTTGAACCTAAAATGGTAAGAAATTAAAACACAAATAAATAAAAAAGGGGCTGAAGAGCTGTCAGGTAACACCTAGGCAGGCAGATTTCAAACTTCAGAAGAATATAAATGCTAACCAGTCAAGGCCACTCCATGACTATGTGGGAACAAGACAAAGTAGGCCACTCAGCCATCATGTGTGAGACGAGATACACAGGGCACTCTGCAACTACAAAAATAGCTAGACATCTCCCTTTTCCAGTTCACACGAGGTCAAACTGTTTCTCTATTAGTGACTATTCTCGCCCAGCTCTCATCCTCCCATCTCCTAGTTCAAAATCACCAAGACACCCAATCATTATATTGTCTCTACTTCCTAAGAATGGTCCAACCCAAAACTGGTCCTTGCTTCCCAAAACCACCTTAGAATTACCCGACTCAACAAATCTCATCTGAACGTCTCCACCCTGAAGAAGCTTTGCTGGCAGGAGTTTGTTTTTCACGTAGTGAGGTAAATACACCTTACTGGGTTTGACTACAGGTGAGTTCCTGATGGGTTTCCTGGTGAACTCTGACATAACCTTGCACAAAGAACTGGTTACCCACTCAAGGTCACACTTTTGAATGAAAGAGAGGTTATGGAAATTAGCTAACATTGATAATACCCAGAGAACCTCAGTGTAAGTCAAAGTGACTCAGTAAAATGAATTAAAAGAAAAAAAAAATCTACAAGCAAATAAAGGAAAGGAGGAAGGAAGGAAGGAAAAATAATTTGAGCATGAGAAAGATCTCATGAAAGTACTGAAGTATTAGCTGGTACCTTGTTGGTTAAGCAACTCGAGCCTCAGTTTCAATGAGATGATTCACAGATTTGCCCAGTACTCAGTCAGGCATGAACTCCACACACATGCCCATCACCGCCATCGTCATCAGTGCTCTCACTGTTGCATTATTATGGTTATCAGTCCCTGCTGATGCTCTCAACAAGCTGCAAGTGCACTTGCAGATACTCATACACATATCTGCCTCATGGAGCATATTAAAAACCTGCTCACTCATTTCATAAGCAAAGGAAGAAGGACAAGCAAAACTCACATTGAGCTGCAGTTCATCTGTCCACTGTCCGATCAGTCGGTAGCCGGGGTTGGTGGTGTTTGTGGTCTGATACTGGAAGATGTCATAACGCCCAGGGGCATCCCCGTTCTTGTTAAACATGACTGGGGTGCCCGCGCTACCTGGGGAAGAAAAGACAATGACAGATTTTATAGTTAAACAAGATTCCGTCGATCTCTTGTGCCCTGGTCAATAGTCTGAAGACCTGGTGATGAGCAAGGTAGGCTAGAGCAATCCACCTGATAAGCAATCCACCTGTTGCTTATCAGGTTCCCCCAACATGCTCCCTGAAACTCCTGGACAATTCATCACTATGCTCTGTGAATGCTCAGTAGAGAAGGTGGGAAGACAATCTGTTTCCCCCTTTGAACAGCTCAACTCTTTAATGTCTTAAAGTATTTTATTCTACTTTGTCTTCTCTTGTAAGGAATAAAAATTAAATGCATTATTTTTCAGAGAAAATCTTAAGCTTTATTGTTGTTGTTACTATTATTATTTTAGTTTCTACCAAACACTAAATTGCGCTCAATAAAGAATCAAGACATAATAAATATATTTTTAAAATGAAATACAAGAGAAGTGAAAAACAAGCTCAAAAGTTCACTTAAATACATAGTTGAATACTGATTGCATTTAAAAGTATTTTTGGCTGATTATTTCTAATTGGCTTTAAATGATAAGCAGGCTGAAATGTTTAGCAGTTTGCCTGGTGAATGCTTAACAAACAATGGATTCTTTCTCAATTTTCTATTTGGGTCTTATTTAAAATGTCTATCTTAAGACTGAAAACAATTTTTAGAACAATTAGATAGTGAAGCCAATTTCAAAAGACTAATGCACTGTTTTGGAAAAAAAAAAGTATAACTTGAAAGTTGGATATGAGTGAAAAGTTCCTTAATATTAACCATATGGAACAAGAGACAAACTATATACAAAGAATAAAAGATGTGAATTTTAGTTACCTTACCAACAGTTACAGAAAAATCACCAGAAGTTTATAACTGAGTGCTATTTCTCTCATGATCTCTGAGAAATAGGAAAAATATCACTGGCTTCAGGGTATGTGACTACTGTCTGCTCTGCCTATGTTAATACATGATCTATATTTCCAACAGAAAACAGTGCTCTATTTCCCGCCATTTACAAGGAAGTTCGCAGATCAATTACAGGCTGAAACAGAATCACTGAGAATATTTTGCTATTTTTAGGAGGAGGGGCCAAGTAAATCTTAGGTAAACAGATGAAGCATTTTCAATAATTCTCATTAAAAATTTTAAGATGCTGATGGTGGCAGAGCTTTGCATCTAGCTAGTACTCATTAGCTTCTACAGAACTTGGGCCAACATGGTATTTGAGGTAATGACATGGATGAAAGAACTAAGGCATGTTAACTGAAGAGGAGAGAGAATGCTGGATACAGTAAGAAAGGATGTCTTCTTCAGGAAGGGCTTCCCAGGCGATGTGATGGTAAGGAATCCACCTGCCAATGAAGGAGATGCAGGAGACTCGTGTGCCGTCTCTGGGTCAGGAAGATCCCCTGGAGTAGGAAATGGCAACCCACTCCAGTATTCTTGCCTGGAGAATCCCATGGACAAGGGAGAGTAGAAGACGATGTAGAGTCCATGGGATTGCAAAGAGTTGGACATGAATGATCACACACACGTGCACACACATTTCAGGAAGCAAGAGTGATGCTGAGAGTGATCCCACACAAACGATCAATCAACACAACAATGAAGTTTAAAAAAGGGTCCAGAAAGTAGGACAATATACTTGGTGACAAGAGGTATACAGAACTGCAATCTGGGACTGACAGTTACCCCTGCTAGAAGAGACAGTCCAGCCTGTAGACAGGGTACAGAGGCAACTAAAAAGAACTCTACACTATCCGACAAGTGTCAGGCACGGACTTTTATGACACTTCTGCCTATTAAAAAAAAAATCAGAGCTTGTGACAGGACATGTAATGGTCCCTCAGGCAGGTCCAAGTTCTAACCCCTAGAACCTGTCAATGTTACCATACCTGGCAATGAGATCTTGCAGGTGTGATTACATGAAGGATCAGGAAATGGGAAGGATTAACCTAGATAATCTGGGTGGGCCCCAGGGTAATCACAGGGGCCCTTATAAGTAAAACAGCAGGAGTCAAAAGAGAAAGATGTGAGGATGAGAACAAGAGGTTGGGAAGACACAAGAAAGGACTCCTGAGTCCAGGAGAGCATGTGGACTTTGGAAGCTAGAAAAACCAAGGAAGCAGATACTCAGAGCCTCTAAAAGGAACCAGCTCTGTCTTCACCATAACTGAAGCTCAGTGGGACGTGCATCAGAATTCCAAACTACAGAATTGTAAGGTGATAAACATGTGCCGCTTAAGCTATTAATACCAAATATATGTCTTGAGTTTGAGCACACTCGGGGAGATGGCGAAGGACAGGGAAGCCTGGGGTACTGCAGAACATGGGATCACAAAGAGTTGGACATGACTTAGAGATGGACAACTACAATCAAATATATGGTAGGTTTTTAACGGTAGCAATAGGAAACCAGTATAGACCTGGACGGCACAGAACAATAAACTTCCTAACTTTGCAGGTGAGGAAGCCTACTTTAGGTTCAGAGAGGGCAAGTCACTTGCCCCAGGTCCACTCAGCTCATTAAACTAGCAGAGTAAACAGCAACTGGCCTTGGAATTCACTAGAAAGGCTTTAAATCCCAGGTCTAACACTTCCTACATGTGTGACTTGAATTAAATTATTCAGACTCCCCCTACTTCTTATTGTAAGTAATAACACCTTTCTCAAGAGATTAGAGAGAATTAAATGTAATAATGTACACAAGGTATTTAGTCTTATGCCCTAAATGCTCAATAGATGGTCATTTTTAAAATAGCTTTCACTTTTATTATCGTTTTCTTTGCTAAAATCTCAAGACCAGACATGCATACATATGTGACTTTTGTAATCTTTTTGTGTGTGTGTGTGTGTATGTGTGTGTGTGTGTATTTGGCTGCACTGGATCTTAGCTGAGTCACGTAAGATCTTCTTTCCTTGTTGTGCTATGTGGAATCTTTCAGTTGCAGCCTGTGGGATCTAGTTCCCTAACCAGGGATTGAACCTGGGACCCCTGTATTGGGAGCATGGAATCAGCCACCGGACCACCAGGGAAGTCCTCCCAGACTGATCGCTTTTCCCAGTGCATCAAAGCTGTCCCTTCTAATTGATATTTAATTTAAATTTCTCCACTGGTGTAAACATTAAAAAAACATCTTCCAAACAGTAGGCTAGAATCCATTCTGGGAATGGGCATTCACCTATGAGTAACACTGATTTGATCCCAAGAACTTGAATCAGTGGCTGAATCTGTGTGTGGCCAAACTGTGTTTCTTCTCTGCTTCTCCTAGACACTATCCCCAGAGTCCACAGAGACATCCCTTAAGCCCTCTCTGTGTAGGAATCAATAGAAGTCTTTCTTATTATTTTTCAGAAAGACATCACTATTCAGATATAGCTCTTTTCTTTCACATTGGATACTAGGATTCATGTGTGCTTTGCTATAATTCTGCAGCTTCTACTCATTAAATAATAGGTTGGGAGCTTTTCAGAGTCTGTGAGAGGACAGAGGAAGAATATCAGAGGCCTGGGGGCACCAAAGGATCTCAGCCTACACGGTAAATATTCATGAGAAAGGTACAGACTGCCTCATCTCTCTCCCTCCTTACAATCCATTTGAGGAGAAATGATTCTTGTAGTGCCCTTTGCATGCTCATTAAAGATCATTCTTAAAAAAATATAAGGCGGAAGAGCTGAATATGTTGCCTAAGTGATGTGTAACGTATGGTGTGGCTCTGACCTTTTTGATGGATTCTACAATGCAACTGGCATTTTTTTTTTTACAGTCCTCCCTCACACTGCCCTCACACACACAAAACTCCTTTTTAACATCACCCCTGAACTTCTTGAAAGAGGAAAAAGGGGATTTGTGTTCAATGAAATCTGTATCCAAAAAAAAAAAAAAAGATCAAACAACTGCAGAGGACATTTATTTGATTAATAAATTTTCAAAGGACAAGTGATGCCCTGCAGAAATGTCTACCAGGTATCAAGGCCAGAAGAGAAGCGTCCTAAGGTAAAGGAAGCAGGGCCACTTGATCGGATGGGATGCTGAAAGGAGAGACGAGGTGATGGAATACATGCAGGTAGGAAATCTTCCCAGATGAGAGTATCCGAGTGAAACTCTTTTTTTTTTTCCTGGATGGAGAATGATTTGGGATGTAGGCTGCTCCAATGACAAAAGAGCCTTTAGGTATCAAAGCACTGACCTGATAGGCTTTCTCTTCTCTTTTTGCCAACCCATATACAGGTTTCAGAAACGTAGCATTGATTTGTGTCCGTTACATTTTACTGCTCAACAAACCACCCTAAGAGGGAGTGCTCAAAAAAGGACAACATGTATTTTGCAATTTGGGAAGGGTTTGGCACAAGCCCTTGGCTAGGGCTTCCCTGGTGGCTCAGAGGTTAAAGCGTCTTCCTGCAATGTGGGAGACCTGGGTTCCATCTCTGGGTTTGGAAGATCCCCTGGAGAAGGAAATGGCAACCCACTCCAGTATTTTTGCCTGGAGAATCCCATGGATAGAGGAGCCTGGTGGGCTACAGTCCACGGGGTTGCAAAGAGTCAGACATGACTGAGCAACTTCACTTTCACTTTGGCACAAAAAAGGCCTCTCTGGGGGCTTCCCTGGTGGGTCAGTGGCGGAGAGACCGTCAGCCAGCACAGGTGACACAGTTTTGACCCCTGATCCCAGAGGGTCACACTTGCTCTGGAGCAACTAAGCCTGCGCACCCCAACTATTGAGCCTGTGTTCTAGAGTGCAGGAGATGCAACAAAAAGTGCCACCGCGATGAGAAGCCCAGGCACCGCAAGTGGAGGGCTGCCCCCGCTCACTGCAACTAGAGAACAGCCTGCACGGCAATGGAGATCCGGCACAGCCAAAAATAAATAGATAAAATTATTTTAAAAAGAAAGCAAAGAAAAAAGGCTCTCTCTGTTTCACTCGCATCAGCTGGGGCAGCTTGCAGGTCATGGGTAAGGGCTGAAGCTGACTATCAGCTGTAACCTCAGCTGGAGCCAGGACAGGAATACCCACATGCAGCCTGTTTCTCAGCTTGCTTCCTCCTAACATGCTAGCTGTGTTTGTAACACAGAAGTCCCAAAAGAACCATGCAACCGCCCTATGACATTTTGTGACTTAAAATGCACATACTGCAACTTCTGTATTAGACACAAGCTCACCCAGGTTCAAGGAGAGGGGATGCAGATTTCACCCTTGATGAAGGAAAGGTCATTACATATTTCAAGAAGCCCACAAGACATGCATCATCTTTACAAAATTTACCACAACCCAGTTTGTTTTCTGGAAAGTAATCACTAACTCTAGGTACAGACATACTTCAGATTAAATACTTCCCTATAGAGCAATTATCTATGATCGTGTACCCATGAGAAAAAAATTGGTACATTTACAACTACTGACATCTGGTTGGATGAGCAAACGCTGTGATAACTAAAATTTAGGCTCAGGTCACTGCATCCATGCAGGATGCAGGAAAAGGCGGCTGGAAGTCATAAAGACAAAATTAGCCATCTTTTCTGTTGGTACACAAGAGGAGGTTAAGTGCTTGGTGAAGAAGTAGCAATAGTTTACAGTATTCTATTATCACTTCCTAAATTGATGCTTCTGTAAATTTGGAGGTTGAGGTTATTAAACTGTACTGTGCTTTTTGGAACAAAACTCCCAGGGGTATGAAAAATTCTGTACTGAAGTAACAGAAGAGCACAATTAAGCTTACTGCGATCAAGAAACATCAATATTTTTCTAAAATATGCAAAAGAGAGGTGACATTTTTTCACAAAAAAGAATCTTAACTTCTACGCCTGTCTCTGTCATTTGCTAGCTGTGAAGTGTTGGGACAAATATTTTCTCCTCTCTAGAATTTCTTTGTCTAAAAGTCAGGACACCGAATGAGTAAAAAAAAAAAAAAGTCAAGTTTCTTTTCACCCCAATAATTGCTCACTTAAAGTGACATGAAAGCCACTTAACTAACTCTAACAGTCTTTTTTTTTTTTTTTTCTGCTTTATAAAACTGCTGAGCCCTGCCATTAACAAATGTCACATGGCCCTGGAAGTCTCCCGCCTGTCCATGTGGCAGAAAGAATTTTCCCCAGAAAAAGGAGATTATGTTGACAGCAGAGCATGACTGCAATGACAACAGAGAAAGGGGACAAACTGGCCCTGCCTGTGCTCTGCCAGAGTCTGTGTTCCAAGATGGAACAGCAGGAATAAGCCCTTTCTCTCAAACGCTTAATAAAGGTCAAGAAAGCAGGCCACAGATTTGGGTACCCGAGGTAACAATAACAGCATCATCACGGCAAAACCACGTGGCTTTAAACACCAAGAGTCTTAGTTTCTCTATGAATTAGTTTATCTGTTGAAAAAAAAAGAAGGAAAATAACCATACCTAAGCCATTTGGGATTATGAATATTAAAGAAGCCAGTATATAAAAATGTACTTAGGACAGTTTCTGGCACATACTTTTTATTTGGGACATAGACCCTAAGTCCAGTCAGTAACTCAGCAACTCTGGTTCATCAGCAGATAAGACCATCTTAACTAAATGAGTCTATAAGCACTCTACAGAAGAAGAATCAGATGAGAATCACCGAAAATATTCTCAAAATGACCTATTTTGTTGTTGTTGTTGTTGTTACTGGCTTCTGAATGGTGATGCTTATCTATGGACCAGAATACAAAATCCAGCAAATGACCCCAGGATATGTGATGAAATTTATATGTACCTGGTTCTGGGAAAATTATGTATTTTAGGAGACTCTGTATGATGAGCAAGGAAACTACAAAAAGAAGATGATCTGTAGTTGAACTATTTTTCTGGTTGTATTCATAGTCAGTTTTGTCTCCATCTCAGCTTGGAGACTGTTGGCTCCCAAACTGGATGTGATTTTTCTTCACCCTGATGCTAAGTAACTCCTGAATGATTGATCCAATATTGTGGGTTTAAATGCATTATTATTTAAAAGAAACAAGAAGATTATTTAAACCATAATTATCTAAACCAGGAAATTAACATTGCTATCATGCTATTTAAAACTAATCCACAGATGTTATTAAAATAACTGTCCCATTCATATCTTCTTTTGGTTTAAGATCAATGTTTCCACATAGCATTTAATAGTAACATTTCCTAAATTCCTTCCAGTCGGGAACAATTCCTCCATCTGTCTTTCTCCTGACCTGGGCACTTTTGAAGAGTGTGAGCCAGTTATGTTGAAAAATACCCTTCAATTTGGATGTCTGATGTTCTTTCATGATTAAATGGAGGTTAAATATTTTTGGCAATAAGACCCCGGAAGTGATGCTGTAACCTTTCTGGGTATCTTTTTAAAATTAATTTATTTTTGTTAAAGTATAGTTGATTTACAATGTTGCATTTCAGGTACATGGCAAAGTGACTCAGTTTTATATACATAACTTTTTCCCCCATATAGACAATTAAAAAATACTTAGTTCCCTGTACTATAGTAAATCACTGTTCATTATCAATTTTATATATAGTAATATGTGCATGTTATTTCCAAATTCCTAATTTATCCTCTCCATCACCTTTCCCCTTCAGAAATCTTAAGTTTGTTTTCAAAGTCTGTGAGTCTCTGTTCTATATATAAAGTTCATTTGTATCATTATTTTTAGATTCCACATACCAGTGATATAATATGATATTTGTCTTTCCCTGTCTCATTTGCTTCACTTTGTAGAATAATCCCTAGGTCTATCCATGTTGCTGCAAATGGAATGGTTGCATTTTTATGGCTGAGTAATATTTCATTGTGCATATCAATATATCTACCATGTCTTCTTTATCCATTCACCTGCTGATGGACATTTAGGTTGCTTCCATGTCTTGGCTACTCTAAACAGTGCTGCAATAAACGTTGGTGTGCATGTATATTTTCAAATTATGGTTTACTCTGGATATATGCCCAGGGGTGGGATTGATGGATCACATATTATAGTAGCACAATTTTTCATTTTTTAAGGAACTTTTATACTGTTCTGCATAGTAACTATACCAATTTACATTCCCACCAACAGTATAGGAGGATTCTATTTTATCCAAACACTCTCCAGCATTTATTACTTGTATACTTTTTGATAATGATCATTCTGACTAGTGTGAAGTGGTACTCACTGAAGTTTTGATTTACATATCTCTAATGATTTGTGCGTCTAGTCAAGGCTATGGTTTTTCCAGGGGTCATGTATGGATGTGAGAGTTGGACTGTGAAGAAAGCTGAGTGCCGAAAAATTGATGCTTTTGAATTGTGGTGTTGGAGAAGACTCTTGAGAGTCCCTTGGACTGCAAGGAGATCCAACCAGTCCATCCTAAAGGAAATCAGTCCTGGGTGTTCATTGGAAGGACTGATGCTGAAGCTGAAACTCCAATACTTTGGCCACCTCATGTGAAGAGTTTTTGACTCATTGGAAAAGACCCTGATGCTGGGAGGGATTGAGGGCAGGAGGAGAAGGGGACGACAGAGGATGAGATGGCCTCGAAGGGCATGAGTTTGAGTAAACTCCGGGAGTTGGTGATGAACAGGGAGGCATGGCATGCTGTGATTCATGGAGTTGCAAGGAGTCAGACACGACTGAGCAACTGAACTGAACTAAACTGAATGGTTAGCAACATGTGATGCTGTTAAGTCTCATTATTGGTGACATTAACCTAGATGACTTGGTTAAGTACTGTGTTCCAGGCATTTCTACTTCAAAGCTGCTCTTTTCCCCTTTGTAATTAATATGTTCCATGATGAATTATACTTTGAAGCTATGAAACCATCTTATTTCTCATCTTACTGTAGCCCCAGAATTTTAGCATCCATTGATGATTCTTACCTTAAACAATTATTACTGAGGTCTTTGGTGAATTTTGTATCTCCATCTTTGCATCCTCCCATCATGTTGTCCCTTCTCCTGCATTTATGTGTTCAATTATTTATTTATATGAGCATGAATCCATTGATATTTATTATATTATATCAGTTCAATCCACTGTTGGTCTAGAATTAGCTGGTGGGGTCTTCAAGCTGGTTCCTTTGCCCCTTCGACATGGTCCCATCAATTTTTGAGCACTTTCTTACTTTGTGGCACAGCATGGTTTCAAGCTCTTCTTATACTTGCCCTGCTCTGGCCCCTGAATTAAGAGTTCCACTAGAGATCCCTAGCTCTGTTTCACTGGAGAAAGGCATCTATAAATAAGATGTGAATGAAGGTGCAGTTATTTCTATCAGGATGTCATCACTCCTAGGCACTCTCAGTGGACAGAACTAGACGCAGAAGTTTGTAGACATACAGACGTAACCTTATCCATTTCTGTATCTCTCCAACTGTGTGCATATACTGCATGCTGGTATAGTCAACACAGTGTTACTTTAATTTTCTCCCATCCTTACTAGTCATTTCTCTCCCTGACAATGAGAGGCCTGGTTCTCATTATCTGCAATATCTTTTATTAAATCACTCAGTTCTCTTATGGACGTAAATAAGCCTCAGAATTGTGGTAAAAAACATACTAACTTCTAGCTACTATGCACTATCTGTGTACTACTCTGCATATCTTCGGTCTGACAGTGTACAGTGAAATACTGTCTTCAAAAATTACTTGCATTCTTTTTTTTCCTCACTCCCTGAAGTATGGTTACACTATTCATATGCACTATATTAGGTTTATTACTGTATAAAATTTTGCATTATCCCATGTAGAGATTACTTTTTTAATCGCGATATAATTGACATTCAAGATGGTTAATTTTATGTGTCAGCTTGACTGCAGAAGCCCTGACAGCTGGCAAAACTTGATTTCTGTGTATATATGAGGTTGTTCCTGGAAGAATGGTTAAAGTGAATAAAGAATTGTTGAATTGCTGGACAGAATGAAGCAGGTGGTGCTCCCCAATTTGGGCTGGCACCACCCAATCCCTAGAAAGTATGAAAAGAACCAAAGGCAGAAGAAGGGCAAATTCACTCTCTCTGCTTGAGCAGATACCCATCTCCTCCTGCCTTCAGACATTGGTGCTCCCAGTTCTCCGGCTTTCAGAAGCAGATCAGAACCTACACCACTGACCCTCTGACCCCAAGGCCGGTGCACTTGGACTAAAGCACCCCACTGGTTCTCTGGTTCTCCAGCTTATAGGTGGCAGATCATGGGGGCATGTCAGTCTCCAAAACTGTGTTAGCCAATGCTCATAATAAATATCCTAGTATATTCCCCACTCATCTCTACTCATTTATTTTAGGTAACCTATTAATTTCTACCAAAGTATTATACCTTGAGAAATAAGTTTGTAATATGAGATTTTGGTGTGGCAGAAAATCATAATCATTATTTCAATTAATTTGAGTACCCAGAGCAACTGACCCTTCCTTTTCCTCTTATCCACTCCCATTCCTACTTAAGTTCACCAAGGAAAAAATTTCAAGGTAAACCATGAAAGTGAAAGTGAAGTCACACAATCGTGTCTGACGCTTCACAACCCCATTGACTGTAGCCTTACAGGCTCCTCTGTCCATGGGGATTCTCCAGACAAGAATACTGGAGTGGGTTACCATTTCTTTCTCCAGGTAATCTTCCCTATTCAGAGATAGAACCTGGGTCTCCCACATCGCAGGCTGACTCTCTACCCTCTGAGTCACCAAGACAGACCCAGGTAAACTATAACCCTCCCCAATTTATTTATTCATTTGCTCACTCACTGCTAAATAATACATTTAGCACTTATACAATCATTTGAAATGATGTAATCCACATACTCAAGAGTAAACTGTAATCTGACTACTTAACTGATGAAACACAGAATATCAGCACTTGGGATTCCAGAAGAGACTGGAATAGAGATGTCTAAATGTGTTTAATAGGCTCAGACGGTAAAGCATCTGTCTGCAATGCAGGAGACCTGGGTTCTATCCCTGGGTTGGGAAGTTCCCCTGGAGAAGGAAATGGCAACCCATTCCAGTATTCTTGCCTGGAAAATCCCATGGATGGTGGAGCCTAATGAGCTCAAGCAAAATATATCACATGACCAAGATATTGGAATTTTGAAATATTTGTTTAAAAATATGCCAGATGATTATGACAAATTTCTGTATTGCCAAAAAACTTAGATTCCACTAAGTTATGTATCACCTAGAGCTGCATTATTGGATGTTCTGGTTATCTGGTTTACCACATGTCAGCATATTAGAATACTGGTAAATATATAAGAACATTAAAATCATACTTGCCATAATGTGACTTCTTAGATTCATAAAGTACTTTGGTACCAATGCTTCACTGTCATTATGAGCAATTGTCAGTTTTACATATAAAACTTCAGACATACTAGAGCTGTATGGCATTCTCTAGATGTTGCTTTTCTAAAACATAAACTCCCCATGTCAGCCTGAGGGGGATAAGAAAACACGGAGACTCACCATTGAAATTCACGTTGCGGATATACTTCAACAGCTTCTTGCCCCCAGCTTGCTCCATCTCGGGACAGACACCCCGGTAGTCAGCACAGAGATCCTTGTTCATGTGGTGCAGGGCGTGAGCCATCGCGTACACTGCGTCAATCACAAACTGAACTTTACCCTCCTGCTCATAGTTGGAGTCTTTCCCAATTCTCTCCTGTCCTGCACATGGAAACAAGAAACACACACAGACATTGGTGTTGAGGAGAATGTTTCAATTTGCATTTACTTTCAACTCTGCTTAAGAAAGCAATGCTTTGAGGAATACAGTCCTGCAGGCCACATATCCACGTTTGGCTACCATCTTTGGTTGCTTTGATGGTTTTGGGTATTTGACTTTGGAGTTCATTACTGGATATTTGTTCATTACTGGAGTTCATTTCTGAAATGTCTGACAGATCTCAGAAGCAGCACTTCTAACGATCACAGTCACAACCTTTGTAATAAGCCAACATACTTTCCAAAACACAGTGGTCCCAGAGAATCAAGGGATTAATAGGATTAGAAGCTGGGCCACCACATTCAAATCTTCAAAGCTGACTTATTCTAGAAGGGTGATGGACCAAAAAGAAAGTAAGAGAAAACTAACTAAATACTACCCCTGAAATCACTACCTTCTTCTATTCACCTGCCCTTCTTCCTATGTTGTCTCAGGTGTTGGTATTACTGGGAACTCACATGCTCAGGCTGGAAACCCCGATGACTCTATTTTTTTTTTTTTTAATTCTTTGTCTCTCAGTCCACCCTCCTACATACAAATATCCAACACTTCTTAAAAAGTGAACTGTTTTGGCCACACCACAAATGTCCCATTTATGCTTCCTCATCTCCAATCAGGACACAATGCCAGGTGTCCCTCTGCATTCACTCACTCTTCCATGTTCATATTTCCAAACCACAGAGCTAATCACTTCACCCTCATGCTCAGAACTCTGCAATGGTTCTCCACTGCCTGCAAAATGAAATCCAAATACTTTCCCTTGACAATGGAGGATATTCATCACTTGGTTCCTCTCTGCCTAGTAACAGTAAGAACCAGCAGTGATTAAGTGCCCTCCACTGTGCTGAAAGCTTTATATACATGATTTTTTATTTTATCCTCACTGTGTGACTTAAGTATTATTAGTCCTCATTATACAGATGGGAAAGCTGAGCCTCACAGAAATGAAATCACTTTTCCAAGGTCATGTATGGGAGCAGCCATAAAAACAACTCACACTTACCAAAACCCAGAAGCAACATTTCTCTGACTTCACTGACCCTACCTCACCCTTCTCCTATAATTCACACACACACACACACACACACACACACACACACACACACACACACACATATCATATATTTTGGGAAGATTCCCTGAAGGAGGGTGTAGCAACCAACCCCAGTATTCTTGCCTGGAGAATCCCATGGACAGAGAAGCCTGGCGGGCTACAGTCCATAGGGTTGCAGAGACGGACACTATTGAAGCAACTTAGCATGCAGGCACGCAAACACACGAATCTTGCTCCGCACAAGAATGGCTATTTTTCCTGTAAACATCAACTCTAATGTTGTTATCTTTGCCCAAGCTCTTCGCTTTGCCAGAAATGTCCCTCCTTGCTTTTGATCATCATAACTTAATTCTCACTCCATGGCACAGTACAATTGCTGCTTATACTTAGCTTCTTGATCACAAAGATCTTCATAAAATGTTTCAAATCTTTATAATAAAATTAATAGTATCACTGCATTTTAATGTGCTACCAGACTTTCCTTTCCTCTTCACACCCATTACATTCCCAGCACTGAACACAGCATTTGTATCTGATAGATTCTAAACAACACTTGTATTAAATTAGTCATTTGTTAAGTACATGATAATACCAGGAACTCTTTTTAGACCTCCTGTCCCTCTGTGACAAAGAGTTAACCACAGACTGAGTTTCACTCTCACAGCAGTACTGCCCAGACTATTTTCAATGAAACAATAGGGATTCTACAATCCCAGTCCATTCCCCTACAAAACAAAGTGCTCCCCACAGCCACTGTGTTCAACATTATTCAATTTCTTTACCGAGAGACTGTTTCAGGGTATTTAACATAAAGCATAATTTCCAAGGAGGAAGTTCAGAATTTCCCCAAATAATGTGAATTCCTATTTTTCCTTTCAGAGCACACGTTAGTATCTCAAATGGCAGACACTTCTGTGTTTCACATGTACACCATTCAAATACCACCCAACCTTCTGCTTACTGCTCTTCACTGGGTCCAGACCTCTGTAGTGTGTTTAGAGCAGGAATCTTTTTTGGAGAAGATAAGATCTGTCATGAATCCACACTGCTACCTCCAATTCAAAATCTGGATCACAGGGTTTCTACTTATCTCGACACTCTTACACTTTTTTTTTTTTTTAATGAGGAAAATCCTGGTTCTTAATGACACCATTACAACTATTTATTTTCTCAATTCTGTAATAAACAGGTAACATTCTTAGAATAATAATCATGCTAACCAACAGTCTAAAAATGTAGTGCAATGTACAGCCTTGGAAAAATGTGTGTTTCTCAGTTATCTGAATATTTTGATGATTTAGTCTGAGAAAGCAATTGCTGTGTTCAAACGTTTTTTGCTAAATATTGGCAAATTCCCCTCTAACAGGGTTGCACTAATTTGCTCTCCCACTAGCAAAGAGAGCTCATTTCTCAACAACTTGACAACTGAGCATGTCCTCAAACTTGGATTTCCGTCATATAAGTGAGAAATGCTGTAACAGTATATTTTTATTTGCATTTTTCTTACTACAGGGGAAGTTGAATATATTTGCATATAGTTCAAAGCTATTGTATTTATTTTATGCCATCTGTTTTAATTAATAGTAATTTTCTTCTCTGTTTTAAAAACAGTTTTATTAATAAAGTATATTCATTCCTTCAGATTAAGTTGCAAATATTTTTCCTAGTTTGTCATTTTTCTTTTACTCACTTTAGGTATTTTCTGCATGAAATTATATTTGATAAAAACACTTTTTAAAAAAAGAATCAATTATTTTCTTGTTACTAACTCTGGATTTTCAATCATAGCTGGAAAAAATGCCCCATTCCCAAAGTATAGAATGCTTTTTATCCATGCTTTCTTCTAGCACTTATGTAACTTTATTTTTTAAACTTAGGTGTCTCATCCACCTGGAATATATTCTGGTGTGCAATGTGAAGAATTAAAATTTTATCTTTTTTCATATAACTATCTAGCTATTGTAACATACATCAGTTCATCTTTTGTCACTGATATGAAGTGCATCCTTTATTATATACTGTTTCCATGTATAATTAGATGTATTTCTGGATTTTTAAAATTTATTTCACTGTTGTTTATTCATGAGCCAACACTACAGTTTCAGTTCTAAAGTCTTTATAACATATTTTAATAACTGGTAGATTTAACCTCTCTTTCACTATAACTATTATTTCTCCCCCTCCCCAATTGTTCTGGTAGTTTTTGTTTATGTACTCAAATGAGTTTTACTAACTACTTACCTATCTTGAGAAGAGAAAAAAAATGGTATTACATTTACTGGGTTTACATTGTATCTATATATGTTCTAGCACTTCACTTAGCTGGAACAAAAGTCTCTACAAAGGTAAGAATGCCCATTTGTGTCTTTCCATTTGCTCGTCTATTTTTGTTCCCTTTAATAGTGTTTTCAAATTTTTCTCACAAGAGTTTTGAGTGTTTTGTGGAAAGTTAGCATTTGGTATTTTACTTAGTTTTGCAATTATAAATATGGTTTTCTTTGCTAAGTACTTCCACTGGTTTATGGTTGCATACAAAAAATTTATTCTTTGTTTTGTTGTGGTTGTTTATTATTTTCCAACTTTCCATCATGAAAAAAATTAAATGTAGAGCAAGGATGAAAGAATTTTACAGTCAACTCACTAGGTTCTCACATTAACATTTTACTATACTTACGGTTATAAGGCGATTCATTTTCTAATATTACTTTTATAACCTGCTACTTTACAAATTTCTCTTATTTTTTATAGTACTTAAAAAAGGCAATCTTGAAGGTGTTATGACCGTTATAAAATATACATTATGAAACAGGTTCAGACTAGTAATTCAAGACAGCAGTTTTTCAACTACTTTTATAAAGACATTCATATCAGATGGAATGCCTTGAAAAATGATTGCAATATTTTAAATGACGAAATACTTTATTATGTGTGAAACATTATAGGCTTTATCCCTCTTTTGAACAGTCAGTCACCAGAAAGATATATTAGCTTATTAAAGGCTGTGAGAAAAAGGTGTACATTTGTCTTTGGGGCCACTAGGACTTGTAAATGTAGAAAAATGTAGCCTCATAATGAAACTGTATACAAGCCCCTGCGTCCTTATCTTCTTAAGTAAAAGGCTAACTGAAGAGTTAATGTTTGGGAAATGTGAAGATGTAGAAACAAAGAATTGCTGTTGTCTGGAGAACTGGTAAGAATTTAGACTATACATTTGCCACACAACAGAATCACTGAACCCCCAGTTACCCCAAAGAGATAGACATAGGCCAGACACATAGTCCTAAACTGTTTTCACAGGAAGCAGACACCCTCCAGGTGAAAACTGCTGGCCACAAGTATATAGACCCTAGACGGTTGAAACCAGAAGGACGAGGATGCTTGAAACTTCACCTTGATGCCAACCAGTCTGAGAATGGTCCTCCAGCTGATCACATCCTGCTTCTTGAACACTATAAAACTCCTCACAATCCTCTCACATGGTGAGGGCATTACCCACTGTGGCCCCCTCTGTCTGCAAAGCAATTAAAGCTACTTTTTTTTTTTTTTTTTTCTATTTCACCCAAATCTCTGTCTCTGCATTTCTGTTCAGTACCAGTGATCAGAGGCTGAGTTTCGGCAATAATATCAAGAAAATCAGAACCGGCAAGTTCATTAACAACAAAATGCTAACTTTATTTCCCCTACCGTGGTAAATGCAACTGTGCGCCAAGTTCAGAGTCTCTGGTTATTCATCTGCCACCCTACCCCTCCTCCCCTAACTGAGATCTGGTCTCTTCTGGTACCAGCGGCCACTGCAGGAGGACGGGCTTCTGGACCTTTCCTGAGCCTCACTGACTCAATGCTCATTTATCTCAGGCAACTCAACTTCCTCCTCAGCAAGCACTAATTTAGGAACAGGCCAGGGTTACAATTCTGCATGATGAGATGTAAGAAAAGAGTTTATTGGTTCCACATATAAAATAATAAAAATGAACTTATTTACAAAACAAAATCAACCCATAAGGGAAAGTCAGGTGGGGGTAAATGAGGAGTTTGGGATTAAGTGACACACATTACCGTATATAAAATAGGTAAAAAACAAGGACCTACTATAGAGTACAATTATAAATATATATATATATATAACTGAATTGCCTGCTCTACACGTGAAAATAACACAAAATTGTAAGTCAACTATATGTCGATAAAAATGTTAAGTATATAGGGGAATTCCTGAGAAAGTTCATTTGCCCTCAAAGAGAGATGGAACTCAACTGTATCAAACATTTCACACACCCCCAATATATACACATATACAGGCACGCACATATATGCACACACACATTCTGCAGTTACTCTGGTCATTTTGTGGTCCTGAGGCAATTACCCAGCATACAAATAACAGCAGAATAAAAATGGGGTAATGATGTGCAAATACTACTGAGCTATGAGTTAGCCAAGCCAAGAAATACCCTACATTTTTTTCTAAGTGACACATTCAATAGCTTATCCATTTAACTAAAGCTTGATACTCAATATTTCCCAGGCTTATTTGAACACTGCACTTCTTATTCATGTACCATTTTACAACATCTCAAGGGACAAGCATAAGTATGCTTTCTCCCCAACAAAAGTGCAAAGAAGGGTAGTTTCAAGGAATATTTTTAACAATGTAGATTAAAATAGAAAAAAAAGAAAGCATTTTCAATCAGTTCACAGTTAACACCTCGCTCTTTCAGGCTTTCTGATGAACTGAGATGCTGCTATATTCTTTTCTTGAATGAAGTTCATCCTTTTCATCACATTTCCCAGGAAAGAGTTTGAGGTTTAGATAAAATGAGGAGAACTCTAAAGCATTAGTTATTTTTTTTTATTTCCCCAGCATGCAAAGAAGATTTCCTTTTAAAATCTCCTGATTTTCTGATGTATTTTTATTTTTACCCAAACAGTCCAGTATTTATCTTTAAATGCACACTCCTGTAAGCTTTTGTTGAATAAATTGTCAGCTGCTCTACACAAACTCTCTCACAACCAGAATTTCTAGTGTTTGTTCTGCTAGCAAGGTCTTCTCTCTTTAAAAGACCTGCTTATTTTGCCGATTTTAAGATACTATTTTCTCAGAATGTGTGCCTTAGGTAATCTGCAAGAGCAAACTATTAGGGAGAAAAAAAAAAAGAACAGAAAATGTAAGAAGTTATGGATCTGAAATTATTAATAGAAACAATCCAATTGTAGAATTAAACTAAAAGAAAGGGGGGTTTGGGCTTAAGCAGGAAACAAACCAGATACTTGCTCGTGTGAACTGAGAAACCTACCAGAGAGCAGATGTGAACAACTGGCCGAGTGTTTATCCTGTGCTTCTAGGGGACGCATAAACTATAATTTTTATTTTGATTTCACATATTAATTGCAGTTATTTACATCAGGAAGACCTCTTGGAAGTAGACACGCTCGTTCAGACTGTGCTTCTAAACCCTGCACTATGCAGATACATTTTGACTGTAAAGCCACAAACTTAAAAATTTCTTGAGGCAAAAGTCCTGAGTGGTACTATATATAATTAACTAAAATACTAACGCTTGGGTAGTTTGCAAATGATAAATGCTTTAACAAAAAGAGGAAAAGGATATGTCACAGAGAGAGTCGGGTCATATTCAAGTGGTGACAGAACTGCTAGATGCCGGGTAAAGAGGATGTGGGGAAAGCAGGGTGGATATCCTGGAGCACTAGAAAATGTTGCAGGTTCTCAGATACTACAGTGACCAGGCAAGCCTTATGAAAATGCTACTGCATTCCCTCCCATAATTTAAAAATAGGTAAATAACTACCTCAGAGAGATTTTCTTTTTTTTCTCTCTCATGGGTACAGCTTTCTCTTTATAAGATGAATGTCAATGGTAAAATAAAACTCTATTTTATGCAAATTTGTTTCGTGTTTTTTTTTTTTTTAACAGTGACCCCCCCCCCCCCCCCCCGCCTTTTCATATCATCTGGTAACAAATCATGCCAAGAAACACCAGTAGAAGAAAAGTCAAAAGTTCTGGATTGAGACCAAAGGCCTTCACTGCCACTGTGTCTCTGTTTGGAGCTGAGGCTAAGTAAGAACTGAATGAGTCAAGCAACTTGTGCAAAAGAACAATGGTGGTTTTTGTCATAGTGCAATAGCATGTATGGCAAATTGCACTTACTATACTCTTCCTCGGCAACAGCTCTGTGCTAAGCACTTTTCACAGTCTCATGCTAAAATGTCCCAATGCTTCCGTGGGTACCATTTCCTATCCCTCTGTTACTTCATTTAGAGACCGTTCACCAAATGGTCCCGTCCATAGCTGCACGTGGAAAAGCAATGAACCTGGAGCTTTCCCTTTGTTTCTATTTCCAACTTGAGTTTGGAGCCACAAATAATCTCAAAGTTCACGCTGGCCCTGAGTTTTACATCCTTATACTCCAATGAATGTTTCACTTGAGTTTCCTGAAAGGAGAAAATGGACAGTTTGTCAACCACCATCATAGTTTCCCCTGACCTTTTCTTGAGTGGAAAAGTTAATGCCCAGAGAAATTGCCAAAAAGCTGGCAGAGGAACAGCAACAAAAGAACACAATAAAATAATTGATCCTCCACCTTCGATGACTAAATTGTGACTCAAACCACGAACATTATCATGTTCTGCAGTGAACTCAGTGAGTACCCTGCTATAGATTCAAAAACAACTCTAGCAAAAGAATAAAAGAATGACCACAAACCCTCATTTCTTACCATTTTCCATGGAGACTGCTTCCCAGAAAACCACTTAATTGGCACAGCTGGGTTTTTCTCTACACTTTCATTTTTTATTTCAAGATGGGTACAGGCAATGATGCATGCAGTGAGTCAACATATTGGGGCAGGGGTAGGTTTTACACAATGCATCAGTTCAGGTCAGTTCAGTCGCTCAGTCGTGTCCAACTCTTTGCGACCCCATGAATCGCAGCACGCCAGGCCTCCCTATCCATCACCAACTCCTGGAATTTACTCAAACTCATGCCCATTGAGTCAGTGATGCCATCCAGTCATCTCATCCTCTGTCATCCCCTTCTCCTCCTGCCCCCAATCCCTCCAAGCATCAGGGTCTTTCCTAATGAGTCAACTCTTTGCATGAGGTGGCCAAAGTACTGGAGTTTCAGCTTCAGCATCAGTCCTTCCAATGAACACCGAGGACTGATCTCCTCTAGAATGGACTGGTTGGATCTTCTTGCAGTTCAAGGGACTCTCAAGAGTATTCTCCAACACCATAGTTCAAAAGCATCAATTTTTCGGCACTCAGCTTTCTTTACAGTCCAACTCTCACATCCATACATGACCACTGGAAAAACCATAGCCTTGACCAGACGGACCTTTATTGGCAAAGTATCATCTCTGCTTTTTAATATGCTGTCTAGGTTGGTCATAACTTTCCTTCCAAGGAGTAAGCGTCTTTTAATTTCATGGCTGCGGTCACCATCTGCAGTGATTTTGGAGCCCCAAAAAAATAAAGTCTGACACTGTTCCCACTGTCTCCCCACAAGGTACCAACTTGGAAGGAACTATAGTTCAGACCCAAGTTTCACACACCCTCAATGTGTAGAAGGTGTTCTGAGAGACTCAACCGAGGACTTTATTTCCAAGACTAGTCCGTTGTAGGTACCACCAGCAAAATGAGCACAGGGAAGACCAGTGCTTCTGAAACTCACACAAGAAACCTTGATATACCAAACAAGAAGATGGGGCTTCTTAAAGGGCATAGATTCAGTTTCCACTTCTCACCTAGATTTCCTCTCTTCTGATCTCTTAGGCTAAATTTCTGTTTATACAGGTTAGGCTGCTTCTTGTACACAAACAGCAAATTTATCGGTGAAACAATCTTTCTGGCAATGACCACAAGAGCAAGAAAAAGACACTTATATAGGCGCCTTGTCTCCTAACTGACCCCTCAGCAGGAACCCCTTCATTAATGACATTCTACTTCTCAGAAATTCTGTTTATGCCATTCCGAGATTTATATTTAGGCTGAACTTTCAGAATACTAGTCAATTTATTAAAAATTTATTTAAACATCAGGTGAAATACTGGGTCTCTACCATCATCACCAATAGCTACTAACACTCTGAGGTGGCAGGCTGATGAGAACTTTAGAGACAACAGGTCAGGGGGATGATACTGGAACCATTGCTAATCTTTCCCTTTCCTCTCCTTCTCCTCTTCCTTCTCTTCCACTATCCTTTCTTTGTTTGCTTCAGAAATTATAAGTTATTTGCCTTAATTTAGACAATGACATTGTATTTGTGAGTTGCATGAGAGTATAAGGCTACCAGTGCAGGTAGCCTTAAGAGACGCAGGTGTGATCCCTGAGTCGGGAAGATCCCCTGGAGGAGGGCATGGCAGCCCACTCCAGTATTCTTGCCTGGAGAATCCCATGGACGGAGGCGCCTGGCATGGAGTCACAAGGAGTTGGACACAACTGAAGCGACTTAGCACACACACATGCACACACAGTACAGATACAAGCAGGGTCATCTGACTCCTGGGGTCCAAAGTCATTTCCTGAAGCAAGGTAAGCACGTTGTGGGGATGGAATGATTTCATCTCACTGGCATAATGCCTCTTTGCCTTGTGAGATGCAGAGAAAGGGCATAAGGGAATTGATCCCACTAGGGGGTTTGAAAGGACTTGCAGGGATCATCAGCCCAATGAAAGTATAAATAAAAAGAAAGAGCCATGGCTTTTGAGCCATTTGAGTTCCATATCCAGTGCTGGTGACTATAGATAAAAAGGAAAAATGTACATATGTATGTGGAACTCCCCAGAAGCAAGTCTGGTTTCTAAGCATTGTTATATACCCAGAACTCCAAAAAAAGGGGCTGGGGGTATAGTGGGCATCCAGAAAGGAGGAAAGGGTGAGTGAATATAGTGGAAAGGAAAGTGAAATAATAAGCAAGTAACTGTTGTAAAAAGGTAGAAAACAAAGATTATAATCATTTACCATGGATAGTCAACGACTGAGAAGGAATACCTAATTTAGGTGAGCAGATGACTGCAGACAAAGATGGTGGGAAAACAGCAGGTCACTAAACCCTGATATTTGGGATCTTTTTCTTAAACAGGGTTCTTAGTTAAAAACTCTACTTATCACTGCTCTCACTGGTTTCAATTAAGTTATTCAGTGGCCATGATAAAATAAAAAATACTGAGTTAGCTCTTTTTTCAAGGCAAGATTGATTTTACACTAAGCTTTATACATATGTACACATACCTTATAATATATTCTATTGACCATTTAATCATTATCATTCAGAAATGAAATAGATAGGTTCCTTCCTACTGAGCCCTAACAATATTCATAACAGAAATAAAGTCGATACAATTCTCAACTTGGCAGTTCTCAGCTTCTCAGACAAAGGCTCTGAGCTACTAAGAATATCACATGTCATCTGTAATAAAAAAACAAATATACAACAGCTAAACTGGTAAGGAAAAAAAAAATTCTTAACCAAGTAATAACCAGAAACCTGAAACTGACAGTTCAACAGCCAGAACACATGGGGTGATTTGGCTGAGGAGCAACTAGCTACATGTCCATGCTACGGTGGAAGGGACTTAAGTCGTGCTGGACGACACCCCTCCGTAGGCCAATGAAGAGGAGGTTCTTGATGTAAAGTCTAGAAATCCAGGCTTAGTTTAAAATGCATGTAGCCAGTATGATTTAATGAGAAAAAAGTCCTTCAAAAGCTCAATATTTTGAAATCAATGTGACGGTACTTCCATCTCTCCTGTCTTCAGACCAACCATGGCAAGAGTGAGGAACATGGAGGCTGATATCAGACATATCTGGGTTGAAATTCTGCCTCTGCAGGCGTTGTATCCATGACTAACGCATAGTTATATAACTTTATCCGACTACTTTACAAAGTTCAAGTTGTCTGGTATTCATAGAGAGTACTGCAATGGAAAACAATAGCTAACATTCATTATTTTCTATTCTCTAAAAACTATTCTAAGGACTCTACATGCATTATCTCTTTTAATTCTGACTCTCAGTTCAAACTGTGATATTTCTAATGGTGATACGTTCTGAATATAGTGAAACACTGGGTCATAAATGAACTGTTTAATAAATTTGGATAAATGCGAAACCCTACACAGAATGTTTTCATCACTCAAGAAAGTTACCCTGTGTCCCTTCACAATTAACCCTTCTCCCTCCACCATAAATAAACCATTGACCTGTAACCTAATTTTGCCTATACTAGAATTTCATATAAAGACCATACAATATGCATTTTCTCTCTGCTTTCTCTCACTTAGAATAATACTTTTGATATTTATTCAGTTTGTGGCATGTATCAAAAACTCATTCTTTTTACTGCTAAGTACAATTATACTGAATGGATATATTAGAGTTTAATTATCCATTTTCCTTTGGATGGACATCTGGGCTATCTCTAGCTTGGGACTTGTTAAGCCCCATGGAGGGTCTGAGAGTTTATTCTATGTGTAAGAGTTTAGCCTGCCACACTTGTGTGGACACTGACTGAAGACGTGAGGCCCTGGTTCAGAGCCAGGTACAGTAAGAACATAACGTGTGCTCAGAGTTCCCTCCTTACCACTCCCCCCACCTCAAGTCCAAGGTGTGACCAAGCACAGCCCAGGTACATGCTGCACGTACAATGAGCTTATAGTAACACTTTCAAACACTGAGCTTAGGGAGTCTGAATCTTTTATAAAGGACTTCAAGCAAAGCTACCTGACCTTTTTTTCCAGAGGGAGATATTATCTTCATATACTGACTAGTAAACAAACCATCCCTATGCTTCTTGATGATACGCTATCTGTATCTTCCAAGGCCATTTGCTATATAAAAATATCTTGGAAAGATAATCAGTTCCTCTGCCCTCAGTATAGCAAAGGACACCAATAGAGGATTGTCCCCCCAAAAGGTCAACTAAGAATAAAGCTTCTGTGAAAATTTCAGCACAAGAGTTTTGTGGCTATATGTTGTGACTGTTCTTGAGTAAATATTTAGAGATATTTAGGAATAAGTGTTGCTATATTAGAAGCTCATGAATGTTTAACATTTAAAGGCATCATCAGGTTCTAAAGAACTTATATCACTGTATTTTAATAGCAATGCAGGCTGCTCGATATCTTCTCTGACATTTGATGCTATCAGTCTTTTTCATGTTATCTATGTGAATTAGAACCTCATTGTGGTTTAAAGCATTTCTAATGAGTAATGATGAACTTTAATTTCTTTATATGCCACTGACCATCTGTATTAGACATAATAGTTTCATGTTCTAAGTGTCTTAGAAGTTCAGCATCCCAGGCCATTCAGATTCTCTATCAGAGTAGTACAACAGTCCACGAGAGCACAGGGTTAATGCCTGAAATATGGTTAAATGATATTATTTAAGGAGGAGGTGCAGCCAAAATGCTTAAGTAAGAAGACCCTGAACTCACTTCTTCCCATAAGCACACTAAAATGATAGCTATTTACAGAACAATTATCAATAAGAACAATCTGAAGATTAGCAGAAAATATTTTCTACAGCTAAAGATATAAAAAAGGAATCACAATGAAACAGGTAGTAGGGGTGGAGACAATAAGTGGGGTCAAGACACACATCCATCAGGAGGCAGCCTACAAATGGGAGGATAATCATAACTGCCTGGCATGCTACAGTCCATGGGCTTGCAAAGAGCCAGACACGGCTGAGTGGCTGAACAACAACAAACCCTAACTGCAGAAAATTTTCCCAAGGAGTAATAGGTCTGAGCCCCACATTGAGCACCCCAGCCCAGGGGTCCTACTCCAGAAGGAAAAACAAAAGCCCCCAGGGCCTATGGCTCTGAAGTTCAATGGAGCTGGTGTATGGGAAGCCAGAGGGCTACAGGAAGCAAAGACTCTGCTCTCAAAGGCGTGCACACAACCTCACACACTCCACAGTCCTGTAAAGACACAGTAACTTGAAAGGAGCCTTGGTCAGAACCACTTACTGATTTTGGAAAGCCCTCTGGAGAGAGGAGGGAAATGCAACTCTCCCAGGGATACACATGTTAGCAGGAGCCATTTTGGGCAGATCATTTTACCACGAGGACACTGCTGCTGCAAGGGCCATTTGGAATCCTATTCTCTAACCTGTTAGTGCTGGGGGATTACTTGTCTAGCAGCTAGTAGATACCAGTCCTGGAATTCCTTGGACCAAGCAACCAGCAGTGTGGGGATCTGGCCCCACTAACCAGTGGGCCGACACCAGCCCCAGGACCCCAGATCTCATAGCTAGCCACCCTGGGACCCAGGCCGCCAATGGCCTGCACCAGCCTGGGATCCCTGAGACTGCACTGGGGCCCAGTCTCACCCACCAGCAGGGCAGTAGTCTCCACATGGAGCAGTTCCTGACAGCCAACCAGGTCAGGCCAGCCCTGCCCACCAGCATACTAGTGGTAGCCAGCTCTTCCACAAGAGAGGGGCCACCCAGCCTATCCAATGGGCACCCTGAGAGCTCTGGTGACGAGGCGAGAGTGAAACTGATCCTAAAGAGCATCTCCGACATGAGGCAACCTAGCCTTACATCGAAAAGATCTAGAAAAACAGCCGCAAACAAAACTCAGGAGGTAGAGGGAAACTATAAAACTGTTTTGCACAGTGAAGGGAACTATTAAAAAAAAAGGCCACCTACCGAATGGAGGAAAAATATATTTTCAAATAATATGCCTGATAAGGGGCTAATATTTAAAAAAAACCTCATACAATTCATCAAAAACAAACAACCTGATTAAAAAATTGGCAGAAGACCTGAATAGATATTATTCCATAAAGACATACAGATGGTCAACAGAATCATGAAAAGATGCTCAACCTGGCTAATCACAAGCATAATGAAGGATCACCTCATTATGTTTATTATCAACACCTCAGAATGTTTATTATCAAAAGATAACAAATGATAAGTGTTGACAAGGATGTATGGAAAAGGGAATCCTAGTGTAAGGTTGGAAGGAAAGTAAATTGGCACAGCTACTACTGTGGATAAAAATATGGAGGTTCCTCAGAAATTATTCACCTTGCAATGCAGGGGACATTGGTTCGATCCCTGGTCTGAGAGGACCCTACATGCCAAGGGGCAATGAAGCCTGTGAGACGCAGCTGCTGCATTCATATTCCAGAGCCCACGTGCCACAACTAAGCCCACATACCCTACAGCCCAAGCTCAGCAACAAGAGAAGCCACCGCAATGAGAAGCCCATACACCACAACTAGAGCGCAGCCCCTACTTGCTGCAATTAGAGAAAGTCCATGTGCAGAAACGAAGACCTAGCCAAAAAAATACACACACATACATACACACACACAGAGGACTACTATATGATTCCACTTCTGGATACTTTTCTGAAAAAACAAAAACACTAATTTGAAAACAGATATGTACCCCTCCATGTTCATTGCAGTTTTTTTTTTTTTTTTTAACAATAGCAAAGATATAGAAGCAAAGTAAGTGTCCACTGATGAATGAAGATGTGATATATACACATACAAATAGGCACAGTCACACACAATGGAATACTGTTTAGCCATAAATAAGAATGAAATCTTGCCATCTGCAACAACATGGATAAACCTACAAGATATTATACTAAGTGAAATTAGTCAGACAGAGAAAGAAGATTATTATATGATATCCCTTATATGTGCAATCTAAAAAACAAAGAAACATTACTAGACAGAAACAGACTCCTAGATATATACCACAAACATGTGGCTGTGGGGGGCGGGTACTGGGTAAATAGATGAGAGAGATTAAGAGGTATGAACTTCTAATTACAAAATAAATGTTTGTTGGGGGTGAAATCTCTAACATGAGGAATAGAATCAATAACACTGTAATAACTTCATATGGTGACAGATGGTAACTAGAGTTATGATGATCATTTTGTAGAGTATACAGATATCAAATCATTATACACGTGGAACTAACATAGCACTGTAGGTCAATTATAATAATTCAATTTAGGTATATGTATATAATTTCTTTTAAAATTGTAATAAACTGCAGCCATTAAATTATACTCTGCAAGACCACAATAATCTCCAAATTCTAAACGTGATCCTTTGCCACTTCATACATCTTTCAAGGAGTCAGTTAGAATGTAAGGTCTCTGTAGTGGTTTCCAAATGAGCTAAAAGAAGCAGCTTATAGGTTGTTTAAATCATATTCTCCTAAGGTCATAAACTTTTTACAGGAAAAAGTTATGCGTAGTTTTTGTTTTTGTTTTTTTACCCTGTTTTTCAATGTAATGTTAATCCTTTCATGCCAGGAGGTGTCACTTCCTTGAGTCATTGTTTTCAAGAGTAAAGCAAAATGCTTTGGTTCAAATCCCAATACTGCTAGACACTAGCCAAGTGACTCGGAGGAAACCACTCATCAGACCTTTATGAACTCTGTTTTTACCTTTCCTTTCACTTGACTATAAATATTAGAGCTCTGCCAACTCTGCTGAGTTGTAGGGATGATCAAATGACACAGGAGATACTAAAACAATTTAAAGACTCTAAAGTGCATCTCATAAAAAAGATAAATCAGTACCCAAACAGATGGAAAAAAAATATTTCACTTTGCAAGTTTTCCAAGAAAGGCAAACCAAAACAGAGGCAATATTTTAGTAGTTTTGCCAGTGGCTAAATAAATTAGTACAGTGCTTTTAAAAAAAGTTTTTTTTAACTACACTTCAATTGTTCAAAAAGTTTTCTACTCTCAATTAGCAATGATAAAAATAGTATTTTTATTAAATATTTTCATTAAATATTAACAAATTAATAATAAATTATAAATATTAAATATTATTAAATACACATTTACTATTGCTTGTCTAATGCTTCCTATATATCGGGCATTGTACTAAACACTCTTCTTGGACAGGTGACCCTTGAATCAGGTGGAGACTAGGGGTGCCAACCCTTCATGCAGTTGAAAATCTGCCTGTAGCTTATAGTCAACTCTCTGCATCCATGGTTCCTTGTTATCCTCCCATTCAACCAACCATGCATCGTGTAGTACCATGGTATCTACTCCTGAAAAAAATCTCCATTTTAGTGGATCTGTGTAGTTTAAACATGTTTTGAGCAAGGGTTAAGCGTACAAGCTCATTTAGAACTTCTCCTTAAAACACAAAACAAAACTCTATTAAGTTCTTATTATCATTTACATTTTACAAATTAGGAAACAGAGATGCAAGCTCAGAGTGCTGAGCCAAAAAGTTTGCATTTTTCTGCGACATATTACAGGAAAACCCAAATGAACTTTTTGGCCAATCCAACAGAATGGGGGCAAGAAACACAAGTGATTTAAGGTGATTTAGTTTCAAAGTCCTCATTCTTTACTACTCCATTTAATGATTTTTGTAAATTCATCCTCAGAAAGTAATCCAAAAGAAGAAAAGAACAAGAGGTCTTAAGAGATATTTCTGAATGTGTTTTGTATATACTTGCCAATTTTGGAGAGCTTCCCAGGAGGCTCTACTGGTAAAGAATCCACTGTCAATGCAGAAGATGTGAGTGATGTGGGTTCGACCTCTTGGTCGGAAAGATCCCCTGGAGGAGGGCATGGCAATCCACTCCAGTATTCTTGCCTGGAGAATCCCATGGACAGAGGAGCCTGGCAGGCTACAATCCATGGAGTTGCAAAGAGTCAGACACAACTGAAGTACATACACACACCAATTTTGGAAGTGATGTGAGTAAAGATTCAGCAAATTATGGCAAATAAAATCACTTGACTGTTACATGATATTTAAAATAATCAAGAAAACTAACAATAAGTACAGTGTTTATGATCCACATTTTTTAAAATTCAAAGTTACCTCAATTTCTTGTCATCACCATGTTAGGATTACAAGACTGTCAGGATTTCTAGTCCTGCCCATGCCAGCATTCCTAGTGTTCTCAAGGACTATAAAGGTCTCTTTCCTACAAATGACAAATTCAGGTCAGGAAGCCCAGCAACATCATCCCAAAGTCTTTCTTTCCATGAATGCTAGTGAATAAGACAGAGCCAATGAGACAGAATTCACTATTTTAATAAGAGCTTACACACTCTGGTGTTAACATCAGAAGAAAGGTAGATATAAGTGAATAGTTAGATAAGGTGTCCCCAGAGAAAGGAAGAAAGTTCTCATCAGAACACAAACCTGGAGTTTATTTCACTGCAATCTTTCTCCATCAGACAAGTGAAGCACTCTCTCAAGGACAATGGCTTTTCCTTTGTCCAAGTCCTTTCCCTTTTCTATGTGTAGAAAAGTGGCTCAATGCTTTAAAGGCAGACAAGACAGAACTCTCTCATTTGGCCAAATTGACAAAAGACAAACCTATGGACCAGAGCTCCTCTCAGACATGCCAGTTTAGAACAGACACTCAAGAAACAAGCAAAAGAACCCAGAAGCCTGGAGTCACACACTTTTCTTAGGGGCCACAGCAGTAGCTACTCCCGGACTCTGAATGTTGGGACATTATAGCATATTTACTACGAAGTGTCTCTACCCTGGAGGGTGGCACATAACGGAAGAAACAAATACTGACAAGAGCCTTTCCAGATGGCCAGACCTGGGTTTGAATTCTTTCTGGCTGAATGACCCAGAGCTGAAGGCAGAATGGAGCTCCTAAGCCTGGGCTGCCACCTCCTGCCATGTGAGCTTGGGCAAAGAGCTGCACCTCCCCCTGATTCCATTTTCTCATTTATAAAACAGTGAAAAATAAAAACCCTAGCTATTTTAGAGAGTCGTTGTGAGGGTTAAAAGAGTTAATATGTGTTTCACATTCATCAACTAAAAGTTGGGGATAGGGAAATGACAGTCTCTTCAGCAAGTGGTTTTGGAAAAGTTGGACAGCCTCATGCAAATCAATGAAGCCAGAAGATACCCTCACACCATGCACAGAAATAAGCTCAAAATAGCTTAAAGACTTATATATAAGACATGACACCATAAAACTCCTAGAAGAGAAGAGAAGCAAAACATTCTCTAAAATATGCAGTACCAATGTTTTCTTAGGTCAGTCTCCCAAAGCAATAGAAATAAAATCAAAATATACAAATAGAAGCTACTCAAACTTAAAAGCTTCTGTACAGAAAAAAAAAAACCATCAACAAAATGAAAAAAAGCTACAGACTGAGAGAAAATATTTGCAAATGATGCAACCAATAAGGGCTTAATTTACAAAATATACAAACAGCTCAAACAACTCAATAACACCACCACCACAAACAAAACAGCCCATCAGGGAAAAGGGCAGAAGATAAAGCAGATATTTCTCCAAAGACAACGTATAGATGGTCCACAGTCACATGAAAAGATGCTCAACACTGTTCATTATTATATAAATGCAAACCAAAACTACAATGAGATACCATCCCATACCAGTCGGAATGGTCACTAGTAACAAGTCTACAAATAATAAATGTTGGAGAGGGTGTGGGGGGAAAAAGGAATCTTTTTACACTGTTGGAGGGAATGTAAATTTGCACAGCTACCATGGAAAACAGTATGGAGGGTTTTCAAAAAATTAAAAATAGAGTTGCTATATGAACCTACAATCTTATTCCTGGGCATATATCCAGGGAAAACCATAATCTGAAAAGATATATGCATCACAACATTCACTGCAGCACTATTTACAATAGCCAAGACCCAGAAGCAACCAAAATGTCCACTGACAGGTGAATGAATAAAGATGTGGGACATATGCACCATGGAATTACTCAGTCATAAAAAAGAACAAAATAATGCCATTGGCAGCAACATGGATGGGCCTAGAGATGAACATACTAGAGGAACTAAGAGAAAGACAAGAAAGACAAGTATGATATTACTTATAAGTGGAATCCAAAATATGACACAAATGAACATATCTATGAAACTGACATAAACCCACAGACAAAGAGAACAGACCTATGGTTGCCAAGGGTGGGGATAGGGAAAAGAGGGATTGGGAGTTTGGGATTAGCAGATGCAAATTCAGGATGAATATAAACAGCAAATTCATGGACCGTTCCATGTTTTTTGGCTTCCCTCATAGCTCAGTTGGTAAAGAATCTACCTGCAAAGCAGGAGACACCGGTTTAATTCCTGAGTCGGGAAGATGCACTGGACAAGGGAAAGGCTACCCACTCCAGCATTCTGGCCTGGAGAATTCCATGGACTATGGGGTTGCAAAGTCAGACCTGAACGAGCAACTTTCACTTTTACAAACAACAAAGTCCTCTTGTATAGCAGAAGGAACTATATTCAATATCCTGTGATAAATCACACACACACATATATATACACACACACATGATACACACACACACACACATACATATACACACACACACAGTGTACATCTGAAACTAACACAATATTGTAAATCAATTCTACTTCAATAAAAAATTTTAATTAAAAAAGTGAGGCTAAAAATGTAATTCCCATTTGGAGGATCATTATCATCTATGTCAAGTGCTTGGTCTAGTAGCTGGCATCTGGCAAGCATTCAATAAATATTAGTTACTATATTACTTTTAAAAAGACTCAAAATTAAAATCTTAAGTGTAACACTTGCAAAAAGCTGAAGGCTTTTGTTCATTTAGATTTGTATTCATCTACTTTTTTGTAGGATGAGAGACTGTCATTTAAGTAAGTACCTAATAAGCATTGATTATTTTATAATTGTCACTGCTAAAGTTTTAGCCCTAGCTCTAATTTCTTCCTCAGAGGATGTAAAATGTAACAATTCTCCATTTATGAGAATAACAATAATTAATGGAGTGAAGGATATGGTCAAAGCTGGGAGGCTGATGCATTCCTTAGGCCTCTGTTTCTGTGATTCTTTTTTCTTTTAAGGCAGGGATGGTTTATATATCATAGTTTATTGAATTTAGGGAATTTCTTACTTTTTTACTCAAAATGGAGCACACATCAACTCAAATAAATGCAGGTCTTGCAGTTTTCTTTCAGTGTCTTGTAAAAACCAACATAATGGAGTTATGAAACATTTAACATGCGCAGCACAATAAATCCTACAGAGCTCCTGATTCAATCCATTTGCCCAGGTTGATTCTCCAAATGAGAGATTCTGTTTCAGTGCTTGAAAGAGGCAGCAAGCTGAGCACCTTCAGGAAAACAAAGGCATGTACCACCTGCCCCTCCTCTCCCAACCTAATCAATTGAATTGATAGGTTTCGTGCAGATTTTTAAGAATAGCAAGTAAAACTAATTCCTCAACACTGACTTATTAAACTTCTACTCTATGCCTGACCTGAGCCGGGTATACAAAAAAACCCCAAAAAACAAAAACCTGAGTGTCTGGTGTCACTGAACCTGCACCAGAGTACAGGAGAGAGGTGTTCACCACAAACTCACACTAAGGAGGGTAACATCACAAACTGAGGCCAGTGACCTTCAGAAGGAAAGAAAGGGGGGAGAAGAGACAGCAAAGAGACTGACTTGATCATGGAGGGGTCTTTCTGAAGGGGGTGACACTCTGAGATGTGAAGCGTGAGTAAGTATTAACTATTCAAGCCTTGTATTGAGGAAAACCGGTTCCAGGCAGATGGGACAGCATGTACAAAGGCCCCGTGGTAGCAAGAATTCAGGAGCGTTTACAGAAATAAAGGAAGGTCAGAGCCGCAGCAGCAGGAGCTGGGGCCTGGAGACCATGCTCAGAGCTTGTCCTCTCCCTGTGAACAGTGTGTGGACACCGACATGTCTTAAATATCAACAGGGGCAGGATTAGTTCTGCACACGCTAAAAATAGCACTGACTTAGGTCTGGGGCCCTTCTTGAGATTCAGTAACACTTCTGCAATCTCAAAACTTGTCCAAGGAAAGAGAGAATCTGTTGAAATATAGTCCATGCCTGAGGCATGATTTATGTAGTCAAGTTAACAGCGAGGCTGTCAGACATTTGAAGTCCAATAACTATTTGTCCTAATGATTTTTGTACACTTGTATTCACAGAAGGGGAACCTCTTCGACTTGGCTCTTGGCATAGTTTTCCTTTGATTTTTTGGTGGTTTAAAATTTAATTCTAAAATGTAGCCATTTGTTACAAACTTGCCTGAAACTTGCTTGTGACAGTTGCATTTTTCTCAAATGAAAAAAGCAACAGCATCTAGTAATTGGACATTTCCCTACCATAGAAAATTGCCCACTCCTGCCAGAGCATCAGACTACTTTGGTAGCTCAATTTATAACTGCTACTCTGATACTGGTATGCTTTTCCTTAAAGGTATTATTTTGTACTATATATGATTTCTCATGATTTCAGTCTCCACCATCTGTTTTCATAAGGTGGCAGGACTGTTCGCCCAACCCTAAAAGGACAGAGAGTCCCACCAGGATGAGACACACTCAGAGAGAACTTTATAGTTCAGGCTGCAATTCCCTGTTGTGTGATTAAGCTGCTGATGAGACAGGACATGTGTATTTGTGTCTTTTTTCTTGGTACAAGCTATAGCTTTTCATCAACATAACAAAGTTTGAGCACAACCGGAAAGTATTGCCCTGCTTTGAGCTCAGGAGAGGAGACAGGAAACCAGGTCAACTCACTTCTTCATCACAGCCATTTCTAAGTGAGGCCCAGAGGGATCCATCCAGGATCATGATCAGAGGTGTTCTACTGAAGATCCTTTACCGGCTCTGTGTCAGCAAGTGAGGAAACTGCTGCATTAACAAAACCAGAAATAGATTCCCAAAGGAGAATGTGTCTATTTACGTCCTAAGGGTCTAGGAAGGCAGTTAGGCATCAGAGGAGAAAGAGCACAGGGAGATATCAGCTGCATTTATTCTGTGGTTGATCCCTTTGATCCATGCCTTCCTTGTCTGTATAATGGGAATAAAAAGCTCGTACAGACAGTCAGGGCTGTGGCAGTGGTTTCTGCCAACTATTTAAGTTGGCAGAACTTAAACACCCTTAAACACCAAGGGTGTTTAAGGTTTTCTGGAACAATTCTTAACTGCTGTTTTCTAGTTTAACCTCTTATTTCTTTCACTGCACTAATCATAACTTGCAATGATTTTATTCATCTGCTTTTGGTTTTCCACCTGCCTTCTGGACAGGAATAGAAGCTCCCTGAGGGCAGAGCCTGTATCTTGCTTCCAGCTCAGCTGCTCACCCTATGCAGGCACCTGACACATATTTGTCAAACGAACGAATGGGGGATAGACCGTGAGAGAAAATGAGTGTCACCAGTTACTGGGATGATTTTTCTCATTAGCAACTATGTTCTCAGATAGGTCACACAATTGCTCCAAGGTTCAGTTCTGTTTTAATCTATAAAAGGAGGGTGATGCACATCTTGTTTATTTCACCAGGCTGATGGGGTACCACTCGGGAGGATAGAAACTCATAAGGTATACTGACCTGTGCCTAGTACTTTACGAGACCAAGGGTGTCTAACGTCAAGGGAGAAATAAGACTGACTATGAGCATTAAAAAGGATTTCAATCATGGGGGAGATACTTCTTATAAAAACAAAGCCAAAGGTAACTTTAGTCACCACCACCCACCACCATAATGGCATATGAACCCACTGCACATAAACTATTTCCACCGGGCACCATTCTATCGAATCCTGGCAAGTGAGACCATGGAACAGGGATTACTGCTGTTCCCATTTCATGGCTCAGGAGACATGGAGCTGAGACAGCTCAGGGACGTGTCCATGGACACAGCATGGGAGAGCGCTGGGGCTCACACCTGGCACTTGGACTCTGCAGGTCTCAATCACTTTTCATGCATCGATTAGTGTAACTATATCAGGCAGCTTGAACACTGTTTCTACATAATAGAGCTCTGTGCACCAGGAGGGCAAACACACACTATTTGAGGGTGAGGAAATGGGAAGCCTCCCCGTGGGTTCACCAGGTACCTCACCAGGTGTGATTGGAAACACTAAAACAAAGTTAGAAGTACCCCTGGACAGTTCTATCTGGATTAACACAAATGGTGGATGTTTATTTTGTGGGCACATTTTTTATTCTCTAGAAAAAATGAGTATGATGCTGCACACATTGTAAAAGCCTAAAATGCTTTTCGTACCAACATTTCTCTTTGGAAGGAGGAAAAGGAGGAAAAAAAAAACTTGCATTACTAGAAATGCCTCCAAAGGAAAACTGTACTCCAGTCTAACTTCCTTGATGATACTTGATAAGTCATGCAACAGCCCTTTCTTAAACCTACTAGAATGAGTCTAAGCAGCCAATTTATAATACTTCTATTGCTTAGAAGAGGCACTTTTGTTTACAAGGACTGTTGCTGAGATGACACCGATGCATTAATTCCCCTCATTTGGGAATTCCTTCTCATAAACTGCATAGCCTGACAGAGTTTACAAAATGTGGCAAGGCTGTAACTCCAGTTTGTAAAGCCATCGCCTATTGAAGGTAATGAGAAAGAAATGACACACAGCTCAAATAATTACCCCTTCTACCGTTTATGGAAATGGTTTTTGCCTGGATCCCCCTGGGCTTTCAGTATGGTGTTCCATGATCCGCCTGATCTTGCACAGAATTCAACCTGGCTCTGTCCATCCCCTGGTGAGTTGTAGGCCTGAAGTACAATGGTGTGTGCTGGAGAACCCTTTTCATGCTTTGGAGGATCAGCGGCAGAAAGAAGCATCCATTTTTCTGCAGAGTTCATCTACACACATCTATTTGAGAAGGCTGAAGGCAGCTAGCCTCTACCTTAGACATCTGGTCAAGACTTGGGAAAATGAGCTTTATGAAGTTAGTGCTACATCCGCACTGTTTAGTAAACACAAGGGCCTGGCTTGCCATCCATGACTCCTCTAACTTTGCTTGTATGCATATAGTGCTCTCTGGCAAATTCTTGCTAAGGTAGGGGCTCAGCGGTAAAGAATCCACCTATAATGCAGGATATGCAGGTTCGATCCCTGGGTCATCACGGAGATGCCCTGGAGGAGGGCATGGTAACCCACTTCAGTACTCTTGCTTGGAGTGAGGAGCCTGGCAGTAATATCCTTACATATTTATATGTCATTGTATGCTCCAAAGCTCTTATTCATTGCTTTTAAGAAGTTTATAATAGAACACAGGAAAAAAAAAAAAAACTGATTTGAGTTTGCATCATGTGGTCAATATAAAGCTCTGAGCTTCAGAGGTTGGAGTCCTAGAGGGTTCAAGACACACAGGGTTGCCACATGCTAAAGAATTACAAGGACATGGCTGGACCTAAGTTAGCATTCTCCCTCAGCCTCTACTAAAGACAGTCAGGAATAGAAGATGAAAAGGAAGAGACTAATTGGAAGCCTCTAAGTTTAAGGGGGTTGTGCACCCCTGGAAAGAGTCCTCGGCTCCATCCCTCCCACCTCGCAGCGTCAGGAGGACTGGACAAGCCATCATGATCAGAGCTGAGTCCGGAGAAGCCCTGAGGCGGGGCCAGGAGACCATGCTGTGCTCACCTCCACATCTCCGCTCCTAAGAGAGGGTACCACGTTCCTGGGAGTGGATTCCTGGGCAGGCGGGGGTCACAGGGAAATGTCAAAGGCCCAGAGCAAAGGGACCTCACAAACAACCCCAGTGCCCCCACCTTCATAGAGCCCTCTGTAACTAAGTCTCAACTACACTGATGTGTAGGAAGGAGGGACTCTAAAAGGACTGGTTAAACTTTTACACATAACTGGAATGGAGATGCAAAAACAAAACGACAGAAAACAATCAAAAGTGGTGTTTTTTGCACTGCTGGTTTTGTGGCCCCGAGTTGTACTTTTGTAACTTAGCTGGAGGAGAGGATGCAGTGATCACCGCTCTCAGAAGCAGCCTTACCACGTGCCACTTATCTTGTTTCAAATTTACCCAGTGTCACAACTGACATATTTGATGAAAGATATCCACTGAAATCAGGCTACCCTTCTGTTCTAAAATTCCTTTAGAAAGATAAACTTTCATATCTAATTGAATTAATAGTAAAGCCACAGAATCAGCATGGCCTTTCATATGATTTAATGCTCCGCTGAAGTCTTTTTGTCGGCTAGTACATACAGGAACCCAAAGTCATACCTATAATCATCTTTTATGAATGTGGGATTTTTATTCAATACTTCTATTCCAAAAAGTATTTAAAATATGTTTTCCAAGAACAGTGATGACTTCAGATGTGACATTCAGGTAATTCTAATTTGGGTAATACTAGAGTGATAACCGTTTCATCTAGCTAAATTTTATTAGTAAATTCACCCAAAGAGTTGCTATAAAATGCTGTACTATATCCACAAAGCCATTCTGAGATGATTCTGAGACATTTAACACATATTTATATTCATTTTAAAATGAGTGGCAACATATAAAAATTCTAATAATCTGGTTCATACTTATTAAATTACAATTAATCTGCATCAAACCTTAGTTTAACAAAGCAAAAAGGAATAAAAATACATTTTACTTTACTTCTCATCAAAATGACTTCAAAAAGTCTTACAGCAACAAAGAGTAAGACATTATTTGTCTATAGCATTTTGAAGTGGATTCCTTAGTCATGCTGAATAAATGAGGAATCACAATATAACATCTATATAACTATTAAAGGTCAATTAAGAATAGCATAATAAAATGACAGGGAAAGTAATTAGTAGAGTCAAATCCTTCCTCTCCCCATGCCCCATATATTCTCAGAGAATTTAACTTACTTCAGTGTAACTCCTTTGTCCTGATAGTTAACAAATTATATAGGCTCTCCCAGGTCTGGGTCCAGGGTAAAAATAAAAGACTTGAGAAATGCATGCTTTACGCTCACTAACAGCATTTTTGTTTTAAACACATGAGAAGGATATTTTATTTTTTTAACTTTTTATTTTATATTGGAATAGGCTTTCCTGGTGGCTCAGACAGCAAAGAATCTGCCTACAATGCAGATATCTTTCATCAAAGCCTGGATTTGACTCCTGGGCTGGGAAGATCCCCTGGAGAAGGGAATGGTTACCCACTTCAGTATTCTTTTTTTTTTAAGTGGAGGCTAATTACTTCACAATATTGTAGTGGGTTTTTGCCATACACTGGCACGAATCAGCCATGGGTGCACATGTGTCCCCCCATCCTGACCCCCTCCCACCTCCCTCCCCATCCTCTCCCTCAGGGTTGTCCCAGTGCACCGGCTTTGAGTGGCCTGTCTCATGTATCAAACTTCGACTGGGAATCTATTTCACATATGGTAACATGAATGATTCAATGCTATTCTCTCAAATCATCCCAGCCTCACCTTCTCCCACGGGGTCCAAAAGACTGCTCTTTATATCTGTGCTTCTTTTGCTGTATTGCATATAGGGTCATTGTTACCATCTTTCTAAATTCCATATATATGCGTTAGTATACTGCATTGATGTTTTTCTTTCTGACTTACTTCACTCCGTATAATAGGCTCCAGTTTTATCCACCTCGTTGGAACTGATTTAAATGAATTCTTTTTAATGGCTGAGTAATATTCCATGGTGTATATGTACCACAGCTTCCTTATCCATTCATCTGCTGATGGGCATCTAGGTTGCTTCCATGTCCTGGCTATTGTAAACAGTGCTGTGATGAACACTGGGGTACACACATCTCTTTCAATTCTGGTTTCCTCATTGTGTATGCCCAGCAGTGGGATTGCTGGGTCATATGGCAGTTCTGTTTCCAGTTTTTTAAGGAATCTGCACACTGTCCTCCATAGCGGCTGTACTAGTTTGCATCCCCACCAACAGTGTAGGAGGGTTCCCTTTTCTCCACACCCTCTCCAGCATTTATTGCTTGTAGACTTTTGGATAGCAGTCATTCTGACTGGCGTGTAATGGTACCTCATTGTGGTTCTGATTTGCATTTCTCTGATAATGAGTGATGTTGAGCATCTTTTCATGTGTGTTAGCCATCTGTATGTCTTCTTTGGAGAAAAGTCTGTTTAGTTCTTTGGCCCATTTTTTACTGGGTCATTTATTTTTCTGGAATTGAGCTGCATGAGCTGTTGTATATTTTTTAGATTAATTCTTTGTCAGTTGCTTCATTTGCTATTATTTTCTTCCATTCTAAAGGCTGTCTTTTCACCTTGCTTAGCGTTTCCTTCGTTGTGCAAAAGGTTTTAGGTTTAATTAGGTCCCATTTGTTTATTTTTGCTTTTATTTCCATTACTCTGGGAGGTGGGTCATAGAGGATCCTGCTGTGATTTATGTCAGAGAGTGTTTTGCCTATGTTCTCCTCTTAGGAGTTTTATAGTTTCTGATCTTACATTTAGATCTTTAATCCACTTTCACTAACAGCATTTCTTAATAGGGTTTTGCCACCTCCCACTCCCAATAGAGTGGTCTTTACTTAAACTATTAATTTTGACAAGTAAGGTGTAAACACAGCTTAAGGATACTGGCCTCCCAAAACGTGGACATTTACCAAAGTATACTCTTTGGCCCCCGATATATGTCCACAGTAAATATTGGTTGATTAGTGACTCAGATTGAAACTGAATTTGCCTATTATATGATCTGAAAGTGTGTGTGTGGGCTAAGTAGCTTCAGTCATGTCCAACTGAATTTCAGACATGGAATTGGAATACATTTCAAGTGTATTCCAATTGAAATTAGAATACATTAGATTTTTGCCACAAAACAAAACAAAAAATATGTCACCAATTTATTCTTCTTCTGTCATCTCAAAAGAAGAACAAATCTCTGAAAGTTAAATTATCCCTTCATGAGATGATGGATTTCTAAATGCTGAGTTCCTTCTTTTCAACAAAGAGATAATTCTGATGAATCAGTATTTACAAAGTGACATGTGGCAGGACGATAATGTTAGCTAGACAAACGTCTGCGTGAGTCTTAAAATACGACACAGTGATAATTTTTATGGACTGCCACAGGCAGGCACATTCAAATTTTCAGGACCTTCTGACTTTAAAGAATGGGTTCAGAAGCAAAGAGCTTGGGGATGCTACTAACCACATAGGCATATGGTGCATCAGGGATAAATGGTACAAAAGTTGAGGCAAGGAGGTGTTCAGCAAGTCCAAAGTTCAAAAATGCTTGGGGATACTCTACAGTGAGTGTGTGTGAGTGTGTGTATTGTGTGTGTGTTACCCAGTCCTGTTTGACTCTTCACGACCCAATGGACTGTAACCCTTCAGGCTCCTCTGTCCACGGAATTCTTCAGGCAAGAATACTGGAGTGGGTTGCCATTCCCATCTCCAGGGGATCTTCCCAGCCCAGGGATTGAACCCGGGTCTGCTTCATTGAAGGTAGATTGTTTACCATCTGAATTACCACGGAAGTCCTTCTGGTGCTGAAATTCCATAATCTTTGAGCCTCATTCCAGCATCCCATTTACAACAAGCTGAATGTTGCCTGCCTACAAACTTGGCAATGCCTCTGTACACTGCTGTCCAACGTGCACGCCAGTGAGAATCTCCTGTGTATACATACATGCTTATTCAAAGCCTTGACTTTATTTTCCTGTTGGAATTTGATATACATGCTGATTTTCCATAGGACTGACATAAGGCAATAGGATCTTCATGACCCACCATTCGCACATCCCAGGTAACTGCTTTGAGCCCAGAACAGCAGACACTTGCCATTACTGAGCTCTTACTATGAAATGATATGATTTTACATCCCCTGTTTGAGTGATCTAATTTAATCCCCACAATAACTTTGGATGTGAACTTTTCTGATTCCCATTTCAAAGATGAGGAAAGGCCTTGAGAGGGTAAGCAATATTTTCCAATCTCCCACAGGGATATAAAGAGAGAGCCCTAGAACACAGTCCTAGCCTCTTTCATGACAGTTTCACAGCCATTTTGGTAGAGTGATTTTTCTGATATCAAGATGGACTCAATCTCTTCTGCAGACACATCACTTCATCTATGTTTTTTTCCTACTTCCTTTGACCTTGGTATCTCCACAAAAACATATAATTCCCAAAGAGATCATAAGCTGGCTTGGTCTCTGTGTCAGCAACATACTGGCGAGCATTAAGCGTAAACACTTACCCAGTGGGGCAGGGGTGGCAGAGTGTACATTTAACCTGAAGAAAATCCCATCCGATCTTTCTTTTCATAGGTGACACATAATCTATAATGGACTATCTAAAATGATGCACTCTGTTAGGTGTGTAGCTGCCTCTATGTGCACGAGGAGATGGAACTCTTCCACGGAGCAGCGTGACTGGTATTAGTACCCGTCAAGTAGCGTTTGCATTTTCTGTGAAGCTAAAAACACCAACAAACCTTCCCAAGAGCATGGCCCCTTGGGGCAGGGCAGCCAAGACAACCAACAGGCAGGATGGGTCCCTGGCAAGTCTTAATTTCTATCAGTGACAATCAGGCAACCTCCAGGGAAGGTGGCATGAAGAATGCCCAGTTCTCAAGGTTGAGAGATCTTGGAACTGGGTATCAGGGAAAGTTGGGGTTTGCTTAAAATACTGAAGAATGTGGTAGCTTTCCTTGTTTGAGGGTGACTTTAAGCGCGTATGGAAAATTTATAGGAATAAGAATTACATGGTTATTCATGTAAGTTCCTATACGAATCTACACACAAGTAACCCCACATTAAATTATAAAGCATATACAGTTTTTTTAATGATGATTTTTTTGTTTAACAATTATTCTCCTTTTTGTGACTTTGTACCATCTTGGGTTTTTTAGAGCTCACTGTTTCCCCCTGATCTCAGGGACTTAATCTCTCCAAATAGTTATGGATCCCACACCTAATCTTCAAGACTCATCTGACCAGATAACTTATGTAATGATCTTGAATGACCCAAGACTACTTGGAGTTAATAGGTAATAGGTAGCTCATGATGGCTACAGAGGCTATATATTCCAGAAAAAAAAAGGGCGCATGCTAGTTTGTGTCTGAATACTAGGAATGAATATTTCAAGACTTTCTTCTTCAACAGAGACCAGTCACAGAGAGATATGTGAAGGGGGCTGTTTTCTGCAGTCCTCAGATCAAGACACCCACTAACTACACTCTCTGCACTGCCAGATGATTCAGCCTGCCTCCGCCTCTGGTTGCTTCTTCCCCACGTGCCCATTCTCTTGGTGCTTCAAAATCTGATACCAACACAAGTTTCCCCTTGCATCACCCCATATCCTTAAGTGCACTAATGGCTTCCTTCTCCCATCCACTCTTTTATTTCATTACAACAATTTCTCAATACAAGAATTCTCAGTAATACAATTCATTATTTCATTTCTCTCGATGTTTTCTTTCCCTGTGATCTAGCAAATCTCAGTCTGTTCTTTCCCCCATTTTTCCACTTCCAAGTTCCAAAGTGTCAGGATTTTTGAAATAGTATTTTGGGAATATGTTCAAAGAAAATAGAAGTTTCATTGAATTTGGACAAAGAAAGTACAAGAAATAATAACGAACACAGACCGCCCATGTTGTTATAGTCAACAATGGGAAGAACAAAACATACACTGATAGTGGTAACATCTACCTTCACACAGGATGGTACCTTCTACTGCATGGAAAGTGGTAAGTAAGAAGAGAGAAGATATTTACATAATTTGGGGTCACAGGTAATTTAGCAGATGTGATCACAGATTCTTCACATGGAGGAAGCATGATATGAAAACACAAACACTGCTGTTTCTATTTCTGAAGGTAGTGGTTTGGATAATGAGCTTGCATGTTTTTATAAACTTAAATTTTCAATAATCAGCACTAAAATATGACTGCAGACAAAACAGTCTGGTTAGAGTATCTACACAGACTGGAGATGCGTCTGAGAATGATCTTAAGGGCCATCAGAGCATTCAGTCCCCCTTTCAGACTCTACAAAGCATCAAATGTCAGAAAGAGCCAGAAAACTGTCATCAATCATTTAGATACTTCTAGCACATTTGGATGTCCCCTGTCATAGAGATAAATTATCCACATGTCAAACTAATTTTTCGGTTTCCACTTGAAAGCTTTGTGTCACCTAGGTCTAGTCAACATTGAATTAATATTTTTTTCTCCCCAACCCCCCGCAACGTTATAAGGATCCTATTACTGACAACACTGTTGTTATACACTATGGTCTAGAGAATGTGGTTAATTTGATAGCCTAGGTAACTGAGTCACATATCCAGTTGTGTATTATACAGATTTTTCAAATTATTATTGTAACTCATGTCTCTGTTTATATCTTATCTCCCTTTCTTCGCATGCATACACACACCAAAACAAAACAAAACAAAAACTCCTTGAGGAAAAGGTCTAAATTTCAGCATCCTCACACCATTCATGGTATTTTAGTACTGTGCTCAATATGCATTACTCTTCATTAATAGATGTTTGCTGAATGGGTGAATCTGTAATATCTGGATGGCCAATATTCAAAGACCTTCATTGCAGAGAAAAACTACTCATGATATACAATATGAATGTCCTTTCTTGATCATACTAAAGACATTTCAGGGTTTGTGCTACCTCAAGGTTATCGTTGCAAATGTTGAAGCCCACTTAAGCATAAAATTGGTGAGTGCTATTTAATAGAGGGCTAGGTGGTAAGGTGGCGGGACACAGGACACACTTGTGCAAGATCTCCTACAATTTCCAGAATCCGAAGGATAAAGACCCAAATCCACACACGTTCCATTACAGCTTATTCCTTTGTCCATATCTTTACACATCCAGCCTTGACTCACACTTTCATCCTATTCTCTTGAGAGCACGGTTTTCTGCTTTTCAAGTCCTCTGAGGTGCCATCATTTCTCCTGCTATAAGCCCTGTGCCATGGTCTCTCAGAAACTCTCCAGTCTGTTCTTCTCCTTTCCTAACCAGCCAGTGTCGACTCATCTTTTGAGAGAGCTTCTACCTTTAAGATGAGTAAAATTCCTTGATTATATGCCCATACACACACAATATTTACTACAGTGTATAATTATGTATTCATAGAAAAGTCACTGGAATAATGTTGATTTTTCCCCCTACTTTCTCTAGCAGCATGAAAGCATGGTTTACTTCCTTGGTTTACTCCCCATCAGATCAGGAGTACCTGGCACAGTGATGAGGAGAAAGGAGTCGCTCAATACATATTTGTGAATGAATCCATGGATAAATATGTGATTCTGCTTTCTGATTATGGACTACACATAAACAAATGGTAAACACTTGTGTTTCTCATTTAGAATACTTATATAAGGTTACATATGAGGCTTAGTATCTTAAAGCATATTTTAAATAGCAGGTAACTCAATTTGGACATTATGAAAGTCCACTGAAATCCTCACGTACACTTTGTTTCCATCATCAAATATGTTGTTTTAGCATTTTTAGTCATGTCTCTGCTGACAGTTCATTCTGATGCTGACATGGAATTGGTGAGAGATTTAAGCCTCTGTGAAAATGACTTTATACTCCTGGCTACAACGTGAACTAATATTTTTCAGTGAGGACATTCAAGGCAACATGACCCCTTTTGAATTCAAAGAATCAATGAAAATGTCAATTATCACTAGATGGACAGGCAGAAAAGAATACATTCTTGTCTGTAGTGATTTTGTCCTGCAAGACTTATGCTCCTGTTCCATTTTCTGAACAATCTAGTAAAATTCAATTTACTTTTTCAATTTGTCTCCAGCCAAGCTTCCTTCTGTCAGCTCTACAGAAATTTCAATGCTGGCCACGTAGAGTAACAGGAGAAGGACAACGAGAATGAGATTACCTGTGCATTTGCGATCTGTGTCTTCTTTCTTTGACCCACTAATCGTCAACTTGCAGTTGAAGTTTTCCTCCCAGTATTCGGCAAACCATACGTTTCTTCGGTTGTTTTCAAGTGTGCGGGATGTAAAATAGGCATCAAACCCTAAACAGAGTTAAATGAAAAGGTCATTGCTTGCAGAGCACTGCTGGAACATTTGGAAATAAAAATACCAGTAATAGTTTTTCTTTGTTTTAGTGGACTGGATGCTTGCTCTTTTGTGTCAATCAAAAAACAAACAAACAAAAAAGAATAAGAAAAAGGTAAAAAATTCTAATGCCAACACACATGGCTAAATCTTCACTTCATTCTATCAGGCAGATGTGTGGCCAACAAATGACATTTCACAGTGAAATCTGAGTTACAGATCTTAGCAACAATATGACGACCACAGCATTCCTTGTGCCTCTTGGGAACTAGACCAGGGACAAAGCATCTTTATCATCACCAAGATAATAAGTGATCATTTCCAGACTTACTATGGACCAGACTCTGCTTGACATAGGTTCTTTCTTTCATTCATTGAGAAATGAAAGGTCGTTCTTTCTTAACAACCTGTGTGGCAGCTGCTATCACTTCCATTATGCCAGTGAAAAAAACAGAGTCTTAGAAGAAATAAGGGTTTCCCTGGTGGCTCAGATGGTAAAGAATCTACCTGTAATACAGAAAACTAGGGATTCGATCCCTGGGTTTGTAAGATCTCCTGGAGGAGGGAATGGAAACCCACTCCAGGATTCTTGCCTGGAGAATCCCATGGATAGAGGAGCCTGGCAAGCTGTAGTGCATGGAGTCACAAAGAGTCAAATGTGACTCAGCAACTTAATATATTCATATGAGAAGAAATAGCAACATGCCTAAGGCCAATCATTATGCCATATTCTGCATCCCTAATCAGGTGAGTTATGACCTGTGATTATCATTCTAAGAACCTTCCTGCATTTAGTAAGGATCATTATGAAAGTGACTTTCCAGTCAAAAAGGAAGTTTATGTAGAGATCATGGGTAAACTGACCCCAACATAAGTGTAAAGCTGCTTATGAAGAGCTTTAGATGAACAGACTTGAGAGTTTAAGTCCCTAGGAAATCTTTAGCTACCTCTTTAGTATGGTTCAGCCTTAAATGGTCCGACGGTCCTGCAAGAATCAGATTGGACTCAGGATCAGAAGAGCGGGCATTGAATCCCAACTCCACAAACCTCAGTAAGTCCTGGAAACATGAACAAGTACCGGCTGCAATGGTCTTATTTCCCTTTCATTGACCTCTAAGATGAAAACCCCACTACCTGTATTCCTCACAGCATCTTGTTTCCAGCCATGGTAAGAATTGGAAAACTCACTGATTTTAAGATCATGAACCACAGAAGGTGGATTTATTTTCACAGTAATTAAATCATTCAAAGTTAAACTTATTTAAAACCCTAAGCGGGGGGTGGAGCTCCCAACTAAATCTCACAAGAGGAGCACATTGATTTAATTTTATCCACCACTATCTTCCTGTCTCAATACACAGTAACCCCACTATAAGTGGAAAACTTGAAATAAGTAAATGAGACAAAGAAACAGCAAAGAAAAAAGGAGATCGCATAATATTTTAGGGAAAATAATTGTCTACATCTCTTGATTATTTTCTAGGGTGTTGTCAGAACACGATATCCAGTCTTTCTATGCTCCTGACTTCATGATTTGAGGTAATCGAGCTATAGCATCAGATCTCACCCTGATCTCAGTCTTGACAGACTCATGAGCCTGCTGGAAGTCCCCTCGTGCCTCACTGTTCTCCCATAACCCTGAGACCAAATGACTGTTCAGTAAAATGACAATTCCTGAATAAAAGGAATCTTTGGGGAAAAGACCGGTGAGTCCCCCAAAGTTTCCAGGAATACTGCACATACACCCCTGGTCATGTAAACACGTGCATCCACTCAACACAGGTGACTAAACTTTCATTTCTCTTTCCATCTTTGCCCCTCCACCCGAGGTGGGGGAGCAACAGTGGTACTGGTGGCCCCGACAGACCATACTTCCCAAGCTCCATGCCCTTCTGACATCCCCTCTTATGGAGGTGGCTTCTTTGTCCGTGTGCCATTGGCATGTGTGATGCCAATAGTCTGGAAAACCTTACTCACTGTGCCTCTTCCTTGTGAGAATATCCTGCTTGGAATCCAGCTACCAGGCTCTAACAGGACGACAGGCTTTCCTGGAGTATAGGAAACTATGTGGAAAGAAAGGGGCCTAGCCAGACCCCAACCCTCTCAGCCAAGCCTCTATGGACTTCGCACCCCTGCTGCTAACTGCAGCAGAACCACTCGGCTGAGACCAGTCCTGGTTGCAGAAGCGGGGTGACTCGTCTTCTCAATCACTGATGGCTGAGGTTTATTTCTGCAGCCGCAAAGTGAAATGCACCTGCCTTGGCACAGCACCCTGAGCCCTGAACAACACATCCTTAAGGAAGACACAGCCTCAAAAGAACACAAACAGAAATAAACTCTCTGGCCACATACCACAGGTCTGAGCCTCAAACCAGACTCAGAAAAGCAACTTTTAAAATGGCACAACTTGTTGCATCCATACCTACATTCCCCAGCTCAGAAGTAAATATCTTCAGAGGAATCCTCATCACTGAAAAAGTCCATCACTTCAAAACACCTCTCTCTTCAGCTTGTTATCTGCTGGAAATGCAAAGACATGCTGGGTCAGCAAGGACCAGGGGGCAGCTAGCAAACACGCTGGTGAGCATGAGAAAGCAGCAGGTCCCTCCAAGTGAGAACCAACAACTCCCAGAAAGCCTGCACTCTAACAGAAAGTAGATGAGTAGCAGGCGTTCCTAGTCGCAACCATCATCCTTTTCCTCACACATCAAGTTCATTCTCAGCTTCCTTCTCACAGCAGGGACTCACTTGTAGGCTGATTTTGGCTTTCATGCCCCCCAGGAATGAGCGACCAACTTTGCTGGGCATTTCACAAGATGTGGAGGTTCTGGGTGAAACCAAAGAGGCTGCAATTTTAACAAGCCCCAGGTGCTGTGCATGAAGCTCGGGTTTTGAGAAGCAGGGCTTTGCCAATCCTGGGTTTTTAACAAGCTTCAGGTGTTGCTCTTGTTGCCCAGATTCTGAGAAGCAGGGCTCGAGAGCGACTTCGGAGTCTCCACAGCTGGGATTCAAGCGGGTTCAGCCCAATTTGTTAACTCTCAGCGTTGTTACTTTCTCAACCTTGAATGTTTGCCCTGGTTCAGATGCCAGGGTCTTCATTTTGCAGTTGAGACTTCTGCTTCGTACCATACCTTGCTCAGCATTGCAGGAGCCCTGCTTTGCCTCCCGTGGGCTGCAGATGGCTGGGGGGAGGTGGAGGGTGCTGGGTGATCTATGAGTGAATTTTCCTAGTGTCTTTGCTCCGCTGCTGCCTGGAGCTCCTTTGCAGCCTCAAAGACTGTGTTCCTCACCCATGTCTCCAGTTAATGCCCTGGACTCCCCACGTCAGGAATTTTAATCCTGGTGCAATGTTTTAGCGATTCTAAGAAGCTAACCAGAAATAGCCTTGTGCCTTTGAAATGGAGCAGAACCCTATGGTTCTTCTCACCTCATGTCCTCTGCCTGCTTGTGTCTGTAGAAGAACTTTACCCAAAGAGTAAGTTTAATCAGAGAAGTGAGAAAATGCAGAAGGAAAGGAAAACAGTCAAGCAGGACAAAATAATAATAGTTTAGTCATTAAACCAAGTCAAGAGCCTTTAGTTCCTCCTTAAGGGTTACAGACAATATTCTGAGCCGGGTCCTGTGAGCTGTCTTGTAGATACTAAAACCCCCACCATGTGGAAGAAGTTAATTACATGATGACCAGAGTGTAGCCATGATGTATACTGCCACAATTCTGAGAACTAGCCTCAACAAAATGGGATCAAACTGACCCTGGAACTAAAGATTAACTGTACTCAAAACAATTGAGATGACACCATCAGACCGTGGCGTGACCACCTTGAAGACGATGGTCAGAACTGACTGCGTGGTTTTTACATGTAGCCCCTCCTCTGCCCGTGCACCCCTGAAGCTCCCCTTTAAAAGCTTGCCCACTGATTGTCAGTGGAGGAGTTGAGCTCTGGACACAAGTCTGCCCTTGGCCCTGGTTGCTGGCCTCTGAAATAAAGCAAACTTTTCTTTTCACCAGTTGTGCCTCTTTATTGGCCTTTGAGTGGCAAGCAGCCAGACCCCAATTTTGGTCACTTGTTAATTACCTCTTCTGAAGGTCTATCGCCTTCAAGGAAAACTCAGAGCGCTTATCCAGGTAGCAACATAGCATAAACTGGATTTTGGATGGTTTTCTAGAGACTGGAACTGCTAACCCGTAGGAGACCTGTGACGGGTCTGTGGGTCTTTACAATCCACTATTTGTAAAGCACTCAGCACTGCGCTGCTCCAGTAAAATATGAACTGTTGGTTCTTCAGTAAACACACTCATCTATTAAACATTTATGGAACACCTACTCTATGACAGGCACTCTTCTCATACTCACAGACCTTGGGATTAAAACATATATGGCCCTTCATGAGATTAAGAGCCAGTCTGATGGAGAAGATAGACTTAAGCACCATTTAAATAAACATAAAATTACAATATGATGGCTTCTATGAAAGAAGGGTATATGGTGTTTTGGGAGCACAGAGACAGAACTGTGTTAGGGAGTCAGAGAGGGCTTCCTGGAGAGAGTAGATATGTAGGTGGAAAAAAAAATGGAAAACCAGGGAGCAGATAAGAGCAGAGATAGGACATTCATTCACATGGAATAGCTATGTCTTAGGAATATCCCCTTCATGGATTACTGCCTTGTGGTGGCGAAGGGCTCGTGTAACTCAATGAAGTTATGAGTCATGCTGTGTAGACCCAAGACAGACGGGTCACAGTGCAGAGTTCTGACAAAACATGATTCACTGGAGGAGGGAATGGCAAACCACTGCAGTATAATAGCCATGAGAACTCAATGAACTCTATAAAAAGGTAAAAAGATCTAACACTGAAAGATGAGTCTCTAGATTGGAAGGTGTCCAATAAGCTACTGAAAAGAGTGGAGGAGAGTTACCAATAGCCCCAAAATGAAGTGGCTGGGCTAAAGCGGAAATATTCAATTGTGGATGTGTCTGGCGATAAAAGTAAAATCCAATACTGTAAAGAACAATATTGCATAGGAACCTGGAATGCTAGGTCCACGAATCAAAGTGAATTGGGTGTGGTCAAGCAGGTGATGGCAAAAGTAAATAACTGACATCTTAGGAATCAGTGAACTAAAATGGATGGAAATGAGTGAATTTAATTTATTATATCTACTACTGTGGGCAAGAATCCCATAGAAGAAATGGAGTAGCCCTCATAATCAAAAAAAGCATCTGAAATGCAGTACTTGGGTGCAACCTTAAAAATGGCAGAATGATCTCAGTTCATTTCCAAGACAAACCATTCAATATCACAGTAATCCAAGTCTACTGCCCAACCACCAATGCAAAAGAAGCTGAAGGTGATGAGCTCTATGAAGACCTAGAAGACTTCATAGAACTAGCATCAAAAAACTAAGTTCTATTCATCACAGGAGATTGGAATGCAGAGGTAGGAAGTCAGGATACCTGGGGTAACAGGGGGACAAAATGAAGGCTAACAAATTTCTGCCAAGAGAATTCCCTGGTCATAGTAAACACCGTCTCCCAACAACACAAGAGATGACTCTACATGTGGACATCACTAAATGGTCAATACCGAAATTCGATTGATTACATTCTTTGTTGCTGATGATGCAGCAATATAGTCAGTAAAAACAAGACCTGGGGTTGACTGTGGCTCAGATCATCAGCCTCATAGCAAGATTCATGCTTAAACTAAAGAAGCTGGGGAAGACCACTAAACCAGTCAAGTACAACTTAAATCAAATTCCCTATGAATATGCAGTGGAGGTGACAAATAGATTCAAGGGGTTAGATCTCATAAACAGAGTGCCTGAAGAAGTATAGACAGAGGTCCATAATACTGTACAGGGAACAGCAAACAAAACCATCCCAAAGAAAAAGAAAAGGAAGAAGACAAAGTGGCTGTCTGGGGAGGGTTTACAAATAGCTGAGGAAAGAAGAGAAGCAAAAAGCAAAGATGAAAGGGGAGGGTACACAAAACTAAATGCAGAGTTCCAGAGAAGAGCAAGGAAAGACAAGAAGGCCTTCTTCAATGAACAATGCAAAGAAATAGAGATAAACAACAGAAAGAGTAAGACTACAGATCTCTTCAAGAAAATTGGAAATATCAAAGGAACATTTTACCCAAAGATGAGCATAATAAAGGACAGAAATAGTAAAGACCTAAATGAAGCAGAAGAGATCAAGAAGAGATGAAAAGATTACACAGAAGAACTGTATAAAAAAAGATCTTAATGACCTGGATAACCATGATGATGCAGTCTTTCACTTAGAGCCAGACATTCTGGAGTGTGAAGTCAAGTGGGCCTTCTTAGAAAGCACTGCTGCCAATAACGCTAGTGGAGGTGACGGGCTCCTAAGACATGACACTATTAAAGTGCTTCACTGAATATGTCAGCAGATTTGGAAAACCCAGAAGTGACCACAGGACTGGAAAAGGTCAACCCCCATCCCAATTTCCAAGAAGGGCAATACTAAAGAATGTTCAAACCACCAGACAATTTCACTCATCTCCCATGCTAGTAAGGTTATGCTCAAAACCCAGCAAGCTAGGCTTCAGCATTCCATGAACTGAGAATTTCCAGATGTTGAAGCTGGGTTTAGAAAAGGCAGAGGAACCTGAGGTCAAACTGCCAACATTCACTGGATCACAGAGACAGTGAGCGAATTCCAGAAAAATATCTACCTCTGTTTCATTGACTACACTAAACCCTTTGACTGTGTGGATCATAATAAACTGGGAAAAATTCTTAGAGAGATGTGAATACCAGACCATATTACCCTTCTATTGAGAAGCCTCTATGCGGGTCAAGAAGCAACAACTAGAATCTTGTATGGAAAAACTGACTGATTCAGGGCTGAGAAAGTACAACAAGGCTGTTTATCATTATCTTGTTTATTTAATTTATACACAGAACACATCCCACGAAATGCTGGGCTGAATGAAGTACAAGCTAGAATCAAGATCACCAGGAGAAATATCAACAACCTCAGACATGCGTATGATACCACTCTAATGGCAGAAAGTGGAGAGGAACTATTGAGTCTCTTGATGAGGGTGAAGGAGGAGAGTAAAAAAGCCAGCTAAAAATGCAATATTAAAAAATACACACACAAACAAAAACTAAAATCATAGCATTTCGCCCAACACTTCAAGGCAAGTTGTAGGGGAAAAGATGGAAGCAGGGACATATTTCCTCTTCTTGGGCTCTAAAATCACTGCAGATGGTGACTGTAACCATGAAATTAGAAGATCATTACTTCTTGACAGGAAAGAAGACAGTGTGTTAAAAAGGAAAGACATCATTTTGCTGACAAAAGGTTCATGTAAGTCAAGACTCTGGTCTTTCCAGTAGTCATGTACAGATGTGAGAGTTGGATCATAAAGAAGGCAGACCATTGAAGAATTCATGCTTTTGAGCTGTGGTGCTGGAGAAGACTCTTGAGAGTCCCGTGGACAGCAAGGAGATCAAACCAGTATATCTTAAAATAAATCAACCCTGAATACTCTTTGGAAGGACTGATGCTGAAGCTCTGATACTTTGGCCACCTGATGCGAAGAAAACTTGACTCATTGAAAAAGACCCTGATGCTGGAAAAGACTGAAGGCAGAAGAAGAAGACGGTGACAGAGGATGAGATGGTTGGATGGCATCACAGATTCAATGGATATAAACTTGGGAAAACTCCAGGAGATGGTGAGGGACAGGAAAGCCTGGCGTGTTGCAGTCCATGGGGTTGCAAAGAGTCGGACACAACTTGGTGGCTGAGCAACAACAATAGGAATATCAAAATCATTCACACATTACACAGTATCCCAGGACAGCTGGCCTCAAAATCAACACATAAGAACAGACCATCTTCTGTGTAAATGCTATCTAGTATTGCTACTAAATTCTAATAAACCAAGGCATAAATGTTTATCTAATGAATAAATATATGAATAAGTCTCCCAAGTAGTTGTTAAAAATCTTGATGTCACACAGATTTATATTTGGTTATATAGAAAGTTGTACCAATGGCTATAATTAGAAAAACAATAAGCATTATATATATATATATTTTTCATTAAGTGTCACATAAATCCTAGAAAGTAGGTACTAAATTTAGGTTATTTACACTTAAGAGACAGAAACTAAGGCTCAGAGAGGAATTTGGGGTCCAAGTCCGGCTAATTCCAGACCCTGGTGTTCCTTCTCATGTAAAGCAGTGAATCACTATTCATTATATGAACGAATTATATGAATCATGAATTATATGAATCACTATTCATATCATTGGGTGGGTCTCACAATTGCCCTGATGGTGGGAAAGATTGAAGACAAAGAAGAAAGAGGCAGCAACGGTTGAGATGGTTAGACAGAATCACCAACTCAATAGGCAAGAATATGAGCAAACTGTGGGAGACAGCGGGTTTCCCAGGTGGCACAGCGGGAAAACATTGCCCTGCCAAAATAGGAGACGCAAGTTTGGTCCCGGGGTCAGGAAGATCCCCTGGAGGACGAAACGGCAACCCACTCCAATACTCTTGACTGGGGAAGCCCATGGACAGAAGAGCCTGGCAGGCTACAGTCCATGGGGTAGCAAGAGTCTAACTGGCTTAGCAACTAAACAATAACAACGATAACTGGAGTGCTGATAACACAGAGGTCAGGCTCAATAAAAGTCAGATTTGGTCTTTATTTATTTTTTTTCCCCTCAAGTTCATCACAGTTCACTAAGTTCAGTGCAGAATTCCATGGATAGAGGAGCCTGGCAGGCTACAGTCCATGGGGTCACGAAGAGTCAGACATGACTGAGCAACTAACTACTTTCACCCTTTCATTACTACAGTCTCGCAATTTCACCTATATTTTATTTGTTTATTTTTATCCTTTTTGCCATTGTGGAAGTATAATTGATTTAGGATGCTGTGCTGATTTCTGCTGTAGTGCAAAATGACTCAGTTCAGTCACTCAGTCATGTCCGACTATTTGTAAAGCCATGGGCTGTAGCACGCCAAGCTTCGCTGTCCATCAACTCCCGGAGTCTACTCAAACTCATGTCCATCACGCCAGTGACGCCATCCAACCATCTCATCCTCTGTCGTCCCCTTCTCCTCCTGCCTTCAATCTTTCCCAGCGAGTCGGTTCTTCATATCAGGTGACCAAAGTATTGGAGTTTCAGCTACAGCACCTGTCCTTCCAATGAACATTCACGACTGATGTCCTTTAGGATGGACTGGTTGGATCTCCTTGCAGTCCAAGGGACTCTCAAGAGTCTTCTCCAACACCACAGTTCAAAAGCATCAATTCTTCTGCACTCAGCTTTCTTTATGGTCCAACTCTCACATCCATACATGACTCCTGGAAAAACCATAGCTTTGACTAGATGGACCTTTGTTGGTCAAGTAATGTCTCTGCTTTTTAATAACTTGTCTAGGTTGGTCATAGCTTTTCTTCCAAGGAGGAAGCATCTTTTAATTGCATGGCTGCAGTCACCATCTGCAGCGATTTTGGAGTCCAAGAAAATAAAGTCTGTCACTGTTTCTATTGTTCCCCCGTCTATTTGCCATAAGGTGATGGGACTGGATGCCATGATCTTAGTGTTTTGAGTGATGAATTTTAAGCGAGCTTTTTCACTCTACTCTTTTACTTTCATCAAGAGGCTCTTTCGTTCTTCTTTGCTTTCTGCCATTAAGGGTAGTGTCATCTGCGTATGTGATATTATTGATATTTCTCCTGGCAATCTTGATTTCAGCTTGTGCTTCATCCAGCCTGGCATTCCGCATGATGTACTCTGCATATAAGTTAAATAAGCAGGATGACAAGCCTACTCCTTTCCCATTTCTGAAAAATGATTCTTTGGAACTTATATACACTTTTTATATCATTTTCCTATTTTTTTTAAAGAACACTACTTAAGTGTAGTCACAATAGTCACCAAGGTGCAACAGAGTCAGGAATTGAAGCAGAAATTAGTATAATTGTAATCTAATAATATATGCATATAGATGTGTATCTGTGTGAATAACAGTCAATTGATATTTTCTTCTCATTTTTTGAAAGTTCAGAAGAGAAGTGATCTGGACAGATATCCCTTTATTATTAGTTAAATTACTTGAGTTTTAAAAGACTATGATTTCAGTTCACAGAAAACACAGTAAGAATTATACTCAGGAAGAAAGGTCATCTTTTATGTGGAGTTGATGACATGTTTAATATTAAATTCTTCTTTTGTTAGACAATTTTAATTTCAGAAATTAAATCTGCAGGTGATGCCAAAGCAATATCCCATTGGGTACATGGTGAATAATAATCCTATAATCCTGGAAGTAAACTAAGATCAGCATAGACATAATAAGCAAGGTTTTAGCTGGTATTACAAAACTACCTTTATCTGATTCTTTGTTCTTTTAACAGAGGTGCTGCCCTTAAACTGCTGAAATTTGCAGTCAAGACAAGAGTGTGCAAATCAATAGACACATAATTCATCCCAGGCAGTATGTTTGGGAGGTGACCTTTCCAGCTGAGAAGGAAGAAAGCTCTCACAAATGTGTAGATGAAAGGAAAACTATCAGAGTGTCAAGAGGGGGTCAGAGGACATAGCTGCCAGCTCAGCCAGGGTGAAGCTGAGCTTGTCAGGTACTAATGGAGCTTCACGAGGCATCAGAAAGTGACCAGTAGCCTTGATTGCTGCCTTATCCACACAGCTCAAGAACTGCAGGCTAGAATATCCCTGTTAGTCTACTTGGCAGGGAGGACCCCATGCTTCCTGTGCCACAAACCTGTAAACAAGAGGTGCTTGACTTTTCCTGGTCTGCCTCGGACTCAGGAAGGATGTGGTCATGATTCAGAAACACCTTTCCTAGCACATCACAGGGATACAGCACTAAGAGAAGAATGAATCAGCAAATAAAAAGAAGAGGAGAAAAGACAGATGGAGACAGAAAGAGAGAGAGGAGGGGGAAGAGAGAAAGAAAGAGAAGTGAGCAAGTAGAAGCAAGGACAGGAAGTAGAGGATGGAGGGGTGGGAAGGGATGATGGAGACATTGACAAGGAGAAACAGCAGGGAACTCACATTCTCTCCTTCTGAGAGGATCGATCACAATGATACATTCTGAAAACAAGTATTTGCTTTATACCTTCTTCTATTTCTATAAACTATTGTGCATTGCAGATAGGTGTGCTATCACTCAGCACTGTCCTAATCTTTGCAACCCTGTGGCTTGTAGCCCGCCAGGCTCCTCTGCCCATGGGGTTCTCCAGACAAGAACACTGGAGTGGGTAGCCATTTCCTTCTCCAGGGAATCTTCCCAACCCAGGGATCAAACCTGCGTCTCCTTTATCTCTTGCATTGGCAGGTGGATTCTTTACCTCTGAGCCAGCAGAGGTTACATAACTCACTGTAGTATGTTAAACTGTGGACCCCAAAAGATATGTCCACTTCTTAACCTCCTGAATTTGTGAGTATGGCCTTATTGGAAAAGCATTTGGATAGTGTCTACCTAACAAGAAGTTATACTACAAATGGAGTTAAGACTTTCGAGATGAGGTCATCCTGGATTATCTGTGTTGGCCCTGAAACCAAGGACAAGTATCCTCAACAGAGACACACAGAGGGGACACCCACAGAGAAAAGAACCGTGGAGAAGACTGTGTGGGGATGGAGACAGAGACTGAAGTGGTGCAGAGACTGAAGTGATGTAGTCACAAGTCAAGGGATGCTTGGAGCCACCAGAAGCTGGAAAGGCAAGAAAACATCCTCTTACAGAGCCTTCAGGGGAGGATTTGACCATGTCAACACCTTAATTTTGGATACCTAGCCTCCAGAACTGTAACAGAATGAATTTCTCTTATTTTAACCAACAAGTTTGTGGTCACTTGTTTTGGCAACCCCAGGAAATGAATACACCCATTTGTTGCTTTTCAGTCACCCAGTCATGTCTGACTCTTCGCGAACCCGTGGACTGCAGCACGGAAGGCCTCCCTGTCCCTCACCATCTCCCAGAGTTTGGCCAAGTTCATGTCTTTTGCATCAGTGATGCCATCCAGCCATCCAGCCATCTCATCCTCTGACTCCCTCTTCTCCTTCTTTCCTCAATCTTTCCCAGCATCAGGGACTTTTCCAATGAGTCACCTGTTCACATCAGATGACCAAAATACTGAAGCTTCAACCTCAGCATCAGTCCTTCCAGCAAGTATTCAGGGTTGATTTCCCTTAAGATTGACTGGTTTGATCCCCTTGCTGTCCAAGGGACTCTCAGGAGTCTTCTCCAGCACCACAGTTTGAAGGCATCTATTCTTTGGTGCTCTGCCTTCTTTATGGTCCAGCTTTCACAACCATATGTGACCACTAGAAAGATCATAGCCTTGACTATATGGACCTTTGTCATCAGAATACAACCATAACAAGTCAAAAATCCCATCTATCCTTCCTTCCAGCTTCTCTCTCATCTGAATGACATCATTTGTTTCACAAATATGATACACTAAGGGTTTGTGGAATATATTTAACTTGTAGACATGTCCTTTCTATTTTGCCTCAGTATTTTAAAAGCCAACTAGAGAATCAGGAGAGTTGTTTTTTAAGTCCAGATTTCTAGCTTTCCTTGTGAAGACAGACAGTCTGGGAACACAGACCCCATTCCTACAGTGGCAGCTGTCAGCAAGTGGTGAAGAACACCTATACCTTCAGGTGCCCTGAGCTCTTCAGCTCAGATTATCTGCCTGCCTGTCACTACCACCTCTGATGGTGTCTACCTGAGTCTCTTTTATCATCAGTAGGATGGGTGTGGTTTGGTAGACACTGAGCTTTCCACACCAAGAAAATCATCTCTCTTTAACACACATTGGCTGAATCTTGAGCAATATACAAACTCCACTGAAATCAGAAACATTATCTCAAGAACACATCCTTGAAAAAGCTACTCTAAAGTAAGGAAATCTGGAAAAGCAGCAGGATATAAAATTGAAAGATCATTTATTTTCATATACACAAAGAAAATCACTAACAAGATGTGTCCAAGAGACAATCGCCATTAAAATAGCTACCAAAAAAAAATCACCTATCCAAGAACAAGTGTATCTTTTCATTTAATTAGGTTGACTTTTGTCTTTCATTAGAATTTTAAAATTCCCCTTATGTCTACTCCCTTGAAGGTAATTTGTAATTTTTTTGTGATCTTAATAGAAAAGATTAACATTTTCTTTTTCTAGAGCTGGATAAGCTGCTTTTAGCATTAATATGGAGAAAATAGAAAAACCAAGAGAACTTTGAGAAAGAAGAGCAAGTGTGCCTGAGTGTTTGGGGATGCTGATGAATGGAGGTGAAATAAAGGAAGACCAAGCCTGCCAAGTATGATATTGTGACAGCTGATTATAAACATCCAGGAAGAAAAATAACAAATTTGCTACAAGACCAAGGAGATCAATGGACTGTTGGAATAAAACAGAAAGTCCAGAAATAGACCCAGGTGCATATGAGAATTTCCTATAATAAAAAATAAAGGTAGTAATTCAAATCACCATGGGCAGAGTAACCGTTTAATAATAATCTAACAGACACCAACCTGTCGGGCATTATGGCTTACAAACTTGGGAGTTCCCTGGGTGAAATCTGAAACTGGCTCCTGTACGCAGAGGGCAAGGAGAGGCCAAAGAAGGAGACAGAGCACTTCTGTTTGGCAGGTGGCTGGTTTAACAAGCCGAGGAACTTACAGACGAGGCTGGTCTTGGGTGTCCACCTGCCAGAATCTTAAAAGTTGAGATACAGGCCTTTAAACTATTCAGATGGTCTCAATTATGCCTTTCCTTCTCAAGTCTACTTCCTGGAAAATGGCTTCCACTGTAGGCCCAGACTGAGGGTCAATCGAAGGTCAAATCCTCCCAGTAACCTCCTCCAACATAAATGTATAATGATCACATTGGACCCCAGTCAGACATTTAACACTGCATTAATCCACAAGAAATATGGGAAGGATTTAAATCCATGAATGTGGAGTGGCCAGTCTTCACAAGAGGAGGACTTTTGCACAGTTGTATAAGCTGGGGATCCTTCACCCTTGGTTTGAGGTCACCTGCTGCGGGATGTCTGCAGTGGGTTTCCGCACATGTGGTGTGTTCTCGGATACTCTCTGCACTGGCCCTGCCTGTATCTGGGTAGTGCTGTGGGCAGACAGTTCTTTGTCCTCTTCTCCCAGAAACTCGAAGTTCCTGGCAGACAAAAGACTGTGTCCTACTTATCTCTGCCTCCCCGATTCAAGTTTTTGTAAACATTTACTGAAGTAAATTGAAGTTGGAGACATGTAAATCAGTTTGGCAAGAAAATCATTACTGATCTATTGGGACAAATTTAGACTCAGCAGCGCCCACAAATTTGCCGGCTGTATCTACTGATGAGACTGGTAGAAACCAGCCATTATTTTTGAGAAAACAAATAAGAATTATTGCAGTAGAAATTATTCCACAAAGAACACAAATCCCGTGGGGAGCATTTATGGATGAGGTGGAGGGAATAATGTTTGCAATATTATCTCACAAAATGCCTCCAAAGGGCTGTTGCATATTGTTTAACGAGAGAATGCCTGCCATCTTTCATTCCTTTAAACTGCCTGGGAAACAGAAGGGCAATTTATATAATCTGAGTATACTTATATGAGAAAGAATATGGGTATAAACAGCACATGTTAAATTGATATTTTAATAGTTAAAATGATTAAAAGCAGATTCTGGAACTGGAATTTGAGAGTTCAGTTCCTGACTTTGTTACTTGCTAGCTAGATGACTTTGAGCAAGTAACCTAATCAGTCTTAAGTTTCTCCATTTATAAAATGGATGACGATGGCACCTACTCCACAGGATTGATGCCAGGCTTCCACGTGGGGATGTATACAGTGTTTACAACAAATTCATACTCATGGTGCAAAGTAAAAGTATAAATGTTAACTAAGTTAATAGAAAATTAACATACACATGCATATAGAAAGGGTGGTAACGAACAAGAAAAGGAAAATTAGGAAAATTAGAATTAAACACTAGGGACTATGCATGACATACTCAATTATCATGCATAGACCTGGTTTTGAAATCACATAGACCTGAGTCTGAATCCTGGCTCTGCCAAGTAAGTTATTTTCTTCAACTTATCTTATGCTAATTTAATCACTCAGGTTTCAATTACTTGTTCTTTGTTGCTGAATTCTATATTTGTTCACTTAGTGATTTTTTTCTTTCATTCATTCATTCCAGAGAAGACTTCAAGTGACACCTCCATTTTCTCATGTATAAAATGAGGGTGGTAGTATTTTCCTTACAGATAGATGTAAAGATTGAAAAATATTAAGTCAAAAACCACTATCATCTTAAAGTTGCAGAGTAACTTGGTTCACTTTCTCTTGTTAATGCGTACAGTTGTTTTTTTTTAAATTGAAGTATAGTTGGTTATACTGTGTTAATTTCAGGTATACAGCAAAATGAATCAATTATGTAATATTTTTTCAGATTCTTTTCCATTGTAGGTTACAAATTATTGAATACGGTCCCCTGTGCTACACGGTAGGTCATTATTGCTTATCTATTTTATGTATAGTAGTGTTTATTTATTATTCCCAAACTCCGAATTTATCATCCTCTCCCTTTTCTTTCCCCTTTGGCAACTACACATTTGTTTTTTCTAGGTCTGCAGTTTTAGTATCAGTTATAGACTCTAGAAAGTAAAGTCCCTCATTGTTCTCCTATGCCACGTATAGTCATGTCAACTTCAAAACATGAGCATCTGTTGCTTTGAGGGCAGCTCAGGATGCACAGGTCAGTAGAGATGAAAGGTACAAGGCCATTCACTTAGCAGATCCTTTAGGAAGTAAAGAGTTGAAGAGGTCAGCTCCAGGAGGCCACAAGCTGATTCTGCAGTGTGTGAAATGGGTTGTGAGTCAGGGCATGTCAGAAGACCCCTGCTCTTCTTTCTGCTACCCAACCCGTACTATGAAGCTCAACTTGAAACCCTAACTTCACTGTTTCAACATCTGCACAGAACCCTGGTGAAGAACCTGACTCAGAAGCACCCGTCACTAAGATTACAGCATTACTCTTTGGTTTGGGCATTTATTGTCATTGCTCTAAGTTCTTGCCTTCCTCCCATCCTGTCTTCCTCATCTTCCTCTTCCTACATCCACACTATTTTATTTTCAAGATGTCCCAAATTTTCATAGCTTTCTCTCCTCCCCAGTAACAATGAATATCAGAGCTGTGACACTACATTTGAGCCATCTTGACTGTATCAATCTTTACCATGACAGATACTCATACTACTTATCAAAAGTCACAAAAAAAGGTGCAAACGTTTTTGCAAACTTTTGCTCTAGCAATTTTACTTCAAGATACATATGCTCAAAGAAGTAGAACATACATTTTCTTTTTCAGAAAAAAATGTGTCAAGTGCTAGGTGATATTAAGGAATCTTTAATTTTTTCAGATGTGATATATAGCATGGTGATTATAGTGTTCTTATCCATTAGAAATGCATTCTGAAATATTTTAGGTAAGAAGACATAATGTCTGAAATTCAATCTGGTAAGAAGACATAATGTCTGAAATTCAAATTCAATTGTCCCTTCACAATAAAAGTTCAGAGGGGACAGTTATACTTGGTTTGCAGGATACTGATGGCATTTAAAACTGGGTTATCAGCTCATGGGAGGTTATTTACATAATTTTCTATACTTTTATGTGTGTTTGATAAATTCTGTAACAGAATATCTTAAAATTGCTATGAAAATGAGGATTTGAGCACTGTTAATAACAATGAAAACTTAAAACCATCACAAATACTCTGAAGACATGACTAAACAGTATTTATATGATGCAAGTATATGCAGTCATTAGAATTTGATGACAGGAACATATTCAGTTGGTGCAAAAGTAATTGCAGTTTTGTATTGTCGACCTTTGCCATTTTATATGGGAATACATTCTTAAATAAATGTGGTTATGTTATACATCATTTCAATGCATATTTCTCACATTATATTTTTTTTGCTCATGACTTATTACTTGCTATCTGTTAGTCACTCAGTCATATCCGACTCTCTGTGACCCCATTGGCTGCTGTAGCCCACCAGGCTCCTCTGTTCATGGAATTCTCCAGGCAGGAATACTGGAGTGGGTTGCCATTCCCTTCTCCAGGGGATCTTCCCAACCCAGGGATCAAACCTAGGTCTCCTGCATTGCAGGTGGTTTCTTTACCGACTGAGCCTCCGGGGAAGCCCATTTGCTGTTTATTTTATATTTATTTTGAACAAGGGAAATGATGTTAGATGAAAAGCATATTTCTGCGGTTTTCATATTTGAGTTCAAAATGGGTCATAAAGCAGTGGAGACAACTCACAACATCAACAACGCCTGATGTTGGCTGAGGAACTGCTAATAAACATACAGTGTAGGGCTGGTTCAAGAAGATTTGCAAAGCAGATGAGAGCCTTGAAGATGAGCAGTGCAGTGGCCGGCCATCAGAAGTTGATGGTGACCAACTGAGAACCATCACTGAAGCTGATCCTCTTATAAGTACATGAGAAGTTGCCAAAGAACTCAACGTAGGCCATTCTATGGTCATCCAACATTTGAAGACAATTTGAAAAGTGAAAAAAGCTCAACAAGTGGGTGCCTCATGAGCTGACTGCACACACACACACACAAAAAAAAGGCCATTTTTTATTGGATTCTGACAAGCGACAAAAAGTGGATTTTATATAACAACTAGTGATGACCAGCTCAGTGGCTGGACCAAAACGAAGTTCCAAAGCACTTCCCAAAGCCAAATATGCACCAAAAAAAGATCACAGTCACTGGTGGTCTGCTGTCTGGCTGATTCAATACAGCTTTCTGAATCTCAGAGAAGCCATTATATCTGAGAAGTATGCTCAGCAAATCAGTGAGATGCACTGCAAAGGGCCAAGCCTGCAGCCGGTACTGGCCAACAGGAAGGGCCCAGCTCTTCTCCATGACCATGCCCGACCTCACTTCACACAACCAATGCTACAAAAGTGGAACAAACTGGGCTGCAGAATTTTGCCTCATCTACCACGTTCACCTGGCCTCTTGCCAACCAGCTGGCACTTCTTCAAGCAACTCCACAACTTTTTTTTTTGGTAGAGAAAATGCTTCCATAGCTAGCAGAAGGCAAAAAATGCTTTCCAAAAGTTCACTGAATCCTGAAGCATGGATTTTTAACCTACAGGCATAAACAAGCATTTCTTGCTAGCAAAAATGCATTGACTGTAATGGTTCCTATTTTGATGAATAAAGATGTGTTTGAGCCTAGTTATAATGATTTAAAATTCACAGTCCAAAACCACAATTGCTTTTTCATCAACCTAATATAACTTTAAGAGTATACCTAGCAACCAAAAATTCAACTTAGTGTGCTATATTAAAATTCTAAAAATAATTTGATAGTATGGCCATTTTTTATATGTAATACTCATCAAATATCAATAGTTGATTATTACTGGAGGGTAGATGATGTTTATTTTACTTTAGCTCAACCATGTTTTCCATTTTTTATACATTATGATACATAATATATATATAAATAAAAAGGCATACATATATAAAAACATATATATGTGTATATATACATATACTTCATAAATATATACTACCAAAATATTAATATATACCCATTCCCCATACTATTCAGTTTCCTGCAAGAAATAATGCTTTGCAGAAGAACAGCTTTCCTCCAAGGTAAGTTACTTTCTGCTTCCATATATATCAGATTTTCACAAATAGAATTTATGAATCTGTTATTTATGACTTCATGTAAAGTATGTATAGTATATATACTCATGCCATCATTTCCTGCATCTACAACCATAGAAGACATCACCAATCAATCATGATAATCAGTCTCCAAATCCTACAGTCAGTGCTTCAGAAAGCTAAAGTTTATTGGGCTTTTTATAAGATAAATTCATGTGCCATCCTTGATGAAGTGAAGTGAAATGAAGTGAAAGTCGCTCAGTCATGTCCAACTCTTTTGTGACCCCATGGACTATTTGGTCCATGGAATTCTTCAGGTCAGAATACTGGAGTGGGTAGCCTTTCCTTTCTCCAGGGGATCATCCTGATCCAGCGATCAAAGCCAGGTCTCCCACATTGCAAGCAGATTCTTTACCAGCTGAGCCACAAGGGAAGCCCAAGAATACTGGAGTGGGTAGCCTATCCTTTCTCCAGTATATCTTCTCAACCCAGGAAATGAACCAGGGTCTCCTGCATTGCAGGCAGATTCTTTACCAACTGAGCTCTCAGAGAAGCCTGCCATCCTTGATATGATTGTATATTTTCAAGCAATTGTTCCTGGAAATTTATTGTATATCAGTCTAAATATTTTTCTTATATATGGATATTTAAATAATGATAATACAATCTAATACTTAATAGTTGATGACATTGCATGAAGTTTTGGCCTGAATACCTTGCATGGATTTCACATATTGGAGATCACATAAAAAAACATCATTCTCTGCTCTCAAAGAACTCTCAGTCCAATAATATATCTTAGAAAATACTAAGGAAAACCATATGGTGCTTTTGCCAAATATAATGCTAAGTATGTTCACAAAATCAATGTGGCAGATTGTAGAGATTGTCTTTATGAAAAAACAAGAATGGTAGGGTGTGTTGCAAATATTGTTTATTGATTAGTCAGTGTCTTTGACTTGATTTAGGTGGCTTCCCTGGTGGCTCAGATGGTAAAGCGTCTGTCTACAATGCAGGAGACTTGGGTTTGATCCCTGGGTTGGGAAGATTCCCTGGAGAAGGAAATGGCAACACACTCCAGTACTCTTGCCTAGAAAATCCCATGGACAGAGGAGCCTGGTGCAGGCTACTGTCCATGGGGTCGCAGAGTCAGACACGACTGAGCGACTTCACTTTCACTCTGACTTGATTTTATTGTTTGCATTATAAAGGTGTATTTTTTTTTTTTCCCTCCCTTATGGCTCTTCAAAGAGTTTAGATTTCCTATGAGTTTCTACTAGGTCCCCAAGAGGCATTCTGGTAGGAGAGAAAAATTAGGTTGAATGTTTCTAAATTTCAAAGAACATACAACTAGATATTCTTTCTGCTGCCATCAACATTGAAGGTCTGCCTTATGATTATTAGATCTCAGGGCAGTTCCTTCTTTACCTTTTTTAAAAAAGCAAATCTTCGAGAATCTACCAGAGTTTCTTTTCTGTCACCTAAACTCTAAGACCCTGTCTTAATTTCTATACTTTCTCAATATTCAGGAAGAAACTGGCAAGTAAGTTCTCACAGAGGTGGTTGGCCCTATTACCTAGCTAGAGAGGATCATATGAAATCAAAGACAATCATCAAGGATCTGCTAGGAAAGTTCTTGAATTAGATCCATCTTTCATAGAGGGCAGCCTTTAAATTGGAAGGGCAGTGTTCGCCACGACCTGAGGCTACAGATGCACCCACCTTGGACTGACAACAACGCACACATCCTCATGGGTGCAGAGCTCGTCTTTCCAGGAACTGTCCTCTGTTGTAAAAGAGTGCTTGCAGAGTGTTTCATGTCTAGAGCAGAATTCATATACCTGGCTACACACTGGAACTCTACTTGGACTCCAAGTCAGACCAACTAAATCAGAGTATCTGCTAGTGGACTTAGACACTGACTTTCTAACTCCCCAAGTAACTCTTATATGCAGTCTGGGTTGACAAAACCTGCTCTAGAATATTATCTGATTTGATCACTCAAATGTCCATTTTACACACAGCTTCAGAAGAGTGGTCCAAAGGATATCAGAAACAGAAGACAAGGTACTTTGAGTATATCTGTTTTTGCTACATGTATCAAGATTACATGCTTAAATGTCTTCAGAAACATTAAATAAGTATTAAAGCATGTTGCCATAATTGACTGCATCTCAGTACAAGTATTTGAAAAGTATCCATTATATGAAAGGTTTGCAAAATTTTAATCAACAATACCTTGATATATAAGGAGTATATGTATGTTTAATCAAGCTTCAAAACATTCTAATGAATGAAAGATCATGTTTGTTTTCATAGTAAATTTTGTGAATATTTGTCTAGCATATATGTATACATAATTATACATATAATTTAAATTATTAAACATTTTTGCACTACATATATAGTACAGAAAGAAAGAATTTTCTGAGTCATACTAAATTACCATGTTTACATTCATGTACATATATATGATTTTCCAAAAATCATGATCTTAAATAATAATGAGTTTAACCCAGAGAAAACACTGCAGAGTTCAACAAACAGAATCTACCTTTTTTCCAACCAATGACAAAGCAAAAACCAGGCAAAGCTGTCAGAAAATTATTCTGCATCGTGGAAGCTTCACATTTTATTTTTAATAACCGTACAAGAACCACGTTGCCTGGTTACCATCTTCATTTTGTACTCTGATCTAAAAATGTCTGAGCAGCAAGAAGTTTTCGGTGAGCTCCTCACCTAAACTTATATAATCAAACATCTATAACAATCCAGAAGGAATTTTATTCAAAATGATATTCCATTTTCTTCCTAGTCATAGATTTAGCCACTGACTGAAGACTAAGTAAAAAAAAAAATAATTTTGAGGGGAAGGGCTTTAGTTATGCTGATTGGAAAGACAGGGGGAAAAAAAAAAAGATAAGCTAAAAACAAGGAAGAGAAAACCTGGTAGAATAATCATTCTAGTGTCCCAAATATGTGACTATTGCTAGTTGAATTTTTTGGAATATAAATCAAAAGGAGAAGAAAACATGTAGACCAAGAAAAGCTTACTACTTAAATTATTACCTAATACTTCATGACAAAGGTGACTTTTATTTTGGGGTACTTTCAGGTTTTAGTAAAACTGTTCAATATCTTCATTCTTTGATTTCTCCCTTAGCAGCTCCTAATGCCTGCTATTTTGATGTATATTTTCTGTGTGTTATTTACCATACTAACAAAGACATCATCCTTTCAGAAATGTAGAAACACCCTAAGAATAGCTGTCCCATGTGAATAAATGTCTTTATGTAGAGATCGAGTTCAGGAAGCAGATTTAGGTCATTTTATCCTTTCACCACCCATTACCAAGGTATTTCTGAGATGGAGACATTGCTTGAGGTATTACAATAAGAATAGTTATTTGTTCTGAACTCTGCTCTCCTCTGCTTTTGGGTTATATCCTATTTCTAGGAATCTACTTACACATTCATATGGTTATACTACATGTCCATTAACTGAGTTATGGTTGAGTGTCTAACTCAATCAGGATCAGTCAACTTCCCTTTCTCGGGAACTCAAAATGGGAAAAGATAAAATCTCACTTTCAAGCCAGACTCCTTTAATAGTAGGAGGTAAACTCAGATACATTCCTGACAGCAACCAAATAGACTGGAAGGTTGAAATGGTTTGCTTTGTGAGAGCAAAATGAGTCCATCAGAGAGGCCAAGAGAGAAGAAACATGGAGATAATAATAATAAAAAAAAAGAATGTCAGGACTTCCTTGGTGGTCCAGTGGATAAGACTCCACACTTCCAACAGAGGATGCTAGGGTTCAAAACCTGGTTGGGGAACTAGATCCCACATGCTGCAACTAAGAGTGCATACGCCACAACCAAAGAACTGCATACCACAGGGAGATGGAAGATCCCACATGCCGCAAGACCCGGCACAACCAAGTAAAATAAATGTTTTTAAAAAGAGGAGGGTCTTGCATTTTCTATAGGGCTCAAATATGTGGTTCTAATCTGTTTCTAAAACCTGGATATATTCTTTTCCCTTAGGTTCTATAAGACATCTCTTTACAATAAATCATCCCACTTTCTTTGTGCTTGGACAAATCCCAATGGGTATCCTCCATCGATTGCCAATTACCAAGGTTGTAACTAATATTGATGTAGGGATAAGTCAGATATGGATCTTGTTCTCAAGGAGACTGCCAAGCAGGAGGATACACACAGATAATTTTAACCAAAGGGAGAGAGTTTCAGAAGTTATAGAGATGAGATGATAGATAATTTCATAAGAACAGGCAAACATTCTGGCTCTGGTAAAGGTAGATCAGCAAAGTATTTTTTACCACAGTGATATCTAATCAATGTCTAGAACATGTCTAGAATGATAACCAACACTTTTTTCTTTCAGTTTTTTCCTAGGTAATTGTTGTTACAGGAGTACAATTTCAGTTTTCTGCCTTTTGGTTCAGACACAGAAATCCTTGCTTTTCTTCCCACTGTGGAGCACTGCTGGGGGGAGGGCTTCATGCTCTTTAGTTTAGCATAGCAGTGGGATGGACTTGGTATTCAAACCATATGGCAATATAATAAACATGGTGTCACCTTGAACATGATGCTTCCCACAACTAAATGTGGTCAGCACTGTTTGTACCAGAGCCCTACTGATGGCTTTCCCCTCCTCTAAGGAGCAGGCAGCATGTTGAGTGCTATGGGAGAGTTTTGTGACTATTACAGGCAAAGCATGTGCTTGCTAACCCAGTCAGTGGCATTATCCAAAGGAATACCTCTCCAGTTTAGTCACCAGGGATTGCTCTTTTGTTATCTGAACTTCAAATGTGTCTTCGATGAAATCCGAAAATAGCATAATAGAGCAATTAATCACAGCAGACATTAATTAAAGCAAAAGGCCCCACAGCAGAGAAATTATGAAAACATACAATACATAATCTTCACCCCCAAGTCACTTTCAGTCTTTGAAAGTAGATAAGAAAATACAAATAACAATACCAGTAATACAGAGGAATGTTTACTGAAAAAATATAAACCTTTATCCTGGGCTTAGTGTTAAATATGTTACTTCAATCCTCACAAACACTGTATGAGTTAGCCACCATTATTATACCCATTTTGTGAATGAATACACTGAAGCTTACATAGTGTAAATACATTACCCAAAGGCTCATACCTAATGAGCAGAACCCAAACACAATCTGCCTCATTCCAAAGGGTAAACTCCCAGCCACGAGGCAAGAAGAAATGAGAAAAAAAATCCATATAAAATGTTGAAAAGTGCTCCATTAATGTTATAGGAATTCAGGGACAGAAGGGGAATGCCAGATTAGAGTTACCTGTATTTATACCATGGAGCAACTGTGATCTAAGTCCCACCTTGAAGATGCAGACTCATCAGGGAAGATGCCTCTTTAGAGGTCATCAAGTGGCAAAGGTAGACACAGTATTTTAGTCCTAGCCTGTTTACTTGAAAACCTAGACTCTTAATTAATTATTCACTGTGAAAACACTAAGCAAAGAGACATTGGAAATCTGTAATAAAAATTAACACTGATGAGCGTTTACTATTTCTATTTCTATTACTATTTACTATTTCTAGGTTCTATGTGGCATACATGAAATGATGTATTTAAGTCTTCACAAAGACCTGACATATGAACTGAATTAACCACTTTTTTCAGATTAGAAAAGTGAAGCAGAGATAGCTTGGGTCATTTGCCCGTTGAGATGGGCAAAATATTATATCATTTCTGGAGGAAATGGGGTTTCATCTAGATTCTCTGGTTCTAGAGTTTGTGCTCATTGTTCTCCTATGAGCCTTTCAGTTACAGAGGCAATTGATCAACTAATGAGCATGTCAACTAGAGTAGAAAATCTGATGGGTATACATGGAAAACAAGAACCTGCAGGGAAGAAAAAAAAAGATACTTGGTAATTCAATATAGAGTTTGGAAAAAAATGGCTGAGGTTGAGCATAGGTTAAAGAATGACTTGAGAAAATAATTGGTTGATTGATTGAGGATTTTGTTTTAGAAAGATGGTGTGATTTCCAAATCACTGTGCTTTAGGTGATGGTTGAACCATGAAGGGAAATGCACTGAAGCTTAAAGCTATAGATTCAGAAGTCAAACAAATGCACATGATGCTTGGAACAGAGAGAAAGAATATGTTTGAGAATTAAAAAAAAAAAGGAAAAAAAATGTATAAAGAAAGGAGAATGGCACATGAAGGAAAGGAGCCACGAGAAAGGCCTGCGTTTAAGAACATCAAAGAGAAACACAGGAACCATCAGTGGAGATCAAACGAAATTGTCAGAAACAAGTCGAGGCCCTGCAATACTTGTAGAATCTCACAGTTGGGTAAGATCTGGGATCATCTTCATGAGCCTGTGATCTGCCACTCACATAGGACTTCAAGTTTAGAAGGTCTCAGTGCTTCAGTTTAATGCACATGTCAGTTCAGTCAGTTCAGTTGTGTCTGACTCTTTGCAACTCCATGGACTGCAGCACGCCAGGCTTCCCTGTCCGTCACCAACTCCCGGAGCCTACTCAAAGTCATGACCATCATGTCGGTGATGCCATCAAACAGTCTCATCTTCTGTCATCCCCTTCTACTTCTACCTTCAATTTTTTCCCAGCATCAGGCTCTTTTCCAATGAATTGGTTCTTTGCATTAGGTGGCCAAAATATTGGAGTTTCAGCTTCAGCATTAGTCCTTCCAATGGATATTCAGGACTGATTTCCTTTAGGATGGACTGGTTGGATCTCTCTGCAGTCCAAGGGACTCTCAAGAGTCTTCTCCAACACCAGAATTCAAAAGCATCAATTCTTCGGCACTCAGCTTTCTTTCTCACATGTCACCATCTTGAAATTCTTAATATTTTTTGAACAAGGGTCCTGTTCTTACTTCACATTTCAGCCCACAAAAATATGTAGCCAATCCTAGGAAGATCTCAGGTCTGATCTTTTCCAATTCTCAGTCAATAAATTTTTCTTTAAAATTTCCCCATCTATGGGCTATCAAATTTCTCTATTAATATATCCATTCACAAGGAACTTGCTTATCTTGGGGCTAGCTCCTTGCTGAGTGGATTCTTGGGCTTATAAGAACGTTTTTCTGTATTCTTATATGCTTATTTTGATAATCTAAAATTTGTTTCTCTCTAATATGTATACAGTTGTCTTGGCCCTACATTTGAAGAAACAAAGTGTAAGTTTTAACTGTGTTGTTGTGTCAGTTCTTTCACGATTTACCTGATTTCTAACATTTTGCCCCAAAAACACTCTATAATCTTTCCTGCCAACTGCCAAGAATGTGGTTAGCACATGGTAGGCACTCTGTAAATACTAGTGAGTGGAAGTGGTTCTGAACCACTCACCCTAGATGGTTTCTCAATATATTAATATTTATAGGTCAAGCCATCCAACTCAACGTTTCTGAATATGCATCATTTTAAATTGAAATCAATCTCCATATGGCAACCCCAAAGGTTATTAGAAGACAATGGTCATTTTTACACAGAATCTTCTCGTTTTCTTCCACTTTCTCTAAATTGATAAGCCATGGAGTTTTCCCATCACACAGGTCAGTTGGAACTTTGGCATGTGCCACATACTTGAGGCCCCATCTAACTAGGGGGGCTATCCTGTGCATCGCGGGATGGGGAGCATGATCCCAGGTTTTCTACCCATTAAAGGCCATCAGCATCTTTTCCACCACCAAGTGACACACGGATGTCTCCAGACATCGTCAGATGTTTCCTGGGGGCAGAATCACTGCTGAGTGGGAACCACTGATTAAAACAAAACAACTCTACACAATCTGTTTAATAGATGTACAGTATTTGCTTCACTGAATTACAGATTTCTTTAAGTCATCTTAAAAATGAATGTAAAAAGAAAGAGTGTAGTGTATGACACCGTGTTTCTCAAGTTACATACGAATTTTATGATGCATGGAAGGATGGTAATTAAAATTTCAATATGGTAAACCTCCCTGAATAGGGTAAGCTTCAGTTTCCTAGTTATACATTTTTTGTGGGTTTGTTTTTTGTTTTTTATTTTGTGGGGGGGAGTTATTCCTTATTCACATTTTCCATGCTCTTTAAATTGCTAATAAGAAAAATGTTTTATAATCAGAGGGAAAAAAAGTGTTTAAATTTTGAAATAAAAAAATGAACATGTGGATGGGAAGCAGGTAAAGCCTGACACATTCAAGGAAGATTAACAAGACAGATTACTGTGTGACTCTATTTCCCCTTTGTTTAGATAGAATTCATATCCTATAGTTTATAGGAGAGGGTCTATGAAGACCATAGATAAAGAAGAAACATGATGTTTTGGGTTTAATCTTTTTTTTAACTAGGTGAAAAAATGAGAAGAAGAGATGCTGTATTAAACTCTATACTTGACTTGGAAGAGAAAAAAAAAAACAAGCAAGAAAAGTTATTTTAAATATATTTTAAGAACAAATGTGGACCATATTTGGTGAACATGATGTGATTCAAATGAATAACAGAAAAGTAAATGAGGATGTTCAATGTCTATTTTGACTTTGTTTTTTCATTCAAAGAAAATTATACTTAGAGTGGAAAAAAAAAAAAAATATATATATATATATAAAATAGGAACTAAATCTCCAACCAGCTGAGGACAGACTAAGAGGGGGTCCTGTCACTTTTAATGAGTTCAAATTTAGGTCCAGACCAATGATACTATGAATATGCTGGCAGGATTGAAGGAAGACTTCCAGAAATTGATGACAACTCTAAGAATTCAAGAGTTGCCATCTCAGACAGAAAAAAGAAACGATTTCCCCTATTTAAACAGGATAGGATAAAGAAAAATGAATTGTAGAAAAAAATGATGCCATTCTTTGGAAAATTTCTACACTTAAATAACAAGTGACAGGTAAACACAATAAAATAATTTAACAGATCTTGACAAAGGTGCATGGAGTTACTCTTTCAGTGACCAGGCAAGATATGCAGAAAAACATGTAGAACATTTTATGTGTCCTCATTGGGCATGTTCATTTCATTACCATCTTTTATAGATCCACGAACAGACAAAAGAAATGCTGTGCAGATGCACACTATTACATAAGACAGATAAACAACAATGTTCTACTAACAGGGAACTATATTCAATATTCTGTGTTAAACCATAAGGGAAAAGAATATGAAAAACAGTGTGTGTGCATACGTGTGTAACTGATCCACTTTGCTAACACAACACTGCAATTCAACTATACTTAAATTTTTAAAAATGCAAAAAAAATGCTGTGTAAATCTACCATGTGGAGAGATATGAGTAGGTTTACTCACAGATGACTGAACTAAATACTGTTGTTGAATAATGATTCAAAACGGAGCACTAAGGCAAAGTGCTAGAAAGGACACATCTCTTGGAATCAGGCAAATCTGGGTTCACATCCAGGTTCTATTCCCTCAGAGCCCTGTGACCTTGGGAATGTTATTTAAATTTTTCTAAGCCTGGGTTTAGCTCTAAGGTAAGGATAGCAATAATGACTTAGGATTTAGAACAATAACACTTTCCAACATTATATAAAATGGTACTGTAAAATATGTAGTGTCGAAGCTGAGGAAAATTTACCATTTGATTATTGCTATAATTATCATTACTGATACTGAGCATTACCACTACGACGACATCAGAGAAGAGGAAACTAAATGGTATGTTACTTCGACCTCTCCCTGATCTTGATCTTTTCATGATTCTAATCAACAGCTGACTGAATTAAGACTTAGTTCGTACACTGAATATATTCTTCTGCAGTTGGAAATGTAGAAGAAAGCTAAGTGTGTGCTAGGAGACACACAGAGTCAGAAATGAATGAGATGAAATTCAGCGGAACAAATATGCATACTCAAAAAGCCATTTTAATTGTATAATGCACATGAAGAAAACTGCATAAAACTTAACTGCATGGTAGAATGAATACTCATAAACCGAGCACCTCTGCAACCAACAACCAGGTCAAGGAGGATGCACTGCTCGCCCCCAGGACTGTCCCTGTCCCACTGCATTCCATGTTTTCCTTTATCATTTCAGCCTACAGGACATACCAGGTACAATGCAGAAATGCAGTATAATATTTTGAACTTGACATAAATGAAGCATACTTCATGCACTTAGTATCCTGCATCTTTTGATCAATGTTTTGTTACAATATGAGTAGTCATTCCTATAGATGCATTCCATTATGGCTCATTTATTTTTATTATATAGTTTCCAGGATAAGCATGTATCACAGTGTTTTTATCCTTTCTGTCACTGATAGATGATTTAAGTTGCTTCCAATCTTTGTCTTTTGGTGACAAGAATGCTACGGATATTTTTGTTCAGGTCTTACAGTGCATTTGTGTGCATGTGGAAGAATAATCATAAAAATATATTACAGTTGTTATTTAAATTATTTTCTATTTTCCATTGCCAAGACATACAACCTAAATCATGCAAGTTAAACCTACTCTTTTGACACCTCTGTATATAAAAAGATATGCAGAAAAATGATTCAAAAACTTTAATGATAACAGCTGAACATATTTTGTATGAACTCAGGTTTACCAATATATCTTGACACCAAATAAGTTCTTTTATTTTAAAATCAGTATATCTAATACATTCCTTTCAAAAAAACATAAATTATATTAAAATAAAGTCAAAGTCTATATGATCAAATGGAACTGTTTAAATTCCCAAAAATAAATTTTTCCTTATATTGATAAAGGATTTTTAGGGTATTGTTTGCATTTTTAAAAGGTGTCTTTATTTCCTTCTTTACTCATGAGGGGAAAAGTGAGCACTGAATATTAGTTTGAGATTTTACAGATGAAAGTTTCTATTTAAAGGAAGTTTACAAAGGAAGGTTAAACACTGTCTTTTAAAGTAATTATTAGTTGAATGCATTATTAAAATATATTTGTAAGATATTTGATTTCTGTAGTAAATTCCTTTCTGATGCTTACTGGAAAAAAAGAGAATGAAAGGGAAGGGGAATCAAGCTTTGATCGGTTAAAGGTGATACTCTCCTAAATGATCCCTTATATCCCAAAGGCAGTGAGAGTTTAGCTGTATGACGGCTATGCAAACACCTGCACCGTCCATCTGGGTATCCACCCAACAACTGCGGCTGTCAGTGTTTGAGCAATAATAATATGGCTAGAGAAGCTTAGGTATGCTGTAAATAGAAAATACATTCAAGATTCTGAAGACTTAGTTTGATTATATGTTAAGATGATCCTATTTTGATATATATGGGTTATATAAAATGAAATGTTAGAGATAATTTAATTTGTATTTTTCTTAATGTTATAAAATATAAAATTATATATATTTGTATTATAATTTTATTGGACAGCACTGGTAGAGAGAATATAAAATATTCTAAAACTTCATAGCTCTTTTCTGATTCATATATTTATTTCATTATATTCCTCAGATGAATATAAATTTATTATTATTTTTTGCTCTGTAATGTCATAGAAGTTCATTTTTATACTTACAGTAAGGTCTAGGCAGTTAACTTACTCCTAGTGAAAATTCTTTATATGTCTAGGTATAAAAAATAAACTCCACAGAGCTAAAGGGAGGCTAGGAAAATTATAGTTCCACTTAAAAAGGTAAACATTAAGTTAATTAAAATAAATCTTGAGGTAGACTTCTCTACTCCCACTGTGGTATGGGTCTACTTATGTCTATTTCATTGGACTAATTTTGGATGACTTAAATGCAGATCTGTTTCTATTTGAATATCTTTGCCTTCCAATGTAGTGAAGAAAGCCAAAAGATTCATTTAAATAGTCTCTGGGGAAATCTATGACATTTCACATTGAACTGATTCTTGATGGTTTATCTCAAATCTGTGTAATAAAGAGCAAACTTTGTTGGATTTCAAAACATTTTATTTCACAGGTAAATACTACTCTACAATAATTCAGTAGGAAGGAAAGTGTATAAGCAGTAAGTGAATTTGTATCATTTTTTGTATGGTTATGTACACAAGGTGTTATTTTTTAATAGCATGGAAGTCACCTAAAAGCTTGTTTTTTACTTTTCCCTGTTTGGATCATAAAGTTTATAGTTTTGACTCCTCCACACACGATCATCCTATCCATTCCTATTTTTCCTATGTCCTCTCCAGTACCACAGTTCTGCAAACCAACCAAAGAAGCAGATGGAAAAAGCAACATAAGCACCTATTCATCAGTCTGAGCAACTCTTAGGTGTCCAGAACTGTGCCACAAGTTGCAGGCATCTAGTTTTTTTATATATCTAAGTGAATCACCTTAAATTATTTTTCATGGAAAATCACAAAGAAAAAGGGGATATGATATCTCTTTTAGGATTGATGCCTTGATAACCAATAGCTTCATGCTGAAATGTGGGGCACGATAGTCCTTGACATTGTATTTGGGCTGTTCTGATATTCAACACCAGGACAAAACACAGAACAGCAGAACAGAAATCAGTGCAAACATGTCACTGACTCAGCAGGGATAAAAGTCCCAGTTAAGTTCCTTTCCTTGAGACACGGTCTGTGTGTAGTAAGGGCAGGGCTTCAGTGTGTGAAATGGGTAGTGAGTGAGCGCCCCAAAGCCCTAGAGTATGCATTACAGTTTGGTGACTTAGATTTAAAGAATGCTGAAAGTGAAAAAGTGACACTGTTAGTTGCTCAGTCGTGTCTGACTCTTTGTGACCCCCATGGACCGTAGCCTGCCCGATTCTCTCGTCCATGGAATTCTCTAGGCAAGAATACTGGAGCGGGTAACTATTACCTTCTCCAGGGGATCTTCCCAACCCAGGCATCGAACTCGTGTCTGCTGCATTGCAGGCAGATTCTTTACCATCTTCAAAGTCTGCTTCCTTCATGTAATTGAGAGGGAAGTCTTCCCAAACTTCATCTAATGTTACTTTAAGCTGTCCACTTCTAAACTAAAGAAACCAGGGTGACTCAGATGGTGGAGTCTGCCTGCAATGCAGGAGACCGAATTCAATACCTGGACTGGGAAGATCCCCTGGAGAAGGGCAACCCACTCCAGAATTCTTGCCTGGAGAATCCCCTGGACAGAGGAGCCTGGTGGGCTGCAGTTCATGGGGTCACAAAGAGTCAGACACGACTGAGCGACTAACACAACAACAATAAAACTAAAGAAATACAGACAAATATCCATTCTTAGACCAACTTATTCTTTGCTATCTGCTCTTCCTTTTGGTTTCCCCTTTTTATTCAAGAAACTTTTGAGTGTCTTCTCTGTGACGGTTATTATTCACATGAACTCAAACATAAGGGAACACGACAGATGAAAATCTTTGCCTCATAGAGTTTACATTCTTCTTAAGGATCCCAAAACAGGTTTTGTTGCTTGTAATAAATTCTGAAGGTTGGATGAGCGATAAGGAAAGTTCAAGAGTAAGGCAAATGGACACATCACCACTGCCCTCCTCTGCACCACAACCAGGAGCCAGATTAAAAGAAAGGTACAAACACAAACTTGTCTTACTTTGCATCCAAAATACCCTCATATGTTGAAATCCACAGCAATCTAGAGGCAATAAGAGTCCACAAGAGAGCTTGGTAAATATGAACAAGTTGAAACTAACGACTTTCATCCATATCCATAAGAACAAGGTAGACATCTCAATAAAGATCCCATTTTAAACAACAAAAGAAACTGTGAGTAACCCGGGGCGGGGCTTTAAAAAAAGAGAGAGAGAAAGAGGAAGGATAATTATGGAGAATTTCATAAAACACTATTGAAAAATGTGTCTTGGTTTTCTTATCTAAGGACTTGATGGTCAATGATCCTTATTTTGAGCTGTAGATTAAAAAAACTGATACAACCTATGGATCATCATCCTAGAAATAAATGGACATACACAAAGCTCTGTGGTATCTGATCACAGTGGTCTCTTCTGAGGTCCACTTATTCTCAACTGCATCATGTCAAACGCTCCTCTAACTCTGAAATTATTCTATTGTTTCAATATGAGTAGAATATAATGAAAATCACAGTACTACTGAATATTTATGTTAATAAGATCCTACTCTTCTAGGCATTATACTAAACCCTTTCTCTACAATATCACATTAATCTCACAACAAGCACACACTCTAGTCACTATTACTGGTTCCACCTCGTGGATGAGAACACTGCGGCCTAATGAAATCAGGTGATCCAAGTAATTAAGTATGGTCAGGCTCTTTGGAAATATTGTTTCACAGAACCAACTGATTTATCATTTGCTTTTCTTCTATCTAGAGATTCTGTCTCAGTTTATATTCATCCCCCTCTGTATGAATAATTTATGCTTGCCTCCCCAACGGACTATAATCTCCAAGAACAGAGACCTTAGCTGATTTTGTTCACCGCTGATACCCCACTGTTTACACACTATGTAGGACTCAGTTATCAATAAATATTGGCAAAATAAATTAATGAATAGGTAAAAGAAGGAATGAAAGAGTCTGTCCAAATTTGCATAGCTTTTGAGTAGGAAAGCCTGGATTCCTATCCAGATCTACTTGATCCCAGGGCCACAGATACTGCAGATGGAACAACAAAACACATATATAAATTTAAAAATATATAATATTTTAAGAGTAATAAGGTTGAGCATTAAAAAGAAATACACTAAATAATAGAATGAAACCAGGGAAGGAGACAGATGGAATGCAGAAACCTATGAGAGGTTAAGTGAAATTGGCTCTGAGCTTTCCGTTGGCCAGAGCTGAGAGAGAAAAATGAATTCCAGTTCCAAATTTGAGTTTTTCTGTCACCTTATCCCTCCTCAATTATAACCTGCCATTTTTGAACACCTTATCTCATGACCTCAAAACACACAGCCTGCCTTTCACATTCTCCACTTTAACACATCTCTTTTCACAGAAATTTTCAATGTTACAATGGAAAATACCAGTTTCCCAAAGGTTACACTTTGCAAAGAGGAACAAAACAGAAAGAGCAGAAACCTATCTGGCTGAGCAGTTCCAAAGGGATGTAGTAGAATTCTGACCCTTGGGACTCAATCTTCATGGGCTAGAACAGTACTGGCATTTAGTTGCATTCCCCTCCACTATCTTCAAGTTGAACTAGCATGGTCAAAATTGAGCAGAACTTGAAAGACTGAATGTTGCCACACGGATAGGCTAGAAGGTGCCAGGGGTCCTTTGTACTTAGCGTGGTACAACATCTCAGACCCAGACAGTTAATAATTCACTGACTTACCAAGTAGATGTTTATACTATCAGTGTGGGATGGATCCTAAGTCAGAGAAAAAGGAATACAGACATCAAGAGAGAATAAATGTGCAGGGCATCAACCTGATGGTGTACTAATTCATTCTCCCTCAGGGTTCATCCATCAATATTTCAACTCTAGTCAATGCCTATGTGATATAGAATATCTTCTCAATAGAATATAACATGCTCTGAACAGACTATAATATGCATGGTACAAATTTTCTTGTATCCTCTTGTTATTGACCTCCCAGCTTCAAGAGCACAGATCTTCCACAGCGGGATGTTAAGACTTCTTAACACTGTGTCCAAAGTAGAGCATTCAAAGCACTGCTTGCATTCATGTGGGACACATCTAACATGCCTCTGAACAATACCATATTTCTCTTAAAGGGTAACCCACATTCATCTTTTTACCTGTGAATATGAACTCTCACATTTCAAGCCAAGCCAGCCTTCCCTGCTTGCTGCTCAAGTTTCTTTCACTAGTTTTGAAATCTCATTTAGAGCAGCTGTGGAACCAAAGTTAGGTGCAAGCTAACTTTGTACTGCTTTCTCTCAGTGAGCAAAAAATAAGGGGAGATGAAGGCTTAGAGAGCTGGAGACCCAAGGAGATGACAGAAGGGGACGCAGCAGTGGGTGAGGTTGCATTGAAGAAACAGATGAGGAAGACTCTGTATCAGCCTCTATGGAAACACTGCATCCCATACACTAAGGATGCAGAGAGTCAGAAGGGGCCAACTCGGAGACGCTGAACTAATGATCAGAGATTTTTCTGCAAATAAAAAACTGTATTATTTAGCTAGCTAAGTGGAAACTTAGCTTTGAGACTTAGCTTTGAAACTTAGTCTTTGAGACTCTAAATGCAAGATTTCTGTAATTCCATGAACACAACTAGTGTTCAGTATTTTTAACTCTCCTTATAAAATTTCTTATTATGTAAGTATTTCTATTTGGTCTTTTAGAGTAGCTGATAGAATAATTGGACCATATCTTGCATCAAAAGACATAGTTCACAACTTGCAAGGGATAGAAACACACAAGCGTGGCAGGGATTCCAACACCTGAACTCCCTTTAATGTTTTTCAATCCTAATACATTACAGTTTTAATATTTATTTCTGCTGCTCCAGGTGGTGCATGCAAGGACTAGTTTCTTCTGGCTCCCCTTCCCGCCTTCTTCTCCCTGACTGTTCCTTCTTCCCCATACCACTCCCACTCTTCTTATCACTGCTATCCCTTGAGTGCCAGGCATCGTCTTTATGAGACAGGACTTTATGAGATGGACTTCCTCAGGGTAAAGTGATTAGAGATTCATTCCGTTTGGACTGAAACTCCAACAATAGCAGGATGGTTAAGGGAAGAGGCTGGGCCTTGCCCAGACCACATATTTCTCATTCTCCAAGTCACAAGACCTACCAACCACACATGCACAGAAAAGCTCCTTGGAGGTCAAAGGGGTAGCAATGCCAAGGGATGCTTTACCCATATGCCTTTGCATTAGAATCCATCTTGGCTAAGAGCTGCGGGCACACACATGGGAGGATCCTGAGGTATACCAAATATGGACTGTGAACCAGGCAAATCAAAATGACTGGCCAAAGGATACACAGAAGAAATGCCCCATAAAAGTAAGTCAAAATGCTGCAAGGGCGTGACTCAGCGACTCTTGAGTTCTGCCCATGTGTGTCTATCCATACATAGTATACTTTTTTCCTCTTAGTAATACTTTACTTGTTTCACCATGTTCCATCTTTGTGGAAATTCTTTTCTGCAAAGGCAAAGCACCAGGGCCCTTGTCACTGAGCACTGGTCTAGTGCCTAGAATCTGGTGCTTTCACCACCATGACCCGACCTCAATCTCTGGCTGGAAACTCAAGCCCCACTTTAAGCCGTTGCAGTCCAAGGCCACCCGGGATCACAAAGTGCTTTATTAAAAACTTGATCTCATGTAATTCTAATAACATTTTACAAATGAGGAAATTCAGGTTCAGAGAAACAAAGTAACCTGCCCCGATTTAGACAGTCGGTGTGTTGGAAAGCCTCAGGCTCAAACCCAGTTTGTGCAGGTTTGTGCACCTCCACACCCTGGCCAGGCCACCAGGCACACAGACTGCTTCTCTTGAACTTTCGCTTGAAGGACAGTAATAGGCACTAGATTAGAAAAATCTCAGAGTTTTTCCCTCCCGACCAGGCAAATAGGAAGATATTGCCCTAGGTCAGCGGGATCTGCATAACGAGTTTGCCAAAGGAAAGAAAGAATGGGGTATACCTGGCTTCTTTACATTTTTAAATAGATGATTTGCTCTTTCTGCTAAAATATATTTGGGTTAACTTTTTCTAGAGCAGCGTTTCTCAACTGGGAGGCATTTGTCCCACCAGGAGGCATTTGGCAAAGACTAGAGAAGGAAATTGGAGAAATTGGCAACCCACTCCAGTAATTTTGCCTGAATCCCACGGGCAGAGAGCCTGGCAGGCCACAGTCCATGGGGTCGCAGGAGTCGGACAAGACTTAGCGACTAAACCGACCAATCAGAGAAGGAAACGGCAACCCACTTCAGTATTGCCATTCCTACTTCAGTATTCTTGCCTGAAAAACCCCACGGACAGAGGAAGCTGGTGGGCTTCTCCCAGTCCATGGGATCCCAAAGATTCCAACATGACTGAACACGCAAGCAAAGGAGACACTTGTAGCTGCCACACTTGGGATGGGGTTGCCCATCTGGTGAGTCAGAAGCCAGGGATGCTACCAAACATCCATTCCACACTACACAAGACCACTTCCACATCAAAACATTATCTTGCCCCAAATGGCAATATTTCTGAGGTTAAGAACTACTGCTTCAGTGTCTATACATTAACCATGAATTATCTGAAAAGGAAATAAAGAAAATAATTCCATTTGCAGTGGCATCAAAAACAATAAAATACTTAGGAATAAATTTAATCACAGAAGTAAAAGACCTCTACAGATAGATCCTGGTTACAGCTCAGATGGTAAAAAAAAATCTTCCTGTAATGCGGGAGACTCTAGTTTGATCCCTCAGTCAGGAAGATCCCCTGGAGAAGGCAAAGCAACCCACTCCAGTATTCTTCCCTGGAGAATTCCATGGACATAGGAGCCTGGTGGGCTACAGTCCAAAGGTCAAAAAGAGTCAGACGTGACTGAAGTGACTGAGCTCAAACACATAATCAAAACAGCATGGTACCAGCATAAAAACAAACTCAGAGATCAATGAGACATTATCAAGATCCTTGAAATAAATCCATGCAATATTAATATATGACAAGGGAGTCAAGAATATATAATGGAGAAAAGATAGCCTCTTTAACAAATGATACCAGGAAAAACGAATTCTCACAAGTAAAAGAATTAAACTAGACCCCCATTTTACATCACTTACAAAAATTAACTTGAAATAGGTTAAAGACTTAAACATGAGACCAAAAACCATAACATTACTGAAAGACAATATAGAAAAACATCTCCTTGACATGGATCTTTGATAATTATTTTCTGGATATGACACCTAAAGCATAAGTGAACAAAATAGAAAATAATTAAGACAGACTACATCAAAATAAAAAGCTTCTACATGGAAAATAAATGATAAACAAAATGACAAAAAGACAACCTATGAAATGGGAAGATATAATTGCAAATCATACATTCAATAAGAGGTCAATATCTAAAATATATAAAGAACTCATGACTGAATAGTAAAAAACAAACCAATTAAAAATGAGCAAAGAAACTAAACACATATTTATCCAAGGAACAAGATGCTCAACATCCCTAATCATAAGATAAATGCAAAGCAAAACCACAATGAGATAAGGTACCACTTCATTCCTATTATTATAGAATACCTATCATCAGAAAGACAAGAGATAAGAGATGCTGGAAAAGATGTAGCGATAAGGGAACTTTCATGCAGTGCTGGTGTTTTTTTGAGGTGATAGAGCCACTAGAAAGAACAGTATGGAGATTCCTCAAAATATTAAAAATACACAACCATTAGTTCAGTTCAGTTCAGTCTCTCAGTCGTGACCCACTCTTTGGGACCCCATGAACTGCAGCAAGCCAGGCTTCCCTGTCCATCACCAACTCCTGGAGCTTGCTAAAACTCATGTCCATTGAGTTAGTGATGTCATCCAACCGTCTCGTCTTCTGTCATTCCTTTCTCCTGCCTTCAATCTTTCCAAGCATCAGGGTCTTTTCCAATGAGTTAGTTCTTCACATAACGTGGCCAAAGTAATGGAGCTTCAGCTTCAGCATCAGTCCTTCCAAAGTATATTCAGGACTAATTTCCTTTAGGATTGATTGGTTGGATCTCCTTGCTGTTCAAGGGACTCTCAAAACTCTTTTCCAACACCACAGTTCAATAACATCAATTTTTCAGTGCTCAGCCTTCTTTATGGTCCAACTCTCATATCCACACATGACTAATGGAAAAACCACAGCTTTGACTAGATGGACCTTTGTTGGCAAAGTAATGTCTCTGCTTTTTAATATGCTGTCTAGGTTGGTCATAGTTTTTCTTCCAAGGAGCAAGCATCTTTTAATTTCATGGCTGCAATCACCATCTGCAGTGATTTTGGAGCCCAAGAAAATAAAGTCTATGATACTGCAGTTCCCTTCTCAGAATATATCCAAAGGAAGCAAACACACAACTATGAAGAAATCTGCAAACCCATGTTCACAGCAGCATTGTTAACAACATCCAAGACATGGAAACACAAGATAAAATTGATGACAACTGTGATATGTACATACATACATGACTATTGTTCAGTCTTTATTTAAAAACAAAAAGAAGGAAGTCCTCCTATTTGCGACAAGGTAAATGGGCCTTGAGGGCATTATGTTAAGTAACATAAGTTAGACAGAGAACTGCAAATACCAGATGATCTCATTTACATGTGGAATCTAAAAACAAAGGAACTCAAAGAGATCAGATTTGTGGTTAGGGACTTGATGGGGGTGGGAAATGGGAGTTCAGGGAGGGATAATTGGATTAAGGTGGTCAAAATTTACAAACCTCCAGTTATACAATGAATAAATATCAGAGATGCACATCATCACTATAGTTAACACTGTTGTATGGTATATATGAAGTTATGATAGTAAATCCTAAAAGTTTACATTACAGGGAAATCTTTTTTTTTCTTTCTCTTTTTTCTTTTTTTGTTTCTGTATGAGATGAAGTATGCTAGCTAATCTTATTGTGGTGATCAAGTCACAATATGCACAAGTCGAATCATTATGTTGCATACCTTATACATACTTATCTGAATGTCAGTTATATCTCAATAAAACTGGAAAAAATAAGCTTAAAAACACAACCTGCTTTAGAACAGAAGTCAGGACATTTTTTTTTTTTTTTTCCTATGAAGAACTACACAGTAAACATTTCAGGCCTTGCAGGTCATATAGTTTGTTAAGCTCAATTAGTTGTTAGCTCAACTAGTTAAGTCAACCACTGTGGTGTGAAAGCGACCAGAGAAGATTCATAAACAAATGGACACGGCTATGTTCCAATAAAGCTTCATCATGCATACAGGCGTAAAAAGAAATGGGTGAGGTTTGTGCTCAGAGCCATACGTTACCAGTCTCTAGTCAAGAGCGGTTCTGAAGCTCCCTAACCTGGACCCAAAGGTGGCTGAAGGTCTATCTATTACACATATTCTCAGGAAGACTACTTTCCAGTAAGCAATCATTTCAACTCACAGTATCTGAGAATGCTAGCTTTCTGGAAACACTTCATTATGTTCTCCTTAAGAGACTCAAGGCTGTTTTGTGCAGGAGGAGGAAATGCGTGCCTGGCATGTATTAGGGAGACAACCTGGTTTGAGGATCCCAGCATTTCTGAGTGGACAGTAAACAGAGTACCTGCAGCAATGGGTCATGAGCTAGCCAGTGGGACGCAGGGGGCAGAGGAAAGATTCTGTTTGAAATGGAGTTGTCTGGGCCACCAGGTGAGAAACATTCAGACAGCTGGAACCACAAGGGGTGAGCTCCTGACTTGTGATAAAGCTGGCCAGCAGGAGACAGACACCAAGTCAGCGGGACCGTTTAATTAAAACAGTCCCACCTTTTATCTTTGGCATGCTTTGCCATTTTGAAAATGCTTCCACCTGCATTATTCCACGGCATCCCTGGGACAATCTTATCTCCTCAATAAATCTTTCTGAGCTAGAACTAATACGTATTTTAGGTTACAAAGGCCAGTGAGCATTGAGATTTTCTTTCAAGAAGATTTTGGTCTCACAGGAAAGAAAGAGAGAGAACAACGGTGTGTGTTCAGTCAAAGAGCCCTTCGTCTAGAAGAGAATGAGGATGTAGCCTGGTTTTGGGGTGAGGGGTAGGGAAGATGGGGTCATAGGATTTGGGGCAGGTTGTTTTGCTTGAGTTGAGCACTAAATTAGTGCATGAGAAGTCAATCAAAAGTGAGGGGTGAAGATGGTGGCGGAGAGAAGGAGGACTTTGCAGACACACGGAAAGCAAAACCATGGGGGTGAGAAACAGCAGGACATGTGGTGTGTAACAGGAGCATGAAAGTGGGTCAGGAAGCCCAAGATTCCCTTCGGGGAAGGAAATAAAATACAGAGTGAATGTTTACATGAGAGCCAGTTCCCGATTAGTCTTCTGCTGCCATTAGAAAGGGTACACACTTTAGATGAATCTTTAGATGAGGGACAGCACAGAGGTCAAATCTCAAAGCTCACATCACAGTACAAACTTGGAATCTGAGGAAAGTGGAGGCAAGGAGGCCTGGGAGGAGGCTGCTGTGTCCTCCACACAAGAGAGGAGACAGGGGTAGATGAAAGGAGGGATGGGAACAGACTCAGTGAAAACAGGAGGCAACAGTTTCAGGACCTAGAGATCCTCTCAAATAGGCAGACTGGGAATTGTCATCTCACTGAATTAAATAAGAGATGGCGAACTCCGAAAATTTTAGCTATTAATTCACTATCTCAAATATAGATGCTGAGGTTGAATTCAAGTCCTCTATCTCATGCTCTCCTTTTTCTATTTTTAAACAACTATTTCCAGAGTTTCTTCATGTGCTAGATCTTCAGTACCCATGTTGTGAGTGACTTATTTATATCTCATGCAAGGAAGTGTTTTTATGTGGACTCTTCCCAGCAAGGAATTTGAGGTTCAGAGACACATGTGACATGCCTAAAACCCCAGAGATAATAACAAGAAGAGGTTGGATACCAATCTACCATGCTGCTTCTCCTGAAGAGCATGCCACGAGATGACTACTCTTCGAAGTGCACTTGCCTAGCATGACAGTCACTGGGCACATGTGGCTATTTCAATTTAAATGGCCTAAAATAAATAAAATTGAAAAATGCAGCCCCTCATTCTTATAAGCAGCATTTCAGGTGCTCTGTAGCCACACATGACAAGCAGCGACCGAATGGCACAGCAGAGAGAGAAGCCACTTCATCTTGGCAGAAAGTTCTATTATTAACAAATAGTGGGGGCTCCTTTGGAGTATGAAATTCCAAAGATGTATGCCTCATTTAAAACTGTTAAAGGAGAAGATTCAAAGCAGACTTCTGACGTCAAAAACCAGATCCAAGGGGCATCAGCTGCCATTTTATTTTCTGTCTCTTCATCAGCATCAGAGGCCCATTTGTGGATACGAGTTCCACCTTAAAACAAGGGAAAGCAGAGTGTGAATAAGAGAGAGGAGTTTAGGCAAAGATGTTCTGGGATTTTCTTATAAAGGTCCCGCTCCTTGGTGCTATGTTTATTAATACCCTTTAAGGGAAACTGAAGATTAACTAAAGAAGATGGATAAAGAAGGTCTACCTAACAGATACTATATGGGGGATTAAAGCTTAGTCTAAGTATTCACATAATCTGATTTCTTTATATTAATATACCCATGTGTACATAATAAAATAAAACTGGCCAAATGAACATCATTTGAGATAATATCACAAACAAACTCAAGCAAACCAAATCAGGAAGTCTTGGACAGAAAATTAATGACCCAGTTTCTGGGTACCAAGAATAAAAGCTACTTGTGATCCTGAAAGAAAAATTTGGCAAACAGGATTTAGAAAGCAAGGTATCAGTGGTAACCAAGATAAGGTATCACAAATAATTAAGGTATTAAGCAGATAGTGGGAGCTTTCCTTTGAACTATGAGGCTTTACTCAAAGTGTCCTTGAGAAAATGAAACAGTTTGAGTGCCTTCAGATTTCTTATGTGGCTGGATCATAACTCCAAATTCCAGAAAGATTTCAAATATGCTGCTCTAATTATGCTTTCCAAACGGCAATTTGAATTATGTTGGCTTAGTGGTACATTATATAAGGCTTTTCTTTTTTCAAGGAAAATACATTAAATAAAAGGAGAAAGTATCTTGCAATTGTCCTCCACTGCCAAGGACATGTTTACTTGAAAATTTAAAAAAAAAAAAAAAGGACTTTCTGCTCTCTTCTTTTCTCTCCTATCCCCCACTCTTAACACACTCCTCTCACATGCATCATAAGTATAATTCGATGCAGATCAAAACTGCTGTGGGAAGACAGGGTATAGCCTACCATACAGTCATGAAGTTTCCACTGTCCTTGCTGAAGATTCCAAGTATTAATAGTTACCTGTTTTGTATCAAAGTGCTGATTTCAGAAAGACCTGCTCTTTCTGGGGAGCTCTCATCCTGAGTTACTCTGATACAGGGCACAAGGGTGATTAGTTGTGGAAATGTTACAGCCTCTGAACTGGGAGCAGAGTGAATGGCCTACAATGAAGGGTGCGAAGGTGTCCAGTACAGTTACAACCTCAAAGATAGCCTGGGGTCTGATACATGCAGACTGTTATCTACAATTCTGGTTCTAAGACCATGAGCCTTAAAGATAAGACGTCACTCCTGACTCCATACCTGGATTTCTCAACATATGTTCAATGTCAACAGCGTCTGAACAACCTGAGAATACAAGGTGAATATTTCCAGCACCAGGAGTGTCTGAAATGCTTTAAGGGTTTGAGAAAATCCACGTATGCTACATCTTTACATTACTGCATTGCTAATATTTGAAACCCAACAAATTCTAATGTGAACCCTATCTTCTGCCCCCCAATATTCTTTTTTCCTTAGTTACCCCTCAACTCTCTTCAGCAGCAGCACCTCCCTCCTACAGCGCCTGTGTTTCTGCCCATCAGACCTGCCGATGTCTAAAGGCATTAGGTGAGACCCCCACTACAGCGACAGAGTCTCTGACTGGGTATTTTCTCCTTCAGACTCAGACATCGCCCCACAACTCCCCACCTCTGGCAGGTCCAATGGCTTCTCTCCTCTTTCTGGGCATCTCTTACTTCTTTAGGATTATCTCCAACTGAATCTTCAGGGCCTTCCCTTCTAGGACACTGGTCAACATAAAACCAAGCCCACTAACTCACTGATTTATACCTTGGTTGATTCTGTTTGCTAAGTCTCAGTAACATCTTCCCTTTTCAAAACTCAACTCTACAAAGCACTATAGCCAAGAGCTTAAGTCCACGGACAGCTGTTTGAGTCAGGTTGACCTGAGTGTAAATCCAAGACCTACTGTGTGTGTGTGTGTGTGTGTGTGTGTGTGTGTGTGTGCATGCACACACTGAAGGTGGGATGAGGTAGAGAGGGAAACAAGAGACAGAAACAGATGGATACAGTGACAGAGGCAGAGAAATGTCTATTTCTCCCATAAAACACCGGACTACCAGTAGCTGCTACCTCCTTGTGCATTGCTGAGAATTAAATGACCCAGTACAAGTAAAAAGAGCTTAATCTAGTCCCCAGCATACCATAAGCAATTAAGAATTATTAGCTACTACCATTAATCACATGTAGCTTAACAAGCCTCTATCTTGAAACACTCTTTCATGCTCAGGTCAAAGGTTATAAGCCACTTCCTGAAATTATTATCTCTCTTAGTTATGAATTAATTGTGGCTGTCTCTCACCAAGTTGTCAGCAACTGGAGAGGAGAAATATAATTTCTCTGTTTCCAAGATCATTGCTTTCAAAGTGCAGTCTGTCTGTGAACTGCTTGCTACTGAGGTCCACAGTGAGAGGGCTTCAAAATTCGAGAGAGCTTTCAGAAGCTACTTCAGTTCAGTTTAATCACTCAGTCGAGGTCCAACTCTCTGTGACCCATGAACTGCAGCACGCCAGGCTTCCCTATCCATCACCAACTCCTGAAGCCTGCTCAAACTCACATTCACCGAGTTGGTGATGCCATCCAACCATCTCATCCTCTGTAGTCCCTTCTCCTCCTATCTTCAATCTTTCCCAGCATCAGGGTCTTTTCAAATGAGTCAGTTCTTTGCATCAGGTGGCCAAACTATTGTAGTTTCAGCTTCAGCATCAGTTCTTCCACAGAATATTCAGGACTGATTTCCTTTAGGATTGACTGGTTGGATCTCCTTGCAGTCTAAGGGACTCTCAAGAGTTTTCTCCAACACCACAGTTCAAAAGCATCAGTTCTTTGGAACTCAGCCTTCTTTATGGTCCAACTCTCACATCCATACAAGACTACTGGAAAAACCATAGCCTTGACTAGACAGACCTTTGTTGGCAAAGTAATGTCTCTGCTTTTAATATGCTACCTAAGTTGGTCATAGCTTTTCTCTGCCATAGCCCATCAGAACAAGACCCAGTCTCCCCCACAGTCAGTCTCCCATCAGGAAACTTCCATAAGCCTCTTATCGTCATTAATCAGAGGGCAGACAGAAGCTACCTATAGTACTTTACTTCTATTTCACAGTAAACCGTAGTCTGCAATGGATTAAATTATTTTAAAAAATACAGCTTTACTGAAGATTTGAGTTGCACTGTCCTAGACTATGTAAATCCCACAGACAGATCCACAGTAGATGCTCACTGAAGGCTCAATAGGTTCTGAGCGAAGGAACATTATTTAAAACAGCTCTTGACTTAGAATCTCTGTTGTTGCTCAAGTTAGCAGCATACACAGATAAACAATGAGTCAGACTTCTGAAATAAAATTCAAGACTTGAGATTTAAGCTTAGATTAATTTATTGGGTCCTGAATTCCAGAATCTTTTAAAAAATTAATTTAAAAACATCTTCGACCATGTGCAAGACACACTACCACACCACTACCTGAAGAATGAAAAAGGAATTATGAACTCTGATTTTAATGTTTGTAATATCAAACACATTCCCTGAAGGGCCAATCCTAATATTAACAGACACCACTCCTTCCATGAGGGAAAGTGAATTAAGAAGGCAAAAAGGGAAAAGACAGATTATTTCTGGTCTCATCTGTAGCCATTTAGTTATTTGCCCTTCAGTTGCTGGGTTTTTCTAGAGACATCTTTAACCCTTTCCCTTCCTCCAACTTGGATTCAAATCACCCAAGCTTGAGATATATGTGGATCTAAGGAATGAGTTGAGGGAGATGTTATACTAACATATGACATAATGGACATTGGGCAATTTATTATAGAACTTTCCATTGACTAATTGGGTGGGGAAAAAAAAATCCCTGATTATCAGCTATTTAAGTCTTGGCTTCAGATACCAAAATATCTTTCAGTTCTCTTAAAGAGCTAAAACAGCTTTTTTTTTTTTAAACTCAGGAAAGTAGACCTTTTCAACAGAATTCATTTAATACATTATGTAGTCACCCTGTAGACTATGCTAGGCAGAGTGGCTATAATCAAAATTTTCCTTGCTGCTATTTCTCCAAGAGAAATTTCCTATGAGGGATGCTTATATATTTTCAGCTATTTCCTTTTTCTACAGGATCCCTGATTAGTTCAGAATACAGACAAGAAAAATGTGAGAAAAGAAATGGTAAAGCAGAGAACATTTGTGCTATTCCATATGTATACTCTTTACCACATATTTCTGTAAGATGTACCTTGATCCTGGGATTGAGCACCTATTGTAGAGTGGGAACTATAATCAGTATTAGTGATAAAATGATAGAGGAAGGAAGCATATTTCCTTTCTTCAAAAATTCCAAACTGTAGCAAGATACAATAGAACAAGATGAATTGACAACTATTTAGGAAAAATGTGATATAAGGGGGGAATTATAAAATTTCCTCCGGGAATGACTGAAAAATTTACCCTGACATCCATGCCCTACCCTTTGTTACCAGATTTCCCATGTTGTGACTACGGACATGTCTACCCAGCTACACACTCTACTTCCCGGCTTCCCCTGTAACTGACTGTGGCCGTGTAAAAAAGTTTCATCCAAGGGGATGCGACAAGAAGTAAAGGTTGCCACTCTGGGAAGAAACACACATGTGCCCTTCTTGTCTGGACCTTTTTCCTCTGTCCTCATCACCGAACACAAGAACAGTCCATACGTGAAAACACATGTTGACTACACCTGAGTCATCCCACCAGGCCTACTCACTCACTTCTATCCAGCTATATAAAGGACTGAGAACTTATCTTGTTTAAGCGATCTCTTTATGGGGTTTCTTTATTACAGCAGCTTAACATACACCTTAACTAATATAAAACCTGGGTCAGTTTTCCAGGTTCTGGGTCTATTTAGTGTAATGGATAACAGAGCATGCAGAAGCTTGTGGTGAAAGAGGAGATGGAAGTATGAGATAGGAACTGGGCCATACTGGATCCTAAAGCTGTTAGGACTTCATCTTAAGAAAAGTGTGCAACATGATTACGCATGTCCCTTAGAAAGAACTCTCCAGTTGAACTGTGGAATATGGGGAGAACTCTCGGACAGATAAGTAAAAATAAGTGAGCACTAAAGATGCTTGGTACTTAGCAGAATTTTTGAAAATGGAAAAATAAGTTGGTGGGTTAAGACAGAACATGGGAAACACTGATTACTAGAATTCTTTCTTTTATTCAATAAATTTTTACCAGACTAAGCTATGCTAAACTCTGTGTTTGATGTTAGAAGTGTAACTGGAATCAAGACTAGATACAGTCCCTGAGAGCAAAGGCTATACTTTTGCTACCAGAATAGTTCTCGTCCATGCACAGCCCATCTGATCTTTGAAAACACCAGACTGCATGACTTATTACCATCACACATTAACAGATTAGAAGGACAAATCTCAGAGGATTGTTAAGTACCCTGAACCAAATTTGGCTTGCTTGTTGCTAAAGCCCATACTTTCACAAACTACATCATGCAACTTCCCATGGAATACCATGAGGCAAAGTAGGAACCAGGTAATTCCTATTTTCCAACAGTATATGATGAAGCAACTCAAAGTCATGTGCCTTATGAATGGAAAAGAATCATACGATCCATTACTACCAAAAAAAACCCACAAAAAACAAAAAACTATTACAGAGTTCTATTTTACCTGTTTCCAACAAATAAACTCTATGAACTTAACTAACAAAATTTAAAAAAAAATACAAAAATAAACTCTATATAAAGAAAAATAATTTGATTTGTGAAGTGCTGAGGAATACAGTCATGTGTTACTCCAGCTTTGCAAATCACTTCCAGTTTTTAATTAGAGGCATAATTATAAGTTGTAGCTTGACAAGCTCACTATTATATTCCAGGGAGCAAAACTCCCATAAACGTCCTCTTACTCTTCTTAAGCACATCTCAAGGAAGGTGAGAAACCCACTCAGGTAAAACATTTCCTTAAAGAGTGATGGTCTTCCATCTGATGTGAATCTCTTATGCTTGTTCTATTTTCTACAAGTAGACATTATTTCCAAGTAGACATGAATCAAGGTAAACTAGAAGTGGTTAAATAGGAGATGGCAAGAGTGAACATATATATTTTATGAATCGGTGAACCAAATTGGACTGGATGGACAAATTTAACTCAGATGACCATTATATCTCCTACTGTGAGCAAGAATCCCATAGGGGTAATGGAGTAGCCCTTGTAGTCAACAAAAGAGTCCAAAATGCAGTACTTGGATGCAATCTCAAAAACGACGATATCTGTTCATTTCCAAGGCAAACCATTCTCTCTGACAGTAATCCAAGTCTATGCTCCAACCACTAGTGCTGAAGAATTGAAGTTAAACAGTTCTGTGAAGACCTACCTGACCTTCTAGAAGTAACATCAAAAAAATATATCCTTTTAATCACAGGGGACTAGAATGCCAAAGAGGGAAGTCAAGAGATACCTGGAGTAACAGACAAGTTTGGCCTTGGAGTACAAAACGAAGCAGGGCAAAGGCTAACAGAGTTTTTCCAAGAGAACACCCTGGTCATAGCAAACACCCTCTTCCAACAACACAGGAAACAACTCTACACATGGACATCACCAAATAGTCAATACTTAAATCATATCGATTTGTATTCTTTGCAGCCAAAGATGGAGAAGCTCTAAACAGTCAGCAAAAACAAGACCAGGAGCTGACTGTGGCTCAGTTCATGAACTCCTTATTGCCAAATTCAGACTTAAATTGAAGAAAGTAGGGAAAACCACTAGGCCACTCAGGCATGACATAAAGCAAATCTATTACAATTATACAGTGAAAGTGACAAATAGATTCAAGGGATTAGATTTGATAGACAGAGTGCATGAAGAACTATGGACAGAGGTTTTTGTAACTGTACAGGAGTCAGTGATCAAAACCTTCCCCCAAAAAAGAAATACAAAAACACAAAATGGTTGTCTGAGGAGGACTTATAAATAGCTCAAAAAGAAGAGAAGTGAAGAGAGATAAGAAAGTCTTCCTAAGTGATCAATGCAAAGAAATAGAGGAAAACAATAGAATGGAAAAGACTAGAGATCTCTTCAAGAAAATCAGAAATACCAAGGGAACATTTCATGCAAAGATGGGCACAATAAAGGACAGAAACAGTATGGACCTAACAGAAGAACAAGATATTAAGAAGAGGTGGCAAGAATACTCAGAAGAACTATAAAAAAAAAAAAATCTTAATGACTCAGATAACCATGATGGTGTGATCACTCACCTAGGGACAGACATCCTGGAATGTGAAGTCAAGTCGGTCTTAGGAAGCATCACTACAAACAAAGCCAGTGGAGGTGATGGAATTCCAGCTGAGCTATTTCACATCCTAAAAAGACAAAACTGTTGAAGTGCTGCACTCAATATGCCAGCAGATTTGGAAAACTCAGCAGTGGCCACAGGACTGGAAAAGGTCAGCTTTCATTCCAATCCCAAAGAAAGGCAATGCAAACAAATGTTCAGACTACTGCACAATTGCACTTATTTCACATGATAGTAAAGTAATGCTCAAAATTCTCCAAGCTAGGCTTCAACAATACGTGAACCAAGAACTTTCACATGCTCAAGCTGGATTTAGAAAAGGCAGAGGAACCAGAAATCAAATTGTCAATATCCATTTGATCACAGAAAAAGCAAGAGAATTCCATTAAAAAAAATTTACTTCTGCTTCATTGGCTATTCCAAGACTTTGACAGTGTGGATCACAACAAATATAAACTGTGGAAAATTCTTCAAGAGATGGGAAAACTAGACCACCTTACCTGTCTCCTGAGAAACCTGTATGCAAGTCAAGAAGCAATAGAACCCGACATGAAATAAAGGACTGGTTCCATATTGGGAAAAAGGAATACGTCAAGGCTGTATACTGTTACCCTGCTTATTTAACTTATATGCAGAGTACATCATGTGAAATGCTGGGCTGGATGAAATATAAACAGGAATCATAATTGCCAGGAGAAATACCAATAACCTCAGATATGCAGATGACACCACCGTTATGGCAGAAAGCGAAGAGGAACTAAAGAGTTTCTTGATGAAAGTGAAAGAGGAGAGTAAAAAAGCTGGCTTAAAAGTCAACATTCAAAAAACTAAGATCAAGGCATCAAGTCCCATCACTTCATAGCAAATAGATGGGGAAACAATGGAAACAGTGACAGACTTTATTTTCTTGGGCTCCAAAATCACTTCAGATAGTGACTGCAGCCATGAAATTAAAAGATGCTTGCTCCTTGGAAGAAAAGCTATGACAAACCTAGACAGTGTATTAAAAAGCAGAGACATTACTTTGCCAACAAAGGTTCATATAGTCAAAACTATGGTTTTTCCGGTGGTCATGTATGGATGTGAGAGTTGTATCATAAAGAAGGCTGAGCACTGAAGAATCGACGTTTTGGAACTGTGGTGTTTGGAGAAGACTCTGGAGAGTCCCTTGGGCAGCAAGGAGATCAAACCAGTCAATCCTAAAGGAAATCAGTCCTGAATATACTTTGGGAGAACTGATGCCAAAGCTGAAGGTCCAATACTTTGGCCACCTGATGCAAAGAGCTGACTCATTAGAAAAGCCCCTGATGCTATGAAAGATAGAAGGCAGGAGGAGAAGGGGAAACAGAGGATGAGATGGTTGGATGGTATCACTGACTCAATGGACATGAGTTTGAGCAAGCTCTGGAAGATAGCAATGGACAGGGAAGCCTGGCATGTTGCAGTTCATGAGTTCACAAAGAGTTGGACATGGCTGAGTGACTGAAGAATAACAAAGACATTATTTCCTTGATTCTCTTAAGCCTTTTCATAATTCTTAACCTACTTATTGTTTATTTCTCTCTGTGTTTTGAGAATTGATGCTCTTTTATCATTAAGGGGTAGGTTTAAGGAATAATTATGGCAAATAATGTAGAATGTAAATTTTTGAAGAAAGGTTTGGATCAGCTACCAATAGGAATAATTCTACATGCCTGATTATCCAGACTCTCTTTAGAATTTTTTCAACTGTGAGTCTATTTTTTTTGGTTTGCTTTTCGTCTCTTTTAGAACAATCATTCCATACTGCATTGCTAAAATACACTTGCATTTTGAGAACTAAGTTTTTTGTTTTTTTTTAACTCAGGTATAATATTTATTCAAGGCCATTCCCCAATCCCATGCATATTCTCCTGTAGGATTTCAACTTCTTCTAAAGAAAACACAGAATAGAAAGTTAGAGTAAAGATTAATAGCAGTCATACTGTAGTGAACACATTAAAACACTGTCCTAGTATTTTGTCAGGAATTCTCAATATATTCAGTAATGAAGCTGGCATATAAAATAAATTGATTCTTGTTGCATTCAGGTTTTAGATCAATACTACTCTTACAAATAAAAATAGCCTCCAAAAATAGCCCAATAATATCAAAATTCATTTTCAAGATAAACTGTGAACAACAAATATCTTTGGATATATAGCAGTGATGTTGTGCATGCTGAAAAAAAAAGTTCAAAAAACAGACTGTCATGAAGGAGAAAAAGAGTAATGCATTATAATCCTAACTCTTCTTCAATAAGATTATTCTTATCTAGAAAGCATATTGAATAACCAAGTCAACACTCTTGGAGTAAGAACAGAGTCATGTAAAAAATGGATGGACAAACCCTAGGGAACCTTAGGTAGCACAGCCGTAGAGAGGACCTACACGTCACTTTGAACATAATTTTATTATATTCCTACAAGAATCCTTAGGGAGATCCATAGTAAAAGTAGGCAAATATACTTCCAAGATAATTCTGAAGTTAATTAAAATAACTCACTAAAAGTATAACATAGCCAAGCACTATAATTTATCTGACCAGCTCCTATTACTATTTACTTCGATTAAATAGAAATCTTAATTTCCCATGGCTTTTGCTAACATTATTTTTAGAAGAAAGACTGAAATGATAAGACAGTCTTATGATATACAGAAGTTCTAGTCAATGTGATCCAGAACCCATGCAGCCATCTTCTCTTGTAGCTTTCTCAATCTTTTCTTCCATCTTATACAGTAAGATTATGTCGCAAATGATATATCTTACATAGTGCAAGGTCCTTCAACACCAGAGAAAGACTTAAGTATTATTAAATGATATACATTTATAGGAAAATAAGGAGAGCGATTTTTTATAATTTCTAATCAGGCTAACATAGAACATGATTGAGAAAATTCAATTTCCCCAATTCATCACTTAAATCTAAGCTACTTAAGAATGCTCTTTACTCAAAAAGTCTTTATGACAATGTGTTTGTGACACAAGGACATGTATTAAGAGATTTATAAGCACTGGAATGTAATAAAAGTGGACATCAAACATGGAATATGGAACTAGGTGGGCAGGTTACACTCTTCAAAATATCTAGTGTTATTTGATAGGAGAAAGGACACACCAAATGATTTAAAATTTTTAAGTCAACCATGTAGTTTCAGAGTAATCAGTAAACAAAGAGAAATATAATGTACAACTTTCTAAAAGAGGAAAAGAAAAAGAATGAAAAAATGTTAATTCCAGTAGGAGTAGAAAAAAATAAAAAGACATATAAACTGTTGACTATAGAAAGCACAAATGAAATAGTAGAAATTAAATCCAATAATCACAATAGAGTAAGCCCAACTAAATTTTCTACTAAAAGGACAGAGATACCCAAGCTAACTTTTAGAAATCTAGATAGCTGTGGCTTACAGGAGACCTACATAATCATAATATTGAACACAAAACTGAGAGTGCCTATATAAGGGACAAAACAGAATTTAAGGCAAAAACAGTAACCAAGACTAAAGTTATTAAAGTGATACGAAAGGCAAGTTTCCCAGGAAGAACAAATGTTCTGTCTCTCTTAGGTAATACTGATGTGATTACACAGAGAAATTTGAGAAAAAAAAAGACACATACACACACAATCACAATGGATCACTTTACCACATCTTTCTCAGAAACACAGAGATTACATAAATGTACCTATTGGGGGAAAGAAAGTTTGAGTGGCACAATTAACATGCTCTATCCAGAGTATATGCAGAACCCAACTTTTATTAATATTTGAATAATACCTTTCTTTTCAGTCATGAGTGGGAAAAATGGTTTAGCAGATCTCATTTGTTTGCCTAGGAGATTATTGTCCCCAGTGACTGGAGTTCCTGAAGCTGAGGTAAACAACGGAACTGAATAATAAAGATACTGATGAGCAGCAATATTAGGAAAATATTTAAATATCACTGACTCCCAAAACCACTACTCTGTAGAACTCTGGAAACAATTTACATAATTTTTATGGTAATCCCAAATATTTTTACCTGATACATTAAAGTGTATTTTAAAATGTTCATTCTTTGTCATGTTTTATTTATCTTAAGAGTATATTTGTATACTTTATGACTGTTCACTAATTTTAATTTCCCTTTTTTCAGATAACCTAAATGTATGAAGATTTTTAAAGTGTAAATTCCAGGGTTTATTTTCTGAATATTTGCTAGTATCGCTCCCTTTTTTGGTACAAATGACCTGTGAAAAAACACATGCAGGCTGATCCAAAGACTTATATCACGTCATGGATCTATACTCTCTCTCTCCATTCTGTCCCCCACTCCCCCATGCCACACACACACACAGATATTACAAAGGCATGCTCATCCTTGCCAGTATTACACAATTGAAAGTTAAAGATAAAACTGAGTTTTCCCCCATGTCAGAGTGTAAGACTGATCACTGTAAAACAGATCTATATTAACAGCCAGATTTCTACTGGCAATTGACGTCTGCTAAAAATCTCAGTGACGGATAAAGACCTTATTTGCCTTGCCTACTAACTCACTTCTCATTGATTAGAGTAAACCCAGAAGGAGAATCCTGTTTGATACTGAATTCTGAAAAAGTTGGAAATGGTAACTAATAGGCAAGTGACAAGAATCATGGGGATAAACGCGTCACTTATCATGAAATTTATAATCTACTCTGTGAGTTACACAAACGTTTTCTTCATATCTATCATGGATCATGAGCTGAACTCATTTATGAGATGAGGATGCAAAGTCAACTTTAAAAATTGGGTTACCAAAAAAAAAGTAACCAGAGAAGAGATGAGTATATTCCCTGGATAGAGACATTTAGTGAGAATATGGTTCAGTTATTTTTAGGAAGTGTCTAATGAAAAGGAAAACTTGAGTAACTAACTGCAACACACACACAAGCATGCAGAAGCATGGGCACGTGCACACACACACACACACACACACACACAAAATGGTAAAAGCAAAGTCCCTAGATGTAAAGAACTGCTCTAAGTTAAAATTTATAAAACACTTGTAAAATATAGTAAAAGTCAAGCTCATAAATAAAAAGAAGTGACAAAAGGGACAGTCACCCATAAGTACAATCTGTATTCAATAGAAATACATCACAAAAGGCATTATATGGAACTTAAATTCCATAGGAAGTTAAAAAAATATTTGCATAGAAGAGTTCTATGCCAAAATAAGGTTTGAAAATAGGTTAAAGTCAAATTGTTTTTTTTTATTACAGGACCTTTCAGAGTCTTTGCAGTTTCAAAATCTATTATGAATCTTCCAGAAAAAATAAAAAGTAAATACCTAATTTCCAAATTATTTTGACTGGGAATTTTTAGAGTAGAGTTTTGAACACTAGAGCTTTATGAAAGACATTTAGGAAACTCTGGTTCACAGGATCACTGAATCCCTTCAACTTTTAAGAATAGTTATTATTAATCAAATGATGAAGTCCTGAGACTCCATTCTTGTGTGCGGTACTAACTAACTAGATTTCTGCTAATAATCTCAAGTCTGTCCTTCCTTCTTTTAACATCATAGGGACTCTAGAATCATAATCTTCCACATGTGAAAGGTCATTCCTTTTACTTCTCGAGGTCTTTATAGATTTGTCCCTTACTGCAAATTCACCAAAGAGCATCCCTAAAGTGCTAATTTGATGTTCAACTTCCAGCCCTCTGAGGAGTTTGTAATGTGTCATCTTGGAATGGGTTGAAGGAAGACTGGATCCGTGGAGGATGGGGAGGAAGAAAGAGGGGAGGGATGGAGCAAAACATTGTATAGATCTGTATTTGAGGTCCTATTTTCATGTCTACAGGGCCCATGCAGGAAACCAACATAAGGTAAGCAGTCTGAACATTGACTTCTTGGATTGAAAGCACTTTTTCCCCTAGCCACAAACAGATAATCTGCTTATTACTTGCAATCCTCCAAACTTCAAACCTCCAAAGTCACAGATGGTGACAGTCATGAAATTAAAAGACACTTGCTCCTTGGAAGAAAAGCTATGACCTACCTAGACAGCTTATTAAAAAGCAGAGGCATTACTTTGCCAACAAAGGTCTGTCTAGTCAAGGCTATGGTTTTTCCAGTAGTCATGTATGGATGTGAGAATTGGACTACAAAAAAAGCTGAGTGGCAAAGAATTGATGCTTTTGAACTGTGGTGTTGGAGAAGACTCTTGAGAGTCCCTTGAACTGCAAGGAGATCCAACTGGTCCATCCTAAGGGAAACTGGTCCTGAATATTCACTGGAGGGACTGACGCTGAAGCTGAAGGTCCAATACTTGGGCAACCTGATGCAAAGAACTAACTCATTGGAAAAGACTGCTGCTGAAAAAGATTGAAGGTGGGAGAAGGGGCAATAAAGGATGAGATGGCTGGATGGCACCACAGACACAATGGACATGAGTTTGAGTAGGCTCCAGTAGTTGGTGATGGGCAGGGAAGCCTGGTGAGCTGCAGTCCATGGGCTCACAAAGAGGGACACAACTGAGTGATTGAACTGAACTGAAGTGCAATCTTCTTGGTCAGATTTCCAGTTTCCCATTTTTGATAAAGACATGAACACAGAAAAATGTTTCCTTATTGTAAGGGAAAGTGAGAGTGCAAAATCTGGACACCCAGTGACCAGTCAGCTTGAGCATGAGAAGGACTAAAATTGACAGAGTCTCTGATGCTCTGGTGGCACAGACCTTGACCAAAGATGCTATTCTTTGGAGCAGGAAGCTATTCGGCTCTGTCACCAGCCAGGAAAACAGGCAGTGCAGCAAGCCATTCTGATTTGATTCTCAGAGATGCCAGGCATTCAGACGCTATGAGAAATCTCTAGCTTTTAAATAGTGCCTCAATATTTTTGTAGCATCCTGGGAAAGAAAACATGTCTTCTCTAAGATTGAGATTTCAGGGTTAGGAAAGGGTGAGAGGGGAAATATAAGTCTTATGGAGATGGGGAGGAAGGGCAATTTTGGGAAAGTCTTTGCAATTAAGAAGTTCTGAAGTATTTCATGGTAAAAGAAAACTGCAAGAATGGAAGCCAAGTGGTGTCACTAAACTTCGTGAACTGCTTCCCCTTTTGTATTCTTCAAGGACTCTGTAAAAAGCATAAAGTTTCTTGTTGCTTATGTTTGCCTGTTTTGACTGCATGAGTCATAGCTTCAGTGGGGGTTCCAAAGATGCATACATGTTATTTTTATGATGATGGAGAGGACCTGGTTCAGTTTATAAAGGAGCTGAGGAAAAGCTGGGGAAAGGATCCGGAACATGTCACCAAAATCGCATGTAGTCCGTGGGATGGTTTGAGCTTCCTGGGACACAAGATCAATGTCTTCTATAAACTCTGATATCCAAAGACAACCAGAGGGAACGTCACTATCCTCTGATGGAAGCAAGGAGCCTTTCCCATTAAAACCTCCTTTCTCTGAGAAAAAGAGATAAATATCATGCTCTTTAGAGTGAGACCAACCAGAGTTTGAATCCTGGCTTCATTATTTACTGACTGGGAACTATGAAAAACACTTAAGTTCCAGCATCCTAACAGACAGAAAGATACATGTCCATCTCATATGGCTGATAAGAGTATATGGGGTGATGTGTCTTCAATGATGAGGATTTAGTGCAATATCCTATAGATCTCAGAGATTATCCCTTAATCATTTGATCATATATATATATATTTGTATATATATGTATTTACTTTAATGCTTTAAACTAGATGAAAATTGCTTATAATTGAATCCATATAAATAATTCATATAATTGTGCATTTTCTGGTTTATTTTGGAATATAAGAACACCATCAGGGAAAAGTCTAACATGCAACAATATTAATGACAGTTTAGCGTATTATCAAGCTGCATGTAAAACAAAAAAGAAGGCTTCCCTGGTGGCTCAGTGGTAAAGAATCCACCTGCCAATGCAGGACACATAGGTTCAAACCCTAGTCCAGGAAGATCCCACCTGCTGCAGAGCAACTAAGCCCATGCACCAGAAGTACTGATCCTGCGCTCAAGAGCCCGGAAGCCTCAACTACTGAGCCCATGGGCCTCAGCAACTGAAGCGCTCACAACCAAGACCCTGTGCTCCACAAGAGGAGGAGCCACTGCAAAGAGAAGCCCGTGCACCTTAGTAGAGACTAGTCTCCTCTCTCTGCAACTACAGAAAAGCCTGCACAGCAACAAAGACCCAGAACAGTCAACAATTAAATAAATAAATAATTTTTTTTTTTAAAAGAAAAGAAGAGCCAAAGAAATGTAGTAGACAATTATGGATTACTCTTGGTGGGATGAACTATAAAATGATACATATTAGCAACGTCAAAAAGAACCTTTTCAAAGTCATTATAGAAAGCAATAAAGCACATGGTTATATTGCAAAGGAACATCAGGAACACTTGTAAACTCTGAACAACACAAAACCAGAGTCCTTATGTTTTATGATTGACTATTTGTATCATGATCAACGGTCGAGCAACAGATTCATACGCTGATTGATTTAGGATGGTATTTTCGACAACACAGGTGGAAGTAACGATAGCATGCTCTGGAAAACTATAAGATGTTTAAAAAAGTCAGTCTAGAGAGGACAAGGAAATTGAACATAAAGATGTTCAGGAAACATTTGAACATAATAATGAAAAGAACAAGAAGAGTACATCTGAACTAATATACTATACGTAGATTAAATACATATAGAGTGCCGGAGCCTGCCGGCAAACGAACTGGTCAAGAACGCAATTACCAGAGTATCTAGGAAAAATAAGACTCAGAAAGAGAAAGATGGGGTTGAGAGGGACGGAGTCTGCTTGTGTCTGACTCCGCCAACTTTATTGAAGAATACCACGCCTATATATATGCTAACAGGAGTTACTAAGACCAGATTGAGGGTTTGCATACGTGCAGAGCTACAGATGTTTTAAATTCCCACACTCAAGATCAGTAAAACATTAATTACCCTAGCGCCCAACATGATTAAGATCAATAGAACATTAGAGAGAAAACAGGCTTCATCAATAGAACATCATCTAGATGGAAAACAGGTTTCGAGCATGATGAGCCTATCAGCACCAGAAAAACAGGCAAAAGGTCACCGGGGTGTTTTTTCCCTGAAGGAGATAAATGCCAGTCTATACTTTAACAAGAAGGGGTGGCAGGACAAAGAGAGACCACCCTTTGTTCTCTCTTAGGGCCGTAAGGGGCCTGTACGTTCAGGATGGCTCCCTGCAACAGAGAAAAAAGTCAGTAGATTAAAGTGTATAAATAGATATTTAACTCCATCTACATTCTTGACATTTACACATATAATTAGCAAAAAAAATAATTTTTTGAATTGTGTTCTAGGGAACACGGAAGGTTATGTCTTATTAGGGGATTAATTATGTATCTGATATTGTGATTGAGTCATCCCCTAAACCATTAATGCTCCCTGTAGGCCATACCTAATCACAGTAAAGAACTAGAGTTATTGCACAGAGCCAGAAGACACAAAAATATCGTGCTTCCTCTACTTTGATACCATGAGTTAAAAAATGCCCCCTCTCGTCAATGGATACCTTCAGGACCTGAATGGCAGTGTGTCTCCATGTAGAATATGTGTGGAAAAGACAAATTCGAAATGAGAACCGCTCCCCCTGTGCTTGAGGAACAGCTTATCACCTCGTCCCCGAGTTCTGCAAGACAAGCTCTCCAGCTGGACCACTTTATGCTGACAGAAAATGAGCTGACGTGTTCCCACAACCTGCAATGGGAAAGTTTGCAGTGGCTGGCCCGTTGATGAATAGAGAAAGAAATCTATGTCAAGCTTTCACCAAGGAAAATGATTAAGCAAATCAAGCTACAGCAAAAAGAAAATGTTCATTGTGAGGAAATAAGCTGAAGAAAACCCTGAAACAGCTTTAGGAGCCTATCAGAAGGCATTCAGAGGGGGTGCTTTATGAAAATCAAGGGATAGAAGACAGTTTTTTTAAAAGGACCACACTCACATTTGTCCACCTGTATATGACTAAGATGAGGACTACAGGGATCGCATTTCCCATCTCACTTGCCTGATGAAGGGCCATTTAATTAGCACTCACCAGTAAGACATGAATGGAAGTGATGTGTATTGCTCCTGGGACAACACTTTTAAGAAGCATGTGTATCTTGTCCCCATTTTCTGAATTTCCACAGACTGGATACAGATGGCTATCAGGCTGGGCAGTAATGATTCTCAGACTTGACTGTGCATTAGAATCACCTGGAGGGTTGTGCAAACACAAAATGCTGGGCCTGTTCTTCATAGCTTCTGATGCAGTATTTCTAAGATGTAGTGTTATAGTGTGCATCTCTGTAAATTTCCAGGTGATGTGGATATTGCTGGCATGAGGACCACTCTCTGAGGGCTGGAGGAGCCATGTGATGGTAAGGAGTCTGGGTCCTTGAGTAACTGCATCAACAAACTGATCATGGACACAGGTTTCTATTATACTTGCAACTTTGTAACTGATAAAGCAATCATTGCCATTCTAAACAATATAGCAAGTGAATAAGCAATGTTCAAGCATGATGTTCATATTTAACTGGGACTTGAGGTAAATAAGCAAGAGAAGATATTTCTAGGAAGAAGAAATATAAGAAAAAAAAAACAATGATGGGGGGCTAAAAAAGGAGTGACTGACAGGTGATGAGGGCTTCCCTTGTGGTTCAGCTGGTAAAGAATCCGTCTGCAATGCAGGAGACCTGGGTTCGATCCCTGGGTTGGGAAGATCCCCTGGGGAAGGGAAAGGCTACCCACTCGAGTATTCTGGCCTGGAGAATTCCATGGACTGTATAATCCATGGGGTCACAAACAGTTGGACATGACTGAGTGATTTTCATTTCACTTCAACAGGAGACCATGGAAATGGAGGTCTTGGAATGGTTGGGACATGTCAACGAAGAGTAACTCTGCTGGAGAAAAAAATTTTCATTAACAAGTGATGAGGATCTAAGTCTCAAGATATAAACTAGAGTCCTTGGTAATGTAGCCTAGAAAGTCATAGACAGGAAATTTAACTCAAAAGAAGGAATTAAAATAAATTTATAAGGAAATAGTTCAACTAGGCTGTTAAAAGTTACTGCTTAGAAGAATAATATCCTGAAGTTTAGATTAAAGGGCTGAGGATGGGGACCTCAGTGGCCCTGTAGAAGCCCACTACCATGACTCAGAGCCATTCAGATTTACTAGCAGGGTGACTTTGTGACAAGATCACTTGATCAATTAGAGCCTCAGTTTCCTCTTCTGTAAAATAAGACAATGACCTTTCAGGGTTGTTACAAGGATTAAATGCAAGTGTGAATGAAAAACATTTGGCAGAGATGTTTTGCTGTGAACCCACAATAACTATGAGCTATAAGGCCAGAATTCAGATGGAAGAAATGGAAAGAATAAATTCAATATCAAAAGAGCATTTTGAGGACTCTGTAACCAATTGCATATTGGAGAAGAGATGACTGGGACACAGATTAAAATTTTTAATCTTGGATGCCTACAAAGAATATGATAAATGATAGAAAAGCTGAAGATGCAAAGATAGGAGGATGCAAAACAATGACCTATTGTATTTTTTTGTTTGTTTATTTGTTTTTTATTCCCTTAACTAATGTCCACATTTGGTCAAAAGTAGATTGGTAGACATCCCTGAACAAAATGGGCTGTTGGGATGTTTGTATTAAATATATTACACACCTCCAAACATCCATGGCCAAAACAGACCATGCTTGGCATACTTACTTGCAAGAAGAGCTCACCGCATGGTAACTGGATTGACAGATAATCACAGGCCTCCCCTGTGCTCCCCTTGTAGTTTCGTCAGTAAAGAATCCACCTGCAGTGCAGAAGACCCAGGTTCGAACCCTGGGTAGGGAAGATCCCCTGGAGAGGGAAATGGCAACCCACTCTAGTATCCTTGCCTGGAAATCTCACGAAGAGAGGAGCCTGGTGGACTGCAGTCCATGGGGTCGCAGAGATTCGGGCACGACTGAGCAACTAACACTTACTTACTTACCTATGATAGAAGATTTACTCCAAGTGTCACTCACGGCACTGGAGAGAATATTTTCCACATTAAGATGACTCATCCCCAAGCATGTTTTGTTGGCACATGAGCAGATTCTCAAGTAACCCAAGAAGAGTTCAGAAAGTGGGCATATCCCCTTTGAGGTTACTGTGTGGTATACAGTAAGATCCAAATATCCATTTACACAGGGAACTGACAGATGGGACAAAAGTCCAGGCGTGTTGTCACAAACTCAAAACTACTCTAAGGAGCAGCCGTGGAATATTTCTAAATGTGGGGTGGTCACACTGTGGCAGCGACGCTCCATTTAAATTTCAGAGCCATCCTTCTCTCTAAACATATTTGAGGGCTTCTTTGGAACTGTGATGACATCTTATCGATTTCACTAAGTGACCTGGATTGATTGAAAACTTGGAGAAGCTTTAAACATTAAAAGTTCCTCAAGGGCGTTTTCCCCTGGTGGATGTCCTATTTGTTTTCAATGCAGTGTTTTTCTTCCACAACCCATCTGCCTGATCATTTATCCATCTGGTTTCTTTCTGAAAGAGTATAGGCATCGCAAGGGATCTCACTAAATCTAAAGCCGAAAGTCCCAAGGTAGGAGTTAGGAGTTGTTGTACAGGTTTAAGATTTCATGTTTCAAGACGGACAGTCTTTCTTGGTGCCAGAGCACAACTAGAATCCCGCATCTTATAAGAAAGTATCATATTAGATACAAAGGATGCAGCTTAAATGATAAAATTGCAAAAACTGGGAAACATATTTTTAAAAAGGAAATAAATACTGTGTCCTTTGCTCACTGGCAATACATTTACCAGTGGGTGCATTACGGCTCACTTAGTAACAGAACAAGAATAGGAAGATCAAGAAAAATGTGAATCTTATAATTACCCATTTCCAGAGGAGTAATAAATGAAAAAATGAAAACACAGTACTTTTTTTTTTTTTCTCTCCTATACCAATCTAGACAATCCTGGGAGTCATTGTTCTTCCCGCATCACCACGGAATATGATTTTTCTCACAAGAAAATGATTCACTGGAGAAATCAAACTAGCCATCCTAGTACAATTCATGGGATTTTTGTTGGTATTTCAACTCTTGGCTTAGTTCGAAAAATGAGAGTCAGGTCATCTACTTTCTACATAAACTGAAACCCGAACATCCGATCACTCTTGAAATTCATGAAATCCCACACTGAGAAAACCGAGCAGGTTCTCAGAGCTGCTACAGTGGCACGTGACACTGGATATGGTGAAGGCTAACTGCAGACAAATAAACCACTACCATCTCAAATCAGTGCGACCACAGTACTGAAATTATCTAGGCGCAGAAACCATCAGTGATAGAAAATGCATTATAAGAATGTTCCTCCCTCAACTACAGTCGCCGTCGTTTAATTCCAATAGAACATAATGAAGGTCTGCGCTGCATACTGCTATGTGTATAAATGGCTAGATTAGTGACTAACCGTTAATTAGTAGCTTTTGCAAAATGTGGTCAATCTACTTGCGGGAGAGGAATATGGCTTGATTTACAGTTTATAATTACTTCTCTATATTGATATTGCTAATTATAACGTGTTTATATTCTGCTTAAAAGCTGCAACTATACCTTGCATTAATACATCAATATTTTTAAGGTTTAAAACATCTTGCAACACTCTTTGACATAAATTGCAGCAATAATTTCTTGGCTTCATCTCCTAAAGTAAAGGAAATAAAACCAAAAATAAACAAATGGGGCCTAATTAAACTCAAAAGCTTTTGCACAGCAAAGGAAACCATCAACAAAATGAAAAGATAACCTATTGAATGGGAGAAAATATTTACAAATGATATGACTGATATGGGATTAATGCTCAACATATAAGAACAGCTGATACAACTTAACATCAGAACACACACACACACACACACCCAATTAAAAAATGAGCAGAAGAACTGAATAGACATTTTTCCAAAGAGAAAATGCAGATACTCAACAGGTACAGTAAAAGATGCTCAAGACTGCTTTTCCTCATGGAAATGCAAATCAAAACCACAATGAGATAACACCTCATACCACCATCAGAATTTGTTGCTATTTAGTCGCCAAGTTGAGTGTGACTTTTTTGTGACTCCACCAGGCTCCTGTCTCCTTGGGATTTCCCAGGCAAGAATACTGGGGTGGGTTGCCACTTCCTGATCTGCTTCCTATATAGCAGATTAATTTCTCCCTACAACAATCATACATTCTAGAGTCTTCATCACTTTCCATTTTATGCATTTTCTTTTCTTTTTTTTTTTTTTGGTAAACATACAACTAAAGTTATGTTTACATATAAAACCTCACAAGTCAGAGAAAAGAAGCTTTTGCTTATTTGCACGTTCTGATTTTAGGTTCAGACAGTCACCCTTTCAGCTGCAGCCTCTGCATCAGGGCAGTAAATCCACAAGTCTCTCACTGCCTGCCTGGTGTTTGCCATTTGTAGCTCAGCAACTTAAAAGGAGTATCATGGCCACTGCATCACTGTGGACACATAAGGAATGATGAAAAGAGTAAAGGATTTCAGATGACAGATTTCAATCAACATCACGAGAAATGCCAGTCATAAAACAATGTTGCCTTTTTTTGTGTGTGACAACACAATTATTTTCAAGCTCTCCCAGTGTTTCTGAAAAGAAATATCCTGCTCTGCCTTTAACAAGAGGGCAGCATGGAAGAAGTTTCAGCAGTTTACTTTTTCTTCTTTACGACAAGTAGTTTGCCTTTTTTTTTCTGAACATCAATAACTTCCTCTCTTTGTCAATCAACTTAATCAAAAAACTCAAACAATGGGTAATGTAGTCTGTGAATTAACATTTCAAGTAAAAAATAATCTCCTAAAATATCTGTAAACTATGGTAACCTCTTAAATCTTAGTGTCCCCTGTGGCTGAAAGAAGTCAGACATCAAATGCATTTTCCTTGGAAGGAATGTTAATTCCCATAAACTAAGCATGTGAGTAAATGCCAAGTGCACTAACCACCATGAATAAATAATATTAGCCAACATATTTTAATGAACCTGTTAAGTCCCAGTCTCTTTAAAGCACTTAACATATTTGAACTCACTTAATTATTACAATAACCCTATGGGGGATGTTATTATTACCACATTTTACCTCTGAGGGATTTCAGGCACCCTGAAGCCTGATAGCTTGACCAAAGCCGCAGACCTCGTAAGTGGTGGGGCTGGCAACGAAGCAAGCAATCTGGCTCTGGAGCCCGTGATCTCAACCCTGATAATCCTAATTAAATAGCAATGGTCCTCACAGTGTGATACCTGGCCAAGAAACATTAGCAAAACCTAGCAACTTGTTGGAATCAGGAATTTTTTGGCCCCAGCCCAGTCATACAGTCAGGCAGAGTCCAAGCAGGTAATTTTGAGACAGAGCTGAGAAAAGACCTTGATGCTGGGAAGACTTGATGCTGGGAAGGAAAAGGAGAAGAGGGTGGCAGAGGATGAGATAATTATTAGATAGTATCATCAACGCAATGGACATGAGTTTGAGCAAACTGGGAGGTAGTGAGGGACAGGGAAGCTGGGCGTGCTACAGTCCATGGGGTCCGAATGTCTGGTTGTTGGTGAATGACCACACCATCATGGTTATCTGGGTCATTAAGACCTTTTTCGCATAGTTCTTCTGTGTATTCTTGCCACCTCTTCTTACTCTCTTCTGTTTTGTGAGGTTCCTACTTAAAAGGTCAGAGATTAGCAGTTACTAAATCTGTTGTTCATCATGGATGTTTACATTTCCCCTCTCCAGGATAAAACAATGTAAATGGTTGACCTAAAACTGACATGTCATGGTTGAAGGCAAGGGCTCTCATTTGTGAGGATGTCCTCCTTCTAACCAGGAGGAAATACGGATTCATAGTAACAGATGTTTATGAAAAATGTAGAATATTCATGATTGAACTGACTTGGGATGCTGTTAAGACATCCAAAAAAGATGAGTGTGATGCCATTCTTTCTCAGAAGTAAGAGCTTATCATTTTACAGAAGGAAGATGAAAAGTTATCCCAGTGACTATAATGTGAGACTGCTTATTCAACATGTAAGGAGTGTGTCTTGAATGTCTGAATAGCAGAAGAAATATAATCATATTACTTTTGTCCTGCATATTTAAAATTATATTTAGGAAAGTTATTTCTCAGCTTCACAAAGATCCAGACTTTTGGATAACAATCTTTAAGCCAAAAATGTACTGTTTTTTGGCTTATGTATTTCTTCTTTTGCCATCCAAATGGATGTAAGCAGTGAGCTGTCACTGGAGGTGTTGTATGGTTGATAGAACGTGTTCTTTGAGGTAGCTGAACAAACTTGACTCCCTAGTTATTTAGTGAAAACAGTGCCATACCTCATTTTTCCAAACACCTTGGAAGTTCTCAGCAAAGCTCATCAATTCACCTTTCCCATCCTTACTGAGATATGACTGACCTTGTTCCTTTCCATGAGGTAGCTCATTTTTCCTTTAACTCAATTCCTCTGAAATATGGAACTTGTAAGCTAATCTTGTAACTTGGAACTTGTAAGCTAATCTTCTAGATGCCATTAACTATTGTTCCAGTTGATTCTAAGAACCTAAGATGATAGAACTCAGAGAGGCCATCTTAAAATTATGACAGAGCCCTCCAGAAATTAACATTACCCTAACTCCACAGCAGGCGTTATAGATTCTACGAGAGACCAGTGACCGTAGGACACCATATTTATGTGAAATGCCTATATCACTGAAAGCTTATACCCTGTGCACAATTACTATAATTACTGAAAAGATACATTCCCCATATGTCTCAAGCTTGCCTGGTAAAAGGGAAAGGGTGGCAAGTCAGAAATAGAGCATAAGTTGGCACCTACTAACTGTCTTGATCTTTGTCCTTTTTATTGGTCTCCTATCTGTTATAAGTCTAGAGGCTACTCGAGTGACTTCTGAACAGTCACTATTACTCTAAAATTTCGTAAGAGTTGAAATGGATTTTTCCAGTGCTTTTTCTCAGAGATTACAAGTATTTAACTATATCTCTGCCTGGCACATGCTAGAGATACAGCTCTTATGATCCACTGTAGATTATCAAACTATAATTTAAACACAATTTTCTGTGCCTTAAGGATTTTTTATTTTTAAATTACTATTTTGTAAATTCTGAAGTTTTTTTCTTACTTATAGAGATGTGATGTATGGATGTGACAGTTGGACCATAAAGAAAGCTGAGCACCAAATAACTGATACTTTTGAACTTTGGTTTGGAAAAGACTCTTGAGAGTCCCTTGGACTGCAAGGAGATCAAACCAGTCCATCCTAAAGGAAATGAGTCCTGAATATTCACTGGGAAGACTGATGCTGCTCCAATAATTTGGTCACCTGATGTGAAGAACTAACTCACTGGAAAAGACCCTGATGCTGGGAAAGATTGAAGGCAGGAGGAGAAGAGGATGATGGAGGATGAGAGGGTTGGATGGCATCAACGACTCGACGGGCATGAGTTTGAGTAGGCTCTGGGAGTTGGTGATGGACAAGGAAGCCTGGCGTGCTACAGTCCATGGGGTCACAAAGAGCTGGACACAACTGAGTGACTGAACTAAACTGATAGAGATTTGAAAAGATAATAGTATGGGGTGTTGATTATGGGGAGCTTTTCCGGCCTGGAGAAGAGACTATGAAATGATGGCAAGATTGGTGTTCAGCTAGTGGAAGGTCAAGTTTCTAGGCCAAATTTTATTTCTACACTGATGAAAGCCAACAGAGACAATCTGCTGGTTTTGATACTCAATTTTATAGTTGTGTTTGAGGGATGATGAACAATCATTATTCCCATGGTTATGTTCTCAAATGGAGAGTTTGTTAATTTTAACACCTGTGGAACAGTGACTCCAAGCGATACTCATGCTTTTATAAAGCATCCGTGATGATGAAATTCAAAAGGTCAGTGTTCTCTGGGTAGTCATAAGATGCTGCTCAGATTTCCGAAGTACCAACTATGGCTGCTTATCACATGTGAAGATTCATGTGGGAGAAATGTATCCTTACTTGAAGGAAAGGATCTTTCAAAACTTTGCTGTTATTGGCTCTGTTACAGATTCACAGATGACCCCAAGGGGAAATAGACAAAGACATAAATCCACAACTTCAAAGGGTATGTATGTTACTTAGAAAGGCTATTTGACATAGTGAAGATAGACTACTGCTTGTCTCAAGATGGATTATCTTTGACTATAACATATCTCCTCTGTCCTAAGTCAATATGACTGATATAAAGGGACAGATTGCAAAAGGCTAGAAGATGAGAATGGAGGTCATCTTATAATCCTCACAAACTAACACAGAAACTTGGGTTTTCTTTTGAGTAAAACAGAAGTCACTGGAGGGTTTCATGCAAGCTCTCCCTTGTATTATTACAGAATCATTGAAGACATCAAGTGCATCTTGGGCATTTGTTGTGCCTCTGACAGGACTAAGACAAGGCTTAAATATAGTACAAATTCAATACATATTTGACAAACTGTAACATGAAATTTCCTGGAGTAGGAAATGGCAACCCATTCTAGTATTCTTGCCTGGGAAATCCCATGGACAGAGAAGTCTGGTGGGCTATACAGTCCATGGGGTTGCAAAGAGTTGGACATGACTGAGTGACTAAACATAACATGACACTTATGAGACATTTTGGGGTTCATTTAAGAAGGATTCCATCTATCTAAAGTGGATATTTCATGTCTCAATTTATGTGATTGGGTAATGTTAAAATTATCTTCTGTGTTGCATAATTACATTTCTTCTTCGCCAGTGGTATTCTTAGGTTTAATATTGGTTCTATCCTGTGTTTCCCAAACAGTATCATTCATGGAACTAAATTCATGTATCATCTGTTCAGTTAGGTTCAGTTCAGCCACTCAGTTATGTCCGACTCTTTGTGACCCCATGAATCGCAGCACGCCATGCCTCCCTGTCCATCACCAACTCCCGGAGTTTACACAAACCCATGTCCATCGAGTCGGTGATACCATCCAGTCATCTCATCCGTGCCCTTCTCCTCCTGCCCCCAATCCTTCCCAGCATCAGGGTCTTTTCCAGTGAGTCAACTCTTCGCATCAGGTGGCCAAAGTATTGGAGTTTCAGCTTCAACATCAGACCTTCCAATGAACACCTAGGACTGATCTCCTTTAGGATGGATTGCATGTGTACCACTGATTAATTTATTTTTCTAAAACAAACCACCTTTTATTCAAATAAGCCTATTTTAAAGGAAATACATACATGCATGTACATGTGTACATGTGTACATGTACATGCACACATACACATGTATAAACATGTGTTAAAGGGAAACAAACCATGCATAGATGCAAATACACTACTGAATATCTATGAAATCAGGAATGTGATATACTCAGTTCAGTTCACTCAGTCATGTCCAACTCTTTGCGACCTCATGGACTGCAGCACGCCAGGCCTCCCTGTCTATTACCAGCTCCCAGAGTTTACTCAAACTCATGTCCATTGAGTTGGTGATGCCATCCAACCATCTCATCCTCTGTCGTCCCCTTCTCCTCCTGCCTTCAAATCTTCCCCAGCATCAGGGTCTTTTCAAATGAGTCAATTCTTTGCATCAGGTGGCCAAAGTATTGGAGTTTCAACTTCAGCATCAGTCTTTCCAATGAATATTCAGGACTAATTTCCTTTAGGATGGACTGGTTGGATCTCCTTGCAATCCAAGGACTCTCAAAAGTCTTCTCCAACACCACAGTTCAACAGTATCAATTTTTCAGTGCTCAGCTTTCTTTATAGTCCAACTCTCACATCCATACAAGACTACTGGAAAAACCATAGTTTTGACTAGATGGACCATTGTTGGAAAATAATGTCTCTGCTTTATAATATGCTGTCTAGGTGATATGCTAGATATATCTTAAACCACATAAAATGCATGTGTTTAAAACTTTTTAAACCTTCATTTATATACACCTAAAATAATTTTATTGAAGATATACACATCATCCTTTCAGAAGCTATGGTCTTAATTGATTCACGTAGCTTTATTCTGAAAACCTGTCTTAATTCCTCAAAGCAGGACAAAGAAAAGAGTAGCTGACCTGTAGGGGGCTGTACATACTCAGAATAAATCAGACTGCAACTCCTTAATGACTGGCAGTATAGTTCCATGCATCCTGGGTCAAGCAGCCTCTGCAAGGTCCAATGACAGTGGGTGGCAGGTTAAAGCACGTTATGGGGAAGCATGGCTGAAGGGACCCATGTGTTGAATGATGGATGGAGCAGCTTTCTGTCTCTCAGGCCTACTTGCAATGAGCATCTGGGGAATCTGTTCCTCTCCTCGCAGAAGCAGTAGCGAAGTAACGAAGTCCAAGGGAGAATTTGTCATCAGAATGTTCCTCTAGTGACTCGTGGCTTTGGTTTGGATATTTTGATGATGTCTTTGGTGGCAGAAGGCAGGATATGATTAGTAGTAATGTCATGCAGCGAGCATCCTTAACACAGGCCAGGTTATAAATATTAGGGGGCTTGGGATCTGGTTTTAAGTTCTTTATCGATGCTAACTCCCAGTAAACTTTAATTTATGTTCAGAAGGAAGAGAATCTACAGAGAGACTAGCAGGCCCAGTGCAATACAAGGTAGACACACTGAACCATCAAACAGACATGACACATACCCATCCCCACAAAAAAATATTTGCAGTGTTCCTACCATGTGGAAACCTCAATCTGAGACATTGTAGAAATAAATCAGAGACCTGATCTATGAGGGGTTTACCATGTGACTTTCTATATTTAATAAAATTCACATCAGAGAGAAATGCATTTAGCTAAAAGTCATAGAATAAATGGCTAAGAGGGTCATAAAAAGACAGCAGACATTTTTATTTTTTTCCCTAACAAATATTCTAAAATCGTGAGTTTTAGGCCTGTGTTAAGGATCAATGATGTCATCAGAGATCAAGGTTTATTTAAATTTCTACTTCGCTGTCTTTACCACATTGGCTTAAGGACTCACAGGAGAAAGATGACAGCACTAGGCATCATGTCCATGTATAAAGCATGGAGGCAGCTCAAGGTACAAAGGGCTGTGCCACTCACATCTCCTGGGAAAACCCAGTTGCCTGGTACCTCTATGCAGCATGGAAGCTAAAATATTTAGAGGTGGCCTAGCTGGGAGAGACTGGCAGTGATTTGGGGCACACAAGTCAATAGTTTCTGTAAAGTTAAATCCTTCTTCAGAGATTTCTCAACTTGGCCAAATAATCAGGGTCTGACCAGTGTCAACAGTATTTTTATTTTTTTGAACTTGATCTATTTTTTTGATTTTTAATTTATTTTTTGTTGTTGTTGAAGGATAATTGCTATACAGAATTTTGTTGCTTTCTGTCACACCTCAACATGAATCAGCCATAGATATACACATATCCCCTCCCTTTTGAAACTCTCTCCCATCTCCTGCCCCATCCCACCCCTCTAGAATGATACAGAGCCCCTGTTTAAGAACCACAGGACACAAAATCATGAAAGGGAGTTAGTAAATTTTTCCTAATCTGTTATCTTTGGTAAGTCAACCATGTACAATACAAGTCATTCCACAGGGAAACTTCTGTTAACCCTAGAGTTTAATTCAATGACTGTGGTTTAGACTGGATTTTAGGAGGCAATGCTGGGGTGTGATAGAAAACGGGGGGTTTCAGCATTTCAGAGCTCTGGGTTCAAACTCTGTCATTGGCAGCTAATAGCCCTGACCAAAAATCACAGTCCCTCAAAGTCCTGTTTTGTGCATCTATAAGATACCACCTTCCTTTCATAGCTTTCCTATATGACTTACACTGTTCTTATACATCATTTAGAATACTGTCCAGCCCAAAACAGATATTCATTAAATGACTGCTTCTGGAAATAGATGTGAGTTTAAAATCAGTTTGAATACACATGAGGATCACCTGGTAGATTTGTTTTAATCCAAATATTTATCACATATCTATGTATTTATCTGATAAATATACATATAAATAAATATTAATATAAATATATATGATAGTTAAAAAGAACAAAATAATGCCATTTGCAGCAACATGGATGGACCTAGACACAATCACACTAAGTGAAGGAAGTCAGACAGAGAAAGACAAGTATCACATGGCATCACTTAAATGTGGAATCTAATTTTTAAAATGATACAAATGACCTTATTTACAAAACAGAAACAGACTCACAGAAACAGATAACAAACATGATTACCAAAGGGAAGGGTCAGGGAGGGATGGATTAGGAGTTTGCTATCAGCAGACACAAACTACTAAATATAAAATAGGTAAATAACAAGATCCTACTGTATAGCACAGAGAACTATATTCAACATTTTGTAAGAATCTATGGTGGGAAATAATCTGAAAAAGATTATTATACGTATGTATGTATATTACACTCTGAATTACTTTGCTATACACCAGAAACCAACATAATACTGTAAATCAACTATGTTTCAATTAAAAAGAAAGAATCAATTATTATTAGACCTCTTTATCTAGTCAATCAGATAGGGATCAGGCATCTTTATTTTATAATAAGCTACAGTGGAGATTAAAGCACAAAGCTTGATGTGAAAAATCAGAGACCCAACTGTCTTTTCATTGTAAGAGTATTTTCAATGAGGGAATAAATAGCAAGATGAACTTTGGGGTTAAATGTAGCAAGAGAATTCTGCACTTAGATTACATAAAGGTCAAAATTTTCAATAAAGAAGTAAAAATATGAATGTTATCCTGAAGTTATAATATTTATCATGTTGATCCCAAGTGATTTTTGCATCATTGAATTATATTCAATCTGAGGGAAAAGGTCCATAATAATGCTTTTTTTCTTCCTTCTTTTCGTCCTTCCTTCCTTATTTCTCCTTTTCCCCTTTCTCTCTCCTTCTATCCCTCCTTTCCCTTCTTCTTTATTCTTTTTTTTTCTTTCTTCCCTTCTCTCTTACTTCTTTCTCTGTATCTTTTTCTGGGGGCAGAGGGGAGTTACCAGTATCTTTGATTGTAAAACAGTGAGGGGGAAATGCACACCCAGGGACTTCCCAAGTGGTGCAATGGTGAAGAATCCACCTGCCAATGGAGGAGATGTACAGATGCGGGTGTAATCCCTGGGTCAGGAAGATCCCCTAGAGGAAGGCATGGCAACCCACTCCAGTATTTTTGCCTGGAGAATCCCCATGGACAGAGGAGCCTGGTGGACTACAGTCCATGGGGTCGCAAAGAGTTGGACACAACTGAAGAGATTTAGCAGGCAGGCACAGACACCCAAGGTCTGGCAATGAGATACTCAATGCGATAATTTTTTCCATCAATGACTTTTTTTCCTTTTTGATAAAATGCAATTTAAGCAATTAACAATGAATTCACAAGCATGTTCAGGATTATTATTTTTTGGGCAAGAGGTATCAGAAAAGCACTTAATTAAATAATTTAACAGTTTCTTAAGCACCTATTACATGCCAGGCACCATGTTGGGAGTGAACAAGAAAGACCAATACATACTCTCCTGAAGCTTCAACTCTAGCACAGAGCACAGAGAGACAATCAACAAACATTTACACAGACAGGTCCTTAAACATAATGGAAACCACTATTGTGGTGAAGAGAAGTACAGGTTCCTTAGAGACACATCAAAGAGGGATGGGCAAATTAGCTGTTAGAAATACTGAAGGACAGGGGACACATAGACCAATGCTAAACACATTGATCAAGGCTAAACTGTAAATATTAAAGATGAGCTGTCTTGGAACTAGCAAACACTTGCAACCTCGAGGGAAGGTCAGCACACCTGGAGCTCAGCAATCCCAAGGGATGGGGCCAGATGTGGCCCAGAAGGAGGCAGGTCAAGTCATCCAGGGCCCTTTCGGCCTCGGGTGAGAAGGAGCCAAAATCTGACACCTCTCTTCTCAGTGACTTTCATGTCCCAATCAAATGTCATACAAATTATAGAAATGAATAAAAAAAAAATTTTGCTTCTGCAGAAGGCAAAAGAAATGGTAAAGACTTCACATCATTGAAAGTGCAAAGTGCATTTTAAATACTATTTATTATGTGTGCATAGATGGATACATGCTAGGTCTTCTAGAAGGTCAGCTAGAAAGATAAAGAGACAACTGAATATCAATCAGATATGAAGACATGCAGAAAGATGAAGGTGGAGCAATGATGGGTGCATGCTTGGTGTGTAGATAAGTGGTTATAGAGATAAAATGGTGTAGTAACAACTTAGATAGCCCTAGTAACTGCAACAATAAAAAATTACATTTGAATATTTAATATGTGCTAGGAACTATGGCAAACTTAGTGTATTAAAAAGCAGAGACATCACTTTGCTGACAAAGGTCTGTATAGTCAAATCTATGGTTTATCTAGTAGTCATCTATGGATGTGAGAGCTGGACGATAAAAAAGGCTGAGCACCAAAGAATTGATGCTTTTGAACTGTGGTGCTGGAGAAGACTCTTGAGAGTCCTTGGGAGTGCAAGGAGATCAAACCAGTCAATCCTAAAGGCAATCAACCCTGAATATTCATTGGAAGCACTGATGCTGAAGTTCCAGTATTTTGGCCACCTAATGGGAAGAGCTGACTCATTGGAAAAGACTCTGATTGATGCTAGAAAAGATTGAAGGCAAAAGGAGAGGAGGGTGACAGAGGATGAGATGGATGGTTGGGTGGCATCACTGACTCAGTGGACATGAGTTTGAGCAAACTCTGGGAGATAATGAAGTGCAGGGAAGCCTGGAGTGCTACAGTCCATGGGGTTGTGAACAGTCAGACATGACTGAGCAACTGAACAACAAGGCACTTTCTCAAGCAATTTATATGTGTGAACTATAAGCATTTTAAAGTAAAAAGCTACAATAAACAGGCTGTCACTGTAGGCAGGTAAGAGAAACTACTACTACTTCCGAAGTCCCCTCCGTCCCTCAGGTAGTAGGTCACAGTATTGTTTCTGCATAGCTGTCTCTGCATAAGTAGGGACTAAGCCCCTTCTCAGCTGGTGCACCGTAGTCCTGCTCTCACTGAAGACCATCACGAAGCGCAGGACCCAGTCAAATGAGGGTCCCTTACAATAAGACAAGGACCCGAGAAGGAGAGTCACATGATCTCAGCCTCCCCAAGCAAGTTTCACAGTAACCAGGAAGGACTGGATTCAACATGAAAAGATAAAAATAAACATTGTCTTGTCACTCCAGGGGTTTGCCTTTGTTGAAAATGTTGCTCTGGGACTGGCTGTATAATGTATATTCAGCTGGAAAGTCCCTCCTTCTTTCAAAGCAGACTTACACACACAACTTGCTTCCCTCCATCCCCTCTCCCCACCCCAGGCAATCTTGAGCACAAGGCTGTGAATCTGGAGCTCGTCTTTACTTTTCTCTTTTTCCATTGGTCTATCTGCCTGTTCCTTTCTCCACATGTGTCTCTCCATTTCCTCTCTCTCTATATTTGTCTCCATCTCCCCTTTGATCACCATTCAACCTCTTGTTTTCTCAACCCCCTCAGTTACCCTGTCACACAGATCTCAGTCCCAACGCCTCTTTCTAAATATCCTTTACTTCTCTTCAATGTCTCTCCCTTTCTCCCTTGATACACAGAACACTTAAATTAAACCTCATTAACAATACAGCCCATAACTAACAAAAACATCCTCTGGAAACACCTTTACTGTTGAGTCCTTGGAAGAAAAAAAGGCTAGAGTCACTGTGACATATCACCATTCCCAGGTTAAAAGAACACAACAGCAGTTCACCTGAAGTTACACCAAATAAGTATTCAGAACAAAATTAGCCCAACATTGAAAGAAAGGAGACTCTTAACCAATAACTATCATTTAAAATTTTAAGTAGACCTTGTATAAAACTGCATGATTAAGCTCTTATTTTCCTTTCAAAAACAGTGAAAAAAGACTGGAGGGTCTTGTTCAACAGCCTTCCCTGTGGCTCAGTGGTGAAGAACCCATCTTGCCAATGCAGGAAGCTCAGATGACGCAGACTCGATCTGCAGACTGGGAAGATTCCCTAGAGCAGGGCATGGCAACCCACTCCAGTATTCTCACCTGGGAAATCCCATGGACCGAGGAGCCTGGTGGGCCACAGTCCCTGGGGTCGCAAAGAGTCGGACATGACTGAAGTGACTGAACATGCATACACTGTTGTTCAACAGATGTTGGAACCCTTAATGACTGTGGTTGTCACTGAAATCTAATTTCAAAACTCTTCTCACTTTGCTAAGAATCAAGTACACTTGTGGTCTGGGGAGAATATAAGGGGTAGCTTGTTTTCCTTAGACAATGTAGATTTCATTTTACAAAAGATGCAGTGAGCTGTCTGTACCCATGAGTTCTGCATCTGCAGATTCAATATGGTGTTGGATGTGAAGGGTTAACTATATTCCCCTAAGCAATGATGCATTAGGATGTGACACACGCTCCAGACTGGTTTCCGTGTGGTTTCTCACCCATGAATTGGTTGAGGGAAATATTTCTTCATGGCCAAGAGAGGGGGAAAGAAAAAAAAACAAATATATATATATATACACACACATATATATATATGTATATATATATAAACAAGCTAATGAAGTGGAAAGCAAGCCCAGAAACACCAAAGCTTTCATTGCTACATCATTTGGAAGGATAAGAGTATCCATATTAATTTTTTATGCTACAAACATTTAAATGACTCAATATGTAGTGATTCTTACAGAAATGCAGACATTGTCTTGTTTAACTTTGAGCAAGTTATGTAACCCACACATCTATTGTCTTGATCTATAAGATGCAGATAAAAGAAGTTCATACTTTCAAGATTGTATTTCACAGCACCTGGCATATTACAAGGGTTTAACAGGTGCACAACTAATGCCATTCCTGTTATCATTATCATCACTGTCACAATAAATAGTTCCATATAATTATTTTAAAGCCCTATATATGGAGGAAAAAAATCAAACTTTTTTACAGTCTTCTTTGTTATCACTTTCAGAGTTAATTTCAAGGGAATCTTGTTTTTGTTTCACTATTGACTATGATCTTAATATTCTTAAGTTTTTCTTGGAATCAAACATTAATTTCACATTCACATTGACATAATGAGGCCAGATATATCCTAACCATAACATACGTCACTAGCATCTTCATGAGTGATATTGATAGTCAAAACAATGAATTCAACATGTGTTTTGCAAATCTATGATCCTCAAAAGTGTTGGAAAAGTATCACCATGCTGTGTTTCAGTTGGTGTATATATATATATATATATATGAGAGATTTTATGAAATCTTTCTAGAAACATCAGAAAAAAAATTTTTAATGCTCAATTTATTCCTAAAAAGCAAAATCCCTGAGGTTAGAGTAAATTAGTGCTCCAAATGTCAGTGTCAGAGTAATTGACTTTGGGCAAATTGGTATTTGATTTAACAAAAACAACTGCCACAAACTGCTGCTGCTAAGTCACGTCAGTCGTGTCTGACTCTGTGTGACCACATAGACGGCAGCCCACCAGGCTCCCCCGTCCCTGGGATTCTCCAGGCAAGAACACTGGAGTGGGTTGCCATTCCCTTCTCCAATGCATGAAAGTGAAAAGTGAAAGTGAAGTCTCTCAGTCGTGTCCGACTCTTTGTGACCCCATGGACTTGCAGCCTACCAGGCTCCTCCATCCACGCGATTTTCCAGGCAAGAGTACTGGAGTGGGATGCCATTGCCTTCTCCGGGAGAGTGTTAAACTATGTGCTAAAATGGGAAAAGAAAAAAAATTGTTCTACTATGATTTGTTGTGTAAAGACAGAAAATAATATATAACAGAGAGATCACAAGTAGAAAAAAAAAATCTTTTTTTCTAAGAAGGAAATTATTTCACCTTAAGTACTTATCAGAGGTTAGTTTCTATAGTCATCAAATAATTGAACTCTCTACTTAATGTACATTGCTATATATATACACAAGTCACGAGGCAAGTGAGTTTATATGTATAACTACAAACAGAAATTCATCTGAACTTAAAACCTATTAATTTTATCATTAATATCAGAAACTTATGAACTCCATAATACTTGTGAGACAACTCAGGCTTAGGTCATAAATAATCTTTTTCTAATATAGCTTGCATTATATAGCTACCTATCTCTGCATTCTCTGACTTCCCCATGCTTTTCCATCCATCTGAATTGCTTTTCTTTGTAGCTTTTTTTATGACTGCATCAAAAGCTCATTAAGGGGGCTCAATGACAGTGAGACATAAGATGATGGAAAAAAGCAGTAGGATACTTTGTTAAAATGGTATCTTAGCTGAAAAATGTGCAAGAATATGGATTTACCCAGTAAGACATGTTCTTCGAAATTAATAAAACAGGGATATTTGCTTCTTAATACAGTCTTTCAGCTTGAAATAGGAAATATCAGGAATGATATTGGCAGAGAACCATCAAACAAATGTTTATAATGTATCAAGGCATAAACACTTTGTGGTATATTCATATACCAGAACATTCCACAGCAATAAAAAGAAGCAGCTACTATGATATGCAATAGTAAAGATGCATTTCTAAATCATTATACTGAGTGAAGGAACTTACACATGTACACGAAATACACATACAAAGTCTGATTCTATTTGAATATATGTGATTCAGTGAAGTTCAAAATGAGGCAAAATTGATCTTCTGTACCATCAATAGGGCTTCCCTGGGGACTCAGCTGCTAAAGAATTCACCTGCAATGTGGGAGACCTGGGTTCGATCCCTGGGTTGGGAAGATTCCCTGGAGAAAGGAATGGCTACCCACTCCAGTATTCTGGCCTGGAGAATTTCATGGGCTATATAGTCCATGGGGTCACAAAAAGTCAGACACAGCTGAGCGACTTTCACTTTCTTTCACTTTTCAAGATAAATAATTCTATTTACATTAAGTGAAAGAGAAGACAAAGTTAATCTATTAGTCATAGGAAATGGAACCAAGAGGATTTATCTTGTGTGACAAATTTTTTTTTTTTAATTTATGTGGTGGTTACCTTCAGATGTGTATGTACATATATATATACATACTGCTGCTGCTAAGTCACTCAGTCGTGTCTGACTCTGTGCGACCCCATAGACGGCAGCCCACCAGGCTCCCCCATCTCTGGGATTCTCCAGGCAAGAACACAGGAGTGGGTTGCCATTTCCTTCTCCAATGCATGGAAGTGAAAAGTGAAAGTGAAGTCGCTCAGTCATGTCTTACTCTTAGCGACTCCATTGACTGCAGCCTAGCAGGCTCCTCCATCCTTGGGATTTTCCAGGCAAGAGTACTGGAGTGGGGTGCCATTGCCTTCTCCAATATATATACATACGCAATATTCACACATATGTAGCTGTGTGTGTAAAATCATTGAGTGCTGCATTTAAGATCTACATATTTTCATCTATGCAAATTATACTTCAAAAAAAAAGTTAAAAAAAATAAGCCAACAGGATAGAAAGATAAATTAGTTTTTATAGGAAATGCACCGAGAGAACAGTGAGAACACAAGAATGTTTATTATAGATCAACTTGGTCACTTTAACTTATCTTTAGCTGTGATAAGTTCAGGGAGCTTACTGACTTTTGTGTGGAATTTACTAGTAGTTTCAAAAAGGCTGGACCTAGATACTTCCAAGCAGCAAGTCACTCTTGGAGCCTTTTGCTCCACCATAGGCATCCTGGTTATCTTAGGATATACTCTGGCATCCATTAAAAATCAAAGGGAAGACTAGTCTCAGCTCTACCTTGATATCAAGTCCGAAAACCAAAACTCCGAAGGCTCAGGTTGGTCCTGTGCTGCCAGCAGAGCATATTCAGAGCTCTTCATGATTCAGCTCCTGCCAGTCTCTCCACCACTCATCCAAATTCCTTCACAACCTCCAGCTCTTTTTAATATGTCGACATGCCATTTGCTGCTTTGAGACCTTTGTAAATTGTAAATTCTGCTCTGGCTAAATGCAACACCTCAACTGCTTCTTTACTAGGTCAACTACTATTAGCCCTTTAAGGATTAATTCGTGTGTCACCTATTTTTGTCAGATAATGCCCTCCAACTGTTAGTGTTCACGGAAACCCCTATTATCACAACTCATCCTCTGACATTATTGAGGTAGGAGATGGATGGGCCCCTGGGCTGGACAGCTGGTGTTTGTCAAGTGTAGTAAAACTGAAGCTTTGTTTTCCCAAGACACTTCAAGGACAAAGCTAGTGGCAAGAGCTGAGCTCTGCTGAAGTAAAGAGATAAGATGACCACTTGTAAGGTCAAGGAAAACTTTCCTGATTTCACATATGCAGGAAGGCTCCTTGGGGGTCAAAAAGGGGGAGGCAATGTATCCCATAATAGGTGATGCCAAGCCCCCCATAGGCCTTTGCACTGGAATCCATCTTGGTGAAAAGGTATGTTTGAAAATGAAGAAGGATCCTAGTACAGGTTGGATGTAGGAAAAGAAATAAGATAATTGGCTAAAGGTAAACAGAGACCTGAAGAACTGCCCTATGTAAGATTTATCCGCCTCTTTACTGTGCTCCTTCTTATTAGAGGATGTCCACACCCTTTCTCTCCGGGCCTGTATTTCTGCCTTGTTTCAATCTTAAAACTGTTTCTCTATGTGCTCCCTGACTTGTGTCTCTAATAATAAACTGCGTACCTGGTTTTTCGTTTGTTTGCTTGTTTGTGTTTTTCTCCCTTGAAACATTCTTGCTTTCAATTGAAAGCAAGAGCCAGGGCCACTCTGCTTCTAGCCTCCAGCCCCTAGATTAGCATTTAGAATTTCTGGTTTGCATTCAGGCTACCCAGGTTCACTTCCTGGGCAGGGAACTAAGCTGACTTACTTCAGGATTGCTCAGTCACTCTGCAAGATTATTCTGATAATCTGATTTTTTTGTTTGTTTTTTTTAAAATTCTGATTCCCCAAATATACCAGGGGTACTTTTACTATGGGGGTGGCATCTTATCTCTTATCCCAAGCACTTATTAGGATTTCTGAGCTGTATTCAGTTGAAGTGTGTTGAATTTATGTTAAGTAAAAGCTTCAACATGTTGTCTTCTGCCAAAAGCTCCTCGAATCCAAAAGACAAACTGGTATTTCTGTCTAAAATGTGAATCTTAAGGAAAAAAAAGGTAATTTAAGCAATTTTAAAAGGCACAGGGTGTTAAAAGGTAGGGAAGCAATTTTCTAAGTCAAGTGACAAGCATGAAAAGTCCTCTTTTACAATTGATTAGGAGAAGAAAAAAGTCTCTACTTAAATTTGGAAGGAGGTAATTTTAACTTCAAAATCTTATTTAACATAATAGTACATACCTAACATCAAGAACATGCTGAACTGGAGAAAAAAAAAATCTCTGCTCCTCCTCTTATCCAAGAAAGAAGAGATTATCAAACAACTAGTTTTTGCTAAAGAACATGAAAGAAACCCATTCAATCTTCTAATTTCTTTAAATGATTTTTCTTCCAGGCATCCTTATGGCTAAGTTAATGGCCCTTTGAATTCTCACTACAGATTTGCATTCATAGTTCTGCCTTTAATAGTTTCAAGGGCTTCTGTCTTATTATTAACACTTAACTCAAACTAATGACATTTTTAACTACTGTAGGTACAGTTCTTCACAGACCACAGGTGAGCTTGTGGGCTCCTGGGATAACCCCTCCTCCCACCCCCACCCCCCACGCACACAGAAGGGAAATCTTATTCTCAGTCCATGGTGATGGAAGGAGGTAACGGATCAAGTCAATGTTCTCACAAAGGGTGGTGTACACCTATGGCTAATTCACGTTCATGTATGACAGAAAGCAAGCCAATACTGTAACACAATCATCAATCAATTAAAAATAAACATAATAAAAAATAAAGTATAAAAGATCATATATACATGTAAGGATAATTTGAAAAAATAAAAATTACTTCCTTTTCCTTGTGATAAGGGGAAAAAAAGCAGTTAAAACTACCTCTGAAAGGAGAAGAAAATTATGAATCAGCTTCATCAAGTTCAAAGATAGGCTTTTCAAACTGTTAAGGTATTTGTGATTTTCTTCCCCACGATTTATATATATCTGGGCTTCTCTGATGGCTCAGATGGTAAAGAATCTCTCTGCAATGTAGGAGACCTGGGTTTGATCCCTGGGTCGGGAAGATCCCCTGGAGGAGGAAATGGCAACACACTCCAATATTCTTGCCTGGAGAATCCCATGGACAGGGGAACTTGGTGCGCTACAGTCCACAGGCTGTAAAGAGCTGGACATGACTGGGCCACTTAATACTTTCACTTTTCCTTTCTCTCAGCTTCTGATTTTCACAGTTTACCTCTCCTTGATGACTTCTCTGTTTTTCTTCTTCTTCGTCAACTTTTCCGCTATTCATTTCATTGTTTCTAACTGTCCTGTACTTGAATAAAATTCAGATGTTAGCTGCTTAGTTGGTCCAAGTCTTTGCAATCCCATGGACTGTAGTTGACCAGGCTCCTGTGTTCTTGGCAAGGTAAGAATGCTAGAGTGGGCTTCCTTTTCCTTCTCTAGGAGAACATTCCGATCCAGGGATCAAACCTGGGTCTCCTGCATTACAGGCAGATTCTTTGCCATCTGAGTCACCAGGAAAGCCTAGATGGGTACTTCAAGTTTGTTTCCATCTATTTAACTTCTGTCTCCAGTGCTTTTCTTTACTTGTGATTTCCTCTCTTTTTTCTTTTACCTATTCCTCTCAGCAACACTCTTGCCTTCATTATTTTTAACTACATTACACACACACACACACATACTTTTGTTCAATAGTTTATAAGAGAAAACTAGAGCTGCAACATTTCTCACCAATCATTCTAAGACTGTCTGCTCATTTTCAATGTGAGAAAACTGGACTGGCAGAAAAAAATTTCCCAGGCTACGTAGAGGCCTGCCTTGATGGTGGTGTAATGTAAGAATTGATGCTGCTTAGATTCATATGTAAATTCACTAGCTCTGTATCTAGCGATACAGAAGTTCCACACTATGAAACAAACGCTAGGAAGGACACTGCATCATGTTGCTAAAACAGAAAAATTACATGCCTTATGAAGTTCCCCTAAGGCTTTCACTCTATATGTCATGACGTAACCTCATGCCCAAAACCAGCTTGATATTCTGGAGGACAGGATTATTACTTGTCTTATATAGTTATGCTTTTTTTTGCCATTTACCATGAAATATCCTTTGAAGATACTCAAAAGATCTGGGTGACCATGTCTTCCGTCCTTGAGGGCTATGGAATAAAAACTGGAAGAGAGCAGTAGGAGCTTGAGGGGATGATATTTAACTATGAATACACTCCTCCATTTCTCTCTTAAACCTACTTTAACCAGGTTTTTGTTAACACCACTCAGATGAAACAGTCTGCAAAACAATGACAATGAGCTCCACACCGCCAGGTTAAATGATCAATGCTCCATACTTCTACCCGACTAAGCAGTAGTATTTTGGTGATGCTGATGAAAATCCCTATATTCTGAAATATTTTCTTAGCCTGGTTCCAAGGAAACAGGCTCACGTTATTTTCATTTGATCTCACTGGTCAATCTCCTTTCTCCTCTTTCCAACCTCTTAATGCTGAAGTGTCAGAGCAACCATTCTTTGGTTCCCTGTTATTCTGTATATCACTTCTTTCGGTGCCATCTCTATGTCAATGACTCCACGAAAATAATTCTGTTTCCAAAAGCCTCTTACAAATTTGAGACTCACATTCTCAATAGTCTACGTCATTTCTCCACTTTGTTATCTAGTAAGTATTTTCAGTTCAACACATCCAAATTTTGTTGTTTGTTGACCTAAAAATGGTTCTGCTGACAGTCTTTCCATCACCTCATGACAATTCCATATTTCCAGTTGCTCATGTAAAGAATATGCAATCATTCTTGACTGATATTTTTTTATGTCCAAAATTCTGTTGACTTTATTTTCAGATTATATCTTAAGCCCATGCACGTCTCATTATCTTCACTGCTACCTCCCTGTTTCACTCGACTATCATCTCTCACTCAGTTTATTTTAATTGCATCAGAACCAGTCTCCTAGACTTCATCCTTGTTCCCCTGTATTCGAGAGTCAACCTAAGAGCCAGTATTATCCTTTTTAACATATTGGACAAATCAAGCTATTCCTGTGCTTTAATGCTGAAAAGATCTTCTACTTTAATCCTATAAAGTGATAACATTTTTTAAAGGCCTTCAAGGTCCTATGTGACCCAACTCTCCCATTATATCTTGTTGTAATTCAACATTTGTTTCATACTGGAGTATAGCTTATCTAGAACATTGCATTAGTTTCAGGTGTACAACAAAGTGATTCAGTTATATATACACATATATCCATTCTTTTTCAGATTCTTTTCCCCTATACGTTATTACAGAATATGGAATAGAGTTCCCTGTGTTATATAGTAGGTCCTTGCTGATAATCAATTTTATATATAGTAATGTGTAAATATCAACCCCAAACTTCAAATTTCTTTTGCACTCTGTTCCAGCTTCATAAGCTTCTATGCTCCTTACACAGACCAGAGATTCTCCAGTTCTAGCACCTTTGCACTGCTTTCTATGCTCTGTATAATCTTCACCCAGATATTAACTTGGATGGTCCCGTCACTTCCTTAAATCATTTATCAAATGTCATCTTGTTAATAAGGCTTACCCTGACCAGTCTATTTAACACTGCAATGCTCCCACCACCACTGATGAGTCCCTTAGCCTTCTCTACTTTTTCTTTCTTTCTAGCACTTTCCAGGTGTGATGTGAGCAAAGTGGCAGAGTGGGCAGCTCCAAACGCCTGTCCCTCAATTCTAAAACTGAAAACAACTGAAACTGTCAAAAGCAACGTTGCCATAACTCTGGTAGCTGATCAAAGTTTTACAGCAAACAATGCTGAATGCTAAACTAAGGAAAAGACCAGCTCGAAAATGGTAGAAAACTTTGTGGATTTTTTTTTCTTTTTCCAACCCCTATCCTGTCTCAGTGGCAGTCTTGAAGACCTGAAGACCACAGCCCACATTCTTGGGGGAGATCCTAGTACATACCAGAGGGTGCAGAGAAGACTTTATCAGCAAAGTATTGTTTTTCTCTATTGTAATCTTTCTGGAGGCTACCTGAAGAATTGGCACAACATACTTCTCTCTGTTTTACTTAACCTGGGACTCATTCAGAAAGAAAAAAAGGCAGGCATTGTTTATAAACATTATAAAGTGATTGGACAACCTACAGTCACCTGGAGCAAATGATTATTATGGAAACATACAAGTGATACCTGAAACCCTGGGAGGAAAATCTGAAGGAGTATTTCCTTGGGAAATTAGGACAGTAGCAAGCGCCTGTGTAAACTAGAGGGGCCGGGTTTTAGAAAGCCACATACATGCCCAGGGCAGGTGGATGCTGAGAAAACTCATGAGAAGACTTCTGTCCCTGATTAATCTCGAGGATCAGCGCAAGCAGGTAGTGAAGGTTACGGCAAAATTGCAAACAACCTAGCTAAGTGCTAGAGGAATGTTTCAGAACAGAGCCACTCCACAAAGGCTGAGTGTTGTGCATTAAATTAAGTCCATCTCAAAATTCGTATGTTGAAGTCTAAAACCCCAGTACCTCAAATGTGACCTTGTTCGGAAATGGGGCCATTATGAATGTAATTAGTAAAGTCAAGATGAAGTCTTCAGAGTGGATCTAATCCAACATGAACAGCATCCTTATAATAAGGAAAAATCAGAACACAGAGAAAGAACATCATGTGATGATGAAGGCAACCCAAAGGATGCCAAGATCGCCAGCAGATAATCAGAAGATAGGCAGCAGGCAAAGAACAGATACACTTTCATACCCTAAGAAGGAATAACTCTGTTAACACGTTCATCTTGGACTTCTAGCCTTTCAAACTGTGAAAAAAACACATTTCTGTTGTCTAAGTCACCCAGTCTGTACTTCGTTATGGAAGCCCTAACTCAGGGCTGTGAAGGCATTCTCTTGTTGTTGTTGTTGTTTGGTTTGGTTTGTTTTAGCTCCTGGCATTTAAGGAAAGTTTTGTCAAAATGCTAACTGAATACAAGCTAACAGAGCAGGCACTTCAGCAACTATACAAATGATAAAGAATAGTGTCTTCTTAAGTTTGGAGAAATCTCTGAACAAACCAACAACTTCAGCCTTCTACAAACAGACACATCAAACCCTGGGAAATGGGGAATCTTAGTTCCAGAGTTATCACAGTGTAATATTCAAATGCCCAGTTAGCAACAAAAATATCAAAAAGTGTACAACAAAATAGGTAAGTCCAGTCTACTTCAAGGGAAAAAAATGATACAAACCATCCATTAGTATGCCCTAAAGTATGTCCTAAAGTATGCCCTAATTAGTAAGACACTGGACTTACCAGATAAAGACTTTACATCAACTGTCTTAAACATACTCAAATACTTAAAGGAAATAATGAACAAGGAACTAAACACTAGGAAAATGATGAATATATGGAATGAGAATATTCAAAAAGAGATAGAATTTATACTGTTTACCATAGTTAACACTATTATTGACTTATTTCTTATGTCTATTTTTAATAATAATAATAAATTATTATTATTACTCTCCTTTTGCTGTGCTTTAATCTCCATGAGGAAAGGAATTTTTGTTTCCTGGTTACCAGTACCTAATAAGTGCTTGACAGATAGGAGGCAGTCAACATTTGTTAACTGATTGACAATAAATGGTCTCTTCCACATTAAACAGCCCATTACCTATAGTTCTCTGATACAAAGAAACAACTTTGAAGTGACGACAGTGAATACAACTTTGGAGTTGGTAGGTAAAATAAAGAGGGAAGTATATTTATAAAGTGAAAGTTTCTGAATGTGATGAGGTACAGAGCAAGGCTGAGGTGATGAGGGAAGGAACACATCAAAGGGAGATGAGACTGATGGTGAGACTTGAAGAACGTACAGTTTTTCTTAGAAGAGGAAAACATAAGAGAGGCAAAGGAAGAGACAGGCATCTCTGTGAAGTAAATGACACTGGGAAAGAATGCAACTCAGACAAGACAAAGGGTGAAACAAGATGGCTACAAGAAAGTGAAAGTGCTAGTCCCTCAGACCTGTTCAACTCTTTGTGACCCCATGGACTGTAGCCCGCCAGGTTCCCCTGTCCATGGGATTCTCCAAGAAAGAATACTGGCGTGGGTTGCCATTTCCTTCTCCAGGGGATCTTCCGGACCGAGATCAAACCTGTGTCTCCTGCACTGCAGGCAGATTTTTTACTGTCTGAGCTCCCAGGGGTTATAAGAGGGACATCCTAATATTTAACCATATCTGTCAAGTCATATATATGCTAGGTCTATTAGCAAATGTCAAAGTTTCAGGAAAAAAACAAAGGATAGATAGTCCCATGGGACCCACGGGTCTCAGACACTGCCCTGAAGGGTCAGATTCCAGCTGGGTGTGCTGCCCGCGAGTACAGCCTGTGTGGTCATAAAGTGGGTAGGTGGGACCTTTGGAACTGCAGGAGTGTTGGCTGGTTTCGCAGGGTAGGCTAATTCTGAAAAAAGCAGAAATTCTTTAAAAAAAACATTAATGATTTGATCTATCTCACACACACACACACACACACACACACACACACCCTGTATTTTCCAGATCAACAGGAAACGGTGCAATGGAAAGCCCTGGCATATTGTAGGCAGTGAAAGGATCTGATATGAACATGTGCCAGGAATCTAGAACAGGCTAGAGACGCTTGAGCTGCTGACCTCCCTACACATCCTTCAAATCTATATTTTTTCAACCTGCATGGTATACTGGTGCTCCGTCTCTCTTCTTCCTTTGCCACTTGTATCTCTCTGATTTACAAGTTGGCTCTTAAGGAAATGCACTTGATAGTAATTATTCTAGTATGATATTTTCTTATTTGCATTTTTCTTTATCACCTGTCACCTCCACATTAAGAGGGCAATTCCAGGAGAGCAGGGTGTGATCTGATTGTAATCTGCTATATATCTAAGTTTTTAGATCAAGGGCTGATACCTTGCTAGAGCTTATAAACATTTATGACAGATTCAATGAAAAACATTGTCATAACACTGAACATGCAATATTCTCACTTCTCTTTCATCAAACAAGGTTATAGGTCTATTATTAATTATAGTATTGCTTAGAAATACTATTGTGGTTTAAGGTGATATTTTATTTCTTGGCATTTTCTGTCATTCCCCTAACAAAACTCTGTGATGTGTGTGGAACATTTCAGGTAATCAGAAAGACTAAAGTAGGGCATATATAAATTGGAGCCAGAAATATTTTCGTTCAGCTCTTCATAGCTTTGATCTCTGGTTTTAGGAAAAATATAGAATGTCTTTCTATCTTGAGTTAAAAAAAAAAAATAAATGCATGAAATAACCAACTTTTTCAAGCCAGATCTATAGCACTTTTTGTCTTTTCTTACACACATCACTGATTTAATTCAAGAACCAAGCTGTGCTATAGACCCATTGGAAAATCCTCACCAACAGTCAGAGCCGTCAGAGTTGTCTTTGAAAATTCATCCTTTATTATGTTCACTCCCTGATGCTAATGATTATGTCAGAGATGAAAAAGCCTGGCCAATGATCCTTGCTGGCTATAATTAGAGGATGTTTAGGACAGCCTACTCTTGGAGAAGCGGAGTACCCTAGAGGGCAGAGTGCATGGCAATTTGGCCATTTTGCTTTGAGGACTTGTTGAGGGTTGGAGAGGATGACTGGGGGACCCAGCTAATGGGGCAACAGACAATAGAAAAATGCTAGGGATCCCTTGGCTCACCAGACAATACAGAAAGACTAAAAATCATGGAGCTGTTTTGGCTCAGGAGCTGCAGAAGTGCTGCCAACTCTAGAGACATTCTTTTATGTCCCATGTAGAGAGCAGCCGAAGGGGCCAGTGCTGACCTTTCCTGGACACAGTTGCTATCATTGTCTCACTCAAAATAGGGGAAATGACCCCCTGGGCTGGCAAGCACTGAGTCCCTGTTTTCTATAAATGAAAAATAAATACAAATAGAAGACAAAAGTTGATGAACATGATTTTCAAAGGACCCATGCCCTTGCGAGCCCTTTGGCCTAAGGCAGTTTACTGTTAATTGTTCATGCAAATATAGAGATGATGAGCCAAAAGTTTAGATGCTTGCTGAATGTGTTCCAAATATGGATCTAAAGGAAAAAAACAAGTTGATTACTGATTAGCTTTTTCTTATTTCCATTTGAACGTACAACATTGTACAACACAGTCAAAGATTAAAAGGGATGTAATAGTGTTCTGAGTATTTGGATAATACTTCATCCAAGTGGAATCCATTATGAACATCCCCAAAATGAAAAAAGAAAAAATAATAGGAGAGGAAAACATACTTGCCCATATAGAATATGCTCTATAGTTTCATTTCACATATTTCACAGCTGTGTTTAGAAACCTCAGTGCAGCTGAAGGCATTTCATTTTTCATTTTTCATTTCCTTAGGAGTGTGGCACCAAATGCACAGCCACAATCCTGTGATCCCATCCTCTATATTAGTGAACAAATCTCCACTCTGTATCAATGTACAAGACAACATGGGTAGACAGAAGCCACACAAGTCCTAAAGAGCAAAATGAAAAGCCTTGTATTCTTTCTGGGTAGCAATGCAGAGTTTTGCATGAAGAGATGCTGTTTTGACACATTTCAGAAGTACTTTCATTGATAATAGCATTTCTTTATCATCTTGCTTTCGAGACCACATTTCTTTCCTAGCAGATTCAGGATCCTATGTGGTGTCTACTTTAACAACTTTGAGTATCCCTACACACATATGAAAATGTATTTTGTTTCAATAAATTGTATTAAGCTACTTAGTCATTTCCTAAGACATGGTGAACCTGGGTCTTGAAACCATGGAGTTACTAATATGCCTATGACGTGCCTACAGCTTGGGAAGAGAGGACCTCAGCACAGACCTTATAATGTGCTTTGCTTTGGTCCTCACCCAAATCTGACACTTCATCCCTCTAGAGAGTCATCTGAGGGAGCTTCCTCATTCCCTTTTATCACATCCCATTTTCATCCTCAGATGCTGCCCAGACTTCAGAGTAAGATACAAATTCCTCAGTGTAGTTTACAAGACTTTTCATGATCCAACCCTGGCCCACTTCTCAGCCATTTGTGCCAGGCCCTTATGTAGTGTATTTTCTCCAGCCAGCCAGGCATCCAACCACTTAAAAACCAATTTGATCACCTGCCAGTCCAGGCCAAGATCAAGGCATCTGTGGTATAATGGCACGTAAAGGATAAGTTTCCAGATAGAGACAAGTAAAGAGATGTTACAATGGTAGGGGCTATGGGAAGGTGCCATAAGAGCAACAGATAGAGCCCCTAACCAGATTGGCTGGAGTGCAATGGCTGTAGGTGGCTTCCAAGGAAAAATAATGTCTAATCAGAGACACGCATGTTAGAAAGGAGCTAATCAGGCTAACAGTGTAGTGACCTCAACTGTAGGAGAGGGAAGAGCTTTCCCAGTGAGCATAGATGGGAACATTTTTGAAGAACTGGAAGAAGTTGAGGATGGCTACAAAGAAGCCGTGGGTTGCAGAATGAATCGTTTGATGTTACGCCAGCATGCCCTGCTCCATCACTCCACTGTTCCCACCACTTGGGTGGAGAGCAGAGAAGCTTCTCCTGGCCCGATGAGCATGAGCGCATCACTTTGTTTCATCTCCTCTCAGGCGTCTTCCACAACCACAGCATCACCACCCAAGCTGGCACATTGCTCACCCTAAACCATCTATTCTGCATTGTGTTTACAGCATTTCTATTACATGGTCAACAACTATATTCTGATATATTTACTCAGCTGTGTACACTTTGAGGGTGAGATTTTTGTCCTTATTTTTCGAACTTAGCACAAAGCAAAGCACACAGTAAATACTTAAATTTTTGAGTGAAAAGGAATAGAAATAGTTCAACTGTCTTTTCTTTTTGCAGCTCATCTGCAGATGTATTGGTCTGGTTTGGAAGATGGGCAATCTTCTTCAGACTTGTACTGCAATTAATTCAAAGCCTCTTCATGATCACATGGGTGATTTATGGGATTTTTATCTTCCTGAGATAACACAGAAAGGGGACAGTGACAAAAGCACAACCTGGCTTGTTTAAAAATCCCACACAGACCATGCAGCCTTCTAGGGAGAATTAATTAATTAGATTGCAGTAGAGACAGAATAGAAAGAAAGACAAATATTTGATCTTTTTTTGAGGGAGTGGATAGATTCTTTTAACATGCAAAACATGTTTTATGAAATCTTTGGAGACCTGGCCCATCAGAAAAGGAAGACAAAGCCCAATACCAGTAGAGGAGTTCCTTTTCTTTACAGTGTCTTCTTTCAGAAGTAACTTATCTTTTCAAATTAAAGGAGAACATAAATTGTAATCAGCAACTTTTGTTACATCAGAAAGAGGCCAATAAATGCCCTCTCCTCCTTCTACCTCTCAAAGAATCCTTGCAGCTACAAGGAAGGCAAAGGGAAAGAAAAGGGGCAGGAAACTACAGAAAAGACGCAAGGACAAAAGAGACCCAGGAAGGCAAAATGATGGTGATGCCTGGGACAGGTGATATGCTATATGATCCTGGGAACTGGAGGAGACCCCAAGAGGTAACGAGGGAAAGAATCCAGTGACTAAGGCTCCATGCCTCCTATGCAGGGGGCCCAGGCTTGATCCCTGGTCAGGGAACTAGATCCCACAGGCCACAGCTGAGAGTTCACAAGCTACAACTTAATATCCTACGCGCCCCAAGTAAGAGATGCTGCATGCTGCAACTAAGATCTGGCACAATCAAATAAGTAAACACATAAATTGAAAAAAAAAAAAAAGTTATCCTGCTATGGAAGCAATGACAAATTACAAAGGGGAAATATTCTCTCAGAAAATGCAGCTCACTTACGCATGCTTGAACTGTGTTATTCTTTCACCTCTTATTAAAGATAATGATCTCACAGAAAGCTCTTGCAGCATAATAAAACAAAGATATATGCTAATGGTGATATTATTATGAGAATAACATGATCTTTTCAAGAGAAGACTATCAACTAAAATAACAGACCAGATATAGGTCTTCATTTGTATTTCACGGCTGGAAGTTTGAACAGATCCTGCATAAATTATGTAAAAACATCCAATCCTCAAAGAGACTCATGCCCCAGCCACCCTACATAGCACCAACCACTCTCTCAGCAAATCATACTACTGACAACACTCATACCTTCCACAGTTGCTCGTTTGGGCTGAATGGTGATGGCTCCTTCTGCAATATCTTCATGCTGGTGCAGTGGGTTGATTTTGGATCCCCAGCTGTCTGATCCCACCCAGAGAAAGTGGCCTACTTGATCAGCTCTTTTGGCTGCTGCAAGGATCTGCCTGTGGAGAGGAACATTAAAAAGATACGTTAATGATAAAGAGCAGCTATCGTACATACACATATTTGGAATCAAGCAGAAGGAACACAAGCTACTATTTCTCAGAAAGCAAGTAACTGGTAGTAAGCCAAAGGATTTACATTCTTAATATATAAAGAGATATTGTAAGCCAATAAGAAAATTCAAGGCAGCTTGAGGAAAATAGGCAGAGTATTCAAAGTCAAAAGATAAAAGGAGAAATATAAATAATTAATAAGCTGCTTATTCAAATACATTAAAAAGGAGGAAAATGTGAATGAGAACAATATGCTAAATTCACTTCTTATTTTGGCCAAAATGTTTGTTTGGTTTTATTTTGTGTTGTGAGTTTTGACATGAGGCCAGAGACGTGAGCACTCTCATTCACTGCTGGTGGTACATATCATTTCTGGAAAGCAATGTATCAATCTATATGAAGCATGTTAAAGTACTTATTAAAATAAGCAGAGTTTCATATTAAGCTTGAAAATGTACAATCCATCTTTATAAATTAAAATAGTATATAAATAGCAAGGGCAAGAAAAAAAAGGAGGAATTAAAAAAAAAAAAAAGAAATTGAAAAAATGAAGAAAAATTTTACCTCTGCTTACAGAATTCTAGAAATCAGGAGTGTGTTGCCCCAGGCAGAAAACAGCTTTTCTGGAAAAATCTGAACTACCCTAAGTAAAAGGTTCTAGATTCTGACATAGAGACATTTTCTAAGAGAATGGATGCCTAGATGCCTGACCAGTCCACTGAGAGGACGATCAGTTGACAAGTTTTGCCCATGTTTGTAGAATGTTCTTGTGTCTTACTCAAATGGGAACTGCCAAAAATGACCCATCATTGTGGAAAATCCACAATTTAAAACAGAAACCAAATAAATAAGAAAAAGGAAACTGGTGTGAGGAATGGAGAAGAAAATATACCCCTCCAAAAAAAATGTAGCTAAATGAGAATCAAGATCTCTATTATCAAGAACAAGAATGATTATCAAGAATAAGAAAGAAACAATAATAAAAAAGAGATCTTAGTTATTAAAAGTATGAAATTAAAATTATGTTAGAAGAGATAAAGTATAAAGCAAAGAAATATTTTCAGAAAGCAAAACAATAACAAAAAGGTATAGCATATACAAGAAAAGATGAGTATCTTAAAGAAAGAAACACAGAAAGACTTACAACCAACTAGCAGTATTTCAAGAACAAAAGTAAAGAGAAATTAAAATAATTTTACAAATAATTTTTAATGAAAAAAATCCAAGAAATTGAAAGTATGACTTTCCAAATTAAAGGGACTCACTCCTGTATTCCTGCCTGGAGGATCCCATGGACAGAGGAGCCTGGCGGGCTACAGTCCATGGAGTTTCAAAGAGCTGGACACGACTAAGTGACTAACACGCACACACATCCAGCAACTTAACAGGGAAAAACCAAACATGTCACAGAATTAAAATTTCTGGGAAAAGTGAGAAGAAAGCTTTCAAGGGAAAATTGGGACTCTTGGAAAGTAATAAGAAGCAGAATATTACCAACCTCTCCAGAGAGAGAGAGAGAAAAAAAAAAAAAAAGGATGACAGAGTAATGTCTTCCAAATTTTGAGGAAAAAGAATATTTGTAATCTAGAATTCTAATATTTAACACATATAGAATCTCTACACAAATAGAACTGGCATCTAGATAGATGGGTATGGATGGAGAGAAGGAGGGATGGATGGAGAGAGGGAGAGATGGATGGATCGATGGATGGATAGATATTCAGGGAATATTAAAGATTTTTCTATCCAAACTCAGAATCACAAATTCCTTGTAAGTTATGAGTTCTGTAACTTATTAGTCACCATAGATAGCTGCTATAAATTATTTATTTGCCTGGGATGATGTAGTTAAATATAAATATGTGACCACACCTTACATTTCCAACTAGTAATTAAGTGAAGAATATTTTTAGTCATGACTATAAAAAATGTTTTTCTTTAATTTATCCTTTACTAGAAAATTACTAGAGGGTACATTCTAGCAAAAGAAAAAAAGAAACAAGAAACTAAATGATGAATAAAAATAAACGAAATGGAGAGAGAAAGAAAACAAAAAAGTTAAAATAATAAAGACCAGCCTAGCTTAAAACAGAAAGATGGAGTGGGAGGGAAGTATACAGAAAAGCAATGGAACTCAGAGATTATTTTATATATATATATAAGCATATGAGAAAAGTGATAGACCGAGACATTAATAATAAAATACTAAAGATAACTATGCAAGTTAAAAATATGTCATATTAATTTGATGAACAAAAAATCTACCCCTAAAATCATATCATGGAAAAAATACTTACTGCTGTAGTACATAATATTTACATGATCATAATGTCAACTCTGGTTTTTACTAAATGGAAATCTGATAGTATAATTCTGGGAAAATAAAGGAGGTATGAGACAAGTTCTATATAACTTAAGAGGAATTAATAGACAATATTTTAAATTAATGATTTCAAAATAGCAATACAGGCACATTTCGAGAAGACCTAAAGAATTATTTTCAAGAATCAAAATAACTGCTCAAGAAGAACAGAACCAGAGAGTGGGATGGGATGGAAAAGGATAGTAGGGCTTTGCAAAAAAAGTATTTTAATTATATTTTTGTTCCTCTTAAATTATGTGCATTTATTATTTTCACGCAATCATTTACACTCTTCAGTTAGATATACCATCTCTACTAATCTAACCAAAGGGTATGATCATTGATGCTGTCAAAATCGTATGTTCATTACTGGAGACAACCTAAGTGCAGAGCAGTAGGGAAGTGGTTAAAGAAATGATAGTGCATCTAAAGGATGCATTAGAGACCAATGAAAAACACACAGTCTGATTTCTGCAAGGTACTGTTAAGGAAAAAAAAAAAGCCAAGTAAAAAAAATGCAAATGATTATTTATTTCTTACAATAATAAAAACTGGCCTGCATATATGAATAGATGCATAGTTAAAAGTATAGGGTTGTATGAGAGCACAGAAAAATATGGATAATATGTAATTCATAGTTAATGACAATTTTCATTGAGAACCTGCTGATGAAGTATGAAAAGGATGGGGAGAATCCAACTGAAACAGCATAAGAAAGACAAACTGATATAAAAACAAAAAAATAAATATTCACCTTAATATGCTTACATAAAAGTGTGGGTTAATTTATTAAGAGAAATAAGATTAAACTGTTTAAACATGTTATATCATTGAAAGTGAGATGTGAATTGCAAAAAATAGAATTCAAACTCGGTGTGAATCTGATTCTACTGGGAAAAATGATTAGAATAAAATGACTGCAAATGTTAAACAAGAATTTTATTAGTGGTTATCTCTGAGTGTTAAGATACTAACTTTTATAGGGGATTACTTAAAATCATGGTTTGTGAGTGTTCTCTCTAACCTTTCAATTTTTTATATAATCGGGGGCAAAGTAAAGGTAAGAATTCCTTTTATTAAAATGCAACAACAAAAATATTTCCATTATTTTCCAATGGATTAAAATAGCCATGTAATATTACTTTCATAATCAGAAAAAAAGTATCTCATGAACAGAATACACTCTTGTCTAACATTCAAATTATCAATACCTATGACTGATTGAGCACTGATCTTAGCTTCAAAATCTAGATATTAACGTCTTTTCACTGGTATTCTCCAGTAAAGTATTTGAAGTTAATGTTCTAAGAAATCTCAAAATTTCCCATCTACAGTGTAAATCTTCTGAGAAAAGAAATAACATAACATTGTGGGTTATCAGACATCAGTGGGTTTAAGCTCATGTTTTGGAAGAAACTTATATATGCACTTGATTTTTATTACTGTAGCCAAGAACTATTACTGCTATCGCTTGTATGACTCATAGTACACAATGGTTCCAAAACACAAATCCCCATGCAAAAAATGATGAGCATAGCTATTGAGCTGATTATATACCTTTTAACATTGCCAATTAAAACCTCACACTATCTGCAAATCAAGGATATTACAACCAATTAGGCATCATAGCTATTAGTAACAAATCTTTTAAGTGCCATGTACATGAAAATAAACATGGGGCCACCTTTATCATCATATGATGTATTTCAAAATGTACGAAACATGTATGAAAATCATATATGAGATGATTAAGAGAAGAATGAGTTGACAAATCTGGAGCAAAAAAAAAAGAAAGTTATATCATGAAAACAGTGCTGCTGCTGCTAAGTCGCTTCAGTCGTGTCCGACTCTGTGCGACCCCAGAGACGGCAGCCCACCAGGCTCCCCTGTCCCTGGGATTCTCCAGGCAAGAACACTGGAGTGGGTTGCCATTTCCTTCTCCAATGCATGAAAGTGAAAAGCGAAAGTGAAGTCACTCAGTCATTTCCGACTCTTAGCAACCCCATGGACTGCAGCCCACCAGGCCCCTCCATCCATGGGATTTTCCAGGCAAGAGTACTGGAGTGGGTGCCATTGTCTTCTCCGAAAACAAAGTGCCTTGAATAACTAAATCACAAAGTGTGGAAGAAAATGCCCTAACACAGCAGAATCAGTATTTTGTAAGGAGAGAAATGACACATTTAAGGGGTGACAGAAATAGCTTCATGGAAAAGGGCATGTCTGAAAAACAGCCAGAATTTCAACAGGTAGAGAAGGAAAGAAGAAACATCATGAGCCAAGATTGTGATGGAGGAGATTTTGGGGTCCACTGACATATCAGAGTCATGCGTTTTAGGTGGAGAACTGGGTGCATGAAGGTGGGTCTACATGCAAAAATAGGACCATATTTTAAAGCATCATGAAGTTCAGAGAGAGAGGCTTGTACTTAAAATTACTAAATAGTGGACACTACACTGGGCATTTCACACATTCATTCAGTGATGTTTATTGAGCATCCACCACTAACTGCGCGATGTGCTAGGGGCTAAGAATGTGAAAGGGAGTCAGAAGGGGCATCACCTCCATCTTAATGATGCGTGCAGACTCGTGGGGAATACAGACTCCAATTACATGATCAAAGAGAACAAAATGCCCTCAGTGACATTAACTGTGAAACCAAGCTGTTATGACAAATTTTCCAAAGCTACATCATTGTTTGGAGACATCTTTCAGAAGCAACACTACTGACAGCGCTGGAATGATGAAGTGGGGAAGGGAAGCATTCCAGCAAGCTGGAAGAGAATGAGCAAAGGCCTGGCAAGGAAGAAACACAAGGGCCCCCTCACCTACTTCACACAAACCATGAGGGGGCATGGAATGAAATAAGGCTAGAAAAGTAGAAGTCCAGATTATCACAGAAAGAGTGTGAATGGATTTACTGAGGCGAAAACTGAGACCTCAAAGAGCTGAGGAGGGTGTGGGGTGGGGCTTGCCCAAGGTGAGACAGTGGTCATGGCAAAAAAAAAAAAAAAAAAGACAAACTCTCAGGTATCTTGACTTGAGGTTCAATGCTCTGCTCATTTAACAGTCCTGCCACCCACGGTCAGAGCTCAGGGCTGGGAAGATGGGTGGACTCGGGGGCAGCAAAGGGGGACACACAAGGATGGGAGACACAGGACTGGCCGGCTGCTGGTGGGGGGGGTGGTAATGGCCTGGACCCCTCAACCATGTCCTTAATATAAGATGCTCACTTTCAAACTAAATGATTTATTATTCAAACTATAAGACAGAAAGTTAAAAAACCCAAACAGATCTTTTGCATCTGCAGAGGTGTAAAGTGGCACCACCTCTTTCAAAGATGATGTTCACATTTAGGAAAGCACACATCTTTGTCCCAGAAACTCCTTTTTCAGGAATTTATGTTTCAAATAGTTACTAATATAAAAAGTAATATATTTATGTATTATTATTTGCATTATGTTAATGTATCTATACATTGTAAAGGATGTGTACATTAATGTCACATAGTGGCACACACAGATTTATGGAAAACAAAGTTCACCACAAGGTAATTTATAATTGCACAAATCTGTAACCAAATATCAACCTGTAAGAGAGAGGTTAGCTAAATTATAGCAAATACATAAAATGAAATTCTGTGTGGCTACTGAAAAGTACGCATGTTCGGAGACCTCCATGATGAAAGAGTAAGCCCAGGTGAGATCGGGGGTAGGACAAGATAATACACAGTGTTCTACCATTTGTGTGAACATGTACACACTGTCTCTACAAAAATACATAAATATAACAAAATACACAGTTGCATTACAAAATACAAAAATTACAAAATACACAGTTATTACTAGCATCTGGAAAGGAGAACCTGTTAGCTAGAGGACAGGATGAATCCAACTTTTTTCATTTCTAGATTTTTCAACACTTTTTGATTTTTACTGTTTTTACTGTAATTATTGTTTGTTCTAAAAAAAATGGTAAGGATTCTGGATCAAGGTGGCAGTGGTCAGGAAACAACACAGGGCACATTTGTATTCTATAAACAATTTCGAAGGTTAGCACCCCATGGCTTGGCGAAGAATGCAAGTAATGAGCTAAAAGGGGAAGTCAGAGTTGTACTCAGATTTTTGACGTTAAAGAGCATCAAGGTAAAGAGACAGAAGAAAAAGTGGACTGGAGAATGCAGACACATGACCAACTTGGTTTTGAAAATACAAAAGTCCAAAGCAGAATCAATACTTCCAGAAATATAAGGCATTTTTCTTTTACATTAGCACTATTCTTTAGGTAAAAGTCTGTTACATGTGTATATATTTTTTAGTAAAAGAACCAGTGGTTTTCTCCTTTTACAAGTAATTGAAAACATTTCTTTAGCAAATATGGGGGGAAACACACGACAGCAACATGCTGCTGCTTCCACGGTTCACTCTAATTGCCTCTGTCAGGGTAGACAGTGCGAACGGACCTTGGCACCACGTAATTATCAATGTGATTCCATGCTGTCTTTTCTCTTTCTGTGCCAGCACTCTGATCTTTCTGTCCCCTCAACTACAGCATGCATGTTACTGAATTTCACCAGGCAGCCTTACTTGATATCCTCATCGTTGGCAAAAAGGACGACGGCCCTGGAATTGGGGGTGTCCAGGAGCTGCTTGATAATTTTGTCAAAGTCAATGGTCCTGTCTTTGCGTTCCTGGGGGATTCTCACAGACTGGGCAATGCAGAGCCCACCTGTTCAAGAAAAGAAAGCAGAATGTCAATTAAGTTCCCGCAGAGATACCAAACGAACCAGGGAAAGTAGACAGGGAGGAAGGAATTATGAATTCTGAGTACACAGCTCTTCCTTGTTGATCTTGCTGAATGAGGAAGGCTTAGGCTAGTAAGCCAAGTCCTGATGTGTCATTCATACTTGGCATTCCTTCCATGGTATGGCAAAGCCTCAATGCACTTGGAAACAGCCAGGGATGCCCAGGAATACCAATGATAGTGATTCTGGGGAGGTAGGTTTAGGGAGACAAACTGGATGGGAGGCATTTAAAATGAATGCAATATGCTACAAGAAAACCACAGTCAGCTACAATTAAAAAAAAGAAAAGTACTCAAAGAGATAAAACTCATGTCAGTTTCTATTACTTTTCTGGTGTTTGCAGTCTCATAATTTTCCTCCTTCACATCCATCTCAACTTTCCAAGCTCACAGCCAATGGAATAAATCAAAAAAGTAAAACAATAATAAGAATAAGATCAACTATTATAAATCACAGTAATGAATTTTTTTTGACTACATGCTATATACTCAGCCAGAAATATGTGCTTTATGTATGTTACCTGATCTTAAAAACCTTAAAGGCGGCTAGCATTGCCCATTTCATGTTAGAAGAGAAGGGGATTAAATAAATAAATAGATGTATTTACTGCAGACTTCTCAAGGCTGTCATGCTATTAATTGGCTTATGATAAGCAGCCATTTATGAAGCAACTGATATCCTCCTCACTACCCCAGCTCTTGCTTAGTAGTTACTCCCCGATGTGGTGCTTCATAAAACACACTTTAAGAAAGGCTGGTATAGGCAAAGGGGTAGAGAGGATATCTGGAGGTCAAGCCCCAAAGGTCACCCAATGGGCAGAAGGCCTAGGGGCAGAGACAAGAGGAAAGCTTTGTTCTCTTTGTAACCTGGAGATACCCATAATCAGCGAGCTTATATCCAAAGCACAGACAACTGTGTGGATGCTACCAGGTTTCCACAAATATAGAAAAATATAAACTCTAATCCAGAAGTGAACCTCCATTACATTTTAATGCATTATACTTAATCAGTGTCAGCTCTCTGTAAGTGGCTCTCAACCTTCAGTGCTTGAAATCACCAACGGTCCTTCTATAAAGTACACCAACACTGTCAGCCAACTTGACCTAACTGACATTTACAGAATAATCCCCAGGACAACAGAAGAGTACACATTATTTTCAAGTGAAAATGGAACATTCATTAAGCTAGGCTATCTTCTGGGTCATAAAAGAGAAAAATACCCTCAAATTTAAAAGAACCTTATGACCTCACACCATAAGAGAATCAAACTAGAAATGAATAACAGAGAGATAACAGGAAAATCTCCAAACACTTGGAAATTAAACAGCATACATTTAAATAACCCATGGGTCAAAGAAGTATCAAGAAATTTAAAAATATCTCTAAATGAAAACTAAACTGTGACATTTCAAAATGTATAGATTATAGCTAAACTGATGTTTACAGGAAAATAGATAGAATTAAATACGTAAGTTAGGAAAGAAGAAACACCCAGAATCAGTAACCCAAGCTTCCACTTTAATAAATAAGACAAAGAAGAGCTAAATAACTCACCTCCCAAAAGGCGGAAAAGACCACAATGGTATATTACTACATAACTACTAAAATATCTTTTAAAAATAATGAAAATTTCAAATTCTGGAGAAGATGCAGAGCAACAGAAATGCTCATTCATTACTGGTAGAAACACACAATGGTACAAACAGTGTGGAAAACAGGTTGGCATTAAATGTTAAATATAGAGTTAACATATAAAGCAGTGGTTCCAATGCTAGATGTTTTCCCAAGTGAACTGAAAAGTTATGTTCACACAAATGTGCTCAAAATGTTTGTAGAAACTTCATTCCTAATCACTAAAACTGAAAACAAGTAAGGCATCTGTTAACAGGTGAATGGATAAAGGAACCATAGTCCATGCAGGTGATAGGATATTTTTAGGCAACAAAGGGGAACTACTGACTCTCAGAAGAACATGAATGATTCAAAAATGCATTTTGCTAAGTGAAACGGTCACACCAAAAAGAGTACCTATTATATAATTCTACTCATACGACATTCCAGGGGGAAGAAAGCAAAACCATAGGGTTGGGAAACAGATTGGATGTCAAGATTTAGGAGAGAGAGGAGGGGGTGACCACAAGGGACTGCAGAAGGGCAGCTGGGGCAGTGGATGCATTCTCCATGGTGTGTGATGTAGAAATGCAGCTCTATCTACTTGTGAAAACCTTAAGAACAACGTGTCACAATAACTGGACTTTACTGCGTGCAAAATCAACCACGATATTAGGAGATGCAGACTGTGACAAGTGAGGTGAATGGCATGAAGAATGTACCAGAGCATTTCACTGAAGGGGATGAGCAGAAGAGAAGTTGGCTTAGGTAACTTTTTACAATAGTGTACAACCAGCAGCGAAGGATCACGACAAGAAGAACTGCACCTAAAATGGTGCTTGGATTTGTAAAATTTCCACAGGAGTTAGCAATACTGGAACAGCTTTCTGTACTCAAGCTGAACACAACAGGAAATGATGAATTGTAGGTAAGGGGAGGCAGGTTTGTCAGAGAGATAAAGAGTTTATATATAAACAAGAGTGTGGCAAGAATGGACCATGTGGTGTGAGGAAGATTCAGATAGAGTGTAAACTCATTGGACACAACTGAAGTGACTTAGAAGCAGCAGCGGCCTGGTTTATAAAGAAATCCTTCCATGAGTGGGTCATTTTATATATAAATGCATGTACACATGGGTGAGTATACACATATATCCTACCGCGATCCACTGAGAGTGTCTAGAAATAAAGACATTCCACAGCAACAAACACATCTAGTGATACTGGTTTTGAAATACCATCTTTCAACTAAAGGTCTTTTGGAGAAATGGGTGATCCTCAAGTTGGGGAAAAGCACATATAAGACAGTGTCAGGCAACAAGAAGTTCACAAAAGAGAAAAAAAAAAAAAAGTAAAGGGGGAGAGGTCAAAAGGACATAGGAGCCAACTTAAGAGAAATCCCAGTGAACAAAGCTAGAATAACATTAGCAACAAAATAAATAATGATGGTAATGAATGACTATCCAAAAACTACAATACATGCTCAGGAATCCATACTATTAAAAATGACCAAATCAAATCAATAAATCGGAAAGATGGGATGAATCTTCTTCACAGAAAAATCCAAACTAACAAATGTTGATGGCACAAGGAGGATGGAATATCACTGTTAGAACATTTAGAGGAAAAACTGCTGCATGCAAGGTCCACCGATGAGTGCTAAAATAAGTATAGGAAACTATAAGAAGACACTGAACATTTATACAGCTTAAAAGAATCCTGCTCCAGATCTTCACTAGTCATTCAGGTGGTTTAAACATATGCCTACAACTTCTTTGATACTCTTCCTTTGAAAAGGTAGAGATTAATGGTTTTGCCCTTAAATGTAGTCTGAGTTTGTGCCTCACTTCTTAAGAATATGGCAAAGGAGAAAGCATAACTGGATAGTGGAGAAACCCACTTTCACTGGACCACTAAGTTAACATCACTAGTGCTAAGTCACGTTGTTAACGTACCCCCTGAGAGGATGTGATAAGGGCACCCCCATTTGAATTTCATCCTTCCCCCAAACCCATAACTTTCATCTACCCATGAGAAAATGTCAGAAAAATCCAAATTGAGGGACATTCTACTTTTCAAAGTTCCTGACTTGCACTTTTCAAAATTGTCAAGGTCATGAAATAAAAGACTTAGACATTGAAAACTGGATTGGATCCCTGGACAGAAAAAAGACATTCATGCAAAAGCTCGTGAAATTTAAATAATGTCTGTAGTTAAGAGTATTTTTGCATTGTTGATTTCTCAATTGTGATAAAGTAGTTATTTAAAGTATTAACATTAGTGAGATGGGTCTGTGGGAATTTTCTTTATAACTCTTCTATAAATCTAAACTTATTTCAAAATAAAACTTAAATGTACATGTATATATTTATATATGTGTGTGTATATATGCGTGTGTGTGTGTGTGTGTGTGTGTGTGTGTGTCCCCTTCATGGATCACTGCCTTGCTGTGGCAAAGGGGCTTGTGTAATTCAACGAAACTATGCATCAGGCCGTGCAGAGTCACCCGAGATGGACAGGTCATAGCAGAGAGTTCTGACAAAACGTGATCCACTGGATGAGGGAATGGCAAACCACCCTAGCATACTTGCCGTGAGAACCTCATGGACTGTATAAAAGGCCAAAGAGATATGACACCAAACAATGAGTCCCCCAGGTCTGAAGGTGTTCACTATGCTACTGGGAAAGAGCAGAGGAGAATTACCAATAGCCCCAGAATGAATGAAGCAGCTGGGCCAAAGTGGATACAACCCTCAGTCATGGATGTGTCTGGTGATAAAAGAAAAGTCTGACGCTGCAAAGAACAGCAGTGTATAGAACTGGAATGTTAGGTCCATGAATCAAGGAAAATTGGACAAGGTCAAGCAGGAGATGTTAAGAATAAACATCAACATCCTAGGAATCAGGAAACTAAAATGGGCGGGAATGGTCAAATTTAACTCAGATGCAGATTATATCTATGACTTCGGGCAAGAATACCATAGGAGAAACAAAGTAGCCCTCATAATCAACAAGAGTCTAAAATGCAGTACTGGAGTCCAACCTCAAAAAGAACAGAATGGTGTTGGTTTATTTCCATTCAACATCAAGCCATTCAACATCAGAGTAACCCAAGTCTATGCCCCTACCACCGAGGCCGAAGTAGCTGAATGTGCTCAGTTCTATCAAGACCTAGAAGACCTCCTAGAACTAACACCTAAAATAGATGTTCTGTTCATCATCAGGGATTGGAATGCAAAAGCAGGAAGTCAAGATATACCTGGAGTAACGGGCAAGTTTGGCCTTTGAGAACAAAATGAAGCAGGGCAAAGGTTAACTGAATTCTGCCAAAGAATGCACTGGTGATAGCAAACACTGTTTTTCAACAACACAAGAGACGATTTTATACATGGACATTACCAAACGATCAATACCAAAATCAAATTGATTATATTCTTGGCAGCCAAAGATGCAGAAGCTGTATACAATCAGCAAAAACAAGACCTGAAGGTGACTATGGCTCACATTATCAGCTTCTCATAGCAACATTCAGGCTTAAACCAAAGAAAACCAGGGAAAACAATAGGCCAGCCTGGTATGACTTAAAGAAAATCCCGTATGAATTTGCAGCAGAGGTAATGAATAGGTTCAAGGGATTAGATCTAGTTAACAGTTTGCCTGAAGAACTATGCACAGAGGTCCATAATATTGTACAGGAGGAGGTGAATAAAACCATCCCAAAGAAAAAGCAAAGCAAGAAGGCAGAGTGGATATCTGAGGAGGCTTTACAAATAGGGGAAGAACAAAGAGAAGTGAAAAGCAAGGGAGAGAGGGGAAAATAACTCCAATTAAATGCAGAGTTCCAAAAATTAGCTCTAAGAGACACAAAAGCCTTCTTCAATGAACAATGCTTAATAATAGAAGAAAACAGCAAAAGGGGAAAGACTAGAGATCTCTTCAGGAAAATTGGAAACATCAAGAAAGCATTCCACACAAAGATGGGCACAATAAGGGATAAAAATTGTAGAGACCTAGTGGACGCTGAACAGATCAAGAAGAGATGGAAAGAATATACAGAAGAACTGTTTAAAAAATATCTTAATGAACTGGATTACTATGATAGTGTGGTTAGTCACCCAGAGCTAGAAATTCTGGAGTGCAAAATCAAGTGGGCCTTAAGAAGCACCGCTTTTAATAAAGTTAGTGGATGTGATGAAATTCCAGCAGAACTATTCAGATTCCCAAAGGAGGATGCCATCAAGGTTTTGCATTCATCATGTAAGCAAATCTGGAAGACCCAGGAGTGGCCGCAGGACTGGAAAAGGTCAATCCTCATTCCAATTCCCAAGAAGGGTAGTACCAAAGAATGTGCTAACCATCAGACAACTGCACTCATCTCCCAAGCTAGTAAAGTCATACTTAAAATCTTGCATGTTAGGCTTCAGCATTTTGTGAGCCAAGAAATTCCAGATGTTCAAGCTAGGTTTAGAAAAGGAAGAGGAACAAGAGATCAAATTGCCAACATTCACTGGATTATAGAGAAAGCAAGACAATTTCAGAAAAATGTCTATCTCCGTTTCACCAACCATGCTAAAGACTTTGTGTGGATCATGACAGACTATGGAAAAATCTTGGAGAGATGGGAATATCAGACAATCTTATTTGTCTCCTGAGAAACTTGTATGTGGTTCAAGGAGCAACAGAACCCTGTATGGAACAACTGACTGGTTCAAGATCGAGAAAGGAATACAACAGGGCTGTCTGCTGTTACTGTGTTTATTTAACCTATACACTGAGTACATCATGAGAAATGCCAGGCTGGATGAGTCACAAGCTGGAATCAAGATAGGCAGGAGAAACATCAACAACCTCAGATATGTGGATGATATCACTCTAACGGCAGAAAATGAAAAGGAATTAAAGAGCCTCTTGATGAGGGTGAAGGAGGAGAGTGAAAAAGCTGGCTTAAGGCTAAATATTTATAACAAAACAAACAAAAAAAAAGCTAACACTAAGATCATGGCATCCAGCCTCATTACCTCATGGCAAATGAAGGGGACAAGGTGGAAGTGGTGACAGATATCCTTTTCTTGGGCTCCAAACTCACTGCGGATGGTGACTGCAGCCATGAAATCAGAAGAAGATTGCATCTTGGCGGGAAAGCAATGACAAACCTAGACAATATGTTGAAAAACAGAGACATTACTCTGCCAACAAAGGTCCATATTGTCAAGACTATGGTCATCTCAATGGTTATGTATAGTTTTGAGAGCTGGATCGTAAAGAAGGCAGACCACCAAAGAATTAATGCCTTTGAACTGTGGTGCTGGAGAAGATGCCCAAAAGTCCCTTGGACAGCAAGGAGATCAAACCAGTCAATTTCAAATGAGATCAAACTTGAATATTCACTGGAAGTACTGACACTTAAGTGCCAGTATTTTTGGTCATCTGATGTGAATGGACGACTCACTGGAAAAGTCCCTGATGCTGGGAAAGATTGACAGCAGAAGGAGAAGAGGGTGTCAGAGGATGAGATGGTTGGGATGGCATCACCAATGCAATGAACATGGATTTGGGCAAACTCCAGGAGATGGTGAGGGACAGGGAGGCCTGGCGTGCTGCTGTCCACGGGGTCACAGAGAGTTGGACATGACTGGGCAACTGAACAATAACAAATGTGTGTGTGCGTGTATCATCTATTTATCTAATCCATCTATACCTACCTGGCTGTCGAGGTCTTTATGAATACTTATTTAGTAAGTAGTGAATCAGAGGCAGGAATCTGAATTTTTAACTAGAATTTTATCATGTTGGCTCAGATATTAAAGAAACTGTCTATAATGCAGGATATGTGGGTTCAATCCCTGGGTCGGGAAGATCCCCTAGAGAAGGAAACAGCAACCCACTTCAGCATGACTCGCCTGGAGAATCCCACGGACAGAGGAAGCTAGCAGGCTACAGTCTATGTGGTCACAAAGAATCAGACACAACTGAGCAACTAACAGGCTTAGCCCAATGATGTACCATTCACCTCCAGAGCTTCTCATCAGCAGGTGTGGGTGAGGCCTGTGAATGTGCATTTCTAACAAGTCCCAGGTGATGCTGACACTGCAGGTCAGGGGACCATATTTTGAGATCACTGGTCTAGGTGACATTGCTGCAGGTAGCCAGGGGATCAGATTTTGAGAAATATTCTCTTAGGTATCTCCAAATTGGTTGTAGCCAGTTAATACAGAAGCAGAACTTATGCATGGGTATCCTCACCAAAACTTTTCAGGGAACTCTTAGGGCTTCCCTGGTGGCTCAGGGGTAAAGAAATTTGCCTGTGATGCGAGAGACCCGGGCTTGATCCCTGAATTGGAAAAATCCCCAGGAGAAGGGAATGCCAACCCACTCCACTATTCTGGCCTGGGAAATCACATGGACAGAGGAGCCTGGCGGGCTACAGTCCCTGGGGTCTCAAAGAGCAGGACATGACTGAATGACTAACACTTACTTAGGATAGTGAGACAGAAAGAAAGAAGGGCTGGATTGTTGGGCTTTATCATAATGTTTCCACTGAGGCAGAGAGTGAACTAGAGAAATGTCCCTGGGTAATGGCGACTACAGTCTCAAGGCAGTAATGGCTCCAAATCTGGAAAATATCAGGCAGTAGAGATGGATGAAACCATCAGCAAACTGTTCTGGGGCTGCTGTGGAGAAGAAATGGCCACAGCGTTCTCTTTTTAGGCAGGAGAAGGGGAATGATTCTGGGTGGAAACTCAGCTTCTCATCAGGATTCATTTACGGCTGAGTGATTAAGCAAATCAGAGCAAACTTTATTTGGTACTGTGATGAGTGGAGAGGCGGTCTGCACTTGTGGGTTTGGGGCTCAGCCAATGCACTCGGGGAACCCATGCATGGAGTTTCGTGACTGCAGAATTGAGATGCTCACCCTGTCTTATAGAGAACTGTCCACAGATGAGTAAAATCAAACAACTCAACAGAGGAGAGACACTGGCTATTAACATGGTAATGGGAATGGATGTGTTCATAAAGCTAAAATGCAAAATGCAAGGAAAATTGAAAAACAGAGGATGAGAGAGAAACATGCTATTTTGATCATCTTCTCTTAGATGACTTGAATGGTACCTGCTGGAAAAACAGTCATTTCATTTGCCTCAGACCCACAAGAGAATATGGCAGGATGAAAAATATACGTATATCATACATAGACGACTTAAACCAAGCATTCAATTCAGACCAACCATGCCCTGCCAGAAATGGGCCATTTTGAGAAAACAATTCAGGTCTTGTGTGTCTGCCAGCAAGAAAGGAAGTGGTCTAACACACAGGCGTGCACACACACACACACACCCACCCACATGCACTTCTGGTGTTTGAATATCAGTTACTTTATTTCTCACTAATGGTGATAACCCAGCACCCTACACTCTCCTGTGACATGTAGCCAACTTTTTCATCTTAAGCTACCGCCCTACTGGGTGCAAGCTTTCTGTGGTTTGTGTTCTAGCTTAGTCACTCAGTGGATTCAGATTTCTCTCTCTTACATACCTGATGGCATTTAGTCACCACAGCACATGAGCAATCTATATCTGAGAAAATACTGGCTCAGCACCTTGAGTTTAAGAATCTAGCTTTCGAGGGATATTGCATTTGTGTGTAAAGACCACTTGGAGTTCGGCATCTGTGGAGGGGCACACGAGTGTAGGAAAAATTGGACAGTATCCTCATACATGTGGCAAATGGAGAGGCACGTCACAGACAGGACAACTCCCTTCTCGGCATGTCAGCTCTGACTGAATAAGCCCACTGTCAGTAGCTTGAGGACTACAGGCCACTGAGGTCATGGAAATAATTCCAGCATCCCAGAAATCAATCTGCTTCTCAATTTGGAGCTGCAAAAACTGGTCAGTTTTCTGTCTGCCTGTGGTAGCAAGCAATCTATAACTGCAAGAGAAACTTCAGGAGTCAGGCCAAAGAGTGCTTCCATTAAAAATAGTTTCTCTCCCAAATGATTATACATTCTCTTCCATCTAATAAGCAGAAGCAATAGGAAAGCATTTAAAGTTTGCAACTCAATCCTGTCAGGGTTTCCACACCATACAATCCCACTGAGGATTTGGCCTGCTATTTAGATATGCCCAAATTCAACTTAGCAAATATTTATTGAGACTATACTCTGTCAAGGGTTCTCTAGGAATTATTTTTCTGAAGGAATATATAAAAGCAGTACACACAGACTTAGAAATGACCTTGTCCCATTCTCTATTACAAACAGGGAAGCTGACGTCCATAGAGTTTGATAGCAATGGTACTGATGACAGCAGGAGGACTGTAACTCACAGAGTCCTGTGTATGTGTCAGATGCCGTCCTGAGCGCTTTCTCTCATACTTGCTGGTCATATAACCCTATGAGGCAGGTGTGCTAACATTCCCATTTGGACAGGTGGAGACAGAGGCATTCTGAAGTAGCTCATCCCAAGTAATGAACTCAACAACAGAGGAGTGCTAGGATGTTTGTCTTTCAAAATATACCTCACAAATTATGGAGAGAGGATGGCAAATATCATATGAGCAGAAAAAGACATACTTGACACATCGAATTAGAGGAATCACCAAAGGTGTAATGTAATGGAAGAAATTTAGTCTCAGATGGAGGTTTCACATCTGTGCAGGGGGTCAGTGGAAGGACACTTAATGGAGAGAAGACAGAAGTCAAATTGGAAAAGTCATTATGGATAAGATCATCCAGCCTTCCCTTGTTTCTTGGCTCACTAATTCCTGGTTTTGCTCAGGGTGGATGTCTGGTCCCAAGTAACAGTTCATCACAGATTATACATAAATGGGCAGTTCTGCTTCCAAATCTGCCAGCCTCTTCTCAAGGTAGAAATGACCATGAAATGCTGAGGACAGCTCTGGAAAAAACCTGCTCATTTTGAAAAGGAGAGAGAAAAGAGGAGAGGCTGGTATTCCTCCTCCTCCAGGCTTTAGGTGTTAGGTCTAGAGCTCTTATTGCCTTCTTGACACCATCCAGCCACAAGGAGAATAATGAACAACGATGCACTAAAAACAGTAAACCAGAAAGAAAGAACTAGAGTCCCTGAGCTTCTGCGTGGTTGAGCAGAAGCCACACTGCCAGCAGTCACTTACCTCCCGGTATGTGAGAAAACAGAGCACGTTCTCACTTAATTACTAGCATTCAGTTTTCTGTTACTTGCAGTTGAACACAGTCCTAGCTTGTCCTTGCCTTTAAAGAACTTCCAGCCCATTAAAAAGGACAGAAAATTCCTGACGGTGCAGAAGAGTCAAATAAAGGTAAGATGCAGAATAAAGGGCAGGAATCACAGTGTGGTGGCGGGGGATGCTGGGGCAAAGGGCTGACGGGCACCTGCATGGACCTGTGGGCACGGAGCTGGCCAAGAGGAAGACAGAGTGGGAGGGAGTAAGCTGCCGCATGGAAACATGGAATGGTACCCAGGGTCAGAGGAAGAGAGGGCAAAACGTTTGATGACGGGGACACATTTATTGAAATAACAAGTTCAGGGTTCTTTATTTTTCATAGTCACTAAGTGTCTGCATAATCTTTCACAACACATATTCCTTTCTAGATTGAGAGGGCAGAGGATGGAAAGCAGGAAGCAAGGACGCTCAAATAAAAGACTCAGCAGCCAGAATGTAAGGAGCTTTGGGGGAGCTTGGATAGATGAGCTTGCCTGTAGCAAAGCAGAATGAAAATCAGTGGTTAGACTAATAGGGTTGGGGTGGGACTACACAAGACTTCACGAGACAAGCCAGAAGGAAGTATATGCTTGGGTGAAAAATCTCCTCTGTTGCTGTCAGGGAGCACTACGTGTCTTGCTGAGAGCAGAACTCACGTGGTGTCTGCACAAGGTAATGACAGGTTAATTCATCATATCTTTCAGCCAAGAAATGTCAGACCTCAAATCTCACTTAAACATGTTCAGCAATTTCAGGGGCATCGTTGTGCCTGAGAAGAATTTGCATCCTACTTTGAGAGACACTGGGATTTAAAGCAATCTTGAACAAGTCATGCATATTCTAGCTGGCTTGATCTGAGAACCCAGGAGATTTAATGACACTTAGTACAACCCTCTCATTTTAAAGACGGTGACAGTGGCCTGGAAAGGGCAGGTGGCCGGGCAACTCGGCAACAGAGCTGATGCTCTGAGATTAATGTGATTTTCTTCTTAAATTTCAGATTTGACCCTCTCTCAGCTGGTGATGTTAGCCTCTGAGTTACGCTCTTTGCCATTTTACAGTCACACATTCACTCGTTAACAGAAAATTCACCAAGCACCTGCCATGTACATCTTACTTTAAGTTGCTAGGGATAAAGAAATCAACATAAAAGACAAACATCCTATTCGTTCTCATGGGGATGCATACAAATAAGACCGCTTTTCTTCTTAATTCTCTTTCAAAACTGACGGCCTCTGAGAATGCTCTGAGTTTCATTAACAGCCAGCATGAAACATCAAGTTATCCTCAACAGCTGCTACCTTGGCAGGTTGTGAATGGGTTAATCAAGAATGTGCTCTGGTTCAGGAAGCCTTTGGAAGGCAAGCTCTTCCTTTCAAGAGCTAAGAAACTGGCTGATTTTTTGCAGTCACTGGTTTTCCCTGTGGCTTGAAGAGCCTTGGCCATCTGAAGCAATTGTCACTTGTCTCCAACAGCGACGGTGTGAGGCTGGCCCAATACACATCCCTGGACAGTAAAAAGGAGGTCAGCCATGGACTTCAGACAGGACTGGCATTTCCAAACCACTGTCAGCATTTACTCAAGTTCTCACTTGGCTGTGTACAGGGGAAATGGAGCAGACCCATTTTGTGATTCATTTCAAATCTTGAAAATTAGGGGATAATCAGATATTGTATCTGTGTGGAAATTCATCCAGATAATTCAAATTCAGTGGGAATTTAGGGCAGACATATGTATATACATATATACATATATATGTATATATATATATATACACACACACATATGTGTGAAAACATATATATGTATATAAACTATTTTATTATTTCATTATATAACTAGGGCAGTGGTTCTAAAGATATGGTCTTACTTTTGTGAATTCTCTAGTAATCTGCATGTGCATTTCTTGCAGTACTCTATTGGAGTGATTTTTAAAATAATCTCCACACTGCTAGTTTTCTGAATAAACTGACAATTGATTTCTGTCTTCAGAGTCTTCATCGTTTCTTTCACTAAAGTAGTATATGTCCCCATAATGACTCCCTTTATTGGTGCCAAAGCCTTTTTAATTTGTTCATTCTTTTTATTAAGATATGGTTGATTTACTATATTGAGTTAGTTTCAGGTTTATAGAAAAGTGATTTACTTGACATACATACATACATATGTCTAAATATATCTATTCTTTTTCAGATTATTTTTCATATAGGTTATTACAGTGTTGAGTAGGGTTCCCTGTGCTATACAGTAGGTTTTTATTGACTACCTATTATAGGTATATTACTGCATATATATTAATCCCAAACTCCTCATTTATCCCTACCCTTCTTCCCTTCACTTCACTTTTTCCCCCTTTGGAAACCTCATTTGAACTCTTTTGTTGTTGTTCAGTCGCTAAGTCATGTCCAACTCTTGACCACCCCATGGACTGTAGCACACTAGGCTCCTCTGTCCTCAACTATCTCCCAGAGTTTGCTCAAATTCATGTCTGTTGATTCAATGATGCCATCAACCATCTCATCCTCTGCCACCTCCTTCTTTTTCCTTCAAGCTTTCCCAGGATCAAGGTCTTTTCCAGTGAGTTCAATTTTTGCATCAGGTGGCCAAAGTTTTGGAGCTTCAGCATCAGTCCTTCCAATGAATATTCAGAGTTGATTTCCTTTAGTATTGACCGGTATGATCTCCTTGCTGTCCGAGGGGTTCTCAAGAGTCTTTTCCAGCAGCACAGCTTGAAAGCATCAATTCTTCAGCACTCAGCCTTCTTTATGTTTCAACTCTCACATCAGTGCATGACTACTGGAAAAACTATAGCTTTGACTATATGGATCTTTGGCAGCAAAGTGATGCCTCTGCTTTTTTAATATGATGTCTAGGTTTGTCATGGCTTTCTTTCCAAGGAGCAGGTACCCTGCACTGCAGGCAGATTCTTTGCCGTCTGAGCCAGCAGGGAAGTCCTTGCAAGGAGCAAGTGTCTTTTAATTTCATTGCTGCACTTACAGTGCACAGTAATTTTGGAGCCCAAGAAAATAAAATCTGTCACTGCTTCCACTTTTCCCCCATCTATCTGCCAAGAAGTGATGGAACTGGATGCCATGAGTTTTCTGAATGTTGAGTTTTAAGCCAGTTTCTTCACTCTCCTCTTTCATCCTCATCAAGAAGCTCTTTAGTTCCTCTTCACTTTCTGCCATCAGAGTGGTATCATCTGTGTATCTGAGGTTGCTGGTATTTCTCCCAGCAGTTTGATTCCAGCTTGTGATTCATTCAGCTCAGCATTCCACATGGTGTATTCTGCATAATAGTTAAATAAGCAGGGTGACAATATATAACCTTGTCGTACTCCTTCCACAAGTTAGAACTAGCTCATTGTTCCATGTCTGGTTCTAACTGTTGCTTCTTAACCCACATGAAGGTTTCTCAGGAAACAGGTAAGGTGGTCTGGTACTCTCATCTCTAATAATTTTCCACATTTTTTGTGATCCACAAGTCAAAGGCTTTAGCATAGTCAGTGAAACAGAAGTAGGTTTTTTTGTCTTTTTCTGGAATTCCCTTGCTTTCTCCATGATCCAACAAATGTTGGCTATTTGATTTCTGGTTACTCTGCCTCTTCAAAACCAGCTTTTATATCTTGATGTTCTGGGTCCACGTACAGCTGAAGTATAGCTTGAAGGATTTTGAGCATAACCTTGCTAGCATGTGAAATGACAGCAACTGTAGTTTTCTTCTAAGGCATTATTGCCCACAGTTGTAGACATAATGGTCATCTGATAAATTCACCCATTCCCATCCGTTTTAGTTCACTGATTCCTAAGATGTCAATGTATAATCGTGCTATCTCCTGCTTGACCACATCTGATTTAACTTGAGTCATGACCTAAGATTCCAGGTTCTTATGCAATAGTTTTCTTTACAGCAACAGACTTTACTTTTACCACCAGACATCTACAACTGAGCTCCATTTCTGCTTTGGCCCAGCTACTTCATTCTTTCTGGAGCTATTAGTAATTGCCCTCTGCTCTTCCCCAGGAGTATATTAGACACCTGACCTGGGGTGTTCACATTTTCTGGTGTCCTATCTTTTTGCCTTTTCATACTGTTCATGGGGTTCTCCAGGCAAGAACACTGGAGTGGGTTGCCATTTCCCCTTCCAGTGGACCATGTTTTGTCAGAATTCTTCACTCTGAACCATCTGTCTTGGGTGGGTATTCACAGCATGGCTCACAACTTCATTGAGTTACACAAGCTCCTTCACCACAACAAGGCTGTGATCCATGAAGGAGATTTGAACACTATCAAGTACTAAAAGGGGGGGGGAATGTGGGGGTGCTCATACATTTTATGGATGAGAGGACAGAAGCTTGGAAATTGATTTGTCCAACCCTGCATAGCTAAAATCAGTGTCAGGGCAAAACCCAAGGTCAGCTGATCCTCAGTCCTGCTGTGTCCCCACCAGCTCTCAGGATTCTGATGAGATGAGGGTCTCCCCACTGTTCCAACCCTTACTCTTTCCTCCATCATATTTCTCTAAGTGAATCAATAAACCAGCACAGATGGAACACTTGTAACCCCCGTGACCTAAGCAATCAAACTTTTCTATACAGTGAACATTTCTGCTAACTATTTTATAAGAGTGTCTCTTCATTTAAGGAATCAGTGCCTGAGATTTTAACTCAATCGTTACCCCCTCCCGCCAAAAAAAACACATCCCTCTTTGTATATCCTTAGAGGATAAAATTGATTGAGTGTTCATCCTATCAATAGGAAAGGGATAATTGTACTCAGATCTCAAGGCTCATTCAGCATTGCTGATGGAATATTTAAATATATGGAGTTTATCTTTAGAAAAAATAAAGAAATCATCAGTTTTATATGATTAACTATTAATTTGGATAACAGTTTGCCATGGTGAATACAAAAATCAGACTTCTCTCATATGACCAGCTGTCATTGAAACTGTGACCTATGAATGCTAAAAAAGAAATTAAACCGAACTTTTAGTATTCTGCTATTTCTCAGCATCTTTTTCTGTAGTTCTCTTCCCCATCCCCCTTTGGTGTCTCTGTTAAGATAGATCAGATTTGCAGCAAAATATTATTCTTTTGAGACTTGAAAGAGTACACATATCAATAAAAGACATTTTTTAAGAATTTGAGCATTTATCATTGTTAAAGGAACCTTGTTATTTATCAGTGTGTATGTCTGAAGCCAAAGAAGTGGAAACAAATGAATCCTGCATTTAATGGCTTTAGAAATATGTCACTCCCACCATTTTTCACATACTCAGAAGAAAGTCTTCCCCTCCTCACTGAGGAGTGTACATTTAAGGCTTTATGCCAGATAATGCTTCTTTAAAAAAACAAAAAGAAAAATTGAAATAGAGTTGATTTATAACACTGTGCTAGTTTCAGGTATATAGCAAAGCGATTCAGTTATATGTATATGTCTTCTCTTTCAAATTCTTTCCCCTTGTAGGTTGTTACAAAATATTGAGTATATTTCCCTGTGCTGTACAGTAGGTCTCTGTTGGTTATCTAGTCTATCGGGATAATGTGCACACAGTTAATGCTTCTTTAAGCACAAACATAAGGAGGATGCTGGGCCACATTAGGGTTTTCAACTATGTGACTAAAGCAGGTGGCTTTGTGTAAATGCTCCTCATGTCCCAGGAGATGATTGAATTATTAACAGTAAAGTAGTAAAGTGTTCATTGAGTTTTCCAAGGGTCTTGGATAGAACAAGACATGTGAAGTGAATTCCTCCATCTTCCAATTTACTAGTCTGCCTTTGAGAAATCTTGTTTGCACTCAGTTTTCTTTAGAGCATTCCCACAAGAAGTCAAGTCATAAACCAGGCCATCAAGTTTGGGAAATCAGTACTTCCTGAGTTCTCAGGTCACTTAAGAGTGTAAAGAATTTACTGCAATAAATCTCTCCCGACAGGTCAGTCTATCGTTTGCAAACGAAATATGGGCTTATTGATAAGATTATTTTGACATATCTAATTCAACACCTTTCACATTATCAACCACTCCAGCTTTGATGGGGTGTAAGGCTTCCATCAAGAGTCAAGAAACAGATCCTTCTACAACCATTTCATAAGTTTTAGTCTAAGTTGTACCAGATAAATCCTAGGTCCTGTTCTAAGATGGGGATGTCAGTATTAAACCAGGATGAAACTTTTTTTTCCTTCAATGCCTTTGCAAACATACTTGTTTTTAGTGACGTATTCATTTTTTATTGTGATTTGATAATAGAAATGAACAATTTTTCATTCTTAAAGCCAGAGTATATTCAGAAGATGAGTAAGTAAAAATCACACTGTAAGGACCCCAATCTAAGAAAGAAGAAAGGAAGAGACATGCATGCAGATATTCTCAAATTCTAGAAAGAGATATGAGTGACTAAATAAAACATGACCAGTTTTTAACATGACCAGGTTTATGTTTTGGGTCACAAAGAAGAGAAAAAATGAGTAAGAGAGGATGACGCATCACAGTCCCCTTTTATTGCATATGCAAAGGGCTAATGAAATTAAACAAATGAAATAAAAATTAATAAGAAGTCTGTATTTCATGCATAAAAATAAAACTGAGGCTTTTGAAGCAGCTGGGCCTGCATTGTGCTTGCTTCTGGTAGGCAGAGCTACAGGTTAGTGTCAGAGCAACACCCACAAGGAAAGAATGTAAGGGAACAAATGTTTCCACCCAGAGCATAATAAGTCAGCAGTCACCCAAACCTCAAGTTTATCGATTGTGCCAACAATGCCAAATTACATCTTGAAATGTGATTGTACAAAATACAGTGCAATCAACCAGTGTTTAAATGTTTAATGCAAAATACTAAGAAAATGCATGTAATCTTATAACAATGAATATGGGTTTTAATTTAGGCTGAACCAAGCAATCACCTTTGTGATGATGTGAGTTCCAAGCTTTGAGCTAGCTCTGTTAAATTTCCTTCCTTTAAGGGGAAGGTACATGTTATATGTCACCCATATACCTCAATTAGAGACTAGGGTCAAATCTAGATTGCTACTTTTTTAACAGTGTTGTGAATTAGAATCAAATGAATGCACAGATCATTTGTACCTAAAGAGATGTTGTATATTCACACATAATGTGGATTCAACTCATGTTACTTGTGAATGACACATAAAGACTTCAGTTCTAAGTCCTGTATCCACACTGAAATCAACTACAAGCTTCAGGAATTACTCAGATAAATGGGAAGAAGAAAATTCCATGAAACAAGATGATAAATAGAAGAGTGGCAAGACATTAAAAAAAAAAATCAAGAATCTCCTTTCCTTTCAAACCAAAGTTTGAGTTGTCTTATCAAAAAGGGGTTAGGATTGACATATATACACTGATATATTTAAAATAGATAGCCAATAAGCACCTACTTACGGCATAGGGAACTCTTCAGTATGCTGTTAATAACCTAAATGGGAAAATAATTAGAAAAATAATAGATATATGTATATGAATAACTGAATCATTTCTGCTTTACACTTGAAACTAACACGACATTGTAAATCAACTATAGTTCAATATGAAATACAGATTAAAAAACAGAAGAGGGTTGCCATCACATTTCAGTTTTAAAAAGCAGTGGACTATGTGGAAGGTGTGTGTATGCTCAGCTGCTCAGTACTGTCTGACTTTGGCGACCCACTGGGCTGAGGAGTCTGCCAGGTTCCTCAGACCATGGGATTTTTCAGGCAAGAATACTGGAGTGGGTTGCCATTTCCTCCCCCAGGGGATCTTCCTGACCGAGGGATTGAACCTGGGTCTCCTGATCTCCTGTAGTGGCAGGCAGAGTCTTTATCACAGAGCCACCCAGGAAGCCCCAGGTGGAAGTGAGGGTCATCTAAAATTTCAGCGGCTGCACAACATACACTGGGTCCTGCCTGGCCCTCAGGGAGATAAGGATTTACCTGGATGTTGTAAGCATATGTGCACTGCACCTTACAATATTATACCCAAAATTCTGCTACTATTGGTACACTTTTAGACTCTCTCTCCTTATAATTTATAGCCATGTGCTTTTGCAAGGGAAAGCAGCTAATATAATCCTGGGAGGTTTGCTATGCATTAGACCCTACTTGGTGTTTAGGTGTGACCTTCATTCAATAAAAGAACCCAAGAACATGACAGAATGAATCAAAGGAATACTGAAATGGGGTGGTACAAATGGTCAGGCAATAAGAGATTCACTATTTGCAGGGAATCTCAACAAGGAACAACTGCAAGTTATCTGTTTGCTTGTCTGTTTTTTTACAACCTTGGGCTAGCAATTCTAAACAATGGCAGGAAAAACATGCTCCCCTCCAAAAACCTTTGGTCAGTGTAAACCAGGATTTGTCAAACTTTTTCTGTAAAAGGTCAGATAGTAAATATTTCAGACCATGTAGGTCACGTGATCTCTGTTGCAGTTACTCATTTCTACTCAACTTAGCATAAAAGCAGCCATTTTCCCTAGACAGTATGTTTTTAAAAATGGTAATTTAAAAAATAATTATAAAAATAGACAGCTGAAAAACTTTAACACAAAGGTCAAAGTTTACTGACCACTCTTGGTCTAAGTTCTAAACACTGCAGTAACTGTTGAGTTTTGGTAATATATACATAAGCTTCAAATGAGTGCAACTTTTATCCTTTACTCTTTTTAACAAATATCGCCTACATAGAACTGAACCCAGAGAATCCCAAATTATGCATCTGCTCCTGACATACACAGATTCAAGTCACACATACACATACACATTTCATGAGTAAGTTCATTACAGCTAGGAATCATTCAAGCCACATTAGGCACAGTTCATACTTCCAATTCCTCTGAAATGAAGTGAAAGTTGCTCAGTTGGGTCTGACTCTTTGCAACCTCATGGACTATACAGTCCATGGAATTCTCCAGGCCAGAATACTGGAGTAGGCAGCCTTTCCCTTCTCCAGGGGATCTTCCCAACCCAGGGATTGAACCCAGGTCTCCTGCACTGCAGGTGGATTCTTTACCAGCTGAGTCACAAGCGAAGCCCAAGAATACTGGAGTGGGTAGCCTATCCGTTCTCAAAAGGATCTTTCCAACCCAGGAATCAAACTGGGGTCTCCTCCAACTGAGCTATCAGGGAAGCCCTCCAATTCCTCTAGCATTGCATATTCTCAGATTTAAAAAGTACACTTGTAATAATAACAGCATGATGATTGCAGACATGAAGAACATTTACACTTAATATTTCAATCCTGTTAATTGTTGTAAAGCAATGGATTAACGTCAATGACTGCTATCAGTCACCATTTTATCTAATTTTATAGAAACAAAATTTCAGAAAGTGTTACAAAATATGAGCTACATTAATGGCTTGCTTTTGCAAACATATTTCAGGGGAAAATCTCCAAATGTGGAAACATTTGAAAAATTCATCTCAAAGAAATACAGACACTGATGTTCTGACAACTTTTGTAATATCATGAATTTTGCAATTTAGGGTTATCTATAAGAGTTTTACTAGTTGTGTATTTATTGCTTCTTGTGGGGGAAAGATCTTTTTCAAATAAAATTAGTAAAAAGGGCTCTCTGATCAACTTTGAACAAATTCAGATTAACAAGTCTGGCTAAGCTGTCTAATAAACATGAATATACAAAGAAGATCAATTTTTATAAAATAGTTAAATTCACTAAAGTTAAAGCCTGCAAACAGAAACTGGGATGCTATTTGTTACTACAATAGGCCAACAGATATGGACATTTAGGATTTTTCCTTTTAGTAAAAAAGATTACGCATTTAAATTTTATCTTCTCTTACTGTTTTTCTATTCTATACTGCAATTTTATTTGTATATTTATTTATTACAAGCCTGTGTAGACATATGAATTGCAATAAATTAAGATTTTTACTGCTAGAATTTTTTCATCATTACTATTATTCATTTCATTTCATGATTATTATTGAAAATAATTTTATCACGTAGAGGAAAAAGTCATTAGAAATTTTGTGAGAGTGTCAAATAGGCTAAGAACACCAAAGGTAAACGCATGTTTCTTTCAAAAATGGAGGAAAAGATGAGCAAGTGATTTTTCCAAGAGTAGCTGTGGGACAAATTAAGTCTGATTTCAAAAGTAAGTTTATAGGTACTTGAAAAGATACTCAACATCGCTGATTATTAGAGTAATGCAAATCAAAATGCTACAAGGTACGGCCTCACACTGGCCAGAACGGCCATCAGTAAAAAGGCCACAGACGACAAATGCTGGAGAGAATGTGGGTTCCCTTTACTGTTGGTGGGAATTTAAGTTGTTGCCGTCACTTTGTAGAACAGTATGGAGGTTCCTTAGGAAACTAAGAACAGAATTACAACATGATCCAGTGATACCACTCCTGGGCATAAATCTGGACGAAACTATACTTTTAAAATGCACATACACCAAGACACAGAAATAATTGAAATGTCCATTGACAGATGAATGGGTGAAGAAGATGTGGCATAATATATACAACGGAATATTACTCAGCCATAAAAGAGAATAAAAATATGCCATTTGCAGCTACATGGTTGGACTGAGAGATGGTCACACTAAGTAAAGTATGTCAGAAAGAGAAAGACAAATATCATATGGTAATACTTATATGTGGAATCTAAACTATGACACAAATGAATTTATCTATGAAATAGAAACAGACTTACAGACATAGAGAACAGACTTGCAGTTGCCAAGGTCAGAGATGGTGGGGGAAGGTTGGATTGGGAGTTTGGGACTGGCAGATGCAAATGATTATTTATGGAACAGATAAACAATGAGCTCCTATTGTAAAGCAGAGAAAACTATATTCAATATTTTATAATGGACCATAATGAAAAAAAAGTGGGTCTAATTATATAACATAACTATCCCACTACATCATAAGCAGACCATAAACAGAACATAACAATGGCTGTGACTTGGAGCAAACCTGAGTTATAACACGGAAAGCCAGCCCTAGGTTTGCTAGCCAGTGCCCTATTGAGCCTTGATTAAATATGAATTGCAATAAAGAGACAGAAGGTGGTCACAACTTATAAATTCACCTGGTCCAACATTTCTCAAACTATATCTCCCAATTCAAAGCAGATGACATAGCACTTCCTATTAACTACATAATACAGTACTGATTTTTCAAAAATCTGCCCATTTTGACTGTTAGCATCAGTTCTATGAACTATTGTGCCAATCTGAGTACACACACACATACACATATCACATACATGTACCACATACAATACACATCACACACATACACACACAGATATCACAAGTGCACACCTATGTGTATCTCACACACACACCACACATAGCACACAAATATACATCACACACCATCACCACATACACACCACACATTCTTAGTCCTGAACCCAAATATTCTGGTATTTTGGTAATCAGTATTTCATGACTATGTGTATCTGTGATTATGAGTTTTGTGATTTCTATTTAGCTAATTAAACCTAGGGAAATTAGTGTGTTTCTCTCAATTTCTTTCAAAGTTCATTTTCTATCATAACTTAATTGAGTTATTAGGCTGCAATAAAGACAAATTAAGATTTCTGATTATGTTCTCCTTCCTCAGAAAGATACTAACACCATTCAGTTCAGTTCAGTCACTCAGTCGTGTCCGACTCTTTGCGACCCCATGAATCGCAGCACGCCAGGCCTCCCTGTCCATCACAAACTCCCGGAGTCTACTCAAACTCATGCCCATCGGGTTGGTGATGCTGACACTGTAGTTTCAGTTATATTTGAACCGTCACTTTACAAAGGCATATACAGCACTTTAATTACAAGACCTAATCTTCTGAATTGCTTTGATTAGTATGCTGCCAAAATCAACTTTCATGTAAAATTGGTTTTATTAGAATTTTAAAATAAATATCATGTCAGGAATCCTATTTATTTCTTTTAGAAAAACTGCTAAAGTGGTTTATGTATGTGAATAATTCTCTTTGTGAAATTTTTAACTTCCAGGAAAAATTCATGTGTACAACTTTGAAGAATCTCTCAATGATTTTGGCTCCAATAAGTCACATTTGTGTAGATACTCCTCTGAAATGATACTCTTGATAAAAGTATTTCTGCCAACTAATGCCCCGAAGCCTTTAAACTCAACTCATTTATACAATGAAATGCCTTTCCAAACTCTTCTCCCTGGTTGGTTTGCATTTAACAGTAAAGCTTAACTTCAAATTCTTTCTTTGTTTTTTTTTTTAAGAGTCAAAAGTGCTCTTTTCATATCCATTAAATCAAGATCCCCTTGAGACATGGGGCTTGTCCTTCCTATACTATATGTTTGCATACAACTTTGGTATCTGTCTTTATTTCCTATTAATATTAATAACTGAAAAATAAGATGCTCATCCAAACTTGAACTGAGAACTTAGTGTGTGCTAAGCTTTGCATCTAGCATTTCATGTGCACTATCTAAAATTCACATTTTTATGAGGCTGACACCACTCTTGCCTTCATTTAACAGGTGTGAAAACTGAAGCATAAAGAAGTTACAGAAAAAGACCCTTTTTCTGTGTTGTAGTTTACAGTATTAACATCTAACCCTAGCTGTCTGACCCTAGGACCCATGCTCTTGACATTTCCCACAACTCAGAACTCAGAATTAGAGAGAATAAAATCAAGGCCACAAAAAGTAAGTGGTAGGTTGAAAATGTGAATACCAAGTTTTTCAATGAACCAATCAAAACTGAAACAGAAGAGTAAACTAATTTGCCTACAATGAAAGGAATTTGAGATCAGGTCCAGTGAGGGAAACAGTCTACAGCTCCAAGCCCTCTGTCTGCTGGTTAATCCTTAGGCAGGATATAAAGGAAGAAGGGAAATTCCTCGGGTTCACATTTCCCAAGTGAACCTCCCTCTTCTGGGAGAAGGGAACAGAAGAGTAATTTGGCAAACACATTTGGGGATTATTGAACAATGTTTCTCACTCTCAGTGTTTCATAATGTGACTTTAATATTACAAAGATTTTGACAAGTCCTGCATAAAAGACACCTTCTTGATTATGTTTAATCAGTGTTGCTCAGATTTACTAGCTCACAGATCCTATTTGTATAGGTAGCACAATGATGCCCCAAAGATGTTCAATGCTTAAATCTCAGAAATGTTGATTAGGTTATATTTTATGGAAAGGAAAGCATAAGATTGTAGATGGAATCACAATTGTTAGGTAACTGACTTTGAGATGAGCTTATTCAGTGGGCTCATTCTGGGTCACTCCATGAGAGAAAGAAGAAGGGTCAGAGAGAGTTTGAAACGTGCTACACTATTGGCTTTGAAGATGGACCATGAACCAAGGAATGGAGTCAGCCTCTAGAATCCAGAAAATAGAAGGAATCAAGCTCTTCTCCAAACTTCAGAAGGAAGACAGACTTGCAGAGACCTTGGTTTTAGACACCTGAGACCCCTTTTGGACCTTGGACCTTCACTACTATAAGATAATGCATCTTGTTTAGCATTGTTTTAAGCCACTGCTGTTAAGGTAATTTGCTACAGTGGTAAACAGGAAACTGATACACCACTCTCCTTGCAACACCTAATGTCAAACTTTATTTTGGAAATACAAATCTAGTCCATTATCCTGGCTTCCACATCTGAAAAGCCTGTGGAAAATGGAATTCTGATGTTTCAATGTAGTTTCTCTAAAATGTTAATGTGAACAGGAATTGCCCGGGTGTGTTTTAAAAATACAGATTCTGATTCAATAGGCCTGGGGTGGGACCTAAAGTGTTGCATTTTTAAAAACCTCCCAGATGATACTGGTGCTGATGCTGCTGGCTGATATTCACATTTAGAGCAGCAGAGTTAAAAGTGTACCAAAAAAGAAAAATGAAACAAACCCAAAAAAACTCTAGCCTTCTTAGGAAAACTTTGGTAAAAGGAATCTCATGAAGTTTCAATCAGAAAATGCCTACCTGCAGAAAAACAATCAAGGAAATAGATTTGTAAGTACTGCTTCATCCATCAATGTTTATGACCCAGAAAAATTTCTACACAAAGGGGGCATAGGACAGAAGAAGTGTGAAGCACAAGAGGAGGTCTTATGAAATATTCTCAATTTGATCACAAAGCCACCTAAAATAACTGTTTAGCACTGTAAAAAGAATTAGATATACACAGAATAAAATAAAAGATAAAATAAGACTCTGGAAGTTTCTGCCTTATTCTCTTTTAAAAACTGTACTTTAAAACAAATTTTATCCCCAATGTTTCATCCTTGCTTTAGAAACACCCAAGAGGATGGAACCAGAAAGCCTCATCAATTATCTCACCTCTTACCTGCCTGGGGGAGGAAAACGGGCTTAAGTAATATTGAGGATGCCAAAAAGAACCATTCTCTGCTACCTTGCCAGCACAAAAAGAACAGATGCTTTTTTTCTTTTTTCTTTTCAGAGTAAATTTAGTGTTCGTGAAAGGTGCCAAGTTAAAATCCCTAGAAACGAATGCATTCTTCTTACCTGCAAGTCTGGCAATGGTGATAAAAGCTTTTTCATAAAACTGCTCAGTCCCACAGGAGAGCTCATTTCTGGACCATTTCTACTTAACTGGTCTTTATATAAGGAGATAGAAATTACAAGTTCAACCATTAGCAGGCTGTCCATTGTAGGTACTTTAAAGATTAACTCAAAATACATTGTTCCGTGACTCGAGACACCTTTGTTTCAACATGACCACATGTGTATAGTGCTGTAGAATTTACAAAGCGCTCTATAATAGTCAACACTTACTGTAAACAATTTTCTGAGCTCTTGCTACGTGCCAGGCATGACGAGGCTTTGTATCAGGGCTTTACATGTTTTATCATATTTACATTTCATGACAGTCTATAAATAGGTATCACTGCTATTTTAATTTTGTAGGTGCACAAGCCAAAACAGAGTCACCACATACATCACCACATATGTTGCCTATGGTCACATAGCTAACCAGCAGAGGAGGCAGGACTTTAATCCAGGATATGGTTCCAGAGAGCACTCATTTCATAATTATATAAGATAACTGCTGTCACAATTTTAAAAGACACAAAATTGTCGAAATGATGAAACTGATACATAGGGAACATGGCATGCCAAATGTCATACACAGGAAGTAATATTTAAAGGCAGCGTTCTGCCTTTCAGAGGCCAAGGACTTTCCAACTGGTCCAGATACAGTGAGTCAGCATGCTACCTTTCACTGAGTTTTGCTGGTGTAGATAGGTTCAACTTTGCCCATAAGAATAAGAAAAACTATGACAAACCCAGACAGTGTATTAAAAAGCAGAGACATTCTTTTGCTGACAAAGGTTCGTATAGTCAAAGCTACATTTTTTCCAGCAGTCATGCATGGATATTAGAGTTGGACCATAAAGAAGGCTGAGTGCCAAAGAATCAATGCTTTCAAACTGTGATGCTGTGCTATAGAAGACTCTAGAGAGTCCCCTGGACAGCAAGGAGATCAAACCAGTCAATTCCAAAGGAAATCAACTCTGAAGATTTATTGGAGGGGCTGATGATGAAGCTGAAGCTCCAATACTTTGGCCACCTGATGTGAAAAACTGACTCACTGGAAAAAACCCTGATGCTGGGAAGGGGTGAAGGCAGAAGGGGATGACAGAGGATGAGGTGGTTGGATGGCATCACCGGCTCAATGGATATGAGGTTGAGCAAGCTCCGGGAGACTGTGAAGCACAGGGAAGCCTAGTGTGATGCTGTCCATGGGTCACAAAGAGCCCGACACAGCTGAGTACCTGAACAACAACATCAATAAGCCTTTTTACAACTAATGAGTATACAAAGTGGTAAATGCTTCTGATTTTCCAATTAGACAATAAATTAAGTTTTATTTTAACAGAGCAAACACACCTATTTCTGATGGGACCATCCGTGCCTTGGAAGAAACTCAGGCTGGTGAAGTTCCCTTGTGGTCATGAGGTCCCCTTCCTGGCACTGGACCAAGAGAGAAGTCTATAGGAAAGAACATGGGCCATGGTTTTCAGGACCAAGATAAACAGTCCAAATGTCACCATTTATTTGATAAAACTGATTCCCTGCAGGAGAAACCATAACCACAATTCAACAGGCATTTCATAGAAGCAGTTCTTTGGGTTGAATGAATATAAACCAACCAAAGCTTGCTTTCTCACTTACATACCCCGGCACAGACACACACATGAGGAAATATGAAGTCCTGGAGAAGCATTCACACCATGGATATGGTGTTTAGCTGAGTTTTACAGGAGTGGAGCTAAAAAGGCATGAAGTCAAGGGTGGCCACTCCCCACTTTCTCTTTGGGGCACAGCTTACAGCTGCTTGGTGTCTTACTTTTCTACCTTCTTTCAAGTTTATACTCCGATCTCCACAGAGAACTTTCTCTGTTTCCTCATGGTTTCTGGTCCCTCATAACAGGAGCTTCCACTCATCTACAGAAGGCACTCAGCCTTCTTTAGAGTCCTACTCTCTCTATATAGTGATATAGCTTTGACTACACCTTAGCCTTCCCAAAAAACTAAATGAAAACTATGTTTGATATGTCTTATTTACTTTGAAATGACTCAGTTTATATTCAACTCATTCAGCAAAGACCTGAGAATTCCCTTTTCCAATTACATCTTTTCTCCTAATATTCTTGCCAATTTTACCTTACACTTTTTCATGGCACATGCTATACATGCTTTGAGCTTGCTCATATACTTGTCTTACCGACCGGATAGTAACAATATTATAGCAGCAATGACAACTTACTCATCGTATGTCCTTAACACCAAGCAAATGCCTATGTAAATTGGTGTTCAATAGATGCTTGTCAGATCAATAGTAAATTAATCCAAAAGTCTTTATATTAAATAATCAATAATGTGTTAGAAAGAAGAATTGAAAAAAGGAAATGAGATGGTCCTTTAAGAAACTTAACAGATGAATTAAACCAATGATGTCACTCACTTTTTAAACATAAAATACTATTCAGTTAATAATTATATATATTTTTTCATTTATCTGAACACTGGTTCGCTCAAGTAAGACAAACTGTAGTTCGGGGTTTATCAAATTTTCATTTTTATCTTATATTTAGTTTAACCATGATAAAATTAAAGATAAAAACAAAATCAAACCAAGAGCATAATACTGCTTAATTAACATTTTTTATTTGGAAATTGCTTCAGGGCATCTTCTATTAAACATGAACTTATCACTTTCAGTATATCTTAAATATACCTTTTATGCATCTTTCACTGCTAACAATATTTTTGCTAAGTAAATCAAACTCCCCATAATATATAAATACTATTGTAAACTTAATTTAGAAATGAAAATGCTATTCAATAACAACTGAAAGGCAAATATTAAAAAGACAAGATATCAAAGCGAAAAGTGTTTGTCCTCACAGTAATATATTACTTAGAATTCTTAATATCTTGAGAAATCATCAATTATTACTTTGTCTTATAATAGCCTAAGGAAAAAAAAAAGAGATTCAAATATAACATATATGTATCACAATCATCTTTCTTAGCTAGTAACTATAAAAAATGCAAAACATGCCAATATCTTCCTGTCCATTTTCTTTCCTCTTCATCTTATTCTCTCTCAACTTATTCATTTTTAAAGTCTTATTAAAAGAAAACCATAATAACATAGACAATGCAATAAAAATATTTAAAATGTATATGAGCAAATATTTCTTCTTAATGAATAGATATAGATCCAGACAGCTAGATTCATACCATTTGAATATTTATCCCAGGCCACTACTGACTGCTTCAGAGTATCCATTCTGATCAAATGTGGCCAATAAGAGATACTCATCTTTTACAAAATAATGTGGACAGTAAATAGAAATAGATTCTGTTTTAAATGGTCATAGCAAAATAAAGCACTGGAAATCTCCTTCTAGCTCACACTTTTGTTCTGTTAGAAAACTGTCTGGTTCATGAAACCTAACATTCCGAAGTCACTTATCCACATTAGGGTGGCAAGCCAAAGACTTTATGTGGGGGAAAATATGAGGATAAAACTGGACTCTAGGGTTGTAACGGTTCCTTTTATACATCAAATTGACTGGGACTTGGGGTGTCTAGATTAAATATTATAATACACACACATGTACATGTGCACTGCTTGTGTCTACATATTCATTGGAGCCCAAGCGATGAGAATTTTTTCATGTGGTAGATTAAGCATCCTTCTTTTGACTGGACTAACTATGGATTATAATATTGTTTTTCATTGGTTCAAGTTCAAAACAAACAACCCTTATAACAAAACCTAACTGGTAGCAAAGCTGCCAAGGTGCTGCACTTTTGTAACGGAGCAGGACCCTAAGGCCCTTGTCCCCCATCATGTCCTCTACCTGCCTTTCACCTGTGGAAAACTTTAGTCGAAGAATAACTTTAATCAGAGAAGAGAAAAATGCAGAAAAAAACAGGAAAGCAGTGAAAGGAGACTCACTAATAATAATAATGCAGTCATTAAGCATAGTCAAGGACCTTTAGTCTTTCTCAGGGTTACAGATAATATTCTGAGCCACATCCTTTATAGGATGAGCCTGTCTTATAGATACTAAGACACCAGCTGGAGAAGTTAACTACGTGATACCCCAGAGCATACCCAGGACAGGAGCTGCCACAACTCTGAGACCCGGCCTCAGACAAATGCTGACTATGCTGTTTCTGCATGTAACACGCACCCCGCTTCCCACCCTCCCCTCACTATAAAAGCTCTTGCCCCACTGGTTGCCAGTGCAGGGACTTGAGTGTTGGTCTTTGGAAAAATGTCTGCCCCTCCCCCCCAAGTTGCCTGCGTCTGAAATAAAGCAAACTTTCCTTTCCATCAACCTAGCCTGTTTATTGGCTTTTGAGCAGTGAGCAGCCAAACTCCGCACTCCTTCTGGCAACACTTGTACAATAAACCAGTGATCCTTGAGCATAACAACAATATAACAACAATAAAATTAAATATAAAAAATAATAATATGCCATATTACTATACCAACAAAATATTTTTTCTATACTTGATACTGTGTATGTGGTTCTCACTGTAAATTTAAAAAAAAGGTCAAAAATACTTAGGCATTTATAAATCAAAAGGGCTAGGGCTATATTTCAGTGGGTCAAAAAGATGAGTAACTTATCATGTGGCCTCACTTTTGGTTTGAGCTAGTCTGAAATATAACCCATAAAGAACATGACAATTAGAACTCTAAGGGTATATTCTAGCCCTGTATCTTAGCAATTGATCCTGCAGCAATTTTCATCTCAGATAGTTATGGAGCATGCACTAAGTCCTTCGTCAGACCAGGAGTGAGAACTATATTACAGATTAAGTCCAGTATACAAAGAGGCTCCCACCTAGGGGAGCCTGACACAGGACACTCTTTTAGAAGTGCATCTTGGTAGGGAACCAAGGGAAAAATCAAACAAATTAGTCTTTTGTAATTAACTGTGTTGGGATGGAACTCACACTTTTGTAAGGGAGATACTAAAATTTAGAGGTTCATTTTCTCTTATAATGAGGCAATGTGTTTACAATAAAGGGACAGGCATTTTTATACCTGTATTTCATAAAAGAGGTAGTGGTTAAAACGAGAAATTTAATAGTGTGGTAGTGCGTCATCTTCTGCAATCACTTCAAACATGCCCTCCAATACAGTCCTACGACATAAGGTTACATTCTCAGTGGCAACTCATGGGAAGTTTAGATCAAACTCTTTTTTTTGTTTGTTTGTTTTCTGGCTACAGGTTTATTCAACATAAAACAATCCCTTTCAAGTTTACTGAGGTGGCTGACCACGTCCACAACCAGATCCGCCTCTAAACTGGAATTCAGTTGCTGACCCAGCCCCAGCCTTGGGTTTCTTGTTGGCATCAGGGGGCATGGAGCTTTGCAGGTGTCTCTCTCGACTTCCCCTTGTGTGAATCTTGCAGGATGCTCTCCCTTCGGACTGTTGGGCCTTGGTCGGCCAGTCTCAGGACAGCTGTGGCGCAGGGTGGCAGGCATGATCTCAGTGGGCAGGTGGAGGTAATTGCGGAGATACTGGATGTGCTCGTTGGTGAGGTACCAGTAGCAGTGTCTCCAGGCAAACTGTTGCTTCACATGGCCTTGTGATTTAAAAGACTGCATGGCTTTCATGACATGAGGATTGGGCACATTCTTATCTGCTAGTTAAGGGTGCTTAGGCATGTGGATATCTGTCTTGGTCACCATCACCCCCTCCTTAAAAAAAAGTTCATAAATGGCAATCCGGTTCTTCTTGGGCACCAACACTGTGATGGCTGCTGTGTCCGGGGCTAGAGCTTGAAGGGACTAGGTCAAACTCATGATCTCCAGATTGTGCATCAGAAGGTTGTGTCAGTCTAGCCTTAGTTACTCTAGCAAAATCGATTATGTGTGTTCTCTGGCCTATGTCATTTGGAAGTTGAGACTCCAAATGAATTGCTTTACATTGTAAAATAATGTAAAAATGTCTGAGAATATGAGAGGAAGAGGAGAAAAGGTCATGGAGGGGAGAGAGGAAAGAGGTGGGGAAGAAGGACCAAAAAGAAGATAATGGAGAAATAAGATGAAGCTGGCATATAAGCACAGTGATTGTATCCTAACTATATCCTAACCACTCAGAGACGGCTTTCCTCCATAAAATGTGTATATGACTTAAAGCTCTCTATGTCTGTCTTCTCCATAAATCTGTCACAATATTTAAGAGTTCTGCTTCCTTAATTCTTTTAGATGGGGCTGAGAAAGACCTTGTTAAAACAGGAACACAGATCTCTCAGGAAGGATACATGAAGCAGTTATCAGCTGCCAAGGGTGCAGTACAAATGTGATAAGATTCGAAAGGCACTCATCCAAGACAGCCCTGAAAACACAGGAAGCAACTAGCTCAAGTGGCTTTGTTGTTGTTGTTGTTGTTGTTTTAATACTAATACAGGGCAGACTGAGGATGCATTTAGGTTGCTAAGTGTGTTTCTTGAACTTGGAAGTCTGGTCCTCTGTACTCCTCAGCTGGGGACTTTGACATAGTGTGATTCTGAATTGGGGAGTCTGGGATGAGGCCTGGACTATTTCTAACAAATACCAGGTGATGAGGAAGCTGTGAAGCTGTGAGGATAAAGAACATGCAACTTGGAGAGGGAACCATTTTTAAACCAAGCTTAGGTGTCACAGAGAAGACCTCTGAATAGATAAGAAGCCATGTAATAAACTGAGAAATGGGGAAAAGTAACTCAAAGAAAATGAGGAAGTGCTGAGAAAAACTGATATCTTAAGATGACTGCTTCTTAAGCATTCATGTTTATCCACCAATGTCTTTTTTGTCCATGCTTCACTACACACACTAAAGATACTATGGTCCCCAAAAGACCATCTTTGATCACAAGAAGCGCATTCTAGCTAAACACCAGTGGAGAGCTAATTCAGTTTTCAAACCTTCAAAGAAGAAAACACAAGATTTAATGTGGCGGTTCTCAACTTATGGTTCCATATAAGCAACATCAGCATCGCACGGGAACTTGTCAATGATGCAACTCTGGCTTTATTCCACATCTACTAGATCTGAATATCTTGGGGTGGGACCAGGTGATTCTGAGGCATGCTAAAGTTTGTGAAATATTAACCTAAAGGAAGGGTAGGAGTTAATGTGCAAAAGACCAGGTGGAGGGGAGGGAAGGATAGAAAGAAAGAGGTGAGAAGATGTTCCACAGCAAGAGGACTTGGATCAGGAAACAACAGCCCAAAGGCTGATTTTGTTCTTATCTTCCTTAGGCAGCAGAAAAGTCAACTTTACTTTGAGAAGGAGAAGCAGGTCTTTTTCATGCATTTTCATCAGCCTGGTGCCTAAATGCCTTTGGTTTTGCAACTTTGGCTAAATCATCAGAGGAGAAACAGTTGAGTAATGGTACTCAACTCTTTAGGGAAGTAGTTCTCAGCCTGCCCACATATTAGAAGTACCCGAGAAGCTCTAAGCAGATGCAGGGGGTGAACAAAGAACAATTAAACTGGATATCTGCATCTGGGTCCAGGCATCGTTTTTTTCTAAAGCTCCTCAGATGGTTTGAATGAGCAGCAAGGGTTGACTGAAGCACCGTTTACTTTGAAAAATCAGAGTCAGCAAAGTTATGCTTCTGGTAGAATATCTCTGCTGTTGCTTAAGGCAAGAAACAAAAGAAGAGGGTGGCTGACAATGAGATAGCTAGATAGCTTCACTGACTCAATGGATATGAATTTGACCAAACTCTAGGAGACAGTGAAGGACAGAGGGCCTGGCAGTCCATGGGGCCGCAAAGAGTAGGACACAACTGAACAACTGAATAACAACAAAAAGGCAGGAAAGAATACAGGAGTGTCCATTTTGGCTTTCTTGTTCAGGTCCCTTCTTTTCATACTGGGAAAAGTTTTCTGTTAAACTGTAGGTGTATCTTCATGAGCAGAATGAATCATGGATCCCACCATACAACTGTAGTAGAAACCATATGCTTCCATGGAAGACAGCCTAGTTTAGAAAACATCCTTCCTTCTAGGTCATCTGCTTCTGATTATACAGGGGTTCTGTGCTTTCATTTCTTTTGAGACAGGTCACAAATATTGAAGGATTATATTTAAACACGACTGACTCTAAATTAGGGGTGAAAACATTTGAGAGACATGGGCTCATGAGGAGTCTCTATGGGGTCCAATGGAAAGCCTCAAGTGGTATTTATAACCAATGGGCCAGTGTCTATTCCTTTCTTTCCCATATTCTGCAAAACTAAGCTCTCATAGCAATACAATTCTAACCCCCTGCCTCTGGATTTCTCATTAGAATATCAATTGATACAATTTTCTCATTAACCCATTCTACACTTTAACATTTCAAGGCCTTGTGGTAACAGGATGGTTTCATTATGGGAGATAGAATATTCTTCCTGAATTTTTTTGCTAATAGAGAAAGAAAAACAACAAGGAAAACTTCAGCTTTCTTGTCTCCTTGCTAACCAAAGGCAGTGAGGTGGGCCTAATCAATAGTTGCCAAAATTAACATGGGACTTTTAAGTTCCTATAACCAGTATCCATCAGTGCATTTCAGTGTTCCACAAAGAAGCAATTTCCAACCTTTTTCTTACTCAAATAAAGGAAAAATACAATTAACAAATTCCAAAGCACAGTAAGTGTTATGAGTTTCCCTGAAACAACAGACAAAAGCACCAGAGAACAATACCCAATTTCAGCAAATACCTCCCCTGTTTGGAAAACTACCAACTGCTATTACAAAACCAATTAAATGGCCAGTTAGGATACCAAACGGGCCTCCTACAATTCCAGAGTCAAAGGATCAGTTCAGGGGATGTAAAATAAGTTCAAGTTGCATTTGGATATTGAATAAAACTTATTTTCAGAAGAGTTAGTTACCTCTGTTGAAAAAAAAATGAATTATTCAAGTTTAAAAAGCGAATGTGGTTTTATGATTGGAGGTTCAAGTACATTCAGCAACTGGAAAGTGATACAAAGCACAGTTTCTGTTTAGACTGTCATAAAATAGGTACATTCTACTGGGTTTCACAGAGTTCATGCCAAAAATCCTAAGTTGAATATTTTCTGGATTGAAAAAATACAATAAAATAGAAATCATTCTGTTTGGTAAAAAATAATAATAAGTAAGTAGGCACATTGTTTTCCTTACATAAGGTTTTCAAGGGTGAGTAATAACAATGCTCAAGCATTTCTAATTCACAGAGATTTGTTTGTTGCATGTAATTTCTGGGTACAACTCTGGTCACACGCAAACAATCCTTACTGATGTCACTTGGGCTTCCTTGTAAAAAGCAATTTCCAGCAGCCTCTGCCTCCACTGAGAAACTCCATGTTCCATGACATGATTTTATTTTTCAAGACCAGTTCTTGTAATTTCATGCAGCAATTTAGGTGATTGTCAAGCATGGTGTATTCAAACTAAATGCTTTCTTTTGAAAAGTAACACGTTGCTGTGCTGAATTTTTCAATTTTTATCCAGAAAAAAAGTGAGCTTTAATAGCACTGTCTTTAACTTATATTTTAGATTTTGCTTTTCCTCTTGAACAACAGACTAGTATTTTTCTTTCTTCTAGTGTATTATTATACCTATCACACCTTCCTTTGGTCATTTCACCATGGTGAGATATATCAGAGCTTCCTTCTCTCCCCACCCCACTCTCTTTTTCTTTTCTATTTTTTTAAAACCATTTTTAACTTTTCACTTCATTGTTGTGGAGACAAAGGGCTCAGAGGGCTACCCAGTGACCCTGGAGTCAGGATGGAAACAATGCCCCACACCTGGCACTGACCACCGTCCAGCTCAGGGGTCCTAAAGCAGCATCAGACGGCCAAACACCCTTCCCTGTAACCTCACCTGGCCTCCCAGAGCATCTCTGAGGCTCCAAAGTCACTGTGGACCGTGACTGTAGCCATGAAATTAAAAGATGGATAAAATGTGAATAATATCCATCTAACAGGATTATCATCTAACAGGAGTATGTCAAGGCTGTATATTGTCACCCTGCTTATTTAACTTATATGCAGAGTACATCATGAGAAACGCTGGGCTGGATGAAGCACAAGCTGGCATCAAGACTGCCGGGAGAAATATCAATAACCTCAGATATGCAGACAACACCACCCTTATGAAGCGAAGAAGAACTAAAAAGGATCTTGATGAAAGCGAAAGAGGGAGAGTGAAAAAGTTGACTTAAAGCTCAACATTCAGAAAACTAAGATTATGGCATCTGGTCCCATCAGTTCATGGCGAATAGATGGGGGAAACAGTGGGAATAGTGACAGACTTTAGTTTTTGGGCTCCAAAATCACTGCAGATGATGACTGCAGCCATGAAATTAAAAGATGTTTACTTCTTGGGAGGAAAGTTATGACCAACCAACAGCATATTAAAAAGCAGAGACATTACTTTGCTGACAATGGTCCGTCAAGTCAAAGCTGTGTTTTTCCAGTAGTTGTGTGTGGATGTGAGAGAGTTGAATTATAAAGAAAGCTGAGCACCGAAGAATTGATGCTTTTGAACTGTGGTGTTGGAGAAGACTCTTGAGAGTCCCTTGGACAGCAAGGAGATCCAACCAGTCCATCCTAAAGGAGATCAGTCTTGAATATTCAATGGAAGTACTGATGTTGAAGCTGAAACTCCACTACTTTGGCCACCTGATGCGAATAACTGACTCATTTGAAAAGACCCGGATGCTGGGAAAGATTGAAGGCGGGAGGAGAAAGAGATGATAGAGGATGAGATGGTTTGATGGCATCACTGACTCAATGGACATGAGTTTGAGTAAACTCCGGGAGTTGGTGATGGACAGGGAGGCCTGGCGTGCTGCAGTCCATGGGGTCACAAAGAGTCGGACACGACTGAGTGACTGAACTGAACTGAGCAGGATTATTATGAGCTATGATTATAGAAGAGTCTGGCAGATTATAAAGACTTTCTATTTTTAAATAAGTAAATCACAAATAGACTGTTGTTGTTTAGTCACTAAGTTATGTCTGACTCTTATGACCCCATGGAATGTAGACTGCCAGGCTCCTCTGTCCATGGGTTTTCCCAGGCAAGAATACTGGAATGGGTTACCATTTCCTTCTCCAGAATCATATAGGTACTTCCTTTAAAGGTCTGCCCTTAATTTAACCTGAAGTCAATTGAAAAATCCAGACTCAAATGGTTTCCATTCCAAATATGCTCAGAAATGGTTAGGGTGTTATATCCTAGTAGAGAGGCAGCGGGGATGTATCATTTCTGATCCCCTATCTAGCACAGGATTTATGTGAATGTGGCCTGAGTTCTTGGGAAAGAATTCACAAATACCCAACTGCACATTCACCTAGAAAAGGAAAATGTGCCTGCTGAAAAGCATACCAGTGATTTGATAATTAAATTTGAACAAGTGCCTCTTCACCAGTCACTACATGAATACTCTCAATGCATACTGGGAAAAATACATACAGATCCAACAGAACGCAAAAAAAAAAAAAAAAAAAAAAAAGAAATTATTAACTATTCACCAATAATCAAGTAAACATTCACTGACTCTCCATTCACTGGCAGGTTTAATGCAAGCTGCCTTAAATACATTCACCAACTTGGGCTACCTTTACTTGACAGTAGAGCATCTCAAGGGACTTTTGTGCAGCCAACATTCTGCGAATGATGGAAATCTGAACCGCTGACCAGAGCCCTCTCCACGAGAAACAGTGAAGGGTCAGAGCTGTTGACGACCTCCAAAGACCACTTCCCTGTAGATTTCCAGCCACAAACTTTCTCCGGGATTCCCCCTTCATTTCTAACATCCTATGAAGCACAGGGCTCCTCCATGTGGCTTGGGTGTTTCCAAGACCTCTGTTTCATAAATAAAGTAACATTCTCTAAAAATTGCAAAATGTATCAAGCAACCAAGGTGGGCTTTGGAATTCCAATTAAGCAGTGCCTGCTGCTATCCAAATACTCTAGCAGAAAAGAGGTAAAAAAGAGATTTCAAATGATGGATGAAGAGCTGTGACCACAAATGGATCATTTACACTGTCAGCTTCGTCTGCTCCATCTGGCTCCAGCCTAGCATAGACCAGTGCCAATACTGTTCATCTGGAACCTGCTGCAGGGCACACTTATTCATTTCCACACATACCTTAAAAGAGTCTGGTAAAGTACTTTTACAAAACCCACGGGGATTTCAGTCTTCACCTTGGATTACCACATTTTCATATCCTTTGTTTTCTGCTCTCTCAGCAGCTGTGTGCAAGGTCTGGACTCTCCTTACCCCTCAATGACCCTTTTGTCATATTCCTTTCCTTCTGATTATTTCTAAGCTCTTAGAGTAGCAACAAAACACTCAATGTACAACACAGATTTCCTTGAAATAAAATAGGAGGATACAATGGTGATGGCCAACATCCCCAGTCTTAAGAGTATATCAAAGGGTAAACTAGGAGCTCAGAGCCTAAACTTAGGCTGCAAGAATTTTTTGTTTATACATTGTCTTCATGGATTCAAATTAGTGTTCACAACTTAAAAAACTGGAATGTTTTTGGAAAAAACTAGATTTATGGTTCTTCCTGGGGAACAAGAGGACTTCACCAATGGGTTGCTTTGTCCAAGGGTGAATAGGAGTTTCATTTCTAACAAGGATGTGGACCCTCCAGTTGCCCTTGTTCATACTACTTCCCATTGTTTTCATTCTCTGTCTGCTTTTCTTGGCAGTTTTATCGATTTAGATTCTAGGCCTTTAGGTTTTTGAATTTTTGCATAAAGCCTACTTTCTCAACCTGATCACCTGTTCCTTGGTCCTCTGCACTCTAGGTTTAAGCATGCTTCACTCCACCTCCAATGACCCTAGAAGACACAATATAAATGGACCGAGTAGAGAAAGCCAGCTGAGAAACAGGGAAGTGGTGCACTGGGAAGACCCAGAGGGATCGGGTGGAGAGGGAGGTGGGAAGGGGGGACGGGATGGGGAACACATGTAAATCCATGGCTGATTCAGGTCAATTTATGACAAAAACCACTACAATATTGTAAAGTAATTAGCCTCCAACTAATAAAAATAAATGGAAAAAAAAAAAGAAAGGTAAGAAACAGGGAAGTGCAAAGACAAAGAGAGTAAGCTGGCAAGGAAATACAGTGTTAAATAATGGTTTAATAAAATTAAGTAAATAAAAGTGGTTAAATAATGGGCTTTGAATCAGGCCACCATGTCACTCACTGCACCTGCCTGAATACCATATTTTCTTGGCCTGAGTAGCCTCAACTGGAAAAATATATGATGCAAATGTGCACTAACTACCTCACTTTTAGGGATAGACTATAAGGATTAAATAAAAGGTTTTGCACAATACTCAATACATGGATGGCTCAATCACCAGAAACTAAAAAATGCAGAAGAGCAAGAAGGTAGCTGGATAATAGTCCCTGTGATTTCCTATGAGAAGCCATTCAATTACAAAAAAGAAGGGGGGAAGGAATGAAATTTTGTACAGCTATGAACTTTTCAACATGGAAATCCCTTGTATGGGTCAATGAATGACACTTAAAAGTTCACAGGACCGTGATGGGGTCTATGGAAGAGGCTACAGGTGGACATGTGAAATCCAATTAACACTAACATGAATGGCTTTGCAAAAGCATTGATTACCTGAGTTAGTTATTAGTGATGAAATTGGTCTCCTACTGCTAGAATTTTACCTAGGCTTACTTGGATTTGAATAAATAAGCTCATGGAATAGAGCTCATAACTCAATTATTTATTTTTTTCAAGTGAAGTATAGTAGATTCTTGTGTTAAGTTTCAGGTGTACCAAAAAGTGATTCAGTTATATATATGTGTGTGTGTGTTTGTATGCATATATGTGTGTGTGTGTGTGTGTGTATATATATATATATATATATTCTTTTTCACATTCCTTTCTGTTATAGATTATTACAAAATACTGAATATCATTCCCTGTGCTATACAGTAGGTCCTTGCTGTTTATCTATTTTATATATAGTAGTGTATATGCTACTAACTTTTAATTTATCCCTCCCCTCCCTTCCACTTTGGTAACCAAAAGTCCATTTCCTACATTTGTGTTCATTGCTCAATTCTTATCCTTGTGGGGGAAGGAGAAAGGAGTGGAAGCTAAATTAGAGCAAACACAGCTTTACTCTCTAGATACTAGCATCCATGTGAGGTACTGAGCTTCCTAAATTTTTTGACAAGAAGTAAGCAAATTTTAATGGCCATTCATAGGGATCTGCTCTGCTAGTTAACATGCTAGGTTACTCCTGACCAGAAAGATTCTTAATCTCACATGGTCAAAATATCCTCAGAAAATGCCTTTATGGATAAGACTGAAGATAAAATAAACACTGTGCAGATGATATATTAACAACTAAATGGACATGGCCTCTTAAGAACACACTCTTGATAGCAAAGAGGCCCTCCATAAAAAAACTGAATAGGCCCCTCACCCAACCTGCCCCTACCTCAAAGGCCTCTCTCATTTAGGACTTCCAAAATAGAATCTGATAACTAATGAAGGAGTGACTTGCATTACTCGGTAGACAGATCCTTAATGTAAGACATGGGAAATAGAGGAAGTAATTTCATGTACAATCCACTTCCACACATCCAAGCCTTTGCTTATGCAGATACTCTGAAATGACACCCTCATCTTTTCTAGCAAAATCTACTGTTGAGATCTAGCTATCTAGTTAAGGCTTCTCAAATTCCCTGAGAAATGTAATCACTCTATCTTCGATTCTCTCAGCAACTTTTAGCATAAGTCTTCACCAGAAATTTATCAAATTACTACTTATTTATTGAATTGTCTCTAAACTAGATGATAAATTCTTCAAGGATAGAAGGATAAATTCTTCATGCTTATTCAACTTTGCATTTTCAGAGCCTAGAATATTCTTTAGGACATGGTAAGTGCTCAGCAAATGGTTCCTGGGCACCTTTCTTCAGGAAACTGATGTCTCTTATTGAGTGTGTGTGTGTGTGTGTGTGTGTGTGTGTGTGTGTGTGTGTGTGTGTGTGTGTGTGTGTGTGCGCGCGCGCATGTGTGTGTCTGTGTGTATAGAAAGTCTACAGTCTCACAGACAAAACAACCATCATATTACATCAAGTGGGTCACCTCACTATAAAAACTCCCCAAACTTCTAACTAGAGAAAACCACAGAGGCACTGCAGTTACCATCAATCATTTTTCTCTGATATTGAAGTGATAAAATGGTGAGCAGGTAAGCTTTTCCACTTATTTAAAAGTATTCCTTTAAACAAACTCCAACCAGAAATAATTCTTATTCTTTCATTTATCTACTTGAAAAATATGTATTTACCATACACCTACCATGTATCAGGCAATGATCTAGGCACTAGACTAAATAGGACAGTCCTTTTTTCATGGTGATTTCCCTCTAACAGATGAAACCATAAATTAATAAATAAAACAGAAAATTTCCTAGAGTAGTAAGTGTGATCTGATGTTTGAGCTTATCCCTTGAGAGTAACAAGGAGATAAGCATGCAAAAATCTCGGAAAATATTGTTCTAGACAGAGGAACCATCCAGGCAGGGGTCGTGGAAGCAGATAAACATGGCACCCTGGAGGAACAGAGAAGAGGTCAGTACACAGAACGAGGGGCAGAAAGGATGAGGCAGGAACATCCGTATTAGGCCTGTGTTGTGGTGAGGGATGCACATTTTTTGTGTTAATGGAGCAATTTACCCAGGGGAGCGGCATGGTTTGATCTACAGTTTTATAAGATGACTTGTACAACTCTGTAGAGAAACAGACTGTAGGGAAACAAGAGTGTAAACTCAGAAACCTCACAGGGGAAATCTGTGGTAAGTCATTTGGGGATGACATTTTATAGCTGGTTGGTGTGCTTTGCAGAATGCAGATAGAAGCTGGGTTAATTCTTAAAAAAAAAAAAGCTCTCATCAACATTGTCTTTAAGGGAGAAATCAAGCTATTACTGCTAGAAATTTCACCCAACCAACTTCTCTCCATCATCTTTTGTATTTGAAAATTTATGGTTTAAACATGTTGAATGAGCATATAACTTGCTTTTAGACCATTTGTGGTTCTGTTCTTTGAAAATATTGAAACAAACAAACAATGCTGCCAAAGCATGTAGTTTAAATGGAGACATTTCTGAGTACCCTTTTATAAAATATCAGCCTAAATTTAAAGTCATACTTGAATAGTCAAGGTAATGTGTTGATTTCTTATTTTTTAGATGAAGAATCTGACAAACGAGAAAGAAGTGGGTAGACTATTTACTCCCGGAGCTGAAAAGGCAGTGGCCCCTCTGAGAGTTAAATGAATATCACAAGATAGAGACTGGTGGAGACAGAATTTAAAACCAAATGTAGCCCCCGAGTCTAAGTGCTTAATGTCTACATTATGGTACCTCTTCCGTTTCAAAAAGGGCCTTGGGCATTTTTCTAGTGTGGTCCTTTCTTTAACTGGTGAGAAATTGAGATTCAAAGACAGTAGGTCTCCTGCAGAGGAAAAAGGAGGTCTTTTTGCTCCTTTCTGACTAGTTCCAGTAAGCATAGATGCCTTATGAAGACCAAACTTATTACTTCATCACCATGAAAAATTTTGCTGAGGAAGGTCGAGATAGGCTACTTCCTTGGAATAATTAACAGAATATTTGTTCTTCCCTCAAAACTGATCCAGGAAAGGATCAGATGAAACTGAGTCTTATCTGTTTATCATCTGTAGAATGCTTAGAGGTTTGAAGGTAAACTGATTAATAGCAATGATTAGAGAAGTAACAACTACATTATTTCCATGTGCTGAGCTAGGCTTGGTGCCTTTTATACATGACTTCAATTTAATCCTAACAACCATCTCACGAGGAAAGTACTCTTATTATTCCAATTTTACAAAAAACTAAAGCTCAGAGAGGTTAAACAACTAACCCAAAGTCACACAGTCCATGGCCTCATTAGAATATGAGCAGTCTGAATCTCGAGCAGGGCTCAGCTGACTAAGCCTACTGACCATATCCAGCCTACTCCCTCCCTACAAATCAGCAGACACAGTTTGGGACACAGCTGAGCTCACCTCTTCCTTCACTCTCATGGCTGCTTTTTGAGCTACAGTGGCTTAGTTGAGGAATTGCAACAGAGATCATATTGCTGCCAAGGCCAAGATATTTACTATCTTGCCTTTCACAGAAAACATCTGCTGAACTACAGCGTGTGCTCCGAACATTCTTTAAGAAACGTTCACTGGCTGCTTACAGTGTGGGGGCGCAGTTCTGGGTGCTTTGGAAGTTCAGTAAACAGATGGATACCCTTAGGGAAGTGATACCCTAAGACCCGCTGCCTCTTGATCAGATCTGCCTACAGAATTTGTGGAGTGTAGTACAAAGTGAAAATGGAGACCTTAAAGAAAAAAAAAAAAGAAAATCATAGGCTCCAAACGGCAACAGCAGAGCCTTGAAGCCACCACGGGGCCAACAGGATGAAGCTGGCCCTGCTCCTTATTCAGCCTTGATAATACCATCTGTGAAACCACGGTGCCCAAGAGAGCCTGGCATGGTGATCTCCATGATTAAGGAAGGGACACGATTCTTTCCCACACCTCTGGTCCTGGGTGACTACTGGAATGGGGGAGACGGCCATCTATACAGGTCACATACCAAAAGGGGTCACAATATCAAAGCCATGTTCCTTACACTCAGCAGTGCTAACTCACTGATCATCTTCCTTTTTAAAGCAATACTTATGTAGCCATCATTTGTTAGATTACATAAATGATGAACTATTTTGGTTTCACGGTCTGATCCAATCAATTGTCTTATAATAGGGTAATGAAACAACTCAATTTCCAGTTTCCATAATTGTCTATTTCATGATGAACTTGAAGTGAACACTTATAAAGCATTTTCTGAGAGGCCTTTCACCCACAGCCCAAGAAATCCTTATGGGGATCCCTCAAAAGGCTGGGGGCACTTCAGTCTAGTCTGAAATGGTCAGCAAAATTCATAGAACAGTGTTAAAGCCCTACCTCTGGAGTCTAACGCCTGCACCTGAATCCTTACTCTGCCACATCGTAACACTGTGACCTTTGGCAAGGTTCTTAATTCCTCTGTGTCAGTTTCCTCAACTGTAAAGTGGGATTCGAAATACAACTGACTCATAGGGATGACTTAAAGGATTAAATGAACTTAAATGTGTAAAATTCTTACAAAAATATCTGGCAAATGCTGAATACTACCTAAGTATTCACCACCACCATCCTCACCCTCCTCCTCCTCCTCATTTCCTGCAGATGGAACTAAAAGCAAGAGATTATAAACAAATACCTACCTAGGTCTGCATAAATCAATAAGGTATGAATGCAAATAAATGAAGTTGGTACTTTAAAAACAGAGTGACAGGCAATGCTTGTAATGAAGAATGCATATCTTCTTCTGAAGGATCATTAACCACTCAGTTTTATAGCCAGTGAGACCAACTCTTTTTTCCTGGAAAGCCAAACATCTAGATATTTGCAAGAAATCTTCAAGTTTTCAATGTTGACAATGAATTCAATTTCATTTAAATACCCTAGGCAGGTCAAACAACATCTAACCTCATACTCTAGTCAAACATTTTGCAAACTTTGCTGTGTAACATCCGTCAGATTCTCAAAGGGGTGTGAGCTCCAGAAAAGAGTGAGAACTCCAATTCTAGAGCATCAGTGAACCATCAACATTTCTCAGCCCAGGGAAAACTTTTCTAATTCAGAAGACCTTCTGAGATGGTGTGGAGCTCTGCATCCATAAGGACACCAGGGCGATGGGGGAAACAGGTAAGAAGGAAAATACAACTTGTTCGCTTTAATACAGTTGCTTCTATGCAAATATCGGAACCCTCTCAAACTAGCTTTTAGCACCAGAGAGCTTCCTTTCTACTACACATTCTGTTTTCTCTGCCTGATTTCATACCCATAATCTTTTCTTCTCTCTTTCAGTATCAAAAGTTAACTGAGGAAAGAGTTATAATTTAATCCGAATATATAGTCAGACATCTTGCATTGATTTTTACTTTGGAGGATGGAGGCAGAGAGCAGATTCCCTGTGCTTCCACCCTCAGTTTAAATATTTACTTCTGATACTTGAAAAAAAAAAAACCCTCTGTCCTTTGGCTAAGGGAAATTATTCATCCATTTTGGGCCTCTCACTTCTAGCAACAGAAATGGGATAGTAGTAAATCTCTGATAATTCATTCTTGAAGGCAGGTTATCCATACGACTTTTGATACATACAAAGGGTTTAAAGGTCTTAAATCTTAGTCCAGGGATATTGTGAGGCAGTCACTATACTTGGAGGATCTATTAGAGGATCAGGCACACAAATTGAGTTCATGGAATAAAAAAGTGAATGCCGTGGGAGTGAAGCTAACTAGTGGCCAGTTTGCTCTGAATATTATTGCACCGCTACCATCTAAACCAAATAGTGGCCTACACTGATTCTTTATTTCATAACAAGTTATCACAATTAAAATACAAGGACCATAATAGCCTAACACTACTTTAATCTAAACATCTGTTTGCTCTGTTATGATTACATTCAAATGATCCAGGCATACAAGATTTTAATCCCATTTGGTATTTTTTCACATACTTGTATGCATATTGTCATTCTATTGCCACGATGTCTTTGTGAAAAGTATAACAATACCCTCACATTGACACTGAAACCCTAGGAAAAAAAAAAAAGATGATTTAAGGTCAGGCTTTGAGAGGATAATTATTCTCTTGACTCATAGCTAAGTACACTTTTCTCAGTAAATGAACCACATTCCTTTTACCCTTTCTTTGGAAGCATTAAAATTCTCCTGGTGTCTTACATTTTTAATAGCCCCTTGTTGAACTCCATCACCTCTGCATAGCTCCCTCTCAGTGTATCATTAGTGAAGACCTAATAACATAACATTTACCTCATGTCTCCCAATTGCCTACAGAATAATATTCAAATTTCCTACTAGGCTTCGGAAGGTACTTCACAATCCAACCTGAGTCAACCTCTTTATCATAATAATCTCCAACATTTTGCTTTCAAGTTCCTTCCAATCTTGCCATATTGATTTTCTCTCCATCTTTCTCTTTCCTAAGCTTCCCTCATTGGACTCTCTTACTTGTAATCAAGTGTATCATCTAATACATTCATAAGTACTAGACTTACTCCAACTTCCAAAGTGCATACCATGAAAGGGTTTCCATTTCTTTTTCCAGTCTTCCAGATTGTTTTCTTTTTTAAATTTTTTCTGAATATCAGCAAATGTTTATGTTTACATAAATGCTTATTTCTACAGTTAGTTTTAGAAGATAAGTTTATTCTTTTAACTATTTTTAAGTGTTTCCTGCCAAAATACAAAAGTAAAAGTATATCCTCTGGTTCCTAATCACAGTCATTACCAATTATAAGCAATGATATAATCCTTTGAAAGAATCAGCATAAGGGAAAAAAGAGTATTTTGGTTTTTTTCTTTGTAGCTGTAATTCTTTCAGGATATCTAGTTTCAGTGTATTGTTCCATCAATATCTACTCTGTTTTTCTCTGTAGAATATTTAGCTGAGCCCTTGACAAAAAAGAATAATGTGAGTAACTTTTGGCCAAGATATATGAGCTTGAGGATGCCCACAATCTCCGGCCATGTCATTAAAGGGAAAGGGTATTCTTTCTCCTCCTCATTCCCCCTTCCTGGGTGGAATGCAGACGTGTGGTGTGCCATCTTGACTCTTGCTAGTGAGGGCAATGCCCCTGGCATGGTAACCAAGGCAGAATGAGGACGAGTCTCTAATGACTAGCACCCAGAGCCACTCAGACAGCAGTGAGACAGAAATGCACCCCTCGCTCTTCTGCTTATTATGTTATTTTTGAACTCTCTCACATACAGTTGTATTTATAACAAATACAGAAAAATCAATCCTTCAGTATATCCACAGATTTTTCACATGGAAAATTCAGGAGGAAGCAACCACATTCTAATGTGGTGACTTGTCTATAACAATACTTCTAATTTTGGTGATTAAGAAGTGATATGTCCAGTCATGCTCTTTTCTGCCTTTAAATCTATTTATATTTCCCTTATCAGAATTGGTTTCTATTTTATTAAACCATATTTAAGTCTTAATATCATAAAACACTATGGTTTTGAAGATAAGCATTCAAAAATGTCCCCTACCCACACTTTCTAATTGTCTATATGTATGTGGCTGATAACACAGAGGATTATTCTGTCCATAATACTGAGATACTGTTCTCTCTCCCTGTTCATTTACCTTCACTCCAAGAAATGATGGGTAATTGTAAAAGTTAAATGGACCCCAAGAAACATATGTGAGGAGGTCTGCAGATGACAAGCTAACTGTTATTCTCCAGAGTCTTTCTGCCTTTATTTTCAAGAAGGCTGGGGGAAAGGGACAGTGAGGGAGTCTGATATCTGCATGTACACACTGCTGTATCTAAAATGGATGATCAACAAGGATCCACTGTCAGACACAGGGAACTCTGCGCAGAGTTATGTGGTGGCCTGGATGGGAGAGGGGTCTGAGGGAGAATGGATCCGTGTATAACTGAGTCACTCTGCCCTGCACCTGAAACTGCCAACGCTGTGATCAGTTATACACCAAGAGAAAATTAAGTTTTTTAAAGCTGGATAACTGCTTGGAATAAAACAACCTAATGACAGGTAATTCCATGAATACATATAATTTATCGTTTAGTGGAGGTCACAAAGTCTCTTTGAAAATTTCAAGAAAGCTATAGAAATTCTATCTCTGCACAACTACATATCAATACACATGTGCACTTAACATTTAATTTCTTAAAGTCACTTCACAGACTTGTAGAAGACCAGATGTGAATTCCAGAGTAAACACCTAGACTGACATTTATTTAAATATCTGTATCTCTATTTTTATCACTATCTGGAATTGCTCAGTCCTTCCTTTGTTTATATATTTGTCTCCTAGATTTTTAACAACTTAGTGTTTAATAAACTATTGTGTTCTCCTTCTGATCTTCACTTATATATGATGATAAAGGTGATAAAAGCAATAAGAGGAGCAAAGCTATCTGTACTGATGACCTCCTACGCCCTAGGTACTAAATACACCTTATCTTATTTGACCTTCAAAATAAATATCTTATGTAGTTAATTTACACACAATATATGTGAAGCATAGATCATTTTTATGACTGGTCAAAGCCTTCACCCTATAAAAAGTGACATATTTAAAACTAAAATCATTTAATATGGAGCCAGAACTCAAAATCCCCTTATTATGTTGGATAAAATTAACCTTACTGGTTAACTGTATATCAAAAAAACCTTTTTTTAATTGAATGACTTCCACGTTATGTAATGTACAGAATTTTCAGTTTCAACAGGTTTTGACAAACATAATCAAGACCAGGAGCATTTCTATCAATCTCCCAAATCATCTTTAAACTCACTTCCTCCTCTAAAGTCAGGTATCACTCCGTTTAATCTCCACATTTTGCGTTTAACTGTTCAGGAATGTCAAAGAAATGAAATTATTCAGTATGCCTTCTTTATGTCTGACTTCCTTTATCCCACAGGTTTTCAAGATCCATCCATCTGGATGTATGTATTGGGAGTCTGTTCCTTTCTACTGCTAAATATTATTTCCATGTATGAGTATAGCACAATCCTTACTGTCCTTTTTTTCCTTAATGAACGTTTTTCTGTAGGATATCATCAAAATATCTAATTTTGATGATTATGAGTAAACTAGCTAGCAGCATCTATGTTCAAGTCTTTAAGTGAACACAGGTTTTTGTTATTTAAAAAAAAAAAAAAAAAACAAATCAGCAATGACACAGCTGGGTTACAGACCCGGTATTTAATTTTGAAAGAAAGTACCAAACATATTTCTAACATAACTGTACCATTTTATATCCCCACCAGTTATACATGAGTGTTGAGTTTGATATTTTTAGAACTGTTTTGCTTTCAGTATTAGTTATAGTATTTTTTCAGTAAAAAACTAGTGGCTCAGGTGGCTCAGATGGTAAAGCCTGCAATGTGGGAGGCCCAGGTTCAAACCCTGGGTCGGGAAGATCCCTTGGAGAAGGAAACGGCAACCCACTCCAGTACTCTTGCCTGGAAAATTCCATGGACGGAGGAGCCTGGTAGGCTACAGTCCATGGGGTCGCAAAGAGTCGGACATGACTGAGCGACTCCACTTTCACTTTTCACTTTTAGTATTAGCCATCCTGGTGGTAGCAAGGTGGCATCTCACAGTTTTATTGGCCTTCCCCTGATGATAATGACATTGCGGGTGCTTTCCAAATGCTTATTTCCCTTTTGTACATTTTCTTTTGTGAAGTTTTCATTAAGTCTTCAAGCTTTTCTCTGGATTATATCTTTTTATTATTCATTTGCAGGCATTCTTTCTTCCTAAGACACAATATATACAAGATATTTATACACAAGGTTTCCTCCTAATTTGTGATTTGCCTTTCTGATGATCAGAACTTTTAGCTTTGACAAAGCCAAATTTATCTATTCTTTCTTTTCTTTTATAATTAGTGTTTTTTATATCCTAAGAAATATTTGCTTACCCTAAGGTCATGCACGTATACTATTAAGTGTTTTTTTTTTCTTGTTTCAAAGAGCTTAATAGTTTTAATGTTTTTGCTTCTGTTTAATTTTTATGTATGTTGAGAGGCTAAGAGTTGAAGATCATTTTAAAAATATAGAGAGATATATAGTTTTTCAAGCAATATAGGTTGCAAAGACTTTCCTAACCCTTCTGAACTGTCTTGGGGCCTTTGTAGATAATCTGTTGACATACATGAGTAATGGCAATTTCTGGACTCTATTTCATTGATCTCTTTTTCTATCTGTATGTTAATGTGATAGTCTCTCAATTACTGTAGCTTTATAATAGGTCTTGAAGTCTGGGATTGTAAATCCTCCAAGAATATTTTCCCTTCTTAAGAATGTTTTGGCTACTGACTGTTGTAGTCCACTTGCATTTTTATATAAACTGTAGAATCAGTTTTACAATCTCTGCACAAGAAAGTCCTTCTGGGAATTCAACTGGGATTGCACTGAATCTATAGATGACTAGAAAATTGACAGTGATATCTACCAGGAAACGATTTAATGTCTCATCCGTGTCTCATTCACACTCACATGGTCCAAACTGGCCACACTTGTTACCAGTCTATGAGAAAAGATTTAGATCAGGTAAGAACTTGTCAGCAGGGTAGAGTTCTGTGCAAAGTAGAACTTAATGTCTATTTAAATAGTCATCCAGGAATGACTGTCTTTGATCTACAAAGTGATGACGGCTGGGGTGAAAGGAGACACAATCCCCACTGTGGACGTGAGGTTCACTTTCCTTAGAAGCTCTAAGCACACAGGAGCCAATGTCTCTTGTAATAACTTCGTAGACGCAGTATCTAGGGCTCCTTCCAGAGATATGCCACCTCACTAAAGGAAGTCCAAAGTTAAGGCTTTCCTCCAGCAATTTATAATGCTTCTCGGGTAGAGGCAATAAGCTAATTGCTTGGGGTTACAATTATAAAAAACAGCCCCTGGTGGCTCAGATGGTAAAGAATCAGCTTGCAATGCAGGAGACCTGGATTCCAGCCCTGGGTTGGGAAGATCCCCTGGAGGCGGAAACGGCAACCCGCTCCAGTATTCCTGCCTGGAGAATGCCATGGACAGAGGAACCTGATAGGCTACAGTTCATGGGGTCACAAAGAGTCAGAGACAACTGAGCAATGCACACTTCTACTTTCACAATTATCATATCACTGGTGCTTCAACTCTCTCACATTTCCAAGGGAGAAGAGCGAAAAAATTGCAGAAATCTCATAAGTTTTTGTATTTCTAATAAAGTTTCATTGTAGTTAGAAACATGCTCTGTTTTGAGAACAAATGTATGCTCTAACACAGAAGGAGAAAGGATTTTATTTAAAATGCATTCAAAGGCACATGAATAATATTATGTCTTTCTAACAATGAGTGACTTCAATTTTTCCAGTCATTTATAGTTTCTTTCATTTTTTTCAGCAATGTTTGAAATCTTCAGGGTAAAAGTCACACACATAATGTTCAATTTATTACTAAGTAGTTTATTATTGTGATGTTATTTCAGAGGATGCTAACAATTTAAGAAACTCACAAGTGAACAATTTACTACCACTGCAATTTGTATTTGCCCATATATCAGAAGCCCCTAAACAATTGCTAACATTTTTGCTTTCAATAATTAATTGTAAAGAATTTAAGAATAGAAGAAAATCATGATTTTTGTTACTGTTTACATTTCTAGTGTTCTTCACTCCTTTCCAAAGATCAAAATTTCTATTAGGCATTATTCTCCTAGTGCTTATAGAATTTCCTTTGTCATTTCCTGTGGTGCAAGTTTGTTGAGATTAATTCTCCAAATTCCACGTTCATTTTTGAAGTACACTGTATTAGCCAGGGTCCTCCAGAGAAACAGATCAAGAGGATATGTGTACATATATGAGAGACTATGACGAACTGGCTCAGGCAGTTATGGAAGCTAAGAAATTCCATCATCTGTCATCTGTGAACTGGAGGCCCAGAAAAAGCTGGGGTTGGAATTCTAATCCCAATCTGCAGTCCTGAGAATCAGGGGAACCCAGCTCAAGTCCAAAGGCTTGAGAACCCAGAGAGGCCAATAGTTTTAAGTCCCAGTTCAAGTTCAAAGGCCTCAGAAGCATGAGCAGCAATATTTGAGGAGAGAAGAGGGATACTTCAGATCAAGAAGCAGCATAGTGCCCTCCCCCACTTTCTCATTCTTTCTGGGCGCTCATGGAATTGTGTAATGCCCACCTGCAGTGCTCAGGGCTGTCTCCATTACTCTCAATGGTTCAATGCTAGTATCTTCCAGAAAACTCTCAGGGTCACACCCAGAAATCACATTCTCTCAGTTTTCTGAGCATCCCTTAGACCAGTCAAGTTGACACATAAAATTAACCATCACAGATATTTCTTCTGGATCTGGGAATCAAGGTTTATGGGTTTTCTTACATTTTTTATTTTATTTCCAATTCAACATTTTAAAGATGTTTTACTATTCCTCACAAGAAGTCAGGCATTGCTGATCATGTCTTCTCCCAACCCTTTTTTTTCTCACATCTCTTTCTGCCTACTTTCAATATGTCCTTTTCTTTGGTTTTCAGCAAGTGACCATGACATGCTTAAATATGATTTTCTTCTTATCCTGCTTGAGGGTCAGTAAGAGTCTTTGATCTGGAAGGTATTGTTTTCTTCATTTTAAAACATCTTTGGCATTATTTATTCTGATATATCTTCAACTTATTTTTCTCTCTCCTCCCATTTTGGAAATCTAAACAGATATACGTTATGCAACTGGATATTATCTCATAGCTTTTTAAGGTTTTGCTCAGCTGTTGTTGTTTTTTTTCCTAATCATTTGGGCTTCCATTAGTTGATTCCTATTTGCCTTTTTTTAAGCTCATTGAACAAACCATCTATTAAGTCCAACATTCTGCTAATCTCATCTAATAAATTTATGACTTTAAATATTCAATTTTTCAGTTCTAGCTTTCCATTTAGTCATTTTAATTGTTTTGTATTTCTCCTGATTATAATACAAAGTTTAAGTGATAAAGAAATCTGAAAATATAGGTTTCAGACTACAGAGAATATCTGTTATTTTTGCCAACCATCCAGTTCTCTGTCTTTGGGACACTGTAGTTTTGCTTTGCACAATTACATTTTCCCCATTTGAGTCAGGCTCACACTCTCAAAAGGCAGTTAGTCACTCTCTGAGGACACTCATTGATTTAGGGCTGGGCTCATGTTCTATTCCGAACCAATGAGATGTGAGATTTTCTGTAGAAATCCTGGGAAGGAGCTTCTCATTCTTGTGGAAGTTTAAGCTAGGAGCCTGAAAAGTCTGGAACTGCTGATGCCACTTTGCTGCTGTCAGGACACTGTCAACCTCCTGAGAATGCAGCGAACAGATGGTCGGCACACTAGACAGGAACCAGTGCAATTAAGGACTGATGACATTCCCAGGAAAGCTGGATGCACAGCACAAGTCTCAACTTGATCTATGTTGATGAGGCAATAAATGCCATTTAACCTAAGCCAACAGAGACTAGCCTACTGGTAGCTCTGTTACCAGGTGAATTTAGGTCAGAGCTTTGCAAAATGATACATTATGAAGTGTTAGTTGCTCAGTCATGCCCAACTCTTTGCGATCCCATTGACTGCAGCCCACCAGGCTCCTCTGTCCGTGGAATTCTCCAGGCAAGAGAACTGGGTGGGTTGTCATTCTCTTCTCCAGGGGATCTTCCTGACCAAAGGATCAAACCCAGGTCTCCTGCATTGTAAGCAGATTCTTTACCATCTGAGCCCCCAGGGAAGCCTAGTATATTATGAAATGTTTCATAAATGAGTGAAAACTATGCTTAATATTAATCTTTCCACCTTTAGGAAGGCCAGAAAATACTTTCAGTCACTGGAGGCCCTGGGCTGGTCAGTTTTAGTCACTAATAGTATCAAAAGATTATTCAGTTTTGTCATGTGCATATGATTATCTTCTATCTGTATACTGCTATGAAAATGTTTGTAAAGCACTGCCTTAAGCAAGCCATTTAGCATATCTAACTTCACTTTTATATTATGAAAAATGAGAAAGATCTTTAATGGATTTTTAATCTATACAATTTTATGACTCCACGTTGACAGCCCTGTCTGCAAAATTTCAAGGGCAAAGTCTGAAGACATATATTGCACAAGCATGAAGGGAAAGGGGTTATGTCCACACTGAAAGAAACAAATTAAAAGGCACAATTAATAAATGGAAAGACATTTAATGCACAACTCTGGAACACTCAGGGGGACTAGAGATGAGTTTGCAGAAAAATAATTCTAAAATGTATCAGTGTCCTTCAGCTGAAACCTAGATGGTCTGTGGCAGAGCCCAAGTTTGACAAAATCCTACACCCCAACGTCTTAAACTTGCCAAAAGCAGATACTCAGTCTAAAGCCCAGTGAACCCTAAGGTTTCCATCATTTGACTAATACTCAGCATTTTTTAAATAATTGCATTATCATGTGTAAAACAGTTGCAAAAATAAAGGCAGCAGCATTCAAATAGTCTACTGCATAGGGCAAGGAATAGTTTGAATGTGGTCATATCAAATTTCATGGAGAAACAACCACTGTATGATGTGGGAAGAGATTTTAACCCATACACTAGCTCAACTCTGTCATTTTAAAGATGAGAAGGACCGTTCTCAATGTGATCATTTTCTGATGAACCACATAGGTTCTCTGGCCACTTTACCCTCCACCACAGTTGTCATACACACCCTGTAAGAGATCCTGTATTGTGAACAGAGGGGTTCCTGGGGAAATAAACAGCACGTCCTATTTCTCTGGACCGTTTCGCTCTAGCCAGTCACAGAATCATTATTTAAGTTGACATCTTTGTTTAATCTTCTTCTGATGCTAAGATATATCCAGCAGGGAATCAGATAAAAAGATCAAGCACAAAAAGGGGTTATAACAGCTCAGTTGGTGGTACCAGTGCCTGTTCACTTTTCTCAGAAATAAAGATGATGTTTCCATCCCATTACACTGAAGCTATAAAAACGTTCCATAAGTAAAAACCAGGATTTCAGCAGGGGATTTAGGGGAAAAAACAGGCGTAGTGATTGGCGCTGTAAGCCAGCACTGCTAAGAAACTTGCTCCCAAGGCATGATGACAGAGCTGGGACCCTTAAAAACCAACAGATCTCGGGAATGTTCTAACATGCAGCACATGCATCTGTGCCTACTCAGAAATCAGGAGAGGTGCCCTGGAAAGCTGGTCAAAGAAACCATGTGACTTACTCAGCTGGCAAATCTGAAGTCCCACCAGCTTCCGAAATCTCCCATTTTTCATACTGACAGAAGATTGGAACAACTTTAGAAATTCAGGATCTGCTTATACCTTCAATAACCAGCTCACCAAACTGTGTAGTCTGGTATTTATCCCAGCATCCAGCTCACAGTAGGTAAATAATCTATCTTGACTGAGTATATTTAACACAAAAGTAAATAGTGTTGCCTTTAAGTTTTCCTTTTCCTTGCTTTATCTCAGGCTTGTGGGATGGTCTTATTCAATAATTTCACAGTTTTTAAAAATTCCTAAATTAAACTTAAAAAAGCAACTTCCTATATAGGTAGTTATTGTATAGGTTATCAATAATGCCAATTATGAGTATTACATTAATTGATATATGTAAATCATTCAAATAGTGCATGCCACATATAAGCATAAATAATTATTATAATCACAATGATTGACAGTACTGTTATTATTATTCATGTCTGTAATTCATATAGATGCCTTCATTCACAACCCACACAGAAATCAAAGCAAACCTTTCTGATCAAATGAAGTCATGTGCTATGTCATTCATTGATTAAGGTCCTCTCAAATTTGAAATCAAATAAGGAAAGTCAACATTAAGCAGACCTTGGCTGAATTACATTTTAATGAATTCGATAACCATATACTGATTAGTTATGTGCCAGACACTGGGCTAAGAACCATTTGAGAAAGAATGAGTGAAGGAATAAGCAGTATGAGATGAGACTGAAATTTTGCAGGAAAGTACTGGGAAAAGGTAAAACATTTTTAATTTTTTTAACATCCTGTATCAATACTAGAAGTGGGAGACTTAGGCTGCTAATGGATATTTCAGGTTTGAGAGCTGAGGGAGATATATTGTCCTTCTTACAAGTTAAACCTTCAGTATATGCCAACATTTAACCATATATTAATAGTTACATATAATTAATTATTATATGTAATCCCCTCATCCATATTTCAAACTACTGCAATGTCTTCTCGCAAATAAAAAAATATTTTTGAGGTTAGAGACTATAAGTCAGTAGGTTAAATTTATTCCCAACAGATATATTTATTTGGTGCATCTTAAAATTGGGAGCTTTAAGATTTAAAAATAATAACCTAAATGTCCATCAAGAGAGGAATTTATAAAGAAGATATGGAACATATAGACAATGGAATATTACTCATCCACACAAAGCAACAGATCTGTGTCACTTGCAGAGATGTAGATGAACGTAGAGACTATCATACAGAGTGAAGTAAGTCAGAAAGAGAAAAACAGATATTGTACAATATTGTTTATATGTGGAATTTATAAAAATGTTCCAGATGACCTTATCTGCAAAGCAGAAACAGAGACACAGATGTAGAGAAAAAACGTAATGGATACGAAGTGGGGAAGAAGGGGTGGGATGAACGGGGAGCTTGGGATCGACATATATGCACTACTGATGCTACGTATGAAATAGACAACTAACGAGAACCTACTCCAGGGGACTCAGGGTGCTACAGTGACCTAAATGGAAAGGAAATCTAAAAATGAGTGGATATATGTATATGTATAGTTGATTCTGCCTTCAATCATTTTTCAGCCTTCAAGATTGAAGGCAGGCAGAGAAGGGGAGAAGAGAGGATCAGATGGTTGAATGGCATCACTGACTCAATGGACATGAGTTTGAGCAAATTCCGGGAGTCGGTGATGGACAGGGAAGTCTGGCGTGCTGCAGTCCACGGGGTCTCAAAGATTCGGACATGACTGAGCGACTGAACTGAACCGATAGATTCACTTTGCTGGCCAGCAAAAACTAACAACATCATAAAGCAGCTGTACTTCGATTAAAAAAACTTAATAAAAAATATGTCCAGATGCTTTAAAAAATTCCAGGATGGGGCAGGAGAGGGCTTGCATGGCCACAGTCAGCTGAAGAGGAACTTTTGTCTTTGTTCAGTTGCTAAGTTGTGTACAACTCTTTTGCGATACCACAGACTGACTGTAGGCCGCAGGCTCCTCGGTCCATGGGATTTCCCAGGCAAGGATACTGGAGTGGGTTGGCATTTCCTCCTCCAGGGGAATCCTCCCAGCCCAGGGACTGAACCTGCATCTCCTGTGTCTCCTGCATTGGCAGGTGTGTTCCTTACCACTGAGCCACTAGGAAGCCCTGAAGAGGAATAGCAGCCCCCTTATTTGCAAAAGGTTTGTCCTCTGCAGGATGTCAGAGCCCTACCTCACCCCATGAATGTGCATGCGCTGAGCTCACTTCATTTTCTTGTATTACTTGCTCAGTCCATCCAAACATCAGAGACTGTGACCTCTGCCCTATATCCACAGATTTCTAACACCCCCTCGATGACCATGATGCAATGCAAAGCGAATGAACCTTTAGTGCAGGGCTTCTCATTAACACAGCTCCTTGCAAGGTCCTACACCTCATTTTATATCTGTGTCTATATCACTATCAGTATTTATTTTATGAGGCCTCCCACCACCAGAACTAAGTTTCAATTCCATGCCACCAAGATCTGCCTCTACTGGCTCTAAGAGATTATCAAACTAGAATGAAAAACTCACCACCACCACCAACAACAACAAAAAAAAACATGCTAAAAGATTGCTGCCCCTCCTTGCTGCCCACAGATGTTAGATGGAAATCCACTGGGAAGAGTGGATATCTGCTCTTATTAGGCACTATCTCTAGTAGGGTATGGAGAATTAATTGATAAAATGATAGAGTGTCTTTACTCAGGATGCTTGTTAAAATCTGGATGATTGCCTGCAGCAAAAAATAATTGAAAATGTGATCAAAAGTTACAGTCAGGCTACTTGGTACAGTGTGTGATGCTCTGATTTCAGAAGAAAGGCAGAACTAACTTGTGAATTGAAACCTTGAGAGAAGCCTTCAGCCTTTCAGCCACATGCTGAAAGAAGCAGCACAAAGTCTTAACCCCTGTGCTTCTTGCTCTCAGACCTTGGCTTTTGAAAACCAGTTAAATGAACAGTATCTCTTAAGAGTCCTCAGGAAAATTCTCTAGATTAAAAAAAAAATGTCCTTCTCTACCTATAGTGCCCAGGGTCAGAAATTATATTCTTAAGAGATGGTGGTGTGAGTTATGGATATTTAGGAGGATGTTCGTAGAAAATTCAAGGGCTAGGAAGGGAGACTCCTGGAGTAGAAATTAACCTAGAGGGTTAAGTCTCAGGAAGGTTCTGCCTCTGTTGAGCTCCACAAAACCTAGAATCAAGCCAAAGCAGAAAAAAGCCAAATTAAAGGCAGAATTGATACAAGACAGTAACACAGATTTCAGATCAGGGGTTCAGCAAACTACGGCCCATAGAGTATTGTCTGGATTATGTAAATAAAGTTTTCTTGGCACAGCAACATCCATTCATTTAGATATTGACCACGACTATGTTTGCACTGCAACAATACACTCCAGTAGCTGTTACAGAAGCTGTGTGACCCTTTGAGATAAAGTCTGCCCACACAACTCCTATTCAGATCGCTGCTTCACTTAAATTTGGACAGGTATGAGAAGAAAAGCAAGGAGAGATAAGAAAGCCTTCCTCAGTGATCAATGCAAAGAAAGAGGAAAACAACAGACTGGGTAAGACTAAAGATCTCTTCAAGAAAATTAGAGATACCAAGGGAACATTTCGTGCAAAGATGGGCTCAATAAAGGACAGAAATGGTATGGATCTAACAGAAGCAGAAGATGTTAAGAAGAGGTGGCAAGAATACACAGAACTATATTAAAAAAAAGATCTTAATGACCCAGATACCACAATGGTGTGATCACTTACCAGACATCCCGGAATGTGAAGTCAAGTGGGCCTTAGGAAGCATCACCACGAACAAAGCTAGTGGAGGTGATGGAATTCCAGCTGAGCTATTTCAAATCCTAAAAGATGATGCTGTTAAAGTGCTGCACTCCATATGCCAGCAAATTTGGAAAACTCAGCAGTGGCACAGGACTGGAAAAGGTCAGTTTTCATTCCAATACCAAAGAAAGACAACGTCAAAGAATGTTCAAACTGCTGCACAATTGCACACATCTCACATGCTAGCAAATTAATGCTCAAAATTCTCCAACAGAGGCTTCAACAGTACGTGGTCTGAGAACTTCCAGATGTTCAAGGTGGATTTAGAAAAGGCAGAGGAACCAGAGATCAAATTGAAAACATCCACTGGATCATAGAAAAAGCAAGAGAGTTCCAGAAAGACATCTATTTCTGCTTCATTGGCTACACCAAAGCCTTTGACTGTGTGGATCACAACAAAGTGTGGAAAATTCTTAAAGAGATGGGAATACTAGACACCTAACCTGCCTCTTGAGAAATCTATATGCAGGTCAAGAGCAACAGTTAGAATGGGACATGGAACAACAGACTGGTTCCAAATTGGGAAAAGAGTACATCAAGCTATATATTGTCACCCTGCTTATTTAATTTATATGCAGAGTACATCATGCAAAATGCCAGGCTGGTGGAAGCAAAAGCTGGAATCAAGATTGCCAGGAGAGATATCAATACCCTCAGATATGCAGATGACACCACCCTTATGGCAGAAAGCAAAGAAGAACTAAAGAGACTCTTGATGAAAGTGGAAGAGGACAGTGAAAAAGTTGGCTTAAAACTCAACATTCCAAAAACTAAGATCATGGCATCTGGTTCCATCACTTCATGGCAAATAGATGGGAAAACAGTGGAAACAGTGAGAAACTTTATTTTCTTGGGCTCCAAAATCACTTCAATAGTGACTGCAGCCATGAAATTAAAAGGCACTTGCTCCTTGGAAGAGAAGCTATGACCAACCTAGACAGCATATTAAAAAGCAGAGACATTATTTTGCCAACAAAGGTCCATCCAGTCAAAGTTATGGTTTTTTCAGTAGCCATGTATGGATATGAGAGTTGGACCATCAAGAAAGCTGAGCATTGAAGAACTGAAGCTTTTGAAGTTTGGTGTTGGATTAGACTCTTGCAAGGCTCTTGGATTTCAAGGAGGTCAAACCAGTCAATCCTAAAGGAAATCAGTTCTGAATATTCATTGGAAGGAATGATGCTAAAGCTGAAGCTCCAAGACTTTGGCTACCTGATGAGAAGAATTGACTCACTGGAAAAGACTCTGATGTTGGGAAAGATTGAAGGCAGCAGGAAAAGTGGACAACAGAGGATCAGATTGTTGGATGGCATCAACTTGATGGGCACAAGTTTGAGCAAGCTCTGGGAGTTGGTAATAGACAGGAAAGCCTAGCATATTACAGTACACGGGACTGCAACGAGTCGGACGTGACTGAACAACTGAACTAAACTAAGAAGGAACAGTGGTAGGAGAAATTTCCCTTATTCAGAACCTATTATATTCTGGATACTGGCCTACATGCCAGATGAAAGTTATTCACTTCATACTTAAAATCAGTCTATAAGGTAGGATTAGTCATATTGTTATTTTACATAGGAGCAAACTACCACACCCAGAAAAAGAAACTTTCCACACAATTTGAAGAATGCGGTGTTGGACATCATTTTGATCCACTTTCTGTAGTGTGAGCAATATATCCTTTAATACTGTGGGGTTGGATTTTGAAGAGAAGAAATGGGGTTTTATGTTTTGTGCTTTTTTCCCTACCATCTGGGATGGCCCCAAATTGCAAAGGACAGAAAAAAGAGTAATTGTCTACCAGACATTCTGTGGGATCCCCAGCAAAAACTACTTAAAGTTGAAGATTTCTTAAGCCAACTGCTAAACATCAACATCAGAAAGGGACTGGGGACAAGAGAAGTATCAAAAGGGAAAGGACAGGGGCCTCAGGATTCTGCTTAAATTCAAGCGCTGCCCCTAATGACACAGTGACAGGGGCAAGGGGCCTCCTCTGAGCGTGGAGATAAGATACTATCCTCTGAAATTCACCGAGGACCAAAGGAGTGACCTTTGGTCCTCACAGGCTTGTACATGAAGAAGCACTTAATTATTCCTTTTTTAAAATTAACAGCATCGGTGCCTTGTGTGGCTGAGAAGGAAAAATAAAAGGAAGAGAGCTCCCTGTATCAGACAGCCACTGCTGTGTAATGAGCCGCCCCAAAGCAAAGCGGTTTGGAACGACAGGCATTTGTTGCTGCTCAGGAATCTGTGAGTGGTTTTGCCAATCTGGGCCAGGCACGGCTGCCCTTTTAGGACTGGAACATGGGTCTGTAGTCAGCTGAGTTAGAGGCTGGGCTGGATGTTCTAGGAAAGGTATGGCTCATCTGCCTCGTGGGTGGCTGGCTCTTATCCTGACAAGTGTAGTAAGTGAGCACTGGATCTCTCATCATCTAAAAGGCCCATCTAAGCTTGTTGCTAAGGCATCTGGGCAGAGTTCAAAGACAGAAAGTAAAAGAAGGCAATGACTCTTGCCAGCACTGGAAACGAGCAGTTTGTCTATTTCCAACATTCTCTAATGGTCAAAGCAGGTCACCAGGGCAGCCCATATTCAAGCAGTGGGAAAAATTCGCTCTCTTGATAAGGGCTGCTATCAAGTCACATTGCCTGAGGCGTGGCGACAATCAATGCTCCCCACCTCCTCCTTTTCCTTCTTTTGAAAAAGGAAAATGTTAATATTCATACACATCTGTAGTAAAGATTAAATGAGACAAGATATTTAAAAGATCTAAGTGCTGTGTGGCACATTCTAGGCACCCAGTAAGTGAATCTTGCTGCCTTTGCTGTGTTGCTCTAATCTATGCACTATGAGTCATCCAAACGTTTTTTTGTTGTTGTTTTTTTTTTAATTTTATTTTATTAGTTGAAGGCTAATTACTTCACAACATTTCAGTGGGTTTTGTCATACATTGACATGAATCAGCCATAGAGTTACACGTATTCCCCATCCCGATCCCCCCTCCCACCTCCCTCTCCACCCGACTCCTCTGGGTTCTCCCAGTGCACCAGGCCCGATCACTTGACTCATGCATCCTGCCTGGGCTGATGATCTGTTTCACCCTAGATAATATACATGCTGTTCTTTTGAAACATCCCACCCTCACCTTCTCCCACAGAGTTCAAAAGTCTGTTCTGTACTTCTGTGTCTCTTTTTCTGTTTTGCATATAGGGTTATCATTACCATCTTTCTAAATTCCATATATATGTGTTAGTATGCTGTAATGTTCTTTATCTTTCTGGCTTACTTCACTCTGTATAATGGGCTCCAGTTTCATCCATCTCATTAGAACTGATTCAAATGAATTCTTTTCAACGGCTGAGTAATATTCCATGGTGTATATGTACCACAGCTTCCTTATCCATTCATCTGCTGATGGGCATCTAGGTTGCTTCCATGTCCTGGCTATTATAAACAGTGCTGCGATGAACATTGGGGTGCACATGTCGCTTTCAGATCTGGTTTCCTCGGTGTGTATGCCCAGGAGTGGGATTGCTGGGTCATATGGCAGTTTTATTTCCAGTTTTTTAAGGAATCTCCACACTGTTCTCCATAGTGGCTGTACTAGTTTGCATTCCCACCAACAGTGTAAGAGGGTTCCCTTTTCTCCACACCCTCTCCAAACGTTTTCTAAGTAGGTTGTATTCTCCTTTCAAAGAACTTCTGAGCTCCAGATATAGTTAATTCTGGGTGAGGAACAAATTACATGTATATTCTTCTCACCTAGTGGAGAAATGATGACTATTATCTGTGTAGGCAGCTCAAAAACAGGCTATGTTTCCACTGAGAGTTGAATGCGTTTGTGCCTTTCCTGTGACAGTGGTACGCAGAGAAACAAGATGGAAATGCAGGATAAGGATGCACTGGGCCTTGCCGTGACTGAGGTCAGATGTCTGGAGCTGCGGGTATAATCTGTATCACAGTCCTTGAGGACTGGAGACGAAGCCCAGTCACTACTTGAGCAGCAGGGCAGCCGGGGAGTGCTGACCAGCACCGCCATCCGTGTAGGCGGTGGCCAAATTATTAGCATAAACATTTCTTCAGAGAAACTTAAGAAGCAAAAGAGTCTGTACCCACCCATGTACAGAGAATGCTGTCTCAAATACACTGAGTGACTTGGCTTACATATTAGGAGCTGAACAACACTATTTACAGGAGCAGAAAATTACGGAAGCACAATGCATGAAGGACTGTTACAAAGCCCCAGGACATCCACACCTAAGTAGAAATGAAGGAAGCAACTGGCTGTCCTGCTGTTTACTGCCTGGTTGATTAGTAGCAACAAGAAAGGTAATACCAGTTTAAAGCGAAAGGCCTTAAAACCTGGTTATCTAACTTAAAGACTGAAAAGTGTATTCTTATAAGGGAGGTGCTTAGATACTAATTAGGTATCAACATGGATCTAGAGTAGGGTCACATAAATGAATATTATGAAGAATTCAGCCTCATTATAGGCAGTACAAAGAAAGGTGAGTGTCATATTGCAGGGGCTGGACCTAAGATGGGTTTAAAAACAAACAAAAACTTCTATGAGTTTAAGGAAAGAATCTTTGATCTGACTCCTTTCAAGAATAATAAAGAGGAAAGCAAAACATCATTTCTAATGAGGAGTATATACTGGAAAAATGTCACAAATCTTTTTCTTATCTGTTAGGTTAATAATTATCCCTCAATAATTATTTTAGGATTTTTTGCAAATCCCAAACGGTTCCACTATTTTGCAACCAAAGAGTGTCTGTAATCTAATGATCATTTCCTCAAAACATAAAAGAAAATATCATCTTTTGGTGTTGCCAGGAAAAAAAAATGTGGAAAAAAGTATCTTCCCCCAAGAAAGGTTATTACACTATGTCATATAAAGAATCAATCTTAGATACTTGATACATGTGTCATTAAAGGACATTTGTTAGAGGATGATTTTATTGAGTGTGTTCTTATAGACCAGGCCCAATGTTAAGTACTTTATGAGCATTATCTTATCACAATCATACAAAGGTGATATGGGTACTGTTGTTACTGGTTAAGAACCTGAGGCCCAGAGACATAAGTAACTCATCAGAAGAGATGCTGATGGTAAATGGTAGAGAGGGGAACCCAAACCAGGCAGTAGGAATCCACTTTAACCACTAAAAGTGTTTGTTTGGTTTTTTTTACATTTTAAGTTTACTGGAGTATAGTTGATTATGGGCTTTCCAGGTGGCACAGTGGTAAAGAATCTGCCTGTCAATGCAGGAGGTGCAAGAGACCTGTGTAGGTTAGATTCCTGGGTCAGGAAGATCCACTGGAGTATGAAATGTCAACCCACTCCAGTATTCTGGCCTGGGAAATCCCATGGCCAAAGAAGCTGGTTGGCTACGGTCCCTGAGGTCGCAAGAGCTGGACATGACGGAGTATCACATGCACACACACAGCTGATTGTAGGTCATTATTAATACTAACGAAGCAGGGATATATTTTCTGATGAATCTCAGAATGCATGCTAAAAGGTCAAATTTGGTTTCAATTTCTAAAACTTACCTTATTTTTCAGAACTTTATTAAAGCATTATTTCTGCTTAACTATGACATAATTTCATTTTCCCAAATCCCATTGTAATTTGCATGAGGATTCCTTTTCTTTGGCTATTATAAAGGTTTCTATTTTAAACATTTAAAAGTGTTATGGTAATGCTTGGGTTTCCCTGATGGCTCAGCTGGTAAAGAATCTGCCTGCAATGTGGGAGACTGGGTTCAAAACCTGGGTTGGGAAGATCCCATGGAGAAGGGAATTGCAACCCACTCTAGTATTCTTACCTGGAGAATTCCATGGACAGAGGAACCTGGTGGGTTACATACAGTCTATGGGGTCACAAAGAGTCAGACATTACTGAGTAACTAATACACACACACACACACACACACACACACAGAGTGCATTTACAGGATAAATTTCTGGAAGTGGAATTAGTGGGTCACTGGGTGTGTGCAGTGTAATGTTAACAGATATTGCTGAACTGCCTTGCAGAGAGCTTGTGCTTTACTCTCCCCCTTCACAGTGTTCGATGATGCTTGTTTTTCTAAATCTTGCCAACACTGTGACATTAATCTTTTTGATCTTTGCTAACTTACAACAAGTACAAAATGGTAACTGAATGTGCATTTTTGAATTATGGATCACGTAAGCATCTAACTCACATGACTGTGTGCTCAGTCGTGTCCGACTCTCTGCGGCCCCATGGACTGCAGCCCACCAGGCTCCTCTGTCCATGGGATTTCCCAGCAAGAATGCTGGAGTGGGCTACCATTTCCTACTCCAGGGGATCTTCCTGATCCAGGGATCAAGCTCATGTCTCCTGCATCACCTGCACTGGCAGGCAGATTCTTTAACATTTGAGCCACCTGGGAAGCCCATGAATATCTAAACCAATAATTGAAAGCCACTTGAAAAAAAAAATGTGTTACAAATATTAAACTATGGTGAAACTAAAATTAAGACCCTCAGGGAGAAACTGCAGGAAGAAAACTTAACATGTACCAAAATCCTTAAAAATATCACGAACCACTTTAGGATATGATAAATTGCTCATGGTGTGAAGTAATCAAGAAAAGATGAGGTAGTCTCTCGAAAGGAATGTTGAAGCTAAGAAGATATTAAATAATAGTGGGAAGGGGGTGGATTTGATGGCCTCCCTTCAGCCAAGAAATTCCATGGAAATCCCATCAATGGGTTTACTCACTGCAGTTTGGAGTCATTTTGTAAAAGGAAGGTTCTGACTTGATCAAAAGTCATGATACTTGTGAAAACTTAATAGAGCAGTTCTAGCCATTTCACACTTTTCTTTCCTCCAGGACAATGACTCCCACATAATGGATATTCATTAAGTACCCATTACTCTATTGCTTATAGTTTGTACAATTACAAAAAGATCATAGAGTCTTTCAAAACTCCTATTACAAATTTTTATTCTCCTTGCACAGATTAAATAAGGTGGAAGACTTTAAGAAACTTTAATTACAATAGCTGGTACAATCTGATATCATAATCATATTTTTCTCCAAATTCTATCCACACATTTTCCAGCAATTATAGCAGTGCTTCCTTCCCCCTGTATTAGAGAATTAGTCATTGATGTTTAATCAGGGGAAGGATCATAATTAATCAAAGTGCCCATTTAGAAGAACTTGCAAGTGGTCAGGAAGACTTTTTAGCCTTCCGACAAATCTTATCTTGGAAAGCTGAAATAAGCAGATTAAATAAATTGTGCTTTCTCAATTCAAAATGTAATTCTCTAACTTCAATTACAAAGTTTTCCAGAATTCTAAACTAAGACATATATATTCGAGTCTCTATTTCAAGACACATAATCAGATTCTGAAGCAAAAAAAAAAAAAGTCAGAACCAAAACTTGGTAACAGCTTTAAATTTGTTCAACACAGAATTATTCTAACATTACTCTCCCTATAGTTTTGAAAATAAGAATCTGTATTCAGACAAGCTCTTAATTTACTGAGAAATCCCACTAGGGTACTCATATGCCTCCATAAATATCCAGATTTCACTATCATCTGAAGATTCACAGAAAGGAGTCACTTAGAAAGGACTGTGATAATGCTAAGTCAGGAGGCTGAAAGTCCATCCTAAGCAACCAAAATTGAGTCCATGAGGCCTAAGTTAGAATCTTAACTTGGCTTCTTAGTGGTTATAGAGTCTTCATCTGCAAACTGTCACTAATAAAAGTAGCTATTGCAGTCAGGTAGGTGAGCAGGTAGATTGAATTATAAGAATTACAGCTGACAAACCACTCAACATGGTGTTTGGCACATGGCAAATGCCTCCACATATTAGTTTTTCATCATGTCACTGTAACAGAGTCCCACATACATCTCTCAGGAATTACAAGAACTTCAAAATGACCCTGACTGACTCATACCCCTTCCAAACAAACTGACGCTGAGAAACCCTTCCCTTTTTACTTCTCCTCTTACCTTCTGATACTTCAGTCCATTTTCTTCCACTTCCATCTAGATTATTCTCACATGGTCTGGTCTAGAAAAAGTCTATAGTGGGCGAAGGGAAGGTAAATGCTCAGACTTTATCTCCCTACTTTTTATCATATCTCTGCTCCAACTTCTATGATAAAAAGCTTACTCCATTATGATGAATATATGTCAGTATGCATTTGTTCACACTCATAGAATGTACAGTATTAGCATGAACGAATCATCCCGTAAACTATGGACTTTGGGTGATTATAATATGTCATTGTAAGTTCATCAATTGTAAAAAAACATACCACTCGGGTTAAGGATGTTGATAATTGAAGAGGCTACTCATGTATGAGCGCAGGGGGTAGATGGGAAATTACATCTTCTCAGTTGTGTTGTGAACCTAAAACTTGTCTTTATAAAGTCTAAAATAATTTAAAGCATTAATCAAATAAGAAAAAAAGCTCAGTCTGACTTGGAAAAGTTGCCCTATGTTTTGTGAAAAATGATGTATATTTTGGTTCAATCCAGAGCCAGCATTGTGAATTTGGCATTTTTTTTTTTTTAAACAAGATCTGAGTGAGAAAAGATGTTGGAAGAGTGAGAAAAGATGTTGGAAGAGACTCTCCCCATATTCAGGAGACAGCTTTTTCACGTCTCTGCACTGTGCACATATGCTTGTATCTCCCTTCTGGATCATCACTTCTTGAACCTCTTACTCGTGCATCAAAAGCATCTCAAATGTAATCACATCCATAAAGTCTTTCCTTTCCTGCTCCCTTACAGTCAGTCACTTACTCCTCTGTCTGACTTGATTATCTATGATACACTTCTGTCAGTGTGGTGTTGTAGTTATTTGTTCACATCTGTCTCACCCAGCAGCTCACAGGGGCTTGGGATTCCTTTCTGTCATGGGCCCAGGTGCAGCGTGACTGGTACAGACTGGGTCCTGATAAACGGTGAACTGAGGCCCTGCCCCACTAGAGGGCAGTATTAAGGGGACAGATTTAGTGCCTGGCTGTTGGTTAAATTCAAATCCGCCTCTGGCTAATCGTGGAATCTTGGATAGCTACTCAAACACCAAATGCCTTAGTTTTCCCATCTGTAAACAGATGATCGTATCTACCCCTCAGACAGGTTGTAGGATTAAATAAATGAACGCAGGGAGAGTCCTTAGTTCGGTGCCTCCCACATAGTAAGTGTTCAGTAAACGCCACCTGCTCCGGTGACTGCTGTCGCTGCAGTTGCTATGGTGATTTGCCTCTTCAGATCCTCACGTCACTGCCCGGGAAGATCCCAGCAAAGATGCTTCCATTGGTGAGCCTTGGAACTTGGCCAGTACACAAGGTGTTCCAGAAGGGAAAAAATACACTCCCAATTAAAAAATGACTTCAGATAAAAATATTTTAGAATGCCATCTGTTCATATGCTCATATGGCCAATTTCATTAAATTCTAAGGAAATATTTAAGTGCTGATATTGTATTATGAGACACCTTTCAATTGGTTGCTGAGCTTATCTGAACAATTTTTGTAGGGCACATGTTCTTTGGATGGGTTATGTATGGAACAAAACTGACTGAAAGCCAAGAATCACTAACTCACTTGCCAAATGCTTAATTCAGGCCTCACTCCTAGGACCTTCCAAAAGGAGGGTGACATCCAGACATTTTTTTTCCTTGTAGTACTACCTACCACAGTCCTCCTCTTTTCCTCCGTCTTCCCACTCCCCTCCCCATAATACATACACAATTTGTGACAGCTCCATGTTTAAGCCTATTGCTCGGAAGGTTTCCAGTTCTGATGCACATAAGGGATGAATGGGTGAGTATAAGCACTGTTTCATGTGGTCCAGTTGAGGTGGTAATGACCCATATCACCATCTCCCCACTAGGAGATTCATAAATGGACCACAAAGCATCTTGAGCAATGGCCACTTCCCAGAATTACTCCTACATTCACAACCCTGGTTCACTCCATTATTTTTTTCCCGTGAGGCATGCTTAATGCTGTCTGTAAATTTTTTTAATACATATTTTAAGTTTTTTCAGACTACTGTCTATTCACAAATGCTGTTCAGAAAAAAATATAAATATATATAAAAATATAATATATCTATATAATGTGTGTGTGTGTGTGTATGTGTGTGTGTGTGTGTTCTTACACAAACAAAATCTCTTTGAAAGTTCTTTCAAGCACTGGCCCATATCCAATGTCTATTGTATGAGTTTCTCCTTACCTTCCACTGCTCTCATTAACTTCAGAGGAATCTTGAGCATTTACAAGAGAAGCACCAAAACTATATCAAATGCCTCCTACTGAAAAATGAACCTTGATTCAGAGCTGAACCCTAAAGAGCAGTTCTGGCACATACTTAATCAGATGACAATGACTCACGCAACTTCTACAGAAGAGCAACCTGGTGACCTCTGATAGAGGATGCAAGAACAAACAAAACAAAAACCAAAACCTGCATTAAATGACCTTGGCTGTTCTTAAGATATGTACTACTTTAAAGTGATAAGCATCTCCATGGTGCTTTTTCTATATTAATTTTTAATTCAAGTGCCGGCTATAACATTGTGCTTGTTTCTGTTCTAAAATGTGTGAACCTGTATTTATATCATTATTAATTTAATCAGTTTGAGTAGCTAATTTCTCGGCTACATAAGGGTTCAAGTAGAAGGTGGGAAACTGCTGATACATGGAGTCTAGAAACATAAAGAAGCATTAAACATCTGTCAGCCAGAGAAAAAGTGTGTCTAGGGGAAGCTGAGTGGGGAATGGGAAGAAGTTCATTTGTTTTTCTCTCTTTCTCCCACTGCTATCATTCTTCTCCAGAGAGAACTTCCCATTAAAATCCATCCACTCTTCATATTTTTGCACTATATTCAAGCCACCTCAACATCTTACAAAATCCTATTGAGTCTACTCGTCAGTACAGTGGATAACTGGTCAGTATGTCCACATGTAGAAGGATGACAGCTTACAGAATACTCACTGAGTGTTTGGGTTTGAACCCTACTCTGCCGCTTCTACAGGGAAGAAGCTGGACAATTTTATTAACTCTCTGCGTCTCAGTTTCCTCACTTCTAACAAGTAAATGATGAGTCTACCTCATAGGGGCATTATGGAGATTGAACAAATTAATACATGAACATGTTTAAATGAATATCTCTTAGTCAATGCTCAAAAGGCTATCTATGGTAAAAATATTGATAGTTCTATACAGTAACCTGCCTCTCATTTGTCTGCTTCACTGTCATAAATTTTAAGGCTAGAAGGTAAATACAAGACCATGCATTCTCCCACACCACCCCTCAGATTAATAATTGAGCCCAGGAATATTATGAGACCTCTTCTAAGGGGTCATACGAATTGAAGGGTTAGTCGCTCAGTCGTGTCGAACTCTTTGTGACCCCATGGACCGTAGCCCTCCAGGCTCCTATCTCCATGGAATTCTCCAGGCAAGAACATTGGAGTAGGTTGCCATTCCCTTCTCCAGGGAATCTTTCTGACCCAAGGATGGAACCTGGGTCTCCTGCGTTGCAGGCGGATTCTTTACCAGCTGAACCGCCAGGGGTCACAATCGCCATCAGGGAAATTATTCAATCTACTTATTCTCACCCCATGAATCCTTCCAGTGAATGATGCTATGAAGCTAAAAGAAGACTTTGATTTCTATTCCTTTGGGGTAAAAATACACATTTACTCCTATGTCAACATTTGTCAGATTTTTAGATAGAAGTATTAATCTGGGTGCTGTGTGCTTTATCACTCAGTTGTGTCCAACTCTTTGTAACCCCAAGGACCGCAGCCCACCACACACCTCTGTCCGTGGGGATTCTCCAGGCAGGAATACTGGAGTGGGTTGCCATGCCCTCCTCAAAAGTATTAATATATCACCCTAGTCAACAGGGGGTTGACCACATCTTCATCTTATCATTATCACAGCTACTAGCATTTCCTGTTCTAGATATTCAAACCATAGATATCAATACCATCCACACCAAGAAAGCCAAAATATGGAGATATTATGTCATACAACATACTTTGTAGCAGAGCCATGATTAAAAGCCAGAGTATATGATTCTAAATTCCTTGAGCCTCTTGTGGAAATGACTCCACCATGAGAGTAAAGAGCATGGTTATGGAGTCCTCTGTTATTCTTGCCTGTCAGTGTCCATTTCCACTTTTTTTGGGAAAAGCCCATTAGATTATGATTTGGGAAACTCCCCCTCTCCTTGTGGAAACATTCTTAATGCAGCCAGAGCTGGGCATGGTGGCCTCACAAAGGCCTCCACTGCTGTGCAAAGGAAGCGAACACGATCCAAGTTAGCTGAATCATTCACCCTTGCCCAAGAATTTAATGTTTTATTTCAACAATGCAAGATTTAGAGAAAAATTCTCCTTAAACAAGGGCTCAAGACTGGATTCCTGAAGATGCTGTATGCTGAAATTCCTAAATCCTGTTTCCTCACTAATAAATTAAGTTTTTGCCAGTGTTAATTAGAGTCAGTATCTATTTCTTACTGCCAAAACCCCTGTAACTTATATATACCTGGGCATTTAGCTTAAACATAGCTATAATGAGTGTCTGCTGTCTTATTTATTGATATAATACCCAGCATTAACCCTTTTCCCCACAGGTTTTCAGCACTTCTCCTTATCTACTCTTGGTCCATGTGCTGCAGGTATAAGGTCAGTGATGAAAATAGGACATAAATTTGTAACATCAGAGCTAAAGACAGGTATTTTTTAAGAAACATATTAGGTAGAAATACCTTTCTGCTTACTGAGGTAAATGGAGTGACTGTGACTAAGTGAAGACTATTCATTGTAAAGTATATGCAAGACAATGGAAGAGACCTAAATCTGACAAAATATTTGAGTCCAGGGGTCCAATAATCCCTAAAACAAGGAACCGCCTTGGATTTTTGTATTTTCTAAGAAATTATATTTCCTGCCTCTCTTTTTTTGTGAGTTGTATTTATGTCACTTACAACCAAAAGAGTCTTATCTGATATGATAGCCAGTGAAAATTTCACGATCTGGTTCCGATGCTAACACATGGTGGTGACGCTGCCCTTTTATGCTTTTTAGGAATAACTGTGACTTAAAAAAAAAAAAAAAAAAAAAAAAAAACAGCTCCCATTTGTTGAGTTCTTTGTATTTTTTCAGTGATAGGCACTTTATTTTGACATTTCATTTTAAGAGCAGTCACATCTGCAGGCTGGAAGAAGGTAGTATTACTATTCCCATGATGTATGTATTACTATTCCCATGAGAATTTCAAGGGAAAGAATAGTATTTCATTTAAAGTTGTACTGAAAAAGGTGGGCACAATCCTAGGTCTCTGTGATCACAATGACTGTACTTTCTGAGGGACAACATAGTGAATTAAATGAGAAAACGAAAAAGATGTCAGGCACACTAGGGGAGGCACTCCAGAGGCAACAGCTATAGCAGTGTCTGCTAGAACTCGAGCAACCATGTTGTACAGAGTCGCCCAATTATTCCAGAATGAATGACTGTCCTTTGTTTCAAAGGCCTGAATTTCAAAATTCACATGAATTGAATTTTCATGATCTCCCATGGATCAGTGTAAGTGGTAAAATTACAAATGGCAAAATGTAACTCAAAAAGAAATCATTATATCTAATACAGAAAATGACTAATACATGACTAAATAAGACTTCTATAGTTAAATAGACTATTGCAGGAGACACCTTAATACATATTGAAATAATTTAAATAAAAATTACAACCAAATACTACAGTTGGGATCTATTTTCTTCTAATAATGGACAGATAATTCGTTAACTTCCAGCAAGTCTTAGTTAAATCAAAATGACCTTGAGAGTGCCCTTTGAATATGCTTAATGATAAGTGAAATTTATTTATGGGAATAAATTAGAGCAATGACACTCTTAGGCTTTGTATGGTTTGATCCTGAAACAAATGTTTGTGATGAAATAATAAAAACCCTTAAAATAGAGTTTTATTATCATGCAAATTCCCCAAGTACAGACTCAAGAGTGTAACACAGCATGAGGACTTTCACAAAAGCAACGTAGATAAAGGAGGGAATCAACTGAACATAAAGAAGAAGAGCACAGGAGGCTCCTGTGTTACATAATTTCAAAGAGAAAAATTCAAACCCTTTTGATGACCTTCTGTTTTGGATACACACTAAGGTGACCTGATGATATGAAACCTTGTATAATCTCATCCCCTGAGTGCAGACAGATAATTTAAATCAATAGAATAGGGTGCAGTTACTGGGCATATCACGCCTATGTTAACATATTACGGGACTCCTTAGCACACTGGAGTGAGAGACCCTTCAGCTGGCCTTGAGGAACTAATATCCACGGAGAGATCAACATGGGAGGGAACTGTCATGAGTCTTAGACTATGGTGGCCTCTGTCTGACGGCCAGTAAAAAGCCAGGGCACTTGGTCACGAAGCAACAAGGAAATGAATTCTGTCATCAACTCCAGTGAGCCTGGACTTGCATTCTCGCCCAGTCAAGTCTCAGACGACACTCCAGCCTCGGCTGACACCTTGAATGCAGACATGTAACTTTGCCCTGACCTGTAACTTACAGTATCTGTGAGGTAATAAACATGTGCTGCTAAATTTATGGTAATTTGTGACACAGTGACAGAAAACTGATCTACATTCTGTTCTGAAATTCGTGTTGTTTTATATGTTGGATGAGTCTGAAGACCTGACATATAATAGGTAAACAGCAAATATTTAACAAGCGAATGTCATTGTTTTTGAAGCCATATTTGAGAATACAACCTTACCAAGAGAAGGCACCGCTACTCTTCATTTCAAAAAAGACCATGAAGATCTTAGGGCATGATATAAGCTTACTAAACTGCTGACCAGTGATTTTGCTATTCTCATAGAGAGCCATATAAATAGTCATTACAAGAGGATTATCAGATGAAGCTGATGTTCTAGGTACCATTTGTAAACTATTGTTTGAGCTTCAGAAATTCAGAATCTCCCTTCAAAGAGTTTATGGAACATCACTATCACATAAATGAGATAGTTAAATATATGTATTAATTTTTTAATCTATTCTATATATGTTTAATTTACCAGCAAACTTATAATAAGCTAAGAAAATAATTACCTTGCCAATTTGGTCATTTCCATTTCTAGCTAATTGATTCAGTTAACATATAGAAGAAATTACACCAGATGCTGCTAAGTTTGAGTAGAAAGCATGGTTACATATTGCTAAAGATGTTGTATAAATAAACTGGTATAAATATCTTAAAAAGCAATTTGAAAAGTATGAGTGAAGAATCTGATGGTAAAATTACACTATAATATATTAATCCTGCTCTTTCTTAAAATTTATGTGAATAAAAAAGCCAAAAGTAACATTAAAATGAAAATATTAATTTTAGTATTTCCTATTAATGCAAAGAGTAAACTACAGTGAGTCATCAGGGAAGCAATTTATAGATATGGTACACAAACTACCAGAATATTATATAAAACAGCTATAAAATTATAACTATCAAAACTAAAAAAAAATTAATATTTTAGTACACAATTTGTAATATACAAAGCATAGCAGAAGGACACATAAGGCTGAGCAAAACTACAGTTTTGGGTATGGGATACATGAAATTCTTGATGTTCGGGAATAAACGGTGGCTTAGGAATATGTGCCCACCCCTCTGTATGACTTTTCCCCTACTTCCCACACTACACACCCTGCATCAAACACACACCTGCCACACCGTCAAAGCTCTATAAACGTGCTTTCCAGGTGGCACTAGTGGTAAACAATTTGACTGCCAATGCAGGAGACGTAAGAGACATGGGTTCGATCCTGGGTTGGGAAGATACCCTGGAGGATGAAATGGCAACCCACTTTAGTATTCTTCCCTGGAGAATCTCATGGGCAGAGCCTAGCGAGTTGGACACAACTGAAGTGACTTAGCACACAGGCATGCACAGAGAAAAAAGTTCCTCCATAATTGCTGGCACTGAAAACACATCCACAGAGTTTGGGGTACTTTGCTAGGATCAGTGGTTTAGAGAACTAAAGAAGTATAATTTGCTTAACGATCACACTCAGTAGTCTCTCTTCTTTTCTTCCATTTTTTAAATAGGAAACAGACACTGGTCAATAGGATTAGCTGTGGAATCCACAAGGACCACTACCTTGCAATTATCTCCTATTCTCAAACAGCAACTTTTGATGTAGTCGCTCTAGGATGATCCAAGCCAAGAAAGACATCAAAGAGAAAGCCAAGAAATAATCCCTGAGACAAAAATAAAAGCAACAGGAAAGAGATAATGACTAGCCATACTCTATAAAATAATGAAGACCTGGTTAAAAATAAAGGTATAAAAAATAGATAATAAAGTAACTTTACCAACTTGAAGAAGAAATCATGAAGAGATCAAATTCCTTTGCACAGTAGCTTGCAGCTGCCTCTTCAGTCTCCGAGCTAGAAAACTCCTACAATGGCCATATATATTTCTATTATCGGACTCTCCATGTTAAGTTGCAACAATAACAACAAAAATTCAAGAGTGTCCTTGTGGGAAATGATATGGAAAAAGGGAGTTTTCTTGCTATGATTGTAGGGAAGATCAGACCAGAATAGACTTCTCCATGTATAGAAGAATAAACCAAAAATATCCAAACCACGAAAAGCTTCTGTAAAAAGGGATGACTATATATACCTCAAGAATGAGAATTTTATTTTTGAAAAAACAATTCCTTATGGGGAAAAAGGATATTACAGAGACTATACCCTGTGATTACAATAAAATTAGAAGATAGAGCATGAAATGAGAGATGAACCATGGGACAAAATCTGCTGATACTTTGCAGAACTAAAAGTAGTAGCCCCGGAAGCAGTGAAGAAAATAAGCAATATGATAGTGGAGATGGAAGCTTAAGCATTCATCCAGTTCCATCCAGAAGGAAAAAAAAAACAAGGACCCATAAAATAAGAGTTATGAAACTGAAGTATGAATATCAGAAGAAAACAAAAATTGAGATGTTGGCAGTCCTCAAAGACTAAGTAGAAGTCAGATAATGATTAATGAATAATATACAAACATTTTCTGAGTATAGATGCAAATTGGAAATATTAATAGCAAAACGTCACACAATTATATCAGCATTTATTTTCAAGAACAAGTATCGACATAGAAAAATACCATAAATGATAGGGGAAAATAAGTTGTTTCCCCTCCAACATTAGTTTAATAATATGAATTAAATTATGAGAAAGAAACTGACTCCAAAATTCACTGTCCAGATACGCTGTCATTTATGTTGATGGCAAGAAATAAATATTCGTACACGTACATATCCAAGTGCTAAGAAAACAAACTGGATAAAATTACTGAAGGACTGGCAATGAACCCAGAAATAATTTTAAAATAAAATGAACTCTAATTAACACTTGTGAAATGTAATGCAAATTGCAAGATCACACCAACAAATCTAGGATGGAGTAGTGTGTAAAAGGAAACTGAGATCAAGCTAATTTTACTGCCTGCTGTATTAATTTCCTATTGCTGCCACAATAAACAACCACAAATTTAGCATTGTAAAACGATATCCCTCTATTATCGCCTAGTTCTGTGGGTCAGGAGGCTGATGGCCTTCACTAGTTTGTCTGTTTTGAGTCACACAGGCTGAAATTCAGGTGTCAGTAAGGCCGGCATTATTCCTTTACGGAGAGTCTGGGCATGACTCTGCTTCACGGCTGTTGGCAGAATTCAGTTCTTGGTGGTTCTATGACTGTGGTCCTGCTTTCATGTTGGTGTCTACTGAGGGGGTCAGTCTTAGCTCCTGGAACTGCCACATTTCTTAGGTTATGGACCCTCTCTTCATCTTCAAAACCTTGAGTTGAATTGAGTCCTTCTCATTCTTCCCTGATAGCTCAGATGGTAAGAATCTGCCTGCAGTGCAGGAGACCCAGGTTCGATCCCTGGGTCGGGAAGATCCCCTGGAGAAGGAAATGGCAACCCACTCCAGTATTCTTGCCTGAAAAATCCCATGGACAGAGGAGCCTGGTGGGCTGCAGTCCATGGGGTCGCAAAGAGTTGGGCACGACTGAGTGAATAACACACACATGTCCTTCAGATCCTCTCCGATCTATTTTAAAGATATCCCTTCTGCCTCATCTCTTCCCCTCTCCTTCCAGACATGTGTCCCTGACTAACTCTTTTGCCTTCCTCTTCTGTATGTAAGGGCTCACATAGTTACATGGGACTTCTTCAGATAATCTTTGACCATCTACCTAGTTTAGTATCAACTCATGTCATTTGCAAAATCTCTTTACAGCACCAGTTAGTGTTTGAATGATCAGAGGACAAGAATCTTGGGTGGGGGAGGTGGAGGCAGCTTGAAATCCTGCTGATCATATCTAGTAAAGGAAGTATTCAGATGTATCATCATAATTGTTGGTGATGATTCATAAATATAACTTCAAGATTTTTTTAACTTAAAGGTAATTATTATGAAATTTAAAAATAGGATGTGTCTCCTTCAAATCATACAAGAGATATGAGAAAGCAAACCAGACAGCAACATAGATAAAGGAGAACAGAAGGAAGTAAATATGTAACAAAAACAATAGAAAGAAATAAAAATTTATTATTAGAGACAATGTGTGAAAATAAGTGCAAAATATAAATATAAAAATACTAGATGAAAATGTGTAAGGCTATTTAAATAACCACAGAGTGAGAAGCACTTATGATATAAAATACAGAACCCATGTAAAAGGAAATTGGCTATGCCAACTAAATAAAGAGAAAACATCTACATATCAAGAAATAAAAATAAAAGACACAGTGGAAAACTATTTGTTGCATGATTCCTACAAATCCAAAGGGGGGAAAAAAAGCTCAGTGGAAAAATAAGCAAAGGAAATGGATGGATCGTTGACAGAAAAACATACAAAATTTTTTTTAAACATTTAAACAGCTGTTCAGCTTTACTCATTAGAAGAAAAATAAAGATTGAAATAGAGATTCTATCTTTAGCCTGTCAGAGCAGTGAAATGAAAAATGCTTGATGTGTATTTTGTAAAGGAAACACCTCTTAGATTGCTGCTGGGAGTTAAGATGCATATAACCTCAGAGCAGGGTGACTGAGCAATCTCTCTCTCTCTCTCTTTTTTTTTCTCTTTTTAAAAGAAACTATTTTAGAGCAGTTCTGAACTTATATAAAAGTTGTGAAAACATCTGCAGACACCTGATTTCCCCTGTTATTAGTATCTTATATAACTATGGTGAATGTATCACAACTAATGAACTAGTATTGATGCATTGATGAAAGTCCACACCACACGTTATTAAGATTTCCTTATTTTGTCTAATGTCCTTTTTTCTGTTCTAGATGTATCAGCTAACAATTTTAGTTAGTCAGCATGCCTCCTTAGGCTTCTCTTGGCTATGGTGTTTCTTTAAAACTTTCTTGGTTTTTGATGACTTTGGCAATGTTGAAGAGTACTGAACAGGTATTTTGCAGAATGCCCCTCAGTTGGGATTTGCATTTTTTTAAAATTATTAGTCTGCATATGTATTTTTGGAAAGATGATTGTGAAGGCAAGAAGTGTCATTCTCATGATCTCATATTAAGGGAATGTCCTATCAACACCACTTACTACTGCTTTTCATCTCAATCACCTGACTGAAATAGCTGGCCAGGCTTCTCCACTATGCGTTACTCTTTCCCCTCCTTGTCATACTGTGTTTTTTAAAAGAAAGTCACTTTATGCTACCCATATTAAGGAATGGAGACTGATGCTCTTAACTCCTTAAAGATGAAGTAGTTATAGAAATTACTGCATTTGGAATTCTTTAGTGTGGGAGATTTTTCTATTCTTTTCCATTTACTTCTTTAGTAAGCCACTTATTTACATCAGTACAGACTGATGGATACTTACTGTACACTTCAGGTTATAATCTGATACTACTTGACTCATTGTGTTGCTAAGATGTTTACAAATTTGGCCATTGAGAACTCTTCATTGGTTCCTGTGTCCCATTTATATACTCCTATCATTGTGGCTTTTTAAATTTTTGAGCACTTATTAAAAATTTTTTTTTTACTTTCTAAAACTATAAAATGATTCAGACTCATTTCATATATTTTCTGCTCCAATCATAAAATCAACCATTTTCCCAAGGAGGCTTGGTTCTATTTATTGGAGAATGGTATGGAAACCAAGACTTGGGTGTCAGGTACATTGATGCTACTGAGGTGTAGTTGTTTCCAGGTCTTCTCAGTTGACACGAACAGAGCAAGAAAAGTGTGTGTGTACACTAATTCACATGTATAAAAATAGCTGCAAATATTTCTACATGTAACCATCTGTGACTACAATAAACTAAACATGAATTTATACTGATAGCTCCAACTGTACTCAATTACCATGTTATTTACCATAACATCCTATTTTATCAGTGAAAACAATGCCATTTAAATATAAATACATATCCAACAATTTCAATCATACAGACCGATTCATACATGTACAAAATGACATGCAAAAACACATTGACTGCAGCACTGTGATAAGAGTCAAGATGTGAAAATAAGAAATATCTTTAACTTCAGTAGAAATCAAAATAATACTAATTGAGGCAGTATCTTGTGCTACCTGAGACATTTTCAAGGCTGAAAAACACTGCTAATACTCAGTAAACTGATGTTATCTCTGCTGTTCAGACTGTAAGTCCATAAGAGACTTCTGCAGGAATGTGAAAATGTACATCAAATATTTAAACATACATATGCTTTTCAATCAACAACTGAATTTCTAGGATTTATGTTAAGGAATAATCTGGGATTTTTGAAGGCTCACCCATAAAACTAACTGCTACAGTCAGTCACATCTCAGTCACACATGGTCACAATAAGATATAAACTTGAGTTATACAATAGGATTTAGCTAAATATATTCTGGTAAAGCCATATAATAAGTATAATACTATAGTGTACTTAAATCACAATTTTAAAAGAAATACAAATCTTGGATAAGAAGGATATCAGAGGATGACTGCAGTATTGTTAAGTTCTAAGAGAAACATCACAAAATTTACATAATGTAGGGTTTATTTGTAAAAAAAAGTGTATGTTTTATACATACACATACATACATACACACACACATATATCCCTATGTACATATGAACAACCATTACTTTCAGTTTAGGAGTTATAAGTCATTTTAAATATTAAATATAACTTTGTTATAAGGTATTTTTTCATTTTATAGAAACATAAAAATTTTAAAGATTTCATAATGTGCACATATTACTTTTGCAATTAGCGTATACGTATGTGTAAAGAAGAAAATCCTCAATAAAACATAAATAAAGGACTATGAGTGATTATGGTTTTCACAATTCTATTTTTATTTCAATGTCTTTTAAAGGAAATAAAAAAGTATAACAGCCTCGGTGACTTATAATTTTTTCCTTCAAATTTTAGGTTTGGATAATCATTTCCATTTTAAAAAGTCTGTAGTAAGAACCTGAACCTGAATGGAAAAATCAGCTGCAGATAATAAGGCTGAAGAGGACAGCCAGGAAGCCACAGGGAAACAATCGTAACTCCATACTCTGCGGCTGAGTGGGAATTAGGTCAGTCAGCACACACGCAAGTCAGTACTCCACTGGAGCAGAAATGCAACTTGCCAGAATCCCGTCAGCAGGCTCACTGGTGACCCCTTTGTAATGCTGTAGAACCTCTTAGCTTCCTATCTCAGTCTGGCATCTTAGTCCCTCATTTCTCTTTCAAATGAGCTCTCTTCTGTTAAGAAAGGCATTTTGACTTTTTATTTTTCCTTTTTTTTCTCCCTCAATTTCAGCAACAGTTAAGTAGACAAATGACCTTAGATATACCAGCTTGCCTAAAGAGAGGAAACCATTCCCTCAGGATGCAAAAAGTAAATGATGTGATTATGTACATTACTAAAAAACATTCCATCCAGCACTGCAATGACATTAATATCCTAACGTGGTGATGGAGCAGAATTTAGTACTGGCAAATCTGATACTATCTCTAAAGCTGTCAGTTGGGTCACACAGACACACACACACCCTTAAAGTTGAAAGATACGGACTTTCAACTTTAGCAGAAACATTTTTTATCAGATTTCTGCAAGAATAGAGAGCATTTTGTTTTGGGTATTATTGACATTAGTACTGCATATAAAAGAATGCGGCCACAAAAAGATGTGCTATTTTTTAATTCTCAACGAGACTTTAAAGCAATCTCAAATTCTATGTGTCGTTCAGAACTGAGGCACTGTGTTGGCAAGGACAGCATTAAAATACTCTGTCACACTCTGTCTTCAGGTGTGGTGGGTACTTATTTTACAGAAATAATATTTTTAAAATTCTACACTCAAAAGTCTATCATGCACACATGCACACACACATATTGGCTTCCTATGAACTAAGAGTACCCTCATTATTGCCAGGAGAAATATCAATAACCTTAGATATGCAGACAATAACAATCTAATGGCAGAAAGTGAAGAGGAACTAAAGGGCCTCTTGATGAAGGTGAAAGAGGAGAGTGAAAAAGCTGGCTTAAAATTCAACATTAAAAAACTAAGATCAAGACTTCTGGTCCTATCACTTCATTACAGACTTTATATTCTTGGGCTCCAAAATCACTGCAGATGGTGACTGCAGCCATGAAATTAAAAGATGCTTGCTCCTTGGAAGAAAAACTATGGCCAACCTAGACAGCATATTAAAAAGCAGAGACATCACTTTTCTGACACGGGTCTGTATAGTCAAAGCTATGACTTTTCGAGTGGTCATGTATGGATGTGAGAGTTAAGAGAATGAAGAAGGCTGAGCACCAAAAAATCGATGTTTTCATACTGTGGTGTTGGAGAAACCTCTTGAGAATCCTTTGGACAGCAAGGAGATCAAACAGGTCAACCCTAATGGAAATCAACCCTGAATTGGAAGAACTGAACTGAAGCTCCGATACTTTGGCCACCAGATGTGAAGAGTCAACTCACTGGAAAAGACTCTGATGCAGGGAAAAACTGAGGTTTCGAGGAGAAGGGGACAACAGAATATGAGACAACTGGATGGCACCATTAACTCAATGGACATGAGTCTGAACAAGTTCCAGGACATAGTGAAGCACAGATAGGCCTGGAGTGCTGCAGTCCATGGGGTCATAGAGTCGGACAGCACTGAGCGACTGATGCTAACATATGATAATAGTGCAAAAACAGAAAATTCACATCCTGTGCTTTCCCCAGCTTCTAAATGACAAACACTGGCACCCAACCACCCCTTAAATAAGTTGTGTTTCTACAAAGTGAATAGATTAGCAGAAAGAGATAAGCTTCCAAGGCCTTCCTAAAACCTTTTGGAAATAAAAACAGAATCAGAGCAGATCAGGGAAAACACTCACTTTGTTATTTTAAAGAGATCAGAAAAATTTAAAACCTTTAGACAGACATACTGCTAAACTTGTTTTTTTTTTTTTAAATGGTGACTATTTGACAATTTTTATTCTTGTCCTGTGATATGGGATATATTTGCAAGGTTTTCCAAAAAAAGACATCTGGAACGGAATCTCCCAGTTGATATCAGACATTCACTTGGTGGGAAAGATGAGCTTCGACTAATTTTGCAACGGCTGTGTTGAGGTTAGTGAGTTAGAAGCATGATGTCTATTTCTTTAGCATTTCATTCACAAGGTCATATGCGCAGTTTTTAAGGTTTATGAAACACTTCTATGCATACTCAATCTTAAATATATGCTAACAAACTTCTGAGAGTAGAAAAGACATTTAACATTAGCATCACTTCAAACACACTGAGGAAATGATGGCAGAGGTAAGCTCCTGGCTGTGGCTCCTGGAGCAAGTGCATTTGGCCCAGTGCATTTGGCCCAGCAATTGCTAATGAATTTACAGTGCAGTAGTGGTTCAAGAAATTGTCCAAAGGAGACATGAGCCTTGAATATGAGGAACACAGTGGCTGGCCATTAGAAGTTGACAACAATCAACTGACAGTAACCACTGAAGCGAATCCTCTTACAACTACATGAGAAACTGTCCAAGAATTCAGTGTCGACCATTTTATGGTCATTAGCATTTGAACCAAACTGGAAAGGTGAAAACTTTCCATACATGGTTGCCTCATGAGCTGACTGCAAAACAAAAAACCTTGTCATTTTGAAGTGTCATCTTCTCTTTTTCTGTGTAACAGCAACAAACCATTTCTCGATCAGATAGTGACATGAGACAAAAACTGGATTTTATAAAACAGCCAGAGACAGCCAGCTCAGTGGCTTCAGAAGCTTCAAAGCACTTCCTAAAGTCAAACTTGCACCAAGAGGTCACTATCACTATTTGGTGATTTGCTGCCCCTCTGATCCACTACGGCATTCTGAATCCTGGCAAAAGCATTACAACTGGGAAGTATGATCAGTAAATCAATGAGACGCTGAAAGCTGCAATGCCTGTGGCTGGCATTGGTCAACAGAAAGGGCCCAATTCTACTCCAAGACAATGCCTGATCACTTGTCACATGCACATCCAATTCTTCAAAAGTTGAATGAATTGGGCTACAGAGTTTTGCCTCCTCTTCCACATTCACCTCTCCTCTCACCATCATTTCTTCAAACATATCGACAACTTTTTGCAGGGAAAATGCTCCCACAACCAGCAGAATGCAGAAAATGCTTTCCAAGAGTTTGTCAAATCCTGAAGCATGGATTTTTATGCTACTGGAATAAACAAACTTATTTCTCGTTGCCAAAAATGCTTATTGTATTGGTCCCTATTTTGATTAATAAAGATGTGCCTGAGTCTAGTTAGAATAATTTAAAATCCAGGATCTGAAACCCTAATTATTTTTGCACCAATCTAATACCTCAAGGCAGGACATCTTTGAAGGGCCTTCCTCGCCCAGAGCCCACTATGGGATCATATGAGGCTTTCACTGGGACTGCATGGATGCTCAACCTCTTCCTCTGCCCTTCTGTTCCCTTCACTTCCTAACAAGTGTCCCAAAGAGTTCTTCCCAATAAACTTCCTGCACACACATCTCTATCCCATAACCTACATCCCAGACAATCCAACCTTGTATTAAGGTTGTATATGGTTTTTGCATAACTATAAAGTCACTTCACATCCCTGGGCTTGGATTTTATTCTAACTGTAACAAGAAAAGACTGAAGTGGGTGAACTACAAGGGCCTCCCTACCCAGAAAGTTTTATGAGTCTACCATTCAATAATGTTAATATGAGACAAATGAGTGATAAATTCCATAGACTTTTTGGAAGAAAGAAATCATGATTATTATCAATCTTGTAGGGGAGTATTTGGCTGCTGCTGCTGCTGCTAAGTCACTTCAGTCGTGTCCAACTCTGTGCGACCCCACAGACAGCAACCCACCAGGTTCCTCCGTCCCTGGGATTCTCCAGGCAAGAACACTGGAGTGGGTTTCCATTTCCTTCTCCAATGCATGAAAGTGAAAAGGGAAAGTGAAGTCGGTCAGTAGTGTGAAGTCGGTCAGTAGTGTCGGACTCTTAGAGACCCCATGGACTGACTGCAGCCCAACAGGCTCCTCCATCCAGGGGATTTTCCAGGCAAGGGTACTGGAGTGGGGTGCCATTGCCTTCTCCAATATTTGGCTAATATTGTTCAAATCCAACTTTCATATCAAGATGACACAAAAAATACCTCAAAAAGACAATCCTCTAACAATTTCATTTCTGATTTGTTGAGCTGATATATGAAGGAGATTTCCTTGATTTGAGCAAGAAATGATGGAACCAGCTAGTAAGTCTCTCACTTGGAGCTTAGCGAAAGCATGGGGAAACAAACATGTAAAAAGGGAACAGAATCAAGATGGTGAAAATCCAAAAAGGCCTCTAAACAGTTAAGTGCTTTGGACCAAACTGTGCAATGCAACAGCAATCATCGCTGCTATAACGCTACCAACAGTCTCCTCACCCTCAACTATCATTCACTGGACAAGCAGTATGTGCCAGGCATTGTACTGAGTCCTACTTAATCATGAAAAATAACTTGGCAAGCTTGTTTCCTTCTCCATTTTTGAAGATGATAAAAATGGAGTCAGAGAGACTCAGTCACTGGCCCAAGGGTCCATGACAAGTGACTGCTTGAGCTAGGATTTAAGTTCAATCTGTCTCCCTGACTTGTTCTCTTTCTTCTTAGCTGTACCACTTCCTGGAGGGCAGCGTTCAAGCCAAGGAAATATACTGAGAGACAGTATGTACCGAAATAAAAACACCACGCCACAGAGGATCCTAACGTGATTCGTTTAAACAAAAATACTGGAATCTCAGTAATCAAATACTATAGTCTGATAGGGATAAGCTATGACAGCTCGTTTAGGTGGTTTAGGTTGGATACACTATAGACTTCATAAGATCTTCATCAGAGAAAGGGTGGTGTGTCCTTGTAGGGACATACATGTGTGCATGAGGAATGGAAACTCAAACTGCAGGATCTTCTCAGTGCCTGGCACGTAATAAATATACGATAAATATTGATTTAATTGTTGAAGATACGGCTTACCACTGAATCTCCAGGTATTAGCACCATAAAGATATTCATTCAAATGATGGTTACTACTTGACTGATGAAGGAATGGATAAATAAAAGCACAAAACTATAGAATGTTCTTTAATCATTCATACTCAAGTCTAGCCAGGTAAGTTCTCCTTATCTTTTGGTTAGAAAGTATCTTTCTCAGAAATATCCTCCTTCATCCCTTCTTGAACTCTCAAGAGATAAGGTTGTTCACTCATGGATTCCATTGCATTCTGGATATTTGTCAGTGCACAAAGTTTGCAATTATATATTTGAGTCAATATTTCATTAAACTTTTAATCTTTAAAGTTCCTTTAAATGCTACACACACTTGTTCTCTTTTACCCATTATATCTCTGGAAATGAGCACAATTTCTATCACATAGATTGCACTTAAATGTTTATTGAATAGTTTATGGATGGGTGTATAAGTAGACTGGATAAATGGAGAAAGACAGAAAGAGACAGAAAGGAGGAGGAAATGAAGAAAGAGGGGAAAAAAGAAGAAGATGAAGGGAGAAGAATCAGGGAAACCAAATAGGCATATTGCTTTTCTTACCACTGGGTAAAAATGAAAAAGTTGGAAAGGATCTAAATCTCAGTGTAAAAAATAAAAAAATAAAATAAAACAAAACTCAGAAAGAAGATTCGAGACAATGAAAGAGGACGAGAGGAGCTTGGAAAATGATGCTTCATTGAGAAAGGGGGGATTAATTTCATTGTTTGATATACAAGAATGCTTCTTCCATTGAGAACCTACATAATTTGGGAAGTCAAGATTATGGACTTCCCAAGTGGTGCAGTGATAAAGAGTCCATCTGCCAATGCAGGAGATGCAAGAGAAACGGGTTCAATCCCTGGGTCTGGAAGAGCCCGTGGAGAAGAAAATGGTAACCCATTCCAGTACTCTTGCCTGGGAATTCCCATGGACAGAGGACCCTGGCGGGCTATGGTCCATGGGGTCAGACTTTTTTCCATAGGGAAAAAAGTCAGACATGACTGAGCCGCTGTGAGCATGCACGCACAAAGTCAAGTCTGGGGAGGTAGTTTAGAAGGGGATGTGCCTGCCTGTATGCTGAGGGAATGACATTTGTTAATTTGGAAAGAACAGTTGCTAGACCCCTAAAAGAAGTTAGTCAAAAAATGATCAGAGATCCAGGGAGCCTGAAGAAATCCAGGGAAGTCAAGAGTGGGAGAGTTTTAATGAAAGCAGCCATGCTTAGTGATGTCAAAGGCAAGAGCTGGGTCAGGAAGAAGAGCTGGCTCCCTCACATTCCTCATTAATCATGTCTGCTATTAAATTCAGTGGGAAGCCTAAAATGCAAAATGAGTTTTTGTCCATACTTATTTTGTATAGCTATTCCCAGTTGATATGCAAAATCATATCATATTTTCTCCTGGGTGCCTTTTTTTTTTCTTCCAGAAATTCAGAAGGCTAATTTGGAATACTGGGAATTTATTGGCCCTTTTAATAGGTTTACATAAAATTCAGTCTTCAAAATAGATCCTATCTCTGACATTCACAGGTGATTGATTTACCTTACTTGTAAAGTTCTTACCTGCCTGGTAAGAACTACAGCCAGGTTTTACCAGTTATGGGTTCAAGGCTCTAGAAGCTCCACTCAGAAACACGCAGTGACTGTCATCAAGTCCAGATTCTCTCAATGTCTGTTTCTCTTCCAACCTGCATCAGAATTCCAGAGGGACTGGGCCTTCCCTGTAAACAATCTGAATGGGAAGTCCAGTAGGAGCTTCAGCAAACACAATTTGCACCCCAGGAGCTCTGCATGTGCATTGCAGTTTACAAAACTACAACTGGATTTACACAGAACTCACATTTGTGTATTTGTCTTTTAGGAAGCTTCATCAAATCATACACACATTTTATCAAAGGTGAGGTGCTGTCATCAAATGTGGAAAAGTCTACTTTTTTCCTTATTCATGCTAAATATCGTACAGTGTAAAAGCCTGAACACCTCAATAATGAGCACAAATAAGCATCTAGTGGATTATGTATTTATTTGTGGAGCTGCCTTTTCACTTGGGAGTAAAACTGGTGAATAATATTTCTCTCCTGATTCAGCACCACCAGGGGAAAAAACCTCTCCATTTGATACTGGAATGGTTTCCATTTTTAATATTGCATAGCCTCAGTTTTATTTACTATTTATTCAATTATTCATCACACCAGCCTTCCACCAAAGTAACAATGGTTTAAACTTTATAAAACAAAACAGAACTGAATGCTGCAATTCCTTAAAAACAACAACACACAACATGTGCATAGCTGTTCATACCACTGTATCATTGTGTCTCATCACATCACACCCCTGGAATGTGTGAGCCGAAAGCAGAATGGTCATGGAAGGCTTTTGTGGTGAATATGGTCCTCAAGTTTTACTCTGATGCTGAGATATTCAGATATTTCATTTTATACTACATTTCTTGAATACTCTTTTTACTTTTGGAGAGTAGGATTTTAAATTAGAAGCAAAGTTCCATTAAAATCCCATCTGGGGTGCTTTGAGCAATTTTGTTCTTGCTTCTTAAAAACATATTCCTTCCATAACACCTGGCCTATGCTTCTACATCCCTGCACTTCCTAAACCTTATCAGTTAAAGAACATGTGTATAAATATGTGTGTGTGTATAACAGCTCTACATTCTCCATAACACATCCTTTGAAGATAACCCAAGCCTCGTTTGCATGCTGAATGGCACACGAAGGTTTATAAGACAGTGGTGGGAGTACTTTGGGTACATTTCTAATGGCTGTGAAGCTACCACAGCTAAGAGATGAGAAGGAGCAAATCCTCCATTTATTTAAGCTGATAATTCTTGTGCTGGCTCGGTGCAGCCAAAGCTCTCTGAGAAGTTTCTTAGCTAGGATTCCTTGACTCAGCACCCAAGCCACTTCCAATTATCTCGAAGAATGTGGCAATAGTTAAATGCAAAGAGGTGTTGGATGTGATCGGACTGCGAATGGCCTGATGAAGAACAGGCTCCGGAGTAACCTGAAAGGAAACACTTCATTAGCATTCCTAAAGGATCCTCTCTACAAAGATAAGAGTGAGTTAGTACATGTGAGGCCATCTTGCTCAGCTTTACTCTCTGGGTCTTTTCACTTCAGTCCTCTTGTCCCTTGTTCCTTAAAGTGAGATGACACATCTCTCCTGCCAAGTTTCAACTGCTGTTTCTCTGTCTTCCTGCAAAGCACTAAAATGAGGATTATCCTTTGAGTCTCATGCCAACCAATTATACCTTCCTCTGTTGCTCCACCTCATCTCCTGCCCTGTATTATGGTTCTTGGCTAATCTCCTTCCCGGTTCCATGTTCACCAAACACATTACATCTGGTTCATACTCTGCCCCTTCAATCTTGAACACTCACTCCCAGATGACTTCTGTCTACCTTTAAACTACCCAGTCAAGAGGCAGCTCCTTAGTACCATAGGTTTTTGGATTTTTTTCCCCTTATACATGCAACATTGGCTATACATGCCACAGTGCAGTCACTAACTGGCTTTTGATATTTTTTCAGCTTCAAATTAAAACACCTAGACCTCTGACAACCAGCCTCCTGTTCGCCAGCTTTCGAACTCCGTTGCTTACAGCACAATGACTCTGGAGGTTGAACCCCTTCCCTCATGTCCTACTCCTTTATCTACCCAACTTAGGTCCTTTATTTGATTCATTTCCTCATTCAACCAATTCTTTCCATCCTAGTGTTTGCCAGACATCACTCACCGCTGGGAACCCAGTAGTAAGTAGTATAGATAAGATACGTCAACTTGCAGAAGGTACATTCCACCATGATAATGTAGAATCCTGGAATCACTCGATTTCTATCTATCACATCCTCCTGGAAAAAAAATTTATCCAAGATTATGCTGAATATTTGTTCTTTGTTTCCAACCCTGATGCCTGAGTGCTGTTAGAGAAGACACACTTCAGAGCAGTCTGGAGTGAGGTCACCATTCGGTTAAACAAAATCAAAGAAAATAATTTGTCTAGTAGGACTGTCAAAGGATATAACAGTAATCACCCTTGATGTCCTGAATTCCCCACAGAGCCCAGAAGAGCCCTGAGATGATAAAATGATGCTGGTCTGTATTCATTACAGTGAGGACTGTGTGACAGATGCCCTGTGGGCAAGGCTCCCTGGTGCCTATGCCCTTCTGCACCTCCCTCACCTAGCACCATGCCCGGTGCACAGAGGTGCTAATGGAAACTTGAAAAACACATCTGTACTTCACAGATGAGAAAACTGAAGCAGAGAGAAGCTCCGTAACTCTCCCAAGACCACACACTAGCAAGGACAAGCCAGCAACCTGAGGACTGGTGTTCTAGACCACCTTGGTCTTCAGGCCACTGCCCTGAATTCATGTTTCTGCATCACCTCATCACAGTCACCACTGAGGATGGGAAGCCCAGGGAAGGTCAGGGCCAGGTGCACTTTGCCCTTTTCTAGTATCACTGCCATTTGAAAGGAAAGAATAAAAGAGTAAAGGAGTGAACCAATACATAACATGAACAATGAATAACATGAATCTCTGGAGATAGATAAAATGGGGAAAGAGTACTAATTCTCTCCGAGTCTGAGGAGTAATTGTGGCTAAATAATCTGCCCTCCAAGACCAATGCCTTGTCCTAAGTGTTTTCTCTGTCTTGTCACATCTTAGTTGTACTAAGCATAGGACTTCCCTGGTGGCTCAGACGATAAAGCGTCTGCCTTCAATGCGGGAGACCCAGGTTCAATCCCTGGGTTGGGAAGATCTCCTAGAGAAGGAAATGCCAACCCACTCTAGTACTCTTGCCTGGAAAATCCCAAGGACGGAAGATCCTGGTAGGCTACAGTCCATGGGGTTGCAAACAGTCGGACATGACTGGGCAACTTCATTTTCACTTTCTTTCACTAAGCATAGAAGGTCCAGTATATCTAAATGACCCACTAAGAACACTTATCCTTTGTGCTTCAGATATTTCTTCAAGAAAGAAACAGGTTTTGAGTAAATAAATCCCATTTTCATGGTTATAACTGCAGAGACATCTGAAAGATAAAATGTACCATTTTCATCATGTTTTTGAAGAGACACAGCAAAGCTGGTGTGATCTAGAAAGAGAGCAGCATAATCTGAAATGTATGCTGTGAATGTCTTAAAAATGTTAAATATCCACTATAATTCTACTGCTTCCTATTACAGAGTTTAACATCCTACACATTTACTGTTCAAAGCTGAAGCCAAGGAGACAGAAGTCTCAGCCTGAGGCAGAAGCCTCAATTTATGGAGACGCTGTTATAAAGAATTTGCTTCTTGAATTTGGGTGTTAGAATATTTTCTCAGTTTATGCAGGTCTGTGATGTGGTTGAGGTGATGTGCACAAATGGGATAATGGACAGGATATAAAAAGGGAGCCTGTGGATGGAAAGGAAAGTGCGGTAAGAGAAGATGGAGTGAAACAAAATCTTCATTTTCCAGAGCAATAGTTGGCCAGCTCAGCGATATATTATATCCACCTGGGCCACTGCAAAAACTCCAGATAAACAAGCCCTGCCCTAGACTGCTGAACTCAGACTCTCTAGGAGTGGGGCCCAGTCATCAGTATATTATCAAACTCCCCAGGAAGTGTCAGAGTTAAGCCAAGGTTGAGACCCACTGTTCCCGCACCTCTAATGGAGACAGCTGTTGGAGAGTGGGGTTACAGAAGCTCATTTATGCAGTGATGAATGTGTCCTTTCATCTTCTGCATGCTCCCTAGACAACCTTTCGTTCTCTCTTACTTTCTTCTATTTCTCTTTCAGGTTACACTTAATTTGTTCACGCTCACTTTCTTCATCGATTTTACTCTCTCTTCATGCAAACAGTCCATATGGAAATGATTTCTAAGCCAAAATTTCTACTTCACTTTACACAGGTATCTTGTCCAGATTTTCAACCAAAAAAACTTCTCTGGCATTTCCTCTACTAAGCCTTTCCTGACACCTGGGGCTTCTGATTCTATTACAAAGCCAGCTGTTTGGAAGCAAGCATCCATTAGAGCACATCAAATGATAAAAGAAGGCTGAAATAGCTTCACATTTCCTTTACATCACCTTGTTCTTGAAACCAATTACAGTCACACTATCACAAACTGGGCCCTGAAATCTACCAACACTTATGAATTTTCTCTGATGCTATCTCTCCCTTTTCTTTTCTTGCAAAGGTTTAGCAGATATATAGACTCTCCTGTCTCGCACCTCAGAATCTACAGGGTTGTTTTTTTTCTTGTCCAAGATGATTCAGCATCACCATTATTAGCACTTGTTATACATGCCAGGGAATAAAAGAGGTTGGCTTTGTCAGGTCATGAACCTTGTTCCATGAAATCTGTGGCTTATTAACTATATAAAACGTGATTTCTAAAAAAAGTGATTTCTTTTCCAGGAAAAATTTTTAACCATGGGCAGAGAGAAAGTACACATGATGTAATTTAGTTGTGCAATAAATTAGGTTGGCTTAATTTAATGATCAATTATTAATGAATTAGTAACAGACAAATTTACTCCACAGATTATCCCTAAACTTTCTTTTAGCTAATAATGATAGCGTCTTTCCCACTGAACATTTTATACGAGCTGCTAACAAGTTGCCAAATTAGCAGATTTAAGTTTCATTACCTTTTGATTTCCCTATCTGCCTTGTAATGAGAGATCTAACGAGCGAAGACAAGGCCAGGAAGAGGCAGTGAGAAAGAGAAGGAAAAAATAGAAGCAAAAAAGACTAAGGAACATAGAAGCAAGTACATTCCAAATCGCAGTCACCAAGTTACACCAATGAGGACTATGTCACAGCCTCCTCTCTTTATTAAAAGATTTCAGTGAATATTCGCCTCATAAACCAAGACTCTGATACCCTGAGGTACCTGGAGGAAATTTAAGAAGGATTTAAAGACACATAACATAACTCTAGCCATTCTTACTTTCACCAGGATGTTTAAACAAACAAAACAAACAAAAAATGTAGGCCCATCAAATGAGTCTTCAATGTGGTGAAAATGAGCAGATTATCATTTACTTTCCTTTGCAGAAATCATCCTTATGGCTGATTTATTAGCCCTACATGAAAATCATGATCATTACTCTGTGCTCACACCTTGGTTTGACCTTCTCTGCCTCCCTGCAAAGGGTTACCATACTCGCGTAATTAACCATGCACCATCCTGGTTGGCTTTGTTGTATTTTCAAACACTGAAGTCATCCTCAAAGAGTTACCATTTCAGAGAATATTAAAGTCAATGAGTCTTGTTATTGAAAAGCAACTTAAGAAAAAACAAAGAGAAACATGATGTAAAAGTATTGCATAAGAATAGCACAGCTTACCAGTCTCACTTAGTGTCTGGCACCTGATGAATTATGTGTCCCTGAACTAGGAAGCACCCCTCAGGGCTGACTCTCCATTCCCTAATGCCACTAGGAGGGTATGCTGACTGGTTAACCTAGCTATGCAGTTGAAGTGAACCATTTTATGGCCCTATTTAAAGATCTTTCCTAAATTATTAATTCAAAATTATAAACTGCACTGGAAAATGCTGACACTAAACTGAATGTACCATTTGCAACCCAAGAGTCCCAGATCAGTACCTTTGAAATGATTACACTATTATTCTTAATATGTTTCTGAAGACCACAACCAATTCACCCACTTTGTATTAGCATTGATGTTAACTCAGAAAGATAGAGCATGGTATTTGGGAACAGCTGTTTTACACAGTTGGGCATCCCAGGTGGCACAGTGGTAAAGAAACCAATGCAGGAGATGCAAGAAATGTAGTTCGATCCTTGGGTTGAGGAGATCCCATGGACTAGAAAATGGAAACCCACTCCAGTACTCTTGCCTGGAAAATTCCATGGACAGAGCTGTCTGATGGGCTACAGCCCATGGGGTTGCAAAGAGTTAGACATAAGTGAACACATGTGCACACACACACACACATACACACAATAACAACAAAAAAGAGAAATTAACACTGTTGGGAGTCTAAAACCCTAGTTTCATATTCTTGTGATTCAATCTGAATATACAGAACATACATCAACACCCTTCCACACTACTTTCTTCTTCTGATACTTAATTTTAAAGATAATATTTAAATAAATCACCCAGAAAGCAAGCTGATTATTAATTATTTACTTATCAAGAGCCAAGCCTTTTTGGTTTTCAATGAATTAGTTATTCAGATGAAAAACGCCTCAGAAATCCCCAACATATTGACCCAGAACATACATTTCATATATTTTCCCTCTTACAAACTTATTTTTAATATAAGTAATTATTAATGAATTCATTTATAAACAGCATAAGAAAACACTGCTCTATAATTAATGCAGCACTAGATCTAGTATTTTTCTATTTCTATTAAAAAGCAAGGGAGTTTCTAGTGATGGAGAAGTCAGTTTATGATGTATGACACAACCAAGAACACTTCTGACTTGGCCAAGTCCTCCTTCTAGTCTCGATACTGGTTACATCTTCCCAGAGCTCATTTCTCCATGCGTTCATGTATGTGTCCATCCTTCCCTGGGAGGTAGTCTGTGCACGTTAGGGAGACCTGCCCTGATCTTCAGACCTGATGAGGCTAAGTGCATCCTTTTCCCTTGGCAGCGATGGGCTCAGGAACGCAGGGCTAAACCAATGGATTTCATGACATTTTCCTGGCTAAAGGGACTGGTTAAATAATTGGCAGTTAACCCAATATTGGTCAATGTAACTTACTGAACTATTGCTCCAGGCACTGAAGAACACATCTCCTTGTTCCTAAGAGAGAACTGTTGGAAGTGACCATCTCCTCTCAACTTTGTCTCCTGGCATGAGGCCCAGATCCTTGAACTTCTTCCTTTAACTGAAACTATATATTCCCTAATTAGGTGAGTTTGAACTTTCTTCTTTCCCACCATTCATAACCCAAACACTTATACCCTGACTTCCTCTAAAATTAAAAAGTTTGGCCCTTAACAACTGCGTGTTTCTTTCAGCACAGTTCAATTTCGTCCTTCCCAGCAAGTCCCCCCGCTTGTCCTGGAATCAATATAACATCCAAAATAAAAATTCACAGTGGTAAGAACAAGAGCACACAGGAGCATCTGTTTCCTGTGGATGACTACACAATATCTGGTATATTACATGATGCCTAATATATTAGAAAGTATTACTATATTAATTTTTTAAAAGTCTGGACTCAAAAAGAAATGCATTTTTAAAAAATCAGTATGAATCACTTCTAAAATGACACTAGCCTTCTAAACAATTGTAGCTCAAATCCAGATTGTGGAAACAGAGATTCATGTACAAGCTCAAAGTTCCATAAAGCTTCAAAACAATTTTCTAAATAATTTTTATGAAGATTTTTGATTCAAAAGGTCTGGGATATGTTTAATATGGTGATTATATCTTTAATATCACTGAGAATCAGAAGTTATATTTTTTATAAAAGCAGCAAAAGAAACTTTACATGTGTGTTTTTGTCTTACTTGGGAGTATGGAACTGACAAATGACAAAAGCAAAAGTCTGTCTGAAACTTCACCTGTATGCAGGTATTAAGAGGAAGAAGATAGCATATGGCCAGGAAAACATTTACCTCCTACATAATCAGCGAGTGGAGAGCAAGATAACCCTGAAAACTATGTGTGACTTGACACAAAATGACTATGAACTTTCTTAACTGTGCCAACAAGTTAAAAAGGTCTATTGAAAAATGCACATCCTCAAAAGTCTCACTCCTAATATCAGGGTAGGAAGAATATATGAAAGTTTTAGGAAAGGTTAGTACAACAAGGAAAACAGATGCTTGTACCTTATCTCTTATCCATCTATCCTTTAGCCTATTAGTTATGCATTAGACCAGGTGAAAAACTCTGACTTTGATTTATTAGATTAATATTATTACTGATATTGGTATTATTAATAACTAGCTGTAGATTCCTAGGTAAGGATCTTAAACTTGGTATGCCTTCATTTCCCCATCTATTCAATGGAGATAATAAGTGCCTATGAAGGGAATATCTAGTGTATCATCTTAGACAGCACTGGCAAGAGACTGACATAATGTCTTCACAGCAAAAATTCAAGAAAGTTGAACTGCAGTCATTATTCTTAACGCCTATCTCTAGACTTAATCTGGGGCATTGGTTCTCAAAGTTTCATTCCTGGACCAGTGGCATTAGCATCATATAGAAACTTACTGAAATTACAAATTCTTGGGCCCCATCTCAAACCTGCAGAATTGAATTCTAGGGGCAAATCCAGCAGTCCCTGCTTTCCAGGTGATCCTAAAGTTTGAGGAATGCTAAAACTTTGAGAACTACTCCTCCAGGGTCTTTTTATGCAACGTGTGGTCCAAAAGTAATGCTTGGGCATCACCTGGGCGCTTTTAGATATCAGAAATTTGGGCTTCATCTCAGTCCAAGGAAATCAGATTCTACAATTCAACAAGATGCCCAGATTTTTTCTACACACATTGAACTCTGAGAAATCAGGGATTAAGGAAATGTTTTTTTAAACTGCCATTAAAGTAAAAATATATATAACTTCCCAAGTCCCTTCCCTAGAGATTCTGTTTCTGAAAGTATGGGATGATTTTAAGATTTTATATTATATACAACATTAATACCAGGTAATTATATCAGAAATATTTAAAAAATAAAGCTTCAGAGAAAAATTCCTGGGCACCACCTAAGTGATGAATCATTGCTCTGTATCAGGACTTCTCAAGCTCCACACTGTAATGACTTTGAACTAGGAAATTCTTTGTTGTGGGGATATTCTGAGCTCTGTAGGAAGTTTACTGATGTTCTTGGCCTCCTCCCACTAGGTGTTGGTAGCAGTCTCTCCACTTATAACAATTAAAAAGGTTTCCAGACATTGACAGGTGTCCCCTTGAGGACAAAATCCCCTCATCCTCCACTGAGAGCCACCACTCTAGAAGAAAATGCTTGCATTTATCTATTACTGTGTGATATTCCATTCCAAAGCTTAGGAACTTAAAAGAACAACCATGCAGCTGCTCCTGTGGGTCAAGAGTTCAGTAAAGGGATGGCTGAGTGGCTCTTCTATTCCATGTGGCATCAGCCCCCAACACTCCCTCAGTTGCCTTCTGGTAAGAGCTGAACGGGAAGATGCATGAATACCTCATTCACACGTCGGGTCTCTAGGAGCTCTCTGTCCACGTGATGCCTCAGCATTTGTCACTGTGAACTGGATTGCTTTCTAGCACCATGGACAGATCCCCCAAGAGAGTAGAAGGTTCCAACTCTCTTAATGGTTAGGCATGGAATTCTCACAGTGTCATTTTCTCTATGCTGCAAGGATCAAAGCAAGTCACAATGGCAGCCCAGATTCACAGACAGGTTCACAGACCTTAACTATTCACAGTTTTGGAGGAAATGACAGCAGTCACCTTTGGAGACTACTTGCCTCAGTGAAACTCACAGAGACAATCTACTTTAACAACAGGAATGGCCATACCCTATTTACACATCTTATTACAACTTTTTATAGATGGTGCATTATGGAAATACTTTTATGGCTTTTCCATTTCACTGCCTCCATTCTAACTCCATTCCTCTTTTGACAAGTAAACTTTTAGTGTTATGATACATATACTACAAAGAATATACAACTAAGTTGTAGAACTAGGTGAGTTTTACATTTTGGATCAAGATATAGAAGGTTATCACTACCCCCAGAGTATCACTACCAGTCATTTCTTCCCTCCAAAAGAAACCAACGAATTACATCAACATAAATTAGTTTTTTCTACCTTTTCAATTTCATATAAATGGAATCATAAACCATTATTCCTTTATGTGTGATTTCTTTTGCTTAGCATCTTATCTAGAAGATTCACCCATGCTGTTGTGTGGTGTACTTGTCCTTCATCTTTTTTCTTCACTTATCTTTTATTTCTCAGCTATATTAACAGTCTTTAAAAGTGGATTCTACAACACCTCAAATGAAAACCCATCATCAGCTCTACAGATTCTCTACTACTTTCAAAATAAATCCATGGCTAGCCTCCACAATCTCATACCAATCTTTTTTTAAAATCTTACGTTACTCAACAAACAGAATACTCAACTGGGTCTCCCATAATCTTCAATTTCCACCAAATTTTCATTTTCATTCAGCCTCCCTGGGTCTTAGAATGGAAAAACTGATTTCCATGGTCCTGAGTTGGCTGGGCTTTCAATTTTGATTTTTTAAATACTGCAGTGACTATATATTCTGTTAGCTGATTAGTAAAGAAATCATAACACAAGAAAGTTTGTGTTGTTTCTTGCTAACCTGGAAGAAACACTGAGGTATAAAGTATTTTCTCTTGAGGTAGAGGCATCACCTCAATTACAAGCAGAGATTTTGAAAATATAAAACTTGACTGAGATTTCAAAGATATAAACTGACTAGGAACAAGTCAAAGAGCAGAAGTCAAGGGGGGGAAAATACTAAACAGAGGTCACTATGAATGGGATGACATCATCTTGAAGAAACTCTCATTCTTCTATACTAGGAATACATCAAGAAAAAGAGTACTGCTTGAATCTCATAATTACAGCTTTGGAGGAACCATGTATTAAAGAACTGAAGAAATAAGAGAAGGCTAAGGGTCCAGAAAGGAGCAATAATCATTGAGGGAAGTGTAAATTTTTATTTTGAACATGAAGAAATAGTGGCAATGAGAGATGTTTTTGATTATTTGAAAGTATGTTCTCCATGTGCTCCCATCACCAGTGGTGGGAGGTGGCCTGACTTAAAGCTTGCTCTAACAACATATCTTCTCAGACAGGTGGCGCTAGTGGTAAAGAACCTGCCTGCCAATGCAGGAGACATGAGAGACCTGAGTTCGGTCTCTGGGTCAGAAGATCCTCTGGAAAAGCGTATGGCAGTCCACTCCAGTATTCTTGCTTGGAGAATCCCATGGACAGAGGAGACTCGTGGACTACAGTCCATAGGGTTGCACGCAGTCAGACACTACCGAAGGGACTTAGCAGGCAGGGACACTAATGACATATTCCCAGATGCTGGCCACCATTACCCCTACCATAGTCTGGCCTCAGGCTGAACTCCAGGGAGGGAACACAGCCCCACCCATCAGCAGAAACTTGGATTAAAGGCTTACTGAGCATGGCCCTGCCCACCAGAGCAAGAGACAGTTTTATCCACAGTCAATTACTTCCACCAGGAAGCTTCCACAAGCCTCTTGTCCTTCAGAGGGCATACACAATGAAAACCACAATCACAGAAAACTAACCACACTGATCACATGGATCACAATCTTGTCTAACTCAATGAAACTAAGAGCCATGCCATGTAGGGCCACCCAAGATGGACGGGTCGTGGTGAAGAGTTCGACAAACCATGGTCCACTAGAGAATGGAATGGCAAACCGCTTCAGTATGCTTGTCTTGAAAAACCCATGAACAGTATGAAAAGGAAAAAAGATAGGACACTGAGAGATGAACCCCCCAGGTTGGCAGGTGTCCAATATGCTACTGAGGAAGAGCAGAGAAACAGCTCCAGAAGGAATGAAATGGCTAAGCCAAAGCGGAAACAATGCCCAGCTGTGAACGTGTCTGAGGGTGAACGTTAAGTCCGATGATGTAAAGAACAACGCTGCACAGGAACCTGAAATGTCAGGTCCATGAATCAAGAAAACTGGAAGTGGTCAACAGGAGATGGCAAGAGTCAACACTGACATTTTAGCAATCAGTGAACTAAAATGGACTGGAATGGGTGAATTCAATTCAGATGACCATTATATCTACTACTGTGGGCAAAAATCCCTTAGAAGAAATGGAGTAGCCCTCACAGTCAACAGGAGTCCAAAAAGTGGTACTTGGGTACATTCTCAAAAACAACAGAATGATTGATCTCTATTTGTTTACAAAGCAAGCCATTCAATATCACAGTAATCCAAGTCTATGTCCCAACCAGTAATGCCAGAGAAGCTGAAGTTGAATGGTTCTATGAAGACCTATAAGACCTTCCAGAACTAACAGCAAAAAAATAGATCCTTTTCAAGATAGGAGATTGGAATGCAAAAGTAGGAAGTCAAGAGATACCTGGAGTAACAGAGAAGTTTGGCCTTAGAGTACGAAATGAAGGAGGGCAAAGGCTAAAATAGTTTCACCAAGAGAACACACTGGTCATAGCAAACACCCTCTTCCAACAACACAAGAGAAGACTCTACACATGGACATCACCAGATGGTCAATACTGAAATAAGATTGATTATATTATTTGTGGTCAAAGATGGAGAAGCTCTAAACAGTCAGCAAAAACAAGACCAGGATGTGACTGTGGCTCAGAGCATGAACACCCTATTACACAATTCAGAATTAAACTGAAGTAGGAAAAATCACTAGGCCAATCAGGTATGACCTACATCAAATCTCCTGTAATTGTACAATGGAAGTGACAAATAGATTCAAGGGATTAGGTATAATAGACAGAGGGCCTGAAGATCTATGGTAAGAGGTTCATAATATAGTAACAGAAGGCATTGATAAAAACATCCCCAAGGGAGAAAAAAATGCAAAAAAGGGGAAAACGACCGTCTGAGGAGGCCTTACAAATACCTGAGAAAAGAAGAGAAGTGAAAGGCAAAGGAAAAAAGGAAAGATATACCCATCTAAGAGCAGAGCTCTAAAGAACAGCAAGGAGAGATAAGAAAGCCTTCCTCAGTGATCAATGCAAAGAAATAGAGGAAAACAATAGAATGGGAAAGACTAACCTCTTCCAAAAAAATTAGAGATATCAAGGGAACATTTCATGCAAAGATTAGCACAATAAAAGACAGAAATGATATAGACCAAACAGAAGCAGAAGATATTAAGAAGAGGTGGCAAGAATACAAGGAAGAACTATACAAAAAAGATCTTCATGACCCAGATAATCATGATGGTATGATCACTCAATTAGAGCCAGACATCTTGGAGTGTGGAGTCAAGTGGGCCTTAGCAAGCATCACTACAAACAAAGCTAGTGAAGGTGATCGAATCCCAGTTGATCTATTTCAAATCCTAAAAGATGATGCTGCTGAACTGCTGCACTCAACACGCCAGCAAATTTGGAAAACAGCAGTAGCCATAGGACTGGAAAAGGTCAGTTTTCATTGCAATTGCAAAGAAGGGCAATGCCAAGAATATTCAAACTACTGCACAACTGCAATCATTTCACGTGCTAGCAAAGTAATACTCAAAATTTCCCACGCCAGGCTTCAGCAGTATGTGAACCGAGAACTTCCAGATGTTCAAGCTGGATTTAGAAAAGGCAGAGGAACTAGGGATCAAATTGTCAGTATCCACTGGATCATAGAAAAGGCAAGAGAATTCCAGAAAAAAATGACTATGCCCAAACCTTATGTGTGGATCACATAAACTAGATAACTCTTCAAGAGATGGGAATACCAGACCACCTTACCTGTCTCCTGAGAAATCTGTATGTAGGCCAAGAAGCAACAGTTAGGCCCAGACATGGAACAATGGACTGGTTCAAAATTGAGAAAGGAGTACATCACAGCTGTATATTGTCACCCTGCATGTTTAACTTCTACGCAGAGTACAACATGCAAAATGCTGGGCTGGGTGAAGCATGAGCTGGAATCAAGATTTCCAGGAGAAATATCAAATAACCTTACATATGCAGATGATACCACCCTTATGGCAGAAAGTGAAAACTACAGACCTTCTTAATGAAAGTGAAAGAGGAGAGTGTAAAAAGTGGTTCAAAATTCAACATTCAAAAAACTATGATCATGGCATCCAGTCCCCTCCCTTCATTGCAAACAGATGGGGTAACAATGGAAACAGTGACAGAGTTTATTTTCTTGGGCTCCAAAGTCACTGCAGATGGTGACTGCAGCCATGAAATTAAAAGATGCTTGCTCCATGGAAGAAAAGCTATGTCAAACAAGGACAGCATATTTAAAAGCAGAGACATTACCTTGCCAAAAAAGGTCTGTCTAGTCAAAGCTATGGTTTTTTCAGTAGTCATATTTGGATATGAGAGTTGGACCATCAAGAAGGCTGAACACCTAAGAATTTGATGCTTTTGAACTATGGTGTTGGGGAAGACTCCTGAGAGTCCCTTGAACTACAAGCAGATCAAATCAGTCAATCCTAAAGGAAATCAGTCCTGAATGTTCATCAGAAGGACTGATGCTGAAGCTGAAGCTCCAACACTTCGGCCACCTGATGCAAAGAGCCGACTCATTAGAAGAGATCCTGATGCTGGGAAAGATTGAAGGTGGGAGGAGAAGGGAATGAAAAAGGACAAGGTGATCGGATGGCATCACTGACTCAATGGACATCAGTCTGAGCAAGCTCCAGGAGATGGAGATGGCCGGGGAAGCCTGGCATGCTGCAATCCACAGGGTCTCAAAGAGTCAGACACAACTGAGAGACTGAACAACAGATGCTGGTATATTAACTAGAAACATCAGCTACTTGGGCCCCTTTTACAAAGCAAGATTCTCTAGTTCTACCTCGTAATCTACCGACACACATGGGACATGGTTCTAAAGAATACGCTTTGTTTTGTCTTTTAAGCAAGAGCCTAGGCAAGCTCTGAGACCTCTTTCATTTCAAGAAATACCTACGTCTTATGGTGAAAAGCTACATGAAAATGCTTGTAATTATAAATATGACTATGACAAGTGTGATGACAAAAGAATGAAGCTTAAAGTGAAGATCTTAATAAGATCAAGAACATCTCCACTAAAGAAATGGCATTTATGCTGAGACTGAAAGATAGGGAAGGGCTTTCCAGGCTGCAAGTAGGATGAAGAGCATCTTCAGCAAAAGGAAGAGCATGGAGGAGGCCCCAGAGTGGGGAGAAGACACGTGTTTGTGAGGAACTGAGAGAAGGCCTGTGTGTCTGAAGCAGATGCCTGGTCCAAGAGGAGAGTCAGGGAGGAGCCACATCATGTTCTGGGTGATGGTTGATTTCACGCATCATTTTTCCCAGGGATGTGGTTAAACATTATTCTGGTGTTTTGGTGAGAATGTTCTGGTTGAGATTAACATTTAAATAAGTGGACCTGAAGCAAAAGAGACTGTTCTCCATAATGTGGGTCAGCCTTGTTCAATAGGTTGAAGACCTAAATAGAGAAAAAGCCTGATTCCATTTAGCAAGGGAGAGCTCAGTCAGAAGGCCTTTGGCTTGAACTGCAAGGCTGGCCCTTCCCTGAATCTCCACTTCACTGACTTACCCTTTAGATCTCAGACCTACCAGACTTTTATATTGTATATACACATATCCTATGGGTCCTGCTTCTCTAGAGAACTCTGACTAATACATTAAGACTTAAGATTCAAATTGGGAGCCATTGTAGACAAATGCTGTTAGCAAATACTGACCATCACATATTTAGTTTGCACACATTTTTTATCCTAGTAGATCAGAACAGACTTCTAGAAAGGACTACCATATTCACAGCCTTCCCAAAGTCCCTTTATCCCTTTAATATTCTCTGCTATGCCCTTTATAGCTTTGCACCCTCCTATTATTTAATAAAATCCAAACTCAAAGTTTCTGCAGCTGCCTGCTTTAAAGCTTTTACTGGACAAACCACAAAAATACAGCTGCTTTGAAGCCAATTTAACTCCATGGCCCCCAGCATACCAACTACACAGCTTCCGAATTCCAAATTTCTTTTTCTCCAGAGTTTGTATGTGGAATATAGTGGAATGGCAAGAAAAATTCAGTCCAGGTCCTTAAGACAAACATCAATTTATTTTCCTACTAGAAATAAATCTGTAAAGAACTTTCTTTGAATTAGGGTCCACAGTGGGAGATTTTCTTGTAATTTCTTTTCCTGGCTTCCATCCAAGGGAAGCCACACAAACTAAATCAAGTGTGATAGAGGTAGCCCCTCTGGGTCATTGGAGAATGGAGGGAAGTCAGGATTCTTCTCAAAGAATTTACACAACTCAAATAGTAATAATGACTCTCAACTTTCTTACTACACAATACCTGCATGACTTCTACTAAAGACAGCATTTAAATGTTATCACCATCAAGTGTATTTTGATAACCTACTCTTCACAATGTGCCAGGCCAGATATTAGGGATTGAGTGACTGACTATGTACATCATTCCTTCATTCATTTCACAAAGACATGATGGATGCAAAGTCCCTTGCAAGACTCTGGGGACAGAGCATTGAAGAAGGAGAGATGAAAATGGATCTTTCCCTCTTTCACTGGCTCCTCTTTTTTTTTTCTGGAGGGGTGAAGGAGACTATAATATGGTAACTGAGCAAGGTAATTTCAGAAAGCAATGAGTGCTGTGATTGTGATCATAAAAAGAATAAACACTTAACATACAATTTGTGCCAGAAAGTGTACTAAGCAATTTGCTCATATGAACTCATTTTACTATCACCACACTCCGTGAGACAGGTACTATTAGCATCTTTGTTCAACAGATTAGGGCACTAAGTCAATATGACGTAAGTAAATTTGGCTGAAACAAGGAAGAGCCAGGATCTGCTTTCTGACTCCAGAGTCCGTGAGCCTCACTTTCACGCTCCATTGGGTGCTGTGAGAGGAGGACACTGGGGTACCACATTAGATAGGATAACCAGAAAAGTCCCCTAAGGACTGACGTTCCTTCTGAGACATGACTAGTACGGAGGATCCAAGGACTGAAAATGCCCGAGATGTTAAAAAGACATCTGCCACCAACAACATCAGCTATCATTTTTGTAATGCTCCTTATAAGCTGAACTCTGTGGTAAGCTCACCCGTAGGCTCCAGCCTATCCAGTTCTCACACCATTCCTACCAGGCAGTTCCGCCTCTCCTCTCCCCATTCTCAGGAGGAGAAAAGAGAGACTCACAGAAACACGGAGAGCTTGCTTTCAATCAGCAGAAGACAAGGACTGATTTTACTTACAGACTCTGGAAAAGCCTGAAGACTATATAAGGGAGTGAACTGAAGATTACAGACTGGAAAAGGCAAAGTCATGTAAATGAACAAAAAACATATTTAATACACAGAATTAATTTCTCCATTAAATAACAGAGATTAAATAGTTGGCCTACATGAGGATGTTTAAAGCAGAGAGAACATCTCTTTTTGAAAAGGAATAAAAGAGAACAGAACCAAACATTTTTTGAGTATCTATTCTATATAAGGTACTGTGTTCCATGCTTTCTGGAGCCAGTGGATTGTAATTTTTTAACTTCAAATAGTCAAGATAGTCACTAGTCGATCAGGGTCCTGAGGTTGAATTCACATTCATGGTTGTCATCACACCAACCCCTGGTTCTATGAAGTTTCTTCTAATTGTCACAAGACTAGTCTCTGGTTTCACATGCATTTGCGTGTCAAAATTCCTATACTTTTGTCATAGCTTATATTTTAAGTCCTTCTGAAAATATTGCTCCTTACTTTAATAAATTACCCCAACATATCCTGGTAAGTGTATGTGAATGAATGAGAGAGCGAGAACAAGAAAAAGAGTACAAGAGCAAGAGACAGGGAATAAGAGACAGAAGCGAGGGGATCTCACTCACACACACACACACACACACACACACATGCGCGCGCACACGCACAAACACACACACAGAATGGATATGAATGGGTATGTCACAAAGTATCTTAGCCATAAGGGATGTTTCAAAGATGCAATACCCATATATTACCATTTGCTTGCCCCATTAATTCATAGCTTTGTTGTAATTATTAATTTGTAATGACAATCGGGTCCTTGGAAGAAATAGAAGGAATGAGAGGTCCACTGAATTCTTGACCTTCCCAAAGTGGTCCAATGGTCAACAAGGTTTTAGGTTCCATCACGGAGCTTCCAAAATAAAGATAATTTAATGTCTTAATTATTCCTAAGTACTGATAAGAGAGTTAATTAAAACAAATAAGCAACTTAAAGTCTGTCTCTGCCTATAAATAAACTCACACAGTCAGATATCAGTAACCTATTTCATTGGAAAAGACCCTGATTCTGAGAAAGATTGAAGGCAGAAGGAGAAGGGGATAACAGAGGATGAGATGGGGATGGCATCCCGACTCAATGGACATGAATCTGAGCAAACTCTGGGAGACAGTGAAGGACAGGGAAGCCTGGCGTGCTGCAGTCCATGGGGTCCCAAAGAGTCAGACATGATTGAGCGACTGAACGACAAATTTCCTTTTTCTGTGATGTTTCTTTCTTTTTTTTTTTTCCTGTGACGTTTCCTTAGTTCATTATATTCATTCCATCTGTCAGCCCATCCAGGAAGTTATCTATTTATTCTCTAAACCAACACTCACTAAGCACCTATTCATTCCAGGCTTATAATCTTAACCAGAAGTAATGTTATAGGAATCATAAGCTTGTAGGTGATGGCTGAGGTCATGGGCCTGGAAGCAATTTCCCAAAGAAAAACAATCCAGTTTAAAAAAAAAATGATGAGGGTCTAAGACAGAGCCCTGAAAAATGCAGACACTGAAGCATAAAGAATTATGATATAGGGAATAAAACCCAGAATAAATGGACAGAAAATTAGAAGAACAGAAAAGGCATAACTTGTTTTAATAAGAAAGGAGGACTAGGCAAGATGCAGTCAGATGAAAACTGGATTGGTCCAGAGGATTAGGTACCCAGGAGGTTATTGGAAGGTTTTATCTGTGACATCTCAGTGCAAGGCTGGAGATAAAAGCTTGATTATCATGGGCTGAAAAGTGAAGGGCACACACTCAATAGAAACTGTAATCAGAGATTACCTACTTGAAGAGTCTGGCTGTGAAGAAAAACAGAAAGGGCGAGCATCAAAGGATATTTCAAGTCAAAGGAGAGTAGATAGTGTAAGACAGAAGTGACCTGAACGCATGCACAGACGGTGGAGGGGGAGAGATTTGGAGATGCAGGAGAGAGAGAGAGCAGGGGATCAAGAGGCACTCCGATCAAGAGCGCAGAGGCAGAGATATGAATGCTCTGAAGGCGAGACACACTCTACCTTGGGTCCTGGAAACAGGATGGAATTACATGTAATCCCCTACATTTTTTTTTTTTTTTAAGTATAAGAACAGAAAGGTGAAGAAGAGCTCATCTCAAAATGCTGTTTTTTTCAGGTGGCAAAGGCAAGGTTTAAGCAATTACTCAGGAGAGTGAGGCACAGGCTTCCCTGGTGGCTCAGATGGTAAAGAGTCTGCCCACAATGCAGAAGTTCTGGTTGCGATTCCTGCGTCGGGAAGATCCCCTAGAGGAGGGAATGGCAACGCGCTCCAGTATTCTTGCCTGGGATACCCCATGGACAGAGGATCCTGGCAGGCTGCAGTCCACGGGGTTGCGAAGAGTCAGACACGACTGAACGACTAGCCCACAGGAGAGTGGGGCAGAGAATCTGAAGAGGCTGGGGCACGTGTGGCATGCCTATGCTGGAGAATGGGGGAGAGGGCCAAACAAGGACACTGAGAATTACTGAGAAGACACAGGAGAAACACTGGCCTGGAGCAATTTTCAAACCTTCTCACTCCCCAGAATCACCCAGGCTCTGGTTACAGTACAGATTCTTAACCTTCAGCCAGATCTACAAGTCAACATCCTCAGCAGAGTTCTGGGGTCTGTACTGTTGGCGAGAGGTCCAGATATTTCTGATGATCAGTCAAGTGTGAGAACACTGTGGAAAGTTTAGATGTGATGGAGCCTGGTTAGGAGTATTAACTGTGCCACATGAGTTCACAAAAGGTATTTTTATAGTATTGCTTTAATTGATACATAGAAAAATTGGCACGTATGAATTTTAGCTCATTCATAAATTTTTATAGTCACAACTACAACAGTTCTATCAGCCTCCATCCCCCATAAAAAGCTAAATTTTTCTTTGTAGTCAAATTCTCTCCTAATCACGAACTTCTGATAATTGATCTGTTTTTCATTTCTATAGTCTCACCCTTTTAAAAAATGTCATATAAATGAATCCTAAAGTATAAGCTTTTGAGACTTTGTTTCACTCAGTATAATGCCTTTGAGATTCAGATAAGTTTTTGCTTCTGTCAATATATTTCCTTTGTATGGCTGTGTGTGTTAGTCCCTCAGTCATGTCTGACTCCTTGGGACCCTATGGACTATATGCTGCCAGGCTCCTCTGTCCATGGGATTCTCCAGGCAAGAATACTGGAATGGGTAGTCATTCCTTTCTCCAGCGCATCTTTCCAGCCCAGGGATCAAACCAGGGTCTCCTGCATTGAGGAAGATTATTTGCCATCTGAGCCACCATGTTTGATCTGACTAGTATACTATCCACACAAGTAATTGTCAGATGACTGACTAATATTCACATATATATAGGTACATCACAATTTGTTTATTCATTTACCAATTGATGGACATAGCAATTGTTATCAGCTTTTATGATTATGAAAAATGCCGCAATGAACACCTGTGAAGATTTTTGTATAAACATGAGCTTTTATTCCTTTAGCATAAATGTCCAGGAGTGAGATTTCTGAAGGATGATGTCTTTTTTCATTAGCAATGATTACTGAATCGCTGTTGTGTATAAAACGAAGTTTTAACTGTCTAGATATAGAGGACTTATCACAAAGTTGAAAAAGATGCAGAATGTCCTTCAAAACAAAGTGGGAGATACAGACATACACACAGTTATTACAAAATATTGAAGGAAGGGTTGAGAGGCAGTGGCTCCAGATGGAAGTTATGCCTATGGGCTGAATATCAAGATATTCAACTTCAAGGCTGGTGTGATCATATGGAAGGACCATCTTCTGTTTTCATGGTCATAAGTTGACACTATAGGACCATGTAGGCTCTAAAGCAATAACCAAACTGAATCAAGTAAAAATAAAAATAAAAACTTCATAGAGATATTTTTGTTCAAAACTGTATCAAAAGATTATCATATAATATGCAGTCAGTGAAGGCTTGGTAAAGAATAAAGATTATATATAAAATAAATATATATCTTGGACATCAGAGGGCATGACTATTTCAAAAGAGGTGGGAAGGTAACAATGAAAGCTGTTTGTCATTAGTGCTGTAGGAAATGAGACCAGGTGCACTTTCATCACTTTTATGATGTGAAATCATGGTTTGGGGGTGATGGGAAATAGATTCCCACACACGGGCCCAGCTTTTGCCAGATGTCTGTCTGATCTCTGGCGAGGGTGAGCCTGGAGTTGCACCTGTCCTTCCCCAAGTCTAGCAGAATGTGTCACCCAACAGCACGTGTTACTTGAGGATTCCACCCTGACTTTGTGTGTGGCATGGGGATTCTCGTGGGGAGAAAAGAACCACAAGTAATCTTCTTGCAGAAGAGGCAGCCACCAATCAGTAACAAGCTTGCAAAATGGTGATTCCTAGAACCTTGCCCCACACCAGAAATGAAAAGAACTGGCACAGAAAAAGCATTGTGTTAGTATGAATGGAGCTCTTCATAAACAAATCAACAGAATAAAGCAAATGTATTTAGGAAGTAAGAGGGAAGGAACCATGGTCTGTCAGATCTTGCTCCCACAAGGGGGAAAACAAGAGAGTTCATAATTTCCCTCCCATGTGTCTAAAAACAGCAGCTGTCTGTTTTGAAATCTGCTTCTGAGTCTTTATTTTTGATAATAAAACATCCGTTTGGGGTTGTTACCAGAAGATACATTGAATGTGGAGAATAACTACTGGAAAGACTTAAGTTGGTCAAGGAATAAACTGGCTTACATGAAATGAGGCTGAACACCTGCTTTCCCCTGATCAATGTGCTTCTAAAAATTGGACATGCTGGAGTGGACCACGAAGGACGCACAAAGGATAGTTGCAAAAACACTCACGGATTTGTTACTTGACTAGAGCATAATCACAGTCGTGACCAGGCTTCTGCTTTAGGACAGAAGACAGGACCAACACAGACAGGAGGACTCTATCAACATTCAACAACCTCTCAGAAAAGAAAAAAAAAAAAAAAACCAAGTTGCTCACCATGAAAACTGTGAAACATATGTGTGCATGTGTATCAAATACTCAGTGTGACAGCCTCAGCAAAAGAGGCACTATTTAGTCATTCTAATATGATGCTGGAGCAATCACTATTTATTCCTTATTCTTCAATCTGACATTTCTGTGATGCTTTATGTTTGATTCATGACCATTAAATTCCAGAGTCCCTGAGAAGCACATAGGTGCACAAATTATTTTCATTACCATTTCTGCCTGACTGATAGACACATATTTCAGATTCACCCAGAATACCAGCTCTTCCCATCTTCCCTGCTATTTATCCCATCATATAAGACAAAAGATTGAGGCCATTGTGCTTCTTGTCTCTCTTCCATCCATCCATAGCCAGCTGTTGATAAGCCCCATAAATGTTCCTTAGGATATTTTAAGGCAGTCGCAATATAAATAGTGGTAACTATAGCAGGAGCAGACAGCTTTTACTGGGCATTTACTACTTGGCCAGGCGATGATCTTAAAGCTTCGTAACAGTAACCTTCACTACAAGCCAAGAGCTACATAATCCTCATTCGGGGGAAAAGTACATGAGACAGGATAACACACTGTTCAGTATTATAACTGGAATTTAGGAAAGTCAGAGTGTTCCAGGAGAAATGAGAGAAATACAGGAAAATGGACAGCAGAACGTAGGTGAGATCCAGGCTTTTAGTTTCCAACCCACTCTCATTCGTCACTTCCCCATTTATACATGTGTATGTGCATGTACTTAAGGCATACATGTGTATAATTACATACATACATGTGTATACACACACACAGACATGATCTATGTGAACTATATGGCTCTGGTTTCACTGTTATGGGAAACAATCACCTCCCACCCTGAGAGAAAGGGCGTGCACAGAGCTAAAGGTCAGAACAAACACAGATCAATGGCTGACCCCCCATCTTACTCAACCAACAAGTCAAAGTTCCAAGGCTTTTATTTCTCAGTGAGGCTACACAACTCATTGTTGTTAATGAAAAGTAAATAAAAGGGATATGGGTCACCTCACAACAAGGTTTTTAATAAGCAGGTTGCTCTGTTTTTCTTTTCACTACTTGGACACAATAATGATGAGATCCTACAGAATCTAAGAGCCACAGGAAGAAAGGAGGCTGGGTATCGAAATCATCACAAGAGAGGAAACCACCCACCAAAAAGGATGCATGAGAGAGGCACTACTGTGTTGAGCTGCTGAAACAGACTGCTCCATTTGTTACTGCTATTTTCCCTGCCCTTACACATTCAAGTAAACCTTTTACTCCAGTATCTTTACTCATCACTCCCTATCTCTTTCACCTGCAGAGACCAGGAAACCCTTTTCTGGTCAGATAATAAACATTTTAGGCCTTGAGAGCCACAAAAGTTCAGGGTTTCATATTCTATTTTTAATTACCCTTTAACAATGTGAAAAAAAATCTTCCCTTGAGGGCCCCACAAAAAGAGGTTGTGCATTGGATTTGGCCTGCAGGCCATAGCTTGCCAACCCCTGACTTAGAATATTCTGTCACACTAAAAGTTAAATTACAAATCATACTGCAAATTATACTGCATACCCACTTGCAAAGTTCTTTGGACATATGCTTCCTGTTTCTCAGCTGTAAAGTTTTCTCCCATATTTTTGACTCTTGCTCAGGCTGGTAATGCAAACTCCCCATTTTATTTCCAGTTACCCCCCAAAACAAGTCATCTCTTCATTCCCCACTACAAACAAATCTCTTTTCAGCTACAAACAAGTCTCTTATTCCGAGGTTAGACCTCCCCTGGACAGCACATATCTAAGCTTCTGCCCGTGTTCAATGCCAAATACAAGAGCTGTTCAGTCAATGTCCAGGGCATGTCTTTCTGCCACTATAAACCTTCACTAGGAAACTTTGAGCCTTCTATTTTTGTTTTTCTTCTAAGTTAATGAGAGAGAAGCCCTGCATCACACTATTTTGCACCTAATTTTATTCTTGGGAATCTACTCTGTACATTATCGATTGAGACTGCAGCAATGCATGTGTCACAGCCCCTGCCTTTGAGAAATTAACGAAGAACTAGAAAAACCAAACAAGTTGTTTCTGTTGTTTAGTTGCCAAGTCATGTCCAACTCTTTCATGACCTCCTGGACTGTAGTCAGCAGGGCTCCTCTGTCCATGGAATTTTCCAGAAAGAAAACTAGAGTGGGTTGCCACTTCTTTCTCTAGGGGATCTTCCTGCCTCAGGGACCGAACCGACATCCCTGCATTGGCAGGTGGATTTTTACCACTGAGCCCCAGGGAAACCCATAGAAAGACCAGGAGGCAATGATCATACAAGATTGTAAGTGATGACAATGGGAATCAGAGAGTAGCCTGGGAAGTATACAGATAATAGCTCTCTCTCCTGCCACGTCTGTCTGATTTCAAAGATACACCTTGGTCCTAGTTAGAAAAAGAAGATGGTTTGTGCATGCATGTATGCGTGTGTGTTTTCCTCTCTTGCTGAGGGAATGAGAAGCATTCAGTTGACGGAGATACAAGAATTCAGACCAAATCAGTGGTTAATTGTGGCTTACTTATATGAAAGCTGTCTTACACACATTGGTACCCTGGAATAAAATAAAACATTATTTATAATTATACTAGTTCCAGGAAAAGTTTGAGATTACTAACAACAGAAGACTAATTAACATCAGGATCATTAAAATAAAAATGGAAACATAATATAGTCCAAGGGAAAATGTGATTATCTCAGACAGAGGAGCTAAAGAAGGTTATTACAATGGTGTATTAAATATTTCCCTAAGCTAGATAGTAACCAACACAAAACACATGAAAATACACAATAGAGAGCAAGAGACAGATAACACTGTCTGACAAAAGAAAGAGAATCAGCTAACTACAACAGCTGAAACACTTGGTGAGGTTTTGTTTAATAACTATGCCATGAACTTACAGATTTTAATCAATCTCACTAATATGTATTTAATGAACAATTAGGATCGACACCAAGGTATTCAGTTCACACTTCTCCTGGCAGTAAACTTTCAACAGAACTTATTATCTGGATTTGATTCTCATACCAAGACAAATAAAATGTTCATATATAATGTTTAAAAGGACAATTTTAGAATAAAACATAATTTTGAAGTACCTATCCGTACTTGAATTTCCTAAGGGAAAAACAAACAAACAAACAAAGGACATGTCTCAAGCCCTTGACTTTCTCTTGACTTTAAATGACAGAGTGTTAGAGCAAAAAGACAAACACAAAATCTGAACTGTGCATGATCTCTGAACCCGTTACTCTGCTTCAGCATTACTCTGAATGCTGACGGATCTAGAAGGCCTCTGGCAGATACTACATGGCTGTTCTCTAAAAAGTTCATTCTCCACAGAATGACTGGGAAACAGGCTTTGTCTCCTGTGTACAGAAGACATATTCTGCTCCAGCAGACATGAGCAAAACTTTGTTAGGAAAATTACAGATCTTCACTTGTAGTTTTAGTTAGAACATATAATTTCCACTGGAAAAAGTGATAAAGGACAGGCCAAAATATCCTCAGAGACACAATTTGCTCAATTTCCTGGAAAGGAATTTGGTCTGGCCCCACAGATACAAGTTTTGGCACGATTTGGGAACTCTGAAGAATGGTAAACAAGTACCCCCAGTTGGTGACATTGGGATCTCATGTGTTGGCGGTATCAGAATTTCCTAGAGAGTTTGGTAAAGCAGATCACTGAGTCCCATTCTCAGAGTTCCTACGCTAGTGGGTGAGATGTGAACCCTAAAAATGTTGCATGTCTCACAGGACATCAGTGAGGTAGATGCCCAGGGACCATACCCAAGAGCTATCTCAATAGTGCAGTCCTAGGATGCCTGGACAGCATCTCCTATGAAACAACACTGCTTTTTAATGAGCTCACTCTTAGTGGGTAGCAGCAAAACAGCTACAGAAGTCTAATTAAAATGCCCAAATAGCATTGCATAGTAGGATCTACTGAACACTAAGGAAACCTGGCCAGGATGATTATTTACTATGGGGCATAAATTGTCTTCAGTTCTTCTCTGAGGTTTTTAATTAGCTAGCAGGCTCAGACAAACTTCTGGGCATAATAACTACAGCCAAAAAAATCATTTCTCAACTCCCTGTGTGCCCTGTGACACATAACCAGCCCTTCCAAACTCCCTGGGAAAGTGTGAGGTCTATTTTGGGAGAGGTGAATATCAAAGGATAAAAGTAGAAGCTATTTTCCTCACCCTGATTATAATACAGTCTAATAACTAAGGCCACTGTACCTGCATTCACAGAGACTAGAGTTCAAATATTTCCTTCAGCATTTACTGAATTTGTCAACTTGGTGAAGTCTTTTTAAATTTCCTAAGCCTCTGTTTCCTTATCTGTAAGATATTGGTAATAACCACTTAACTCATAAAAATAATACAAAATTGCATGTCTTTTAAAGAGAACTATAAGAAAGTCAGAGACGGAGAGAAAATATTTGTAAAAGACACATTTCAGGAAGGACTGGTATCCAAATATCAAAAGAACTCTTAAAACTGAAAAATAAGAAAATAAGCCAGCTGATTTACAAATGGGCCAGAGACCTTAACAAACATCTTACCAAAGATAATAAACAGATGGCAAATAAACATAGGGACAGATGCTCCACATCATATGCCAAATGCAAACTGAAACAATGATGAGATGAGATACCGCTGTACTCCTATTAGAAGGGTCAAAATCCAAAACACCGACAATACCAAGTGTTGTTAAGGATGTCGAGTAACAGGAACTCCCGTTTATTGCTGGTGGGAATGAAACATGGTATATTCACTGTGGAAGGCAGTTTGACAATTTCTAATAACACTCAAAAAATCTTTACAGTGATTCAGTAGTTGCATTCCTTGGTATTTACCTGAAGGAATTGAAAGCCTAAGTACTCACAAAATCCTGCACATTAATGTTCATGGGAGATTTATTCATAATCGGCCCAAACCTGGAGGCAAGATGCCCCTCAGCAGGTGAATGGGTAAACTGCAAAACATCCAGACAATGAGTTATCAAGCCACAAAAAGACATGGAGGAGACGCGCATGTGTATTACAAGAGAGAGAAGCCAAAGTAAAAGGCTAGGTACAGTATGTTTCCAACTATATGACATACTGGAAATAATAAAACTATGGAGACAGCAAAAAAGATCAGTGCTTGTCAAGAGTTGAGGTGGGAGGAGAGATGAATTTGCAGAACACAGGATTTTTAGGGTACTGAACGTACTCTGTATGATACCATGATAGATACATGCCATTTATATATTTGTCCAAACCCATAGAATATACAAAACACCAAGAGTAAACTTTGGATGACTATGATGTATCAATGCAAGTAAAGCAATTATAACAAAGGTACAGTTCTGCTGGAGAATACTAATGAGAGGGGAGGCTGTGTATGTGGGGGTAAGGGACTTACACCTTCCCTTCAGTTTTGCTGTGAAACTAAAACTACTCTATGTTTAATTAAAAACATAGATAATGTGTTAAAACACTCAGTATAGTGACTGAGACACTAAATACTCAACACTTTCCTGTTTATTACTACTATTGTTGAAAATCAGGTGAGCACAGATCATCAGTAAGTAGAAACACAAAGTGAAATAAAAATGGATCAACAATAAGAGCTAAGAAGGCAGAGTAGAACTGGAAATGAATAATGTAATGGGTATCTATCACAACATAGTCTGTAAAAACAAATGTATTTGAATATATAAATATTCATCATGAGCAGATTGTTTAAATATATCAGCATTCATGAGGTGGAATAGCATATGGTCATTAAAAATGATAATGCAGCTTTAATTTATTTATGTGGAAAAATACTATGATGCATTGAGTGGGGAAAAAAAGAATGTACAAAACAGAGGAAGAGATGCACACAGAAAGTCAAACAGAGAAGAATTATATCAGAATGTATTTATATTCCATAATGGTAACAGTATTTATCACTGAACAACAGGATAATTAACATATCTTACATTATTATGTGAATATTTTCCTTTATAATATAAATGTAAAAGTATATATAGTATATTCCATCATATATATACATATGTGCATATATTTTATGACTGTAATTCACTGTTTTTATTAGGATAAAATAATAAAACTACTTCTATTTTATAAATTGATACATAAAACCAATTAATTCAGCTAATACAAGGAGCTCTATAAAAAGACAGAGATCACAGTAGGGGAACAGTTCTTTAGAGAAGGATATATGTAGACAGCCACAAGTTTTTTCTTTTCTTTTTACTTTTTCAAAAAGGGGACAAAACTGTTTTCCATAGGAAGCTGCATCTCCTACTATAAAACTGTGCTACTGAGTATGCTGTGCCCCTAACACAACGGCCCTGCCCCTAGTCTCTCTCATTCTACTTATATTCTTCCTCTCATCTTCTCTCCCCCATAATCTCTCCCCACTGTCATAAGATCAATCACCTAAAAACACAAATCTAATGTCACTCTTTTGCCATATATGCTTATTAGTTTTATTTCTTTTGCATGTGTGTAAAGTTAATTTTTATTGATATGTATTTAATATATAACACTGTAACTTGAAGGTAAAGAACATGCTGATTTTCTACATTTATAAATTGTAAATATTGCTACTGTAGAGACAGTTGGCACCTCTCTCATGTCACATTATTCTCATTTCTTGTCGGTAATACAGTAATTAAGATCTAGTCTAATAGAAAGTTTGATGATTATAATATTGTCTCTATACACCGTGCTGTGCATTAGATCTCTAGGACTTCTTTACTACTAGCTGAAAGTATATACCCTTAAGAAACATTCTTCCCTGTCCCCAGTCCTTGATAACCACCATTCAACTCTGTTTTTTACAAGCTTGGCTTTTTTATATTCCAGATGAAAGTGATGCTATACAATTTTTCTCTTTCTCTGTCTTATCTGTCTTCCTTAGCATAACATCCTCAAGGTCCATCCACGTTGTCAAAAATGGCAAGGTTTCCTTCTCACTGCTAAATGATATCCCATTGGGGGGAAAATACACACACACACACACACACACCTTTATCCATTCATTTGTTGACAGATGTTAATTGTTCTAAGTGGTATCTTCCAGCAGGGCCATGTTTCTAAACATGACATTCAGGACAACCCATTCTCTGTCTTCCGAGTATTATTTTTCCCATTAGTTCAACTCAATGCATTATCTGAAATTCCATATTAAATTTCTCTTCCTCCCTAAAGACTTTGTCAGTTTCTCCACCCTGAACTGTTCTGTTTCTTTGAGTTTTTATCACACTGCACGTGTGTGTACTCACATCGTCTTTGTTAATGGCACCCACAATAACCACGTTGAAAACAATGGTACAAATAAAAATTAACATTAAATGAGCACTTACTTATTTCCAGGGCTTCCTTTATAGCTCAGTTGGTAAAGAATCCACCTGGAAAGCAGGAGACCCTGATTCTATCAGGAAGATCCCCTGGAAAAGGGAACAGCCACCCATTCCAGTATTCTGGCTTGGAGACTTCCATGGACTGTATAGTCCATGGGGTCGCAAAGAGCTGGACACAACTGAGTGACTTTCACTTTCACTTTACGTAGGTCCAGCCGTAAGACGAGACCTTCTCTGCATCACTACTTCTCTAATTTCCATTAAAATATAAAATTTCAGGTATTAAAGGCATGAAGTATTTTTCTCCCTGGTACACAATTAGGAAGTACAATACATAAGACTTAGCTATGGATTTTTCATCAACCAGTGTCTTGGTCTTTGACATCGAGACACTTGATTTGACATCACTGATACTTATCCTTGAATGCTCATTGGATTTACATGTGGAACTTTACAAACTATGGATGCTCAGGTACAGCTTACAACTAGAGAACCAGACTCTCTTGGAATAAGGCAGAAAGATGATAGATAGATAGACAGATAGATAGATAGATAGATAGATAGATAGATAGATAGATAGATAGACAGATAGATAGGTCTACCTATCTATAGAGAGAGTTAATGAAACCCCTTAATAGCTTTATTTGGTTGATGAGGATTTTTAATCAGATGATTCATATCACCCACACTTCCCCTTTTGAGCTAACTCTATCATCTTATTCATCTATTTTTTTTTTACTATTATTATTATTAAGACTTTATTTTTTAGAGTGGTTTTACATTCACCACAAAGTTAATGGTAAGACACAGAGATTTACCATATATACCTGGAGATTACACATGCACAACCTCCTTCCTATTCAGCATTCCCCTCTAGAGGGGTACATTTGTTACAACTGATGAATTTACATAGACACATCACAATTATCCAAAGTCTATAGGTTACATTAGAGCTCACTCTTGGTATCTTATATTCTACGGGTTTGGAAAAATGGTAAGATACATACCATATATACCATTACAGCATATGAAATAAGTCCACGGTCCTACAAAGGCTCTGTTTCACCGAGCCACCCCTTTCTTACCCCAAGAACATGTATTTTAAAGGTTTATAATTCCCTTTGACCCAGCTTGTTTGAGACTCACCTCACCATGTTATTCTGCTATACTTACCAAGATGTGATGTGATAGGTTGAATTATACTCTCCTTGAAAACAACTTAAGAGTTCAAAACCACTGTTTTCTTATCTTTTTAACATATTTCCCACCCCTGTACCTAATACCTAGCACAAAGTAGGGCCACAGAAAAACCTACTACATAAAATCATACATGATTTCATAAAATAGTCTATTTCCCTGTGAATATCCGCAACGGAAGACATTATCAATGAAAGAATTCCATCGACTTTAGAGGGAATTTTACCTTGAACACGATTTCTTACTATTGATGAGACTATAGAATAGTTTTTCTTCAGGAAAAAAAAAAATTGTTACAATTAAGTGAACCTTTCCTACTTGAGGAACTGGAAATACAAAGCGACTTTGAAGAAGTTGGTGCCATTTCTGAACTTGATGTTTAACAAGAGCTAAAAGCAGAACACAAAATGCTAGATTTATTGGGTGGCAACTTCATCCATTTTTTCCCCTGAGATCTTTCTTCCTTTATTATTGGGAAACTAAAGGTAAAAATAATTAAATAAATAAAACACACTAAAACAAAAGCAATCTTGTCCAAAAGATTTTCATTGAAGCAATAATGTTTAATATGTATCCAAAAAGATACCAAAGGGAAGAAAATCTGCAAGCTACAACAAAATAGCTAATTGCGGGGTAGCTAGTTTTACAATGCTTGGATAATGGCACATTAAGGGGTGAAAAGCTTTAGGCTATCTAAAGGGTAAAATATATTAAAATGTTCTTTTATTTAAATAGGGTGATTTTTGCATTATTGGTACATTCTGAGAAGTTTTTTTATTACCTACATAATTCTCTAACTTGAAAAGTGAAGGTATATAAAAACAAGGACAATGAAGTAAGTGGGAAAAGATGTAAACATTGAGAATAGTCATAAGCAGAATAAAACCACACCACTTTGGGCCTGTGCCATTCTCTAGCTGTGAACTCAGATAAGAAAATAATAGATTGATATCATATCACATTAGTCCATTAGACTAAATTCTTATAGTTTTTCTTAACTTTTGTATAATTTAATATTGCTTTAAAAGCTGGGGCCAAAAACATTTTCCCTATAAAAATGTCAAACACAGCTTATAAAAGAAAGGTTTTTGCTGTTGTTGCTACTTTCAACAATTTTTAAGAAACACAAGAAAAGAGGAAATTAACAACTGTCCAGGTAGTTAGGGCCAAAAATCTGGAATCTGGATTTTGAAACCTTGGCTAAGGCTCCAAAATGATGGGCATTCAGGGAAAGAAAATATTTAAAGCCTGGGAAAAATGGATCTATGCTAAAGAGACACAAATCTAACTGAGGGGGTCTCTCAACTAAAAAGAAAAGTGTAAGGTGAACACAGCATGACAAATGTAAGAAAGCAGTGCGTCCAATCATTATGGAGGCCACCAGGTATGGTAAGAAGAGAAAGGAGTTTATAATGGAGGACTGGAAAGAAATTTGAAACTATATTTAACACCTTCTATGATTGAATAGCCAGGAGAAATATCAATAACCTCAGATATGCAGATGACACCACCCTTACGACAGAAAGTGAAGAGTAACTAAAAAGCCTCTTGAGGAAAGTGAAAGAGGAGAGTGAAAAAGTTGGCTTAAAGCTCGACATTCAGAAAACTAAGAACATGGCATCTGGTACCATCACTTCATGGGAAATAGATGGGGAAAAAGTGGAAACAGTGTCAGACTTTATTTTTGGGGGCTCCAAAATCACTGCAGATGGTGATTGCAGCCATGAAATTAAAAGACACTTACTCCTTGGAAGGAAAGTTATGACCAACCTAGATAGCATATTAAAAAGCAGAGACATTACTTTGCCAACAAAGGTCCGTCTGGTCAAGGCTATGGTTTTTCCAGTGGTCATGTATGGATGTGAGAGTTGGACTGTGAAGAAAGCTGAGCACCGGAAAATTGATGCTTTTGAACTAGGTTCAGATCATATGGTTGGAGAAGACACTTGAGAGTCCCTTGGACTGCAAGGAGATCCAACCAGTTCATCTGAAAGGAGATCAGTCCTGGGTGTTCATTGGAAGGACTGATGCTGAAGCTGAAACTCCAGTATTTTGGCCACCTCATGCAAAGAGCTGACTCACTGGAAAAGCCCCTGATGCTGGGAGTGATTGGGGGCAGAAGGAGAAGTGGACGACAAAGGATGAGATGGTTGGATGGCATCACTGACTTGATGGACATGGGTTTGAGTAAACTCCGGGAGTTGGTGATGGACAGGGAGGCCTGGCGTACTGTAATTCATGGGGTCGCAAAGAGTTGGACACGACTGAGCGACCGAACTGAACTGAACTGATGATTGAATATTCCTGCTCAAAATAGAGATAATAAGTAGGGACTAAGACTGGAGCAGGGGGGAAATAATTCAGCAATTACTGAGGCTTTGCTTAATCAGATTCATTTATTAAAAAATGATCCTGGGGGACTTCCCTGGTGGTTCAGTGGCTATGATTCTGTGCTCTCAATGCAAAGGGCCCAGGTTTCATCCCTGGTTGGGGAATTAGATCTCACATGCTCTGACTAAGATCCAGCAAAGTCAAATAATAAATAAATTTTAAAAAATGATCATGAGATGTTTTGCTCAGTTAAAAACAAAATGACTTGTTAGAAACAGAACTTAAGTAGCAGATGCATTAAGGATAAAATAGATTGGCTTAAAATTAAAAATTCAAAGGTAACAAATAGGAAAGAAAAGTTCAATTAACTAGAAGCAAAAAGGTATTAGATGCAGACTCCTAGTCAGATGGGATACTTCTTAACTTGATGACAGGTACAGAAAACATATTCAAGAGTAATGGGAGACATAAGTTTGACAGCCATCTGCTAGAGGGTTTCCTTGTTAAAAAGAAGTATCTGTAAATCCTTGGCTTGACTTGTGGTCTATTGGAAAAAAACAATCTGAAATTTGTGGTCAGAATTTAGGGTTCTGGATTTGAACACCTCGTCAAACTAGAAGCTGTGATGGGAATGAATTACATCTACGAGAGGTAATTGTGTCATGGGTCTGATTTGCATGCATGCTCAGTCTTGTCTGACTCTTTGTGATCCCATGGACTATAGCCCACCAGGCTCCTCTGTTCCTGGGATTTCCCAGGCAAGAATACTGGAGCGGGCTGCCATTTCCTTCTGCAGGGGATCTGCTTGACCCAGGGATCGAACCCACATCCCTTACACAATCAGATGATTCTTTACCACTGAGCCATCAAGGAAGACCCTAATCATTAGATGATTCTTTACCACTGAGCCATCAAGGAAGACCCTAATCATTAGGGAAATGCAACTCAAAACCAAAGTGAGATATCAGTGTGAAAGTTTTTTACTCAAGCCTTCTTAAAGCTGCTAATCAGGAAACGTACAATGAATCTCTGAGTTGTGAATAAGGTATTGAAGACTCCTCAAGGTTGTTTCTCAGGTAAAGCAAGGAAAAAAATACAGAAGTAAAATTGTTTTTTTTCCTCTATGATTTGGTTGTGTCTGCATGAACTGAACTAAATCCCTAGCTAGATCTGTTCTCCCTTTAATGTGACAGAGCTTGTGTTATGTATAAAGTTTAAGATGAGCCTTACACATCTTACTCAGCACTAGATATATATACTATATATATATACTATATATAGTATATATATACTATATATATAGTATATATACTATATATGTATATATATATAGTATACTATATATATATAGTATATATACTATATATATATACTATATATAGTATACTATATATAATATATATATTATATTATATATAGTATACTATATACTATATACTATATATATATATAGTATATATACTATATATATATACAACTCCCAAGTCACCAAGAGGAGACAAGGAGAAGGCAAGTTACATGGTGTCTACAGGGAAGAAGAGTTCAACCAACTCTTGTTAAATTCAAACAGGTCACTTCAGTTTAACAAGTTAGTAGATAAAATTGATCATCTTTCTTGGGGGACATGAGGTTTCTTCAACTCCAGTGACTGTTTTGAATTTAAAATACAGAGTAGAAAAGAGAACCAGTAGTTAATCTCTGTAATCTACAAAAGGCAATTATGAAGAAAACCAATACATAGGCAAGCTGGGATTGTCCACATAGAAAACCCAGATTTAGTCTCGTACTATATTTCAGATATAGTAGAGTCACTTCCATGAATTAAGTTTGTTTGTTGAAACAAACAAAGATAATTAGGAGGAGGGAAATTAAACATGGCAGATGCTTCCACTGGCTTATGCCCTGTGGGGAATGTTGCTTCCACTGGCTTATGCCCCGTGGGGCATGTTTCCTGAGAGTATCCACGGGGCGAGGGGTGAGGAAGCCGTGACTCTGGCATTCCCTCCACAGACTTCAGATACTGAGTTTCTCTGACCACAGTGAGCTGTCTTAAGTTAGATTCTAGTGTATCAAGGTATTTTTTAGCTATCATCCCTGAAACAAACCAAACAGTTAATTGGTATTCCACTGGATAATAGGTATCTGCTTTAACGTTAAGGAAGGAAAAAAAAAAAAACCAATTGTGTTAGACCAACTCAAAGACAGGTCCATCTGAAACTTTCATCCTTCTATATGGGATTCTCAAGGATAATTTTGGCAGTATACAGTTCCTGCATCATGGGCTGATTCCTGACTTAACCATTTTACTCGGTTCATCTGCCTGTACAAACCCAAAGGCTTAGAGCAGAGGAATCAGAGCTGGGACGGTGGTGTGCTCATGGGCTAAGCACTGAGATATTATTACACAGCTAATGTCTAGCTAGTGATCTACATGGATGGGATGTATTTAAGGCAGAGCAGGAACACTTGCCCATTTAAATTCAAAGTGCAGAAAAGAAGGAAAAGTTTGGTAATACAACGTAAAATAAATGATGTATAATAAGTCAGGAAGACAATGGCAGGAATGAGGTCCTGATGAAGACTAAAAAGGTTTCTAAATCAATTTTTATCTTGGTCTTTGCCCAATACATCAGAGGTGTTGCCTTGGGTAATTTCAATTAACTAGTAAATGTTCTTAGACATTCTGTCTAGACTTTATGATGCCACAATATGACTTTGGTTTCAATAAAATGCAGAGAAATTATGCTCAAAGAAATCCTGCTTTCACATTAGCTGAAAGATACACTTACAAAAAATGTTAAATTCATTAAAGAGACATCTGCTAATAAGGAAGGCAATTAATCAACAAACCTGAGCAAAAACAAGAAAGAAATTAAGCTAAAAAGCAAACTAACATTTAACACAAGGCTGTATATTTTGAACAAGATGTAAAAGGAATTATTTCTGAGAGGAAAGGACATAACTATTAAAATGAAAGTTTTTATTTTAAAGCTGTTTTACAAGTTAGTTTCTTCATTTGTGATAGAATTTAATCAAACTTGGGAACTTAACTAATAATGAATTATAGGTAATGATAAGAAAGTGTCACTTTTGAGTCCTAAGAGCATACATGAACACAAGTGGTTTAATAAGCAGTAGGATTAAAAACACATTATATGACCACATTCTCAAAGTGTAAAAACAAAAATATTATTTCTCTTTTTTTCTTTCCTTCTTTCTCTCCTTCCCTCGTTTTCTCTTTTCCTTCTCCTTCCTTCAACTAATAATCACACACTGTTAATGGAATACCCAGAGAAATCAGACATTGGTCTTTGTCCTTATAAATGTAGGGACTAAATAAATACCAAGATGACAAACATAATTATTATATTTGCAAACAGATCATATTCAGGTTGTAGAATAAGACTAGTACCTAAGATAAATAGAAAAGGTACCCATCATTTTAGAACAACAGAAAACATGCCCTGGTTGTTCAGAAGGAATGGATGTTATTTCCACTTTGATATTTCAACTTCCAAGAGCCCTAAATGCTATGCAGCTGGGGGGCCTATGTAAACAATGAGAAAGCCAAAGTTGCAGAAGTTAAACAGTCTTCAAGCAAGCAAACGAAAAGCAGCACTGAGACCAGAATTAGGGAATTCTAGCTTAAGAATTCCTAGTCTTTCCAACATTGACTCCTCAGGACTTGAACAATTGGCTGACTCCTCACTTGTAGAGATTTGAAGTTAAGAAGGAAGAGAACCAAATAAGCACAGAGAAGACTTTGGAAAATGTTGGGGTCTGTATTGAGAAGAATGACAAGTTCACACTCACTTTAACTTTGATATCATTGAATAACGCTAGGTAAGAAGTTAGGGACAAGAATAAACAAAGCTTGATCACAAGATGAGCTTCTATGTTTCTTTAGGCAATACTGAGTCACAGAACTTTGAGTGACATGAATAAAGATGATTCACTAAGTCACGAGTGCAAAATGGAACACTGGTTGAGCTAAATGGCTATTAGTTGAGGTAAGGACATGAGTAAACATAGCCAGTGTGAAGACAGAAGGATGGAGTGTGACCAAGATATAATTAACTCAAAGTTTTGGCCAGTAAAACAGCTCAAAGAAACAAGAAGTGATATAGGTGGAAAAATAACTCCAAGATTTTCAGTTTGAGTACTTGGGAAGGTTATTTTTAACTATCTTACTTTTCTAGGAGTCATTAAAATCACTTAATATTTAATAACTGTTTAAAAGAAGAGTTTGGTTTTGCAGATAAATTTAGCTTGGTTTTGCAGATAAATTTAGCAGGTCAATTCCAGTTGTTCTCTTCTTTGAAAGATAAAGATGAAAGGATGAGCTTATAAAATTGCAACATGAAGTGCCACATTTTGTAGATTTGATTTTTTAAATCTAATCTACAAATGTAAATCCATTTTTTCTAAGTTTTTCATGTCACAGGATATCATCTTAGTCAAGCCAAAGTCAAAATCTGAAAACACATAGAAAAGATTATAACTAAGAATGCAAATATAACATGTATCAAATGCATGTATTAATATATGAATGATTAAATGATAGAGTAGGTAGATTAGATAGATGGATAGATGGATGGATAGACAGATAGATAAAAAGAGATATCAACAAAGACTGGCCAACAATGAAGATACCACTTACTTTTAATGATTTTGTGCTGACTTCTCAGGCGGGAATTTGCTGTATGGCTCAGGAAACTCAAACAGGGGCTCTGTATCAACCTAGAGGAACTTTGCTTTACTTTTGATGATTTTTACTGATAAAATTTCAAGTTGATTTACATAGTTATCCATTATTAAATTGTTTTCATATTTTTTCCTGAACAATGCATGAAGCGCTAAACTAAGAAGTGATATGGTCTTCCCTGGTGACTGAGGGGTAAAGAATCTGCCTGCCAGTGCAGGAGATGTGGATTCGATTCCTGGGTCAGGAAGATCCCCTGGAGAAGGAAATGGCAACCCACTCTAGCATTCTTGCCTGGGAAATTCATGGACAGAGGAGCCTGGTAGGCTATAGTCCATGAGGTCTCAGAAGAGTCAGATACAACTTAGCCACTAAACAACAACAGCAAGAAAAGACATAATCATCTCTTTCACGTTACAAGCAAAGTCCAATAATGTTTGTTTCACTGAGACACCAAACAGTATCAATGAATCTTAAAAAATAAATTTAAAAATTGCTAATGATTATAGAATCCTGGCAATCTTTGAATACTGGGCTAACGATAGATGTAGGACTATGATATTTGCATAGAATAGGACTGCTGAGAGCAGCTGCTGGCTGCATTGCAGAGCTGTCTCTAGATGAATACAGGAAAGTTATCATTTTCATTCAAGTTCTCAAGAGTTTAAATATATGTTCCAAAAGCAAAACTGAAAACATTAATTAAGAACGAAGTTTGACACACACTTTTCCTGGTTTCTTCCCAGGCTTTTCCTTTTCCAGTCTCTTCAGTGGAATTTAGTCCCTGATCTCTCCCCTTAATCAAAGGAGTGGATCATTTATATTCTTAACACTATGCTGGGACATTTCATATACAATATACCACTGTTTTTCTTTATGTATCTATATAATAGATATTATTCACATCCTCATTTTACTGAAAAAGAAGTTGTGGCTTAGAGTACACAGCAAAATTAGCTGACTGCCTGCCAAAATTTCAAATTCCTCTTTACACAGGCTAGAGTTGTCCAGATGGCGTCTAACCAGTCAACAATTATATCTGCATCCAGGTATGACCATGTGACAAGTTTTCACCCACTGAAGGTAAAGAGAAAACTCTTTAAGAAGCAAGCAGATCTCCTCCTCGACCCCACTGGGCCAGCTGAACACAGAAATCTCTGAGAAGATGGCACAACTACAGATAAGAGGAATGAAGACTAAGGAGCAGTCACCGAGGACTCCCGTACTGGACAACAGCGAGAAGTTAACTTACACTGTACTCTTACTATATACAGAGACTTCAGGGCTTGTTTGATATAAAAGCCAATGCCCTAACTAATACAGAACTTCAGTATAATTTCCAAGGTCAAAGAGCAAGTAAAGATGAGAGCTAGGACTGAAACATAATATATGTGATTTTCAGACATTAAATTTTAAGCACATTCTTGGCAAATAGTTCTCCCTAAATCACTGTTATCAGTCCCATCCTTAATATTTGTTGTGGTTTCTCATTATTTATAGAATAAATGTATGACTCAACTCTCTGATTTGACCTGAGTCAACTTTTCAAAATCATTTGCTGCTTGCCATTTCTCATCCTGCATTCAAATAAATCTACACTATTCAACATCTTTATTTTTTTTTTTAATTTTTTATTTTTCAGTGGGTTTTGTCATACATTGATATGAATCAGCCATAGAGTTACACGTACATCTTTAAACACTGTGTTTTTTTTTTTTATCACTAAGGTTTTCAAGTGATTTCTGTTTCCTGGAAAGACTTCCTCCCCACTCCTAACCTTAGCCTTATTTAGATCCTAGTCACCCTTTAAAATGGAGATTAAATGTGACTTTCTCAATGCTGCTTTCTACCTGCCTCAACAGAAATAGTTTTCTTACTCTGGTCATTCAATAGAAATTCAACAGTTCAACCATGAAAGACTGTATATTATTTACAATGGTTGCAGCAGGCATGAGTTTCCATTTTACAGGGGAGCGACATCAAAGACAAAATAAACCATGACTTGATATCAATTGGCATAAAGGGGAGTGTAGGTTTCTAAGTCAACTGATTAAAAGGAGGCCTGTCTCAGTCTAGAGTAAGAAATCAGACTTCCATGGGGTCATGAAATTTGAGCCAAGCTGTGACGCATGGGTAGAATTTACTTGGCAAATGCCTAGTCGATGATGCTGGGGGAACTGGGGAAAAAATTCTAGGCAGAGAGAATAAGATATATTTAATCCTAAAGTCTAAAACAGCATGGCACATCTGAGGAATGAAAAAGGCCAGTGTGATGAGGACACAAATAAGCAACACAGGAACAAATGACACTATGCTAAGCTAGATGGCAGTCAGATCACTAAAGGGCCTTGCAAACATGAAGGCTTTGATTTTCATCCAGTGAGGATTGGTAAATCACCGGACAGGTTTAGGAAAGAATAATGTATGCAGCATGTTGTATAAGGTTGTTACGGGTGTCATATGGATCAGTGAGACTCAGGAAGGAGGTGGAGAAAGTAGCTGGTAAGCTTTTGCTGTAGTCCCCTATAATTATCTCAGACACTCCACTGATCTGGACCAGGATAGTGGCAGCAAAAATGGAAAGAAGTGGTTGAATCTAAGAAGACTATAAGTAGTAAAGGCAAGATAGATAACTTGATGATTAATTTGAATGTAGTTAGTTGTATTCACCAGTGACTTAGTAACATTTCTGGGTGAAATAGCAATTTAAGACAGGAGCTCAGAAGCCAAACTAACAGCCTGTGTTCAAATATTGGCTCTGTCACTTGCTAGCTCTGTGATCTTGGACAAGTGATGATACCCCAGTAGCTTCACCTGGAAGATAGGGAAAATAGTACATACCTTAAAGACTGTTTAGGATACATATCTTCTATATGAACTATATATACATATATATACATATAGTTCATATTTATTATTTTTACTATGATACTGTAGATGTGTATATATTTATCCTCCCCTAGTAAAATGCTTATTTTCTTAAGGATGGGATTGCCATAGAAATATTATCTGAATCTAACAGAGAATCAATAGAGATACATTAAAAAGCTACAGTTTATTACATACATCATTTTTCTAAAATTTAGTCTAATGGTACCACTGGGTTTAGTTCTTCAAAGGAAGTTCCTATTTTCCCAGAGAACTCAAAATTCTTACTACCATGCAACCAAATACCCAGAATGTGTTCTTTCCAAAACTATAACACTAGAAATTGTTTATTGCCATATATACAATGCCCAATGATGTTATGTTGTGATAAATATGTAACATTGTACTATATAAGGGGGGTAGAAGACTACGCTATGATTATCATAGTGACCTGGGGACTGTGAGCTGCAGAACATGTGAACATTGTTTTGAAAGCCTCTAACGAGAAGAAATAGACTGGTTCAGTTCTGATAAAAATAAGCAAAATTATTGAAATTACTGTTCCATGAATTAAAGTCACAGTGTCACAGAAATATGACTGGAAAATCACCAAATTCATTTCCTTATCTCTAGAAGAACTACAGGTAATGTATAAATGACAGAGGACTGTGAATCCAGTGATTTCATTTAAGAATTTTAAGTGCCCACCTCATCACTTTGCTAATCCTTACCCCCTTCCAGATTTAGCTCTCAATTTTGTTACTTTAAAAAAAAAAAAAAAGTGGAATTTTACCATTTCAAACCCCAGAGGGAATTCTTCGGGTGTTTAACAGCTCATGCCCTACTGACACTGTATTATTTTGAAAACTGTGTGCTAAAGCAATGTGTGTGGAAGTGGAACATACTGACAATTTCAAGTACCAGCATGGAAGTCCTTTTCCCACATAAGTGCTGAAAGATACATATTTCTAGCAAGAATATACTCTAAACCTACTGCTGCAGCGGGAGGGCGTGCACGGGGACACTGAAGACTGCGTCCACTTCACTGCTGATGGACTGTTTCTGGGGGGAGCTGCATAGAAGCTTTGAACTGTGAAGCTTTCCTGACTGCACACGACCCTCACTCGGCAGCATATGATGCACTTGGCACTGACTTGAGGCTGGTTTCTAAGGAGGAGGTGCTGTTTCCACTTCCTAAATCAGAGTTGTCAGCAAGTCAGGCTGCTGTAGCTCAGGGAGCACATGACAAGGACTGAACAGCTGGGCCTGGCATGCAGCTCTCTCCCCTTCTGTTTATTCACCACACCCTCCAGCACCTCTGAGGTGAGGACCTTGTGCTCTTAGGGAGGATGATCCAGTGGGGGATAGACAAACACATCACTGCATAAGTAACAACATTATAAGCGTAATGTGTTCTAGAATTAGAACTCCGCGCTGTATGACACCTATTGGTAAGGGGTGAACAGTGACCTGCAGATAAGGAGATCCTTGGAGTTCTAACCCACAGTCCCCCAAAAAGTGACCTTATTTAGAGATAGGCTCTTTATAGAGGTGTTGCTACTGCTGTTCTTCAGAAACTAAGTCATGTCTGACTCTTTGTGACTCCCGTGGGCTGCCGCACGCCAGGCTTCCCTGTCCTTCACTATCTCCCAGTTTGCTCAGATTCACGTCTATTGAGTTGGTGATGTCATCCAACCATCTCATCCTCTGCCGCCCCCTTCTTCTTTTGCCTTCAATCTTTCCCAACACCAGAGTATTTTCCAATGAGTCAGCTCTTATAGAGGTAATCAAGTTAAAATGAGGTCATAAAGGTGGGCTCTAGTCCAATAAGACCAGTGTCCTTATGAAAAAGAGAAACTGGGTCACAGGCACATGTGCACACATCACAGGGGAGACAATGTGAAGAGATTCAGGAAGAAGACAAGTATCTCTGAGTCAGAGAGAGGGGCCTGAATCAGACTCCTCCCTCACAGCCCTCAGAAGGACTCAATCCTGCCAACACCTTGAATTTGGACTTCCAGTCTTCAGAACACTGAGACGATACACATCTGCTGTTTAAGTCTCCCAGTCTGTGGTACTGCGTTATGGCGTAACACAGGTCTGGCCCCCAAGGATAGGAAACAGAAAATAATTATTCCAGGGGTGGGGAACAGAATTAAACTAAATTGGCTGAGCTCTGGAAAAATAAGCAGATTATTGAAACTACTGTTCTATGAATTAAATTTATAGTGTCACAGAAATATGACTGGAAAACCACCAAGTTCATTTCCATATCTCTAGAAGAACTATAGGTAACGTATAAATGACAGAGGACTGTAAATCCAGTGATCTCATTTAAGAATTTTAAATGCCTACCTCATCACTTTGCTAATCCTACCCCCTCCCAGAAGGCTGGGAATGGGAGTATTTCAGCACATATAAGACTCTGAAGGACAGTCAGCCCTTCTGGAGTTTAAGGACCAGGAGAAAATGAAAGGAAAAAAGATGTGGGAAATGGGTGCTGAAGCCAGATCATGAAAGGCTATGTAGGACTCATTAAGGATTCTCTTTGGAGCGCTATCTTTTTCTTGCATTTTCTCTGAGTCTATAAAACAGACCATCCTTAACCTTCTCAATTAAGCAGGAGCAGTCAAACTTCCATAACACTTCCATAAAGTGGACATATTTTCTGTATGCTGCTAACTTGCTTCAGTTGTGCATGACTCTTTGTGACCCCAGGGACTGTAGGCTGCCAGGCTCCTCCTGGAGTCCATGGGGTTCTCCAGGCAAGAATACTAGAGTGGGCTGCTATTTACTCCTTCAGGGGCTCTTCCTGACCTATGGATAGAACCTGAGTCTCCTGCAGCTCCTGCATTGCAGGTGGATTCCTTACCATTTTCCATATGCTCAATCCCATTTGTATAATCCTGCTATGTGTGAAGATAGGTCTAGGCTGGTTACAGTGTCACTTCCCCAGCCTCCTTCACATCTAATGTCTATGTATGTGACAAGGATCCACCAATTAGGTTCAACTCTGTGACAATTTGTCTCAGATAAAGCAAGGTCAGGGGAAGAAACCTCCACCCAGAATCCAAGAGTGAGGGAAACGATCTGGCATCTGGCACTCAGGGATGCTAGCACTTTTAAGAAGCTATCTCCACATTGGTAAAACCATTACTGCCGGAAAGCGATGCCCCTGGCAGTTCTGAAACTGCAGCCGTAACCTTTGCTCAGGTCTCATTGGCCAGTTAGTCATCAGACCGCTTGCCTGGTGTGGTTTGGTGCATCGCTCCTAGAAAGCTGTCCTCCAAGGTGATTCCCCATGAATCATCTGATATCTATTTAATGTTCCTTCTACCAAAAACAGCTACAATCTGCTTTTTATAACCAAGAACCTTAACAACTGACTTGCTTTCCTAGTTGCCCCAGGGTGGGGAGGACAGACCTCCATCATGCCTACATAGGTTCTCACGTCCTTGGTTCTCAGAGCTTGGTCCTCAGACCAGAAACATCCAGGAAGGAATTAGACACAGAAAATTTCAGGCACTACTCTGAACCAACTGAATCAGAAACTCTAGGGATGGGGCCCTGAAATATTTGCTGTAACAAGTTGTTCAGGTGATTCTGATACAAACTAAAAGTCACAAAACATTGTCCTTTTTATCCTCCCATTTTAAATACTTTTTTTAGGTATTAAAAATGTCTTCCTTCCTATCAGCCTCCAAGCTTCCTGGGGGAACCCCTGTCTTATATGTATAGCCTCAGTGTTTAGATTCAACTGGCACAATTGTTTAATGATTGGCAAAGAAATATTTCTCTTATTGTATCAAAATGAGCAAATCACTGCCTCAGGAATCCTGTCTACCATGTTTGTATCATAAGTGGATGCATGAGAATAGACTCTTATCCTAAGAACAATGTACAAAACAATAGTACATGGATCAAATACATTATGCAAGACAAAACTAATGTATATTTTTACCTGAGGTTCTACTTATGTTCATTGCTATCTGCTACTGCCTCATTTACCTTTCAAAGCTCAGATAGCAAAACTCTTTACATCTCACTCAAGGATATAATTTTAGAGTTCTTCACACTACCTCACATCCAATTTTCTTTTTTTTTTTTAAATTTAGTTGGTCTCGAAGTTTAAGGACTCAATTTAAGTAAGTACTGTTTCCACCAAGCAACCCCAACATGGAACCGCCTAGTTGAAGCTGGGAGCTCCTTATAACAAGAAGGTATTAGGTGGGCAAAGAGTTGGAGTCAGTGTTGACTGGAATGAGGAACCTTTATTAACAAAGAGACAAAAGGGTACTTCTGCAAAATGGATGCCCTGTGGTATTGGACAGAATCCCCAGGAAAACCTACAGCAGCTGTGTACTTCCACTTCCGGACAGAAAGGCTTCCAGCAAATAACCCCACCCCTATACAGACAAGACTCTCTACAAAAGGGAAGCTTTGATGGGGATAAACTCTAGGCAGAGAAAGAGAAAGGGGATCAGTTTAAAGGGAAAGCAGGAGAGGTCCTGGCAGGGATGTGGCAGGGAGCTCAAGTCCTGAATACAAGATGTGGCTTTACAAGTGGTTTATAAAGCCTCTGAATATATACAGATCTAGACAAAAAGGAAGGTATGTGAGAATATTCATACACATGAAGAATGCAAATACTGTTTCTTTTCTGTTCTCATTCTTTCTCTCTAGGTAACACAAAGGTGATTATATTAGACCTCAGTCCACTATCAAAACAAGATGAAATCCTACCGTGAAGCAGTTGCTCATTAACCTGAGGAAGTTATTCCATAACATCACTTCTGAATGTAGTCACTCAGTACCACTGTGCATTTTCTCCCATTGGAAAAAGACAAATAAATGTTTAATGTTGTATGCATATTGAAATTATGTTCACAGGAATGCATTTAAATGGGGTCAATAAGCCACAAAAATGAAGATCATATAACAATCACCAAAATAACAATGGAAACCTAATTGCACATTTATAAAGTGCTAGGTGTTGTAATAAATGTTTTATATAAAAAGGAGGTGCTTACATATTCTCAGAATCTGCTGGGGTGGAACACAGGAGGCCCTCTTGGGTAGACCACACTAACCTCCTTTTCTCTGAGAACTACCACCACGATCCTGATCTGCAAAGGAGTATCAGATTTTAATTGGTCCAGTCTCTTAGGGATTTGGACTTTTTTTTTTCCCTTGAGTATGACAGACTCAGTCACTGTTCCTGATATGATAAGATTCTAAAAAGGAGACTCCTGAGCACCTACTGCTAGAGGACCTGATGCGTTTTGATCTTATCCTTCCAGGAGCTACTTATTCTAATCTACCTTGATTACTATGACATAGGCAAGTATTCTTTCAATAAATTCAACATTTTCTTTAAGTTGGTAAAAATCAACCTCTGTTATTTGCAACCAAAGAACTCTTTCTTTCTCTGTTTTTGTTTCTTGGTTTTTTTTTGCCTGCACCACATGTGACATGTGGGATCTTACTTCCCAGACTCAGGATCAAACCTGCAGCTCATGCATCAGAAGTGCAGAATCTTAACCACTGGACCTCCAGGGAAGTCCCAAAGGACTCTTCGCTAAGCACAAAATGGCACTTTGCAAAGACACAGTAGGGATATTCGAAAATCTGCAGACTTCAATGTCAGTAGGGCTTAGAAAAAGTACTGCTATGATCACCGTATTCTGATTAGAGATGGTATGTCAGCAGTAGCATAAGAAACTAACAAGTTTCAAACTTGAATGCTTACTGTGTGGCTGATGCAAACCACACTTATTAGGGATGGTGTTTCTGACTTAGACAATATTTGTTTAAAGAAGAGAGACTACTATATAGTATTTTTGCTTAGAGTGGTGACTGAACATATTTGACTGAAAATAAAAATCACATTCTTAAGATTCCATTAACAACAGAATAGTGACTACTACAATACAAAGAGTCATGTTGTCTGTGTTATTAAAAAACTGTTCTTTTATCAGTCTGTTTGAGGTATAATGAGCTTCCATCCCATTCAGCTGGCCAGAGCTTACTTTACTCCGTAATAAATGAAATAGAGTAAAATGCAGAGGTCACCATGATTTACAAGACATTTCATTTAAACACAAAGAGTCAAATTTTATTCCCTTCCTCAAGTCAGATAAATGCCAAGGCAACATGGGCATTCATTATTAATAAAGCAAAATGCAGGAATCCTGGGATGATGCACACAATGGTGACTTCTGCACTGCCCAGGGACTGATTCAAGCAGAATCATTTTCTCTGATGGATGTCAATGCCATCGAATGACATCTGTTCGTTAATAAGCAGCTGCCCTGGAATTGGCTTAGAAAATGCATGGATTTGGTGTCCATGCTCTAGTGGTTAGAACAGCAGGCTGAGTCAACATTTCTGGGCGAGAGTCCCAGGTCTGTTACTGTCACTTCAGTCTGCCTTGGAATGAAAGTCTTTATGACACTAAAACTGCCTCCTAATTTGCACAGAGGCAGTGGCTAGGGAAGGGCAAGGGAGGGGTCACACCCCTTTGTCATCCCAGAGAAAATGTCTCCTGTTAACTATTGGATTACTCCTTCATCAGCTAATGTGGGGGGTGGGCAACAAAAATACATCGATGGCTCTTATTCAAAATGCTTGTTAAGGCTACTGGCTCAACTGGGAACATAATTCCTTGGTCCTCAAAAATATTACAATGATAAAGGCATATGGACAGGGACAAAGAACACACTAACACCAGTATCAGACATTTAGGAAAAATGTTTTCCTATTTATAGATAAGGATAAATCATTAGAGGAAAAATGTTGTAATATTTTACAAATTCAAATACCAGGTCCAGCACCTTGTCCCTCAGTGTGGAAAGACTGCTAAGTATAAAATTATACAAAATTTCTCTGCCTGAGTTTCTCTTACTCTTGAAATGGGTGATAACCTTTAGCCAAATCAATGAGCTTCCCAAATAACATATTAAGAATAGTAGCAAGATAAAGGAAAGTTAACTTTTATATATAGGACAAAAACCAAGTTTTCCTCCTTTCTTGACATCTTCAAATACTTCAAAATTTAAAACTACTTTAAAAGCAAAATTGAATTTGCAATTACTGTGAAAATTCATGAAAATGAAAAATTAATTGGCAATGCCAAATAAATAATATAAATGTTGGCATCAGAATATAAATTTGGAAAACTAGATGGCTCAAATGAAATTTTAAACATTTCAATTAGAGCTTTAAAGGAGTTTATCATTAATATATGTTTTTAAGTAACAATTCCTAAAGAGGCTGTTGTAACCAATACTTTTCCCCCTAATGTTATGATCATAAGTACCTAAGTTCTTATATTGTGTTAAGTATAGATACTGAATTTAATAAGTGTCAGTTCAGTTCAGTGGCTCAGTTGTTGACCGACTCTTTGCGACCCCATGAACCACAGCACGCCAGGCCTCCCTGTTCATCACCTACTCCCGGAGATTATCCAAACTCATATCCACTGAGTCAGTGATGCCATTCAGCCATCTCATCCTCTGTCGTTCCCTTCTCCTCCTGCCTTCCAATCTTTCCCAACATCAGGGTCTTTTCAAATGAGTCAGCTCTTCACATCAGGTGGCCAAAATACTGGAGTTTCAGTTTCAACAGCAGTCCTTCCAATGAACACCCAGGACTGATTTCCTTTAGGATGGACTGGCTGGATCTCCTTGCAGTCCAAGGGACTCTCAAGAGTCTTCTCCAACACCACAGTTCCAAAGCATCAATTCTTCAGCACTCAGCTTTTGTGTCACAAAGAGTCGGACACAATTGAGTGACTGAACTGAACTGAACTGAAGACATTCCTACCTCAAGCTCTTTAAACACTGTTGTTCCTTCCACCTGGAATAATCTCTCCCTAATTTTAAAATGGCTCAGTTCTTCACTTTATTCATCTATTGTTCAAATATCTCCTCTTTAGAGAGGATTTTCCAACAATTCTATGTAAAATAACATCTTACATGGACTCCTTTTCCTCTCTCCCTTGACTCTCTTTTATCTGCTTATTATTATCTTCACCTAGTAAAATAAAATCCATGAGGATAATGACTATTTAACACTGATAACTCAAGAACTCTAACAGTGATGGGCAAAGAGCAGATGCAGACATTCACTAATCATTTGATGAATAAATATAATGGAAAGCTACACTTTCAGCTCTATACCTGTTCAAGAGAAAGGAGGGGCTGCTGGTTACACCTCCTGAACAAGACTCTTAGGTTTCCATTTAACTATGACCAGGAAGAAAACGTTCCTTAATACTACTGGAGACAAATACCCAGGCTGCAACTTTTACCAAGCTTATCTGGCCACCCCTGAAAGCCCGCCCTAGAGCAGGATTCCCTGTGACACCATTCACACGGACTGGACCTGGGCCACGGGTAACCGAGAGACAGGCCCGGTCATTTCATACGCGTGTCCTCAGCCCACCATAGTTCAGAGCAGCAGGAGTTTGGAAGAGGGAGAAGATAAGGAAAAAAGGAAGGATGAAAGGAGTGCTTTTGTGTGTGTTGGGGGGAGATTAGAAGAATGGGAAGAATGAACATGGAAGTAATAGAACTGGAAGTAAATGTAAAAAACAAATAAACACTTCAAAAATGTCTTCTTAGGCCCCTCACAACTCAGAGAGCTCTTTCTCTCATCTCTATTATGACACTCCTCTGTTAAATTCTCTCTTCAGTTTGTCCAGCGTAATCTCCTCTCACTCTTTACTGAACTTAATGCTATTGAGGTTTGTCTTCACCTTCTAACCAGTACCTCTCTTTCAAAGCCAATGATGACCTCTGTGTTCATAAATCCAATCATCAATCCTCAGGTCTGGTCTTGTCTGATTTTCAGTTCCTCAATCTCTGCTCCTTGGAAACACTTTAAACTTGGTATCTGGGGCACCAAACTTCCTGGCGTTCTTTCTACCTCTTCAGGTACTTCTGAGTCCATCGTGCTGGATCCATTCCAATTCTAGACTTGTAACTACTATACTGGCTCAGCCCTTCAGTGTCTTCTATGCTAAAGTGATTATATCCCATCTTGTAGCATTAAATACCATTTATACCCTCATGAATTCTCAAAATGAGATCTCTATCGTGAGCCTCTCCTCTTGGTTCTAGATTTGTACATTCAAATTCTCACTCAGCTTTCCCACATGGATATATAGAAGGCATTTGAAATTTTACAAGAACAAAATAGGGCTCTAATTTTCATTCTTTTCCCAAACCTGCTTCCGACACCTCAGTAAAAAGGCACCAATTAGTGCCAGCATCCAATTAGTTGCATACAACAAACACCACTGATTCATACTGAATGTCATTCAAACACCATATCCCAGTAATTAATGAATACTATTAGCTCTACCTTGAACCAAGTATTTGTCACCATCTCAAACCATTTACGTTTACCCTCTCTAAAGCCATCTGGGTCCCCCATTATAATGCAAGCATCAAGAGTGAAAAGACAATACCAAATTCATTGTTGTAGCAAATAACTTTCATAATTGCAAAGGAGTGATCCTATCTGAATATTCTGCAGTATTTGCAACAATTGCACTGTGTTATGAATGGATCTGTGATTATCAATGGTTACAAAGTCACAAGAAGTTCTACAGTCAGTTGTCCAAATTTATAATCAAATGAAACCCCAAATTTCAGTTAGGGGTTCACTGAAATAAAGAGGCATGAAAAAAAAATGAATGAACTCTGTCTTTGTTTCTCACTGATCTATCCCCAACAAATAATTACATGTTTACTTTTTTCTCATCTGTCTAAAATGTACAGGAAAGGTTTAGCTCTTTCTCAGTTCTGACATCCAGAACCATTCTTGACAATCAATAGACACCCAACAAATATTTATTGAATATATGAAAAACAGAAGTAAAAGACAAGGATTATCATTATTATTTTTCTCTTTATGCTTAGGATTGTCATTATAGCAGCTAATGTTTATAGGACATCTACTCTATGACGGGTACTACTACAAGCAATTTTATGCATTGGATTAGCTCACTTATTTTGCATAAAAGCCTTTGAAAGAAGGAACTAGTATTATTTCTGTTTTATAAACAAGGAAATGGATCCTTTATGAGGATAAGTGACTCACACATTTCACTAATGGGCAAAGTTAGATTTTCAATGTAGGTATATCTGACTTTTAACCACTCTCTTAACCATTATGAAACAAGAATATATGAGTGCTGTATCTATGTTTGGGGACATGATGGAAAATGGGGGGGGGGGGAGGGAGAGGAAGAGGTAAAAATGGATGCCAAGTATTGAGTACTTCCCCATATCCTTGTAGCAGTCTCTTCATTCCTCCAAAGAATGAGACCAAAGAACTAGAATAAAATTTGATTTTTCTCCCTAACTAAGCCCCCTTCTCTTTGGAAAAAAATAAACAAAAGAGCAATTAGTATCACTCCCTTCCCTTTTCTGATGAGTCTACTTAGAATCTGAATGTTGCAAAAGCTAAAGCAAGTTGACCTTGAATCAGGTACTAGTTCTGCCCTATGAGATAGAGATTTCACCTGAAGCTTAGTGATTTATTGTTTCTCATAATAAATTTTTTCTTCCCAATTTAGAGAAAAAATATTTATTTTTGATCTCCTAACTTAATAGAATCAATGTGCTATTGGAACTATCCTGGTTCCAAACATGTATCATTTGTCTATTTTACTCTTAATCTTTCTGTCACACACACACACACACACACACACACACACAAATCTACAAAAATCTACTTCATGTACTGAATATATTTTAAAAAACTCTTTAGTCTATGGGCAGAATTAGTTTAAATTTCAATCTAAAATATAATTAAATTAGGTCTTGCTTTAAAAAAAACTCAACAATACTGATAAAAAGAAAATTCACTAATTTTACAATCTTTAAATTATAGTAAAATTCTGGCATCTAAAATCCATAAATATCTTTGCCCTTTTCATTCAAATCTTCTGTAAATCTCACCTCTCCAGAGAGCCTTTCATCCCACCTGGTGTAATACTAGGGACAAGCTGCCATGGCAATCTGGTAGAGAAACATGTATTCCCTCATTTTTTTTTTTTTTTTTTGTATTCTATTTATTTTTATTAGTTGGAGGCTAATTACTTTACACTATTGTAGTGGGTTTTGCTATACATTGACATGAATCAGCCATGGATTTACATGTATTCCCCATCCTGATCCCCGCCCCCCTCCCTCTCCACCCGATTCCTCTGGGTCTTCCCAGTGCACCAGGCCCGAGCACTTTTCTCGTGCATCCAACCTGGGCTGGTGATCTGTTTCACCCTTGATAGTATATTTGTTTCAATGCTGTTCTCTCAGATCATCCCACCCTCGCCTTCTCCCATAGAGTCCAAAAGTCTGTTCTGTACATCTGTGTCTCTTTTTCTGTTTTGCATATAGGGTTATCGTTACTATCTCTTTAAGTTCCATATATATGTGCTAGTATACTGTTAAGGCTGGTTTAAGTGAGAGTTTATGATGAATTAGAAAACGTATAAAACATTAACACTAGGTTTAAACAAGTGTTTATTTGGTATTTAACATTTTTCATGGCACGGTGTTAGAAGCTCTGGTCAGCACATGGATTGAGGGAAACACCCAAGAATTTTCATTTCTTCTTTATTATTTTTAGTATCTGTAGCTTCCCTTGAGTAGTTCATAATCTTTTGTATCCTAATAGTGACAACATGAGATAAGTACTGCTACACGTATGTGTCTAAGCTCCAGAAACCAGACACAGGAGTGGAGATGAGTAGAAAAGACCATACTAAAGAAACGTCACTGAGGGATTCTGCCAGTCACCTACGCTTGGTGGGGGTGGGTATTCCGGGCAGAAGAAACTAGCTGAGTCAAAGCCGAGAGGGATGCAATATTTGGTGTTTGGGGACAGGCTTGTCCAGGGAAAATAAAGGACAAAGGAAAAACTAAGCCAGTGGTCAAAAGAAGCTGAGAGAAGGGGAAATAAATTTAAACCCGAAGAAAAGGGTGTCAGTCTTCTTTCTCTGCATCATCCTATGCAATGAACTTTGTTTTCTAACAGAATAACTCACACCTAAGTGTTTGCATTTCAATGCTATACGTGCTTACTCAGATCTTGGAAAAGTGGTTATGTGTTTTAAATACTCCTCTTTCACACAGCATTTTCTCAACTGAGCAATTAAAGGTAGATTCTATAAAGCTAGTTTTACTAGAAACTTTTCTGTCTGTAATTGTCTTTCACAATTTTTGAAAAGTGATTTATTAGGTTTCATACCAAACACAACCAGAAGTTTCTCATCCCTATGCCAGCATGCAGTGGGTCCTGTCATTTCCTTCTCAACAAGTCTCATTTCTCCTGGGCTTCAATGTTCAGAATGTCCAGTCACCTTATTAAATTCATACCCCTACAGGGAAGAACTTAGGAAAGAACCCTGTCTACTGGTACTTCTACATTTCAAAGAAAGTTTATTTATTCCTATTATCAAAAACCTGCAGCCACAAAGATTGGCTTGGAGGAGACCTGCGATTGTAAAAAAAAAATAGCATTTCTTTTTCCAAGCTGCTCAGCATAAATGAGAAAAAACCATTCTTATCATGTAAAAATGCTCTTCTTGACCTTTACCATCAGAATGAGTGCTCAGATACTGTGGGATTTTCCAGCAGTGGTGATAAATTGCCCCCTACTCGCATTTCTTATACCTCAAGTCATGGGGTAAAGTACAGCTAATTGGATCACCGGATGATTGGAATCTGACTCTTAATGAATGTTGTCACAGATGTAAAGCTTGGAAAATTGCATTCTCTCTCTCTTTAGAAAGTCAGTAGTTTGGGGAATTCTCTACAAATATTTAAGTATTTAATGATTTCTCTTGAGGATCTGTTTAAAGGAAAAGGAAAACACTTTTATTTCAGAAATTTAACAGAATTGCTTCAACTAGAACATTTTACAATAAGCGTGGTAAGACATTACCATATCACATACGGCAATGTGCTTTTGTCCCAAACGCCCTACTAGTTACTGTTTGGATATTAAGATCTGATGTTTACCTTAGATATCTATAATAACTCAAAAAAACTGTCTGGCAGAACTGTCAATCAACTGCAATGGAATGGGCACATTATCAATGGCAGAGCACTGGTTTGTTGTCTTCTTGGAATCTGAGTTTGGAGAACAGGACTGAAGGCTTCGATGGAGCTGGAGCTGATTCACCCTGTTGGTGATGCCCCAAAGAGATCATCACCTCCTTCTTTTTGGGTTTTTAGAGTCACTTTTTATTTGTCTGTTTTAAGCTTAATTCCTTGTTCTTTCCTCTAATTCCTTGGGTTGCTGCATAACCTTCCAGGTAGAGCCATCTTTTTCTTTTGCATCTATCATTGGTTTATGTTGCTTATACTTAGCTTTTTTTTTAATAGTTCTCAAAAAAATTTGACCAAATTCTTTCAATAATACTAAACAAATAAAAACAGCAACAATAAAACCACAATGATTAAAAACAACTTTCAAAATAATTAGAAATCCTACTGTTATGACTTATGGCACCAGCTCTGTCTCTGTAGAGCATAATACAAGGTCATGACATAAAAATGAAACAGTATTTCACTGTGAAGTAAAGCCTGCATCTTACACTTAGGAGGATGACTGCAAGGCTAAAGTTGTTTTCTGTACACGCTCAAATGTAAATAAGGTTTTATGTTTTCTCATAATAGATGTGAATAAAGGATGAATTTCCACTTTTAAAGGAGTGGATACAAGCCAGGTAGCAAATGATAATTATCAGCCAAAAGATGGTCAAACTGGGAATCAGACAGCTCAGTAGAAATGTCTTATGTTATTCATCCAGGTTGTCACCCAAAACCATTACTGTAATATAAATGCAGTGTTCTAAGGCTGAGAGAATTTGTTTAGAGAAAGCAAGCTACTGCTAAACCTTAGTCTACAATGTATAGGAAAACTGAAACTTTGTTTTGTTCAATAATATTAAGGGAGCACCTAGGGAAACCACTGTACTCCAAGGAGAACATTAGAAGAAGAGAAGGGGTTTATTACCAGGGTCCTTTATCTCCTGATTATTCTATATTCCATACCCTCCCTCCTCATTTTCAGTATCTTTATTCTAGTAACTTTCATTACTGATGCTTAACCTCCAACCAGCATCTTCTGTCTGCCTTTCTGTCTGTCTAATCAATAAGAAATTCTATTTAGAAATTTTAAGATGTTTGGGATAGAGTACTACAACTTGGTTGAGTGATCTATACTGATTTAGCAAAACATACAAAATAATGGTGAAACATGTGAAAGTTGATCCAGTAAAATTTCTTCAAAAAAACAGTCACTTGCATTGACATACATATTTTTATTACAAAATATGCTCGTTCTAGCTTTTCCTTTCAATTTAGACTAAGGATACCCGTGTAAAACTCATATTCAATTCTTTCAAAATATAGGAGGAGTGATGTTAGCAACATGGCTAAGTAAGACATCCCACATCATATCCCTCCCTCAGTAAAAACAGTTCGTCATCTAGCCACAGACAAAAGTGTCTTTGTCAGTGGGATCCGGCACAATACATCAAGGGACTCAGGGACCACTCATGCAATGCGTAAGAAGGGTGCAGACCTTGGGCATGAACCCTACAGTGGGCCATTAACTGAACACAGCTCCCCTTGGCCATGGCCCATGCGCCCCTGGAGAACATGTCTTAGACAAGCTACCACAGACAGTTAAGCCCTTGCTGGAAGTTCAGGTTTTCAGTGGAGAAGTTCCCGCAGCGCTGAGGAGTGACAAAGTACGTTTAGATGCACTGGAGAAGGCAAGATAAACAGTTCTACTTTACTCACATCAACTGTCCTTCATGGAGGCACAACTCAGAGCCCGAGGAAAGCTCCTCGGCCCGCGGTTTCTCCCAGAGGGTGAGCGACAGCATAGGAGTGAGCACCCGGATCACTACATGGGACATTTCTAAAGAGGCCCACTGCTATCTCACTCTATCCCAGTACTGAGTTTCAAGACTGGGAGGATAAAAATATGCTAGGAAAGAGGTATATGGGACTCTTAAAAGGCATTAAAGGGATACAGGTCCTGCTAAGTGCATCACAGACACCATCAAGAAGTCTACCCATGAATCGCTGGGGACAGCTTGCCTACAGATCCTCTTTATTGGCTCATGGGCACTCCCCAGTGCTTCTTGCACCTCATCCCACAAACCCCCAAACAAAGAATGGCTCTCTATCTGTGCTCCTGATGACAGCAAGTGTGATCTTTGGCAGATTATCTAATAAATTTGCATACAAAACTCATAAAAATCTGTGACCAGGGAGAGGCCACAAACTTGAGCTTAAGCTCCACCCTTAGAAAAGCGAAAGGGAGGTTGCCAGCACCCAGCAACCTGTGTTGAAGAAGAGAAAAGACATATAAGCTTAAGAATTCTGCCACAAGAGGGAGCAAGAAGCATGGAGCAGGCATATCCACAGAGGGACTGAAAAGGTTCAGACTTCCTATCAGGACTGACTGAAGGTATTTCTTCCCTGAAGTCAGTCAGCAATGATAGAGGAGCTACTGCTACAACAAATGCAAATACAGCACTGTAAGACTTCAAGAAACATATAAAATAGGAAAGATGACACTATTAAAGGATCACAATAATCTTCCAATAACCAATCCCAAAGACATGGAGATCTACAGCTCATCCACTAAAGAATCCACAACAGCTGTTTTGATGAAGATCAGGGAGCTACAGGAAAACACAGCTTGATGAACAAACCAACAGACAAAACACAGAAACAAAATGAGAGGCCTAATAAAGAGAAATCATAAGAGAGGACCAAATAAAATCCAAAGTTAAATAATACAATGAATGAAATAAAAAGTGCAACTGAAAACATCAATAGCAGAATAAATCAACCAGAAATAAGCATCTATAGACTAGAAGACAGAGACTTCAAAATTATTCCGTTTATAATTGAATAAAGAATAAAGAGTGAGGAATAAACAGAATAAAGAATGAGGAAAGCCTATGTGACCGATCTATCAAATACCATCAAAAGAAGCAATATATGAATCACTGGAGTGTCAGAAGATAAAAAGTGGAGAAGAAGGTAAAAAGCTTATTTTAAAAATAATGACTCAGAACCTCCCAAATCTGAAAAGAGATTTGGATATCCATGTTTGTGAAGTTCATAGGTTGCCAAACAATTCAACTTGAAGAGATATTCTCCAAAACACATTATAATAAAACTGTCAAAATCAAAGAATTTTGACAAGGAAAGAATCTTAGAGAAAATAAAGTTTGTAACTTACAAGGGAACCCCCAGAAGATTATTGTCATATTTTTCAGCAGAACAGATTAAGAGGACAGGTTCAAAGAGATGAGAGGGAAAAAAAAAGTAAACCAAGAATGTTCTATCCAGCAAAACAATCCTTCAGAAATGAAGAAGTGATAAAACCTTTCCTATGTAATCAAAATCTGAGGGACTACATACCACCAGACCTGCCTTACAAGAAATGCTGAAAAAGGAGTTCTCAAACCTAAAATTAAAGGAAGCTAATATTAAAATGTATAAAAATATACAAGATACTAGTAAAGGTAAGTAATTAAATTGAAGTATATAGCCAAATTTAGGATACTTAATACTGTAATGTGGTGGTGTTTAACTGTCTAGCTCTAGTATAAAGGTCAAAAGTTTTTTAAAATTTAAAAACTATTGCTGTAATAATAGGTTAATAAATATATGATACAGAATAGGTAAATTATGTCATCAAAAATATAAAAGAGTGAGGAAGTAAAAGGCAGAATTTTATATGCAATTAAAGTTGTGTTGCTATCAGCCTAAAAAGACTGTTATAAGATGCTTTATATAAACCTCATGGTAGCCACAAAACAAAAACCTACTGTAGAAAGACAAAAGATAAACTAAAGAATCAAAGCTACTATGGAAAATCAGCAAATAAGGAAGGCAGTGAGGGAAAAAGAAATGAGGGAACTATAAAACATTCGGAAAACACTCAATAAAATGAAATTAGTAGTCTTTAGCTATCAATAATTACTGTTAATGTAAATAAAAAATTATCTATTCAAAAGGCATAATAAACAAAATGAAATGGGAACCTACAAAAGTTGAAGTCGTTATCAGGGTTAAAATCCGAAATATATATGAAAGTCATGTAACTCAATAACATACAAACCAAGAAAAAAAAAAACAGTCTGATTAATATATGGATGGAAGAACTGAATTTGCATTTTTCCAAAAAAGATAAACAAATGGCCAATAGGTACATGAAATGATGTTCAACATCACTAATCATCAGGGAAATGAAAATTAAAACCACAATGAGATAGCATCTCACATCTGTTAGAATAGCTATCATCAAAAAGAGTTAGAGATAACAAATGTTGACAGGAATGTGGTAAAAAAAGGAACTCCTGTACATTGCTGGTTGGGGATATAATTGATACAACCACTATGGGAAACAGTATGAATGCTCCCCAAGAAATTAAAAATAGAACTACTACATGAGCCAGCAATTACATTTCTGGGTATATGTTCAAAGCAAATAAAATCAGGATCTCAAAGAAGATACTGCACTCTCACGTTTCCTGAGCCAGGATAAACAACCTGAATGTCCACATAGGGACAGATGAATAAAGGAAATGCGGTATACACACACATACAAACAGTGGGCTATCACTCCATCATGAGAAAGAAGGAGATCCTGACATGTGCAACAATCGCTGATGGAACCTGGAAGCATTATGACAAATGAAGTAGGCTAGAGAAATACGATTACTACCTGATATCACTTGTATGTGGAAGCTTAAAAGGCTGAACCCAAGGAAACAGAAAGTAGAATGGTAGTTTCCAGAGGATAGGGAGGTGGTAATCAAGAGATGTCTGTCAAAGGTACAAACTTTTGGTTATTACGTAAATAAGTTTTAGGGATCTAAAGTACAGCAAGATGATTATAGTCAATAATACTTTACTACACACTTGAGAGCTGCTGAGAGAGTAAGATCTGCTGTTTTCACCACAAAAAGAAACGGTCACTGTGTGAGGTGACAGAGGCTGACTAGCCCTACTGTGGCAACCATTTTGAAATATTAAGTGCCGAATCATCAGGTTGTCCACCTTAAACCTGAACAACATTAAATGTCAATCATATTTCAAGAAAGCTGGGGGAAAATAGAGTGGGATCCCAAGAGATAAATGGTGTAACCCCTAAAGCAGGATGACATCTGTGAGTCTACTGTAAGCCATTCTAAGTTCTACTTCCGATCTTAATTATCAGTAACTATTGAACAAAGCACCCATAAGAATAGACTGACAACACAATTTACACCAGCTAATCAAAAGTGTGCAGTAGAAATTTGTATGGAAATACAAAAAACCTCGAATAGCGAAACTAATCTTGAGAAAGAAGAATGGAACTGGAGGAATCAACCTGCCTGACTTCAGGCTCTATTACAAAGCCACAGTCATCAAGACAGTATGGTACTGGCACAAAGACAGAAATATAGATCAGTGGAACAGAATAGAAAGCCCAGAGGTAAATCCACGCACCTATGGACACCTTATCTTCGACAAAGGAGGCAAGGATATACAATGGAAAAAAGACAATCTCTTTAACAAGTGGTGCTGGGAAAACTGGTCAACCACTTGTAAAAGAATGAAACGAACACTTTCTAACACCATACACAAAAAATAAACTCAAAATGGATTAAAGATCTAAATGTAAGACCAGAAACTATAAAACTCCTAGAGGAGAAATAGGCTAAACACTCTCCGACATAAATCACAGCAGGATCCTCTATGACCCACCTCCCAGAATATTGGAAATAAAAGTAAAAATAAACAAATGGGACCTAATGAAACTTAAAAGCTTTTGCACTACAAAGGAAACTATAAGCAAGGTGAAAAGACAGCCCCCAGATTGGGAGAAAATAATAGCAAACGAAGCAACAGACAAAGGATTAATCTCAAAAATATACAAGCAACTCCTGAAGCTCAATTCCAGAAAAATAAATGACCCAGTCAAAAAGTGGGCCAAAGAACTAAACAGACATTTATCCAAAGAAGACATACAGATGGCTAACAAACACATGAAAAGATGCTCAACATCACTCATTATCAGAGATTGCAAATCAAAACCACAATGAGGTACCATTACACGCCAGTCAGGATGGCTGCTATCCAAAAGTCTACAAGCAAGAAATGCTGGAGAGGATGTGGAGAAAAGGGAACCCTCTTACACTGCTGGTGGGAATGCAAACTAGTACAGCCACTATGGAGAACAGTGTGGAGATTTCTTAAAAAACTGGAAATAGAACTGCCATATGACCCAGCAATCCCACTTCTGGGCATACACACCAAGGAAACCAGATCTGAAAGAGACACGTGCACCCCAATGTTCATCGCAGCACTGTTTATAATAGCCAGGACATGGAAGCAACCTAGATGCCCATCAGCAGATGAATGGATAAGGAAGCTATGGTACATATACACCATGGAATATTACTCAGCCATTAAAAAGAATTCATTTGAATCAGTTCTAATGAGATGGATGAAACTGGAGCCCATTATACAGAGTGAAGTAAGCCAGAAAGATAAAGACCATTACAGTATACTAACACATATAGATGGAATTTAGAAAGATGGTAACGATAACCCTATATGCAAGACAGAAAAAGAGACACAGATGTACAGAATAGACTTTTGGACTCTGTGGGAGAAGGCGAGGGTGGGATGTTTTGAGAGAACAGCATCGAAACACGCATATTATCTAGGGTGAAACAGATCACCAGCCCAGGTTGGATGCATGAGACAAGTGCTCGGGCCTGGTGCACTGGGAAGACCCAGAGGGATTGGGTAGAGAGGGAGGTGGGAGGGGGGATTGGGATTGGGAATACATGCAAATCCATGGCTGATTCATGTCAATGTATGACAAAACCCACTACAATATTGTAAAGTAATTAGCCTTCAACTAATAAAAATAAATGGGAAAAAAAAGTGTGCAGTAGAATCTGTACTAAGTGCAACACCATATATCAGGTTTTTAGAAAATAACACGTGTCATCCTTTTATAGAGCTAAGTATTAAGTACTCTCCCCCTCCCCAAGAAAAAATTAGACCAGAAGAATCTATGATTTCTGTAGCCTCTAGGATTAAGACATTGGTAATAACATATTTCTATATAATTAGTCACCATACACCAAAAGTTCTATAGTTTTAATTCTGACAACTTCAACAGAATTAAAACCAAGGGAATTTATCTTCATTAAGAAATATACCAGATGTGTCACTGTGATGTTGATTTTTTTAAACTTTCATATTTAAATCCAAAAGATCAACAACACTCTAGGAAAATTAACCTTTTTTTTTTTCTTTTTACATGCTGACATGTTTAGTAGGCATCATTTATTTGTAAGTCCTTTTAATAAATACCTTGAATTTTTCCTGAGACCTTTATCATTATTATGATGACTTCACTTGTAATATTCCCGCCTTTATGGAAGTATTATGTTTTAATCTGTGTACTAGTTTTCAAAGGATCATCCTAGTACTATGGCCTGTACACTGTGGTGACATCCCAGTAATACCAACCTAGAAAGGAGCCTGCTTGATAATTAATGCTGACTCTACCATATCAATGCATTCAATGGAATAATATCATCTAATGATTGTTGGCATTATGTTTTAAGTGCTTGCTATTCATGAGTAACAAGAAATGTGAAGAATTGGGAATAGGCAAATTTGGAGCTATAAGTGGTCCAGGACCTCAGTCAGTCAGTGCAGTACCTCTTTAGGATGGCTACTATTACTGCCGAGATATTGATCATCTAGCTGTCTTCAGTTTGCCTGGGGAGCACTAATGCAACTGATAAGGGGCTTTGTAGAATTTCCTATAATCTCTTGAAAGATCTAACAGCAGGGGTCTGTTTGCCAAATAAAAGGTAAACAGATATCTCTGTGCAGGTCCCAAAGAAGCTACACTTACAGGCATCAAGTTGTTCAAAACACAAAATAATTTAGGAAGATTAAACTCCAGTAAATAGATATTTTCCCAGGAGCCATTCATCAATTTAATATTTCCGGGGCTGGAGTACCCATCTATTATTCAGAACTATCCATTTGACTAATTCCAGTACCTACCTCCTTGCCTCTGCTTTGATAAGCATTGCCATTTTTCTACATGGGTGTCTGAGCTTGCCTATTCCAACATAGAGGAACATCTGGCAAAGGCAACCAAAAAGACAGCCTTGTTTCGACTCTGACCATCCCAAGTTTCAGTTAGAGCACTGAAATTACATTGGAAAGAACTGTTCCTCGCTATGTATAGCCTTGTGTGTTAGTTGCTCAGCCGTGTCTGACTCTTTGTCACCCCATGGACTCTAGCTTGTCAGGCTCCTCTGTCCATGGAATTCTTCAGGCAAGAATATGAGTGGGTTTCTATATAGTGTTAGTGGGACTCAAAATCAAAATGTCCTACTTTCACACAAAGAAAACATAGATATGCCCCATAAGCACTTAGTTTTCATATAGTTTCCTCCAATTCTATAAGCTAACTAATATTCTTCCAATATTTTCTCTCTTTTGCTGACATTTATCAAAACCTATGGGATTCAAAACTGGGAGTCTCTTCAAATGAGCATTTTTGTAAAGACTGGGAAAAGAAAAGTTCGTTTGAACGCTAAATGCAGTGTCACTCAACAGGGACAGTAGGTCAGATGTTCTGCCTCTGAAGTTCAGTGGTATAATGATAACTACTGCAGAAGCATGATTCTCTTTCCTTCTACTCAACTGACCAAAAAATTCTATTATTAAAAAGAATTTTCTATATTTGAGTCTCCATTCCTATATAAAAAGATGACCTGTGTGCCTTTTCACTACATCTTTAACTTTGATGCCAGAATCCTATGTTCTTTTTCCCCTCAGCACATGCAACATATGGTAACCATATTTAAGTCAACGAATATAGGAGGGTTTCATTTTGTATTCAGATGTTTTCACATTCCTCCATATTGCTCAACTGCAATGAAGGTAGGTGGAAGAGATGAGGAGGACTTACTGAGATACACTTTTTCATTGCATTTCTACATGAAGTGAAAACAATCTGTTATCATCTACCTTAGTCCCACATCAACAATGATGGTCTATTGCCCAAGAAACCTATCTTTTTCAATCAAGGTGGATTAGGATCCTAGAATTCTCTGAACCAAGAGAGGCTAATTTTCACAATGAATAGGTGATGACTGCAAACCAAAGCAGCAAGATGCTGGCTCTCAGTTACCAAAACAGTTAGGGCTGGAAGCACAAGTTCTTAACCCCAAAGCCAAACCATTTTCTGCAGTACTTTTAATGCTGAGTGAAAGAGCACTCTCCATTTAGAAATCTGAGTCAAAATTCTTTCAAAGTGATTCTGTTTCATTTGAAACGTTTAAAATGTTAATGCTATTAAACAATTTTCTCTTCAGGTTTTTTTTACATGACAACCTCTTCCTAAAATGTCACTCACTACCCCATTTACGGCAGAGTTCAATTCAGTTGCTCAATCATGCTCGCGTCTTTGTGACCCCATGAACCACAGCACACCAGGCCTCCCTGTCTATCACCAACTCCCAGAGTCCACCCAAACCCATGTCCATCGAGTCGGTGATGCCATCCAACCATCTCATCCTCTGTCGTCCCCTTCTCCTCCAGCCCTCAATCTTTCCCAGCATCAGGGTCTTTTCCAATGAGTCAGCTCTTTGCATCAGGTGGCCAAAGTATTGGAATTTCAGCTTCAGCATCAGTCCTTCCAATGAACACCCAGGACTGATCTCCTTTAGGATGGACTGGTTGGATCTCCATGCAGTCCAAGGGATTCTCAAGAATCTTCTTCAACAGCTTAGGGCAGTCTTATCTGCTAACTTCTATTTACTCATAGCATACATTACTCAAAGAAAGTATTCAGACCTGCACTGTTTGAATGTAAGGCATACCACCAGGTGCTTTACCCCTTTTTTCTCTTCTCATAAGTTTATTATAGCATATTAATGATAACTTTGAAAGCTAAAATTGGAAGAAATTTCCAACTACAACTTTGGAGTTATACTATTATATACTACTATACTATTTTACTATACTCTTAAACTCTTATAATAGCATAAGAGTTTAAACTCTCATACTATTATAGAATATTTTAAAATTCAGTGTACATATATTGAGCCTAATCTCTGTTGGACATTATCCTAGATACAGAGTACCGAAAGTCAAACACAACATAATTCCTACCTTCAATAAACTTACTAAATAAATGAGTTCTAAAATAAATGAGTCATGGGTATGAAATGTACATATCCAGTATGGGGAAGACAGTCGGTAACTATGTAATATCTTTGTATGGTGACATGCTGTATGTAGCTAGACTTGTCATGATGACTATTTTGAAATGTACAAAAATACTGAATCACCACATCACATGATAGAAACTAACACAGTGTTGTAGGTCAACTACACCTCAAAAATAAACTCATAGAAAAACAGGTCAAACTTCTAGTTACCAGAGGTAAGGGATAGAAGGAGGGGGAACTGGAGGTGGTCAAAAGGTACAAACTTCCAGTTATAAGATAAGTAAGTATCGGAGTCGTAATATATAACATGAGAAACACCATTAACACTGCTATATGTTATATATGAGACTCGATAAGAGATTAAATTCTAAGAGTTCTCATCACAATTAAATTTTTTCTATATCTTCAATTCTGAATCTATATGAGATAATGGATGCTCACTAAACTTATCATGGTAACCATTTTGTGATATATAAAGGTCAAATCTTCATGCTAAGAAAAAATAAAAATAAACTCACATTCAAATGGGAGAGGATTAGATAGATTATAATGATTACAAGGACATGCAACAGATACCATGATAGTTATGCACAAAGTGTTATAGAACTCTTAGAAGCAACACTCAATTGCATTTATGAAGGTAGAAGCCAAATAACATAAGCAGGTCTTTCTAGATTAAGTAGTAAAATACGGATTGAAATTATTCTAGATGATCTATAGAATCACTGGGGAGACCAAGAAAACGAAGTCAAAAGATGAAACAAAGGGTGACTAGGCTGTTAGAATCAAAGGTAAAAGAAAAAAAAAAAAAGGTACCAGACGGCCAAGTTCGCTGGGGCCCTGCTGCTGCCACCCTTGGAAATGGGAAGTAGGAGGTTGTGCTCCCACTGCCATTTCATGCTAGATACCACGATTTTACTGCCCCTGGATCCACCCCTGGATCCTGGATACTTCTGCTGCAGCTGCCTATCAATAAAATAGAATACCACGGTCCCTCCTTTGTGTCTCTAGCTCTTGATCTACCTATGGCAAGAATGCTTGGGTATGTGATATGGCTGTGTCCTAACTTCAGAGGAGCCTAGAACATGAAATTCTGGCCTTTGGGCTCTACCATGATATGCAGCCTCACTCTCTCATTGTGACTTGACAATTGGTCAATCCCAAGACTTTATTCATGGAGAGGGACTTTACAGTGCTGTGCTATGAAAAATTACAAAAGACACATGTATACACTGGGATCCAAAACAGGCCCATGAAGGGAGACTAGGCCAGGGATAGCTTTTTTCACGGTGTTAGGCTTTGGAAAAGAGTTAGCTCATTGTCCAGGCAGAAAGCAAAGGATTAGCAAAGGCACAGAATAACCTGACACCCACAGAAGGCTGGCTGTGGTAGGACAAGAAATGTATATACGGGGGCTTGAAGTAGAATCAAAGGTGACAGGCATAGTATGGAGTAAGACTGGTGACTACATCAGGTACCAGGTCAGAAATAACCTATTCTCCAGGCCAGCCATCTTTTGCTTAATCCTATGGAGTAAGGGAACCCAGGGACAGATAACAGAATTTTTGCATTTGTTTTCTGAAAAGATGATCATCTTAGTTAAACAGATCCTATATTGGAGGAGCTGACCTGGAGGCATGGATAACTGAAGCTATGTACCATTAAGAAAAAAGTGGGGCTCAGAACTAAAGTAACTGTAATGATGGTTGGGGCTAAGGGATATATATTCAAGACATGCTAAAAAACTGGGTGTGGGTTAAAATCTGAAGTACTGTGTTAACCACTGAAGGTCCAAAAATTAAAATACTAAAGCTTCGTCTTGAGGAACTTAGTTTCATTTTAATCACAACTGGAAATAAATGATATCATGAGAGTTCTTGGGATTTTGCATTTTGAAATTAAGTCCTTATTCAACACTTGTAATTTAAACTGGGATCACTGAACAGTTCATAAGGAAACACTCCAAGCAGATATCAGAATGTCTCTGAGTTTTCTATATTGACCATGATATAGATAGAGGCAAAACAAAATTGGAAAATCCTCAAAGTTAGTGTAGAAATATAGACGGTAATATTGTGAATTACAGCCCTGATGCATCATACTGCTGTAAGTTTTGTGTGGGGGTGGTAACAGGGAGGAATGCAGTAGATTTAGGGTGGGGGTAACTGTGACAAATCTAAGCAAACATATCTAGGATATAATTTTTGTGACTCACAAATCAAATACTTATATAATCTAAAAATTATATATCATAAGGGTTTCCTCTACATGCCATTTTACCCCCAATAAAGGCAAATGGAAAATACAGCTGTTCATCTTTTTCTCTTTCCTTAGCAAATATTTACTGAATGATTTCTATATGCCCAAAATTAGGCTAGATGATAGGGTTCCAAGGCAAAGCCCTTGACCTCACAGAGGTTAGTCAGGTGGGGAAGATCGACAACACAGCCAATGAAAGAAAGCACTGCATCTGTGAGGGAGGGCGGAGCAAAGGGTCCTCTAACCAGAACCAAATCCTACAATGAACAAATCCAACCTGTTCCTGAGGTTAAAAAAAGAAAAAAACAACTGAAGGCTGAATAGTAGTTACTAGTAGGCAGTTAAATCTTTATCTAGTTACTCTAGGTAAAACTATTCTAGGTCAAGCTGCTGCTAAGTCGCTTCAGTCATGTCCAATTCTGGGCAACCCCATGGACAGCAGCCCACCAGGTTCTTCTGTCCATGGGATTCTCCAGGCAAGAATACTGGAGTGGGGTGCCATATCCTTCTCCAATTCTAGGTCAAGAGAAAGTACTAAATTAAAAAGTCTAGAGTTTACCTAATAATTATAAGACCAGCTGAAAGAAGTGATTAAGTGATCAGCATGAAATACCAAAGGACAGTTCAAATATTCTTTCTGGTTTTGAAAAGTTGATATATCTCATGACACCATGGCAGTAATGAAGCATGACTATTTGTATCACATTATGAAGCAGTGGTCATGAGATTCTCCTGAAAATTGTGACAAACTAGAGTAGTTATACGTGATGTCCTTGCTCTCATAATCCTTGACCCAAATTTGGTTCAAAAGCTCTAGACTATATTACTGGACTATATTACACGATCATAAGCACTTCTTTTAACCCTAACTTAGAAAAGAAGTCTTTATGTCTAATTTATGCTACTTATTTTATTATGCTGACCTGAATTCTAAAGCACACTGGGAGTGAATAGGCTCTCATTCTGTGTGATATTAAGCAATAAATTGCTTTTGTTGATATTGCATGTGCAACCATTCAAATAAACAGGGCAATTTATGCAAATATAACTGTTTTACAAAAATCTCATCATCTGAGAAAATCATGTTACAGTCCTCTCTGAAAGTTCAACAAGGAACAGCATCCATGCATATTTAAATATCCCATGACTATACATGAGAGAATTATTAACATCTTCTCTGGCAGCATAGAGGAACTGTATATAAACTTTCATATCCCAGACAAATTAGATGGCCCCTTGTTGAAGGGCAGCTTTCTTTTCTGACATCATTGTCTTGATTTGTTCTCTCAGAATCTAACAAAGGAGAATGCATCCCATGTTCTATGCCTACATGCACGGTGAAGATCCTTTAGGATCCAGTTTTATAAGTAGCCTTGCTTAAAGACTTAAGCCTAAAGTTTGGAACTGAAACACTTTCAAAGAGTGCAACTTTTACAGACATTTATAAAGAAGAACCACAATACTCAAACTGTTTGAAAGAATGGAAGTAACTCCTTGGAACCTTCCAGCAGAACACAGAAACATTATCCTTGAGCTTACACTTGCTGTCTCCACTTACCCTCACATACACACACACACCACATGAAAAGTCAACACTTCCTTTTCTTGGTATGCTTCTTATACTATGAAAACATGTTAGTAAGAATAGCAACTCAGCTGTATTTTATTTATTTATACACACACACACACACACACACACACACACATAACCTTTCAGTTACAACTAAAGGCAAGTGTTATCTATCACTCCAGTTATTTTCAATCTTTTCAAACTCAAGCAATAACTTCAATAACGTCACTGATTTATAAGAAACTAGTGTGGAACACTAATAAATAGGCATCACTGGGTGTTGTGTTTCCCATACAGGATTTAATTTATCTTACTCTCATTAATCTCATTCTCTATAAAAGGAATCTGAGACTTGGAAAGTTCAATTACGTGTCAAACATTACACAGAATACAAGTGATGGAAACCACTATCCAAATCCAGGTCTCTCTGATAGGTTTGCACTAGCTTATCTATATGCCACACTACCTGTCCTTACGTGCACCTTGACTTGTGTCTTTCTAGAGGATCAAGTTCTAGAACTAGCAAAGAAAAAAAGTAAACACTGAAAATTACCCTTGAAAGTTACCTAAAATTCCCTAAGAATGTATACTTTACTGAAATTTCAATAGGGCGAACTTTTATAATCCTTTTTACTTCAAATTAGCATATATTGTTGTTCCTCTGAATGTCAGAGAAGGTAGTTGGAGTCTTATAAGTCGTGGAAAATGAACATTTACCTCTATACACTGGAATCACCTTTGGGCTGGCAACATGCTCACAATATGAGCAGCCCGCAGAAGTGACACCCACCTAAGAAATGATGGAATCATGCTTCCCATCTCAAGTTTTTTCCTAAGAAATACACATACTGAGTGAGAAGACTTATCACATACCACTTCAATTATAAGTTCCTCTCCTCTTATTTCCTCCTTTCTTGGGGAGAGAGGAGGGAGTTTAATGCTGAGGGCTCTGTTAAACACACAAATGAATTTACTTAAATTCATCGTACATATGGTATGGTTCCAATGAAATTAAATATAAATGCATGTCAACTATCATAATGAAGAAGAACTTATTGCAAGACATTACCTGAACTCACAGTGTTTTCTGGCATTTCTGCAGCTGGCTTTTTAGTTACCCTCATACCCAAATTCAAAGGCTTTCAGATTGAAGGGTTTTACCCCAAATGGCTGCCAATAATTTTATTTTGGGCTGGGTCATTTCAATGTATGATTAGCTAAAATTATAAGTTGGGGAGTTCAGATTATATTACAAGGTCCTTTCCTTTTTGAAGAGTCATATACAACAGACTTTGTATATGTAAAGTTTTCTCCAAGTGACACCAAGAATAAAGAACCATTGGAAACTCAGCACTGACCTGTTATAGAATACAGACTTTTATAAAGGCCAACATTTGTCTTGATCCTCTCCTTTACTAAACAATCAACATGATTTTGGCCTTTTGAACCCTGCACATTTTGTAACTAAGTGGGTAATACCCTTTGCTTTGTCCAGTACAAAGTTCAGTATTAAACTTGAGATTCACCTGTGGAAATTCTGTAGAACAAGATGGTATCTGAACTTTATTTCTGAGCCTTATCTTACTATTTTACCCATATTTTCTCTTCATTTTATCCTACATATTGGTTATTATGCCCATATTTTAGATAGGTCTTTAAGTCAGCCTCTAACATTATTTTTATTAAAGCAGAAGTCAAAGAAACAAAGAAATAAATAAATGCATGGTTATCAAAAGTGGTTAGGCTGTTCTCTAAAGATTCATGAATTCAGCTGTTAATGAGTCTTATAAATCACAGCATGGAAGACACAGGCCAGAGTTAAGACTTATTTCTTAATCAGAAAGTTTCCCACTGAATCACTCTAGAAACGCTTCCCTTAGAAACAGAGTAGCTGGGAGTACAGAGGAGACTCAGAAAGACAGATGCTCTTTTAGAGTCTATGGGGCAAGACGGAAAAGGACAGCAACAACAAACGATGCTAGCCGGGGATAACTGGGGTGGGAGAGGTCCCGAGAAACACAAGCCCAAGCTGACAGAGCCCAGAAGGTTTTGTATACATGTTAGTATGAACCTAGAAATGGCATTAAGGATGAATCCTGCAAACCATTAGGAGCTATGCAGTCAAAGGTGCTAAGAGTGACATATTTCAGCCAGAAGGAAGAGTATAAGAATAACCCAGCCCTCCAGTGACATTTTCAAATTAGACATAATGAGAAGACACTGAGTAAGAAGCACAAGATTCATAAAGAAGTCATGGCTCCCTTCTTTCAGCAGCCATGTACAGACACACCATCCACATGCGGGAGCATCACATGCCTGAGACTGTGATACTCTGTGATAGACCATCTATAGTCTACAGTCTATCGATAATCTATGTATATAGACTATCGATAGACTATAGATAGTCTACAGACTTTCACCTACAGACTGAAGGTCAAACCCTCCAAGCCACGTCTTCAGGATTTATGGCATCTATCCTCATGAGAAGGACCTCTGCTTTTATCACTCTGTTTGTTGGCCTTATAGTTAGTTAACTATTCTGATCAATGACAGTTTGGATAATATTCTTACCACCAAAACCGAGGACCAGACTTTAGCCTAAAAACTTTTTAGGAATATTGAAGCATGAAATTTTTCAAAAAAATCTATATTTACTAGATTCAGCATTTGCATATGGGAAAGCCAGCATATACATTGTCATGATTCTTAAGTTTGAAGATTATGTCTCATTTTTACAAAATCTGTCAAACATTTGAACCCATTACCTTCCATTTTGAGTTTAATAAGCAAACATAAAAGAAACTTCTCCAAATGCTATCTAATAGAACTGCCTCAAAAGAATCTACAGTTTCAAAGGAAATCTAAGTACACTCTACTGCCTGGATAATTCACTTAATTTGTTTTGGCCAAGTCATTCAGAGTCCTCACCATTACTCACCTTCAAAGCACAGTGTAACTGTAATTGGGTTTTCATAATTTAAACAATTCTCTTCATTTTGGAGAGGGGCAAAGAGGAAGGATGCATGAAGAGGCATATTTAGCCACATTTGCTTATTTTCCTTAGAAATCCACACTACCAGCTATTGCACAAAAGTCAGACAGCAATTTTAGTACCTATTATTTTCCTCTACTTCTTCTATTTTTAAGGGATTTCAGTTTCACAGTTTTGAAAATATTATCTTCCAAACCACAACGTGCTATAAATGAGGACTCTGTAGATTCACTTCACAGGCAATGAGGAATGTGAACATAGGAATAGGGTTATTGTCAATAGTGTTCACTAATGAATAAAAGAAGCCTAAAGCCACAGACATTTAAAGAGGGTCATCTTGATCACTGTGATCTCATCCTACCTGCCTCTTTGGATATCTGGGTGAAGGATTCCACACCTTTCTCTCCGTAACTTCCTTCCGATGCGAGAGTAGACACGTAATTCCAACCCAGGGCCTTTACAATGTCTACCATGGCCTGGGCTTGAAAGGAATCGGGAGGGACCACACGCGAGAAGAAGTCATAGCGCCGGTCATCACTTAACTCGGGTGCCGTTGATGCATAACTAATCTGGGGGATCTGAAAAGACAAGAAAGCACTACATGAGGGCACACCATCAAGATGGGGGAGATTCATTTGTATTTATGACAATTTACTTAAAATACAGGTCTTGAGCTCCAAAGAGGATGTGTGTTTGCCAAACACCACACGAAAGTGTAAACCACCTAAATGCAACCAAATGCTATTTTTGTGTTGTGACCTTTTATTTTTCTCCTCTTGGAGAAAGGAATGGGAATGGAGTGGGAATTACTTACATCACGGTTGTTAGGAGAAAAACATATATAACCATTCTAACATTGTGAATCATGCTTTAGTTACTATACACTAATACAAACAAAAGACAGGACAGCCTAACTGTTACATAAAGGTTGATTTATTTGACATATCTTGAGAATGTTTGTGGATGTAATCAGCTATCTAACATTAGACTCAGTGCTGATCATCTGTGAGGAAATAGCTAAGCAAGCTTCAGGCATTATTTATTTTTCATAAGAGCATTATGAAGTAGATCATTAACCCCTAAGACCAAGGCAAGGGGGTTCCCTGCCCCACCATTGCTTCAATGGCTTATGCACTTTGGAAGGTCTTTCTCAAAATTGTCTTAGCTTCCATTTGGATGCTGAGAGAGGCTGACAGGCTTGATTGAGTGACAGTGACCTCTGATTCCCATTTTTTTCCCTTTGCAGAATTATCTGACCCTCAGCTTCATATGTGATTAACCAAATGCCTCAAGAGTTCTAGAACGTGTGTCTATATGGGTCATCCTATACCAAGTCCCTGGTTCCAAGAGTGCAGTCTAATGAACAGAATACTCTTGGCTGGCAAAGTATTCATGTCCCAGGATCATGTGAGATTACAATACCTGATATACTGATCTCAGTTAAAGTCAATTATGCATATAGAAAGAAGCCTAGAAAAAAAAAATGTTTACCTGGGATCACAAATATACTAGGGAAAAACCTGAAGCAGCCATAGATGAGGAACATACCTTAAGGTCTAGCTCCAGGATCTCTAGAGCAGTTGTTTTTACAATGCAATACACTGCAGTTCTTTCTCTTAACAATAGCATGCAGTAGACCATGATAGGTACAATTTACCTATTTGTAAGAATGACCCACTTCTACAAAAGTCTAGTTGTAACTCTCCCAGGCTTTATCCCTGCTGTAGTGTAAGGTTATCTCATGTATCTAAAAACTAGTTTTGATCTTTGCTCAGACAAAGACCAACAGTCCAACTCTTTGCCCCAAAGATATCAAAACTATACTCAAGTTAATTCTTTGAGCCCGGAAAAATTCTACCCAGCACTAACATATTTTTCTTTTTTGAGGGCATTTGGCCTAAAGCTTACCCAGTTGGCCATTGTTTAAAGCTGGCTACCACTTCTGTAAAGCAAATTTCTCCACCAACCTCTCGGGGTTAGCATTATAGTCAGGTCTTGTGGTCCCAACAGTATTGTATGCCTGCTCAGTCACTAAGTCATGTCTGACTCGCTGTGACCCTATGCACTGTAGCCCTTCAGGCTCCTCTGTCCATGGAATTTTCCAGGCAAGAATACTGGAGTGGGGTGCCATTTCCTACTCCAGGGGATCTTCCCTACTCAGGGATTAAACCTGTGTCTCCTGCATAGGCAGGTAGATTTTTTACCACTGAGCCACCTGGGATGGTGACTGCAGTCATGAAATTAGAAGACGCTTACTCCTTGGAAGGAAAGTTATGACCAACCTAGAGAGCATATTAAAAAACAGAGACATTACTTTGCTAACAAAGGTCCATCTAGTCAAAGCTATGGTTTTTCCAGTAGTCACATATGGATACGAGAGTTGGACCATAAAGAAAGCTGACTGCCAAAGAATTGATGCTTTTGAACTGTGGTGTTGGAAAGTCCCTTGGACTGCAAGGAGATCCAAACAGTCCATCCTAAAGGAGATCAATCCTGAGTGTTCATTGGAAGGACTGATATTGAAGCTGAAACTCCAATACTTTGGCCACCTGGTGCAAAGAACTGTTTCATTGGAAAAGACCCTGGTGCTGGGAAACACTGAAGTTGGGAGGAGAAGGGGACGACAGAGGATGAGATGGTTGGATGGCATCACCAACTCAATGGACATGAGTTTCGATAAACTCCGGGAATCGGTGATGGACAGGGAGACCTGGTGTGCTGCAGTCCATGGGGTCGCAAAGAGTCGAACACGACTGAGCGACTGAACTGAAGTGAGCCACCTGGGTAGAGATGACCCACCATTTCCCATGCAGCCCATCCCTGATGCAGTGATCTATGACCACTAGGGGCAGGCTCTCCACTTCTGACTCAAAATCCAAAGCCAGTTTTAAGAAAGTCTCCAAGTCTCCTGATGGTCTTCATCTGAGTAATTTCTCAATTACAGTGGGAATGAAGAGCAGTGGAAAGAAAATGGGATTTTGTATTTAGAATATATGGAGTAGGAGCCTGATGTTCCTGTTCACTTGTGTTTACTAGGTGAGTATTTCACTTCATTGAGTTGGTTACATTATTAATTAGTATAAGATTGCATTGGAATAACAAATGGGCATTGCTTAGTGTGATGCCTGGAACAGTGTGGGCACTTAATACACGGGGTATCAACCATCAAAATAGAGAAAATCATGTGTTTTCTTAATATATTTACCCATTCTCTACATTTGACTTCCCATTTTCTCTGTGACACACTAGCAAAAACAATTCACTTACTGTCCTAAAAAATGTTTACATGTCCCTAGTATTATTGCTTTAGAAATAACATTTACTATTTATTTAACTCTTCATCATGTAGTAAGAATATTCTAAAAGTTTAGGGAGGGATTTTGTTTTATTCATTTATTTTTGTTGAAATATAGCTTATTTACAATATCATGTTAGTTTCATATGTGTGAAGTGAAAGTCGCTCAGTTGTGTCTGACTGTTTGCAATCAGACTATACAATCCATGGAATTCTCTGGACTATACAAACCATGGAATTCTCTGGGCCAGAATACTGGAGTGGGTAGCCTTTCCCTTCTCCAGGGGATCTTCCCAACCCAGGGATCAAACCCAGGTCTCCCGCATTGCAGGTGGATTCTTTACAGCACAGTAATTCAGATACACACACATATACACACATCTATGTGTGATATATAGGGTTTCCCCCTTGGCTCAGACAGTACAGAATCCTCCTGCAATGAAGGAGCTGCTGCTGCTGCTGCTGGTGCTAAGTCATTTCAGTCGTGTCCAACTCTGTGCGACCCCATAGATGGCAGCCCCCCAGGCTCCGCCACCCCTGGGATTCTCCAGGCAAGAACACTGGAGTGGGTTGCCATTTCTTTCTCCAATGCATGAAAGTGAAAAGTGAAAGTGAAGTCACTCAGTTGTGTCTGACTCTTCACAACCCCATGGACTGCAACCTATTAGGCTCCTCCGTCCATGGGATTTTTCCACGCAAGAGTACTAGAGTGGGTTGCCATTGCCTTCTCCACAATGAAGGAGACCATGGTTCAATTCCTGGGTCAGGAAGATGCCCTGGAGAAGGTAAAGGCAACCCATTCCATTATTCTTGCCTGGAGAAATCCATGGACAGAGTATCCTGGCAGGCTACAGTCCATGGGATATACACACATAAATACATTCCTTTTCAGACTCTTTTTCCTTATAGATTAACACAAAATATTGAGTATAGCTCCCTGTGCTATACAATAGGTCTTTGTTAGTTATCACTGAAAGTTCTAAATGCATCCCCTTATCTAACCATCAGTAAACATCCTTCATTATACTTTTTATACTACACTAGGGCTTCCCTGGTGGCTCAGATGGTAAAGAATCTGCCTGCAATGCAGAAGATCTGGGTTTGATCCCTGGGTCAGGAAGATCCCTGGCAGAAGGAAATGGCTACCCACTCTAGTATTCTTGCCTGGAGAATCCTTTAGGACAGAGGGGACAGTCTATGGTGTTGCAAAGAGTCCAATATGACTGAGGGACTAACACTTTCACTTCATGTCATACAATTATTAAATCACTTTATAGGAAATTGAGCCTTAAAAGTAGAATATAAGCTCACTTCAGGTCACAAAGTTGTAAGATAGAGCCATATTCAAACTTAACATAACCCAATACAAACGTCTGAACTCTTAACTATGATACTTTGCTAAATTACTGCTAAAACTTTTTAACAATAAGCATAACAGAAGAAAGAGTAGTATATTACTGGAGTGTAAGTCAAGTTTCGTGCACAGCACTTACTATAGAGCCACTGAAAATAATCTTACAGGTCACTCTTAGACTGTTGTTCAAACATTTTATTTAGACGTCTTATTAAAGTTTATACAGATATGTGAGTAGATTGAGTATCCTATGTTTCATTCACAGGTCATAAATTCTAAGTGAAAAAAAAATCAGCTGAATAAAGGCTTTGGGCAAAAATTAAAGGGAAGGAGGGACGGAACAAGAACAATACCTTTCTTACAAGAAGTAAAAAGAGAAGAAGCCAAGCATGGCAGTACAATTCCATCAATTTCAACTTGGGAAAATGCAAAATCTTTGTGTGGTTGCACAGATGCCTTCCTTGCCAAAATCCCTTTCTACCTTTGAAGGAGGGCTAATAAAGATACATCCACCCTCTACTTAAATTTGCATTTATGTAGCTGCTGTAAAACACTGCAGCTGTGAGATGCCTCCAACACAAATGCATTTTCTAAACTGCACCCCAAATTTTAGTAATGAAAATCCTAGTGTAGCAGATTTATTTCCTCACTACCTTTTGAAAATGGTTGCTGTCTGTGGTTTATCCCTTCCATTAAAAATAAGAAATACCTACTGGCTTAAGACTTCACGATCACACACACACATCATATATTCAGTTACACTTATCTGCATATTATACATATATTGATGCTAGAATAAGGAATGAATGAATAAATAGATTTCATTTCTGAGATAAAAATATTGCCATATAAAGAAATTCCCAGCAGCAATAAGAGATGAAGAACAGTGAGAATGTATGTAACCTATAAAATATGCTATTAGCTATCACCTGTTATCTCGTATGTGTAATTACCTGTTTCCAAACAAATGTTGAAGCCAACAGAATGTTTGAAGTGCTTATAATAACTGGTAGCTGGAACTGACCAAATTCTTACTAGTCATCTTTAGTGATTAACTGACACACTCCCCTTGGTAAGATATACCTGCTTTTTCTGCTATAGAAACTCTACCCTGATGCCAGTCTCCTTCAGAAACGCAGAACTAATCTTTTGATGAAGACAATTTAGTATAATCACACTTCTGCTATATAAAAATAATCCCATCTCCCTTTGAGCTTTCCTTTCTCTAATTTTAAAATCAAAAACACTTTTCATCTTTATCATAGGACTACATTTTCATCTTATTGCTATTCTTCACTTTTAATAAAAATGTGCCCATCACGCAAAAATGGTTTTATTAATGATGAGTGCCAAATCAGGTTAACAATATCTCACACCTCAAAGTTATCATTCAAAAATCTATGTAGAAGTTAACCTTCCTGACCCTTTTTAAACAGTGAAAACCAAACAGAAAAAGAAATAAAAACCACAATCCTTCAAGTCATCACATGTAAAATTTCTCCAGTTTGTGTATTATTCTTAAAGGAAGAGAAGAAAGGCCCAATGCACTCTGTTTAACCTTTGAAATATTTATGCACATTTAAGGATTTCTATGACAGCTTCCCTCACGGCTCACATGGTAGAGAATCCGTCTGCAACGCAGGAGACCAGGGTTCGTTCCGTGGGTTGGGAAAAGCCCATGGAGAAGGGACTGGCAACCCACTCCAATATTCTTCCTTGGAGAATCCCCACGGACAGAGGAGCCTGGCAGGTTACAGTCCATGGGGTAGGAAAAAGTTGGACATGACTGAATGACTAACACACACCAAGAATTTCTACAAATCTAAGAAAAATACATTAAGGGAAAAATACTTTCAAGATAGTTAAAATGGATATGTAGATAACTTATATCTTCTCCTCACTGTAAAAAAACTTTCAATTTATTAATATTTGTATCTCACCAACCCAAGTGATTGGACTGCAAGGAGATCCAATCAGTCCATCCTAAAGGAAATCAGTCCTGAATATTCATTGGAAGGACTGATGCTGAAGCTGAAACTCCAATAATTTAGCCACCTGATGCAAAGAACTGACTCATTGGAAAAGACCCTGATGCTGGGAAAGATTGAAGGCAGGAGAAGGGGACGATAGAGGATGAGATGGTTGGATGGCATTACTGACTTGATGGACATGAGTTTGGGTAAACTCTGGGAGCTGGTGATGGACAGGGAGGCCTGGTTTGCTGCAGTGCATGGGGTTGCAGAGTCAGACATGACTGGGCGACTTAATTGAACTGACTGAATACTAGTGATTACGTTGACTGAATTATGTAGGTACACTGAAGCTGGAATCAAGTTTGCCAGGAGAAATATCAATAACCTCCAATACGCAGATGATGCCATCATTATGGCAGAAGTGAAGAGGAACTAAAGGGCCTCTTGATAAAAGTGAACAAGGAGACTGAAAAACGTGGCTTAAAACTCAACATTCAAGAAACTAAGATCATGGCATCTGGTCCCATCACTTCATGGCAAATAGATGGGGAAACAATGGAAATAGTGACAGACTTTATTTTCTTGGGCTCCAAAATCACTGCAGTCATGAAATTAGAAGATGCTTGTTCCTTAGAAGAAAAGCTATGATCAACCTAGACAGCATATTAAAAAGTAGAGACATTACTTTGTCAACAAAGGTCTGTCTAGTCGAAGCTATGATATTTTCAGTAGTCCTCTATGGATGTGAGAGTTGGACTATAAAGAAAGGTGAGCGCCAAAGAATCGATGCTTTTGAACTGTGGAGTTGAAGAAGCCTCTTGAGAGTCCCTTGGACTGCAAGGAGATCCAACCAGTCCATCCTAAAGGAAATCAGTCCTGAATATTCATTTGAAGGACTGATGCTGAAACTGAAGCTCCAATATTTTGGCCACCTGATTCAAAAAACTGTCTCATTGGAAAAGACCCTGATTCCGGGAAAGATTGAAGGAAGGAGGAGAAGTGGATGACAGAGGATGAGATGGTTGGATGGCATCACTGCCTCAATGAACACGAGTTTGAGCAAGGTCCAGGCGCTGGTGATAGACAGGGAGGCCTGGTGTGCTGCAGTCCATGGGGTCACAAAGAGTTGGACACGACTGAGCAACTAAAGTGAACTGAACTGAAGGAATCTTTGAAAGTTAAATTCTACCCAATCAGTGGCACACATCAGTCACGAAGAGGTGCTCAAGGCTCCCTCCTAATCTCTCCCATATTTGCCCTAGAAAGCAGGAGTGAACTGATGGGTTATTTTGGAGCACTAGTTTTCTTTGCTAACAAGTGTCACAACTTATTAAAATTATCTGTTTGCTGTTCACATCTTTCCTCCAGGTGGTCCCCGTGGAGGGTAAAGACCTTATTCATCATTTTATCACTCCTAGACACACTGCACTGTGTATAGAATATGAACCTTATCATCATTTACTGAATGAAAGAGAAAGCCAGTAATGAATGGAATAATCCGGAGGGAACAGAGTCCTTCATGCACAGGGTTGGTCTGACCTTAGGGACCCACAATACTTGTGAGTGGTCCTTGCCTGCAAGCAGTGGCTTTGAGGGGCAATGACAGTCACAGCAGCAAGCACTGTTCTTACTCTTTCTTTTTCCTGGTACATTTCTCCCTTGGATTCCCTTCTTCATCACTGGAAGGTAGGACATGCTGACACAGATGGGGTTCAAAGATAAAGAGACCTAGGGAGTCACTTAGGGACTGTTCATTCTGTTTTTTTTTTTTCCTCTTATGGTTGAGACTGGACAACTCCAAGCAACATACACCACAGTACCCAGAGTTCAGGCTAACTCTGCAAGACAACCTTGCTATGAAGCACTTTCACTTTCCAAGTGTTGACAAGATAGACTCCTTCTAAATTTAGTTTTATTCCATAATCACTCTAAAGGCAAAGGGATCCCATGGGCTTGGAAATACAATCCTGCAGTGATCATCTTAGTCTCAACATCTGTCAAAAACCCAAATCCAGATGTGAACCAGATTACAATAATATAAATACTTTAAAAATCCAAATTTTTCCTGCCACTATTCTGACACAAACTTGATTGCCATCAAAAAAGCAAATGCCTAAGTATTTATAAAAATGAAAAAAACATTTCATTTACATAGAAAGAAATCAAAGATCAAAAATTGCTTCACACATTTTGAGCTTCTTGTTTATGCTATAAGGGCAGTGCTTATAACAAAGTCAGCCACCTGGGAACTTCTTGCTTTTGAAAAGGTAAATGAGGTTTATGGTTCCACGTTCCTGGGGAATTTGCACAGTTAAGAAAGGTAATCCAAAATGTACTAACACTTGTTCCAGAGGGCAGTTTCCACAAAACTTGTAAAAGGCAATTTTTTGAAATATCGTGAGCAATTAAGATAATGCTTCAGTGTACCTATTGAGATATTAATGAACTCCCAGTGGGGCACTATTAAATTCACAGTTGGCAGTAATTCTACTCTTAGTTCTTATTAAGCTTTATTGATATGGATTCCCCCTAAAAGGAATAAATGGTCAAACAATCCTTTCAGGTTCATTCTTTGAAGCATCACTCTCCATGATTTATATGTATATCTTCCTTAGATAACACCTCTCATCACATTAGGATGGGTGAGTTTCAATTCTGATTTTTGATAGTGTTTCTTTATTTCAAAGTACTGAGGAATGACTAATACTTTTGAATGCATTTAAACTCTGGAATCTCACTCAACTTTAAATTACTCATGACAGAGATTATCATCAAATATTACAGCACTTTTTCCTTTGCCTTTTATTTCTTTAATTGCATGACACCAAATACCTTCAATATTCTGTAAGTGGTAGTAACCTCATTCTTGAAACCAAGTAATTTTATGCATAGATTGCAAGGTCAAAATGTCTAATGCATATTTCAAAGAATGTTATTTTTATTATAGATTGATTAAATATCTCTGTTTACCAGGCTTTTGGATGTGCAATACTTTACATGTAGAATTCCATGGAATTCTGAAACTCTCTATAATAGACATGTGCTTCCTAGGTGGCATGGTAAAGTATCTACCGGCCAAGCAAGAGATGGGAGTTTGATCCCTGGGTTGGGAAGATCTCCTGGAGAAGAAAATGGCAACGCACTCCAGGATTCTTGCCTAGAGAATCCCATGAACAGAGGAGCCTAGCAGGCTACAGTCCAGGTCGTCCAGTTCAGGACTTCTGGTTAGGGTCATAAAAGAGTCAGACATGACTTAGTGACTAAACAACAATATAATAGATATACATATTACCATAAATAGTGAGTATTTTGCCTTCCACATCACTGAATTCCTGTAGTTTACATAGAGATGATGGCACAGAAGGGTCCAAATGCTTTGTGTGACAAAAGCTGACCAAGAAAAACAGGATTCCTTTAGCTACGTGGTTGACAGAGGGAATCACACGACATGATCCAGACCAAGGTGAACGAATAAGACAGATACAGTATTGAGGCAAGGTCAGAATTAATAGACAAAAGAAACATTCTTACCGAAATGTCTGAGAGAAAATAATATAAGCCTATGGTTAGTGATGACAATGAAGACGATTTTGCTGGGAGAAAGGAGGAAAACCTTCATATCCCACAGGTGGCAAATGTTAGAAACAAGACTGGAGATAAAGCTCTCTCCCCATTTCTTTTAAAACACAGAAGATCAAGAGAAAACTCTCATTCTGGGCTGGTTTGTAGTAGCCGAAACAGAAACACCTGCACCTGCCACCCGGTCAGACAAACTCTTCAGGATGATTTCTCTATCCATAAAATGAAGCTAATCATACGAACCCAAGATGTACCACAGGGAAAACATGAATCACTTCCAAATGAAAACAGTACATAGCATAGTCACATATAGGGCTGTTCTGTCCGGTGCTATCTACTTAGATAGGCACTCTAGTAAGAAGTGTGTGTGTGTGTGTGTGTGTGTGTGTGTGTGTGTGTGTGTGTGTGTGTGTGTGTGTGTGTGTGTGTGTGTGTGTGTGTGTGTGTGTGTGTGTGTGTGTGTGTGTGTGTGTGTGTGTGTGTGTGTGTGTGGCGTTAGGGAGCAGGGGCGCAGTTTGAAATTGCTGTGGCTGAGAACCCCTGGGCATGAGGTTTGCCAGGGCCAAGAGACCACCACAGTCATAGCAACGTGGTCACAAAGTGCAAATAAAAGATCTTCTTTATCGTCCTGTGGCCTCTCTCTCTACCTCATCTGTTTCTCTTTTCTCCCTGCTAATTTCCCCAATTGTCAAAGCCCAGTGTGTTCCCAGCACCTCAGCCATCTGGTCTCTCAGGAGAGAGCACAATGACAACACTCCGAAAAGGCTCAGTCCTCTACAGGGATGCAGCCAGGAAACTCTTCAAGTGAAGAAAGTGCTTTTTAGGAGAGAGTGAAATTAAATCTAAACTTATTTTCTGTTTGAGAATCACTGCCACTTTCCTGAGTACATTATAGTTAAAAAAAAAAAAAAAAACTTGATTATTATGGATGGTTGAAAATGAAGCATTATAGTTAACTGAATATTTTAGCAAACTATGAGCTAGCCTTTATGTGAATTCCAGTTGTGAAAAAGCAAGAGCATAATAAAGAGCACTGAGAAATGCTACTGAACATAAAGCAATCTTCTCTCAACGATTCTGAAACCACTTTCAGGGTTAGGCTCTGGCAAGGCTGCAGGCACAGACTCCCATTGTATAAGACTACAGATAGAGACATTCCAGAAGGTGAAGTCAAATCTGTGCTGATCCTTTGATTCCCTGAAAGAGGCTTACTTCACAAACATTTCTTATTTATTTTTTCCCCTCACAAAAAAGAGGAAAACCATGCTGCCTATTTTAGCTTTCTTATGGCTCAGATTCCAAGTAAAAAAGAATTTGATGACTATGTGTTAATGCAAAAAAGATAATTCACAAGAGTTTTGCACAGCAAATAATTCCTATTATTTAATTTAGATAATGCAAAACTACAGAAGAAGCATATGACCATTTTTTAAGCTGTAAAATTAAGAATCTATAGACATAATAATTAAGGATATAAACCAGTAATAGATGTCTGATAACCTAATACATAAACATATAAGTGCCTCGCACACACATATATAAATATACATATATATGTGTGTATGTGTGTATACGTACAAATATATATATGCAACTATAAAAGTACCCAGACATACACATGCTTATAATACACACACAGAGACATACACGAGCATATTATACACACACACACACACACACACACACACACACACACACACAGATACAGACTATGAAGAAAACAAAATGGTGAAATAAGAGAATGACTTGGAGTGGTACCATAGAGAGGGAGAAGGGAAAATTTGAGCTAAGTAGCATTTTAAAGCCTCCAAAGTGTCCTAAAGCATAGACAGACAGACAGAGACACACTCACAGAAAACATCCAAGTTATTCCAAAATATATATATGCAATTAAGCTTATAAGACCAGATACATTTTCCAGGCCACTTTACAGACCATTTACAGTAAATACATTTATTTACCACTTTACAGACTAATGCATTTACTTCTCTGTGGCCTTCTCTTATTTTTATATAAGCTTATGTACATGTCTGAAATAACTACCTTCTATCTTTGCTTATCTAAATCATAATACTGCTTCAAGATGCAGATTTATTATATGCAAACTGCTTTGTGGAATTTCCCCTGATCCTCTCCAGCGAAGCAAAGAGTTCTCTTTTGGGTCCTCCATCACTCTCGGCTGTTATGCAACTCTCATCCCATTTTTATTATTACCATTGCTGCATGCTACCAGATTCCATGAGGAAAGCAACTACGTTTTCTTTTATGTATCTTATCAGACCCATCATGTACAATATAGATTTGCAGAAATATTGAGGTGTCATTGGTATATGAAAGTCACTAGTGACTATACTTTGGGCTACCAGTAACATTATAGTGACATACTTTGCTCAATTATTAGTGAGTTAGAACCAACAAGGACTTACTGTAGAGCATAGAGAACTATACTCAATATTTTGTTGAGTATTATTATTGAGTATTATTGAGGCTACCGGTAACATTATAGTGACATACTTTGCTCAATTATTAGTGAGTTGGAACCAACAAGGACTTACTGTAGAGCATAGAGAACTATACTCAATACTTTGTTGAGTTTTATTATTGAGTATTATTGAGGTAATCAATCTATTACCTATAAGGAGAAAGAATCTGAAAAGAAAAAATAGATACATATATATGTGTAACTGAATCACTTTGTGTATACCTGGAACTAAAACAACACTGTAAGTCAACTATACTTCAATAAATAAATAAACAGTGACTTAGAAAATAAAATCACAAAATAAATCTGTATGTACCTTGTTTTCAGATTGGTTTAGTGACTCAGCCATTCCAGGGAGTTAGATTTTTTCACTGAAGTTCTCTTAATCTTTGTGTCAGATTCACAAGGTGATTCCTGGTGCTTTAGGCATCACACTTCACAGGACATTAAGATGAGGAAGGGAGGTAGGACGTCTCTGATGGCCTGGTGGTTAGAAGGCCACCTAACAACGCACAGGACATGGGTTCGATCCCTGGTCTGGGAAGATTCCACATGCCAAGGAGCAACTGAGCCCGTGGACCGCAAACTGCTGAGCCCCCTGCTGCAACTACCGAAGCCCACACGTCCTAGAGTCTGTGCTCTGCATAAGAGGAGCGGCCACAGTGAGAAGCCTGTGCAGGACAATGAAGAGCGGTCCTGCTCACCACAATGAGAGAAAGCCCAGAGGCAGCAACAAAGACCCAGTGGGGTGCCCAAATGAACAATAACAACAACAGAGAAGGAAGGGGGAGCTCGGGTAGACAAAGCCCTTCTCTTTTATCTATTGCATTGTTGACCAAGGAGATTTTATTTTGAAATGTTCCTCTCCTCACCATCTTTGCCTTGTGTATCATTGGCTGAAACTTCATCATACTTTCATCCCTACTCTAAGCGATGATAGCCATGACTGACTTATGATTCATCCCCTGAGGATGGGTTTCCTCTTCCTATGGGGAAAGTCTGGATTCTCTTCACAGGAAAAAGGATAGATAAGTGAATATTTGGCAGACAAATAATTGTGTCTCATGGCAAAAGACACAAAAAATAACTTGAATTTGACTTATTTGCATCATGCAAGAATTTTTTTTAAAGAATGCATAAAGAATTCCCTGAATGCATTCATACATTGTTACTCATATATGACAGAATATAATGTGTGACTTTTACATTTGGTCTACCATCCTTTCATTCCACAGAATCATTAGATTATAGTCTTGTTCCCCAGAAACTACTTTGGTGGGGGAAACTGGTCTAAATCAAATACTGAAGGGTCACTAAGGTGAGAACAACTCTGAGAAACTGGAATTTTGGAGAAGACATGACCAAGAGATGTTTAAGCTAACTGGAGGACAGAAGGCAGTTTTCCCCAACAAAGAAGCAAAGAAAAGCCTATTCTGGAGAAGAGGAGGATAAAGACAAAAGTAGAGCGTGATGAAGAAGCAGGCTTCTTCTGAAGAAAATAGAGAAACTTGTATGGCTTGATGGTAGAATCCATAATTTCACTTAATTTATAGAAAAGGATAAGATAAGATGATGAAGTAAACTTAATGTCTACTTAAATTTCTTTTGCATCTTCTATTATAGTAATTATTTTTATAGGCTAATAAAACATGAAACATCTTTGTAACATCAGTGATGGCACTCTTGGGAGAACAGTTAGGTGACACATAAACAGAAATTCCAAAAGTTATTATTAAGTCCCAAATACCTCCAGGGTAATAATTAAGAGGCGCCTTCACTCAAATACCTGCATCTCTTAACATGGATGCAATCAGGGAAAATATCAATGATTTTGCAACGAGGTCTCTGGGATGAAAGGTTCACATGGTTCATTTGGTATCGGAAGCAGGCTATTCCCTGCCTTAGGGGAAATAAGGAATCTGTTGATTTTGTTCATAAGGAACTCCAGTGCCTGCAGATCACAGGGAATGGTGAAAGAAGCAAAGCTGAACATTTGTCTATTTTCTCCCAGCCCATCTTCCTCGTCCCTGGATGGACACAGAAGAAGAGAAAAGGGAAAACAAACAGTAAAGGTTTAGAATGGTTATGCTTTAACCAGACACCCAAAATACTGGTGAAATTCATCCAGGATTACTAGAACTTGATATAACAGCTGTTAAATATTTGAATTTATATTAAACAGAAATGCAAACAGCAAGCCAGTGGGCTTGTAATGGTTTCTGTTCTCATGTCTTTCATTGGCCCAAACACCTCCCTCTAGAAAAAAAAATTATTTCTCCCACTTCTATTTTAGCTGCAGCTTTTAGAACCTAGAATTAGGAGACTCAGTTAAGTATGTATGTGACAAAATACTTACTGTAAAATTCTCAAGATGCTGTTCTGGGTGTAGTAGCCTGGTAGGTTCTCTTCACAGTACATGGTCAGAAATATGTAGTTGTTCCAGAATTTACCATTTTTAAGATTCCTTCCCTATATCCTGCAGCTTCTGCTATCAAATTACCTGCTACCATATCATCTTCTAATTACCATGATTGCATATTTTTACTTGTAATTACATTTGAGGTTGACTGCTGCCTGTGGAGACTGAGGATGAGAAAGAGAATGTCATCAGTGGAGCACTACTAGCTGGGTGTTAATGCAGCTGCTTCCGGAAAGTGAGATGGAAGTGTCAATCCCCTCCACACTGCATGGATTCCCAGTAGAGGCAAGCTTCGGCGAGACTTCAGCATTTTGTCCTCTTCCTGATCTTTTCTTTAGAAGTCACGTTGCAAGGACAATGTTTCTCAAATGGTCAAGGATAGGATGTTACTGCTAATGGATTCAGATCTCTACTTTTACAGAAGGAAATGATACTCAGAGAGGGACAGTAATTTATCAAAACACACACTGTCATACAGTGACTGGGAAAAGACTAAAATCTTTGTTTGACAAGGTCCTACAGTGATGCTTTTAAGATTCTCTACTGTTCCAAGTGTTCGGTCCCTCTCTGTATTATATTTCACAGTTAGTGTGACATTTTGATTTTTAAGCAGTAAGAATTACAAACCAATGTGAGTGCAAAAACAGAAAATCCAAAATAACATTTGTTCAACATGTATTTCTCTCACATGAAGTAAGTTGACAGGTAAAGGTCCAGAGCTGGCATGACAGTCCCATGATTTCCAGGGACTCAAGCTCTTTATACTGCTCTGTTTCAGCATCCTATCAAGTTATTTCCATACCCAAGGCCACTTAGGGTCCTGAACACTGTCAAAGCTCCAACAGCCATAGACTCATTCCAGACAGAAAGATAGAAAAAGACAAATGGGCACCTTTTGCAATAGGAAAAGGAGTACGTCAAGGCTGTATATTGTCACCCTGCTTATATAACTTATATGCAGAGTACATCATGAGAAACCCTGGGCTGGAAGAAGTACAAGCTGGAATCAAGATTGTTGGGAGAAATATCAATAACCTCAGATATGCAGATGACACCACCCTTATGGCAGAAAGTGAAGAGGAACTAAAAAGCCTCTTGACTCAGTGAAAGAGAAGAGGGAAAAAGTTGGCTTAAAGCTTAACATTCAGAAAACTAAGATCATGGAATTTGATCCCATCACCTCATGGGAAATAGATGGGGAGACAGTGGAAACAGTATCAGACTTTCAATTTTGGGGGCTCCAAAATCACTGCAGATGGTGACTACAGCCATGAAATTAAAAGACACTTACTCCTTGGAAGGAAAGTTATGACCAACCTAGATAGCATATTAAAAAGTAGAGACATTACTTTGCCAACAAAAGTCCGTCTGGTCAAGGCTATGGTTTTTCCAGTGCTCATGTATGGATGTGAGAGTTGGACTATGAAGAAAACTGAGCGCTGAAAAATTGATGCTTCTGAACTGTGGTGAGGAGAAGGCTCTTGAGAGTCCCTTGAACTGCAAGGAAATACAACCAGTCCATCCTAAAGGAGATCAGTCCTGGGTGTTCATTGGAAGGAATGATGCTGAAGCTGAAGCCCCAGTACTTTGGCCACCTCATGCAAAGAATTGACTCATTGGAAAAGACCCTGATGCTGGGAGGGATCGGGGGCAGGAGGAGAAGGGGACGACAGAGGATGAGATGGGTGAATGGCATCACCGACTCAATGGATATGGGTTTGGGTAGACTCTGGGAGTTGGTGATGGACAGGGAGGCCTGGCGTGCTGCGATTCATGGGGTTGCAAAAAGTCAGACACGACTGAGTGACTAAACTGAACTGAACTGAACCAAAAGTCCTTGTATGGCACCTTTCAGGCTTTGCACACAACACTTCCATCTGTATACCAGGGTCCAAAATAGTTTCATGGTAAACCTAATTGCTGGAAAATATTTTTGAAAAAAAATGTAGTCATTTATTGGTGTACTTTGTCTTCCCAAATAAAATTGAGGTTTATCCCTAAGGAAGTAGAAATAATAGGGAGAGAGTGACCACTACCTGCCACAATCTTGAAGGATGGATGAGTTGGTCATGTGTGGCTCCAGGGCAGGAACTATTAAGTAGATACAGTTGACAATTTAGGTATGATTAAATCAATCTTTAAACAATTATTTACAAGGCAAAGAAAACAATCAACAGTCAATAATTCCCTAATAGGGTACTCACCATATATTGATCACAGGTGATTAATAATGATGGCAGCCCTTTGATTAGGATTAGCTTAGAAATAACCCCCACACAGTACTTCTATTTACAGGAAAACTTTCCAGGCACTAAATTGGTGTGCTTCTAATGGCATGACCGACTCGATGGACATGAGTTTGAGCAGGCTCTGGGAGTTTGTGATGGACAGGGAAGCCTGGCATGCCAGAGTCCATGACTATACAGTCAGACATGACTGTGTGACTGAACTGAACTGAATGGCATGACCTTTATTTATAACTCCCCAATTCTTCTGTTATGAACATTCATGATATTAACAAAAGTGAACAAGCTTCTACCACCTGAGACTGTTTTAAAAAATGTTATGATATGGGAAGTTTAATTACATATATATATATTTGTTTCTTCAAACTTCAACTTAAAGACAACTTGGTGCTAATTCAGTCAAGTTTCTGGTTCTTTCCAGCGATAATGTCCCTCTATGGATTGGAGAAGGAAATGGCAACCCACTCCAATATCCTTGCCTGGAAAATCCCATGGACAGAGGAGCCTGGTAAGTTACAGTCCATGGGGTCGCACAGAGTTGGACATGGCTGAGCGACTTTTCACATGGATTGAAAAGATAGCTCCTTTAGCCTTTACCACTTTGAGCAATTAAGATGCAATTCTTGATTTCTTCACTACCAGTGGCAGGAAAACACTTAAAGCTATAAAACATAATCCCAAATGAAAGATCCATGATATCTGGTTATCATTATGATCATGCCATGCACCCTGTAGCAATGAGCTATGGGTGTTAGGTATCTGGTTTCCAGCAGTCAGACTCATGTTTACCTTAATGCACAGAAAATAAAATAGAAATAAAATGTAATTTTCCTGCTAAAATATCAAAGCTATAAAGACATATCTCATTTCTTACAGGGAATGGATGCACTTTTTAAAAGTCACAAATCTTAAATGGTCTCAAGATCAATAACTGTAAGCAATTTTTTCAAAGTTAAAGAACTATGATGGCAGGTAGAGAATTTCTTCTAATTTCTATTTAATACTTGTCATCTTGTTTTATATCTGCCAGATTTTTTAAGCAAAGGATCACATACATTTACTTAATTTTCAACTTTTCTAGTCTTCCCTTAGCCATCTTTTAACTTTATCTGTCTAATATTGCATGGTATGTGCTTCCTACTTAAAAGAATCCTATTTACCCAGGCTGGCTCTATTATACTTCAGAGAAAAGGGTTCACTTTTCATTCTGATCTTAATCTACTGCCACAGTAAAATCAATAAGCATATTAAGGAACGCTGACTTCTCTGCTTCTGACAGAGAATTCACCTAAAACTTTCCAAATCTGAAAACTGACCACTGGAGTTTGGCAAATAATATTGTAAATAAAACAAATGTGAGAAAATTCCACACTAGTCACTCTTAGGTTTTGAAATATTTGTACATGTCCCATGTGTATGTGTGTGTGTGCTTGTGTCTGTAATGCAATATTTACTACCTTACTATTTACTATTACATAATTCAGAGTTTGTGTCTTCCTAGTTAGTATAAGAAAATAAACCTAAAAACCTACTTACACTTTAAGAAATATTTTAACTAAAAGCTTTTCTAAAGAACATTAATAGTGGAAGGAAGCCATGAACAAAATGAAAAGACAACCCACAGAATGGGAGAAAATATTTAAAAACAATATGACTGACAAGGGATTAATCTCCAAAATATACAAACAGCTCATGTAGCTCAGTATCAAAAAAAGAAACAAGCCAATCAAAAATGGGCACAAGATCTAATTAGACATTTCTCCAAAGAAGACATACAGATGGCCAAAAATCATATGCAAAGAAGCTCAACATCACTAAGTATTAGAGAAACGAAAGTCAAACTACAATAAGGTATCATCTCACACTGATCAGAATGATCATCTCAGAATGATCGTCATTAAAAAGGCTACAAACAGTGTATGCTGAAGAGGATGTGGAGAGAAGGGAACACTCCGACACTGCTGGTGGGAATGTAAATTGTTATAGTCACTATGGAGAACAGTGTAGAGTTGGTTAAAAAACTAAAAACAGAGCTATCACATGATTCAATAACCCCACTCATGGGGATATATCCAGATAAAACCATATTTTGAAATATGCACCCCAATGTTCACTGCAGCACTATTAACAATAGCCAAGACATGGAGGCAACCTAAATATCCATCAACAGATGAATGGGGTAAAGAATATATGGTGTATGTATACACACACACACAAATAAATACATAAAATGGAATATACTCAGCCATAGAAAAAAACAAAATAATAATGCCTTTTCCAGCAACATGGTTGGACCTAGAGATTATCATACTGAGTGGTCAGACAGAAAGACAAATATTATATGAAACTCCTTATATCAATATGTGAAATGTAAAAAAATCAGATACAAATGAACTTATACACAAAACAGAGGCAGACTCCCAGATACAGAGAGCAAGCTTATGGTTACAAAAGGGGGAAGGCAAGGCAGTAAATTAGGAGTTTGAAATTAAATATACACTATTCCATATAAAACAGACAACCAACACGCGCCTATTGTAAAGCAGAGGGAACTCTACTCAATACCCTGTAATAACGCACATGGGGAAAGAATCTGATAATGAATGAATATGTGTATATGAACAGAGCTTGCTATACACCTGAAACTAACCCAACACTGTAAATCTATATTCCAGTATAAAATAAAAATTTTAAAAAGCAAAATAGGAAGCAACCACCTTGAATTTAGCAGTTGGCAGTGCCAAGAATGTGGAAACATTAGGTCTAATTTGTGTGAGATGATACAGTATTGTTGTTTGACCTGGATACTCTAATCTGTTTTCTCTGTAGTGAGGGTGAATCCAGCCACAGTGACTGGTTTGATCCTTTCTCTGATCAGCTCTCATCACTGAACACTTCACTGGACCTATTGTGTGGACATTAGGGACACCAAGAGATGTGATCTCTCTTTAAGGGCGAGAGAGCTGTGACAATGCAAAAATATACAAAAGATGTCTCTAAATACAAAAAGGAGAGTCTCTCTCCAAATATCTTCTTCGACCTTCTCAGTAGAACACCAGAATTCCAGGTAATTCCACAAGTGGCAGCATTTTTCAGTGAAGTGATGAACATGATGACAAGCACCATGTCAGTCTGGAGCAGTCTACAGTTTCGGCCCACTGCCTACCTTTGCATGACTCTTCTGAAGCTGAAGGTTTAGATAAATGAGATTTACTCAACCTGTTAGAAGAGGCCTATGTGCATCTTGCTTCCAATATCTCAGAGACAAGGTGTCCAAACGCATTAAAAAAACAAACAAACTACAAATTCTATGACCATGAGAAAAAATAGGGTAAAGTCATAGAGGGGCGAGAGAGTGGAAAATGGAGAGCTTAATAATGGATAAAGAAACAGAAAGACAGAGAAAAAGAGAAATAGAAGAGGGAGAAAAAGAGAGAGGAGGAGAGTAACTCAAACAGTTTCTTAAAAAGACAACAACTTCTATCTTGGGAGGTTTAATATTTTGTAAAGTAAGGATCCTTTCAAGTTCCCCATGCTGTAAACAGAAATTAACTCACTTACCCTCCAAACCTCACATGGTCCTGGAAACCATGAAAAGTTATAAATGAAACAAGAACTGGAAATCAAGATACTCAGGCGTTTACAAGCCTGATCATTCTTTCAACCACCAAATCATGACTCCATCAAAGCTGACAAACTCTCACGCTTCCTATGTGACTGGTGGGTTCTCACAGCCATTTAAAAAACAACCTGTGCTGTCTAGAGCCTGGCAGTGGACACAGCCAGGGTTATTTTGAATGCACTGCTCTCTGAGTGTTGCACATTTGACCTCTACTGACTATTTAAAAGTGGGAGTTTGAGTGCAAAGTTACAGTAATAGATGGCACTTTCAAAAAGGCAATTTCAAATCTTAACAAACTACCAGAGCACCAGCCTATTCTGAGACAGAAATCACCGAGCCCATCATTAGTCACGTCCAGGGAAGGGTAGAGGCAGTCTGAGCCCCCTGAGTAACCTTCCCAAACAGCACGCCTTCACAACCGGCCAGCATCTTGGAGCTGTTTCCAGGCTGACTTTCCTCGGCTCCCAGGCTGTCCTGATCTTGTGCACTTTGCAACAAAGAGATTCTGTTTTTCTATTCTTCGGTTCCCTGACACTGCACAGAACAAATTACAATTAGGAAACCACCTGAAGGGAAGGTGACAGTTCAGTTGTCAGTTGTCATGGATAAACCCCACTTCTATCCATACAAGCAAGGCAAGCCTCTCACCTTCAAAACAGATACAGTGCGGACGCTGTCGTGAGCTGGCTCCCTGCCCCGAGAAGGAAGCAGTCACAGAGATGACAGCAAGTACAACAAGGGAAATGTGAACAAAGGGAGAACTCCCTCACTGTAGGTATTTTTACTGCCAGTCTGACTCTAACATGGCATGGAGTGACGTGAAAACCACCGCACCAAGTGTCCCTTATAAGGCCAGCTCAGAGCTGGCATGTCAGCGTGCTGGACGCAGAAATAAATGAGAGCTACTGTTCAGAGGACAGACAACAAGCAAACAGGTAGCTTGTGGTGGGAACACTTCACAGCTCAGCTGCAGTATGAGGTTTTAGCTCAGAATGGATTAAGGAGATGCTACAGCTTTCTTACCTTTAGTCATTTGGGTACAAGCATTAAAAATCTGTTAGTCTAAGAGATTTTTTTAAATCTCAGATTACTTTTGCCCACAACGGGCAATCTTTGTTCTACGCATGCTCTATGAAAAGCCCAGAGAGTGAAGTACAAATGATACAGGATGAGGCAAAAATAAAGGAAATACTGTAAGTAAAACAAATAATATTCATTTTAGGCCAGCATAGTATGTCTCATATACAAAAGGCAGCACTAGGTTAGCCTGTGTGACTGTATCATGGGTGTATTTAATTATTATGTTAACTAGTCTCTTTCCTGGATCTGTTTTCTTTCTAAAAGTTGTTCCTTTTGAGGAGAAACAGCCCTGGATTGAAGTCAGTCTATGAACAAATGTCTGAACCACCTCTCTGTTATTAAACAAAAGTTTAGTTGGTATAACCCAAGAAACTGAAAACAAGCTAAATTTTGCTCCTAGTAATACCTATCCTGAAAAATAAATGAGCTTTTTAATTATTAGATAATTTAATCAAAATTATTCTGGACTAGCCAGGTTCCAGATCTTGTCTCTAATATACCTCCCATTCCAAGTCTTAATTTTTCCTCATTTCTGGATTCTCTAGAGCTCTCTTTAAAAATATCAATAAAAGGGTCTGCATTACATTTCTTCAAATCTAAGCATTCTATACTTGTAACTTTCCTGAAGTCAGGGTGATTCTTCAATCACAATGTTGTCAAAATCAAGGTGTACGCTTACAGGTCAGAGGTATAACTTCTGATTAATAATACCTTTTATTTCAACTATACTGTTAAACGCCATAAAAAACAACCATATTCTTTGCAGCTCCATCACAGGTAATCACATATTACAGTACTGGGTAAACAATAGCAGATTAGGGGGTGAGGAGAAAGGGGAGAAATACACTCAAAAGTGTTAAGATTAGAACAGATGATAGGTCAAGATAAGGGTGGGACATGAGGGCATAGAAATGGGTCCAGGCAGGAATATACTAAAAAGAGAAGTATAGTGAAACACAGACACCCAAACTCACAGACAGTAAGGCAGGACAGGGAACTGATCTACAGGAACTGATGGCTGGATCAAAGTCTCAGCAGACAAGACCTAAGCGGCCAAGATTTTTTCTTCTCCCCCCCATGAGGCAGAGGCATTGACATTGTTCTTTTAAAGACAAAGACAGGCCCAGGAAACACTGAGACCCAAGGGTGATGGCTGCATTATTAAGGAGCCTCCACTAGAGTGGCCAGTGAGGAAGTCACAAGGATAATCCCTGAGGTAGTGTATTTCAGATCAACGAGGCATCCCACTTGCTTAACAAGGGTGCACAGTGGACAATCAGGTATGGTGACTGATTGTCGCTGTTTAAACACATCAATTTCCCCAACTCCATTTTCCCCCCCCAAGTCATTGATCATCCTCATCTAAGCAGGCAAAAGAACAGAAGAATGTATTCACAAATGTTTGGCAAACCTTCCTTTGCTGATAAAGAGAAGTGAATCTGAATAGAGGAAGAGAAAGAAAGAGGGAAAAAGAATACATGATGGGCAAATTATGTGTGTGAATCATGCATTCACCACTGACACATTCAAAGATGAGCTGTTTCTTATTACAGTGATTCCAATTTACCAATTTCACTTTGAGCAAGGGTGCATAATTTCCATATGTTTGTCAACAGGGAAAATGGAACCCTTTCAAAAATTCCCAGGGCTGATTCTTTATAGCTACTGGGCTGTTCCTACTGCTGACATTCAAGGTTAAACAGGTGCCCCTCCTCACAATAACATCCTTGCTAAGAGCTTATTAGTTGCTTTCACTCTTTGATTTACCTGAGACTTAAAAGCTAACTGTTAATTTTGAAAAGTAATTTGTATCTAATGGCAGGAATCTAACCTGACAGATGTTTGCTAAATAACATGTGCTAGATGCAGAAAATGTTCTCTTACTATGAGCTTCAATAATTTAAAATGTTAGCACTGAAAATATCTTTTGCTCGTAAGTATTTTCAAAGTAGAATAAAAGTTAGATAATTACTGTATAGGTAAGTCAGCCACAGTTTTCAAAGCATTTTTACCACCATTTTCTGCAAAAGTCATCGTGGTGAAATATGTAGTTTTACCAAGTTATTTTGCACAGTTTAAAGAGCTAATCATACTAATCACATATAACAATATTTTGATTAATTCCTAATACATATCTTAGTCATTTTGTCCTTTGGAGTAAGGGTTTCTAATCTGTTTTGACAGCTTACCAGTTTATTATACACAGTATTCAATGAATTTTAAATAATTACTTTGTACAACACACGCATTTTGTTCTTTATGGTTTATTACTTTTTTAGACAGGTTTCCCTTGTGTGAGACAGTAAAGAATCCGCCTGCAATGCAGGCAACACAGTCTTTAGGATAAAGAACTTTATATTTGGGGCAATGTAGTAAATATAAGATTGTACTGCCTACCAGCATGTCTGCAGATGGACTGCTAAACCTCACCTTCCCAAGCAGGACACCCACAGCTATCCGTGCTACATTTCTGCCCAAGCTTGGGTTTGCTCACCACGGGTTGCTATCATTTTCAGCATTATCCATAAATTCAATTTCTGCTCCCTCATTGGTCTTTACATTCTAGTAGTTTCATGTGCCCTTATATCTGCAGATGTTCAGTGTATGTTCAGTTGCTCTATGAGGATCTTTTCACTGGGACTGAGTGGGAGATAGAAAAGAATCAAAAGTAGGAGGAACTGGGGGCTCAAATCAGAGCCTGGTTATAAGGGTATCTGGGAAAAAGAATCCACACCTGAATATTTTCAACGGACTGATTTTTTTTTAAATTCCCCTCTCCCCATATGTTGAAATCCTAACCATCAGAGTTTGAGAAGTTTGGGCCTTTGAAAGTAACTAGATCATGAGAGAAGAGCCCTCAGGAGTGGGATTAGTAATTTAAGAGAGACCCAGGAAGACCCCTTGTTCCATCAGCCATGTGGTCACACCGAGAAGACAGCCCTCTGTGGACCAGGAAGTGAGCCCTCCCCACACTCCAAACCTGCCAGCACCTCCATCCTGAACTCAGCCTCCAAAACTGTGAGAAAGAAATTTGGTTTTTGTAGGTTACCTAGTCTATGGTCTGGAGAAGGAAATGGCAACCCGCTCCAGTGTTCTTGCCTGGAAAAGCCCATGGACAGACGGGCCTGGCTATCTACGGTCCATGGGGTCGCAAACAGTCAGATACAACTGAGCAACAGACACACATCTAGTCTATGGCTTTCTGTTACAGCAGCCTGAACTAAGATGATACTTAAATACACCAGAATGGGGCACAGATTTCACAGAGAGTGCATCATAAAACTTCAAGAAGGCATTCACACATTCATCAACAAATCTACACTGTAACAGGCAAAGTAACATAAACATCATTCTTTAAAATGGACAAATGGGTAGATGGAAAATGACAAAAACCACACAAGCAAACTAAAACTAGAGCAAAATTCAAATGGTCTGGCTTTCTATAGATGGCAGCTGCAGCTAATGGCCATTTAGTCACTCCTTTTAATGTAATCTGTCATAAGATACCTTGAGTTTGGGGGCCAAGTCCAAAAGAATCTCACTGGTAGTAGTGGAAGGACCTTATGATGCTATTTTCACCTAGGGTTCACTCAGTAAATACTGACTGAGCTCTATATGAGTCAGGAACCCTGCTAGGACTGGGAGCATGTAACAGCAAAGGAGAGTAATATGTGGATTTGGAGAGAGAACGGGAAGAGAAAGTCACAATAATGGAACATGACGAGTGCTGAGATATAGTAAATTACAGGATGTTAATGCGGGCAAGACGGAGGGCAAATAAGCTTTGATGGAGCTCAGTGACAATTTAAGATTCTCTGCTGCTTGAGTTTTATCATCCCGACTATACTAAGAAAAGTTATTTTTCTAGGAAGTTATAAAGGTAACCTTATTGAGGCCTAAGTACAAAACTGGCTCCAGGCATGTAGAATATTACATGGGTTTTAAAGATTATTGGTTAAATGAATACTTTTGATCCAAGAAGCTAATGGATTTGAGGTTTTGGCTGGTATTAGAAATGGCAAAAAGTCTTTGATCCACACATGTGGTTGGAAATTTGGCATATTTAATGTGAAATATATATATATATATATATATATATATATATATATACACACACATTTGTTGATATGGATATATGGGGCAACATATATATATATATATACACTATAAATATACAAATATATGCATAGTACATGTACAATATTTGCTATACATCTAAATACATGCAGTAGAATCAAGGCATAATCTTATAAAATTATCTACTAAAGTCAACTGCTACACAATCTTATTATGTTCCCACAAAACTATAACTGTCTGATAGAAAATGTTTAGTATCTAAGGGTATTAGGCACTTCTATAGCAAGAGCAGTATGCTGCGTAATCCTTTGAGAAACATTAAATTAATATTGATGATGATAGAGCATGAGCATTAAAAATCTTCCCAGCTTTTCACTACTTAAACATGTTAGCTATACTAAGGTAAACTTTGAAAACTGTCTAGTGTGAATTTGGGAGGTTGAGATCTTAGACATGCAGAGTTCTAGTCTCGCATATAAAAACTTCAATTTTTCCACATGTGACCCAGAGGTTTTTTTTGGTTTTTGTTTTCCTTGTGATACGATTTCTGGTATATGAATATCATGATATAATGTGTATATCAGAATTTTCCAGCTTTTTTGGTTTGGTTACCCCTTTCTTCTTAGCTCTGTCCACCAGAGACAAAAATCTCAAAAGTCTTCAGTACTGTTAAATATTACTGGAGACTTTTTGTGCTTGCTTATGTTATTTCTCAGTCTCTTGGGATTTATTTGCAAAAAAGACTGTGGAGAAAAAAAAAGCATCATTTGCCACCTTAATGAGAGACTGTCCTCTCTAGAACTCTTACAAGGAAAAACCACATTAAATCAAAACAAAACAAATGTCATGTAAACACATTTTACAATGGGAGGAAATGAGCTATGTAAATCAGAGCTCCCATCATAGTGAAAGGGGAGCTGAAGTCATCTTCTAATATAGGAACCCAATTTTTGCTCTACTTGGAATAAATCTAATCTGAATTCATCTACAAAATAATGAAACTTTTCCTGATTCAAAGTAGAACAGTGGAAAAGCTGACAGGAACAATTAGACTAACCATTTAAAACCCAGGATTTGGTGTAATGTGAGTGACCACATGGAAATATCCATTCCCAGATTATAGATGTTAAAGCGTGTTTCAAATGATCCACCTAGAGTATTCACTGTGTATCCCAAATGTCTAATAATGGTTAAAACAGCAAAGTAAATTTGAGAGTCAACTGCTTTTCTTCTGTCCAGGCACCGTCCCAGATTTCTAAGCTGCATGCACTGCAAGCCTAACGGTGTCTGTGGCATCTCAGGAGGCACAGAGGCCCCTAAGAACAGCCTCCTCTTACCTAGAAGGTGTACAAGTTCATGGACGAGGTTCAGTAAAATCATCATACAATGCTTTTCAAGGGTCCAGTTTTGAAAAGTTCTAGGGAGGCAAAAATAAACGATGGACCAAATCCATCCCTAAAAATGTGAATGCATCATATGGGAAAATGATAATAGAGAATTTTAAAGAAAATGGGGGAGCATGTTATGCAGAAGTCTATATGGCATTGGGACACTAGAATGATATAACTGGTCATAAACATGCAACAGCACACACATACATACAATTTCTAATAAGGGAATAAACAACAGAGAATGGCTGGGAAATTCAACTCTTTTTCTTTTTTTTTAATTTAACAAAACTCTGTAGGAAAGATGTTGCTAGGTCTTAAACCCAAGAAACTGGAAAACTCCCAATGATTTAAAAGAGGAGAAAAGAGAGATTAATTATTGCTTTAAGGCAAGCCAAGATATTTATAAATGCTACATTTCTAAGAGGTAAGTGTAACCTCCCATGTAGTATGCAACACAGATGTACAAAGATTTGGGAAGGTGAGTATGTTGATATTCTTATGATTGAAAAATAAAACAAAGAAAGAAAGAAAAAGTTTTCTGGTTCTCAGTGTTTTAGGATCTAAAAAGCCAAAGAGTATCTTTAGCAAGTTTCCAAAGGTTCTAGTTCATCATCTGCAGGTACAGTGTCACAAAAACCACACAGAAAGATGGCATTTTTATCTCATCATCAGAAAGGAAGAATCTTCCTTTTTTCTTCATCCTCTTGTTAATTTTTTCTTTTTTATGGGATTTGGAAGGAATGAGCTGGTCCAGCACCCAAATCAACCACATATAATGCCACTTGATAATAAAAGAAAACAAGTGTTTCCTACAATTTTTTAATGTAGCACAGCAAAAGGAAACACTAGATTAAATCATATTCCTTATCTCAAAAAGGTTTACTATACTGATAAAAGTTCTGAGATTTTACAGAAAATTCTATCTTTGGAAAGTATTTTTCCCTTGATGGAAATTTCTATTTTTTGTATCGTGGGATTATTGAGTTTCTTTCCTATACATACAAGGCTCTGGACCTTCTGCAATCTAACAGAAGATAAATCAAGATGGTCCTACAGGTATGTCGATGGCAAGAAACAGGGTTTTAGCTTTAGTAAGTAAAAGGAGGAGGAGAAAAGGACTTAATCCTGGGTGATTTCTGTGAGCCAAGTGTTCGGAGAAACCTCATTTACTCTTGAGTTCAAACATGTGAGTGGTCACTGATGTTCCAGTTTATAGTGACATCACTGAGGCCTATAGTGACCAAGGATTTGCCCAACTTCACATAGTGGTAAGGGTGGAATTGGGGATTTTAAACTAGATTTTCCTAAACGAACTATCACATTCTTTCTTCCTTGAACTATGGATGACTGAGGAACTGAGTGGGGAAAATAAGGGCAGTGGATGGGCAATGCACTCAACTCCAAGTCTTCTGACACCTGGGAGGATACAGCTTCAGGATATGACTTAAGGCACCCTCATGAAGGAATCAGATGCCACCCTCCACAGAGAGCAAGTTCTACAAAGGAAAGGTTGTCCACACTGCATGGTAGATACAAGTGGTCCCTGTGTACTTCCAAAGAAAAGAACAGAAGGTGAAATGCTAGGTTCAGAATCTTACTGAAACCAAAGGCCTTTTGGAGCAAGAACTGCCCTGTTATTTCCCTCAGACACTGTTAGAAAAGGAGAAGATAAAAAGATCAGACATTTTGATCGGGACTTGTTTTTTCCACCCTGAATCCTATGATGATGGAGATCCCAGGGGAAACGACATAGCACCAAGTTGAACACTGTGATTCTTTTCCCTGCAATGCTCTCCTGTTGATGCTCCTCTACCTCCTCAAGTGGACTGAAAGCTCCTTCAAGACAGGGACTGATTTCCCTCTGTATCCCCAAAGGTGATCAGGTTGCCTGTGCTGAAAGGTGTTGTCATCTCCACTGCTCTCCCATCCCCTACTAAGTCCTTCTTATAGTTTCACCTTAACATGCAAAACCACACTGCCAAAGCCAAAACTTTATTATCCAACTTGGGTTCAAGCCCTAAACTTAATATCTTAACTGATAAAATAATGAGAACTTCCCTGGTGGCTCAGTGGTAAATTATCCACCTGCAAATGCAGGAGATGTGGGCTCAATTCCCAGGTAGTGAAGATCTCCTGGAGAAGGAAATAGCAACTCACTCCAGTATTCTTGCCTAGGAAATCCCTATGGACAGAGAATTCTGGTTGGCTACAGTTCATGGGGTCGCAAACACTCAGACAGGACTCAGTGACTAAACAACAATTGCTGGGTACAGCAAATAATCCATTTCCACAATCACAAGTCATTGAAATATTGAATAGTTAGGAAGGGCCCATTTACTTTCCAATTGCTTTATCAAAAGGCATCCAAATTATGAGTACTGTGTTGTGTTGATGAAACTGTTTTACAGCAAAATGAAAATTAGTGAATTATCAAGTGAAAGTCAGTTGTGGGCAACTGTTTGCAACCCCGTGGACTATGGACTATGCCGTCGATGGAATTCTCCAGGCCAGAATACTGGATTGGGTAGCTGTTCGCTTCTCCAGGGGATCTTCCCAACCCAAAGATAGAACCCAGGCCTCCCGCATTGGCAATTCTTTACCAACATTGGCATTATATAAAAAGAAGCAGCAAACTAGAGGATCATCTGAAGGAAGGAGGTTTAGATTTTCCTACCAAAGACCAACATCTGTACAGTAACTGGTGTAGAATCATTTTTTCTTGGTACCACTTCAAGTCATTGCTTTTCTATTTTATCCAGAAGCTGCTGCCTTCTTATAAGGGCAAAGCAATCATATGAGTTCAGTTTAGTCTCATCCTCTGTTGTCTGCTTCTCCTCCTGCCTTCAATCTTTCCCAGTATCAGGGTCTTATCCAATGAGTCAGTTCTTCACATCAGGTGGCCAAAGTATTGGAGTTTCAGCTTCAGCATCAGCCCTTCCAATGACTATCCAGGATTGATTTCCTTTAGAACTGACTGATTGGATCTCCTTGCAGTCCAAGGGACTCTCAAGAGTCCTCTAACACCACAATTCAAAAGCATCAATCCTTTGGCACTCAGCTTTCTTTATAGTACAACTCTCACATCCATACATGACTACTGGAAAAATCATGGCTTTGACTATACAGACCTTTGTCAGCAAAGTAATGTCTCTGCTTTTTAATAGGCTGTCTAGGTTGGTCATAGCTTTCCTTCCAAGGAGCAAGCATCTTCTAATTTCGTGACTGCTGTCACCATCTGCAGTGATTTTAAAGCCCAAGAAAATAAAGTCTCTCACAGTTTCCATTGTTTCCCCATCTATTTGCCATGAAGTAATGGGAACCGATGCAATGATCTTAGTTTTCTGAATGTTGAGTTTTAAGCCAACTTTTTCACTCTCCTCTTTCATTTTCATCTTTAGTTCTTCTTTACTTTCAGCCATCATGGTGGTGTCATCTGCGTAGCTGAGGTATTGATATTTCTCCCAGCAGTCTTGATTCCAGTTTGTGCTTCATCCAGCCAGCATTTCACATGATTTACTCTGCATATAAGTTAAATAAGCAGCGTGACAACATACAGCCTTTATGTACTCCTTTCTCGGTTTGGATCCAGTCTGTTGTTCCATGTCTTGTTCTAACTATTGCTTCTTGACCTGCATACAGATTTCTCAGGAGGCAGGTAAGGTGGTCTGCTATTCCCATCTCTTGAAGAATTTTCCATAGTTTGTTGTGATCCACATAGTCAGAGGCTTTGGCATAGTCAATAAAGTAGAAGTTGATGTATTTCTGGAACTTTCTTGCTTTTCTGATGATCCAACAGATGTTGGCAATTTGATCTCTGGTTCCTCTGCCTTTTCTAAATCCAGCTTGAACATGTGGAAGTTCATGGTTCACATACTGTTGAAGCCTGGCTTGGAGAATTTTGAGCATCATTTTACTAGTGTGTGAGAGGAGTGCAATTGTGTAGTAGTTTGAGCATTCTTTCGCATTGCTCTTCTTTGGGATTGGAATGAAAACTGACCTTTTCCAGTCCTGTGGCCACTGCTGAGTTTTCCAAATTTGCTGCCATATTGAGTGCAGCACTTTCACAGCATCATTTAATTAGGATTTGAAATGTCACTTATTTGCAAGTACAAGGCAGTTCACTCTTAAAGGTATGAACAGAGATAGACAGTAAGAGATGGTGAGGGGCAGGGCTAAGTTTCAGAGTCAGATCACTCTACGCAAATTTGTGGTTTTCTACTTATTAGCTGTGTTTTCTGCACCCCAGTTTCCTCATCTGCTTAAGGACCATGATGACAGTCTGTATATATTCAAGGAAGGAAATATAAGTCGAGTATCTAATGGTGCCTAAAAACCAATAAAGTCTTGGATCGATGCAAGTTGCACCTCAGTTATCACTACAGTTTGGGATTTTAAGCTTAAGGTGAAACTGACTGCCCCTCAAGTAAACTATCCATTCTAAATGAGAGGAATTCTTTTTGCCACCACTTTGTTCAGACTGTCCAAGTATCTGCATCAAACACAAAAACCATGCACCTGTGGAATATACTGATAAGAAGTCTAGGAAAGAATCCTCACAACTCTTAAGAACTTAAAATCCCTACTTCCACAGTTGCAGTTGTATTGCCAGGAGCCCTGTATAATAGCCCTCTGAAGTGGCCGTGACCAGACACTTAAAAGACAATGTATAAACAACACAATTTCTTGGTCCTTTTTGGGCTCGAAGGAAGTCATGCCAGGTTATTAATTTACAAGAGTTAGATGTTTTGAGCAGGTTGAAAGACTCATTTCAGTCCTGGCAATATATATTACTGATTCAAGTTTTCTCTTACCAACCTTTCCATTTGTTTAGAATTATCAGGACTGTTTCTAGAATAGGGTAGATGCATTGCATTCCATTCTGGGCACTCTCTTGAGCAGTCAGAGCCCAGACGTCATTTCACTAGGTGATCTAAATGACACTGTTACAGTGACCTGTTCTGTGCAACTTTTCAGAACAGTCTCCAGGAAAGACCAACATTTGTGATAGATTAGCCCTTCTGAAGATTTGATGCTTTCGAACTGTGGTGCTGGAAAAGACTTTTTTGAGTTCCTTGGTAACAAGGAAATCAAACCAGTCAATCCTAAAGGAAATCAACTCTGAATATTCATTGGAAGGACTGATGCTGAAGCTGAAACTCCAATACTTTGGCCACCCGATGCAAAGAGCTGACTCATTAGAAAAGACTCTGATGCGGGCAAAGACAAAAAGCAGGAGGAGAAGGCAACTACAGAGGAGGAAATGGTTGGATGGCATCACTGATTGTTAGGGAAATTAAATAAATATTCTTGTTTAGGCTTCAGAGACAATGCAGAGCAGGCCTCTAACCTTGCTTCTAACCTGCCTGGACACTGCCCTGACAGGGAGTGATTGTGACTGTCTGCTGTGAGTGCAAGACTTGCAGCACCACAGAGATGATGGGGGAGGAAACTGGTGATTGTTTGGCCCCTGGGGGGGACCTGGATAACCCAGCCCCAGGCTTAGCAACATTCCAAGTTTTACAACCCTTATGGCAGAAAGCTAAGAACTAAAGAGCCTCTTGATGAAAGTGAAAGAGGAGCGTGAAAAAGCTGGCTTAAAATTCAACATTCAGAAAACTAAGATCTTGACATCTTGTCCCATCACTTCATGGCAAACAGATGGTGAAACAATGGAAAGAGTGGGAGACTCTATTTTCTTGGGCTGTAAAATCACTGCAGATTTTTGACTGCAGCCATGAAATTAGAAGACACTTGCTCCTTGGAAGAAAAGCTATCACCAACCTAGACAGCATATTAAAAAAACAGACATTACTTTGCCGACTAAGGACCCTATTGTCAAAGGTATTGTTTTTTCAGTAGTCATGTATGAATGTGAGAGCTGGATCATAATGAAGGCTGAGTGTCAAAGAATTGATGCTTTTGAACTGTGGTGTTGGAGAAGACTTTTGAGAGTGCCTTGGAATGCAAGGAGATCAAACCAGTGATTCTAAAGGAGATCAATCCTGAATATTCACTGGAATGACTGATGCTGAAGCTGAAACTACAACACTTTGGCCACCTCATGCAAAGAGTTGACTCATTAGAAAAGACCCTGATGCTGGGAGGGATTGGGGGCAGGAGGAGAAAGGGATGACAGAGGATGAGATGGCTGGATGGCATCACCGACTCGATGGACATGAGTTTGAACAAGCTCCGGGAGTTGGTGGTGGACAGGGAGGCCTGGCGTGCTGCAATCCATGGAGTCGCACAGACACATCTGAATGACTGAGCTGAACTGAAGTTTTACAAGACAAAACAAACAGCATTAACAGGAAACCAGGCTTGCAATTTGGTCACAGATTGATGACCGCATCCGTTTGTGTCTGTCCTGGGATTATAGGTGGGAACCCTGAAATGCAATCCTTGAAGTCTTACTCACGGAATAGACATGCTGACTGGGACTGTTTACCAATGGGACTCTAGATGTGCTGTGACACAGGACTTTCCAGTGCTGATTAAGTCTCGATGTTGGTCAAAACCCAATTTGCTGATGTGTTCTCTGTTCCATTTCTCTTTTTTCTTTAAATTAATTATCTGATAAATATTTGTACTATTTATTTGTATATAATGTGTGGCTTATTTTGTTAACAAATCCTTTGAGCCTGAGACAAAAGTGAAAACTTTCAGCAAAACATTGATCCAATGAACATGAGTCTGAGTAAACCCCTGGAGGATTGTGAAGGACAGGGAAGCCTGGCGTGCTGCAATCCATGGGGTTGCAAAGAGCTGGACACGACTAAACGAATGAACATAAACAGGCTGGAAAACAGATATAAGCTTATCATCCACGGGCCTTTTAGAAATCCTATCCTGAGAAAAGGGCTCTAAGAAATATTCCTTAGCATCCACTTATCAGTTCACAGTTGGCACAAGGCACAAAAATGCCTAAAATTTGAAGACGGTAAGTTTCTGCTCAGAATTACACTGGAGCAAAGGGCCTTGAGAGAGATGCTGACATGTACTGAACAACTAGAATATTTCAGGCACTGACTCAGTTATTTGGCACACGCTGTCTTAAACATTCTTTACGAAACTTCAGCAAGTCTGTCAATGTGAGTTTCATGGATATGGAAATCACAAAGTAGAAAAATTAAGCAATTTGCACAGGGATGTGGAGCAAGAAGCTAAAGTAGACTATGAAGAAAGACTGTCCAATCCTCCTCAAGTCCATAAATCCTAAAATCTAACACATGCTTTGTCATCTGAAATAAGTTCAAGAAGTTCTGGGCCACATCCTAGCAATGCGACTTTGGATCAATAACACAGACCCTCTGTGACTTGGGATCACATTTGTGGGAGGTGAGATAACAAAGATTCATGCTACGTGCTGCCTCTCAGCACTGGGCACACAGTCAGTGCTCATCCAGTGCTGGCTTTCATCACCTCATCCATCTGCCTTCTCATGAACAGCCAATTACAGGGAGACATGGGGAGATGGGCATGCCATTATCAGGAGAGGGTGAAACATGAGCTGGGGGCAATGATGCTCACCAGCTGGGCCTGAAACCAGAAATGGTCAGATCACCCTGAGACAGGCACTGGAAACTGAAGAAACTCAGTTCAGGTCCGATTCTGACTTTTTTCCCCAGACTCTCAGTCTTGTACTCACAACTGATTAACTAGTGATATACTCACAGCTTCCCCAAAGTGCAGAGTTTTTAGCCATGCCAAGGACACAAGTTCTGGGGTGATTCCAGCAGAACCAGGTAAATTTGGGGGGTGTGGTTATCAATTAGCCCTTTTTGTTTATACCAAGACAGATTAATTAGCTTGGTTGATACTATTTCTGGCTTTATTAGAAAAGTAATCCTTTTCTCTTGTAAAAGGAGACTGCATTTTCTAGATGTGTACCTTTATTTTATTCATATGAATTAATTTATACAAAATAAATCTGCTAGTTTTATTTATACACAATTATATAAACTTTATTTTATATATATAAACTTTATTCTTCTGAGTTTTAGAACAAAGTTCCTGAGTTTATCAGGGAGCCATCAAATGTGAGCATATAAACTCAGACCTTAAGAATTCTGGCCACATATTGGAGAAGAGGTTTTAATAGAATACAGACTTTCTGTCATCGTTGCTATTATTATCGGCAAAAAAGACTCTGAAGTGAGGTATGTGAATGAATTCAACATCTTCAAAATGAGCTGTGTTCATGTGATGGCCTTGTTGCTCACTGAACTCTTACAGTGTAACAGCAAAACAAAGATTTCCACTTGTAGGAGTTATGTGCTACTGTTCACATCTGAACTTCAGTAACCAAACCACTACAACAAAGAAAGAAAGAAAGAAAGAAAGAAAAATCCTTGTACTCCTAAATGTTTTTCCCAGATTTGAAGTTTTATTTAGAGTAAGTTGGGTTCTTACAGTATTTTCTATGACATAGCTGGTGAGAAAAGATTCTGGTCTCTACTTGTCTGAGAGACAATATGCATAGTTACTAAATTCAAGGCTTTTGAAATAAGACAGATATGGGTTGAAAATCCAAACCTGAAGATCTAGTATATCTTTGGGAGAGTACTTAATCTATAAAAGGAGGATAAGATATTTTATAGAGATGCTATCATTAAAATTAATACATGCAAACCACTTATTAGAATATCTAATGAATACTAAGTACTCAAATGCCAACTGCTATCTTCCTTTTGGGCTTCCCAGGTGGCACAGGGGTAAAGAACCCACCTGCCAATGCAGGAGACTCAAGAGACATGGGTTTGATCCCTGAGCTGGGAAGATCCCCTGGAGGAGGAAATGGCAAACAACTCCAGTATTCTTGTCTGGAGAATTCCATAGACAGAGGAGCCTAGTGGGCTACTGTCTATGGGGTCACACAGAGTCGGACATGACTGAGTAAATACACACACACACACACACACACACACACACACACACCTTCCCTTTAGCCATCATTATGGGATGGTCAACTATTAATAGCTTGCACAAGATCCTGGTGATGGCTTATGAGTTTGACGGGTGGGAGACTTACTGTAACTCCTCACATGTAATTGCATCCACTGTAAGATGCACCATTGTCCTTTAATACACCACTAAGAACAGAAGGAAAGTTATAATCAACCTAGATAGCATATTAAAATCAGAGACATTACTATGCCAACAAAGGTCCGTCTGGTCAAGGCTATGGTTTTTCCAGTGGTCATGTATGGATGTGAGAGTTGGACTGTGAGGAAATCTGAGCACCGAAAAATTGATGCTTTTGAACTGTGGTGTTGGAGAAGACTCTTGAGAGTCCCTTGGACTGCAAGGAGAGCCAACCAGTCCATCCTAAAGGAGATCAGTCCTGGGTGTTCATTGGAAGGACTGATACTGAAGCTGAAACTCCAATACTTTGGCCACCTCATGCCAAGACTTGACTCATTGGAAAAAACCCTGATGCTGGAAGGGATTGGGGGCAGGAGGAGAAGGGGACGACAGAGGATGAGATGGATGGATGGCATCACCGACTCAATGGACATGAGTTTGAGTAAACTCCGGGAGTTGGTGATAGACAGGGAGGCCTGGCGTGCTGCGATTCATGGGGTCACAAAGAGTCGGACACGACTGAGTGACTGAACTGACTGAAGAACAGAATCCCCCTCAATGCAGGAGACCTGGGCTCGATCCCTTGGTCGGGAAGATCCCCTGGAGAAGGGAAAGGCTACCCACTCCAGTATTCTGGCTTGGACAGTCCATGGGGTCACAAAGAGTTGGACACAACTGAGAGACTTTCACACGAACAACAATAATATAAAATGCTACAAATAGGCTGTGACTGTTCTTATCATGTTTTTATCATGTTCTTATCACTTAGAATTGTTTTACATTTATATGCAGTCTTATTTCACACTTACTGAAAGATAGTTTTAATCACATACTTTTTTTAGTGTATGCCTTCAAGTGTAAAAAATGAAGTGGTTAAGGTATTTCTAAATGGATAAAAAAGATGTACATATGTAAAATGGAATACTACTCAGTCATAAAAAGAATGAAATAATGCCATTTGCAGTGACATAGATGGGTCTAGAGATCATGATACTAAGTGAAGTCAGAGAAAGACAAATATTATAAGATATTGCTTACATGTGGAATCTAAAAAAATAAAAGAGTACAAATTAACTTACTTACAAAAAAAAATAGGGTCACAGATGTAAAAAGTTACCAATGGGGGAGAGGGATAAATTGGGAGATTGGAATTGACATGTACATCACTATTTATAAAATAGGTCACTAGTAAGAAGCTGCTGTGTAACACAGGGAACTCCACTCAGTTCTCTATAATGACCTGTATGGGAAAGGAATCTAAAGAGGAGTGGATATATGTGTATGCATAATTGATTCAGTGTGCTGTACAACAGAAGCTAACACAACATTGTAAATCAACTATACTTCAATAAAAATTAATTTAAAACATTCCATCACATGCAAGATCCAACTCTTCTCTATCACTTTTCCCTTGGGAACCATCAACGTCTGTGCTCTATTATATTCTACAGAATTTTCATCTAAGCTCATTTCGTTTAAGTGTTGCTGCTAGGACTCTCCAATGTGACCAAATTCAATTTTGTCTCTTTCTCTAGTGAATCAGGGCAGGGTGTTCCCAGGAGATGCAGGTTCAATCTCAAGGTCAGGAAGAGCCCCTAGAGAAGGGAATGGCTTCCCGCTCCAGTATTCTTGCCTGGAAAATCCCATGAACAGAGGAGCCTGGTGAGTGTAGTACGTAGGGGCACAAAGACTTGGATCAGAAAGTGACTGAGGCCAAGCACACACAACCTGGTGAGTCAGAGGCCGCTGCGAGTGAGGGAGCTTCTGCTCAAAGTCGGTACTATTGTTCCACGTGTTACCAGCAGTCCTGCTGAGACGGTCACACCAGTCAGTGGTGACTCTAACATTTCTTCCCTCTATGTGAGGGGTGGAACCATTTCTCCTGCTTTTGGTGGCACTGTTCATTACACTGCACCAACATAAGTGGAACCAGTCATGCACACAACTCAGCTGAGCTGGTGACAGTGAAAGCTCAACCTGGGTGCAAACATAGGAAGGTAGGCAGCTGAGTGACAGCTCCTACCTACCAGGCCAATGACTAGAACTTAGTAAGCAGCTGTTGGACGCATTTCATTGTCAAAGATTTTAAAAAATCAAAAATCTATTTCAAAAAATGATAAAATATGAAAACTCAATTGGCAAATTATTAACAGGGAGCATATCCCCCTCCGTAAAAATGACCTCCTGTTATTAATTCATGTACAAACTGCATAACCCTCACTTCCTCTGAGATCTGCACTTTGCCCCATATAGTATTAACAGCTTCCACAAATCCCCTGCCTTTTGCCCTCCTGCCAACTTAAATTTCAACCTCATCAATGTTAGCCCCTTGCCAAAAATACTGGGCAAATTGAGCAACATGCTTTTTACAGAAAGTCAGTCTCAGGCTTAACTTTAAAAAGCCCTGAAATGGGGCTTTCTGGAGGACAGATAATCTGTTCTGCTTCTTAATCCAAGGTGCTATTTACATACCTGTGCTCATTTTGAAAGGAAAAAAATGGAGCTGTTCCAATCTTAATTTTTCAGCTGAATGAGTTTTTCACAGTGAAAACCACTATGTAGTTATGATACATGTACTTTTATGAATACACATTATAATTTAATTAAAATCTAAAAATAAAAAGATCTTGAAATATTCTGAAGAAAAATACAGGGAAATATGGCAATAATCAAATATATATTTATTTTTCCTATTTAATAACAACAGATCTAGTTACAACTATAGTGATTCTTTAAACTGAACCTCTGGCTCACTCAAACCTAAAGTGAGGGGTAAGCCCACCTCTCAGCCACTCCTGTTAGAAATGGGTTACTGATATTTTCTTCCATTCTCTCCTTTCTCCTTGTCCTGAATCAATTTCCAAGTCTTACTGATTTGATTTCATAAATGCATCTTGACTTGGTCCTTTGACTTTTATCCCTAGTATCAGGCCCTCATAGTTTCCTCCCTGGACCTCTGTAACAAAATAACTTTAAAGCATTCTGGTCTCTAGTCTTGTCTACTTTCAAGCCATTGAGTTGCCAAGTACCCTGAAGGAATCAATTCAAGTGCATGCTAGGCCCTGCTTAACAACCTACTTTGGGGACCCATCAATGGGGCAGGATCAGCACTGTGCTTGAGAGACAAGAACCTTTATCAGGTCATGGTCAACGTCTGCAACCTTCTCAACGTCACTCCTTGCCTTGCAGTTTAACCTCAAATAGATGAAGCTCCCCTTATACCAGGCCATTTCTCTATCCCATGACTCCACTCCAGCTGCTGCACTGACTTGAAACAGGATTCTTTACCTCACCCCAACTCCTCTCCCCATCCCCTACCCACATCCCTTCTTTTTAGGCTCACTGCTTGTACACCAGCTAGTATCTCAGACATCATCTTCTGGAAGAATCTTTCAAGGACTTTTCACTACCCATGCTGTGCTGAATGTGCCTCGTCTATGTTCACTTTCAGAGTGTATACACTTTTGTGGATCTTGTCATTACTTGCTGTTGTTTATTTATACTTCCTCCCCTGCTCCACCCCCAAAATAGTCAACAAGTATTTCTATACATCTTGTTCACTCTGTCACTCTCAGACTAGCATCTGGCACTTAGTAGGTGATCTATTAATGCTTTATGAACTGAAATGAACATGAGAAGATTCACTGAAATGGGAGGCTGCCTCTAGCAAGAATTAATTTGCAATAATTAACCTAAGGCTAAGCAAGTTAATTTAATTAGCTCATTCCATGTGTTTGTGAGATTTTTTGGCATGTTTCTTATTCATTTCTACAAATTAGTGCTATATTTTACATCAGAGTTTCCTATAAGGTATACGATATAATCAATATGCCTATAGTATGAATTGGTTGAACATCATGCACTGAAGTCTTTAAAAAGTTTTTGCCATAAGCAAAACCTGTTGGGAATTTAGGTACAGTATTAAATTACTTGGCCACTAAATGATTTTCCACAATCAATGGATTGAAGTTTTACAGCTTCAACGTTTCAAAATAAATAATGAGATTTAGTCTCCAGGGTGAAAAACCCTCATGTCCCACAGAATATTTTTTTTAAATACTGCTATTTACAGTCAGAGGAGCAATGAAATGCATTTGTAGATAGAACAGTTTGGCTTTGATTTTTGTTCATCTAATTTAAGGGAAGCTAAACTGATTTAATTTAAAAGTGGGAGATAAAAACATGAAAAAAGAAAAATCCATTCTAGATGAGAAGATTGCATTTATAATGGGATCATGGACATGCTTTTCACGATGGTGGGTAGAATGGGGAAATTGTCATAATTGCATGCAATGGTGTTGTCTTTCTCTAAATTAGTATTACCTGCACCCATTTCCAAAAAGATTAAATAAATACACAGATGGAAGTTTCCTTTTACTGGCAAGTGAATTGATTCATTTGTATAGCAAGCCTTTATTTTTAGCATGTAAAACTGAATATAGCAGACAAGATGAAAAAGAGTACAACCTCCCCCGTGCTGAACTGAAACGGCAGAGGAGAATGGTAGAGAATGTCCTGAGCAGCATCATATGTGGGCCATTGTTTGTCTATTTCTGAACAGTAGGCTTATGGCAGTGATTATTTTTCCTATAGATAATCACATGTCTCAGCAAAATACAACCAACAAAACAGCTAGACTTAAAAACTTCTGGGACTGACTTTAAATTCATGTTGTGGACAGTAGTTAGGCAGGGTGGAGGGAGGCGGTAAAACATTCAGAGATGGCACAGAATTTGGTTAAATTAATAGCCTTATATCAACAATATAACAACATACAGTGCACAAATTTAACACAGAGAATGGCTTCCTTGGTGTCTCAGTGGTAAAGAATCCACCTGCCAATGCAGGAGACGTGGGTTCGATCCCTGAGTCAGGAAGATCCCCTGGAGAAGGAAACGGCAACCCACTTCAGTATTCTTGCTGGGAAGTCCCATGAATACAGGAGCCTGGTGGACTACACTCCACATGGTGGCAAGACAGACATGACTTAGCAACTAAACAACAACAAAACAGAGAATAATCTTTGGCTTCTGATTTTTGTAAGCATCTCTCTCTCCTTATAGCTTTTCTTGATGATCAAACTTCAAAGTAACCACTTTCTTGAACTCATTCGGAAAAACAAATTTAAGAATGTAGCCTCCTCCCCATTCTACATCAGCCTGTCTTGTCCTCAGGGCATGGTCACAGACGTTTACTTGGGTGTCTGTCTACTCAGACCTTCATCACCTCTCAGTCCCTGAGATACTTTTCTAAATTAAAAAAAAATAAGACTTAACATTACTCTTGGGGAAAAATCCTGCATGAAATCTCCAATAGTGTGCTACCTTTGAGAAAAATTTACTCATGAATTCTGCTACTATGTATGTTGAGTCAAATCATGGTATAGAAATCTGGGGAGATGTATCTACATTGAATCCAAGTACCCGACATGACTGGCAAGTTCCTTCCAAGAGCAATAAACAGGGATATTCATTCCACTGAAGCGGTCCACTTTAGGAGCATGTGCTTCTATCACTTCAGCCATAAAGAACTGGACCAGGACACGGCCTGCTGGCCCAAGGCAGATGGCAGAACCCAGTATCCTCTGTCTACTGGGCATCAGCAATCCAATGGGGACAGTCTGTAATGGACGGGGCACGGCAGTACCCAACTTTCCTCTGCCATCACCAGGAACACAAGATGTAGAGAAAGCATAGCACAGTGATAGAGATGCAGAGATCTTGAGAGGAGAAGAAAGAAAGAAAAATCAGAAAATGAGAACCGTGGAGTCTGAGGTGCAGAAAAGTAACAACAAACACTGTTTCTAATGGAAGACAAGATCACTTTTCCCTCAGAATCAGAGGAGCAGGTCGAGAGTCTATGACAAATCAGCAACGTTCCAGGATTCCTCAGAACCTAGCTGTACCGGCTCTAAGACTCCTCCGTAGCCCCCATCACTTAAGGCCACCAGGCCATATCACTCCGTTTCTGCAGTCAGAGAGCCTAACTTAGTTCCCTTATATGCTTGCTGACAATCGATTTTTACTCTGAAATACAGATTGTAGGAGACTCAATGGTTTGCTGAACACTATATCAACCAGCACCTACTTATAAAGTTAAACCAGCTCCAACCATTGTACAAAACCATTTCCACTAAAAATGGTACTGCCCGAGCAAACAACCATATTGCTTGTAACAGTGAATAACAAGAGGAACATAACCATCCCCCAAAGGCTCACAAGTACCTCTTCTCTACCTGCACACAAATTGTTGTTCTCTCTGCCTACCTCACTTTCACTGTCAAGCATCCCATAATACTCAAAAACATGCCCTGTTTTTGTTTTATTTCAGTTCTTTGAAACTGAGTCTTTGGCAATATCCTGCCACTTAAACTAGCATAGTAACAGGCCAAGTAACTCCTAACTTGCCAAGTCTAGTGTTTTGGGTTTTTTAAATAACTTTTTATTGAAATAGAATTGATTAAAAATGTTGTGTTAATTTCAAGTATACAGCAAAGTGATTCAGTGACACACATATATAAATATAAATATCATTTTTATATTATTTTTCAATATAGGTTATTGGATACTGGAGTTATTGATAGGTTATTGAATACTACAGTGGGTAGCCTGTTCCTTCTCTTAACAGATTTTTCCTGACCCAGGAATTGTACCAGGGTCCCTTGCATTTCAGGCAGATCCTTTACCAACTGAGATTTGAGGGAAGCCCATACGGTTATTACAAGATATTAAGTATATTTCCCTGTGCTATGCAGCAGGTCCTTGTTGGTTATCTCTTTTACATACAGCAGTGTATATATTTTAATCCCAAGCCTAGTTTTTATCTTTTAGATACTATCTAGCCTGTCCTTCTGGTAGTACGGTAAAAATGACCACCTTTTTCTTTCTGAAATGCTTCAAAAACTGTTAACTTCTTGTAAACACGTCTTGCCAACCTATCTGCAATTAACTGCATTATGAACATTTCACTGACAACTAGTTTATCAGTGTACCTTCTGAAAATATAAAATGTCAAAGCTACTGGCTCTACTAAAACTTTGAGCCCAGCATCTGTTACATAATATTCATGGGTGATTAGAGCTATTTCACAGGATATTATTCCAGGGTTGAACTCTACTGTGGCAAATGTCTACTATGTATCTTTGGTATCTCACTTAGCACAAGGTACACTGATATGTATGTTGAGGTGATAATTGACATCTTTGTTGTCCTCAGGAAATGGCTCCTTAAAAATACATCCATTCAAATAATAGATTTGTGGGACAGGACCACTTGGGAAAACTGGGGTAGACTTTACTACAAAGTCTATTACAGTTAGAATATTGTAATATTTGCTGAATATTCACTCAACAAACATTTACTGAGCTCCTACTAGGCAGCAGGCACCTATCTAACTACTGAACAAAATAGATTGTATCATCCAAGAGTGAACAGGAACAAGGAAGGTCTGTTTATCTCTATACCATTTGCTCAGTGCCTAAGAGAGGACCTCCATTCCAAAGGGCACTCAGTAACGCTTAGTTAAATGAAAGAAAATAAACACAACATGATCTAAGTCTGTCTTGTCTCATCAACACTGTCAGGCTAGCATGCCCTCACTCTGTATATCACGGTCCCCTGCACCTAACATCAACTTAAAAAGGTAACTCCTTTCTAGCTCAGTGCCTTAACGACAGTGGGTTTTGGTCACCATTACCTCCCTAACAAACCACCAGACTTTGCACTAAACACTGAATCATTCGTTCAGTGAACAGAGTGATTTTCTCTAGACATTTGCTGAGTGTTGTCTCAGGCAGACAATACTGCTAGAGACTTGCTTATTACCTGTGAGTTACACACAATCTGTCTCCTCGTAGCCATTCAGTAAATGGGTGAATAGAAAACACAATATGTGTTCGCTTTAGTCCAGATTACCATTCCAATTTCATTCCACAAATAGTTTGTCAAGTGTCTAAAAGTAGCAATGACAAATGCAGGTGGAACTAGGTCACTAGCAGAAATCAAATGTGGTCCAAATAACAGAACTGAAATGGACCTAGTGCCAAATTAATCCAATTGTAGCCTTTGCTTCAGCTGGATCATCCTGTGTGTGTTCCAACTCAGCTGTTGCCATTATTCATTTGTTGATTACTGGCCCATTCTTGGAAATGCATAGGCATCCCATTCATTTGGAGCTTTGTTTTCCTGAAAATTATCATCTGCACTTGGATTTTTTTTTTTTTTTTTTTTTGATAGTTGCCTAACATAGAGATGTCCAAGCAGTTTGAAAACTCAGGCATTTGACGAAAAAATAAATGCACCAAAAGTGTGGCTAGTAAGGAAACTGAATGGCTTCAAAAAAGAACAAAATTACACTGTTGGTGGGAATGCAAACTAGTACAGCCGCTATGGAGAACAGTGTGGAGATTTCTTAAAAAACTGGAAATAGAACTGCCATATGATTCATTATATTAAAGAAATTTATACTGACCTTCTCCAATTTCTTTTAATTTCTCAAAGATTTAAATTTTGCACAAAATACCTGACATTTCAATTTTAGATTTAAGTCACTACTTTTAGTTTAAAAGCATGTTATTTGGTAAATATTAACTGAGTGAATGAATGCATAGAAAAGTAGAAAAGAGTTGAATGGGGAACATAAAACCTATGTACATTTTCCAAATAAGGTTTTTGAGAAATTAATGACTTTCCAGGCAGAACTGTACTATGTAGTTTGAATTAAAGAGAAAATGTCAATAAAGACCACTATTAATTCCAAACAAGGGACATTTGAAATCAAATTCAAGCTATTCCAATATTATTGCTAAGTAGAAGAAAGTTGTAACATTGATTTTTAACATAATATCATGAACACTGAATAGTAATCAAAATTCTCTATTTTAAAAAATCTCAAATATTATATCTAAAAAATCATTTAAGCTATTCTCCCACTCCATTCTAAATGTTTGCCCTAACTTTACTATTCCACTTATCTCAAATTCGTGAAATAATTTAGAGCAAACAAAGGAAATGAAGGTATAGTAGATGTGACAGCTGACAAAATCAATGAATGAGATTTTATCAACATTTCCAAGATCTAAAAAAATTTTTTTGTTTTTTTTACTAAGTGAAGAAAGAATAGTTTACGCAACATCAATTTCTGAAAGATTTGAGAGAGAGCTTGTTGGTCCCTAACACTGCAGCAGGTGTCAAGTCAGTTTAGTCAATTGAATGAGGATGGAAAGACCAACAAAACACATGGAGAATGGTCCAACAGTTCTAAAAGTAACTCCTACAGGAGGGACCTGGGAAACTTGCTATAATATGACTTGGGTCATGGCGCCACTGCCTGTGCTCTAAAATGAGAGAGAGAGAGTTCAGAGACGGGAGGATGACCTCCTCAAAGGAGGCAAAACTGACACAGGTCAACTTTGCAGCTGGATCCCTGGGTAGATAGGTGGTTACAGACACAGGACATCAGCGATTTTCATTCACTCTAGATAAGCAAATTTGCCAACGAGTTCTAGACCAACAACCCATACCTGTCCATCCTAAACTATGGAAAATATTCAGTTTCTATACATGTTAAGATTCTTATTTTTATTACATCACTGTGAGGAATATTAAACAATATGCCAGGATTTAAAGTCTGAATATCTCAGAAATATGGAAAATGAAACCTATAAGCACCTTACTGATAACCCTTATGCCTACTTGGCAAGAGTAAGATAATAACTCCATGCATATGGAACAAACTATGAAACCACAAACTATTAAATGACAATATGTTAGGTACTTACAGTAGTATCCAAAACATAGAAATATACATTTTTTAAACAATCTTTATTTGTGATCAAATATTCCTAACAAAATTTATCATCCTAACAAATCTTTAAGTGTTACTTCAGTGGTGTTAAGTTGCATACTGTTGTGCAACCAATCTCAAGAACTCTTTTGATCTTGAAACAAATATTCTATACTTATTAAATAATAACTCCTCCTTCCTTGCTCTCTCTCTAACCCCTGGTAACCACCATTCTACTCCCTATCTTCATGTAATTGACTATTCTAGGCACTTAATTTAACTGGAACCACTGATTTTTTTTTTTCTTTTTATGTCTAGATTATTTTGCTTAGCATAATGTTCTCAAATTCAAGCCACAGTGTAGCATGCGTCAGAATCTCCTCTCTTTTAAGGAAGCAATGTAGGTATAATCAATCATCGGGAAAACCACCAACTCCTGGTAACTGGCAACTAACCTTTTTAAAATTCAAAGGATGTTGAAATAGTCTTACTTTACTCTTCCCTTCTAGTAGCCTTTCAATCCAACTCATATTCATTGGATGCACAAGAAACAAATTGTATAGCTTTGAGATCTGAAGTCACCCAAGACGTGAGAATTGTTTTTGCAGCGGTAGTCAATGGAACATGATTCATACAGTAACTTTTATAAACAGGAAAAAAATAAAGGCAAACAGATTATGAAAGTGCAGTGTATTGCTCAGTGCCAACTGCCAAAACAAAATACCTCACTCTGGGTGGCTAAAACAACAGAAATTTATTTCCTCCCAGTTCTAGAGGCTTGAAGTCTGGGATCAGAGTGCTAGTGTGTTCAAGCTCTGATGAGAGCTCTCTTCCTGCCTTGCAGATAGACACAATCTCACTGTATCCTCACAGAGCAGAGAGGAACAGCAAGGCCTCTGGTGTCTCTTCTTATCAGGGTATTTATCTCACCATAAAGCCTCCACCCTCTTGACCTTATCTAAACCTAACTATCTTCCAAAGCCTCCATCTCTAAATATTAACACAAGAGGTATTAGGATCTCAACATATGAATTCTAGATACACAATTCAACCCATAGTACACTACAGGAGAATTTATGAAGCTACTGAAAGATAAGAAACCAATGCTGAAATTTTAAACATCTGTACCAATAAACCATAATGGTCATTGACTAGGTATATTGAAAATACTGGCACAAACAATTTTAATTCGGTGGGATCTATATTTCAGGAAGTATTCATGAGATTTACATCACAGAAGTGAAGAACAGGAAAAAAAAAAAAAAAGAGGTCAACGGCTAAGGAGCAGCACATGGGCATGGTGTGTAAAAGATATGCAATGAAATATAAAAACACGTTTGATTGAGGAAGCATGTCATAGAAGGCTGAATACAGAGAGAAAGGTTGGCCTGTTTTATCCCTGTTCCCTAGAGGAATGAGTTATTTTAGGCCTGCTCATCATGGACTTGAGACATAAGCTCCAGGCCATTGAATGCTTACGGGCAATCATGAGCTTGCCTCTGTTTAAACCTCTGCCTCTCGAATCTTTTTTTTTTTTTAACTTCCTTCATTTTTTCATGATCCCACTTTGATATATTATCAATGCTATTTTTTTTCCCTGACTAGAGATCTTTTCATTCTCAAAGCATAGTGGGATTTGCTTTAAAAAAAGTAAGGGATTGTGGAATTATTTTACTTGTTAACATTCAATGCTGAATGAAGTTTGAGCTGGCAGGCAGCAACTACAGGATAGTGCTCTTTGTTTACCCATTGTCCCCACAAGAAGATAAGGAATGTTAAGAAGATAAAGCAATGAGATCCTAGGCTAACTCACGGTACATATCAGCAACCAATTTCCAGAAGGACTAAGGTATTAGGACCCTCGTAAGGCTAGTTCAATTGTAACTGTAGGTCCACAAATCCATTCCTTGAAAGAGCTATGCATAAATGTCTGAAGCATCCATGATAATAGCAAAGACTTGAAAAGAAAAATCCCTAGGAGATCTCAAAAAACTGAAATTAGAGTGAGGTTCAAGAGTGAGACACTGCATATTGAAAAGTTCAATCTCCAGGTAAGGGCTTCAGAAAAACAATTGCACAATAACATTAATCGCAACAAATTTGCATAATTTAATCTTAAAGGGTTGTTAAGGACTTGTCAGATGACAAAGCTAAGGCTTAAAAATTTTCACTTTCAAAAATATTATTTCAATAGTGGAAGACTTCTCACATGTACTAGACTAAAACTCCACAGGTAAAAATTATCACATGTGGCCAAAACATTAAGGACAAAATGCTTGACTATACTGGAAATTTAAACAGTACGTGGATTTCCAGATGTTCAAGCTGGATTTTGAAAAAGGCAGAAGAACCAAAGATCAAATTGTCAACATCCACTAGATCATCGAAAAAGCAAGAAAGTTCCAAAGAAACATCTACTTCTGCTTTATTGACTATGCCAAAGCCTTTGGCTGTGTGGACCACAACAAACTCTGGAAAACTCTTAGAGATTGGAATACCAGACCACTTGACCTGCCTCTTGAGAAATCTGTATGCAGGTCAGGAAGCAACTGTTAGAACTGGATATGGAATACAGACTGGTTCCAAATAGGGAAAGGAGTACGTCAAGGCTGTACATTGTCACTGTGCTTATTTAACTTACATGCAGAGTACATCATGAAAAATGCTGGGCTGGATGAAGCACAAGCTGGAATCAAGATTGCCAGGAGAAATATCAATAACCTCAGATATGCAGATGACACCACTCTTACGGCAGAAAGCAAAGAACTAAAGAGCTTCTTGATGAAAGTGAAAGAGGAGAGTGAAAAAGCTGGCTTAAAACTCAACATTCAGAAAACTAAGATCATGGCATCTGGTCCCATAACTTCATAGCAAAGAGATGCGGAAACAGGGGAAACAGTGACAAACTTTTTTTTAGGGGGTTCAAAAAGCACTGCAGATGGTGACTACAGTCATGAAATTAGAAGACACTTGTTCCTTGGAAGAAAAGTTATGACCAACTTAGACAGCATATTAAAATGCAGAGATGTTACTTTGCCACCAAAGGTCTGTCTAGTCAAAGCTATGGTTTTTCCAGTAGTCAAGTATGGATGTGAGAGCTGGACTATAAAGAAAGCTGAGCACTGAAGAATTGATGCTTTTGAACTGTGGTGTTGGGGTCTTTCTTGAGAGTCTTTTGAAATGTGGTGTTGGGATCTTTCTTGAGAGTCCCTTGGACTGCAAGGAGATCCAACCAGTCCATCCTAAAGGAAATCAGTCCTGAATATTTATTGGAAGGATTGATGCTGAAGCTGAAACTCTAATACTTTGGCTACCTGATACGAAGAGCTGACTCATTGGAAAAGACCCTGATGCTGGGAAAGACTGAAGGCAGGAGGAGAAGGGGACGACAGAGGATGAGATGGTTGGTGGCACCACTGACTCAATGGACATGAGTTTGAGTAAACCCCAGGAGTTGGTGATAGACAGGGATGCCTGGCGTGCTGTAGTCCATGGGGTCGCAAGGAGTCCGACATGACTGAGCAACTGAACTAAACTAAACTGATACTGGAGAGTGACTGACACCAGGTAGGAACTGGAGTTTCTGGCAGAAAAGAACTACTCTGGTTGAGGTCAGCGGTCCATATGGTTTCTCACATGGTGACCCTGCCCAGTTTATACAAGGAATATCTACAGGTTTCAGAATGCCTGGAAAATGGGGAGGAAGGAAGTTTCCTGAAAAGGGTCCCCATTTTTCATTCATGCATTACAGCTAAAAGAGCCTCCCATTCCATTCCGTATAGTTTTATAACATAAGGAAAGAAGAAAGAAATCAGATTATGGATGTAAATTTAAGAAAAAATAAGAAGTCAGACAAATAGAACTCAGTGTTGGAGCCCAAATATATGCAGTATCCAGGTCAGAAAGGTGCAATATCCAAGTGTATTGAAAACACTGGCCAAAAAAATCTTACTTTGGTAAACTCAAATCCCTGCTGACCCCTAAACTGGACTTTGTGACTTACAAGACAAACTAAAATCATCAGATAATCAGACATATGTGAAATTGGAGTCTCAAAAAGAAAGGAGTGAGAAAAAGGCATAGAAAGCATATTTAAGGAAACACTAGCCATGTATTTCCCAAATATTTAAGAATGACACCTTAACCATAGATTCAGGAAGTTCAACAAATTCCAAGCATGATTAAAAAAAAAAAAAAAAAGAAAGAAAGAAAGAAAATCACACTTAGCTACATCATAGTCAAAGTGCTACAAACCAAAAATGAAAAAGAAAATATCAAATGCAGTCAGAGAAAAACAGCACATTATATAGGAATGAATTCTGAGTTTTGAAGAAACATTGCCCTCTCTTCAGACAATGTCAGGCAGAGTATACTGAATAGACTTGTTAAAGTCTTGAAAAAAGAACATTTAACTAAAATCTCATATTCTGAAATTTTTAAAAAAATCATCCATATGAAGGCAAAATAAGCACAAACAACAGCAACAACCACCAAAATAAAACATTATCAGACAAATAAAAGCTAAGACGGTTGGTTGGCAGCAGAACTGTATAAAAGAAATTCAAGGTTTTTTTCCAGGCTGAATGCAACAAGGAAAGAACATAAACAGAAATTGTAAATATGTGAGAAAACAAAGACTCTTTTTATTTAGTTGCTGCAAAAGATAACTGCTTAATGCAAAATTTTTAACATTGTATTATGGAATATATAATATATGTGGATGTGAAATAGTTTGCAGAAATTTCACAAAGGATAGGGGTAAGTTAAGTGAATGCATAAATTTGCAAGTCTTTTTTATTTTATATGAAGTCCTACAATACCATCTCTACATGGACTGATAATCAAGGATGTAGACAGCCAGTTCAGTTGCTCAATCGTGTCCGAATCTTTGAAACCCCATGGACTGCAGCATGCCAGGCTTCCCTGTCCATCACCATCTCCTGGAGCTTGCTCAAACTCATGTCCAACAGGTTGGTGATGCCATCCATTTCATCCTCTGTTGGCCCTTCCTTCTCCCACCTTCAATCTTTCCCAGCATCAGGGTCATTTCCAATGAGTCAGTTCTTCGATTCAAGTGGGTAAACTACTGCAGTTTCAGCCTCAGCATCAGTCCTTCCAATAAACACCCAGGACTGATCTCCTTTCGGATGGACTGGTTGGATCTCCTTGCAGTCCAAGTGACTGTCAAGAGTTCTCCAATACCACAGTTCAAAAGCGTCAATTCTTTGGTGCTCTGCTTTCTTTACAGTCCAACTCTCACATCCATACATGACTACTGGAAAAACCATAGCTTTGACTTTGTGGACCTTTCCTGGTAGCTCAGAGGTTAAAGCGTCTGCCTACAATGCAGGAGACCTGGATTCGATCCCTGGGTTGGGAAGATCCCCTGGAGAAGGAAATGGCAACCCACCCCAGTATTCTTGCCTAAAGAATCCCATGGACGGAGGAGCCTGGTGGGCTACAGTTCACGGGGTCGCAAAGAGTCAGACACGACTGAGAGACTTCAGTTCAGTTCAGTTGGTAAAGTAACGCCTCTGCTTTTTAATATACTGTCTAGGTTGGTCATAACTTTTCTTTCAAGGAGTAAGCACCTTCTAATTTCAAGGCTGTAGTCACCATCTGCAGTGCTTTTTGAGCCCCCCTAAAATAAAATCTCTCACTGTTTCCAATGTTTCCTCATCTATTTGCCATGAAGTGATGGGACCAGATGCCATGATCTTAGTTTTCTGAATGTTGAGCTTTCAGCCAACTTTCTCACTCTCCTCTTTCACTTTCAAGAGACTCTTTAGTTCTTTGCTTTCTGCCATAAGGGTGCTGTCATATTTCTCCCAGCAATCTTGATTCCAGCTTGTGTTTCATCTAACCTGGCATTTCACATTCTACTCTGATTGTAAGTTAAACAAGCAGGGTGACAATATACAGCCTTGACATACTTCTTTCCCAATTTGGAACCAGTCTGTTGTTCCATGTCCAGTTCTAACTGCTCTCTCTTGACCTGCATACAGATTTTTCAGGAGGCAGGTGAGGTGTTCTGCTAGTCCCATCTCTTTAAGACTTTTCCACAGTTTGTTGTGATCCACACAGTCAGAGGCTTTGGCATAGTCAATAAAGCAGAAGTAGATGCTTTTCTGGAACTCTCTTTGTCTATGATCCAATGGATGTTTTCAATTTGATCTCTGCTTACTCTGCCTTTTCTAAATCCAGGTTGAACACCTGGAAGTTCACAGTTCATGTACTGCTGAAGCCTGGCTTGGAGAATTTGGAGCATTACTTTGCTAGTATGTGAGATGAGTGCAATTGTGCAGTAGTTTGAACACTCTTTGGCATTGCTTTTCTTTGTGACTGGAACGAAAACTGACCTTTTCCATTTGCTAGTCATAAAAAAAAATCAGTAAAAAACAACAAAAATTTAAAGCCAAAAGCCATGAAAACAAGCCGTTAGATATTTTATTGATCCAAGAGCAGGTGTGAAAGGAGGAAAAGTTCAATTTGAAAAAGAAATAGGATAAAAATACTACGAAATGGTAGATTCAACAATATTGATGATTATATCACATGTAACTGTACCTAATATTCAACTGAACTAAGTACAAAACACAGCCACAATTATATACTGTCTAACAGGGGTCCCCAACCTTTTTTGCAACAAGCGCTAGTTCTGTGGAGTATAGTTTTCCCACGGACTGGGGCTGGTGGTGATGGTTTGGGGATGGTTGAAGCACATTACATTTATTGTGCACTTTGTTTCTATTATCGTTACATTGGTTTCACTTCAGAGAATCAGACAACAGATTTTTAAGGTTGGAGACCCCTGGATAAGACCTGCACTTTAACTAGAAGGACAATAAGAAGTGGGAAAGATAAATCATGCGAATAGTGAGCACAAGAAAACTGATAGTCTATAGTCACATCTGACAAGTCTACAAACAGAGAAATGCAAATTAAAACCAAAATAAGATACAAATACACATCAATCAGAAAGGCTAAAATTTAAAGGACTGGCAACATCAAAAGTTGAAGTAGCTATGAAACAATTGGAACTCTCACCCACTATTTATTGGAATCAAAAAAATATGACAACTACTTTGGATGATAGTTTGGCAGTTTTTTTTTTTCCTTTAAATAATGCCACCATATAGCCTAGTAATTTCACTCCTGATTATTTATGCAAAAGGATGAAAACACTGTCCACAAAAAAGACTTGTACACAGAATGGCTTTTTCACAATAACCCAAAACTAAAATCAACATAAATGTCCATCAACTGCAGAATGACTAGATAAATTGTGGGCTATTTGTAAGATGGCATATGACTCAGCAATGGAAATAAACTCCTAAAGCACACAACAATACAGACAAATCTCAAAAACCTATACTAAGAGAAAAAAGAAAAAAAACTACATGAAGCAAAATAGCCTAGACCCAAAAGAGTGCATAGTATATTATTACCTTTATGCAACTTTAAAGAATAGGCAAAACAAATCTACTTCAATAAAAATCAAAATATGACTTGCTTTTAGGGGTAGGGATTGGTCTGAAGACACAAAGATGCTTTTTGTGTTGAAGAGGATGTTCTAAATCTTAGAAGGTGTAGTGGTTCTCCATCTTGGTAAGATAAATGGTCAAATGCTTATGTGGGAACAGACATTTATGAAAACACATATTATTTTACTCTTAAGACCTGAGAACTAAAAAAAAAAAAAAATAGACCTGAGAATTTCACTATATGTAAATTTTTCTAAAATGAGAAAAATCATGCTTCTGAATCATGATAGAACTGAAATTTTAAAGCTCACCTAAATTCAAGTTTCATACTTTTTTTGCTATTCCACACTGCACTTGCTAACATTACACTGAGCTAGGGATTTTATACTACAATTTAGGCTGGCATTTTTGGCTTATCAAAGAATTTCCTAGTTTTTGTTTAACAGCAACATCTTCCCTTCATGTATTTTGTTTTCCCATGGAGGTGGGGGTGTGGGGGAAGAACTGATCCCTTGGGAAACTGCATCAAGTTTTTTTTAAAACTGCAGGGGTGCCAATTAACACAGTTTCAAGAAATGCCTGAATTTCAATTCCAGAGAGATGTTCAGTCCCCATATTACCAAGGATGCAGTCCATGAAACACCAAGTAATTTTCTAAAGCTGGTATTTCAACAATCATCTAAAAGAAATGAAAATACACAAAAATATAAAAGTTCATGAAGTCAGCATGTTACAAAATTTTAGGGTCTTTAACTCTGTTCCATTTTCCTATTACACCTACACTGAAAATTTAAGTGAGTTAGTGCCTATGACATTCTGTGGAGAAATTAAAGACTGCATATGTTTCTTTTTGCAATTAAACCTGTGAACTTTTCTGCTGTCAATGCCTTTCTTCATTCCTTGTGTATGTATTTATTCATTCATTCAATCACAACAGTTGCCAAACTATTACAATAAAAGAATATAAGGGCTAAAACAAGTTCAAGAAGAAAGAAGATACAGATCCTGGCCTTAACAAACTCAGAGTCCAATAACAGTTAACTGTAATCAGATAAAGATGTTAAAACTTTTTAATAAGTGCTAGAAGAAAGAAAGCTTCCTGAGTATCACAGAACATATTTCACAGCTACTTAAGCATGCCTGTGTTTGTACACTATTTCTCAAGGGAAGAAATAAAGCACTGTTCATCTAATATGTATACATGTCAAGTCTCATCTCTTCCTCAAATGAAAAGTACACCATATACATAGCCAATCACCATAACAAGCTCAAACAGACTGTGACACCTTTTGCAGTACAAAGTCCACCCTATGGTTATTACCCATCTTTGTTGTTGTTATTGCTCAGAGACTAAGTCATCTCTGAGTGTTTGAGACCCCTTAGACTGTAGCACACCAGTCTTCTCTATCACTATATCCCTAAGTTCGCTCAAACTCATGTTTATTGTGGAGAAAGCAATGGCACCCCAATCCAGCACTCTTGCCTGGAAAATCCCACAGATGGAGGAGTCTGGTAGGCTGCAGACATGGGGTCGCTACGAGTCAGACACGACTGAGCGACTTCACCTTCATGCACTGGAGAAGGAACTGGCAACCCACTCCAGTGTTCTTGCCTGGAGAATCCCAGGGACGGAGGAGCCCGGTGGGCTGCCATCTATGGGGTCGCACAGAGTTGGACACGACTGAAGCGACTCAGCAGCAGCAGCAGCATATCTATTGAGTCAGTGATGTCACCCAACCATCTCATCCTCTGTCACCTCCTTCTCCTCTTGCCCTCAATTTTTCCCAGCATCAGGGTCTTTTCCAATGAGTCAGCTCTTCCCATCAGTCTATTACCCACCTTAGATGTTTGCTTTTGTTCAATTTCACCTAAAAACATTTAACAGATTTCTCCACCAGAGCTACAATTATAGGCTCATTGAAGAGTAAAACCAAAAATGAAGGACATAATTTCACCCTGAATTTCTTCTTCAGTTGTCTTCCCTGCTTTTTAAGAAAGTGAAAGTGAAGTCATTCAGTTGTGTCCGACTCTCTGTGAACCCGTGGACTGTAGCCTACCAGGCTCCTCCGTCCATGGGATTCTCCAGGCAAGAATACTGGAGTGCATTACCATTTCCTTCTCCAGGGGATCTTCCCAACCCAGGGGTCGAACCTGGGTCTCCCAAATTGGAGGCAGACGCTTTAACCTCTGAGCCGCCAGGGAAGCCCTGCTTTTTAGTGGACCATATAAATATGTGGAACACAATATACGAAAATAACTCATAGGTAAGAATAAAATATCTGATTCTAAATTTTAGGATTGGTGGACATTTCTTAATAACATCATTATTTGTTTAATAGGTTAGAAGTGGACCTAGATGGTACTAGTTTATCTATAGAATTATGTAATACAAAACAGTGAATTAGACTTTCAAGGTAGTCTAATCCATCTTTCTACAGATTTAGGTTTTACTGTTATTATTTTAACATGAGAAGGACTCAACAAATATCTACTAGATTTGAAATTCATTTATTCACCCAATCATTCTAAGTGCTATGATTTACACTACCTGGCCATACCATTTCAACATTCATGACACATGAAGTTGAATCACTAGAAGACGGAAACAGCTGCTACTAGGGAAATAAGGGAATTCTGTAAAGACTTTAAAAAGCATTCTGGGGATTCAGTTTCAATTTTGAAAATTAACAGCTACTTTGAAAACACAAAATGCACACATTTCAGTCTTTATTTTGATTTTGTCCCTTTGCCACTTTAACGTTTGTCATCAGGGTGTAATAGCAGGGATTATATAAAACATTGGACTTTCATCAGTTACCCATCTCCTCAAAGAGATTCAGTGGTTTCCTATGAACTTCTACATGCCAAAGGAACAGCAAATTCAAAGAATGCTAGGTAATGCCTAAAACAGAAAAATGTTCTAAGAAGAAAAGGGTGATTACAAGTGTTAAATGAGGCAGAGGAGTCATGAATTTTTACACGTAGACTAAGCCATGGAATTTGCCAATTGAGAAGTTCCTGTGACTTGTCTTTCTGAAGTTATTTCTCCACTGATCTCCAGTAGCATACTGGGTGCCTACCGACCTGGGGAGTTCATCTTTTACTGTCCTATCTTCTTGCCTTTTCAGGCTGTTCATGGGGTTCTCAAGGCAGGAATACTGAAGTGCTTTGCCATTCCCTTCTCCAGTGGACATTTTGTCAGAACTCTCCACCATGACCTGTCCATCTTGGGTGGCGCTACCCGACATGGCTAATAGTTTCATTGAGTTAGACATGGCTGTGGTCCATGCGATTAGATAGGTTAGTTTTCTGTGATGGTGGTTTTCAGTCTGTCTGCCCTCTGATGGAGAAGGATAAGAGGCTTATGAAAGCTTCCTGATGGGATAGACTGACTGAGGGAGATACTGGGTTTTGTTCTCATGGGCAGGGCCATGCTCAGTAAATCTTTACAGTGGATATGACTGGTGATAGAAGCAAGGTCTGATGCTGTAAAGAGTAACATTGCATAGGAACCTGGAATGTCAGGTCCATGAATCAAGGCAAATTGGAAGTGATCAAACAGGAGATGGCAAGAGTGAACATCTACATTTGAGGAATCAGCAAACTAAAATCGACTGGAAAGGATGAATTTAATTCAGATGACCATTATATCTACTGCAGGCAAGAATCCCTTAGAAGAAATGGAGTAGCCATCACAGTCAACAAGAGAGTCTGAACTGCAGTACTTGGAGGCAGTCTCAAAAACAACAGAATGATCTCTGTTCATTTCCAGGGCAAACCCTTCAATATCACGGTAATCCAAGTCTATGCCCTGACCAGTAACGCTGAAGAAGCTGAAATTGAACAGTTCTATGAAGACCTACAAGACCTTCTAGAACTAACAAACAAAAAAGATCTCCTTTTCATTATAGGGGACTGGAATGCAAAAGTAGGAAGTCAAGAAACACCTGGAGTAACAGGCAAATTTGACCTTGGAGTACAGAATGAAGCAGGGCAAAGGCTCATAGAGTTTTGCCAAGAGAACACACTGGTCATAGCAAACATCCTCTTCCAACAACATAAGAGAAGACTCTACACATGGACATCACCAGATGGTCAACACAGAAATCAGACTGATTATATTCTTTGCAGCCAAAGATGGAGAAGCTCTATACAGTCAGCAAAAACAAGACCGGGAGCTGACTGTGGCTCAGATCATGAAATCCTTATTGCCAAATTCAGACTTAAATTGCAGAAAGTAGGGAAAACCACTAGATCATCTAGGTATCACCTAAATCAAATCTCTAATGATTATACACTGGAAGTGAGAAATAGATTTAAGGGACTAGATCTGATAGACAAGAGTGCCTGATGAACTATGAATGGAAGTTCGTGACATTGTACAAGAGATAGGGAGTAAGATCATCCCCAAGAAAGAAATGCATAAAAGCAAAATGGCTGTCTGAGGAGGTCTTACAAATAGCTGTGAAAAGAAGAGAAGCCAAAAGCAAAGGAGAAAAGGAAAGATACACCCATCTGAATGCAGAATTCCAAAGAATAGCAAGTAGAGATAAGAAAGCCTTCCTCAGTGATCAGTGCAAAGAAATAGAGGAAAACAATAGAATGGGAAAGACTAGAGATCTCTTCAAGAAAATTAGAGATACCAAGGGAACATTTCATGCAAAGATGGGCTCAATAAAGGACAGAAATGGTATGGACTTAACAGAAGCAGAAGATATTAAGAAGAGGTGGCAAGAATACACAGAAGAACTGTACAAAAAAGATCTTCACGACCCAGATAATCACAATGGTGATTATCTGACTCACCTAGAGCAGATTATCTGACTCACCTAGAGCCAGACATCCTGGAATGTGAAGTCAAGTGGGCCTTAGAAAGCATCACTATGAACAAAGCTAGTGGAGGTGATGAAATTCCAGTTGAGCTATTTCAAATCCTAATAGATGATGCTGTGATAGTGCTGCACTCAATATGCCAGCAAATTTGGAAAACTTAGCAGTGGCCACAGGACTGGAAAAGGTCAGTTTTCATTCCAATCTCAAAGTAAGGCAATGCCAAAGAATGTTCAAACTCCCACACAATTGCACTCATCTCACACGCCAGCATAGTAATGCTCAAAATTTTTTAAGCCAGGCTTGAGCAATATGTGAACCGTGAACTTCCAGATGTTCAAGCTGGTTTTAGAAAAGGCAGAGGAACCAGATATCAACTTGCCAACATCTGCTGGATCATCGAAAAAGCAAGAGAGTTCCAGAAAAACATCTACTTCTGCTTTATTGACTATGCTAAAGCCTTTGACTTTGTGGACCACAACAAACTCCGAAAAATGCTTAGAGATTGGGATACCAGACCACCTGACCTGCCTCTTGAGAAATCTGTATGCAGGTCAGGAAACAACAGTTAGAACTGGACATGGAACAACAGACTGGTTCCAAATAGGGAAAGAAGTACGTCAAGGCTGTATATTGTCACCGTGCTTATTTAACTTATATGTAGAGTACATTTGAGAAACTGGACTGGAAGAAGCACAAGCTGGAATCAAGATTTCTGGGAGAAATATCAATAACCTCAGATACACAGATGACACACAGATGACACCACCCTTATGGCAGAAAACGAAGAAAAACTAAAGAGCTTCTTGATGAAAGTGAAAAAGGAAAGTGAAAAAGCCGGCTTAAAGCTCAACATTCAGAAAAGTAAGATTAGGGCATCCGGTCCCATCACTTAATGGCAAATAGATGGTGAAACAGTGGAAATAGTCACAGACTTTATTTTTTTGGACTCTAAAATCACTGCAGATGGTGACTGCAGCCATGAAATCAGAAGACGCTTACTCCTGAAAGAAAAGTTATGACCAACCTAGACAGCATATTAAAAAGCAGAGACATTACTTTGCCACCACAGATCCGTCTAATCAAAGCTATGGTTTTTCCAGTAGTCATGTGTATGGATGTGAGAGTTTAACTATAAAAATAGCAGGGCACTGAAGAACTGATGCTTTCCAACTGTGGTGTTGGAGAAGACTCTTGAGAGCCCCTTGGACTGCAAGGAGATCCAACCAGTCCATCCTAAAGGAAATCAGTCCTGGGTGTTCATTGGAAGGACTGATGCTGAAGCTGACACTCCAATACTCTGGCCACCTAATGCGAAGAACTGACTCACTGGAAAAGATCGTGATGTTGGGAAAGATTGAAGGTAGAATGAGAAGGGGATAGCAGAGGATTAGATGGTTGGATAACATCACCAACTCAGTGGACATGAGTTTGAGTAAACTCTGGGAATTGGTGATGGACAGGGAAGCCTGGCGTGCTGCGGTCCATGGGGTCTAAAAGAGCTGGACACAACTGAGCGACTGAGCTGAGCTAATTGACTTATCAGAAGAAGTTCTAAGTAGTGTCAAGAGTATGGAGACCAAACTAGCAAGCATGACAATGGAAGGGAAGTAGTGGAGAGTATTCTATTTGTTCACAGTATTTCATAAAGTGAACAGGAGATTCTTTATTTCAGTTATCCTAATTCTTTCATATCCCATACCACTCTACTGACACTTTATTGTTAGTGGATGAGTTCAATGCTGTCCTCAAGGTTTGACTGAGTGCAGGACACTGAGACGCCACTCCCTAGGCAAAAGAAATATTTCAGGGACTGTTTACAGTTTTCCATAAAACACTCCTTTCAGGCCAATGTTGTGGGAAGAGTTAATCTGACTAGAAAAGGGGACTAGTATCTGAAGGTTCATATTTTTCACCAGAGTAGATTGTTACCTCACTGGAAAACACAGCTGTAGCCACTTTTGCTTCACTAGTTGCTTCAGATACTCTTAGACATGACAGTGTGTAGGCACAATTTTCACTTTGATTATCAGTCTGTCTAAAAGGTGAGGGGATCAGGTTCTCAACATCTGGGCTGGATCTATCTGCCATTCTCCTTTATTCATAAGTGGGTAAAAGAAAAGGTTTCCTTTGTTCTGCAAGCATGGTGGCTTCAATGTAAGAGTGAAGTTGTGAGAACATTTCATTAGGTCCTAGGCTCAGACTGCGTTGTCATTTCTTCCACACTCAAATCTTTTGTATTTGTTATTGATTAATTATATAATTCATATAGAAGGAAAGGCCATAGAAGAATGCTCCACAATTCTGTTAATTCTCACTTGTTTTTGCCTTCATATCCCAACTACTGGAAATTTTGATTACAATTATCTTTAGTATAATAAATAATGTACCTGCTCTTTGTCCACAGTTTCTAGCAAAAGCATTAAAAACCATTGGCACTTCCTGAATGATGGAAGCATATTTGTTGTGCAAATGAATGACTAACAGTAGACCCCTAGCCAGTTTCAGGATGGAGGTTCATTAGCTGAAACATAGGAGTCGAGCACTGGAATTTTGGACCATCTCAGCCTCCTGGAAAAGAGATGGAATTTGGAGATTTAGTTTAATCCTGTGGCCAATAATTTATTCAGTTATTCTTATGAAACAAAACTCCAATCAAATCTGAACATCAGGACTCAGTGGAGGTTCTAGTTGGTGAACACACTGTTATTCCTGTAGAGTGATATACCTCGGTCCCCAAGGCAACGAGCATGGAAATCCTGTGCCCCCTTCCAGCCTTCACCCTGCATGAAATTCTTCAAAACAACTTTGACCATTGAGAATGACACTGTCCTGAGTTCTGTGAGTGATCCTAGAAATCTGAACCTGATGGGAGGATGAGATTTACTTATTTACTGGGGTATCTCACAATTGTGGAAGACCTGGAGGCCCTCCACATGCTGCTAGCATCTGAAGGAAGAGCAGTCTTGTGGAAGACTGAGCCCTTAACTGCAGAGGTCTGTGCTGACTTCTGGGGTTAGCATCAGAGTCATACTGCTGTACACCTAGCTGATGTTAGCCAACAGGGCTAGAACAGAACAGAACCTGAAGAAACCAGCCGGCTTAGATACCTTTAGGATGGAGGAGACCAGACTATTTTTGAAGGCATGATAAAATAAGTTTATACAGAAGATATTTGAAATACATTCATAAAATAACTGATTCACATAACTACAAAGTTAATACATTATTTTCAAGAGCCCTGGTTTCAAGTAATGGAAAGCATATGTGTGTTATATGTGCATATAAACACACAAACACTTTATATATAGTGTAGGTATATTTTACTATGTATATCATATGTAAATGTATATGTGTGTGTGTAAAATATATATGTGTGTGTATATACTTATATATACATTTACATGTTTATGCATACTTATATGCATGTGCATGCATGCTAAGTCACTTCAGTTGTTTCTGACTCTCTGCAACCCCATGGACTATAGCCTGCCAGACTCCTCTGTCCATGGGATTCTCCAGGCAAGAATACTAGAGTGGGTTGCTATGCCCTTCTCAGGGGATCTTCCCAATCCAAGGAACAAAACTGCATCTTATTTTATCTCCTGCATTGGCAGGAGGGTTCTTTATCACTAGCACTGCCTGGGAAGCTACATATATACACACAAGAGCTCAATCCCCTACGTGTGTGTGTGTATATATATATATTTTTTATATATAAATATATATGTATATGTGTATATATGCATATAAATATATATGTATATAAATATATATGTATATGCAACTACATGTATAGACACACATACATACACCCATACATATACATACATAAAATAGGCACATACACACACACACATATTCTCAAAGGGTAGAAGATATTAAGTAGTTTTTTCCAGAAATGACAGGAAAACCAGAAAGCAGGTGTAAAAATTGGCCAGAACCTTGTCAAAATAGGGATAAATTAATGTCATAAGGAAGTAACGTCTATTGCTTGAATTACCACCAGCATAGGATATGGATGCCTGTCACTATAACCACAACACTCCTTGGAAATTGACTGTTGTAGCTAAAAATGATTTCAACACTGAGGTTTTTGATTCATGAACTTCCAATTCAAAGCTTGGGACTAAATAAGCCTCATGGACTCATGGGCTTTGAACTCATGTTCATAAATTGCAAAGGTCTTTAGCCAAACTACAAGCGAAGCAATTTTGGCTTCTTTGGTGGAAATCAGACTTTGCCTTCCAGCAATACTCATGTGGTTTAGAATTTCCTAAACATAAATGAAAGCTTATCTGCCAAACAGCCAAATATCACAAATCTTCATTTTCTTTACAGCTCAATGCATTCTGTGTGCTAAGTCGCTTCAGTTGTGTCTGACTCTGTGTGACACTATGGACCACAGACCTGCCAGGCTCCTCTGTCCATGAGATTCTCCAGACAAGAATACTGGACTGAATTGCCATTCCCTCCTCCAGGAGATCTTCCTGACCCAGAGATCGAACCTGCATCTCTTATGTCTCCTGCATTGACAGGTGTGTTCTTTACCACTAGCACCACCTGAGATCTGGAATAGATAGCTTCAGAATCCAAACTTCACCTGAAACGCAACCCCTTGAAATTCCTCAGCTATTCAGCTTTGTTCCAAATACTTTCAGTACTTTTATAAACATTTTCAAACAAGTATCAAAGTTTAAAAATATTTACTGAGAACACCCATGTTATTTATTATCCGTTTCTACCATTGGCATTTTATCATATTCCCTATCACAAACTTGTTCCCTTATCCATCTATCAATCAAAGTTACTTTTCATGTTTTCAGAGTAACCTGTAAATGTCAGTATACTTTCCTCTAAATACTTCAAAATGCACATAATTACCTAGCTTCAATATTTTTAAAAATTTATGTAACATTCACATATGCTGTAAAGCACAAATTCTGAATGATGTTTGTCAAATTCTGACAAATTCTTACACCTAATGTGATTCAAGAGATATATAACATTACAATCATACTAACATTATAATCCTCTTCCCAAAGCTCCAGAAACAATTTTTCGATTTTTCCACTATACTTTAATTTTGACTATTTTAGAATTTGATGCAAAAAGGAATTATCCACTAATTATTTTTAGGTAAGACCTTTGTTTTTACTAGTATTTTTGGTTTTTAATAAGTCTGCTACTTTCCTTTGGGGCTTCCCTGGTGACTCAGAGGTTTTTGAGAAAATGAGCATCTTAGAGGATCCAAAGAGAAGTTGGTTAAGAAATTAAATTAAGAAATTAAACCAGAAAGAAATATGGCTAAGTAGACACAAAAGAGAACATTTCCTCTGAAACCAAAATGTTGACCCCACTCGTTAAGACATTCTGTACTTTTATTTCATCTCTGTATTCCATGAAGATAATATAGAATATATTCTATATGAAATATGAAAAGTCTTTATTGCCAATAAAACATTGACTTACGTTCCAAGCAATCAGTTGAAAAGGATGCTGTTTTGCCTTTCCCCAAATCTGAGGCTCCCCAGAATAGGTACAAGCAATGTGAATAAATTCTTACTGTACAAATGAAACATTCAAAGCAAAGGAAAAAAAGCAAAACGACAGACATTATACTTGGTCATTTCTTTAAAAGGGGCATCAATTTTGTGATAAATTCCCCACTGAGGGCTGCTATGAAAAAGAAAGTGCCAAGTATCAAGTTAATGAGTTTATAGATGAAGTAAAGCCACTTAGTAATCTAAGCAGAAGAGTAGAATCTAGGGACTCATTACTTCTATTTCTCCATGTGTCACATAATTAAAGTTATTTACCTTTTTTGAGAGATTTAGAGATGATTAATTAATTTCTTGAAATATGCTGAAGGTGAATCCTTTTCCTTTCAGCAATTCTCTTCTTTCTGTTTACAAGATAGGACATTTCCTTAAATTAACACTAGAGACTGGAGAGATTCCACAAAGGCAACCCAAGAGCATATTACAGGGGACAAGCAACTAAAACAAAAGGGATGGAAAAGGCTCTCCAGACTAAAAAAAAAAGTGTTCAGTCTCACTTGAAGTAGCACTTTTCTATCTTATTCATCAAACATTAACAAATGTTCTTCCTGCACTAAACACTGCGACGCACTAATTAATTAGGAGACTCATGATTAAACACAGTTCTAATATTTTTTAACATTTTATTCTAGACTATGTGCAAAGTGAGTTACATGTATGATTTACTTTCCAAAATTTATAGTGCTTCTAATACATTTTATTATTCTCATTTTACAAATTATAAAATGGAGCCTCAACAAGTTTAATTATTTTGCCCCAATTTATATAGCTAAGTAGCAGAGCCAAAATATAAACTCCATAGCCTATAATTTTAATTATACTTCCTACAAAAGCTATTTAAAGTTTTTCCATGTGATAATTAAGTTTAGGCAAAAGTGTAGCCCAGATGGGAGTCCATCTGGTACAAGGAACATAGTATTATATCTGGGAGAAAGGCGACATATTTTAAGCCCAGTTTTCCATTACCTACCTCTTCAGTTTTGGTCAGTTAATTCTTAGTTATCTATCTGTGAACTAAGAAAATGGCCTAGGAGATTGCCTAAATCTTATTCTGAGTCATTCTTGAGATAAAAGCCATTTCCTGTATAAAATGGTTTTGTGTCATAATTTGGCCTAAACCTGGTATGCATAAAGTGGTTTTTGTGGTCAGTTATGTAGACTGGATGTAGATAACTCAATAAGATAATGTGTCACACTTGCTCTTTGCTTTAAGGAATCGTGCATTTCTTAGCCTGTTTCACTTGTCTACAGAGCCATCTCTACTATACGATATTAAATTGGTCATCTGTTTATTTACTGGCTATCTCTTTCACTAAAATCAAAGCTCTCTGAGGGCAGTGGGCTTATTTATATTAGCTCCTGCTGTATCTCTCACATCTAAAATAGTGTTGGTTGACATTTACTAAGCAGTTGCTGAATGAATAAGTCAATGAGAGAGAATGATTAAAGAATTCAATATCAAGCTAAACTAGGAGTATATAGCAAGGAAAAAAAATATATATATATTTTAAACTCCTATACTTGGGCTAGTTTGCTCTCTGGTTGTTAGTTTCTAACCACATTGATATAAGCAGGATGGCACAGAAGACAATAACTGTAATAGTTCATGGTACACAGTAGGTACTCAATAGAGGTTCCCTGCAGCTTAGCATAAAACTCTACCCGGTTCCAATATCTCAAATTTTAAAAAGCAAAACAGCTACTTAAGCAAACAGTGTAAGAATCCCCTCTTTTCTCCCAACTCTCTCTCTCTCTCTCTCTCTCTCCCCCCGGCCCTCAGGCCATAGACCCAGTATTATTTAACTTCTCTATCTTTGTCTGACTATATGACCTTGGAAAGTCAATCAAGCAAACTGGGCCTTAGTTGCCTCGCTGAAAAACTAAAATTATTTTAATCACCTCAAGTTTCTAAGTGAAAGAGACTAAACGGCAATGTTCTTTACAGCTATCCTAAATCAGAATTTAAAGAGTCAGTAATTTCTTTAAGTTTAATACTGGGAGAAAGTATGGAGGGCCCACCTTTCTGCTTAGCCCCAAATAGTCCAGTGGTACTTTTATAAACTTGACTGCCATCTTTCTTACAAGCACTACCCTAATATTTATTCTTGGGCACAGTAATTATCAGATCCCTGGGATTCCTTCAGAATCTCAAGTGTTTTATGAAGGTATTGAATGCCCACATGCAAAGAAGAGTATAACAGCTGAAAACATCTACACAGATAATAATGGAAAGGAACTTATTTGAGTTTGTATGCTAAATGTCACTCAGCATTCAGCCATTAATGTAGATGATCTTACTGGACCACTTTCAATAAACTATTTTATAGAAAAATAAACAGAAGTACAAAATGGTAATCAGTTGTCTAAAAACACAGAACTAGGAAGTAGTGAATTCCAGAATGAATCATGAAGTTGCAGCAAAAACTTCTGCTCTTAGGACTATGAGCACAAGAACAAATATGTCTAATTTAAGATCAACTAAAACTATATCTATTAAGCATTTTGTCCTGAAGGTGACTGATTTAGGCTCAGAAAGAGTTGATTTGGGCACTTGTAACTAGATGCTGAACTGTTCCATCATTGTCTCATTGATTCCTTTACTCTATGGCTTCAAAGAAGTTTTACTTTTCAATGTATGCTTCCATTTTACCAATGAGAAAATCGAAGTTCCACGTAGTAAAGTGACACCATGTGACTGGGCAGGGGTTGATAACTGCACAATTCATCAGGAAAGAGCTTGCCTACATTGTGCTAAGGCAAAAAAAAAAAAAAAAAAAAAAAGAAAGAAAAAAAGAACCCTTACCTAAAGTATAAAGTAGCATAAGTAGCTATTGGATCATTCAGAGCTTCTAAAATTATTTTGAGTTGTTAAACTCAGCCTGTACCACACTGTCAAAAACACTCACTCTTGACATTAAAGGCCTGACTTTAATTAAGTTATTTATATAGGTTTTATTCCAAATGTGTTTGTCAAAAAGGCAGAACATATCAAAAACAAATTGTGAGATTTTGCTATTCACTACTGCATCTCTCCTCCTGCACATAAATGATTTAATGAGATAATGGGACTCTAGATGAGAGTGCAAATCCAAAAGGGAGCAGATGCTGCCAAAAAGGTCATTTCTTGATGCCTGTAGCAAAGGGAAATGTTCAAAATGGACTAGCATCAACTCACCAGGAGGTACTTCATAATGTGCTGTGCAGCCAGTTATAAGGTGTTTTATGTGTTGTGTTTGACGAAGATAATAAACATCTTCTATCAAATGGCAGAAGTAACGTCTTGTGCTTCTGCTACCTGCTGTGGTATCTCTTTATGTTCCTACAGGGACCTTGAGGATGTTTAAGTCCCAAGAGTTGCCTTTAGTTATCAGCACTGAACAAATTCATCGGCTACTCCATCACAGGTACCTTCTGGCAGGTCACCACTGGACCCATAGATGGATCCTTTTGATACTTATGAAATTGCACACATCCTCTATCTTTCAGAACAGCTGAATAAATTACTTTTTCAGTTCAGTCACTTCAGTTGCTCAGTCGTGTCCGACTCTTTGTGACCCCATGAATCGCAGCACACCAGGCCTCTGGTGTTCATCACCAACTCCCAGAGTTTACTCAAACTCATGTCCATCGAGTTGGTGATGCCATCCAGCCATCTCATCCTCTGTCGTCACCTTCTCCTCCTGCCCACAATCCCTGCCAGCATCAGGGTCTTTTCCAATGAGTCAAGTCTTGGCATGAGGTGGCCAAAGTATTGGAGTCTCAATTTCAGCATCAGTCCTTCCAATGAACACCCAGGACTGATCTCCTTTAGGATGGACTGGTTGGCTCTCCTTACAGTCCAAGGGACTCTCAAGAGTCTTCTCCAACACCACAGTTCAAAAGCCCCAATTCCTCAGCACTCAGCTTTCTTCACAGTCCAACTCTCACATCCATACATGACCACTGGAAAAACCATAGCCTTGATTAGACGGACCTTTGTTGGCAATGTAATGTCTCTGCTTTTTAATATGCTATCTAGGTTGGTCATAACTTTCCTTCTAAGGAGTAAGCGTCTTTTAATTTCATGGCTGCAGTCACCATCTGCAGTGATTTTGGAGCCCCCAAAAATAAAGTCTGACACTGTTTCCACAGTTTCCCCATCTATTTCCCATGAAGTGATGGGACCAGATGCCATGATCTTAGTTTTCTGAATGTTGAGCTTTAAGCCAACTTTTTCACTCTCCTCTTTCACTTTCATCAAGAGGCTTTTTAGTTCCTCTTCACTTTCTGCCATAAGGGTGGTGTCATCTACTTTTTACATAATACAAATTCCACAGGATGTTCCAAAATAGGAAACATACAATGTCAGTATCTTGGGATAAATAATTACAGGTATATTTAGTATTTTAATCATTTATAAGAGTTAAATTTTCATGTTCATCTCAACATGTCCTTATTATTCTATTTCTTAACCTCCATGCTATTTTCTTAATTTATTGCTTGAAAAAGCTCTGTACTATCCCATAATAGTTTCTTTCTTTTCTTTTTTTTTCAAGAAGCTAAATTCATTTTCCTTAGAACTTTAAAGGCTTATTGCTGACCTTGAGTTAGAAGCTACCATATGCTAAAGGATCATTTTCTCAGTCTAAGAATTTATTGTCTTTTCTTTCTTTACTTTATTACCTATCACTAGTTACTAGACTGAGTTCCTTAAAGACAACAGATGGCAAAACTAAGAGTTCTGTCTATAGAATAATGAAATCTTTTTTTTTTATCTTTGATTTGGAATACTATCAATTCCCTATGGCCATATTGAAATGACAGAGAATGCAAAAAAAGAAAAAAGAAATATATATGGGCTTCCCACATGGCACAGTGGTAAAGAATCCACCTGCCAATGCAGGAGATCCAAGAGATGTGCACACACACACACACACACACACACACACACATCTACACAGACAACCGAATCACTTTGGTGTACTTCTGAAATTACCACATTTTAATCAACTGTATTTCAATAAAAAATTTAAGAAATTAAAAAATAAATCAATATTAAGAAAAAAGTATACCTGCCTATAGACATGATAAGAATAATCATACAGTATCAATGAATTAATTAGTTATCAGAGCTGAGTGGCAGTAGGTCAGTCTTCAGTTTAGAAAGAGGTGGGTGGAGTCTTTCTAGCAGCATCACAGTTGAGAACAGTCCTGTTCTCAACTGAATGAACACCACGTTCTGGGAACTTTCTTGTTTCCTACATCCATCCCCTGTTCCATTTCCAACACCACTTCACTAAAGCCAAGATTACACCCATATAGCCTCCTAACAATGCTCTGTGTCCACTAAGCTGTCCGCGGTTCACCAGTAAACCCTTCAGACCATCCTCCTCACTGGCTGCCCATTGTTCACACACAAAAACAACCCAAGTCCTCATGATAGCATTGCCATACACCAAGTCCACTCAACATGTGCCTACTCACTAAACAAAAATAACAAACCACTTACTCCTTATAATTCATTTAATTTCAATATTAATAGAAGATTTGGGTTTGTCTTCCATAATTGCTCTAGTCAAGCCTATCTCAGCACTCCCTGAAATAACAGTTATTTTCCAACTTTTTGATGTGATATCTTCATCTTTCTCTGACAATTCCAACACAAGGTCTTTGAAGATGTAGTACAGGTTCCAAATTTTCAAACAAAATTTAGAAGTCAATTCATAGTGCCACGCTCATTCCTGACTGTCTATGTCATTCAATTTTGAGATCATTTATTTTGCTGCTCACTTACTGCCTTCAATTTTAATTTTCCAAACTATAAATCCGCCCCCCCCCCCCAAACTCTGCTTCAAGAACTGAAACAATATATACAATCCTTTTACAATCCTTTTGGTTTTCTCACAGCTCACAGTCAGCATTAACTGAACCAATACTACTATTAAGTAAGAATGAATATGTTTGGAGAACTGTGAAAGCAACACAAACAGCCTTCAAAAGAAGTAGATACACGAAACAGCTTATTATGTGGAACCCACAGCTGATTCAAGAAAATTATATAGTAAGTCTGTACTTTTACCTGTCTCACTGATTTTATGACTTGATGTTTTCTTTATAATATTTCTTTATCCTATTTTCTCTTCTATAGATTCTATGCTATGCCTGGTGCTACTGAATTCTGTGAGGCATTAGGTGAATACTCTGAAATAACTCTAGCAAATGAAATTAGAATTTCCCAAAAGATATACATTTTATCAAAATCACTAGGAAACTGAGAGTTTATACCAAAAGTAGTGAAAAGTTCACACAATTTCTGTAATTGACATTTTCTTTTGGTTGTGGAAAACTGACCTTTTATTTCTGAGCAAGAGCAGTAACAAGTTGGCAAATGTGTAAGTTCTTAGTTTTATTAGTGATATGTGCACACAAATACATCATCTCAAGATGTTATCTTCACCAAATAATAAATTTAGAGCATTCAGAAAAGTCTTCACTAAGTTCTTAAAAAAAAATTGTTTAAAACAAAAAAACCTTTCTCCATGCTCTACATGTAGCTCTAAAAAGTAGCTTCCCATTCTCTAATCTTTTGATCAGAAGGATGCCAGGATGGAGCGGATCATCATAGGAACCACCTATGTAGGGTATTTCTACTGGGATGAGAAGTCAGTAGAACTGCAGGATCCACCATGGCTTTGAGTGACTTTTAGAGGTGGAAAAAAGGAATAAAGGGGTTCTCTCAACAGCTCACACTCAGAGTTTAAGTGTATAACTATAACCATGAGCTTTCCGAGCCACATACTTAGATAACTGTGACTCAGATTATCACTGGCACAATGGTAGCCATTAAATAAAACCCCCAAACCCATTTATTTTAAGTAAACATCATTTATAATGTACCCACTTCTGCAACTTTCAATTCCATGTAAATTTCAAATTCCTGACTTCATAATCCATTTTAGATCCCTACTGAAGGATGTTTTAAAGATTCTCTTAGCTTCTCCTTCAAGATATATTTCAGCAGTATCCTCCCCAAAATCAGATTTTGGCAAGAAGAAAGGATGGACATCCATAAAGAAAGGATGGACTGACTTTTTCTTCCATCCTGAGGCCCTTCTGTAGGGAAGCTCAGGTCTATGTGCCAGGAGTGGGATAATGGTGTGGAACCCTTATCAAATGGACTGAGTAATGGAAATTAATGGTTAACTTCTGTGAACCACTTACAGGTTTACTACTAGTTACTATACATTGGGCTTCCCTTGTGGCTCAGAGGTTAAAGCGTCTGCCTGCAATGCAGGAGATCTGGGTTCAATCCCTGGGTCGGGAAGATCTCCTGAAGAAGGAAATGGCAACCCACTCCAGTATTCTTGCCTGGAGAATCCCATGGACGGGGGAGCCTGGTAGGCTACAGTACAGAGTCCACGGAGTCACAAAGAGTCAGACACGACTGAGCGGCTTCACTCACTCATTCACTCACTCACTATACATTAGTCTTCTCAGTATGACCATTACCTAAGGTTTGTCATTATTATTTTAGCAGATCATGAAAGAAAAGTGAGGTTCAAAGATGTCAACTACTTTGCCCAAGGACACATAGTTATGAAGCAGTAAAGAAATCAGGCCTATCTGACTACAAAACTCATGGTTTATTCAGCTGTTGTGTCCAGGAAACCATGTTGTATCTCTAATAAGTCTTAACTGATGTGGCCAAATAGTAGAGTGTTTTTAGAGCAATATTAACCAGGTCATGTACAACCTTTTTCATAGGTAGGCAAGATATCATTCCTTTGCTACAGATAATGTGAGAAGCCCCAGTGCTACAGAGTCCTTGTACTGCCTCTGTAATACGTCTTCCCTAGGCAGCTCGTAGCTCTGAGATCATTCATTCCTCATTTAATCTCTTTCATCAAAAGAGTATTGACTTAAAATAATATTTAAAATTTTGGTGTTTTGGGTCAAATTACCAGAGAATAAAAAATATTGAAAAAATTCCTATCTTTCTTTATCCTCAGCTGTTTCTCTCAGGTTCCTACATAATGCAAGTTTTCTTCTCTCAGCTGTAAATGAGCTTGTCTTTGTACTAACTATCAATTGGAGAAAGGTCATGGTGGCTATAAATAATCTTTTATTTAGGTTGAAAAAAACTGAGTCTCTTCCAACATAGAAGATATACAATCACTTAGCAGAGAGCTTGGCCCTCATCAGATAGAACCATCAGTCACATCCAAAAACTTAATGAAATTAAGAGAACTGTTTACTCAGAAGACAGAAGGGATGCATTCCACAAAATTTAACCTCTCAGGAAGGTTATTTTCTCTAGAAAACTTGGAAAAACTCTCTTGGTTAACAAAATCTCTTACTCATTAAAAAGATCTCTTAGGTTTAAAAAGAAAAGGAATGCCTATCAATCAGATATTTGGGAGTGATTTTTTATAGCCCCTAAATTTACAAAGCAGGGTTTTCCACTTCTATTTACTTTCATTCTGGCCTTCTGTAATGCCTTCCTTTATTTAGCACTCATTGCCTCATCCAGGAAATGTGCCTGTTTCATGTCCTTATTTATTTTCAGAAAGAAGGCCCAGGATAGCAACTACACCAACTGGAATCGTGATTAGCTGCAATTTTGAAACAGGAGCCCAGCTCCCCAATTTGACCACAGCCAGAGGGGGTTTCCCCAGGAAGCAAAGTTTCCTGTTCTGAGTTCTTGAGCCTGGATTTCCTCTTTCTATTATTTTGTGTTTTAATTACGCAAGCCTAACAATAAAGGACACATATGAGGCTAACCTCTTATTCCCTTCAGTTCTCAGACACAGGCTAGGCCCTTTGCAGCCTTCCGCTGTAAGCAGCTCCTAGATCTCCTGGGAGCGTCTCATTTTGAAAAATGAGCGAAGTGCTAAGTAGATGAGTTAATATCCAGTTGTGAGCAAGGTAATACCTAAAATCCTTCAAGTCAATGTTCAATAGTACAAGAATCAAGAACTTCCAGGTATACAAGCTGGATTTAGAAAAGGGAGAGGAACCAGAGATCAAGCTGCCAACATTCTTAGAACAATAGAAAAAGCAAGGGAATTTCAGAGAAAACACCTCCTTCTGCTTTAAAGTCTTTGACTGTGTGAATCACAACAAACTGTGGAAAATTCTTAAAGAGATGGGAATAACACAACACATTACCTGCTCTTGAGAAATCTGTATGCAGGCCAAAAAGCAACAGTTAGAACTGGATATGAATAATAGACTGGTTCAAAATTGGGAAAGGAGTACATCAAGGCTGTATATTGTCACCCTGCTTATTTAACTTATATGCAGAGTACATCATGTGAAATGCCAGACTGGATGACGCACAAGCTGGAATCAAGATTACCAGGAGAAATATCAACAAGCTCAGATATGCAGATGATACCACTCTACTGGGTAAGCAAAGAGAAACTAAAGAGCCTCTTGAAAGAGGAGAGTGAAAAAGCTGGTTTAAAACTCAACATTCAAAAAACTAAGATCATGACATCTGGCCCCACCACTTCATGGCAAATAGGTGCGGAAAAAGTGGAAACAATGACAGATTTATTTTCTTGGGCTCCAAAATCACTGGACAGTGACTGCAGCCATGAAATTAAAAGATGCTTGCTCCTTGGAAGAAAAGCTATAACAAACATAGACAGCAGCATATTTAAAGTAGAGCCATCACTTTGCCAACAAAGGTCCATATAATCTAAGACATGGTGTTTCCAGTAGTCAAGTACAGATGTGAGAGTTGGACCATGAAGAAGGGTGAGCACTGAAGAATTGATGCTTTCAAATTGTGGTGTTGGAGAAGATTCTTGAGAGTCCCTTGGACAGCAAGGAGATCAGACCAGTCAATCCTAAAGGAAATCAGTCCTGAATATTCATTGGAAGGACTGATGCTAAAGTTAAAGATTCAGTACTTTGACCACCTGATGAGAAGAGCTGACTCACTGGAAAAGAACCTGATGCTGAGAAAGACTGATGGCAGGAGGAGAAGAGGGTGACAGAGGATGAGATGCTTGGATGGCATCACTGACTCGATGGGCGTGAGTTTGAGCAAACTCTCGGAGATAGTGAAGGGCACAGAAGCCTGGTATGCGGCAGTTCAAGGGGCTACAAAGACTTGGGCATGACTTAGCAACTGAGCAGCAATCCAATTGTGCCCAAGTCCTTCCAATCAAGAGTTATCTGCATCGGAGTCACCAGGGTACCAGGCAACTATCACAAAGGACAAGAAATATTTCTTTGTAAATACTTCCTTTCCTTTATATATCCCTCACTTTTACCTTCTAGAAACCCAATGTTCTCATGTAGTTCTTCACTTTAACAAAAGTTTTGAATGCTGAAATTCAACTGAGCATGACTGATTCATGTTTAAGAAGAACATGAACTTGTGCTCCTAAAAGGCTTTGTAAGTCTTAACATTTATAGACACATATAGATTTACACACATACACCCTCACATGCATATTTCTTGATCCTTATAAAACACCACTTTGGAAGGCCATCCTAAATAAATTCAAAACCCAGCCAGTCACAAAATGCAAGATATCTATAGACACAGCATGGTTCCAGGGAGCACAACTAGGAGTGAAGTTAAAAAGGCTGCATTGGTTCAATATAATAGTCTAGAAGGTTGTCTTACATTTTTAAGAGTCTACAGTCTTTCTGGATTTTCCTAATAACTAACATAATTAGAGCGGAGATTTTTCAGTACATTTGAAGAAAGAGTTAAACAACAATAGCAACAGACCCGAATTTTACAATGGTGGAATTAAAACTCAGTTCCAATTCCTCATGTTTCTCCAAAAATACCACACAGCCCTTTACTGCTTTGCCCAGTAAAAACTAACATATTCATTGTTCAACTGAATGTTAAAAACACAATGCTTGTAAAGATAACTGATTCTATGTTTGTCCTCCCAGGGGACATTTGTATTTTTAAAAAGGATTATAACAATGTAAACTACACATACTGAGAGAGAAAATGTGAAGAGCAATAAGGAAACACCATCTGCACCAGAAAAGAAATCACTCAAATTTAAACAGACCTTCCCTTTTCATTATGATCTCAAATTTAATAAAATAAAATGGTTTTAGCCAACTCAACTATATACAGTCAGCACACATGCACATGTACATTATATATATATGTGATAGAATATGCATATCATTAATTTCTATCTATAATATTTGTTTAGCTGAGGTTGTACTTTAAAAGATATACAAATATATGGTGGCTTAGAGGGTAAAGAATCTGTCTACAATGCAGGAGACTTGGATTCGATCCCTGAGTAGGGAAGATCCTCTGGAGAAGGGACTGGCAGTCCACTCTAGTATTTTACCTGGAGAATTCCATAGAGAGAGGAGCCTGGCTGGCTACAATCCATGAGGTCACAAAGAGTTGGACACAACGAGTAACTAATATACATATGTGTGTGTGTGCATATATATGTGTGTATGTGTGTATATATATATATAATTTTATAATATGTATATAAGTAGATTTATACATTTATTACTTCCACTAAAGATTCATGAAACAGTTTTATTTTAAACATCTACTGGTGCCTTCAACATTGCCACCTTTGTTTTCACTAGAGCATGTGCTATAATATATTTTCTAAAGTAAATTATCTTTCTTTTTTGTTAAGATGATTTTTATTCAATTTGAGTATACTATTCCTAAAAATGTTATCCCAAGATAAAACATGGAGTTCTGTAATATGAGAACACACCATTTTTTTTAACCAACCCATAAGTATATAATGATTATTGCTACAAGGTAACTACTTACTACTTTGAAAAGTGAATTTGAAGACATGTTTGTAATGACACCAAATACCTATAGCTGTGAGGTAATACTTTCACAAGTATATATCAAATCTATCTAAATTTTCTTTTTAACTTTTCTCTGTGGTTGTTACATAACCTGTGTAAGTACCCAAAATGAGCATTGATTCGGGTTATTTTGGGCTCCCATGTGTTCTGTAAGCAGTGTAATATTCCTCTAAATAAATAAATCAAGAGGGAGCCTTACATTGTGGGAGAGTTTGTAAGGAATTCAATATGAGCTATTACCTTTATTTCAGGGTTTATTATTAGAAGTATTATTATTCTGAAACCTCATCAGACAAATTGGCATTGTAATAGCCGTAAAACAGCAGAAAATGACCACAGTCTCTGGGCCAGACGCTTTCCAGCCAAACTGCAGAGGGCAATATCCCGTCATCTCACTTTGAAAACAAAACGCCCCTGCCACAACCCCTGTCCGTATTTCCAACTAAACCTGAAAGAGAACTTTGCACGTCCAGAGAGGAGACCATGCTAGAGGTGTGCAAAACATACCCATCATGTTCACAGACATCATTTCTGAGTCTCCCCACACACTGAACAACAGAACAGAGTCACCTCACAAAGCCGGAGCAACAGCATGCAAGTGGAAGTCAGGGCACCGCCTGAACCAGATGCCCGCTGCATGTACAAACAGCTGGTGTCAAGGTGAAGCAGCTAAGAGCTAAACCAGGCGTGAATGGAAAAGTTACAGGGCATAGAGAAATGCGGTTGCAGAATACATGAGGATAAACAGGAACACCCAGGAGCACACAGAGCTAGCAGTTATTAGATACATAAGGATTAACGGATCTCTCATCAAAGAATCAATTTCAGCAAACTTTTCACCCAGAAAGGAACTTTATCCTTACCAACTTAAAGCCAAGTCATTACAGCTCAAAGTTTGCCATAACAATTTTTATCACATACTTTATCTTCTTAATTATGCACACCACATATTGTTTTATATCTGACTCATAAATTTGCATCTTTAAAGTATGCTGACATTTCTATTGGGTCTGAATAGCCTTTAATGACTTTTAAAAACTGAACAAGATTCATGTTTCCAGACTGGGTCATTTCCACTTCTAGATGAGAAGGTAGATATTTTGGCCATTGACACAGTTCATCAGTAAGATACTGAAACGACCACTGAAGACCACCGACCCCCGCCCAGAGATTTTTAACTTAATAGTTACCACCTAGTATGACAACCTCTTAGCTCATACTTAGGAACTCAGCAAAAAAGCTAGTTGACAAACAAGGGCCTACTGCATAGCACAAGGAACTATACTCAATATCTTATAATAATCTATAGTGGAAAAAAAAATCTGAAAAGGAATATGTGTGAGAAAGTTTATGTATGTAACTGAACCACTTCACAGTACACTTGAAACTAACACATCACTGCAAATTAACTACACTTCAATTAAAAATATAAAAATTTTTAAAAAGCTAGTTGCACTGAATACATCTTTGTTCAATTTCCAAGACACCAAAAATATTTCATTTGAGAGTTTACTCTATTTTCCAAAACTTCCTTCTAAATTTGCCACTTTTGAAATTCTGGAGCATCAAAATTTGTCAGAACCATAATTCAGGACAGAACTATGCAAGTACTCCTGCTTACACTTAGGTAGATAATAATGCCATGAGTTTAGATTCTTGATTCTGCAACAAGTTTTAATACAATCATTCTATTATAAATTTAGGCATGTGGTGAATTAAAAAATAAAAACGTTCAATGATTTCAAGATAAAGAAAATCTACTGTATTTTAAACAAAGAGGAAATTAGATAGCATGATACATGATTTGGGTATGTGAATTTTGTAAAAGAAGAAATTATGTATTACTATCCAATATAACTTTGAACCTGGGCTGTTCAAAATTAAATTGATTGGTGCAAATTAGGCCTAGAAGATTTTGAAAAGGTCTGATGTGAAACAGACTTCACAGACAATTAAGATCCTTGGTAGGATCTATATAAAAATGCCACACTATGGACTTCTAAAGCAACCCAGCCCCTCAGCAAGCTATTAAATCAGATACATAGTGCTACCCGAGGATATGAAATGTTCATGACACCTTTGTCTTTCAAAGTAATCATGGAATGATTTTCATTTCTGGGCTCATTAAAACATACTTACACATTTAAGGGATTCTATTAGGTGATTCACAGCATATGACAAGTTGAAGGAATTCGTCTCAGGAGAAATATCAGAATTCACTTTTCCTTTTGAGCTAATTTTAAAAATGCTGCCCTAGATAGTTCTTTAAACTCTGTAGGCCCTTTTCTAGTCTTACTTCTTGAATGAAAAAATTCCAGAATAGCAATATATTGGTCTCCACATAACAACTTACACAGATTTATTAAGAGAAACAGATCTCTAGACTTCAATATCCATCTGCCTACTCAAAAACCACACTTGAATGTCTAACGGATACATTGAAATGAATACAGCCATAACTAAAGTGACCCCATTCCAAATGTTCCTCGAGATTCTCCCCTCAACATGTGGTGACTCAATTATACCAGCTACTTCGTTCAAAAACCACATGATCACCCATTTCTCACACACACTTTACAGAAAATCAGTCAATTCAATCAGCTCTACACTCAACATATCAGGAATCTGACCACTTTTTAACTGCTTTTAAAGACATTAATGTCCAGGAGCAGGGGTTCCCCACTGTTGCTGAGCACCAGTATCTCTCGGAAGGCTTGTTACAACACAGATTTCTGGGCCTCACCAACCTCTAGAGTCTCGAAGTTCGGAAAGTTGGGCCCAGATGATGCTGATGTTGCTCTGGGATACACCCTTGAGAAAGACCATCATAGACTAAATTGCCAGTATCTTTTACTTAGATTGATAGACACCTCTCTGCTTTCCCTTTTCAGCCCCTGTTCTGCCAACTTTTCCCTCCAGAAAGTAGTCCAGATGATCTGCTTTAAATCCAAGTCAAATGATGTGACTTCTCTTCTTAAAAATCCACCCATGACTCCTATCTCAGAGGGAAATCTGGAGTTTCTATAATGACCTAGATTATAGCTCACTATTCAGCACCGCGGCCCCTCCCACCTCTCACCACTGAATCCTCTCCAGCTGTACTGGAAGATGCTCTGGGAATACCCAAACGCGTTCCCATCTCAATGCTGCTCAGCTTGCCGGGAGTTCTGCCTGCAATACTCACCCTCTGCATTTTGGCAGGCTGCTTTCCCTGAGAATGTGCAAATGGCACCCTACCAGAATGGTTTTCCGATTTCCTCTTAGTATTCCCAGAGAATGTATTTAAAACTTAGTAAATGTATTTAATTATTTCCTGTCTCCCCACATGAAAATTTAAGTAAACACAAGAGTAGAGACACGGCCCATTTTATTTATTGCTGGATCCTCAGTATCTAGAACAGTATCTTCTTACACACAGTGGCCACTCATATGTTATGGGAACAAATAGTCAAAAAATAAATAGACATAGCTCTAGAAAAGGAGTGATGGATTAATGTAAGATTACTTATTGTGCATTGTATCAGGCACCATGATGGATACTTCCCTTATGGCATCATTTATAGCCTTACAAGAACCATGGACTGTAGGTGTTTTTATGAATAATACTAAGAAGTATAAGAGGAAAAGAGGTTTTTCCAGTAGTTATGTATGGATGTGAGAGTTGTACCATAAAGTTGAGTGCCAAAGAATTGACACTTTTGAACTATGGTGTTGGAGAAGACTCTTGAGGGTTCCTTGGACTGCAAGGAGATCAAACCAGTCTATCCTAAAGGAAATCAGTCCTGAATATTCATTGGAAGGACTGATGTTCAAGCTCCAATCTTTTGGCCACCTGATGTGAAGAACTGACTCTTTAGAAAAGACCCTGATTCTGGGAAAGATTGAACGCAAAAGGAGGAAGGGATGACAGAGGATGAGATGGTTGGGTGGCATCACCAACTCGATGGACTCGTGTCCATCATGTTTGAGACAGCTCCAGGAGTTGGTGATGAACAGGGAAGCCTGGCATGCTGCAGTCCACGGGGTTGCAAAGAGTCAGACATGACTAAGTGACTGAAATGAACTGAACTGAAGAGGATAAGAGGAGGACTCAGAAAAGACACATAACTACTTTGGAAAAAACAAAGGCGGGGCCTACCTAGGATCCTGAGTCAAGTCTGTGTGCCTCTGTAGCTTAGACTATGCTTTTTTCATTGAACCAGATTAATTCATTCGGTGAGTATTTTGAGTGTCAAATGTCAATACTTACCTAGGTATAGGGCAGGTAAGGATAATAGAAGAGGAGGAGGAGTGTGGGGAAGGGGAGGAGGAGGAAAGCTCGTTTCCATTTTCAGTCTGGTAGAGGGGAAAGACCATATAGCCACCATGTATTTTGAGGTCTAATTACAGGATGAGATGAAGCTAACGGAATACTATAGTCTAGGAGAGTACATTATCTAACAAAGATGACTATGCCATCTTCAGGAATGTAGATGGGACTTGTTACAGTCCAGTTGCCTAGGAAACAGCTAACAAGAGATGCCAAATAAGTAGGATTATCTATTAGTGTGAAGTCGGAGTGAAAACCCAACTGACAACCTCCATGTTGAACTTGTCATAGGTTAGTTAATAACTTCATGGTTACAAATGCCATTTCCAAAGCAAAGTGTACAGTGAGCAGAGGACCAAGTGTGACAAAGGGAATGTCGAGGACTACAAAGCCCGCAGGAAAAGTGCTTCATGAACAGAAAAATACTTAAGAGTGTTGAAATATGACCAATCTTTGACCTTAAAAACACCAAAGTGGTTGGTGACTACATTTTCTGATGGAGTTTTGTGAAGGAAAGAGCAGTTTAGAGAAGTTTGTGGAGTGAACGGGAGGGTAAGAAATGGAGACACTATAAATACTAGAAAACAGGTGACAAAGAGTCTGCATAGGGATGTCGCTGAGTAGTTGTTTTTAGAAGCTTGCCTATAAGGGGCAGAAAGAGTAAAGGTGGTTACATTAAGGAAATCCACAACTCCTTCTTTCACATAAATACCATTTGTCAAATAAACTGGCATCAGGCTTTCTATGTATAATAACAAACAAGCTTTTCATTTTTTCAAGATCTTGCTCTGTATCATCTATTAACTCAAGTTACCACAAGCAAGCAATGAAAAAAAAAAATCTCAGGATTCCAAGAGGGTTTAAAAAATGCCAACAGGGAGTAGGCCTAGATTTTCCCACTCACAGAAGCCATTTATTAACTCACTGTTCAAAGTGCAGCTATGTTTGTTTAAACTTGTGCATATGTACAGTGACCCTACTAAGCTGTAGCCCTCATCACTGCAGGACTAAATACTGCTCATCATGTGTATGTGTGGTCAGTCGCTGCAGTTGTGTCCGGCTCTTTGCGACCCTGTTGACCATAGCCCACCAGACTCCTCTGTCTATGTGATTTTCCAGGCAAGAATATTGGAGAGGGTTGCCATGCCCTCCTCCACGGGATCTTTCCAACCCAGGGATTGAATCTGTGTCTCCTGCATTGCAAGTGGATTCTTTACCCCTGAATCACTGGGGAAACCCAAATTCTACTCATCATTCAAGGGCAGTTTGATAAAATGCCTTTCTATATTCCACTAGACTCTGAGCTCTCTGAGAAGTCCTAACACAGTCACCATGAGCAACCATCGTGGAGGAGATTATCTCAGCTCTAGCCTTTCTGGAAGTCCTTCAGAGTATCATCTCAACTAACCACAGCTAAGCAGTCCTAGTCAACAGGTATTCTCACCATCACCATTACTGACCCGAGGGTTTCTCCGACTAGAATGTGCAAACTAATACCCTGAGGAGCTTGTTCAAACACAGATTCTTAATCTATAGACCTTGGGCAAGGCCTGTGATTCTGCACTTCTATTTCCTAGGTGACACCCGCGGGGTTCTCACTGAGGCATTAAACCAAGGCTCAGGGTGTTTACATAACTGGCGTGTTTCCACACACCTGCATTGATTCCAGAGTTCATCACCCAGTATGATTCCAAAGCCTGCACTCTTCAGCAGGATTCAGTACACTGGAGTCCCCAGGCAGGCGTGGAACACAGCCAGACCCTGCTACCGAAGCATTACCTGCGTCTGTGTTCACTGATGCTGCAGATGGCAGAGTTGAGTTGGCTGAGACCAAGACAACACAGCCTGCAAAACCTAAAATGTTTACTATCAGATGATTTTTTGAAAGAGTTTTCCAACTTCTGCTCTTAAGCATCGCCCTCTGTCATGCTAATTTTTAGTTTTATAAATTCTCAGAACCAGATTTATAGAGAGAGTTTTAAAACAAATGGTTACGATCCATTCAGTTTAATCTAATAGCTCCCAATTGATCACTTCATATCATTTTATTGGCAACTCTTATGAAACATAGTTTTTTCTACTTTGTGATAAATTTATCTAGCATTTGTATGATCATCTCTGAGTCGTCTTTACAGTGGGGTAGACTTGCCTAAGCAGTGGTCCAGACGGTTGACTGGGGTACAAGAAGAAAACAATGGACTTTCTTCATTTTGTCTTATTCTATTTAAATTGGTGTGTTTATATACACTTTAGGATTATCCCTACTGTGTATTACAGTGGCCTCCTCAATAAGTACTGAATGAGTAACGCATCTATATTTGCATTCTCCTCCTGCCCATCAGAGGGCCTTGTACATAGAAGAAACAGTAAATTTTCACAAAGTACTCATTCATTTTGCAAAAGTTTTTCTTTCTTTTTTACTTTAAAATCCAAGATGTAATTACTTTCATTAAGGTTTCAGAATCTGGAATGGAAGGATACAGCCAGAATATAAAGTCACTTTGAAGCACAGGAGGGAAAATTCTCTTCCAGGCATGTGGCACAGAGAACTGCTAAAATAGGTTTGCAGTGGGACCAGAATATTCCGTGAAAGAGTCTAGAATATTCTGTGAAAAGTTATGAAGCAATTCAGGCCTTTGAAGCAGGATAATTGGTAGTGAGAAAAGAGGTTAAGGGAAAACCATCCATGTGGAGTGAAGAAGGGTAGAGAATAGGCCTCACAGGCACAGAAGTCAAAGGGAAGATGATCTTAGCAAAATGGCACCTGAGGCTGACATCCCTGAAAGCAACAGCTGAGGCTGCCGCCTTACTTTACTGTTAAAATCTTCCCCTGACTGCCTCGGGTTGGGGGTGGGAGGGTAGCATTCTGGGCACGGATCATGAGGGCAATCCCTCGGACAGCTGTCATTCTGAATGCTCCAGTCCTCATCCTAAAGCATCCATTTTCACTGCAAACTACCACAGAAGATGCATCTGAGTCCTTCTTGACACCAGATTCTTTGCAAAATCTTTTTGCATAAATCTCTGACTGGTGCCTTTTTCATCTCATTTGCCTCTTTCCCCTGGGATCAAATTACAGAAACAGCCTGGCTGAAGGAGGATCTGCCAGAGAGGGGTTTCTGCTTCAGTTCTCCTCCTCCAGCCACGGTGCTCTCTCCACTGAGCCGCAGTGAAAATGCTGATGAGCAACTCGTGGTTTTCATTCTTATGGTGACACATTTAGTGAGCATTGATGGAAATAATCCACCTTCTGCAAAACAGGGTGTTAAAAGCTGCTAATTTGCTCATGCTCTTAAATTCTGTAACAATATTGCTAGGTAGACATTAAATCCACTGAAAGAATAATATAGATTAATTGAAACCAGGATGGTCTTTATTCTACATTGGTGGTATTCAGATGATATACCATAAAACACCAGTTTTTAAAAAGAATTTCTCCTAAATGTTATTGATCATTATTTGTATAAACATTAAAAAATAAAGTCCTAGAAATACAAAATGAAAAATATATAAAATAAATTTTAGATTTTTAAAAAATTATTAGATTCAACAGACGTAAAATTACTGTCAAATTGTTATTACAATTTTGAAATATTTATTTTTTAATTGTAGCAAAGTTGATTTATAATACTGCATTAGTTTAGGTGTACAGTAAAGTGATTTGGTTATACACAATCATATTAGGTATCTATATTCTTTTTATTTATATTCCATTATATGTTAATATAACATATTGAATATATTTCCCTGCACTATACAGTAGTGTTTATTTATCTGTTTATCTGTTTTATATACAGTAGTGTGTATCTATTAATCCAGTACTGCTAATTTACCTCAGCTCTTCTTTCTCCTTTGGTAACCATAAGTTTGTTTTCTCTGTTTGTGAGTCTATTTATGTTTTGTAAATAAGTTCATTTGCACTATTTTTTAGATTCCACATATAAATTATATATATGCATATATATGTATCATATAACACTTTTCTCTGATTTACTTCACTTAGTATGATGATCTCTAGGCCCAACAGTGCAATAACATAATAGTAACAAACATAACTGGCACAATCCATGAACCACACTCTAAGTGGTGCTCCCTACATCACACAGATCTGAAAGCAATGTTTCACCCACTACATCTGACAAAGGACAAAGAATGCTTCCACTCTTAGCTCCTACTGGTCACCTCTCTGTGCCTTGTGATTCAAACAGAATTATTTAACCTCATGCTGATGGTTTAAGACTAATTGGATCTGAATGTGAGCTTTAATACTCACCACTAAGTGCAACTTTAGGCAAGTGCATCAAATTCTAAGACCCATTTCCCTTTGGCTACAAAACTGCGATAGTGACAGAACAAATTCCAGAGCATTATTTTAAAGACTGAATGATCCAATGAAGGTAAAATGCTTAGAATACAGTTTAGTACACTGGAAACACTCAGAATGTGTTTTTTGCTACAATATTAACTGGAACAACAAAAACCTCTTTTCCTTATCCCTCTCTTCTTGTCACATGTATATTGCCTTCTCAGTGGGGTTTTACATGTCAACACTATCCAGTGATCTTTCTCTTTAAATTGCCACAATGTGTATTTTTATTTTATCTTCATGATTTAGAAAAAATCCAACAGTAAGGGAACATTTATGAAATGCTTCATCTCAATAACATTTCCCTTGTACCTCTTTCAGGGCACTGAGACAGCTCTTGTCTAAGGCAGGACACAGTCTCTATTTAGACAGTCTATTTCTTACAGATAAGAGCAAGAAACCATGACAGCATCTTTCTCATCTTAATCAGGAGTGCCTCATCTACCCTAAACCTAGTCAGAGCTCAGTAAATACTTACTAAGGTTAAGTCCCAATAACCTGTCAGACTTGGAAATTTTCTCCTTTAGGATAGACTGGTTGGATCTCCTTGTAACCAGTCCATCCTAAAGGAGATCAGTCCTAGGTGTTCATTGGAAGGACTGAGGCTGAAGCTGAAACTCCAGTACTTTGACCACCTCATGCGAAGAGTTGACTCACTGGAAAAGACCCTGATGCTGGGAGGGATTGTGGGCAGGAGGAGAAGAGGACGACAGAGGATAAGATGCCTGGATGGCATCACCGACTCGATGGACATGGGTATGAATAAACTTCGGGAGTTGGTGATGGACAGGGAGGCCTGGAGTGCTGTGATTCATGGGGTCGCAAAGAGTCGGACACGACTGAGCAACTGAACTGAACTAAACTGATCTACAAGGGACTAACATGTAAGTCTGACAGAACTCAAGTGTCTTTTGCATTAAATGAACAGGGGAACTTTGTTTCTTTTTCTATAATGAAACTTTAAAGTATCCCACAGTCATTTGGGTATCAAAGATTTCTTGAAATCTGGCCAGCAGTCATGAAGGGAGGATTATAATTGTTTTGTTGTTCAAATAAACAAGAAGATGGTCTACTTGTTTGTACAACTAAGGTCTAGAGCTGCCTTGGAACAAGGGGCTTAACCACTCACTTGTCATGAATACTTTCCAGTTATGGGGATTTAATGGGATATGAACCATTATTTTCAAACTGTATTGCCATTAGCTAATCAGCACCCATTTTGACAAGATAACAAGTGTAGCACAGAGATGCATCACTTTGAGATATAAGAGGGAAAGTATTCAAAGCGCTTTCTTCATATCACAGATCCATTTAACTATTTTATCATCTTATCAATCTGAAAGGATCCTTACCACATTGCTTATGAATTTTGTGTATTTGTTATTAAAATAGTGGTTCTTGACTATTTGTTACATGGAATAAAAAGAAATATAAAAGATAAAAAAATATTTTTGTAGTCCTTGCTATCATATAAAAATATATCTCATTAGCTATCTTAAGGTTTACTTAGTAGAGGAACCATCAATCTCCCCATTTGACCCCTTATATCCTTCTTAAAGACCCCTACAAAAATCAGAGGAAAGTACTCACATTGAGGGGTGTTCAGTATCATGATCTAAATTCAGTCAGACTTCAGCCAGGGTGATATGATTCAAAAACCCAGAAGGCCCTCAAACAAAGATACACATTTTGAAATCCTAAGAGTGTCAGCATCTTTCACAGTTTTTTTGGTACAGAGTATTAAAGGACATTTTCAACTTTAGTAACTTGAGGTGAGACCTTTAGGTACAATACAATCCACCAGATATATGAACTCACAGATGCTAACTTACCAAAAATACTAAAGGGTTGAGGGACTTAGAGACTCGCCCCTATGACAGATGCTTAAGTTTAGGATCACAAAGCGGGGGGTGGTGGGGGGAGGAATTATACCGACACAGACCCACATACAAGAGATGCTACAGGTTATTTCCAAACAGAAATCTCACTTCACAGGAACTGAGCATCTTACTGTCACCTAGAGTGATCCAGGAGTACTAGCAGGAGGAAATCTTAAGATATAATAGGAATTTATCCATGAAAGGGGAAGACAGATTTCTTCTTTTCCTCACAGTTGTCATGGTAACAATGGGGTTGAATTTAACATTTCACTCAATTACTTTTTTCTTAGTTCTCTGGATTAAGCGACATTAAGTAAATATTAAGCATTATTATAAATCAGTAGTGATACTTCTGTAGGTTTAACATGACCAAATGGAATTCATTCCCATAGGAATTTGATAATAACTTCACGCATCAGCTTACTGCAGAGGCAGTTTCTTTAGTCACTGATTGATACCAAAAATAATCCAATTGTTGTCAAGACAGTAAATCTTGACATGACTGGTATGATTCCAAATCGATAAAAATTGGACATACTTAAAGCAAAGGACCTGGTCTTTCTTTTATGGTTCCTTTTGTGACAGATCTTTCTATCCACAGGGGGAGGAACAAAAGGTTTTCATCTATTTCTTAGACATAGCTCATTCTAATGCAAAGGCAGTGAGTCATGAAACCATCCCAACACTTGAGGAGAAAACACTGAGAAGGCTAACAATGTTTAGAAGGTAGAGGAAAATGTTCCCTCGCCTCTGGAAGGGTTAGAATACCTTTCCTCCCTAATAACAAGGACAGAAGTAGGAAGGTTTGTCCAGACAAAGCTTGTTGGATCTCTCAAGTCCTAGATGTTCCTTTGAGATGTGTGAAAATGTTATTTTAACAGTGACAGAAAAACGCCACCTATTTGATTCCCATCAACTTTTTCTGACTTTTTCCCCTAAGACATAAATACTCTACTGGAAAATGGGAAGCATCTTTAAAAAACACTCAGAGAGATAAATGGGTCTAGGGAAGAATCTAACAGAATGGGACCCACTAACTGTTTAGCTCACTGCAGAATATGAAGCTGAGATTTTTAAATGAACACTCTATTTTTGTGAAGAATGAACATTTTTCCTCACCAGAAGATCTAAAATGGAAAACTCTCAGCACTCTTGAAATGGTTAAGTCATGGACAATAATTTCAAAGGCAAAGTAAAGAAAACAAATGGTCATTTGAGTGATGGTAACCCAGTTGACCATTCATAAGCCCAGTGTCATAATGGTACTGGTGGGAGGGGAAATATATATATATATATATATATATATATATATGTATATATATATATTTTAATTAATAGTCTTCTATTTGATGTGCAAAATTTTCATTAGTGCTATCTATATCTCTCTCAGTTCTTCTACCCCTCAATCATTTAAACTTGCATCCTCACAATATTAAAAAGGAATTATGAGCAACCGTCTGTATTAAATCCTTCAGAAGCTCTCTCAAGGAACAAATTACCATGGGAAAAGGGAGAAAAATCATCTTGATGTCGATTATATTCCCACAGTTTTTTTTATTAATTTTTGTTATGTGTCTGATTATTTCCATCAAACCAAAGAACAGATTTTACTTGGAAAACAATTATGTACTTCCATTGGGATTTACATACTATTGTATTTTTCTGTAGCATTGACTATTAAAATACAGTAATAGCAAATTAATTTAACTTCTAGCATTCATTTGGAATTTAAACAAATCTTTATTCCATAAGGACAAAGTGCTAAGCATTTGGAGTGTGGATTTAGACACTACATAGTCTAAAACAGGTGAGTTCCCCTTTTCCTCAGCTATCCAGGGAATTTTAAACAATACAGTTTAGAAATGATTACTCTTATAATATATATATATAGTTCACCATTTTCTAAAACATTTATTAACAAGATATTATCTTCCAATGTTGTGTTAGACTTTGAGGATATAAATATTTATTGAGTTATGAGAAAGTCTGCTCTTCCTCCATCTCCATACATTTTCCCAAAGGAGACTTAACTCATCTTCCCAAAGGAAAATATTGTGATTAATCTATACCCCTCACCCTCAGTATCCACTCCTCTTCCTTCTCCGTGGAAAAGTGAATCATCAGACTGTTATGAATGCAAAACACTTGAACTCCACTGGGGTAAGTCACCTGTAGGAGAAAATTGGTGTCTCAAGGCCTAACACAGGGTCTACCATGTTGCTCACCTATGTTATCAGCATCTTGACTCCATAGAGGTGTTTTATTTGAAAGTTTCTCCACCACCTGTGAGCTTTCGGCCAGTTTGTTAATCACTCTATCCAGACACCCATACTGACAGAGGTATGGGACCAGAGCACCAGATCTCCATTGCCACATGTGTGGATGTGTGGTCCACACAGCCAATGAGAAGTATTCCTAAAAATCACACATACCCCACTGGAAAAAAACTACCTTTTTACTCCAGTGTCTAACCTGGGCATGTTAGGCACTCTCTTTTTCCCCTTTAATACTTAATCCTCACCCTGCTCTATGCCCTTTGAAGCTGACCTCTACAGCCTTCACCAACTGGATTCTCTTACATTCAGGTGGACTTGGCACATAGGAGGCACTAGAAGATGAGAGGAATTGAAGAAAGAGGCTGGACTCGCCACTCTCAGTTCTCTCTCCCTGAACTGCAGGCTGGTGGTGACTGTGTTTTTCCACTGAAGTCTGCAGCTAGTTTGGTGGCCCCCTCTTGCAACTGCAGCACTGGATGGTACTGGTAACCGATTCTACCACTTGTTCCTTCAGTCTGTGACTGCAAAATTCTCACCCACACCGCCCCACACTGCCCCACCACCCCTAGTAGCCATCTCTGAACCTGCCTGAAACTTGCAAAGCAGCTTCCTCATTTAAGTCTCTTTAACTATCACTTTGACCATGCCATTTCTTTCCTGTAGCTTTCCTGTATTCTAGACTGATATGTATGTATGTGTGTGTGTGTATACATACACATATATATGCATGTATGTATGACAGACATGAAAAAAGGCCTTAGTCTGAAAATGCAGACTTTATTCACCTTACATAAAAAGCCTGCATTCACGCTAAAATCCAGCTGAGAGAAGTTCAATTAAGGGATGGAAAAAAAGTGATAAATACCTAAAAGCAGTTTTTTAAGCATGGCTACAGGTATGTCTGAAGTCAGGTAAAGCCCTGAGCATTCCAGTCATGTGATTTTGTACATTTCCACTTTCTCTGAGGTTAATTTTTGATTGGGTTTGTGGCACTGGCACCTGAAAAGAATATAATGGAATGCATGCAGTGCTGAGAACTTCATACTCTACAACATCAATACAAATTACACGGTTTATGAGAAAAAGGAGGTCTGAGGGCAAAGCATTCAAAGCTTATACAATTATAACTCTGTGTCTCACTCACAAGCAAAAATAATCCTAATAAAATACCACCTCATTTTTTAAAAACACACTGTACTTTCAACATAAATAAACTGAGATAAGCAATGTTGCACAAAATATTATCAAGATAGATACATGAGTAGCTTCCCTGGTGGTTCAATTGCTAAGACTGTGCTCCTAATTCAAGGAGCTCTAGGTTTGATCCCTGGTCAGGGAACTAGACCCTGCATGCCAAAACAAGACCTGGTGCAGCCAAATAAATAAACATTGCTTTAGAACAAGAATATAGAATCAAAACTTGTCCTCAGAAAAGTCTATAATATGCATTGGGTACACAGGAGAGTAGAATAAATGCCCCACTGTTTACTGTGACCAGCTCTGCTAGTATACTTCTGTTTAACTACTGCTACTAGATGGCAAAAGTCTTCAACAAGCTGGGGGGAAAAGTGTGTAAACCAAGGTGACTTCCGTATTGTGCTGTCATCTTTTCCTGTTTACAAATAACTTTTGGGTTAATTCACATCTCAGGAGCACGTGCTGCACCAGAACAGACTGTAACTCTACAGAGCCATCATTTTTTCCGTTTGCTCAGTTGTTCTGCTGATGATTTAGCACATACATTTATTTTATCAGTAATTACATTTAAGTATTTTAAAAGCACACCTGAATTTATTTTCATTTCCATGCAATCTCCCAGTCTTCGATGATTTGTCATAAAGACTTCTTTCAGCATCGTAAATGCAATATCCGGATGCATCATGAATGAAAGTGAAAGTGAAGTCACTAAGTCATGTCCAACTCTCTGTGACCCCATGAACTGTAGCCTATCACGCTCCTCTGTCCATAGGATTTTCCAGGCAAGAGTACTGCAGTGGGTTGCCATTTCCTTCTCCAGATGATCTTCCCAACCCAGGGATCGAACCCAGGTCTACCACACTGTAGATAGATGCTCTACCATCTGAGCCACCAGGGAAGTCCTCATGAATGAAAAGATATCTAAAATGTTTTATTCCCTGTAACAACCACATCACCAAGTAGCAGTTGCTATAAATAGGTTGAGGTGTGGGTCAAACTGTTCCTTTGCTTTAAATGAAAGATGATATATTTATATCATAATTATTATATTTCATTGTAACCAAGATGGATAACAGAAACAGAAGTTGAGATATCATGGCACAAACCCATTTTTTCCTTTCTTTCTAGGCACAGAACTAGACTATGGTCCCCAGGCTTACATGCAATGAGGTATGACCTCATGATTAAATTCTGGCCCATGGAATTTGGACATAAACGGCGTGTCATCCTTCCAGACTGGAACCACAGATGCCTCTTTCTGGCCCCCATGCTCTTTTCCCCTTCTCTCTTTGCTGTCTGCTGGCAATCAGAGTATTCTAGGGAGTCATACATTAAATATGGCAGACCCTCTGTCAGCTTAGTCCCCTGAATGATTGGGTGGGTAAGAGGCTCTGAACCTATGGACCCACCATTTTTTATTCTACATGAGTTAGAAACCAGTTCTCATTGTTTTAAATCATAGAGACTTCCAGATTCATATGTTATAACACCTTTTGGTGCCTTAACTAATATGCACAACCTCTGCTGGACCTCATTAGGTTCGTATTCAAAAACTGAAAACTCAAATGGACACCCAAAAGGTAACTTAAAAAAAAAATTTGTATTAATTTGCATGTAATCCAGCACTTAAGTGCATAAGGAACAATCTGGGGGCTGATCCAGCAGAGAGTTTCAGCTACTTTCCAACAGGTTTCTTTCTTCAATTGATGTGTTTTAATCAAGACACTTTTACTTATAAGGATCATAAACCTTTCCAAATTATCTCACAAAAAAGGAATCATTTTAAGGTATATAGAGTCTTACTAAATTTATGGAGAATGAACTTTATGAAAAAAAATCAGGATATGTCAGGAACTGAAAAATCTATTGCTTATTAGGTGCAGCTATTATTTTTTTTTCCTGCTTCTTCCACATGTCCACTACATCATTTCTCGAACCACTACCTTCCCCTGCTTACTCACCAGGCTTATGGTTCAATATGGTGTAGGGGAACATTTTACCACCCTAAAATGTATTTATTTGGCATGACTATTTTAGGCTGATAATTTTTAAGAAACAGAAGACCATGAAGATTTTATTTGTACCTTCCCCTTAACTGCCTAAAGGAATTTAGAAAAAGGGCCTTTTTTCCAGGAAGCAAACTATAGACAGAGGTAACTATCGGTATATATCCAGAGAAAACTAATTTCAAAATATGCATGCATCCCAATGTTTATGGCAGCACTTTTTATAATACCCAAGACATGGAAGCAATCTAAGTGTCCACTGACAGATGAATGGATAAAGATATGGTACATATATATAATGGAGTATAACTCAGCCATCAAAAAATGAAAAAATGTCATTTTCAGCAACATAGATGAACCTAGAGATTATCATACTAAGTGGACTGGCATACATAAAAAGACTAATATGCCATCATTTATATGTGGAATCTAAAAATAAATGATACAAATGGACTTATTTACAAAGAAATAGCCCCACAGACTCAGAAAACAAACTCAGAGTGACCCAAGTTGAAATGGTGGGGGTAGGGGCTGATTAGGAGTTTGAAATTAAAATGTACACACAACTACATGTAAAACAGATAAACAACAAGGACCTTCTGCATAGCCCAAGGAACTACACTCAGTATCTTAGAATAACCTATAATGGGAAAAAAAAAAGACACTAAAAAAGAATATATATCTAATACATGAAGATTATCTCTGATTCAGTGAGCCCTATATACCAAGCCTTATTCAGGTCTTAATTGCCCTACTGGTGTGTTACTTTATAGACCAGCTGGTCTTGTCAGTAGAGGGTCAGGCCACAAGATTAGGGGGTGTGTGCAGGATAAGAAACAGTAGACTAACCTAGGACAAAACGGCAGCCTTATGAATTAAATTGTGTTTGTGCTGCTTTGTGAAGGGGAGACAGGAAACCAGTGCTTCACGGTGCTCTTTTCTTGGTATGGCCCTGGTGTTCATGACTCCCCAGAACACCAACAGAAATCAGACGGCCCCTCAGACAACCATTACTTATCTCAATTACAGCTTTACTACAGTTTTTCAAGGGACACTGCTAACCATAAGTTATACCTCTTATAGAACTATTCCTCTATGAAGAGGCACAGAAAAAATAAGTATTTTGCAAATCCCTCTTATGTACAATGCTTGGCATATTACCTAAATTTAAGTTTGTTGATGATATCTAATATTGATAGAGATTCTATTTTTGAACAGATTGACAATTTCATAGAATTGAGATGTGAGAATACAGGTTTAGATACATATGCTAAAAGTATACTTTGTACTTGAAATTTTCTGTTGCTTATTACCATTATCAAATTATGCCCTGCTGTCCCATTATCTGGGTCACATTCTCCAAAATGGAAAACACTCAGGATTGATTGAAACAATTAAAGGCAATGAATTACAGAAACTACATTTTATATTTCTATTTTTTCTAAAACAGTGTAATATTGTACATATAGTAGATACTGTAATGAAACTCTGTGGCCCTACTCTGACTAAAAGGGTACACTATTTCCTTCATATTCATTGAGTATACACACACACACACACACACACACACACACACACACATATATAGTGTGTGTTCAATGACATATAGGTGTTCAAAATATATTCAATATGAAGCTTTCTCCTGTCCATTAAGTACCCATCTCCTGATTCCCATACTTTTTCTCCCTCATTGTCTAAAATCCTTCTAAGCTGCTTGATTCTTACCATGCTAATTTATGTAAGAGTTCCCATAGCATTCTCCTTCCTGAAAGACCCATTTAACACACTATATACATAACAATGTGGGAAGTTTGCTATTACCATTTTAAAAGGCTGAGTTCAAATCTCACCTCTTACATTTACTCTTAGATGGATAAGAAATTTACTTAACTTCCTTAAGCTTCAGCTACCTTGCTTCAAAACTCAATAGCAGAAACAATGCTGTTTTTTTTTTTTTTTGGTAGGTGGGCGCATGGGATTAGTAAATGAGATTTGGACATGTAAAGGATCCCATATAATAGTTCCTGTTTCTCTCTTTTTCTGTCAAATAGCATTTATACCAGCCAGCATTAGGATCAAACGCACAGCTTCTCATTAAATCTATGTTTTATCATTTTCTTTGCTGAGGAATCCACTTCATGTGCAGTCCTGGCTGTTTCCATAAAGGGAGATTGAGATATAAACTTTTGTTCTTTCCTATCACAATTTCCAGGTCTTAAGTGGGAGGTAGAGTAATGTGATGACTAACAATGACCAATCTCAAGTTTGAGCATCAGCTTACTATCTGCAGAGACTTACTACACAAGTTACTTCAAGTCTCAGTCCCTACTTCATTTATCTGTAAATGTGCAAAATGTTAGTGACATTTTCTATGAAAAATTAAATGCTAATTATATGTTATAAACTTTGAACAGTATCTGACACATAGCTAAAGCTCTAAGAAGGCTAGCTATTATTACTATAACTGTTAGTAAAATTATCATTGTGATGTTTTATAGCCAACAGCAGTCACTCTATAAGTACTAAAGAACAATTCAACCAATATAAAAGGGATGTAGCCATATCATGTTGATTTTTCATGTAAAGACTTATGAGATTTATCTCACATACCCCAAATGCTCATATGAGGAGTGTGATTTTTCAGGAGTCTGGCCTGAATATAAATCAGAGTATTTTTATGAAAGCACATCACAAAATGCCTGTAGTAACATGACAGTGAATTCCAAATAAAGCTTAAAGGGCATTATAATACATTCCCAGAAATAGCTTTGGAGAAGGCCTGTGGATTCCATGGCAATGTGTTGTATAAATGAGTCACCCAGTATGACAGCAGGCACTGTGAAAGGGGATGATGCATCTCATGTGATGTGGAAAAACTGCTTGAGAGATAATGATACACCTTGTAAATATAAACATGTGCTTCCAAGACATAGCCTTTATGATTCCCCATAAGATTTTTTTCTTCCCTACTCTTCACAATAAAAATAAGACTATTTTTTTCATTTATAGACACAGGAAAACATATCTAGGCAGTAAAGAAATAAGCATATTATTTTTCTTTGACATGATTAACCCAAAAAGGCACATCTGAATTACTGTAATGTCAGTGGCTGTATCAAACAAACTCCTAAACTGGAAGAGCTTAACAAAACCAAGGTTTGTCATTCTTGTAACAGCTCATTAAGGATGTTCCTGATTCATGGGCAACTCTCTTGCCCAAAGGGATCGCTTCTACTGTGTAGATTGGTGACTCCCACAACCACTGCCTCGTCTGGGCTCAGCCAACAAAGGAAGGGAAGAGAGAAAACACACATTTGTTTCTCACATCTTGTCCCTACAATGCTATATCCTTCTACCCTTACTCAGGTAGCAGAAATTAGTTATACAGTCTCCCTGAAAAGCAAGGAAGCTGTGATGTGACAGCGGTGGCAGCTGTACCGTCAGTCCCTCCAGACAGCCCTTCTCGAGGATTTTATACCAAACCACAGCATAGGAGCCACAATCTTGGAACCTTGGTATCTTGGTCTCCTTCTTCCACCCGTAGATCAGCTAAAAGCTCTAAAAGAGATGCTTGCACTTTTGAGCCCAAGGGTTTTGCCAATAGTTTAAAGGCAATAAAAGGAAAGAAATCAAGTCCAAGTGGAAGAGACCTCTTAAGAAACTTAGCTCCATCTTCTTAGACACTGTCCTTCTTTCCCTCAAATAACTGCAGAATACAGGGAAAGAGCTGAGGCTAGATTTTTCCAAGTGTATGTACACTGTCCACTTTTAAGAAAACTATTTCAGCAAGATTTAGGTTACATTTTGAGAACTCTAGCAATCTTCTGGCAAATATTCAATACTAGTCATGATCAATGATGCGTGATCAGAACTAATATAGGCAAACTTCTTACTTAATCTCTGGATATGTCTTTTTTCTTATATCACAGTGAAAAAATTGAATAAGAAGTTTTCTAAAGACCTTTTCCAATTATAATCATCTGTAAGTTGAACAGTAGTAGGAAATGAAGGAGGAGAGTGTATAAAAAGAGGCAGCCTATATTCACTCTTTAGGCTCAGCTCAGAGATATGAAACACTTTGCTGTGGAACATTCAAAAATTAAACTCAGTCTCAATCTTGTTTGGATTCACTCTGTCTTTCTTAAATTATATAATACTAAAAGACTAGTGAATGTAAAACCGAATAAATGACAACATTGGCAACAACCAAAACTGCAGAATCATAAGTACCTAAAAGCACAAAGGCATGATGAAAAACAAAAAGCCTCAGTGGGGCCGAACAGAGCCGAGCCTTTCCAAACCTAACACTCGGTACGGATCAATGTAAGATCCTAAATTACACAACTCACATGGAACCAAAAGCTTTAATGTCTCTGTTGACCGCTTCCAAATGTAAAATGCACAGAATATAAATCTATAAATAAAAAAATATTTAGTTGACATTTTCTAGACTTAGTTTGTAGACATTTTTATAGATGGTTACCTAGAAATATAGGTAGCTCAAAGAACAATTGATATAATCAATCATCTCACAAAGGCCAAGCTTCTGGATTTCAATAAAAGGGGATCTGAATTTACAAAATACAGAATGCTCAGTGTGGTTATACTCATAAAAGTTAAGATCCAAGTGACTCACTCTACTTCAAAGGAGGCTATCAGAGTATGCCTGAACATCTTGTTGAGACTCAATTTCTCCAACTGGAAAATTCAAATTGGAAAAAGATTATCCATCAGTTCATCTAACTGAATCACCCCAGTCTTCTAAAGTATACATGCTATAGATCATATATTCTCTAGAAATACCACAGTATATTTTTCTTTGCAAAAAGCAATGGCTTGCCAAAATTCAATTATTAAAAGGAAAACGATTTGTTAGAGACAAAGTTTTTGGGCATTTTTATCTACAATGTGGATGAGAATTAATTATTTAGGGAAAAGGTGACTAAATGTATCAAAAACCAATCAAATAATATCTAAAAAAGAAAGTTAACCATCCATACTTACACAGTTAGAGATAACCACTGCATTACATTTGCACTAGACTAACTTCAAATGAAAAGTGAAAGTGAAAGCCGCTAAGTTGTCTCTGACTCTTTGGGACCCCATGGACTATACACAGTTCATGGGATTCTCCAGGCCAGAATACTGGAGTGGGTAGCCTTTCCGTTCTCCAGGGGATCTTCCCAACCTGTGAATCAAACCCTGGTCTCCCAGATTCAAGGTGGATTCTTTACCAGCTGAGCCACAAGGGAAGCCCAAGAATACTGGAGTGGGTAGCCTATCACTTCTCCAGTGGATCTTCCCAACTCAGGAATGAAACTGGAGTCTCCTGCATTGCAGGCAGATTCTTTACCAATTGAGCTATCAGGGAATCCCAGCTTCAAATGGGTTATTTGAAATGAAGGATAAAACAAAAGATATGTATAAATACAGGGGTAAACAGATTTCAGAGGTAATACTCAAAACTATTGCAATTAAATGAACTTCTCAAACATTCCCTTAAGTGCTTGAGAAATCTTTATTTGCATAGAAACAACCCATATGTTAATTGAAAATCATTCCAATCTCCTAATTCAAACAAGTTTCCTAGGGAATCTATCAAGACAAAGCTTACTTCATCAGTATAGCTTTTCATACAAACTGGTCTTGAGAACTGAACTTCTTTAATATTTTCATTAATTCACATAATTATACAGACTTCTGAAAGTCAAATTAGTATATTTAGTGTAGAAAATTAAATCAGATTAAAAAAAAGAAAATGACATTTTCAAAACCTTATAACAAATAAGGACATCTATGAGGGTTACAGTAAAATCAAGTGCTAAAATAGATTAATATAACAACTCAAATTCAAGTCGGTGATGTAACAAAATATTATACTAATTTTAGGGAAAAATAATTAAGATTTGTGTCTCTTTGTTACCTCACTATTTGAAAAGAGATACAGTATTTTTTAAAAATATCTTGAAGTCATATATAATAAAAACAGATAACATGGCACACAGAAAGTTTCCTTTAGAGATCCCATAATGATTGAGTTGGGGTAGAAAACAGACCCCAAAGAAAAAAACAGTCATTTTCCAGATTTGCTTCAAAGTCGATCTACTCATGGGCTGCTTCTCTCTTGAACAACTGGGCATAGTTATTCCAAGGTGAGTAGCAATGGGGACCTTTCCCCCACACACACACACTTCAAACATTTTATTCTGTATTGGGCATAGCCAATTAACAATGTTGGGGTAGTTTCAGGTAAACAGAGAAGGGCCCTTATTTAACAAAGCCTACACGACTGAAGCGACTTAGCAGCAGCAGCAACGACTCTCCCGGTCAACAATAAGAGGACCATGAGTGTGTGTAAATGCAGAATACATATATTTAATTTCCTGATTTTAATGTGTAAAGATGATAGTCATTAAGCATGAATTGAAGATAATGGTACCACCTATAAAATAAATGATTTAAATAAGGATGCAACCAGCTTGTTTGTCAACCTAAGAGTAGAATAGACATTTTTCCAAAGATGACACCTCAATGGCCAACAGGTACATGAAAAGGTGCATGATATTATTATTAATGAGATAAATACAAATACAAATCAAAACCACAATGGGACAAAATTTCACAACTGTTAAAATGGTTATCATCAAAAGACAAGTGTTTTTGAAAAGGGAACCTTTGTGAACTTTTTGGTGCGCATCTAAATTGGTGTGACCATCATGGAGAATAGACAGTTCCTGAAACAAATTAAAACTACCATATGATACAGCAGTCCCACTTCCAAGTAGGATATCGATGGAAATGACAACAGGATATTAAAAGAGATTGGCACTTCTATGTTCATTACAGCATTATTCACAGTAGTAAAGATATGGAAAGCATCTAAGTGTCCATTAATAAACAGATGGATAAAGAACATGTAAGATATATTTTACAGCCATAAAAAAGAAGAAAATCTTGCCATTTGCAACAACACAGATTGATTTTTAGGTTATCAGGTTAAGTGAAATAAGCTACACAGAGAAAGGTAAATAGTGAGTGGTACCATCCATAGTATTATTTATATGCAGGATCGATAAACAAAAGAAAAAGTCAAACTCATCAAAACATAAAGTAGAGAAGTGGTTATCAGCAGTTGGAGATAGGGGAAAATAGGTAAAAGTTGGTAACAGAATATAAACCCACATCTATAAGATGAAAAAGTTCTTAGGATCTTATGTAAAGAAGGTGACAACAGTTAATAACACTGTTTTCTAACTGAAATTTGCTAAAAGAGTGTACTAAAATGTTCTCAGCAAAACCAAACAAATAAAACATAAATATGAGATAATAAATATGTTAATTAACTTCATGGGGGGATTCTTTCACTATATATATAAATATATATACATATAAATAACAATGCACTTTAAATATCTTATACTTTTATTCACCAATTATACCTCTATAAAGTTGAAATTTTGAAAACTGTCACTCTTTGCAGATGACATGATATCACACACAGAAAATCCTAAAGATGCTACCAGAAAACTACTTGAGCTCATCAATATATTAGGTAAAGCTGCATGATACAAAAAATCTCTTGTACTCCAATATGAAAATGAAAGATCAGAAAGAGAAATTAAGAAAACAATCCCATTTACCACTGCATCAAAAATAATAAAATATCTAGGAACAAACCTACCTAAAGAGGTAGAAGACCTGAAAGCCACATGACGCTGATGAAAGAAGACAGAGACGGATGGAAAGACACACCATGTTCTTGGATTGTGAGAAACAATGCTATCAAAATGACTACGCCACCCAAGGCAATACAGACTGAAGGCAATCTAGACTGAAGGCTGCTGCTGCTAAGTCGCTTCAGTCGTGTCCGACTCTGTGCGACCCCACAGACGGCAGCCCATCAGGCTCCCCTATCCCTGGGATTCTCCAGGCAAGAACACTGGAGTGGGTTGCCATTTCCTTCTCCAATGCATGAAAGTAAAAAGTGAAAGTGAAGTTGCTCAGTCGTGTCCAACTCTTAGCGACCCGGTGGACTGCAGCCTACCAGGCTCCTCCATCCATGGGATTTTCCAGGCAAGAGGACTGGAGTGGGGTGCCACTGCCTTCTCCGAGACTGAAGGCAATCCCTACCAAATAACCAATGGCATTTTTCACAGAACTTGAACAAAAAATACTTTAAATTTGTATGGAGACACAAAAGACCCTGAATAGTGAAAGCAATTTTGAGAAAGAAATACAGAGCTGGAGGAACCAGGCTTCCCAACTTCAGACTATACTACAAAGCTACTGTTATCCAAACAATATGAACTGACACAAAAATAGCAATATAGATCAATGTAATAGGCTAGAAAGCCCAGAAATAAACCCATGCACCTATGGTCAACTAGTCTATGGCAAAGGGATCAAGACTACACAATGTTGGAAAGAGTCTCTTCAACAAATGGTGCTGGGAAAACTGGAAAGCTGTATGTAAAAAAATGAAATTAGATCATTCTTTAACACAACCCATAAACATGAGCTCAAAAATGGATTAAAGAACTAAGTGTGAGACTGGGAACTATAAAACTCCTAGAGGAAAATATAGGTAGAATGCTCTCTGACATAAATTGTAGCAGTATCTTTTTTAATCCATCTTCCAGAATAATGGAAATAAAAACAAAAATAAACAAATGGGACCTACTTAAACTCAAAAACTTTTGCACAGCGAAGGAAAATAAACAAAACAGATAACCCACAGACTGGGAAAAACTAGTTTCAAATGATGTGACTGACAAGGGATTAGTCTCCAAAATCTACAAAAAGCTCATGAAGCTCAACGTCATCAAAACAATACAATTGAAAAATGGGCAGAAGACCTAAATAGAAATTTCTCCAAAGAAGATATACAGATGGCCAAGAGGCACATGAGAATATGTTCAACACTGCTAATTATTACAGAAATGCAGATCAAACTACAATGAGATATCATCTCACACCAGTCAAAATAGTTATCATTAAAAAAAACCCACAAACAACAAATGCTGGAGAGGATGTGGAGAAAAGGGAACCCTCCTACACTGTTGGTGGGAGTGCAAATTGGTACAGCCACTATGGAGTGCTGTATGGAGGTTCCTTAAAAAACTAAAAATAGAACTACCATATGACTCTGCAAACCCACACCTGGGCATATATTCAGAGAAAAACATGGTTCAAAAGAATGCATGCAGTTCAATGTTCACTGCAGCCCTGCTTGCAATAGCGAAGACATGGAAGCAATCTAAATGTGCATCAACAGATGAATGGATAAAGAATATGTGGTACATATGTACAATGGAATATCACCCAGAGCCACCAAAAAGAATGAAATAATGTCATCTGCAGCAACATGGATGGACCTAGAGATTTTCATATGGAGTGAAGTCAGACAGAGAAGCAGAAACATCATATGACAGGTCTTACGTGTGGAATCTAAGAAGACATGATACAAATGATCTTATTTACAAAACAGAAACACACTCACAGATTTAGAGATCCAAATTATGGTCACCAGGGGAAGGATGGGGAAAGGAACAGTTAAGGAGTTTGGGATGGACAGGTACATACTGCTATATTTAAAACAGGTAACCAACAGGGCCTCCTATATAGCACAGGAAATTCTGCCTAACGTTATGTGACAGAAATGCTAGAAGACATATGCCTTAGTGATAGAAGCCAATCTGAAAGGCAGCCTGGATGTAAGGGGAGTTTGGGAGAATGGATACATATATGTATAGCTGAGTCCCTTTTCTGTCCACCAGAACCTATCACAACATTGATAATTGGCCATGTTCCAATAAAAAATAAAAAGTTTAATAAAAGATAAAGAAAATAAATGTGATTTAAAAATTGGCCAAAGACCTTAATAGATACCCCAGCAGAGAAAATGGCAAATAAGCATATGAATAGGTGGTCCGTGAGGGAAATGTAAATTAAAACAACAGTGAGATATTACTATACCCCTATTAGTGTGAGGCCAAAATCTAGAACACTGACAGCACCAAATGGTGGTGAGGATCTGGAGCAGGTGCAGGGTCTCTCATTCATTCTCAATGGGAACGCAAAATGGTGGGCACACTCTGGAAGGTAGCTGGGTGGTTTCTGAGAAAACTAAACATACTCTTATTAGATGATCCAGGAATTCTGCTCCTTGGTTTTCACAAAGAAGGTACATAAGTATCTTCACACAAAAACCTGCACAAGGGCATTTATAGCGGCATTACTCATAATTGCCCAAACTTAGAAGCAACCAAGATGTCCTTTAGTAGGTAAGCAGATAAATAAACTGTGGGGCATCTAGACAATAGAATATTTGACACTATAAAGAAATGAGCTATAAAGGCCAAGATAAATATGGAAGAACCTTAAATGCATATGCCTAAGTGATAGAAGCCAATCTGAAATGCATGCCATTCTGAGAAAGGTAAAACTGTGAAGACAGTAGAAAGATTTATGAATGGCAAATAAGAACATGAAAAGATTCTTAACATAATTAAGCCTTATGAAAATGCAAATGAAAACTTCAGTGTAATACCACAACATACCAACTAGAATGACTAAAATTAAAAAAAGAAAATTCAAGTGTCATTGAGGATACAGAAAAATGGTTACGCATAAGATACTGGTTGGAATGCAAAATGGCATAGCCAATTTGGAAAACAGTTTAGTTTAACACTCTTGTAAAAGTACATGCACTGAACATAAAACCTTGCAATATAAAGCTAGGTATTTAGCCAAGAGAAAGTAAGACATATGTCCACTCAAAGATTTGTTATAAAAGCATTTACAACAGCTTTATTCTTAATATTCAACTGGAAAGAATCCAAATATCCATCAAGTAGTGAACACGAGTACCCACAAACCATGGTGTCTCTAAACAATGCAATACTGCTCAGAAAAAGAGAAAGCTTCATGGTTACCTAATTCCTTTGGATAGTTCAAGGCTGCAAAGCCACTGGGAGGTCTGTGCTGACTGACCTGTGCAATAGGATGTCTCTTCACACTCCACACTTTTCTAACTATGGAATTTTCCATGAACCAACTTTCTCAAAATACTGTTTTATTTCATTTATGGAGAAGGATCAACTATAGGAATAGAAAGCAGAGCAGTGTTTGCTAGGTTCTAGGGATGGGAGAAGGGAATTGAATTTAGAGAGATGTCAACACAAAAATTTGGAGGATGACGGTAAAGTTCTATATTTTGAATGGGGTGGGGATTTAGATTTTCAAAACTTACAGAATTATACACTAAAGCTGATGATTTTATATGTAAATTATGCTATGATTAAACTAATGAAAATAGAAGAAAAAAGTCAATGAAAGTTAAATTTCAAATACTTAGATTTGGATTGTTCTCAAAGAGTCCAACAGCTAAAGTATAATATGGAACATTTTTGGTACTCTTCTTAAGCAGAGAACTAAGCAACATGGATAAATAGTTTTGACCAGCATGGTATCTCAGGTAATGAAGATGTTCAGATTAAAAATCAAGACAATCAAACTCTAAGGTAATCAATCATTTGCAACAAGCCTTAATTTTAAAAAAATACATTTTTGGTCAAAATATTCTGTGACTTCATAACTGGGAAACTCCAAAATTAGCCACTAGGAGCAAAGTATAAGTAGAAAGAGAATTTCTAAAGGAGTGACATCACTCTTTCCTAACATGATTAACTAATTTATTAGGTTAAGACTCTGCTTCTGCGAAGGGGGTGGGGAGCAACATCATGCCTTCTGGCACAAAGAATTAAAAATTAATTCACATAAATATCTTTTACAACTGAGCAAGTTAATTAGATTTATTTAGTTCCTAAACTATTAAATAAAGTTGCACGTTGATGTTGAGATTATACGTTGATCTAGCAGGTCAGCATCTCTTCCTGTTTTCATTATCTACTCTGAATCCTTCTAGAAATATATTGTTCTGGCTGAAATCAATAGGAACCACTGCAGAACACAAGACATGCTCTTGCATTAAAAAGGTATTTTAAGTTGCTGACTTCATCTGAATCTCTAAAAAACTGAAATCAATCTGTTAAACTATGGGCACAAGGAGGTGGGAGAAAAAGAGAAAGCATCATGGTTACCTAATTCCTCTGGACAGTTCAAGGCTGCAAGGCCACAGGGAGGTCTGTGCTGACTGACCTGTGCAGTGGGAGTCTCTTCACACGCCACACCTTTCTAACTATGGAATGTTCATGAACCAACTTTCTCAAAGAATTTTCTGCAGCAGTAGCTTCAGTTAAAAGGAGAAACTCATTTAAGACTCAAATGCTTATGTGTTCCACAGCCAAACTCTTCAAAACATTCAGATTTTCACATCTGGAGATGTGTGGTCTGAGGGCCTGGAAGATAGAAGGGAAAGTACTCATAGATCACCATCTTGGCTCCAGTTTCACCTTTATCTTCCCTTACAATTCGCTGGAAACTTTACACTCACGTTGAGCTTGAGCAGGAATTTACGCACTTCTGCTCACTAGACATGAACCACCCTGAAATTCAGGTCAACCACTATTTTCAATGAACAAATCAATCTCACGGGGCTGGAGTAAACATCAAATGAGAAAAGTGTCTGAGCATTTCTGGAAAGTTTAAAGGATTTTTGATAAGGAATTTTCCTCTCCAAGATGACGCTTTTGATTCTGCATACTTTGTAAACTCCATGTTTCCTCAAAGGCAAACACCATCAGATTTTTACCTTAAATTAAATTAGCCATCTTCAAACTCTAAGAAAATGTGTGTATGTACATGTATACATGTGTAAAGGTATGTAGTTTCTACATATACAGGACACTTTATAAAAGGGGAAAATTAAATTCTAATACTTTTTTACCCACACTTTCCTGAGGACCTTTCCACATGTAGACACATTTAACCCAATGTAAAACAAAAAGAGTCCTGACTTCAAAACAACTGAAAGTTTCTTCCAACTGGCATCTAATTGATGACGAATCAAACATTGTGGAGAAAGGAGAAACATCATCTAATTCTACCGTAACAACAAGACATTCCGGGTGCTTTTCTATTCTAAATTCCGCAGAATACATTACATAAGCAATATTCAATATGAAAACACTTTTGTACAAATTACTGGAGAGTACACCGAAGTGAAGTTATGGATTTCCTCCCTGCATTTTGCAGGTTATGATTTAATTTGCCCCTGAGGTTCTTTGCTGTACCTCTGGGGAAAAAAAAATGTGGATTAACTTTCCAGAACTTCATTAGATTCTTCTAAAGAATCTACTCGGTCACTGATCCCTATTCAAATATTTACATTAAGGGAGGAATCTGAGGTGACTATATTGGGAAAAAAAAACTGGGTTTAGAGATAAAACTATCACGGATTTAAATTTCAATCCCAAGCTAAGCAGCTATGTGACTTTGAGAGTCCCTAAAGATTTTTAAAGCTTGATTTCTTCTTAAGAAGAATGAGATTCCCTTATGAAATGTTAGTGAAGCTGGCATTGAACAGTTTGATGCATGGAGGCTTTTGTTCAGAGCCGACCTTCACATCAGTTTTCTTCTTTCTTCATTAGCAGAATTCTTCTGTCTCACATAAAAACCACCTGCATGAGGTCCACAGAAAACCCTAATAGTCTTGAAGAAGTGGAGCATGAAGAGACATCCCATTGCATGTATCACTCAGCACAGCCCTCCCATAACCGTCCACCCTCACCCCTGTTCTAACTCAGCACCAACCTAGCAGCAGGAGAGCCATTTATACTCTGAAACCTCACCATGGGACTTCTCTGACCAAACCCTCCAATGGTTGTGATCCTGAAGAGACAAAACTCTGTAGTAGGGGGGTATCTCTGCTTCCTGTGTCCATAGCTTCTCACACTGAACTAGGCTGGTGTCCATTTTCTGGACAAGTCAGAGATCTGCCTCCTCTTTAAGAGAATCTCTGTACAAGGAGCTTACTCTGCATGGGACACTAGTCGGCCCCTCAACCATCCTCCCCTTAATTAACACCTTACTCAGCAGTTAGTTTTCAGCTCAGCAAAATCTGAAACAGGAAGGAGCCCTGAACACCTAGCCTGCCAAGTCTCCTTTCATACTCCTTCCTCTGCACGTTTCTCAGGTTATAACCCCATGGTTATTTCTGTGGGAGGGCTTTAGTAACAGCCGCCTCCCTCACTGGGCGTGTTACACGCTGTGTGAGAAAGCAGTGTCTGGCTGGGTGACCGTTCATGTCAGGTGCCTACCAGAGGCTGGGAGCAGAGCGAACTCTAACTCAACACTTGTTTAACGAGTGAGTGTGAAAAGAATCTGTGAATGTGGACAAGGGAGATGCTTCATTTCTTCAGTATGTATTTAATCCCTGAATTATCACACTATGATAATTCACTTATACAACTTCCAGAAACACACTTTGCTTTATCTGAGGAACAGGATTCTTAAGAGAAAGAAATTGTATAAGAGAATTAAAGTTTGTCTTGTTAAACCTACAAATCTTATTTAAGTCTAATTAAGTTAATAGACTGCAAAGCTCCTGCTGCCGCCTTTTTTTTCCCCTTTGAACTGATAACCTGAATCTATTTTGGTCAGCAAAACACAAATATAAGCATCAATTCAGCATAAATTTCAATGAACTCTCATTTAATGAGAGAACATCAGACACTGATTTTAATGACAAGATATTGAATTTTGTGTGCATCTCAGTATAGACAATATCACAATGAACGAGGAAGAAAAAACTATGCCATTCTCCCCTGGCAGATGCTAACCCAACTCTGAGTTATAGGCTTTAACATATAAAAAGACAATGACTCAGTTATGCTTGGATCAGGAGCGAGAAAATTTGGAATGTAATCTGTTACTTTGCTTATCTCTTCTGCTTGACAATGTAAGTCAGAGATAATTAAAAATATAGGAAATCAAACATTTGTGGAGGACTTTAATATTCCAAGAACTTGATGCACACATTCAGCTGTGTTCCATTTCATTGAATGTTGAACTCAAAATAAAGATCATTAATTATGTCCGTGTCAGAGGAAGCTTTTTAGCATCCAAATCTTCACATTGCCAATACTTAGCATCAAGAAAGTGCAACTGAAAATAAATATAATTAAGCAGCAAAGGTCTGAATTACATTGGTAGAATTGAGAATTTGAGGTCTCACAGAAATTTTCAAAATAAAGATAAAGATTTTTAAGAGCAAAATCATCTTTGGAAGCAATACAGATACTCTGTGAAACATCACTCAAGGTTTATGATAATGGTGACCCAAAAGTTCTTTCCAGAATCCTCACTAAACAATGACTCTACATTACAGTGAGGTCTTTCTATTATTTCTAAAGATTAAATCATCTTTAGGTAGAATCCAGAACATAGTATTCCACTAAGCATCAGCTCCCTAATCGGTGAGATTTTCACTAAATAAGAGAGACCAGTTATTCATTTACAATGTGACTGCAGCCATGAAATTAAAAGAGACCTGCTCCTTGGATGAAAAGCTATGATCACCCTAGACAGCATATTAAAAAGTAGAGACATTATTACTTTGCCAACAAAGGCATGTCTAGTCAAAGGTATGGTTTTTCCAGTAGTCATGTATGGTTGTGATTGTTGGGCTATATAGAAAGCTAAGTGCAGAAGAATCGATGCTTTTGAATTATGGTATTGGAGAAGACTCTTGAGAATCTCTTAGAATTCAACAAGATCAAACCAGTCAATCCTAAAGGAAATGAGTCCTGAATATTCATTGGAAGGACTGGCTGAAGCTGAAACTCCAATACTTTGGGCACCTGATGTGAAGAATTGACTCATTTGAAAAGACCCTGATGCAGGAAAAGACTGAAGGCAGGAATAGAAGGGGATGACAGAGAATGAAATTGTTGGATAGCATCACCGGCTCAAAGGACATAAGTTTGAGCAAGCTCCAGGAGTTGGTGATGGACAGGGAGGCCTGGAGTGCTGAAGTCCATGCGGTCACAAAGAGTCGGACACAACTGAGCTATCGAACTGAACTGAATGTATGCCTTCTTTATCAAGATCTGAAAAAAGTTCTGGCTGAAAATGTAGAGGCCTGGAGGTTTATCCTAACTTTGTCACTTACTAGCTGCGACCTTGGGCAAGTCACTTCATCTTTCTTGCTCTGGATTTTACTGGCAGGAGAGATGGAGGTTGGATTGAACACTTCAACAAACTGCCAAGCTCTTTTTAAAGTCAGACACCTATTTCCCAGTCACATAGAAGCTCTAACCATTCACACTGGATTTGAGCAACAATTCTCTAGTATTTATATGTTTATTGTGTATTATAGTGTTGACAAACTATTCCTGTAAAATACCAGATAGTAAATACTTTCATTTTTTTAGGCTACAGAGTCTCTGTGTAATAATTACTCAATTCTACCATTGTAGAGTAAAAGCAGCCATTAAAATACATTAGTGAGTTGTTTTCCAATAAAACTTTATTTACAAAAACAGGTGGTGGAACAGATATGACCCATATACTAGATTTTCCCAGTCTCTGATATATACCATTGCAACTACAGTGATGGATTTGCACATAAGAAGCCTCAATCCCATCCTTGGACCTGCCCAAATGGTTCAGACATACGTAATAAATATTTCTATATCTCCTTTCAGAGTTCATTCCCTTATCCTTCAGTCATTCTTTGTTTATATACTATTCTGTCTTTCTCTTTCTTTATAAAAACCACTTCACTGCCCCTACAGATTTACTTCCCAGAATTTATTAGAACACAGTTTGTAACAAAAATGCAATACTTTCTGGCAATGATGGATCCAAAGGCTTCCACATCAGATTATTCTTTCCAGAATCTAAATTTCATCAATCAGATAAGGTTTTGCCTCTGAACTCTTGCAAAAGAATCCATTCCTTCTCTCTTCAATCATCCACATCTAGATTTGCTCACCTACCTGACTTTATCTCTCAGAAAAAATCTTTAGGACAGGACAGCTAGTTACCCACATAAACTCCACCTCTTCAAGAGGAGTGCAATGTGCAAAATATCCTGGAAAAGACAAAACTGCAAACCAGAATATGCAACAAACCTGGTGTTGCTAAAGTCTGAAAATGACACCAAGCAAAGTGGAAATCTGAAAAAAAAAATCCACCTTCCCATATCAACCTCCAACTGCAAGCAAAATGCTAATAACTTTATGTAGTTTCTCACGTTGAAGAAACACTGATATTTGACAGAAGTGATAAATACTGTGACATGTTAATTATTTGGAATGAGTCTAGCTGCAGCTCTACATATTCTAACTCTGCTAGCTACTCACAATCACGACCTCAAACTCACCTTCAGTTCAGTTCAGTTCAGTCGCTCAGTTGTGTCTGACTGCGACCCCGTGAATCGCAGCACGCCAGGCCTCCCTGTTCATCACCAACTCCCAGAGTTTACTCAAATCCATGTCCATAGAGTTGGTGGTGCCATCCAGCCATCTCATCCTCTGTCCTCCCCTTCTCCTCCTGCCCCCAATCCCTCCCAGAGGACCTTAGGGCCTTGTTTAAGAAAGTCTACAAACAGCGCAAATAGCAACAGTTTCAAATCCTAATGGGATGCTCAAAAGCAAGGTCTCCTGCAACACCCTTCTTAGTGAGGGACAGCAGAAAGGAAAAAGAAAAAGAGGGAATCTACCCAGTTTTTTCAGAGCATTGTGTGTGTGTGTCTGTGTGTGTGTGTGTGTGCGCGCACACACACACATTCAGCCACTCAGTTGTATTCAACTCTTTTCAACCCTATGGGCTACAGCTCGCCAGGTTCCTCTGCTTATGAAAGTTCCCAGGCCATAATATGGAAGCGGATTGCCATTTTCTCCTTCAGGGGATCTTCCCTGACCCAGGGATTGGACCTGCATCTCCTGCATTGGCAGGCGGACTCTTCACCACTGTGCCAGAGAGGATTACTCATCAAACACTTGAGTGAGTTTCTTTGAGTTGTTAAGGCCTGCTCTATCCTAAGAAACACACAACAGGTTCAGGAGTCAGACAAATCTGATAGAGAGGAAAACGCAATGCTTTGTCCAGTCACCGAACTGAGAAGGGCCATTAACAGACAAGTGAGGGAAAACCCCGTGAGACCAGGGCCCAACCACATCAGAGTAATGTTGACTTTTACCATGCAGTGCAGGAATGGAGTAGCAAGTACAACCAAAAAAAAAGAACATGTTAGAAACGCTTAGCAGTGTGGTAAATAGTGAGAGCAGTCTAAAACGCCTCCTCTTCTGTGGCTGCATTTGGCTAGTTCACTGATTCCTCTTTCCTCCTCATGGTCTTAAAGGGCCCCGAGTTCTCCTCCATGTAAGGTAAATCCTTGAAGTGTGAGGTTTCTTGCATTCTTTCTTTGTTGCCCATGCACATGCAGAAGATTCAGGAAGAGGTCCTGTAAGATGTCAGTATCACAAGATGGAAGGCACCTTACATTGCAGGTTGTCTATTGATACATCTGATTAGAATGTGTATGCTTCGATGTTACATCATGGAGATTTTGTGTAATTTATTACAGCTGAGGTTAGCAGTTGTAACATAAAATTTAGGAAATTCAACCTTGCAACATTTCTCAGTAATGGACAAGGACAGATTACACGTCAAAAGCACACCACCTTTTACCATATTAACAAGTGGTCACAAGTGCACTTGAGAATTGTTCTTATACAACTTCATTTATGTGTATGTTTGATAGTTGAACTTCCATACTAAAACCTAAAACTAGAAAGAAAAATCGGCTATTGATTCAATGATAAGTATCAATGGAATGGAAATTAAATGCTTCAACTTATTTCATGGCAAACTTTGTCAAGACATAAGAATAATAAATGATAAATGCAAATAAATAAATAAATAATAAATGCAAATTGGGCTTTATAAAATAAATATCAATTCAAGTTCACTGAAGAGATGGGAAGAAATCTTTATGAGCGAGAGTGATTTTTACCAGATAAAGTTCATTCTGGAACTTTCTGAGAACAGTTGAAACTGCTCATTCTTGTTTAGTGTAACTTAAGGAATTTAGTTCTCTGTTAGTCAAAATGAAAAACCTCACAACTCATGATCACTGGACAGAATACTCAGAAGAATGTTTTTTCTCGTCAGTGGAGGAGCAAGTATCTCTTTACTTAACATTGATCCGGTTTCACCTGTCAAAGCTTAAAAGAAAGATGAAAAAAGAATGAAACTGACTCCAGGCAACTTAAGTACATCTTAGAACAAAGCTCAATAATATTTATAAAAACATAAAAATATCCAGAACTCAGTAAGATAAATTCACAAGTTTGGATAACCAATCAAAAATTACCAGATAAAGGACATATATATACTAAGCCTCAAACTAGCATCACACTCAATGTTGAAAAATTGAAAACTTTCCTTCAAGATAAGGAACAAGACAAGGATACCCACTCTTTCATTTTACTCAATATAGTACTGGAGTCCAAACCAGAGCAGTGAGAAAAGAAAAAGAAATAAAAGGTATCCAAATAAACTATCTCTAATGGCAGATGACATGATTATGTATGTATATGTATAAGACTCTTGTCAAAAAAGTGATAGAACTAAACAAATTCAATAAAGTTGCAAAGTACAAAATCAATATACAAAAATCAGCAGCATTTCTATACACTAATAATGAACTATCAGAAAGAGAAATTAAGGAAACAGTCACGTTAAAATTGCATCAAAAATAATAAAGCACTTAGGAATAAATTTAACTAAGAAGATGAAAGGCCTATATACTGAAAAGACCTGTAAACTGAAAAAAAGATATGAATGAAAGAAATTGAAGACACAAATAAGTGCAAAGCTGTTCTGTGCCCATAGATTGGAAGAAATAATTTTGTTAAAATGTCCATATTACTAAAAGCAATTCATAGATTCAAGGCAATTTACTATTGCCTTGTAAATAATTTGAACGCCATTTTTTTGCAGAAAAAGACCAAAAAAAAAAAAAAAAAAAAAAGCCCTGACATCTGTGTGGGTCCACAAAAATCTCAACTAACCAAAGCAATCTTGAGGATTACAGGAGTCTTCACACTCCCTGAATTCAAACTATATTACAAAGCTATGATACTCAAAACAGCAAAATAACTGTCATAAACAGAGACACAATGATCAATGAAACAGAACAGAAAGCCTGTAATAAACCCACACATATCACACATATATGGTTAAATAACTTATAAGCAAGGGGCAAAGAATATACAATGGGAAAAGGATAGTCTTTTCAATAAATGGTGTTGGGAAAACTGGACAATCTCATGCAAAAAAAACAAAAACAAAAAAATGAAGACAGTTCACTATCTTACACCAAACCCAAAAATCAACTCAAAATGAATTAAAGACTTGAACATAAGACCTAAAGACATAAAATTCTCAGAAGAAAATATAGGAGGGTAAGTTCATTGACAAAGACTTGGTAAAGATTCCAAAAGCAAAGTAAACAAAATCAAAAATAAACAAGTGGGTCAAAAATGATTATTTATACCTAAAGAAAATTATATATATATTATATATATATATAATTTTGATCTACAAAGAGGAGGAAAACCAATCAATTGGAATCAACCCAGGGGTGATACAAATGACAGAATTAGCAGACAAGGTCATTAAAACAATTTCTATAACTATATTCTATATGTTCAAGAAGCTAGAAGAAAGACTATTCATCTGAAGCAGAGACTTGGGAGACTGGAGAAAAAGATGCACACAATACTTCTAAAAATGAAAACTGTAGTGTCCAACATGAAAAATGCACTGGATAAAATTTAAAGTAGACTAGAGACCTCTGAAGAGAATGTTTGAAGATTTCTTAAAATGACAATTCTTAGTCAGGGGTTTGGAATGAGACTCCTATGCATCTCTTAACATGTGCCTGATGCAAACCATGTTGCTGGTCTCAGAACAATCCTTGAAGTAGCAAGGGACCAGAGTCATATTTGGTACCCTAGACAACAGAACTAGGCAACAAGTTTAGGATTATAGGGTGGCAGAAAGAAGGTAGTATCATGAAACACACTCCTCAATGGAGCGGTGAGGTTTTTGTTACAGGTGTTGAAAAAGTCATCAGTATTCAGCCATGTTGTAGAGATGATGGAACTACAATATTTCTGAGCTTCCTTGTAATGCTAAAATTAGATGATTCATTAAACTGAAACATCAAAAAACATGTTTTATAAACTCTCAGTATTGGAAGGTGGCCATAGAAAGGCTACATTGGCCTAGTGAAAACAACACAAGGGCCGGCCATAGGCTAGGGAATAACTTCACAGATGAAGGCAGCAGCATCCATCTACCCAACAGATATTTATTAAACCATCACTGTGTGCCTGGTATTGGAGATAAAGTAACAAATATGACTGGCACTCCAGAACTTGGCAAATCCATCATTTTTAAAATGCCATGGATAGGACCAGGAAAACTGGACATGCTTTCCTACCCATAAATACTGCAAAACATTAAATATCAAAGGAAATACCAGTCTTCATATTCACAAGAGCCACTGAGCTACAAAAGACAGATGAGCTACAACAGATCAAATCCACAGTTGGGGGAACAGATTGTAGTTTCTCTAGGAATTCTCAAAGAGGTTTTTGGTTTGTTTTTTTTTTTCCCCCTAGTTACTCTGTCAGAATAACAGAAGAATGACATTTCTCCTGAACTAAATGTCAACTTTGAATTGACTGACACTTCCTAGGTGTAAATTATCTTTTTTGCTTCCTCCTATCACAGAACATCCAATGTTATACATGTAACATGCATTTGCTATAGTGTCATCTTTGCAAGTAAAACGATACCACTATAGATTTATTAGCATATGTATTGCTCTAATTCCCTGAAAGGAAATAAGCTGTCACAAATGCTCAGAATAAGGAAGGTTACTTTTTCACTTCAGTGCACTTCATTAGAGAAATAAAGACATAAGTGGAATTTCTTGATCCATATAATACCTGTCACAAAACATAAAAAAATACTTTCTCATTTGAGATTAAGTCAATTTTCCCCATGTCATCTGCCTTCCTTTATGGTTAGGATCATAAATTGCATGTCACCACATGACAGGAATTTGGGAAATGTGGAAGTCTTGGATTTACACCAAGTATTTCTTAACAACTTGTTCCTTCTTCAAAGGAATCATGCAAATTCCATAATTACAAGCTTATAAGAAACCCAACAAGCTCAGCTGTCATTTTCTGATACTTTGAATCGAGAGATTTTTTTTTAAACAGTGAGCCAGTGGAGCATAAAGCAGTAGTCTGTACTCGTCACATGTATCATAACCACCTGGAAAACATGTTTAGTCACAGATGGCTGGGCTTTCACACCCAGAGATTCTAATTCAGAAGGTCCAGGATGGAGCCTGGGAGTCTGCATTTCTAATTCCCTGGTCATGCTGCTGATGCCTTCTGGAGATCCTACTTTGAGAACAACTGGCATAAAACTTAGGAACATGGGTGTTGGACTAAAATAAAACAGTTTGGGTATTTATTAATCGTATGATCTGCCTCCAACCTCCCTGTGCAAGTACTGGCTAAGCCTCAGCTTCCTCATCAATAAAATAAACATAATAATTGTAATAATGCCTTTTTTTTAAAGCTAATGAGAGAATTATAAAGAAAAATGCTTGTAACAAATTTATCATTGCATGGCAGGATGTAGGCATGAATGAATGTTAGCCAACCCACCATCATTCACAGCAATTGATCACAGAGATACTAGCTACACAGCCTCTGGGGAAGGAGAGCCTAGGTCTCTGAGCCAGGTCAGTCATTTCCCAGCTCCTTACTCAAAGAAGTTCTTCCCTTCCTACCCATGAGCTCTGACTCTCAAAGCTAAGCATTTTCTTGGGTAGCAGCGAGTCAATGAGCTTTGCCTTTCTTTCATCTGTTGATAAAAATCTTTTTGAGTTCAAGGACATAAGAAACGGAGAGGAGAATTGGGCAAATCTGTCCATAGTTGGCAGGATAGTAAGGCTGAGTGCAGAAGGAGAATCCCTATTCTTAAGAAGACTGACCTCTTAGACTGTGTGCTGATGAATGCCTTGGAGCCTCCCTTCCAGGCTGGCTATAGAGTGGAAGTTGGTTGGGATAGCTTTTTCAAATATTACTCAAGAGAGTTTAAGTTTATATAGGGGCACTAGGAATTGGATAGGGCTTCCCAGGTGGCTCTGTGGTAAGGAATCTGCCTGCAATGCAGGAAATGCAGTTTCTATTACTTGGTCAGGAAGACTCGCTGGAGATGGAAATGGCAACCAACTCCAGTATTCTTACCTGGAGAATTCCATGGACAGAGTCCATGGCAGGCTATAGTCCATGGGATAGCAAAGAGTGGGACACGATGGAGCATGCACACACTCAGGCATTGGACAGCCTGGTCCCTGAGGACAGAGCTATCAAAAAGCTGCAGTGGATCAACACATCTTCAGTCAACATATGGATTTTGAAATGTGAGCAGAAAACTTTTATTAGTTTGAAAGAATTTTCTTATTAACTCAAATAATATTTATTGTATTTCATCAGCATAAGAGTAGCAGGCTAAAAAAAAAAGCTGTCTCTTTAATGTGGAAAACAAGAGTTTAGTTAAATTAATGTAAGAAAACTTGAGTACTTTACATTTAGAATACATTTCCATGTTTATGAGGTCTGAGTTTATTACTTAATAACTAGAGACTTGAAACTCTGCTTAGAATATAATTTCCCCTCTGTGGTTTCTATGACTACTCTCTTTTATCTTATGAACTCATTGTAGTCAGATGTGTGACTGTTGCTGCAGTAACAGCATCTATTTCTTGAGGAAATTAGAATATTTGCATCAAGTAAAACTTTCCTGTTCCTATAGGCATTTAGCACAGTATCAAATAAACTGCATGCCTTTTGGTTCCTTCTTTCAATCAGATATGGTGTGTTTCAATTTCTTTTCAGTTCTTCAAGAGGTGTGGTAAAATATTGTATGTCTCTGTAGAAGGGCACCCTGGTTCCAACTGAAGTGAGAAAAGTAAAGAGCTCATGTGATCCGGCACTGCCTGCGTGCCAGGGGCTGTTCTCAACACTTCACATGCAGGAACCCTCTTAAAACAAGATCAGGATACAGTTTCATCATTTCTGTTTTCAAGATGAGGAAACTGAGACAGGATGAGGTTAAATAATGTACCCGAAGGTTTACTGGTAGTCAGCGACAAAGCTGCTAAAACCTATGCGATTCTTCACAACTTAGTAATGTACAGAGCATGTGTCTTCTAACCTGAGAAGCGCAACTTTGTTTTTAATATAGGTAACATAAAGCCCACCAGAGACTCATCAGTTGAGTCAGCCAGTAAACGCCAAGTAAAATATTGACGTCTTTTCATCTGGTTGGGGGGAAAAACTCATATGGCTATTAAAATCTTTCTAGGTATTTATCCAAGGCCAAAGTATTCCTAGATACTTGATGAAGCATCATTGTAACTATTAATAAACACTGCAACACCCTAAGCCATCCATCTACTGATTACTCACGATGCCAGGCCATCTTTATTTCAGGTAATTCAGGGGGCTTACAGGTTAGACTGTTTCACGTTTGGAGAAAATTGACACTCAAGAGAGACCACTCATGCATGGCTCCCTCATTCTCTCACCCCCTCTCATTTCATAAATTTCCAGAAACTTTTTGGCCAGAGCATTGTAGATGGAGGGATTTGAAACATGGGACAGTTCAAGATTTATCTGAATCTTATTCAAAATTGGTAATAGCTTGTTAACTGCTATTCACTCTGCTTAAAAAGGCAATAAAGATGTTTCTACGTCTTAGAAAAACGATGGTTTAAACTGCAAAATTATGACACTAATGAAGAAAATAAAGTTTGATGTCATTTCTGTATTAAATGGAAATTCTAGTCATTTAGTAAAATGAAAGTATAGAAGATTTTAACAAAAAAGCTATCCAAATAGAATGTCTGTTTTATAGATCAATTAAGTATTCGTTAAACTCTAACTGTGTTTTGTTTTACCTCTCCCCCGTTCCCAGAGGAAATTCTTCACGAATCAGATACACAAGGTAGAGATTCCATAATCATCTCCTAGCATGGTTATCTAGATGCTGTCCTGAAGATTATGACCTCCGTAGATCTTCTCACTTTCAAAATTATCATTCAGACAGTGTTCAAGCAATATGAGGCATGTTCTAACCCCAAAAGACAAGCAAATTCACTTTCATAAATAAAATTAGCCATGGAAATTACATCTGAATGACCTTATGCTTTAACGTTCTTACCTTCTGCTTTTCTTTTCAATTCTACTCTAAACCAATGACCACAACTCAGTTATCAGCCTCTTCTTTATCACCCCTTTTCAGAGATATTTATTGTACAAACTACAAATCATAATACAATAGCCTCTACAATGCGGGCTACACAGCATTTGGCTTGGAGTTTGGTCAACCTAGATTTATGTCCTTCTCTGGCTTTCTGACATCAGACAAGTTAATTCGGCTCTCTCACTCTTAGTCTCATTTTTAAAATGGGGGTAGTAAAAGCACTATCATTTATGGTTAAGAATAAACAAAATGATGCAAGTTAAAGGGAGCTAAACATGCCACCCCAACATGGGACTGTAGTCATAACTTTTGCAACAGAGTCTAATATGTAGTACACATTCAATGAAATGCTAACACATAGAAAAAATCAATGCGAGCCTAAGTCACATATGTCTTCTTCCTGGAATTAAAGAAACCATGAAGATTTCAAGACAAGGATGCTGAAAAGGTGGCTCTGGAACTGGTCTCTGAAACTGTCTCATACCTCTGACACTTCCTCACTTCCACATGTCTAGAGGCTCATGAGAAAGCAGATCATAGTCATGATAACTCCTCTTAAATTAGGTCTAAAAGAAAACATGATATTTGGGTTGTTCCTTGCAGACAGTACTTTTCTTATGCAGCTCTTTGTATAAACCTTGAAACAACATTTTCTATTCTTGTCCTCTTCTGAAGGTGACTGCATCTTATTCCTATGGGATTCTAAGTTACTGGATAAAGATGCTGCACTGTCATCTTCCCTAACTGAGCAGCCAGAAACTCTAACTAGACTCTTCTGATTTCATTTTTTTTCTGCATCTATTTCAGTGGTCCAGAGTTCTGGTGTTTCAGGTACTGTGCATCCATTATGTCAGAGAGGAATTTTCCAGCGACAAGTGATGCTATCCTCCCTGCTCTAGGGTAAGCCCACAGTCCCTCAGAGGGTGCCACTGCTCAGTCCCAGAAAGGTGGCCAGTGCCAGGACTCACACCTCCACATGTTCTTCCAACTGCATACCCTGGGGCTGCCCCATGAGCCAAGGGAAGATCACCATCCATGAAGCTGTGTTCTCTGTACAAGTCTGATTCAGGTCTGTATCCTCTGGCTCCTTCCTTTCTCTAGGTGCCTTGTACTTCCTGAACATCGGAGAGGCCTCCCTCCATCCTGCCATGCTGTCTCTCAGCCACATTATCTTAGGAGAGGGCAGGAGATCAACACAGACATCAACTGTCCACCTGAAATGGACTTGGCCAGTCATGCCATAGCTGCACTGGATACTGCTTACTGTACACAGATGATCGGAATTTTTATTGTCTTTCATTGCAGACATATATGTTCCTGGGCTCTGAGATTACAATTTTTAAAACTGAGAAGAGATAACCACTAGTGATGAACCTAGGGCTCTCAAATTACATGGCTACTGAACTCTGGAAGAAGCCATAATATTCAAGTTTTATTATTATTTTTATGCTTTATTCTAAAATAGCTGTAAATCAAGTAGAAATACTTCTGTTTGTGAGCGTTATCTGTTCAGTCAATGCTTTAGGGTTCTTTTTTGATAATTCAAATGTAAGTCAAATATTTCAGTGTTTTAATTGTTCTTCTCAAATTTCTTTGATTATCAGAAGTACCTGTGGCAGCTTCTGATACACAGATTTCTAATCCCTACCAGAGGCTTATTAAACTTCTGGAGATGGGATCAGAAAAAAATTTTTCCCCCCAAAGATGTTCCCCCAAGTGACATGGGTAATGAGTCCAATTTAGGAACAAATGAGCAATGATGAAAGAGATAATTCAAGGCACTTGGCAAAATCTTACCCAGAGGAAAATCACCCCCTTGGCCTACCCTTGGCAGTGGGAGATGTCTTTCAGAAGCATTTATAAATGGCTGAGTTGTGAACAAAGTACCTTTCAAGGATAAACCTGAGAATATGTATGTTAAGCATGAGAGAAACTTTAGATTTGCAGTTATATGTTGAAAGTGTTTACATAAATAGTATTGCTTTTGATATTTATGACCAAGTAACAGCACAAAACAGTGAAAACTTGACTTTAAACTCTTTCTTTTCTTTAAGTTTCTGTATTTTGTGAGTTGAATAGCATATCCCCAGACTCATATCCATTCTGAAACCTCAGGAAGTGACCTTATTTGGAGTTAGGGTCTTCCCAGATACAATTAGTTAAGATGAAGTGTTACTAGATTAAAGTGGGCCCTAAACTCAATGGCTGGTGACCCTGTAAGAGGAGAGACACAGAGACATGGACGCACAGACAGGAGAAGTCCATGTGGAGAGAGAGGCAGAGACTGGAGGGATGTGTCTTCAAGCAAAGGAATCTGGAGGCTTGTTAGCAACTGCCTGAAGCAGGTAGAAAGGAACGGGATGGACCCTCCCCGGTACCCTCCAGAAGGGACCAGTCTGCTAACACCTTTACTTCAGGCTTCCAGCCTCTGAAACCATGAGAGAATAAATCCCCACCCAGTTGTGATAATTTCTTATGTCAGCCCTTGCAAAGTAATTGGCTGTAGAAGCGGATACGTTGAAGGGCACTGGAAAGACCACTGCAGTGAGGAAACAGAGTCTAAATTCTAATCCCAGTATAGTCCAATATTGTCCTTGGCTCACTTTTTTTATTTTTTTAATACTTTGAACATGTTACTTACTGGGTTCTAATTGCCTCACTTGCAAAATGAGAAAATGGAGTAGAACGAGATGATTTTCAAAGAATTTCCTCCAACTCCTTTGATTCACGATCTGAGAGCATCTTTTAGTTATTTTTGTATTACCATTCTGTCACTTGCTTTACCGGTCACTTTCTACTCACAACACAAACAACAGTTTCTCAGAACAAATAACTTGAAACTCCAATGTCTATCTGCTCCTGCTTTTAAAATCACTCTAGGAAATCTGACTGAAAACACACTTGGGAAGAAGATTTTCACCTGCTGGCAAGGAGACAGGATCTGTCTCCAAGTGTACTTCTGGTCAACTTTCTCCTAAGCAAGGTAGCAATAATAATAATGAACATCTATTGAGTACTTACTAGGTTTTAATCTCTAAGTGCTTTGTTCATATTATCCCCTTTAATTGTCCACAGTCTTTTGGAACTGAAATGAAATATTATAGAGGCGGGGCTTCCCCGGTGACTCATGGTAAAAAAAAAAAAAAAAAAAAAAATCCACCTGCAATGCAGGAACTGGAGGAGATATGGGTTCTATCCCAGGCGGTCAGGATGATCCCCTAGAGGAGGGCATGGCAACCCACTCCAGTATTACTGCCTGAAGAATCCCATGGACAGAGGTGTCTGGCGGGCTATAGTCCATAGAGCTGCAAGGAATCGGACATGACTCGTGACTAAGCACACACAAATTATGGCCTACTCATATGTAAACAATTGACTCGCAGGATAAATTCCAGGGCATATAAGCATAATTCAGGCTTAAAGTCACATGTGTCCACAGTTATTTAATCAGTCATGTTTGGGGATGAAGTACAGATTCTACATTCCTCTCCAGCAGAAGGCCTACATACATTTCAGACAGCAAAACCATAATTTAAAGCATAAGAACGTATTGTTCCACAAGCTGGTTTACCCAACTGACTCCCAGCTGACATCTATGTGAGATGTCTTTTACATATTTTAGGAGATCAGATACTTCCAATGCAATATTCATCTGCAAACCTTTCCCTGAGAAAGAGAAGCACTGTTACCAGTTCCCTGAATGCATGTTAAGAGCCCAGGGGGATTGACAGAGAAGGCATAAGTCAGAAGGTCCGTGGCCAAGTCACTAAATTTCCCCATGCCTCTGTTTGACTGATTGACTTTCATCGTATATTTACCAGATGCTTATTTGTGCTAGGCCTGGTGCTACATACTAGGGATAAATCAGTGAGCAAAATGGAAACAAAACATCTGGTATACTGGAGAAACAAAAAATTAAATAAAGTTATCTACTAATATATTAACACATCAACACAAAATTAGCACATGATATTAACAATATCAAGGACTCTCAAGAAAAAGAGTATGCGGTAACATTCTAAGAGAGACTCCAGATTTCAATGGAATTCAAGGAAGGTCACTCTGAGGACATGAAAGTACCATGCAAGTTAAGTTAAAGGGAGGAAAGGTTTGGAGGAGTCTTATGTGGGAAGGGACTTAGTGTTCTGAAGGAAGCTAAAGCAAGCAAACATAGCAAAGTTAAAAGCAACGAAGAGGGAGACATGGGATGAAGTGACTGCATTTTTATCCTGAGTTTAATTTACACATATTGAAATTTTTACAACTATAAAATGAGCAGAGTGGCATTTATTTTATTGTTTATTTCCTACATAAGGAATAAAGCAATAGTGTTTATGAATATGCCAGATATATACATGTCATACAAAATAAGGTATTTCTTGCTATAAGTGTATTTTTCTGCTAAGTACAACATAGAGCCTCCTCTTTCTTCTGGATCAAGAACTTCTGAAGAGAGCCAAGAGAGAAAGATGCTTTAACACTACACTTCAAGAGAGCTAGAATTCTTGGTAAACCTGATTCTGAATCATTAGCTTCTAAATAATAGATGCTAGACAATTTTATGATAGGCATATTAATTATTCATTTGGATAATTTAAATTGATTTCAAATTATACTATATCATTTTCTATTAAATTTCAATAAGACTGCAAGAGATCCATTAAATTCTAAGTCATTATCATTAATTTTCATTAAGATGAATGGACACCAAATATATTCCATCTCTTAAAGTCAATGATTTCCAGTATTGGTTTGATCAAATTACTGTGACTATGAGCCAGGTCTTGGCTGTGCCCTTCACAAATAACAATGGCTTTTGGATCAGAAGGCAAGCCTTCTGAAATATCCAACACATGCCTCCAACAGGATGGCTGTTATGTTAGACTTACTATTTTAACACCCTTTATTAGGTACAACAGAAAAGCAACACATATTTAAAGTGTTCAATTTGGTGTTTTATGACATAGTATGTAAGTATTAGAAAACCACCACAATGAGCACTATTCATGATGGCCACATGTGGCAACAACCCAAATATCCTATGATATGCACAGCAAAACATAATGTGGAGTCTGAAATTCATACGCCTGCTACAGTGGGGACAAACTCTGAAGCATGATGTTATGTGAAATAAGCCAGATACAGAAGGACAATATCCGTCACTTCTCATAATTTCCTAGTTGCCCTTTGGGAACCCATCTTGCCTTGCTACCCCTCCTGCTCCATCCTCCCTATCACTCACAAACCCACAGGCTCATCTGCTTTCTGTCACTAGAGACTCAACTGCATCTTCCAAAGTTTTATACAAATAACATCACAGATTGTATGCCTGACTTCTTTCACTCAACAATTATTTTAATATTCATTGTCAGTGTGTGCTTGAGAGTTCATTCATTTTTAACAGCTTAGCATTATTTTATTGTGCATATAACACAATTTTTTTAATCCATTTACCTATGGATATATACTTGGATTGTCCCCAGTGTTTCGGCTAGAAGTAAAACACTAAGAACATCTAAGTACAAGTCTTCATAGAGATGTATATTTTCTTTTCTCTTGAGTGAAAACCCAGGAGTGGAATGTCTGGGTCATATTGTAAGTCAATGACTAACTTTATTACTGCAGTAAAGCATACAAAACAAAAAAATTTACATTTTAAGTATTTTAGGTGTACAATTCAATGGCATTAAGTAAATTCACACTGCTTTGTAACCATTACCATCATTTATCTTCAGAACTTTACCATCTCAAACTGAAATTCTGTACCCATGAAAAATATCTCTGGGTTCTCCCTTCTCCCGCCCCCTAGAAATCACCATCATTCTCACCCCATAAATGTCACTATTCCAGGTACCTTATGTAACTGGAATCAGGCAAAATCTGTCCTTGTGTGACTGGCTTATTTCATTTAACCTAATGCTTCACGGTTCATTAACAGTAGCAGGTGTCAGAATTTCATACACATTTTATTCATACTTCAAAAGACATTTGGGCTGCTTCCACTTCTGGTTATTGTGAAGAGTGCTGCAATCAATGCTGGTGTAAAATATCTGTTTGAGTTTTAGCCTCCAGTTCCAGAAGTGGAATTTATGGACCATAGGGCAATTCTATGTTCAGTTTTTCGAGGAACTGCCATCCTGTTTTCCACGGAGGCTGTACCATTTCACATTCCTCCAGCAATATGAAAGAGTTCCAATTTCTTTCTGAACATCTGACTTTTTAAGAAACCAACAAGCTGTTTTCTAAAGTGGTTGCATTATTACACATCCCATCTAGCACTTCCTACTTCTCTGTATCACTGCAAACACTTCATACGATCAGTCTTTTTCATTTTAAATATCCTCATAGGTGTGCAGCGCTATTTCATGGTGTTTTTATTTTAATTTGCATTTCCCTAATGACTCACTGTGTTGAGCATCATTTTCTGCATTTACTTCTGCAGTTAGCTGACACAACCACAGGGATCACACCTTGTTTCCCATCCCTCGGGAAGATCTGTTCTTACCTGCCTGATTTTCAGGTTCTTAAAAAGCATTACTTTATTATATATAGTTTCTTTTCCTTAACCATTGTTTCAGACAAGGGCATAAATCTGGTACCTGGTACTCCATCTTGGCCATAAGTGGAAGCCTGGATTGACTATTTTTGAGCCAAAGCTGTGATTATATGAACATTTTTAAACTAACATAATGAGTACATTTCCTCACCCTGGCCTTTTAAATTAACTCTTGAATCAACTTGTAAACATATTGTGAAATGTACCATAAATACTATACAGAGCTAATTCCTTTTTACTTTTAGTGCTTTCAAAACTATCAGCAAAGACAGGTGTCCACTTATAAGAGGTTTAGAAACTCGGCAGAAAAACGAGAAACAGTTTTTATATGACATTGTAAGTTAGAAGTCAGGCAGATACAAAATATTTAGTAAGCTGACTTTTTAACTTACTGTTCACCTAGGTTTGCTCTGCTCTGTGCTAAGCAGAGGGAGAACCAAAATGAAAAAACACAAGTTCCCCGCCCTCCAGGAGCTTACATTCCAGTGGAAGGAAACAGGAAATACTTATACATGATCATGTTAGATAAGCAACAGAAGAAAATAAGGTAGGATAATGGGGGAAATAAGATTTGGGAGGAATAAGAGTGACTCTTTAGTCAAATAATTCCTAAGACCTAAATGGTAAGAAGGAACCAGAAGTCAAGATTTGGAAGTCAAAGTGTCAGTCGCCCCAGTCGCCTCAGACTCTTTGCGACCCCATGCACTGTAGCCCACCAGGCTTCTCTGTCCATGGAATTCTCCAGGCAAGAATACTGGATTAGGTAGTCTTTCCCTTCTCCAGGGGATCTTCTTCACCAGAGACTCAAACACAGGTCTCCTGCATTGTAGGCAGAATGTTTACCATCTGCATGACCAGGGAAGTCCATGAGCCACCAGGAAAGAAAAGCCTCAAATCACTAATCACTAGGGAAATGAAAAAAAAAAAAAAGAAAACCACAATGAAATATTACCTCGATATCTGTTAGAATGGCTATCACCGAGAAGATAAGAAATAATAAGTGTTTGTGAGATTATGGAGGAAAAACATTCCTGTGCGCTGTTGGGAATGTAAATTGGTGCGGCCACTATGAAAACCTACCCTAATATGAAAACCTACCCTATGCGGCCACTGTGAAAACCTACCCTAATATGGTGGCTCTTACAAAGTTAAAGGCGGAACTACCTTATGATCCAGCAATTCTACTTTTGGATATTTAACCAATGAAAATGAAAACACTAACTGAAAAAGATATATACATTCCCGTGTTCACTGAAGCACTGTTTTACAATAGTCAAGACATGAAAACAACCTATCAACAGATGAACACACACACGCACACCCAATGGAGTATGATTCAGTCCATTTTTGACAACATAGATGTACCTTGAGGGCATTATGCTAAGTGAAATAAGTCAGAGGAAGATAAACACTGTATAATCTCACTTATATATGGAATCTGAAAATAAACTCATTGAAAACACATCAGATGTGTGGTTACTAGAGCAGAAAGCAAAGGTGAGGTGTGGTGGGGGGGTGGAAGAATTAGATGAGGGTGGTCAAAATACACAAGATAGATAAGTACTGGGGGCATACTGTCTAATATGATGACTATAGTTAACACTTCTGGATGGTATATATAAAAGTTGCTAAAGAGTAAACCCTAAAAGTTCTTCTCACAAAGGAAAAAAAAAAATTTGAGCATATCATATCTATGTGAGATGATGGATGTTCATTTATCTTTTTGTGTTGATATGTGTTGATTCTTTTGCAATATATGTAAGTTAAGTTATTCTCCTGTATACCTTAAACTTACACAGTGCTACATGTCAATTATAACCCAGTAAAACTGAAAAAAAATAAAAAGATTTGGAGGGAAAGCAAATATGTTAGGAGGAACAATTGGGTATATTCAAGGAAGAAAGACAATACTGTTGAAGTAACTGGGAGCGGAGTCCCCAGTGAGACCCTCATGTTCTCTCCAAGGCTATCGCAGGAGTATGAAATTTCTCTAAGCCAACAGAAAATCACGGGGGTTTGGGAGAGGCTAACCAATTAAGTGATGACAATCTTTTAGGTAATTTTTGTCTCCTCACCCTTTTAAAAAGATGATCCCACCTTCCACAAGAATGGCCAACAGTAGGGAGAAACAATAATAAATAAAAGAAAAAGCAGAAACAAGGGTAAAGGCCAGTTTGTGTGTTAATGCAGAGTGCTAGGAAGGATGATGAAAGAACATAAATGAGCGAAGATGGCTGGATAAAACCAAAAGGTAATGGTGTGATCCTTAGCAAACTGAAGAATACATTCCTAGTCACAAAGAATGGTTGCCACTTCATTCTGGTTAATTACTGACACTTGAAATATAGACCAAATATTGCCAACTACTCTAATGCTTCAAGGGTCCAGACACCCAGATTGTTAAGACATTCTAATTCTGTAATACCTTATGGAAAGCCTCAAAATGTCTGTATGAGAGGATAGTACTATGGACCAACAGTTTGTGGTCCCTGGTATTAGCTGATAATACAAAAGAATTTAATGGCTGGATGTAGGTATCTGGGAAAAGAGAGACTGAAATCTGTGTTGTGAATTTTGCAGATTAAAAGGTGACTGTGAGATAGATGATGGGGCTAAAGAATGGCTCCATGGAAGAGGTGGAATTTGTGGTGACCCTTGTAGGCTATGTGTTCTGAAGTGGCAGAATGTCATGGGGAGGGCATTTTAGACAGAAGCCACAGTTAGTGCCAAATCAATGAGTTTCAAAAACCCAAGAGCTGTTGGGATTAAGATGAGTCAACCGGTCAGAATGAGGAGTTTGATAATAGAGTACAAGTAAATCAAACAGGAAAGGTAAGTCAAATACATGAATTTGGATAGCTATGGAACTCAATGTAGACACATGCTATACACTGATCCTATATTTTCCAATGAGATGCAGTCAGGGAATAGTGACTCAACAATTATGCTCTCTTAGCAACTCTTGCATTAGATGTTTAAATCAACTGAATGAAGGGCAAGAGAGAACTTGCTGGAGAAAAACTGAGTTGATATGATCAATGATTATTTTTACATGGGCGTAAGTTCTGAGCATGCATTTTCATAAATGAGAGATTTTTCTCCCCTCTTCTAAGTGCCAGGAGGAAGTTTCTCTTTTAGATAGGCGTCATGGTGATAAATACTCCAAACTGTGTGATTAAAGGCACACTTAATCTCTTTTTCAAAAACAGCAAACTCCCAGGGCTAGAAAAGCCCTTGAACCTTCAATGCCATGGATCCTCTGGCCCTACAGTATTTATAAGCAGGAGAGACTATGGGAACATCAAAGAGGCCTTTTATTTAGGATCCAGCCATCCTCCTTTGAAGGAGAAGCCTAACACTGTCCATGGTGTGGTTATTTCTTCCAAACGGAGTTGATCTGCCAAGTGCTGAGTCATCACTCCTGATCCTACTGCACAAGGTGCCTGGCCCTGAGAAGTAACTATCTCAGCTGTTGCCTAGAGTGCACCCCAGCTTGTCTCAGACAGCGAGGCTGCAAGAGTCATGTTCCCCAAATCACCAGGCTGCATCAGGTCTCATCATGCTCTTCAATATGACGGCTGTGACGCTGCCATAATCCAGTTCTGCCTCCACCTGCTTTTTGCTTGGAGTATGAAGTAGGTAATCACCTCTGAGAAAACGCAGGTTAGTCACTGTCAGAGGGTAGGGGGATGATAAAGAATCACAAGGATCATCTAGCTGTATCTTCTTAGTCATACAAGGCTTTGCAAGCTAAGTACTGTGAACTATATAAGGGGTTTAAATACATTAGTGCATTAATTCTGGCGCTAGAGACTCCTACTGCTTGTAACTAAATGGTAGATCCCTGTGCAGAGTAGGATTTGCCAAATGAAGATGCTACAAATGCCATTCTCCCAGTCATGGTCACCTGCTAATTCCCTCTAACTAGATCTCTGGGTAATGAGGCTTCTAGAAAAGTACAGGAGGCTGATATTAGAATAAGATGGAAGCAGAGCAAGCACCCCTGTAGGAAGGCCAGAAACAGAGTAACCAGGGAGGATCCAGAAGCGAGAAAGAGGGCAGGGGGTGCACCTCTAATCCTGTTCTGAAAACACACTCACAGGAACAAAGGCATGACTCGGGGAGATGATGGCGCAGCCTTTAAAGAGATGACTGGGAGGAGTTCAGGGGATGCTGCAAATGTCATTTAAAGATTTGTACCAGCTCTGTGTACACGGGGAACTTTATGGTGAACAGAATATACTCCTCTTCCAGAGGAGGCCATGCCCTAAATCCCTGGACACATCTGTCAATAGCAAGGGGAATTAAGATTTTAAATGAAATTGAGGATGTTACTCAGCTGACCTTAAACAGGGGAGATATTCTGGAAGGTCCTGGTGGGTTTACCGTATTCCAAGGGCTGCGTAAGTGGAATAGCGAGACAGAAGAGAGCAATCTAGCGATACAATGTGCGACAGACCGGGGCAGTCATTGGCGGCTTTGAAGACAAAACAGAGGCCATGAATAGAGGTAGTCTCCAGAAGCTGGAAAGGTAAGAAAACAGATTCCTCCCTAGAGCCTCTTGATAGGAGCACAGCCCTGCCAATACCTTAACCCAATGCAATTCACTTCCATTTGTGGTGTTCAGATGATAAAGTGATTTACGTGGTTGTAAGCCTGCAAGTTCATGGTTATTACTTAGAGCAGCGATGGAAAATGGCCCATGAGCAACTGCATTACAATAGCACTTATGTAGTGAGATTCCCGGAACGAAGATAGTTCTACAGAGAAATGTTCAATAGCCCCCCAAACAGAGTAATGGTAAGATGATGCCTAATGGACAGTCCTTTCTGGGCTCAGCTCTTGCTCTGTGCCCCCACATACTCTAGTCCTGTGGCCACACCAGACTGTCTTTGGGAATATGTCATCTGTTGTAACCCTGGGGTGTCTATTCATACTGTGGGCTCTGCCTGGGATCCTCTCCCCACCACCTTGACCCCAAAGTTTTCTCTTTGTGCCTGGCAGTCCTCAATTTCTCACCATCTCCTCTACGAGGCCCTTACGCCCCCTGTCTTCCCTCTCAGGAAAAAGGAACTCTCTCTCTTCTGTAGCATGATGGTAATAGCAGGGTATAGCAGATTAGTTTCCTTTACTTGGGGACCAAAATGACTCCATTTGGTTTGGTGGGTTTGGGTTGGTTGCTGTTTCTTTGCCAACTAGCAAGAAGGTTTCTACTACAACTCCCTCCTGGAGAAGGTTTAAACATTAAGACTGCTCTGACCTACGTAAGAAGAAACTAGCTTTTCTTGGACTAAACTTTCAGTTAAATAGGTCTCTTGTTAATAAGACAGGAGGAAGATGCGAGGAAAGATCACCTCTGAAAGAAATACGAAGAGGTGGTAAGATATTCTGAGAGTTAAAAAGAGCCTGGAGAAGAGACATTATCTGAGTTATTTGAACAGATTGTCCAGCAAGGGAGTGGGCCTGCTGCTCTGGGATAAAGGCCTGTATGGTCCAGTTACTAGAGGATCACAGAGCTGGCGGGAGACAAGAAGCTGGGCTTCTGTCACCACAAGTCCAATGAAGACTTCTACCAGCATCTCACTGCTCTGCCCTCAGGAGGGTACCACCCATTCTTTTGGTGCCATTCTGATTACCCCATGGAAAAATTTTAGGGCCAGCCCTAATCCAATATGATTAGTCCTTATAAGAAGAGGAAAATGGATAAAACCATACAGGGATAATATCATGTGATGACAAGCAAATGATGAGATGCTGCAGCTGCAAACCAAGAAAAGCAAGTATTACCGATTGTCACCAGAAGCTAGCAGACAGACTTGAAATGGACTGTCACTCAGAAGGTTATAAACACCTGGATTTGGACTTCTAGGCTCCAGAACCATGAAAGAACAACTTTCCATTGTTTTCAGTTCAGTTCAGTGGTTCAGTTGTGTCCGACTCTTTGTGACCCCATGAACCACAGCATGGCAGGCCTCCCTGTCCATCACCAACTCCCAGAGTTCACCCAAACCCATGTCCATCGGGTCAGTGATGCCATTCAACCATCTCATCCTCTGTTGTTCCCTTCTCCTCCTGCCCTCAATCCCTCCCAGAACCAGGGTCTTTTCCAATGAGTCAACTCTTCCCATGAGGTGGCCAAAGTATTGGAGTTTCAGCCTCAGCATCAGCCCTTCCAATGAACACTCAGGACTGATCCCCTTTAGGATGGACTGGTTGGATCTCCTTGCAGTTCAAGAGACTTTCAAGAGTCTTCTCCAACACCACAGTTCAAAAGCATCAATTCTTCGGTGCTCAGCTTTCTATATAGTCCAACTCTCACATTCATACATGACCACTAGAAAAACCACAGCCTTGACTAGACAGACCTTTGTTGTCAATGTAATGTCTCTGCTTTTTAATATGCTGTCTAGGTTGCTCATAACTTTCCTTCCAAGGAGTAAGCATCTTTTAATTTCATGGCTGCAATCACCATCTGCAGTGATTTTGGAGCCTAGAAAAATAAAGTCAGCCACTGTTTCCAGTTTCCCCATCTATTTCCCATGAAGTGATGGGACCAGATGCCATGATCTTAGTTTTCTGAATGTTGAGCTTTAAGCCAACTTTTTCACTCTCCTCTTTCACTTTCATCAAGAGGCTCTTTAGTTTCTCTTCACTTTCTGCCATAAGGGTGGTGTCATCTGCATATCTGAGGTTACTGATATTTCTCCTGGCAATCTTGATTTCAGCTTGTGCTTTTCCAGCCCAGTGTTTCTCATGATGTACTCTGCATATAAGTTAAATAAGCAGGGTGACAATATACAGCCTTGACTTATTCCTTTTCCTATTTGGAACCAGTCTGTTGTTCCATGTCCAATTCTAACTCTTGCTTACTGACCTGCATAGAGACTTCTCAAGAGGCAGGTCAGGTTGTCTGGTATGCCCATCTCTTTCAGAATTTTGCACAGTTTATTGTGATCCACACAGTCAAAGGCTTTGGCATAGTCAATAAATCAGAAATAGATGTTTTTCTGGAGCTCTCTTGCTTTTTCTACTGTTTGGAGCCACCCAGTTTGTGGTACTTTTTATAGTAGACCTAGGGAACTAACAGTCTTCAGAAGGAAGCCTGTAAGTCAAAAAAAGAAGAGATCCCCAGACACCGAGTGAGCCCCTGATTTTGCTGCTATGGCTGCACAATGTCCTTCATGGGGTCAAGTTACTTTCATTTGCCTGCGTCTCTTCCTTAACAACAACAACAACGAAATTTGTATTTTACAACTGCATCAGTATGACAATTAATGTGTTAAGATCATATATTCAACCATTCTCTTTAACCTAAAAGTTCAATTTCTTCCTGTGGATCTTCTTAAAAATATTATTTTCTTGGGCTCCTAGACGTATGCAGCCTCTGCCCCAGCACTGACTGAAGTGAAACGTTAGTCATTCAGTCAATTCCGACTCTTTGCAACCCCATGAACTGTGGTCCAGCAGTCCCCTCTGTCCCTGGAATCCTAGTGGGTCACCATACCTTTCCCCGGGGGATCTTCCCAGCCCAGGGTTTGAACCCAGATCTCCTGCACCGCAGGCAGATTCTTCACGGCTGAGCCAACAGGGAAGCCTGCTGAATAATTCAGTCCTGACTGCTTGCTGCACAACCTGACAGAACTGGAACTCTCTGAGCTGGGACAGCGTTTCATGACGTCATCACACAGCCCGCAGTGTTCCTGTGGCTTTTTCAGAGTTTTCTTTCAGACAGGATTGCATTTGGCTAACTACACGGTTGGCACTGTGTGAAATGTATTTCTATGTGAAAGGCTCTCAGTGCTATGATGCAGTGGGCAATGCTGAAGTCACACCAAGTTCCAGCAGCGTGGTGTGCTACAGAAATAACATACAGCAGATGGCAAGTATTCCACAGATTATCTTTAATAAGCAGAAAGATAAGAACACTTAAACAAAACTTGTCCTAAAACCTTTTAAACTAAGGTTCCCTCTAAGAGTTCCTAGACAAAGTTCACCTCTGGTTCATTCGTCAGAACTGTTCTTCCTCCCCAGAGGCCTGTATAGAACTGCGACAGTGTTTCTGGAGGTTCAGCCTGCAATCCACTGACAATTTCCACACAAGTGACTATTTCTAGGTAAGAGGGCACTGCTGTAACTCAAAGCCTAGTAAGTTGTTCATTTGCTTAAGGTTCCTTTTGATATACTAAGTGGATAATTGTGAGCTGGTTATACCTATCCCCACCCTGAGAAAGGAAAAAGGCATCAGTTAAAATAGTGGCTTTTTCTCCATTACACAAAATTGCTTCTCAGTGTGTTATAAGAAGGTATTTATGAATTAGTTGGACAATCTGTGCATTTATATACTTTGCCTAAATGCGACAGGGAACATACAAAGGAAATAAGAGAATTCATCACCTTAAGGACTATATAGTTGTTTGAGAAGACGGAGACCATGCAAATACTTAATAGCTTGAAAATAATGACTTGGTCATTATTATCACATTTATATCCATATGATCAGTGAATCAATAAAAATTTGTATCTGGGAAACACAAAACTTGGCAGAGTTTATTACGGTGATCTGATCTAACCACTTTGCATTTATCATTTTAAAAGGAACTCTGGTCCACTTTCCCACTAAACAACTTTATCCGGAGTCATAGCTGGGGAAGTTTTCTCCCTGACTCTCAGAAACTTTCCGTTATATAACTTGGCCATGAGCAAGCTAATGAAAAGCTATGTTCTGTCAATCAGACTGAGCATTTTTAGACAAGAGATAATATTTTATCATGAGTTTCCCAGCATCTGAGGAGAGTTTTGCATGTAGTAGACACTCAGAAAAGAATACATCAAAAAGCATTAATAAACTAAAATTCCATATTTACATACAAGGTAATCAGGATGATATTTATGATGTATTTAGCCTAAAAGGGGGCGTTAGGCAGTAGATTTCATAATTGCATTCCTTGGGATTGTAGTTCTCAAATTTTAATGGATGCATCATTTGTATAGGTAGCTTGTTTTAAATTCAGGCTTCATGAGAAATTATGATTTCATAGGTATAAGGTATGAGGCAGGAATCTTTGAACACAGAAGTCCACTCTGATAAACAATCTGAGAAACATTATTGTAAACAGCGAGGTCTTCTTTGGTGCATCTGATTGTACATCCAGGTTATGATTTACTCTTTAGAAACATACCTACTTTCTACACTGAAATAATGATTAGAAGAGCATCATAAAACTTAATTCAGCAAATCATGCAGCAGTACAGTGCTTCTGAAGCTTTAGTGTGCACATAATTACCAGGTATCTTGTTAAAATGCAGATTCTCAGTCTGAGATGAACTTGGAATTCCGTATTCTGAAAAGCTTCCAGTTATATCCCTCAAGGTGATGAATTCTATATTTCCCTTGTATGTTCCCAATAGCATTTAAGCAATGTACATAAACACATGTGGAGGATGCTGGTTCCATGGAACTCACACCTTGAGTAGTAAAGATGTATAGGATCTCTCTCAAATGTGATACACGATACACCAGGCTTTATAGGACACATCTCACCAAAAGTGCTCCTTGGATGAATAAACACTTTCAGGGCTGTATGTTACAACTCACTCTTGGAGATACGGTAATCTCTACTGTAATATACATTAAAAGTGGTAAAGTTATGCAATGCATTGCCACAATTTTAACTTCACAAAATGTATTTTAACCATTAACTTCCCAGAAATTGGCATTGTCTAGTACAGGGACATCTCTTGTGCCATTCAGAGCTCCTCAGTCCCACTCCTACTCCAACCATAGCTGCAACAACTATTTCCTCTCGGCTCCCAATCTGTCACAAGCTCGCCGTTAGCACACAGTGTCATTCCTGCCACATATCTGCTCACTTCCTGCCCAGGGTGTGAGCTGCCCAAATGCTCCAGCAAAGAACCACAATGGAACCAGCTTGTCCCATGGGCCTAGGCAACCCAGACATGCAGGCCATCCTTTCCCAGGGAATGATGGATAAGACCTTTCTCTGTTCATCCCAAGATAAATACTTTTCAGGCATATTTAGCAAGATTCCTCAGAAGGTGCCATGAGGTAAATACCACAGAGCCTGTAGGTGCTGACAATTTGATAATGCATTTTTCCCCCTTCTCTTCTACCCTTTCCTCACTCCAACTCTATGCAATTATTTCCCAAATAAACTGGCATGAAATACATCTAGTCCAAATTCAGTTAAGCTCTAAGTATAAAATACACACCTGATTTCAAAGATTTTGGTATAAAAAAGGACAGAAATGTCTTCTTAATAACATTATATTGATTACATGTTGAAATGCTATTTGGAATATATTCAATTGTGATCTTGTGATTTACAGTAAGAAATGTGTATTTGGTCTTCATCCTCATTCTTGTCACAGAGCTCTTAAAACCCTCGGAATTCCCTAAGTGCTAAGGGTGATAAAGATAAAAAATGTGACTTTTTTTACTGAAGCCCCCCTTCAACCCCATCAGGAGTTTACGTTAATGAGGTAACTCAGAACAGTCTCCTAAGGGGGCTGGTTACCAGGGCAACCAACCAGGTAACTAGAGGTTTTGAAATTTCAACTTCCCTGGTGTCCACCACATCCCATCAAAGGGGAGGGTTTTAGATACTAAGTTCCCTTACCAATGCCAAAAGATTTAATCAATCATGCCTATATAATGAAGCCTCCATGAAAATCCCTGAAGTAGAGGGTTAGGGAGCTTCTGGGATGCGGAACACATGGAGGTATTGGGAGGGCGGCACAGCAGAAGGAGAGATGGAAAGCCACACCCTCCCCAATACCCTGTCCTGCGCACCTCTCCCATCTGGCTATTCCTGAGTTCTATCACTTCATAATAAACTGGTACTCTAGTAAGTAAACTCTTTTTGTGAGTTCTGTAGGCCATTCTAGCAAATTATTAAACCTGAGCGGAGTGTTTGGGAACCTCCACCTGCAGCCTGTCATCAGAAGCACAGGTGACAACCTGGACTTCTGAGGCAGTTCAGTGAATAGGTGGAGACCAGTCTTCTGGGACTGAAACCTCCACCTGTGGAGTCTGTGCTAAGCCCACGTAGTGAATGTGTTGGAGAACTGCTTGATGTTGGAAAAGCTCACACACATCTGGTATCAGAAGTACTGAGAGGAGAGTAGAAAATGGAAATAGAGGGCTTTTAAAACTATAATTTCATCAGCTAAATAAAATACAAGGTTAGAGTCTTACCTGGTTGTTTTTACTCTTTTTATTTCTTAAAGACCATGGCTCCTAGAAACTTAACATTAGATATGTGCTTCTCATTTATGTTGGCTAGCACTATTGTCAGCTTTGTGGACCATCCCACACCCTTCCAGAAAACTGCCTCTTTATTAACTCACAGGTAGTTATTAGGGTGCTTGAAACCAAAGGACCCAGCCAATAAATCTACCAGGACAATAGATAAGAGATGATTATGTAACTTTTCATTTTATCTCCATTTCTGCCCATTCAACCAGCATTAACACAGTCATCAGGAAGAACAAAGACAAATCATCCTTCTCATTCATTCTCTAGGTCAAAAATTCTGGCTGCAAATTAGACTATGTGAGCAGCTTTTGGAAATATTCTGATAAGGGGAACTCACTGAAGACCAAGTAACTCAGGATCTCTGGGGGATGAGCCCAGGCATCAGTATTTTTAGGAACTTCCCATGTGGTTATCATGTGCAGCCGCTGAAAAATCAGTGGCAAAACCTGTCTAGACAGCTTGTCTTACCCACATTGGATGTGGGGAGATATGACTATGAACGACAGACTCCAGGAACACCATTACCTTTCCTGTAGTTACTTACGAACATCAAATGCTCTGAAACTTTTTTCAATTCCTATAAGATTCTGTTCAACATTAATTAGCAAAATTGACTTGAATGAACACTGTTTAAACCATCACTGTGAAATGATAAACACTGTGTTTATTTATTGACTTAGAAGAAAGGGGCCTCGGATCCTCCTCATTAGAATACCTTTGTCTGAGGGACATCTAAATGCTTTCTGGCATCAATTAACCCAGCTCCAGCTAGCAGACTAGACAACTAACAGCTTCCAGTAGTCTGTAGGTGTTGGTACTTAGGCAACTTAAACAAAAGTTTTCATTCTCTTCTGGGTGTGAAGAGAGAATTTTCCCAAACCCTTGTCTTATGTACTGTATAATTATTAAAGTATAATATCAAGTTGTTATCTCTTTATAAAGGATAAAAGCTGTTCCTTAATTTTGTTAATTGTCTGGAAAGATGTGAAAACATCACTAATCTTACAAAAGTAACAAATCTAACGTTTCATTTTTTTAATGTATTTATCTTTCACAATGTACAGAATCTAGAATTATATTTATGACTGGAAGTTTCCATACCCTGGACCAGTCACTCAATCTCTATGTGTCTCATCTCCTCCCCTCAAAAACAAAACACAAGTAACTACCAAGAAGATAGAAAGATACTTCACTTAGAGTGCTATTGTTGATATGTAACCAGTAATATTATTATTATTATTACTTTTACGTGCATGTGCTCAGTCATTTAGTCATGTTTGACTCTGTGTGACCCCCCTGGACTAGCCTACCAAGCTCCTCTATCCATGGGATTTCCCAGGCAGGAACATTGGGCAGGGTTGCCATTTACTTCTCCATATTACTATTACAGTCAAGTTCAATTCTGTAGTTTTTCAGTGGTCAGAATTATGACAAAAAGAAGGAAAATAACTTGCCTAAGGTCACACATTTAGCTTCTAATGAGCTAGTCTGTATTTCAACCCAGATTTCAAACCCTAAATTCACTCCTCTCTCCTCTTCAGTGATATCATTCACTTCCATGGAAACTATGAGATAATAATTTTTATGGTTTTAAGCTGCTAAGTAATTTTGTTAATTTGTTGAGCAGCAAGAAATAATTGATACATTATTATTCATCTGTGCTCTCTAAAGACTGAAAGCACAGGATCTAAAAGAGGATGTATTAATATATTCATTCAATGACTTAGTCATTCTCACATCCATCCATATTTATTGAGAACTTACATTTCAGGTGGTTTCCAGATGGTGGGGATACGATAGTGGAATATAATGCAGACCTTCTCCTTATGGAACTTACAGTCAAGGTAAGTAAAGCAGTTCAGTTTAGCTCAGTAGCTCAGTCGTGTCCGACTCTTTGCGACCCCATGAATCGCAGCACACCAGGTCTCCCTGTCCATCACCAACTCCCGGAGTTTACTCAAACCCATAACCATTGAGTCGGTGATGCCATCCAGCCATCTCATCCTCTGTCGTCACCTTCTCCTCCTGCCCTCAATCCCTCCCAGCACCAGGGTCTTTTCCAATGAGTCAACTCTTCGCATGAGGTGGCCAAAGTATTGGAGTTTCAGCTTCAGCATCAGTCCTTCCAATGAACACCCAGGACTGATCTCCTTTCGGCTGGACTGGTTGGATCTCCTTGCAGTCCAAGGGACTCTCAAGAGTCTTCTCCAACACCACAGTTCAAAAGCATCAATTTTTCAGCGCTCAGCTTTCTTCACAGTCCAACTCTCACATACATACATGACCACTGGAAAAACCATAGCCTTGACTAGACAGACCTTTGTTGGCAAAGTAATGTCTCTGCTTTTTAATATGCTGTCTAGGTTGCTCATAACTTTCCTTCCAAGGAGTAAGCATCTTTTAATTTCATGGCTCTGCAGTCACGATCTGCAGTCATTTTGGAGCCAAAAAAAAAAAAGTCTGACACTGTTTCCACTGTCTCCCCATCTATTTCCCATGAAGTGATGGGACCAGATGCCATGATCTTAGTTTTCTGAATGTTGAGCTTTAAGCCAACTTTTTCACTCTCCTCTTTCACTTTCATCAAGAGGCTCTTTAGTTTCTCTTCACTTTCTGCCATAAGGGTGGTGTCATCTGCATATCTGAGGTTACTGATATTTCTCCCAGCAATCTTGATTTCAGCTTGTGCTTTTCCAGCCCAGTGTTTCTCATGATGTACTCTGCATATAAGTTAAATAAGCAAGGTGACAATATACAGCCTTGACTTATTCCTTTTCCTATTTGGAACCAGTCTGTTGTTCCATGTCCAGTTCTAACTGTTGCTTCCTGAGCTGCATATAGGTTTCTCAAGAGGTAGGTCAGGTGGTCCAGTATTCCCGTCTTTCAGAATTTTAGATTCTGATTGATTCTGAATTAGATTCATATTCCATCCAAGTACTGCATTTTGGACTCTTGTTGACTATGATGGCTACTCCATTTCTTCTAAGGGATTCCTGCCCACAGTAGTAGATGGTGGTCTGAGTTAAATTCACCCATGCCAGTCTATTTTAGCTCAGTGATTACTAAAATGTCAACGTTCACTCTTGCCATCTCCTGTTTGACCACTTCCAATTTGCCTTGATTCATGGACCTAACATTCCAGGTTCCTATGCAATATTGTTCTTTATAGCATTGAACCTTGCTTCTATCTCCAGTCACATCCACAACTGGGTATTGCTTTTGCTTTGGCTCCATCCCTTCATTCTTTCTGGAGTTATTTCTCCACTGATCTCCAGTAGCATACTGGGCACCTACCAACCTGGGGAGTTCCTCTTTCAGTATCCTATCATTTTGCCTTTTCATACTGTTCATGGGGTTCTCAAGGCAAGAATACTGAAGTGGTTTGCCGTTCCCTTCCCCAGTGGACCACATTCTGTTAGACCTCTCCACCATGACCTGTTCGTCTTGGGTGGCCCCACACGGCATGGCTTAATTTCACTGAGTTAGACACGACTGTGGTGCTGTGATCAGATTGGCTAGTTTTCTGTGATTATGGTTTTAGTGTGTCTGCCCTCTGATGCCCTCTCGCAACACCTACCGTCTTACTTGGGTTTCTCTTACCTTGGACGTGGGGTATAAAGTAAAGCAGTAACTACACAATAAATATCTGATAAATGAGTTGAGGTAGAACACGGTAAAGTAAATTTTAGCTGATATTAAGTTTTTTACAAATATGCTAATGTAATGATTCAATCACACTGATACAAACTGAACTGATTTTCTTCTTAGGTTCAAAAGAAGCAAGAAAACCTAGAGCAGAGTCAGAAGCTGGTGGTGATGGTACCCAGGGCTTTGGTTTGTTTTAATACCCTTGTATACTAATACTTAGGCAATGGTGATCAAGAGATGTAACATTACTAAAACACAGGCATTCAGACCCCACATGTATGCAAACAAAAGTACATAAAAGACCACTATGGCTGTACACATATTCTTTAAAAAAACAGAATGTGATAAAAATTTTATATATAATTATCAGTATTCTAAACTACAAGGAGGATCAAACATGTAAACATTACAAGGAGAAAAATCCAAACTGTGGGAAAATAATGCAGTTTCTTCCACTAATTAATATCAAGAAAAATAAGAAAATATTGATAGGTTAAATTTTTTAACTTATAATATATACCAACCAATTACAACTCATTGCTTTTATTTAGCTCTCAAAAAAAAAAAGAAAGAAAGAAAAAACTCTTAAAAGAGAAGGCAAAAAAAGTTACACATTTAAAACTTTAAGGAAAATTATGAAACCATTATGAAAATTTGAACACTGAGTATATATTTGATGATGTTTAGGGATTATGATGTTTTGACCAAGATTTTAAAAAGTCCCTGACATTTAGAGACATCTACTGAAATTATTATGGATGAAGTAATATGAGAGCTGAACTTTGCCTCAAAACAATCAGGTAAAATGAAGAACAGGGACAAGAAAGACCAGGGACTGATAAATTTGGACTCTCAGTGATGAGTAAATGGAGTTTCATTAAATATTGTTTCCTGATTTTTTAGTTCATGAGGCTTAATATCATGAAAACAATCCAATTAAAAAAAAAATGGGCAGAAGACCTAAGCCAAGAGGCACATGAAAAGATGTTCAACATCCCTAATTATTAAAGAAATGCAAACCAAAACTACAACGAGGTATCAGTAAGATCACCTCACATTGGTCAAAAGGGTTATCATCAAAAAGTCTACAAACAGTAAATGCTGAGAGGGGGTGTGGAGAAAAGGGAATCTTCCAACATTGATGGTGGGAATGTAAACTGATATAGCCACTGTGGAGACGAGAATGGAGGCTCCTTATAAAACTAAAAGCATGCAGCGGTCATACTAAGTGAAGTAAATCAGAGAAATATCATATGTTATCCCTTATATGGAATATCTAAAAAGAAGTGATACAAATGAACTTATTCACAAAACAGAAATAGACTCACAGACTTACAGAAAGAACTTATGCTTGGTGGGGTGGGGAAGGATAGGGGAAAGGGATAGCTAGGGATTAACATGTACACGCTGCTATGTTTAAAATGGAAAACCAACAGGGACCTACTGTATAGCACAGGGAACCCTGCTCAATGTTATGTGGCAGCCTGGATGGGAGGCGAATCCAGGGGAGAATCGATACACATGTATGTATGGCTGAGCCCTTTTGTTAGGGGAAGCACACTGACTGAAATCACCACCCTGGCCAGACACCATAGTCCGTGTGCATGAGTTGTTTTCGACAGGAAGTTCCACTAAGGAACATGAAACTAATAAGCCACCACCAACTGCAAGAGTTTGGGAAAGGTCAAAAGGAGATACCACATGTCTGACCACCTCCCAGAATCCTTGCAGGCATCCACCTTGGCTGAACCACCAGGAAGGACTCTGCATCAGAATGACTGGCTAAAGACAACCTGGAAACTAATCCCATCACCATAAAACCCAAGATTGCCAGACACGTGGCAGAGCAGGTCCCCTGGGGTTCCTTACCCTACTGCTCACTTCGCGGGTGCCCTTTCCCAATAAAATCTCTTGCTTTGTCAGCACATGTGTCTCCTCAGACAATTCAATTCTGAGTGTTAGACTAGAGCCCAGTTTCGGGCCCTGGAAAGGGTCCCCCTTCCTGCAACACCTTTGCAGTTTACCTGAAACTATCATAGCATTATTAACCAGCTACACAGCAATACGAAGTTTAAAAAAAAAAAAAATTAAAAGACTAAATACTGCTTTCTGTTTTTATATGTTTTTGGAATAATAATGAATTTTTTTAATAGGATATTTCCATTAAAACTCTGGTTTTCAAATCCTTTTAAAAGATACCCAAGGATCAGACAATGAGCAATTGGATGGACCTGAGAGCTGAGAGATCTCTTCTTCACATAGAACCGTCTCAAGTTGACCATGACCTCATTGCTTCCTGTGCCTGTGCTGCACCAGCTTCACTCCTGTATGTTATATTTCTGGGCACTAAGTGTATTTGATCTCTAGGGAAACTAGACATTCCTGCAGCACCACCTTGGAAACCAAAGCTGTAATTTGGTGCTCTAGCGGCCAGGAAGGAGAATGCAGCCCAAGACACAGCTCACAGGCAGGGTTAATCTGGTTTCAACATTTTAACCTCTTTTTGAGGTTAATTCAAAAGCTTTATTTTAGAGGAAAGCTCTATTCGAGTAACCTTCATTTGCAAGACAAAGGACAGAATAAAAATGAACCACCAGACACTCAAATGGCTGATTTGCTATTTCCTAAGGCTTTTGTAGGAGCTAAAATATAAAATGATACCTTTCCTACTGTTTCTATTACAGATTCACTTAACATTTTAAAATCTCTTTTTAAACCTTCAGGACTGAAGAAAAGAGACTCCAATTATAATACCAGGGCACTTAGTACAGGAAACTCTGCCTTTTTCTGTTTCTAGGTTTGCTTTCAATTGTTAGTCAATTATAGAAATAAGTTTTTGATGTTTTTAAATGGATGTCATTTTAGATAAAACACATTTTTCTCTGTAAAAATCACTGGCACTGAGTAAGTGAAAAATAGGAAATAATTACCCTGTCTGTTCTCTTCATTAAACTGGGGGAAAATGGATGCAAAGGCTAAAACTGGTCCCAAAAAAGCATCTCATGGTGGTCATATACCACTGTATAAAAAGCTCATTTAAAAATTAAGATAGTTAGTGGAACAATGTATAAATGCTTTTAAAGAGAAAACTAGACACTAAGAACATCAGAGACCAATTAACTAAAGATAACAAAGTTTTTATTTTCTTGTATTTGCAGAAAGTTCTTCTATACATTGTTCTCCAAGGGATCATCTCAACCCAAGATTGAACTTGTGTCTCCTGCTTGGCAGGCTGATTCTTTACCACTGAGCCACCAGGGAAGCCTCCTCTTATGTAAAAGAGGAAGGGGTATGGGGGTTTCAATTATGTCCATGCTAATACTGTTATTTATAAATATTAATAATAGTAATAACATTAATACATATGCCAGGTACCATTCTAGCTGCATGTGTGAAGCATTTATTTCACATAACAATTTTATAGATTAATTATGGTTATTAACCTCTCTACCTGAACATTTATATCAGATAAGAGAACCAAGGTTTTGGGTATAAAATATTCATAAACTGTAGAATTAATCAGGAAGAAAAACAGGATACGACCTAAGAATCTGACTTGACATTCTAACCATTCTGACAGTTTTGGCCTATGTGCACTGCTCTGTTTTTCTTAAACTAAGTTATCAACCACGTGATTCAAAGGATGTGGAAAACCCTTCGCCCCTGACTCTGCTTCTGCAGTCCTTCTCCTGATGGGGCAGTGCTGCAGGAAAACTTTGTGCTTGTATTTCCTGACCATTCTATGGTCTCAGATACCCATAATTTTGCCCAACAAAGTCTCTGCGAGGAGACCGAACTTTGAAAGAGGCTTGCTGCCCCTCCCCACCGACTCCCCATCTCCTGCTGCAGGTGCAGCTTTGCAGGTGTAGCTGGAAAGCCCATTGTTTTTAATGCTGAATTTAGAGAAAGGGTTCCTTTAATAAAGATCCAAGCAGGTAGATGTAATTTATCATATCACTCTGGGTCCTAGTCTTTTGGAACAGAGTCTAAGAATCCATAAGCTGCTCAACTACCAAAAGAGCTGCATCCAATTCCATAGATTTATCAGACTCTCAAAGCCCATCTGAGGGCCCTCCTAGAGGTTCTCAGACTCTTGGGTAAGAACTCTCGCTCTTGTGACTACCCCACATGCAGTGTCAAAAACACATCCACCAAGTCTAACCACTGAAAGCAGGCAGTACACACAGGGTCAGGCACACAGAGCGGGTATGCACCTGGCTTTGCCACCTACCAGCTCTGTGACCGTGAACAAGCTCTCTACAAACTCCAATCCCCTCATCTCCGAAGTTGTCTTAATTCTAGTTACCATATCACAGTTGTTGGAGGTTTAATTACATAATGTGGTTTAATGCTTAACACAGTAAATACTCATGAAATACTCATGAAAATGGTGAAGACAGGATGATACAGATGTTTTTATCACAATGACATGATGAATCTTACCAAGGAAAGGCTAAGGAGGCACCAGTTGTTTCATTTCTGGGGACAGAAAAGTAGAAACTGGCTTAAATGAATAAAGCAGCAACTATTTGCTTTGGGCTAAACAAAGGCCTTCATGACAGCAATGATGAATTCATACTGATACTATTCCTTTAAAGAAGTCACTAGATACTAATAATAAAGACTCATAGCTTTGGAGATGGTCCTTTCATATTCTTTTTTTTTTTTCATTTATTTTTTATTATTTGGAGGCTAATTACTTTACAATATTGTAGTGGTTTTTGTCATACATTGACATGAATCAGCCATAGATTTACATGTATTCCCTATCCCGATCCCCCCTCCCACCTCCCTCTCCACCCGATTCCTCTGGGTCTTCCCAGTGCACCAGGCCCGAGCACTTGTCTCATGCATCCAGCCTGGGCTGGTGATCTGTTTCACCCTAGATAATATACATGTTTCGATGCTGTTCTCTTGAAACATCCCACCCTCGTTTTCTCCCACAGAGTCCAAAATTCTGTTCTGTACATCTGTGTCTCATATTCTTTATGTAATCCAATCCTAACATAAATTTTCTGATAGTTATTATCATCACTGGCATTTTACGGATAAGAAAGCTTGAGTTTGAGAGAAGTCAGGTGTTTTATTGACATTCATACTACTGATACATAGCACAGACAGAATTGGTATATTATCCATTAGTTCTGAGCTTATTCCGAGAGAGGAAGAGAGAACAGAACCACAGAGGAGATCAGAGGGTAAGGTGACCTGAGCTCCCTAAAATGGGATAAAAGCTCAACACTTCATTTTAAATTGGAGGTACACACTAGTATTTGAGGGGAACAACATCATCATCCAGTAGGGATTTTTTCTCTCTGCAAATCATTTTTCTTTAACAAGATGGTATTTTAATTTTGTTTCCTTTTGTTTGTCTGTTGGAGGGGATGCAAATTTCCCAACAATTATGTTTCTCATTCATCAGCTTTCTCCTGGTTAAGAAGAGTTCTTCTAATTAAACGTAAACACATTTGGCAAATCTGTGTAGTAGTGTCCAAAGGTCTCCCATGATGAGGTGAGCTGTCATCAGAGTCCACCTAAGTGTTTGCTTTGAATACCAAGTGATTTCCATAAAGCCCAGACCCTACCCTAGGATGAGCTTGAATATAATCAACTAACTAGTCCCTTCTTGACAAAGACAACAGACAGTTGCAAATTTTGGCTTCCACTGAGGTGTCAGGATATTATGTAAATGTTTCAAAGCCAATTAGTCCTACAATGACTTCTGGACTAGAGATACCTTGTCAAAAGGAGACAATCCATCTACTGTAAAGAGGATAAAGAGGCCAAACGATACCTGTATTTATTTTTTTCCTTTTTAACTGAAGTATAACCAATCTCTTTTGTACAGCAAAATGACACAGTTATATACATATACACATTGTTTTTAATATTATTTTCCATTATGGTTTATCCCAGGAGACTGAATATAGTTCCCTGTGCTATACAGGAGGATTTTACTCTATCCATTCTATTGCATTTATCAACTCCAAACTCCCAATCATTCCTTCTCTATCCCCACTCGCCCTTGGCAACCTCAAGTCTGATCTCTATGTCTGTGAGTCTGTTTTCTAGATAAGTTCATTGGTGCCATATTGTGGATTCCATATATAAGTACAGTACTTGCCTTTCTCTTTCTGACTGACTTCATTTAGTATGAGGATTTTCAGTTGTATCCATGCTGCTGCAAATGACATTATTTCATTCTTTTTATGGCTGAGTAGTATTCCATTGTGGAACTTACTCAAACAGAAGCTTTTGTACAGCAAAAGAAACCACAGAAAAATGAAATGACAACCTATGGAATGGGAGAGATTATCTGCAAATGATGCAGTCAACAAGTACTTACTCTCCACAATATATATAAACAACTCACACAACTCAACAAAAATAACAAAACCAACCCAATCGAAAATGGGCAGAAGACCTTAACAGGCATTTCTCTCAAGAAGACATACAGATAGTCACAGCAGGCAAATGGAAAGATGCTCAATATCACTAATTATTAGAGAAATGCAAATCAAAACTACAATGAGTACTTCCTCACACTGGTCAGAATAGCCATCTTTTAAAAGTCTATGAATAACAAATTCTGGGGAGGGTGTGGAGAACCCTCCTACACTGTTGGTGGGACTGCAAGTTGGTGCAGCCACTAATGAAAACATTATGAAGGTTTCTCAGAAAACTAAACACAGAGTTATCATTTTATCCAGCAATCCCACTCCCAGGCATAGACCCAGATAAAACTGTAATTCAAAAAGATGCATGCACTCCTATGTTCACAGCAGCACTATTCATAACAGCCAAGACACAGGAACAAGTTAAACGTCCATGAACATTTAGGTTAAATGTCAGATGGATAAAGAAGAGTTTACTTATTTTTTCAGCTGCATTTTTTTAAAAAAAAAAAACTAATTTATTTTAATTGGAGGCTAATTACTTTACAATATTATAGTGGTTTTGCCATACATTGACATGAATCAGCCATGGGGGTACATGTGTCCCCCATCCTGAACCGCCCTCCCACCTCCCTCACCATCCCATCCCTGACGGTTGTCCCAGTTCCCTGAGTCTGAGCGCCCTGTCTCATGCATCGAACCTGGACTGGCGATCTCTTTCACATATAGTAATATGTATATTTCAACGCTGTTGTCTCAAATCATCCCACCCTCGCCCTCTTCCACAGAGTCCAAAATCTTTATCTCTGTGTCTCTTTTACTGCCTCACATATACAGTCATTGTTACCATCTTTCTAAATTCCATATATATGAGTTAATAAACTCTATTGGTGTTTTTCTTTCTGACTTATTTCATTCTGTATAATAGGCTCCAGTTTCATCCACATCATTAGAACTGATTCAAATGAATTCTTTTTAGTGGCTGAGTAATATTCCATTGCATATATGTACCACAACTTTCTTATCCATTTGTCTGCTGATGGACAACTAGGTTGCTTCCATGTCCTAGCTATTGTAAACAGTGCTGCAATGAGCATTGGGGTACATGTGTCTCTTTCAATTCTGTTTTCCTCAGTGTGTATGCCCAGGAGTGGGACTTCTGGGTCATATGAAAGTTCTATTTCCAGTTTTTGTTAAGGAATCTCAACACTGTTCTCCATAGTGGCTGTACTAGTTTGCATTCCCACCAACAGTATAAGAGAATTCGCTTTTTTCCGCGCCCTCTCCAGCATTTATTGTTTGAAGACATTTTGATAGCAGCCATTCTGACCAGTGTGAGATAGTACCCCGTGGTTTTGATTTACATTTCTCTGATAATGAGAGATGTTAAGCATCTTTTCAAGTGTTTGTTAGCTATCTCTATGTCTTCTTTGGAGAAATGTCTGCTTAGTTCTTTGGTGCATTTTTTGATTGGGTCGTTTATTTTTCTGGTATTGAGCAGCATGAGCTGTGGTATATTTTTGAGATTCTTAGCCAGTTGCTTCATTTGTTATTATTTTCTCCCATTCTGTCTTTTCACCTTGCTTATAGTTTCCTTCATTGTGCAAAAGCTTTTAAGTTTAATTAGGTTCCATTTGTTTATTTTTGCTTTTCTTTCTATTACTCTGGGAGGTGGGTCATAGAGGATCCTGCTGTGATTTATGTCAGAGATTGTTTGCCTATGTTTTCCTCTAGGAGTTTTATCTCTGGTCTAACATGTAGATCTTTAATCCATTTTGAGTTTATTTTTGTGTATGGTGTTAGAAAGTGTTCTAGTTTCATTCTTTTACGAGTGGTTGACCAGTTTTCCCAGCACCACTTGTTAAAGAGATCGTCTTTTCTCCATTGTATATTCCTGCCTCCTTTGTCAAAGATAAGGTGTCCATAGGTGCATGGATTTTTCTCTGGGCTTTCTATTTTGCTCCATTGATCTATATTTCTGTCTTTGTGCCAGTACCATATTGTTTTGATGACTGTAGCTTTGTACTATAGTCTGAAGTCAGGCAGGTTGATTCCTCCAGTTCCATTCTTCTTTCTCAAGATTGCTTTGGCTATTCAAGGTTTTTTGTACTTCCATACAAATTGTGAAATTATTTGTTCTAGTTCTGTGAAAAATACCATTGGTAGCTTGATAGGGATTACACTGAATCTATAGAGTGCTTTGGGTAGTATACTAATTTTCACTATATTGATTCTTCCAATCCATGAACATGGTGTATTTCTCCGCCTATTTGCGTCATCTTTGATTTCTTTCAGTTGCATTCTTATTGTAATTTGCAGACATCATTCAAGCAAACATTGTTGCATCTAGCTATGACACATGGTAAGGCTGTGACATCTTTCATTTCCTTGTTACATCATGAATGCTTGGCCTCAAAAAAATGATAATTTACCTTAATTTGAATGCAGGACAGGAAGAGAGGGAGCGTTTTGAACATTTCTTGTATTCCTAGTTCTGAAGGGATAATTGCATCAAGGATGAAATGTCCTCAGTGTGAACTACCAGTTAATGAGTAAATGGATTCCTCCCCAATATTGAAACTTGTTAAACCTGCAGTTCCAGTTTGGATTTAATTTGAAGCCAGTGTCAACTACTGTATATAACTTAGTGTTTTCTGTCTCAAGAAAGGAACAACCAATGCATGAACTTGAACTTTTGTGGGTCACCAGAAAATTTAAAACCTTTTTCACATGCTGGGAAAGACTGAAGGTAGGAGGAGAAGGGGATGACAGAGATGAGATGGCTGGATGGCATCACTGACTCAATGAGTTTGACTAAACTCCAGGAGTTGGCGATGGTCAGGGAAGCCTAGCTTGCTACAGTCTATTGGGTTGCAGAGTCGGACACAACTGAGAGACTGAACTGAACGAGTTAATATCAAAATTTCTAGTAAGAGGAAAATGCACACCAAATTTTTCAGAGCAAACTCAGACAGGGGTTAGTAATTGCAAACTTTTTATTTTAAGCCATGAGGCTACCTAAAGCCATGAGGTGCAGTGGCAGGAACTGGGTAAGTAAAGATAACATGAGATAACTAGTGCTTAGGGACTTTGAATTATTTCAAATATTGAGAGGGATTTGCTATTAGACTTGAGTCTCTGAGTTCGTAAGATAACAGATACTATCTTTTGGAGGGTGTATATCTACTACAGAAGAGTTAAAATTACAGGGTGTATCTCAAAGACAAATAATATCAATAATCAATATTTCTATTAATGCTTATGCTGTTTTATGTAAACTATGCCATTAAATCTTTGCAGTCACCCTACAGAGTAGGCGCAGATATAGTTTGATTGATGGGAAACAGAAGCTTAAAGAACCAAAGAAACTTGATGAGGGACACACGGCAGCTTTAAATGGCAGAGCCAAGAGTCAAGGGAAGGTCACCTGCCCCAGATATGAGCCCTCTCATCACTGGCCACACTGTCACTAAATCATTTAAGAAATCTCATTTAAGCTGCAGACCCAAGCTGAAATAGCTCAGTGCAGTATATTCAACCTACCCAGAAATAACTGTCACATTAGCTCTATCAAGTTGTCTGTCAAGATTTATTGCTATTCTTAATAAATAGACCCTCATATACACCTTGAGATAGTCTGCATGGTTTGCAGTTATTTACACAGGTCTTTAGTGGTCAGTATTATTTGTCCACTCTTTTGAACGAGTTACCTCTTTTTTATCCTTATATTTTTTCCTAAGATCCTAACACATAGTAGGTGCTAAGCAAGAGCTTGTTTAGCTAAATTCATTAGAAATACTTTAAGTTAATGACATAAAATCAATGTCCCTTTTGCCTTTTTGGTGTAAATATATATAAATATATATATATATATATTCACATGAGTACAGGCATTTTTTTTATAAATTATTTTTCTAGTTATGAAACTTAATGAGTATTTTCAAATTTCTCCTCTGAATATGATTTACTGTGTCTTCTATTATTATTATGAGACACTGAATAACAAAGTTATGATGAAAGGCAGAAAAGATATAACAGCCACAGAGACTATAGCTACTAGTGTGGCAAGACAATAATTTTCCCTTTGACCTTCCTTGCATCTAGAATAAAAAGGCTAAGACAATTAGATAAGTAATCTCTTTGATCTGAAGGAAAGATGCACATCAAGTCATCAAGAAATGATATTAGCAGGAATTTATCCAGTGGACATTCATGCTGAGTGACACAGTTTCTGAGATGATGGTTCACAGGAGATAGAGCCGTGCTCTTCACACACTTTTTGCTGATCTAATTGGTGTGACTTTGAAGCTCAGGATATCGATTCAGCTTCAGTAAAAATTAATGATCCACTTAGTTTTCATTCTGTTATCCTATCTATCTAGAAATTATAAAGGCTACAATATACAGTAGACCAGTGGTTTCTAAATTCCTGGGGAACTCTTTCAAAATAAAGATCCAAACCCTACTCCTCTGAAATTCAGATTAGTAGAATCTAATCTATATCAGAAACTCTGATATAATGGATTTGCAGAGCATGGCAGGGTGAGAGTGGGAGTGTCGCCAAATATCTATTTTTCCTGATTATAGCATTTCATGTTTCCTTTGAGGAATCCTGCCTCTCCTGTGGGGCTTCCTAGATGGTTCAGCAGGTAAAGAATCCACTTGCAATGCAGGAGACCCAAGTTTGATCCCTGGGTCAGGAAGATCCCCTAGAGGAGGAAATGGCAACCCACCCCAGTATTTATGCCTGGAAAATCCTGGATGGAGGAGCCTGGCAGGCTATATTCCATGGAGTCACAGTCAGATACAGCTTAGCAACTAAGCACTCCTCCTGCCTCTCAGTGATGTAGTTTGGATGGAACCGACTCTACTTTTCATTACATGAGCGGGCACATGGCACTGCTCTGGCCACTTAGAGTGATGCTCTCTAATGACCACATTGCATGGCTCAGCAGTAAGAAAGTGAGACTCGATAGTGAGCGCCTCGTGGGAGCCGTTAGGAAACAGACGCCCTCTAGTCTAAGCACAGTGCGAACACAGGAAATAAGCCTGCTGCTGCCTATGAGATGAGCCAGCAGAGTGCCAGCAAATATTCTGGTGTCATTTTTGATCCTTCTGGACTGTCCTACATCTGAAGTAATCCTGGATTTTTACATTTAAGTTCAATTTTGGATACTTACTAGCGCAACAGTCATAACTAACAATGCCTAAAATCATCAGTTTTTTAAAAACCATACAAACCTTTCCAGCTGAGTTTTATGATCAGCCAAATTAGAAAACCACTATATGAAATATTTTAAAGAAGCATATCTTAATGTATCTTCATTCAAATTAGCATATTAAGAATGAATATAAGTTTACTCATAAAATGCAGTATTACCGAAAGGTTTGAGACACTTCCAGAACTTTAAAGATGTCAGAATTGGATTACAGAAAAAAATTAATTTATCAGACTCTTAACATGACAACAGAGGATGAGATGGTTGGATGGCATCACCGACTTGATGGACATGAGTTTGAGTAAGCTCTTGGAGTTGGTGATGGACAGGGAAGCCTGGTGTGCTGCAGTCCATGGGGTTGTAAAGAGTCGGACACGACTGAGCGACTGAACTAACATATTACCTGAGCATCATAAATGACTCTGCCAAAGGATGTGGATTCCCTTCTCTTGGCTGGAAGTAAAATCAACCAATGTCTAGTTGGTTAGATCTCCTGGGATGGCCGCCTCCATCTATGAGAGATTCTTCAGGTTTACAAAGAAGGAAATACTAAGTAAGACTGTAAAGCCCTTGGTCCTTACTGGCAGTGGGAATGATGAACCACATCTAGTCTTCACTGCTTCACTATGATGTGGAAATCTGGCAAACATCATGAACTACCACCTGGATGTCAATCTCAACAGCCAATTGACTGTAAAATGTGGACCTCCCCATGTGTATAAGGTGTACAATCACAGTGTCGAGCATGCAGTCTTGTGTAAGCCATAGAGGGGACTATACCTGGGTATGGCAAACAAGGGCCTCTGCTATTCACAACTCCAGTCAGCTGACTGAAATTGCAGTATAGTGATTTGTATATTATATATTTGTATATTGTATACTGTATATTGATTTGTCTGTCCACTTTCTGATGTATTTTTTAGAGGCACTTTTCTGATTAAAAATAAAGGCATCCAAACCTGTTGTTATGTCCCTAATCCAACAACACAGTGCATTTTGTAAATTAGAGCCTCATCATTATTTTGAAACACTAGACATGGAAAATATGTGATTGGATTTTAAATCCATCCACATTATCAAAACAAATTGAAAAGAAAGAGCTGTTATAAACTTTAAACCCAATTTGATATAATTCTTAGATGGGTATAAGATGAATTTGATTCTTTTATTATCTACTCTTGTGAATGAAGTTTCTTGTTAAAGATGCTTATCAAGAATTTGAAGAGATCATCATAAAAAATGTCTTGATCAGAAATTTCATGTAGCCATTTCAAGCATCAATCTAGTTCTTAAAAATAGTTTTGTCCTCAAAGGACAGTTCAAGTTTTTCATTACTAATAAGTTAAACAGATTTTATTTAAAAATTTTACCCTTTCAGTATTATATATCTGTCCTATTACTTTTTATTCTAAAAGTTATACTTAAAAAAGGATATTTTCACCAACGTCACTTGTACTTTCAGACCCTTCCAGTTAACCTCGGTACACTGGAAATGCACAACTTTGGGTTTTCATTTTTACTGTTACAGCCAGTCTCTTACTATGTGTCCCAGTTATCCTCAAGTCTTATTATTCATTTACTCATTCATTCATTCTGTCACCGCCTTTATCACCTATGGCTACGTGTATCACTATGGGATAGTGCATAAATGACAAACTGGACTTCTACGGCAGGATCATAAAACTCTATGTGGCTTCTGCCATGAGCCCTTTGGAATCACTTGTTCTGGGGGAATCCAGCTGCCATGATGTTAAGACGTTCAAACTTCCCTTTGATGTGGTCCAGGTAGCAAGGAATTGAAGCTTCTCTCCTACAACCAGCACTAACCTGCCAGGCATGTGAATGTAGGCATCTAGTAAGTGACCCTTCCAATTCCAACCAGATCTTCAACCTCAGTTGACAACTTGACTAAAGCCTCTTAAGAGACCCTGAATCAGTTAAGCAACTTTAACAATTCCTAACTCACAGAAACTAGATGAAATAATAATATGTAGTTATTGGTGCTTTAAGCTACTACTTTTAAGGGGGAGATTGTTACACAGGAACAGATACATACGCCAGTGCCTTGGATCATTATTATAGTACTACATTACATTAATTACTGCCATAATAGCAATCAGTCTGCACTTACCTAAAATTGCAAAAGAAAACAAAATTGAAGCATTTGCTTGACAGAGACCTAGAGACAATCACTAGTTCAGTCATTCATTTCTACATATTAGTCTTACAATGAGAAAATTCATAGTGGTTTCCCAGCAACATCTCAGACTTTTGTATATTGCAATTTTCTGAGGCCTATCCAGAAATGTTAGATCATTGTAGAGAGTTTTATGCAAATAAATGTCTATCTACTATATATGTTTAATGCAGAGCACTGTAACTTTTAATGCCCCTTCCGTTAGGCTAGGGATTACTGGTGATTTTTCACATCTCTGTTATCTTCAAGCAGCTAATAGAGTTCTCTTGATAAAGTTGGTATTTAATAATGTCCTTTCATTTATATACTCAAAATAGATTTAAGCACTTTACATGTGTATATTAGTGATTCTTTGTTAGTAATCTGTATGTCCAAACATCATGCATTATGTTAGATGGTGGATAGTATAAAGGTTATGATTTAATGACTGACACTGCCTGCTAGGCAGTGTTGCTGAAGGACAGGAAAGCGTGGTGTGTTGCAGTTCATGGGGTCACAAAGAGTCAGAAATGACTGAGTGACTGAACAGCAAACAACCTACTAGGCACATGAGTCCTAATTTAACTATCAGAGCAAACCTATCCTTATACTGTTTTTCACATGAGGAAACTGAGTTTAATAAAGACTATGCAAACTTTCCCAAACACAAATCTGGAGAGTAGTGAGTGAGATTAGAAATGAACCAGGTCTGTCTGATTACAGGTCCATGCTTCTAACCACTAAACTGTCAAGGTATGAGCCTTTCTTCAGAATGCTTTTCCCACTTGTAATTTTTAAAACTAAAACAAAAGATATGTAAGCAAGGCTCTGAAACTATCCAAAATGTTTCCCATTAATTAAAATGGGATATTGAGGGTATAATTTAAGAATATTCCCATCATTAATCAAAAACACATAAGATTAAAATGAATTATCTCAAATAATTACTGGTTTGGAGGACTCAGTGCATACTGTAATAACTGTTCATGCAATTTGAGTCCACATGCCAGTGGAGCTTTTACCTGCCAGGAGACTATAATTTGTGTTCATTACAGAGAAAAATTTGAGGCAGGGCTATAAATGTGAAAACTTAAGTTTTAAAATAATTGTTTTTTTATCCAAAAGAATTGGTCAAAAGACAAGTTAATACATGACACTTTCATTGAGAATAATTTGTTTAAAAATAAATTAATTTCAAAGCCCTTAATTCAGTTTTTAAAAGTGAAACCATTCTAGTAACTCAATTTATCTGCAACTTATACTTTTTTTAAACTCAATTTAAAAGTTAATCTTATTGTATTTTAAACTCTGAAACAAGCTATTCTTTACATATGGGAAAAACCTGTTTGCTGAGATATATATATATATATATATATAAATACATAAATTTGGTCTTAAAAGATCCACAGATAAATTCATAATTAACTAGCTTATTTATAAGTTATACATAGATAAAAGTAACATATATGGTCCCCTTCAAACTGCATCATAGTTATAGATACACAAATATAGCTTTTATAAATCTTTACATGACTGAAAATTCTCCCGTAGTTTCTTTTTTATGTTGTTTTATTATTTATTTCTTCATTTTGAGTTATATTGGCTGGGGTATCAGTTACCATCACCAATTGGTTAGAACTTTCTGAAAAAGGCCATTACTGCATTACTTATTACTGTATTGAATATTGTCTAATTGATAATACCATGGTGTGTATTATATTATTTCCCATTATTGATTCACTTTTTCCTCTTTATTAACATATCCTCTTCATTAACCCACACTGGCCAATGGAATGTGAGCAGAGGCATCATAGGTCATGTTCAAGCAAAAGTTTGGCTCTGTCCCTTGCTTTCCCTACTCCACGGAAAAATGTCACCCCAAACAGTGAACACTACATGAGCCTAAATTCCAAGAAAAAGATCTGGAAATGCCTAAGTCAGTACAAAGCTGCTGGCCTATTCTGGGTGTGAGGCCAGAAGGCCTCTGGGTGTAAGCCACTAGGATTTCAGGACTGTTATTTAAAGCAGTTGATTGAAACAATCATTTTCCAATAGGGCTATTGTGCAACTTAAAGGAGATACAATCTTTGAAAGGCAAGAAACAGGACCATGTATTGAATGTGCACTATCCCATTTGTTTCAGACAATCCTACATGAAGTAGGAATCTGTATTTGTCATACACACAACAGAACTGAGGTTCAGAGAAACTAAGTTGTTCCAAACCACAGAGTAAACAAGTAGTACATATGGAAATTAAACTTAGTTCTACTTACTTCAACTTTTTGTTCATGCTTTTCCTGTTACAGTTAGAAACTGCAAAATGTGCTTTGTAAAATGTCAAACTCTGCATCATTATTTTTGAAAATATTCATATTGATGAAAAATTGTTATAAAAACTTCAACATGAGAAAATAGATCTTGAAAAATACTCTGTAAGTCACTCTGCTATGTTCATACAGTGCATAATGAATTCAATGTAGTTTATTACTGAAAATGTATGCTATGTTCCAAAGATTAATTTAAAAACAAAATTAATACATTTTTTACTTCAAATAATGTAATCATATTAACTTATGCTATCAAGATATTAAGTCAAAGTTTCTCGTAAAGGGAGAAAAATAAATTATCCCTGTAGAAAAACAACCTCATTCATAGCACAGGACTAAGAAAACATTAGTTGTCCAATATGGCTAATAAAACCAGGTTTAAAACAAAAAAAGACAGAATATGAATAACTATGGACACATTAAAATATTTACTGTTAATATAGTGAACAAAAAATAATTAAAAACAGGATTCTAAAATTACTGGCATATGTTTTTAGCACTGTTTATAACTGCCAGGACATGGAAGCAATCTAGATGCCCATCAGCAGACGAATGCATAACGAAGCTATGGTACATATACACAATGGAATACTACTCAGCCACTAAAAAGAATTCATTTGAATCAGTTCTAATGAGATGGATGAACCTGGAGCCCATTATACAGAGTGAAGTAAGCCAGAAAGATAAAGACCAATACAGTATACTAACACATATATATGGAATTTTAAAAGATGGTAACGATAACCCTATATGCAAAACTGAAAAAGAGACACAGATGTACAGAACAGACTTTTGGACTCTGTGGGAGAAGGCGAGGGTGGGATGTCCTGAGAGAATAGCACTGAAACAAATATACTATCAAGGGTGAAACAGATCACCAGCCCAGGATGGATGCATGAGACAAGTGCTCAGGGCTGGTGCACTGGGATGACCCAGAGGGATGGGATGGGGAGGGAGGCGCGAGAGGGGATTGGGGTGGGGAACACATGTAAATCCATGGCTGATTCATGTCAATGTATGGCAAAAACCACTACAATATTGTAAAGTAATTAGCCTCCAACTAATAAAAATAAACGAATAAATAAATAAATAAATAAATAAAATTACTGGCATATGTTTTTGTTTTTAATCAGAATTTCCTACTTACTATGTTCCAGATATATGATACATATATACATATTTTATTGTGAAGCTATTTTATCTGGATTCAGACTGTTTGTAGGCCAGACAATTAAGTGCATAATATTCCTCCGTCATTGCCTGTACTTGCCTCTTTCCCTGGATCTATTTGCCGTGGATTTTGATTCTGCTGAGTAAGACCCTTCTAGCTCCCATTAGGAATCCTTGGCTCAGACTTCGGTTTGCAAGAAGCAGGAAATCAGCCATATAAATGACAGGGGATAAGACATAATGGCTGAAGGGAAGAAGATGCCCTTGGCCTTTATATCAGAAAATGTGAGGAATGGAACAAATTTGGCTGACATGACTCTGTTACTGTAAGGAGAAAATCCAATGCATTTTTCTCACCAAAAAGATATCCAATAGTTGAAAGGTTGACTAAGGGAAGCATTTTTTTTTTTAATAAGGCAGTTTGGGATCCAATTCACAAATGCAGCATCACCCAGAGGACCACTGATTAGTTCACAGAAAGCTGAAGTTTACTGACATGACAATCACACTATACAAATCACTCAAAACCAGATTGTGCATTTATTATGCAATCCTTCAGAAATAATTTCTCTTACTTTAGTTTGTGAAATAATTCATTATAAATTTTATTGAAGCATACTAAGTGCAGAAAAGGACATATGTTGCAAATATGCAGCTATCTGCATTTTTACAAAGAGAGCACAACTGTACAACTGGCAATGAACTCAACAAACAGAAAGTCACTAGTGTCCCTGAAGCCTATTGGGGGCTCTTTCTGGACCTCAAAAATTATCACGTGAACTCAAATTTCATTTTTAATAGGGTTTAAGTGAAACAGAAGAAGTGAGAAAACCTCCTTCTGACCCCTGGTTGGACACAATTTTTTTCCCTAGGTGCTATTCTCTCACCTTCACCATATCGTCTCAGAGAGGCTTTCTTTTGGTGTTCTCATCTGTGTGTTTTATTTTGATGAAAATTTCTAATGTTTGTACCACTTAAAAATTAGCTCTTCCATGCAATTTTTATGTCACTATTTCTTTGATTCCAGATATGACTCAGTCAGATTAAGCAAAGATCTAAACCCAAATCAATTTTGCATGGTGCCTTATAAAAAAAAAGTCTCATAGAGAAACACAAATTACCACTGTATTTCTTCAGATCTCAAAAAGAATTCCTTTGATATAGCAGTATCGTATCAGACAGTATAGCCTATGCTACATGCTCCTATAACAAACTCAAGAACTCAGGGGCTTACATCACATGTTATTAAAATATGGTCTACAGAATGGATTTGGCTGCTGCCCACTTTTACAAATAAAGTTTTATTGAAACAGAACCATGCTTTTTTTTTTTTTTTACTTACTGTCCCTGACTACCTTTTTCTCTGACTACTTTTCTGCTACAATGGCAGAGTTGCATAGTTGTGGCAGAGACTGTATGACCTAAAAAGAGCAAAAAACATTTTCTTTCCTGTCTTCTTTGAAAACATTTGGTAACCCATGCTTACAGCAACAGAGTTTTTCACTTAGGTTTCATGAAGAACACAGGCTGACGGTCATTCAGGGTGCTAGGATGAGTGAGTCTCCATCCTTCTGATGCCAACATGGATCAACCAAAGGAGAACAGAGCATGGGTAGGTGTACCAACTCTTAAATGCATTTCTTTCACTTACTTTTCATTAGCCAAAGTGAGTCATGTGACCCTGACAGACTTCAAGACAGTAGGAAGTGTAACCTGAGTGCTCTGGGTAGAGACAACCGAAAGAATAACTGCACATCTTTAAAAATCTACTTCTAAACATACAAATACAAAACTCAGCAATCCAGACACACAATTTCACTATGAAAGAGCTCAGAAAAATACTAAAGGGTATTTTTTAAGCATCTACCATATGATCATTAAAAAGGTAGCAAAGAATACGTTACGTCACTATCACTGGTCAAAATACACAAAAATAAAAATCATACTCTGCAAGAAGCTGACTTCTCAAAAAAACTATGATGTTTCAGATTAAAGAAAAAGACTGTATGTCCAGGATAAACATTCTACTGGTGTCTTTTAAATAATTTCTTTAAAAATTTTCAACAACAAAAATGAACTCTAGCTTTCCACTTTAAAAATTGGGATATTATGACAATTTAATTACTCATTGAAAGTCACTCAGTCGTGTCCAACTCTTTGCACCCCCATGGACTGCAGCATGCTGGGCTCCTTTGCCCATGGAATTCTCCAGGCAAGTATACTGGAGTGTGTTCCCTTCTCCAGAGGATCCTCCCCACCCAGGAATCAAACCAGGGTCTCCTTCACTGCAGGCGGTTTCTTTACCAGTAGAGCTACTAGGGAAGCCCCAATTACCCATTGGGTCATTTTTAAAAACTGGTGTCTCCATTTTATGGACTCTTAGCATATTGTTAATAAATTCTATTAAAGAAAACAAACACTGTTTCATTTACACAAAAACAGGCAGAGAACATGAGAATAGCAGAATCACCTCCCCTCTCCCTGTAAACAGGCTCACATCTCCTTTACCAGAAAAAAAAAACCACATTCCTCCTGTCACCTCCCCACATTTGCTCCCCACTAATACTACTTCTTGACCATAAAAGTCTCTGGAAGAGTAATTTACAGAACAACCCAACCCAACAGTCTCTTGCCTGTCAGGAAAATAACACTCAGAAATATTTTACCTTGAAAAATACCTCTTTTCATGGACTTCAAAGGCCAAATATGTATCCCCCATTCTTCTTTTACCTCAAAATAACTCTGTCTGTATCCTGGATTAAACTTTTTTATAATTGCATTTACTAAGATGTTACTCGCTAAATTTCCACTACTAAACTTAATGTTATTGTCTATTCTTGACAATCCTTTTCATTTTAGGCAATTACCATCTCTATGCGATTGACTCCCAAATCTGCAACTCCATGCTGCAACCCATTTCCAAATTATCATCCCCCAGAATGTGACAGAATTTTCCACAGTTTATTGTGATCCACACAGTCAAAGGCTTTGGTATAGTCAATAAAGCAGAAATAGATATTTTTCTGGAACTCTCTTGCTTTTTCAATGATCCAGCAGATGCTGACAATTTGATCTCTGGTTCCTCTGCCTTTTCTAAAACCAGCTTAAACATCTGGAAGTTCACGATTCATGTATTGCTGAGGCCTGGCTTGGAGAATTTTGAGCATTACTTTACTAGCATGTGAGATGAGTGCAACTGTGCGGTAGCTTGTACATTCTTTGGCATTGCCTTTCTTTGGGATTGGAATGAAAACTGACCTTTTGCAGTCTTGTGGCCACTGCTGAGTTTTCCAAAACTTCTGGCATATTGAGTGCAACACTTTCACAGCCTCATCTTTCAGGATCTGAAATAGCTCAACTGGAATTCCATCACCTCCACTAGCTTTGTTCGTAGTGATGCTTTCTAAGGCCCACTTGACTTCACATTCCAGGATGTCTGGCTCTAGGTGAGTGATCACACCATCGTGATTATCTGGGTCATGAAGATATTTTCTGTACAGTTTTTCTATATATTCTTTTCTTAATACCTTCTGCTTCTGTTAGGTCCATACCATTTCTGTCCTTTATTGTGCCCATCTTTGCATGAAATGTTCCCTTGGTATCTCTAGTTTTCTTGAAGAGATCTCTAGTCTTTCCCATTCTGTTGTTTTCCTCTATTTCTTTGCATTGATCTCTGAGGAAGGCTTTTTTATCTCTCCTGGCTATTCTTTGGAACTCTGCATTCAAATGGGAATATCTTTCCTTTTCTCCTGTGGAAGAGATGGGAATACCAGACCACCTGACATGCCTCTTGAGAAACCTATATGCAGGTCAGGAAGCAACAGTTAGGACTAGACATGGAACAACAGCCTGGTTCCAAATAGGAAAAGGAATACGTCAACACTGTATATTGTCACCTTGCTTATTTAATTTATATGCAGAGTACATCATGAGAAACACTGGGCTGAAAGAAGCACAAGCTGGACTCAAGATTGCTGGGAGAAATATCAATAACCTCAGATATGCAGATGACACCACCCTTATGGCAGAAAGTGAAGAGGAAGTAAAAAGCATTTGATGAAAGTAAAAGAGGAGAGTGAAAAAGTTGGTTTAAAGCTCAACATTCAGAAAACCAAGATTATGGCATCTGGTCCCATCACTTCATGGCAAATAAATGGGGAAATAGTGTCAGACTTTATTTTTTGGGGCTCCAAAATCACTGCAGATGGTGATTGTGGCCATGAAATTAAAAGATGCTTACTCCTTGGAAGGAAAGTTATGAGCAACCTAGATAGCATATTAAAAAGCAGAGACATTACTTTGCCAACAAAGGTCCGTCTAGTCAAGCCTATGGTTCTTTCAGTGGTCATGTATGGATGTGAGAGTTGGACTGTGAAGAAAGCTGCATGCTGAAAAATTGATGCTTTTGAACTGTAGTGTTGGCGAAGACTCTTTAGAGTCCCTTGGACTGCAAGGAGATCCAACGAGTCCATCCTAAAGGAGACCAGTCCTGGATGTTCACTGGAAGGACTGATGCTGAGGCTGAAACTCCAATACTTTGACCACCTCCTGCGAAGAGTTGACTCATTGGAAAAGACCCTGATGCTGGGAGGGATTGGGGGCAGGAGGAGAAGGGGACGACAGAGGATGAGATGGCTGGATGGCATCACCGACTCATTGGACATGAATTCGGGTGAACTCCAGGATTTGGTGATGGACAGGGAGGCCTGACGTGCTGTGGTCCTTGGGGTCGCAAAGAGTCGGACATGACTGAGCCACTGAACTGAACTCAACTGAGCAAGTAACAGAAAACGAATTCATTTCTGCCTTCCTCAGTCTGACTTCTTACTGACTTCCTTCCTTGTGTTACGGTATAATGCAGATCACCCAGGTTCAAAACCTTTATTCCTATATCTCCTTCCATGTCTAATCCATTGCTAAGCCCCGTCAGTTCGAGCACCATGATTTCCTGTTTTATTCCCCTTGCCAATACCTTTTTCGGACCAACAAAATTGAAAATTTTGAACACTGCAATATACTCCTGCCTGGTTTTTCCATGTAGAGTCTCTGCAGCACCAAGCTATCCTTTGTGACACGAGATTACTTCTTCCAACAGGCTATTATTTTAGGTCAATACTATTCGACTACTAACCACAATACAAACCATCTGGTTAGATATCTAAGGCTTCCTCCCTCCATCTCTTCTCCAGACCACTTACCCAACACATGCCATATATTTTATGGCATATATTAGCCAATCTGAATTATTGTCTCTTGATTTTCCACTCCCTTGCCTCTCCTCAATCTGTTTATGGCCCTGGGAATGCCCTTCCCTGATACCAACCATGTCATTAAGTGCCAAGGCTTGTATCATTATGAGACCTGCTCTTTTTTGACACCTCTACCCCCTTCCTCATCCTTAGTTCGCTTTTCTGTCTTTCCCTGCTCTGCTCTGTGTCCCAGGAAGCTGACCTCATTCTGCATTATCCAACCTCCCACATCAGTCGAGTGTGAGTTGGCCTTGGCCAGTGGGATGCGGCAAGCAAGAAATGAGAGGGTGGGAAGAGAGCCATCTGGAGGTACTTCTCCCTCTCTCCTTGTTTGAGGCCATGTTTTCAGGCAGTGGCTGCTTTTCCTGATGATGCCAGCTCCTGTGGAGCAGGTCTCCTCCATCCTCCCTCTTCACCTGGCTTCAGGAAACCATTTCCTCTCCTGGCCGCTTTAGGGCTAATAGCTTCTCGTGATTGCTGCTTCTGCAACCTCAACATTCGTTTTTAGCTCCCTTGAACCCACCCAGACCTCTAAAAATAGTTTCTTCATTAAAGTTTTTTGAATCATCTGAGTTGGATTCTGTTCCCTGTTGGCAGCCTTATTGATATGAAGTGGTGACATAACCCACTTATGAGCCACCAAAGGCAATTTCTTCCCGTTTTGGTGAACTATGGCCAGTTCTGCATTGCATTTCTGTTCTATGTATGTGCAAAGCATCTCTTTCATTTGACTGTAAGTGGTTTCTAGTTAAATATTTATCTTTGAGACTCCAAATAATCGACGGACTATCTGGCACATACAGAGACTCAATAAATACTTGTTAAATTGAGTTTACTGAACAGTAGTAAATTATGTCACAGAACACACAGCACAATAGACAAGGCCTGGAAAGAATATTAAGAGCAATTTTTTGACAAATGCCCATTTTCAAAACTAACATACATCTGTTTGTGGCGACACTGTAATCTCCCAGTATCCCGTCTTTCCACTTCTGCCTTTGTTTCAGTGACAATACCTCCTCCATCTTCCTGTTTCCATCTCTCCAAATCCTCTTTCAGTTTCCCCTTAAATGCCAATTAAGGAAACAAAATGTTTATTAACATGTCTATATTAACTTGGAAAGCTGGGATAATAGTAGTAACTTTTACATGTCTTGGATGTCTGGTATTTGGAAGAAAAAAAGAATAAATATATATGCATTTTTCTATGTAATTCTTAGCTATAGTCTCCTAAACCAGAATTAAAGGACCTTAACAAGTAAAATTTACTCATTTTTGGATCCCCCTCCAAAAGAATATGTGAAATTGTACCACTAGATTTGTTTGCTTGCTTTGAATTTATTCTCTCCTCATGAAACTTTTAAATATCAAGGAAGCAAAGGACTAAAGTATATGGCTAGATGACCTCCATCATTCACAGATTTTGGCAAAATAAAGATCAAATCCTGAATCCCGCCACCTGCCTTCAGTTTCCAAGGAATTCAAGATAAAAGGGGAAGCTGGAAAGGGCTTGCCTATATCTAGCTCTCAAGAAATCCAAGGGATGCCCCCCACTAGCATAAACAATTAACTGCTCTGTTAAGACACAGCCTGTTAGGAATGAAGGAATATAGGTAATTAAAGAGGAACTGGGAGAATCAGCTGGCATCTTGTGCTCTAGGAAGTCACAGAAAAAGAGCAACTTAGGGATGAGAATCTCTTAAGATAATGGAAGCAACTGCTATTCACATTTCTGAATGTTTAGCCAGTGTTCCAGGAGAAGACAACATTAGCACATCTGAGTCTTCCTCTTTTATCCTCGAAGTTGTATTTCTGGTCATGCATTCCAAGAGAACAGTAGCTTTTCTCACAGGTCTGTTACACTGATGACTCTATTGGGTGAGTGATCAATAGGGTCCCAGCGTCCCTGTAACCAATAACACTCCTGAAGTCATGAGTTATTGACTTTTTGGACTTAAATTTTGGAATGTCTACCGATCCACATTCACTCCTGGCTTCTTTGGTTTGGACAATTCCCCTTACAGTACTTTGTGGTTTTATATATCTTATGTATTTGTCATCATAATTGTTAACAGGTGCATGATCCAGAGTAATGATTTGGAAAAAGGGAGAGAGGTCCTGACAGGAAGAAGAAGTCTGAGATAAGCTTAAGTCTTCCACTCATTTATAGTGGACAGCAACATAGCAGAATAAGGAATAAAATACTGGGTCCTTCCCTTAACCAGCTGTCACCACAGGCAATTCACCTCATCTAATGACTCTGAATTTTCTCATTTATAAGCATAATACAGTAGGCTTTAAAAATTTTCATATGTTGCAGAGTTACTATTCTATGTTGATCTAAGTAGTATTAATAGCATGAGTAAATCCGGTCAAGTATATGAAGAGTATTAAATGTTAAAATGATATTTCTTCTGGTTTAAAGAATAATTTTTCAAACTGCTTTTGGAACATATAAACACCTTCAAAATGATGTTTCCTATGTGTATTTCACAGACTACCACCTCTAGAAACTTTGTGTAGAAGGGTTATTTTATTGATTTACTTTGAGAAATATGGTATATCCTCCCCATCTCATGACCACTTTGAGAGCTTCACAGCATATTTCATTTAAGAAATCCCTTCCTGAAGAAGTGTATTTCAATTAAAATATCATTTTAAAAAATTACAGGAAATCAGGAGCTTTATTTGGCAATAATATCTATTAATATCTCAAGAATCAACTTGAGTCTTTGGGAAATGCTGCCTTAGGAACATTTATTTACATGGTCTAACAACAATCCTATCTTTCATGTACATGGAGTGAAAACACTGCCAACTTTCTTGATAATTTGCAATTCAAAAGACAGAAAATATAAATGATTTGGAACTCACAGTCCAAATGAAAAATTTGGCACAGTATGAGAATTTCCTGTTTGGAAGATCTGCAAATGAAAATTATAATACCTCAATCTCTAACACTGCTGTATGAAATAGAAAAAAAAATGATATGAAACAGTATAAAGCTCTGTTTTGAAAAAATACAGTAAGTACATGATATTCTGTATACTGAGCTAGAGTTGAGAAGTGCTGATTCCAATACCACTTCTGGGCATACACACTGAGGAATCCAGATCTGAAAGAGACACGTGCACCCCAATGTTCATCGCAGCACTGTTTATAATAGCCAGGACATGGAAGCAACCTAGATGCCCATCAGCAGATGAATGGATAAGGAAGCTGTGGTACATATACACCATGGAATATTACTCAGCCATTAAAAAGAATTCATTTGAATCAGTTCTAATGAGATGGATGAAACTGGAGCCCATTATACAGAGTGAGGTGAGCCAGAAAGATAAAGAACATTACAGTATACTAACACATATATACGGAATTTAGAAAGATGGTAACGATGGCCCTATATGCAGGGCAGAAGAAGAGACGCAGAAATACAGAACAGACTTTTGAACTCTGTGGGAGAAGGTGAGGGTGGGATGTTTCGAAAGAACAGCATGTATATTGTCTATGGTGAAACAGACCACCAGCCCAGGTGGGAGGCATGAGTCAGGTGCTCGGGTCTGTTGGGCTGGGAGGATCAGGGGGAATCGGGTGGAGAGGGAGGTGGGATGGGAGACCGGGATGGGGAATTCGTGTAACTCTATGGCTGATTCACATCAATGTATGACAAAACCCACTGAAAAAAAAATAAAAATAAAAAATAAAAATTAAAAAAAAAAAAAGAATAACATGTAGACCTGTCATTAGGAGACTCAGTCAGTAAGAAAATAAACATAGTGCTTTAAGAAAGATAATCCCTTCAGTGACTGGACAGAACTCTCAGAGAACACTGGGTTCATCTGGTGCTTGCTGGAACTACTGGTGATCACTCAAAAAGGTCCAACTGCTAATTCCTAAAAGAGTGGTCCAAAATGACGATGACGATGATGAAAGCTTGAATTCCTGTAGCTCCCCTAAGTGCCAGACTGATTCTTAGGGCAAATTCACGAAGGAAAGCAGTCTAACTCTATGGGCCTTTAAGGTTACATTGTGCTTCTGAAAAGAAGCAAAGGTACCAAAAAGATGATCTCTGGACCAACCTGGCCCAGACCACTGTCAGGTCTTCCCTGGACCACGTCCACAGCCTTCTTCAGTCTTTCTTCTTCCAGAAATCTCCCCACATTGGGCCGTAATACTCTCCTCTTTATATAGCACTCACTGCTATATTTTAAACATGGTAATCTGATCATGCCACTTTCCTGTGAAAATCTCTCCACCAGCCTCCCACTGCACCTGGAAACAGTGGTACAAGTCAGTAGCATGAGTTAGCCTGGAACAGCTCTCAAACGCTCCCTCAGAGTCCTTCCACTCCTCTCCTGTCTGTTCCTCAAACACCTCTAGCTCAATCAAGTTTCAACTCAGCTGGCTCCATCTTAGAGAAGTCTTCCCTGCCCACCTGTTACAGGGAGGAAGCCAATTCTGACTCCATGTTGGAACTCTTTCTTTGACTTACTTTGTGTTGATTTTGTTACTATAATCATACAGAATGGCCTGCCTCAGAGAATTCTGCCCCTCTGCCTATTAAGCTAGAGTGCCTTTGTTCAGAACCCTGTCCACTTGTGGATGGCAGGAAGGAAGAAATTGAATCCCCTGCCTGAAGCTTGCCATTCTAAGATATGTTTGAAGATTAATGGCCTTTTTACTTTGCTTCCTAACCTCCCCTCATCTCTGATCTGTAACAGAACCTGGCATCCAGACCCCATATGATGGTTATTTCGAGGCGCTAGCCTGCCATCTTCTTGGTCTTCCAGCTCCCTGATTAAAATCTCTTCCTTGCCTCAAACCTCATCTCTCGGAATCACTGGTCTATTGTATAGCGAGCAGACCGAGGTTGGACTCTATAACACACTTTGTTTAAGGTAATATCAGCTATTTTCAATAAATTTATCAAATCTGAATTTCTTTGCAGTAGTGACAAATTTTTAAAACTATTTTCTTCTTACTATTTGCCTGTTGTCTGTCTCCCCCATCACTAGAATGTTAATGCCCTAAATGTAGGGAAATTGTCTGCATTTTTCACCATTTTGCTTTGGGAACTCTTGTGTGTCCTTACCACATAGCAAGTATCCAGAAGCGATTGTCCATAAGGTAGAAAGGAAGGCTGGAAGGAAGGAAGGGAAAAGGCAAGTAGGGAGGGAGGTGAAAGGAAAGGAAGGGAAGTGACAGATGGGAAAAATAAACTGGGGGAAAAAAAGGTTTAAGAGGGATGGGGAGGAGACAAAGCTGTATCTGAATGGGTGAAGAACTAAGTAACACAGGTCAGGATTAAATTTGGAAAAATACATCATGTATTAATTAACTTAGCATTTATTAAGTGCTTACAAAGTAACAGGACTTATGCTAAGTATAAGATGAAAGGTATGAGATTAAAGTATGAGATGAAAGGCCTAATACTCCTGGGTAGGAGCTCACTCACTCACTAGAGAGAGAAAAAAGAGGTAAATGACAGAGGGGTGAAGAGAGCTAAGATGGAAACACGAAGAGAATGGCTGTGACACTCAGAAGAGGATCTCTGACCCTCACACAGAGTTCACGAAGCCAGTGCAGGCTTCCTGGAAAAATGGCATTCTAATGAGCACACAGACGCTTAGCACATAGATGCTTAGAAAACCATCATGGTTAATCCCATGATCATGAAATAACTAGTCAGGTGGGAGGCCAGAAGCCAGATGTGAACCTCAACAAGAAGACCCCATAGCAAGTGAGGAAAACAAGTAATGAGTTTTGGGAATTAAATAAATGCTTGTGGTGGGATTACTGGGAGTTTTGAAAGGCCCTAACTAGGTGAACGTGAGTCTTGATGACATCTCTGGAGAGGCTCTTCTCACACATTATTTTAGAAAAACACTGAGGTACCACATGTATCTTTATAAATTTACCCCTTTGGTGTCAAGCCCCTTCCCAGAGTTGACACTTGCCCTTGGTACATACAGACCGAAGGACTTGTGCCAGGACCTGCATCCCTTTCCTTCCATGTCAGCTGTGGAGGAGTGGAAAGGGGCATGGAGCTCAGAGGGCAAGCAGGGATCCACAGTCTACCTTTTACGAGCCCTGTGACACTGAGCAAGGCATGTAACCCTTCAGTTTCTCCGTCTATACCACAGAACCCATCAGGTACACCTACAAGCATGGGGTAGGGATTAAACACCATGATGCTTGTGGGAATGGTTTGGAAATGTACCCTGACAATGTGATGAATGAAAAAAACAGGGAGGTGTGAACCTTGCCTCCAGCAGTGGCCCCAGCCTCTGTGGTCTATCTGAAGCTGAAGAAAAAGATGAGGAACTGAAAAGGGCTGCTTCTCTTCCATAAACATATACACAAACTGTTTGGCACATGCAGACCCATCATCATGAAATGCATTAAGTCAGCAGCCTACTTTCAAGGTCTCAATGGGGAAAGACTTAATTCCAGTCCAGAAACAGCTTCTCAATAGTCTATGGCCTCACTTTTCTTGCACTTTATTTTCTGGCAAACTCTGACCTCAGAACCATCATCAGAATGTGCAGCGTACCAGAAGGGCTGTCTGACAATTTCCCTCCATAAAGGTTAAAGAAAACATTCAGGGTGACTGCAGTATGCAGAAGAATGTCTGTTCTACCACAAAATAGATGAAGATGTGTTTTCAGTGGGTATGGGATGTGTGTGGGGGAATGAAAGGAGCTTTGGGAAGAAAAAAATTAATTTCTGTATCACAGATACAGCACTTTTTACTATGATTACTATGAAATGCCTGGCAATCAGTCATTAATGAAAATAGATTATGGATGAATTCAATAAATGTTGATGGAATGAAATCTATCTATTCCTTAATAAGGACTGTCATTTTAACACATTGACTTTTAAAAGAATTAGGGAATACATATGAGACAGCAGGATTATCAATGGAAGAGATTTTAATTGTACCGATGAAATAGTATTCCTTTTCTCCACTCTGCTTTTTGTCATAAAAGAGGTCCTTGGACAGCAATGAGATCAAACCAGCCAATTCTAAAGGAAAGACTGATGCTGAAGCTGAAGCTCCAATACTCTGGCCACCTGATGTGAAGAACTGACTCATTGGAAAAGACACTGATGCTGGGAAAGATTGAAGGCAGGAGGAGAAGGGGACAACAGAGGATGGGATGGGTGGATGACATCACCAACTCAATGGGCATGAGTTTGAGCAAGCTTTGGGAGCTGGTGATGGACAGGGAAGCCTGGTGTGCTGCAGTCCATGGAGTTTCAGAGTCAGACACAACTGAGGGACTAAACTGAAACTGGTGAAACAGTAATAATAATACAGGTATATTGAGTGATTGGATTATAAATCACTTTCTTAACCATAAGGGTATACTGTCCCCAATACAAGGTACCAATTTTAGCCAGGTTCACTTGAGATAATTGTTTAAAGAATATCTAAAGGTCCTTAAATACCAAATGTGGCAGAGAAGCAAGGGAAATATTTTCGAACAGGTGAGCTTTGATTTGTCCTTCAAGTTATGCCATGAAAGTATCCACCTGTCATTGTCCTATGCTGGTAGAAGGTCTTTGTTCTATGATAAGAAAAGAAACCATGCAAGAGTGATTTTGGTAGTTTTATGGATTAAATGAGGCAGTCTTTTCTGTAAAATCATTTTTTGGCACTGAGAAAACAAAATGAAAAAAGTCACTTGAGAGTAGACTTGTAGATAGAGTTTAATGTATTTAAATCTCCAAACAGGAATTTTTTAAAAGTGGGGTTCTTCCACAATGTTTAACTTGTAGATGAAATGCACTCTTCACAATGTCAAGCCAGAAAACAGAAATACTCCACAATGATTTACAGGTTTATAATGCTCCACTAAATCATGAAACAGTTTTTTTTTTTTTTTTAAATAAACCTCAAGTTCATTATGCTAAACAATGAGATTCTCAGTAAACACCTAATTCACAAAGTGTCACTGTTGTGTCCCTTTAGTACTCTTGACAAATCAACTTTCTGAAACCATTAAGCAGGGTAAACCCTTCCTTCTACCAACCCACAAAGATTCCTAACCACAGAAATCCTGAAAGTTATCGTTGGTGGGTTTATGTCAGTTTGTGTTCTACTTCACTATACAAATGCCAGATTTAATTTTTCTTGAAAATGAAACTATTATCCTGAAAAGTAACTATTCATAACTTATCATTTCCCTTTTTATTAATTAACTTGGCAACTTTTCTTCCCAAATATTCTTGAATAGTCAGAGACATGTATCACTTTTTAGTGGTTTGTGCTTGGGCCTAAATTTTCTAGCCTATTACTTCTGTAATCCTTCATTTTTGCCTATTCAGAACAAGGATAAAAATCAATAAAAGTAGAATTTCTAAAAGAAGATTAGAGATGACTTGATAATCAAAAATAATTAAAGAATAACTTTTCCCACCAATTTGTTTTCAAAAGCCAACGTGAACAATTCCATTTTTGAGTATTTACTCTAGGAAAATGAAGAAGTATATGTGTGCAAAATCCTGTATATAAATATCCGTAAGTTTTATGTGTAACATCCTGAAATTGGAAACGACCCAAATGTTCTTTATGGATGAATGAATAAACCAACTGTGGTATATCCTTAAATGGAATACTACTCAGCAATAATAAATAAGCTAGAAATGCACACAACTTGGATGAATCTCAAAGGCATTATGCTTAATGAAAAATGCCAGTTTCATACTGTAAGCTTCCATTGATATGAAATTTTTTATAGTGATGAATAACAGATGGGTGGTTTGCTCAAGGTCAGCAGTTGGAGGAGACTGATCATACAGGGCCGGCATGAGGGAGGATTTTTCTGGACGGTAATAGGATTGTTTTGTTTCCTGACTAATGTTTCCACTGATCTATACATATATTAAGTTCAAAGAACTATATACACCAAAATCAGTTTCACTGTGCCATAATTTAAGAAGGAAAGTTAGAGGAAAAAAATGTCTTATAGTTGGTTTTAACATGCTATGTTCTATTTTCTCCCCACTGACTTCCTTGTACCATGTATCCTGACAGATCAAAATATAATTTCAATAAAAAAAAATACACAGTTCTGTCCTATAGTCTAGAAAACCTGAGGCTATCAATCGGAGGGAGATCAAGTGACCAGAGAATCACATGTGAGGGATACAACTTCCCTCCACAAAGGAGAACAACAATGTACCAAGTAATTATCCTGCAATGCAATTTTCACACCCAAGACAGACCAACACCAACCTTTGGAAACAGACAATTATTTATAAGAGGAATGAAGGACACTTCTGGAGCCTCATTTAAATAATTTTGTGCAGGAATGGGAAGATGCCATTGTCTTCTTCCAAGGCCCTTATTCACCTTCAACAAAGAAAGTGCTGGAGGAAAACACCCACAGTGGGGAAAAAAAGCCCAGAAATTGTGGTGAATTACATAATATGCTTAAATTTAGCCTGTGCATGTAACTATATTAGATTTTTAAAGCCAAGATATTTTCCCCTAAAAGAACACATCTGAATTATAAATGAATCACACATTTATTATTTAAATATCAAAAATATGTAATCCAGAAGTCAGCTGGGTCCTAACATCCTTCAGAGCTTTGGTGAAACTTTAACTGAGTTCCATTCCATGACTTTCACAGATTCCTGCCAAGACTCCCTGTCTGTATTCACCTCTGTATCCACTGCTTCTAACTTAGTTTTGTTCTAAGGCAGGTTAAACTTTAGCTCAAGCAAGGCTTTGCATCAGGGAAAAATCCCTTCCTAAGATAGCGTTTTGTTACGTCAGTAATTTCACCAGCTTATACCGCACATGTCATGAAGAGGCTCCATCTCCCCCAGTCTATAGCCTTTTTCTACCTCTCCAGCTTCAAGTTTTCTCTCCATGTTCTCTTGCTTCTTTTCTGGGGTAACAACCAACTCCTCTTTTCTCTTCCCAGTAGAGAACCTCACTCAGGACCTATATTCTTGGTGGGAATTACATGGGGACAGTCACCATGGAGAAAAGTATGAAGATTCCTTAAAAAACCAAAAACAGAACTATCACATGATCCTGCAATTCCATTCTTGGGCATATATCTGGAGAAAACCATTAATTTGAAAAGATATCTGCACCCCAATGTTCATTTTAGCACTATTTATAACAGTCCGGACATTAGAGCAACCTAAATGCCCTTAGAAACAAGAATGGATGAAGAAGATGTGATACATATACACAATGGAATTATTACCCAGCCATAAAAAAGAATAAAATAATGCCATTTGCAGTGACGTGGATGGACCTAGGGGCTATCGTACTGAGACTGTCAGACTAAGTATGTCAGACAGAGAAAGACAAGTATGATATCACTTATATGGGAAATCTAAAAAATAGTAAAAAGAACCTGTTTACACAATGGAAATTGAGTCAAAGATGTAGAAAACAAACGAACAGTTATGGGGGGGGTGATAAACTGGGAGACTGGGGTTGACATATACACACTACTGTATATAAAACAGGTAACTAATAAGAACCTACTGCCAAGCACAGGCAACTCTACTGAATACTCTAGTGGCCTATGTGGGAAGAGAATCCCAAAGAGAGGGGTATGCATATACATATGCATGTGTGTGTGTATACACATATATATGAGATTCACTTTGTGGTTCACTAGAAACTAACACAACATTGCAAATCAACTACACTTCAATAAAAGATAACTTTAAAGAAAGTGAAGTGGATACATAAATTGGGGTGTATTCATAAAAGTTATTCACTTTATGAATGAATGCTATTCGAGAATAACAATAATAGTGCACCCACCACAATAAAATGCAAAGCATTTGTATGTACCACAATAGCATCTGCAAAGCCTCATTTCTGCCTTTCCACCACTCTCAATGGTTGATGTACATTATGCTCCGTTTTGTAAAGGAGGAAAGTAAGACTCCAGGTGACAGGACCAGGACATAGAGAAACCAAAACTGGGAAAGCCATCCTCTGGCTCTGTGTCCAGTCCCAGCTCCCCATGAAATGTTCCACCAGTATATCACCCTGTTGCAGATGCAGACTTGCCACTGAGTTTCCCTTTCAAGAAGTAATTTGCTGTCCAAATGCAAGGGCTGTGATTTGCTAACAGTCTCTTTTGTTGGCTTCATCAGGTTCCCCCTCAGCTTTTGAGCTGAGTTCAAGCTATTCTAGATGCAAACGACTGTACAAGGGGGTGGCACAAGGACACCCCCATTTCTGCTGGGCATAAGACACTTCTAGACACCTGCCTCTGCATCAGGGCTGCCCACTGGGCTGGCACAGATGCCTCTGATCCAAGACCCAGTCTTGGATGGCTCCCCCTGCCCATTCTTGACTCCTTTCTTTTAGTCCCACAGGTTCCTCTATAATAGACCTTTTGCACTACTATCTTCATCTCAGCATCCACCTTTCAGAAAATCCAAACCAGCACATGCCAACAGATGATACCCAATGGACCCGAGGGGTGGCACTGTGTGGATAGCAAGTGTAAGCAAGGGACCTCACCAGATATGCTGTATCACATATTTCTGACCAACTCCTCAAAAATGACAGTTTTTTTTTTCTTCTTCTTCACCTCATCTTCTGCCTTCTTTCAGAAGACTTAGGGACAAAGAAAATCAGAACTCTCTCACTGTGGAAAAAGAGTTTTCCACAGGGCTGAACAAGTTTGAGGAAGAGGCTACACAATGAAAGTCTAATTCAGAGAAAAGTCACAGGAGTATTTTAATAATTGAGTGCCTTTCTGCTTTGGGATTCCAAAAACACTTCAAAAGGAAATGGTACTGTATGTTCTGACATCAGTGAGGTGAGAAAACATAATTTAATGCAACCCACATAACTCTTGAAAGTTTGTGCTGATAGTAAGAATCTCCTTTACAAATTTAGCTGGAAAAGATGACAGGCATATTCAGATACCTCAAATACAAAAGAGACAATAACAATAATACTTGTTTAGTTATGTGAGGATTAAATGAGAAAATATATTGTAAGAAGTTTGGTACAATGTTCGATAAGCATTAGTTGCTACTATCATTTTTACACTTAAGAAGTACAATAAAAACTGTCCTTTAAAAATTTCATTTCTAGGTTTTACTTTTGGTTTTAGTAAAATGTCTGTGATGACATCTTTAGAAGTTGATACTTCAGTTTTATTCAATGGGATCTTTCCCTTCATTTCTTAAAGGGGTTTCTTGCATATCCTGTCTCCATTAAGTGAGTGAACGAATGAATGAATTAAAATACATAGTAAAAAAAAAAAGCAGAATATGGAGCTAAATATACATAAATGCAAACATATATGGAAGCTAGTATTCATATGTCTAAAATGTATTGAAGTTAAACATTTTGCAATGCATAATCTTGAACTAATTTTTTCCCCTTGTAACAGACACCTTTGGAATAATGAGTTTGGCCTGAGGATTAAACACTAGTAATGTGGCAAATGCCAATATTTTTATTTTGATGGTGATACTGAGCTTTTGTAAGAGAAATGTTGTTTGTGAGATCTAAAAATATTCATGGCTCAGCTGGACAATAAAAAAAGGCTGAGCACCAAAGAGTCGATGCCTTCAAACTGTGATGCTAGAATAGACTCTTGAGAGTCCCTTGGACAGCAAGGAGATAAAACCAGTAAATCCTAAAGGAAATCAACCCTGAATATCCACTAGAATGCTGAAGATGAAGCTCCAATACTTTGGCCACCTGACACATTGGTAAAGACCCTGATGCTGGGAAAGACTGAAAGCAGGAGAAGGGGACGACAAAGGATGAGATGATTAGATGGCATCACCGACCCCATGGACATGAATTTGAACAAAATCCAGGAGTGGTGATGGACAGGGAAGTCTGGCATACTGCAGGCCATGGGTTCGCTAACAATCAGGCATTACTGAGTGACTGAACAACAGCAACATGTGCATTAGAAGGCAAACTCATTTTCAAATGGTTCTCAATAAAAATTAGTTCTTTAAACCTTTTAAGTTTACAACTGTTTCAAAATAATAAAAGGCTAAAATATCCACTACATTTTTACTTCTTTTATGTTGATGCATATGGCTTGAAGCCAATGTTTTTAAAATATGCATACTGATTAGGATCTATTAAAAAAGCGTACCATTGTTGTTATTGATGTTTACTTGTTTTAAACACAAGAAATTACCTTTGAAGACAAAAAAAGAAGTTTGAACCCAGTGATTTACCTGGGAGGCCTGGCTAACTCTGGTTTGACAGATAAACAGCCCCTAATTATACTGTAGTGATTTAGACATTAGATCCTGTCTGTAGATCAGAAAGCAAAGTCTTGGGACTGGCTTCAGGGGGCAATGCTGTCTTTCTGAGGCTGAAAGATGCCTTGATTCCTTGCTTGCTTGGGACCAGGTAGAATACAGGAAATTTTACATCTCTTTTGGATGATGTACCTAGAATTGTCATTTTACAAAAAGACGTACCTTCTAGCCTAGTTCTCTTCTCAGGGTGGAGCAAGTCGGGGGCTTGTCCACTGTGCTTCTTACTTTTTTCAGGAGGAAACTGCTCCCACTTCTTAGGAAAGGATACTTGTGTTTCTGCTTTACACCATCTGAAGGTGGCTTGAAGAAAGTGAGAGCTGACATTCCAGTCATAGCCAGTATTTGCTCTTGCTGGTAACTCCCTGGTGCTCTAGGAAATGCCATGTGCAAAATCTGTTTGAGGATGGGGACCTACTATGCCCTCAATTAATTATCACTATCTTGCTCTGAAGTCTCAGTATGGGTTGGAATTCTCAACTTCCCAAGAAAAGGAATGGTCAGGGTAAAATCATGGTAGTGTTTCATAGATTCCCCAGGAACTCTCAAGAACTGATGAATTTCCTTTTATCCAACTCATTCATTAATTCACACATGACTTACTTTACTAGGTCAGAAAAACAGGTCTTCCACAATCTACGATATCCCCATTACTCCTTCTAAGGTCCTAAATGAGACATGAGTCACAGAGGGTAGATTTAGAAGTCCTGAGTTTGAGTCCATGTTCATGAATTCATTAACCATTCACTAACCGTGTGACCTCAGGAAATTTAATAAACCTCCTTGAACAGTTAGTGTCTTCAACTATATAATGGATTTATAGTGACCATCTCCCATGGCTATTTTGAAGATGAAAAGACATTATGTATGCAAATATTTCTCCAAACTGCCAAGGGCCATACTTACTTATAATATGACCTGCTTTATTTAGGCAGATATATATAATTCTTATGACATTATTATGACATACTACCTTACCCTGCCCTGATGGGGCCAACTTTTTAAATTACAAATTTCAGAAATTAAAAAAAAAAAAAAAAAAGCCACCACAACAAAAGGGCTGTGTAAACATTCAATTATCAGGTCACCTAGAAACCAAAACCCTCTGGTTTGTAATGTTTACTGATTTCAGTGGTTTAAGTACACCCATCACAATCAATTTCAAGCAAGCAACATGACATCATTGACACTGGAGTTGAGAAGAAATGGAAGCAATTGCTAACACTCGATCTTTGGTAGCTTTCATATACAAACTGGACTTTTTGGTGTACTCAAGAAAATTGACAGCATGGGCCCGTATCTCACCTAACAGCAATCATTTCCTGGTAAATGTGTGGCATGTGTAGCAAGATTAGGCTTTCTGCTCTGGGACACTTTTCATCACGGCTCAAAAGACATAAGAACTTTTTCAGTCAGCTGGCACCTCTTGACTGCAATAAAAACCTCCCCTTAGCCAAAGGAACTCAAAAGTCTTGGCTATTTCTTTAAAAAGAGAAGAGGACTGAGTAAATAATGAGAACAAAGTATCACAATAAATGATCCTGACTATGTAGCTAACATTAGAATAGGTTATTTTTAGCTAGATATTGTGGCCAGCATACTAATGATCCAATTTCATTCTGTTAACAAGACAGTGAAAGAGGTATGGTTATTATCTCCATGTTCCAGATATATACCCTATGTTATGGGTTGAACACCAAATCCATAACATTAAGTCCTCACCAAACAGTAAGCCCTAACCCCAGTACCAGAGAATGTGACTGTGCTTAGCAATATGGTCTTTAAAAAGGAAACAGATGAAAAAAAAAAGGTCATTATGGTTGGTCCTGATTCACTATGACTGGTAACCCTATACAATGAGGAAATTTGGACACGGGGATAGACAGGTACATGAGGAACATGACTGAAGAGACACAGGAGGAGGTGATGGCCAAGGAATACCTAAGGCTACCAGAAGATAGGAGAAAAGCATGAAACAGATATATATTTTTAGGACCTTCAAAGGAAGTCCTCTGCCTGCCTGCCAGCACTTTGATTTTATTTAGATTTCTGGGTTTCAGAACATGAGACAATATGTTTCTGGTATTCTAACCCCCACAGTTTGCACTGCTTTGTTAGGGCAGCCCCAGGAAACCATACATTAAGTTTCAGAAAGGAAACACAGATGGCCTTAATGCATATAGCTATCAAATTCTTAACCTGACATGAATTTGTTTTTTTAACAAGTATCAATGCTCAGATCTTCTTACCATCCCTCCTTTTCACCCAGACACTGATTTAATCACCTGGGGGGGGGGGGGGGGGCACACTAACAGGGGATTCTGGGCTACAGCCAGGACAGATAACCATGGTAAGAAGTGATAAAACGGGGATCACAACCCAGGTCTGTCTGGCCTCCACACCTGCCATCAAGATAATGCACTGACATCACACATTTTACAAGTTTTTTCTTTTAAATTTGTTCTACATCAGTATCAAACACCATCCATTCTAACTGATTACACAGCTAAAATACCCACCCCCAAAACAGTATCCCTCTCCATGAACAGCCAAAATACAACAATTTCTGTGGTATAGCTATATAAACTCATTTCAACTTCTGTACACAAGTGAGAAGACACATATCTAACAATAGAATCACCCAACTACAGGAAGTCAAAGAGAGCTTACTATGGTTTAGCATATAAACAATCCCTATGGTGATTACTAGTATTGGTTGAAAGCAAGTAAAATGCTCTAGTCACTACGCTACAACACACTCACATACCTGAGAGTACTTAATCAATTTTAATTTTATCATAATTTTGCAAGCTATTATCATTCCTCCTTAGGGGTGAGACTCCGGAAGTTGAAAATGGTTAAGCCTCATCGCCAAGGGTCACATAAGTTATAAATGACAAAGCCAACACTGATGCCCCAGTGAAACTCCTGCTCTGGCTACAACATCTGGGTTCTGCGTATTTTATTTATGAACAATTACAGAAACTTCTGCTTTACTGATCAGTCACTGCCACCATTTCCATTATCTGACTTTAAAAATTTCACCTTCCTCTCTGACAAAGTTTGGAACTTTCTAACAGACACACTGATTTATCACATATCTTGAAGTTGAAAACGGATTTCAATCTTAAAAGGTGTCTTTGCATAGTGAGGATAGGAAGATAGGGAAATGGTTGTACAAACCCATTTTTTAAAACTCAAGTATAGTCGAATTACAATAATGTGGTACGTTCAGGTGTACAAACTCTTGACTGAACCCAATCTAATGAGCAATCTCTGGAAAGTCCACCAGTCATTAGAATCTGGCTCTGCCCTCCTTGGACAAGAAATGTAAACTCCAAAAATACAGGACTGTCCATGCATAGCTGGAGCCCCCAGAAAACACCCTAGCTTAGAAAGTCTCTATGTTGCTAGTCCGACCTTACATTCTTACATTTTTCTCCCACTATTTAAGTTTATTCTATTTTGATTAGCGAAACAGTATAGCCAGTTGAGAAGGAGGATTATATTGTCACAACTCTTTCACCTTCTGCCTACTCTTAATTATGTGGTATGACCAGTTCAGTTCAGTCGCTCAGTTGCCTCCAACTCTGTGACCTCATGCTGTAGCATGCCAGGCCTCCCTGTCCATCACCAACTCTAGGAGTTCACTCAAACTCATGTCCATTCAGTTGGCGATGCCGTCCAACCATCTCATCCTCTTATGTCCCCTTCTCATCCGGCCTTCAATCTTTCCCAGCATCAGGGTCTTTTCACATGAGTCAGTACTTTGCATTAGGAGGCCAAAGTACTGGAGTTTCAGCTTCAGCATCAGTCCTTCCAATGAATATACAGGACTGATTTCCTTTAGGATGGACTGCTTGGATCTCCTTGCAGTCCAAGGGACTCTCAAGAGTTTCCTCCAACACCACAGTTCAAAAGCATCAATTCTCAACACTCAGCTCTCTATACTCTCACATCCATACATGACTACTGGAAAAACCACAGCCTTGACTAGTCAGACCTTTGTTGGCAAAGTAATGTCTCTGCTTTTTAATATGCTGTCTAGGTTGGTCATAACTTTTCCAAGGAGTAAGTGTCTTTTAATTTCATGGCTGCAGTCACCATCTGCAGTGATTTTAGAGCCCAAAACAATAAAGTCTGTCACTCTTTCCACTGTTTCCCCATCTATTTCCCATGAAGTGATGGGACCAGATGCCATGATCTTAGTTTTCTGAAAGTTGAGCTTTAGGCCAACTTTTTCACTCTCCTCTTTCACTTTCATCAAGAGGCTTTTTAGTTCTTCTTCACTTTCTGCCATAAGGGTGTTGTCATCTGCATATCTGAGGTTATTGATATTTCTCCCGGCAAATTTGATTCTAGCTTGTGCTTCTTCCAGCCCAGTATTTCTCATGATGTACTCTGCATATAAGTTAAGTAAGCAGGGTGACAATATACAGCCTTGATGTAGTCCTTTCCCTATTTGGGATCAGTCTATTGTTCCATGTTCAGTTCTGTTGCTTCCTGAGCTGCATACAGATTTCTCAAGAGGCAGATCAGATGGTCTGATATTCCCATCTCTTTAAGAATTTTCCACAGTTTGTGGTGATCCACATAGTAAAAGGCTTTGGCATACTCAATAAAGCAGAAATAGATGTTTCTCTGGAACTCTCTTGCTTTTTTGTTGATCCAGTAGATGTTGGCAATTTGATCTCTGGTTCCTCTGCCTTTTCTAAAACCAGTTTAAACATTTGGAAGTTCACGGTTCACATACTTAAGCCTGGCTTGGAGAATTTCCAGCATTACTATACTCGCGTGTGAGATGAGTGCAATTGTGCGGTAGTTTGAGAATTCTTTGGCATTGCCTTTCTTTGGGATTGGAATGAAAACTGACCTTTTGTAGTCCTGTGGCCTCTGCTGAGTTTTCCAAATTTGCTGGCATATTGAGTGCAGCACTTTCATAGCATCATCTTTCAGGATTTGAAATAGCTCAACTGGAATTCCATCACCTCCACTAGCTTTGTTTGTAGTGATGATTCCTAAGGCCCACTTGACTTCACATTCCAGGATGTCTGGCTCCAGGTGAGTTATCACACCATCATGATTATCTGTGTCATGAAGATCTTTTTTGTATCGTTCTGTGCATTCTTGCCACCTCTTCTTAATATCTTCTGCTTCTGTTAGGACCATACCATTTCTGCCCTTTATTGTGCCCATCTTTGCATGAAATGTTCCCTTAGTATCCCTAATTTTCTTGAAGAGATCTCTAGACTTTCCCATTCTTTTGTTTTCCTCTATTTCTTTGCACTGATCACTAAGGAAGGTTTTCTTATCTCTCCTTGCTATTCTTTGGAACTCTGCATTCAAAGGTATATCTTTCCTTTTTGCCTTTGCTTTTGGCTTCTCTTTTTCACAGCTATTTGTAAGACCTCCTCACACAGCCATTTGGCTTTTTGCATTTCTTTTTTGTGGTCTGATGGTGGAGATTAAAATGATGCCATTGAAATACACAAGTTCTAGGAGCACAATGCCTTGAATCTGGCTAGTACTGGTAGAATTGCAGTAAATTTGTATTACCATCACAAATACCTGGGCTGGGAAAAGCCTAAAGGGCACTTAATACAACCACCAAACGTAGCAGTACTCCCTCTAGGAAGTTCCTGAAAAATAATTCTCCTCCCAAGTTTGAAAATCTTTCAGATCACCTTGGTGCAAACGATAGGGTTTGGTGACACAGATGATCAAAAGCACTTTCTGCTCAGTGTGGGAAGTGTTTACCATCTCTAATGTGACCTGTTAGCGGAAATGCTGAAAGGGGCTCAGCTTCCTTCCTTCCCCTGTCTGTTACCAGCAGAGCCTTCCACTGATGTAAGCAGGACCATGCTCACTTATTCTCTCCAGAGAGCAACGAGAAGTGGTTGTTCAAGCAGACAGAAATCGGGTTGGGAAGGATGCACGGCAGCCCACGATCTCACGTTTAAGGGTCTCCTTACAGCGCCTACCTGAGCTGTCCCGTGCAGACCAGAGGTGGGAGCTCAAGGTGCAGGACAAAGCGGTCGAGTCAGAGAGAACCAGAGTCATGCTCAAGCAGCTTCCTCCCGTCCCCTCTGCTTCACCCTCACTGGCTTCCAATCAGCTCCTCTCCGTGGCAGGTGGCAGGCTCCCTCCCACCCCAGGTCTTAAGACACAGAGTTCCCACCGTGGGGACCTTTCTTCAGCTACCTCGCCACCAGACACCACCTACTTGTATCCCTCTGATCTCAGCCAACACCCCACTTTGTCAATGAGGCCTTTTTAAAAGATATGCATCCCACCCATGTGTTTCAGAAACTTACTTAACATTTCCCTTATAGCTCTTACCTTTTGTGCTTGTACATATGTGTGATAATTTTATTTATATTGGTTTCCTTCATTAAATGATGGGGTACACACAAGTACGGTCTGTTAATATATCATTCACCTCCCAAGTTCCTATCATATAACCAATGCTCAGTAAATATCAGCTAAATAAATAAATAAATCATTGGGCCATGTTAAAATAGATAACATCAGTTCAGTTCAGTTCAGTCACTCAGTCCTGTCTGACTCTTTGCGACCCCATGGACTGCAGCATGCCAGGCCTCCCTGTCCATCACCAACTCCCGGAGTCCACCCAAACTCATGTCCATTAAGTCTGTGATGCCATCCAACCATCTCATCCTCAGTCGTCCCCTTCTCCTCCCGCCTTCAATCTTTCCCAGGGTCTTTTCAAATGCATTTAACTTAATTTTAATACGACTTAAATTGACTATTACATGAAATATCTGAAAATCGAGAGAAGAAAAATATTAAAAATAATTTGTTCACTGTGAATATTATATATAAATGCACATATTTTTAGACAGACACAAGTACAAATGCATACACAATACAAATATTTGAATTTTATAATATGTTTATGAAATTAATAACTTTCATAAAATCTTCCCAAATCAATATACATGTACATCATGATTTCCAATGACTCAGTGGTATTTCATTATAGGAATTAAGTTAACCAACCTCCCTTCTAAGACTCTCGGGCTTTATAAAATGGAATTAACATCATAAAATGGAATAGAATATTATGCAGCAATTAGAAATGTTCCCTTTTTTGGACTAGGTTTTAGAAAATAAAATTAATTTGATATAATGGAACATTAAACAACAATTAGAAACACAACTGACATTCAGATTACATATAATTTATCACAGCATTTAAAATAGTGCCTTTAAACAAAAAGGAATGTTTAAGGGTATAGAGCTCTTGAAGGATTGTTATGGTAGTCATCCAAATAGCCACATTTAATGTGAATTAATTTATCAGTCACTTCACTTAATGCCACTTAGATAAGAGATAGTTTATAATCGAATTAGAGTACATATGAGGCCAAGGGTAAAGGGAGATTTAAAGTAATTCTGAAGGAGAGAGGAGGGATGAAGTTTACATTCACTGGTGGTGCAATTGATGAAAAAATATGTCAACAAAGAGTGCTTTCATAGGGGTCTGAACAGGTAAAAAATGAATAATAAATTTTCTCTGTTTCACAACTCTCAAAGGACAAGGTTGTAAATTAGCAACAGCAAAATTAGAAGTCAGATTAATGTCTTTTACATATATTGAGAAGATCTTTACAGCACCTTTACAATGTAGGTATGGCAGGCTTTATCATCTCCATTTTTAAGATAAATGAGACTGAAAAATGGTGATACACACACACACACAGAATATATACCGGAATATCATTCCGCCTTAAAAATAAGGAAACCTTGCCATTAGCAACAACATGAATGAACCTGGACAACATTATGCTAAATGAAACAGACAAGACACACAAAGGCCAATATTGCATGATCTCATTTATTTTTGGAACTTAAAACAGTCAAACTAATAAAAACAGGACAGAATAGTGATTACCAAGCGCTGAGGTAGATGGAGGAAATGGGGAGATGTTGACCAGAGGGTAAAAAATTTTAGTTACAAGATGAGTAAGTTCTGGAGACATAAAATACACAGCATGGTAACTACAGCTAATAATAATGTATTGTATACCTGAAATCTGCTGAGAGTAGATCTTAAGTATTCTCATCATAAAAACAGAAAGGTAACCCTATGAAGTGATGGATTAACTGCATTAATATTGTATTAATTAAGTTGATTTTAGTCATTATTTCACAATGTATGTCAAAATACCATGCTGTTACAGATATCTTAAATGTATCAATTCTAACTTATCAATTATATCTTAATAAAGCTTGATAAAAATTAAGTGAGGTGCAGCTGAAATAATATTAGAATTCTAGTTTGCATCTGACATTGAACCTCATGTCTATGACTACAGAGTTCTTTTCACAAATTTGTCTCAAAACTTTTTTAAGGTTGTCTGAAATCCTGAAAGGGCTTGAAACAGAAAAGACATTGAGGTTTTAAACATTCATGTTGGCATCTAGAAAATTAAAGAAGAAGTGGCCTTAGCAGGATTGAGAAAGCAAGAGAAGTGGTGAAATCCTTGCAGTGTTTAGGGTTCAATCCTCCTCTGACTCAGGACTGAAGTCTGATAACCATTTGCACATGTATTTTTCTGCTTTCATCCGTACATGGAACGAAACTCATCGTGGTTCTTTCTCACCAGCTCATCCTCCAGCCTTCTTGGTATATGAAAACAATTCCATCATCTCTCTCCCTGTCTCCAAGGTATCCCTACTCTTTGTGGGTTATCACGGAACAATTCAATCCAATTCACTTTGACAAATGGTGCTCAGTGACCCCTGTATGCCAAATACGGAGCTTGGCTCTGAACTCTACAGACACCCAGTCTAACTAGTGAAGGTCAAGGTAGAGAGGGCCATGGTACTTCTCTGGTATTCATATTTCCCTCAATGATGAACTGATCAGAGGCATGAATTTGGGGTCAGAGTGGCAGCCACTGAAGTAAACGAAGGCCAGATAAAATAGACATTTGGAAGAAAGCATCTGTGGCACCCAGTGAATAATCCAACATAAGATCAAAGAAAAGCAATCAAAATTGACACTGAGGTAGGGAGAACAATATGCTGCTGTCAGATCCCAAGAGGTCTGGATGGGAAGCCTAGGTAAAAGAACCATAATGAGTTCAATTTTCAGCTGATGCAAAAGCATAAAAAAAAAAAAAAAAAAAAACTGAAAATGGTCATCAGACAGACACCATGACTCAAGACAGGGAATGACAGAAACAAATCTTTTAGGATTATTAACATAGAAAATACAGATGAAGATGGAAAATTTGCTGATTTTGGAAGGATGAGCAGAGTTGAAGACTGAATCTTTTATATATGTATATATACATATATACACACATATATAAAATGTGTATAATATATATTATATACAAATATACATATAATCTACACAATATATAAAGATTACATATAATATACATTATATATAAAAATATATACATAATATACACTATAAAGATTATACATATACTAATGCATTGTATAAATTATACATAAAATATACATAATATATAAAGATATACAAAGATTAGATATAATGTGCAGTATATATAAAGATATATGAAAATTAATAGCTATATATTTTTAAGAGAAGCTTTTGTTGACTAAAAGAGAGGTACTGATTTGGATTAAACACTGAATTTTAGGACACATCTTTGTTATGTGTTAGAAGTAGTCAGCAAAGAATGGATCTGACATGTTGGAGAAGTAGGGCAAGGAACCATGGGAGGCAAGAGGAAGTTTGAAGAGAAGGCGAAGCTTAGCAGTGTCAAAAGCTATCAAGAGACTTTTAAATTTGATGTTTAAGAGGCTATTGCTGGCCTTGAAGAGAGCAGTTTTATTTGAGCCTTGAGTAAGGAAGTGGGGGTAGGGCTGGTAAGTCAGTGATGACAATTGGGAAGCAGCAATTATTGAAGGTCTTCACAGAAATCAAATGATGAAATGAAGGTAGTTGCTTGAAGGAACTGAAGTGTCACAAACAAATGAGTATAAAGTAGAAAAAAATGCCAACAGAACTACAGCTTGGCAAAATCTGATATACATACACATTGTAAATTTAAAAAAAATAAGCTTTCTAATTCATCTGAGTGTATTCTTGATATTAGTGTTTATTTCACCAAAATTAGGACACTACCCATGTAAATCATGTCATTCTCTTACAAAAGAAACAAAAATTCTACCAATTAAATTACGGTCCTTATCAATTGTGAGCTATGACCTTACATCAGAAATGCCCAAGTGCGTGTGTGTGTGTGTTAATTTTAGGACTATCACTTTTATTTTCCAGTTTATGACTCATTAGCAGGGACATATATTTTTTGTGCAATAGTCTATCTGTACATTCTTGTATTTCTACACATCCAGAAACATCTGGATTCTGACAACACTATTACACAGATGTTTTTAATTATAAAGTAGGTACTTGGGATTGCTGAGCTCAAAAAAGCTGAATATCTGTCAGTAAAAGTTCTTAAGAACCTTCAACTTTTGAGTTTTCCACATGGCCCTCTTTTGGAAAATCATTTACTTCTCTCCTGGCAAAACTGCAATGCTGAGACAGCAGTTATACCCACTTTGCAGAACACTGGCTATCTGAAAACAACCCCAAGAAAATAAGGGCTCCCAAAGTCTTAATAGCCTCTTTTTAATCTTATTTATAAAAGCTTCAATTACACACTGCAGAAGAAGGAACTGAACATGGGTCCTTTGGCAGTTTTTCAGAGATGAAGGCAGTTTTCCCCCTGCATTTAACCTTGAAGTACACTTCCTCACAATCACTTCATGATTGATAATAGCGGGAGACAAGTAAGCAGCTTATATTTTTAAAAGTAAAATGATTACCGTATTCATTTTTGTTAGGGAACAAATTCTCTCTACTTGATCCAGCTGTTAGTCATCTTAACGAAACCTGAAACTACCTCCTTCACTACTTCGGGGATGTAACTCACTGTGCATTATGGCACAATGATTAAGAGCAAGAACTCCAGTCAGTTCTGGGTTTGAACCCCAGTCTTGGCACCACTGGTCTTGTGAATCTAGTCAAATCACTTGTGCTAACTGAACCTTTTCAAGCTAAACCTCTTTTCACTTATACATTAAGTGGGTCAATTGGATGAGAATAAATATATGTCACCATTACTAATCATTATGAGTTCTGTTTTCACAGACTGTTGAAAGGTGTTTTAATATAATCATGCTTCTCAAGTTTTAGAGAAGGGAGAAAGGAAAAGGGCAGAAAAAGTGGGGAGGGAAGAGAGGGGAGGAAGAGGAAAAGGAAGGATGGATGGTATAGATGGGATGGACATATAAGCAGAGAGCAGAAGCTGTGACTGACAGAGGGTAAGAGGCAGGAATTCCAGTCAGTGGGGAGGTCCACTGAGACACCAGTGTGCGCAGTCTGAACACTTGTGCATTTTTCTCAAGACATATTCTACTATTTAGGTTCAGGTGTCTAACAGATGAAGAGTTAGAACAGAGTTGCCAGGAAAGTGGAATGGATGGAAAAGAAGTCAAGGAACGAAAGATATGATCAAGGCAGTGACTATGAGGAGGGTTGTAGCTACTAAACTGGGGAAGAAGGAACTGATATGAATGGGTTATTAGGGATCTGAAGCAAGTTGGAAGAGTGAGCTTATTTGTGTGATATGGAAAGAGAGGGAGCTGTGAGAACAAGAGATGCTAGCAGCAGGAGATTTGAGGAAGGCACTCCTGCCCATGATGGCAGGTACATCCAAAAAAAAAAGGCTCAAAGCTGGTGCAAGAGAGGGTCATCAGATGTGCAGAGGCCAAGAAACTGAGAGAATGGGGTTTAGGAGCAGATGAGCCAGGCGTGTTGTGAAATCTCCAAAAACAATGTCAAGAATAGGGACAGAAAAATAGGAGGCTGCAGGCAAAAATATTCAGAAATTGAGGAGAAAAGAATGAGATTTAATAGCTGATTATGACAGTCAGGATAGTACAGTTTGTTGGCACATAGTTCACATAAGCTCAGTTTTCCTTTTTCTTTTTTATAATTAGAAAGATGTCTTAGAAGATTAGTGGAGGAGAAACAGAAGGACAATCCAGTCTCTAAGCTCTACAACAATTATCCTTCTCTTAGGAGACCGTAAGGAAAGCTGTGTCATCTGAGGAAGCTGGTTTTTTATTCAAGCCAGAAGATGAAGAAAATATTGAAGATTAGGAATTTTAGTAATGACAAACTATATATTCCAAAGGATACATAAGAAACTATTTTGAGAGTGAGGATTTGGAAAGACATGGGAAGTTAGATCAGATCAACATGTTTAAGGGGCTATGGAGATAAAATTCAGTATTTAAATATCTTGAATGCTTGGACTCTTCGTAGTTACAAAGTAAAATGGAAATAAAAGAATGGTAAGAGTAATACTCTTGGTCTTCTGGGGGAAGATGAATGAGTGGTGAAAACAGAGATAGGGAGAGAAGCTGATGCGTACTGGTGGGAAGTGCTGTCTATACACCATACCAGTTGGCTTTCGAAATGCTTAATAAAGCTGAGGTCGTGGCCGGGAAAGAAAAAGTTTATATCTATTTGGACCATAGAATTGAGGTGGGGGGTACTTTATTAAATCCAAGAGCATAAATGTATCAAAAAGAGTGGAGGACAGGAATCAGACAGTGTGAAGAGGCTGGGGAGAGAGGAGGAATGGATTGGGTGTGGGTTGTCCTTGAGTCATTGCCTGGAGGTGAACTACCTTACAAGACAGAGCAGGGGGAAAAAAAAAAGAAGATGACAATGCTGGGGAGTATAGATTTACCTAATGCAAGGCTGGAATTAATTACTTCAGGCAAAATCTGTTTAGGAGCATAGGAGTCTATCACTCAGGAGTGTGAAAAAATTAATTTCCCAGTAGAGACACTGCATTTTAAGCTTGCCATAAGGGAGATGAGTGTGATGGGGTCTGTATGATCGTGGGCTGATGATCCATAATATATATAGTCATAAAGATAAATGGGTTCTAAACAGATCTGGTGATAGATTCTATTTACACTTCTGGTGCTTCTGATCAAAATGGTTACAAACTCATTTGAGGGATATATGTTCTTTGCAATTAAAGATGAAAACCAGGCCCTTTAATGAGCCCTTATGGAGTAATACATCGTCTTGTAGTAGCATCATGCTATTGCCACTTTTCAAGAAGCACTGTTTGCTAGAATCTTTTCGTAATTTTACAGATAGTCATAAGTGTAAAGTAATCATGAGAAAGCATTTAGAGAAAAACTTCATTTATTTGGCATGATTGGGGAGTAAATGTTCCTACCTTATTAGTTAAGTCAAACATCCCCCTGGAGAATCCAAATTTTAAGGAAAATAATCTGTTTTCAATAGACTTCTTTTACAGCACAACTTCTGTGCTGTTTCTTTAAATAAGGCAAAAGAACATAATTTAATCCTTTCCTGATTGCTTAGATTAAGCAGGCTAGAATCATGTCTGAAAGCTAGGAAATGAAGGCCAAGATACTTAAATTCCCTAGACTTTTTCTATAAAATCAATACGAATTATATAGGGTCATTACGAGAATTTGACGAGATAATGTAAAGAAAGCTTAACTCCAATTCTGTCACACAGAACACAATCAAGGGTACCTATGATTAGTAGCTTGTCAGATCAGTATTTTAATTAGTAACATCAAAATCTGCCTCCACTCCAATCAAATGATGGCATCAGATCATATGAACCTGGACAAAACGACCCTAGACTGAAGTTTTAAATTGCAGCTTCATGTTTTTTTCAGAATCTTCACTCTCTTCTGCATATGTGCCTATACACATCTGCATTAATTTCTTTTCTCTTCAACCACTGGATCTTCTGCTTCTAATATATTCAAGTATAAGAAACTTGATACCTGAATTTACAAGGACAGTGTGAATTAAGGAGAAAATAAATTTTGAATGAGAGCCCCAGGGACTCTCTCATAAGCAGAGTCATGGATGCTAGTATATGAAATTGGTGACATTCATGGTGGTTATTGTGAAACATTTCTTGAACTTCATTAATCTCAACTTTTCAAATGGTTGTCAGGTTATCAGTTATATAAAGCCTAGATCACTGTCATAACCACTTATTTAATGATCAAATGTGTTAGAGCACTTAATTTGTTCAAGACATGCTGCTGTACTAAGCAGAGGAATACAGTATTAATGAGTTAGGTCCTATTTTTAATTAGGGAGGTTGACCAGAATCTCCACCACTGTAATAGTCTAAGATTGGCAAAGAGAATCAAGCTTAAGTTATTTTACTTAGATTTCCAGAGGAAATGATATTCTAAGCTGCTTAAGTAAGAGTTAGACAAATAAGTGAAGAGAAAGAAAGGGACATAGAGAGTGCCAAGGTCCAGAGGTAATAAAGAACTTTGGAAAAATTGATGACTGTAGGTGAAACAGAAAATGGAACAGGAGGAAAATACTGAGTCATAACACTGAGTGTATACATCAAGCAGGGACATGGGTATGCAGGCTGTGTAAACCATAATGAAGATTATGGGTTTCTTTCCTAAGGATTATGGAGGGCTATTTAAAAGTTTAATCTGTGAAGTGATATACCCAGGCTTATACTGAGTATATCATGTTTGGAAGGTCATTTTTATCCTAACCACAGGAAATGGATGGAGAGTATAAGTCCAGGGAAGCAGTGGGGCGGGGGGTGGGGGAAGGAGGACAGTGAGTTCACTGCACACTGGCCAAGGGACCAGATCACAGTGACCCATACTTGATCATGGGCAGGACCAATGGTAGGGATTTTCAGGAGGGAAAAATGGTAGGACTTGACCAACAGAAGAACGGGAGTGAAAGAGAGGCAGGAGCCAAGGCTGACTTTGTGTTGCCCAACTTCCCAGATAAGGGACCACATTAGAAAGAGAAAGTTGAGAAGTGAGACTCAAAATGTGCCAAATTTGAAGTACATTAGAACTATATAGTTATCGATGAAGAGACCTAAAGGTGAGACAACTCTCCTTCTCCAAACACCCAATATTGTATGTGCCCCAACCTCTTAATGCTGCTGCATCAGTCTAAAGTCCTGAAAGTATGTCCCAGCGATCCCACTCCTAAATTCTTCACCAAGGTGAAAGTATACCATCCAAAGACTTGTAGACAAATACTTATATAGATTTATAAATAAATGGAGTCAACTACTGATATTAAAATATGGGTAAACCTCACCATCATGCTGAGTAAAAGAACCCAAAATAGAAAAAAAAGAGCATGATGTCATTTTTATAAAATTCCAGATGTGACCTAACATAGCGTGAGCAAAGCAGAGAGAGAAGGAATTGCAAAGCTTCACAAGAAAGCATTTGGAATGATATTATTTATATTTTGATTGCAATGATGAGCTTGTGGGTCTATACAATTATTAAACCTCACACTGTTTAGTATGAAAGGAATGATGCATTATATATAAATTAAACCTCAATAAAGGTATTAAAAAGTCAAACTGTTTGATGGTTAAACAGTCAAACTGATCACCTACTTACATTCAGGTTGGCTCAGTTCCTGTTCTATGTTCATCATAAACTTGTTTAATCATTAGCAGCATACCTGCTTGCTTAATGTCCTTCTATCCATATTGATCACCAGCTACATGCCAAAAGAGATTAGGCCTCTTTTGCTCCCCGTGTTTCATACAAACCCAACCCATTGAATGAAAAGATGAAGCATGATGGTCTAAGTTAAGTATCTGGGAGAGTTCCCTCCTGTCAAATCAGGTTCTCTAAGGATAGGGCAACAGAGGGTAGATGTGGGGAAAGGTGTCTGCTACTGAGCTCCAGTCTGCAAGGGAAGGATGGGAGTAAACAGGAGAGGGCGAGAGATAGGCAGGAAATAATGCTTTAACTTGAGACACTTGCAGAAACCAGTTTAAAAAAAAAAAGAATCTACATGGTGGTGGAATACAATCTAAAAATAACTGTGCAAGTTGTGCTACCTATGGGACAGCAAAGAACAAAGTTCACATTTTAGGAATGGTATTGAAGTGCAAGTTCAGAGGGAGGTTCTGTGCATGTGTTAGATATGGTCCTCAGGGAACAACCATTCTGGAATGAAGTGACATCGCATTGCTTTGGAATTTCACGGTCATCCAGTTATGCTCTGAGCTCCCTGCTCTCAGGAAGCTAGCAGGTTAGACACTTTAATCAAGAAGGGAGACCTCTGAGTCCTGGGAGATATTCTTGTAGCTCACAGATTAATTTTAACTAAATGGAAATGTCTCATGAAATAAGAGCAAGATTGAGCCTTTATGGAAAATTTTAGGACTGTACACGGCAGCAGTCCCAAGATAAAACACCAGGGTCCAAAGGTAATCTTAAAGAGATGCTTATAGGGTCACTCAAGGCAGTTGCAATGACCTACCATGAAAAATAAAGTCCTAATGTGCAAATCTTTATGCTATATCTATTTATACAAATGGAAGGTTAAATACTTACCTAGCTATTTTTAGATGTTCAATTTGATGAAAACAATGTTATTCTTAACATTTTTGTAAAGCCATCAAAATTTTGTAAATGCATAGCATTTTAATTGAATTGATATTTGGCCACTGTGTTCCATACCACAGAGTTGCAAATTGTAATTTAAGATATAATCAATTTCTGCCTTCAGGGATTGGCCTCTCCCTTTAAGGAAAGTAGCCCCTGTGTTACCTGAATAAAACATAGTAACACACTCAAATGACTGGAATTCTGTGATTTAATACTCAACTAAAAGATATGAATAGTGCTTCAAGGGGATAAGAAGACCTATGCAAACAGTGCAGAACAAGAAACTCTGCATATAAGCAATGGGCTTTGAGGTTATTCTTGAAGGGTTCTTAAACCGGGAAAGCGATGTAAGACAGAAGGGCATCCATGCAGGAGAACACGAGAAGGAGCACGAGAGAGACACCAAAGAAAGCTCTCAGGTTTCTCTACTTGTTAAAAAAAATCATATGGTGCCTGAATTTGTCCTAAGTCTGAGAAAAATATCTGGACACAGCACAGCTTCTCTACAATGTTGCAATGATCTAACCTGAATTAGAAACCACCTGAGGCCAGAGGGAGGGTAAAAAGGCATCGACTCCTCACCGCCTGCCACCAACACCCACTGCAGACATTGCTCAGGGATTAAAATCCCTTTGGACTGTGGGCCTCAGACTGGGGCTCCCCAGGAACATGGTGTTCCATAACACAGGCTAGTGTTATTCTGGATTTATTTTTATGCTAATTTTAAACTTCAGTAGCAAGAGACTCTCTAGCAGGATATTAAACACTAAAATGGAATGAGTCTTTACTAATGACTTTAAAATAAACTTGGGTTAAGGATTATAAAATCATAGATATTAGTGTTTCCCTATTGTGTGATGAAAGCAATCCATACCATACCATGTGTTAACAAAAAAACATCACCACACAAATTCCACGATGGTTTTCTTCCATAATTCCAATGGCCAAATCCTTCAGGAAAAGAATGCCATCCTCTTCTTAAATAATAATGTTATATGTAGTACTATTCTTCACATTTGCTTAAGGATTTATTTCCTTGTTTCATCTTTTAAGGTTCAATATAACAGACCAAGCAGGAGGCATAATCAACATGAGAGGAAGATCAACTCGCCTAGGACCACAGATACTACAAAAAAAGAATTTTAACCCATATTTACTATTTTACAGGTTGTAGGCAGGATTCCATGTACTCTCACATACCTTATAATCACTATATCAACTGTGTGAAGGGATTATAAGCCCCATTTTACGGATGAGGAGACTGAGGTTCAGTAAGATTAAAAACAGAACATGGATGTAAACTCAAGTTATCTGACCCTAATCTCAATATTCTGTTTCTTCTTTACAATCATTGTGATTAAAGTAATCTTTATTAGGTACATGCTGTATGCCATCTTCCCTGCAAAGTGTTTTATATACATGTCATTTCACTCCGACCATAATGTCCCTTCAAAGGAAAATCACTGGCTAACACCCACAGATTCAGAAACAAGTTTATCAAGGTCACACAGCTGGTAAGTAAGCAGAAAGAACTTAAATTACAAGTTTAGAACCAATACTCTACTAATATACTCTGGTACCTCTTAAAGGCAGCATCTTTCATCACTTTCATCCAATAGCGAAATCCTAAAAGTGAATTCAGTTACAAGTATTCAGACCTTAATCTATGTGATAAGGGAGAAAATCCATTTTCTTGGGGGTATTGGACAGCAAGCACACATTTCAATCTGATTACAAATTAGTTACAAAAAAATAATACAGGTTTAAATTTTTCAATATATCACCCCCCTCCACAAGCAGGACACTTCCATTTCAGCTTAATATCCTAACCTTAATTAGCAATGACAAGAGCCTCGGTTATGGATTGCTCTCTCTATATGCCTGAGGCCATGCTTAGCACTTGATATAAAATATCTCATTTAACCCTCACAACCAGACACTATGAAGCCTATGATGTCTTCATGCAAGTCAACCCCAACAGGTACGAACCAATCTATTAAGGGGAGCAGAGAAAATTCTGGCCCACAAACATGTTGGAAGCAAATCATCTCTTCCTTTCACACAGAAGCCACATTTCTGAGATTATTCTGCAGTCACCTGGAGAGATGTAATGTGTGGCTTTGATATGAATGTGGGAAATAGGCTATGAAAATAAACCCAATGTGCATTGCTTGCTGTGCCAGAGAGACCTCTCTTGACAGCACAAGTGGATAAAATATTGAAGACGTAGTTAGACTGCTGCCCATGACTGGAGTTGGAGGGCTGGAAAAAAATAATTTTATGAATCATGTATGTCAGAAGGGGGTAAAAGGCCAGAGATCCTTACTTTTGTCAAGAGATGTTGAGCAATTCAGCACAGAGCTCGCTTGCCTCCCTTTGTCTAAAACTGTTTCCAGACATTAGCTTGTTAGAGCTGCATGTCCCAGCACTTCCTACACCTAGCCCTTGTGAAAGGCATGTGAGCAAAGGTCATGAATGCCACTTCTGGATTGAGGTGATGAAGATCAGAGCCTCTAGAGCCTTTTCTCTTCTGACTTCCAACGAACTATATTCCAAAAGCTTGGAGGCTCTAGGAAATAGCAGAATCAAGACAGAGAAGAAGACTGGATTCTTGCTTCACTTCATGGAGAAAAGTTCTCAGCAAATCCAAAACACCATGTTGGATTGTTATGCGAACAACTAAGCCTTTTTAATCTTAGGTTACTAACAGATAGAGATTTGTTATTATATAACCCTAATTTAATGCAGAAATGTGAAAAGTCTTTATTTCATTAGGAACAGATGTTGTATTATGCAGTCAATTATCCATTGTTATCAGAATTTTGCATCATGACTACACTGGGAAAAACCAAAGGGAACTGTGAAACTTCATTTCAGCCATGAATGTGTTGGTAATAGAGTAACATAGGACAGACAGGCATATGTTCCTGTTAACTCAATTGTGTATGCTCTCATATGCCTGATCCTAGCTAAGACGGAATATAGGAATGGCATTTGCACTTCCTATCTGAAACAAAGAAAAGAAAGCCAAACATATAAAGCAAATTTTTCAGGAGACTGGGTATCTATCAGCCTGTAGGTCCGTGATCCCTAAGAAGGACACAAATGTGGCGAGCCCAGGGACTGACCAGCTTGCTGACTGACAGATGACCTCAGAGCAGGGAAGGGGAGACAGGGAGAGCCTGGCAGGCTTTTCGAATTGAGAAGATAAAGCTGAGGGCCTGGAGAGATCAAAGGCATTACAGCTGATAGAATAGAAAATCAGAAAGGAGAAAACTCCAGAGATAGGCCAACATTTCTCCCCAAACATCTAGAAGAATACTGATTAGAACATGCCTGTGAAGCACGCACCAGAATGCACAGAAAGAAGAGTGCAAAAGAAATAGTGATAATAGAGCCAGGTGTACACAGGGCCTGAAACAGCATCAGTTCTTACTATCCAGGGAAAGATTCAGCAGGGCCTTGCCTCATTTGTCTGTGAAAATTAGCCCTAAATCAAATTTAGGGCTAGATCTTTCCCGGAACTTTTCAAAGCAACACCTGAAAGAATGGAACTATTCTATGTAACATAAATTCATTCCAGGAAAAGGTTCAAAAATATTCAAAACCAAAGATAAAGAACAGACTGGAGCAATAGAAAACACATCATAGACTTAAATTTAATCATATTAATAACAGACTTAAACCTATATTCATAATAATTCATAAAAGAAGCTGAGGGGTTATTGTGAGATCAGTCCAAGTGGATTTCCAAGCTCAGAATATTACCAGGGATAATAAAAATCATTTCATAATAACAAAGAAATCAATTTATCAACAGGACATAATAGTCCTAAATATCAACAACACACACAAAGAAAAACCCACAGAGCTACAAAATACATGAAGCAAAATAATCAAAAGAAGATAGAAAAATCAGTAAGGACATATTAGACTTTTACAACACTTTCAACTAGTTGACCTAATTGACATTTATAGAAATATTCACCCAACAATAGTAGAATGCACATATATAAACTTGAAACATTTATCAATATAGACAATATTCTGGGCCACAAAACAAGCCTCAGGAAGTTTAAAAAGGATTCGAGTTCTACAAATTAGAAATCAGTAACAGAATGGCCTCTGAAATAAATCTCTAAATATTTGTAAATTTTAGCACACTTTTAAATGAACCATTGATGAAAGAAGAAATCAAAACAGAAATTGAAAACTATTTTGAGCTAAATATCAATAAAGACAGAATCCGTCCACGTTTGTGCAGTACTTAAGAGGAAACGTACAGCAGTGAATGCCCTTATTGGAAAAAGAAAAATCTCAAATCAAAGACCTCAGCTTTCACATGAAGGGACCAGAAAAAGAAGGGAAAATTACACTCAAAGTCAGCTTAAGAAAGAGGATGATAAAGATCAGAGTGAAATCAATAATACAGAGAACAAAACAAACAAACAAAAAAACATGTTAATATCCATGTGACCACAAACCGAATTCTGGGGGGAAAAAATCAATAAAATTGGTAAGCTTCTAATCAGACTGAATGTAGAAAAAAGAGGGAAGATGTAAATAACCAATATCAGAAATGAGAGGTAATGTAGATTCTACAGATTTTAAAAGGATAATAATGGCATATTATGAATATACTTTGCCAATAAATTGATACCTCAGATAAAAGTTACATGTTACCAAAGCTCCCTCAAGAAACAGAAAGTCTGAACAGGTGTGTATCTGCTACATTCATCAAAATTGTGGAGGAAAAAATCTCACAATAAAAACTCCAGGTCAGATAAACTGATAAACTCTTCATTGACTTAGCTCATTCAGCTAAAATGATAATTCATTCAGCTTCATTGATAAATTCTACCAAGTAAATATTTAAAACAGAACCAGTACCAATTATACACAATATCCAGAAAATTGAACAGGAGGAATGCTTTTTAACTCATTCTGTGAAACCAGTGTTACCCTGATATCAAAATCAGGAAGGAAAGAAAGTACAATACACTTTCATTACAAGAAAGTAAAACTGCACATCAACCTCTCTATACATACAGTAAAATTCTATACCAAATTTTAGAAAATAAAATCTAACAATATTTAAAAAAACACCAGTTATCATGAAAAAAATTCATGCATTTTTATTCTGAAAACATTAGCTTAGCAATCAAACAAAAAAAAAACACACTGTATTTAACATATCAACAAAAAAAAAGAAGAGCCATAGAATTATCTCTATAGATGTAAAAATCAATTAACAAAACTAATATACACTCCTAATAAAAGTTTTTAGAAAATTAAGAGTAGGTAGGCCCTATGGAAAACTTACAGCAAACATCATACTTAATGATTTAAGACTGAATGTTTTGTCTCCTAAGTTCAGAGAAAAGACAAGGATATGATCCTTTATTACTAGTTTTCAACACACTTCTAGAGATTCTAGTCACTAATATGGCTAAAAGAATAAATAAAAGGCATCCACTGTAAAAATAAAACTAACATAAATAAAAAAGTTTAAAAGTTACTTCCATACGATGCTATAAGAATAAATAAGAGGCATCCACCGTAAAATAAAACATAAAGTAAAAAGTTTAAAAGTTACTTTCATAAGATGTTACTTCCATATGATGTAAAAAGTTATTTCCATAGTATGTAGCAGTTAAAAGGAATAAACTATTGATATATGCAATAGCATGAATGAGTCTCAATTATTCTGAGTAAAAGAAGCTGGACAAATAACTGTGTCAGTCCTTTTAACATTTTAGAAAATCTACAGTAATAAAAAATGTATAAGCAAGCTTTTGTGGGTGTCTAGAGGATAACAAAATGAATCTACAGTAACACACAAAAATAAGGAAACTTTGTGGGTGTTGGATATTGCAGTGACAGGTTTCACAGATTTAGTCACAAGTCCAAACTTACCACAGTGTTTATTTAAATTATGTGCAATTTATTCTATGCTACTTATACTTCAAAAAGCTGTTAAAAACCAGGCATCATTTTCTTAAAACCTCATAACCTTACTGTTAGTAACTGCGGTAGTTTTGCCTCTTTACAAAAACAAAACCCACACTTCTGGGGAAGGGGAAAGTAGGGAGGAATCTTAAGAAAGAGCTAAACATATTCAGTAGGATAGAATTACGAGCATGAGCAGTACCTGATGCAACATGGGTAAATGAAGTGATAAAAACATGGATTGTATTCTTAAAAGCACAACCTCTATTATGCAAATATCCACACTGGGCAGCTAAACACTCAATTATATAATAAGAAAGGATAAAACATTTTTCTCCTGATTATTCCACTCACAAGACTACAATGATACCTGCTCAACTGTATAATAATGTGTTAACCTCTGACTCCCCTCAAGACTGGGAGAGCCTCTAACATAGTAATAATGACTTCACCTTTTCAGTTCAACACCCAGATCGATACCAAGTGTAGAATCCACAGCAATATTTTGTGAATATATGAAACAGTATGTAAATGGATGAACACGTGAACACAAGTATGAATAAATCAGTGGAGAAACTAGAGTATACAGAGAATAAAAATGATTGTCTTCATATCAAGACCACACAGATTACTCTCCATTTGACTTGAGAATAAATTTTTGAACTTAAATTTAAATGTAGGCATGCCTAAATCAATTCAAAATCATTCAAGTAAGAGAATTAAGTCAAACCATTAAGGTTAAAGAAAAAAGCTTCTCAATTTTGTTCTTCATCCTCCAATTCTCTCTGTAAACCTGCCTTGCTTAGACAAAGCACCGACCTAATTTGAATTGTCCTTTTTCACTCAAAATTGTGTTCCCTTTCTGTCGTCTCAAGTAAAAGATAAAGAATAAATACTTTTTCCACTCCTGAGAAGCTGCAGGTTTAATCTCGATGAAGAAAGGGTAAAATAGAGAAGTTTGCCATATTCGGTATTACTTTCAGTGTTCTTCAAGGCTGTTTTAAGTCACATAACTAAACCAGAAGGTCTCAAGAAGTCTGATTAGGTACACAGTCTTGAGTCTGATATTTGTAACTGGAACATGAAATGATGACTCACTGAACCCTTGGGGCTCCCCAGTGAAGCCTGGGCTACCTGGAACCCTTGAACTATTCACATCAGCCACAAGTTTCCCAGGAAGGTTACCCAATAGAGATAAAGTCAGATCAAAAGTGGTCTCGGATGAAAGACACAGTGACTCCACACCCATGGGTCCAAAGTTCGCTCCTCATCCAATCAGTGGGCGTCAATTTCCACAGCAGCAGTAGTGAGGATGCCAGTCTCACGGAGAACACAAGATTTCTAGAACTACTAATGTTCCACAGCACGGATACTGCAGCTCAGAGGTGGGAGTTCAGGGAGACCTTATCAGCATGGGTTTAGGTAGTTACCCTCTGTCCCTGTCTTGAGGTAAAGATATGACTTTCTAGTGGATGTGGAATCTCTACCATAGCCTGTGCCTTCTACCATCCTTATTGGGAAATACTCCTAAGAGCAACCACAAACTTGTATAGAATTCAATCTCATACACATTATCTGATGATTCTGCAATGAGTCTTTGTGTGGCAAGGAAATAAGAGAGAAACTAGATTCTTTTAAAAACATGATCATGTTTGAATGATTGTAAAATTAAAATTTTCTTATCTAATGTGACCATCAAAAATGGAAAGATAATGTTACTAAAACATTTGGATTAGAATTGTAATCACCACTTGAAGAGTAAGAGTTGGTAGAAAAGCTTATGTTCGTGGAAGCAAGCATAAGTTTCTCACTAAAAATCCTGACACTACAGGATTTGAAAATTTTATGTAAATTATTTGATATCTTCCCCAACAGCTTATACTTTATTTTAGCTGATTATTTTATATTTTTATTTATATTAGACTTCTTTTATTTTTTTAATATAAAGGATATACAGTTTTTACAAACCTCCATTAGATCCCCTCCAGTTTATCCTACTACAGCATACAAGTATCATTTTATAGGAGTTCCGTGAACTGAAAATAGTAAGTAGTAGTACCCAACTATATAAGCATCACGTTAATATTCACAATTAGATAATGTGTTCTAGATTTGAAGGGGCCGGAACTCAGAATATACTCCTAACCTACTGACTAGGTAAATATTCAATTTAAGATTATATATTCCCTAGATGACACAAATAAAAAATAAATACCAGTCTAACGGTAAGATTTGAAATCTATAATTCATCTGGCTTAAGGCAGCAGCCGCTGGTGTTTCATGCATTAGTTACCTACCACAGAGCTTTTCAACAGAGAATAGAAATTAATCTCATACTGTTCACTACTGTAAAACTTACATTTTTCATGACACATGCAGAATCTGAAGATTTATAAATATGGAGTAGATATGCTTTCCATTTAAATGTGGCATCAATCTATTGCTCCGAGTCAAAAATAATGCAAACAACTCTGGTTAAAAAAGAAAAATCCCATACATACTTAATTTTTGCTGCTTGTTCCTTTTTCTAAGGTTTTGTTTTTTTTTTTAATCTTGCTATATAAAGCGAAGTCAAAGTGTTCCTTTTTCAAAGAATTAGATTTTTTGATTGATGGTGAGGTAGAGAGATAAAAATATTAGGAAGCTGGACAACTGGATATTTCTGATTACAACTCTTTTACATTTTTTATTTTTTTGGTTGAGTGCAGAACAAGTCACTTCTTATTTGAGCTGAAGTTTCCTTATCACTAGAATGAAGGTTTGCACTATTTCTTCAGTGTTCCTTAGAGCATCATGTGACTCTGTGATTCTCACTTGTACAAAAACAGATATTTAAATATAAGAGTACAAGATTTAAGTATTCATGTAAGTATAAATCCTGTAAGTATTTATGCTAGTCATAAATTCAAACACAAGGAAGGGATTTTATACACTGAATTATCCTGAGTTTATGCCATGTTGCCACTAATAAACAGCAAGTTTCCTGACAGGGATTCTATATTACTGGATAGCAATGCAGTAATCTTGGGATTGGGAGGCAGGTTTGACCTGTCCTTGTCTAAGGACCCAATTTTCTGATGAGGCACCTACTCTGTCTCCTATTCATCTTTCCATCAGGCTTTTTAAGTACTAAGCAAAAACCTCACGGTACACAGCCTCCCAGAAGTGGCCCGCATTTGAATGGTAAAATTCCAATTAAGAAACTTGAAAATGGACCATACACAGCATACCCTGTGGACATGTTCCTCTCCCCACGTCTCTCCTTTTCTCACCGCCCAGTGATCGAAGTGATTTTTATCAATGGTGTTGAAGCCTGACTCCTGGGCTGTCTTATTATTTTTAATCCCTGACAAGCCCACCATAGTTATCCAACTCTTGTCTAGATTTGCAAGTCCTTAACTGCAGACCCCAGGATGAGTGGGAGACACAGCAGCTAGCCTGGAAGAAACTGTACAGAAACCAAAGACTTTTTATTTATGCAGCTCTGTGCATTAATTCTGGATAAGCACATGACAGAATGTCATACGTATGAATTTTATTTGTCAGGTGTAGTGGTGGTTGGGGAGAGGCTGGTAATAATTATGCTACGCCACAATGCATTATAAAAATCCGGTTAATCAATGCAATTCAGTTCAAACTGGTCAATTAAGGGGGAAAATGCAGTCACTCAACTTGACAATTCCACATAGTACAGTAAGTCAGACACTTCACTAAAATGAAAGCAAAAGCATTTGAAGGATGTAGAAGAAGGTTTTCTTTAAGGCCCACTATGTTTTCCTTTAGTTCCTAAATGTGGGAAGCAGTAATGCATGGTACTCAGGCCACCATACTCGCCTGATTTTGGAGTCAGGCAGCTAATTTGCGTTCTGGCTGAACAGATGGATAGCTTATCATAGACAAACTCTTAACTTCCCTTCTCCTCAGTGTCCTTCCTTTTCCTCAGTGTCTTCATCTGTAAAACGGGGATATTTTTGGTACTTACTTCTTGAGAGCTTTGTGAGGATTAACCAAACTAATCCATGAACAAGAGACATGTTGTCTACACAGTAGGCACCCAGTAAGTGACAGGGACTGTGTTTTTGATTATGAACATGACAATGATGCCATGTGTCTATTCTTTATCATTATATTGTGATTACACATCACGTATAATGTATCTCCTTGTTCTGAGATTAACATAGCCTCTTTGGGAAACTGCCAAGTGGCTCTACAGTACTGGTGAGGAACTCAGAAACAAACATGGAATTAAGATGACCACTTCCAGGAGCAGTCTCTGAAGTGTGTCTGGCTCATAGAAGGGATGCCCCCATGCACTTCCCACTGGGAGAGAACTTTCCACGGTTGCCAATCGGGATCATTGTCTACTGGTTCAAGTTAACCTGAAAGATCCTCAGAAGTTTAGATCTTCTTAGCTCAATATTTCAGATTGTTTATACCTGTGATGTAGTTATCACACACACACACACACACACACACACACACACACACACACACACCAGCCAGTGACCAGGCACACACACACACACACACACACACACCAGCCAGTGACCAGGCACACACACACACACACACACACACACACCAGCCAGTGACCAGGCACACACACACACACACACACGTGCCAGCCAGTGACCAGGCGCGCGCGCGCACGCACACACACACACACACACACACACCAGCCAGTGACCAGGCACGCGTGCTCACACACACACACACACACACACACACACACACACACACACCAGCCAGCCAGCCAGCCAGCCAGTGACCAGGGACTTCAGGTTTCTGGTTGAAGTTACAGGAAATCAGTCAAGCTCAATGTGCTTAAGACAGTCTGCTCTGTAAGAGCATTCTCAGCAGCAACCTGCTGCTGCTGCTAAGTCGCTTCAGTCTTGTCAGACTCTGCACAACCCCATAGACGGCAGCCCACCAGGCTCCGCCGTCCCTGGGATTCTCCAGGCAAGAACACTGGAGTGGGTTGCCATTTCCTTCTCCAATGCATGAAAGTGAAAAGTGAAAGTGAAGTCGCTCAGTCTGTCCGACTCTTAGCGACCCCATGGACTGCAGCCCACCAGGCTCCTCCATCCTTGGGATTTTCCAGACAAGAATACTGGAGTGGGGAGCCATTGCCTTCTCCCCCAAGAGCAACCTAGATATTCCCAATCATTTACTTCTTTCCCATTTATCATTCTTTTCAACAGGTGGACTCCCCAATTGTAAACACAAAGAAAGCATTTGATCAGAGGCAGCTAGAAGTGATTGGTGATAATTGGCATTTAATGGCTCAATCTCAAATTTAGTTTCAGTTGTGTTACTAGAAAGATTTTCTTTTCCAGATTCCTGCTTTTAGAGTTTGGCAGAAGACAATAAAAACCATGACTTTCTCACTTTTTTTTCTGATGTTTTATTATGTAATTATTATGTATTAAGTAATATGTTCAGTATTTTCACAGAAACTTGTAAAGCCCTTTAAGTGGTATATTTGTCATTGGCCACTGACTAAAATGACCAAGTGACTGAGAGTTAATAGTAAGAAATCCACTGTTGATAGGAGCAAAGGATGTGTACCGAGATGTTCACTAAAGCATTGTCTACAATTGTGAAAATGAAAACTGCACACATGATAAACTGTATAACAATACACACAAAGTATTTACTACTACCTGGACTACTATTGAACCATTAAAGTAATGACGTAGAAACAAACATTGTGGAAAAGGGGGTTTATGATACTTTTAAAACAGTACATGTGCTATTATTAGATTAGGGGATTTAGTTATTATTCCGGGCCCAACCAGAAGTTAAAAAAAAGAAAAAAAACACACATAGTAATTTGAGCATGGAAAGTGGGAAAGTGTAATGATAAAACTATTAATTTTTAAAGAGGCTTAGAGTAAGAAAGAAATGATTAGCAACAAAAGCATTCCAAAACATACAGACTTTGAAGTAATGAAGAGCGGGCTTCCCTGACGGTCCAGTGGTTAAGAATCTGCCTGTCAATGCAGATGGTTCTATCCCTGGTCTGGGAAGTACATGCCGCGGGCCAAGTAAGTCCTTGATCCACAACAGTACGGAGCCTGCACACTTGGGCTTCTGCTCCGCAACAACCCCTGCTTGCTAAACTAGAGAAACCCCATGTGCAGCAAGGAAGACCCAGCACAGCCGAAAGTAAATAACTAAAGCTCGCAAATAAATAACTTTTAAGAAGAAAGAAATGAGAAGAGCCACTAACCCCGAGCTGAGAAAGAAGACCTCCTCCCTGCCCGGACTGAGACCCAGACATGGTTGAAGAGAGCAGGCCTGTGGCTCACTGGACGGTAAAGAAGTTGCGGTGGTGGAACTTTCTGGAAATACGCCCTCCGTAACTTGCTGGAAATCCAGCATCTAGGGTTCCACAAAAAGCTATTCATGACGAGACTTCTCACCTGAGACACTACTCCAAAGGAGAGGCGGAGGGAAGCTGTTGTCCGGGGCTGGCCGCCGCAGCCGCCTTCCGGAGAAGTCTTGAGCCCGGAGCAGAAGGCCCGAGTCGGCAGGAGTGGGCGCCGCAGACCAGCGGGCGCCTTCCCGGCGAGCACCGCGGCGGCCCGCGGCGCCACTTCTCTGCGAAGCGCCTCAGGTGCGGGCTCTGAGGAGAGCCAACGTCACACCGGCTGGGCTGCGGCAGGGAAAGCTGTTTAAAGGGCCCTATCAGTTTTCACATAGCAAGTAAAAAAAAGAAAAACTGAATTTCAGACTGAGGCTGAATAAATAAAAAGAGTTGAAACAGAATAGTGTACACATGAAACTTATATACTGTTTATACCAAGACTACTTCAATAAAATTAAATTGTAAAAGTTTTATCACATACTTAACTAGTGAAATGCAAATCCAAGCAATAAAATGCCATTTTTGACACACACACACACACAAAAGACACAAAGTGTATATAGTATTAAAATGTTGACAATGTCTCTCTTTGGGTGGGAGATTACCAGTTCATTTCTCATTTTTCCTGGAGCATTGCTGTAACCAGCAATGCACATGTAAATAGATTTCCTATGCACAAAAATAAAATACAGTCATCAACTGAGCTCCCCCATAAACTCAATATTCACTCAATAACTTTTACTCTACATTTACTTACAATGCAAAGTTTAAGTACAAATGCAATGTGGATGCTGCCTATTAAAGGGATGAAATCAGTCTTATTCATTTTGTGAAATCAAGAAAAAGGATGATGCAAGCGTCTCAATCAATTTCTCTTTCATTCTACCTAAAGCTCTCTCTCACTGGAGGAATAATGTTGATCAAATTCTAGTCAACCAACTCAACACATTCAATATATCTTAGAGGGGTATTAATTAGTGCATTGTTCTGTGTGGAGGGGTGGCGGGTACAGGTGAAATAAGTTTAGTAAAGGAGGAACCAAAGAGGAACAGGGTTACACATTTCTGCTTCTGCCTGTAGGTATCACACACGTTTGTACAACGTGCAATCATGTTTGGATCCAGCTAGAGCCTGAATACAGCTCTGCTTTACCAACCCAACAAGGAAATTGCTCTGTGTGACATGACTGAATCAAGGCAAATGAACATACCTGGGGGAAGTGTTAAAGTCCCACACAAAACACTACATCTCTCTCAAGTACTATAATTACAAAAACTTTTTTTTTCTTTTTTAATTTTTCTGTTGCTTTTCAGTCTACCTTCTTGTATTTTATTACACTCTACCTTATTTTACATGTGATTTAAGGAAGTGTTTTGATCCATACTTCCTTGATATATCCCTCCCATTCTTCCCCTTTACCTTATGAAAGAATAAACAAATATTTCTGCCAAAAAAAGTCTCCAGCTTATTTGTAAATAGCTTTAACCTTAAAGGGACATGTTACCTCCTACTACCATCAATATATTACCTAACAATATCGCTGATGCTATAAAAAAGTTAGGGCTTTACCTAAAACCATCTTTTATTTTAAAAATCCCTTGTTGTACTATAATAATTTTCCTTTTATTATCCCCAAGTCCTATATTTAAACCTAAAAAGACAAACCCCATTTTACTTCTCTGAATTAGTCTACTGTAACCACATGTACTCTAACTGTAGGAGATACTTGAGCAATTTTCTACTTAAAATTCTGAAAGACTCCCGTTCATAATCCCCAACGACCCTTTTGCAAATGACAAGAACTTTATCAAGGCCACTAAATCAGAACAATCAGCGGACAGGTCAAGTAAAAAGCAATACAAAGGGTTAACACTGAGATCCTCCTTGAGAGAAAAGCTCAGTTGAGTGCCTCTGTAGGTAAGATATCCAGTATATTTCCTTTAAAACGTTTTTAGGGCTATACTACAAATACATGTTAATATACCTTGCTTGATTAAAAAACAAAACTTTAATGGTGCTAGTGCTAAGTCACTTCAGTAGTGTCCGACTCTTTGTGACCCCATGGACTGTAGTCAGGCTCCTGTGTCCATGGGATTCTCCAGGCAAGAATACTGGAGTGGGTTGCCGTGCCCTTCTCCAGAACTTTAATGATGGAAAATATCAAATTCAAATAGCACGAGTTGCAGTGTTCGATTCTCCTTAAAAGTCTGTGTTTACATCTTCTTACTTTTCAACCTTGACATCTTTACTGGAATGCTTCCCCAACAGCTGTCCCCTGATACAGGCAGTAAAATTTCCTTATATCTGTATTTCTTTTTTTTTTTTCACATTGCATCATAATCATTTATTTAATCAACTTTCTTCTTCACTAGGATATGAGTTCTGTGAAGCCAGGATACATGTTTTATTAAGTCTGAATCTCCAAAGTTTGGATTTGCTGTTTCAACAAAGTGAAAGTGAACGTCGCTCAGTCATGTCCAACTCTTTGCAACTCCATGGACTATATGGCCCATGGAATTCTCCAGGCCAGAATACTGGAATGGGTACCTTTCCCTTCTCCAGGGGATCTTACCAACCCAGGGATCAAACCCAGTTCTCCCACATTGTGGGCAGATTCTTTACTAGCTGAGCCACAACGGAAGCCCAAGAATACTGGAATGGATAGCCTATCCCTCCTCCAGTGGATATTCCCTACCTAGGAATCGAACTGTGGTCTCCTGCATTGCAGGCAGATTCTTTACCAACTGAGCTATCAGCGAAGCCTTGCTGTTTGAACAAATATATATTAAACATCTACTCCCTCCTAGATGTGTGTGCTGGGTATAAGATGGCTTGTCAGAAAGAGAGATATGATTCTTGAACTCACAAAATTTAGAGTTCAGTGAGGGAAACAGTAAACTCACAAGTAAACATTCTAACAAATCATTACAAATTCATAGAAGTTCTATAGCATAAAGGAGAACAATGTTGCAACATATACTATTCTAGGGCAATTTCTTAGGATAAACAGAACAAGGCCTCCCTGCAGAAATTTTTTGGAGTATATGAGGCTCAGCATAAGGGAACAGAGTATGTAAAGTTTCTGAGTTAAGGAGGACTCACCAGGAATAAGTGGATAAGTGAAGAAATAAATAAATGATTTGGAAATGAACACTGCAGCAACATGACGGAAAGTTGAAACATTATTTGTGTCTCTAAGTAGCTTATAAAAAACAAGGAAACTGAGCTTGAGGATCACCTTCCCTGAAGTCCTGCATGTAACTCATCGTATTTCTATTCTGTCGTCTTTCACCCAAGGCAGACACTGTGAATCAGTCGTGGCATTTTTTTCCCTACAAAGCCTGAACAGAGTGGACAGAGTCTTAAAATGTTTTCTTAATTCAGTGCTCTGGCAGCCACTACTAATCATTCAAAATGGACACTCAGTATGATATCCTTTTGCCCTTCCTCATTTAAATGGTTAATACCATTTTCACCTAATGCATAAGCAGTGTGATATCAGCTTGAGGGAAACAAGAGCCAGCAAACTGAGCCAATATATGTATGTGTGTATATAAAAGCAGTGACGGTTGTAAACGGATAAGAAGACTGGCTCATTATAGGTGCTGGATTGATAGGGGTGATTGTAATGAATGTGATAATGTGATGATGAAGGTGATGATGGTGGGAAAATATAGGGCGTCCTAGTAACTGATGGGAGTAAGCATTTAAGGCTACTCCTGCGGGTGAGAGAAATGACCGAGTGTAAAGATACTGCTTTCCCTTTGTTTCTGAGAACATGTTAGCTGTGATGTCCCAAATAAAAACTGTAATATGTGAAAGTGATTTCTTATACATGAAAGTGATTTATTTCACGACATCATAGTTTTTACTTGGGACAACACAACTAACATGTTCTCAAAAACAAAGGGAAAGCATTATCTTTATGCTACAATGATTAAAGATCATGAGAAAAAAGTATATGTGATTGGAAACTAGTATCTTGACCTAATTCTAGTTCATTTAGAAGTGAACACTCATTAGCTCTACTGACTTCACCACTGAGTCCATGTACAGAACTCCAGCAAGTCAGAGTCAATCAGTCTAAAACACATTGCTTTCTTTCCCCCTACCTGCGCTGACAGAACCATGCATCTCAGGTATAAAATGAAAGCATTTATAATTTAGTAAGAGCTAAACTCAGAAGTACTCTAATGCATTATTAAGGTTGAAAAATCAAACACTTAGAAACCAAAGAGATACAAAGGTTTAGTTCCTATGATGACATTAAGTGGAAACGCATTGCTTCTACTACATGTTGAGAATCTCCGTGGATATGAATTGATACAGTGAGACGTAGCCACAGGATATAGTCACCAATTCACTGAACCCTTGCCTGCTTACAAGTTCTTCTGAATAAGATTTTATTATATATTGTTTCAGTTTAGGACAGTCTACATTGGGCAGAGTAGTATTCCTGAGTTATAGTAATAATCACCACTTTGTCTGCTTTTTGTCAGTTCTGTGCTAGGCCTTTTACACATGTTATTCATAATACATACAACAACCCAGAAAGGACTGACCTGATTTCCACCTCACAAACGAAGCAACTGCAGTTCAGAGAATTAAAGGAACTTGTTCCATTTACATAACTCAGAAAATGATAGGGTTGGGATTTGAATGCAGTTCCATCTTCCTCCAGAGAGAGCATTCTAGAGCTCATGTCATTTTCACTACCCTTCATTTGCCTGCACATTAGTTTTATTTCATTCCACAGCCCCACGTGGATTAGGGAAAACTAGAGGATCACTCCAGACACCACATTTGTAGGGGCCTGCCTTTCAGAAGGGAGAGCGTGGGTGGGTTGTCTGTAGGGGAGAGACTTGCTGCCATTGGATGCTACTAAGGCCTAGGGCTTGTTGAGCCTCCACCAGCCCCGAAATCTCTCTGACAGCACCTGAGCGGTGTGTGTGATCAACACTCCCCATCCTCCCTGTGGCTACATATGCTGATTAATTTTTCTTCGTATATAGATGCACATTTTAACAAGCCACTTATAAACAAGACCAGATGTAGGGTCCATGTCCTGCCCCAGCCACCTTATTGAAGCCAAATACCCCCATCTATATCCTCACTGAGTTTTATCTCACAATTATAGACAGTATGCACTGTGAGTCTCAAGCATGAATAGATTGATAAATGCATTATCTCTTCTCTGGGGGAAAAAGAGAACACTTACTGGGTGATAATATGGCAGGAAGTGGGCTGTATCATCTTTAAAAACAGGGTACCAAGGTATAATTATTCCATTTTAGCTACATCCCCTTTCACTGGTTTCCTGATTCTCATTTCTGTCCTGCGTGGTTCATGAAAGACTGATTCATTTTTACAGAGGCCCTGCATCTTACTGCCATCCCTGGTAGACACTCCAAAGTAACTACAGAGATGAGCAGCTGGGAATGGGGGGAGGCAGGCAGGGAGGCAGGGAGACTGAAGCAGATGAATAACGGGGCCAAGGAAGGAGGACAGAAACTCGGTGCCTGATTAAAGACAATATGGGCCCTTGTGCCAACCAGATGCACCATCTTTATGTAACTGGAATGACCCCTTTCCCCACACCTCCCTCGACTACACAGAATGCTCTAACTCTCTGTATTGACAGCTCAGCATGTGCGGAAACAGCAGTATCACACCGAACAGAGTAGGCTGACTGCTGTGGACACCGCCATCCCTCTCCAGTGTTTCTTGGCTTTCCAAGCCAGCCGTGGGTGTCTTATGTGTACTCTCCTTTTCTGGCAGAGCCTAGGTGTGGCAGATATTAACCACACACCTAAACGAGGCTCCCAATGAAACGGAGCAGGACCCTATAATCCTTCCCACCCCCCAAGTCCTCCACTTGCCTTTTGTCTGGAAAAACGTTAGCCAAAGAATAAGTTTAATCAGAGAAGTGAGAACATGAGAAAAATGCAGAAGCAGGGGAAAAAAAGAAACTGGACAAAATAGTAATAGTTTAGGCAGTAAGCAAAATCAAGGATCTTTAGTTCCTCCTCAGTGGCTACAGGTAATATTCTGAGCCATATTATACCGTGAGCTGTTGGAAACTCCCCAGGCTGAGAAGTTAACTACAGAATGATCAGACTGTAGCCGCGAGGTAAGCTGCCACAGTTCCAAGAACTGGCCTCAGAGAAACAGGAACAAACTGACCCTGGACTGAAGGCTTACTGTACAATAATCAAGATGACGCTGGTCAGAGCGATGATGACCAATTTCAAGACGGTTTTCAGGACTGACTGTGCTATTTCTGATGTAGCCCCTCCCTCAACCTATAGCAGCTCTTGCTCTCAACTGCTGTGGGTGGGAGTTGACCATTGTACAGGCGGATACTTTCCGCACAGGTTGCTGGCACCTAAAATAAAGCAAACTTTCCGTTGCATGAAACTTGTCTTTTCATTGGTTTTTGAGTGAGGAGCAGCTGGACCTCACTTTCAGTTACACTAACAGGAAAAACAGATAGAAAAAAAAAAAAGATTTAAAAATACAATAACTAGCATCTTATATACCCATTCATGTAAGAGGAACCTAAAAAGCAGAGACATTACTTTGCCAACAAAGGTCCATCTAGGCAAGGCTATGGTTTTTCCAGTGGTCATTTATGAGAGTTGGACTGTGAAGAAAGCTGAGCGCCGAAGAATTGATGCTTTTGAACTGTGGTGTTGGAGAATACTCTTGAGAGTCCCTTGAACTGCAAGGAGATCCAACCAGTCCATCCTAAAGGAGATCAGTTCTGGGTGTTCATTGGAAGGACTGATGTTGAAGCTGAAACTCCAGTACTTTGGCCACCTCATGCGAAGAGTTGACTCATTGGAAAAGACCCTGATGCTGGGAGAGATTGGGGGCAGGAGGAGAAGGGGATGACAGAGGATGAGATAGTTGGATGGCATCACTGATTCGGTGGACATGAGTTTGAGTAAACTCCGGGAGTTGGTGATGGACAGGGAGACCTGGCGTGCTGCGGTTCATGCAAAGAGTCGGACACAACTGAGCGACTGAACTGAACTGAATGACTGAATCATAAACAAATTTGTGACAAACCCATCACTTATTAGCACAGCATGCTCCATTTAAAATGGAATTTTCTAATGGTAAATATAGCAGAATGCTACAATTACAAATTTTCAATGACTGCAATCTAGGGAAAAGCCAGTTAGTGATAAATTGGAGGGTAAGAGAAGATTATCACCTGTTTAACTAAGCTTCCATTGATTCTATCAAGTTGTTTGCCTGGCAGTATCTGGGTTATGATGCAAAAGTTGAGAAGAATTCATTTTTCCCCTATCTAAATGCTTTTAATTGCAAGCATTCATTTTGAAAGGTATGTGGCACTTTGACTGGCATAAAAGGATCTGCTTGACAAATACTAATTAAATTAATAATAAATAATATTTATCATTTACATAATCATTTTCATATTTAAATCATTTCACAGATTTTGTTTACTCATATGCTGTGATGCATATATGGAATATCAATGCAACTTGACTGCAAATAGTGTTACGATATTTCTGTGAAATAAGCCCCAAATAGTAAGTTTTCATTAGAAAACTGTGGGCCTTAATCTTATCTATATTGACAAATGTTAACAAATCATCAGAACTTCATTTTTCAGTACCTGAGGAGGGGGGCAGTATTGAGCAACTATCAGAGGAAAATTGAACTGACATTTTGGCAAAACACCCAGTTAACATCCAAACTGCAAAAATATTCAGAAGAGACAGAGGTGTGAGGCAACAATATTAATGAAAGTTGTATTAAAGTAAACGTCTCTCTCTCTATCTACCTACCCATCAACAGGGTGAAAACAAGAGAGCAAAACAAATGAAATAGAAACAATCGATATAGTTGTGAATGTAAAGGTCTGAGTGTAGATTTTTTCTTAATTTATTTTTTTATTGAAGGATAATTGCTTTACAGAATTTTGTTGTTTTCTGTCTAACCTCAACATGAATCAGCCATAGGTATACATATATCCCCTCCCTTTTAAACTTCCCTCTGATCTCCCTCCCAGTCCCACTCCGCTAGGTTGAAACAGAGTCCCTGTTTGAGTTTCTTAGCCATACAGCAAATTCCCGTTGGCTATCTATTTTACACATGATAATGTAAGTTTCCATGTTACTCTTCTGATACATCTTACCCTCTCCTCCCCTCTCTGCATGTTCACAAGTCTATTCTCTATGTCTGTTTCTCCACTGCTGCTCTGTAAGTAAATTCTTCAGCACCATTTTTCTAGATCATATATATGTGTTAGAATAGGATATGATATTTATCTTTCTCTTTCTGACTTATTTCACTCTATATAATAGGTTCTAGGATCATCCATCTCATTAGAACTGACTCAAAGGTATTTCTTTTTATGACTGAGTAATATTCCATTGTATATAGGTACCACAACTTCTCTATCCATTCATCTATATGTGTATTTCTGCATTGACTGTTGTAACCTCTAATTTTGTTGATGTGATTCTTTCTTTTTTTCTTATGAGTCTGGCTAAAGTCTTGTCAATTTTGTTTATCTTCTCAAAGAACCAGCTTTTAGTTTTATTAATCTTTACTATTATTTATTTCATTTGTTTTTCATTTATTTCTTCTCAGATTTTTATGGTTTCTTTCCTTCTACTAATTTTGTTTTTTTTTTGTTGTTGTTGTTGTTCTTCTTCTTCCTCTTTCCCAGGTATTTTAGGTGTAAAGTTAGGTTGTCTATTCGATGTTTTTCTTATTTCTTGAGGTAGGATTGTATTGCTATAAACTTCCCTCTTAGAACTGCTTTTGCTGCATCACATAGGTTTTGAGTTGTCGTATTTTCATTGTCATTTGTTTCTAGAAATTTTTTGACTTCCCTTTTGATTTCTTCAGTAACCTGTTGGTTATTTAGAAACATATTGTTTAATCTCCATGTGTTTGTGTTTCTTACAGTATTTTTCTTGTAATTGATATCTAGTCTCATAGCATTGTGGTTGGAGAAGATGCTTGATACAATTTCAATTTTCTCAAATTTACTGAGGTTTGACTTGTGACCCAAGATGTGGTCTATCCTGGAGAATGCTCTATGTGCACTTGAGAAGAAGGTGTATTCTGCATTTGGATGGAATGTCCTGAAGATATCAATGAGATACATTTCATCTAATGTATCATTTAAGACTTGTGTTTCCCTACTAATTTTCTGTTTTGATGATCTGTCCATTGGTGTGAGTGGGGTGGTAAAGTCTCCTACTATAATTGTGTTACTGTCAATTTCTCCTTTTCTGTATATTAGAGTTTGTCTTATGTACTGAGGTGCTCCTATGTTGGGTGCATACATCTTTACAATTGTTATGTCTTCCTCTTGGATTGAGCCCTTGATCATTATGTAGTGTCCTTCCTGATCACTTCTAATCTTTATTTTCAGGTCTATATTGTCTGATATGAGGATTGCTACTCCAGCTTTCTTTTGCTTCCCATTTTCATGGAAAATATATTTTTCCATCCTCTCACTTTCAGTCTATATGTGCCTTTAGGTCTGAAGTAGGTGTCTTGTAGACAGATTATATATGGGTCTTGTTTTTATATCCATTCAGCCAGTCTGTGTCTTTTGATGGGAGCATTTGATCCATTTACATTTAAAGTAATTACTGATATATATGTTCCTATTGATATTTTCTTAATTGTTTGGGGTCGATTTTGTATTTCTTGACTATGTAAGTCTGTTTAACATTTGTTGTAAAGCTGGTTTGGTGGTACTGAATTCTCCTAACTTTCGCTTGTCAGAAAAGTTTTTTATTTCTCCAGTAATTTTGAATGACGTCCTTGCTGGGTACAGTAATCTTGGTTGTAGATTTTTCCCTTTTGGTACTTTAAATATATCCTGCCATTCCCTTCTGGCCTGCAGAGTTTCTGCTGAAAGAGTACCTGTTAAACATATGGGATGTCCCTTGTATGTTACTTGCTGCTTCTCCCTTGCTGCTTTTAATATTCTTTCTTTGTGTTTAGTCTTTGTTAGAGTAATATGTGTCTTGGCGTGTTTCTCCTTGAGTTTATCCTGTATGGGACTCTTTGTGCCTCTTGGACTTGATTGATTACTTCCTTTTCCATGTTGGGGAAATTTTCAACTATAATCTTGCCAAAAATTGCCTCATACCCTTTCTTTTTCTCTTCTTTTTTTGGGACCCCTATAATTTGAATGCTGGTGTGCTTGATATTATCCCAGAGGTCTCTGAGACTACCCTCAGCTCTTTTCATTCTTTTTATTTTATTCTGCTTTTCAGAAGTCATTTCCACCATTTTATCTTCCAGCTCACTGATTCATTCTTCAGCTTCAGATATTCTGCTATTGATTACTTCCAGAGTATTTTTAATTTTAGTATTGTATTATTTGTCTATGTTTATTTAATTATTTAATTCTTCTAGGTCTTTGTTAATTGATTCCTGCATTTTGTTTTCAAGATTTTTGATCATCTTGACTATACTTTTTCAGGTAGTTTCCCTATTTCCTCTTCATTTATTAGGGCTTCTGTGTTTCTAATTTGTTCCTTCATTTGTGAAGTATCTCTCTGTCTTTCATTATTTTTTTTTTAACTTTATTGTGTTTGATGTCTCTTTTTCCCAGGTTTCAAGGTTTAATTCTTTCTTCCTTTTGGTTTCTGCCCTCTTAAGGCTGGTTCATATAGGGTGAGATTTGTGCGGGGCTTTTTGTTTCTTTGTTTGTTTTTCCTCTGATGGGCAAGGCTGAGTGAGGTGGTAATCCTGTCTATTGATGATTTGGTTTGTATTTTCGTTTTGTTTGTTGTTTAGATGAGGCAGTTTCCCTAGTTGCTCAGATGGTAAAGCATCTGCCTACAATGTGGGAGACCTGGGTTTGATCCCTGAGTTGGAAAGATCCTCTGGGGAAGGAAATGGCAACCCACTTGAGTACTCTTGCCTGGAAAATCCCATGGATGGAGGAGTGTGGTAGCTTACAGTCCGTGGGGTCGCTAAGAGCGACAGGACTGAGTGACCTCACTCTCTTTCCTACACAGGGTGCTACTGGTGGTTGGGTGATGCTGGGTCTTGTATTCAAGTGGTTTCTTTAGTGTGAATTCTCACTATTTTATACTCCCAAAAGTTAGTTCCCTGGTAGTCTAGAGTCTTGGAGTCTGTGCTCCAACTCCAAAGGCTCAGGGCTTGATCTCTGCGAATGAGTCAGAGGTCTCAGCTCCAAGTCACTGCTGCTTCTTACTTGCTTTGGGATTTGGATAAATTAAGGTCTTAGTTTCTTCATCTGTGAAATGGGTTATTCATGTCTTGTCTTTCAGGGCCTCCAACCTCACTGCTCCCTCAGGGGATGGGGGTGGGGAATGAAAGTTGCCACAGCGTCTCCCTGCAGGGGCCCTCTCACCTCCCCGACCCGAGGCACCACGGTGGAGATGGGAGGGCTGCTCACTGCTGCCCGCATCCATCCTTCCATCCTGTCATGCTCTCCTCCACCTCTTCTTTTCACTATATTATCTTCTGCTCAGAGGGGTGGGTGGGGGTGGGAGGCTTAGGAAGTGAGGAGACATTTGCAACTTTTCTTCACTCTTTCTCTGCCCCCCCAACCCCCATCAACCTTGAAAAAACACTGTTGAAGGGGGCGAGGTGGGGAGGTGGGGGGAGGGGAACACAGAGGGAATCTGGAGAGGTGATGATAGTCCTTTGGAAAAATGATCAGAGCACACACACACACACACACCCCTCCGCCCCAAACAAAGCTATCCTGAAAGAGGTGAAAAGGCATGGGGTGGCGTGGGGGGTTGGGGAGAAAGAGAAGAAAAAGTCGCTGGTCAGGAAACTTCAAGCACAGATCTGAATGTAGATTTTTAAAAACATTTTCCATATGAGTACAAGTTGGATTTTTGACCTAGTGAGTACATATGTAGCAATGTATTCTGATTTCATAGAAATCTAAGTACCATGGCATTTATTGGAACATTATTTATTAAAAAAGAAAAAAAACTTGGACATAATTTGTTTCCAACAATATCACATTATTTACACTGATATCAAACAGTGAAATATTAAATAAATTTTAAATCATCTAGATGAGGAATGTGGGAAACTGTTATGATAGCATTAGGAGAAAATGTAATAGAAATAAAAATTATATAAATAGTGCATCTTAGTATTATTAATTAATGGGCATAAAATATAAGTATATATAAATATATTTATATAAATATAATCATATATACATGGGCAAATGCAAACATGGAAAAGATAATAGTTATCTCTGTGATGACCTAGAGGGGAGGGACGCAGGCTGGGAGGGAAGTTCAAAGAAGAGAGGAGATATATATATATATATATACACTTATGGCTTATTCAAGATTATAAAGAAATTATCCTCCAATTTAAAATAAATTAAAAAAATAGTTATCTCAAAGTTCTACAGGTGAATAAATTTTTACATTGGATGAAGTGTTAGAAGACTTGACATCAACTTCTAAACTTGAGATCATATTTCCCTTTTAGACCTAACTCAAGTGGGTCTTAGGAAGCATCACTATGAACAAAGCTAGTGGAGGTGATGGAATTCCAGTTGAGCTATTTCAAATCCTAAAAGATGATGCTGTGAAAGTGCTGCACTCAATATGCCAGCAAATTTGGAAGACTCAGCAGTGGCCACAGGACTGCAAAAGGTCAGTTTTCCTTCCAATCCCAAAGAATGCTCAAACTCCCACACAGTTGCACTCATCTCACATGCTAGTAAATTAATGCTCAAAATTCTCCAAGCCAGGCTTCAGCAATATGTGAAGCTTGAACTTCCAGATGTTCAACCTGGTTGTAGAAAAGGCAGAGGAACCAGAGATCAAATTGCCAACATTCGCTGGATCATCAAAAAAGCAAGAGAGTTCCAGAAAAACATCTATTTCTGCTTTATTGAGTATCCCGAAGCCTTTGACTGTGTGGATCACAATGAAAAATTCTGAAAGAGACTGGAATACCGGCCACATGACCTGCCTCTTGAGAAATCTGTATGCAGTCAGGAAGCAACAGTTAGAACTGAACATGGAACAACAGACTGATCCCACATAGGGAAAGGATTACATCAAGACTGTATATTGTCACTCTGCTTACTTAACTTATATGCAGAGTACATCATGAGAAATGCTGGGCTGGAAGAAGCACAAGCTAGAATCAAGATTGCTGGGAGAAATATCAATAACCTCAGATATGCAGATAGCATCACCCTTATGGCAGAAAGTGAAGAAGAACTAAAGAACCTCTTGATGAAAGTGAAAGAGGAGAGTAAAAAGTTGGCTTAAAGCTCAACATTCAGAAACTAAGATCATGGCTTCTGGTCCTGTCACTTCATGGCAAATAGATGGGGAAACAGTGGGAACAGTGGCTGACTTTATTTTGGGGGGCTCCAAAATAACTGCAGATGGTGATTGCAGCCATGAAATTAAAAGATGCTTACTCCTTGGAAGAAAAGTTATGACCAACCTAGACAGCATATTAAAAAGCAAAGGCATTGCTTTGTCAACAAAGGTCCATCTAGTCAAGGCTATGGTTTTTCCAGTAGTCTTGTATGGATGTGAGAGTTGGACTATAAAGAAAGCTGAGCGTCAAAGAATTAGTGATTTTGAACTGTGGTGTTGGAGAAGACTCTTGAGAGTCTCTTGGACTGCAAGGAGATCCAACCAGTCCATCCTAAAGGAGATCAGTCCTGGGTGCTCTTTGGAAGGAATGATGTTGAAGCTGAAACTCCAATACTTTGGCCACCTTATGTGAAGAGCTGACTCATCTGAAAAGATTGATGCTGGAAAAGATTGAGGGCAGGAGGAGAAGAGGACGATAGAGGATGAGATGGTTGGATGGCATCACTGACTCAGTGGACATGAGTTTGGGAGGACTCTGGGAGTTGGTGATGGACAGGGAGGCCTGGTATGCTGAAGTTCATGGGATCGCAAACATTAGGGCAGAACTGAGGGACTGAACCGAACTTAACTATAGTAATACAATCTTCTTCAGTTCAGTTCAGTCACTCAGTCGTGTCCGACTCTTTGCGACCCCATGAATCGCAGCACACCAGGCTTCCCTGTCCATCACCAAATCCCGGAAACCCATGCCCATCGAGTCGTTGATGCCATCCAGCCATCTCATCCTCTATCGTCCTCTTCTCCTCCTGCCCCCAATCCCTCCCAGCATCAGGGTCTTTTCCAATGAGTCAACTCTTTGCATGAAGTGGCCAAAGTTATTGGAGTTTCAGCTTTAGCATCAGTCCTTGCAATGAACACCCAGGACTGGTCTCTTTTAGGATGGACTGGTTGGATCTCCTTGCAGTCCAAGGGACTCGCAAGAGTCTTCTCTAACACCACAGTTCAAAAGCATCAATTCTTCGGCGCTCAGCTTTCTTCACAGTCCAACTATCACATCCATACATGACCACTGGAAAAACCATAGCCTTGACCAGACGGACCTTTAATAATCTTCTTAGTTATACTATAAAGCAGGTAACTGATTTGAGAAGGTTACTGAGTTTGAGGACATATTAAGTGATAGATTCATTTGACAAATACTTACTAGGGATTGTGCTAAGGACCTGGGATCCCATGGAACAAAATGTCAGCAGAAGCAATTCTCTTTAATGAAACAAAGTATGCAGAAGAGAGCATTGTAAGACCCAGGGACCAGGGAATCCTGATACCATGACCCCCAGAAGGGTCACAAAAAGGAAAATTTCAATAGCCTTGGAGTCTGTCCTGAATCTTTGCCAATGATCCAGGTCTAAAGGTTTCTACATCTTGGGCTTAGAATTCCTTCTACTGAATGGTGAGCTGATGTGGTTTTACTGCTTATATTCTATAAGTTCATTTAATCAGTGTCTTATAGCCTCCCAAAATATTTTCACATATATGACTGGCCAGCATTTAAAATGAAAAAATAATTTATGTTGCTACTTTTCCTCATTAAGTTGCCATTTTAAGAAGCAGAACTACTGTCAGAAAATCCACTTCTCTAATACCTTAGCCATAGTATTTTAACATATGTAGGAGTCCTCGATATTTACTGTGTATTTGAAACACCCTACTCAGGTATCTCCAGAGAAACAGAACCGATTGGAAATACATTATAAATACAATATAATATATACACACATATATGCATATGTATACAATTGCTTTAACATATGTAATTGATATTAAACATATGCTATGTATTAAATGTACTTGTATATTAAATATAAGCTGGAGAATTAGGAAAGCCAGTGGTATAGTTTTGAGAACTGGAGGGCCAATGTGTGAGTCACAGCCAAATGGCAGGAGATAGGAACAAGCACTCAGGCGGAGAGAGCCAGCTCTCCTTTCTTCTGACATTTTATTTTTTTCCAGGCTCCCGATAGATTAGATGAGGCTCACCTACACTGTGGAGGGAAGTCTGCTTTACTCCAGTTACCATTTTATATGCTAATCTCATCTGGGGACACCCTCAGGGACCCACCCAGAAATACTGTTTACCAAAATACCTGTGTATGCCATGATCCAGTCAAGCTGACACATGAATTAACCATCACATTCTCCAAACCTTAAAATTTACCAGTACCTCAATCCAACTCCAAGAAATTCACATTTAATTGGTGCAAATTACAGACTGGGCCTTAAGATGATCAAAAGCTCCCCAGGATATTTTGATGAATCACCAAAAGGTAAGAACCATTCACATCACAGAACATGTCTCTCCTAAGGAGAAATAAAAATGCTTCTCACTTTATTTTCGTTGTTGATGCTCTAGAAGGTATTGGTGTACCTCTTTAAAGTGACTTCACAGTGTCCCACTGTACCCCATGTAGTCATTTGATTTATTTTCAAACAAGTCATTGTAAACATGTGCCTCCAAATGTGATGAAACTCAATCCAATTATTTTTCTCCAATATGGTAGCAGATGGGTAGAATTTGTTTTATGTTCACCATGTTGTATGGTAGGCATAATAATTCCCATGTAGAAGGTGAATTGAGACTCAGAGGAAAATAGATGTGCATGCTGCCACAAAGTGAGCAAATCTAAAAAGTAGGGGAAGGTCAAGTGTTCTGATCCAGTTTAAATAAGTGGTTTTTATTGTTATTGTATTTACTCCACAGTGATACTATTGGGGGTGAGCAGGAAAAAAGTAAATGACTCAAAATGCAGTAGGCCTATGAACAGGAAGGTTAGCTAGCATCCTTCACACAAAAGACCTGATATATATTCAGCCATTGGAGAGGTTTAGTCAGCTGTGTTTACAGTCCCACAAATGGAAAGAAACATCATAACAAAAGGAAATTCTATGAATCCAGGGAAAAACACATTAAATTAAATAAATAATTCATAGGAAGAGCAAAGATCACGGAGTTGGCTCTGATAACAAAATATCTAAAATAACTGTTGATGTGTTTCTCCAACCACTCAGGCTGCCAGTCCAGGTGCAAAGGAAAATAAATAAGACTATTATAGATCTAGTAAAAGTTAAACAGACAATAAAAACCAACAGTGGAGTTGAATTTTAAGCTGGTGATTCTTTGAACAATCCTCAAATGATTTCATTTGCTCTGTTAATGCAATATCAAAGCCATTTTAGAAGTAAAAGAACATTTTTCTACTTGCTAGAGTTTAGGCATAAATCCTCGAACTGTATTAAATATATACTTCTAGAATTATAGAACTATAATTGAAGAAATAATTACAATCATTTCTTCATTGTACAGGTGAGAAAACCAAGGTGGTAAATGATCATGTCATGGGTTTAAAGTCCACATGTCATTGGCCAAGACAAGATTAGTATACAAATCTCCCTTCTCATCTTCACTTTATTATTCAACAGTCTACCCATTTGAGCACAACTAATGAACGACTATTTGAAACTTGACCATTCCAATGGTGGTCAAATGCCATATTTCAATAGCACTGCCGTTGTTTTGAGACCAGAATATTAAATAACTAGCAGTCATGTTCTGAACTTCTTTCCAGATGAATTGTATGTTAAACTCTCTTTCAATATTGATTTGTAATATACTTTCAAGCATGTTAATCTTCCTGTGGTGTCATCTTAAAGTTCTAAGCTACAAGCATGCTGTGTGCTGTGTGCATGTGTGTGCAGTCGTGTCTGAGTTTTTGCGACCCATAGACTATACCCTGCCAGGCTCCTCTGTCCATGGGATTTCCCAGACAAGAATACTGGAGTGGGGTGCCATTTCCTTCTCCAGGGGATCTTCCCAACCCAGGAATTGAATGAGGGTCCCTTGTGCCTCCTGCACTGGCAGGCGGATTCTTTACCACAAAGCTACCTGGGAAGCCCCATAGTTCCTAAAATCTGTGATTTTCTGAAGGATACAGCTGTCTCTACCACATCCACCAGCTAAACTACTGCCTCTGTATGTTGCTAGAAAGAGAAAAAATAGTGGATAAACTTACAAGTGAAATCCTGTGTTCATTTTTTACCGAAAAACAGAAACCTATTTGATTTAGAATCCAAACTCTAGAAACATACATAGGGCTTAAAGAAATATATGATTTCTTATTGGAATATTATGGCTGGAGATATCACTCAGTACCCTAAAAAGGTGGAGGACCTCACTTAAAAGAAACAAGTGACTATCCTAGCTAATGGAAACAGAAATGGATTTCCAGCTTACTTGCTTTTGTTTATCTCTATCCTATACACTGATCTGTTTGTCAGGACGTTGGTGTAAAAGGCACATGGGTAGATGAGAAGGATAAGTGGTATGATAAAGAGGTTAAAAGTATGAGCTACATGACATGGACGAGTTACTCAGCCTTTTCAATCTACCATGGGCACCTCTGAAAAGTGGAGAATAAAACATAAACAGGTTTTCTTCTCCTTCCACCGTGCTTTGGTCTTCACATGTTTGGGGTGGGGGGGCGGAATAGGAGATTCAGTGACTTCCCCCTCCATCCTATTCTTAGAAGAGGAACTGCTAACATTTTTGATCAATAACCAGAACATGTATGGAGCAATGAGAATTGTCACATTTGAAAGTGACAAACCTGTCACACGGTTCTGTCCCAGAAGCTCAGCCTATGATTCAAATGATAAGGCATATTAGCTTAGGCTTGTTCCAAGACCTACTCATCCATGATTTGGGGGTAAGAAAAAGAGAGAAGGAAATCCTCATTTAGAATTCCAAAATGAGGTCCAGAAGTGAGCTCATTAATAATAAATAATACTTCAATCTTTTCTGTTTTTTTCTTGTGCATGGAGCTCTTGGCTGGAATCTTAAACATCCACTTCAGAGGTCTGTTATGAAATAAGATACGGCATATAAAGTGCACAGTGCAGTCTCATGTGCAATAAGTCATCAAAGGATATTATCTAGATAACCTTGGATTTGCATTTAAACATTTGTTATTAAGTCAGTTTGTATGGGACTAGCATCCTGAGCCTCAGGATAAAGTAGATCCATGTGGGTTAATAAAGGAAAGCTCTTTGAATTTCTAGATGGCAGGTCATGCTAACTCAGATAAGTAGAAGCTGGTGGCTGGGCATTCCCTCAGGACACAAGTATTGACAGAAGGAGGACTCGGGGTATAGAAACCAGCGCGGCAGTGGATAGTAAACCATCACCCAGCACAGGCTGCCTCTTGTTAAGCAGAAAACTTTCATGCAAATTGTTTTCTGAATCATTAGCTGTCATCTACCCACATCTCTCCTCCTGCAGCTGTTCTTTCTGATTTTGCCTGCAAACTTTTCACATCAGGCAGGCTCCCAAGCCAAACAAGTTGCCTCTCGGCAGTCTTTGTTCCTAGGGGCTAAAAGTGAACCACACAGATAAGTCAAAGTAAGGATGCAGCATGGACTAATACATGCTGAAGGAATAGAATCCTTCAAGCTAAGGTGATGAATGCTTTTGAAAGTAATTTTCATGGTGGTTCCTATGAGAATGTCAGCCAGTATCCAGAAGTTATATGCTGCAATTTTAAAATTATCTGCCTCCATAGACTTTTCTAAAGCTTCTATCAGGTAAGAAGTATCTTTTTAAAAAAATAAGAAAATATTTTTATGCAATTTTTAAAGGCTACTTTCCATTTACAGTTATTACAAAATATTGCTTATATTCCCTGTGTTACAGAACACTTCCTTGAGCCTCTCTTACACCCATAGTGTGTACCTCCCATTCCCCCACTCTGACCCCTATATTGCCCCTCTGCCCCTACCCCACTGGTAATCACTAGCTCCTTCTCTATATCTGAGTGTGCTTCTTTATGTTGTATTCACTAATTTTATTTTTTACATTTCACATATAAGTGGTATTACACAGCATTACCTCTCTCTGTCTGACTTCACTTAGCAAAATGCCCTCCAGCTCCATCTGTGTTGTTAAAAATGACAAAATTAATTTCACTAAATTTTGTGACTAACATTCCATTATATATGTGTGTATATTCATATATGTTATATGTATTATGTATGTTAAACATGTTTTATATATTATGTGCTTGATATACACATATTATATACATACAATAGATGGCTTCCCTGCTGGCTCAGATGGTAAAGAATCTGCCTGCAAGGCAGGAGCCCTGGGTTTGATCCCTGGGCTGGGAAGATCCCCTGGAGGAAGATGGAAACCCACTCAAGTAGTCTTGCCTGGAGAATCCCATGGACAGAGGAGCCTGTTGGGCTAGAGTCCATGGGGTCACAAAGAGTGGGACACGACTGAGTGACTAAGCGCACTGCAAACACACACATACACATATCTGTTGATGGGCATTCAGGTTGGCTCCATGTCTTGGCGATTGTAGTATTATTGCTGTTAACATTGGGATGCACATATCTTTTCAGATTAGTGTTCTTGGGTTTTTTGTTTTGTTTTTTTACATATAGCCAGGAGTGAAATTGCTGTGTCATATGGTAGTTCTATTTTTGGTTTATCAAGAAACTTCCACATTGTTTTCTACAGTGACTCCATCAGTTTACATTCCCACCAGAGGAGTGAAAGTGAAGTGAAGTCGCTCAGGCATGTCTGACTCTTTGAGATCCCATGGAGCCTACTAGGCTTCTCCGTCTATGGGATTTTCCAGGCAAGAATACTGGAGTGGGTTTCCATTTCCTTTTCCAGAATATCTTCCCAACCCATTGGGATTGAACCCGGGTCTCCCCACCAGAGTAGCCTGTGGGTAATCTCTGTACCTTCTGCTCAATTTTATTGTAAACCTGAAACCTAATGAATTATTTCCCAGGAACATCAGCAAATAAGACCATGTATTTAAAAAACATGTTTAAGGCATAGTAAATATTTGCTAAAAAAATTCAGAAACTCACAATCTCATTTGGGGAGATTAAATCAGCAGAAACTAAGCTTCACCTTAGTGAGATTAGATTTTAGCAATTTAACTGGTTGAGAAATTAAAGGCAGAATAGTCAAAAGTCCTCTCTGAACAAGATAAGGTACAAGGAAAGGAAGGATGGATATTTTAGGCAAATCCCAATTCTCTATCCTGGCTGAATATAGTTCAGGAATTAAATAACTTGAAATTGTATAAAAAGTGCCTCAATTCGTAGTCCCCCTCTAAAGCTGAGGTGAGCTGAATCTAAATCTAGCAGGCAGAGACTCTCACTATCTTATATCTGAAATCAAAATGTTAATGTGCTTTTGTTTGTTTGTTTGTTTTTTTTCCAGAATCCCTCTTGCCTGGGTGCAGAAGAAGTAGCTGATCAGTGCACCTAAAGGTAAAACAAAAAATATGAAAAGAATATTTTCATATAATTTTGAATTTAAAATCTAAATTGTATTTCTTTAAAATTCTCATTTATACCTACTTGCCTTCAAAACAAAATTAAAATTAAACTATATTAGAGCAGAGGGGCCAAAATTTCTAACCAATCAAAAGGTTAAGGGGTGCCTCATATGCTGGTCGAATAAAGTTACAAATCCATATCCAGACTCAGTCAGAAGATTAAAGAGTGCTGTGGTCACTTGGTATAGAGAGGGGTCATGGCAGTTGATTTGATTTATATACACTTTCCTATATAATAATTTACCAAATTTGCCCTGTGCCAGTTTCCACACTTATTTAATCTCTATCGAATGAATACTGTGAGACATGTTTAATCATCATTCCCAATTCTAAGATGCGGAAACTGAGGAAGGAATTAGGGGTACATCCCAAGTCACAAATTTTGTCAGCTCAAATGTGTCCAGGTCTATCTCTCTAAGCTGTATAAGAGTATTTTTTTTCCAATTTCCCTCATCATGTGAGCCTTTCATCTTCAACCTCAGTTGACCTCTGCTATGCACTGAACGATGCCTTCTGACATTCTAGAGAAGCTTCACCATTCTTAGCAGAGTACCTGGCATCTAACAGGTGCATTGTTAAGTGAATAAGTTAATAAACATATAAGAGAGCATTAAAATTGCCATTTAATAGATGGAGAAACAGGCTCTAAAAGGTTAAGAAACGTCCTTCATGTAAGGGATGAAGCTGGAATTCAATTCTAAAAGCGCATGAGACCAGCCTCAGGATGATCTAAGTTATCTCCATCAGGATACAATATGCTAAGACTGAATCTCTCACTAGACTCTAAGAAACATAAAGGAGGTATGAGGTACCTAATGCATTTCATTTTGCGTAAATTTTTCATTTATGCAAAAATGCTGGTGTGAAGATGGACTAAAGGCTTCAGTTTTCTCTGCTGGATTCCCCGCTGAACTGTGAGTGTTCCTGTGATGAAAACTTGCCTAACTCACTGAATGACCTTGAGGAAGCAGCTTTGCTTTACCGCCTCCGTTTTCTCTTCCGCAAAGTACCACTGAGAGGAGGTGTTCCACCTGCCTCACAGAAATGCATTTATAAAGCACTTTGGAAAGTATGAATCTTTCTTCAAAAGCAAGCAAATGTTATTACTATTGGTCTCCTTAAAAGAAGCCTTTCTATGGTGAAGAGAAACCTTAGTTTATTGACTGTGCAATTCAATCATAGAAAATTTAAGGCAGAACATATATGGTACAATAATTCCAAGTAAATCCTTCTAATAATTAAGTAAAGTAGTCAAAATTCTTTTCTGGACTATTTTGATTTACTGTGAAAGGAATCCCTTTAGAAGGTGTAGGAAGTTCAGATATGGAGCCTCAAACTCTAGATTGTGATGTGACATTTTTTTCTTGAACTTCTGCTGCTGGTCTTGCTATCAGTTCAGTGGCAATGTAATATATTACTGCATTTCATTTCTAGGCAAGAACATTATTTACTCACAGGAGAAATACTTTCCTGAGGAAAGATTGTCTTTGGGAACTTTCAAGGACATTTGAGAAATGCTTCAGCCCAAGCCACAAAATTATGAGCATTTGTTTGTGCCTCTCTGTTCCCAGGGAACCATTTTTAAAAATCCTTCATTTAAGTTTATTGCAAGCATCCATCTTCCCTTTCCAAAAAAAAAAAAAAAAAAAAAAATAGCAATTAAGACAACTTCATTGACTTTCAGTTTCCCTAGGTGTCATTTTATAATGCATATATTTTAAACAGTTCATATCATCATTTCCCCCTCTTTCAACATTTTCTTTTTTGTCTCTCTACCTGAAATTTGAACTTGTATGGAAAGTTTTATTTGTCACTTGCATCTTACTTTGAGTAAATCTGGTATCAATATTCAATATTATTGAATTATTTTTATTTTTGTCAGTCTGTTTCTAATGTAGCAAACTATGGGTAAAAATGCCATGTAATTATATACAATATCTAATATTTATAGAGAGACCATGTAGTGAACATAAAACTCTTACCAAATGCCTACCAGACCCTATCAAGTAGGTACAGTCACCTTATCATTTGATAGCTGAGAAAACTGAAACATTAAGTGTGTAAGTAACCTGTCTGAGGCAATACGGCTATGGATTAGCATAGCTGGGATCCTTCTGGATAGAGTCACTAGGAACCCATGAAACTCCTCAGTCAAAAGGGGACAACTAGGTCTAAACTGGGGCAAACCCTAAGAGTTCCTTCCACTGGTTACCTAAAATCAGCCCTATCTTGCAACATTCCCTTTCTCCACCCAGCTACCACTTTTTAAAAAATCATTCCTTCCCCCCCCACTTACATTTTAAGGCTGAAAATAGTATAGACACATAGTAGGTTATAAATGAGTGAATATGTGAATTAGTAAAGTTTCATCTTCCTGTACTTCCCCCATCACCACCATCATTTCGTAATGCAACCCTTCTATCTCAGTTTGAATTGTACGGACACAGAAGTCTTCTTTTGACCTCCCAAAAGCAAAGGAGTCGCTTTTATAGCATCATATGTTTATTATTCATTTCACACATCTGTGTGGTTCTCGAACTATATGTTTGAACCTATTCTCTCTAAAGGTAACTCTAGTCCTCGTTGTGCTTTCTGAATGATAAAATTCATGACTCTGTGACCTATGTCTGTTTTGCTCATCACTGTAGTTTCAGTATTTGGTGCATGATAAGTATGTAGGAAGTGAACTGAATGAATGAACACAGGATTTTGTAAGAATAAGCAAATGACTGGATCAATGAATTTGGTTCATCATAACATGAACAACAGTGCCATGTTAAACTTTTTCTCTGCGTTTATAACAGAAACTTCTCACACAAGGTTCCTGTTTCCTGACTACACCCCAGGTGGAAGAGAGAAAAACCAATCAAGGTCTGACTTTGTCATTATGTACAGGCAGGCTGAAGCTGATGGGTTAGGTTGAAAATCAGGATTACTTAGGAAAAATTTTGCTTCTGGATGAACTACATATAAAGCCAAGTCTTAGGTAAAAACAATCTACTTTTAATACATTTGGGAGAAGAAAATGGGATGATCAAGCCCATTATTTATGATATTTAACTCTATTGTCCCATTCTGCATTTGTTTCCATAAATTTGGATGCCTTTATGCCAAGTTCACCCAAACATTTATACCACCAAGAAGAATAGTGAGATATCAATGGATATTTGAAATTTCCCAAATTTAGCATAGAACACATTAGCATGAACTTGTAAATTTAACATTCAAGTTCATTGGCATGCACAGAACCCAGTGACTTTTGTTAAGGTTGGAAATTTTATGACTGCATGAGGAGATGAACACTGAGAAAGTGCTTCCTATTTTAAAATCAGGACATTAGAAATATTTTAATGAATCACATTTTTTGCATATCTGCCATCTAGGTGACAGTAAAATTCAACATTTACACATGAGATTTTTAAAATATTGTGCATGCATACTGTATCGTGCTATAGAATATAAGTTGCCCCTATATCTCCAAGATATAATATGGGATTAAACAAACAAATAGAACAACAAGAAAAAATCAACTGTAATATTTTGACTCCTCTTAACTGTAAAATAATTATGTTCAGAAAAATTTAAAAATTGTATTCTGAAAGGTATTTAAAATATTAATGGCTGTTTTTACATACAATTCATCACAAAATCAGAAAAGTGAAAATCCATTGTATATGTTTAAGGAAATATTCATGATGGACCTCATATGAGGTCCATAGTACTTACTGGCTTCCATTTTGAAACATGCAGATTTTTTTTTTTTTTTTAATTTCTATCAAACACAACAACCCAGCTGCCATAAACAAGTAATGTGAAAAGAAAGAGGGGGCCAACACTCATAGGATTAGGTAGGACTAGGAAAAATTTTCTTCATTCTGTACAATGTCAAAGTCATATTTATTGAACACTCACTAAGTGTAAAACACTAAGAGATTGAAAAAAATGTATAACATATACTTTAAGGCTTCAAAGAGGTTTTACTGTCACAGGGACATTAAAACATGAAAGTTAACTAGCCCAATGACGAACACTATATTATCATTTTTGATAACAGTATGTCAAATCTGTGAATTAAAATATATTTCTTTGGAATCAATATAAGTTGCTATTATTAAAGATTGACAACCATTTTGTATTGAGAATTTTGTTGAAGGAACCTATGAACTTATTAATGGTTATTGATTGATTGACTTATCTTGGAAAGCAAACATTTTCTTAAAGTCCAGTAGTAAAGGTAGAAAAGTAAAGACCACCTAGAATTTAGGATTGTGAAGAATTTGAAGGGACTTCCTAGGCAGAGAAAACCAGGATACATCAGAATATAAGAGAAGTAAGAGAACTTATACTCCAGATAACTGACTGCAGTTGGGTAAGTGGATATTTTCTGTATGAAAGAAAGTAGTGGGGGAGAACTACCAGAAGTAGATTTGGAGGGATTAGTATAAAAGTATCTTCAATGCCAAGCTAGGGGATTGAGATTTTATTTGGCAGGATGATTTGGAAGGATGGCATGCCTGGGGAAACCAGGGTTGAGAAGTTAATTGGTAGTTATAGTCAGGGACTCAATCATTCAGCCTGAATGTGTAATTTTTCTATTGCAGGAAACTGATCAGAAGAGAGGTTGGATGGAATACTGTGACTGGCTAAAGACAACTTACCCTTACACCAAAATGACTAAAACCCTAAACTGTTAATGGCACATTCTCCTGACTTGACCAGAACACTACTTAACAAATAGAGGATGAAACCAAAAGGTTCATTGAACCTAAACCTAGAAGTGGGGAGAAGGGTGGGAAGGCTGCAAATAGTCAACAATTTAATAGTGAAAGGAGGACTAAGGACTCCAGAACTAAGATTTGAAGAAAAGATAAGAATAGAAAGGATAAGACCGGAAACAATTAGTGTACCTATGTTTTCATATAACAGGGCTTTTTGTCATCCAACTATTCATTACCTACATCCTAATTTCAAGACATCCATAGATTCCAGCCCTTCTAAGTTAGCAACCTGTTCATTTTGTTTCAGCAAATTAGCCACTGAAGGATTCACAACATAAACATTAACACCATATAAAAGGAATAAAATTCAAATCAGCTGTAAAGTGAAATTCTAAATTTTAAAGATGTAATATTATGAAGCCATTGTAAATAATACCAGAGCTCTGCTGGAATAAACAGACAAACCCATTGATAAATGAGGATGCATAGTTAACAATTTGAAAAAGAAAGACATACAATAAAAGTAAAAGAAAATGAGTGAGTATTAAGTACTTAAGAAATGACCTTGGAAAAATTGATGAATTGTTACCAAAATTAGCCTGTTTGACTGTGCTGCTAACATTAAGCATGCAGTGAAGGGCAAGGTGGTGTTCCACAACTCAATTTTGTTGAATAAAAATATTTAAAATAAAATATATTTTATTTATATATTATATATATATTATATTTATATATATATATATATATATATATTATATTTATTAAAATAAAAAATATTTTTAAAAAATTCTAGCAGTTACAATTTAACTTAAATTTTATTGACTATAAAGAGAAAATGTCCGTATTTATTTATATAATAACATATTGACATAAATTTCAAATTAAAATTATTTTTAAATGTATTTCCAATAATTCTGTGGTCACAATTTACAGATGATTTTAATTATCTGGCTTTTTTTCTTTCTTGTACCAATCATCCATGAAAAATAAGGATTTGTTTACTTATGTAGGATTTATTCTTAATCCAGATATCAGATCTAGGTCCAGTCGACAAAATTTTAAAACATTTTCTAAAGTAAACGGTACTTAAAAATTTAAAAATTCCTAACAGACTAGCAGTCCAATTATAAAATCAGCTGATTGATGGGTAGTGAGCATTTTCTTATCAAAATACTCGTGTACAGCAGAGTGAGCCTGTAGCGTGGATACAGTGTAGATTTCCATACAGGAAATTGGATGAGCTTGCTTGTGGGCCTGATTCCAAATGCTGAGATTTCAACGGCTTAACTGAGACTAGGACAGCATTTTCCAAAGTTGCTAGAAACAAGAGTATTTAAAATGTTCCAGTGACAAAGGGCTGTAGAGTCAAATAAAGTTTAAAAACACTTCACTTAACAAGGAAATTTACAGTGCATATTATGGCTCATTCCACGTCTCAAAAGTCCTCCAATCATGAAGCATGCTTAAATGTACAGAACCCAGCATTTCTAAAATTTATTCTACTCCAAAATTCTTTTTCTTTTCTTTCCCTCCTCCCTTTTTTCCCTTTTTTGTTCACATCACATTCACTAATGTCCCACAGAAGTCTTGGTGATGTTCAAGATATTTTAAAACCTTTAAATGAGGGCACTAAACAATCAGAAGGCTATGGACTTCCCTGGTGACTCAGACGGTAAAGCGTCTGCCTACAATGTGGGAGACCCGGCTTCAATCCCTAGGTCTGGAAGATCTCCTGGAGAAGGAAATGGCAACCCACTACAGTATTCTTGCCTGTAAAATCCCATGGATGGAGGAGCCTGGTAGGCTACAGTCCATGGTGTCACAAAAATTTGGACAGGACTGAGCAACTTCACTCACTCATAAAACTAGAGTTATTTAGATTGCTATTTAGAGGAAAAATCTGGTTTAAAACTGAGATCTTAAAAATATAATGTCATCAATTTTAAAATTTTCCTTAATTATCAGTTTTGTTTTTCTTTATTGATTACCATTGCTGTATAGCTGAGACGATGCAAATCAATTCAAAAAGGTCTTATGCATGATGTCACATGTTCTCTTTCATCATAACCATTTCACTAAGTCTAAAAGAATCTTTTAAGAATGCCAGTAATTTTAACCTTGGAAGGTTCAGTTCTAACCTCAAAAAAAACTTAAAGAGAATTTTCAAAACTAAACTAAAAACTGAAAAAATAAATAAGAATTAGAAATAGGTCAAGAGCTAAACTAGGAGACAGGCTTTCTTAGTGGCTCAGATGGTAAACAATGCAGGAGACCCAGGTTCAATCCCTGGGTTGGAAAGATCTATGGAGAATGGAATGGCACCCCACTCCAGTATTAATGCCTGGAGAATTCCTTGGACAGAGGAGCCTGGTGGGCTACAGTCCATGGGGTCACAAAGAGTTGGACACAACTGAGCCACTAACACACACAATAACCACGGACTAGTGATGAGTCTCCTTAATTCCAATCCTCTCTATTTCTCATTGTTGATTTATTCTACTCTTCAGAAATTATTTTTCATAAGAATTCTTGATGACCATGAGAACCTAGAATTACCTGTTTTACCTCTATCTCTTCCTCCAATCTACCTTCCCAGTAAGGAAGCTGCCATTATCCCGCTCTATAGATATGATCATGGTGGATCAGGTCCCAAAGAGACCAGAAACAGAAAGATTCTGTTCTGCAAGGTGTATGGTTTGTTTTGCTACATCTTGGATCCATAAGTTGGTTTAAAATAAAAATTGACATGCCTTTTCAAGGATGAAGCTGAGTGGTTGAACCAAATTTCTATAATCAAGTTGACAAATATTTCCCCGAGTCTTTAATAGGTCATTTCTTAAAAATTATTTTTTTTATATCCTGTAAATCTATATATTTATATAAACACTAGCTATTATTCCCAATGTCTATGTTATGGATGGAAAATAGGATTCTTCTTGTGTCCCAACTCAAATCAAACAGCAATGCAGCGTTTGTATTGTACAAGGTTTATATTGCACAGTCCTATTTATATTCTACAAGGATCCTGAGGTCATGTCTAGATCCAAGGGGGAAAAATGTCATAATAAATTAGTAAAGACTTAAATGAAGATGGAAGGGAAAAGTGGTGGCATATGTGCTAGGCATTTATTTTCCTGCCTGAGGTCATTTCCTCGTATGTACAGTAAAAAAAAATCACAATGTTAGCTAGTTCTTATGTGCTACAATCCACTGACCATCCATCCACTCATCTAACATTTTTGAGGACTTAATCTGTGCCAAGGATTCTGCTATTTTCCTGTTAATAAAGTGAAAAATACAATCCCAGGTCTTTCCTGTAGGATCATGAAAAAGATCCTTGAATAGTAAGTGACACAAGATAATAGCCAAATAGGTGGTTTCCTTTGTTGGGCATATGAGGGATGGAAAGCAAAGAGAAATATAGAGTTGGATAGTAATATTATCATTGATTTTTTATTTGAAAGCAAAAGTCACTCAGTCGTGTCCAATTCTTTGTGAACCACGGACTGTACAGTCCATGGGATTCTCCAGACCAGAATACCGGAGTGAGTAGCCTTTCCCTTCTACGGGGGCTCTTCCCAACCCAGGGATCGAACCCAGGTCTCCCGCATTGCAGGCGGATTCTTTACCAGCTGAGCCACAAATTAAAGGACAGGCTTAGCAGCTAGAAATAAGGATCTCATTAGATGGCTACAAGAGCCAGACACCTCAAAAACTTTCCCCTAAACTCTCAGTTCCACTTTCATTTCATGGAGGGACAGGTTGGTAAGTCGGAGGTCATGCTCCTGTATGTCCACAACAGGGATGATTTAAGGTACTGGGAAGCTCCCTCTGGGCTGCCACCTAATGTCATAAGATTGTGAATCATGGGAGGATATAATGACTTGGGCAACTTTCTTTCTTGCAAACATGTACAAGACGGATGATGAATAGTATTGAAGTATAATATATGGTGCCGATCATGAATTTAAATTCTCTCAGAAATGGAGGAGAAACAATTAGCAAAGGGCATTCTTGACTTAGTTGAGCAGCAGTGCATCTCTGACTCCCGAGACACTCATTTTTAGCAGTCAGGCCACAAGATGTATCTTTAATTTCTGCAAAATTGAGTTCTAGCTAGAACTAATGGGAACATGATCTTAATGGATGTCTCGTGTTTCTCATGAAGTGTGGCTGCAGAATTTTATGGAACAGAGTCAACAAAAAAGATGGGTCCTCTTTTATAGCATTTTTGTATCTGGTCAGTCTTCTCATTATCATAGTGCCTTAGTAAAAGGACACTTCAGGGACTGTGTGAGGCCTGGTACAGTGCATTTTTACAATCAGAGTGGATCAGCAAATGGAGAATCACGTGAGAGAAAATAAGAGGCTAGGGGTGCTGTTTCTGGCTCTGGCATCACCTTAGAGAATGACCTTGGCAGAATCACTTTAACCTCTTTGAACGTCAGTTTTCTCATCTGTGAAGTGAGGGAAGACCATCTACCCCTTTACTTCCTCTCAGGATTGTTGGAAATTAAACAGATCAGGGCTGTAAACTGAAGTATATTGAGCTCATGAGGAAAAAAAAGAAGACATCACTTAAGTACATAATATTCTTTTTAATCATTACTAATTTCCAAATGTGAAGATAACCTTGTTACAAAAACAAAACAAAACAAAACAAAAAACTATGAAAGCTGATTTTTTTTTTTTAAACAAAAACTCAATTAGCAACCCTGCATTAAAAAAAAGAACTTAAAATTCAAATTCCAAACTCCTTCCAGAAAGAAAGACTCCCAAATTCCTTCCAGTTTCCTAAGATTTTTCACTGGAATATTTTCTAGTTATTATTATAGTTATATTCTTTATAAAACATTAGTTACATTTGAGACTTTCTATTGTACAATTTGGCAAATACAAGGAAACCTTCTTTCCAATTCACTAACAGAAAGTAAGGAAGAGAAGGAGAAAGAGAAGGAAAGAAGGAAGAGTAAATAGAGAACAAATCCACATGACTGAAAGAAACTGATCTGAGAAGACAAAACAATTTCATAATTTAAAATACTATATAATACAAATGAAGTTAAAGATGTGTTTGCCCTGGATACTGATGTGATTTCCTGGATACTGTCCTATATTTCCCTATTTTAGTAAGACAACCAGTCATAGAAGGGCTCTATCTACCAGCAAACTATGAAGTAAATAATCTTCATTTCTTCATCATTTTTTAAAACTAAATTGACTTTATCCCTTCTTATTTCTCTCAAACTCCATTCTTCAACATAGAAAATAGCATCTGGAACGACAGAATTAGAGATCATTCATTAATTCATGATTTTCAGGTTCTTCATATGAAAGATATGAATTTGTATCCAATAACCTTAAATTTTTCTATAGTTCTATTAGGCCATGGTGTTAGAGCACCATTTATACTTCTTGCCAACAATTTTTAAATTAGAGATCAAACCGAAGAAAAATATCATACCAAATAAAGATAATAGAGAAAAGATTATGATAAAAATTTCCTTGTTAAAAATAGAAGTAAAAAAAAACACTAAATACAATATTATTCAACAGAGTTTTAAGGTATATTAAAATATTATGATAGGATGTTTCAAAAATGATAGTACAATCCCCTTTCGAAATCCTCACCCGTAGGTCATCACTTCAGCATGACTGGGGTTTTGGCGTACTTGCAGATGATGAAATAATGGTAAATGAGCATGACTGCTTAGTTGCCATGGACTAACCTATTTGAAGACAAGAGAACCAGGAGCTCCCGTTGTTCAAGCCAACCACCAAACACATATGAGTGAAGCTTTCTATGGCCAGCACTCACTCAGCTGATTTATCAGCTGGCTAAAGCTGGATGAATGAGCCCAGATAAAACCAAAAGTAAACACTACCTATTTGGGACAGGATCGATCCAGTCCCAAATTGCCAAGTAATTGTGATTTTAAGTCACTAAGTTTTGAGGTAGTTTGTAATACAGCAAAAGTTAACCTATACAGTAATATGATATAGTCAAGAGGGTGTATCCTTGAGAATGCAAGGTTGGTTCAGTATCAGCAAATCAGTTAAAGTGATTCATGTATTAGTTAAATAAAGGGAGAAATCATATGAACATTTTTTAGATGGAGGGAATAAAAAGCATCCCATGAAGTTCAAAGTCTATTGGATAAGGTAAATGTTATAAAACTAGATCCAGATAATAACTATCTTTCTTTGATAAAGGTTATATACCAAAAGTACATGGCACATGCACACATTAACAAAAATTATTATACTCCTAGGTTTTTTTTTTAATGTTAGCAATTCTTTCAATGAGAGAATTGAGATAAATATTTCTAGTGTTACTAATCTATTGGAACTGACCTTTTGGAACTTTGCAAAATAATGAGATATGTATTGAGAAAAAAACAGAAAGAAAGTCTAGGCAAGTATAAATTAGAATGCCGTATTTGCAGATTGTTTTGATCATGTATTTAATTGGGAACACAGGAAAATCACTAAGCTATTAAAGCTAGGAAAAGAGCTCAACATAGGGGCTGCAAAAAATTAACACACCAAAATCAACTGTGTTCCTCATTAGCATCAATAACTAGATATAACACAAGGTGCATTTACCATAGAGTACAGGGCTTCACCTAAAAAATTATGCAGAAAATCTTCAACTATTTTAATATTTAACTTAAATCTTTAACTATTTAACTATTAATCTAAACCAAATATTTAACATAGTGAAAACTTTAACTCATGAGTAAAAGAAATATATACCATAGGTATGAAAGAGATGATTTACTATAATAATATAAATTTTCTTATATTAATCTATAAATATAACTGTAATAAATGACTAACCTCTTTTTGTTTCTTGATGGACAGCATAAAAAAGTGATTCTAAAATGTATTTGAAAGAATTAAGTTATCCATAGACTAAGGTAGTTTTGGAAAGTAAGCTCAGAATGGAGAACATGCCCTACACATTAAGATATATTGGGAAGTCATGATGGATAAAAACAGTGTGATAACCCTTGTAAGAAATGGCAAACAAGAAAACACAACCAAACAGGTAGCCTAGAAATAGAGCTGAACACAGATGAGAAATTGGCACATGAAAGAAGTGGCAACATAGTCCTGTGGAGAAAGTTGAATTATAGCTTTTGGAGAAATAATGTCATTATATAAAGAAATATGAGATTGGATCCTAACCTAATGATATCACTTATGTCGTGCCCAGTCTTACAGAGCTACTTAATTTTCATTAAAAAAAAAAAAATCTTTGAGGTATAAACTATTATTCTCAAGGTGAGAAAACTGCCTAAGAAGTTCACGATGAAGCTGAAACTTAAACTCCTGAGTGTGTCCTCAGAAATCATACTTTAACCATTATGTTATACAATTCTACCCTATATACAAAACTAAAATACAAAAGTTTTAATATCTAAATGTGAAAGATAAAATCTAGAGAGAATAAAACAAATTGCAGCGTAGCATATTTGTGATTTGGGGATAAGAAGTGAAATAGATCTTTGAACAAACAGAAGCACATACAGTATAAAGCAAAAGTAATGAACTTAACCAAATTAAAATTAGATACTTATAAATTTTAAAAAATCATATTAAAAATGGGTAGATGACCTGAATAGACTTTTCCAAGAAAGCATACTGATGGCGAATAATAGAGCTCAATATCACCAATTATCAGGGAAATGCAAATAAAAACAATGAGATATCACCTGTCAGAATAGATATCATAAAAACGAACACAAATAATAAACCCTAGTGAGGATGTGGAGAAAAGGGAACCTGGGAGCACTGTTGTAGGAATGTAAACTGATGCAGCCACTTTGGGAAACAGTATAGTGGCTGCTCAAAAATTAAGAATAAAACAAGCAATTCCACTCCTGGATATATATTTGAAGAGAACAAAAACACTAATTCAAAAAGATGCAAGCACCCACCCAGTGTTCACAGCAGCATTGTTTACAGGAGCCGAGATATGGAAGCAACCTCGGTGTCCATCAAAAGTGGAATGAATAAAGAATATGCGGTATATATGCAGGGCTTCCCAGGTGGCGCTAGTCGTAAAGAACATGCCTGCCAATACAGGAACCATAAGAGATGAAGGTTCGATCCCTGGGTCAGGAAGATCCCCTGGAAGAGGGCATGGCAATCCACTCCAGCATTCATGCCTGAAGAATCCCATGGACAGAGGAGCTCTGGTTCACAGGGTGGCAAAGAGTCAGACATGACTAACGTCACTTAGCACACACACAACATATATACACAACACACAACGCCAATACACCATGGAATACTGCTCAGCCATAGAAAATGATTAAATTTTGCCATTTGCAACAACACAAATGGCCCCAGAGGGGACTATGCTTGGTGAAACAAGTCAGACAGAGAAAGATACTGAATGATATCACTTACAGGTAGACTCTAAAAAAATAAAACAAATGAATGAAAACAACAAAACACAAAGACATTCACAGATACAGAAAATAAACTAGTGGTTCCTAGTGAAGAGAGGGAAGTGGGAAGGGCAGGATATGGGCTGGGGATTAGGAAATACACACTAATAGTATAAAATGAATGAGATACACAGATACATTGTAGAGTACAGGGAATATAGTTAATATTTTTTAATAACTTTCAATGGAATACAATCTATAAAAATATTAAATCACTACATGTACACCTGAAATTAACACAATAGTGTAAATAAATTATACTTTAATAAAGAATTAGAAATTTATGTACAGTAAAAGATGTCAAGCAGATTTAAAAACAACTGCTGCATAGAAGACATATACATTATAATAAAAACAAATAACTGAATATCTGAATACAAAAACTTCTACATCTTTAAATAAAGACACAGGACATTCAACAGAAAAATGAACAAAGGTCTTGAATAAGCAATTCATAGAATTCAGAGGCAATTCATAGGAAAACATGAATAGCAAGAAAGTATATGAAGACAACTTTTCTAGAATCAGAGAAATGCAGAATTAAAACACCTTATTTCATATGAATCCACACATGCCAAATTTCCAAAAGTTAAAATGCAAATTAACATCATGTGGTAATGAAGGATATGGAGAGAGAAACTGCAAGTATTGCTGGTGAGACAAAAATGGCACAGCTATTCTGGGGAGGAATCTGTGAAATAAGGCATGTATAATACACTCATGTCTAAGTGTAATCCCTAGAGAAACTCTGCATGGTTGCTCAGGGAGACATGCGGAAAGACTGTGTTAATACTTTAAGGTTGACATAAAGTGTTGAAAACAATCTAAGTATGTATCACCAGGGAAGGATAACCAAAACTTGGTATTGACATATGGTGAAATATTAGACAATGGCCAGAGCAATAACTTACATGGAGTGCCACAGATAAATTTTAAAATGATAATTTTGTGTAGAAAGAAATGAACAAGTAGGATGTGATTTGTAGTCAATACTACTGTTGCAATAATTAGAAAATACAAAACAATTAAGTTTTTCAAATATATACATATGCTTAAAATAACTATGAAAGATGAATTGGGAAACTATATATTAAATGGCCCAAATGGTGTTATAAAGGGAGGGAGAAAGGAAATAAATCTGGCAGAAGAATGTTAGGACCAAAACAAATGTTAAAATTCTGGAAAAGAGAGTGATTATACACATTGATGATAAAGTAACATGTACTGAAGCAATGGTATGTTTTGTACAAGTGCCTTAAAAACAACTAAAAATAATATTGTAAGATTTACAAGTATTGCAAAAATACTTAGCATTATTGCAGTAGGTAGTAGAAACATATAACCTTTCAACCTAAATATAAGGCTGATAAAATATCATCATTGTTCCCATGTCAACCATGCTAAGGAAGCAGTGAGAAATCAACTTTTAAGATAGATTTTTTTTCCCATTTATCTTTATTAGTTGGAGGTTAATTACTTTACAATATTGTAGTGGTTTTTGCCATACATTGACATGAATCAGCCATGGATTTACATGTGTTCCCCATCCCGATCCCCCCTCCCACTTCCTTCCCCACCTGGGAAGATAGATTTTTTAAACAGTGAAATATAAACAAAGAAACAAAAAAAACTCAACTGCTTATACCATGAAAGGAGAAAAATCAATTGGAAAAGTGACAGGAGAACTCTCTGGGGACAATACTTAACATCAATTTCTTCAAAAACAGAAATTTAAGAAGCCGCTTTTGATTTGTTTATACAATTTCTAATCAGTATGTTGAGCAAATACTGGGTCCATCTTAACCCAGAAGCAAACAAAAAGTTCTGACTCTGAAAATTCTAAGCTCTAAAATTTAAGTGTGTGCTGGTATATACGTGTGTGTATGTGGATTTTGCATGTGTTTTCAATAAACTCGAGAGTGCAGAAGATGCATGTTACTACATCATAATAATTCTTGAACAATCTAACTGAAGGTCAGTAACAATAGATGCCACTTGGATGGGCCTCCAAACTCTTAAGTAATGTGCAGATCTGGTTTGGCAATTATGTTCTGCTTTTAGTCATAATACATTTTTATAGTCTTGTTTGTAGCACTGAAATACTAACAAATATTTTGCAGCTGCTAAAATGGACAATGGATCAGTAACCTATAATTTGAAAAAGACTGCCCAAGTATTCAGGGGAATAAAATCTAGTTCTGGGTTTAACCTGGATTTTAGTTCTAATTGAACTTGGGTTTTTAGCAACTCGATTTTTTTCCCCCTGTAAACTGCAGGTATATACCAGTATAATCCTAAAAACTTGTGACTTTGGGCTTCAGGGGTCTAACCTTTCTCTCTACGTGACTGAAAGTTACAACTAGATACTAGACCTTTTCTGTCTTCAGATAGAAGACATCAGCTTGCTTTTTGGATGGTTATTATTTAAAAAAAAAAAATGTGCAAAAAGCTAATTCCTTTTGCTAGAAGATAAAACAATTTCCCCAGACATGCAATAATAGGAGGCAATACCATGTATTGGAAGTATGTTATGAGATATCTGGAGGTTAACAGCTAGGTGCTCTGGTTGAAGTATATAGGTTATTTCATACATACATGTATAATGTTAACTCACTTTGTAACAAAGCCTTAAACATGTCATATGCAAATTCATTTTTCTGTCTAGTTTAAGCCCAAAGAAATCCCCATTAATCTTGTCTCCAAAGAGAAAATATAAAAAAATAAAAGATGAAGAAATTCTTATCAAGCATGTAAAAACTAGAAATGTACTAACTAGACAAAAAGGTAAATATCTAAGAGAATGTCCAACAGGTAGAAACTTAAGAGGACTACAGTGAGATTGCAAGGCTGAGAAAAAATAAATTATTTCTAAATGAAAAATATAAATGGAGATAGTATAGATTAAAGCCAGAGGAAAAAAAAATTAAGACTTACAAAAATACGAGTCAATACAAAGTTAAAAATCCATTAATTTTACATTATTACCAAAGGCTTCACAAAAGATCTCATAAATATCACAAGTTAAAATAAAACAAACAAAAGCCCGAATCATTGTTTTCCCCAAATTGTACTACTAACTGCTTACTACTTCAGTGGTAAGAAACTATCTTCAAAGAGTTAAACTGTATGCTTATCTATAATTTAACTCTTTGGTGGATCTAGTTATATAATATATATGATATTTTTTAAAAGAAAATGTTTTTTGATTGTTTATTTTGGCACCTGTCACGCAATTCTTATTTAATCAAATAAACTACCTTAGTTTATTTCCAAATAAAAATAGATGCAAATATACTACATTTCAGGTCATTCATTTTAGACTTCTAAGCTAGGAAATCTCAACCTGGAGAATAAACCTTACTTTTATTGAGTGAATAAAACTACTTTCCAGTTTAGGAGAGAAGGAATTATCCCATTTTAGTAGAGGAAACTGTTAGGAAGATACAAACAGAATTATCTTTGCCTAGTGCTAAGGCCAGAACTACTGTGAATGTTCCACCAGATCATGTAAAAACTGTCACCGTGCTGGCATTCACAAGCCTGGCCCATGGTGTGTTAAATAATAATGTATACCTTGCTGTGATGCAATGCCTTTGGGTCAAAAAGCTTTCAATTGCCTTATTCCATTAACCTCACTGCATTGTTATGGGAAATGTGTTTATTTTTCAAAATGACATTGAAATATATCCTTAAAAGAACACTTTAGATCCCAACAAGATTCTCTTCTCTTTCAGCCAACACATTACCTTTTAGAAATCAAGACTACTTTTCATCATCACATTACCAAACTGTACCAGCTAATAAATGTTGGTGTAATTTTTCCTAAACTGCTGTCTCCTTAAATTTCTATGCTGTCTTCTTCATTCTGCCTTCTCAAAGTAAAGGTTATCTTTCCAGTCTTTTTAGGGGTGTCAGGATTATGGATTTTGTTCATTGCTAAAGTAATATTTATGATAATAAACTAATGTAAATGCAAAAATATCCCATATTACTCACCAGCTGGTTGATTTAAATCACTTGCTTTTAAAACACCTTTAGTGTCTCCAAATAGTTCAAATACACAGAAATATAAATTTAGGATGATGTGGCTTTTCGGCAATGCTTTATTTTCAGGCTGTAGCCTACATGAAACTTTATATTGCATCCTTGCTGCTGTTGCTGTTCAATCTATAAAATCTCTCTTAAAGGCCCCCCGAACTGCTTGTAATTTAAACTTTTACTTTTGGTGACTCACTGCTTTTAAATTGCTATCTTTGACCATATCTCCCTTCCAGGGGAATTTATGCAGACTCTTAACCAATAACTGCGCTACTCTTTACCTCTGTTTATGGATTCTTATATGAATTGTTACCTCAGTATTCTTCATTGTTCAAAATATTTTGTTCTTAGGAACGTTCTCTGAAAGTAAGTCCATGCTATTTCTGACAGGCAAACATTTGACTTCTGAAAGAAGACTTATGAAAGTGCATAAGAGTTAAACTGTATGCCTATCTATAATTTAAATGCAGCACTAAAAATCTTTGTGACCTTGCATAAAAGACCCTTACCATTACAGGTAATCTCTTTCCTTAACTCCAAAGTGAACTTTTGATTAAAACTATGAGCATCTAGGTGTTACGTACTTTTCTACCAGTTTGGTTAATGAAACTCTCAAAAATCCATCAGATTTTCATTATTTCTATCATTAGCTTGTCTGTGTAAAATAAATTATCATTTATAAAGGCAGCATGCTAAGTCTAAAGTGCGAGTGTTGCTAAATAGCTCAGTCATGTCCAATTCTTTGCGAGCCCGCGGACTCCAGCCCACCTTGCCCCTCCGTCCATGGGCTTCTCCAGGCAAGAATACCGGAGTGGGGTGCCGTGCCCTCCTCCACGGGATCCTCCCAACTGAGGGACTGAAACCGGGTCTCCTGCATTGCAGGCGGATTCTTTACCACTGAGCCACCAGGGAAGCCCGATGAAGCCAGAGTTCTCCTTTATTCCGGCATCTAATCCTTGTAAATATTACTCACGGACTCATTCTTTGAAGGCCTATGAGTGGCCTGGACTCTTACTGATTCTTCCTTTTGGAGTCTTCCTAGCTAGGCTTCCCCAGTAGCTTTCAGAGAGAGTTTTGTCCCTTTCCTGGTCTTTTTAACTTCTAGAGACCATAGAACTTTCAAAAGATACCATACCAATACTAATGTTACCACATACCCTCCAAAAAGCTCCAAGTTCTCCATGCCTATTCATTAGTACTTTATCAAAATGTGTTCAGTGGGATACTTTCAGACATCTTACACATTTTAATAGAGACATGCCCTGTTTAAGACTGGCATGTTCTTTAAGGATTGAGTTCCTGGCACGTTTTCCTTCTGACATTTCCCCCACAACTGAGCCATTGGCTATCTCTTCCCCATAGAAAGATAGAAAAGAGAAAAGAAAGTTAAGTGAGAAGAGGTAGTAAATGGACCAGCACAGTATTGGACTCATAATAAGTATTCAATAAATGATAGCAAGTATTTGTCTCCTTATCATCATCACTTTAGTTTATATGTATTACAAACTGACTACTGGACTCAACTCTTATTTGCATTTCTCATTAGATCCTCAGAGCCACCTCAGAAGAAACCACACTTTACCTCATTTCACAGGTTGGGAGATCGCAGGCTACAAAGTTTAAGTACTTTAAACTGAAATCACGTAGTCAAGAAGTGGGGAGAAGGACATGGCAACCCACTCCAGTATTCTTGCCTAGAGAATCCTGTGGACAGAGGAGCCTGGTGGGCTGCCGTCTATGGGGTCGCACAGAGTCGGACACGACTGAAGCGACTTAGCAGCAGCAGCAAGAAATGAGCCTGTATTTGTCAGAATCGCTTGCCCATGCTTTGATGTGATAACACACCCACTGTTTACCCAGCTTCACCAAGATATTATAATTTTTTTTACTCTTTTTCTTCTCTCTCTTTTTATACTGCCAGTGTCACCAACCCAATCAAATCTACTTTTAATTTTTCAGTCTTAACAAAGGGAGTAGAAGGTGGGAATTGAGGTTAAGGGAGGAAAGTTTAATGTTATTCAAGGACTAACTTCATCTTAACTTCCAACTGTCGTCTACCCATTATCTAGAGTATCTGATACTTCTTTCATTTACCTGACTTTTTGGGTCTTTTTGCCATTTGTGATGAATTTCTCCATTTTCCTTGGCTCTTCACCAATGCTTACTTCATACTCTCCATGAAAATTCAAATCTACCTTTGAAGCCCAACTCAAATGCCAGTTTTGCCCTCAAGTCTCCTGGATCTACCAAGTCAGAACTAACCACTTGTCCCTCCAAGTTCCTGCAATAGCAATGAGATTAGAATGGTCAGCGATTTTACAGCTCACTAACCACATGTGGGGAATATAGCCTGTTTGCCCTTCCAGATCCTTTCTCCACCCAACTCCATGCTCTGGATGGCATGCTGACCTGTCTTATCACGTGTCCTTGCTCTGGCTCTGTTGGGGCTCACCAATGAATAGTTCCAATAAAAGACCTTAGAGAATGACGGAGGGGAGTGAAGTCAGGGTATGAATTCTTGCCAAATTGCTGGGAGTTGGCTGCACTCCATCAACTAACATATAGAGCTTCTCTGTGAGGCATCACGGCACCTTTGGGGAGGCAAGTCTTCCTTTCCCTTTCCCCTCCTATAAAATAGACACAGTTTTACTGAACCCAGGGCACTATACTATCTCTTGATTCTCTACATTCAGCTCAATTTATTCTTACTGATGTACCTCTTATTTCCTGCTGAGAGCCTGTCTGATGAACTTCATAATATACACTTCTAAATTGTTAATTTTACAAACCATGTTATTACAGTTATTAGAAGAATGTCTTCAAGGTTGTGTCAGTAAGATCTCATTGATGCTCATGGTAACAGCTAGAGTTTACGGAACATATGGTATGTTTTGGTCACTCCCCTGAGTGTACTGTGTGCATTATTCTACTTAATTAAATTGCTATTAGCTAAGCAAGCAGCACAGATGAGAAACAGTTACAGAAGTAACTTGTTTATGGTCACTTCAGTGTCTTAGTGGAGTTTAGGACCCAGATCTGTCCAAAGTCTAAACCTTCAGTTCTAGGTCTGAGCAGTGGTTCTCAAGTGTGAGCATGCATCAGAATCACTGGGAAAGCTGGCTGAAACAGCTCCTGGGCCGCACCCCAGAAGCTCCAACTCTGTAGGTCTGGAGCAGGGCACAAGACTTTCAATTTCTCACAAATTCTTAGATGCTGCTGATATGCTGGACAAACATCTTTCTCTTTGGAGGGAGGTAATAAATTCAGTCTTAAAGAGTCAATCATGGGACTAAGTATTTAAGAAAGAAAAGTTGTTCTCCAGGAAGACAGGAGGAAATGAACATTCTAAGTATAGGAAATGCTCTTTCATGAAACTTGCAAAGGGAACTGAAAAATAACAGTAAGATTTGATTATCCAATGCATACAGAATATATATGCGGTAGTGTGCATGCTCAGTGGGGTCTGAATCTTTGAGACCCCATAGACAATTGACTGCCAGGCTCCTCTGTTCATGGAATTTCTCAGGGAAGAATACTGGAATGGTTTCCTATTTCCTCCTCCAAGGTATCTTCCCAATCCAGGGATCAAAACCGCATCTCCTGCATCCCCTGCAGTGGCAGGCGGATTCTTTGCCATTGAGCCACATGTGATGAGCTCTAAAATGGGAAGCCAACATTTGCTGACCACAGACACACCTTATTCAGTACACATGCTTATGGGCATCTCCTAAAAGCTAGACAGTAAGCATCAGAGCTACACTGATACAGGTGTAGATAAAGAGCCTGGTCTCATGCTTCAGATAGTATACATCAGCCAGACAGACTGAATTATGGATAATATTTTGGTTTTACAGTGTCTCGAGAAAAAATATATTCACAAAAGTGAACCAGAGGTCAAATGGCAAAAGACCTAACCTCAAACTCAGTGTTAATTTCATTAAATGTTAGGTAAAAAATATTTTACATGCCGAGATAGCCTCTGCTTAAAAGATATAATAGTCCTCCAAATGTATTATATGAGCCAGCTTATAAACCTGTGACTTTTTCTAGAAGAAATGTTGCTGTCTTTCCCAAGAAGGTAGAAGTCGGGGTCAGGGGTGGAAGTCATTTCATCATCAAAGGCAAAATCTCATTCCTACTGCTCAGCTCCAATTCACAACCTTCTAAATGGTTTCCAAACTAAGTAATTTAGCAAAGTGATGATGAAAAAATGGCCCATTAATCTTATGCTGAGTGTTATAATTTAACTCTGGGGTTAGCATGAGAAAAAATATTATTTGCATTGATTAGAAATATGCTTTATGGCTGCATACATTATATACTCAGAACATTTTAAAAGTATTGGCTGGGCTGACATGATGAACTGCACAGGAGTACTTTTAGATGGCATCTCAATGTCATCTGTTACTCACATCATATAGGTCTAGGAATAAATATGCATTTTACTCAGTGTGAGATCTTATTTCACACACCAAAACATTTTTGTTTTTATTCAGTGTTTGTAACCACAAAACTATCAGCTAAGCATCATTTAGAAAGTTCAATGGAAGTAAAAATGTACTAACTATCCAAATATTATGCCATTCCTTCACTTAACTGAACCTATTATAATGATCCGGCCACCCTATGAGAATTTATTCATTAATTCACTCAACTGTTCTGAGGTTTATTTTGAAGGACTTAAATGATGGCCTGGTTTGTAGGATCCAACACAAAGGGTGCAAATTTTTCTCCTACAAGCTCTGTGACCTTGCCTGAGTGATTTAGTATCTCTGAGCCTCACTATACTAATCTGTAACATGGAAACAATAATAGGCCCCATGCTGTAAAGCTGAAGCAAAATAATAATAATAATAATATGATAATGTATTTTGGCACAAGAGAACGGTTAAACTAATGGTCATTATTTGTGAATATGATGGCTAAGATTATTGAAAACCTGTTGTGTGTGAGGTGCTATTCCAGGACTAGAATTTTAAGACTGTTCTCCACCTTTATCCCAGTTTTACCTCTATCCTGCCATGCACTGGAAAAACATACTGTAATTTATAGGAAAAGGGACCACTCCAGTGACATTTTTGTTGTATCAAGTATATAAAGTATGCAACAGTTACAGGGTATCTTTTGGACTTCTAGTTATAGGGAGTCTTTTGGACCTCTAGTTACCTTTCACTAGAATGACTCTAGTAGATATTAATATCTGATAGATATCTGAAACAAGGTCATGTCAGTGATGTTGGTACCCTCTCTGGCTGACGAGCCTAGGGTGGAAACACATTAAGAGAGGTCCTCCTTCTCCACTCCTGTTAATAAGAACCCTCTAGAATAATGACAGTCTTAAACAGATTACTATGCTGCTGCATGTTACAGAATCAAAGCAGTGTACAAAGCAAAGAACACTGGCCTCTGTTATACTTGAGAGAATATACTCACAAACGCTAAGCACAAATATGAATAGACCATATTATACAAATCTTTTAAAAATATATGTATATATTTGATAATAATTTTTTCACATAAATCTACACAACTGCACACACAAAATCTATACAACTGCATATTTAGTAGTGAGAGTAAGTGAACTATATTTCTGAAAAATTGCTAAGAAGGATGGCTATAAATCACTACTATTTGAACCTAAAACAATGTAGTTCACTCATTGGTCCCCACTCCTGAGCAGTTTTAAGACAGAAAAAAAAAATAGATGTAAATATTTCTTCTCTGCCATAATATGACATCACTTAAGAAATGTTATTTTACTACCTAGAAATGAAATTTGTTTTCTAGATTTTTTTCCCTCCTGTGAATTTGATAGCATCCTCATCTTTGGAGATTCAGATCAAATGTCATATTAATGTCCTAGGCTGCTTATTATGTGAATTTACTGTATATTGTAATGTCAATAGCAAAAGGAAACGCAAAAAATCAGAGGGAAATGAAACAGGTGTTCTCAACGCCTCTCTTTACTAATGACATTTCTCAGAATTCAGTGGGAAGTTATATCTGTAAGTGTAAAGATTTTCATGGTGAAATTTTCATAATTTTTTTTTCATTATTGAGGAAAAACATAAGTTTGATCTTACCATTACTGAAAAGAAGTTGTGGTAGAAATTTCTGCTTGTTAGATTTTCCCTAAGACTACTATTTACCTAATGTAAGTTGCATGGAGGGGGAAAAAATGCACTGTTTAAAGGAAAAACTAAAAGAGTAATATTAAGTTAGCTCCTTATTCCACCAGTGAAAAGATACACACAGATTTTCCACTTTACACATTTCCTTCTGCCTTATTTTCTTGATCCTGAAAGGCATATGTAGGGTCTGATGAGTTTGTCAGTAGTCTATAATTACTAGTGCTCTTAAAATAGAGTATAAATAATAGGTCATATGCAAAAATTCTGTGTGAATATACTGCTATACCTCAGAAATCACAAACAAGTAAATATTAGGAAATACTAAGAGGGGTTAACAACACAATGGATATATAAAAATGATGACAAGTATTTCATATTTGTGTGTCTTTTTTCTCCCTTACTCTTACTGAGTTCCTAAATAATTAAAGGAATATACTCACAAATGGTAAGCATGTTTGGATGTTTAACTTGTATTTGTGGGAAACAGCAAAGAAAACAGTCCATTAGGTCAGATATTATACAAGAGATGAATGAGATTAGAGAAGGGATTGGAATTTGTGCTAGTTACTCAATAGCTACCCACTCCAGTACTCTTGCCTAGAAAATCCCATGGACAGAGGAGCCTGGTAGGCTACAGTCCATGTGGTTGCAAAGAGTCAGACACGATTGAGCGACTTCACTTTCACTCAATAGCTAACCTATCACAGGTAGGACAGCATAGTGCAATGTGAAAATATATTTTTAAAGAACTTCTCTTAAGTTACACTACTATCTATAAGGATAATCACACTCAACTACTCTGCACTTAACTCCAGAGCTTCTGAATTAGAAGAGGTCAGAAGTAGATACATGTTTCATTGCTTTGGCAACATTTATGTGGCTCTGCAGCTTCCGAGGTGATCCAGCGGTAAAGAATCTGCCTGTCAAGGAGGACACACGGGTTCTATCCTTGGGTTGGGAAGATCCCCTGGAGAAGGAAATGGCAACCCACTCCAGTATTCTTGCCTGGGAAATCCCAAGGACAGAGGAGCCTGGCGGGCTACAGGTCATGGGATCACAAGAGTCAGACATGCCTTAGTGACTGAGCACACATGTAAATAGCTCTGCATCTGGCAATATAACTCCTAAGATCACAGTCTGGGAATCTCAGGAAGAGCTGAATTGTCCAGGTCTCTCGGTTCTACCACCCAACTGTAGGTAAATCCCCCCCTGCCTCTTTTTTTAAACCTGAAGATACTGGAATAGTATTTCCTACTTCATGAGGTTATCATGGGGATAAAACGTCATTAGGATAACGGGCTTTTTGCCCAGAAGACAGTACTGATGTTGCCACCACCACCATCACCATCATGACTGATCAGGAACACACTGCCACACAGAAGTTCAGCATGCCCTGGGCCATACACAACTTTCCTAACGACTCATATTCTATGTCGGGTCTCAACATCATCAAATAACAGGAAATATATGTCCTTATGCCTTTTATTCTGTAGCTAATTTTGGCATCTTTCACCTCTTTCCACTTAAAGCTTTGTTTAGCATATTCTTGTCACCCAAAAGAAAAGCTGCTTTGCAAAGAAAGGAACAATGTGTCAAGTAACAAAGACAATGAGTGAAGTCTTTCACATCCTGGACTGTCCACTGTAGAGCTCTGCAGGCCTCTGGGTTGGAAGGCCCTGGTCTACTTTACTTATCTACAATAGGTGAAGGGATGTGGTCCTTAGCATGTGATCTGTGAAACAGAGGCAGCTGCAGGTAAAATTATAACAGAAGCAGAACTGGCTTTAATTCTTCCTTCTTAGGTCTTCTGCTTCTTGTTCAGATGTACAAAGAACTTTCCTGCCTTCTGTCCCTGCCAAGGCGATGTTATATATCTGCCCTGATAAGTAGGTCACCACTAAATATCAGGAAAGGTCTTACAGTAAGCATCAGGAACCAGATCTGACTAACCAAATCAGAAAAGGAAACTTTTGGAAAGTCACTGGTTAAGTCTCAGTAACTAGCAGCAGACTAAATAAGAGGAAGTCAAGGCTGCTGCTGCTGCAATTATAGGATCAGGCCAGAGTGATGTCCTAACTCCCAACTGGTCTTGCTTACTCAAGAGGAGCATGATGCAAAAGGCTGACCCAGCACTGCCATCCTTGATTCTTCACACCATGTATTTCTAATTCAAAATCCAGGACATGGACACAACTGGTCAACCTGAGGTCACCTGACTTTTTTCCATCTTTAAGTGAGTCTGAGAATAAACAGTGCATCTGACATTTTCAGCTTGTATAACAGGAAGAAAGCTCTGTTTCTCACCAGGAGTCACAAAGTGGAAAATTCCCCAAATAGAGGAAGGAATTTTAGATCAGATGCTTGGAAAGTTAAATACAACCACCACAAACAAATGCAGATGTGCCATTAAAGACATGGAATTGTTAAGAACCTATATTTGGAATAACTCAGACCTGAGTTCACGTCTTGAGAAAACTACTTAATCTTGCTGAGCTTCAATTTTCTCTAAAGGAAAAAATGCGGAAGATGATATCCACATGCAACTTGTAGATGTATCCACATGTAACTTGTAGTACAAAAGAAGGAGTGCAGCCCATGAAAAATACCTGGCGCATCTTAAGAATTTTCTAAAGCTATTAATAGTATGTGCTATAACTGTTACTTATTACATAATTTATTATAAAAATTAACACTAAGAGTATCAATTAATGTTAATGTCATGCTAAGTGTAACACTTGTGATCTCAACCAATTATTTGCTGATTCAACACAACATGTGACAGAAAATAACCTGCCAGTATATTTTTTTTAAACAGGAGAAAATATCTGAGACTTAGAAAGTATAAACAGTGTGCTAAAAGTCACTCAGTTAAGAGGTAATGGAATATTATTAAGCCTTAAAAAATAAAGGCATTCCTGTCATTTGTGACAACATAGCTGAAACTGGAGTGCTTTTGGCTCCAAAATCACTGCAGATGGTGACTGCAGCCATGAAATTAAAAGACGCTTACTCCTTGGAAGGAAACTTATGACCAACCTAGACAGCATATTAAAAAGCAGAGACATTACTTTGTCAACAAAGGTCCATCTAGTTAAGGCTATGGTTTTTCCAGTAGTCATGTATGGATGTGAGAGTTGGACTATAAAGAAAGCTGAACGCCGAAGAATTGATGCTTTTGAACTGTGCTGTTGGAGAAGACTCTTGAGAGTCCCTTGGACTGCAAGGATATCCAACCAGTCCATCCTAAAGGAAATCGGTCCTGAATATTCATTGGAAGGACTGATGCTGAAGCTGAAACCTCAATACTTTGGTCATCTGATGTGAAGAACTGACTCATTTGAAAAGTCCCTGATGCTGGGAAAGATTGAGGGCAGGAGGAGAAGGGGACAACAGAGGATGAGATGGTTGGATGGCACCACTGACCCGATGGACATGAGTTTGGGTAGGCTCTGGGAGTTGGTGATGGACAAGGAGGCCTGGTGTGCTGCAGTCCATGGGGTCTCAAAGAGTCGGACATGACTGAGCGCCTGAACTGAGATGAAACTGGAGGCCATTATGCTAATGAAATAAGCCAGGCAAAGATAAATCCTGAATGATAATTATATGTGGAATCTAAAAGGAAGAGTAAAACTCATAGAAACAGAGAGTAGAAAAGTGTTTGCCAGGGGCTGGGAGGTGGGTAAAATAGGGAGAGATCGGTAAAAGGATACCAAACTTCAGCTGTGGGATGAATACAGTCTGAGGATCTACTGTATAATGTAGTGACAGCAGTCAGTACTACTGCATTGTATAAGTGAAATTTGCTTAGAAAGTGGAAACTGAGTTCTCACCAAAAAAAAAATAAAAAAATTAAAAAAAGATGAGGTACTAAATGTATTCACTAACATGATGGGAGGGATCCTTTTGACTACATATATCAAATCATCATGATAAATACTTTGAATCTCTTATAATTTTATCAATTATACCATAATAAAACAGAAAAAAAAGAGGTAATAAAGGTGAAATACCAACTCAGAATTATCTAGCTCAAAATACTATACTCTTAATCACCACAATATTGTATCCCTCAATACGTTGTAACTATAAGATGCTTAACACAAACAAAACAAATAAATGGTATTTATTCTAACTCCAGCCCTTAGATACTAATTATGTGGTATACTTTACTTCTAAGTACAATGGTATAAGGTGTATAATTCTTGCTAGAGAACATAAAAGTCCCTGTGGGCATCTGTAGGATAAACACAGCAGGAAATGAAATCTCTTACCTCCCAGCCCAGAGTTGGATTCTCCTTTACTTTCGAGTTGGTTGTCTTTTATTTCCTCAATAATTCAGGAATAACACCTTTCCCACATTTGCACTGGTCATGGGAATCTATATTTCCCTGTGTCTACTGAACCTCCACCTAGCTTCACATCACCGTGGAAACCATGCCAAAGATCATTTATTCCATTAATATAAATGATACAGGGATAGAAGTAAGGGATATATGGAGAATATTGGAGGAGTCCAGACAACTTTCTGAGATGCCTAAGGACTGCACTCTCAGAATAAATTTTAGAGTTCCAAAAATAAAGAGCAATGTTTGGAAATAAAATTAAAAATGAAGCTAACAACATCTTCAATTAACCAAATAGTCATTATGGGCCAGGCTATATACTAGGCACATGATGAACATTGGTGATCAACTTTCTGCAGTCCTTCAAAGCATATAATATTATTTTCTATTTCATATAAAGGTTACTGACTTGCCCACGATCACATAGCTAGTCTACAAGAAAATGAGGCCAAGTTTCAATGGTTAAAATGGTAAGGGATATTATAATTGGAAGATTATGGCTAATCAAATAAAAATATTCAAAACTGTCCTAATATAATGTTAGGATTTCTTTAGAATAACTTGGAGGCCCTATGAATACAATAATTGTAGACCTTATAATCTCTTTAGCTGTTAATAATACAAATCTACTTTACTACTCTTGGTGACAAGGAGCTAACCACTGATGATGCAGCCTCTTCAGTTTTTTAACAGCTCCGGGGTGAAATGCAGCAGCACCTGACAGCCTGCAATGTCATCTAGGTCCACTTGGGCATATAGCAGCACAAGTACCACTCTTCTTGACAAATGGATACAATTTCAGTTTTTCAAAATATGAGTGTCAGACTCATTCATTGTATCAGATAGATCTGTCAAGTGGCTTTGCCCATTTACTAATGGATGGCACAGTGCAGACACATGCTGGGTCATTTAGGGGACTCAATGTCACTTCACTGATACTGTCATCAGGATCATTGGCATTGGCATTTTGTCACACCATGACTTTGAGGACTCTGTGGGGATGTCCAAGTCTCCAGAGCATGGACCAATCACCTCTGTTCATTCCCAGAGGGGACCAAGGATGAATTCCTGGACTTCTAAGTCTACTCATCCTCCCTGGAAACACATACTAGACAGGCTGACTGGGTCAAGTAGGAGCCCCAGAGTTTAAATTTCTAGTTGTTTTTGAGGAAACAGAGGCTGTGCCCACTCCCATAAACCCTCATTCTTGCTGTCAGCCTATCCTGGCCTTTTCTTGCTGATATTAGCATTTCATGCTAAAAATTAATTTTGTTTATCTGATGATGGTCACACAACCTCAAATGCCATTTTTTTTTTAATAAATAAGGCAACCCCCAGAGGAGTGTAATTTAGGGCCTTTTCTTCTGCAGACCCCACCTACCCACCTACCCTATAAAATCTTCCATTACTGCATCATGGAGACTATCATCCCTTTCCAAGGGGATAGATTCTTTCCAAACATAAGGTGAAATAAGGACTGACATTTCCATACTGCCCAGAAGGAAATAAATTGATTACAAAATGCAAGAGAATGACTGATTTTGCACATTTGATGTTTTCATTAAAGGGTTTTTGAATAGACTTGAAAATGTTAAAGTTCAACACACACAAAATAAAAGTTAGTAAATTAAAGGAAAAAAAAACTGCATTTATAACAAACAAAATAAACACACTGATATGTAAAAGATTGTTATAAATCAATGTTGAAAAATGGATAAAATTCTTAACAGCCAATAAAGATATAAAAACATGTTCAATCTTGCTAATAATAGTCAAAGAAATAATAAAATAATTCAGGTATCATATTTTACTCACTAGAATGACAAATATTTTTTAAAAATTGATACTACTATTGATATTGGTATTGGTATTGATACCGCTGGTACTGTTGAGTGTAAGAAATCTTACCAGATGTTAAATTGCTAGTGGAAACAAAAGGCAAGGTAACCATTCTGGAAGACAATACTTCTGTATGCACCAGAAATGACAAGCAGCCATTCAAGTACTAGAAGTCCATTCTAAGGGAATAAACAAACAAATGCTCAGAGACAAATGAACAAAGATGCTTCTCTCATTATTTAGCAAAACATGAATAATCTAAATTTTGAGAAGAAAGGACTGGTAGAATAAATAATAGAATGCTGCTCAACCATTAAAAATATGATGCAGATTTTTATTAGGTGATATGGAATCATGAGTATAGTACTAAATAAAAATATGTTATTTAGAGCCAATTTGTAGTTTGACATAATAATTAAAAGTGGTTTATGCTTGAATTGTATTTATATGCACACTTGTCACAAAAATTCTGAAAAGATACCCTCAAAAATGTTACAGAGATGATTTATCAGAAATGGGACTGAGTTTACTTTTCTTTTCTTTAAATCTTTTAATTTGGGGGTTTATGCAATAAGTTCATATTATTTTTACAATTAAAATATTTAAATTTACACCAAGAGGATTTAAATTCCTCCAATATTCAATTTATTTTGCACCTTGGCTTCGGGCATTTGTGTAAAATATATATATATATTATATATATATATATTAAATATATACATATATTTTATATATATATACATCAGCTCATTTTTTCTTTGTATCAATCTAAATTACTTTTCATAAATTAACCATTTTAGGTTGGCAAAAGTTTCACATTGTAAAACTGTCAGGGTTTGAGTATTCTATTATTAAAAGCATTGGAAACTTTGAAATAATTTCTTTCACAATTTCATGTGATAGTGAAAGGTGAGGATGAACCAGCAGGATGAAAGGAAATAGTAGCAGTCATTGTGAACTAGGAAAGAGAGGCAGTTTGTATTCCTTTCACAAGGCAGAAGCCTCAAGTGTCAGCTCATACTAATGTAGTTGTGTATATATATATATATATGTGTGTGTGTGTGTGTGTGTACATATACACATGAATACATATATGTTTGTATGTATTATATGTATATATACCACCCACATACTTAATCTAGTCTTGGACTAATTACTCATTGTGGTAGAAACAATCAGCTGTTGACTACATTTTAGTTAGGTCCTCTAGATTGGTGAGGCATCACTAGGACCAAACCAGGAACAATATTCTCCATGTTCACTTGCATCTGGGTATGGTTTTGTTCTAAAGAATGTGACCAGAGGTGACATGCAGAGTTTATGTCTGAAGGATAATGAGCTGATAAGTGTAGCGTGCAACTTCTTGTCTCCTTTCCCTTTTAGGACAAATGTAGAGCTACATGATGAAGGTGGTGGGTCCCACTGAGCAGAAAACTGACCCTCAGACTGCTGAAGTCCATATTGAACTTCTGAGTGAGTAAGAAATGAACTACTGATGTGTTGCTCCACTGAGGTTTAAGGTTTATTACTTAGTTTAACTAATGCATTTTTTCTTTAAACCTCATTTGCCTGTAAAATATCTGTAAAATAAAATGTTTCTTCCAGTGCTTATATGTTTCTCTTAGTTGTTTAATGCTCAGAAAGATTGCATGTATTTTACCTTTTTAGTTAGTAAATTTTTTTTCCCCACAAAGACTGGTTCTTCAGGATATGGATAAGTTAAAGCAGACCAGTTGCTTTAGTTTCAGATGGCTGAGTCCAAATATGAGATGAGAAGAAGGGTGAGGACCCAGAGAACACTTCTGACAAAAGCCAGAGTGAGAGACAACATGCTGAGGAATGTTTAGTAATAACAAATTCAGATGGAAGAAATGGATGGCACTGGAAAGAAAATTTTGTGAAAACATATAGCAAAGACATGAAATGCCTTTTCGTCCCTAAATGGATTTTATTTCAAAGAGATGAATATCGTTTGTACGTGCACCATTAAACTTCTCTGTCCACTTCTAGAGTTTTCTAAATCCTGGACAGGACATCTGCAGAAAGAGGCTGTTAATCCAAGATAATCAACTCCGAGTTACTAAATTAAGATAGAAATGTCCTTTACCTTGAACAGTTTTCAAAGAGATTTTAGAAGAAAGGAGCTCTCCAGGGGGTTGTGTAATTATATAACTGTACCCTCTCTAAGAGGCTATTTACAGATAAGTAATGTTTCCTCTCCATTCTTTAAAGTAAAATATATGACAAAATAGTTCGGGGATAATATTTGTTTGAGGGAGGAAATCTGTGCACACACTGCTAATCAATGCCACTCTTTTCTTATTCCTCAGTATCAGAGTCCTGGTTTAGGAGACCCCATTACCCTTGAGGCTACGGTGGCCAGTTAAAGCCCTAGCTGAGATATCTTTAAGAGGAAGTCTGCTGATCATCTGTGGCAAATAATTTGCTCCCTGATTTAGAAACTGCCTTTTAAAAAAATTATTATTACTTAATTTCTTTTTTACTTTTCTTTCTTCCTGCTCAAATGGTTGGAACACTCTTAGAGATTCTGGAGCCACTTTGAAACTATGTGGGCCACAGGGACGTGCTAGAGATGTGCGAGCTGGAATATCTAAGCAACTCAGTCCCCTGGTGACATTCCTCAGCTGCTGGACAAACACTGTAAGGGCTGTATCCAAACTTCCAGCTACACGTAGAAAGTAAGACAAGTCATTCATCCACTTTCTGTCAGTTACTAACTGATAGGGAACTCTAACTCAGGCTTCTAGAACCCTTCTCAGAACCCCACAGTCATACTCCTGTTCCAGACTCCTGATAAGCAGACTTGCTTAGAGATGTGTGGGGAGGGCCCGTTCTTCTGGAAGCCCTGATACTTCCTCCCCCAACTGCTGCCACACACACAGACACACACACTCACACACACAAATAATAGTATTTATGTCCGCTCATCCTTCTATCTATACTCAGAGACCAGTGTCCCAGGAAGCCTTCAGTGACAACCTTTTACCCCTCTCTACATGCAGAACAATTAAGGGTGTGGGCTCTGGAATCAGACTTCCTAGACTTGAATTCTTAACCTGCTACTTACCAGTTTAGGACTCAGGCCAAGTAACTGCCTCCTCTGGGTTCTCTTATAAACAGAAACACTAAGTAGCCCCTATGTGCCTTAGTGAAAGGATTAAATGAGCAAATGCAGGTAAAATTCTGGTCACTTGGGTCTACCAACTCCAGCTACTGATTTTACCTTTGGCTAGTTTGGAGCAAAGCCCTCCTGCTCCCCTAAGGTTCTCTGTGCCTGTCCCATTCACAACACATACCATCCCATACTGCGGAGTTCTGAAAGGTGGTTCTCAACATGTGCCCCCGGGCCAATAATATAAGCCCCAGCTGGAAACTAGTTAGCACTCTGGCACTGGATCTCAGCAATCTGTGTTGTGATAACACTCTCAGGTGAATTTGATACACACTGAAGGTAAATGACAACTAAGAACATCTGTCTGAGACTTTCCTAATACATTCACCAAAAGGAGAGTTATGGGACTTTACACCTGATCAATTGGAGAAGGGGTCTTGTAATTGCCCTTGTTAGCATGCCTGTTATGATTCTTCCTCACATTAATGTTTGAGAATTGCTGCCATTTTGAACTTGTGATTCACTTGTTTTCCCCCCTGCCCCTCGTGACTTTAATTCCTTGCAAGAAAGGTTTGTGAATGCTTTTTGCTGTTACCTGCATTATTGTTTTTATTATGCTAATTCTAGAATCTCTAGTGTATAGAGCAATTTCAGGCACAGAGTAGTGGCTCATTAAACAGATATCCCCAAAGTCTTAGTAGAACTTCAAGATGAATTCCTTCAGGAAGAGGGAAAATTGTCATTATATGCAGATGATATGGTACAATATATAGAAAACCCTAAAGACACCACACAAAAAGTACTAGAACTGATGATTGATTTCAGCAAGGTAAAAGGATACAAGATTAACATACAGAAATAGGTTGCATTTCTTTGCACCAACAATGAAATATCAGAAAAGGGATGTAAATGTAAAGAAATGATACCTTTTAAAATCACAACCCCAGAAATAAAATACCTAGGAGGTGAAAGATTTATATGCTGAAAACTATAAAACATTAATGAAGGAAATTGAAAATGATTGAAAGAAATGGAAAGACATTCCACGCTCTTGAATTGGAAGAATTAATATTGTTAAAATAGCCAGACTACCCAAAGTAATCTACAGATATAATGTAATCCCTATCAATACCCACGACATTTTCACAGAACTAAAATAAATAATCCTAAGAGTAATATGGAATCATAAAAGGCCTATAATTGCCAAAGTAATCCTGAAGAAAAAGAACAAGGCAGAAGTCATTACCATCCCAGACTTCAGACAGTACTACAAAGCTACAGTAATCAAAACAGTATAGAATTAGCACAAAAACAGACATAAATAAACCAGAAATGAACTCACATACCCACAGTCAATTAATCTTTGACAAAGGAGGTAAGAATATACAATGGGGAAAAGATGGTCTCTTCAGCAAGTAATATTGAAAAGGTTGGAAAACTATATGTAAATCAATGAAGTTAGAACAGACACTTTCACCATGAATGAAAATAAACTCAAAATGGCTTAAAGACTTAAACATAAGACATGAAATCAAAAAACTCATTAAAGAGAACATAGGCAAAACATTCTCTGACATAATTGTACCAATTTTTTCTTGGGTCAGTCTCCCAGGGCAATAGAAATTAAAAAAAAAAAAAAAGAGAGAGAGAGACATAATCAAGCTTACAAGTTTTTGCACAGCAAAGAAAACTGCAAACAAAACTAAAAGACAACCTCCACAACGGGAGAAAATATTTGCAAACAATGCAACTGACAAGGCTTAGTTTTCTAAATACACTAATTATCAGAGAAATGCAAATCAAAACTACAGTGAGGTACCACCTTACAGCAGTCAGAAAGGCCATCGTTAAAAAGTCTACAAATAACAATGCTGGAGAGGGTGTGGAGAAACGGACACCCTCCTACAGTGTTGGTGGAATGGTAAGCTGGTGCAGCCACTGTGGAAAATAGTATGGAGATTCTTCATAAAACTAAAAATAGAGTTGCCATGTGAATCAGCCATCTCACTCCTGGGCATGTGCCCAGAAAAACGTCTATCTGAAAAGATAGCATGCACCTTTGCTCACACCAGCACTACTCACAGTAGCCAAGATGTGGAAACAACCTAAATGTCTACTGGCAGATGAGTGGGTAAAGAACACATGGTACATATATACAGCGGAATACTACTCAGCCATGAAAAAGGGCAAAATAATCCCATGTGTAGGAACAAAGATGCAATGAGAGAGCATCATACTAAGTGAAGTAAATCAGAAAGAGGAAGACTAATACCATATGGTATTACTTATATGTGGAATCTAAAATATAACACAAATTAACGTAACTAGGAAACAGGATCAGGGATATAGAGAGCAGACTGCTGGTTGCCAAGTGGGAGGGTCTTGGGGGGAGGATGTGTTGGGATTTTGGGATTAGCTTATGCAAACTATTATATATAGGATGGATAAACAACAAGATCCTACTGTACAGCACAGGGAACTAACTCTATTCAATATCCGGTGATAAAACATAATAGAAAATAATATGAAAAAGAATGTATATATATATATGTATGTATAACTGAGTCACTTTACATCAGTAATTAACACATTATACATCAATAAAAATAAATTAAATTTAAAAAAGATTAATTCCTTCAGAAGAAGTACCATAGATTCATAAAAAAGCACCACTGTCAAGTTTAAAATTTTGAATTTCTTTACCACTTACTTAGTTTTGGTCATCTTGAATAACATATTTTAATATTGACTTTTTAAAAGAAAATTATTTTCCTAGTTGCTATCCTTAGATAGAAATAGATAATACAATTAAATATTTATTTTTCAGAAGTCTCAAAAGTATAAGGGAAATGAAGGCAATTACACCTTTACATGGTTTGGGGGGCATGTTTCTAATTCTATTACTTCTGATGATATTAAAGATCAAAACTGTACTAAGACATTTGAGACACACTATATCCATATTAAATGATTTTGATTTTTTGTAAAAGCAGTAGAAATATTTTCTTCAGCAAATGTATTATGTATATAATAACCACAACCATAAATTTACCAAAAAAAGCAAGCTATTGAGTTAAATCTGATTGGTTATTTCCCTGCTGTATGAATCTGCTAGTAATTTCATTTACTGCTTGCTAACAGAAGCACATATAAGTATATCCTCAAATTTTAAATTTAAATATATCTTCAATTTTAAATCATTCATATATATGAACAAGTATATACACACATATAACAATTGCTTATATATACATAGACAATCATAAATTAAGAAATGTATACCTGGTGGCATTCTTCCCCATGATTTCTAAAGAATACCATTGTCTACTATAGGCAGTGGTATGTCAGTCTACTTTAAAGGTTTTTTAATTAGCATATTTGAGAAACCATTGGTTAGCCAATGATAAATTTATTGGGGGAGGCTCTAGTAACAATATATATAACTCTCTCTCTCTCTCTCTCTCTCTCTATATATATATATATATATATATATATATACATATACTGTTAAATATGTTGTCAAGAGTTTATAGAAGAGATAAGAATGTATTTGTTTGGTTTGTGAAAAGTAGTGGTAGCTGGCAGGTAGCTGCAGGCTGATGACATATGATACCCATATACATGTAGAATCAACAAGCCCACAATTGCATCCATTCTCTACATCCAAATCCAAAGGCTTTATATCATTAATTGCAGGCAAAATGATAAGGTTCATTTCTACTGTTATACCATGGGATCAAGGGGCCTGTGAACTAATGTGAGTATGTCTTAGTTTTATCAGAGGGGGACAAACCAGGCTTCCATCACCAAGCCCCCGTCTATGCATGGCAAAAAAGTCCAAGGCTTCCCTGAAGCTGTGGAAGAGTCGATAGAAGGGGTGCTCACTCCACTGTGATGCCTAAAATGGCTTTGCACAGAGAGAATTCCAATATACACTGAGGGAATAAATGAGTGAATTGGTGTCATAAAACAGGCTAATTTAAGGAAAATTCCATTCAACAGGCTGGCAGTCCTCCCTACCCGTCTCAACTGTTAAGACTGTAAATCAGATGAAAATTTAATTCTAAAAACTCAGAGGTGAGGAAATTTTAGAAGCTATCTACTTTCACAGAGTTTTACAACTTTAATTTAGTGGTAACAATCACTAGAAGTGCTTTAGAAGTCAGAGACCCAAGTCCAAATTCCATATTTTAATGAGCAAATAACTATTTCTGAGTCTAGGTTCCATGCATGTGCTCTATAAGATACCATAACAATACATTCTTTCATTGAATGACTACCAGGGGATTAAATGACACAACCCATTAGCAATGGTCAACTAGGTAATTTTCACCGAGTAACCATTCAAGACCTTAGATCACTTGCATAGGGGAGAGATGAAAATAATACTCAGGGACTGACTCGTTTCCTTGTGGCCTCAGTGGTCATAATGACTTTCTTCCATTCAGTTTACTCCTCTTCTCACTAAGACTAAGAAGGAGGAGGTGAACAAATTAGGATAAACATTTTGAAGTTGGTTTTATACTCCTTGAAAGAATGGAATTATAGAATTAAAAAAAAAAAACTCATGAGTTCTGCAGAATACGATAAAACGTTAGTTCTTTATGTTAGTTCTCTACAAAACCAATTCATGGCCTTTAAGATGTGCTTTCCCACTCAACCCCATCAATACCAGGCTCAAATATCATTGGAAGTAGAAAAGTCAACAAGATGTAACCAAAAAGCTAAGTTATAAGCCAGTGAAGCCACATAGGTTTGATAGAGAAAATTCAGATGTATCATTCTATGTAAAACTAAGGTGATATGAAGAACTTAATCTAAAAGATATTACCTGAAGATCCATAAACTCTATAATAATCCTATAAAAAGTAACCATCTAGAAATTTATTTAGATGGCTTTCCTGACAGGAAAGTACTTTCTATATAACTTTTAATGTAGTATTGATGAGAACAATTCAACAAAATTCAAACAAATATCTGCAGATGCCCTATAAGAAGAAAAGCACAGAGTTACAGGGGTATAATTGGACTTCAGGATGAGTAAGACCCTATACTTGACCTCGATAAACTAGCATTAAGGAGAGTGGATGAGTCATGTACAGAATGTCAGAATTCAAAAAGGCCAAGGCAAATACCAAAAGGAACACGTGGGGATTCTTAAGAAGGAAAGAAAATATTGGTTAGCTCATTCTGGAAAGGCAGAAGAGACTAGGTTGCCTTTGTCTTTGAAGAGGTCACTTCTCCCTACTAGTCCTGAGGTCACGGTGGCATGGGTAATAGAGGAATATGGGGATTGAGAACTGTTTCTACACTAACTAGAGTGGAGGGAAGCAGATTTTCTTAACAAGATATAGTATTGATAGTATGCTAATATTTAAGGGTTCTTGAAGTCAGAGAGAAAGAGATTTGAGTTCCCTGCCTTCAAGTTTCTTACATTTCCAACACCTCAGTGTCTTTATCTGAGAATTGGGGATGGTGATAACGTCTCCTGAGGTGAGAATGACACTATATAGTGAATACGGAGGGCTGAACGTGGCGCCCAGCACACAGAAAACACTCAGTAAGCGAGTACCGTGACAGTAATGGTGGTGATGATGGAGGCAGCGCTGTGTTGATTCCACCTCCAAAACACGCTCTGACTGGGAGACTGTTAAAAGCACCTTTGGATTCATGAGGGTTTCTATAAAAGCAACACTTGATAAATGTTAGCTGGTTGTCCAAATGTTTATGTCCCATCACCAGCCTAATGGAAGTGAGTTTAAACCCACTTGTCTGACTTGTTCTTAATCACTACAGTAGGAAATTAAGCATGCTGCCCTTTGCCTGATTCTCCATCTGAGTCCTGAATATTTCCCTTAGCCCCTGAATGAAGATGTTCTGAATATTCCTCTCTTTTGACCTCACTTGGCTTCAACATCCAACTTCTCAAAACAGGGATTGTTTTAATGAACGGCAATTAATGCAGGGTCGAGGTTCAGTCACCTTGACGACTAGGGGTCAGAATCAGTGAAAGAAAATGCTCTGTGATGGAATGGTATTACCATCATTTTATAAATGGGGATACCGAGGTTCAGGCAATCAGGTAAATTTCCCAAGCTCATACAGTTAGTAAGTGGAAAGTCAGGATCTGAACTAATATCTACATTCCTAACCATCATGCTATAACCATTATGCATAACTAAAAATTCCAATAATACTCCCCCATAACTTACTGCTACACTCCAGACTTAAATAGTCCAAGATCAAGAAAGAGGAAAGTTGGAGTTACCGTTCTTAAGTGAATTTCAATCTTTTCAAAACAATGTACTTCCTCACAAGATGCAGTCCCTGTAATAATCTTCTCAACCAATCATCAAGAAACAGGAAGCAAAGATTCGAGTAACTGTATGTTCCTACTTATGAGGAAGATGGGACAGTATGGTTGACGCTGGGCTTAACTGTTCCAGAAAATGTGATCACAGTAGGCACAAATGCTGATGCATCTTCCCCACTCACCAAAGCCAACAGCGAAATTTCATTTCCATATTGCTCTTCATAGTTCAACCCTACTTGTGCCTGTCATTCATCCTCTGGCCTCTTCCTGTCTTCATTTCTGTACAAAAAGCTGCTACATTGCTGCTCTCTGATATGAAGAGGGTGTGTGAGGAGAGGGAGCCATGGTACCTCAACGTCTATTTTTTTTCATCTTAATTCTATTATGCCAACTCCACTGAACTTAATTATAGTGAATATAGAATTAGACAATTACCCTCTGTTCTATTCTTCAGATGGTATATTTTGATAAAATTTACTACATGCTGCTCTCTCCTTGAACACTAGATGAACACTAGAAATGGATGTGTTGATGTAAAACTTGTTATAATTACAATTAAAATATAGCTTACATAATGATAGTGTTAACATAAAATTATAGATGTGTAGAGACAACGTGGTCATGCATTTTTTAGTATAAGTACATGCCTAGACCAATAGCTGCTAGTGGAATGAATATGGAAAAGAATTTTGGTTAAGCCACAAAGTCTGTTTAAGGATTTGCAGATAGCTAAGGGGAACTCAGAGAGGCCTGGCGTGCTGCAGTCCATGAGGTCGCAAAGAGTCAGACGTGACTGGGCGACTGAACAACAATTAAGGGGAACTCAAAGCCAGTAAGATAATACTTCCCCCTGTCAAGTTTTCAATTGCACAGTGAAGGGAAAATGTGAAAAGCCTGGCAAAATTGTTCAAAGTAGGTACCCAAATGGAAATGACAAGTACAATTTTCCCTTGAATATATGAGTAAATGCTTAAGTTCTCATTTATCAGTGATACAAATTTTCAAGTGAATTTGATGAATCATAAAATAACAATTATATATAAAGGTATATAAGATTGCATTGATCTAGATAGTTCAGAATTACTTCTATTTAAAGAGGTACTCTATCATAACTAACTTAAATGTTACAAGACACAGTTTCAAGTACACTAGCAGTGAAAATTTGGAGACTGAAAGGTTTATTTAAACATTTGCAGTCATGGTGTCTTAACTAAAACAACTGTGTCACAAATATTATTACTAATAAAATAACTGTGACAACACTTTATTCAGTTTTATGGCAAAAACAAAAAAACTATAGGTATTTCATTTCATTTCAGATTGTTATTTTAGCTAAGAGTTGTTAAAAGTGTTGAGAAGACAGTGTTAACTATACTACTTTATTTTATCTTTAAAATAGCGCTTCCATGTAACTGTTCTTAATATCTCCATTTTAGTAAAATGTGTTTCTAGCTTAGACCTTTCATCAGAACTGTAGACTAGTGTATGTGACTCTGTAGTCAGCATCGCTACTTGGATGTCAAGAAAAATACTGTCTTATACCTCCAAAATCTTTATCCCCTAACATATGCTCTACCTTAAACTTCTTCTATTTTATATGATAGTGACCACACCTTTCTAGTTGTGCAGGCACTAAATCTTGATTTCACCCTTGGCCCCTTTTTCTACATTCTCACATTTAATCTCCAGGAAAAGCTGCCACAATCTTCCCAATGCATCACTTCTGAGAACACTGGCCGTCAACATCCTGGCACAAGGACCTCACGGAGGCTATAATCGCCTCCTGAGAGGCTGCCTGATTCCGCTCTCTCCCTCATCCTCAAGACCACAGACAGAGTTATGCGTGTCAAACAAGAGACAGATCATGTCACACCTTTGCTAAAACCCTGCCTCTGGCTGCCTACATTTAGAGTAAAAGACAAAACGCATGTGACGGTCTCCCAGGACTTACCCAGTTCGTTGGCCTGACCTCAAGTCCTGCTGCCACCCCTTCCTCCCCACTGACTAAGTTAGCCGGGGCAGCCTCCTTGATATTCCTCCAGCCTGCCAGGCAGACTTATGCCTCAGAGTTTGCAGCGGCTGTTCCCGCTGCCAGGGAGTGGTCCCCCCCTAATCCATCCTGACAACTCCCTCACTTCAAGTCTTGGCTCAAATGTCAACTTATGAAATCCAGCCTGACTACCCTATTTAAAAATAGAACCCACCTGTACACCCCTCTAGCACTCACAACCAAGGCTTTTCAGTGGCTTCAAATTCTTTTCTTCATCCCATAGAACCCATCAACTTGTGACAAAGCGTAGAATTTATTTATAACATCCATCTGTTACCAACAGGAGCACAAGAAAAGAAAGGTGGGGAGACAGAGAGAACGCATAAAGGCTCTTGTCTAATTTATTCATTGAGACGTCCAAGAACGTAGAACAGTGCACAAGGAGGATGCTCAGTGTTTCTGAAAAATATATAGATGAGGAAACTAGTAAGTAGTAAAGTTCAAAAAGTTTAAATGGTTTCCTCAAGGTTCTACAGCTAGAAAAGGGTCACCATGGAATTCACACTTGGGGATGCCTGACTTCAAATCTGTTAGTCTCTCTGCTAAGTACACCAAGTCCATGCAATGACTGATACTTTTTAACCAGCACCATGGAAATTCTCAGTCCACTGAATAGTACTGATAAAATGTTCTCTCTCTCTCTCTCTCTCTCTCTCTCTCTCTCTATATATATATATATATATATATATACACACACACAGATAGATAGATAGATATCAATTTAAGCAAAGGAAACAGAAGAGTAGAATTCAGGGATTATTATGGTAATTTTACAGTAGACTTAGCAATAATGACATTTAAGTAACAATGATATTTAATGGCAACATAATAATAATAATAAAACAATAGCACTTAAATGCATTAAACACTAATCACACGCTCAACTCGATGCTAAACTATTTCCATGCGTATCTTGTGCAATCTGTATGATTATTCTTTCAGACGTGCTTTATGTGTAACTCCATCAAACACACTTCTCTTGTTCCCATTTCAAAGATAAGGAAATTAAAGAGAGATGTGATATCTGTTTGATTAAGATGAGGCTGGTAATAAGTCATGAGTATGAATTTAAATTCAGGTCTGTCTAACTCTAGAATCTGATTCTTAATCTCTACATGAAAATTCTGATACTTCCTTTGATAAAAGCCTGTTTTTTCCTGGAAAACATCCCCCATTATATCTGCCTGTGCTAATACCTTCAGAACACAGTCAAGTTTAAAACATGGTAAAAATGTTTAAACAGTGCTTTAACAAATAGAAATATTTTCAACCGAAAAATAACACAAAGAGGCAGGCTGAGCCCTTGGCAGTGGCTCCATTGCTATCTTCCATCCAGGATGAGAAAAGGAATCAACAGCCTCAGAGGAAAGAAAGCACAAAGCCCAGAGACGGAAGACTCTGTAAATGACCAATTATAAGACTATTAAGGCGCAGCACTTTCATAGTAAGAGACAAAATAATCCATTAAACTGAAAATTCTCCTACCCTTCATTCCACGGCCCACACAAACATTAGTGTTGCATTTATTAGGATATACTTCCTGCGCGCTATCAACCTGACTTCCAGAAATTATATTAATACAGTCCTCTTGCATTGCACATATATCTGAATGATGGATTCTCTCACTTGAGGTTTATAGAAAGAGTGGAGTGAATGAAATAAAGTTTAGGAAGAACTATCATAATCCATAATGAATGGGCACTGAATCAGGACAAAAAGAAACATCTTTTCTCATTTATTTGAATGAAAAGTCTACTATATATTTATTGCCTCTGCACAGGGCTAGCTACCTGTTGAATAATGGAAAACAAGCATATTTTCTTTGTAGATAAGGATTTGTGTGCTCAAGTTTCTATTGGCATACATAATTAATCTTGCTATAGAAATGAAATAAAATGCTATTTCTTTCTGGAAGTAGATTTGGTTAAGCAATTAGCAACTCTGATATCTTTAAATCACTATAGTTTCAGGGTTGGCAAATCTATGATTATTTTAAGCACTTCTTTATTGGTGCAACAGTTGAGCAGTGCTCATAGTGACTAACAACCAATGCATTGTCAGACAAATCTAAGATGAATCTAGACTTTGCCACTTACTAGCTATGTGACTTTGGACTATGAGAATCACTTTCTTCAGACTTACAGTGTGATTATATGTCTTTTGCAGAACTACTGTCAGAACTAAATGTACTTGACACAGTGGCTCACAGTAAGAACTTCAATGAGTACTGTGGTCATTGCTAGTAATATTGAAAAGAAATGAGAACTTCTCATAAAGTGAGATATGTTTCCTTTATCATTGTCATTTCATATCATTTTACTTTTGACTTTATAACTTAATAAGTTGATCCAAGAAACATTTGGCAGTAAATATAACTGAAAGAAAATTACTTGTCAAGCATGAAATACTATAATATTAAGTGTGTGGGCACAATACTCTTCTCAGGTAATTATTTAACCTGCAAAAATAGGTTATTGTCTTCTTCTTAAGTACATTGAGCATATATATTTGCTGTGCCAATTGGCAAAAGGTTCATTAATTTAATAGTCTTACTACATGTTGCATAAATGTCTTCTAAACATAATCACATGTGTATTTTAGTTGGGAAAATGTGTTTGAGCCTGTTCTTTTTTTGGCCTATTTAAGTTAAAAGAGGGTGAAAAGTAGAGCAGGCTTAATGTACTTTGTACTCCATTATGCCATGAAAATGCTTCTGTGCTCTGAAGACACCAACAAAAGATCTGCTTAAGTGATAAGAATCAACTATTGTCCTAAAGCTTCCAAATAAGAGGGCGGTAGGCTACAGTTTATATCAGAAGTATTTGCTCTCTTTCTCAACTGCATCAAGATGGGAAATACATGATCACAAATGCTTAAAAGTGAAGTCGCTCAGTCATGTCTGACTCTTTGCAACACCATGGACTGTAGCCTACCAGGCTCCTCCGTCCATGGGATTTTCCAGGCAAGGGTACTGGAGTGGGTTGTCATTTCCTTCTCCATAAATGCTTAAAGGTAAAACAATAAATGTTGGAGAGAGTGGGGGAGGATGTAAAGTTTCATATATCTCAAACCTGGGCTATAAGGATTTTCCTGAAACAAAATATCAGTTATTATTTTTTATCTAAGGAAAGTCAGTGAGCAAACCTGACATTAATGAAGGAAATTAGCTCTTTTAGCTCTGATGCTTTCAGTTGAACATGGCTGAAAACAAACTCAAAATCATCAAAGGCAATTTGAAAACAGAAACAAACAAGAACAACCTCAAGGGACAAGTACTGGAAATTCAGGGGTGCTGCCAAATATTCAGACAAAGTTGGATTTGGGCGTTCCGGAGTATCAACAGAACTCCAGCTTTCTCTCCATCACTCAGCCCTGCTTACCTCTGCAAGACTTTATGTTACAGAAAGTCTCTTCTTGCGCTGGATGATCACTGGGAGTCCCAGAGACATCTCTCCTTAGCTTAGAAATTCCACAGAGAAAAGACTTTTTTCCCCCATCCTTCTTTGAGAGAAGTCTCAAGGAGGAGTCCGAGAGACTTAGATGCCCACACATGAACCGATCACCTGCTGTGACTCATCCTGGGGCCAGCGAGGAGGTAGGATGTCATTATCTGGCAGTTCTCCAAGAAAACCCTGCTGTTTTTGCAAGATGAAAGGGGAGAAGACGTGGATAATGAAAACTGTATCTGCTTCTGTAAAATCCACAGTCCCCACTCCCTGCCCTGTGTCATATGACCATGTAGGAAGCTGACCCAGGAGGCAATTTTTCCCACAATAGCCTTGATACATATGACTAAGGCACACAGTGGTAGGAGAACATAAGAAAAAGTTTGAGTGGTGAAATCAGCTAGACCAATATTAACTAAAATAGCTGTGTGAAAAGATCATTAAAAAGTTGCCCCAAATTCACTCAAAGTTCAAAGTTGGAGCTGGAAATACAACACCATGGAGCATGATTTTCTCCAAGCTAAACTGTGACACAGAGATTAGAAACTTCAGTACATCTTTAAAAAATAAGAAATATCAGATGAGAAAAATGAGGCCTGGAAAAACTGAATGACCTAAAGAAACACAGCCAATTAATGGCAGGATTGAGACTAGAACACACTTTGTGTAATTGTATGGTCTTTTAAATCCATGATACAACTTGTATACATAACAAAGAGAGCATTTATAATTTGGTAAATCCTAAATGTTTGTGAAGTTGAAGTAATCCATTATCTCTGAAATTCTTGAAGAAAAAAAAAAATCCAAAGACTTTTTTAGTTGTATAAGTGCATATATATACATATATATGTGTGTGTGTTTATATATATGTGTATACGTGTGTGTGTATATATGTATATGTATACACATAAAATACTTGTGGAAGCATCTTCAGTTATAGTATGTGCCTGTCTCTATTCCTTCCCTTTCTGCTCTTTTAAAAAATGCCCCTTTAAAAATTGCCCACTCACCATCTGTTAGGTAAATTTGCTGAAACACAGTAAATGTGGAGACAGAAATTGTTATAGAGACTCTTCCAAATGGCACTGACACCTATATCTGTGAATTTTTTTAAAGAGTAAGTTAGAGTTGTTTTTTTTTATTCCCACTATAGTAACACCACATTATCCTAGGTGCCCAGTTCTATCAATTACATAAGCTGCAGAAAGAGAGAGAGAAAGGAGCAAGAGAACCTTGTACTTATGTATAAAATGCTGCCCCCAAAGATTGAGATTATACTCAAGCATCAATGAGCAGAAGGAAAACACAAATTTACAAATGCATTTCATTTATAGTACCAGGGCCACAGGTTTAGATTTTCAATATGCTTCCACAAGGGTCAAGTTGACCACTTTGGTCTATCTAGTTGCTCCTGAGAGAACAAAACAACTGAAACAGATGCCATTCAATTCCAAGTCTATATCTCAGACCATGTCACTGAACATGAAATATTGTTCATCAGAGTCAGGACGTAGCAAGAGTAATTTATACTCTCAGAGTGTTTGCTCTCAAGTCAATAGCAGAGAAGCCTTGAATAAAAACGTTCCCATTACTTTCCACTATAATATATCTTACTTATAGCCCATGAAACAGTGGTCAGGGGAGATTTATTCTTTGGACACCACATTATGTAAGCTCTTCACTTTTAAGCCATCCCCCACTCTGTGATCATTTTTTAAAAATATGTTACTCATAGTCAATATTAATTTACATTTAATCTTTCTTAGCATTAGGAGAGTATTATTTTGTACAGGCTCAGAAACAAATCTCTAGAAATGCCTCCCTGATGCTTCTTTCAGGCTGAAAATGCATTGCAGGGCTGTTGCAGTGACTTAATTCTAGTTGGCAGAGCCCTGGCCACATACTAATTTCATTAGCCTCAAATTCCTGGATTTGAAAGATCCACTGGGTATGATTCCTGCGCTCTGACATGTCACTGACTAACCAGCACAGTCTGCAAACAGAGGAGAGAGAGCACTCGCTCAGCTCCGGCCCACCAGCAGGCAGATGAGGATTCCAAGTCAGAGACACTATCTACATCTGAGTACTCAGTCTTGCCCTGGTCCTCATTTTCATGAAAGAACTTCATTCCAGGCTTTGCTGGCAGCTTCAGCATTTGTTACATCTATTACTATCTTCTTCCCCTTCCCTCAACCCTCAGTGCTTAGCACCCCCCATTTAAGTCACTAAGTATTCCTTCTCCCAGCCTAGAAGTTTATCTCACCATAAATTTTTAACTCAAATGATTGGTGTGGCATATTCCCCACAGCAACCCATGGTGACCAGGCAAAAGAAAACTTGAATCTCTGGAGAACTAAGAATTCAATCATTGAGAGGAGTTTCTTTTATATAGGACAATCTTAATTGAGATGAACTCTGCAATCTCAGAGAAGACTCACCTACCATTCTTTTTCTCTCTCCCCAAAGTGACTGCGCCTTTGAACAATGGATCTGTGTTCCACTATTTTCTCTATTCATTTTGCAGTTTTACAGAGCCTGGGAAACTGGGGATTGGACTTGCACACCAGGAGTTTCTAAGATCACATGCAAGGGGGGAAAAAAAGGCTACTGGAAGAGACTGTGTCTCTATATAAAGAATATATAAAGAATCTATGTCTATATATTTAAATGTAGACAATGGTTAACTGGGATGGCCACACCAACGCTCATACCCAGCTCACAGCACAAACTACAAGTTGGTGCATCCCTCCTACTATCAGCCTCTTCTCAATAAATACAGGTGAAAACTGGGGGGTCTTTTCCCTCAGCTGTTCAGTCCAACGTGAATAACTGCAATTTGCAAATTAGAGAATGACAGTGTTTTCTCTGAATGGTTTTGGTCCCAGCCCACACTGCTAACGCTGGCGTTCAGTTCCTTTCCTTCCCAGCCCAGGGAATGCGGGGACTAAACACAAGGCAAGCCTTTGCTTTTCGTGCAGCTGCCTCAGGTCCACACACCAGAGAAGGAATCAGCTCCCCCTGGAATCTTTTTCAGCAAACACAATCCGTCAGCCTAGTCTGCAAGCTCTCTCTTGACTTGAAGATTCACTCTGTTTTAGACAGGCAGGCCCATCTGCAGTACTGCCCAAGCTCTGAGGGAAGAGAGAAACAGGCAGTAACATAATTAATAAAAGAAAAAAAAAATGTCAAAGAGCAAATGGGCCTTCAACTCCCAGAGCTCCAGTTAAAATTCTGTGAGTCACCTCTGTGGTTTTCAGGCAACCTCCGGCCTCATCCTCCTTACAGGACTGCCTCCTCAGGTTCTCTGGCTTAACCTCAGAGGTAAAGAAATTGCTTCTGGGTTTTGCTTACAACAAGCCAGGCTCTTCTTGAATGCACCAACTCAAAGTGAAGGCTTCCTCCCCAAGCACTTCAGGGTTTGCAAACATCTGAAGATCTTTGTGATGGCATCCCGGGGATGCACTAGGGATGCTCACGGGATCAGAGGGCCCATACCAGGCTGCAGCCATGGACAGGCACCCCTCTTACTGGCACAGACACAAACTTCATACTCCTGGGAGCAGATGGGGATGATGGCTGGACTCTCACCTGGAGTCCCCTCCAGAAACCCAACACCCTTGGGAAAGGCACGTGAGAGGGAGCCAGCCCTCTAGACAGGGTGAACATAGGGGTCAGACAGAAGATCTTGAGAAGATTGAGGGAGTTCTCTCCCTACTACCAGGCAGGGAGAGAGCTGTGCATTTTAAAAAAAGATCACTTCCAGATAGAGATCAACAACAGCAACAACAGCAAACCTTGGAGATAAAGGTAGAGAAGGAGAAGACAGGCAGAAATTGAAAGGGGAAATTAAAAATAGAGGAGGGGAAAAAAGCACGGAGAAAGAAACAGGAGGAGAGAAAGAGAGACGATGAGAAAGACAGAGAAACAAGGAAAAGGGAACCTATAATCACGCGGACCCTGAAATTCAATTTCTTAATTCACAGCCATCCATTTATACCCAGTGCAGCGCACGAGCCCTGGGGCTGAGGCTCCGGGAGCAGGCGGCGAGAGACAGCACTGCAGTAGACTAACCAGCCCATCGCTCAGCGGCCCCATCCGCCTTCTCCCATTTTCGCCGTCGCCCTCTTGCAGCCCAGCAGGAGGACCGCCCAGCCTTGCTCAGCGCACCCTACGGCCTCCCTCCAGGTGCTTTCCCGCCTGACTCTGAGAATCGTCCGCAAAGCCCAGGATTGGGTTGGGGGGTTGCGTTAGGGAGGTCGTGGGAAAGGATGGGCGGAGGGAGGAGGCAGAGAAAGCTATTTTGTTTCGCAGTTAGCATGAGCTCATCTCTGGGCTCTGAAAGGCAAGAGTAGAAAGCTGATCGCCCAGCTCCTGCCAGTGGCTGGATTGCAAATGCAATTTAGACGGTGCAAACAACTGCCCAGAGCAAATCACCTGGGGGTCACGTCTGTGGGTGGCCTGTCCCCACTTGGGGGCCGTCCCCCTCGTCTTCTGCCCCATGCCTTCTCAAAGACAGGCTACAGGTCGGGAAATCCGACCTGGGAGAAACGGGCAATGCACATTCAGATGTAGGTGAAGACCTAGCCCTCGGTCTAAGAAGTGCCTCCCTAATCTTTTCTCGACATTTTCCTGGGGAGCTGCGTCTTGCCGGGTGGCGTGGGGCTGGGAAGCTGGGAGTTGAGAAATGCCCAGTTTCGAAGCGTCTTCTCATCTTTCAAATTCCTTGCGCTTAACCGGCTCTCACAGGAGCCTGGCACTTTTACGAGCCAGTTTTTGGACCATATTTCACTCTAATGCAAACCCATTTAAATCATCGCCTTGTTTTTCGCAGATTGCTTCTTGTAAATGGGGCCATAAATCCAGGATGTCAAGCCGGATGGAGTGGAGCGCGGACAGGGGAGAGATGGAAGGGAAATGAACCGAGCAGGGGAAAGTACCTCCTCGCGTGGGGTGGGAGGGATTCGGCAGGATCTCCAGGGTGGCAATGAGCGAAGGCTGACCTGACCCCGCGCCCCTCAGGTCCAAGCCAGTGTTTTCTTTAGGATTAAGAGCTCGGGGAGCTACGGCGCGCTCTGCCCCAGAGGGAGCACCCCCCTACCTGGAAAAGCCTCAGGATGTTGGCTACCATGATGGAGACCGAACTCCCCGAAGCCCCAATCACTCCAACTACTTTCTCCGGCTTGACGAAAACTGGAGGCTCGCCGTTGGTGCAGCGCACGTCGGAGGTGTCCTTCTGGATGAGCGCCTGGACGAAAGTGAGCGACTGTTCGAGCGCGTAAGTGTCCCTGGAACAAGTGTCCAGGATCCGCGCGCCCAGCGTCACGTTGGGCAGCAGGTTGGGATCGCTGTTGATCTGGTCCAGGGCGTAGAGCATCGCTTCCAGCCTGTGGATCCCGTTCTCCCTCTTGATGTCGCCGCAGGGCACTCCGCTGGGACCCTTCGCGTGCACCGGGAACAGCCCCCCGAGGGTGACGTCCCCCTCGATCCGGATGGAGTGCGGGGCGTACATCTCCTGGCCGCGCGCCGCCGCCGCCAGCGCGCACAGGAGCACCTCCAGCACGCAGCAGGGGAACTTCATCAAAGTCAGGACGCGGAGCAGCTTCCCCAGCTGGACCATGCTGTTCCAGCGGCTGCGGCGGCGCTGGAGGGGACGGTGGCGGGCTCGCCGGGGTTCGGGCTCCTTGGGCTGAGCTCCTCGTGGGAAGCCCAGGAGCTCCTGCTGGCGAGGACGGTGGGGGCGCCCGGGGAGGGGCAGCCGGCGAGGGAAGGGGGTCCCGCGGCGCCTGCCAGCTTGGGGTGCCGTGCGCTCTGGGGTTCCCCAGCCGGCGCGCCGCGCTCGCGCTCGCGCTCCGCGGCTTGCAGCTCGAGCTCTCCAACAGCCCAGCACTAGGGAGAGGGCACGGATTGCTATCGCTTTAAATGGTCGTTCGGCTCCCTCTCCTCCTCCTCCCACTCCCTCCCACCCTCGCTCTCTCTCCGGCTCTCCCCACCCTTCTCAGAGCCCGCCCTCCCCACCGGTTTGCATCATCACGCAGGGAGGGGCTGCGTGAGGAGGTAGAGGGGGGGAATGGGTGGGCGGCTTGGAGCGGGGGGGGCTGCCTCCGATTGGGAGTTTCGCGGTCCCCAGGGAATCTGGGGATTGCAGGTCGCCGGCGAAAGCTGAGTTCCTGCTCCGGTCTCAGTGGAGAAGCCTCTGGCTCGCCCGCCTGCACTGACACGCACATTCGAGGCACGGGTGGCATCGGCCCCGGGACAGGGCGGTGCTGTCTGGGCTGACTGCTCCCAACCCTGAGGTCTGGACCGGAGCTCTGAGCTCCGGGAGAATGCAAGGTAGTTGCAAGATGCTGTGGTCGCGGCTGAAGAGGAGCAGAGATACCCTAGTCTCCACTGCTAATCCGTCTGTACCAGTTTTGTGTAAGAAAAAAAACACACACACACACAGGAACCTGATTTATGACGTAAAGAACCTTTGACCAGAGACTTCTCTGGAGCCAGGCACTGGGCTAGCCTGCAAAGAAAGACGACAAGGAGGAGAAACGTTAGGAATGAAAGTGCAGCCTTGGTCTACAGGGGTTACTGTGACCGGAGCTGGACGAACTAACCCTGATCTCCAGCAAATCCGTGGCGGATTCACTCCTTTCCTTCCTCTCATTGCAAGAGATGGAACAACGGAGAACTCTGCAGAGCGCATCTTCTTCTCTAGCGCTGACAGGTAGAAGGCTCCCTCCTACCCACTTCCAGAGATGCTCTTGGGCTGGTGTCAGGTTTTCGCGGACAGGAAATAGCGAGGAAGAGGTGACAGAAGGAGGAAGAAACGGGGTTAGACAGAAATCTCCCCATCAATCCAGTATGTTATTCTTTTTTTTTTTTTTTCTGACTGAAGATGTGGGGGGATGAGGGAGAAGCAGGATGCCAGAGCAGTTTTTAGTGCAGTTAGAAAGCTGTTTTTCAAAGGCATTCATTCCCTCCTTCAGGTCCAGCCCAAACTTGGCCCGTTAAAGCAACAAGTGGCCCTAGTTCCTGCTTAAGAAAAGGCAATGTCTCTGTCCGTGGTACCAAAGTGTACTCCATATGGTAAACTCAACTCTTGCTGTGGCTTACTGTTGGAGGGCAGCAAAACCATCTTACATTGAATCGAGGGTGGAGAGAAAACCAAAAACAAGACTATCTTTTTATTTTAATGTTAATGTTCTAAAGAAAACTGACCTTGTACAAAACACACACACACACAACACATAAACCTAAAAAGTCAAAAGATGCGTAGCTGTATCTTCCACCAGCCACCTGTGTTACTTTGGCATGCCTGTTCCTGTGTCTGGGTTTTAGTTTCTCCATTAGTAATATAAGGAAACGGAACTGAATGTCCTACAAGTTATCTTTTAACTCTCAAATCCTCTGTTAAAAATAGGCTACGCCCCTTTGGCTATGGTAGTGTTTTTAGACCAATACCCTCTGTTCCTTTATGTGTCGGAACACCTGTTTTCTGATGCCCAAATAACATCAAACATTTCCTGATACAGAGGACTTATTTTTTCCTTTTAATCACCTATTTATCTTCCTTCTAGGGACAGTCCAGTCCATTAATTTCTTTTTAGATATTGCCCCTCCTGCAGGTTTCAGTATTTAAAGTTTGAGGAGGAAAAACAAAAAATCTTCTGGTTACAGTGATGAGTTCAAGGATGTGAACAGAGGGCAGCCATAGTCATGCATAGCTAATCCTTGGACTCCTCATGGATCAACTAGGATAGCCACACAGAGCTACCACTACCCAACAGACACCATGCCAGAGTTAGAAGAAAAAGGGACCCCTTTCCTGAAAATGCTTTATGTATATATTTTGGACAATGTTACACTATTTGATTTTGTATATTTTACTGCCATTTTCAAGGGAAAAGTACCATAGTAAATATAAGAATCTACCCCTGTATACGGTGTGATTATCCATCACTCATAGATGTGATGCTTCATAAAGTGTATGTAAGTGCCACCTTCTGTTGTGATGGTCCTGCCTCCTTCCAGCCATCCTGGAGCTGTGAGGGTATAGGCCTGTAGCTGTGCTAGAAGCTGCTACATAGACAGGGAGATATTTGAATCTTCTAATGAGAGATACCAGAGAGGCGAAAAGGAAGAGAGAAGAAGGGCTGAGGAAGAGAGAGATAGGGGCCTGATTAAAACACGTGAACTCTTGGATCCACACGTGCCTTTTTTTCCCCAGTTATGTAATATTTTCTTTCAGCTGTTTGAAGTCAAAAATCCTCTTGTAATTCACCTACTCTACTATATAGGAACAAGAAGGGTGGAACAGGTAGACTCGGTATCCTCTTAAGGTAGAATTAGCTAATTTGGAAAGGGGGGAATAAGCAAAGCAACAGAAAGGCATACTTGGGAACATAAAAATGGTGATCCTAGTATTTAGGTATCAGTACCTCGGGCTATATTTGACAGAGGCTATATTCTTATTGAGTTTTAAATTTAAGGCTATTTATTGGGAACTTGGTGCCAAAAATATATTTGAAGAGCTGTGTTGCAAGTAATATGACTTGATTTTTCAGTTGCCCATGTGAGGATCTATGTTCCCCTCTTCCATTTCCAGCTCACATCTCGCTGCTGTTCAATAAACAGTTCTTGGCTGACTATTGAATGTTACCTTATTCTGCGCTCAGTCTCCCCAAACATCTGGCAGCAATCATTATCTTCCTTTTATTGCAGTCATCTATGTGCATGTTTTATTTCCCTTGCCAAGTTGTAAGATCCTTGAGGGTAAGGGCTGGGTATTATTTATCTTTTTATCCAGGACAATGTTCAGAATGGTGTTTTATACCTAATAAGCACTCATGTGTTGAATGAATCAGAACTGGTTTTGCCATTTCCCACTGCTTTTCTATCACAGTGACAGAAACATAAAGTGGGCAGAGCAGAAATGATGGCAGATAAATTGTTGTCCTCTTAGTCACAGAATGTACTTCCTAGAACGTAAAGGATAATTAGTAGATCTTGAAATAATTTTGCTTTACAAAAATTGCATAAGATTGAAATACTATAACTTTGTGATCAACTCTATAGGCAGGCTTAATTGGTTCTTCCTGAATCAAGTGTTTATAGCTGGCCCAATAACGGGGGCCATCATCATTTCATAAGCTGGTTGAGGATGGCCAGGACCTGAGCAGTAAGTAAGGGTGATTGCTCCAGAGAAACAGGAAAGTGATGCTGAACTTGCAAAATCTTTGTATCTTCAGCCACAATGAGTGCATAGGGTCTGGAACTTAACAGGTGATAGAGAATTTGTTTTGTTTTGTTTGAGATTACATAAATGGAAAATCTTTGTGTAAGAGTGATTAAAACTTGGCCATTCATTGTTTTAGTGTCTTATTCAATTAAAGAAGAATCTGGTTTTAAGCACAATGATCATAATTATAAAGTGTGTCCACAGGCTTGGATTTGTGTAGTCATTTATCTATCTTCACTGAGAGATTAATACAAATGAAAGTTAAGGACTCAATCCTAACTTACATTCTTACCATTGTATTTTGTTAATCATCTCACTTTTATTAATTTTCTTTGTTGTTCTCCATGCCCATCATTTTCTGTAGAAAATAATGCCTCCATTTTCAATTCCTCCTCTGTCTAAATCTAATTTTAGTTTACAAAGTCTTCCTTCTTAAGTGCTGCTACTCCTGCTAAAGTACTCTGGCTATTCTTCTATTCTTCCATCCTTCACGTAGGTCTCCATTCACAGCTTTTTGTTTTCATAGCTTTTTATAAAAATACAATCTTACATTTTTATTGCATTACTAGGTCAAGGTCACCTTTCCTTCTTCGAGAGAGAGAAAGAGAGAGAGAGAAATAGGAAAAAAACTCGAACTGCTTTACTTTCCTATCATATTTACTTGTGGTAGACATCTGTATCACTGACTCCATCTATTTCCCGATTCCATCTTGTTAAGGAGCTTTAGTTTTGTACATTCCCTCAGTTGATAGGGGCTGGAATATTCCTTATGTTCCTTTAGTAACCTCATGAGCTATTTCTCTGCTAAAGAACTCCTCCAGATCTCTATGAGCTGAGGTGGAGCTGTCAACCTTAATACCTCACGTATCCAAACTCAGGTGTGGGCACACGTCTAGTGTTGGCAAAACTGAGTCCTCTCTCCCCTTGCTGAAGAGTCTGAGGATAGGTAAGGGACCTGAGATTTCCCAATACTTAGATAAGGCAGATCTATTCCTTTTGACTTCTTACTTATGAATATAGAAATGGGGGCTTCCAGAAGCTGTCTTTTCCATCACATGGATAAAGCTCATCTAATATTAAAATCCACCCATAAAAAGAAGAACATCAAAGATACAGAGAAACAAGGGGAGCCCTGATGAGTCATCTGAGACTGGATCCGACAATGCCTGAAGCTGTAGTTGTCTTTGAACAGTCCCTTTGTTCACCAGTACATTCCATTCCTCACTCAAGCTAGTGATTCACTCCGGTTGAGTCTCTCAAAGTTGAGAATGCTAATTTAGGTTGCCATTGATTGAAAATAAGCAGATAATTAATAAATTGCTACTGATTCTTAGAATCCTGTCAGAAGGAACTACAGAAAGTTTAAATCTCTACAATATGGAGTGTGTAGTGGTCTTAGAGTCAGCACTTAACATGAATCCAGGCCTTAAGCATATGATAGAAAAATCGATATGGCAGTGACTTCAAATGACCAGTTGAGTGGGAAGTAAGATTAAAACTTAAGAAGGCTTCGGTATAACGGGTGAGTTTTTAAATTATCTTAAAATGACAATTTATGTTCATCTCATAATCAAATGAAAACAGAAAAACAATGAAGCAAAGTCTATGGGATTCAACAAAAGCAGTAATAAGAGAGAAGTTTATAGCAATACAGTCTATTGTAGAAACATGAAAAATCTCAAATGAACACCCTAACCTTACAATTAAAGGAAAAAGATAAAAAAGAATAAAACCCACAGTTCGTAGAAGGAAAGAAATACTAAAAAACAGAGCAGAAATAAAATAAATGAAATAACGACTAAAAATAGAAAGATCAATAGAACTAAGACTTGGTACTCTGAAAATATAAAACGACAAATCTCTAGCCAAAATCATTAAGAAAAAAAGAAAAAAGACCAAAATAAATAACAAATGAAAGAGAAGTTACAACTAACACTACAGAAATACAAAAGAATCATGAGATTACTACAAATAATTATACCCCAATACACTGGACACTCTATAAGTGGACAAATTTTTAGAAATGCTATAATCTCTTAAGATTGGACTAGGAATAGAAAATACGTACAGACCAATCACCAGTAATGACACAAAATAAGTAATAAAACACTCCCAGCTAACATAAGTCCAGGACCAGAAAACTTCCCAAGTGAACTATTTTAAATATTTAGAGAAGAGTTAATGCCTACCCTTCTCAAACTATTCCAAAAAACTGCAGAAGAAGAAACACTCTGAAATAATTTTCTAAAGCTAGTTTCACCCCACTACCAGACCAGGCAAAGAAACCACAAAGAAAGAAAATTACAAGCGAATAACACCAGTGAACATGGATGTAAAGTTCCTCCACAAAATATTAGCAAATCGAATTCAGAAATACATTAAAGGCATCAGAAACATTAATCAAAGGAGATTTATCCTGAGGATACAAGGATGGTTCAATATCAGTAAATCAATCAACAAGACATACCACATAAACAAAGTAAAGAATAAAAATCATATTACCATCTCTACTATGAGATACTGAAATTCCTTGGTAACTCAGATGGTAAAGAATCTGCCTGCAACGAGGGAGACCTGGGTTCGATTCCTGGGTCGGGAAGGTCCCCTGTAGGAGGGCATGGCACCCCACTCCAGTATTCTTGCCTGGAGAATCCCCTTGGACAGAGGAGCCTGGCGGGCTGCAGTCCCTGGGGTTGCAAAGAGTCAGATTTGCCTGAGTGACAGAGCATAGCATAGCACTGTGAGATAAATAAGTATTGTTTTTAAGCCACTAAATGTGTGGTGGTTTGAGACACAGCAACAGGAAATAAATATAAACAGCTAGTGTAAAGATCTTCAAACATTTTAGGGAAATATGAATGCAATGAGGAGAGAAGTGAAAAATATAAAGATAAGTGGAATGTCTAGAGCTGAAAAATACATTATTTGTAATTCACTGCATGTGTGTAACAGCAGCTATGCACTGCAAAAGACAAGAAAGACGAACTTGAACACTGTTCAAGATAGACCATATATTGTTCTATAAACAAATCTCAATACACTTAAAATGATTGAACTCATTCTCATAACAATGGCATTAACTTGAAAATCAGTAACAAAATTATATCTAGAAAATCCTTTAATATTTTATATTTAAACAACACATATTTAAAATGAAATTTAACTCACATTTTAAAAAATCCAGATAAATTAGAATATAGTTTAAAATGATTGATAACAAAAAAGCCTGTCAAAATCTGTTTACCATAGTTAAGGCAGTTCTTAGGGAAAGATTTACAGCTTAAACCCTGATAGTAGAAAAGAAAACATACATTTAATTCAATCTTCTAAACTACATTAGATAATAGAAAAGTAAAATAAATTATATATAATTAAAAAGAACGAATAAAGAGTATAAATCAGTGAAACAGAAAAGAGCAAAAAGAGAAAAACCAGTAATACCAGAAGTCGCTCTTTGTAAAGACCAGTAAACCGACTGTTTCTAAGCTGGATAGATTAAGAAAAAAGAAAGAAGAGAGAGTCAACCAATGTAAATAGAAAAGGCATCAATGTAGATCCTAGACTCATGAAAAAAAATGTAAGGAAATTTCATGAAAATTTTTATATTAAAAAAATGATATGAAATGGGCAATTGAAAGATGTAACTCACCAAAATTGACTCAAAAAGAAAGAAAAAATCTAAAAGCTTTATGTTTGTTAAATTTCTTTTACAGTGGAAAACCTTCCCATGCCTGAGACTGGTGGTCTAAATGGGGATTAACCGGAAATAGGCATGATAGATGTTACTGCTGCTGCTGCTGCTAAGTCGCTTCAGTCGTGTCCGACTCTGTGCGACCCCATAGACGGCAGCCCACCAGGCTCCCCTGTCCCTGGGATTCTCCAGGCAAGAATACTGGAGTGGGTTGCCATTTCCTTCTCCAGATGTTATTAGGGAAATAAAAATATTCTAAAACTGATAGAATAATATGTTGATGTTGTATAATTCAGTAGTTACTAGCAATGACTAAATTTCACCCTTGAAATCAGTAGATTTTATAAGTAAAATGTATCTCAACAAAGCTGTTTGAATAAGATAAAATAAAGTAACATATAAAAAACACTTCTTGCAAAAATTCTAGGTTCAGATGGCTTCCCTTGATGAATTTGATCAACAATTTAAGGAAAAATGTCAATCTTACATAGACTTTCAAAAAATAGAGAAGAAGGAATTAGAAATGAAGAAAATTGCACAAAACATATATTTCATAAGGAACTTGTGCACAAGAAGATTATATAACACACACATACAGATAAAGGATATAGAAGTTCACTAAAGAAAATACACAGACGCAGTAGGCACATAAAAGATGTTCAGCTCCATTAGTTTTAGGGGTAAGCAAATTAAAACCATAATGAGATCCCACTACCTATCAGAAAGGTTAAAATTAAAAAGACTGATCATTTTGAGTATGGGAAAGGATACAGCAGAACTAGTCCTTACATACACTGTCAGAATGCAACAACTTTACATAAGTTGCTCTCAATCTCTTATAAAGGTAAACATGTGCTTATCATTCAGCCCCACATTTCCACTTCTCCCCAAGGAAATGACAATGTATGTCTACACTATTTCTGTGTACATGTTTATAGTCATATTATTCAAAATAACTCTAAAATATTAAAAAACCCAAATGCCCATCAAAACATTAACTACATGTGGTATGCCCATAGAATGGAATGCTACTCAGCTATAAAAAGGAGCAAACTAATATTTATAACAGATGTATCTCAAAAATGTTAAAGCAAGTAAGAGAAGAAAGACAAAAGGGAGTGTCTGTAACATGAAACATTTTATATGAAATTCTAGAAAATTCAAAATTAATATGCAGTGATAGCAGATCAGCCTGGGTCTGAGAAAAGGGGGTGGACTGAGTCAATAGGAGTATAAAATACCTTTGCAGGGTGATGGAAATGTTATACATATTTATTTGTGGTGGCTTTTCTTATATAAAGTTTTATGTTTAGTTTATATATTTATAAACTCACCAATCTACATATTTAATAAGTATATACTTTTGTTTATCTAAATTATACCTCAATAAAGTTTATATAAAATATTAAAATCCTATTATCTAGGCAAATTTTTCAACTCATCCATTTTTGTCATCTATAAACTGAAGAATTGTGTTTTGTTTCTTTTGCTCACTGACTTTTAACATTTCTCTTAGTATGAACTATGTGCCATGATTTTTATAATTATTGATAAAATATAAACTTTCATAATGTTTCCTCATGAACTTTTATACTTATATTTACGTTGCTTCTTGCAAAACATTTCCCTATAAATCTAACAGTGATTAATATTATAACTAACACTTTAAAAAAGGGATTCATAAAAGCCTTTAGAAATCTCTTCCAAATACTTATAACATCTTATTTAGGGTGATAAGACCATACCTGTCTCGTTCCTACTTCAGGTCTGCTCTTAGAAATCTTTGAATATAAAATGGCATTTGATTCTCTTGCTTTGCATTCTTGCTCTTTGGAAGATGGTATCCCATGATTTTATCCACAATAGTATTCTCTAAGTCAACTTTGTCACATCATGTCAGCCTTTTCCACATCTTGTCACACTCTTAGCTGTCATAAAGGCAGCTGTTGGTTTCTTGTGATTTTTTGACAAATCTTCCTTAGATTTGTTCAACCTTGTCTTCTTACTTATGGGTCAAAATTTCAAGTCCATGGGATGGTAAAGTCTGCATTACCTAGTTAATCCAGTCAGGAAAGATATATGGAGAGAAAGCCAATCAATAAAAAGTAACCTGGTAGAGTCAAGCATAGTTAACAATCTGGTTATTTATTTCCAGAGAAGCTCAAAATTGTATATGACTGCTAGAGTTGGGGCACTTTCGACTCAGTGGTAACTGAAAGGATTCTTTAGGGACTCTGAGAAATGGGAAGACCCAGAGGAATGGGGTGGAGAGGGAGGTGGGAGGGGGGATCGGGATGGGGAATACGTGTAACTCTATGGCTGATTCATATCAATGTATGACAAAACCCACTGAAAAAAAATTAAAAATAAAAAAATTAAAAAGTAAAAAAAATAAGACAAAACAACTTTAGTGGGTTGATGGAAATGTTCTACATCTTGATAGGGATAGTGGTTACACGGTTAAATATATCTGTCAAGAGTCATGAATTCACACACAAAATGTGTGCATCTTCTCCATGTAAAGGTTAGTAACTACTTTACAAAGAGTAACTTTACAATGGAGAAACAGGTCAAACACTATCCCAGCCAGGTGATCAAGGTTAATATCAACACTGATAGGCCACATTAATAGTATATACTTTTGATGTTATGTGATAAATTTGGGACTTTACTTTTGTGATCTCTTCCCCCAAACCCATAACCCCATTCTAATTGTGAGGAAAATATCAGAGAAATCCCAATTGAGAGACATTCTACAAAACACCTGGCCAGTACTTCTCAAAGGAGTCCATGTCATCAAATACAAGGAAAGCCTGAGAAACTGTCACAGCTAAGAGGAAACTAAGGAGACATGATAAATAAATACAATGTGATACCCAACTTGACACCCTGGATGGGATCATGTAACAGAAAAAAATGCACTAAGCAAAAACTAAAGAAACATGAATCAAGCATGAACTACAGTTAATAATAATGTATTAATGTCATTTATTGTGACAGATTAATATGAAATGCTGATTATAAGAGAAAATGATGCGGCGATTTCATAACTCTCATTACTATCTTTGCAACTTCTCTGTAAACCTGAAGCTCTTCTCTTAAAATAAAAAGGTATTCTAATAATTTTGAATGAAAGACAAGTATATAAAAATACATAGGAATTAAAACATATCAGTGAAGGAGGCAGTGTTGTTGTGATCATATAATTTATTGTCAAAATCTGAACATGTTTTGAAGTAGAAGAGGAAGCTATTAATAATTGTATCAGTACAAGAGGCATAAACTGAGATGTAAGGTCCCCCTAAGTATACAAAGTTGTATTAAACATCCAAGTTCTTGTTTCACACTTTCTGCATTTCAATCCAATCTGCCACTTGCTAGTTGAGTAAATTATTTCACCTCACTGAGCATTATTTGCAATTTGAGAAAGAGAGTAATATTTACCTTATAAAAATTTGGGAGAATTAAAAGAGATGATCAAATTAAAGAGCTTACTTAGCATATGCCTGGCACATAATCAGTACTCAATAAATGGTAGATGACATTTGAGTATGTTTGGACATCAGTGAATTTTGCTGAAGCATGCCTGCATAATTACACCAAATCCTCTCTGCTAATGTATCCTCTTTTTTTTTTTTTTCATCGTAACTGAACAGTGGTCACACAAATATTTACTCTGTAATAGTTAGCTCAGATGTGCTTTGACTATTTTAGGGTCCCACCCAGGATGTGTTAGGAGACTGAATGACATTTACAGTCATAATGATGAAGATTACCATCATCACCACCACCATTATCTTTTCTTTTAACAAACTCTCACTTCTTATCTTGGTGGATCTGCCAGTATCATGGCTCCAGCACCCAGCTGCTCAAGTAGTACATGGACAAAGTTGAGGCACATCCTCTAAGATAACAGAGATTGCTCCAGAAATGGGTCTAAGATCAATGCAGAGTCAATTAATGTCATGTGGGGGAAAGAGGTAAATTTACCTTTGGAATCATGACTTCTAATGACATTAATGTAGATCTGCTAATGGTCTTCTCTGCAACAACATGAAAAGACATTCCCTGAGAGTGTCAGAAACCAACACAGAAGCAACTCAGAAGCAAACCCAATTTAGAGGTAAAGAGGAAGACAGAGTTCAGGTGCCATGGTTTGCACTCCTGAGTCCAGCTGTGCCTGAATGCCTCCCTCATGCAATTCTTTTCCTACTTAAGCTAGTTTGACGGAGAAGGCAATGGCACTCTACTCCAGGACTCTTGCCTGGAAAATCCCATGGATGGAGGAGCCTGATGGGCTGCAGTCCATGGGGTCGCTAAGAGTCGGACACGACTGAGCAGCTTCAGTTTCACTTTTCACTTTCATGCGCTGGAGAAGGAAATGGCAACCCACTCCAGTGTTCTTGCCTGGAGAATCCCAGGGACGGGGGAGCCTGGTGGGCTGCCATCTATGGGGTCGCACAGAGTCGGACACGACTGAAGCAACTTGGCAGCAGCAGCAAGCTAGCTTGAATTGTCTGTTCTGTCACTCAGAGTGAAGAAGCCATAAGTAATAGAATGAATTTTTGGTTACATTCTACACTTGCCTACAATATAATAGTTTTCATACTATTCACAGTTTCTGGAATTGTTTATCATTTTCCCCAGTAGAATGACATCTTAGATAAAGACTGAGGTTCAGAGACTTGGTGTTTAGCAGGTTAGAATCCTTCCTTCTTGGTTGATAATTTGCCAATGCTAGCTGAATAAATAAATTATATAGTTTTTACACAGGTGAGCTGAATTATTGGCCCTTCATCATTAGAATTTGCAAACAGTATGTGACGAGAAGGACACAGCCTCTAGCTTGATTCCGGACATTTTCCTCCTCCATTATCATCTCTGTTTCAATCTGTTGTGAGGTCATTTTCCTCTGATGCCTTACTTGTCCTTGAGGAACAGGTCTTGCAAGATAGCACACACCTACTCTATTTGTTTATTATTCTTGCATTAAAGTCCAGGGGGCTTTCCTTGTTGTTTTATGTTAGTCTTTCATCTGTATAGCTGTCACTTTATCTCCCTGAATTTATGATTCCTTGCCCAAATTTCCCCAGTGGGAATATTCTCCATACTTAGCAGATCTCTTTCAGTTGTAAGTGATGGCAACCTAACACAAACTAGATGAAGCAAAAGCAAAAAAAAAAAAAAAGAAAGAAAAAGTGACTTGGTTGACTTATGTTGCTGGATGTTAACAGGCAACCTGAGTTTAGATATAGCTGGATCCAGGTGTTTAAAGACATCTCGAGGCTCTTTATCTTTCAGGGTCTGTTTGCCTTTGTACATTTTCTTTTGGTGACTTAATTCTCTCCTGTTGTAGTCAGGCTCTTTGCATTGGAAGGCAAGAAAATCAGTGTCCCAACTACTTTACAACATCATTACAGGTCAGAACCCTAAGGAGACAGATATCTCTATGCCAATGACCAAAAAACAAATATAAAAACTAAAAGAGTAATCTTGTTGGGCAAAACTGACTCATGCTTTATACCAGCAAGTAATCAGTCACTATGGCTGAGAGACTCAACAGAACCACGTGGGTCAGAGAGGAACAATTCTACACTGGGATTAATAGTTGTTCACTAAATACAAAATAAAAGAAAACAACCAAGAAATGATTCCCTTTTATTGTAGCTAAGGGAAGCTGATTTACAGCTGTCTTTGGTTTTTGGTGGGGCTTCCCTGGTGGCTCAGATGGTGAAGAATTTGCGTGAAATGTGGAAGATCTGGTTCAATCCCTGGGTCAGGAAGATCCCCTGGAGAAGGAAATGGCAACACACTCCAGTATCCTTGCCTGGAGAATTCCATGGGAAGAGGTGTCTGGTGGTCTAGAGTCCATACAGTTGCAAAAAGTTGGATAAAACTGAATGACCAACACTTTGACACTTGGTTTTTGGTAGTAAAGGAGTAGGTTAAGAACAGAAGCTATACAGAATGCTATAGAGCACTTCTCAAGATAGCCCTTTTTTCATGACTTTTTCCATCTTCCATTCTAAGACACATTCGGGCACCACAGTGGCAAGCTTAAAAACACCATCACTGGTGGTTCAGTGGTTAAGACTTCACTCTCCCAATGCAGGAGGCCTGGGTTTAATCCCTGGTCAGGGAATTAGATCTCATATGCCACAACTAAGAGTCTGCATGCCTCAACTAAAAGATCTTACATGCCGTGACTAACACCCTGCACAGCCACATAAAATAAATAAATGTTGAAAAATGTCACCATCACCATGCTTTACTTTAGAGTCTGACTACCTTGTCCAGACGTCAAAGAAAAATATGTAACTCTTCTGCCTATTACTTATAGGGTCACATAAATTAAAAAAAAAATAGCTAACAAGAACTGTGTTCTATTAATTAGAATATTAAATATTTTTTGACACATCATACTCACCAAGCATACAGTCAACTCTCTTGCAGCCCACTTCATCTCCTTGCATTAAGGTTTGATTCCCACACCTGCCTCACTTCTTAACAGCCATGATTGTTTTCCTTAAAATTTCTAAAATATCTCAATGTACTGCTTAAAACCTTGGAACAAATGTCTACACACAATAAGTAACATATGGTAAGATTATCTTCAGCTTGGTGTCTCAGCTCTGATCTGGACTGTCCACTATCTAGAGCAATGGTTCTCAACCAGGGGTAATATTGCTCCCTGGTGGAGATTTGTCATTGTCTGAGGCATTTCTGATTATCATGACAGAGTAAAAGACTGTCATGTCTCCTTGAATCTGAAGGATTAAGGCCAAAGATGTTGCTAACCATTCTATAATACATGGAACAGCAAACAACAAAACAAATGTGTCAGTCCAAACTTTTAGTGCTGTGGTTGAGAAACCCCGATCTAGATGAACAGATTTTGAAGAAAATTTTATTTCCTTACTTAAATTTTTTATCACGTCCAACATGCAGAATATAAACAGGTAAAAAATACTTACTTGAGGGAAAAATACAGTCGCAAGAGTAATTATTGATGATTGTAATTTTCTTTATAGCTCTTTTCTTTCATCCTTTCTCTTTTTTCAAGCCATCATGTCCTATTACGGAATTTCAATTGGGTTCTTAGATCTGTGATAGAGCAGAAAAGTGAAATAAAAATCAGAAAGCATTAAAACACAAGAAACCATAATCCTAGTTCTTACTATATCTTTTAGTAGAGTCATGACTTGGAAGAATCACTTAATCCCTTAGAAACAATTCTTCTGACTTCAATATGAAATATTTATATTAAATTATTATTTTAAAATAAAATGTTCATCTACTAAAGAAGAACACAATGTAAAAAGAAACCCAAAGAAATGCTATGAGGGGAGAAAACCGAGAACCCAGAAACTCTACTATTTTAGCTTAACTTCTTGTTCCACAATGATACTGAAAGTGGGATTCTTCTAGATTTATTTTACTAATCACAGAAATCAATGAATTATATTTTCCTTTCCAAATCTAATGTTTAATTACTAAATAGATCAAGCTTTATCTGTCCTATAATATTTTATAATATTTTGTTCTCTATCAAGAATTAAAGTTTGACCTAATAAAATAACCAAATATATCCTCTTAGAAACCATCAAGTAGTAAGATTTCTGAGATAAACAGAGAGGAATCTTGGCTGCTGCTGCTGCTAAGTCGCTTCAGTCATGTCCGACTCTGTGCGACCCCATAGACGGCAGCCCACCAGGCTCCTCTGTCCCTGGGATTCTCCAGGCAAGAACACTGGAGTGGGTTGCCATTTTCTTCTCCAATGCATGCATGCATGCCAAGTCACTTCAGTCATGGCCAACTCTGTGCAATCCTATGGGCAGCAGCCCACCAGGCTCCTCTGACCACAGGATTCTTCAGGCAAGAATACTGGAGTGGTTTGCCATTTCCTTCTCCAGGGAATCTTGGAGTGTTATCTAATACTTAAAATCTCGAGAAAAATGCCCATCTAGTGCAGGTGACATTTTACATGAGGGTGCCATTTTGTTTCTGCCAAATTATGTGAAATGGTGGCTTATTCAAGACTTGCCTAAAAGGGGCAGTGCCAAAATGCCAAGTCACAGAGCAAACCATGTTCCAGAAACAGGGACAAGTGATGGAAGATCACTCCCTAGAGCATTCGCTTGACATAAGAAAAAAATGTCTCACAGAAAAATACTTCTGAATTGAAAAGAAAATTTAAATTATGAAACAAAATTTTCTTTGTTAACCAGTGGATTCCCCTAAGTATGTTTATGCCAAAACTTTCAAATAAAATTTTAGAGTACCAGAAAATGAGCAGGAATATAGGATCTGTAGAAGTTCCTACTATGAATTTGTTCATCTCTTCTAGTTTGTTGGATATAATTGTTCATAGTTGTTTCTTATATTCCTTTCCATTTGTGTGGCATCAGTTGTAATGTGCCCTCTTTCATTTACAATTTTATTTGTTTGAATCCTCTTTTTTTTCTTGATCAGTCTAGCTAAAGATCTGTGTACTTTGTTTATCTTTTCAAAAAATTCAACTTTCAGAGATCTTGTGTATTTTCCTGATAGCCTCTCATTAATTCATTTTTGCTCTGATCTTTATTTCTTTCCTCCCAGTAACTTTGGTTATAGTCTATTCTTCTTTTCCTAGTTCCTTTAGGTATAAAATTAGTTGTTTATTTCAGATCTTTCTTTTTTCTTCATGTAGGTATTTATTACTAAAAACTTCCATCTTAGAACTGCTTTAGATGCATTCCATAAATTTTAGTATATTGTATTTTCATTTTTGTCTCAAGAAATGTTTTCAATTTCTTTTTGACCCACTGGTTGTTCATTAGCATGCTGTTTAATCTACACATATTAGTTAATTTTTTTTCCAGTTTTCTCCTTGGTAAACTAGGAGAAGCTACGGAACTGGGAAAATGCCTATTTTTATGCAATTGTGGGTACAAAAGGGCATTTGATATGATTTCAATCTTAACTTTTTTCAAAGAAGAAAGTCAAACAGGTACATGAAAAGGTCCTCAACATCTCTAATCACTGGAAAAAATGCAAAACCACAATGAGACACCATCTCCTATCTGTCAGAATCGCTACTATCAAAAAGGAAACAAGTGTTGGCAAGCATGTAGACAAAAGGAACTCGCCTGCACCACTGGTGGGCATGTAAAGTGGTGCAGACACTATTGCAAATTAAGTGGGTTCCTCAAAACATTAAACACAGAAGTACTAAATGATCCAGCACTATCGCTTCTGGGTATACCTACAAAGGAATGAAAACAGGATCTTGGAGAGGTGTCTGCAGTCTCATGTTCATTGAAGCATTCTTCACAACAGTCAAGATATGGAAACAGCCCAAGTATCCCTCAACAGATGAATGGATACAGATGATGTGAGGGGTGTGTATATATGCGTACAGTACGGTGATTTTAGCTAATAACACTGGTTAATATACTTGAAATTTCTTAGACCTTAAATGTTCTCACCACAAAAAGTAAATGCATTATGTGACATGATGGAAGTGTCAGCTAGTACTATGATAGTAAACATTTTGCAATATATAAATCTATCAAATCAACACACTTAAACTTTATGTCAATTATACCTTAATAAAGCTGGGGAATTGTTTTAATTCCTGATCTTTCCCTCCCTTCTTTATTTTTCTATTAGTGTTAAATAGAACACTATTGGTTATTTCTTTTTATTCCAAAAGAAAACCTCCCAAGTGATTAGTATAGAATATTAATACTAAAACTTTTCTTTTATTTTCTTTTTTAAAAGAAAATAGATGACCAAGCATACCTCCTTATGAATATTTTCCATTCACATTTAACAAATAAATTTTATTAAATCCTGCAGCAAAATTAACTTTTTAAATGTTCTCATGATATCTCACAGCTGAGCTCCCCCCCAAACTTCTCCTTTATATTTTTCAAGTAATAGCAATTAAAACTTCTGAAGCTGGCAGAACACATTCTGGAAACTTGTGGACTTCTATTTATTTATTTATCTCCTTTCCTCCTCTTCCCTGCTTTTCAAAATTTTTTGCAGTCTTCAGTGTGGCTCATAATATGTTACTCCCTTTGTGGCAAGGCACTTTTGCAAGAATCCCCAGTGATTCTGAATGTCTGATTTTACCGGCATCTTTTAAGTCATGTTTTAAGTTTTCTGCAGTATACGTGAAACTTCCCATCACTTACTACCTGGTTCTTTGTGTCCCTCAGTTTTCAAGGACCCATTTATCATCTGATTCTCATTTCTTTTTTATGTGTTCTTTTCCCCTTAATATTCTTTGCTTCATCTTATAAAATATATCTTCATCAGGACTCCACCGTTAGTTCTATTATTTCTTTTGTTTTATCTTCTTCTCTTGTGTGATCTCAATTCACTGCATGCCTTCAGTTATAACTACTGTATACTAAAGGCCTCTCGAATCAGTATCTCCAGCCCAGACTCCAGTCCTGAGCCTAAGAATTAAATTTTCAGTGGTTCCCAAATACTAGTATGGCTCTTACAGACATTGGGGAGGAATTTTATATTTCATTTTTTTAAGCTCAGCACTCATTAATGTGCCTTTATCACTACACACACAATATATGTTAGTTAAATAAAAACTTTCAGTCAAATTAACTACATGGCTTAATAATATACCTGAAAGCTTGAAGTTGATTTAGCTTGCCATTGGTTAAATAACTTAATTTCTTTGGCTGTCAGCTTCATCTGAAAATTGTAGAAGATAGATGAGATAATTGCTATGGTGCCTATTAGCATTACCTTTCTGTTTCTGTCTCTATTATCTCTTTTAAAGCGAAAAAAAAAATCTTGTTAAAAAAACACCTACAAGAAAAGTCTTAACTAAGTAGTTATGTTGTTTCAGTTTGAATGCTTTCATTTAATAAACTTTTCTGAGTGCCATATATTAATATGTGTCAGGTACCTGGCTTGCAATTTTATTAAGATGAATAAGTAATATTAGGTATAAGCAGAAAGATAATTCTAAAGAATGTGAGCTACATTTCCATTTTCAGCCTTATATTTTCTCGCAAATGAGTTAAAAAAGTATTCCCCAAAACTTAATTGCAACTAAAAGTAGTTTGGAAAGTGAACTAAAAAACTCATAAACTCATTGTTAACGGTACCATTAAAGAAATATTTATACTAAAATATGCTCACAATTTTGAAATATAATAAAATTGACCCTAGTTACAAAGTCTTAAAAGACAGTCTTTTTAAAATTTTGTACTATGTTAAACATTAGATATTTCATTTTGTGTTTGCTATAAATTTCAAAAAGATAGAGGGAAATCACAGAAAATATTGGCCTAAAATTGATCAGATGTGCCAGAAGGCAAATAATGACATCTATTCATTATCAGAGTTACGAGATGTTATGAATGGGCCATTTGGCACACAACGGTTCATAAGCGAAAAAAAAAAAAAAAAAAAGAATCCATAAAAGCATCGAATGCCATCCTGCTCACAGTATTTCAGAGCTACACATATGAATCAGAACTCTCAGAAGACCGAGAAATATTTAAATTTAACCCTCCAAACACTGCAGTGAAGGACATTAAAAAAACAAAAAATAGTAGCTGACGTAGACTGACAATTAGTGATAAGGACACATACTTTTATCCAGATATTTGATGACATCCAACCTGCTCTAAACTATGCAGTAAAATTTTACATAAAATACTGAAGAAAACCTGGCATAAAAATGATTGACACATGGGAGGAAGCTTAGGGGCGAATGGATACGTGTATATGTATGTGTATGTATGTATGGCTGAGTCCTTTGTTGTCCACCTGAAACCATCACAACACTGTTAATGGGCTATACTCCAATACAAAATAAAAAGTTTAATTAAAAAATAAATAATTTCAGAAGATTATTCAGTAGGGAACTCCTTAGAAAAGCAAAATAAATGACATGGGGGCTGACTTTTAATAGGTGAAACCCAGGGCTTTTTTCACTGGCCCAGTGACCTGGGGGGGCCAGTCCCAAAGGACTCTTGTTTGGGCTATTGTGGTCGCTCAGAGAGTAAAGAACGCCTCAGTGCTAGAGACCTGGGTACGATCCCTGGATTGGGAGGATCCCCTGGAGAAGGAATTGACAACCCATTCCAGTAGTCTTGTCTGAGGAATTCCATGGACAGAGGAGTCTGGAAGGCTACAATCCATGGGGTCACAAGAGTCTAACCACCACCAGGTGCTTTTACTTTCTGTGCGTGGTGGGATTTATTACATAAAATATGGATGCTTGTTTGCCGTCCTCTTTTAGACCCTTGTTACATTGATGTTCCAGTCATTATTCACCTTGATCTTCCCAACACGTAGCTGAGTAGGTGTCCAGGAGGAGGGGCTTCAGAAAGCTACTGAATTCAGTCAAGCTAAAAGAAAACAGAAAAGAAATATAAATATATGCATGATTGATATTACAATGCAAAAATGTGTTTAAATATGGGAGAAGCCCTTTTAACTGGCCTCAATTTAACTAAACACTTGGATTAACTAAGAATCCCAGTTTTCTTCGCAAAATTTATAATTTACATTCATCAACCAAGGACTGCTCTAGGATACTAACTGATGCTCTAATATTCTCCCCTTCCTGTTACCACCAGATAAGCTGCATGCTTATCAGGAATAATTTGTGTTTCTTCTTAAAGGTTCCCCAGGTGTCTTTTTTTTTTTTTTTATTGCTTCTGTTATTTATATGATATCATGGAAAATGACCATGGAAAGAGCAGTCCTTTTGAAATCTATGCTTAAAGGTTTCAGAATACTTAAGCAAGTTACAAACAAAGTCTTGAATTATGTATAGAAAAACATAAATTTAAAAAATCAGGCAGTGGAATATAAAATCTATGAGGATTAGTGTTTTGGGTCATTTCACAAATATGTTTGGATTCTCATTTCACTAAAAAAAGACAAACAACCTGAAAATTAAAGATAATGTATTATAAATACTGTTTATACAAGATAAGTGAATTCATGTTTTAAAAAAAACAAAAACAGCAGTAAAAGACAGTAAAAAACAAACAAACAACAGTAAATGCAGCCCACTTCAAATTATTGAACAATAAAATGAACAATAGTTAACTTTATACATCTATACTGAACATTTTTAAATGACTCCATCTTTAAATTATTTCTACCATTAATTGACCAATGAGGCCAATCAGAGTAAACAGGAGACTTCTATTCTGTTCAAACTAGGCATAATATATGATATGAGATATCTATTTTTAAAACACCTTCCTTGTACTTCTTCTTACTGGTAAGCTGATTTCTTTCTTTATATCCATTCTACCATGAAGGCTTGGCCATGAAGTATATTACCTGAGGTAAAAATAGAGCAAGTTCAGCCCAGAATATCACAGTCAGTGTTCAGCTTCAAGTATCAAGGTTGACTTTTTTTCCCCTATTGGGAAAAATATTCATTCCCTAATTATGATAACAATAATTTCAGAATCTCAAAATGCCAAGGGATCTTGTACCTAGCAAGGTAGAAGTTAGTATTGGATTAAAAAATATTAATTAGGTATGTATTTTAGTTAGTGGTCTCACAGTCATTTATATACAACCTTTTAAAAAAAACTATTCTTGCAAGAAAGGTATCTAGAAAATTATTTTGCTTTGGAGGTCTACTTTTTAAATTGTATGGTGATGCCTCTTCACTTGCCAACTACCCTGAAAGTTCTTCCCTCTGAAAAGGATTTGCTGCCTGTCATTTTCACCTAAGGAGAGAGTGGCTTGATATGTTTAAGATGGGATTAAAGATGAGAAGCTGTCAGGTCTGCACAGAATGGCAGAGAGATCTAGAAGGCCTGGTATAACCCAGTGGAACTGCTGAGGACTGAGATACAAGATTGCCGGGAGGTTAAGACCAGCATGCTGAAGGGACAGGTAGCGTTGGGATGAATGCTTGACACGAACAGTCTATGCCAGCATCTGGAAGGCAAGCGTTTCTGAAACTCAGAAGATCTGAAGCAAAGGAAAATCAAGATGGAGCCAGTTTACTGGGGATAGGGAAACACTGTGTTATGAACAGACTATGAGTTATACCAGCTTTAAGATACTTCTGCAGCAGGTAGAGCAAGATGTGAAACCATGGCTTAGAGTCTAGTTAAGATCACTTATGGGTCATCTAGAACATATTATGTCAGGAAAAGAAGAACATGTAGACAATAGGCGCCTTCACCAAATATATGGGCACAAATAGGTATGTCTGCTCACCTAGAGTGGGTCTACATGGGGAAGGGAATGATGGAACACCTATGAGATGAGATCAACAACCTTGAGAGTAAGTGTGAACTATGACTCACTGAGGATTCACCTCATAATGAGTTACATTCTCTTAGAAAGTTTAAGGTTTCCTGAAGTACACTTAAGGAAAAATAGGGATGTTATATTTTGTTCTTTCCACATTTGAGTGGAAGCAAATACACATATACACATACATATATATGTATACATATATATAAAATATATATACACATATATATTTATGTATATATAAAATATATGTATTTATATAAATACATAATATATACATTTATATATACATTATATATAATATATATACAAATATATATACTGTATTTATATAATACACATACACACACACACTTAAAGATATATACATACACACTCAAAGATATAAACATACAATTCTAAGAACAGAACATAAAAGTATCTGGGAGGAAAACCATATTGACTTCTTTTCAGAGAAAACAAATATTTACTGCACTGATTCTATGGAAATGTGCATGAATGAAGATGTGGAGTTCTTGTTTTTGTTTTATTTATTAAAATGATTCATGAGCCAGTTTTGAAAAATAGAAACTCTTTAGTATATACCCTCAAAATGTTTTTAAACAGTAATAAGAATTTACATCCCAGAATTAATTATTCTGATATATGTAAATATCAATAGCCTAAAAACATATGGCAGTACTAGAGTTGTGGAGAATTATTTTATGTTTGAGATTAATTCTAGTCTCATTTTCTCATTTTTCAAAGCTCATGGCTTATGAATCAGGCCGATGAATTCAATAAGAATTACACCATGTTATAGCAAGGCATATTATTGAAAAATTCTATTTTTGATAAAATAGGTAGCATGCTCCAAATAAATTGGACTATCTTCATGAGAGCATAAAAGAATATTTTAAAGAATCAAATGTTTAGCAAATCAATATATTCATCAAGTTACCAAAAAAATTTTGACTTTTTCCCCACAAAAATGATTACCTGAAAGAAAAAATTAAAAAAAATTTCTAATCTCAGTGGAATAGAATCATCTATGTGCAAGGTCCCAACTTTGCTAACTTTTTTTTTAATTACCCATTGTTTAAAAAAAAAAATTCCATATGATGCTGTCACATATAGAAATGTAGCAGTGAACTTGAAATAAATTCAAAAAATGTAAATATGCTCTTCTTTAAAAAGAATATTTTGGCTGTGATCACTTTCTCCTCAAAGTCTTCATTTTAATGGTGCTTGTCTATTTTTTTTGTTTTTTTAAGAATATATGTAATGCTAAGTCAGTTACATCCTATTTGGCATAAGTAAGAATTCCAGGGGCTTCCCAGGTGGCCCTTGGGTAAAAAAATCTGCCTGCAGTGAGGGAGATGCAGCTTTGATCCTTGGGCTGGGAAGATCCTCTGGAGAAAGGCATGGCAACCCATTCCAGTATTCTTGCCTGGAGAATCACATGGACAGAGGAGCCTGACAGACTATAGTCCATAGGGTCTTGAAGAATAAGACATGACTGAAGTGACCGTGCATGCATGCATGCAAGAATTCCAGGCTAATTCCAAAACAGTCAAAAAGGAATACAGTAATTTCAAGAAAGTTAATTTTGCCAGAATGATTTTTTTTTTAAACTTTTTTACACTCTCATCAATCTTTCTAGACAACAGATACAACATTCTCTAGAAATTTTACTTTCTTCCAAAATACATTTTATTCCCTGACTTAAAGTGGAAATAAAGGCTTATTTTTTCACTAATACTACATGGGGACTTCCCTTATAGTTCAGCTGGGAAAGAATCTCCCTGCAATGCAGCAGACCTGGGTTCAATCCCTGGGTCAGGAAGATCTCCTAGAGAAGGAAATGGCAACCCACTCCAGTGTTCTTGCCTGGAGAATCTCATGGACAGAGGAGCCTGGTGGGCTACAGTCCATGGAGTCACAAGAGTCAGACACGACTGAGTGACTAGACCACCACCACCACATTTTCCAAGTAGTCATGGTCTCCTATGAGGTCAGTAGAATAGTTCAGAAGTATAGCATGTTGTACTGACTTGGGTCTCATTATAGCTATTAAAGTCAATCATCCTCCACCCCCACCTCAGACGTTATGTATTCAAATTTTACTAAGTATTAGCAATTAGACCTTGAATAAAATGGAAACCATTCCGGTTCTCATGGAGGAGAGCAACAAAAAGAAGGGCACAATAAAAAAAAACAAAACAAAAAACACCTTATTTTAATAGTTCTTAGATGAAAATGGGATATCGAGGCCGTTAATATCTGAGGGTAAGATGGGGGGGACCCATTTCAAATGAGGTTCACAGAGAAGCATTTCCAAGTAAGAGACACGACAGGTAGGACGTAAACATAAAAAGGGACTGATTACAAAAGAGGCTATGAAGGTAGAATAAACAAAAAGAAAAGAGAAAGGAAGACAAAGAAAGACTGATAGGAAGGCATGCAGGTAAAGGAAGAAAATAAAAAAAGAAGGAAGAAAGGGAAGAAAGAAAGAGAAAGATAGAAATTGATGGTCCATCTGAGGGAAAGTGTGATGCTAGGTGTTGGAAAAGAGATTGGAGCACAGAACTAAAATTAAAAGAGAGTTGCTGCAGTGATGAGCAAGGGGGAAGTGATACCAGATGATGCTGGAACACCAGTCAGCAACAAGGACATGGTAGTCATGAGAAGGCCTTGCTGCAAAAATGTAAGAGTTGCTCATTTTTGAAATATCAAATGTCTGAGAGGGCAAAAAGAAATGAGTTCTTGGTCATGATTTAAGACTTCTGTGGTCACAACCTTCCAATGTATTAGAATCCTTTCTAGCACAAACACTTCTCTGCTCTGTCTAGCTTTGATCCTCTCCCTACCATGAATTCCTAATAACAAAGCCCACTGTACAAGCAAGGTAGAGTGTGTATGTGTGTGTGGGGGGCCAGTTCAGAAAATAACAGTATGTTTGCTTTTTTCCCAATAGGAACAAGAATGTTCTGAGGTTCAAGGGTCCAGGCACGTACAGTGAAACAGATTTTCTTTGGATCACAGGGCAGGCCCACCACCTACATCTACTTCATGCTTCTCCTAATTGTGGTCCAGAATAGCCACAGGCCATGAATTTTAACAGCTGTGTTTTGCTCCTACAGTTCTATAATGACTGCTTCCACAATTTTTCCTCTTCTCTGAAAAACTCTGAATCCACAGTCTAATCTCCCACCTTTCTTGCGTCAACTAGCAAACATAGTTTATACTTCATTAACAATTTTTACTTTTTTTTTTTTCCATTTCTCCAAATGTCACTTTTCTAAAGCAGAGAAGCTGAAGGCAAAGGAGAAAACGAAAGATATACCCATTTGAATGCAGAGTTACAAAGAATAGCGAGGAGAGATAAGAAAACCTTCCTCAGTGATCAATGCAAAGTAATAGAGGACAACAACAGAATGGGAAAGACTAGATATCTCTTCAAGAAAATTAGAGATACCAAGGGAACATTTCATGCAAAGATGGGCTCAGTAAAGGACAGAAATGGGATGGACCTAACAGAAGCAGAAGATACTAAGAAGAGGTGGTAAGAATACACAGAACTATACAAAAAAGATCTTCATGACCCAGATAATCAAGATGGTGTGATCACTCACCTAGAGTCAGACCTCCTGGAGTCTGAAGTCAAATGGACTTTAGGAAGCATCACTACAAACAAAGCTAGTGGAGGTGATGGAATTCCAGTTGAGCTATTTCAAATCCTAAAAGATGATGCTGTGAAAGTGCTGCACTCAATATGCCAGCAATTGAAAAAAACTGAAAACTCAGCAGTGACCACAGAACTGCAAAAGGTCAGTTTTCATTCTAATCCCAAAGAAAGGCAATCCCAAAGAATATTCAAAATACCACACAATTGCACTCATCTCACACACTAGCAAAGTAATGCTCAAAATTCTCCAAGTCAGTTTTCAAAAGTATGTGAACCAAGAACTTCCAGATGTTCAAGCTGGTTTTAGAAAAGACAGAGGAACCTGAGGTCAAATTGCCAGCATCTGTTGGACCATCAAAAAAGCAAGAGAGTTCCAGGAAAACATCTACTTCTGCTTTATTGACTACACCAATGCCTCTGACTGTGTAGATCACAACAAACTGTGGAAAATTTAAGGAAAAGAATACCATACCACCTTGCCTGCCTCCTTAGAAATCTGTATGCAGATCAAGAAGCAACAGTTAAAACCAGACATGGAATAATGGACTGATTCCAAATTGGTAAAGGAGTACGTCAAGGTTGTATATTGTCACCCTGTTTATTTATTTAACTTATATGCAGAACATATAAGTTAAATAAATATAACATACAAAATTATAAATATATAATTTTGTATAACTTATATAAATATATAAGTTATATAAATATAACATACAAAATGCCAGGCTGGATGGAGTACAAGCTGGAATCAAGATTGCTGGGAGAAATACCAATAACCTCAAATATGCAGATGACCCACTCTAATGGCAGAAAGCAAAGACAAACTAAAGAGCCTCTTGAAAGTGAAAAAGGAGAGTGAAAAAGCTGACTTAAAAGTCGACATTCAAAAAACAAAGATCATATCATCTTGTCCCATCACTCCATGGCAAATAGATGGAGAAGCAGTGGAAACAGTGACAGACTTTATCTTCTTGGGCTCCAAAATCACTGCAGATGGTGACTTCAGCCATGAAATTAAAAGACACTTGCTCCTTGGAAGAACAGCTATGATCAACCTAGACAACTTATTAAAAAGCAGAAACATTACTTTCCTGACAAAGGTCTGTCTAGTCAAAGCTATGGTTTTTTCAGTAGTCATACATGGATGTGTGAGTTGGACTATAAAGAAAGCCAACCGCTGAAGAATTGATACTCTTGAACTGTGAAGTTGGAGAAGACTCTTGAGAGTCCCTTGGGCTGCAAGGAGATCCAAACAGTCCATCCTAAATGAAATTAGTCCTGAATATTCTTTGGGAGGACTGATGCTAAAGCTGAAACTCCAATACTTTGGCCACCTGATGCAAAGAACTGACTCACTGGAAAAGACCCTGATGCTGGGAAAGATTGAAGGAAGGAGGAGAAGGGGATGACAGAGGATGAGATGGTTGGATGGCATCACTGACTCGATGGACTTTAGTTTCAGACAGCTCTGGGAGTTGGTAATGGACAGGGAGGCCTAGTGTGCTGCAGTCCATGGGGTTGCAAAAGGTTGGACACCACTGAGTGACTGAATTGGACTGAACTGAAAGCAGAGATTATTAAGTAAATTATTTCCAAGAACACTCAGAAATGATTACATTATCAGAAAGTTTTAAGTGGAATTCAATGCTGAGAAATGTATGAATTTCTGGAAGGGGTCAAATCATGATGAGTTCTTAATTATGGTGTTTTAAAAATTTGGCATTTAATAAAATAAATTAGAGGTTCAACCTGTTTTTGGAGAAAAGGAAAACAAAACAAAATACAGTTACTGCATATAGTGTACAGTTACGCCATAAACTGGTACAATTAATAAAAGTTCAATCATTTTAGGTTTTTTAAAATCTTTATTTTATTACTATTATAAATAATTATAAAATATAACATGCTATGAAGTTCCTTTGTATTCATTAACTGTATTTACACTTAATAATCACTGGAGTTCAGCAATATTTCATTAGATTATTTTTCATTTTGTTAGGTCAGATTTCAGTATCTAAAAGATGAGTGCCATAACTGTAATTTCTACTAACGAAGACATTTAACTTTGGGGGACATGTCGTCTCCCCCATTTTCCTTCTAGTGCTTTGTTTAAGCTATTTCCCACATAAGATGATTTCCCACATAAGCTATTTCCCACAAAGTCTGAATTAGGGTAAATTTTAGACAAACAAAATTTTCATTTCAGATACGCAATGAAGAATATGTTCTTAAAATTGTCAGCAGCAATAAATGAAATCAGAGCAAACAGCACGCTGAGTTTGCCTGTCCTTTACGTGCACCGTTGTCTTTCCCACAGTCTATAGGTGTCTCTACGGAGGCTCCAAATAAATCATTATGTAGTCTTAGTATTCCAGAAGTTACAAGGAGCAAGGAATCATCAATGTCAAGATTTTTTTTTAACTACATAAGAACCGAAGTCTGATACAGTCTTTCTCTCTCTCTCTCTGAATGTGGTTCCCAACAGGAAGTCAATGTGCACTTCATGCCTAGGCTTGAGCTAAGCAATTACCTCTTGGCTGGAGTTGGGATGAGCAGATATTCAGGTGACATGGCTACAGGACGCTGAGAATAGAGTGGTGGTGATTAAATTAAGCAAAACACTTATCTTCGATTCAAGGTTCTGTCATGTATCCTGGGATGAGATAAGAAATTAGTGTGTTCCCTTTCATTTGTTGAAAGGGTGGGTGAAATCTCCATGGGTTGATGTTTCTTTAGGAACTGGAAAATTCACTACACCATAAATGTGGCAGCCATCCTAAATTGTTTTTAAGATAAATTTACTTGGACAATATCATTGAAACTTCTGCATCAGTTGATCCAAAAGTAATGACAATTTGGATCAAAAAAGTATAAATTCAAATGTTATTTGAGTTAAGAGGCCTCATAATCACTAATAGAAACTTCAAAAATATTTTATTCATGCAAGAAAGGTGTCTAAAAGATTTTATGCTTCTTTCTAATCAAGTTGTAATGCCCCTTCTCCTGTTAAATACTCTGAAAATGATATGCTAGCAGTCATTCACACCTTATAATGAATTAGAGTCATCATGTCTTTCCAGTCAAGGGAATACAGGATTCTACTGAGAATGCATTAAGAATTTGTGTGCTAATGAGGAAACCATAGAAAATGGAAGACAAAAAGCAGAATGGAAAAAAAAAAAAAAGAAGGAACAAGGAGGTGGGAGGGTAAAAGTACTTCAGGGTAATGAAAACAATTTTTTTTTTGAGCATGCAAACACTGGCAAGAGTGGTGGTATTAACTTGCATGCCCTAATGCCCTTTCATTCCTGAGTCTCAGTCAGGGTCGCAGATCAACTCTAAGATGTGTCCTGAACCTTCTGCTCTGAATTTTCTTGTTACCTTGGGATCCTTCATCATTTACATCAGCAAAAGATATAGAATTAGAGATTCAACTGATAATATCAAGGTAGCTAGACCATCAACACATAGTTTTGAACTTCCCAGTACTTTTGTGATTTCATTGCACAAACAGTAACTTTCAGAGAAAAGACTTTGTGAATCAAGTATTAAATTCCTGGTACAAACAGGAGACTTAGAATGTTAACCTAATTTGCTTTAAACATCAGAACAATAGAACAAGAAGTCCTTTTTAGCTCTAGCTATCATTAGAATTCATTCCTGGGTTGGACTTTATGCTGATGAATGAACTGTCCCTGCTTCTGTGCCCAACCTCAAGCAAGAAGGGGGTGGAATAATGTGAAAATAAGATTAATCATTTAACCAGCACAATCTATTATTAATTATAACAACATTTTAGGTTGTCCTTGATTTCAGTCTGCATAAAAACTGCATTTCCATTAACAAGCAATTATACCAAAAATATCATTTATTTGTACTATGATGTGTTTAGAAATTATGGATATAAATATAAGGGAAACATAAGGATATTTAAAATATTTTTTCATTTCAGAATTCTGAACTACATTATAAATTAATTGCTATTGTCCAATGTAAAACAATACAAACTAAAAGAATTATAACTAATTCATCTAAGTCATATTCTCAAGTTGGAAATTAAAATCTTCTCAAGTTAGAAACACCTAACTTGAAAAAATGCAAAACATTTTCTAAATAATCTTATTTGCCTTCATATCACACCTGTGATATTTTATCTTCTATTCTACAAGAAAAAAATGGTCTCATTTCTATAGTAAATTTTACTCACTTCTATTATCTAATTTTATCTTCCTAACATCCACATGCTAGACTGAACAGGTATTAATATTTCCATTGTATATGGATAAAAAAGAGGCTAACTGTGTGCTTTTCTCAAAGGCACATGAGAAACTGGAAGATTCACATTTAGATTGTGGATCTCCATCTCTAAGGCCAAAGTTTTGGGTTTTTTTTTTTTTTTTTTAATCAAATCATAAAACACAGAAGGCTATATGACTTGCTTAAGACATTGTCAGAGCAAGAACAAGGAAACAACATTTCAGGATTTCAACTGAAGTGTATATAACAATCACTGAGTTCTGATAAAAAATGCAACTTGCCAAGCTTTATTCCCAGGGATTCCAATTTGCCAGGTTTGCTTGAGGCCTAGGAATCTGCTTATTTAACAAGATTCAACACTTTCTGATAATGATGGACTATAGACTGCAAGCTGAGAGACAAATGGCCCTGCCCCCAAAGTCACAGTTTATAGTTTATGAATCAGAGAAGCAAATTTGTTGTGAACCCTAGAAAGTTTCTATGGTTGCCCTATAGAATTTACTCCACAGAGGATTTTCTTCCTGTAAGATATCTACATTTGTATCATTTCTGTATATCAATGACAATCTATCTTACTGTTAAATAAATCTTACCTATTGCAACATACATATGCAATAAACATATCAAACATGCATTATGCATTATATTTTAGATCTAAATGTGTTAATATATTTATAAATATGTTTCATTCATATATGTATATTTCTATATATATTTATTTTATTACTTTTACTTTTAATATATTAACTCCTGGAGAAGGAAATACCAACCCACTCCAGTATTCTTGCCTGGGAGATCCCTAGGCAGGCTATAGTCCATGGGGTCTCAAAGAGTCGGACATGACTGAGCCACTAAACAACAGTATATTTATAATATTTTCATATTATATATATATTGAAAGCAGATAATGCTTTCTTTTAAGAGATACAAGTTAATATGGTCTGAACACTCTGTGCTTTATAAACATTTTGCACTATATACAAATGTTTGCAGTATTTAATTCCTATAACAGCCCTCTAAGGTCTGTGCTGACACTATCCTCATTTTTCAGATGAGGATACCAATGCAGAGAAAGTTTAAATGACTCGCCCAGGTTTCCACAGCTTGATACTGGGGGAGTTGAAATTTAAGCCAAACAGCTTAGTGGTTAAGAGTAAAATGGTATTTATACAGACCTAATGAAGTGTCAATAAAATGCAAGAAGTTACAGTAAAAGAGGAAAACTCCACGTATCAGAAATATTTCTACTTAAGGTTCACTTCATATTGAAATGAACAGGGACTATTATTTGCCCTTTGGCTTATACTGAGTTTACTGTCCTACTGCTGCTGCTGCTAAGTCGCTTCAGTTGGGTCCGACTCTGTGCGACCCCATAGATGGCAGCCCACCAGGCTCCCCCGTCCCTGGGATTCTCCAGGCAAGAACACTGGAGTGGGTTGCCATTTCCTTCTCCAATGCATGAAAGTGAACAGTGAAAGTGAAGTCGCTCAGCCGTGTCCGACTCTTAGCGACCCCCTGGACTGCAGCCCACCAGGCTCCTCTGTCCATGGGACCCTCCAGGCAAGAGGACTGGAGTGGGGTGTCACTGGCCTCCCCGAATTACTGCAGTACTACACAGGAGCAAAAAAAAAAAAACAAAACAAAACTGATAATGTACACTGTATTTCAGGAGTTAAACAACTCCATTTTTTTTTTTTTAAACTTAGAAATTCGACAAGGCTGAAGTTTTCACCTCTTACACAGGGGAAAGAGGTGAGAGTGAAATACCTATTTCATTATCATAAAGAGGTAGAAAGTGCTCTGGACTTGAAATCAAAGCTGTGGTTCCCCATACCCTTGTTTGCCAGATTTATGCACTACAGTAAGATATATTTATTTTTTGAGTCTCATAAATGTGAGTTTTAAGCACATTTATACTAGATTTGCATATTGGTTGAAGTAACACATATAAAATTTCTGGACAGAGCTCATGTTCCACAAATGCTTCATAATTCTGATTTCTACCCTAGGATTCCATTGATTAAGAAGTTAGCTTTCAGGAATATAGAAAATTTCTTTGGAGATAGAAGATAATGTTCCAAGGTAGACCTTTTTCCCAGAGCAGATTCTGTCTGAAATAAAAATTTGTAATCCATTGCTTACAAAACAAAGTTGGTGTTTACTTTTAATTTTCTCTTACATTTGTAAGACTCTTGATTTCTTTCAAGAATTCCTTAGTTTGTAGGGATGCATGCAGCTCTATTTCTGCTACCAGATATAGACTTCCAACCTGACAATCATCAGATCACCTCACTTTCACTATAACTTTGTGAGATAATTACTACTATTTCAAATTTCATAGTTTAAAAAACTGAGATTCAGGAAAGAAAAGTGATGTTCTGCCATCAAATTCTGTTCTTCCCACTATCTGATAACCCAGGATTCTGAAGTCCATGCCACAGAAATCTTTTCTGGTTAAATAAGTGGAACATGATTTCTTAAGAGACCCTTGGGTATCTTCCAGGACTTCTAGAATATTGGCAATTCAGGCCAGTGCCCATCATACCAGGAGTGATATCTAAAGTCAGGCAGCCCTTCCCATAGCTGACGAAGAGGCTGGGAAACCTAGAGTCTGGCTATTTTAGCTGCAGTAGCGAAGGGCAGGCTTCCCTGGTGGCTAAGTGTGAAGAAAACACCTGTAATGCAGGAGACCCAGATTTCCTCCTTTGGTTGGGAAGATCCCCTGGAGGAGGGCATGGCAACTCACTCCAGTATACTTGCCTGGAGAATCCCATGGAGAGGGGAACCTGGTGGGCTACAGTCCATAGGGTTGCACAGAATCAGACACGACTGAAGTGACTTAACACGAATGCATGCATGCAGAGCAGGCTCTGCCTCATAAGATAGGTGGTATACCTAACTCCAGAAAGGAGGTTTAGATGCTGGGTATCCAAAAACTGACAAGATGCACCATATATTATATTTGAAACTAAGCTTATGTGCAAACATGAAAGAAATTAATGCAAGATGTTTACATTAATGATTTTTCCTTCTACATTTAAATATTGTTGTGGTTCAGTGACTCAGTCGTGTCCAACTCTGTGATCTCGTGAACTGTAGCATGCCAGGCTTCCCTGTCTTTCACTATCTCCCAGAGTTTGCTCAAACTCATGTCCATTGAATCGATAAGGCCATCCAACCATCTCATCCTCTGTTGCCCCCTTCACCTCTTGCCTTCAATCTTTCCCAGCATCCGGGTCATTTCCAGTGAGTCAGCTCTTTGCATCAGGTGGCCAAAGTACAGGAGCTTCAACTTCAGCACCAGTCTTTCCAATGAATATTTAGGGTTGATTTCCTTTAGGATTGACTGGTTTATCTCCTTGTTGTCCAAGGGACTCTTGAGAGTCTTCTTCAATACCAGAGTTCAAAAGCATCAATTCTTCAGCATTCAGTCTTCTTTATAGTCCAACTCTCACATCTATACAAGACTACTGGAAAAACCATAGCTTTGACTATACAGACCTTTGCTGAGAAAGTGATGTCTCTGCTTTTTAATACACTGTCTAGGTTTGTCATAGCTATTCTTCCAAGTAGCAAGTGTCTTTTAATTTTGTGGCTGCAGTCATCATCTGCAGTGATTTTGGAGCCCAAGTAAATGAAATCTGACACTGTTTCCCCATTTCCCTCATCTATTTGCCATGAAGTGATAGGACCAGATGCCTATAAATATTAAAGTCATTTATATACAATGACTAAATGTATTTGTGTGCTTGTGTGTGTGTGTATATATATATATACACACACACACAATATCAGTGTCCAGCCATTTCCCAGTTATTGGTTAAATACATAAAGATTATGACAAAGCAAACATAGTTTGGCATTTAAAGAGCTGAGGTTTAAGTACTGACACCTCCACTTGCTCTGTGATCTTGTTCAGGTTACCAGATCTCTCTAAGATTTGGTTTGCACGTATAAAATGGAGATGTAAATGCATTCATCAAAGAGAGTTATAAGGGTAAAACTACAGTGCTTCAATGCATAGTACATAAGGTGTTAAATATTTGGAAGCTTAAAAGAATAAAGCGAACAGGACAATGTATTATTTTCAGCAGACAAATGTATATAAATATAATCATTGGAGCACTATCACATTCAAAATGCTTTGTGAGAAGAGGAAAAGATTAGGGAAGACTCTACTGAAAAGGAAAATTGATATTTGGGTTCAATCTGGAAAGGCAATTGATAAAATTGTTAATAGATTTTGAAATATGTGCCACCTGTGGGAAGACTTAAGGCTTGGAATACTGCCCTTTCTGTGTGCTTTTTAGCTCTCAAACAGGAAGTAAAACTTGAAACATTGTAACTTCTAGGCCCATTCCAACTCTGTCCTCCTGTTATTACTATTTAGTCTTAGGCTTTAGAACATCTACCCTTGACACCTTAAATCTGCAAAATTTTACTTCAGGCCAGAAATAAGTATCCAATGGCTAATGTGGCCATTTGGGCCTTATTTTTATAATGTTGAAGTTCCTTTTATCAACTGTACACCACCAAGAGAGATGGCTGCCTCTTCTTAGCTTCATAAACATCCTTTCTCCTCCCAGGATGACTTCTGGTAATGTTGCATGGTCACCATGCACCATGTTTACTGAGAATGACATGAATGCTTTTGTTTTTTTCCAAACAAATCATGAATTTCAGAGACATTATTAAATATGTAGTTCATCCTGTGGAAAAATGCATGGCACTCATGGTCACTCAACAAGGAACAGTCACTCAACAAGTGACAGCTGATTAAATGAATTAATATGCTAATTTAAGTGTGGGACAAAGGTGGACACAGATCAGTGTACCAATTCCTGGATGAGTGACAGGGAAAAAATCATTCTTTGCTATAAACAGTCTCTCTTGCTTCCTAAAAGGACATATATTTTATATTCCTGAATGGAGTGAGGATGAGAATCCTGACTGAAGAAGCCAAGAGAGATGATGTGTTTAAGGATAGGCAGTGTGTGTGTGTGTGTGTGTGTGTGTGTGTGTGTGTGTGTTTGGGGGAGGAGAGAGGTGGGAGGGCAAAGAAAGCTGCAACCAGCTACACTGACTGCAAAGGCTGCAGAGAAAGGAAATAGAAAAGAACTGTTTGTGAGAAGGTGAGGTAAATAGAGGAAACTTGAAGAAAACTAGGATAATTTCATACAGTCTGGCCATATGGTGTCTGATATAGATTGCTTTTCATGGGTCCTCATGGAATAGTCAGTAAAAATATCAATCCTATTTAATACAGTGTAGCATTGGCTGTTCCTAGGATATGTCGAAATGCTCAGGTTTGCTTCTCAGAAGGCAATGAGAGCACAGGTTGCCACATTCAGGATGTGGATGCTAACAGCGCTGTTTGCTCCAGGCAATCCCACAGACGCCAAGCTCGTGTGCCTTTTATATCAGCTTTTTTGATTTTTAATGTTATTCAACTGCAAAATAAAAAGTACTAAATTACTCTGCCCCCCACACCTGCCTCTCTCCTTCCACAAAGACACACAAATCTCACCACACCATAACACTTAACCAGTGCATCCCTAGACGGGCCATGCTGGTCAAGGCAACAGAGCTTTCACCTAAAGCCTCCTGAATGTCAAAGAAACTTTAAATAAAATGAGATGGAAGTGGGAGAGAACCATATGAAGGGAGTGTTTACTTCGATATTTGCACTCATATTTTAAGCTTTTTGCATGTGTCAACAAATATTACAGCTATCGGACTTGGAATCAGAATGTTTTACTGAAGAAAGGATGAGTAGTTCACACATTTTTAAAACAAAATATGTACTGGAAAGAGAGTTGCAATAAATATTTTAAAATACTAGATTTAAGCATGTGTGAATCAGCAGCTTAAAGACAGAATGCTAATAGAGCTACAATAAATTCAAATTAAGTACACCTGTATATTTGCTAACTGATGGGCAAAGTGGTTAAAAATTCCAAATTGCTTTTAAAAAAATCTAAAATGGAATGGATGTCAGTTATTTAAGATCCAAGATAAGAATGAAATTTTTTTAAAAGCACATTTATTGGATAATCTATGAGAATCTCACTCCATTGAACAAATGTGCAAGAACATTTCTGCATGAAAGTTACACATTTTGAGAAAGAGAATCTTTTGGGTGATAGTGTTAGCTTTGCTGCATTTATACAAACTTAAAAATAAAATGATTTATTTGAAAAATATATTTTAGCTCAACCTTTCCAGTTATTAAGATTCATCCTGTCTTCCTAAATAGCTCAAATTAGTGATATCCTACTATTCCTTTTATTTATTTCTTCATCAAATATTTATCTACATGGTACTGCTGAAGCATTTTGCATAGCACCAATACAACACAAACAATAGATCAAAACTCTTTTACCTCTTAAACTCACTAGATACCAGGACAGATAGAAAGGAAAATAAAACACACACAAATGAATATTTACTCAATAACTTTCTATGTGCCTGATACTATTATATATACTAAAGGTAAGGAAACACAAATGCCCCATTCTTCATGATCTTTTATTAAAGAGGGTTTATTAAGTCCTAGAATGTAAACTCATGGAATGCATTACGAAAAACAAAAATAAAAAATACTTTACTTTCTATGTAAAATATTACTGAATCCCAACTGAAATTCTTCAACAACTTATGCTATTGCTATAGTATCCCAAAAGATATTGTACAGTGCGCCAGAAAAGAAGCCAATCAAGAGTCAGAGGTCACCTCTGACATGAGGTTAGGCTGTGCCATTAAGGTGAAAGTGTGAGTCGCTTAGTTGTGTCCCAAATCTTTGTGACACCATGAGTAGCCTATCAGGTTACTCTGTTAATGGAATTCTCTGGGCAAAAATGTTGGACGCAGGTTGTTATTTCCTACTCCAGGGGATCTTTCTGACCCAGGGATCCAATCCTGCCTCTCACTTTGTGAGCAGATTCTTTACCATCTGAGCCACCAGGGAAGTCTTTATGCAATGAGGTCAGTGATTTAAAATACTAGGTCCCACTTTCTTCACCAGTTTTATCTGTAATGTGAGAGGATGGGTCAAATATTATCTAAGATCTCTCTAATACCAAAGTCAGTGTTTCTGAAACAATAGCCTTCATCCAATTCAAACTTGTTGGTTGGGATAACTTCAAACACTAAGGGAGCCACTGAGATCTGAGGGATTTTCTTAACACAACATAACTGAACCATCCTAAATGACATGGGGATGGTATTGGCAAAGTAACTGTCTTGCCAATAGGTCTGTTTTTGTCTTCATTCTTTCCACGTAAAGCTCAAAAGGTTTACTCTTCCTAATTTATGGCTATTACCAAAAAAAGAGAGATTTGATCTTTTTTTATACATAATTTGCTGGCGCTTATTAAGATTTTCAAACTGAAAAGTGAATGTGCTTTTATCTTTCACTGATTTGGGTAAGTTTTTTGAACAGTATCATTTAAACATATTTACTCCAAGGGTGGGCTTACTTGGTGTCTTAGCAGTAAAGAATCCATCAGCCAAGTAGGAGACGTGGGTTTGATCCCTGGGTCAGGAAGATACCCTAGAGTAGGAAAATGCAAGCAGATCCAGTATTCTTGTCTGGGAAATCCCATGACAGAGGATCCTGGTGGGCCACAGACATTGGGGTTGTAGAGTTGGACACAACTTAGCAAATAAACAACAATAGCAACTCAAAGGGTGCAGTAGCAAGGACTGTAAAAACTCAGCAGAGATTAACCATAGACGCTGGACCTAGCATTCCTGTTTTGATTCCCCTTTCTTGCCATGAAGACTATGTCACCTCTTTGTAACACTTCTCAGACCAATTACAGATCCTTCTAGATGTAATAATTCCAAAGTTCTTGAGTGTTAGAGTTGTCAAGTCATTATTATCTTCCAGAAGTATCCTCAACCACGTGAAAATGCCAAGCCTGGATCAGGCTGACTCATTCAGAACCTGTCTGTTCATAAACCACCCACCCCTAACATGTGGAACTCCAACACCAAGCTGGAGACGCCCACACATCAGACTCTGGTTAACAAAATCCAACCCACAATGTAACACTTGCCAGTGACAATATTATGACTGTAACTCACGCTCTTAAGTGCTGACCACAGCACAATGAGATTTTACTTTGTGATATTTTTATGACTTATTCTGATGCCAAGGTGAGAGAAGCAACAGAGAACCACGGATGGTCACGGATGGTCACGAATCGCTGGTAACTGGCCTTTTCTGATCTGCTTCCAGTGTTCAGAACTCAAACACAATTCCCTAACCTGTATGGAAATAAATAATGATCCCATTCATTAGTTCTAAGTAATAATTCATAAAGTCTGAACTATGTTACTGATCATGTGTATTTTTTATGCCGGCTTTATTTCTGCTGGTAAATAACAATCCACTTAATTACAGAAATAAATCTGCTGTGCCATCACCATGAACTTGAAAGTGATAAAAAAAGTTTAATAAAATAAAATAAACCCCAGAAATAGACACTCAATTAGATGCCATTCTTTGACTCCACCACTGCTTTATTTTAGTTCTTAAAAGACCTTCTGACCCCCTGAACATGGTTGCCCAGTGGAGATAATTGCTAGTCCTTCATATTAGCAATTACCTTTCTGAGATGTCTTTGTTATAACTAATTTCTTATTAGTTCCAGGCTCTTTGTCAGGCAGCCTGAACTCTTGTCTGTATTGTATATTCTTTTCTCTTTCTCCTGCCACTTTTCCCCCTCTCTTTTCTGCTATGATCTTCCTGTCCTAGAAAAGGTAATTTCACACATACTGAATTACTGCAATTTAGGTCAGAGAGACCAGGCACCATGAAAATAAGATCTTTATTTAGAAAAAAAAAAAGTTTCTGATCTATTTCTCCTGTTAAGCTTGTGAGAGTCTCACCTTCTCTTCTGTTATATTGTGAAAAAGACACTTTAAAAAACTCCTGAGAGGCACAAATATGCTAGCATCTTTCCATAAGTTGTTTAGGGTAAGAACACATCTTAGGAAACAAAAGTTTCTGATTTGGAGCCTTCTTTTCATGTCTTTAGGGCTTCCTGGGTGGCTCAGTGGTAAAGAATCTTCCTGTCAATACAAGAGATGCAGGAGGCATGAATTTGATCCCTGGGTCAGGATGATTCCCTGGAGGAGGAAATGGCAACCCACGCCAGCATTCTTTCCTGGAAAATTCCATGGACAGAGGAGCCTGGTGGGCTACAATCCATGGGGTCACAAAAAGTCAGACTTAGTAACTGAGTTGTGACTTGGTTCAAACCATATCTGATCATTTACCTTTATATGCTAAAGTCAATGGGAGGGGATATTTAGTGTGCTCTAATTATTCTGGTTTTCCAGGTTTGTCAAGGGAATTATTTTCAATGGTTAAGTTTTATTTTGCTTTTGTTCATGAATATCCATTTATTATCTGTGGGAAGGGATGCATATATCCTCATACACTGTGCTGACATTCTTCCAAGAGCTTTGCAAAGATTATATCATTTTGTCAAACACAACAATCTTATTTCGTAAATGAATAAACTGAGATTTTGAAAGCTCAAGCAACTTGCTGAAGATTACACAGCTCAAAAGTGCTGCCGTCAGCACTAAATCCTCAGGGTGGATAGTAGAAGGTTCTATGTCACTGCTTGTTTCGTCCAGCTCTACCACTACCCGCCACCAAATGACTAAATAGTGTGACCGAGTCCAAGTCCACAAACACTGCTGAAGGCCTTTAATGGACAGGCTTCAAGACTAGAAGCTGCAGGGCATGCAGAAGGGGATGAAAAGAAACTCGCCAGAGGCAAAATTCTCTAAAGAGAGGAAAAAGAAGTGAACAGAGAAGGCCATTTCCTGCTTTCTGACTGACACCCTGGTGTAGGCAGTGTTTACTCTTTCCCCTGGAGGGACAGCCACTGACCGACAGATGAGGCGGTTCGCTCCATTTTATTTTTTGCAAGACTTTAGTCATATTTTTCCAGCAGATGCCTTAACACTCCATCAAGGGCTTTACAGCATGCAAGCCACCCTACGATATTAAGGTTAAGATAGCTAGACGAGCAGCATCTCTACGGGACATGTGAAAATAAGATGTAAAGAAGGAAACAGATCTTGAATTAAACGCATATGACTCTGTTGCCTGAGAGGAGGCAGTGCTGATGATTTCACATATATCTGAATGTAAACTGGGACTCTGAAACTTATGCCTGGTAGTTAGTGATCCAGATGCTGCTCTGACTTAGGTTAAATGAGAAACCTCTTTCCCAAAATGGCATATTTTACCCCTTAATACAAATTAACTGAAGTGCCTAGTCTATGTGATGTCCTATCCTAAGTACCAGGGGTTCAGAGGGAAACACAAATTATCCATGGTCTTTCCATCAAGGGGCTTTCATGCATGAGGGAGATAGATAATAAGTATATTAATGCACAAATGCAAATTTAACTATAGTGATGCTTAGGACTATACTGAAAGGTGTTAGTGGGAAGTGAGGAGTAGACCATCTTAACATACACTATGCAGTGATGTTTGGTGTGTTTTGAAGGCACACCTGGTGTATTTGTTTGTGACCTTTTTGATCTGCTATAAGTGTTTGCCCTATCTGGAAACTCTGTTACTAGGTCAAAGGGTCAGGACCAGCCTGCTTCAGATACCTTAATCTGAGTAACTAAGAAGCCAATGAAACTATTTACTTTTTAATTCTAATATATATACATACAACAAAACCAAATTAATGTTCAGCTTAGCAAGAAACATCAACTCAAGCATACTTTAAAGTTTATGAGAACTTTTAAATAATGTCTTTGACTACTCAGCACGGAATTTAGCACAGATTATATTTTAAAATTGTCATAGCAAAAAAAAAATTGTCATAGCAAATCTGAACTTGTATCAAGAATATTCTAAGTATTTTTTGAAGCCAGTGATAACATTATGATGTCCAAATCCTATATCATTCATATGTAAATCAATATAAATGTAATTACATGAAGTACATTTTCTGTCAAACCCATTCAGTTACAATGCATATTTATTGTAGTACAGCGAAATAAGAAAAAAATAAAAGGAATTATTGGTCATTCCCACTCTGAGAGTGGGCAGGTGGGAAGTTCAGTCAGAAGATATGGGATACTGCTTTCCAGTTAATTCATGACACTCAGAAGCCTGATAGCTAAATCCCTGTGTGTGTGACTCTTTTCCTATAATACAATTTTAGAAAAGGTTGGTAATAAGGGAATAAAGAAATATTTTTAAAAGATTAAAGTTGGGTTAATGTCAACATTCTAGAAGAACCCAAGAAACATTTGACGATGATAAAATAATCGAGTGACATAATCAACATTATTTTCTTTTTGTTCTGAAGTTTGAGGGGTTTCACTTATTAATCAAATTACACAAACTCTTTTCTATCTTGTCATTAAAAATAAATATAACCATAGATGATACAGAGGAGAAATTTACAGTCTCTAACATCCTAAGTTACACAGTTCAAGTTGCAATTGTCAGCCCTGAATATATTTTACAATAAGGGCATAGGGTTAAAATCTTAATAGATGATAATATATCAGGTTGTTATGGACCAAGCACAAGACATTTCCACTAGACTTCTGAAAATAGCCATTATATTGGTGGTCTCCTCCATACCCCACTATTAATCAGAAATTACTGCTTGATGTTTCCTACAGCTTTAGATAGGGAGACAGAATCTTTTAAATTCATGATTCAATGTTCAACATTCTCGTTGATTATTTTAATCACATCACACACAGAAGCGCTTCAGTCATCCAATATTTCCCAGGAGACACAGCCTCAATTGCTATCTCTAATCTTTTTAGAGCACCCTCTTTGCTACTGTTCATTAATTAAACATAGTTTTGCTGATGCTTCTTTTGGCTGCTGTTCCTCCAGAAATGCCCAATCTCTTGTCATCACATCTTTTTCTTCATTGTAACCATATTGGTTCATCATCAATTATTTTTCTCTTTCAGAACTATTTTCTTCTCTTGTAATATTCTTTGATGACTTAATAAATCTTTACAATCAAATTCCACCTCATTTATTCAAATTGCCATCCTTCAAAGGCACTACTGATTTTTCTTTGTAGTTATTTCCTTATTCCCTGAAGGAGTTTAAGGCTCCAACACCAACTACAGACATATAAAAGTGCCCAGATTCAAGAGCAAAATTTCAAGCCAAGAGATGTGTTCAATATCAATATCAGTGTCATCTAGAAAGCGTCAGGAGCTACGGTAATAATACTAATTTATTCATTTATTTTCATTCACAGAGAGATGAGGGTGTATGTTCTTTCCCCCTGAATCTTCATTTGCTGGCAACTGTGGCATAAGTAACATTATTTGACTCTTGAAGCTAGATTTACAAAGCCACACAGTCTCTGCCTGGTACTTCTGTGACACTCACCAGTGAAACTAACCTACTATGTAAGTAGTCTAAATGCTCTGAGGTGATGTCCATGCTGTGAAAAAGCCCAAACAAGCACCCTGCAAGAAATGAGCACACCAGTTTGGGATGAGTTCACTACCAGTCATCTGAGCTGGCCATCTTAAAGTGGATCCCCAGTCTCAACTGGAGATGACCTGACTATGCTGTAGGGAGCAGAATCAATCATCCCAACTGAGACTTGCCCAAAATGCAGATTCAATAACTATTGCTGTTTTAGTCACTAAATCTTGGAGTAGCTTGTTACTCAGCAGTAGATAACCAATACATCTTAGACTTCAGAATATTTGCAGCTTATACTGGAAGACAGAAAATACTACCAACTTAAAACATCTGTATAACATATTTTGATATACACAACGTTTTCATGTAGTTTATTGTGTTTGGGTCAGTGGGGTAAGAACAAACACCCTGGGAAATCACATTTCCAACTGAAACTCCCTCTATGAACAAACAGAAAGAGCTGTTTGTTCTTCACAAACTTCACTATCATTTATTGGAACACATGATGTATAAACCTAGGATCACCGTGAGCATGAGAGTTATATTTGCAATTTAGTTATGGCTCTGACCAAAACTTTGGCATTCAGAAAGCTCCACAGAGACAGAGAAACCAGCAAATAATTTAACCCTTTTGCCAGAACACTCCTCCTAAGCCTAAACCTAGTCATGGTCCATCAATCCTACTGCTGGGAAGCTTTCTTTTTAACTTCCACACCTGAACTCTAATAATAATGATGATTATATTACTACTGTACTGCAACTGCTACTAACAATGATACATTTATTGATCAGTTGTTGTTGCTGTTGTTCAGTCACCCAGTCGTGTCCGACTCTTTGTGACCCCATGAACTGCAGCACCCCAGGCCTCCCTGTCCCTCACCGTTTCCCGAAGTTTGCCCAAGTTCATGTCCATTGCATCAGTGATGCCATCCAGCCATCTCATTCCCTGATGCTCTCTTCTCCTGCCCTCCATCTTGTGCAGCATCAGGGACTTTGCCAATGAGTTGACTGCTCCCATCAGGTGACCAAAATACTGGAGCTTCAACTTCAGCATCAGTCCTTCCAACGAGTACTCAGGGTTGATTTCCCTTAAGATTGACTGGTTTGATCTCCTCGCTGCCCAAGGGACTTTCAGGATTCTTCTCCAGCACCACAGTTTGAAGGCATCAATTCTTTGGCGCTCTGCCTTCTTTACCGTCCAGCACTCATAATTGTACGTGAGCACTGGGAAGACTGTAGCCTTGATTACATTGATCAGTTACTAACTACTAAATATTTTACTAAGCATTGTTCATATATTTTCTCACTTCATCATCAAGAAAGTCTATATAAGATAAATGCTAGTGTTATCAGCATTTCATGGAAAAGGAAATTGAAACACAGTAAAGTGAACTCAGTTGCCCAAGGCGATCCAATCTGGGAGCAGTGGCACTATGTTAAAACTCAGATAGCTTCAACCTGCAACCTGTACTCTGAACCACTGTGTGCCTTGTCCTCTTTTGTATTATGGCAAAGCCATTCTAAGTTCGCTCATCTTAACTGCCCAATTGATGGCTAGTTCCTGAGGGCAAGAATCAAAACGTGGCCACTATTTTATCTGTATAACCAATAGTGAAGTGCATGGCACAAGAATGGTTGGTATTGTGTAAAAGGATATTACATAAATGCACGGTAGGATGAATTGTATATGTTTTTTCTCCTTCTTGGACTTAATATCCTCATCAGGAAGATGAGGATGCTACATTAGGTGGTCAGAAATATCCTTTTCAGCCCTGAAATTTGATTATTCTTTGACTCATACTACCTTTATGTGAAACAGGAACTGAGTATTTTCATTGCCTTATCCCTAGAGCAGAAAATAATATGTTTCATAGGATGGTACTGGCCTCTCCTCTTAGCACTGGGGTTTCCTACTTTAATGAAATGAATCATTCCTTGAAGATCCTTGAGAAGTAGCCAGTTGAAAGAGACATACCTTTGTTCCTGGAGACTGGAGAGAAATAAAAAAATCCTCAAGGCCCATAGGGCTTGGCATTTCCCCGGGCAGATAGAGGTCAAGGTTGGGGTACCATTATCATTGCCACTTTGGGTCTCTGTGGTCCTCAGGAACAACTCATCCAGGCCTCCTCATCACAAGGTGAGAGAAATGAGAAGCTGAAGCTCCTTTTGCAAGGTGGCAAAATGAAGTACACATTTTATAGCCTAGCTCTTGGAATTTGATATATAAAGGCTATGGAATGCTGAGTTGGCTTTAGGAGAGAGATGATCTAGTTCTGTTACCTAGTCTAATTTTGCTTTTTTTTTTTTTTTTAATGGAGGGAAGAGGAGGCAGGTATTAAGTTCATTGCCAAGCAAAATTGCTCAGCACAACCTTCCCTGTTCGAGCTCTCACAAATGAGAGGCGTGGATCTCTGCCCCAGATTCTCTGCTCCATTTAGGTATTGTAGTCATCACATCAAAGTCTTTATTTTTTCCTCTCAGAAATGCTCATGTTTTTCCCCTCGGCCATCAGTGGACTACTCCCCATATAATTTACCTGGGACTTCCTGGGTTGTCAGGCTTTACTATTTCCCTAGCAATGACTTCAGAAAATGATTTTGTATCTACAAGATACAGTTCATGCCCTCCTTTTCTTATTTTATATTCGTGCCAAGTTGTCTGTAAAATGAGTCATTTCCCTTACTCACTAACATGGTAAAATGAAAATTGTCATCTTTGAGGGAAAGGAAAATAGCCTAAATGAGGAGAAACTGTGTATGACTAAAGGGTTAATATCGATATATGACACTTTGACACTATAGATATTTAAGCATTTTCCCTGTGTGTAACCACAACTATTATATAGTATCACACTCCTATTGGATCTGCCTACTGTACTATTTGACTCTTTTCTTTTCATGTGTCAAATATACATTCATTTTATTGCTAACAGTTTGGTCAACTCCTGGAATGTGTACATCTGCTATGATCTTCACTGCTCTGTGATTTCCTGGGGACCTTCCTAGATTTATTTTACTATACATTCTAGCGGACCCTTGTAAATACTGACCCTTGGTATCTGTCATTACAGTGATGACAGACAGAAGGGCTTTTGCAGAGCCTGCCAAGAAAACTCATTCTCCCAGGTTTACCCAACTTCCCGACTCACATTAAACTTTGGATGTTGGCCAATTTCCTCCAAACGAATGTGAGAGAGTATCAAACTTCTTTTTTTGTCCCCCCTTTGTTCTTTGACAAAATCATCTAATGATCACATTGTCCCTCCCCTGTTTCCATGTCTAGTAACCCTGAGGTCACTTTGATTCAGATTCTTTCTTTGAGACGAACATTAGTCAGACTGTTAGGAATTCACGTATGTGTAACTTGGCACAGAGGTTTATAGAAAATCTGAATGACAGTCACACACTGTCCTGAGACTTTGGTTTCCCTCACTGCTTTACTGCCTTCAGTCTGTCTCACTGTGTGGAAACCCTGAGCTTCCTGCTTCTTTCTAACCTTCAGTGGTTTGGTATCTTCGATTGCTTAGTCTCATTATAAGATCTGAACACACGAATCTCATTTACACCTGTCAAGCAGAATTACAGAATTTTTGAAACATGTGAACAGTCTCTTTACTGCTTGGCCTCCTTCCAAACTGCTATCTTCCTTTCTTCCATTTATTCATTAGACATTTATTGAGCACTTATTATGAACTGGTATTGTTACAGATACTATGGATAATTTGTTCAACAAAAGAAATGAGATTCCTGGTATTTGTATTTCTGGAAGGCAGGGAGAGGAGGAGATGGAAATAAAAGAATAAACTATAAACAAGATAACCATTGAAGGAATGAATTATCTAACAGCAATTGTAAAGGATAAATGTAACAGAGAGTGATTGGGGGTAGTAGAACGATTGGAAAAGACTTCAGAATTGAGTTGAAATGAGCTTGAGATGGAAGGGAGTTTCATATTTTAAAGGTGCTAAGACAGTAAATCTTAAAAGTTTTCATCACAAGGGAAAAAAATGTGTAACTTTGCATGGTGACAGATAATAACTAGACTTACTGTAGTAATCACTTGGCAGCATATACAAATACTGAATTATTATGTTACATACTTGAAACTAACATTATATGTCAGCTTTATCTCAATAAAAGAAATGAGTTAGTCATGCAACCAATACTTTATAATAAGAACATATTCCAGGCAAAAGGAGCAGCATATGCTGTGATGGGAAAAACCTGGCTAGAGAAAAGAAGAAAAGAATACAATGAAAATGAGAAAGCCAAACTTAAGAGCAGAAAGGCATTGCATCTCTTCCAAGTTACCAAAGGTTAAATAATTAGTAATCATACACTAAAGAGGACAATGCTGATCTATTTTTCCTATACATTTGTTTCATCATGACACATGGTGGAACTCAACTTAACCCATTAAATGTTGAACCAAAAATCTGTGAGATTGCAATCAGGTAACAAGTTTCTTATATATAGTTCTATTATTTTTCCTCAGCATTTCCTTCTTTTTGAAATTTCTTTCATAAGAATATATTTTTGATTTCTGCAAAAGCATGAGCATGTGATACAGCATAACTAACAGCAGAGTTTGAGAATCAGGAGATAGATCAGTCAAATGACAAATGCCATTTATTCTAAAATGGAGATTTATTCTAAAATAGAGTAGAAAACATTGTGATGTATTTATACAATAGAATGAAAATGGCCAAAGTAATGCTATAAAAAAGAATATGAATGACTATCACAAATGGAGAATTGTTAAAAGAAGACAGATACAAAACCATACACACTATCACCATTCAGTTTATTTGACATTAAAAGTAGACTAAACACATAATTTTCGAACGCATGTGAGTGTGGTAAAACTATATTGTTGTGCTCAGTTGCTAAATCACATCGAACTCTTTGCAACCCCATGGACTGTAGCCCTCCAAGCTCTGTCCATGGGATTCTCCAGGCAAGACTAATGCAGTAGGTTGCCATTCCCTTCTCCAGGGGATCTTCCCAACCCAGGGACTTGAATCCAGGTCTCCTGCATCTCCTGCACTTGGAGGTGGACTCTTTACCACTGCACCACCTGGGAAGCCCTGGAAAAACTATAAAGAAAAGCAAAGAAATAATCAAGAAGCTTAGAGGAAGCATAGGAGGGAGGGGAAAAGGAATGGAATCAGAAGTGGGCTGGGTTGGTCAGCGTTTCTGGGAAGCAGGCAATTACCCATCCACTGCCCTGAGTGGCAGGTTAATGGCTGTTTTTTTTCTTTTTTTTTTTAAATAAATCACTGACTTGCATATCTTTTATGGCAGATTCATGTTGAATAATTCCAATTTTCAGAATAAAAATTGATTAAAAACAGAGAATAACACAGTTCTCACCACACAATAAAGATTTCATTCATTAGAACAGATGGTATTACTAGTTTAGAAATACATTTCTCCTCACTTGTGAAGGGAAGGATTAAGTGAAATATTTAACCTACTGAGTCTACATGTCTACTCTGGACACGGTTTTCTGAGTATAACAAGAAATCCAGACTTATTTTTGTCCAAACTAACATTTGGAAATAATCATACATTAAAAAAAAAATTGTCAATGCTAGAGTAGTTTAAATCTTAGTGTGTGTTCCATAGCCACCAAATTTAATTTATATTTTGCATTTCTTTACATGTGCATAACTAACAGACTCACCAAAATAGTTTGAGCTGTGTCTGTTCTCTGCTTCTCTAACACTGGAATGGAAGCAGGGCCCTTTCTTGTCCTGAAGACTGTGGAATCCTTGGAATCTGCAATACTACATGGCACACAGCAGGCAGTCAAGAATGTTTGTGGTTCTACTGACTGGAGTCATCCTATTACAGGGCTCTTGGTACTTTTATATTAATGAGTTAAAAGCAAGAACAACTGTTGGAATAGACACATTCAAATTCTCGGTGATGACTAATAGTTTTACTGGCAGGGTCTGTAACTGTGGTGCTCCTATAAGGTCAACAAAGATGGGGGCACAGTTAGATGTCACGACAGAGCCTCCCTCATCTGTAACCATGCAGAGCACCACTGTTTCAGACCCTATCAACAAAATCATTTTTAATAGCTTGACTGAGCCTGCAAAGACTTATTCACTTTTTTTCATCCTGCCTATACACCCTTCCCCACTAGAAAGTAGGTGAAAGAAAGAGACTGAACTGGCATTTGAAAGAGTTTTACTCTTCTTCTTTCTAAGTCATCCTTTAGCATGACCAGTATCAGTGAATACTTTGTGTTATGAAACCAGAGAGTTACAAACATGTAACTTATGTTTTTGCTTAGTTGTGAGGGCCTAGAAGCATGCACACACACACACAGAATGAGAGAGAGAGAGAAAGAACTTATTAGAGTATTTAGAGAATTTCTTAAAACAGTCAACATTTCAAACAGATAATAATTTTGCTGGAAGACTAATATTTATTGTACCATGGTGCTAGGTAAATTTGAAATTACAACCTCAACTCCTTGATTTGCATCAATAAAGAGATACTTCCAAGAACCTTTCTTTCATATCAAAACCTTAATTTGTCAAAGCAAACAATATCTATCTTTTTGCAAATGCTTATTACATTTTGGACTATTCCTAAACCGTATGTTCTGTCTTACTAAAAGCCAGCTATAGACATGTTGGCCATTCAAGACAGGAGATTTTTAAAATTTTAGTATTGTCAGAAGAGTGTGTAATTTCCTCGATTCTGTCTCACCACAGCAGAGATTTGAAGCAGCGGACCAGTGTTACAGCTCAGTTACAGTTCAGAGTTTTATTTGGCATTCGATAGTACACCCTCAAGGCGTGAAGGTGGGCAGATCCCAAAGGAGAGGCCTCAATACACCTTGGCTTCCTCTTTTTATAGGTTCTGTCTCCTGCCCCCTGAGCATGCCCTATGCAAATTGGGCTATCCAGGAAGAGGGCTTGCTTGTTTCACCTGAGGTTCTCACTCTTGTCCATGGATTCTCTTTTGTCCATTTTCTTTCTGTCTTTCTTTTTTTTTTGGTGGGCTTTTCCCTTTCTTTGTCTTTTAGCCACCACCATTTGGACTCTGTTTTCCTATTCTAACTACCTAGCAGCATCCTATAAGGTTACCTCAAAGTGGTTAATGATCACCAAGAACTGGAAATGGTGGATATTCTGCCTCTGTGATTCAAACTAGAGCTCAGGCAACCTTTGGCATAATCAATAGATAAAATAACACTGGGGTGGTTTAAACATGGAAAAACTGGTTCAGGTAATGTGGTTTAGCAGAGAAGACAATGGCAACCCACTCTAGTACTCTTGCCTGGAAATTCTCATGGACAGAGGAGCCTGGTAGGCTGCAGTCCATGGGATCGCACAGAGTCGGACATGACTGAAGCGGCTTAGCAGCAGCAGCAATGTAATTTAGAGTCAAATCACGGAAGTACTGAAGATTCAACGGAGTTAATGAATACCATGCTGCAGTCTCCATAAAGGAACCAACAAATATGCAGCAAAATCCTGAACTGCAGCTTTGAAATAAAGAGCTTAATGTAATTCAATGCTTATTGGTTGCCTAGAAACTAACTTGGATGCAGGTTGGGAAGGGAGGACTACAAAACATGAAGGGTTCATAGGTTTAATAAGAAAATTATTAACTCTGAACTGTGGGGCGATATGAGATATATGTTCTCCAGTGTTCTCTCCCACGAGCCCCTTAATATATTAACGGGCAAAGTCAAAGGGTGTGAGGAAGAGGCTGCTACAGAGTGACAGAACGGTGGTTAGGGCTCCAGGCAGTCTTTGATAGCAAATATCATCATATTCAAACCTGCTGTCACTGCAACCAGAGATTATCTCCCCTTCTTTTGACAAACTGCATCTGAGGCTAAAGCTTGCTTATTTAATTTTCCTAAAATATCTTTCTAGAAATATATCACTTAGGACTTGGTTATTACATGAAAAATGTCACCATTTAACTAGATTACTAAGGATGTTAAGCATTTAGAAAAGGACAGGAAGGGGTGAGAGGAGTGAGTCGGAAGACAGTTGAATAGCTTTTACATTAAGAAAATTGAACGAGCTGTGAAATGGGGCTAGTTTTTAATTTTTAATTGAAAACCACAACATGTTAAGGAGTCATTGATATCACTCATATCGTTCACTCATGTTGCTAGTTCAGCTTCCTGTTTTTATTTACATATAGAAACTGAGGAGCTGATGCACAGGTGGCAGTTGAAGAGGTGTAATTTTTAGCATTTCCTCTAAAATCATTCATAAATAGCCCTCTCACTTTAGCATAGTGCATGCACAGTAGATACCATGCTTCAGCATCTTGGCTTGAAAGAGTTGCTCAGGGAGGACATATTTTACCCTAATTATTTTTGACAGGAATTAGGTCAGATTAATTAGTTTAAAATTCGGCTGAACAACAGTGTCTTTGCTAACTACTTTAGGGCGTATACATAATTCACTTACAACAGGATGAAAAGGAAAATACTAGGGGAAAATGCAAACTCTGACCCCTTTTGTGGACAACTCATTAAAAAAGGTCTCTTTATGACCTAAAAGGTCACAAAGGGAGCAGAGCGTATCTAGAACATTTAATTCAGTATGAGAACAAAAGTTTCTTTATAAAAATAAATAAATATAAAATTTTATATTTTATAAATATAAAATAATTTATATATTTTAAATATCAAACCAGTCAATCCTAAAGGAAATCAGCCCTGAATATTTACTGGAAGGACTGATACTGAAGCTCTAATACTTTGGCCAGCTGATGTGAAGAGCAGACTCATTGGAAAAAACCCTGATGCTGGGAAAGACTGAAGGTAAAAGGAGAAGGGGGCGTGGCAGAGGATGAGATGGTTTTATAGAGTCACTGACTCAATAGACATGAATTTGAGAAAACTCTGGGAGATAATGGAGAGGGAAATGGCAACCCACTCCAGTATTCCTGCCTGGAGAATCCCGTGGACAGAGGAGCCTGGTGGGCTGCTGTCCATGGGGTCGCACAGAGGCAGACACGACTGAAGGGACTTAGCAGCAGCAGCAGCAGTAGCTGGGAAATAATGGGGGACGGGAAGCCAGGTGTGCTGCAGTCCATGGGGTTGCAAAATGTCAGAACAGCAACATGTTTTAAGAAGCAATATTTAATATATTTAATATACTTTAAGGTATACACTTATAATAGTTTAGAATATATGTGCCAGAGTAAGACACTGAGTGGTTAAGAACTTGGATTTTAAAGAAAAGATTTTCCAAGCTCAGCCCCTTGCAAGCTCAGACTCTGGGCAATGTACATACCTCCTGAAGGCTCACGTTGCCCTTGTTAAACTAATAATAGCATTTAGCACCTACTTTATGGCTTGCTGTCAGACTTAAAATATGAGCTACGTAAACCACAGCAACTGACAAACAGTAAGTAATATTTATTAGGTATTATAATTTCTATAGTAACATGGGAAATTAAATAAATGTTTTCCTACAGACTTTGAAGCTAGTCCTAAAAATACCTTTAAAATGAATTTGGCTTGGACTGCGTTAGAAAAACCTCTTTAAATTTAGGTTCAAATTTCTACAGGGAAAGATGTAGATTAAATATACATTGATATCAAGCAAAAGTCAAAATTGTCCAGGGGCACTCAGGCTGATAGGAGATCTGGGTATATCACTTGTCCAGAGTCCAATTCAGATCACAGGAAGCATTTCTAAACCTTTGATTTGTGAGAGAAACCCAAATGAAGATTTTTCTTTTTTAATATGAAACCTCCTGAAATTTAAACACTTTCTCACAGACAATTCTTTTTTTTTTAATAATCATATGAGACAAACTTGTTCTCACATCAGTTTTTATTAACTGAAGTATTCTAGAATAAATTAGGGATCTGGGGACTCATAATCCAGCACTTAGAAACATGTAAACTGAAGACTAATTTTGTTGACGAAACAAACTAGTTACAGCCTCTGTTACAGAGGATCACTTTGACTTTCTCTTTAAGAGCTTAAAAATTAGATGGAGTGGAAGCCATTAAGATTGATTACATTGAAGGAAATAGTAGAAATATTTTCAAAATGTTGATCCAACCTGAAAAAATACAACTTGTAACACCATCCGCATCAGCGCCATCTATTTTGTTGCCTAACACATACGTTAACACGATTGTCACTAATTTAATTTATGTGTCTTTCTTGAAAAACAACTGAATACTGAAGAGAATCCATGCCTTGCCAGACACGTGAGGCGTAAGTCTGGATGGTACTGATCATACTTGGCCAAGAAGATGCTTTCTTATTTTCCATCAAGGAACTGTGTGTCTGAATTCTATCATTTATCTACATGGACAAAATGTCAATAGAATCCTTTGACTATTGTAGGACAAAACTCAGCTATTATAGTGGAAAAAAGGAAATAAGTGCGGTTAGCGTGGAGCAGTAAAAAGAATGCAACTATTTTAAATCACCAAGTGACTGATTGTAATAATCATCATATACTGGCCATTCCCAGTCTCATCTCTTCTCTTTACTAGAGGAACAAAAGCTTATGAGGTACTGAGTCTGAGAAAATCATAGATTCTCATAGATCTTCGTAGATTCTCATAGGTGCTCTCATTTCTCCTCATTGAAGAGCTACCTAAGTTGGTTGGATGTGAATGAAATGCACAGAAACATGATAATTAAAATAACAACAGGAGAACTAGTATCTTTGGGGAAATAAAGGAGGCAAATAGATGTTTGCTCATTTTGCTTTTGTTTCTCAGGGGGTAAATAAGTGGTAGCTTGCTCTTGGTAAGAGTTAGCTTTCTCGAGCAAACAGGCTCACCCACAGGAAAGCTTATCTTTTCAGTAAAAAGAAGATGTAAACTTCTATTCCTTCATAATCTAATGCTTTTGTTAAACTATGTTACAGTACATAGGTCCCAAAATAATTATGGGTTGAGCCACAGGAGCAGAAGGGATAATAGTTCAAGGTTATCAGAGTGTTTTCTCATGTTAATGATGGATTAATATCATTGTTATGACATGTATATTTACCTTGTGTTATGACTAATACATAGAGTGTAATGACCCTATATGACAATAATGGTGATACTGACCAGGAGAAAGATGATATTACTACAAATAGTTCTCTGATTAAGCAGATTGTTGGGGCAGGGATAGGTTTGTAAAATTTACTTGTAGTCATCATGCTGCCATTAGTGGAAGAAGTGTTTGTAGGCCATAGACTAAAATCATATTTTGGCTATGAATATTGGTCATTTGAATTAGTCAGGCAAAATAATATATTAATAGATGATATGAAGCTGTGGGCAATTATTAGGACAGTAGTTCCCATGTAACTTCAAGGTGTTTGGGTAAGGATAGCTACTATGACAGGTGCCATCTAGTTAACAGAGGAGCATGTGATAAATTATTTTTAGTTGGTTTGGTGCACAGAGATTGAGCTCGCAATAATTATTCCTCATAAAGACAATGTGAGGAATGGCTACTTTGTTACGGGGCTCACAACGTATTGTGAGTATACCACATCATCATAGCATACCACAGCCACCAAATTCGAGTAGCAGGGCTGCAAGAATCATGGGTCAGGTAATAAGGGCTTCTACATGCAATTCTGGCATCATCGGTGCAACACACAAAGGGACATTTTACCCACAATTGCTTTCAATATTTTACACGCCAATCTTGTGAAAATATTAGATCAAGAGTTAGGTATTTTTGGGGCTCAGTATTATATTTGGAAAATGTTTAGTGAGCCTAGAGTGTTTTGGATGACACTAGTGTGACTAGAAGTGGGAGGGATGCTGCTAGTGTGTAAAATAAAACAGAAGTCTTGTATTAAGTCATTCTGTCTGGTACCCTCAAGAAGCAATAATAACTAATGTTGGGACTAGTGTTACTTCAAAAAAGATGTAGAATAGAATCAGTTTCATAGCCTTGATTGTTAAGATTAGAATTATACGTAGGGCAATTAACATAGTGGGGCTTCCCAGGTGGCTCAGATAGTAAAGAATCCTCCTGCAATGCAGGAGACCTGCGTTCGATCCCTGGGTTGGGAAGATCCCCTGGGAAGGGGAATGGCTACCCGCTCAAGTATTCTGGTCTGGAGAATCCCATGGACAGATGAGCCTGGCAGGCTACAGTCTGTGGGGTCGCAAAGAATAGGAAACAACTGAGCAACTTTCACTTTGCTTTATACAGTGTCTTGTTCCTGCTTTTTCTCTGAGCCAGTGATTCTTTACACAGGTGTAATTGGCTAGCTCTGAGTGTAAGTGGTAAGTTGTTACAGTTAGTAAAGTTGATGACAGAGAGTCAGAGATGATTCAACAAAAGTTAAGGCTGTTGTCATTAAATTGGTTAAGAAGGTGAAAGTGAAAGTGTTAATTGCTCAGTCATGTCCAACTCTTTGTGACCCCACAGACTGTAGCCTGCCAGCATCCTCTGTCCATGGAATTCTTCAGGCAAGAACACTGGAGTGGGTTGTCATCCCCTTTTCCAGTGTATCTTCCTGACCCAGGTAGCGAACCTGGGTCTCCTGCATTTCAGGCAGAATATTTTACCATCAGAGCCACCAGGGAAGGTTAGAAGGGAAAGACTAACAAAATTAATTAGTAAGCTGTAAGTTGTGATGTTAATTCAAATTATATTGTGTTTTGATAAACATGTTAGCGGCATCAGAATAGTTGGGATAATAATTTTTAACATCGGGGAAAGTTGGGATTTTTGTAAGCAACGCTGCAGGTGCTTGATGATATTTCTAGCAGGGAAAGGTCAGTTTTCATTCCAGTACCAAAGAAGGGTCAAGCTGCTGTAAACTGCGCTCACTTCACATGTTAGCAAAGTAACGCTCAACATCCTTCAAGCTAGGCTTCAGCAGTATGCAAACCGAGAACGTCCAGGTGTACCAGCTGGATTTAGAAAAGGCAGAGAAAGCAAGGATGAAATTACCAACATTTGTAAGAGCATAGAAAAAGAAAGGGAATGTCAGAAAAACATCTACTTCTATACTGACTACACTAAAGCCTTTGACGGTGTGGATCTCAACAAGCTGTGGAAAAACTTAAAGAGATAGGAACACCAGACTACCTTGCCTGTCTCCTGAGAAACCTGTAAGCAGTCAAGAAACATCAGTTAGAAGCAGACATGGAACAATAGACTGGTTCTTAATTGGGAAAGGAGTAAGACAAAACTGCTTATTTAACTTCTATGCAGAGTATATCACGTGAAATTATAAGCTGATTGAAGCATAAGCCGGAATCAAGAATGCTGGGAGAAATATCAATAACCTAAGCTATGCAGATGATACCACTCTAATGGCAGAAAGTAAAGAAGAACTAAAGAGCCTCTTGATGAGGGTGAAAGAGAAGAGTGAAAAACTTGGCTTAAAACTCAGCATTCAAAAAAGATCATGGCATCTGGTCTCATCACTTCACGGCAAATAGATGGGGAATGGAATTTGTGAGGGAATGGAATGGAAAGAGTGAGAGACTTTATTTTCTTAGGCTCCAAAGTCACTGCAGATGGTGATGGCAGTTGTGAATTTAAAAGACACTTGATCCTTGGAAGAAAAGCTATGAGAAACCTAGACAGCATATTAAAAAGGCAGAGACATCACTTTGCTGACAAAGGTCTGTATAGTCAAATCTATGGTTTTTCGGGTAGTTGTGTACAGATGTGAGAGTTGAACCACAAAAAAAGCTGAGAGCCTAACAATTGCTGCTTTCAAATTGTGGTGCTGGAGAAGACTCTTGAGAGTCCCTTGGACAGTAAGGAGATCAAACCAGTCAACCCTATAGGAAATCAACCCTGAATAAATCTTGGAAGGATTGATGCTGATACTTTGGTCACCTGAAGTGAAGAACGAAAAAGATCTGGAAAAGACCTGGATGCTGGGAAAGATTTAGGGCAGAAGGAGAAGGAGGCGACAGAGGATGAGATGGTTGGATGGCATCACTGATTCAATGGACGTGTGCTTGGGCAAACTCTGGGAGATAGTGAAGGATAGGGAAGCCTGGCCTGCTTCAGTCCATGGGGTTGCAAAGAGTTGGACATGACCTAGTGACTGAACAACAGGCCTTCCCTGGTGCCTCAGTGGTAAAGAATCCACCTGCAGTGCAGGAGATACATGTTCCAACCCTGGGTCAGAAAGATCCCCTGAAGGAGGGCATGACAACCCATTCCAGTATACTTCCCTGGAGAATCCAATGGACAGAGGACCCTGGCAGGCTGCAGTCCATAGGGTTGCAATGAGTTGGACATGATTGAAGAGACTGAGCACGTATGCACCATGCAGACATGGTAGAGAAGATATTAAGTGGGACTGATATATTTATAGCCCTATAAGAAAAACTGTGAATGCTGGAATAGCATTTATATAGACAACAGATACTCAGTCATTATGAATTTGATCATAATGAGTCAAAATCATTTGTTTTAATTTAAACTAGTTATCCTATTTGGTTCATTCTGATCCATTTTGAGTTCACTCAAGAGCTACACTTACTGCTAGTAGTGAGATTAGACTTAGTGGTATGATGAGTATTGTTTTTAGGTTGATAGCTTGCGCTGCTCAGGGCAGGGGTAGAAGCAGGACAATTTCTTGATCAAGGAGAGAAACGTAATGGCTACCAGGACAATCTTTATGGAAAATCCTTTTGGGGTCAAATCCACATTTATAAAGACTTGATTTTTTTGTATGTCTTTAGTTGGGGAAGTCAGAATTTGCCGAGTACAAGTATTAAAGCTAGTTAATATTTTAATACATTAAAGCATGTTTCTGGTTAATGCTAATATAAGGCTTATTATTCTTTTCAGATTATACCAAAACTGATTAGAAGTCAACTGTACTAATTGATACTAAAAGAATAGGACCCTCATCAATAAATGGAGATGTATAGAAATAGCCATACTACGTCTACAAACTATCAGTATCAGGCAGAGGCTTCAAATCTGAAATGATTTGAAATTTTAGTTGTCACAGGCAGCAGACAATTAGGGGAAGTAGAGTCAGTGATCACTTCTAGGCCTTGGAGGACTTTGGTCATGAAAATGGTTGACCCATATATTCCATCTGAGATTTTAAAGTTGTTTGATAATACTCTGAGGCTTGCAGTAGGTAGAGAAACATGCATAATTTCCTTCTATCCAGCTGTTCTGAGATCAGGTAATAGATGCTCCAGAGGCAGTAAGACAGGTGTTGAGAAGTGGTACATCTAATGGGTTTAGGGAGTGAATGCCTGCCAGAGGTCAGCAACTTCCTAGTTCAAGCAGAGGGGCAAGACTTGAGCAATAAAAACCTTAGAAGAAGCCAGTATAAAAAGAGAGACTCTGAAATAATAGAATCATGCCATGTCAACATCCTTTTTTGAATGAAAGTTGTGACAGCCTTGAAAAGTGCATTCCCTGATGATATCTCATCATCATTGATATACTGTTTAGATACTAGTTTATCAGCCCAAACATAATTAAAAAATTGAGTTAAAATGGACTCATTTGATTAGATTGGACATTAGGAGAAGGGCGAAGAGCACTCCTGTAAGAGATCTGGGGCAAGGATTTACTATTAATACATGATATTCATGGATTTTGTGAGTTATCATGTGTTTTTTGTGTAGGTAGAGGCTTACTGTCGGGGTAAGCATGTAAGCTAGAATAAGGCCTACCGCATGTTCAAGAACAGTGAGAAGAACAAGACTAACAAATGTAACGAGGGTTGTGGGAGGGTTAACACTTACTAGAGTCGAGTATGCTCCTCTGATTAGGTGAACTGACAGGTGACTGGCTGTGATACTGTCCAATTAGTTGTAGGGTTAAGGCTATTGATTGGATAAATAAGCTACTAGTTTCAATAATTACTAGCATAGGGATAAGAGGGATTGGTGTCCCATGTGCTAGAAATGCGGATAGAGATGCTCTTGATTTATGGCAGAAGCCAGTGATTACAGTGCCTGCTCAAAAGGAATCTCTGGGCCTAAGGTAATTGAAAACTGCATAGTGGGTATAGATGGGTTCGGTAAGAGACCGAGTAAGTTTGTTGAGCCAATTAATAAGTGATATAAGTACTAATATTCTAGTTTGTTCCTTATAGCTCTGGATGATCATTATTTGTTCTGATATAAACTGAAATAGTCATTGCTGAAGAGAAATTATGTGGTTGTTAGTCAATCGGTTGAGTGTGGGGAAAAATGCCCAGAAACATAATAATTCAAATAAAAACAGTCAGAGCTAGTATTGTTGGGGTAATGAAAGAAGCTAATAGATTTTTGTTCATTTTGTTTTTGCTTCTCAAGGGGTAAATACAAGGTAGCTTTTTTTTTTTTTTTTTTTTTTTTTCCATCCAGCAAGCTCTCTGGAGAGGAAAAGCTCAAAGAGGAGAAAGTTAGTTTTATCACTATCAGTATCAGCCATCAATACTTTGTACACAGGCTTTGTACTTCTCAGTATCAACCAATTGTAACTGATATTATAGTTGCCACTGGCAGGGCCAGCACAGACCAGAGTCTAAGATGTGGAGTCTGAGTGAGAAAGATACAGATGAAAATCTCTTCTCCTACAATATGCCTTGATACGATGTTACTCTAAAATCATGGAGGATGTTATTGTTGATATGAGTGTGGCTTTTATCTGTATCAAATAAAACGATCTAATTCTAAATTTGAAGAGCTTCCAATTGAAGTAGAGAACATTAACATAGAATATGAGCAAGTAAAAACCAAAAGAAACAAATATTGTTAATAAACTTTGCATTGTAATATTTGACTACATTCCTGATTGCTTTTATAGTTAAGAAATACGAACACCTGCTGTTTCTTGAATGTGAAATCTGAGTTGAACTACGTTAGGTGCTTTATATACGCAATCTCATTTAATCACCATAACATCCCCCTAAGGTAGGTATTACTATAATCTTCATGGTAAATATGAGGAAATTGAGCTTAAAGGAGTTCAGTATTATTCTCAAAGTCCCCCAGATGGTGATGCTTAAGCAGTGATAGCAGATACTGATCTCAAGCAGATTCCAGGATGTAGCGCCTTATATCCTTCGGCCCCACTGGAACCCACACTACACCATCTAAATTTGTGTGGGCATGTTTAAACCAGCTGGCTACTGTTATGTACTGGCAAGAAAGGACAGGGGTGGTATGGCAGCTCATGTGATGGAAAGTGTAGGAAAAGCTCATTTGTAAGTGTGGCCCCATGGATCTGGGCCACCACTAGAGGGCAGGCTAACATTCAGGCATATTTCAGTATTTTTAGCATAACCAAAATACACAGAACAGAAAGCAGTACCTTAATTTGCCCCCTTCCTCATACCCAAATGTAAAACAGAATAGCTCTTTGGAAGAGTATTTGGTAGTTTCTTAGAAATTTCTTAATAAACATAAACTTAAAACACAATCCATTCTTTTTATTGCTGAATTGTATTGTATCTTCATTCAAAAGTTGATAGATGAAACACTTCAAAAAAGCTTCAAAAAATTAGAGATTGGAGCATGTCAAGGGTGATATAAGACATTTACTCAAGCTGCTTCCTTCCTAAAACATTCACCCCTGCCCACATTCTGCTGTAGCCACCTCCACCCCTTCCAACTTCTTTTAAAAGATATGTCTCTGCTTCATGTCTCTTCATCCTCATCTCATATTCAACTCTCAACCCACTGCAATCTGGCTTCAGCCCACATTATTCTACTGAAACTATTCTTGACAATTTGTTATGACCTCCTTTTTTGTTACATGTACTAGGTGTATTCCAGCCTTCATCTTTACTTTCTTTCTCAACACTTTTGACCCTGTCGACTATTCCTTCTCTTATGTCCATTCTCTTTACATATAACTTGTGATATTTTATGCTTTAATTTTCCTTCCACACATGTGGTTACATTTTCATAGTCTTCTTTCTGGGTTCTCTCGCCTCTGTCCATCTTTATATGCTGACACTACTTAGGCTTCTATGTAAGATTCTTTTTTCCTTTTACTTGAAGGTGGGGCTGGCCAGAGAACTATCTACATAAAAATCATCAGAGGGGATTCTACTTCTCAAATATGCAGATTTGTGAGCTACATCCTATACCCACTCAATAAGACTCTGAAATTGGTACCCAGGATTCTGAATTTTATCATGTCTCCTGGGTAATTCATCTGACCCCAAAGTCTGAGAATCTTTTCAGAATCTTCCTTGGGTAATATCACCTATTTCCATATGTTCAATTACCATCTACCTGACGAAAATTATAAAAATTTTCATCTCTAGGTCATTCCTGAGCCTCAAGGTCCATAGATCCAAACTTCTAATAGTCATTTCAGTGGGAAGCATGAAACCTTTTATGCCCCCAGATGATTTTCTTCTTCACTTGCAAACTTCTCCTCTGGTTTCTATCTTTGGAAGCAGAACCAGCCACCACTGCTAAAGATTCTAGAAATCTAATTAGCTTTCCTGACCTCATACTCTCACTCTTCTCTATTTATAAATAATTATGAAGCTCTCTCAATTTAATCTTCTGAAAAACTGATGATTCCATCTCCCCTTAGTGGTATCCAAGTTGAAGCTGAGCATGTCTCTCACTTGGAACCATGACAGCAGATTCCAAAAAAGTCCCTCAGCCTCTAGACTTAGGCTCACCTGTCTGTGATTTTTTCTTCACATTGAAATAACTTTTCTAGAATGTGAACCTGGCCAGACAACTTCCATAATTAAAACCTTATTACAGAATCCCAAAGCTCTTAGAAGGATGGTCATGCTTCCATGATACAACCTCAGCTTACTGCTTCAGTCTTCTTTATTATCTCCAGTTTCTGCTTTATCTTTATAAAAATTGTGACTTTTAAGTCAAATTGAACTTCTCTCACTTCGTCAAACACCAAATCCTCTTTTTGCCTCCATACTTTCACATATTATGCTCACTGTGACTGAAAGTTCCTTCTCCATTTTTTGCCTTGGCTGACTTCTACTAAGGCTTCAGGTATCACCTTCCATGTCACTTTCCCATGGAACTCTCTCTGACCACACTTTCCTTAATTCAAATACGAGGATGCTGAAATGTGAGAATTTAATATGCTGCACTGCCCCCATTATAGGACTTAAAATGCTGCATTTAAGTTTCAACTTACTTAACCTTTCCTCCGCTAGACTCTAAGTCTACTGGAGGCTGGAATCACATGACCACAACTTAGACCATGCCACTATGTCTCTACTGAATAATTCAACAGGTGAACTGCTTTTTAAAAAGTAACCACAATCTAAAAAAAGTGTTATCATCTTATATTTTTAGCTTTGATATAATTGGAATTAAAAATTAAGGCTGGGAAATTATGTTCTAGATTTTCAAATGATAGTATGGACATTATTTTAATATAATATTTAGATTTTTAAGACTGAATAAATATAAATTTATTAATATTTTAGGGAAAAGTATTAGGCAGTATTCACAGCTTGAGTCACCTCAGTACGAGCCATAAAAATTATATAAAATTCTTTTCACACATTTGGATGTAAGAAATATCACTATATATTTAAGCTATTTAATATTGTATTCCTATTTAATAGTACAACAAATTGGAAAAAGTTATTCAAATAGACATGAAAAAGAGTCTTGTTCAAGGTTTTTTGTCTCTGTTGATTCACCTTCTCTAAATGATTGGCATTTAAAAAGCTATAATATTCATTCCCTTATTTGAAAACACATTTTCCTCCTCTAAAACCAATGTTTTCTTTGTGTTTGTGTGTGTGTGTTTAACCTCTGTAGATTTCAGGATGACCTCTTCACTGGCAATTTCAAGGTACTTCACTTATTTTTGCATGTGGGCTTTTCAAATATAACTAGACTTCTTTGAACTTTTGTATTTGAAATCCAGAAAGCAAATTCTCCCAGGGTTGCACATTAGGATTCTTCAACTAGAAGCTTAGACTGGATATGCATAAAATCAAATATTCAAACCCTAAAAGTCTGTTTTCATGCTTCCTCCCTCAGTGGCCCCTCTGTGGCAAGCTTAGTTATGGACAGCTCCTTCAGAAAATGGCCAAGGTGGGGGAATTCATCATAAATCCAAACAAGGTGTTGTTACATTGTCACATCTTGACAAGTCAGAGCTACACAACTTCAGAGGACATTAGTATATCCACTGGGATATAGAAATTGATGACATAACTGCAAAGTTAATTTCTGCCTTTGTATAAGTACTGAACAATTGAAAATGCAAATAATGGAGTTTGGAAGACTAGTCCCTTCACTTACTAGCTGTGTGACCCTAAATCAAGGGAGATAATGTATATTTTTAATGAACATATATCAAACTAAAAATCAAGTGTGACTTAAATATAGTACAAATGACATCACCCAGGTCTGAAATTGAGCTATTTTGAAGAACTGGTGTGTGAATCATGTAAGAACGTGAGATACAGCTCAATATATTAGCATTCTCCCCAGTATTGTACACTGTTCTGGCTAGCACCAATGGCTCCCAATGACAGGAAACTGCACTGCCTAGAAGAAAGTGTCATAATATCAAACAACAGGGCAGAATTCCACCAAGTAATACTGAATGTTTTTATTGAGGAAACAGAAGAAGAAAATATGAAATAGTAGCAGTTTCTTTGCACAAAAGCTGAGTAAAAATTGTTACCCTCAGGGTAAAAAAAGTTTGCTGAATTGGGAAATCATACCCCGAGCTGAGAGTTTGGGACATTTGTTCACAAACCTATTAACTTTTCTATAGCTTTACATTAAACATCACAAGTAGTTTATTCCCTTACCGTCTGGGCCAGTAGGCCAAATTCTGCCCTGAATTTTTCATTCCTATATTCCCTTTGGCTGTTTTCACTGATCTGTATGCCCTTTCTCAACAAAGAGTGGCTTTATTCCCCCCTTTCTAATTTTCAGAAACATCTCTGTGATCCTTGTGACCTTTCAGTGAGGGATGTCCAACCCAAAGGGGGAGAAATAATTCTGTACAAGGACCTTTGTGGTGGTTGGCAGAGGATATGAGAGCTCATATCTGTGCCCTTGGGTGATGATGTGCCAATGGGGTTTCTCATCTGCTCGTCTGTGAAATCAGGATGGTGGTAATAATGAAGCAACTTTCATTTACAATATCTCATTTAATCCTTTGCACATCCTTATATCCCTATGAGGAAGACAACACACCCTGCAACATTTCATAATGGTATTATAGAAATCTGCGGAGGTGAATATGAATCACTGAACCAGTCAAAAACTCATTTAAGACTGGAGGAAAAAAAATTGTTAACATGCAACAAATATTTCCTGGGCAATAACCATATGTTTACCACTGTGTCTACACAGTAAGGATGAAGTAATGAAGAAGCTGTCATAGCACACACTCGTCTCCTTAGCAAGTTGCCGTATGAATGACGCTGGAGAAAGACTTACAAAGTAGGAAACCAAATAATGAACCAGATGACGGAGAGAAGGACATGGCACTGTGGAGATGATAAAACAGGGCAGTGGGATACACATGCAGGGGGTTCTTAGAGACACCAGAATGATTAGGGAAAGCCTTTCTTAGGCAACATTTTTTCTCTATCCTGAATGATTCGAGGTTGGAGGTATGTGCAATTCTAAGATAGGTGACTTGTAGAGAGAGCAAAAAGACACTATAGAAAGATCTGATCTTTCTGATGGAGAGAATGACATTGAAGAAGGAGTTAGACAGGAGCCAGTTCATACAGGATTTCACAAGATCCTATTATGAACTAACCAAGTTAAATTCAGAGTTTTATTCTAACTACTTGTAATCAATAATTGGAAAGATACATAGGAGTAACAGGATCTAAGTTGTTTTCTAAATCATTTCACTCTGTGGGCTATGTATGTCAATATGGACTCCGTGGGGGCAAATGTAACAATGCAGAGAAGCTACTTAGGTAAACTACTAGAGTTCAGGTCAAAATCATGGTGTTGTAGCCTAAGATGACTGCGATGGAGGCGAATATTCACTTCCAGCATACAAGTAAGATGTGGTTTATGGAACAGCTGTGGAGGATGGAGAAAAGAAGACATATTAGAAAGTGCCTAGTATGCATATATTTATGGAATCTTGTCCCCTTAAGATGGAAAGAGAGCTTAAAATTTAGGTAGTCCTACCTCTTTACATTGCATGAAGAAGCTGAAGTTCAGAAGCCAAAAGTGATGAATTATTTTGCGATACACAACTAGATAAGGCCATAACTAGTGACTAGATATGTTTATTACATACCAACCTGAGGTATCTTCTTTTTTAAAAAAAAAATAAAGTTTAGTTAACTAACAATATTGTGTAAATTTCAGGTATATAGTAAAGTGATTCAGTTTTATATATATGTATATGTACATATATATATATATATATTATTTTTCAGATTTTTTCCATTATAGGTTATTACAAGACTCTGTCCTATAAATTCCTGTTGTTTGTCTCTTTTACATGTAATGGTGTGTGTGTGTTAATCCCATACTCGAGATTTATCCTCACTTTTCTCCCTTTGGTAACCATGTTTGTTTTCTATGCTGTAAATAAGTCAATTTGCATTAATTTTTAGGTTCTGCCTATAAGTGATATCATATAATATTTGTCTATATCTGACTTACTTCACTTAGTATAATAATCTCTAGAACCATCAATGTTGTTGCAAATGGCAATATTTCATTCTTTGTATGGCTGAAAAATATTCTACTGTATATACATAGCACATTTCCTTTATCCTTTCAACTATTGATGGACATTCAGGCTGTTTCCATGGCTTAGTTATTATAAATAATGTTGCTATGAACACTGGGATGCATGTATCCTGAATTAGAGTTTTCATCTTTTCTGAATTTATGTCCGGGAGTGGGATTGTTTTATCATATGGTAACTCTATTTTTACTTTTAAGGGAACCTCCATTTGTTCTCCATCATAGCTGCACTAATTCATATTCCCACAGCAGTGTAGGAGGATTACTTTTTCTCCACACACTCTCCAGCATTTATTATTTGTAGACTTTTTGGTTATGACCATACTGACTGGTGTGAGGTGATAACTCATCGGAGCTTTGACTTGAATCTCTCGAATAACTAGCAATGTTGAGCATCTTTTCATGTGCCTGTTTGTCATCTGTATGTCCTCCTATCCATCGCTCATTTTTTTTTATTACAATTAATTAAAAAACCTTAATTGCAACATACACAAAAGACAGGTTTTAACTTTGTAGTATGTATTTAGATAAAAGTATACAGACATTTACACATATATTCCTTTACTCAGATATAAATAAACATTGCTTGAAAGTATTAAAATGATCTTAGTCATTCACGTGGGCCCAAAACTCAGTCTCCCTATTTACCATGTGGTGTTTAAATTACAACATAGACTAAGTTTGTGCTGTATGTTGTGTTTAGTCGCTCAGTCATGCTGACTCCTTGCAACCCCATGGACTGTAGCCCACCAGGCTCCGCTGTCCATGGGAAGAACGCTGGATTAGGTTGCCATGCCCTCCAGGAGACTGTCTATTCTCCCACAAATATAGAATATATAAAAATAATTTTCTATTATTATATAATAATTTTCATTCTTATTATAAATATTCAAATGACTTTCACTTTTGTACATATCCCACTGGATTATTTTAAACATTCTTCATCATTTGTAAGAGCTCTGTATATGTTAAACTCATTACCCTTTGTCACATACATTGCCCTACATATTACAACCAAGATAATTTTTAACAAAATCTCAAAACAAAATTTAATTATGTGCTATCTTCTCATATCCTTCAAATTTGTCCCAGATATTCTATATGATTTAAACTTCTTGGATTTTCATCAATCTGGATCAAATATTTGAATTTGGTAGAGTAACATTGAGGCCACAGTAGTGAGTACTAGACATGACTTTCAAAAACTTCAGAAGAAACTCCTAGTCTTAGGCAAATACCACACCAGGGTTCACCTTGCTTTCCTGAAAATAGTGATTATGGCCTCAGACAGTTATACCCACTGGTAGGAAGATACTCATTGCATAAATCTTCTTCCTTCAATTGGGCCTGTGTCATCTTTGCAAACAGGAGATGACATGTTATTAATGAAAGCTAGTGAGGAAAACATTCTTAACACTACAAGGTTACTAACTTCAGAGCCTAAACTAAAATTCATGAGAGGTTGTCAAAGGCATGTTATTTACATGATTATATAACTCTTTATGAACAGCAAAACTAATTGTGTTGAATAATTATCAGACCAAAATATAAAGTTTTCAACTTAACAAGACTCTGGACTTAAAATGAAGAAGCCCTTCTTCAAAAGAAATCTGCATGTTGAATTGTTATTCTCTATATTTAAGAAGTATTAAAGTGTGTATATACATACATATTTTAAGAAACTCTGATAATGAGGAATGGTTCTGTCATTTCCTAACAGTTTTTGTGTAAATTTCATATACTAGCAAATCTCAATACATCTGCTATTAAAAGCACAAGTGTGCCCCCTTCTGAATAAATGAAATATTGTGTCCTATATTTGCTCTTAAAATAACAACCACCCTCCTTTCTGGACCAGAGTAAATGAATTTGGGCAAATACCAGAGGCAAGCTTTAAGACTGTTTTTCTAGAAATATTTATGATTGGAGGCATTCTAAATAATATTTCCATGATGTCTGCTTTGTCTATTTATATTTGTTTGTCCTTTTCCATAGTTGAAATCTAAAATAAAACACCCTGCTAAAATTAAACAAATTTAATCTTGTTCTGGACAGAGAATGAAAGGCTAGATTGTTATAACTCAGAATGGAGTTGAAAGAGTTGGATAGAGTTGGCATCTCTTTTAGAAACTGAAATACTGATAAAGATGTCAGTAGAAATGCATTCTACTGTAGCAATTCCATTTTGGTTTGAAAGAGAGAGTCTACATAAGTTAAGTATTCATGTTGACTTTAGGTTCTACTTTGTTCTCTCAGTTTGCAACTGGGGAAATAAAGACTCAGAATGACTACGTGGTTTTTGGAAAATCATTTAATGAACAAGTCATTCTTTCCTATCCTCAATCTAACGTTCTACCTATGGTAAAATAGTGACCCAAATTAACTATTCTTTTAGTTAAACATACGTGATGGATTCCATCTTTAAATTCCTTCATCTCAATTTAGATTCTCCTTTTTATCTCTCATCCAATAGATTCAGAGCCAAACACAATTTTTGATAAAAATATGGCAACATGTTTGATTGTTGATATGAGTAGTGTGCTACTTGACTATTATAAAATGCTATGGAAATAAAATGATGATGACAATGACAACAGCAATAGTTATAATAAAATGATAATAAAATGAAATGTTATGATCAAGTCCTAACACTATTAGAAGATGACAGTTAAATGATATCTTAAATTATATTTATACCAAGTCTTAAATCACTTAAATGATTAAATAAACTTCAAAATAAGTTTTTCAGTTCTTAGGAAATATGGTCCTCTGTCTTATTTATTCCATTGTAGCAGCAAAAATAGCTTGCCTCCTTTTAAATACAGAGGTGGGCTGATTAAGTCTATAGCTACTGTGAACAGGTTTCAGTGGAATGGGGAGGTAAATCAGTTATCTTCCTTTGAATAACCTATAATCTCAACACATTATAAAACAGACAGATATTGATGAAATTTACATAAATAGATAAGATTTTCTCTTTTCAGCAAACTTTTAATTTCTTGGCTATTTGACATAGGTTGAATATAGTTTTTCACATAATATGTGAAAATCTATATCCTCTATGTCAATATATTCTTATTTTTTCCAATGCATTTCAGAAATAAGCAACTGCAGATGGTATCAGAACTTTGGATGAAATAAACATAGATCCTTGAATGGAATAAATGCGATCTGTCATCAGCTCAAATTTTTTTCTCTTCCATGATACTACAAAGATCCTACATGGAAGAATCTTTCCACCAATATATTTGTTACTAAGTGAAGTCTTTAGAATACTGCATTATAAACATTTATAGAATACTGAATCTTTAAATTGTTGTCCTCAGTGAATAAAACTGACTGATAAAAGCATATTTGTAAATGTCTAATGCCATATGGCTTACATTTTTGCTAATGATCAATCCCAAGATTAAATCAATTGTTGGACAACTATCGTTATAAAACCATGAAATGTTTACACTGACTCCCTTATTTTCTCCCAAACTCACATCACTAACTTGTGCCAATATTTATGCACATTTAACCCATGCTCACTCCTTCTTAGTGCAAGATTTAAACTCATCAATTTAGATTCAGAGTGACAACCTATTACTTGGCCAATGTATTAATTTTCAAAGAACACATATCAAATCAACATATATAAAAAGCTCTTTGATTGAATTAATAGGCATTGTACCTTCATTTCCAAAATTATGTTCTCAACTAAAACATACACTATGATGATCATCAACTCATAGTCATTACTGATTATTCATAATTGTGCAATGAACTGTCTTGTAAACAGTAAACATTGTTCTTATTTAGAGAAACTTTAAACATTCAGACTAGTAATTACATTGAATAATAGCTTAATTTAAATCATAAAAGACCTCTAGTGGATTATTCCTTCTCCACTATGTGATGTTTCACACAGAAAGGAGCTATACATTCTCATGAATAAATATGTGCATCAAATAATTAATACTGAAAATAAATGTATTGAAGAGAACAGTGAAAATAAGCTGAAAATATATTGCAGAAATTGAGTCCAATATTTCCATTGCCACTTATCCCCACTTTCACCCCATACGGACACCACTTATTTCCTCGACCTTTGACATACATCATGTGTTTTTCATCAAAGAATTGCTGAAATATAAATACTTTGAATACTTCTTGTAATACCACTATATTTTTGTCAGGATGTTTCATTGATTGTTTGACTGAGGGTATATACTGCATTGATCAGTGTGGCACCTTTCTCTTTTTAGGTAACTGCAAATCGTTTTTCTTTTTTGAATTTGGTAACTACAAATCATTACACATCCTTGTGGTCTCTGCCTGAGTGATCAGGCCTGAGACAAAGACCTGAATAATCAACTTATTCCATTCCTTTGACTATAGAGATTGGTTCAAGGATGCACACCAATTAAACTGGTCAAATCTCATTAGGGCATTCCAAATTAAAACAGCAGTACATCTCTACACATTTTTTAAAATAGCTAAAATCTCAAACAATGAAACAACGGCTAATGGCCAGGATGTGGAAAACAGGAACTCTCATTCACTGATAGTAGCAATACAAAATTATATAGCCACTCAGAAAACAGTCTAGCAGCTCTTTCAAAGTTAGCCATGGTCTTACAACACCACGGAAATGATATGCCCCTTAGTGTTTATCCATATGATTTGAAGTTTACATACAAGCAGAGTCTCACACAAATGTTCATAGCAACCTTATTCAGGACTGCCAAAACCTGTTGTTTAGTCGCTAAGTCACATCAGACTCCTTTGCACCCCCTTGACTGTAGCCCCCCAGGCTCCACTGTCGAGGCGATTCTCCAAGTAAGATGACTGGAGTGGGTTGTCACTTCTTTCTCCAGGGGATCTTCCCAACCCAGGGATACAGCCTGGTCATCTGCATTGGCAGGCAGATTCTTTACCACTGAATCACCAGGGAAGCCACAACTTGAAATCATTCAAGGTGCTCTTCCAAAGGTGAATGGATATATTGTGGTATTTCCATACAATGGAATATTATTCAGCAATAAAAATAAATGGACAAAAAGATATGGAACAAACTTAAAAATATATGGCTAAATGAAAGAAATAAGCCTGAAAAAATAAATAATTTTCAATTACAATTACATGTTATTCTGTAAAAAGCAAAGCTATCACTGGTTGCCAAAGATTCAGTAGGAGGAAGGGAAGGACAATGAACTGCAAGCGCTTTTAGGGCAGTGAAGCTATTCCTCATGACACTGTAATGGTGAATACATGACATGGTGCATTTGTCACAATCCATACAACTGTAAAACACAAAGAGTGGACACTTGCAAACTATGCACTTTAGTTAATAATAATAAATCAATACTGCATCATCAATTATAATAAATGTACCACATTAACACAAAATGTTAATAGGAGAAACTGTGTAGGGACAATATATGAGAACTCTGTATTCTCTACTCAATTTATCTGTAAATCTAAAAACTGCTCAAAGAGAAGGCTTGTTAATTAAAAACAGCAAATGGTCCAATGAATCACCATCTCCAAAACTGTGTTATGATTATTGGAAAAAGCCCATTAAGGACTACTTAGGAGGATTTCCCTGGTGGTCCAGTGGTTAAGAATCTGCCTGCCAGTGCAGGGGATACAAGTTCAATCCCTGATCTGGGAGGGTTTCACATGCCTCAGGGCAACTAAGCCCAAGTGCCACAACTACTTAGTGCTCAGCAACAAGAGCGGTCGCTGCAACGAGAAGCCTGTACACAGCACCATAGACCCAGTTCAGTTCAGTTCAGTTCAGTCACTCAGTCGCGTCTGACTCTTTGTGACCCCATGGACTGCAGCACACCAGGCCTCCCTGCCCATCACCAACTCCCGGAGTTTACTTGAACTCATGTCCATTGAGTTGGTAATGCCATCCAACCATCTCATCCTCTGTCATCCCCTTCTCCTCCCACTTTCAATCTTTCCCAGCATCAGGGTCTTTTCAAATGAGTCAGTTCTTCACACCAGGTGGCCAAAGTATCAGAGTTTCAGCTTCAGCATCAGTCCTTCCAATGAACACCCAGGATGGATCTCCTTTAGGATGGACTGGTTGGATCTCCTTGCAGTCCAAGACCATAGGTCAAAAGCATCAATTCTTCAGCGCTCAGCATTCTTTATAGTCCAACTCTTATGTCCATACATGACCACTGGAAAAACCATAGCCTTGACCAGAAGGACCTTTGTTGGCAAAGTAACGTCTCTGCTTTTTAATATGCTATCTAGGTTGGTCATAACTTTCCTTCCAAGGAGTAAGCGTCTTTTAATTTCAGGGCTGAAGTCACCATCTGCAGTGATTTTGGAGCCCTCCAAAATAAAGTCTGTAACTGTTTCCCCATCTATTTCCCATGAAGTGATGGGACCAGATGCCATGATCTTAGTTTTCTCCCATCCAAGTACTAACCAGGCCCGACCCTGCTTAGCTTCCGAGATCAGACGAGATCGGGCGCGTTCAGGGTGGTATGGTCATAGACTGATCTTAGTTTTCTGAATGTTGAGCTTTAAGCTAACTTTTTCACTCTCTTCTTTCACGTTCATCAAGAGGTTCTTTAGTTCTTCTTCACTTTCTGCCATAAGAGTGGTTTCATCTGCATATCTGAGGTTACTGATATTTCTCCCGGCAATCTTGATTCCAGCTTGTGCTTCATCCAGTCCAGAATTTCTCATGATGTACTCTGCATATAAGTTAAGTAAGAAGGAGCTATTTCAAATCCTAAAAGATGATGTTGTAAAAGTGCTGCACTAAATATGCCAGCAAATTTGGAAAACTCAGCAATGGCCACAGGATTAGAAAATGTCTGTTTTCATTCCAATCCCTAAGAAAGCCAATACCAAAGAATGCTCAAACTACCACACAATTGCACTCATATCACATGCTAGTAAAGTAATGCTCAAAGTTCTCCAAGCCAGACGTCAACAGTACGTGAACTGTGAACTTCCAGAAGTTCAAGCTGGATTTAGAAAAGGCAGAGGAACCAGAGATCAAATTGCCAACATTCACTGGATTATTGAAAAAGCAAGAGTTCCAGAAAAACATCTATTCTGCTTTATTGACTATGCCAAAGCCTTTGACTGTGTGGATCACAACAAACTGTGGAAAATTCTTAAAGAGATGGGAATACCAGACCACCTGACCTGCCTCTTGAGATATCTGTATGCAGGTCAGGAAGCAACAATTAGAACTGGACATGGAACAACAGACTGGTTCCAATTCGGGAATGTAGTACATCAAGGCTGTATATTGTCACCCTGCTTATTTAACTTATATGCAGAGACCCAGTACAGCCATTGATGAATGAATAAATACATAAAAAGACTACCTGAGAGCTATCACATGAAGTAGGGCCTGCTCATAAATAAAGCCAATGTGGGCAAAGTAATACGAATGGTAGGAGAAGAGAAGAGGAGAGAGAGAGAAAGCCTCCTGGAGGCCACCTGTGCTTGAATCCAGTGCTACCCCTAAAGTTAAAGTGTTAGTAGCTCATTCATGTCTGACTCTTTGCAACCCCATAGACTGTAGCTGCAAGGTTCCTTTGTCCATGGAATTCTCCAGGCAAAAATACTGGAGTGGACAGCCATTCCCTTCTCCAGGGGATTTTCCCAATCCAGGAATAGAACCCAGGTCTCCCGCAGTGCAGGTGGGTTTTTTTACATCTGAGCCACCAGGGAAGCCCATGCTACCCCTCAGCTCTTCAATTATGTCAGCCAGTAATCCCCCGTATGACAGATTGAGTTGGATTTTCTGGCACTTGCGGCCAAAAGATTCCTGAATAATATAAATTCTACGGACACTGATCAATATCATAGTGCTAGCTTTAGATTATGAGTTAGAATCCAGAGATTATTTTTAGAGTGGGAAAAAGAACAATTTCAAATATTATGACGAGAGACCTCCAGAAACTGACTTAAAGACAATGAAACAGATTTTTGTCTAAGCAGTGTTTCTAACACTGGACATGGCAGAGCCTGAGATGGTCAATGGATCTGCCTCAGTGACTGCTGTGGACAAGAGAAGGCAACAGGTGGATGGAGATAATGATTAGACAAGGCTTCAAACTCAGAAACAGGACTACTTATTTATTTACTGGGCTATTTGCAAGTACCTCTTTGAAGAAAGGTTGAAAACCATTATTTTTGGAACATGAATAGCTCCCAAATGCAGGCCATACTCAGTTCTAGGAAAGGCCTCCAAGGGAACCGGCGATCAGTGCTGAAACACCTGAATAAGAACCAGAAAACTGATTTACTGATAATTTATTGATAATTTATTGTTTACTGATAATTTATTGTCTACTGATAATTTATTGTCACTGGGTGCATCAGAAAACTTGACTACTTTCTTGGAAGAGATAATCAGTCTCTACAGGGAGAGGGGAGCATAGCACCTTGGAAGATCCATTCTGATGTCACCAAACAGCAGAAAAAGAGAGAAGAGATATCTCTACAGAAATATTATGTGAGCAAGGACCAAACAACACTGATCTCAGTGTTCACCTTGCAGACCAGTACTCTGATTTTATGCAGGATCACTTAAGGTGGCCTATCTAAACTGTTTCTTTGTAGCATATTTTATTCTATGGTGCTTCACAAAGTAGCTGAATGAATGTGTGGAGCCCTGGAGTTGTTCAAACCAGTGACCTGCTACTGTCACACTGACATCATAGTTCAGCCTACACATCATCGGACTACACAGTACCATCGCAGGCGGGTACTGCAGTCTCAGTGCTCTGCGGGTAAAATGACCTCCTAGCAAAATAACACTCACGGTCATCTTAGAAATCCTCAGAATCACAGGACATCATTTTCCAATCTCCCTTCATCATTTCCTGCACTCCAAATCTTCTCTGAAAACCTTCTGAAATATTTATTTATTTTTTTAATTTGGAGGTTCGTTACTGTTCAACAAAATTCTTGTTTTCTGAAAAACTCTTTTTGTGTTTATTGAAAGACTTGTCTATGGCTATAAGAATATAATAACAATAATCTTCATCATCACCATAACTCACTGTGGTGCTCCAGTGTACTTCCTAAATATATAATCCCTTTTCAGAGGAGTTTCTAATTTCTGAATAAAACACTGATTGATTTATGTAAGGTATCCTGAGGATCTGTCTCCCAAATATCTGTCTACTTATCGGGTACAACTGGCAGTTCTGCCAACTGGGATTCCTGCCGCTAAGTGCTTCCCCATATTGTTGTGTAGGAAGCAATCGTGACACCAACTTCTGAGCTAACCATGGAAATAGCAGATCTCACACACACCTACTCTCCACAAATCATCACGGACAGTTTCCCTCTTTCATTTATATATATAAAAAAAGGGAACAGATGATTTGCGTTACTTGAGGAGGTGGAGATAAAAATTCTCCAGTTATTTCTCATACATCACAGCCATGGAAAAGGTTTGAAGAAAGACTGGAAGCAGAAATAAATAATTTTGGACTTAGATCTTGCCTCTACTGCTTTCTCAAGAAGGGCACATAATAAGAATGTTTTTCCTTTCATCTCAGAGTTCTGGCAAATGCTTCAGAAAATGAGGATTAATCCAATTGCTAAGAAACAGCTTTTAGTTAAAAGAAACACAGAAAGCAAATTTTATGAGCATTCTGAATGATTTTTTTTGATGTTGATAATATTGAAGTTGGAAAAAATGGCAAGCTAAATCTCTACTTTCTTAGTAATTGCTGCTGCTGCTGCTGCTGCTGCTAAGTCGCTTCAGTTCTGTCCAACTCTGTGCGACCCCATAGACGGCAGCCCACCAGGCTCCCCGTCCCTGGGATTCTCCAGGCAAGAACACTGGAGTGGGTTGCCATTTCCTTCTCCAATGCATGAAAGTGAAAAGTGAAAGTGAAGTCGCTCAGTCATGTCCGACTCTTTGCAACCCCATGGACTGCAGCCCACCAGGCTCCTCCGTCCATGGGATTTTCCAGCCAAGAGTACTGGAGTGGGGTGCCATTGCCTCCAGCTACATTTAAAGGCCAATGCACTTTTTATAGAAGGATGCATACTTTGATAACTGTACATCCTTCAAAGAACAATTTCTGATAGATTGACCTGTATGATAATTCTGCCACAGAAGTCCTTTCTCACTAAACATATTTATGAACATGCTTATTCATCATTATACCTAAATCGAACCCACGCTGTAGTTCAGTTTTCATGCATAAAATTTCAGCTTTTAAGATAATCATTTGCAAGTTTAAATAAGGTGTTGTACAAACCTTAAATAAAGTCTCGTACAAACGCAAGTAGTCAGTTTGGGCTGTGCCACGTTTTGGATTTAAATTCTATATGCTTATAACCTTCACGCTCACACACATGATTCAAATGCACTCCTTTACAGATGGACACTGGTAGTTTAACTGTTAGATGGGAACATTTACATATTATAAGAGATGCCTAGACATGAAGTCAGGGGCTCAAGTCGTGACTGAATGAGATACAAGACTCTAACCTTAAAGGGAGGGGTATGGTGGTCCGGATGATGTCAAATAAACCAAGGCTAATTGTGAAGGAGAAATGGGTGTTTCTTTTTACTAACTAAACTAGCTCCAGCATCTGGAGGGTACAGCCAGTTCCCAGTGGAGTTCAATCACCAGTTTTTGAATGATAAGATTCTTTGGGGGAATTTTCCTTGTTCAAATGTTATACATAAAGTAAGACTATTTCAATATCCATAAGTAGCTCACTGTTTTAAATTTGCTTGGCTAAATTTATAAAAGTGAGGTTGTACCATAAGACAGATCGAGGTGTCCAGCACATGGAAGATTCTCTCATACAATAAATGACCTTTCTATAGCCATCCCCTCCATGTTCTGGGACACTGATTCCCCTGCACACATCATTATGGAGAAGCAGAAATAGTTTGTACTAGAAAATTTTATAGTTTTTGGCCTTGCCCCTACTAACTCATATTTAATCCTTTTGGTATAAGGTCAACTAAGTGAAATCCACACAGAGCAGATAACTAATATTATTCCTGTGCTTCTAAATGGATGGAATGGAAGAACATCCATTTATGAGAGAAGCTCTTCAGATTCCATATTTCACACTTTAGTTTTAAAGAATGTCTCTAGTTTTACACATTCAGAATTTTCCTAAAAGAGGCATGAAGAATGACTGAACCCTATGACATTTCCTTTGGAGTATTCTTGGGCTGTGTGGAAAGATCTCAGAGATTACATCATGTAGTCCATTCAGTTTTACAACTGAAGTTTCTTTGGCCCAAAGAGGTGGACTTAATCATCCTCCAAAATTTCTAATCCTGTAGGCTAGAGCCCAGTATACTGAATCCTTAATGAATCCTTAACTCTAAACAGTGAATGATAGTATGTGCCATTCTGCACAGTTATTTATTAACTGGAGGTCACTGTATGAGGCTCAAAACAAGAAGTAGTAGACAAAGGGCAAATTTGTTTATAGTTCTTTTGGTTAAGATATTCCCATTCATAGTCAGAACACCCCAGTTTATAACCTAGCTCGGCCACTTACTCACTGAACAAGTTTACTTAACCTAATTGTGCATCTATTTCCTCATCTATAAAATGGAGAACTTAGAACCAACTTCCTAGAGTGTGTGGTATGAGAGATCAGTAAGGGTAAACATGAAAGATTTAGCATAGAAAATACACAATGTTTACCCATTGTGACTAGCATTATCATTATTAGTTCAATCTATTAGTAAATAAATATACTATAGCAGAACTTTCTTGAAAATTTTTGTGCCCTTTATGTAACTTCCTATCTTCATTCCATTCCCTTTCTATTCCACAATAAAAAATGTAATCTGAAAATATATTATCTGTCTAAATTGCATGGGCCTAAACAGTGTAAAAATTTCTAAGAAATGTGTATGAGGAGTTAATTGTACAACATCCTATAAAACCCACAAATGAGAATAAAGCATCAATGTAATGGGGGGAAGTGTACTCAACAAGAGATGACCAAAATATCTCTTTCGAGCTTGATACTGATTTTTTTTTAATCAAATGGCTCCTAAGTCTAGAAAAGTCACAGCAAATGCCTCTATTGATGACTATTTAAATTACCTCTATAATAGAAATACTAAATGATAAAGCTATTGAGACCCTCTAGGGAAACTATTTCCTGCAGAAAATGATGGCTTCATGAAAACCTTAAGCATGAATTCAATCAACAAAATGCATACCTCTACAAAGTAATAATTACGAAGCTGCTAATGAACTTATGTTTGCAAATAAAACTAGAATAACTGTCAATCTGGGGGACTTCCCTGGTGGTCCAGTGGTTAAAAATCTATCTTCCAATGCAGGAGACATGGGTTTGACCCCTAGTCGGGGAACTAAGATCCCATATACCTTGGGGCAACAAAGCCTGCATGCTGCAACTAGAGAAAAACGCATGTGCCACAACAAAGACTCAGCACAGTCACACACACAAAAAAAATTGAAATAATGCCAGTCTGCATAACATGTGATACAAAATCTTTTCAGGTCACAAAAATTAAATGTAACCAATATAATGTGCTTTATACCACAGTTTAGTACCATACCTCAACCCATGCTGTCTGTTCCAGGTGGCATGGTGGTAAAGAATCCACCTGTCAATGCAGAAGACACATGGGTCCGATCCCTGAGTCAGAAAGATCCCCTGGAGAAGGGAAAATGGCAACCCACTCCAGTATTCTGGCCTGGAGATTTCCCATTGCAGGCAGATTCTTTAACAGCTGAACCACAAGGGAAGCCCACAACACATATTTGCATGCCAAAGTAAAGAAAATTGCTGGGGTTGTCTCTTGTTGCCTGTTTCCATTTTTATTTTTAATAAAAACCCTGCGTTCAAGCAAAAGATCTATTGAGGATTGCGCATGATAAAGTTGAAGAAAATAGTGGCATTAAGAAAAATCAAAGCAATGGATAGTTATAAACATTTAAACATTTTTTGTGTGTAAATTACCAACATCCATTGTCTTAAAATTTGAAAAATGTTCTTACTGAGTCACTTATTTCCACCTCTCACAGCCATTCTAGAAAAAAGTTTTAGAGCACAAGACTTCAGGTTCAGACTTTAGGTTTTACTCTAGTTCAACTATTTTTGAGATTAAAATCTCAGTTTTCTCATGTTTAAAGTGAGGTCAGTATTAGTATATATCTTGTAAAATGATGAGCATAATGCCTGGCATGTAACTAAGCATGCAAATACACATATAAACTGATTGTTTTTCCAGGCAATGTTCAAATGGTATTTGCTCAGCAAAAGTCAACTGGCTTTATAGTTAATTCAAACCAATTAGTTTTTCTGGCTCCCACTCTCCCTGACTATTCAGACCTTGAGATTTCCCACATAGTAGATGTTTAATTCATAACAATTATTTTCACTACTTCTTCCTTATTTAGACACTGAGAGTGAATTTATTTATATACATGTATGTGTGTATTTACTTATTTGCACTGTTTCACATACTGTCCTGCCCCTTCTATCACTCACATAAATCTTGGGGATCTGCCTCCTTTGCTAGCTCTGTAAAATTCTGTTGGTGTCATGTAGGACTTTTCAACCTTGATATTACTGCTACTTGATGCTGGGTAATTCTTTGTTGATGAGGGTATCTTGTGCATTGTAGCATGGTTAGCAACATCCTTGGCCTCTAACCCAAAATATCTCCACCCCCTTGTGACAATCATCAGTGTCTCCAGATGGTGTTAAATATCCCATGGGGAAAGTGAAGTGAAGTGAAGTCACTCAGTCGTGTCCAACTGTTTGCGACCCCGTGGACTGTAGCCTACTAGGCTCCTCCGACCATGGGATTCTCCAGGCAAGAATACTGGAGTGGGTTGCCATTTTCTTCTCCAGGGGATCTTCCCGACCCAGGGATCGAACCCTGGTCTCCTGCATTGGAGGCAGATGCTTTAACCTCTGAGCCGCCAGGGAAGCCCATGGGAAAAACACCATTAACTGAGAATCACTACTGTAATATACTAGTTAATCCTATGTTTTAGAATTAGAAAGTCAGTTCTACCCAGTTTTTGACCACGGCAGACATGCAATAATAAGTTGTGAAAATTATGGCTGAAATATATAAAAACCATTTCACCTCTTCAGTCCTTATTTTCCTGGTCTCCAATGTGAGAAAAATGAAGTACTTATTTTTAAGAGTTGTTTGTATGGTCTTTAATGGGATTTAAACAGATAATAATGTTAGCTATTGGATTTAGTTTGGGTATCTGAAGTAGAAATCAGATAGGCTTGAACTTCCCAGATGTGTGAGAGATAAAAGGTCAGGACCTGGGAAACTGAAGCCATTGGCCATGGTGCAAGTCTGGCTCTGGAAGGATGGCTGGGTAAAAGTGCCCTTAGTTGCCACACAGTCTAGAAGGTCTCAGCAAGACTGAGGGGGTGTCCGAAGCCACAGTCAGCCCTCATGGCAGTCCCGCCTGCCTTCGAATCCCCCCTGTGCTGAGTCTTCTCGAGAGTCATCCCACCGTAATGGATACAAAAGCTCAGAAGCTGGGGTCCTTGACGAGTTATGCTCCTTGTAACTGGACGTCTGGCAGGTGCATGGTCATGGATGTCATGTACTTTGCACAATTCTTCAAGTAGAGTTAAGATCTTATTATTACTGTTCTTAATTACTATTTTCATTACTATGACCAGTCTTACTCATTTGCCAATGGCACTATGCGGCAGCCCCAATGTCCCAAGCCCTCTTTTGAAATTCTGCAGCACATATTGTTCAGATCACTTTCCTGGCATTCATTAGATATCTCTATAAGGATGTCTAGTATTAACGTAGCCAAGATTAATTAATTAATTCATCCAAAACCAACATTCCCCAAACAGCACACTCTCAATCCCCCTACCCTGGTCCAACTGCTCCTTTCCCAGCCATTACCAGTTCATAATGGGCCCCATCACACATCCAGTTGTTCAACCCAAAACTTAAAGATTCATCTTTGGCTCCTTTCACAGGACATACCCTATTCATAAGTAAATCTAGTCACTCGGCTTTTAAAATAGAGCCTAAATCCAACTGCTTCTCTATTCCCCATGTTCAATCTTTCATTCCTTCTGCCAATGATCATTTCTCTCCCTCTCCTTTCCAAAGTAAAAACTTGCATGGAGAAATAAATGATTAAACTCTTTGGGTGGAAGGCCTAACGTTGTTACCTAAGCCAGAGCTGGCAAACTTTTTCTTAAAGGGCTACATAGTAAATATGTTCTTCTTAGGTCAACAGGCAAAATCAAATAAACTATGTAGATACTTCTATAGACATTTAAAATGTAACCATTTAAAACTGTGGAAATAAGATTTGGTTGTGGGCCACCATTCGCCAACCACTCACCTAAACCATCATCTCTCGATAAATAGGTCATCTCACTTCCTCCTTGAGCTCCGGCAGTATAATCCAGCGAAGAGTCGGATGATTCTTTTGTAATGTAAATAAAATAATTTCACTGCATTTCTCTCAACTTCTATAACTTCCTGTGACAACTGTTAGAAAATCTGAAACCCTCACCTTGGCCTGCGAGGTTCTGCAGGTTTGTCTCCACTTCACTCCGGCAGGCTGCTTTCACTGCCCACTGCACTGCCTCCTGATTTTCATCCTGCAGGCATGCTGGGTCTGGAGGTTGCCAATGCTGGTCACATGCGCTGTGTCAGGGCTTTTGTTCTGGAGCTTTCCTCTGCTCTTCTCTGACAGGGCCACCTCACACATGTCTCTGCTAAAAGAGAAGCTTCTCCTTAATGCGCTATCCAAAATGTCCCTCCTCTTTCACCTTCTCTCCTCTTACTCTGCACTGTATTTCTTCGTAACACTTATTATTGGCAGGTAATATGTTCATTTATTAGTAGTCTGCCTCTTTCACTAGATGTTAGCTGCAAAACTAGGGGAATTTGATAGTTCAGAGGACATATCCATGTTGACAATGACTAGAGAGTACTCCAATATTTTTTGAATAACCTAATAATGAGGGCTTTATGACTTTTTTAATAATTAACTACATTGTCTAGGATAATTCCAAGTACCTTAGGGGTTTGAGTCCCAACTTTCATTTCTCTCTATTCTGTTACTAAATGTTTATCACCATTGATTCCATAGAATATACCTCACAGTTCTTTTCTTTCTTTCAGTAAAATAGATAAATTTCTCTTTTTTTTTTGTCAATAGAAAAACAAGCCTTTACTATTTCCTTCTGATAATAAAACCAGTGATTACTGAGGAGAAAAAGTATAAAAATAAAACATAGAATAATTAAAAATTCCCTAAAATCCCATTTAAAGATGCAATCAGTGAATTGGTTGATCTAGTCCTATAGTGTTTTTCTATGCACAAATTATATCATTTTACTTGAATAAGAATGAGATCATACTCTCCATAATTCCTTAATACATTCTGGACTTTCTTTTTAGTTAACACCAGGTCTTTAATATTTTTCTTTGCTAACAGCTTATTTGAGATTTTGCCTTCAAAAATAAGCAAGGAAATATAGAAGTCATCAATTAGGATACATTTGGATTAAGATAGTGCAGAGGTGACAAGCATGGCATTTTTAGTGAGCAAGAGCAGGTGACATTTGGGAGCAGGCAGGGGTAGATAGCGAAGTCTAGATGAAGTTGAGAGAAAAATGTCATCTGTAGTTTAATAGACCACCTAAAAGATGCAGATTAACACTCTGAATTTCACATGAGAAGAAATGAGATCAAGCAGTATAATAAAAAGAAGCAGCAAAATTACAACAGAACAGTCAAATGGATATGCTTTTTGGCAATAATTGTGAAAGGTCTGGAAATGAGAAAATGGAAACGGCTAGTGGCTGCTCTATAAAGAGAAAATAAACAAGATTAAACAGCTCAAGTTAGAGCATGATGACTTCTTTAACAATCTGGAAAGGGTTTTGAGAAACATTTAACCAAAGACAGATACTTTATGTGCAAAATTAAGGTTAGAAAACGTATTCTCTGGTTAATGTGAAGTTACACATTTCAAATGCAATGTTATTGCATTGTACAACCTAAATTATTATTACTAATATCATCTTTTCTGGGATCCTTAATTTTTAGTTAGAGATGTTAAACATTTTCACAGAACAGAAGTGATACACTAACAAAGTAAAATACTATAAAAAGATTTTCACTATTTTTTTAAATGGGGTTGTTCAGTTGGAATCATTTCTTGCTTGTATGGAGTTATTAGGGTTTATACTGACCAATCTTCTTGCTGTGCATTTTCCTTAAAATTTCATTTGCTTTCTGCTAAGATGTTTAGTCTTTAACTAGATTTTATCTCTGTTCAGTTGTGATTCTGAGTGATTCTAGTGTAATCCTTTGAGCCAAAAGCTACTGCTGCTAAGGCAGTACTTATGATGTACTCATAATCCCCATTTCAGATGTGGCTTCTTTTTATTTATTCCCTCCTTACCTGTTGGAGCTGTGCTGAAACATTCTGAGTCTCTAAGTGAAGGTATATGCATCATGTGTGGAACCATACATCAATCTCTTCAGCATAGACGCATCCAAAGGAGGCTTTACAATTTATGACATGACATCTCATGTGTGTGTGTATATGTGTGCTCAATCACTCAATTGTGTCCAACTCTTTGTGACTCCATGGGCTATAGCCCACCAGGTTCCTCTGTCCACGGGATTCTCCAGGCAAGAATACTGGAGTGGGTTGCCATTTCCTACTCCAGGGCATCTTCCTGACCCAGGGATCAAACCCAAGTCTCCTGCAACTTCTGCATTGGCAAGCAGATTCTTTACTACTGGGCCACACCACCTGGGAAGCACTATGATGTCTTACAAAGCTATTGATTTCCCTAAATTCATTCTGGGTACTTTGAAATTCAAATATGTTCTCAGTGTATAATCAAAATGAGTTTGAAGATAGAGTCAAAATATACTAACTAGATTAGCATTTATATGTGTAAGACATCCTCACCCTGCATCCCTTATATTTCTCAATGGCAGTGACTGCTTTTTTGGGGGGATTATCCCCTGAATTTCAGTAACCTGAGTTACATGGAATTTGATTTTGTGTGGAATTTTCACCTTTGGCTATATATGGTAACTATAACTTACACTGCAGTAAGTGTAGATGAGATAATATTTAAGCACAATTATCAATTTGTTAGGTCCTTAGAACAGAAATAGATACTATGAGGAAGCTGAGACTCGGAGAAGTTAAGTAACAGGCTCAAAGCCATATAGGCAGCAAATGGCAGAACCCACAAAAGAATAAGACAGTCTGGCTCTACTGTTCATTCTCTTAGTCATTATGCTCTATTGTTTCTTATTAAATTATAATAATTTATCTTACTGGTCATTAGCACCTCAGCTGCTTCAAGATTAAAGGTGTAGCAAGGTGTAGCAAGAAATAGAAATTGACCCCACTTAGAAAGTGCTCTCAAGGCATCAAAGGTTAGTTTCCTTGAGGCAACAACTGTGTTGAATATTATTGGTGCCTGGCCCATGGCAGGAACTCATTTAAAGGAGAATGAATCCATTGTTTACAAATACGCAGTAAGTGCCTGGTATGATTAAGCATAGTGCTAAGACGTTGTCAAGATAAGCCAAAGGATGTTCCTATCCTTGAGGAGTTTATACCCCAGTGAGAGACCAACAATGAATATAGAAAAAAAAAAAGTTCACAAGCCAATATTGGATTGTTATTATCTCTATGAATAAAATAAATAAGAGTGATTATCTGAAAGGGTTGGATCAGATTTAAAAGAAAATACTCAGAAATGGCTTCTTGGAAGAGAAGCTTTTGAGAAACCTTGCTCAGATCTTGAGCAAAGATCTGAATAGCAAAGAAGCAGTCTTACTGAAGGAAGGGAAGAGGATCTCAGGCTTTAAAGAGGGGATCCTCTGTATATCTGTCTCTCTTTTTCTGTTTTGCATATAGGGTTATCGTTACCATCTTTCTAAATTCCATATATATGTGTTAGTATACTGTATTAGTCTTTATCTTTCTGACTTACTTCACTCTGTATTAAAAAATATAAATAAATAAAGAGGGGATCCTTTTCCTTTCCTAAGGAAAGGAAAGAAGGAACAACTGAAAGAAGAAAGATTTAATAGAAAAAAATGAAGATGCAGTCAATGTTCACAGTATGGTTTTTATGAATCATGATAATTATTTTCTCATCTTCTATTTCTAAATAGCTGTGCTTCATTTAAAAGTTTACTGTTACTCTTAAAGACTTTATGTCTCAGTTTCTCTTTTTCACCTAAAACATGGGAAAACAACATAGGTTTTCTGTGTTATATGGGTTGTATGGGGATTGCAGAAATTATTAGAAAACATAAATGTGGCTATAGAAGGCATAGCAGCAAAACTGATCATGAATAAGGACTACTCTCAGTTGTTATAGTCCTAAAATGGTCTCTTACCACTTTTCATCCCGATATCTGGGAAGATATGGTCCAGAAGAACAAGATCTTTTTGAGTTAATGCATCTCCTACAAAGGTTAGTGATCCTGATAACTGACAATGATGAGAATAGATGATTTCCCAACGTCATTCAAAAGAAGTCTCTTAGAGACCACTGATTTCATTTCATATTGTCACTTAGAGTCTCATTAGTATGTCCCTTTATCCATCAACTTCCTTGATATGCCATGACAACAGAATAATTTACAGCAACCCTTTGTCTGACTCACAATGAATTTAAATTCACTGGAGGCATTCAATTTGTGCTCTTGTCAAAATGCTTCTGGAAACAGAACCGTCTCCACCTGACCCCCAAATCTTTCATGTGCCATTACCTTACAAACAACACTTTAATTCCCTTAACCTTGGCAAAGCATTTTCAGATTCTTCGATTTATTTGTTCAACTCAAGAAAGGCTTACTATGTGCAAAGCACAGAGCTGAGGGTCGGGAAAACAAGGAAGAAAGTATGGTCCTGCTTAACAGGCATCTAACCAGAAAAGGCTGAGGCAGAAGTGCTGAGCAGTGGTACTGACAATAATTCTTAAAGTGCAATCCTCACATTTTGTGGATCATAGGCAACTTAAAGTTATATCGTTTAATTAAAGAATGGATGTTGGGAAATCAAGCTAGAGAGTAGACATCATTCTCTCTAAGGCAATGACAATAGCAGGGAAAAACTGCTTAGGCAAAGCAGATATGCTAGGAAAAGCTGTTTGCACAAAGTCCTTCTACCAATACTACCAGAACCTCACCTTGTGTCAGGAGATATAATGGATACTGGGGGTACTGATAGTCTAATTCAATGCAATTCATCACATTTAGACACAGAATACTATGGGAATGATCTAAGCTGCCTGAAAAGGTTGGGCTGGTCAGAAAAAGTGTCCCAGGGGAGTGAAAATTGAAGGTGTGGTATGTGCTGGATAAAGATTGTGTTTAGCACTGCCTCATATTCAGTACTTTTCTGTCCACTTCTCAAAGATGTATAGGGGAGTATGGTTACAAACTCTCACAGTTCGGAAATGTCCCTTCAAATTTATACTTGTTAAAATCTTCTTAATTAAAGAGCAGACAAGGAACTCTAGTGTATGCATTGTTTTAAACACCTAATATGTGTCAAAGTCAGTGTAAGCAGCTTTAATATATTTTCTGACTTGGCATCCATTGGTACAAAGGTTTATAAAACAGAAGTTGAATACATATCTGCTTTAGTAAATAAATATTCACAGTGAACATGTTTTGTTAATGACTAACCAACATACATAACCTGATGTTTGTTACTGCCACATTCAATTTTTGTTTTACATATAGAAGTAGCGAAATGCCCACAAGGAAAGGAAATGGAGAAACTAGATTCTAGTCTAAGACCTGCACAGAACTGTGTGACCTTGTGCAAGTACTTCCTGCTCTGGGTTCCAGAGTTCTCTTTCATAAAAGGGGGAACCTGTGATTTCAAAGTATTCTTTCAGCAGTATGTCATTATACATGACAAGACATGAAACAGATGTAACATTTAATGATTTATAAACAGAGAGTTAAAGTTTCTTCTTTCCTTCCCTCTCAGTCTTAATTCTTCCTTCCCTACCAAAAAAAAAAAAAAAAAAAATCATCTAAACTTACAGATTTTGGATAGTGCTTTAGAAAAAAATACCAGATAGTTGAAAGTTATGACCACTTAGGATTTTTTCACATTCATTTTTTTAAAAAAATAGTGATCATAAAATATTTATTTCAGTTTTTCTCTTCAAACACAGAAGATTGTAAGAGGTGGTATAACAGAAAAGCAACTGAATGTTGTAGTAACATAACAAACACACACACATAAAGTGCATGAACACACACATTCCTAGGCACAAATGCAACAGCTATTTGCTAAACAGGGACAAAAGAACAGGGGCCTTTTCCACAAGTGTAATTGTCATGTAATAATGGTCACACTACTACAAAGACAATGCACAATGTCTTGTGTCTGAGTGGTGACTCAGCTCCTACCTACATAGTTTTATCTTCATATAAAAAGCAACAACACAAAAGAGCAAATGAAAATCGAGAGGCAATATTTCAGCAAAACATATTGCTTTCTAAAATCCTTCAAACAATAGTTTAATCTTATTGACTGTTTTAACTCTTCCAAAATCATTTAGTCGTCCTTCTGGGCTTGTCTACGAGGCTGCACAATGAAGGCAAGAAGTCTTTGGAAGGGAGAGATAACTAATTTCTGACTTCTAAATAATGAACACTGACACATTTTAAAACTATTTCCCATATCTTCTTACATTTTTGCCTTTATATCTTCTCCAAAATAATGTCTTTGAAGAGAATGACAGTCAGTAAAGGGATTAAATAGCACATTTCTTTCAGACTACTGATGCCCATGTCAGAAAGAGACTACAGAGTGTAATATAAATCAGCTGATGCTACGAGTTATGAGAAAGAGTTGGTCTTGTTTATATATCTGAGATATCAATAAAATGATCAAAAGGAGGCAAACAAAGTCAATATTACAGTGATGATATATTTGCCAAAGTCTAGTCTCCAATCTCCATGCTATCTTCTTGCCTTTTCATGCTAACAAATTGGTAAACAGAACACAAATAAAGCCTCTGAAGCTAAAAAGTATCTCACATGTCTCCCCTCCCCAGGCATCAATCCTATTTCAGCTCTCACAACATGAGCCCTGGGAAGACACCCAGGATCTAACAAAGAGAACCAAGAGAAAAGGAGATTTATGTTTAAGGTAGAAAACCACAAAATAACTGCAGACACCGAAACAGAACTATTCAAAAGACACAGCAAATGAGAAATCCCCCACTTCAGGTTTCACAGAAACACACTGGGTGAAGGAAAGATAAAGAAGAGGGGAAAGTAAGCTTATTTCTTTGATAAGCTAGCCTTACTTCTTTCTGGCTAGTTTAACAGAATAGAAATTACTTCTGGGAACTAAGGCCCCTCGTTGACTATACAGTGATAAATACTGGAAAACTGTTCCAAATTTTGATTGACCAGTTTACACAGCATCATTAATTTTACCAAGTCTTTTTTAAACCACTCTCATGCATTATAGAACTGACTTAAATACAATTAAAGACACTTCAAATTTCTGTACACTTGATTACTATAAAGCAAAACCTGTATGGCAAGTCATAACTGAAAGACAATGATAAAATTAAAGGCCATGAAAGGAAAACAGTCTTCGGTCTACCTGCCCATAGCAGGCTCAGGCCCTGGTCATTGAAGAAAGGTTGGCCCTCCTTCCCCTTTCACCAGAGACCTACTGGTTGAAGCTTAGCAACTGCTTGACTCCTACCATAGCCAAGTTGGAGCTCCCAAGGTGATGTTACTGAACATAAATGAGAGGCGATGCAAGCAGTTGGCTCTTCTGATATCTAGAAGGCAGCTTTAATACACCGCTGCCTTGAAGTAATCAGAAGTGAAGTAATCAGAAAGATAACCGAACCAGGAACATTTCCCTTATTATTTGTTTCTATGTGATTTAATCCCATTTATGATACTACTTGGGGCATAGGATCATGCCCCCAGTTCTATTATTCTATCACCAGTGGTCTGAATGCACTTTGGAAAAAAATAAGTCTTAGGTCACCTCTTATTTCAAGGCCTGATTTCTCAAGTACAGTTGCATATGATGCTTGGTCTACTTTCTCTGTTATACTAAATTTGATCTATCTATAGCGAGCACAGCCATGAAATTAAAAGACGCTTTCTCCTTGAAAGGAAAGTGATGACCAACCTAGATAGCATATTAAAAAGCAGAGACATTACTTTGCCAACAAAGGTCCATCTAGTCAAGGCTACGGTTTTTCCAGTAGTCATGTATGGATGTGAGAGTTGGACTATAAAGAAAGCTGAGCACCGAAAAATTAATGCTTTTGAGCTGTGGTGTTGGAGAAGACTCTTGAGAGTTCCTTGGACTGCAAGGAGATCCAACCAGTCCATCTGAAAGGAGATCAGTCCTGGGTGTTCATTGGAAGGACTGATGTTGAAGCTGAAACTCCAATCCTTTGGCCACCTGATGAGAAGACCTGACTCATTTGAAAAGACCCTGATGCTGGGAAAGATTGAGGGCAGGAGAAGAAGGGGATGACAGAGGATGAAATGGTTGGATGGCATCACCGACTCGATGGACATGGGTTTGAGTAAACTCCCAGAGTTGGTGATGGACAGGGAGGCTTGACTTGCTGCGGTCCATGGGGTTGCAAAGAGTCAGACACGACTGAGCAACTGAACTGGACTGAACTGATAAAGAGTACCACAAACAAAGATACCAATGTTGCAGGAATAAACATCCATTTTAACTTGGTGAATACAACATAAACACAAACTGAAAGAAAAAAACTACACTAACATCTTTAATCTGAACTCTTCCTCTATGGAAAGGAAATGGGGCTTTGTTCTCTGAATTGATCAGAAATTTTCAAAAATGTTGGCAAGAGACAAAGCTTGCAGATAAAAAAACATATACATATTTTATGCTTGTTCAGTTCTCCCACTTATATTGTGCATCTTCTTTAGACTTCTTTGTACCCTTCCAGCTACTTATCCTATTGTGTTTAGAGCAAAAGTAAATTTTAAGAGAGTTTTGTTTATTTTGATGAATCCTGATGGCATTTTCAGGCAGCAGAGATACAGGCCCCAAACGACACAGCTGAGAATAATGAAGCTTTTACATTAAATCAAAAGGCTCATGATTTCATCTCAACAATGCAGATTCAGCAACTAAGACCTTGAAAGCATCTCTATAGAATTCAAATGAGCAAAAGCAGAGATGGAAAACGTCCTGAATTTCTTCAGAATGCCACATCAAATCAAATAAGATGAAAATTACCAAAATTTTAAGATCCTGATGTTCTTTTAAAGGAAAAAGATTCAACGGCATCCAAAAATGAGATGTGAACATTCAGAATATAGTAGGGTAAAACTTTGTCCTGTCATTTCCATTTTATGAATTTATGTAGAGATTAAGTTATTATAGCCTGCTTCAGCTACCAACCAGTTCCTCAGGAATAGGGGAGAACTGAAAGGGTGATTTAAGGAAGCATTTACATCGACAGAGAGAAGGCATAATTCGTCAGGGGAGACTCTTATACTTTCTTATTCTACGTAACGCTCAACTGAGCTGACATTTTAGCAAGTTGAAAGGCTTAGCTGTTTAAAGAAAGACTTTGAATTTCAAAAAATGGGGAAAGGGATGGTGAATAATGCCTTTTAACTCTTCTCCCTCATCCTCATCTTCCCTGACCACAGATGTCATCTGCTGCTGATTACCATAAAAACCTCCCCTCAGGCTGAGGTCCATGGGACCCACGCTTCTTCCTCTCTGTCCACAATAGAAAATAGGTCATCCACTCCCACTCGATAATATTACCCATTAAATATTTCTTCTATTTCTTGTGTCCTCTCAATTTTCTAGTATCATACCTTTAGTCAGACTTTTATCATTTCTTGCCTAATCTAGTTAGTTCACTACAGTTGCAACGACCACAGACTCCCACAGTGAATACCTCTGAACGCCTAGCTGAATCTGACTGTAGCATTCTCCTGCAGAGAGGACCTCCACAACAGCTTGATTTTCAAGTGCTTAAAGATGACACGAAAGACCGAGGTGAACTGGTCCCTGCCTACCTCTCCAGCTTCATGTCTTACCATTCCCCCCTTGAACTCCATCCTACAAGAGGGCTCTTTTCTGGCCCCATGTGCTTATACTCCCTTTTTTGTGAGGCTTTCCCCCTCCCCCTCTACCCTAATTAGTAATAAAAATCAGAAAATAGTTTTTATCAATATTGTTCTTACTATGTTCCACATACTGTTCTAAACATTTAATATCTAATCAACACTGACACGCGTGAGCTATTTTAAACACACCATTAAAACTGCATATTTTAAAATGACAATTTTAAACAAAGAAGTAAAGTAACTTGCCCATGGCCCTGTGGCTATGTAAGTTTTAGATTCTGAGCTTCAATACAAGTGCTCCAGCATTCTGCAACATGGTGTCTTTACTCTAGATAAGTTCAGTCCAGCTCTTCTGACTCAGAGTCACTATCTCCACCCAGCAAGGTTTCCCCTTTTCCACTCTCCAGAGGCAGGTATATGTTCATCCTCTTTGTTCACGTAAGTCTTTCTACAAGTTCATTTGCCACACTGTGTTATCATTAATCATTCATGCACCTCTATATCCTTCAAGATCATCAGTGACCATGGCTCATTTATTTTTTATATCCCAATGTCTGTCATTCAATAAATGAAAGTTTAATATAAATGTAAATAAATATTTTACATTAAATAAAGATATCTGAGGATTACAAGGCACTTCAGAACATGACATTTACATGTAATTCTCTCTTCCACTATTTTCTATACAAATACTCCCTGTATTGGCATAGATCCAAATCTTAAGCCAATATCTGTTGAGTGAATAAAAAGGTCCATAATGGGGTTTTAATGAAAACTACAGTCTTTGCAGTAAATAATCAGACCATTCTAAAATAAATAAAATATCAAGTTACATCCGGATAGACCAGAGCCTCTGGGTTAGATACAGCTTGTGTACAATTAAATATTTGGAGGATTTATTAGCTGACCTATATAAATGGGCAAATTTAAAAGTCCTGCTTCAAATATAGACAGGTAAGCCTTCAGGAAATCGTGATTTAATAACTGCAGTTTAGAAAAAAAAAGATTCTATTATAAATGAAATATTCTCTGCCACTTTAAAATACAGTTGTATGAATAAGCTACAGATTTTTGTATATTAATTTTGCTCCCAGTCATCATTCTGAGTCCTTTATTTGGTGTAATAAGTTCCAAACTGAATTTCTTTCATTTTTCTATTATGCTAGCTCTTTTGCAAATAATGATAACATTATCTGGTTCTTTACAATTTTTAATGCCACATTTATATTTTTGACAATGGACACTTTTGTGTCCATTGTCTAGCTTCAATGGAAAGTTATAATATCTTCCCACTAGGTCAAATATAGGCATTGAAGGAATGCATACATACATATGCATATATTAATTTTCTATCTTTTGTGTTCAAAGCAGTGACTTTCATTTCATCTGTTTATAATACAATCATTTAAGGTTATGTATATTTTCTCTGGGCACTCTTTTAATTGTATCTCATAAGTTCCCTTATATAATTTTTATTTGTCATTTTTAATATATCCTGAATTCTTTTTTTATTTCTCTGCTGATCTAAATTAAGAAAACACACTCTCCTGATCTCTCTCTCTCCATTCATCAAGGCCTGTCTACCTATACTATTTTCTCTCTCTCTTTCTTGTTCTCTCTCATTTATTTTACCAGTTGGTCACCCATTATTTCTAATTTTGATCTTCATTTCTAGCTTCATTGTACTGGGGTTAAACATAGTTGCCTATAATAGGTCTATTCTTAGAATTTCTTCTTTTAATGAATATTTAATAGGCACAGGCAAATTAGGTACACTTTCCTTCAGAGTCTAGTTACTGTTATATTTAAATTATATCAAATTTACCAATTTGTCATTTAGTCTTTTGTACACTTGATCTTTCATGGCCAGAGATAGTTAAATGATTCCCTCCTATAAGCAAATTTGTTCAATTTTCCTTCCTTTACTGTGCACTTTTGTTCATGAACTACACTAACTGGAGTTTTGCCTCCCTTGTGTATTATTACTCTTCTTAGGGCTGCCCTAACAAAAATAGCAGAAACTCATTTATTTAGAACAACATTAACTTTCTGACTTTCAGTTTGGAAGGCTGGAAGTCCAAAATCAAGGTGTCCACAAAGCTACATTCTCTCTGAAGACTCTAGGGGAGGAGCCGTCATTGCTTCTTCCTAATTTCTGGCAGGTGCTAGCAGACTCTAGTGTTCCTTGGTGTGTGGTAGTTTAACAATCTCTTCCTCCATCTTCATACATCCATCTCCTTCCATCTGCGTCTTTGTCCAATGGTCTCCCTTATAAGAACAACAGTCACTGGTCCATATAGTCAAAGCTATGTTTTTTCCAGTAGTGATGTATGGATGTGAGAGTTGGATTATAAAGAAGGCTGAGTGCTTAAGAATTGATGCTTTCAAACTGTGGTGTTGGAGAAGACTCTTGAGAGTCCCCTCGACAACAAGGAAATCAAACCAGTCAATCCTAAGGGAAATCAACCCTGAATATTCCTTGGAAGGACTGATACTGAAGCTGAAACTCCAATACTTTGCCACCTGACACAAAGAGCTGTCTCACTGGAAAAGATCCCAATGCTGGGAAAGATTGAGTGCAAGGCTAGAAGGAGGTGACAGAGGATGAGATGGTTGGATGGCATCACTGATTCAATGGACATGAGTTTGAGCAAACTTCAGGAGAAACTGAAGGACAGGGAAGCCTGGTGTGCTGCAGTTCATGGGCTTGCAGAGTCAGATACGACTTAGCAATTGAACAACAACACTGGATCAGAGCCCACCTTAAACCAGTATGACCTTACCTTAACTTGATTACACCTGTTAGACCCTATTCGCAAATAAGATCACATTCACAGGGAGAGGATTAGGACTTGAATATATCTTCTTGGTGGGCACAATACAATTTACAAGACTTTCTCTATCACAATCAATGCTTTCTGCTCTGAGTTATCTTTGTCAATATTAAATCTTGCTTTTCATATGTGTAAGCTTAGCATGGTGTTAAAATCCTTTTAATCTTTCTGTTTTAGATTTATCACACATATACAATACTACTTGACTTTTGCTTTGTAGTAGACTGAGGTTCTTTTCTTTTAATAAGTATAAGCCATTTAGATTAAAATATATGCTTTATATTCATTCCAGCATCACATATTATGTTTCCTCCTTTATTGCCTAATTTTTTTTCTAAGTTTCATAGAGTTCTTTGCTTTATTGTGCGTTGCATAGCTCACTATGCTTCAAAAAGTTTCTATCTTGTTTTGGGACATATTAGTGTTTTATTTCACAACTGTAACATTATTTTTTATGTGTAAACCTTCTATTTTGTAGACACTAGGGCAATTATGGTCTAATAAATCTCCAATTCTCCAACATCAGCTTGGTGGTACTACTTTAAGTCTTATTTCTTCTAATTCTTATTACACCTTAAAAGATACTCAATCCCAATTGTTTGAATTATCAGATATAAATGAGACTTTAAGACTTCTGATTAATATTCTTTCACCACCATCTAATTCCCCTCCCGACTTTCATTAGTTATATTGTTTATTTATTACCATTTATTCACATTATAGACCAGAAATGTGATTCCAGGTGTTGTTTCTTCTTTAGTTTTCAAGTTACACAAATTTTAGGTTCACTTCTCTCCTTCCGTTATGGTGTCTCTATTCAACTTATGTTCAACTGAGGTTTATCTTTTAACTGTTTCTCTAAGGTATGTGTATATAGGAAATACATTCTCATAATGCTTGCACGATCAAAAGTACCCGATGTTGCCTTTCTAGTTCAACTGTCTGTCTGGATGTTGCTCGCACTTTGTTCCCCGCAGGGTTGTAAGTTTATCTCTCCACTGCTTTCTAATGATATATACTGCTGTGAACACTAAGGCCAGCCTGATATTTCTCCCTTATAAGTTATTTGACCTTTTTGCTGGAATGCACAACAAGTTATATCCTTATCTTTAAAACTGATAACTTTACTAGGTTGTATTTCAGTTTTAACCATACATTATTGTTTTTTGTTGAGGCATGATATGGTTTCAAATCTTTTGTTTATAAAATATATTCTTGAATGATATTCTCGAAGATGATTTCAGTTCCAATCTTGGTGGAAGGGTATTTTTTATTCAAGGATACAAAATGTATATTGGCACTCCTTTGCTTTCAGTATCTATCGTTTTTCCCCTGTAAGTTAGTCAGTCGTGCCTGACTCTTTGCTGCCCCATGGACTGCAGCCCATCAGGCTCCTCTGTCCATGAGATTTTTCCAGGCAAGAATACTGGAGTGCGTTGCCATTTCCTTCTCCAGGGGATCTTCCCAATCCAGGGATCGAACCCGGGTCTCCTGCACTGCAAGCAGATTCTTTACCGAGTGAGCTACAAGCTAAGGTTTTCCTATAACCCTGTTTAATATATTATCAGTTTCCAGTCTGTGTGTTCACTGTCTTGGCTTCCATAATTTTCACTGTCCTTTAAACTGTGCCCACTGTACCTGAGATTTTTGTTTGCTTGATTTTGTTTTGCTTCTTCAATTAGGTCTCCATTTATGTGATGGTTTTCTTTTTCTCTTCCCATTCCTTCCCAAACTCTACCAATTCAGTTTTCATCTGTTTCTACTGGAACATGATAATAATTTCTTACCTGAAATCAAATCCTTGTATCAAAAATTTTAAACAGCTTTTCAGACATTGGAGATATCACAGGTTTGGTTCTAGACCAAAGTAATAAAGCGAATATCTCAATAAAGCCAGCCACAGAAATATTTTTGGTTCTCCAGTGCATATAAAGGTTATGCTGCTTATACTATACTGTGATCTATTAAGTAAGCAATAGCATTATGTTTTTAAAAAATGATGTGTGTACCTTAATTAAAAAACACCTTATTGGTAACCTTCCTCAGAGTTTTCAGCGAGTTGCCATCTTTATGCTGGTGCAAGGTCTTGGCTTGATGTTGATAGTTGCTGACTGACAGGGTAGTCATTGCTAAAGAGTGGGGGAGCTGTGGCAATTTCTTAAAATAAGGTAACAATGAAGTATGCCATACCGATCACGCTTCCTTTCATAAGTGATTTCTCTGTAGTTTGCAATGCTATTTCATAGCATGTTCCCCATATAGAGCTTCTTACAAAACTGGATCAATCATTTTAAACCCTGTCACTGCTTTATCACTAAGTTGATATAATATTCTAAATCTTTTATTTTTTCAACAATCTTCATGGCCTCTTTACCAGGAGTATATCCATCTCAATTTTCTTTGCTCATTCATAAGAAAAAACTTTATATCCATTAAATTTTATCATGAGATGGTAGCAATTCAGTCACATCTGCAGGCTCCACCTCTAATTTTCATTTATCTGTTATTTCCACCACATCTGTAGTGTTTTCCTCCATAAAGTTGTGAACCCCTCAAAGTCATTCATAGGTTCAAATCATCTTGATGATTTTTTTGACCTCTTCCTATGAATCACAAATATTCTTAATGGCACCTATGAAGGTGAATCTTTTCCAGAATTTTTTCAACTGATTTTTTTCCAAATTCATCAGATGAATCCACTATCCATAGCAGTTATAGCCTTACAACAGAATTTCTTGAATAATAAGACTTGAAAATCAAAATTACTCCTTGACATAGGCTACAGAATAGAAGTCATGTTAGCAGAATGAAAACAACGTGGACCTTGTACATCTCCTTCAGAGCTCTCAGGTGCTCAGGGGCACTCTTAATGAGCAGCAATATTTTGAAATTTTCAGTAAACCATGTTGTCGACAGATATCCAGTCATCTACACTTTGTTGTTCCATTTACAGAGCACAGGCAGCATTTATTTAGCATAATTCTTAACAGTTCTAAGATTTTCTTTTTTTTTTTTTTTTAGTCCTAAGATTTTCAAAGTGGCAAATGAGAACTGACTTCAGCTTTAACTCAGCAGTTGCATTAGCCCCTAACAAGAGAGTCAGGCAGTCCTTTGAAGCTTTCAAGTGAAGCACTGACGTCTTTTCTCTAACTATGAAAGCTCTCAATAGCATCTTCCTCCAGTATAAGGCTGTTTTGTCTTCACTGAAAATTTGCTGTTTAGTGAAGACATCTTAATTAATTACCTTAGCCAGATCGTTTGGATAACTTGCTACAGTTTCTACACCATCACTTGCTGTTTCACCTTGTACTTCTACATTATGGAGATGGTTTTACTTCCTTCAGCCTCATGAAATGCCATCAGACAGCTTCAAACTCTTCTGTGGCTTCCTCACTTCTTTCATCTTTCATGGAATTAAAGAGAGTTAAGGTCTTTGGTGGCTCAGATGGTAAAGAATCTTCCTTCAACGCAGGAGACCCAGGTTTGATCCCTAGGTCAGGAAGATCCCCTGGAGAAGAGAATGGCTACCCACTCCAGTATTCTTACATGGAGAATCCCGTGGACAGAACCTGGCGGGCTACAGTCCAGGAAATCTCAGAGAGTCAGGCATGACTGAGCCCGTACACACACACACACACACACACACACACACACACACACACACACACACACACACAGGTCTTTTTCTGGATTAGGCTTTAGTTTAAGGGAAAGTTGTGGCTGGTTTGATCTTCTATTCAGACTACTAAAACTTTCTACAAATCAGCAATAAGGCTGTTTCACTTTCTCATCTTTTGTGTCACTAGAGTAAGCACTTTTAATATCCTTCAGGAACTTTTCTCTTCTATTTAAACTTGACTGCTTGAAGAAACTTAGCTTCTAACCTGTCTCAACTTTTGCCATTCTTTCCTCACTAAGGTTAATCATTTCTTGCTTTTGACTTAAAGGGACAGATATGTCAATCTTCTTTTCACTTCAACACTTACTGGTCATTGTAGGATTATTAAGTGGCCTAATTTCTATATAGTGTCTCAAAGACTGGAAAAGTCTAGGAGAAGGAGGACATGGGTAATGGCTGGTCAGTGGAACAGTCAGAACACACACATTTATCAATTAAGTTTGCCTTCTTATCCAGATATGGTTAGTGATGCCTCAAAATAATACTAACATCAAAATTCACTGACCATAGATCGCCATAACAAATTCAATAATAGCGAAGAAGTTTGAAATATTGTGAGAATTACTAAAATGTTCAGAGAAACACAAAGTAAGCAAATTCTATCGGAAAAAAAATGGCAACAATAAATTTGCTCAATGCAGGGTTGCCACAAAACTTCAATTTGTAAAAAAAGCAGTACCTGCAAAGTGCAATAAAGTGAAGTGAAATCAAACTGCTATGCCTGTATTCGAGTTCATAGCCATATATTTGGTCACAGGACTCACTGTGCCCATTACAGCATTTTTCTGACGTGTGTTCTCTGTTTGCCTTTTTCCTTCCGCCCTCTTCAACCAAAATATTTTTACATAGATATGCTGGTTCTTTTGAATTATTATTTCCTCTGAATTAGGTCAGTCCTTCCTAGATCAGCTATTTTCTGGATTTTATATTACAGAGAGGCCAGGGCTGCAATGTCTCTGGTTCAGAGTGGAGTTTATTATGGCAAGAGAGAGAAAGAGAGTGAGTGCCAGAGTGAGAGCAAGACAGAGAGAAAGAGGAAGTTTAGCCTTTACTTCTCCCATCTTTCTTCTATAACTTAGCTCACATACAGACTACTCCCAGTAAAAATGACATGGGCTACCTGATTCAACAACCCCTACTCTCCAGTCCCTGATGTTCTGTGGTGTCTAGTTTATAAACCAGGAAGCTCTGCAGCAAATTGTATATCCTGATCTTTTTCTACAAAATATTGCTGTTTTGGCCCCTTGGTATCCACCAGATTTGGGAGCTGCTGCTGAAACACTGCTTCCCTTTAGTGCCTTCCTGCCCCTATCAGATCCTTTCTTCACATTGCACTTCTTAATAATCATTCTGGGGTTTTTGTGATACGAGGTGTTCGGGTACCTGCTACTTTGTGGTTTTGTCTCCTTCGTTTTCTGAGTTTTGTTTGTTTTTCTGTACTAAATGGATGGAGGTGGAGAGGAGCCAAGATGGCGGAGGAGTAGGACGGGGAGACCACTTTCTCTCCTACAAATTCATCAAAAGAATAACTGAATGCAGAGCAAACTTCACAAAACAACTTCTGATCGCTAGCTGAGGTCACCAGGCGCCCAGAAAAGCAGCCCATTGTCTTCGAAAGGAGGTAGGACAAAATATAAAAGATAAAAAGTGAGACAAAAGAGCTAAGGACGGAGATCCGTCCCGGGAAGGGTCTTAATAGAGGAAGTTCCCAGACACCGGGAAACCCTCGCACTGGCGGGCCTGGGGGAAGTGTTTGAATCTCGGAGGGCAACCTGACTGGGAGGGAAACAATAAATAAAACCCACAGAATACGAGCCTAAAAGCAACTCCCAGCAGAAAAGTACCCCAGACGCCCGCATCCGCAACCAGCAAGTGGGAGCGGAATGGAGAGGGGCGGGCGGCATTACTTGGGGCAGGGTCCGGGCCTGAGTGCCCTGAGGACAATCGGAGGGAGCTTTTGTGAGTTGCCAACTTGAACTGTGGGACAGCAAAAGAGAGAGAGAAAACTAACCGGCCCGAACACACTGCCGGCCATTCGCAGAACAAAGGGACCGAGAAAGTCCTGAGAAGAGCTCGCAGGCTGCGGACCGGCCCAGCCCGCCAGAGGCAGGAGGCGGGGGGAGGGGAAGGGGGCAGGCTCGGCCCCAAGGACCGCATCCCCTGCCCCACTGCAAACGGGCCTCCGCCTTCTAATCAAAGACCTCCGGAGATTCTGGATGGTCGACATCCGCCAGGAGGGGCCCGGCGAGACACAGGGCGCAGGCACCCGACCAGCGCGGGCGGGGACTGGGGCTGGGGACGCGGAGGGCAGAGGGCGCACGCACCCGGGGAGAGTGCGCCCGTCAAGCCCCTGGCTGCCTGGACCGCTCTGATGGGGAAGGCACAAAGAGCAGCCGTGCGCAGCGCAGGGTGAGCTCCATATAGAGCAGCCGGGAGCCTGAGCAGAGGGGAAAACAGCGCCAGCCCCTCCCCGCAGCACGATGGAACTAGCTTCCTGAATAAGAGTCCACCTCCGCCCGCCTGTGTCAGGGCAGAAATGAGGCTCTGAAGAGACCGGCAAGCAGAAGCCAAATAAAAAAAGGGAACCACTTCAGAAGGGATGGGTGCAACAGATTAAAATCCCTGTAGAAAACACCAACTACACCGGAAGGGGCCTGTAGATATCGAGAAGTGTAAGCTGGAATGAGGAGCTATCTGAAACTGAGCCGAACCCACACTGACTGCAACAGCTCCAGAGCAATTCCTAGATATATTTTTACTTTTTTTTTTTTTAAGTAAGAAAAAAATTTTTTTTTAAATTTTTTCTTTTTTATTTTTTCTCTTTTATTTTCCTTTAAAATTCCCTATTACTCCCCCATTACTCCTTAACTTTCATTTTCATAGATTTTTACGATTTTTTTTAATTAGGGAAAAATTTTTCTTTCTTTTTTCTTCTTTTTTTCCCCTTTTTCTCTTCTATTTTCTATTTTTCTTTTTCTCTTATTTCTTTTAAAGTCCTCTAGTACTCCTCTACTACTCCTTAATTTTCATTTTCATTACACTATAACCTTACAAAAGAAAAAAAAGAAGAGAAGCACAACAAAGGAAACTATAAGTAAGGTGAAAAGACAGCCCTCAGATTGGGAGAAAATAATAGCAAATGAAGAAACAGACAAAGGATTAATCTCAAAAATATACAAGCAACTCCTGAAGCTCAATTCCAGAAAAATCAATGACCCAATCAAAAAATGGGTCAAAGAACTAAACAGACATTTCTCCAAAGAAGACATTCAGATGACTAACAAACACATGAAAAGATGCTCAACATCACTCATTATTAAAGAAATGCAAATCAAAACCACAATGAGGTACCATTACATCCCAGTCAGGATGGCTGCTATCCAAAAGTCTACAAGCAATAAATGCTGGAGAGGGTGTGGAGAAAAGGGAACCCTCTTACACTGTTGGTGGGAATGCAAACTAGTACAGCCACTATGGAAAACATTGTGGAGATTTCTTAAAAAACTGGAAATAGAACTGCCATATGACCCAGCAATACCACTTCTGGGCATACACACTGAGGAAACCAGATCTGAAAGAGACACGTGCACCCCAATGTTCATCGCAGCACTGTTTATAATAGCCAGGACATGGAAGCAACCTAGATGCCCATCAGCAGATGAATGGATAAGGAAGCTGTGGTACATATACACCATGGAATATTACTCAGCCGTTAAAAAGAATTCATTTGGATCAGTTCTAATGAGATGGATGAAACTGGAGCCCATTATACAGAGTGAAGTAAGCCAGAAAGATAAAGAACATTACAGCATACTAACACATATATATGGAATTTAGAAAGATGGTAACGATAACCCGATATGCAAAACAGAAAAAGAGACACAGAAGTACAGAACAGACTTTTGAACTCTGTAGGAGAAGGTGAGGGTGGGATGTTTCGAAAGAACAGCATGTATATTATCTATGGTGAAACAGATCACCAGCCCAGGTGGGATGCATGAGACAAGTGCTCGGGCCTGGTGCACTGGGAAGACCCAGAGGAATCGGGTGGAGAGGGAGGTGGGAGGGGAGATCGGGATGGGGAATACGTGTAACTCTATGGCTGATTCATATCAATGTATGACAAAACCCACTGAAATGTTTTGAAGTAATTAGCCTCCAACTAATAAAAAAAATTAAAAAAAAGATATATGTTATAATTCCCATAACATATATCTTTCATAATAATAAATGATTATAATAATAAAAAAATAAATGGATGGAGGTATCTTCATTTTGCCATTGTCTGCATTACCTTATTGATATGTTCTGTGTCCAATTTTCAACACATTTACTTAGAGCCTACTTGAAGCCAGGCACTGCTTTAACCACAAGTAGCAAAGTAGTAGGAAAAAACAAACCAAAAACCAAATATGCCCCGTCCATTTCCCTGACCACATGAACTAAGAATGACTAATACAAATAACAAAATAATTTAAATACATGCCACTCTCTGTCCTTCATGTATTTGACTTGACCTAAATAAAATATAACTTCAGTAGAGAAAAATTCACAAGCACACTCATATCAAGACTAGGGTACCCAAATACCCTAACAGTCTCCAAATGAATATCCCTGACACCTTGGTCAACCACAATTCATTCTTGAAACAGGCAGAGACATATTATCAGATAACTCATTTCTCTGCTTAAAAATAAACTTCAAATAATTTTGAAAACTATGCTATTTCTTCCTGAGGGGAAAGCTATGAAATAGAAGGCAAATAAAAAAATAAATAATGCTTTTAGAAAAAGAAGTATTCAGTCATCTTGTTTCTAAATAGTTATAAGATGCACCTTCTAGATTGTTCATAGCAGATAATATGCACTTTATTGATTTGTCATCTATAAAAGCCCCAGGATACAAAGACTCAGCGTAGATTCCCCTATGATAATTTCACAAGGGTTTGGCTCTTACTTTTTTTTTTTTTTTTTCCCCCTGCCAGTTAAAAAATGCTGGCTGCAACTCAGATTGTTGAGACTTCTGGCATCTCTAGAAATTTTCTTGTAGTTCCCTGTACCCCTGGATCCTTACTGGGGGTCAAGCCAGATCCAGGCATCTGAGAAGAGGGTAAATATAATCAGATGATTAATCTTTCTAATCTACTCCTGCCATTTTCCCTTTAAAGAACTCTTAAGGTGATTTCTGTTTGTTTGCTTTTGTTTCTGAGAGCGGTGTAGCAGCAGTGACTCTTGAAATGCAATCCCTTTATAATTGAAATTAAACAAAAAGGTGGGGCGGGGGGAGTGATTTCTGACAGGAAATGATGTCATTTGAAAGTCTGCCCTGGACAGTAGATGATGATGGAGGATTTTTCTCCCATCAATGATGTGACTTTAAAATTGTACTATATAAATTGACAGGGCACTTCAATTTTTTTTTTTCTGTTTATTTTCATTATCATCATACAAGGCTAATAGTAATGGGGATAATATTTATTATTATTTTTATATCAGCTTTTATTATTTATCTGTATTGTTTAATCTTTAAATAATCTATTATTATGTGAAAGGCAGTCAGTCGTGTCTGACTCTTTGAGACTCCATGGACTATACAGTCCATCGAATTCTCCAGGTCAGAATACTGGAGTGGGTAGCCATTCCCTTCTCCAGGGGATCTTCCCAACCCAGGGATCGAACCCAAGTCTCCTGCATTGCAGGTGGATTCTTTACCAGCTGAGCCACCAATATTATACTTGAGTGCTTACACTGTGCCTATGTATGGTGCTGCATGCTACACAAGCATCATTTCACTCAGCTTTACAACTGAAATAATTAGCCTCATTTTAGAGATAAAAAACCAAAGCTGACAGGGAACACAAAAATTCTTCAAAGTTGAACCGTTACAGTTTCTCATGGCAAAAGTGTATTCACATTCATGTCTGTCAAATGCTCAGCCAGACTTTCTCAGCTGTTACTATGTACCTCTGTTTTAGTTCCAGAGGTTCTCACTCTGGACGCTTGGAATGGTTGGGCCCATTTTCAGGATTTCTACACAGTAGGCTGGGATAAAGCCAGGAATTTGTACTCTCCAGACTCTGTTCTGACAACTTTCAGAATCACTGTTTAAGAAATCTCTTCAGTAAAAATAAAAATTATCATTAAAGTTTTGTATCATCTCTACTAAACTTATTTTTAATGTAAAATATTTTCTTTAAAATATAAAACAAGGCAGAAAATTTTCAGAAAATGAACTGTTTCTCATCTCACCAACCAACGCTAGCTATTTTTTTCATTTGTTGATATTTCCTTCTGTTTTACATACAAGTATCTGCTTTTCTGGTTGCTGTCTCTCTTTGGCCATCTGTAACAATGGTCCATATAAGATGTTACAGAATAATTTTAACATTTACTGTTCTATGATAAGTAGTTTTAATTTTATCATATAGGTCCTTATAAAGCTTGCATCAGTCAGAATACTCTAGTTGCAAGAAAACAAAAACTCAAACTGGCTCTTATGAAAATGAGGATCTATTGGTTAATATATTAACCAATAAATATTTAATAGTCAATAAATTAAATGAGGATTTATTGGTTAATAACTGAGAACAGAGTGAAACTGGATTCAGAGACAGAACTCCATCAGGCCATTCTCTCTCTGTCTTGTCTCTTTGCCCCTCCATCTCCCTGCTTCTGACTGGCCTCCTGCATTAACTGCTTCTTGCACTCTTTCGGATTTTCTCAGGTTCTCAGGCTGCTTGTTCTCATGATTTCCTTGTGGCAAGAACCATAGCCTCCTACCTTAAGAATGCAAGGCATGGAGAAGAACTAGATACCATGCTTATTCCAGTATGAAAAAGCTTTTAGACTTTGTCTTGGGTGGTGTGCCCATACCCTGAACCAAGCCTGGTGGCATAGCCACCAAAGGTAAAGTTTTGTGATTTACACAACCTGGACTCACACCTACTCTTGAGGCCAGGAGATAATATGCTATTATTGTGATCCTCCAAAACCACAGAACTTGAGGACAATTCACGGCCTAACCTTTTCCACATGTAAATAAAATGAAAATATATGTATGTTGACAGAAGCAAAACAGTGAAAACCAAAGAGTTAAGAAATTTTAAGGATTTCATATATCTCTTAATTGTTTACAAAAAATAGTCTACCAATATATACTCTTACAAGCACAGTTTGAAGGTACTGTTTTTACCACCCCCCTGCCATTTTTCACTATTTTCTTTTAATACCTTATAGTAAATCTCCTGGTTATACATAAACTGTAAAAAGAGTGCCCAGTCATTACAGTAGTCAAAATGTTTAAAAGACCATGTAGTTTAGTAATTAGATAATTCCTATGTATATTCTACTTGTGATTTTTATATTCATATTTCTTTTCTTCTAACTTTAAAATGCTATATATACTGTATATTCATTAGTGACATTACATTTGGCATAACTAAAATTCAATTGTGTAAATAACTGTTTCTAAAGTTACAGATAACACTGTATTTATTTATTTCATAGGATGCATTATTTAACAGTATGACTTCCTATGATATATATGATTATATATAACATATGCAAATAGATTATACATAACAGAAAAGAGAAATCTGACCTGAAAAAGAGATAAAAAGGATTAAAAGACCTGGTAATGTTTAGATAGGGCTTCCCTGGTGGCTCAGACTGTAAAGAATCTGCCTGGAATGCAGGAGACGGGGGTTTGATCCCTGGGATGGGAAGATCTCCTGGAGGGTGTGGCAACCCACTCCAGTATTCTTTCCTGGAGAATTCCATGGGCAGATGAGCCTGGCGGGCTATACAGTCCATGGGGTCGCAAAGAGTTGGACACGCCCGAGTGAATATGTACAAGGTTTGGATAAATTAAAAATATCAATATATACTCAGGCTGTGAAATATAAACAACAGAAATATAATTTTCCTTTTGTCATAAATTTATTAGAAGTCTCTATGTTATCTTCCTAAATGCCCAGTGGAAATGATATAATGTACATATGTAAGCAGAGATCAAAATCTACATACTAATAACCAATTAAAATATGAAGACTCTGAGAAAACTGAAGGATTTAGGAAAATTCAAGGACTCAGTACAAGTTATGAATATTAAACAAAAGTGACTTAAAAACATATATGGAAATAGTGATTTTTTTTTAAAAAGGAAGGAATCAACTTCAAAACAGGCTTTCATTCTCCAAATATTGGCAATAAAAATATAAATAATAATAATTATAATCAACTGACATGAGTGAGATTTATAAAAACCTTTCTATGATAATATGCAAAAGGAGAACATAGTATTAAATGTAAATCATGCAGAAGTTACCAATAATATTCACACACACCTAAACTGCAAAAAATTAAATAAGTTCTACTCCAGTTTTTGGTCAAAACATAAACTGGCAGTCACAGATGGTTTATATTAAAAATTAAACAATTTTTAAAAATAAAGAGAAACTATGATAATATAAAGGTTCTATTGAAATATAGTCTTTGATATTTTAATACTTTTATTAAATTCTATTTTATTTTAATAATCTTATTTATGTCTATTATACATTTACAAATGGAGTCATCTTAAAACTAGGATTAAAAATTGCTGGACAATCATCAGCACAAAAGATAAAGAACAAACATCAAACTCAGTAGGGAAATAAGTTACTGATGTGAACACACAGACATGCAGACACGGACAGACACAGAGACATACACAAGGCCACTGCTTCAGGATATTGCTTCATAACTGTGAATTCCTAAAACATTTTTGAGTAGAGAGGTCAAGTTTGGATGATGACCATACTGGACCACGTCACCCAGTTGGAACAGTCAAGCTGTTTAAATCTAGTTGGTTCTCTGATTCTGGCTATTACCCCCTCCAAAAAAGCCTGAGTGAAAACCACTTAAGTAGCAAATTATATACCAGTACTCACCAATATATTAAAATTATATTCAGAGTATACAGAAAAAAATTTAAAAACTAAAAAAAAAAGAGTAAATCAAAAGACTGCATATGGCAATCATTTCCTGATCAATTGCATAATCCATTAATCAGAATACAGTTAAAATATCTTATTTGGCTATATATAACTTCTATGAAACAGAATATCACAAAAATTAAAATTTGAGCAATTCAAACAATAAGGAAATAAATTGCATAAATTACTAATAAGACTGAAACAGAAGTTCCTGCCTACAAGATGTCAATGTGATAGAAAACTTTAAATTCTAGTAATTTTTATACTGTATACCATGGTACTCTCTGGACTGCTATCACCGAATTTGAAGTGTGAAGTGAATGACCAACCACCATCCACCCACTTTTTTGCCTTTGACAGATGAAGCAAAATATTAATATTATAACTGTTTAATTCTATCTTCCTAATGATGGAAAATAGGAAACAATTGTTCCTAAGATAACTTTTTTAAAGTTCTTTTAAAAAGACTTCCTTTTTAAAAAGTCAGTTTCCACGTCTCATTTTTTTTTTTTTTCTAGTCTCTTAAAAAAATTAAAAAAACCCTAATTTGCTAGTCTTGCTATAATTGGTCCTAGTAGACTGGGGAAGGCCAAAACTTGTATGAGGGGTCCTGAGAAACAAAGGGGTGAGGTGAGTAGAGACAGTAGACACAGACATTTTCAATGATTTTTATCATAAAGCAAAACAGAGAAATGGGAGAGTAGTCAGAAAAGACTGTAGGGGCTTAGAATGGAATTTATTTTTAAATAGGTGAGGTAGTTTATGTTAGATTGTTAGGAGTAGAAAAAGGAGTTAAGAATGAGAGGCCACAGCATTTCTTGAATAAGCACAATGAAACAGGTATGACGTATTAAACACTGGCTTTACCTAACAGGAAATGCAAGAGGTGCACTGGTAAGTTAGGTCAAGGGATGAGGAATACATGGAGGAAGTGACACAGAAGATGGGATGATCTCTCTATCAATGTGAGAACAGAAGAGGGAGAGAGGACTTAAATGTGTCCTCTCATACAGCAGGTAATTATCAGAAAAATGTGATAAGGACCAAGTTAAGATCCATTGGTAGAAATTTAAATGGCATCAGTCAGTCAAGCTATTCAGCCATGTTCATTGATCAGATGTAGACATGAAATGAGTAGAAATTTAGATGGAAGGAGAGTTGGGACTTGGCTAGGAGAGCACACTAGAGAATGAGGTATAAGGGAACAGTGGGTATATGCCAAACAAACACTGTAATGGACCATAAATCTACACCAGAAAAGGAGAGAAGAAAAACATGAGGACCAAGTGCTAAAACTTTCAGTATCATGCTGGGGAGATGGAGCGGATGCTATTAACAGATTCAGTTCAGTTCAGTCACTCAGTCGTGTCTGACTCTGCGACCCCAAGGACTGCAGCATGTCAGGCATCCCTGTCCATCACCAACTCCCAGAGCTTACTCAAATTCACGTCTATTGAGTCGGTGGTGCCATCCAACCACCTCATCCTCTGTCGTCCCCTTCTCCTCCCACCCTCAATCTTTCCCAGCATTAGGGTCTTTTGAAATGAGTCAGTTATTCGCATCAGGTGGCCAAAGTATTGGAGTTTCAGCTTCAGCATCGGTCCTTCCAGTGAATATTCAGGACTGATTTCCTTCAGGATGGACTGGTTGGATCTCCTTGCTGTTCAAGGGACTCTCAAGTGTCTTCTCCAGTACCACAGTTCGAAAGCATCAATTCTTCTGTGCTCAGCTTTCTTTATAGTCAAATACTCACATCCATGCATGACTACTGGAAAAACCATACCTTTGACTACACAGACCTTTGTTGGCAAAGTAATATCTCTGCCTTTTAATATGCTGTCTGGATTGGTCATAGCTTTTATTTCAAGGAGCGGGTGTCTTAATTTCATGGCTGCTGTCACCATCTGCAGTGATTTTGGAGCCCCCCAAAAATAAAGTCTGTCACTCTGCTCTTAACAGATTTAGTTCAGTTCAGTTGCTCAGCCGTGTCCAACTCTTTGTAATGGTTATATTCCCTTAATTAAAAAAAAAAAGAAAAAGGAGAAGCTGGAGTTCTGAGAAAGAAACATGGTCCATCTGCAATGAGAAACAAGGAGTATATCGATCCATTCCGCTTCTGATTCTGGGCAGTGAAAGATATGAGAAGATTATTATCTCGAAGGACTGATGAAACTCCAATACTTTGGCCACCTTATGCGAAAAACTGACTCATTGCAAAAGACCCTGATGCTGGGAAAGATTGAAGGTGGGAAGAGAAGGGGACAACAGAGAATGAGATGGTTGGATGTCACCACCAACTCAAAAAGAAAAATAGCTACCACTGCATAGGTCTACAGAGGAAGCAGAGAGACCTAGGAGAAAGCTGGTTTCAGGCAGAGTAGGTATGACTGACAAAAAAGGCAAGTTTGCTGATGATGAACATTGGGTCCCAGGGTGCAGAGTGGGAGAGACTGGGGGTTTCCAGATTGGATCTGAAAAATGATCTTAACAGTTCAAAACATTTTTCAGGGAAGTTGCAAAAAGAATTATGCACATATCCTTAAATTTCATTTTAAGAAACAGATGCAATTAGGAATTATTCTTTCAAGGTTTTCATGAGAACTCTGGGTTCACAAACAATGCCATTTTACTGTTGAATGCTTCTAAGGGTCAGAGAAGGACCTGTCTATTGGAGCTGTCTTAAGTGAACTAATGAATGAACATTTGTTTAAAAGTCCCAAATTCCTCCCCTTTTGTACACAAATATTGTACACTGGGCACAACATGATTCTTAGTGAAAAAGAGATTTAGATCTGATAGAATGTGTGTGGTGGGAATTTCACAGAAGCGTATAAAAGAAGTATTATTTTTAAAGAAAAAAGGCATAATATACTGACCACCAGTTGGCGTTTTCTTATAGCCTTTTGTTTGCTGAACTTTTTTTTTAAACAAAGCATTAAACTTTAAGAAGAAGTTACGTATGATTTTTGGAAAGTGCCTGCGTGCTATGTCACTTCAGTTGTGTCTGACTGTTTGGGACCCTATGCACCGTAGCCCTCCAGGCTTCTCTGTCCATGGGATTCTCCCGGCAAGAATATTGGAGTGGGCTGTCTTGCCCTTCTCCAGGGAACCTTCTCAACACAGGGATTGAACCCGCATCTCTTACGTTTCCTGCATTGGCAGGTGGGTTCCTTACTACTAGTGCCACCTTGTAAAGGGCCTAGTATAAGTCTTATAGTTTAAAAATATTAGAAATTTTTTCTTCCCAAGTTTTATAAACAGTAAGTAAAATTCACCCTTAAATCTACCAGACTTTTCATATCACTACTATCATTTTGGAATGAATTTTTATTATTTTTTTCCTCTGCATAAAGATAATGTTTTTCAAATTGGCATTATAACTGTAGACAGTTTCATTTTTCATATTTTACTTTGTTGTTTTATGTTATAGTTTATAACTTCACTTTGTACACCTTTCCCCATGTCATTTCTTAACATCAAACTCATTATTTTGTAAGGACTGTGGAGCTTATTATGGAAAATCATTTTCCTGTTATTTGATAGTTTGACTGTTTCCCATGTTTTTTCTATTATAAAAAAGGCCACAAGGAACTTCTTAATGCTCTGTTAAGTGTCTCTGATTATTCTTTTAGATTTTAAATTCCTAGAATTGGAATTCTGAGGTCATAGGAGAAAAGATTTCTTGTAAATATGATTATTTCCCCCTCCAAGCTTTATCTATTTTTAAAGTCAGCCATTGTTTTAAAGCAGGTCACTGTTATTTATGGCTCTTTATTCTAGTTAAAAAGCAGCGCCTTATCTGGAAATTATTTCCATAAGTGCCTTACAATTAGGCCTACAAATATATCTATTAAATTTATAAATAGTCTCATTTCAGCAGCTCCTAAACATCAGAAGAATCATGCTCTGCCTCCAAAGAGTTCAGAGGCCAATGAGAAACTTGTCCTACCCCTCTTCCCCCCAAAAAGCTAGGAATTAATTCAAATAAAAATGGAAGCTTTATGGCATTTATGCAACCTGACAGCTAACCTCAAAATATTATTTCCTTTGGTATCTGCAATTTTATTTTTTACAACAAAGCTTTTGGTTTTAGGACACAAATAAGACATTGCAATTTATTGCAGAAGTAACCATTTACCTGGTGTCAGTAGGCTGGGCCCATTTTCAAAAGGAAATTAATGATAAACTTCAATTTGAGGCAAGTCAAAGCTACATATATATTATGGAGCTCATTTCAAAAAATGACACAAAATTAAAATGAAATAGCCTCTAAAATTTGAGAACCCTTGGGCACAGTAAATCTTAGTTATAGGAGAAAATGAAACATCCTATGATAAGATCAGGTCTGATAAGATGTAATAAAAACATGAGGCATGATACATAAGGTCAGAAGGATCAATATAAAATGTGAAATGAACGCACAAATTGCCTAGTCCTAGACACCCAAAGTGTTTGGAAGTGACAGGGGAATTAAATCGCAAGTAAAGATGAATATTAAATGAGGTTGAACGTGCAATACATCATTCCTAAATCTACCTAGGTATTCCTAAAATGTGTGTCACTTTTTTTCCCCTGGAAATAACTAAGATCTAAGCCAAGGTTAAATAAAAAATAAAGTGAGAACATGGTCATCATGAAATTTAAACAGCGATACTGTATATATGTGAGGGGAAGGAGATGAAAAAATACGGTGTCTGGTAGCTGTAAAATACAGTTAAGAGAACCACAGATATTTATTCTTGTAAAACACAGTCTAACTTACTGACTTACTCTTAATACCTAACCTTGAAAGTGTTATGGAAAAATCTGCAGGAACTGGAACTGCCAAAAACCTACTGAAATAAAACCATAGAGCGGCCTGACATTTATCCCACCCAGACCTCTGACTTACATGACCCTTTAATGAGCAAGAAGGTACATTTAAAATTTTTCTGAAACACATTTTCTTTGTAGTACAAAGTGCCACGGAAAGAGAAATCGCCTCAAAGCTTGTCCTGGGTGGCATTCAACTCTGTCTTTGCTGCTTGCTAGCACATAAGCTGAAATAATTTCCAGATTCCTTTGAGCTTCAGTTTCCTCATTTGTGAAAAGGAGATGAGTCTCATAAATGCTGACCAAGTGAAAACATGAAATGTTATTACTGGATAGTTTTCAAAACCCATCCATTTCTTTTCCCCCCTGCCACTCCCTAACCTCTAGTGACTGCAGAAATATGAACTGATCTTAATTGAGCTGTTCCTACCTCTAATTTGTGGTTAAAATCAGTCTTTGAGATGAAATACAAAAGGGAAATGGAGGTGACTAAAGATGATTAATGGTACAGACTTTTAAATGCTGCTTTTCAAGTTCTCTGAAGAGATAGAAGAGGTGTTATTATACACTTTTCTTTATACAAAACCTGAGGCTCTGGGTGACAATGACTTTGAGATTCATGTTCTCCTTCTCATGCTAATATTGCATCTTATATGGTCTATATGAATAATGAGGTGATGTTTAAAAGTTCTTTAATATTTCGTTCACTTTTTATTGCACCTGGCATTCACCTTATTTCCAGCCTTTTCTAGGTATTTGTCTGGTTAATAGAATTTACTGTAGAAGAATTGCCAAAAGGAAAGTACTTCTACTGACATTCACAATTCAGTAGGACAATAGCCTTGAAAACCAAGCTATTGTCCCCATAAAAGATTTGCTAAACTACTTTCTCTCTTCTTTCTACTTCCTGTGACTGACCTAGTTAGATGCATTGCAAGAATCCCTCACTGTATTGAGATAGAGGCCTCCAAGTTGCACAACTCCAGGAGAGATAATCCTCATGATATTCATTGGTTTTCTCCAGAAGATGCCATCACATGAAATAAAATCTGAATCATGTGCAAAGACATACTTCTGTACCCCATTAGGGTTAGCTGGAGCCAAGAAGATGAGAAGGAAATAAAAGGAAAACAATTTTTGCTGCTCACTTAGGTGGGGCAATGGGGAGTGGAGGGGAGAGGAAGGCATGTTGGACCAGATGTGGGTGTCCCAGCAGGAGAAGTGCTCTCCATAGTTTAGGAAACTGTGGAGGCCAGGGACTCTTGCCTTCACCTACTTCTTAATCTGGCAGGATTAATAGGCTGCTCTCACATCCATGTGGAAAGCAGAAACATGAAAGCCGAGGGCTGCAGGTGGTTAGTTTCCTAGGTTCTCTGTCCTTGGGTCTGTTGTGGGGAAGGCGTAGCCAAAGCAGCTGAACACGAAGCAGGGACGCTGAGCGGAGGAGGCCACCTCGGTTCTTGCTCCTAGAGCTGCAGGCTACATGGGATCACAGTCAGACAGTCAGATGGTGGGCAGCGCCAGTGAGAGCTTGCGTGACGCTGAGGTAGTCAGAAAGCCTCGCATGGCCCCGTCTACATCCAGAGGAAAGGTGCTGACTGCAGCCCTGAACGCCAACAGGGCTGGCGGCTCCAAGAGGACACGGGGCACTGCTCTGGAGGCCAGAGAGAGGGCAGAATAGAAGAGGAGGCAGAAGCACACCCTCCCTCATACCCAGACACCATCTTTAGGAAACACTTAGGGATGTTTGGGGTAGAACAGTCTTTGAGAGAGAGTAGGGAATAAAACTCAAATATGCTAGCAACTTGAAAATATCTTAGATCACATATTGGATACATTTTTTTATTAATAACCAGAAGATCAAGTAGTAGGAGACAAATACAAATAGTTACAATATAGGAACACTGCATTTTTCCTTCATATACCTAAGCTGAGTAAGAACTGTATGAGAAATGCTACTCCCTATAAGGTGTTCACAGTTTACATTTACACAACTCCTAGAGTTTATAAAACATCTGCAAGTAAGTTTTGATTTTAGAATCAGATTATCAAGCTAGAAAATACGTGGATTTCACCAAGTGATCTGAGATTTCATAACGCGAGAAAAGCGGGAAGGCAAGATAAAATTTTGAGGTTAGTTAAAACAATCTTGACATGGCAGCATAATGGCCAAGATCTTGCCTTTCTGCACATGGAAGCTCGTCATGAAGCTGCTGCATGTATCTGTATCTGTACAGCTCATATCTGTACAGCTCTGAGGTGGAAATGCAAGATCAGGGAGCCAAAGTCAGACTCTGGAATGAATATACTCACATATATACATATACGTATATATGTGTATATGTAGGTGTGTGTACACACACACACGTGTACACATACATAAATATATATGTGCATATATATACATATATAACTACAATTATATATACATTTTTTCACATACATAAAAATTCTTGAGTAAAATTATATAATTCAAAATCAGAAGTCAGAGGATAGACCTATTCAATAGGATGGACATCGACAATACACTTACCATTTTGTGTGGGAAAAGCATTAGATGCCTAACGTGTCCCTCTTTCCCTCATGCACACATTCCAAATGAATTCAAGATAAGAAAATAAAATGTAAAATGCTAAAACAAATACATATATGATTAGAAGGAAGTGTTCCTCTTTAAGAATGAAACAAAAATGAGACGTGATGAACAAATTAAATAAAATTAAATGTATTAAATTTTAATGTAATTAAAAAACAGAATTTTTAAGTTAAAAAAAAAAAACTCCTATATAGCAAATAAACACCATAAACGACTTAAAATAAAGTACAGATTGACAAATGTTTTATAAATACAAAAGCTAGAATTTGTTGGAATATATATTAGTGCAACCTGTTGCAAGGCAATTTGCTTATAACAATCAACATTTTGATTGAGGATACACAAGTTGTCTCCATGCACTTACACCAAGACAATATTTTGAGAAAGAAACAGGGATTTTAGTGAGGGAGGTACGAAACTAGGGATCTGCATTCAAGAGAGGCCAATTTTTCCTAAATGCACTGGTTTATTGATTTAAATATTTCTTACTAATAAGCAAGTTCATGATTAGCTTATCACCTGGATGAAATATCCCTATAAATGCATAAGGAGATGCACAATGACAAGGAGTGGACTGTTTAATAGGAAAAATAGCTGTCACCTGTTAGTTACAAAAATTGAGGTAGATCTCCATCCTCAAATGTTGACAGAGTTCAGTAACATGTTCCTGTATCAAAGGAAGCAAGTTGTAGAAATGTATAAGTGGTATAAACAAGTTTCATTAAAAAGGAGAATACAAAAGCCATTATATACAAATACCCTGGTGGCTCAGATGGTAAAAAAATCTGCCTACAATGCAGGAGACCCAGGTTCAATCGCTGGGTCAGGAAGAGCCCCTGGAGAAGGGAATGGCAACCTAATCTAGTATTCTTGCCTGGAGAATTCAATGGACAGAGGAACCTGGTGGGCTACAGTCCATGGAGTCACAAAGAGTTAGACACAACTGAGCAAGCATAACACTTTCACTTTCACACACATACACATACCTATGTGTGCTGCATATGCGTATAAAATTTAGAATAATCTTCACCAAGCTTTTAACAGTGGTTACATGTGGGAAGTTAAAAATGGAAAGAAGAAATTTCTATTATAATCCTGACTTCTTTCCTTTCATTGTTCTCCTTACTCTCTACTTTTTCTTCCTTCCTTTCTTCATTTTCATTTGTAATTTAAAATATGAAAAGGGTTGCTCTTTATTTTAAAATGTAGTAAACAATCAAACATATTTGTACAACAAAGCATGGTATATTCTGTATGTTAAATTTAGTAAACACACTCAAGGATTTAATCTCGGTTGAAGGTAGAAGTGGGGGAAGTTTGGGGAGAAAAGTTGTCAAGATATGAATAGCAGCTAAAATGAAGCATTTAATTTACTTCATTTGATTTGTAACTCAACAACTAATGTGACGTCTTTTATTATCAAAAATAAATTGATTAAAATGAACAAAAATATAACACATCCACCTATTTTTAAATATCTCTCTTTGTACCTATTACCTAGGCAATTCTGAATTGAAAACCAACTTTATGTTTCAGCAAGCAGAAAAGAATTTGTCTGTCTTAGATTGGGTTCCCTAGAAGCAGACTCCAAGACTAGGATGTGATTCTGGTGAATGTGATTTACTTATTGAAGACGTGCTCCCAAGGGAGATTAGTAAGGGATTGTGCAAGGCCAGCAGAACGGGAAAGAGAGGGAAGCCCAACAAAGATGAAACTGTAGGCAGTCTCTCAGAGTTTGCATGTACACTCCTACAAGGGCTGCAGGGCATTAAATTAAACTCAGTTATCTAACTCCAGGCAAAAGTGCCTGGGCTTTTGGTTATTCATTGACTAAGGGCCCCTGCTTGAGGAAGGGTCTGTAAAGGAGGGGAGATAGTTCCCAGTGACTCCGTAGCATGTGGGTAAAGGAATTTCAGGAACCTGAGGGAAGCAGTCCTAACAGAAGTGCAGGTACAACCTACAAGCAAAGCAAAGTCAAGACAGGAGAAGGATGCATCCAAAAAGAAACATGTATCCAAGAAGATCTGGACAGAACACCCATAGTACTCACTCCAAAAGGGATTTTATTTTATTTATAAATACTTAACCATTTGTTCAAAATATTGAGTTGAACAAAAGTCATCTCCTGTTCTCACACTATAGGGGAAAAAAAAAAAAATTCAACTGAAGAAAACTGCAGAAGCAGTGATTCTAGTTCAGAGAGGTTTCTAAGAATTCCCAGGAATGCATAATAATTTAACAGCTCCAATTTAGTCAGACCAATGTTTAAAGTTCTTAATATTTAATGGATTTAGACTTTTCAGTTCTAAGATAAAAAGAGCAATTCAGCTTCCTGTTATTACTTTCCTTCAAGATATTTTATTTTTCAAATTTTAGCATTCTTTTCAAAACTCTTGGAAACTTAGTGGAGAAAGAGTACACTTTTTTAAAAAAAGAAAACTCTAAATATTTCACAGAGGTAATTCCAGTTATTTACTCTTTAATTATTCTAATGCATCTCTGGACACTAGGGGAAATGAATCTTTTCACGTTGATCTTACATAAAATCAACACTGTGTTTCCTTAGCACAACTTAAAGGAAACAACTTAAAACAAGCTACACCCAAAGAAGGAGATTAAGTACTCAGAGTCCCCATGAACTAGCTGTGGTATCATTTAAACTTGGCCTCATTTTCTCCATAGAATCCTGATATTCTTATACATTTCTCCTTTGTAGCCTTCGGCAAGTTTCCTAAGCTCTCTTAGCCTCAGTTTCCCTATTGGTTTTCTGGTAGGGCTCGAGCACACAGTAGGCGTTCAGGAAATACATGCTCAATGAGTAGATGGAGAATTTATCAACCTTATTTTGAACTCTGTACCTTAGTGTCTATGGCTCTATATATCTAAAATATATTCATATTTTTTTTCCTATCCATGTGTTACTAGTTTTCTATTGCAAATATAGTGGCTTAACGCAACACGTATCTATTACCTCACAGTTTCTATGGGTCAGTGGTCTACACAAGGTTTCTAGCTGAATCCTCTATCAGGATTTCACAAGGCTACAATCAAAGGCCCAGCTGGGCTGCACCCGTTTCTGGTGCTCAGGCTCCTTTTCCAAGTTCACGTGGTTCTTGGCAGAATTCAGTTCCAGGCAAGAGTGGCACTTAGGTCTCTGTTTTCTTGTTGTTTATTGGACGCTGCTCTCAGCTCCTAGAAACCACTCACAGTTCCCTACCATGCGGCTGCTTTAACAGGTCATCCCTCAACATGGCAGCTCGCTTCTTCAGAGCCAGCAAGACACAGACTCATCCCACAATCTCATATCTCACTCCAAGCTACTCTGCTCAAAATTGCATACACACACACACACACACACACACACACAGGCGCGTGCGCACCTATAAGGTGAAAATGACTTCCTATTTCTTTTCCTATATTCAGTGGGTTAGAAGCAAGAAGACCATAGGTTCTGCCCACACTCAAGGGAAAGGATCACACAAGAAGGGTTCACCTTTATTCATTGGGGGTCATCTTGAGGAGCATTTGCCAAACTATGCACATTGTGTTGACTTCAAAGTCAAATTCAAGTCACAACATTCTTCTTTGATCACCAAGCACTGGAGTCTAAATAAGACAGAACTAAGCATTTATGGAACTAAAGAGCTTCTTGATGAAAGTGAAAGAGGAGAGTGAAAAAGTTGGCTTAAAGCTTAACATTCAGATAACTAAGATCATGGCATCTGGTCCCATCACTTCATGGGAAATAGATGGGGAGACAGTGGAAACAGTGTCAGGCTTTATTTTTTTGGGCTCCAAAATGACTGCAGATGGTGACTGCAGCCATGAAATTAAAAGATACTTAGTCCTTGGAAGGAAAGTTATGAGCAACCTAGATAGCATATTAAAAAGCAGAGACATTACTTTGCTAACAAAGGTCTGTCTAGTCAAGGCTATGGTTTTTCCAGTGTTCATGTATGCATGTGAGAGTTGGACTATGAAGAAAGCTGAGTACCAAGGAATTGATGCTTTTGAACTGTGGTGTTGGAGAAGACTCTTGAGAGTCCCTTGGACTGCAAGGAGATCCAACCAGTCCATCCTAAAGGAGATCAGTCCTGGGTGTTCATTGGAAGGACTGATGCTGAAGTTCAAACTCCAATACTTTGGCCACCTCATGAGAAGACTGACTCATTGGAAAAGACCCTGATGCTGGAAGGGATTGTTGGCAGGAGGAGAAGGGGACGACAGAGGATGAGATGGCTGGATGGCATCACCAACTCGATGGACATGGGTTTGGGTAGACTCAGGGAGTTGGTGATGGACAGGCAGGCCTGGCGTGCTGTGATTCATGGGGTCGCAAAGAGTCGGACACGACTGAGCGACTGAACTGAATTGAACTGAAGCATTTATATGTGGTGATATTCTTCACCATTTGTAATATTCTCTCTCTTTCACACACACATCACATCATATGTATGCACGCATGCTAAGTTGCCTCAGTCGTGTCCAACCCTTTGTGACCCAGTGGACTGTAACCTGACAGGCTCCTCTGTCCATGGGATTTTCCAGGCAAGAATATTAGAGTGGCTTGTCATTCCCTTCTCCAGGGGATATTCCCAACTAAGGGACCCAGGAATAGAACCCCAAGTCTAATGTCTCCTGCACTGCAGGTGGGTTCTTCACCACTAGTGCCACCTGGGAAGCCTGTCTCATCTTACATTTAGGAGTAAATGCTTAATGGGAATTGCTTGAGATTCCTTTAACCTGGAATCTTGGAGATATTTGTAATCTTTATATGCCCTTTGGTCATACTATCCAAACATCAGCAAATGATGTTAAATTTTTTGAACACATAGAATCCTTACTTTTCCCCCATTCATAGTTTTCACTCTATTTCAAACCTCAAACATACCATGTCTGAGAAATGCTTCAAGGTTTTGCTTTATGCTTTTAGTCTCTGCCAAGCACAGGAAAGCCAACCCACACTGTGTGTTAGTCGCTCAGCCGTGTCCAGTTCTTTGAGACCCTGTGGACTGTAGCCCACCAGGCCCCTCTGTTCATGGAATTCTCCAGGCATGAATACTGGAGTGGGTTGCCGTTTCCTTCTCCAGGGGATCTTCCTGACCCAGGAATCAACCCCTGGTTTCCTGCTTGCAGGCAGATTCTTTACCATCTGAGCCGTGAGGGGAACTCTCCCTGGTAATATTACTACACAGTGATCTCAAGTAATCTACACATGGCACAAGACAGATGTTTTCTTCACAGAAAACATTTTAAAGCATTTAAACATCTCACCTTTTGACCAGCAGATGTATAAAGACTAAAAATAATTTATATAATATGTTTTGTTTAGGTAACAGATAAACTAAAATAACATTTATAAAAAGTCAAACAAAACATAAAGTGCCAAAAAAACCCCCAAAAACGATAAAGTGCAAGTACACGTTAGAATTTTATGATGAACTAAAAGAAGTACATAAAACTTGTTTTTTAAGACATAAATACAAGATTAATTGGAAATTGCTTTTTAAATTTTATTAAGATTAATATGTGTAAGAAAACCCATATTTTTACAGATTAGAGTGTAGAACATGAAAATTGCTAAAAAACTGTGTGTTGTCTATAATCCACTGTGGTCTAAATGGATAAATGGTTCTACTTGGTGTGCTGGTTTCTAAGGCTGTCTGTTGAGCCTGACACAACTCAAGTCAGTCCTTCACATTAAAGAAGCTCAACCTAGATACTGCTGTTACAAAGTTCTATAGTTAGAATGTTAGAATTAAATTTAGAAAGGGGAAAATAATACCACAGCACCTATACACCACCTATGGCTAAGACCTATACAACTGGACACAGTGAACAGAGCCTGTTGTTTTCTTTCATCTGTGTCACAAGAATTATGCTTAAACTGAGGTTTTTAAACTTGCAAGAAATCTACTTGTTGCTAACTTCACAGATTTGAAACATATAGAGCTATTTATTCTCCTCTTTACTTCACAATATTGGACCATCCTGGTGCCTTGCTGAATTTGGGGAAATCAAGAAAGGAAGTTTACTATTCTGATGATTCCCAAACATCCACTTGGTGACTAAATTTTTATTTAAAGTTAAAATGATAAAAAGGTAGATTTATTAACAAATTAGTACGTCTTGCCCAAGGAACAATACAGAAATAGAATAATTGATTCTCACACTTCCATAGTTTAAACGATATCTCCTTTATAAACATTCGTTATTAAGAACTTCAAACTCCTGATGATTGAATGGTGTTTTAACATATGAATGTAGTAGCATTTCTTTCCTATGATTAAAGAAAAATAATCTTCCAGACATGCTATAAAACTGCAGCTAAATCATTCTGTATAGTTGAAAGTGTTCTTTAATAATTAGGAAATATCTATGTGCAGGTCAAAACTGAGGCATCTAATGACATATCCTAATAACTCTTCATGTGTTCATTCTGTTTTGTTTTGTTTACTATATCATGAGCAATGCTGATATACTTAGTATATCAAAAGCAATACTTTTGTGACTTACAAGGCCCATTTTTAGAACAATGTTTGCTTTAAATGTAACAATGTTTTAAAGGAAGTTCCCAATATTCTCTTTAGATGTTTCCTCTGACTGGATTATTAACTCAGTGCCTGATTCAATTTACTTTCTAGGTTCTAATATCCAAGCCTCAACAAGAACCAGCAATTATTCTCTTCAGTAGAACTGCTGCCATCAATAAACTACTAAAATGCCAGACAAACAGATATCATGGCATCCAGGAGTACTATCACCAACCTACAGATGTCAGCGTGCTTGCTCTCGCCACACAGATTTTTCTGGGAAACGGCTCTGCCCATCCGCCTCACACTTCACAGCCATATTGTATATCTTGCGATGCAGCCTGCTCCTTGGCCTCCACCACAGAGCTGAGGTGAACAGGCATCAAAAGTTGAGCTCTCTGTAGAGTGGCTGACATCTAAAAGACATGAGGTAGGCTGATCTGATCACCTCCTCGGAATTTGAACTAAGAAACAGAAAGAAATGGGAACAAGAGACCAGGGCATAAAGGAAGAGGACAAAATGGAATAATTGCTGCAAAAGATAAAAAAAATAAAGAAAAATTCCAAGGAAGCCATGATATGTAGGTAGTATGTCAAGAAAATAAAGAAACAACAGTGAAAGAGTCCATGTGTGTTCCAGGAAAAAAAGGAAGAGAGGAGCCAGTTCATGGATTTGCCAGTTCCTGAAGGTTCCTGAAGCTTCTCACCTATGGGTAACTTCATAATAATTATTTCTCCTGCTTTGAAATTTTTTGACTATCTCTGTTTTACATAACAAAAACAATAACAAGAATTTACTTTATTACTAAAGTGTTGGTGCTATATATAATCAGTACAACAGGGGTAGTAACCAACCTGAATGATTGCTGAATGTAAAATCCACTGCTAGCACATCCTGGCTTAGTCACTCTGATAATACCACGTAATATGTGCATCTCTAAGTCAGAGCAGGTGAAAGTGAAAGTCGTTCAGTTATGTCCGACTCTTTGTAACCCCACGGACTATATATAGTCCATGGGATTAGCTAGCAAGAATACTGGAGTGGGTAGCCTTTCCCTTCTCCAGGGGATCTTCCCAACCCAGGGATCGAACCCAGGTCTCCCACATTGCAGGTGGATTCTTTACCAGCTGAGCCACCAGGGAAGCCCATGAATACTGGAGTGGGTAGCCTATCCCTTCTCCAGTGAATCTTCCCAACCCAGGAAGCAAACTGCGGTCTCTTGCATTGCAGACAGCTTATCTACCAACAGAGCTATCAGGGAAGTCCAATAGGTAACATTACACAAACCAACCCATGTTCACTTTTGCCTTTGCAAACAGGGCAAAAATGATCATGAGTTCAAAAGTACCAGCAGGATTCCAACCTAGACCACTTTGATTTTAATGCGATATTAATTCTAATTGGAGATTAGATTGTAAAACAACTAGCTGACATTTATGGAGTGCTTAACAAATGCCAAATACATCATTTAGTCTTTACAGCAATTACTTATTTAAAAAAAAAAATTCTATTATGGGTTCCCTGTAGAGTTGAAGAAACTGCCAGTCTGAACAGCTGGTTCATGGTCATTCTGATGATATATTTTGAAGTCAAGTTTTAGTGACAGTCTAACTCTTCAGTTACCATTTTCAGTTATGACACTACATGACCCACCACTATGAGATAACACTCACAATATCACCTCCAAAAAGTCTGACACAATGCAGGCAGTTGGACAATTACATATCATCACAGTAGCCACGCAGAATTCTCAGGGAAGGCAGGTCCTGTTCACATCAGTCGACTGCTCTTCTGAGATCAAGAATAAATAGTAAGTGTCAAGTTCATTGTGAACCTAACCTGGAGTTGCTACTTGTAGGCTGATGTCTGTGGTTTGTGGGACATAATGTTAAGACATAATGTGACAAGAGGGCTCAGCTGCCCCTGCAGTCTCAGAAACTTAGAATTGTTAGCAACCATAAATCACCTGGAATATCTGAATCATGAGTCTAGGGCGGGCAGTGAGTGCAGATCAGTTCAGTTCACTTCAGTCCAGTCGCTCAGTCATGTCTGACTCTTTGCAACCCCATGGACTGCAGCACGCCAGGCCTCCCTATCCATCACCAACTCCCAGAGTTACTCAAACTCATGTCCATTGAGTCAGTGATGCGATCCAACCATCTTATTCTCTGCCATCCCCTTCTCCTCCTACCTTCAATCTTTCCCAGAATCAGGGTCTTTTGATATGAGTCAGTTCTTCATATTAGGTGGCCAAAGTATTGGAGTTTCAGCTTCAGCATCAGTACTTTCAGTGATTTGCTTTAGATTGGACTCGTTGGATCTCTTTCCACTCCAGGGACTCTCAAGAGTCTTCTCCATCACCACAGTTTGAAAACATCAGTTATTTGATGCTCAACTTTCTTTATAGTCCAACTCTCACATCCATACATGACTACTGGAAAAACCATAGCTTTGACTAGATGGACCTTTGTTGGCAAAGTGATGTCTCTGCTTTATAATATGCTGTCTAGCTTAGTCATAACTTTTCTTCCTAGGAGCAAGTGTCTTTTAATTTCATGGCTACTGTCATCATCTTCAGTGATTTTGGAGGCCCAAAAATAAAGTCTCTCACTGTTTCCATGTTTCCCCATTTATTTGCCATGAAGTGATGGGACCAGATGCCATGATCTTAGTTTTCTGAATGTAGAGTATTAAGCCAACTTTTTCACTGTCCTCTTTCACTTTCATCAAGAGGCTCTTTAGTTTTCCTTCACTTTCTGACATAAGGGTGATGCCATCTGCATATCTGAGGTTTTTGATATTTCTCCTGGCAATCTTGATTCCAATCTTGTGCTTTGTCCAGTCCAGCACTTCTCATTATGTACCCTGCATTTAAGTTAAATAAGCAGGGTGACAACATACAGCCTTGACGTACTCCTTTCCTGATTTGGAACCAGTCTGTTGTTCCATGTCCAGTTCTAACTGTTGCCTCTTGACCTGCATACAAATTTCTCAAGAGGCAAGTCAGGTGGCCTGGCATTCCCATCTCATTAATAATTTTCCACAGTTTATTGTGATCTACACAGTAAAAGGCTTTGGCATAGTCAATAAAGCAGAAATAGATATTTTTCTGGAACTCTCTTGCTTTTTTGATGATCCAGTGGATGTTGGCAATTTGATCTCTGGTTCCTCTGCCTTTTCTAAATCCAGCTTGAACTTCTGGAAGTTCACGGTTCATGTACAGTTGAAGCCTGGCTTGGAGAATTTTGAACATTATTTTGCTAGCGTGTGAGATGAGTGCAATTGTGTGGTAGTTTGAACATTCTTTGGCATTGCCTTTCTTAGGGATTGGAATGAAAACTGACCTTTCCAATCCTGTGGCCAGTGCAGAGCTTTCCAAATTTGCTGGTATATTGAGTGCAGTACTTTCACAGCATCATCTTTCAGGATTTGAAATAGCTCAACTGGAATTCCATCAACACTAGCTTTGTTCATAGTGATGCTTCCTAAGGCCCACTTGACCTCACATTCCAGGATATGTGGCTCTAGGTGAGTGATCACATCATCATGATCATCTGGGTTGAAAGATCTTTTTTGTATAGAACAGCTCTTCTGTGTATTCTTGCCACCTCTATCGTAAAATTTTTTGCTTCTGTTAGGTCCACAATGTTTCTGTCCTTTATTGTGCCCATCTTTGCATGAAAATTCCCTTGGTATCTCTAATTTTCTTGAAGAGATCTATAGTCTTTCCCATTCTACTTTTTCCCTCTGTTTCTTTGCATTGATCACCGAGGAAGGCTTTCTTATCTCTCCTTGCTATTCTTTGGATCTCTGCATTCAAACGAGTATATCTTTCCTTTTCCCCTTTGCCTTTCACTCCTCTTATTTTCATAGCAGTTTTAAGGCCTACTCCAACAACCATTTTGCCTTTGTGCATTTCTTTTCCTTGGGGACAGTCTTAATCACTGCCTCCTGTACAATGTCACAAACCTCCATTCATGGTTCTTCAGGCACTCTGTCAGAACTAATCCCTTGAATCTATTTGTCTCTTCCACTGTATAATTGTAAGTGATTTGATTTAGGTCATACCTGAATGATCTAGTGGTTTTCTCTACTTTCCTCAATTTAAGACTGAATTTGGCAATAAGGAGTTCATGAGCTAAGACACAGTCAGCTCCCAGTTTTGTGTTTGCTGACTGTATGGAGTTTCTCCATCTTTGGCTGCAAAGAATACAATCAATATGATTTCAGTATTGACCATCTGACGATGTCCATGTGTAGAGCCCTCTCTTGTGTTGTTGGAAGAAGGTGTTTGCTATGACCAGTGCGTTCGCTTGGCAAAACTTTATTAGCCTTTGCTCTGCTTCATTCTCTACTCCAAGGCCAAATATGCCTGTTACTCCAGGTATTTCTTAATTTCCTACTTTTGCATTCCAGTCCCCTCTAATGAAAAGGGCATCTTTTTTGGGTGTTACTTCTAGAAGGTCTTGTAGGTCTTCATAGAACCATTTAACTTCAGCTTCTTCAGCATTACTGGTCGGGACATAGACTTGGATTACTGTGATATTGAATGGTTTGCCTTGTAAACGAGTGGAAGTCATTATGTCATTTTTGAGATTGCATCCAAGTACTGCATTTTGGACTCTTTCATTGACTATGATGGCTACTCCATTTCTTCTAAGGGAATCTTGCCTACAGTAGTAGATATAATGGTCATCTGAGTTAATTTCACCCATTTCAGTCCATTTTAGTTCGCTGATTTCTAAAATGTCCATGTTCACTCTTGCCATCTCTTATTTGACCAATTTCAATTTCCCTTGATTCACGGACCTAACATTACAGTTTCCTATGCAATATTCTTCTTTATAGCATCGAACTTTACTTCCATCACCAGTCACATCCACAACTGGGTGTTGGTTTTGCCTTGGCTCAATCTCTTCATTCTTTCTGGAGTTATTTCTCCACTGATCTCCAGTAGCATATTGGGTACCTACCGACCTGGGGAGTTCATCTTTCAGTGTCCTATCTTTTATCCTTTTCATACTGCTTATGGGGTTCTCAAGGCAAGAATACAGAAATGGTTTGTCATTCCCCTCTCCAGTGGACCATGTTTTATCAGAACTCTCCACCATGACCCATCGATTTTTGCTGGCCCTTCATGGCATGGGTCATAGCTTCAATGAATTAGACAAGACTGTGGCCCATGTGATCAGATTGCTTAGTTTTCTGTGATTGTGGTTTTCAGTCTGTCTGCCCTCTGATGGAGAAGGATAAGAGGCTTATGGAAGCTTCCTGATGGGAGAGACTGACTGAGGGGGAAACTGGGTCTTGTTCTGATGGCAGGGCCAGGCTCAGTAAATCTTTCACCCAGTTTTCTGTTGAAGTGCAGGGCTGTGTTCCCGCTCTCTTATTTGACCTGAGACCAAATCATGGTGGAGCTAGTGAAGATAACGGCTACCTCCTCCCAGAGGCCCCAGGCAGGCACTGCTGCGCTCAGCGCCCCCAGCCCTGCGGCAGGCCACCGCCGACCCACGCCTCCGCCAGAGGCTCCTGGACACTCCCAGGTAAGTCTGGGTCGTCTCTTGTGGGGTTGCTGCTCCTTTCTTCTGGGTCCTGGTGCACACAAGATTCTGTTTATGCCCTCCAAGAGTCTGTTTCTCCAGTCATGTGTAAGTTTTGGCGGCTCTATGGTTGGTTAATGGCGACCTCCTCCAAGAGGGCTTATGCCATACCCAGGTCCACTGCACCCAGAGCCCCTGCCCCACAGCAGTCCACTGCTGACCCGTTCCTCCTCAGGAGACAGCTAAACACAGTTACATCTCGGTCTCTGTTGGGTCTCTGTGTTCTGGTGCCAACAAGGTATGTTTGAGCCCTCTGAGCATCTCTGGAGGGTATGGGGTTTGAGTCTAAATACGATTCTGCCCCTCCTACCTTCTTCCTGGGGCTTCTCCTTACTCTTGGACGTGGGGTATCTCCTGAAAGTCGCTCCAGTGCCTTGTAGCCGCTGCTCCAGCGCCAGTGAGTGCAGACCACAGAGTAAAGAAGCTATTACATAAACTGCAATTTTTTCAGTAAGTTGTTTCCACAGTTTTATGAATAAGTACACTGACCTTCACAGAGTTGAAACAAAGATGGTCAGAAGATAAATATCCATGATGCACTAGATACATTCCACATTGCTTAACTAATAATAGGAATTCACTCAGATAACTTAAATATATAATGACGTTCCTGTATCTAATATTATTCTTAAAACTCATTAAGGAAAAAGAGTGTTATTTTCCTTCCAATTTAACATCCTATGGTCCCTGAACCTATTATCTTGGACAAGAATCAGATAAGGTCCTACTCTTTATGCAGCAATATGCTAAGTACCCAGGAAAATGCAGAAATAATAACAAGTAGCATGCTTGCCTTTCGAAGCTTACATTGACTCACTGTTAGTGATAGATTATGGTGAATAGTGTCAAATTCTTGATCTCCAAAGAAGATCAGGATCCCTTCAGGACCAGGGACCAGGCTTGATCACACAAGAGATTTTGTGTAAAAGAGCTTTATTAAAGTATAAAAAGGAACAGAGAAAGCTTCTGACATAGACATCAGAAGGGGGACAGAGAGTTCCCCACTCACTAGTCCTATCAAGGGAGCTATATACTTTTTAAAATTAGTTATTACAATAAATCAAAAGAAAGTCTCAATGTTGTAAAGATTTTACCAGACCCATTCCCACAATTTACGTTTTAAGATAACAGGATTAGAACTTAACAATCACTTTACCAGACCCACTACAAACCATCACTATGAACTAACATCACTATGACCAAAGCTAGGGGAGGTGATGGAATTCCAGCTGAGCTATTTCAAATCCTAAAAGATGATCCTGTGAAAGTGCTGCATTCAATATGCCAGCAAATTTGGAAAACTCAGCAATGGCCACAGGACTGGAAAAGTCAGTTTTCATTCCAATCCCAAAGAAAGGCAATGTCAAAGAATGTTCAAACTACTGCACAATTGCATTCATCTCACGCTAGAAAAGTAATGCTCAAAATTCTCCAGGCCACGCTTCAATGGTACGTGAACTGTGAAATTCCAGATGTTCAAGTTGGATTTAGAAAAGGCAGAGGAACCAGAGATCAAATTGCCAACATCTATTGGATCATCAAAAAAGCAAGAGAGTTCCAGAAAAACATCTACTTCTGCTGTAATGACTATGCCAAAGCCTTTTACTGTGCAGATCACAATAAACTGTGGGAAATTTTTTTTAATTAATTAATTAATTTATTATTTTGGAAAATTCTTAATGAGATGGAAATACCAGACCACCTGACTTGCCTCCTGAGATATCTGTATGCAGGTCAAGAAGCAACAGTTAGAACTGGACATGGAACAACAGACTGGTTCCAAATCGGGAAAGGAGTACATTAAGGTTATATATTGTCACCCTGTTTATTTAACTTAAATGTAGAGGACATCATGGGAAATGCTGGGCTGGATGAAGCACAAGATTGGAGTCAAGATTGCCAGGAGAAATATCAATAATCTCAGATATGCAGATGGCACTACCCTTATGTCAGAAAGTGAAGAGGAACTAAAGAGCCTCTTGATGAAAGTGAAAGAGGAAAAGAGAACAGTGAAAAAGTTGGCTTAAAACTCTACATTCAAAACAACAACAACAACAACAAAACTCTACATTCAGAAAACTAAGATCATGGCATCTGGTCCCATCACTTCATGGGAAATAGATGGGGAAACTATGGAAACAGTGGCAGACTTTATTTTTGAGCCTCCAAAATCACTGAAGATAATGACAGCAGCCATGAATTTAAAAGGTGCTTCCTCCTTGGAAGAAAAGCTCTCACCAATGTAGACAGCATATTAAAAAGTAGAGACATTACTTTGCCAACAAAGATCCATCAAAAGGTCCATCAAAAACCAAAGTCAAAGCTATGGTTTTTCCAGTAGTAATGTATGGATGTGAGAGTTGGACTATAAAGAAAGCTGAGTGCCAACAAATGAATGCTTTTGAACTGTGGTGTTGGAGAAGACTCTTGAGAGTCTCTTGGACTGCAAGGAAATTCAACCAGTCCATCCTAAAGAAAATCAGACCTGAGTATTCATTTGGAGGACTAATGCTGAAGCTGAAACTCCAAAACTTTGGCCACCTGATGCAAAGAACTGACTCATTTGAAAAGACCCTGATGCTGGGAAAGATTGAAGGCGGGAGGAGAAGGGGACAACAGAGGATAAGGTGGTTGTATGGTGTCATCGACTCAATGGACATGAGTTTGAGTAAACTCAGGGAGTTGGTGATGGACAGGGAAGCCTGGCATGGTGCAGCCCGTGGGGTCTCCGTGGGGTAGCAAAGAGTCAGACAGGATTGAGGGCTGAACTGAACCAGACCCACTCCCATAATATACATTTCAAGATAACAGGATTAATCAGATTTTCAAGAAGGAGAAACTGCCCTCAAGCAGGAAACATTGTGGTTACATAAAATCCTTACTACAGAGTTTAAACTCAGTTGTTTTGTTGTGTAATCATCAGCTCTGGGCTTAAAAGGAAAAAAAAAAATGTTTTATGTGACTAAGACTAAGAAATGTAGGGAAAAAAAAAAAAGTTTGTCCTTTCCTCCTCCTTGAGAATTCCAGACCCTCATCTCCTCCTTGAGAGCCCCAGATCCCTTTCTCCTCCGCAGGGACCCCAGACTTCTTATCAACTTGTCTAGGAACAGACTCTCTCATTACTACACACAGCTGCTCTTAGGAAAGTACTGCCAACAGAGCTCACTCATTTATTCACTCTTTCAACAGTGTGTGAGTGTCTCCTTTGTACTACAAGCAATGCTAGAATTTAAAGTAAAACTCAAATTAAAAAAATAAAAAAAAAAAATTGAGAAGTCAGTGAAATGTATAGAAGTACCAGTGAAATATCTAGAAAGTCTAAAAGGAGATATCTGCTTTCCTAGGCTGACAAAAATGAGAGCTTATCCAGATTAAGGGAATTCCATCAGGGAGCCTTTATAATAGGGGGATTCTCTCTTTCACATGAGTATCTGGTCTATTGTGGGAGGCGATGTGGTTAGTCTATATGCTAGTTATCTTTAAAGCAATGATCTCCTATTGGGATAGTAAATTTAGACTGGTTAGGTTCGATGAGGATACATACTAAAAACAACTGCTACCATCTTCCACAATTCAGCTCAGTTCAGTTCAGTTCAGTCTCTCAGTCGTGTCCGACTGTTTGCGACCCCATGAACCACAGCACGTCAGGCCTCCCTGTCCATCACCAATTCCTGGAGTCAACACAAACCCATGTCCATCGAGTCGGCGATGCCATCCAAACATCTCATCTTCTGTCGTCCCCTTCTCCTCCTGCCCTCAGCCTTTCCCAGCATCAGGGTCTTTTCAAGTGAGTCAACACTTCGCATCAGGTGGCCTAAGTATTGGAGTTTCAGCTTCAACATCAGTCCTTCCGGTGAGCACCCAGGACTGATCTCCTTTTGGATGAACTGGTTGAATCTCCTTGCAGGCCAAGGGACTCTCAAGAGTCTTCTACAACACCACAGTTCAAAAGCATCAATTCTTCTGCACTCAGCTTTCTTTGACAGAAATATCATTGAAACTTGGGGTATGTGGTGAGAAACTACAAGTGATTGTATTAGTCTGCCAATGATTGTATTAATTGGTTTACAGTGTCTATTTGGTCAGATTATCTTTACTTATAAAATAATATTCTAGTTCTTCACAGTGACATAGAAATAGCCCCATTAATTTTGTGCAGTCTAGTTAATTTGACTGTGTCTCTCCTTCTCCTGTATTAATCAAGTAGATCTTGCTATTATCCCTATTTTCTTAAGGAATTGTCAGCAATGAGAGACTAAACTTTTCCTTTTTCTTGGAACTGAATGCTCATTCCTGTTCCTTAATTATAGCTCCTCTCCATCCTTCTTTCAAGTTCAGAACCTACTTTTAAAAAAAAGTATTTCCCCAAGTCACTCTAGGTTATATCAGTCTCATGGTGTCTTACTGGGTTGATTGTCAGTATAAAACATTTTTAGATTGACCATCTAAAGATAAACATAGTAGCTGTTTTGAACTGAATGCTTACAATTTCCTTCAAAATTCGTATGTTGAAATCCTAATCCAAATTTGCCCTCATGATTAGGAGGTGGAGCTTTGGAGGGCTAATTAGGTTTTGAGAGTGGAGCCCCCATGAATGAGATCAGCGCCCTTAAAAGAAAGGATATGACTGCTTGCTTTCTCTCTCTGCTCTACTTCATGTAGGGATACAAGAAGACAGCTATCTGCAAACCCAGAAACAGGCCTTCAAAAGACACTAGATCTGCTGGTACTTTGATCTTGGACATCCAAACTTACAGAACAGTGAGAAGCAATTTTATTTTTTTGTAGGTTTAAGCTACCCTATCTATGGTATTTTTGCTTCAGAAGCTTGGACTTCTTAAGACAGTAGCATACTTTTTTTTAAGTTTTTATATCTTCGTGCCACAACTAACTGACTTAAAAGTTACCAGAAAGCATTAAGGCTCATATTTATTTTCTTAGACTCTTTGTGCTCATGTACACATTAAAAAAATCACAAAATTTGGTCACCTGTGCTACTGTATAAACTCTTCATGATCTGGAGGACTGTTATGAAATTACTCAGTCAGCCTTCTCTTTAGTTTGAAAATACAAATTGCGATGACATTTCTACCTAGCTCTTTCTTTCCAAAGATGATCTAAGTTATAGATTTCTTAACAATTAGTAGGAAGTAGATTCTGAGGCTCTCAAAAATAATTTAGGGGGAAAATGTCTTAGCAATAGAATATGCCATTGGAATAGTAATAACAACAGTGCCTAAGGAAGAATGGAAAGAACTTTCAAGGTAGACCATTTTTGTAAAATTAAACTCACACCTGTTTTTACTTTGGAGATAAATATTCTCTACTAATTTAACTTTTGAAAGAACTCATTAGATTACAAAGGCAAAGCACCAGATGAGGAGAAATGAATGTACATTACAATAACTTCTGCCATTTACTCTTTATAGGATCTAATCAGGAACCTTTTTAATAATTACAGAATGTCAGAACTGCAGTACACAATCTCTGTGATTCTTTTCTCTAGTGAAATTTAATGACAAAGTAGTTCCAACTGTTAGATCTCATATATCTATGGTTACAAGGAAAAAAAAACAACTGAGAAATAATATTATTGATTTTTCATATTGATCTCCATTCACAAATTTTTTTAATGTGGTAAGAACATTTAACACACAAACTACCATCCTGATAAGTTTTTAAGTGCACAAGCAGTGTTAACTATAGGCATAATGTGCTACAGTTGATTTCTAGAATCCATTTTGTATAACTGAAACTATATATCCACTGAAGAGTACCTCCCTATACCCCTCTTTCCCCAACCCCTGATAACCACCAACCCACTCCCTGTTTCTTTGAATTTGCCTATTTTAGATACCTAATATAAGTGGTTCCAAATAGGAAAAGGAGTATGTCAAGGCTGTATATTGTCACCCTGCTTATTTAACTTATATGCAGAGTACATCATGAGAAACACTGGGCTAGAAGAAGCACAAGCTGGAATCAAGATTGCTGGGAGAAATATCAGTTACCTCAGATACGCAGCTGACACCACCCTTATGGCAGAAAGTGAAGAGGAACTAAAATGCTTCTTGATGAAAGTGAAAGAGGAGAGTGAAAAAGTTGGCTTTAAGCTCAACATTCAGAAAACTAAGATCATGGCATCTGGTCCCATCACTTCATGAGAAATAGATGGGGAAACAGTGGAAACAGTGTCATTTTGGGGGGCTCCAAAATCACTGCAGATGGTAAGTACAGCCATGAAATTAAAAGACGCTTACTCCTTGGTAGGAAAGTGATGACCAACCTAGATAGCATATTAAAAAGCAGAGACGTTGCTTTGCCAACAAAGGTCCATCTAGTCAAGGCTATGATTTTTCCAGTGCTCATGTATGGATGTGAAAGTTGGACTGTGAAGAAAGCTGAGTGCCGAAGAATTGATGCTTTTGAACTGTGGTGTTGGAGAAGACTCTTGAGAGTCCCTTGGACTGCAAGGAGATCCAACCAGTCCATCCTAAAGGAGATCAGTCCTGGGTGTTCATTGGAAGGACTGATGTTGAATCTGAAATTCCAATACTTTGGCCACCTCATGCGAAGAGTTGACTCATTGGAAAAGACCCTGATGCTGGGAGGGGTTGGGCGCAGGAGGAGAAGGGGACAGCAGAGGATGAGATGGCTGGATGGCGTCACCGACTCGATGGGCATGAGTTTGGGTAAACTCCGGGAGTTGGTGATGGACAGGGAGGCCTTGGCGTGCTGCGATTCATGGGGTCACAAAGAGTCGGACATGACTGAGCGACTGAACTGAACTGAATATAAGTGGAATTATGCGCTAGTTTTCCTTCTGTGACTGGCTTATTTTACTTAACATAATGTCCTCCTGGTTCATCCATGTTGTTGCATATGGCAGAATTTACTTCTTTTTAAGGCTCAGTAATATTCCACTATATGCATATATCACATTTCCTTTATATGATCATTGGTCAATGAACATGGAAGTTTATTTATATCCTTTGGCTATTGTGAATAATGCCACAAGAAACATGGGAATACCAATATCACTTTAAGATCCTGATATCAGTTCTTTTGGATCTATAACCTGAAGTGGGATTACTGAATCATATGATAGTTCTATTTTTAACCTTTTGAGGAATCCCCATATTGCTCTCCATAGTAGTTGAGTGATTTTACATTCCTAAGAACAATGTACAAGCATTCTAATTTCTCCATAATCTTGCCAATACTATTGTTTGTTTTACAGAATATCTGATTAGCAAAATCCTTAACTAGCATTTAAAATCTTAAAGGACAGCTTTCGACCATGTAACTACTTTTGGGCCAGCTTCCCTTTTTTTTTTTCTTTTTTTTTTTCAGCTTCCCTTTTAATACATATGTTTAATGAATGAAAGGAGTTTAGCTGACTTGTTTTTTCAAAATACTTCTTTCCGTAACAATATCTATGATTTCTCCCACTTTGTAGAGTCCTGACCTGTGGCTCTTAAGCTCATTCTAAACCCAGAACAAAATCCATTCTCTGGTGGGAGGGAAGAAAAGAAAAAACACTGAATTAATATCTTGGATATTCAATGTTAAAATGGTTGGATGGATCCTGCTTCCTACCATGGAATCCAAACTCTGTACAAACCTTTGTTCATTAAAGGAGTTGTGAGATTGACTTCTGGGAAGCTGAGGCCCACCTGGTCAAGGACAGCTTCAGCAGACAAAGTGTCCCTTTCTCCACGTGATCTCTTGCCCTGCAGCAAGCTATGCTGGACTTTTTCACCTGGTAGCTTGCAGGGATCCAAGACAGCAAGAGAAAGACGGCAAAGTCTTCTAAAGCTGTGGCTTAGAACAAGTCCCCTGCCACGTTAGCCATATTCAATTGGCCAAAGCAGACCTCAAGCCACAACACCAGCCCAATTTATGAGATGGGGAAATAGATTCCTTGGTGGAAGAAACGAAGGTTTACACTGAAGATAACATAGATAGAAGGAAACAGTTGACCATTTTTATAATCAGTCTCCTACATGGCACTTTTTCTCATTCTATTTCACACATAAAGTCCTATCTTGATACTATATTCTGAGAGACTAGTACTCTTGCAAAGTTGTCCTGACTCAATCTAAATATAAAAGTCTAACCTCCGAACTCAATCTCCATGGTTTGTTTCTTATGACTTAAGCCAGACCTTGCTGATTATTATTTGGTTTTCACATGATCTCTTCTCATTGATGTGTTCTCCACTAACTGTGCTCCACATGCCTATTTGGTCTGTGAGAACTAGGTCCAGTGATATCCTCTAACACAGTAACTTCAGTTATTTTCTTGGTTTCAGTCATGTCTTGTGATGAGCCTCTTTTATGGTAGTAGCAAAACCATCGGCACAGTAAACAATTTTAAAATGGCACTGACACAAAAAATACAGGGCAGTGATAGGTAAAGGAGTTAAACTGAAGACAAAAGCAACAGAGCGTGATGACAGGATACATTCCAGTACAATCTGCACTAGGAAGTCCCTGAGACGGAAAGAAAGCATGAGATAGTTATGCTCATGTCACTACTGCCACCCACTATTTCTACAATAACATGTGAGGAGGGAAAGAACGTGATCGGATTCCTTTAGAAGCCCTCAAGTCAAGACTGAGGTAAGATAAAACAGATGGACCTGGAAGAAAGAATCAAATTAGCCTTTGTAAGTGCCAAGCCAATGATGATGCTTAGTGGAATCTTTCTTTTGTTCTAGCCCCAAAGAATAACTGTTATTGAAAACTGGAGATTTCATTTTTAAATTGTAGAGCAGCTGTCAATTCCAATATGGAAAGGTAGACAACTAGGAGCAGCAAAAAGCAGCTATTTATTTATTTTTATTGTTCAGGAGTCTGAACAATTTGGGTCTAGTTATGTTTTCATCATGGACTCATTTTATCAGAAACTTCCGACTTGAAATATGCCTGCCTAATGGTTTTATCATGGTGAAAGAGAAAGTCATTTTCAGCTGGACTAGAGAATCACTGATCTGAACTTCAAGGATGCAAGTGGATATAGTGACATTTATTATTCAAAGAAGAAAATATTTATAGATAATATATTAAAGAAGGAATTTGCTAAAGGGAAGAGCTTCAGTGTTTCTTTTTGGGCAATGATGACTGGGTGACTTGGTAACAATTCAAGGTTGAAAACAGGAAAATGAAACTACTAAATGAAGACCCACTCAGGATCAAGTTAGTCAAGATGATGTAGCCAGGCTACAGTAAAGAAGATAGAGGTTAAGTGGGAAAATGGGGAAGACAGAAACCAGGAGAGGCAAGAGAAAATGCATGCTTCACAGACCTCCAGCACAGAAACAAGCATTGACCAGTCTCAAATACTTCATGGTCAGTAAGAGTCAGGGCCAATACTTTGCCTGCCCTGAACTCTTGAACACTTACAGTAGAGACATTGACAACTTGTGAAATCTGTCAAGTCGACTAAACACTGATTATCAAAGACACAAATATTTTTAAACCAAGAACAAATGAGCTTCTAAATAAAGATATGATATATAAAAATATTTAGAGCTTATTAATTCATATTTTTTAAACACAACTGATTTAAAATGATGCAACTTTTGGTTAACAGCTCTTCTAAATCACTCATAGTTTTTCATACAAACTATTTTGCTTTTCACTTAATAACAAATTATGTAAGAAAGCCCCAAGATTTGAAGAGAAATGAGACTTCCTGTGTTGCCTATTTTTTAAAAAAAAGTACCTCTTTACCAGTATGACAACAGTATGCCTTATTCTCTTTCCATTTTATAACATATGGGAATTTCTACCTCAGGATTTTTTTCCGTCTAGAACATCTGTTATTTCAGAAAGAACATTATAGAGCAAAATTACTCAAGCCAAACCCATTCCCAACTCAGTAACAATAAACTATGACTCTTAGGGAAAAAATGTTTTCAGCAGTCCATGGAATAATCCAATGACATTTTAAAAAGTCTTAACACAATTTAAATTTCTAACAGTACAATCCATTTGTGTATGTGTACTAAATGACTATAATCATTTTCCAGAATCTCAATTTATTTCACTGTTTGATTAAACACTGTGTGATGCTGATAACCTTCAAAAAGGGATTTTCTGGTCTTTTATGGAATAATTGGTATCAGTGTGTGATTAAAATATGCATAATTAGAGAGGACTATGATTGGGAAAACTTTCTGAATATGCTTTCATTTGAAATATTTCTCATCATCATCTGTAAATTAATATATGTCTTTCTTATTCTTAGTTCTTTGTCTGAAACTGAGAAACATATCCACTACAAAGAGTACATTTTGATTTCTTTATTGGCTCAGTATTGAGTTCATGATTAAAAAGAAGAATTTATTTTCAGATCTATAATGTTCAGGTTACAGCTTTTTCAGATACATTAAGAAAAGCATGATATTCCTAGTCTTTATATATTTTTTATCAAAATGACTTAAGAGTTTATGTGTTTATGCCTAAGAACTGCAAAGGAATGCATAAAACTAGAAATAATCCATGTGTCAGAACAGTGAAATTAGTGAGAGGCCTTTCCTCTCTTTCATCAAATCATTTTAAGAGTTGTTGGAATACTGATTTCATATGAAAAATAAACTTTATTTGCAATAGGACCCCCAAATCTAAAAATGTTCATTCTGTATGAATTGTTTTAAAATGGCAAGCAACTATTACACAGTTAAAGGAAATGAGGAGTTCAGTTTTATATTGCTAAAATAAAATGTGTAGGTTATGTGTAATGAGGAAGTAGGCAGTATTAAGTTGTTTATGTATAATTTAAGCCTATTTTACAGCAAATTAGATTTCCAGAAGCTTCCATACAACAAATTCCCAAACACTGAAATAAAAATTAGAAAAATGGTATAGATGATCTTACTTGCAAAGCAGAAATAGAGACACAGATGTAGGAAACTAAAGTATAGATACTAAAGAGGAAAGTGGAGGGGAGAAGGTGATGAATTGGGAGATTGGGATTGACACATATACACTACTGATAGTGAGTATAAAATAGATAACTGATGAGAACCTATTGTATAAAGGAGGGGATTCTACTCAGTGTTCTCTGGTGACCTAAATGGGAAGGAAATCCAAAAAAGAGGGCGCATATGGCTGATTCACCTGGTTGTGCACCAGAAACTAATATGGCACTGTAAGCCAACTATACTCCAGTAAATAAAATGAAAAAAAAAAAAAAGACAAAACCACAAAACTCAGAGCCAAAAATCTTACTCCGAACGGTTACGTTAAATCTGTATTCTTTCAGAGTCTACTAACTTCCCAGTAGCTTATTATTCTCAGTAAAATTTCTTATCTAGTTGTCAAATTTATGGCAGATTAGAAACAAAGAATGGAAATATCTGGGGAAAAGACATAAGGTGGAGGGGATGGTGAAAAATGCAAGGAAAACAATAGCTGACACAGGGGTCAGGATATAATGGGCTATATATTAAATCATCACCATAAAAATAGCAATTGCAATAATAACTAATTTTACTATGGGATTGTCACATTTCTTTTATTCTGTATAATTTTATACTATAAATTAGACATAAGTGATTTGCATAGGCTTTTTATTCCATTCCTCACAATAAACCTGTGTGAATATGACCCAGCAATCCCACTCCTGGGCATACACACCGAGGAATCCAGATCTGAAAGAGACACGTGCACCCCAATGTTCATCGCAGCACTGTTTATAATAGCCAGGACATGGAAGCAACCTAGATGCCCATCAGCAGACGAATGGATAAGGAAGCTGTGGTACATATACACCATGGAATATTACTCAGCCATTAAAAAGAATTCATTTGAATCAGTTCTAATGAGATGGATGAAACTGGAGCCCATTATACAGAGTGAAGTAAGCCAGAAAGATAAAGACCAATACAGTATATTAACGCATATATATACGGAATTTAGAAAGATGGTAATGATAACCCTATATGAAAAACAGAAAAAGAGACACAGATGTGCAAAACAGACTTTTGGACTCTGTGGGAGAAGGCGAGGATGAGATGTTTCGAGAGAACAGCACTGAAACATGTATATTATGAAGGGTGAAACAGATCACCAGCCCAGGTTGGATGCATGAGACAAGTGCTCCGGGCTGGTGCACTGGGAAGACCCAGAGGGATCGAGTGGAGACGGAGGCGGGAGGGGGGATCGGGATGCGGAACACATGTAAATCCATGGATGATTCATGTCAATGTATGGCGAAAACCACTACAATGTTGTAAAGTAATTAGCCTCCAACTAATAAAAATAAATGGGAAAAAAAGAAGATAAGCTACAGAATGAAAAAAAAAAGTTTGTATATCATTTTTTCTGATGAGGAGTTAATATCCAGAAATACTGAAAGAACTACAACTCAACAATAAAACAATCCAATTAAAAAATGAATAAAAGATTTGATAAAATATTTCTGCAAAGAAGATATACAAATGTCCTACAAGTGCATAATAGGATGTTCAAAATCAGGCAAATGCAAATAAAAACCACCAGGAGATACTACCTCAAACCCATTAGGATGTCTATTTCCACTTTATATATGAGGACTCAGACTCAGAGAAGGTAAGTAACATGCCGAAGGTAGCAGGATTAGCAAGCTATAGAGCTAGAATATGAATCCAGATATTCTGACCTAAGAACCTGCCCTCAACATATTAATGGTATAATTGTGATTAACACCTTCTGTGCAGAAAAGGTCACGGATATCTTTACAAAATTATTTGGATTAAAAAAGGCAGTGTGAAGGGCATAACGTTCACTTATTTAGAAAACCTACACATATAGGTGCACATATTCTCATCAGTGGAGCATTGCTGTTTCTCTTCACTAGCTCACTAATTTTTACTTCGAAGTTAAAACTGAACTCATGTTGAAGAAAATTAAATGAGATTTTCAACAAAATGTACTTACAGTACCCAGTATTTTTCTTTCCAGACATTTTAAATTCTTCAAAAAAATTTCAGAAATGGGATTACAGTTCTCTCAAGGGTTTTTAATAAAGTCTAAGTAGATGTTCTGGTATTAGCTTGTAAAATGCTGAGTCAAAGACTAAGGGTAATTTAGTCTTGAGAACTTTTAAAAGAGTTACACAGTGAAGTCACCTCAGGGCCATATCCTATCTGCTAGTTCTATCTTATTATAAGCTTTTAAAAGAAAGTACAGTGGGGTTTTCTCTCCTTAGCCATACTCAGAAACTGGTAATAATAAAAGTATGGTTGGCTGTGTTTGCACAGTTGAAAGTTTCTCAAATATTAAAGCTTTTTGAAGTGTACCCACCAGATAGGCTGAAGTTCTTTGTGCATTGCTCTGTTTAACTTTTAAACCGTTGCATGTAAGGAAGTGAACTATCTCATTGGAGTGGATTAGCTTCAAAATTCACTGTGTTGAATATGTAATATCTCTAAGATGCCATTTGCCTGGAGTTTCCTGCAGTATATTCTGAAATCTTTGCAACCAATTACCTTATGTCTGGTCTGAGCATCTTTAGAAGAGTGTTTGTTAAAAAAAAAAAAAGACAAATAAACAAATAAAAACAACTTTCTCTTACAGGTAAGAACATAACCTTAGATCATTGCTCTCTCAATTCATTGGCACTGCTCGGATGACATCAGGGCACGTTTTACTGATAGAATCAGTACGGTCAGAGATACAGGAGTCACTGACACACAGGTGCGTCTTATTTCAGTTGTGCCCAATATGTAATTAAAGCAGGTATCCACAGCCAAAGAAATATAGTAGAGCCTGCCCTGAAAAGGAATGTAAACATACATGACCTGATTCCTGAGAAGGAAAATATATGGACGTAAATAACAAAATTTAGTGTGAGCAACTGAACATTTTTGAGCTCCAACTGAGTTCATCTAGTTCATTTGGTTATCAGAAAGACATAGAGACAAGATCTTACAAAGTCTGAATTTGCTGCCATCACTGACACTCATATTGAGATCGAGGTTATACATTGTTACACGCATACAGTAGACAAAACTGGGCATCGGAACCATGAGTGTGTCCTTGACTCTTTGGTGCCTCAAATAACTCATTCTGCAAACTGAGGGAATTGGACTATTTTGGTGGCTGAACTTTTTTTCTTAGAAGCTTTTGTGTGTGTGCTTCATTCATTTGTTAGTTTTTAAGGAGGTTTTTATATGAAAACATCAGACAAGTATAATTGGTTACACAGAAATGACACTGACTGAATTAGAGTGGAACTCAGGGGCTCATGCCATCTAAACACCAAGGAAGCCTCTAGAGAAATATGTGGCAAAGAGGAAAACTATGAGACTGAATAATCTCAAAGGCTTATGATTCTGAAATTAAAAGATATTTTCCTTGGAAGAAAAACAATGACAAACCTAGACAGTGTATTAAAAAGCAGAGACATCACTTTGCCTAAAAAGGTCCGTATGGTCAAAGCTATGGTTTTTCTAGTAGTCATGTATGGATACGAGTTGGACCATAAAGAAGGCAGAGTGCTGAAGAACTGATGCCTTCAAACTGTGGTGCTGGAGAAGACTCTTGAGAGTCCCTTGGACAGCAAGGACATCAAACCAGTCAACCCTAATGGAAATCAACCCTGAATATTCATTGGAAAGGCTGATGCTGAAGCTGAAGCTCCAATACTTTGGCCATCTGATGCGAAGAGTCAACTTATTGGAAAAGACCCTGATGCTGGGAAAGATTGAGGGCAGGAGGAGACGGGGACGACAGAGGATGAGATGGCCGGATGGCATCACTGACTCAATGGACATAAGTTTGAGCAAACTCCAGGAGATAGTGAAGGACAGGGAAGCCTGGTGTGCTGCAGTCCATGGGGTTGCAGACACAACTGAGTGACTGAAAGACAAATGAGCTTTAACTGCTGTCTATTATATCCATCTGCTCTGATTTCAAAACCAAACCTGTACAAAGAAACAATAAATTTTGCCACTTGCAGCCTGGATACTGAAAGAGCAATCATTTCAAGTGCCACTTTTGAGGTGCCATCATTCTGGGATTGAACTATCCATCTAAGCTATAATTTCCATTAAAATATTTATATCTTTAAAAAAATTAATTTATTTATTATAATTGGAGGCTAATTACTTTACAATCTTGTGGTGGTTTTTGCCATACATTGACATGAATCAGTCCCCGGTATACATGTGTCCCCCTGTCCTGAAACTCTGCCCACGTCCCTCCCCATCCCATCCCTCTGGGTCGTCCCAGTGCACCAGCTTTGAGTGCCCTGCTTCATGCATCGAAGATGGACTGTTCATCTATTCCACATATGGTAATATACATGCTTCAATGCTATTCTCTCAAATCATCCCACCCTCACCTTCTCCCCCAGAGTTCAAAAGTCTGTGCTTTATATCTGTGTCTCTTTTGCTGTCTCACAGATGGTCGTTGTTACCGTCTTTCTAAATTCCGTATATATGCGTTAATATACTGTATTGGTGTTTTTCTTTCTGACTTACTTCACTCTGCATAATAGGCTCCAGTTTCACCCACCTCATTAGAGCTTATTCAAATGTATTCTTTTTAATAGCTGAGTAATATTCCATTGTGTATATGTACCACAACTTTCTTATCCATTCACCTGCTGATGGACATCTTAGTTGCTTCCATGCCCTAGCTATTGTAAACAGTGCTGCGATGAACTTTGGGGTACATGTGTCTCTTTCAGTTCTGTTTTCCTCAGTGTGTATGCCCAGCAGTGGGATTGCTGGGTTGTATGGAAGTTCTATTTCCAGTTTTTTAAGGAATCTCCACACTGTTCTCCATAGCAGCTGTACTAGTTTGCATTCCCACCGACAGTGTAAGAGGGTTCCCTTTTCTCCACACCCTCTCCAGCATTTCTTGCTTGTAGACTTTTGGATAGCAGCCATCCTGACTGGCGTGTAATGGTACCTCATTGTGGTTTTGATTTGCATTTCTCTGATAATGAGTGATGTTGAGCATCTTTTCATGTGTTTGTTAGCCATCTGTATGTCTTCTTTGGAGAAATGTCTGTTTAGGTCTTTATCCCATTTTTTGATTGGGTTGTTTATTTTTATGGTTTTGAGCTACATGAGCTGCTTGTATACTTTTGAGATTAATTCTTTGTCAGTTGCTTCACTTGCTATTATTTTCTCCTATTCAGAAGGCTGTCTTTTCACCTTGCTTAAAGTTTCCTTCATTGTGCAAAAGCTTTTAGTTAATTAGGTCCCATTTGTTTATTTTTATTTATATCTTTTTTAAGAGACCAATGACTTTTGTTAATTGACATCAGGACATACTAGTAAATTGAGAAACATTATCTGAGTTTTATAAAATAACTCAGGTTTAGATTCTCAGAAACTTGGGATTCCAAAGAAGAGATGCTTTAGTTGATGTGGGAAGAACCTCTAGGGAAGTCTTCAGAACTCTAGAATGAACAGGCAAATTTAAGGACATGTTGGAAAGGAAGAGTCTTGCCATGGGACTAACTCTCACCTAAAGCTCCTTAGAATCACATGAGGCTTTTTTAAAAACAGTATTGTGCTCAAACTCCATCCCAGACAAGTTAAATCTGAGTTTCTAGTGGTGTCCCAAGACAGAGGTGTTTTACTTTGTTGTCTTTCCCATAAGGTCTAATTTGAGAATAGCTACATATTTACAAAAGGTTTTAAAGATAATTCTGAGAATGTTATATATATTCTATTTTGTCGATTTTATTGACAGAAGTTTATATTCTAATGTCAATCTTCCCTGTTTATCACCTATTATTAATATGATACATGTGTTACAATTAGTGTGTAAGAAGGATACATGATTACTAACTAAAGCCCACGCCTAACTTAGGTGTTCCTAGTTTTTACCTGGCACCCTGTCTCTGGCCCAGGAACCCACCCAGGCCACCACGCTACATTTAGCTGTCCTGCTTCCTAAGGCTCCTCTTGCTTGTGACAGTCTCTCAGACTTTGCTTTTTAGAGATGACTTGGACAGTTTTGAAGAGTACTGGTCAGATATTTTGGAGAATGTTCCAAAATTGAGATTTGTATATTTTTGTTTTTGTTTTGTTTTTCCCCACATTTGGATGGAAGTTATGGGCTTTGGGAAGGAAGACCACAGAGGTAAAGTGTTATTCTCATCACATCACATCAAGAGGATATGCCATCAACATGAGCCTACAGTTGATACTGACCTTATCATTTGACTGAGGTTTATCAGGTTTCTCCACATAAAGTTACAATTTCTTTGTTTGTTGATACCACCTTACTTTGAAGGAAGTCGCTATGTGCAGCCCCACTTATGTGGAAGATGGTTAAGTTCCACATCCTTGAGGGGGGAATAGCTTCATAAATTATTGGAATTCTTCTACACAGGAGATTTGTCCGTTTTCTCCCATATATTTATTTATGTATTCAATTATTTATTTCTATTAGTATGGATTCATGGATATTTAATTTATACTTTGGGCTATGCTCCGGTACTATGTTTTTTATTTTGCTGTTCAAATTATTACAAGGTTGGCTACTGAGGGTTCTTTTATTTGGTTCCTGTGTCCCTCGTACATACTCTATCACTTTGTCTTTTTGAGCTCCAGACTTATCTTGCATATTCCTTGCCCTAGGCTTGCTGCTGCTGCTCCTGCTAAGTTGGCTTCAGTTGTGTCCGACTCTGTGCAACCCCATAGACGGCAGCCCTCCAGGCTCCTCCATCCCTGGGATTCTCCAGGCAAGAATACTGGAGTGGGTTGCCATTTCCTTCTCCAAGGCATGCAGGCTTAGGATCAACCATTTCTCTAAGAAGCCTTGTTCCCCTGCACTGGGGAATGGCATTGGAAACCATCAGTGAACATAGTTGTCTGAGGTTCCCAAGACATTGTTGCTTCCAGGTCATCTCAGAGGACAGAGCTAGAAAATAAACATGTATATTATTATCCTGTAAAAATACATGTATCTATATTGAAATAAACATGAGTTAATACTGATGTCTCCAACTCTAATTTTATTATTCCATGGACTATTCTAGCCTTCTCACCTCTTTCCTATCTGCAAGCCTGCCACCCCTACTAGCTGTGAGAAACTTGGCGGCAACCACTCACCATTTACTCACCTCATTGTTCACTTCCGGCATGCATGCATAGAGCGTTAGAAGTTGTTAATCTCTGCCTCTGTAGAAAATCACCTACTAGAGTGCAGTGCTTATTATGTTCAGTTCCCATTGCCTTTAAGTCTTTTATCTCTGCTTAAATCTAAAGTCACTGCTTCCTCCACCTTCTTCTGTGTGGTTATACATTCATAATACAGTTAGATTCTTTGTTTACAGTCTGCATTCCATCTTGGGAGTCTCTGATTTAATTGATTTTTTAAGTCTGCATACATTATATTTCAGTGTTTGAGCTGTAAACTTATGTGGGTTTTGACAAATGCACAGTGTCGAGTATCCACCATGAAAATACCATACAGAATATTTTCACAAACCTAAAAACATAACATGTGTGTGTGTGTTTAAAAAGCTCATCAGTGTGCATGCAGAATTAAGAAGCACTAGATCTTTTCTGTCAAGATCAGGTTCTGTATCTCCAAGGCCTTAGTTTCAGTGTTTTCGCATTTAGAATCTGGAAGACCAGTGTGCTTCTTTCTGAATGACCTTGCCACGTTAGCTTATCTCTCTGTTTATGTAATGGATCCCACATGGAGCGTTATAACACCTTCCTTGGAGCTGTTGAAGGACTTAAATGGATTACTGACAGTAAAGCACATTTACAAAGTTGGAAAGGAGCAGATATGTAGTAAATGTTAGCTATTATTATATTGTTCTCATTATTGCTACTTTTATTCAAGATTTACTCCAATCTAGTTTGTCAGTGATGCCCCACAGATTATTAACATGCCTATCAGAGAAAGAGATAGAGAGAGAGAGAAAGAGAAACAAAGAGAGGCAGAGAGATAGACAGAGAGAGTCTTCTCTCTTAACTCTTTTAATTATAGGCATTCTAGGTCATGCATTAACTAGGTTGTTGTCCCAGAGAATCACTTGGGGTGACAGAAAACTTATGAGCTCCAGTTGGCCCCACAGTTATTAAATTAAAATCTCTGATGGTGGTAGTGGGACAGAAAAACTGGTTTCAGGGTTGTTTAATGATCTGATGACTTCAACATGTCACCAAGTTGGAGAACTACTAGACAGAGTGGGAGAGTTCCTCTTACTCCAACGCCTTCATTTTTCTGACTCAAGTTTGAGGGGAAAAAAAAAACCAAAAAACAAAAAACTTCAGAACATGACCAGGAAAACAGGAAAAGCAGTTTGGCTGAAAGTGCACATGAGTCATAAAAAAAGTGATATTATAGCTGTGATGAGTAACTTTCCCTAATTTCCAGCTTGTTCCCAAATCCATTTCTCAGTACTGTGTTTCATTCAATTTGCTCAACATAGCTGATGCTAGGGCAACTTAAGTACCTGTCACCATCAGGCTTTCTGGAGCATATGTTCCATTTTCTACCTTTTCCCTGTTTCTGATTCCAGATGGTAACTATCCACCCTCTTGAGGGCATGTATTGATGCCTCAACAGTTACTGCTAAAGCATTCCATTTGTTTCTGACCATTTCATCTGTCTGGGGACAAACATATATTTTCTCTCTTTCTTCTCTTCTCTCTCTTCCCCTTCCCTCCCTTCTTCCTTCCTTTCCTTTCTTCGTTTACTTCAGCACTTCCCAAACTACTTTGAAATAACTTATTTTAATGTAAGACATTGAGAGATTTTGAAAATCAAGCACTGCCTTGGTCAAATAGCTTTCAGAAAATATCAGATCTTCTCTCTAACACTTGCAGAACATGTTAGCTTATTAAAAGCAATGTGATGTTCTCCGATATTAATCTATTTGTATTAAAATTTCCATACATAATTTTTAAGGAACATTTGGGGCAAGGATGAGAGAGGATGCACACTACTTATTAAAAGGCTCTGGTCCATGATACATAGTAGCAAATAACATGAAAACAATATAAATTAAATATTGCATACCCTTCTCCCCCAGTGGTGCAGTTCAGTGTCCCTTATAATTTGAAACCCATTTTTTATACTCAAAACCCTATTCCAACGTACTTCATAGGTTTCAGAATCAATTTGTAATTAGGCAAATGATTTTAAATCTTCATATTCAAATTTTAGTTTACAACTACCATGTTTAGGCATTTGTATATATGCAATCTCATCAATTTCTTTACATTAACTCTGTAAAAATAATCCTAATATAAAATGAGGGGGAAACAGGCTCAAAAATTAAAATATGAGCCTGAATCAGAGTTCTTAGCCTAAAGAATTTGCCAGCCAACACAGGAGACATAGAGATGGGGTTTTGATCCTTGGATCAGGAAGATCCCTTGGAGAAGGAAACGGCAACTCACTCCATATTCTTGTTTGGGAAATCCCATGGACAGAAGAGCCTGGCCGGATACAGTCCATGGGGTTACAAAGAGTAGGACACGACTTAGGGACTAAACAACAAGTCTATATTGAGGGCTGACCTTTTTGTTGAAATATGTTCAGCAGTACCCCAAATTCTACACACTACATACTGGTAGTACCTCCATTCCCCAAACTGTGGAAACCAAAATGTCTCCAAATATTGCCATATATCCCCTGGAGGACAAAATTGCCCCAATCATTGAGAACCAGTGGTTTAATCACACACAGTAAATAAAATGCCAAAGTCAGCATCTCTAGTTTTCTGCCTAGACATTTAGCTGCTTCTCAAAGATAGTGCCTTTTTAGTCTAAGACCTATGATGTGTCATTAATTGCTAAATGTCATTGTCATTAAATGTGCTTAATAAAGGACAGAAATGGTAGGGACCTAGCAGAAGATATTAAGAAGAGGTGGCAAGAATACACAGAAGAACTGTACAAAAAAGATCTTCACAACCCAGATAATCATGATGGTGTGATCACTCACCTAGAGCCAGATATCCTGGAATGTCAAGTCAAGTGGGCCTTAGAAAGCATCACTACGAACAAAGCTAGTGGAGGTGATGGAATTCCAGTTGAGCTATTTCAAATCTTAACAGATGATGCTGTGAAAGTGTTGCACTCAATATGTCAGCAAATTTGGAAAACTCAGCAGTGGCCGCAAGACTGGAAAAGGTCAGTTTTCATTCCAATCCCAAAGAAAAGCAATCCCAAAGAATACTCAAACTACCGCACAATTGCACTCATCTCACACGCTAGTAATGTTCAAAATTCTCCAAGCCAGGCTTCAGCAATACGTGAACCATTAAGTTCCAGATATTCAAACTGGTTTTCAAAAAGGCAGAGGAAAAAAAATAAAAGGCAGAGGAACCAGAGATCAAATAGCCAACATCTGCTGGATCATCACAAAAGCAATAGAGTTCCAGAAAAACATCTATTTCTGCTTTATTGACTATGCCAAAGCCTTTGACTGTGTGGATCACAATAAACTGTGGAAAATTCTTCAAGAGATGGTAATACCAGACCACCTGACTTGACTCCTGAGAAACCTATATGCAGGTCAGGAAGCAACAGTTAGAACTCAACATGGAACCACAGACTGGTTCCAAATTGGAAAAGGAGTACATCAAGGCTGTATATTGTCACCCTGCTTATTTTACTTATATGCAGTGTACATCATGAGAAACGCTGGACTAGAAGAAGCACAAGCTGGAATCAAGATTGCTGGGAGAAATATCAGTTACCTCAGATACGCAGCTGACACCACCCTTATGGTAGAAAGTGAAGAGGAACTAAAAAGCTTCTTGATGAAAGTGAAAGAGGAGAGTGAAAAAGTTGGCTTTATGCTCAACATTCAGAAAACTAAGATCATGGCATCTGGTCCCATCACTTCATGAGAAATAGATAGGGAAACAGTGGAAACAGTGTCATTTTTTTGGGCTCCAAAATCACTGCAGATGGTAAGTACAGCCTTGAAATTAAAAGATGCTTACTCCTTGGAAGGAAAGTTATGACCAATCTAGATAGCATATTTAAAAGCAGAGACTTTACGTTGCCAACAAAGGTCCATCTATTCAAGGCTACGGTTTTTCCAGTGTTCATATATGGATGTGAGAGTTGGACTGTGAAGAAAGCTGAGCACCGAAAAATTGATGTTTTTGAACTGTAGTGTTGGAGAAAACTTTTGGAGTCCCTTGGACTGCAAGGAGATCCAGTGAGTCCATCCTAAAGGAGATCAGTCCTGGGTGTTCATTGGAAGGACTGATGCTGAAGCTGAAACTCCAATACTTTGGCCACCTCATGCGAAGAGTTGACTCATTGGAAAAGATCCTGATGCTGGGAGGGATTGGGGGCAGGAGGAGAAGGGGTCGACAGAGGATGAGATGGCTGGATGGCATCACTGACTCGATGGACATGAATTTGAGTAAACTCAGGGAGTTGGTGATGGACAGGGAGGCCTGGCGTGTTGCAATTCATGGGGTCGCAAAGAGTCGGACACGACTGAGCAACTGAACTGAACTGAACTGCTAAACCATTTCTAAAAAGCCATCATCTTTATTATATGATGCATCATCTCTTTTTGGTGAAGTACTGCACTCAAGTACAACTTGCTTTGGGCCATGGGAACACACAAGAGCCACCGGTTCTTGCCTTGCAAATACGTGATGCTGATACAAACTGAAATATCCAAATGAATCAATGATACAAGTAAAACAGATGGTAGGTCTGTAATTTCATTTCTGGATATACAGCCCAGCATTATTATTAGAACTCTACAGGGTAATGATCTCCCAGTGTATGTGCCAAGTTCCAAATTGGCTTCAAGCTTCTTTATCATTATTAAATCCTTCAAAACAATGATGATGATTAGATTTTCTTTATCTTTCTGGCACTTTGTTTTTGTCTTCTAAATGTTAGCCAGATGTTTGTTTCATAGATGCTTCTTTCTCTCAATCATGGGATTTCTTGTCATTCTGCAATCTCAGTACAAGTCAGTTTCCCTAATTTCCTCATTATCTGCATCATCTTCATCCTTCTTTTTAAAGTTGCCAGTTTGTCATTGTTGTTGAAAGAAAATCCCCATATTCATTTTTTCTTTTTATTCACAGGTATTTGTCCCATCAATAAATCACCTCCTCCTTGCCTCTAAGGAAGCTGAATGCCCAACTACTACCTTATCATCAAGTGATAATACATGATAGATAGATAGATAGGTAGATAGATAATTTCTTCTTAATGTAATCATTTAAAAATTCTAGGCTAATACTTTCTACCAGGTAGTTTTCTTAGATAAAATTCTTAAACGGGTAGAAATATCCTGTTAAATCTCATTCAATCAAGGGGGAAAAAAAAACCAAAAAAACAAAACCCTCAACATTGAAAAAGGCATCTATACCAATCCCAGTTAGAAAGAAGGCTATCTTATATGAAATACTATCCGAGGGATTTAGAAAGTGGGCTGTTCCTCTCTTCCTCCTACTACATAACTTCTTTAAAAACCTCCCTCTGTTGTCACTATTTATCTTCTTAAAGATTGATCCTTGCTTTTAATAAGCATCGAGATCTCAGAAGTCCATGGCAAGAGTGAAAATACATCTTTTGGGGACTGCTTTTCTTTTTCCATTTTAATTTATTTTACTGAAATATAGCTGATCTACAATATTATATTAGTTTCAAGTGTACAACATAGTGATTCGATATTTTTTGAGATCATGCTCTCTTTAAAATTATTACAAAATAATGGTTATATTCTCTGTTCTGTACAATATATCCTTTTTGCTCATCTATTTTATACGTATTAGTTTGTATCTATGAATCCCATACCCCTGTTTTGACCTTCCTCCTTCCCTTTCCCCACTATTATCCACTAGTTTGTTTTCAATGGACATCCCTGATAGCTCAGTTGGTAAAGAATCTGCCTGCAATGCAGGAGAACCTGGTTCGATTCCTGGATCGGGAAGATCTGCCAGAGAAGGGATAGATGACCCACTCCAATATTCTTGGGCTCCCCTGGTGGTCCGATGGTAAAGAATCTGCCTGCAATATGAGAGGCCTGGGTTCAATCCCTGGGGTAGAAAGATACCCTGAAGAAGGGAATGGCTACCCAGTTCTATATTCTGGGTAGTTTCTGGTAATATTCCAGAGAATGCCATGGACAGAGGGGCCTGGCTGGCTACAGTCCATGGGGTTGCAAAGAGTTGGACAAAACTGAGTGACTTTCACACTCCTTTTCTATATCTGTGAATCTGCTTCAGTTCTGTTACATACATGCATTTGTTTTATGTTTTAAAATCCACATACAAGCAATAACATAGATTTTTTGTTTCTCCGACTTACTTGACTAAGCTTAACACTCTCTAGGCCCATCCACACTGTTGCAAATGGTAGAATTCACTCTTTTTATGGCTGAGTAATATTCCTTTGTGTATGTGAACATACCACATCTTTTTTTTTTCCAATTATTTTTATTAGTTGGAGGCTAATTACTTCGCAACATTGCAGTGGGTTTTGTCATACATTGACATGAATCAGCCATGGAGTTACACATCTTCTTTATGCGTTCATCTGTTGGTGGACACTCGGCTATGGTATCTTGGCTACTGTAAATAATGCTGCTATGAACATCAGGGTGTATAAATCTTTTCAAACTAGTGTTTTCATTTTCTTCATGTACACAACCAGCAGTAATCATATGGTAGAACTATTTTTAGTATTTTGAGACACTTCATACTTTTATTCATAATAGTTGCATCAATTTAAATTCCCACCAACACTGTACAAGGTTAAATGCTCATAAAAAGGGAGATTATGTCCTAGAATTATAGAATCATACAACTGAGCCAAACATAAATCTGAAAACTTATCTCAATTAGCTTTAGCTTATTAACCAATTTATCTGTTTAGCTTCTAACCCAAGCCCAAAATCTATTCCATATCCCCCTCCTTATCCCCCTCTTCTTCTTCTGCTTCATTTTTCTCAACAGCTCTTACACCATTTGTTGTACCATCTATTTCACTGGGACTTCCCAGGTAGCTCTGGTGGTAAAGAATCTGCCTGTCAATGCAAGAGACACAGGAGGTTCCATCCCTGGATATTGAAGATCCCTGGAGTAGGAAATGGCAAACTGTTCCAGTATTCTTGCCTGGAAAATTCCATGGACAGAGCAGTCTGGTGGGCTACAGTCCATGGGGTCACAAAGAGTTGAATGTGAATGAGCAGAAACTATTTTACTTACTTGCTTACTTCCCTTCTATGCCATTATACATAAATACTATGAGGGCAAAATTTCTGTCCAATTTGTTCATACATACCTCTAGTTACCCAGAAGATTCCATGATATATAATAGACTCTTAGTAAATATTACTGAGCAAATGAGTCCCATACAAGAGAGCTGACAGGTTCAGATGCTAGTTGAACATCTGTGAGAGTGAGCTTACTGTCTCAGAAACATGGCATTCAACTGATGATGTGTCTTTGTTGTTGTTGTGTTAAGGCTCTTTTGTACTACCTCAAGGTGCACATGAGAAGTAATATGTCTGAGTCAAGAGGAAATGTAATGACAGCTCTTGGTCTGCATATGATTTCTAACTAATCAGTGAATGATTTCTTTCATCGTGGCTTACATTTCTCACTGTCCCCATTTTACTGAGCAGAAGCTTCACTTAGTCACTCAGGAATCTAAATACCTGCAATATTAAGAGTCAAAGCATCAATTCTCTATAAGCAAGGGCCAGAAAGTATGTTCACCACAAGCATGTGGCTCAATGACTGAAACTCATAGTAAACATTGAAAATATACCTAAATGGGCAACTCTGCCTTTCCCCACTGTTAGAGAAAAATATTGGCATCTCACTAGCTTACTGAAATTAACATTCACTGCTAGCCACACAAATTTAGTTATGGAATAGATGGTCTCCTTCCATCTTGAAGCTCAGAGATGTCCCTATAAAATAATGGGGTTGATATAAAAGATATCTTTTGGCTTCTTACCCAGCATTCATATTTCCTACTTAAGCTAGCATGATGAATTTCCATTTGTAGAGCAGCCATGCAGTTTGGTTGCTATTGGGTGTACTGCCAAATGAAGGAGTGGACTCTGACTAAAGTATATAAGTGCATTCCATTTTCTTGTGATAAAAAACGCAAAGAAACTCAGAAGGAAGGAAATATTGCAAATAAAGAGTGGAGTAATGGAAAGTGATGTAATCCTTTAAGAGTTTTTTGAATCACTAGATCAAGCCTTACCTGAAATCTGACTTATATTTGAACTATTGATTCATAGAGAGCATTAATTCCCTCTTTGCTTAAGTGAGTTTGAATCATGTTTCCTGTTGCTTGCAACAGAAAGAATTCTGACACAGATGATCTAACTGACAAAACTTCCAAAATCCCTTTCAACTCTAAAGTTCTGAGCCTCTGTTTATTTGTCTTCTGATTGAGGATTACTCAGAATTAAAAGCAAAATAAATTCAAAAGTGCTGCCAAAGACAGAGCAAGAGTACTCCAGAGAGATATGGCTGGGGTGAGGAAACCTTGGCATAAAGCCTCTCTGAAGGCACATTCTTCTGAAGGGAACTGATTTATGTTAGGCTGATGTCTGCAGTATTTTACAACTGCAATGGCCAATAAATAAAAATAAATTGTTTCTGTCAACTTACCACCTCTCTTATCATGAATGGAAGAAGTGGAAGTGCCTGATCGTCTAAAAATTGCATATAGGTCAACTGGGGCTCCCCTCCCACCTTCTCCAAGGAGGAAAGTCATTCTGTGTTTAAAGTATGATACATCATGTTAACATTACTGAGATTCAACGATGACCAAAACTTTTAACAAGTTTAAAAATGCATTTCAATTGTACAATATGATGATGTTTACATTTTAGGCATGCAACTGGGAGACAGGAGGCACTTGTCTTTCTGTGTGCTTAAGTGCTAATGACACCATAGCACACAACTTCCTACAACACTATTATAGGCAAAACTATATAATAACTGAATAAATCTCTTTTCCTCATTTTATATGCAGATTTTAAAAGTTTTTCTTTTTCAATTGAGCCAATATGTCTTCAAACCTCATCACTAGCTCATTGCTGCATTCAATTTGTAATTTTTAAATTAAATAAAATTGGCTCCTGCTTGTTAAATTATTTACCTTAGTTCCAAAAGAATGAGAACCTTAAAGGAGGAACACATTGGGACAGTGTACTGTTAGACTACCAAATGCTGTGCTTAGAAATAACAAATTTTGGAGCTTGTTTTCAAATAATGATTCTACTGCTTATGAGCTGTATGACCAATGATAAGTTATTTTATCCCCTTAGTGCCATATTTCCTTTACTCATAAAACAGAGATGATAGCCATAATCTCCCAAAGAGGATGAAATGTGTTAACAGAAACACTTAGAACATTGCCTCATACAGTTATTGCTCTTTTAGCTCTTGATACCACATTTCCATTTGTGGTAGACTTTTATAAATTTACTTCACTTAGATAAAATACAATTATTGTTGGAAAAATGTAAAGTGGACAATCATACAGTGGTAGGTAGAAATGAAAAAATGTCAAGTGCTATCTTGTTCAAAAATAAAATAACAGAAAGAATACAGGGAAAGCAGAAACTGAAGAGCAAATATTAAAGAATGACATGAAATTGATGAAAAATACATATTTTATGATTCAGGATGTAAAACAATCCAAGCATAAAAAATAAGAAGTAATTCAAATCCAGTTTCATAACAGAGAAATTTCAGAATATTTCATGAATCTTAAAAAAAATCAGAAAAAGTGGAGTTGAACTTTAAAGGCAAGGAAAACTAACCTCACCTCAGACTGTATCATGCCTCTATCCCAGGCACTGTGCAAATCCACAATAACCACTTCATGGTACCAGTAGCAATGAAAGCCAAGACACCAATTCAGGAAACAGTTAGAGGTAAAGTATCAGGGTTTGGTGGTTAATTATCTGGGGGGAATTAAGGAAGAAGGGACGAAAGATGATTGTGAAATGTTGATCCAGCAAACTCAGGAAGCTGTTCTTCAAGACAAGAGAAGAGACAGTATGTGGCTAAAAGGATCATGAGTTCTCATACAAACTCATGAGTTTGAGGAAATCTACAAGAACCCCAAGCTGAAGTGTTTTATGAGAAGTAGAAAATTGAATCGGAAGCAAAGTTGAGAAGCCAAAACTTTTTAGAAAAGACTTAGTACTTATCAAAATAGACTTGCTAAGTAAAGCTGTGAGATGAAATAAAGTCACCAAGAACACCCACTGGAAATGAAACACACCAAGGGGGGGGAAAAAAAAAAAACCCTGGGAAAAGCCTATAAATAAATCATGAAATACACAGAGAAAGTAGCAACTCAAGAATTAGAAAACGAGGCAAACTCACTGTCATATAGATTTAAAGAATAATGAGCTTAGAAAAGTGTATGGTTATATGCCAGTTAGACTGTAGGAAAAGGGAAATTCAACTTTAATCATAAGAAACTATAGAATTTGCAGATAGCTCAGTTCTGCAATTGCTTATTTAAGTAGCTTAGGACTTCCCTGGTGGCACAGTGGTTAAGAATCTGCCTGCCAATACCGGGGACACGGGCTTGATCCTTGGCCCAGGAAGATCACGCATGCTGTGGAACAACTAAGCCTGTGCATCAGAGCTACTGAAGACCATGCATCTAGATCCTGTGCTCTGCAACAAAAGAAGCCACTTCAATGAAAAAAAATGTGCACCACAACTAGAGAGGAGCCCCTGCTCCTGCTCGCTGATAACAGAGAAAGCCTGCAAGCAGCCACAAAGACCCAGCACAGTGGCAAATACATAAACCAGTTCAGTTCAGTTCAGTTCAGTTGCTCAGTCATGTCCGACTCCTTGCGACCCCATGAACCACAGCACACCAGGCCTCCCTGTTCATCACCAACTCCCGGAGTCCACCCAAACCCATGTCCATTGAGTCGGTGATGCCACCCAACCATCTCATCCTTTGTTATTCCCTTCTCCTCCTGCCCTCAATCTTCCCCAGCATCAGGATCTTTTCCAATGAGTCAGCTCTTTGCATGAGGTGGCCAAAGTATTGGAGTTTCAGCTTCTCATCAGTCCTTCCCAGGACTGATCTCCTTTAGGATGGACTGGATGAACCTCCTTGCAGTCCAAGGGACTCTCAAGAGTCTTCTCCAACACCACAGTTCAAAAGCATCAATAAATAAATAAATAAATAAATAAAAATAGCTTAAGATGGCAAAGATGCAAGTTTTGCAAATTTTCTTCTCTGCTATCTATAGCATGTAAGAGTGACTTTCAGATGACCCGCTTCCAGGTGTAACGTGTATACACGATGATTCCCAGTAGAAAAAGAGGCATGTTTCATTATGTCTTTTCTGATTCATGGGAAATCCTCCCTAGAAACAGCCCTCCCAACTGCTCACACTCAGTCTGCTTCACAGCTCACTGGTCACAACATGGTAAAATGGTTTTCCCCAAACTAGTCAATGATAAGGAGAACAGATTTCACCTAAGGCTAACTTAAACTGATAAAGATTCATCATCTTTCCTAGTCACATGGTCTTGCAGGACTGAACCAAATTGGGATTCTGTCAAAAAATTAAGTTGGGATCAAGGGGTAGTTTTAGATAAGAACCAAGAATGTCCCCTAAAATGGTAAGTGGTATTAAATAATACACAGCAGTTAACAAGTTAGAAATAACAAGAAGTCATCTGTCTAATTCTTTAGACAGATGCTAATTAGATTTCTTTTTATACTCTGGGCACCTGGGAATGTATGAAATACGAAGATGAGTACAGCATAGCCCCCACCATTCAGGTGTCTGTGATTCTGAAAGACAGGCATGTAGGAAAATGAAGGGATGGAAGGCTAGGTGGTAGAAATACAATCTGCTTATTTTATCAAGAGAATTACAACACAAATATCTATAGAACAGATATCTACAGAAATGATTTTACTCAAAAAATAGTATAAAAATCTATTTGTGTACATTATATCATGCAGAAAGCCAAATTTTTATGTAACTATTTTTCTGGGCCTAAAATATTTAGGGTTTGGATTAGACACATTTGATTTGGAAGAAAGGAAAATCAGATGGAAATTTCTCCTTGATTAAATGACTTGCTTGGTATAGTACCTGCAGACAGTGGAATTCAATTTGAGAATATACACCTGCCATCTCTGCAAAGTTTATTTTAGTTAAAAAATAGCTTGTCTCAATGATAGTTAGCCTAATGTTATAGTAAATCAGGGTAAGCAAACATTTTCTGGTAGTGGGTTTATAGGAGAGGAAAAGGAAAGAACGTTACCAGTCATGTGTTATGCAAAGTTTCTCAAGACCTCATACATCTATGTCTGAATTGGTAAGTATAGATCAGAAATAACCTCTTATTTCTGACTTACTAATTGCTGTGTATTATTTAATACCACTTACCATTTTAGGGGGACACTCTTTGTTCTTATCTAAAATTGAAACAAGAATCAAAATTCACAACTTTGGATATTCTGCTGTTGATGTTTTGTTCAGCCTTACAGGGTTCTCATTATTTTAATCATTAGTAACAAACACTTTATTGAGAAAAGTTAATTTTTAATCACCTATTAATTAAAAAAAAAATTATCCCTGTCATCTTAAACCATCCAGAAATGGTTTGAGAGTAAATTTTCTGTTTTCTCCTTAAAGTTTAACATTCAATTTACTTCTTTGCTACATTTAAACAATTCCCAATATATTAGCACAGTCACTCAAATTTGTTAACATTTACAAGTGTGCCAAAGTTAAACTATTAGGCAAATGACAATGTGGAGTTCTTTAGGAAAAAAACCAAATAAGAAAGCCTGACCTCAGCATCCAATAATATTTGTCCTTGTTTTGTTGGATGAGTACACAGAATTCTAGCGGAAGTCTCTCTGAGTGGAGAATCCATTAAGGAAATTATAAATCACTGTGGACATGGAACCGCAACTAACATATCAAAGGGGAAAGAGAGCTAAAAGCCAGGTGTATACAAATGGAAAAGTCACTTTCACCTTTGTAAGTCAGACTGATAAGTGTTAATCAAGTCTGAAGTATGGTCATGAGCTAGTTACTTTAAATGAGATATGTTGGCAGCTGTCCAGCCACTCACCAATCACCAAAATTCATGAGTATATAACTGGGCTAAAATGTACTTAAAGGTGGATATTATTCAATCTAAATTTTCAAAAAGGAATTCCCAAGCCCTGTGCTGGAAATTCATTAATTCAAACAATAAATATTTATTATGGGACTTGCTTACATTCATTGTGATACTGCTGAATTCTAAACAGTGATTCCCGGTAGTGAATGGAGATTTAGAGCAACACTGTGTAAACAATAGTCAACCTCCATTACCACCTTTGTAGAAATAACTGGTCATACGAGCTTATGTGTAATGAGCAATGTGCAGAGGGAATGAAGTCAGTAGGCTTGTATATTCCTTCATTACTGGGAACCTTCTATGTGAAAAGCATTATGAAAACAAAATATCAATACAAAAGGCAGTAACAGAGCAGAGCAAAGTAGGCATCCAAACAACCTTCATAAGGTAAACAATAAGATTGCCTAAGAGAGGTAGGCAGTACATTACATCATTGGCTCCAAACGTCATGTATTTCTGAGTTCACAACCTTTCCATAGCCTCATCCTGGGGCCACATGACTCTGGGCTCTTGATTTTGCACTGACCTGTGGCCAACAGGTCTAAAGTATATGAGCAGTAATGATCATACGACCATACTGAGCATAGACTTCAGGAAGTCTTTTATGGTTCTGTCTTCTTGTGTCTCACTTAGAAACACATTTAGATAGCAACCTAGTCATTATCATGAGAAATACACGCAATAGTTAAACTGATAGTGTTGGAAGCAGGAAGACCAGAGCCACATGTTGTGAGCTGCAGACTTGCAGTATGAAGGACTGCAAGGCTGGCTGAAACCCAGCCAACCCACAGACGTATAAGCAATAATAAACAATTATTCTAATTAGCTGAGTGTTGGGGAAATCTATTACATAGTATTATTTTCACAAAAGCTAACCAATACAGTGCACCAAAAACAAACAAACAAACAAAAAACTACACAGAAATTTAAAAACCAGTTACTTGACCTAGGGAGGGGAAATTAGGTGGTTTTGCTTTTCAGGATGAGCAAATAAGAACTTAGCCTTTTGAAATAGGTGAAGGTGGATATTTCATGTTTGAAGAGAAGTGTGTGAGAAAACACATGGGAAACAGAATAGGCCTCTGTAGACTCAGAAAGCAATCTGGGAATAACATGTCTCAGCATAATTCTCTGTTTAAGTTCATTAAAGGAAGCTGGAAGAGGAGACAACTGAGAAGGATTTGGGATATTCTCCCCCTCTTTCCTCCTGCCAAGTGACCTAGAACATAACTTTCTCTTTCCAGCATTTCAGTGGGATCTGTCTTGCATCCTGGCTGGAACAGAAGTGAGTAGTTCCAAGATTAAGCTGTAGATTCATAATACTAAGAAAAAGGCTCTCAGACATTTAATGTGGAGATATGCTTCCCTGGTGGCTCAGATGGTAAAGCGTCTGTCTGCAATGCAGGAGACCTGGGTTCAATCCCTGGGTCGGGAAGATCCCCTGAAGAAGGAAATGGCAGCCCACTCCAGTACTTTGGCCTGGAAAACCCCATGGAGGAGGGAGCCTGGTAGGCTACAGTTCACGGGGTCGCAAAGAGTCAGATGTGACTGAGAGACTTCACTATGGTATTAAGGATAATTATATCATATTTAAATGGTACCAAGATGGTGACAAAAGTAGATTTATAAAATATTTTGCAGCGAGTATGAAGTTAGATATGATTCACCACCCCACTGGTCAGAAAGGATGAATAATCTTTAACTGTTTCATAATACCTGACTCTAAGTGATCACAAGAAACTCCAAACAATTTATGTACAATTATGCCATCAAGGTGAATATGATGATAGTGGTAACACTAAATTTGGGAAAACGAAAATTAACTTTTTATAAATAATCTTCAATTAACTTACATTGGATTTGTTTTCATTTTTATCAGTCTAATTTTATTGATGCCTGCATAATTTTAAAATGCCTGTAAGAAGTTACCTGGTTTTAAGTTCTATGAATGTGATTAACACACCATTTTGCGAGTGTGTGATGTAGCACCTTTAATGAGAATGCTGTTCAAACAAGGCCTCAGATACTCCTGTGCAGATACTATGCACTAAAAGTAAATTAGGCAGTTTAGAAAGTGTTTCTGCCCTTTTAGGTTGCTGTCGAATTTGGAAGTTTGAGGAAGCAGTCTTGTTTATTTGTGACAAGATGTAAAAAAAATTGGCAGATAATTTCAAATGTGTTTTTGGCCACTATTGTCAATTTTCTTCTTCTTTCTCTATAGCTCCCACATGTAGGCAATAAATACTTGATACAATTGTAGTATAAATATTTCAGATTCCCATCAACCCAACCATCAAATACAGTGGAAAAGTGCATTTTAGCTTTTCTTCTAACACATTCATTGCTCAGATTGCCCTCTCTCTCTCTGTAAACTACTTTGGACAATTTTATAGGGCAGAAAAGATAGTATGTCAGTTTCAAATCTTGGCTACAGGAATTATTTTACAGAGGTCTTTCATTACTAAATTTACTTAGTAATTTCTTAATTTTCATTTTCATGCTATTTGTATATAACTTCTTTGGATAGTTGTACATATGCTAAGGAACACTGTGTCTCTCCTTTGACACACTTTTCTTTCTTCCACAAAGTTTCAGGATGATATTCAGTGACATAAAGTTACCCATATGCATTATACCAAGCATGGGAGATATCAGAGGCTGGGTACTTTCCTGGATCATAGAGAAGCATTGAGAAAAGATGAAGCACAAGGATCCAACCCAATGACTGTCTTTGACTGCTTGCGTATTTCTTGCCATTGGCACAACTATATGGCAACTCAAATTACAACTAGCATTTGAATGGTCCTTAAAATCAGGCAAGGGTGGGATGATTTGAGAGAATAACATTGAAACATGTATAATACCATATGTGAAACCAGTCCAAGTTCAATTCATGAAACAAAGCACTCAAAGCCGGTGCACTGGGACAACCCAGAGGAATGAGATGGGTAGGGCAGTGGGAGGGGGGATCGGGACAGGGGGACACACACGTACACACGTGGCTGATTCATGTCAACGTATGGCAACAAACCACCACAATATTGCAAAGCAATTGGCCTCCAATTAAAATAAATAAATTAACTAAAAAAAAAATTTCCATCTCTGTATTTACAGTCAGTGGCTGTGCAGCACTGGAAAAAATTATCAATTTCAAAGGAGACTCAGAGCTAAAGCAACAATAGCAGAGAAAAAAGGTTCTTTGATGGAATAACCTTACTTTCCTCTTTGTAAAAACGTTTAGGAAGGGAATTAGATACCAATATGAACTCCACTGAATGGAGTGAGACCCTGTGCAGCTCTCAGACTTAAGTCTTTGGCATCCCCAGGGAGGAAAGAATGGTCCATCAGTACACAGAGTCACAGTAATTTAGACATAAAATAATGTCACCTTATTTGTAACCAAAGATGATGAAGGAGAACATAACTATAGCAAATGCCAGCAGGTATTTCAGTAGCAATCCTCGCTGTACAGAAAAGGAGGTGAATGCAGTTTCATCTTGCTAACATGTAATTTCAGCATGCATTTTACAAACATGCCAGTGATTTTTCCTGCTTCAGGAACATCCCACACCCTACACCTGAAACAGAAACCACCACCACACACAAGGAAAAATAATTTATCCTCTTGAAAAATCTGTTGTTTCAGAAGTTAAGGAAAAAAAAAACAAAAACAAAAACAGGAGAAAGTGTGAACAAAGCTGGCTTCATGAGGCTTGTCCTAGACAGATCTGTGAATACACAGCAACCTTCCTACTTATTCACTAAATACCTCCCAATCATCAACATTTCTTAAAATAATTCATCTTGTTTTGTTACTGTGAATGAAATTCCGCCAAAAATAGATCATTCTGGGTTAGTAAAGTGTTTCTTTAAAAAATACTTCTGAAAGTTTTGTCAAGCATTATTTACATACTCATGCCACTCACCGTAAATGCTTATTTAGAATTTTGACACTTTCAGCTGCTACATAGGACAAGAGGTGACTCATTCAGATTGTTTTTCTTCTCTCTACTGCATGAAGAAGATAAACTGTTTGGTCTTGCCATTGTTTGCTTCTTGAATGACCATGGATAATATAAAGACAGAGATTGCATTAACTATCTAAGGTAATTATCAAAATTACCCCTATGATGTAGTAACTTAGAATGGTCAGTTACCTTTGGTTGGTCAAAGGTCTTGGTGTGGGTTAGCTGAATATTTTAGCTCATGATCTCTTGCAAGGGAACTCCCTGAAATCAAGGAGTTGGCTATGGCTACTGTTTCATCCTAAGGCTCCTCTGGGAAAGGATCTCCTTTCAAGGTCCCTTACATGTCTCTGGGCAGGATTCAGTTGCCTATGGATTTTTGGACTGATAGCTTAGAGTGCTCACTAAGCTTCTGGCTGGAGCTGCTCTCAGTTCCATGCCTCGTGGCTTCTTCACAGGACAGCTCATATCACACCATGGCAGGTTTACTTATCAGAGCAAGCAGGTGAGATAATTCAGAGAGAGGATACCCAAGATTTAAGCCATTAGGTTTTCGTAACCTAATAGTTGAAGGGACATCCCACTGTTTCCCCATATTTTATTTGATAAAAGCAAGTCACTAACTCTGGCATACATTCTAGGGTGGGTGGGGGGCAGGATCATTGACAATCATTTAAAAGCCCTTCTACTACAGAGAGAGTGTACTGTATCTGGTTTCCTTCAATGATAACTTTCACAAAACTATGGTACATTATGATAATTAGGTTAGTGACATTGACAGTATTCACCAATCTTACTCAGAATTTCCCAGTCTTACTCATAGTAATGTGTGTATTTAACTCTGTATAATTTTATCACTTACGTAGGTCTGTGTTTCCAACACCATAGTCAAGATGTAGAGGACATGGCATAGTTCCTTCTACAGGGGGATCCGTAGGGCCGCTCATTTATAACCACAACTCTCTCCTTTCTAACCGGCCCCCATGTCATTTCTAACCCCTGGAAACCACTAATATATTTTACCCAGTTAAAAAAATGCTGTCATTTAAAAAATGTTATATAATCATAGAGTATATGTTCTTGTAACCTTGCAGGACTGGCCTTTTTCTATTCATCATAATTCCCTAGCGAAACTTCTAAGCTATTTGCATCAATACCTCTTTCCTTTTTATTGCTAAGTAGTTATTTATGGAATATATGCACCATAGATTTCCATAACCACTCACTTGTTGAAGGACAGCTGGACAGCTTTCAGTTTAAGGGTTATTATAAATTAAGCTGCTATGAATATTTGTGTACAGACTTTTTGTGAACATAAATTTTTATTTCTCTGGGATAAATGCCAGGCATAACTGTCATTAACTATAAAATTCAATTAATGGATTTTATAGTAAAATGTTTAGTTTTATAAAAAACTGACAAATTATTTCTCCGAATCGCTATACCATTTCTCATTTCCACCAGCAATATATGAAAGATCCAGGTTTTCTGCATTCTTGTCAACATTTATTATTCTTTATTCTTATATCAGGCATTTTGTTAGGTGTATAGTGATATTTCACTGCAGTTTTAATTGCATTTCACTGCAGTTTTAATTTGAATTTAATTTGATGGCTAATGATGTTAAACACCTTTTCATGTTTTTACTTGCCATCTACATGCCCTCTTCAGTGAGTGGAATGTCTCTTGATGTCTTTTTTTTTTTAATTTGAACTGTTTTGTTGTGTTTTAATGTTGAGTTTTTGAGAGCTCTTCATATATTCCAGATATTAGTCTAGTGTTAGATATATGTTTTGCAAATATTTTTTTCCTGGTCTTTTCACGTAACATGTCTTTTCATCCTCTTCATAGAAACACTCATAGAGTAAATGTTTTTAATTTTATTTTATTTTATTTTTTTCTTTTTTTTTTTTTAATTATTTTATTAGTTGGAGGCCAATCACTTTACAACATTTCAGTGGGTTTTGTCATACATTGACATGAATCAGCCATAGAGTTACACGTATTCCCCATCCCGATCCCCCCTCCCACCTCCCTCCCCACCCGACTCCTCAGGGTCCTCCCAGTGCACCAGGCCCGAGCACCTGACTCATGTATCCCACCTGGGCTGGTGGTCCGTTTCACCATAGATAGTATACATGCTGTTCTTTCAAAACATCCCACCCTCACGTTCTCCCCCAGAGTTCAAAAGTCTGTTCTGTACTTCTGTGTCTCTTTTTCTGTTTTGCATATAGGGTTATCGCCACCATCTATCTAAATTCCGTATATATGTGTTAGTATACTGTAATGTTCTTTATCTTTCTGGCTTACTTCACTCTGTATAATGGGCTCCAGTTTCATCCATCTCATTAGAACTGATTCAAATGAACAGCCACTATGGAAAACAGTGTGGAGATTTCTTAAAAAACTGGAAATAGAACTGCCATATGACCCAGCGATACCACTTCTGGGCATACACACTGAGGAATTCAGATCTGAAAGAGACACGTGCACCCCAATGTTCATTGCAGCACTGTTTATAATAGCCAGGACATGGAAGCAACCCAGATGCCCATCAGCAGATGAGTGGATAAGGAAGCTGTGGTACATATACACCATGGAATATTACTCAGCCGTTAAAAAGAATGTTTTTAATTTTAATAAAGCCCAATTTATAAAATTTTTCTTTTATTGGCTGTGATTTTGTTGTCAAACCTATGAACTCTCTGAAGTGAAGTGAAAGTTGCTCTGTCAGGTTTGACTCTTTGTGACCCCATGAGATAGTCAGTCCATTGAATTCTCTAGGCCAGAATACTGGAGTGGGTGACCTTTCCTTTCTCCAGGGGATCTTCCCAACCCAGGGATTGAACTTAGGTCTCCTGCATTGTAGGCTGATTCTTTACCAGCTAAGACACAAAGGAAGCCCCTAGAACTCTGCTTAGATCTAAATCCTAAGTATTTTCTCCAATATTTTTTTCTAAATGATTTTATGCTGTTAGTTTTACCTGTAGGTGCACCACCCATTTTTTGCTAACTTTTGTTTAAGGGGTAACATTCAGGTTGAGTTTTATTATTTTGTTTATGAATGTCCAATTATGCAGATACCATTTGTTTTAAAGCCTGCCCATCCTCCATTGATCTGTCAAAAGTCACTTGGGCATATTTATGTGGCACTATTTTTGAATTCTCTATTCTGTTCTGTTGATCTATCCATCATTCCCTCTGCCAATACCACAGTGTTTTGAATACTGTAGTAATATAATAGCAATAAATATAGAGTGAGTCCTGGCACTCTCTTCTTTGTTAAGATTGTCTTAGCTATTCTAAGACTTGTACCTTTCTATTTACATTGCAAAACAAGCTTGTCTATTCCCATTTTATAAAATGCTGAAATTGCATTAAGTCTACAGATAAACTTTAGGATAATTGATATTTTTACTGTATTGAATTCCCATTCCTGAACAGAGAATGTTTCTCCATTTATTTAGGCCTTCTTTGATTTCTTTTACCAATGTTTTCAGTAATCAGCATACAGAATCTGTACATGTTTTGAGGTAAACCTAACATTTCCTTATGCTTGGGATGAACATAGATAGCACTGCATTTTTTAATTTGGTTTCTTCATGTTTATTGATAGAAATATGATTGACTTTTATGTATTGATCCAGTGTCCTAAAACCTTACTGAGCTTGCTTATTAATTCTGAGAATTTTTTTTTCTTTGTAGGTTATATTTCTACATGGGACTTCCTAGGTAGTGTTCGTGGTAAAGAACCCGAGTGCCTGTGCAGGAGACATAAGAGACCTGGTTCGATCCCTGGGTCAGGAAGATCCCCTGGAGGAGGGCATGGCAACGCACTCCAGTATTCTTGCCTGGAGAATCCTATGGACAGAGAAGCCTGGTGGGCTACAGTCCATAGGGTTGCAGAGTCTGGAAATGGGTATGTTTATATTTCCTTTTTGATCTGTAAGCTTCTCTGCAGTGTCTAGAACCTCCAGCACTATACTGAATATGAGGAGTAAGAAAGGACATCACTGCCTTGTTCCGCGTCTTAGGGAAAGCACAGTCTTTTATCATTAAGTAAAACATTAGTGTTTTACGGCTGCTCTTAATCAAACTGAAATAATTCCTTTCTATTCCTAACTTTCTAGGAGTCTTTAACATGCATGGGTGTTGAATTTTGTCAAATAATTTTTCTGTGTCAACTAATAAGATTGTATGATTTTTCTTCTTCAGTGTACTGACGTGGTGAATTATATTGATTGTTCTCCTTTTCCATATTTTCTTCTTCTTCCTCTTCCTCTGTTTCTGCTTATTTATATTTATTTAATGTTTTTTCTTTTAAAAAATATTGAAGTATAGTTAATGTATAATATATTACAGGTGTATAGCATAGTGATTCATAATTTTTAAAGGTTATATTCCATCTATAGCTATTATAAAACACTATTTATATTCCCCATGTTTTACAATATATCCTTGTAGGTTATTTCATATAATAGTTTGCACTTCTTAATTCCTTACTATTATATTGCCCCGGAGAAGGCAATGGCACCCCACTCCAGTACTCTTGCCTGGAAAATCCCATGGAGGGAGGAGCCTGGTGGGCTGCAGTCCATGGGGTCGCGAAGAGTCAGACAGCACTGAGCGACTTCACTTTCACTTGTCATTTTCATGCATTGGAGAAGGAAATGGCAACCCACTCCAGTGTTCTTGCCTGGAGAATCCCGGGGACGGCAGAGCCTGGTGGGCTGCCGTCTATGGGATCGCACAGAGTCGGACACGACTGAAGCGACTTAGCAGCAGCAGCAGCAGCATATTGCCCCTCTCTCCCCCTGCTAGTAACCGCTAGTTTGTTCCATCTCTAAGTCTGCTTTCTTTTTGTTATATTCACTAGTTTATTGTAGTTTTTAGATTCCACATATAAGTCATACTATACAGTATTTGTTTTTCACTAACATTTCATTTAGTATAATACCGCCCAAGGTCACCCAAGTTGCTGTGAATGGCAAAATTTCATTCTTTTTTTTTATGGTTGAGTAGTCTTCCATTGTATTTATATATTGTCTGTGTATATATTGTGTATATATGCACACATCACATCTTTTTATCCATTCATCTGTGATGGACATTTATGATGATTCCATATCTTGGCAATTGTAAATAACGATGCTGTAAATATTGGAGTGCATGTATCTTTTCAAATTATTGTTGTTGTTTTTTTTTCCAGATATATGTCCAGTAGTAGAATTGCTGGGTCAATGACAGTTCTACTTGTAGTCTTTTTGAGAAACCTCCATACTGTTTTCCACAGTGGCTACATCAATTTACATTCTCACCAACCAGTGTTTGAGGGTATTCTTTTCTTCACATCCCTGGCAACATTTGTTATTTGTGGTCTTTTTTATGATAGCCAATTTGACAGGTAGCCGGGTAATAATGGCTCATTGTGGTTTTAATTTGCATTTCCCTGATGACTAAAGAGATTGAGCATTTTTCCTGTCCCTGTTAGCCATCTACATTTCCTGTTTGTAAAAATGTGTATCGGTTCCGCCCATTTTTAAAATGGGTTGTTTGTTTGCTTTTTATTTGGTGAATAACATTGATTTGTCTTCAGGTTAACCGATTCCTCTGTTTTATTCAGTCCACTACTGCCTCTACTCACTGAGTTTTTTTATTTCTGATACAATATTTTCCTTTCTATAATCTACTTTTGTTTCTTTTAAAATAACCTTTATGTTTTTGGTGAAATTTTGTATTCTTTCATCAGTTTCCAGAGAATTTGTAACTGATTGTTGAGTATTTTTATGACTGCTGCTTTAAAATCCTCATCAGATAATTTGAACATCTGATTCATTTCAGTTTGATGCCTGTTGGTTGATTGCCTTTTCTCATTCAAATTGTCCTTTTCTTGGTTCCTGAGATGATGGCTGATATTCAGCTGAATCCTGGCCATGCTTCCTATTGTGTGGCAGAGTCAGGACTCTACTCAAATCTTTCACTTGAGCAGGTAGCCCCCGTGCTTAGATGTAACGTCTGCTCCTCCTGTGTTTTGTTGGATCCTTCAGATCCTTTGTGGTATTAGTTTAGTCTTACACCCCTGGGACTTCTACTGGCTCTTGCGAGTGTTTCCTAAGGAGGAAGCTAAGAGATTTATTCAGGTGGGGCAACTAGGTGTCCCTTGACACAGGAAAAGTTAGCAAAGAGAAGAAATTCCCTAGCCAGATGCCCATTTGAGGTTGGGTCCCTCTATAAATGCTGTTCTCTCTACAGCTGCCCCAGTATCTTTGCTATGGGTGGAAGAGGAGAGTTTCAGTCCCAATGTGAAAAAAAGGCCTTGTGAGTTTGACACTCTGTACGGCTAAGTCCCTCCTGCCAGTTCTGTATGTCTGCACTGGCATCGCCCAGGGCATGCAGGAAGTCTTGGGCTTATTGGCGGCATCTCTGTTGAGATTCACTATGTTAGGATCCCCTACAGGGGAACTGGAAAGCACTTCCTGGATCAAGTGACGGCATGTGCCCCACACTTCCTCAGGTGTCACTAGAAGAGAGTGACAAGGAGGCGTCTCCAATCAGTCTGCTCTTGTAGTCTCTCTTACAGATGTTATCAACAGCTTTAGTATCTCTGGGGAGGACAGAGCTTCGGGTCTGGTGGGAAGGGGAATGTTTTATGGGTTGCTTATTGTTAATGGATCTCCAAATAGATCCTTTAGCCAGTTTTGTCAGTTCTGTTTTCCATGGTACTGTAGTCCAGTTTGCAAGAGGAATGAGCCTACTTGTGCTGCCTTGTTAGGCTGGGGGGTCAGAAAATGCTGAGTCCATTTTTTTTTTCCCTGTTGAATAGGGGTCATAAGACACTCTGTGCTATGTTTATCCTTTAATCCTGAGATTCCTAGTCAGTTTTCCCCTCTTACCACCTTTCAGAAATCTCATTTAGTTGCCTCTTATACTACTTCTAGCATTTATTCTTGTATTTGTGCGTGCTCAGTCACTTCAGTCATGTCCAACTCTTTGTGACCCCATGGACTACAGTCTGCCGGGTTCCTCTGTCCATTGCATTCTCCAGACTAGACTAGTGGAGTGAGTTGCCACGCTCTCCTCCAGGGGATCTTCCCTACCCAGGGAATGAACCTGGGTTTCCTGTATTGCAGGTGGATTCTTACCACTGAGCCACTGCCTTTATTGGGGAAGCCCGTAATTGTATTTAGTTATACTTAGACTCTTTAGCTGGAGAAGGAAATGGCAGCCCACTCCAGTGTTCTTGCCTGGAGAATCCCAGGAATTGGGGAGCCTGGTGGGCTGCCGTCTGTGGGGTCGCACAGAGTCGGACACGACTGAAGTGACTTAGCAGCAGCAGCAGCAGACTCTTTAGTGTCCCTTGGACTGCAAGGAGATCAAACTGGTCAATCATAAAGGAAATCAGTCCTGAATATTCATTGCAAAGACTGATGCTGAAGCTGAAGCTCCAGTACTTTGACCACCTGATGTGGAGAACTGACTCATTGGAAAAGATCCTGTTGCTGGGAAAGATTGAGGGCAGGAGGAGAAGGGGACAACAGGGGATGACAGAGGACGAGATGGTTGGATGGTATCATTGACAACATGATCATGAGTTTGAGCAAACTCAGGGAGACAGTTGATGGACAGGGAATCCTGGCATGCTGCAGTCTACAGGGTCACAAAGAGTAGGACAGGAATGAGTGACTAAACAACAACAAAAAATTTAAACAAAGGAGAGAAGCAGGAAGAAGCAGGTCTATTCCATCTTCCCCTGGCCTTAATAAATTCATAATATGTTTTATAAACATACTTTGCCACTCTGAAGATTGTTCTTAATATTTAAAATTGTCTCAGTAAACATGACATATAAGCTGGGTATGGAAAAGATGTAGAATCAGCTTTTCTCCCTCACCTCCATGAAATTTTAGGGTTGTCAAGACAAAGAGAATTCATATAACTAAATCCACAATGAAGAATCCTAAAATTCTTCACAAAATGGAGCTAACTTTGTTACTATGTAATTAGATGGCAGCCCACTCCAGTATTCTTGCCTGGAGAATCCCAGGGACAGAGGAGCCTGGTGGGCTGCCGTCTATGGGGTCGCACAGAGTTGGACACGACTGAAGCGACTTAGCAGCAGCGGTGGCGTGTAATTCTGTAGACATTTTATTTCCCTATATGTGCAAGGCAAAAAATTCTGACAAAAGAATAAGAGATTGAATAAATTTAACTGTTTTCAGGTTAGGGGATCAGAAAATGCTGAGTCCAGATTCTCTTTTTCTGTTGAATAGGGGTCATAAGACACTCTGTGGCCGTGTTTATCCTTTAGTCCTGAGATTCCTAATCAGTTTCCCTGTGTAACAAGTTAATGTGTCAAATAAAATATACTACACTTAATTTGTATTATACTGGCAATCCTAATTAACTCTAAAAGATGGCTACATGTAAGCAACTCTAGCAAATTTCATCTAAGAGAACTACTGAAAGAGCTACATAGAAAAGATTTTTAAGAAAAATATGCAAACATTTGTGTTTCCAAATAGACATATGACACCTAATGGCAAATGTAAAGGAGCTAATGTATCTGTTGATTTAAATTGATGGACAGTTTCGACTTTCCTGCTCAAGATGAAACAAAGGTTTCCTCCCTGACTGCAAAGTTGCACTAAATGCAGCAGTGCAAGCGAAGGGTGGTTCAAAGGAGGTTGTTAAACCACCCACGGAGTCTCAGGCTTTGGAAGTGGCATTCATGATGACCCTTACATACTTGTACCATATAAACATGCAAATAGTCAGGTCAGAAGCTGAACATTTCATAGAAAGCATCAGATTAAGTTGTTAAGTTGAATAGTGGGGCCCCCAAAATGTCTATATCCTAATCCGAAAAGCTTTGAATATATTGCTTTACATGACACAAGGGATTTTGCAGTGCTCATGTTAAAACTCTTGAGATGGAGAGATGATCCCAGATACTTGGATGGGCCCAGCATAATCATGAGTCTTTATGATGGAGATAGGACAGTCAGAGTCACAGGAGATGGGACATCAGAAGCCGTGGTCGGTGTGATAAAATGAAGGGACGACAAAGTAAGGAGAGCAGGTGGCTTCTAGAAGCCGAAAAGGCAAGGAAATAAATTCTTCATCAGAGTCTCCAGAAGGAACACAGCCTTGCCAATGCTTTGATTTCAGAACTGTAAGACAGTAGATGTCTCTTGCTTCAAATCACTAAAATTGTGGCAATTTGTAACAGCAGCAACAAAGAAAACTAACAAAGCACCCCAGTGAGTTTGTCTCAAATGATGTTCAGTTGGAGTTTCATCATATCTTCCTTTCTATTCCCTTCCCCACAACCTTAATGCTCTTTTGGCTCACTGACATATGAGAAGGAAAAACAAAAAATATATTATGGAATTAGTTTTGGAAACTGAATTTCTGTTGCTAAGAATTTTTCAAAGCTCCTCTGAAGAGACAAATGAGATTTTTAGATGAAGGAATTTGTATCTTTGAATGTATCTGTGAGTGCTAAATTTTCTCTACTGATTATATATATTATGTATGCGTGTGTGGTGTGTGTGCTAAGTCACTTCAATCATGTCTGACTCTTTGTGACCCCATGGATTGTAACCTGCTAGGTTCCTCTATCTGTGAAATTCTCTAGGCAAGAATACTGGAGTGGATTGCCATGTTCTTCTCCAGGGGATCTTTCCAACCCAGGGACTGAACCCATGTTTCCTATGCCTCTTGCATTGGCAGCTGTGTTCTATACTACTAGCACCACCCGGGATGCCCATATACACACAATACACATAATACATACATATGCACTATCCTTATAAGTGCATATATAATTGTGTCATACTTATATGCATACATAAGTATATAAAATTATTTAAATATATAAGTAAATATGCTTAAAGTACATATATAGTTAGGTTTATATAGTATATACTATTAACATGAGCTCCATGTAGGCAAGGTTTTCTTTTGTGTTCATTGCTGGGTTCTCAGCATGCGAAACAATGAAATTTGTTGAACAGTGAAAGATTAAGTTGAACTGAAATGCAAACTCTTGCACTCTGTCCTGAGTTAGCGGGCATCTTCTAATCTCAAACTCATCAGTTAAATCTAGTGCTTCATTTTTTATTATAAATTATCCTGACTTTGTATATGACTTGTAACTCAAAATTGTAATCTAATACATATAGTTTGGGGAGGTCTTTAAACATTTAGTTATATGGTAATTGTTGACAAGTTTCACTTGGTTGGGGATCAAAACAGAGGTGAGATCCATACTAATGAAAACATGATGTGTACTATCTTCTACAAACATAACAAAACAGTGGCCCAGAAGTATGCCAGAGAGGGTGGGGTACATCCCAATATTTTTAGGAGGGAGGGCTTAACACTCAATATTCAATACATTATGAAAAATTGATATAGATCAAATTCCATTATATCTAAACCTTTAGGGCAAGTGAAATGTTTGCTCTGATGAAAGTCTGTCATGAAAACACAGCTGGATATCACATTCCCAGATGGAGAGAAGCTAAAATATTATCACCCTCTTTGGTGAATGTACCAACATAAAAGATTACATTTTAGCAGTGTGAGGAAGAGAAGGTTTTTATACATAAGTGTTCATTCTTTATCCCTTTCTGTTCTCCAAGTTCTTGGATCATTTTAGCAAGCCCACTGCTCTTTTCTTTGGGTGATGGAAAGCCTACTACTTCTTTCCTAGATAGTTTCTTGGAATTTCAGAGACGAGGGGAAATAGGAACAGAAAGGTGAGAAGTAATTATAACTTACTGAAATACAACATGCATAGTTAAATGCTACATTTAGTATATTTCCCTCATTGTCTTTTACATTGACACTAGAAGCATTTACCAAAAAAAAAAAAACAAAAAGAGAGAGAGAGAGAGAGAGAAAGAGAGTGAGAGAACCAAGTGAAAATAAAAGACTTTTGTAGAAGTTACTAAGTCAAATTATAAAAGTATTTTAATGTCATATGTATAAACTACTTTTATGGTAGCTTTATTTAGTTCTCATTCTAATTATATATTTAAAAGAAGGAGTGCAACTACTGAGGATATAAACTCATTTATATACTCTAAAAAAATCAGTTAATCAAAATACCTTGATATATAACTTAATACAAACATAAAATGTTCTGAAATATCCTCCCAATTAAGATAACAAATTTCAAATAAATGTTTTATTGAATGTTATTTTACATCAAACATAATGCTGCAAAAGGTTGTGCCTAGAGTACTATCAAATTAGTTCGGATTTTTCTTAAACATTATCATTATCACTTCCTTTTCTTCCCTCCCTTTAGTGGCTTCCTGAGATGTTTAGATGAAAAAACAAAGACAAAGTAAAAAACAAACAAAATACAATTTAACTTGCCCTTCATCGATTCACCTGCTGTCTTATTTCCTTCCCTGCTCTGTTCCTTCACTTTATCTTTCCTCCTCCTCTCTTTCTCTTTCTTTCTCTCTTTCCCTCTTTTTCCAAATAGACATAAAGTCCTTCCCATGTGGGAGGCGCCATTCCAAGTCCTGATGGCACTACAGGGGGTAGGACAGTCAGGGCCTCTGCACTCAGGGAGCAGTTGTAATGAATGTTTATCATGGCATTCATCATGCCAAGGAATAAATGTTTAACAGAACGAACAATGCTAAGCTTAAGCCAACAGACGCCAAATACGGAAGTTAAGAGCATGATTTCCAGAGCTGATTTCAATCTGGGCTTCACACCAAATCAAGCACCAACTTTTGATAAGGTTACTTTATCTTCCTGAGTCTATATATTTTTCAACAATAGACAAAAATCAATAATATGATGAAGAAGAATGATAATAGCTGATTTATAGTTTCACCTGGAAGACTAACTGACATTATAATTTTTAACTATACAACTGGATGTTGTAAGAACTCAAAAAATGTTAGCTACTATCATTACCGTTTGTTGTTACTATTGTTGTTAAAGGTTGGCTGCAGTAATATATCAATACATTGAGAACTACCAACCATCTTCCTGTGACTTGTGATAATTAACGGTTTTAATGACCAAAAATCATTCCCTTGGAATCAAACTGACTTGGAATTGGTAACCAGGATACCTGGAAATGGCCAATACAATGATTTTTCCTCCCAGTACTCTCCTAAATTAAGGGTATGAGAGTGGTTTTATTATAAGTCAGTGTGTGACCTCATGTGTGCGTCCAACCTGCTGAGAGGAGGGAGGAAGCAACGCCCAGGCTGGCAGCCCTCCAGAGCCACGTGGCATTCACACAGCACATGCTTCCCAGCTCCTGGCTGGCTTCTTGTCTTGCCTGCTTCTTTTCAACCTGACAGGAGTCGATAAAGCATTGCAGAGAACAAACAGGATGTGCAGAATAAGAATGGTGATGAAGAAATTGAGAATCCTGAATCATACTTCAGTCTGGTGAATAAAGGGCAGACCATTCATTCTAGGATATGTACTTATTTTAAGCTCTAATTAGTATCACTGAGTCTCATGCAAGAGAGAACATATGAAGCAAGGATTGTAACTTGGTTAATTGTGACAGCGTCAATGACCCAGGGAGCAAGAACAGGGGAAATAAAGATGGCTCGTGAAATGAGTCACTGCTCAATCTTATGCTGCTATTTCCACACAAATACTTGTCTGGATCCTTTCATGCTCATTACTGAAATTATAATGAAAGATAAATGAAGGATGCCCACACAAAGAGTTCAGAATCACCATGGTTATTACCTAAAGGAAAATGATTTGCATTTCATTGTAGCAGTATAATATTCTATTAAAGCAAAAAGAAAAGGGAAAAAATTGTAGGTCATAGAGGAAATGACTTAGTTTGAGGAATATATGATGTAATATAAACAGTCCTCTACCAGGAATTAGGGATCTGGTGGAAGTTTCAACACATTTCTCACTGGCAATGCAACCCTAGGCCACTTACGAAAGAAAACCTCTGACGCACAGTGCCTTCTTGTGTCCAGTGTGGGAAGCCTTTAAAATCTCTCTCTCATTTCTCAAATGGAGTTGTGCTAATTAAAGGAGAACCACATGTGGTTCTCCTCATAAGCAGCCATGAAGACATTCATAATTCACTTAACTAAATTCCATTTATTTGGAAGTACACCTTTATCAAAATATAGTTTGTTTTATTTTTAATCTGTAGGTCCTGACTCTTAATGGACTTGTTACTGCTATGATTTTGTGTTGATAGAGTCATCATTTCTATCCCCTTCCTCATCCTCTGTTTTCTTCTTTGACTGAATTTCCCTGGAAATATACTGAACTCTAATCCCCTTCTACTCTTAGAGTGTGAAATATGAACTAAGAATGAGCAGCACCGTTATCAAAGGGGAGTTTGTTAGGTACTCAGACTCCAAGGATCCTATCCAACTGCGCGGAATCTGACAATGAATCTTTCCTCTTGACGAGATTAAGTATGAGGAGCTCTACTCTCATGCCATTTGATGCTCCCTTGACTTTGAGCTCATTGGCTCCAGAGCTTGGTTGCTGATATAGTAGTAGAGATCCCAAATAAAGAACACAAGCTATTAAAGCTGAAAAGGGACTCTCCAGTGGTCCAATCCAGATATCACATTTTATGGGGAAGGGAAAAACCTAAGGTCATAGTCTTTCTGAACCAGGGCAGAACTCAGATCTGCTGGCATGAGTCATGGGCGCTTTTCAACAACATCATGTCAGTAAAAAATTTACATTGCTACTGAGCTTTTTCATTTTCCTTTTCCAGCCCTAGAAAAGTTAATCACAGGTTCCCTGGGTCACCTTTGGTCTATGGAGTCTCAAGCTTTTGTGCGTGTACTTATTTATAGCAGAAAGCAACCATGACCGACTCATCAGAGACCAAGGCCATCTGGGTAGTTCGAGGGGTGGCTTGACTAATTCTGAACCCTCTGCCTTTGGCTCCTTAGTTATCAAGTAGGAGATGATTCATCTCTACAGAGACCTTTGACAGTCTTAGCTGAAAATAACTTCTGAGAAGTGCAAAGCATTACTGTGCCCTGCAAGTGAAACTCCACCATTCTCTCAGCTCTCTCCGTATCTGGAACTGAAACTAAAATTAGCACCTGCCATTGGTCTATGCCATACATTCCCCCTTGGCTTATTCCCAGGGACACAGCCAAAACTGCTCTGCAAATTCTCCACTCTAAGCACATGGTTCTCTGTGGAAGTAACAGTACCGAGGAGAGAGAGCAATACATTTGGGGTTAGAATCTCTAGGCTTCAGCCCCAGTTTCTCCACTTACTAGTTGTGTGTACTTGGGTGCTAATCCACCACTGTGGGCTTCGTTTTCCCATTTTAAATGGCCTTACTACTCCTTATGTCCCTAGATTTTTTTTTTCCCCTATGTCCTTGCTATTGACATTCTGTCTTTTCCATGTGCCCTTGGCCTCAGTGCAGTGATCACTTTCCTACTTCCCCAGTTTCCATACATTCCTCCCCTTCTCAGACCACCAATTCTCCATACTAGTGCCCATGAAAGTGAAAAGTGAAAGTGAAGTCGCTCAGTCGTGTCCGACTCTTTGTGACCCCAGGGACTGTAGCCCACCAGGCTCCTCTGTCCATGGGATTCTCCAGGCAAGAGTACTGGAGTGGGTTGCCATTTCCTTCCCCACGTGCCCACGAGGCCCCTGGAAATTGACTCTACTCTTAGCTCCTCCAGAAAAATGTGTAGCCGAGTCAAGTACAAGAGAACACACATGTTACACAAGGAATTTACCTGATGTCTGATCACTGTCTACACCTTTATGCTTGCCCTCACTCCATAGTCTATTCTCAAACTCCTTCCCCGTTCTTACATCTCCCCATCATGTCCAAATGTGTGTGTGTATTCTTCCCTAACAGACTCTGACTGTAACACTCTGCCCCAAACAAACACAGGGCTTGTTCCCACACCTTCTTCAAGTGTCTGCTTACATCTCACATTTTCACTGAGGTCTCCTCTAACCATCACAGTTAATACTGCAACCTGGTCCCACCTCACTCCCTTAGTTATGCTGCTCTGAGTTTTCCTTTTCTTTTCTTAGCATATATCACCCTTACACACTACAAGAAATTAATATCACGTGAATATCATGTTTATTGTACCTCTCCCTACGATACTATAAACTCTACAGAATTAAGAGAGCTTCCTCTGTTTAGTTCTCTGGTGTATCCCCATCAACCAGAAGAAAAAACGGCACATCATAGAAACTCAATAAACATTTGTTTTATATAATCAAACAAATTAACCTTTGTGAATATTTTTTTAGACCTGGAAATTATAAAGAAAAATATATCCTCACAAAAGTTTTCTATACATTAAAATACTATTTTATTTGCCTAACAATATTTACCAAATAGTTGGTTAGTAAATGTTATTTTCCTCTCTATTCTTTATAAGCATCTTATAGGAAATTTGGCAGGTTGATATCAATTATGTTTGGGAGGCTAGTTTATTCGTTTCTGCCATCTTTGACATTCGGGCAACCAAAATTCCACATGATCAGGTGAATAGTATATGTTAGATCTTGCATAAAATGTCAGTATATGATTATTTCAAGAAACACTCATTCTAGAATATGAATATAAATGCAGAAATAATATGGGGAGATCAACTGAAAAATGAAAAAATTACAATGAAATGGATACAAGTGCTATTTAACCAGTGTTTAAGCTGAAACCCTAATGTATGTTACCCCATGAAGCAGGAAGATGACAGATGAGCAACCAAGATCAAGGAAGCAGTTGTTAGGACCCAGCATGGGAGTTACTTGGATCTAAGTTTTCATTTGAGGAAATTCCACCTCATGGATTCTCAGGGCTTCCAGGAGAAGTACTGAAGGTTTGTCTCCCTTTTCCTACAACTATTTTCTCTTTCTATGCAGGAATGGGTCAGAACCAGAGGAAAGAAACACCATCACTGATAATTAGGAGATCTAACATAGACTGTCCAAACTTCTGGAAATTTTTTGAGTCAAGGGTAAAGGGTATATTACTTATAAAGCACCTACCAGCTTAATTTATTCACAGGGAAGGGATTAGCCAGGTGAGATTTATGGGTGAGAAAAGAGTAGACAAAAGTTGCTTTAAGAAAAAGAAGCTTATAACGTCTAGGACTGTTCTGGGCACACAGAAGAGGGAAGAGAGAAGCATGTGGGTGGTAGGAAGAAGCATAGGGTAAAAGGAAGTGATGCACGTGACTAGAGGAAGTCCTTGGTAACAGTCATTTTTTATAGCTTGTGTTTTGCTATTTCCTCATTTGTTTTAACTTTATTTCTGCTAATTTTTGTCAACTAAAGGCTCTTTTTAACAGTGTAATGTAATCTTTTTTTCTCATTGTTTTTAGTTTTCAGTGAAAAATAGACAGTTTTTCCTTCTCCAAGATTAAAGCAGAATTTAATCATTTTTATTAATACTAGTATTAGTATATATTTTATAATTAAAACAATACTAATAAGTATTTATTTCAAAATAATAAAACTTTACCATGTACTAAGAGTAGTACATGAACAAACCCACGTAGTCCTTATTACAATACAGAGTTGCAGATTTTATCTATGTATGTATAAAAGGGGGAATTGAGAGCCAGAGAAAGCTGCAGTGTGGCATAGCCAGGATTTCAGCCTACCTCTGATTCTGGAATGTTTAAATACCATTGGTAGTTTGGTTTCCTGAAAGACACACATTTGGAAGAATAAATTTATGGGGGTGAGCTGGTGATGCATGAGAAAAGCAATAGGTAGTGCTACTTTACGAAAGAGAGAGATGCAATATGACAAATTAAGTTCTACAGAATATTATATTGCTTTGATTTGTATATTTTCTTCCACTCTTGCAATAATTTATAAATGTGATTTTTCTTTTTATTTCAGTGAATCTAACAATTTGCCTAAGAATTAGGATTTGTCTTTTCCACTATTACCTTCCACTAATATCATTTCCATTTGTATATTCTGATAAGTATTACCTACATTTACTTTCAAGAGGAAAACGATCTTACTCGTAGCAAAACCTCAAAATAGATTAAAGAGTATCTGAAGGCATATCTCAAAATCCAGGCTTATCCACTATGCTCAGAGTTTTAGTGGGATAAATCATACATAATGCAAGAGCAAAAGAGTTAGAAGAAAGTTCAGCAAAAATTATTTGAACTTCCATTAAGAGAGTGTTTCAGCTGTCTCTCTCCTCCATCACACCATTAAGCACACCATTATCATTAGCTCTCTTTGTCAGTTTTAACAATTTTCTTTTCATCTAAACACCACTTCATACTCTGACCCAACAAATGCAATTCTGACCTCATTAACTTGGTTGGTGTTAACCTTGGAATAATAAGTTAAAACTACCCTTCAAATGCACTGTGAATTTGACTCTTATTTAAATCAGGGAGCTGAGTTTCTTTGCCACGGTCATAGGCTGTCCTTTCCCAATCGGTCAGTGAGCATGTCTTGGGAACCCAGAATCTCAGTGAAGTCACAGCAGGGAACAAGTGGGTATCCAGTCTTACTCAGTACTAGAGCAGACAAAGAAGTAAATGATCTTTTCTGTAATGGAAACTGCTCCTGCTTAGAAAGTAGAAGATCTACATTCTAATTACAGATATTAATTTACAAATGGATATGGACAAGTCATTACATTATTTGTTATTCTGCAGAAAAACAAAGGTATTAACTTGAAGGGCCATAAGTCTTCTCCAGTTAAAAGACACCAGCAGACATCTGAGGCTTGTGCTGATACTCTTTTTAAGACAAGTGCACTCATCCTCCAGATGACCTGCAAGTTATGGTTAAGTTTGTAACCCTCTTGGGAAAACTGTCCTTGATCAAGTAGGGGAGATGCCCTCTGGCAGGTAAAGCAGGCTTCCTGATTTACCTTCAGATGGTACAACAGCAGTGCAAACTATGTTTCAGACTATCTTTCACCCCCAGACCAAAGAAAGACTCCAGGTAAGACCATGTCAGTTCTCATCCATTTCCTCTCTACCCTGCTTTCCTCATTCTTATGAGGTTGCAAAAAAGCACTCTCTGCATAATCACAGTGCATCCAAATCCCTGAATTCAGGTGCTGCCTCTAAAGGACTCAAATGACAAAGGATCTTCTGCTTTGCTGATGATTTGCTGAAATGAACGTTTCAGAGGAAGCACTTAATAAATTAGTTATCTCACATATAAATTTAGAGGTTAACAAGACATTTCAGGCAATGTCAGTTTAGACAGGAACTAATATTCATGGAAAGTCAAGGACAGATTTCCTAGAGAAAATATATTTGAGCTGCCTAGAAAAGTGAATTCTAGGAAAAAGACATGCCAAGCAGAAAAAAACAGCATTTGCAAAGGATGAGAGGCATAACAGAAGGACGCTTCTCTAGAAATGAAGACATAAGAAGATAGAGAAACTTTTAAAGTACAGTCACATGGTAGGAGAGGACAAAGGGGCCAGGTCATTATGGAAATGACATTACATTATATTATTAAAATTTGAAACATATTACAGCTATTATTTCTTAAGACTTTACTCTGTGCCAAGTTCTTGCTCATTATTTTCAACCTATCAATATATATACATTCAATCACCACAACAGACAAATATGTTGGTAGTATTGTGTTTCATTTTACAGATGAGGAAACTAGGGCACAAAAAGTTTAATGCCGATGGCACAGTTATGAACACAGGCAGACCCTGGATAAAAATGCTTACACTTCAAAGACTACCTTGTAAACCTCTGAAACATGATGGTTTCCCATAACCATTTACAACATTTATGCCACAGTAGTAAATTTGGAAGAAGAGGAGAAAGGATTAAAGGATATTAAGCACCTTAGTTGTATGATTTTATACAGGTTAGATAAAATTCATCCTGATAGCATTTTTATTTGAAAGTTCCATCAAATCAAATGGAATCAATGAAACTAAGGAGATTAGGAAACAACTGAGCATTTTAACCCTAGAAATAATACAATGAACCTTGGGGTTGCTGTTACAAAATATTGTGACTGGAAGGCTGAAACAATAGACATTTATTCCTTACAGTAGTGAAGGCTGGACATTCAGAGGATTTGGTCCCTGGGGAGAACCTTTTTCCTGTCTAGAGAGGGCTGCCTTTTCACTGTACCTTCAGATAAAGGAGAGAGAATCTCTTTTTATAAAGACATTAATCTCTCATGAAGAATCCAAAGCATGACCTCAACTAAACCGATTACCTCCCACAGGCACCACGTTCAAATATTATCACAGTGTATGCTATGGCGTCAACACATGAGATCCAGAGGGACACGAACACTTAGTCCACAGCAGACCCTTAGCCAAGTGGCTGTGGGGATAGACCAGAGAGGAAGGATCTGAGAATAATTATAAATTTTCTCCTCCTGGGAGAAGTTTAAAATAATAGCTATGTGCATTTTGCTGTTATAAGGTCATCTGATTTGGCAAATAAAGATAAAATTCCCAGTTACATCTGAATTCCAGATGAGTGAAGAATAATTTTTAGTGTATGTTCCAAGTAATATTTGGAAAATATTTATACTGAAAATCACTTGTTTATCTGAAATTCAAATTTACCTGAGTGTACTACTGAATTTTGTCTGGCAGTCCTAGTCTGGGGCCATATGTGGTTTTAGGGTTTGGGCATCAACACCTGCACAAATATCTGAGCAAGAGCAGCCCAAGTCCTCCCTCTATTACCACACAGGGAATGTAATGAAAATTGCTTTCTCTATGGTCTCAAAACTCCAACATCTGCCAGGGAAGAAAAAAAAAACCATACCTACAAAATAATATTTTGATTTCTCCAGTTTAGTAATGTATTTAACCCTGTTCACAAAATGGCATTAATGAGAAAACAGGTCACAGGATTGCATCCCTTGAGGTCTAGTTAGCAATGAAAAGAAAATGACATTTTTGCAGCTGAAAAGGATCAAACCCTAATTCTGTGCAATGACCTTCTTTTCAGATGAAGAACTGGAGGCCCCAAGAAGTTAGGAAACTTATCAAAGGTCGCACAGTGAGTGGCACTGATCTATGACACCCACTGTGGTCCATCAAATATAAGCACTTTATCACTTAATCCTCATCACAATGCTGAGAGGTAGTGATATTAACACAATTGTATATGTGTGAAAAGAATCTGAGCAAAGTTAACTCATTTTGCTTGAGGAAGCAGGACTGAAAATAGCAGAGCTGAGATTTGAAATGAAAACTGAATTCTGAGTCTATTCTCTCTAAGTCTTCACAAAATCAATCTCTCTCCCTCTCTCCCTAGCTCCCCCTCTTCCTCCTCCCCAAGCCCACCCCCACTTATACACACACACAACACACACACACACACCATTCACCAGGCCACCTTGTCCACAATCATAACATATTTCTGCTGTGAAGTGCACCCCCAAAGAGGTCAGAACAATTATGGGTTTCTTAACACAAACCGAGAGCTGAGACAAAAATAAATGTCATGAGTTGGACTAGGAGAATATCATACTACACAGCTGTACAGACTTCAGTACCAGAGCATAATGACAAGGTTAGCCTGTGACTTTTCCATTAGAACACTTGTAATCTGTAATGTTTTTTTCTCAATGATATTTCTACTTCATTAACATAGGTTTCCATGGAGTATTTGAATTGGAGAAGACTTGAGAGTCTCTTGGACTGCAAGGAGATCCAACCAGTCCAACCTAAAGGAGATCAGTCCTGGGTGTTCATCGGCAGGACTGATGTTGAAGCTGAAACTCCAATACTTTGGCCACCTGATGTGAAGAGCTGACTCATGGGAAAAGACCCTGATGCTGGGAAAGATTGAGGGCAGGAGGAGAAGGGGACAGCAGAGGATGAGATGGTTGGATGGCATCACCAACTCAATGGACATGGGTTTGGGTGGACTCTGGGAGTTGGTGATGGACAGGGAGGCCTGGCGTGCTGCGGTTCATGGGGTCACAAAGAGTTGGACACGACTGAGCAACTGAACTGAACTGAACTGATTTGAATTATAATATTACCTGAATTTTTAACAGACTTTTGCTTATAATGCACTTTTAATTTCACAAAACCTAAAGTTAGGAAAGGCACAGAAATTTCCCATATACCTCTTGGTCACTTCCCACAATCTTGCTCACCAACGCCCACCAGAGTAATCCATTTGTTTACACTGATGAGCCTGCATTAAACCTGCATTGTCACTCAAAGTCCATAGCTTACCTCAGGGTTCACTCTTGGTGTTATATATTCTACAGGTTTTGACAAATATATAATGACACATATCCATCTTTATAGTTATTGCCTGAATTTCAATTCCATTTCTGAATTAGCAATTGCAAATCTGATTAAAATTGGTCTCAGAAAAGAGAGCATCTTTACACACTGTCAGAAATCTTGGACCACAATGGAGTTAATGAAATGTTTGAGTAGGAATTCATACAAGTTTGTAAAGTAATTGATACAGGCTAGCAGTTGTAGCTTTGACCATCTCTGCCAGATTTCCAAATATTATTTTAAAGTTTGCTTCAGGAAATGTATATGATGTTACAGTATTAAGTAAAGAAACTTAAACATATAAAAAATGAATTTCTTGGAAGTCCAGAGTGAATCTAAATTGTTTCTATGTTAAATATTAATCTGTCTTACTAAATATTATCATGTTCACTCCATCCATACCTCTTCAGGCACTCTATCAGAGGTAATCCCTTGAATCTATTAGTCACTTTCACTGTATAGTCGTAAGGGATTTGATTTAGGTCATACCTGAGATCTAGTGGTTTTACACACTTTCTTCAATTTAAGTCTGAACTTGGCAATAAGGAGTTTATGATCTGAGCCACAGTCACCTCCTGGTCTTGTTTTTGCTGACTGTATAGAGCTCCTCCATCTTTGGCTGCAAAGAATATATCAATCTGATTTCAGTATTGACCATCTGGTGGTGTCCGTGTGTAGATTCTTCTCTTGTGTTGTTGGAAGAGGGTGTTTGCTATGACCAGTGCGTTCTCTTGGCAAAACTCTGTTGACCTTTGCCCTGCTTCATTCTGTACTCCAAGACCAAATTTGCCCATTAGTCCGGGTATTTCTTGACTTCCTACTTTTGCATTCCAGTCCCCTATAATGAACAGGACATCTTTTTTGTTTGTTAGTTCTAGAAGGTCTTGTAAGTCTTCATAGAACCATTCAGCTTCAGCTTCTTCAGCATTATTGGTTGGGGCACAGACTGGGATAACTGTGATATTGAATGGTTTGCCTTGGAAACGAACAGAGATCATTCTGTCATTTTTGAGAATGCATCCAAGTACTGCATTTTGGACTCTCATTGACTATGATGGCTACTCCATTTCTTCTAAGGAATTCTTGCACACAGTAATAGACATAATGGTCATCTGAGTTAAATTCACCCACTCCAGTCCATTTTAGTTCACTGATTCCTAAAATGTCGATGTTAACTCTCGCCATCTCCTGTTTGACCACTTCCAATCTGCCTTGGTTCATCGACCTGACGATTCAGGTTCCTATGCAATATTGCTCTTTACAGCATCAGATTTTACTTCCATCACCAGTCACATCCACAACTGGGTTTTGATTTTGCTTTGGCTCCGTCTCTTCATTCTTTCTGGAGTTAGTTCTCCACTGATCTCCAATAGCATATTGGGCACCTACTAACCTGGGGAGTTCATCTTTTAGTGTCCTATCTTTTATCCTTTTCATACTGCTCATGGGGTTCTCAAGGCAAGAATACTGAAATGGTTTGCCATTCCCCTCTCCAGTGGACCACGTTTTATCAGAACTCTCCACCATGACCCATCGATTTTTGCTGGCCCTACATGGCATGGCTCATAGCTTCATTGAATTACACAAAACTGTGATTCATTCATTTTTGTGGGTCTCCAAAATCACTGCAGATGGTGACTACAGCCATGAACTTAAAAGTTGCTCCTTGGAAGAAAAGTTATGACCAACATAGGCAGCATATTAAAAAGCAGAGACATTATTTTACCAACATAGATCCATCTACTCAAAGCCATGGTTTTTCCAATAGTCATGTATGAATGTGAGAGTTGGACTATAAAGGAAGGTGAGCACCTAAGAAATGATGCTTTTGAAATAGGTGTTGGAGAAGACCCTTGAGAGTCCCTTGGACAGCAAGGAGATCCAACCAGTCCATCCTAAAGGAAATCAGTACTGGGTATTCATTGGAAGGACTGCTGCTGAAGCTGGAACTCTAATACTTTGGCCACCTGATGCGAAGAACTGACTCATTTGAAAAGACCCTGTTGCTAGAAAAGATTGAAGGTGGTAGGAGAAGGGGACGACAGAGGATGAGAGGGTTGTATGGCATCACTGACTCAATAGATATGAGTTTGAGCAAGCTCCAAGTTGGTGATGGACAGAGAGGCCTGGCGTGCTGCAATCCATGGTGTCACAAAGAGTTGGACATGACTGAGTAACTGACCTGAACTGAACTCAACTGATCTTGTTCACTACAGATGTGTGAACAAGATAATCTATCAGAGAAAATACTGAATCTTATATTCACTACAAATGGAAGGATGACCTTTACATTATACTTTCTTCTAAAAAACAAAATTTCAACTTAGGAGGTTAACTTGTAGTAAGTATGATTTTTATTAATCTAAAGTTTCTTAAAGCTAGATTACTTAGGTAGAGCATTCTAGCAAGCTCACACCAGTCAGCTCACTTTCAATATATGAATGTAGCAAAAGACACAACTTTCTTGATGTTGGCTTTAAAAAAATTAGTTTTGAACTGTGTAACTTTACCAAATGTTCATAAAGAGTTAAAGTTTCTCAACCTCCGTTTTACTCCTAAAACATAAAAAAAAACAAACAAAAAAAAAACAAAAAACAAACTTGTATGGACTTAATGTCCCGGTGTCTGAATATTTGGAGTGCTAGTGAAATTTAAATGAACCCAGGTCATGCATTAATGTTTGTGATTCAAGATTCTGTGAATAAACTAAAGTGATGTAATTATAAAACATGAGTGCTGATAGAATTAGTGGTTATTCACCCTCAGTCCAATTGTTAGCAGATGGCTATACTCTATCCATTGAAAAGCCCCATTGAGTGTATCACCAAAGAGTATCTCCAACCCTTCCATTTTTCCCCATCACCACTTCAGCTTCTCTTGTCCAAACCTATCATTCTCTGGCTTTCAGCAGTCTCCATTCCTCCTACTTTGCAGAGTCCTAGTCTGTCCCAGACTGATTCTGTCTATGTCTACTCCTAGTGGAAGCTTCATAAAATACATTTTGGATCAGTTTCTCCCTTAAATCAAAAACCATTCACTGCCCTACAAGCCCCAAGAGAATTAGCCCCTGTTTAGTTAACAATGGTCGTTATACCACAACCAGGTTTTCATTCACTGGATTCCAACCACCCTGGCCTTCTCTCTGATCATTTCACTTATCACAATCTTTTCTGTCTCAAGGCATGCTGTTCCTTCTTCTGTTCCTTTGCCACTTGGTTACTTTCTACTCATCCTTCAAGTCTCACCCTAAATGTCTTTTTCCCAGGGTATCCTCCTTGACTCTTTAACAGGAAATTTAGGCATTTACTCTACAAGCTCTCATCATACCCTGCACTCTTCCATTAAAGCACCTGCTGTTAATTTTATCCAAACAATGATTACCCCGAGTATTTGTATAGTTTCTTCCACCACTAAGCTCTCTGAATCATTATTGATTCTTCTATCACATGGTATTCAAGCTTGGCTGAAAAGTAAAATAGAGATTTAAAAACCCTGACGCCTGACCACATCGCAGATCAATTAAATCAGAAATCCTGGGGGCTGGCATGGTTAGTGTTAATTTAAAAACTTAATATTTTATTTTTTATTTTATTTTTAAAAGCCTCAGGGTGATTCAGATGGAATTTGAGTTTTGTTGTTGCTCAGTCGCTCACTTGTGTCTGACTCTTTGTGACCCCATGAACTGCAGCATACAGGAATTAAAGTTTAAGATCATGTGAATTCACATAATATTTGGTGTAGAGTAGATGCACAAGAAACATTTGTTCTTCCAAAGGAAGGCTAGATTGGGACTATAAGGTTACCAGAGGATCAAAGGGAAGCAAAGCAAGTAAGCAAATTTAAATATAATAGAAATTGTTGAAGAATCTTCTATGAATAATGTTAAGCTTTGATCTAAAGGGTGGAAATAAAAATAAAAATTAAACATGATCCCTGTCATCTAAGAAGACACATCTTAGTGTAGTTATATTTGACAAGTAATTAAAGTAAGTAAAACCAGGAAGAGAATGTAAGAAATTTATTACAAAGGAAAGAGTAATCTCCCAATAGAAAAAAAAAAAAAATGTTTTGTTGGATTGGGGAGCGGAAAATCGGAGAGGCATAAGAATTTGGGCCACCTGCACCTACATAGTTGAACTCACACAATTGTGAACTGAGGGCACCTCTGTCAATAGACTTCACCATTTGTTCAGGGCACGATACCCACAAATGTAATATTGCAAACCAATAGATATCTTCCCTGTTTACAGGAGCAAATTCCTACAGACGTACATATCTGAACAAAAGGTTTGCCCATCCTGGCCAAAAGGGTCTCCTATTGGGACTTTAGAGTGTTCATCTGGGCAAACAGTTCTTTTGTCAAACTCACTTGAAGTCTCTCATCTTGCTGTGAGCACAGGTGGTAAACTATTGCATTATGAACTTTACTGTTGTTCAGTCCCTAACCCCTGTCTGATTCTTTGCAACCCCATGAACTGCCGCATACCAGGCTTCTCTGTCCATCACTCTCTCCTGGAGTTTGCTCAATTTCAAGAACTTTTCCCTGTCCTAATTAGTTTCCCATCTTGAAATGCCTGACTTAAGCTAAGTAAACCCAGATATCAAAACTCTAAATCTTCTGCTGAACTCCCCACTTTGAATCTACTAAGATTCTTTCACTTAATCCTAAGAATAAGAAATCCTTTCAAAAAATCCATTAACATGGCTCAGATTCAAAAATTTGTATCCTTAGTAGAAACCATCTTAATAAGAACACTGTTTCTCTGTGTGACTGCAACACAGACAAATAAGAGAATGATTATGATTGGGGTTTATATTTTACTTCCAAGCCAGGGCTACAGGGCATGTACATAAAAATTCAACAAGATGGGTATAGTGACACATGAAAGAAGAGATCTCATCCCCAACTGCAAGAGCCCTCTGCTCTATAGAAAGCAGAGAGGTCCATTTTAGACAGTGTCTCAAAGCACACCTATCCTTTCTACTGGGAATGCTTAGGCCATACACAATGCTGCTATCTGTAGTTTTTGGAGAGCACTTTTTTGGGTAAAATTGTCAAAATAAAAAAATAATCATAACAATAAAACTACAGAAAAGTGGAAAAAACAAAATCCCTCTACTAAAAAATATATTAATATTTCTACATCATTTCAGATCTCACTTATGCAAATAAAATAGTTTATTTACATTTTGTATGTATTTATGGATAGAGGGGTGATGAATAAATAATGCTGGTGAACAGATAGAGAGACAAAGAGATAGTCAAACTGATAAAATGGAGTCACTCCACAACCACTTGAAAAGTTTGCAAATAAATGTTGTTTTGCTTGATTTGACATTATGAAGAAGATACTGAAGAGAGAGGATCAAGGAATTACTGAATTATAAGTATTCTTCACCATAAGAAATAAACTTTCTTAAATTATACCTCTAACTTAACAAAAATGTGATTTAAAATAGCAAGATTACATCTGCATATGTTTACTAATACTACATGATTTATGACAGGAACATATCTGTTCAGCCAGTGATTTGGGCAAGAATGGTGAGTGCTGAAGATCAAACCTGGTATCCCCCAGTGTCTCACATGCATGCTTTGTTTCCTGGCACACAGTAGGAGCTGACAAAATTCTTAGAATAGATCAACGAGCATCTGGAAAGAGAAGAGACTATTGCAAGCTGTATGTAGTTTTCTTGAATTAATTTTTACATTTATTTTGACCTTTGGGAGTGGATTACTTCAGGGGTCCAATTTCTAAGTCCTTACCAACAGGACATGGTAGCAATAAAAATTTTGGAATTTAGAATTTTTTATTTTCTTTCTTCTATTTTTTACACATGTGATCTTGGGCCAATCAACTTAACTCATTAAGTGATAATTCCCTCAGCTTCAAAACTGAGGACTATTGGGAAGACTAAGTTATATTATAGACCCTAGAACAAGCTCTGAAATCTAAAATAATCTCAATAACTACTGTTATAAGAGTGCTATGGATAATCTGAACAAGTATCTATCATTATACTGTAAGTGATGAAATACCTTAAGATAATACTTCCAGACAAAATGGATTCATTTCTCTCTCCACATTGGGGATGAAGAAATGTGTATTAAAACAGGTAACATTTTGGGATTCTAAAACTAGAAAGTGACTATGTTTCAGAGTTGCTTAATACAAGAAAGTCAGGATTTGAACACTGTATGGAACATTCATGGACACATTCCCTCTGGCTGCACTGGTATTTTGCAAATACATCAGTGATGTCAGCAACTTGTACATTAGAAATGTCTTTGATAGTTTTTATAATATCAAATAGTCTGTTATAAAATTATACCCCCATCATTCTCTAAAATGATGTAAAACTTGGTATATTTAGTTTAAATATGAGTTACACTTTGAAAAGTACCTTAAACATCTAGGCAAAGCTTCCACTTTCTGTTCTTAGAAGCTAAAGATGTGAAAACATTGCCAGGTATATGCTCCCTGGGTTGGTAAGATCTCCTGGAGTAGGGAATGGCAATCTGCTCTAGTATTCTTGCCTGGAAAATTCCATAGACAGAGGAGTCTGGTGGGCCACAGTTCATGGAACTGCAAAGAGACGGACACGACTGAGCAATTGAGCAGACATTCACATATATGAATTCAAGGAGAGGATGTTATGAGAGTTCCCTCTGGAAGAACAGTTCTATTTTCTCCTCAGTGATAACTCATATAAAACAATTTGTAAGCATTGCATGTCTACGCTCTACCCCATCTCTTAAAAAGGCCAGAGTCCAACGCAAGTTGTAGCAAGATTGGAGCTGACTAAAGAGTGCACTGGGCGGGGGAGAGAAGGAAGGAGAACTGGCATTACTGCAGAACTGGATGAGCCACAGTTTGTTTCTTTACCTTTGCAGTCTCCTATAACCTTCCCCACAGTACCGAGAATTTCTCCAAAATGCAGACCAGAAAGAGAGCTTCAGAAAAATTAATAATCTTCACAGAGGCAAAAATCAAGTTGTTTCTATACCTGAATTAGCACTCAAATTTTATTACTAATCCAGGTCACTTCCTACTATTTCACTCTGACTCTATAAAACAAAACAATACTCATAAAATGTCCACAGCTACCTATCATGATAATTAATAAGGAAAATAGCCAGCCAAATATAGTTTACTCCAGTTAATAATTTATGTAACCAGAATTTAATTTCTGGCCTGGCTGATTATAAAGCTCATTCTATATTACTTATGTATCCTTCCTTTTAAATTGTAAATATATAAGCCCCATAAAACTAGGGAATGTATTCCTGAGTTCACTCTTGAAATTCTGGCACCTGGCACAGTGCCTGTCATGGAATTTATTTTTAGGTAAATGCATATTAAATAAATATAAACATTTGAGGACTTGGCATCATTGAGTCCCAGCTGAAAATGAGCTGATGTAGTTGATGTAATGTTCCTTGAAGTGATTTTTACCTCAACTCATTAAACTCTCTCTCTCTCTCTCTCTCTCTGTGTTTCTTTCTCTTCCATTGCTGACCTGACCACAGGCCCAAATTGGTTCATAATCTAGAGGAAAGAAATGATACTTAGGCTCCCTTGAGATCCCAACCCAAGTAAAAGAACAAGTAACAGGAAGGGTTTTTTCCATTTTCAAAATAGAACATCCATTACTTGTAGAGTTGGATTTAAAATGTACCTTGGATGGAGAAGGAAATGGCAATCCACTCCAGTATTCTTGCCTGGAAAAGTCCATGGACAGAGGAGCCTGGCGAGTCCATGGGGTCACATGACTGAGCATGCATGCATGAAGGTGGAGGGAGATGGGTTGGTAGCAATAAACTGGTAGAACTAAAAAATAAAATAAAATAAAATGTACCTTGGAGGATGAACAAATTTGGGCTTGTTACTCTCTCTTTATGTTCATATCCAGAATCCTGGGATTCTCTTCTGGAAGAGCAAATCTATAGGCCTGGAAAACTTTGGCCTACCTCTGTTGGCAGGAAAAGGATATGAAGCTTAATCAAGTCTATCTTTAGGTACTCTGCTACTGTGAAGAGTGGGAAAAAGGAGAGAATGTTGGACCAGCTTTAACTTTAGAGAGACAACTGAATGATTCTCACCAGTATTACGCATACCTTTTCCATGTGAGTGGTCAAAAGGTACAAGGGGGTTGTAGATCTCCTCTCCATGGGAAAGAGTAAAAACCCTGTCCCTTCCATGAGCATAAACAGAAGGAGGTCATATGCTAACCACTGTCCATACGATGTGAGGAGAAACACTGGAAATGAATAAATGGAGAAGTAGAATAACAGAGAAAACATGTGACTTATTTTGAGTGTCTTTTAAAGCTGGGTGATCTACACATGTTTCTCAAGTTTTCAGCTATTTTTGCCTCTTTTGTCATGCGAGCTGACAGAAGACAGCAGGTCAAAGCAGTTCCAGCAGTGCTTGGGCAATTTAACTAGGTGTCCTCAAACCCTGCTGTTAACTAAGATTTTTATGATGCAGTAGGCTTTAAAGTCAAATAAAGCAATCCCTTTAATTTACACTAAGTAGGGTGAACAGATTTTCAAGTGTAGCAATTTGGGCTTGTGGGCAGGCAGGTACCACTAGAGAATGATAGAGATAAAACAACGACAGCTAGATAAGACAGCCTAGAAAATGTCTCCCAAAATAGCTAAAACCTTGGAAATAGCAGTCTCAGGGGGAGTCTAAGCTTAAGACAGGATTCAAGGTGATCAGAAGTGGGTATTCAAATGGCAGTCTACTTAGAAGATTAGCACAGAATTAGTTGAAAAAAGAAAAAATGTATGGCTTAAATAGATATTATTTAGAAGCTATTCCCATAATGAGTTATCTACTTTATTGTTCAATTATATTTATGTCCTGCTACTTTAACAGGTTTATGCTATGCCTAATAAAAACTCAATATATGGTTGATGAGTAAATCTCTAATTAAAAATCATTTTTCTCTTACTTCTATGTCTAAGGAACAGAACCTGAATCTGTTACAACAATATACCCTGGGTAGAAATCTGGAGATATAGTAGATAGATTTTTGACAAGGACAGTGACTGAAGAAAGAAACAGATTTGAAAGATTCCAGAGTAAGAAACAAGGGCCCTGATGACTTAGGGAGAAGGGAAATTTTGTAGGATTTTGGGTGGGTGCAGTGAGGAAGAAGGAAAGCTCCAGAATGATGACCAAGTTTGGCCTGAATAAATGGCTAAACTATCAGTTCTGTCAAAAGAGGGTTACCTAATTTATAATGTTTGACACATCCCTTGTCACACAAAAGTGCTCAACTGCTTGAACTGATTTGAATTTATATACTAGTGCCAATAATGATGGAAAAGGAAATGGCAACCCACTCCAGTACCCTTGCCTGGATAATCCCATGGACAGAGGAGCCTGGTATGAAAACATAATTAATAAAATGTTTGTGGTGATAGGCAATAAGTTCATTTTTGTACATGACAAATTTAAAGTTCTTATGGGACCTCTGAGAGGAGCAACCCCACATCCAAGGAGCGCCGGCTGCGCGGGGGCAGGAGGGCCGAGAGGAGCTACTCTACGTTCAAGGTCAGGAGGGGCGACCGTGAGAAGATACCCCTCCTCCAAGGTAAGGAGAAGTGGCTGCGCTTTGCTGGAGCAGCCGTGAAGAGATACCCCACGTCCAAGGTAAGTAAACCCAAGTAAGACGGCAGGTGTTGCGAGAGGGCATCAGAGGGCAGACACACTAAAACCATAATCACAGAAAACTAGCCAATCTGATCACAGGACCACAGTCCTGTTTAACTCAGTGAAATGAAGCCATGCTGTGTGGGGCCACCCAAGACAGACGGGTCATGGTGGAGAGGTCTGACAGAATGTGGTCCACTGGAGAAGGGAATGGCAAACCACTTCAGTATTCTTGCCTTGAGAACCCCATGAACAGTATGAGAAGGCAATATGATAGGATACTGAAAGAGGAACTCCCCAGGTTGGTAGGTGCCCAACATGCTATTGCAGATCAATGGAGAAATAACTTCAGAAAGAATGAGGGGATGGAGCCAAAGCAAAAACAATACTCAGTTCTGGATGTGACTGGTTATAGAAGCAAGGTCCAATGCTATAAAGAGCAATATTGCATGGGAACCTGGAATGTTTGGTCCATGAATCAAGGCAAATTGGAAGTGATCAAACAGGAGATGGCAAGAGTGAATGTCAACATCCTAGAAATCAGTGAACTAAAATGGATGGGAATGGGTGAATTTAACTCAGATGACCATTATATCTTCTACAGTGGGCAGGAATCCCTTAGAAGAAATGGAGTAGCCATCATGGTCAACAAAAGAGTCCAAAATACAGTACTTGGATGTATTCTCAAAAATGACAGAATGATCTCTGTTCGTTTCCAAGGCAAACAATTCAATACCATGGTAATCCAAGTCTATGCCCCAACCATTAACACTGAAGAAGCTGGAGTTTAATGATTCTATGAAGACCTACAAGACCTTTTAGAACGAACACCCCCAAAAGATGTCCTACTCATTATAGGGGACTGGAATGCAAAAGTAGGAAGTCAAGAAACACCAGGAGTAACAGGCAAATTTGGCCTTGGAATATGGAAGGAAGCAGGGCAAAGGCTCATAGAGTTTTGCCAAGAGAACACACTGGTCATAGCAAACACCCTCTTCCAACAACACAAGAGAAGGCTGTACACATGGACATCAGCAGGTGGTCAACACCAAAATCAGATTGATTATATTCTCTGCAGCCAAAGATGGAGAAACTCTATACAGTCAGCAAAAACAAGACCAGGAGCTGACTATGGCTCAGATCATGAACTCCTTATTGCCAAATTCAGACGTAAATTGAAGAAAGTATGGAAAACCATTAGACCATTCAGGTATGACCTAAATCAAATCCCTTATGACTATACAGTGGAAGTGAGAAACAGATTTAAGGGACTAGATATGATAGACAGAGTGCCTGATGAACTATGGACGGAGGTTCATGACATTGTACAGGAGACAGAAATCAACAACATCCCCATGGAAAAGAAATGCAAAAAGGCAAAATGGTTGTCTGAGGAGCCCTTGCAAATAGCTGTGCAAAGAACAGAAGTGAAAAGCAAAGAAGAAAAGGAGAGATATTCCCATTTGAATGCAGAGTTCCAAAGAATAGCAAGGAGAGATAAGAAGACCTTCCTCAGTGATCAATGCAAAGAAATAGAGGAAAACAACAGAATGTGAAAGACTAGAGATCTCTTCAAGAAAATTAAAGATACCAAGGAAACATTTCATGCAAAGACGGGTTCGATAAAGGACAGAAATGGTATGGACCTAACAGAAGCAGAAGATATTAAGAAGAAATGGCAAGAATACACAGAAGAACTGTACAAAAAAAATCTTCATGACCCAGATAATCACGATGGTGTGATCACTCACTTAGAGCCAGACATCCTGGAATGTGAAGTCAAGTGGGCCTTAGAAAGCATCACTATGAATAAAGCTAGTGGATGTGATGGAATTCCAGTTGAGCTATTTCAAATCCTGAAAGATGATGCTGTGAAAGTGCTGCACTCAATATGCCAGCAAATTTGGAAAACTCAGCAGTGGCCACAGGACTGGAATAGGTCAGCTTTCATTCTAATTCCTAAGAAAGGCAATCCCAAAGAATGCTCAAACTACCACACAATTGCACTCATCTCACATGCTAGTAAAATAATGCTCAAAATTCTCCCAGCTTCAGCAATACGTGAACCGTGAACTTCCAGATGTTCAAGTTGGGTTTAGAAAAGGCAGAGGAACCAGAGATCAAATAGCCAACATCTGCTGGATCATCAAAAAAGCAAGAGAGTTCCAGAAAAACATCTATTTCTGCTTTATTGACTATGCCAAAACCTTTGACTGTGTGGCTCAAAATAAACTGTGGAAAATTCTGAGAGACCAGAATACCAGACCACCTGACCTGCCTCTTGAGAAACCTATATGCAGGTCAGGAAGCAACAGTTAGAACTCGACATGGAACCACAGACAGGTTCCATATAGGAAAAGGAGTGCGTCAAGGCTGTATATTGTCACCTTGCTTATTTAACTTATATGCAGAGTACATCATGAGAAACACTGGGCCAGAAGAAGCACAAGCTGGAATCAAGATTGCTGGGAGAAATATTAATAACTTCAGATATGCAGATGACACCACCCATATGGCAGAAAGTGAAGAGGAACTAAAGAGCCTCTTGATGAAAGTGAAAGAGGAGAGTGAAAATGTTGGCTTAAAGCTCAACATTCAGAAAACTAAGATCATGGCATCTGGTCCCAACACTTTATGGGAAATAGATGGGGAAACAGTGGAAACAGTGTCAGACTTTATTTTTTGGGGGCTCCAAAATCAATGCAGATGGTGACTGCAGCCATGAAATTAAAAGACACTTACTCCTTGGAAGGAAAGTGATGACCAACCTAGATAGCATATTAAAAAGCAGAGACATTACTTTGCCAACAAAGGTCCATCTATTCAAGGCTATGGTTTTTCCAGTGTTCATGTATAGATGTGAGAGTTGGACTGTGAAGAAAGCTGAGTGCTGAAGAATTGATGCTTTTGAACTGTGGTGTTGGAGAAGACTCTTGAGAGCCCCTTGGACTGCAAGGAGATTCAACCAGTCCATCCTAAAGGAGATCAGTCCTGGGTATTCATTGGAAGGACTGATGTTGAAGCTGAAACTACAATACTTTGGCCACCTCATGCGAAGAGTTGACTCATTGGAAAAGATCCTGATGCTGGGAGGGATTGGGGGCAGGAGGAGAAGGGGTTGACAGAGGGTGAGATGGCTGGACGGCATCACCGACTCGATGGGCATAAGTTTGAATAAACTCCGGGAGTTGGTGATGGACAGGGAGGCCTGGTGTCCTGAGATTCATGGGGTTGCAAAGAGTTGGACATGACTGAGCAACTGAACTGAACTGAAGCAAAGAGGTCCCATTGCCCGTTGCATGTGTACGCATGGGGCAAATGAGAGAGAGAGAGTCTAGATTTGTAGACATGGTACTGTGAGATTGCTGAAAGCAACACAGTAAAATGAGAATATGTAAACTGAGAAGAGAAGAAAGCAGACATTGCAGTATCAACATTTAATCAAGTGAAAGCTACCTGTGATGAAGAGAAGGGTAGGATAGCCAAATGGAGAAACACCAGGGCAATCTGGTTTCACAGAAATCAAGGTGGAAAAAATCATGGAGAAGGCAGTATTCAACTGTGTATTTTGCTGGATATAAATTTTATATTAGTTTAAAAATCTTAGTCTCAGGCATCCTTTACTAGTTTGTTTTGACTTAGATCATCTGTCTTGTAAAGTGTCATTGCCTCTGTGGGTGTGTTTAAATGCCCGCAGCCTCCAGTGGTTATGATCATGGAGAACTGTAGGATTTATGGACTAGAGACTGTTTTGTTTTGTTTTTTCACATAGTACGTGCTCAACAAAACTGAGCTGAACTAAATTAACTGCTCTTCAGTCACAAACACCTGCTTTTTGTAATGCTTTCTTAAGGCAAAGAACATTGGCTTAAAGTGAAGATCCTGAGATTACACTGGCAAAACAGTCAAGATAGTTCGCTTGAAATACTGATCCATGGTCCGACCATTGTCTGCTGACTGCTAGCTATGGCATTTTGAAGCTCACAAGATCAGCATCTCTGCTTTCCCTTCCCTTCAGTGCGTGGCTGTTCTGATAGGGATAGCAGGCCAATAGTTGTGCTTAGATCTGAGTTTTTGATCAATTATTTCTTTCTTCATAGTATACTTTCTTTAAAAGGTCAAAACATGCATTCTTACTGTAACAAGCCTTTAAAAAGTTACCCGTAGTGTGCCTTGACAATAACAGTTCTAGATTTCTATTTCTACTCTGCCTCTTGGACTTGCATTATCTTTTGTAGATTTTCTTTTCTCCTTATGACAAGAAAATGTTTTTTTTCAGACCTCCAGAATCTTGAGAATGCCACAACGTCAAGCACTGGGTCTTGCAGAGATGCATGTTTAATACATGGTTGCTGACCCTTCCTTTCAGCTCTCTATCACTTTCTTGTTTCCACTCACCCGACTTTGGAGCCCATCTCCCTCAAGCTACATTCAGCCCTTCCCAGTTCCACCCATAGTGAGGGACAGGGAGGCCCGGCATACTGCGGTTTATGCAGTCACAAAGAGTCAGATACTACTTAGCAACTGAGCAAACTCCGCCCAACATTTTCCAGTGGCTCCCTGTCTCCTTAATCTCCACTGCCCATTCATTCTCCTAGCAAAATTAAGCTTCTCTAAATTCTTCACTTATGTTTTACATTGATATGCCTTATCATTTCAGCAAAAGTAAGAATCCTAAAAGGGAAGGATTCACCAAGAAGAAAGAATGAGAACCATTGATGGATTATATTTTTCTGTGTCTTTGAAATTCCAAATTCATTTTCATTTTCAGCATATGGTTATATCATATGAAGTGAAATATTAATATGTTTAAATATATTATTTTGTATTATATTTGTGACTAAATCTATTGAAGCTTTATTTACACAAACACACACACAAATGCTTATGTTCACAGTTCCCTAAATATACCATATTTTAGAAATGCAAACATTTGTATATTGGTGGTTACATTATTCCACTGTTTCACTTATTTGACTGAAAAAAAAAAAAGAAAATATTTGCCTTCTTGTTAAAAGGAAGCTAAATAAGAAACAAAAGTTATTTTTAAACTATAAAAATTTACATCAGAAGGAAAAAAAATGTATGAGAGGGATCTAGGAATTCCAGATTTTTCTCATGGGCATGGCAAAGAGAACACTAGAATCTAATTGGAGTAATGCCACCTACCATTCCTATGTTTTTGGAAAAGTCATGGAGTCTATATTCATGATACTTAAGGATGCTGTCAGAACCAAACAAGATACTGTACCTAAAACTTCTTTGTTTACTTTTGTGTTAATCCAGAATTGTAGTGAGTGGGAATTACTTGGATTATGTGGAAACAAGTATATAAAGAAAGCTCCAGGAGAATTTTCTTTTATTTGTTTTTCTGATGAGTTTCTAGACTATGATTCAATACATTATATAACCTCAAAATGCACTAGTTCACTGTAGAATATACTGAGTACTTTAATTCAAAACCAAATCATGTTACTCATCTGACTATAATAATTCAAAAGTTTTGAATTAAAAAACTTCAGATTAGAATACTTAAAACACCTATAATTCTAGCCATTGGTGCCAACATGTCAAATGAAGTTAAATGCATCTATCTTTCTTGCACTTTTCACCATTGCTCACCAAATGTCCAACACAGTAGTATAAGAAGTATACTAAACTTGACTGTCATTGTTGCTGTTAGGTCACTAAGTCATGGCCAACTCTCTGGGCCCCATGAACTATAGCCCGCCAGGCTTCTCTGTCCATGGGATTCTCCAGGCAAGAATACTGGACTGGGTTTCCATTTCCTTCTCCAGGGGATCTTCCTGACCCAGGGACTGAACCTGAGTTTCTTGCATTGCAGGCAGATTCTTTACCACTGAGCTTTCTGGGAAGCCCACTAAATTTGATGGCATAGTGAAAGTCACTCACTAGTGTCCGACTCTTTGCAGCCCCATGGACTATACACTCCATTGAATTTTCTAGGCCAGAATACTGGAGTGGGTAGCCTTTCCCTTCTCCAGGGGATCTCCCCAACCTACGGATCAAACCCAGGTCTCCCACACTGCAGGCAGGTTCTTTACCAGCTGAGCCACAAGGGATAAATGAATGATCCCATGAATGATATACAGAAGTTATTGCACAGTGAGGCAAAGAATGCCCTAAATGATTGACATGAATCACTAGGTTGTTAAGTTGCTTGGAATGATCACCTCACAGGTCGCTAACTGGCACACCTCTACTCACTTTTAAAGCCCCAACAACAAAAAATAGCTTCCAACTAGAAAGCTTCTGAACCTCAGTCAGGACCTCTTCCTTGGAACAGGTCCGCTAAGAGCACCTGTCATCCTGCATGGTTAGACCATAGAACCCTTGGAGGAGGATCTGTGCTTTCTAAGCACCCAAGAGCCTGGGGCCATGACACACACAGAAGGTCTTAAAAAAACAAACAAACAAACTAAAGAGTTAATTGAATAAAAGTGTACCTTAAATTTCACTTAAATTTCGTATTGAATAAAGACATTAATAATTTACTCTTCCAGTAAATAAAGAAAAAGAAAAACCCATCAATCAAGTAATAAGCTCAGTAGAATTGGCAAGGAAAAAGAATAAAAGAGTCAGTCTTAGTAGAGTTGAAAAGCAGACTCAATCATTTATTTTTCTCCTGCATTTAAGACGTTTGAGAATGCCATTCTCAGAAAATCACTATGAACATTTTCATTTATATAATATGAAAAGCCAGTGTGTGTTGTCTTTCTGTAATTTTTAACATATTACAATCATCCAAGGAACTGCATTCAGTGGACCCCGCCACATCTTTTCTTTCCAAAACCACAACTAGCAAGCTGATGAGAAAGTAAGTTCCTCCCTTTCCTCCTTCGAGCGCAAATAATATGAGGGCAGGGCTTTCTCATTTACTAAGTCCACTGCTCCTTCCTCAGCACTTTGAATTCTATCTGGCACAGAAGAGGTACTCATTAACTAACTGTTGCTAGAATGACTGCCTTCATATTTGAAAATAAAGTCATAAGTTCTCTCACTGGAAAAAAAAAATCTTTGTTTTCTAAGTATTTGCTCTTTTTCTTGCATGACATCTAAATGTAACCAAAGACAGTTAATAAAAAAAAAAAATTAAGATAGCTGTGAAATTTTATATATAATCCTTCATTCTCTTTGCTCCAATTTAAATCTGAAAATACATATTAAGCATAAGCATCCTAACTAAACTCAAGAAGATAGAGGCAATGTCTTCAGATTTATTGATTTTAAAATCAATGTATGACTTGATTAGGTTTGTTTATAGCTTTTTTGTTGTTGACCAGGAAGTTGTAAGCATATTTAATGCTTTCATTGTGTAGCTTAACTTTTTCTTCATTGTAAACATGTTAAAAGGTAAGTTATATGCAGTGAATCCATAAATAATCTGAGTCCTCTCAGTTCACTTAGCCTTCCCATAGATAAGTATCCCTCTAGCACTAATCTTTGAATTATATTCAGAACAATGTTGATTAACATAGAAGTCCTAAAATTAACTACTTGGCTAGTGCAGGGTTTATAGAGGTGAATTCTGGGTGAAATTTCTAAATTATGTGTTGTTATCATTGAAAATATTAAATATAAGGCAATTTTCCCTGTGTTGCCATACATTTCACAGAGCTGCTAAGTTATTAACACATTGCAAAAATAACTGCAATGATATTTTTAAAAAAATTTCTAAACATGTGGAATATTTCGAATACACTAAGAGGTACCTAGGGAAAAATTCATATATGTACCACACCATATCTTCACTTTGCCAAATTTGTTTCAAAACTGTTTTAATGGACTAGATCTTCACAGGTGTAGCTGAAGTTTTCTGTGACCTGCTCCTCGATCTCCCACTTCCTCCAGCACAGCACTCACTATACTGAATGATGTGATTATCATTACAGTCTATATTATTTATTTACAAAAACATTGCTCCCTAATGTTTTCACAAAAACGTTACAATATACTGCAATATTTTTCTTGTTAACTTTACATAAACTACATTTATAATAGGCTTGACATAGAACAAAACCAATAAACGTTGCTAGTTTTTTTTGCCCTTTTACCTTGGGACATGCTTTTGTTCTCTCTTGACACTGCATTTGAGATTTAGTATGTTGAGACATGTAGTTAGGATTAATTTCCTTTAGCTGTGTCATCTGTTCTATGAAGAGACGATCAGACCTTTCCTATCTGAGAACATCTTTTTTCTTTCTTTCTGCCAGCAACTCCTGGGCTCCAGACACCAGCTTAAGAATGCCCCTCCCCCAAGAATACAATCTCTTTGACAAGCTTACTGGTTTTTTTTAAAACACTGGGTTTGCAGAGAGCAATTTTTTTTCTTGTAATTTAAGTAATTTCTAGATGTAGAATTATTGGTTCCATTTAATAAACATGAGATAATTTAGGGCTTTTAAAGTGATTATTAAAAAAAAGGTGATTATTGTATATTGACAATGTAAACTAAATAAATACATGAAAGAACAAGTAATAAAAAGACCTTCTAATAAACATATGCATTGTATTTAATTTTTTAATGCAAATAATTCCATAATTAAGTCCAGGGGACTTCCCTGACTTAGCGCTAGTGGTCCAGTGGCTAAGAATCTTCACTTTCAATGAAGGTCATCCCTGGTCTGGAAACTAAGAGCTTGAATGTCACAACCAAAGTTTCTGTATGACACCAGCAAAGATTGGAGATCCCACATGCCACAGCTAAGAACTGGCACAGCCAAGCAAAATAAGTAAGTATATATGTAAATATATATAGTTATTTATTTAAATCTGTATATGTTTCCCTGCTCATATACTAAGGAGTTTTTCTTAACTCATCGCTATTAACAGAACTACTAGGGTAAAAATGGTTACAATTTTACTTATCAGATACTACACAATTGCTCTTCAAGTTGGGTTTATCAAGTTACATAACAGACAATAGGGTCTAAAATTCCCCTTTCTAGACACACTTATCAACTCCTGGTACAGCAAACATTTAAAATATTTTACTAATTTCCTAGATGTGATACATTATCTCACTATTTCTCATATATTTCACCAATTTCTTGTGAAGCTTATATCTTTTCAATTATTTGTTAGTCCAGTATGGTTTCTTCTAGAAACTGCCACTTCAATTCTTGCTTGTCCATTTTCCTATTAATTATTGTCCTGCTAATTTATAGAATTTCTTTGTAAATATTAAATATTGATCCTATATTGCTTATATGTGTTATAAACATCTACTTCTAGTTTGTAACTTGGCTATATATAGGAATTTTTTACTGAACGGGATATTTTTACATGGATCAATATGTCAACTCATACTGAAGGTTTGACTTTTATATTTTCTTAAAGAAACTCATCCCTATTTTAAGCTTATAAAGATTATCTTACATTTTATTTTTAAAATTTTAACATTTTATTTACATAATTAGGTATTTGGGTGCATGCATGCTAAGTTGCTTCAGTCACGTCCAACTCTTTGCAACCCTATGGACTACAACCCACCAGGCTCCTCTGTCCCTGGGATTCTCCAGGCAAGAATACTGAACTAGATGACCATGCCCTCTTCCAGGGGATCTTCTTGAGCCAGGGACTGAACCCATGTCTCTTATGTCTCCTGCACTAGCAGACAGGCTCTTTACCACTAATACCACCTGGGAAGTCCCAATCAGGTATTTACCTACGTGCAACTTTTTGCACGTAGATTTTGTTTTGTTTGAAAGATACAGATATATTTACTTATTTTCTATATGGATAGCAGAGTGCTTCCATCCAGATGCTTTATTTACTAGTCCATTTTTCCTTCAGTAACCTATAATGCCATCTCTATTATGTATCACATTTACATTCACATGCAGGCAACAGCATTATTTCCCTGGTTTAAAAAATCTAGACCAAGAAGATTGTAAGTTGTTTTAGTCAGCTCAGACTACTATAACAAAATGCCAGGTGTCTTAAAAAACATTGATTTCTCATAGTTTGGAAGGTTAGAAAGTTGAAGATCAAAGTGCCAGATTCAATGTCTGGTGAGAGCTGATTCAAGGAGGCAGCTGGCTTCCTCCTAGCTTGGGCTTACATAGCCTTTCCTCCATGTGTGCTGGTGGGGAAGGAGGTAAGTCTCCTGTCTCTTCTTCAGTTCAGTTCAGTTCAGTCGTTCAGCCGTGTCTAACTCTTCGCGACTCCATGGACTGCCGCACACCAGACTTCCCTGTCCATCACCAACTCCCAGAGCTTGTTCAAATTAATGTCCATTGAGTCGGTGATGCCATCCAACCATCTCATCCTCTGTCATCACCTTCTCCTCCCGCCTTCAATCTTTCCCAGCATCAAGGTCTTTCCAATGAGTCAGTTCTTCGCATCAGGTGGTCAAAGTTGTTGGTCAAAGGTGTTGGAACTTCAGCTTCAGCATCAGTCCTTCCAATGGATATTCAGGTCTGATTTCCTTTAAGATTGACTGGTTTGATTTCCTTGCAGTCCAAGAGACTCTCAAGAGTCTTCTCCAACATCACAGTTCAAAAGCATCCATTCTTTGGTGCTCAGCTTTCTTTATGTTCCAACTCTCACATTCATACATGACTACTGGAAAAACCAGAGCTTTGACTAGCTTTCTCTTCTTCTTATAAGGCTTTCTCTTCTTTCATAGCTTTCTCTTCTTCTTTAAAGGACACTAGTCTCATCATGAAAGACCACCCTCACGACCTCAACTAAACCTAACTACCTCCCAGCAGTCCAGCAGAGGCCCTCCAAGCATCACGCTGGGGGCTAGGGTTTCAATACACGCATTTGGAGTCCATAACATGATGCTCAATAAATGTTTTCTGATGTAGCAAATAGTAATTTAAACTGATTCTCTGCAGGAGCCTATTACTGAAACATCTTTTAAAATATTGTTTCCCTCTATGAATATAGAGCTAACCCTAGTTATAGAGAAGCTGCACCATTTGGGCATTTAGTTTACAATGTTCTAAGTATACACATCTGGGGAGAGAAAGAAAGAAGGCAAGAAACAAGGATTTAAGTAGTGTGAGTAAGGCTGCCTGCCCTTCTTGCTCTAAATATAACCAGGAGAGAAGTGAACAGGGAGACACAAAGAGACTGTGTCTAAACGGGGTGTCATTTCTAGGAACCTCTCTCAAGGTAATCATCTTGTAGTGTGTGCAGAAAGTGAGTCTAGTTCAAAGATAAGCATTTTTCATATATGTAATACGTATTTTACTTCATAGAACTGTACACAAGCCTATTTAGACTGCACTTTATGTTCCACTTAATGGATTTCTAAGGGCGTTGTTTACTAGACACGGTTTTCACCCTAAGTGCTGAGTAAATCCTCGTTGCTGAGTCAGATACTACTCCACTCTAATCAGCGTGTCAACAGAACATCAAAATAGCCTTCTTTAAACACGAGATCGAATAAAAAGCAGCTTTTAGTCTTCACTCGTAGACGAACTAAGAGGTGCAGGGATAAGAATGTCTTCTGAAATAAAACCAGCATGTCTTAGTTTCCAAGGTCAAACACAGGTAAACCAGGACACTGACAACCTGGAAACAGAGCCTCTGTCCACCAGCAACAATTGGGCAACAATCTGGCCCTTTTCTCCTGGATGAAGAAATGAGTTTGCTGGCATTGTGTTTATTTCAAGGCCCAGAAAGTGCCAAATACTATAAAGTCACAGAAATGAACATGACAGGTTATGTTGTAAGGTCTTCTTGAAAGGTGGCAGGCACATTGAATATGAAAGTGGCTCTACCAAGAAGTGAGTTTCTCAAAGCAACAGAGAGAAAGACTCCAGGGACAATGGTACTGTTGAGTAGTGATTCCTTTAGGAAAACTGTGTACAAACAGAGCTTTGCTGATAGTGGCTGCACCTGCCAATTCCCTGTGTGGCTAACTCACTTCTGATCACATCTTGTATTATTAGCTTGTTACATCAGGAACTTAATCCGGTCCAGCAGTGGTTCTGTGGTGTTATCCAGATAATCTAATTTCATCTGAAATGCTTCAGTGGCTTATCTATCCAGTGGTGAGTCAAATTGGAAAAATGTTTTTCCTGGCTATTTATAATACCATAATAATTGCTTACCTGAGGAACTGGGAACAGAATTCATCCCCCATTCTTTAAAGTATTATTCTTTCCTGAATCAATCACAGGATAATAGAGCTCTCAGAGATCATCAAATCCCATAATTTGGATAAGAATCTGAAAAGTAGAGGCACTGAGCAGCTGACAGTTACCATGATAAGAGGCAGAGCTTGTCTAAATGCAGCTCTCCTAAATCTTAGCTCAGCATTTGTATCCACAAAGCCAAATGCCAATAAGTTAATCAGGATCCGATCAATGCAGCTATTTTCTTGCTTAAACAATTTACTACTTTAAGAGACTAGATATCTAAAACTTTGTGCTCCTAAGAGCTTAAACGGAAAGACAAAAGAAAAAAGAAAGAGTGTAACTCAGATTATCTGTAATATTCTGTTTTAAAATGGTTTTAAAAAAGGAAACGACCATAAATGGTTAGCAGAACTCTGCACTAACTGGGTTTCCCCAGGTTGGTTATTATTTCAGAGAGTATCAGGTTCTACAGGGACAGTCAGGTTTCAGTGGCATGGAAGACAGGTGTACAAATTTTGTGATTAATAATGACAATAATAAGAAGACTAATAATATGATAGCTAACTTTTATTGAGGTTTTTTTTTTTTTTTTTTTTTGCCACACCACATGGCATATGGGGTCTTAGTTCTCAGACCAGGGATTGTACCTGTACCTGCTACAGTAGAAGCACATAGTCCTAACTATTTGACCACCAGGAAACTCCCTATTGAGTTCTTATTTGTATCTAAGTTCTATCTATCATTTAATCCTTACAATAAACCTATTTATCTGAGAGAAAACTAAGGTGAGAGGAATTTTAAACCATATGGTGGAAAGAAGTGAATCTAGAAATCCCGCCTTACAAATTACAACCTTAAGCACTCTGCACTGAGATTATCCTTCACAAAGACAGGAAGATGGAATTCAGAACTCTCCTCTTTTCTGAATTTAGAAGTTTAGTTCACAAAAGGTGAATTTACTATCTGGCTTTCTGGTACCCTCAAGGAGTTAAAAAATTCTTCCAAGGTAGAAATTCCCTTGAAGGGAGTAATTCAGACTGGGAAATGCAGACCAATATGTGTAACATGATAGGGAGATGAGTTCTTTCTATTGCAGTGTCGAGGATGACACATTACACAGCATCCTCTCTGCATCCTGTGGATAGCGGCATCGATATGATATACTCAAAATAAATAAGGCTTTGAGTATATGGGACAGATAATCACATAGCAATTTACACAGAGACATAAACTTGTCTATTGTATATGACAGGGGCTGCTCAAGTTCTCAAAGAAAACATTCATTCTTCTTCATTTCTGAAGAGTGCCTTTCTCATCTACTAACTTCATAGTTTCAAATACAACTGTGTCTTTCTCAAATGTCATCAATGCCACCCCAGGTCACTGGATCTACTCGAAGGGCTCAAGAGACCTTCAAATTCTCAAAGGTGTCTCACGAGTACAAGAAGAAGGTCCAACTAGTATTTGAAAGGGAATGAGACAGTTTTCATTCTCTTTAAAGATGACTACTCTAAAATATTGTTAGAGAGTCGCTAGTGATCAATACACTCTTGATGTCAAGGCAAATAGGTGCAGAGGTTAGAGGTATCTATGAGAAGCCTTCTATCCTTCAGAGTCAAAAGTAAGGAAATGACACCAAATATACAGGCAAAGTGCCAACCTCAAAGCCATATTACATGTGGTTGGGTAAAAATGAAAATGTGGACTGTCCAGAAATGGGAACACTGTGAAACATATATGGGACACTCATGTTAAGGAATACTATGTTGTCAGTAAATAACACACTTAAAAAGGGAAAAGAGTAACAGATAACAATAAATATTATCTTCTACTATTTTTGTAAGTTTTATACTTTTAATTCTAATTTTCTCTTTTTTCTTCCTCTTGATTTCCTTTCCTTTTCTACCCCATTAATTAAAAAGAAAAAAAAAAATACATCGGAGGAAGTCTGGTAGAAAATATACCATGATAGTGAAAGGAGTTTTCTGCGAACTTGTCATTATTATTTCACTTTAAAGAGGTGAAAAGTAAGGATCAAAAGGATCCAATGACTTTGCCCCAGGTATGTTGTTTGCTGTTGTTCAGTGGCTAAATCCTATCTGACTCTTTGTGATCCCATGGATTACAGCCTGCCAGGATCCTCTGTTCATGGGATTCTCCAGGCAAGAATACTGGAATGGGTAATCATTACTCTCTCCAGATGACCTTCCCAACCCAGATATTGAACCCAGGTCTCCTGTACTGCAGGCAGATTCTTGACCATCTGAGCCACCAGGGAAGCCCACTTTAAATTAAACTCATTTTAAATTAATGAGTAGACCTGAAAATCCATTCAGGTATTCATTCACTCACTTGCCATATATTTATTGAGCACCTTTGGTATCCCAGGTCTTGTGCCTGACTCCAGAATATAAAAATCAATAACACAGACCTCACTTTTAAGAAGATCACTGTCAAGTGAAACATGATATATACTAGAGTTGCACACATATGCTATAATTATAATGATAGTGCTATGTCTGGGTATCAATTAAAGAGGCATGAAAAAAAGTAACATCCTAAAAAGGATTCCTGGAGAAGGGAATTCCTTAGTCAAATTGTACAGTATTAACAGATGTTTATGGGGGCAGGGATAAGAAAGAACATTCCAAAGATCAGGAAAACATCGAGTTCAAAGTGAAGGGCATCATGTGATGAATTTTCCTAGCTGGAGCAGATGATAACAAAACTTGTTCGCCTGCTACACATCAGATGTGAACCACTAGAAGGAACTGGCAAATTAAGACTTATATTCATCTTCACCATGTATTTTCCATAGCTGCTAGAGCTCTCAAATGGTTATATGAAATATGGCTTTAGTGGGACAGCCGTGATACAACAAACCGATTTGGGCAAGATATCCTGAGGACTTGAATTAGAGCATATAGTGGCAGGGATAAAAACAAATTTAAAAATTAATCAGATTAACCCTCATGATCAAAGATATCAGTTCAGTTGCTCAGCCGTGTCCATCTCTTTGCGACACCATGGGCTGCAGCACACCAGGCTTCCCTGTCCATCACCAATTCCCGGAGTATACTCAAACTCATGTCCATCATGTTGGTGATGCCATACAACCATCTCAGCCTCTGTCATCCCCTTCTCCTCCTGCCCTCAATCTTTCCAAGCATCAGAGTGTTTACAATCAGTCAGTTCTTCGCATCAGGTGGCCAAAGTATTGGAACTTCAGCTTCAGCATCAGTCCTTCCAGTGAATATTCAGGACTGATTTCCTTACAGTCCAAGGGACTCTCAAGAGTCTTCTCCAACACTACATTTCAAAAGCAACAATTCTTGAGCACTCAGCTTTCTTCATAGTCCAACTCTCACATCCATGCATGACTACTGGAAAAACCATAGCTTTGACTACATGGACCTTTGTTGGCAAAGTAATGTCTCTGTTTTTTAATATGCTGTCTAGGTTGGTCACAGCTTTTCTTCCAAGGAACAAGTGTCTTCTAATTTCATAGCTCCAGTCATCATCTGCAGTGATTTTGGAGCCCCCCAAAATGAAGTCTCTCACTGTTTCTATTGTTTCCCCATCTATTTGCCATGAAGTGATGGAACTGGATGCCATGAATTAGATTTTTGAATTTTGAGTTTTAGCCAACTTTTTCACTCTCCTCTTTCACTTTCATCAAGAGGTCCTTTCCTCACTTTCTGCCATAAGTGTAGCATCATCTGCATATCTGAGGTTATTGATATTTCTCCCGGCAATCTTGATTCCTGCTTGTGCTTCATCCAGCCCAGCATTTAACATAATACACTCTGCATACAAGTTAAATAGCAGGGTGACAATATGCAACCCTGGCATACTCTTCTCCCTATTTGGAAGCAGTCTGTTCCATGTCCAATTATAACTGTTCCTTCTTGACCTACATACATATTTCCCAGAAGGCAGGTAACGTGGTCTGGTATTTTCATCTCTTTCAGAATGTTCCACAGTTTATTGTGATCCACACAGTCGAAGGCTTTGGTATGGTCAATAAAGCAGAAATAGATGTTTTTCTGGAACTCTCTTGCTTTTTCAATGATCCAGCAGATATTGGCAATTTGATCTCTGGTTCCTCTGCATTTTCTAAAAAACATCTGGAAGTCCATGGTTCATGTACTGTTGAAGCCTGGCTTGGAGAATTTTGAGCATTACTTTTTCAGTATGTGAGATGACTGCAATTGTGCAGTCGTTTGAACATTCTTTGGCATTGCCTTTCTTTGGGATTGGAATGAAAACTGACCTTTTTCAGTCCTGTGGCCACTGTTGAGTTTTCCAAATTTGCTGGCATGTTGAGTGCAACACTTCCATAGCAGCATCTTTCAGAATTTGAAATAGCTCAACTGGAATTCCATCACCTCCACTAGTTTTGTTTGTAGTGATGTTTCCTAACTAAGGCCCACTTGATTTTGCATTCTAGGATGTCTGGCTCTAGGTGAGTGATCACAACATCATGGTTATCTGGGTCTTGTATAGTTTGTATGATCTTTTTTGTATAGTTTGTATGATCTTTTTTTGTATAGTTCTTCTGTGTGTTCTTGCCACCTCTTTTTAATACCTTCTCGGTCCATACTATTTGTGTCCTTTTTTGTGCCCATCTTTGCATGAAATGTTTCCTTGGTATCTCTAATTTTCTTCAAGAGGTCTCTGGTCTTTCCCATTTTAGTGTTTTCCTTTATTTCTTTGCATTGATCACATTTGCATTATCACATTTGCATTGATCACAGAGGAAAGCCCTGCTTCATTTTGTACTCCAAGGCCAAATTTGCCTATTACTCCAGGTATCTCTTGACTTCCTACTTTTGCATTCCAGTCCCCTATAATGAACAGGACATATTTTTTGCTTGTTATTTCTAGAAGGTCTTGTAGGTCTTCATAGACCATTCAGCTTCTTCAGCATTATTGGTTGGGGCGTAGACTTGGATTACTGTGATACTGAATGGTTTGCTTTGGAAATGAACAGAGATCATTCTGTCATTTTTGAGACTGCACCCAAGTACTGCCTTTCGGACTCTTTTGTTGACTATGATGGCTACTCCATTTCTTCTAAGGGATTGTTGCCCACAGTAGTAGATATAGTGATCATCTGAGTCAAATTCGCCCATTCCAGTCCATTTTAGTTTGCTGATTCCTAAAATATCGATGTTCACTCTTGCCATCTCCTGTTTGACCACTTCCAATTTGCCTTGATTCATGGACTTAAGATTCCAGGTTCCTCTGCAATACTGGTCTTTACAGCATTGGAGTTTACTACATCACCAGTCACATTCACAACTGGGTGTTTTTTGTTTTCTATTTTTTGCTTTAGCTTCATCTCTTTATTCTTTCTGATGTTATTTCTCCATTCTTCTCCAGCAGCATATTGGGCACCTATCAACCTGGGGAGTTCATCTTTCAGTGTCATATGTTTTTGCCTTTTCATACTGTTCAAGGGGTTCTCAAGGCAAGAATACTGAAGTGCTTTGCCATTCCCTTCTCCAGGGGACCATGTTTTGTCAGAACTCACCATCACCTGTCCCTAAGGCTCCAGTAACCAGAGTGGGAGATGAGAACGTGCTGCCCCGTTGTAGATTCTCCCTGAAACTACAAGCTTCCCACCAGGGTTAATCAGTCCTTCAGTGCTAAGCTTCCCTGGTGGCTCAGATGGTAAAGAATCTGGCTGCAATGCGGGAGACTGGGTTCGATCCCTGGGTTGAGAAGATCCCCTGGAGGAGGGCAGGGCAACACAGGCCAGTATGCTTGTCTGGAGAATACCCAGCTAAGGAGTCCATGGTGTTGCAAAGAGTTGGACTCGACAGAGCGACTCAGCACAGCACTCTCAGCCCCTGGCATTCAGAAGGCCTGCGGAGCTCTAAACAATACATTCTACCCTCAAGAAATGTGTTGGGCTGGGCATTGGAAAAAGAGTTCAAAACAGGACCCACTCTCCAGAAGGTAAGTTCATCAGGTACACGGTGCCCTTACAGTTTAAGAGAAAAAGGACTATGATACAATGCCTCAAATCGCTACTTTTTAATGAAATGCAAATCAAAACTACAACAAGGTATCACCCCACACCAGAGTGGCCATCATCGAAAAGATTACAGAGAATAAATTCTGGGGAGGCCGTGGAAGAAAGAGAATTCTCCTGCAGTGTTGGTGGGAACGTAAATTGGTATAGCCACCATGGGAGAACAGTATAGAGGTTCCTTAATAACTAAAAAGATAGCTACCACATGATCTGTTAATTCCACTCTGGGTGTATATCCACAGAAAATGCTAATTTGTGATAATAACTGCCCCTCAACATTCACTGTAGCACTGTTTGCAACATCCAAGACATGGAAGAAACCAAAATGTGCACTAACAGATGAATGCTTAAAAAACATGTGGTATATACATATAATAGATCACTCAGCCACAATAACGAATGAAACAATGCTATTTGCAGCAACGTGGATGGACTTAGAGATTATCATAGTAATGAAATAAGTCAGACAAAGACAAGTATCATATGACATGCAGAGTCTAAAATAAAAATATGATACAAATGAACTAACTTACCAAACAGAAAGAGACTCACAGACTTAGAAAACAAGCTTATAGTTATCAAAAGTAAAGGGTGTGGGGGTAAATTAGGAGTTTGGGATTAATATGTACATACTTTCTATGTATAAAATAGGTAATCAAGAAGAACCTACTATCTCACACAGGGAGCTCTACTCAATATTCTCAGCCTATATGGAAAATAATCTGAAAAAGAAATGAATATATCTATATGCATAACTGAATCAGTTAGCTGTAAACCTAAGACTAACACAATATAAATCAAACATAATATAAAATAAAAATTAAATTAAAAAAGATTCCATTGATTATTTCCTTCTCACAAGACATACAGTAGCTTGTTATTTCTAAGATACAGAACAAAACACATAACTGATATGTGAAAAAGCTAAATGAATTTGAACTAGGTCATCTATTCAGTGGTTTACCTTCAATACCTAGTTAATTGGGGACTTCCTATATAACACTTATGTATTTGATTTTGTAATCAGAGATATTTTAAATTTTGAAACTTGTGTATTTTTCAATTCTATGGAATACCTTTCTTTTTAATATCATATAAAATATAATATCCATAAATTTATTGCAACAAATTTGCAAAATATCTTCAAAGCCATACTGACCAAATCTTGTGTTCATAAATAACTAGGCCATACAAATCAAAGAAGTAAAAAATAATGATATGAGTAAAGATTTGGAGAGAAGAGAACTCTGGTAAAGTGTTAGTAGGAATATGAATTGGTGTAGCCACTATGGAAAACAGTATGTAGGTTTCTCAAAAAATTAAAAATAGAACCACCATATTTCTGTGTGTTTATGTGAAGAAATGAAATCACTATATTGAAGAAGCACTCCCGTGTTTGCTATAGCATCATTTACAATAGCCAAGACATAGGAACAGCCCAAGTGACCATTGAAAGATGAATGGATAAAAGAAATTGTGATATACATATACAACAGAACATTAACCAGTCATAAAAATTTAGAAAGTACTATCATTTGCCACAACATGAATGGAACTTGAGGGAATTACCCTAAGTGAAATAAGTGAGACAAATAAATTCAAATACTGTATGATTTCACTTACAGGTGGAATCTTTTTTAAAAAATTGAACCCATATATACAGATATCAGATAGTCATCAGATGCCAGATTTGGGAGGGGTGTGTGTAAATGGGCGAAGAGGGTCAAAAGGTACAGAATTCAAATTATGAGTAAGCCCAGGGAAGTAATGTACAGCATGATATCTATAGTTAACAATACTGTATTGTATACTAGAAAGTTGTTAAGAGAGTAAAGCTTAAAAGCTCTCATCAGAACTAAAAAAAAAAAAAAAACTTTGTAACTATGTGTGGTGCTGGGTGTTAACTAAACTTATTGTAGCAATTATTTTGCAATCTATACATACATCAAACCATTATGTATACACCTAAAAATAATGCAATGTTATATGCCATTTAAATCTCTGTTAGAAAAAAAAATCAGACAAACCCTAACCGAGGGATGCCTGACCAATATTCCTTACATTGTCAAGGTCACGAAAGACAAGAAAATCTGAGAACCTGTCACAACCATGAGAAGCCTAAGGAGTCTTGACAACTAAATGCAATGTAGTGTACTTGGAATCCTGGGACAGAAAAAGAACATGAGGTAAAAAGAGATTTGAATAAACTATGGACTTTAGTTAATAAAAATAATGTCTCAAAATTGGTTCATTTATTGTGACAAATGTGTTCTACTAATGAGAAGTTAGTAATAAGGGAAACTAGGTATGTGGTATACAGGAACTATTTATACTACCTCTGAAATTTTTCTATACACCTAAAACTAATTTTTTTAAATTTATTTTTAAAAGTTCACATGCATTTTGACTCATAAATTCTGCCTCTAGAAGTTTTACTTTAAGAAAATACTGGAAACAGGCATAAACATGTTAAATACACATAAATTCATCTTTGCAGCATTGTGGAAAGCAGGGTGAGAAGACTAGGAAGGAAGCCAGAAATTTCCAACAGAAGTCAGTAAACTAAATCATAGTACACAATGGGATGGAATACCTTGCAGCTTTTTTAAATTGTAGAAGAATATTTTTAATGACAAGAAAATTCACCGGTTTACGATTACATTTCTGCATGACTTTTACACCTCAAGGAAAAGAGATTGAATAACTCTAAAAAACAATAATCTTACCATTCTCTCTTAGTGTATGGTTTTATCATTCAGATGTGTGGTTCAGATTTTCAGACTGGAATGCTAGTAAAAACTGACAGTCAAGCATTAAACTGTAGAATATGGTTACTTCAGCTTTTTATGTTCAGCCCTTGGCTACTCTCCCTTCAGTCACATCTCTAAACTATGGCTTAAGGAAGCGAGAATTAATATAATTAACAAAAGAAACCAATATTATGAGCATCATGAAGGAAGAAAATGAAAGAGACAAATTGATAATTAAAAGTTTGTCTAAATTATTCCTTGAATAAACCAAAACTTACTCAATGAAATTTTAAATTTAATCACATAAAATAGAAAGAACCTAAAAATCTACTCATCCAAAAACATTAATTACTGAATAAATAAAATTTTAACAAAGAATATTATTTTTCTTGACTTTAGTTAGGGTCCATGTGTGTGTTTACTTTGAGAAGATTTACTGATCTACAAGTACTTTTCTGTATTTATGCTAACTTCAGTGAACACATTTAAAAGCAAAGTATTGAAAAGTAAATATGGTTGCAATTTCTTTGCATGGTGTGGATCCCAGGTGAAGAAGAAAACACTGAAGGAATTCATATCAAATTAAGACACAAAGAACTCACAGATTTATTCCTTAAAGTGCAATTACAAAAGAAAAAGTCGTGTGAACAGGGATATGACAAATAACATCTATTTAGAGAAATTAAAAGAAATTACTTTACTGTGATTAATGCAACTGCAAGTCTTTACCAAGATAATTTTCTATGATGATGGAAATGCCCAAATCTCCATTGTCCAATGCAGTAGCCACTAGCCACATATAGCTGCTGAGCATCTGAAGGGTGGCTGGTGTGATTAAGAAAGTAATCACTTTAATTTAATTTAATTTTAACAGTCATACTTGGCTAGTGGCTACTGAATGCATAGCACAGCTAAAGTAAGCAAAGTGAAACCAAATTTTAGTCTTTATTTTCAAGTTAATAAAGCCATAAATACTGGAAAAAAAAATAAAATAAAATCCCACCCTTCAGTCTCCATGTCCTCTAGTCTGAGTTACCTTGTTACTGCTGATAAGACCTGCATGGCTGACCATTTACCCCCTGAGAGAAGGGAACTGACATCGATTATAAGTTCAAACTGACATTGCCAGTGAGCTTTACTTTCTAATGGAACAAGCGCTTTCTAGTTAAAGGGGTTTCTCAAAAGGTCTAACGATTTACTGTCATGAAAATATGTTTTGTCATCATTTTTCTCTTTCTTTTTTAAAATCAATAATACGCTACAACTACTAGAAAGTTATTTACTCGTTCGTAAAAATATTGGGACAATAATCACAGTATTCCTATCTCAGGCTCAATAAAGCTAGAAATTTGGTTATAAATGTCCAGTGTTCTAATCATGCACTAAATAATTTACCATTTGACTTTGTCTCTCTACTATGACCTACTCTTATGTTATGTAGCAGTACTGAACATTATGATATGGTATTGTGATACCTATTTAATTTTCTGTCTTCTTCACAAATCATAAGTATCTGAAGTCAGGGGTTAGTTGCATTTCATTTGCTGTACACATATGCAGTTTAGTAGTATTTGCTGGCTAAGATGAATGAAATAAATCATGAATATTACTAAGTTAACTACATCCCTTTTTGTTATCATTTAGTCACTAGGTCATGTTCGACTCTTTTGCAACCCAATGGACTGTAACCCACCAGGATCCTCTGTCCTCGGGATTTCCCAGGCAAGAATACTGGAGTGGGTTTCCATTTCCTTCTCCAGGGGATCTTTTCGACTGAGGGATAAAATTGGAGTCTTTGCATTGCAGGCTGGTTACCACTGAGCCACCAGGAAAGCCACCTAAGTATATCACTAGAGGGGTGAAAAACCACGGACATATGTAATTCTAATTGCATTTAAATTCATTTGGTTGCATGTGTAAGAAACAACACACTCCTCTCTAATGCCCCTGTCATATGAAACAAGAGAGGGAAAATAGGGTACAAGCCTAAGGCAAAATATAAGAGCTGAAAATTAGAAATTTCCCAAAAAGAAATATTTTATATATTTGTGTATATAAACCCTTCAGATAGAATAGGGGTCTGACAATTTTGTTTAATGGCCAGATTGTAAATAGTAAATATTTTAGGTTTTGCAGGCATAAGATCTCCATCCTTGTGGATCTCTCCCTCAACTTGCCTTTAAAAACCTTACCCTGAAATTCGTGGGGGAGTTAATGTCTTTCTGGGATTAGCCCATACTCTTGGTTTGTAGCAAAGGCTGCACTCTCCTTCACCACAGCTCACTGTCAATGGATTGACTTTACTAGTGTGGACCAGTGGACCCCAAAGTTTAATGGGGTAACTCTTTCTGGCTTACTGAGTGAATTCCCCATTTACATCTTCTTTGTAGCTGCATCTTACAGGCTTAAGAACATCAGCTCACTACAGAGCACTTAAACAGAATGTATGCATTATCTCAATACCTTCAGACGTTGTCAGTACTTACGTATTCAAGCACAGAATAGATAGTCTCCTAGAGAACTTTAGTTCTTCAAGAAGCACTGTAAAATGGTCCTAAAATAACCCTTTAATTTTGAGAGAAGGAAATATCTAGAAAAAAAAATAGTGCTACCTACAGAACAATAATAATAATATATAAAAAAGTGACTAAACAGAAATCAATCTTGTTTTTTTTTTTTTTTTTCCTTTTAGATTGCTAAAATTGCCAAAGTGGTTAAGGTAGCATACAGTTTTTCTTTTTGAAGAATTTTGTCCAGTCTGACAAGTAAATAAACGTTTAAGTCTCTCTCTGCTTTTATTGTTGCCCAAACAAGAAATGGAAAGTAACTGCAGTGGGTTTAAAACATATTAGTTTCTTTCTCTACATGAAACACACCCTGAGAACACTTTATAGATGAATTGTACCTCCAACTGAACAGAAAATGGTGGACTAGCTTCAGTTTTGTGGAAATGGATAATCTGTCACAGTTCCTGCCCATGGGAAAAATGAGAGCCCAAAGGAAAACTAATGGAAATCCTTATGTTTCTAACAGGGATAAAATAGGAAATCAATATTTTTGCTGTACATAAAATATTTAAAATATTTTTTTTAAATTCCTAAGTTATAAGAAGAATGCTATCATCATCAAAGAATGCTTACAGAATTTCTTGATTCAAAATACACCACTTCTCAGACTTCAAACCATATTATTTTCCAAAAAAAAAAATATTCTTTTTAAGAGGGCTTCATTGTTGCCACAAACTTTTCTGATTATCTATTCCTTATTATTACTTACTGTTGCCATTAGTTATTATTATTTTTGAAATAAATATATAACATTCATGGAAATCTGCTTTATATATTGCATAGATATAGATATATATAATTTGCCTTTCATATCTTATAATCTGTAAAATGCCAGGTCAATTTAAAGACCATGTAAATGTTAAATGCTCCTATGAGAGGAGTATAAAGTACAAGAGGTAAATACCCCCAAACTTCAGAATAAAAACATAATCAACTGGTATCCATTTATGGAATTCTAGCAACAAATTTCAGCCAAAAAGTTTTAAATTGGTTATTTAAAACATATTTTTCAAAAAATACAGAAAAAAAGCTCAAAAACATTGCTAGTTACCTAATTCCAAATTTGAAAATGATACCAAAGCTCATATGATTTTTTTTCTGTAGACAAGAACTAAGCTCTACTATACCTCTTTTTTAAAGATTAATAAAAAAACACTTTTTTCTTTTATAGTGTTTAAGTTACAAATGTATGATAACATATTTACAGGAGACTTGGAAAATACAGAACAAAGTTACATATAGTATCACTACATATTATAGTTACTTATATTACAATTATTTTTAAGTAGATAAATTAGGATTTTTAGTTGGAGTTTCAATATCAAACTCTCAAAAATTAATCAAATGAATAGATAGAAAAGTAGAAGGATACAGTAGATCTGAAAAGCACCAATTCAACATAATTAAGATTTATACAATTTTCACTCAACTGCAGATACAAATCCTATTCAAGTTCCCATAGACTGTAAATCAGAAGACACTGGAACATATCCAGGGTCATAAAACAAGGTGCAAAAAATTCATGGTCTAAAGGTATTGAAGTCATACAGAGTCTTTTCTCGGAATTATCACTGTTGAATTATGTTAGAAAAATCAATATCAAAAGATATTTGAAAATACTCCACATATTTTCAAGTGCATTGTGACATTTACCAAGAGATCTTTGATTTAGCCATTGAAAGCCTCAATAAAGTTAAAAGACAAAAAACACAGAGGGTGGCTGCAGAAAAGAAAGCATTTAAATGAGAAATTAATATCAAAATGAGAAATTAATATTAAAGAGACTTTAAAAACCTCATGTATTTTGAATTAAATGTCCATTTTTAAATTATGGCTATATCTAAGGAAGCCATAACTAGGAAAATTAGAAAATGTTTGTAACAGAATATAAATGAAAAGAGAATTCATCAGAATTTGTTACATGCAATTGAAGCTGCTCAAATGCAAATAAATACATGTGGAATCTTGAACAAGGTATGAAAACAAATAATGGACTCTAGTCTAAAATTTCATGATATTTGAAAAAATCTGTATTTTAGTCAATAATACTTTATCACTTGTTAATTTTCCGTTTTCTTTTTTAAATATTTTTCAATATGTACAATTTTGTCAAGTTTAGCTGGACAGGAATTTCCAGTGAATCCTGATATAAGAATTTCCCTACTTCTCCCACTCCAAAAAAATGATAAAATATTAGCTTACAAGAACTGAAAAGTCTGGGCTTAATAAGCAAAAGTTTCTAGATTTAATTTATTCTGAAAAATAATTGTGCCTATAATACACTAGGTTTTTCCTATAACTCCTGTAGTTGCCATTTGGGAAGTTATTAGAGGAACATAATTTTTCTCAATCTAGTTAAAATTTAAAGACTAGGTACATATACTTTTGATAATTATCCTTTGCTTTATTTTGGTCTCTGTCTCATATGCTAACATAAGCTGATTAAAAGTACACCAGTCTTAAAGGAAAACTGATATTCAACACTTTGTTCAATACTCTTTGTATACAACTCATTGTCTAAATTTTTCTTTGCTAAAATTAACCCTGGGCACTTCACTGTTGTGAAGGCTAAAATTATTTTGAATATATTCATTATGCATTTTCTATATTTAGGATATACACTCAAAATCATTATTTTTTCATATTTATAAATCCTATTTAAATATATTTTTGTTCTAATTATCAATCTAACCACTTATGCTTTAAATAATGCCAGGGGGAAAACTTGCTTAAAAATGTACATTTAGAGAAGCAGTATCAGCTGGGTACCAGACAGGCTGATATTTAGTCTTTCTGAGAACATAATAAATACATAACATGACAAGTCAGACTTTTACTCTATTCTGACAGAAGCCTTATTTTTCAGATATATCTTGAGCCGGGTTCCCTCCAAGTTTTCAGTGTCAAAATTTTAGGCTATCTAAGCTTTCTCTCTCCCACAGAATTCACGGGCTCTGAGACCACCCCAGAAACAAAGTGCACGTCTCTCTACTTGCCTCTTTGCCATCTATAGACGGTCCTGAAACTGGACATCAGTGCTGGCAAGTGAGAAAAGAGAGAAAAACACTTCTTATTCCTTCTTCTTCTCAAATCTATCAAACCTAAGTCTTTGTTATACTGCTTTAGTCAACTTATGTCACTCTTATTTGTGGGACAGGTTAAAAATAAATATGGTAGTGATTACTGAAATAGAATGACAAACTAAACATCAATCTTTAATCTTCGATTATGAAAAAATGTCTATAAAATACTCATTAAGAGATCAAGACTCCCCGGATACTCTAAGAAATGAGCTCATTTGTTCCTTATGGGAAGTAAAGAGGATTGCCCAAGCATAACTTTTTTTCTTTTAAGGAATAATTGTATGATTTGCTATGTGTGTACATTTCCAGATCTTATATACTGGCCCAAAGGAAAAGGACACACATTTTGAAGAATTTCTTTGGAAAACATGTCTTTGTTTAGAAATGATGTTTGCTTTCTTTAAAAATATTTCTTATACCGAATAAAGAGAAATCTGCCTCTCAGGGTTCCAAATGTGGTAAGAGACTTGTGATTCTTCATCACCATAAATCTTTGAAAAATGTTAGGAATAGGGACAAACACTTTGCTTTTGACCTTTGAATTGTACCTGATAAGCTGTAAAGAGACTCCCCTGTAAGGCAAAGAGACCTCTATGTGATCTACCCTCAATCATCAACAATGAAGGTTTTAGAGTTAATACTACAGGGGATTTCCCCTTAAAGGAGAGAGCTTATATAAGTATGAAAATACCCACTTATTGCTTGTTGCTTTATTTGGAGGGAATATAAGTTCAATCCAAAGTGTAGTCTAACATAAGGAGGAGGAGGCAGCCCCAAGTTTCCAGAAACGAAATACTTTCCCTTCCACAAATGAAGAAACATAAACAAGAAGTTTCTTCAGGACAGCCCCTAGCCCAAACATTTCCCCCAAGTCTAAAATTTCTCAAAGACAAATGAAATATTTTGTCTTATAACTGCTAGAAATATACCAGAAATGCCAATCCAGTATGGGAAAAAGTAAGTTCAACTAAGATTTAAAGTAAGCATTTTATAGATGGTAACCTAAGAAAGATGAACAATTTTCCATGCAGTGCATTTTTTTTTTTTTTTTTTATACATAACTGCTAAGCAAACAACTGAAACAGATCCTGATATAAGAGAAATAAAGGCTCAATCCCAGGAAGACTATAGTCAGCCTCTACCGCATTCAACTAAAGACACACCCACAACAAAATGTGAATTCTAGATGTAACTTAGAAAAAGGACTCTCCCTTCCTTTCCCAGCTCCAGACCTTCCCTCTCACCATAAGTCTTTCCTATTTCAGGTCAGGACAATGATGTCCACCTAGATACTCAAATTCCCAAACTAGAAAGCATCTAATTATTCTCCTCCAATAACCATCTACCAGAACTCAAAGAAGATGTTTTGGGTAGCATTTAAGTTTTTATTATCATAACATCAGAAAAAAATTGGTGATCATCAACTCATTTCATACTCTACTTATAAAGCAGTTCTCATAGATGCCATAAACGCATTAAGTACATCAATAAGTAAATTTATGATTTTTTGTGAAGTTACCAATTTTTCAACTAAAATTCTGTTGTCATCCATATTTCCTCTAAAATAGTCACATTTAAAAATGGATTTGTATGAAATTAAAACATCTGTTAAAGTTTGCCAGGCTTGGAATAATATTTTTAAATGTATTATAATATAAATGTTAGATTAATTTATTTTTTATAAATTAATTATGTTTTATTTAATTTTCATGATTTACATTTTAAATGTTAATAATAACTAACACAAATGATACCCTAAAATCAATTAATGTTGTGTGAGTAGGAAAAGTACTTGTCCAGATACAGTTTTGAAAATGATATTATATCATTATATTTTTTGAGTTATGAATCATATTTTTCTAAATATTTAAAGTATACATTTGCAAAAGATGCAGTGTTTATTTTTCCTTGTCAGTGAGGTACATTTTCTTCTTCTCTGACAAGACATAAAATGAACCACTCCAATTCATGAGTCATGAGCTAATCATTTTTAAAAGATAGCTTTAGAATATAGCTTCAAGTAAGTTTCCTCTAAAAAATAATGAGTTACAATCTCTTAGAAACTTAGTCACTGAAGTATACACGTCTGAGAATAGAGACAAGGTATGAGTTTGCCTGAAAACACTCAAAGATATCTTTCACTATTGACAAACTAATTATGTTTTACGTGAAGTGTCTAAAATTTTACTAAATGGCTTGTGGAAGCTCTAAGACTGATCATTATAAATTCTCCTTTCCACCGGGAAAATGTAATGTTCTATGTGCTGAGGTATAAAATGAATAATTTGACATGTGAATTTGTAACTGTATTGGCAAAATTGATTCCAGCTATTTCACATAAGAATCCAGAATTTTTCCAAAAACCTGGAGACATATGAAATGAAATGTGTTAATGTCACATTATTACATACAGAACTGGGGAGAACAACTTTAAAGCAATTTACGTGGGAAAAAAAAACCCAAAAAACATAGGTGTTCATTTGACCAGAAAAGCAACATGAACCACTGGTGAGAAGTATGTTAAAAGATAATTTCCGAGAAAGATTAAACCTATGGCTCTCACACAGATATAAAAAGGAATGCACGTTAAAAATTTTATTTTACTTATATGAGATGAGGGAGTCAGGAAGATGTTCTAACTGAAGGAAGGGAAAAATCAAGGAACAAAAATCCATATGGAGTGAAAGAATGTTGAAATGTGGACAAAACCAGCTTTTCACAGGAGAAAAGTATTCAGTTAAAATCACTACTGGAAAGAGAACAATTTATATATCTACTGGTTACCTACAACTTACAAAGAGCTACAAGATAGGTCAGAGACAATAAACAGAGCTAGAATTTGATAATCAAGAAGGGAAATATAAAAAGAATGCAAAGTTTTACACTCAATACATTTTTTTCTACATACAAACTTAGATTAATGTAAGTAAAGGCTCAAATTCAAGTGAAACTACTGTTGCCCTGTACTTCATGGGAGAACACATCTAAAACAAAATATAAATTATAGACATATTAAAAAAAAAAACAGAACTATTTTCATCTCCAAGACCTTTTTTCTCACCCCAAGTCTTTTCTACTTCAAGTGAGGGTGTCATTGCCCACACAGCTCCTCAGATCCCCAACTAGGAAGCATTCAAGTCTTCCCTTTCAGTCACCATCTACCCCAAATCTAAGACAAGACCATTTGCATCATCAAGTCCTGGGAGCTGAATAAACTTATCCTGAATTGATTTTTTTTTTTTTTTTAATTCCACTATCCCAAACCCAGTTTGAACATGATACTCTCTCTTCTGGTTTATTGGAAGCCTCTTACTAGCTGCTAGCCTCTGTTCTTACTTCCCCACAATCCATTCTTCTTAAATCAGTCAATGTGTTCTTTTAAAAACTCAATCAGATCAAGTCCCTCCAAGCTTAAACCAGTAGACAGCATTAGGATATAGAATAACATCCAAATTCCTTTTATGAGGCATCTTAAGGCCCCAGAATATCTGTCCCCACCGATGCTTCTAAATTCAGTTCTTTCCATTTGCCCTCTCATTCAACTTTGTCCATATTTATTGAAATTATCTTTATCCTTTGACCATACCAGCCTGACTCCCATCTTTACATGAACTTTTCTCTTTATTTGGCTTACTCTTGTCCCTCATTTTTGAATGCCTGGCTCCTATTTTGTCTTTCAAAGGCAATTTCCTCAGAGATAACTTCTTCATACATTCAATGTAATATAATGTTCAAGAACATGGTTTTATTTTTTTTTCTTTCATAGCAACTTACTGCTGAGTAAAACTAAATTATTTAATTCTCTGAATATTACTTATTCTCCTGCCCTACCAAGCAAATTGCCTAATTTCAAGGATTGTATCTTGTTCATGAGTGTACAAAAATGCACAGTAAGATTCTAATACTGTTTGCCATCAGTCAATATTAGTTGAGTGAATTATACTTTTTCTCTTTCTTTACGGTAGTAGATAAACTAGATTTTCCTAAAGGACAATGAGTTGAAAGTTCTAAAATTTGTGTGATAGATAAGTTCAGACTATTGAGGGGAGTCTGGTTTAGAGAAAAGAGAAACTTAGATCTGCAGGTATGTTGGCTTTAGGGTTAATGGGGAAGAGGAATTAGATTCGTTTTCTATCAGCATCTAATTCAAGATTTTAGCTGGAGTTCATTTTTAAAGAAATCAGAATAAAGTCAATTCCAGGGAAATGCTGATAGTAAGAGAAGGCCTGCTACACAGCAGTGAGAGCTGGAATAACTGACTTCACTTTAGGCTGTGTATACATCTGATGAAATGTATTAGTGTTATGTAAGCAGGCAAGCAGGAAAGCTCTGATTGGTTGGCCTGGACCTTCCTTTTCTTGGAGAGCCCAGTAGGAAAGTTAGGTAAACTTGGGTTCGCTGACATGAGTGAACCTTCCTATTTGTTATAGGGAGATAACAGTCTTATATTCTTGCTTTTACTGTATATAGCTGTATAGGTTCAAAGAGATTATTTATGATGATATACTTTGATAAATGAACTCCTGTGCTAACATGAAGCACCACTATCATTAAACTCATCACTTAACCCTGCAATGGGATCCACAGATGCACAGAGTGAAAATATATGCCTCCAAATAACAGTCATAAGGTAAACTTATTTTAAAAATGATATCTGGGGAGTTTTCAATTACTGTGAAGTTATGCCCCCAGCCAAACATCATCCAATTCCCTAGAATCATCCAGATGTCTTCTGAAAAGGCTTCCTCATTTGCCTCATTCTTCCAGCTTAACTGATGGCTCCCACCCAGAGTAATCACTATCAAAAGCCATATGTTGGTTTAGGCAACAACAGACCTTCATAGATCATTTGCTAGATTCTCCCTTTCCATAAATATTTGTTTTCTTTTGTTTCTAGCAATAATACTACCCAGCACTGTATAAAAACTAGTTACCATTGATTGAATAATTGCCAGGTGTCAAGCACTGTGCTAAAAGCTCAACATGCTTTAACAATGTTAAGAACATTTGATACAGACACTGTTACAAGTGTTTTGCAGGCATTATTAACTCATTTATTTCTCAAAAAAACCCTGTAAGACAGATACAGTCTTCCCAAATTTACAAGTGAGAAAACTGAAGCATGTTAATATTCCAGAATATAAGAGCATTCACAGAACTAGTAAGTGTTGAAGCTCTGATGGAAGCTCTTAAAAGTCTGGTCATAATGCTGGAAAGCAGCTATTGCCTTTCATAGAAAGATATTGAGATTAATTCTCAAAATTCTGAAGTGACTGACCTTATTGCATAGGCAAAGACTATGTGAGAGACCAAGGACTCTGTTAAAGTAACCAGATTAGGTCCAAGGTGGAATCACTCACAGGCTAAGCTCATGTCAGCGAACCCAAGTTTACCTAACTTTCCTACTGGGCTCTCCAAGAAAAGGAAGGTCCAGGCCAACCAATCAGAGCTTTCCTGCTTGCCTGCTTACATAACACTAATCCAGCTCCAAGACTTACCCCTCGTTCCATATAAGGAAAGGAACTCCACTTTAATTCATTAGCAGTACACCTTCCTTACCCTGTTCATTCTGGTCTATAAAAATCTCTCACTTTGTACTGCTCTTCAGAGCTCCCTTCCACCTGCTAGATCAAACAGAACCCAAGTCATGAATCACTGAATAAAAGTCTACTAGGTAAGTAAATTGACTGTGGAGAATTTTCTTTTAACAGCTCTACAGCGGTCCTTTCCACATCCATGATCTCAGCTCTTTTACATGCCTCACGTGCTTTATCTTCTAAGAGAATACTGTGACCTCAGTTTCCCCAGGAAAGTGGCTCCTCTCTGCCTAATTGTAAGGGAAAGCAGGGCTAGAATCAGTAATGCTTCCCAACAAATAGTACTAACAGTAAAGCATTTTAATTTCAGCTGATCATTCATTCTAATCTCAATATTTTCAGGGGCAAATATCAAGCAAGCTGTGTGGGAATGACACACATTGTTTCCATTCAAGTCCTAACGGGATCCGTGAGCAACACTTCTCCCTCGAAAACAGCTCCCCTGCTCCTCTTCTAGTGAATGTTAGCATCTATGATGTGTCCTGTTTTACCTCTGCATTCCTGGTTTGAGACTGTTTTCTGGAAAAAAGCTTACTACGAGTTCCTGGAAGTAAGAATTATGAACTCCCCAGGGTACAAACGGAATAGGAAACTCACAAATTAATCCAATATGTAATTTGTTTTTTCCTTTTTCTCAGAGATAATAAAAATTAACTGTTCTCACAAATATAATAACTGAATACCCAAGACAATATTATCGAATAATACTGCCTTAAAATATACCTAATAGAAGATTCTCTTGATATTTTTTGCTGTCAATTAAAAGTTATTAAGTATTAAGGAAATTATATTTCATTTTTATTCTAACATGTTTTATCATTCCTGCTTAATCACATCTCCTTCTAAAAATGTATCTGCCTTTTTTAGAGACAAAGGCTACCATGTCCATGTTTTATTTTATACATCACAGTTGATACTTTGCTGGGTCATACTTCTTTGGGCTGGACTAAGGAACTTGAACCCATAGACCGGCAGAAGTCTATGCTTTGTGGAGCCTAGTTCAAAAATAGGCTTCACCAGTCATATCTTTCCCTGGGAATCTGGAAGGGTATAATTAAGAGATGAGATAAGTAGAAAAGGTAACAAAGGAGCGCTTGAATATAAAGGCAATAATTACTCTCAAACCCTGTGCTTCTCCCATGGCAAGATTTTTCAACTTTGGCACCATTTATACTTGGGGCTAGAAAATTTTTATTTTATACTGGAGTATAATTGATTAACAATGTGTTAATTTCAGGTGTGCAGCCAAGTATTATACACACACACACACACACACACACACACACACACGTATCTATTTTTTTCAATTTCCCCCCATTTAGGTTATTACAGAGTCTTGAACAAAGTCCCCTGCGCCATACAGTAGTTCCTTAGTGGTCATCTATTTTAAATATAGCAACATTATTATTATTTTATTGAGGGCTCTTACTCGGTACTTTGCACCATGTTTAGCAGTATCCTTGGACTCTACTGACTGGAAGCCAGTAGATATCCTTCGGTCCTGACAATCACAAATGTTTTCTGACACTCTCAAATGTCCCCTATCAAGATTGCTTTCAGCTGAGAATCACTGCCCTGTGGATCTTGAACCAGTAGATCAATATACTTTAGAAATCAAAAGGAAATTTTTAGTAGCTGTCATTATGGTAAAGACTTCCCTGGTGACTCAGACAATAGAGAATCTGCCTACAATGCAGGAGACTGGGGTTCGATCCCTGGGTCGGGAAGATCCTCTGGAGAAGGGCATGGTGATCCACTCCAGTGTTCTTGCCTGGAGAATTCTGTGGACAGAGGAGCCTGGCAGGCTGCAGTCCATGGGTCGCAAAGAGTCGGACACCACTGAGCCACTAACACTTTCACCTTCTTTTCATGGTAAAGCCAGAATACAGCTTGGAATTAAAAACTGGGATTTCTTTCAGGACTTCCCTGGTCTAGTGGTCTAGTGGGTTAAGACTGTGGGCTGGAGTCTGAAAATTGCGGGGGGCACAGGTCCAATCCTTGGTCAGGGAACTAAGATCCCACGTGCCCTATATGCAGCCAAAACAAACAAACAAAGGATTTTCTTTCTTCCCCTCTGAGCTGAAACGACTGAGAGACAGAAAGAACAACAGAATGAGAATATGAATGAATGGTAAATTCTTGGCAGTCCAGGTTCCAATTTCCTCAATCATATTAGTCATTTATTCCCAAATGAAGGAGTTGCTCTGAGAAGAAAAGAGGAAAATGCTTTCCTTTCCCCAACAGAGGCAAGGCTTCCTATTTTATACATGAGATTAAATTACAAGTTAGAGAAAAAGTTGTGTGCTGTAGAAAGGGAACAAAAGAAAATCTACAAGAAGTAAACAATGCAAATGGGCAAGCTGGACAATGAAGAAAATCAGAGTGAGCAGGTGCATTCCAGAGGTTGGAATGGGGAATAGAGTGGATGGACAAAGAGTATCAAACACTCAGAGAGGCAGCAAAACACTTCTCCCGATGATTAAGCTTTCAGTTCCAGTCAAAGTCCATATGTCATTTTAACCACCATTTGTCCCCTGAATTAAATTGACTAAACTCTTCCTCGTTGCAACCAAAAGGACCAGACTTAAACACTGATACTGCTATCAATAGTGTGAAGACAAAAGTAACTAGTCAATAATGCTGATCCAAATTTGATCCCATGTAATTTTTTAAAATTCAATTTTAATAGCTAAAAGGCAGCCTTGGGTTTTTTGGTGGATTTTTAAAGCAGCTTTGAGAGAAAAAGAGTACATGGCATTTTGCATCATTCTTTACATCCACCAAGATCATAAGCAGCTTAAGGCCATGAGATAACTTCCTTTCCTCTACTGATTTTTCCCTTTTAGTTGAGTGCATTTCTAGTAACTTCAGTTATTTATATTTCTCTATTACATTTTTGTGAAAACTGCTTTTCTCTGCCAGGTTTGTATCTACTTCCTACACCTTTAAAGTAGTTTATTTTCTTCTACAGTTTTCAGTCCCTCAGAATACCTTTTCTAAACTTTCTGAATTGTAAAAAAAAAAAAACAAAAACAAAAAACAAAAACAAAAAAACCCCGTTCTGAATTGTAGTGCTATTATCATGGTTTCTAACTGGAAGGAAAAAACAAAAAACAAAAAACAAAAAACAAAACTACAAAGACAAACAGGCTTCAAGATTCATATTTTTAAAACAATGACCAGGTATCACCATGAGAACCACAATGATATGGCAAACTAAACAAAGAGGACTTTTCCTTACTCACTATCCTCAATGCATTAAATGTACTATCCTTACCTCTTTTTCCTTCCTTGTATTATTAATTCACCTTTATAATGGCAAGCATTAAAAAAAACAACTTCTTTGTTTGCCATTATACACCTTAAGCAATGAGCTAACTAAAGAAGTGAACACCCCTATTATTTAAAATCACTCCTGAAATTTATAAGTAAATGAAGTTGGAATATGAGTATAAGAATTTTAAAAGCATGGGAAACATTAAAAATAACCCAGTTCATCTCTACTGTAGATGGAACAAATACATCTCAGAAAACCTTGCTCAAGGCCAAACAGTAAGTAGTTCTGTTGGCTGAACCCTGGGTCATTTTACTTAAATATTATTAACTACTCTCTGGCTCTATCGTTATAATTCACTGTCTCTACATCTTTACTGAGTCATACATGGCCACCAGGTTACTAAAACGTACACTGAAGTCATTTAAGTTCTCTAGTCGGCAGGTTCACACTGAAACATCCTAGACATCATGAGGAGAAAAATAGAAACTAAAGCTAATATTTATTATATATTTATTATCTACACTGTGTCAGGTATCTGGCTAAGAAATCTACATGCAAATATCCCATTTAATAACCAAAAGATTTGCAGTCTATGAAGGAGGCACTGAAACTTTCTTATTCAGGGTTCGGCTGTAAAGAATAGAATCTTCCTTTGACACCGGAAGAATAAAAAGCTTGTAATCAGAGAGAGGGGCCACTGAACCACTTCTGCTGCCATCTGCACCAGAAAATTCCAAAGCCAGCTCCCAGCTCGAATGTGTGATTTGCAGAAATAAAATCATCCAGAACCATAACTGTAAGGGAGCTGGGGAACGCCCTGAAGAGACTGCAAAGGTAGGAAGTCCAGGCGGCACACAGGAAAGCAGCTGGAATGAACTGGGCAAAACGAAACATGAACAAATCTCCAGCAAACTCCAAATGCTTTTGAAACAATGTTTTATCCTGGGGATCAAAATCCCAAAAGGTATAATACTATCACTTTTATAATAAAACAATAAAAATTAATTTGAACACAATAACACATTGAAGTAGAGAAAGGGTTCTCTAGGAGAAAATTGCAACCTGGAAAAAGGAAAAGAAGTATTTTAGTTTCTGAGTTAATGTCACGTTAATATAAGTCTAACTTTTGGAAGTAACTTGTAATTACAGTCATTTGTTTTATTTATTATTTTGCAATTTTACCAAAATGAATTTAGTATGAAGTTAGGTCTTGGATAGCTGCCATCCACACTAAAATGAACAATAATTAAATTTGTTATTAGTGTTTTTAAGAGCATGCTAATGTTTCTCATTAAATACTGGATGGGTTGTTTCTCAGTCCATGTTCCATGGTGGATACATTTTATTATGTATATGTTGGCCGGGATGCTGGCAAATGACATGGACCGTCCTCCCAGAATACTCATGGAAATGAAATGTGTGCATCCTGAGGCGAACTCGGTGAGCACTTAATGAAATCAACAAAGGCCCTCCTTGTCAAGGGTGACTTTAAGTGTGTGTAAACAATCCCCACCTCCATAAGCAGGATCAGGTGATTTTACCAGCAGTGATTTTAGGTGAAAAAACACCGCTGGTCTGCTGTTCCCATTGAGGGAGATTGTTCTTAGTTTCTTTTTTTTTTTTTTTCATATTACACACTTTATTTATTTATTTTTTTTTTCAGTGGGTTTTGTCATACATTGATGTGAATCAGCCATAGAGTTACACGAATTCCCCATCCCGGTCTCCCATCCCACCTCCCTCTCCACCTGATTCCTCTGGATCTTCCCAGCCCAACAGGCCCGAGCACTTGACTCATGCCTCCCACCTGGGCTGGTGGTCTGTTTCATCACAGATAATATACATGCTGTTCTTTCGAAACATCCCACCCTCCCCTTCTCCCACAGAGTTCAAAAGTCTGTTCTGTACTTCTGCGTCTCTTCTTCTGCCCTGCATATAGGGCCATTGTTACCATCTTTCTAAATTCCGTGTTAGTATACTGTAATGTTCTTTATCTTTCTGGCTCACCTCACTCTGTATAATGGGCTCCAGTTTCATCCATCTCATTAGAACTGATTCAAATGAATTCTTTTTAACGGCTGAGTAATATTCCATGGTGTATATGTACCACAGCTTCCTTATCCATTCGTCTGCTGATGGGCATCTAGGTTGCTTCCATGTCCTGGCTATTATAAACAGTGCTGTGATGAACATTGGGGTGCACGTGTCTCTTTCAGATCTGGATTCCTCAGTGTGTATGCCCAGAAGTGGTATTGCTGGGTCATATGGCAGTTCTATTTCCAGTTTTTTAAGAAATCTTCACATTGTTTTCCATAGTGGCTGTACTAGTTTGCATTCCCACCAACAGTGTAAGAGGGTTCCGTTTTCTCCACACCCTCTCCAGCATTTATTGCTTGTAGACTTTTGGATAGCAGCCATCCTGACTGGCGTGTAATGGTACCTCATTGTGGTTTTGATTTGCATTTCTCTGATAATGAGTGATGTGGAGCATCTTTTCATGTGTTTGTTAGCCATCTGTATGTCTTCTTTGGAGAAATGTCTGTTTAGTTCTTTGGCCCATTTTTTGATTGGGTCATTTATTTTTCTGGAATTGAGCTTCAGGAGTTGCTTGTATATTTTTGAGATTAATCCTTTGTCTGTTTCCTCATTTGCTATTATTTTTTCCCAATCTGAGGGCTGTCTTTTCACCTTACTTATAGTTTCCTTTGTTGTGCAAAAGCTTTTAAGTTTCATTAGGTCCCATTTGTTTATTTTTGCTTTTATTTCCAATATTCTGGGAGGTGGGTCATAGAAGATCTTGCTGTGATTTATGTCAGAGAGTGTTTTGCCTATGTTCTCCTCTAGGAGTTTTATAATTTCTGGTCTTACATTTAGATCTTTAATCCATTGCAACAAAGCTAAGGATTATGCTTCATTAGGGAGTCTTTAGTGAAGAGATGATGCTTCATTTGCTCTCTTGACATCCATCACTAGGTTCAGAATTTCTAGTTCAAAATGACCACTATTCACTCTTTCAGATTACTTCTAGTTTACTAAATGTGTGTCTGTTCTGTACTATTCTCGATGGAGCTCATTCTGTGTATGTTTTCAGAACTTTTATCAGAACATTCATCATTGAATGAAGATTAGGAAAAAATCATTTGCATTTCCTCCAAAGAACAGCAACTAGATGAGTGATAGATCCCAGAGCTCAGATTATTAAATATTCAACTGTCCTTTTGGATTATTAAGGGGGCAAATCCCAGCTTGACAGGGACAAAGGTAGCATACAAAGGGAACTGGTTTATCTGGTTAAGCCCTGTGAATTTCATTTTACAGTGTATGCAAGAATTACCAAATATTTTATTTTCATTCCATCAAATTATATTCAGCCTCACAAGCTTATTTGGCTGGTAGGAAATTCTGATCTCTGTCATGAATGGGTGTATCACCTTCAGGGTTCACCCATAATTTAGGACATTTTAGAGAAATAACTTCATCTTGTAGTTTTCTATGGCCACAGCTGAAATCCTCTTTATACAAGTCCATAATCTAACGGCTATTTGACTTTATGCCATGTATGCACCCAGGGATTATGCTAAGATTAGGAACCTCTGGAAATCTACCTTCAAGCTGCTTCTTATTCCTTTCAAAATCCTGTCACCTTCATGGTGCATCTCCCAAAATTCCAGTTCTAAATATAGGCACTTAGTACCATCTTCTCAGGAAGCTGGACCTTTAAAGCCCAAAACCCAGGAGAAGAACATTATCTTCCAGGAAATTTCCACAAGTTAACATTGAAATACAAGCCTCTCTGAGACAAAAGAGCATAAAACGTGCTAAGAGAGTTTTGCAAAACGTGACTGAGGAGGATTCAGACAAGGAGAAAAAAATTAGGAAGAATTATTTCCATACATTATTCTGAATACTTTCCATGTGGCAGGCACAGTTTCAAGTGCTATATTTGAATGATTTTTGCTAAGCTCTCAAGATAATTCCCCAGTGAGGATTAAATGAAAATCAGTAATATGTGCCAAGCACTATTCTAGGCACATCTTAAATATCATTATTTCATATAATCTCATAACAACTCTATCAGGTAGGAACTACTGTTATGACCAAATGAAGAACTATGGCATAGAAAGATTAAGTAAGGTGTTGAAAAGCAGCCAGTATATCTTTATGGAAGTTTTTGTTTTTTTTTTAAATGGGACATTGGGCCTTAAGCACTTAGAAAATAGAAAAAAGATAAAGGCATTTTATTTTTATTTATAAGACAAGTATTTTAAAGTTATTCCATCCAGGGCTACATGAATGGCCAGAGTGGACAGTGTCTCTGTGCCAAAAGATATGCTGTCATAGATCAGAAAACAAGGATCACTCTCAGGTGTGAGGTAGTTTAACAGCTATTTTGTCCCAACGGCCATTAAAGTGAATACAAAAGTGACTCATCATAGCAGTAATTTCACTATTCATACTTAATTACATAACTACCCTTATAAAGCACGAAAGGAAACATGAGGCAATCTAAATAAGCTATATGAAATTACAGGTTCCACACAGATTTAGGAAAAACAATGGCAGTGGTATCCAACTCCTGAAGTTCAGGTAATTCTGCTCTTGGTGTTGGTAGGCAGGGGTGTTAGATATGTGAAAATATGCTGGAAGATGAAGGACACGTGTCAGCATCTAAAGGAGGCTGGGATCACCCCGTCAGTGGAGGTGTCCAGAGACATCACCATACATTCACTTGGGAAAGGGGGAAAGTACTTTGGCCAAAACAGAGTTAGTGAACTACAACAAATTGCAGATGACCCTAACAAAGTAAACAGTAATGGTGGAAATACCAGCAGAGGCCAAATTATGAGAAACCAGAGTATTTATTACCTTTAGACTTGCTTATATAGTTTACAAGGCTCACTGTAAACATCATCTTTTTCTTTCAATTTTGCATATAAAAGTGATACATGTTCGTAATGAAAATTTTAATCAGTAATTAAATGTATGAAAAATGAAAGTGTTGGTAGCTCAGTCATGTCCAACTCTTTGCGAACCCATGGACTGTAGCCTGCCAGGCTCCTCTGTCCATGAGATTCTCCAGACAATAATACTGGAGTGGGTTACCATGCCCTTCTCCAATTGATCAAATAAATTAAAAAAAAAAAAAAATTTGCATTTACTTCTAAGAGCTAACTGCTTTAATAAAATAGGGTATAGTCTCCTAAACTTTGTACGTACATGTGCACACATGCAAACATATATTTAAATTCTCAAAATAAACTTATGTTTAATCTAAAACCCCTCATAACTTGCTCTCTTATTTAACAATCCATCTTGGGCATTTTTCTATGTTAAGCCAAGTAGATTTATCTGCTGTAATAGTTACATAGTATTCTACTTTGCAGAATAGCATTATTGGTTCAACCAAGTCTTGGTTGATTGAAATTTGAGTTCACTGGCAATTTTGGATAGTCGTAAACATTTTAAAGAAAAGAAATCATTTAAATACAACTATTAAAGTATTTTGCAGATGAGCTGTCCACTCAGGGCATTCATACAGACTTGTATGGAAAACTAAAAACTTAAGGCATTGTGACAGAAGATGATTTACCAAAGGAATCTTTAACTTTTTTTCTAATTACAGATTCCCTCTGAAAATCAGATCAAAATCTGCATACAGTAATCCCCCAATTTATACAAATTCCTTTCCAAGAGCATGTTCATTAAGTTCAATTTTATTGTTAAGTCCAATAAAGTTAGCTTCTGTGTGTGTGTGTGTGTGTGTGTGTGTGTGTGTGTGTGTGTACATGCTTGGGCACACACTCAGACTGTAGTCTGCCAGGGTGGAGTAGGTAGTCACGTCCTACTCCAGGGGATCCTCCCGAGCCAAGGATAGAACTCGTGTATCTTGCATGCCCTGCATTAGTGGGCAGATTCTTTACCACTGCACCACATGGAAGCCCCTAAAGTTAGTCTAGATATGCAATTAACACAGTTGACTATTAGTACTGTGCTGAAATAGGCTTAAAATGCTTTTCACACAAATACATTTAAAACAAACATGAAAAGAAACTTGTTAAGATTAAAGAAAACATATTTAACTTTACAGTACGGTAGTTGTACAGTGCCACAGCTGGCACATGGGGGCTGGCACTGGGTGAACAGGCAGGAAGACTTACTGATCGGAGGAGAGAGAGGAGATGGGAGAGCTAAAGAAGCGTCAGCACTGAAATGGAGGGGAATCTGCAGTTTCACTCATGCCTGATGAAGACGGCACAAGTTCAGGTTCCTAGCTGGATTCAGTTCTGTCTACCCTTTTGAAAAAAATGATGCAGTGAAGTCTGGGTAGTAGCTCCTTTATTTTTCTCATCATAGATAACACAGTAGCACTGGACTGCATTCTGTAAAGTTGCAGCAACCTTCACGTACCCTGGTGCATTCTGGCCCTGTGTCTCAAAATCTAACAGTGCCTCCTCAAATAAAGAAAATCCCCTTGCATTTCCTGCATTGTGAACCTCTTAGGTTCTCTAGTTACTTCTTACTCTTGTTTCTCTTGTCCTTTCTCTGGTGCAGGGAGCCGGCACAGGAGATCCCACCCATGACAAGGTCATGAGGAGAAGACCTGACAAGCAAGGCAGATCAGGACCTCAGGGATTTCGAAAAGCTGCCCCGGCGCTCAACTTAAAGATAATCTCTGTCTTTCTGATGCTTGCTGTATTAGACTATTCCCTAATTTCTGTGACACAGGCAGGCGGCCTTACCAGCTCTCTCTCCAAACAGAATCAACTTAGAACTTTAATCAATATGTACCCCGTGAAAGAATCTGAAAAACAACATGAAATTCCCTGGCCTGTGTAAATTTTCCACTTGCGCAGAATTTTCCGTTTGCAAAATAAGGATAGAGAAATGTAAACGGAACGTCTATAGGTTTCCCAATAACTGCACAAACAAGCCTGCTGTTTTCCGGAACCAACTGACGTCAAGCACCTGTACTCACAGATAAGATGACCCCATATGATACACATTATGTTACTTCTATGTTACTCATTCACTGTACTGGATGTGCTAACGGTATACATTATGTTACTCATTCACTGTACTGGATGTGCTGACAATGTGACTTCTGCCTATAAAAGTCAGCTTACACTGCTATACGGTGCGACTCTGCCTCCGAGGAGACTAGAGTCGCCCGGCTTGCGCAAACTGACAATAAAGCCTCTTGCATATTGCATCTGCTGGACTGTTTATTGAGTCGCGGGAGCTCCTCTCCAGAACAGAGACCTGACGTTTGGGTCTTACATTTGGGGGCTCGTCCGGGATGGAGGAGACCCCGGATTCAATACCAGACCCCAGCAGGAGGTAAGTCCGGCCGGCAGTGAGTTTGTGTTGTCTGTTGTCCTTTGTGCTTTGTGCTTTAGTACCCGTACGGGCTTAGTAGAAATTCGTGAAGCGGACCGACGGGTCCATAGGCCTTCCAAATTTCAACCCTGGAGGACGCTCCGGGGGGGTTCTGAGTGGCTGGGGACGAGCAGGCCGTCCTCAACCCCGGGGGTCAACGACTTCGGCCTCTGCCCCCGTCTGATTCTTTAGTTGAACTTTGGCGCCGATACTGTGCCGCGCGGCTTCTGGTCTGCATTCTGTGTGTCTGTACTGTCTGTGTGTTGGTGTACTTTTGTGTCCCCCTTCCCTCCGGCATGGGACCCAGACTAACTACCCCCCTAAGTTTGACTCTAGAGCACTGGAAGGACGAGCCAGTAACCTGTCAGTAAAAACCAGGAGGAAAAAGTGGCAAACCCTTTGCGGCTCCGAGTGGCCAGCCTTCAATGTGGGATGGCCTCAGGAGGGCAGTTTTAACATTGATTGTATTTTGCAGATCAAAGAACGGGTGTTTGACACAGGACTTCATGGACACCCTGACCAAGTCCCCTACATAATTACCTGGGAGAGTCTGGCCCAGGACTCGCCATCCTGGGTGGCACCTTTCGTGGCAGAAAAGCCGAAGATTCCCGGTGCTGATACACCCACGGCCCCACCAGCCCAGTCCCCTCTTTACCCCATTTTTGAAAAAGAAAAATCGACCGCCAAAACGAAACCAGTCATCCCGCCGGGATGAGGACGGCGGCGACTGCAGCCGCCGCCGCAGGAGCGCGCTCCCCGCCCCTTCCCGCCCGCCGCCCGCTCTCCTCCCAGGCCGCCCCCCGTCCGCCTCCCCTGAGGCCCGCTCCCCTGACCCCACTGGCCCAGCGGCGACCAGCGGGGAGATTAATACCTCATCCCCCATCGCCTCCAGCTTTTGCAGGCTTTGCTGACCGTAGAAGAGAGACAGAGAGTTGTCCTGGAAGCAAAAAAAGAAAAACGTGCCCGGGGCCCAACGGGGCCCCTACTCCCCTTCCAAATGAAATTGATGCAGCCTTCCCCCTGACGCGTCCGGACTGGGACTACAGCACCCCTGCTGGTAGGGAGCAGCTCCGTCTCTATCGCCAGGTTCTCCTTGCGGGTCTCAAGGGTGCCGGGAGACGCCCCACCAATTTGGCCCAGGTAAGAGCAGTAACACAGGGACAGGAGGAGACCCCGGCGGCTTTCCTTGAAAGGCTCATGGAGGCATACCGTATGTATACCCCTTTCGATCCTAGTAGCCCCGAGCATAGGGGAAATGTCTCCATGGCCTTCATAGGGCAGTCGGCGCCGGACATTAGAAATAAATTACAAAGGTTAGAAGGACTTCAAGATTATAGCTTGCAGGATCTAATGAGAAAAGGAGAAACGAGAAAAAAGGCGTAACAGAGAGTTGAGCAGAATTTTGGCCACCGTAGTTCAGCCTAGGTCAGAGCCAGGAAGGAGAGATAGGTTGGGAGGCAATAGGCGACCGAGAATAGACCGTGACCAATGTGCCTACTGTAAAGAAAGAGGCCACTGGATAAAAGACTGCCCAAAGAAACCACGGGATTTGCGAAGAGAATCCTCCAAGGTCTTGTCCTTGGATGAAGATTAGGACAGTCAGGGCCAGGAGCCCCCCCCCCCCCCCGAGCCCCGGGTAACCTTAAAAATAGGGGGGCAGCCAGTGACCTTTATGGTGGACACAGGAGCTCAGCACTCTGTATTAACCCAGACCAACGGACCCATGAGCACCAGGACCGCGTGGGTACAAGGAGCTACAGGAGGAAAGCTGTGCCGATGGACTACCGAACGGAAGGTGCACCTGGCCTCCGGTAAGGTGACTCATTCCTTCCTCTATGTTCTGGACTGTCCGTTCCCCTTGTTGGGGAGGGACCTTCTCTCTAAAGTCGGAGCCCAAATTCAGTTTCATGAAAAGGGGGCCTCCATTACAGGACCCGGAGGAGCCCCCCTTCAAATTTTGACCATAAAGTTAGAAGATGAATACAAATTATTAGAGTCCAAAACCTTGCCAATGGGTCCCATCCAAGACTGGATACGGAAGTACCCTCTAGCCTGGGCAGAGACTGCAGGAATGGGGCTAGCAATGGGACAGCCGCCCATTATCGTTGAATTAAAATCCTCGGCTACCCCCATTTTGGTGAAACAGTACCCCATGTCTGAGGAGGCTTACAAGGGAATCAGACCCCATATACAACGGCTCCTCAAGCTGGGCGTCCTTGAGCCCTGCAGATCAGCCTGGAACACTCCCCTACTCCCTGTCAAGAAGCCAGGTACGGGAGATTACCGGCCAGTGCAGGACTTGAGAGAAATAAACAAGCGGGTAGAAGACATCCACCCGACAGTGCTGAACCCGTACAATCTGCTTAGCACCCTACCCCCTTCCCATACCTGGTATATGGTATTGGATTTAAAAGATGCCTTCTTTTGCCTGAGGCTAAGTCCACAAAGCCGACCCTTGTTCGCTTTTGAATGGAGAGATCCAGAAATTGGCCTGTCGGGGCAGCTGACATGGACTAGACTACCGCAAGGATTCAAAAATAGCCCCACCCTGTTTGATGAAGCCCTACATCAAGACCTGGCTGCCTTTCGGACACTACACCCCGCCCTGGTGCTTCTGCAGTATGTAGATGACCTGCTGCTGGCGGCCCCCACGGAACTGGATTGCAACAAAGCCGCCGCCCTCAACCCTGCTACGCTCCTCCCGGATCCCCAAGAAGGGACCCCACACGACTGCCAGCAAATCCTGGCAGATGTGCATGGAACCAGGGAAGACCTCACCGACAAACCACTGGCAGTCGCAGAGATCACCTTGTTTACGGATGGGAGCAGCTACCTTTTAGAGGGCGAGCGAAAAGCCGGGGCTGCAGTAGTTGACGGAGAAAACGTCGTTTGGGCCAGCGCTCTGCCTCCGGGAACCTCGGCCCAAAGGGCCGAACTCATCGCCCTCACGCAGGCACTCAGGAAGGCGGAAGGTAAGAAAGCCAACATATACACTGATAGCCGGTATGCCTTTGCCATGGCACATATACATGGAAAAATATATAGAAGGAGGGGGTTGCTGACTTCAGAAGGCAGAGAAATAAAAAATAAAAGAGAAATATTAGATTTACTACAAGCCTTGTTCTTACCAAGGAAACTAGGGATAATCCATTGCCCAGGCCACCAAAAGGGAGATACACCCATTGCACGGGGAAATCGACTGGCAGATATAACTGCTAAACAAGCGGCACTAGGCCCCCAAATACTAACTGTCTCACTCGAGTCAGCATCAAAAAATGATGATGATGCGGCACTTGTTTATAGTGAAGCAGACCTAGACTTCCTTCAAGGACTTGGGGCGGACTATGATAAGGTCCATAACAGATGGATATACCAAGGGAAAACAGTGATGCCTCAAAGCACCGCCAAGAGACTTTTGACTCACCTGGATAGACTGACCCACTTGGGAAAAAGAAAAATGGCTGACCTCCTAAATGAAAATAAATTAGACTATTACATCCCTCAGAGAGACTTACTGATACAACAAATTGTAAACGGTTGTGAGGCCTGTGCAAAAGTAAACGCTGGCAGACTAAAACCCCCCTCCGGAGTTCGAGCCAGGGGGCATAGGCCTGGAGTCCACTGGGAAGTGGATTTCACCGAGATTAAACCAGGCCTATATAATAACAAGTATTTGCTAGTGTTCATAGATACCTTCTCAGGATGGGTAGAAGCATATCCCACACAGAAAGAAACAGCTCAAGTTGTGGTCAAGAAGCTCCTCGAAGAAATTTTTCCCCAATTCAGCTTACCTAAGGTACTCGGGTCAGATAACGGTCCGGTCTTTGTCTCTCAGGTAAGTCAGTTGGTGGCCAAATCATTGGGGATTGATTGGAAGTTACATTGTGCCTACAGACCCCAGAGTTCAGGACAGGTAGAAAGGATGAATAGAACAATTAAAGAGACTTTAACCAAATTAACGCTGGAGACTGGCACTAGAGACTGGGTTCAACTCCTACCACTGGCTTTATATCGAGCCAGAAATACCCCCGGCCCACATGGGCTCACCCCGTTTGAAATCATCTATGGAAGCCCCCCGCCAGCTACATCCTTCTTTGACCCTGATGTCCTTGCGACTTCCCCTACCCTGCAGGCCCACCTACAGGCTCTGCAGCTGGTGCAACAAAAAATTTGGAAGTCTGTATCAGCCGCATACCGTGTGGATAACCCTGTTTCCTGTCCCCACCCCTTTAAGATCGGTGACACAGTGTTGGTGCGGAGACATCAAACCAAGACTTTGGAACCTCGCTGGAAAGGACCCTACACCGTCCTCTTGACCACTCCTACCGCACTAAAGGTAGACGGGATTGCAGCATGGATACACGCTTCCCACGTAAAAGCTGCACCCGGCCGCTGCTGCGAGGAGATGCCAGAACACGGATGGAAACTCCACCGCACTCAAAATCCTCTAAAGCTAAAACTTTCTCGCTTATAATGATTCTGCTATTTGTCCAGGGCGTCTCGCCCTCGGTTCAGGAGGGCGGGAGCCCCCACCAGGTGTACCGTATCACCTGGAAAGTTTTCAACACAGAAACCGGAGAGACAGCAACTGAAACTACCGGTGTAGCCCCAGTCTCCATGTATTTCCCCAGTTTGACTGTAGATCTGTGTGACATAGTGGGAGAAAGCTGGGATCCCAACCCCCAAGAGCCCTTCCCTGGATATGGATGCTTACACCCCGGGTGGCGGGTAAAAACCCGAGCACTTGATTTTATGTATGTCCGGGTCACTCACGGACCCGTCCTGAAGTCCAGAGGTGCGGAGGGCCCCCAGAGGGGGCCCTGCAAGGCCTGGGGATGTGAACAACAAGAACCCTAAGTTTTAAGATTAAAACTAATGACAAAGAAAAGGGGGGAATGGAAGAATCTGAAAAACACCATGAAATTCCCTGGCCTGTGTAAATTTTCCACTTGCGCAGAATTTTCCATTTGCAAAATAAGGATAGAGAAATGTAAACGGAACGTCTATAGGTTTCCCAATAACTGCACAAACAAGCCTGCTGTTTTCCGGAACCAACTGACGTCAAGCACCTGTACTCACAGATAAGATGACCCCATATGATACACATTATGTTACTTTTATGTTACTCATTCACTGTACTGGATGTGCTAACGGTATACATTATGTTATTCATTCACTGTACTGGATGTGCTGACAATGTGACTTCTGCCTATAAAAGTCAGCTTACACTGCTATACGGTGCGACTCTGCCTCCGAGGAGACTAGAGTCGCCCGGCTTGCGCAAACCGACAATAAAGCCTCTTGCATATTGCATCTGCTGGACTGTTTATTGAGTCGCGGGAGCTCCTCTCTGGAACAGAGACCTGACGTTTGGGTCTTACACCCAGACGGTGGTATCCTATAAGATTATCCAGGATGAAAGGAGTGTTTCAATTTAGACCCCTTTGCTGGCATTCTAGCCTGCTTGGCAAATGCGTACTAATGCACATAACTGCTCACAACACCTTAATCATAAACAGCAATAAAGAACCTGATCACATAAAGGCCTTAATAGGCACAGAGCCCTTCGGGGGTGTGGAAGCCCTATTAGAGAACAAAAATTTATTCTAAAAGTGGTTGTAGTTAAAGATGTAGAAAAATAAGTTTAGAATTGTTAATTTTAACCAGGAATGCTAATTAGGGGCTGCCTCACCTGAGCTGCAGAGTCTTTGTGTGGTAAACCTTTTAGATAAATTTAACTGATAACTTCTGCAAAAGGACTGACCTTTGTGTTCATTAAAGAATAGATTACGGAAAATAGCTTTGCATTCACTTAAGTCACAAAATGTTAATAGGCCCCAAGGCCAGAAGATAATGTATAGGACTCTCACAAAGAAGTATGCAGAAAACACCCTGGTTTCGTGAAGGATAAGCGGATGTAATATTAAACTATCTTCCCCTTAAAATGTACTAACTTAGAATATAAAAGCTATGGTAAAAAAAATAAAGATTTGCCAGACTCTGCTGCACCCCCCGTCTGGTCACTTTCTCTCTCTCTCTCTCTCTCTCTCTCTCTCTCTCACAGACTTGGCCCTATCAAAGCTGGTCTCACGTGTCTTCTCTCACCGTCGCCATTCATCCTGAGGGTACCCCCTGGATCCTGCCGAGGCTGGACCCCAGCACTCTGGGCCTCCAATTCCATCAGATCTTCATGATTAAGCTCCTCTTGTTGCACAGTAACAGTACTGCACAGCAAAGTACCCCAAATCACAACAAGTTGTAGAGGACGCATGCATGTGACAATGTGCATCAGACATGCGAACTTACTTATGTGAATGGACATGGGAACACGCATTCACATTTGAAAGTTTGAAACTTCAAGGTTCATGTGTAGGGGGCTTACTTTACTTTGTTCCCAGAAAATTGTAGTAGTTTCCATTCAGCTTCAGGGATTAAATCTTTGAAACTTTTAAGTGGAGAAGTATTATATTGTACCATGTATTACAGAGAGCCAAGATTGCAGACAGTGAAAATAGCTGATTATTGCAAGTGCTTAATTATGGTACCAAGAATTAGAAAAAGGGGAGAAAGACTGATGAGATATTAAGGAAAACTATCAACACAATTTGATAACTGATTGCACAAGAAGAGTAAAGGGGAGTGTATACTTAAAAGTGATTGCAAACTTTTGACTTGGGGTGAAACAACGATGGCTTTAATTGTCACTTGACAACTTGATCATGTCAGAAAGAAGAAAGACAAACAGGAAGGTTGGAAGGAAAAGAGGGAGGGAGAGGAAGAAAGGAAGAGAAGAAAAGAAAAGGAAAATAGTTATAATGTTACATGGTCAAGAAAATAGGAAAAGTAGTTATATAATTAAGGCAAATTATTTTTAAAAGAACCAAGACCCTACAAGAATCTGATACAAAGGGGTAATACTGCTGCATGGAAGGGAAAGGCTCTCCTTCCAAGGAGACATTTTTATTTACTTAAAATATCAAGATGCAATAGAATTCTCCTCTAACAACTGCTATGAACCATTAGGTTTCAAGGAGGTCAAACAAAGAGGGTCCTACAAACTAAACCTGCATTTTCTGAAAGGAATGGAAATTGAGACAAGCTGAAAGGAAACCATTTCATTGATCTAAGGTTATCAATAATTCACAGAGAATGATCAAAAACTGACCACCATACTTGATTTGTAAATCAAAGCTGTACCACATAGCATGGCGTTGCTCTTCATCAGCATTTTTATACATTACAATGCAACTTTTACTCTGTGCTTCCAATAATAAAATCTACTGATATGGGATCTGGTTGCAGTTTCTAAGAAAAAAATCCCATGTGTGGTTCTAAATTATTAAATGCAATTTAAAAATGCAAAATGTTCATTTTTCTTTCTTCAAAAAACCTCTACATATTTTGTTTAGAACTAAATGGATGGCATTAAGGTTACAAACTAATGATTAAATATCACAAAAGCAGATAAAATGGACCTGATTCAGGTAGCTATGAGGAGAGTAGTGAGGAGATAGGGCACGGAGGGCTACAGAGTTTATGGTTCATCACCATTTGTTGGAAACAAACAATCAATAGGCTATATGACTCTGACAAAAATGGGAAACATTTTGAGCCATTACTGTCACCCTCTCTCACAGATAGCTGTGAAATGAAGAGAAGCAAAAAGCAAAGGAGAAAAGGAAAGATATTCCCATTTGAATGCAGAGTTCCAAAGAATAGCCAGGAGAGATAAAAAAGCCTTCCTCAGAGATCAATGCAAAGAAATAGAGGAAAACAACAGAATGGGAAAGATTAGAGATCTCTTCAAGAAAATTAGAGATACCAAGGGAACATTTCATGCAAAAATGGGCTCAATAAAGGAAAGAAATGGTATGGACCTAACAGAAGCAGAAGATATTAAGAAGAGATGGCAAGAATACACAGAGGAACTGTACAGAAAAGATCTTCATGACCCAGATAATCACAATGGTGTGATCACTCACCTAGAGCCAGACTTCCTGGAATGTGAAGTCAAGTGGGCCTTAGAAAGCATCACTATGAACAAAACTAGTGGATGTGATGGAATTCCAGTTGAGCTATTTCAAATCCTGAAATATGATGCTGTGAAAGTGCTGCACTCCATATGCCAGCAAATTTGGAAAGCTCAGCAGTGGCCACAGGACTGGAAAAGGTCAGTTTTCATTCCAATCCCTAAGAAAGGCAATACCAAAGAATGCTCAAACTACCACACACTTGCACTCATCTCACACGCTAGTAAAGTAATGCTCAAAATTCTCCTAGCCAGGCTTCAGCAATACGTGATCCGAGAACCTCCAGATGTTCAAGCTGGTTTTAGAAAAGGCAGAGGAACCAGAGATCAAATTGCCAGTATCTGCTGGATCATCAAAAAAGCAAGAGAGTTCCAGAAAAACATCTATTTCTGCTTTATTGACTATGCCAAAGCCTTCAACTGTGTGGATTACAATAAACTGTGGAAAATTCTGAGAGACCAGAATACCAGCCCACCTGACCTGCCTATTGAGAAACCTGTATGCAGGTCAGGAAGCAACAGTTAGAACTGGACATGCAACAACAGAATGGTTTCCAAAAGGGAACAGGAGTACGTCAAGGCTGTATGTTGTCACCCTGCTTATTTAACTTATATGCAGAGTACATCATGAGAAACGCTGGGCTACATGAAGCACAGCTGGACTTAAGATTGCCGGGAGAAATATCAATAACCTCAGTTATGCAGATGACACCACCCTTATGGCAGAAAGTGAAGAGGAACTAAAAAGCCTCTTGATGAAAGTGAAAGAGGAGAGAGAAAAAGTTGGCTTAAAGCTTAATATTCAGAAAACTAAGATCATGGCATCTGGTCCCATCACCTCATGGGAAATGGATGGGGAGACAGTGGAAGCAGTGTCAAACTTTATTTTTTTGGGCTCCAAAATCACTGCAGATGGTGACTGCAGCCATGAAATTAAAAGACACTCCCTGGGAGGAAAGTGATGACCAACCTAGATAGCATATTAAAAAGCAGAGACATTACTTTGCCAACAAAGGTCCGTCTAGTCAAGCTATGGTTTTTCCAGTGGTCATGTATGGATGTGAGAGTTGGACTGTGAAGAAAGCTGAGCACTGAAAAATTGATGCTTTTGAACTATGGTGTTGGAGAAAACTCTTGAGAGCCCCTTGGACTGCAAGGAGATCCAACCAGTCCATCCTAAAGGAGATCAGTCCTGGATGATCATTGAAAGGACTGATGCTGAAGCTGAAACTCCAATATTTGACCACCTCATGTGAAGAGTTGACTCATTGGAAAAGACCCTGATGTTGGGAGTGGTTGGGGGCAGGAGGAGGAGGGGATGACAGAGAATGAGATGGATGGATGGCATCACCGACTCGATGGGCATGAGTTTGAGTAAACTCTGGGAGTTGGTGATGGACAGCGAGGCCTGGCGTGCTGCAATTCATGGGGTCACAAAGAGTCGGACATAACTGAGCGATTGAACTGATCCAAACTTGCACAGATGAATGGGATATGAGCAAAGAATTGTGGGTTTGTGTATTTTGCAATGACTTACAGATTTAATAAAAAAAGAAAGAAAATTCATTTATCCTTTTTATGGGTCCCAGTGTATGGGTGTTTATAGATGGAGTGTAAGAAATAGAGCATCACATCATTACTGACCACTTTTATTTTAATTGCATTCTTCTAACCAACCTAGATAGCATATTAAAAAGCAGAGACATTACTTTGCCAACAAAGGTCCATCTAATCAAGGTTATGGTTTTTCCAGTGGTCATGTATGGATGTGAGAGTTGGACTGTGAAGAAAGCTGAGCACTGAAAAATTGATGCTTTTGAACTGTGGTGTTGGAGAAAACTCTTGAGAGCCCCTTGGACTGCAAGGAGATCCAACCAATCCATCCTAAAGGAGATCAGTCCAGGATGTTCATTGGAAGGACTGATGTTGAAGCTGAAACTCCAATACTCTGGCCACCTCATGCAAAGAGTTGACTCATTGGAAAAGACCCTGATGGATGGGAGGGATTGGGGGCAGAAGAAGAAGGGGATGACAGAGGATAGATGACTGGATGGCATCACCGACTCAATGGACATGAGTTTGAGTAAACTCAGGGAGTTGGTGATGGACAGGGAGGCCTGGCGTGCTGCGATTCATGGGGTTGCAAAGAGTCGGACACTACTGAGCGACTGAAGTGAACTGAACAGCACACTTGTTTGAATCATTTTTTAAGACTTCTGTTCCTTTTCTCTCACTGAAAAGATTCACTATGAGATGATATTAACTATTTCTCAAGTACTTGCTATATTATAGTATGCAAAGTCTCCAAAGGTGTTTTCAGGGCCAGAAATTTGTTTAAATCCAACATGTCTTTGCACTTCCAATTGCTCTTCCTCACCTCACACTACCTCATAGTCAGCAATGAGATGATAAGATCTGCACCCAGAAAGTTTTCTCCCAAAACTGCTGTTAGGTTACCTAGTGGAGGAAGTGACATTGTGCCTGTTCTCACATCTTATGAAAGAGCTATTAAAATACCCTCCGGTCAAGAAAGACAGGTTTGTCTTTTTATAGTAATCTTTTCGATTAAAATAATTTAATTACAGAAATCACTGAGTACAGGTACTTTCAGTTTAAGTAAACTTAAGTTTGTGACCTTTCCTGGGTGTCTGAGGTACCATAAGTACTATTAATAGCTGGGGATGAGAAGGGTGCTGTCAATTTAACACTGTAAAGCTAGGGACCTATCCACAACATTGCCCTTTCTTCTGACATCATCTAAAGAGTCTAGGCATTTCCCTAATCACCCTCACTTTTGACACAAATTACAAGTTCAGAGATCCCCAAGACCACCCACAAGTTACATAATTTTCTAGAAAAACTGACAGATATCAATGAAAATTGGGGTCTTCCCTGGTGGCTTAGATGGTAAAGAATCTGCCCACAAGGCAGGAGACCCTGAGTTAGGAAGATCCCTGAGTTAGGACAATCCCCTGGAGAAGGGAATGGAAACCCACTCCAGTATTCTTGCCTGGAGAATTTCATGGACAGAGGAGCCTGGTGGGCTGTAGTCTATGGGGTCACAAAGAGTTGGACATGCCTGAGTGACTAACGCTTTTCACTTTTTCACTGAAAGCTATTATACTTATGGTTATAGTTACAATGGAAGGATACAGATTAAAACCAGTCAAGGGAAGTGAGACAATTGGCAGAGTTTAGAAGATCTACACACATGGATCATCCAGCTGTTCTTTCCTGGTGAAGTTATGAATAGTGTTGACTCCTCTCACCAATGGTATGTGCTATCAGACATGAAGAATTAGAACTCAGGAAACATCACATAAGCTTTGGTTTCCAGAGTTTTAACTGGGGCTTAGTCACAGACCCAGCTAACTGTCTCCTAAAAGAGAATGGGTCTTTTAGGACCCATTGGTCCTAAAATGGGTCAGGGAATTCCATAAAACACATTATTGGGAAACCAAAAATATTGAAAGATGTACTGTAGATTAAAGGATTATATTCTTGTAAATTTATAAAGCTGATAACTGTACTATCATGCAAAAATGTAAGAGGATATCTATTTTCTTAGGAAACACACACTGACATATTTAGGGAAAGAGGGTAAAACTACACGTGTAACTTACCTTAAATTTGCTCAAAATTGCTTAAAATTTTAAATTTACCTTAAAATTGCTCAAAATATTATATGCATAGGTAGGCATATATATATGTACACACATAATTATTTATATACATTGTGTGATAGATAGACAAACATATACACACATACATATATGTACGTATATGTGTGATATGTATAAGTATGTATATTTAACACATATATGTGTATGTGTATATATATATATGTGTATATATATATACATATATATATATATAAGAAAGAGAGGAAGACAAAGAAAGACAGAGAGGAAAATCTGGAGAAAGAGAGGGAGAAAGAGAACAGATGACAAAGTAAATTGGCTACAGTGATAAAATAAATAAATTTGGGTAGTCTGCATAAACAATAATTTTTCTTCATACTATTTTAATTGCAAATTTTGATAATTCAAAACTGTTTTGAAATAGTGTAAAATAGTTTAAAAAATCATCTAAAAATGGAGAGAAGACACTATTCTACTTCCAATCTTGTTTCAAGATGAGGCAATAAAATATCCCTGTATGAGTGAGGCTTTCAGTTCCAGGGAATGATAAAAACACAAAGGAGCTCACACACTAAATGGAAATAACAGAACAGGAGCAACAACAGGCATTTTGAATCTATGAATTTCAACTATGTCACAGAATTTCACCTTTGTCTCTTTCTCGAATACTATGTCCTATGTTACCTATTTCCTCTTTAACCCTCTCAGATACTTAAAATCCTTGTGATGATAAACATGGTCCCTACTGACTCCTAGATTCAAGTGATGCTTATGGCTGTGATTTCAGCAAGAAGATTCATATAGTTCCTAAAAATTCCAGAAAACAAAACAAAACAAAAAACAAATTCTCTAGACTTTCAATGGTTTTGCTTAAGCAACTAGGATGAAGCACCATGGACAGTGTGTGGTGCTCTGATTAGCCAGGTCTGTATCACATGACTACCTATGAGTCATGACAGGGTGAGGGCCACGGGTGTCAATCACATAGAAACTATCTGATTTAGAGATGGATGAGTGGTTCCCAAAAGAAAATGAGGAGTTCTGTTATTATACAAGAATAGGCAAACAACAAAAAAGAAAATCCCCATGAGCACCATTCAGAGGATTTTACTGCCCTATCAAACTCCACATTTTCTCACCTATTAACACCTTTCCTTATGGCAGTGTCTTGTTGAGCCTGGGAAAGAGGGTTTATATTACGAGGCTGCCCTCAGTAAGAGTTCAAGGTCTACTTACAAGTTCTACAAAGACCCACTCTGTGAACACAGTAGCCTGAGGGCTGTAGGGGTTGACACCACAGGACCTGAGGAGTAGGCAAACCATTAACTCCACAGGCAGAGGCACCGGAACAGTTCTTCCCAGTGAAATTTATGACATTCACGAATTCACAAGCAGTCTGAGATTTTTCCTCTTAAATGGGGAGTCCATAAAACCAAAGCTTCCAGATGAGACGTGCAAGTAGTTTATTTCAATTGAAAGTTGTATTGATTTTAACATGCATCCGTATTACATTTAACACACAATGAGTACATAATATGTGAATATTTAATGATCATTCAAAATACATTTAAACTATCAAATATGCATGACTAAATATCTATATACTACCAGAAAAACAGAATACATTTGCCAAGTGAGTTGATATCCTTTCTTCAGCAGACTGAAATATTCATCTCAATACTACTAAAAGGATGTAAACTGATTTAAACAAAAACAACTTATTGAACTTATCACGGAACAAAAAATTGTTGCCTGACATATCAGTAAACAAAGGATGTTGCAGCCTCAAGTCATCACATTACAGCAGCCTGAGAGTGAGCCCTGAGGGAACTTAGGATGTTAAAGCACGGGATTTGGACCCCAGATATTGAGGTGCATATTAAAGGAATGATTTCAAGGAGCTGTCTGACTTTTGCGTCTTCATGTACAAAGAAAAGAAGCAAAACAGATTAAGAAGAGCTGGCAAGAATATATAGAACTATACAAAACAGATCTTAATGACTTAGATAACAACAATGGTGTGGTCACTCACCTAGAGCCAGACATCCTGGAGTGTGAAGTCAAGTGGGCCTTAGGAAGCATTACTAGAAATAAAGCTGTGGAGGTGATGGAATTCCAGCTGGTGCTATCTAAAATTCTAAAAGATGCTGTTAAAGTGCTGCACTCAATATGTCAGCAAATTTGGAAAACTCAGTAGTGGTCACTGGACTAGAAAATGTCACTTTTCGTTTCAGTTTCAAAGGACAATGCCAAAGAATGTCCAAACTGCCATACAATTGCCTTCATTTCACATGCTAACTTAAAGTCCTTTGAGTTAGGCTTCAGCAGTATTTGAAACAAGAATTTCCAGATGTACAAGCTGAGTTTCAAAGATGCAGAGGAATCAGAGTTCAAATTGCCAACATTTCTTGGATCAGGGAAAAAAGTAAGACCAATCCAGAAAGACATCTACTTCTGCTTCATTGACAATGTTAAAGCCTTTGACTATGTGGATAACAATAAACTGGTAAATCCTTAAAGAGATGGGAGTATCAGACCACTTTTCTTATCTCCTGAGAAGCCTATATGCAGGTGAAGAAGCAACAGTTAGAACTGGACATAAAATTACTCATTCAAAACTGGGAAATGAGTGCCACAAGGCTGTTTATTGTTAACATGCTTATTTAATGTATATGGACAGTATATCATATAAAATGCCTGGCTGGATGAATCACAAGCTGGAATCAAGACTACTGGGAGAAATATCAGCAACCTCAGATATGCAGATGATACCACTGTAATGGCAGGAAGTAAAAAGGAACTAAAAAGCCTCTTGATAAGGATGAAAGAGGAGAGTGAAAAAGCTAGCTTGAAACTCAACATTCAAAAAACTAACATCATGGCCTCTGGTCCCATCACTTCATGATAAACAGATGAGGAAAAAGTGAAAGCAGTGACAGACTTTATTTTCTTGGGCTCCAAAATCACTGTGGATGGTGACTGCAGCCATGAAATTGAAAGACACTCCCAGGAAGGAAAACTATGACAAATCTAGACAGCATATTAAAAAGCAGAGATGTCACATTGCTGATCAAGGTCCATATAGTCAAAGCTATGGTTTTTCCAGTAGTCATGTATGGATGTGAGAGTTAGACCATAAAGAAGGCCGAGAGCCAAAGAACTGATGCTTTCAAACTGTGGTGCTGGAGAAGACTCTTGGACAGCAAGGAGACAAGCCAGTCAATTCTAAAGGAAATCAATCCTGAATATTCATTGGGAAGACTGTTGCTGAAGCTCCAATACTTTGGCACCTGATATAAAGAGCTGACTTATTGAAAAACACCCTGGTGCTCGGTAAGATTAAGGGCAAAAGGAGAAGGAATGACAGAGGATGAAATGGTTGGATGGCATCACTGACTCAATGGACATGAATCTGAACAAACTCTGGGAGATAATGGAGGACAGAAGGGCCTGGTGTGTTACAGTCTGTGGGGTCATAAAGAGTTGGACGTGACTTACCAATTTAACAATAATAACAACAATACAAAGAAAAATGCTGTATTCCTCAACTTCTGAGGTACCTCGTTTTCTTTAAATAACAGCAATTTTTCGATGTTCCAACTGCCTGCTCTTTTTTGAAAACTCCTATATATCCCAGTTCCTCCTTTACCTCTTGCCAGCAGTCTCTCAGAGCTATTTGAGATGCTGTGTCCCTGTCTTGAGTCCTCAGTTTTGCCTATCAAATTTAATATAATTCTCAAATTTAAGGTTGTGCACTTTTTATCAGTTGACATTGTTAACATGACACTTTTGTCAGATAAAAAATGATTTAAAAACAATTCTTATAAAGTCCATTATTTGCTGGCTGAAAAGCCAAAAACCTGTTTTTAGCAACTAGTAAAATGTTTTTCCAAAGCAGAAACCAGTAAAAAAACTTTCTATACAAATAACCAACAACTCTAACCTGCAATGGAATAATTATTTCTTTTTTCCACAAGAGAGCACTTAAAAAAATCTCTACCTAAATGCCAGATACGATAGCTTATGGTAACAGTCACTGGCTTTACAGAAGTAATTATCCAAATGCTGTCTTAGAACCAGGGAAACAAAATTACTCCTATCTCTAACTAAAACATTTTTGTCTCAAACATTTAATCTTAAAGCTCCCCAAAACAACAGTGTTTAGGGGCAAAAAAATTAATGAATAACAGTAAACAAAAATGTTGTGGTTAATAAAACATAAGGGCAAATTTTCCCACCTCACAATGGATGCTATGTGTATTTTTCCTCTGTCTATAACTAAAAAATTGAGTATATAATCCTGATTTCCTTTTTCTCCATTTTAGCTAAGTTCTGGGGCAATAAACAAGAATATTTATGGAACTGGGGAAGTTTGGAGAAATGATCAATCTTTCATATTTTTCTAGTCAGTTCCCATATTCAATATCCTGAAATCTACATTTCACCTGTCACTTCATTCAGCATCCCTGCAAGACTTCTGAAAGATGGTCACTAATCATTTTCAGAATGGAGACACAGATGAAAAGGGTAGATAAAAAAACTCCTGGCACTGTGATTTGGTACAATAGGAATGGTTCCTCACTCAGAAGAAATAACCTAATTTTAATTCAATAAATTTATTTATTTTACAGGACCTATCACTTACATTCTATGGTCAAAGTTCCCTTGTAATTAAACAATCCATTTGCTCAGGCCAACGATGGCAAGCTACTTATGCAGAAACTTTAGCACTGAGTACAATGAAATTGTTGCCTTCTCTACATTGATTGATGACACATGAAGTGGACTGTCACAAAGAACTCTCTCCTTTAGTCATAACAATGGTAACTAGCTTACGCAAATAAATAGACTGGCTTCATCCAAGATCTTATTTGTAGTACAGAGAATACTGAACATTCAGAACAATGTGAAGTGAAGATACTGAAAAACAACTGAAAGGATAGAAAGAAATTTGCAAAATTCACAGGGATACATATAATGAGAATGAACAGGCATGAACTTGGAGGAGGCGACTGACTGTTTCTTCAGCTGGTGATCATGACAAGGCTGGTTATTTTTTTAACTATAAACTACACACATATTTTATGCACTTTCAGGTGTATAAATGTTTTATAATAAAAAGTGTTAAGAGACAGAGAAACACAGAGGCAGAGACAGAGAGCAATACAGAGGGACATGGAGAAAGACAGCCACACACACACAGAGAAAGATCAACCCAGAGACCTAACACATTCCTTCGCAGAGTAGAAACATTCCATACATGTTTACGGGAATGGATACTGGGTGACAAAGCACAGCACTGAGTCTTCTGGACTCACTCACTAAATACACTTGTTTGTTACATTTACAGACGTCTTTGCAAACAGATGGGGGTGAAATATTAAGAGTTTGGAAAGATCATATAAATAGTCACAAATTAAAGACAACTTTAAGAAGAGGTTTTCTATTTTATTTAGCATAAATAAACATTCTTTACTATTATACTTTGTGAAATAAGTTTTGCAGAGAAAGACAAATACTGTCTGATATCTCTTATATGTGGAATCTAAAAAATAATACTAAAAATGTATATAGTAAAACAAAAACATGCTCACAGATATAGAAAACAAACTACTGGTTACTAGATAGTAGAAGGAATAAAAAGAAGTTAGGGGCATGGGATTAAGAGATACATACTACTTGTATAAAATACATAAACAACAAGGATATACTGTATTATATGCAACAGGAAGTTACAACCATTATCTTGTAATACATTTTAATGGAGTATAATCTATAAGAATACTGAATCACTATGCTATACACATGAAACTAACATAACACTGAAAATAAATTATATTTTTAAAAAGTTACGTAGCTGCTTGTTTTAGAAACCCACAGTAGATAGAGCTTGTGTAGTCATGAAATGAAGGATGTCATTGAGTTTCAATATTTGCCTTTTTTAATCAAGACTTCTGAATCTTGCCTTCCTTAAGGGCAATTTCTTTGCTTTATTTTCTTTTCTATCCATTTTCTTTTCTTAGTGAATTCTTTTTGTCTCAAGGCTTTAAAATTTTATCTTTTCACTAAAATCTTTCAAATATATATCTCCATCTGAGATCTGCCTGCTTATCTCCAGGCTCAAATATTCTATATGACCTTGTCATTTGGATGTCTCACTGACATCTCAAGTTGAATATGTCTTAAACAGAGTCTCTACTCCCACTCCATTTCCAACCCATTCCCCAAAAAAGAATAAGAAGAATCTAGGAGACGTTCTTCATTTCTTCTTTTCTTGAACTCTCACATTCACTGTCAGGCTATATCTGGAATTAATCTTCTCCATCTCTCCTTCCACCACCTCTGATAAAGCTTTGACATGCCACCCATATGTTCCACAGTTCTATAAATCAAACTAAGCCACATCATTCCTTTACCTATAAAGGCACCATGTATTTCTATTGCATTTATGATAAACACAAAAGTAAGGAAATGCCCCCTCAAAATCCTACATGAACAAGCTACTGCTTGCTTCTTCATTTAAATTCATCAAGTGTTTCCTTCCTATGCTCAAGTTATGCAAGTCTGTCAATTTCCAGAACATGTTATTGTCTTCTAGAGGCAGCATATTTATGGCTCAAATTTTCTCTGCTAGAAGCCTTATTCTCCAGACTCTCTGTCTTTCTGGTTTCTTTCATTATCATCTCCTTCTACAAGCATGCCCTGACCATTCCATCTGAAACAGCCTTTAATTCCCCACTTTTCATTAAATGAAAAGTGCTGGGAAAGACCCATGGTACTACTATTTTTATTCAACATTATTCTGACATGTCTAGAAAATGCAATACCAAAGAGTAAGAAGCAATGACTTTTTTATAAAGCAGCAATTAAAAAATAAAAATTTATGTACTAGAAAAAATGATTCAAATAGCAAGTAGAACTTCAAAATACACAGAATTAAAATTAACCACAAAATACTCAAAACAATGTAAAGCAAACCATATAGATATTTGACAGATACATCATAATCTGAAACAGGAATCTTAATAGCAGAGAAATGTAATTTCTCCTCAAACTTATTTATGAATGTAATAATTTTAAATCAAATTTTCAATGGGATTATATGAAGGATGTTTGGCAATTTTAAATTAGTGTTTACTGCTAAACAATACATATGCAAGAATAGCAAAGAATATTTCAAAGTTCAGTTCAGTTCAGTTCAGTCACTCAGTCGTGTCTGACTTTTTGCGATCCCATGAACCACAGCACGCCAGGCCTCCCTGTCCATCACCAACTCCCAGAGTCCACCCAAACCCATGTCCATTGAGTCGGTGTTGCCATCCAACCATCTCATCCTCTGTTGTCCCCTTCTCCTCCTATTAAAAAGTGGTTATGACCAATAAAGTAACAAAATATCTATAAAGCTACAATAATTAAGCGTGAGATTTGTGTAGATATACAAACATAAATGTCAATAAGATAGAAAACAAAATAAGTATCTACCTATCAGAAAATTTAATCTTATAAAACACAGGCTAACTTTCCAACCTTCAAAGAAGAATAACTATTGAATATATTGCAAACAAAAAGTTGGTCATTCATTTTGAAAAAATATGCTTGTTCTTACACATGCACACACATGCATATATCTCAGTCTTTTCTCATGCTATAAAATTTATGAAATTCAGATGAATGAAGTATGAAAGTAAAAAATAAAACCATACAATTTTTTTTTAAGTACAGGGATATTTGGGGAGACACCATAAGGTGTCTCTTTAAAAAATACTTGGATTGAGGAAAAAGTAAAATGTTCTATCAGGGCTTCCCAGGTGGCACTGGTGGTAAAAAAAAATCCACCTGCCAACACAGGAGTCACAGGAGATGCAGGTTTGATCCCTGGGTCAGGAACTTTCCTTGGAGGACGTCATGGCCCCCACTCCAGTATTCTTGCCTGGGAAATCCCACGGACAGAGGAGCCTGGCAGGCTAGTGTCCATGGGGTCACAAACAGTCACACATGACTGAAGCAGCTGAGCAGAGATACTGTTCCATTAAAAATATTATAAATTAACAAAAATACTATTAATATTGACCTTGTAGGATTATTGTGAAAATTAGTGAACTAATGTAAATGAAATTTAATATAGAATCTCATAAACAGAGAAAAATATCTGTTACTTCTCTTCCACAAGTCACTTCTGCATTTTATGATGTACCCAGGAGATAATTTTCCCAAAATAAGGTAACCATTGCTATGGCAACTGAAAAGCAAACAAACAAAATCTGTGTTGGTATACTGGCTTAGAGAGATCCCTGCATCCCCAAAACAAAGACTTCCTCTTATATTAAGAGTTCTAACTCATTTATTTTTTGTATCCAAATGGTTTTATTATTTATTATATAATATACATATATTTGGAGAAGGCAATGGCAACCCACTCCAGTACTCTTGCCTGAAAAATCCCATGGACAGAGAAGCCTGGTGGGCTATAGTCCATGGGGTAGTGAGGAGTCGGACACCACTGAGAGATTTCACTCTCACTCTTTACTTTCATGCACTGGAGAAGGAAATGGCAACCCACTCCAGTGTTCTTGCCTGGAGAATCCCAGGGGGAGGAGCCTGGTGGGCTGCCGTCTATGGGGTCCCACAGAGTTGGACACGACTGATGCGACTTAGCAGCACCATACATATATTTAAAAACTACAATAAGATTACTTAATGCAGCTAATGCTTTCTACTTAATATTTGCCATCATAAATTCCTGTAAAGAATTATTGCTACATTTCTTTAAATCTCATATTCATCATTAGTGTTTCATTTTAACACAAAAACTTTAGTTTCTACACTCCTTAAGATTCGTTTTGATTTGTTATCTATATGGATGGTTTCACACACCATGTTTCTCTCCCCGCCCCCAGAAAAACTAATGGGTATTGCGTTCCCATTGTTCCCTGAAGTTGGATAATTTGTTTGTCACTCATGTTAGAAAATAACTGAGCTTGCTCTAATTGCTGTATGTGTCCTGAAAAGTACATAATATTAAACTTATCAGGTTAATTATTTTAAGTGTACAGTTCAGTAGTGTTAAGTATATTCACAAAATTGTGCAATAGAATTCTAGAACTTGCATCCTCTAGAACTATGAGAAGTAAGTTTGCTTTTTATAAACTATCCAGCCTGTGATAACTAGTTATAGCAGGCCAGATAGACAAAGATGATAACTTTCAGTAAATTATCATAATAGGTCATGCTCTACTTCTTGTTTGATAGTTGCTATTTTTTGTATTTATTTGTTTGTGTGTAATCTTGTTTGTAATGGTGGGAGACGGGTTATCTAATCTTCCCCATTTCAGTTCATTTAAGTCACTCAGTCATGTCCGACTCTTTGCAACCACACAGACTGCAGCACAGCAGCTTCCCTGTCCATCACCAACTCCCGGAGCCTACTCAAACTCATGTGCATCGTGTCGGTGATGCCATCCAACCATCTCATCCTCTATTGTCCCCTTCTCCTCCTGCCTTCAATCTTTCCCAGCGTCAGGATCTTTTCCAATGAGTCAGCTCTTCACACCAGGTGGACAAAGTACTGGAGTTTCAGCTTCAGCATCAGTCCTTCCAATAAACATTCAGACTGACTCGTCGGATCTCCTTGCATTTCAAGGTACTCTCAAGAGTCTTCTCCAACACCACAGTTCAAAAGCATCAATTCTTCAGGACTCAGCTTTCTTTAGAGTCCAAATCTCACATTCATATATGACTACTTGAAAAACCATAGCTTTGACTACACTGGCCTTTGTTGGCAAAGTAATGTCTCTGCTTTTTAATAAGCTGGCCATAGCTTTTCTTCCAAGGAGCAAGCATCTATTAATTTCATGGCTGCAATCAACATCCAATGTGATTTTGGAGCCCCCCAAAATAGTCTCTCACTATTTCCACTGTTTCCCCATCTATTTGTCATGAAGTGATAGAACTGGATGCCATGATTTTAGTTTTCTAAATGTTGAGTTTTAAGCCAACTTTTTCACTCTCCACTTTCACTTTCAGCAAGAGGCTCTTTAGTTCTTTGTTTTCTGCCAAAAGGGTTGTGCCATCTGCGTATCTGAGGTTATTGATATTTCTCCAGACAATCTTGATTCTACCATATGCTTCATTCACATCATTCACATGATGTACTCTGCATATGAGTTAAATAAACACGGTGACAATATACAGCCTTGACGTACTCCTTTCCCAATTTGGAACCAGTCTGGCATTCCATGTCCAGTTCTAACTGTTGCTTCTTGGCCTGCATACAGATTTCTTAGTAGGCAGGTTACGTGACCTGATATTCCCATTTCTTGAAGAATTTTCCAGAGTTTATTGTGATCCACAGAGTCAAAGCTTTGGCGTACTCAATAAAGCAAAAGTAGATGTTTTTCTGGAACTCTCTTTATTTTTTGTTGATCCAGTGGATGTTGGTAATTTGATCTCTGGTTCCTCTGTCTTTTCTAAATCCAGTTTGAACATCTGGAAATTCATGGTTCATGTTTTGTTGAAGCCTGACTTGGAGAATTTTGTGCGCTACTTTGCTAGTATGTGAGATGAATGCAATTGTGCCATAGTTTGAACATTCTTTGGCATTGCCTTTCTTTGGGATTGGAATGAAAACTGAACTTTTCCAGTCCTGTGGCCACTGCTGAGTTTTCCAAATTGGCTGGCATATTGAGTGCAACACTTTCACAGCATCATCTTTCAGGATTTGAAATAGCTCAACTGGAATTCCATCACCTCCATTAGCTTTGTTTGTAGTGATGCTTCCTAAGGCCCACTTGACTTCACATTCCAGGATGTCTGGCTCTAAGTGAATGATCACACCATCATGGTTATCTGGGTCATGAAAATCTTTTTTGTATAGTTTTCCTATGTATTCTTGCCATCTCTTCTTAATATCTTCTGCTTCTGACAGGTTCATACCATTTCTGACCTTTATTGTGCCCATCTTTGCATGAAATGTCCCCTTGGTATCTCTAATTTTCTTGAAGAGATCTCTATTCTTTCCCATTCTTTTGTTTTCCTCTATTTCTTTGCATTGATCATTGAGGAAAGCTTTCTTATTTCTCCTTGCTATCTTTTGGAACTCTGCATTCTATGGGTATATCTTTCCTTTTCTCCTTTACTTTTCGCTTCTCTTCTTTTCTCAACTATTTGTAAGGCCTCATCAGACAACCATTTAGCCTTTTTGCATTTTTTTTTCTTGGGGATGTTCTTGATCTTGCCTTCTGTATAATGTCATGAACCTCCATCCATATTTCTTCAGGCACTCTGTCTATCAGATCTAATGCCTTGAATCTATTTGTCACTTCCCCATTTAACTATACATTTTTGAGGAAAGAAGAGTGAAGACCCAAATTCCATATAGCATTTGTTCTTAGAAATTAAGTCTCTCTTTCAAATACCTCAATCTCAGACAAAATTGCAGAATGACCTCAAACAAAATGGGTTGTAGTTATTACTATTTTCATATAGACAAGTTCGCGCTTCTGTTATTTTTTGCTTTGAAATAATTACTAAATAAACTGTAGAAAGGTCAACAATACTTTCCTGAGTAAATATATGACATTGGTCATAAATTCATTTTTATACATGCTTGCCTGGACTATTTGAACTGCCCTCCGCTACAGGCATAGCCTGGAGATATTGTAGGTTTAGCTTCAGACCATCACAGAAGAGTGAATACCACAATAAAGTAAGTTACACAAAACTCTTTTGTTTCCCAATGCCTATAAAAATAATGTTACTTCATACTGTAGTCTATATTTTCAGTTGCATAAAGTATGCATCTATATTATATAAAAATGTACTTGCATTAATTAAAATACTTTGCTGCGAGAAAAATGATAACCACCATCTGACAATGTAAGACTGGCGCAAAGCTTGAAATTGCAGAATCAACAATATCCGCAAAGCACAATAAAACAAAATGTAGTAAAGCAAAGTGTATACGCCTCCGTGTCCCCCCAAAGCTTCGCTCGGCATAGTTAGTACCTATATTTACTAAAGCCTGCACCAACTTTGAGGATGTTACATTCACACCCCTTGGCATTAGGCATGGAATATTTATTATCACATTCGTCTTTTATTAGTTTGAAATCTGACATTTCTATATCAAAAGACACTTAAAAGTAAGCTCTCCGCTATTTTTTAAACTCTTTTCTCATGCTATTTAAGAATTGTAAACTTCATTAATGAAAAAGAGAGGAAAATTAGGTAATTGCTCTACTTAATATTTGTATAATGATTTATTATTATATTTGCTTGCATGTGACTCCTTTTAGAGTTTAATTAATCCCACTTAGTGTTTAAGTATCCTATATATCTGCCAACTGGAGTTCAATTTCTAGTTGCTGTTTATTAGCAAGATAATTGGGCTTATTACTTAAGCATGGTGCCTCCCTGGCACTCAGCCCAGATGGGATATTTTATATGTATTATGTCTGGAAAGGAAAGTATACATTTCCTGAAAAGCAGATGTTTAAACAACATTAAAACCTTGAATTTTTTTTTTCAAATCACCGTAATGCACCAAAGTGGAGCTACTGTTATGTTAATGTAGAGGAACCAAAAGCATTAAACTCATGAGCTAGAACACTTTCTTTTAAACTGTTAAGTTTATGTTTACTATTCTCTCAAATAATTCTATGGTTTTATTTATCTACACACATTGATATAAATATTTCTGAAGTTGTTTTACATTTCAAGCTTAGTTGGTTGAACTATGTTAAACCTACTTATGAAAAATAAATTTTCAAACTCTTACTAAGTTTTCTTGCTGAAGATTTGCCAACTTTCCAGTTTTAAGTACATAATTTATTTTGAGATACACAAGTAACAGATTACCGAAAGAAAAAAAAAGACTTGGAGTAAAGGCTTGGAGACAATTATGTTAAATTTCACCTCTAGGAATTAAAAGTGGAGGACTGACAGATCAGCTGTATAATTTCTTCTTTGCCAATTCCATCTCATTAGATGACAAACAAGATTTCGAGAACAAGCTTAAAATAAAAATTATGCTAAAAATGAGACTACATAAGCATGAAACTTGAATATACTTTAGCATGGCACATAAAACTCAGGGCAATCATATTAAAGCCAAATAACTAAGGGAGAAAGGACTTTAGAAAGTCTAGGATGGGTCTATATTCAGTTGTCAAAAGAAGGTGTCACTTTGCACAGATATATAATCCCTAGGACATATCAGTGACTTTCTTAATATAATAAGCACTTATTAAATTGTAAGTTTTTAGAAGCTGGGAAAATAGTAATTCATCATTATATTCCCAGCATTGAGCAAATTTTAGAATACTAGAAGAGACTTATCAAATGACTGCTGAATGGATAAACAAATGGTGAGGAAATTGATAAATCTACCAGTGGTACATTGAACAGCTACTATTTAAAAGCTTAACTGACTTGTAATAGAACTCAAATCACTGAAATGAATGCCAGTTTTACCATAAAATGAAATCCTTTTAATTGTATAATACCACATGATCATTTTAAGCTACACACTCTCAAAACAAAGAAATAATGGAACAGGCACATTTTAATAATGAGGTCTCAATACATAACAGTAACATGCATTTGCAAAAGCATCCAATGTAATAATAATTTGCAATTAAAAAAAAAAACTTTTAGAAACCCACTTTACTATTGGTGAAATGGAAATAAAGCTTGAGAAAGAATCTATTTATCTTTTCTTTAAAAACCCATTTGCCCTTAAAATACAATGATTCTTTTGACCATTGTGGTGAATTTATATGTACCAAAAAAAACAGACCTCAAGGAGAAATATATTTCTCTTTTCTCTCCTCTTATCTTCTTTCTCTTCATAAACTCAGAAGCACAGAAGATAAATATAACATAGGAAGTTAGAATAAAATGTCTCCCTAGGACTTCTAAAACACTTCATCAAAATGAAATAGAATTTCTCTTATCCAGTATGTGTTTCTTCTCATCTTTGGCTCTAATTTTATTTTTGTATGCCCTTGTTTCTATGAGCTTTACCAAACTACTTAAAATATCAGTAAGAGTCTGTATGACACCTACAGTTTAAAAATACAAAAAGTCATGGTACCTTTTTCTCAAAGTTCTTTTGTAGACTTTAATCCTTAGATTTCTGTCATACCTAAGCAGATTCATACCACATACAGTGTGGTTTTACATCATCAGTGATCTTTGACAATATGTAATAATAGTTTTTTTTTTTTTTTTTTTTTTTTTAAACACGCAGACTGATCCAGAAAACAAGTAGGCTGAATACTGAAGACAGGGATTAGGAGGCTCAGACTAGATAGTGAAAGATTAATGGGCACCAAACTTAAACTTTCCTACAAAAGAGAAGCAGAAGAATAATAGACTTAAATGTAAAAATTGGTCGGACATATGACTGTATAAAGTGTCAATGGGTACCTCAACTTCACATACATGTCCTTTAAGTTTGGTAGGTCTCTTACTGGCTTCTATAACATGTTAGACAGACAGACCATGGCATGGAATAACCAAGTAGAATGTGTTTACCAGAAGAAGTGTGCTATGTGATGACTTACTCTGTGCATCCTGGCATACCACTGGTGACTTATATTTGCTGAAGAACAGTTTTCATGTCGTGGCACTTGTAGTAATTTAAGCCTTCTTTTTCAAGGGGGCAAAGATCCCAGAATAACAAGATGACAAGCGTAGCAACTTCTGAAAGGTAAACCTATGCAGAAGAGAGTCCTACTCATTTGGACTAAGTAATATGAATGAAAGAAAATCTCTGAATTTAGATACATTGAGCTAAGACATCATTTAATGTGATGATGTCACATTAAATGACATTAAATGGTAATTCCCTAAGCCTCTGTTTACTCATTTTCTTGTTATGAAAATTAAATGAGAAAATATACAAAAGTAGACATAATAAAAATGGAAAAGTTCAGTAATGGTCTTCAGCAGCATCAAGTAGCATTCATGATGTTTATATTATGAAATTTCTACTACTCCTAAGGTATTGAATATATCATGTACAAGGAAACATCTCAAACTCAGGATAATCTTTTTTATTGGAGGAGAATATTTATCAAATGAAATGAAGAGAATGGATTCTGTACCACAACATTTAAATATAGTCATTTGTTACTTGGTTTTATTCCTCTAAGTAGCAATTCTAAAAGCCTTTCAGCTAGGAAATAAACTTTCCAGAAAGTTAATAATGAGAAGTAACAGTCAGGATGAATATAGAAAACACAGCCGGCCCAAGAGAGTATGTCATTTTTTTTTTCAGTTGTGTTTATATATTTCAATAAATAGCCTGCAACATTATTATTATTCTTATAACAAATAAAATATGGTCACATAATCTACTAGTGATATTCAGCTTCAGGATGACATACAGGCACCATAATGCAGTCTGTAGTGAAAATAAAATTGTCAAATGGTATATGAAGAGAATTCTTTACATTATATTGTAACCATTGCACTTGCTTTATAACTGTTATTTCCATACATGTGATCAATTGTAATAATAAACTTGGGAGACAACTGTAGTGTCTCTTGAAAAATCTTTTTTAAAAAATTAAACAAATGCTAAAGGATCTTCTCTAGATAGGAAACACAGAAAAGGTTTATAAACTCAAACCCAAAACAACAAAGTAAATGGCAATGGGATCATACTTATCAATAATTACCTTAAATGTAAATGGGCTGAATGCCCCAACTAAAAGACAAAGACTGGCTGAATGGATACAAAAACAGGACCCCTATATATGCTGTCTACAAGAGACCCACATCAAACCAAGGGACACATATAGACTGAAAGCAAAGGGCTGGAAAAAGATATTTCATGCAAATGGAGACCAAAAGAGAGCAGGAGTAGCAATACTCACATCGGATAAAATAAACTTTGAAATAAAGGCTGTGAAAAGAGACAAAGAAGGACACTACATAATGATCAAAGGATCAGTCCAAAAAGAAGATATAACAATTATAAATATATATGCACCCAACATAGGAGCACCATGATATGTAAGGCAGATGGTAACAAGTATGAAAAGGGAAATTAAAGTAACACAATAATAGTGGAAGACTTTAATATCCGACTCACACCTGTGGATAGATTAACCAAACAGAAAATTAGCAAAGAAAGACAAACTTTAAATGATACAATGGACCAGTTAGACCTAATTGATATCTATAGCTCATTTCACCCCAAAACAATGAATTTCACCTTGTTCTCAAGTGCACATGGAACCTTCTCCAGGATAGATCACATCCTGGGCCATAAATCCAGCCTTGGTAAATTAAAAAAAAAAATGAAATCATTTCAGGCTTCTTTTCTGATCATAATGTGGTAAGATTAGATGTCAACTACAGGAAAATAAACTACTAAAATTAAAAAATATAGAGGTTAAAAAACATGTTTATGAATAACCAACAAATCACAGAAGAAATCAAAATTAGCATAGAAACAAATGAAAATGAAAACACGACAACCCACAACCTATGGGATTCAGTGACAGCAGTGCTAAGGGGAAGGTTCATAGAAATACAAGCTTACCTCAAGAAACAAGAGAAATCAAATAAGTAACCTAACTTTACACCTAAAGCAACTAAAAAGAGATGAAATGAAGAACCCCAGGGTAGGTAGAAGGAAAGAAATCATAAAAATTAAGGCAGAAATAAATGAAAAAGAAACAAAGGAGACTATAGCAAAAATCAACAAAACTAAAAGCTGGTTCTTTGAGAAAATAAATAACATAGACAAGCCATTAGCCAGACTCATCAAGGAAAAAAGGGAGAAGAATCAAATCAACAAAATTAGAAATGAAAATGGAGAAATCACAACAGACAACACAGATATACAAAGGCTCATAAGAGACTACTATCAGCAACTATATGACAATAAAAAGGACAACTTGGAAGAAATAGAAAAATAGAAATTATTTTCTATTTATTTTAGAAAAGTATAATCTTCCAAAACTGAACTAGGAAGAAATAGAAAATCTTAACAGACCCATCACAAGCATGGAAATCAAAACTGTAATAAAAAAAATCTCCCAGCAAACAAAAGCCCAGGACCAGATGGCTTCACAGATGAATTCTACAAAAAGTTTAGAGACGAGCTAACAGCTATCCTACTCAAACTCTTCCAGAAAATTGCAGAAGAAGGTAAGCTGCCAAACTCATTCTATGAGGCCACCATCACCCTAATACCAAAACCAGGCAAAGATGCCACAAAAAAAAGAAAACTATAGGCCAATATCACTGATGAACATAGATGCAAGAATCCTCAACAAAATTCTAGCAAACAGAGTCCAACAACATATTTAAAAGATCATACATCATGACCAAGTGGGCTTTATCTCAGAGATGCAAGGATTCTTTAATATTGGCAAATCAATCAATGTGATACATCACATTAACAAATTGAAAGATAAAAACCATATGATTCTCTCAATAGATGCAGAGAAAGTCTTTGTCAAAACCCTCCAGAAAGCAGGCACTGAAGGACTATACTTCAACATAATAAAAGCCATATATGATGAACCCACAGCAAACATTATGCTGTGAACACTGGTGAAAAACTTAAAAACTTAAAGCATTTTCCCTAAAGTCAGGAATAACACAAGTGTGCCCACGCTCACCACTACAATGCAACATAGCTTTGAAAGCTTTAGACACAGAAATCAGAGAAGAAAAAGAAATAAGAGGAATCCAGATTGGAAAAGAAGAAGTGAAACTCTCACTGTTTGCAGATGACATGATCCTCTACATTGAAAACCCTAAAGACACCACAATAAAATTACTAGAGCTAACCAATGAATATAGTAAAGTTGCAGGATAAAAAATTAATACACAGAAATCCCTTGCTTCCCTATACACTAACAATGAGAAAACAGAAAGAGAAATTAAGGAAACAATTCCATTCACCATTGTGATGAAAAAAATAAAATACTTAGGAATAAATCTACCTGAAGAAACAAAAGACCTATATATAGAAAACTATAAAATGCTGATGAAAGAAATCAAAGATGACATAAACACATGAAGAAATATACCATGTTCAAGGGTTGGAAGAATCAATATAGTGAAAATGAGTATACCACCCAAAGCAATCTATAGATTTAGTGCAATCCCTATCAAGCAACCAACAGTATTTTTCACAGAACTAGAACAAATAATTTCACAATTTGTATGGAAATACAAAACATCCTCGAATAGTGAAAGCAATCTTGAGAAAGAAGGATGGAACTGGAGGAATCAACCTGCCTGACTTCAGACTATAGTATAAATCTACAGGCATCAAGACAGTATGGCACTGGTACAAAGACAGAAATATAGATCAATGGAACAAAATAGAAAGCCCAGAGGTAAATCCACGCACCTATGGACAACTTATTTTTGACAAAGGAGGCAAGATATACAATGGAGAAAAGACAATCTCTTTAACAAGTGGTGCTGGGAAACTGGTCAACCACCTATAAAAGAATGAAACTAGAACACTTTATAACACTATACACACACACAAAAATAACTCAAAATGGATTAAAGATCTAAATGTATTACCAGAAGCTATAAAACCCCTAAAGGAAACATAAGCAAAACACTGTCTGACATTAAGCACAGTAGGATCCTCTATGACCTACCTGTTAGAGTAATGGAAATAAAAGCAAAAATAAACAAACAGGACCTAATTAAACTTACAAGTTTTTGCACAATGAAGGAAACTATAAATAAGGTGAAAAGACAGCCTTCAGAATGGGAGAAAATAATAGCAAACAAAGCAACTGACAAAGAATTAATCTCAAAAATATGCAAGCAGCTCATGCAGGTCAATACCAGAAAATTAAACAACCCAATCAAAAATGAGCCAAATAAATAAATAGACATTTCTCCAAGGAAGACATACTGATGATTAACAAACACATGAAAATATGCTCAACATCACTCATTATCAGAGAAATGCAAATCAAAACCACAATGAGGTACCATCTCATGTGAGTCAGATGGCCGCTATCCAAAAGTCTAAAAACAATAAATGCTGAGAGGGTGTGGAGAAAAGGGAACCCCTTACACTGTTGCTGAGAACACAAACTAGTACAGCCACTATGGAAAATAGTGTGGAGATTCCTTAAAAACTTGGAAATAGAACTGCCATAAGACCCAGCAATCCCCCTGCTGGGCATATGCACTGAGAAATCCAGAATTGAAAGAGACACGTGCACCCCAATGTTCATCACAGCATTGTTTACAATAGCCAGGACATGGAAGCAACCTAGATGTCCATTGGCAGATGAATGGATAAGAAAGCAGTGGCACATATATATAATGGAATGTTCAGTTCAGTTCAGTCACTCAGTCATGTTCAACTCTTTGTGACCCCATGAACTGCAGCACACCAGGCCTCCCTGTCCATCACCAACTGCCAGAGTCTACCCAAACCCATGTCCATTGAGTCAGTGATGCCATTCAGTCATCTTATCCTCTGTCGTCCCCTTCTCCTGCCCTCAATCTTTCCCAGCATCATTGTCTTTTCAAATGAGTCAGCTCTTGGCATCAGGTGGCCAAAGTATTGGAGAGTCAGCTTCAATATCAATCCTTCCAATGTAATATTACTCGGCTATTAAAAAGAACACATTTGAATCAGTTCTAATGAGGTGGATGAAACTGGAGCCTATTATACAGAGTGAAGTAAGTCAGAATGAAAAACACTACTACAGTACATTAATGCATATATATGAAATTTAGAAAGATGGTAATGATGACCCTATATGTGAGACAGCAAAAGAAAATATAAAGAACAGACTTTTCTTTCTGTGGGAGGTGAGGGTGGGATGATTTGAGAGAATAGCATTGAAACATGTATATTGCCATATGTGAAATAGATCACAAGTTCAATGCATGAAGCAGAGCCCTCAATGCTGGTGCACTGGGACAACCCTGAGGGATGGAATGGGGAGGGAGGGAGGTGGGAGCATGGTTCAGGATGGGGGACACGTATACACCATGGCTGATTCATGTCACTGTATGGCAAAAACCACTAAAATATTGTAATGTAATTAGCCTCCAATTAAAATAAATAATTAAAATTTTTTTGATTGCCATGTCATATTCTTATTTCTGCTTCGCCCTTATGATTGGCTTGTTGACATTCTATGCTATATTCTGTGACAAATAAGATGCTTAAATTTCAATTGCTATAAAATAAAGTCAGACTGCTTGAATTCCAAAGAGCTGGTTTTAATGTTAAGACTGGCTCCAATGAAGATGAGCAGGTATTCTAGGCTCTTATTTAATCCATAGAAATTCAGGTTCAGGCAGTGCTTCCATTTCTGAATTTTCATTTTCTCAAAGGCACAGAGTGATCACCTTCTAGCTGTTCACTCAATCAACATGAAGAATTTTACTGAGGATGGACATGAATGTGATAGAGAAGGAATAGAAATTCATATACTAAGATGAAAATCCCTTCATGAACAGAACAGATGCCAAACATTTAAGTAGCAAGAACTCACAAAGAAGGACAAGAGTAGCTGATATAACCAGTGAAGTTATTTCATGATTGCATGGATAGGTGGGGTGGAGCAAAATTAAGAATTCCTTTGAGAAGTAATAATGATTTTGGTGATTATAAACTCTTCACTGAACTAACGTGGACTTTGGACAATATCTGATTACAACACCCTGGTATCATTGAAAGTTTAATTAAAATCATTTATAATTTGTGTTCAATATAGAACCTTTGGGGGGGGTGTGGCAAAGCAGGTGATGGTGTTGTTACACATGAACATTTTCATATTCAAATTTGAGTCTACAGTATACTTTAATATAGTACAACATCACTACCTGAGATCATTAGTGTATCAGCTCATACAACAAAAACATAAAGCCATTTAAAAATTCCTGCCCCATAAATCTTATGCCCTTCACTTTTGGGGTGAATTGACTCCTTATTTCTAGATCAGTCTTAATGCAGGCTCTGGGATGCATCCTGTCTTGAGGCAGACATAATTTAAGGATTCTGAGACCAACAGTTTAGGAACTTATCAAATTTGTTCTAACTTTGTGTCCATAATTGGTAACAGAATTGTTATCCTATTTCTGTTAATCAGACCCCACCTCATGCTACAGTGTCATTTTTTAATCTGTGAAATATTTTGAATAAAAGAATAATGATGGTTTTCACACATCAGAAAGATATCCATGAAAGAAATGTGTAGAATGAACTGAAAGTGGGAAAACTAAGGGACAGAGACCTTTGGGAATATAAGGTATAAATTAGAATAATGCAGCATGAGAGAGAGAAAGGAGATGAGTCAGTCAGAGTGACATTGAATAGGCCAAATAAAAATAAGCTAATTAAATGGACACTAAAAGATTGTGGGTCAATATAAAACAGTAGTTTTTTCAAACCCAAACTGGAAAAGATTACAAAGGGAATGAAAGAGGAGGAAGAACAAAGAGCCAGTACTTAGCAATTTCATGACAAATGAACAAGTACTCAAGCACACTTTGAACTAGTATTGTTTTTGTTGTAGAGTTTGTGTAAAACAGTTTAATTTGATCATGAATTGATTCCCTATGACAAAATACTTTAACAACTATGTTCCTGTAGTGATTTTAGATGTTGTAAATTCAAAGGTGAATAAGAAGCTGCTCCAATGCTGATATCACAATCTTCTGAAAAATGGTACAAACTGAGGCATTTGCCCACATAATTCAGACAAAGTAAGTTTCAATTAAAGACAAGACTGTGTTTGGTTAAATAGCTCACACTGGCTTTACTCTATTGATTAGACTTACTGCATAATGATTTGACCCTTGACTTCACTTTGCTTGTGTTAGACACAGTCAATAACCTGGTGGCCAGACTTGCAATCAAAGCTTTGAAAATAACGGTACTGATTGATCAAAAGTGCTAATGTATGTGAAAGCACCTTACAAATTGTAAAATACTATGTAGACAAAACTGCCACTGCTTTCTCTTCAAAAGTAATTTACTATTTCAAATACCAGACTACCATTCAAAACATCATTTTGTCATTTGGAATTGGCTTTGTAAGTTGTGGTGCCAGAAAGTAAAACATTTCATTGCTTTCTGGCAGATGTGTAACCTGCACCTGCAATAACATACATTACCCACTGTGATGGTTAATTCCATGTGTCAACTTTCCCCGGCCATTGCATGCTTAGATGTTTGGTCAAACATCATTCTGGGTGTTATTGTGACTGTTTTCAAGTGAGCTTAATACTTAAGTCTGTGGACTTGGACTAAAGCATATTACTCTCCATAATGTGGCTGTGCCTCATTTGAGCAACTGAAAATCTGAAGAGAACAAAAGGACCAGCTTGCCCTGAGCTACAGAGAATTCCCCAGAAAACTGCTTTTAGACTTCATCTGCAACACAGCTATTACTATGGCAGACTTCATATTCAAATGCAAACATCAGCCCTCCCAAGTCTCCAGCTTGCCCATCTTCGGATTGGAACTAAAATAATAGCTCTCTTGGGTCTCCAGCCTATTGGCCTATGTTTCAGATTTTATATTTGCCAGCCATCATAAGCTCTTGAGCCAACTTCTTATTATAAATCTCTTTAACATATAGTCTATCCACTGTCATTTGATGATTTATAATAAATAAATAGTTGGTCTTCCATCTTTCAGCCAGTTTCTGTCAAGAGCTCCTAAAAACATTGGCATGCCCTAAGTGATTCAGAGTGATAAAAGTGTCTTGATCTTCACAACAAACCCCTCTCAACCACAACTGGGTTTATGCTAATGAAATGACTTTTAGAAAGCAGGAAAAGATGAGGGCTAGTTGCCAGGGCAACCTGCTAGGTAAGTAATTGAAGAACTGGACTTTTCAGTCCCACTTCTTTAATCTCCAGGGAAAGTAGATGGACTGAAGGTTGAATCAATCACCAAAGGCTAAGGATATAATTAATCATGCCAATGTAATGAAGCTCTCATTTAAAAAAAAAAGAAAGAAAGAAACAAAAACAAGAATGGACTTTGGAAAGCTTTCCAGTTGAACTAGAAATCTGACGAGAGTGGAAGCTGAGAAAGCATGGATGATCTGCAACTCTCCCCCATTCTTAGACTGATGCATGTCTTCCATTTGGGTGTTCTTGTGCTGTATTCTTTTATAATAAACTAACAAACCATTAAGGAGAATGCTTCCTTGAGTTCTGTGAGCTGCTCCAGCAAATTAATCTGACTCAAGGAAAAAGTTATTAGAACCTTTGATCTTTAGCTAGTCAATCAGAAGCTCAGGTAGCAAACTGAATCTCTGATTGGTGTCTGAAGATGAGGAGAAGAGACGGAGACAGTCTTGTGAAACCTAGTCCTTAGCCTGAGGGATGTGAAACTATCTATAGAAAGTGAGTTAACTGCTTGGTGGAGTGAGCCCACAAACAGATCATATCCATAGGTCCTATTTGTTTCTCAAGAGAACCTTAATACATCTACTCATCCTAACAAATTTTGGGCATAGACAGATGCCAAAATAATAGCAATAATAAACAAAACAATACAACAACATTTTCAGTGTGAAAGATTAATAAGTATTATTTCATAGTAAATAAAAAATTAGCAATTAAAACACATGCAACCACAGCACTGGCATGGGAGGTCAATTTTTCAATCCATGTTTTTAAAACATACTTGGGAGTCCACCTAAGCCAGACCTGTACTGTTGTGAGTTTTCCAAAGACCATTTAAGTTTTACACTTAGTAGCAGTTTAAATTTTAGTGACATAACAAAAGTTGCTTATGAAAATGATACAAGAATTCAGCTAGGCAAGAGATATGGAATATACACATAAAAAAAACCAAAAAGCCAAAAATGGCTTATGAAATTTAAAAAATTATAATGGACAAATTTAAAAGGAAGCATTAGTATTTCATTCTTATCTCAATATTTATTCCTTTTTTCACTGGACTTAGGTTTTTATCCCAGACTATACCAGCACAAAATGTATTATTTTAGCTTCTTGGAAACTGCCAAAAAATGCCAAATACAAACGGAAACCACATTGTGAAATGGGTGCAAAATAAAAACCACTGTTTTCTCTGAAATGACTATCTTGTAAATGGAAAAGCACTGCTATTGCCTAAATTAAAAAAATAAATGATTTACTAGTATTATTCTTTAACATCTGTTCATTTTATTTACTTTATTTTACATATAACACTATAAATGCCAAAATATAGCTTAGAAGGCTTCCATATATTTATTTTTTGAGACACAACCTTGTGAGTAGTTATTTTCATTGTAAAGATGAGGAAAATAGGAATTAATCTTCTCAGGCAGCATACAGTTGTGCTCACACTGTATTTTAGATTTTGAACCCAAGAAGTCAAAGATCATTCACTACAGTCATTCTTAGCTCCCTTGTTAGACTCAACCCACGTTAGATGAGCTCTTGCCCCCTGTAAACCACCACAATGACGTTGGAGAGAATAAAGAAGCACAAATAATCATTTGGGGTTTCCAGCGATATACAATGAATGCGAGGAAAGTAAATCTTTCTGAGAAGGTAAAATCATTAACAAAACTAAAAAATATAAGGAGAATGTTTCTAAAATGTTTCCAATGTTTTCATCCTTCAGTAATGTGATTTTATTCCTTGATGTTTTGAGATAATTTTTATACCATGGGATGAGAAAGATAAAACAGACAGAATTCAGAAATAAGCACTGTAGCTTTGGCTCTCAGTTTCAAAAATTAGGAATAGAGGGTATCAAAATCCTTAGATGGGATAAGGAAGGTGCCAGAAAAGGATGTATTAAGAAAGTAGCCTGAATTCAGTTTGAAATCTGAAGCTAAGAGATGATTTAGGACTTCAGAATCAGGGCAACCTGAAGCCCCTTAAAGATATAACACAGATAGATAGGTAAATGAGTAGTATAGATTAGTGGTTCTCAGACCACTCAGGAGAGCTAAAGCAATAAACTTTTGCTTCATTTCTCTCTCTCCATCAAGGGTTGGAGGACGGGACACATCCTTACTGTTCATATATCAATTCCTTCTAAGTCAGACTTAGAAAGAACCAGCCATCTCTTTCCTTCTGATTGTTTTTCTTTCCCATCTCAGCTTATTTTTTGTTTCCTCTCTATCTCCAACTTTGAAGCCATTTTATGAACTGTCAGGAGTCACTGGAACTGCCATTAAAACAAAAACAGTCTTTCTTGGTTAAAAAAAAAAGAGAGAAAGGAAGAGAGCAAAAGAGTGAGAGTGACAGACCAGAACTAGTCTATGAAGGCATTTTCATTGGTTTCTAGCCAAATGACAATCATAAGAACAAAGCAGTACAGTCTGTATAATATAAAATTTATTCTGTGTTTTCCAAGACAATTTTGGTGATGAAATAATGTATTTCATAAAGTTATCAAAAGTGTAAGTGAAAGTTGCTCAGTTGTGTCCAACTCTTTGCGACCCATGGACTTATAGTCCATGGGATTCTCCAGGCCAGAATACTGGAGTGGGTAGCCTTTCCCTTCTCCAGGGCATCTTCCCAACCCAGGGACCGAAATCAGGTCTCACACATTGCAGTCAGATTCTTTACTAGCTGAGCCACAAGGGAAGCCCTAGAATACTGGAGTGGGTAGCCTATCCCCTCTCCGGTGGATCTTCCTGACCCAGGAATCAAACTGGGGTCTCCTGCATTGCAGGCAGATTCTTTACCAACTGAGCTATGGTAAATGTTTTATCAGAAATGATCTTTAAAAGAGTATTATCAACACTTATGTGATCTCCATATGTATGTGTGCATGTTTGTGTGAGGTGTTTATTTTTGAAAAATTTCATTTGTTCATTAAATCACAAGCTCAGAGAACCAGTGATTTAATACAACTGCTATGCTTCTTAGGAGGTAAGGGCTATTTAGATCTGAGGGGTCAGAGGCAGCATCAAGGAAAAGGTAGGAGGTAACTAAGATAGGCTGGATTTAATTATGTGGAAACCAGACAGAGGACATTCTAGAAGAAAGAAAGCTGGTAAGAAACATACAATGACTAGTTTCCTATTTTAAAGTAGGGGGGGAAATGGGCTAATTTATCTTGAGTAAAGGATGTAGTGAGGTTGAAAGTTGGTGAAAAGTAGGCCCAAGTTGATTAAAAAATTCTGAATGTCAAGCATCAATAATTAAACTTTTAGAGTTAATCAACTTCACTGCTCACAACTGAGAAAGAAATAGGCTCTAAGAAAACAAAGGCATTGACTACAACATGCTCTTTTGAGAATTTTAGTAATTAAATGGAAGGAGTTAAAATGGAAATTCAAAAAATATAGGAAGATTGAGAGAAGGCTTTGATAAAATGGGAGAACCACTATTAAGAAAGAGCACCATTCAAAAGTGTGAAACTACAAAATTCATTGCTCATGAATTGTTTCATGTAGCAGAGCAAACTGATCTATGGAGCTTGGGGGAAAAGTCTGTTTTGGGGCTGAGTTGCTTATAGATGTGGAAGTGCGGAGGAAGAAGTATGAGGACTTCAGGGACATGTTTTGTGTTGGTGTCAGACAGCTTTCATTGACTGAATATGTTTTATTTGCTTGCTTGGCAGTTAAGTTGTTATTATGGTTATAGAAAAATCAGCCTTGCCCTAACTATATGGCAACTTTATTCTCACCATTTTATAGCCCAGACTTCATATCTTTCTTCCAAGTGATGAAAGCTTGGTTCAATCACCCCCTTCTTTACCATCACCTATCATACAGAAGCTTAGCTGCTACCACACTAGCCCCCAGTGCTGTGCTCTATAACTTGTTCCCTGTGTCATCCTCTGATTCATCCTGCTACAAGGAAGATTCCATGATGTCAGTGTCCTGCCCAGTCACCTCTAATGGTTCACAGTTCCATATAATCTAAAATTCTCAATTTCTCCTTTCTCTACCTTTCATGATGAAGCCCAATCCAAACTGTTGAGGTTTATCTCCTGCTACCCCCACTTCAGTTAAGTTCAGTTCAATCACTCAGTAGTGACTGAATCTTTGCGACACCATAGACAGCAGCATGCTGTCTCCTCCCTGTCCATCAGCAACTCCCGGAGATTGCTCAAACTCATGGCCATTGAGTCAGTGATGCCATCCAACCATCTTATCCTGTGTTGTGCCCATCTCCTCCTGCCATCAATCTTTCCCAGCATCAGGGTCTTTACAAATGAGTCAGTTCTTCACATCAGGTGGCCAAAGTATTGGAGTTTCAGCTTCAGCATCAGTCCTTCCAATGAAAACTCAGGAATGATGTCCTTTAGGATGGACTGGTTGAATCTCCTTGCTGTCCAAGGGACTCTCAAGAACCTTCTAAACACCACAATTCAAAAGCATCAATTCCTCGGTGCTCAGCTTTCTTTAGAGTCAAACACTCACATCCATACATGACCACTGGAAAAACCATAGCCTAGACTATCCGGACTTTTATTGACAAAGTAATGTGTCTATTTTTTAATATGCTGTCTAGATTGGTCATAACTTCCCTTTCAAGGAGCAAGCATCTTTTAATTTCAAGGCTGCAGTCACCATCTGCAGTGATTTTGGAGCCCAAAAAATTAAAGTCAGCCACTGTTTTCACTGTTTCCCCATCTATTTGCCATGAAGTGACGGAACTGGATGTCATGATCTTAGTTTTCTGAATGTTGAGTCTGAAGAAAACTTTTTCACTCTCTTTTTCACTTTCATTAAGAGGCTCTTTAGTTCTTCTTCACTTTCTGACGTAAGGTTGGTGTCATCTGCATATTCTAGGTTATTGATATTTCTCCCAGCAATCTTGATTCCAGCTGTGCTTCATCCAGCCCAGCATTTCTCATGATGTACTCTGCATATAAGTTAAATAAGCAGGGTGACAGTATACAGCGTTGACGTACTCCTTTTCCTATTTGGAACCAGTCTGTTGTTCCATGTCCAGTTCTTACTGTTGCTTCCTGACCTGCATACAGGTTTCTCAAGAGGCAGGTCAGGTGGTCTGGTATTCCCACATATTTAAGAATTTCCCACAGTTTATTGTGATCCACATAGTCAAAGGCTTTGGCATAGTCAATAAGGCAGAAATAGATGTTTTTCTGGAACTCTCTTGCTTTTTCGATGAACCAGCAGACATTGGCAATTTGATCGCTGGTTCCTCTGCCTTTTCGAAAACCAGCTAGAAAATTGGAAGTTCAAAGTTCATGTGTTGCTGAAGCCTGGCTTGGAGAATTTTGTGCATTACTTTACTAGCGTGTGAGATGAGTGCAATTGTGAAGTAGTTTGAGCATTCTTTGGCATTGCTTTCTTTGAGATCAGAATGAAAACTGACTTTTTCCAGTCCTGTGGCCACTGCTGAGTTTTCCAAATTGGCTGGCATACTGAGTGTCACACTTTCACAGCATCATCTTTTAGGATTTGAAATAGCTCAACTGGAATTCCATCACCTCCATTAGCTTTGTTCATATTGATGCTTCCTAAGGCCCACATGATTTCACATTCCAGGATGTCTGGCTCTAGGTGAGTGATCACACCATTGTGATTACCTGGGTCGTGAAGATCTTTTTTGTACAGTTCCTCTGTGTATTCTTGCCACCTCTTCGTAATATCTTCTGCTTCTCTTAGGTCCATACCATTTCTGCCCTTTACTGAACCCATCTTTGCATGAAATGTTTCCTTGGTATCTCTAATTTTCTTGAAGAGATCTCTATTCTTTCCCATTCTTTTGCTTTCCTCTATTTCTCTGCACTGATCACTGAGGAAGACTTTCTTATCTCTCCTTGCTATTCTTTGAACTTTGCATTCAAATGGGTATATCTTTCCTTTTCCCCTTTGCTTTTCACTTCTCTTCTTTTCACAGCTATTTGTAAGGCCTCCTCAGATAGCAACTTTGCTTTTGTGCATTTCTTTTTCTTGGGGATGGTCTTATTCCTGTCTCCTATACAATGTCACAAACCTCCATCCAAAGTGCCAGTTCATCAAGCACTCTATCAGATCTAGTTCCTTAAATCTATTTCTCACTTCCACTGTATAATCATAAGGGATTTTATTAAGGTCATATCTGAATGGTCTAGCAGTTTTCCCTACTTTCTTCAATTTAAGTCTGAATTTGGCAATAAGGAGTTCATGATCTGAGCCACAGTCAGCTCCTGGTCTTGTTTTTGCTAACTGTATAGAACTTCTCCATCTTTGGCTGCAAAGAATATAATCAATCTGATTTCAGTGTTGACCATCTGGTGATGTCCCTGTGTAGGGTCTTCTCTTGTGTTGTTAGAAGAGGGTACTTGCTATGAGCAGTGCATTCTCTGGGCCAAACTTTATTCACCTTTGCCCTGCTTCATTCTGTACTCCAAGGCCAAATTTGCCTGTTTCTCCAGGTATTTCTTGACTTCTTACTTTTGCATTCCACTCCCTTGTAATGAAAAGGACATCTTTTTTAGGTGTTAGTTCTAAAAGGTCTAGTATGTTTTCATAGAACTGTTCAACTTCAGTTTCTTTAGGTCAGGGCATAGACTTGGATTGCCATGATATTGAATTTTTTGCCTTGGAAATGAACAGAGATCATTCTCTCATGTTTGAGATTGCATCCAAGTATAGCATTTTGGACTCTTTTGTTGACTATGATGGCTACTCCTTTTTTTCTAAGGCATTCTTGCCAACAGTAGTAGATACAATGGTCATCTCAGTTAATTTCACCCATTCCAGTTCATTTTAGTTCCCTGATTCCTAAAATGTTGACGTTCACTCTTGCCATCTTCTATTTGACCACTTCCAGTTTACCTTGATTCATGGACCTAACATTTCATGTTCCTATGCAATATTGTTCTTTACAGCATCAGACCTTTCTTCTATCACCAGTCACATCCACAACAGTGTTGTTTTTGCTTTGCTTCTGTCTCTTCATTCTTTCTGGAGTTATTTCTCCACAGATCTCTAGTAGCATATTGGGCACCTACTGACCTGGCGAGTTCATCTTTCAGTATCCTATCTTTTTGCCTTTTCATACTGTTCATGGGGTTCTCAAGGCAAGAATACTGAAGTGATTTGCCATTCCCTTCTCCAGTGGACCAGTCAGACCTCTCCACCATGATCCAACCATCTTGGGTGGCCCTATACAGCATGGCTTGGTTTCATTGAGTTGGACAAGGCTGTGGTCCATGTGATTAGGTCGGTTAGTTTTCTGTGATTATGGTTTCAGTCTGTCTGCCCTCTGATGCCCTCTCTCAGTGCCTACCGTCATACTCAGTTTCTCTTACCTTGGAAGTTCATGGCTGTTCCAGCAAGGCACAGCCACTGCTCCCTACCTTGGATGTGGGGTTTCTCTTACCTTGGACGTGGGGTATCTCCTCTCAGCTGCTCGCTGCTCCAGCGCTGCACAGCCACCACTCATGGCTTACTAGGCCATTTTTATCACTATGTCAAGAAGTTAGATATTGTAAATTCTAACTTTAAATCTTTATCATTCCCTAAGATAATTGGCAATGACCTGTATTTTAAGAAATAAACAGAAAAGCCACAGAATAAAACAGAAATTTATGGTAATGAATATGCACACACACACACACACACACACACACACACACACACCCTATTAAAATTTCTTTTTTTAAAATATTTTTAAAATTTGTTTGGTTATGTGAGGTCTTAGTTGCAGCACACAGGATCTTTAAACTTCCTTGTGGCAAGTGGGATCATTAGTTGTGGCATGTGACCTCTTAGTTGTGGCATGTGGGATCTAGCTCCCTTACCAGAGATCAAACCCAGGCCCCTTTCATTGGGAGCATGTAGTCTTAGCCACTGGACCAACAGGGAAGTCCCTTTAGTTTATACTTATATATAAGGATCAAAGAGTTGTCCATTACCTTAAAACAATACTATCCTCACTAGCTAGTGCTCTGGTTTGAATTCAAATCATTGTCTTACTTTCTCCTTAAATACAAAATCTGAGTCAACAAATATCAAGTGCTTTTATAAAATGAATATTCAATTAAGTTTAAGTCATTTGAGAATAACTCAACAAAGGTATCCATCTTCCCTTCTGCTTATCAATAAAGACATTTAATTCAGAGATGGATAACCTCATCTCAATAGATAAATATGACAGTAAGCTGCTCTGAGTTTTGTCTCCCTTTCTTTCTTGTGCAACAAGAAATATATTTTCATTTTTCTGGTCATTAAAGAAGAATGAATGGAGTAAAAAATGAAATTTAGCTCATTTAGATTGAGCTCAGTTCAATGAGGCTGATCTTTTCTGTTCATTTTGTTTATAAACAAATACAAACTTTATTTTGATGAAATATCTTAATCATCTCTCATTCACAAACACCAAGTCTTAAGCAGATGGACTGTAGAAGTGCCACCTCCACAGATATCCTATGCCCTTCAAAGCACCAATATAAAATCCTAGTTAACTTTAATTAAAAATATAAAAATCAGCAGACAGATATTTATATAAGTTAAGTGAATGACAAAGACTCACTGTGGCTAAATTTTAGTTTCACTGTAGGCTAGCCCAGCTTGGTAAGGCATTCTTATCATACATGTAGTAGATAGATGGACCTTTTATTTATTTATTTATTTATTTATTTTAGCATCTAGATCTCCCTCCCAAAGCATCTCAATAGTCAAACTATTTCCATTGTGTCCAGTATACAGCCTAGGTTGCATAAGAGTTCGCGGCAAGAACAAACAAACAAACAAAATAATAATTCACTGGCCAGGGAAATAAGATCCCACATGATGTGTCATAAAGCCAGAAACAGATAACAAACAAAAAAATCAAAATATCTTTGTAAAATTATTTTTTGTTGGAAAAGTTACATGAAAAAGGGGCAACTGATTTAACTTAGAAAGTATAAGGTAATTGAGCCAATAAACTTAAAATTTCAGAGTATAGAGAATCACCGAGTCAGAAAAACCCAAAGATGAGATCCAAAAGCCATATATCCCAGTTCCACAAAATCAAGAGTCATGTGATAAAATAAAAAAATAAATGGTTAATAATTGGGGTCAGATATTGGGGCCATGTATTAAGAACATGACAGATTGCTTTATAGAATTTAGATTATGTCCTTAAATAACACAAAAAATTAGCCAAAACTCTCAGAAAAGGGGACTCAAATTACCTAAGTCACATGTCAGTCACTGAAACTAATCTGGCTCAGTACTTCTGCTTTAAAACTATTTTTAGATACGGTGAGAAATCAGGACACCCCAAAGACAGCAAGCTAAACTTTTAAGATGCTAAATATTATTCCTTATTTCTTACGCTCCATCTGTTTTTACTGGCATTTAAAAGGCAATGGATTAGGTAAGTAAAACCATATCTCTTGAACCTATCCTATTCTTTTTTTGTTTGTTTGTCTTAATTTATTTATTTTTTAATAGAAACTATCCTATTCTTTACACTGACATTATAATAGCAACTAAGTCTGAAGGGTTAATGATTAAACCATTGAATGCCTACTCAGGGCCATGTATTTTGCTGGAATGGGAATAAAGTAATGAGAAAAAAGGCAAGGATAAAAGCAATTAACTAACAAAAAGAATAAAACAGAAATCACTCTCATCCTCAAAGATTTATATCCTAAAAGATAATTAATAATCTTAAGAATATATAGTCATATGAATACATGATTATTACGAATGCTGTGAATAAGAAATAAATCTTGCAGTGCAAGAATTGACCTAATCAGGGACTCTTCCCTTGAACAAACTCTAGGGTAGACTTCTCTGAGCCTCACTAGGGCTTGATCTTGAATATATCCTTAAAGCCCCAGTTTTAGAAAGAGTCCTGCTAAGTTTTTTTTAGCCAAAATCCCCCTGTTTGACATCTGCTCAAATTCCTCATCCTTCACCATCCTCTAGGCCACGTCTTATTATCTGATGAGTCTAACATGATTTCAACCAATAATTTGGTAGTTTAGCTTAGACAGAATTGACAGAGAGGAGCCTGGTAGGCTACACTCCATCCATAGCATTGCAAAGACTGGGACACAACTGAGCAACTGAGCATCCTTACTCTAGTTTACTCTTAATAATTTTTATCCTCTGATACCCACCCTGCTTCTTTTTTTTTTCCATTTATTTTTATTCCCCACCCTGCTTCTTGTTTATAAACCCCCACTTGTCCATTTTGTATTCAGTACTGAACCAAGTTCTATACTGAGTCTCTTGCCCCCTGTTGCAATAGTTCCTGATAAAAATATGCTTCACCTTTTGAACTACTGTCAGACTCTGGTTTTTCAACAACGTACACAGGTCCTGAGAAGGCAGAGGTTATTGTATCACACTGAAAAATTGTCTCTATATTTTCGTAATAGCACAAATATGTTTAACGGGATTGGCAGGAATCTGTATACTATTTATTCAGGTTAAATCAGGCCCTACCACTGCTTTTGTAAATAAAGTTTTCTTGGAACACAGTCACATCATTTTTTTTTTACATGTGTTCTGTGGCTGTTTCACCTCCTAAAAAGGCAGTTTGGTAGTTGTGACAGAGAATATGTATCCCACAAAACCTGAAAGAATTACCATGTGGCCCTTTGCCAAACACTGTTATAAACTCTTAATCAGGTATATGAAACAGTGATTTTATGAGATTGCCAAATTGTGCAAAACCTTGCCTGCTTTGGGACAAATGTCATCAAGGAACTTGTGACTAACTTAAACACTTGCTTTCTAGAAACTTACAGTTTTCTTAAAGATTAACAGAAGCCTTTGTTAAAACAAAATTGTAAGCAGACTACCAAAATATAAATTAGATTGAAATCTAATTGTGTTGTTTAAAGCAATGCAGGGAGGTCTCAGATCTCTCTGCCTAAATAGTGGGTCAATCCTTCCGGGAAAAAACAAATACTTTAGAAAATATTTCCCTGGACTGCAGAAGGTATCCTATACTTCCAAAGGAGCCACAGTCATTTATTTTCCTGGAAAACTTTTTAAAAATTTTCTCATGCAAAGAACTTGAATTAATAATATAATCATCTATATATTGTACAAATGCTTTACCTAGATAATGTGAGTGTGTGTGCTTATAAACTTCTTTTACAGAATTAATTTTACACAAACTGCAGGCATCATGGCTCTACTTCTAAGTTTTTTAGGACTGGTTCTCTTAAAGTAAGGGTTTCCCAGGTGGCTCAATCTGTTTGCCAAGGCAGGATGTGGGTTCAATCCCTGGATAGGGAAGATCCCCTGGAGAAGGAAATGGCAACCCATTCCAGCATTCTTGCCTAGAACATTCCATGGACGAGACTGGTGAGCTACAGTCCATTAGGTCACAAAGAATCAGACTAAAGTAAAGACATTCTTTTACATAACAGAACTATCATTATCACATCACAAAAAATAATTAGCAACAATTTTCCCTAATATCTAATATACAGTTCACATTCATTTTTTTCCCATTTGAATTACAACTCTCAAGCTCATGCATTCCATTTCTTTAAGTCCATTTTATCTTTATTATTCCATGACAGTACACATTTACTTTTTTTGTTTTCCTGTTTTTATTTTATTTCATTACATTGACTTTCTGGACAGACCAAAACAGTTATTTTGAAGAATATTCTACACATCTCATTGTGGTACTTTTTAATGTGTTCATTCTTTTTGTATTTCCTGGAAGCTTAATTTATTAAAACACATTGAATAAAAAAAATCTCATGAGGACACAATAACACTTTTAGGAAAAAAAGGAGAAGAAACACAAAAAGAAAATAAACACTCCAGTCTCACTGGAGGTGATTATTACATCCATTTCTTACTCTGAAAATTTCTAAACAAAGGAAAATAAGCATTCAGCCTGCTTTTAGAAAGAGCAGTATTTTATCCCAAACAGATGAGAAAAGTGCTTCTTCAGAGGAAATTTTAGTCAATAAATGCAAAAAGAGAGAATTAGAAAATCACCATTCTGCAATACCCGGGGAATCATTAATTGAGGAAAGTACAATCAAGAGATGCTAAGACTATTGGAAGAAAGACTGTTGCACAACCAGTCATTAGCCTAGTACCAAAAAAGTTACCACCCACTTCTAGGGTACTTACTCATTACAAAGGTAAAACTACAGCTTTAGATAGAAAAAAATTTGGTACCACTTTAAACTATACGATCAAAACTAATACCACTAAAACTGAGGCAACCCGATTTTATGTCAGTTTGATGTGATTCTGTAAAACACACAGGGTCACCTATGAAAGGTTCTTGCCAAATTTTTTTCTTTTTACCTGAATGTAAAGCCTTTAGACTTAACTATTAATTCTTCTAATTAGGTGCTTGATGAGACAGTCTCATAATAACAACTTGATAAATATGTGTTTGTTTTTTTTTAAGTTGCAAGTGTTCTTGAAACAAGGATCAATCATTCTGCTAGTGGGTATGACTATCGCAGCTGACCTGGGAATTAACTGAGAACCGGTACACTGCAGGGGAAAGGACAATGAACTGTGTGTAAGGAATCTCATGTTTGTACTCAGACAGACTCTTTTCCCCCCTGTGGAAGTTTGGCTATCACAGCTTCTTCTCAGAGCCTGTTCTTCCAGTGATGAAATAAGTTTGAGTAACATACTTCTCATGTTATGCACCAAAAGTCCATGACTTTTAAGTCAGAGAAAACAGTCTTACATACACTGTTTAGTGTAGTGCTTAGGAGGAGGCGGTTGAGATCCTGCCTGCCAGGCTGTGAAATTCCAGCTCCAGTGCTGCCACATCCTTTCTAAGCTGCACTGATCCATAAAATAGAGATAAGGCAATTACATTACCTATTTCATAGGGTTGTTGTGAGGATTTATTTGGTTAATGCATCTAAATGCTTAAAAAAATGACTATTGCAACATAAGCATTAGATACACATTATAAAGCAAGAGAGTTCCAGAAAAACACCTATTTCTCTTTTACTGACTACACAAAAAGGTTTGACTGTGTGGATCACAACAAACTGTGGAAAATTTTTCAAGAGATGGGAATACCAGACCACCTGACCTGCCTCCTGAGAAATCTGTATGCAGGTCAAGAAGCAAAAGTTAGAATCAGACATGGAACAACGGAATGGTTCCAGATCGGCAAAGGAGTACACCAAGGCTGTATATTGTCACTCTGCTTATTTAACTTATTTGCAGAGTACATCATGCGAAATGCTTGGCTGGATGAAGCTCAAGCTAGAATCAAGATTGCCAGGAGAAATATCAATAAACTCAGATATGCAGATGACAACACCCTTATGGCAGAAAGTGAAGATCTAAAGAGTCTCCTGATGAAAGTGAAAGAAGAGAGTGAAAAAGTTGGCTTAAAGCTCAACATTCAGAAAACAAAGGAACAAAGGTCATGGCATCTGGTCCCATCACTTCATGGCAAATAGATGGGGAAACAATGGAAACAGTGGCAGACTTTATTTATTTATTTTTTGGGCTTCAAAATCACTGCAGATGGTGACTGTTGCCATGGAATTAAAGGATGCCTGCTCCTTGAAAGAAAACCTCTCACCAACTAGACAGCCTATTAAAAGCAGAGACATTACTTTGCCAACAAAGGCTTGTCTAGTCAAAGCTATGGTTTTTCCAGTAGTCACATATGGATGTGAGAGTTGGACTCTAAAGAAAGCTGAGCACAGAAGAATTGATGCTTTTGAACTGTGGTATTGGGGAAGACTCTTGAGAGTCCCTTGGACTGCAAGGAGATCCAACCAGTCCATCCTAAAGGAGATCAGTCCTGGGTGTTCATTGGAAGGACTGATGCTGAAGCTGAAACTCCAATACTTTGGCCACCTGATGCAAAGAACCAATTCACTGGTAAAGAACCTGATGCTGTGAAAGATTGAAGGCGGGAGGAAAAGGGGATGACAGAGAATGAGACAGTTGGATGGCATCACAGATGCAATGGACATGAGTTTGAGTAGGCTTCAGGAGTTGGTGATGGACAGGGAAGCCTGGTGTGCTGCAGTCCATGGGGTTGCAAAGATCGGACATGACTGAGCAACTGAACTGAACTGATTACATTATTATTGTCCATCTAACATTATTCAAAATTATTACTATATTTTACTTGAAATGAAGTCTGAATTAAGACCATGCTGGTGGCAATTCACTTTAAAGTTACAAATATTGCTGTGGTCAATGTATTTGTCATAAAAGGCATTGAAGACAATAGTTAAAACAGTGCACCAGGCTCTAGGCTGATTTGAAATCTGAAAATCATTTATACCCTCATTCTCATTTTTATTAATATTCCTCTATTGCAGAGTCTAGAAAGCTAAGCTGTAGCAAGAGTGACATTCATGCTAAAGTGACATACATGCTAAAAGAAGTCAGTGGGAATCAACAAGTAGAGCATCTAGCAATGCTTCTGAACAAGAGAGACACAGCTAGTTTCATTCTTTTGTCCCTTAAAATGTGCCATTCTTTCTGTCTGAAACAGACAGAAAGCAGCCTTGTTGAGAATAGGAAGTCAAAAAACACAGTCTTTAAGATGGCAAAGGGCACAGATATAAGAGCTGGATCCCCCAATGACACCACTGAACATCCACAGCAGTCAGCCTGCAAGATTTCTTATTACGTGAAGAAAGTAACTCCTTATGTGTTTAAACCACAATTTATCTGATTTTCTATCACTTGTTACTAAGGACAATTCTAACTGATATACTTATTTGATTTCATTTTATGTTGTAAAAACACCAAGAGGGAGGCAAGATTACTACTTTCTGTTAGACATGTAGTAAAAACATTCTTTAAAAGCCTTGTTTTGAAAAGATCTATAAAGATTAAGTTTATCTTAAACTTTCACTGAGCTTTAAAACTTTATTTTGCTGAATGGGTTAGGGGATCATTATCTTGCATTCTGATTTATATACTCTTCAACAGAAACTGTATCAGTAGCAAACTGAGATGGGCTAATAACAAATAACTTATTTTTAAGGCTATTACAATCATCATTGCCTTATTAGATGTTTAAGGACTATGAAAAATGTCTGTTGAGTTAATGGAGTATTTGTAGGAAGATAAATAAATATTTTAATGTGGCCTATGGAGTGGCCTTCTGGCTTACTCCTTGGAAGGAAAGTTATGACCAACCTAGATAGCATATTAAAAAGCAGAGACATTACTTTGCCGACAATGGTCCGTGTGATCAAGGCTATGGTTTTTCCAGTGGTCATAGAAAGCTGAGCGCTGAAAAATCGATGCTTTTGAACTGTGGTGTTGGAGAAGACTCTTGAGAGTCCCTTGGACTGCAAGGAGATCCAACCAGTCCATCCTAAAGGAGATCAGTCCTGGGTGTTCATTGGAAGGACTGATGCTGAAGCTGAAACTCCAATACTTTGGCCACCTCATGCGAAGAGTTGACTCATTGGAAAAGACCCTGATGCTGGGAGGGATTGGGGGCAGGAGGAGAAGGGGATGACAGAAGATGAGATGGCTGGATGGCATCACCGACTCGATGGACATGAGTTTGAGTAAACTCCGGGAGTTGGTGATGGACAGGGAGGCCTGGCGTGCTGTAGTTCATGGGGTCGCAAAGAGTCGGACACAACTGAGCGACTGAACTGAACTGACTGATGGATTGTGAAGACTTTAAGAATTGTCTAAAAGATAACCTCCACCCTGATAAAAATAATCAGTTGAGGCAATTTAACAAAAGGAAATGTTGCCAGTGTATAGACAATAAATGTATTTATCATTGGGTCCTGAAACATGGAGTCTACTCTCTGGGGTGCTTTGGATAACTGGACAATCGCTCATTGCTAAATTAATATGTTAACCCTCTTCATTTTCCTTATGCTGCTAAGTAAATATAATAAAACAGTCTTGTTAAAACTCATTTTTGAATAAAATTCAAAACAACTACCACTGCAAAAATGCCAAAAGAAATGCAAAGGCACCTTCTATTGCTTGAAGCATTTTTCAGGAAGCTTACTGAATTTCAAGGAATTAGTTTTATAGCTACAAAGCTTCCTCTACTTCTTTCCCTTAAAGTTTCTGTCCTCAGTATACTACTGTAAACCACAGATTTAAACAGAGTTGCAGAAATCCTTCTTTGGTCAACTCACTTCAAGACCTATAAATAATAGAATCACCATCTAAATACATTCATTCACAAATCTCTTTTGATGTTAAATTTTCAGCAGTATCCTAAGTCTATACACCGTAAGATTTTGAAGGAATTATTTAAATTCTAGAGCACCCCAGAAACTTCAGAAAAGATTAACAAGAGAACAGAATACAAATGTATTTAATATAAGTTGTACACAACACGGGAGCCTTCAAAAGGAAATGAAGACCTGATGAAATGTTTAAACCTGAGCATTTTTATTCGAAGCTTGATGAAGAATGGGAAATCATCGAAAACATGATAGGAAAAACAGGTATGAGCTAAGGGTGGTAAAGGTTTGCCTGTCAATCCAAGAGACATAAAAGATGCAGGTTCGATCCCTGGGTCAGGAAGACCCCTTAGAGGAGGAAATGGCAATGCACTCCAGTATTCTTCCCTGGAGAATCCCATGGACAGTGGAGCCTGGTGGACTACAGTCCACAGGGTCACAAAGAATCAGACCTGACTGAAGCAACTTGGCTTCATGCTCTCCAGGGTAGTAAATTCAAGGAAACAGTACAGCCTGCTTGCTCAGATTCTTCTTGGACATCACTCCATCTTTGAAAGTAAAAAAGCTCCTTTACGCTGGGAATAGGGAAGGCCTCACATGATAGCCTACTGACCAGTTTCAGAAGAGAAGCAGGAGGCCAGACTGTCTTTACGCAACTTCTGCTTTTCAAATTCCTTCATTTTAAAAGATTCAAAGTGCCACATTTTGGGGTAGTGTGCTCAAACCCTATCAAAGTCTATTTTTGAGAGGGCCACAATTGAGTGTGTATTTAAATTGTGCATTTTGAGAAGATAGATTATTCTGGCAGATGTAGTAGCTAGTTCAAAGACTCTAAGGTGAGAATGCAGCTGATGGGATTTTAGAAACAGAACAAGGGCATGACAGCTGGACCAAAGCTAGCAGGAAACAATATGGTAGAGAACAGGCAGGGTGGGCATCCACTAGATTGTATAGGCTATGAAGAAGTGAGAGATACTAGAGTGTCTCACACAGGGGAGAAATGAAAACTTAGATGTATGTTGGAAGAACCTCTCCTTGCTGAATATGGATGCTATTACGGGACTAACTTATAGGACTACTTATGCTGAACAGCTTGTGTATGTAATGGACTATACCCAAAGTTTGGAATAGAGCAGGGATCCAACAAATATTAGCTCATTACTCTCTTTCTGTTATGATGATGCAAGACGACAATGTATGCCAAAGGAGGAACGTGACCATATTTTTTGAATCTGTTTAAATTGCCTTGCCTTACCATAAAAGTAACACACTCTCATGTATACAATTCACAAAACTATGAAGAACTATCATAAAGAAGAAGAGGAAAACCTGTAACCATAACTCCTTCTCCCAAAGACAACTGCTAATGGTAGTCTTTTCCTTCTAGACTTTTTTTGTGCAATGATATCCATATAATTGAGCTCACCTTATATGTACATCTTTGTATTCTGTTACAGTTTTCTGCCTTAATTAAAGTAGTTAAGATTTAAGAGTTTATTAGGGCTCACAGAACCTCTTTCTGGAAGCAATGTGCTATGCAAAATCAGGATGATTACTTGTGCAAATTTAACATGTCACAAACTGAATGCGCATGTGTTCTCAGTTAAGTCTCACTTCAGCTCTCAGATGTATGGAGGGCAAATGAGAATTTTTATACCAATTTAACAGATGGGTAAAGTGAAACTTCAGTGGCTAATGAGAGAAGCTACATTTCAAATGATTGGGAAAGTTCAATTTAGCTCTGTTTTTCTTCTTGCCCACCAAAGGTCCCACCAAACCTCCCTATCATCTTTTCCCTCTGTTCATCCTAAAATCTCTTCTACTCTGTGTACTTTGGGGCCTCAATATCGACCCACATCTGCATATTATTAAAAATATGGACTCCCAGGACTCATAACAGATCTAATGATGCAGAACCTGCATTTTAAAAATACCTTTAGATGATTTTTTAAAAATTGAGGTTTGAGGAGTGTGAAGGTAATACACTTTCATTTCTTTGTAGAAAGAGGCTAAAAGGACCAAGATAATTATATGGTGATCACTCAGTCTTATTCTATATGCTGAACACAAGAATTTATGGGTTTCATACAAAAGACAGGAAAAATAGCAATTCTGAGCTAAAATAGTTCTATTTGGCTATATATTTATTATTCCCTAAAATTCAACATAAAAATGAGTCCCTCACTCACTTAGCTAAAAGCCATTAGCTGAAGGGGTCAGCAAATCTTACATTTTAAAAATAATGTTCACTTGCAGATAGACTAATTCACATGAAAATGACACATGTGGATAAATTTTCATGTCAACAATGATTTTATTAGCAAAACCCTAAATGTAGTCACAAGGGATTGGTAGGACAGTTATCATATATCTATAGAATGGCAAGCTATTTGGTCATTTAAAAGGATGTAATGTTATGAAACAGGCTTCCCTGGTGGCTCAGGGATAAAGAACCAACCTGTCAATGCAGGAAACACAACTTTGATACCTGGGTCAGGAAGATCCCCTAGAGAAGGAAATAGCAACTCACTCTAGTACTTTGCCTGTGAAAACCCATGGACAGAGGAGCCTGGTAGGCTATAGTCCATAGGGTCACAGAGTTGGACATGACTTGGTTACTAAAAGAGTAACAGCAATAATAACATTATAGGACACCCTCTTAGGTGCTTTTAAGTGAAATCAATCAAGTTGCTTTATTCATGTATGTGTCAAACTATATTTAAAGACACAAATATGACTGTAAATATATAATATTTCTGGAGGAATACACAAGACACTAGCAACTTATTTTTGTGAAAGTGGAGCTGAGTGACTTAAAAACAGAAAGAAACTTACATTTTACCATGCATGTTTACATATTTTGAATGGCATAAAATGTGCATATATTATCTAGTCTATCATTTTAAATAAACACCTATAGAAATAATTTCTGTTCTGATCAAGGGAAATGGGGGGAGCAGTAATTATCGTGAAAACAATCATTGCATGACTTAAAAGCAGAAAATAGTAGAAATGGAGCTCAATTTGCAATTTAACAATCCATCTCTAACTAGCAGAGCAACTAGTTATTTTCAAGTCTCAGTATTTATTTTATTTATTTATTTTTTATCTTTTTTTCAGTATTTATTTTAGAGGAGAGCAAACTATCTCTTCCACTGATCACCTTATAATGCTGTAAAGATAAAATTAGGAAATACACGGGGAAATCCATTATGAATTGTAATATGCCATACAAAATTAAGTCTGTGTTATTGAGCCTGGATGCTTAATGTTTTGATATTCTCTAAATGGAACCACATCAAATATTAACCACCTCCATTATTGCTCCCCTCCAATACAATCTACATTTAGGTAATAAATGAATCCTCCTGAATCACAAATCTCAATTTGAATCTGCCTAAAAAAATTCCAGAAACATGTCAAATTTGTTTGGCATTCCAGGCTCATAGTGACCCTGACCATTGTACAAAAAACAATATAGTTTTCCTTTTATTATTTTTTAATAAAAGTTCCAGCCCAAGGGTTTTCTTTGGGTTTTCTTTGCCCCTAAACAGTACCCTCAGTTTTCTGATGTCAGGTTGTTAGAGTTTAGTTTGTGGCAAGGATAGGAAGAATCTGCTCATTCTCATGCCAAACCAGTGATTTTGTGAGGTAAAACTGGTGGAGAGGACAGGTGATTATGATGATGATGATGTTGTGACACTATAATCTGTTCTCTTACACATGCTAGCAAGTGGCAAATGAAGCTACCTGAAATAATCTTTTAAATGTCTCAATTTCTATCTTATCCCAGTGACACCTAAGAGGCTATAACAATTAAAAGAGGGCATGTTTTGTGTACTTCTCCTAGATTATCTATTCTTCTTTCTTTGATGGTGGAAAACATATCCATCCTTTAAGGACCATTTCAAATGCAATGCCTTTCAAGAATCTGCTTCTAGTGACCTCAATCCAATGCTACTTAGCCTTCTGTGAATTACTACTATATATTCTTATTTGTATTATGAAATGTCACATTCTCATGTGATATAACTGAGTTATATTTTCTTTCCTAATATAGTATCTGCTATATGAGGTCAAAATTGTGTCTTCTTCATTTTCCTATCAGTAAAAATATTTCATATTGAGTAGGCATTCAAAAAATTTTAATTCATCACATCAGTAAGTAAAAACTCTCCCCCAAATCCACTTCAACCTACATGATAAAACAATTCAGTCTGTAACTGAAAAACAACTAACTACAGAAGGAACACATTTGATCAACAAAGAAAATGCCTTTATAAAGACCTCTACTGTACTGGGAATTCATTTCCTGTAGCTACCCTATTACTGAATTTTGTTCAAAAAGAAACACCACTATTTGTACAAACTAAGGTAAATTATTCTCTAAACTTGCAGTACATACAAATTAGCAGGTTATTTTCAAACAGTTAACTTTGCTTCGGTTCTTATTTGCACTTGCTTAAAAGTTCACCCTCCTTGTATTCATGAATCTATTCAAAAACCAAATGCTCAAAACAATTTAACAAATATAGAACAGAGATTTTTGTTTCAAATTGGAATCCCAAGAGAAGGGGAAAATTACAGTGACATTAATAACTAATGACTCAATCAAAAATTGATTTGAGACAAATTAACAAAGATGAAAGTCAAATTTAGACTCATTTAGTCTGTCTAGAAGAATCGAAGGAGAATGAAAGCCAATAAGTGCTAAAATTTCGAGAGAAATTACACACTGAATTCATAATCACTACACTTATTTTGAAATTACTTCAGTGAGGTTTTTTTTAAATACACCAAAAGGTATAGATGATTTTGTAACCTTTTTAATATAAAGACAGTTAACATTCATCAAGTTTCCATATTGAGCTATTCAATAGAGGTATCTGATGCATACCTGACCTCACATAGTTTCATAGCTTTAAGCATGAGAGACTGAATGGACTTTGAAATAGGCAAATGGAGAATTAAAAACAATTTCTATCCCCTTGGCTGGTTATGATTTTACTAAGCTTTCAACTGGCCATTTGCTTGGCCCTCCACTCATTTTTTCCAAGTTTCTCAAGTTAGTCATAACTACCTAACTATATAACTACATAACTGGTACCTCAACTTCCCTTTTGATTTTCCTAAGGAAGTTATCTTTCCTTACAACAAAAAGCGGTACTGACTCACTCCAGTCTGCAAAGCAATTTATTGTTAGGAAAAGGTGGAACTAGGTTCTGAAAGAGGAATAGCCTGAGTGTCTGGCTTTCTAGGAAGCAGAAACAGATTGTCTTTTTGAAGATACAACCTGTTTGATGAATACCTCCATTCAACAATGAGTTTCTGGGAAAGAGTACCTGGTTATCCTAGTCCTTCTCCCAAACCCATCCCCCTCATCAAAGTCAAGGTTGCTTGACCTACAGTTAAAAGTGTACCCCACCTGGAAGGGGTACGAGAGCTTCCCAGCTGGAAGGGAGAGGACAAGCGTCTACCTCCTCTCTGACCCAAGCACCCTTCCATTTTCTCAGAACCTTTTCTTACAGGCACACAGATCTCAGATTACCAGTAAAAGAACCTTTCAGATTTAAAGTCACGGAAAATAGCTCGCACTGTTACGTCTCCTTGCCTTTGCTCACATGGTTCACTCCGACCGGAAAGTTCCTCAGCCCTGGCCTGGTGAATGCCATTCTCAGCTAAACCTAGTTCAAATACCAACTCCTCGGTTATAGTCATGGGTGCTCAGGCCTCTCAAAGAGGAACGCACAGTCCTGCGCCTGAGCTTCCGAGTGCAACCGTCCTCCCCGTGAGCGCTCGCTAGCTCCGTTACACTTAGTTGTGCAAGTGGCCGACTCCTGAGCCGAACAGTGAGCACGCTGATTACACACGACTTTGTGACCTTGTACAGCTCCACATTACGCACGGTTCACGAATGTACTCTGAATACAGAATTTTGAGGATGAAGCCCAAGCTTCCGCGGCACAAGATGGAGCAGCTCCTGCCGGGGTCAGGCCAGCAACCCGAGCTGAGCTGGAAGTTCCTTCAAATGCTCCGCTTGACCAGAAATGCAGTATATCCTGTCAGACAACTCCCAAAGCCAAGGCAATTCTGTGCTCTGTTCTTCTTTCCTTCTTTTTGGAGCTTTCCAAACAAGGCCTGGGAACTATGCGAATCGCTCAGATCACTTCAGCATTGGTGCTTCTGAGGTGCTAGAAAGTCCCCACTGGCCCCCGGTCCCGCGGGAGTGCGCTGCCCTGCTCCCGAGGTGTGGTCCCCGCCCAGTCCACGCGTGAGCTTCCCTTCCATAAAGGACCTCAACTCTACTAAATTGCTTTAGTGTTGTAGTTTGACAGTGCTAAACTGAGAAGTTCCTTACAGACACTGTCTGATTCTAGTCTGTGGGAATATTATATGTAATTACAAAATCAGCACAAGTTTAAAAATTGAGGGATGAACTAGAGGCCACTTTAAGACTTAGTTTGAATTACTTAAATATTTCCACATAATTAATATTATGATGGTCACAAAGGAAAAAAAGAAAAGAAAACAAAAGAAAGAATGTATTAGGAACTCAAAAGCCTCTAGGCTAGACTTTACAAAAAAAAAAAAAAAAAAAAAAACCCAAATATTCTTACCTCTTACAAACGTAGTATATGATATGGATGTTAATATTATAAAAAGAAAATATGTAAAGGAAAAACAGAATGATGAACACAAAATATGAAGAAAAAAGTAAATTACTCATATGTGCAGAAAGTAACATATAAATATCGAAGAAAGGAATACAAAAAATCTTAGTTGAAAAGAGAAATTTGTACCCAATAATCTAATGCAAACAGCTACTTTTCCTACCTGCTTAAGGTAAATTGCAAAGTGCCTAGTTCTTCAGAATTCTTAGAAGTATGACTGCCCAATTTTTTGATATTTAAATTTCTTCACTCTTTAATATGTCAATTTTTATTTGTCCCATTTTGTCTCTTCAATGAGATTTTAAACTCTGTGAAGATAAGCACCATCTCTTTTTCTTCTGTGGTATTCTGAAAATCTGAACATTCTAAATGGGTATAAATTCAGAGGTCCTCTAAAGCACACAGGGTTATTATTGCCTTATTTCCTCAAAATATTACAATGTGAATATTATTATCAATATTTAATTTTAAGATCACCTCCAAGTAATCTGAACTGCCCTGAAAATCTTGTGTTTGTAGAATACTCATTTGAAATTATCCCCAGGCAGGCTACCAAAGTAGTAATAATGATAAAAATAACAACAACAACTACAGCAATAATATTAAAAAGCAGTAAAGAAAACTGGGAAAGTCAATAGAACTACTGAAAAGGAATTCCAAGTCTATATTTATAGTTCATTTGAATTTAATAGCAGATTAGACTTTGAGTGGTTACTGTGTGTTTCAGCAATTCTGCTGATAAACATTAAGAGGGAAAAAGCAATTTTCTCCAGACAAACATAGATCTTTGACACTAACTACACTCTTACTTGCACATACATGGTTTAGATTAACTCATAGCCCCTTAACGTCAAACAGATCTGTGGTGTTTGAGTATTAATCACCTTCATAGGAACTCACACTGAATACCTACTTTGAGGTGGCTAGTAACTCAGTTATTGAGTTTTAGTCCACTTCAGTGACACAGTAATTGAACTACAATAACTCCATCTGACTGTGGAAAATAATTTTGAATTTAGTATTACCACAACTTTACAAATTTGGATAAATCAAGTATAAATAAATAGGTATATATTAATTTAATCATAGAAACAGTTGTAAATTTTTATGTTCAAAGCAAACATACAAAGTTGAGTTCATTTTATGTTGTCTGAATCTAAACACATCATGGGAAGAATTTTTTTTTTTTCCTGACCATATAGATATTAGTTAACCCATTTATTGAGTACCTGTTAGATAACCAACACTAAACTAAACATGAGCCCTGATTAGGGTGGATTATAGATGAAACGACCAAGGGTATCTTAAAGCAAGAAACCTTAAATTTTTAACAGCTAGACTCGTTATTCACAAGGCACAGTAAGGCCCTAAGAACTCTTTCAAGTTGATTTTCATCTTGGAGAGTCCAGATTATGTTAACCTCACCTCAGAGCAAGACTTGATTCAGACCTCAGGCATTTCTGACCTGATTAAACCTTGGCATCTCTGGTTGGATTCTCAGTCAGATTCAGCAGTAAACAGTAGGTTGTTTGTAATCTCTTTCATCTTGCCCTCTTCCTTTTCCCTTTCTTCCCCACTGAAAGAGTAGTCTGCTCATGACAAGGAAAAATAAGTACATTTTCTCATAATTTCCCTCTTTCATAGGCCTCTTTCTACTGGCTGTGGGCCCACATCATGTTGAAAGCCTTTGAGAAATGCCTCACACTCTAGATTCTGAGTCAGCTCTTGTGATTACCTTGCAGACCTCAGTGTTGGCAGAGGCACTTCCTTCCTGCACTCACCTGCATAATGGCAGGTACTTTTCCCAGGTACAGAGCTTATCGAGTTTGAATCCAGGCTCCCCTGGCTGCTTCTGTCTCTAACAGATGGGTAGCCAGCCACGGGTGGTTCTATCTCAGCAGCCAAGATTGACTTGGCCTGCCTCAACGTGCTGGTGTAGAATATTGGAGAAATGACCAACTGCACTGCGACTGAAGAAGGCTGGCTGGAAACATGCCTGTTTTCAGCATAGAAGAGATTTTTCACTCCACTGTGAACAGATATTTTTAATGATTTATGTCAATAAAAACCTGTATTTGTTTTTGCCTGTCCTAGTATGTCTTCAGGCCTGGATGGTGGCGGGGGTGGGGCTGGAGGGTGATGGTGGAAATGGGTGGGGGGAGGATAAGTGAAGTTCAGAAATGGATAAACAATAGAGTTTTAAATAGTCCAGAAGGGAAATATGAACTACTAAGCATGGTACTCTTATTATATTCTAGTCCTATTAAACTTAACTGAACCAAATGTTCTTCCTTTCTCTTTCTTCTCCCTTCCTGACATTTATGGTTTTGTACAATAATAATTTACTGAGAGATGAACTTGTACTAGTTCTTCCTTTCTTTTTCCATCTCTTCATTGCAAGCTAGAAGGCAGGCCCTTAGTCACAGATTTTACAGAGTGGAAAACAGAAGCCACTTAAAGTTAAAATCTCTTTTCCTGTCTTTCATAAGAACTTTTAAGAAATAAGGCTAGTGAGTTCCTTCAAGGGCAGGAAGAAGAAACATAGTTTTTTTTTTAAAGCTAAAAAAAAAAAAATGGCGATCAGGTAAATAAGAAAACAGGACAAAGAAAATGGGTTCCTTAAGTCTTGGGAGCAGTATCTCAGGGACTTAATTTGGTATTTATGAGAAAATTGGAGCCCACGCACGGGAACTTCTGTTTTTCCCATAATTGCCTTTTCCCCAAGCACAGTATCAAAGCAGCAAAGTTATGACTAGGGACACCAAGGAGAGTGGTACAATGGGCATTTCACTGACATAATGGATGGATGCCCAGTGACCAATGGTCCTATTGATGTGTCCAATGTCATGACACTGAAGAGTCTTCAGCATTTTCCACAATTCTGGGCAAGTCAACTACAACAATACTTAATATTACTTTTCCTATCAGGGGCTTCCCTTGTGGTTCAGAGGGTAAAGCGTCTGCCTGCAATGTGGGAGACCCAATTTGATCCCTGGGTTGGGACGATCCCCTGGAGAAGGAAATGGCAACCCACTCCATTATTCTTGCCCAGAGAACCCCATGGACAGAGGAGCCTGGTAGGCTACAGTCCATGGGATCGCAAAGAGTCGACACAACTGAGCAATTTCATTTTCACTTTCCTATTAGCTAATGGTAGGGAATGTTTGAGTCAGAAAGAGTTTTAATTTTAAAAAACAGGTAAATTGGACTTTCTTGACCATCCGAGTTTATGGATTATGATTTGAGTTGGGTGTATCTTTCTGCTTATAGATGATCATGATAAAGGCCTTGAAAAGATGGGGGATACTGCAGTTTTTCTTATAGATGAGGTCAGAAGCCCTTACTCACAGAACATCCCTTCATATTTTCATTGTCATTGCACTTTGTTGTCAGTGATGGTTTATCAAGAAAGCTGTGGTTGGAGCCTAGGCCCTGGAAGAGCCCCCCCCCACCACCCCACCAACCCCTCTAATCTCACGGGATGGTTGCTCTATGTGGCAGAATCTTCTTCTAAATGAAAGGCATGTTGGGCAGAAAGAGAAATGGTCCCATATGAGTTGATATTGCAGGATATATAGAGGGAAAGCCCCCCTTTTCATACATACCAATGTCAGAGGATTTTACTCTTTCTAACCTCATTATAAAACTTTTATATTCTTGACTAGTTGGTGCTTCTAGCTTATCTAAGTTTGCAAGTGGTGCAAAAACAAGAAGCCTTGTCTGGAGAAGGACTTCAGAGGTCACCCTGCCTATCTCCCTGCCTCCAGGCAGATTAGCACCTAAACCAAGCAATTAACAAAAGTACTGTCTATTTTTAAATGGCTCAAGAATCAGCATTATGTAACTTCACTTTGGTAACCCAGTTTAATGTTTACCAAACTGTCGCTAAATCCATCCTTCACATAATGTAAAAAAGTAATAATAATAATAAGAGGAATGAGAATGATAAAATGAAATAAACCAAAAGAAAATGTGCTCTAAACTCAAGGAGGCTGCTTATATTAAACTGCCCATCAGTCCATTTTAAGCTATGCTTTTTCTTGGGCAGAGGAGAGGCCGGGTACGGGGCAGTCTCTGGGGCTTAGTACTGCCTAGACTCTGGTCCACTACAGCAACCACAGCCAACCCCCCCCCACCCCACCCCTGCCTTAGTTGGCTGAGTGCTGCCACTTGCCCTTCTTCACTCCATGCTCCACTTCCTCCCAATGCACTTAGATTCCCAGGCCACTCGCTCATGCATATATTCATTTACTTCTTTTTTTTCACATTAACCCTAAATATTCTAACTCTTATATTGTCTAAAGTTATCTTATTTATTTTGCTTATTTTTCACTCTGTTCTACTTGATCTAACTTCACTTCTACTAAATGGAAGTTTCCAGAAAACTAGGGCAGTGTCAGATTAGTTTATGATTATCTATCCTATTGATAGATTATCAATAGGAAAATAGCAGGTGTTAAAAAAAAAAGCAGGTGTACATCAATTATTTTTAAATGATAGAATAAACTGACTAAGATGCTGATACATTTTCCAAGCAGTATCAAGTGTCTCATTTGTACAAAGCACTTGTGGATTTTAAAGATGTGTTTATGTCAGTACTTACAAGCCAGGCAAAAGTTAAAGCATGATCTAGTTTGTTCTAGGAGAGAGATAAATAAGGAGTTCACAGATGACATAATCCTAATGAATTCTAATGGGCTTCCCTTGTGGCTCAGCTGGTAAAGAATCCACTTGCAATGTGGGAGACTTGGGTTTGATCCCTGGGTTGGGAAGATCTCCTGGAGAAAGAAAAGGCTACCCACTCCAGTTTTCTGTCCTGGAGAATTCCATGGACTATATAGGCTATGAGATCACAAAGAGTTGGATACGACTAAGAGACTTTCAACTTTCAATGAATCTATCTTGTTTAATTTCTATTCTTTTTCTCATTCACATTGCTTTGACACTCAGGCCCCACTTTTGCATTGACTATGGCAGCATAAATCCGCAGTCTCTTAAGAAATAACAAGATTTGTCTTTGCTTACACAATCACTTGTGAGATTTCTCTGAAGGATGTCCAGAAAGAAGAAATTCTATCTGTGGCAGATACTATGTTATCTTCCCCTCATAAAGAAGGGAAAGTATAGCTGGTCAGTCAAACCTTCAAGAAATCCAGAGTCTCAGGAATGCCCCATAGTTATACTTCAGAATAATTCATAACACCTGACATGTACATTTTTCATATATCAGACATTCTACAATTTGACCAATAAAATGATGTGAAACTCATTTTCATCCATCCAGAAACTCCATCCAGAACTTGTTCAGCTTTAAAAAAGATCTTGTCTAGCTTAAAAAATAATCAAGAGATTATCTAGAACTCAAATTCCAAGAAGGACTTCCAATACTTTTCAAAACTGATAATACACATATTACTTTCTCACAGCTTCTGCACCAAATAAGCATTGAGAACAAGGGCAAGTTAAAAGAGGTTAACTCTTCCTGCAAACTGCTACTATCTGTGATATTTGTCTCTTGGTTGGAATGACAGTAACCTAGTGAAAACTCACACCAATTTTAAGGAAATGTTAAACTCTTCCCAAGGGTCTATGAATGATACATCTTGAAACATAGAAACCTTCGTGTTGCTTGTTGAGGATTCCAGTCACAGAGAAACTGGTAGTATAGTCAGCATAGTGTTTCCACCAGAGTGATAAATCAGTGATACAATGTGAGTGTACATGCATCCACCTTGAAAAGCAGAGAAACAGTGGAGGAAGCTAGTCATTTTTAATCTCCCTCTTACAGGAGGTTTGGATTCAGTTGGATCCAATTATTTTCCAAAACTGAGACGGTAAAGTAGACATCTGATTCTTGTACTTTGAGCATGTCATTTAATTCATTACTACTCTGAACACGGGCAAAGAACAAAATAAGGAGTTATGATGAAATTCTAATCTGGTATGCTTCGAATGGCCAGAAGAATAAATATCTTGCATAACATTACAAGGAGTACACAAAATATACTTCTCTTTCTTACAAACTTTATCAACAGCCACTGCTTATCAGTTATATAATACAGTCATATGGACTTTCTAATAGTTTCTCTCTTTTGATATATGAATTCACAGTTAAAATACTTTTAAGAGTCACTTCATATCCCATCGGTTTTATCTACCAATTTTCATGGCCTAAAGCAGGACTGGATGAAGAATATGCTGGAATCAAGTTTGCCAGGAGAAATATCAATAATCTCAGATATGCAGATGACACCCTCCTTAAGGCAGAAAGCAAAGAAGAACTAAAGAGCCTCTTGATGAAAGTGAAAGAGGAGAGTGAAAAAGTTGGCTTAAAACTCAACATTCAGAAAACGAAGTTCATGGCATCTGGTCCCATCACTTCATGGCAAATAGATGGAAGTGGAAACAATGTAAACAGGGACAAATTTTATTTTTTGGCCTCCAAAATCAGTGCAGATGGTGACTGCAGCCATGGAATTAAAAGACACTTGCTCCTTGGAAGAAACGTTATGACCAACCTAGACAGCATATTAAAAAGCAGAGACCTTACTTTGCCAGCAAAGGTCCATCGAATCAAAGCTATGGTTTTCCAGTGGTCATGTATGGATGTGAGAGTTGGACTATAAAGAAAGCTGAGCACAGAAGAATTGATGCTTTTGAACTGTGGTGTTGGAGAAGACTCTTGAGAGTCCCTTGGACTGCAAGGAAATCCAACCAGTCCATCCTAAAGGAAATCAGTCCTGAACATTCATTGGAAGGACTGATGCTGAAGCTGAAATTCCAATACTTTGGCCACCTGATGCAAAGAGCTGATTTATTTGAAAATACCCTGATGCTGGGAAAGATTGAAGGTGGCAGGAGAAGGGGTCAACAGAGGATTAGATGGTTGGATGGCATCACTGACTCAATGGACATGAGTTTGAGTAAATTCCAGGAGTTGGTGATGGACAGGGAGGCCTGGCGTGCTGCAGTCCATGGGGTCACAAAGAGTCAGACATGACTGAGTGACTGAACTGAACTGAACTGAAAACTGAAAAGGGGCATGAGAATGTTTAAAAAGCATCTTTTGGGCAAATATTTGATTTTTCCCTCTTGTTTTGGCAAGGAAAATTTATCCAAACATTTGATTTATCTACAAGCTTTTTTTTTTTTCTCAAGTGGGTGCCATATAACATTTAGTTAAAGCTTTTGCTTCATTTTAATCATTTTTGATCTCCACTTTTGTTTTTCAAAAATGTGATTTTGTTGGCCATCTCTTCATTGACATTTCCTCTCCATTGGCTTCTGCCCTACAAACATCTGGATTCTTCAGGGCTCTCGGGCATTCTTCTTAGTACTCCTTCTGAATTTAGAGATCATTTCCTAGCCTCTTCCCTAATGTTCATATTCAAAGCAGAGTGTATAAGCATCACTCGTGACCTTCACTCCAGAAACTCTAAACTCTAATTCAGTGGGTTTGAGTCAGAAACTAGGAATCTTAATTTACATGGATTCTGTGTGAGATAGACACACTTGGCCAAGATTGGGAACCCCTGTCTTGTTTTCAATCTTTGATGTTATTACAACTTTTTTGTTTGTTCATTTTTACAAATATCTCCTTTATTTTAGATTCTTAAATCCAAGTCTTCAAGCCTCATCTCTAATCTAAGTTCCAGCCTTCATTTTCAAGAGGGTACTGGACTCATTCATTGGACTATACTACTACCCTCCAAAAGAATATATTAGGTGCATAGCACATACCAGGTACTGTGCTACCCACTTTATATACATCACCTCAAAAATCTCTTGAGGTAGAAGTTCCTAGTTGCATTTACCAGATCAGAAACTTTACCTCAGAGAGGTTCCAGGGATCACCCTATATTATATAATATTAAAGGAGTCTATTGGCTGGATTTTTTTTTCTTTCCATTAAATAGTACCTTATACACGAACATAAATTTGATTCTGAATTTCTCCTTCTTCCAATTGATTCATTTTCCTAAATTTCACTTTTTTCCTGTGCATACTTCTACAATTTTTGTAAATGTATACTAGAACATTATTATGAGTTAAAAATTGTTATCTCATGTCATGCTTCCAACAATATTTTGAACTAAATACTATATTACAGATGAGGAAATTCAACTCAGAGAGTGTGCATATTATATCCAATACAATGTACAATGGCAGACCTGGGACTTGCCTGAACTCTCAGCTGTCTTTCTCAACCAAAATGCCACACTTAGTAGGAAATAAGGACGCTGCTGACTATCAGGAATAATACTGAGCAGTAGTCAAGGGTGCCTGACCTAACTCTGAAGGTAAAATGTTAAAATACCCAACTGTTTCATAAAATTCAACCAGTACACATTTGGGAAGGAAACATGACATACCATGGGATTAAAACACAGCACTAAACTCACTCATTTTACTAGAGTTTTACACATTTATCATGTGTATTATGGCTGCTGGAGATGAGAAAATGAGCCCCAGAATTTTTTCAGGGTGAATAACTCTTTTTGTAATTGTATAACAGGGATGAAATTATTTCAATATTTTCCAAACAGAATCATCAGGAAATACACAATAAACATTATGACTACAGAGGAACAAAGAGGTTTCTCTGGTAGCTCAGCTGGTAAAGAATCCACCTGCAATACAGAAGACTCCAGTTCAATTCCTGGGTCAGGAAGATCCACTGGAGAAGGGATAGGCTACCCACTCCAGTAAACTTGGACTTCCCTGGTGGCTCAGCTGGCAAAGAATCTGTCTGCAATGTGGGAGACCTGTGTTCGATCCCTGGCTTGGGAAGATACCCTGGAGAAGGGAACAGCTACTCACTCCAGTATTCTGGCCTGGAGAATTCCATAGACAGAATAGAGTCCATGGGGTCACAAAGAGTCGAACACAACTGAGCAACTTTCACAGAGGATCCAATGATGACAATTGGAATATTTTAATAGAGTTCCTGATTGTGTTTGTATTTGAATCTTGAAGAAAAAAACCTGAGGATGATTAAGAGGTTCAGTTCAGTTCAGTTCATCTGTAAATTAGAAGGGCAATCGATTTTTAATGAAAATCAACATTAGGCATGATTTGTTCATAATGTCTACTAAGACTCATTCACAAGTTTACTATGTAAAGAAACCAGGCTATTTCAGAAAGCTTATTATGTCTTAACATGTGAAATGATTTTAGGTCTCAAACCATTGGTGAAATTATTCATCTTTGGAATCTGGTATGCCAAGAAAAAAAACATTTTTTTTCTTCAAAAATTCCCATTTTTGCTTTCTTGTAAATCATTGGTGCTACCTTAGTACATGAGAAGACAAATAATGTAAAAAAAAATTCAATTATTTTCCCTGTTTTGCAAGTAATCTTGATATAATTTATTCCTGGAAAATGGAATTATTTTATCTCCAAAAAAACATAATCATTTAATTTGGTCCCCCTATCAGTCTTTCAGCATCTATCACCATTTTACTTGATGAAGGATTTCATCAAGTTTTACATAACAATGTTTGTGTATACCCAGAATACTTCAGTATTGCATATGAATGGCTTGCTGGAAGGAGTTGACTTTGCCCAGGAAGAACAGAGATGTTACAAAGGTAAAGAAAAAAAATATATATGTGCAGAATATTCACTACCATATTGAAAATTATATGATGGGGGAAAAGAAAAAACAATAACTAATGCTGATAATATGTGTTACTAGGTTTTCCCTTCTTAAGGAAGTGGCCATGACTTCTTTTTCTTTGCATTTTGAGCAAGTAACTGTGCTTAGCAAATACTCAGTAAATACTGGGTTGAAATACTTAAAAAAATACTATGTGTATTATGTATTTTCTCAAACTGTCTTTGTAACATGTTAATGTTATTACATTGATACCTTCGAACTGTGGTGCTGGAGGAAACTCTTGAGAGTTCCTTGGACAGCAAGGAGATCAAGCCAGTCAATAACTAAAGGAAATCAACCCTGAATATTCATTAAAGGACTGACTCTGAAGCTCAAGCTCCAGTACTTTGACCACCTGATGTGAAGAGTCAACTCATTGGGAAAAAACCTGATGATGGGAAAGATATTAAAGGCAGGAGGAAAAGGGGACAAAGAAGATGAAATGGTTGGATGGCAGCTCCTGTTTAATAGACATGAGTTGAGCAAACGACGGGAGATGGTAAAGGACCAAGAAGCTTGGTGTGCTATAGTCTACAGGGTCACAAAGAGTCAGACATGACTGAGCAACTGAATGACAAAATATTATTACATAAATGAGAAAAGCCACTATAATAGCAAATATACAAAAATGATGCATACTATGAGTTCAGTATTAGGTGGACATCCATAACTCTATGAAAGGGCTATTGAGTGTGTGTAGTCATTTCAGTCATGTCTGACTCCTTGTGACCCTATGAACTGTAGCCTGTCAGGTTGCTCTGTCCATGGGATTTTCCAGGCAAAAATACAGGAGTAGGTTGCCATTTCCTTTTCCAGGGGATCTTCCTGACTCAGGGATCAAACCTGCATCTCCTGCGTTGCAGGTGGATTCTTTACCACTCAGCCAACTGGGAGGCCCAACAAGGGCTATTATTACCTTCTTTTTCAGATGAAGCAACTGAGGAACAAAGAGATTTAGGATTTTAGTGAAGTCCCACTCCTAGTCCCTGGCAAAACAAACAATACCTCTTTTTAAAACTGTGCTCTTACTTTGCAAATTATTTGTACAAATAATTTTTAAAAATATTTTGAAAGCTCTTTCTCTTTTATTTCTAGCATCCAGGGCTGCATTTCTTAGTCTGAAGATTCCTCTAATGACAAATAAAGGAAAAGGAAATTCAAGCAAGTTGCCACTGCTGATGCCACTGAAATGTCAAACTATGAACTTCTCCTCCCTGTCTCTGCAAATCCCTCATCTCCCAACATCATTTTCTTCTTGACCTCTTTTCTTTACATGTGCCTCCCAGTCCCCCTACCCTCATACTCATTAAACTCACAAACTCGTCATCTCTATTCACTAAAAAAAAAAGAGACCCCAAAATTTGCTGAGCTCCCCAAATGAGTATCTTTTGGAAAGAACAGAATCAAGACAGAGAACTGCACTTCTCTATACCCAGGAGAGCTTTACTGCATCATCACAGGCATGAAAGGAGAAAAAGTCCTCTCTTCGACAGCACCAAAACAACTAGAGTCATTCTGCCTCCCAAGATGAGACACAGGGGAATATGTGAATAGTATTTTGTCAGTGTGACTCAGTTCCCTGCATTCTGAAACCAAGTGTTGTGCTGATTCTAAATATTCAAGAATCAGGCCTGCTGAGGTGTTTGAGGCAAATACAATAGCTCCTGAAGGAAACAGCTATCATTTCCCTTCACAAGTGAAGTGGTTTGCCAGCCCTGTCCTCAATTCAGAGGAATGTAGAGTTTGACCCTCAGAAGTCATCCCACTAAAAAATTGGCATGCTTCTCTTCAAAATAAATGAATGAGGATCATGGATGTTCACTTATTTTTTATGATGAAATATTTTCCAGGAATTAAGAAATCTTAACTTCCTATGACCTATATATAACACCTTGTACACCATTGTATTTGTAAAACTTACCTCCCACTTCAGCATCAGAGACCTATTCACAAAAGATAAAACTTTACTTTCTTAAGGCAAAATCCATCATCCTTTCTGTTACTCCTCCCTGTAGTTTGTCCTTAGTTTCTTATGATAAAACTATTTTCCTTAACCTTGAATGTAACAGGAGAAAGGTCAGTTAGCACTCTATGTACAAGCCAGACAAGTGTTGTTTGGATTCTATTTTCTGCATCCTAGTTTGATTTTCTAAATGTGTTTTGAGAATTAACAGAGAATTAACTGATCACTTGGCTACAGGGAGAACAATCTAATCAAATAATGAAGTGATCAGCTTTGTCCTGTTTCAAAGAGGCCACTTAATACCTGGACAAAACGTAAATGAGCTATTACTAAATTTACCTACTCTTCATTTTCTAAGGGTTTCCATTATTGTCATAGCTTGATTGTACAAACTGAACAGTACAAAATATTATCTTCCTGTTGAAAACTGGCTCATCAAGATTTCAGGCAAAAATTCAGAGATAGTTCACACAACCACTGGTTAGTACGATCATTTCTGAGATGGGTCCTCATGTCTGCTAGGCAGTGATTATAAACTACACAGGAAAGAGTGCTAATAAAATACAGTGGGGGCTGCCAAGACATTTGTCATGGAGTGCAACTGGGTAACAAGTGGAAGTGATAAACATTGAATACAAGTAGAAACTAGCATGATCAAAACCAAATAATGCACTGTACACAAAACAGATGGAGCTGACCAAGAAAGAGAGCCTCAGACAAATTAAGACATTGGTTGGGCTCCTCTTCTTTGTTTGAGGCTCAGCATCTTCCATAAAGCAATGGGTGTGTGTTGAACGGCATTAACATCCTTGCATTTAATCATGTATAACTGATTTTTCAAACCTCTTGCTTCAAGCAAATTCCTTCCAAAATTTTATTTGCTTGTATTTAGCTGAGTTTTTGTTTTTGCTTTCTTCATGGGTGGAGTTATTACAGTGGCAGATTAGAAAGGTAACATAGACCTTGTGTATGTGAATTTTATGGTTTTCAGGGTTTTCTTATTCATATGAGAGATAGTATGGCATGAGAAGGCTGCAGATAGGGAGATGAGTTAATGATATGCTTAATGAGCATATGGAAGTACTGTTGATTAGTCAGGTAAAGACGAAGTTTCTAACTGTGACCTGACAGAGTTCTGCCAAATGCCTGACTTGTTCAGTATGACCTTTTTTGCAAAGCTTATCAAATGGGAAGATACCGTAAATTTGGGAGAGATACAAAGAGGTTAGATACAAGAATTAAAACCAAATCTTCCAAACTGGGACAAATGAGATGAATACTGTAAGATAACATTTAACTGAGGGAGAATAAAAGGACATTAAGCTAGAAAAGTATAGTAGTGATATTATTAATAGCTGCTAATATCAACTAAGCAAACACAAAAGGATTAATTCTTATAAAAAGACAGTGAGGTGAATATAGGGCTTATTATATTCCTACATTTCATGCATGCATTTTTGACACATATCTAGGAACTAACATGAAGAAAAATATTTCCTTAAAAGGCAGAGCTTATATGACGGTTTATCTAATTAAGAATGTACGTAGCAAAGTATCTTTTAAAGCACTGTACAATAACTGTGTAATCAAATCATTACCAAGGAAAAAGCAAAGACATTCCTATTTACTTGCTTTATTGAATTTGTTTAGTTCAAAAACATCTGATATTATAAAACATGCCCTTCATAAAATAACATTTTTTGATGTTTCCAAATAAAATGTTTAAATAAAAAGTTTTTCCTTCTGCCTTGAGGGCATTTATTTAACAATTCTGTGTGCGTGTGTGCTCAGTCGCTCAGTCCTGTCCAATTCTTTGAGACCTTATGGATCGTAGCCCACCAGGTTCCTCTGTCCATGGAACTTTCCAGGCAATAAAATTGGAGTGGGTGCCACTTCCTATTCCAGGGGATCCTTCCGGCCCAGGGATTGAACTCATGCTGTGCCTCCTGCATCGGCAGGTGGATTCTTTACCACTGTGCCATCTGGGAAGCCCTTTAATAATTCTAATCTTGTGCAATATTTTGTATGTGTGCATGTGTATGCTGACCTAAAACTCAATATTTATTAGGAAATGTGAAATAAAATCTGGTATCTAGAAACCAAGTACTGTTGTCTTGTTTGGGGAGAAAGCATCATTAGTGGTTCCTGTCTGGGGAAATGTTAATCACCCACCTCTCAGTCACTGGCATAGAAATCACAAGTTGTTTTTTAATTCAGTTTACTTTTTCTATTATAGCCAAAATAGCAGGGGAGCTTTTCTGATCATCAACAAAAACCAGCAAGTCTCTTGTTTAAGTATCTTTCCCTTTTTCTTTATAAATGAAACAAATGCCCTACGGGAGAATGTTGGCTCTTTGGTCATAAATCATGTCTTTCTCTTCCAGAAGCAACTTTATGTGAAGATGCAGCCAAATTTCACTCAGAATCCCGGGTGCTTACCAACAGTGGTGGTGACATTTTTTCCTGGAGGAAATTAAATTTGCCTTCACCTCGCCCTTCAGAATGATGCGTTTTCCCTCTCAGCAACTGGTGGTCCTGGCGGACCTCCAGCCCTGAAATAAGGTGATGCAGCACTATGACATGTCGTATGGATTTTCTAGAGCTGTCTCCCACACTGCACAGGGTAGCTTTCCACTGCTGGCCGGGGGGGCTGCGAGAGAACTTGTGGGCGGAATACGGACAGAATCCTTTCGAGCAGGGGGCTGTTTTCACAGCTGCCTTGTTGACTGAGGTGTGTTCTGAATTAAAGCTTCTTCTCATCGTGCTGTAACATGTCAAGGACTTGTGCCAGAGGGGAGAGACTGATCCAGATGGAATCGTGAGAGCGGTTCCTCCCCTTTCTGGCCGGCAAGCAGAGTGGACTCGGCATGACTGAGCTAGACCAACAGATCAAACTGATACCAGTGAGAGTTCAGAGCCTTCTCTTTCCTAATGAGGTCACTCGCTCAGCCAAAACGTGTTTGTTTACAGAGAGGTGCCCTATTGCCCTATTTCCCTTCCAGTGTGAGAGGTTTGATGAGGTGGAATCCGTCTGCTGGAGTTCTTTCCTTGTTTCATCCAGCTCAACCACACCCAGCCTAAGCGCATCTTTGTGTGAAATAATGAGACCTCAGGGGAACTTGTGCATTGCTTTCCTGCTTCTAAGTTTTTCCTCACAATAAATCCTGTTTTCTATTTATACCCCATGGCACTCCGCTGTGCACACCCATACCTACCCAATATGCATAACAGCTTGACTTCCAGGGTTGTGAGCATTTTAAATTCATTCTACTGGTTGGCTTTACCAGCGACCTGGAAGTAAGCAATGGACACAGAAATCTCGCAGAACCCTTAGGGATGCTGAACAGGGGAAAGTAGTTGAGGGCATACAACTTGAATATTCTTCCCTTCTTTTTCTCTTTAGATCCTTTGTGAGTTCTTCCTTTTCCTAAGTGAAGGAACTGCAAAAAAAAAAAAATACAGTCCAATTGGATTTAGAATTGGCCTGGGAAAAGAAGCCGAAAACAACCTCAATTCCTCTTCTTTCTTTTTTCTCCAGCCCTGAAGGGAGATACCACACACAACCAGAAATTTGGTCCTATGCTTACAAACCCTTCATGCCCACTGCTAACTGAGTACTGTCTACCTGATTCATGATTGTAAGGACATATTTGTTTCTGCTCTTGGCCGATTGTTGGATGTCTCTCTCCAGTATTCACAAGAAACCCCTTCTCACTTTGCCTCCATTGGTACCCATCTGTATATGAAGCAGATTTCAAACCTGTGAAGAAAATTGATAACCTGCTAGGCAGTGGGGAAAGACATCAGATAGTATCAACAGTAGAAATACTGGCCAAAATTATGGATATTGTGGTTGGGAATTTAGGTTTCTCTCTGCAGATATTTTGTTTTGATTTATTCTGCAAATATGTAGGAATTTTCATTATTTAAGATAAGATAGAGTTTTTACTTCAAGCCCCCTGGTTGCAAAGATAGCTGTTGCTCTGTAAATCAACACAGGATTATCTGCTTTCCTCATCAGGCTGTGAGTCTGAAACAAAATACCCTCCTTTTCACTGAAGACAGTGCCAACAATTCATCTTAATTTTGTATACTTTAAGTCAGTTTTCCAAGGAAAAAACACTGGAAAATACATGATATGAAGAGGAGTCATTACATAGCTAAAATCATGGAGATAAATTCTGCATATTTATTTGATTTATTTCCTTAGATGTTTATTTTCTTTCATAAAAAGGTTTTATTTTGAGAAGTTCTATATTCACACAAATAGCTAATCATTTGTTTCTAAATGGCTCCTCATATTTTTTCAAACTGAAAACAAGTTCTATAAGAATGTAAATATATAAAGCATTATTTATATCCTACACATTAAGTTTAGATTATAGAATTTAGTAAAATTTAAAAATTTTAGTTGTATCATGTTAGTCAACAAATGTAGAAGACTGCTTGATTTTTGATGTCAAGAACTTAAAAAGAGAAGTAAAAACTGAGGTAAGCTTGACAGCTAAATTTCAACTTGGCTAATGTTCACAGAAATGTAAATTATTTAGATTCTCGAATAATTTTTCTGCTTCTCTATTTTTGAATCTGTTACAATTTAAATAATTTAGTAAGCTTGGATTAGATAAAATCTTAAATGCTTAAACATATATATTGGTTTGGATTTAAAGGGTGAAAACGAAACAAGTCAGTATGTAAAATTATGCATTTGAGGATCTTTCTATTAACCTTGGGAACAGAATGGTAAACAGATGCACATAAACAGGTTTTCTTATCATCTTTCTTGCCATGGGCATTAACTAACCACTGGTTCTTTACCACAGATAAGATATTATATTTGGAAGTGTTAATAGTCTCTATGGAACATTTTACATGACTACAGATATAGGCTAGGAATTGTCTACACTCTCTGAATTATACATTTAATTGTGATATATACAGAAATATAAGAAGTAATAATGCATAAAAATTGCAACACTTTGCATTTATAGAGATATATGCATTATTCCATTTCAATTAGACAAGTACTGAAATTTACATATTGCCATTTACCAATAGAAAAGGAATCCAAAATAATAAAGAATAGAAATGAATAAATAGTTCAAAAGCTCTGAGTTCCTGGAAAACTTTAAACAACAGACTAACTCATTTCGCCTAGCAACTGTAACTAAAACTGAAAACATAACTTAAATTTTTTTGTCCATGTGCAGCTAAATGTCACAGAGTTGGGTTTACATTTATTTACCAGTTCATTGTCCTGAGGATTTTATTTTCCTCATGACAATAAATTTTTACATAATAATGGTTAAATAGCCTCTGTCATGAACCATCTATTTATTTGAATCAGTTTTCCATTATTGCATTCTCTTTCAACAAAAATAAACATTTAACAACCTTTTGGATATCTGGCACCCAATTCAACATAATCAAGCTGAGAACAAAATCTTTATCAGACAGAGTGGAAAGCTGAGCCAATATCCAGAGAATAAACACAGGATAGATAAATATTTAGAATAAGTCAGGTCTCAAATTTAAGCCTGACTATATACATAAATGTGTTCCTTTTGGACATTTTTAAATGATTTTTCACTCCACTTTAATAGCAAAACTCATGGATCAAGTAACGTAAGTATTGTAACAGAGTTTTTTTCCCCCTCATTTAGTGATTTTCTGCCAATGTAAGTTTTCCTATTAGTTAACAATATGAAAACATTTCTTTAGTCTTTATCATCTGTTCTCGACAAATAATAGCTAATAGCTGCCACTTGCCACTCGATAAAGATGCTGAAAACCTCATATCATACAGGCACATATATACATAGATCAAAGATTATAGATTTGAGCTTATGTTGATAGCACAGAACATACAGATTCAAAAATTAGAAAGAGAGAGAGAGAAGGAAAGTATATTTGGCTATTTGGTCAGACTATGTGTGTGGAATATTGATGACAGAATATTTGACTGTTGCTTTAAGCCAGGCCTTCCTGTTGAAATACAGGATATATAAAATAAAAGCATATTTAAAGAAATGGAAACTATAAAAACATGCATCGTTTTAATCAAAGTAAAGAAATATTACATTCTTCCAAAAAAGAAATTCTGTTGGTGGCCATGTAAACATAATACTAATTTTGAATTTCATAACTGATCTTCATGTTTGACATTATTAACATTCAGGGCCTACTTATTTCTGTAATCAGAAAAACATTGAGTACTTTCTGAGTACAAATTATTATTCTGGGAGAATAAAATATAATGAAAATCAGTCTCTCACCCTGTCTTGAGGAGGATCATGGCTACAAGCAAAACAATAGAAATTGAGCACAATGTGCTCAAGACTAATGTCCAAACCTAAACCTCAGAAGATAAGTTAACAAATTGTGATGTCAACAGATAGCATAGCAGTCAATACAAAACCATTTTTAAAAGGACACTGTTACCTTAAAATATTTCCAACTAAAATACAACATAAGAAACCACATTCACAAAGCGAATCCAGTTCTATTAGATAAGTAGACAAATAGGTGAAGAAAATGAAGAATGAAGGGAAAGGAATGGGGAAAAAAAGGAGAGAAAAGAGAAGAAAGAAAAAAATAACTGGAAGGAAGGAAGCAATGTTAGTAATGTTTAACCAGTGAGATTATGTGGATTTTTGCTTGTTCTTTGTACTTTACTATATTTATAAAACATTCAAGACATTCTTACAAAAGTAAATTAAAGAATAAATTCTAGACAAGAATTGCTTACAATCCCTTTACCAAATATAAACAAAAATCAGTAGTTTTCTTTTTCATATTTTGTCTTTTTTCTATATAAATTAATTCATGTTTTATATATGTGAAAAAATTAAAATTAGAGCTTTATATTCTTCATTTTTATTTAACATAGAACTTGAGATTTGCTTTTTCCTTAGGATTTTGTTGTTGTTGTCTGCTTTTTCTGTATCTCTTTCCTATCACCTCCATTTCCACACCATCCCTACCAAATGGCTTAACAGTTGGGATGAGGTCTTCATTCCACACCATTCTGTCTCCTAATACAGACATCTATTTGTGTTTGTGAAGTATGCACAATCACTTGCCTATTTTCACATTTTTACTCAGCTCCCTTTTTTTTCCACTTTTTTGGACATTATTTTTGATCAAAAGATAAACTCATTAAATTTATAATCACAAAAAATATTTATTGAGCTTCTACTGTACACTGGAAACTCAGGCAGCCCTGGGGCCACAGCATGAACAAAAGAGATGAGTCTAAGCCAGGATGGTACTTCCTAGGCTCCACTGCATGAATGAACCACAATTTACTCAGTAATTCCCTTAATTCATGAACATTTACTTCTCCCCCAGTTTTCCCCCTTGATTTGTCCTTATACCCAGCACTGCACTAAACATCGTTTTACACACACAGAATTTCGTATTCTTGTATTCTCCATGCCTTACTTTATAGTGACTTTATGTCATTTACTTACTCAGAAATACCAATTGTCATTCTTTTTAAAGATACAATTGCAGAGCATACTAGAGCTATTAAGAATGCGTTATAGGACCTCTAAGGAAGTAACTAAAAAAAAAAATGTACAGGTTTTGAGGTCATTAGGTTCCCATCTGCAAATGGTACCAAACATAACAATTTACTGTCAGTCAAAGTACAGGAAGCATTAAACCTAAAGGAGACAGCATCCACCCAGGTGCAACAAAAGGCAAGGCACTGACTGAGCAGGAGGAGAAAATAGCAGCAGGTATCAAACTCCAATATTAAAATATAGACAATATTTTAAATGTATATGATATTTTGTTATTGTTTAGTCACTAAGTCATGCCCAACTCTTTTGCAACCTCAGGACTGTAGCCCACCAGCCTCCTCCATTCATGGAATTTCCCAGGCAAGAATACTGGAGTGGGTTGCCATTTCCTGCTCCAGGGGATATTTTGACCTAGGGATCAAACCTTGTGTCTCCTACACTGACATTCAGGTTCTTTAATGTTGAGCCAATGGGGAAGCCCTTCTATGCTGTACCACTGTTAAACTGAAGATATATTTCAAGAATGTCTTAGGCTGTCCAGATCTGCTCCGCAGCCAGCTGAATGCCACCAAGTGACGTCGTTTGATACCATAGGAGCGCAAGTCACCTAGCCCTGCCCTGACCGACTGACTCATAAGATTTAGTAAAATTGGTTGTTTTGAATCACTGAGTCTTTGAGCAGTTTAAATAGTCCTTATATATGCTTGTGGTGTATGAGTTGGGCAATCATGGAAAATATTATTCAATTCTATCAAAAAAGCATCTGCCATCCGTTGCACCATTTTGACATTTTATTAAGTAATTTTTTTTAATCATGACTATCAAAGAGGGAGAAAGAATGCAATTAATGCAGCTTCCCTACTAGGTGCTAGGTACTTTATTAGTCCTTTTCATTTTATCATCTTATTTAATTATTACCCACTATACTATCATGTTATAATCATGATTATAATCATGTGTTATAATCATGATTACCATTTTACAAGTGAGGAAATAGGATCTCAGAGGTTAAGTAATGGTGAAAAAAGCAACAGAATTGAGATTTAAAATTAGGTTTTAATTCCAATACCCTGTCCCTCAAACTACATCTCCTAAGAAAGTTTCTCAAACACTTGGGTAAGAGAGATAGCAAAAATAATTCCCCAGCAAAAGAAATAACAATATGGTGCATGGCATTGTGGATAGCCATGCATATTTGTTCCTTGGCGAGTGTTACTATGTCTCATGTATAAATCTCATTACCTCTCTCATTGTCCGTAACACATACCAACTGATATGCACACGTGTGTGTGGTCACTTCAGTTGCATCCAACTCTCTGTGATCCTATGGACCGTAGCCCACCAGGCTCCTCTGTCCAAAGGATTCTCCAGGCAAGAATACTGGAATGGGTTGCCATGCCCTCCTCCAGGGGATCTTCCCAACCCAAGGATTGAACCCACATCTCTTATGTCTCCTGTATTTGCAGGCAGGGCTTCCCTTGTGGCTCAGCTGGTAATGAATCTGCCTGCAATGCGGGAGACCTGGGTTCGATCCCTGGGTTGGGAAGATTCCCTGGAGAAGGGAAAGGCTACCCACTCCAGTATTCTGGCCTGGAAAATTCCATACAGTTCATGGGGTCACAGAATCGGACACGACTGAGTGACTTTCACTTCACTTCACTTGTTTACCACTAGCACCACCTGGGAAGTCCAACTAATATGCATAAAGCTTAATTTAAACTTTAAACTTCTCTGTCAAGACTTATAATTCCTTGGAATGTTTACCACTGTTACCACTGGAATGGTCCCAGTGAAGACTTCTCCTACATAAAAGAGAGACATTTTATATTTACATTAAATAAATTAATCACACTAATATGTGTAAACCTAGAGCAGACTCAGCTCCTTCTGCAAATACAAAGAGACCAGGTTATGTAACTTCTCAGGTCACACGCAACAGGAAGCTTCCAGAACTCCTTCTCCCAAGTTTTTTTTTATTATTTTAATCCTCTAAAACCTTGCAGAAATCTTCCAGATATTTAGATGAAAATAAATAAAATGCAAGAGATGAATAGGTGGGACTTGCACTTTTCTCACATTTCATGACAAGAGAAGCATTCACACTTTGATATAAATCCCTGAAAGTAGGAAACTTTACTCAGAATAGTCATTAAATCTCTGTAGAGGAAAAATCCCTGACACATGTTATGGGTACAGGTTGAGATCTTTGCAAATCATTGCATTCAATCATGCTCCAAATCACCTCATTTTACTAAAGAAATGATGGCAGTAGTGGGCTATAAAAGGGGAGAGGTCAGTTAGAATTGATGACTAGCCAAATATATATAATATAAACCTTATTCTTAGCAAGACTGTAAAGGCCTTCCATGATGGGACTTCCCAGTGCCTCATGTATACGTGAAAACAGGAATGTTAAACCCAGGACACCAACCAGTCTACTGTTCACTCCCCTCTCCATAGGAAATGGGTTGTTAGTTTGTTGAGTCTGGGGCCCTTTCTGCCAGAATCTCTGCAGTATTTAGCACAGAACCTGGCACAAAAGAGATAAACAATGCTCGGTTGAATGCACTAGAAACGGTGATAAATCAGACAAAATTTATAATTCAATAACTGTTGAGACACTCCTGAAATGTCTCAGGTAAATACAAAATGTGTCATTTTAGGATATTGCCTCTTAATAATTTCACCAAAATAAGATGAAGAGCTAGTGATAGTAGAACATCTATGCCTGATAAAAATTTTATTTGATTGAATGTTTTCTTTTATTGAAAAGAAGGAGATGTAGAGTTTTTAAAAATGAAAAATTATTAATGTAATTTCATGTAAAGTTTACAGTCTATTTCATAATATACCCCATGATTTGTTTTAATATAACAATTTCATTTTTCAATATACACAAATGATTTAACAACCCCTTACTTACACAAAATTTTAATTATGATTGGCTCTTCAAGGTTTTTAGAAGAAGTAATATATTTCCACAGTGAGATGTTTACTCAGGCTCTGATATCAATGAGTATCAGGAGGTAGGGATTTGAGATCTACAGAAGTTAATATTAGAAGTACAGCATTAGCAGTTGAAATCTAGAGGAGTGAGGAGTGTCCTCATGGAAGATGATGGGCACCAGCATGGGGCTAGACTGTGCAGGCACTGACTTGGTCTGGCCAGTGTGACTAGCACACAGCCTTAGTATTTTAGAGGGAAATGACTAAGTCACTGTTAAAGTTGGAGATAATAAAACAGCTTAGCCACATTAGCTTTACTCTTTTATGTTACCTACCTCTGTGAGTATTTAAGTCTAAAGTTTCTGGTTTAAAATTCCCCACAAATGAACTCACTACATGAATATGTTTAACCAGCTGAAAAATGCTCATAGTTTGTCTAAGCAAGGCAAACTTCTAAGCATGGTGGGGAAATAGGACAAAATAAAAGGTACAGTCAGGAAACAGCATCTATTATATCACTGTAACAACTACAAATTGGAAATACTGGCTAAAAGCACAATATATAGATGACAGTTATGAAGGACATCACAAAACTATACAATATAAATAACACTACAATATATAATTTGGATAATAAATCCAAATCTGTGTTAATGTTAAATTCAGAAAGCAAAATAATCCAAATGCAAAATATATAGTTCAAAGTGAAAGAAAAGGCTCATACTGGTGAAATGTTAAGAGAGTCAATGATGTGTTTAAGAAAATGGTAAAATGCATTTCAAAAACAGGTATTTCATAGAGTAGACTATTCATATAAATGGTTAGACATGTGATAGTTAAACACTTCTAGTAGCAAGTGGTTAATGGGAAATGTAGACTAGCATAATGAAAAGAGAGAAAGCAATAAATAAAGATAGAGATGAGAGAGGGACATTATTAGCTTGTATAAATAAAATATCGAAAACTCCCCCTTCAGGTACGGCTTGATCAAGAAACTAAACCAATGTTATCAAAGCCAAACCGTATTTCTACTCATCTCTCTGAACAGCTTGTCTCTTTATTGGTTTCATCTTTAGATATAATTTTCCTCTCATGATGGTAAGATAAATTAGAGTTTCAGGTTTATGTTTTCAAAATTTCAAGTTCAGGAATAAAGAAAGTAATCTCTTCCTCAAAAGTTCCATAATTGGCTTTGACAAATTCTGATTTTACCTTTCTCTGGCATATCAAACATTGAGAACTGGGGCTGTGATGTTCTGATGGCCTAAGCCTGAATTACATAGTACCCAGGAATTGGTGGCAGAGTCAACCATGAGAATAAAACTGCATTGGCTGAAAGCTGAACACAATTAGTTCCCCAACAACTATTCCTTTTACTGTTACTAGAAAAAGAAAAGAAGGATGCTTAGTAGCAATTCAAAGACATCACTGCCATTAAATTTTACAAAGCCTTGAATATTATCACAGAGAAGTTGTGGGTTTTGTCCTATATTTAATAGCAAACAAGGAGAAGATGGGCACTATAATAAAAGGTGAATTAAAGAGAATGAATCAAATAGCAACTATAAGATTGTATCACAGACAAATTCATTGGATGTTCTTTCTAGTAATTCTGATCACACTCCATTAAAAAGAAAAAAGATGGGAAATTATAGAGAATAAATACTGCATAAAAGAATATCTTTGACATATCACTCCTGACAATACTAAGCCAAATGTTATGGAGATAAGTAACTCTAGAATAAAATATTAAACCAATCTCTCTTATTTGGTTTTGATTTAAAGTTGCACTAAGCAAAATGATTTATCTTCTGTCCAGAAATAATAAATCAAATAATTTTAATGGAGCAAAAGAGGAGAAAAATGGGAGATTCAGGGGAATCAGTTATTTGTCAATATGTAAACTTAAGCAATAATATTCCAAATTCTCTCCTCATTGGCTGATTTCATTACATTCTGTCAAGCTGGAAAAAAATCAACACAACAAAGCAAATCTCTGTCACAAAAATTGGGTATTATGATACCAGGAATTAATGGAGGGATAGAATAACTGTAGCACATCAGAGAGAAAATTAGTTCAATATGGACTCAACTTCTAAACTGAAAAAAAAAGCTCAGAGGGGAAAGGAAAATGAATGTCTCCAACTTTGTATCTAACAGAGTTTACCTATTTTTCTTTGAGTCACGTATTATGGAAGAGGCTCAGAAATATTTTCGATACATGAGTTAATAAAAGAGGATGACAAGCTACCCTAAGGTGGGGCGGGGGTGGGGGGAGGAAGTGGCACAACAATACTGCTGACTGTTGAAATTCAACATACTGGATCTAGAGAATGTTATGAATTTCTTCTTATTCCTTCCTTTGCTTATATGGGAAGGCATCAAGGACCTTCCCATTCACTGTATCTGCCTTAGACAGTTTTTCCATTCTACCACAAGGTTTCTGATCTCTCTCAAGAATCAAGCTGACTTCTTTAGCCTTCTCCCCTGACTGAATATCAATATGGAGAATATTTTTTATTCAAATTTCTGCTCAATGGGGGAAAACAGATCATAGACTCAGAAATTTTATGTTAATTTTTGGTGAAAATAGTGTTTTTTTCATTATTGTTTCATGGGTGAATGCTAAATTTCTAGAAGATTAAAAATAATAATCATCATAACTGTTAAAGCCAAACAGCATCTGCTAAAGGATAGCAGCAGATATGGAATAGTAGCAACACCAAGAAATCACAGAAGTGTCTCAGGAGCCAAAAGAGGAGAATGCTACAAGGAAAAAGCATAATCAAGCATGCTGAGTTTCTCTGAGAGAGTCAGCAAGAACAGTGTGATCTTTATAACTGATCATATGAAGGTCATTGGATTTTGACACAAGGAATTCCAATGAAGTGTGGGGCAAAAGTCCTATTTTAACAAGATTAGGAGTAAATGGAAGTGAAGAACTTGATACATTTTGTAGAGAATTATTTCTGGAAGTTCAGCTTTAAATGAAGGCCAAAAAAAATAGTGCAAATACAGAAGAGAGATATAAGGTCACGAGGAGGATCTATTCTCTTTGAGTTGATGTTGGCTGTTTATTGTTGCCTTTGTTTAGATGGGGGAGGTAGGAGTCTTTGTAGTCTGATAGGAATAATCCAGGAGAACAAGGGAAGATTCAGAGACAGAATATATAAGCTGAGTAGGAAAGTATTCTAAGCGGGTTTAACTGGTGATAGAAGAAAAAGTGAACACAATGAGTGGAAGTTTGGGGACTTGGTGGAAAGATGCGGAAAGCAACAGAAGATTTCTTTTGTTACTGAAACCATATAAGGAAAGCTGATAACTTAAGGGTGAGGAATGGGGAAGAAGAAGGAGTTAAAGATAACTTTACATTTTTAAGTGGTAAAACCACCATGAATAAAGAGAGCACCAAGATTCATTCTTGAAGAGGTAATAATCTTTCAGTGTATTTAGTTAGCAATGCCTGAGTGACATCCAGGTACAGTTAGCCAAGTTCTCAGAAATGAAATATGACAATGTGAGAGAATTATCAGGACTAAACATTCAGATTTGTGATTATCCAGGCAGAGATAAGAGTTAAAGCCAAAGAATTAGATGACACAGACAAAGAAGGCAGGGAAAGAGTAGAAAAGATGAGCAAGAACAGAGCCTTTGGGAAATTTCTGTACTTATGGAATAGAAGCAAGAAATTATTTCAAAGGAGATAGAATAGTGGTGCCTAAAAGCCAAAGAATTGGTTTGTGGACCTAGGAACACATAGAATTGTGATGTGACAGAGAAACCAAACAGTACTGGCCAAAAGCTAAAGAAATGCAGAGGGAAAGACCAGCTAGGTAATACCACTGGATTTAGCAGGTGCAGGGTCATTTCAAGAAACTCACTAGATTGATATGGGTAATATGCCCAACTCCACAAATTAAGCAATGTTTGAAAGGAAGTAATGGTTGTCAATTTCTTTTGAAAAAAGTTTGACCTTGGAGAGACTGGGAGAGCTAGACTAGTAGTTTGAAACAGTGGCAGAATCAAGAAACTTAATGTATTAATGGGAGTGAAAGACAATAACATAATTACAGGATGAAATGAAATGTCAGGGGAAAGACAGAAATTGAAAACATCAGTAAGAATGAAGATAATGGATAAAATGAGCCTTCCTTCTCTTCCAACAAAAAACATGCTTTGGACCTGCATCTTACCTGCAAAACTCTTCTCAGAACCTTCCCCAGTTGTGGAAAAAATGGGGCACAAGAGGATGGTCCTATCTCAGGTCTCTAGTGAGTATCTTGGACATGCTGCCAAGGTGGCCTCAAGCAAAAAAAATTCAAGAGCAAACTATAATAAAGTGAAAACAAGTTTATTTAGAAAGATGCACACTCCAGAATGTGGGCCAAACTCAGAAGGCAAAAGAGGCCTAAAATGGGGTGGTAGTTAATTTTTACAGGCTGTGTAATTTTATAGGGTGATGAGTGGGAGGAATATTCTAACTACCTGGGAGGAGAGGTGGGGATTCCTTGAACTGAAACAACCACTCACATTTTTACCGTTTATGGTTGGTCTTAGAACTGTCATGTTGTCTGTGGGTGTTATTTAGCATACGCTTACTCCTTGGAAGGAAAGTTATGACCAACCTAGACAGCATATTAAAAAGCAGAGACATTACTTTGCCAACAAAGGTCCATCTAGTCAAGTTTTTCCAGTGGTCATGTATGGATGTGAGAGTTGGACTGTGAAGAAAGCTGAGCACCAAAGAATTGATGCTTTTGAACTGTAGTGTTGGAGAAGACTCTTGAGAGTCCCTTGGACTGCAAGGAGATCCAACCAGTGCATCCTAAAGGAGATCAGTCCTGCGTGTTCATTGGAGGGACTGATGCTGAAGCTGAAACTCCAATACTTTGGCCACCTCGTGTGAAGAGTTGACTCATTGGAAAAGACCCTGATGCTGGGAGGGATTGGGGGCAGGAGGAGAAGGGGACAACAGAAGATGAGATGGCTGGATGGCATCACCGACTCGATGGACATGAGTTTGAGTAAACTCTGGGAGTTGGTGATGGACAGGGAGGCCTGGTGTGCTGTGATGATTCATGGGGTCACAAAGAGTCAGACATGACTGAGCGACTGAACTGAACTGAAGGTATTCAGGGTGACAAAGATGAGATGGTTGGATGGTATCACTGGTTCAACGGACATGAACTTAGGCAAACTCCAGGAGACAGTGAGAGACAGGGAAGCCTGGCATGCTGCAGTCCATGGGGTCGAGAAGAGTCAGACATGACTTGGAGACTGAACAACAACAATGTATTACAATGAACATATGATGAGACTCAAGGTTTACGGGAAGTCAAATCTTCCTCCATCTTGAACCTAGTAGGTTCTAACTGGTTTTTGTGGTATCCTGTTGAAAGGTTGTTGCTGAACGATAAGACGCGGGATTCTTGGCCTCCGGAGGAGACAAATTCAATCCGGGGCCAGAGACGAGGCTGGATCGCTCAGAGCTTTTGTGTAATAAAGTTTTATTAAAGTATAAAGGAGATAGAGAAAGCTTCTGACATAGGCATCAGAAGGGGGCAAAAGAGAACCCCCCTCCTAGTCTTTAGCTGTATGGTATATAGTCACTCACAGTCTGTTAATGAAAAGAAAGGAATGTCATAAAATCTAGAATGGCACCAGATAATTCATCCCAGGCCATAAAACTATTGACTTGCATCTTGTACCAACAAATAGTTTCATTTACATAGATTAGGGGAACAATACCTGAATAAGTAAGTTAGGCCGTTTGGCAGAACCAACTTGAAGATGGAGTCTGGGGTTCATTAACATAGCTTAAGACAACATTTCCATACGAAAAAGAAATGTATTGGTTAACTCAAGGTTTGGGAGTAGTTAGCTTTAGGTGAGACCAGGTGTCATGGCCACACAGAATGTTAGGAGAAACCTCCTTTTAATTTTGTATAGAGAAGGAAAAACAGATCGCTGGTTTGTTCTTTTCTGCCGGTTAAGAGAGATAAAAATGTCTGGCACTTACAGTCTCATTCCTCCATTTGGAGACCCCTGGCCTTCCTGCCTGTTACTCTCTCACTGTTCTTCTTAATGGTTGTATCATTCTTTTAATGGTTGTACCCTGCCCCTTTCCTTCCTATCTCACCCCCAACATCTGATGACTTGTTGATACCCCTAATTTCCTCCAAGTCAGGATGAGATTTAGGACATATTTGCATGCTGGTCCCAGCCTGGATGATCTTCATGCCTCAGGTTTCATTTCAAGTATATCCTTCTGTAAAAGAATTTTTTCCTACAACACTCTCTGAAGTAGTGTAGGAGTCATACCCTATCACAGCATATTATTTATTTTCTTGAGAGAACTTATCAAAATAAGAAACCATTTTTCTTTCTTGGTTATCTCCAAGCTTTATGAGAGGGAATCTGTTCCAAACAGCAGTGTAATTTGTTTTGCATTATAATAAGCAATAAATCAACATTTGTAGGATAAAGGTAGAGAAGTGGAACTTATAAAACTAAAGGAGTTCTCTTTAGAAAAAAGAGGAACATTTTCTTTCCATGAGAAAATTGATAGCTGTAATTGTTAGAAATTTTGTGGTAGATAGGAGCAATTGTAAAGCAACTCAATTTGATACGGTAGGAGGCAAGGTAATCTGTTAAAATAATATCCCAAATTCACGGGGCTTTTTTGATTTGCCAGTTACTGTGCTCAGTACTTTTCAGCAACATCCCACTTAATCCTCACAACAGCCCGTGGGTGGCCCATTTTTCTCCACATCTTGCAGTTAAGGCAGAGAAGAGGAGATGCAGCCACAGTCACCCAGCAAGAAAGACACAGGACGAAATCCAGGCTTATCCTAAATCTCTCCGTCTTACCCATGATGATACACTGTCATGTGTGAGAGAATCCAATCAGACTTGGAGACTAAGGCAGCAGAAAACCTTAGGCACAGTCGCACAGCAGAATGTTTCCAGAGTCAGGATTGAGTTAAGATAAATGAAAGATTTTGAGTGGCTGTCCTAGAGCAGGGTCGTAAACTGGGGCTGTGTTTCCCAGAACTCCCTTCCCTGTGAAGTGCTAGTCACAAACAGACACTGTATGTGAGAGGTGGAAGGCGGGAGAGAAGCCTCGGTTGGGTCTTTATCAGCCTGCCAATGAGAGCAGGGCACCCGCGCACGCTCAGCTCCACGCTCGCCGCCCTTGCGAGGCCGGCATGGGGGCCACGGCCCAGTTTCCCTCAGCCCAGTGCTGCCAGCACCCTCAGCTTCTGCCGGAGCTCCCTCTCCAAATGCCAAGTTACTAGGTACAGCCGCTGAGGCACCAACCAAGTCCGCAGCTCCTCCCGCATCGTCTCCTCCTCCCGCGTTCCCAGCTCCTGGGCTAGTGAGTGTTGCTCTTCATGACTCAGAAAACCGGCCTCTCTTGCAGGCCGCCCCCAGGTCTGAGGGCGAGGCTTTGATGGTGGTGAGAGAGGCAGCGGGAGCCAGCGCCCCTCCCTGTGGGTGCCATGCTGTCTTTGCTCGCTCCACTTTCCTTCTGCTCCTCCTTCAGGAAGAGCTGGCTCTGCCAACGTCAGCCCCAGCGGGAGACACAGAAGCAACCGGGATACCTGGACTGTTCGGCCAGCCCCACAATGGCCCACGTCACAGCCCTATAAAAGATCCTATATTCTATATCATTCTTAGCATTTTTGCTTCTTATTTTGTATCATTCTTAACGTTTTTGCTTCTCAGCTAGTAGCTTTCAGGACAAAAAAGGGCCCAGTTGTTGGAAGAAAGCATGAAGCCAGCTGGCACTTGTGCTACTATCCAGCACTGATCTAAAAAATACAAGTAATAAATAAAGAAATAAATAATCAAATGATGGACAAGCCCTGTGAAGGAATTTGACATATAAGAGCAGCTGAAGGGCAAAGTGAGTTAAGGAATTCTGTATACATTTCTTCATAGCCCTGTGTGGTGTGAGCTGCTTTGTTATACAACATCTTTTCTGAGAAGTTCACCCTGATTTTCTAGACTATATTAGATATTTCTCCTTCCATTGTCCCTGAAATCCTAATACATTGAACTCAAACTGAACATTTACTCCTCTGAAGCAGACACCTTTTATTTCTCTAGCACCTATCCTAGAATCTCAGAAAGAAAGGAGGAAGGGTTGTATGGCAATTCTATCTCAATAAAACTGGAAAAAAATAAGGAAGGAAGTGGGAAGGTGGGGAGTTCTTTTTGTTGGTTTGTTTGCTTCCCAGTCCTTTCATATCATCTTGCAGAATATCACACACCTGTAGGTACTCAGTAAATTCTTTGTACTAAAGTACACATGTTCAGAAATTATAGTACAATCAGGTCTTGCCACATATCTCATAGCTATCTTTGTTTTATGTTATTACTTTCCACAGGGTACTCTGATCACAGTACACTCTTTAAAAGTACTTTGTTGTTTTTACAAACTTTCTTTTCAAATGTTTTCTAATCCTCATTGAAAAACAAAGTCAATTATGTGTAACTCATTTAATTAACTTGGCAATGAAAATGAAGTGAATAAACAGTCAGCAGAAAAAAATAAATATGCTATAAAAGGAGATTTAAGTATATATTTTGTATCAATACAAAGCAAATATAATAAACTTTGTGTAGAAAAGTAATACATGAAAAACAAGGCATCTGCAAATATCATTAATGTCTTAAGTAAAATGAGGAAATCATTTATTATAGCCAACAGTTTATATGAGGACATATAATAACAAGACTCCAAAATGTGAAAATATTATAATTCTGCTTTAATGTTACGAATGCATGGCCATCTTTACATGCTGTTTTAGTTAAGTAAAAACAAATAGCCTAGGTGAGCCTTTAATATTATTTGTGTGTGTATGTGTGTGTGTGTATATATATATACATATATATATATATATATATGAAACCATGGACTTCCCTGGTGGCTCAGCCAGCAAAGAATCCACCAACAATGCAGGGGGGGGACCTGGGCTTGAACCCTGAGTAGGGAAGATCCCCTGGAGAAGGAAATGGCAACTCTAATATTTTTGCTTGGGAAATCCCATGGACAGAGGAGTCTGGCAGGCTACAGTCCATGGGGTCGCAAAGAGTTGGACACGACTGAGCGACTTCACTTCACTTATATATATATAAATATATATATTATTTTTAAATAAAAATATTTTATAAAATAAAATTTTATAAAATTAATATGTTTTTATAAATATATATACTACATAATGAATCAAAAATTAATAAATATCTGAGGCATGCAATTAAAAGATAATATATGGCAGAGAATCTCAACCACATACATTTACTAAATACATATTGTTAAACACATAACATGTTATTTAAAAGCCCCAAATTATGCATAGTATCTTCTCCCCAGTTTAAATCCAAATGCCACAAATGATAGATATTTAATGGTAGGACTAACCATAAAACAAAAGATATACAGCTTGTCAGACAAAATTGAATTGAACCTACTGATGTAACTTGGAATAGAAAAGTGGACAGGTTTATGTGGCTTTAAAAAACACAAGGGAGAATATATACCGGAGAGATGACTCAAGTGGAACCACAAAAAGGCACCAAACAAAAATCAGCATCTATGAATAGAAGACTGATGGAAACTTCTCAGGATAGTTGCCTGGAGAGTTATCTGCAGGTTGCCTTATGGATGGTCCTGCATAACTAGTGAGACACTTCTTTTCTCTGCTTATAGAATTGGTTCCTAGTCAGTGATCTAAATAGAATGTGCTTTAAGCAGAGTAAGTTATTTTTCTGGGAGGCATCTACTCTGTGGATGCTGAAGCTGTTGAGAGAAAAGTGAGTCACAATAACTTCAAACCTACAAGAGATAGCCAAAGAGAAATGAAGGGAATTCCAACTTTGGGGGGGGGGAGGGTAAAACATGTGAAAGTACTTTACTCATAAAGAAGATACTTCTTACTTGGGTAATTATATGAGTTCTAAGCAAATCCTCCTACTCCAAAGGATAACACCGTTTAAAAAAAAAAAAATCCTGACAATGGGTCAGGTTTTCCACTTACACAGAAACCACTGCAACTTACTTATCCATTCAGTGAAACAGTATGTTAGGTAAACAGACACAGCTGTCTAAAACAAACTTTCACTACTTATCCATAAAAATATATATAAATGAACCATATATATAATATACATTATATATATATATATATATATATAAACTTCCCTGGTGGCTCAGACGGTAAAGCATCTGCCTACAATGCGGGAGACCCAGGTTCAATCCCTGGGTTGGGAAGATCTCCTGGAGAAGGAAATGGCAACCCACTCCAGTATTATTGCATAGAAAATACCATGGACAGTGGAGCCTGGTAGGCTATAGTCCATGGGGTTGCAAAGAGTTGGACACGACTGAGTACCTTCACTTCACTTATATATAAAAATATATATATTATTTTTAAATAAAAATATTTTTATAAAATAAAAGTTTATAAAATTCATATAATTTTTATAAATATATAATGAACCAAAAATTAATAAATATCTGAGGCATGCAATTGAAAGATAATATAAATTATTAATAAGGAAGAAACATACAGTGCAACAAACAGAAAGGAACTTAAGATTCTAATTTATATCTTCAGCATGATCAAGATGATGCAGTCTAAGTGAAAAAAAAAGAGCATATTACCATGAAATTGAATAATTCAGACAACTAGATTCAGTCTTTGAAATTAAAAATATGTTCTTGTAAGTGATTTTTACTTCTAGCTATGATAGTATAGCTTATATTATATCATATGAACTCTCAAAATTACCACGAAAGAGGTACAGAAATGAACCTTCGCGAGAACATGGAAAAGCTGCTATATAGCAGTCAGGGTATGAGAGGCTATAATCTAGAAACAAGGGAAACTCACTAAGGTGAACCCAAAGTTCTGTACACTGCTTTCCCCTTTGGGGGCATTTACTTATTTTTGGTATATGGATGAGAAACAGGAAAATGGATAGCTTCTAAGAAGCAAGAAAGCATAAAAAATTTTGTAAAGTACTCCAGGGCAAGGAGACAAAAAAATGGAGTTTAGAGACATGAAGGTAAATAGGGCTTTATTACAGAGAAGGTGGAACAAAGAAGTTAGTCCAATACATGTCACATAATTTCATATTTAGGCATTTGCTTATATTTAAGGTGCACAGGGCAAAACAGTAAGAAATCACGCAGAAAGTAGCTATCCAAATTAGTGAACTTTTTGGCAGACCCAAAGTACTGGACACAGAGAAACTGAAACTCAGTATTTATCATGAAGGAGAATCCTAGTGAATATTACATGCTCACATTTGGAACACTTAGAGCAGAAATCCCCAACCTGTACAGGTCCACAGTCTGTTAGGAACCAGGCCACACAGCAGAAGGTGAGCAGCATGCAAACCAGTCACTTGCCCATTCATCTGTTGCTCCCCATCACTCACAATGCTGCCTGAACATACATCTATCGATAGAAAACCTGTCTTTCACAAAGCTGGTCCCTGGTGCCAAAAGGTTGAGGACTGCTGAACTAGAGGATTACGTCATCAGATTAAAAGACTAGCAAACACTCTCCAGTTTTTAATTGGGTAATCTATTCATGTACTATTTGCCAGATAATAGAGTAAATTCTCTCTAGAAGAATTAAAAAACCATCCATATCCTCTATCATTTCTATATTTCTACATGAAATACTGGCATTTAATAAAAAATTGCCAGGCATACAAACTAACTCAATGAATGCATGAGTATATATACACATATATATATGTGTATATATATACACACACACACTGATGAATGAATGAATGCACATATATGCATACAAAGATGAATGAATGTGTGAATGAATGAAGAGGGGAAAAGAGTGAACACAAATGGAAATGCAAATAATATACACATTGTAGTTATCAGGCTTAATTAAAATAACTCATCATTTCAAGAAAATAAATGAAAAATAGAAAAGAAGTGATTTATAAAAGTAATTCACTGTGAATCAGATTCTATATGAAAGGATTCAAGTGGAAATTGTAGAAATAAAACCAAACTAAGTTAAAACAAGAACTTAGTATATCAATTTACCTACTGATAGCAGAAGAAATAAGTGAACTTAAAAATAAGTTGCCAGTATATGTCCAGACTTGACATGGAAAGCAAAAAAGATGGAAGACACATGAAAGAATGTAAGAGATTTACGAGGCATAGTGAATACATTTAACATATATGTAATTTGAGTCTCAGAGAAGGCAGAGGAGAAAGCATGGTAAAGAAACACTTAAGATAATGGCTATGATTTTTCAAGGCTGATCAAATGCATCAACCCACAGATTAAAAAAATGCTAGAACCCAAGTAGACAGAATAAATAGAAAGTAAATGACAGTAAGGCATGTCACATTAATATTTTAAAATTGTTTAAAATTAAAGAAGAACTCTCTAACAGAAACAAATAAAACAATATCTATGACTTTTTAAGAAGTAAAAAAAACCTGAGAGTTGAGTTTTCAACATAAAAATGGAAGCTATAAGACAGCAAATCATTATCTTTGATTGAAAGAAAATACTTGTCAATTCCAAAACACATATTTATGAAATAACAACATTACTAGGCAACGAAAAACAAAGGCTGCTTTTCTTCATTAATCTTATTTTAAAGTGTCTCATGCAAAAGAAAATTATTCCATCTGGAAAACCAGAAGTAGAGGAGGGAATAGTGATTGAAAATAAGTGAAAGTGAAGTTGCCCAGTCATGTCCGACTCTTTGCGACCCCATGGACTATAGCCTACCACGCTCCTCCATCCATGGGATTTGCCAGGCAAGAGTACTGGAGTAGGTTGCCATTTCCTTCTCCAGAGGATCTTCCTGACCCAGGGATCGAACCCGGGTTTCCCACATTGTAGGCAGATGCTTTACCATCTGAGCCACCAGTGATTGAAAGATACTATTATGTTCAGTTCAGTTCAGTTTTGTTGCTCACTCCAGTCCGACTCTTTGAGACCCATGGACTGTAGCAGGCCAGGTTTCCCTGTCCTTCACCAACTCCCAGAGTTTACTCAAACTCAGGTTAATTGAGTTGGTGATGCCATCCAACCATCTCATCCTTTTCCCCTACTCCTCCCGCCTTCAATCTTTCCTAGCATCAGGGTCTTTTCAAATGAGTCAATTCTTCGCATCAGGTGGTCAAAGTATTGGAGTTTCAGCTTCAGCAACAGTCCTTCAAATGAATATTCAGGACTGATTTCCTTTAGGATGGACTGGTTAGATTTCCTTGCAGTTCAAGGGACTCACAAGAGTTTTCTCCAACACCACAGTTCAAAAGCATTAATTCTTTGGCACTCAATTTTCTTTATATACCATTATTATGTGGGTAAATCTAAATGAAAATTGACTGTAGAAATGCTTATAATGTCTACTGGGGAATAAAATATATAGAACTAAAATGCATGATAGAACAACAATGACAAGTAGCAGGAAGATGATAAATGGAATTGTCTTGGAAATGAAGACTAATTATATTAAATTATGTTAATTCAACAATAATCATTTTAATATCTAAGAAATCAATGAAAGAAGAGTAAAAAGAATGTATAAGTAATGACAATAAAAGAGAGTGGAGAAATAATAACAATTTATACAAAGGAAGGCAAAAGATAAAAAATTAAAGAGAGGTAAGAGAGATTGAAACTAAATAGTGTCTGTAAATAAAATAAATACTCCAAATGAAATATGAAATTTTCTTCCTGGATAAAACTGTAACAACAAAACAATCACAGAAACAAATTACATGTTTCTTAGAAACATACACTTTAAATATGATGTTCTGAAGGTTGAAAATAAAAGAATGTAAAATGACATATTATGCAAAGAAACACTAAGGACAGCAACAAGAAACTGACTCAGCTATACTACCATAAATCTAGTGACATTAGGTCAAAATCATTACAAGAGATAAAGAAGCACACTTCATGTGACAGAGTATGCATTACTTTTTTATTAGTGTAAAAATTTACCACAAATATAGCAGCTTAAAATAATACATTATTATTTTAATATCAATATCAATGTCAATAACATATCAATAAAATAATATCAATATCAATAAAATATCAATAAAATAATATTTATCTCACAGTTTCCATGGATTAGAAGGTCAGGAATGGCTTATTTGAGTTCTCTGCTTTAGGGTCCCAAGACACTAACTAGTAACAAAATGCTATCAATATGTTTGCTAGACTTCATCCTCACTCATGAATAGGACTAATGAAGAATATTTGCCTTCATTTTTGTCTGGAAATGTTATTTCACTGAATATAGGTTTCTGTATTGGCAAGAGTTTTCTTTCATAGAAAGTTGTCTATATTAGAATGCTTCAGAGGAACAGAAGCAATGGGATAGAGAGATGATAGACAGATAGATAGATAGATAGATAGATAGGAATGTAAGAGGAAATATAGGTACTCATTTTGTTATGAAAGCTGACAAGTTCCACAAGCTGTAGAAAGAGGAAAATCCATGTTATAATTCAGTTCAGGTCTGTAAGTCTGTGAATCAAAGGGCTGTTAGTGTAAGTCCTAATCTGAGTCTGAACACTTGAGAACCAGGAGCATTCAGATCCAAGGACAAGAGAATATGGATGACACAACTCAAGCAAAAAAAAAAAAATCACCCTCCTTACATGTTCTGGTTCTCTTCCATCCTCAACAAACTGAATGATGCCCACCAGCACCAATGAGGGTGCTATCCTTCCCTCAGTCTACTGATTCAAACGCTAATTTCTTCTTTGGGTACTCTCATAAACATATCCAGAAATAATGTTTTCCCAGCTGCATTGGCATCCCTTAGCCCAGTTAACACATAAAATTAACCATTACCATACCATTTCATTATCTTCTAGCCAGGGAGGAATTTGCTCATTCAGGCTGTCGGTAGAATTTATTTACTTATGGAAATAGGAAATAAATAGGACTAAGGGCTACGGTTTCTCAATGGCTGTTGGATAGAAACTGTTGCCAGTTCCCTGCTATGTGGCCCTCTCCATAGACAGCTTGCTCTCCTTCCAGAAGAGGCCAAAAATTCAGTATAATAGAAATCACATGTATTTTAAAAAATAAAAGGGATTTCCCCGGCAATCCAATGGTTAAGACTTCATTTACAAATTCGGGCTTCCCTGGTAGCTTAGCTGGTAAAGAATCCACCTACAATGTGGCAGACCTGGGCTTGATCCCTGGGTCAGGAAGATCCCCTGGAAAAGGGAATATCAATCCACTCCAGTATTCTTGCCTGGAAAATTCCATGGACAGAGGAGCCTGGCAGGCTACAGTCCATGGGGTTGCAAAGAGTTGGACGTGACTGGGCGACTAAGCACACACTTAGAATGCAGGGGCCGCAGATCCTTGCTCAGGGACCTAAGATCCCACATGCCAAGCAGTGTAGCCAAAAAAGAAAAAAAAAAAAAAATATACACTCTCTCAGAGATCATACAAAATGAAATCATAATGTGTATTTTTAAATGAATATGAATTTTAAAATTAGATTTTAATTGGTGTGCAAATAAGTTTCAACAAATATGAAGACACTGAAAATGTCCAGAGTATTATCTTTGCATGGAAATGAATTAAGTTATAAATCAATAACATCATCATTATCATCAAATGAAGGAGACAAGGGTGAGAAGAGGGGAATTTGGACTAAGAGGACGGGGGAGAAAGGAGGAGGATAATAAAAAGATCCTCAAATATTTAGAAACAAATAACACATTTCTAAATGACAGATGGATCACAGAAGAAATAAAAATGCAAGTGAAAAAACATTCTGCACTTGAATCATACTGAAAACACAATATATCAAAGCCATTGAGATAGAGATAATTCTTTGTAGAGGGCTATTTTTCAGTTTAAATGTATACATTATAGAAGAAAGGATGAAATTCAATTATAACAAGTTCCATCTCAAGAAATTATACTTAAAAACAGAAAATGAATCCATATAATTTGTATAAGGAAAGATATAATAATGGTAAGAATTGAAATTTATAAGATAGAAAATAATAGAGCAATTAAGAATAGTAATACAGACAAAAGATGCATGCTATGCTTCAATGAAATTCTTATGTAAAATTACATTATGAAATAATAAAAATGATAAATAATAAAATGTCAATCAAAAGGTAATATGTCTATAGTAACTCAATTATTTCTAATTGTCTTGATTGATTGCATTAAACAAATGTATTCTTTGAAACTTGAACAATTAAATGAAAAGGAAATTCCTAGAAAACTATCAACCTGCCCTCTACAAAACACAGAAAAGCTTTCAGAAAACTGAAAAGGTAATCAAGTGTATCTCCTGTATATTACCTTCACTCACACAAATGCAAAGGTCATCAGGACATTTCATAATTTATTTTTACCAAATCTGCCAATTTGGTAACTGTTTCAAAAAGGAGGAAGGGAAAGAAAGCCAACTCTTGCACATTCATTTTGTAATTCTAGCAATACTTTGAAAGGAAAATTGGAAAGGAAAAGTGTCAAGAAAAGAAAATAAAGAGCAAACTCACCTATGAAGACTCATGTAAAATTTTTAAATTTACCTATGCCTTATTTAAAGTCCGAAATCTTTACACTGTATAGATTACACTGTATAAAACAAATTAATTTAAAAAATGCCCCAATAAAGAATTGGAATACTGGGAAGAATAAACTGAAGTTGCCTTCAAAGGAAGATAACTATCTTCAGGGCTGAGTTCCTGTAAGGAAATCAGAAAATATTACTATTAACCTAGAATTCAGTTCTTATGAATATTAGCAATCAAATGTGGGGACAAGATAAATATATTTTCAGGAATTTTATGTTTCAGAAAGCTTAACTTTTTAAAAATAAACTTGAGCCTCTGGTGGGAGGAACCCTGGAAAGAGTAAGAGAATAAAAAGACGTGAATTACAAAACAGTTTCCCCACCCCCTCACCCCCAGCTTTATAGCCAACCTAGGAAATAATAAGTCCAAATGAAAATAGAAAAATAGGAAGGGAGATTCATCACATAATGAAAAGATAAACATATATTTCACATGGGCTTTGTGATTTAGGATTGCTTTTCATTTTTTGCAACTACTTTCGCACTTGCAGAGGATGAAATGGTTAGATAGCATCACCGGCTCAGTGGGCATGAAACCGAGCAAACTCTGGGAGACATGGAGGACAGAGGACCCGAGCCAGCTTCAGTCCATGCGGTGCAAAGAGCAGGATGTGACTTAGCAACCGGAAACAACAGCAAGGAGAGCAACATACTTCTTGTTTGAATAACTGTCAAAAAATTATAATATTTGCAGTATTACTAATTTACTTCAATTTTTAGTATCACCTCAGACCACAACATGAATGAATCATGATTACAGGTAAAAGATGGACAGAAATTTCTGTCTTGTGTCAGGTATTGGAAAATTGATAGAAAGTGTTTAAATTGATTTCTCAAGAAATAACTCTACCTCCAGTGTTGAAGTTTATTGCTTAAAGTTCAAAACAGAATAAACTACTAATAATAAAGATAAAAACTATTATAAAACTAAAACTATTAAGGCCTCGATAAAGGAAAAGAGGTCAGGAATAAGGTATTAATAAGTTTAATAACTCTTATGGGGAAATGGTATATATTGAAAAACATGGATAAGTCATGTGACCAGACATTTCTATACATTTCTTCTTGTCATTGCTGATGACCAGAGAAAATAATACATTATTTCAGGGTACTGTGGTAGAATGTACTTGGAGGGAATACATACATTTTACTTTTATAAAATATATTTTTGCATCTGCCTCAGGACATATTCAGTATTTATTTACCTGTTACTCACTACAGGTATTCAAGCACTTAGCATGTCTTAGGATTTAAACTTAAGGTGGAGAATATAAAATTAATTAGGTTATAATTACTTATCTGTTTTTTACTAATTTTATTTGGAGAGTAAAATTGAAAAGTGCGAAAAGTACTGCAGGTTTCAGAATTAGAAGTTACAAAGTAACTTTATTGACACTATTTTTGTTTTCTAGCCATTTGGAGGTAAATTCCTTCCACTACTTTTCTTCTTTGTGCTGCACACTCTCCTTTATGTATCTTTTTTTGTCACATTATTCTTAGAGCAGTTACAATGTTCTAAAACCTTCAGATACATTAACTCATCCTCACAGGAATCTTTGAGAAAGTATTCATTAGCCCCCTTTTGAGGGATGATACTGTGAGGCACAGAGCTTAAATGACTTATAACATTTCAAAATGGGAAGGCCAGGATTTGAACCCAAGCAGACTAGTTCCAGATCCCATGAACCTAAAAACTGCATGTTTCTATTATAGAACAAAATCTAAATGTTATATATTATTATTGCCTATACCATTCCAAGCCCCACCAGTTTGCCGGTATTAGTAAAATTGATGCCCAAAAGGGAATGGATATTATTCCAGGGGTAGTCTAATTCAGAAAGATTAAAATTAAGACACTATTGTCCTCATTTTGAACACTCATCTCTGATCTCATCTCTGATGGACTTTCGTGTGTTTGTGTGTGTGGATAGTTTCACCTGCAATGAACTTCATGTTGTTAATTTCTCATGTTTTTTTTTTTCCCCCTTAAGATTCATCTCTTTGATCCTGTCCTTTGGATATTTTACACCCAAGTATCCTCATCTTTCCTTAATATATTTTTCCTATTCTGGCTGAGGTATAAAATCAGTGGCTAACCAAGGTAGCAAAACTTTAGTTTTTTTGGTTAAAAATCTTGACTCTCAAGTCAGACAGACAGTGCTCAAATTCCAACTCTGTATACCTCACTGAATCTCAGTTTTTTATCAGTCAATCACTGCTACTAATTTTGTTGGGGAACCATCTCATATCTCTGATGCAATGTTGTAAATACTTAATAAGCTATGTGTCTAAAATTGCACAACTAATCATTGCACTTCTTTCTTTTGGGTGGTACTCTGTTGATGGTATAAGGTAATGATAATAACTCTAATGGGTGTTTTTCATTATCATTTCTAAACTAGAGGAAATTTGTGCAGCATCTGAGATTTTTAAAAATATCATAGTACATAAAATATTGACCAATCATAAAAGATTCTCAGTGAGCATGTCCCAAAGCAATGAAACCAAAAACAGTGGGTAGATCTAATATCATCTGTCTTTTTCCATGTCCCTTCTTCTGTTCCCCAGGTTTAGTAGCAACAAGGAAGGAATTGCTCTCTGTTCCTGGGTGGGCTTTATTTTTAACAGATTCAGCAGGAGATCAAGGAAACTCTCCTTCCTCAAAAAACCATCAAATCTTTGCATTGAAAGGGACCTCAAAGCATATTCTAGTTAACTCTCTACTTCATGGCTACATTCCCAGGACATCACCTATTTCTTATTCTCAATCCCACAACACAGCTTCTATATACAGCCCCAAACCTGTATGCAGGTCAAGAAGCAACAGTCGGAACCAGACATGGAAAAACAGACTGGTTCAATTTTGGGAAAGGAGTACATCAAGGCTGTATATTGTCACCCTGCTTATTTAACTTCTATGCAGGGTACATAATGCGAAATGCCAGGCAGAATGAAGCAGAGGCTGGAATCAGAATTGCTGGGAGAAATATCAATAAGCTCAGATATGCAGATGACACCACACTTATGGGAGAAAGCAAAGACAAACTAAAGAGCCTCTTGATGAAGGTGAAAGAGGAGAGTGAAAAAGTTGGCTTAAAACTCAATGAATATTGAATGGAAAACTAAGATCATGGCATCCGATCCCATCACTTTATGGCAAATAAATGGGGAAATAATGGAACCAGTGACAGACTTTCTTTTCTTGGGCTCCAAAATCACCACAGATGGTGACTGCAGCCATGAAATTAAAAGACGCTTGCTCCTTTTAAATCCATAGAAGAAAAGCTGTGACCAACCTAGACCATGTATTAAAAAGCAGAGACATTACTTTGCTAAAAAAGGTCCACCTAATCAAAGCTATGGTTTTTCCAATAGTCATGTATGGATGTGAGAGTCAGACCATAAAGAAGGCTGAACACTGGAGAATTGATGCTTTTGAACTGTGGTGTTGGAGAAGACTCTTGAGAGTCCCTTGGACTGCAAGGAGATCCAAGCAATTCATCCTAAAGGAAATCAATCCTTAATATTCATTGGAATGACTGATGCTGAAGCTCAAGCTCCAATACTTTGGCCGCCTGATGTGAAGAGCTGACTCACTATATGCTGGCAAAGATTGAAGGCAGGAGAAGGGGATGGCAGAGAACGAGATGGTCAGATGGCATCACTGACTCAATGGACAGGAGTTTGAGCAAGTTCCAGGAGACGGTGAAGGACAAGGAAGCCTTGCATGCTACACTCTATGGGATCGCAAAGAGTCAGACACAGCCTGGAATATTAAGTCAAACTCTCATAAGTGAGACAAAAATTGCTATTTTTAAATTAGTTTTGCAGCAAAAATGATAGAAGAAATGCAATTTTACAATTTGAATATAAATTTGTGGCTCTGATTTTTTTTGGAGGGGTTTCATCCTTCTGAGAAATTGACGAGTGCTTCAGAGTCCTTTCCCATAGAGAAAACTCAAACGTATTTACATATAATTCTACATACAACTTGAGGGAGTTTAGGGAATTCTTTTAACCCATCTAAGGAGTTTAGATAAAAAAAAAAAAATGACCTGTAGTTCTTCTCAGAGCAAATGTTTGTCTGCATACCCTTTAGCATCTTTTAGATAAAAACATCCAGTGTAGGTTATTACTTTGTATTAAAATACTTCATTTCCCTGGAATTGCACAAAGATCTTTACAATATCTGGTTAATGGACAGAAACCTCAAGTTAGCTCAATCTAAGGGAAAAAGCACATTAGAAATACATCAGCTGATATGAATGGTTTTGTAGAGCTAAAAAAAAAAAAAGACAATGGTGCATGTCCAATATTCAGGTTATAATATCATCTTACTTTCCCAAAGCTCTCCACACTATGAGATCACAGTGATCACTTGCTTATGGTAGCAGACTTAAAAACATCCTACGTCCCTACATGGTGGCCTGTCAATTACCATCAAGTAATTTACACAAAATATTAGAAATTGCCAATGAGATTCAGGAGTGACAGTGAACTTTACTCCCTCCTGTAGGAAATGGTGGAAAATTAAAGCTTCTTTTTTAGTGTCTTGTTGTTGTTGTTGTTCTCCTGTTGTTATTACTTTTCTTCATTGGTTTTAGAAGAGTCAGGAAAGGCATAACTATGTTCACTACATTTGGGGAAATTCTATTTGTAGGCAGATTGCTATATTTTTTGACTTGAGATGCTGTCAGCCTGACTTATGGGAAAGGGAGGTTGGGCTGAATATTCCTTAATGGGTGGTAGCTGGGAACGTAGTTTTCCTCTATGTGTTAAGGATATAAGACATCCCTTGGGTCTTGTTAAACTTTCAATTCCATTTATAATAAAGATAGTTCAAAAGAAAAACCAATGTAGTAAAATTTTATATTATTGTACTGTGCAAATTCATATGAAAAATCAAAGCATGGGTCCATATGAAAATGCAACTTGGATATCTATCAGTTTATCACCCACCCAACTAATAGTGCCTTCAGAAATTGTTTTCTGAGCATTTTTTCATATCACTTCACTCAATGATAATCAAATAAGTAATAAAATATCCACATTCATATATTTTTCCAAAGTGCTTTTATTAATATGGTCCCATCTGATCTTTATATCAATATTACAGGATTATCACAGGTTACATTTTCCCTTGGATAAAGAGATTAGCAAGGAATTAGTGTATCTTGTACAGGAATGGTCTAACGATTCATTTTCTATAAGTCATATTAAGCATATTTACCATAAAATTATTTGGGGAGGAGGATCAAGATGGCAGAGTAGGAGGACATGGAACTCACCTCCCCTGACCAACACATCAAAAATACACCTACCTGTGGAACAATTCTCATGGAAAACTAACTTGGAACTGGAAGAACTCTGAAACAGCTAAATCTGCAAGAAAGATCTCCATGTGACCAGGTAGGATGGACCAAAAGGCACTGGGTCAGGACCTGTGCCCCTGGGAGGGATCTGTAAGGAAAAGAAAGTCTACAGGTGTGGACCCTTGCTCTGGGGAGTGAGTGGGTTGAGTCACAATCTGCACAGCCTAGTTCTGGGATTCTGCACAGAACAAACACCTACCCTACTGGAAAACCCACTGAGGCACACAGAGTGTTGGAGAAACCTCCACTGCACTCTCAAGGAGCGTGCACATGAGACGTGCCAACAGTGAGGGCAGCGAGAGCCATGCCTGGGGCTGCCTCCCTGCTGTGCTTACCAACCCAGGTTCAGCCCACTCCACACCACACCTTGGGGTGAGATTATGGTAAAAATTAGGTCTAGCTATGCACGGACAGACTAGGGTGCCTGGGTCATGATCCAGGTGGAGACACAGAGTCCACCGTCACTGTGTAGGGCAGTGCCACAAGAACATGCCGTGGCCACGCACTAAATTGTGAGCTCCCTGGGAAAGGACTCATCTAGCTACACGGGGACAACCCTGGAGGGTCTGGGGTGTGGGCCAGGGGAGGTCACAGTGGCCACTGTCAGCACCTCCGTAAAGTGGTGGATTGTCCAGCAAGAGCATTCTGTCTCTGATCACTCCACACCACAGCTCAGCACTAGATCTGGGGCAGAGTCCTGGAAGGAGGCAGCCCAGATCTCAGAGGGCAGCATGGCCATCTCAATTCCTGAAGCCACAACACCCCAACTGCCAGCCCCAGCCTAGCACTAGATCTTGGACCAATACAACAGAGAAAGGGAGGTGATGTGGGGCTGCTTCTGAGCAAAATCACAAAGCTGGTGCCCATACTGAAACCAGATCGCATTCCAAAATATTGGACTCTGTTTACACAGGGACGCTCCTACATAAAGACACACCTTCAAGACGAAAGTAGATAACTATTTCTCCTAAAGTCACACAGATAAAGTAAAACGAAAAAGCCAAGGAACTAACTACTTTCAACAAAAGAAACAAAATAAATGCCCTGAAAGAACAAATAATGAAAGAGACCTCACTTATCTACTAGACCTCATTTTCAAAAAGGAGGTAATAAAAATTTTAAAGGAGTTTAAAAAGCATTATTGATGGAAATACAGGCCACCAATAAAAATTACATAACTCAATTGCTGAAATAAAATCCAATCTAGAAGCAGTGAATGAATAGCAAGCTAAATTCACAGAACAAAGAAGCAATCTTGAAGACGGAATAAGGGAAATCATCCAAACAAATGAGATTTATGGGGTAACACAAACCATGTCTAAACATAAAGGGGTTCCAGAAGGAAAAGAAAGAGAAAGAAAAGATTGGAAATGTATTTGAAGAAATTATGGCTAAGAATGCCCCATATCTAAAGAAGGAAAGAGAGATCTTGATATAGAAGAAAACAGGGTCCCAAATAAGATGAACCCAAACAGATCTACACTAAAAACATTTCATAACTAAAATGGCAAATTTAAAGATAAAGAGAGGACTTTAAAGGCATCAAAAGAAAAACAAAGAGTCATTTACAAGGGAACCCCCATAAGGTTATCACCTGATTTCTCTGCAAAAACTTTGCAGCCAGAAGACAGTGGCATGATATATTGAAAATATTGAGGGAAAAATCTGCAATCTAGGATATTCTACCCAGCAAGATTATTATTTAAAAGGACATCCACCTCTTGTGAATGTGAATTGATGCAGTCACTATGGAAGACAGTATTAAGGTTCTTTTAAAAAACTAAAAATAGAGCTACCATGTGAGTCAAAAATTCCAGTCCTAAACATATACCTGAAAGATGATGAAAATTCTAATTCAAAAAGATACATACACCCCAATGTTCATAGCAACACTATTTATAATAACGAAGACATGGAAACAATCCAGGTACCTGTCAACAGACAGTTGGCTTAAGAAGATGTGGTATATACATACATGAAATATTACTCAGTCATAAAAAGAATGAAATGTTGTCATCTGCAGCAAAATGGATAGACATAGAGAATATCTTAATAAGTAAAACAGATAGACACAAGTATTATATGGTATCACTTACATCTGTAATCTAAAAAATACAAATGTGTCCATATAAAAAAGAGCAATGAATTTAAATACATAGAAAACAAACATATAGTTATCAAAGGAGAGATATCAAAGGGGTATATATAAACTAGGAGTAGAGGATTAACATATCTGTATACAATCTTTTACTATATACACAGGAATCAGTATTCAATGTCTTGTAATTGAATCAGTGTTCAGTTCAATATCTTGTAAATCCTGTAATGGAAAACAATCTGAAAAATGTGTGTGTGTATTATTATATATATATAATGTATATTTATATATACATGTATCTGAATCACTTTGTTATATATCTGAAAATAACACAGTATTGTAAACCAACATATTTCCTTTTTTTTTTTAATCAAACTGGGGAAAAAATGATGCTTTTATGACCCTGTTATTCTCTTCCATAAACTACTGCAATAGAAAGGAAAATTTAGGCGGGACATCTTATTTTTAGGGGCAACAGCTGCTTAGAAAATTAAAAATAGCACAAGATAAGACATCACAGTAAACATATCTATCTCAAGGAAAATGGAGAACAATTTTTGTTGGTGTTAGTTCAAGGAAATGAAAACTTAAACCTACTTCTTAGTAAATCAGTTTACTCTTCATAATAAAATAGTCCTGAAAGAATTAGAAAAACATGTGATATATTTGGCATACACGCTGATACTATGTTTCCTTCATTCATTAAGCCATTCCTAATTACCTCAGGCACTCCTTACAGAGCTCAGATTCAGCTTCATGGTTCTGTGCAACATAGGCAACCATCATCAGTGGATGAGAATTCCTAAGTGAGGTAAAGCTGTTCGGTCATTCCCTTAAGTAAATGTAAGTTTGCAAGTTCACATAGTGCGACCAGTAGACTCTAATTTGTATAAATCACCCATTCTCTGGAAAAAAGAAAATGTATTTTACAGAAGTTGATAATAAATATGGGTTTTGTGAATGCTGATATTATGTGTGTGTGTGAATCTCTCAGTTGTGTCTGTCTCTTTGTGGCCCCATGGACTATAGCCCACCAGGCTCCTCTGTCCGTGGAATTCTCCAGGCAAGAATACTGGAGTGGGTAGTCATTTCCATCTCCAGAGGATCTTCCCGACCCAGGAATCAAATCCGGGTCTCCTGCATTGCAGGCAGATTCTTTACTGTCTGAGCTACCAGGGAAGTAGACAATAAATTGATTAATCAACTGAAACAAAAGAATAATAGGAATTTTTTTCTCTCTGAATATGTGCTTTTTACTTCAGGTCCAGTTGGACAATGAAGCATGGATGTGAATAAACCAAATTCACTCATGCACCTGTATGCTTTGCTACCCTATATTTATACTTGCATATAATATTCATAATTACTATATGGCTTCCATAACACAGTAAGGAACTAAATTTAGGTCACCAAGACATAGCTTCTTCTTTATCAGATGAAACTTAAGGGATTTCATAAGCACAGAACATGAAGTTGTTTAATTTTTTCCATAACAGAAATAGATAGACTAGCTGAAGGTGAACAGTTGAATTTAATCACTCCCTAACATTTTCATCACAGGGATCAGATCTTCAGGCTAAGTCACTTCAGTCATGTCTGACTCTTTGCGTGGCAACCATGGACGGTGCCAGGTTCCTCTGTCCATGGGACTCTCCCGGCAAGAACACTGGAAATGGAATGCCATTTCCTCCTCTAGGGGATCTTCCTGACCCAGGGACTGAACCCAAGTGTCTTGCATCTCCTACACTGGCAGGTAGGTTCTTTACCTCTGCACCACTTGGGAAGAGTCAATTTAAATGCTAGGTCACTCCTAACACTATTGCTAGTGAGAAGCAGATCATACACATTCTATTTTTCTTGAATGGTATTAGTGATGATGCCAGGAATAATCTAAACAAAAGGCTGTATTTTTATTGTAGGGGTTCCCAGGTGGCTCAGTGGTAAAATAATCCACCGGCCAATGCAGGAGACACAAGAGACATGGGTTTGATTCCTGGGTCAGGAAGATTCTCTGGAGAAGGAAATGGAAATCCACTCTAGTACTCTTGCCTGGAAAATCCCAAGGACAGAGGAGCCTGGAGTGTTACAGTCCATAGGGTCACAAAGACTCAGACACGACTGAGCATGCATATCTAATTTTATTGTATTCTTGGGGGAAAAAAAGTCAAAGAAAATGTTAATGCTAACAAGTGCTTTTAAGTCCTAGTGAGAATCTTCCATAGAGATAAACAATATTATATGTTCATTTGTTTACTAAAATGTATTTGTGAATTAAATTTCCTTGATTTATTTGTACTCTGTTCTCACAACACCCAATACATAGTCTAGAAATCATTCTTAATTCATTGATTAACATATTTTCTGTATAAGACATAAGAACCAAAAAGGAAAAGACAGTATGATATTTTTTTCAAAGTTTGAGCACTTTGAATAGTTCTGACAGGTAGTCAAATTTTTAAAAAAATTTAGTTATTAATACATAAAAGATAAAAGAATAGATTTAATAACAATTTGCAAGTAGTCATTCACCTCTGTTGTATTTGTCTTCTCCTCCACCAGGAAAAGCAGATTGCTTAACCTAGAGAAACAGTTCAAGATATTTTAAAATATTGATTAAAATAATGAAAAAAATTAATTATGAAAAAATTTGTTATTCAACAGGTGCACGATGTGCAATGAAAATTAATGCTCTGAGTTAATGGGAGATGATTTTATACATTCCTTTCCACTGAGTTGTAGAGTTGGATTTTTTTGGGATGTTATTAATATATAAGATGCTGCATTTCCCTGTCACAGCAAGATGGATTATTGTAGGATTTACTTGTCGGGCTGTGAAATGACCCAGAGCATTAAAGCAGCCCAAGCACTGATTTCTGAAGGGCCTCATTGCCTTCAGTGTAGGATATGAGGAATCGTTGCTCGGTATGTCAGTGTTTTATCCTTAAAATGCTAATCTATAATTTAAAGTGCACACATATACATGCATACGTTCAGAGAGATAATAAAAACAAGAAAGGGACTGATAAAGAAATACAGCAAATATAAGGAACATGGATAACTAGACGACCATAGGGAAATTACAAGTGGTTTGGAAGTAGTGAAACAAAATAAAAGAACATAAAAACAAGTATAATGAATCAAATGATTCATATTAAAAATCCAGTGTCACCCTTTCTGAAAGTCCTCAAGTCTAATCTTAGTAAATTATCAGTTTGGTTTTTCTATAGAGCACCTATTTGAAAGTTAATTGTCAAATTTCATTGTTTATCTGGGAGATGATTGGATTTGTGCAGTAACATAAGAAACATAATCACCTTCATTTCTGTTATTAGCAGCCTACAGCAAAGAGAACAAAGGAATGTTAGTTAATATTTTTGTTTTTCATTTTAAATGGCAATATTGACTTCAAATATAGCATGCCTACATGTGTATATAAAAACACTGACTATGGATAGAGACTGGTTTATGAATGCCACATATAAATGTAGATCTGTAGAAAAGAACACTTGCAATGTGTCAGAATGTTTGTTGTCATAGTTATAAAAGGTATTTTGGGACTGAGCAGGAACTATGAACAAAACAGAGGCTGTAAGTATAAGGAAAAGTGGTAAAAATGATGACCTATGACAATTAAGAAAGTAAGAGTTTTAGAGAACATATAAGATTATCTAAATTGTGGTCCAGCCAGGAAGCTTGTTAAAAGGAATAATAGTGCAATAGAAAAAGCCCTAAACCTTGGATAAATTTGGAGCTGGATGCTATCGATAAAGTCAGCATTTAGAAATTGTGAGACCATTCACAATTGCTTCTTTTGTCTATGTTATGGGATTTAGGTTCAAATAAAATAATATGTAGGTAAAATACATAAGGGCTTACTTGGTGGCTCAGACAGTAAAGATTCTGCTTGCAATGCAGGAGACCTGGGTTCAATCCCTGGATCAGGAAGATTCCCTGGAGAAGGGAATGGCTACACACTCTGGAATTCTTTCCTGGGGAATTCCATGGACAGAGGGTCCTGGCGGGCTATAGCCCATAGGATCACAAAGAGTTGGACACAACTGAAGCGACTTAGCATGGAATACATATAAACTCTAGGACATATGAAACATGTTAGGTATAGGGATATGGAGTAGTAGTCGAGAATATGATTTCTGGGGCTATTCTGTGTTATTCATCCCTCACTTTCACCATATATAAGTGATGAAGCTAGTTAGTGACTTAAATTTTCTCTTCTGTCATCTTTACATAGACTATAATCAGTTCAAATAATGATTAAATTAAATGTCATGTAAAACATTTAGAATAGTATCTAGTATAGTAAGTATTCAATATTAGTTATGATTATTCATTTTGCTACAGGCTGTTAAAAGCAAGAATAAAGCTTATTATATTTTTTTAACTTTCTACACAAATAAGAACATAAAGATGTTGGACAAGTAACTTTCAAATAGAAGTGCAGTAGAAAATAGGTAATTTAGCTCAGAATTGAGGACATTTAGTAAGAGGAGACTAGAGTGTTAAATATGTATTATTTGATTCACTGTTCTGTTTTTGAAATATCTACTTATTTATTTGGCTGCCTTAGTTATGGTACACAGGATCATTAGTTTTGGCCTGTGGCATCTAATTCCCTGACCGGGAACGGAACCCAGGTTCCCGGCAAAGGGAATGGGGAGTCTTAGCCAGTGGACCATCAGGGAAATCCTTATTTGGGGCAATATTTGTTTTGTTTGACTCTGGTTTAACTACACTTCCAATTCACTTTTTATTTTTCTATTCTGGTGAAGGAATGTCTAATTGGGCAATATTGTGGTGGTGGTTTAGTTGCTTCAGTCATTTCCAACTCTTGTGACCCCGTGGACTGTAGCCCGCCAGGCTTCTCTGTCCATAGGCTTTTCCAGGCCAGGCTACTGGAATGAATTGCCATTTCCTTCTCCAGGGGATCTTCCTGACCCAGGAATTGAACCTGGGTCTTCTATATTGCAGATGGATTCTTTACCAATTGAGCTACTACAATCATGATTGAGCAATAATTAACTCAGTCATCAAATGTGGCCGAGATAACCTCTGATAATACAGATACTGCAGAAAAAGTTACAATTGGTTCTTGTTTCTCTCTACAGTCATGGGAGGGAAACACAAGAAAAGGAGAGTAGAGAGATACACATGATAGAGAACTTCAAGTTAGAACCTACAGCTCTGTCTCCCACCTGGGAAAAAGTTTGTACCCTTGGAATGTCCTCTCATAAAGTTAGTAAGTTCTGAGGGTTGGGAAGAGAGCATGTTGATGTTTCAGGGAAGGGTGACAGACCATAGCAAAAGAGAAGGCTGCTGGGCCTTGGGTTATGAGAACCATATGCAGGCTACGGTTACCACTTTGGGATTCCACTCTCAACCCTAGAATTGGTTTAGTCAGTCATCACTGCTTTCCACTGCAATAGTCATGCACACACAAACACACTCTTGTGCATCTGTGCATGGCCATGGCCACGCACACTTATGTACTCAGGCACGCGTGGAGATACGTGTACTCAGAGATGTGTGGACCTGGAGCTGTTTCGGCAATAAAGTGCTTCCATAAATGAGACAAATATTAATTTATCAGTTTGTCAATGTTCTATTCTGTACCTTGACACTCACTGACCTGCAAACCAGATGACTTCTTTATTCTAAGAAACCAGTAGTATGTAGACAAATTTTATGTAAATTATCATGATCACTGCATTTAAGGTGAACACTCCTTGATTTCCACTTTCTTCTTCACAACCAGTCTCCTACCTACCAGTGCTATACATGAGAGTTGCCTGATACTAAGGGGAATGAAAATAAAACATCTTTTCAAGGGAATGTTTTGTAATAATAAAAATCAGTGGGAATCTCAGTCAAGTCACTGAAGTTTAGAGAATAATAAAGGAATTCAATATATTTTTTAAAAATGAAAGTGCCAAATAATTTTTTTTGAGTTTCCATTTTCGCATGCAGTGTAATCAGTGAGCTGTGAATGACTGAGTTATCAGTCTGTCAGCAAGCTCCCCTGTATTACAAGCAGAGAAAGTCAAGTAGAGATAGAGCTTTCTTACTGAAGCGTTCACATCCTTACATTGAACAACAAGTATGTTTATATTTCAAAGGTAGGTCTTTTGAAAGAAGAGTTAAAATAAAACATTCCTAAAATATAAGATGTATTAGACCTTGCACTAAACCAGCCCAGGTTTCTTTCCTTCCCTCCCCTCCATTCTTCCCTTCCTTCCTCCCTCTATTTCTTTCTCCCTCTTTTTTCCTGCCTTCCTTTGCTTCTTTCTTGATATCAAATGTGAAAGAAGTATAACAAAAGAGAACAGGACAGGCATAATCCCTGGAGTCAGGTGGTCTTGGATTAAAATCAGCCCAACATTGACTACAGTGAAACCCTGGACAACTTGAACTTGCCAACCCTTGCTGCCCCATTTATAAAAAGGGACCACCCTATTGGATTGCCCTGAAAATTGGATGTGCCCATGCTTAAAACCTATTTAGCATCCCACATGGGAAACCCCCAGAACACTTCAGTTTACTGTTCTCTGAATTAAGAAGCTCACTCAGAGTTACCCCTGGATAATACTACATTAACTTTCATACCTTCGTGAACATCACAGTCATGATTAGAATGGCTCAAACAATATAGTCTTCTGTGAAAAGTCACAGATATCAAAGGAAAAGAACACTTTTTAAAAAGTCTACACTGAAATTTTGTTTTATATTTAGATAAAATCTGACAAGAACAAAGAACAAAAAGAAACTTTATAAGTTACAAAGAAATATGAAGTCAAAATTTGGCAGATATTCAAAAACTTTCCAGCATCTAAAGTAAAATCTGTCTTCATGAAGGCTTTGATTTTTCATCATCCAAGCCCAGAATCCTCTGTAATGGAAAAATTGTGAGGAAGATATTACACAGAAGCAACAGTTGAGACAGCTCAAGTGACACTTGAGTAATAAGGTTTTAAGGAGACATGTTGCTTGAGATGTGTACCATTTGGCTGAACTGTTGTAACAGGAAGATAGAAGATTTCAGGGAGCTGGATAAGGCATTCACTGCTGACTGATTAATGCCTACAATTGTTTGCATCATTTTAAGAAAATCTACACTCAAGTTTGCATTCCTTGAAAAACTCATGTGAATGTATATTGATGTCCTTTTCCTCATTCTGTTTCCTCTGGTTTGAGGGATATTCTCCTTCCACAGTGTGTGAGTTCTTCTTCATTTCTCAGGTGAAAGTGAAGACGTCCTCTTTCTTATATTACATTCTAAGAGCACATATTCTCACTGTAGAAATTTACTCTTTCATCTTGTGTCCCAGAGAATAAGATACCAATACTTGTTGATCATCTCCAAGGAATAAGAACGGGACAGGAGCTATTCTTTCCCCAATGCTTAGTTCCCTCGTGCTTGACAGTTTATTGAATAAAAGAATCATAGAATGAATGAATGAATAAATAAATGAGATGTCAGAGGACACAGAATACCAACTGTGCTAATAAAATCCTCGACTTTCTTTTCCACTATAGATCCCAGCACATCTATTCCTAATGCTTCCTCTCCTGTAGATGGGATTAGAAGAGTGACAAGACTCCTAATGATTTTCCGGGAATATCCTTAACATTTCCCTTATATTCTTCTTAAAAGATGCTACTGCACCAGACTTACAATGTATACAAAAAGAACACTTCCCAATAAAATAAGGCCTGGCCCCAAATAAACATTTAATTTTGTAAAGATTCCTCTAGATTTTTAAGAAAGAGCAAGAATGTAACACTTTTAAATAGCCACTTGTGACCCACTAGTGAAAAACTTGAAAATTTTTGACTTTTAAAATATTTATTTATTTGGCTGTGCCAGTTCTTTGGTGAGGCATGCAGACTCTTTAGTTGCAGCATGTCTGATCTGATTCCCTGATCAGGGACTGTAACCCAGGCCCCCTGCTTTGGGAGTGTTGTAGTCTTAGCCACTGGACCACCAGGGAAGTTCTATGATTCAACTTAATCAATTATAAAAATTATGTTGATATATTTTCATAATGTGTTCTATTACACAGCCTTGTTAATAAGCATAAAGTGTTTATCAGCCTGAATAATTGTTCCACACAGTTACTGAATTCCTCAAGAAATTCACAAGTAGAAAACTAAATGAACTAAATCATCATTGTCCTCATACCTGATATAAAGTAATAAATTATCTGATATGAAACATAAAAACCCTGGAATCATAATATAATGCTTAACTTTTAATTTTCAGTTGCTTTCTCTAGATCACTGAATTCTGAGGGTCCTTGATCTAAATTCCCTTTGATTAACAACATTTAATTAACAAAAATTTTAAAAGATACTGGAGGTAGATGATTTTTAAATATACAGACACTTAAACCTTATGCTTGTCTAGTATTTCTCTATGTTTGTAGCTCTTTCTGCGTGAACTATTTCTTGCACTCAAAACACATCATCCCAGATTTGCTTTTAGAGCAACACTGGATTCTGTGTCTGGCTGAGTAGCCATTTCTACTTCAGTGAACAATTTAGCTATCTGTCTTCTCATCGGCAAACATTATCTTTCTTTTCAGCCTATTAACCGTGGTCTAATGCTTCCGAACTCTAGTAATAAAGTTCATTCTGACTGCATTCTAGGAAGTAAAGGAAATAATTGGCAGCTCTTCCTTCTGCCAGTTTTCTGATGAACTGGAATCTGAGCTAATGGTCTCAGTTCATGCTTTCCCTTGCAGGCTCTTTCTCCAGAGCCACAAATTAGCATGCTGTTAATTCCATGGTCCCCCGAGTTGCTAATTTTGCATCTCTGAAGTTTTTGTAGATCCAGTGTTTGGCCATTAAGTAATATATACTGGCTTCAAGAGCATCTCTCCTTGGTAAGCTCATGTTCTGCATACAAACTGATGCTAAGGGCAGCTGCTTGACTCATCTCATCAAACATAAAGTCAGTATCCAAATGTCCTTTTGCCCTAGTTTCTCTACATAAATAACTCTGCATATGTCTTCATTGAAAATTAAAGTAGGTTTCCATGATTGAGACTAATTTTTGTATGTCAAGGATATTAATATGATATTAATTTCAAACTTACTTTTTTTCCTTATTAGTGTGCCCATGAAAGACTGCTTTAGTGATTCAATTAACAAGCTATTGTTGATTTTCAAACAATATTTTGGGATTTTTTAAGCTAGGTTTTGAAAGTGAAATGCATTAAGGTCATCTTGCCAAGAATTTTATTTTTTATTCTTATTTTTATTCTACATATAAATTTATTTCAGTTATCTCTTGGTAAATGACTCCCATTGATTTTCTGTGCTCAACTCACAGCTGTACTAATGAAATGAATCAATGTACAAAGTATAATACACAATATAGTGGTGGAATGGTCCCAGAAAATGGAATCAAGAAACTCGGATATGAACCTTAGTCAATAATATGCTGGGTTTGTTTCTTATTAAAATGTATGTATTTCTGTACCCCAATGTTCATAGCAACATTATTTAAAATTGCCAACATAGGGAAGCAATGGAAATGTCCATCAACAGATTAATGGATAAAGAAGGTGAAATATATGTATATATACACACACATACACAGACACAATACAAGACTATTCAGTGATTAAAAGAAATGAAATTATGCCATTTGCAACAACATGGATGAACTTGGAGGGTATTATGCTAAGTGTAAAAAGTCAGACAGAGAAAGACAATTACAGTATGATGTCACTTAAGGATGGAATATAAAAAATACAACAAACTAGTGAATATAACAAAAAAAATTTGTTCTTCAAAAAGAACAAATAAATAGAAACCAGTGATGTGAGGAAAGGAGGAAAGAAGGGAGAGGCAAGGTAGGGGTAGGGGATTAAGAATTACAAACTACTGTATATAAAATAAGCACATAACGCAGCCAAAGTTTAATAATAATAAATATACTGTAATATAGCCAATATTTTATATTAATTATAAATGGAGAATAACCTTTAAAATTATGAATCACTATATTGTACACCTATAACTTATATAATATTGTACATCAACTATACTTCAACAAAAATAAAATAAAATATATATATTTCAAAGGAGAAAAATCTAATTTTCTTCAAGGTGTGATTCAACTTCTGGCAAGAATCCCTAAGACACTTGCAGAGGGTCTGGAAGGTCAAGGTTATTTCTTATGACAGTATTAAGACATTATTTACTTTGTTCACTCTCATTGTCTCATGAGTATATAGCAGAGGCTGTGAGAACAGGAAGAGAACATACAGAAGTTGCATACAGATAGTATTACTTTGATAGCTGAAGGTATACATATTTGAGATTTGAAAATTTTTAATTTATAATGAAGGGAAAAGAGATCCACATCTGGGATGACACTATGAGTAGCTCCTCTTCCCTGCAGCTCCTCTTCCCTGCTCCCCATTGAAACTGAAAATTACAAAACAACAACACAACCACTGGAAGCCTTTGAAAACAGTGCTAAGAGCAAACATCAAATGAAAAAATACTAATTCAAGAAAAGCTATGAAAAAATAGTAAGAAAGTTTGAGTTTGTGGTGTTTGAACCAAGACTGTTCCCTGTATCATCTCTGCCACCTCTTTAGCTCAGGGAAGTTGAAATTCTACTTCAGACTGTTGTAGTCAGAATCAGGGTACCCTGTCCCTCCAGTTCCCAGCCAGAGGGCTTCATTTCTGAAAGTAACAAGACTTCAGCATTCCTCATCCTGCCCCCAGGTACCTGATGCTGAGGTTAAGTCCCACATGATTGCAAAAAGGTGATAATTCCTTTCTTCTACTCAAATCCCACTGGAGGCTGTACCAGATACAATACCACTGAAATGGTGGGACCCTGAGAGCCCTTCCCCTGGCTCCTGAGGAAATAGTTCCGCACCAGGAGAGGCAAGATGAGGAGACCTTAGACTTCTGCATCTCCATCCTATCAGTCAGGTACTGAGTTGGGGTGTCATTCAGAGGTAGGCTTGCAACTGTTCTGACTCCCAGCTCCAGAGCCTGGCTTAGAGGTTTTACATTGGAGAGAAGGAAGCCTCAAAACAGAGTTCTCAATCTCCTCCCAAAGGAACTGACTTCATTTGCAATAGATTGTGGAGAAGTTTAAAGAACATTCAAGAATATCGGGGGTTGTATTGAAAGACAAATGAAAGGATACATGTGGATCTAATGAATTTATAGCCTAAACTCTAAATTGACTAGTTTGCAAGAGAATCAAGGAAGAAGACAGATTAGAGAAGTGCTCCTGGCATCAGAAAAATATAACACTGAAGTTTGAAGCTATTCCTCTGATATGTCATAATCCAAATGGATTAAGTTAGAAAGGAATTTATGCTCCAACAATCAATGTTGAAAATAACAGCACTCAGGCAGTTAGTGGGTTTTAACAACTAGGTGTATTCAGGGAAGCTAGAGAGATTTCATTATGGTTAACTTTCCAAGGTGACAAGGTGTAAACCATAAGCTGCACCTTCCTGAGGGGCAGTATCACAGACTGAATTGACTGTGGGGGTAGGTGGGGGATCAACTTTACTAAAATAATCCAGCCAGTCACTAAACAGATAAACAAGTAAATAATAACAAAAAGCCCAGGAATGGGGTGAGACTAGTATCCAGAGTTATTATTACATGTTATTGAAAATGCCTAGTTTACAGCAAACAAATTTAAGAATATGAAAGGACAGGAAAAACTTCAGGGAAACGTAGGACACCACTAATGCAATAATATCTGCACAATAGATCTGGAGGGAGAAGAGCGAAAGAAAGAAGAAAAAAAATTCAAAAAACTAATGGTTGAAAGCTTCACAGATTTATTACACAACAATAAATAACCTAGAAGTCTAGGCTCAGTGAACTTCAAGGAGGTTAACACAAAGAGATATCAAACATTCATATCATAGTAAGATCGGTGAAAGTCAAAGATAAGAAGTAAGCATTTAAAGTAGCAAGAGAAAAATGATTCTTCACTAACAAGGTAACTCTAATATGATTAATAGCTGACTTCTCAGCAGAAATGATAGAAACCAGAAGGCCATGAGATTCATATTGAAAACATTCAAATGGAAACAAACAAACAAAAAAACAAACAAAACCCCAACCTTTCAAAAGAGAATTCTATATTCACCAATATTGTCTTTCAAAAATGAAGGCCAAATAAAGACTTCCTCAGATACCAAAAATGAGACAACTTACTCCCGGCAGACTTACATTACCAGAAAATCTAAAGACTAAAAGCAAATGACTTCAGATGAGAATTTCAATGTATTCAATACATGTGGGAAAGGTAATTATGTAATTATAAATGACATTATAAATATGTATTTTCTCCTTTCTTCTCTTATTTAAAAATAATTGTATGTATATGTATAAAATTATATGCATATAATGTATTTTATCATTGGGCCTAAACATATGGAAATGTAAATATGTGTAATACATTTGTCAATAATGACACAAAGTAGATGGGTAGGCACAAAGCTGTAATGGGCTAAGGAGATATTAACAGATAGTAAAGGAAAAGTTATAATAATGTGCTGCTGGGTTTCTGACAGGAATAGATGCAATATTTATAAAAATAATACCACAAAAAGAGGAAAAGGGCAATAGAGCTATAAAGAAGTAACATTTCTATAGGTAACTAAAATTAAACTAGTATAAATCTGAAACTGATTCTTTTAAGTTAAAAAGTATTTCATAAATCCTAAAACAATGACTAAAATATATACTCAGAAATACAGTGAAAAATATGAAAAGAGGCTCTATATATTTAATCATCAGGGAAATAGAAAGTAAAACCATATGAGATATGGCTCCATGCCCAATACGACGTCTGGATTTAAAAAGTGAGGTGAAAACAAGTGTTGCTGAGGACATGGAGAAATTAAAAAAAAAAAAAATCTCATATACTGCTGGCGGGAAAGTACAGTGGCACAATAGGCTTTGCAAAACAACTTGGTAGTTCTTCAAATGGTCGAGTTTCCATTTAACCCAAAAATTCTAGTCCTAGGTCTGAAATGAAGACATAAGAACGACACAAAAGTTTGTTGATGAATGTTTATAGCAGCATTATTCATAAAAGCCAAGTGGTAGAAATACCATAGATGCCTATCAATAGACCTATACCTATAGATATATTAACTGGCCATAAAAAGAATTGCAGTACTGTGTTACTATGTTATGCAGCAGCCTAACATAGTAATTATGTTACTTATGAATTGAAGTGCTAATACATGTTACAACATGAATGAACTTCAGTAATATTATGTTAAGTGAAAGAAGCTCTTCACAAAAGACCATATCCTCTATGATTCCAATTCACGTGGGAAATTTAGGATAGGGAAACCTATCTATAAGGACACCAAGTTGATTAGTGATTGCTCAGGGCTGGAAGTGCGGCTGATAACGGTGTAGGGACAGAAGAGTGGTAGCTAGAGGTTATGGGATTTCTCTCTGAGATGATGAAAGTATTCTAAAATAGACAATGGTGATGGATTTCCATATTTGTGAATATACTAAGAAACTTTGAATTTTACATTTTCAATTCAATTACATTGACTTCTACATTTCAAATATGTTCACTGTTCAAAGAGATCCTGTGGGCAAAATCTTTGAGAACTGCTGACCTAAACTACTGTGAACCTTGTAAACCTTGGCTTTAAGACTTTCAGCTGGCCATTGGTAGAAGCATAAAACAAGGACCATTAATAGACATGGCTTTCCAAAGTAGAGCTTCAGTCTTTTCTTTTTTTAAATTTTTCAGTAAATACTGACCAGCCTTCAAAAGAGTTAGGAGGCACTTTCTGGCACTAACTTTGCCCTCTACATACTTTCTGAATTGAAGAAAATACTTGTCTTCTCTGAATCTCAGTTTCCTCTTAAAAAACTGAATCCAAAGACCTCTGACACCCTTTCCAAGTGCTCATGAAATTATTGCTTCTAATTAACATGCACTTTGACAATTAATATCTCTAGATTTTTCCCCAACCTCATGTAACACACACAGATCTAATAATACTAACTCCTTTGTTCTATGATTTAATCTTTAATTATGCTTCACTGATTCAAACTTTAATTCACATAATGAAGACCAAATTTCTAGTTCTATATTCAACAAATTATTTTAGAATATAATTAAGTAAAAAGGTCATGGTGATCACAAGTAAGATCTAATTGCTGTCACTGAAGAAGGAAATGTTCATAATCATTCAGAAAATAGTGGCTCATTCAGTGCTTTAGCTGTTGGTGTCATATTAGGCCCTTCAAAATCTGATGCAGGAACTTGCCTTCTATGCTTGTAAAATTAAGCTCTGTATAATTAAAATAAAGTAGAACATGGCATAAATATAGGACTAATTCTGGAAAGGTTATGATAGAAATGTTTTCCACTTACTTGATGTTCATTTATATGTGTTCATGATTTGAAATGTGTTCATGAAAACATATTATATAATCACTTCAACAAGGTTTAAAGTATGCATAAAAAACCTTCCATTATCCATTATCTATCATAGAGGAGAGAGACATTAAAAATTAGGTTATGATTGGCATGGACAATAGCTGAATTGGAACTGGCCCTAAATTTCCTAAAACCAAGCTTTATGCTACATACACTACAGCCATTTTTGTTGCTAAAAATTAAATTTTAATGTACAGTATACATCTGAAATAATAGCTAGTAGACATTTCCCATAAAGAAACTTAGGTATTAGATTAATAGACAGAGTTAGTGATGACTCACTGAAGAATTTGTTTAAATCTATAAGCATCATTTAGCAAATGACATGGTTTATATTTATTCTCATGTTAACTACTAATTGTTCAAAGTTTTAGGAAGAGTGAGTTTATTTTAGTTGCTATTATAAATAAACGATCATAAGTCAGGATGATTTATACACATACTGGTGTTTCTAGATATTTTCTAGATTTTAACAGTTTTTAGTAACATGGCAATACTGATCATGAAATTGCAGTGTAGCACAATTAATTCTGTGGTGCTAGAGTTGTCAGAAACATTTGGGAGATGCTGAATTTCAGTTCAGAAGCTGATATGTATTAGCATTTTAAAGACTTCAATATATCCTTGTTTTTATAACGTATTTATTTACTTCAGGGTTACCAGACCTAGCATGAACTGGCCCCTGCCCACAGTTCTCACCACTCTACCCCTTGCTGCAGCAGTAAGAATGTTACACATGAAGCTCTTCACTGCTTCACTACTGGCCATAAAACCAAAGACCAAATATATCTATGTCTTGAAGTGAAAAGATGCAAGACCACGTGGGACCTGCCCAGAGTCCACTTTTGTCAGCCTAATTCTCACCATCAGGGATCATAAAGTAAAACTAGATTTTTTTATTGGAAAGGATTACTGGAGTGTTGAAAGGTCCACCACAGTCCCACAATGAGGGAAAGGAGTTAGGCGCTTCCAGAGAAACCGAAGACTGATTACACTGCACCAGTGACTTCACCTGCCAGTAAATCTCCTGACGAGATATGAAAGTAGAACTAGGAAATGGTAAGGTAACCATCCAGGAGGCATCCACGCATGTGTGCATCAAGAACCGGAAAAGTCAGCAGTGGGTGAGGAGGTGGGGTGGCCCTCTGTGCTCTGGGCTGGATCTTTGAATGAGATGAGATGAGACTCTTTTTGTGACTCAGACAATCAGAAAAAAATTTGAAATCTATCTGAGGTATCATTCAGTTTCAGCAAAAGGATCACAGTGAGAGCAACATTGAAGAACTTGGGGAAAATAAACATTGTTTTATGCTTCTAAATAGAGTCCAGCTTGTTCAGTAAGATGGTTATGTCATGATGAAGAGGCTGTTTTCTTAGAGAGTATTTCACCATAGAAAGTATAGACTCCATTTCTCTCAATTCCTAACGCAAGAAAATGCTAAAGGTCTCAGGGTCACTGCACATGCTCACATGTGGACTGGAATGCTCAACATTTCTCTTCCTTCCTCCAGTTTTTTATCTAATAAGCTCCCACTTGATCTTCCAATATCGACCTGAATATCAGCCCCTTGGGGAGGACTTTATCAATCCTCCTTTCCCAGTCCAAAAATATCTTATTATTCATTCACTCTCAGAGTGCTCTGTATTTATACTTCATGATATTTATCAAGCGTTTTTCTTTCTGTCAAAATGTCCCTAAGCACATATTATATTTCTATATATAGGTACAGTAGACCAAGAGAAATGCTACAAATAATGCATACACTAGCAGTTAATCACTATTAACACATATTAGCCCACATTAGTTCTGCAATTAAGACCTCTGGGTAAAGTTTTAAAAGCCTCTAGGTAAAAGAAAAACAGACAGGTTCCAAACTGGGAAAAGAGTATGTCAAGGCTGTATTTTGTCACCCTGCTTATTTAACTTATGTGCAGAGTACATCATGAGAAATGGCGGGCTGGATGAAGTACCAGTTGGAATCAATACTGCCGAGAGAAATATCAATAACCTCAGATATGCAAATGACACCACACTTATGGCAGAAAGCAAAGAACTAAAGAGCCCCTTGATGAAAGTGAAAAAGGAGAGTGAAAAAGTTGTCTTAAAACTCAACATCAGAAAACTAAGATCATGGCATCTGGTCCTATCACTTTATGGCAAATAGATGGGGAAACAGTGGAAACAGTGAGAGACGTTATTTTGGGGGGCTCCAAAATCACTGCAGATGATGACTGCAGCCATGAAATTAAAAGACACTTGCTCCTTGGAAGAAAAGTTATGACCAACCTAGACAGATTTTAAAAAGCAGAGACATTATATTGCTGACAAAGGTCCATCTAGTAAAAGCTATGGTTTTTCCAGTGGTCATGTATGGATGTGAGAGTTGGACTATAAAAAAAGCTGAGCGCAGAAGAATTGATGCTTTTTAACTGTGGTGCTGGAGAAGACTCCTGAGGGTCCTTGGACTGCAAGGAGATCCAACTAGTTCATCCTAAGGGAAATCAATCCTGAATATTCATTGGAAGGGCTGATGCTGAAGCTGAAACTCCAGTACTTGGGCCACCTGATACGAAGAACTGACTCATTGGAAAAGACCCTGATGCTGGGAAAGATTGAAGGTGGGAGGAGAAGGGGACGACAGAGGGTGAGATGGTTGGATGGCATCACTGACTCAATGAACATGAGTTTGAGTAAACTCTGGGAGTTGGTGATGGACAGGGAGGCCTGGCATGCTGCTGTCCATGGGGTTGCAAAGAGTTGGACACAACTGAGCGACTGAACTGAACTAAGGTAAATCTTTAATTATTAAATGTGCAAAAACTATGGAAAACTCTTTTTTTCCTTTTCTGTGAATTGACTGGAGAAGTCTGGAGTTAGTGTCTGTGTACTCAGTAACCAGAGTGCTTTCCTGATGGCTCAGATTTAAAGAATCTGCCTGCAATGCAGGAGACCTGGGTCCAATCCGTGGGTTGGGAAGATCCCCTGGAGAAGAGAATGGCTACCCACTCCAGTATTGCCTACCCATTGCCTGGAGAGTCCCATGGACAGAGGAGCCTGGCAGTCTACAGTCCATGGGGTCATAAAGAATCAGACACTACTGAGCACCTAATGCTTCACTGCACTTCATAGACATAACCAAAGCAATTGCAAGAATTAAATATACATATGCATGCATTGAAACAGTACCATTAGGAATTGTAAGTTGCCACTTCCATTAATTTGGTTCAATTTTACTCATTTTTTGTTCTTTCCCAAAGTTGCTGAACTGATGTCTATAAAATACACATCTGGACATGTATTTCTGCATCCTAAAAACTTCCCACAGCCTCACATGGCCCTTGAGAAGTCCCCTGAAAGACACTGAATGTCTTTCAAAGACTGGCTTGAGTGTATACTTTGTCCTCAACATTTGCTACTGTACTCAGTGCATTCAAAAATTGTAAGTGGGGACTTCCCTGGTGGCCCAATGGTTAAGAATCTGCCTCCTAATGCAAGGGATGCTGATTCAATCCCCAGTGAGGGAACAAAGATCCCACATGCCCTGGAGCAACTAAGCCTGTATCCCACAACTACTGAAGTCCCCATGCTCTGGAGCCCAAAGGCCACAACTAGAGGGTTCACATGCCACAAGAGAAGATCCCATATGACACGCAAAGATCCCATGAACCGCAACTAAGACCCAATGAAGCCAGATAAATATCAACAAATAAATATTTAAAAATAAATAAATAATAAAAATGGTAAGACCACTGAACAATAACTATTTCCCTGCTAATGATGATAACCTCTAAGCATTTCTGTAGTTATTTCTCCTACTATACCTTGACTTCAACTCACTTGATTACTGATTAAAAAAACTTCCTTGAGGCCCCCAGCAGATCCGATTTAACTTTTAGATGTTGGGAACTTATAAAGAGAGTGGGGGTAAACTTAAATACAAAATGGAGATGAGACATGAAAATTTCCTGAGCAGACAAAACCATTTAAGCCATGTAAACAAAATAAAACCTAGCTTATTTCATAAACATAAGCAAAACTTCACAAGTTATTTCCCATAAATGTCTCTGGCAATCATAAAAGAAACTTAAGTCATCATTTTAAAAATGGCATGGCAGCATCACTTTTAACCTAAACCCCGCCATCTACAAAACCTGCATTGTAATAACCCATCATTGTAAAGGTTAACAACGTCCTCATTTTCACTTTATAAGTCATCCTATAACTTAATGCCCTGAACTTCATACCATTCTTTGGATTTGGAAAATCACAAACTGTTTTTACATGCAAAATAAACTCTTACTAAATACTATTTATTGATTTGCTGATTTAAATTTTGCTATTTCTGGATTTTTGACAATGGAAAAAACAGATATCAAAAAGAGATGTAGAGGCACTTCCCTGCTGGTCTACTGGTTAAGACTCCACCCTAATATGCAGAGGGCCTGGGTTTCATCACTGATCTGGGAACTAGATCCCACATGTTGCAGCTAAAAATGCCTCATGCCCCAACTAAGACCCAGCACAGACAAATAAATAAATAAATAAATACAAAAAAAAAGAGATGTAGAAAATTTCCCTTCCTATTTAGTAGCGACTAAGCTATGGTTTTTCCAGTAGTCATGTATGGATGTGAGAGTTGGACAATAAAGATAGCTGAGCACAAAAGAATTGATGCATTTGAACTGTGGTATTGGAGAAGACTCTTGAGAGCCCCTTGGACTTCAAGGAGATCAAATCAATCAATCCTAAAATCAATCCTAAAAGAAATCAGTCTCAAATGTTCATCGAAAGGATTGATGCTGAAGCTGAAATTCCAGTACTTTGGCCACCAGATGCAAAGAACTGACTCATTGGAAAAGACCCTGATGCTGGGAAAGATTGGAGACAGGAGGAGAAGGGAATGTCGGACGATGAGATGGTTGGACGGCATCACTGACTCAATAGACAGGAGTTTGAGCAAGCTCTGGGAGTTGGTGGTGGACAGGGAAGCCTGGCATGCTGCGGTCCATGGGGACGCAGAGTCAGACACGACTGAGTAATTGAATTGAACTGAACTGAACTGAGATATGAACTGTCCTAAGCATTCAATTTCTTTAATGAATAACAATTATCTCCATGGTATTTCTTGCCCTATAACTGTGAATATGCCCAATATGCCACATGATTTCACCTGTTTTGGAGATGTGAAAAATGATTCCTTTAACCTGATTGGTAAAGATGGATTTCAGGACTTTATCCTTGGCTTCATAAACCCTTCAGGAAATCTGATTTGAACTTTGATATTATAGTATAGCCTGACTCAAATAAACCCAGTCCTTAAAGGAAAGAGTATGATAAAACTCTACAAAGAGATACTGCCTTTTCCAGGCCTGTTTGGCTTTTAGATCAAAGATAAAACTCAAACAGACTTTTACTATAAAACTGTTTCCATAATCCTGTCCACTAGCTTGATTTTAAAACATACTAATTGGTTTGTCATAGAGCAAACCAAAACAGCACATCACCTTATTAAACTAGTGCTAATTAGCTATATGACATTCTATTTAGTTCTCTAAATTATGCCTGGCAATGCTAGCTCAAATTTGTATGCAAACTGATATGTAATTCTGTAACAGGAAATCAGAAAAAAAAATGGCAAAAAGTTATATTTTCTAATTTATTACCAATGTGAGTTGAGGAAAATTTATATCCTTTTTGAGCATTAATTTCCTTTTGTGCATGCTGTGAAAATATGACTATCCTAAAACAGGGTTTCTCATTCTTGGCACTACTGTCACTTTAGGCCAGATAATTCTTCGTTGTCAAGAGCTGACGTGCATGTTGTAAAATGATTAGCTGGACCCCTAGTCCCTCCCCACCAAGTGCCAGATGCATTCCCCACAGTTATGTCAATGAAAGATTTCCCCAGACACCACCAAGTGTCTCCAGGGGAGCAAAACTGTCCATGGTTGAGAATCACCATTCTAAAGAGTTGTTAGGAGGACTTTTCAATACGTCTACTTACCAATGAGAGTCTATTACATATTTAGCTCTAAGACAGCCTGGGTGGGCATACACAGACAGATCTCCATCATGCTGGGACTTACAGCCCAGGGAATTATGCGCAAGCATGTTCAGTTGCTCAGTCATATCCAACTCTTTGTGACTCCATGGGCTGTAGCCCATCAGGTTCCTCTATCCATGGGATTTCCCAGCAAGAATACTGGAGTGGGTTGCCCTTTCCTCCTCTAGGGAATCTTCATGATCCAAGGATTGAATCCACATCTCCTTCGTCTTCTGCATTGGCAGGTGGATTCTTTACCACTGAGCCACCTGGGAAGCCCAGGGAATCACACCTGATAATTAAAACACACACATTTCACCCATACCTGGCATAAAGTACACAGTTAATAAGAATTTGCTATAACTTTTAGATCTTCTATTAAAGAAACACACCTTGCATTTATAACACTAATAACTGGAAAGAAAAAGAATGAATTATATTTAACACACTATTTTGACACCTAATGGGATATAAAGCCTAGGATCAAGTATTAAATGAGGAAACATCCAATGGGTGAAGAAAATCCTCTTCTGGTCCTAAGGTAGTGCATCATAGGGCCCTAGAGTAAATGTACAGGCTCAAGTTAGCCTATTTCATGTTTTGAAATAGACTTTAGTTCATTATTTTAGACTCGAAAAGATTCAGAGTCACTTTCCTTGCAATTTGTGCAACATGAAACGCCTAATCCAAACAAGAAAAAGGGAGCATGATCATTTGGCAGTTCTGTGAGATACAGTTCTGTAAAGACTCTCTGAACTTGTAGTTTTCATTTTCTGTTTGCCCTAACTAGATGTCAGGTTTTCTACCTTTGAACTCTCTTGGCACTTGGATTAAAATGTACTTATCACATTCTACCTTGAATTATATTTTATAATAACTTATGGTTTCTGTAAATTATAGATAATTTATATTTTTCATAAATTAGAAACAATTTATTTTATAAATTATAATAAGTTACAATTTAAGGTAGAATGTGGTGAGTGCCACCCACAATGTTTAATCAAACTGCCAAGAGAGTTCAAAGGTAGAAAACCTGACATCTAGTTACGGCAAACAGAAAATGAAAACTACAAGTTCAGAGAGGCTTTACAGAACTGTATCTCACAGAACTGCAAAATGATCATGCTCCCTTTTCCTTATTTGGTTTAAGGCTTTTCGTGTTGCACAAATTGCAAGGAAAGTGCCTTTGAATCTTTTACCATTTCGAGTCTAAACTAATGAACTAACGGCTATTTGAAAACATGAAATAAGCTAGCTTGAAATAGTTCATGTGATTAAAATGTGTTCTGTTTTTCTGTTACTGGAGGATGATTTACAAAATGAAGTAGCTATAGGTCATGTTTCTAGAAGAGACAATTTGTTTTTCCCTTTTACCTAGCGTCTTTTTATGGGACTATCTCTATCTTGCCTCAACCCATGCAGTTTAGATGGAGCTAATTTTACTCCTGGGTTCAAGGGTTAGATATATAAAGTGAACCACTGGAGTATTCCACCTTCTTGGACTTGGTACTGAGCTTAGAAAAACATTCAAGCCCCAAGAGGGATCTAATTGGAGTTGATTTCGTAAAATTTGTTAAAAGTTTATGGGGATGCTGGTCTCTTTTTCCTAGAGTTGAAATATGTCTGAAGAGGTTTTTTTTTATTTTCCCCCTGGGAATAAAATGCCAACAGAGTAGAAAGCAGAGGCTACAATCAGAGGAAAAAGCCTCTTGATGATACACAATGATACAGATCCTGGATTTGGTATTGTCTGAATGGGAGTTATTCCTTGAACTGTCTAGTTATATGAAGCAAACAATTCTCATTTTGGTTTGAGTTGGGTTTCTGTATTTTGCAATTTAAGAATTCTGATTAATTAATATCCTAATTATGCTAAACATTTACTTAGGTTGCTTTTCAACATAATACAATGTTGTGATTTTGATGAGACTCTAAATTAAAAAAATGTTTTAGATAGAATGATGTCTGAAACTCAGTAAATCTTGACTGAAAGATCAAATGCCAATTGGGGATAAAAGAGTATTCGGTTCAGTTCAGTTCAGTCACTCAGTTATGTCCGATTCTTTGCGACCCCAAGGACTGCAGTATGCCAGGCCTCCCATAAAAGAGTGAAAATTAAGTAAATTAAACAACAGGCTTCTGAAACATTATAAATCATAACTATCAGAAATCACTGAAATTACAGACCCCAAAATACCATACAATGTGAGAACTTTGGATATCTGTTTTCTCTTGTTTATTCCTTTTTGACTGCATGGCTCAGTTAACTTTACAGACTATTTTCTACATACCACATGATAATGATAATGATACCTGGACCCATATGGCTACATTAGTTCTTCCTCAGTTATCCTCACTTAAGATCCTTCATAGGAAAAACAATCCTAGGCTTTTTAGGAACTGATTTATCATCCTTTCTTACATGTCAATAGGTTATCCTTGCTGAAAAGGTCTTTTGATCATTTTTTGCATTTGACTCCAAATTAAGTGAAAGGGCTACTCCTGGGGATAGGCTGCTTCCACTTTGCTGTAATTCTGCAAAATACAGGTTTTATATTCAGTATTTTGGAGACAGTTCTATTTCTATACGTTGGCATCACATAGTAGAAAGCCAAGAAATAGCCAGAAAAGAATGTCAGATATCACCCTACCCTGCACTGGTGGAATAGATTCCACTCCAATGACAACAGAAATCATTTGTTTTCCAAGTTCTATGCTGGGGGATATGGCAAGATAGGAGGCTTTAAAAATTGCATAACACATTGTTCCAGTCTTCAAAGAAGTTAAAGTTACTGGAAGAGCAGGATCTTAAAAATGATTTGCCATTAGAATTACCAGATTAATCACAGCTTGTTAATGTGGTGTCTCAAAGCTAGTAGCTGATGAGAATATTAAACAACAGGGAAACTGCCTTTCTCAAGCCTGAGAAGGAGTAATGGAAAATTTCTATGCTATGTTTCATAACATCTCACAGAAAAACCCAAATGAACTTTTTGGCCAACCCAATACATTTTGGCACTGAAAATGCTGCAATATAGTCTGACTGAAAATATAAAATGACACTTCTGGTTGTTTTTCTTTTTTTTTTTTTTAACCCTTCCTTTCTCCCTTCTTTGCTTGACATCATTTTATTCATTGCTTTAGGTACTCAATGGTGACTTCCCTGGTGGCTCAGATGGTAAAGTGTATGCCTACAATTTGGGAGACCTGGGTTTGATCCCTGGGTCAGGAAGATCCCCTGGAGAAGGAAATGGCAACCCACTCCAGCATTCTTGCCTGGAAAATCCCACAGATGGAGGAGCCTAGTAGGCTACAGTCCATGGGGTCACAAAGAATCAGACACGACTAAGCAATTTCACTTTAGGTACTCAATGCACTTATGAAGCAACAAAGTATTTGCAATATGCCAGGAACTGTGACAGACTCTGGAGATGTAAGCAAGAATAAGGACAGAAACTTGTGTTCAAGAAAATAAATTGACAGGTACAACCACCAGATATAAAACTAAATATATTGCAAAGTGCTACAAGTTCACACAGAGGAGTGCACCAAACTCATGGTAGCAACAAAGACAGAGTGATCAGTTAGACAGAAGATGGGGTAGTGGGACAGAGTGAGAACTGCTAAGAAAGACTTTAGGCCACAGTTTAAATCAGACCTTAAACTCTTGGCAAATCCTCAGTGTGAATCATAACAGAAGTTCAGAAAAAGGATACATCATAGCCTGTTAGATGGATAAGATGGCATTTGAGACCACCTTAATGGGAGGAGATAAATATAGGCCTGTAGATATAGAATAAGAGGAATTTCAGGCAAGGAAATCAAAAGAGAGTTGGAAAAGACAGAAGCTTTATAAGACGCACAGAACTCGTTCTGGCTAGGCACCAGAGTTTGTGAAACACGGTAGCAGAAGTTGAGGAGGAAGGGTGAAGTGGGGCCAGTATGAAAAGAACATTCAGTGTCTTTTGATGGAGTTTTCAAGGGTCATAGGGAACTATGTAAAGTTTTTAAGAAGTAGAGAGATGTGTGTGTGCTTTATATAGATCACCTTAGCAACCTTTAGAAGAATCAAAGAAAAGAAAGGAACTGAGATGGGAAGACAAATTTGTTGCAAGCTCCAGGAAGAGTTGATGGGAACACGGACTAGAGAGATGGGGCTGAGAGGAGGGTCCCAGGTAGGGGACATGATAGTGAGAGGCTGGACTTGGGGAGTGACTGCATTTAGCTAGGATGGAGAGAGCACCAAGATTTCAGATGCTGGCAAATGAGTGGATGGTTTTGCAGTTAAGAGAGATGGTGTACCACAAGGGAGGCACATTTGGGGTGGAAAAAGCAGAGCAACAGATTGCTGGCACTCTACTAACATGATAAACACACAGGGACTCCATGGTGAACATCCAGTTTCATTTGATGTCTTAGACAATTTGGCTGGAAAGTCCCAGGGCTGATTTCTTTAATCATCTCTCATCCATTTTGCAAGAGCATCTGCATATACCACTGTAGCTCTTACACTGTTTCAGACAACATCCCTCACTCAAAGCACTTAAGTTGTAATCACTTAAGTTGCTTTAGACTAGATTTCAGAGACCACCAACATCCTCCAGCCTCTGGCCTCATCCCCTTGCTCTGCCTTTTATGCTCTTCCTCTATCTGGGAAGTAAAGCAAAGAATGGATCCCTTTGTTCACACAAGTAAGTTACAACACCCACTGGTTCCCTGAGTCTCTCCGCTGCTCTCCCAGGAAGTTCATTCGTAATTTCCATTGCACAGATGCAATGTGCTCCCTGAAAGGAGTCTGGAAAGTACAATTTTCTTCATCTGGTAGCTCATAAGGGTGATACAGGAAGGAAGGGCACCACTCAAAGTGATAATCCACAGACAGTTTCACCACTGAGCATTCCAAGCTCCATTTCTTAAAAAGCCTCATAAAGCTTTATGATGCATTAAGTAGACTGAGAAGTAAGGAGCATGTCTAGTTTTAACCATTTCAGGCTATAAGGAAAATGTGAAAAATTTTATATTTTCAAACGTTGTCATTTTATTTAATCATTTTTTTCTAGTTTTTGATTAAATAAAATATTACCATACCTATACACCTGTTTATTGGTGGGCTGGCACCTAGGGGCTAAAGAGCAGTGATAAGTATTTATAGCATACACACATACGTAATATATATGCGTATATGTATATATCTCTATATATAGAAGTCACTTCAGTCACTTCAGTCGTGTCCTACTCTTTGTGACCCCATGGACTATATAGCCTGTCAGGCTCTTCTGTCCATGGGATTCTCTAGGCAAGAATACTGGAGCGGGCTGCCATGACCTCCTCCAGGGGATCCTTCCGATCCAGGGATCAAACTTGTGTCTCTTATGTCTCTTACGTTGGCAGCCAAGTTCTTTACTACTAGTGCCACCTGGAAAGACATACACACACACACACACACACACACACACACACACACACATTTGATGTATGTATATATATATGTCCCACAGAATATAACTTGCAATGTCATAAGAATTCAAAAAGTATTAGCAGCAGACTCAATGGTTCCTACAATCAGTTCTGATCAATAACACAATACAATTATACTAATATTGAAAGTGGCATGATGCTAGGATTAATGGATATTTTTTCCCTGTCTCACTATACTTCCTCAGACCTTGTTTCATCCAAGTAAGCAAAGAGACCGGAAACTAAGTGTCCAAGTCACACAATGTCAACAATCCCTCAATCCATTATTTTAGATAGTGTGATGTCTATCTCTCAGTTGCTGGACTCTTGAAATTCAATACATTGTCAGACTACTAGAAGACTGGCGGACTTGCAGTCTAATACTAGTTATTTTATGAAGTGAAGCTCTTAAACTTGAATAAATCAATAGAAGTAAAGGAAATGACAATGTATTCTAAAAACTACTTCATAGCCCACAGCTTACATGAGTACATTTTTCATAACTCAGATAAAACATATACTCTTCCATCCTTAATAAGAAGATTTAATCTTATTTGAAAACCAGATAGTATTTATGGCCACCTGAAGAAGAATATGTAATTTATTGTGTGAAGTCACATTAGGTTTGAAAAGTCATTAATCCATTCAGTACTTAAATGAGTAAGGATCATGACTGAGACCAGAAATACCTACGTTATTTTAGCCACCTAACCACAAGAGAGAACAGTGAGAAAAATTATTCTGGAGTTTTCACTGTCTACTCATCTAATCTCAAAGTAGAAGCAATTTGTTGACACATTCATTGTGACTCAGAAAAAGCAAATTTTGTGATCTAAACAGACTACTATATAACACAGACCTATGTAACAAACTTGCATTTATATTTTCAGTATAAAAATGTGATTTAGGTGCCCTAGATGATCAAACAACCTTATATTTTGTGTCTTGTTGTGATATATGTTTGACTAGTTTATAAGATATTTGATGTTGAGTCTTTGGTCAGAAACCCAACTCCCAATGTTAATACCTTTTCTTTGGCCAGTGAAATGATTTTAAGTGTGTAGCCAAGGAATTAATTGTATAAAACTATGAGAACTTCTACCCTGAGATACCAATATAGCTGGCTGGTCACAGAGACACAGCTGAAAAATTCAAAGAAAATCTGATGAAGATGAAAAATACATCCCACCAACTGGACTTTTTGTTCAGTTGAAGAAACAGAACAATCCAAGCTTATAAAATGCCCATGGAGTGAAAATACTTACGTGAAATATACAGAGAATTAAAAGAGGAAAAAGCAAAAGCAAATGTATTTTGACATATGCATTTAGCTACAGATGATAAACGATCAGTATCCTGTACAATAAGAGAATACTACATATACAGTCAATGCATTTAGATGTGACAGAAATTACTCTCAATGGTATTATGCAGCCTATATGAGAGTACAATACTACAAAACATTTCAGACCTTTAATTATGCTCATTGATACTAAAGCTGTAATTGACTGCTCTGTCATGGAAAACTAGAGGGAGAGGTGGGTGAACAGATGGACAGATCTCTATTTTGTACTCTACTGGCTCCTGTTCAGTGAATGGTAGTATACTAATAAAGTGCTCAGAGGACTTCTGCCTCCATCTGCTCTTAATAAAAATAAATGAGGCTCTGAAACAAGCACGCGCTTTTGGAGTTTCTGTATGAAACCCTTCGATAGCACATGAGGAAGTAGATGGGTTGATCTAAGATGACTGCTCACAGGTTGTGACAGGCCCACCGTCCTGTAGCCCTTGCCTCCCATTCCCTGGTCCCAGAATGGTGCTCCCTCTTTCCTGGCTATTTATCATGAGAAATTATCATGCTTGGGCATCCTTAATGGCCTCTTAGCCCCACTGTTCCATGGCAAGTAATGAAATTAGATGAGTGCTGCTCAGTTTAGTGAGCAGAGACTTTATGATTCTCTCATGTTTGGGGAAATAAATGTTTATGAAACTCCTCTTACAGTCCATGAGCATGCAGCAAATTTCATTAATAGTTCTGTGTCTTCCATCCCCATTACAAGATTTTGATTGCTGTCTCCCTGCCACGTCCCCACCCTGGTAGAAACTAGACCCAGAGAGAAAGAAACTGCAGATTCCTCATTACAACTGGTCAGACATGTAAGGCAGGGGATACAGATCCCCTGCTTTAGAGGGAAGTTCAGTATTGCCACTGTATGCAGGGCATTGAGGTCCCATTAACTTTTGCCCAGCAAAAGGGGTAATAAAAGTGGGCTAAAAAGCATTTCTCCAAAGCAAAATGATTAAAGTTTCTGTGGTAGATTATTTTGGGCAGTATCTGTTAAACAGAGCTGCTGCTTTTAAATGGTCTATCTCTCAGAGATCATCCTTGGAGGTTAATAAAGAATTGCAAAGATGCTTTAATGGGGATTCAAAGGTAGAGACTTCTGCTATTCAGTGTGGATAATAATACTTCAATTAGCATTTATCTCTTCCTCCTTTGGAGAAAAAGTGCTGAATTAGTTAAAAAGCAGAATAAGTGGATAGACATTACATGAAGATAATTTTGAACTCAATATTTGGAAGAACTTTCAAGTATTCAGGTTTTCTCAAAGGTGTATGAGCTAGTCAATTCCCATCATATAGGAATAACCCAACACAGTCATTGTTCACTCGGTAGGGATATTATAAAAGAAGCATATCTTTTGTAGTTGTTCAAATATTAAAATAGCTATTACTCTCTTTCTCCCTAATACACACACAGACACAGACATAGAAACACACACACACACACACACACACACACACACACACACACACACAGGGTAGTATGGATTGACAAGCTCTGCAAAATTGTGATGTTATAAAGACAAAGTAAATTGTCAGGGCCAGGTATGTTTTAGTAATTTGGAAAGGTGCTGACTCCAAACTTGGGCTAAAATTTCATTCAGGGGGCAAGAAATAAAGAGTGGCCCTTATGTGATTATGAGTGTATAATAACCATCTTTTCCCCCCATTCTTCCCTTCTGGAAACCACAAATTCATTTGCTAAGTCTGTGAATCTGTTCCTCCTTTGTAAATAAGTTTATTTGCATCATTGCTTTTTAGATTCTGCATATAAAGGATATCATGTTGGGATGACATGTACACTCTGCTATATTTCAAAGAGATGACCAACAAGGACCTACAGCACAGACAGGGAACTCTGCTCAATATTATGTGGAGGCCTGTCTGGGAGGGCAGCTTAGGGGAGAATGATACATGTATATGTGTGGATGAGTCACTCTGCTGTCCATCTGAAACCCTCAGCATTGTTGATCAGCCATACTCCAATATAAAATATAAAGCAAAAATAAATAAATAAATAAATAAAATGGCCCTCTTTGTCCATTCTCGCATTAAGAATGTGTTGAGGGATAGGTATTGGATATACAGATGTAAAAATGATTGTCACTTTTTTCTCTCTACCTACCTATCATCTATTTATTTATGTCTGCATATATTTGATCCTCTATGTTCTATCTGTGCTCTAATTATATCTGTGTTCACAGTATCTATTCATATGCACATCTATGAACACAAGGCTAGAGCTGTAGAATCAGAGATAGGATATGCAAATACGGACGGCTCCTTAGTTACTACTGGTAACGTGATACCTGGAGAAGTCCTGCTAGAGTCAAAGCTAATTCACTGCAAATAACAGAATTGAGAAAATCAAAGAGAAAAGGAGCTTGTTCCCTGATGGTACTGCATGTAGATTTCACTATCCCTCTGCACTTGTACTTGTATTAATGTTTAAACCATTGCTAGGAGTGTTTTTGATGATAGCTGAACAGAAATTTTATCCTAACAGATGCAATTGATAAAGTACAAAGTAATTTTGGTGGCTAGCTTTCATTTGTTAGCATGGAGAGAGGAAGAAATACAGGAAGACTCTACAGGAACACTAAATAACATCCTCACATTTTGATACATTGCAAGGTGCACCTTATTGTAGGTAGAAGGGAAGGTATTAAGGGAAAGAAATTATAGGCAAGCAAATAAAAAGCTGCAAAGAGTTCCAGTACAAACTGGTAATGGGGAAGAATTTTAGCAAGAGAGAAAAGGTAGTATTTCTCCTTAAGTTACTAAAAGAGCTGTTAAAAAAAATGCCCTTTTTTTGTTGTCCTTTGTAGGAAAGCAAAAACAGAGACGAGACAGAAAAAAGGGAACAGAAGGAGAAAAACATAGAGGGAGCCAATGATCACCCTTGGATGTAGATGGGAGCCCCTGAAGCCTCTGTATTCTGGACTTAGCATACAATCTACATTTCCTTAGTCTCTGGGTAGTTAGGTATCCCAGCGCCAATCTCAGGAACTCCCAGTACCCCAGGGAGAGGCTTTAGGATTAGATGCTGAGGAAGTATTTGTTGCATGCAGGGCTGGATTTGCACACACATCAACTTTACTGTAGTGGAAACCCAGATTCATAGGCTCTATGCATCCTTGTAGGAAGATAAGGAAATTCACTTGGTTTTCAAAATAAACCAGTCATGCTACTTTAGAACCTGCATTTCTAGCACAAAGAAAACAAAATTTATTTAAGTTTTTACTTTAGTGCCGCCTGTGCTACTGGATCATTCTACTGGCATGTGTGCTAGTTTCATACACTGAGACCAATATATACAAGTATATATTTTATAGGATTACAGATATGTGCTGCATTTTATCTTATCGCTGTCATGCTTTTCAAATATAGATTAATTTCTTCTTCAAAGAATGTCATAATAGGCTACTATATCATATTCTAGTACTCTTGCCTGGAAAATCCCATGGATGAAGGAGCCTGGTGGGCTGCAGTCCATGGGGTCCCTAAGAGTCGGACACGACTGAGCGACTTCACTTTCACTTTCACTTTATATCATACACGCGTGCTGCCTGTGTGCTAAATCACTTCAGTCGTGTCTGACTCTTTACGACCCTATGGACCATAGCCCGCCAGGCTCCTCTGTCCATGGGAATTCTCCAGGCAAGAATACTGAAGTGGATTGCCATGCCCTCCTCTAGGGGATCTTCCCAACCCAGGGATTGAACCCACATCTCTTAGGTCTCCTGCACTGGCTGGAGAGTTTTTCCCACTAGAGCCACCCAGGAAGCCCTACTATTCCACTCCAGTATTCTTGCCTGGAGAATTTCATGGACAGAGGAGCCTGGTGGGCTACAGTCCATGGGGTTGCAAAGAGTTGGACATGATTGTGTGACTAACACACACAGTATATCATACACAAATGTTCAAAAAGTAGAGAAGAACTAAGACCCATTTTTTTCTTATCTCAAATACACCTTGAACAGGTCACAAAATCTTGCAAAATTTGAGATTCTTCACTCACAAAACAAGGATAATTCTAACTCTCTCCAGAAATAAAAGAAATATTGACAAACCAATAACATATGTCTGAGATATATTTTACAAAGACATACTAAAGTACTTAAAAGCTAGGATTTGGATTCAGACAAACCAAGACACAAGGTAGAATAACTAGGAAGTTATTTAGCTGCCTTAGGTTAGTTTCTTAATCCCTAAAAGGAGGTCAATATTACATAAATGCTTACAGAATTACCATGATGATTCAAAGAGGTAAATATTTAAAAACGCCTAGTAATAGTGCCAACTTTTAATAAAAGCTTGATGAATGCCCATAGTCACTGATGCGTTCTTCAGGTTCTTGCCTTGATTTTAGTTAACTCTCATAATGACTAAACCAAAGGTTGGAAATAACTTGGAAAAATCAATCCACAGAACATTTAGGATAATGCGTTTCCTACAGCTTGGATATATGTAATTTGAAACAGCTGAGATAGCATAGCACGGAAATTGAAAATAAATTCTTGGCAGGCTTGGTGTTAGAACCTAATTATAAGTTCTCAATATGGCACCAAGGTCTGGAAGGAAGGTGAAGAAAAGGAAGCTCTGTGTGTGCTTGATAGCAGACTTCTACCCTGAAATCCCTCAACCATCCCAAAGCTGGCATTTATTTGTAAATAGTTAACTAGTATATAGGAAAAGCATAATCCCTGCAATGTTTTGTATTTCAGAAATCACTCAGTTGTGAAAAATCCTGCAAAGGTGACATATTTATAATTGTCCCATTATATTACAAAATAAATAATAGCATCTAATACTTAATGATTATTCTTTAAATTGAATACATATTTGCTCTTTCTGCTAATTACAATGGTTAAATCATACATGAGCCTGTCTGCCTTGAGCCCAAAGGAATGCTGAAACTTTAGATCATTAGGGTGAAGACACATTGAGACACACAAATAATACTTCCTAAATAGAGAATTCTAAGAAATATCTGGTTGTGAATCCAGAATGACTTACAGAAAATTAAATTTTTTGAGATGACTAAAGAAATGCATTTCCCATTCATTTATTTGATATCATTTGTGGACCTGAAACAAATAGATTTCCTCCAACAAAGATGGATTTATTCAGGATTGGCAGAGAATTGCAACTTGAGGTCTGCAACTATGGCCAGTCATATGCAAGTTCTCCACACAGCAAGATGAGAATGCTTTTATAGAGGGGAAAAGGAAACTGGGAGGACAGGCAACAAAGAGTCCATGGCTTTTCATTGGCTGAGTCTTTGCAAGGAAAGAGGACAAGTCTTTCTTCTTCCTGCAGGGTATGAGAATCAGGGTATGAGAGGTCCCCTTCTGGTCTCCCAACTCTATTAATTTATTAAATAATTAATAAGGATTAATTAAGTTTATTAGTTCTTCACACATTGGTAGATGATATAGGTTAATATTTAATATTGACTTGGAACCTTAAAAGACATGAGCTAAAACCCTAGCTTTATCTTGTACTGGCTGAGGACATCAATCAAGTTATTTAACGTTGGAATCTCAGATTTCTCATCTGAAAATAAGGATGATAAAACCCACATCATTCTGAGCTGAGCTCCCTGTGTGGTCTAGCAGATTGCCACTAGCTATCTACTTTACACACGGTAGGGTGTACACATGTCAGTGCTGCTCTCTCAACTTGTCCGCCCTCTCCTTCCCCTCCTGCATCCACAAGTTCATTCTCGATGTCTGCGTCTCTGTTCCTGCCCTGCATATAGGTCCATCAGTACCGTTTTTCTAGACTTTACATATGTATGTGTCGTTGTACAGCAGAAACTAACATAGCATTGTAAAGTGATTATGCTCCAATAAAATGATTTTGTAAGATTAAAAATCAACACTATGATTAGGTTATTATGAATGCCAAGTTAATACATAAGTCATGTGCTCAGCATCTACTGGTGTAAAGAAACCACTTAATAAGTGATCAATTAAATGAACAATTCTTGTTACCTCTTTCCAAAGAAAAACATTTTTTTATCATGCTTGTTTTTTTAAGATATATATATATGTAATTTAAAACCATAAAACTCTTCTACTATTTCAAAATAGATTATGTACATTCTGACTACCTGAGGGAATTTGAAAATAAATATTTGCCTGTAAGTCAGTGCAAAATAAGTGGACCAACACTGAAAATTAAGCATATTAATGAATGTTAAGAGATCTGAAAGTCTAAGTGTGGAAAAGGAGTACAGATAGAACAATAGCCGCTTCCACTTTCTGAAAAAATGAGACTGAGAAATCATATTTAGAGATGGTAAGAAGACCATGTGTATAGGACAAATTACTAACGTGAGATAGCATAACATTGCTTTCAGTTCAGAACTTCCTCCTAAGCACAGAGGGCTAAATCCCCATGGGTATTTCCTGTTATTCTAGCTTAAGAAGACCCTTCCTGTATTAAACAAAAATTGACCATTTATCTCCTGTGGGGGTTGCAAAGGGCATAAATTACGTAAATTTCTAAAGATCCTGACTGGTTTAAGGCAGAAGACCGACCTAACAATGCGGTCTCTGGTAAAATTAATTCACAGTGAACAACAACAAAAATTAATAAATAGTATAAATAAGACTAACTACAATACGTATTAAGAGAGTGCTGCTGCTGCTACTGCTAAGTCGCTTCAGTTGTGTCCGACTCTGTGCGACCCCATAGACGGCAGCCCACCAGGCTCCCCCATCCTTGGGATTCTCCAGGTAAGAACACTGGAGTGGGTTGCCATTTCCTTCTCCAGTGCATGAAAGTGAACAGTGAAAGGGAAGTCGCTCAGTCGTGTCCAACTCTTAGCGACCCCATGGACTGCAGCCCACCAGGCTCCTCCGTCCATGGGATTTTCCAGGCAAGAGTACTGGAGTGGGTGCCACTGCCTTCTCCATTAAGAGAGTAAGTGAATGTTAGTCGTTCAGTTGTCTCTGACTCTTTGTGACCTCAGGACAGTGGCCCACCAGGCTCCTCTGTCCATGGAATTCTACAGACAAGAATACTGGAGTGGTTTGCCATTCCCTTCTCCAGGAGATCTTCCCAACTCAGGGGTCGAACCCTAGTCTCCTGCATTATATGCAGATTCTTTACTATCTGAAACACCGGGGAAGCCCACATGTTAAGAGAACCCACTAATAATGAATGGGCTTCCCTGGTGGCGCTAGTAGTAAAGAACCTGCCTGCCAAAGCAGGAGACATAAGAAATGAGGTTTTGATCCCTGGGTCAGGAAGATCCCCTGGAGCAGGGCATGGCAACCCACTCCAGTATTCTTGCCTGGAGAATCCCATGGACAGAGGAGCCTGACGGGCGATATTCCATGCAGTCACAGAGAGTCACACATTATGGAAGCAACTAAGCACACACCACACACACACACTCACACACACATACATAGGAATGAAAGTGTCTTTTTGTAAAAAGTTTTGATAATACAATTAGGGGGCATGTGACTGAGACATGACGCATGGAGAAACTGTCATGTTCATGTGAAACTAATGTGAACAAACTCACTCCAGGGAATAAAAGAATGGCAAATGTACATAGAGACCCTAGATTCTGGGTCACGAACACTTGCAGCTTTGAGAGGGTAATTTAACATCCACATCCACAAAAGGGCTTTGCTTGTGACTCAACTGGTAAAGAATCCACCTGCAATGTGGGAGACCTGGGTTTGATCCCTGGGTTGGGAAGATCCCCTGGAGAAGGGAAAGGCTACCCACTCCAATATTCTGACCTGGAGAAAACCATGGACTATATGGGGTTGCAGAGAGTCAGACAGGACCGAGTGACTTTCACTTTCTTTCATCCACATTCTACATATTTTCTCTTGAAGTTCTGAGCACTGAGAAGAAGTTTTGCAAGACAGAGATCTCAAAGAGTCTTAGCCTCACCTCCTCAGGCTATTCTGAGTTGTTTCTCTTGATACTGTTCTATAGATCAATGCTACTTTAATACAGTTCCCCCATCACTTATTACTGGTCTTTGACAAGAAGAAAACTTCAGTAGAGAAAATAAATCAACTATATCACTGAGCACACTGTTTAGTTAAATTGGATTTTTCTTTTTTTTTTTTTTCCACTTTTTCCCCCAATTATTTTTATTAGTTGGAGGCTAATTACTTTACAATATTGTAGTGATTTTTTTGCCATATATTGACATGAATCAGCCATGGATTTACATGTGTTCCCCATCCTGAACCCCCCTCCCTCCTCCCTCCCCATCCCATCCCTCTGGGTCATCCCAGTGCACCAGCCCCGAGCACTTGTCTCATGAATCCAACCTGGACTGGCGATCTATTTCACACTTGATAATATACATGTTTCGATGCTGTTCTCTCAGATCATCCCACCCTCGCCTTCTCCCATAGAGTCCAAAAGTTTGTTCTATACATCTGTGTCTCTTTTTCTGTCTTGCATATAGGGTTATTGTTACCATCTTTCTAAATTCCATATATATGCATTCGTATACTGTATTGGTGTTTATCTTTCTGGCTTACTTCACTCTGTATAATGGGCTCCAGTTTTATCCATCTCATTAGAACTGATCTGATGAAGGAAGAAGTGTACTAACTTATATCTTGATTCAAGGTTTTTGTCTGGTGGTGGAAGACTAACAGTTCAGGGACTTTGAATAGAAAAGCACAGATTATTATTTAGGCAGAAGCCAGAGGAAAAAAATAAAGTAGATTAAGAACATATGTTCAGCATAGTCACTGACAAAAATTTTAGGAATGGTAAAAAACAAAGAGTATGGGACAACTCTAGTCATTGGCCTGTTTTTACTCTCAAGAAAGCAATTCAAGAAGAATCTGCCTTTAGGTGCTTAACCATAAGCTCCTAACAACCATGTAAGTTCTACTCTGGTCGTTTATCAACTGCTGGGTACTATGCTCAGCAAGTGTTCCTATTTGAGATCTCAAGAATACAATGTAATATCTTCTATTGGCAACTGCCTTAGATTCTGCTGGCTTGTTCCTTTTGGAAACCACTGCATTTTTTCCTCCAGAAATGATTAACTACTTAAATAAAATGTTCTTGTGTTCTCTTCTGTTAACTGTCAGTATAATCTTTTGTACCTTTGACAAGTTTTCAGGGGAGCCTCAATTTGAGTACTACACATCCAAATTGATCCAATCAATTTCTAAATTGCTCAAGTGACAAGTGAACATAGAAACTTGTTTGTGAATAAACATGATAATTAATGACAATCAATGGGACAGTTCAGTCAAGTAAATCTTAACCGTATAGCTTTTACTAACAAGCATTTTGCCAAACTGTATTGCTCAGCAAACTAGCTTGCTTCAGGGACTTATTAAGAACCCAGTTTTAACAAAACTATTGTCAAAAGAAAGCAAACAAAAAATATGTCTTCCAAGAAATTCAAGGAAATGGTGTCTGTTTGAAGACACCAGGTATAGAATTACTGACAGAACTGTAATATACATCCATTCCTCATATATAAAACTCATCAGCTCATAGGGGGAAAAAAAGAATGCCTTGCTCTTTTCCTTCACTAAAAAATAATCCTACTACTACCCTTACAGGCTTTACAATATGCATCTTCCTAGCTCATAAACTTTAGAATTATAGACATAAAAATTCTTTGAAATCAAGATAGTATAGAAAAATTGCATGTGATAAAATGAATTGATTCTAATTGGATTTAATTAGAAATGAGCAACACACTAAAATGAAATTATCCAAGTTTTATTTAAATTTGTTTTCTAATGAAATATACTTAGTTTTTTTTTAAGTCATCTGTTTTGTTTCTAAAGGATATTTGCCATAAGAATAAATTACACTTATTCGATCCGTCTTTTCTTGAATAAATCTTTTCACAATTATAATGGCTTTTTCCAGCTGGTACCTTAAGAACAAGTTTTTTCACACCCTGAACTGTCGTGTTGGAGAAGACTCTTGAGAGTCCCTTGGACTGCAAGGAGATCCAACCAGTCCATCCTACAGGAGATCAGTCCTGGGTGTTCATTGGAAGCACTGATGCTGAAGCTGAAACTCCAATACTTTGGCCACCTCATGCAAAGAGTTGACTCATTGGAAAAGACCCTGATGCTGGGAGGGATTGGGGGCTGGAGGAAAAGGGGACAACAGAGGATGAGATGGCTGGATGGCATCGCCGACTCGATGGACATGAGTTTGAGTAAACTCTGGGAGCTGGTGATGGACAGGGAGGCCTGGCGTACTGCGATTCATGGGGTCGCAAAGAGTCGGACACAACTGAGTGACTGAACTGAACTGAACGGAATGTTAGCACTGGATTTTAAATTTGAATGGTTGATTTAGTAAATGCATCTCCATTGATATTAGACATCATGAAAGAACTCTGAACCCAAGTGTACTTTTCAAATTTCTTACAAAGCAGTGACTGATAATTACTATTCTAATTATTCAAAAGCAATTATCTCACCAAAAGTTGGTGTTTTCCATTTTAAAAGTGGCCATTTAGTTAATGTTTCAGTGGCCTTATAAATACAACAATATATTCTCAAGACCAAAACCTGGGACATGAATTCTGGCCAAAAGACAGAATGGTGGCTAGGGGTCAGATCAGACAGTTTACATACAAAATGTTTTTACAGGCTTACAGTATCCCAGAGTCATTGATAATATTATCCCATTTAAAAATAAAGCTCAGGGAGTATAAGTTATATATTTTTAAAAACTAAAAAGTTGTAAATGCTAACTTTTATAGCACTTTTAATAGGCCTTTCTATGGTTCAAGGGAGACGAACACTCTTGAGAAAATAGGGTTGAAATAGCATGTATTAATGTCAATATCAATGAAATGACCACCAGAGAAGCTATCTAAATTAGCAGGCAAATTGGCTCCTCCCAAAAGTTCATAATATGGGACACCTACAGACAGCATGCTCACAAGGAGAAGAGGTCAGCATGTATATGCCTTGTCTCTCCTTTTTGAAGTCACAGTTCAGACATGCATCTTTACACCACCTGTAGGGTAAGGCCAAACCAGGAGTTTTACTCCAAGGGAACATGTCACAGGATGGAAACAAGGGCGGTAGTGAAGAAGTAGTCGAGATACTGTGCTAAGTTTTTACTCCCTTCTCATGTGTAATCCTCACCAAAGCACCATGAGGTACAATTAATAGTATCTTATTTACTAATTAGAAAAATGAGATTTAAAGAAGTTAAGTAATTTGCCCCAAGTCACACAATTAGTAAATAAAGGAGTTGGACTTTCAATTCAGTATCTGAAGTAGTATCTAAAACCTAAAAATGTGCAGAATGATAGGAAGCAGCATCCTCAGGAAGCATCAAGCCATCCACACATCTAATACAGTGCTTGTGATCACCACTATAGATTATACACAGATGGATTTGAAAATAGATTCTCTGATAATTGGAAATTCATCGCATGGATACTAGCATATGATGTGAGGGTACCCAGCAGCAATACTATCTCACAAAACATTATTATTAAAAGAACAGCAGACTCTCTGGCCAATTTCACAGCAGCCCTCTGTCAGGGCTCTGACAATTTAAAGAGATATTGTGGAACAAAAGAAACATGGGTTCAAATCTGCCACTCACTGGAAATTAAAAAAAAAAAAAAAAATTCATGGTAATAAAGTATCCAAAACTTGGAAATAAAGGAAGAAGATGACAGCCCATTTTGTTATACTAGAGCACTGTCTGTGAAGGAGAACATAATATGCCATCCTAAAAGATGCCACTTTTCTTTTTAATATTTATTTATTTATCTGGCTGCATCATGTCTTAGCTGTGGCACACAGGATCTTTTGTTGTGTTGGTTGGGCTCAACAGTTTCTCTGCATGCGGGCTTAGTTGCTCCGTGATATGTGGGATCTTAGTTCCCCAACCAAGGATCCAACCTGCGTCTCCTGCATTGCAAGGCAGATTCCTAACCATTGGACCACCAGGGAAATCCCAAGATGTCACTTTTTAAAAGCTATTTAAGGAACAGCTGGTACATCAAGGACGCTTTGACCTTCCTTTGTTCCCCTTAACACAGTAAGCATATCCCTTCTGAAGAGTAACTTTCATACCAGGAGGGGAGAAGGCATCCTTATCACCAGAAAGATGGAATTTGGGATTGAGAAGTGTGTTTTAAAAAACAACAGCAACAACAAAAATCCTTGCTATTTCTTCACTAATTCACTACCCCAAACCCAAATCCTTTTGTTCTGTCAATTCCACATGTTTATCACTTCCTTGTCTAAAATTTGTCAAGTCTGCCTACCTTGGTCACTTCTTTAATCTCATATTTTATGAGACTCTCATACATACAAAATTAAGTTCGTTTTCTTTTATTAATCTGTCTTACACCAATTTAATTGTTAAATTGTTAGACTAGCCAAAGAACTTAGAAGGAAACAAAGGAACAGTTTTCCATCCTTACACTTCATAGACCTACAAAAGGTTTCTCTCTTCTTTCATTTCCTATTTGTTATTCATTGCAGCTCATAGTCTGAAGGCAGACGTAAACTTGCAGAAAGTTAACATGCTGCAAATAATTTTATCCAAGAGAAAGCAAATATTTTTGTTTTGTTGAAAAGACTCCCTAAAAGTTACATTCTTATCCTCTAATCTTATAGGACATTCACTAGTTTTGTAACTGTTTTTACAATCTTACTTTGATACTCATGTGTGTGTATGTGTGTTCTCAGTAGTGTCAGAATCTTTGCGACCCCCCCTGGACTGTAGCCTGCAGGCTCCTCTGTCCATAGGATTTTCCAGGCATGAATACTGGAGAGAGTTGCCATATCCTTCTCCAGGGGATCTTTCTGACGGAGAGATTGAACCCTCATTCCTTACATTTCCTGTCTTGGCAGGTGGACTCTTTACCACTGCACCACAGGGAAGCCCAAACTGACTGCAATCATTTTGGTCTCTGGATTCCTCCTTTGAGCTAGTTTTGTCTTCCTATTGGTTCTATTATTAATGAGCCAAAAAAAAAAAGAAAAAAGAAAAAAGAAAACTTTAACAAATACTCTTATCTATATAAGAAATATGTGTTTTAATTTTTTGAAAATCACATAGTGACATTATTTAACCCTCAGAGTCTTAGTTTTCTCATTGCAAAATATAAATAACAACTTCCTCAGACTGTTGGGATGATTAAATGAAAGATGCTTCCGTTCCAGTAGTCAGTGCTCATTAAATGTTCTAATGCAATAAAAACTGTCAGGCTTCAATAGTATGTGAACCGTGAACTTCCAGATATTCAAGCTGGATTCAGAAAAGGCAGAAGAACCAGGGGTCAAACTGCCAACATTTGTTGGATCATCGAAAAACAAGGGAGTTCCAGAAAAATATCTACTTCTGTTTTATTGACTATGTCAAAGTTTTTGACTGTGTGGATCACAACAAACTGTGGAAAATTCTTCAAGAGATGGGGATACCAGACCACCTGACCTGCCTATTGAGAAATCTGTATGCAGGTCAAGAAGCAACAGTTAGAACTGGACATGGAAAAACAGACTGATTCCAAATCAGGAAAGGAGTATGTCAAGACTGTATATTGTCACCCTGCTTATTTAACTTATATGCAGAGTACATCATGAGAAATGCTGGGCTGGATGAAGCACAAGCTGGAATCAAGATTGCATGGAGAAATATCAATAACCTCAGATATGGAGATGACACCACCGTTATGGCAGAAAGTGAAGAAGAACTAAAGAGCCTTTTGATGAAAGTGAAAGAAGAGAGTGAAAAAGTTGGCTCAAAACTCAACATTCAGAAAGCTAAGATCATGGCATCCGGTTCAATCACTTCATGACAAATAGATGGGGAAACAGTGAGAGACTGTTTCTGAGGTTCCAAAATCACTGCAGATGGTGACTACAGCCATGAAATTAAAAGACGCTCACTCCTTGGAAGAAAAGTTACGACCAACATAGACAGCATATTAAAAAGCAGAGACATTACTTTGCCAACAAAGGTCCATCGAATCAAAGCTATGGTTTTTCCAGTAGTCATGTATGAATGTGAGAGTTGGACTATAAAGAAAGCTGAGCACCGAAGAATCAATGCTTTTGAACTGTGGTGTTGGAGAAGACACTTGAGAGTCCCTTGGACAGCAAGGAAATCCAACCAGTTCATCGTAAATGAAATCAGTCCTGAATATTCATTGGAAGGACTGATGCTGAAGCTGAAACTCCAATACTTTGGCCACCTGATTAGAAGAACTGATTCATTTGAAAAGACCCTGATGCTGGGAAAGATTGAATTCAGGAGGAGAAGGGGATGGCAGAGGATGAGATGGTTGGATGGCACCTCTGACTCAATGGACATGAGTTTGAGTAAACTCTGGGAGTTGGTGCTGGACAGGGAGGCCTGGTGTGCTACAGTCCATGGGGTCACTAAAAATTGGACACAACTGAGTGACGAACTGAACTGAACTTAACTGTAATATTAATAGCAAGGATTATGATTGTAACTGTCATTGTTACTATTTCTTTTGTTATTTTTCCAATGCAAATTATGGAATATGGTATATTTGTGGTTTGAATGAATTCATCTTTGCAAAGAATTAGTTGGGTAAACAAGAAAAGATTGAATTTAAGTTCTCTGATAGTTAAGGCAGGAAATCTCAAATGCTTTATAGTCAAAGATCATTTTTTAAAAAATCCTCTCCATCTTGGTAATTCTGTATGAAAAAATAAAAATAAATTACTTAGAAAATGAGATAAAAATGACATAATACTAAATACTCTTATTTTAAAATTTATTCATTAGACATAAAACCATTGTTGGTTTCCTATAAATATCTAAACGTTTGATCTCAAATTCTTAACTTCTTTTGCTGTAAACCATTTGTAAGCAGCTTGGGGACTAGCACTCATCACAGACTGTATACTTGGGGTAGAAACGGTGTAAGATTCACCAGATAATGAAGTGATGCTCCTTAGGATGAAACGATCAGCTCTATGACATTAACTTCCAGCTGCCACTGACACTAACTCAATATGCTGGGATCATTATATTGTCTCTGAATTTCACGCTGGCACAGACAGCCACTTTGGAAGCCTACGATGAGCAGAAATTAACTCATATATCACCAGTAACATATTCTTTAGTTTTAAACTACAAAGTCAGAGTAAATAGGAAGATGGTTTACAGAAGTGAGAGCAAAGATAAATGAATGGTGTCTGAGCAGCGAACATGACCACTAGGCCTGAATGACAAGCACACCTCTTTTGCCTCATGAATTAAGCCCTGAAGACAATGGAATCCTGGAAAGGAAAACTTAAAATTTGCCTTACTTTATATTCTCCTTTAAACTTTGAATCTCCAAAAGAGATTAATTTGGAGCCAATTTCTGTTTGCATTACTAGCTTTGTCATGTAAATGTAATGCTGGCCTGCTTTGCCTTTTCTTAATTAGGGGTTGAAGAGCAAATGTTTCATCCATTCTAATGCTACCAGCTTGTCATTTACTCCCCCACCCTCAACCCACTTTCTTTCTTAAGATTTTTCTCCCTTGGGCAAGGTGTTTCAGTTCAGTTCAGTTCAGGTACTCAGTCGTGTCTGATTCTTTGTGACCCCATGGACTGCAGCACACCAGGCCTCCCTGTCCAACAGCAACTCCTGGAGTTTACTCAAACTCACGTCCATTGAGTCAGTGATGCCATTCAACCATCTCATCCTCCGTTTTCCCCTTCTCCACCCATCTTCAATCTTACCCAGCATCACGGTTTTTTCAAATGAGTCAGTTCTTTGCATCCGGTGGCCAAAGTACTTGCGTTTTCAGCTTCAGCATCGGTCCTTCCAATGAATATTCAGGACTGATTTCCTTTAGGAGGGACTGGTTGGCAAGGTGTTTAGTTATATGTTAATAGTCACCAGCCTTTAAACAAAGTGCAGTTGTATAATGCGCTTGTGAAAAGAGCAAAGGGTTTAGCTCCTGGGCCAAGAAGTGCAATTAGAATCCTAATAGGAAACCCTTTGGCCTAGCCAATAAGCCAGACCTTCACTGTTTGAATTCTCCAAGGAAAAGCAATATTGAAAAAAACATTTTGTGAGTTAGGTGATTTGATTCTATTAACTTCGATTCTAAATATAAATAAAGAAAATCCAGGTTTTTCTGAGTTGATATCAGAAGCTAAGTATCCTATATCACAACCAAGGTTATTTTTAACTACATATGGTATCTTATCTTTCCTTGGAAATTATCCATTTGTAAAAATCAAACAAAACAAGAGAACAACTTCCTTGTTTTGAGTTAAAATTGATTCCCAAATACCTCAAATTTTGCCCATTGGTTACGATAACGATCTTTTTTTTTTTTTTTTCTTTTTTTGGGAGTAGGTTCTCATTGGTTACGATAACGATCTTTTTTTTTTTTTCTTTTTTTGGGAGTAGGTTCTTACACTATGTTGTCCTCAGGTGTCGCAGTGGTGAAGAACCTGCCTGCCAATGCAGGAGAGGCTTGAGACTCAGGCTGCAGAAAACTTCCTTGTCTGAACTAAAATTGAAAGTATCTGAACTAAGCATCTGAAATCAATGCTTAAGTATTTGTAAATAGCCTTGATCTGCTACGTGATTTATTCTCTGTGATAAATTAACAGACATGATAAAACACTAAGATGTCTTCTGTCCTAAACTCAAACAGACTCTCTTCACAGTACTCAAGCCTAAGAAATTACATTGCTCCTGTTTAAACTTCATCTCCTTCATTTCTAGCATTATGTAAATAGGCCTTTTAGGAATATTTTGGGTCATATTCTGTTACTAATAAAGGATCTAGAGAAGTGGATGATTATCTAAGGTGAGAAGAATGTTTTAACGATGTGTGTGTGTGCCTAGTCCCTCAGTCATGACCAACTCTGTGACCCCACGGACTGTAGCCCCCCAGGCTCCTCTGTCCTTGAGATTTTCCAGGCAGGAATACTGGACTGGGTTGCCATTTCCTACTCCAGGGGATCTTCCCAACCCAGGAATCAAACCTGCATCTACTACACTGGCAGGCAGATTCTTTACCACTGGGCCACATTCACTATCTGGCCCTTAAGCCGAAGTGTGCTGGTGCTTGCTCTATATCATAAATTCTACGAGAGAATAATCTTCTAAATAAATACTGATGACAAGCTGAGAAACATGGATCAGTATTAACTTTTAAAAAGAGGACAATTCACAAAAGTAAAGAAAACAGACAGGTTAGTAAGTCCCTAAAAGCTGAAGACTGGGCAGAGAAGGACTCCACACAAAAAGCACACAAAATTCATCAAAAATGATAAAAGAAACATATAGTGTAAAAAAAGATTTCATTTTTAAAAATATTTTTGAAAGCTTTGCTTCATCAGTTATTACCCTAAACCTAGGTAGGTTTCAAGTTTCTTGAGGAAAAAGTGAAATATTCTCTCTTTTTTTTTACTGATTTTTTTTTATTGGAGTATAATTGCTTTACAATGTTGTATTAGTTTCTGTCATACAATGAAGTGGGTCAACTATACGTATTCATATAGGCCTCAGTTTAAATTTTATATGGCCTTCATCCTCTGAGCCTTCAATAAAACACCACTCAAACATTTGACAGAACAAGCTGGACTCCAGAGACTCTTCCAGGCCAGAGGCAACCTGCCAAACTCACGCCCAATGCAGCCCACTGGATGAGGTGAGGGGACAGGACAGAGGCCCTGATAAACCCAAGTCATGAGGCAGGTCATGGCAGAATGCACCAGCAATTCCTGGTGTATGCCAGGAACTGGAATAATCAGAGGGAGCCTGCAAAGCTGACACTGTGGGCTTATTTTGACTAGGGCAGCTGGAAATATTCCTTCTTATCTATTGCACCCTCTCAAAGATGAGCCTGGCAAGCCACTTTGTTTCCTATTTGAGCCAGGAGGTGTGATGATGACCTATTTTTCAACTTTTCTTCTGTTTGACATCAGCAAACCTTCAATGCCTCTACTGGGACTAGAAATCTAAATGTCAGAGAAAGACCAAAAGCAAACAGGCTGATCATGACTTGATGGAAGGATGAAAGGGGGTTATAGTCTACTCAGTAACTACATAAGCTTTAATAAAGCCAGACTGCAGATATGTACTTAAGGAGAGCAATTTTACTTATTCTCCCATTAGTGTAAAGAGGAAAAACAATAACCCTGTGATGGTTAATTTTACTGACATGTGTCAACTTGATTAGGCTACAGTGCCCAGTTGTTTGGTCAAACACTAAATGTTCCTGTAAAGGTATTTTCTAGATATGACCCACATCTACAGGTAAATTTAATAATATGAGTTACCTTTCATAATATGAGTTACCTTTCATAATATGAGTCTCATCCCAACAGCTAAAGGCCTTAGGAACAAAAAGTTAGGTTTCTGGAAAAAGAATGAATTCTGTCTTAAGACTGCAACATAGAAATCCTGCCTGAGATCTGAGCTTTCAAGACTCAAGACTGTACACGATCAGTTCTTGCCTGAATTTCCATCCTTGCACAACAGAGTTTGAACTTCTTATCTCCTACAACTATGTAAGCCAATTTCCTAAAATAAAAATCTTTTTCTCTCTTATTCATATTACATTTACTTTATTTCTTAGATAACATAAATACCTCTGGATTCTCTTAGAACTGAGTTATAAAGGTAGGGCAAACTGTCCAAAGACAGGAAGAACCTTGCAATAAAGACTTCCATAAGTTATAACAATTATTAAGCATGTACTCTTAGGTTGCTAACTAAGCTAGAAATGGAGATCCAGTCCTGACTAGGAAAGTTATTCATTCATTCATTTTGTCAACTAATATTTGTCAAGTGCTGACTGTATGTCAGATAATATTATAGGCACTGGGGATACTTCAGTGAATGAAACAGACCAAGCTATCTGCCCTCATGAGAGATGAGCACAAGTAACATGGAAAGCAGATTGATAGAAAAATCAACAAATAAAAATAAATGGAAAAAAAATGAAAGCAGATTGAAAGCACTTTTTAAAAAATTTAATTACATGCAATTGGAAAGTGTCTCAATATTGTTAAATTGAAATTTACTAGATTCTCCGAAGTTGATTCTATACTTGGATTTCTCATAAAGGACTATCAGGAGAAGGAAAACTCAAGGAAAACTTCTCACGGACTGCTCATTATTCTTCCATTTTCAACAAGCAATGCTCTTCTCAGGCACATACATGCCTTGCACATAAGAATATGTGTCTTTGGGCAAAGCATTTTGTGTTACTTCAGGCAGAAATAATCTATTTCTGCATGTTCCTCATCCATCATGTCAGAGATAGGAAATGAGAAGAGGACTTGTAAAAAAATATCGAATCAGCAAGTTTTCTTAATTTTCTGTTATGCTTCTACTGGAGGCTACACATATTTCAGTGCTGTCCAGAGACTACTTGAGCAGTTGAAGTGGGTGGTGTTTGGGGTCCCTTTCCATATCAAGAGTCTATGATTTGAGTTGTTATCATAGGATTTTGCTTACTGTATATTATCATTCCATACCTATGAGATAAAGATTATATATTGGGATACTTTAAGTTAAGAGTAAGAGATGGTTCAGCTAAAAATGTCTTAAATAAGAAAATTTAGTATTTTGGGTAAGAGATCAGAGGTAGTTATTAGGGTTGGTTAATTCAGTAGGTAAAATATAATAGTTTCTTTTTTACTTTTCTGCCCTAAATCTCTCTCCAATCGAGTGTGCTCAAGGTTATTAGCTATCTGTAGTGGTTTCAGGTATCACACATGGAAAATTTAAAGGCTGCAAAAAACAAAGAATACAGCTCTTCCTGAGGCTCCTCTTAAAGAGTGAGGAGAGCTCGCTCTCCCAGAGATCCTGAAACTATATGCCTTCCTTCATGTTGGCCAGAAAATACCATGTGCCCATTTTTAACCAGTCATTGTGAAAGGAATGAAACTACTAGGACTGGCTTAAGCGAATCCTGGATTAGAAGATTGACAATCTAAGACTGTGCAGCCTGTAGGCCTCTAATTTCTGGAAAATAAGACATCAGAAAACTTTCTGAGTATTAGCAAGGAAATGGGGTGATTTGTTGCTGGGAGACATGACAGTATCTTCAATTGAATATTATGTATTTCTGGAAAATAGATATATATTCTAACTAGGAAGTTCCCTGCAAGATGGCTGGCACTCAGAGTTAGCAACATCAAATAGTGGAATCATTGGGTGGAAGAGGGAGTTAGAAGTAAATACTGAGGTTGGAACCCACTCACAAAGTGTCTGATTTAGTAGCACTTAAGCACAGTCTAAGATGTCACAATTTTTAAAAGCCTCCAGGTGATTCTGATATAGGCAAAGTTGGAGAAATACTGTTCTAAAGCAGCATTTTCAAGCTTTAATGTGCGCATGTATCACCTAGGAATCTGGCTAATCACCTGAAGATCCTGATTCATTTAGTGGCATTTCTAAACATCTCCTAATGATGCTAATAATGCAGGTCACACTTTAAGATGCAAAACTCTAATTTCATGGCCTCCTGTAGTCTGTGGTTCCATCATAATGACTGTAGTGTATGTAATCTGGCTGGTGCACCTGAGATCTCAACTCAACCTGACTTCTTACAAAAAGCTAGAAAACTGTTCACCCCAGAGTAGGTATTTCATAACTGTTCATTGAATTTACATTTTTGAATATTACAGGAAGCCTGTCTCTGAGTGGTAGTATGCGACAGGTGGACCATGCTTGAAAATGGAACTCTGAGGTTCCCAGATGAGAAATTCTAGACCATACCATAACAGTTGATTCCATTTGATTGCCTGTGGGCTTTGGTGGGAGACAATTGGTTAAGTTCTAGAGACTGTGATGTTATGTGGAAAGCCAGCCCAAGTGTTCACACACAGATCTTACTTTTACTTAGGAGACAAGCTGCCAGAAGTGATTAGGTGAGAAGTAGCAGTTAAAGCCAAGTCTGGATGCAGACAGCTGCCTCTTTTCCCTGTGGCAATTTGCAGAAGATAACTTTTTTTTTATTATTTTAATTTTTATATTTGAAGGTATGCGCTAGCTTGCATGAGACCCAGGAGGGACAATGAAAAGCTATTTTATATTAGGATGACCATGATTGTCCTTGAGTAGCTCAATAGAGCAAGGTATGGCTCTAAAGCATAAATAGTCTGCTCCACCGCACAGGGAAGCCAAAGAGAATACAGCCATTAGAGACACCTGTGAGTGGCAGTGAACTATTCTCCCACATTACACATGATAGTCACCCAGAAACTGGATCCTTGCTGCTTGCCTTTGCCCTGCTCACAGCAATGTAACACAGGACAGAATATCCAAATACTTCACTCTCACAGAAGTGTCAGGAATGAGATGCTGTCCTAACATGTAATTTTGTCACCTGCAGGATTGGCTGTTTCTGAACTGCTTCTAGCCAACATAAGCAAAACTTGACGCAAGCTGTGTGGGGAAATGCATGACTACTCAAATGTACACGTGTCTCCAGTTCCACAGTTGTCCTTCCAAGCTGTATTTATCTTGGCCACCAGCGACAGTACTATTGTCATCTTTTAATTTTTCATTTGAAAAGAAGCTTCATTTTCAAATCCCTGGGCTTAAAGAAGCTGAAATACTGAGCAAAAGTAAAATGACAATTAAACTGCAAAAAGTATATTTACTTTTAATAGCTGGATCATACTTTCCCAGAGGTAACTGGATGAGTTCATCAGCTTGCCTCCGGCCAAAGTGGTAAATCCTTTCTTCTCCGCACAACCAACTGGCTCTCTCAGTTCTAGCCTTGCTTTAGTCCTTTTGCTGCCTCTCTCTGAAATGCAGTTCATTTTTGCACACCCACGCTTGTGGGTTCTAGAACCCATGTGATGGTAGGCTGGGAGACACAGGCTGGGGCCACCCTTTCTGGATTTGATTCTGAGTTTTGAACCATACTAACTGTGTTACTACCACCTTTTGTGATTCAATTTTTCCACAATTAAAATCTAGCTAATAATCTGTACTAGGCTGTTTGAATATTAAACTATTTAATGCATGTAAATTTTTCTGAAGAATGCCTCACATACAGAAAATGACATTACATGTAATTTTTTTTATCATAGTGGTGGGATTTGGTGGTTTATTTTTTCTCTTCTTAATACATATTTTTGCTCTCTCCAATTTAAAACAAATGAATACTTTTATAACATAAAAATTAAATGTATATATTTATTATATGGGCTTCCCTCATAGCTCAGTTGGTAAAAATCCACCTGCAATACTGGAAACACTGGTTCATTTCCTGGTTTGGGAAGATCCCCTGGAGAAGGGATAGGCTACACTCTCCTACATTCTTGGGCTTCCCTTGTGGCTCAGTTGGTAAAGAACCTGCCCATAATGCAGGAGTCCTGGGTTCAATCCCTGGGTTGGGAAGATTCCCCTGGAGAAGGGAAAGGCTACCTACTCCAGTATTCTGGCCTGGAGAATTCCATGGACTGTATGGTCCATGGGGTTGCAAAGAGTCAGACACAACTGAGCGACCTTCACTCACTCAAATGTATTATATATTTAAAACATATGTAAGATGTATAATTACATATTATATAAAATATATAATTACATATTATATATATAATTACATATATATGTATATATGCCCGTTGGTTAGCTACACACACACACACACACACACACATGTTGGTTAACTATTACTGTCTAACTCACTATCCCAAAATCAGTTATTTAAAAGCCACTTATTATCACAGCTCATGGATATGCTGGCTGAATGATCTTAGCCAGGCTCCCTCATCTGAGGGTTGGCTGAGGGTTCTGTCTCAGCGCTGGCTTGGTTGTGGGGCAGGTCTGCTCTGCACGTCTCCCATCTCCTCAGGACCAGTGGGACAGCCCAGGCAGTCCTCCTCGTGGCAGTGGCAGAAGCACAAGAGAGCAAATAGGAGTATGCAAGACTCTCTGGTGCCTAGACTCAGAAGGAGTAAATGGCTGTCCCACTGCTATTGAACCAAGGAAGCCAGACGGCCAAAATCAGAATCAAGAGCCAGCTTTTTATGTGAGAGAATCTGTAAAGATACAGAGAAAAATGATGGATTGTATACATGGAAGACAGGAAAACTGAGATGGAGACCACTATCTTTCTGAGCCTTTCAAAGCACCAGTTGGAGTTTACTATTACCCTGTCACGATGAATGGAATCATGACACTTGGAGGCACGTGCATCTGACTTCAAACTGCACACAGTTACTTGATAACTACACCACTATGGCAAGTCACTTCACCTCCCTGAATCTCAGCTTTCTGTTTATAACATGGAGATAAAAATAGTGCTAGCCTCATTATATTTTAAATAATGAAATGAGGCAATCCCTGTAAAGTTCATAGAAAGTGCTGAAGGGATAAGGGATAAGGATTGTGAGGACACAGTAAGTGCTCAATATTTGTTGACAGCCTTGGTGTGGTTTAAAATCTACATCTTCAGTAAAGCTGTCACAAGCTTCCCAAACGGAACTAATGTTTTCCTCTGAAGGTCTTTACTTCAATCATCACTTCTACTGGTCATCTGATGTGCATCATAAAGAGCGTGGCTCTGTGGTTATTCAGGTACCTCTCTCACTGGCCTGCAGCCTCCCTAGGTGGCACAGTGGTGAAGAATTCACCTGCTAATGCAGGCCACACTAGACACTCAGGTTCGATCCCTGGGCCGGGAAGATGCCCTGGAGAAGGGAGGGGCAACCCACTCCAGTGTTCAGGCCTGGGGAATTCCATGGACAGGGAGCCTGGTGAGCTACAGTCCATGAGGTCACAAGTAGGACAGGACAGCATGCACAGACTACTCCTGCTACTCACTGGCCTGTGCATTTCCGGATGGGCAGAGACCATGCTTCACGTATCTTTGGAATCCAGAGCACTTTGTATGTCTTACCACAGTTGTAATGCCATGAATAGCTTTTCTTTGACAGTGCTGTTATAGCCAATAAAGTGTTTTCTGATTTGACTCTCTCAGTGTGAGATATCAGGGGCAGACTTTAATCCCCATTTTATAGATGAGAAAACTGAGGCTCAAAGACTTTTTAACACTTGTCCCAAATCACATGATGTGTGATATAAACTTCAATCAGTTTTATATCTGTGACTTTTACCCTGTTAACTTTCATTGTATATACACAATATGGATTTATTGATGGAAAGAAATAAAGTTCAACAACACTGTAAAAACAATTTTCAATAGCCAACACTAAAGAGCACCACGAAATCCAAATTTGGATAGTAATTTTTCCAGCAATATGTTCAGAAAAAAAATTGAGAAAAACAACGATCTTAGGTTTTATTTTGGTTTGGTCCTGTTTTTTTTTCTGCCTTATGCAAAATCATGTAATTTATTTGAATTTACATAAGAGATAATGTGATGGTTAGGTTACTAAACTTTTTGCTTAATTCAAGATAGAAAAGCAAGACAACATTTTTTAATGTTCTTTAAATTTCAGGTATCATTTTTAAAGTGTACAATCATCCAACTGAAGGGAGGCAGGTTGCAGGGGAGAGCAAGCTTAAACCTGACATCTGAAAGATTGGAACCTCATGAAGAGTCATCCTTTCTCATACTTAATCTTATGAGTTGAAAGGCTTTACTCTCTGGAAAGAGAATAACTATCTTTCTTTGGTCTATCTCTTCCTATCTCCCTCTAGAATTTGTTTTCATTTCTATTACAAATCCGTTGACTATTAAATCATGGCCAGGCATATGTGTATATATATATAGATATATACATATGGGTATCTATCTATCTATCTATATATATACACACACACACATATCCACTTACATGTTCAGGGTTTCAGAACAATTCCTCTGAAATAAATACCTATTTTCTCAAAGATATTTCAACTTACATTTGGGGACATTATTGAAGCCTAAAGAAGGCTAAATTTTAATATCTAAAACCACCTAAAAGATGATGTGATTTGTAAAAACTTTACTATAAGGAAGAATCAAAATTGGTGAAAAATAAAACATTCTGCATAGATATATTTTTGTGTTGAAGGGCCTGTTCACTCGAGTAATAGCTACATAGGTTAAGTGAATTTGCAAATCAAATATTTATCTTCTCCCTACATACTACAAAAGGCTGATAAAAATGTATATTTAATCCCAGAATCCCAGAGAGAATCAGAGAATGAAAGCAGGAGAGAAAGAGAAAAAGAATTTTACCCTGTATAGTCGATATTCTAATTTATAGAATAATACTTCCTTTTAGATTATGATTCACTCTGATGCCAAAGCAATAGATTGGTTCTTTTTTAAAAAAATGTTCTACTCTGCAGGACTGGTGTAGTACCCCAGAAAATTAATGAAACATATATTTAAATGTTAGAAACCAAAACACCTATAATCTTGATCTAAGTCATTTGCTCAGTGCCGAGAATGATCCTGGCTCACAAGCAGTTTTCTTTCTGCCAAGTTACTCGAGCCTGTACTCTACACCAGGGACTGCCAACCCCCCAATCACAGACTCCTAGTGGCTTGTCGAATTAGAGCAAGTAGATTGTGAATCTTCTCACCTACCAAGTAAGTTCTAAAAGAAAAATAAGTCATATATTCTGCTTATGTGTCTAATTTTTATAATAATGTTTTAAACTCTCTTTTAAAATGAATGATTATAATCAAAAGATATCCATGAAACAACTTGATATTAAAAAACTAGACCGGTACATTAGAGTCCAAAATTTTGAATAATGACTACCATAGGCATCCCTGGCTGCTGCTCTAACCAATTTCTGATCTATGGAAAATGGGGTTAGCATAATGGCCCTATTGTTAAATCACTTGGGTTCTATTTTTCATAATCAAATAATTGTATTCATTGCTTATATTTTTCCACTACCTTTTCAAAAAGATATTTTTTCCCCTCAAGCAACAGAGCAAGAGGACCTTTCTATGTACCACATTATCCCAGTGGTTTCTTGAAACTTTAATGATGCGGCCTCAGGGATGATGAGATTTCATAATATTCTACATCCATCTTCAAAGCCACTTTTCACTTATAGTTTTCAATAATCAAAACTTGACAATTTTCATATGATACTTGCATTTGTTATAGAACAAAAATATGTATTTCTCCCTTTAAATTTTTATTGGGTATTCATTGTTTTATAGTACTGCTTATAATTTTTTCAGACTTTTGAAATTTATTGTGCTCTAAGTACCTATAAAGTAGTCTTTTCCTGACATGTTTGCCCAAAGATTTTATAAAGCTATAATACAGATAGCATTTTTATCAAAGTAAAAATCAACACTTGTTCAGAATACCACCACAAACTAAGACTTTCTTCTGAAATTCTCTTATGCATTACCCTAAGCTCATAGATTTTATGTAATTACCTAAAAGTAGTAACAATAACAAAATCATGTGATAATCTAAATAAGTACAGAAAAGGTATTTGACAAAATCCAACATCCCTTCATGATTAAAAACTCTCAATGTATTGAGTATATAAGAAACATAACATAATAAAGACAGCTCAGTTGGTAAAGAATCCGCCTACAATGCAGGAGACCCCTGTTTGATTCCTGGGTCAGGAAGATTCGCTGGAGAAGGGATAGGCTACCCACTCCAGTATCCTTGAGCTTCCCTTGTGGCTCAGCTGGTAAAGAATCTGCCTGCAATGTGGGAGACCTGGGTCTGATCCCTGGGTTGGGAAGATCCCCTGGAGAAGGGAATGGCTATCCACTCCAGCATTCCGACCTGGAGAGTTCCATGGACTATATAGTCCATGAGGTCGCAAAGAGTCGAACACGACTGAGTGACTTTCATTTCCACTTTCAAGCAAACCCCAGCTAACATCATACCCACTGGCTTTTACCAGTTGTTGAAAGCTTTCCTCTAAGATCACAAAGAAGAGTTCCCATCTTCACTACTCTTACTCAGCATGATACTGGATGTGTTAGCCAATATGCAGCCACATTAAAAAAAAGCATCAAAGTCAGGAAAGACGAGTAAAATTGTCACTGTCTGCAGATGATACGATCTTATACACAGAAACTTAAAGACACCACTAAAGAAAGTTAGAACTCATCAATGAATTAAGTAAATAAGCAGGCTATAAAACCAATATAGATAAACCAGTTGCATTTTCATACACTAACAATCTATCTGAACAAGAAATAAAACAATCCCTTTCATAATATGTCCAAAACAATAAAATACTTAACATAAATTTAACAAAGAAGGTAAAAAACCTGTACACCAAACACTGTAAGACATTGAGGAAACAAACTGACAAATACATAAATAAATGGAAAGATATCCATGTTCATGGGTTGGAAGAATTAATATTATTAAAATGTATGTACTACCCAAAGTGATCTATAGGTTCAAGGGAATCCCTATCATAATGCCAATGACATTATTTCACATAAATAGAAAAAATAATCCTAAAATTCATATAAAATCACATAAACCTGGAATAGCCAAAGCAAGCTTGAGATAAACAATGGTGGCGATACCACATTTCCTAATTTCAAACTATACAACAAAGCCTCAGTAATTAGAACAGCATTGTTTTGTTGGAAATGACATAAAAACAGATTCAAAAGAAGGGAACAGAAGTGAGAACCCAAAGATAGGCTTGTGCTGATATGGTGAACTAATATTTGACAAGAAAGCCAAGAACATTTAGTGGGGAGTGATAGTGCTTTCAATAAATACTGTTGGGTAAATTGGATATCCTTACACAAAACTGTGAAAATGAATGTCTATCTTACACTGTTTGAAAAAAATTAACTCAAAGTAGATTAAAGACAAATGCAAGGCTCAAAACCATCAGACTCTTTGAAAAAGACAGGAGAAAAGCTCTTTGACATTGGTTTCACAATGATTGTTTTTTTTTTTTTTTGGATATGATGCCAAAAGTACAAGCAAGAAAAGCAAAAATAAACAAAGGAGACTATGTGAAACTAAAAAGCATATACACACAAAAGAACCAATAAAATAAAAAGGCAACCTCCAAAACAGGAGAAAATATCTGCAAATTATATATTGCAATTAAGGATTGGTATATATATGAAATATATTCATATATATATATATTCAAAATATATATGAAATATACATCTCAATAAAAATACATACACAAAAGAACCCGAATAGGCAATCTTTCAAAGAAGATATACAAATGGCCAATAGGTACAATGAAAAGATGAATAGGCCAATGAAAAGATGCTCAACAACACTAAACATCAGAGAAATGCAAATTAAAACCACAGTGAGATATCATCTTACACCTGTTACAATGACTATTAGTGGGAAGATAAGAGAGAAAAAAATACTGGTGAGAATGTGGAGAAAGGGAACTCCTTGTTCACTGCTGATGGAAATGCAAACTGGTGAAGCCACTACTGAATATAAAACACGTTCTTCAAAACTAAAATTAGAACTAGGAGATGATCCAGCAGTACCATTTCTGGATGACAGATATAAAAGTGATGAAATAACTGAAAGATAGAGCTGCACCCTCATGTTCACTGCAGCATTATTCACAAAACTCAAGACAAGGAAACAATCTAAGTGTTTGTGAACGAATAAATGGATAAAAAGGATGTGACAAATGCACACATATACACACACTGGAATGCTGTTCAACCATGAGAAGAAAAGAAAATTCTCCCAATAGGAAAAAAAAAAAAACAACAAAAAACAAAGCTATGACCAACCTAGACAGCATATTACAAAGCAGAGACATGACTTTGCCAACAAAGGTCCGTCTTGTCAAGGCTATGGTTTTTTCCAGTGGTCATGTATGGATGTGACAGTTGTAAATCAGTCCTGAATATTCACTGGAACAGCTGATGCTGAAGCTGAAACTCCAATACTTTGGCCACTGGATGCAAAGAACTGACTCATTTAAAAAGACCCTGATGTTGGGAAAGATTGAAGGTGGGAGAAGGGGACGACAGAGGATGAGATGGTTGGATGGCATCACCAACTCTGCGGACATGACTTTGAGTAAGCTCCGGGAGTTGGTGATGGACAGGGAAGCCTGGTGTGCTGCAGTCCATGGGGTTGCAAAGAGTCAGACATGACTAAGTGACTGAACTGAACTGCTATTAGCAACAATATGATGAACTATGGGGAAATTATGCTAAATGAAATAATTTAGATAGGAGGCAAATGTGATCTCAGTTATATGTGAAATCCAAAAACATGAAGTCACATAACAGGAGAATGGTAGTTGCCTCAGGTGGGGTAAGGGTAAATGGACGAAGGTGGTCAAAGGGTAGGAACTTCCATTTAAAAAATGAGTAAATTTTAGGAATCTAAGTACGTTGTGAGGACAATACTTAACAACATTGTATATCTAAAAGTTAGTAAGAAAATAGATGCCAAAATTTCTTTACACACACACACACACACACACACACACACACAAATGGTATTAACTGTGAAGTGGTGGATGTATTAACTATTCTCATTGTGGAATCATTTCCCATTTGATATGTCTATCAAATCATCACACCATACACATTAAAACTATACATAATAAATTACTTCTCAGCTAAGTCATAAGGAAATAAAGTTAGGAGGATTTATTTAAACAAAAGGTATCACACCGGGAAGACCAGAATGTAAAAGAGATCTGATAGAACTGGAGAAACTTGGAAAGCACATGTCTTCATACAGGAAACCTATTCTGCTTTGTTTCAGGTAAGTGTTTTTATAACTTTTGATTCTTCAAGACAGTTCATTAAACCAGTTTTCATATAAAAAATAAGAAAAACCTTCATTATGCAGAAATTATATTTATATGATTGAGTATGCAATTTACCAACTTGTCACTGTTATTTTCGACACTAAATTCTCCAAGACTCTATGGAGGACCAGATAGCTAGTCAGATAGGAGGCCATGTAGATCACTTTACCACGAGAATAAATCTGGAGACTTCAGAAAAAATTCTTTAACCTTCCAACTTAGAAGAGGAATAAATCTATATGCCAATTATGCTTAGAAATGTTTGTTTAATACTCTAAGCTTTGACATTGTTGAGTTACATAAGACTTTACTATTTTTTTTTTTAATTTCTATTATATCTGGGTGACTTCTTGTGATTTTTGATAATCCCTTTATGATTTTTAGGTTAAGTGGTTTGGAATAAAGAGTTGCATAATATCAGAAGAATGATGTAGAAGTACAAATTAAGCCAATAATATCCAAAAGTTGCATGTCAAATATGCTCCTCTCTCCCTACAGACACAGTCAAATTATTTTAGCTTATAAAATAAAAGCCATCTTTGTAACAGTTTTTACATATCACAGATATCATTTAAGGAGGACCTCTAGGGTATATTGACAAAAAGTATTTTGAGTCTGTCCAGTATAAAAATTTATGAAAAGCTAAAATGTAAGTTATTCTTTGTCACTGCAATAAATAAGTATTTTTAAGGTTAATAATTTTCCTTGTTAAATAAGAGTGTTTATGTCATATGAACACTAATGAAATGTCCAATCACCCAGTGAAGTATTCTGACTACCTATCATCAAATAACTAATCAGACTGCTGCATTCTCCTTAAAATAGTTAAGAAAACCACTCAAATTAACTGTTCCACATATGCTGCAAAAAACCCCTTGGTGTACAACAGAATACTGTTTATATGATGGATTCTTCCACTGAAAATGAATAGTTTGCCCAACATCAAAGCAGAAAAAGGAAAAAAAGTTTAGAAACAAAGCATCTAAATCAGATTAAATTTCTATTGCCGCTTAATAAAGTATACATCCTTTATATCTCCCAAAGCATTGCTGAATATAAAAAAATTATATTCATATTTTGATCCAGAAGTACAAAAGAAAAAAATGATTTATAAAAAACTGACAGTTGCTTCTTTAGTGTTTTATTAGAAGTGAATGAAAAAAGTCTTCTATATTCTAGATTTTTTCCAAGTTCATGTGGTAAAATATATTTTAATAAAAATTATTTCTTAGAAAGGCTCTTCATAGCTGATGATTTCATTGTTGATTTTTTAAGTATATGAGAAAATGTAAAACATAAAGCAATATGATTTTTAATAAATAATTCTTGGTAGTTGTATTACAAAGTAATTTGCTACAATAAAATTTCATAGAAATTGTCACTTTATGTATCAGAACATGAAAGCAATTTTCCCATTTTATTTAATTATACAGGAAAACATTTTTCTTCAGGGTAAAGAATCACATTTTCTTATGTTATTTGTCAAGTCAAAATATATGTTATTTTCTTATGTCTATTTGTCAGCTTCTGAATTTACAAATGCAGCAAAGGAAAAAAGCATTTTTCAGAGACGACAGCTTTGTTAACATATCTATTACTACTACTAATCTCAATGGTAATGATATTCATAGTAATAGAAGTTAACTTTTATTGAGTGTTATGGAACTGTTCAAAATGCTACACATATATTAAGAGATATTTGTGACATTTTTTAAAATTACTAGACTTTATTTTTTAGAACGGTTTTAGATTTACAGAAAAATGGAGCATATATTACAGAGTTCCCAAATATCCACTTCACACACTCATGTAGTTTCTTCTGCTATGTCAGACCTATAGCAGCATGATAAATTTGTTACAATAAGGAAGCTACTTGGATACATTATTATTAACTAAAGGTTACAGTTTATGCTAAGGTTTGTTCTTTGTGTTGTACAGTTTTAGGGATTTTGACAAATTCATAATGTCATGTAGGTACCATTACAGAATTGTACTGAATCATTTCACTGCCTTAAAAATTCCCAGTGTTTCCCACATTCTTCATCTCTCCCCAGACTCCCGGCAACCAATGATCCTTGCACTGTCTCCATAATTTTACTTTTTCCAGGTGTTATATTTGTTGCAATCACTTAGTTTATAGCCTTTACAGACTGGATTCTTTTGCCTAAAAATATGCATTTAAGCTTCCTTAATGTGTTTTTGTCACTTGATGTCTTATTTCCTTTTTATCTAGATATATATTTTACAGATATACCACAATTTCTTTATACAAATTGGTTACTCCCAGTTCTTGGCAATTATAAATAAAATTGCTATAAACATTTATGTTCAGTTTTTTGTATGGGTATAAAATTTTATCTCGGTTTGATCAGTACTAGAATATGATTACTGGATTTTATGAGAAAACTGTTTATCTTTATAAGAAATTATCCAGCTGTCTTTCAAAGAGGCTGTATATTTTAGCCTTCGACCGACAATGAATACAAGTTCTAGCTATTCTGCATTCCTGCCATCATTTGGTAAAGTCAGGTTAATTATTTTGTTTTTGCTTTGTTTAGTCACTCTAACAGGTGGATAGTGATAGCAGTAGTTTGTTGCCATTTTAATTTGCAATTTTCTAATAAGAGAGTTTTGAGTTGATTAGAATAAGCTCATATGGAGTGAACTTGTTTTCATATAACATCTGAATATCTTGTTTAGTGAGGTATCTTTACAGATCTTCTGCCCATTTTTAAATTGGGTTGTTTGTTTTCTTATTGTTGAGTTTTAAGTGTTATTTACATGCATTGAATATAAGTACTTTATCACATATTTATATATACACATGTATATACATGTATCAGATATATCAGATAGAGGATAAGTCCTCTCTCTATATATGGAACTGTGTTTCACATTTCTGTCATGGTTAGTAACTCATAGCAGCCAAAAGTTTAACTTTATAACCAACTCCAATGACAAGATATATCATTGCCTTACATATCAGCATACAAGAAAATCAAAGATACTGGTGGAAATTAATTTAAAATTCTTCAATTTGAGGACAGAAGAGAATGCTAGAATACAGACATATGGGATGAATGTTGAATTTATTTTAACATCTGTATAAACATATTGAGGCTATTGTATTCTAATTGTACTTTGCATTTGTCATAAGAAAAATGATGAACGTGTCTTGTATGCTCTATGAAAAAACAGCATGGAAAATACAATTAAGTTAAAAGTTAAAAATAACAGATTTTCCTGTGAATCACTTAAGAAAAACAATGTGACTATAGTTCTCGACAAAGCTCTTAGAATTACAATAGCCATTTAAATAGCCCAATAAATAGTATAATCTTCATGGAATTTAAGATTATGTGTCAATAAGATCCGGAATAAATAATGTAGACTTTGGATATGCCTCTATTTTGCATATTTATGGGCAAACATAAAAATTTATTTTGAATGAAGCAATAGGCAAGTAATGCAGGCAACAGTTTCAAGAGGGTTTTACATTAATTTAAGTAATTATTAAACAGAAAATAATTAACACTATTTGTTGGGTAGGTGGCTCAGTGGTAAAGAATCCATCTGCCAATGCAAGAGACATAGGAGATGCAGGTTCAATTCATTGGCCCGGAAAATTCCTTGGAGAAGGAAATGGCCACCCACTTCAGTATTCTTGCCTGGGAAATCCCATGGACAGAGAGAGGAGCCTGGCGGGGTACAGTCCCTGGGGTTGCAAAGAGTTGCTCAGTCGACTGAGTGACTGAGCGCACACTGAGCATGCACATTGGGTATCATGTAAACAACAGAATAAGCTGAGTCACTTTGCAGGTGAGCAGTGAAGAAGCAAACCAAGCTAAAGCACAGATCCACTTAAGTTACAGAAGATTGTGATTACAGAAGTATGACCTTGAGAAAATTATTAGGGCTCAGTCACTTCATCTGTAAATGGTGATGACTGGGATGAGAACATATACATTTTTATCAGTTAAGACTCTGAATTGAAAACAACATAATAAATCAAACTTGCATCGATTTACTTACAAAAGGGAATTAATTACTTTTTGAATAGTAACTCCAAAAGTCCATCTATTTTCAAAATCAGTTGGCTCCAGAACCTTGAATAATTTCATGAAGAATATGCCCCATCTCTCTGCCTTGATTTCTAGTCCCTCCAAATGTCATCCTTCTGTCTTTTTAATCCCACTAGAAAGATAGCTTCTGTTTCCAAATGATCCCACAAAAGACATGAAGTTATTTCTCATTAAACATTTCTTGAGGCATAAGCTTGCATCTGCACCAATCTCAGTAGCCAATGAGATGATAGAGTCTAATGGGTTCAATGCTGTACACCCTTGGGGATGGACAATGTAAGGATCTGCCCTCAACATGCTGACTGAGAGTGATGAAGAAATGATATATTAGCAGAAGAGGGGTGTTCAGTGTTGTAAGAAGGAAAGCTCAGGAGGCAAAAGCAGTTACAATTCACTGCTGTCTCTAATAACGCTTCTAGATTTTACATCCCAGGCTCTTTATTCTGAACCTGCTACTTCCATTCCTGCAGTTGATGAAGGAAAACAGCACACAGGGGTGATACTAGCAGAATCTCTTTTATGCCGTATCGACCATCTTTGGATCATCACGGGCACATGGATGTTTCTATATATTTAGTACACCAGATTCTCTGTCAACATAGAAGGCATGTAGTATTAAATGGGCTATGCAAATCATTATACAACCACTAAATCCCAAATTTAGCGAAGTACTAGAAAATTTACTATCCCAACCCATCAATTTAAAGCCAGTTCCATTCCATAGCACTGGTTTACAAAACATAGTTCTGTGTGTGCTAAACAACTGACAGAAAAAAATAGGGAAATGCCTAGGAGAACAGGGGTTGGGAAAATGTGTTAGAAACAAATGCATTACACTTACCTATCAAGAAGTGGTCTTCTTCCTTTGTTTAGAGACTGAGACTCTTAAGGGAGCGATTTTTACTATTCCTATTGATTTTTACCCAATGATTCTTAATGGGCTAAAGGGGCAATTGTGTCTCTTGTGAGGACACTTGCCAACACATGGAAAAATTATTTGTTGTCAAAACTATAGTAGACCCTACTACTAACATGCAAAGGACAGAAACTATGTTGTTAAACATCCTACACTGCACAAGACAGACTCCGAAAACAACCAATTACCTTGGTCAAAATGCAACAGTGCCAAAGTTGATAAATAATGCTTAACATTACTTTTTAAAAACCCTCATGATATTTCTCACTGATATAATCCAGTTTTATTTTACCCAGTACTAATTATTAATTCCATCAATGGAGGATGGTCTCTAGTACTGCTGACCAACCCAGAAAGAAATACGTGTGTATTTTTAACAAAATAACGAAAGGGACTTTTCATTTTAAAGCGCTAATAAATGGGAAGAAATATTTCACATTGCTGAAATACAAGGAATATTTTCATGGTCAGAGGTTAACATGAAATAAAAGGGATAAAATCCTAATTGGGAAACTGTCAGCTCTTGATAATCTATAATGAATCATTCATTCTGTACACAGGAGAGAAGTGGCTTATACAGAGTGAAACACTTACATTCTATGCACAGGAAAGAAGTGGCTTACAGGGAGTGAGACACTTATAACCGGGGACCTGAATGGGGTAATCAAACACTTTTTATTTTAAATTCACATTATTTCTAAACTTCTCATATAGCTGAAAGACCAGTCAGGATATACAACTTATTTTTGTGAGAGAAAAAATTTTCTGAGCTGCAAAATCTGCCACTATGGAATAACTCCACCACTGACCACCTCCTTTTGAAAAAATTAAAGAAAGACTGATCTTTAGTAAGAAAACAGTTCTTCAATAACTTATGTTTAAATATTTAAAAATGAAGAGTTAATTCTAAGGAAATTTTAACTTCTCTTGCAAGTTCCAACCTCCACATGACTCACCACAGACTCTCAGTAATTATTCCCCAAATCTCATCAACCCAGATCCTCAAACAAAATCTATGTCCACTGAGAACATTGTTGGAAGAGGTAACATTGTACTAGCAAACGTGCAATTTAAATTTATGTTCCTATTTTCTCATGTAGTGGGATCAGTGCTTAGACAAATACTTTCACCACTACTGTATAGGTATGAAACAGTGAATGGGCTTCTAAGGGCTGAAAGAATAAATGAACCCATATTATTACTAGGCACCTATTTAGATTGATACGTCTAAGAATTCTGTTTCTCTTCAGAACTCTCTTTTATTCTCTTTAAGACGTTTTAAATGAGTCAGCTTTCCCAAATATTTTATAGGTAATCAGTGTTTACTCTTAACATAAATCTAATATCCAGTTACACTCCATAGTGGAAAAACAATTATCTTTAGAAAGCAGTGAGTACGAAATTGAAGGTGACATAATGTCACTTAGAAAAGTGTTTCTCCAGATAAAGAAAATAATTACTGCACTATTTGCTTTGTCTAACCCCACTTAACCAAAACACCTAGAAAACCAAAGGTTATCCTCCTTAGAAATCTGAACACTGAGACCAAAGCTTGCCTTACTGTACAGACATCTATTTGTTCAAAACTTGCTGCGAATTTCTCAGCAACGTTTTTCTTAGACGTGCTTTCAGAGAAAGACCAATCACCCAAATATCAAATATTAAATAATATTTGTAGTACATCAACTATATTTTCATTGTAGCTCTTAGAATGATAATTTCAGTGTATTAATATTAAAAAGTATTTTGAAGAAGTGTATTGAAGAAGTATTTTGAGAATGTGTACAAACAAAACTCACTGTATCCTCATCTGCCTGATTCCCTATATTGCTTTTGAAAACATGGGATAAAATCAAGTATCTTATTGTTCACACTCCTTATTTGTTGCAGAAAACAAATCTTATGTTAAACTCTCATGTTAAATGAAAGGTGAACAATGTGAAATATTATGTGTCAAATCCCATACTCCTTCAAAAAGACATGAACAGCTGGGAGATCCTCAAATTTGCTACTGTGTTTCATACTGTAAATTCTATAAAAGAAACTACCCCTTGGAATGCTTCTGATAATCTGATGAAAGAAGAAACAAGAGGATTAAAAGTTAAGAGACTATCACTTTAAATTTAAAAACTATTATGTCTCTTACACTAATTTAAAAAATAAACAGACAAATAGAATAAAATAGCTGATCTGTTCCCATTCCTAAGGGAGAAAAACAATTACAGCTAAATCAATCTACTGTCAAAGGAAAACATACAATCCATACTCCAGTTGTATTTAATTGATTTGGGGGGAAGGAGAATAACTATTTCATTAACAAAATAATAAAAATGTTTCACTGGCCAGCAAGGAGTAACCTGGTATTATTGACAAGGAATAACCTGGCATTATTGACTTAGCCACTGCGACCCTCATCTTTCCACTGCATTCAGCTGACCTGGCAAAATCACACAGAAATGAGTATTGTGGTACCTGAAATGGAGGTCTCAGCAGGGGAGATGTTTCTCTTCTCCTACTGTGAAAGAAATACATAACTGTGGAAGAGAATGAAAAATAAAGCGGACAGAACCAGGCAGCCACCATTCTGCCTGTTCAAGTTCAGTAACCCATTCCTGTGATAAGTAACTTTGGAGCACTCATTTTTCTTTTTGTGCCATTCAGAGCTTATGTGTCTTAATTTGGGGGAAAAGAATAAGAAGCAAAATATAAAAATATAATCTAGTTTTCAGAGTAGTGATGTGAGGACATGACCCTACACACATTCATGTTGCCAAACCAGCAACACTTGTACAACAAAAGTATAATTCTGTAGTGGTGTTTGAACACAATAATGGTGAGTGAATACAAAAGAAAGAAAATAAAGAATAGAGACACATCTATAGACTGATCTCTGCAATATCAATAGTGTCTGTTGCTCTTTTAACCCTGGAACTCACTACCAAGAGTTGCCTGTGCATGAAGCAACTTAATAAGAAATCAATGCCAGCAATTCAACTGCTAAACTTTGTAATTTTTATCTGAGGCTCATATTTGAGACCACTGGTTGCTTTGTTCTGCTTGTAACATGTTTATATGATGCCACTGTTGCTTTCTAACAGTCACATTCACATAGACTGTTAGTTGTATTTGCACTTCAGTGTCCATGGAGATGACTGTGTGTATCTCTCAATATTCCTATTCCCACCACCCCACAAAGTGAATTTTATATGTTTACATTAGAGCTTCGCAAGCCATTTGTAGTCAAGAATCATTTTGTTTTTTAAAAACATTTGTTTTATTGAAGTATAGTTGATTTACAACGTTGTATTACAACGTTGTATCACTACTGTACAGCAAAGTGAATCAGTTGTATTAATATATATGTGTACGTGCATATAAATAAATATATATTTATATACATATATGTGTGTGCATGCTCAATTGCTCAGTCATGTCTGACTCTTTGTGACCCTATGAACTGTAGCCCACCAGGTTCCTCTTCCCATGAAATTTTCTGGGCAAGAATACTGGAGTGGGGTTTTCTTCAAATTTAGAAAAATTTCAACCTCTATTTCTTCAAAAAAAATTTCTGTATTCCTTTTCCTTTTCTATATTCAAAGATTCCAACTGTAAATATATTAGGGTGCTTAAAGCTGTCCCCACATATTACAAATTTACTTTTAGCTTTTTCTCTTGGTGTTTCATTTTGGGTCATTTCTATTGCTATATCTTCAAGATTACTAATCTTTTATTTGCAACACTTACTATGTTTTTAATGTCTTTCAAGGGTATTTTTCATCTAAGACATGGTAATTTTCATCTCTAGAAGTTTGATGTATATTTTTTTTTGTATCTTCCATATCTTAATGTGTTTAATCTTCTTTACTTTCTTGAACAGATGCAATAAAGTTTCAGTAATCATTTAAATGGTACAGTAACTCTATTATACGTTAATTTGCTGGATTAGGTTTGCTGTTTTAAATTTTCTCCTCAATGTGAGTTATATTTTTTGATTTTTGCATGTATGAGAATTATTGGATGACCCCCCAAATCATGAAATTTTCATTTTTGGGGGTGCTAGTTATTTTTGTATCCCTGTAAATGTTTTTAAGCTTTACCCTGTATAGTATTACATTTCCTTGGAAACAGATTTATCATGGCAATACAAGAACCACTTTTGGCTAGAGTTAATTCTTTTCTACAACAGAAACAAATCCTTCGGAATAACCTACCAATATCTCATGATTTATACATCTCCCAATCTGGCTGGAGGAAACGGGAACTATTTTCAGCCTATTTGCACTTTAAGGATCGTCCCCTCTAATTCTTCAAGAGGTGCTTTTCCTGGCCCTTGGGGAGTCCCCTCAGGTGCCTGTGTTACCCGCGCTCCGCTGGAGAGTAGAGCAGGAGCCTCTGACAGCACCCAGCGTTCTCCATCTGCAGACCCCTTTCTTCTCCAGCACTCTGCCTGCAGAAGGGTAGTCACTCTGGCCGCTGCCGGCTCCCAAATCTGTCTTCTCGACCTAGGGAGACGTCTCCATGCATTTTATGATCTCTTTCTGGGTAGAAAGTTAGGGCAACTGTGGAGCTCATCTCCACAATTCCTCACTTTGGAACCACTGGCCTTCATTGCATAATAATCAATGTTTAAAACACTGCTTCATGTATTTTGTTTCTCTTTGTGGTTTCTGATAAAAGGATAAATCTCTCTGCTGTTGTTCCATCTTGATCAGAAGTAGAACTCCCTCCTTATGTGTATTTATACCCTAAATATTATCCAGTTCACCTAATAGTTATTCTTATAAGCATCAAGTTGTGGATACTATTCAATAAATTTATTCTATAGCCATAGATTTATTGCCATTTGCCACAGTGATACTAAATGTGGCTAAATTTATATAAATGTTCCCATATATATTGGAGGAAAACATATCATGTACATTTTTATACACAAAGATGAGTGAATCTACAGTTTTATGATTAGCCATGTGGGAGATTTCTCTGTTGGTCATTATAAGCATTGTTAATAATATCCCAATCAGATTTAAAAACCTACGTAGCTTGATAAGAGACATTTTCCAGCCAGTTAGTCAAACTGAATCTGTCTTAAAATGTCTCTGGAATAATATTTATTATGTAATATACATTAAAAATGCACACACACCATTTGTATATTGTGGAACTTTAGCTGTCAATGGGTCAAAAATTAAAAAAAAACCATTTAAGGATTTCCCCCACATATTATTTATTATAGACAGTATAATTTTAATAATTTATTTTTAAAGTTATAAATCCCAAATTCTGATGGTACCCATTTTCTCTTTATTTCATGTAGATCTGATTTTTGCATCCAATTATACTATTGAAAATACTTCTGTTACAATTACAAATAAATGTCATACTGTAAAACCCAGTGGAATTTTAACCCTTCCTCTCATTTAGACTTTCAGCAGCATTTGATATATTTGACCACTAATTTCTTTTTGAAATACTCATTTTCTTTTGGCTATGATATTTCTCATTCCTGTCTTTCCTACTAAATCTCTGGGTTCTTTCATTATGTTTCCTTAATTATTATTAACAGGCCTTATATTTGGAGAAGTTTTAGGTTCACAGAAAAATAGATAGCATAGAGAGCTCTCAAATAATCCCCACACGACGCTGTCCCTGTTTATTATCACTTTTCATCGCTGAAGTACATTTGTTACAATTGGTGAATCAGTATTAATATATTACTACGTGAAGCCCATGGTTTATATTAAGGTTCTCTCTTACTGTTGTATAGGCCTATGTACACTGTGCGATGTCATGTATCCATTACAGTATCTTATGGAATAGTTTCACTATGCTAAAAAACAAAAACAAAAAAACCCTGTGTTTCACCTATTTATCTCTCCTTCCTAAAACTCTGGTTTAACCATTGATCTTTATCTGTCTTTATAGTTTTTCCTTCTCCAAAATGTTGTATAGGTGGATACATTATGTAGTTTTTTCACAAGAATCTTCATTTGAGTAAATACATTTATTGTCCTCCCAAATGCTGGGTGAAGAATCTTTGGAATCATACTTAGCTATAACTCTTACTCATCATCGATATAAGACGCATTATTTATCCTAGTTAGGATACCTCCAAAATATTTATTGAATTTTTTACCTATGCTACCTCCTATCACTGGCACATCTCTTGTTTACTAACACAATATTGTTTTGTCTTAAAAGTCTTCCTTACTTAAACTCCGCTTCCTCTCCAATACATTCTCTACTGAGCATCCAGGAAACTCTTCCAGAACTGGAAAACAGATCTAGCTCTTTCTCTGATCAAAGTATTTATATGCTATCCCATTTGCTCTTAAATAAAAGGTGAAATCCATAACATGATCGATACGCTCCTATATGACATAGCTCCCCTCAGTCATTCCAGGCTCACCTTTCACCAACTTTTCCTTTCTTCTCAAACTGCTTTCTTTTCTTGCAAGGTCAGCATTTTTTCTGATATGGGTCATTCTTTAGGTCAAGAATGTCTGAAACATTCTTTCCTTTTCAAAAAAGGTCATTCCTTCACAGAAGACTCAATTAATTCTCCAAGATAAATTGGGTTTTCCTGGTATCTTCTATAGTCACAATATGTACTCTTCCTTCATAGCACTTACTCTCTCTCTCTCTATATATATATATGTTTAATTTATTGATTCTGGAACTCTAGGTATTTGGGTATATATTTAAATAATTTAAAAGGAAATTTTTTCTCCCAAAGTTTTCTTTTCAATTCTGTTACCCTATCACCATTTCCTTTCTCCAAAAACAATTCTTTTCTACCTCTTCCTGTATACCCTCTACATATATGTAAACATATGTATGCACATGTCTGCATGCATCTGTTTGTATTAGTGTCAGTCTTACCTACTATATTTTTAATCCCACATGGTCACAGTCATTGTTTTACTCAACTTTGTATCCTTTATGTGCCTGTATAAAGATGTTCTCCATAAATAGCAATCATGTGTACAATGTGTGCTCATAAAACTTTTCTGAATAGATGTCTCAGGTAAGATAAGAAGAATAAGTAATAATTAACTAAATGAGGGTAGGGTAGAAGAGGTTATTGGTGAGGAAACATTAGATAATACACAAAGGCTGCATGTAAGCAGGTATTTTGAGAATGGGGAACGTGGGTTGGATTAAATTCAATGGAGTGTTAGGGAAGAAGCTGAGAGTAAGTAGAGGGTTTATCCTGAATGACTCAATGAAATAGAAGTGAAATTACGCTAACATTCATTTCAAATGGTCCCAATTAATTATTCATTAGCTATTCATTCGTAATGATGCTTGTTGGATGGCATGGTAGACATAATAAAATTCCAAATGAAAGTGGGGAACATGAGGGAGATTAGATCAGTGAGAGTTAAGTTAAAAAAAAATAAAAATGTATCCTCCTGCTAACAACATGCTAACATATACAAATCCAATATTCTCAGTGATGTTGGAAGGCAAAGATGACACCATACAATTACCTGTGAACCATGCCAATGCAGTTGACATGAAGAAATGAGATAGAATTAATTTGCTTATTCATGGAAATTAACTGGGATAAAATGGTAAAAATTATGTATCCAGAGCCAATTCAAAATTTATTTCACATGAAAACTTAAAGGCAAAGAGAAAAGACTAATAAGATTAATTTCCTTTTCTTTCCACTTCTGATTGAGAAAAGAGACATTCAGGATCAAAGATCAGAATTGCCAGGGTCAGCCACCTAGCTGGTGACATTGTTTTAGCAGTGTTACCAGATTATAATCTTGGTGAATGGCATTTCACATTTACTTACTAAGTCTTAACAACGCCTCATTTTTTCAGCATTCTTCAAATCCATCCATCTCCTTGTTCCCACTATCAATACTCCCCTTCCACTGTACTTTGAGGTATAATTGGGACAAATGTCATGGTCTCCTAACTGCTCTAAACTCTCTAATTTCCACTGACCTTTCTAAAATGAAAATCTAATCATCTCACTTTCTGCCTTAAAATCCTCCAATGGCTCTTTCCATTGCCATTAGAATATAGTTCAAATGCCCTGGCTTGCCTTTAAAATCCTTTTTGAATGAGTTTGTTTCTTCCAACCATTATTGAGAACAGTATAGACAGTCCTTAAAAAAAAAAAAAAAATTGAGCTATTTTATGATCTAGCAATCCCACTCCCAGACATTCATCCAGAGAAAATCGTAATTCCAAAAGATACATTCACCCCAGTGTTCACTGCAGCCTTATTTACAATAGCAAACACATAGAAGCAACCTAAATGTCCATCGACAAAGGAGTGGATAAAGAAGATGTGGTACATATATACAATGGAAACTCAACTCAGCCATCAAAAAAGAAAAGAAGGAAATAATACCATTTACAGCAACATGGACGGACCTAGAGATTATTATACTAAGGGAAATAAATAAGACAAAGACAATTATCATATAACATCACTTACACGTGGAATCTAAAAAGATAATACAGATGAACCTTACTTAGAAAACAGAAACAGACTCACAGACTTAGAAAACAAACACAGTTACTAAAGGGGAAAGCTTGGGGGAGGGATAAATAAGGAAGTTGGGAATAACATATACACACCATCATGTATAAAGTAGTTAAAGCGATGGTTTTTCCACTAGTCATGTATGGATGTGAGAATTGGACCATAAAGAAGGCTGAACACTGAAGAAATGATGCCTTTGAGCTGTGGTGTTGGAGAAGACTCTTCAGAGTCAAGGAGATCAAATCAGTCACTCCTAGAGGAAATCAATCTTGAATATTCATTAGAAGCACTAATGTTGAAACTGAAACTTCAATACTTTGGTCACCTGATGCGAACAGCTGACTTATTAGAACAGACACTGATGCTGGAAAAGATTGAAAGCAGGATGAGAAGGGGATGACAGAACAACATGGTTGGATGGCATCACTGACTCAATAGACATGTTAAGTAGGCTAGAATAGGAAAAAGGAGTCCAGAATGGCGGTGGCTAAAAGACAAGGAAGGGATAAGCCCATGAAAATAGAACAAAGGAAGATCTGAGGACCAGAGTGAGGACCTCAGGTAGAACAAACAGCACTCCTGGTTAGCCCAATTTATAGAGTGCAGGCCCAGGGGGAGGAGAAAAAAACATATAAAAAGAGGATAAAAAGGGCTGGGGGTCTCTCTTGCTCTCTCTCTCTCTCTCTTTTCTCTTCATGTCTTTTGAGTAAGCATGTCCTCACACCTCGAGGATGTATTTTCCTTTATTTTCTAATAAAACTGAGCTGTAACATGGAACTGTAACACTGATCTGTCTGAAAGCTGTGACATGGTCTGTCCAAGGGATGTAATGCTGGTCTGTCGCTTCAAATTTTTGTTGTGATGAGACAGAACTCAGGAAATTACACACTCCCCTGACACCTATGGTGCCGTGACTCTGATTTAACCTGGCTGAAACAATCTCCGCGCGGCCTCCCCTCAAGGAGGAGGCCAAGTACAGCAGGAGCCCAGCTCAGCAGAAGCTCCTGCAGTGGGAGCTGAGTGCAAAGAAAACCCAGCACAGGGGAAGTGACAAGCAGTCCAGTGTGCTGGAAACCATGATAGCACAAAACAGCTCAGCAGAAAGCTCATTTGCTCAGTCTCAGGTTCCAGAAGATCTCGGGTTAAGGCAGGAGGTCCTCACTCCAACAGCTGGAGGGACACAAACCTAACAAAATCTCAATTCCTTTACAATCTCTTGTTTCTTGTTTCCTCGAACCCCCAAGAACAGGCGAGTGGCAGCGGGTGCAGTTGAGGGACTCTGGAGAGGCTACTCCTCAGTGAATCCTGAAGGCACCACCATCCTCTGTGCTCTAGTAGCTGTTACCCAAGCCGGTGGGGGGTCTTCTGGCTTTAATCTTCTTTGTGCCAAGGATCAGGCCAATGAAAACTGTGAGCACAGGTCAGGTATTTCGCAGATTTTCCAGCAGGTTATGAAGGTGATTCTTTGGCATGTTTTCCCCACTGCTTTTTCCTCCCGTCCTTCAGCTCTTCTCTCCCTGGGCTTGACCCCAGCCAAAACCCATGATGCCTGGCTTTAAGACCTAATGAAGCTCAGGCTCTGATGTCTCATTGTAAAAATTCAGTTAGAGACACAGTAATAGATAAGAGGTGGATTTCTTAGGATTCAGAGAGAAGCATACCCTGCAGAGTGTGGGCCATTGCGGAGGGGAAGTGCCTGGGCCATGGAATGTGGTGTGGCTAGTTTTTGTGAGCTGGGTAAATTCATACCCTTATGAGTGGGAGGGTCATCCCAACCACTGGGGAACCACCCACTCCTCTGTCTTTTGACAGTGCTTGGAACTGTCCTGCCACATGGGTGTGTCATTTAGCTTGCAGATTGGGGATCAAGGTTTAGTTGAATTTGACTTGTCATCTTGGACTCATCTGATTTTAATCGGTTTATGTTATGCCCTTGTGCTATGCTATTCTTTCAAAAGTTGTGCCCTGCCCCCTTTCCTCCTGTTTCATGTTCTTTTCCTGAGCTCTATCCAGACCCACAATGTGGCCTATACAACCTTCTGGCGGGACAACCAGAAAACAGCTGGCCCTTGGGAGGGAAATACTGCATATCTAATATTTAATCCCTCTAGATATTCAGACCATCTGTTGGCATCCCTTCAAAGGCAGTTGGGCTTCCAGGGATAATGTTTACCACTTTGGGAGCTAGCCTTGAAGGCTGTTTGGGCGCAAACCCTTACCACCCTTCTCCTAAATTTACAAACATACCCCTGGATCAAATCTCCACTCCACTTTTACGGAACATCTGGTCTGTTACCTCTTACAAATTTGTCCTTAAGCCAATTACTAGCTCCTACAACCAGGACCCTGCCCCCTTGTAGGCAACATTGTTCCATCCCGCCTATTGTTAAAAATACTCTTAATGCCTCTGACAGGGCTGGATAACCCACTTCTTTGTCATTACTTCTGTTATTACCTAAAGTGGGTCTATGACAATGAAATATTTACCACTGGAAACACCCTAAACTGCTCTTATATAGGACTAGGGGAGGAAATCAGTGACTTACAATCCCTTAGAGCAGCAAGAGGATAAGGCTTATGACTGTTTCACCAGGTTCCCAGTCTCAGGGAATAGGCTTGGATTGCTTTACATCATGATATCTATTCCTATCTGCAGGGAACAAACTAGCAATGAGTTAAAATGACAATCCCTTAATCCTACCCAGCACTGGTCACACTGGAGGTCTTGGGGATGCCCAACTCCAGTCTGGGGGTCCCAGGAGGGCGACCTGCCTCAACTTGCCTAGGGACATGGTCCTCAAAAGGTTGCCAAACCTCAGCCTGTTCAGGGATCCCCTAGTCCAGGGTCTCAGGAGGTCATCACGCCTTGACCTGCCTAGGGACCCAATTCTTGGAAGACTGACCTGCCTCAACCTGCCCAGGGATTCAATCTCCAGGAGGCTGTCATACCTCAGCTTGCCTGGGGATCTGCACGCTGACCCGGGGACGCCTGGCTCTCAGGTTGCAACAGTACTGGGTAGGATAAACTTCAGAAAGACTCACCCCTAAGGAAGTCCACCCATGGAAATAGAAGGAAGCCTATTGCTTGTGGGTCTGTGCCCAGTCTCAGCAATAACTCAGGAGCCCAATGATAACCCCATTGCCTTTCTGGAGAGGCTAAGAGGCTCTCCAAAAGTTTACCAGTTTGGACGTAGACTCTTTTGAGGGACAGATGATTTTAAAAGACAAATTCCTGTCCCAATGTACATCAGACATCAGGATAAAGTTACAACAGCTACAGCAGCAGGACCCTGCTGCCTCTCTAGATGAGATGGTCCAGACAGCCACCAACACCTTTTATAACAGAGAACAGGAGAGGGAGGCCAAGGCCCAGGAGAAGGAGAAAAGGAAAGAGACAAGGCATGCCCAGATGCTGGCCGCCCTCCAGGGAAGCCCTGTGGCAAACCCCGAGTCCTTCAAGGACAAGGTACGAGGCAAATGCCTAATCTGTAGACAGGCGGGGCATTTGGGCCAAAGAGTGTCCAAACCGTGACATTTCAACTGTGATGGCTTTGCTATAAATGCCATCAACTGGGACACTGGGTGGCACTCTGCCCTTGGGACCCAAGAGCCTCAAGGTCAAGTGCCAAGCCTTCCCTCACAATGGTTCAACAGGACTGAAGCACCCGCTCCAGCCAGCCCGCCTGTCACAGACAACCATCATGGGGCTAGAGCCAACGGTGCACCTGGATGTGGTGGGTAGGTCCGAGAATTTCTTGGTTGACACAGGGGCTACCTCCTCTGTCCTGACCTCCTACTCCGGAGCCTTCTCCTCCCAAACTTGTACTATTTTGGGTGCTACAGGAAAAGCAATTATGAAAGACCTACCCGAGCATTTCTTTGTTGCTGAGATGGACAAACATTTTCCCACCAGCTATCAGTGGTCCCTGACTGTCCTCCTCCCTTATTGGGAAGAAACCTCCCTGCCTTTGAAATCTTGCAGCTATTGCAGTCCTGACAGAACATGCTTTAAGACTCTCTTTTGGGAGCAAACTAACTACTTTTACCAGCCACCAAGTGGGAGAGGCCATTTATGGATGTCTGATCAAAGAATCTTCAGATATCAAGTAGTGCTGATAGAAAATCCAGGCCTCACTATATCTCCTTGTGAAGTTCTTAACCCAGCCACCCTGCTGCCTACCCTCGAGGGCTCTCTCTTCTTTCACTCTTGCCTAGAAACCTTGGACCACTGGACAAAACCCTGAGAGGGATTGTTGGAAGATCCTCTGGCCAATCCTAAGAAAATCTGGTACACTGATGGAAGCAGCTTTGTCTTGGATGGGAAAAAAGAAGAGCCAGATATGCAGTAGTCTCCAATTTTGACCATAGAGGCTAAACCTTTGCCACCAGATACTTCAGCCCAATTGGCTGAGCTTATAGCCTTGACTTGAGCTTTAGAGCTGGGAAAAGGAAAAAAGAGTAGCCATTTACACTGACTCCAAGTATGCCTTTCTGGTGCTACATGCACATGCTGCTATTTGGAAAGAAAGAGGCCACTTGACCACCCGAGGGTCCCCAATCAAATATAGTGATCAAATCCTTAGACTCTTGGAGGCAGTCCATCTGTCCACTGAGGATTCAGCCTCCCATTACAATGGACACCAAAAAGGGAGCACAGAGGTGGCACGAGGGAACCAAGCAGCCGATCAGGCAGCTAAGAGAGCAGCATTACAGAACAATGACCTAATAGAGGTTGCCACCTTAGTTCCACAGACTAATTTCCCAGAAGTTCCTTCATATACTGAAGGTGAGACTCTCAAAGCTAAGAGTGAGGGCATTCAAGAGGATCATATGGGGTGGTTCCAAAAGGAGGGACTCCTTTTTCTGCCTGGGAAACTCCAATGGAAGTTGGTTAACTCCTTACATACCACCAATCATTTAGGGGGAAAGGTCCTCCAAAGATTGCTAGAAAGGTCCTTAAGAGGAACAGGCCTCCAAACGACTATAAGGCAAGTGCTCTCCTCTTGTCCCACTTGCCAATTAAACAACCCCCCAAGGAACTAGAAGACCCCAGCTGGCCCAACTTGTCCAATGACGTGGGACCTACCCAGGAGAGGACTGGCAGATGGACTTCACCCAGATGCCAGTTTCTCAAGGGTATAAACACCTATTAGTCATGATAGATACATTCACAGGATGAATTGATGGAGAAAGCAATGGCAACCCACTCCAGTACTCTTGCCTCGAAACTCCCATGGATGGAGGAGCCTGGTAGCCTACAGTCCATGGGGTTGCAAAGAGTTGGACACAACTAGGGTTGCAAAGAGTTGGACACAACTAAGCGACTTCACATTCACTTTTCACTTTCATGCATTGGAGAAGGAAATGGCAACCCACTCCCGCGTTCTTGCGTGGAGAATCCCAGGGATGGAGGAGTCTTGTAGGCTGCTGTCTATGGGGTTGCACAGAGTCGGACATGATGGAAGCGACTTAGCAGCAGCAGCAGGATGGATTGAAGGCTTTCTCACCCAGACTGAGGAGAAAGCTGAGGAGGTGGTAAAAAAAGACTGTTTCATGAAATCATTCTGAGATTTGGTCTGCCCAGGTCATTACAAAGTGACAATGGGACATCATTTACTTCTAAGGTCACCCAAGGGGTCTCTAAAGCATTAGGCATTACTTATTATCTCCATTGTGCCTGGAGGCCTCAGTCTTCAGGAAAAGTAGGAAGAGCCAACCAATCCTTAAAATCAGCAATAAAAAAGATAACCCAGGAGACCTCCCTGGGATGGAAGGAGGCTTTACCAATAGCTCTCCTCCACACCCATATTGCCCCTAAGGAACAGGTTGGTTTTAGTCCTTATGAGATGCTGTATGGGAGACCTTTAGTTTATGTCAATGACCTCTTCCTAGATCCAGAGGCTCAGACTCTCCAGTCTTATACCATGGCCATTGGGCAATTCCAACAGGATATAAGCTTGTGGGGTGTCAACCAGGACCCAAAAGATTCTAAGGAGTCACCACTATATGCTCCAGGGACTCAAGTTTTAATTAAAGTCTGGAAAGATGGTTCCCCAAAGGCTCAACTCCAGCCCACTACTCTGTAATACTTCCTACCCCCAAAGCAGTCAAGGTATTCACAACTGGATTCATAACTCATGAGTCAAGCCATGGAAGAAAACAGAAGAGAACACTCAATACACCTATGATCCCCTGGGAGATCTCAGATACCTATTCAGAACTACAAATGAGTGCCATTCTAATGAACACCCCCAAAATTTATTTTCTGGGGATAAGATTTCTCATGACAGCTCTAAACAACCAACACAGCTTGGCAGGGGTTGAACTCCAAAACAGACAGGAGATAGATATGATCCCTGAATAAAGAGGAACTTGAGCCATCCTGGCGATGGGAATTTGGAGTTGACTAATGCTCCTACTAGCCCTTGTTATGCCATATTGATGTTGTGTATGATTGCTCCAAGTATTATCAATTGTCTAACCTGTTTTGTCTCTGCCCTGGTCAACAAACTACAACATGCAGTGCCAGTTCAACTAGGATACATAAAACTACAGCCAACGATGGAAAATATCACTCACCCTTAGATGGACACCATTATAAGGACTCTGAGGCCTGAGACCAGCAAGAGGGGGAGACCCAGTGCCCCTCACCATCCCAGCTCAGCAGAAAGCAGCCAGAAAGACCTCAGTGCCCCTATTTCTAAAGATTTTGTTCTTCCATCTTTGAGGATGGAATGTTAGGTAATTAGAATAGGAAAAACAAGTCCAGAATGGCAGTGGCTATAAGACAAGGAAGGGAAAAGCCCTTGAAACTAGAATAGAGGAAGATTTGACGACCAGAGTGAGGATCTCAGGTAGAACAAACAGCATCCCTGGCAAGCCCAATTTACATAGGGCAGGCCAAGGGGGAGAAAAAACATAAAAAGAAGAGCAAAAAAAAAAAAAAGGAGCCAAAGGTCCGGGGTGTCTCTTTCACTCTCTTGCTCTTTCTCTTGCTCCCTCTTTTGCTCTCTCTCCTACTCTCTTTCTCTCTTCTTTTCACGTCTTTTGGGTTGGCATGCCCTCACGCCTTGAGGATGTATTTTCCTTTATTTTCTAAACAAAACTGAGCTGTAACACAGAGCTGTAACACTGATCTGTCCGAAAGCTGTGACGTGGTCTGTCTGAGGGCTGTAATGCTGGTCCATCGCTTCAAATTTTTGTGTGATGAGACAGAACCAATGAAATTACACACTCCTCTGACAGGCATGAGTTTGAGTAAGCCTCAGGAGATGATGATGAAGGACAGGGAAGACTGGCTTGCTGCAGTCCATGAGATCACAAAGAGTTGAACACGACTGAACAACTGAAGAACAACAAATATATAAAATAGATCCTCAGTAAGGACCTACTGTATGGCACAGGGAACTCAAATTTTCAGTCCTCTGTAATAACCTACATGGGAAACAATAGATATATGTATATGTATACCTGAATCACTTAGTTGCACCCCTAAAACTCACACATTATAAATTAACTATACTCCAATACAAAATAAATTTTTTTTAAAAACCCACCTTTTTCTGAGATCTAGCCTCTTTATCCCTCTAGTCTCTTCTCTTTCTCCTTCATTTCTCATCTTCTGCTCCAGCCAATGTGTTCTACAACCAGTAAGTACATGCACATACCATTTCCTCTGCCATTCACAGTATTTCTCCATTTCCTTTCTTAAAGTAATATTTGCTCATTCTTTAGGATTTTCCTTAGATGAAGTCTTTCCCTGAGAATCCAGGGCTTTGCCTGTTATTCTTCCTCATATTCACAAGACATTCATCAGTGTCCATTCACTTGTCTATTTTGACCTCTCACTATTCTAACTGCAAGCTCCCTGTGGGTAGACAACCTGTCTTATTTATCTGTGTAGTTTGGGGATATACCTTCATGCCTGACGGATAACAGGCTTCTTATCGTTAACTAAAGTTCATAGAATTTAAATCTTCCTCAGTGCCAGACAACTAGTATTGGTGAAACTGGATGCAACTCATGACTATTGAACACAGAATTCTACTCTTGCAGACATATTTTCAGCATACTGATACAGGTAAAACTTAAAGCAATTCATGTTGAGGTGAGGTTGAAGACCTAAGGAAAAATGCCCAAATGTGCAATTTTGACTAAGTGTGAGTCGCCAAACACATTCCATAAGAGGCCCTATATGGTGTCCACTGCCACCTACTCAAATAATATGTATGAAGTAATATGATTCATCCTATCAGTAATTTTCTAATTAAAAAAAAAACATTTTAGCCCCATATTTCCACAAATTCTCAAGAAATACAATAGGAAAATGTACTTATTCTTGCATGTTCTGTGTGTTAAGGGACTGGGGCCAAAGTTATTGAATTGATAATGTAGGTTCTTGACAATCAATTTGTTGAAAATATATTTATAAATGGATGAACAAATAGGTTAGTTAATTTTTTTTCAGCAGATGATCAGAAATAACCCTTAAAAAATTTCCCATCTCATCTTTCATATATATTATGTCAATTTAAGTCATTTATTTTTCCCCAAACCCATTATTTTCTATTACCATCAACTTTCATAATGATTACTGCTATGGCTCTGTGTTATTTTTGAAATTTTCTGTATTGATAGACCTACCACATATTTTAAAAAGTTAACTTGAGGCTTAGAGGTCATTTCTATTCTATGAATCTATATTAATTTTTAATCTACCAATTAAAGGGAAACATTTATTATTCTAAAAATACTTACTGAGGGAAGAGAATCTGTAAGGTTAACTTTTTGGTGAAGGAGTGCAATGCACATTCTAAACCACTTTTCCAAGTTTGGAGGAAACATTTTCCAGTGCCAGAGAAAGCTACATTTCATTCATGACTCTTGAAAAAGCAAACAAACAAACAAAAACGGGATTTTTCAAGAGGTAGAAAACAATTGCCAAAGCCTCCATCCACAAACAATCATTACTTACTCTAAACCTTCTTTTCAAGAATATGTAAAATCTAAATTGTAGTAAATATCATGTTGGGTCTCCTAATTCTTCTGATTTCTATACGTTTTGCTTTCCCCCTTCCCCTTCTTCTTTCAATTCCCCAGGACTTCCTTTTGTTTGTCTGTTTGTTTGTTTTTAGGACTTCCTTTTGATTTCTCACAAGAATCATCAGAATAATGTAGAAGAAGGGAGACAACTTTCAAATCTATTTCAGGACAATTTGAATCCTATAAGTAAATTTTAGTGCCAAACGCAGATTCTTTGGAGAGTCTTTGCCCTCAAAATTATTAAAAAAAAATAGTATCAACAGTAACATCTATCATTTGTTGAATTCCATCTATGAACCAGTTGGTGTACTGAAAGTCTTATGTACATTATTTCATTTATTTCTCTCAAACACACATAAAGCATAGGAGATAAATACTATTAAAATTACCCTGATTTGTCAGATGAGGAAACTAAATATCTTGCCCAATGTCAAAGAGCAATGTCAAAGCCCAATGTCAAGAGTGGAGATGGGATTCGAAAACCACGTTAACTGACTCTAAAACTGCTCTTAACCGAGGCTGAACCAGCTAGGGTCTCTCATCTAGTGCCTTCAGCAGGACTGCTATGCTAAGATTTCCTTTTGTTTTGCAAATGTCTCTAAAAATAATAAATGTATGACTAAGAATCCTAACTTAGATTAGAAATCTTTGAAAGTAAATGCATGAAGGGACTCATCCCTTTTTGACAACATCTAGTACTTACCTGCTCACTGATCTAAAGCTTTGCTCCATGTGTAGAAGAGTGTCTAACATTTTTACTATGTCCTCTTCCCTGGTGCCTCAGTGGTAAAGAATCCACTTGCCAATGCAGGAGACACAGGAGACACAAGTTCTATCCCTGGGTCAGGAAGACCCCCTGGAATAGGAAATGGCAACCCACTCCAGTATTCTTCCCTGGGAAATCCCATGGATAGAGGAGCCTGGCAGGCTACAGTCCATAGGGTCTCAAAAGAATGAAACACGACCTAGTGACTATTAACAATAACTAGGCTGGACTACAGCAAGGGAAGCAAAGACCCTAGGGAACAAAATTTAAGGAGGCACTCTACTCTCACGACTTCCCTGGTGGCTTAGACGTAAAGCATCTCCCTAAATGTGGGTGACCCAGGTGCGATCCCTGGGTTGGGAAGATCCTCTGGAGAAGAAAATGGCAACCTACTGCAGTATTCTGGCCTGGGGAATCCCCTGGATGGAGGAGACTGGTTGGCTCTAGTCCATGGGGTCTCAAAGAGTCGGACACGACTGAGGGACTTCACTTTCACTTTCCTACTCTCACAGCACTGCAAGAGAAGTGTCTTCACATCAGCATTTCCTTAAATTTTATTTCCTCATTTCTCTCAATTTATCCCACTTTCCTCTGAGGAATTATAATTTAAAATCTGGATTTGGCTACCTAGATTGAGAGGGCTGAGGGCTGAGAAATAGGAGATAGAAATGGAACAGGAAGACCCAAATGGAACTATTGCCAAGTTCAGGATGAATTACCCCTAGAACCAACTCTGTTCTACGCATACTGCTGACACACTGTTCCCTCAAGTTCCTTCATTATGTTGGGCTGCAGCCTGCATGCCTGCAAGCCTTGTAGTTGCCCAGTCTTGAGATCGTCGGAAGAGCCCAGAAACAACAACAGAGACATCAATGGTTTACTGGACAGGGAATCTTACTCAAAGGGTCCCGGGCTGATGCCTCACTGGCAGACAGTATGTAGGTATGGGAACAATCTTCCCAATTTGCAGGAAGAGGCTACCGTTTATAGGAAGAATGAACATCAGGTGGGCTCCTCAGTTACCAGAGGACTGAACAGTCCCATGAAAGAAGCAGGGACTGATTCAGCAGAGCACGTGCAGAAAGCAAGGTAACAGCCATCCTGAATGATCTGACCATACAACATAATAAATTTCTATGACAATAGTAAAAATGGGACATATTTGGAGGACATAGCATTTTGCTTGATATTTTTAAATTTATAAAACATCTTCAGGACCAGAGGTCCTCTAGGGATACCTTTAAAATAAAGAGTGTCTTACTGCAATTTTCCAAATTGGAAAGTGAGGTGAGAGAGATTATGGAACTCTCATTAGGATGTAGACCAAACCAATCAGGTCCCAACAAAAGTTTTCTTCCTTTATGTGTTTTTGTGGGTCTTGAATCATTAATTTAATAATTTAAGCATCTTTCTATCTCAGAATTTCAAGCTAGTAAAGAAGATGAAAAATTCTACTCTTTCAGAACATTTTGAATCTTTCAATTTCCTGGACTTTGATCAATATAATAAAATGGCCTGGATAAATTGATATCTATCCCTGAAAATTGGGCCAACACAACTAGCTTGGCCAGATAATTCACAAAAAACACAAAGTATTTCTTTGCCTTGTTATGCAAATCTCCCTTACACTTATCATCTATTAGAGTGAGGGTTTTGAATCGGTCTGGAAAAAGAAACTAGAGACAGATCCAAATATCAGCTTTGATGCAGGTGATATTGGCTGGGAAAACATGGCGTGGGCCTGTGGCCAATATGTTACTCCTATTAATCAATGAACTCCACTTCTGTTAACTTAATGCACCCCGTTTTTCATGACTCCCTGAACTCATCCATTGGTAGTGCCTTTCCACTGTGACTCTAGGCTTGGATATGTGACTTACTTTGGCCATTGAGACAGAACTAAAGTTGGTACAGGGAGCTTGTAAGTGGTTCTTGTTTCAATAAATAATAATAACAATGATATGTGGTTGTCATTTTAAGTTTCTCAAATTGGGTGGGGTGTATTGTCTTGTACAGTGATAGATTTTACACTATGCTTTGACTGGATGGCATTACCGACTTGATGGGCATGAGTTTGAGTAGATTCCAGGGGTTTGTGATGGACAGGGAGGCCTGGCGTGCTGAGATTCATGGGGTCGCAAAAAGCTGTACACGACTGAGCGACTGAACTGAACTGAACTTGCTCTGAATTAAATTTACCTCTCAATCATAGTCAGAGAAGCTAGAAAACTGCATAGTGGAGTCTCCCTTCCCCTCCCCTCTCCTACTTTTAAAAGGAATAGCCAGAGAAGCTTATCACAAGGAAGGAAGAAGAAGTTGAGAGTCCATAGACAGGCAATCTTAAAGAAATAACTGTATGTAGGTCAGAGCACTTGGAGGTATTAGCTGTTAATGCATTAACCTCACCCAACAGAGAAATGTTACTCTAATGGATGTCAGACTCTTACCAAATTCCTTAAGTGGAATAATCATTTTACATCAGGAAATGTCAGAGAGAGCGGAAAGTTTACCTTCTTTTCCAGGAGTGTCTTACCCAGAACTACAAAAATAGAAAAAGGAGAAGTGAAATTTCTACTTGATGAATTAGCATCAGTATGGAAGGAGGAGAAATTATGCCATCTTTCCAACACCAACACCACAATCAATTTATTGAGTACTTTCCGTGTGCAAAGCACTCATGTATGCTAGGAGTCCAGCAGACAGCCTGACATTTGCTCATCATTTCACATATCTATTAGGCCTTATACATACCTGAAGTGGGAATTATAATCCATATTTATATAGGGGAAGAAATGAAGTCTCAGCAGATTTTTAACAATTGATCTATGAACACCAAGGTAGTAAATAAAAGAAGCAGATTCGAATCAAGTGTTCTAATGGAACAATTCAATCTTCTACTTTACACTGTACTAGATAATTAAAATTCAAGGGCCCAGGTACTTGAGGATTTTATAATGATTGTGTTTGTGTGTGTGTGCGTGTGCGTGTTCATGTGTTTCTATGCTAAGTGGTGATGGAGAACAGATCTGGGAGATGTCTCTGTTGGTTTAAAAGAGAAAGTCTTAGAGAAAGAAACATAGGCTGAGACCACGAGCCCGACCTAGAGACTGCACACCTGTACCTCACAGCATTCCCTTCAGGTACTTACTGTGTGGAGACCACGCAGTTGTCTGATACTCATTGCCCTTTTCTTACACAGTTTCTGATCTCATCATTAACTTATTACATAGGTTTTCAACCTCAAGTGACTCCCTTTTGCTCCAAGCGCTTTTCTCTTATCAAAATGTTCACTGCTTCCTCTTCTACAATTGACTGAATAAATAACCGACCAGGATATAATCCAAACTTACATATCATCAACTGCTTCTTTTTTTGTTCAAAAGAAAGCATTCAGACTGCTGATGAAGAGAGTTTGCTGAAAGGCCAGTGACCTGCATCTTTTGAGCAGAACAGCAATCACAATTTGCCAAAGGCACAAAAAAAGTGAGTGGCTTTGCTGTACATCATGATAGAGGTGCCACTTCTGCCTTATTTCAAGTAGCTCTGTCTAAACTGCATAGTCAACACAATGAAGCAGTGAAAATAATGCTAAGAAAATGAGCAATTTCCTTTGGTAGATGTCATCAGGGTCACATATAACATTGGAACAAACTAAATCATTATGACTAGGAATGCAACTTAGCTATGTAGATGGGCAAAATTCAGTCAATACAATCTTCTTAGATTAATCTCTTTCAAAGACCTAACAGGTTCACACTTTAACACAGAATCATAGGTATTTCCTACATCACTGTCTAGTGAAGAAAGAAAGAAATTGGATGAAAAATATAAGCATAAAACTCTTTTTGGTATATCTATATCTTAAAAATGAAAAGTATTTTAACATTTATAAATTTTACAGCTATGATTAAATAGGCTGATCAATGTCATATTTTAGTTTGTTCTATTTATTTTCTGTTTGGTTGTGGGCACGCCACAAATAAATGAAAATATCTTCTCACCCCTTCTATCCCTACCATTCCCCACTATTGAAACTAGGAGACTATGGAAGGCAACCCACAATCAAAGCCCTTAAAGTCTAGGGTTAAGTAGCAGGAAGGTGCTGTTCTCTATAAGAAATGCAGGGTTGAGAAATGGGAGATGGAAATGGAACGGGGAGAGCGTAGTAACAAAAACAAAGGTTGACATGATAAAAGTCAAAATTTGCCCCCTTGACACTAAGCAAATGGTAGAGATTTTTTCATCTAAAGTCATTGACTTGTAAGCCTAAAATTGCTACTTTTTACCCTTGTGATTTCTGGCAAGTTATAGGCCATTTCTGAGTCCTATTTTTCTGGCAAGAATTAGGGATAATATCACTGACTTCAAAGAGTTGTTGTCTTCATAGCATGAAGACGGATTACAATGTGCAAAGAATCTAGTTATTGCTGGCATCTGATAGGCACTAATAAGGGGTAATTCTTATTATTATTTTCTTTATTACCAATTTTCTCAGGAGCAGTTGGAGCTAGTAATGTTGTGAATCAGTACTCTTCAATCATTTCTCTGTGAATCATTGTCATTGCATAACAAGCAACTACACAATCTCCTTGGCATGTAACTGCCTAGACGTATTTCTTGCTCACAAGAGTGCAGGCTGCAAGGGTGTTTCTTCTGTGGACTGCCAGGACTGGGATGACTGATTTATGACTCAGTTGCCTTCTATGGCTCTGCTCCAGAAATCCCTCCCTCCATGTCAGTGGGCCAGCCGGGCATGCTCTTCTCATGGAGGAAACAAAAGAGAGAATATGCCCAACTATGCAAACAATTTTCAAAAACCTATTTGCAGCATGACTACTATTATCCTTGGCTAAAGCAAGCAACATGGCCAAGCTAAACCTGGGACAGAGAAGGATGTTTTCTTGTGGGACGAACTGAGGAGTTATGTGGCAAAGGCTATCAATGAGGGTGGGAGGAGATGGAGAAACTAGGACAAATAATTCAACCTTTAACAATAGCCTAGTCTCAAGAGAAGACAGATGGCGCTAAAAGGCCAATCCCTCTCCCTTAGGTCCACACCTGAAAAGCAAAATGAAATTCAAAATCTGATGCTAAAGTCAAATGGGCAAAATACATTAGTGTTTTTAATTACAATTGTTGAAACATTTTTGAAGCAAGCCTTAATGTAATGAGAAAAGTCCATGGGGATACTTCCAAGAAATGTTTGTATCATTTCCTTGAGATATAAAAGAAAATAAAAACCAATCAGACACTTTGTTTTATTATTTATTGAGTTATTTGTCCAATGAAGATTTATTGAATACCTACTATGTGCCAGGCAGCTTATTACAGTAATAGTTAATCATGCATTAGCAGGAAGTTGCAATGATAAATGAAAAACGTGAATTTCAGTGAAGTAGGAGAATTAAGACATATAAAGTTAAGAATAATGAAAGTGGAAACTGAAAATGATGCAAGAAACACATTGGGCAATGGGGCAATTATTTCTAACTTAGAAGATGCCTACACATATGTTAAACAAATCAATTTTTAAAAATCTATGATTGTTGACAGAAAATCAATAAAACATGTAAACGATTCTGACTGAAATTTATTTAACATTGTGCCCAAATCTAACATTACAAAATTATTTCTTGATATATATTTTTAAATAATCAGTTAAGATTAGGACTTCATGCCTTGTAAATAAAAAGCAAATCTGCCTGTGAGAAATAAGTTGCTTTTAATTCAATGCTATAAAGAGAAAAATCAGAATAGGACTCAAATGTTCACTAGTGAGAAAAGATTTGCCTAAGTCATCTGACTCAGTACAGCTATGCTATTATTTCTAAGTCATTATTTTCTTCATGCCAGTAACAATTTTATCTGGTTGCATAATCACACAGAAGCCCATGTTTTACATGAATATTTTTCATTGGCCTAATGAAGAACTGGAGAGAAAATTTATTTTTGTCCAACGAAAAACACTTAGAAAAACATTATAACTTTTGTTTTTATAAGGTCAATCTTAGTAAAACAGACAGAAAATTGTGTATTTGATTTAGGGTTATTTCACTATTAGAAAGTGACCAAACGATGACAGATTAGACTCCATACTGAGAATTATTTGCCATTTTCTACAAACTTGTTTTGTTTTGTTTTTTTCCCTTTAATTATGATGTACAGACTTGTGCATGGTTAATTTTTAGCTAGGAGGTAAAATAGTGAAACTATGAGCATACTTTTTTGTTCCTTGTTCTCATCAAAAATTTTTGTCTTAAAAAATAAATAAAACCTCCTGAGTTCATTTTAAGTAGGTGTTATGATAGCTAATGATACTTTCTATAAAGGGAAGAATAGTTCTTTACTTTCCAAACACAATTTCATGGTTAAATTATATGAACCTCTTGGGAAAAAGAAGAGTATGAAAATAATTGCATTGGAAATTTAAATATAATTCTAATACTCTTGAGTATACTCTCTCAAATTAAACCTTTCATTTTCCTTAAATCATAAAATTTATGCATTCCCAAATAGATTTCTATAAATCAAATCATATTTTCCCAGTGAACTAGATAATTATTTTAGAATTACTTTAGCTTCATTTGAAATTACCGAGTGTTAGCAGTAATTTCAGCATTTCAGTTAAAAATATTCCTACCCTGTCATTCTGCTATTCATTGGCAATTGGTTAAACTGTTTGATGCAAAAATGTAAACTGACAGGAAATCATGACCATTTTTACATATATGAATATTTTCTTGGCAATTCAAAACTAGTTTGTATCCCCTGCTGGCCTCATTCTTTGGAATACATCATTACCACCTACAGTCACTGATCCCCATGTAGTCACATTAGTTAATATATTTTATTCTTATTTTAAAATGTTACCTTCACTGTTTATTGGCCACATTCTCATCTTCAGTACTTGTATTAGTCCTGGTTCTCAGTTGCGATCAAGAGAAGGTGATTTTGCCTGAAATAATCAGAATAGCAATTTATTAAAAAGACTTCTGGCAGCTCATTTAAATATTAGGAAGTTCAGAGAGCTATGTTTAAGGTTAGGGAGCCATAAAAGCACCTAGAGCATACTATAGATCATATGTGGTCAGAAAACTGCTATAAGCGGAGACAGAGAGGCAGAGAGAGGGAGCAGAGGAGGAGAAGGGAAAAGGAAGAGGAAAGATATTTTCTCATCAGTTTCTTTTTGGGCGACTCCTTACATGTCAAATCTATGCCTCTGACCTAGCTGCAATTCAATCTGGGAAAGAAGGTTGTAACATTCCCAACTTTTCTTGTCATGACTGTAATTTTTCTCTACCAAGCATCAAAAGTTGGAGAATTTCTCATATGTAGAACATTAAAATCCCAGGAGGCCACAATGAACACCATCCACACCCTACAGCTCTATGGTAACATTTTATAAATGGTGGAAAGCTGATGTTACAAAAGTTTATAACAACAATCTAATAATAAAAATATATAGGTGGTTATAAGGTAGCAAAACAAAAAGGAACAAATAAATAGACCAAGAAGAAAATTTTGACATATTATACCCCGTTTTTTCATACTGTTCATGGGCTTCTCAAGGCAAGAATGCTGAAGTGGTTTGCCATTCCCTTCTCTGGTGGAAAAAGTTTTGTTAGAATTCTCCACCAAGAGCCAGTCTTGGATGGCCCTACATGGCATGGCCTATCATTTCATTGAGTTAGACAAGGCTGTGATCCATGTGATCAGTTTGGTTAGTTTTCTGTGATTGTGGTTTTCATTCTGTCTGCCCTCTGATGGATGAGGATAAGAGACATGTGGAAAGATAAGAGGCTTGGAATCCTCCAAGCTAGGCTTCAACAGTCCGTGAACCTAGAAATTCCAGATGTTCAAGCTGGATTTAGAAAAGGCAGAGGAACCACAGATCAAATTACCAACATCCGTTGGATCATAGAAAAAGCAAGAGAATTCAAGAAAAAAAAAATTACTTCTGCTTCATTGACTACACTAAAGCCTTTAACCCTGTGTATCACAACAAGCTGTGGAAAATTCTTAAAGAGATGGGAATACGAGACCACCTCACCTGCCTCTGAGAAATCTGCATGCAGGTCAAGAAGTAACAGTTAGAACCAGACATGGAACAAGGAACTGGTTCCAAATTGGGAAAGGAGTATGTCAAGGTTGTATATTGTCAGTTTGCTTATTTAACTTCTATGCAAAGTACATCATGCAAAATGCAGGCTGGATGAAGCACAAGCTGGAATCAAGATTGCTGGGAGAAATATCAATAACCTCAGATAGGCAGATGACACCACCCGTATGGCAGAAAGCAAAGAGGAACTAAAGAGTCTCTTGATGAAGGTGAAAGAGGAGAGTAAAAAAGCTGGTTTAAGACTCAACATTAAAAAAATGTAGATCATGGCATCCAGTCCCATCACTTCATAGCAAATAGACAGGGAAACAACGGAAATAATGACAGACTGTATTTTCTGGGGCTCCAAAATCACTACAGATGGTGACCGCAGTCATGAAATTAAAAGACACTTGCTCCTTGGAAGAAAAGCTATGACAAACCTGTGCTTAGTCACTCAGTCATGTCCAACTCTTTGCGACCCCATGGACTCTAGCCTGCCAGGCTCCTCTGTCCATGGGGATTCTCCAAGCAAGAATCCTGGAGTGGGTTGCCATGCTCTCCTCCAGGGGGTTTTCCCAATGCAGGGGTCAAACCCAAGTCTCCCACAATGCAGGTGGATTCTTTACTGCCTGAGCCACCACAAAAGCCCCCAAACCTAGGCGGCAGATTAAAAAGCAGAGACATTACTTTGCCAGCAAAGGTCCATATAGTCAAAGCTATGGTTTTTCCGATAGTCATTTACAGATGTGAGAGTTGGACCATAAAGAGGGCTGAGTGCCAAAGAGTTCATACTTTTGAACTGTGGTACAGGAGAAGACTCTTTAGAGTCCCTTGAACTTCAAGGAGATCAAACCAATCAATCATAAAGAAAATTAATCCTGAATACTCATTGGAAAGATTGATACTGAAACTCAAGCTCCAGTATTTTGGCCACCTGTTGCAAAGAGCTGACTCACTAGAAAAGACCCTGATACTGGGAAAGATTGAAGGCAGGGGGAGAAGGAGACGACAGAGGATGTGATGGTTGGATGGCATCACCAATTCAATGGACATCAGTTTGAGCAATCCAGGAGATGATGAAGGAGAGGGAAGCCTGGTGTACTGCATTTCATGAAGTAGCTAAAGAGTCGGACACAACTTAGCACTGAAAAAATACCCCACTTTGGAGATTCATAATACATATAAGCATCACCATGTGTAAAACACATAAGTAGTGGGAAGTCACTGTAGGACACAGGGAGCTCAGCCCGGTGCTCTGTGATGACCTGGAGGGGTGGGAAGAGGGAGTGGGAGGGAGGCTCAGGAAGGAGGAGATATATGCATACTTATGGCTGATTCACACTGTCATACAGCAGAAACTAACACTACATTTTAAAGCAATTATCCTCCAATTAAAAAAAAAAAGAATACCCTAAAATTCTTAAAAGGAAGATAACTGAAATAAAATTAAATCCAAAATTTTCTAAACTTACTTGAGTTTAGAATTAGTTTAACTGCTTTGATGCTAGACACTGGTAGGTGTATATTTAATATTCATTTATACCTCCACCATCCTTCTTCCTAATCTTAGTTTTGTCCAGGTATCATCCATCACCTTCCTGATAAACTTGTTCAAGAAAAGTCAACTTTATCCCAGGCCTGGTCATATGTCTTATTTGATGAAGATAACCATGGGCACATGATAAAATTCTCCACAGTGAGATGTGCACAGAAATTGGCTAGGGTTTGGGGAAATTTTCTCCAGTTTTACAAATAATTACAAATAATGACTGGACTCTTTATTCCTATGAACTTTGTTTAGATGTGATGCCTTTAATTGCTCTAACCAGCTTGCAACTATAAAAGGAACCAATCTGAGAACAAAAACTGTACAAAAAGCAAGGCAGACCTAAGAAAAGCAACAAGTAGTGACAACATCTATGTCAAATGACACCTAGAATTATTTCTCATTATGTGACGTGGTCTATTTTACTTTTAAGATTTTCAAAAGCATCCCAGATGAAGTTTATTGAACATCTTGTACACGTTCCACGTAATATCATTTGCAAGCTACTGCTGTATAAATTTCTGAATGCTAGGTCTTTGTCTAGACAACACCTTCTCAGTAATTTTTCCTTATCATTTTCAAGCAGAACATTTCTCTTCCTGCATCATACTTGATAGTCTATATTTTATTTGAATGTATAGCTATAACTTATTAACCAGGCAAATAAAAACATTTTTGAAATCTTCTATGTTTAAGTTTTCTGTTCATTCACAAATGTGGATAAAACACTAAATACAGTGCTCAATTCCTTCACTTAAGAAGCAGAATGTAGCATTAAACTTTGCATGTCAAAGAATATATTGTTTAAATCTCAAACTGATGTCTGATTATGCTATTTGAATATTCCTTGGGGGACATGATATTGAAGCTACAAATCTGACACTTCACTTACACATTGTAAATGCTGTCTTCAAATAATCATAGTCAACCCTTCATTATCTGGGACCCCAGTGATGGTTTGAGAACTAATCAGGGTTTATAACAAAAATGGTATATTTATAAAAAGAAGTATTAAAGGTTTAAGAAACAAAGGCATCAAAATTTTCAACAGCATAGTAATCAAGTGATACAGTGTTTACTGTAAAATGAGAGCATAATTTTGGCTCCATTCCCACACATAGCCTGTCAGAATAATGCCCTTTCCTCTGTCAGTAACTTCTCCTGTGGTTACCATATCCTTTCGCTTAGGAAGGGCCAGGGAGCTCAGCATAGATAGGAATCCAACACACAGTCAGGACTGTGAGGGTGGGGAAATTAGCTAAGGAGCAGAGAGCAAGGAAGGGGAACAATCAGGCAGTAGGGACTGCCCCCACCTTCAATAAATCTTCAGCAGCGCAAACTTCATTCTAACATTAATGAAATTACATATAGAGAGGAGGGAGAGAGGGGAGATGGAAAGAGAGAAGAAGGGAGGGAGGGGAAGTTATATATATATATGTAGACAGAGAGAGAGAGAGAGAGAGAGAGAGAGAAAGAGAAAGTACCTGGGAAATCCCATGGACAGGGGAGCCTGGTGGGCTACAGTCCATGGGGTTGCAAGAGTCAGACACAACTTGGTGACTAAATCACCACCACCACCATCATATATATATATATATATATATATATATAGTGAGAGAGAGGAAAAAAGGCAGCCATTATCAACTAGTAGATTGTTATTGCACAGAGTGTTCTTAAAATTCTGGATTTCATTTCTTTTTCATTCATTTTCTTTCAGTCAAATATTTTTAAACTGTGGATCCAAATGATTCAATCTTAACTCCATTCAGCATCACAAAAAAAATAGTATATCAGCTTATCTGTACATTCCTTCATTCCCATCCCCCTAGTTGACGATGAATTGTCTTCAGAATGAAACTTCTATTAATGTATATTTTGAAATTACATCCTTAAAGGTTTTTTTTTAATCAGAGAACTTAATCCTAGTCAGTGGTCATTCTAGAGACATATAGTATTATAGAAGCAAATACATTGTTCTTATATTTGTCATACAACCAATTTAAACTGAGGTTTCAACAGTGAGACAGTGAAGTTTGACTGACATTTCATAAATTTGGAGTTTTTGATTCTTGTCCTTTCATTTTATTCTTTCATTCCTTCACTCATTCACCTTTCCATCATACAAACATTTACTTAAAGAGAATTAAGAATCCTTTCTTTTTTTTTCAAGTTTGGAAATTTCATGAGAAACTAAAAACTAAAATGAGCACACTTAGTGACTTAGCATGGGCCTCCTCATATGAAGACAATGCTTGGAACTCTTGTCGTGTCTCTCAGACCAGATACAACACACATAAACCATTTCAGAAGTTCATGGGCTGGAATGCTGCAAACCTTAACAGGCACTCAGGATTTTTTTTTGTCTTGGGCAGAGGTTCTTTGCTGAGTCATTGTTAGGCATAGCAGGATGAGAGTTGTGCTGGCAATGCTCAACAACCACTTCCAGCTGAAACCCTCTAGCAACTCCTGCATAGCAACTTCAAAAGCAACAACAACAACAACAAAATGAGTGACTCTGTCGGGGGTTGCTATGTAAGATGTGATTCCCAGCTCCAGGTATTCATGCCTCTGCTTGATTGTGGGGTGTGCCTAGTTATTCACTCTTAATCAAGAGAATTCAGCAGAAGTGATTGATGTTCATAATATCTCTACTGTATGTTAGGTCCCTAAGACTTATGTATCTACTAGCTACAAGTATGCACAGTTAATTAATGCTATGATGGCATTCATGTTGCAATATTAGCACAACAAATTAATATGTTAAAACACTTAAGTCTTACACAATGTTCTAGGTCAATCACACCTCAGTCAAAAATAGTGACAAGGGATCCCCTGGTGATCCAGCAGTTAAGATTTCATTCTCCTGATACAGGGTGCCAGGGTTTAGTCCCTGGTCAGGGAACTAGATTACACATGCTACAATCAAGACTCAGAGCAGCCAATGAAAAAACAAAAGATTTGCACAGAATTTTGAAAGAATAAAAATTTTTTAAAAAGGGACAAGGCGGTATCCTAAGAGATTAGGATACAAAAGACTGTAACTGGATTTGGTCACCCTCTCTAGCATCCTCATGGGCTCACTTTTATGAAGTCCAACTGCCAGGCTCTGAGCTGCCCCATGGAGAGTCCCATGTAGCAAGGAACTAAGGGCCAAGAGTCTTCTAGGAACTGAATCTGACACCAACCATGTGAGTGAATCTAAAAACTGCTCCACTCTTCTGAGCTAAAAGAGTACCATAGCCCTGCCAGCATCTTGATTTCTGCCTTGGGAGAGACCTTGAGCCATAGAACCCTGTCAGACTGTACTTGGATTTCTGAACCAGAAAGATTGTGAATGGTAAATGTGTGTTAAACTGCCAAATTTTGGGGTGATTTCCTATGTAGAGACGTATAACTAACATGCATAAACTAAAAATAATTCTCAAAAATAATATGTATATGCAATTACATAAATAATTATGTATAAATATAATAAACATCTATAGTATAAGTATGTTTGTGCATATATACTCTTAGCTGACTACATTATTATTTTTAACATTGTTTGGGAGGAAAAACAATTTTCCTTTACCCTTTAAGTTTCTTCTGGTTAGTTTGATGACTCAATTGACATAAGACAGACTAACAGGAGGGAAAAAAAAACAGATTTTAATTATATATGTACAGGAACTATTTGGGCTTCCTGGGTGGTGCAGTGGTAAAGAATCCATCTACCAATGCAGGAGATGCAGATTCCATCCCTGGGTCAGGTAGATCCCCTGGAGAAGGAAATGACAACCAATTGGAGTATTCTTGCCTGGAAAACCCCGTGGGCAGAGGAGCCTGCTGGGCTACCATTCACGGTGTCATAGAGTCGTACACGACAGAGCAGCTGAGCACAGGTACAGGAGCTCCTTTAGAATATGAGGCCTGCAGAGAGCCAGGCAACCAAGGGTATATGAATCCTAAGCTAAGGAGAAGGCAGTAGAGGTCTGAGGATTCAAAGAGGAGGAAGACAATTCACTGGGAGATGGCAAGAGCAAATGCTTGGTTAACAAAGTTTTGCCATGCCATGCAGAAAAGTCTTTCTGATGTAAAAAGAAGTTATTTTTGGTAATTCTCTTCCTAGTACAGGCTCCTTATTCAAATTCTTTTAAGCAGTTAAGAGTGAAGTAAAAAGCTACTCCCATGTCTTTTTTGACTTTGTCTTCAGATCAAAATAATCCACATGCCAAAGTGACTCATTTTGGGGAGATCTTTTTTCTGAATCCTTTCAAGAGGCCCATCTTTTCTATTTAGATGGAGGGAATGAGGTATTTCTGGAGACATAATACAGACTATTGGAACATAATACACACTGAAAATATTTGAGAAAATAGGTTCTATTTCCTTCTGAACCTTGGAACCTCATTAATAAGACTTACCCTCCAAAACTGGTTGTATGTACAACTAAATTTCTAGAGTGCTATCAGCTTTAAGAGACTGAAAAATTGGGACAGTCTTATTTACAAAGCAGAAACAGAGATACAGACATAAAGAACAAACATATGGATACCAAGAGGGAAAAGCAGGTTGGGATGAATTGGGAGAATAGGATTGACATATATACACTATTGATACCATGCATAAAATAGATAACTATCGAGAACCTACTTTTTGGCACAGGGAATTCTCCTCAATGCTCTGCGGTGAACTAAATGGGAAGGAAACTTAAAAAAAGGGGGCTATATGTATACTTACAGCTGATTCACTTTGCTATACAGTAGAAATTAACACAACATTGTAAAGCAACTATACTCCAATAATTTTCTTTAGGAGACTGTAAACAGCAATGGTTAAGAGTTTGGATCCAGTCAGACATATTTGAGTGTCCAGGCTTGCTCCACTAGCCCTAAACCATGGTCAGGTAATCTACCGTTCTTTTGGATCTGGTTCCTCATCTGTGAAATAGTAAAGTCAGAGGAATTGCCTCACTGGATTTTGGAAAGGATTAAATGAGAAGAAGGAGAACAACATCAAGCCTGGCACAAAAGAAATAGTGTTAGCAACGACCACGGTAGCTTTAAAAGAAGCTTTATACCCATTATGTCTTTTAATCATTAGAACAATCATTTGACAGACATTGTTTGACCTGATATCATTGCATAAACACTCAGGACAGTTAAATGACTCATTTAATGTCATGTTGTCTGAAGGATTACTTTAGAGTCAAACTGCTTCAGTTAAATGAGGTGGTGAATACAAAGGACTCACCTAGCCCTAACTGTGCCCTCAATAAATTTTAGCTGGTATTACTGGATTATTAAGACAAAGTCTAATCTTTTTGACTCTAAGTTTCATGATCTTTCTACAATACAAGGCCCACTTCCACCTACTCCTTGTGTTTCCTCATTTTCCAGATGTCAACTCTACAAATAACAGTAAGAAAATTAAGACACAGAAATCAGGTTAAGGACCACTGATGGAAAGAAAAACTGCTTTTTCCAGGAGTGTCTGGAGACAATTCTTCAATAAAATGCACTCTGAAAGCAACCGATCCTCAATTTCTTCAGAAGAAGTAGATGTTTTAGCCATATGTGATAGTCTCATTAGATTTTATCACCTAACTGTATTTGTTTGTGTTACTAGAAAAAAATATATTTTTTGGAAATAAATAAGATTTGCGGATTAGAAATGAAGAGGACTTAATAAATAAATAGAGACTTGAATCAAAGGAATAAAGGGAATCCTATTTTCTACATTAACTGGTGGATGTATTATATTCATAGTTACCAGGAAGAGTGCTTTATAATAATTTAAAAACCCTACATTTAAAATTTTAAAAGCAAAAAGATGCATGTTTATGTTGTTAGGATGAAGACAATACAAATCAATTCATAAAATAAATACTGCTTGTGTATTAAATATTATCTTAAAGTAATTATGGTAAAAATTTCATTGAAACACTACTCACATGTAAAACATTGTGTTGTTTGCTTGCTTACACTACCCAAATCCCCTGCTTCTCTCTCCTGTCTTCTCCCCAAGAGAAAAGCTGCTTACAACCTAACATTAAAGGTTAGATATGTAATCATCAGGGTTAAAGGCAGGATTGGAATTTAGTTCTTAAGAATATCAAACTATCATTTTATTATGTATGTGTTTTTTGCATTTATTTTGTTTGATATTAATAAACAGGAAAATACCTCTCAAGTACTAAAGATTGGAGACTAAAGGTCTTTAGACTAAGGATAAGTCAGTCATTATTCTAAACTTTTTAGAGCTATTTTCTCATAATTTCTTTGAGGAATCCCTTGAGACAGGCAATATTATTACCTATTTTACAGAAGAACAAACTGAGGCAAGAGGTTAGGCCACTTGCTCAGTGCACAGGACTAATCCTGGTGAACTCAGGATCTGAACCCAGGCACGGCACCCACTCCAATATTCTTACCGGGAGAATCCCATGGACAGAGGAGCCCGGTGGGCTACAGTCCACTGGGTCGAGAAGAGTCAGGCGCGACTGAAGTGACTAAGCATGCACACACGCACTTCTGAATTCCAGAGCCCACGCTCTTTACCTGTCCTGATCTGTGACATCTAATTCCGATAATTTTCAGTACCATGAATTTTCTAGTCCAAGACTTAGAGGCAAGAATTTAATAAGTCAGCCTGGTGAAAGTCTGCAGATCTGTTTAGTGGTAGGAAAATTCCACTACCACCCACAACCCATGGAAACAGGTATGACAGTAAAACACCGCTCCTTTCTCACTTTCAAGCCTCCCAGTTCTGGAAAGTATAGCATCAGGTTGTGGATGTCCTGGTTCTCAATATTCTAAGCCACAAGAGTGGCATAAAAGGATAGTTATCAACAAAGCATGAATTTATGTGAGGAAAGCCACATAAAAATATGAACAACTTCTTCTATTATAAGATCTGCTTTTTTCCATGTCTTAAAAATATAAGTGCAAAGGAAATTTGGTTTTGTTGGTAAAAAGTGATGGAGGCATTTGTCTAGGCTGCCATCGCAAGGCTAGCAAAGTGACACTACCGCTCCCATGAAGAGCCGGCGCACAGAAGCAGGGCCATAGGCTGTGAGCAGGGGAGACAGGGTGGGTGACAGCGCAGCCTCCGCCATCAGATCCTCCAGCTGCACTGCTCTGTTCTCAGCCCCCGGGAAGCTTTGGCAAAGCACGGAATAAAGAGATATTTTCTTGAAAGCATATGATGAATTATGTCAGACTTTGTGAATTAAGGCACCCTGTGAGGAAGCCAAAATCTGAGCTGCATAGACTTGGGTGTAGAATAGGAAAGAATAAAGGCTTGATTATGGTTTCTATTTTCTTTCAACTATCAGTCACACGTTTCTTCATGTGAATTTCATTCTCATATTATTCCTGATGGTTGATTTGAATTTAGCATTAATAAACCTGGCAGTCAGATATAATATTTTATTGTTTTAATGTGTTCTTTATATTCAGGCTTTCATTTATTTCCTTGGGTGGTGAAGGGGGAGTATTAAACTGAGAAAAGACACTTCTAGGCAACATTTCCTGTTTTAGAAAATATGAGAGATATTTTTGCAGTTGCTGGATTTAACATTTTCAATGTGTCTTATTCTCAAATATATTAAATACATAAAAAGGAATCTCCATTTAAAAAAACTTAACTGTTTCAGTATTTTCTTAAATCAGGAAATACTGTACACTTATTGGGTCCTATGTCCATTTTTTTTAGGTTTGGAAGACAATTAGGAGTAATCTAGATGCCCTTTAAACTTACATTCTAGTGAGGTAGAAATAGATAATAAATGAGCATGCATTAATCAATAATAATGTAAACTAATTAATAATGATGCAATTTCAGACAGTGGAAATGCTATTAAAAACTACCTCAGTGAAAAAAATCATCCCAATTTGACTTTGCATTTTTTTTTCAAGAAATATGCTTTCTAAATGTAAATTGCAAATTTAGAAAGGTCACTTAATTTTTAAAGTCCAAATAAATGGTGATATGTTTTTACTGGGATATTTTCATTGACGCAACTTGGGATAATAACTATTGTCTAGCAGGTAGCCTAAACTAGCTTCCTCACTCTTGGTGTCATGGTCTGAAAGCATTCTGGAAGGATTTCACTGGCTCAAAGAGTGCTACAAATATCATTCAACCCCCAGACTGATAAATGTGGAAAGATTTGGCAGTTGAGAATAAGGACTGTGGTGGACATAAGCAAAGAGTCTAAATCTAGAAATCAGACTATCAGATGTTTGAAAACCAACAATACCAAACATACCACATCCTTACTGAAACTTTCTCCAATGGCATTAGTCCATTTTAATATGACAGATTTCTGAGTTTTTGAATGCCTTTGTTATTTCAATGTCACAATTAAGACAAAGTTAGAAATAAGTTTATCATTGCATATGGAGTATCTTACTATTTTTATTCTCTCTGCCTGTATATGTTCCCGACAAGCACTTAAGAGCCTTACAACATATATGACTTTGTATAGAACACATTAGATGATAAGAAGTTGCTACATTTAATATGTTTGATGGATACAACAATATGAAAGAGCATGATGAACTGAAAGGTTAAGATAAGAGAGTTTAAACAATTTTTACTTTGCTACATGAAATTAAATTTGGCCAATTTGGGGTGATGTTAGATGGGAAAAAGTGTCACTCTCTACACCAAGCTACAGTATATGTGAGAAGAGGCCCGGGTGAGATGATGAAGGGCCAAGCACAAACAAAAATCTCAGTCCTATACTAGGCAGACAGGAGATCAGAAGAGAACCAGAAGTAGAGGAAGAGCCAGAATAGCCATGAGGTGGTCTTAAGGACTGAGAAATAGGCAGCCACTCGGGGGTGGGGTGGGGGATCATCTGCCTCAAAGACACTAGAGGAAAGTTCAGTAGGGTCCCCCACAGTCAAGTAGGAGTAAGACAGTATGGTGGCTGAGAGCCTGACATACTAAGCCAGACTGCCTGAACTAGATTATTGGCTCTGCCTCTTGACAGCATTGCAAATTAAGATGCTGAAGCAAGTTACTTAACCTATGCATGCCTCAGTATCGCCATTAAAACAAAATGAGAAGCTGATGATAAAACAACAGATTTCATAGGGCCATCATATGGATTGAATGAGATAGTTTAAGCTTCTAAAACTATACCTTGCACATAGGGATAAAGTATTATCAGGAGACACCACCTGAGATTTAAGAAGACAGCCAATTGCTATTAAGAATCTTTGATAAGGGGCATCGAGATTAAATCTCAAGTCCTATGTTTAGGAGTATTGACACAAAATAAATAGACTGCCATATAATTCTCCAACAAAGATGGGTTTATTCTGCAACAGCAGAGTCACAATTCAGGGTCTGCAACCTTGGTGAACCACATGAAAGACCACCACAAGACATGAGAAGGAAAAAAGATTACAGAGAGGAAAAGGAAATTGTGAGGACTATAGTAAACAAAGAGTCCATGGCCTTTCATCGGCTGAGTCCTTGCCAAGAAGTAAGAGGGGTCTTTTTTTTTCCTGTAGGGCTCTGCTATCACCACAGGGCATGGAACCCCCCCTGCTGGTCTCCCAACTCTATTTAATTGTGGTTTCTATGTATTAATTTTTTTACAAGGGTCTGGATGAAGGTTGAGTCTTTTTGGAAGACACACCAATTTCTAGCTCAAGGAAGTAAAAGACTCCTCATTCTTGTAACAATCAGGAATACTCAAGATGTGATGGGACTTTTAAGAGTCCAGTTACTAAAATATTGGTTCAAGGATTAAGAAACCCCAGGAAAGGGATGCTGGGTGGACATAACCTTACACTGAGCCATCAACTACTTGCAGAGATTTGGTGAGTGGAACAAGATTGGTCTCACGTAGGCCCAAACAGAGACGCTGTTTAGTGGTTTCAATTCTGGGAATTTGCAAGTGGAAGGATCAAGAAACTAGAGGGAGCACTGGAATCTTGAGAGGACAGCAGTCTCTCTGTGACTATCAGTTACAGGCAGAACATGGCATATTTGCAGGGAGGATGACTTCTCCAGACACTTCATAAACTCTGAAGCCAAAGGGTGGGTCTCATCTTGACCTTGGTGGTGATCACCCTTATCCTCTGCGCAGCTTAGTTACTCTACAAAATCTTCATGTGAGCACGCTCACAAAACAAATGACCACATAGATTTTGTAGCAAACACTGGTCAGTTTGTCTTTTTGTCTTATCATCTTATTAAGGATAACATTTTTAGCTGAGTTTTAGAATTTGACTACATACTCTGAACATCTGTAAAGTAAATCAGTTTTTCTGTGTATTGAGATATAATTGACATATAACATCATATATGTTTAAGGTGTACAATATGTTTTGATACATGTACATATTGTAACATGTTTGCTAGAATATGGTTAGTTAACACACCTTTCACTATACATACCTACCATTTAGCTGTTGTTATGGGAGGACATTAAAGTTCTATTCTCATAGCAATTTTCAATTATACCATAAATTATTATAACTATAGTCACCATGCAGTACCTTTCAGTCCCAGAACTCATCTTATAAATTAAAGTTTATACCTTATGATGAACAACTCCCCAATTTCCCCCACCCCTCAGGCACTGGCAACCATCATTCTACTCTTTTTTTCTATGAGTTCAATGTTTTTAGATTCCTCATATAAGCAATCTCATATAGAGACTGCTTCTACCATCAATCTCTTCTATCATCCAACTTATTTCAGTTAGCATAATGCTCTCAAGTTCCACTCATATTATCAGAAATGGCAGAATTTCCTTCTTTCTCATCGCTGGATAATATTCCATGTATGTATGTATGTATGTATAACTTCTTTATCAATTCATTTGTAGAGGGATATTTAGGTGGTTTTCATATCTTGGCTATTGTCAGTAGTGCTTCAAAGAACATGCTGCAGATATCTCTTTGAGATATTGATTTCATTTCCTTTGGCTATGTAACCAGAAGTGGGATTGCTGGATCATATGGTAGTTCTATTTTTAATTTTTGGAGGAAACTCTATACTGTTTTTGACAGTGGATATACCACATTACTTCCCTTCCAACAAGATTGGAGGAATCTTTTTTCTCCATATCCTCTCCAGCAGTTACTTATCTCATTTCTTTTGAGAATACCCATTTTCACAGTAGTGAGGTGATATCTCATTGTGGTTTTGATTTCCATTTACCTGATGATCAGTCATGCTGAGCACCTTTTCATGCACTTGTTGGTCATTTGCATATCCTCTTTGGAAAAGACATTCTATTAATGTGGCATATCCCATTTATTGATTTGTATATGTTGAACTATCCCTCCATTCCAGAGGTGCATTCCACTTGATCATAGAACATCATTATTTTAATGTGCTTTTGAATCTGGCTTGCTATTAGTTTACTGAGTTGTTGTTGTTGTTTTTTTTTTTGCATGTATGTGCTTCAGGGATATTGGCCTATATTTTCCTTTTCCTGTAACATTCTTATCTGCTTTAAGTGTCAGGGTGATGCTGATCTCATAAAATCAGTTTGGGAACATTCTCTTCTAATTTTTAGAAGAGTGTGGGTTCAAGTTTTTCTTTAAATATTTTGTAAAATTCTCCTGTGACATCATCTGTTACTAGACTCTTCTTTGTTAGAATGTTTTTGATTACTGATTCAATCTTGTTGCTTGTCTGCTCAGATTTTTTATTCCTTCTTTCATACTTGATAGGCTGTATGTTTCTAGGAATGTTTCCATTTCTTCTAAGTTTTTCAATTTGTTGGTGCCTAATTGTTAAGCATAATCTCTAATAATCCTTTCTATGTATGATCCTTTTTTGTAAACTTTTCTCTTTCATTTCTAAAGATATCTGGCATATTCAAATGCAAATAACTATGGTGTGAAACAGGAAGAATCTATCAGAAGTCCATGGTGATTGTGCTGGCTGCTCTTTCCTTCTGGGCATAAGCTTCTGGGGTTATCTGTAGAGCAGATTATAAGGAACTGTGGTTACTCCTGTCACATAGCTGATATGGTAAACTCTGCTCTTCATTTTTTTCCTAGCTGTCTTCATATGCCTCAGCTTTGCAAGTCTCTGGATAGGCTGAAACCAAAGCCAGGTCCATCAGTTTCTTTCTGGCTGAATTTTAGACTTTAAGTCAGTATTTTGAGTACCTGTAAAGCAAGGTATTCCTTAAATCTCATTTACTCTCTCAGCTGTGTAAGATGTGTATTTGTATCTGTATCTACTGTATTTGTGTCTAACCACCATCTCTGACCATCTTAGCATCTGGCACAGTGCTAAAGACAGACAGATATCCATTAATGACTGCTAAAAAAGTACATGCATTTATAGAGAAGAGCCAGATACATTTTTCCTGTTAGCGATACACTAAATTGTGCGATGACCACATGGCTTGGTTTGTGACTCATGGACCAGTGGGATTTGCTAGACAGAGTGGGGTTTTCTGGTGACAGTTTCTAATCTCTGATTTCCCTCATTCTTAACGCATCTATTTTTGGCCTTTGTTGCTGTTTTGAAGCTTTCCAGAGCTAAAATGGAGTGTAATATTACGGAATAAGAAGAAAGCCTAAGGGGCTCTTTCTTTTATTTTTAAATTCTGTTTCTTATTTGAAGGTCTAGGAAATGACCCCAAGATGCCAGTCTAGGTCTTCTCAACTGATTCATCAGACCTTCAGTTTCCCTGCTTTGTTGGCCTGCAGCTCTTTCAGTCTTAAGATATTGGTGTATCCATCCCTTTCTAATTTTCCAGGTCATTAGATAACATTCTTGAGAGAATCACCAGGAATCAATAAGAGACTTTAGGAAATCCGTACACCATCCATTCCTAATGCAAGATCATCGGTCAACTCTTAGGTTCAAAAGTCACAGTGAAATGGACTAAACACAAAATACTTATGATTGGTTTTATTCCCAGGATATTTTATTGAAGCCCATAGTTTGAAATTTTGTTTATATGGAACTATTTTTTTAATGTCATAAATAAAGAAGTGACAACTGCCCAGGATTTAGCTTTATTCAAGGCAATCCTATTCCAAAATCATTTATTAAATTTGCACTTAGGAACTGTTTTTTCTATCCTCATTTTGAGGTTAAATCCAGTAAATGTTAGTTCTATACTATGATTTGCAGGTTATGAATGAAATACATGAGATTTGTCCAACACAAAAACATTGTTGACAATGGTGTTTTAATTTTTAAAATAAAAAAAATAATTTTTCCTTTAGAAAGAACATGAGACAAAAAGCTTGATTTAAGTGATTTGGGGAAAGATTGGTGATTTTATCTAAACAAAGCAGCCTCTTCTGCATGAGCAGCACTGGTCTAGTATTACCTGTCATAAGGCCATAAAGTAGGGAAAGTGCCGAAGGTTGGACTTAGAAAGCCAAATTTTAGACTCATCATGTAAAATGAACAATAGTTTGGGACAGTACAGGGCTATAATCCTGTTTCTCCACTTATTCAGCATGAAGTTGTGGGTGAGTTACTTAGATCTTAGCTTTAATCTTTCATCTGTAGAACAGCAAGCATCTATATTTCTTTCTTGGGTTTACTGTGATATTTAACAATAATATTTATAAAAGACATAAGGTACCATCTAGCACTTGGTAGTTTGGAAATAATTCTTCTTTTCACAAATGTGCAAAATATTTATTATTTTTTGAAAGATTTTCAAACCTTTCTGGCCACATATAAATCCTTCCAAATATGATCTCATCTTTTACATGCTTTCTTAATTTCCTCTTGCGCTTATTTACTCTCCGACTCTCAAAGTAGAGGAGATGACATATATACTAGATAGAAATAGTTCAATTAAAAATTCTTACCATATATCTGCATTATTGTCTCTTTGAACATATGACTTAAGGCGATAAGGGAAATTACAGAGACTATAGTACAGTTGTAAGACATCCTTGTCCTAGGGATCAGACATTTGGATTTAAGTGGATTTAAATCCTAGCTTCATTTTTTATAGCTGATTAGTCTTGGATGAACTTCCTTATAGAGAATTAGCTTACTTAAGTACAAAACAGAATATACTGGGTTGGCCAAAAAGTTTCTTCAAGTTTTTCCATAAGATGTTACTGAAAAACCTGAACGAAACTTTTTGATCAGCCTATTATATACATACACATGGAGATAGTCATAGATATATGTGCATGCATATGTGTATATATATGTGTGCGTGTGTGTATGAAAGTCAGTGTTAGTCACTCAGTCATATCTGACTCTTTGTGACCCCATGGACTGTAGCCTGCCAAGTTCCTCTGTCCATGGGATTCTCCAGGCAAAAATACTGGAGTGGGTAGTCATTCCCTTCTCCAGGGGATCTTCCTGACCCAAGGATTAAACCCAGGTCTCCTGTATTGCAGGCAGATTCTTTACCTTCTGAGCCACCAGGAAGCCTCATGTGTGTGTATATATGTATGTACATTATTTTGTATATATTACAAAGTGTATACCATAATTAAACATATTGTATACATATATTCTTCTATATACTCTTTATGAGTATATATTCCAAAAATGTTGAATGAAAAATCTAAGATATAAACAATTGCATATGGTTTGATGCAATTTATATAAAACATCCATAAAAATGCTATTTATGTTTAGATAATTGATGCACAGTTATTACAAAGAGGATGTTTACAAAGCACCAGAGCATACTTTAATGTTTCAAAATTATTAAAAAATTTGCCCCTGTAGATGATGTTACAAAGGGAAAAATAGCTCAGTTGGTAAATCATCTGCCTGCAATGCAGGAGACCTGGGTTCGATTCCTGGGTTGGGAAGATCCCCTGAAGAAGGAAATGGCAACCCACTCCAGTATTCTTGCTTGGAAAATTCCACAGACAGAGGATCCTGGCAGGCTACAGTCCACAGGATTGCAAGAATCGGACATGACCTAGCAACTAAACCCCCACAAAAGGAATTTACCTTTATGTCAAAATTTTTACTTAAAGAATACAGAATGCTATAGGATAACTGTTGTGGATGTGGAATTACACATACTTTCTTTAGCATCACTTATGTGATCTCAGTTGTAAAAATTAATTTTAAAAGTTTTTTTTATTAGATCAGTTAGGAGAATTAGTATAAAATGATTATTAGTAAGTCATACTTTTTAAGAAGTGCATTTCTTCAAAACCTAAAGGACTCAGGGACCCCTCATAAGGTTTATGTGAAGGGTTACTGAAGTAAGAATCTTGCAACCAGTTATTAGTGATCAGAGATTTGATTTATCACCCACTCTTATCATAAATGTTGGCTTTGTTATTCATTTGTCAGTCATATACCAAACCTATCTACATAAAAATACAATTTTTCCTCTTTTTCTCCTTTGCTGCTCCTGCCTCTTTCTCTTCTTCTCCTTCTTCTGCTCCTTCTTTTCTTGAAGTAGAAAACGTGTTGAGATACAACTGAAGTAAGAACTGAAAGAACATGTGATCTGGATGTACCACCAGCTGAGCCAGAACATCTCAAACAACACTATGTAACAACAACAACAACAAGTTAAAAATGCTTATAGCAATTCACTCTTCTTCATATTTTCAAAAAGTAAATCTAAGAGTAAAATTTAAGTTATTTTTGAGCAACCTATGTGATTTGGCCATGTCCAGCCATCACCTATTTACTATTTATTTTTTTCAACTTGATGACACTTTTGCTATTAAATCGAAGTTTTGATAATACTATATTTCTCCTCTATAAATAAAAAGTCTTACTATAAACCAAAGGTAAAAGTAAAAAAATAAAACACAATAAAATAATGTTATTAAATTACAGTTTGATGTTATTTTCTGCACATTGCTCCAAGCATACAATTCTTTATTTGTTCCAAAAACATAAGATTACTAAATACTCTAAAATTTACTCTTTTGATGAAATTAGAAGGATGAGTTAATGAAAAATTCAAAGTAATTTGGCATTGTATCCACATATTACCTAAACCATTATGCAGACTTCCCAAGAGAAATCTCACATTATGGAATCACTGCTATAGTCCTATATATCAGCGTATTTGCTATTCCTGATACATTTTATTTTTCCCTACACAGGTCTTAGAAGAGTCTTTACTGTCTTTCCCACTTAGGATTAAGGGACTAATATCTCTACTATCTATAAAAATCTTAAAAATTGGAAAAGTGGACAAAATATATAACCATACAGTTCACATAGGAAGATATACAACTGATCTTCAAACATATGAAAAGATGCTCTCATTCATTGGTAATGAGAGAAAAGCACATTAACATTACAATGAGATACTGTTTTTTATCTACTAAGAAGACCAAACTTGGGTTCCCTGCTGGCTCACACAGTAAAGAATCTGCCTGCAATGCAAGAGACCCAGGTTCAATTCCTGGGTTGGGAAGATCATCTGGAGAAGGAAATGGCAACCCACCCCAGTATTCTTGCCTGGAAAATCCCATGAACAAAGAAGTCTGGCAGGCTACAGTCCATGGGATCACAAAAAGTTGGACACAATTGAGTGACTGACACACAAGAAGACAAAAATTGACAACAATATCCTCTAATTACATAAGACATTTTGCAAATGATTATATACATTCAGGGCTTCCCTGTCTGCTTCTCTGGTGCCTCAGATGGTAAAAAAATCTGCCTGCAATGCAGGAGACCGAGGTTCAATCCCCGGGTCAGGAAGATATCCCCTGGAGAAGAAAATGACAACACATTGAGTATTCATGGGCAGAGGAGCCTGTCCGTGGGGTTGCAAAACAGCTGGACACAACTCAGCAACTAAACAAAAGCAATGAACATACACTCATGCTGTATTTTTCAGTAACTTCTTATATGACCTGGGAGCATCACTACCTATAGTTAATAAATAACTGTTGCTGCTTTTCTATGTAGCTCAGATGTGCTTAAACACTGTTGTGTATGAGAATCATGGGAGGAACTGACAAAATTAACAAGGCCAGGCCATCCAGTACTTCCACAAACCTAAGCCTCTGAATTCTGATTCCAATATATGTTTGAGAATCATTATCATAACCCTTAAGAGTTTTCTATCACAGAAGCAACTAAAAACTGAAACACCAGAAGTTAGAAATATCTACTTTTTATATTATTGCTATGAGATTCTTATTTTAAAATGCTTCATGATTTTTTTCCTCTTTCCAAAGGCAATTCTGGTGTACACCATAGTTTGAAAACTACAGGTCAATCCTATTGACACTTCAATCTAAACAGAAGACACTGCCATATACATATACATACATACATACACACGTGTGTGTGTGTGTGTGTGTGTGTGCACATGTGCGCACGTGTGTGTATTTCAAAACCAACCAGGGAAGCATGCTACTCATCCCATATCAGAAATCATGGAAAGAGAATAGCCCTTCTCTGCCTGTGGTATTATTGGAGCTGTCTGTGGTTCTGAAATTCATTTACTGTTTTCCTGGAGTGAAATTTAACATCATTGTGTGTTTTCTTTTTTTTCCTCCTCACTTCTAGTTTAATATTTAATTATACATTTACTTATGTCATCTTCCCTATCCATACCTCAATATAAGCTACATGAGGAAATATATCACATATAACCTCCTAATCATGTCCTTCCATATTTAACCCAGTGCTTGACATACCGTAGAAAATAATTTAAAATTAAATAAATAAATAATAATTGGGCTTCCCTGGTGGCTCAGTTGTAAAGAATCTGCCTGCCAATGCAGGAGACACAGGAGACTCGGGGTTCAATCCCTGTGTCAAGAAGATGCCCTGAAGGAGGAAATGGCAACCCACTCTAGCATTCTTGCCTGAAAAAAATCCCAAGGACAGAGAACCCTGGTGGGCTACACTCCATGGGGTCCCAAAAGAGTCAGGCATCATGAGGACTGAGCACTAAAGCAAAATATAATTATTCAATGAACAAATGACCTATAGAAACATTACATGTATCCAAAACAAAATAGAAGAGTTACAGCAAATTGCACTAAGACAAAAAAGAAAAAAAAAGAAAAAGAAAAAGTAAAAACGAAAAGAAAACACAGATCATTCATTGGGACAAGACTAGAGAGAATCCTTTTCAGAGATGTAAAATTAACCCTTCCTAAAATGATTTCACTTTGAAAATCTAAATCAGTGTTCAACAGTGCAAAGGCTCAAAATTACAACTGAAAAACAGATCAAATCACTGGAAGTAGTCCCAGTTTTAATTAAACATCATCTCTACACCTGGATCCACTGCATACCCTGTTTACTTTGTTAATTATGTTGTTTGAAGAGCAGAGCAAGGCACTCATACAGAATGATTTATTGACTCAAACAATGTAAATTCTGTGGTTTTGAAGACACTTTGGGTGTGCTCAAGACAAAAGAGAAAATTGGTCTGCTCAAAGCATTTTAGTTTCAGTTGTTCTTCACTTTCACACATATAGAACACAAAACAAGATCATTTTGTTTCATTTCTTTTGGTAGGTCCATAGTGAAAGCTAAATTGTGTTCTTTGTTTCTTGGAAAGAAACCATTTTCAGACCTTGTGCAACTAACACAAAACAAAACATCTACATACTACAGAAAAAAATTATATGCCAGTATGCACACATGTACCTCACAGTAGCAGACACTCCAAATTTTCAAAGGAAGCCCAAGAATAGATATCAAGGAAAGCACTGACTTGCAATGAATTAAACATAAATTTACTCTCTCACTTTTCTACACAAAAGAAATATTTTTTGTACATGAAAGCATGCACACATTTTGGGGTGGGGGGGCGGTAAAAACTACTTTGTGCTTAGGTTGCTTACTGTTTAACTGAAGTGCTCATATCAGAACCTAGGGAAACAGAGTTTTATCCATTCCCACGGTTGTGAATTCAGAGATTTTTGAGACTTTTGTCCTGGAAACTGCACAGAGGATGGAAGATGACAGGACAAATTAGTGGTTCACAAATTTTCATTCCCTTTTGGTAAACATTGTTTATGGTTATTTTTCACTCTTCCTTCTTTGCTTTTTTGTTTCCTTCTCTCTTGCTAGGAAACTTTTGGTTGAAACAAACATTAGGGATTCCTAGAATGTGATTTGAAAACATATATGACTTACTAATTTCTTCAATGGTAGACAAAATCATAAGTGAATCTTTTTATAATAAACAGTATGGCTGGATCTCTTTTCATCAACTTTTTGATTTGAAAAATATTTTAATATCCATATATGCAACCAAATAAAAAAGAAAATAATTTAAATTATAAGAGTTCTTACCCTTAACTAGAAACATTTTACAATCCACTTGAAATGGGGGAAAAGAGATTGTATAGTGTGAACATTTTAGTAAATGAATACTTTTACTCCTCTAAAAACAGTCAATAATTTCATTTTCATTTAATATTCCATTATGACACATATGAATAATATGCTATTATAATACCTATGCTACATTCAGAGTTATGTATTTTTCTGCTAGTTAATGGGTAAATATTTATCTGTCTTTAAAATTATTTTAAAGTTACTTTACTTGAGTACTTGATTTGTTTCAACTTAAACTGACTAGAAGATAAAATACACAATTCTCTACATTATTTTCACACCCAGTAAGGATTCAAGATCTCCTACAAATAAAAAGGAAAAAAGAAAAATATGTCTTTAATCAATAACCATAATTCTACAGATGATCTCACCAAGCATCAGTGATCTTGAATGAAATCACTACATTTCCTTCTCCAACAGAGATCTCTCTCATCACTGTTCTTGACAAAGTTCAGTAATTTTCCAGAATATTTTCTTTTTATACAGCTGTATTGATAAAAATACCTTTGAGGGAGGGAAATACTTTGATAAAAAACAGTATTTATATTTCACAGTAAGTGAACAGAATATCCAGAAATTTCTAGGCCATGAGATAGTGTAACATAAGCTTGCTTAATATACCATAAAAGTGCTAGTTAACGCACAGAATATGTTGCCATTGATATTATTTCCCACTTGGTTCCATCTCACAATTCAAACATAATTTTCTAAGCAATTCTTTTAAATATATCTATAATATTTTTTCTTTGCCTAATGTAACACAATAGTCATATTTCTATGTAAATGCCACTCACTAGAATTTACATTTTTTATTTCTTCAAAAGCAAAATGGTAATTATTCTTTCAACTGTGTTGAAGATCTGTGAACCTACCTAATCTACTATTGTTCTGTCAAGATTAGGATTTCTTTCTGTTTGTTTTGCACTGCCTCTCAGTCTTGGTATCCATATTCATGTGTAAAATCACATTGCATAGAACAGTTTATAAACTTTTAAGTCAATATATGATGAACATTTTTCATGTCATTAAATGTTCTTCTATAATATTATAAATATTATATTTATTATAATATATAATATTATAATATGAGATTATGAAAATAATCTCATAGGATGGCCAGCAAATAAGATCTTACAACTTGTATTTAATGAGCATTTATGAACTTTTTGTTATTTTAAATAATGATATGATCAAAATCTTTTCAAATTTTCCAGTTTCATAAGTAAAGTATGGTGCTGCGTTACATGCATCCTTTGAGAAGGCTGATTATCCGTTCAGTTCAGTCTCTCAATTGTGTCTAACTCTTTGCAAACCCACCCATGGGCTGCATCACGCCAGGCTTCCTGTCCATCACCAATTCCTTGGGCTTACTCAAACTCATGTCCATCGATGGCATGATGCCATCCAATCATCTCATACTCTGTCATCCCCTTGTCTTCTGGCCTTCAATATTTCCTAGCATCAGGGTCTTTTCCAGTCATCCAGTTCTTCACATCATGTGGCCAAAGTACTGGAGTTTCAGCTTCACCATCAGTCCTTCCAATGAATACTCAGAACTGATTTCCTTTAGGATGGACTGGATGAATCTCCTTGCTGTCAAAGGGTGTTCTCCAACACCATAGCTCAAAAGCATCAATTCTTTGGTACTCAGCTTTCTTTAAAGTCCAACTCTCATATTCATATGTGACTACTGGAAAAACCAGAGCTTTGACTAGATGGACCTTTGCTGGCAAAGTAATATCTCTGCTTTTTAATATGCTGTCTAGGTTGGGCATTTTCTTCCTTTTTTAGCTTTTCTTCCAAGGAGCAAGCCTCTTTTTATTTCATGGCTGTAGTCACCATTGCAGTGATTTTGGAGCCCCCAAAATTAAAGTCTCTCACTAATTCCATTTTTTCCCCATTTATTTGCCAGGAAGTGATGGGACCATATGCCAGGATCTTAGTTTTCTGAATGTTGAGCATTAAGCCAACATTTCCACTCTCCTCTTTCACTTTCGTCAAGAGGCTCTTTAGTTCTTCTTCACTTTCTGCCATAAAGATGATGTCACCTGCATATCTGAGGTCATTTAGATTTCTCCCAGAATCTTGATTACAGCTTGTGCTTCATCCAGTCTGGCATTTCTCACGATGTACTCTGCATATAAGTTAAAAAAGCAAGGTGACAATATACGGCCTTGACACACTCCTTTCCCAATTTGGAACCAGTCTGTTCCATGTCCAGTTCTAAATGATCCTTCTTATCTGAATACAGATTTCTCACTAGGCAGGTCAGGTGGCCTGGTATTCCCATTTCGTTAAGAAGTTTCCATAGTTTGTTGTGATCCACACAGTCAAAGGCTTTGGCATGGTCAATAAAGCAGAAGCAGATGACTCTCTGGAACTCTCTTGTTTTTTTGATGATCCAACGAATGTTGACAATTTGATCTCTGGTTCTTCTGCCCTTTCTAAATCCAGCTTGAACATCTGGAAGTTCAAGATTCATGTCCTGTTGAAGCCTGGCTTGGAGAATTTTGAGCATTACTTGACTAGTGTGTGAGATGAGTGCAATTGTGCGGTAGTTTGAGTGTTCTCTGGGATTGCCTTTCTTAGGGATTGGAATGAAAACTGACCTTTTCCAGTCCTGTGTCCACTGCTGAGTTTTCCAAATTTGTTGGCATATTGAGTGCAGCACTTTCACAGCATCATCTTTTAGGATTTGAAATAGCTCAACTGGATTTCTATCACCTCCACTTGCTTTGTTCATAGTGATACTTCCTAAGGCCCACTTGACTTTGCATTCCATGATGTCTGGCTCTAGGTGAGTGATCACACCATGATGGTCATCTGGGTCATGAAGATCTTTTTTGTATAGTTCTTCTGTGTATTCTTTCTACCTCTTCTTAATATCTTCTTCTGTGAGGTCCATCCTGTTTCTGTCCTTAATGTGCCCATCTTTGCATGAAATGGTCTCTTGGTATCTCTAATTTTCTTGAAGAGAGCCCTCATCTTTCCCATTCTATTGTTTCCCTCTATTTCTTGCATTGATCACTGAGGAAAGCTCTCTTTTCTCTCCTTGCTATTCTATGGAACTCTGCATTCAAATGGGTATATTTTTCCTTTTCTCCTTTGCCTTTGGCTTCTCTTCTTTTCATAGCTATTTGTAAGGCCTCCTCTGACAGCTATTTTGCTTTTTTGTATTTCTTTTTCTTGGGGATGGTCTTGATCTCTGTCTCCTGTACAATGTCATGAACGTCCATCCGTAGTTCATCAGGCACTCTGTCTATCAGATCTAATCCCTTTAATCTATTTGTCACTTCCACTGTAGAATCATAAGAGATTTGATTTAGGTCATACCTGAATAGTCTAGAGGTTTTCCCTACTTTCTTCAATTTAAATCTGAATTTGGCAATAAGGAGTTTATGATCTGGGCCACAGTCAGCTCCCAGTCTTGTTTTTGCTGACTGTATGAAGCTTCTCCATCTTTGGCTACAAAGAATATAATCAGTCTGATTTCTGTATTGACCATCTGGTGGTTGAGTATAGTTATCATAAATTAAAGAAACTGGGCAGTGTGTTTTAGATGATGCATTGTCTCATTTGTTCCTCACATTAATTTCACAAATAGACATTTGGTTCACATTTGATACTAGAGACAAACAATTGTAGAAAGTGATTATCCTACTCTGAGTCACAAAGCTAATACTTAGTGGAGTCTGCTATATGACCCAGACATGTTTGATATACTTTTATAATGGGGTGCTGATAGTTTCTCATTACTTTATTTGTATATCAAGCTGTTAAATTTATTATTTACACTAATACTATTCTATTGTATTTTTAAATGAGGTACTTTTTATTTTGAGATAATAGTAGAGTCACATGAAGTTGCAGGAAATAATTTAGACATATATCATATATTCTTTACCCATTTTCCCCCAATGATAATGCACTGCAATGCTACAGTAGAATATGACAACCAGCATACTAATGATCAAGAGACAGAACTTTTCTATCAGCACAAGAATTTTCCCTCATGTTGCCTTATAATAACCACACACGTAGTGGAAGAAACAGGGAAAAGTACATTTATTCTACCTTCCTGGAAACAGAAGTCTATCGGTGCCAAAAGAATAAATTTCTTTAAGGGAAATAGGATATAAAATTATCTCTACATAAAGTATAAGTTTTACCATATTTTAAATTGATCTTAATTGATCTTGAGGGCACCTACCAGGAGTCCTAGTAGAAATCTTTTTCTACATCCACACATTAGCATGCAGTTCAATATTCTCTTTGCTAATGGGACCTGGTGCAAAATGACAATCAAATATTTTTTAGATGTTGCTATAAAAAATGAATCACTTCAGTAGAAATAACTATCCTACACTCACAGCATTAAATTTAGAAGCTGAAAAGAGTCATTTATTTGTATCACCTACCCCCTAGGAGACTTGGGTCAAATTACTTTATATCTCTGGGTCTCAGTTTCTTCCTGTGTAGAACTGGAATAAGAACTTACCCTCAAATTTATGAATCTTATTTATAACAATAGTAGCAATATATTGACACCTAATGTGCAAATAGAACAACTCAGGTGGCCAACATTATCCTATTCATTTAGCAGATTAACAGATAAAGAAGTGGAGTCTATTAAGAGACATTGTCTAATGTCAAACAGATCCTGTGTGAAGGGAATGCAGAATAAATACTGAATAGCTTTCCACCAGAGCCTTGCTCTTTTAACTTGATAGATGAGAAACCATTTTACTAAATGGATCCACGGAATAAAAGAAAAACCAATACATAAGAAGTTGTAAGAGCTTGCTTTAAGAGAAAGACCAACAGGTATACTTATGTAAAAGAGACCTTTATCACCAAGAACAGAGGTTAGGAATAGAATCCATTCTTCCCATCTATATCCACTGAATGTCTAAGTATCTGCCAGCAACTCATAACTCTAGCTATAGATAATACTACCAGGCTTAAGAAATAGCAACTACAAATTGACCTTTGTCAGAAAAGACTGTCTAATGCCTGCAGTCTTTTGACCTCCATGAGAGGGAGAGCTAAAACACTTCCTTAACAAGAGAAGGCATCCTGACAACCTACGCTAGGCTTGTCACCTTGTGTGGGAATTTCTCCCTGACTTAGACTCGATGTGTTTTCTATGTTATGCTTAAGCATATGTGTGATATGGCACATGGACAGCCCCACTGCCATCTCTTTTTCTTGGGGGAAAGGGGCATGGCCCTTTGTTTTGTGGCATAAAAGAGATGTGTGCAGGATAGTGGCCCAGTGTCAACTGCTAAGAGGGACCTTCCAGCCATGGGGACAAACTACTGAAGCCAGTCTTGCTTTGTCTCATCACTATGTGAATACTGCTTCATCCAGTGCTTGAGTGCATCATGTTTTTCTTGGCAACTCCAATACCAAGGGCACTGGACAGAAGTGTTTGGACTTCTACTCTTGATATAACTTATGCCACTGGAGCTTCCCTTGTGGCTCAGCTGGTAAAGAATCTTCCAGCCACGCAGGAGACCTGGGTTTGATCCCTGGGTTGGGAAGACTCATGGAGGGAGGAAAGGCTACCCAATCCAATATTCTGGTCTGGAGAATTTCATGGAATGGCAAAGAGTCAGACACGACTGAGTAACTTTCACTTTCACTTTCAGAGAAGAGAAAACAAAATACCAGAGTATGAACTGCCATAAGCAATGGGTGGGTGGCAAGATCGGAGATGTAGGCAGAGGTTATATAATGTAGGCTATGGCGGACATGGTAAATCATGTGGATTTTACTCAGTGTGTTGTCAAATTATTTTGAGTGCTTTTAGCAGGGAAATATCCTTGTCTGATCGAATTTTGGAAAGGCGGCCATTGGTTGTGTATAGTAAAGGTCACAAAAGAGGTAGCACATAAATAACTTAAGAGGCTAAATCTCAGTCAAACCAGTGGGTGTTAGCCTTTTCTGTTGTGTGCAGAATGGGAGAAGGAATTAGATCAGCTTACTTACACGGGATGAATTCTTACATATAACAATAAATTATAAGTAACCTTTAATGAGCACTCACTTTGTGTTAAGCGCTACTGTAAGCACTTTACATGCATTATCTTATTTAATGCATTTTCTCTCTGAGACGGATGTTGTTGTTACCCTGCTTGATAGACGTGACATCCACAGCACAAAGCAGTTATGTCATTTGCTCAAGGCCACACAGCTGTAAGTGGTGCAGCCAGGATTTAAACTAAAGGAAAAAAGAAAAAGGCTCCAAAGTGTATTCTTTTAATTAAAGCTGATTGTTGCTAACAATGGGCATTTTTTAGAAAAGGAAAAATGTGATTCTAACATAAGGGGGACTATTGTATAAGGGAATCTAACTTTCCTTCTCAGAGTCCCATATTTCTAAAAATAGAATTTTTAAGAATATGGGGTGTGCAACCTGAAAAAAGACTTTCTACTGATTTATTTACTTTGAGTAAGAATTACTAATTTTGTAAGCAAACAAATTTTAAATTACATTTCCTTTAGAGCTAATGTAAGCAATTTTTATAAATTTAAGAAATATTTTATCAATAATTTAGGAAGAGGTAATTTATTTCTCATATTGTTACTCTGGGACCATAATATTCCATACTTTTATTTTTGGTAAGACAATTTTTATTGTTATAATTTAGTTATATATTCATCTATTATGATTTCATTAATCTTGGCACTGTAAATCTAGTGGAGCCCAAATTCAATCGGTCTTTTTCTGCTTTCTAAAATTCTGGCTATCCACAGGAACACAATGTTTATTGAGTTACAGATGTTCAAAAGCAAATAATTAGTGAGAAACTAAGAAAGTAAATGACAAGATAGAATTCAGGAGCCTAAGTACTGGTATGAGAGAGGTAGTGTCAGAGAAATGACTTTGAGCATTAAGTCTGGCACAGGGATATCTGTAACCAATTTAGGCAGGAAGATTACAGGAAGCAATATGGCACAAGGGCTAGATGGGGGAACTGCTTGGCAGTCCAGTGGTTAGGGCTCAGGGTCTCACTGCAGAGGGCCCGGGTTTTATCCCTGGGAACTAAGATCCCTCAGGCCATGTGGTATGACCAATAAAAGGGTGGGTGGGGCAGGTAGACTAGATGGATTACAATAGACATCCAAGTACATAGCTCAAGGGGATGTTTCTAGATATTATAAAGCCAGGAAGAGAGATACAACTCAACCTTGATATATAAAAAGTTATTAATCAATTTGACTAACTGATTATTCAATTAGTCAAAACAATAGAGGAATTAGAGGACAATTAGAGGAACAATTAGAGGAAAACAATAGAAAGGAAAAACTAGAGATCTCTACAAGAAAATTAGAGATACCAAGGGAACTTTTCATGCAAAGATGGGCACAATAAAGGACAGAAATGATATGGACCTAACAGAAGCAGAAGATATTAAGAAGAGGTGGCTAGAATACACAGAAGAATTATACAAAAAAAGATCTTCATGACACAGATGACCATGATGGTGTGATCACTCACCTAGAGTCAGATATCCTGGAATGTGAAGTCAAGTGGGCCTTAGGAAGCATCACTATGAACAAAGTAAGTGGAAGTGATGGAATTCCAGTTGAGCTCTTTCAAAACCTAAAAGATGATGCTGTGAAAGTGCTGCACTCAATATGCCAACAAATTTGGAAAACTCAGCAGTGGCCATAGGACTGGAAAAGGCCAGTTTTCATTCCAATCCCTAAGAAAGGCAATCCCAGAGAACACTCAAACTCCCGCACAATTGTGCTCATCTCACACGCTAGCAAAATTATGCTCATAATTCTCCAAGCCAGGCTTCAACAGGACATGAACCGTGAACTTCCAGATGTTCGAGCTGGATTTAGAAAAGGCAGAGAAACCAGAGATCAAATTGCCAGCATCCATTGGATCATCAGAAAAGCAAGAGAGTTCCAGAAAAACATCCTCTACTGCTTTATTGACTACGCCAAAGCCTTTGACCGTGTGGATCACAATAAACTGTGGACAATTCTGAAAGAGATGGGAATACCAGACTACCTGACCTGACTACTGAAAAATCTGTATGCAAGTCAAGAAGCAACAGTTAGAACTGGACATGGAGCAACAGCCTGGTTGCAAATTGGGAAAGGAGTACGTCAAGCCTGTATATTGTCACCCTGCTGTTTTAACTTATATGCAGAGTACATCATGAGAAATGCTGGACTGGATGAAGCACAAGCTGGAATCAAGATTGCCGGGAGAAATACCAATAACCTCAGATATGCAGATGATGCAACCTTTATGGCAGAAAGTAAAGAGGAACTAAAGAGCCTCGATGAAAGTGAAAGAGGAGAGTGAAAAAATTGGCTTAAAACTTAACATCAGAAAACTAAGATCATGGCTTCTGATCCCATTGTTTCATGGTAAATAGATGGGGAAACAGTGGAAACAGTGACAGACGTTATTTTTTGGGGCTCCAAAATCACTGCAGATGATGACTGCAGCCATGAAATTAAAAGACACTTACCCCTTGGAAGAAAAGTCATGATCAACCTAGACAGCTTATTAAAAAGCAGAGATATTACTTTGCCAACAAGCGTCTGTCTAGTTAAAGCTATGGTTTTCCAGTAGTCATGGTATAGATGTGAGAGTTGGACTGTGAAGAAAGCTGAGTGCTGAAGAATTGATGCTTTTGAACTGTGGTGTTGGAGAAGACTCTTGAGAGTCCCTTGGACAGCAAGGAGATCCAACCAGTCCATCCTAAAGGAGATCGGTCCTGGATATTCATTGGAAGCACTGATGCTGAAGATGAAACTCCAATACTTTGGCCACCTGATGCGACGAACTGGCTCATTGGGAAAGACCCTGATTCTGGGAAAGATTGAAGGCAGGAGGAGAAGGGGACAACAGAAAATGAGATGGCTGAATGGCATCACCGATTCAATGGACATGAGTTTGCGCAAACTCTGGGAATTTGTGATGGACAGGAAGGCCTGGCATGCTGCAGTCCATGGGGTCACAAAAAGTAGGACACTACCGAATGACTGAACTAAACTGAACTGAAACAGTTTCACTATAATATAGAATGGAAATGGAAATCCAATCAATGAGTATTCACAAATTTACAAGTGCCTGGATCTTTGCTAAACTATCTGACTATTACACATACAATATTTTCTGCTGGACTAGAAGAATTTCATAATTATTTAGGAAAGACAGAAATGTCATCTGTCCACACATAGGGAAATATAAATTCATTCTGAAGAGATCTAAACCCATAAGAATTTACCATGGTAAATGAGCTTGTCTGGTGGCACAGTAACAAAACCAACAACCAATTTATTAAGGTAGAAAAAAATATACAATTACTTTGTTTGAAACATGTATGAGAATTAACATATAAGAGGTTAGAAACTGAATATTACAATGAAATGTTAAGTTCAAGAAATCTTTTCTAAATATAAGGTATGAGTGAACAAATATTTATACACCAATTATTCTCTATAATTCAGAGCAATAGAATTCAACTTTCCTTTTCAGAATATCACAGTTTTAAAGAAGAATATGAAAACTAGTGTATTTAGGTCTGTTTGTTAAATTAAAACAATTTTAAACTTTTGACTAATTTTTATTTTTTTTTACCATATTACGGCTACCATGGATAAGGTATATAAATTTTTGTTTTGACATACATCATATAGTTCATTCAAAAATAAATATTTAAACTAAAATTCCACTCCTTATAATTTTTTTTTCTTTTCTGAGCATCAGTTTAAATTATAAAAATGATATGAGTATAACAAAGTGCTCTATATTATCTAAATTATAAAGCTATTCTTAGGAATTCAATCTAAATTTGATTTTTCACAATGATAATAGAGTATACCTATGTGAAAAGTAAGCACTGACTTTGAATTTGTCTGCTTTTGCACTACTGTATCCTCACTGCCAAAATCTGCCTGATTCAGTAATGGATATACTCCTAGGACTCGTACGCAGTAGATATTCAAACTCTTTTATTATAACTTTTTAAAATTAACTTTTAATTAATTAATATTGCATATGGCTTCCCTGGTGACTCAGCGGTAAGGAATCTGACTGCAATGCAGGAGACGTGAGTTCAATCCCTGAGTCAGGAAGATCCCTTGGAGAAGGGAATGGCAACCCACTCCAGCATTCTTGCTTAGAAAATCCCCTGGACAGAGAAGCCTGGCAGGCTACAGTCCATAGGGTTGCAAAAGAGTTGGACTAGACTTAGCAACTAAAAACAACCACGTATAGATTAAAGAACTATGAATCATAATGAGACAATTCAAGGAACTGTCAAAAAATGAAAACACATGTAATCATCATTTAGATTCAGACACTTTTGAGTTCATACCTAGAACCCGAAAGTTCCTCTTCTGCCCACTTCCAGTTACTATGCTCAGCATCTTTCACAAAGGTAATGGTAGCAGTGAATACAAGTTATTTAAGAAATAAGATTAAATTACCAAATTTACATTTTCATAAATGACAAGATAATTGTCCCCAAAACATTTGCCTTACCAATTTGAAATGCTTCATTCATCAGTTATTATCTTTTCAGCAGCTATCACCTAAATGTATGTGTTTCTAGTATCAATACTACATTTATTAAATAACCAACCTCCATGTATTTTAATATGTGTTTTGAAAAGTCTCCACTCATGACTTGCCTGTTTCTGAATATGAATGTCTGAGTGTTGTTGCACAGGTATTAATCTACCTGAAATTTGTCAAATAAAAAATGCATCAAATTTTTATCATTCTCTTATCCCTTTACAAATATTGACTAGATTAATGAAAAGGAACATTGACTTCTTTCCAAAATGGAATCCTTCCCATCATAATTTTTTGTCTCCTTACATAAATAAATCTTTCTTTTTTCATGTACCTCAATGAAACTTTATAGTTTCTTTCATATAAGTCTTCAGATTTCATTTATGTTTATTTATTAGAGATTTTACATTTGGATTTTATTTTCAATAAGATCTCTTATTGCCACTTTATTTTCAAACTATTAACAAAACTTATGAAAATTATAGATTATTTTATTTTATAAACAGCTATTGGAGTTTTAATTAATTCTAATAGCTTCAAAAGTATTTACTGAATACATGGCATTAGGTTAATAACTTTTATTAACTGAATAAATGGTATTGATTTTTGAGAGAAGAAAACTGTGACAACAACCATGAATAATATCAATATAAATAGTATATTCCAGTAACAAGACTCTCTCTATCCCATGCCTTGTTATCTTTATTCAAGCAGTGGTGTCAATATTCCACTGAGATAATAAAACACAAGATTTTCATATTTTTCAGGAAATATTTCTCTTTAGCTGTCTGGTACAGATTCTCTCTAGTGACCTAAAACCACTTTTGTATTCTCAGACATTACTAGAAAATTTTAAGAGAAACATTCAAGAAATAGCTAATTTCAAGTAAGACTAGAGTTAGAGAAGAGAAATGGACTGGAAGTTGTCTGGTCTACATACTTACTCATTGCTCTGAGAACTTCGACATTAGAAATCTGACTTAGATTGAGTAACAGTTGTATGCCCTGAGAAGACTGTGACATGGGGAGTAATATGAACAAAAATTTATTAGGGATTGTTCTTGGGGTCAGCACTAGTTAAAAAAGAAAGGAAGGAAGGAAGAATGGAAAAGAGAAGCTGAAGACAGAGGGTTACAACGAAGACCTTGACTGATACCATGGAGAGCTCCTAGGCTAGGACGACTCCTCAGTCTTGTTCCATTGTCACAAGAGGGTTTATCTTTATACTCCTGTATGGAAGAATCAGTGGATGAAGACTGACCCCTCGGAAAGGCAATGACACTGGGAGAAGCTAAGCAAAATGTCTGGTCTAAGCTGACAGGTGAGGGAAGTTTGCCAGCAGCAGGTACAATAGCTATGGGGAATAAGTAAGATACTGAAGGGGTTGTGGGCAGAACATCACAGCATCCACAAGTGTAACCTCTGTGTACTCATGAAGAGTCAAAGAGACACTAGAAGAGTGAGTCAGATGAACTCCTAGAAAGCAAACCTCATAAACCACAGACTAGGAATCCAGCATCATTTTTCAGCATATAAATTATTAAGTAGACATTTCTTAAGCACCTCGAATGAGTGGAAGGTGAAAACTAGAACTAAAAATGTCATCTTAACTCATTTTTATTTTCTCTGAACCAAATATGAATAGTTTAAATTGTGCCAAATAAGAAAATAGGGCTACAAATAATAGTAAACCTGGTACAAAATAAATCACACTTTCCATTTGAAAAGTAAAATAAAATAATTTTGGAAAAGGAAATGTACATATATATATATGTAAGTGTGTGTCTGTGTGTCAGCCAGGCTTTTGATAAATCTTTTGTTTCATGCCAAGCTGGCAAAAAAAAAAAGCCTTGGTAAGCCTTAAAGCTGAAGTTTCAATAATGGTTGAATGTCAGATTAGCATTTTATAAGAGTAAAATCTTATGGCAGAGTCTTCTCTTGTGCTCTATCACATTCAACCATTTAATGATGGTTTGAATGATTGCATAGTTTGCTTAAAATATTCCTTGACTTTATCAGGTCTAATTTTAGGTGGACTATGTACATTGTGGCTTCCAAGGTGGTTCAGTGGTAAAGAATCTGTCTTTAGAGGTTCAATACCTGGGTCAGGAAGATCCTCTGGAGAAGAAAATGGCAACTCACTCTAGTATTCTTGCCTGGGAAGGTCCATGGGCAGAGAAGCCTGGTGGGCTACAGCGCATGGGGTCACAGAAGATTTGAACACAACTTAGCAACTAGACAACAGCAACAAATGTACATCACACCATTTAAGGGCATAGTTCGTGTACTGATCAATGTATAAATGATTTAATCCAGAGAGGGATAGCTACTGTAATACACGGCAGCATGAGAATCCCAGAAGATATGTACTGGTTATAGTCATATTCTATATGAGACAAGTACAATAATTATAAATTTCACTGTCTGGTTCCAAAAGGAAGTTCATAAACAAAAGATAAGATTGATATAAGTAAGACAAATACTTGAAGAAAAATGCCAACTTAGTTTTAGTTTACGATTAATTTAATACAGATAATAGTGCTGCATAAAGCAGCTAAAATTATGTTAAGTATGTTTACCATGAATAAAACTGTCATTCCGTACTGAAAGAATTTTCCAGATAGAAAGCCACACAATTCAGAGCCAAACTGCAGCTAGTCAGGCCTGCCTTGAGCCCACAAGGCTTAGCTTTTGATTAAGCTAGTTTGCACTGGTTTACCATTGCTTATAGTAATTCTCTTTTATCTGGGATAAAGGAATTGTGAGACTTATTCCATATAAGACTAAAGGGCAGGACAAAAATTAATCACTAACTTCTCAAAAGAGAAAGAGAAACTGACTAAAGAAGTTTCTCTAAAATTTAGGTATAGGATCCAGAAAATCCTGTCAAATAAGATACATATGTTCTAGGTCACTCAGGGTATTCAAGGAGATGTTAGAAAAACTTGGTGATGACCTGGGCATCATGTGGGGAAATATACCAGATAATCCATGAGGTCCCATCCAATTCTAAAGATCTGTGATTGCAATAAACAATTCTATGATCAAACAATTATTCTGCCATTAACAAAAGACTTTAATATATAGTCAGGGCTTCCCTCATAGCTCATTTGGTAAGGAATCCGCCAGCAATGCAGGAGACCCCAGTTCGAGTCCTGGTCAGGGAGATCCCCTGAAGAAGGGATGGGCTACCCACTCCAGTATTCTTGGGCTTCCCTGGTGGCTCAGCTGGTAAAGAATCTGCCTGCAATGCAGAAGATCTGGGTTTGATCCCTAGGTTGGGAAGATCCTCTGGAGAAGGGAAAGCTACCTACTCCAGTATTCTGGCCTGGAGAATTCCATGTATGATACAGTCCATGGGGTCGCAAAGAGTCGGACACAACTGAACAACTTTCACTTTAATATGTAGTCAGTCAAACAGTTATTCTTTAAAGTGCCCTTTAAAGTGTCCCAATACATAATCACAGTTTAAGCAATTTCTGGGCTTCACGGGTGGTGCTAGAGGTAAAGAAGCCATCTCCCAATGCAGGAGACATAAGAGATGTGGGTTTGACCTCTGGGTCAGGAAGATTCCCTTGAGGAGGGCATGGCAACCCACTACAGTATTCTTGCCTGGACAATCCTATGGACATAGGAAACTGGTGGGATATACTTTATAGGGTCTCAAAAAGTCAGACTTGACTGAAGTGACTTAGAAAGCACACACACAAGCAATTTTTACTGCATTATCAACTTGTATTGTAGATATGACTTAATTCTCAAAAACTTCCATAGGTTTAAATAAAATGAAATCAATGAAAAGGTATAAACTCTCACAGGAGATGATACACGATGGGAGACCAGAATATTTTGCCCCTAACTAAATAACTGCCAATGTAGAATGAGAAAGTTTCTCAAAATCTAATTTGGATCACACAAACCAGGTTGTAGAAACCATACACTGATCATTGTCTTTCAACAAAGAACTTTTTCTAACTGTAAAGTCTTAGAGAATTGAGTTTAAATCATATGTTAATGGTGGATATATGTGCACCAGAAGGATTCCTAGTCAGAGTAGATAAAAAAGAAGACAATAATTTTTTGATTAGAATCAAGTGTTCCTAGATAAATGGAAAGTACATTTCCCTCAGGAGAATCTGGTGGTGGTGACAGACATACTGGAGATATTTTGTCTTACATCATTTATTTAAATATTTTAAAACTTATTTATTTTTCTAATGCCATTTTAGATAACTTTAAAAGTTATACTTTAAGAAACTGAAGAAATAACTAGAAGAGAATAAAAATCACCTATGCACAGATGACTACTATTTCTATTATGGCACAATTTAAGTCTCCTATAAATGATACTTTTGAGGTGAAATTTCTCAATATATGCTTTTCTTCATTTTTTCAAATCAACATTATTTCATAAAACACTCTCCAGAGTATATTCTAAATTCCTTAATCTTTAGTTCATAGTTCAGAAAGAATCACAGATATTTTTGACCATCTGGTAAAAAGGAAGGATCCTCTCTTCCCCAAAATGCAAAGTCACATTTCAGAAGTAAATTATATTTCTGGGATGCATTAATCACCCATGGATCTCAGGTTAAGAGGCCCTGGTTTAAAGACACCATTCTTTGTTAATGTTGTAATTCATTGTTAGCACAACATTGGATCACATATGTTACTAAACTCAACTGAGGTAGATTCAGAATAAATTCATTAACTTTATTTGGTTTCCCTTGTACATAGTACACATTAAATGCATTATACTTAATTTTCTTCTTCTGTTTGCCTAATATTTCTAAAATTTACTCCAATTTTATGTGAATGTGAATCTTTTTAGGGAGCAGTTTTGATGTTTCCAATAAAAAATTTGAAGGAAATCTTTTCTTTACAAGAAAAAAGCCAGGAGACTTATACAGTATTCAAGCTTTTCTGTCACTATTAGCTTCATTTAGTTAAAAAATGTTTGTACATGAAATGATACCATGGTTACCAAAAGAGAAATACAATTGGTGTACTTGATAAATCTAGAAGCTTTACAATTGCTTACTGATACAGAATGAAGGAGTTGAAAAAGAAAATAAAAAAAAAATGAAACCTCAAAACAAACAAAAAAACCTATATTCTAAGGCCAAACAAGAATGGTCTAGAAACAGGTTTAATATGGCATTGGGCAAAGTATAAACCATAGATTTATCTCCTTATCCTTTTTCCCTTTACTTCAAGTACCTCCACTAAAATGGATTTTGGAGGCTATACAGAATAAGGGGCTACGTACTTGCCTTTGTTTTGAGAAAGACCTGGGATTAGATTTCAGCTCTTCTACTGACAGACCTCATCTGGGTTTTTTTGCTTCATCTAAAATGGGCAAAACGTTGATCTCTGCAGCTTGGCTCTACAACTAATGAAAATGGATGCAGAACTGCATCTGACACAGAGAAAACACCCAATAAGTGAAATTAATTATCACTGTAGACAGAAAGGCAATGACACTCAAAAAAAGTTATGTTAATACCTTCAGCAATGAATATGGGGTGACAAGTGAATGAATTTGCTTTTGTTTTTCAGTCACCTAGTCATATCTGACTCTTCACAACCCCATGGACTATAACATGCCACGCTTCTCTGTCCCTCACTATCTCCCAGGGTTTGCCCAAGTTCATGTTAACCCTCCTGGAAGAGGGAATGGCAAACCACCCCAGTATACTCGCCATGAGAAACCCATGAACTATATAAAGAGGCAAAAAGGAGTGAATAGCTAACCTTAAACCTGTGAATTTTAATGATCATGCTTCACCTGCCCACAATCCTCAGGGTAGAGTGAGTATTTGCCACAGACCTCTACCTGTTACTTCCTTTTCTTTTTCCTTTCATTTTATGCTAGAAGATGAGGCTGAGGAACCCTGTGCATGTTTTACCCGATTCCCCTCTAGATTTTCTCTAGCTATTGCAATAGATTGTTTTTAGCTCCTAGAAGGAATGAGCTGGATATCCAAATTGTTAAAAATAGAACTATCATGTTAGGGAGGTAGGTGTGTTTCTCTGGGAATCTGTTAACATACCCTATGTGTTTCCTCTATAAAGATTCTCTACATTTAGATTAGAGGAAAATTTGTGATTAATCCCAGGTTGTCTATAATTCTTATGTCCTCCTAACATGACTGCAACACTATTCAACAATGTGCCCTGATAACAGGTCTCTAACAGGAGCAGAGAGTGAAGAAGTTGGCTTCCAAAAGCTAAACCATGCTTTTAAAGAGAATGCTGTCTTCTTCTGTGGTGTTGCATCTTTTTAAACCACTGGTGTATCTAAATCTGCCTCTTTATTCTAGAGCTGCCATCTAGGGTTTCTATATCAGATTGCCAGTGTAGTCAATCATACATCAGCTAGCTATTGAGACACTAAATTAGCCTCTGGCTTATACTGGACACACAAATATCGTTAGTGAGAACATGACCTAGACCAGGCAAAGTGTTTGGTACAAACAAGTGTCAGTGGTGGACGAGACAAACATTTATGGCCCTCATAAAACTTGCAACCTAGTGAAAGGACATATACATTAGAACAATTACATTCCTGTAAAAATGTATCATTCTCAATTGTGCTAAATATGTTGAAGGATGTTTAAGTGCTGTGGAACATACAATAAAGATCTATTCCAAGGATGGAAAGAAAGACATTTTTTGAGGAAGTAAAATTTTAACTGGAGATTGCCATCTGATAAGCCTACGAGAATAGACAAGTGATATACCTGAAGCTGAGTTCCAAATGCATAGGATATGGGTCCCCAAGTCTCATTTAGAAGGGTTATTCATTAGCTAACAGCTCCAGCTGCCATTTAGAAACAAAAATCCAAATGTTGCCAGATCATTTTAAAAGAGATGATTGAAACTGGATTCTAACTGTGTAATTTTGTCTCTAATGTATAAAGCATTGTGTTGTTCAACACAGAAACTTGTGACCTATATTTAAACTAATGTTTAAAGTTTAAGTTACCGGCAGGAGTTTTTCAGAAGAGGAGAGGGGAAGTTCCAATAAGAGTGAACAGCATTAGCAGGAATCCAAAGTAGAAAAGGAGCCTTTGTACTGGAGCATAACATGTGGCAGGTTGGTGGAGATAAGACTGGCTGTCTGGTTGGACCCCAATTATACTGCCTAGTAGTTGTTTTAGTAACATTGAGTTTTATTTTTAAGAACAGGGGAAGTGTACTTCAGAGTTTTAAGTGGAGAGTTAGGGCAGGTAATTGCTAGGTGCTAGTGTGTCAAATCATGTAGACAGATATCTTCCTCAGGAGAGGATGTCTTCTAGTTCCTGTACCACTTAGGTCAGTATTTTAAGACAGCACTTCCACAATTCACATCACACTTATCAATAATTGTAATTATGAGGTGAGGTACTACATATTCAGAAAGATTCTAAAATGTTATAGCTGACAGCAGTTTCGGAGATCACATACCTCTGACCTGCCATGTTTAGAAGTGAAGCTCTAAATATATTGACCTTTGTATGAATATATCATGCACTTAAAGGCAGATAGAAGTAGAATGCCAGCATCTACTAGTGCTTGCTTTTTTCATAAATCTATGCCACTAGCTATATATGTGTGCTTAGTTGCTCAGCCGTGTCTGACTCTTTGAGAGCCCATGGACCATAGCCCACCAGTCTCCTTTGTCCATAGGATTCTCCAGGTAGTAACAATGGAGTGGGTTGCCATTCCCTTCTCCAGAAGCTATATATTCCTTTATCCTAAAAAAGTCTACATCACAATGTAATACTCTTGTCTATCAAAATTTGCTTTATCAAACATTCTAAAAGTACATAACAATCATAAAAATAAAAGTGTTACAGCAAAAATTTTATATATATATATAGAGAGAGAGATGCTATTTAGTGTATATGCATTGATGATATTAATATAACTACAATCTGTTATGTTCAAATATCTGCATACTGTCTTATCAATTCATTCACAGTTATAGGAACACTAGAAGAATGGAGTAAAATCTTAACATTCTCTCTTGATGAAGAACTAGCATTAGTCACTGTAAGACAGATAAACAAAATAGTTTGGTAAAAATCACATTGGTCTGGGAAGGACCTTTATAACTACCTGGGAAAGCTACATGATGAACTTGTGCCCTATTTTTATCTTAATAGTAACAGTGGTTAACATTTTCTTAGCACCCATTATAGATGAATTACTATTAATGTTTTAATATTAATGCCTAAGATCATTAAATGTTTAAAAATCTTGAGTCCTTAATCATTTCTACAATCATAGGGTGTGGTATGACCATTTTCACTTTACACACAGGGAAATGGAGGATCAAACAAAAGTCATACAGTTAAGACATCTCAGAATTAGGATTTGAAATTAGGCACTGGCATTCTGGATTTTTTTTTCCATTTATTTTTATTAGTTGGAGGCTAATTACATAATAATATTGCAGTGGTTTTTGCCATACATTGACATGAATCAGCCATGGATTTACATGTGTTCCCCATCCTGATCCCCCCTCCTACCTCCCTCCCCATCCTATTGCACAATTTTACTGCTTACTCCTGGTTCCTGTATTAATCTCAATAATGAGAACAATGTAAATGACCTCTAGAAAAAATATAGCTAGTTTTGCATTTAAGAAAGTGAGATACTACACTTGTTTTCAGATCTTATCACACTTAAGACAGAAGGTAATTTGGAGAAGTCAGAGAAGTATAAGAAAGACGTTAAAAATTTTCAATATAAAGGAATATAGGTGATAAAAAGATTCCATGTCAGTCTCATAGCAGGGTGCAAGAGATGGTGGATAAACATAAAACCAATAGTTGAGCATGGTTAAGCACTTCACTCAAAAAGGTGTTTGGATTTGAGGTTCAGAGGTTCACAGTCCAGCTTGGGAGCCACATTTTTTTTCTATTATTTAACTGCTGAGACTCACAATACTTCCATCTGTTAATTAGGGATATCCTTTCCCGTTTCACAGCATGGCAGGGAGAACTACATGACACAGCACATGGAAAAACATTTTGAAAACTAGAAAATGAAATATATATGCCTTGTGTTTTTTTTTTTTTTTTTACTGTTTTCAGTTAGTTATTTAAGACCTACAGGAAAGTAGCATCAATATGAAGCAAAAACAGAATGGGGAAATTGCCTAAGGAAAGGTACTAATTGCTAATATAAAGGATTAATATTTTAAATATAGTTTTAAAACAAAAGTATAGGTGCAAATAATATATGCAGTCGACCCTCAATGTCTGCAGGGTCTACATCTGCAGATTCAACCAGTTGTGGATGAGAATATATATATATATATATATATATATATATATATATATATAATTTCAGAGTTTTCAGGAAGCTAAGCTTGAATTTGCTGCACAATGGCAACTATTTACATAGCATTTATGTTGCATTATGTATTATAACTAACCTAGAGGTGATTAAAATATATGAGAGAGAATGTGTCTAAGTTATATGAAAATACTATGTCATTTTATATAAGAGACTGGAGCATCTGGGGACTTCAGTATCTGTGAGGGAGTCTGGCCATCAGTTCCCCTGACAGATAAGAGACAGCCATACTTATAAGCATAACAAAATGACTGGTGATACGACCATCAAGTGTAGGAAAATATTTTTCTCTTGATAATGTCAATGGAAGTATAATTGTAGGGTGATATCCTTTTATATAAAAGTGTGGTGTTGGAGAAGAGTCCCTTGAACTGCAAGGAGATCCAACCAGTCCATCCTAAAGGAGATCAGTCCTGGGTGTTCATTGGAAGGAATGATGTTGAAGCTGAAACTCCAATACTTTGGCCACCTCATGCAAAGAGCTGGCTCATTTGAAAAGCCCTGATACTAGGAAAGATTGAGGGCAGGAGGAGAAGGGGACGACAGAGGATGAGATGGTTGGATGGCATCACTGACTCAATGGACATGGGTTTGGGTGGACTCCAGGAGTTGGTGATGGACAGGGAGGCCTGGCGTGCTGCGGTTCATGGGGTCGCAAAGAGTCGGACATGACTGAGCGACTGAACTGAACTGAATTATGTGTATACATATATGTATACACATACATATGTATACATATGCCTTTTGCAAGCTTACACATATATAAATCATGTGTAGATACACATGACAAAATTATGGGTGATTTTTTATCTTTTATATTCTTCAAAAATTTTATAAAAAAAGAAAAAAATGGTAAAGCATTACATAAAGATCTACTTATAAACAGTAGAAATACATATATACACATTTAGGTAAGAGAAAACCAAAAAGTTTTTAAAAGCCTATGTAGATAAGTTAAGCAGAAATGGCAATGGCACCCACTCCAGTACTCTTGCCTGGAAAATCCCATGGACAGAGGAGCCTGGTAGGCTGCAGTCCATGGGGTCGCTAAGAGTCGGACACGACTGAGCAACTTCAATTTCACTTTTCACTTTCATGCATTGGAGAAGGAAATGGCAACCCACTCCAGAGTTCTTGCCTGGAGAATCCCAGGGCCGGGGGAACCTGGTGGGCTGACGTCTATGGGGTCGCACAGAGTTGGACATGACTGAAGCGACTTAGCAGCAGCAGCAGGTAATTTAAGATTGGGCAAAAGAAAATATTGATACGAGAATATGTTTCACTTGGTTAGAGAAATAGAAACTGGGAGATATTGGAGAAAGCCCCAGATGTATGTGTAAAAAATAATAGGCAATATTTATTGAACACTCCTCATGTGTCAAGCATAGTCATGAACACTATCATATAATATCCTCCAACTAATCCTATGACTGAGACAGTATTATTATTCCCATTTCACAGGTGAGGAGGAATCTAAGGATAAGAACAGCTGATTAACTACTGAAGGTGACCCAGTCAATTGGCGGCAAAACTAGGCTTCACATTCAGTTCTGCCAGGCTGTAAAGATCTCAGTTAACCACTTCTTTATTGTTATAGTGCTACTGACTGGACAAAATTCCAAATACATGAAAGCACATGAATTTTGGAGAAAAGGAAAAAAAATAATAAGGTGTTAAAGGCAAGGCAGAAACAATGAAAAAAAATGCTCACTACCATACATCATGAGGAATTTGCAGTATTTAAGCAAGCTCAGGATAGCCCATTGTGAAGACAAGGGAAATACAAAATTCTTGAGACAAAGCCCATCAACTATGTGAAGACTCAGGAAACACCAGGACTGAAAATCATTCCTGTTGCTGAACTCAATCTGTAAAGCCTTTGTAGAGATTGGCTTTATGACAGTCACTAAAAGAATGGCTATATGCAGCAAACAGAGCAATAGTTCAAAAAGAAAAAAAAAAAAAAAAAAGCTTTTTCTGTTACACTCCAAGGAAATATGGCAAGTGTAAAGGAGGTAGACAGAAAATTTGTGAGGATTGTAGTGGCAAGTAAAGAAGGCAGTAGAGAACTATAAGTATTAAGTAAACTGGGGAATAAGACACCAGAAATAACTGCAGAAGCATTTCAGCAGCCACATTACTCCCTGAAAGAAGACAAAGTAAAATAGGGAACTGAGACTTTTAAAGAAAAAGAGGTAACACCCTTTTCTGGAACAATTGGGAAAAAATTAAAGAAGGTAGAGGCTAGAAAAATTAGGTTATCATTTATGCTTCTGATTCAAATGGTTGAAAATATAGAGAAATATATTTAAGACTCCTCCAAGAAACTTATCTTATGTACGCTGTGCTGTGCTTAGTCACTCAGTCATGTCCGAATCTTTGCAACCACATAGACTGTAGCTCTCCCAGACTACTCTGTCCATAAGGACTCTCCAGGCAAGAATACTAGAGTGGGTTGCCATGCCCTTCTCCAGGGGATCTTCCCAATCCAGGGTCTCCTGCATTGCAGGCAGATTCTTTACCAGCTGAGCTACTAGGGAAGCCCCTATCTTATGTACACTAATCTTAAAAATGTATTTTTCTCTCATGAAACAACTCTTGGGGGAAAAAAAAGTGGGAAGAAGCAAGGGTTTTGTGAAAAATTGTACTCTTGTTACAATATAGGGGGTAGAATCTGTCACAGCTTGAATAACAATTGGTCTGAATAGCAGACATGTCCTTTAGCACTGAGAAGCAAGTAAGTACCCTATTTTTTACTGAAAGAATTCTATGTTCTCCCATGGGAAACAATTTCTGCCTTTCATAAAACCAAATGTCTGCCACCTATTGGTTCTCTCAAATTATCTCTTTGGGCCAGGAGGCTCAGTTATTAAGAGTGTCATTAATACTGAGGTAGTCTCAAAGATAAGGAGGACAAAGAAGCAATTGTCCCTGGGCCTAAAGGGGAGAGATAATCTACAAGTGAATTTGTATTACTGAAATGCTCACGTCTAAAGTGTCAGTTGAAACAAAGCATAAAACATGAAATGACTGGGTATCAATGGAAGGAAAAAAGTAAACGAGATAAACTGACAATGGTACTAGGCTAGATAGATCTCATATAATGGAAAGAAATGAATTACAGAGATGAGACAGAAAGTGGAAGTGGGAGGGCCAAGTACTGTTTAAAAGATGGGGAGACATAAGAATCATGAAAGAGAGAAATGTAATGTATTGTAGAATGAGTATCAGGAACATTGTCATGAGAGAGAGGAAAAGATGGAAAAGTTACGGAATTTAGCATAAGGACTGTAGAAGTTGAAATATAAAACTCATCAACTTAAGCATATTAGTTAAGGCACACATTTCTATGCAGTATCTGTACCCAGACTGCACAATAAGTATTAGATTACAAAAGTGCATGAAAATGTTACTAAACCAAAAGGAAAGCTGTCTTTGGACTACCAGGAAAATGGGATCACTCCTTTTTTTTTTTAATTGAAGTATAATTGACTTATAGTATTGTGTGAATTTCAAGTGTACAGCAAAGTAATTGTTATATGTATATACACATATGTATTATCTTGCAGATTCTTTGCCTTTATAGGTTATTAGAAGATATTGAATATAGTTCCCTGTGCTTTACAGTAGGTCCGTGTTGTTTATCTGTTTTATGTACGAAGTGAACTGAAGTGAAAGTCGCTCAGTTGTTCCGACACCATAGACTATACAGTCCATGGGATTCTCCAGTCCAGAATACTGGAGTGGGCAGCTGTTCCCTTCACCAGGGGATCTTCCCAACCCAGGAATTGAACCCAGGTCTCCCGCATTGCCGGCAGATTCTTTAGCAGCTGAGCCACAAGGGAAGCCCAAGAATACTGGAGTGGGTAGCCTATCCCTTCTCCAGAGGATCTCCCCAACCCAGGAGTCGAAACGGGGTCTCCTGCATTGCAGGCAGACTCTTCACCAACTGAGCTGTGGGAAGCAAATTACTAGAGAAGCATTATGCATATTAGCGAGTACATGTTAATCCCATACTCCGAAATTGTATCTCTCTCCTTTTCCCCTTTGGTAACTGCAAGTTTGTTTTCTATGTCTATGAGTCTATTTCTGGTTTGTAAGTAAGTTAGTTTTGGAACACTTCTATTTAATAGACTGAAATGGATGGTAGAAACTTCAAGATACCAGATTCAAAGGATGTGTGTGATTATGGCTAAAGTAGTCAACCCCATTCCCCTCTACATATACCCAGAAAGATTGCAATGCCTGAATCATACCACACTGTCCTCCCATGGTCTGCTCTAGATCAATCCCTCTCCCAGGTGAGAGCTCCATGTCGTTTTGTATGTCTGTCCAAGGGTTCTCTGCAAACAGAGATATCCCAGAAAATTCAACAGCTGCTCTGGTCCTAGATAAAAGTAAGGCAGTGATGGAGAAAGGTAGGGAGAGAAGGAATGATTGGAAGAGAAAGGATACAATGGGTTGAACTGTGTTTCTCCCAAAAATGTGTTCAAGTATCAGCCCACAGTACCTGTGAATTCAACTTTATTTGGAAATAGGATCTTTGCAGATGTAAATAACTTAAGAGTAGATCAGATCTTATTAGGGAGACTAAGGCCGCAGAGAATAAGGCCATGTGAGATGGAAGCAGAGACTGGAGTGATGCAGTAACAAACCAAGAAATGCCGGGAGTCACAAGAAGCTAGGAAGAGACAAGCAAGTATACCTTCCTAGTGCCTCCAGGGAGGACGCGGCCCCACTAACACTTTAATTTCAGACTTTGGGCCTCCAGGATTGTCAGAGAATAAATCCCCGCTGTTTTAAGCTGCCTGGCCTATGGTTCTTTGCTACAGCAGCCCTGGGAAAGTAATGCAGAGGGAGAGAAAGGGAAGGATGGAGGGAGGATGGACATGCTGCAGCCATAAAACACACAGGCATAGGACCTCACTTGACCATTGTCTATCTCCCCTGAAAAGGGAGTCATGAACTGTCTTGGTTTAACCATGATGATAATATCTGTAGTGCCCATGTCAATAACTTTTGAAACATTTTTGCCGTTTTTCAAATTGATCATCATAAAAATGTTTGAGTAGATACATGCCATTTATACATATTCATCTTTGTATAAATAGACAACTGTGCTAACAAATTAAACTTTATTAAACATAAGTAAATAAAAATAGTGATGAATAAAGAATAAAGGGATATTTTAAATATCACTGTATTTATTAAAAATACAAGAAAGTGAAAGTGGCTCAGTCATGTTCAGCTCTTTGCAACTCCATGGACCGTAGCCTGACAGTCTCCTCTGTCCATGGAATTCTCTAGGCCAGAATACTGGAGTGGCTAGTCATTTCTTTTCCAGGGGATCTTCCCAACCCAGGGATGGAACCCAGGTCTCCTGCACTGCAGGCAGATTCTTTATTGTCTAAACCACCAAGGAAGCCCAAGAATACTGGAGTGGGTAGCCTATCCCTTCTCCAACAGATCTTCTGGACTCAGGATCGAACCAGGGTCTCCTGCATTGCAAGTGGATTCTTTACCAGCTGAGCTACCAGGGAAGCCCAGAATAATACATAAAGTCACTTTTCCCACTAAGTTGCTACTGTATGACATATTGTTAATAATAACATTTCCAGTGACAACAACTGGATTATATGTGATCTAATATTTTTTCTTAAATTTTGCTCCAACACTATGTCACAAAGCTTTGAGGAGCCCTGGTTCAGATTCACTGTGTTCCAGCACTTGGAGGTAATGACTCCCAGAACCTCAGAAAGATGCATGGATCCACTGATGAAAAGGCTTTGCGGACTGTTCTCACTAAACCATGGAACTCATTTTCCAACCTCAATCACCAGTTAATGTCAGATCTGGATGAAAACTAGTGAATCCCATCTTTTTTGCTGTCAGTTGTGCTTTCAGAGCAGAAGCGGTATTTTCTCCAGTTTGATCAAAGTGATCAAAATTCATTAAAACTCTTCATGTAAAGCTACTGAAACAGCTTAAAAAGCCTCAAAATCCCACTTCTGAGTGTAAGTGTCCAGATATGAGAAGTTTTATAGGTGATATACTTAATATTTCTAAAAATAAACTCAAATAATGATGGAAATAATTCCACACACCTCTTCTTAACAGCTTTCTCTGCTCCATGATGTTTTTTTTTTTTTTTTTGCAAAGGCAATAATTTTTTCTCACTCACTGTTAAAACATCACTTTTACTGTGAAGACACAAATCAAGTGACAACAACACAATAGAGATAGCCTCCTTTATAGACGTGAGTAAAGCTTTGTAAGGTGTGCTTTTAGGGGTACTGGGAACAGGACTGATTTCTTCCAATAAAAATATCAAAGAAAGGTCCATTCACATCATGACCAATCAACATCTTTAACAGGGAAATGCCAAACATTCTTACTCTAACATAGCAAGAGATTTATATATGTAAGTGTGGTAAATAAAGTCGAATATGTGTGTGTGTGTGTGTGTGTGTGTATACACACTATAAATATACATACTATACTCAAACATATGTATATATGTGTGTATATGAATATGCACATATATGCAAATGTGTAGCTATGTGTATTTATACATACTGTATATATATTCTGAGGGAAGAAAGACTCTGGTTGAGAATCAACCCATGACTCCCAGTGTCTTGCACTCCAAATATATAATCTGGCACTTTGAATGTAATAGTTCACGTAGTCCTCACAAGACTTTATGAGAAATAGGTGTTATTATTATCCCCAATTATAGAGAAGGAAAATAAAATGATAAGGGATGTTAAGATGAAGAGTGGGGAATAAATAAATGAGTATGGGTTATACTAATAGCAACTGTCAGGACTTGGTGTTGTCAGACGTATCTGATTTCAAACTTATGGCTCTGATATCAGCTCTATTCTGATTTCAAGTTTTGATAGGCTTGGAAGTAAGATGACAAAAAACTCAAATATACTGAAATCTCTGTGAATGCTTAGTAAGTGTCTCAAATAGGGTAAAATTGAAGGATGTAGAAGAATTAGTACTGATTAGAGGTTGATAATAAAGCCTATAGCAAAATTTTGCTTAGGGTTCACTCATATTTGTGATCTCTTTATATAAATAACTAAAATGGACATAATTACATAAGACATGTGATTGTGTGAGAATGTGTTTGAGATTTTTTTCAATACTCAGAGTGCATATATAAAATGTACATCAAAGCTTGATGAACTAGAGAAAAACAATGCAGCAAAGAAGGTTAAGTACAGTCGAATTACTTTTTCTTCCTTTTTAGCAATTTATGTCCTGATTCAGTGACTCCTGGCATACTCTTTGGATACCCATTATGCCTATTAAAGCAAAATATTCCTGGTATCTAGTCACAGAAAAACCTTCTTCTGTCTGTTTGGCTCTTTATAACATTTGGTGTATTATGAACAAGAATGGTATGTTTAGGAGACAAAAAGGAAATTTTAAGAGAAGAGAAGGGACAGTGTTTCTCACATAGGGCTCTCAGTACTGGTTGCCAAGAAAGCAGATGAGAAAATGAAAAATAGCTGGAAAGTTTTTTGTTGGAGATATGGGTCCAATTTACAATGACAACATAAGGAAAAAAAAATCCAACCTTAAGTTACAGGGCATTATAGTTAAGGGCACAATAGAGGTGAAGATAAAAATGGAAACCAACACCAAAGAGAGGTCCTGAGGAGTAAGTAGTAACTAGTGAGAAGTTTACATTGGGCATGTGATGCGGAGAGAGCAGTAGCCAGATAAGGAACATCAAGAGCGCTGGCAGAGAAACTGAGGACACAGATCAAGAGACCACTACATTATCCTCCAATTAAAACAATTATCCTCCAATTGAAAAAAAAAGAGGGCACATGGGAAATCCATATGAGAAGCCTTGTAGTTCTGATGGATGAGCTTCGTTTCATTGAAGTTGTTGTATGTGGGGTACCTAGATGTGTTTTTAACTCTGGCATCTGACTAAAATGGATAAAAATAGCAGAAAACACCCTGCCTTTATTTTCTACTTTTAACTTTCTATTACTTTTCTCCAATTTTCAAAGTAAAAATTGACTACAAATGGAAAATGGGTTTGAAAAGGGGGCCATAAAATATAACTCAATGTTCATTACTAGAAAATAAAATTAATTCAACTTGATTATGCACCTATCATTTGCCAGGCACCATGCATGAAAGAATTGTTCTTGTAATCCTCAAATAACCCTAACTAGGAAGATATTGGTGCTACTGTCTTAAAACATCCCTTTGTATGGCGTTAAGAGCACAAATTCAGAGTCTGGTAGACCTCTCTTTGAATCCTTTGTTATAATTAAATATGAAGATAACTGGAATATGTTCCTGAAAATTGTGATTTAGTAGATATGGACTGGAGTTTGGAAATGTGTTTTATGTTTTTAAAATATGACTTTAAATAATTTTTATTTTCAGAAAAGTTTGAAGAATACTGGGTTCAGAATATGTGTATATGTTATATATATTCACTTATATGTTCTTATACTCCATAAATATATGATATTCATATACTCCATGAACAAAATTAGAATACTTCTATATTCTTTAAATATAAACAGAGCATATTATATTCATGTAAATAGAAACATGCATATGTTCTATATAAAACCATGAATAAATGTCATATAGACTATAGTAAAAATAAAATGTTTATTAGATTTGGTTGCAGATAAAACTTTGAGGAATAGTATGTATATTCTCTACATAAATGTAAAAGCTATATTTTTGGCATTTCTACTGTATTAGTCAGGGTTCTCCAGAGAAACATAATCAATAAGGGATATATATATACATTAAAAAACTTATTATAAGAAATTGGCTGACAGGATGATGAAGGCTAGAAGCCCCATGATTGTCCCTCCACAAATTGGAGAACTATGAAAGCCAATGCTTTATGTTCAGTCTGAGGGCACAAGAATATCGATGTCTTACGGAGGACAATCTGATTTACTCATTCCGTTAATTCACATACTAAGTCTCATCCACATCATCTGAAAACATCCTCACAGACACACCCAGATATAATGTTTAGCCAAATATCTGAACATCCTGTGGCCTAAACAATTTGACACATAAAATTAACCATAACATCCACATATAAATAAAACAAAATTAGGCTCATGTGCTATTTGTTTCCAATGGGAATGGGAAAGATCTCTACTTTTTTGTTGTTTAGTCACTAAGTCATGTCCAGCTCTTTCATGACCCCATGGACTAAAGCCTGCCAGGCCCCCCGTCCATGGGATTTCACAGGCAAGAAAACTGGAGCAGGTTGCCATTTCCATTTCCAGGGGATCTTCCTGACCCAGAGATCAAACCCATGTCTCCTGCATTGGCAGGCAGCTTCTTTACCACTGAACCACCAGGGAAACCCCTACTCTACACTGACTTGTATATCTTAACGCTTGAAAGAGAGAAGAGATCTCACCATAAAGGATAATAGCTGATCACTGAACAATTGGCCAAAAATTTACTGAAAATCCATACTGAATATTGAACATTCTTAACTACCCCCAACTGACTCATCCAACAGACATACTGGATTTGAAACCTGCCAAGGAAAAGGAAGTCTGATTTTTTTTTTAATCCTTTAAATAAGTTGGCATCTTATCTTTCCAATTGATCTGTGCATTTATTTTAAAAAATGGACATTACATCCCTTGCATGATCTATGTCCCTTTCACAATAATGAACAAATAATAACAGATTAGGAAGAGAAAAAGGAATTATGTTGCTAGAATTGTCACGGTGTCAATTGAACATCTCTAGGGCTGCAGAGTTTTTCCACAATGCCAAGGAATATGCTTCCTCCACAGCCTTATGAATGAAGTGGAAAACTCAGGTTCAACTCGCAACATGTAGATACAAGAGTATGGATTAAAACAAAACAAAAAACACTAACAAAATAAAGTATTTTATAAAACTCACAAAGCTACAGAAGCAGTGAGATGCTTTAATACTGGAAGTCATCAACATTAGTTCCCCTTGAAAGAACTGCATGAAAACATCAAAGATGAGTGCAAAGATGTTTTTGTGTTCAGTGGAAGAAAATGTTATTTCTTGGAGACAGTAATTTTGTGCAATTTCATTATATAAGAAGTCAGCTTTAAAAACAGAATTTCGTGAATAAATAATAGTACTAAAACATAACCAGATGAAAACAAAGTTATGTGCAACCCAGAGGTATCTCATATGTAAATGGCCAACATTACTATATAAGAACACCTATATAGGAGCAGGATCAAGAAAATTTCTTGAAGTTGATCAGGAAAAAAAGAACTTTAATATCACCCATAGAAAAACACACAGCAATCAAAAAGCACCTGTTAGGGGGAAAAGGAAACTTGCTTAACAGACTTTCTTTCGCAAAATAGAAATTACTTCAAAAAACCAAAGTAAGCTTTTAGCTGACAGTCTGTTACTTGTCTAACATTATCAAGTGCAGTAAATTAACTTTCTATTTCCTCTATTCTTACTCTTTCTAGAGACTGAGTTGTGGTTTTGAAAGGCAATGGGAGGAAAAAACACAACAACATTTGTGGTGCTAGTCAACATGCAAAAAAGTCATTCTCTTCAAGGAGAGGACAATATGAAAAATATAACTTTCCCCTGGTTAAAAAATATTAACTTAGGAGAAAGAATGTGTCTGTCATCTCTTTCACTAAAAAAAAAGAGAAAAAACAAAAAACAAGAGTTTCATTTCACTTTACAAAAGACAGATTTCTCCTTCCTTAAAAAAATCATTTTGAAACTTGAAAAAACAGGAATAAATGATTCAATGAAAAAGCATGCAAACAGAGGTAATGATTACATTTAGGCACTGTACAAATCATTCAAGAAAGGTGAAAGAGGCTAAAAAAGTGAAGGATGAAGTTGAGTTCTAGAACTATCTACTTAAATTCAAACTGAAAGTGGAAAAAAAGACATAAGCTTAGGGAAAAATGACAATAAACATCCTATAGAATGTTACACTAAAAAAAACAGAAAAGTCAATATGGCTTTTAAAGTGCACCTATGAACATGACAAAAATAAATCAACGGAAGCTCTTGTTAGCTAAGTTCAATTAAGTTTGTGTCTTTTGGAAAGCATGGCTTAATATTCCCACTTCTCCCTTGGTGTGTTTCAACTCTGGTTGCTTAGTCCCAAGGCCAGTAGGCAATGATAGACAGACGGACACTCCATAAGTTGTGCTTAGCGGCTGAGTAATAGCTCAATTGGTTAATGATTTCAAACATGACAGTTCACTGATGCAGATCATATTGTACAAACGTTTCAGGCAATAACATATTTATGACTTTACAAGCATTTACTGTTTTATTTTTGTGAGTCATCTATATTTAATGTCTTGTGGTATATAAAAATAATTCAACACATAAAAAAATACTAAGTATTAAATAGAAAATTTTCAGGTGAAAGCTGTTTCCAATTGGGAATATAAACAAAGAACTCAACATACACATATGAATTTAAAATAATTATTTTTATTATTTAACTATATATGTTTTATTACTCTTATTATTTTATTACTTTTTCAGATTTTTTCAAACTAAATATAAGGTTTTTCTACAACTGGCTATTATTCAAGGGTAACACATGCTTTGTATATAACGGAGCTGACTAACCAGTAATAATGTGTTATATTTCATGCTAATTATATATTATAAAATGCTCTATCCTAATCATTAATATAGTGTAATTTATATTAAGGTCAAAGAAGACATAAATGAAGATTTTTATCTCTCTACTGTGATAGAGTGTATCTTGTGATGACATCATATTATTTACTGTAGAAGAAAAATAAGATGAAGAGAAAAATAAAAAGGATTTCCTTGAAGATATACTCTAATATTACTCTGGTGAATTGAAAAAAACTCTAGGTGAAAATAAACAAAAATAAACAATATACCTGATCAATATTTTTTAGATTGTTATTTTTAAAAATAAAAGCATACTCTTTTATTTTGAATGTGGTGGTGGTGGTAGCTTAGTTGCTAAGTCATGTCCGATTCTTTGCAACCCCATGGACTGTAGCCTGCCAGGCTCCTATGCCCATGATATTACTCAGGCTAGAATACTGGAGCAGGTGCCACTTCTTTCTTGAGGGGATCTCCCCAACTCGAGGATCAAACCTGTGTCTCCAGCACTGCAGGTGGAATATTTACCACTGAGCCACAGGGGAAGCCTTTATTTCAATTAAAGGATTTAAAATATTTACATATTAAAGTTTTCAATTGTCTATGCTTATGCTAATAATAAAAGATCCTTAGTGCATCTTGACAATTCTGCTGATAGTTGAGGATGACAAAATAACAAAATGAAAATACTCCCCTTTTAATGATAACATTTTCTTTACAGTTCAAGAACATGGGTATGAGTGTGTATCTATTTCACCTATCCATCTATCGAGAAAGATGGAGGAGGGCAGGAACAAATTTGTTGTTGTTCAGTCGCTCAGTCGTGTCTGACTTTTAGTGACCCTATGGTCTGCAGCACACTAGGCTCCCTGTCCTTCACCATCTCCTGGAGTTTGCTCAAATTCATTACCATTGAGTGAGTGATGCCATCCAGCCATCTCATCCATTATCATCCCCTTCTCCTTCTATCTTCAATCCCTCCCAGCATCAGGGTCTTTTCCAATGAGTCAACTCTTCGCATCAGGTGGTCAAAGTATTGGAGTTTCAGCTTCAGCATCAGCCCTTCCAATGAACACCCAGGACTGATCTCCTTGCAGTCTAAGGGACTCTCAAGAGTCTTCTCCAACACCTCAGTTCAAAAGCATCAATGCTTCAGTGCTCAGCTTTCTTTATGGTCCAACTCTCACATCCATACATGACCAATGGAAAAGTCATAGCTTTGACTAGACGGACCTTTGTCGGCAAAGTGATAATCTCTGATTTTTAACACGCTATCCAGGTTGATCATAGCTTTTCTTCCAAGGAGCAAGTATCTTTTAATTTCATGGCTGTAGTCACCATCTGCAGTGATTTTGGAGCCCAAGAAAATAAAGTCTCTCATTGTTTTCATTGTTGCCCCATCTATTTGTCATGAAGTAATGGGACCGGATGCAATGATCTCCATTTTGTGAATGCTGATTTTTAAGCCAGCCTTTCTCACTCTTCTCTTTCACTTTCATCAAGAGGCTCTTTAGTTCCTCTTTGCTTTCTGTCATAAGGGTGGTATCATCTGCATATCTGAGGTTATTGATATTTCTCCTGACAATCTTCATTCTGCTTGTGCTTCATCCAGCGTGGCATTTCACATGATATACTCTGCAGAGAAGCTAAATAAGCAGGGTAACAAAATACAGTCTTGACGCACTCCTTTGCCAATTTTGAACCAATACCCTACTTGATAATTAAGCAGGTACTGATGCCTTACTTGAGAATATTGTCTGTCTTGTCATGTGAGAGAAACTACTTTCAATTAAATAAAATTATCTTGAACAGATAAAATTTCTAAATACCAGTCAAACTGTAGGAAGAACAAGTACACGGGCTTAAAAGTTAGTTACAACTCAATGCTTCCAGTTATTTTTTGTAGTCAGATTTCAAGATCATATATATCCAATTAAAAATCCTTCATGTTAGTTTCTCTCTAGATGAATTTAGATGAAGAATACAATATAATCAACTAATTAAATGTCCTTTCAGTTCTTTCCTGATTCTAAGCCTTTACTGTGATGTCAATATCATCATGAACAATTTGCTTATATTATCACCATTATAATAAATAGAAATTTGTAATACTCATTTTATTATGAGCTCTTAAAACTATCTATTTTGTTAATATTAAACACTGTGAGCACTGTTTACAATAGTGAAGATATGGAAGCAACCAAAGGGCCCATCAACAGACAAATGGGTAAAGAAGATGTGCTATGTGTATACATACATATGTATATGTATACATATTAATATATGTTTATATATACACATGTATATTGGAATATCAACTAACCAAGAAAATGAATGAAATTCTGCCATTTGCAGCAATGTGGGTGAACTGAGAGAATAATATGCTGAGTGAAACAGGTGAGACAAAGATAAGTACTGTGTAAAATTAATTATGTGTGAAATGTAAAAAAATATTACAAATGAATGTATATACAAAACAGAAACAGACTCATATTATAGAAAACAAATTTTTGATTACCAATGGCAAGAGGAAAGGGTGGGGGACACTTCAGGGGTATGGAATTAAGAGATACAAACTACTATGTATAAAATAGGTAATCAATAAAGATAAGCACATATTGAAATAACTTTTAATGCAGTATAACCAATAAAAAATACTGAACCACTATGCTGTAAAGCTGAAATTAATATACTATAAATCAACTCTACTTTAATGGGCTTCCCAGATGGCTCAACGGTAAAGAATCTGCCTGCCGATATAGGAGACCTGGGTTTGATCTCTGGGTCAAGAAGATCCCTTAGAAAGGAAATGGCAACCCACTCCACTATTCTTGCCTAGAAAATTCCATGGACAAAGGAGCCTGGAGGTCTACAGTTCATGGGGTTGAAAAAAAAGAGTCAGACACAACTTAGTGACTAAAACAACAGCAACATACTTTGACAAAAAAATATTAAACACTGTCATTTTAAGAAATATATCCTTTGGATGATTATATTTTAAGGTTTTCAAAAAATAACATGTTTTGCATCTTCATGATTCTTATTCTTCATATTCTCTAGATTATGACCTTCACATTGCCAACTTCATCTACTTGTTTCATATTCCATATTGGGGAGGGAAGGGGAAGTGAGCTAAGAGATTTAGAACATAGTAAACATCATTTGAATGGCTTTTACAACTGCTTAAGTTTTGCACAGTCACAAAGTTTGAATATCATAACAATATTAGTATTCAATAAAAAAGCAAATAAAGTCAGTTCTTGTGCTTGAGGGGGTGAATAAAAGATTCAACTCCCTGAAGCTATTCAAACAACAAGGTATTTTGTGATGACTTAATAATGTCCTTTTGCAAGGCAAGGTAGTAGCTGAGTCCTCAGAGAATGAAGGGAATACATTCATTTAAAAATCATGAGTAAACCCAATAAAAATCATTTTTATTCCAAAGAAATAATGGATATTAGTTGCTTCTGTCAGTATAAAATTGAACTGTGGGCTTCTCTGGTGGCTCAGTGATGAAGAATACACCTGCTAATGCAGGAGACACGGGTTCGATGCCTGGTCCAAGAAGATCCCACAGGCAGCGGAGCAACAAAGCCCATGCACCACAACTATTAAAACTGTGATCTAGCGCCCTGGAGCTTCATCTACTGTGCCCACGTGCCACGGCTACTGAAGCCTGTGTGGTCTGGAGCCTACGCTCTGCAACAAGAGAAGCCACCACAATGAGGAGCCCATACACTGCCAATAGAGAGCAGCCCTTGCTCACCACAACTAGAGAGAAGCCTGTTAGCCAACAGAGACCCAACACAGCCAAAAATACATACATAAAAGAGCTGCATGAATGGACATGTTGATATAAAAATCGTACATCTGTCCTGTTTAGTTCGGGTAGTCATTTGGATGTATAAATTCCAATAAAAATTTCTGTAAATTTTAATTATTTAATGTTCTGTACTTAGTCACTGAATCATGTCCAACTCTACGATCTCATGAACTATAGCCCGCCAGGCTGCTCTGTTCATGGGAATTCTCCAGGCAAGAATACTGGAGTTAGCTGCCCTGTCCTTCTCCAGGGGATCTTCCCAACCCAGGGATTGAACCCAGGTCTCCTGCATTGCAGGCGGATTCTTTACTGTCTGAGCCACCAAGGAAGCCCTAATTATTTAATAGGCACTAAAAAGTGTCACAAACTGTGAAATTTCTCCTAAAGACTATATTTTAGCTTTTTAAATAAAGTTTACAGCACAGGAATGATATCACCAAACTGGCAACATAAGTCTTTCATCAACAGAGGAATGGATGAGAGAAGATGTGGCACCGATATATAATAGAATATTGCTGCTGCTGCTGCTGCTAAGTTGCGTCAGTCGTGTCCGATTCTGTGCAGCCCCACAGACGGCAGCCCACCAGGTTCCCCCGTCCCTGGGATTCTCCAGGCAAGAGCACTGGAGTGGGTTGCCATTTCCTTCTCCAATGCATGAAAGTGAAAAGTGAAAGTGAAGTCCCTCAGCCGTGTCCGACTCTTAGCGACCCCATGGACTGTAGCCTATCAGGCTCCTCCGTCCATGGGATTTTCCAGGTAAGAGTATTGGAGTGGGTCTCCAGTGCCTTCTCCATTGCTCAACCATAAAAGGAATGAAACTGAGTCATTTGAAGAGATGTGGATGTACCCAGATAGTGTCATACAGAGTGAGGTAAGTCAGAAGGAGAAAAGCAAATACTGTATCAATATATTAACACATATATGTGAAATCTAGAAAAATGGTATAGATGATCTTACTTGCAAAGCAGAAACAGAGACACAGATGTAGAGAATGAATACCTGGATGCCAAAAGGGGATGAGGGGGATGGGAAGAAATGGGAGATTGGGATATATATATATATATAATTGATAATGTGTATAAAATAAATAAGTAATGAGAACTTTGCAACCCCATGGACCTGTCAGGCTTCTCTGTCCAAGGAATTATCCAGGTAAGAATGCTGGATTGGATAGCCATTCCCTTCTCCAGGGGATCTTCCCAACCCAGGGACTGAACCCAGGTCTTCTGCATTGCAGGCAGTTTCTTTACCATCTAAGCCACCAGGGAAGCCCCCTAAAAAATGAGAACATGCTCTACAATACAGGGAACTCTACTTAATGCACAATGGTGACCGGAATGAGAAGGAAGTCCAAAACGGAGGGCATATATGTATATGTATGGGTGATTCATTTTCCTGTTCAACAGAAACTAATATAACATTGTAAAGCAACTATATTCCAATAAAAATTGGTTTCAAAATAAAGACCCAGAGGGATGGGATGGAGAGGGAGGTGGGAGGGGGGATCGGGATGGGGAATACATGTAAATCCATGGCTGATTCATGTCAAGGTATGGCAAAAACCACTACAATACTGTAAAGTAATTAGCGTCCAAATAATAAAAATAAATGGGAAAAATAAATAAAATATATATGAAATACATATATATGACACCAAATAGTCAAAACAATCTTGAGAAAGAGCAAACTGGGAGGCATTATAGTTCCTTGTTTCAACAGCACATATAGTTCCTTGTTTCAACAGCATATCTTTATTATGATAAAGGTACAGTAAGCAAAAGAGTAGGGTACTGACCCTAAAATAGACACAAAATGTAAGAGTGTTTAGAGCCTAGAAATAAGCCTAAGTCAACCAATATTTGACAAGGGTTCTAAAAGTACTCAGTGGATAAAAGACAACCACTGCAATAGATGGTGTTGGGAAAATTGGATATTCACATGTAAAAGAATGAAACTAGACCCCTATTATACCATTCATAAAACTTAATTCAAAATACATTAACAACTAATATGTAAGACATGAAACTCTTACAGAATAAAACATACGAAAATACCTATTTGACATGGGTTTTGGCAAAGTTTTTTTGGATATGACATCTAAAGCACAAACAAAATATAAATAAGCAAGTGGGATTACATTATACTGAAAAGTTTCCGTATAGCAAGAGAAAGAATGAGCAAAGCAAAAAGACAGCCTATAGAATGGGAAAAAGTATTTTCAAACCATATATCTGATATTATATCCAAAATAAATAATGAACTCATACAATTCAACAGCATAAAACAAAACAAAACAAAAAAATCCCAAAACAATCCAATTTAAAAATTAGCAAAAGACCTGAAGAGAAGTTTCTTCAGAAAAGATATACAAAAGTCCAGCAGGTACATGAAAATATGTTTAATATCACTAGTCATTAGGGAATGTAAATCAAAACCACAATGAGATGTCATGTCACAACTATTAGAATGGCTATTATAATAAAAGATAAGAAATAACAAGTGTTTGCAAGGATGTAGGGAAAAGGGAACCCTCATACACTGTTGATGAGATTGTATACTTGTAGCCACTGAAGAAAACAGTATAGAGGTTCCTCAAAAACTTCAAACAGAACTATCATATGATCCAACAATTCCACTTTTGTGAATATGTTAAAGAAATTAAAACATTATTTTAAAAAATATCTGAACCCCCATGTACATAGCAGCATTATTTACTAAAGCCAAGATGTGGAAACCTCCTTAGTGTCCATGGACAGATAAGTGGAAAAAAGATGCTATGGCTATATACACACAATGGAATGCTATTCAGTCATAAACAGAAGGAAATTCTGCCACCTGTGACAACATGAATAGATGTTATAGACATTATGCTAAGTGAAATAAGACAAAGACAAAGATTGTATAATCTCACCTGAATGTGGAAAGCAAATAAACAAAATTATATAAAAGTGAAACAGATTTCTGGTTACCAGAGGCAGAGTTTGGGGTGGTGGAAAATGGAGGAAGATGGCCAAAAGGTACAAACTTCCAGTTATAAGATAAATAAGTACTAGGAGTATAATATACAGCATGGTGAATACAGATAACTTTGTTGTATGATATAAATGAAAGCTGCTAACAGAGTAAATCCTAAGATTTCTCATCACAATTTTTTTCTTTTTTTTTTTTTAACTTTTCTTCATGAGATGTACTTTATGAAATGATGAATGCTAACTAAATTTATAGTGGTAATCATTTCACAATACAAGTCAAACCATTATCCAGTATACCTTAACGTAATAGAGCAATGCATGTCAATTATATCTTAATAAAGTTGGAGAAAAATAAAAAATATGGGCTAAAATATCAGTATCTTTGAAATACAATAGTAATGCATTTTTAAACTACTGAGGTGTCCATTAACGATACTTTGAAATGTGCATTGTATTATCTTTTCAGCAAGGTCCTAAACTTTTCTAGCCTTCTTAATATTTTCATCCTAATAGAATATTTCTTATTGTCTACCACATATATTCAGTGTTATTAGACCATAAATTTAACATTCATTGAAATCAGTAAGCTAAACGAAGACTGCTTATATAGTCACCATTTGCACCAAATTTTTCAGGACAGATGCAATTCCCTGAATATAGAAGCAAATTAGATTTAATTTGTATAACATCTGAGGCTCTGTCAAATAAACACATGACAAATTAGGAAAAATTGTGTGAACGTATTTTAAACCACACATCTTAATTTTGGATTTAAAATGTATAATCACTGAAAGAACTTCTCATGTTAGTGAGACTTTGAATCTCAGTGAAAATTCTTATGTTCTATAGCATATTCTGTCCCTTTGTATATAATACACGCGTGCATGCTTAGTCACTTCAGTCGTGTCAGACTCTTTGCCACCCTATGGACGGTAGCCTGTCAGTCTCCTTTGTCCAGGCAAGAATACTGAAGTGGGTTGCCATTTCCTCCAGGGGATCTTCCTGACCCAGGGATCAAACCCATGTCTCATATGTCTCCTGCATAAGCAGGCGTAGCTCTTTACCACTAGTGCTACCTGGGAAGTCTGCGTATATAATACATTTTATTGTATTTTATATTACAGAAATATTCATTTACATGTAGAAAATCTAGAAAAATACAGATAAGCTCCCAATAAAAGAAAAATAAGAAGCAAGTACAATTTCACCATTCACAGTATGTTTAGGCTTTGCTCAGTTTCTTTAACATTTAAGCACTTAATTTTGACCTGCTTTTCATTTCCCCTGTATCTAGATTTCAGACTGTCTCCATTCTACTGCTTTTATCTAACAATGTGATTTTTGTCATTTAGGTCTATTTTTTAAAATTTCTCCCGCTCTCACCTTCTTGAACTATTCTTTAAAAGGAAATGTAGCTTTCCTCTCTTTCAGAAAGGCTGAAAATCTTTCACTTGTCTGAGCCTCTTTCCCACAAAAAGCAGAGGAACCTGGTGTCAAAGCCAATTGCGGTAGATTTTCCTGGAAGCCCTTCTGCTTACACTCCACTTGGGTAGAAATGATCTTCACAAACCTTGAGGAGATACTCTCATTTCACTCTCAGTGTGCATCTTAGCTTTGATGGTAGAGACCTGGACTCCACTTGAGGGCAGAGACTTCTCACTGCCACAAACATTAAGTAATTTTCACTCCTTCCTGAGATTAATCTCAGCATTATTTTGGCAAGTGGTCATGCTATTCTTGGGTCTCTGAATAGCACTTTTTCTTAAGGGGCACTTGCTGGTTTCCTGTGTGAACTTTCTGGGAAAGTACAACGTTATGATTGGCTTGTACTATATGAAGGTTTAAATGGCACCTTTAAACAACCCATTTCAGAAATAAATGACACAAAACCAGAAAGAAAACTTATATACAGTTCAAAAACATTTGTGTGTGTGTGTGTGTGTGTGTGTGTGTGTGTGTGCGCACGCGCATGCCACTCACCAGCATATCTTGGAGATAACATAGGTTCAGTTACAGACCACCATAAATAAAGTGAATATTGCAATAAAGTGGGTCACACAGATTTTTAAGTTTCCCAGTGAATGTAAAGTTTATATTTACACTATACAGTAGTCTATTAAGTGTGTAATAGCATTATGTCTATTAATATATGTACAAACCTTAATTAAAAATAGTTTATTGCTAAAAAATATCAACCATCATCTGAGCCCTCAGTGAGTCATGAGAGCAATGTAGAGAGTGAACTTGTGGACACAAGGGGAAGGAGACGGTGGGACAAGCTGTGAGGTTAGGACTGACATGCATATGCCACCGTGTGTAAACAGACAGCTGGTGGGAAGCTGCCGCACAGCGCAGGTTGTTCAGCGCGACGCTCTGTGATAATCTCAGAGGGGAGGACGGGGGCTGGGGGTGGGACGGAGGCTTAAAAGGAAGGGGATATATGTATACATGTGGCTGATTCTTGTTGTGTAGCAGAAACTAACAAAACATGGTAAAGCAATTTTACGCCAATTTAAAAAATATAAAATTTTTAAGAGATGTCACTGATCACAGACCACCACAAAAATACAATAATGAAGTTTTAAATACTGTGAGAATTAGCAACACACGACACAGAGACATGATATGAGCAAATGCTGTTGAAAAAATGACACCAATAAATGTGCTTAACACAGTGTTGTCACAACCCTTCAGTTTGTAAGAAATGAAGTTTCTATGAAATACAGTAAAGCAAAGTACAATAAAATAAGGTATCCCCATACTTTAAAACATATAAAACATACATTGAGACATTTCTCCCCACTGGAAAGTTCATGGTAGAAAGCTCAAGTTAAGAACAGGCACTATAACTTGATTTTTAAAGTGTTGAAATAAGTATGCTACTTAATTCTGAAAAACACTGTGTAAGGCATTTTCTTTCTTTTGTAATGCTATATGCACCTGTTGGTCTCTTCAATGAAGCCAGTTGGAGAAGCCATAGGTACAAAACAAAACAACAGTTAGAGTCAGCCATTCAGAAGTCACTATGATATTGCCACTCAAAGCTTGCACTACAGAAAGAATTAAATAGGCAAAAGGATTAGGAACTCTTGTGTGATAGATTTCTACCCTGCTTCTAGTATTAATTAGCTCAAAAACTTTGGTCAGGTTTCAACATGTCTATGCCTTCGTTTCCTAAAAAATAAAATGAGGATAGCCGACCAAGTGATCTCTCAATTCTCATCTGTCCTTAGAATCCTAGTGTCTGTGATTTTATTTCTATTATCCAAGAAGAAAAAATAAATCCATCAATTATGGTAAACTTTAATTTGAAATATGGAGAAAAGAGGTTTTATTGGATATGATGCTCTCATGTAGCTCTAGGTAGGTTGATTTTAGGTAATTTTTTCAATTGCCAACATCTTCACCAGTGAAATGAGAATAATTTAAAGTTCCATGTGTTCTTCTGATTTTCTAGTGAGCAAAAATAGGTGTAAAGATTCTACTAATTTTAAATTTCAATGCATATGTGACATCATTTTTATGTATGTGCAAATATACATCTATCAAGTATGTACATGATAGTCCTTAGTATTTTTACCTTAGCTACCCATATGCTTGTTGGCTAGATAACTGATTAGTACATTCTACCACAGGTACTACATGGACAACACCAAAACTTTTCTACAGTATATATAGGTCTGGACAGGAGCTGCAAGACTCCTCTGTCCATGGGATTTCCCAGGTAAGAATACTGTAGTGGATTGCTATGCCCTCCTCCAGGGGATCTTCCCAATCAAGGGACCGAACCCATGTCTCTTTACCACTAGCACCATCTGGGAAGCACCAAAATTTTCCTCGTCAATGTGTAAATTGATCTGTTATAGGTAGGTGAAACCATATCTCAAACAATATCTTCTCTTCACAGTCCACCAGCGGGAGAGCAGCTTCTTTGCAGCTAAGTGTGGCCACATGGCTTCCTTCTGTCCAATGGTCACTCCACATGGGTGAGTGATGTGTGCAGTTTTTGAGTTAAGTTCCTAAACAGCTTCTGATTATCTCCCAGCCACTCTTTCCTTTCTCCTCCTTCTCTTTGCAAAATTGTTGCAGATGGATCAGTCCTTAGAATCATGGAGATAAAAAAAAAAAAAAAAAAAAAAACAGGGCCACTCTCCATCCTTCAAACTCTTACTCTGGATCATTATGTCAGAGAAAGAAACTGCTATGTTACTTAAGCTTCTATATTTTGGGATGTTTTTTGTTAAAGGAGCTTAGTACAATACCAATATAGTGCCTGCTGTCCCGGATTAATTATTCATATCATCCCCTTTCATGCTCAAAAGTGTCCTAGGTTGGATGACAAATGACACAGTCACCCTAGCTCTATACCCACAAAAGGTTATTTTTTATATTGTGAGTTCATTTTCCCCTCTTGAGAAATATTTTGCCCCAATAAGCATTATCATTCAACTACACTGTTTATTATAAAAAGTATTCTCACCTTTGAACAACCTGAAGGGCAGAAACTGATGCTTTTCTTATGTTTTGAAAGTGAAACAGGACAAACTCTACAAAGCTTTTGAAGATAAAGGCACAGGACAAAAAAGCAGCTCAGCACAATCCTCATTCTTGAAAAAAATAGCTTTCAAAACTGTATTTCAACTTGAAGATTATCTGCCTATCAAAAACAAGAAAAGCCAACAATTCCATGGGGACAGCCAAGTCATGGCCAAGAGTTAACCAGAAAGTGCAAGGGAAACCAGTCGTGGTCTGGGAGGAGGGGATGGCTTTGATGCATTAGATCCCTCCGAGGAATAAAGGATATAATGTGTCACATTGTAAACTCTCTCGAAGGTCTTGGCCAGAAGGCAAAAATTCTATGACACAAAACTTCATGCCAGAACTAGGGACCAAGTGCTGGACAAGACTGGGGAACATAGCCCTGCCCTTGTTTTGGTCTTTCTGGGCAATACCACCATGTCCCCCTTCCTCTTCAGCAAGTGCTACCACACCACTCTTATGCATCAGGACTAATTCCATCATACCTTTTATTCTTGTTTTGATCAGTCACTAGGAATCTCACATAATCCCACAGTTTCATTTCAAATCTGTCTCTATGCATCCACGTTTCTGTGGCCTTCTCCTGCTGTCTCTACCCCTCCAAACCTTTATCTACTATGTGTGGGAACTGAGGGTCAGAGTCAAACAAAACTTCCTATTCTCAACCTCTCTTATGATCATTCACTTCACCTTCTTTCCCTGCGACCTGATTCTCCTACAAGGACACTGCTTTCCTACAGTTCCCTACAGTTGGTGGATTTCTTTTTTTTTCCTTTGTGGCCTTGTTCATACCCGCAGGTATGGAGGAGGGCCTTCTTTGCTCCTCATTGCTACTTTCAGATGTCTCCCTCCCTTTGTCCTGAAAACAGGACAAGAAAACAGACTGAGGCTTCATCCATCAAACCTCACCACCTATCACCAGCCTTTTCTTAGTCATTCTATAATGTTATTTCTTGGAAGTTTACACTTCCCATAATGTCATTCTCTAAAGTTACCCTCCCACTTCTTTGTGAGTTACATATACCTGTGAATAATTCTTCTTATTCCCTGGATTCTCAACTCCTTCACCTTCTTTACTCCAGAGATCCTGTTCTTCCCTCAGAGATCCTCTCTCACTGTTTCTTGGCCTTGCTATTACTAATAACTGCATTCCCTCAGTAATATCAATGTAACCACCCCATTCACCAAATGACATCTATCCTTTCTTATTTTTTCCAATTTAATTGAGATGTAATTGACATACATTATTGTGTAAGTTTAAAATGCACAATGTGTTGATTTAATAAACTTATATGTTGCAAAATGATTACCACCATAGGATTCGCCAACACCTCCATCATGTTATATAAACACCATTTATTTTATTCTGGAGGATGTTTCCTACCTTTTTAAATTTACTCCCTTTAACATGCCTACTCCAACATTTCTGCAACTACAACCACAGTCCTTTGAGCCCGCCAATGTTTTACGCTTTCACCCTGCTCCTACCCTTTCCTCTTCTTTAATGAGCATAGTTAGATTCCACTACTAATTATTATGATTTCTTTGTATACCTCCTTCTATTGGTTACTCTTTTCTGGCAAAATCTCAACCTTGGTTAAGCCACATTTTCCATGTATTCGCACAGAAAAATCAGTTGAAAAAATACATACAGTGTATTAAATGGCGTTACTTCTCTTGACTCACTCATCTAAAACGGTCTCTTAGTGTTGTTTTCTTTTGTTTTTAGTAAGCACACTATGACCCCAATAGCCAAATCCAGACTAACGTCTGATTTTACAAATAATGTTGTATGGGGGAGCACAGCCATACCCGTAGTTTGTGCTTGTGTATTGTCTATGGCCCTGGAGAAGGAAATGGCAACCCACTCCAGTATTCTTGCCTGGAGAATCCCATGGACAGTGGAGCCTGGCGGACTATAGTCCACCGGGTCGCAAAGAGTCAGATACGACTGAGCGACTTCACTTTCTTATTGTCTATGGCTGCTTTCCCTGTAAGTCAGAACTGAGAAATTGTGACAGAGTCCAAATAGCCCAAAGCTAAAGTCTTTACTATCTGGTCCTTCATAGAAAAAGTGTGCCAATCTCTTCTCTCCTCCATTCACTCTCTAGTTCTTCTAGGAGAAAACTTAAAATCTTCTCCTTCTTCTCAACTTTTCAACAGTACCCCTCTGATCCTCACTTCCAGCTGAAGCTCTTATTTTTGATTTTATTTAGAAAAAAAAGCAGCATGCTTGGAAGATCCATGACACCACCACTGTTCTTTCTCTCCACTAGTGTCTAGGTCAAAATAATCAATAATTTCAATTCTAATTGACAGTTTTCATTTTGTTACTAGAGATAAATATTCATGTTCATCTCTACCTTAGATCTTTCTTCTCATCCACTCAAGAGTGTCACTCTAGCAATTTTCATGTTCTTTACTAAATTATCCATCCATTTTCCCCTCTCTACTGGATCACTCACATTAGCATACAAACATGCTGTGAATTCTTCCATCTTCAGAATTTCTTCCTTTGATGCCCACATTTTCTTTAAGCTTTTCATTCACTTTTTAGTTCTCCTTTGTAGAAGAGTTTCTCAAAAGAGTTGTCACTACCTCTACATTCTTTCCTGAACTCACTGCAATTAGACCATTACTTCCATCACTCAAATAAAATTTCTCATCAGGTTTACTACGAACCTCCATCCTGCTAAATTCAACAGTCTATATTCAGCATTTTTTTTTCATACCTAATCTACTAGCAACACTGAGAGTGAATCCCTTATTCTCATAACTCCTTCTTTAGTAGGTTTCTAGGACATTGTACTTTTTGCTGATTTTCTCCCCACGTTACTAAAGGCTGTTCTTCCTCCCCCAACCTTTAAGCTTTACTTAAAGGTAAAGCTTACTTGGGCTTACTTCATGGGGCTCTCCACTTTCTCTTGGTCATCTCACCCAGGCCCATGGCTTTCAGTACCAACTCTGTCCCATGATTACCATATTCTCCTCTGATTTCCACACTCATACAGCCAAATATTTGCAATCTTCTAAAAAAATTGTATGTCCAAAATCCAATTCCTGACATCTGTCTTCCCCCAAAACATGGTCCCCCAGACAATATGCCCCATTCCAGGCAATGGAAATTCCTGTCAGGTAAAAATTTTTGATTCACCTGATCTTCTTCCTTTCATACTTTCTTATCTCAGAAGCTGAGTCTTTACATTGGCCTGTGAATTTCTTTATGATCTGATTTCCAGTGCCTCTGTGAATAACCTCTGACTACTCTCCTCCCTGCTCCGTCTGTTTCAGCTGTTCTGCTCTTGGTTTGAGCATCCAGGAATGGTTCAACCGCAGGGTCATTGCATTTATTCTGCAGGCCTATCCTGTGCTGACAATTTATAACCCCATCTCTGCTTTATTTTTCTCCCTAATATTTAATCCCACCTGATATACTTCATTTTTATTATATATTTGCCTCCTTTCACCCACTAGAATGTAGATTCCATCACATTGGATTTTTCATTCCTTTTCTTCAGTGCAGTATCCCCAGCATCTGGAATAGTTTCTGGCTCACAGCAGGTTTTCAATACATATTTCTTGAGTTTAAAAATGCATTAACATTCTTTAATGATTGTAAAAGTAAGCAGACATATAAAAATTGCTGTAGGAGAAAGAAGAATCAAGAGGTTTTCTCACAGAGACATTTTCTCTTATCTGACCCTGAAATGCTAGTAAATACAATTAATCACAAGATTGTGTGTGTGTGTTTATTAATTTATATTCTGTTTAATAAAGTATAAGCTGTCAGTTCTGAAAGGTTTTGTTGGGGGACCTGAAGTGGAAAATTGGCTGCTTTGCATATTTTCCTTCTTGTGAACTGAGTTTGAGAAAAATCCCTGGTGGTCACACTAAACATGCTCCATTGGACTGAGTTAGCTCACAGACTAGTCTGCAGGCTTTTATCTCCCATTCACCAGTTTCAATGCAACAACTTTATAAACTATGAAATGCTCCATTTTTTCCCAGGTAAAATGGATTACAACTCAAATGCCTTCTTGGTATGGTCAGTGTCTCCTAGAAAAAAACGAAACCAGTAAAGCCCTCACTACCACAGAGAGGGGAATCAGATGATACAAGACAATAAGATACCACTCTGTGGATGGAGGTGTCCACTGAAATAACCTAATCATCTTTGAGTACAGATTTGGGATTTGGATAGGGGATACAGCCTATGAGATTACCCTTTTAGCCCAATTAATCCGGTCACTCACTGAGTTCATTCTGACAGTTCTTCAGAAAGCACTTTGCACAATGCACTGCCGTATGCATTGTCCTTGTTCATTGTTCAGTCGCTTAGTTATGTCCGACTCTGCAAACCTATGAACTGCAGCACCCCAGGCTTCCCTGTCCTTCATTATCTTCCAGAGTTTGCTCAAACTTGCGTCCACTGAGTCAGTTATGCCATCCAAACATTTCAACCTGTCGTATACATTGCAAATGTGGTAATAAATAAAATTGTACACAATCTTATTGTGATATGTAAATTCTATCAGGCAAAAATCTAATGTATAAACATAAATATCAGGTAGTGATTATAATTATGAGATATACATGATATGTGATGATATGACAGAAATTGGAAAACTATAGAGTGACCAGTGATGGCTCATGAGAATGATTTCAAAAAACAAGATGAGACCTGATTTAATGGGGGTATTAAGAAATATTTCTGGCAAAGTGAGCAGTTAGTTCTAGTACCAAGACATCTAAACAGGAATAAGTAAATGCTGCATGGCGTCACAATTATGTCTAAGCTACAAAGTGGTCAGTCCAGGGCTGTCTTTTCCATAAAAATAAATTTTATTGAATATTTAATAATAAAACTAACAGGCAACAATTACATAAACGTGAAAAATAGAGGGTAAGAGAAGTTAAACGAAACCCATATATACTCCCACTACCAGAAGATTTTATTTTCACTTGCATACAATGTGTTATTACTTTTATTTCTTTAGCATATCTCTGAGCATGCTTAATTAGATATATTCTTGAGGAAAACTCTAATAAACCAGACTTCAAGTCTGGTCTTCATAATTATGGCAGCTTTATAAAGCATATTTGGTATTCTAACAGGAGGTCTATTAACTCTCATTCTATATTTTCATTTAATTTCATTTCCTGTATATTAAATAAATAATTAACAAGAATTAGGGAGCTTTGTTTTTAACTAATTAGGCAGAAATACATTTCAAATAGAGCTGGTATCTTATGCATACATATATCAAACTATGAAATCTGAATTCCTATTATTGGGCCTAAGGCTACAAAGATTAGGTAAGTGTTAGTTGCTGAGTCATGTACAACTCTTTGAGACTCCATGGTCTGTTCCCCATATTCTCTAGGCAAGAATACTGGAGTGGGTTGCTATTCCCTTCTCCAGGTTATCTTCCCAACCAAGGGATCAAACCAGGGTCTCCTGCATTGCAGGCAGACTTTTTACCATCTGAGTTACCAGGGAATCCCACTAGGTAAAGAAGATATTAAAAAATTCCTGGATGATTCAAATGTTATCAGTTCAGTTAAGTTCAGTCACTTAGTCGTGTTCGACTCTCTGTGACCCCATGAACTGCAGCACTCCAGGCCTCCCTGTCCATCACCTACTCCCAGAGTTCACCCAAACTCATGTCCATTGAGTCGGTGATGCCATCCAACCATCTCATCCTTTGTTGTCCCCTTCTCCTCCTGCCGTCAATCTTTCCCAGAGTCAGGGTCTTTTCAAATGAGTCAGCTCTTTGCATCAGGTGGACAAAGTATTGGAGTTTCAGCTTCAACATCAGTCCTTCCAATGAACACCCAGGACTGATCTCCTTTAGGATGGACTGGCTGGATGTTCTTGCAGTTCAAGGGACTCAAATGTTATACCAAGGTTGACTTCAGCTACTGAACTACATAATCACTCTACCTATAAATAAACTTATGATATTAAATATTCTGGGGAAAAGGAGTCCTCTCTAATTATGTCCCCAAATGGATCAACATGCTATCCTAATTTACCGCTATGCACCTGACCATGGGAAGAAGTATTGGTTTAGCACTGAGGGATCTTGGATTACTACCAGCTTTATCAACTGGATGGCATTGGGCACATCATTCAATTTTTGTGCCAGAAATCTATGATTTCTACCAAAGCATTCATAATCCCTCTCTCTTGGCATCCAGGGATGTTATGAAGATTACAAGAGATTATCTAAATATATCAATTATTGTTGTTGTTGAGTCGCTAATTCACGTCTCAGTCCTTATGATTCCTGGACTGTAGGATGCCAGGCTATATCAATTATAGTAGATTAATTATTACAGCATGTTGATTGAACTGGGATATTATATGTGATCATATGTTAAAATCAACATTCTAGGAATCAGCAAACTAAGATGGACTGGAATAGGTGAATTTAACACAGATGACCACTATATCTACTACTGTGGGCAGGACTCCCTTAGAAGAAATGGAATAGCCATCATAGTGAAAAAAAAAGTCTGAAATGCAGTACTTGGACACAATATCAAAAACTACAGACTGATCTCTGTTCGTTTCCAAGGCAAACCATTCAGTATCACAGTAATCCAAGTCTATGCCCAGACCAGTAACACTGAAGAAGCTGAAGTGGAATGGTTCTATGAAGACCCTCAAGGTCTTCTAGAATTAATACCCCAAAAAGATGTCCCTTTCATTATAGGGGACTGGAATGCAAAAGTAGGAAATCAAGAAACAGCTGGAGTAACAGGCAAATTTGGCTTTGGAGTACAGAATGAAGCAGGGCAAAGGCTAATAGCGTTTTGCCAAGAGAATGCACTGGTTATAGCAAACACCCTCTTCCGATCACACAAGAGAAGACCCTACACATGGACATCACCAGACGGTCAACACCAAAATCAGATTGATTATATTATTTGCAGTCAAAGATGAAGAAGCTCTATACTGTCATCAAAAACAAGGATGGGAGCTGACTGTGGCTCAGATCCTGAACTGCTCATTGCCAAATTCAGACTTAAATTGAAGAAAGTGGGGAAAACAACTAGACCATTCAGGTATGACCTAAATCAAATCCCTTATAACTATACAGTGGAAGTGAGAAATACATTTAAGGGACTAGATCTGATAGAGTGCCTGATGAACTATGGATGGATGTTCATGACATTGTACAAGAGACAGGAATCAAGACCATCCCCTAGAAAAAGAAATGAAAAAGAGCAAAATTGCTGTCTGAGGAGCCTTACAAATAACTCTAGAAAAAGAGAAGCAAAAAGCAAAAGAGAAAAGGAAGGATATATCCATCTGAATGCAGAGTTCCAAAGAATAGCAAGGAGAAATAAGAAAGCCTTTGTCAGAGATCAATGCAAAGAAATAGAGGGAAAAAATAGAATGGGAAAGACTAGAGATCTCTTCAAGAAAATTAGAGATACAAAGGGAACTTTTCATGCAAAGATGGGCTCAATAAAGGACAGAAATGGGATGGATCTAACAGAAGCATAAGATATTAAGAAGAGATACCAAGAATATACAGAATAACTATATAAAAAATATTTCCATGACCCAGATAATGACAATGGTGTGATCACTCACACTCACCAAGAGCCAGACATCCTATAATGAGAAGCCAAGTGGGTCTTAGGAAGCATCACTACGAACAAAGCTAGAGAATGTGATGAAATTCCAGTTGAACTATTTCAAATCCTAAATGATGATGCTGTGAAAGTCCTGCACTCAATATGCCAGCAAATTTGGAAAACTCAGCAGTGGCCACAGGACTGGAAAAGGTCAGATTTCATTCCAATCCCTAAGAAAGGCAATGCCAAAGAATGCTCAAACTACCACACAATTGTGCTCATCTCACACGCTAGTAAAGTAATGCTCAAAATTCTCCAAGCCAGGCTTCAGCAATATGTGAACTGTGAACTTTCAGATGTTCAAGCGGTTTTTGAAAAGGCAGAGGAACCAGAGACCAAATTGCCAACATCTGCTGGATCATCTAAAAAGCAAGAGAGTTTCAGAAAAATATCTATTTCTATTTCTGCTTTATTGACAAACAAAGCCTTCAACTGTGTGGATCACAATAAACTGTGGAAAATTCTGAAGATGGGAATACCAGCCCACCTGACCTTGAGAAACCTGTATGCAGGTCAGGAAATAACAACTAAAACTGGACATGGAACAACAGACTGGTTCCATATAGGAAAAGGAGTATGTCAAGGCTGTATATTGTCACCCTGCTTATTTAACTTATATGCAGAGTACATCATGAGAAACGCTGGGCTGCATGAAGCACAAGCTGGAATCAAGACTGCCGGGAGAAATATCAATAACCTCAGATATGCAGATGACACCACCCTTATAATAGAAAGTGAAGAAGAACTAAAGAGCCTCTTGATGAAAGTGAAAGAGGACAGTGAAAAAGTTGGCTTAAAGCTCAACATTCAGAAAATTAAGATGATGGCATCTGGTCCCATCACTTCATGGGAAATAGATGGGGAAACAGTGGAAACAGTGAGAGACTTTATTTTTCTGGGCTCCAAAATCACTGCAGATGGTGACTGTAGTCACCATGCTTACTCCTTGGAAGGAAAGTTATAACCAGCCTAGACAGCATATTAAAAAGTAGAGACATTACTTTACCAACAAAGGTCTGTCCAGTCAAGGCTATGGTTTTTCCAGTGGTCATGTATGGATGTGAGAGTTGGACTATAATGAAAGCTGAGCACCGAATTGATGCTTTTGAACTGTGGTGTTGGAGAAGACTCTTGAGAGTGCCTTGGACTGCAAGGAGATCCAGCCAGTCCATCCTAAAGGAGATCAGTCCTGGGTATTCATTGGAAGGACTGATGTTGAAGTTGAAACTCCAATACTTTGGCCACCTGATGTGAAGATCTGACTCATTTGAAAAGACCCTGATGCTGGGAAAGATTGAGGGCCGGAGGAGAAGGGAACGACAGAGGATGAGATGGTTGGATGGCATCACTGACTCAATGGACATGGGTTTGGGTGGACTCTGGGAGTTGGTGGTGGACAGGGAGGCATGGCGTGCTGTGGTTCATGGGGTTGCAAAGAGTCGGACATGACTGAGCAACTGAACTGAACTGATATGTTAAAAAGTAAAACATTCTGCACAAATTTATAATATAATACCTCTATTTTCATATCTGTGGTTCACAAGGCAATAAAATGCACACAAAGTCATTCTCAACCAACAAGGTCCTACCTATAGCACAGGAACTCTGCTAACTGTTATGTGGCTGCCTGGGATGGGAGAGGATTTTGAGGGATATTGGATACATGTATGTGTACGGCTGAGTCCCTTTGCTGTCCTCCTTAAAGTACTACAACATTGTTAATCAGCTATACTGCAATACAAAATATAAAATTTAAAATTATATATTAAGAGAATATATAATTATGCATATATATGTGTGTGTGTGTATATATATATATATATATAAAACTGAATCACTTTGCTGTGCAGCAGAAATTAATGCAACAGTATAAATAAACTTTACTGCAATAAAATAAAATAAAAAATAAAAAAGTTTTCAGATTACTGTAGCCTTTTTCCATTTGAAACTTTGATTTGTAATCAAACTTAAAGTTAGTCTTGGGTTTTAGATCATTCGGAGCCTCACAAGAATTAGGGGTGAAAGTCCATCTGTGGTTTCCCATCACAAATTCACAATTTCAAGTAGAAGAAAACAAAGAAACTTGCCTATACAGTTTTGTTGTTGTTTATTTGTTTGTTTAATTGAAATTCTTTAGCAAAAGGTTTAATCAGTTGTTTGTACTGATTGGCTAATTACAATACATTTAACCAAGTGCAAAACATCTGGTCAATTTGATTGAGTCCATTATTCAAGCTGCCAATTTTATTTTAAAGAATGCTAATAACCACATTTTGATCATTATAGTTAGCCCCAAATTTCTAAATGATTTGAATCACTCCCCTTCCTCTTTTGGTGGTGATGTTTGGTAAAACTAGCACCAGCAAATTATTTAGGTAGTACCCCAAATCTGCATACTTAAAATGAATACAAAGCTGTCAGGACAAGCAATGATGTTGCCAAAAATCACTGACCCCTAACTGCCCATGTGGATAGACTGGACCATAGAAAAGGGAGGGAAAACAACCTAAACCAAGCAACAAGATTTCATGATTGCCAACTGACACAAGACACCAGAAAAAGGAGCCTCTTCCCCAGTGAATCTATGGTGATTCTGACTAGTGAACAGTACATACTGCAGACAGTTGAAGTAGTTACCACACTAGGGCTTCCGTGGTGGCTCAGATGGTAAAGAATCTGCTTGCAATGTAGGAGACCCAGGTTTGATCCCTGGGTTGGGAAGATCCCCTGGAGGAGGCCTTGGCAACCCACTCCAGTACTCTTGCCTGGAGAATTCCATGGATAGAGGAACCTGACAGGTTACAGTCCATGGGGCATCAAAGAGACAGACATGACTAAAGTAAATAACACTTTCACTTTTCACTTTCATATGATCAGTGTCAGTGGGAGAAGTGCCCTAATTATTCTCAAATACAAGCTTTAATTTAAATATCACAATGTTTTTCCTTCCTCTGCTACTGTCTATTAAAATAGACTTTGAACTTGAATGCGCAATTTGTTGTTAACCTCACACCTCATCATTTTACTCTCAACAGCAACAATAATAGTAAAAGCTGCAAGTAACATTTACTGACTTTGTCTACAAGGTTTATTTATTTATTATCCCATTTTTAGAGATGATGTTACAAAGGCTCAGTGGGGGCTAATTAAGTAACTTGTCCAAGGCAAGAGAGGTATTAATGGTGGAAGCTCATTCAAACCCATGCTATACAAACCAAAGCAGACATGATTACTGCATTATTATTTTCATGAGAATAGATATCTGAACCAATGATAAAATCAAAAGTATGACTGTGCTCAAGAATGAACTTCTTTTAATTAGATCTGCTATATATCATTATATATTAAGTAACACTGTATGAAGTCCACTCCATCATCTTTTGAAACATTTTCATATATCTGTCTTCCTTTAGGGGCTTCCCTGGTAGCTTAGATGGTAAAGAATCTGCTGTAATGCAGGAGATCCAGGTCTGATTCCTGGATGTTGAGAGGCTCCTCACACATGCTTCCAGTAGGAAGGCAAGGTTATAATCTGTTTACCTACCTGATCCTCTTTCTAGATCTTTAGCTTTCTAAAGATAGGCATATTTCTTTATTTTTATGTCTCCAGCACAGTCTTAGAAGCATAGTCTTATACATGAGTAAATGATTTTTGAGTAAAATTTTCTACTAAAGCTCAGAATGGCAAGAAGACCTTTGGAGTATCTCTTAACTTCACAATTCCTCAGCACAAGTTTTCATGGGGACCTTCCTGTTCCTGGTAGTGGTAGCTATTTAAAAAACACTAAAACACCTCACCGTAGTAACGCAGTTCAAGATTTTAGGAAATATTATTCAGCTTTAATGCAGATGAAAGATGAACCATTCCTTGGCACGATATATTGTAGTTTCTATATTTTGGTATAGCAATGGATCAGCAAAATTAAATACATCTAATTGTGTTTAGTGATAGGACTACTGCTCCTAGGCAATTAGAAAGGCCTGTCAATGTTCAAATGCCCAAGGTACTTGAAAACAAGTCAGTGAAATGCCAGATGAGTCCTCCACATGATAAGTATCCAAGAAAACAAGTACATAGCTACTAAAAAATATTACCTGAGTTTGGAAGCAAGCACTACGAATTTTAAGATGTGGAACCTTGGGAAAAGTACATAAACCATTTGTCTTAGATTTCTCATCTTTACTATTGAAGATAAAAAGGGATTTTTGTGAACATCAAATACCTTAAGCTACACGAAGCACAAAGCACTTAAAATAATATCCAGCATACTTTATTCAATATATTTAACTTCCTATGGTCTATTCATTTACTTAGAACATCAATAATTATAAGAGGCATCTCTTTCTGCATTTGCTATGGAACTTTAAAAAGTAAAGACAATTGGCATTGTAATCAAATTTTTGGTCTCAACATATGTTTCCTCACTACAGTTTTGCTTTTTTGTCTGCTTTCATTGAAAGAGAAGGTTAAGAGATCTATCATTTTTTTAGGCAGTGTGCCTCTATTACCTCATCTGATCCTGAAATCATCTTAATAAATGAAGTTTAAATAAATCACTTAACTTATTCAGATTCACACCACTTATTAGTGGTTGAGGTCAGAGTAAAACCCAGTTTTCTCTGATTCAGAAAACCATATTCTACAGCAAAGTTTTTCATTCCATGTGTTGGAAGATAAGAGTGATCTGGGCATGCTAGAGTTAAGATAAAATTTTAGTATGATGTTAAGAATAAACACATCTTTAATAGTTTAATAAATTCACAATGAACTATTATAATACAGTTTTCAACCAACAGATCATAAAAATACAAATAAAATTTGGTCATTTAATGGGGTCATATAGTTCTCTGAAATGGGGGCAACAGAACCAGAGGAAAAATGTCTTGGTACGAACTGTATGGAGGATTTAGAATGGGCCTAGAAGAAAAGTGAAGTCCCATAAAGTGAGCGCCTACCTTCCAAATTTTTACTGAATGAATGAATAAATAAATGAATGAATCTGTGTATGATATTGATATATACATAGTAACAGAAAGGGACTGTTAGTTTACAGTCTGGGAAGATAACCAAAGAACATTTAAGAGTGCTTCATTTGGAACAGAATGAAAATTCCCCTTCTCCCCTGCACAGAGGAATATCTAGAATGGCTTTTTCCATCAATTTAAATTCTGGAAGTGTGTGAATTGTATTTTTTTATGAAAAGGTATATGGTCAATTAAATTTGGCAAATAATATATAGCCACTCTTGGGCTGCCCTGATAAAACAATCTTCCTGCAATGCAGGAGACCCGGGTCAATCCCTGGGTTGGGAAGCTCCTTTGGAGAAGTGAACGGCAACCCACTTCAATATTCTTGCCTGAAGAATTCCGTGGACAGAGGAACTGGTGGGTTGCAGTCCATGGGGTCCAAAGAGTCGGGCATGACTGAGCGACTAACACTTTCACACTTTCATAAGCACCTCTTAGAGATCCATCAGCCACAGAGGCAAATTATAGGCTCTGAAAAATCTTATGGTATGATAACCCAGAAAATCCCTAATCTGTGTAATCACAGAAGTGCTTCATCCCATAACAGCCATTAGCCTCTGACAGAACTATTAATAGCTATCCAAGGCACATAATTTGGGAAACAATCTTCTACAGGATTCTTATCCATAAGAATGTTAGTTAGTCAGTTCCCTTTTGATACTTTATGTGATTAAGTTGCTAAGTATTCTTTCTATTATTCAAAATATAAGTTTGCGGGGGTAGTTAGGTCTTTCACTAAGGCAAAACGCAGTTTCTGAAATGAGTCTTTCATCCCCAGAGGCCACGAAAACAAGGCCTTTGCCCTCTGTAATGCCAGCTCACGGGCATCCAGGCAGCGACGCTTCATCTCCCTAACTGCCCTTTCTCTGACTGTTCACTTGTGCGGTGGAAAGTGGTCCCTTGGGGAAAAATGGCTCTGGGGATTGTTAGCAGGTTATACAGCTGAGTTGATTACAAGGCTGCTGGCAGGCAAGCAATGCCTTTGTGTGCCAGAGAGAAAAGAGAGCAAAGCAACTGCTCCTGGGAAACTCTGGTTCAGTTCAGTTTCTAGCAGGCATGCAGCAGGCTTCCCACCATGGGATCTCGCTCCACACTGGCTGGGCTCTGAAACCCCTACAGCTGACGCCACTGAACAGGAGGGACAGGGAGCCTTTGAGGCTCTGCCAGGACATACTGGGATAGGGAGAACCAGGGTCTCTCTCTCTCTAGGGTGATCAGTCTGATACCTTCCAAATCTCTTTGAAGAAGATATACCGTCAAGGCATATGGGCTGATTCTGGACATCCCCTGGAACATATAAAGCTGAAGGAAAGAAAGTCACAGGCTGATATTCTCTGCTCTTACCCACAGACTGTCACACTTCTCTCACTGGACACTACATTCTGGGGATTACACCAGGATTTTTATTGTCATGATTGTATACATGTTAAGTTGTCTCCAACTCTTTCGCGACCCCACGGACCATAGCCCGCCAGGCTCCTCAGTCTATGGGATTGTCCAGGCAAGAATACTGGGTTGCCATTTTCTCCTTCAGGGGATCTTCCCAACCCAGGGATCAAACCCATGTCTCCTGCACTGGCAGGTAGATTCTTTACTGCTGAATCACTGAGAAGGACCAGGTTCTTTAGTAGATGAAAAATGAGCAACATAATACTCTCCTTTGTCCCTCAATGAGCTTAAGTACTAATTTGATGAGATAAGATGGGTGCATTTTAAAAAGATAAATAGCCATGCAAAGCAGTTGATCAAAGCTAATTTATCTGGTCCCATCACTTCATGGGAAATAGATGGGGAAACAGTGGCTGACTTTCTTTTTTTGGGCTCCAAAATCACTGCAGATGGTGACTGCAGCCATGAAATTAAAAGACACTTACTCCTTGGAAGGAACGTTATGACCAACCTAGATAGCATATTAAAAAACAGAGACATCACTTTGCCAACAAAGGTCCATCTAGTCAAGGCTATGGTTTTTCCAGTGGTCATGTATGGATGTGAGAGTTAGACTGTGAAGAAAGCTGAGTGCCGAAGAATTGATGCTTTTGAACTGTGGTGTTGGAGCATATTCTTGAGAGTCCCTTGGACTGCAAGAAGATCCAACCAGTCCACCCTAAAGGAGATCAGTACTGGGTGTTCATTGGAAAGACTGATGCAGAAGCTGAAACGCCAATACTTTAGTCACTTCACGTGAAGGGTGGACTCATTGGAAAAGACCCTGATGCTGGGAGGGATTGGGGGCAGGAGGAGAAGGGGACAACAGAGAATGAGATGTCTGGATGGTATCACTGACTCGATGGACATAAGTTTGAGTAATCTCCGGGAGTTGGTGATAGACAGGGAGGCCTGGCGTGCTGCGGTTCATGGGGTCGCAAAGAGTCGGACATGACTGTGCGACTGAACTGAACTGAATTTATCAGGTGAATTGAACAGATTAAAATTGCTAGAGGAGGACTTTGGGTAAGGACTGGGAGGAAGTAAAGCAGTAGGTCCCTGAAGGAGACAGAACTTGGCTGAAGAAGAGTTTGAAAGAGAAGTTTAGAATGGTGAGGAATCCTGGATGCCAGGCTAAAGAATAAAATTTAGGCATTAATGTTTGTTGAAGAGTAAAGTGAGCTGATTTCCCATCTCTGTGATGCTACATCCTCTTCCGCTAAAAGCATAATCCCATGCTCATTCATACCAAGTTTGCTGTCACCCACACACATGATGTTCTTGCCTGCTTTTCTCTGTCGATGCTATTCTCACTCCTCAGAACATCTTTTCCATCTTTGTAGCCTGCTGACCTCATCCTGTTATTTATGTAGTTCAACTATTCCAGCTGACCTGTCACTGAGTACAAATGTAACATCATGTAACATTCAAGATCAATTCTCAAATGACCAGAGTCCTTAGTCTCACCTACCTGAGCAATAGATATTGGCTCCCTTTCAACATCTTTTAAGTTATTTCTGAGGGGTTCACATGAGAAATACTTACATTCAATCACTATGATCCTGACTTCTTGTTCACAGGACAACTGCTTTTGGAGAAATCATCTCTTCCATTGCTGCGCGGAGCCATTATTTGTAATCCTTCAGTAGTGACCATGCTAAGCTCTCAAAGGGCCAGAGCCCTGTCATGGGAATACTGGGGTTGGTGAAGGGGTGATGTGTGCCAGTGGGTTTTACTGTTCAGTTTGTATTGAACAGTTGCAAACACCGGCCGCATACCCCCTTTCTTAACCGCAATCACTCCAAAAACGTACTGAAATGGCCTTTGTTTCACCTGTTTTCTGCCATGCTCATCCCTATGCCAAGGGTAGTAGAGACAGAATACTGTTGGAATAGGCCTTTATCATATTCTACCCATGGATCTAAGAATAAATGAGTCTCCCATGAAGCATTTGGCCTAACAGTAGAAGAGAGTTGCTTTCTAATAATAAAAAGAAAATTGGGAACATTTTACAGAAAATTAGCAGACGGATGTTGATGTTATAGAAGCAGAAATAATAGCTGTTCACTACGGCTTCAAAGCAATACCATTTGCACCCAGAATCTCTCAGTCTTTTATCTTACAAGCACCCCTTCTTCAATAGACCCTGAATCCCTTTTCCAAAGAAATTAATCAAAAGCAACCCAACAGTCTAAGAGAGAAAAGGAAGATAAATGTTATGTCATACTATTCATCATCCTTTTCTCTCTGTTCTCAACTTGTCAAGAATAAAACCTTTCAAACACCATCCTCAGTCCCCTTCCTCATTTCAGAACATTTACTCCTACTTCTGACAATAAACAAAAATGCCAGGGAGAACTACCGTGGAACTACCATGGAACAGGTTCATTGACCAAAAGTTAACCTGGTTTGGCCTCAACTAAAATACTCAGCTATATTTAATTGCGCCTCAATCATTTTATCTTCTGGGAGTCTTCTAAGGGACAATGGGTCATAGTCAAGGCCCCTGCTTGTCCATTTCTTAAAATCAGTTTATTACTTTATTCTTTGTTATTCTAAATTTCTTGCCTTGCTCTAAGAATGAGAGTCTCAATATCAGGAATCATATCTTTTTTCAATGAATCATACTTAATTCCATACCTTTCATCACCAAGCTCCCTAAACCTAGAATAATGCGTAATAGAGAAAAAGCCCCCATAAATAATTGTTAAAATAATAATTTAATAAATAATGAAACAATGAATAATGAAAAATTTGGTTTAGAAACTTTAGCTTACTGGCAGGATACAGGTGGTTCAAAGCAGAGAGAGCTAATAGGAAAAAGTTAATTTTAAATGAACTCTGTCATTTTACATCCCAGAGCCATTACCAGAAATTTCAAGAAGTTCATTGTATAACGCAATTACAAGGTAATCCACACAGCAAGTTGCTTAACATGTTCTCTGGTCTCTGGGAACTTTAAATCTGTTAAAAACAAAACTGGTAAGAAGCATAGGTAAACAAACATCAGAGTCAGTGACATAAATTTGGATTATTCACAAGTTCAGGGTAAATATATAACACAGGCTGACAGGTAGCAAAGGAGTTAAGGGGTGGCACTGGAGGGAAGAAAGAGGGAACTAGAAATTTTACTTCTAAACAAGGAAAATTTCAACAACACTCAGAAGCCTAATTCACCTCAAACTGTTGTTTTATTTAAGGAAAGTGAAATGATACAAAGCCTTTCCATTGAATAAAAACTGGGCCAAAGCAATGGACAAATTATTCTTTAAACATTTGCCACTGACATTGAATAAAGCAATCAAAAGAAAGCAAAGGATTTCTAAATCTACGCCATTCTCCCTTGAGAGCACGATTCAAGTAAGAACTATTGCTGTGTCTATCTCTCTGGTTCATTTGAAAATTGAAATGTCTCTTCAATTCAAAGAGAGCAAAATGGAAGAGAGGGATGGTGTGCAAGCTTACAAAACTAGCTGAAAAGTCTGAATGGGAGAAATTGTCTAAAATGGAACTATTAGGAGTTACAGATACATAAAGAGTATGAAGTAGTCTATACTGGTATCGCTAGGCTGATAAGGAGTTGCAAGGGGGTGTGGTATTGAGGGGAACTTAATGGTTTTCATGCCATCCTTTCTCCCACAGGAGATCATTCTATGCACATACATATTCATCTGATCAATATACATCTATTGGTGATTTATTTATCATGTAGGACCTTCCTAGTACTGGAAATTCAAAGATAAATAAAACATAGACCCTGAGAAAATCATAATTCAAAAGACACATGCACCCCAATGTGCACTGCAGCACGATCTACAGCAGCCAGGACATGGAAGCAACCTAGATGTCTGTCAGTAGTTGAATGGGTAAAGAAGATGTGGCACATACATACAATGCAATATTACTCAGCCATAAAAGGAAAGAAAACTGGGTCATTTGCAGAGATGTGGATGGACCTAGAGTCTGTCATACAGTGTGAAGTCGGAAAGAGAAAGAAGCATCATACATGTAAAATCTAGAATAAATGGTACAGGTGAACGTATTTTCAGGGCAAGAAAAGAGACATAGAAGTAGAGAAAGTAGATGACATGTAGGGAGGATGGGGTAGGATGAATTGGTAGACTAGGACTGAGGTATATGCATTGCCATTTGTAAAACAGATAGCTAATGGGCAACTGCTGCATAGAGCAGGGAACCCAGCTTGGTGCTCCGTGATGACCTAGGGGCTTGGGGTGGGAGGAGGTGGGATAAAGGTCCAAGGGAGAGAGGATCTATGGATACATATAGATGATGCACTTTGTTGACAGCAGAAACCAACACAACATCACAAAGCAACTACATTGTTGCTGCTGTGTAGTCACTAGGTCATGTCCAACTCTTTTGTGACCCCATAGACTGCAACCCATCAGAGTCCTCTGTTTATGGGCTCTCCCAGGCAAGAATACTGGTTGCTGTTTTCTTCTCCAAAGGATCTTCCTGACCCAGGGATCAAAACTGTGTCTCCTGGATTGCATGCAAATTCTTTGTCTCTCAGTCAAAAAGAGAACAAAAAGTGAAAGTGAAAGTCGCTCAGTTGTATCCGACTCTTTGCAACCCCATGGACTATACAGTCCATGGAATTCTCCAGGCCAGAATACTGGAGTAGGTACCCTTTCCCTTCTTCAGAAAGAATAAAAACTTAGCCCCTATTTCTGGTTCTGCTAACCGCAGTGCATCTTATGTTAGAATAACCATACTGCAGATAAAAATTATAAACTCTAGACAAAATATAAAATATAATACTTTGGAGTAACTGAAGAGGGAAGAAAAGGGGTCACAAATTGCAGGGCATTTAACCCTTGAAAGAAGTGAAAAGCCCTGGAAGAGATCCATTTCTACAGGGTTATTCCCTCTGCAAGAATTCCCAGTGTGCACAGTGAAGAACAGCTTTATTATAAACAAAAATATGGTCTCAATTTGTTTTGGATTTCAGAGAATGAACTTTGTGCTGCCAAAGTGGCTGAACATTGATAGTAAAAAAGGCAAAAAGAAAGGACATGCAGTTGATGGGAGCCTCAAATCCAACTTTAATCTTCCCTAAATTCTTGACTGACACATCTACTGTTCACCTGTGGGAGATATTCTAAATGTTTCAGTGGGAAATAACTATTAATAGTTGAATATCCAAAACAGAGATATTAGCTGCTATCAGTCACTGTGGAAAGAAAGTATTTGAATCTTGTCGGATCATATCATTTTCGTAAACACTTCTTGAATTTTATTCCTGGCAAATAATAAAACTAAATTTAATTCAAGATGATTAGCAAGTAAATTAAACACTTGAAAGAAAAAAGAACACTATCTTTCATAAAAAGATGATATGATCTAGAGTCTTCTCAATGTTATGAACATTTAGAAAACAATAAAGAAATTACCAGACATATAAAGAAGCAGAAAATGTGACTCACTGAGGGAAAAAGGTCAATAAAAATGGACCTTAACATGATCTAAGTTTTAAAATTAGTAGAAAAGATTTTCAAAACAACTATTAGAATTATGCTCAGGGTTTTAAAAGGATCATAGACAGGGAACCAATTTCAGCAAAGAAATGAAAATTATAAAAAGAATGAAATAGAAAGCCTACAATAGAAAAGAATACTATTTAAAATGTTTAAAAAGATAAATTTATTAGCATATTGGATATTAAGAGGACAGAACAGTGAGTGTCAAGATAAATGAAGACTAAGTGATGAGTAACAAAGATAAAATAATTTTTTAAATGAACAATGAATCAGCGATCTAAAATAAAATATTAAATGGTCTAATATATGTGTGTTGGATTCATCAAGAGACAAACAAGAGTGGTAGAGGAAAAATACTGAAGAAATAATGGCCAAAAAAATACAATTTCAGTGAAAAACATTGACTTCAAAATCCAAGAAACTCAGCAAACTTCAAGTAGAATTAATACAAAGAAAAGTATAACACCATGATCTAAAGTTCAGTTCAGTTGCTCAGTCGTGACCGACTCTTTGCGACCCCATGAATCGCAGCATGTCAGGCCTCCCTGTCCATCACAAACTCCTGGAGTTTACTCAAACTCATACCCATCGAGTCGGTGATGCCATCCAGCCATCTCATCCTCTGTCGTCCCCTTCTCCTCCTGACCCCAATCCCTCCAAGCATCAGGGTCTTTTCCAATGAGTCAACTCTACAGGTGAGGTGGCCAAAGTATTGGAGTTTCAGCTTCAGCAAAAATCCTTCCAATGAACACCCAGGACTGATGTCCTTTAGGATGGACTGGTTGGATCTCCTTGCAGTCCGAGGGACTCTCAACACTCTTCTCTAACACCACAATTCAAAAGCATCAGTTCTTCGGTGCTCAGCTTTCTTCACAGTCCAACTCTCACATCCATACATGACTAGTGGAAAAACTATAGCCTTGACCAGACAGACTTTTGTTGGCCAAATAATGTCTCTGTTTTTTTAATATGCTGTCTAAGTTGGTCATAACTTTCCTTCCAAGGAGTAAGCATCTTTTAATTTCATGGCTGCAGTCACCATCTGCAGTGATTTTGGAGCCCCAAAAATAAAGTCTGACACTGTTTCCACTGTCTCCCCATCTATTTCCCATGAGGTGATGAGACCAGATGCCATGATCTTAGTTTTCTGAATGTTGAGCATTAAGCCAACTTTTTCACTTTCCTCTTTCACTTTCATCAAGAGACTTTTTAGTTCCTCTTCACTTTCTGCCATAAGGGTGGTGTCATCTGCATATCTGAGGTTATTGATATTTCTCCCGGCAATCTGGATTCCAGCTTGTGCTTCTTTCAGTCCAGCGTTTCTCATGATGTACTCTGCATATAAATTAAATAAGCAGGTTGACAATATACAGCCTTGATGTACTCCTTTTCCTATATGGAACCAGTCTGTTGTTCCATGTACATTTCTAACTGTTGCTTCCTGACCTGCATACAGGTTTCTCAAGAGGCATGTCAGGTGGGCTGGTATGTCCATCTTCTTCAGAATTTTCCACAGTTTATTGTGATCCACACAGTCGAAGGCTTTGGCGTAGTCAATAAAGCACAAATAGATGCTTTTCTGGAACTCTCTTGTTTTTTCGATGACCCAGTAGATGTTGGCAATTTGATCTCTTGTTCCTCTGCCTTTTCTAAAACCAGCTTGAATATCTGGAAGTTCACAGCTCACGTATTGATGAAGCCTGGCTTGGAGAATTTTGAGCATTATCTTACTAGCATGTGAGATGAGAGCAATTGTGCAGTAGTTTGAGTATTCTTTGGGATTGCCTTTCTTAGGGATTGGAATGAAATCTGACCTTTTCCAGTCCTGTGCCCACTGCTGTGTTTTCCAAATTTGCTGGCATATTGAGTGCAGCACTTTCACAGCATCATATTTCAGGATTTGAAATAGCTCAACTGGAATTCCATCACATTCACTAGCTTTGTTTATAGTGATGCTTTCTAAGACCCTCTTGACTTCACATTCCAGGATGTCTGGGTCTAGGTCAGTGATCACACCATTGTGATTATCTGGGTCATGAAGATCTTTTCTGTACAGTTCTTCTGTGTATTCTTGCCACCTCTTAATATCTTCTGCTTCTGTTAGGTCCATATCATTTCTGTCCTTTATTGGGCCCATTTTTGCATGAAATGTTCCCTTCATATCTCTAATTTTCTTGAAGAGATCGCTAGTCTTTCCCATTCTGTTGTTTTCCTCTATTTCTTTGCATTGATCTCTGAGGAAGACTTTCTTATCTCTCCTGGCTATTCTTTGGAACTTTGCATTCAAATGGGAATATCTTTCCCTTTCTCCTTTGCTTTTCGCTTCTCTTCTTTCACAGCTATCTGTAAGGCCTCCTCAGACAACCATTTTCCTTTTTGCACTTCTTTTCCATGGGGATGGTCTTGATCCCTGTCTCCTGTACAATGTCACGAACCTCCGTCCACAGTTCATCAGGCTCTCTGTCTATCAGATCTAGTCCCTTAAGTGTATTTCTCACTTCCACTCGGTAGCGACCGAGAGCACCAGGGTGCGAAAGCGCAGGAGCAGAGGTGGAGAGCAACTTAACTTCCCGATGTCCGAGGTAAGGGGCGGCGGCCGAGAGGAAGGAACTACCCCACCTCCAAGGAGCAGCTGCTGCGCGGGCACAGGTGGTCCAAGAGGAGCTACTCCATGTTCAAGGTCAGGAGGGGCGACCGTGATGAGATACCCCTCCTCCAAGGTAAGGAGCAGCGGCTGCGCTTTGCTGGAGCAACCGTGAAGAGATACCCCACGTCCAAAGTAAGAGAAACCCAAATAAGACGGTGTGTGTTGCAGAGGGCATCAGAGGGCAGACACACTAAAACCATAATCACAGAAAACTAGCCAATCTGATCACATGGACCACAGAGTTGTCTAACTCAATGAAACTAAGCCATGTTGTGAGGGGCCACCCAAGATGGTCAGGTCATGGTGGAGAGGTCTGACAGAATGTGGTCCACTGGAGGAGGGAATGGGAAACCACTTCAGTATTCTTGCCTTGAGAACCCCATGAACAGTATGAAAAGGTAAAATGATAGGATACTGAAAGAGAAACTCCCCAGGTTGGTAGGTGCCCAATATGCTACTGGAGATCAGTGGAGAAATAACTCCAGAAAGAATGAAGGGATGGAGCCAAAGCAAAAACAATACCCAGTTGTGGATGGGACGGGTGATAGAAGCAAGGTCCGATGCTGTAAAGAGCAATATTGCATAGGAACCTGGAATGTTAGGTCCATGAATCAAGGCAAATTGGAAGTAGTCAAACAGGAGATGGCAAGAGTGAATGTCGACATTCTAGGAATCAGCGAACTAAAATGGACTGGAATGGATGAATTTAACTCAGATGACCATTATATCTACTACTGTGGGCAGGAATCCCTTAGAAGAAATGGAGTAGACATCATAGTCAACAAAAGAATTCGAAATGCAGTACTTAGATGCAATTTAAAAAACGACAGAATGATCTCTGTTTGTTTCCAAGGCAAACCATTCAGTATCATGGTAATCCAAGCCTACGCCCCAAACAGTAATGCTGAAGAAGCCGAAGTTGAACGGTTCTGTGAAGACCTACAAGACCTTTTAGAACTAACACCCAAAAAAGATGTCCTTTTTATTATAGGGGACTGGAATGCAAAAGTAGGAAGTCAAGAAACACCTGGAGTAACAGGCAAATTTGGCCTTGGAGTATGGAATGAAGCAGGGCAAAGGCTAATAAGAGTTTTGCCAAGAGAACATACTGGTCATAGCAAACACCCTCTTCCAACAACACAAGAGAAGACTCTACACATTGACATCACCAGATGGCCAAAACCGAAATTAGATTGATTATATTCTTTGCAGCCAAAGATGGAGAAGCTCTATACAGTCAGAAAAAAACAAGACCTGGAACTGACTGTGGCTCAGATCATAAACTCCTTATTGCCAAATTCACACTTAAACTGAAGAGAGTAGCGATAACCACTAGACCATTCAAGTATGACCTAAATCAAATCATGATCTTAGACTATCACAATCGAACTCCTGAAAACCAAATACAAAGAATTCCTGAAAGTTTCCAGAGAAAGAAGATTCATTATATATAGAACAAAAATTTGAATGTAAGTTGACTTCTCATTAGAAAGAGTGAAATTAGAAGACAAAGAAATGATATTTTAAATCTAAAATAAACTCAACAGTTTATGTGCAGAAGAAAAATAAGCCAAAAATGAGAGTAAAATAACTATTTTTAGATAAAATAAACTTTACAGAATCTACCACCAGCAGACCTGCAGTATAAGAAACCCTAAAGAAAATTCCTTCTGATGAAGGAAAAGGATTTAAAATGAAACATATATACAGACAAAAAAAAAAAAAAAAGAAAGAGAAAAGAATCAGAAATGATAAATAGGCAGTCATAAATGCTTTTTACATAATAACAATACTTTTTATCTCAGTTTCTTTAGAGCCAAATGACAGGTGAAATTTTAAAAATTATACCATTATATTATGAGGTCAATAATGTGTATAAACATAAATATTTATATGACACGATAGTGCACAAGTTACGGGAAATAAGGAATTAAATATTATAAGGTTCTATTGTTTTATAAAAGCCAGTATGTTGTTAAATCTAAATGGACTGTGATATGTTACAGATCCATACTGGAATCACAAGAGAAACCACCAAAAACATACAAATATAGGTAAAAAGCAAATAAAGGAATTAAAATAATTATTTTAAAAGGAAAGAAAGAGAAACAGATAAACTAAGAACAGGTGAAACAAAGCAAAAAATTTTTAAAGGTTAGACAAACGTCAGTCTTATCAATAATCATACTAAATATAGAGGGTGGAGAGAGCAGCAGTGCACCATGGGCGCGCGGCGTGCCTTAGCATGGAGGAACAGCGGAGAGTCCCAGCCGACGGCGGGCGCGCCTGGGCGGAGATCGCGGTGGCGGCAGCACCACCACCTCGGGGCGGCATGGGCCCCCTGAGGACGCCTGGATTGGCACGCACCGTAAGTATTTAGAATGATGGAGTTAATTATAAGTGATGCCACCCAAGTTTATATAGTGTTCTTGGTTTGCCTGGACCTTATAGAGAGTAAAAGCTGGCCTGAAGTAAACTGTGGGATTACTAGATCTCCAGCTCATCTGCCTTCTCGGCACTGAGACAGAAGGAGAAGGGTTTACAGTCTTTGATACCTACGCCCGTCAGTGCTTCCCTCAGCCATAACAGGATATGGGGGATCTTGAAGGTGTCCTGAAAATTGCAAGGTGATCCCGACTTGCCTATGTCTTTTACTTTGTCCATAATGGAGTCTGACTCCACAACAGTCTACTACAAACTCACTGATGGACTTATGCTGCCAGATCCTAAGAATATTTCCCTTAGAAGATGACACCTATACTTCTTGATGCTTACTTTATTCACACAGAACTGGATTGTGAACCATCAGGTTGGTTCATCTTTGATTTGAGATAGTAAGAGATGACTTAGCTGGTCCCATTCCAGAAGTTTTCTTTTTTGAAGAATAAAACTTTCTAGAAGAATGTATTTTGTTAAAAAAAAAATAGTAAGAGAGTTGCTCTAGAACTTTCTTATCTGGAGACAGTTTAATTATAGTCATATGCAAGTTTACGCCTATGCTGTATTCAGAAGGATAGAACATTCTTGAGACCACCATCTCTTTTCCTTACTCAACTTTCTCAGTGCCTTTCCTTACTCAGCTAGTCTGCAGAAATGGAGAATTTACTTTAGTCTGCTTTTTTATCCTCAATAGAAAGTGTTCTTTTGACTGGTTTTCATGGTGCAATTAATTTTACTTCCTTCTTTGGGTAACTTTAAATCAATTAAAAACATGCTCATCCAGAGTATAAAATTGCATGTATAGATTAATAGGAACCAAAGAAGTGCTACCTACCAGAGTAGTGGGCCTTTTTTTCCCCATTCTTAACTATACCACCCTACTGTATCATAGCTAGAATATTACAGGAGAGATATTAATAGTAGGGGACACTGTGAACCTTAAAAACATTTCTTAAGTAGTCCCAGTTTTTCTACTTTACTTTTGTTAATACCTCTTAATTAATTGTTGTCTAGAAAGGTGTTTTAAAAGTTGAAGACAAGAGTCAGCAAAATTTTCTGGAAAGTGCCAGAAAGGAACTACTTTAGGTTTTCCAGGCAATATAGATTTTCTCACAACTTCTCAACTATGCTGTTTGTAGGACAAAAATAACTGGGACAGTATGCAAATGAAGGGATATGGCTGTATTCCAATAAAACCTTATTTACAAATGCAGGGCCATAGTTTGCCAACTCCTGCTCTGGGGAAATAGTCAATAAATATACATAGCTAATGAATGGTGTGTTATGTTACCATTAAAAATTAGTAATGAGTGTACTGTAAAACATGAAAAAATACTTAGTAAAAAGAAAAAAGCAAGATACAAAAGTGTATGAATGTGTATGATTATGGCTGTAAATGACACACCAAAAGAGGACAAAAGTAAATTCATAACTGTGGTTATAATAGGAGGGCAGGACAGTAAATGGATGACTTTGTCTTTCTTTAAGATTTTAGTTTTTCCTTATTTATATTACTTTTATAATAAAAATGTCTTAAAGTAAAAAAATTATTATATTAAATATAAATGAAATATACACATATTCAAAAGAGATGAAGACTAGATAAAAAGTTAACACCCATCTATGTACTTGACTAAAATAGTTGCATTTTACTTTTTTACTTTGCTTTTTAATTTTTTTTATTGTAGTAAGAGTTACATAATATAAAACATACTATTTTAACCATATTTAACTGTTCAGTTCAGTGGCACTGGGTACATTCACACTGTTATGCAACTCTCACCATCACCCATCCTCCATCTCCACCTTCCTAAACTTAAACTCTGTCCACATTAAATACTAACTCCCAAATAGACATTTCTCCAAAGAAGACAAAGAAGACATGCAAATAGGCAAGAGGCACATGAAAAGATGCTCAACATCACTAATTATTAGAGAAATGCAAGTCAAAACTACAATGAGGTACCATCTCACACCTGTCAGAATGGCCATCACCAAAAATCTACAAACAATAAATGCTGGAGAGGATCTGGAGAAAAGGGAACCCTCTAAAACTCTTAGTGGCAATATAAATTGATACAACCACTATGGAGAAGAGTACGGAGGTTCCTTAAAAAAACTAAAAATGGAACTATGATAGGACTGAGAAATCCTACTCCTGGGCATACACCTGAAGAAAACCGTAATTCCAAAAGATACATGTACTCCAATGTTCACTTCTGCACTATTTACAATAGTCAGGACGTGGAAGCAACCTAAATGTTTATCAACAGGGGAATGGATAAAGATATGGAATACGCATACAATGGAATTATTGCTTAATCATAAAATAGTCTGCAATTTAAATGTAAAGAACTAGAGGGCTGAAAGTCAAAGGATAGAAAAAAACTAAACTATTCCAACAGTTAAGTAAGAAAGCTGGGGTGGTTCTATTAATTTCAAATGAAACAGATTTCAGCATAGCTGATTTTGAAAGGAAAATCGTGTATTTTCTTATCATAGATTAGAATACCCTGTAAATGTTAATTGGGCACAGTTAATAGTTCTGTTCCAAGTGTTCAATAATCTAGCTAAGTTTTTGTTGACATATACTATCAATTTCTGAAAGAAGTCTTATCTCTAGGTACAATTATGTGTAAGTCTACTTATTTGATACTCACATCTTATTAGCTTTGCTTCCCGTCTTTAGAGTCTCCACTCTTCTGTGTGTGTTATGTCTTTTTTAGGAATCAATGCTTTTTCATTCTTCTTCATTATTTCTGATAATATATCTACTTTTAAAGCCTACTTGGTCTGGTGGTATGATTTCTATAGTCACTTCAGTTGTTACATATTTCCTATATTTTTTATTTGTAATATGTCAGCATTTTTAATAGAATATATATATTATATTTAATCCACTCTCACAATTCCTGCTTTTTAATTATAATATTGAGACTGCCATATTTAGTTGTTGGTGTGGTTGAACTGAAATCCACCACACTGCTCTTTTCTTGTTTTTCCTTACTCTTCGATTTTTTTGCTCTTTTCTTTTTAATTACGATGTTTGTGATTCCATTTTATCCCCATGGCTAGATTAATAATTATATTTATTTGGGATGTCTTTTGTGGATCTTTTAGGGTTTACAGTACTCATAAATTTATCAAATTCCATATTCATTTATTAACATGTTCAGTTCAGTTCACTCTCTCAATTGTGTCTTACTCTTTGCGACCCCATGGACTGCAGCACACCAGGCTTTCATTTCCATCACCAGCTTCCAGAGTTGCTCAAACTCATGTCCATCAGGTAGGTGATGCCATCCAACCATCTCATGCTCTGTCATCCCGTTCTCCTGCCTTAAATCTTTCCCAGCAGCAGGGTTTTTTCCAATGAATCAGTTCTTGTCATCACGTGGCCAAAGTATTAGAGTTTCAGCTTTAGCATCAGTCCTTTCAAGGAATATTCAGGACTGATTTCCTTTAGGATGGACTTGTTGGATCGTGCAGTCCAAAGAACTCTCAAGAGGCTTCTCTAACACCACAGTTCAAAAGCATCAATTCTTTGGTGCTCAGCTTTCTTAACAGTCCAACTTTCACATCCATACATGACTACTGGAAAAACCATAGCTTTGACTAGACAGACCTTTGTTGGCAAAGTAATGTCTCTGCTTTTTAATATGCTGTCTAGGTTGGTCGTAACTTTTATTCCAAGGAGAAAACATCTTCTAATTTCATGGCTGCAGTCACCATCTGCAGTGATTTTGGAGCCCAAAAAAATAAAGTCTGACACTGTTTCCATTATTTCCCCATCTATTTGCCATAAAGTGATGGGACTGGATGACATGACCTAAGTTTTCAGAGTGTTGAGTTTTAAGCCAACTTTTTCACTCTCCTCTTTCACTTTCATCAACAGGCTTTTTAATTCTTCTTAGCTTTCTGCCATAAGGGTGGTGTCATCTGTGTACCTGAGGTTATTGATATTTCTCCCAGAAATCTTGATTCCAGCTTGTGCTTCATCCAACCAGGCATTTCACATGATGTACTCTTCACATTGTCACTCTGAATATTGTCACCATGACAATATACAGCCTTGATGTACTACTTTCCAGATTTGGAACCAGTCTGTTGTTCCATGTCCATTTCTAACTGTTGCTTCTTGACCTGCATACAGATTTCTCAGGAGGCAGGTCAGATGGTCTGCTATTTCCATCTTGTGAAGAATTTTCCACAGTTTGTGGTGATCCACACAGTCAAAGGCTTTGAGGTAGTCGATAAAGTAGAAGTAGATGTTTTTTCTGGAACCTTCATGCTTTTTCAATGATCCAACAGATGTTGGCAATTTGATCTCTGATTCGTCTGTCTACAATGCTGGAGACCCAGGTTCGATCCCTGGGTCAGAAAGATGCCTTGGAGAAGGAAATGGCAACCCACTCCAGTACTCTTGCCTGGAAAATACCATGGACGGAGGAGCATGGTAGGCTACAGTTCATGGGGTCGCAGAAACAAGGCTGGGAGCTGACTGTGGCTCAGATCATGAACTCCTTATTGCCAAATTTCACAAAGTAGGGAAAACCCCACTAGGTTCTTTCTTTCTTTCCTCTGCTCTTTCTAGATCCAACTTGAACATCTGGAAGTTCAGAGTTCGTGTACAATTGAAGCCTGGCTTGAAGAATTTGGGCATTACTCTGCTAGCATTTGAGATGAGTGCAATTGTGCGATAGTTTGAGCATTCTTTGTCACTGCCTTTCTTTGGGATTGGAATGTAAACTGACCTTTTCCAGTCCCGTGGCCACTGCTGAGTTTTCCATTTCGCTGGCATATTGAGTGCAGCACTTTCATAGCATCTTCTTTTGTTTTTATTTTTTATTTTTATTTATTTATTTATTTTTTTGCATCTTCTTTTGGATTTGACATAGCTCAACTGGAATTCCATCACCTCAACTAGTTTTGTTCTTAGTGACACTTCCTAAGGTCCACTTGGCTTCACATTCCAGGACATCTGACTCTAAATGGGTGATCATATAATTGTGGTTATCTGCATCATGAAAATCTTTTTTGTATAGTTCTTCTGTGTATTCTTACCAGCTCTTCTTAATATCTTCTGTTTCTGTTAGGCCCATACCATTTCTGTCCTTTACTGTGCCCATTTTTGCATTAAACGGTCCCTTTGTATCTCCAGTTTTCTTGAAAATGGCTCCCATCTTTCCCATTCTATTGTTTTCCTCTATTTCTTTGCATTCATCACTGAAAATGGCTTTCTTCTCTCTCCTTGCTCTTCTTTGGAACTCTGCATTCAAATGGGTATATCTTTCCTTTTCTCCTTTGCCTTTCACTTCTGTTCTTTTCACAGCTATTTGTAAGGCCTCTTCAGACAGCCATTTTTCCTTTTTGCACTTCTTTTTCTTGGGGATCGTATTCATCGCTGCCTCCTGTACAATGTCATGAACCCCTGTCCATAGTTCTCAGGGGCTCTGTCTATGAGATCTGAGATCTAATCCCTTGAATCTATTTGTCACTTCCACTGTATAATCATAAAGGATTTGATTTATGTCATATCTGAATGGCCTAGTGGTTTTCCCTACTTTCTGAAATTTGGCAATAAGGAATTCATGATCTGAGCCACAGTCAGCTCCCAGCCTTGTTTTTGCTAACTGTGTAGAGCTTCTCCATCTTTGGCTACAAAGAATATAATCAATCTGATTTCAGTGTTGACTGACCATCTGGTGATGTCCAGTGTAGAGTCTTCTCTTGTGTTGTTGGAAGAGGGTGTTTGCTATGACCAGTGTGTTCTCTTGGCAGAACTCTATTAGTCTTTGCCCTGGTTCATTCCATACTCCAAGGCCAAATTTGCCTGTTACTCCAGGTGTTTCTTGACTTCCTACTTTTGCATTCCAGTCCCCTATAATGAAAAGGACATCTTTTTGGGGTGTTAGTTCTAAAAGGTCTTGTAGGTCTTCATAGAACTGTTCAACTTCAGCTTCTACAGCATTACTGTTTGGGGCATAGGCTTGGATTACCATGATATTGAATGGTTTCCCTTGGAAATGAACAGAGATCATTCTGTCCTGTTTGAGATTGCACCCAAGATCTGCATTTCAGATTTTTTTGTTGACTCTGAGGGTTATTTCATTTCTTCTAAGGGATTCTTACCTATAGTAGTAGATATAATGACCATTTGAGTTAAATTCACTCATTCCAATCAATTTTAGTTTACTGATTCCTAAAATGTTAATGCTCACTCTTGTCATTTCCTGTTTGACCACTTCCAATTTACCTTGATTCATGGACCTAACATTCCAGATTCCTATGCAGTATTGTTCTTTCAACATCGGATTTTATTTCCATCACATCCACTTCTGTGCATTGACCTTGCATTGGGTCTGTCTCTTCATTCTTTCTGGAGTTATTTCTCCACTGATCTCCAGTAGCATATTGGGCACCTACCGACCTGGGGACTTCATCTTTCAGTGTCCTATCTTTTTGCCTTTTCATACTGTTCTTGGAGTTCTCAAGGCAAGAATACTGAAGTGGTTTGGCATTCCCTTCTCCAGTGGACCACGCTGTGTCAGAACTCTCCACCATGACCTGTCTGTCTTGGGTGACTATGGCATGGCTCATAGTTTCATTGATTAGACAAGGCTGTGGTCCATGTGGTCAGTTTGATTAGTTTTCTGTGATTATGGATTTCATTCCATCTGCCCTCTGAGGGATAGGATAAGAGACTTATGGAAGATTCCTCCTGGGAGGGACTGACTGTGAGGGAAACTGGGTCTTGTTCTGATGGGTTGGGCCATGCTCAGTAAATCTTTAATCCAATTTTCTATTGATGGGCGGGGCTGTGTTCACTCCCTATTGTTTGACCTCAGACCAAACTATGGGGGAGTAATGAAGATAATGGCGACCTCCTTTGAAAGATCCCATGCATGCACTCTGGTGCTGCAGCAGGCCACCGCTGACCCACGCCTCCACCAGAGACTCCTGGACACTCACAGGCAAGTTTGGGTCAGTCTCCTGTGAGGTCACTGCTCCTTTCTCCTGGGTCCTGGTACACACAAGGTTTTGTTTGTGCCATCCAAGAATCCTTTGTGAGTTCTGGTGAGTTTCCCCAGTCCTGTGTGAGTTCTGGTGGCTCTATGCTGGCAGCCTCCTCCAAGAGGGCTTATGCCGCACCCAGGTCTGCTGAACGCAGAGCCCCTGCCCCTGCAGCAGACCACTGCTGAGCCGTACCTCCGCAGGAGATCCTCAAATACTCAAAGGCAGGTCTGGCTCAGTCTCTGTTGGGTCTCCTGGTTTGCACAATATTCTGTCTGAGCCCTCGGAGCATCTCTGGCTAGCATAGGATTTGATCCTAAATGCAATTTCGCTCCTCCTACTATCTTGCTGGGGTTTCTTCTTTGCCCTTGGATGTGGGATATCTTTTTTTGATGCGATCCACCATTACTTTACTAACAAAGGTCCATCTAGTGAAAGCTATGGTTTTTCCAGTAGTCATGTATGGATGTGACAGTTGAACTATAAAGAAAGTTGAGTGCCGAAGAATTAATGCTCTTGAACTGTGGTGTTGGAGAAGACTCTTGAGAGTCCCTTGGACTGCAAGGAGATCCAACAAGTCCATCCTAAAGGAAATCAGTACTGAATATTCATTAGAAGGGCTGATGTTGAAGCTGAAACTCCAATACTTTGGCCACCTGATGCAAAGAAGTGACTTATTGGAAAAGACCTTGATGCTGGGAAAGATTGAAGGAGGGAGGAGAAGGGGACAATAGAGGATGAGATGGTTGGATGGCATCAATGACTCTATGGACATGAGTTTGAGTAGGCTCCGGGAGCTGGTGATGGACAGGGAAGCCTGGCATGCTGCAGTCCATGGGGTTGCAAAGAATTGGACATGACTGAGTGAATGAAATGAACGGAACTGAACATTCTCCTCTTGCTGGTTGTTCAGCAGCATATTGTAATTTTGGAGTTCTTGCAGGAGAAGATGAGCACATATCCTTCTACTCTGCCATTTTGTAGCAATATTATCATGTATCTTCATGGTTATCATTAAAACCTTAAACAGTATACTTCCATTCTTCTCTTCCATCCTTGTGCTATTGTTGTTATGTATTTTAATTTATATAATCTAATATTATAAACACCATAATAAATTATTTAAAAACATTTCTCTAAATATGTTTTTATGATTTAAAAGGTTAAAAATGAGAAATGTATTTATACTTCCATTTCTTCCTTCCCATCCTTATGCTATTGCTGTCATGTATTTTAATTTATATAGTTTAATGTTATAAACACCACAATAAATTATTTAAGAACATTTCTCTAAATATGTTATTATGATTTAAATAAGTTAAAGGTAAGAAGAAATGTATTTTGTGTTTACCCACATATTTCTTATTTTGGAAACACTTCATTTCTTGTGTGGGTCCAAATTTTCATCTTGCTTATTTTCCTGCTGCTTAAATAATTTTCTTTATATATTGCTTATATTGCTTATATTGCAAATCTTATGACAATGAATTTACCCAGCATCTACATGTTTTTAAAAGTCTTCATTTTGGGTTAAAGGATTTTGAAATGACTTTTTTTTTTTTTCATTCAACACTTTAAAATGCCATTCCAATTTCCTCTTGACTTCACAGATTTAGATTAGAAATCCATAATTAGTCTTATATTTATTCCTCTATACATGATGTGTCCTTTTTCTTGGACATCTTACATTATGCTGTTTATCACTGGTTTTCAGCATTTGGAATGTTTTAGTATTTCTTTGTTTTCAACTTGAGGTTCAGTGTGCATCCTTAACATGTGAGTATTTAGTTTTCATCAAATTTGGGGAAAATGTTAGCTGTTATTTCTTCCAAAATATTTTTTACTCTACTCCTCAAACCATCTTTTTAGAACTCTAATTTCATTTATGATAGATCATGTGATCTATGTGATAGCTCACAGTACACTGCTGCTATTATTTTTTAGACTCTTAAAACATTTTGTACCTCAGTTTGGATAGTTAATATTGATATATCTACAGAATAGTTAATAGTGATATATCTACAACTGCATTGAATGTTTCATCTATATAGTCTAATGTACTATTAACTTTATCTAGTATATTTCTTATCACAGATACTTATTTTTCACTTCTAAAATTTAAGTTTGTGTGTTTTTTTCCTCCTCATTATGCTCACGTTTGCCTTTATATCTGTGGACATATTTATAATAAATTCTCTAAGAACTCTGTCTTCTAATTACATGGTATCAATTAAGAGTATGCTTCTATTGATTGCTTTTATTTTCTTAGATATGGGTAGTCTTCCTGCCTGTTTGCATAGCATGTAAGATTTGATCAGATGCTGGATATTGTAAATTTTATGTGTTTGGCTACTGATTTTATTCTGTTTCTTTAAAAGTATTGGACTTTTTTGGCTCTCAACTAAGTAATTTGTAAATCACCTTATTATTTGAGATTTGTTTTTATACTTTGTTGTGGCTGGCATAAATAATCTTTTATTCTTGGACTCATTTCTAAGGAATGATGATTCTCACAAAGCTATTTGTTAAGGATCGATTGTGTACCCCTAAAAGAAGATGCTAAGGTCCTAATCCCCAACACCTCTGAATGTGATCTCATTTGAAAACAGAGCTATTGAATATATAGTTAGTGAAGATGAGGTCATACTGGAGTCAGCCCTTAATCCATTATGTCTGGTGACTTATAAAAAGAGGAGAAGAAAAACTCAGCAAGACTGCCATGCGACAACACAGGCTGAGACTGAAGTGACACATCCATAAGACAGGAATGCCAAAGGCTGTCATCAAGTCCCAGAAGGTAGAAGAGGTAAGTAAAGATTCTCTTCTAGAGGTTTCAGAGACATTGTGCCCCTGCTCACACCTTGATTTTTTAATACTATGCTCCAGAACTCTGGGACAGTAAATTTCTGTTGTTCTAAACCATGTAGTTTGTGGTACATTAGTTATAGCAGTCTAAGGAAATGAATATACTAATCAATACCCCATGTATTGACAAAGTTCCTCTGATCTTGCTATTGGGAATGGCTCAAAAAGGCTCTTGAATTGATCTCTAGAACTTCCTCTTAGGAATATTCTGGCTTTCAAATTCTAGCCACCTCAGTTGCCTCACACTCTTGTCTGTCTCCTTAATTAAATGAGACTACTGACTCTGTTTGAGTCCCCTCCCTGTTCCACAGCTTGCAAACTGCTTGCGGCTTGGTGAGGCGGAGGCTCACCTCCTGTTTCCCTTCTCTCAGGACTCACAGTGTTGTACCTCCTGTTGTCCATTGCTTCATACAGTTTTTCTTGTGTTCTAGCTGTTTATGGTAGATAAACAATTCTCATAGAACTGCTTCTCCATGAGTGAAATGGAAATTTAATATATATCATTCTCAAGGGAACATGAGTAACACCAGCTAGACCAAACGCCAAGTCATAAAGTCAGTGTAAATCAATTCAAAAAATAGAAATATTACATAGTACTTTTTTCTAGATGCAATGTATTAAATTAAAAATAAGTAAGATAATTTTTAAAAGCCCCAAACACTTGGAATTTAAATAAAACATCTCTACAGAGCCAAAGAGTCAATAAAAAATAAGTAAGGGAAGTTGGAAAACCTTTTGTGTAATGATAATAAAAATTCAACATGCCAAAATTTTGAGAATATAGATAAAGCAGCACTTAGTTGGACAATTACACTTTTATATGTATGAATTTGAAAAGTAATTTAGCATCAGTTACCTGTTTTCAATTTAATTGGCTAGAAAATAAGAACAAATTAAAACAAAGGTAGGTATATGGACACAATAAAGATAGGAACAGAAACTCATTAAAATATAAAACATACAGACATTTGAGAAATCACTACATCAAATTTAGGTTTTTAAAATTAATTTATTTATTTTAATTGGAGGCTAATTACTTTACAATATTGTAGTGGTTTTTGCCATACATTGACATGAATCAGCCATGGGTGTACATGTGTTCCCCACCCTGAACCCCCTCCCACCTTCCTCCCCACAAAGCTTAGGTTTTTGAAAATAAGTAAGTTTTAGAAATCCTGATGAAGAACAACAATAACAAGAAAAAGCAAGTTGTCTAATATTAGAAATTAAAAAGGTCATGTAACTGAAGATTATACACAGCAAAAAGATCATAAAATTATTTTTGAAATGACTTTATGGTGATGAATTCACAACTATTAAAAAAATGAAGCTGAGAAAAAGAAGACTTATTAAAATGGACACAATATGAGATAAAAATTTCAGTGGCCTTACTTTTTCTAAAATTGAATTAATTATCCATCACATCACAAAGAATGGCCAATGTCAGTATTTGAGTTGTTTTCTCAGTCTGTTTCCTCCTGCAGGCCACTCATACACCTGTGGGCAATTAACCTACAACAAAGGAGGCAAGAACAGACAATGCGCCAAAGACAGTTTCTTCAATGAGCAGTGCTAGGGAATTGGAAGCTGCATAGAGAAGAATGAGGCTAGAATGTCTCCTCATACCATATACAAAAATATTCAAAATAGATTAGAGTCCTAAATGTAAGACCGGAAACCAGAAAACTCCAAGAACAGAACATAAGCAGAACACTCTTTGACATAAATCACAGAAATATTTTTTGGATCTGTCTCCTAAAGCAAAAGAAATAAAAGCAAAAACAAATGAGACTTAGTTAAACTTAAAAGTTTTTGTGAAGTAGTAAAGGAAACCATCAATGAAACAAAAAGATAACCTACTGAATGGAAGGAAATATTTGCAAATAACATGAGAAGGGGTTAATACACAGCATGCAAAAATAGCTCATTACAACTCAACATCAAAAGAACAATCTGATTTAAAAATGGGCAGAAGTCAGGCAGGTTGATTCCTGAATAGAAATTTTTTCAGAACAGACATACAAAAGACTATCAGGTGCATGAACAGATGCTCAACATCACTAATCCTTAGAGAAATGAAAATCAAAACCATAATGCGATTCTATATTCTATAATAAACTCTATGGGAAAAGAATCTGAAAAAAAAAATGGATATATGTATTGATGCATGTATAACTGAATCACTTGCTGTATACCTGAAACTAACATAACATTGTAAATCAACTGCACTCCAATGTAAAATTAAAATTATATTTTAGGAAACCCACAATGCAAGCTCACCTCACACAAGTCAGAATGGCTATCATCAAAATCTACAAATAATAAAAGTTGACAAGGATGTGGAGAAAAGGGAACCCTCTTGCACTGTTAGTTGGAATGTAAACTGGTGTAACCTCTATAGAAAGTAATACAGAAGCTCTTCAAAAGGCTAAAAATAGAACTGCTATATAATCTAACACTCCTCGGTATATATCCAAAAATAAAGAAATACATAAAAACAATAATTCAAAAATTACATGCACACCAATGTTCATAGCAGCACTATATATAATAGCCAAGATATGGAACTGACCCAACTGTCCATCAACAGATGAACTGGATAAAGAAGATGCAAAAATATAATGACATATTACTGAATATATAAAAGAACAACATTTTGCCATTTGCAACATGGATGGACCTAGAAAGTATTATGCTTAGTGAAACAAGTCAGACAAGTACAATATGTAATCACTTATATGTGGAATCTAAAATATAAAACTAATGTATATATCAAAACAGTAGCAGACTTGCAGATATAGAAAGCAAGAGGATAACAGTGGGGAGAGGAAGAGGAAAGGACAGGATAGGGGTGTGGGATTGAGAGATACAATTATGTATAAAATAGATAAGCAACAGTGATTTATTGCACAGCATAGAGAATATAGCCATTATTCTGTAATAACTTTAAAGGGAGCATAATCTATAAAAATGTTGAATAACTATCAAACTAATACAATACTGCAAATCAACTATATCTCAAAAAAGTTGCAGGCAAACAAACTCTTTTAATTTGAACGGTTTCTGTTTATTTGGGTTTTTTAAAGTCCAAACTCATGTAATTTATTAAAAATTTCTTTTTCTATGTATTAAATTACAATACACTCCATTAGAGAAAAGTTTCACCTACACTCTCTTGATGCTTACCCTTGTTTCTACTTTGGGCACTGAGTCAGGGTGCTGGGAGAAAATGTTCTTAAGACTATCAGAAGTGCTATTTTCAGAGTGTCTATAAAGTACACCTTTGAGATTCTCAAACGCTGTTTTGCCCAGCTAGGAGAAGCTTTAAAACTTTCTGAGCTTTCAACCAAGAGATTTATAACTGTAACACTGATGTAATCTTTACCCCAAGGATGCATTTCTATGGGCAATGCTTTGTATTTGATATATGCATAATCCATTTTAATTTTAGAGTCTTTTGCTGGACACAATTGAGGATGAGAAAGTTTTATTTTAAAACACACCAACTTCTGGTTCTTCTCCATTTCCTCTAGATAATGCTTGAAATTTAGCTCATTTCTCTCCTGTTATATTTAACTCAGACATTATTATAGACTGCTAATAGAAAGTTATTGACACTTTCAGCTGATTCTGATTTACTAATTGTGCTTCCAGTACATGACCTCAATCCTAATCGTCTTTCTTTTAATTCCTATAGCTAACTATGCTGCCTATTGGTTTCCACCAACAGCTTCCAGGGGCCTTTCAGTCTTCTATGTGCTACCCAGTCATAAACCAGCACCACGGGTTTTAGATTGTTGTTATTGCAGGACCTGTGTTGTAGGTTCCAATTTCTATGTCAGTTTTATGTTGTTGTATAACCTACTATTCTCAAAACATGCTGACTTAGTTTTATTTACTCATGATTTTGTGGGTCAGAAATCAGATAGAGCACAGTGGGCGCAACTTGTCTCAGATCTTTATGATGTAGACATTTGGGAAAAACAATTTCACAAATATCATGCCACTGATTAGTGACTAGAAAAATGGAATCCATTGATTCTAGTGAAGCTAGCTTGTTCATAAATTTTGATATTCTTTCCTATTTTTCCCCAGAACCCACCTCAACAAAGCTTTACATCTAGATCCTATTAATCCATTGGAGCTGCTCAGGTGAAACAGTTATTTAAAAAGTATTACTGTAGAATGAAACGTTAGAAAGATTGAGATATAAGTTGATGTTAAATTTTAATCCTTCTATGGTTGTTTCAGAAGAAGTCCACATGATCACCATCCTGCCTGGTTGGATTTTTAACATATACACAATAACCCAGAATATACAAGACTCCAGAAAAAGATGTCCAAGATCTTGTACCATATCTCACAGTAACCTTCAAATTACAAAAGAGCAACTTCTATACTTCTCCTTGTATATCACATAATTCTGTGTGATTTATCCCAATTATCTAATGCAATTCTAACCATCCTTCCAGACCCAACTTGCATGCTATTTCTTACATCAAAAATTTCTTGATCATCTCTGCAGAATTAATCCTTCCTCTAATGTCTTAAAGCACATAAACTATTCCTCTCATCATCTCTTTAGGTGCATTAATCTCAGTGCATTTTTAGTTTCTTCAGTGTTAAGAATCAGATTGAATTTATGAAAAAACATGAAAAAATGCAGTGGTTCTGTGTTGTATGAACTAAGGCTTTAGTTAATGGTTGATTTTGGATAGTATAAGAAAATAAACTCTTCAGGATTTTAGAGCCATAACAATATAATATTATCCCATAGTAATCGAGCATGTATTCCAGGTCAGGTTTTGCAATCATATTGACCTGTATCTTCTGAATGAATCCTAAAGAAACTCATGAAGTAATGTTAATATTTACATCAAGAAATAACAAAAATACTGAGAATTTCAGGTCAGATTACATGCCCAAGTTCTTTTAATGCCAAATCATTCATGAGTAGAAGCAAGACATGACAGAGAACTCTGATTAAAATATTCTTGCCATAGTACTTAACTCTATAATCTACCAGGGGAATATTACTATTTTCTTTATCATAGACAAAGTACAAAAGCAGCTAAACAGATACCAATCATGTTTGCTGGGCAACTGTAGTAAAAGCCAGAATAGATTGCCATGGACAGATATTGTAAAAAATTGATGCATAGCTGAAAATCCACACAATAAAAAATGCATTCCCTTTATATATAATTAAGAAGATATAGAAATACTCATTGGGGAAATTAATAAGTACAGAGATTTGAAAGATTGAATATTTAGTTAGATAAACTGTACTTTCCTTTTCCTAGGGAGATCACTAATCACTATGTATGTTAGATCATTTCATGTCACACACACAGCTTAGTTGAGTAAATAACGATATAATTCCTACTCTAAATTAATGATTCTGCAAATAATGATACTGAAAATAGATAGTATTATAAATAATGTTATATAAACAACAATTGTTACATTCTAATTAAACTCAACAATTAGATTCTACTTAGGCAGTGGAAATTGTATCATTAGTCAAAAATTATCTGATAGGTATTACTTATTGCTAATAATAAAATCATGCCACTTTGATTGTTTTAGGATTAATTTGCTCTCCAGTATATCCACTATACCGCTGAACATTAATACTGCCTTTGCAGACACATAAATCAAAGAGATGCACTCAGAAATTCAAACCCTTCCCCCTATATAAATGTCACACTTGACTTTGGAACATCATACTCTGCCTCTCCAGAAATCCTTCTTCTGACCCACCTATTAGTGTCCACTTCCTAGGACCACTCCTGTTATCAATTTTTGTCTTAAAGTCCAGTTAAGGTACAGGATCACCCCAATTATATTAAAAGAGATTGTTTAAGACAAAGAATTATAAACAAAGATGCTGTTGTTTAGTAGATAACTGAGAAGACAAACAAAGAACACCAAAATATCATAGAGATAACACCTAGAGGAAAAAACTCTCACACCTAGAACTGAAGAAACAAATGAAGGAGGTCAAAAGCAATAAAAAACAGAGGCTTGGAGCAGAGGACTCGCGAGGAGGAACCAAAGGAAGAGGCTCGTCTCAGTTTGCTCTGATTTCTCTGAACTCAGCATTTTAACCCCAGGGGACTGGGACTCACCTCTCTGTGGGTGGAACATGGGCTAAAGCTGATGCTTCTGAGAAATGCAAAATGAGTCAGAATCTGCATGTGTTAAAAACAAGCATGAACTAGATTCAAGTGCTGTTGCGGGAATGGACATACCCACTGCTGAGCTTAAGAAGGCTGGGGTGATGCTGACAGGAGCACGTTTCAGGAGCTGGGAGCAGACATGGAGCCCATTGGAAGCCACCGAGGGGGGAAAAAAAAAGGGAATAAGTCCCTTCTTGTCCTCTAGCACCCCCAACAGTCAGAATCTATCAGGGAATCAGGAGAAAGGCAGAAGTGTAGTTTGCGAACTTTCAGCCCCAGTATCACAAAGCTGAGTGCAGAAGCATCAATTTGGGTAACAGAAGCTTGAGTCTGGTGCCTTAGACCAGTCGGCCACCCTGACACATCAGAAGTATGAATTTGGAGTGAAAAGACTACAGTTTAATAACTGGACACTTTCTTCACATTTGCATTTCCACTTGGCCAAGAAGACTTACAGGCAGTGACATGCCTTAGTCATCTACTTCCTCAGTATCTAGTCCTGTCCCAAATTCCAAGGGGCAGTCATTTTACTCTTAGAAAACCAAGCAAACAAAATTGTGTGTTTGTGCGCATAAAGAGAAACAGACAGATGTGAAGAGACAGAGACAGTTTCTACCATGTGCTGGACATTCTCTTTTAGTGATTAAACAGGGAAAAAAACAAATACCCTGCTTTCATGGAATTTATGTGCTCATTAAGTTTTGAATAAACACTCAATACTAATATCTCCTTGTCTCTAAATTGCTTTCTTATAGGATATCTTATCCTCCTCGCTTCTACCTCTCAGTAATGCCTATTAGTTCCTTTGCTGGCTTCTAATTCTACCTCTACCCCTAGTCATAAATACTCCCCAAGTTTCACCTGTCATATCTCTGCTCTTCCCTTGCTCTGCTTTCACCCACTGAGATCGCATCGATTCTTACAACTTGGACTGTAACCCAAATCATCCCAACTCAAATCCTTCAGTGATTGTCTGCTAGACACGTCTGTTTGGATATGCCTCCACAGGGCCTCCACGGTAGCTCAGGGGTAAAGAATCTGCCTGCAGGTTTCAACCTGTGGGTCAGGGAGAGGCCCTGGAGGAGGGCATGGAAACCCAATCCAGTATTCTTGCCTGGGAAATTCCACGGACAGAGGAGCCTGGCAGGCTACAGTCCATGGGGTCACAAAGAGTCAGACACGATTGAAGCAACTTAGCATGCATGCCTCCCTCCCTCCATGACTTCAAACTCATAAAAGCTCATCCCCCTTGTAACCTCTTTATACTTAATAAAGGCAAATTTGGGGGTAAAACCATTTCTGCTTATATGTGTATATATTTGCCTGTATGTGTGTATGTTTATATAAAATATATATTTATATATGTATAAATAAGTATATGTAAATGCTTATATATGACACATAGAACATATGTGCGTGTGTATGCATATGCAGTCATTTGAGGCCAACTCTTTTGCGACCCCATGGACTATAGTCTGCCAGGTTCCTTTGTCCATGGAATTTTCCAGGCAAGAATATTAGAGTGGGTTGCCATTTCCTATTCCAGGGGTTTTTCCTGACCTAGGGATGGAACCCTCATCTCTTACATCTCCTGCATTGGCAGGCGGGTTCTTTACCACTAATACTACCTGAAAAGCCATATATGTATGTATGTATACATACACACACATGTGTATGTGTGTGTATACACACATATGTACACACACATATATGTATGTATGTATACACACACACACAAACACACGTGTAATGGGCCATGGTAGAAAATACATTTTATACCAGGAGTTGTGGTCAGAAATATTTCATTGAAAGTCAATGGAATACATGGAGACAAAAACTGCAGCTTTAGGAAAAATAAAAATAAGATCAGATTACTCAAAACCTATATAATATTGTAACAAGAGAAGTAACCAAAAGAATAATTTATACCCTGGTTGATAATTTAGATAGCCTAGACAAGCTACTTTGGAAAATTTTAAAGGTTCTCAGAAAAACAAATCTTGGGATGCTGGCTTGCAGGTGTTGAACAAAAGCAGACAGAAGTAGAGTTTGCATCAGCAGGGCTGCTGTTAATGTGAGCATGGGAGGAAGTGTTCTTTAGCAAAGAACCATTCAGGGTTATAGTTGCACCTCTGTAGGGACAGGGACTGGGTGCAGGAATCTATTTTTAAATATCTTATCTTCCCTAAAGCCCTTCAGCCTGAAAGTCTTCAGCCCTAAAATAGAGCTGGAATATTTCTGTGCAGCACTTAGGCTTAGTGCTTTTTTCCTTCCTGGCAAAGTATTAAACCCTGCTGCAGTTCTTCTGCCTCTCCTTGCCTAGGAAAAAATCACATATGAATAAACACTACTTCTGCACTAGAGCATCTTTACTGTATATGATCCTGGCCATATGTCCCAGTTTTTTCTGATTTGAGCATGCTGCCTTGGCATAATTACTGACATTACCCTTTTCACCCTCCAAAACCTGTGAAGGAACAGTAAATTAGGTGCCACACTAATCATTTCATTACCTACAATATATTGTAGCAAAACAGACTTAAAACTATATACAATAAGTTATAATGAATGCAGTGATAAATGGTAAGCACGCATTGACAGAAATAACAGGGAAGACATAGTTAATAAGACGCTCTAGTGCTAGCCTCCACGAAGAACTGACATTTAAGATGAAATGTAAGCAGGAACCAGAAAAGAAAGTGCAAACTGCAGCCAAGGAGGCAGAGGAACTAGCTTATGCAAAGGCCCTGTGGTGAGAAGCAGTCCAGCAAGCTTGAGGAAATAAGGGACAGGAGCTTAGGTGGAGAGGAGACTGGGATGGTGGGTTGAACTTGTGGTGTTGGTATAGAGAGCTGGAGCCACAGGTATATATAGACATCCATGTGGCAGGACTTATTAATAGATTAAATAATCCTGAGGGAGACAAAGGAGATAAAAGTGACTCTCAATTTCTAAAAGAAATTGGAAAGCTGAGGATTCATTTTATAACTCTCTCTAAACTCTTAAGTATCTTTAGTGAAGTGAAAAGTGTTAGTGACTCAGACATGACTCTTTGCAACCCCATGGACTGTAGCCTACCAAGCTCCCTTGCCTATGGAAATCTCCAGGCAAGGATAATGGAGTGGGTTGCCATTCCCTTCTTCAGGGGATCTTCCTGACCCAGAGATCAAACCCCGGTCTCCCACATTGCAGGCAGACTCTACCATCTGAGCTACCTCTGAGTCAAGTACGGAAAAGTAAAATCCATCTGTTTACAAAAGAGGTTGGATTAAAATTGCAGTTTTCACAGATGAAACAAATCAGGCTCAGTTGGCTAGAAGGCCAAACACTATATTTGCAGAAAAAGGAATTTCTAATTACCTTGGACAAGTCAATTTCTAAATTATTTTACCCTCTCTAAAATTTGCATTTCAAAACCATGGCAGAGATAAGGATCCAAGGAAGACCAGAGAGGATATCTGCATCTCAAAGATATAAGCAAGTTCTTCCTAGGATGACTTTGTTTCTCCTTTGTTTAGTATTTACAAGCTTCATAAGGTGAACAGGGAAGGATTTGGGAGTGGGGAAAGGACTTTTGGAACCACCCGTCTTATCCTGTAAGGACTATATCTGTAAACCAAGGGTAGTTTTGTTTTCTCTTCCTTTCCCAAAAGAATTAGGTGCCCCCCCCCCCCCCCAACTGGATGGCCTCTTTTGTGAGATCACCTATATCTGGGCCCCAGGTAGCTTATCTACTGGAAAAAAGGACCTAATATGTGTACTTGAAAAAGGAATGGCAAACCACTTCAGTATTCTTGCCTTGAGAACCCCATGAACAGTATGAAAAGGCAAAAAGATAGGACACTGAAAGATGAACTCCCCAGGTCAGTAGGTGCCCAATATGCTACTAGAGATCAGTGGAGAAATAACTCCAAAAGAATGAAGAGACAGAGTCAAAGCAAAAACAACACACACTTGTGGATGTGTCTGGTGATAGAAGCAAGGTCCAGTGCTGTAAAGAGCAATGTTGCATAGGAACCTGGAATGTTAGGTCCATGAATCAAGGCAAATTAGAAGTGGTCAAACAGGAGATGTCAAAAGTGAATGTCGACATTTTAGGAATCTGCAAACTAAAATGGACTGGAATGGGTGAACTTAATCAGATGACCATTATATCTACTATGGTGGGCAAAAATACCTTAGAAGAAATGGAGTAGCCATCATGGTCAACAAAAGAGTCCGAAATGCAGTACTTGGATGCAGTCTCAAAAATGAGAGAATGATTTCTGTTTGTTTCCAAGGGAAACCATTCAATATCATGGTAATTCAAGCCTATGGCCCAAACAGTAATGCTGAAAAAGCTGAAGTTGAACAGTTCTATGAAGATCTACAAGACCTTCTAGAACTAACACCCAAAAAGGATGTCCTTTTCATTATACGGGGCTGGAATGCAAAAGCAGGAAGTCAAGAAACACCTGGAGTAACAGGCAACCTTGGCCTTGGAGTTCGGAATGAGGCAGGGCAAAGGCTAACAGAGTCTTCCCAAGAGAATGTACTGGTCATAGCAAACATCCTCTTCCAACAACACAAGAGAAGACTCTACATATGGACATCACCAGATGGTCAACACCAAAATCAGACTGATTATATTCTCTGCAGCCAAAGATGGAGAAGCTCTACACAGTCAGCAAAAACAAGACTGGGAGCTGACTGTGGCTCAGATCATGAACTGCTTAATGCCAAATTCAAACTTAAATTGAAGAAAGTAGGGAAAACCACTAGACCATTCCAGTATGAACTAATCAAATCCCTTACAGTTGAACAGTGGAAATAGATTTAATGGAATACATTTGATAGACTCAATGCCTGATTAACTATGGACAGAGATTTATGACATTGTACAGGAGATAGGGATCAAGACCATCCCCATGGAAAAGAAATGCAAAAAGGCAAAATGGTTGTCTGAGGAGGTCTTACAAATAGCTATGAAAAGAAGAGAAGCAAAAGGCAAAGGAGAAAAGGAAAGATATACCCCTTTGAACACAAAGTTCCAAAGAATAGCAAGAAGAGATAAGAAAGCCTTCCTCAGAGATCAATGCAAAGAAATAGAGGAAAACAATAGAATGGGAAAGACTAGAGATCTCTTGAAGAAAATTAGAGATACCAAGGGAACTTTTAATGCAAAGATGGGCTCAATAAAGGACAGAAATGGGATGGACCTGAAAGAAGAAGAAGTTATTAAGAAGAGGTGGCAAGAATACACAGAAGAACTATACAAAAAAGATCTTCACGACCCTGATAATAACGATGGTGTGATCACTCACTTAGAGCCAGACATCCTGGAATGTGAGGTCAAATGGACCTTAGGAAGCATCACTATAAACAAAGCTAGTGGATGTGATGGAATCCCAGTTGAGCTATTTCAAATCCTGACCGATGATGCTGTGAAAGTGCTGCACTCAATGTGCCAGTAAATTTGGAAAACACAGCAGTGGCCACAGGACTAGAAAAGGTCAGTTTTCATTCCAATCCCAAAGAAAGGCAATGACAAAGAATGCTCAAACTATCACACAATTACACTCATCTCACATGCTAGCAAAGTAATGACCAAATTCCTCAAGGCAGGCTTCAACTATACATGAACTGTGAACTTCCAGATGTTCAAGCTGGTTTTAGAAAAGGCAGAGGAACCAGAGATCAAATTGCCAACATCAACTAGATCATCAAAATAGCAAGAAAGTTCCAGAAAAACATCTATTTCTGCTTTGTTGACTATGCCAAAGCCTTCAACTGTGTGGATCACCACAAACTGTGGAAAATTCTTCAAGAAATGGGAATAGCAGACCACCTGACCTGCCTCTTGAGAAATCTGTATGTAGGTCAGGATGCAACAATTAGAACTGGACATGGAACAACTGCCTGGTTCCAAATAGGAAAAGGAGTGCGTCAAGGCTGTATATTGTCACTCTGCTTATTTAACTTATATGCAGAGTACATCATGAGAAATGCTGGGCTGGAGGAACCACAGCTGGAATCAAGATAGCTAGGAGAAATATCAATAACCTCCGATATGCAGATGACACTACCCTTATGGCAGAAAGTGAAGAACAAAAGACCCTCTTGATGAAAGTGAAAGAGAAGACTGAAAAAGTTGACTTAAAGCTCAACATTCAGAAAACTAAGATCATGGCATGCAGGCCCATCATTTCATGGCAAGTAGATGGAGAAACAGTGGAAACAGTGGCAGACTTTGTTTTTCTGGGCTCCAAAATCACTGCAGATTTCGACTGCAGCCATGAAATTAAAAGACACTTACTACTTGGAAGAAAAGTTATGACCAACCTAAACAGCATATTAAAAAGCAGAGACATTACTTTGTCAACAAAGGTCCATCTAGTCAAGGCTATGGTTCTTCCAGTAGTCATGTATGGATGTGAGCATTGAAGAATGGATGCTTTTGAACTGTGGTGTTGGAGAAGACTCTTGAGAGTCCCTTGGACTGCAAGGAGATCCAACCTGTCCATCCTAAAGGAAATCAATCCCGAATATTTATTGAAAGGACTGGTGCTGAAACTGAAACTCCAATACGTTGGTCACCTGATGGGAAGAACTGACTCATTGGAAAAGACCCTGTTGGAAGGAAAGATTGAAGGCAGGAGAAGGGGACGACAGAGGATGAGATGGTTGGATGGTATCACTGACTCAATAAATATGAGTTTTGAGTAAACTATGGGAGTTGGTGATGGAAAGGGAGGCATGGCATGCTGTAGTCCAGGGGGTGGCAAAGAGTCGGACACAACTAAGTGACTGAACTGATGGTAATAATACGTGTAAGCATCCTGCCACCTTTTTCATTCTAAACCTCTAAACTACATTTCTGTTGTTTCATGTTGAGGTATATTCGCAAACAGACCAGGCCACAGATACACAGAATTGGTCAGGGTCTATAAGCACAAGTAAGTCTGTTCCCAGGCGGCGCTAGTAGTAAAGAAACCAACCGCCAATATAGAAGACATAGGTCTGATTCCTGGGTCAGGAAGATCCCCTGGAGGAGGGCATGGCCATCCACTCCAGTATTCTTGTCTCGAGAATCCCACAGAAAGAGGAGCCTGGGGGGCTACAGTCCCTGAGGTTGCAAAGAGCTGGACATGACCGAAGGAACTTAGAACACACATATAATTTTACACACGTTTGTCCTTTCATAGATTAAAGGACACATTTCTCTCAACAAGTAAATTTGCCCTTCTGCACATTTTGTCAGAGTAATTCCTCTAGGTTTTTCTCTGTAGTAATGCATTTCTTCTCCTTCCCCTTTAATTCTGATTCTGTTCTTTTTTCCCTTTTCAGACTTGGCAGGGCTCTTTATAGTTGGGAATGAAGATTGGCGTAGATATTCCAAAATCAATTGCTTTTTACTACTCCTCTTAAAAAAAAAACACCATACACACAAAAAATAAGCATTTGCAAGCAAACTGGAACCCTGACATAAGGTGACCTCCCACTGCATTCTAGTTGATGATTCTCCCTGGAGTAATTTGATTAAACACTTTCAATTTACTTTGCAGAGAAAAGCTCTACTTCTACAGGCATTTGCAGACTCCAAGGGAGCGTCCAGCCTTTAAAGAAATGTGTCCATGTATTAACAGAGCTTTATTTTATCCAAAATAAAATATTTCTGTTCCTCTTATGTATTCTTTCCAGGTACCTAGAGAATTTACAAAATAAAACCAAAGTGAACATATGTGCATAAATGCACACAAACAAGTATATATATCACTGTTACATTCAAAGCCATATATTAAGGTACATTTATTATACATGATGCATGCTTCCCATGTGGGTTAGCAGTAAAGAACCCACCTGTCAATGCAAGAGATGCTGGAGACGAGGGTTTGATCCCTGCGTCAGGAAGATCCGCTGGAGAAGGGAATGGCAACCCACTCCAGTATTCTTGCCTGGGAAATCCCATGGAGAGAGGAGCCTGGTGGGCTACAGTCCATGGGGTTGCAAAGAGTTGGACACAACTTAGAGACTAAACCACAACAACAGTACTTGATACACAGTGGCGCTATTGGACTGATCGGTAAATATAGATGACTTAAGTTTTCAGTCTTCCAAATTTTTCCAGAAGAAATGACCACACTACAAAGGTGAACAAGTGATCTGAGAACAGGTTGCTTCACAGTGTGATATGAAGTAACCTGTATTGTAAGAAAAAATGTAAGATCTAAGCTAGAATCACAAATTAAAATCGCATGTGTGTATGTGTGTGCACCAGACCTCCAGGGTATGTACACATACATAGCTACAACAGAGCTTCTCAATGTTTTAGGTACATAGGACTCATTTGAGGATTTTGTTAAAAAGACAGATTCTAAACAAGGAGATCTGACATGGGTCATGAGATGATACCTTTTTCAAAGTTCCCAGGTGATGGCCATGTTGCTGGTCCACAGACCACGCTTCGAGTAACAAAGTATTAAGGTCCGTGCACCACTGCATGGTCTAGTATTGATGTGATGTCATTGGCAGGTTTCTCCTGCCAGTTCCATTTTCAAAAGTAATTGGGTCATTCTGAAGGCCTGAGAAACAAAACACAGTGGGGAATGCTTCTACTAATAGGGCTCATTAGAAAGAGTTCAGAAAACATGATCACTTTTACAATTTGAAAATGCCTATTCAATTCACTTTCCTAATATAATACATTAAGCACAGAGAGGCTCAGCAAGGCATCATCCACCCGTGGGCAGTTGGACGCCCAGTTTATTTTCTGAGCAATATTCATTGGGCAATGCTTGTATCACCTCTCTTGCTATCACCGCAGGATGGAATCAGCTTTTTAGACCCTGATCCAGGAAAATATAGCTCCTCAACACCAATTCTCAGCTTCTCTTTGCTGAACACCCATCAACAAATAAGTTAACTCTTTAAACAGACAGCCTCCTATTTAATACCACTGGGGATGGCAAGAGGTGCCTGCAACTTTCACATTTTTTCCTTAATCTAGCTCGTACTTAGTTCGACTGCTGAACCACTTATTCGGTTGGCCAAAAAGTTAGCTCCAGTCTTTCTGTAACACCTTATGGAAATAATATCTGAAGTTCCTTACTTCCACTGTTGCTCTGTTTTTAAGGGAAATTTTTCCATCTAAAAGGTTCACCATACCCTTCATGCACTGGTCTTTTGCATCACACTAACTGCAGGTGTCAAGAAATAAAGGTGGTGGTGCTTTAGTTACTAAGTTGTATTCAACTCTTGCAACCCCATGCCCACCAAGCTCCTCTGTCCATGGGGTTTCCCAGGCAAGAATATCGGAGTGGGTTGCCATTTCCTTCTCCAGGGAATCTTCCGTACCCAGGAATCAAACCTGGGTCTCCTGTACTGCAGGCAGATTCTTTACCTACTGAGCTACCAGAGGAGGGGACTAATTACATGCATTTGCATCCTTTTCTGGTATAATCTTCACAGTTAATATTCCAAGGATGTTTACTTTTCTCCATTTTTAAATATCAAGAAACTAGGCCAAGAGACTTAATGGAACCACTAACAGAACTATTAATGAATCTGCCCATCGGAACTCGGGGAAGATCACGGTACTGAATGAAGACTGTTTCCTATAATCAAATAACAGGAACACAGAAAGGCTCTGTGCCCGGAGCCCACAGAACCCTGCTGGGCATCAACATTTCCTCTGTCCTGCCCTTACACTACACATTTACTATCATTATTTGAAGCGGGAAGTATAAACATCAGCAGTTTAGAAAAAATAAATAGATAAACATGGAAATTTTTTATTATTTAACAAATATCCTAATAGGTGGCTAGAAGGTTTCAAAGCATACAAAAATGAGGAGAGAAGAAATGTAAACGAGTACTGAGGAAAAGTAAAAGATAATAAAATAGAAGATTGAAAGAGAAGAGGACACAGTTAATTCTGGATGGATTATATATTGAAATGTTTTAAAACCTTCTCTAAAACCCTTAGGACAAAATATAGGAAAATACACTTAAGGTATAAGAAAAGATTTTTCTAAAGCACCCATAAACAGCATAAGTATAAGGGAAATGAATGATAAGTTTAACTACACGTATAACATAATTGCCTGTATAACAAAGAATAGTTTTTCCCAAGCACCCAAACAAGCTGCATCCTAATTGAAGATATCTAAACAAACAATTAAAGAATGTTGTGCTTGCAGAACTCACACAAATTAAAAAGATCTAGTGATCTTATAGAAATGATCGAATAGAAAAATGGGCAAACAATGAAAGAGCAATTCTTAGTTGAAGAATCCTGTTTTGATAATAAATATATGAAGAATATTAATCTCAGTAATAATTAGAGAAATGCAAATTTTAAAAAGGTAACTTTTCACATCTATTAGATTGCCAAGAACATAAGGAAACTGAGAACACGAAGGACTGGATAAAATGAGGAAATAGTGGTCATAGCAGCAGCAAGTATATTCCTAATTATTTAGGAAATATCTTGCAAATACCTAGCTTTATCTTTACTATCTGTGCCAGAAAAACTCTTCTAAAAGTCATGTGAAGACATGCACAAGATATTATCTGCAACATCTAGCATAGCAAAATTTTAAAATACATATTATTTTAATTTAAGAGGGATAGCTAACCAAATAACCTAATTGTTATGTTAATTGTGTCATTTCCATATAATGGAATACTAGGTAGCACAAACAATAAAGGAACTCAATCTACACGTGTTATCATGTATGATTCACAAACTATTACATTTTAAAAATGAAATTTTCATAATGATATACACATACATATCATAATGATATATATATATACATATTATATCATAGTGATATATATATATGCCATGCCATAGATCTTAAATCATTTTCAGTCATGGGTGTTTCTTCTTTGCTGCTCGTGATACACTGTCTATATTTGAAATGCTTCATATACAAATAAAAAAACGAAAGGGAAAGAAACAGAGAGAAAAAAGGGATGGATAATAATATAGAAGAAGGCGGATGGCAAGAGAAAAAGAATTACAACCGGGAAGTAAGGAATAGAAGCAGAAACAGAAGGGGAAAAAAATTAAAAGAACATCAACAAAAGTTAGCTGAGAGGGAAGAAAGACTCATACCCTATCCCCTGGTTGGTTCTATTTCTTTTCCTCTTCCTTGCATCTTTTTTTCACTTGCCATAGCTCTTCTTTCACAGAACTTAGAAATAAGCAATATACATAAAGTCAAGCTCTACAGCCTATCTTTTAAGCACAAACATGTTCACCTGCCATGCTCTGAAACAAAATCCCCTGAGAAGGTGCTACATGACGTTTTTTTTCAAAAAGATAAGGACAGAATGAGCACAGTTAGAAACTTGTATAGCAATTGAATAAATTCATGTTCCTTGAATTCAACAATAAAAAGGTAGGCTTCTTTTTTGGGTATGCTATTTTGATTTTATTGTTCTGTTATTTTACATTTATATTTTCAAAAGTATCAGTCTACAACAGGTTGAAAATTTTAAAAAGTAATAATAAATGTTTTTCAACAGAGTTTGAGAAACACTGCTCTGAGGATCAGGAGAAAAGAAGGAACTTTTCCTTTGCTCCCTTTGTGAGCTGTGTGTGTGTGTGTTGAGTTTTGGTGGGGGCTGTTGCTTCTCAGTCCTCCCCAGAGTATTTCTCATTTTCAGATCTAGGTTAGGAAAGAACAAATCCCAAGCAACTCAATGAATAAAAACAAATAAACAGCAACAACAAAAAACTTTATTCACTATCTCAACAGAAACTACTTGAAATTTATTTTGAAAGCTACCTTTACTAAGGATTCAGAGAGAGCAGAACCATTCTCAAAGAGAAATAATCAAGGAACATGGAGAGCCATCCTGATGTCTGCTTGTGGGAGGAAGCCTATCCCATTCAGGGAGCTAGTGCTGCCCAGGTGTGGGATTTCTCTCCAGATGCCTCCTGAGCCTGAGACTGCTATAAGAGAGGTCTTACTTTAGATCTTGACATGATACCCTTCTGGTTCTGGCTTTGGTGCCTACTTCCTAGGGAAGCTGACCTTCCAGGACAAGACAACAGCATGGTGAATATCACAAGCTTTAGTACCAGATAGGACAGGCTTCATCACCAGCTTTGGCTCTTTTAGGCATTATTTTGTTAGGTTTTATAAACATCTTCTGTTTTAGTTTTTAAACCAATAAAATACAAAAAGAGGAATGTGAACACATATAAGATTGCAGTTGAGAAAGATCTTCGTACATGAAAAGTATTCTTCTCAGTGACAAATAATCAATTATTATTCCTTGTATTGCTGTCAATATTATTGTTAATAAAACTAGGAACCTTGTCCATATGGACCTCTCAGAGTTATCATCAGAAAGATAAAAATTTAAGTATACATTTACCAGGAACTAAATAAAATATTAATTTTTGGTATTTGAAGGTTATGTGATATCGGAATTAAAAGCAACAATGAAGTCAACACAGAATGATTGTCTTCTAGAATTCTACCAGGTGTCTTTTTGAAGAGTAAATAGACATTCTAAGAAGCTCCAGAAGTCAAAATAAGAATCAGTGAATAAACCTTATCGTATGGCAGATTTTAACTGCATTAAAGGACATTCTTAAATACTAGGATTCAAAAACAAAAAATGGATTTATTTGTAAGAGAGCATATATATGCATTCCATTGTATATCTATTTGGTTAGCCAGAACATTCACTGGTGTTTTCCGGTAAGACGTATACACATGTGCACACACATACATACACACATACACATACATATAGGCATACATACCTACATAAAAAGAAAACATGTTAATATGCCAGGCTATATGGAATCATCTTATGTATCACAGCACATTGTTTCATTTGGTTTAGCAAAATCATGTGCTGGGAATGTATCATATAACACTCTAGGACATATTAATACAAGGACACTGCATCTCAGACCTTGTAAGTAACTTAAGATTCTAAGCTTGAAGAGAGGCCAAGTCAGATCTTGAATGTAAGTAAATCACAAGTTATTTATTACTGTGCTGTTTGCTTTGGTAGTGGACCTTCTGTTACCATTTTTTAGATGTGTTTATCTTTAGAAGGATGATTTTGCTCTCCCCCTAGGGGGATGTGACAATATCTACAGACATTTTAGTTGTCATAATGTAAGGTTAAGGTTTTTACAAGCACCTGGGAGGTAGGTCCCAGAAATGCACTGAACATCCTACAACAAAGGGAGTTACCTGATGCAAAATGTCAGTAGTGCTGAGCTTTGAAAACCTTGCTAATTCACAAAAGTTCTTCGAATCTTTAAGACTAGCTTTTCCACCAGTCTCATTTACATGCTATTGTCAAATTTAAGAAGGTGTCCATTGCGTTTCTATCTACACTATTTCTAACTTTATTTTTTCTCCTAGTTCTCCATTTAGCTTTTTTTTTCCCCAATGTTTCTTTTAAACATTTCTTTCTTACAACAGCTAATCAGGACTTATGTTCAACCTGTTAAAACACTGGCCAGCTTTCCTGTCACTAAAACGCAGTAGTTACCAATTCTGAGGGAATTTGCTACTCAAGATAAACTTGGAGTCCAATTCCTTTTGGGATTATTTGCTCCCACTTGCATAGTTTCTCTGAGAAAAGCAATTCCCCATGTAAATGTATGTTATACAAATCACTGGGACACTCCAGGCAGCCTGCTCTTCTGCAGCACCACATCTTGGAAATTGCCTTTCTCTGTGGTTCTGTCATCTAGGGAGCAAGAGAAAAATGCAAACCTGCATTTCTCTTCCTTTAGGCTTTATCAGGGCGAGGCACTTCTCCACTGATTTCCACTTCCTCCACTGAGACTCAAGCTCCACGCAGCACGGGGCTGTGACAGCAAATGAGAATAATGTGAAGGCACCATCAGAGCTTCCTGGTAGGCAGAAGCATGCCCTGAAGGCAAAAACAGTCGATTGACTGGTAGGCACAATCTGATTTTGGCACCTGTATTGTGGCTGTATTATCATAACTGAATCATTAGAATATGGGGAAATGGCAGATTACCTTCTACTGATACTTCTATCAACCACTAAAAATAAGAGCTTCCTTATTTTGGGGGAAAACTGAACTATTTTAAAATCTTGAGCTTTGCATAACACAATAGAAATGCAAAGATAGAGATTTATATGAAAATAAACATCATAGAATAAAGCAAAGAAATTTGAACAAACAATAGTGAAAACTATTTTTAAAGGATTTAGTCTTTTACATGTGTATAGCATCTAAATACAGTAAATGTTAAATAAATATTTATTAAATAAATCTACCCATCAATGAACTGCAAAATTCTACCAAATTACAACTAGTCATTATAGTACCTGTCTAGGCTTTCACAAAGATCCATCTTATCAAAACTTTAAAAGCTAAAATGAGATGAAAATAATCATAATCTATACCTTACAAGGCACAGTGTTAAATGGTTTATATGAAGAATCACATTTAATTCAAACAAAAATCCTATAAGGTAGGCTATAACATTAATATAACCATTTTGCAGTTGAGAAAACACGTTTGTTCAGAAATGTCAAATACACTGTGAGCCACAGCTGGAATATGAACCCAGGTATACCTGTACCCAAGTTCATCCTCCAAGTCGCTATGCAATTGTTTATATGTGTAAATTATACTATTTCAATCTGAATTTGTACTTTCTGTAATTAACTGATATAGAGGTACATGTCAGGATTTATGCACGAGTTCATTTAGTTAAGTTTCAACTCTGTAAGGCTAAATCGGATCTAGGAGTGTGTCTGTTTGCCCCCAGAACCATGCACAGCAGCAAGGATTCCGTCTGAGGCATCCAATCTTCCCAACCCCTTAGATGTCTTCTTGCTATTTTACTTTATTCATATATTCAAGAGGCCCACAGCTATTTTCCTGGGACTTTTGAACTGTTTATTTTACCTAAGACTGGGCTGGATGATCCCTCTCCTCGTGGGACATACTTGCTTGTGAACTTTAGACTCTGCCTTGGACATTGAGCTCTGTAAAGACTAAACTTAATCCCAACTACTAGGTCAAGGTAGATCCATACCAGCTTGGACCTCACACTCATGAAGGGCTTCAAATTGACAGTGGTGATATTATCTCCAAAATTGGAGATATACTTATAGGACTGATACACTTGTAGGAATAAAGAATAATGCATTCATTATTCATCTTTAAACATGTATTATATTATCTGACCCCTCCACTATACAAGCAAATCTTTTTAAGAACTATGTTAATTATCATGTGAATTGCATATTCATCATCATGTATTATTTTTGTGTTAAAATTGTTTATATGTTAATATAAGCATTTAAATTATATCAGCTTTGATAGCAATATTGTGGGACTTGTTATTTTTTATACATTATATCAGTCTCAATAAAATCAAGTGACATGAACTTTTTATTGAATTGTGAAGGGACTTGTGGACCTATCCTTGAGTTCCACTAGCACATAACGTCAGGAATAAGTCCCAAGAGGAAGGTAAAATACATTAATGTGGATAAAGAAGAGAAAGTGGATAACTAGTTTCAGCTCATTCTTCCCTCTCTTACTAAATTAGAAATTCTTTAAAAGTGGGCACTCTAAGTTTTAAATAGCCATAATATTTGACATAAAGCAAATTTATCAAAGAATAGTCACTATATGGTCTAGCAATCTGACTCCTGGGCATATATTCAGAAAAGACAAAAACTCTAATTCTAAAAGAAGACATACACCTCATTGTTGATAGCATCACAATTTAAAATATCTAAGACACAGAAGCAACATAAATGTCCATTGACAGATGAATAGACAAATAAAATGTGACATCTATCTACACATCTATCTATAAAATAGAATATTACTCAACCATAAAAAGAATGAAATAGTGCCATTTGCAGCAACATGGATGGATCTAGAGATTATCATACTAAATGAAGTTAAGTCAGAAAAAGACAAGTATCACATCACTTACATGTGGAATCTAAGAAATCAATACAAATGAACTTATTTACAAAACAGAAACAGACTCACAGGCATAGAAAACAAATGTATGGCTTCCAAAGGGTAAAAGTCGGGGGAATGGATAAATTAGGAGCCTGGGATCAACAGACGTGTGAATGTATGTTAGTCACTCAGACATGTCCAACTCTCTGCGACCCTCCACTGCAGCCTGCCAGGCATCTCTGTCTGGAATTATCCAGGCAAGAATACTGGAGTGGGTAGCCATTCCCTTCTCCAGGGCATCTTAATTCAACTATACTTTAATTTTAAAAATTCATTAAAAAAAACCCCATAAGTTTCTTAGTTACTTCTTTTTTTCTTTCATTTAGAGACTCCAAGAGATGACAGAAAGATATGTGTTTAAATCTCATGATCTTTATAGAAGAAACTCTATTTTGCTTTAGTTGTAATCATTCTAATCTCCATCCCCTGCAAAAAAGTAGAAGCAACATATTGGAGTGTCAGGGCAAAGACAGCAGCAAGGTGTTATTGAAAGTGGAGATGGCAAACTACTGAAATTAATTCAAAGAACTCAAAAATTGCAGCATTTTTGGAGTAATTAGTGGGGAGATGAACACCTTGTGTACACGTCAAAGGCTATACAAGGGATCACTGTCAAATAGCTGATGTACATAGGAATGATTCCTGGTTCTCAACAGAAGGTAGATTTCATGCAACATCTTCTGTTGAAGAAGAAAGGGCAGAGTTGCATTTTTTTAGGAAGATTTTGATGTCAATGTTTAAAGTGAAGGAAAGTTGTGGTACTTAAAGCCTTGGGTAGCTAGAAACTCATGTAAAAACTCACTTTCCTGGGATAAATAAAATACTTGAAAGAAGAACATGACCTTCACAGCATCTGTCTTTAAATTGTTGATCTGGGATATCTTCTGAAGGGATATAGCTGAGTTGGGGAGGAGTAATAATTAATAATGTTTACTCAGAAAGTGTCATGCTGTCCATGCTTTTACCAAAAGGCTATGCATCTTATCAAGAAATTTTAAGTGCCTAGACTTCACTGCAATATATTAAGGAATCAGAAAGCAAGATGTCAGAAAACTCAGATAAGAAAAGGGAGAAGGCATTCTGGATAAACAGATGAAGCAGACAAACTTCATTTTTCAGAGCTTCAAGCGCCCACTTAAAAATTTGGTCATGACGACCCAGAGGTTACAGTGAACACAAATGAGTATATAATTTTTAACTGCTTGTAAGTCTCGCAAACAATCTTGATACAATAGAAACAGATTCCTGTATAATATAAAAGAAAACACTGTGGAGTCTTCAGAATTCGTTCAGCTGAGCCAGAACAATGTTGGTGGAGAGATGTGGAATGGAATTGATTAGGCACCATTCCACCAGTTTTAATGTCTCTTTTGCTCATTTATTAGTGAGAGTTATTGTTATGAAAATTTTATAATGTACCCTTTAAAAATGTGTTGCATATATTTATGCTTAAATCGATTCATAGTAAGATGGATTGGGTTCTCTTTCCATAGTGTACTTTCTAATACATGTTTTGTAATATTCTAGATCAATAATCAGCAAATCTTTTCTGTAGAATGTCAGGTAGTCATCATCAACAAATAGTTCTGAGCAATCAGATATACAAGACAAAAAAGAAAAAGAAAAAAACAGCTTAATGGTAATGTAAAAATATAACCTTTCAGAAAAAAAGTATAAGAAGTTGAGACTCAAGGCCTAGACAAAGAGTTAGACTTGATAACAAAAGCATGATTCATTAAGGAAATTAAGATAAAGTGAATCTCATCAAAGTTACCAACTTTGGTTCTGTGAAACACCCTGTTAAGATGATACAAAAACATGATATAGAGTGAAAAAAAATATTCTCAGACAATATATCTAACGATGAACTGACATCTAGAATATAAAAGAATATTAAATATTCAACTATTAAAAAAGTCAATCTAACTAGAAAATATGCAGAAGACATGAATAACTATTTCACAGAAGAGAACATACTAATAGCAAAAATAAAAAACACATAAAGGGAAATAAAACTATTACAGAAATACAAATTAAAACTACAATGAGATATCACTGTTACGTATCAGAAGGGGTAAAATAAAAAATAGTGAGAACATCAAATGCTGGCATAGATGCAGAAAAACTGGATCATTCAAACTTTGCTAATGGAATTACAAAATAAGCAATTTTCACATTATAGCAACTCTGGAATACAGTTTGACAGTTTCAAAAAAGAATCAAATTTTCAGCTGCAAAAGACCCAGCAGCTGTACTCCTGGGCATTCATCCCAGATAAATGAAAACTTACGTTATCTTTTTAAGAAAATCTCTACACAAATATCCAAAGCAGCTTCATTTGTAACAGCCAAAACCTGGAAACAACCAAGATGTACTTCAGTGTGTAAATGGTGAAATAAATTACAGTGTGTGTATATATATATATATATATATATACACACACAATGGAACACTGTTCAACAACAGAAAGAATAATATAAAAAGAAGGAAATCAACAAATTAGAGGCATCTCCAGAAAAATAGTAGGTGAAAAAAGCCCACTTCAAAGGTAACATACTGTATGATTCCATATATATAACATTCTTAAAAATGACAAAACTATAAAAATGAAATTAATGGTTTCTAGGGCTGAATGAGAAGGTTGGAGCTGGGAGAAAAACATATGTGGCTATAAATGAGCAACATGAGGAATCCTTTTCATGATTAGACTTTTATTTACATTACTTTACCAACTTTATCCTTATGATATTGTACTATGCGTTGAAAGATGATACCATGATAAAACAGGATACAGGCTACCTGGGATATCTCTATGCTTTTTGTTACAACTGCATATGAACTTAAAATTAGCTCAAATTAAAGGGTTAAATTTTCATGAAAAGAATTTAATTTTTAAAAGGACATAAATTTATCTGGCTTTGCAGGCCATAAGATCTATGTTGTAACTACTCATCTCTGTCCACGTGATGTTTAAGTAGCCATGGACAGCAAGTAAGTAGATGAACATGTGTGTATTTTACTAAAATGTTTTCAGGTAAACAGACAGCAGGTTGAATCTGTCCCACAGCTTATAATTTACACACCTTGGTACTCAATTAAATAATCCCTATAAAAATGATTATATGTTACACTTAAAAAGCATCACATAACCATGTCTTAACCTACAGTCATGCTGCAATTAATGAGATAGTTCAGAAACCTGAAAATCATACTTAACTCAAATTTTCTTACTATAAAGTTAAGATTTAAAATCATACTTAACTTGTATTTTTAATACTGTAAAGGGAAGATTTCTATCACAGCAGACTCATGGTGTCATTCCCTTTTATGTATTAGATTGGCCAAAATATTCTTTTGGGGTTTTCTCTACCATCTTACAGAAACACCTGAACATATGTTTTGGTAAACCCAATATTTACACTGCAGTTGCTTTATCACTGCTCCAGTTTCAAATTCTTGAAAAGTCCCTTCTCTATCCTCTGCCATCATGTGTTTAACCACCCCTTCTTTCTTTCCCCCACTTTCAGTAGTCTCTCTTTCCTCCCACTCTTAATAAATAGATTGAAACTTAGTTTGGTAAGCTCTTCCCTGTCTCTGTTACCTAGTACTATTTCCCACCCATAATCCTCACTTTTCCATCAACACGAAGAGCAACTCTCTCCAGGATAGGCCATCTGTGTAGAATGGGTGAGAGGAAAGAAATGCACTCCCAAAGTAAGAATTCTCATTAATGGTTGAGAGGGTGGTAAACTGAACCAACATTGATACACTAATCATTTTTCCCACACTCCCCATGATCGTGTCTGAATTAGCTTTGACATACTCCTCTATTTAAGGCAGGGGTCCCCAACCTCCAGGATCTAATGTCTGATGAACTAAGGTGGAGTTGATATAATAATAATAGAAATAAAGTGTACAAAACATGTAATGCACTTCAATCATCCCAAATCCATTCTCCTCTTCCCCAGTCCATGGAAAAACTGTCTTTCACAAAACTGACCCCTGGTACCTAAAAAGGTTGGGGACCACTGATTTAAGGTATCACTAGCAGGCGTATGCAGTTCATGGCGTGCCCTTTTAAAAGTTCTTTGCTGCAAAATGTCACATAAGATACATCAGAACAAATTCACCTGAAACACTTGGATTGAGGAGGTAACCGATTACATATTCAGAAGAGGGCAAGGAGGTTTAGTTTTGTTTTTTGCTTTGTTTTTGTATAAAAGCTTTCCCTCTGTGAATCCCACAAATCTAGTCATGAAGGACATTGGGTGATTATTTTGAATGATGACCCCTGAAATTCCTTTCTACATGTTACAAGCCTGACTCTCACCCTGGACCCTTTGGCAGTGCACATTTTCATCCATTTTGAAACAGAATGCCCTAAACCAATGAAAGAGAAATGAGGCAATCAAATAAGGCCCGTCAGAAGGCGAAATAGGCACAGCGTATTTCTCCTCATTACTGCGTATTATGAGAGCTAATGGCAGAGATGAATATCTCTAGTCAGAGCCACTTATATAGGAATTTACATTTAAAAGTAATTGCTGTAGATCATAATTGGTTGATTAGGTGTTCTCAACTCCTCAGGCCCTTTTCAGACTTCAGCTACATGATACATACCAGGCTTTCAGAGGGCCAATCTGTGTAAAAGGAAATGTAATTTGTCCCTTATAAAATATCAAGTTGGAAATCATTATCACCTTCTTCACATCTTCCCAGACCAATTACTGTCTCCCACTGTAGGAGTCATCAACTACCATGGAGAAAGTAATTGACATGAAAATATAAATTATGGAGTTGAATCCAAATCTATCTAACTTATATGAGTCGTTTCACAAATAGAGTTTAGAAAAAGACACACATGTTATTTTATGAATCTTAGTAACCACAATTCTCCATGCCATATTAGTGGCGAGATCATTATATCCCCCTTGGAGTTTTTCTCTTCTTAAATTATACGATCTTCAACAGGCTTTATGGAAAGGTGGGGGATCAATCAGGCTTTTCTTTTTTCTTTCTCTTATCCGAAAAAAAAAAAAGTATCTCTTCAGTCCGTGAGGGGTTTCTTCACGGCTCAGCAGGTAAAGAATCCACTTGCAATCAAGAGCACAGGAGACAACTCTATCCCTGAGTCAGGGAGGTCCCCTGGTGGAGGAAAGGGCAACCCACTCCAGCATTCTTGCCTGGAGAATCACACTGACAGAGGAGCCTGGGGGCTACAGACCCAAGGGTTGCAAAGAGTCAGACTCCGCTGAGCACAGCACGGACGGAGTTCAGCTCAGTCCCCTACTGCTTTGTTTTTGGCTGCCAGAAAGCTCCTCCGTAAATTATGGGATCTATCCAGACCCAGATAGGAAGACAGTTTACTGCTGAGACAACACTCCAGTGATCTGAGACCCACACTGATAATCACTGAATCTCCAAGGGAAGACCATATCAACTCTTTAATACCAAAGTCAGATCAAGGTGCCTGCAGAGAACTCTTGGAGCTTCAATTCATATTGCTTAGTTCTTCCAATTCACATTCACATCAGCAGACTTGTGGAGCATATAGGACAGGAAAGGGGTGGGTGTCTGTGTTCTGTACCTCACGGGTCCAAAATTCCTAACTCCCTGCTATCCCCAGAGAGTCATATGTAGAAGCAATCAGATTTTTCTTCTCACAACTGAAACTCAATAGGGCTGGTCATACCCATTTTCTAGATAATGGGTCCACTTTTCTAATGGAGGATATCTTGAGTAATTCACAGATGACCTATCCTTCTAAGAAAAACTTCTTCCAAGCAATTCCAGGTTATTTTTTCTGCTTTATTTTCTTAGAAAATTGGGGAGGGGAATCTACCAATGTAGTTTCTATGAAGGCAATTTGCTATAGTACTCATAACATTATTTCAAGGAAATACAGTTCCCCTTCACCAAAAACATGTCCCAGAAGTCTCCTGTGCCTTATTTGGTGCTTTATTAATTCAAGCTACTTGCATATTTATTTATATTCCATTCATTTGAAAATCTGAATTCATCTATTACTGTTTATCTTTGCATCACTATCTTTATAAATGAAAGTCAACAAAGAGCTTTTCCAACAGAACACTTACTGATATTATGGTTGTCACCATGAGACTTCCAGGCAGGAGTTGTGTCAATTCATTCTTTTATCCATAATGTTTGGCATATTGCCTGATATATTTAGGATGTTTAGTCATCATTAGAAAAAAATCATTTGTGAATGGATGAGAGGAAAGAATGGAGAGAGGAAACAAAAGAGGAAGGGATGGAGGGAAGATGGCAGGAATGGAAGAAGCAAAGTAGGAAGGGTGGATGGAAGACAGGAAGGAGGAAGAAATGGAAGAAGGCAGGGAGAGAGGAAAGAAGCCATAATGATTTATGCCTTTGGGTCAAGTCATTATAGTATCTAGGCATCTTCTGATCAAAACTAAAATAAATTCTGAGAAGTAAGAGTGATTATATCACTAGTCACAAAGACTTTGCTGAAAAATTCTTTATCTGATTTCGTCATAGTGACAACCTGAGTAAAATGGGGATATCAGTAAGTAAACATTGTAATTGACACTCAGGTATGGTGGAAGGAAAGGATGACTGGCAGGTTACAGTACAAGGGCTTTTGTACAACTAAGATCAGTGTAAGATTCTAGAAGCAGGGATGAATGTGAAAGAGCAAGGAGAGCTAAAGGGTCACAAAAGACAAATCACTGATAACTCTTTGTATTAGAGTTCTCTGAAGAATTGATGCTTTTGAACTGTGGTGTTGGAGAAGACTCTTGAGAGTCCGTTGGACTGCAAGGAGATCCAACCAGTCCATCCTGAAGGAGATCAGTCCTAGGTGTTCAGTGGAAGGACTGATGCTCAAGCTGAAACTCCAATACTTTGGCCACATCATGCGAAGAGTTGACTCATTGGAAAAGACCCTGATGCTGGGAGGGATTGGGCGCAGGAGGAGAAGGGGACGACAGAGAATGAGATGGCTGGATGGCATCACTGACCCGATGGGCATGAGTTTGAGTAAACTCTGGGAGTTGGTGATGAACAGGGAGGTCTGGTGTGCTGCGTTCATGGGGTCGCAAAGAGTCAGACACGACTGAGTGACTGAACTGAACTGAACTGAGAGAACTCTAAGATAGATAGATAAGTTGGTAGATAGAGACAAACAGATCGGAGAAAATTTATTACAGAAATTAGTTCATATGGTTACAGAGGCAAAGTCCCACAGCCTGCCACCCACAAGTGGGATAATCAAGAAAGTCGTGGCATAGTTCAGTCTGAGGCCAGATGCCCAACAACCAAGGGGCTGCTGACGTAAGTCCCAGAGCCCAAAGGCCTAAGAACCAAAATCTCCACTGTCCAAGGGAGTTTTTTATTCAATAGGAAGCAGGGGTGGGGGGGGCTGGGATTTGCCCTTCCTCTGCCTTTTGGTTCTACTTGAGCTCCCATTGGATTAGATGAGGCTTGCCCACATGATTAGAGTGTATCTCTTTATTCAGTCTACTGCGTCAAATACTATTTTCTTCTAACAACTCCCTCACAGACACACCCAGAAAAAAAATATTTTATCAGCTATCTTGATATCCCATTGCCCAGTTAAGTAGGCACATAAAATCAACCATCTCACTCTTTCTCATTTCAGCCAGTTTATGAAAGTTAGGCTCAAAAGCAGCCTGTTCATCACTCACAGTATTTATCACACAATGCAACTTGTCAGCTTCTATAAGGTGGAAAGAAGCAATGGAAAAGAGAAATGATTTAAGGGGGAGACCAGACTTGGAATCAGAAAACCTGGTTTGGGGAGTGCCTACTCTAATTCCTAGCTGTCTGTTAACTTATCTGAATGCACAAAATGTGCATAATCATAACAGCCCTCCTGGAGTCATTGTGAGGACTGAAGGAGAGACAATTTACCCGAAGCCTCGTAATGAATGATAAAGCACTAGGCAGATTCAAAGAGGTGGTTTTGTTGCCCAGAGATAATTGAGACTAAAACCACTTTCAAGAGAACAATTGCAAGTTTTCACACCTTGATCTCCTATGTGTAATTTGGAAAATTACAGTGTATGGTTACTTCTGAAACAGAGGAGCTAACTACTTGTCTTTGACTTTCAAGGATATTGGATGAAATTTGAAACCATAGGGGCACAAAGAATTAGCTTGGGAAGGGAGCAGAAATAATAGCTCTCTACTGATAAGAGCAAATACATTTTAACTCTGAAATTCCCCACTGTGAGAAAATACCATAAAATTCTCTTTGCACAGGTAATGCATTGGTTATGAACCAGAAACCACTGTATATCTCAGTTGCTGAAAAAGAACCCTTTGGAGACACCACTACACTACTTTCCTCTATTCTAAAAGAAAAGGTGGTTGATATTTAAGGTGGAGTAGGGAATATGTCCTGTTTCTCTTTAATTCTCACAATAAGTCTATTAAAACCTAAACAAACAAACAAAAACACATATCATTGGAGCTTTTGGAAATTAAAAGACCAATCTCACACAAACTTTTCTGAAGTGAAACCTTTTGCATAGCTAGCTACTTCTTCATTGTTAGTTAATCACCAGTTGTTAAATACTTCCACTGAAGTTTATTAACAGATGTTGGGTACTGGTAATATCAACATTCACTGTACCCTGGCACAGGGTAGATGCTCTGTAAACCTTGTGTGCATGTGTGCTAAGTCGCTTCAGCCGTGTCTGACTCTCTGCGACTCCATGGACTGTAAAGCACCAGGCTCCTCTGTCCACGGGATTCTCCAAGCAAGAATACTGGAGTGGGTTGCCACATCCTCCCCCAGGAGATCTTCCCGATCCAGGGATGAAACCCATGTCCCCTGTGGCTGCTACGGAAGCCCCTGCAAAGCTCAGCTACAGAGACAAGACAAGCCCTCGCATCTGAGCGCACAAACGCATGTCAGCCTGTTCTATTACCACAGCACAGGTAAGTTTTATACTTGATTCCATAATGCATCTACACTTGTTTGATTCTAAAGACAGAGTTCTCCTAAATCTTCAAAACAAATTGACTTTCCAGAAAGATAGCTGTGACTGCCACGTGGACCGTTCCATGTGCTAAAACTAAAAATTAAGACATAAGAATTGGTATAAAAATAGACATTTTGGCAAAAATCATTTTTTCTCCTGATGATAAGATGATTTCATCTCACACATGAACTCATTTAGTGACTTGAATCACGTAACTAAAAGATAAGACTATAGTCAACCAGGTCTTTTCCCTAATGTAATCTACTTCAACCAGGAACAAATGAGCACAGAGAATCTGGGCTTACTCCTGGAGATAAATAGATAACTGAAGTTATTGTTAATAAACTTCAGTGGAAGTATTTAACAATTGGTGATTAACTAACATTATATTGGCCCAAAAGGAAAATGCAGAAAAGAGACAACTGAAAACTTATCTCCTGGATGAATCATAATCAGCCCTAACCTTTGTCCTGTTCAGCCTTCCACTTGCATAGGATTATGCATTGGGAAAGATCTTAAAGATACATTCTTAGTGGGGCACCCTGTTCAATGTGAGGCCTGATAGATGTAGCTTCATGATTTCTACTTGGGGCTCACACTGATCTTGTACAGGAACTAGAAAGGGCTCCTTTGAGGCATTGTCATTGTTCCATGTGGGGGCATAGAGTCCACTGGTACACCAGCTCTTCCTGATCGAGGCTAGACAAAATGAGCATCATCCAGGGGAGCAGTGATGGGGTGAACCACTGATGTAGACATAGTATTGTTATATTATTTAGAGTGTCATTCTAGTTGCTTCCCCCTCTCTATCCTGGGACTTCTCTATTCTACTATACTGCATCACTGCCTCAAGTTCACGTGATTTCTTAGGATAATCTCTCCAAAATCACAAGCATGCTTGGAAGAGGAAGTGTTTCCAGTATTTGAAGAAATTTATGAGTCAAATAAATGTGGAATGAAGCAAACTCTACCTCTAAACAGAAGACCTTGAGAAAGTTCCTTATCCCTTCCATCCCTTCATTTAGAGACAATGATGTCGTGGTGATGATGAAATGAGATGACTATTCCAAAGTGTACAGCACAATGTCCAAATATAAGGAGGTACCCAATTATCAATTGTTTCCTTTCTTTTATTTATATTTTTCCCCATGCCAATTCACAGCTCCGCATCCTTAGAAATTTTGTCAGGTTAGATTCTGGAGAGGTAGAGCTTCACAAATTCAAGATTGATGTTTCTATAAATGAAACAAATTTCTCAGTCCAAAATTATCAGTACACTTTCACTGGCATTTTATGTGTTTAATCCCATTTACTCATCTCAGAAGACTCTGGCAGATATTAGCATTCTTTCTTGCATAATGCTATTGAAGCTGAGACTCAGAAGAGTTAATCATTTGGCCATAATCTCTCAAATCTGCTTTCTAAATATAAGTGAAATATTTATAAGTGAAATATTCAGAAAACAGATTTGTATGAATTCTTATGTAACACTAAGTCTGAACTGTATTCCAAGCAGTATTCCTCAAAGTAGTGAAAGGTTGTTGCTGAACCATGAAAGACACCAGGATTTTTGGCCTCCAGAGAATAATTGAATCCGGGGCCAGAGACGAGGCTTGATCGCTCAGAGCTTTTGTGTAATAGAGTTTTATTAAAGTATAAAAGGGATAGAGAAAACTTCTGACACAGACATCAGAGGGGGGCAGAAAGAGTACCCCCTTGCTAGTGTTAGCAATGAAGTTATATACCTTTTAATTAGTTATTACTATGAATCAAAAGAATGTCTTAAATGTGTGAAAATTTTACCAGACCCACTCCCACAATTTATGTTTTAGGATAACAAGATTAGAATTTAACAATAGAAAGATCCTACCAGACCCACTCCCACAATACACTTTCTAAGATATCAGGATTAGTCAGAAGGTTTTCAGGAAGGAGAAACTGTCCTCAAGCAGGGTATACTGTTGTTGTATAATCCTTAGTACAGAGTTTAAATTGAGTTGTGTAATTGACTAAGGCTAAAGAATGTAGAGGGGAAAAAAAAAAAACAAAAACAGTTTGTCCCTTTCTCCTCCTTGAGAATTCCAGACCCCTATCTCCACTTCAAGAGCCCCAGGTCCCTTTCTCCTCCTGGACCCTGGACTTTTTATCAATCTGTCTAGGAATTAACTCTCTCAATAGAGGCACTGAAATCACCAGCATCACAAGCAGCTGAACTACTTATTAAAAATTCAGATTCAGGGGGACCTGACTCCAGGCCTTCAAGCAAAATCTGGGTGGTTTTGAGACTGAACATTTTTCATTTTTAATAAATTGTCTGGATGACTCTTCTGCTAAGTGTCGAACCTTCACTATTTCTAACCCAAGGAAATCAGTTAGTACATACCTAGTAAACTGATAAATGTCCACAGGATTTACTTAATTAATAAATAAATGAATAAAAGCAAAATTTTGCACCCTTAACTCTGTGGGCACTATAAGCAGAAGAGCAGGTCAGACAGACTTTCTAGCTCTATTTCCACATTCCTGCCCCCTGGAGGACTGGGGAGAGAACCGGGGCCTAGTGTCCACGTAAGAATGCACAGTACATTGATAATATTGGGGCATTACTATGTTCTCCTTTATCTTACTTTAGGGAACTTTTTTTAAAATCCAAGAGAAAACTTTCTAGTGAAGAAAAGGAAGGCAGAGGTATATATTTTCATTTGCTTCCTCTCCCCCCAAAGCTTATCTTCAAGTAAAAGTGTATTCTTGGTAAGTAGTTTATATTTAGTAAAGTTAAAACTTTCAAATGTGCAACAAATATGTCGTGTGGACTTTAAAATATTGCTGTGAACCAGCAAAAGGCAATTCAGAGTTTCAGGTGCTGGAAGTGTACTGAGACATAATTTAGAATCTGTGTTACCAAAAGGACATCTCGAAGAAACAAACAGGTCTATTTATCCTGAAGCTTGCCTGGTCCAGCCAGCAAGATGTGATTTGCTGAATGACAAGGCTTATTTCTATGAACTAACAAAAGTCAGAAAGGGGTTATTAGGGAGTTGAATATTGCCAAGCTTCCATTCCAGATCTCCAACAACAGACAACAAATTCTGAAAAGGAAACCATTGATTGGTACCCTGGTGAAGGCACTCTCAGAACTCAGGGAAAAAAAAAGAAAATTCTTTCCACTTCACCCCCAAAAGGCATTCCAACTCAGTGAGCTGAGAGGCAAGTTGGAGAGCCAGCACCTTTAGAGAATCCATTCAGTTCAATGAATGATCCTGGCAGAAAGACCTACAGTCTATAAAGACCTGAAGTTCATGGTTCATGTATTGTTGAAGCCTGGCTTAGAGAATTCTGAGCATTACTTTAATACTGTGTGAGATGAGTGCAATTGTGCAGTAGTTTGAGCATTCTTTGGCATTGCCCTTCTTAGGGATTGGAATGAAAACTGACCTTTTCCAGTCCTGTGCCCACTGCTGAGTTTTCCAAATTTACTGGCATATTGAATGCAACACTTTCACAGCATGGTCTTTTAGGATTTGAAATAGCTCAACTGGGATTCCATCACCTCCACTAGCTTTGTTTGGAGTGATGTTTCCTAAGGCCCACGTGACTTCACAGTCCAGGATGTCTGGCTCTAAGTGAGTGACCACACCATCGTGATTATCTGGGTCATTAAGATCTTTTATGTGCAGTTCTTCTGTGTATTCTTGCCACCTCTTCTTAATATCTTCTGCTCTGTTAGGCCCATACCATTTCTGTCCTTTATTGAGCCCATCTTTGCATGAAATGTTCCCTTGGTATCTTTGATTTTCTTGAAGAGATCTCTAGTCTTTCCCATTCTATTGTTTTCCTCTATTTCTTTGCACTGATCACTGAGGAAGGCTTTCATATCTCTCTTTGCTATTCTTTGGAACTCTGCGTTCAAATGGGTATATCTTTCCTTTTCTCCTTTCCTTTTCACTTCTCTTCTTTTCACAGCTATTTGTAAGGTCTCCTCAGACAGCCATTTTGCTTTTTTGCATTTCTTTTTCTAGGGGATGGTCTTGCTCCCTGTATCCTATACAATATCATGAACCTCCATCCATAGTTCATCAGGCACTCTGTCTAACAGATCTAGTCCCTTAAATCTATTTCTCACTTCCACTGCATAATTGTTAGGGATTTGTTTTAGGTCATACCTGAATGGTCCAGCAGTTTCCCCTACTTTCTTCAATTTAAGTCTGAATTTGGCAATAAGGATTTCATGCAATATGACAATAAGGATCTCTTCTTTACACACCCTGGAGTGCTGCAGTCCTTGGGGTCACAAAGAGTTGGACATGACTGAGTGACTGAACTGACTGATTAAAGGCCTGGACCTCAGCTTACAAATGGAGTTCACCAAGAATACCATCTTTGGTATCCTGGGTTTGGAGGTGAATGGTGGTTACTGCTAAAGGCAGGCAAAATAAGCCACAAATAGATGATAAAAATATTTTCATAAATGAGATGGACTGCAGTGGGCATTGGCAGAATATGACTGTCAATTTCTGGAGTGGGTGATAGTTGGCCTAGGTTGAATGTAAGTCAACCTCTTTGGAAACTGTAACTTTAGGTTCTTCAATAATCAGTGCATGGAATTTACCTGCCTGAATGCCAGGTAATTTTTTAAAATTTTATCTATCATCTATTAATCATCTACTTTTAATAACATTGTATTATCAAAATTATGAAACATAAAAAACTGAAAGAATTTTATAGTAAACTTGTATGCCCACCACCTACATTCTAACACTAATCTCTTACTATTTTACTATCTACTCAGTCTCCTATCCATCAATCCATCTTATTTGTGATGCATTTCAAAGTTAATTTCAGAGGTCAATGAATTTTGCCATAAGCTATATATATTTATATAACTGAACTAAGTATTTGATTACAGTTTTCTTCTTTTGACATAAAATTTGAGTATGATAACGTCCATATGTTGCACTTGGACAAATGCATATATTTCTGTAATGCAAAACCCTGTCAAGATATTGAAAATGACCACCATCCAAAAAAGATTTCTCATATCTCTTTCTAATCAAATTCCACCCAGGCTGCTTCAAAGGCAGCCATTATTTCAATCAGTTTCTACCATATACTAGTGTTCCTGTTCCTTATCTTTGTATAAATGGAATCAGGCAGAAGGTATTCCTATGTAAGTTTTCTTCTTATTCATGTTATTTTTCAGGTTTATACATATTGTTGGATTTGATATTAATTTACTCTTTTTCATTACTGGGTATTATTTCATTCTGTGCACATACCTGTTATTTGATGCCTGGATTGTTACAGTTTTTTGAGTAGAGATATTAATATTCTTTCATAAAAAGAAGGCAATGGTACATAGACAAGTCTGCCCCCAAAGGAAGGGCTATTTTAAGACTGACATTGTTTAGAATTTCTAGAATATAATGATAAAAAGCAGACCAACTTTATTCGCTTTTATTCTTGTTTTTAAATTCTTCATATGCAAAGCTGAATTTCACTCACTGCCTGCATCTGAGTTGTTCTCACTATCTATCATGTCCCGCCCCCATCAAGAGATCACTAAGACTATATTCACTTGGTTCACATTTATTAGTCTATTTCTGGTGTAGAGTCTGGCACACCTGTGGTTCAACAAATATTTATTAATTTGCTAAATGTATGACCTATCATTGGCAGTGATAGATAAAAGCAGTAGAATTCAAGTGAGCTTTCTTGTTTCTAAAGCTTCTCTTGCACCCCACCATACTTCTATGCTAAAATAAATATGCCAAAATATGAGTAAATGTTTTTGCTCTCATGAAAATACTTCTTAAAAAGTCTCCTGGAGGTTTTGATTTTAGTCTGTTAGGCAAACCATGTCTTATGTCATGATACTTGGCATTAGTTTGAAGCAAATGACATATTGCCACTGTTCATTGAAATTTAAAATGTATACACATTGAGTCCTTTCTAACCATTTAACTTCAGTTCTAAACAAACAACCAACATTCATTTTTACGCGATCTTCAAAGGAGTTTGTACCTGTGTGAATAAATGGTTTAAGATTGATCAATTTACTTTGGAATATTGTTTGCTTATTTTCAAGGCTGTTTTTACAAGTGAGAAAGCCGATTTAAAATGTCACCACATCTATGAACAAACCAAAAATTGTCTTCTTGAGATTATACTGACTCTTAAAGGTGTATTGATAAACAACTAGCAATTTATTTGTAATTAGTATTCTTCTTTATTTGCAATCCTAATTTCTTGGATTATCTTGACCTCCCACTTGTGGTTTTTCAACAAATAAATGATATTTATGGTCATGTTTGATTGAGGGAAATGACTAAAACTGCCCATGAAACACACAACTGCTATTTCTTTGGAATGAGTACAAAATTATTTCTGAAGATTTGAAAACGAAAGTTAGCATTTATTTTTTTCTAAGATAAAAGGCATAATTACCAACGCTGGAAGCAAACAATCAGTCCTTCAGACTCAATCTCATTATTTCCTATTTGTGTGAACTCAGGAAATTTACTAAACTACTCTGTACTTTAGTCTCCTGTTGAAAAAGCAGCCAAACACTTTGAGCCAAACTCATTGGAAGGTTGTGAGGACCAAATGCGTTTCTGCGCAGACCACACTGGGTCCGCAAGGACAGCTGAGTTTAGATGCCAGAGGCCCTGTCTCTCTCAGTCCTCTGTGCCCAGCAATCTGTCTTCAGCCTTTGCAACCATGACCTAAATTACGGTCAGCATTTTACAGACAACGCCACTGAGGCTCTGAAAGATCAATGCAGGATTACAACTCTCTGTCGCAAACATTGTCTCGAACTTCACATACCCTTTCCCTAGTCATTACACTGTAGCTTAAAAAGATGTGTCTGGCAAGAAGCAAGGGCGAGCTCTGCTGGCTGTTCAACTACTGCAAATGCAACAAAGAATTTTACTGCATTTAATAAATATTTCATATAGAGATCTGACACAAATCCTCCCATCTCAAGTTTCACTTAAACATTTAAGAAGTAAAGTTATTTAGAATAGTTTATCCTTTTCAATAAGCTAAGAAAACTGACTTCCCCTGAAGTGAAATATGTGAAAATTGCCTGAGTGTTTGAAATTTAAGACCTACTCCATTATCCATCTAGGCACCTGCATTTCACCAGCTTTGACTTGACAGACAAGATAAATTCTCCAAAATGCACTGATATATCTCTGAAGAACAGAAAATTCCCAATTTCATCGAATGGGTTATGTAATTTTTGTATTTCCACTTTGCTCCATTAAAAGATTATACATCAACAAAGCAATATATTTACAACTGTAGTACTAAGAGTCATTGTTATACATGCTTCACTGAGTCAAATTCAATGGTCAAAGGTGGAAGTTGAAAATAAATATTCAATCCCCAGGTGGGAAAGAGAAGCAGTGAGGCAGAGACTCCTGAATCATAAATCTTTGCCCTGTCAGACAGGCAGGGAGAACGTAAGCTAATGAGGTGTAAAAGGTACAAATCCATTTCTGGGTTACTATCTGTCTTTAGAATCATGGGTCAGAGATGCCCAAAGTAAGCTGGAACAATCTGTCTAGACAGTTCCTGCCACCTTCCCTCATTCAATGAGTGAAACTTCTAAGTAAACCTATTCATATCTAAGATAGCAGGAGCTTTGGGAGTCAGGATTTATGGCACATGGTTCTTATTTTTTAGGAAGCAGGAATTTAATAAACAGGAGGAAAAAATTAAATATTTTAAACATCATCTAAATTAGAGTTTATGACTTAGAAACCATCTGATATCCTTCTATGATTAATTTTTTGTCTCCCACTTAGGCAACATCTGTTTATGCACAGTGTATTTTTCAAGTAGCTCTTTCTATCTGTTTATTCTTTTCCAGGATAAGAAAAATTTTCACCAAAATCATGTTTGGATGAATATGGAATTATCTCTGGGCTTCCCTGATGGTAAAGAACCCACCTGCAATGTGGGAGACCTGGGTTTGACCCTTGGATTGGGAAGATCCCCTGGAGAAGGGAAAGGCTACCCACTCCAGTGTTCTGGCCTGGAGAAATTATCTCTAGTAGTGAATACATGTGTCTACATTATTTAAAACTCCTCACATGAGACCACCTAAACCTGGGGTCAGGTTGTTTCATCTCTTCTGCGCCCCCCACCATCCACTCTTGAGTTAGAGTTGTTCCAGAAAACAAGAGTAAAGTGTAGACAGAGGTGACTTTATGAGTGTGCAAACTAGGCAGGCACACTGAGAAGGGCCTCACTCTTGATTTAAAGCTTTGTTGTTTCTGTCTTGGAATTACTACTGATTTTAGCTTTGCACCCGTGTTTTGTCAGTGAAGTCTGATGGGACAATGAGAGGATGACACAGAGGAGACACACCCAAAATGCACATCTGCTGACCTTCCTTGCCATCCTGCCTGAGTGTAGTGGTGCCAGTGCCCCATAAAGACAAAATTCTGATGGATCCATGACATGTGGGAACTCAGGGAGACTTGAAGGTAGGACAAGGTAGGCCTGATCCTTTACAACTGAGCAACTGGGGTGCTGACAGCTCTGTGAGACTACACTTTCCGTTCAAACCAGAACATGCTTTGAAGATAAAAAGAAAACATCATTCTAAGAAACACAAACAGCTAAGAATTCCTATCATATATTTTCTTCTGTGCCAGCCAACTGCATATGTAAAAATGGTGACATAGAAGGAGATGGAAACATAGGGAAACCCATAGTTTATTCTTCTGTCTTCTTCCCCATTACTTACTCTAAGTTAAATATATTAGTACAACATGCATAAATCAAGAAAATAAGAAAATCAATTGCTAGTTTTGTGCAGTGTTTCTATTCTGTTAAGAATGAAAAACATATGCATAAATGAATTAGAAAATATGAACAGTGTAATTTTGGTGAGTTCACCTATGAAAGAATTATGCCTATGTTTTCATTAGTAACTAGTATTGCCCAACATAAAGATGAAAAGTGCGTACATGCATGCTAAGTCACTTCAGTAATGTCCAACTCTTTGCAACCCTATGGATGGTAGCCTGCCAGGCTCCTCTGTCCATGGAATTCTCCAGGCAAGAATACTGGAGTGAGCTGCCAAAAGATAAAAGGTTAAGTCATGCCAATGATTTAAAATTTTAATTTTTATTTACATAGATTCTAAAATATCAAGGTATGACAAGGTAAGAGAGATCATCAAAGAAAGGGAAAACAAGTCTTCATATTTTAGTGCCCTTAATAGCACTTTTACTTGCTTTTTTAAACACAATCTACATTCTCATATTGCACTGGATTCCATGCTTTGCTTAGTTTACCCTGAATGCATGATAATGCTTTAAATTATTAATTACTAGGACAAAATATTATTCCTAGAAATAACTAGATCCAACAGAAATACATTGACTATAAAATAGATGATTTTGATGTAAAAAACCTTATATGGTCTTCCCCCTCCTTCCAAACTAGGTTCTACACATGTAAGTCAGTTGGTTTATTCTGCCCAGTTCATATTCCAAGTTCACTGTACATTAAAAACTAACCTTCACTTAGAATATTGGTTAATCAAAATCAAGTACAAGGAAGCGTCAGTACCTTTGTCTCCAAGGGCCTGAGCTAAGAGTGTCACCTGGTGCCTGAACTCAGACCTGATATACCACTGTACTGTTCTTCTCTTTTGCCAGGAACACAATGTTCCAGAAAAGGTTGAGTGAATCACTTTGTTTTCTAGATTTTTCCCCTTGGGACCACCTCTCTGGGAACCAAACTTCCATGCTGTGATACGCTCATTACCCATAGAGCAGTCATATATAAGTGTTCTAACCAGCAACCAGTCATTCACTGCCAACTATGGGAGGAAGTCATCTTGAATATTTCAGCCCAAAGCTTTCAGTTGATGGTAGGCTTAGGGAGCTAACCACTGGCAGCACAAGAGAAATATCAAGTAAGTACTGTTACTCTTTCTAGAACTGCCCTGATTTCTGATCAAAATTAATTATTATAGTTATTTAAATCCACTGAGTTTTGAGGCAATTTGTTATATAACCATGAACAACCAGAACACCAAGTCTTATAAACTTGAAAATAGCAGGTACAAAGTTCAGTTTAAAGGACCATACAGTTTCTACATTCTATACAAATATGTTAAAAAAAAAAAAAAAAAAAAAAAACCCATGGTGAACTAATTAAATTAGGAGACTTTTTCCTGAAAAGGTGTCATTTGATTCCACAAGACAAGAAACTTGTCAATCAAATTTTTAAAAGAAAAACTATAGGTATACACAATTAAATACATGCTAGAATCATTAAGAGAATTTTTCTCAATCAGCATGTTTGAGGTTTCATTATTCATGAGAAAAACATGTCATTCTTTCAAAGTGAATTACTGCATGGTTAGTTTGAAGAAAATAGTCTAAATGAACACAGAAAATTTCCTCAAGCATTGTTTATTAATTGCCATCTAACTTTATCATTGTAGTTAATGGAAGATTGAATAATTTTTCTTTCCATGGATTTTGTTGCTCTCCTTGTCCTCTTTGTTAACATCAAAGAAGGACTTGCTTGATTACAATCTATTCTCCAAGAATCAGTAAAATTCTAATCTGAGCAACCACTATGTTTTTTAGAAAGTCTTTTGAGAACAGAATAAAGTGAGCAGACAAGTAGAGCACACTGCTTGTTTGAACAGGGATGCATTCAATTCCCCAACTTGCAGGGTGCTGAGATACCATAGAGATAAGCATGTAATCTCTTTATCTACTTCTAACAAGCAGAACTTTCTACCTTATTTGTAGGGATAATGTTCTCAGGCTTCACAGAAAAAAGGCAAGTTCAAAACCTTAAACAACAACTGCAGCAAATACTAATAGAGAATGCAGCCACAAAGGTTTGTCTTACTCCTTGGTTTGTTTCATAAACTCTAACTCAGAACATTGAGGGGGCTAAGTGTTCATATACCTTGCAGTTGAATTACTTTGAGCTCCTTTTGCTTTTTGGAATCAATTTATTCTACCAAATTTGACTATGATACAAACATTTGTTGAGAAAACCTATATACCCCTATCTATCTGACCTCTTAGAATTCTAGAATGTGAGAACTGGAAATAAGAGAGAGGCTACAGCTTTGTGCTTTTCAGACTCTGTTCCATGGAACTCTCTAGTTTTCCATATGTTCCAAAATTTTGGTTTGGCATTTATTTGTAAAACATATTTAATATATTTTCAAATTAAAATATGAATACTACACACACTAAAGATACCTACTGACTATATCGGACTTCCCTGGTGGCTCAGAGAGTAAAGAGTCTGCCTGCAGTGTGGGAGACCCTGGTTTGATCCCTGGGTTGGGAAGATCCCCTGGAGAAAGAAATGGCAACCCGCCCCTATATCCTTGCATGGAAAATTCCATGGATGGAGGAGTCTGGCCGGTTATAGTACATGGAGTTGCAAAGAGTTGGATAGGACTGAGCGAATTCACTTTCTTTCTTTTTTTTTTTTTTTTTTCACTGACTGTATTAAAAACCTCAGTCTCCAAAGGGTGGGGCTTTTCTGAAGGCCCCTATTCCACCTGTGGTGTTTCAGAAGGACTGAGCGAATTCACTTTCTTTCTTTTTTTTTTTTCCACTGACTGTATTAAAAACCTCAGAGTCTTCAAAGGGTGGGGCTACTCTGAAGACCCCACCTGCGGTGTTTCAGAAGGTATACTGGGGATCAGACTCATGACTTTGAAAATTTACCCACATGAACACTAAATGCAGTGAGGTATTATGTATGGCATCCTGGGTGAAAATACATGAAACAGAGGTACACTGGGCTCTTCTGAGCATGCTGAGTAGCAACCTCAACAGCTGTGGGGCAGAGACCACACCCTTGAGGCCCTGCCTTACAATTTGTTGTTGTTGTTGTTGCAGGTCAGAGACATTGTGTCAGTAAGCTTACACTGAAGAAAGCAGTTTTTATGCTTAGAAAGGGACATTCCTTTTCTTCTGTTAGGCCTTTAGGGTTGGGTATTTTGTTAACTCTTAGAGTAGAGTTAGACTGGGCTTCTGGTTTGTTATTGTGGTAATTACCCCCAGAATACCACAGGCTTCAAGACATCTAGAGATGTTTTGAGTAGAGTAGGGGCTGGCTTTCCAGAGTTTGAATTAATGTCTCTCTGAATTTCAGGTTTAGACCTTTCCCTCATGCTATGCTTCAGTGAGAATCTCTTTTCCAGCTCCCCTGGAGGGACCTCATCACTGCTTGCTATTGATGCTCCTCAGCCTAATAGCGAGGAGCAGAGGAAAGTTCTGAGTGGCTGGTTGGTCTTCAGTCTTGGGAAAGAACGTGTTCCTGGTGTTATGGTGGAGGTTGTCCAGGGCTCCAGCTCTGCCTATCCTTGTAGTTTCTCCTGCATATATTCCTGCCTCTCTTCTGGGGGCTTCCCCAGTGGCTCAGCAGTAAAGAACCCTCCTGCCAACAAAGGGAATGCAGCAGGATCCCAACAATCCCTGGGTTGGGAAGATCCCCTGGAGAAGGAAATGGCAAACTGCTCCAATATCTTGCCTGGAAAATCCCATGGACAGAGGAGCATGCGGGGCTATAGTCCAGGTTTAGTCCGGTCCTGGTCACAAAAGAGTCAGAAATGATCTAGCAACTAAACAACAAACAACAACTTCTGGGAATAGAATTTTTTTTTTTTTTTAATTCCATTTTCCAGTACCCTAAGGATGACAGTTTCTGTCTTCTGTCCCCCTCATATTAAGAATTTTCCATCTAGGAGTTGAGGAGAAGGGCTCAGGGGATTTCTGTGCCTCAATCACAGTAGCTCCTCTTGCCATCCCTCAGTCAGTCCCATGAGGGAAGATTTCGTAGGATCCACCACAGTATTCCTTGTGAGAAGCTTGTGGAGTGCTATATACAAATGCCTGCATCTTGGGAACTACTCCTCATGTGAATCACCCCCATATACACCACCCTCTGGTTGACAGACTCCCAGATTCCCACACTTGACATCCACCAATTCATCAACTAGTCTCAATTTATCCAATATTGAAAGAAGTGAAATGCCTTGGTTCTTAGAACTGGCCGAGAGAAAAGGAGTTGAGACTAGAATGTAGAAAACTGCACTATCTACTTCCCACCTTCACTGAAGGTCAGCCATCATTTCTTTTCTTTGGTGTGTCTCATATCCATTTCTAAAAAATTTTATCTTGAAGAAGAATGATATGTTGAGGAATTCTAGTATGTATAGGTAAAAAGGAGTGAAGAAAAGATGAGGTCAAATCAAAAGGACATCTTCAACTTACTTGACCAGGAAACAGTTTCTGACTCTGGGGAGATCCAAAGTTTCATGTATCGTATGTTACAGGGAAAACAGTAAAATTAAGAAAATTTCCTTCACATGGAATATTAATAATAAAAAACAAAATTTAGTCAATAAGACTACAAACCCTATAAACTTGTGGTGATTATCTCTAAAATTTCAGAAATATTCACTGAGTGTTGTAAGAAGGAGAGGTAATCTTTAACAAGTGGTGCTGGGAAAACTGGTCAACCACTTGTAAAAGAATTAAACTAGAACACTCTCTAACATACACGTACACAAAATAGGTAAATACACAAAAATAAACTCAAAATGGATTAAAGATCTAAATGTAAGACCAGAAACTATAAAACTCCTAGAGGAGAACATAGGCAAAACACTGCCTGACATAAATCACAGCAGGATCTTCTATGACCACCTCCCAAAATATTGGAAATAAAAGCAAAAATAAACAAATGGGACCTAATGAAACGTAAAAGTTTTTGCACAACAAAGGAAACTATAAACAAAATGAAAAGACAGCCTTCAGAATGGGAGAAAATAATAGCAAATGAAGAAACAGACAAAGGATTAATCTCAAAAATATATAAGCAACTCCTGCAGCTCAATTCCAGAAAAATAAATGACCCAATCAAAAAATGGGCCAAAGATCTAAACAGACATTTCTCCAAAGAAGACATACAGATGGCTAAAAAACACATGAAAAGATGCTCAACATCACTCATTATAGAGAAATGCAAATCAAAACCTCAATGAGGTACCATTACACACCAGTCAGAATGGCTGCTATCCAAAAGTCTACAAGCAATAAATGCTGGAGAGGGTGTGGAGAAAAGGGAATCCTCTTACACTGTTGGTGGGAATGCAAACTAGTATAGCCACTATGGAGAACAGTGTGGAGATTTCTTAAAAAACTGGAAATAGAACTGCCATATGACCCAGCAATCCCACTCCTGGGCCTACAAACCAAGGAAACCAGATCTGAAAGAGACACGTGGACCCCAATGTTCATCGCAGCACTGTTTATAATAGCCAGGACATGGAAGCAACCTAGATGCCCATCAGCAGACGAATGGATAAGGAAGCTGTGGTACATATACACCATGGAATGTTACTCAGCCGTTAAAAAGAATTCATTTGAATCAGTTCTAATGAGATGGATGAAACTGGAGCCCATTATACAGAGTGAAGTAAGCCAGAAAGATAAAGACCAATACAGTATACTAACGCATATATATGGAATTTAAAAAGATGGTAATGATAACCCTACATGCAAAACAGAGTAAGATACACAGATGTACAGAACAGACTTTTGAACTCTGTGGGAGAAGGCGAGGGTGGAATGTTCTGAGAGAACAGCATTGAAACAAGTATACTATCAAGGGTGAAACAGATCACCAGCCCAGGTTGGATGCATGAGACAAGTGCTCGGAGCTGGTGCACTGGGAAGACCCAGAGGGATGGGATGGAGAGGGAGGCAGGAGGGGGGATTAGGATGGGGAACACATGTAAATCCATGACTGATTCATGTCAATGTATGGCAAAAACCACTAAAATATTGTAAAGTAATTAGCCTCCAACTAATAAAAATAAATGGAAAAAAAAAAAAAAAGGAGAGGTAATGAACTTTGCAAAAATGTACAGACCATATGCTCTAGGTAAGCAAGTGATTCCATCTCATATGTCCCTGCAGGTGCCTCTCTCTCTCCAGATTTTCTTTTTGTTAATTGCCCTGAGCCTTCAGGGGTAATTTCAAGAAAAGTCACACACTTGCAGTCTGTCTTTTTCCTGTTATAACAGTTGGAGAAACGCTCTTCCTGTGGTAGATATAACCGGGGGCAAAAAATGATAAGGAAGACAGGACGTTTCCTGACAAAGAATGCATTAAAAGGGAAAGACATAACCAAGATAAAACCACCACCAATTTGCACCCTAAAATTTTCTACAGAGACCACGATAAAGCTTTAAGAAAGAGATGACATTGAGTTGTCCTTAAAAACACAGGATTTTAAGAAATGGAGAAACAAGATCAGGACAATAAGAGAGAGAGAACGGAATAAATAAAACCTGAGTTGAAAGAATTTAGAAGAGTTCAACTTAGGTGGAGAGTAGGGTTCAGGAAGAGAACAGTGGAAACAAGGCTGTAAAGGGGATTTGGGGTAATATTATGCAGGTCTTCCAACACCAGGTTATAGTTTGCATTCTTGATGTCTGTCACTATACATCAAACTAACTTAGGGGAAGTTGGTTTATAGGGGAAAACCTTTTATAGCATGCAGAGTGTCTATTTCTAGAAACCAATAGGTAAGCCCAAAGACATCCCAGCATTACAAGCAAGTAGAGGAAAAGGCAGGTGTTTTCCACCTATTCAAAAACTGAATGTTTTCCTTAGAGCCAAATATGTGCGCTTTGCAACAAAAGTCCTTTTCTGGCCACATTCTGACTGTATACCAACTACATTTTTAGAAAGTTCAATCTCCCTCCTCCACAAACATGCTAGGCTGAATCTCATGCCTGTGTATGCCCAGTAGATAGGTTAATAAGACAATAATGCTTTATGCAGAGGCTATTGCTGATACCTGTTCTTATCTATGTGATCATGCATAACTCTGAATAAAGTAGAGCAGTATTGTTCCAGGGTTCATTCAAGCACATAACAGACTTCCAGTGAATTACAGCAGGCTCCTGATTAAAGAACTTTTTGGATAGTTGTTTCTTGAAAGAGTTGAACCAATGTTTTGCACACTTTAGTACACTAGTTTATGCAGCCTGGGATTTATGGAATTGGATTAAAGCTTATCTTGAGGCATTAGTGGGGCATGTCAGTTACTATGCCCCACAGCACGGTCTAAAGAGTGATTCAAGGGGAAGTTGAAAAACTACCCCCATTTGTCGACTGAAAAGAACGACATTTCCTCTAAAGAATCAGTGGAACCATGACCTAGTAAGAAAGGAATGTCCATCAGTTTCATCTGCACTTTCATTAAGGCTTTACCACTTTCAAATTCCTCTGTTAAACAGAAATCCCTGGAGTAGTATCATTTAATCAACCAACTATGGGGCTTAATTTATGTAATGGCTTACAACCTTTTTTTCTTCCTCAACTCATTTGAGGGATGATAAATCTAATTAATACCAGTAGCTCAAAAACAACATTGTGGTGAAAATGAAACAGGCAGGGGGGCGGAGGGGGGGGGAGAAAGAGAGAGAAGATTTCAAGTAATTATATTAACATACTGATTGCTTATCATATGTTATATCTTGTTTCTGATTAATTTTAAATATTGTCATTGAGCCTCTCAACTTTATATGTTAAGAAATATTACTCTTACCTTTATAAGAAGCATTGAAGATTAAAGACTTAAGGTATTTTCTTAAAATACACATCAGGAAGTGACAAAATCTGTATATACACTTCTACCTGTCTGATTCCACAGTCCATATTTTCATCCACTGTACTATTCTGCCTCCTACTGGGAAAAGACGCATGCCATGATAAAGCTGCTGAGGTGCTTGATACATCAAAATGAGATTACTGAGAATTATTAGCAGCCATTTTCTCCTTACGTGTATTAGGCACACATCTTCTATTTTAGCTTAAAAAGGAATGAAGTATTAAAGAATGATTCTATAGACAAAAAAGAGTGAAGAGTAAACAATGATACACCAAACTGACTATTTCATTCTACCTTATTTAACCAAGTTTCCTCCCTGTGATGTAATTTTTACTAAGATTTAATATGTGACTCCTGAGAAATGAAGTTTGTTGTGGATCATGCAGTTTGGAGAAGGCAGTGAAATTAAGGGAACACTTCAAATATATTACACTTAAAACATGTAGTCAGTAGGACTATAAATCCTATAAATCCAGGGTGATTCAGTTCAGTTCAGTCACTCAGTCGTGTCTGACTCTTTGCGATCCCATGAATGGCAGCACGCAAGGCCTCCCTGTCCATCACCAACTCCCAGAGTCCACCCAAACTCATGTCCATTGAGTCAGTGATGTCATCCAACCATCTCATCTTCTGTTGTCCCCTTCTCCTCCTGCCCTCAATCTTTCCCAGCATCAGGGTCTTTTCAAATGAGTCAGTTCTTCACATCAGGTGGCCAAAGTCCTCGAGTTTCAGCTTCAACATCAATGAATAATCAGGATTGATCTCCTTTAGGATGGACTGGTTGGATCTCCTTGCAGTCCAAGGGACTCTCAAAAGTCTTCTCCAATACCACAGATCAAAAGCATCAATTCTTCAGTGCTCAGCTTTCTTTATAGTCCAATTCTCATATCCATACATGACTACTGCAAAAATCATAGCCTTGACTAGATGGACCTTTGTTGACAAAGTAATGTCTCTGCTTTTTAATATGTTGTCTAGTTTGGTCATAACTTTCCTTCCAAGGAGTAAGCGTCTTTTAATTTTATGGCTGCAGTCACCATTTGCAGTGATTTTGGAGCCCAATAAAATAAAGTCAGCCACTGTTTCCACTGTTTCCCCATCTATTTCCCATGAGGTGGTGGGACCAGATGCCATGATCTTAGTTTTCTGAATGTTGAGCTTTAAGCCAACTTTTTCACCCTCCTCTTTTACCTTCATCAAGAGGCTCTTTAGCTCTTCTGCACTTTCTGCCACAAGGGTGGTGTCATCCGCATAACTGAGGTTATTGATATTTCTCCTGGCAATCTTGATTCCAGCTTGTGCTTCCTCCAGCCCAGCGTTTCTCATGTACTCTGCATATAAGTTAAATAAGCAGGGTGACAACATACAGGCTTGTCCTTTTCCTATTTGGAACCAGTCTGTTGTTCCATGTCCAGTTCTAACTTCCTGACCTGCAAACAGATTACTCAAGAGGCAGGTCAGGTGGTCTGGTATTTCCACCTCTTTCAGAATTATCCACAGTTTATTATGAGCCACACAGTCAAAGGCTTGGCATAGTCAATAAAGCTGAAATATATGTTTTTCTGGTACTCTCTCACTTTTTCGATGAGCCAGCGGATAGTGAAGTGAAAATTCCTTAGTCATGTCAAACTGTGACTCCATGGAGGAGCCTGCCAGGCTCCTCTGTCCATGGAATTCTCCAGGCAAGAATACTTGAGTGGATAGCCATTCCCTTCTCCAGAATTTCTTAATAACCATGTATTACAATAGATGCTAAGAGTATACACATTTGGAATAATAGCCCTTGCCCTCAAGGGGCTCGTACTTTCTATACATATATCAAATAATTATGTTCTACACCCTGGACTAATACAATACTAGATATCAATTCTATTCCAATAAGAGTGGAAAAAATTTAAAGAATAGATTCATATTCTCTAAGTGAAAATAGATATTATGAAACTGCAAAAAAATTCCATAAAAATTTGGAAATAATATCAAAAAACACCTCCATGTTAAATGAACAAAGCAATTATAAAACACTTTCCAATACATTGAAATACATATTTTCCTTTATTTTAATACAGCAAATTGAATATTATATAATGCTGTAAGTAATGAGAAATAAAATAAATTTGTAAAAATAAAATACTATGAGAGTATAGCTTAGCTAGAGATTATTCTTCAGTTTAACCTGTACATTGCAGAGATACTGGACTTCCAAGGGCAATTCTGAGAAACAAGAGGAAGCATATTACAGATTCCCAGAGAGCTTTCTGCAGATACACTTTGTGTAAATAATACCAGTATCTATATACAGAAATAATGGACAAATAATAAAAGTTACACATGTGATTCAGCCCTGATGTCTTTTAAAAATGATGACAATATTATTAGAAAGGTCTAATCATGAAGAATTAAAAGACAAATTAAAAGACAAAAGAGTGACTCTTCAATTACGGAAATGAACAGCCCAGGAAGCTAGATCCCACATTTCTAAATTTGCCTCAACGCCCTCATTCATGGAGACAATTCCTTTTCAATTAAAAGGCTCTCTCTTTACAAGTTAAATTTAGCAATGAGAAAGATTTATATTGGATTTTGTGAGGCAGGCATGGTTACCTTCTGCCTGAAAAGACAAATAGCTCTATTGATATAGATTCTATATTTTATTAATAACTGATAGGGACTTTGTGAGGAAACAAATCCAACCTGCTTCTATGCATACACAATATTCGGGAACTCATTTCAAATAAGGGCCAGTGGAGAGGTGAAGTGAAGGGCATCTGACATCTTCTGCAAACAGGTAGCAGAGTGAATCTTTAAGATAGCTGGATTTCAGAAGAAGTGAGGAGAAGTGCTCCCTGATGAAAAGCTTTTCACTTTTTTGCTCATATCAAGGATAAGTTCAACAGTAAATAAATGAAGGAAGATAGAAAATAAATATTAAATAAACAACTTACTGAAAACAGATCAAGACTTTTGGCAAGACTCTGAAAGCCATTGGATATCTGAAAAGGAAACAGAACTGACAGCCCTCCACTCACCATAATGAAAATATGTTTACTAAACACACTGACAAAGTGACAACGCCATCCCCACAATAAATGCAGCGCATTATGTTATCTGACAGCATTCTCCATGTACATGATATTTTATGTATGAAAATTATACAGGGAACAATTGCACATCTGCTTCTGTGTTCTTATAAATAATGAAGGGGAACTATTTCTTGATGATGCAGCCTCTCATGAATTTGCTCAGGTCAAACCAATTGTGACCCAATTTTTCAAAGTTTCAAAGGCCACCCTTCAGCTCAAGTTGTGATGTAAAATATTTATGGAATTGGCCAAGGGAAAGGGACTAAAAATCAATTAGAAATATTATGCCCTACTAATATGAACGGTAGAACACTGGAGCAAATTCTATCATAGCATTACAGCTGCCTAGTAAGAAAGAAATGACTTTATTCATCAGAAAAACTGATCAAAGGTCAATACTTCCCTTTCATCAGACAACCAAAAAAGACCTTGCTTGCGGATCAGGTCATGTGGAATCAAGTGCAAGGAGACCTCCTAGCAAGTATTCAGTTTTATCCAATCAAGTCATAATTTAGAAATAAAGTAGAGCTCTACATATCAATAGTGCCCTGTGGATTTCTTAGAGCATGGTAGCATCTAAAAAGCGTGTTGAGACTCCAGGCCATCATCTCCTTTTTAACCAAAGCAACTCCGTCCTTAGGTGTATGATGTATCACAAAATTTTCACTTGAAGAAGGATTCCAGGGATGTAAAAAGTTTGAAACCAACTGGACAATATCTCATGAAGCATAAAGTGTAGCACTTATTAGAAGTCACAAACCAATAACTGAGAGAGAGGAAATCAAATCCACATCTCCTGACTGTAATGCCAGTATGTGTGTGCATGTGTGTGAGTGAGTGGTGGGGTGATGATTTGTTTGTTTGGTGTTATTATTTATTGTAGGTCAATGGTGTTTAACTTTGCCTTGAGTTAGATTCACTTGGGGAGCCTATGCCCAGGACACAGTTGAGTGTTATCATTCAAAATCTCTACAGATAGGACCCAGGTGTCTGTGTGTGTGTGTGTGTGTTTTTAAAGCATCCCAAGTGTTCCCAACAGGTAACCAAGGTGGAGAGTCAGGGACTTTGGCAGACATTTTGAAATTATCAATAAATTTTTAAGCTCATTTTATCAATAAATGTGCCTGGAGTTTGATTTCTTGCTGACATGCATCAACTGTCAAAACTCAGGAGGTCTGTTTTTTCATGTGTAACAGGATGGGTATGGAGAAGCTCAGTTGTTTTCCAATTGTGTTCTTGGGAAGCATATGATTTCTGAAAGGTACAAAAGGGTTAATAGATGCAATAATAAATAAGGTTCAGGGACTCTTCACCCATTTTTATATTTCTCCATAAAATATTCTCAATTGAGCTTTTGTTTGAAGAAAAAAATGCTACACTACAGCTTTTCAAGGTTTTAAGATTGCAGAACTAGAAAACTTCTAAGATGCTTTTATAATTTAACATCCAGGTATTACAGAATTTTACAAAGAACTAATCAATTTAGTCATTCTAAGGTCAGAATTCTATAACTGGTGTTTGCAGCTCCCTAATTTTCACCAGTTTTCATCATACACTGGGAGCAAGGGCGGTAGACTTAGAAGGAATGTTAGTGCTAATCACCCTGGTTTGTCGAGTGCCTACATTAAGCACTCTCCCTTGTAGATACATAATAACTAATAGGGAATAATCATTTCAGTTTTCTCCAAGAACTGTCCCAGTTTTGGTAATGAAAATCTGGTTTCCCAGCAAACCCCTCAGTTATGGGTAAACTGGGAGAGTTGGTCATCTATGACTAGCAGACAGACTGGGGTAGCTTCAATTCCATTTTTAACTTCATTCCACAGTCTCTGGGTATGCTCATTTGATGGAACAGATGAATCCTGGGTGAATGAGTCAATATAACCCAGAAAGAATCTACATCATTTCATTTGAAGGTCTCTAAGAGAATCTGTAAGTGTCAATAGTAGCCTATGTCTAGAGAAGAATACTGTACTAATCCATTACATTTGGATAGCATTTAATATGTGAGAGCATTTCTAGAAGCTCTGTCTTACTTAAGTTATCTTTGCATATTTTGCAAAACAAAAGATTTAAATTTTATCCATCTGTATATGATACTCATGAAGTCAGCATATTTTCCATTAGTCTCTAAATGATATATCCATTTCCTCCAATCAGTATACACTTAAAATGCTATTTTCTTCCCTCTTGCTTTTTCTTTCATGCTTCTAGCCTACCTTTCTTACTTTCATTTCTTGTAATGTGACTCAATCCTTGAATATTTCTGCTGTGGCAGGAAGTCTTTGTGCCTCATGTGATGTTTTCTCCTTCCTCGATCAGGGTAGCATCAGTAATAGCTGTCATTTACTGAAATTAAAAGATGCTTACTCCTTGGAAGGAAAGTTATGACCAACCTAGATAGCATATTAAAAAGCAGAGACCTTACTTTGCCAACACAGTTCCATCTAGTCAAGGCTATGGTTTTTCCAGTGGTCATGCATGGCTGTGACAGTTGGACTGTGAAGAAAGCTGAGCACCAAAAAATTGATGCTTTTGAACTGTGGTGTTGGAGAAGACTCTTGAGAGTCCCTTGACTGCAAGGAGATCCAACCAGTCCATCCTAAAGGAGATCAGTCCTGGGTGTTCATTGGAAGGACTGATGCTGAAGCTGAAACTCCAATCCTCTGGCCACCTCATGTGAAGAGTTGACTCATTGGAAAAGACCCTTATGCTGGGAGGGATTGGGGGCAGGAGGAGAAGGGGATGACAGAGGATGAGATGGCTGGATGGCATCACCGACTCGATGGACATGAGTTTGAGTAAACTCTGGGAGTTAGTGATGGACAGGAGGGCCTGGTGTGCTGTGACTCATGGGGTTGCAAAGAGTCGAACACGACTGAGCAACTGAACTGAACTGAACTGAGGACCTACTTTGAACCAGGCACTGTGTTACACAGCCTTAAGTACATCACCTTATTTGATCTTCACAATTCTAGGGGACTAATACTTATGTTATTCTTTTGATGGTGACCAAAAAGTGGCTTTGAGACATCAAGGATCTGGCAAAAATTCCTGATGGAAAATGGCAAAATTAGGATTTGAGTTCTTAACTCTCTCTTTCCACAATATCAGTTATCACACTAATTTGTCTTCCCAAAAATATTTTTGCTGCTATATGCTATTTCTTGGTCCTAAAACATTTGCCAGTTGCTTCCAAAAATCCCTGTTCAAAACCACATTATGGTAAACTCAGTAGATGCTGCATTTCCCATAGAACAGGTAAGATGACAGAGACATAGACTTTCCTAAGAATCAAAAGTATATTACTAAGAACCAAGACTTAATTCATTTTACTCTTGAAGATATTTCTAAAATCATAGTTAGTTTACCCCTGGGAGGTCTTGGAATCTATATTAGGAGCTTATGAGTTTTCCTAAACATACGTACTTATATTTTGTGTCATAAGTATAATAATCACTAGAGTTAGTCATATAAGTATGGTTGAAATCCTCTATCAGTGTGGTTAATAGAACTTTTTGTAAAGATAAAAATATTCTATATGCAATGGTCTAATATGGAAACTGCTAGCCATATGTGGTTCTTAAGAATTTAAAATGTGGTTAGTGTATGGGGGAACAAAATAATGATGTTTAATGTTAATTAATTTAAAGTCAATGTCAATAGACCCATATGTCTAACTGGTATCATACTGGAGAAACCAACATCAAGATCAGAGGTCTGCAAACTTACAGTCACAGAAAAGCAAGTTTAGGTAGAACACAGCTACTCTCATTTATTATAGATTGTCCTAGTAACTCAAAAGCAGCCACAGACAAAGTCAAGTAGTTGCAATGGAGCTATATGATCCTCAAAGCCTAAAATATTTATTACCTGGCATTTAACAGGGAAAAAAAAGTTGCTGATCTCTAGTCTAGTTAGCTATCTGAGACCTATCTTTGCATTTGTGTCCATAGTGGCCTTTATGCCACTTTCCTTATGCATCTTAATGTGAAAAAGGAAAGAAGATGGGGTAGTTTATTCACAGCACTATAGTATAGACATGCCAAATGCCTATTAACCTGCATTGTAGCAATTAGTATGATATTCACATAACAATGGATATACTGAGTCACTCTCAATATTGTGTCAGTTTTCCACAGATTCTTAATAGAAAATGTGGTGTAAATACACCAAAAAGAATTTTTCTGTCCCTAATTCACTCATAATTAGACTGGATATTAATTGAATTGAACTTCCCTAGTGACTCAAACAGTAAAGAATCTGCCTGCAGTGCGGGAGACCGAGGTTCAATCCCTGGGTTGGGAAGATCCTCTGGAGAAGGAAATGGCCACCCACTCCAATATTCTTGCCTGGAGAATTCCATGGACAAAGGAGCCTGGTGGGCTACAGTCTAAGGGATTGCAAAGAGTCGAACACTACTGAGCTAAGTGACTAACACTTTAACTTCTTTCTTTAATTTAATTTGAATTTTAATAGCACTGTAACATTAGCTATATCTTCAATTGAACCTGACCATTGTATGGAATTATCATCTTAAAAGTGGCACTTTTAATGACTGGTCAGTGATGAATCTGAATGCCCTAAACACAGCCGAAAAAACCCTTAAAGTTAGAAATGTCTTATACCGGCAGTCTCCAACATTTTTGGCACCAGGGACGAGTTTCATGGAAAACAATTTTTTCAAGGTCAGGAGAGGGAAAGGTATGGTTTCAGGATGATTCAAGCACAGTTATTGTGTACTTTTTTTCTATTATTATTACATCATCTCCACCTCAGATCATCAGGCATTAGATCTTGGAGCTTGGGGACCCTTGTTTTACACCACACACTAGGCAGACAGACATTAGTAATATTCAAGAAAAAAAAAAACAAACTTAAGTACCAAAATAGACTTGAGTTTCTATATTTCCATTATTAACTTCAACATGAGCATTCTGTTTTAACCAAACATGATTATTTATCTCATTTAATTAGTGATGGTAATTTGAATTTCATAAAACTTGTAACTTTGTTTGCAATTACCATATATATATTCAAGTTTGTAGGTAAAGAAAAAAATGAAGGCATGCAATAGAAAACAGGTGAAAGAATAGAAAACAGCACAACACTGACAAGGGTTTCAAGAAGCCCTCAGAGCTTAAGAATTTTCTGATGAGGATGCCTCACAGAGACCCCTCCCCTGAGCTCTCTTCTCATTCTCTCTCGAAGTAGGCTGAATGGAGAATAAATATGAAATTGCTAGTGGTAAAGAATCCCCCTGCCAATGCAGGAGATGCAAGAGACATGGGTTCGATCCCTGGGTTGGGAAGATTCTCTGGAGAAGGGAATGGCAACCCACTCTAGTATTCTTGCCTGAAAAATTCCATGGACAGAGAAGCCTGGTGGGCTCCAGTCCATGGGGTCACAAGGAGTCAGACATGACTGAGCACATGTGCACACATGCAAACACACATTTTATAATACACTATTTTGTATAAAATATCAGAATTTTCTGTTTGTAAAATCTTTTGAGATGTTTAGATGAAAGAAACAATATCAATACAAAGGTGTCATTATGGTTAATATAATTGCACGAATGGCCATAGTGACCCAGGGGAAGGAAAAAAAGACAGCTTTAGTTTTTAGATTAAAGCAAACAGTACTAGCCATTGAGCATTTTTTACAACCTCCACTTTGTTGAATAGATTAAAAGTATATTCAGACCTTTGTATAAGCATAATCTGCCCCTATGATCACAAGCAAAGGTAGGAAAGAACCCCAACCTGTTGCCACAATCTAATACAGGCCCTCCAAGAGGCAATGCATTTTCAACAATCCCTACTTTGTGTCATTGGTATAAATAAGAAATCAGCAACATTGTCAATAGATATTCAGCTCCTAAAGTTATAAAATTGTTATATGAAAAAAATATCTAAATTTCTCTGTTTTCTGTCTCCTTCTTTTGCCAGTATAATTCAGGATCACACTTGATTGGCAAACATTAGAACATTAGCCTACATTTCTGATTACAACATTTGATAATAAGTGTGATCACTTAGTTATATATTAATAATTAGAGTTGGACCATAAAGAAAGTTGAGTGCTGAAGAATTGATGCTTTTGAACTGTGGTGTTGGAAAGACTCTTGAGAGTCCCTTGGGCTGCAAGGAGATCCAACCAGTCAATCCTAAAGGAAATCAGTCCTGAATATTCATTGGAAGGACTGATGCTGAAGCTGAAACTCCAATACTTTGGCCACCTGATGACAAGAACTGACTCACTGGAAAAGATCCTGATACTAGGAAAGATTGAAGGTGGAGTAGAAGGGGATGACACAGGATGAGATGACTGGATGACATCACCAACATGATGGACATGAATTTGAGCAAGCTCCAGGAGTTGGTGATAGACAGGGAAGTCTGGCGTGCTGCAATCTATGGGGTCACAAAGCATCAGACATGACTGAGCTACAGAAGTGAAATGAACTGAATGACATCCAAAGTAAGTTAAGAAATAAGATCTAGAAAGATGTTAGCTACAGCTTCATATTAATGAATTTCTAATGTGTTAGAAGCTCAGAGAAAGAGAACACAGAGAAAGGGAAATATAAATCTATTTCTTGAGTTCACAGTTGATACTAGTCTTCTACTGTAGTCTCATCAAATGAATGTCTGCACCCTCCCACAGAAAGGAAGAACCATGTCACAAGTTAGTTGACTCATTTGTGATATCAGACATCATTTAGTCCTGCAGTCCTAACCTTTTAAGAGCCAGTAGACAAAGTTGGCGTCTTGGAAGCAAATCCATGACTAACTTCTGCTGAAAAATCTCTTTCTCATAGTAAGGAGGAAGAACATCTCCTAAAGATTCTTACATACTAATCACTTTGGAGATGTTTCCTTTATACACTGCTAATTAAAGGAAAAAGTCTGGGTTATTCAGCTGCATATACTAAGCCTGATTGATGCTAATCCCTTTTATATTTAATAAATCTCCAAATCATTTCTATTTAAGACTTCATCATGTCAGGAGTAGGAAATGTTTATAGCTCTCAAAAAACGCCCAAGGGAAAAATAAATCCACACAAATGTAGAAAAACATGCACACTCATATTGAAAAAGGAAGAGACTTCTAATGCACCAAATCTACAAATAAAACATACCCCAAATTATTGATGGTACAGTAAGAAAGCAAAGCTTCATTAACCTTTATATGTATATGCAGAGGTCACATTGCATATATATTCAACTTAGAAAAAAAATATTCCAATTATTAACCACCCCAAAATACAGTGATAGGTTTTTTTGTGAGCTCTGTGATTTCAAGGCTCTTAGGTTGAATTGGCATGGCAGTGTGGGTTAGTTATAAATATTAAGCTCTTGTCCACTGAAATAGAGAAACTATTAATAAGGATGCAGTTAGAACCAAACATGGAACAACAGACTGGTTCCAAATTGGGAAAGGAGTATATCAAGGCTGTATACTGTCACTCTGATTATTTAACTTACATGCAGAGTACATCATGCTAAATGCCGGACTGAATGACGCACAACCTGGGACCAAGAGTGGAGGAAGAAATATCAATAACCTCAGATATACAGATGATACCACCCTTATGACAGAAAGCAAAGAGGAACTAAAGAGTCTCTTCATGAAGGTGAAAGACGAGAGTGAAAAAACTGGCTTAAAACTCAACATTCAAAAAATGAAGATCATGGCATCCGGTTCCACCACTTCATGGCAAATAGATGGGGCAACAATGGAAAGAGTGATAGATTGTATTTCCTTGGGATCCAAAATCATTGCAGATGGGGACTGCAGCCATGAAATTAAAAGACGCCTGCTCCTTGGAAGACAAACTATGACAAAACTAGACAGCACATTAAGAAGCAGACATTATTTTGCCAATAAAGTTCTATATAGTCAAAACTATGGTTTCTCCAGTAGTCATGTATGGATGTGGGAGTTGGACTATTAAGAAGGCTGAGCACCAAAGAATTGATATTTTTGAACTGTGGTGCTGGAAAGACTTGAATGTCCCTTGGACTGTAAGGGTATCAAACCAATCAATTCTAAAGGAAATCAGTCCTTAACATTCACTGGAAGGACTGATGTTGAAGCTGAAGTGTCAATACTTTGGCCACCTGATGTGAAGAACTGACTCACTGGAAAAGACCCTGATCCTGGGAAAGATTGAAGGCAGGAGGAGAAGGGGATGACAGAGGATGAGATGGTTGGATGGCATCACCGACTCAATGGACATGAATCTGAGCCAGCTCCAGGAAATGGTGAAGGACAGGGAAGCCTGGCATGCTGCAGTCCATGGGGTTGCAAAGATTAGGACATGACTGAGCAACTGAACAACAACAACACATTTGTCATTCTTCTCCTCAAGAATCATGTGTATAGCCTCTTTATTTGGATCTGGGTGGTATGTGACTGCTTTGGCTAATAAAATACAGTGAAAATGATGCATGACAGCTTCTAGACCCAGGTCTTGAGACAACGGCAACATTCATTTTCTGTCTTCTGGAATATTTACTCTTGGAACCCTCTTGTCATGCAGCGAGGAAGTCCATGTGCAGTCATCAGCCTTGAACTCTCATAAAATTGAAAACCATGTAAGTAACCTAAGCTGGAGGTGCATTCTCCAGCTTGGACTGACACTGCATGCAGAAGAGAGGAGTCATGCCCTTCGGGTCCTGTTCAAATTGAAGACTGTGAGCAAAATAAGTGACTGCTGTTGTTCAAATCACTAAGATTTGAGTGGACAATGGGTTATAAGCAGAAGAGACACTTGTCACTTTCAGGCCACAAAAAGTAACAGCTGCAGTAATAGACCTTTTCGATCTGTCTACTCTCTTGTCAAGAGGGTTTGTAGGAGACGAATGTGGAGATGGAGGAAACAAAACAAAGGAAACTCTAGATCCCCAGGTAACTGCACAAAAGGAAACTGTCCTGGAAGAGCACCCAGGGCTGCAACAGACTTTTTGCTGGAAAGTGTTAACACTATTTTGTGATGAAATATAATTTAGGGTCATGAGTGACCATAGTAAAGTCATGCCCCACTCCTGATTGTTACAATATCAATTTCTTCTTCATAGAGAATCTTTAGAGAACTGCAACATAAAAAATAGTCTTTCAAAACAAGTTATAAGGGAACAATATTATTTTGGTGAACAGTGAGGATTTTACAGTCAATATACAAGCTAGGAGGGAAGAAGGAGCTGACGTTATGTTTCCATAAATATCCATAATTGTTTCTGGACTATCAAATTCAACTCAAAAATGACTTCCATGAGGAAGCAGATGCAATATTTCTGATAAGTCATCCAAAACCAAACTGAAACAACTGAAAAATCCTTAACCAGTACTTTGATTCTATTTTTTTTTAATGACAGGAATTTTCCAAAAATAAAATCCTTCCCTGAATGTTTTGTAGAAACTTTTTAAAAGACATTTTGTTGTATTTAAAAAAAAAAAAAAAAAAAACACTAAAATTGTGAGACACTGAAGAGGGTGTCAGGGAGTGGTAAGAATGAGCTACTTAACAATTTTTTTCAATGTGCAGAATTAAGAAGCCTCTGGATTTTTCAAAATGTTCCATGATTATAATAAAAATTATACTGTTGATATAGCTTTAAACCAAAAAAAGGAAGTAAAAATCTCACTGGAGAATGTTTTTTCCTGGAGAATAAGGTTCATGGTACTAATAAGCAACATGGATACCGGTATTCCTGATTCCTGAATTTTTGCTTCTCCTGCTCCTGTCTTCATCTCAATAAGAGGAATCTGCATTTACCCAGATATGTGACTTCTGCTTTGGGGGGGCTTAAATTCCAACTCCTTTCCCTAGCTCTGTGCAACTACTGCACTCTCAGCTTTGCTCCTTAATTTGGTGAGCTGTTGAGTTTTTACTGATGATGTTGGTGGATTTCCCAGAGATTTGTTCTGGAATATAAATAATCTAGGATTAAGTATGGCCTAATGGTAATCTGTATGCAGGTTTGGGATATATTTCTCTCTTTGTACCCTCTGCCAAGATTTCCCTTGTTCCCAGCCACTCAATGACATCTCCTGCTTGGGTTCTAGTCTGCTATGCTACCAAGTGCAAAACAGTCTCAGGAAACTATCTGGGCTCAGTGTGCTTTCCTTCTCTGCTGGTTATTCTTCAAAGTTTCTATACAGTTATATCATGTATCTTGTCCAGATTTTATGGTGGTTGTTTATGAAACACTTTGCAAAGCCTGAATTGGAAATATCCAAACTAACTTTAAAACGTAGTCCTTATCTTTAGAGATACAAGTGAAACATTAACAGCTGATACCAGCTGATATTTTGGATTTGCATCAAAATAATCTGGAATGGGTGAATTTAACTTAGATAACCATTATATCTACTACTGTGGGCAGAAATCCCTTAGAAGAAATGGAGTAGCCATCATGGTCAACAAAAGAGTCCAAAATGCAGTACTTGGATGCAATCTCAAAAATGAAAGAATGATCTCTGTTCGTTTCCAAGGCAAACCATTCCATCACGGTAATCCAAGCCTATGCCCCAATCAGTAATGCTGAAGAATCTCAAGGTGAACGGTTCTATGAAGACTTACAAGATCTTTTAGAACTAACACCCAAAAAAGATGTCCTTTTCATTATAGGGGGCTGGAATGCAAAAGTAGGAAGTCAAGGAACACCTGGAGTAAGAGGCAAATTTGGCCTTGGAGTACGGAATGAAGCAGAGCAAAGGCTAATAGAGTTTTGCCAAGAGAACGCACTGGTCATAGCAAACACCCTCTTCCAACAACACAAGAGAAGACTCTACACATGGACACCACCAGATGGTCAACACCGAAATCAGACTGATTATATTCTTTGTAGCCAAAGATGGAGAAGCTCTACACAGTCAGCAAAAACAAGACCGGGAGCTGACTATGGCTCAGAGCATGAACCCCTTATTGCCAAATTCAGACTTAAACTGAAGAAAGTAGGGAAAACCACTAGACCATTCAGGTATGACCTAAATCAAATCCCTTATGACTATACAGTGGAAGTGAGAAATAGATTTAAGGGACTAGATCTGATAGAGTGGCTGATGAACTATGCACAGAGGTTCATGACATTGTACAGGAGACAGGGATCAAGACCATCCCCATGGAAAAGAAATGCAAAAAGGTAAAAAGGTTGTCTGAGGAGGCCTTACAAATACCTGTGAGAAGAAGAGAAGCAAAAAGCAAAGGAGAAAGGGAAAGATATTCCCATTTGAATGCAGAGTTCCAAAGAATAGCCAGGAGAGATAAGCAAGCCTTCCTCAGCGATCAATGCAAACAAATAGAGGAAAACAACAGAATGGGAAAGACTAGAGATCTCTTCAAGAAAATGAGAGTTATGAAGGGAACATTTCATGCAAAGGTGGGTTCTATAAAGGACAGAAATGGTATGGACCTAACAGAAGCAAAAGATAGTAAGAAGAGGTGGTAACAATACAGAGAAGAACTGTACAAAAAAGATCTTCATAACCCATATAATCACAATGGTGTGATCACTCACCTAGAGCCAGACATCCTGGAATGTGAAGTCAAGTGGGCCTTAGGAAGCATCACTACGAACAAAGCTAGTGGAGGTGATAGAATTCCAGTTGAGCTATTTCAAATCCTGAAAGATGATGCTTGAAAGTGCTGCACTCAATATGCCAGCCAATTTGGAAAACACAGCAGTGGCCACAGGACTGGAAAAGGTCACTTTTCATTCCAATCCCTAAGAAAGGCAATCCCAAAGAATGCTCAAACTACCACACAATTGCAGTCATCTCACACGCTAGTAAAGTAATGCTCAAAATTCTCCAAGTCAGGCTTCAGTAATACATGAACTGTGAACTTCCAGATGTTCAAGCTGGTTTTAGAAAAGGCAGAGGAACAAGAGATCAAATTACCAATGTATGCTGGATCATCAAAAAAGCAAGAGAGTTCCAGAAAAACATCTATTTATGCTTTATTGACTACTCAAAGCCTTCGACTGTGTGGATCACAATAAACTGGAAAATTCTGTAAGAGATGGGAATACCAGACACCTCACCTGCCTCTTGAGAAACCTGTATGCAGGTCAGGAAACAATGGTTAGAACTGGACATGGAACAACAGCCTGTTTTCAAATAGGAAAAGGAGTTCGACAAGGTTGTATATTGTCACCCTGCTTATTTAATTTATATGCAGAGTACATCATGAGAAACGCTGGGCTGGAAGAAGCACAAGCTGGAATCAAGATTGCCGGGAGAAATATCAATAACCTCAGATATGCAGATGACACCACCCTTATGGCAGAAAGTGAAGAGGAACTAAAAAGCCTCTTGATGAAAGTGAAAGAGGAGAGTAAAAATGTTGGCTTAAAGCTCAACATTCAGAAAACTAAGATCATGGCATCTGGTCCCATCACTTCATGGTAAATAGATGGGGAGACAATGAAAACAGTGTCAGACTTTATTTTGGGGGGCTCCCAAATCACTGCAGATTGTGACAGCAGCCATGAAATTAAAAGATGCTTACTCCTTGGAAGGAACATTATGACCAACCTAGATAGCATATTAAAAAGCAGAGACATTACTTTGCCAACAAAGGTCCATCTGGTCAAGGCTATGGTTTTTCCAGTGGTCATGTATGGATGTGAGAATTGGACTGTGAAGAAAGCTGAGCACTGAAAAATTGATACTTTTGAACTATGGTGTTTGAGAAGACTCTTGGACTGCAAGGAGATCCAACCGGTCCATCCTAAAGGAGATCCATCCTGGGTGTTCATTGGAAGGACTGATGTTGAAGCTGAAACTCCAGTACTTTGGCCACCTGATGCCAAGAGCTGACTCACTGGAAAATACCCTGATGCTAGGAGGCATTGGGGGCAGGAGGAGAAGGGGACGACAGAGGATGAGATGGTTAGATGGCATCACCGACTCGATGGGTATGAGTTTGAGTAAACTCCAGGAGTTGGTGATGGACAGAGAGGCCTGGCGTGCTGCCATTCATGGAGTCGCAAAGAGTCGGACACGACTGAGCGTCTGAACTGAACTGAACTGAACTGAATTTGGAGGGAGACTGTTTGGGGAAGACTGATCATGAGAAAGGGTGGTTCCTTTCTATGCTGAAAAAGTTTGACCCACATAAGACAAGAAATATTAGAGGAAAGGGCAGAAAACTTTTTATCTCCAGACCTCTTCCAATGGACTGCTCCTAGGCACAAAGGCTTTCATAATCACTTCTTCCAAGGCATATCATGAGGCTGTGACTTTGTGATTAACAGTGACCTCCACTATTATAATTTTATAATCTGTTACGATGCAGTGGTCAGCAGATAACATATCCCCCGGTATTGCTTCCATTCTGTGTTTCCTTTCTCTTTTACCTTACTCGTACTGCTCTGGGTTAGGACCTTCCCAGTAAAAAGCATGAGCATTAGAGAACCTCTTCTACTTTTGATTATATTTGACTGAATAGAGATACCACAAATGCATTTATTCCCTTTCTAATTCTTAAAGACAATAATATATGGAAATAGATCTATTTGAATTTGTGATAATACAGTCAGATGGAGATCAAGTAAAGTTGAAATGGTATTGGATATGTTGTAAGAAATTACCACATACCATCAAATTTCTGCTTTATATCATCCATAAAGAGAAGAAGCTGAGTCCTAAGAATGTTCAAAATCTCTTCAGCGTCACAATGCTACTTAACTAAGGTTAAGTTTGAGATTCAAATGTCAAATTCTGAGCTCTTAATCACTATGCTGTTACTTATTATATTACAATACTTTACTATAATAACTAAAGTTTTATTCCTTTCTCATTTTGTTGAGAAAAATGAATACTTGGATATTGTGGGACAATATTACAATGGCCTAAAAATAAACTTCAGTTGATTGACATTTAAAAGAAAAATCTGTTACTAAATTTTGTGCCATTTTTAAGAATTAGGTGTTCAGAGCTAAATTAGATTTGACTAAAAACAACAAATAATTGAAGTGTTTTGCTCCTCAAGTGTTCCATAGTGAAATTATCTGTTATATTTGAATCCACATGGCCTATTCTGTTGACAGGCTTCTTTTTCTTTTCTAAGACATGAATTTCAAGATCTGTGTCTAGATTGTCCTCATAATTCATACCTTTGGCTCTTCTCCTCTTCAGCCAAACAGCAGACGTCACACCAGATGAAAGCAGTCAGATGCACATCCTCAGAGAGAACTAACCAAATTGGCTTCAGCAACAGAAAAAGTTAAGCTGTTTGTTCGGTGAGATTTAATTCAAAGCTCATGGGCTCATTCACCAGACCTTGGGTCACTAGAAAATTGCTTTGGATTTTTCAAAGTTTTAGAAAATAAAAAGTAAAGGAGAGAGATATAAATCTGTACCTATCGGTATACCTTCTTATAATGCATATGTGTGTGTGTGTGATATTTTAAGAAACATGCAACAGCTGAACTAATAAACAGAAAAGGAGGATTGATCACAGACATATAAACTAGACAGTCCTCCTTAAATTGAAACAACTATTCTGCTTGCTGGATGTAAGCTTGAATGAACTGAGTGTTTAACTATTAATGAATGATTGCTTTCATTACAAATAACATCTACAATAGTTTTACAATTTTAACCCTCATTGATTTTCTAATTTTTAAGTTCCCTTTCCCTTTTTTTTTTTTTTTTTTTTTAATAATTCCAGTTCTCATATGGGTTGACATTTGGAGCAAGTAGGACCAAAATGAAGTCTTACCTTCTATTTTCTCCTTCACAAAAAGAAATGTCAGGGCATTCTGTGTCATGTTGTCATACTAGCTAAAGCCACCGCCGTAGTCGCTTCAGCTGCCAAAGAAACCTAGATATACATATCATCAATGCAATTTTCTCAATTATTTGCACTGTCCACTTGATCTTTGTAACAACAATTCTTTTCAAGCAGAAAAGAATACTTCACATACATTTTAGATTTTTTTTCTATGCCATTTCCCAAATCTATCTTTCATCCCCATTGGTGAGTCAAAAACTCTGCTTTCATATATTCTTTAAATAGACCAAATAAGTTCCTTGTTCTTGTTTAGCAGGCTTCTGACTACCTGACTGGTTTGCTTTCCCAAAATTATGAACTCATAGAGCATGCAAGATGCAAGTTCTTAAAATCCTTTCAGGCAATATAGGCATTTCTACATTTCCTATATGTCTCATTTCTCAACTTTTTAAAGTAAAATATTTATTGATCAGTTTTTAACTTTTGCTTTAATTCCAAAGTAGACCATCCTTTTGCTCTGAGTTTATTTATTCTGACAAACACTTGTACCACCATCTTTTCTACTATAGCAACACATATTTCTTTCCACACTCATGAAATGCAAAACAGTTCTGATCTTTGAACAAAAGTCTCCAGGAAGGTACTAGAATACAGCTTTAACCGTCTATTTCAGCTATACATGGTTTCAGTTCTCCCTATTAAATTCATTTCTTTCTATCCCAAATTATGGTTGTATACAGGTATTATTTTAAACAACTGTTCAGTGATGCTAGATATGCCTCATTTTGTTGGTTTATTTGTCTGCCTGGTGTATATTTACTGAGCATCCCCAGTGTCTGCATGGGCCAGGCACTGGAAATACAGTGGTGAATAAGCCAAAGTCTCTGTTCTAAAAAACTTTAATATTCACTCTGATTGATGAACTAAATCCAAACTGAAGCATGTTCTGAACCTAAAATACTCCCTCCCTAAAGGATTATTTCAACAAATGGAAGATTGCAAAATATATATTAACAATTGTGTGAATAAAAGTATATAACATTCATTGGATACTTTTTTTTTGCTTTAAGCACTCCTCTAGGACTTTATGTGGGATATTTCATTCATTTTTCACCGTGGCCCAATAAGATACATTGTTATAATCACTATTTTACAAATGAAACCAGGGCACAGGGAAGTTAAATAATCTACTATATCATCCATGGAGGGCTCATAGTATTTGTGAAACATGCCACACCCTTGGCCAAATAAGTTGATCCTTAGTAATATGGGCCAGGGCTATGGTATTTTATTTTAACCTTCAAAATGATTCTAATATGGGACCCAAATTAAGATCTGCTGCTGTTTCCAAATCCTTCCCCAAACCTATCTTAAAAAGTTGTTGAGTTTGTGTCCTTTAAACATCAGCTTATCAGTCTCTCTGATGGGAAGAAGAGCTGCTCTGTTCATTAAGACTTCTGTGTTTCATTGTCAAATATGGGCGTGGATGATGAGCTTCAAATTAGGGAAATAAAATTTTCCTTCACTCTCTGCCACAACAAAGTAGAAATTTCTCTGCATGTAAACTGCTTCTGCTTCTGAGGAACTCAACTGTCTCCTCTGTAAACTGGCTGTGAGTTTTTAAAAGTACAAATATAAGAATCTCAGCCCTTAGTATTACTAGCTCAGTCCTGTCTGACTCTTTGAAACCCGGATTGTAGTCTGCCAGGATTCTCTGTCCATGGGATTCTCTGGGCAAGAATACTGGAGTGGGTAACCATTCCCTTCTCTAGGGGATCTATTTGACCCAGGGATCTAACCCAGGTCTCCAGCAGTGCAGGCAGATTCTTTACCATCTGAACCACCAGGGAAGCCCCATCTCACCCCTCGGGCTTCTGCCTTTAGTTAGTCCATGCTAGATTACCTAGATTACATTACAATGATACCAAATCTCAATGGCTTAAGACAAAGATAATAATGAAACCTCCCTTAACTGTAAAAACTTCGTAGGATTTTTGGTACAACTGACAGTGGCAGAGAGTTAAAATAATATTGAGATTGCAGGGTATGACTTCATGAGCAGTCAAAAATAACAGGAAAAGGCAATAACTCTAGTCTACTCCTTCTGTCTCTTTTGTTAAAGATCAACCAGCAACTTCTCCTGCAATGCAGGTTGTCATGGTAATGAAAGGATAAAGGGCATGACATAAAAATAATGGGCAAGAGGTTATTTATAGCCACTTTATTAATGTCTTCTTTGGACAAGGCATGGGGTATTGTATTCCCTATCCTCTCATGCTTCTTAACATCAATAAATTCTCCCAAGAGACCAGCCTCTGTGTTTTCTAATTTAATCCAGAATGCTGATAATCTACAACCACAAGTTGAGGATCATAGCACCAAAAGAACTGGTGATATCCAATTTCTCTAAAAAGGCAAAGAGGAGCTAATGAGGCAGATGGGCAAAAGTGTCTCAGGTTAAAACACCAACAAAACAGCAACTAGGCCCCACATTCCACATATCATGTTCAAAAGCCATGGCAGCACGTGAGAGAACATGGTACCATGTGTAATTCTAATGGTTGGGTGGGCCAGACTATACAGACTATACATGTACCATGTTAAAGAATTTGGAGTTTATAGAGAAAAGCCAGTACTGAATTGATTTGTTCAAGATCATTTATTAAGTTGAGAGTAGAATATTGACAGGATTATTTGGTACATCTTATTCTCAGATTAGAGGACACATGTTTCTTTCTGTGTGTGCGTGTGTATGTGTTTATATACCCTGAATATTCACTGGAAGGACTGTTGCTAAAAAGCTTAAGCTACAGTATATTGGCACCGTGTGTGAAGAGCTGACTCATTGGAAAAGACCCTGATTCTGGGAAAGATTGAAGGCAAAAGGAGACAGGCGAGGCAGAGAATGAGATGGTTAGATAGTATCATTGACTCAATGGACATGAATTTGAACAAACTGCAGGAGATAGTGGAGGACAGGGAAGCCTGGCATGCTACGTCCATGGGATCACAAAGAGTCATACACAACTTAGTGACTGAAAAACAACGTGTGTGTGTGTGCGTGTGTGTGTGTGTGTATGTAAGATGAGAGAACAGGCAATGGGAAAAGTAGTGACTTAAAGGCTCCAGCTACATGAATCAGTTATCACTTGAGCTGTTCTTTAGAACAATAATGAATTTATAAGAGCCTAGGCAAAAGAACTTTGTAAAATTCTAGAGAATATCAGGGGTCAGGGACAAAATAATGAAAAAGACATAATGACCGGTATGTTCCCTTGCTGTCTTCATCACATCCAAAGGCCCTTCACCAAGGCAAGAGACCAGAAAAGAAGCAAGTGGTCAGCAGCAAATAGCATCACGACATACAGGTCATGGTTCCTCTCAACTAATGCACTTTCCTCCCTGACTCTGACATTCAAATACTTTCTGTTCATCTTGAGTTTCTTTCAGCCTATACTTTTTGTGATCTAAGGAATGAGTACTTAAATGACAATCTACTCTTCTGGATCAAAAGCAATAGCAACAACAACAAACGCATTTACATTTAGTCATGAAAAGAACAAGATAAATGAATTCCCACCCAATACTTTCTCACTATTACATGCATACACCTTTATTTTTAGTATATTTTGTCTGCTACAAGGTGGGAACTAAATTTCACACAACAAAAGCTGTCAAGAATGGGCTATTAATAGACACCCCAAATTCCTAGCCTTAATTTTACCTTTGTCTCTAGTTCTGGGTCATCTGGTTTAAGGACAGCAAAAAGGAAAAAAGGAGATAATAATCTATTGTCTATGTCTCCTGCTTTATCTTTCTGAGACTATCCTCATTTTCTTTGATCAGAGGTGAAGCCTGTGGTTACCTGTCAATCAACTCCTGATAATACTATTAAGGAATGAAATATTTCCTGCAATACCAGTAAACAAGGATGTCACAGTCATTGGCGACTGCAGCCCTCCACTGTGAGTTCCTGAGTCGTAAGGGCACTCAGGTAGGAGAATACCTGCAATCCAGCAGCCATCAGACTGCAGCCGCTCCCCAAGGGAGCTCTAAATGTGAAAAACACAGGATACTAACCCCAGTTAACTGAGGCACATATGCAAGGAATCATTTCTGTAAATGATTCCTTGCATCTTCCCATACATAGAAAAGCACTAAATTCTTTAACTTGAGATATCTGGTTTTAAATCACAAAGATATTTTTGATATTCATACTACCTGCCCTCTGTTGCCAACTTCTATATAAACTAATTCCTCCCCCTGCCTCCTCAGAGCAGTTCTCTCATGGTTACTTGAAATGCTGTCTCCTGGACTTGAAGTCCTAAAACTTCCCACCACAAAAAACAACTCTCAACTTTTAGATTGTAAATATTTTGTAGGTCGACACATCTTACAGAGAAAAAAAGGCAAAAGCACTGACACCTTCCCACCTGTGTATTAACTTCTCCCTCACTCAGTAACATGTTTTTCTATTCAAATTTCAAGGAATGGCAAATATGACTCTTCTGATCTTCCCAGGGAAGATCACCTCATCCCCTGTGTATTTGTGTGCATATTGAAGAGGTACAGACACAGCCCTCATCACTCTCTCATTGACTTTGGGTTTCTTAAGAGTAGCTGTTGAACTTATGAATCATCATACTCCATCACAACTGTGATTTACAGATTATATAGAAGATGCCCTTCAAATAGTCGCTGAATAAATAAGACGTTTGAGTAGCTTTGTGAAATTACACAGCTTCTTCTTAAAGTAAACCTAGACCAAAGTTTCTCAGAGTCTCTACAACAGCTTAGAAAACACAGACTGTTTAAGATATCATCACCATGGCCATGTATGTTTCTTCTAAATTCTGACTCTATTTAAAGAATTTAACAGTCCACCTTTTACCTCCTTTGTTAAAGTGAGACATTTTAACACATTAGAAGAACACTTAAAATACTGAATGTGACTGTGGAGAAGAAAAAATAATTCTCTCTCTACCTTTCTAGGTTCTTGACTGAGATGCCCCTATAATAAAGAAACAAATTAACCAGAGAAAAACAAGCAGAAATTTAATATATACCTCCTGTAGACATGGAGATACCCAAAAAACCTGAGTAGTTCCCCTCAGACACCCAAGTCATCACCTTAAATTGCACCTTTAGCTAAAGACAAAAGAAGTTGTAGGGCTGATGATGGCATCAGCTATAAAGGATTGACAGGATAAACAAAATAAACAAAATTTAGGTTGTTACACAGATTTAAGTCTTCATATTCTCCATTGACAAGAGTTTCTAGAAATTTAGTCATCCTTCTCTTCCTGATACAGAGGGAGACACCCTTACAAATGGAGATTTCTCTTATAAATTTAAATGTCTCTTACAAAAGGGTAACTTTCACTCAAGTTTTTAGAGCTTTGCCTATGTCAGCCAGTTCTTAAAAATAATCAGCCTAAAATAATTCTTATGTCAAAGACGCTTATTTTGGGGTGACAAATTCTGCCCCTCCATTCACATCCAAATCTGCAGAAAGTGACACGATAGCAGAAACATCTTATTTCTTCTTCAGGTAGGAGGGCAGGCTGCTGGATGGTTCATGAGCTCAGGGTGTAGATATAAACTGCCTGAATTTGCTCCCCAGCTCCACCACATACTTAACAAACAAGCCCTTGGGTGAACTAATCACTTTCTCTGTGCATTAATTTCCTCATCTGCAAAGTGGCACTCAGCTCATAGGATGAACATAACATCTAGTACATAGGATTACCATGGGGATAAATAAACTAAGCCATGGAAAATACTTATCACAGAGCCAAGTACATAGCATTAGATATTAATATTCCAAGTATAAGATAACATGAGAGCAACATTTACATTTTATAAATCATTTCCCACATTAGGGATATGAGACAATCCCAACCCTCTTTTTACAGCATGTGCTTATTTTGTAGATACATTTTCAATAACTGATGATGGTCTCTAGAACAGCTACTGTCAGTTACAAGAGCTTGTAGCTCCCCTGCTTCCTACCCAACTCCTGCTGGACACACTACCTGATAGGTTATCACGTGGCTGCCAGGTGATACATAACTCAACAAAAATATCTTTATTTTCTAATATCCTGCATTAGTTCTCTGATAAAAGAAACAAACAGAAATCATCTGAAACTAATTTCTTAAGGAGATTATGGTAGAAACTGTATCTATGAGAGAATGTCAGTGTGCTATAAACAGAGCTAAATTTCCTAGGGAGGAATGCAGTGATTTTTGTTAACATGTAATAGTCTTCATTTTTCTTCTTTATGGCAGTGTGACTGGGAACAGGAACAGAGGTCTGAGTATTAGGATACACACAATTTAACCTTAGGTTTTCCATGGTTTTGACTCAGTAGTAAAGAAACCACCTGTCATTGCAGGAATGTGGGTTCAATTCCTTGATTGGAGAGATCCCTTGGAGAAGGAAATGGCCACCCCTCCAGTATTCTTGCCTGGATAAGCCCATAGACAGAGGAGTCTGGTGGTCTACAGTCCATAGGGTCCCAAAGAGTTGGACATGACTGAGCACACAACACTCACTCACTTTCCATGGTTTAGCAAGGATGAATATATGGAGCAAGTCCCAGTAGCAGCCCTAGTTTATTGCCTGCCACTCAGGATAAGCTCAATCTTGGTGGTTGAATGAATAAACTAAGGTAAGTCATTTAATACTGAGATTGCCTCATCTGAAAGGAGGAGAAATAATACCACATTTGTGTTGCGCTGGCAGTGACATAAGAATATTTCAGAAACACAGGTGCTATTTAAGCATTTAAATTTTCTCTTCTTTCTCTACTGCCCTGGCATACATAATACACTTTTCATTTACAAGGTTTATCTGATCGAAAATATATTTAGAAACCACTTCATGGGTTTGAAGGAGGTGGAGAACACAGAAATCACAAAGTAAATTCAAGTCAACCTTCAGCCCTGTCTAAAAAGACAGACTAAGTTTCAAAAAGCAAACTTGAATTCAAATCTAATGACACCTGTCTAGCCGGTGGATCTCATCATGGTCAGTCCATATGTAGTCATTGTTTATAAACCAACGCCCAGACCTTTTCTTTTCCATTCTTTTATTTATTAAACAACTTATTTCCATAAGAAAGAGGTGAATAGATTGGAAAAGTTAACAGTTGTAGTAGCACTAGTTACTGTGTTTTTAGTATAATATTGATGATAATATTTAAAAAGGCAATGCTAATAGTTAATATTGATCAGTCACCGACTCCATGCTAGAGGCTGCTGTGCCCTGCCAGAGTCATCTGTCCTCAGCCAACCCTTCACTTCTTTTCTCAGTCCCTGCTCTCTGGCCAAGAGGTGGATGTTGATCTAAACTTGCTTAAGCTGCATATTTCCGCCATCTGGGCAAAGTAAGCCTGGAGGTTTTCCTATAGATAATGAGAATGAGAAATTTCTCTTTTCCTTTCATTCAACCAGTGGGAGGATATCAGTCTAACTTGCTGTCTTGCCTTTTTTTCATGTCACAGGAAGAGCCTATCTAGAGATAAAGCAAAGGAAACTAGCACCAGGAGATAAACAGTTTTCTGACTCTATTTTGTGAGCTCCTGGAATCTGCCATATCTGAAGCCAATTAATCTGGGACATATAAGTAATGTGAGTCAATAAATCTTCCCTTTTACTTCAGTCTCTTTGACTGTAGTTTCTATCACTTACAATCTAAAGATCAAAATGCCTATTTTCATTTTTTTCAATCAAGACTGAGCACAGGTCACAGGACTTCCCTGGTGATCTGGTGGTTAAGAACCCACCTGTCAAAGCAGGAGACAGGCTCCATCCCTAATCAGGGGAGATTCCACGTGCCACGGAGCGAATGGGCCTGTATACCAGAACTATGGACGCCCAAGCGCTCTAGGGCCTGCGCTCTGCAACAAGAAGCCCCTGCAATAAGAAACTGACTCACCACCACCAGAGAGTAGCGCATGTGCGGCAAGAAAGACCTAGTGCAGCCGAAAATAAATAAAATTGTAAAAAAGATTTAAAGAATGAGGACAGAGTCATGATATCCCTCTGTGAATTTATCATTCCTGCCAAATTCTCATAAAGACAACTTCCAGAGAATCATACTGCCTTTGTGCCTAAGCACGTAATTTCTAACTTCCTTCTGAATAGCCTTTTATATCATGTTGTTCTATTAGAACTTGGGCTGCTGCAGGTTCTCAGGATCAACCTTCTTTCTCCAACAACAATAATCCACCAACAATAATCTGAAAACTTAAATCTCCAGGTGTGTGTGTACGTGTGTGTGTGTGTGTGTGTGTGTGTGTGTGTGTGTGTGTGTGCGTGTGCGCGCGCGCGCATGCGCATGCACACAGACATACAGGTGGAGGGGAGTGTTAAAAAGAAAAAAACTACTTTAAAAGTCTTCAATACAATTTGAATATGTGATGCCCCACAAGCATAAGCCTTATGTTGAATCCCAAAGTGTGGCTGAATTCTGCAAAATGAGATTCAGAGTCATGGAACAATGGTTTGGTTTATGTTCTGATACTAAAGCTGCAGATTTTAGTAAGTCACTTTACTTTTCTCATTCACTGACCTCTCACCAATTAAGTGAGAGGAATAAGAGTAACAGCCATTTCACATGGGAGTAGCAACAATTTAGGTGATGAGCTGCTAGAACAAGCTGGAAAAATACCCGAGAGCCACTCATGTAGCATTTAATATGCAAATAGCACTGTATCTCTAGACCTCCCTGCTCATCTTAGAGAGAAGAGTGAGATTTACTAAGGCTCATGGAAGTTGCCACAAGACCGGCCAGAGGTTCCCTGATTTTTCTTTTTCTTTAATTGTGCTTTTGCACTCACTCACTCAATCCACTCACAATCTTTATTTCTTACCCCTGCTCTCTCAACAATGCCCTGTTCTGTGAACTACCTGGGAGTTGCTTAAAATGCCGTTTTCATTCTAGCATTGAATGAAATGCTAGTCTTCACTCTCAGATATTCTGATTTTGAATCTTGGAAAAAGTCTAGAAATCTGAATTTTTAATAACCATGCCCAGTGTTTCTAATGCTGGGGATGCACAGACCACACTTGGAGAACACTGAATCTAGCCCATGAAAATAATCAAAGGAACTGAATCCCTTTTCTCTTGGGTTGATGTTTTGATTTAACACTGAAATGTTCTGGCCACATGTGATGCAAAGGCCACTAGGAAGATGTTTATATGAAAATCTCCCCATTTGGTACACATTACTAGTGAAAATCCCATAAATAAAAATTGCCTATACTTTAGGAAGTATATGAGGTAGACATTATCATTCCCTTTATGTGGCTAATGTTAGAGCCCAGAGAAGGTGAAGTGAAAAATGTGTATCATTTGCCTGACTAATGTTGTAATGTAAAACTACTGGTTCTCACAGAGCATTTTGTATCCACATGAGACGGCACAAGAGCAATAAATTAATATGCCTCGAAGCAATAAGCTTCCTGAATGAATGACTGCCTGTGTATTTGAAGGAAAAAACAGCTTCAAACGTTGATTATAAATATTTATATTCTCCTCCAAAGATTTTGTGAATGCTGCTTTTTATTGAATTTCTAGGAAACAAAGCAACTTGTTAACCTATACGTTAAATGAAGCCATCATTGTGTCTAATACAGAATTGAAGGGGACCTCTGTCAAAATATTCTAACAGGTTGTCCTTGCATTTTATTCAAATGTTTTTGGAAGACTGGAGGGATAAGATGTGCTGAAGAGTTGGTGTTGCCCTATAAGCTTTTTACCTGAAAGTACTTTGGTTTAGATTCAACCTATGAAGCAGAAAGGAGCCATGGAGGTAACCTACCCTGACATCTTAACTTTATGGGCAGAGTCAGAGGGTCTTGCAAATCCAGAGATGGACTCACAGATACCAAATAAGTTAAAGGCAGAGTTATTAAACCCAGGACTTCTTCCTCCTAAGGCAGTTTTAACTACTATATAAGCAGTACTTCTCAAAAAGCCCAGAAGAAAGTTGAATACCTATTTATAAGAGGCCAAGAACTTGCATTGAATACTTGGTCTTTTGCATTCACAGACTGAAGCCTTGGATGAGCTAAGTTAATATTCTCTTGTGACAGGACTGATACTATTTTTCATAGACAAATGATTAAAGCATGAGTTCCATCAGTTATCAATGAAAAAACACAGCTTTATATTTGTATATGGTTATATATACATTTTTTCTTCTGCTCCTTCATAAGACAATCTACTAAAGCAGATTGTGAGGAGCCCCTCAAGTCAGATGACTAGAGCCTGAAGACGTTAAATGTCTTGGCTGGGCTCCCCCACTAATGAAGCCTGTAGACCTACTGAAGCATGTTCTTCATACTTTCACACAACTGCTTCTGAAAGTAACCAAACTTACCTTTAACAGTCTGATTCACATGCCCAACTAACATCTAGGACTTGAGTCCCTCTTTGAAGGTTTAGATAACAATGCATCTTGAATCCATTTTTCTCTATATATTATTTAAGGATTTTGCAAAGTCACAAATCTGTAGATCTGTTCAAAAGATCCCCTGATATGTAAACTGAAATAATGTTTGCTTTTCTGGCAGTCTTGACTGTCAAAGGCCAGCTGATCAGGAATAACAAATTGCCATTAGCTTGCTGAGTTTCTCCATTCTTATCTCTAAGGACCAGGCCAACCAGACCACTCTCATAATCACGTACATCTATCCAGTTCATCATCTGTAGTCTGTTTGATCTATAGTTAGATGGTCATAACCTGTATCTTACACAACCACAAGACTCTGAAATCCAGGGCTTTAGCCTCATAACAGGGGATTTTCTTTCAAGATTTATCATACCTACTCTTAGACTCCTGCCAGAATAACTGACCCTGCTGCTCTAGTATTACACAAAGATTACAAACAGAAAGGAGAATATCCCCTTATTTTCTTCTCTCTGGAATCACTGGCCATTAAATGGATAAGCTCACTTTTGTCCCAACCTTGTAATAGTGGTTGAAGGTGACGATACAGTTTTCAGAATAAAGGATAACCTTAAGTCCAAGTTTATATACACTGTTGGCTAATAAGGAAAAAAGTGTGTCCCAAATATATAACATTCTCTTTTGGACTAAAGCTAAGATATAGAGAGGTAAAAGAATTTAAGATGCTATTGAAGTAAAAGTAGAACTTTCAAAGAAAATCAATAGGTATAGGGGAAGCGGAGAGAACAGACAGCAAAAGAACATGGCATTAAAAATGGTCAGTAACATGGACCAAACTGAATCTGTTTTATTTCTCCAGGACATGCCCTATCAAATGGAATGACATTATTTTTCAGATCGTCAGGTAAGATTTAATGCATATCTGCTTAGCTGTTACATTAAGACAAAGACATATTGGTTGCATTGTCTTTTTGTAATATTGATTAGTCCTCCCTTTCCAAAATCTAAGTACTTAGAAAACTAGTGACAAAGTCTCTTAGGAGGCATTATGGAAGGCATTGATTAATATTTGCTGCCATGTAGTCAATGTTGATTATTTATCATGGTCACATTCTAAATCAGTACTCAAGTAGACACACATGCTCCAGTGAGCCTTCTGGGTGTTAGTTGATGGGTAATAGGACTTGCTCAAGCACAAGATTTCTTGAGAAACAAATTAGTTTCTTTTCAGAAAGTTTAGGCTTCTATTTTACTTATCAGCATTCCCCACTACTTATGAAGCACTGTCTCATAATGTCTTATTTTGTGCATGATTTCAGACCAGATAATATTATCTGATCTGAATTGAAGAGCCAGAATGAATATACCTTGGTTTAAAGCCCAGGACAACCATTTATTAGTTGGCTGACCTTTTGTAGGTCATTTAATCTCTGTGAGTCTCATATTTTTAAAAATCAGTAACATGTAGATAATCATTACCTCATGGAGATCCTGAGAGGATGAAAGAAGATAGAGTAAGTAAAGGCTGTAGCACTGTCTTACTGACAGTGGAAATCTCAATACGTTTTATTCATTATGTTATGTTTTTTGATCATTATTATAAGGTCAAGGGGCTTCCAAGGTGACTCAGTGGAAAAGAATCCGACTGCCAATGCAGAAGACGCAGGTTCGATCTCTGGGTTGGGAAGATGCCCTGGAGAAGGAAATGGCAACCCACTCAGGATTCTTGCCTGGGAAATCCCATGGATAGAGGAGCCAGACAGGATATAGTCCACAGGGTCGCAGAGTCAGACTCGACTGAGCAACTGAGCACGCACACATAAGGTCAACAATCTGCTTCAACAAAGATTTTAGTACAAATGCAAACTGGCGTGTGGGGTGGCCTCACTGAAACTGATAATTACTGCCAACTAAATAATGCTGCTGACCATCTGGTTCTGCAAAGATTAGGTCTCTTGCTACTGCAGCTGTTGACCTTCAACACACCCTGAAAGGCATTCAGGGTGGAGATCAGGTATGGGGCACTCTGTCCTCTGGGAAAATTGGCAGTACAGGCCCTCAGATAGTTAGATACTTACAGGAGAAAATTTTGTGAGTTCAATTTCTTACATCTTTCCATAAATATTATAGAATAGTACCAAAATCATTAACTAAGATACCAGTGGCTCAAGACTAGCAGTAACCTTCTACCAAGATACACGCTCATTTGCTAGCACCCCCTTCTTCAAAATCACATATATACTACCTTCCCCCTATATCTCCCAAGAAGTTCCTCAAAGCTACCTGAGCAGCTGTTTCCTAGGCTAGAGTTCTCAGTTTTATCCCCCAATAAAACTGAAACAGCTTTCATTGTGCTTTTTTTATCTCAGTCGACATTATAAACCCTTTAAATATTAGTTATTGGCCTTGCCTGCACATTAGAATCAACCAGAGACCTTGAAAAAGCCCTCGCATTTAGTCTGTCCACCAAGTCGCATAAATGAGATTTTCTGGGGTAGACACCTACATAGCAGTGCTTTTTAAAGCTTCCCAGAGAATAATTTCAACTGGCTATTGAGGTTGAGAATGACTTTTTAAAAATATTACTGACCATACAGCCTCAGTCAGAGGCAGGCTTTACAGAACATTATTCCTCTATAGCTTCTAGCCTATCCCTTTTTATGAAATCAGTTTTCATATAGGGTAGTTAGGATCGAATGGGAACCTTCTTACTCCATCCACAGGGCACAATGGTCCTTAAACATTTTGTGTCACTATTTTTTTTTTTCTCTTTGAAATCTTAATACGAAAAAGCAATATTCTATGTGGATACAATAATGAATTATATGAATTATATAACTTTATTAACAAACTGGGAATCTCTTGATAAACACAAAATTTTAATTTTGGTGTTCAGAAGAAAATTGTAGACGTCTCTTTTGGGTTAAATATCCCATACTTTGCTGTTTTTTGTTTTAACTGTTTAAACAGTTTTACTGCTGTTTGCAGTATCCCACACTCTTTTGTTTTTTTAGTGTAACACCAAGAAAATTCTGATTAATAAAATACTCCTTGGCAATGGTAATGAGTAATTTTTTTGGATATTTTTAAACAACTCATTTGCAATCATACAATATTCTTCAATTAAACTAAATTAGATGCCTGAAAGGGTAGCAATATTTTCAGACTATTGTTACAAATATGTCTACTAACAACATCTAACACATTTAATTTCATAATTATGTCATATTAATATAAGAAGCACTAAAACTTAGAACAAGTGCTTAAACTCTCCAGGATATATTTATCTGACATGTATTGACAAGAGCACTTCTGACACATTGATAGTGTGCCAGAAGTTTGCATAACATTTTAAGGAAATATAATGCCCATGAACTGTATAATTCTGTGTGAGTGAATATGCAATTTTGAAGTGATTATATATGAAAAAGCCTGAGATTACAACCATTAAAAAAAGTCTCTACAACTTTTCCAACCAATGTGTATCAATGATAATCTCAGAAGTATTTCAGTAGAACTTCAGAGACATTCATCATGCAAATTATTGCTAATAATTGCCAGCTTGTTTCAAACGATATTTGTGGACCAGGGAGGTAGGTTATGGTGCTCATTTTCATTTTATACATTACTTTCATGCAGGTAAAATTTTTATTCCTGAGTGGCTAGAGTTAATTTGTGCAGAACTGACACCTTACAAGTTGGTCAGCACCAGAAAGAACCTATCTTACTTATAGCGAAACAGGAAGACCCTTGGAGGCCAACAGATCCATTAACTGGCACTGTTTACATACTACTCCACTCCTCCCTTAGCTGTTAACCAGAGACAGGCTGACCTCATGCAAGTCCTTCTGTATTAGACTGCCATCTGCCCTTCTCCTCCTACCAATCTATCTTTCCCAAGGGTGCCAATCCAGTTTTATTCCTTTGCTGCCTTCTTTTTCTGAGATAGCAAGTCCTGTTTCTCAGGATCACACCACTCCCAGATTTACTTAAGATTAAGTCCTGTTTTGGCCTAAGGCTCAAATCATCTTTAATACCAATAATCTACTGGTGGTTCTTCTGCAAACTCATTTCTTGGAAGGAGATTTTTTAAAGCAGTCACAAAAAAATGGAAGTCACACTCTTATAGTGTAAAGATCATTGTTATTAGGTTTGAGATATAAAACTATCATATATTTTGCTATCCCTGTGTAAAACAAAACTGAGGACAAGCAAAAATACCTTAGCTCTTTGCTCCAGAAAATGCACTTCTGGAAGAAAAGACCTGCAGCTAAATGAAACAATATGCTTCTCAAAATTGACATCTTGCTTACCAATGTGTGCTCTGTCACTTCAGTCGTGTCTGCCTCTTTGCGACCCCATGGACTGTAGCCTGCCAGCCTCCTCTGTCCATGGGATTTCCCAGGCAAGAATACTGGAGTGGATTGCCGTGTCCTCCTCCAAGAGATCTTCCTGACTCAGGGATCAAACCCGCGTCTCGTCTCCTGCATCTCCTGCATTGCAGGTGGATTCTTTACCGCTGAGCCACTGGATTCAATTAAAAAGCCTTAACAGCCATTATATTGTAAATTCAGCCCAATCCTGAGATATTCCCCACCTTGCAAGATCTACCTTTAAATTGCCCAGGGCAGATCCTAAAACCCTATAAGCCCCAAAGCCCCTCTTCTGAGATTCAACTAATAACTGTCAATGTGTGTTCTCTCTTACGCAGCAGGACTAACACACTTAGCTTTGTTTGATCAACAGGTTTTTCTGATAGTCTTTAAGAGTTGGGAACTGATAGCCAGACTATACACCAAAAATAAAGAAACTTGTGGCAACCCACTCCAGTACTCTTGCCTGGAAAATCCCATGGACGGAGGAGCCTGGGAGGCTGCAGTTCATGGGATCCCAAAGAGTCAGACATGACTGAGCAACTTCACTTTCACATATAAAGGTCATGAGGAAGCAATTCACAGAAGAGGAAATCCTCAGGACATTTAAAATATGGAATATGTTCAAAGAAAAGAGTATTTCTAAATAATGCAGATGGTAGATGAAATTCCTGACAAAGGAGGCATTCAAACTGAGACTTACTTGAAGATTTCCACAGTCTGAATCAGAGGAAAATGATGCAAAGTAAGGAAAGACTTTTAGGCCAAAAAAAAAAATCAGGATAACCACAGAAAATAAAACTATGTGATGTGATTGGTGGATCAGGCTTGTGAGACAAATATATGTTAAGAGAAGGCTGGACAAGGAGCTGAAGATCAATCATGAAGGGTCTTAAGTATTTTAAGGTGTAAAGGACACAGTAGTTCTTTATCAGTACTACATTCTCACATTGCAATTTAATTCGAAGGGACCACTGCTCAAGTAGATTATGTCTTCTTCAGGGTAGGGGTGTTGCTGTGAACTATCCTCCAAGGTTCCAAACTGGAGACCTAGCCTAGACATAGAGATATGAAAACATCAATTTAAAAAAATACAACAAACATCTCTACTAGTGTCTTATGTCTATGATAGAAATTCATTGAGGCTCTGTGAGTGAAGGAGGCAAGGCATATATATTCCTTGACAAATGAACAAATGCAGCTCACAAAAGAAACAAAAGGCATCTACTGACCACAGGCAAGGTGGTAGTATGTTTGTGTGTGTGCATGTGTAAACTAACATGGGCTTATATGTGTATGGATGTATATTTATGCACTCTAATATGTATACACAATTCTATGTTTCACAACTACTCTGTAAAGAAGGTACTGTTATTAGCTTTTCAAAAACACAGAATTGGACAATTTGATTGCATCAGTGGGTGGAGCTGGCACATGAACTAAGCTTGTCTGACTCCTACTCCAGTGTTCATTATACAATATTATTCCCTTTGTTTGTCATTTTCCAAAGTTCTTATCTGAGAGTGTTTCCTCTACCCTTCCTACAAAGAGAAACAACCCTAACTGTTGAACTAATTTCCTTCCTCATCATGTCTCAAACAGACACTGCCAGTTTTGCTGCCTTGTTAAGTCTCATTAAGTTAAGACCCACAAATACTGGGGCTCTGACTCTGGTCCCCAAAGGTAGATGTATGTAATATTCAAGTCACAAGACTGAAACTCAGGATGTGGTTGTGCTTTTCCTAGTGAGTTCAGACAAGGCTCTATGAATTTCATTTGAGTTTTCTGCCAACAGCTTCTTACAAAACATCTAATATTGGCTTCTTGAAGGCAACCAATTATTAAATGTATTCTATTTCTCATAAAGCTAGAAATAATTTACCTTCAGTTGAACTGCAACATATTTGAGAATTAGCTCTCTTTCAAAAGAGAAGTGGGGGCCATTCTCTTGCATTCCTATACACTGACAATGAAAAATCAGAAAGAGCAATTAAGAAAACAATCCCATTCACCATTGCAACAACAACAACAAAAAAATAACTAGGAATAAGCTTACTTAAAGAGACAAAAGACCTGTATTCAGGAAACTATAAGACACTGATGAAAGAAATCAAAGATGACACGAACAGATGGAGAGATATACTGTGTTCCTGGATTGGAAAGAATTAATATTGTGAATATGATTATACTACCCCAAACAATCTATGATTCAATGCAATCCATATCAAACTACCAATGGTATTTTCACAGAACTAAAACAAAAAATTTTCACAATTTGTGTGGAAACACAAAAGACCCTGAATAGACAAAGCAATCTTGAGAAAGAAAAATAAAACTGGAGGAAATCAACCATACTGACTTTAGACTACACTACAAAGCTACAGTCATCAAGACATTATGGTATTGGCACAAAACCAGAAATATAGACCAGTGGAACAAGATAGCCCAGAGAGAAACCCACACACCTATGGGCACCTTATCTTTGACAAAGGGGGCAAGAATATACAATTGAGAAAAGACAGCTGCCTCAAAAAGTGGTGCTGGGAAAACTGGACAACTACATGTAAAAGAATAAAACTAGAACACTTCTTAACACCATACAGACAAACTCAAAATGGATTAAAGACTTAAATTCAAGGCCAGAAATTATAAAACTCTTAAAGAAAAACATAGCCAGTACACTCTTCGACATAAATGATAGCAAGCTCCTCGTTGCCACCTCCTAGGGTAATGAAAATGAAAACAAAGATAAACAAATGGGACCTAATTAAACTTAAAAGATTTTGCACAGCAAAAAAAAAACAGTGTGTGGTAGTCACTCAGTTGTGTCTGACTCTTTGCAACCCCATGGGGTACTGCCTGCCAGACCCCTCCATCAATGTGATTTTCTAGGCAAGAATACTGGAGTGGGCTGCCATTTCATTCTCTAAAAAGAAACAGTAAATAAAACTAATGGACACTCCTCAGAACTGAAGAAAACAATTGCAAATGAGATAAATGACAAAAAAATTAATCTCCAAAGTGTATATGTAATTCATACAGCTTACTATGAGAAAAACAAATAGCACAATCAGAAAATGGACAGAAGTCCTAAACAGACATTTCTCTAAAGAAGGCATTCAGGTGGCCAATAAACACACGAAAAGATGCTCAACATCAATAATTATTGAAGAAATGGAAATTAAAACTACAATGAGGTGTCATCTCACACCAGTCAGAATGACCATCAAAAAATCTACAAACAATAAATGCTGGAGAGGATGTGGAGAAAAGGGAGCCCTCTTGCACTGTTGATGGGAATGTAAATTGATACAGCCACTATTGAGAACAGTATGGAGATTCCTTAAAAACCTAGAAATAAAGCTACCATATAACCCAGCAATCCCACTGGGCATATGCTCTGAGAAAACCATAACTGAAAAAGACACATGTACCCCAATGTTCACTGCAGCACTATTTACAAGCTAGGACATGGAATCAACCTAGACATACATCTACAGATGAATGGATAAAGAAGATATAGTACATATATCCAATGGACTATTACTCAACCATATAAAAGGACAAATTTGAATCAGTTCTAGTGTGATGTATAAACCTAGAGTCTGTTATACAGATTGAAGTAAGTCAGAAAGAGAAAAACAAATATAGTATATTAACACATACATATGGAATCTATAAAATGGTATTGATGATTTTCAGGGAAGGAATGATTCAGATATAGAGAACAGACTTCTGAACACAGTGGGGGAGGAAAGAGTGGGACAAACGGAGAAAGTAGCATGAACATATATATACACTACCATGTAAAACAGATAACTGGTAAGAAGTTACTATATAACATAGGGAATCCCCTGCTGCTCTTTAACGACCTAGAGGGGTGGGATGGGGGGAAGGGGAGACAGGCTCAAGAGGAAGGTGATATATGTATAATTATGGCCGATTTGCATTGCTGTTCAGCAAAACCAACACAACATTGCAATTTTCCTCCAATAAAGTTTTTAATAAATATTATTATGCAAAAGAAATAATCACCTCAAGATCGAGTTATTTTTAGATACCTACTGAATATAGTCATAAGCAAAACCTCACTGTAATTATATGCAAAAACTATAAACTAGAAAGAGGAACAATAGCAACTCTGACTTTCATCTATTTTTAAGTGTAAGCTTTATATCCACACAATGGCAAAATGCTTCCATATTCAAGGCTATGTCTAGTCATTCAAAGAAAATTAGAAAACTGAGCGAAGTTTCTGGATAATTCTGGTTCTTCCTAACCCTCACATCTAAAATGTATAAATAATTGATATGAAAGAGATAGAGACAGAAGCTTCTGGAAGGTCAGTTTCCTGTGAACTTCAGTGGGAGGCAGCAGTATTTGACTCTTTCTCCACTGAACAACTGTTAAGTAGGAAAATAATTTCTTTTACTACAACATTCCTGCTGGAAGCAGAGTTAAGACCCACAAATTCTTTGGCTCTGTAGCTGTGCCCATATTCTGTCAGGCAAGGAGAACTAAAGAGGCAGAAGTACTTGTCTTAGTCAATTCAGGTTGCTGTATATAACAAAGGACCTTACCCTGAGTGATTTAAACAACAGAAACCTATTTCTTGCAGTTCTGGAAGCCAGCTGTCCAAGATCAAGGAGCCAACATGGTGGGGTTCTGGAGAGGACCACCTCTTCCAGGATGCACACTACTGGCTTCTTGCTGTGTCCTGACACAGAAGAAGAGGAGCAGTAGCTAATTCTCCATCTCTTCTTATAAGGGCACTAATCTCATTTGTGACTTCTCCACCCTAGTGACCTAATCACCTCCGGAAGTCCCCACCTCAAAATACCATACCAATAAGACTAGGGTTTCAGGGCTTCCCTGGTGGCTCAGTGGTAAAGAATCGGCCTACCAATGCAGGGGACATGGGTTTAATCCCTGGTCCAGGAAGATCCCACATGCTGTGGAACAACAAACCCTGTGCACCACAACTATTAAGCCAGCACTCTAGAGCCCGTGAGCCTCAACTGCTGAAGCCCACATGCTTAGAGCCTCTGCTCCACAATAAGAGAGACCACTGCAATGAGAAGTCTGTGCACCACAACTAGAGAGAGTAGCCCCACTCTTGGAAACTGAAGAAGGCCCTCGTACAGCAACAGAAATCCAGCACAGGCAAAAATAAAATAAAGCAAATATTTTAAAAAAAAAAAAAAAAAAGATTAGGGTTTCAACATAAGAGCTAACTGCGGGGGCAAATATTCTACCTTGCCAATCTTTGTCTGCAGACTACTTCAGCATTCTCTTTTATTTCTTATAGATATTGAAGTGATTAGGAGATCAATTCTACTCCTGAAATTACTTGTTTGGCTCAATGCATTCATGCCAGAAGTATTCACTGTGCACCTATGTGTCAGTCACAGTTTTAGGCACCACTGCCACAGTGACAAGTGAGACAGATTTGGTTCTCGCCTTCCTAGAGGAAACCAAGAGTCTTGCCATATTCAGCACTGGGATATGGTTAAAAAGAACTAAAGGTCAATGAACTATTTCCATGTTACTTTTTCAAGCTTTGAGATATTTTAGAAAGGTAACATTTAATCCTAAGAGATCCTAGTGCTTTGCTTAGTTGCTCAGTTGTGTCTGACCTTTTGTGACCCCATGGACTGTAGCCCACCAGGCTCCTCTATCCATGGGGATTCTCCAGACAAGAATACTAGAGTGGGTTGCCATGTCCTTCTCCAGGGGATCTTCCCAGCCCAGGGATCAAACCCAAGTCTCCCGCATTGCAGGCTGATTCTTACCATCTGAGCCACCAGAGAAGCCCAAGAATACTGGAGTGGGTAGTCTATCCCTCCTCCAAAGGACCTTCCCAACTCAGGACTCAAACTGGGGTCTCCTGCATTGCAAGCAGATTCTTTACTAGCTGACCTACCAGGGAAGACCAAGAGATTCAAACTGCCTTTAAAGGATGACTTAGGCTGATAACCAAGGCTAATTAAGAGCACTAGAACCAGAAGAAGGAGAAGAAGGCAAGACATCCATCACGCCTTCTTAACTGGTTGAACTGAAAACTGTAAAATATCAAGAAATTAATTTGCTGATTTGGGGTCATTTTAAGCAAATGGTACACACGCACATACACACATCAAGGACACTGAATTGCAGGAAATTTTCCTGCTCTCATGTGAGGATGCTCCCGGGTAGTTAAATCCAACTCTAGTTAACATATCAACATATCACTGTGACATTTTAGAAGACATCTGTATTTCTGAGAACTGTTTAAGATCATGCCTGAATTATAGCTCATACAGAAAAACAGGTGATTACACACTATTCAGAGTTTCAAAGCAGAGGGTGTGTCTGTGTGTGTGTGTGTGTGTGTGTGTGTGTTACAGGAAAATTGAGTGGAGGTGTGAGAGGAGTGGCAGGATCTGTTTTGTCTAAGTCTGCCATCTTCATGCCAATTACAGTGAAAAGTGAATGCTCAATAATGACATGAGTTGAGAATCACCAACTCTATAATTTTTCATTTAAAAGGGAAACCATAGTAAGCTTCCTGTGAATTTCTTCTAAGGAACACAGCAGTGAGCTGAACTCAGAAGACAGGATATTCATGGCCCTTTTTAGCTTCAGGATTTATTTCTGTTTCCATGGCAATTCTGTCACATAAAACTGCATTACTCCTCTCGGTAAGAGGTTTTTCATTTGTCATATATACCAGTAACCCAAAAAGTACCTTCGGTGATTAGGTCCAGTCCAAAATGCACAGCAAACTGGCTAATATATTTATTTTAAATCAATAGTGTTGCTCCATTTTAATGACAATGGCATTCTTATTTGGCATTTTATTTGCTACATCAATTCTAAAGTCCTATTTTATTAGCTAGTATGGGTCTTTTGAGTACAACTGCACTGGAGCTGCAGAAGTCAATAAAAGTAATAAATTAAATGTACCAGTCAATCATTTTTCCTTTGCTCCATTTAACAAATTCCTCTGTAACACAGCCAGCACTGAACAGCCAATGCTAATGTCCTCCACTTATGTCACTGTTAAAAATAATAATAGATTGAGACTTGAACGTGGCTTCAAGAGCCATTTGAATCTCTAATGCCAAAGCAATATTACTATCAGCTTATCAACACTCTCTTGTGCACTTCACACTTACCCATTCCATTTTGAACTCTTGTCAGAGCACCATTTGATCACCATTTTGAGTGATATAAGTTGGAATCATAGCTTTAGAGACTTAGGGATCCAAGGATCTCTATAGCCCAATTTCTTCCTTTTAAAAATGAGGGAAGAATCCCAGTGAGACTAAACAATTAAAAGGCAAACAGTTTAGAGGCAAGCTTGAAGAACAAGCTAGGATTTTGCTCACATCAGGACAATTCTAGATAATCTATAAGTTCTCTGCTTCACTCCTGAGAAGAAAACTTTATACCCACTCCCCCAGGGATGTTTTCTAAGGATCATGAGTAAGCTTTGAAGTTGTATGAACATTATTTGGATGAGTAAAATTGAACTGTGTATTAGCAAGCATTGTATGAATATTGTTCAAATGCAGTGAGTTTAACTGTACAGTGTAACTGTATGTTTTAAATTCTAAATATATTGAGTTTCCTATGTAAAAGTTGACCCTTCTGACGATTTACATGACTATATATTTGAATGATACCAGTAGTGAGTGCATAAGATGTTCATTAATTTATTGGGTTATATCTGAGGAGGCCTGAAACTAGAGGCAACATATCTACCCATATGGTTAATCTTGACACCCAAAACTACACAATAAAAAGGGAATCCAGCCCCAATCAAAGTGTGGTAGACTTCTTGACCAGACATATAAGGCTGGTTGGAGAGTGACTTCATCTGATGAGAAATTTCTTCATTTATCCCTGCTTAAGCAAATTGGTGGCCAACTCAGAGTCCTCTGGAGGCCAGCAGGTGTCTGAACTCTTTTCTTCTAGGAACAGGCAACATAAGAAGCAGTTATATTACCCTGGCTTCCTGGTTTGCCTCCCCACTCACTAGTTTGGGTATCCAGGATCCCTGGAGGCCTCTCTATATTTCTCTGCTACAAACAAATCTATTTTTTATTAAAATTAATTTTATTGGAGTATAGTTGCTTTGGGGCTTCCTTGGTGGCTCATCGGTAAATAATCTGTCTGCCAACGCCAGAGATGAAGGTTCAATTCCTGGGTCAGGAATACTCCTTAGAGAAGAAAATGGCAAACCACTCCAATATTCATGCCTGGGGAATTCCAAGAAGAGAGAAGCTTGGTGGGCTACAGTTCATGGGGGTCCCAAAACAAAGGTTGTTCAACTATCCGATTTGCCTGGACTTACAAATAGGGAAAATTGAGCTTTTCAACCTTGATTTTATTTTTCTGATTTAAAAATAAATAGTTTTAACTATAGTGAGTTATTTCTAACAAGGAAAACATTTGGAGACCAACTGGTCCTATCCTCTGCCAACCCCAACATACCACTAAAGACCACCAAATAGTCATGCAGGGTCTACTTGAGTACCCTGAGTGACAGTTAAATCACTAACTTCAGGATAACTAGTTCATAATCACTCCAAGAATTGTATTCATATGAAACAATTTTTAACCTTATAGTTTCCACATATAAAGCCAAATGGAAGAAATCTGGCCTCTTCATCATGACACTGAGTTGCATTTTTAAAGACAGTTATTATGACCATCCTGAATACAGTATGAGTGAAAGAAAGTCACTCACTCATGTCTAATTCTTTGCAACCTCATGGACTACACAGTCCATGCAATTCTCCAGACCAGAATACTGCAGTGAGTAACCCTTCTCTTCTCCAGGGGATCTTCCCAACCCAGGGATTGAACCCAGGTCTCCTGCATTGCAGGCAGATACTTTACCAGTTGAGCCACAAGGGAAGGTCAAGAATACTGGAGTGGGTAGTCAATGCCTTCTCCAACAGATCTTTACGAACCAGTAATTGAACCGGGGTCTCCTGGATTGCAGGAGGATTCTTTACCAACTAAGCTATCAGGGAGCCCAAATATATTGTTCTCCAGCCTAAATACTCCCAGTGGTTCCTGGTCCTATTTGGAAAAAGAGACTATAGAACAAAATCTACCAAATGCCACAAGACATGCTTTCTATTTTCTTTTGGGTTACAATATTATTTTACCTAAGTAGAAATGAAGTTAAATTCCTGCCCTGCAAATAGTTTCATCTATACCATTTTTCTGGACTTCATGTAGAGAATGGGAGTGTGGATGAAGGGAAGGGAGAGGGGTGAGATGAATTGGGAGATTGGGGTTGACATATGTACATTATCATGTATAAAACAAATACTAGTAGGAACCTGCTGTATGATGCAGGGAGCTCAGCTCTGTGTTCTGTGGTGACCCAGAGGGGTGAGAAGGGGGCATGGTGGGAGGGAGGCCTAAGAAGGAGATTTGTGTATACACAGAGATGATCAGTTCGTTATACAGCAGAAACTAACAGCATTATAAAGCAATTATTCTCCAATTGTTAAAAAAAAAAAAAAAGAAAGAAGTGAAGTTATATCATCAGGGATAATTCCTATATTGGCATTTGCTTATATCAACAAGCATCACTCGTCTATGAGTGAAGTGAATATCAGTTCAGTTCAGTTCAGTAACTCAGTCATGTCCAACTCTTTGTGACCCCATGGACTGCAGCACGCCAGGCCTCCCTGATCCATCACCAACTCCCAGAGCTGGCTCAAACTCATGTCCATCAAGTTGGTCATGCCATCTAACCATTTTATCCTCTGTCATCCCCTTCTCCTCCTGCCTTCAATCTTTCCCAGCATCAAGGTCTTTCCAAATGAGTCAGTTCTTCACATCAGGTGGTTCAAGTATTGGAGTTTCAGTTTCAGCAACAGTCCTTTCAGTGAATAATCAGGACTGATTTCCTTTAGGATTGACAGGTTTGATCTTCTTGCTGTCCAAGGGACTCTCAAGAGTCTTCTCCAACACCACAGTTCAAAAGCATCAATTCTTCTGGGCTCAGCTTTCTTTATAGTCCAATTGTCACATCCATAAATGACTATTTGAAAAACCATAACCTTGACTACACGGACCTTTGTTGGCAAACTAATGTCTCTGCTTTTTAATATGCTATCTAGGTTGGTCATAACTTTTCTTCCAAGGAGCAAGCATCTTTTGATTTCATGGCTGCAGTCACCATCTGCAGTGATTTTGGAGCCCCCCCAAAAATAGTCAGCCACTGTTTGCACTGTTTCCCCATCTATTTGTCATGAAGTGATGGGACTGGATGCCATGATCTTAGTTTTCTGAATGTTGAGTCTTAAGCCAACTTTTTCACTCTCCTCTTTCACTTTCATCAAGAGGCTCTTTAGTTCTTCTTAGCTTACTGCCATAAGGGTAGTGTCATCTGCCTATCTGAGGTTATTGATATTTCTACCAGCAATCTTGATTCCAGCTTGTGCTTTATCCAGCCTGCTTTCCTCATGATGTACTCTGCATATAAGTTAAATAAGCAGGGTGACAATATACTCCTTTCCTGATTTGGAATCAGTTTCTTGTTCCATGTCCGGTTCTAACTGTTGCTTCTTGACCTGCATACAGATTTCTCAGGAGGCAGGTAAGGTGGTCTGGTATTCCCATCTCTTTAAGAATTTCCACAGTTTGTTGTGATCCACACAGTCAAAGGCTTTGGCATAGTCAATAAAGCCAAAATAGATGTTTTTCTGGAATTCTCATGCTTTTTTGATGGTCCAATGGATGTTGGCAATTTAATCTCTGGTTCCTCTGCCTTTTCTAAATCCAGCTTGAACATCTGGAAATTCACAGTTCACATACTATTGAAGCCTGGCTTGGAGAACTTTGAGCATTACTTTGCTAGTGTGTGAGGTGAGTGCACTTGTGTGGTAGTTTGAGCATTATTTGGCATTGCCTTTCCTTACAGATTGGAATGAAAACTGACCTTTTCCAGTCCTGTGGCCACTGTTGAGTTTTCCAAATTTGATGACTTTATTGTATGGCACCTTAAACTGTAGACTTAAGATATATGTGGTTCTTTTAGAATATTTCAAATTATTTCACTCAAGGAATAAAACCATTTATATCATAACCAAAAGCAAAGTTTACAAATCATATCCATCTTAGAGAGATGACTTCTTGAATAGAAGTGACAAAGGGGTTCTTATTGGTTGAGATATTTAGAAATGTCAGAATAATGGAAGGTTTTTAAACATATTGGTGGAGAAGGTGATGAGGATTGGGAGCTATGGAGATAGATGCAAACTGTGCCAGCCTCAGTTATAAGCCATAGACATATACATACAAGCATAAATATTTAGCAAGTAATAAAAACACAAAAACATGTTGACTTTCCTTCAGACTCAAAAATCACATAGGGAAACACTTTAATTTATATCATGTTTTTACTTTATTATTACATAAACCTTATAATATTTGTAGCTTGTAAATATATAAGTAATATGGAAAAAATTAATCTTCAGTATTTTTTTCTACTAGAAAGAATCTATTATTTGCCAGTTGATCATAAACTCTAAGAATATAAGGAAGAATTTTATCCCCAGTTCCTTGCAGAGCTCCTGGTATATAACACATATTTGTGGGAAGAGGAAAGAAAGTAATAAAGTATGAAACTTAAAATATGTCTCAAAGTATTAAAATGTGTAGCATCTTCATTTTACATGGTAGTTTAAGAACAAAAAGAAAAATGACTGCAAACTGAAGCAGTGCAAAATAATTTCAATAAAGAGAGAAATTACAATTGTTCTATAAGCTGTAAACATCATTGTCAAAATAATGAAAACTCTCTTACTAACATTTATAAATGTATTAGGAAATGAAAAAGGAGTAAAACTAATATTTATTTAGTACACTGTAACTCAAAACATTAAAATAAAGTGAGAATTAAAGTGTTCTCTTTCACTGTAAAAATAATAATAAAGAAAACCTATCAAGACAGCAGTTACCCTTCTGGGAAGATAGAATTGACATAATTATTCCTATCTTTCCACTAAATTACTAACAACCTAGTACATTACACATAAGCAATCATAAAGAGACCTTCAGAGGTGGAGAGAAGGCAGACCAGCTTGTGAGTGCTTGTGATTCAAAGAACAGCAGGCTGGTGAGTTCCCTCGATTTTCCTTTTCCTCATAAACCCCGGAATACCAGGTGGAAAAGCCAGCAACCTGGAAACTCCAAGGTGCAAAAAGAAAAAGCAATCTGCCAAGAAAAGCCTGCTATTTCTAGCCAAAGGAACAGGGAAGCCTAGCAAGAGAAAAATCTTCTAGACAATAACCTCTTTACTACAACGAAACAACCAGAAAAACCATCAACCCTCCTCCCCTATTGACAACAACAATCACTGGCTTATACCAAGGCACTCCAATCTTCATTAACAGTATAAATGCTAAACACTGTAGGTATAGAGGGAACACTTCTCAACATAACAAAAGCCATGCATGACAAACCCACAGCTAGCATCATACTTCTGGGCTATTTTCTCATTCTGTAATCTCTGTCCCATTCTCCTGCGAGAACTGCCTTCATATCACCCCAGGCCTAGGACCTCCTCGGCACTTCTGGCCCATGCGGATCATGAACAGAGCCTGTCTGCAATTCCGTACCCTGATGCAAGTTGACCAACGGCCTCTTTTAAGATAGATAGTCAAGCTTACTTCCCTAGAGGGCTTTCCTGGTGGCTCAGTGATAAAGAATCCATCTGCCAGTGCAGGAGATGAGGGCTTGATCCCTGGATCAAGAAGATCCCCTGGAGAAGGAAAAGGCAACGCACTCTAATATTCTTGCCTGGGAAATCCCATGGACAGAGAAGCCTACAGACCATGGCATGACTAAAGAGTCGGACATGACTTGGCAAGTAAAACAATAGCTCTCCTGAAACTCAAGTCTTATCAGTTATGTCTTACTCTGGACTTCAAAGGAAAGTAGAGGAGACAAAGTCACATATATCAAAGCCAAGGGGACCTGATTTGGACATTCTAAAGGCAGATCACTGTTCTAACAAACTTCATGGGCAACTTTCTCATCTCTGCTTTCTTGCCTCTTAATGAGAACTCAGTCTGCTCAAAAGGCACAAGGAGATAAGAAGGAGAAAATTTGGCTGAGATGATTGGACTTCTCTGGTGACTTAGTGGTAAAGAAAATCTGCCTGCAATGTAGGAGCTGCAAGAGGTGTAGGTTCAATCCCTGGGTCTGAAAGATTCCACTGGAGGAGGCCATGGCAACCTACTCCAATACTGTTGCCTGGAGAATCCTACAGATAGATGAGCCTGGCAGTCTACAGTCCATAAGGCATGACTGAAGCAACTTTGGACATGATTTATACAGCACAGATATTTAAATGAAAGCTGAGAAGTAATCTAAAGAAAAATAAATCATTACTTGTGATTTTTTTTTAAAACAATCTTTCTGAGGAGGGCTGCAGCAGTGCAGCAAAGTAACAGACTTAGAAGTCAGAACCCACCTTTTAAATTCTGACACAGTCATTTAACCCACAAAGGAAGTGGTCACAGCACACCTGCTCTAGCAATCTCTGCTTTTTCATTGGAAAATAGGAACAGTAATTCCTGACCACTCCAAAGAAGTGGCAAATTTCTTTGAATGTACTTTATTTATTTGGCTGCACTGGGTCTTAGTGGCAACATGCTGGGTCTTGTTTTAGTTGCAACAAGAGGGCTTTTTTTTTTTTTTTTTTTGTCTGTTTTTTTTTTTTTTTTTTTTTTTTTAGTTGCAGCATGTGAACACTTACTTGCAGCACATAGGATCTAGTTTTCTGCCCAGGGACTGAACCCAGGCCTCCTGCATTGGGAAAGCCGAGCTTTAGCCACTGGACCAGCAAGGAAGTCCCACAAAAATAATTTAATGGTGTACTATGCACCCAGGAAGCATTGGATTAGTGGTGCATATTATATATGAGAGTTTCTCTGATTTTCAAAGTGATTATACTCATTTTGTTCCTCATTGCGTCTGAATGTATGATGTTTTTCTCCACTCTCTAACTGTGAGAACATTTTGACATATTAGAAACTCCTCCTGCCGTAAACCAACCTTTTCCAGTATCTATCCTAGATATTTCATGTAAGTGAAATCATACACGATTTGTGCTTTGGTGTCTATCTTCTGTCACTTAGTAAGTGTTCAGGCTTCCCAGGCAGCACTAGTGGTAAAGAATCCACCTGCCAGTGCAGGTGATTAAGAGACTTGGGTTCAATACCAGGCTCAAGAAGATCTGCTGGAGGAGGGCATGGTGACCACTCCAGTATTCTGGTCTGAAAATCCCATGGACAGAGGAGCCAGGCAGACTACGGTCCATAGAGTTGCAAAGGGTCATATATGACTGAAGCGAATTAGCACAGCAACAATCAATATTTTCAACACTAAATTACTTCCATGACATGGACATCCAATAATAGTGTTCCAGACCAACTGATGACAGAAGTGATGGTACTTAAGGGATCCTTGGAAAACTTTTAAGTAATTGATGCTTCTGCAGAAGGGAATGAAAACAGAAAGTAACTAAATATTTTAAAGTATAGAAAGTAGAAATCAGATTGAACTCTGCCAATCATGTAATGAATAAGGTATGAAGATGACTTAGTGATGAAGGGAAATGCTGCAATGTTCTTCCAGTCATTTATGTTGATGGTCTCCTTTGTATTAAAACTGGCAAGCTTAGATATACATGACACAAAAAAAGATCTAGTTTTGGGGGTATATCATATATATACGCACACATAGTATAATGCCAGATGAATTTATTTCTATAATGGATTTTTTAAAAAAATTTAAGAATACAACAGTCCACAAAGTGACAAGGGCACCAAGGGTACTCTCTCAAGTATCACCTAAATTAATAATTCAGCAACAAATTTTTAATTTTCATTCTTGGCATTAACAGTCAAGTGACCTCACCTTATGATTAACTTTCCTGATTCTACCCTCTTTAAAGATTGTTCACTTAACCTATATACTGCTTACATAAGCCAGTTACTTTGCACTCAGCTTGGATAAGCAATGAACATTGAAGATTTCATTTTAATTCAAATAAGTGATTGCATCTTAAAATAGGGACATTTTCTGGGTGAATGTTTAAATTCTCCATTCACTAACCTTGGCTATGGTAAGATGTTTTATCAATTGACAATTGAAGAATATTCACTTTGGGAGAAGCACAAATAGATTTTGTCTCCTCTTAGTATGAAATAACTGTTCTGTTTTCTAAATTTCTATCATATTCTATCTTGGTTCTTCTAGTGACACTTACATTATTTTTCTTTGAATTATAAAGATTAATGTTCAGATACTATCTCTCTATCTCTCTAGACCTTGTGCTCCTTAAAGTTCTTTAATGTGTGGTTTTATATTCCTCTTAGAGCCAAACTCAAACCATTATCAATAGTGAGGTGATCATTAGAAACTGAATCAAAAGTAAGTAGCATTTTGGTATTTTTTCCTCACTGTGCTGTAATTAAAATTTATCAGAGAAATAATGTTCATGAGATTTCAACCAAAGCTTTCACTTGAACAATGAAAAAAATTATCCAGCTAATAAAAAATAACAATAAAAATTTTTGAAGTATAAAGAACTCATAAAACTCAACAACAAAAATGACAACAAAATTTCACAAACAATCTGATTAAAAATTGGGCAGAGGAACTCCAGGGGGTTGCAGAGTCAGACACAACTGAGTGCGTGCGCGCACGTGTGCGCGCGCACGCACACACACACACACGCTGAAAAGACATTTTCAAACAAGAACATCCAAATGACCAACAGGTACATGAAAAAAATGTTTAACTTCACTAATCAGGGAAATTTAAATCAAGGCCACAAAGTGGTAACACTTCATATCTGACAATGGCTGTCATCAAGGAAACAAGAGATAACAAGTGTTGGCCAAGATGTGAAGAAAAGGGAACCTCTGGACACTAATGGAGGGAAGGAAAACTGGAACAACTGCTCTGGGAAACATAATGGAGGTTATTCAAAAACAATAAAAGTGCAGCTACCATAAGATCCAGCAATCCTACTTCTGAATATCTATAGATAAATGTCTCTCCAAAACTGAGAACAGGATATCAAAGAGATATATGCCATGTTTAGTGCAACATTACTCACAATTGCCACAAGGTGGAAACAATCTAAGTGTCTTCAAGGGATGAATGGATAAAGAAGATGTGTATACATGGATATGGAATACTGTTCAACAAAGAGAAATAAAGAAATCTTGCCATGCGATAACATGGATGGACATTGAGGGCATGACTCTTGGTGACATAAACCAGACAGAGGAAGACAAGTACTGTATTATACCATTTATATGTGGAATCTGAAGAAGTTGGACTCACAGGAAATGAGTAAAATGGTGGTTATTAGGGGCAGGGAGTGGAGAAATCGGGAAGACATTGTTAAACAGTACAGACTTGCAACTAAAAGATGAATAAATCCTAAAGGTATAACTCACAGCACAGAGGTTATAGTAAAGAATACTGTATTATATACCTCAAAATTACCAAGGAATTTGATCTTAAACGTTCTCACTGCAAAAAGAATTATGTATAAATGTAGCATGTCAACACATTATACAGCATAACTTACACAATATTATATGTCAATTAAGTCTCATTGAAATAGCTAGGTAAGTAAGTAAATAAGTTAAAAAATAAAGAAAACAAGTAAGCTGGAAAGTATAGTAGGACGATATTGTGGAAAGGATGAGAATAACAGATCATAATTTTGCTTATCTTTTAATGTAAAACATTAAATGTATTTTAAGAATATTGTGTTTTTCTATTCAGTAGTAGTGTCTTCAGAGAAGGCAATGGCACCCACTCCAGTACTCTTGCCTGGAAAATCCCATGGACAGAGGAGCCTGGTGGGCTGCAGTCCATGGGGTCGCTGAGAGTCGGACACGACTGAGCAACTTCACTTTCACTTTTCACTTTCATGCATTGGAGAAGGAAACAGCAACCCACTCCAGTGTTCTTGCCTGGAGGATCCCAGGGATGGGGGAGCCTGGTCGGCTGCTGTCTATGGGGTCGCACAGAGTCGGACACAACTGAAGCGACTTAGCAGCAGCAGCAGCAGCGGCAGTAATGTCTTAGCTTATTAATAAAATATAATTTCTAATATGAGATATGTCTATCCCACATATCCACACATACCAAGTTTATAACTATACTAACTGGAATTGAATATTTCCTTAAACATCCTGTTAAATGACAAAATCTTATTTATACCTTTCTATAGATAATGTTTTCAGAATGAAATTGGTCCGTATGCCTGAGGCTGATTTGAATTTGTAAGCATACAGTGGTGTAAGTCTAACAAAAAAAGTTATGCTTTTCATACTTCCACTCACTTAACACTGATGATATAGACTAGCATATATTATTATCTAAGTTCATAATTAATTAGTCCTCAGAGCTACAAAAAGTAAAAATACCCTGTGGGATTTTATGTTCATAATGTAACTTTTAAAATACATTTTGGGGCCAAGAACTTTAATTTATCAGGAGTTCAAGTCTGTCTTAAACTAATTTCAGGCACTGCACAAATCACTCCTCTGCCAGTTAAGTCTCTAAATAAAAGTTAAACTGGGTTCAGCTTCCAAAATAAGTAAACAAATACATCTAACATTTGTCTCCAAAGACACAGAACTTGGATTGAAAATATGTTTTAAAAAAATCCTCAAAGTCACATTATTATAGCTCAAAAACAATTAAGAATGACAGTCTCAGAGATACAATGGGTTTCATTCTCAGTTGAACATTTCCAATCTCTTTTATCACCAGTCATGAGATATAAAGGTCATGGCACCATTATGTCATGCTATAGCCTACATTTTGAAGCTGCCTAAGACCGATGTATACAGTGGCACATTTTCAGAATTGATGAAGTATAACATATTTGTTAGAAAAAGTGTTAAGAATAAATTGGTTTGGGACAATTTAAACTTTGGTAAATTTACCAAGGAGAGACTCTGTGGAAATAGAAATGGATTGGTCCGCACTGATGAATATGTTACTTTGGGCTTCTCAAGTGGTGCAAATGGTAAAGAGCCCACCTATCAATGCAGGAGACATAAGAGACACAGGCTGGATCCTTGATGATGTCGGGATCACAATCTGTCATTATCAGGATGTGGTCATTAATTGTCCCTGAAAGTGAAAGTTTTAGTCACTCAGTTAGGTCTGATTCTCTGTGACCTCATGCACTTTAGCCCACTAGGCTCCTCTGTCCATGGAATTCTCCAGGACAGAATTCTGCAGTGGGTTGCCATTCCCTTCTTCAGGGGATCTTCCTGATCCAGGGATCAAACCCGGGTTTCCCACATTGCAGGCAGATTCTTCACTGTCTCAGTCATCATTTGTCCCTTGCAGCCATCTATGGCCAGGGAGTCTTCCTTACCTGAACGACTGGATCTGGGATTCTGTCCTGAAATATGGGAGACTGTCCTTTCTCATACACAGTAAAGACTAATAGAGAAGGAATTTAGTTAGACTGGGAGACCCAAATGTTGGAAACCACTCTCTTGAGACAGGAGTCACCTGATGTACAGTGATTTGGTCTGCAGACTTTCAGTGACACAATCTCCCTCTTTCAAACAGTTCTTCTGACAAAAATGACCCAAACTCTTCAAATTCCATCTGACAGAGTCTTTCCTGGCATTTTCTCTTCAGAGCACTCCTTCTAAGAGAGGTTCCCCCAAATGATTCTGTGATTAATATAGACTGATCATGAAGACAGATGGTAGCTAAGAGGATTAAATTCTGCAGTTGATCTCCTGATTTGGAGACCCATGTTTTCACATGTGTACATCTTAATCTTCTGTGCCTAAATTTTCCTATTGTAAAATGTGAGTAACAATAACATCTAACTCATAGGATTATTCCAAGAATTAAATTAGATATTATACATACAAGGCTTAGAACAGTACTAGGTATGAATTAAGCACTCAATAAATGTTAGCTACATGTAGCCATAAAAATAAACCTGAGAAATCCTTCAACAATAACTCTCTTCTGAAGATTATTATGAATGTGAGCATATGAATGCTCTGAAAAGTACTTAGTTAAAGAAATCAGTTTAACCCAGTATTTCCCAAACCTAAATAGCAGATCATTTAATGACTCATTGAACTAGTTTTCAGCAGAATATCCTATGAAAAGCTATCTTGACAATTTTTACTGATGCCAAAACCAAGTTGAGTGGATGGGTGTTAGATCAATACAATCAGCAGTTATAAGAAAAAAGGATCCACCATCTTTTCAAAAAGAACTCCATTCTCACTTTAAGAAAGTAATTACTTGATCACACTGGAAGAGAACTGAAAGTAATTACTTGATCACACTGGAAGAGAACTATGTGACAAGATGTTTGAATTCAAGGGTAAGCTGCATGAACTGAGACAGGCGAACCCAAAAAATGAACTTTGAAGCACTCTTCAGAAACCAATTATATCCCAATTTAGCAGTTATCTGTTGCTGAACACTTGAATGACCCTTCGTTTACACTACTACTGTACCCTAATCAATTACTTATCTACACCTTACAGAGAAGGGAAGGCTGATGACCCTGCCTTCAGCAATATAGCAACGCTTCTAGAGATCACTTAAGACAGATAGCTGGCCTCTATGATCAAACTCAAAAATAACTCCTTGAATTGAACACTCAATAGTTCTAGGCATTTCATATTACTAATCCTCACAAAAACCTCCCAGTGGGCATTATAATTTTACATATAAAGTAACTAAAGCTGCAAAGCAACTGAATTATATAATTAAGAATCTGGTAACAGATTCACCCAGATCTATGAGATTTCAAAACCAGTGCTCTTTTTTTTAATACTATGTTGGCTCCTTATACAATGATTATCAACTGTTCCTTCTTGATTTTTATTTTTAAATCATCTTTTTCTCCTATATTGTTATCTCTTTTCCTATGACACTGACTCATAAAATCCTTAAAGAAATGGAATTAAAGTCATTGCGGGGAAGATTCTGAGAAAGCAAATTGTTATGGATTGGTACTCTTCTAAGCTAGTCTTTGGTGGGAGTGGCTTTTCTTTTCTAGAAACCAAGAAAAGACTGGTGTGGCACCTTTGAAACACTAACTTAGAGAAGCTTAATTTCTTAGGAACTTGCAGTGGAGAGTGAGTGCCAAGTCATTTCAGTCATGTCCCACTCTTTTGTGACCCCATGGACTGTGGCCCACCAGGCTCCCCTGTCCATGGGATTCTCCAAACAAGAATACTGGAGTGGGGTTGCCATGCCCTCCTCCAGAGGATCTTCTCAACTCAGAGATGGAACTCAACTCATCTCATGTCTTCTGCATTGGCAGGCGGGTTCTTTACCACTAGCGTCACCTGGGAAGCCTTGCAGCGGGGCCTTAAAAAAAAAAGTTGGAGTTTGGAAGTTGGGAATTGGTCTAAGGCCTTAAATTGTTGGAGGTGTTAGTTTTATAATAAACTCAAGTTTCCCTGGAAAGTTTCTTCCCCAAATTTGGTGGCTAGGGCCTAACATTTCTGCAGCTATAGGAACTCAGTTTACATAAGTTAACGGCAAAAGTGGATTCAGTTCAGTTCAGTTCAGTCGCTCAGTCATGTCTGACTCTTTGCGACCCCATGAACTGCAGCACGCCAGGCCTCCCTGTCCATCACCAATTCCCGGAGTCCACCCAAACTCATGTCCCTTGAGTCGGTGATGCCATCCAACCATCTCATCCTCGGTCGTCCCCTTCTCATCCTGCCCTCAATCTTTCCCAGCATCAAGGTCTTTTCAAATGAGTCAGCTCTTCACATCAGCTGGCCAAAGTATTTATTGGAGTTTCAGCTTCAACATCAGTCCTTCCAGTGAACACCCAGGACTGATCTCCTTTAGGATAGACTGGTTGGATCTCCTTGAAGTCCAAGGGACTCTCAAGAGTCATTTCCAACACCACAGTTCAAAAGTATCAGTTCTTCAGCGCTCAGCTTTCTTTACAGTCCAATTCTCACATCCATACATGACTACTTGAAAAACCACACCCTTGACTAGACGGACCTTTGTTGGCAAAGTAATGTCTCTGCTTTTTAATATGCTGTCTAGGTTGGACGTAATTTTCCTTCCTAGTTATATGGAATTCTGCTCCACCACCAATATTTTAAGAAATGCATCTGTTTCTAAAGATAGCTGAGGGACAACTGCTCAGTGGAGAAAAATATCCCACTGATTCTGTCATCATTAGGGTCTATTACTTAGAGAAATAAAGTTGACAGCAGTCAACATTAAGGCCAAGTCAATGTTGTGCTAAGACAAATAGGGAATCAGAAACCACCTTGTATTCCTTCTGTTTCCAAATAACCTTATTAGAATTAAATCCCAAATGTGCCCAAGATGGGCTGAAAGGATTTACAGTCTACAAATATCTAATGATTAGAGATAAATTTGGGTATCATTAATATAGTACCTATGGGGAAATGCTCAATATTCCTGGCTTTCATATTTGTTGTAAATTTGTATTAATGACTGTCAGTGGACCTGCTCAGTAATTGAACTATAACATTAATGAACTGGTGTTGATTTACCATACCTGAGGCTGTAAAATTATAATTATAAATGACTGCTGAGAGAGGTATGAAGTCAGAAATCATACACTGATAGTAGTCCAAAGTGCATAAATAACTTGAAGATGTAACATGAATTTGGGATATAAGACGAATAAGGAAACAAAGAAGATGCAGTCCCTTGGAGGCATTAAAACCTACCAACTTTAGAAAGAGGTTTGTCTAGATAGAACTGACACTCTTGGGAAAGTAAATCAATATTTTGGGGTTGGCTCAAATTGTCAGTCCAGACTAGAACAGATCAGGGGGCAATGGAGGCAGTTAAACCATGTCATTGAGGGCCTGGCTTGCTGTACTGCCCCTCATAATGTAGGCTTCATCCTCAACAGACCCATTCATGAGTAAAATGGTATCTAGCAGCAAGTGTGTTTGTATTCTTTGGTGTTTCATATGCAGTTGGAGAGAATTGGTCAATTCCCACAACCTTTAAACAGAAGCACTGAACTTCCTGCCAATTAGGTCATAGTACCAGGGGGAATGCCATGGTCTGAATAAAACTCAGGCTTTGGATTTCCCTGGTGGGTCAATGGTTAAGAATTCACCTTCCAATGAAGGGGACACGGGATTGATCCCCAGTCAGACAACTAAAGCTGCACACTGCTACTACAGAGTCCACATGATTTAGAACCTGCTCACTACAACTAGAAAAGCCTATGTGTTGCAAAGAGGATTCTACATGCCACAACTAAGACTCGACATAGCCAAAAACAAAAAAACACTCAGGCTTTAGTTTTCTGATCTATTGACAAGAGATGACAAGAGAATGTCATTATCCTAATAAGTTTTGATCAATCAAGTTTACTCCAAAAATAGAAAGTTCAACCCCATGAAAAACCTGCATCTACAGGTTGCTATTTTCAGTGAATATATTTCATAACATCAAAGATATAATTTCCTCAAAAAATATATCTCTTTTTATTCTTCAAGACTCAAGTAAATATATTTGCTATAAACACAAAGAAGGGAGTGGTGAGGGGTGAGTTTTAATCTATACAGATATAATTAACATCTAAAGGATGGCTTTTACTATGTGACCTATAAATGAGAATGTTTATTCTGTCTCACAATAGGGCTGAAAGTGAAGGTGTTACTCATTCAGTTATGTCTGACTCTCTGTGATCTCAAGGATTATAGCCTGACAGACTTTTCTTTTTTTTTTTTTTTAATTTTTTAATTTTTTATTTTTTCAGTGGGTTTTGTCATACATTGATATGAATCAGCCATAGAGTTACACGTATTCCCCATCCCGATCCCCCCTCCCACCTCTCTCTATTTGGAGAAATGTCTGTTTAGTTCTTTGGCCCATTTTCTGATTGGGTCATTTATTTTTCTGGAATTGAGTTTCAGGAGTTGCTTGTATATTTTTGAGATTAATCCTTTGTTTCCTCATTTGCTATTATTTTCTCCCAATCTGAGGGCTGTCTTTTCACCTTACTTACAGTTTCCTTTGTTGTGCAAAAGCTTGAGACTTTTCTGTCTATGGAATTCTCCAGGCAATAATGCTGGAGAATGCTTCTCCAGGAGAGCTTTCTGACCCAGTGATCAATCCCAGGTCTCTCACATTGCAGGCAGATTCTTAACCATCTGAGCCACCAGGGAAGCCCATTCATTTACACATACATACATATACATAGAATTAGAGGTTTAAACATATGCAGATATCTCAAAGGTCTTACTTGATGCTCTTTTAAACTTTCTCAGTACCCACCAGTTGATTTTATAATTTGGTAACAAATAACCACACCTTCAAAAAACAAAACAAAGTAAATTGACGTGGATATCCTACATTTCTGAGGATAATTACTTGAATCAGAGATATTTGCTTAAATTAATTTACAAATAGAAGGTAAGTAACTGGACACAGAAGACACTTAAGGAGGATTTCACATGTGATTCACATCAATGAACTTTTACACACCAGTGTGACAATATCATGATTAGCTGTTCCCTATATTTCAGTATACAAGATAAGAATTCAAAACAGACTGAAGATAATGACTTTCTTCTTAAGTTTTCTCAGATTCTCAATATTGTCAATATGTCAATTGTCACATGGTTAAGTTGGTAAAATTGGGAGTTTAAAGAGGCTACGGTGAAGCCAGATCTTGGCTAATGCTAGAAGCAATCACCTAAGGGCAACATTTTCAGAAGAGTTTAACACAAATACCCCTTGGGAATAACTACCCATGTCTCAACTGAATGCAATGAGAGAGAAATCAACACTGATCACCAAGTCCAACAAGTGGGGGTTGGGACACCTTGCTATTTGATTAAATGAAAATTGTAGAGAAGACAAAAAAGAAAGCAAATCTTGGCCAACAAACAAACAAAAAGGTGAAGCAACATGCCTAGTAGAATTTACAGGACGCTACAAAGAGTCTTAAAATAGTTTTCTTTATTATGCAATTAAATCTGAACTGTGTTAGATATTATTAAAGAACCTTAGGCTTAGTCATTAGGATGAATAATGAATTTCATCTTCCTTTATTCATTTTGCCAGGTACTGAGGATAAAGTAATAAACAAACATATTACTTGATTATATGCACTTAAAATTTAATGTAGGAGACAATTCTTGAACACTATCACAAACATATTAGTGTTAAAGAAAAGCTGAAATGTCATAAGACTGACATAATACAATTTAGATTGGGGGGATAATACTTAGAAACAGTGGAATTTAAGCTGAATAAATAATAGCTATTCAGATTTAGAGTTGAAATAAAAGGCAATCTATGAAAATAAAGTTGCCTGTCTAAGGTCTCTTAAATGAAAAAGAGATTTAGGAACAATTTAACCAAGGGCATGGCATCATTCAGACAAGGTGAGATTTCTTCCTCTGATTTGTTATCCCATGACACTCACTTTCTACTTTAGAAGTCATATCAGTCTGTATTTAGGTGTCTCATCTATTATAAACAACTGATCAAGGTATTGAAGTTTTAAAAAAGATTACTCTTGCATACTCTGTGACATTATGATTAGACTAGATGGGGAAAATTAGTAGGTGCTCTGATGAACTTGTAATACAAAGGGTACACTTAAGATGAATTTCAAATTTGCTTGACATGTAACTTTTAAAAAGTTTCTAACTCTGTCCACTATCAAGGCTTAGAATCAAGGGTCGACTGAGAAAACTCTTGACACCTGGAGTATGGTCTCTACCATTTCCATAAATGGAGTTGGGGAACTTTAGAGAAATAACTAGCGTAGAAAATGTACAAGATAGATCCGGAGTACATCTAAACCAGAAATGAAGAAAATTATCAAAAGTAATGCTGCTCATGCCAAAGAACTCAGAACCTTCCTATGGCTAAAGATGAGGAAATCGAACATAATAACTGCAATGATAGAAACGCATTGAGTATTTTACAATCCTTGAACTCAAATAATAAAGAAGGAAGAAAACTCTGTCTTTTTTCCCTTTAGACAAGAATGATAGTGAACCTACTTGTTAGTTCAAATACCAGTAAAAAAATAAATGTGGGGATGGGTGGGGAGGATGAATCAAATATTTAATCTATCCCATGTATATGAACTATACCCTGGGGTAGCCAAATAATTAAGAGATGCTTCTCCTTCTAGATTGGGATAAGTAAGAATGCCAGAGCTTTAGGTATAAACAGGATATTACACATGTGGTAATAACAATTACACCCAAGAATTAGTCAGTGCTTTACTCTGTTTAGGGGTCTGTACTTAACATTTTACATGTATCATGTAATTCAAATTTCACAGAATTCTGTCCCCATGTTAGGTATTATTTCCATATTAAAAGAAGAAAACTGTCATTTAAAGAATGTGTCATACATCTACAAAGCCCTTGAATTATGAATTAAATCTGTAAACCCAAGCTATATAACTCAATGGCCTGCCTTCTTAACTATTTTGACCAGGAATGATAGAAACAAGTTAGAGAGGTTATAGGAGAAAAAGAAGGAGTATCTAATATGCTCTTGGCAGATAGAGAAGCTTCCAGGAAGAATTGATGTCTCAGGTAAGATATGATGGATAGTGGTATTTACACACAAATGAGTACAGTGAGGGAGACCACAGAAGGAACTTACCAGGCAAAAGGAACATCTTGCATTAAAGCCAGCATGCTTGAGAGAGGACGATGTATCAGTTATCGTTATGCAACAAACCATCCTAAAACTTAGTGGTATAAAGTAGTAAACAATTATTTCTTAGGCATATGTGGGGTTCAGTCAATCAATGCCACACAGTTCTTACGTTGGCAAGGATTGTTTGTGTATCTGTGGATTAACTAGGGTCTCTGTTCTACATACCTTTCACCCTCTACTGGGGACAACATCCTTCTCTTGGAAAGGTCAGAAGAGTAAGAAGGTAAACAGAAGCAAGATACTTTTCCTCAAAAATAAAATAATATATATATATATGTGTGTGTGTGTGTGTGTGTGTGTGTGTGTGTGTGTGTGTGTGTGTATTTATTCATTTATTTATTTAGCTGTGCCAGGTCTTAGTTGTGGCACATGAATCTTTGATCACCAATGTGGCAGGTTGGATCTTTAATGGTGGCATGTGGGATCTAGTTCCCTGACCAGGGATTGAACCCAGGCCCCCTGAATTGGGAGTGTGGAGTCTTAGCCACTGGACCACCAGGGAAGTCCCAAGCAAGCTTTTTGAAAACTAAAGTTAGGAATATTAGGGAACTGTCTCTTTTGCTCATTCTATTCCCCAAAGTTAGTCAGAAAACCAAACAGTGCTGGAGACTCCAGAACTCAACTCCCGTAACCAGGTACGCAAAAAAGCAGATGAGTAATTGGGGCCACCATTAACACAGATATACCACACAAAGCTAGGAGCTGCAGATGGCATGTAACATCTGACAGTAGAGACCCTTAAGGGCTTAGATGCAAAACAAATTTAGAATTTAGCCCAGAGTCTATTTTAGCATAATTTGTAGGGAAAGCTAAGAGTGAAATATGGATGCCATTGTACCAGGGCTATTTCTTCTTCGTAACCTCCAGAATCCTTCTTTCCTCTCTCATCTTTAAAGTGTAGTTCTGAAGGCTTGTTCAGTTCTTCAGAGACCGGAGGATTTCTGTGGTACAAGGCCACTAGCAGACTTGACTGGGCCGTGCTAATCTGCCCTTCGGTCAGCACGCTTTCAGACACTGAGTGTGTACCGCACGGATGGAAAGAGAAAACAGCATTGCCTATTCCGACGGCATGCATAGTATCCCCGAAATCAGAAACTGTCAGGCTCTTTCAATTTGGCCAGCTCCCTTACCTCACACCTCGCTTTGAAAATGGGAATATACTCTCTTTTATGACTTTGCTGTATCTCTTTGATGCATCTCAATTACAGTACCTATGAGCTGCTATACCCAAAATGTGGTGAATTTGCTCTCTCTCCAGCTGTCACAGAGGAAATCAGCTTAGAGATTAGCAGTGGTTTAAAGCCTAGAATGAGGAAGAAAGACACGGTCAAGTATCATTCTCTGGAAGAAAATTTCTTTTTTTTTCCCCTAAGTCAGAGCCAGGCTTTAAAATCTGGAAATTCTAAAGTTGTCTTTTCACACATGGTTGAGTTTTTTTTTTTTTTTTTTTAAATTTACTTCTCCTAATGATGTTAAAATCTCCAGATATAAATAGAACCCCTTTTAAAAAATCACTCACTTAAAATCTTCCCCTGTTTCTTCTACAGAGATCATTATACTCAGGTTGATTCTGTGACATCTCATCATTATTTGGTTTGGGGATGGAGAGAATGTCTCCAATGCATGGAATTTCCTTAGCCAATCATATCAGAAATGATTTCATGTCATTGTTTTTGAGAGTAATGTGAACACAGACATATAGCATTGGGTTAAAAAAACTGATTACTTAGAAGTTACAGGAAAATATAAATACATATAAATAAGAAAAAATATAACAGTGGCTAGAAGACATCTTCAACTAAATCAAATAATAAAGATGCATAAGTTAAAAAATATATATTCAAAACATATCAAAAACTCTTAGAAACTTAGATGAATGAACTGCACAGACAATCTCAATTCATTAAGCGTGTTTTCTTCATTTATCATCTTTAGGCATCCTATATATTCTGCACTCTTGCTTTTTTTGTTTTTTTCAAGTTTCATATGTCTTCTAAGTCTTTTGGTTTATAAGTATCTACTCCATCCCTTTCCTTTCCTTAGAATTTATCTTAATGAACCCAAGTCATTTAACTAGTATTTTCTCACAGTTTGGACGTTGTCATCTGTACCATTAAGGTGCAGATCAACAAGTTTTTCTGTCTTTTGCACTTCTTGAAAATTGGCAGGTGAATCAAGGGACTTGATCAGAGTTATTTCAGAAAGATTATAGGTAGTCACTCTGGGAAATAGTTCTGTTGTTCCTCAGTAAAGATAAACAGATTATCCATATGACCCAGTATTTCCATTCCTATGTATATACTCAAAAGAATGAAAAACATATGTCTACACAAATACACACACACAAAAAATGCTTATAAAATTTATAGCAAACTATTCATAATAGCCAAAAATGTAGAAACAAGCCAATATCCATCAACTGATGAATAGATAAACCAAATTCAGTATATAGTGGAATACTGTTCAACAACAAAAAGGAATAGAGTATGGATAAATACTACAAAATGGATAAATTTAGAAAACATTTATGCTAAATGAAAAAAAACAGTAACTAAAACCACATGTTGTATGATTTCATTTAAATGAAATGTCCAAAACAAGTAAATCTCTTGGAACAGAATACAGATTACTGACTGCAAGCAGTGGGGAGGGAATGAGGAATGACTGCTTATGGATAAGTAACTTTCTTCTTAGGGTGATTAAATGCACTGGAATGAGAAATTTACAATGATTCACAACTTTTCAAATATACTAAACACCACTAAATTATACACTTTAAAAGGATGTAATTTCTTTGTATGTGGATTATATCTCTATTTTAAAAGATTTCAGATCATATGCAAGCAGGTACATAATTGGGGTACCTCTTATGTAATGTTAGTGTCTGCTGATGCTCAAAATCTAAATCTAATAATTCACTGGGGAATGCAAAGTGGTGATATTCTAATTCTATTTTTTTTTCATAATAGGGATATTTTATTTAAAAATTCTTCTCATCTTCTATTTGGTTAGCCAATGATAAACTTTTTATATAAAAGTAGAATAAATCCTTAATTATTTCTATTTTCCAACTTTAAAGATTAATAACTGATTCTTTATCAACCTTTAAAAGAAGTTAATTCACGTATGTATGCAAACATGAACACACTCACACTAACTATGAATTCACGAGTAGAAACAGACTGAATATGTTTTGATCGGCTGTAATATTACCCTTTTTAAAGCCCAAACAATCTCATCTTTGGTCAGGGGGAGACTTTACCAACATGCTCCCAAGTATATTTAACATAACTCTGGTAGTTTTTAATACCTTCCTTATTCATCTTGTATATTTCCTGCCTGAGACCTGGAATTAGCCATTACCCCAACAAGTCTTGGTTTCTTAGAGCAAGAAGTGGTACTCTAAAAATCACAGTCTGAACTCTTAATATGCTTAATGTTACTGGGTTAATCAAGGTTTCAGATCTCTTTCAGAATCAAATAAGATAAAGGCATATAAAGACATGTCTTTATATATATATACATATGTGCATGCATTCATGCTAAGTCACTTCACTCTTTGTGACCCTATGAACTGTAGCCCACCAAGCTCCTCTGTCCACGGGATTCTCCAGGCAAGAATACGGAGTGGATTGCCATGCACTCTTCCAGGGGATCTTTCCAACCTAGGTATCTAACCCATGTCTCCTGCATTGGCAGGCAGATTCTTTACCACTGAGCTACCAGGGAACTCTATGTATGTGTATATGTCAGTTCAGTTCAGTCGCTCAGTCGTGTCTGACTCTTTGTGACCCCATGAATCGCAGCACGCCAGGCCTCCCTGTCCATCACAAACTCCTGGAGTTTACTCAAACTCATGTCCATCGAGTCGGTGATGCCACCCAACCATCTGATCCTCTGTCAGATGGATCCCCTTCTCCTCCTGCCCCCAATCCCTCCCAGCATCAGGGTCTTTTCCAATGAGTCAACTCTTCACATGAGGTGGCCAAAGTATTGGAGCTTCAGTTTCATATATATGTGTATATGTATAGGTGTGCATATATGTAATATAAAAGATAATATTGCTATTAAATTAAAAATATATATTGAGTTGACGTAATTGTTTCTGTTGTTCGGTTGCTAAGTTGTGTCTGACTCTTTGCCACCCTGTGGACTACAAGACACCAGGGTCCTCTGTCCTCCATTATCTCCTGGAGTTTGCTCAAATTCATGTCCACTGAGCTGGTGATGTTATCTAACTATCTAATCCTCTGTCACCCCTTTCTCCTTTTGCCTTCAAGATTTCCCATCAACAAGGTCTTATCCAAATACCTCTATTTAAAACACAAAGCTACAAGATCTTACTATATCTCTTATATCATTCATCTATTGCTCCTTTCTTCTACATTGGTAATGCAGACAAGTTTTTTCACATTACACACATAATCATTTTAAAATATGATGTTAATATCACTGCTGCCAATCAAATTCATAGGAAAAATTAAAACCACTTTCTATACGCAGTCCCCAATCTCCTCCTCATTCATTTGTGATTTGCCATATATATATTGCCTGATAACTTTAGAAAAATAAAAACATTTAGGAAAATCCTGATACAAATCCTTGTATCATTTCCTTAATGCCTTCTACCTTATTATTAAATAGCATGTTGCACTAAAAACTCTTTATGGACATATATTTCCAGCATATTTGATCATTTGTAAGGAAGTTATTTTGCTCCTTATTATCTTTTTTTATTACAATAACTTTGAATGGTATTTGGACTTCCCAGTGGCTCATCTGGTAAAGAATCTGCCTGCAGTGCAGGAGACCTGGGTTCGATCCCTGGGTTGGGAAGATGCCCTGAAGAAAGGAGCAGCTACCCACTCCAGTATTCTGGCCTGGAGAATTCAATGGACTATATAGTCCATGGGGTTGCATAGAGTCAGACATGACTAAGAAACTTTCACTGAATGGTATTTGCCTTCAAAATAGTTTTTGTTATATATTTTTGTGTGAAACTTGTTGATGTGAAACTTTCTAAGGAGGCACAGCTCAGGTCATCATGTCTAAAGTCACAGAGCTTGCTCATCCATTGTATGTACACTGTGTTAAAAAAATATGACAGCTCACTTTTGGGGATTTCCTGGCTCTGATCTAGACTTTCTCTATTTTTTTCTCTATTGTGCCTATCCTGCTCAATTTAGATCCCATGCTTCTCTTTAGTTTGAGGTCCTATCCTGGATAGGAACCCTGGAAGGTAAGTTCGGAAGATCCATGAGTGCTCTAGGCTCTTCTGTTCTTTATATTTATCCTTTACACAAGAGGACAAAACCCTCTTGGTGTCAGCTGATGTTCACATGTTGACCCTCCTGCATACAACTGGCTCTTTGGGGGTTCTCTGTTCTTAGGGTTCTCATGATTGTTAGACACCACATGGCTTCTCTCTGACCCATCACCACCATGTACATCCTGTAGCTATTTATGGCTATCCTCACTCATGTGTATTTTGAAATGTGTGAGATACGTTTCATCTGGTCTTGTTGTTAAAAATGATGTCATGGGTTTTTGTTGCTATATATTGCAGCAATCTGTCTTAATGTGGGGAGTTACAGAGTTTCAGAAAAAGATGTCCCCTTTGACACCATTTTTCCAGAATCCTGCTCATTGGTTTCTGAAATAATCATACTTGTTTGATAATGAGTTTTTACATATTCAAAAATAATTACTTGGAAATAATAGGAAAACTAAATTTCTTCAGACATGCATGTTACAAATTTCCTTGACCAAAATTTTGCAAAAACACGTGAAACTTTAAACACTCTCTAGAAAGACAAGTTACTTGAATTTATACCGATAACATAAATATCACAATCTCCTGCACAATAATCCACACAGTGATATCAGACAAATTACTTGAGGGCTTCTATGGTGGTTCAGTGGTTAAGAATGCAAGGCAATGGACACCAGTTCAATCCCTGGTCCAGGAAGATCCCACATACAGTAGAGCAATGAAACCTATACACCACAGCTACTGAAACTGTGCTCCAGATCCCGAGAGACTCAACTACCGAGCCCATGTGCCACAAGGAACCCACGTGTCCTAGAGCCCATGCTCTGCAAGAAGAGAAGCACAGCCATGAGAAGCCAGTGCACTGTAACTGGAGAGTAGACTCCACTCGCCACAACCAGAGAAAGCCTGTGTGCAGTCACGAAGACCCACCAGCAGCCATGAAAATAAAATAAAAATAAATGAAATATTTATCATAATGAAATAAAAATAAATAAATTAAAAAGAATTACTTGGTGTAGTGGCGTACCTGGAACCTATCAATCACAAGAATGATCATGTTTCTTTCACTATGAAAAGAAATTAACAAAAATTTTCAGAATACTCTTTTCACATTTCACAAATCATACAATTCTGCTTCAAAGCAAATAGCTTTTTCTAAATTGGTGATCCTATTTTGCTTCCTAGTTGCCTTCAGAGTTTTAAAAATTTGTGTACTTACTTGTTTTAAGAGTTTTTTATGTAGACCATCTTTAAAGTCTTGATTGCATGTGGTACAGCACTAGTTGTGTTCTATGTTTTGGTTTTTTGGCTGCGAAGGATCTTAGGCCCCTAATCAGGATCACAGCCTTGCCTCCTGCCCTGGAACACAGAGTCTTAGCCACTGGACTGCCAGAGACCTCACTGTACCTAGTTGTTTATTAGTCTTGGTAAAGAATGATTTTATTAAGTGAAATCTGAATCCAGTTCCACATTCTACAGTCATTTGTACACTATCAGCAAAGCTGACAGAAGGCAAAATACTGGTGTAGACATTGAGCTGATTCACTTCCCCAAATCTCAGTTTACACTTCTATAAAATGGAGACAATGAAAATACATGAAATAATGAGCACCAGATTAAAAAAATTAATTAATGAGCATGAGACTTCTGTAAACCATTAAGTCATGATGTAAAGCCAGTAACTTCTGTGAGTAGTACTCCTCCTCCTAAGTAATAGAATTTCATATATTTCACATCTATGCTAAACTCTTTTGAAGAAGGACTGATTTTCATAAATATGTTGTCATTTTTTCTGCAGCACCTGCTGATTCAAAATGAAATATTATTAATTCACCTGTTTCTAAAAATGTGTCTTTCAGTTTCTATGGAAATTTCCATAAGGCATACAGGAAGCATTAGAAATACCAGAGTTGCCACAGCATGGGAATACGAGGACATTTTACATTCTGCCAATGTCATTGTAAGAAGTTAACAGCCATGGCTATAGCTGCAATTTCAGTAGAATTCTTTTACCATACTTTACTGTGAAATCTCCATCTTCCCACCATTTTCTATTTTCTACTGGAGTGTAAAGGTAGGTCAAATGACTTTCTTTGATTTATGCTGAGTTCTCTTCCATCCCTCTTACATTATGCTCCTGTTCACCTTGTCTAATCAGAGACCCACACACCCTATGCCTCTTTGTGCATCCTCAGAAAAGATCTTTCTTCTAGATGCTGTACATATAAATTGCCAAGTTGTTGCAATGTAAAGACAGATTCCATAAGAAGGATTTCTGGGCAAGTTATCACACAGTTTCAGGAATGAAAAGTGGAATAAAAAGTCATTAAGGGGTATGGATTTGAGGAGCAGTCTTCACACTCCCTCAAGGACTGTGCTCTCTTTCATGAGACAAATTGGACACTACTTTTCCTCTGTGGTAGCTCTGGAGGCTTGAATTACTCAGAGGAAACACCTTTCTGGTTTGGTTTTGCGTGGCAGCTCAAAATGGCAGAAAGCACCCCTTCTTTTAAACTCAGGTTCATGAACTCATGAAAAGGAACCTAGTGGATGGGTTTTACCCTCACTCAGAGTCCAGTAAAATCAAACTCCCCAAATAGACCTATGTGGGGTTTGTTAGCAGTAAAATTTGAGAAAACAATGAAGTTAAACCCCTCACTGTGCCAAATTCTTTTACTTCTCAGATTTAGGAGGGTCAGTTGGATTACCTCACATAAGCAGACCATTTGAGTAAGAGTAATCTTATTTTATATACAACAGACAAGCATTGCATTGAATTCGTCCATCTATTAAACAAAATCTATGAGAGAGAAAAGAAAAGCTGAAATGAATATATATATATAATATATATAAATATATTTGGTCAGCATTCGATAAATTATTACTAGTATTTAAACAAGTTATCACTGACAGGACCATGTGGAGCAAATGCTATCATGCTATTTCAATAAAAAGTGCAAAGTGATCACAGCAAAGGTAAGTTTTAACAAATTTGATACCACCGTTTTCCTAACAGAATTGTTTCAAATTCCCTTACAGACCATTTAGGCTTTGTCAACATAGAAGTTCTTTATTCTTTTCTTTTAAGGAAACAAAATTCTGTAGGAGACAGCTCCTATATTTTCTTTTTAAATTCAGAAACACAACATGTGCATCAAGTAGGAATTAGAAAGGTTTTCAACTGAGGTTAAAGCAAGTTACTTGTGTAGTTCATCTATTGTTCAGCAGGATCTGCCCATGGGTCAGACAGGATTGTGTACCAGAACAAATTTGTTATACAAACTTCAGGCAATGATCTTGTAAACTTTCCTTTGGTACAACCTCTGTGGCTTACATTACAAATCAGTCTCTAATCATACCTTCATTCCTTAAAAGCAAAACATTATTATTCAGCTTTCCCTTGTATTGTCGCTTTCACGTCTGGATCAGATAAGCTTGGATAAGATCTCTCTTCAGGAATTTTTGTAATGTTCAGTTTCCTACAAAAAGTGCATTCTCAGTAGAAAAAGCTCATAGCTGCCAAATGTAGATTTAAACTGTAAACGGCTCTATTACTTGAAAGTGTTTCTTAAATCCTTAAGGCAGTCTGAACCAGTGCTGATGAAAAGCACTTGTAGGTCTGAAATTTAACCCTTTTGTATCAGGATTCTGAAAAATAATTCATCTATTTGGGTTGGGAGAGACTTAAAATTATCTAGTGTAAAAGTCTAGCTTTTATAAAACAGGAAATTGAGTCTCTGAAATATAAAGGTCACAGAGGAAGACAGATTCAGAGCCCGAATCTATGTGCCTCTGTCACACTGCCAATACTCAGAGACTACCAACTGGGGTTGAAAGATGAGAATAAGCAAGGTCAGGGATCAGGATACCCTGACTTGAATTCTAGTTTCTCCATTCTCAAGCACCATGACGTGAATCATCTCAACTGTCTCGATCACTTTACATGTTACAGCACCAAGACATACAGTTAGAAATTTTAGACTGCCCTAACTTCACATGATCAAGAAGCTCCTGCAAAGCCATTGGTCCAAAAATCATACTGTTCTCTTGACATAAATATTGTTTGAGAGTCCATAGAAAAACTGAATTGCATTCATTTTTTTCTGCCCAATTTCTGTCCTTTTAGATATACTTGTGTGCATGCATGCTAAGTCACTTCACTCGTGTCCAACTCTTTGCAACCCCACAGACTGTAGCCCTCCAGGCTCCTCTCTTCATAGGATTCTCCAGGCAAGAATATTGGAGTGGGTTGCCATGCCCTCCTCCAAGGGGATCTTCCTGACCCAGGGATGGAACCGCGTCTCTTACACCTTGTGCATTGGCAGGCGGGTTCTTTACAACAGTGAGAGAACCACATTTTTACATTTCCAAGTTGTCTGAGAGTGCCTTATTGAAACCCCTAAATAACCAAAACCAATATCTGTTTTCAAAGAAAATCAGTAAAGCCATAGAGGAAACTATTGCTAGTTGGCCTCTGGGCCTATCTTAAGTGGAAAGGTTTCAATTTTGATCTATGAAGATTGAATCTCAACTTTTGCCTTCACAAAATTTTTAAAAAAATTTTTTAAAGTTTCAATACTTGTAGTTTTAATTAATAATTTTAAAAAGTTTTATTTTCTACCTTCTAATACTGTATGATTCAATTCCTTTTAGTAAACTCACACATTCATACAATCTTCACTTCAATCAAATTTAGAACATTTTCATTACCCCAAAAAGAAATCTCACATTCTATACCCATCTATCCATCCCCTAGCTCTGGGCTACAGCTAATATACCTTCTGTTTCCATCAATTTGCTATTCTGTATATTTCATAGTAATGACATCATACAATATGTGGTCCTCTGTGATTGATTTCTTTCACTAGCATAATGGCTTCAGGGTCATCTATGCTTCAGTTCAGTTCAGTCGCTCAGTCGTGTCTGACTCTTTGCGACCGCATGAATCGCAGCACGCCAGGCCTCCCTGTCCATCACCAACTCCCGGAGTTTACTCAAACTTATGTCCATCGAGTCGGTGATGCCATCCAGCTATCTCATCCTCTGTCGCCCCCTTCTCCTCCTACCCCAATCCCTTCCAGCATTAGGCTCTTTTCCAATGAGTCAACTCTTCGCATCAGGTGGCCAAAGGATTGGAGTTTCAGCTTCAGCATCAGTCCTTCCAGTGAACACCCAGGACTGATCTCCTTTAGGATGGACTGGCTGGATCTCCTTACGGTCCAAGGAACTCTCAGGAGTCTTCTCAACACCACAGTTAAAGCATCAATTCTTCAGCACTCAGCTTTCTTCACAGTCCAACTCTCACATTCATACATGACCACTGGAAAAACCATAGCCTTGACCAGACAGACCTTTGTTGGCAAAGTAATGTCTCTGCTTTTTAATATGCTATCTAGGTTGGTCATAACTTTCCTTCCAAGGAATAAGTGTCTTTTAATTTCATGGCTGCAATCACCATCTGATTTTGGAGCCCCCCAAAATAAAGTCTGACACTATTTCCACTGTCTCCCCATCTATTTCCCATGAAGTGAAGGGACCAGATGCCATGATCTTAGTTTTCTGAATGCTGAGCGTTAAGCCAACTTTTTCACTCTCCTCTTTCACTGAGTCAAGAGGCTTTTTAGTTCCTCTTCACTTTCTGCCATAAGGGTGGTGTCATCTGCATATCTGAGGTTATTGATATTTCTCCCGGCAATCTTGATTCCAGCTTGTGCTTCTTCCAGCCCAGCATTTCTCATGATGTACTCTGCATATAAGTTACATAAGCAGGGTGACAATATACAGCCTTGACATACTCCTTTCCCGATTTGGAACCAGTCTGTTGTTCCATGTCCAGTTTTAGCTGTTGCTTCCTGACCTGATATAGGTTTCTCAAGAGGCAGGTCAGATGGTCTGGTATGCCCATCTCTTTCAGAATTTTCCACAGTTTATTGTGATCTACACAGTCAAAGGCTTTGGCATAGTCAATAGAGCAGAAATAGATGTTTTTCTGGAATTATCTTGCTTTTTCAATCATCCAGCAGATGTTGGCAATTTGATCTCTGATTCCTCTGCCTTTTCTAAAACCAGCTTGAACATCTGGAAGTTCATGATTCACGTATTGCTGAAGCCTGGCTTGGAGAATTTTGAGCATTACTTTACTAGCATGTGAGATGAGTGCAACTGTACAGTAGTTTGAGCATTTTTTGGCGCTGTCTTTCTTTGGGATTGGAATGAAAACTGACCTTTTCCAGTCCTGTGTCCACTGCTGAGTTTTCCAAATTTGTTGGCATATTGAGTTCAGCACTTCCACAGCATCATCTTTCAGGATTTGAAATAGCTCAACTGGAATTCTATCACCTCCACTAGCTTTGTTTGTAGTGATGCTTTCTAAGGCCCACTTGACTTCACATTCCAGGATGTCTGACTCTAGGTGAGTGATCACACCATCATGATTATCTGGGTTATGAAGATCTTTTTTGTACAGTTCTTCTGTTTATTCCTGCCACCTCTTCTTCAAATCTTTTGCTTCTGTTAGGTCCATACCTTTTCTGTCCTTTATCAACCCATCTTTGCATGAAATGTTCCCTTCATAACTCTAATTTTCTTGAAGAGATCTCTAGTCTTTACCATTCTGTTGTTTTCCTCTATTTCTTTGCACTGATCGCTGAGGAAGGCTTTCTTATCTCTCCTTGCTATTCTTTGGAACTCTGCATTCAAATGGGAATATCTTTCCCTTTCTCCTTTGCTTTTCGCTTCTTTTCTTTTTCACAGCTATTTGTAAGGCCTCCTCAGACAACCATTTTCCTTTTTGCATTTCTTTTCCATGGGGATGGTCTTGATCCCTGTCTCCTGTACAATGTCACGAACCTCCGTCCATAGTTCATCAGGCACTCTATCAGATCTAGTCCCTTAAATTTATTTCTCACTTCCACTGTATAGTCATGAGGGATTTGATTTAGGTCATACCTGAATGGTCTAGTGGTTTTCCCTACTTTCTTCAGTTTAAGTCTGAATTTGGCAATAAGGAGTTCATGATGTGAACACACAGTCAGCTCCCGGGCTTTTTTTTACTGACTGTATAGAGCTTCTCCATCTTTGGCTGCAAAGAATATAATCAATCTGATTTCAGTGTTGACCATCTGGTGATGCCTATGTGTAGAGTCTTCTCATGTTGTTGGAAGAGGGTGTTTGCTATGACCAGTGCGTTCTCTTGGCAAAACTCTATTAGCCTTTGCTCTGCTTCATTCCGTACTCCAAGGCCAAATTTGCCTCTTACTCCAGGTGTTCCTTGACTTCCTACTTTTGCATTCCAGTCCCCTATAATGAAAAGGACATCTTTTTTGGGTGTTAGTTCTAAAAGGTCTTGTAGGTCTTCATAGAACCATTCAACTTCAGCTTCTTCAGCATTACTGATTGGGGCATAGGCTTGGATTACCATGATATTGAATGGTTTGCCTTGGAAACGAACAGAGACCATTCTTTCATTTTTGAGATTGTATCCAAGTACTGCATTTTGAACTCTTTTGTTGACCATGATGGGTACTCCATTTCTTCTAAGGGATTCCTGCCCACAGTAGTAGATATAATGGCCATATAATTTAAATTCACCCATTCCAGTTCATTTTAGTTCGCCTATTCCTAGAATGTCGACATTCACTCTTGCCATCTCCTGTTTGACCACTTCCAATTTGCCTTGATTCATGGACCTAACATTCCAGGTTCCTATGCAACATTGCTCTTTACGGCATTGGACCTTGCTTCTATCACCAGTCCCATCCACAACTGGGTATTGTTTTTGCTTTGTCTCCACCCCTTCATTCTTTCTGGAGCTATTTCTCCACTGATCTCCAATAGCATATTGGGCACCTACCAACCTGGGGAGTTTCTCTTTCAGTATCCTATCATTTTGCCTTTTCATACTGTTCATGGGGTTCTCAAGGCAAGAATACTGAAGTGATTTGCCATTCCCTTCTCCAGTGGACCACTTTCTGTTAGACCTCTCCACCATGACCCGTCCATCTTGGGTGGCCCCATACGGCATGGCTTAGTTTCATTGAGTTAGACAAGACTGTGGTCTGTGTGATCAGATTGGCTAATATTCTGTGATTATGGTTTCAATGTGTCTGCCCTCTGATGCCCTCTTGTAACACCTACTGTCTTATTTGGGTTTCTCTTACCTTGGATTTGTGGTATCTCTTTACGGCTGCTCCAGCAAAGCGCAGCTGCTGCTCCTTACCTTGGACGAGAGGTGTCTCCTCACATCTCCGTCCCCCCAGCCCCCGACCTTGAACGTGGAGTAGCTCCTCTCGGCCCTTTCTGCGCAACCGCCGCTCCTTGGAGGTGGGGTTGCTCCTCTCACCTATGCTTAGCATGTATCAATAGGTATTCTTTTTTATTTAAATTTATAGTTTTCTTTTGTGTAGTTCACTTCCCTTCAACACAATTATATGCACATATACAGACATATACATACACACATATGTACATATACAACTTCTGAGGACAGCGGGAAGGCAATCGAGGCTTTAGGGGACAGTGTGAAGGCAACCAAGGTGTCAGGGGATAGCAGGAAAGAAGTAGAAGCTTCAAAGGACAGCGATCAGGAGGTGGCAACAAAAGTAACAGATTCTGAAACAAAGGCCAGTAGGACAAAAACCACTACAATATTGTAAAGTAATTAGCCTCCAACTAATAAACACAAATGAAAAAAAAAAAAACAAAGGCCAGAAGCGGAGTTTTAATAAACCATTTGGACAGTAATTTGAAGCAGAAGATTTATTGGGCAAAAACAGAACTATGTTCAGCAACATGGAACTGAACATTATTTTTCATACAAAGTTAAAAGCACATTGTATTTCCTTCCTGACCACTTGCCCAGTCCCCATCTCTTCGAGAGAGAATAGCTTTATCTAAATTATTTCCTCTGATTGATGACTGTCATTTATAACATAATTGCTACTTCTGTCTTGGGTATTCCTTTGGAAAAGGTGTATGGATTCATTACCTATTCTAATGTATTATCTATATATTATAAGATAAAATCAAGCATGTATCTGCTGATACTTTTTAAGTTGACCTGTCTTTATACTTGAAATGTCTCTTAATAATAGGGTTCCCTGGTCGCTCAGATGGTAAAGATTCTCCTGCAGTGCAGGACCCCTAGGTCAGGAAGATCCCCTGGAGAAGGAAATGGCAACCCCCTCCAGTAATCTTCCCTGGAGAATTCCATGGACAGAGGAGCCTGGCAGGCTACAGTCCATGGGGTTGCAAAGAGTCAGGCATGACTGAGCAACTGTCACTTACACACATATATATACACACACACATAGATATCAGTTTTTCAATTACAGAAGACATTGTAGCTGATTTATGCAGTTATAAAATCAATCTTTAATATTCTTCTATGTGTTATTAACTGATAAACAGAAGGCAGGGGAATAAAAGTATTTCACTACCAAAGGTAGGTGGTGCTGGTGACAGAATGGGCTTTTCTATGTAAAAAGAAAAATACATCTGCAGAGTGGAATGGGAAACAGCAGGTGCCAATGACTTCCGTGCCACATGTATCCTTATAATTCTAATTAGCTGTGCACAAGGTTCATTTGAGGAACAGGAGGAGATTGTGCTCTTCAACACCTGCGTGAACATCCCTTTCCATCAAATTATAGGATCCTTTCTTCCTGGAGTTTCATCTTTAACTGTACGTTTTCAATGTGCCACAGAAAAAAGCAAATCACTTATGTAAAATTGCTTTGATGTGGTGGTAGGTTAGAGAGATTTTTAAATTGCTACCAATTTTAAATTGCTGCCAATTTTTAAATTGACTGTGGCTTAAATTAGTTTTTAGTGATTACTAATACCTAGTTTTATTTTACTTAATTCAAAAGTCTGATTCCAAAATAAATAAAGAACTGATGAACCACTGTGCAAAGCTAACCTTCTCTTTTTTAATCTCCAGAGTCTGGAAACTGATTTGAGGGTATGGATTTTTAAAAAATAATAATACTTCATTAATAGTACCATGGATATTTCAAACTAACTGATTTATTAAAGTAAATTTTAAAAGAATAAGCAAAACCAAAATAATTTGCAAGATATAAATATTTTATTCTATGATATCTACAACAAAGCATATTTCTCTTCATTGCTATTTTAATTTTAATGAATAAGGAAAGAAAAATTAATAGTTCATATCCCTGGATTCATGTTGTAAAGTATCTTATTTAAAGTGTATGTTCTGTAATTAAAAACCTGGCCTCTTTTTGCTTCTCATTGATAACCTGAGTTGTAAAGCTTTCAGGTATGTGACTATGATGTCCACCTCTCAAATGGACCTTGGCTTCCACTGCAATCTCCCATGACATTTTTATAGCAAAGGCTAAAGAGTTTGGAAGCAGTTCATGCTTTACTGTCTCTGTGATATGAAGAAAGTTCATTCCCCTGGTGGATTTTGGCTAGGGCAGAGTGGAAAGATTTCTTAAGATTCCAGTGGAAAGTGTTCCTCTCATAAGGGAACCATGTAAATTTCTTACGAAATTTTTCTACATAAAGCCCAGGGAGGCTCAGCTACCATCAATTTACACTTACCAGAAGATTCATAGACTAAGGACTGATTTTTTCTTCAGTTTTCCGATGTGGAAACTGGGACAACTTTTTATGTGCCAGCAATTTGACACTTATCAAATATCAGCTTAATGAGTGAGGCATAATTCCCCCCTTTTTAAAGATATGAAAACTAAGGTTTACATACTTGTCCCATAATTATGCAGATGGTAAGGGATATAAGCATACCTGAACTCCTTGATTTCAAAACACACCAAATTATCATGCTATCATGCCTCTCAAGCAAGCTATAAAAGGGAATGTCCCTGTGGGTTCAGTCTGATCTCTCCTGGACTCCAAATTTAATATTAAGTTTAAATTTAGCTAAGCTTAAGCTCAAGTGTTTCTTTTTTTACACATCTATATGGAAACCTTATAACCCAACTAGTTGAAATTTTAAATCCTTTGCTCTATTTTCAGATGAGGAATCAAAACATACGTGGCAATGATTTTGATCACCTATTTGGATTTCTTCTCCATTAAGGTATAAATTCTGTAACTCAGGATAAGATTCCCTCAGGTTCAAGGATAAAACCAGAGTAGTCTAAATTATTAGCATATGAATTCCCCCGCAATTGGCAGGGATGTAGGCTGGAGAGTTTAACATGTGTCCTAAATTGGCTCAGACCACAGATAATGAAATGCTGCTGGCAACCTTCTTACTACCACTGGAGAAACCAGTCTTAGGATGAGGACACAGCCTAGGCAGCAGAACAACCTAGAGCCTTGATGACATCATTAAACCATCATTGGTGCCTTGCCTAGAGACTGCCTTACCTTTAAAACACCTGCTTTTGTTTTTTTCTCTAATATAATAACTTGTTTTATTGTTCATTCAATTTGAGTCAATATGTTTTCTTATCTGCAGCCTAAAACATTCTGAATGATACACTCACTGTACATCAGTTTTTCTTTTAGGAAACATAGTTGTTGATTATATTGGTTAAATCATTTGTTTCCCTTTGGGGATGCTGAAACCTATAAAGGAAATTTTCCATTTTCTGACTTTTCAAAAAGTATTTGGAACAAATGCACAGAATTTAGCTGATCAAGGAAAGAGCCAAATTATAACACAAGCAAATTTGAAGTTTATGATACCTAGGGAGAAAGAAAGAACTCAAAATGAAAGGGAACTGGTGATTCAGAGTCAGTACATAAATAATGGCTCAGAGTGGTTCTCAAAGGAATCATCCACCATATTATATCTTGAGCAAAATATAAAGCTGAAACTACTTAAGATGCCATAATATTTTCAGAATTAGGTATTGGCTAAGGGTCCTTGACAAATTCTGGCTTAGATATTCACAAGATAATAAAAATTTAGCTACCAATAATCCTCTTGCATATTTTCTTTTGAAAGTGTTGATATGCTGTTCATAGAAAACTACCTTCTGTGAATGGATGTCTTTTTTCTGTTTGAATAAATTATTTTAATTGTGCAGAGCCACAAGCCAAAATGTTTCTACATATGAATTATAAATCCAACAGAAATAAAGGAGACCGCGGGGAAATACACCACGTCATCACCTTTGCAAGTTTTTTTATCAGAAGCCACCACTGAGGAAAGGAAAGACAAATTTCTCTATTCTTTGCTCCAGCCACCAAGCCTCTTCCCTCCATTCTTTGAAACTTTTTCTTAAGGGGAAAATCAGATCTCTCAGAATTGTGAAGATGTACTCAACTTTGTAGCCTCACGATGCAGCATATTGCCTGGCATCTAATAGAGGATGGATGGGCTTTTCTGGTGGCTCAGTATCTGCCTGCAATGTAGGAGACTTGCAGGAGACGTGGGTCCAACCTCTGAGATGGGAAGATTCCCTGAACAAGGGAATGGGATCCCATGTTCAAATGAGACTGGGAGGCTACAGTCCATGGGGTTGCAAAGAGTCAGACATGACTTAGCGACTAAACAACCAATAGAGGATGGATAATATCAAACACTAGATTGTGAAGAACAGATGTGTATTCTCACAGATGTGTGGTCTTCCAAAGACCAAAGCACTGGACACTTATTGATCCTAACATATATATGTTAAATGTATAGGGGCACTTGTACTTGAGCAGATTCTCAATGCATGTTTATTAAATATACATACAATTCATGGCCAAGTTTCAACAAATTTGCAAATTTCCTTGGTTCCTTTCACTGAATTTATCAAGTATTAGCTAAATATTTACCAACTTTAAGGATACTTCATTTTATTAAGCATGCTAAAAGAAACAAATGGAGCAGAATTCTGGAAATGTTTCTGTGATTTCCTACAATGATTCATGTGACTTTAACATTGACACTTCACCTTCCTGAGCCTCACACTCAGCATATGTTACATAACGTGTGCAGGGGGAAGCAAGGAGATAAAGCTGTACTGGTATCTGGCACAGGAAAGAGAGTAAATACATATTAGTATCTTTTTTGCTTATTAGTTCTTTTTTAAAAATATTGAGACAAGATTCCTATGCCATAAAACCTACCCTTTTAAGGAGTTCAGTATGTTTTAGTATATTTACAAGATTATGCTCCCAAAACTCCATTTGGTACCCCCTACATCCCATATGAACTCCTGGTCTCTGGCAAACACTGGTCTACTCACTTTCTCTATGGACTTGCATATTCTGAACATTTCATATAAATGGAACTACATAGTATATGGCCTTTTGTGTTTGGCTTCTTATCATAACATTTCCAAGGCTCATCCAGTTGTAGCATGAATAGCTACTTTATTCACTTTCAGGGCCAAATAATACTCCACTGTTTGCATATACCACATTTCTTTCTTCATTCATTAACTGATGAACATTTGAGTTGTTTCTTCTGCTTTTGGTTACTGTAAATAATGCCAATAAATATTTGTGTACAATTATTTTTGAAGATATACTTTAATTTCTCTCATGTGTATCAATAGGGTCATAAAGAAACTTTATGTTTAACTTTATTGAGGAACTGTCAAACTTGTAAATCACCTGCTTCACCTTATATTCCCATTAGTAATGTACGAAGGTCTGATTTCCCCACCACTTCATCAGTAGTTATTCCTCTCTTTCTTATTATAGCCAACCTAATGGGTTAAAAATGGTATTTCAGTGTAGTAGTTTTGATTTGCATTATTTATGTTTTCCTGATGTCTAATAATTTTGAAAATGCCTTCCTATGATTACTGGCCATTTATACATCTTTGAAGAAATATCTATTCAAATGCTTCATCCATTTTTGACTGGGTTATTTAAGTTTTAATAGTTAAGTTGTAAAATTTCTTTATATGTTCTGAATACTAGATCATTATCAGATAAATGAACAGTACAATAAATGTTATTACATTGCTTTTTTGTTAAGTGATTTAATATATTTAATATTAATTACTGAATTACTATCTATCATAACAATTAATTGGGATTCTCTGGTACCTCAGATGATAAAAAATCTGTCTGCAATGCAGGAGACCCAAGTTTGATCTCTGGGTCAGGAATTAGTAATCATTGCTTAATAATATGATATTAATATAGATTAATATCAGAAAAAATAAGCTAAAAGGCAAAAAACTGTTGTTAAGAGTTAAAGAAGGGCATTTTAATGAAAAAACAGGTGTTACTAAACCTTCAGCTATCCTTTGGTTACTTTTTGCTTGGTATGTATTTTTCCAATCTCTTACTTTAGACCTATTTTTGTCTTTGAACGTAAACTATGGCTCTTGCAAATACTGTGTATTTGTATCACATAAAAATATTCTGTCAAATTAGCCTTTTTATTAGAGTGTCTAACCTACTTCCATTTAACATAATTAATGGTAAGTAAAATTTGTACCTGCCATTTTGCTATTTATTTTATATATGTCTTGAGTCATTTTGTTCTTCTCTTTCTCCATTACGGCCTTATTTTTTGTTAAAAACCTATTTCCCTATGTACCTTTTTCATTTCCATATAATTCTTTTACTATTTTTTTGTGTTATTTTGTTAGCAGTTGCCCTGGGGATTATAATTAAAGCTTATAATGATCTAGTTTGGATTAATTTCTACTTAATTTCAGTAGCAAACAAAAACTTTGCTCTTATATATTTCTATTACCTCCCCCTCATTTACTGTCATGCAAGCTACATTTCTACACACTGATGCTCATAAACACAATTTTATAACCATCACTGCTTTATGCAATTATCTTAAAAATCAGGTATGATTTTTAGGAAGAAGTTACAAAGAAAAATACATTTAGACTGTATGCTTACATTTAAACACATTTTACTTTCATTGGTTTTCTTCCTTTCTTCTTGTGGATTCAAGTTATTGCTAGTGTCCTTCCATGTCACCGTTAGGGTCTTCCTATAATTCTCTCAGGACTGGTTTGCTAGTGGCAAATCCTGTCAGTTTTTATTTACCTGGAAATGTTTTTCTCTTACATTTATGATCTGTATAGAATTTTGGGCTCAGTATTTTTTTTTTCTTTTGGCACAGTGAATATTCATTCTACTGTATTCTTGTCTCAATGACTTCTAATGAGAATATGAGTGGCCCCCATATTGAGGTATTTTGTCCAAAATGAATCACTCTCTCTTGCTGCTTTCAAGTTTTTCTTTGGCTTTCAAAAGTGCAATTGTGACATATCCTGCTGTGGATCTATTTGAGTTTATCCTATTAAGGTTCATTTGGCTTCTTAGATGATATATTAACACTATTCATCATATTTGGGGGGGTTTCAGTCATTATTTTTTCAAATATTACTTCTATTCCCATCTCTTTTTTTCCTCTGAGCCTCATATAATGCATATATTGATACACCTAGTGGTAAACCACAAGTCTCTCAGACCCTTTGCCTTCTTTTATTCTTTTTTCCTTTTGTTTCTCAAACTGAATAATCTCACCTGATCTACATTCAAATTTACTGCTTTATCTTCAAATTGAAGATTATGACTGTATAGTGAATTTTTCACTTTATTTATTCTACTTTCCCATTCTAGAATTTCTATTTTTTAATAATTTGAGTCTCTTTATATGCTTTAGTGAAACATCTTTCTCACACTTTCATTTAGTACTTTACAAACAGTTTCTTATAATTACCTGAATATCTTGAAATTTGATTTAAAATTTTTTGCTATAAACAAAAAATCTAGATTTCTTCTGGAACAGTTTCTGTATGCTTCCTTTTCTCCTGTGTGTGAATCACACTTTCTCATGTGTTTACATGTCTTATAATTTTTTTAATGATCATTTAAAATAAGGTAACGTTGCAGCTCTGTACATCAGCTTCTCCTTCCTCAATGTATACTGTTGCTGCAGTTTGCTATTGGCACGGGTGTTGGTGAATTCTTTCAAGTCTGTATTCTTTGTTGCATATAGCCACTGAAATGTGTGTGTGTGTGTGTGTGTGTGTTTTGCTTAGTGGTCAGATAATGATTGTGCACATATTTTCTCAAATGCCTACAAGCAATAAGTCTTCTCATCTTTGCCAAGGACTCTGTGCATTTTGGGGTATGCTCTCAATTCTCAGACAAAACTTTTACTCTGTCTTTATTTCCTGTATACATAGAGCCTTAAAACTGGCCAGAGGTGAAACCTTAGGACTATATCAGGTCTTCAGATCCACACAGCCACAAGAATGTGCACAGGTCTATATATAAATCTAGCCTTCTATATTTACAGAAATACAGCAGAATTTTTTAGTTTCTTGTGGACATCTCATTTCTCAACTTTTCTTTTTGTGCTTTTTGTTAGCCTATTGTTTGATTCAACTATGTTCAACCATCTCAGGCATCCTGAGATATTAAACAACTGCATCTGATTTTTACCTATTTACTTACTTTTTGGATAAATACTTCTGAAGAAAGGGATGGTCACACCGTCAAACTCTGAGTCAGGTCAAAGATGGCTTTGTGAATAGAGTCTTTTGGAAGATAACTGCAGGTATTCTCCAGTTAAGTTGCACATAATGGCAACTTCCTGATAATGGGATTTTGAAGGAGCTCCAATCAAGTTCTACTACCTCTTGTGACTACCAAGATGCTATTTTTCACCCATTTCAGAGATAAGGAAGGGACTGAGGACAGGAAAAATTAAAATCCAGCAGAGTCTAATATGTTCTTACTGGGATTACTCAAGAAAGCTATTTCTCTTGGATTAACACTCTTCAGATTGTTGAAAGCCTTTGGTTAATATCCAGAGCCTAAAAAAAGCTGATTCTGATTATTTTTCCCAGTGTTTTCATTACTTTCATGGAGGAAAGAATTTTTAAAAGTCACTTCTCTGTCATTTTTGTTGCCATCACCCCAAACTTTTTTGTTTTTTAAATCCCTGATTCATCAATTCAGGGACAATTATAAAAATCAACCTCTGTATGGTGACATAGCCCTATTTGCCAGCTCTTAGAATATCTCATTGCCTTATCTGTACTCTACAAGTTAACACAGGATTTACATAAGTCCTGATGTCTAAGGTTTTCTTCAAAGGAAACAGAATTGCCTAAGCTGGAAATACAGAAAAGAATTCTAGTCTAGGAGAATTTATGTTTATTTATCATATATTTCATGGTAAGATGAAGACAAAAGGAAAATAAGCCCAAAGTTGTAATTTATATCTTAGAACTAATTTTAGGAAATTAGAAGTACAATATAAAAAATCTGACAAGCAATCTAGGATCATAATCTGAATGATGTCATTTGGAAAGTAAAGAAAAGTATATACCATATCCTGGGGAATATTTAGACACTGTGTTGTTGAGTTTTTGTATGTGTGTGTCCATGCATGTGCCTGTTTTCCTAACATGCAGAGTTTAAGAACAACTGTGTCTAAAATTTGACAGTATAGTACATGGGACCATGCTAGATACTGCCCTGCCTTAATCATTTAATCTTTGCAAGAATCAATAAAAGGTAATATTCTGACTGAGTAAACTGAGGCTTCAGGTATTTAAATACTGATCAAAAATATACATCAAGCAATCAATTAACTAACATTTGAATCCAATTCTAACTTAATGTTCCCCTCAGAGCTCTCAGCGCTCAAGAAGAAGTACCACTAACAATTCTCCCTTTTGGATACACTAAACTTCATTGATTGGAAAATTGTAAAAACAAAAAAACTTACTATTTGCAAGGTGGTGATCTTAGAACAAAGACTGCTTAAAGTGCAGTGACAGACACAGATAAGGAATTAGGCAAATAATATTAGTAAGTACTATGATATAAAAAAAGACACATAAATGAGAGGCCATAACAGAGGGAGCTGACTTAGACTATGGGTGTGGCAAACAATGAATTGACTGTGTGACACTTACACTAAGGTTTGAAGAGTGAGTAGGAAGACACAGCATGGAGAAAGGACACTAAGCTGGGGAGAGATTCTGAGGACAAGAAGCAGAGTAAGTGAAATGCCATGAGTGAGAGGGAAGGCAGATTAAAAAGAAAGCTGGAGAACTCAGCAGAAGGGCAGAGATCACGCTTGGATTTACAGGCTACAATAGCAATATTTACTTTCCCAACAAAAATTTAAAAAGCTCTATAAAGAGATGGGCATAAAAGACCATCTGACCTGACTCTTGAGAAACCTATATGCAGATCAGGAAGCAACAGTTAGAACTGGACATGGAACAACAGACTGGTTCCAAACAGGAAAAGGAGTACCTCAAGGCTGCATATTGTCACCCCGCTTATTTAACTTATATGCAGAGTACATCATGAGAAATACTGGCTGGAAGAAGCACAAGCTGGAATCAAGATTGCTGGGAGAAATACCAATATCCTCAGATATACAGATGACACCACCCTTATGGCAGAAAGTGAAGAGGAACTAAAAAGCCTCTTGATGAAAGTGAAAGACGAGAGTGAAAAAGTTGGCTTAACGCTCAACATTCAGAAAACTAAGATCATGGCATCTGGTCCCATCACCTCATGGGAAATAGATGGGAAGACAGTGGAAACAGTGTCAGACTTTATTTTTTGGGGCTCCAAAATCACTGCAGATGGTGATTGCAGCCATGAAATTAAAAGACGCTTACTCCTTGGAAGGAAAGTTATGACCAACCTAGACAGCACATTAAAAAGCAGAGACATTACTTTGCCAACAAAGGTTCGTCTGGTCAAGGCTATGGTTTTCCAGTGGTCATGTATGGATGTGAGAGTTGGACTGTGAAGAAAGCTGAGTGCCGAAGAATTGATGTTTTTGAACTGTGGCGTTGGAGAAGCCTCTTGAGAGTCACTTGGACTGCAAGGAGATCCAACCAGTCCATCCTAAAGGAGATAAGTCCTGGGTGTTCATTGGAAGGACTGGTGCTGAAGCTGAAACTCCAATACTTTGGCCACCTCAAACGAAGAGTTGACTCATTGGAAAAGACCCTGATGCTGGGAGGGATTGGGGGCAGGAGGAGAAGGGGATGACAGAGGATGAGATGGCTGGATGGCATCACTGACTTGATGGACATGAGTCTGAGTAAACTCCAGGAGTTTGTGATGGACAGGGAGGCCTGACATGCTGCCATTCATGGGGTTGCAAAGAGTTGGACATGACTGAGCGACTGAACTGAACTGAATAAAGAACTTTAAGCAAGATAGTGACATAACAAGGTCAAATATTACTCTGAATGGGACCTTTCTTGAATTGTTCTACAATTTATTATGGGTCTGTAATTATTTCTTAATTTTTTTCTCTTTTATAAAGTGATGCACAAAGGAACCGAAAAGATTCATTTTACTAAGTCATAAACAATACACTGAAGGCAAGGAAGGGGAGGAGATGTGTGGGTGAAGGGTAGAACAGAACCAGAGGAAACAGTTAGAAGCCTACCACAGCGGTCTGGTGAAGGTGTTAAAGCCAAGGCCAGAAAGAAGAGTGTGTGTTCAGTTTCATGTCTCACCTGGAACTAAAACCTTTATGTGAATGAATGAGAAGAATCTATCAAAAGGGACTCCCATGTTTCCTATGTTAAGTGTTTAAATAGTGCCACTTCCTGAGATGGATAAACAAAGAGAAACAGTACTACTGGAGGATGACTAGAAAATAGATCTGGGATGTACAATGTTTGAAATGCTTCTAAAACATCCAAATGTTGATGTCAAGTAGATGGGATATATAGGTTTCAAACTCAAAAGATGTGAACATGTAAGTCTTCAGGTATAGGTAGTGTTTAAAGCCATGGAGGTCTAAGTTCACCAGTGGTAAAAAGGTAGAGTCAGAAAAGAGGGAAAAAGCCAAGTTCTAAGGAACAATAATATGTAAAGATTGGCTAGATCAGGAAAGTTTATAAAAGGAGATGAAAAACTTTTACTAGTGAAGGATTTTTATTCTAAGGCAAGAGATTCAATAGCCAAAATCAAATACCAGCTCTTTGGATTAGTTACCATGTTTTCCATATTAACTGAAACACCTAAAAGAGATACAAGCTTTACCAGTGGGTGTGTAAGACCTGTAACAAAGATTTTTCCATGGTGAGCAAAGTGGAGAAGGCTTTCATCTGCTTCTGGCTTTGGCTTGAGGTTCCTCAGAAGTCCCGAAGCACCAAAGAGTCAACTTTCCTATAGCTGCTAGAATCCCTTCTGCTTGAACACATCCAGAGTTTGGACGCTGGTAATTTACCACTTCCTGAGGAATCTTTGGAGAGCTGAAACTGTTAGAAAACTCTGGTACTCAGCTAAAATCTGTCATCCTGTGGCTTCCATCCATCATCCTAATTTTACTGCTTGTGGCCACATAAAACCAAATTCTCTTTGTAACATGACAATGCTTCAAACATGTATGCAAAGCTGTTGTGTCCACCAAGACTTCTTTTCTCCTGGCAAAAATGTCACTGGTACCTTGCATCATTCCTCATAAGGCACGGTTACGAATCAAGTCAAGTAAACTGTGCTCCAGTTATACAACATACACCTGTTATAAGAGAGAGCTAACCCTATTAATAGGCTGAATTTATGTTATAAGGTTCAGACTTGTCTAGTAGTTTGGGCAAAATCAGGTTAATAAAAAGTTTTATAGTAATGAGACTCCATTTGACTTAAAATATGAAATAGGCTTTAAATACTACAATTCTGCTATGGGAGGGGCATAAATAGGTAGCCATAAAAATAAAATATGCACACACACCCTTATTTAAAGCATAGCCAAAAATATTATTATTCACATATACATATTAAGCAATTTAACCTTTTTTTGAAGCAGTTATTTTCATATAGTTCACTGAATTTGGTGGGGTGGATTATCTTTGGCATTCCTGACCTCTGGTTTTACTACATTCACTTCAGATTTAGTATAAATGTGCAAGGCCACCATGTGTGTAATTTTATTTCAATATCCCCTTGAAACTTGGATAAAAATAGTATGAAATAGTTTCTATGTAATATTCAAGTCAATAAATATTTGTGAACCTTACACCACTTCTAGGTCCTGTGAATGTTACTAGAAAAATGCATGCGCTTGTGCTCAGTCGCTTCAGTTATGTCCGACTTTTTGTGACTTCAGCCCACCAGGCTCCTCTCTCCATGGAATTCTCCAGGCAAGAATACTGAAATGAGTTGCCATTCCCTCCTCCAGGCGATCTTCACAACCCAAGGATCGAACCTGCATCTCCTGCATCTCCTACATTGCAGGCAGGTTCTTTACTGTTGAGCCACCAGGGAAGACCAGAAAAATGCATTTGCTCTTCCAAAACATTGTTCCATTTTTGCTTTTTAAATTATAATTTATTTATTTGGCAGTGCCAAGTCTTAGTTGAGGCACGCAGGATCTTTTTAGTTGTAGCATGGGGAATCTTCAGTTGTGGCATGTGAACACTTAATTGCAGCATGTGGATCCAGTTTCCCAACAAGAGATCAAACCATGGCTGCTTGCATTGGGAGTGCAGAGTTTTAGCTACTGGACCACCAGAGAAACCCCTTATTTTTATTCGTAAAGCAAATAATAGTGCCCCCCCTCCATTTTAAAGATAAGAGAACTGAAGCTGAGGGATACAGAATTTGAAATCCAATCATCCTTTGTAATACAAAGATGCTACCCTCAACTCTGGAAATACACATTTCAGAATGTAGTATTGACCGGGAGTTTAAAAAAAAAAATGACTTAGAAATCTAAGTTCTCTGTTTTGAATTAAACATCTATTTCTAGCAGACTATGCAATCTTTGTCAAGTCATTTAACCTCTCTGTGTCTCAGTTTCCTCATTATGTTAAACAGGAATATTAGTATCTGTATCTTCATTTGCTTGAGCATATAAGGGGATGTACATAATGTAATTTAGACATGAAATTCTGGCATATGGTATTAAGTACATAATAAACAGCAAATAAAAAGAATAAAACTGAAAATTAAAAGCTTTCACCTTCCAAAAGGGGACCGATTGTACATGTAAATACATAGCAAAAGAACTTATCTTCTATCTCCTATTTCAGAAACAATTATCTCATACAAAAAACTTTTCTGTTTCCTTCCTAATTCCAAGTCAAATTTTCTGCCTTTTCATGTTTCTTACTTTAAAATATTTATGGAACCCACTATTTTGAGAGACTTCATATAAATTCAGCCCAACTGTTAAGTTTACCTCCAAACACTACATAACTCAATGAATGTAACTTGCTCTTATACATAAAGCAGGTAACCTGTGTTAAAGTTATGCTAGACTCACTCCCTGATCCTTACAACAAAATGCTGAGGTGCCCAAATGGAAAACAAAAAATGCAATCTAGCTATATGTTGGGTATTTCAAGTTCTCTGTTTCAATTCAATCAATTTCCCAAACCTGTACCTACCTGATTATCTGATGCCCTATACATTCATTCAAACTAAGCCGTCGGGGATGGGGGTGGGGGGTGTGGAAGGACATTTAAGCTGAGTGGTGGTGGTTTAGTTGTTTAGTCGTTACTCTTGTAACCCCATGGACTGTAGACCACCAGGCTCCTCTGTCCATGGGTTGAGTACTAGCAGTCTTTAAAAAAAACAAGTCAAAATTTTCAAGTTTCAACCAATGTATTTGACATTATTTAAATATATCCTTTGTAAATCTGTTTAGTTGAGGTCCTGTAAATGTTAACAGGGCATTTTTGGCAGGCACAGCTACAGACTCCTGCAGCAAACCATCTCCATCATCTCCCTTTGTACTCCTCAGAAGATTTTAATATCTATTCATAAGCATAAGCAAGTTTTAGTCAGGCTTAGGGCAGGGAAGAGAAGTAGAGGAGTAAGCTTGACATTCATGAGGGTAGGGTCTTTTCTGTCTGTCTCTTTCTCTTATAATTGAATAGATTTGAAATACTGTGTTCACTTCCATCTCCGGCACCCTGGACAATGCCTGCTTGCCACATTAAGTGTTCAAATTATTTAAGTCAAAGATCCTTGGACAGTTAAGCAATACAATACGGAGGTTAGTGAAATGAAGTTAAAGTAACTGCTTAAAAGGAACTCTAGGTTCCACAAACAGAGCTACTATGAAGCCCAGATAGCACAATTTGTCACACAGTTGTCAAATACATCCATCTCTCCATCTCTAACTAGAACCCACCACTTTCCTGATATCCATGAACTTTGGAATTTGGAAACACTCTGGAAATGGTATTCTTAATAAAAATGTTGGCATTCCTAAGTGACCAGTGCAAGTGATGATGAGGTCTCTCTAAAAGACCTGGCAATGTGGAACATGGAATGGAACATGATTCAAAACACAGGGCTGACTAGTGCTTGGGAACACACATTAAGTAATCTTTGAAGTAACTGCCCCACCAATTACAAGATACTCTTAGGGAGCTATTTGGGCAATCAAACTTGTGGTGATCAAGTAATCAGGGGCTCAAGCCATAAAAAATTGGAAAATAAGAAGAAATAATGACCAAGTCTGTAATCACATCTAGTAATTTCTGGGATATCTGATAATGTTCGATCTTGGATTTCCAAAGATCTGGGGAAATAAACGTGAGCTTTTTTTTTTTTAATTATCATTTTGAAGCTCTATGAATTTCTCAGAATTTTCAGGAGATAATGTTAACAGGACTGTTAAACTTTCCCCTTTGAAAAATTCATGTAAATTTAGTGTAGAACCTATGCCTGAATTCTATAATTCAAAGAACATAGCTACAGAAATAGTAACATTTCCTCAACATATAAAGCTTGAAAACAACTCAAGTTAAAATGTGAATCCAGGTTTGAAGCTCAACTGTAATGTGGTTAATTCAAAAAATTTAATGTAACAAACGTCCTTCCTTTTGTAGAAAACTTTCCATGGCTCTGCACAGGAAACATTGCTCTCAGAGTTTCTTCAGAGCTAAGGTTATAGGAAGTGACAACTGATACAGATTAGCTAGGCATTCAAGAAGACATTTGCCATTGGCAATCACTAATAATAGACCAGGAATATTTACTTCTCCATCCAAAAGTGTTGTATATTGCCAACAACCACAGATGCTTTGCAGTTTTCCCATCAAGAATCAGGTATTATTTCCCCACCACATATTCAATATGGGCTAGCCCTTTGACTTTATTTGACAACAGAATGAAGCAGGAGGGACTTCGGGTAAGTTCTGAGTCTGAGCCGAAGGATATCTTGAAGTTTCTGCTTTTGCTCTTTTGGAACACAGTCAACATGTAAATATGCCTGGGTCTTCACGATAAAAAATCCATATAGAGTAATACAGCTTTCCCACCTAAGGCTCCAAACCTGCAAATCCACACATCCCAAACATTAGGATAAAGAAAATTAGAGATGATTCAAACAAATGGAAATATATCCCAAGTTCTTAGATCAGAAGAATACTAGTAAGATGGCCATACTACTCAAAGCAATCTACAGATTTAATGTGATCACTACCAAAATATTCATGACTTTGTCACAGAACTAGAATAAACATCTCTCATCCCATGAGAGACACAGAACTGCCAAAACACCCTGAGGAAAAAGAGCATAACCCTGTCAGACTTCAGACAATACTACTAAGCTACAGTCATCAAAATAGCTTGATATTGGCACAAAAACAGACATGGAGTTCAATGGAACAGAATAGAGAGCCCAAAAATAAACCTACAAACCTATAGTCAACTAATCTATTAATATGACAAAGGAGGCAAGAATGTACAATGAGGAAAAGGCAGTACTTTCAGCAAGTGATATTGGGAAAGCTAGACAGCCCCATAACTCAAAATGGTTTAAATATCTAAATATAAGATATGACAACATACAACTCCTAGAAGAGCACATAGGCAAAATATTCTAGGACATAAAACATAGCATTATTTACTTAGACCAGTCTTCCAAGGCAAAAGAAAAAAAAAAAGGAAAAGTAAACAAATGGGACCTAATTAAAACCTTTTGCATGTCAAATGAAACAATCAATAAAATTAAAAAACAACTGGCAGAATGGGAGAAAATATTTGCAAATGATGCAACCCACAAGAGATTAATATCCAAAATATACAAACAGCTCATACAACTCAATATAAACAAAATTTTACAATGGTTGAAGACTTAAGTAGACATTTCTCCAAAGAAAACATTCAGATGACCAACGGGCACATGAAATGATGATCAACATTGCTAATTATTAGAGAAACACAAATCAACACCACAATGAAATATTATCTTACATCTGTCATAATGGCAATTATCAAAAAGCCTACAAATAATAAATGGTGGAGAGCATTTGGAGAAAAGTGAACCCTCCTACATTGTTAGTGGGAATATAAATTGTTGCATTCACTATGGAAAACATCATGGAGATCTCTTCTAGCAATCCCACGCCTGGGAATATATCTGGAAAAAATTACAATTCTAATTTGAAATCTGTATGCAGGTCAAGAAGAAACAGTTAGAATCGGACCTAGAATAACAGACTGGTTCCAGATTGGGGAAGGAGTACGTCAAGGCTGTATATTGTCAACCTGCTTATTTAACTTATATGCAGAGTACATCATGAGAAATGCCAGGGTGGATGAAACACAAGCTGGAAACAAGACTGCCGGGAGAAATATCAATAATCTCAGATATGCAGATGATATCACCTTTATGGCAGAAAGTGAGGAGAAACTGAAGAGCCTCTTGATGAAAGTGAAAGAGGAAAGTGATAAAGTTGGCTTAAAACTCAACATTCAAAAAACTAAGGTCATGGCATCTGGTTCCATCACTTCATGGCAAATAGATGGGAAACCAATGAAGCACTGATAGGTTGTATTTTCTTGGGCTCCAAAATCACTGCACACGGTGACTGCAACCATGAAATTAAAAGACGCTTTCTCCTTGAAAGAAAAGCTATGACCAGCCTAGACAGCATATTAAAAAGCAGAGACATTACTTTGCCAACAAAAGTCCATCAAATCAAAGCTATGATTTTTCCAGTAGTCATGTATGGATGTGAGAGTTGGACCATAAAGAAAGCTGAATGCTGAAAAATTGATGCTTTTGAACTGGTGTTGGAGAAGACTCTTGATAGTCCTATGGACTACAAGGAGATCAAGCCAGTCAATCCTAAAGGAAATCAGTCCTGAATGTTCATTGGAAGGACTGATGTTGAAGCTGAAACTCCAATACTTTGGCCACCTGATGTGAAGAACCAACTTATTGGAAAAGACCCTGATGCTGAGAAAGATTGAAGGCAGTAGGAAAAGGGGACGACAGAGGATAAGATGGTTGGATGGCATCACCGACTCGACAGACATGAGCTTGACCAACTCCAGAAGTTGGTGATTGACAGGGAAGCCGGGAAAGCTGCAATCCATGGGGTCACAAAGAGCTGGACAAGACTGAGTGACTGAACTGACTGACTAGTTTGAAAAGTTACATGCACCCCAATGTTCACAGAAGCATCATTTACCATAATCCCTTGTGGCTCAGCTGGTAAAGAATTCGTTTGCAATACAGGAGACCTGGGTTCAATCCCTGGGTTGGGAAGATCCCCTGGAGAGGGGAAAGGCTACCCACTCCAGTATTCTGGTCTAGAGAATTGCACAGACTGTATAGTCTATGGGGTTGCAAAGAGTCAGACATGACTGAGCGAGTTTCACTTTCACTTTTCAAGACATGAAAACAACCCACATAACCTGCATGTCCATCAACTGATGATTGGTTTAACAAGATGTGGTATGTATATAAACTGAAATATTAGTCAGTCTTAAAGAAGGAATGAAATATTGCCATTTGCAGCAATATGGATAGACCTAGAAATTATCACACCAAGCGGAGAAAGTCAGATAAAGACAAATACATATATTACATAGCATATATTCACTTATATGTGGAACTTACAAAATAACAGAAATAAATCTACATACAAAACAGAAAGAGACTCACAGACAGAACAAACTTATGGTTACCAAAGGGGAAGGAGGGGATGGACAAATTAGGAGTATGGGATCAGCTGAAACAACTATACATAAAGGGCTTCCCTGGTGGTTCAGCAGTAAAGAATCCACCTGCAATTCAGGAGATGCAGGAGACACAGACTCATTCCCTGGGTTGGGAAGATCCCCTGTAGGAGGAAATGACAACCCACTTCAGTATTCTTGCCTGGGAAGTTTCACGAACAGAGGAACCTGGTAGGCTACAGTCCATGGAGTCCTAGTCAGACATGACCAAAGCAATTGAGCACGCATGCACTCACTATACATAAAATAGATAAGCAACATGGATTTACTGTGTAGCATGGGAAATTACATTCTATTTTGTAATAATGTAGAGTGGAAAATAATCAGAAAGTCCCTAGCCAGAGAGAGGGAGAGGAAGGTAAGGGAGAAGGAAAACAGGAAGAAATAATTCTGCTAGTAGACAGAGGACGAGATGGTTAGATGGCATCACCGACTCAAATGACATGAGTTTCAGCAAGCTCCAGGAGTTGGTGATGGACAGGGAAGCCAGGTGAGCTAGAGTCGGTGGGATCACAAAGAGTCAGACATGACTGAGCAACTGAACTGAGTTGAATAGACTCTCTGGAGTGTATTTGGCTTTCCCTGCTAAATGATCTTACATCAATGTTGAGATGTCCAGTGCCCACACCCACCCACCCTAGCTGGCCTTCTCAGGAAGCTTTTCATCCCAGGCCTCTTAAATTTTATTTCTCCTTGTTTGTCTAACTCTTGATGGAAATATGATAAACTCTTCTGGGACAGATGTTAACTGTTGATAAATCTTGCATCTTTATCTTATCAGATAGACAAAAGCTAATTAGGTTAATTAAAATGCATGGATTTTTATCAACAAATGAACTTGCAAGGAAACTTTATTCCCCACTACTATGACTACTGTACCTCACAGCTTTGGGCAAGAAGCTTACACACCACTAATCTTAAAGTTCTTACTCCTAAAAATGGGTTATTATCCACAATTTCAGTGTTTTTAAAAACTAAACATGTTGAAGTATGCCCCAAGGACCTAGAAACTAATAAATGATCAAGAAATATTATCAAATCCCTTTCCAAAACAGTTGTAAAAATTTACAAAGCTGTCTATATTCCCATTTACCTTAAGCCATGGAATCCTCCAGACACTGACTCTTTTCTCTCTCTTTGGTGCTAAATATTGTGCTAAATGTCTAGTTGATAAATGATGGAATTCATAAGATAAATAATCATTAAAGGAATAAATACAACATTAATATTTACTCATCTCAACAAATGCCATTTTATCAAGCTGAAAGCCCTGAATGAGTAGAGAATTACTGTAAAAATTGCCTTGCTCTCAACTGGGGAAAATATTAGCCAGTGCCTGACTTTCAGAAATTTAGAGATACATTCAGAAGTGCTAGCAGAAGCACAGTTTGAGGTTCTGATCATTTTGGAAGGTTCTTTGACCCCTTCTACCTGGCTGATTAATAATGACATACATTACTTATAATTACATTTCTGGATAATGGATTAATTTTAAGCAAGTTACATAAGAATAAAATTTATTGGTGACTATTTGCAAATATAGTCACAGTGGGATTCATTAAATAGTGAAGTGTTTGGGCAATTAAAGTATGATTTAACAAAAGTGATGTAACACAACTTTTTCAGAAGTACATTGCATTTCAGTACAAATGCAATGCAAATACATTTCAGAAATACACAAAGTGTGTGTGTGTATGTGTGTGTGTGTGTGTGTGTGTGTGTGTGTGTGTATATATATATATATATATGAAAGAAACATCAGGCAAGGCAGTCCTGGATAGTGTAAGATCTATTAGGGATTAATTAGGAGTGTCTTTCATACCTGTTGAAGCAGGAAGTGGTGACGTGCATACTGGTATTTTGCCGATCTCTCAAAGGTCCTTGAAAGATTACTGTATGGTAAACCTATAACTCTTCAGCTGAGTTTTGATCTCTAGGTTCAATAAAGTACTTTTAGAGTAGCATCCACAGAAAATAACAAAGGACAAAAGCATCATGAGACTGAGTGCTAAAAATGACTTTCCATCTTCTATCTTTGATGTGGGTGGCACTCAAGGGCAGGGGAAGGCTTTGCTTCTCTGTCACACTGTGTCTAAGCACAGCAGTCGTACATCCCAGTGTACTCAGGATTTATTGCCCTGGCATCTGTCCAGGATTAATTATTCTATAACAAAGCACTGTTGATTTGAGCTGCATTAAAACAACCCTAAGCTTTGAAATACCATCTCCTAGTACTTCCAGCTTCCACCAGGAATTTCCCAGCTGTGCTGAAAAGAGTAGTAAGCGTAGCTCACCTTAACAAAGACTAAATGTGAAAGATCAACAGCATGCCCCACCTTATCTTTCCTGAACCTTTTCTGATGTAACAGAATTATTGTCAATTATCAAGTGCATATCCTGATACACCTAATTGTGAGATATCAGACCAAGTGACCAACTTTTTCTGGTTTGGGTAGTGCTGGAGTTAGATTTGGCATTGTTGTTCCGCTGACCACTTAACCACCAGTTAGATATGCTGTGGTGCATGACATGACTTAAGACATATAAAAAGTCACCAGTTGCAGGGGCAGTGAGAAACATGGGAAATTAGGGGTACAGGAAATATGTACAGTTAAGTTCAGATCAGTCACTCAGTCAAGTATGACTCTTTGCAATCCCATGAACTGCAGCACACCAGGCTTCCCTGTTGAACCCCTACTCCTCCTGCCTTCAATCTATCCCAGCAGCAGGGTCTTTTCTAATGAATCAGTTTTTCGCATCAGGTGGTCAAAGCATTGGAGCTTCAGCTTCAGCTTCAGCATCAGTCCTTGCAACGAATATTCAGGACTGATTTCCTTTAGGATTAACAGGTTTGATCTCCTTGCAGTCCAGGGGACTCTCAAGAGTCTTCCCCAACACCACAGTTCAAAAGCATCAATTCTTCAGCATTCAGTTTTCTTTATTATCCAACTTTCACAACCATACATGACTACTTGAAAAACCATCGCTTTGACTGGATGGACCTTTGTTGGCAAAGTAATGTCTCTGCTTTTTAATACGCTGTCTATGTTGGTCATAACTTTTCTTCCAAGGAGCAAGTATCTTTTAATTTCATGGCCACAGTCACCATCTGCAGTGATTTTGGAGCCCCCCAAAATAGTCTCTCACTATTTCCATTCTTTTCCCATCTATTTGCCATGAAGTGATGAGACCAGATGCCATGATCTTAGTTTTCGAATGTTGGGTTTTAAGCCAACTTTATCACTCTCCTCTTTCACTTTCATCAATAGGCTCTTTAGTTCTTCTTCACTTTTTGCCATAATGGTGGTGTCATCTGAGTATATGAGGTTATTGACATTTCTCCCAGCAATCTTGACTCTAGCTTGTGCTTCATCCAGCCTGGCATTTCACATTATGTACTTTGCATATAAGTTAAATAAGCAGAGTGACAATATACAGCCTTGATGTACTCTTTTCCCTATTTGGAATCAGTCTGTTGTTCCACGTCCAATTCTAACTGTTGCTGCTTGACCTGTATACATATTTCTCAGGAGGCAGGTAAGGTGGTCTGGTATTTTCATCTCTTTAAGAATTTTCCACAGTCTATTGTGATCTACACAGCCAAAGACTCTGGCATAGTCAATGAAGCAGAAGTAGATTTTTTTTTCTGGAATTCTCTTGCTTTTTTATGATCCAGTGGATGTTGGCAATTTGATCTCTGGTTACTCTACCTTTTCTAAATCCAGCTTGAACATCTGGAAATGCTCAGTTGATGTACTGTTGAAGCCTAACTGACTTTTTCAGCATCACTTTGCTAGTGTGTGAGATAAGTGCAATTATGTGGTAGTATGAACATTCTTAGACATTGCCTTTCTTTGGGATTGGAATGAAAACTGACCTTTTCCAGTCCCTGTGGCCACTGCTCAGCTTTCCAAATTTGCTGGCATATTGCATGCAGCACTTTCACAGCATCATCTTTTATAATTTGAAATAGCTCAGCTGGAATTCCATCACCTCCACTAGCTTTGTTTGTAGTGATGCTTCCTAAGGCCCATCTCTTTGCAATCCAGAATGCCTGGCTCTAGGTAAATGATCAAACCATCATGGGTATCTAGCTCATTAAGATCATTTCTTTTTATAGTTCTATATATTCTTGCCACCTCTTCTTAATATTTTCTGCTTCTGTTAGGTCCATACCTTTGGGCCTTTTAATGTACCCATCTTTGTATGAAATGTTCCCTTGATATCTCTATTCTTAAAGAAATCTCTAGTCTTTCCCATTCTGTTGTTCTCCTCTATTTCTTTGCATTGATCACTGAGGAAGGTTTTCTTATCTCTCCTTGCTATTCTTTCCAATTCTGCATGCAGATGGGTATATCTTTCCTTTTCTCCTTTGCCTTTCACTTTTCTTTTGTAAGCTATTTGTAAGGCCTCCTCAGACAACCATTTTGCCTTTTTGCATTTCTTTTTTCTTGGGGATGCTCTTGATCACTCTCTCCCATACAATGTCCCAAATCTCTGTCCATAGTTCTTAAGGCCTCCTATCAGATCTAATCCCTTGAATCTATTTGTCACTTCCACTGCATAATTGTAAGGGATTTGATTTAGGTCATACCTGAATGGTCTAGTGGTTTCCCCTACTTTCTTCAAATTAAGTTTGAATTTGGCAATAAGAAGTTCATGATCTGAGCCAAAGTCAGCTCCCAGTCTTGTTTTTGCTGACTTTATGGAGCTTCTCCATCTTTGGCTGCAGAGAATATAATCAATCTGATTTCAGTGTTGCCCATCTGGTGATGTCCACATGTAGAGTGTCCTCTCGTGTTGTTGGAAGAAGGTATTTGTAATGACCAGTGCGTTATCTTGGCAAAACTCTGTTAGCCTTTGCCCTTCTTCATTTTGTACTTCATGGCCAAACTTGCCTGTTACTCCAGATATCTCTTGATTCCTACTTTTGCATTCCAGTCCCCTATGATGAAAAAGACATCTTTTTTTGTTGTTAGTTCTAGAAGGTCTTGTAGGTCTTCATAGAACTGTTCAACTTCAATTTCTTTAGCATTAGTGGTTGGGATATAGACTTGGATTACTGTGATACTGAATGATTTGCCTTGGAAACGAACAGAGATCATTTTATCATTTTTGAGATTGCACCCAAGTATTGCATTTTGTACTCTTTTGTTGACTATTTCATTTCTATTTCATTTCTTCTAAGGTATTCTTGCTAACAGTAGTATATATAATGATCATCTGAATTAAGTTTGCCTATCCCAGTCCATTTTAGTTCACTGATTCCTAAAATGTTGAGGTTCATTCTTGCCATCTCCTGTTTAACCACTTTCAATTTACCTTGATTTATGGACCCAACCTTCTTTATAGCATCGGACTTGACTTTCACCACAAGACACATTCATAATTGGGCATTTCCACTTTGGATCAGTCTCTTCATTAGTTCTAGAGCTATTTTGCTCTTCTCTAGTAGTACATTGGGCACCTACCGACCTGCAGAGCTCATCTTTCAGTGTCGTATCTTTTTCCCTTTTCTCCTGTGGAGTGTCTCCTGCAGAGGCACAGGTCAGCAGTAGCCTGCTGCAGGGACAGGGGCTCTGGCTACAGCAGACCAGGGATGCACAGTGTGTGGCATAAGTCCTCTTGGAGGGAGTCACCATTAGCCCCACCATATAGTCTCCCAGCAGACGACCCACAAACTGGAGAACAATTACACCAAAGAAGTCCTCACACTATTGCAAAAGTTCTAGGGCTGAAAACAGATTTCCCAACCTGAGGATCCAGCAAAGGGACTGAGAATCCCCAGGGAATTTGACTTTGAAGGCCAGTGAGAGCTGATTACAGAATTTCCACAGGACTGGGAAAACAGACTCCTTGAGGACACAAATGAAACACTGTGCACACAAGAACCCAGAAGAAAGGAGCAGTGACCCCAAAAGAGGCTGAGACACACTTTCCTGTGAGTGTCCAAGAGTCTCTGGCAAAGGTGTGGGTTGATATTGGCCTGCCGTGGGGTGAGGAGCATTGAATAAAACGGTCCTGGGAGCTGTGACATGCTGGTACAAGTCCTTTTGAAGAAGGTTGCCATTACTGCTATTACCCTTACAATACTTAGGCCTCAGGCCAAACTACAAGGAGGGAACACAGCCACACCCATCAACCGAAAACTGCATTATAGACTTACTAAGCATGGCCCTGATTCACCCATCAGAGTGAGACCCAGATACCCCCACAGCCAGCCCCTCCCATCACAAAACTTCCAGAAGCCCCTTATCCTTCACCATCAGAGGGCAGACAGAATGAAAACCACAGTTACAAAAAACTAATCAAACTGATCACATGGATCACAGCCTTGTCTAACTCAATGAAACTATGAGCCATGCCATGTAGGGCCACCCAAGATGGACCGGTCAAGGTGGAAAGTTCTGATAAAACATGGTCCACTGGAGAAGGAAACGGCAAACTACTTCAGTATTCTTGCCTTAAGAACCCCATGAACAGTATGAAAAGACATATGCACAGGTAATACCAAATCAGAAATCCTGCTGCAGAACATATAAACAGTAGTCTGACAACTGTCACTGTCACCTGAACCCCCAAAACAGAAAAGTTAATATCAGTGGTAAACTTTTAAGATTTCTGTCTGTTGCTGTTCTCTCCAAATAGATAGAAAAATTACACCCTTGTTGGCACAACACTTATAAACACAAAAAGCATGAGACTGTTATGCTTAATAAACTAACTCTATACCAAAGGTACATAGTAGTCCCTATATATCAATTTTATCCCAATGATATCACTATAATTGATAATATTTTATTTCAATAAACTCCCAGCTAATAATTTCAATACACTAGGGGACACAGCCCAGAAATCCAAACACATTAAAATAATCAAAACTTAATCCATATAAAAGGCATAACACAGCACAGATTTAACCAATTGTTTCCAGAGTTTAAGCATTCCTAGGGATAAAACTAGAAAATTCCTCATCTTCACTGTGTCATGTGCCAGAAACTGTTAACAGCCCTGAATATATAGCAGTGAACAAGACAAATGGGCTCCAAATTTCCATACAACTTAAATTTTAGTAAGAAAAAAAAATAATGAATAAGAGATTATTAAACAAACTTCAGTCATACCTAATCGAGTGCCATGAAGGATGTAAATTGCTAATCTAATACAGAAGAACCAGGTTTGAGGCAACCTGCTTTATATCAGTGTTGTCAAGGAAGATCTTATTGAATGACACAGTCTGACATACAAGTGTATGGATGAGTGTAAAACATTTCAGGTAGGCAAGTCCAGCTGGTCGAACAGTGCTGAGCAGGGTATGAGTTTGATAATTCAGAAGAAAAAAAATTATCTTCATGGTTTGAGCTCTTGGATATCAGGAAAGATGAACAAAGAGAGAGGAAAATGTTTATTTGCTTTCTCTAGTGGAGTTTATGAGCTCCCCAAGACACCCAAGACAGAGTGTCGAGACTATGCCTTCTGGCTTTTATGGAAAGCACAGAGAACTGACATATACAGACTAGAGTCTCACAAAGTTCAACATCTCTAACAGATGTGTTTTTCCCATGTTTCTCTTTCTCTTACTGAACTGTCTCCTCTGAAAACCTACTTATTAGGGCTTGAGGTGGTGGCATTAATCATGGCAACCCTAACGGAGAAGTTGCTGAAGTAATTAATGCTAGAGCTGAAGAATATCATCTCTTTGCCTTTGGCTGGTAGCCTCAACTCAGATTCCTAATGTGGAGACTCTACTCCCCACGGACCCCATAACACATGCCTTCATGTATTGCCTTCACTGCAGAACTGGTTACATTACAATACCAGGTGAGCATTCTTCTCAAACATTAAAGTCTGTTATGTCAGGGAGTAAAAACACGTGGCTTGATGGTTAACAAGACCTAAACTTAGACTAGAGTGCAAAATTTTAAGGAAACTTTAGCTCAATCTTTCTAAAAAAGAGCTTTCAACAATATAAACAAATCATCTTATTGATACTATGTTTTCCATCCCTGGAGGCATTAAAGCAACAGTTTTTGGACTTGTAAGTGATGTTGCATAAAGAGAATCTTCTCCCTGTGAGAAAGATTGTTTTAGAAATGTCCTATGGTCCTTTCTATCTCTAAGAAGCTGAGAAAGAGTCTATTATTAAGTGATTTACTGCAAAAACAGTTCCTGGTTGCCTGAGAGAAAAAAAAGAATAGTTTCTCGAAATGCTTGGGCTACTACTTACTACATCATAGATACAGTATGTATTCACCATGGATAGAGAAAATGCTGTTGGTTGGTTGGGAAGGTTTTAAGATATCTGAATCACTGGATTTGAGTCTTGGTTACATTGCTTGGATCCCATTAGTCTTCCCTGAAAACATAAGCATTATAGCCATGAATATGAATTCCAGTTGCTGTTAATCTTTTGAATTCAGTGTCCCATTTTGATGAGAAACTTCTTGCAATGCTCTTTCACTACCCTCAAATTAGGTTCAAAATAATAAATCCTACCTATATATATATATATAATCTCAAAACTAACAAATAATGCTACCACTATACTCAAAGGAGAAAAATAGCAGTGGTTTATAGCAAATAATGCTCATGTCAATATGTAAATAAATTGACACTACTATACTGAAAAACACTCAGATGTATATCCTACAGAGAGAATCACTGTGAATGTGACAATAACAAAGGTAGACTAATTTCAGAGTGTTTTTATTAATGATCCAAACTCTATAAACAGCATAACTGTTGGCAACATGATTTTTTATAATAATGAACAACTCTTGAAGTTTCTAAACAAAACAGAATACAATCTTAGCTCAGTTGACAGAGCAGTTCACCCCCCAAAAAATTTTGAGACTAGGCAAAATGTGTTTTCTTTTTATATGCACGATGAACCTAGGTTCTAAGTTCTGGTCATGATAAACAGAGTAGTCTAGGTGATATTAAAATGTCAGATAGAGGACACTTTTAAAAAATTACTTATGTCTTTATTTATTTTTGGCAATGCTGGGTCTTCACTGCTGCATGGGCTTTTCTCTAGTTGTGGCCGATGGGGACTGCTCCAGTTGTGGTGTGTGGGCTTCTCATTGAGGTGCTTCTCTTGTTGCGGAGCACAGGCTCCAGGGCACTCAGGCTTCAGTGGCTGCAGCTCGTGGGCTCGGTAGCTGTGGTTCCCAGGCTCTAGGGCACAGATTCAGTAACTGTGGAGCACAGGCGTGGTTGCTTCACGGCACGTGGGAGCTTCCCAGACCAGAGACTGAGCTCATATCTCCTGTTTCGGCAGAGAAATTCTTTATCACTGAGCCATCAGGGAAGCCCTAGATGACAATTCTTTTTGTTCTTAGGTACTCCATCCATTGTGACTGTGTGGATCACTACAAACTGCAGAAAATTCTTAAAGAGATGGGAATACCAGACCACCTGCCTCCTGAGAAATCTGTATGCAGGTCAGGAAGCAACAGTTAGAACTGGACATGGAGCAACACACTGGTTCAAAATTGGGAAAGGAGTATGTCAAGGCTCTGTATTGTTACTCTGCTTATTTAACTTATATGCAGAGTACATCATGCAAAATGCTGGCCTGGATGAAGCACAAGCTGGAATCAAGATTACCAGGAGAAATATCAATAATCTTAGATACACAGATGACACCACCCTTATGGCAGAAAATGAAGAACTAAAGAGTCTCTTGATGAAAGTGAAAGAGGAGAGTGAAAAAGTTGGCTTAAAACTCAACATTCAGAATGGTGGAAATAAATGAAGCAGACAGGAAAAAAGAAAAAAGACTCAAAAGAAATGAGGACAACCTCAGGGACCTCTGGGACAATGTGAAACGCCCCAATATTCGAATCATAGGAGTCCCAGAAGAAGAAGACAAAAAGAAAGGCCATGAGAAAATACTCGAGGAGATAATAGCTGAAAACTTCCCTAAAATGGGGAAGGAAATAGCCACCCAAGTCCAAGAAACCCAGAGAGTCCAAAACAGGATAAACCCAAGGTGAAACACCCCAAGACACATATTAATCAAATTAACAAAGATCAAACACAAAGAACAAATACTAAAAGCAGCAAGGGAGAAGCAACAAATAACACACAAAGGGATTCCCATAAGGATAACAGCTGATCTATCAATAGAAACCCTCCAGGCCAGAAGGGAATGGCAGGACATACTGAAAGTAATGAAAGAGAATAACCTACAACCTAGATTACTGTACCCAGCAAGGATCTCATTCAGATACGAAGGAGAATTCAAAAGCTTTACAGACAAGCAAAAGCTGAGAGAATTCAGCACCACCAAACCAGCTCTTCAACAAATGCTAAAGGATCTTCTCTAGACAGGAAATACAGAAAGGTTGAATAAACGTGAACCCAAAACAACAAAGTAAATGGCAACGGGTCCACACCTAACAATAATTACCTTAAATGTAAATGGGTTGAATGCCCCAACCAAAAGACAAAGATTGGCTGAATGGATACAAAAACAAGACCCCTATATATGCTGTCTACAAGAGACCCACCTCAAAACCAGAGACACATACAGACTAAAAGTGAAGGGCTGGAAAAAAATATTTCATGCAAACGGAGACCAAAAGAAAGCAGGAGTCGCAATACTCTTATCAGATAAAATAGACTTTCAAATAAAGGATGTGAAAAGAGACAAAGAAGGACACGACATAATGATCAAAGTATCAATCCAAGAAGAAGATATAACAATTATAAATATATATGCACCCAACATAGGAGCACCGCAATATGTACGGCAAACGCTAACAAGTATGAAAGAAGAAATTAATAGTAACACAATAATAGTGGGAGACTTTAATACCCCACTCACAACTATGGATAGATCAACTAAACAGAAAATCAATAAGGAAACACAAACCTTAAATGATACAATGGACCAGCTAGACCTAGTTGATATCTATAGGACATTTCACCCCAAAACAATCAACTTCACCTTTTTCTCAAGCGCACACGGAACCTTCTCCAGAATAGATCACATCCTGGGCCATAAATCTGGTCTTGGAAAATTCAAAAAAATTGAAATCATTCCAGTCATCTTTTCTGACCACAGTGCAGTAAGATTAGATCTCAATTACAGGAAAAAAATTGTTAAAAATTCAAACATATGGAGGCTAAATAACACGCTTCTGAATAACCAACAAATCATAGAAGAAATCAAAAAAGAAATCAAAATATGTATAGAAACGAATGAAAATGAAAGCACAACAACCCAAAACCTATGGGACACTGTAAAAGCAGTGCTAAGGGGAAGGTTCATAGCATTACAGGCTTACATCAAGAAACAAGAAAAAAGCCAAATAAATAACCTAACTCTACACCTAAAGCAATTAGAGAAGGAAGACATGAAGAACCCCAGGGTCAGCAGAAGGAAAGAAATCTTAAAAATTAGGGCAGAAATAAATGAAAAAGAAACTAAAGAGACCATAGCAAAAATCAACAAAGCTAAAAGCTGGTTTTTTGAAAAAATAAACAAAATTGACAAAACATTAGCAAGACTCATTAAGAAACAAAGAGAGAAGAACCAAATTAACAAAATAAGAAATGAAAAGGGTGAGATCACAACAGACAACACTGAAATCCAAAGGATCATAAGAGACTACTACCAGCAGCTCTATGCCAATAAAATGGACAACTTGGATGAAATGGACAAATTCTTAGAAAAGTATAACTTTCCAAAACTGAACCAGGAAGAAATAGAAGATCTTAACAGAACCATCACAAGCAAGGAAATCGAAACTGTAATCAAAAATCTTCCAGCAAACAAAAGCCCAGGACCAGATGGCTTCACAGCTGAATTCTACCAAAAATTTAGAGAAGAGCTAACACCTATCTTACTCAAACTCTTCCAGAAAATTGCAGATGAAGGTAAACTCCCAAACTCATTCTATGAGGCCACCATCACCCTAATTCCAAAACCAGACAAAGATGCCACAAAAAAAGAAAACTACAGGTCAATATCACTGATGAACATAAATGCAAAAATCCTTAACAAAATTCTAGCAAACAGAATCCAACAACATATTAAAAAAATCATACACCATGACCAAGTGGGCTTTATCCCAGGAATGCAAGGATTCTTTAATATCCGCAAATTGATCAACGTAATACACCACATTAACAAATTGGAAGATAAAAACCATATGATTATCTCAATAGATGCAGAGAAAGCCTTTGACAAAATTCAACACTCATTTATGATTAAAACTCTCCAGAAAGCAGGAATAGAAGGAACATACCTCAACATAATAAAAGCTATATATGACAAACCCACAGCAAGCATCACCCTCAATGGTGAAAAATTGAAAGCATTTCCTCTGAAATCAGGAACAAGACAAGGATGCCCACTCTCACCACTACTATTCAACATAGTGTTGGAAGTTTTGGCCACAGCAATCAGAGCAGAAAAAGACGTAAAAGGAATCCAGATAGGAAAAGAAGAAGTGAAACTCTCGCTGTTTGCAGATGACATGATCCTCTACATAGAAAACCCTAAAGACTCTTCCAGAAAATTACTAGAGCTAATCAATGAATATAGTAAAGTTGCAGGATATAAAATTAACACAAAGAAATCCCTTGCATTCCTATATACTAACAATGAAAAAACAGAAAGAGAAATTAAGGAAACAATACCATTCACCATTGCAACAAAAAGAATAAAATACTTAGGAGTATATCTACCTAAAGAAACAAAAGACCTATACACAGAAAACTATAAAACATTGATGAAAGAAATCAAAGAGGACACAAACAGATGGAGAAACATACCGTGTTCATGGATTGGAAGAATCAATATTGTCAAAATGGCTATTCTACCCCAAAGCAATCTATAGATTCAATGCAATCCCTATCAAGCTACCAACGGTATTTTTCACAGAACTAGAACAAATAATTTCACAATTTGTATGGAAATACAAAAAACCTCGAATAGCCAAAGTAATCTTGAGAAAGAAGAATGGAACTGGAGGAATCAACCTGCCTGACTTCAGACTCTACTACAAAGCCACAGTCATCAAGACAATATGGTACTGGCACAAAGACAGAAATATAGATCAATGGAACAGAATAGAAAGCCCAGAGATAAATCCACGAACCTATGGACACCTTATCTTTGACAAAGGAGGCAAGGATATACAATGGAAAAAAGACAATCTCTTTAACAAGTGGTGCTGGGAAAACTGGTCAGCCACTTGTAAAAGAATGAAACTAGAACACTTTCTAACACCATACACAAACATAAACTCAAAATGGATTAAAGATCTAAATGTAAGACCAGAAACTATAAAACTCCTAGAGGAGAACATAGGCAAAACACTCTCTGACATAAATCACAGCAAGATCTTCTATGACCCACCTCCCAGAATATTGGAAATAAAAGCAAAACTAAACAAATGGGACCTAATGAAACTTAAAAGTTTTTGCACAACAAAGGAAACTATAAGTAAGGTGAAAAGACAGCCCTCAGATTGGGAGAAAATAATAGCAAATGACGAAACAGACAAAGGATTAATCTCAAAAATATACAAGCAACTCCTGAAACTCAATTCCAGAAAAATAAATGACCCAATCAAAAAATGGGCCAAAGAACTAAACAGACATTTCTCCAAAGAAGACATACAGATGGCTAACAAACACATGAAAAGATGCTCAACATCACTCATTATCAGAGAAATGCAAATCAAAACCACAATGAGGTACCATTACACGCCAGTCAGGATGGCTGCTATCCAAAAGTCTACAAGCAATAAATGCTGGAGAGGGTGTGGAGAAAAGGGAACCCTCTTACACTGTTGGTGGGAATGCAAACTAGTACAGCCACTATGGAAAACAGTGTGGAGATTTCTTAAAAAACTGGAAATAGAACTGCCATATGACCCAGCAATCCCACTTCTGGGCATACACACTGAGGAATCCAGATCGGAAAGAGACACGTGCACCCCAATGTTCATCGCAGCACTGTTTATAATAGCCAGGACATGGAAGCAACCTAGATGCCCATCAGGAGATGAATGGATAAGGAAGCTGTGGTACATATACACCATGGAATATTACTCAGCTGTTAAAAAGAATTCATTTGAATCAGTTCTAATGAGATGGATGAAACTGGAGCCCATTATACAGAGTGAGGTGAGCCAGAAAGATAAAGAACATTACAGTATACTAACGCATATATACGGAATTTAGAAAGATGGTAACAATGGCCCTATATGCAGGGCAGAAGAAGAGACGCAGAAGTACAGAACAGACTTTTGAACTCTGTGGGAGAAGGGGAGGGTGGGATGTTTCGAAAAAACAGCATGTATATTATCTGTGGTGAAACAGACCACCAGTCCAGGTGGGAGGCATGACTCAAGTGCTCGGGCCTGTTGGGCTGGGAAGATCCAGAGGAATCGGGTGGAGAGGGAGGTGGGATGGGAGACCGGGATGGGGAATTCGTGTAACTCTATGGCTGATTCACATCAATGTATGACAAAACCCACTGAAAAATAAAAAAAAAAATAAAAAAAAATTAAAAAAAAAAACTCAACATTCAGAAAACTAAGATCATGGCATCCAGTCCCATCACTTCATGGCAAATATTGGGAAACAGTGACAGACTTTATTCTGGGGGGCTCCAAAATCACTGCAGATGGTGACTGCAGCCATGAAATTAAAAGACGCTTTCTCCTTGAAAGAAAAGCTATGATCAACCTAGCCAGCATATTAAAAAGCAGAGACATTACTTTGCCAACAAAGGTCCGTCTAATCAAAGCTATGGTTTTTCCAGTAGTCATGTATGGATGTGAGAGTTGGACGATAAAGAAAGCTGAACACCAAAGAATTGATGCTTTTGAACTGTGCTGTTGGAGAAGACTCTTGAGAGTCCCTTGAACTGCAAGGAGATCCAACCAGTCCATCCTAAAGGAAATCAGTCCTGAATATTCATTGGAAGGACTGATGTTGAAGCTGAAACTCCAATACTTTGACCACCTGACGAGAAGAACTGACTCATTTGGAAAGACCCTGATGCTGGGAAAGATTGAAGGCAGGAGGAGAAGGGGATGACAGATGAGATGGTTGGACGGCATCACCTCGATGGACATGAGTTTGAGCAAGCTCTGGGAGTTGGTGAAGGACAGGGAAGCCTGGCATGCTGCAGTCCATGGGGTTGCAAAGAGTCGGACATGACTGAGTTACTGAACTGAACTTAACTGAACTTCATCCACTGCAAAACATCTGAGATTCCTGACCTCTATCTATTAATGCTTCCCCATCCTCATTAACGTAAAAAAAAATAGAAGAAAAGTCCACCCACAAATGTCCAAAACAGCACCTGTGGAAATGCTAAGTTTTTTAAGAGTTCTGGCATTGGAGTAAGAGCACAGATACAGTATCTTCACTTCCCTTAGCTGTGGGAGGATGTTAGAGCCAAGTGAAAAGTTAAACAGGATTGACTTTCTGAACCAGTAAGGATTCCCTGTAGCCGAGGCACCTTAATAGCACCAGTTTCAAAGTGACCCGAGGAGGCACATCCTTCAGTGCACTGACCCAGATGTGAGTGTGGTGATTTCAGATCACTGGAGGTAGGCCTCTCAGATGAAGGACTTCCTTTTGAAATTAGCAAATGAAAGCTCATGCCTCTTCATGCAACCCTAGTGTTGGGGCTACCTTGCAAACCATTTCTCTGCCTGAATCATCTGGGTTTCTGAGTGGTTATTTAAAGCTACAAGCAGCTTTCATTCAGTTTAATCTGGTGACCTTTCTTCACATGAAACTAACCTATGTGACATCCTTTATTCCTGATGAAAAAGTTAATACAATTTATTAATTTCAAAATTACCAAATACCATTTCATCAGTGAAAGTGTGAATAAGGAGATACATTAAAGTTAGCACTTAGAAGAACTGAGGGAAAGATGAGGATGTACAGAAGGGATGGGGAAAGAGACATCTTGTCAACATCTAATTCTCAGAAGAGCTCCAGAATTGATGGGTCATCCACCTTTTATTGCATCTCTCAATATATATATCATTTCAAACTAATAACTTCCAAAACTGTTGAAAGAACTATTTTATTTTGCTCTAAATTTTTCCTGTTAGCAAATCAAATTCTCCAGATTTGCACAGAAGGGGTAAAATTTCAATGAATGCATGCCAATGTTCAGTCAGCTGTTCTCATTTTCCAACATCCCTATCCAGATTTCCCCGAGCTCCACCCACACAGAAAGAGGAAATATGGTCAGAAGTGGACAAAATGGGCAAAATGTTTCTCCCAGAACAGCATCATCACAGTGTGTGTGTGTGTGTGTGTGTGTGTGTGTGCATGTGTGTGATAGATATAGGGATAGACCTAGAATGGGGGTGGGGTGGGGAGAGACTGAGAAAGGGAGGGTGGGTGAGAGAGAAAAAGAGAGAGGGAGAGAGTTAGTTCCTGGAAAACAAAATATTCATTGCTACAGAAAGGAAATAAGGAAAACCTTATGAACAAACAGGTTCTTTACAGTCTTTAATGCAAAACAGCTGTTCACATCATTCTGCTGACTCACCATTTACAAAGCACTTTCCCAAGCATGATTCCATTTCATCCTCGCTGCAAACCACTGGTGTAGCTATGATTGTCCCAAATTTATAAGTAAGGAAATAGAGGCACAAAGATGTTCATAACTTTCCTTAAAGGGGACCAAAAGATCAAGTCATCTGACTCTAGGTTTAGAGCTCTTTTTTTTAATGTTACTTATTCATATAAATTGAGTTTGTTAAATTATAGGCAAGTTGAGCAGAAAGGCCCAAATAGATGTAATATGTAAAGGTACCCAACTCAAGTTCTGATTGTTGTTTTATAAATATATTGTGAAGATAACTAATTTCTATAGCTCAATAAGTAAAATAATAAGCTCTAAGAGTAAGACTGGAATTTTCTGATGGACTTAGTATGATTGGTTTGGAAAGAGATTGAAGACTTTAAACTCTGCCTCTCAGGAAAAGTAGCATAAGGTATTTAACACCCTGTGATTTTAAATAACATTTGATGGTAATGGTGAGAATATGACATCTGTAAGAATATGTATGATGCAAGTGATTAGAAAATGCTCCAGATATTTTTCACATATAAATCCTATTTAAATATAATTTGATAATAAGTGATGTCTTACATTGAAAAATACAAATGATTTAATTGAGTTTTCTGCTTCACACAAAGAATAGTTGTTTTCCACAGTGTAAAATTCTTATTAATCACATTTTGAATATAAACCTAGCTACAAAGATGGGTCAGTATGTATGTATTGAATGTTATAGTGAGAGCTTGACCTGTTGGCAGCGTTGTGTCAAAGAATTATAGCACTGGTCCCCAACCTTTTTGGCATCAGGGATTGGTTTCATGGAAGACAATTTTTCCATGGCCTGAGGGGAGATGCAGACAATGGAGAGTGGCTGTAAATATAGATGAAGCTCTGCTCCCTTGCCTGCCACTCACCTCCTGCTGGACCAGTCCATGGCCTGGAGGTTGGGGAGCCCTGAATTATAGGATCATAAGGTCACCATTGGTGAGCTTTTATTTTAATCTTATTTTAAGACTTAAGACAATCTGGTCTTAGACCCTAGGATATTTCTAAGAATGGGGAGACTCTCTAGCAGGTATCTGCCACTATCCTGACATGTGAACTTCTCAACCCTGGAACCATGTGTCAGAGTTGGCGAGTTCAGTGACTTCTCATGGACTCAGCCTGCATTACATATCCAAGAACACAGCAGAAAACGATCCCCACTATGTGCTAGCACTGTGCTGAGTGTTTTCATCCAGGTTTTTCTATTTTATCCTCACATATTCCTTGGAGGTGTTATGTTAAATAAGGTTATGCTAGAAGCTCTCACAAAAGAAATCCATACTTTCAGAGCTTCTTATACTAGATATTTCTCACAGAAAAATCAGAAAAATGTTCTTAGTTTGTAGGCAGTTTTCCTCCATGTGGTGACTCAGAGGTCAAAGTTCCTTTCACCAGGAGAGACTAAAATCTCCTATAGTAGGAATAAGCAAACTCTGGCCTGGGGGCTAAATCTGGCTGCTAACTGGTTTTGTTTGTTGTTTTGTTTTTAATGATCCATGAGTGAAGAATGTTTTTTACATTTTTAAATAGTAGAGACAAAACAGAAATCTAACATTTCCTGACACATAAAAATTATATGAAATTCATTTTTAGTGTCCCTACACAAATTATTTTTGAGACACAGCTATGCTTATCTGGCGTACATATTGCCTGTGACTGCTTTTGCTCTAAAAGGCAGAATTGAAGAGTTGCCACAGAAATTGTGTCATTCACAAAGCCAAAAAATATTTACTATCTGGCTTCAGTGAACTTAATGTGTACTTCAAACATTCGTATGTTGAAGCCCTAATTCCCAGTGTGATGGTATTAGCAGGAGGGTCTTTGGGGAGCAATTACTTTCAGATGAAGTCATGAGGTACAGCCCCTGTGATGGGAGCAGTGACTTTACAAGCAGAGAATGAGGACTGGAGCTCGCTCTCCCTCTCTCATTCTGCCTGTCTCTCTGAGATATGTGAGAACACAGGAAGAAGGGTGACCATCTGCAAGGTGAGAGGAGGGCCTTCACCAAGAGCCCAAACATGCTGACATCCCTGACCTCATATTTTGAGCTTGTGGGAAACAACTGTTTAAGGCATCTGCTATTGTTATGGCAGCTCAAGCTGACTAAGGCATTGTCCCTTAACAGAAAAAGTCTGTTGACTGTGACTCTAGAACTTTCTGACAGACTGAAGTTCTACCCACAGAAAGAGAGTGGGAAACAAACTCTAACTCAAATTTGAGAGACGTTAGTGGCTTTCCCAAAGTCTTAGGATTCCATGTTGCATATCCAGGATTCAAACATAGATCTCTCTGACCTCAACTCTCAAAATCTAACTATTTTTTCCTTTACTTTTAGGCTCTTGAATCTCCTCACTAATGTATTCATTTATAATTTTCTAAAAGGATGTATCTTTGGGAAACTGATGTCAGGCAAATATGCCTCATCACATTGTTTTACTTTAACAGGCATTGAACTCTAGCTATGCTCTGATAATAACTTAGAAAAAAAAGCATTTAGTATGAAATTAAAAAACCCAGTGTGACTCTGCATGTAATGACTATGTGCCAACCAGTTAATAAATCTTTAGAACAATAGCACTGTTCCCAATAATGTTTTGTATTTCAAAATGATTAATTTTAAACAGTACTTTATATCCCTTGTGTATGATGTCTCAGATCCCATGAGATAAGCAAAACAATCTCTATGCTACTGTGGAACAGAAATAAAATATGATAGGATTTTCTGATGACTCTGAGGAGTTGAATGGCTCCTATGGGACTGCCAAGTTAATTAAAATGAACACAGGATTACTATAGTCTATTATGGCACAATTATGCGCTTCCCTCCTTTTTTGTTCCCTCCTTAAAGACTTTATAATAAAGGTCAAAGTGAGAAAAATAAATGACAATTTTTCTAGTTATACTTTTGAATGGGATGTGTTCCACTAAATTTAACGGGACCTAAGTTTGCTAGGTTGGAATTCCTTGATGACCACCACCTCATGTATAAGGGGATAGAAGAACTAGAAAGAAATGGTCATGAACTACTTGTAATCACAACTGCTCTAGGTGTACTTACCTTATACTTAGACCTGCAGAACAAACAGAGACAAAATGGTCAACTGATGAAGTGGTAGAGGAAGTAGGAGAGACAACATCCTGAGATTAATATACAAAGACTGGGCACACAATGGGTTTCTTTCTTTAAAAATACTTCATTTAAACTATACTCCAACTGTCTATCTAGCATTTGTAATTGTCCACACACACAGACATGCAACATTCCTAACAAATGAGAGAATATCTTTCATTTAGGTGGGATGCTTGATGTATAGCAAACAGAGGATTTGAACATACAACTTTCTTTACCTTTTGACATCATGTTGCCACTGGTACTTCCCTGGTAGCTCAGTGGCAAAGAATCTGCCTGCAATACCGGACAAGAAAAGATGTAGGTTCCATCCTTGGATTGGGAAGAACCCCTGAAGAAGGGCATGGAAACCCACTCCAGTATTCTAGTATTCTTGCTTGGAGAATCCCATGTACAGAGGAGCCTGATGTTCTACAATCCATAGTGTCATGAAGAGTCAGACACAACTGAAGTGACTGAGCACACACACATGTCCATTGTGCCTCTAGTGTGATGGCCACTCATTCTCCATCCATGTTTAATTTCACCCTACCCATCAGTTCTCTCTCGAAGCCATAACTGAGCATAACCTGGTTTTTGTGGGCCAGTGTTAAAGGTTATACACCTCTCAAAGCCATCATATCAGAGAGTCTACAGCCAAATACCATGTCAGTTGAAGTCTTTTTAGTTCCAGGTATCAGAAAAATGGGCTCAAGCAGGGCAAATAATGAAATTAATTGAGGATTACTATTTAGGCACACATAATTTTTTTTACACATAATTATTATAATGAATAACATCCAGTAAGCCTTGACTCACTAGCTCAATGACATCTCCAAGGACTTGGTTTTCTCCATCTTTTGTCTTTATCTTCTACAGTATCCATTTCATTCCAAAACCTATCCCTTCAATATTTCAAGGAAGAAACCAGAAAATCCAGAAATAACATGGCTCTTCTTTCACAATGAACAGTAAAGGAATCAGCTTCAACCGAACTATCTTGAAACACCTCCTCAACTGCATTTTAATTATACAGTCTTATATCCCATGCCCAACCCTGAATCAACTCTTGTCATCAGGGTATTGAATAGACACTTGTTCTAGCCCCAGTCTTATTCTCTAGTCTTAAAGTATGGGAAAAGTCAATTTCTTGGAAACCACGTGAAATCACAAATAAAAACCAGCTGCTACCAAGCAGAAAAAAGGGGATGGATGCTGCAGAAACATATTAATCAAAATAGGGTAATTATTTTGTGATAACAAATGATCCCCAGATCTCAGTAGCCTAAAACAACAAATGTTCATTTGTGCTATTCTTTCATCATTGCCAGCTGGGCATTCTGCTCTATGTCATCACTGGTTTCCAGGACCCAGTTTATAGAATGGGTGCTTTCTGGATATTTAACAAATAGATTAAAAGAGGGAGAAGAGACTATGAAGACATACACACTCACTTTTAAAGAGTCTCCACATCAATTTTGATTGAATGTCAAAAATAGGTGATAAGATCACAGAGGAGAGGAACTGCATGTTCATGGAAGGGAAGGGTTAAAATATTTATGAGAAGCCTTCATAAATATTCTAAGAAACAACCAACAAGTAGCCATCATATCTATCCTGAGTTAGAGAAAAAGTTTAAACACCACAAAAGTGTTTAAAGAGGATGATGCTATAAACTTGAAGAATTAGGGTCTCTCTAGCTTCAGTGGTAAAGAAACCACCTGTAATGCAGGAGGTGTGGCAGGAGCCATGTGTTCAGTCCTGGGGTCAGGAAGATCCCCTGAAAGAAGAAATGGCAACCCACTCCAGTATTCTTGCCTGGAGAATTCTACGGACAGAGGAGCCTGGCAGACTACAGTCCAGGGGGTTACAAAGAGTTAGACACGACTGAGCAACAACAGCAGCTGGGAAAGATGTTGAATTGCTGTCAGGTGCTCCCTTAATTCTTATCCCTTCATTGATATTTCCATTGCATAATAATAGCTCTGTCACAAAGTTTATATAGCAGGAGGATCAACTAGAATAAAGAAAGTACATGGAGTTAGCAAGAATACAGTTACAATTATTACTTTATATAATTTTATGTATTTTAAAGAAGATGAGAGAAGAAACCACAAGTACATATAGAGAGAGCTTATTATATTAAGCTTTATAATTAGAAAAAAAGAAAATATATGGAGTTAAGATTAGATCATAAAGACATTCTATCTTCTGTTGTATGCCCAGGCAGTATATTCAAGGACCTGAATGACATTCCTTTAGAACTCACAAGCACTGCATTTACTCAAAAGCTAATGGGAGAGATATGATCAGAAGAAAGCTGAGGCTAATTTTAACTTTAACTTGAAACCACCAGTGATTTAAGCAGCTTATTTGGATGTTATCAGAGTGCATTGTCATAGCCCCCGCCCCCCACCCCCGCTTTTTTTGTCTTTTCTAACAAGAACAAACAAACAAAAAACTGAACAGAAAAAACCTTTTGTGATGCCCCAACCAGAAAAATGTACGCTCTGTAATTCTGATTTAAAAATCAATTTCAAAAAGTCATTGAGAGAATAAATAACAATAAAAGAGAAATAGAATGGCCTAATAGAAAAAGAGGAGTTCTGAAAGAAACTGCCCAAAAACAAGTGCTCAGGCCTGGTGCACTGGGACGACCCAGAGGAATCGGGTGGAGAGGGAGGTGGGAGGCGGGATCGGGATGGGGAATACGTGTAACTCTATGGCTGATTCATATCAATGTATGACAAAACCCACTGAAATGTTGTGAAGTAATTAGCCTCCAACTAATTAAAAAAAAAAAAGTTTGATGGGTGGTCCCTATGAGATTAATGGACAAAAATAAAACTCAATCCATTCTTCCTTTAGAAATAAGCAAAACTGCCTTTACAAAAAAACTTTGTTTTCAATGTTAGTTTTTCTTTTAGTAAAGGGAAATGAGAATCTTAAGGGCTAATGGAAAACCTATCCCTAGAGTGATGTCACACAATGTTATGAAGCAGGAAAAGCAATGATCAAAGGGTCTTCCCATGTGTACATGACACATTTGGCATTTTAAAGAATTTGATCATCTAACTCAGAGATTTTTCTTTAATGATATCTATCCAATTAACTGTGATAGCCTCTTCAAGGCTAGGAAAAATACTGTATCAAACTTAAGCATTTAAAAGTTTATTTCTTACTTTATTAAGTAAATATGTGGTACATTTCAACCACACACAGTCTAGGAGCTGGGAACAGAATGGGAACAGTATGGATAGGAGTAAACTTTCATAAACTCCTTTCTTATGTAAGTTAAGGTTCACTTTAGCTAAGGTCAGCACATGGCTGTGGGGATGAAACGCATGGAAGTCACAAAGTCAGTATTCATCTTAGAACCACTGAAAATCATAAAACAAAGCAGAAATAGAAGAATTATCAAAGGCCCTAGGAGGCAGGAAGTGCAGATACGAGCAAGGAAGCAAAAGAATAGTGACAGTAAATGATTACATCAGGCTGACTGAGAGCCTTGAACAGTTCTACCTTTCATATAACAGCTCAGTTAAATCTGAAAAGAAGGGTTTGAGGCATGCTTTTATTATCCCCACTTCACAAATGAGAAAACAAGCACGAAGACATGTAAACTAAGTGACTTACCCAAAATCACATCCCTCAGCCCAGATCCAGAATCTGTGCTCTGAACCACATGCAGTCACTGACAAAACCAAAACAGAGCAAATAGTTCTTTTTCCATTCCTAAAAGTTGGACAGTGTTATGGAGAGACTACTAGGACATTAGAACATAAAGCAGTTTTTTTGCTTGTTTTTTAAATTTATGAATGCTGGTATCAACTTGCCTGCATAGGAATAAATAAATCATTTATTTCTGGAAAGACATTTTTGCCAACAAGGGTCCATCTAGTCAAAGCTATGTTTTTTCCAGTAGTCAAGTATGTATGTGAGAGCTGGACTATAAAGAAAGCTAAGCACCAAAGAATTGATGCTTTTCAACTGTGCTGTTGGAGAAGACTCTTGAGAGTCCCTTGAACTGCAAGGAGATCCAACCAGTCCATCCTAAAGGAAATCAGTACTGAATATTCATTGGAAGGACTGATGCTGAAGTTGAAACTCCATTACTTTGGACATCTGATGCAAAGAACTGACTCCTTGGAAAAGACCTCATGCTGGGAAAGATTGAAGGCAGGCAGAGAATGGGGATGGCAGAGGATGAGATGGTTGGATGGCATGATGTCTCAATGGACATGAGTTTGAGCAAGCTACACAGTTGGTGAAGGACAGGGAAGCCTTGCATGCTGCAGTCCATGGGGTTGCAAAGAGTCAGACATGACTGAGCGATTGAACTGAACTGAACTGATAAGCACCAGAGATTAAAAAGAGTCGCATTCACATTAGACTAATTCCAGAAACTTTAAGAACACAAGTTATCCTGTAGTAGAGATCAAGTATCTTCATGTTGTTAAAGCATGTATCAACATGGAATAATGATTATACAATAAATTAATACATAAATGGATGAATTATAAATATGTGTTCAGTTTTTCTTTTCAAACTTCTATTTTCTTAAGTTCTTACTGATATTCTTCGAAGAAGAATCAGGAATTTTTTAATGAAGCACAAAAACAAAATAATTATACAACTCCTAAAAGAATTCAGAATGTCTTAAGAACTCATATCAGGATATACCATACAATGTGCTTCCCCCTACCTTACACGGGACTGGGGAATGGGACATTCATTGCAATGGAAACTCATTGGTAGGATTCATCAGATGAACTCAGTGTTTCTAACTGAAAATGTTTCCCTGGGCATACTGAATTATTTTTATAAGCTTTGCTCTATCTTCGGTGCTCAAGCCCTGTGACCAAAACAAAATAAAACAAACGAAAAGCCCAGATAGATAAATAGAGAAAATTTTGACTTTATTTATTCAGGTCTTAGTTACCATATGTGGGGTCTAGTTCTCTGATCAGGGATTGAACCCACACCCCGTGCACTGGGAGCCTTGAGTCTTAGCTACTGGACTACCAGGGAAGGCCTGAAATTTTTGGTTTTAGGCATAGTCAGTGGTGTGTATTTATTCAACTGTTTCAATTAACTAAGAGCACAAGTTTCCCAAAAATCTCAGTTTGTTTTGCTAGATAAAATACAGGATGCTCAACTAAATCTGAATTCCAGATAAATAACAAATAAATTTTAGTATAAGTATGTCGCAAGCATTGTATGTGTTTGATCTTTTCCCTCTTATCTGGCAAGTCTGTCACCAAGGTTTAAGAAGCAGGGGTTGCCGTGGGAGAATGCTGCAGCACCAGACACATGTATCTGCCTATAAACTGGTTCTGCTACCCTGAGTAAGTTGCCTTGCCCCACTCAACCTCAGTTTCCTTATTGGAAAAGACAGAGGAGTTAGACTACTTGAATTCTGAGGAACCTTTCTTCTGTACGTTTGATAGATTCGACTAGTCTCTAACAGTCTGGACTACATGCAAAGGAAAGAAGAATGATATCATTGTTTGTAAAATGTCCTGTGAGGCAGAGAAATAAATTATGAACCATTCACTTATTATCATTCTCTCCAAGAAGAGGAGAAAAAGAACAACAGCAGCAGCAAATTAGACAAATGATGAGGGCAGGACACAGCTGTCTTCTGGAGATTTTCAACTAGATAAAAGAGTGTGACCTGGGGCGTGCTCCTCTCAGAACGATTCCTGCTGTTCTCCTTGGAGGTTACCATTTGTCCCACCCACAGGGTTCCAAAATTAAGAACCAGCCTCTTTTATGAGGAAAAATAATTCTAAAGTATTTATAAGAAGCTAAGATACATAAAGCTGTGAGAAAAATGCTTTTAAAATTATATTTGCATTCATTTAGGGGATAGAATGCTGAACGTAACTATTTTAGCTCAAGAAGTTTTCTGGGCTCAGTTTTTGCTATAGAAGAATCACTTTTTGTGGAGTAGCAGACAGTAGCAGGATACAAAGGTACGTACAGCTGTGCCATTGCCATTTGTCTAACTTGGCAAGACTAATTCATACACCTCATGCCACTTTCCCTGAGAGCTCTATATGAAGGATTATCCCAGTCCCTTCATTGCTCCATTGTTCTTAATTGCTCAGCATTTCCTGTTCTGGCTTGAAGTAAATCAGAAATGTAAAGACTTACATGGAATATATGTGTGAACAGAATACCAGCTATTCTTCTTTTCCTGGGAATTAAAAATACAGTTCTTCAGTTTCTGTATTGTGAGCACCATTTCATTCCAGAGAAGGATAAAAACACAAAGCTACTTCCCACTGTGGCAAGAGATTCTGGGAAATCTTTTCATAACAAGACCATGAACACAAGAATATAGGGCTAATTTGGGAAAAACCACCACATAACATAAGAGAAATCCTGTGAATATTTTGGTTGGGAGTATGTCACAAACAAACACAGATGTTCCCTGGGTTAAGTGGACTTTTCCTTCAGGAATTTCAATTTTTTTTTTTCCCCATGAAAGGAAGTCCAGGAGAACCATGAATGTGATTCTCTACAGTGAAAAGTTGCACAAATGCTATGCCTAATCACAGTAGAATTAAAAATTTAGAGAGAGCAGGCTGACAGGGTTTACTAGCCCCTGAGGACTAAACTGTTTTGCCATGATCTATACTGTGCTAAGTCACTTCAGTCCTGTCCAACTGTTTTCAACCCCATGGACTGTAGCCTGCCAGGCTCCTCCATACATGGGATTTCCCAGGCAAGAATATTGGAATGGGTTGCCACTTCCTTCTCCAGGGGATCTTCCCAACCCAGAGATCGAACCTGGATCTCCTGCATTGCAGGCAGATTCTTTATCATCTCAGCCACCAGGGAAGGCCCTGTACAATTAGAGGATTCCAATTCCACCTAACCTGGTAGGCTGCCCTGAAAATCTTCTGTAAACCTTCAATTCTGTTTGTTATTTCCTGGGTCACATATACAGGACAGTGAGCAGGGTGGAATCAGAAAATATAATTCTTAGTCAAGATTTTCCAATCTTGATGCTACTGACATTTGGGGTAGTAACATTCTTTGTAGTAACTGTCCTGCAATACTACAGAAAGCTAAACACTACACACCCGGGATCTACACAGCAGTGACAGTAGCATATTACCCCTTAGTTGTAACAACCAAAAATGTCTTCAGACACTTACGGAGAAGACAACAGAAAATTGATCATGTTTAATCCATGAAAGAAGGTGCTTAGGCTCACAGGGTGGGATATAGACTATGATAAAATAAAGCTCAGAAATATTAATATGTGAAAGGTGTCTATATTTCTTCTGTGTTGTATCATTCTCACCTTGATAAAGACAACCTCACATAAACTGTACAGCTGAATGGGGCACCATAATCATTTAAGGTAAACAAAACCTGCTGACTGTAAATGTTGCTTTTCTGCTTTCAGACGGACAATATTTTGAATGTTGCCTTCTTGACTATTCAGTCACAATAGGATCTATACCTCTCAAAACCCCACAGTTTTCAACTTACAACAGATTTCCTTAATTGGGCTATATATTCCTTTAAGATCTAGTCCCTGAATACCCTACAAGCCTCCTCTCCTCTTTCTACCCCACGTGTATTCTCAAAATTATCTGTGTTACTACAGCGGCCCATTTCTCAGCCTGGATTGCATGTCTCTCTGATGAAACTGTGAGCTCACTAAACATAGACCCTGTATGTTTCTCCTTTTCTTTTCAACACTAAGCATAGTTCCAGCACAGTAAAGTCCACTAATTCTTTTAGATTTTTTTTAATGTGGACCATTTATAAAGTCTTTATTGAATTTGTTACAATATTGCTTCTATTTCATGTTTTAGTATTTTTGTCATGAGGCATGTGGGATCGTAGCTCCCAAACCAGGAATCAAACCCACATCCCCTGCAGTGGAAGGCAAAGTCTTAAACACTGGGCTGCCAGGGAAGTTTCCACTATTTCTTTTAAAGGATGAAATAAAATAATAGTATTTCTTTAAAAACTCTTAAATGGCATTTCTACTTTCTTACAAATCATCTCTACTCCTTCAGTCACCTCCTCCTTATAGTCAAAATCATTGGGTTGGCCAACCAAATAGATATAGAATTGACTCAAAGAGTAAGTTTTTTATTTCCCCCCTGGAAATATAGAACTCCAGTTACATATCCAAAGATTTAAATGGGGTTCTTATGCATTTATTATACTGCTTATTATTAATTTTTCAATAGAACGGTCTGTTGTGTAATGATTAAGAGATAAAAAGTGAAAGGAGATGCTATGCCTAGCGTCTCAACTTCTTTAAAACATTCCCAGAATTAAGTGGTTTGCATGTGTTGATGGAAAAAGAAAGCAGAGTAGGTCAACCAAACAAAAATAGTGAGAAAATTGTATTTCCTTTGGATATAGCAGGAAAATCATTATAGAAAATTAAAACATTTCTCTAATTCATCAAGATATAATTCTTTTCTTTCCTTTTGTTTTTTTTGTTTGCTTGTTTGTTTTGTTTTTTGTGGGGGAGAGGGGGTGGCAAGGAGGGTTCCCTCTCAGCTACAGTCCTCTATTTCAAAACCTGAGAACCATGTAGTGACCTTAGGTGCCAGCATGGCCAGTCCTCTTCTTTACCCCACAAAAGAGGACGGGACATAAAAAGATTCTGGTTTTAAGAGTGAATTAAAATTTATTTCCTTTTCTTCATGCCACATTAACAAGATTTATGGTAAATGAGAGAATGTACAAGGTAGTTTTTCTGTCAATTCCCTGAAGCTGTTATGAGCCTAGAAAAGAACCTAAATAAAGTTCAGTGGCAATGAAAGCATGAATTGTGAAGCACAGGAATGCCAAACTAAGTCATGTTTCATCAGTCACCAAAATTAATTCTGAATTTCATGGACTCACGCAGACTGTCCAAACGAGTGCACTGGAAGTCATGTAACACTAATACATAGGACTGAGATAAAACACCAAAGCTGCATTTATTTGCTAACTGTGCGCTTTCCACTGGTCATCAATGAGAACATGAAACAAGATCTCTAGCTAAAATGACATTGGCCTAAAAACTACTATAAAATATAGCAGGGGGTGAGGGAGTGGGTATCCTTTAATGAGGGGTTTGCAAGCTTTCTTCCTGTAGGGCCATATAGTAAATAGCTTAGGCTTTGCAGACATATCGTGTCTGAGGCAACTGCTGAGTTCAGCTCCAGTAACAGGAAAGTAGCGGCACACTAACACTAACTAACTGGCTCTGCTCCAATAAAATTTATTTGCAAAAACGGGTGACGGGCTGGATCTGATGGGAGGGCCACAGTTTGCTATCCACTGCTGTTTTAATGCCAGGCAACCAAGAACTGAGTGATAGCCTGGATAAGAAGCAAGGTGGAGTTTGTTATTCTTTCCTAATTTCTCAGTAGATGCATGTTTGCATTTAATACCGCACAGTCATTAATTTAAAATGGAACCTCCAGTGACTCTGAATGGGTAATTAGTTAAAACAAGGTAAACGTGTAAAGCGTCTGTCAGTTAGCTATCTGATCTGTCTCAATCCACACATGTTAAGTCAGTGAAGGAGCAGAATTGTAATTTTCCAGAACACACAACCAGACTGCTCTGCATGCCTCTAATGAGGAAAAGCTAATTATTTTATTATCTTAACATAAACTTCCCCAAATTAAATATTTCCAGGGTTGTAAATTGTTTGCCTCCAAGCTTCATTAAAAGCTTAAAATCAGCCATTTCACTTTTGAAGGCAACATTCTTGGTCTCCTCAGAGTTCAAATAAAGCCTTAACATTTTTTCAGACCTTTATCCTTTTCACATTAAAAAAAAAAAAAAAAAAGACTATGTTTTTCTCCTCACTGAGAAGAAGGTGAAATACCATTCCTTCCTGTTGCTAGAAGAGTCTAGAGGTTGTGAAACAAGTTAGAACACTTTTCATGGTTTTCCCTTTAAATCCAGCTCTAATCTCTTTAGTGCTGGCTGATTTTTATGTGTGCCTTAATAGGCACCTCGGCCTTCCCCAATTGCTCAGTGGGTAAAGAATCACCTGCAATGCAGGAGACACAGAAGTGGGTTTCCCCCCATGTTGGGAAGATCCCCTAGAGGAGGAAATGGCAACCCACTCCAAAATTCTTGCCTGAAAAATCCCATGGACAGAGGAGCCTGATGGGCTACAGTTCAAAGGGTTTCAAAGAGTCGGATTTGATTGAGCAACTAACTGTGTATGCATTATATATTAGCATTTTGCCTCTTATATATATATCTATTCCTATATCTATCTATCTATCTATCTATATATATCATTAGCTTTTTTATCTTCCAAGGTAAGTATTCCAACTGTTTTTATTCTCCTTTCCAAATTTTGGCATTACAACCTCATTTGGCTGAAACTTTTCCCTCAATTTATTTATTTCCATGGATTTAAGTTTCAGAATATATAGGCAGAGGGATGAGCCAAATAACCAAGTTTTGCTCCTAAATTTTCTGATCTGTTATTGAACCTGTAAAGCCCAGGGTTTTCATATTTCTTTTTCTCTTTATTCAGAGTCAACAAAAAGCCACACTTCTTTTAAGCCACCAAGTAAAATTAAGTCCCAAGTGGCAGTCCCAAAACCATTGGTGTTCAATCCTTTCCTGTGTTTCTACAGGGGGAGGTATCAAGCCAGTTTATAATTTTCATTACCTGTATCTGATAAAATGTGATCATATTCAAGTGTTTTTATTTTCTCAAGCTTTAAAGTACCTCTCACTCATTCTCTCTTAGGCCAATTTTTAAAAATGTCCTTTATTCTTCACAATATCCAGAGCAAGCCATGTCCAATTACTACACATGCTCCCTATTCTCACTTGAAGTTTGACACCTTCAATTACTGAAAATAAACATATTCTCTTGGAACTTTGGTGGCAGAGGACAGAAGAGTGACTGCAACCTGCAACAGAATGCCGGCCGTAACAACTGCATCATCAGTCAAAGACAGGCTGTGTTCTCACCCACCTGATTACTTCCTCTGGGAAGAAACTGTGGCAACTGGGAATGCAGTACTAATTCCTTTACTGTGTTTTAGAGAGAAGCTTGATGGGCTCCAGGTTAGACATTTACAACTGGCTCTCTGTTTATATTTCATGGGGCATGAAGAAGTGGACTTCAGGCTGGATACTAGCAACTATTAGCATTTCCTGAGATGACAGATAGCTGGGCTCCAGTTAAGGCATTTACAATCTGCCTCCTGTTTGCCCTCCAAAATGGAAGTAACAACAGAAACAGGGTAAAAAGTCAGTGTTTGCCTCTTGTAAACACCTTAAGGTAATAGTCATGGCAATAGTAAAGAAATAGTCATGGCAAGGACAAAGATGGGTGACACTCTGAGTAAAGGATTAAGGGATCTCCACCATCCCCCTTTTTGGGACAAGGGAGACATTGCATATGTGCAGAAAGGCTCCTTGTGTGTCAAAATTCAGGGAATAATAACAGGCCATAATGAATCTTGCTCTTCCAGAAGTCTTCACTTTGAGATCCATTTGGCTGAGGGGTTACGTGCACATTCACTGGAGAGTCCCAGGGTAGGTCAAATGTGGGAAAATAAACCAGATAAGTGGTTTGACAAAAGACAAAGACCAGTAAGAACTGACCTGTATAAACGACTTAACCACCTCTTTACTGCACTCCTCCTCACTGAGGAGATGCCCACACACTTTCTCTCCAGGTGTGTCTCTCTGCCTTGCCTCTGTCTTAACTAAACAAATCATTTCTCTGTGTGCTCTCCTAACTGTTGTGCTATCTCTAGTAATAAACTTTGTATCTGTATTTACAGTTTCTGCCTGCATGATAAATACATTTTTCAGTGGGGAAGAAGAGTCAGGGATGAACACCTTCTAGCCTCTAACCCTTGCTGGTTTGATGGCTGGGATTCCTGGTTTTCATCCAGGCTACCCAGGTTCAATTCCTGGGCATGGAATTAAAATCTAGCCTCACATAACCGCTTACTGTCAGATATTACTGAGATCAGAAATGTCATAGAGCCTTGGAATCTCCCACGTAAGCCTATATTAAAGTCTTGTTCAGATCCTTAGTTTTATTATGTGTCCTCATTTGGAGTTCTTAAGAACTGTTCATAGAAGGAAGGGAAGAAGAGAGGGAGGAAAGGAGGAAGAAAGACATTTATATATTTATATGAAGACAGTCTCCTTGGCACAAATCACCAACTGAATGCTTTCATTTTTTTCTGTTTTTTTTTTTTTTTTTTTCCCAGGAGTGAGAGATAGGGGTGGGTGTGGATTGGGGTGACTATGAGGAATAACTGGAGGGTTCCTTTGTGGTGATGCAAATGCTCTGTACCTTGACTCGGGTGGTGGTACGCAAATCTACACTTGTAGACACACAAATCTACATGTACACTGTACCCATGTCAATGTCCTGGTGTTAATATTTTACTATCATTACATGAAACATAGGCATTGGGGAAAACTGGATAACAGATACAAGGGGCTTCTCTGTACTATTTTTGCAGATATCTGTGAGTCTATAATTATTTCACAGTAATAAATTAGGGGGAAAATATCCTTCCAAGGGGACACCCAAGGCCTGAGAAACTCCTCCCTCAGGTTTCTCAAATTAGAAAAGCAATATCATTCAGTATGTTTACTTAACAGTTGCTTTAAGTTTAAAGTGCATGAGCGACCACCTGGATTTTTTTTTTTTAATTATTTCAGAAAGGAGGGCTGTGAGAGCCTCCTTGTCACAATAATCTGATGAGTGAGAGTATCTGATTGAACGAAGGATACAAATGAATAAAATTTTCTCAAGATATTGTACTTTCTCAAGATACTGCACTTTTATTTCCAAGTCTTTGAATTAGGTTTTCCAAGCAAATGTCATACCTGAGTTTTTTGTTCGGTTGTTCCTGTGGTTATTTGTTTACTTGTTTATCATCAGAAAAATCTGAGAACCCATGCAGGGGTGGGCACCAAGGAAATGTGTGAGAACATCTGTAACTTGTCTATAAGTTTAAGTAGACTGTCCTGTCTTTACTGAATGAGCAAAACGAGGTTTCTGAGAACCCAATCTTGGTTCTTCTCAAAAATCACAATGAATCATTTTTGCTTTCTAGGTAAGCAGGCTCCGGAGACAAACTTTAACAATTTGTGTCATGTAGAGTGTTAAAAACTAAAGAGAATTAAAAGTTTTAATAAAGTTTTAAAAAAAGAAAAACTAATAAGTTGGTTTCCAGATTTCTCAAATTCTAAGGTCTTATCAGAATTCATAAGACAATGTGGGTTTCTAGTCCACAAACGCACATTCTTCCCTGAAGGCCCAGGGGGCCTTGGCTTTTGAAGCTGCTGCCTACTTTTCTTGACAAGCACTTTAACTAGAAAAAAAACGCAGAAGAGGGAGAAAATTATTCTTTAACTGATCAGGAAAGTAAAGAGACATTTGCTTTATCATTATAAATCCATTTTACTAGCTAGAGGTAGTAAAATTTAGCATTTAGTTAGCTAAAATTTAGCATACCCTTAAGAAGATGGATAGATGGGTAGGAAGGCACTCTGGGAAGAAGTGGAAAACTGTCAGATTCATGGAAGCATAGAATGATGGTTACCAGAGCTGGAGAGAGGGGAAATGGAAAGGTGATGGTCAAAGAGTACAAAGTTTCAGTTATGCTAGATAAGTAGCTTATGGAGATCTGCTATATAACAAATATAACTGTACATAGCTAACAATACTGTATACTCTACACTTAAAATCTGCTAAGAGTGTAGATTCCATGTTAAGTAATCTTAACATATACACACATGCACATTCATGCAAATAATAATAAAGGGTATGGTAGGAAACTTTGGAAGGAAATGGATATGCTTATGGCCTTAATGGTGATGATGGTTTCACAGAAGCATGGACTGCAGCACGCCAGGCTTCCCTGTCCTTCACCATCTCCTGGAGTTTGCTCAAACTCATGTCCATTGAGTCAGCGATACCATCCAACCATCTCATCCTCTGTCATCCCCTTCTCCTCCTGCTCTCAATCTTTCCCAGCACCAGGGTCTTTTCCAATGAGTCGACTCTTCTCATCAGGTGACCAAAGGATTGGAGCTTCGGCATCAGTCCTTCTAATGAATATTCAGGGCTGATTTCCTTTAGGATTGACAGGTTTGGTCTCCTTGCTGTTCCAGTGACTCTCAAGAGTCTTCTCTAGCACCACAGTTCGAAAGCATCTATTCTTCAGTGCTCACCTTTCTTTACGGTCTACCTCTCACATATATACATGACATCTGGAAAAACCATAGCTTTGACTGTATGGACCTTTGTTAGCAACGTGATATCTCTGTTTTTTAATATGCTGTCTAGTTTTGTCATAGCTTTTAAGGAGTATGCGTCTTTTAATTTTCTGGCTGCAGTTGGATCTGTAGTGGTTTTGGAGCCCAAGAAAATAAAATCAGTCACTGTTTCCACTTTTTCCCCATCTATTTGCCTAAAGTGATGAGACTGGATGCCATGATTCTAGTTTCTTGAATATTGAGTTCTAAACCAGATTTTTCACTCTCCTCTTTCACCTTCATCAAGAAGCTCTTTAGTTACCCTTCACTTTCTGCAATTAGAGTGGTTATTATCTGAATATCTGAGGTTGTTAATATTTCTCCCCATAATCTTAATTCCAGCTTGTGAGTCATCCAGCCCAACATTTTGCATGATGTACTCAGCATATAAATTAAAAAAACAGGGTGACAATATACAGCCTTGATGTACTCCTTTCCCAATTTTCAACCAGTCCATTATTCCATGGCCAGTTCTAACTTGGCCAACATACAGGTTTTTCAGGAGACAGGTAAGGTGGTCTGGTATTCCTATCTCTTGAAGAATTTTCCACAGTTTGTTGTGATCCACACAAAGGTGTTAGCATAGTCAATGAAGTAGAAGTACATAACTTACTGGAATTCTCTTGCTTTTTCTAAGATCCAATGGATGTTTTCAATTTGATCTCTAGTTCTTGTTCCTTTTCTAAATCTAGCTTGTACATCTGGAAGTTCTCAGTTCACATATTGTTGAAGCCTAGCTTGAAGGATTTTGAGCATTACCTTGTTAACATGTGAAATGAGCACAATAAATGTGTGTGTGTGTGTGTGTGTGTGTGTGTGTGTGTACACATGTATATGGGCTTCCCAGGGGGCTCAGTGGTAAAGAATCTGCCTGCCAATGCAAGAGAAACAAGAGATGGTGGTTTGGTCCCCCCAGGGTCAGGAAGATCCCCTGGATTAGCAAATGGCAACCAACTCCAGTATTCTTTGGAAAATTCCATGGATAGAGGAGCCTGATGGGCTACAATCCAGGGGGTTGCAAAAGAGTCAGACACAACTGACTATGAACGTACATATAAATATATACATTGTGAATTTCGTGAGATGTGCTTCTATCTGTCTATTTAGTCAGGTAAGTCTTGTGTGGAGGTTAGAATGTCTCTCTACTATTTTCTAGCTCATACAGTGGAGGCTATAGCATGATACTCGTGCAAGTTAGACGTAGTCATTCCAAATCCAAGGTCAACCACTCATTAGCTAAATGTCCTTGAGCAAGTTATTTAAGGTTGTTAAGTCTCAGCTTCCTTAACTATAAATAAGACCTAATGACATCTGCCCCATAAAGATTTATGAAGATTAACTATTTAAGCTTTAGCATACTGACTTGTGTAAAAAACACTCAAGAAAATTTAGGTGTTAGTTTTGTCTCTTTACTGGATGGTTGACAACACTTTAAACCATAACCATAACAGAGTACACAATCAATAAATACTTGCTGACTGACTGAATGAATTTGTTACTCTTTCTTAACAAATAATATACACATACATACATACATATATGGGTTTCCCAGATGGTTCGGTGGAAGGCAGGAGACACAGGAGGCAAGGATTCCATCCTTGGGTTGGGAAGATCCCCTGGAGAAGGAAATGGCAACCCCCTCCAGTATTCTTGCCTGGAAAATCCCATGCACAGGGGAGCCTGGCGGGCTATAGTCCATGGCGTCACAAAGAGTGGAGAGATACATATATGTGCATCCTAAGTCACTTTAGTCATGTGTGACTATTTGTGACCCCATGGACTATAGTCTGCCAGGCTCCTCTGTACATGGGATATTCCAGGCAAGAATACTGGAGTGGCCTGTATGTATACATATGAATACATATAAATATACACATGTATAAACATATGTATACACACATATACATATATTCCTATAAAAGCACACTGACCTGTCACATATTCACACCAGCCAAGGGTAAAATGCATGGAAGGGTTAACATCCACCCAATTTGATCTCTTTTGTAAAGGAGCCTTGGGTGAGAAAATGAGAATCAAACACACGTGAAGAAAGGCTGACAGCCTCTCTGCTGAATGAATACAGCAGGTTTCTCTAGTGAAGTGTTTTCTTTCAAAAAAGCCAGATCCCATTAACTTGAGGCCAGCTTCTCTCATTGTACCTTTTGTATGTTTTCCCTCCCAGACATTTATTTCCCAACATCCCAGGGATGAGTAGAACACACGAAGAAGAGATAAGAGTTGTAACTGCCCCACTGAGCCAACAGGCCCCCAGTGTGAGATGAGACAGCTCAACTTTATTACTTTACTCACTGAAAGGGAACCCCTGGGCCTGGATACAAGAAGAGAACAGCAAGAGAAAACTTGAGTGTATGGATATGAAACATGCCCAGGCCCAGAGTCAATAATCCTCATTGTTTATACAGAGATATTACCTGTCTTCATTTTTAATAGTTCAATAGTCACATGCTACTGCAAAGAATCCTATTAAAAGGGCAAAATCTTCTAGTAAGGCAAAGTTAACATTTACTGAGAAACTTCCAGCCAGCGTTTCTGCACACCCTTTTACATACATTGCCACATTTAACTCTCACAACAGTCCTTTGAAGTGTTATGACTGCAGTTCTCAGAGGAGGAGACTGAGGTTTAGAAACATGAAATAAACAGTCCAGTCATACAGCTGACAAACTATGCTGTGGTTATGCCAAGGTAGTCTGGCTCCAGAATGCACACATCTTAATCTTATAACTTGTGGCCATACAGGAATTTTTTTAAAATAAATCTGTTCAAAACTTTTCAAGTTATACATTTTATTTGTTTAGTTTCTTTGATTGAAAGACATTCAGGATCTTAGTTACTGACCAGGGATCAAACCTGCACCTCTTGCATTGGAAGTGTGGAGACTTAATCACTGAATCACCAGGGAAGTCCTGTCATACAGGAATTTTGTGGTGTCAGTTACTTCTTGAAATGAGCAAGAAGATTCAATCATTTTTCTTGTTGTATTCATGGTAATCTTTGTGGTAAAGGGATGTTCATACTTAATCAAGCTACATTCATCAACAAATGCTTTCTTAACTGCTTCATAGGCACTTGTTTAATCCTATGTAACTTTTTAAATGAATGAGTCATTAAATGGATAAATGAAAAGGTTAGCATAGAAATTCCATTCATTTAAAGTAGAAGTTTACAGTTCATAAATCTGTTTTCGCATGAATAAATTAATTTTGTCCTCAAAACAAATTCCCAGGATAAGTTGGCTTTCTCTACCATTCTCTAGTCGAGGCTTAGGGTTACACACAGATTGCTACTAGCACAGCCAGCACCCAAATCTTGTGCTCTTCTGACTCCACGCCCCTAAATCACAGCTCTCCCCAAATCACAGCTACCTACAACCAATGATACTGCACTTGGAATCCATCCAATACAAACTGATTCTGTCATCAGACACTCCCTATCAGCAAATGAGCATAATAAGCACAGCTGCTGGGCTGGTGGTTTATTGTAACTAAATATTCATCAAAAGTGAGCACGTTAACAGCTACACACAATAATTAAACCCAAATTAATTTCCTCAGTTAATACACACCACAGAATTAAATTAAACCTCAACAGACAACAGGACAGACTGAAACTATTAATCCTCCCATAAGCAACAATAATTATTTTTGCCAACATTTCTTTTGTTTGCATCTATAATGCTATGTTGCAATTTTTCACATACTGGTGATGATTCTCTGCTTTTCCAGATCGAGAACTTCATAGTATTAGTTCAAAGTAATCTGTCAGCAGAAATTTTCACGGACTCAGTTTAGGAGTAAATTGTTAACATTTGGGGCAGCAAGGTTCATTAACGATAGTGCTATAATGTGCAATGGGACCCACTGATTGCAAATGGGTGTGCAAAATTAACAGATATAAACCCTGTAAGTGACTGAAGACTAATTTCATGTTATATGGAATATGCCTACAAGTCACATATGAAATACTTCAAAAATTAATATTTCTGTTATTTATACACTTAATGAGTAGCAATCATGGTTTTCTCTGGTTGGAAAATTATGTTTGTAAAATGTATTGATATATATTTCAATAAATTCTTACTGGAGCTGTCATATGTGACTAAAACGATGCTAAATCCTGGGACAACAGTGCAAAAATAGTCACAATTCCTTTCCTCATAAATCTTGCTTTCAGTGGGAGACAGACAAACTTGCAACTAGAAACTAAATAGTTTGTGCCAAAAGTATATAATGCCTACTTCAGGAAATAAGCATTGGGCAAACCAGTATGAGATGGCATCCATTAGATTGTGAAACTTTGGGTAAATTGTTTAAACTCTTTAAACTTCAGTTTTTTCATCTGTAAAAATTGATGCAAGGATAAGATAATGACAATATTTGCTACATTCATTGTATGCTCTCTATATGCCAAGCATTGTACTCAATATTTTGCATGTATCTTCTCATTTTTTACAGCAAACCTACAAGGTGAAATTAATATTGTCAGTACTGTCATTTTGCATGGTTATAGAGGTTAGCTGTGATCACACAGCCAATGGAATAATAGCTGATTTTCAATTCGGTTAAGAGGACTTTGTGAGCTGTGCTTAGTCACTCAGTCTTGTCCAACTCTGCGACCCCAGGGACTGTAGCCTGCCACGCTCCTCTGTTCATGGGGATTCTCCAGGCCAGAATACTGGAGTGGGTTGCCATACCTTCCTCAAAGGGATCTTCCCAACCCAGGGATTGAACACAGGTCTTCTACATTGTAGGTGGATTCTTTACCATCTGAGCCACCGGGGAAGCCAGAGAGACATATTAACTATCAAGTTATTTTACCAACTAAGTACAGAATTCAGACACAGACACTAGCATAGTTCTCCCTCTATGTAATCAACAACCAGGAATCTATCGAAAAGACTAACCAGTCTTTTTTCTTCCCAACTACTTACTGACATTTTAACTGGTAGTTCAGTCATGACAAAAAAAGCACGTAATAAAACTTAATAAGAAATATGTTTTCTCCAGAGGATAAATTCTACAGTTTTCATTCAAGCATATGTTATTTCTGAGAAGAAACATATGTGAATTTCAGCACAGAGCTGTTTATTGGCAACTGATTAATATTTCTTGGCTATGAGTTTAATGGGGAGTTGAGAGTTCTTATAAATAGAATCTAGAAGATTGTCACCCTCTCACTGTTGAAATTTTCCTAAAGCAATAGAAAAAATCTGTGACTTTGGGCTAGGAATAATAGCTGCTAAGTAAATAAAGGGATTGGCCATCTATATGGAGTCCTGCCAAATGTTTTCCAAGGAGTGCTTTAATACTATTAAATAGATCAAAATAAGATATAGGAAGAGAATACTATAAACAAATTATAGAGTCCTTCATTGCATATGTTACTGACTGCAGCAAGATCAAACTCCCATAAAATGTTTGTTTTGGCCTCACACAGTTAAATTGTTCTGACAGAGACTATTCGCAAATGCAATGGATTTCAGTTTTTATCTTCCCAAATGAGAATGATTAACCTCCTATCTGATGGATCAACTCTCCTTCCTGGGCAGAACCTCCTTCCTCCTTCTGATTGTGTGTTTGGCTGCTTCTGTCATGTCAGAATCAGTCCTCCTTTTGGTGGCTCCTGATTTCTACGTGAGAATCAATATTTGGTTTCAGTGAAGTTTATTTTTTTCCAGAGACAGCTACGATCTAGGCAAGATGGGCTTCTCATTTCACAGGACAGTAGCAGCATGTGATCTAAACTTTTCAATTACTCTGAATTCCATTTTATTTTTTACTCTGTTTCTTCCCTTTTCTTTTTTGCTGAAAGTCCTGGTACAAAGGCATTCTCTTTTTCTTGCCTTTTTGTGCAAAGGGAATAAATACATAGCCACAGGAGGTTCAGACAGTCATCTAGGGACCCAGGGAGAGCTAGCTTCTAAATGTAAACACGACAAAGAAAGGCAGAGAAGAAAGGAAGGAAGTAAAGAAGGGAGGGAGGGTGGGAGGGGAGGAAGAAATTATGATCTCACTGTAATGATGGATCAAGTTTAAATTAAAAGCTGAAACAGCTGTAAACTTTTATTTTTACTATTATGTATGCCAAAAATTTCCCTTTATTGTTTAGCCAGTTTGAGTTGGCTTTTCTGCTACCTGAATTATGAACATTCTTACAAATACCACCTTATACCAAAGTGTATAAGAAAGGCTTGTAATTCATAAATCTTTTTGTGCATGTGATGACTTTCCTTTTTCAGTTCTCAGATCTTTGAAGTCTATCTAATTTTCTTTCTCCCTTCCAATGGGTAAATTAAAACATCTAAATCATTTAACGACCCAACCTGGATTCTAGTCTCAGATCATTGCAGTTAACAATCAAGAGTATTAGTTTTGGAGTGAGAAAGATCTTGCATTTCCAGTGCAGCCACTTCTAGTTATCACCTTGAGATCAATGCCTTATCTTGGCACTGTCCAATTCTTATTATGGAACTGCATTAGTTTGTTTTGGCTGCCAAAACAAATTACCACAAATTTAGCTGTTTAAACAACATAAATGTGTTCTGTTATAATCTTGTGGATCAGAAGTATGATCTGGGTCTCATGGCCCCAAAATCAAGGAAGGCATTTGTAGGCTACATTCCTTCCTATTGGGCTTCCCAGGTGACTCTGTGATAAAGAATCCGCCTGCAATGCAGGAGACACGGGTCAGGAAGATCCCCTGGAGAAGGAAACGGCAACCCACAACAGTATTCTTGCCTGGGAAATCCCATGAACAGAGGAGCCTGTGGTGTTGCAAAAGAATCTGACATGACTTAGCAACTAAACAACAACAACCCCTCCTGTTGTCTCTGAGTGGGAGCTATTTGCTTTTCCAGCTCCTGGCTCCCATCCTGTCTTCAAAGGCAGCAAGAGCAGGCCAAGTTCTTTTCATACCACTTCACTCCGACCCCGTCTGTCACATTTTTAGGGACTTTTGTGATTGCATTGGTCCCACCTGGAAAAATCTTTCCTTTGCAATGAAAAATAAGATTCACAGGTCCTGGGGCTTTGGACATGGACATCTTTGGGGTATTATTCAACTTATTACAATAATATACACTTTCCTTTCAGGTTTGGAAGATTTAATGGCATAAACTAAAAACTAATGGCATACACTAATAGCATAAACTGCATATAATAAGTAGATTCTAATTACAGGTACTATTATTAAACCATAAGGGTCTTTGATCTTCCAAATCAGGGTCTCAAGAACCAGGAAGAAGTGTATATACATAGTTAGCATTGCTTCTTTAACCTATTCTCAATCTGGTTTCCATGTGGTTTCTGTCCTTGCATTGCCATGTCCCTCTTTCCATTGCCCAGACTGCTTGCTGTAGTTCTTTCCCAGATGTGTTTAAACTCTTGACATGCTGATTTCCTGGATGGTAACAAGGCAAGCCTGTATTAATGCCACACACTTTGATAAATTATTAAACCAACTGGCGGAGGATGTTAATAGATAAAATTACATGCAAGGCACATAAATTATTAACTTCTAACAAAAAAAAAGCCTCTAAACTCATTTTTTATAAACATGTCTATTTGAATTCTACCTCCCTGATATTAATATAATCTTAATATTATTCTTTTTATTATGACTAAAAGATTTGAATAATCTTTTAGTTCATTTATCACAATCGAAATTATTTTAAAAGAAACTTTATATAACCACTAAAACAATAACACAAACTGGTATAACTTGTTATAAGTAGGCAATAACCAAACAAGTAAAGATAAGAAAATGGAAACAATGTTACTCAAATCTAGGTGGTTATTGTTATTTGCCAATGCTTTTAATTGAAAGGGACATTAGTGTTATTGAAAGTCCATGAACCCAAATATCACTCAACAGATAATAAGCTCCGGTACAGTCATACAATGGAGCATACAATTAGATCAAATTCTGCTGCTGCTGCTGCTAACTCACTTCAGTCGTGTCCGACTCTGTGCGACCCCACAGACGGCATCCCACCAGGCTCCCCTGGGATTCTTGCCTGGGATTCTCCAGGCAAGAACACTGGAGTGGGCTGCCATTTCCTTCTCTAATGCATGAAAGTGAAGTCGCCCAGCCGTGTCTGACTCTTAGCAACCCCATGGACTGCAGCCTACCAGGCTCCTCCGTCCATGGGATTTTCCAGGCAAGAGTATTGCAGTGGGGTGCCATTGCCTTCTCCGAGATCAAATCCTACAAATCAAAAAGAATGTGCAAACTACAACCAAACCCTACAACACTGATGAGTCTCACAAATGTGAAGTTGGTTAGGGAAAGACAGACACAGAAGAATACCAGTTAGATGACGACACTGCACTGATGTGAACTTCAAACCTTGGAGAAATGAATCTGTGGTGGTAGAAATCAGGATGGTGTCCATCCCAGAGGCAGTGCCGCTAGGCAGGAGCACAAGGGAACCTCAGGGGCTGAAACATGCTGCTTCTAGTCCAGGTCCCAGTCACTGGCACGCTTATTACATGCAATGCTTCACACTCATGATCACACTTCTCCTGTATATATGACAGATTTCAAAGACATATTTGCTTTTAAAATTCTCTCTGTAAACACATACACTAACAGTAAACTAAATCTTGCTCTTGGATGGAACCTGAAAGGTTCACACACACACACACACAAAGAAAAAAAAATGGAAAAACACTGCCTCAAGCCAGATAAATGATGATGACAATATAGATGATAGACCAATTGAAGGTCCTCCTTTGTAAGATGATGATTTCCCCAAGGGTGAGGGGGTGACTTCTGTACTTTCAGGGGACTCTGGGTCTTGGATCATAGCAGCCACCTCTCTGGGCTCAACATGATCATTTCCTAGCTTGCCCTTGTCTAGACTCAGTTCCTTGAGGGCAGGAACTGAGCCTTTAACTACAGGATTTTAGCACCTAATGGTATACCTGACAGGTGACAGAAGCTCCATAAATACCTGTGAAATGAATGAATGTGTATATGAATTAATGCTAAGACACGGGGGACTGTGTAAAGCTGACAGAAAAAAGAGATTAAGGGCATGCATCTGGCTGAGAGGAACAACTGCATATAAACCCTGACAATAGCATATTTACAAGTTTGAAAAAAAAGGACTGAGGTACTAATAATCACTTGAAATCCATTGGAGGACAGCTGCTCTTGTTTTGCTTTATAAGGCCTTGTGCTCTGGTACTGTTTACCGTTTAAAGGGCCCAAGGTGGTGCTGGATCTGTATTGTCAGTAATGAAAGCAAATGTGTGAGCTGCTTGGACCTATTAAAGGTAAGTTATTTCAGGGGCATTTGGAATAAGTACACACGGAGAGGCAGAGCCATTCTTTTGCCATCCTTTCTGGGAATGAGTCAGAGAAATGAACATGTCTGAATTCTTTAGAGAAGTCCCCAAATGCCTTTCAGCCACTAGTTCACAATTTTTTGTTCTAGAGGCAGAATCAACATATTTTATGCATGTCATATTGAGTCTGATCTGAATTTGACAAAAGGCCCAGTATCCTTAGCAAAGTTTCTGGTATTAAATGCTACGGGAAAAACTGTACTGAACCCAATTCCTATCTAACTGCCAGTAAAAAACTTTAAAATAGAAAGAAGGAGGGTAGGAAAGAAGGAAGGAAGAAAGAGAGGGAGGTAGGGAGGAAAAAAGAAAGAAAAGGAAAGAAAGAACAAAGAAAGGAGGGAAAGAAAGAGGAAGAAAGAGAGAAAAGTGAAAGAGAGGAAGAGATGGATAGAAGCAGAGTGGGTGCAAGAATGAGACAGAAGAGAAAAGCAGAAAGGTAGAGACAGAGAGGAAGGGAAGAGAGGGAAAAAGGAGAAAGAGAGGGGAAGAGAGAATTAAAAAGAGGAAGCAAAGTGGTCATAAGAAAGTATACAGATTTTAACAAAATATATTAGAGGTTTTCCAAAGGGGAAAAATTTTTTTTTAATTAGCCAACAAAGTGAATTCTAAATGTATTTAATAATAAGGGATGGTGTTATTAAATTAAAGCTAAAGATCCTAAACACAGATCGAAGAAGGAAAGACAAATGATGATGGGATCTAATTGCTTTATTGTCCTGTACTGTGGAAATTTTGCTCAAATGCTCAGATTTCTGAAACGGTCTGAGTCACAGCAAGAATTGAAGGAGGGAGTAGACTGTGGAGAAATGCACCAGACTGGAAAGTCATCACCAGGGAAGGTAGTTTGTTCAACATCCTATTCTTCAGATTTGGGAAAACATGAACTCAGAAACAAGGTTATTCATACCAAAGGACAAGAAACCTAGCTTCCTCCAGTGAATACAGCATGAAGCTGAATTACAGGTGACCCAAGAAGTGAGAAGGTCCTAGTGTCTGTATTTCATCAGAGGGCCATTATAAAAACTAGGCCTTAGGCTAACAGGAATGATGTCATCAACTCAAACTTATGAGTCTATAAGTTCCTGGTACTTATTCATTATAAACAGCCAGCTACTAACTTTCAAAAGGAACTTTCTTACTCTTGTATGTGATTTTATACTACAGTTGAGTATGTAACTCAAATGGAACAAAGCAATTAAATAAACATGCTACATGATGTATATCTCCCAGTGGTAGACTGTATTATTATTTGTCAATGTTCTTTAGCATGCTCCTTCCTGAGGATGGATGATACATTCCAATAAAGTTGAACTCAAAATGAAAGGATGCTTCATTTTGTTTAAGGAAAAGAAAGCAGAAGTGATACACAGCTTTTCCAAGCAGAAGTTCCAGAGTCAGAATGTAAGTGTCATGTTTCTTTTCCCACTGATACAACAATCAAATGCTCCAGATAGAGGCTGCTCCAGCAACCTAGCCCCTCCAGTGAACACAGCATAAAGCAGAACCACAGCTGACCCACAAAGAATAGGCAGTACCTTTCATTGTATAAGTCATTGAGGTTTGGGGGGATAACAAATTAATTTACCCTGTCCTAAATGATACAGGACCCAAGTAACTGAAATAAAAATAAGGGTCAAATATATAAATGCATTAATTTGTCCAATCACTAGTTATTGAACATATTGAGATCCTATGCTCAACTCTGGGGATATCACAAGTAAGAAAGCAACATGGGTTGAAAATTTTGAAGGAAGACCACACAGAGAGTTATAGCTTGAGCAAGACATTACCAGACAGGCATTTTTAGAGACTGCATTTCTAGTATAGTAGGTAGACTCACTCAAACAGAGCTATAACTAAAGGAGAGACTTTTTGTGATAAAACACTGGAAGGGGAGTTAGAAACAGTTGAAAGAAAATCTTCATCAACTTACTGAGGCATCTAGAGTAAGAACATTTAGGTGCTTGTGAAAAGATAACAACAACAACAAAAGCTGGACTGGTGATTGCCACCAAGTCTACTTTTTTGTCCTAATAAGATTTGATCAGTATTTGGGGCCTTTCCCAGTGGATCAGTGGTAAACAATCCACCTGCCAATGCAGAAGAGGTGGGTTCAATTCCTGAATCAGGAAGATCCCCTGAAGAAGGAAATGGCAGCCCCCTCTAGTATTCTTGCCTGGGAAATAACATGGATAGAGGAGCCTGGTGGGTTACAGTTCATGGGATCACAAAGAGTCAGACATGACTTAGTGACTAGACTACATCGGGATTTTTGGTGTCATTAATCTAAAGTCAAATTGCTCTCCTGTCAAGATTGTGTATTGATGCCAATAATTTTCAATTTCACATTTCATAACCATCAAAAATCTGTGCTTTATGAAATGAGTTTTGGAGCATTCAATGTACGTTCAGCTTAAAATGTATATTCAGTGACAGCAAAAAAATAATTTGTGTTCAGGGACATCAAAAAATATATATAGATGTAGAAATATAAAAGATACCAACTAATGTCTACACAAGACCTAGAAAACTATAAGTTGTTTAAAACTTAACCTTTAAATCAGACAGCGACCATGATTAAATGAGAATGACAACTATGATGTGACATTTTTTTTTTAACAATGGGAGCAAGAGACAAATAATTGTTCATTAAATTCCTTTTCATTGCCCTCTTTTGGGGTGCAGTGGAACACTTCTCAGCTTTCCCTGTAGTTACCTCAAGGTCATGTGATTGAGGCATGCTCACTGGGAGCATGCCAAGATGTATTTTTAGTTTATATGTTTGCTTTTGTTTAATTTCAAATCTACAGAGGAATCTATTCTCTTGACCAGTGATTCCCAAGACCTACTACTCAAGAGCATTAACTTTCAAAAACTTCAGAGAAGGGCTAGATTAACAAAGGATACAAGGATGTGGGAAGCAGGTGCACTTTCAGAGAACCAGATAAAGACAGACAATCAAGGCAAACCAAACCAAATTCTTTTAGAGGAGCAACAATCAGATGCCAATCAAAATAGCAAGAATATTCTAATGCTAAATACCTAAGAGTGTGAACTGATTCAAATTTTATGTAACTTTATGCTCATGAAATCAAAAAGAAACAGCTTAATTTTAAGTGGATATATTTAAAAATAAATAAAATGTTTGATGACTCTTGAATCCCAGACTTTTAACAAATATTTATTGACTTCTAAGGGCATTCCATGGTTTACCTCTTTATCTACAGGACAGCCCTAGTTGATGGGCATATATTCCTAAATGGAAATAGAATCTTAGAGATAAAGTAACATACCTAAAGTGCACACAACTGGGAAGAGATAGAGATGGGACTCCAATTCAGGTCACCTGACTCTAGCAACTACACTCCATGGTCTATACTGCCACCACATATTCCTCCCGTGGGGGCTAGCTAAGCTTGAAAAGCCATTTCACTTAAACAGATGAGCCATTTGCTTTCACATTAGTACATTCAGGATAGGCTAAATAAGTGACCAGAAAAAATTTAGCTAGCAATTATACCCTCTAACACCCCCAGGAACATTTCCTGAACATTTAGAGCTTTCTAAATCCTACTTTAGTACAAAAAGGCAAGCATGGAATCTCTTAGAGGCACTAAAACATGCTGGCAATATTTCTGATGTCTACAAACTAGGTAAGAAATACAGAAGAAAAAACAACTAAAATATTTATGTCCAGATGAATCCTCAAGGCAGGGCAGGTAGGGGAGACAACAAACAAGAAAGGGAGCCCTGTAGCATAGTGTGGACCTATTATTCCCAAGATCCTTATTTAGGACCAAAGAGGAAAACATAGGGACCACAGATCAGTTTCATACCATGAGCCTTCAAGAAGCTACAATCACAATGAATAAATCCATACAAAGACTGAGTGCAACTTTTTCCTGAGCCCATTTTCTCTAGCAAGATGCAGAATGCTTCCATCAAATCCATGGTGGACAGAGTGCCAGTCTATACTTCATGGAAAGATGAGAGAAAGAGAATCCTGTGTTTGGAATTATCTGTCCCTATTGAAATTTCACACACAACTGAGACACAGTCAGCTGACAAAGATGTATCTCTTTAATAAGAGGCCAAATCCAGTTCAGAAGGGGATGTGTGTTGCTTCAAAACACCACCATTAGGATGGCATGTACTGTGCCTTCTCTGCCCCACTTTGAGGATAGAAGCTGTATGTTAAAACTTTCTGCAAAATCTTTTTTCAAGAGAATAATCAGTGACAGCACCCCCATTAGAATTGGATATGAAACATAAAATGTGGAGCACTGACTATACCTGGTTTTCTATGAATTTAAGGTCATTTGTTTCTGGATAAAATCATGTAAGTATTCAAGGAATATTTTCACTGAATCCCATGGGCTTTCATGAGCATTTATGCTGTAACAAACTTTCTTCTAATTTTATTCTCTACGAAAAACAAACCAAAAACCTTTCTTTCACAGATTTAGACGTGAAAAGGTCATATTTAAAGGTCTGCAAAGCCACAGTCATCAAGACAGTATGGTACTGGCACAAAGACAGAAATATAGATCAATGGAACAGAATAGAAAGCCCAGAGATAAATCCACGAACCTATGGACACCTTATCTTTGACAAAGGAGGCAAGGATATACAATGGAAAAAAGACAATCTCTTTAACAAGTGGTGCTGGGAAAACTGGTCAACCACTTGTAAAAGAATGAAACTAGAACACTTTCTAACACCATACACAAACATAAACTCAAAATGGATTAAAGATCTAAATGTAAGACCAGAAACTATAAATCTCCTAGAGGAGAACATAGACAAAACACTTGACATAAATCTCAGCAAGATCCTCTATGACCCACCTCCCAGAATATTGGAAATAAAAGCAAAACTAAACAAATGGGACCTAATGAAACTTAAAAGCTTCTGCACTACAAAGGAAACTATAAGTAAGGTGAAAAGACAGCCCTCAGATTGGGAGAAAATAATAGCAAATGAGGAAACAGACAAAGGATTAATCTCAAAAATATACAAGCAACTCCTGAAGCTCAATTCCAGAAAAATAAATGACCCAATCAAAAAATGGGCCAAAGAACTAAACAGACATTTCTCCAAAGAAGACATACAGATGGCTAACAAACACATGAAAAGATGCTCAACATCACTCATTATCAGAGAAATGCAAATCAAAACCACAATGAGGTACCATTACACGCCAGTCAGGATGGCTGCTATCCAAAAGTCTACAAGCAATAAATGCTGGAGAGGGTGTGGAGAAAAGGGAACCCTCTTACACTGTTGGTGGGAATGCAAACTAGTACAGCCACTATGGAAAACAGTGTGGAGATTTCTTAAAAAACTGGAAATAGAACTGCCATATGACCTAGCAATCCCACTTCTGGGCATACACACTGAGGAATCCAGATCGGAAAGAGACACGTGCACCCCAATGTTCATCGCAGCACTGTTTATAATAGCCAGGACAAGGAAGCAACCTAGATGCCCATCAGCAGATGAATGGATAAGGAAGCTGTGGTACATATACACCATGGAATATTACTCAGCCGTTAAAAAGAATTCATTTGAATCAGTTCTAATGAGATGGATGAAACTGGAGCCCATTATACAGAGTGAAGTAAGCCAGAAAGATAAAGAACATTACAGTATACTAACGCATATATACGGAATTTAGAAAGATGGTAACAATGGCCCTATATGCAGGGCAGAAGAAGAGACGCAGAAGTACAGAACAGACTTTTGAACTCTGTGGGAGAAGGGAAGGGTGGGATGTTTCGAAAAAACAGCATGTATATTATCTGTGGTGAAACAGATCACCAGCCCAGGTGGGATGCATGAGTCAAGTGCTCGGGCCTGGTGGGCTGGGAAGACCCAGAGGAATCGGGTGGAGAGGGAGGTGGGAGGGGGGATTGGGATGGGGAATACGTGTAACTCTATGGCAGATTCATATCAATGTATGACAAAACCCACTGAAAAATAAAAGAAGAAAAAAAAAAACTACATTAAAAAAAAAAAAATTTTAAGATTAAAAAGAAAAGTATATTGGCACCTTTGTTAATGCATGTCCAGGTGCAGGCAAGGGTCTTTGAAAATTTGCAATGGACAATTTATTAAGGATACTGAATACTGAAAATGCTTACTTTTTATGATTAGAAGGGACAGCTTATTTGCTTGTAGGTTTAATAAAGGAGAATTTGTAGTCATTAGAAAAACATATTGTACAGAAAATGTGAAAACACTGATAGCCATGATTGTGAAAAATTGAATTTAAGAGAAGATGAATGGACAAAAATAAAATCAATATACACTTTTACCTGGCACCAAAGAAGACCATTAGCGTTCTTCACATCACAACTCACTAGTGTGTCCAGAGGTCACAATCAGACAAGAAATGTGCTCCAAGCAAATTTTTTTTTTCCTTTTCTTTTCATTCATTCATTCATTCATTCATTCATTCATTTATATTAGTTGGAGGCTAATTACTTCACAACATTTCAGTGGGTTTTGTCATACATTGACATGAATCAGCCATAGAGTTACACGTATTCCCCATCCCAATCCCCCCTCCCACCTCCCTCTCCACCCGATTCCTCTGGGTCTTCCCAGCCCACCAGGCTCGAGCACTTGTCTCATGCATCCCGCCTGGGCTGGTGATCTGTTTCACCATAGATAATATACATGCTGTTCTTTCGAAACATCCCACCCTCCCCTTCTCCCACAGAGTTCAAAAGTCTGTTCTGTACTTCTGTGTCTGCTTTCTAAAGTTTCTGAGTACTTTACTATCATTTAATCAGAATAAATTCAAAGTTATTTCTACAGTAACATCGTCCTCACTCATGTGTACTCAAATGAGCCTTTCCTGAGTGGATGATAGAAGAGTATATTGCAACTTTATGTATCAATAGGATTATATTCCTTTATATACATAGATGTCAAAAATAATAGGTATCACATTAGGTGAAATGTGTAAGAATCATCAGAGGAAGGAGCCAAGCGATCAAAGAGAAGACACAGGGAGTTTCAAGTCTGAAAGGCATCAATCTTTTGTCATTATTGCCTTTCTGGCCTGGGACAAGTCCATGCCTATCCCTGGTCTTAGGAACATCCTTTATATATCTAGACATTTAGACCAGGGTTGGGAAACTATGATCAGTGGGTCCAATCTGGACCACCATTTGTTTTTGCAAGTAAAGTTTTATTGGAATGTGATTATAACCATTCATTTACATACTGTCTATTGTTTTTTTCAAGCTATAAGAGCAGAGTCAAGGAGTTGTAACAGAGACTGTATGATCCACAAAATCAAAAATATTTACTATCTGGTCCCTTACAGAAAAAGATTGTCAAACCCTGAGCTGGACTATGAGGTCAGTGTGATTTTCAAATATGCCTAGTCTATAACATGCTGTTCTAAAGTGATTTCTGACAGCCCTCCGATTAAACATAGAGTAGTACAAAAAGCAGTAGGTGGAGTAGGAAATGGCAACCCACTCCAGTATCCTTGCCTGGAAAATCCCATGGACAGAGGAGTCTGGTGGTCTATAGTCCATGGGGTCACAGACAGTCAAACATGACTGAGCGACTGAGCACGCACACACTCATAAAAGAGGACTGATCAACAACACTTAGATGGAGAAATACTGATAGAACACTTCCAGCCCTCCCAAAGATCTCTGTGTGATCCTTTCCACTCACTCCCCCATGAAGGGAATCTCTATTCTGACTTCTAAAACTATAGAGTGATTTTGCAAGTTCTAGAATATCATATAATCAGAATTATATAATATGTACTCTTTCATCTAGGACTTGATTCACTCAGTGTCTGCATCCATGTTGTTGTATGTATTTAGAAGTTCATTTATATTATTACTGAATAGCATTCCATTGTTTAAGGAACCACAATTTGTCCAATCACCTGTTGATTGAAATTTACATTTCCGTTATTTCCAGGTTTTCCAGGTTTTGGTCATTCTAAGAATAAAAGCTGCTGTGAGCATTTGGGTACACACATACACACACACACACACACACATACACAAAGACAGTAGATCATTGGGATTAGAATAGTATTTAACAGAAGTCTTTGAAGTCCAGCAGGCCTCCTTTTAAATATGACCTTTGTCACTGACCTCTATATCTTATTTCTTTCCTTTGTGAAATGAGAGAATTCCTATGTCATGAGATCTAGACCTTAAATGAAAGAATATACATAAGGTATATAACATGGTGTATGACACAGAGTAAGCATTCATTAAAAAGTAGCTTGTATTGCCACTGCTACCACTGAGAAAGCCTCCATGGTTACCACAGGGAGCTAGATGTCCAGCTCAGTGCAATGACTTGTTAGGTATACCTTCCTCTATGTGGATATTCTTGAAGGAAAACAGGCAAGGGAAGAACCCTCCATGCAGAAGAGCCTCAGTTATTCTCTTACCTCTGGATAAGATAAGACAGTGCCTATGTCTGATTCACACAGCTCTCTTTCTTGGTCTATGACATCATCGTGGCCAGGGAAAGTACTGTTTGTCTTATAGGTGAAACACCCTAGGCATTTCCCTGACACAATGATACCTGGATTTGAGTAGAAGGTAATTTACTAGACCTAGAAATAACCTAAAATGTCTTAAAGGCTCACAGAAAAGCTGCCAAGAAAAAAACATGTAAGTGAAGATAGTCACTGAAATCAGTAATCCCCAAATCACATTAATGCAATGTCATAGGTAATAACATAAAGCCTGCTGGCTAGCTAAGAGCTCAAAGTTATCATGCTCAGAGCGATCATAACTTGGTCCCAAGCATAAGACTCTTATTTTATGGTGCTTTGTACATGAGCTATGGAAACTACCTTTGAGAAACTCTTAACTTCCAAATCGCTGACTTCTGAATGTATAAATCATATCAACTAAAAAAAAGAGTGAAAGTGCAAAGAACAATGTCCACTATGCATTGCTTTAAGGCAGTGATTTCAACTACAAATGATCTGTAAAGAAACTTCTCAAGCTAATAGTGATGAAAGATCAGTTTGTTTCTTCTTTTTCTTAATCTATTATGAACTGAGCCTTTAAAATCTGCAATAAACATCAATTACTAATGAAAAATAATATTCAAAAAGATGTACAAAATAAATACAAGTCCTGGTTTCTTATTTGTTAAATCCAAAAGACATTTAAAATGACTGTTAAATTGCTCTAAAATCTTCTGAACTATTTATTTCTGTTATCTTGTTGCAGACCGGTAATGAACAGTTGGCAGCCCTCCCTGCTCCATGTTCTATATTTACATATAGAGTAAGCAGATCTGGAACTTTCTGGACTGTGATGGTAACTTGTTTTCCCCAAATAAGCCCTCAATGTCAAGAGTCAAGATACCTGCTCTCAAACTAATTATGGAGGTCACCAGAGAAGCAGGAATAGAAGTTGGGGGTGAGATGCTGAGGAATGGCAAAGATATCTTTCTGGTTTAACTACAAATACTGAATGGTTTAAGTTTTGTGCACTAGTATGTGGTTATTACCTACCTGCATTTAGAGTTTTCAAAAAAGCAATTTAAAGAGCAATGAAAGCACTTTAAAATGGTATTTCCTCTGTAAGGTTTACTTAGTGAAATGCAGAGGGCAAGACCATCCTAGCAAGCAAAGGGCATGTCATAGCTCCTCAAAAACTACAGGTTGAACCAGAGTCTGTGCATTTTCTATGCGTACACAGGCAGCAGGCCTGGTGCTAAACCACCTGGGTGCAGCAGTTAAGCCGCAACCTTAGCCCTCAGGGGACGCATATCTGGTTCAAACAGAAACACCCACAAATTCATAACATCCTTATAAAAATCCACTAGAAAGTCCCTCAAATTAAAGTGACAGTGAAAGAAAGGAGGGGTCACTGCACTCTCATGTAAATACAGAGTCTGTCATCTCTCCCAGAACATGACCCCTTTATTAGGACTTTGAGAGATGATTAGAGTTAGAATGCTTGGCCATGTCAGTTGGCATTCACTTTTCACAAGCTTGTTTCTAAAGCTTATAATGCCTAAAATCAACATCCTCAGCCCTATAAAACTGCCATCTCAAGTCTTAATTCCAGCTAACTTCTGCTCTTCAGATCACTGGAACAGAGACAATGGCAAGGACGGTGAATGACTTCCATGGAGACACTTGGGGAGCATCATTTGATACCCAGTCTTCTGCTACTTACTTGACAGCAGAGATTAGGAAAGTCATCAAGAACTAAGTTTTGATCCACAGATCCTACATAAAGGTCCTGGGGCAAGAACAGCACAGTCAAGTAGCAACCTGTGAACTTCACTGTAGTGGCTTTTGTGACATTCTAATAAAAGTGGTATTTTTTTTCTCATCTGATTAGAAATGTTGCCTAACCCATGGGCTGCCTATGGCAGTGACAGTAGAATAGTGTTAAACCTACAGCTTCAGCAAGATCAATTCAGACCTTCTAGAATTACCTGGGAAGACGGCTATCTGTGCTCATTCACCTGGTGTCAAGGAAGAATTCTAGAGGCGAGTCAAAGAAAAGGAGCTCCTGTGTGTGTTAGTCTAAGCAGAAAAGCTGAACCATGTCTTCTCCCATTGGGATAGGTGACTGTTCTATCTTAATTAAATTCACAGACATACTGTCATTCAAATATTGGCTGATCCACCTACCACACCACCCCCATGGATCATCCCTTTTTCTGAATGAAACATATCAGTAAGGCCACCTATGTGGCCACAAACCTTGCTCACGTAATTGTAAGTTGAGAGATTTAGGAATTCACTTCACAGTGCATATTGATATGACAGATGCTTTTCAATTCCTTTTTTCAGTATTGCTACCAGTTTCTGCTCCTATTTTTATGTATGCAATAAAATCCCAGGGGGAAATGGGATTTGAAGGTTCTTAATTATTCATAAGACAATTCATAAAGCACTTCCCTACCACAGCACAGTAAAATCACACACAAAAAGTCCAGTGTTTTCCTTCCATCACCATCACTATCTAACTATTTATACACTTCTTCCAGGCAGATCGTCCTAAAGCCCACATCTAATTAATATTTACCTTGGAAACTGAAAGCTCCTCAGTGTCTACTTTTAAATTAAATAGTACTATAAAATATGAGGACACAGCATAGTATAATGTTTAAGAGTATAGCCTCTAGAGTCAGATTGCTTGCTCTTAAACCTAGGCCATGACCTTTACAGCCTGTGTACACATAGGTGGGTTATTTCTCTGTTTCCAGCTTACTTGTCTATATATTGTAGGGAAATATATATATATATATAATAAGCAAGATGTATATTACATATTTTGTGTGCATGTATTATATCAAATATACTTCATTATACAATAAGCAAGATATATATTTAAAATTTAATATGAAACTATATTAAATGACTATAAGTAATTAACATATTAAGTACAAATGTATACTAACTTTGCTTCTTAGATACATTGTCTGATACATTGTATGTATGTGTGTGTGTGTGTCTTAGAACATTACATTGCTAAGAATGTTGTAAGCTCATAGGGAATGTTAGCTATTTTAATTTTATAACCTTTGCATCTGGCATACACTGTGACTCTGTTGAGAAGAAATCGGAGATGAGATATGACAGAAAGATAAAGAGCATCACAATAGACTAGTGGTGTGTGCCACGGCTGTGAGAATGGAAGAGAGCATCTATTTGCATCTCTGCCTATTCCCCTTTGTTAGTGACATCACCAATACATAAATCATTCAACTGCTGTTTTACCTACATCTTTTACCTGTTTCACATCCTTGTGAAGGAATACGCCCCACCCACTTTACTCACATCTGAGTTGCCTGCAGTATCAAGGAGTGACTGGCATACCATATGTGCCATATGTGCCATTCAAATTTTGTTGAATATGTTTTAATTGCCCAATATCACATTCTCTTTATTTAAATACCCTCACTTTTATTTCACCTTGAGACTGATTTATCTCTGAGTCAGTAAGGTTTTACTCAGGAGATCCTGGGTGGGTCTCTGTTATCCCTGTCTGCAATCCTGCTCTACATGGATCTATGCATTCAAAGGTTGAAAGCCTAATTAATTCTGACATTCTGCTAAAGCTTATATTCACTCCTCTTGCCTCTTGGTTCTAAACCTGCATCTTTGTTATCCTTCTGGTTCACTGTATTAATATTTTTCTTATTTTCTGTATTCTTGATGCTCTGGCATCTGGGACTGTACAACAGAGGAGAGTCTGCTCATCTCATAGCTAGCCAATTCTTCAATCCTAGGAAGACAAAGGAGCATGTCTTCACATGTAAACTAACCAGTTAGAGTCTGCACTTCAAAGCACCTCCTCTATCTGGCTCTTATACTCCTCTGCCCTAACCATCTAAAGCCAGGTTTCAGACAAACAGCAATATATCCTGTATACCAGAACCTACCGAGATTACTCAAACTAGTCAATCCTAAACCTGCTTACTCTGCCTTGCCTTTCCCATGGAAACCACAATAAAGATCCCATCTCATGCTTCCCCCTTGCTCCTTCTGCTTCCAGCCTGACCCTAGTGCTTCTCCATGTGGCTTCACATGTTGTGCCATGTCCACTCTTCTTGGGAACTGTGAGTAACAAACTATCATTGCAATGGCAGTTCAGTTGTCTTCTGACTTGTGAACCTCACCATAGCTGAATAACAATAAAACTTAACTTGTTAAACAACTTGCCATTCTGTATCCGTTGATTCCTGTTCCCTCACCAAATTTTCAATCTTGCTTTTCAGAGAACATGAGAATCATTATGTGCCTGGAATGACCAATTTTTAAACCCTTGCCTCCATTAGTCTGGAGATAATCACATGCATCTTCCTCTCTAAATCACCTTAAAGAACTCTCTCAGCAGGAGCCCTGCTTCAGTTTATTACCTCCTAGGATAATGCCATTAGAGATAATCACATTTTGTAGATACCATCTCCAAAGAACAATCGCCCTAAGAGTCCCTATTGAGGTATTTTTCATTTATAACAAGATCTTATGATAGTTAAAAATAAATACAGCACAGAAACCTAATCCTCTGATTCTCTAATGCTGTGAACTGTCATACAGATCAACACACCAGCATGTTTTGGAAAACCTCACCAGCAGAAGTGAAATTTCATGATTCTCTTTTTGTTTTTCCTCTTATTTTTCTCTTCTCCGAGAGGGAGGAATAAAAGGGTGTGTGATGCTACTAATTAATGGACTTGAACAGTTTGAAATAACTTTTGTTTCTAACCATAGTTACACACAGAACTTTTAATAGCCAGTAAGAAATAATAACAAAAGATACATTGGAAGCGAGCATTTCCATTCAACCACCCCCTTCTGCCAATGTCCTCATCCACCTAGTTAGCCATGGTAACTCCTCTCCACTTTTCTGCCATAGATCATCACAGTGTGTCCACATTATTGCTGGATTTATTAATCATAAACAGATGTCAATTTTATATTACTGTACAAAATGTGTTTACCTTCCCCAGTTCATTCTCCACAAGTTGCATGAACGTCTACCTGCCATACACCTATTTTCCTAATTTATTTATATCATAGTTGCCAATTAAATAAATGATCAGAATTTGATTTTTGTTGTATTAATACTCTCATATTTTTGTGATAGCTTTGCAGCTTCTTCCCACAATACACAAAAGTCTCTCCATTTGGTTTTCCAAGATGTCAAAGATATCACTTCCATTTCCCATGCTCCTGTTTCAAACAGTTCTATTTTCTCTCTAGATCTGCTATGAAACTTCTATCCTGGGACTTCAGTATCAACTGACACCTCCCTTTGAGAATGCACTGTTTCCTGAACCCCATGTTTTCCAGTTTACTTTTGGTTTGTCTTCTTATTTTGGTACAGCACATAATCCACAGCTTCCTGAGAAAGGCGCAAGTACATAAAAATGTCTGAGATTCTCCTTGTTTTAAAATGTCCTTATTAAACACATTCTCTTATGTCAGGGTTTAATGTTCTCCCTCAGCATAGTAAAGATAAAAGTCAAAGTTTTAATAGCTCAGTGGTTTCCAACTCTTTCCAACCAATGGACTATAGCCCACCAAGTTCCTCTGTCCATGAAATTCTCCAGGCAAGAATGCTGAAGCTGGTTCCTATTTCCTTCTCCAGGGAATTCTCCTGATCCAGGGATTGAATCCATGTCTCCTGCATTGCAGGCAGATTTTTTATCATCTGAGTCACTAGGGGAGCCCAATAGTAAAGATATTTATCTTTCAGTGTTTGCTAAGTGTAATTCTGATACTCAGTCTTTTGTATAGAACCTGCTGTGATGTCCTTGTTTCCTCTCTGTAAAGTAGGATCTTCTCTTTATCCTTATCATTCTCAAGTCTGAGACAGTTTTTTTTTTTTTTTAGTATTATTTTTTTGACAATCCCCATTATGTTTTCTCCATTTTTTTTCCCCTAAGACAATTAGGTGGATGTTGGAGCCACTAGCTTAACTCTAATTTTCTTACCTTTTTTCAGCTGAAGTTCTACTGTACATTTTTTGACATTATCTCCCAATCTATTTACTACTTTAAATCTCAGCTGCTAAAATTATCATTACCAAGAGATTTTTTGTTTTGTTTTTAAAAGGTTCTTTTCCTATTTCATGGATGAATGAGCCCTTCTTATTTCTCCATCAGTTTAAAATGCAACTTATTTTGTTACCTTTATTCTTTTTCTTTTCCTGTTTATTTAATTGTGTGCTTTGATTTCACTCTTGTATTGGAGGTTTACCACAAGTATTTTGCGGTCTTTTGCTGTCTATTAGTTCAGTTCAGTTCAGTCGCTCAGTTGTGTCCGACTATTTGCGACCCCATGAATGGCAGCACGCCAGACCTCCCTGTCCATCACTAACTCCCGGAGTTTACTCAAACTCATACCCATCGAGTAGGTGATGCCATCCAGCCATCTCATCCTCTGTCATCCCCTTCTCCTCCTGCCCCCAATCCCTCCCAGCATCAGGGTCTTTTCCAATGAGTCAACTCTTCGCATGACGTGGCCAAAGGATTGGAGTTTCAGCTTCAGCATCAGCCCTTCCAATGAACACTCAGTATTGATCACCTTTAGGATGGACTGATTGGATCTCCTTGCAGTCCAAGGGATTCTCAAGAGTCTTCTCCAACACCACAGTTCAAAAGCATCAATTTTTCGGCGCTCAGCTTTCTTCACAGTCCAACTCTCACATCCATACATGACCACTGGAAAAACCATAGCCTTGACCAGACGAACCTTTGTTGGCAAAGTAATGTCTCTGCTTTTTAATGTGCTATCTAGGATGGTCATAACTTTCCTTCCAAGGAGTAAGCGTCTTTTAATTTCATGGCTGCAGTCACCATCTGCAGCGATTTTGGAGACCCCAAAAATAAAGTCTGACACTGTTTCCACTGTCTCCCCATCTATTTCCCATGAGGTGATGGGACCAGATGCCATGATCTTAGTTTTCTGAATGTTAAGCTTTAAGCCAACTTTTTCACTCTCCTCTTTCACTTTCATCAAGAGGCTTTTAGTTCCTCTTCACTCTCTGCCATAAAGGTGGTGTCATCTGCATATCTGAGGTTATTGATATTTCTCCCAGCAATCTTGATTCCAGTTTGTACTTCCTCCAGCCCAGCGTTTCTCATGATGTACTCTGCATAGAAGTTAAATAAGCAGGGTGACAATATGCAGCCTTGATGTACTCCTTTTCCTATTTGGAACCAGTCTGTTGTTCCATGTCCAGTTCTAACTGTTGCTTCCTGACCTGCATACAGGTTTTGGACCCCCACCGCACACACATCGAGCTGTAAGACTAGTGTACTTCACTGTAGAGTGATCTAGCAATGTGAGTGCTTCTATTGGAGGAGACAGAAGAATCTCTGTGCTGTGCTAAGTTGCTTCAGTCATGTCCGACTCTGTGCAACCCTATGGACTGTAGCCCACCAGGCTCCTTTGTCCATGACATTTCTCAGGCAAGAATACTGGAATGGGTAACCATTTCCTTCTCCAGGGGATCTTCCCAACCCAGGGATTGAACCCATGTCTCTTAAATCTCCTGCACTGGCAGATGGGTTCTTTTACCACTAGCGCCACCTATGTAATGACAGAAGTCGCTCCAGGGAAAATGAATCTGGACATGACATTTGGGGAAAGAAGGTTAGAGCATCTCAGAACTTGGAATGTGTGTTTAATTACACATTTATCAGATTGGTGCCTCAGCCAGGCTATCTGTTGTGTCTGGTGTCACAGAGCCTCTCTGGGGAAGGAAAAGAGTGTGGTCAGTCAGCATGAAGAAGTAGGACCAGAGTCTTGGTATTTAATGTTTTCTGTGGCATCACTGACTCAATGGACATGAGTTTGAGGAAACCCCAGGAGTTGGTGATGGACAGGGAGGCCTGGCGTGCTGCAGTCTATGGGGTTGCAAAGAGTTGGACACGACTGAGCAACTGAACTGCACTGCACTGATCTTTATACAACTTAGTGCTTCCAAACTGCTGAGACTTTCTGAGTTTCTGAAAAATAAAATAGTCACTTTTCATCAGGATCTTCCTATGCTGGCACCAGTCTCCTGCTTTCTTTTCTTGAATTTCATTCTCATCAGTGACCATTCCTCTATATGTCAATATGTATTGACAACTCTCATCTGCTACTGTCTCTTCTCCATTTCTTCTCCTGGTAGGTCTTTATTTATTCAATATTTTTATTCTCATTATACTGGGGTGTCAGTAGTAACTGTAGCCTGCCAGGTGACTGTAGCCTGGCAGGCTCCTCTGTCTATGGGATTTCCCAGGCAAGAATACTGGAGTGGGTTGCCATTTCCTCCTACAGGAGATCTTCCCAACTCAGGAATTGAACCTGTATCTCTTCTGTCTCCAGCTTTGGCAGGCAGGTTTTTTACCACTAGCACCACATGGGAAATCCTCAGTAGTGACCAGAGGAGATAAATGCATGTGTTCCTGTGCCATATGTAATCTAAAGACAGCCACAAGCATTTTAATGACTAGATTGTTAAAGATGTACTGTGACTGTGTTCACACATGGGAAGTCAATTCACACATGGGAAGTCAATGTAGCAAATGGAGAAATATCCATTTCCACAAATAGATCAGGGAGTCCCAAAAGTAGGATATGAACCATTACATAGTATCATTTAGGCAATGTATTAAAAATAAAGGCTTGATTCCTTGAGTTTTGGATTTATAATATCTTGGTGATGTCCAAGGATAGATATATTTAATAAATTACTGAGCTATTTTATGTTCAGCTACTCATTTAGACAGGCTACCTTGTTAATCCCATTAATTTTAGTCATATGATTTACAAAGAATGCATTTCACTGAGCTTGAATTTTTTTCACTGTGGTCTAGACAGTAAGAGATTAATATTTATCAAACACCTAGGCCTTCTCCTAAGCAGCTGTTTATAGAACACAAGACTGATTTCAAGACTGAGAAAGGAATTTTACTCAGCCATTAAAAAGAATGCATTTGAATCAGTTCTAATGAGGTGAATGAAACTGGAGCCTATTATACAGAGTGAAGTAAGCCAGAAAAAAAAAACCACCAACACAGTATACTAACACATATATATGGAATTTAGGAAGATGGCAATGATAATCCTATATGCGAGACAGCAAAAGAGACACAGATGTATTGAACAGTCTTTTGGACTCTGTGGGAGAGGGCGAGGGTGGGATGATGTGGGAGAATGGCACTGAAACATGTAAATTATCATATGTGAAATGAATCACCAGTCCAGGTTCGATGCATGAGACAGGGTGCTCAGGGCTGGTGCACTGGGATGACCCAGAGGGATGGGATGGGGAGGGACATGGGAGGGGGGTTCAGGATGGGGAACACATGTACACGCATGGCGGATTCAAGTTAATGTATGGCAAAACCAATACAATATTGTAAAGTAAAATAATAAATTAACTAATTAAAAGAGAGACTGAGAAAGGAGTATGACAGGGCTGTCTGTTGTCACCATGTTTGTTTAATATATTTGCTGAATACATCATGAAAAAAGCCACGCTGGATGAGTTACAAGCTGGAACCAAGATGGGGGGCGGTGCGGAAATAACAACCTCAGATATATGGATGCCACCACTCTAATGGCAGAAAGCAAAGAGGATCAAAGAGCCTCTTGATGATGGTGAAGGAAGAGAGTGAAAGAGCCAGCTTATACTAAATATTAAATGCAGTCATGAAATCAGAAGACGTTTGCTTCCTGGCAGGAAAGCTATGACAAATCTAGATACTATGCTGAAAAGCATAAACACTACTTTGCCAACATACTATACAACAACTACTATAGTTAAGGCTATGGTCTTCCCAGTGGTCATGTACGGTTGTGAGACCCGGACTGTAAGTAAGGAAGGTAGAGCATCGAAGAATTGATGACTTCAAACTAAGGTACTGGAGAAGACTACTGAGAGTCCCTTGGACTGCAAGGAGATCAAACCAGTCAATCTTAAAGGAAATCAACCCTGAATACTCTTAGGAAGGACTGACACTGAAGTTGAAACTCCAGTATTTTGGTCCTCTGATGTGAACAGTTGACTCACTGGAAAAGTCCTGATGCTGGAAAAGACTGAGGACAGAAGGAGAAGAGAGCATCAGAGGATGAGATGGCTGGATGGCATCATCGATGCAATGGATGTGAACTTGGGCAAACTTCAGGAGATGGTAAGGAACAGGGAGGCCTGGCATGCTGCAGTCCATGGGGTCACAAAGAGTCACACATCACTTCATGACTGAACGACAACAGCAAGAGTGATATATGACTAAGTGGATATCCTAAATATTAGGTCATTTACACATAGCAATGTGACTAATTAGTCATCAATTTTGATATAAATTCCAAGTCTGAATCATTCCATAACATACCTCTGTTCAATCAATAAAATACTACTTCATGCTTTCAATAATCAATTATAATCAGCTAATTACATGCTGCATTTAACCAGTGAACTAACCACTGTTAAAGACCAGAAGAGAAATGTGAAGCATCCCTCACCCTTACTAAGCTTGGGAATTGAATTGAGAAACAAAACAAATACCCATGAAATAATAAGAGAGTCTCTGTATGTTTTAATACCCCTAACTTGGCTTGTAAAGGATGCTAATATATATACTGAGTAGAGAAAAAGAGAGATGTGAATATGTACACTGGGTAAAAGAAAAACTGGATGTTCTATGATCAATAAACTATGGATAACTTAGTTAACTTTAAAGAAATGTGTGCTAATTATAAGGCATCTCAGAATCTTTAACACACATGTGCATCACGGATTTCCAAATGCAAGAAAGAGCATTTCCTATATATATATTTGGGCAGTTAACCCCATTCACAACTAATAAAATCCCATGGAAAATAATCTGGAAAATGCTAATAGAGTAGGGAGATACAATGACTGTTGAGAGTAGAAAGTTCATTGAGACAAAGAAGTCCAAGGTGGCTCCAGGGGTGAGTAGGTACCCAATCTAACCTTTGAAGAAATTATGCAGCCTAAAGTTTATCTAATACCACAAAGGTGGGAAAGATGAAGTTAGACTGAGGCTGGCTTGCTTCAGATGGAGCATATTACCATAGCAAGAGATAATATCAGTGTCAACTGGAAACAGATTAAAAAATCCTGGGATGGGGTGTTTTTAGTATGAAAACTGAAACAAAATGACTATGGAACAAAGAGGTCCAGAGTCTCCCAGGCCATCCCAAAATGAGATAGCCTGAAGTTGAAAGGAAAGGGACCCTAAGAATTGGAAGATAGACAAATGAGTCTCGTTACTTATAGATTTTCAAAATGCATATACTGAATGAATTTAGTCATGTTTTAGATATATAATAAGCAAAAAGCTCAGTAAACAAATATTATTGTTACTTTGATGAAAACACTATCTTTTTTTGAAATAAAAGACACAGCCATTCATTGTGGTGCAGTTTCTTACTCAACCTTTACCAAAACCTCTGGAGATACACAGGGCAGTCATTATAATCTTCGACATATTACAATTGGTGAAAGATATACACATGTCAGCATTTTTTTGGTTGCAAATGACAGTATCCAATTTAAACTAGTTTGAGAGAATTTGTTATCTGTATTAATTCAGAAGGGCATTAGGTTGGTTTAAAGGATCAGAGGAAATAATATATTTGTGTATTTCTTATTCTCTCCACAGGGAGTTAGAGATCTTCTCTATCATGTTCATACCATTACCCTAGCTCTTTGGACAGTGTCTGACACTTTTAAATTATACTAATAACATACTCACTGAAGAAAAGGACAGCATAAATACATCCTGAGTAAAATAGCAATTATCAGGCATGTATTTTGACTATAAATAGTATGTTCTTAGGTACAGTGTGCCCCTCAGAAGGAAAGTTATGACCAACCTAGACTGCATATTAAAAAGCAGAGACATTACTTTGTCAACAAAGGTCCATCTAGTTAAGGTGATGGTTTTTCCAGTGGTCATGTATGGATGTGAGAGTTGGACTGTGAAGAAAGCTGAGCGCCAAAGAATTGATGCTTTTGAACTGTGGTGTTGGAGAAGACTCTTGAGAGTCCCTTGGACTGCAAGGAGATCCAACCAGTCCATCCTAAAGGAGATTAATCCTGGGTGTTCACTGGAGGGACTGATGTTGAAGCTGAAACTCCAATACTTTGGTCACCTGATTCGGAGAGCTGACTCATTTGAGAAGACCCTAATGCTGGGAAAGATTGAGAGCAGGAGGAGAAGGGGATGACAGAGGATGAGATGGTTGGATGGTATCACCAATTCAATGGACATGGGTCTGGGTAGACTCCGGGAATTGGTGATGGACAGGGAGGCCTGGGGTGCTGTGGCTCATGGCGTCACAAAAGTCAGACATGACTGAGCAACTGAATTGAACTGAACTCTAAAATAAACTATAATTATTTTTCACATAAAAAATGTGATAACAGAAAGGAATACAGGTTTTATAGAAATCCTGAACTGATTTTTTCCATCTTTGTGTATTTCTTTGTAAATACACAAAGAAATTAGTAATGCTAATTGGGAAAATAATTAAAAATTATAAAATGGAATAAATCACTATTTTACAAATTTGGCAATGATTGTTTACAGATTGTGAAATAGCTTCAATCCAAGAACTTCCCTTTCAATACTGATTACATTAGCAATAAGATAATTTGGATTAAACTCTGTTTTTCCTTTGTATTAAGGAGACATTTAAAGTGAGCATTAATGAAATAAATTATATTTGGGGGGAAAGAAGAGCAACTAGGAGAAAAATGAAGACAGAACAGCTTAAATAACATTTAAGTCCTAATAGCTAGCTCAGTTTCAGAGGGCGATAGGCAAAATAAAGGTTAAAAAGTTAAAGGATACTCATACTCTAGAGGTCCTTGAATGCAGGGGCACAGGATCGTCCTTAGCTTCATAGCCACTGAAGAATTTTCAAGTAGCAAAATGTTATTTAGAAAGAGCAATGTGGCAGTAGTACTTATAAAGGATTACTGTGAAGAAAGCAGCATCTATTGAACTAGATCCTAGACCATGGGAAAAATAATTGAAATCTGAGCTAGGGACGTGGAAGTGGGAGAGAGACAAAGAAACGATGGTTTTAAGAAGCCTTGAGAGGATGGGCAAGGATGAAGAGGAGACTCACAGGAGCCTCTCAATCTTGTCTTCACTACAGCTCATAAACAGGTGACCCTAAACTGGATACCCAGTAGTTTTCTTTTCCCGACAATTTTACGTCTCACATCGATTGGTTCTACTTCTCCAATCCTGACCACACAGGAAGCACATGACCAAGTCTGGTCAATCACAGGATCATTAGAAGCCATGTGACCCAAGCAGGCCCAAGCAGCACTCTTCCCTCAGATTTACATAGTGTTCTAGAAGAAGTTATCTGCATGTGGAAAAGTCTTCTCTGCAATAGAAAAGAATCACAGAAGAAGGAGAGCACTTAAAATGAACTGAGTTCCCTGTTCCTGTCTTAAAGCATTCATGCCTATAGTTCCTTCCAGATCTTGGAGTCCTTCCCAGATCTTCCCAATATCACCCTTAGTTACATAAACCAAAAAATGCCCTTATTAAAGCTTGAGTTTAAATTTTGTCACTTAAAATTCAGTCTCCTTAAGTGTGACATGATAGCATTGACCATGAATCCTCTATACATCGTCTAGAGTTATGGCAGGGCTCAAATAGAAATCACATTCTAAACTATTAGACACTGTACAAATTAAAGTTCTCCAAGAATATTTTTTATCACAATTATTTCAATATATTATAAATGCACTGTCATATTGCTTTATTTAAAATATGTATCTGATCTAAAGCAATAAGAATTACAATAATAATAACTTATAATGTCAGTTTTTATTTGCATAGCATTTTATAGGGCCACTCAGCTGAAAAACAATATAGCTGGGATAAAAAGTTGTAGCATTTGACTAAAAAACTCACTTTTTACAACTGAAATATCATTGACCTTCAACACTATGCTAGCTCCAGGTGTATAGCATGGTGATCCAATATTCCTATACACTACAAAATGATCAGCATGATAATTTTAGTTACCATCTGTCAGCACATAAAAATACTTCAACATTATTGACTATATTCCTCATACTGTACATTTCATTCCTGTGATTTATCTTATAACTATAAGTTTGTACCTCTTAATCTCCCTCACCTATTTCAATTATCCTCCCACCTCCTCCCCTAAGAATTCACTCTTAAACAAAAACATCTAAACCATCTTCAGAAGGATGATTTTTAAAAGGCAAGGGCAGAATTATTTTTCCCTCAATATACATCCTGACCACAACATATGGAATAAGGTTGCATTGGCTTCAATGGTTTCATGATTACTAAAACTACTGTATCCAAAATAAAGTTAAAAATGTAACATAGTTGGGACAATAATCTGCTGTAAATTTTGCAACCTGTTCTTGCTATTGCTCGGGGCTTCACTGGTGGCTCAATGGTAAAGAATCTGCTTGCAGTGTAGGGGACACAGGAGATGCGGGTTTGATCCCTGGGTCAAAAAGAGCCCCTGAAGGATGGCAGAGCAATCCACTTGAGTGTTCTTGCCAGGAAAATCCCACGGATAGAAGAGTATTGTGGACTGTAGTCCACAGAGTCTCACGGATTAGGACATGACCGAAGCGACTAAGCATACATGTACCTTTGCTATTGCTCAATTAGTAAGATCAGTTAGAATCACTACTCAGCTCTCTCAGATTCTATCTACTCTTTCTTTCCATTTAATTCTATCCTAAAGTACCTTTAAGCACAAATGATCAAACTATGGAAGATTGGCTCTAAAATGGAAATTAATTAGTATCTAACATTATGTGAAAAACTATTTTGAAGTACAGAGAAATCATCTTTTATACTTGTATCACCTAAATTTGGAGAAGATGACTTTTTTCATTTAGATTGTCCACAAAGAAAGGTGGTAGAAAAAATAAGTAAGTTTTACTTTTAGTTGTTGGGTTTGCATTAGATGTAAAATAAGTTTGGGGTCAAATAGTTATCATTAAATAATAAAAGTACATTTCAAATCCATTAAAAGTATAGTTTTTAATCAAGCATTAAACCTCTTCTCTCTTTTGTTAATTTTCATATGCACAGGCAAAGAAATTATGAAATATTATTTGAATTGCTAATACAGGCCAACTAATTGTGCTAAAAAGAACAAATCCAGCCTGATGGCAATTATCCACGTGAAAAATTAGTTTTCTTAGGAGGTCGCATTGTGCAATTTGGCTTCTAATTGGTATATGGCATCAATTAATGTCTAACAATGCATCTAGCAAATGAAAGAAAATTTATTGAAAATAACTGAGTCAAGTGCCACACTTTAGTAGTACAGAATAACGGCAGGATTTGTCTCCTGCTCCTTTATTGTTTTATATCATTTTTTTTGTCTGGCTGTTTAGGACTCATCTGCATTTTCTTCTAGCTCTGTCTTTTCCAGGAGGTTTTCAACTTTGCTCAGTTAACAGTTGACAGACACTCACCCAAATTTTGCTGTGTGCCATGCCATGATTTGTGTTATGCATGGGGTAGCCACAAAGTAATCAACAATCAATATTTTTTCTTGGTGTAATGTTTCAAGGTATCTTCAATGAGACTCTAAGCTGTTTACGACTAGAAAGGTTTCTGCCTACATGTGACGGCAGACAAAATATTCTTTGGATGAATGAATGGATGGATGGACAAGGTGGAAGTGGTATAATGCAGAACAGGAGGTCTAGTGAAGTCAGAGCATAGAAGGTATAGAGAGCTGAGGACAGGGAAGAAAGTTTTGGTCATTGTGGGATCTCTTTTTCTTGTGTTGGAAACTTTGAGGATTTTTCTGAGAGTAATTGGTAGCCACTTGATAGTTTAAGGAGAAGCACAACATGATCATACATGGTATTAAAAGGAAACCTATGGTGATGAAACAGGTGAGGAAGACATAAAACACAGAAGTAAAAAAACAAAAAAACAAAAAAACCACAGAAGTATTGAGAGTATAACAGCTGTAGAACAGTGCCTGGCAGATTTCCAAGAATAAGAAGTTAAAATGACCAAAAGTCCCAGCTTCCTCTGAAACTCTGCCTAGCATTTTTCCTGAGTCCATGCTTTCTACCAGCTGCTCACTGGCAATGACTGAGTACTTGCTGAATCACTTCAGTCGTGTCCAACTCTTTGCAACCCCATGAACTGTATAGTATGCCAGATTCCTCTGTCCATGGGATTCTCCAGGGAAGAATATTGGAGTGGGTTGCCATTTTCTACTTCAGGGAATCTTCCTGAACCCAGGGATGGAAGCCGTGTCTCTAAGGTCTCCTGCATTGGCAGGTGGGTTCTTTACCACTAGCACCACCTGGGAAGTATGGCAGGAATACCTAGCTAGTCCTGTTCCTGGAAACATGAAGAATTCTAATTGCTAACTTTGGCTCAAAGACTCCTTGATGGCCTTGTTGAACTATCCCTAGATGGAGGGAGTATCCCAACTTCCAGTCTTTCCCTCTTTCCCTCATAGCCAGATCTGTGCCATGGTCTCACGATTCTCCCAGCCTTATCTGGCTCCCTCCTATTTACTAGCATAACTCCCCAAAAATTCCATGCACCATTCATCTTGCTTCTGCATCTGCGTGGAGGACAGAACACCAAAGGTGTACTAGAGACAACTCATACAATCTCATGAGAGCCAACAATGAAAGTTTCAGGAATTTTTCAAGTCAGTTTTTATAAACTCCATTACCAAAAATTTAACTACTTAGAATTAGGTAAATAAAATTAAGTAACAATATTCAAAAACCATCAGTTCCTAATTATTTACTATTTGTCATAATTTATGCTCTTAATATACTTTTTTCTAATGGTGCAGATTCTATACAGTATTATTACACTGCACACCTGTCTATGGGCAGTAATGTCACACTGGAGGCTTGAAATCACCACAGGAAGAGGATACATGGCACAGAAAGAAACGCTACAAATCAGTTCTCCTTTGCCCTTGTCACCTCTTTCTTACAGAAAGCCAGTTGTTAAGCATTTGTCAGCATGCTGATTATCTGCGTTCATAAGAAGGACACAATTTCGACTTGATCATTTATAGAAAATACATTCAGAAAGAACACACTTGTTTCAGGCTAAATTATAAATTCTCTGAGGCTAAGAATAACCTTTATCTTTTCTTTACAAAGTGTGATCTGAGCAATGGGATACTTAGGAGTTAACTTTAATCAAATATTATTAAAAGGAAAAATAAGAATAAAGCAAAACTTAAAAATCAATCGACTTCTATTTCAACATTGGACAAATGAAAACTGAACCTCGGATTTGCTAATGCTTATACAGTTAAATAATAGTGAAAGTACTTAAGAAAAATAAAACAAGAATACTGTGTGATCTACAGCAAAAGACAGAGTGATAAATATTTATAGTTCCAAAGCCACTCTATTTTCTTAGTCTCCCTTATTTGCTCTTTTGTCTAAACTAATGTTGGAATAGAGCTTTACAGAGGAAAAAAAAATCAATACTGCTTTTGGACACACAATTTATTTCAGTTCTATCTTCATACATCTTAACTTAGACATCTTATATGTCAAGTTAAGGAATAAACCAAAAATGCGTTGTCTGGACTGTCTGTCCAATACCTCAGAACAAAGTCATCCAAATGCTTCTAAATAAAAACACTGACTTTGGGATTCAAAAGAAATAATATCAGATTTGGGGACCTGTGACAAATGTTTTGCATTTTATTTTCTTTTAACAGGAAGCTGAGTCACCACCAGCACAGTGATTCCCAGACTGTGGTTTGTAACACCTCTGTGATGGCCCATGAAATTTTCAAAATAAAATTCACTTTAGTTCATCTCTATTTTTAAAACATGGCACTTTTAGAACAAAAATGATTGCTAAAATAAATCTTATGATGCTTGAATGAAGAATTTGAACTAGAATGTGAATCACTTCTGTGCTAAATAACTTCCCTGACTCTTAGAATCAAGGCTATCAAGAGCATTTGATGGATACCCTCTGATTTTATCTACTTGTCCCCTGACTTCTGTCTGGATCTTACATTTTCCCCCAGCCAACTACCAATATAAAGGGTTTTCTAGGACAATTGTATTCCAAGTGTGGTCCTTAGACCAGTCGCATCACCTACAAACTTGTTAAAAATGTAAATACTTGGCCCTTTACCTCAATCAAACAAGCCAGATTTTCTGGAAGTAGAACCAGCAAAATGTTCAATAAAACTCACTCTAGGTGATACTGACACCTTAACATGAGAATCACTTTCTTCTAGGATTTAGGAATTTGATGATATCTACAAAGTGATCTAGGAAATCATAACCTTTTGAGAATGTCCTATTAGATAGGCAACAGATCTAAGTAATACATGTGTTTGTGGATACAAATCACATATCCAGGAAAACAGTTAAATATGTTGTTACCAGATGTCTCCAAATATCCAGTTGTTCTTAATCAGACAGTGCAGATATCTGGATGATGGCACCAAATTTTCCCCTATCAGAAGTCAACTAAATTAGGACTTGTTTCCTGTTAACCTATTTCTTGTAATAGACACCCACGCCCATGAACATCCTTTGAGCTTTCTCTGTATGTACCTGTACTGAAGGCATTATTTTCTAAAGAATTGTGTGATCAGCCCTAGGTAGAATCCTGAAATCCCTGGGCACTGGGGAATTTCTGGGTGTTATAGGTAGCTCTCATCCTTTTCCTTTCTACCTGTTGACCTCTCTTTTAACACTTAAAACATTCTAATCTCTAATATCTCTTAACTCCCTTCTCCAACTGAATTCTCACTATGCATTTTTGGTTCCCAAACTTCGTTCATCACTAAGCATCCCATTTAATTATGTTCTTCCATTCTCACAAATGATTCCATATATATCAAGATTTTGTCCAGCAAGATCTATTAGGTAATGCTAATTTTGCTTCCTTAGATCCATTAAAGGCACTATTAAGAGATCAAACTTTTTTTTTTTGCTTTGAGAAAACCTTTACTGCACATCATTGAATTAATTTCTGTTTGAATAAATAGCACACAAAACAAAGATTTATGTTGTGAAAATTCCTGAAGCTTCTAATCAGCAATCTGTAAGGAGTGGAGACTTTGGTTTTGTGTCTTTTTAAGGCATATATTTCCCATTTATTTTGAAATTTTGAACATAACTGTTTTCCAAAATAATTTTGATGTCAGTTACAGAACTTCTCTCCATGAAACCATGGTTCCTGACTCTGAAATGCTACTCTTTTCTGTGAGCATGAATGTGACCCCGAGGGACCTGGCGCATCAGGCACTTGTCACAAGGCTGTGCAAGTACCAATCAATCAATCCTGTGGGACCAAATATGCATTTGGTATGCACTTTAATTTTCATAGATATATAGAACACACTTTCAATTTTGTCCTTTAATAGTAAAGAAGAAAACATATACATTAGTACTAACAAATCTGATCTTCTCCAGAAATCAAAACTGTATCAAATAACAGTTGTCCTTCAGAACCAAATATGTGACTATTAGCTAGTGATTTTTTTCTTCTTTTTCTTTCTTTTGAAAGTGAAAGTCACTCAGCTGAGTCCAACTCTTGTGACCCCATAGACTGTAGCCCACCAGGCTCCTCTGTCCATGGAATTTTCCAGGCAAGAATACTGGAGTGGTTTGCCATTTCCTACTCCAGATGTCAAACTTCTGATCTTACAAGTTACCATCTATTCCCTCAGCATTTGGTTTTATAATTACAGTTTAGTGTGGCCATTTCATGGATATGCTCATTGTTTGTTACAGAATTTTTTACATCTGGAAATAACCCTTTGTTACCTAACAGAATCTCTTACAATCTCAAATAAATTTCTCTTAATTTTTCTAATAGTGTCTTGCACAGGTAAACTCTTTGGGTCTAACTATTCAAAGAGTTCTTCTGCTTCGAGAATAGAAGGAAAAATTTGGCAGAAGGCTAACAAGGGCTTTTTTCCCCCATGTACCCTCCCCCAGATGCACTCCTATCTCTGATCTCTGTCCCTACTCTAAATTTCAACTACCCTGGCCTTCATTCAGTTTTTCAAACAGATTTACTCCTTCCCACACCAAGCCTCTTGCACATGGTCTTCCATCTATGTTAAATCTTCTTCTGGTCCTTTTTGCTTATACCTATTCATTGTTTGGGGCTTCCCTGATGGCTCAGAGGTTAAAGCGTCTGCCTACAATGCGGGAGACCTGGGTTTGATCCCTGGGTTGGGAAGATCCCCTGAAGAAGGAAATGGCAACCCACTCCAGCATCCTTGCCTGGAGAATCCCATGGACGGAGGAGCCTGGTGGGCTACAGTCCACGGGGTGGCAAAGAGTTGGACACGACTGAGCGACTTCAGTTCAGTTCATACATTGTTTAACTCTCAGTTTGAATGTCTCTTTCTATAGACACTTCTCTAAAGCTCTCCTCCTTATTGTCAACTCCACTAGGCCAGCTCCAAGACTAAATACGGTCCTCAAAGTGTTATCTCCTATCACTCTGTGTTTTTCCTTCACTGCATCCTATACCACTATATTTATGCAATTATTTGAAGAATCACTCCTTTTCCAGAACATAAGTTTCATGGAGGCAGAAGCCATACTTAAATTGATCTCTTTTGTATCCTCAGTAGATATCACAGTACTCAGCACATAATACAGACTCATTAAATATTAAGTGAATGAATGGATGCACAAATGAATTAACTGGGTAAATGATTTGGACTTTCAGTTAAGGCTAAGGTAAGTAATGATTCCTAAGTTAGTCCTTACGGCTTGAAATAGACAATCTTTGACCCTCAAGCTGACAGGACTTCAGAGTCCTATTTAAAAATCTAAAACATAACCCTTGCTGAGTTTTGTCACGTCACATGGAGATTTTTTAGTGACATGAGAAAATGCTCATGCAAAAAATATAAATAAAACGCATGAAATACATTTTTATAATATATCCAGTATGCACTTGAATACGTAAAAATATAAATGTATGACAAGGTAGACTTTCTGCCCCCTTTTCCATCATATCTCATCATTTTCAATCATGATAAGGGAGAGAATTTGTAACAATAATGCATTTAAACTGTGATTAAAGGAAATTAACAGGGAGGAAAGTCAATCAACAGGAAGTTGTTACAGAAGGAAATCAACAGTAAAGCAACAATCATAATAATGCAAAGTAGTTACAATGTGCCAGGCACTATTCCATATGCCTTATGTATAACTACTCAAAATAAACTTGTAAGTCTAATTTTTACCTGATGTGTTTACCTTATAGATGCTGCACTCTGAAAACTGTAGGTGTCTACTGCTGCCTTCCTGGTGTAGAGGAAACACTTCAGGAGGAGGTTACATGAACACATGATACGTAGAAAGGATCAGAAGGATCAGGAACTCTGAGAATGTGATGGAGTAAGAGGAGAAAGATGGAGAGATAGAAAAGGAAGGCCAGTTGGGACAGGATTCCTGAGTACCTAATTAAAAGGATTCAATATCAATAGAAAAAATTTTCAAAATGGAAGGAGAAATAAGTACTGTGTACCATAATTTGTATGCTAGAAGAGCTAGTTGTCAACTCCTAAGGAGATCAAGATTTTTCTAGTAATAGACTGTGCCTGCATTAAACTCCCAGATGTGGTGGAAGTTAACAAGGAGATATACACACACTCTCACACATACACATGATTAAAGATTAGAAGGAAATGGACTAAGATTAGTTGCCTCTAGTAGAGAGTTTATGAATGACTATAATTTTCCTCTTTGTATTATATTAATGATAATGATTTTTATAAGCTAAAACAGAAATTGCCAGGACACATAGTTTGGTCAATTGTTTTATATTCCACCATTGGGTTTATTACTACAAATCATTTGCTGTTGTAGCTATTTGCTATGTTTGTGTCTTTTTTTCTTAGTTCCAAGGATGCCTGAGGTCAGAATATTCTATAGACACAGTCTGAATGTAAGCAGATTGCAGAGGGACTTGTATTGACTCATTAAATTCATGCTTGGTTTAAAGTGCAGTTTAGGTTATGCTTGAACAGGGACAAAGGGAGAGAGAGAGTAGAGAAAATTCAAATTCATTTAAATAATGCTGTACTTGAGGAAAAGGCAAGGTTTTTGAGCTGATTTTCTGGTTTCTTTCTATAAATGCACTCATGCATTCAACAGATTTACTGAACGCTGGCACTGCTAAGGGCTGCAGGGTAAAACAGAGCATAGATTTCAGTGGACTTAGAGAATATATAAAGTGTATCTTCAACACTTGCTGTTCAGTGTACCCTGAATCATTATTTTCCTAACACAATCCAATAATCTTTTGGAAAAATGTCCTATCCTTCCACTCTTATTCATTCCAGATGCTATAAGAGGGACTGTGCCTTCTTTAGGGATGAGCATATGACCTAACCCTGCTTGGTAAGAGAAAATCTCTAACATAGACACACATACAAGAAACGGTAATTGCTTCAAGACTAGTGTGTAATCCAAACCAGCTGTATTAGATAAGATAATACTAACTGCTATTAAAGACTAATGCAAAATGTAGAATGATTTATATAAACTAGTTTATTTCTTATACAAATAAAATCCAGAATGGGTGTTCCTGATCACTGACTGGATCTTCCCAAAGCAGTGAGTCAGGGACTCGGGCTGTATGTCCTGGCTCCATCATCCTTAATATTTGGTATCCAAATTCATCATCATGGGGGCCTCAACCTGGCATTAAGATGGGAAGGAACATGGAGAATTGCCTGTGGAAGGATTTTATGGGTTAGCTTGGAAGTGACACATTTTACCTCTGCTCACCTAGACTCTCTGAGTAGGGAAGGAAAATTCAATAGAATATAAGCTCAATAAAGGCAGGAATTATGGTACATCTTATTAAGAGCTATAGCCCAAGTGCTTACAACAGTGCCTGGCACATAATAACCACCCAGTAAACATTTCTAAATAGATGAAAGAATACAAAATTGAATAGAAAAAATAAATCACTAGTCACTTTGAAGTCAGGAAAATATAGCTACCATGTTACATTCATTCTTTAGTTTCTTCAGTGATAAGAAAGTTAGACAATTACAGAAATGATATTGAACATTGAGAAGCTAAGTTACCTAAGAAATATTTATGTAGGAAAAACAGGTAAGGAGTAGAACTCAATATAACATGCCAATAGAAATAAACAAACTATACTCATTAAATCTGCTTAGCTCACTGAAATCAAATAATGACAGATATTTTATCAATAAAAGAAACCAGTGAAATAATCTAATTCTGGGGCTCCAAAATCTTTCTGCAAATCAGAATATTCTGAGAACATTTAAAAATACAAATTTCTGGACTTTACATAGAACTAGCAAATTGGTATCTTGGGGTTAAGGCCTAGGGCAGAGGTATGATGGCAAGGAATCTGTATCTTTATCTCCTCCTGGGGATTCTGATGATGAGCCAGCTTTGGGAACTCTATATTTTATATACTTGCTTAGTTTCACAGATAAGAAAACCAATACCCAAAGGCAAACCTGGCTTGTGTGATAAAGAATGGCATTTTACTGTCACCAGGATCAGAACTCAAGAGTTCAGATCCACCACTGTTCTTCCCACTGTCAAGCTCTGAGTCAGCGCCCAAAACACTCAGATCCTACTTTCTGCTGGACAGGAAACTCTCTAGGAGCTGACAAATACAATTCCTGTGATCCACTCAATCTATCCATTCTCTAGAGTTTAAACAAAGTGGGCAAGAACCACAGATGTGATGACACAAAAAGGATCTTTTAGATTCCCCACAGAATTCAAGATTCTAATTTCTAAAGTTAGTATTCAAATTAGGGCCACAGCTTCTGAATGGAAAGCTGGAGCCATAAGAATGTACCTGTACACCTGCCGTGTTTCCATGAAAGATAATGATCCCCAAAATGAGTGAATTTCTTATATATATTCCCTAATGACATCCCTCTTCCCACCATAGAGATAACTGCTACTCTCAAATTAGAGAAACTACCAAATATGCATGGCTAAAAAAATTATTTTTAAAAAACAAGTGAAGTAGGAATCTCAAATGACCCTATTCGACCCCTACCGCTAGACATGTACACACGCTAGGAGCAAGGCTTAGGGTTAGAGGTGAAGCTGAAATGTGATGACAGTTATAGCCCTGCCCTGACTTGAGCATTCACAATGTGAAAATGTACCCCTCATTTATCCATGTACTCATTCACTCTCCTTGTTGGCTTAGTCCTACTGTCCTCCCAGTGGATCAAACTCGAGTATAGAGAAAGTATAGGGACCCTGAGAATCTTGGAATTTTATATTTCAGGATATGAAAGTCTGAGCCAAACATTCAGGAGCTATCAAGTGCACAGAAGTAATTAAAAATCAACTCTGTCTTACCACCAGTACTCCATGACTCTTTTCCACCACCATGTCTATAAAAGCAACAAAACGGACTTTGTAGTCTTTTATTTTGAAATTCTAAATGGAATATTGTAGTCTCTCTGTACTCTACTTAAACAAATGCAAAACAAATACATTGGTGGGGGCCTCTTTATCTAGAGATTGGATGTTCTGTTTTCCTCAAACATTATTAACGGCATCAAGAAGAGAATTGTCTTCAGTTAATTAAAATGCATCTGAGCTTTCTAAGCAATGCTATTTATTCCGAAAGGAAAGAACCCGACATGAAAGCACTAAATTAAGTCCTTACAAATAGCTCAACGACAAAAACAAAAGGCGGCAGGATTGTGACTTTGTAATTGCCTTATTCTTTAGAAATTAGCATTTAATGCAGAAAAAAGATGAGGTTTGCCATAGCTAATTCTACTGTAGATATTTAATTCACCATGCCATTATCAATTATCTCATTGGAGGTTGTTCAGGTATTTCTTGTCACATTTTAACTGCTGAAATGTTCAGTTCTATCTTCTATTCCTTGATTTACAGCCTAATTTATTTGCCATAAAAACGCATGTGTTCATGCATATATTCGCTTCACTAACAGCCTTAGAACCATTTGTCTGAGCTCATTTCACTGCTCTCTATAATTCAAAAAGCCCTTGGATAAACTAAGGGACAACTCACTCCAAAGTTTTTTATTTATGAACCACACCTGAGACTCTGCCCTAATCAGGCCAAAGCCATTCATACTGATGAATTTTTCTATTTCTTTGAGATTCCAATATGGTTTCTGCTTCATTACTTACCATTTGCTACATACAACCAGCATACTATCATATGTGTTCTGTTGTAATATTCTCTACACTTCATGTCTGCAGATTGTTCGGTCCCAAATAAATTTTATATGCCTTGAGGAATAGAACCATTTCTCTGACCACTTTCCAAACTTAGCTGAGGGTTGGATACATCATACATAGTAAACAAATATCTACTGATTGAGTTTAAAGGTTGCATATTGATCTAATTATTTGCTCATTGAACAATTACTTATTGTATTAAGACCCAGTCTTTATTCCAGATCAGTTTCTCAAACATCATATGAATCAGCTGGGGATTTTTTTAAAATAAGGATATTGATATAAGAGATCTAAGTTAGAGAACAAGATGGCAGAGGAGTAGGCAGACATGGAGTATGTCTCTCTCCATGGATACATCAGGAACACACCTTCAGACACAGAAGGACACTCAGAACACTAGCTGAGAGCCGATAGAAGTACCTGACCAGAGGAAAAGAATATATAGAACCACGCAAAACTCAGTAGGACGAAGGAACTAGGGAGGGAAACAGGAGTGTTAGTAGAACTGGACCTGCCCTCGGTGGGTCGGGGAACTAAGCAGGGATCTGATCCCCACATCTGGGCAACTGTCTGAGTCAGAGGAGAAACATTTTAGGCTGAGAGTGAAACAGCTGATCTGTGGCAGCCTAAAGGGAATGAGAAAGAGACAGTCCCTGTCACAGTCATACATACCCCGGACAGGGAGAAGGGCCCCCTGGAAGGGGCAGTGGCTTGGAGCTGGCGTTTGGGGAGTGTGGAGCGATCCCAAGGTGAGGGCTGCTGTCGACTGTGGAGAGACAGATCGAGGGGAGGGGAGGAGAGAGACTGTGATGGGAAATGCCTGTGGAGAAAAGCTGGGCAGCCATGGAAGCAAGGCAATAATGCTGAGTCACGCACAGGGGGTGGAGCCATCACCATAGCCTCCCTCTCCCCACACGCCAGCATGGGCAGCTGAGCAATAGAGAGGCTGGCCCATCAAACGCCTGACACACTAAACCACAGAGCAGGGACAGACCCCATCTTGGGCCACAAGTCAAACTTCAGTAAATTTAAGGAAACTGAAACTGTATCAAGAATCTTCTCTGGCCACAAGGCTATGAGACTCGATATCAATTACAAGAAAAAAAACTGCAAGAAATGCAAACATATGGAGAATAAACAACACATTTCTATATAACTGACAGGATACTGAAGAAATCAAAAGAGAAATCAAAAAACTTCTAGAAACAAATGACAATGAAAACAAGACAACTCAAACCTATGAAATGCAGCAAAAGTAGTTCTAAGAGGGAAGTTTATAGCAATACAATCCTACCTTAAGAAACAAGAAAAACATCGAATAGACAATCTAAATTTACACCTAAAACAACCAGAAAAAGAAGAACAAAAAACCCCAAAATTGGTAGAAGGAAAGAAACCATAAAGATCCAAGCTTAATGAAAAAGAAATGAAAAAAACAATAGTAAAGATTAATAAAACTAAAAGCTGGTTCTTTGAGAAGATAAACAAAATTGACAAGCCTTTAGCTAGACTCATCAAGGAAAAAAAAGAGAAGAACCAAATCAACAAAATTAGAAATAAAAATGGAGTGGTTACAACAGACAATAAAAAAACACAAAAGATTATAAGAGACTATTGTAAATAACTATATGGCAATAAAATGGATAACCTGGAAGAAATGGACAGATTCTTAGAAAACTTCAATCTTCCAAGACTGAACCAGGAAGAAATAGAGATTATGAACAAACCAATTACAAGCACTGAAATTGAAGCTGTTATCAAGCTCAGTTCAGTCACTCACTCATCTCCAACTCTTTGCGACCCCATGGACTGCAGCACACCAGGCATCTCTGTCCATCACCAACTCCCGAGGCTTATCCAAACTCATATCCACTGAATCAGTGATGCCACCCAGTCATCTCATCCTGTGTCATCCCCTTCTTCTCCTGCCCCCAATCCCTCCCAGCATCAGGGTCTTTTCCAATGAGTCAACTCTTCGCACGAGGTGGCCAAAGTATTGGAGTTTCAGCTTCAGCATCAGTCCTTCCAATGAACACCCAGGACATATCTCCTTCAGGATGGACTGGTTGGATCTCCTTGCAGTCCAAGGGACTCTCAAGAGTCTTCTCCAACACCACAGTTCAAAAGCATCAATTCTTCGGGGCTCAGCTTTCTTTATAGTCCAACTCTCACATCCATACATGACCACTGGACAAACCATAGCCTTGACTAGAAGGACCTTTGTTGGCAAAGTAATATCTCTGCTTTTTAATATGCTGTCTAGGCTAGTCATAACTTTCCTTCCAAGGAGTAAGCGTCTTTTAATTTCATGGCTGCAGTGACTATCTGCAGTGAATTTGGAGTCCCCAAAAAATAAAGTCCGACACTGTTTCCACTGTTTCCCCATCTATTTGCCAGGAAGTGATGGGACTGGATGCCATGATCTTAGTTCTTTGAATGTTGAGCTTTAAGCCAACTTTTTCACTCTCCTCTTTCACTTTCATCAAGAGGCTCTTTAGTTCTTCTTCACTTTCTGCCATAAGTGTGGTGTCATCTGCATATCTGAGGTTATTGATATTTCTCCTGGCAATCTTGATTCCAGCTTGTGCTTCTTCCAGCCCAGCGTTTCTCATGATGTACTCTGAACAGAAGTTAAATAAGCAGGGTGACAATATACAGCCTTGATGTACACCTTTTCCTATTTGGAACCAGCCTGTTGTTCCATGCCCAGTTCTAACTGTTGCTCCCTGACCTGCATACAGGTTTCTCAAGAGGCAGGTCAGGTGGGCTGGTATTCCCATCTCTTGAAGAATTTTCCACAGTTTGTTGTGATCCACACAGTCAAAGGCTTTGGCATAGTCAATAAAGCAGAAGTAGATGTGTTTCTGGAACTCTCTTGCTTTTTCGATGATCCAGTGGATGTTGGCAATTTGTTCTCTGGTTCCTCTGCCTTTTCTTAATCCAGCTTGAACATCTGGAATTTCATGGTTCACGTATTGCTGAAGCCTGGCTTGGAGAATTTTGAACATTACTTTGCTACCATGTGAAATTAGTGCAATTGTGCGGTAGTTTGGGCATTCTTTGGCATTGCCTTTTTTGGGGATTGGAATGAAAACTGACCTTTTCCATTCCCGCGACCACTGTTGAGTTTTCCAAATTTGCTGGCATATTGAGTGCAGCACTTTCAAAATTCTCCCAAAAAACAAAAGCCCAGGACCAGATGGCGTCACAGGAGAATTCTGTCAAAAATTTAGAGAAGAGCAATGCTATCCTAAAACTCTTCCGAAAAATTGCAGAGGAAGGAACGCTTCCAAACTCAATCTAGGAGACCACCATCACCCTGATATCAAAACCAGACAAATCAAGACATTGAAAAAGAAAACTACAGGCCAGTATCACTGATGAACATAGATGCAAGAATCTTCAACAAAATTTTAGCAAATAGAATTCAGTAACACATCAAAAAGCTCATACACCATGATCAAGTTGGGTTTATTCCAGGAATGCAAAGATTCTTCAATACATGCAAATCAATCAATGTGATACACCATATTAACAAATTGAAAGATAAAAACCATATGATCATCTCAATAGATGAAGAAATAGCCTTTGACAAAATTCAGCACCCATTTATGACTAAAACTCTTCAAATAATGGGCATAGAAGGAACCTACCTCAACATAGTAAAGGCCATAGATGATAAGCCTACAGCAAACATTATTCTCAATGGTGAAAAACTGAAAGCATTCCCCCTAAGGTCAGGAACAAGAAAAGCGTGTCCACTTTCACCACTATTATTCAACATAGTTCTGGAAGTCCTAGCTACAGAAATCAGAGAAAAAAAAAAAGAAATAAAAGGAATCCAGACTGGAAAAGAAGAAGTAAAGCAAAGCTCTTACTGTTTGCAGATGATATGATACTCTACATAGAAAACCCTAAAGTTGTATCAGAAAATTACTAGAGCTAATCAGTGAATTTAGCGAGGTTGCAGGATACAAAGTTGATACACAGAAATCACTTGCATTTCTATATACTAACAATGAAAAATCAGAAAGAGAAATTAAATAATCAATCACATTCACCATTGTAACAAAAATAACTAAATATCTAGCAATAAACTTACCTAAGGAGAGAAAAGAACTGTACACAGAAAATTATAAGACACTAATGAATGAAATCAAAGACAACATAAACAGATGGAAATATGTTCCATGTACTTGAGTAGGAAGAATCATTATTGTGAAAATTACTATACTACCAAATGCAATCAACAGATTCAATGTGATCCCTATCAAATTACCAAAGACATTTTTCACAGAACTAGAAAAAAAATGCCACAATTCATATGGAAACACAAAGACCCCAAATAGCCAAAGCATTCCTGAGAAGGAATAATGGAACTGGAGGAATCAACCTTCCTGACTTCAGATTATACTACAAAGCTATACTCATCAAGACAGCATGGGACTGTAACAAAAACAGAAATATAGACCAATGGAACAAGACAGAAAGCCCAGAAATAAACCCATGTACCTATGGGTACCATATTTTTGACAAAGGAGGCAAGAATATACAATGGGGCAAAGACAGCCCCTTCAAAAAATGGTGCTGGGAAAGCTGGACAGCTGCATGTAAAAGAATGAAATTAGAACACTTCCTCACACCATACACAAAGATAAACTCAAAATGGACTGAAGACCGAAGTGTAAGACCAGAAACTATAAAACTCCTAGATAAAACATAGGCAGAATGCTCGAAGATATAAATCAAAACAAGATCCTCTATGACCCACCTCCTAGAGTAACAGAAATAGAAACAAAGGTAAACAAATGGGATCTGATTAAACTTAAAAGCTTTTGCAGAGCAAAGGGAACTATAAGCAAGGTGAAAAGACAATCCTCAGAATGGGAAAAAATAATAGCAAATGAAACAACTAACAAAGCATTAATTTCCAAAATATACAAGCAGCTCATACAAGTCAATACCAGAAAAACAAACAACCCAATCAAAAAGTGGAAAAAGACTTTATAGACATTTCTCCAAAGAAGACTTTTCAAATGAGTCAGTTCTTCGCATCAGGTGGCCAAAGTATTGGAGTTTCAGCTTCAGCAACAGTCCTTCCAATGAATATTCAAGACTGATTTCCTTTAGGATGGACTGGATGGATCTCCTTGCAGTCCAAGGGACTCTCAAGAGTCTTCTCCAACACCACAGTTCAAAAGCATCAATTCTTTGGCACTCAGCTTTCTTTACAGTCCAGCTCTCACATCCCTACTCAAGTACTGGAAAACCTGTAGCTTTGACTAGACAGACCTTTGTTGGCAGAGAAATGTCTCTGCTTTTTAATATGCTGTCCAGGTTGGTCATAAGCTTTCTTCCAAAGAGCAAGTGTCTTTTAATTTCATGGATGCAGCAACCATCTGCAGTGATTTTGGAGCCCAGAAAATAGTCAGCCACTGTTTGCATTGTTTCCCCATCTATTTGTCATGAAGTAATGGGACTGGATGCCATGATCTTAGTTTTCTGAATGTTGAGTCTTAAGCCAACTTTTTCACTCTCCTCTTTCACTTTCATCAAGAGGCTCTTTAGTTCTTCTTCACTTTGTACCATAAGTGTGGTGTCATCTGCATATCCAAGGTTATTCATATTTCTCCTGGCAATCTTGATTCCAGATTGTGTTTCATCCAGCCTGACATTTCACATGATGTATTCTGAATATAAGTTAAATACACAAGGTGACAATATGCAGGCTTGACATACTCCTTTCCTGATTTGGCACCAGTCTGTTGTTCCATGTCCAGTTCTAATTGTTGCTTCTTGACCTGCATACAAATTTCTCAAGAGGGAGGTCAGGTGGTCTGGTATTCCCATTTCTTTAAAAATTTTCCACAGTCTGTTGTGATCCACACAGTCAAAGGCTTTGGCATAGTTAATAAAGCAGAAGTAGATGTTTTCTGAAACTCTCTTGCTTTTTTATATGATCCAGTGGATGTTGGCAATTTGATCTCTGGTTCCTCTGCCTTTTCTTAATCCAGCCTGAACATCTGGAAGTTCACGGTTCACGTGCTGTTGGGTCCTGGCTTGGATAATTTTGAGCATTACTTTGCTAATGTGTCAGATAAGTGCAATTGTGCGGTAGTTTGAGCATTCTTTGCCATTGCCTTTCTTTGGGGATGGAATGAAAACTGACCTTTTCCATTCCAGTGGCCACTGCTGAGTTTTCCAAATTTGCTGGCATATTGAGTGCAACACTTTCACAGCATCATCTTTTAGAATTTGAAATACCTCAACTGGAATTCCCTTGTCTCCATTAGCTTTGTTCATAGTGATGTTTCCTAAGGCTCTATTGACTTCACATTCTAGGAAGTCTGACTGTAGGTGAGTGATCACACCATCATATTTATCTTGGTCATGAAGATCTTTTTTGTATAGTTCTTCTGTGTATTCTTGCCACCTCTTCTTAATATCTTCTGCTTCTATCAGGTCCACACCATTTCTGTCCTTTATTGTGCCCTTCTTTGCATGAAATGCCCCCTTGGAAATGGAATATTACTCAGACATAAAATGGAATGCATTTGAGTCATTTCTGATGAGATGGATACATAGAACCTACTATACAGAGTGAAGTGAGTCAGAAAGAGAAAAATAAACAACATATCCTAACACATATATATGGAATCTAAAAAAATGGTACTGAAAAATTTATTTACAAAGCAGCAATGTAGAAACAAGACATAGAGAATAGTCTTATGGACATGGGGAGAGGGGAGGAGAGGGTGAGATGTATGGAAAGAGTAACATGGAAACTTACATTACCACATGTAAATAGATAGCCAATGGGAATATGATGTATGGCTCAGGAAACTCAAACAGGGGCTCTGTATTAAACTAGAGGGGTGGGATGGGGTGGAAGACGGGAGGGAGGTTCAAAAGGGAGGGGATAGATGTACACCTATGACTAATTCATGTTGAAGTTTGACAAAACAACAAAATTCTGTAAAGCAATTATCCTTCAATAAAAAAATAAATTAAAAAAAAAAAAGAGGTCTACATTAGAGCTTGAGATGCTACATTTACAACAAAGCCCCAGGCAATGCTGATACTAGTGGTCAGTGAACATGTTCTGAATAGCAAGAACCTAGACTAGGAGTTAGAAGACATTTCCTGTAAAGGGTCAGATAATAAATGTTTTAGATTTGTTTGGCCATATGGTCTCTGTCACAGCTAGTCAACTCTGCCTTTGCAATGAAAAAATAGTTTCAGGGAATAGTTTAAATTGAACTTCCATAGATAATAAGTAAATAAATTGGCATGGCTGTGTTCCAATAAAATTTTATTTAGAAAAATGAGTGTCTAGCCAGGACTGGCTGGTAGGTTGTAGCTTGCTTATCTCTGGCCTAGACAATGAGGCTATATAGGACACAGACCCTTCCCTTATGAAGTTCAAGTAGAGACTATCTACAAGTATTTAAATTCTAAAGTTTTAGTAAAACAAAATATGGATATTCTAAGTATCAGACATCTTAATTTTGCCAGGTAATTAATTTGCTGCTGGTTAATGGCCCACTGGATGTAAATTAGCATGGATTTATCTCTCTCAGATTTCATTAGACTACCAAAAGAATATTGATAATTTTCCAGTGTATCTATCCATGATGCAACTGATCAAGCCAATTTCAGGTAAGCATACATTCTTCTTTCTTTCTTTTTGTTATGGTGTTGTTATTTTCCTTTTGTTTTTAAAGATGATATTCACTTGACTCACTCCTTTCTAGGGAGCAAGTTTATATGGCTGATTAACATTTTGCCTTTTCTATTGGTCTAGGATATGTCCAAGTAATGCATTCACACTGTAATTGTCTTGTTTTTCCTTTACTTTCTGTCTTTTGCATTATTTCCAGCCTGCTCTTTATCCTTCCATTCTTAGTTCTGAAAATTTGCTAAGTAAGAATCAATACCTATACATACTTCCTTATTTTGTTAGTATGGTTGATCTCCTGAAAACAATCAATTATATAGACGGCCAATTAACCTGGAGAAATAACTGCATAGTATAGACAATGCTTTAATCACTGGAGATGATACTAGAAATTCAGTATTGATCCTTTTTGCATTCATATGTTTCTCTCTCTCTAGTTAACAGATAATAATTGAGCATAAACCATGTCTTAAGCCCCACAGGAAAAAAGAAACAAAGTGAAACACATGACACTAAGTGTCCCAGCATTCTGGGCTCCATCTTTCATTTCCAAATGACCATGATTTGCTGCCATGTGACTAATTGAAGTCCAGGCCCTCCTCACATGCTTTGAATGATCCCTATAAAAGTTTTCATTGTCCCAGTTGTTTCTCACCTCTTGCGACTTCCAACTTTTTCTCTCATCACTCTGACCATCTGATAATTGTCACCATATGACCTTTTTTTTTTTTTTTTTTTTTGGACAAAGCATTTCTTTTAATTCTTAAAGGACCACTAATATTCAGTTGAATAAAGACTGAACACCCTATATAAGTGTTCCTGTGTTTAGTCCATTACTCATAACTTTTTTTTTCAGAAGTTCTCCATCTATTCTTTCCTTGCCTGCATCTTTTCAGACATAACTCTGTTTTCAGGAGCCCAAATGGCACTCACTTTTCTGTAACCTATTTTCGTGTAAGTCAGTGCATTTCCTCCCCCATCTTCTTCAAGTCTCCTTCTCACTCTGCTCAGTAGGAATCCAAAGTCAACTACTATTATAAGCACATCCCCGTCCAGGTAGGACAGCACTTCCACTGACCCTGCAGAACAGTTTAGCTTCTCATTGTCTCTACTTTGTTCCTAGAAGAGCCTATGAAATCAGCTTTAGCAAAATCAAACATCACTAAAGTGTTTTTCCTCCAAACTAGTTTTCCTTTTCCATGAATGGAATCTTTATTATCACTTACTGGTGAGAATTAAAACAGCTTCAGGGTGCTTGCAAAAGAGTGATTTAATTTCTTTACTATTTTTTGTTACCTACCACACAACCAAAGAGGAAACTAATTAGAACCACAACAATATGTGATTTTAAAAAAAGTTGAGATCATAGAGAAGGGCTACTTCTTCCTGGGGGAAGAGAATGAGAAGCTAAATGAACAAAAAATAGCAAAATATGTGTTATTGTATTTGACATGCTAGGTTGGTCTCAATCAAGGAGATTGATTCCTTGATGTGTGTTGGGGTAGGGATGGGGGTGGGTTGGGGAACTGATTCTTACTTTTTTTGTGCAGATGACTACTGGTAGCTTAGCTGGTAAAGAATCCTCCTGAATACAGAAGACCCCAATTCAATCCCCGGGTCAGGAAGATCCCCTGGAGAAGGGAATGGCTAACCACTCCAGTATTCTTGCCTGGAGAGTTCCACAGACAGAGGAGCCTGGCAGGCTACAGTCCATGAGGTTGCAAAGAGTCAGATGTGACTGAGCGACTTTCACTATCACAATCGGAGGACTATAAAGGGGCCTTTATAATTTCAGGGCTGGAAGTTTGACCTAGAATATATACATGTGCTATGAAAATTCAAGGTCACTTACAAAAATAGCCACACACTAGAAGTACACAGGCCTTTCGGGTCATCTTCCATCAGTTACTGACTCCCAGGAGAGTCATGCAGTATGCTTCAGTCCCCATGGAGAAGATCACAAGTCCTTCCTTATGAGCCCTGGATGCTGTCAGACCACGGATCATAGTATCTTAGGGTACTGAAGCCATCAGGGTTTCTGAAAATCACTGATACCAAAGTCCTCACTAATACAGATACAGACTATGACACCAAAGTGACTTTTCCCTGATTGGTAGCAGATCAAAGGCTAGAATCCAGATGTTCTTCTAACATGCGCCTTCTTCCCACTACTTGGCATTTCCAGTAGTATGGGCCTTGAAGGGTGCCACCCTGGAGGTCTCCTCAATTTCAGAACTTCCGATGATTCAGCCAAGCCCCTCTGAGGACAAAAATGAGATGTCCTAGGCACTCAGGATGAGTCATTTCCAGCTCACCATCACATTAGCACTTGGGACAGCATGTATGTATATTCACAGAAGTAGCCTAAAATACAACTGACTCATCTAGACTGGGCAGACATGCCATGAATGATTACAGACCCGGATTTTTCATCCTCAGCACCGCTGACATTTTCAGCAGGATAATTCTTTGCTGCAGAGGGCTTTTCTGTGCACTGGAAGACATTCAGCAATACCCCTTCCATTCACCTACCACATGCGAACAGCAACCAGCTGCATGAAAAAAATGGCTCCCCATGTATCATCCAAACAACCTATTGATAAGGCAAGCTGAATTTATTGCTTAGGGAGGTCAGGCAGAACCCCAACTTTCAAAGCTGTGACTGTCTCTCAGAGGAAAGGTGATGCTAAAATTTACTGGGAATTGGAAATCTGATTTACAGTGAGGCTTTCAATGCCCCACTATTCTAGATTCTAGAGACTTGACTAGACTCATGATGCAACAGCCCAAGAATAGTGAAAACAGCAAGTATTTGAGTACTGTGAATGTTTTGACTTGAAGAATTCAAAGAATCTTAGGGTAAAAACTGTCAGTTGAAAAGCTGATAGGCCTTTTGGGATGCTGCTGCAGTGAACAATCAAACCATTTGCATGAGAAGCAGAGTTGTGGAAAAACAAAGCATGCTAATGAACACAGAGAAATAGCAAAGTGATGTTAGTGTAGAGAGTAGGGTGTGGTTTTGGTTCTTATGGCCCAGACTGAGTGTGTGTGGGGGTTTAGATTCTCAACTGTCACATTTAGAAAGGTTAGTGTTCTACCATGGTCCTCAAGATTTTCAAAAATATCTTTAATTGGTCCTAAAAAATACCAAAAGATCCTTCTGACCCTGCATAGTATATATTCCTCACAGTTACATTAGAATGCCATGGTATTTTGTTGAGGTTTTAGACATTGGAGGAGAGTGTGCACTTAGCTTTATAATTGCTTATTTCTAGTCTTCCAGGTATAAAGCATCTTGTATGTGTTACCCACATTTCTAGACACCACAGCTTTGTTGTCATAAGGATATAGGCTTTTCATGAAGTCGTTAATTTTTTAGTTAAATGAATGTTTTAATTTTTAATTTTAATTACACTCAAAAATTAATGCCCCAAATCTAGCTCTGATGTCCCTGGTTCTCTAGATCCTGACTTCCAGCATTCTGATTCAGGTTCCTGCCAAAAACATTCTAAAGATGCCACAGCTTTTTTGCTCCATTCTAGTTAGAGGTATGTGATTCCTTCAGTGATACTGTGGAGAAAAGTGTTAGGTCCAGGCTCTCCAGATAGACAGCCCTGAGTTTAAAACCCACTCTACCACACAACTCATGTTACCATAACTTGTTTACTTGAGAGATCTTATCTGTAAAATGGGAAAAATAATACAAACTTTTTATTTGGCTGCACTGGGTCTTGGTTGTGGTATGTGGGATCAGATTCCCTGACTAGGGATGGAACTCAGGTCCCCTGCACTGGGAGCATGGAATCTTAACCACTGAACCACCAGAGAAGTCCCTATAAACTCTTTTATAGACTTTTTGTAAGGATTAAATAAATTCAGTGTTTGTAAAATATATATGAAGTAGTAGAGTGGACATCTGTTGACCTGGGCCTATCCAGCATCTATTTAACCTATTTTTGGCAATAAATCCTGTATTTTGTTCTGGAGAATCACTCATCCTTCATTCCTAGTTCATAAATTTCTGGCAGATTTTAACCACTTTTTCCAGGGATAAAGCATAACAACTAGGTATAAATGAATCTGCTCATTCTACCACATTCTTTACTTGCTTCAGGAACCAACACAATGATCAAAACTAGGCCAAAGAGCCCATCAGAGTCAACCTCTAGCTTTTGCTTTAAATGTAGAAAAGTGGCATTTGTCATTAGGTTCACATCAAAGATATGAAGCTGAGCTGCCTCAGCCATCCCAGTCTTCATCCATAATGTCCCCAATATAGCCTGAGATGGACCTTGTTATATCATTTCAGCCCTTTATTCCAATGGTCTGGTACTCATTCTGCCATGGCTTTTTAGTCTTGTGAGCAGCGAATTCCTTGTTTCATTACTCTTACTTGCAAATTACAAGAATCATAGCTGATACAAGTGCCTGGCAAATAGTTCTTAACAAATGTTTTTACCATTATTATCTATAATGATAGATTTTCTTATATCTACCAAGGGCTTCCACCTTCAATTAGAATAACCTTTATGTAAATATCCAGAAGAAAATGTACTGGGTCACAGAGGGAAAATTGCTATTATTGATGGTTTCTTAGCTATAGACAGATACTTGCTGGCTGTAGGGCAAGGAGAAGGGAAGTAAAAATTACTTATTCTTTCTGTACTAAAACATGCTTTGGAAAGGGAATTTGTCTTGCCAGATACAAAACCACCAAAGATTTAATCAGATGATTCTACTTTCTGGAAATGTCAAAAGTGTAAGAATCATGTGTTTATAACCTCTCAAATGAAAGCAGTGCTTATTAACTGCATTATTGATTTGTGCCTTTTCAGCTTCTGAGTCTTATTACAGAAATAAGAGAATCATTCACAGTTAGTTTCTTACATAATAAATCCATCAATTTCCTTGATATGGAACCCCATTTTGGAAACATTCAAAAAGAAACTTGAAAACCAATTTCACTTTATTAGTGGATTCATTTGCTAATTCTTTGCCTCATTCTTTTTCTTGATTCTCTCACCTAGATTCCAGGTGCATTTGGTAGTAGTTCTTTGATAAGACTCACAGATTGTAAAGAAATTCCAGAAAAGCAAGTGTCTAGCAAAGAGTCAAGACACAATCAAAGTGACTTAGCACATACACTACTATATATAAAATAGATAGATAATGAGAACCTACTGTACAGCACAGGGAACTCTACTCATTGTTCTGTGGTGACCTAAGTGGGAAGGAAATCTGAAAAAAGGGAATGTATGTATATATATGACTGACTCACTTTGCTATATGGCAGAAACTGACACAACAATATGAAGCAACTGTACTCCAAAAAAAGCACATTATGAAAGGGTAGGATGACATTTCCTGAAAAGTCTATAAATCTTAAGGCTCAGATCATAGCTTTGAATTATTCAATGAATTCTCATTTTTAAGAGTTAACATCTCTTTGTCCAGGGATTTTATTTGTATGTGTATGTGTGTATGTGATATTGTGATACATAATAATAAATTGTCATGAAGGGGAAAGTGTCCACCTCTACCTTTCTTGAGTTCTGGTGGGTAGACTAACACACAAGACATATTAACAAGATAAAAGCCAATTTAAATTTTTGTGATTATAAAATGAAGCTCAGAGAGTAACCAGAAGCAGGCAGCTCTTATATCTTTCTATACAAAGAAACAATGAATTTATAAGGATTTGACAGGACAAAGAAACTTAGGTTTAAGTGTCTAATTAGTAAGAAATTAGTAAGAAAAGCAAGATTTCGGCTTCAATAGTAAATTAGAAATGAAGTAACAAGGTTTGTTTATACAGTAAGTCCTCTACATATGAATGAAATCCGTACAGAGAGCGTTCCTAAATCCAATTTGTTCTTAAGTCCAACAATGTCAACCTAGGTACCCAACCAATACAGGTGGCTATATAGTACATTACTACAATAGGTTTATAATACTTTTCAAACAAATAATATATAAAAAGCAAAAAATAAAGAAAACCTTTTTGATCTTACAGTACAATACACAAAGCACAGTCACTTGTAGAGGATGCATGCATGTGACAACGTACACCAGACACATCAATGAACATGTGACTGGATGTGTGAATGCACATTCACATCTTTGGAAGTTGAACACTTGAAGGTTCGTATGTTTGGAAATTACTGTGTAGGCTTGTAGGCCTGAATTCCCTGTCTCTGGTAATAAGAGTGTCCTTCTACTTCCAGAAGCCTGGAGAGCACCTTTCACATGGGAGATTTAGTTCCTGCTCTCAGACAGAGTCAGTGTTTAACTGTGATGCTTTGGTATATTGCAGGGCAGCCAGCCCTGAGCACCAAAATACATATTTGGTCTTTGTCCAATTTTTGGCACAGGGATCCTAAAAAGCTTGAAATTTCCTAAGGGCTGAAAGCAATAAAGACGTCTCTGCTATGTTAATTAGGTGACTAGGATAGGAATTGATGGCCAGCAGAACCAGCTATGTGATTAGATGATTGGAACTTTCATTCTTATTCTCTGATCTGGAACCTCAAGGGAGGAGAGGGACTAGAAGATTGAATTCTATCACCAATGGCCAAAGATTTAATCAATCATGCCTCTAAATAATGCCTCCATTAAGGGTCTAAAGCTTCTCAACCCCAAAAGGACTGGGTTAAGGAAACTAGGTTTGGAAACAAGCAGAGGTGCTGAAAGAATGACTCTCAAGGAGGTCAGGAAATTCTGCACCATCTCCCCACACATTGCCCTGTTCAGCTCTCCCATCTGCCTGTTCCTGAGTTGTATCTTTCTTTAGTAAATCTGCAATCCAGAAAGTAAGACATATCTCTGAGTTCTGGGAGCCACTCTAGCTAATCAAATCAAAGGAGGAGGTCAAGGGAAACTTTATTTATAGCCAGTTAGTTAGATGTACAGGTGACAATCTGAATTTGCAACTGGCATCCTGAGTTGAAGGGGGGCACTGGAACCTCCGATCAATAGTGGGTTGGTCAGGGCAGGTAGCACCTTGTCTTGCCACCTGAATCTGAAGTGTGTGTGGTGGGGGGGCGGGGGGCGGCGAGTGAGCAGTCCTGTAGGTCTGAACTCTTAACCTGTTGAATGTGATGCTATCTTCAAGTAGATAGTGTCAGAATTGATTTAAATTATCAGACACTCTACTTGTCTGGTGGTGTGAAAGAACCCTCCTCCCACATTGGAGTTGATACTAGAACACTTTTAAGGTGTGTCCAAACAATATGATATCCTAGACACTTATTTTAATAATAAATATAAAAGGCAAGTTGGTTAATATAGTAAGTTTGGGAGAAATTATATCTGGGTACAATCTTGTATCTAAATAGTTTTTGGTGTGGGAGAAGCTTTTAAAAATACAAGAATACTGGCTGCCATTTGAATATACAAATATTGGTAATTGTAGATACCATGGTTCCAACAGAAGATAACTTAAAGATAATTTAGATTTGAATTTGCATTTACTTAATGTAAAAATGTACCTGGTTACTCTAAGTCTGTGCCTTACTGAGCTCAAAAAAATTGAAGAAGAGAAAAGAAAAATCTATCTGCTATACTAAATTAGCAGAGTTTCTACTTAATAAATAATTTACTCATAGATAATCAGTAGGCAATTTTATACATTGTTTAGCACATCAGGAGATTTGAATATAGACTCAAAAAAAAAATCTAATATGTGCTCCATTAAAAGGCATAGCTTCAACTACACTGGGACTGAATTAGTATAATTTTTAGGGGGAAAACTTAAGTATTCTATTAATTTCCTTTATGATTGTAAGTCCCTTGAATTTAAAACTCTGATAATTTCATTACAGGGACAAAACCAACTAGTGAGCAGTAAAAGTTATTTAAATATAAAACTGAACATCCATATAAATAGAGTTTGGACTTCTGCATTTGTAGCAGATCAATTAGCATTAAATACAAACAATAAGGTCTGATTTAGCCTCCTAAATACCATAGGCTATAAAATGTATTATTTGAATATACTGCTAGTTCTGAAGTTTTAAAAGGTTTATTAACATTTTATATTATTCACTGTGAACTAAAGTAGCAGGACCAATTGTTTATATGGAACAAAGTCCTTAAAGTGATTCATGTTCAGAGCGACTGCTTTAAGATAGCACTAAAAAAACACAACACTATAATATTCTGATACTAATACTTCCTGAGGAATATTTCCATAACATCTCAAAGCTTCACCTCATTAGACTTGAACCTCATGCAATGAATCTGGTTTTATTTCCAAGTTATCTTTCCTGTGTGACACAAAACTATTACGTTGGGCACTGTTCCTTCATCTGTTTTTATTTCACACTATTACTTGATTCCAAATTAGGATCATCTACAGCAGAAGCTTCTTGTGAAAATTATATTTTGCTTGTTTTTTTCCCATGTCCACTTGTTAGCAATGAAGGAAATAAATTATCAACTTTCTGAAGAGCAGATATTAGCCAATAAGTGGCCAAAGCTTAGCCTCAGCAGAAACTGGGTCAGAGAAAGAGTGACCAGTGGCAACATATGAATTTGTAACAAGTACTATGTAGTCCTCACTTGAGTTCTGAGAGTTTTTTTCCAATTTTGCAGAGTCTCAGGTCACTATCCTTCAAAGCAATCATCTTTCAATTGCCCATCAATTATCTGAAAATAAACTTTCTACGTATTAAGGTCATACAGAATCCAAGGGCTCAGACCTAGACCCAAACCAAACCCAAACAAATCTGGGTTCCAATCCATCAAGTACTAAAATCCATCAATTTACCTAAGAGTTTAGCTTCAGTTTCACTGTCTACAAAATGGGAATAAAATGGTACTTTCCTCATAAGATTATTGTAAAGGTTAAATATGAGATCACATGTAAAGCCCCATGCCTGGCATATAATAGGCAATAAATTTATTTCAGTAAGTGCACATTATCAATGAATTTTTTTTAATTTTACATTAGAGATCCCTTGTCACAAATCACAACTCTATTTTTTACTACAAATGCCTATGGTATTATGTACTTGGTTTGAAGGATGACAAATATACATTAATTTGAATAGTATAGGCTACCAACACTTTTGCCAAAATAATAGTTGTAAAATACATTGAAAACCAAAATAAAATGGATGTTGGATTATTTCTCTTTTTTATTAGCTTGTTACTGTTCCAGTACTACTGTCACAGTGACTAATTAATCATATTTTCCATAGACATTTGGGGAAATGTGAACTAGGGGGAGAGGATCCAGATTGCCATTGCAGCCCCAGCTCCATCTTATCAATACTTCACAGGTTTGGAAGGGTGCAGAGTGGTTCAGATGGTAAAGAATCTTGCCTGCAATGCAGGAGACCCAGGTTCTATCCCTGGGTCAGGAAGATCCCTTGGAAAAGGGAATGGCAATCCACTCCAATATTCTTGGAGTTGTGTCTTTTGGGGTGGATGAACAGGACACAAATACAGTTCTCTGGGCTCTGTAGCAACCCACCTACATGGTGGGCATATGTGGCAGCTAATGCCATTTGTTGCTATATGCCTATGGCTCATTGGATCAAGATGGACCATGACTTAAACTGCACCAACCAGTAAAAACCACTCCGTTGCGAATTTCTCATAGGAGCTGACAGAGTTAAGTGTCTTTCTTCATCAGTTGAATTAAACAAATAGAGACTCAGGCACTGACAGCCTCCCTCATTTACAGAGCAAAGCAAAGGAAGCTTTCCAGAGAGGGAAGGAAAAAAGATGATGTGTAAGGAAGCAAAGAGGATGCTGCTTTTTGTTTCTGAGGTGTCCAGGTATATTTCTTGCCACTAAAGGGGGACCAACAGCATTTCTTGCCTTGGTTTGGTAGAGCATCTCAGAGTCAGAATAACTTTCCCTTTTTGCCTAATTTAAGTATGTTTTTGTTTGACTTTATTAGACATAAACAATACAACTGTTCTTGTCATTTCCCTTTCTCTACTAATTCACAAGGCTGACTGCTTCTTTAAGGGGTTTTAATTTTTTCAGTCTCAGAGTAAATTATGCTTTGTGCCCACATAAAAAGTGCAATGGTTGTTCTTTCAAAATATATTTGTGTTTGTATATATGTGAGTATATGTGGTATATATGTGAATATATTTGTGTTTGTATATATGTGAGTGTGTGTGGTAGCCACAGTAGGAAAGGGTATAAAAAATAACACAAAATTCATTGAAATTGTTTACATTATTTTGTGGGTTTGGAGAACACATATAATAAGAGAAAATGATATAGGTAACCCACAAATTCACAGACTGTTTTCAATATGACATCACATTTATCGCAGAAGATTCTCACAGTGACCCTGGGAAGGAGGTTTATAAGGCTAATGGGACATGAGGAAGGCACATGACTAATTCAAGATCACACACCAAGCAATTATTTCATCTTTGGATGTGACTACAGGATATACGACTTTGAAGGCTTAATATATCTTTTCTTTCTTGTTTTTTCCGTATTTTCCAAAATGTACTCCATATTATACAAGTTCTTTGGCGGTATTCTGTGGTCCTGGGATAATCTATGGTCCAGTAAATTTGGAAATGTTAAATAACCTCTCATAGAAATTGACATTATACATTTATATTATATGTAGTCCATAAAGAAGTGCATTCAATTCTGTTGACTCCAGTATTTGATTAACACATTTTCCAAGGAATCATTTTAAAGCATTATTAAATTCATGTTACCAAAAGGAGTATTAATAAATTTAAGTGTTAAAGGCTGATTAAAGATTAGGAAATGTTGAATAGTACATTGCATATTTTTCTGTGTATAGCTCATATTTCTTTTGAATATATCTTCTTATTGCTAAAATAAAGTATAAGTATATAAAAATCAGTTAAAATCACATCAACCTGGGCAAATCACTATCAACATTTTATTGATGATACTATCATATGTTTCTATCCATGTCTATGTGGTTTTGCATAACTCAGGTACCATCACAGAATGATTCCTCATGACTATCCCCACCTCTTCTGTTTTCCTCTAACTCCACCGGCAGCAGTATACACCCCTAAGCAACCAGTGTTTAAAAATCTGATGTGCATCCATCCATAATTGGATAGATGAGGAAAGAGACAGAGGAAGAGGGGAAAAGGAGATGGTTTCTTGGCATTGATTATATTATGATAATGGAGTCACAGTATATACATTACATCACATCTTTCTTTTCACATTGTCCAATATAATGTGAAAATGCCTCCAAATTAAATGGTATAGAAAAGAAAAATTAAAAACATGGCTCAAATAAATTAATCCAGGAAAAAAATACAGGTTCAGGCATGGCTGGTTACAAGGACTCAATCAACATTTCTTCATCTCCCCCTTCATCTAGAACAATTCTTTTCCTAGACTTTTCCCTTGAGGGAGGCCAAAAAGTAAGCTCTGGTGATCCTAGGGCTCCTTCCCTGCTGACTCACTTTTGTCAGCCAGAGTGTGAGCATTTTTATCTCAATATTCCCTACACTTTTTACTCTTTTACTGATTGAGCTGACTTAGGTCAATAGTTGGTCCTTCATCAAATCCCCTAGGTTAGGGCTGTGCGAATCCCTAATAATGCCCTTTGAAATGGGCATTCCACTTTCCCCAACCTGAAGGAGTGAAATGAAGATAGTGAGTGACTCCCCAGCTAAAACCTAAGAGAGACTGACCCCGGTAAGAAGGTAAATAAACACTGAGTGTCCCAAAATAACCAAGATTCTATAAACATGCCAAAAGGTAGAAGTTAAAACCTGAGAACACAATATTCCAGTAAATACCAAGAAAATATATAGCATAACTACATTTCTTAATCTTGGAGAATTAATCTCAACATGGAATACTGGGATCAAACAAAGCTACTTACCAAATTCTCTCCTGAATATCTGGGTCTGATGTCCTGTGGCTGAAGAGAACAGTCATGTCAGCTGGTTTAAGGTTGAAAAGACTTTATTTGACGTCTTCAGAGCAAACAGAACCACATGGCCAGAAGCAGGGCAGGTGTAGCTGACTCTCACATGAGAGCTGGAATTTCTCCAGTAGGTAATCTAAGATTTCACAGTCTTCCTGTCTTTTCATATCTCTGCACATCTGCATCATTCTCTTCTTCTAGATCAACTTCTCTTTTCTAGGATTAAGGATGCTGATAAAAATGGAGTTTCTACCCCCCCCTTTTTTTTTTTTACTATCTTGTGAAACTTGCCCCTGGAACATTGTCTGTTTCCTTTCTGATACTTCTCCCCGGAAATGCATTTTGCCAGTGCTTCTGAAATACAAAGATGTCACTCCAGCACCCTTTCTATGTGGTTTTCCATTTAGAACATATTCCTCCATTTCTTCATGTTGCTGGACTCTCCGGGTTGGTTTTTGTGCATGAGATGAAGCAGCCACCTTTCCGGTCTGGAAAGAGAGGTGTCGCGCCAGTGAACCTTATCTTGCAGCCCGGCCCTGGCTCGTGGACGTCTCTCAGCTTTTTTGACCGGCCAGCAACCTATTTTATTTTTCAGGCTCCCAGTGGGTGAGGCTGTGACCAGACTTGTCAGCATCCTGATGGGGGCGGCGGGGGTCTCAGTGGGCACCTGACGGAGGCTGACAGGAAACTCAGCTTCAGGCGGCAGCTCTTCTACAAACGCAAAGACACGGTCCTGTGGGGGCGGGAACAGAAGCCGCCAGAACCAGGCGTCTGGAAGTGTCTCCAGGGCAGCAGTGACAAATACCGGGGCTCCGGACAAGTGTGGAAGCTCCTGTGTGGGGCGCCCGGGACACGCGTGCGGGCGGAGTGGGCGCCAAGATGGCAGCGCAGTCTCTTCACGCGGGGAGGCTGGACATGAGAGCTTCCCCTCAGGCGGCAGCTTCTCACAAACAGGCCTCTTTCTCAGGAAACAAACAAACAAAAAACGTGGAGGTGTGTTTCAGTCCTCAGTCTGGGCTCTGCCTGCCACAAACCGGGTCTCTGGTGGCTGCAGTCCCGTGAGTGTACACGGAGTGTACACCGGAGTGTACACCCTACCCAGAGCGGTGCATGGAGCATCATAGCTGAGGGAGTGCAGAGCACAGCCTCCGGAAGCCTCTGGAAAGGATCACAGTTGCCCTCACCACGTGTCTAATTAGAAGCCGCCTGTCAGGCTGCACTGCGGGGATGAAAATTTAGGCCTTTTTCACAGAGAAGGACTCAGCTCCTGATCTGTCGCCTCCTGCTCTGCCCTGGAGGTGGCGGCTGTTGAAGAGCTTTCTCTCGTGGGTGACAAGCCAGTGGGACCCTACTGGGTCACCAGAACAAGGAATGTACATGGGTACCCTGGTGGCAGCTACGAGAATCTGGACCGGAGAGGCACTGACAGGGGCTGCTGCGGAAGGTTCCGGGCGGGCGCTGAGGAGCCCCGCGTATGGTGGGTGGGGGCGGGGACGGGGGGGTGGGGGGAAGATGACACCGCCCACCGGCCCCTTCCGCGGGGCTGCCCAGCCAGGGGGACCTCGACGTGTGTCACATCAACACCTGCCCCCCAGGTTGACGCTCCGAAACAGCAGAGGATCCTCTTCCCACACAATCTCTGGGACCCCTCAACCGCAGTTTCCACGGGGACCTGAGATGGGTAAGTCCGGGCTGTAGCCCTTTGCATGCCTTTCTCGGATCCGCACACCCTTGTGTATCTCCTGGACACCGAACTCCGCGGATTTTCCAACGCTGAATGTTTTAGAGCCTTGTCTCCCAGGTGTAGATTTTGAAAGTTGGGGTGCTCGATGTGGAGTTCAAAGTCGAGTCCTCAGGAAGCTCTGGGTGTCGAGTTTTCCCCTAACTGTGGGCTTTGGCACTGGGATGGCATTAGTAGCCAGATAGTGCCCCAGCTTCTGCCAGTTTTGCTTCCAGGAAAACTCCATTTTGCCCCATGTGATGCATAGGAGTCGCTCAACTGGCTTTTAGAGGTTTTTTGTTGTTGCTGTTTTGTTTGTTTTTCAGGGGAAGTCGTTCCATATGTAACTGTAGATTTGGTGTCCTCTTAGAAAGAGAGGACTTCATGGTCCTCCGGCCTCGCCATCTTGGAGGGGAACCTCATCTCCATGTGATCTTGTGACGCCCCCATGGGCTCATGTAACTCACTGTGTTTCTTATTCCAAAGTCTTGACATAGAACTGGATTGGGGTATCCTGGGTCAGGTATGCGTACCACGAGGTACATTTGGCTATAGCTGAGGAAACAGTTGGCATATGAGGGAAATCTGAAAGGAGGATGTAGCTGTGGGGGAAATGAGGGGTGCCGCAGGTGGGCTAGTATCAGGGATGTGAAAGCCCACAGTTCTTACACTTCATTTTGAGGCTTTGTGGTTCAGTTTACTGGTGCTGACAGCAGACTACCTAAATTTCAAGCCTACGGCCATCTCCTATTTATGTGACTCGATTTTCTTAATCTCATCTGCAAATTGGAATGATGTTCACTATAACATCATAGAGTTGCTATGAACCATAAAAAAGCTAATAGAGCTAAAACTCTTAGATTCCTGGTTGGAATGCACAAGGCATTAAATAAATATTTACTCTTATTAAAATAGTACATCCATAAGCTCTGTGGCCGAAGTGACAATTTCAGACAAAGTCTCAGTTGATGCGCTGAATGAAGTACACAGTGGGAGCCAGGAAAACAGATCATACACAGCTTCAAGTCTTGATAATCAAGAAAAATGGAGACCAGTGACTAAAACTGACATTGAAGGCCAAGTTTCCTGATTCCTTGTGTATGAGCCCCACATTGAGCTAGCAGCTGTGACTTTTGCACTAGGACGACCAGCTCCAGCCTCCAAAGGATTCATTGTATTCAAAACTCCTCTGCTCAGCTGTTGAAGTTTTTGCTTGATCAACTTTACATGGAGTGAAACTTGCCTCACTGAAAAGTAGTGGGTGGTTGAAGCCCAACATAGCATATCCTCATTAAGGCAGGGAGGCAAGAAAGCCAATTATGGCAACCTGGAGCCCCCATGAAGGGGCTGCCGTCAGGGGCTGCCAGCCACTCTTGCCTCAGGGCAGCAGGTAATAACTGCAGAATTGGCACTTGGACGACCAGCTAGGCTCAGCTTCTCCTTCAGAGCGCAGGCACATGAAAGGCAGTACCTTTCAGAATAGCAGAAATGTCCTGAAAGCAGCAGGGAGATGGAGTATTTAATAGGTATGTTCTCCTGGTAGGTGGATGTCAAGGAGAATGGTCTTAGGGTGTTGATTAAGAGTTACCAAGACATGGACACAGTGGTGGCACAAGAGGCCCAAGCAAAACTCAGGCACGGTTTCATAGCCAAGGTGAGCCAGTGGGTTTTATAGGAATAAACTCCACTAGCTCAGAAGAGGTTCTGTACTCTGAATGCACCACAGTTATGGGATGAAGTCACAAAGAAAGTCAAGAAGAACTTATTAAATTCATAGATAATATCCTTAGTACAGGTAAAAGTTAAAAAGTCAGGCTGCACTTTCACTGACTCCCCCAGGACTTTGGTAACAACCTCTAATACTGATGGTATGGTTTGGAAAGGACTTTTCATCATATATGTGCTGAGATATAACTTTCCTTTGGAAAATCACCCCACATGGAAGATGTCAACTTTATCATGTAAATAAAATGTTGAGCACAGCGTTTGTAAAATAGTAAACATTCAAAAGCAGTATTTTTCTCTCTCTGTGAAACATGTCCTTTGGAGTAAGAGTTCCTTATATTTTTTTAATTTATATTTATTTGATGACCATATATATAATGTAACTGTGTGCCAGGTAATTTTCTCAGTGCTTTACATATAAAAATTCACTTAATCGTTATTTATCAGGTAGGGTCAGTTATAAACCCTGCTTTAAAAGTTGAGAAACTAAGCTGTAGAGATGGGGTGTGTGTGTGTGTGTGTGTGTGTGTGTGTGTGTGTGTGTGTGTGTGTGTGTGTGTGTGTGTGTGTGTGTGTGTGTGTGTGTGTGTGTGTGTGTGTGTGTGTGTGTGTGTGTGTGTGTGTGTGTGTGTACGTTGCTCAGTCGTGTCCGACTCTTTGCAACCCCATGGACCGTCCATGGAATTCTCTAGGCCAGAATACTGGAGTGAGTAGCCTTTCTCTTCTCCAGGGGATATTCCCAACCCAGGTCTCCCACATTGCAGTCGGATTCTTTACCAGCTGAGCTATTAGGGTAGAGATGTCAGGTGGCTAATAAATCGTGAAGCCGGTCAGGATTTGAAGTTAAAAATGCATGCTTCTAGTCACTAATACCACGGTCTCTGTTCTTTGAGAAGAGAGAGGAGGTACATTTTACAGTTTTATCTGGGCTTGGGAAGTTCCTGACTCATAGGAGGCATCCAGTATATGCTTATTTAACATCAGGAAAAACAAGCAATACCGATTCCTAAGACCCTGGTACATACCTTCACCATATGCACTGAAACAATTCGTATACTCACTTAAGAACTTAAAAGAGAAAGGGCTTTGTGAAAGCAGTAGCTTTTTGCTTGTCTGCTCCACCAGTCCAAGTGGAGATTACAGAGCAAAGGTAATCATGAAAATGGGTAGAGTTTTCATTCTCTATCTCAGTCCTAGAACCAAATATTCAGAAAATCGACGTTGGATCATCTTGTCCAATTCCCAGGCTGCTTTGACTCTCCGTTTGTTTTAGTTCTTGCTCCTGCCATGATGAGATAAAAAATATCTACATGTAACTCCATGGCTGATTCATGTCAATGTATGACAAAACCCACTACAATATTGTAAAGTAATTAGCCTCCAACTAAAAAAATAAATGGAAAAAAAAAGATATCTATTAGGATGCTATCTTTCTTGAGCCTTTTGATTCCACCTTCAGGTACAACTAATTTCGGACTCAACATAGATCACTGATGTTTGGCTACACTTCCATCTTTTTCATTTACCTTTTTCAATTTAGGTTGCATTCTCAGTTTCCTCTTTCAACATAGTCAACTGGCCACATCAACTCCAGGTTTTATATTCCCTTAGCTCTTTTAGCCCTTTTCTCAGAAACTCTAGCTAGTTTTGTTATAATGCATAGATTTGAAATGAGTTATATGCCATCTGTAAACAAATCACCTAATAACCACTTTTGTTTGATCCCCTTTGGAATATGGAAATCAAATTAACAGTCACTTTGGATCAGGAGAATCTGGTACTGATTAATTAGGCTAGGCTAAGTGCTCTACCTTTGGACCAAGGGAACTGATGAGTGACTCTGCAAACAGGTGCTATGCAGTTCAGGCCTGATCTTTGTTCTTGCAGATACAAACAACTTCCATTGTAGAAACTTAAGAACAATCTAAATGGATATTGGAGAATTAAAATATCTAATAGCTCTCACTTTTTTCTTCTCATACGCCCTCCCCATTTCACTGCTTAAAAATTTCTCTTTCTAAGAACATTTCCATTTGGCTTTAAACTTGCCATTATTGAAAAATCTAAGTGCCATGGGCACGATCCTCATTCATCAAGTACGGGAACAGAGTATTGTCATCTTAAAAGAATTATCAGCCAAGGCTTATTCCCTGAACTTCTGAGAAGCATCTCTTCTCTCTTTCCAAAACACTAGAATGAATCAATTGCCTACAAACATAAATACATTTCTTTAGTTATTAGATTCATAGCTAAGGCTCTTGATGCATTTCCTGTTCTCACAGAAGAAGGAAGGCATGCAAGGGCAATCCTTAGGCTTTTGGGGATGAGTTAAGAAGTCACTCTGGCACTTTTAAAACATTGGATTGGCCAAAAAGTTCTTTCAGATTTCCCATCTAATTGTTATAAGCAAGTTTGAGTAGGAAAAAATATGTAATTTGTGAAAATGTGTATGATTTGAAGGATAATGATACAACAAACACTTGTTACCCAGCTCTCAGTCCTTTGGAAGGCTCCTGTGTGTTCCTCTTTTATTGCCTCCCTTTCCCTAGAGTACCCATGATTTTCATTATAATTTTACCACACATAGATCTCCATAACAATATACTGATTAATCTAGCAGATATAAAATCTACTTAATAAAATGTTCACAATTATATTTTGCCATGACTTGTTTTTTTGCTTGTTGTGTCATTTCTGAGAATGATACATATTATTGTATATAGAGGTCCTTCATTCATTTTTCTGATATATAGTACTTCATTGCATGGCTAGACAACCTCAATTTTTATAGTCTACTCTTGATGGGCGTCTATTAATGATCTCATGTGTGTTTCCTGGTATAAGAATGCAGCTGTTTTGTTAGGTACTATCCCAGATACTATTTGGCTGGGTCATAGGGCTTGCCCATCTTCAACTTTACTAAGTAATGCCAATGTATTTGCCAAACTGGTTAAAACAATATACACAATATATTGGTTATAACAATATACAAATATATTGATTAAAACAATATATAGTTCAGCTCAGTCACTCAGTTGTGTCCAACTCTTTGCGACCCCATGAACTTCAGCGTGCCAGGCCTCCCTGTCCTTCACCAACTCCCGCAGTTTACCCAAACTCATGTCCATTGAGTCGGCAATGCCATCTCGTCATTTCATCCTCTGTCGTCCCCTTCTCCTCCTGCCTTCAATCTTTCCCAGCATCAGGGTCTTTTCAAATGAGTCAGCTCGTCGCATCAGGTGGCCAAAATATTGGAGTTTCAGTTTCAACATCAGTCCTTCTATTGAACACCCGGGACTGATTTCCTTTAGGATGGACTGGCTGGATCTCCTTGCAGTTCAAGGGACTCTCAAGAGTCTTCTCCAACACCACAGTTCAAAACCATCAATTCTGTACTCAACTTTCTTTATAGTTCAACTCTCACATCTGTACAAAACAATATATAACAGTACACCAAATTGGTTATAACCATACAGTGGTTAAAACAATAGTGTGTGTGTATTGAATAGATCCACATCCATACCAACATTGATGCTGAAATACTTTTCTTTTAATTACAGTTAATTTTATAACAATTTTAGATTTACAGAAAATGTGTGATGCATTCCCAGTATTTCCCACACCAAGTTTCTTTTATTTGTAACTTTAGATAGATACATTTGTTACATTTAATGAACCAATAATTGAAACATTACTATTAATACAAGTCCATACTCTATTCAAATTTTTATAGTTTTTACCTAATATCTACTTTTTCTATTCCAAGAAACTCATTACTTTGCCATCTGCATTACATTTATTTGTCAACTCTTCTTCAACTTTTCTTGGCTAGACAGTTTCTCAGACTTTCTTTGTTTTAGTGATCTTGACAGTTCAGGGGAAGGCATACTGTTCAGGTATTTTGTAGACTATCCCTTGATTGGAAATAGTCTGAGATATATTCTCATGATTACAGTGGGACTATGCATTATTGGGAAGAGACCACAGAGGTAAAGTGCCATTCTTATCACATCATATCAAGAGCACATGCTATCAACATCACTTCTCATTCTTAATGTTGACCTTGATCACCTGGCTCAGGTAGTGTTTGTCAGATTTCTGCACTGGAAAATTACCCTTTCCATATCATACTCTTCGAGTCATGTTGTAATTCCTTGAGGGTGATATTATCTACATAAATCATTTGGAATTTTTCTTCATGGGAAATTTATCTATTTTATGCCTTTATTTCTTCATTCCAACATGTGTGTGTGTGTGTGTGTGTGTGTGTGTGTGTGTGTGTGTGGTGTGTGTGGTGTGTATGTGCATGTGCCTGCTCAGTTGTATCCGATTCTTTGTGACCCCATGAAGTGTGGCTGGGCAGGCTCCTCTGTCCATGGGATTTCCCAGGCAAGAATACTGGAGTGGGTTGCCATTTCCTACTCCAGGGGAACTTTCCAACCCAGGGATCAAATCCGCATCTCCTGCATCTCCTATAGTTGCAGGCAGATTCTTTACCTCTGAGCCACCTGGGAAGTCCCATGTATCAGTATAGACTTATCTATATTTTAAATCTTAGTTATAATTTAATGCTATTTTATTTATTTTGTTGCTCAAATTGTTACAAATTTGGTTACCGGGAGCTCTTTGGAAGACTTTAATTTTGTCAATATGGGTTCATAATATGTGATATCTCCTTAGGGTTTCAATTTACATTTTTGTAATTCTCTATTCTGAGAATCATATTTAATATTTTTTCTATTGGTTTGTTTTTTTTCTCATTGATTTCTTTTATTATGCTGGATACTTTTTTTAGTTATATGTGTTAGAGATATTAGATATTTTCTCCCAATTTTTGGCTTCTCTTGTATTTATGGACTCTATGGTCATCCTACATTCTTAGTATTAAAACAAATAGATTCTGATCCTTCTCTTAATGGTTTGAAGAATTGAAAGATTAGTTAAGAAACTCTTCACTTCCTAAGATCATAAGGATATTCTCTAAGATATTGTTTTATAAACTGCATTTCCCCTGGGTAAAATTGATTTTTGTACACAGTGTGAGGTAGGGATCCAATTTCTGTTTTCTTCTATACAGATAACTGATTGTCTCAGCACCATTTATTAAAGAGTAAATTATTCTGTCAATGATCTAACAACAGTTTAACAATGTTATACATTGAGTTTCCACATTTGTGTGAGTCCTTGTCTAGTATCACATTATATTCCATTCTTCAATTTTCTATCCCTTTTAATACTAAAGCTGTATTAATTTTTTATTTTTTTTATTTTATTAAGACAGATCTTTCAAATTTGTCTTTAGGTGTAACTTGGAGATTCTTTGTCATTTGCTTTAACATATGAAGTCTGGTATCTTTTGTGAGGTTCCACAAAGATTAAAACAAAACAGAGTTGCTGGAATGGAATTGAATCTATACATCAACTTGGAGGAAACTGATCTCTCTACAGTATTAGGCTGTTTACAATATTCCAACCCATGTAAATGGTTTACATCTCCATTAAGTTATCTTTAATAGCTTTCAAAAAAGATTAGGATTTCCTCCATAATAATATAGTCTGTGTTTTTTTTAAATCTCTGTGTATTCAGCATCTATTGAGACCATCACCCATAGCAGAAACTAAGTATATATTTGATAAAAAAGTAAAGAGAGGGAAGCGTGGAGAGAGACAGAAAGATAAGCTGTAACCTTGTCTTCTAGTGTATTGCAAGCTAAACTTAAATTCTGTTAAGTAGGTGGGAAATCAGTGAAAAGTTGTGGGGAAATAAATAAATGTAAGTATACCTGACTGCCTCGAGAAAAAGGAATCAGGGAGGAGCAAGACTGAAGGTAGCGAAATCTATGGAAAATAAAATCAAGTGTCAGATGAACCATATGTAGAAAGCCTGCAGTGTCAAACAGGGTAAAAAAAGTGAAATACTTGCATACCTAAGATGGAAAAATGAAAGAGGGATTCATTAAAAGAAATAATTTTAAGGACGATGCTTCCAAATAATTCTTTACAACTTATATCTGAAATTTAAATGTTAGAACAACTTAAAATGTCCATTCATAGATTTCAATTCTACTCTGAAATATCAAGGACTATCATTCAATTGTTGGGTACAACAATTTGAAAGACAAAGAAGTTCCTATGTGATCTGAGCAAGTTGTTTTACCTCAAAGGATTATTTCCTCATTTTGTATGAATTATGAGTTTGATTTTGATCCCTGAAGCCCCCCAAATAATAAAGGGTTGTTATTATGTATTTCTAGGTACAAGAATACCCTGGGCATTGAAACCCAAAACTAACCTAATAGCAGCTACGTGAAAATTTAGAGGATTTTCCCACACTCTTTGGTGAGGAGATATAGGTAAAAGGGATGGAAATTCCTAAAGATACGGGTGAGGATGGAGAAAAAAAGTGATGTCCTACATATAGATTCCTATCATTAATTTACTCATCATTTTCATAACATTTTCTACTTGTGGCCCAGGTAACATTACACTTGCTCTAAGATAGCAGTGTGGTTAGACCATTTTATGAATCCTGCTAAGGGGCAAAGTGAATGCCTGATTCATCTTTGAACTCCCTGTGTCTAGAATTGAATTTTGTACATAAGTGCCCAGAAGAGCTGGTGTTTCAAAGAGAACAGTTCTGTCTTTGCACTTGAAAGAGACAGTCACTGTAGACATATGTGTAGTTGTTCTCGAGGTAAAGCAGTCCTGCCAAAGGCTACTTTTGTGTGTGTTCCTGGGATCCCTACTAGGTACCCAAAGAGTTCTTATTTAGATCTCCTCAAAAATACCTGCAGATGAAGTCATCAAAATTGGGTCAGCTGGTTATTGAAAAAGTACCAGGAAGTAGTGACAAAGTTAAGTGTTTGCAACATCTGCACAAATATCAAAACTACCTTTGTCAGAAATAAAAAAAATAGAATACCAGGTGGTTTCTTCTCCATCAGAATTAGCTGTTTGTGGCCAATTAGCTGAAGCCAGGAGCTTCATTCTGAAACAAATTTCAGTTTTTTTCCCTCCTGAAATGAAGTATTTAAGAAGCACTATAACTTACAATGAAAATCATGCCAAAAGGCACAATTAGATTTTTCCAAGATTAAAGTTTATTTAAACATAGAGCAAATTTGAAAAAATTCCACAGTGAACATAAAAATACTGACTATGTACATTCTCCTGTTAGTATTTTACTGATCTTGTTTTTGTTTTACATATCTATTCATCTGTACCTCTCTGCATTAAACCTTATGCTTACACACTTTACAGTCAATTGCAAACATCCATAGAAAGTGAAAGTGAAGTTGCTCGGTCGTGTCCGACTCTTTTCGACCCCATGGACTGCAGCCTACCAGGCTCCTCCGTCCATGGGATTTTCCAGGCAAGAGTACTGGAGTGGATTGCTATTTCCGTCATGCATAGACAGCTCTCAAATATTTCAGCTGTGTGTGATTTACTACAGAATTGTAGGTTACTGCAGTGACCACCTCACGGATCCCATGTAGTGAGAGAGTAATAGATTCCCGAAGGGTGGGCTGCTGTGAAAAGACATATATCCATTATGAGAACCCAAGCCAAGACTTCCTGATTCCCTCTCTTTGCTGAGTAACACTGAGTCTTGCAGACCTAGATGGGAGTGCTTGACTAGTTATGTAGATCATAATTACTGCTGTGTACTACAAGACACAGATATTATTTAAACAAAATGGAAATTTTTCATGTAGGACATGTAATTTGACTGAATCATGAGACACTAGGAAGATTTCAACACTGACACACCTAGCAGTGTTCTGCCCAAAGGAAATGCTTAAACAATACATTTTCAAAGCCCTTTTCAGATTTTCTATGTATCCCTTCCTCATTCAGTATTCATTTAATATGACTAATCTGAATTGGTGTAAACATCTTTTGCTCCCCAAAGCCCTTACTCACTGCTTCTTTCTGTGATGCTCAAAGGCTATACAATGTAACGTAAAAAATAAAAATCTGCTTCCCACCCACATTAATAATGTACTTCTGTTCTCCATTTCTCATGCTGATGTTTGAATTATTGGGTACACATTTTGTAGAGTAGAAAGTATACAGTTTGATAACTTTTCCTTCCTGCCCTAGTGTTTTTAGGAGTTACAGTTTTTAAGTAAAGAGAATAATTATTGGGACAGAAATCTAACTAGTTGCTTCCAACATTAATATCCATAGATGTCAAATAATGAGTTTTTTGACTGGCGTGGTGATTGCCTTTTAAGTGACAGCATGTGTCTCTATTCCTTGTCTGCCAACATTATGATTCTTAATTTTTCTTTTAGTTCCCATAAAATAAAAACTAATAAGCTGGCAAGAGATCCATCCAGAAGGTACCAGTTTAACAGATTTTCCCAACTACTGGGCAGTAGTCTTAATTTCTCCAACATGTGTGTGATGGGCCACATGTAAGCAAAGGATCTGGTACGTAGTAGACCTTCTATAAATATTTTTAGATGTGCACATGGGCTTCCTTGGTGGCTCAGATTATATCGAATCTGCCTGCAATGCAGGAGACATGAGTTCGATCCCTGAGTCAGGAAGATCCTCTGGAGAAGGAAATGGCAACCCTCTCCACTGTTCTTGCCTGGAGAATTCTATGGACAGAGGATCCTTGTGGGCTATAGGCCATGGGGTCACAAAGAGTCATACATGACTGAGCAACTAACACTTCCACTTTTCACATGTTAAACTAATGTTAAACTATTATTTATTCCAGCTACAAAGTCATTTTGAAATACATACATATAACAGCATATTTAATATTATTTTATTATAAATAGAATAGCCTACAATGTATTATAAATATAATAACCTATAATAACAAATGAAATCAGAGACTACAACAGTGTACAGAATAGGTAGGTAGTATATTCATTTCCTAGGGTTGCCATAACAAATTGCGACAAACTTGATGGATTAAAAAATCCAGATATTTATTATCTCACAATTTTGAAGGCCAGAAATGCAAAACCTAGGTGTCAGCATGACTGTCCTCCCTCTGGAGGGTTTTTGGGAGAATTACCTCACTTTCGCCAGATATTGCTGCCTCCAGACCTTCTTCCTGGCTGCATTTTTCTAATCTCTCCCTCTGTCTCCACCTGGCTGTATCCTCTGTGTCTGGGACTCCTTCTCTTCAGTCCTTTCTTTTAAAAGGACGCTTTTCAGGACCTCCCTGTCAGTCCAGTGGTTAAGAATCCGCCTTCCGATGCAGGGGACATGGGTTTGATCCCTTGTGGGAGAACTAAGACCCCATATGCCAAGGGGCAACTAAGCCCACACAACTACTGACCCCACGTGCCCCAGCTAGAGGGGCCGCGTGTTGCAAATACCGAGCCAGTGTGCTGCAACTAAAACCCAATGTAGAAAAATATTTTTTTTAAAAGGAACAATGATGTTTGGATATAGGGCTCACCCACATTGGAGAAGGAAATGGCAACCCACTCCAATATTGTTGCCTGGAGAATCCCAGGGACAGAGGAGCCTGGTGGGCTGCTGTCTATGATGTTGCACAGAGTCAAACACAACTGAAGCGACTTAGCAGCAGCAGCAGCACATAATAAACCTCATCTACACATTGTTAATTATATCTACAAAGATCCTCTTTCCAAATGAAGTCACATTCACAGGTCATAAGGCTTAGGGCATGGATACAAATATTCGTGGGCCACCATTCAACCCACTTGGAGAAGGAAATGGCAACCCACTCCAGTATTCTTGCCTGGAAAATTCCATGGACAGAGGAACCTGGAGGGCTACAGTCCATGGGGATCACAAAGAGTCGGCCACGACTGAGCACGTCAGCACATTCAACCCACTACTCATTCAATATTTTATTATGCTCTCACAATGCTTGTCATGTAATAACACAATTGAAGAGAATATTGTGTAGCACAGCCTTTAAATTAACATACTGTATTTAAGGAACTGTTGAGAAATATAACTGATGTATTTTTAACTTAAGCTGCAGGTTTTTTTTAAATTTTTTTTTTATTAGTTGGAGGCTAATTACTTCACAACATTTCAGTGGGTTTAGTCATACATTGACATGAATCAGCCATAGAGTTACACGCATTCCCCATCCCGATCCCCCCTCCCACCTCCCTCTCCACCCGACTCCTCTGGGTCTTCCCAGCCCACCAGGCCTGAGCATTTGTCTCATGCATCCCACCTGGGCTGGTGATCTGTTTCACCATAGATAATATACATGCTGTTCTTTCGAAACATCCCACCTTCACCTTCTCCCACAGAGTTCAGAAGTCTGTTCTGTACTTCTGTGTCTCTTTTTCTGTTTTGCATATAGGGTTATCGTTACCATCTTTCTAAATTCCATATATATGTGTTAGTATGCTGTAATGTTCTTTATCTTTCTGGCTTACTTCACTCTGTATAATGGGCTCCAGTTTCATCCATCTCATTAGAACTGACTCAAATGAATTCTTTTTAATGGCTGAGTAATATTCCATGGTGTATATGTACCACAGCTTCCTTATCCATTCATCTGCTGATGGGCATCTAGGTTGCTTCCATGTCCTGGCTATTATAAACAGTGCTGCGATGAACATTGGGGTGCACGTGTCTCTCTCAGATCTGGTTTCCTCAGTGTGTATGCCCAGAAGTGGTATTGCTGGGTCATATGGCAGTTCTATTTCCAGTTTTTAAAGAAATCTCCACACTGTTTTCCATAGTGGCTGTACTAGTTTGCATTCCCACCAACAGTGTAAGAGGGTTCCCTTTTCTCCACACCCTCTCCAGCATTTATTGCTTGTAGACTTTTGGATAGCAGCCATCCTGATTGGTGTGTAATGGTACCTCATTGTGGTTTTGATTTGCATTTCTCTGATGATGAGTGATGTTGAGCATCTTTTCATGTGTTTGTTAGCCATCTGTATGTCTTCTTTGGAGAAATGTCTGTTTAGTTCTTTGGCCCATTCTTTGATTGGGTCATTTATTTTTCTGGAATTGAGCTTCAGGAGTTGCTTGTATATTTTTGAGATTAATCCTTTGTCTGTTTCGTCATTTGCTATTATTTTCTCCCAATCTGAGGGCTGTCTTTTCACCTTACTTATAGTTTCCTTTGTAGTGCAGAAGCTTTTAAGTTTCATTAGGTCCCATTTGTTTAGTTTTGCTTTTATTTCCAATATTCTGGGAGGTGGGTCATAGAGGATCTTGCTGAGATTTATGTCGGAGAGTGTTTTGCCTATGTTCTCCTCTAGGAGTTTTTTAGTTTCTGGTCTTATATTTAGATCTTTAATCCACTTTGAGTTTATTTTTGTGTATGGTGTTAGAAAGTGTTCGAGTTTCATTCTTTTACAAGTGGTTGACCAGTTTTCCCAGCAGCACTTGTTAAAGAGGTTGTCTTTTTTCCATTGTATATCCTTGCCTCCTTTGTCAAAGATAAGGTGTCCATAGGTTCGTGGATTTATCTCTGGGCTTTCTATTCTGTTCCATTGATCTATATTTCTGTCTTTGTGCCAGTACCATACTGTCTTGATGACTGTGGCTTTGTAGTAGAGTCTGAAGTCAGGCAGGTTGATTCCTCCAGTTCCATTCTTCTTTCTCAAGATTACTTTGGCTATTCGAGGTTTTTTGTATTTCCATACAAATTGTGAAATTATTTGTTCTAGTTCTGTGAAAAATACTGTTGGTATAAACTGCAGTTTTCATTTCTCAAAATCTCTGCTGTATATAATGGATCTAGACCTCAAATCATCCAAAAATGTAATAAACTGTGGTTGTAAAGAAAATTCCATAATTTACCTCTAACAACATTAAAACTACCATAGATCTTAAAGTGGCAATTCTAATTAGGAAAACAATCGTCGGGGCATCTCCTCTGAGGAGCTGGAATTTCTCAGCAATTTTTCAAAAATATCAGTATCTAAGGCTTTTGGTCACAGAGGTTAAATCAGTACAGGAGAGATAAAGGAATTAAAGTACAAATCATATATCTGATAGCTTTTACTGTTTTTTTTTTCCCCTTTATAATTGAAAACATCAAATGCAATATGTGGATTGAATACTTCTTCAGTAATTTAGTGACAATTGAACTTGGCACATTTTAAAATTTTTATGTAATCAATTGCTTGAATTCAAATAAATTTACTTTCAAGGTTATCTACTCATCTGCCATTTTATGAGCTACCTCTAGGTTAAAGGCTCTCTGGAAACCTAACACAATTATTTGGGTGGATAGTCAGAAAGGCACATACATCAAACCAATGGCATGATATAGATTGCACAGGTTTGTCAAAAAAAATCATAATTTTGGAGCTACATATCAGCAAAATGATTACAGTTTCATTTTATTTGGTTAGCATTGCCTCCAAATTGGTGCTGTACAATGGCTGATCATCTTAGTTGTTCATGCTATTCTGTACTCTTTGTCTTTTGCTCATTCTCCCTAGGGGTTTTAGAAGGATGTTAATCAGATGCCTTCAAACCAAAACCTGAATTTCATAGGGTATGTGAAGATGGGAGTAAGAGCTGTTAGATGCACTGGACAATGTGAGACAAGACACAGAAGCCAAAGGTGTCCAAGAGACCCACAGAGGAAGGAAAAGAAGACCGGCTGGTTGTTTCACAGCAGAATGCAAAAGGAAGTGGATGGAACATGAGCTGGGAGGGAAAGGCGTGGGTCCTGGAGAGGGTAGGGGAAATGGTGAAGGTTGATGGAAACATCTAGCATGAATGCCCAAACCTGCTACCACTGAGCAGCAAATGGTTGAGATAAATTTCTACATCTCCCAAATTTATATGATGGTCTCTATGAAGGAGTTCCCTGTTTGTGTCCTATATAGTCCAGCTCACCCTTACATTGATTGTTATTATTGGTTAGTCGTTAAGTCATGTCCAACTCTTTTGTGACCCCATGAACTGTCAAGGGCCTGCCAAGAGCCTGCCAAGCTCTTCTGTCCTTGGAATTTCCCAAGCAAGAATACTGCAGTGGCTTGCCATTTCCTTCTCCAGGGGATCTTCCAGACCCAGGGATTGAACCCATGTCTTTCATTGGCAGGCAGATTCTTTACCACTGAACCACCTGGGGAGCACTCTTACACTGATTACAAGCGTGCAAATTATTACTAGAGATGAGAGCTCTGAGGGAAGTGAACATAGTCCACAAAGTAATAACAAAGCTATGCTTTAAGCACTTGAGTTGAACTGGAGAAGGGAAGGCTTCACTAAAGAAGTGAATCTACACTATTGATACAATATATATAAAGTATATAACTAATGAGAACCTACGTGTAGGCTTCTCTGTGTAGGACAGAGAATTCTACTTGATGCTTCCTGGTGCCCTACATGGGAAGGAAATCCAAAAGAGAGGGGATATATATATATAGCTGATTGACTCTGCTGTACAGTAGAAACTAATTCAACAGTGTAAAGCAACTATACTCCATGAGAAATTAATTTATAAAATTTAGAAAGTGAATCTAGACCTGAGATATAAAGTGATAAGTAGAATTTACAAGTGAAAGGAGGAAATGGGGAAACTGGAAGAGAGAGAATGGCCATATGGTGGAATGTGCAAAAGATGGGTGAGGAGTGGGAGCTTGGTAGAGTTCAGGAACCGAAGATGACCAGTGCAGCAAGATCTTAGAAGCTAACAGGGAAAGTGCAGGACAAGAGGCCAGGGAGTAAGCAGAGCCCACTGCCTACGTCTGTTACTCAGCCTTGAATAAGAATATCATCACCTAGGGAAGGTACATGGTTGGGTGAGCACTCCCTTCTATGGGTGGTGGAACAGAACAAGTTTAATGAACAGCATTATTCATTGGATCCAGCTTGTCAAATACACATTTTCCTCCTTTCAAGGCTTTATGATAACAGGTTGCTTTTCTTTTAGCTGACTTCATTTACCTTAATCTGTCTTCTGTTATAGTTTCTGGTATCCTTGTTTAATCCCCTCCATTAGATTGTAAGCTCCCAGCCTCTCACTCTTATAATAAATATTTGTTGAGTGCAAAGAAAAAGCATTGCAAATACCAAGTTTATCTGTGGATTTGCAGTAGAATACCAGATCCACTGGACCCTGGTGTCAGTTCAAATTGCTGCTTGAAATGTGTGAAATATATTTCAGGTCTTTAGAGTTTCTTACTTCTTTATATATTAGCATCCTTTCATAGTTATTATTCTTATTTTTGTTTTATTTTGTATTTTATGACATTATCTTATGTATTCTATACTCCAGATCTTATTTTCATTCATTCATTCATTCACTCATATTTATGCATGAATTCATATATCTATACATATATATATATCACTTGGTACTAGGAAATATTTAAGGCATCATTCATGAGAAAAAATTAACAGGTCTTCCATCAATATGAGCATATTATTCAGATCCAGATATTATTCTGGATCTCTATTTGTCAATAGTGGTGATAATATTGACTACCTCACAAAACCTCTATGAAGGTTCAATGAGATCAGACACATAAGGTACAATATCTTGTAATATAGAAGTCCTGCATCCATGCCATCAGCTATTATTATTTCTATAAATGTTATAATGATGATAATGATTATGGCGGCAGTGGTTGTGCAGGAGGTATGGGGATGTCTTTGTGAGTTACATAATTGATACCTTTTCTATGTACTACAGTTATTTTTGGTATTAACATAGCTAATCCATCGTTAGTACTGAATATGACATTTCAGGTATTTTGAATCTGAATATGGAAGTAAAATCATGAATAACAATAATTGGTACCGTTTATTGAATCCCTGCCAAATGTTAAATTTTTGATTAGTACTTTGTATGTATTAACATACAAAGCAGGTTTCCCTGATAGCATAGTTGGTAAAGTATCCACCTGCAATGCAGGGGACCTTGGTTCAATTCCTGGATCGGGAAGATCACCTGGAGAAGGGATAGGCTTCCCATTCCAGTATTCTTGGTCTTCCCTTGTGGCTCAGCTGGTAAAGAATCCCCTGCATTGGGGGAGACCTGGGTTTGATCCCTGGGTTGGGAAGATCCCCTGGATAAGGGAAAGGCTACCCACTCCAGTATTCTGGTCTGGAGAATTCTATGGTCTGTACACAAAGAGAAGGACACTACTGACTGACTTTCATTTTCACCTTCACTTTGTATGTATTAATTTTTTCCATACATCACCCTTGCAAGGCAGGGATTATTGGCTCTATTTTATGACTGAGAAACGTAAGGCTTAGATAGGAATCTATCAAAGGCACATTGATTACAAACTATGACATTTGTGTCTGGTTCCATTAAGGGAAACTGGAATAATGATTTTTAGTGTGTGTGATTCCTCTGAACCACTTTAAGAAGCTTCCATATCAAATTCTGAGAGATCTACCTCCCTGGGTCAGTGTACAGCTTATTCTAGTACTTGCATATTTTATTAATATCTTCTGTTTACTCATCTCTGTTTCCAACATTCTGATTCTTCCTTAAAGACAAAGTGGATGGAATTTATATACATATTCCTTTCTATTGAACACATGGTCAAACACATTGAATAAATGAGAAAGAATGGCAAATATGCACATTACCCATTCATATATATGCGACCTTGAAATGCAAATCCAGCTGTTTAGTTTTAATGGCATAGAAACTGTTGCAACAATGGTTGGATTAGATGGATAGTAACTATACTTCTGGACTGAACTTCAAGAGAACCTGAGTCTAGTTCTGTATCATTGTCATTAACACTTTTAATTCTTGATAAATTTTTTAGCATCACAGTTTCCTCATATCTAAACTAGCACCATAGGACTAGATTACCTCAAAAAACAAAACGAAAAAACCTCACCCTATTTTGACATTTGATGACTCTGGAATTTAAACCAATTCTTCTTTCCTCCCTATGCATACAGAACACTATACCTCCCAGCCTACCATACAGATAATTCTGAGGAACCTTGAGTGAAAGAAACATGTGAAGAATCCTCCCATTTCTCTCTTCCTCTGTCTCAGCAATCAGAAGCAATATGTTGAGATGGCAGAGCAATGTGATGGAAGTAGGGTTCATGTATTAACACCACTTCTTGGAAGGAAGCTGCCCTGGAGGGGATTTTCCTGAGAAGAAAAAAGATCAAGTTCAGGACTGACCATCTAAAGCCCAATAATCTACTTAAACTGAGAAACATGGGAATGAGAAGGCAAAGAAATAATGATTTAAGAAAATATGTAAACAAATGCTATGTGTTGTCACTGGCACAGAGTGAAAGAAAAGCTTCATAAGATTTTTTTCCCAATCATTTTGTTGTCAAAGAAATCTTAATTAAAAATGAAAAAAGGCCTGTGACTTAACATCAAACTTAAAATGCTTCTTGGTCCACCACTTCTCATGGGATGAGGAGGCCGAGTGGTCTCCAAGAAGAGCATGTCTAATCTAAACTTCGACTATGGCCAAGAAAGAGAATGAGCCAGGCTCCACGGAAAACAATGGCAATCTTGAAAGCTAAGGGTTTTGAGGAGATGGAATTACAAGACAGAACCAGATGTGCACTTTGCTTGATGATGGGCAGTCCACAGCAGCTGGAGCCAAAGCAGGCATTGTTTGAACCAGATACACACTTTTGTGAGTTATGCCTCTGAGCTTTGAGGATTGATGTGTTATCCCAGCACAGACTAGCTTAACTGGAATATTACAGCTCTGTCTTCCATTTCTATAAAACATAGTAAGTTATATCTTCCCAAGTACACATTTGGTCCCTGATTTGGTGCAACACAGTATTGACAGTTGGTTCTTGATGACCCGCAGATTCCCAGATAAAGCACAAAGGAAAATATCTCCCTTAAAGTAAAGCAAACTAGGGCACTGGGCATCTCCAGGAGTAGGTCTAATAAAACTTCCCCAAATACTTAATGGATATTCAGAGAACAAAATGCTTAGAAAAGTTGGATCACTTTCCTGCTTTCAAAACATTACTTGTATTGTCGTAAACAGGAAAAATCATTCTTCCTGTAAGAAAACCAAAGGCTTTTGTTTCGTTTTTCATGTAGGTTTAAATCTATCAGAGATTCAAAGTGGGAAACATGTGTCCATGTTTCAGGTTCATTTAAAATTAATTGTAATAGACCTGTACTTAATTCCTTTTTTTTAATTAATTTATTTAATTAGAGGATAATTACTTTACAATATTGTGATGGTTTTTGCCACACATCAACATGAATCAGCCACAGGTGCACATGTCCCCCCCATCCTGAACACCCTTCCCACCTCCCACCCCACCCCACCCACTTAACTCTTTCTGAGATAAGGGATGTGAATGTGTGTGAGTCTGTGTGCATATGCATCTGTGTATGCATGTCCCGATGACTATTACAAGTCTATTTACGATCTGATAAGTTACTTCAGCAAGGCATGTCCTTCTGTTCCAAGTATTGCATGACAACATTGTGAAACCAAATCCTGAGCTGTTGAAATGCAGTTTGCCTTTTAGTGAGCATCCTGGTTTGTCGCTTAGCAGTGATTAAAAGCTTTGGAGTTGCTGTGCTGTAAGTGGTGATGCTTTGAAGGTATCAAGCTGAGAGCCCACTGGAGACCAAGTCCACTAACATGCAAGAGGCCCTGAGAGTATATTTTAGAACTCAGTCTCTGATCTCGCCAACAAGAAGCACCAATGCACTCAACTTGGCAAAAAACAAGACTCTCTCCCATTGATCACAGAAGTCAAATGCCTTGTATTTTTCCCCTACCAATTAGTGACTTGCTTTATTCATCTTTATTTCCAGATGACCCTTAAGAAGTTTGTGAATTTTGAAAGATGTTCACTCAGTGTTTAGGAGTATGAATCAGTGTGGCCGACATCCGAGACTCAGCTGAAAGTGTAAGTCAGGCTAGATCCGTAAACGGTATTTCAGTGATCTTCCTGCATACTGTGTGTTTCAAGTGTGGGAATGTCAGCAGGCCATTCTTTCCAGGCTGCCCTTGCACATTCCAACAGCAGTGCCGTGCACACACACCAAAGAGTCAGCGCAGATCCTCCACTTTGGCGGGAGCAGCTATAGGAGCAGCAGCAGCATAGCTGCTGTTTAGTGAGTTTACTCGTTGCAAGGTGTGGTTCTTCTACAAGCTTTAAAATAGAAATTTACGTAACCATCAAATTACCCTTATGATATCTATTCCCATTTTATCAGTGAAGAAATAAATGAGCATCAAAACATCCAGGATGTCAGACGTTTCTCCGTAAAGATCTTCAAAGCTCACTTACGGAACTGCCACAGCAAGCAATATAAAAGCAGACTGGAGAGTGGCAAGGAAAGCAGGGAATTTCTTTTTCTCTATGTAGGTAAAGTTGCCTCTCTACATGAGAGTTGAGTCCTCCACCTTGCATCCTGGATGAGAAACGTTCTTCTTAAAATGAGCTCTAGTACAGAAGGTGCAGAAGGGCCTCAGTCACTTGAGACTATAGTAATTTAACTTATGGTTAGATGCTATCCTATCAGAGTTTGAAATCTGCCTTAAAAAGAGCTTACACACACACACATTTTCAAAATAACCAATTCAAAAAATCCCAAAAGAAGTTAAACAGTAAGTTAAAAACCTTTGTTATTTCAAAACCTTAATTTCCTTTAAATTCACTCTGGCTTTTAGATATTATGATACCCCCAGATATGCTATCTTAAAAAAAAAAAAAAAAAAAGAAGTACTAGCCTGCATCCTAAAATTGCTAGAATTCACATAGCTTTTCTTATATTTGGGAAGCAGTTTAATACCTATTTTAGGATATTGCCTTCACAGCTAGAAAAGTGAGGCTCAGGAGGTTAATAACCTGTTGTACCTATCAGGTTGGGCAAAGTTATACTGCAGTAATATCAATGCAGAAATCTCAAAGTCTTAAACCACTCAGTGTATTTCTTCTTTATTCCACTGATGATTGGGAAGAAGGCTTAGGTGAACAGTCAGTCAGGAACTCAGACTGATGGAAGTTCCCTCCGCACATGTATTTCTGTGAAGGCAGAAGCAAGGAGCCTGGGGAAACACGTGACGGTTCTTAAAGATCCTGTGTAGGAGTGGTATGTGTCGCTTCTACACACATGTCATTGGCCAGAGTAACACAAAGGCCAAGTCTAACATCAGTGATGCAAAGACAAGTACAAGTCTCCCCACTTTGCCGTCTTTCGTCTGCCTCTCAACTGCCTTTTCCACCTGCTTCTGTTCCCTGAAACCATAGAAACCATAACCCCGCGCTCCCATGTCTTCTGGGATATTGAAGGAAGGAAGGAAAGTCAGGTGAGGCTGTTTAATCCCTGGTCACCTTCAGATGACGTTACCTCCAGCCTGCTGTATGTCTCAACCTGAGGCCACTGCTTCTCTCTGGGCTTCCTTCCCTGTAGCATTCCCTCTTTGCAAGTTCTGTCCTACTCCCTGAGCTCACCCATTTACATTTTGATGAGGAACAGCATCTCTACATTTGATCCCTAAGTTTTTAGACTATTAAATTTACATTCCACACTGTCTTAATTAATAGTCCCTTTGTAAATAACAACACCTGAATTTCTCCTAACTTGGGTGCACCATCTGTTTTCTGTTGGGACACTGAAAGGGCAGCAAATAATAGAGAAAAATAATCCAGGCTTCTGTGCTGTCCTGTGTTGACACAGTGGTGAGCGTAGGAAAGAGGGATTATTAATGATATCTCACTGATCTTCAGAGAAGGAAATGGCAGCCCACTCCAATATTCTTGCCTGGAGAATTCCATAAGAGGGGAGCCTGGTGGGCTCCGGTCTGTGGGATTGCAAAGAATCGGACACGACTGAGCACACAGCACACTGATCTTCAGGGATAATATATCAGGAAGTATCCTGTGAAAGAACATATTTGCCAAATGATTAAGACCATGGTATTTCTTACCTGCGTATGCCCCAGGTAAATTTAAGGGTTGTTTTTTTTTTCTTTTCTTTTTTAAGTAAAAACTTAAAAATCTAAGGATATCCTTTAAGACATTGTTGCGAATAGTAAACAAACATTGTCTGATCTTTCCCAAATAATCGCTACCATTAATTTGCCCAAAGTGATTCCTAAATAGTAAAGCAGGAGTCCAAGAGATGTGCTTTTAGATACCCAACATATTAAACATTGATTATATTGGGAGTTTTATCTAAAAATCCCTTAATCACAGCTTGTCATACTATCTTTATTGATTTGTTACTGCTCACACTGTTCATTAAAATGCCAGAGAGCAAGGAATTCATTTTTAGTGCTCTTCCAGACACCAGATTTTTATCTCCTAACAGTATAATTCAAGGTCAAGGGTGCTTATTGTGTTTAGACAGGAAAGTAATCAAAGTAGCTTGGGTTTAAAAACACGCAGAGAGAGAGGGAAGTTTGCAGTTTTTGCTTACCCTAAGGATTGCAGCTTTGATCATAAAATGTGATCTGAAGAGTCTCTAGATATTTGCTGAGGTTTCAAGGTTTAAAGTGGGAGGGTTTTTTTTTTCTTTCCTTTTTTATTTCACTAGTTGCAGAAAGAGTGATAGTAATTATTGCCTTTTATTCCCAAGCAATTTTGCTTTCTGAGTGACTTCATTTCAAATTCTGTGATCTATCTCCAAGGTAATCTTAAAGTCAACAGACTGCTTAATTCACCACTTTGAGGGACAGAGTGTTTCATTTAGTAATGTCTCCAGCCAGTTTTTCAACTAATCTTAAAGTTCTCTAGAAATAAAATGTTCAATATTTTGTTTATGTTTGATCTATATGATTCCTAGTGTTAGGTATATCCCATCAAAAAAAAGTGACAAAATGTAAACCTTTTCCTCTTTTATGGACACTCTACTATGAACTTCCCAGACCAGAAATAATTAAATTTCTACTTATGTGCAGATACCAAAAGCTCTCTATAAGTTGATGAGAAAAAGAGACAAATCTCTGAAGAAAAGGTTGCTAGGTGGCAATTTTCAGGAAAGGAAGGATGTAAGGCTAATACACATAGCAAGTGATGTGCAAGCAAGCTGGAAGGACAGAGACTATACATATGGTGAAAAACAAGGAGCACGTCTCTTGCCCCTCAGAACGGTAAAATGTATATAAACAATAATCCTATTCCAGGAAGGATATAGGAAAATGATTACTTTTTGCCCTTTAACTTTTTGTTTCATGTTGGAGTGTAACAGGTTAAATTGTTGTAATAGTTTCAGGTGGACAGCAAAGGGGGTCAGCCATACTTATACATGAGTCCGTTCTCCCCCTTTTGTGCATCATTGGTGCACAAAAGTAAATGCTGTTCCTCTTTTGACGTCTAGCAGTGTCTTTGGAAGTAAAAAAAGCAAAATACCTGTTTTTTGATCAAACAAGCTACCACTGTGGGTAGTTCTATAGAAATGAATGGAAAAATATACATATAAGAATATTTATTAATTTACTATTCTTCTGGAAAACTGCAAACATCTTGAGTCAATAGAGGCAAAATAAATTGAATCCAATGTTACATACAATACAAAGAGTGAATTAGATTCATGATTACCAGACTGGTAGGAAGGGAAGTGAAGTATTTTTATGTGAAGAAAAGCATGCAAATGAGTATATATAGCATGATTATATTTTGATAAAAGTAATATCCAAAATTGTCTATATGGGCGGCAGCCAGTCTCTAAGATGGCTCCCAATGATGGCCGCCCCTCAGCTGTTGTGTCCGTCCTTCCCTCAGAATCGATCTGTGTGACCAACAAAGTACAGAAATGATGGTGTGTGAATTTTTTCAAGGCTAGGTTATAAAAGAAATTGAAGCTTATGCCTTGCTCTTTATATAGAACTGTTTTTGTTTTCTGGGGTAAGCCAGTGGCTGTATTGTGAGGAGTTTCTAGCTGTTCCACAGAGAGGTTCCCATGGCGGGGACTGAGGCCTCCTGCCAAGAACCAGCCAGGAACTGGGGCCAGAGCCTGTGTGAGGGAGTCCTCTTACAAGGACCCTGCCAACATCCTAACTGCAACCTCAGCAGAAACTTTGAGCCAGAACCACCCACCTAAGTCACTCCTGGATTCCTGACTCTCTGAAAGTCTGATATAATAAATATTTTTGTTTTGTACCAATCTGTAGGTAATTTGTTACACAACAACAGTTAACTGATGCCGTATGTAAAGTTGTGGAAGGACACATCACATTGTTAAATTGTTACCTTAGTGAAGTAGAGGTGGAAATAACTTTTGAGGTAAGTTTTGACTTCTGTTTTTGTATTTTGTGCTCTACAGTTATCTTACAGGAATAGTCAAATGCTCCAGACAGCATCCCAGGGATTTATGTATTCGTTTAACCAACAAATACTGCAAATATTGACTGAGTAATTACTCCAAGTCAAACACTGTTAGATGTGAAGTTTTGAAAGTAAATAACACACTAATTGTGTTCTCAAGAAGATCACTCATTGAAATAGGAGATAAAAACTGGTACTTATCTTCACCCATTTTAAATCATAATGTTAAAAGAGTGTTCACAGAATATTACTGAGCAGACGGGAGATGTGGGTGGTTCTGAAGCAGAGAATCTTACCTCTAACGTAGCAATACATCCTGAGGGACAAAGTTGAACTTTCCAAGGAGAGAAAAAGCAGTGGGGAGTGGGGAGAACGATGTTGAAAAACACTAGATTTTGAGATTTGTCCAAGTTGTGTTTTCTGTCAACATAGTTCATTGTGTATGTCTTCTCTATCACAGAGCGTAAAAATAGCCTGTGTTAAAAAGCATAATACAAGTTCTCATTTTGTATTTATATACAGATTTACTATAACATTAAGGAAGAAAACCTTCTCTGTTACTCAGTTTCAAAATCCCTGTGGTAGAATCTAATCACCTAGTGCAAAACTGGAGGATTTGCTTAGGGGACTTCCCTGGTGGCTCAGTGGTGAAGAATCCACCTGTGGTGCTGGAGACACAGGAGATTCAGTCCGTGGATCAGGAAGATCCCTGAAGTTGGCAACCCACTCCAGTATTTTTGCCTGGAAAATCCCGTGAACAGAGGAGTCTGGCAGCCTACAGTCCATGGGATCGCAAAGAGTCGGACACAGCTGAGAGGCTGAACAGCAACAGCAGCAGCCCTTATACAGTGTCCGCATGGCCAGCAGGAGTGCTCACTTAAACACTGGGCAGTCCAGACTCACTGACTTGCAGATTGAGTGATGTTACTTCACAATCACTGACAGTTTAATTGTACTTGGGAAGCTGGGTGATTTCAATGAACTCTGCCTTTTTTTTCCCATATCTGTCCCATAAGCATCCCTAAAGTTACAAAGAGTAGTTACAAATTGGGCTTTTATTTATTTATTTTTTAAAGCTTTTAGGCCTGCAGAGCAAATATTGTGCTTTTTTTTTTTTTTTTTTTTTTTTTTACAGAACAAGATCTTGCCTATAATATAGGATAAAATAAATAAGTGAAAGAATGCCATTCTCCTCCCCATCATCCCATTTCACCCTGCAGTAACTGATACGTTTGGGATTCATCCCTGTTATTTTAATTTTTATGGCAGCCAATTTATACATTTATAGGAAATCAGAGTTGTGTATCTTTTATCTGCTTTATGCCTTTTGGATAGGAATAATGAGCTGCCATTACAATAGGAAAATTGTCAGTTCTTCCCTCAATGCAGTTGTTATTGTTACATCTTTAAATTCTGGCCATTTATGCTCAGGTCAGTACAATAGGGAACAGCTGATTTTGTGGGCCAGGTTTTTTTGCATAGTTCGTTCTGAAGATAGAGAACTGCAAAATGTTTGGCCTTAAAGGGGGTTATATAAATTAGGACTCTATAGACAATAAGCGATAGAAAATTTGACTATTTTAGTTCAGCCAGACAGAGAGTGTATTGACTTATGTAATGGGAAATCTAGAAATTGGGATCACTTTAAGGAAGATTTCAGTCAAGTTCTGAAGGGTTCTCTCATAGTCTGGTCTCCCCATTAGTTGGATTGACCCCATTCTCAAAGACGCTTGCCCCAGGACTTTCCTGGTAGTCAGTCCGGTGTGTAAGACTTCACCTTCCAATGCAGGGGGTGCAGGTTCAGTGCCTTGTTGGGGAGCTAAGATCCCATATGCCTCGCAGCTAAAAAATCAAAACATAAACAATGTTGTAGCAAATTCAATAAAGACTTTAAAATGATCCACATCGGAGCTTCCGTGGTGATTCAGTGGTAAAGAATCTGCCTGCCAGTCCAGGAGACATGACTTCGATCCCTGGTCACAGAAGATTCCACATGCTGCAGAGCAGCTGAGCCCATTGACCACATCTACTGAGCCTGTGCTCTTTAGCCACAACTGCCAAAGCCTCTGTACCTTAGAGCTCCTGCTCCACAGCAAGAGAGGCTACCGGTATGAGAAGCCCAAGCACCACCGCAACTAGAGAGTAGCCCCCACTCGCCACAACTAGAGAAAGCCTGAGAGCAACAACAAAGACCCAGAGCAACAAATAAACAAATATACAAAAGAATTTCAATTTAAAAAATGATCTACATAAAAAAAAAAAAAAACTTTGGAAAAAAGACACTTGCCCTTTATACCACCTAGGTGCCTGCTACAGTACCAATTTGCATTTTCTCAGGTTCACATCCAGCAGTATAAAGAACTGCCTTTTGTTGCAGCATCTCCTAAGTGAGACAATATCACTGGCTTTTATTGGACTATTATATCTACTGTAGCACCAATCACATGACCCCAGGAATAGACCTCAGGCACAGATTAGACCTTGGGGCCGAGGGTGGGGTCAGTACCAGCAGAGTTACAGGGACAGTTCAGTTCAGTTCAGTCGCTCTGTCGTGTCCGACTCTTTGCGACCCCATGAATCGCAGCACGCCAGGCCTCCCTGTCCATCACCAATTTCCAGAGTTTATTCAAACTCCTGCCCATCGAGTCGGTGATGCCATCCAGCCATCTCATCCTCTGTCTTCCCCTTCTCCTCCTGCCCCCAATCCCTCACAGCATCAGGGTCTTTTCCAATGAGTCAACTCTTCTCATGAGGGGGCCAAAGTATTGGAGTTTCAGCTTCAGCATCAGTCCTTCCAATGAACACCCAGGACTGATCTCCTTTAGGATGGATTGGTTGGATCTCCTTGCTGTCCAAGGGGCTCTCAAGAGTCTTCTCCAACACCATAGTTCAAAAGCATCAATTTTTCGGCGCTCAGCTTTCTTCACACTCCAACTCTCACATCCATACATGACCACTGGAAAAACCATAGCCTTGACCAGATGGACCTTTGTTGGCAAAGTAATGCCTCTGCTACAGGGACAGGGATTCCAAAACCATGATTCTGAATCATTTCAAAATAACACCTTCTAGGATGTTGATGAAAAGTATCAAAAGCCTTAAAAAGCCTCAAGATCTGCCTTATAGTTTGATTGCCAAGCCTTATCTGAGAGAATTTGCTGTGGACTGAATGTTTTTGTGTCTCCTCAAAATTTATACATTGAAAACTAATTCCCACTGTGATGCTATTTGGTGGTGGGGCCTTAGGGAATTGATTAGGTTTGGATGACGTTATAGGGTGGAGCCACCTTGATGGGATTGGTGCCTGGGGTCTCATCAGACTCAATCTGCCAGCATCTTTATCTTGGACTTCCTGGTCTTCAGAACTGTGAGAAATAGATGTTTGTTGTTTAAGGCACCCAGTCTATGGTATTTTCATTTTCGCATCCTGAGCTAAACAGACTCTGAAACTGCTTGTCACATTTTCCTTGCTTGTCTGACAGTTCCTAATCTGCTGCTGTTGTTGTTCACTCAGTCATGTCCAACTCTTTGCATCACACCAGGCCTCCCTGTCCTTCACTATCTCCCAGAGTCTGCTCAAACTCACGTCCATTGAGTCGATGATGTCATCCAACCATCTCGTCCCCTGTTTCCCCTGCTCTCCTCCTACCCTCAATCTTTCTAGGCATCAGGGTCTTTTCCAGTGAGTTGGTTTTTCACATCAGGTGGCCAAAGTATCAACCAAGCATCAATTCTTTGGTGCTCAGCCTTCCTGTGGTCCAGCTCTCACATTGGTACATGACAACTGGAAAAACCATAGCTTTGAATCTATGGACATTTGCTAGCAAAGATGCAGTATATAGAATATATTTCAGTAGTTCTCAAACTGTGGTTTCCCAAGCAGCAGCACTGACATTACCTAGAAATTGTTAGAAATGCAAATTCTCAGGTGCCAACCCAGACCTACAATCTGTGTTTTAATGAGCAAAGCAGGTAATTCTGACATAGGGACCAATGCTTTGGTCCTTAGTTGTGTCCTTTATAAAGTGGTATGAGAATATTTGACATGCCTACAGATGGAGCCCGTGTTGTATAGGGCATGAAATGCTTAGTAACAGCCCCAAGGTACCCCTTGACCAAGGCTGCAGAGAAGACAGTTGATAGTATTATACAATAAGTTCAAAGCTGTACTGAAGCAAGGAACCACTTTAAACTGTCCTCTGATCTTAAGGGTCTCTCCCTATCTCAGGGGCTTAAAAACAGCATCTCATCAACACAACAGAATACATTCAAAGAGCAGAGCATCTGTGACCCATGCAGAGGAAAACAGGGAGATGTCAACCTACTGCTTTTCAAAGCCTGCTAAAAGGGTAAGCCCAGAATCTTCTAGAATCATTGATGAGAACCCTGACACGTAAATCAGACATCCCAGATTCTACTGTATCAAAAATCAGTGGTATCACACTTCTAATTGGTTAACTTTTATTCCATAACTATACAAGTTAGTGGCATTGGAGACTGGGTCAGAATTCCTCAAATCTCCACCACAGTATTATATTATCCATAGATAATGTCTTGAGGTGGGTGGAATATGCTATATGTAATTTTCTTCCCAAATTGACTTAATTTCGATAAATCCTTCTCTCATGTTTGTGAAGTTCTGTAGCAGACACTGTTGTTGCATGTCCCATATACCCTCACCCACCTCCAGGTTCATCTGCTGAAACTAACAGCTCCACTACCCATGTTAGCCTCTCTTCCTCCCTTTTCCGCCTATGGGCTTTCTAGGAGCTTATGCACCTCCTGGATGGGACAGTCAGGCAAAGCCTGGGATTTAACATCTCAAGGAGGGTCTCTCAGCCCATGGGAACTGGATCTAGATTCCCCATACCTCCATATTCAGTTGCTAAGTCGAGTCCAACACTTTGCAACCCCATGGACTGCAGCATGCCAGGCTTCTCTGTCACTCACTGTCTCCTAGAGTTTGCTCAGACTCATGTCCATTGAGTCAGTGATGTCATCCAACCATCTATCCTTTGTTGCCCCTTCTTCTCCTGCCCTCAGTCTTTCCCAGAATCATTGTCTTTTCCAGTGAGTCAGCTCTTAGCATCAGATGGCCTAAGTGTTGGAGCTTCAGCTTCACCATCAGTCCTTCCAGTGAATAATCACGACTGATTTACTTTAGGATTAACTGGTTTGATCTCCTTGCAGTTCAAGGGACTCTCAAGAGTCTTCTCCAGTACAATAGTTCAAAAGCATCAATTCTTTGCCACTCAACTGTCTTTATGATCCAACTCTTGCATCCGTACTTAACTACTGGAAAAACCATAGCTTTGACTATAGAGACCTTTGCCAGCAAAGTGATGTATCTGCTTTTTAATATATTGTCTAAGTTTGTCAGAGCTTTCCTTCCAAGGGGCAGCGTCTTTTAATTTCATTGCTACAAAGCACTTTACACAGGGAGCCTCAGAGAGACCCTGCCTAGATTGAGCCCCTAACAGCACTAACCAGTGATTAACACTCCTCCTTTGACATTTTTTTTTTTTCCTATTTTGTCTCATTTTTCCTGCACCATCATCTGTGCTTGAAATCCCTTTCCAGTTTAACCACCTGCAGCTAAATGCCCATGTCAGGGTTAGCTTTCTTGAGAATGCAAATTTACACAGCTTAAACATAGTAGAGCTGAATTTCAAATCCAAACAGTCTGACTCTTCAGCCTACATCCTTTTCCACTCTGCTATACTCCCTCAGTATAATACCTCCTTAAGTCTGAAGAAACACTGACCCTTGCTCTACATAAACTAGGAGCTGGCAAGTTAAGTCTTAAGATCTGCAGTCCCCAAACTTCATCAACTGGATCAGAAGTTATTGAGAGAAAGCAATGACTGCTTCATTAATACAAGTAAACTCATTTTTTTTTTTAATTTCTAAAACTGCTGAAATGCTTCAAATACAACAGTGCCTCTCTGTCATCAAATCAGCCCACCATTGAGAGCACTGTTTGATGCTTGTCTCTTGGGAGACTGCCACTCACTGTAAATGCATTCCAGGTTTTCAAAGATGCCCAGGGTAGCAAAGGAACATTCAGTATTTCTGCCCATGGAAACATTGTTGATTTTGTTATGCATCTCTGCATTTCAGAAACAGTCATTTAAGAAGCCAACTTGAATCACACACACTTCAAAAGAGCTGCACTTCAGCTTATAATAGTTATATTTTACAAACCTATAAAGAAAAAAAGCAGATTTCAGCAAACAGGATAATCCCAGAGGAAAGTACCAGGAAGAAATTGCTCCCAGCCATTCTCAGGAACAAGTAGAGAGATTACCATGCCTCCCAAGATCCCTCCCATCTTCATGATCCTGTGATAAAAAGAGTAGATGGAAAGACCCCATATCCATTAGCTCTATTCGAATCCCCCTTTATCCAGAAATCTTTTATTCTTAGACTTAACAATGGCTATCAGTCTACAATAATGATTTTGACTTAAAGTCTGAAATGTCATATAGAAAAATGGGTAACACAGATTCACTTCTTTCAGTAGTTACTAATCATCTACATTGTCATCATTCTTAAAATGTTTTAGCTTTTCATTTTATTCTGGCACACTATGTTTCTACATTAAATTAAATATGACTTGGAGATCCCACTAACCAGAGTGATAAGAAATCAATTCAACTTGTGGTTTAAAGTGTCAGTTAGTCTTCTTAGGTTGTCAGCATTCTTAGTCATTAGGCAGTGTTTGGAAAAATAGGTGAAGTACCTATTATCTTTAGCTAATCACTGTAACCGCTAACATATAAATGTCTCATTTGGGTTCATTTGAGGCAGATGGGTACTCTATGTCCATAACTAGGCCCAGAGCCATTTCAGCAAAACCATCAGCCTCATCTTTTATGCTTGAGATTTCAGCATCCCCAAGCTCCTGCATCACCTCTGAAATGGTGCTTTATGGGAGTGGGCACTGGTGCTCACCCCTCCTAGACTACCAGACCTTTCAGTCTGCATTGAACTCCGGGCTTTCTGCTGGATTTCTACCTTCTCCCCACTTAGCCTTTCCTTCCACCAAATCTCCTTCTAAGAGAACTCCTTTCTCCTCTCAGCAAGCTTCCAAAGTCACCAATGCCAGGACGTTTCCTGTGGGTAGAAGTGAGTAGATGGGAGAAGAAATAAAATACTGTCCATTTTTTCCCTCTTAATTCACCATGTTCCACCTGCAATATCTATTAACAGACAAGAATAATGCCAAGAATAAATCAAATTTATTGATTATAACTATGTGCTAGGTACTTTACAGATACCTCATTTAAATCAACTCAGGAATAAAAAAGTATTATCCATGCCATTTTGCAGATTACACACTTCACCTATATTTCCAAACACTCCCTAATGACTAAGGATGCTGACAACCTAAGAAGACAGTTGAATTGATTTCGTATCACTCTGGTTAGTGAGATCTCCAAGTCATATTTAATTTAATGTAGAAACATAGTGTGCCAGAATAAAATGAAAAGCTAAAACATTTTAAGACTGATGACAATGTAGATGATTAGTAACTACTGAAAGAAGTGAATCTGTGTTACCCATTTTTCTATATGACATTTCAGACTTTAAGTCAAAATCATTATTGTAGACTGATAGCCATTGTTAAGTCTAAGAATAAAAGATTTCTGGATAAAGGGGGATTCGAATAGAGCTAATGGATATGGGGTCTTTCCATCTACTCTTTTTATCACAGGATCATGAAGATGAGAGGGATCTTGGGAGGCATGGTAATCTCTCTACTTGTCCCTGAGAATGGCTGGGAGCAATTTCTTCCTGGTACTTTCCTCTGGGATTATCCTGTTTGCTGAAATCTGCTTTTTTTCTTTATAGGTTTGTAAAATATAACTATTATAAGCTGAAGTGCAGCTCTTTTGAAGTGTGTGTGATTCAAGTTGGCTTCTTAAATGACTGTTTCTGAAATGCAGAGATGCATAACAAAATCAACAATGTTTCCATGGGCAGAAATACTGAATGTTCCTTTGCTACCCTGGGCATCTTTGAAAAACTGGAATGCATTTACAGTGAGTGGCAGTTTCCCAAGAGACGTGCATCAAACTGAAACACAGAGAAATTGAAGACTTGCTATTATTGTATCACTAGGAATATCCCAAGCTGGGATTTGATTACAAACTATCTGGATCTAGTTATTCTTGTTAAGTCACTCCTCATTTGGATTAATAATGGCTAACAAAAAAATGTCTTAAGAGTTAATAAATGCTGAGCATTTGCTATGGTTCAGACAATGAACTTAGCTTTCTTCTAGACCCTGAAGATAAAATTATCATATGACCCAGCAGTTCCATTCTTGGGCATATACTCAGAGAATAATATAATTCCAAAAGATATATGCACCCCAGTGGTTATTATAGCACTGTAGCCAGGACATGGAAGCAACCTAAATGTTCATCAACAGAGGAATGGATAAAGAAGAAGCAGCATACAATGGAGTATTACTCAGCCATTAAAAAGAATGAACTTGTGCCATTTGCAGAGATATGAATGGACCTAGATACTATCATACAAAGTAAATCAGAAAAAGAAAAACAAATATTATGTATTAATGCATATATGTGGAATCTAGAAAAAATGGTATAGATGAACATATTTGCAAAGAAGAAATAGAGATACAGATGTAGAAAACAAACATATGGACACCAAGGTGAGGAATGGGGAGTTGAGATGAATTAGGAGATTGGGACTGACATATATACATGCTGCTGCTGCTGCTGCTAAGTCGCTTCAGTCGTGTCTGACTCTGTGCGACCCCATAGACGGCAGCCCACCAGGTTCCCCCATCCCTGGGATTCTCCAGGCAAGAACACTGGAGTGGGCTGCCTTTTCCGTCTCCAATGCATGAAAGTGAAAAGTGAAAGTGAAGCCGCTCAGTTGTGTCTGACTCTTCACGATCCCATGGACTGCATCCCACCAGATTCCTCTGTCCATGGGATTTTTCAGGCAAGAGTACTGGAACGGGTTGCCATTGCCTTCTCTGTATATATATGCTACTATGCATAAAATAGATAAGTAATGAGAACCTACTGTATAATGTGGGAAACTCTACTTAACACTGTGTGGTGACCTAAATGGGAAGGAACCCCATAGAAAGGGAGATACATGTATACATGGAGCTGATTTGCTTTGCTGCACAGCAGAAGCTAATACAACATTGTAAAGCAACTATTCTCCAATATAATATTTTTTTAAAAAGAAGGCATCTTTGCTTTATTGTGCAGTACCAAAGGAAATGCCTGGGGGAGTTTGAGCAGTAAACTCAGGATACTGCAGTCCAGCCCACATGATCTCTCCTGTCAGGTGTGTGCTGTGCAGTGTTACTCACTCAGTCGTGGCCGACTCTCTGCGACCCCACGAACTGTAGCCCACTTGGCTCCTCTGTCCATGAAATTCTCCAGGCAGGAATACTGGAGTGAGTTGCCATACCCTCCTCCAGGGGACCTTCCCAACCCAGAAATCATACCAGGGTCTCCTGCATTGCAGGTGGATTCTTTACCAGCTGAGCTACCCAGGAAGCCCCCTGTCAAGTATGGGAAAATACTTGATGTATTTAATGATGTGGGTAAATAAGAATTGGGGAAGTTCATTAAGATGCTCCATTAAGGAATAAATGTAGTGAATTAGAGAAGCAAAAAGCAAGCTCACGATCACAGTTATTCAGTTGTTTCCTTATTTTTTAATTTCTTCTCTAGGTATTAAAAGTGTAACACACACAATGTCTCTTTTCTCCTCAGTCTTAAACCCTGCAACATCTGGCTCGTGTATTTAAAATTAAATGTAAATCCCTCACCATGTCCTCCTAGACCCCTCATGATGTGGTCCCTGCCTACCTTTTTGACATCAGGTTTCATCTCCAACCCTCCAACTCCACAGGTTTGCCTCTGTCACACAGTTCCTCAGACATACCACTCCCTTCCCGTGGCCTGGGTATTTGTTATTCTTCCCATCTGGAATTTCATCTCTGTTCTCCTTCTGGGCCAGTTCCTTCTTACTAGTTAAGTATCAGCTCAAATGTTAGCTCAAAACCTCTCTATGTAATATTCCATTGTATATATGTACCATATCTTTATCTAGTCTTCTGTTGAAAGACATTTAGGTTGCTTCCATGTCCTGGCAACTATTCCACCAAAAAAAAAAAAAAAAAAAGAAGAAGAAGAAAACCAGAGGAATATGTGAAAAAAACTAAACACCAACCAAACAAAAAAGACCCTCTCTTTGTCTTTATTTCCTAATCTACTGTGACACTGCTGCACCTTTACCTACTCATCCACTCGGCTGCTGAAGGTTGAGCACTCTTCCAGCACTGGTCTGGGCCCAGGGGATAAAGCAGGCCAAAAACTTGCCCTATAATGTTTAGTTTCTAGTGAGAGTGTTGGACAATAAAAAAGGGAGAGAGAAGAGTTACTGAGGACTATGCCTTTCTTGTTTGCTCCCTGTGGCTTTCCGTGAGCTGGTAGGGGGCAGGTGGGTCCTCACTATGGCCATGTGCCACATTCCCATAATTGTATCTTCCCATTGGCCCCTCCTCGTTAATCCCAGGGTATCATATTTTCCCCTGTAGTTTCTCCATAACCTGTCTATACCTTTTTAGTTACTTTATTTGAATCCTTAAATTACCCAGTGTATGCATGTCAAAAGCCTGAGTGTTATGGAAGACCTCTTTGGAAAGATGGTAATTAGAAACCTGTAGGCAAGCAACCAGAGGGATATCTGGGGGCCTGGGGTTGGGGGGGAGTGGAATTCTGGGAAAGCAGAACAGCAAGTGAAAAGAGTTTGTATTAGTTTTGTTTTCTTGAATAAAAAAATAAATATAGTGGCTTAAAGCAACATACATGTATGATTTCATGGCTCCTATAGCTCAGAAGTCTGGGCATAGTACGACTGAGTTTTCAGCTCAGGGTCTCATACAGCATAAATTAGGTGTTAGCTGAGCTACTGTGTCATCTGAGGCTCAGCATCCTCTCAAACGATTTAGGCTTTTGGAAGAATTCAGTTTCTTGCAGTGACCAAACTGAAGTCTCCTTTCTTTGCTGGCTGATGGCTAGGGGCTGCTGTTAGCAACAGGAGGCCACTCTTATCCACTGCCACATAGAGCCCCCTTCTTTTCCAAACCAGCAACAGAGAACTCCTCAAATGCCAAAACTCCCTGATACTTTGAATCTCTGATTTTCTCTCTCTTACCTCTGGATCCAGATTGAAAAACTCATGTAATTAGGTTCCGCTCACCCAGATAATCTTTCTTACTTTTTTTTTTTTAACCTTCCTAACATAAAATCAGCTGATTTGGGACTCTGGTTATACCTTGGAAGTTCTTTCATAGCAGGACCTAAATCTGTGTTTGATTAGATAGTTAGCAGATGGTGTGCAGACATCGGGAATCTTGGGGAACCATCTTGGAATTCTGCATACAACCGAACTTAAGGCAAGAGGGAGCCTCTTGTACTTGAAGAATAACAAGGGAGCCAGTGTTCTAGATCAAGGTGGGCAGTGAGAACAGTGGGTGCTCAGGTCATGGAGGTAGTGGGCAGAGGAAGTGACAGTAACTGATGAAGGGTCTTAAAGACTGGTCTTATCCCCTTAATGACTTTGGCTTTTATTCTGAGATCAGAGCCTTTGCACTGAGTGGTGTGATTTGATTTGTTTTAGAAGTGCATAAAAGTAGACCCTAGTAAGGAAGGTGAGGGCCAAAGCAGACCATGAGGAGGCGCCTGTAATTATAGAGGTGAATGAGGATGCTAGCTTGGACCAGGGTAAAGATGACCAGGGTAGAGAAGGAGTCCCATTCTGGATTTATTGTGGAAGGGGGGCTGATAGTTTTTACTAATGAGCTGAATCTGGGCTGTGAGGGAAGTGAGAATGTATTTTTACTCTACCCCAAAAACACTCGAGACACCCAGCCAGACAGGGGTTGCTTGGGGACTCCAGTCAAACTTTCTCAACTGCTCCATGGGGGAAACAGGAAAGCAGCTTGCCTCAGGTCATTCAGCAAGTCCATGACAGAGCGCCGACCACAATACAGGTCTCCTGTCTGCCAATGGGGAGTCTCTGTCTGTCCTGCCACTCTCAGCCTTGTCTCCTGGTAGCTCAGATGGTAAAGAATCCTCCTGCAAGGCAGGAGACCTGGGTTCAATCCCTGGATCAGGAGAATCCCCTGTGGAAGGAAATGGCAACTCCAGTCTTCTTGCCTAGAGAATCCATCCCATCGGTAGAGGAGCCTGGTGTGCTACAGTTGATGGTGTCACAAAGAGTTGGACACAACTGAACTATTAACACTTTCACTTTCTGTGAATACCACTCTCTTAAAATTCCAATTTATGTATTTATCAGCCTCTTAAAATACTTTGTGTAGTTATTTCTTTAATTTCTGTTGACTCCTCTAAGCTCCATGAAGGCAAAGACACTCCAGTTCATTGCTGCACCCCCAGTGCCTGGCACAGAGTCTTGACAGAACAGGCGTTCAAGAGATACTTGTTAAACACATGAATAAATGAATAAGTTATTCCAATATAGTAGCAGCAATGGAAACTAGAAATTTCCTTTCCATTTCCCATGCGATCAGATCCAAAATATCAATATATTTCATGCCAGTAAATATTTTCATCTACACGGTAAACAACTTTTTTTTGCCAAATGTTTACTTACCTGACTTACATTTTAGGTTCTCTCAAATGTATCCAAGGTGTTTCACATCTCAATTTTTTCCTCCATTGCTTGCATTTTTCTTTTATTTTCTGTTTCTTTCTCTCTCTTTTTTTAAAATCTCCAACAGTCACATTTTTCAATTTTCAATATTGTAGACTTTCTGGAAGAGAGTTCTGTTGCACCCGCTAAACATAATGTGTTGCTAATTTTCAAGGTAATGTTTACTCAGTTCAGTTGTGGGGCAATGTGAACTCTAGACAGTGGAATTCATGACAATCTTCCCATGGAGCACTTAGAAAACCACTGAGTCTGGAAGGGACAATTGGTGAAAGAGGCCAAGGACTGACTTAGGCAGTAGAGAAAAGAAAGCCTGGTAAGTTATAGGAATACAAAGAAGTGATAAAAAATAATCTCTCTTAAAGCCTTTTAACTGGTGATAGAGGGAAGACATTAAAATCATGAAGTGTTCTCTGTAAGGACATTCATAGTAAACATGTAAAGTGAATAATGAATAACGGAAAGAGATTGTGCAAAACACTGTTTTTCCTCATTTTTCATGAAATTTAATGTGATTTTTTATTTTAAAAATGGACAGTGATCAAGAATACAGTAAGAGAGACTTCCCTAGTGGTCCAGTGGTTGACACACTGCACTTCCACAGCAGGGGATATGGGTTTGAACCCTGGTCAGGGAACTTAAGATCCCACATGCTGCATGGTGTGACTGAAAAAGGAAAAAGAAAAAAACAAAAAAAAAGACTACAATAAGATATCCAATCCAGAAGGGAAGTAATCCTAAAATGAGTGACACTGGAATACTTGTTATTAATGAAATTGAGTAATGGTTTTCAAAGTTTTCTGAATATCTGGTGATGGTATGCCAAAATTCCCCCCTTCTTTTAGAAGTGGGGCACTTGGGTGTCAAAGTTGACCTTTATGCACAAACACGTTAGAACACTTTATGTACTTAGTTGCTAAACCAGTTTCTAGCTTAATTGACTGCACTGTATGGCGAAATGAGGCTGTCTTAAAAGCTAAATGTGTCCCTGCAAATGTGCTCGATACTGTGAGTATGTGAGTACCAACTGATTAATAATCTCCCACCTGAACAGAAAGAAAAGTAGCTGCACTCAGGGTTATGCTCTTTGACCTGCAGGCCAGCAGCCATCTATCATCTCCTTCTGTACGGACAGTCTATGTTCTCGTCTGCTCTGTCTTGTTCCCTTAGGCCTCTGATATCACAACATTAATACATTACAATCATTGAGAGGCAGAGGAGGTAGGAATGGAGAAAGGGAAAAGAAAGAATGGAAGGGAGACAGAGAGAAGGAAAAGGAAGTCTATGCCTCAAATATGTGACAGAGAGTCAGTATTAAAAGAATCTCAGAATACTATCTGACTCTAGGGTCAAGTAAGTTCTTGTTGTTGTTCAGTTGCTAAGTCATGCCTGACTTTGAAACCCCATGGACTGGAGCACGCCAGGCTCCTCTGTCCTCCACTATCTCCCAGTGTTTGCTTAAATTCACGTTCATTAAGCCGGTGGTGCTGTCTAACCAGCTCGTCCTCTGCTGCGTGCTTCTCCTTTTGCCTTCAATATTTCCCAGCATCAGGGTCTTTCCCAGTAAGTTGGCTCTGCCAAAGTATTGGAGCTTCAGCTTCAGCATCAGTCCTTCCAATGATTATTCAAGGTTGATTTCCTTTAGGATTGACTGCTTTAATCTTCTTGCTGTGCAAGGGACTCTCAAGAGTCTTCTCCAGCACCACAATCTGAAACCATCAATTCTTCATCACTCAGCCTTCTTTATGGTCCAACTCTCACATCTGTTTATAACTTCTAGAAAAACCATAGCTTTGACTATATGCACCTTTGTCAGCAAAGTGATGTCACAGTAGTTCTTAACCAAGTCAAAATTAGCATGTGAAGGATGAGCTGCGTGGAGAAATCACAAATAATTCCTTTGTCTTTGCACATTTCCACTTAGTTTTTGGAAGAGAACCGGACAGACTGTGTTCTTCTGGTTGCAATATTAAACACCCAAAGCCAACTTGAAAAGCTGTTAGGAAACATGTCATTTTGAGACCTGCAGTTTTGCCGATCACTTTATATAGAACACCTTCTAGTATCTCGCTGTGTAATTCTTTTAACACTGCAAAGGTCACACAGTGAGAACTGGCCATGTTGAAAACAGACTCTCTCTTTGTTAAGGACCCACAGAGATATATAAACACTCTGTGTGTGTGTTCTTTAAAACTGCTCAGTGTGAACAAACACTGATAAGCCTTGACTTGTGGGGAAGCCTCCATCATTCTCCTTGATACCTGGACCAACCAGGGAGTTCATTCTCTACTTTCTCTTCTCCCTTATTCCTCACATCCCAACCATTTCTAAGTCTCACCTATTTAATCACCAAATATCTCCAACACCACTGTTTTAACTGAAACCACGTTTCCAAACTGGTGCCATCATTGGCACCTCTGGCCAATGATGCTCCTATAACTTACAGATTTTCTAAATGTTTATTTATAAATTCATTTGCATTGCATTGGTTCCTTAGGTGCCGTATTCTCCTCTCTTTCCTTCACAGTGGTGCCGTGGAGATATCCAACATACCCACTAAATGTCAGTGTTCTTTGGCAGTCTGTCCCAGGCCTTTCTCTCTAACCCTGTACTTTCACTTTGGGGCATCTCCTCCACTCTCAAGGCTTCTGTATGTTGAAATATCCTCTATGTTGATAGTTCCTAGAGTCTTATCTCCAGTCCAGTCTTTCTTGCTAAGTTTCAGACCTATATATTGAACCCCTACTTGGCTATATTAAATATAGGCAAGCATTTAATCTTGAATATCTTACAGGAACCTCAAGCTCAATGTGACCCAAACTGCACCCACCATCTTATTCTCAGATCCAAAGTCCCTCCTAAGAACGGCCTTCCTTGGATTTTGTGGAACCAAGACCATCCCAGCTGCACTGTCTAGAAATCTGGAACTTATTCTCTTTCATAGTCCTCATCCCTGATATTTAATCTGTCAATAAATATGCCTTGAATATTGTATCTCCAAATTTCAAAAATCTCCACTTTTATCCAGTCTTGTTGCTAACATCCTTAGCCAAGCCATGATCATCTCTGTTCAATATTATCCCTATAGCCACTTCACAAGACCCTGATTCTAGGTTTGCTCCGTGTTGATACATCTGTAGCCAGAAGGGTTTCCATACAGGTGTCACATTATTCTCATGGTGCTTCATCCCTTGGATGGTTTCCCTCTCACAATTGGGCCCTACAGATAAATCTCCAGATTTCTTTCCCACCATCCTCTTTGCCCCACACATAATGAACTGCTTTTGATTTCTCAAACGTGTGTGCCATTTTTTCCCTTACCTCTGAATTGTCACGCTTGCTGTCCTCTGTAACTTGTGTGATCTTCCCACTTTTGCCTTCACCTCGCTGACTCCAAATTTCAGCCTATACTTCACTTCACTAAAGGAAATCAACCCTGAATATTCATTGGAAGGGCTGATGCTGAGGTTGAAGCTCCAATACTTTGGCCACCTGATGTGAAGAGCCAACTCACTGGAAAAGACCATGATGCTGGGAATGACTGAAGGTAAGAGGAGAAGGGGCAACAGAGAATAAGCTGGTTTGATGGCATCACCAAATTAATGGACATGAGTTTGAGCAAACTCCAGAACATAGTGAAGGATAGGGAAGCCTGGCATGCTGCAGTCCACAAGATTGCAAACAGTTGGACATGACTTAACAACTAAATAACAAGTACTTCACTTCTTTGAGACACCTTCCCTGAACCCTTGGTTGGCTTCTACAGCGGTGTTGTTACAAGTAAGTATCCTATATATGTATAAATGCCTTTCCAAGAGCATGTTCATAAGTCCAATCTGTTTATAAGTCCAATAAAGTTAGCCTAGGTACCCAACTAACAGAACCGGCTATATAGTACTGTAATGTAATAACTTTATAATACAAATAATACATCCATAAACACACACACACAAATAACATTTTTAATCTATAGTAAAGTACCTTAAAAAGTACAACACAACAGCTTGCAAACAGGTTCACACGCATGTTTGCATCTTTGAAAGGTCATAACTTGAAGGTTCATATGCCAGAGACTTATAGTATTTTGCTTTTATATTCTAGTTCCCGGTCCATAGAACAGAAGCTATATCTACTTCTTTACTGTCGTTAATACCAGACTCTGACATAATACTTGGAAAGCAATAGGAGCTTAATAAACGTGTGTCAAACTAATCAACCATTGTGTTTATATTTTTACTTTTCTGTCTCTCTCATGAAACTGACAGACTTGTAATGGCAGGCTATGCAATCTCTCCTTTGGGTCCCCATTACTTTGCACATAGTAGATACTCAATACATACGTATTTAGGGATGGATTCATGAATGGGTGGATAAAGGCAGTTGGTCCTACAGATCCATTTTCATGCTTTTGAAAAATGTTCCAGATAATACTTTTTGGAGATTCCACAGTAATGCACATCTTATGAAGTTAAACAAATATCAGAGGAAGAAGGAATAGCAATGAACTCTATAAGTAAATAAGCTGAGGGGAAAAAGTCACTTTTTCATGAACCAAATTACTTCTTTACTCCTATTGTAAAATATTATAAAATAACCCTTTTGTATAATATATCTTCAAGATGGCTTTTTAACTCTGTTAGACCACTTAGGTCCCAAACCAAGATCCCTATTCACACCAAAGAGGAAATGGAGCTTTGATGATGTCTGCTTCCTGTTATGTCTGGTTTAAAAATAAAAGGGAGGGGAGAGGACGTCCTGACAGATGAGAAAGAAAGAGAGAAGGAAGGAAGAAAGGAAGGGAAGGAGAGCAGGGCAGAGGGAGGGTGGGATAAAGGAGGGCGGGGGAAGAAAGGAGGGTGGAATAAAGGAGGGTGGGGGAAGACAGGAGGGTGGGGGAAGAAAGGAGGGTGGGGGAAGAAAGGAGGGTGGAGAGAGGAAGGAAGGAAATAAATAAAGGGAAAGACAGGGAAAGTGAAGTGGGAAGAGAAGGAGGGAGGAAAATATGCCAAACTTACTATTGATAAAAGAGCTTAGTATTTCCCCCTAGATATCAATTCCAAATTTGTGACACAGAGCATAACATCTCTTCATTGTTTTTTTTTTGAAAAATCAACTAAACCTGGTCCCATTCATTGATTGCCCCAAACTTAGAGACTAAAACAACAACACTTGTTCACTATGAGCCATCTGGGATGCTTGGTGGGCACTATGCTTTGCTCCACTTGGCTTCAGCTGGACTGACGCAAAGGCTGAGAAAGTTGCTTACATGTCTGGTGTTGACACTGGTTGATCAGTGAGAACCTAGCTAGGACTGTGGTGTAAACTCATACACATGGCCTCTTTGTGTTGCTTGGGCATCATCACAAAATGGTATCTGGATACTAAGAGCTTGTGTTCCAAGGAAGAAATCCAGGAGAAAGTAGTCTTGCCTTTAATGACCTGCTTCATTGTCACCTCTATTCATTGACATGTCCCAAGAGACATCTGGCTTTTGGAGAAGGGGGAAAGAGATTCCATCTCTCAATGGGGGAGTGCCAAAGTTCAGGAAAAATGTGAAAAATACTGCTGTGAACCTTTTCGTAATATATAATATGGCACAAAACAATTATGTTCTTTTAGTCAATGTAAAAAGCAAAGCATCAAGTGAAAAATGCCAGGATTCTGACTCCACATTTAACTTTCATGATTTTCCAATGACCCCAGGACTGATGATTTGGATCCTCTGATCAAATAAGTCAAAGCTGTCTGCTTTCTTTTTAAGATTTTTACAACTAAATATGAAATACCTGAACTTTATTGCTGACAATTCGCTTCCAACCAGAGATACACTAGAATACTGGAACCATCTTGTAAACAAAGCTTTTGGGGTAAAACTAGCAAGAAAATCTAAGTAAAGCTGATTCGTAACAGATCTTCCATGGATAGAATTTGGATAGAGAGGCCAACAAGGAGCTCCACAATGCTAAGACAAGGCCCCCATGGGTTTGGGGGGGCTTCCCTGGTGGCTCAGATGGTAAAGAATCTGCCTGCAATGTGGGAGACTTGAGTCCAATCCCTGGGTTGGGAACATGCACTGGAGATGGGAATGGCTACCCACTCCAGTATTCTTGCCTGGAGAATTCAATGGACAGATGATCTTGGTGGGCCATAGTACATGGCGTCACAAAGAGTCAGACACAGCTAAGCAACTAACATTTTTAGTTTCACGGGTTTGGGAGCAATCAGAATTTATAGCAGGTTTATTCCTGATCTCCCTTGATAACAGAATGACATATACTGCTGCCTGCTTCCCTCTGCCCTCCCATCATACTCAGACTTGAGAGGCCAAGAACATAGGGTGAGAATGAATCTCTTTCTTGGCTGCCAAAGGAAATAAAACACAGGCAGCTGCCAGGAAAGAGGAATAAAGTCAATCATTTCCTCTACCACCATGCAGTTTGACAGGTGACTTATGCAGAAGACAAGCACATGAAACAGAAAAACAGAGACTCAAATACTGTGAGTGTGTGTGTTTGGGGGGTGGACAAAGACTCAGTCCTGAGTGTGACAAGGAAAGAAGGATTTGATTGCCCTTGCCACAGCTGTTCTGAATTTATTGGTTCAAGGCAGACAGTAGAAAGCCAAGGCAAGCTTGAAGAAAAGTTATGCTAATCCCTAACCCTCTGGAAAGAATCTGTCATTTAAGGAAAGCTGTAACTCTTATATTATAGGAAGGTCAGTGCTATCAGAAGGGTAAACTGAAGAAGGTTCCCTCTGTGAGTTAAATCTAGTTCAAGCTAATTTACAATTTTACAACTCACAATCCGTACTATATCCACAATCTTTCACTACATAGCCAGTCCTGTAGACCATCAATTTTCCTTCATTTTCTGCATCCCAAGGAAAATGGCAATATAAGTGATAATTTGGGGAACTCCAACCTTGTAATATTCTCCATAGAGGCTGTGAGGGAGAGAAAACCAGTGTGAAATTCTGGTTCTAACTCAGTAACTAGTTCCTGCTGCTTCTTAATTTCTTGACTATAGATTTTGGGGCTTTCTTCTCCCAACACAACATTCACTTGTCTTTCTTGTTAGCAACACACTTTGTTTTTTAGCGGTCCACCCCTTGTCCACTCTCTTTTCATGTTGTTTGGGAGTAGGCTGCACCCACAAGCCTGTATGTGATTCAGTGATTCGTTTGAGGTTCATTATAAACACAGGTAGGTCATATTTGAACCTATTCACTTTCTGGAGTGAGTGTTTGATGTTGAGAAGGTATAAAACCTAGAGGTGCCAAGAAAGCTAGAGATTAGAAATGGAAGAAAAAGAGACTGGATCCTGATGACATGTTTTGAATCCTTGGGTCCAACCATGTCTGAATCTGCTCCTTGGATTTCTCTGTTATGTGAGTTAATTAATCCCCCTTTCACATCAGTTAGAATTTTAAAGAAAATAATAATCTGTGTTATTTGCAAAACAATCTATAACCATTTCTGCTCTGATAGGGTCAGATTAGTTGGTTTCTGTGGACAACCCCAGTTCCAACCTGCTGGGTGTGACCGTGTTTGAGGAACACTATACAGTGTTTGCAGTAATTGTGGCTACAGGAGCACAGTTATGTGCTAAAGATGGTCACAAAAAGATCATGGCAAAAGATGACGTGCCCAACTTTCCAGTTGTTTGGATTATTATAACTAACTTGGGAAATTGGGTAGCACATTAAGAAAAACCCTAAATTCAAAGCTCTATTTTAAGCTCTATTCTGTTCGTGACTCTAGATTTGCAATCTGTGTGATCTGAGGCAAGTCACTTAACCTAACTTCCAATAATATGAAGATAAAGGCATTATAAATTGTTAATTGTGAAATACTAATGGTGGTATTCTTACATTAATGTTAGTGGCAGAATCCAGTTCATTCTGACATTTCTGTTTGGTTGTCATTTCTCAGATGTAGAAAATAGTTCACATTTTTATCAGTCTTATGATAAAAATGTTACCAGTATAATAAAATCCAACATTAAAATGCATGAAGCATAACACCTACATTTCTGGGTATTTGTTCTGTCATAAACAAAGCTATATAGCTCCTTTTTTTTTGCCTATCACAGTCTTTAAAATTCTGAAAATAAGATGCTGCTTTAAAGTTTCCTTAAGCTATTTTTTGGCTGGGATTTTGCAATGTTCCTGAGAACGAGATAAATCTATAAGGTCACATGACCTCAGAGGCAGACACATTTTTTAAAAAAAGTAGAATCATGCATCTGGCCTACACAATGGCTGTGCTACCATATGCTTGGGGAACAATTAGTTGAAAGACCATCATGTGACATCATAAAATCCCGGAAAGAGAGCAGAACATTTATCAGAATAGCCTGGAGCCAGCCTGACTCCATGTCTGCTAAACTCACGTCCAAGAAGCAAATCATATTTTGTTTACTCAATTGGAACCTGATGAGAGGACCAGATAGGAATTATTTTTTGTAACACTCTGTCTTTTTATATTTATTTGATTGGAGTGTAATTTCAAAGGAGCCAAAGATAATTAATTGCTCTGAGTGGGTGTACTGCAGATGATTGAAGTAAAGCAAAAAAAAAAAAGAAAAGAAAAGAAAAAAACCAGCTGTATGAAACCAAGAGCTGGAGAAGAAGGAATAAGTAGCTGTATCGGTCCCCTCAGTGACATTGGGAGTCCACCTGGTAACCTTTCTTGGTGCACTGTGGACATGATGTAAATGATAAGTGACGTGAGTCACTGACACTCGAGATCTGAGGCAGATCCGCTTGTGACAACATCAGCCTGGGCTTTATGTTCTTAAAGCCTCACACACCAGTGAGCTCGTGAACATGGTGATTTAGTTCCTTTTGGTTATGGCTTGCCTTTATCACTGAATAAGCTCAGTCTGCAAGGAATCAAATTGTAAATAAATGATGCAACTGTGTTTAAGTCACTCATCTGATGATTGTCAACTTGACCAACAAAACGTACTCCCAGAGCTGCTTACATTTGAAGGCAGTGCAAAACAAATTCTTGGACCAACTTCCAATCCATCACTCTTCGTCTCAATTTCCCATAGTGATAGGATGAAGCTGGGAACTATAATCAAAGAAGTAGCATTTGGTCCTCCGTTCTCCTGAGAGTAGTGGTCCTGAAATCAATCCCCTGCAGGTACCACAGGACAACAATGATGTTATCTATATGTGAATGGACTCTCTAGATCTGTTTATTAGAATCAGCTGAAATGCCAGCAAATATGTAAACCTCAGCAGTGGCCACAGGACTGGAAAAAGTCAGTTTTCATTCTAATCCCAAAGAAAGGCAATGCCAAAGAATGTTCAAACTACCACACAATTGCGCTCATCTCACAGGCTAGTAAAGTAATGCTTAAAATGTTCCAAGCCAGGCTTCAACAGTATGTGAACCGTGAACTGCCAGATGTTCAAGCTGGTTTTAGAAAAGGCAGAGGAACCAGAGATCAAATTGCCAACATCCACTGGATCATCGAAAAAGCAAGAGGGTTCCAGAAAAACATCTATTTCTGCTTTATTGACTATGCCAAAGCCTTTGTGTGGATCACAATAAACTGTGGAAAATTCTAAAAGAGAGAGGCATACCAGACCACTTGACCTGCCTCTTGAGAAACCTGTATGCAGGTCAGGAAGCAACAGTTAGAACTGAACTTGGAACAACAGACTGGTTCCAAATAGGAAAAGGAGTATGTCAAGGCTGTATATTGTCACCCTGCTTATTTAACTCATATGCAGAGTACATCATGAGAAACCCTGGGCTGGAGGAAGCACAAGCTGGAATCAAGATTGCTGGGAGAAATATCAATAACCTCAGATATGCAGATGACATCACTCTTATGGCAGAAAGTGAAGAAGAACTAAAGAGCATCTTGATGAAAGTGAAAGAAGAGAGTAAAAAAGTTGACTTAAACTCAACATTCAGAAAACTAATGGATTGTATCCGGTATCCCGGATGGTATCCAGGATAACTAATGGTATCATGGTATCTGGTCCCATCACTTCATGGCAGATACATGGGGAAACAGTGGAAACAGTGTCAGACTTTATTTTTGGGGGCTCCAAAATCACTGCAGATGGTGATTGCAGCCATGAAATTAAAAGACGCTTACTCCTTGGAAGGAAAATTATGACCAACCTAGACAGCATATTAAAAAGCAGAGACATTATTTTGCCAACAAAAGTCCGTCTAGTCAAGGCTATGGTTTTTTCAGTGGTCATGTATGGATGTGACAGTTGGACTGTAAAGAAAGTTGAGCGCAGAAGAATTGATGTTTTGAACTATGGCGTTGGAGAAGTCTCTTGAGGGTCCCTTGGACTGCAAGGAGATCCAATCAGCCCATCCTAAAGGAGATCAGTCCTGGGTGTTCACTGGAAGGACTGATGTTGAAGCTGAAACTCCAGTTCTTTGGCCACCTCATGCAAAGAGCTGACTCATTGAAAAAGACCTTGATGCTGGGAAAGATTGAGGGCAGGAGGAGACAGGGACGACAGAGGATGAGATGGTTGGATGGTATCATCGACTCAATGGACATGGGTTTGGGTGGACTCCGGGAGTTGGTGATGGACAGGGAGGCCTGGCGTGCTGTGGTTCATGGGGTCGCAAAAAGTCGGACACGACTGAGTGACTGAACTGAACTGAAGAAGCCAACATGAAAATCAGAGTTAAGACACCTTCTAAATGTTTAGGATGTTTATGCTCCTAACATAAGTAAATGGATGACTACAATTTTAAACACATATATCTGAAGGGAATATGGACTATCAAAATTCAATCAAAATAAAAATAGTGAAAAAAATAGAAATGATGATGTCATCCAGTACTTGTAGAAAAATTAGTAAGTCTTTCAATTAACTCTCCCCACATTTTAAACAGCAAAAAATATTCTGACCACAGTATATTATTCAGTTTATAATAAACATTATAATGATAATAAGATAATTTCTCTTATCTTCCTGAGAAATTAAACAACAAGTTTTCATTACTCAAGTTATATATTAAAAAAAAGTGTGTGGGAGATTTGCTATAAAAAGATTTAGATTAAACCTTAAGAAAACAAATTTCTTGGCAATATAATCTTTTGAATTATGAGTTCTATATTTTATATAACATGTTTTCTTAACATGGACTATAGTGTCACTGATGGAGATACCATTGATGTTTCTCATATAAATATTAAAATGAGGGAGGATGAGTAAAAAAGATTTTCTAAATGCTTTGGATTATCATCTGTCATTTTAAAAGTTTTTATTGGAATGTACTTGCTTTACGATGTTGTGTTAACTTCTACTGTATAGCAAAGTGAATCAGCTACAGGTATACATATATGCCCTCTTTTTTGGATTTCCTTCCCATGTAGATCACTATAAAGCATTGAGTAGTGGTCCCTATGCTATACAGTAGGTTCTTATTATTTGTATATTTTATATATTACTGCCATTTATAGGGTGCTACCAAGTCAGTTGGATGGCATGACCAACTCAATGGACATGAGTTTGAGTAAACTTCGGGAGTTGGTGATGAACAGGGACGCCTGGTGCGCTGCTGTCCATGAGGTTGCAAAGAGTCCAACATGACTGAGCAACTGAACTGAACCAAGATGAAAGAGCTTCCTGAGCTACCAGCAATGCACCAGCAGTGCAGGATTCACAGGAGACGAAGGTTCTATCCCTGGGTTGTGAAGATCCGGTGGAGAAGGAAATGGCCACCCACTACAGTATTGTTGCCTGGGAAAGCCCATGGACAGAGGAGCCTGGAGGGCTACAGTCTATGGGGTCACAGAATTGGACACGACCACCAAGATACAACAACCAAGAATAAAACGACCATGTGAGGCACCTCCTTCATTTAGACTAACACTGTCTTCAAAAATAATTGCTCAGAGAACATTTTAAGATCATGCCATCTGGTGTTCAGGAAGGGATGCTGCCCTAATTCACAGTTTGATCCATATGAGAATGTTTGGCTGTGTGGAAGGTGTCAGTGCATCAAATGTCACACCCTGTCCCCAGTGCTCTGTGGTCTGTGACCTCCACCTTCATGCAGTGAATATGCGAAGAGGTGATTGCTTATACCTGCGAGGAGGGATGGCAGATACCTGCTTGTTCTGACAAAGTTCAATACAGGTTTCCTTCTATCTGGGCATACTAAGGTTAGAAAGGACAGAAGAGAAACATGGAGCACAGTAGCACGGATGGAAATGCAATTCAGGCATTTCACTCAAATATGTAAAGTGCCCGTATTGATGAACTAAAGAGTTCTATTAAAGGAAGAATAGTAATGCTAAACACTTGAGGTATCCAACACAATTTTTTCTCACAGGTTTGATCAAGTTGCTGTGGAATATGCCTGAGTCTGCTATATTTTACCTTTATAAACAAAAGGTGATATTGTCTAAGTATTTTTTTTTAATATCAATTCAGAAAAAAATGGAGAAAAATAAAATGAATGATTTACTTTATTTCACTTATTTTCAAAGAATGCTATGCATATCCCCAGGAAATCATATTATCATTTGATGTGGAATGTTGAGAACACTGTTTTATTTGAATAGTTTATAGATTTGAAATATATATATAGGAGCATTTCCTACATATTACTCAACTTCTCTTTAAAATAAGTCCAAACTCTGGTTAGGGAACCAGGTCCCATATGCCACAACTAAGATCTGGTGCAGCCAAATTAAAAAAAAAAATTTAAGTTAGAAATTAAAATATTTCCTTTATAATAGTAGAGGCAATGTGAAAAATGGTAATAATTGTGTTGGTATATGCATACAACTATTTAGTGGAAAGAAGCAAAGGAAGAAGAGCAGTACTGTACAGGTCCTACATAAATTATTTTTACATGGGATTTGGACATAGATTTCCAGATTGTGAGTAACAGGAGCACAGCTAGAAGCAGAGCTCTTCAGATCTTTAACAAACTGCTCAAATCTCCTTTCAGCATCTCTCCAGCAACCTGTAGAGAACTGATTCCCCGAGGATGACTTCACTATGACATTCTCCTCACTGGCAAACAATGTCAAGTACCTTTTCCCTATGTCAAATCACCCCACTGCTTCTTTCTGAGTAGGTGCAGGTGAAATAGTATTCTCTGAATTCAATAGCTGACGTTTCATGGCAAACCAGCGGGAACTGGCTTGGGTTGACAGGGCCCCTGTCAAGGCAGTGTAGGCCAGAGACATTTCTGTCTCCGAAGTGACTGCTGTGGCGGACGAGGCGTCACAGAACGCCAGAGGACAGTCTGCACTGCAGTTATCCTTTCAGCTATAGATTATTAGGATTCCAAAACTGGAGAGCTGCAATGAATTTGAAGTTTTTCTCAACATCTGCTAACTTCATAGAGTGTTTAAACATGTGATAGAGATACTTCCTTTGGATCTGACACTTTAAAGTGAATTATAGAACATTAGATTTACCAGATCTCAAAAAACAGGTGTATCCAGAGTCTGGATTTGTACTGAAGGGTGTCTCAAGAATGCTTCCAAGTATATAAAGCAGATTAAATTCCTTTTTGAGGCTAAATAGCCCTTCTAAATCAAAGACTTGTGGGTTTCCTCAAAGGCTGTCTTCATAGAAAAGAAAAAGCTGAGGTGTTCCAACCACATTGTCTGATAAAGGCTGCCAATCAAGAGGACGCTGGTGAACTTCTTACTTCAAAAGTTAATGAGAGCATTTGCAAACTTCCTCTGTACTTGCGGGTAATTAAGGAGACTTTGATAACTGATGTAGAAGTTATTAAGGAAATACAGAATGCAACTGCATACAAGAAGTAATTGTTATTTTGAAAATGAGAAACAGCAGAACTTTCGAAAAATTGAGGGTAAGGATTTTTAAGTGCAAGAATGAGCAAGTTTATACAGATAACCTTTCAGTGGACAAAACCTTGAGGACATTGCTTCTATAACTTTTGTGCTTTTGAGGTGCCACACTCATCCTTTGGCAGAGGAAAATGGCCCTGTTTGTACAATAACATAACTTTTGGTTAATTCAGTAATTCGTACATAGTAATCAGATATGTAGTATGGAATTCAGAATGCCTCTATTTAACCCACGTCTTTTCTTTTGCTGAACTATACCTTTTAACACATTAACATTAAATATAATGGCTACTTATTTACTAATACCACAGATTAATTATTTTACTGATTTAATTGTTTAAAATAGAAATATGGGATAGGATTGCACTTTGGGTTAGAGATTATTTTAAAATAAACTTCATGACCACAAATTGCTCTTGGAGCAGACCCATGAATTTTTAAGGCCAAAAAGAAATACTTTGTCTTCTGCTTACAGACACTAGCCCAGGCTAGGTCAGTAACAAACTAGGTATAAGGGCATATGCTAATTGGATGTCTGGGACAGTCTTTGATTAATCTCTAAATATTTATTGAATGTCTTCTGTGCACCCAGTAATTAGCACAAACCTTTCTCAGAGATGACACACTCTTTCAACTGTTGTGCCTGGCTGCTTATGTGGAGAAAACTGTTAAAATATTTTCTGAGTCTGAATCTGGTTTCAGTAGGAATAAATGTTTAGATATATTGACAATGTCTTCTATCAGGTAATAGGGAAAATCATCACTTCGTTGCCATGAACTTGCTATTCTTGTTCTAGCTAGATCAGTGGTCTTTAGTCTTGGGTATACATTAACCTTGGAGCTTTGGAAATTGCTAGTACCTGATCTCCACCCTGAAAGATTGTGATTTGGTGTAATAAATGCCCCAATATGTTAATATTTTTGTAAAGTTCCCCCAGTAACTCTAGTGTGCAACTAGAGAGAACCATCACTGCTAAAGTTCATGCAGAGTTCAGAAAGTCTCAAGTCTTTTGGGATCAGACTACTGGGGTATATCTTTTGTTTTGAAGCATGGTTGGTTTAGAGTGTTAATTTCTGTTGTATAGCAAGGTGATTCAGTTATACATACATATATATGTACACATATATGTTCTTTTTCATATTATTTTCCATTACAGTCTATCACAGGGTATGAATATAGCTTCTTGCACTATACAGTAGGACCTTGTTGTTTATCCATTCTATATATAATAGTTTGCATCTGCTAATCCAAAACTCCCAGTCCATCCCTCCCACCCTCTCTTCTCCTTGACAATCAAAAGTTTCCATGTCTGTGAGTCTGTTTCATAAATAAGTTCATTTGTATCATATTGTAGATTCCACACATAAGTGATATTATATTGTATAATATATTAATATCTTTTTATTTCTGACTTAACTTCCCTTAGGGTGATAATCTCTTGGTCCATCTATGTTGCTGCAAATGACATTATTTCATTCTTTTTATTGGCTGAACAGTATTTCATTTTATGTATATATCATATCTTCTTTATCCATTCATCTGTTGATGGACACTCAGGCTGTTTCCATGTCTTGGCTATTGTAAATAGTGCTTCAATGAACACTGGAGTGCATAGATCTTTTTAAATTATAGTTTTCTCTGGATATATGCCCAGGAGTGAGATTGCAGGATCATATGGCAACTCTGCTTTTATTTTTTGAGAAACTACATACAATTTTCCATAGTGGCTGTACCAATTTGCATTCTCACCAACAGTGTAGGAAGGTTCCCCTTTCTCCAGCATTTGCTGTTTGTAAACTCTTTAATGATGACCACTGGGGTGTGTCTTTTACATGGTGTTTCCAGTGATCTGACCTTATTCCTTAACAGTCCTAGGAGACCACTTAGAAGTAGCTATTTTTTTGAACTTGGTAAATGGCATCTAACTCCTAACAATGCATTTGTCACTGAGAGTCTCTAAGAAGATATATATTAATTATCAGACACTGTTTCCACATGTCATCAACTCTCTTTTAAATGATATGCAAAAAAGTCTTATTAGTGATTCATATTTTACACATTTATTAACCTAACTTGTAAAACAAGTGAGTTATAACTCTAAGTAATGATCATTTCAAAATGGTGGTGACACCTAAGTGCCTTTAAAGCAATCCACTTCCCTTAATACACTCATTTAGCATTTACTCAATCAACTTTATTCTTCTGGGAATGCCACATCTCCAAAATAACTTCCAGATTGTGTTAGGAAATTTTGAAGTGATTTTAAAATAGACTTTCTCACTTCATGTGAAAATGAAGTATTAAAATAGAAGAGGAGAAAGTCAGTTCCAACTAAAAGATGCTATGATTAGTCAATGAAACTGTGAAACCCTTTTCTAAGTCTCTGATTTACCCAGACAATAGTGTTTACTATTATATAAACTCTCCCCATTCCTGATCCTTTACATTCATTGGAATATCTTGCAAAAAGTATTATGGAGAATAAGAAGATGCATCTCAGTCCTCAAAGATGCCCACGGTTGACATTGACTTTACACAAACCTACCGTGCATATTGCTACCCTGAGAGCTACTCATGGCCCCTACTGCAGCCCAAACATACATTGAGCATCTGCTATATGCCCAGCTTAATGTTGTTGCTCGGGATAGAGAGCTCAATAAGACAAGTTGCCTCCCATAGGTAGTTTATAATCTAGCCCTGAAAGTACCCCTGACAAATCTCCATTAAAAACAACAACAACAGGGGCTTCCCTGGTGCTCCAGTGGTTAAGAATCTGCCTTGCAATGCAAGGGACACCAGTTCGATCCCTGGTCCAGGGAGATCTCACATACTGGAGAACAACTGAGCCCGTGAGCCACAACTATTGGCCTGTGCACTAGAGCCCAGGAGCCGCAACTACTTAAGCCCACGCAACTTAGAGTCTGTGCTCTGCAACAAGAGAAGCCACCACAATGAGAAGCCCACGCGCTGCACTTATAGAGAGTAGCCTCTGCTCACGGCAACTAGAGAAAAGCCTGTGCGGCAACAAAGACCCAACACATCCATAAATAAATAAATAAATAAACAGCAGCAGCAATAAAACACCTGTGCAGCCTCAGTATTTGTGTGTGATCTATATATTTGAAGCTAATCAGATAGGCATATAAAGATACAATCAAACTGTTTCCATTGTTCAAGTTGAGAATATGTAACCAAGATGTGAAATGGAAATTAATTGGACAAAGAGGGACGCACTTGAATAATGATTGCCAAGCTTCTTCAGGTATAACCATCTAACACTAAAAATATACGTTATCTGATTGCCTCATGACCATAAAACATGTATTCACAAGAGGAGGCCATATTCTGATGATTCATTATGTCACAACATTTTTTAAAAAAGTAGCTGTCCTTATTTTATTTGCAAGGAAATTGAATCTCAGGAGTGTTAGAGGAGTTATTGAAACCATGCTGTTTGGAAGTCTAGATTAGAAACTAGCCCACTTCTGAGGACTTGTATGGGGTCCTGCCTCATGCTGCCTCCACAGAGATGTGCACAGGATGCAGCAACTGTTATAAGCATTTTGGCAAGTGCAGCAGTCATCTTTTTTCTTTTTTTTACTCCTTGCCCCAATTTCTGCAAAATATACATTCAATTTGTTTGTTTAGTCACTAAGTTGTTTCCAACTTTTTGCAACCCCAAGGACTGCAGCACGCCAAGTTTCCTGTCCTTCACTATCTCCCAGAGTTTGCTCAAACTCATGCCCATTGAGTTGATGATGCCATCCAACCATCTCATCCTGCCCTCAATCTTTCCTAGCTTTAGAATCTTTTCCAGTGAATCGGCTCTTCACATCAGGGTGCCAAAGTACGGGAGTTTCAGCTTCAGCATCAGACCTTCCAGTGAATATTCAGAGCTGATTTCCTTTAGGATGGACTGATTTGATCTCCTTGCAGTCCAAGGGACTCTCAAGAGTTTTCTCCAATACCACAATTTGAAAGCATCAGTTCTTAGGCGCTCAGCCTTCTTTATGGTCCAGCTCACATCTGTACACAGGACTGTAGCCACAGAATTAAAAGACACTTGCTTCTCGGAGGAAGAACGTACCTTAAGAAGTGATATAAAGATAAACTATAAGGAAAATAAGTATTCATCTCCAAATTTCCATAGGTTTGTGTGTTATATCTAAACTGTTCATTTTGCCTAGACACTATTATATGTACTAATAAGGCAGACAATTGTTACTAGAAGTTGATTGACTGATAGCTTGGGAGATAATCAAGTTTCCTTCATGCTGAATTACTCATATTAAATGGCCATTTATTCTAACATTCTGAATACCAACCATGTCAAAGCATAATGAACACATTGAACACCATGAATCTTTTATTAGTAATTTTTTTCTTCTTAAACCAAAACTTCTGATATTTTTAGAACCAGATGAGGAATGGGGTCTGCTCTTATAATTTCCCTAGAGACTGAAATGTAACAATAACATGTGCCACAACAGATTATATAGATACATGGGTTTTTTCGTAGGGTTAAATATTTAACAAAACAGCAGAGTTTATCCTAGAATTTGCTGATCACTTACACATATAAAGGGGCTTCTATTACATAAACAAAACATCAGGTGGTTCTAGTGGTAAAGAATCTGCCTGCCAATGCAGGAGATGCAAGAGAGTAGGGTTCAATCCCTGGATCAGTAAGATCCCCGGAGAAGAAAATGGCAACCTACTCCAGTATTCTTGCCTGGAAAATCCCATGGACAGAGGAGCCTAGCAGCCTACAGTCCAGGGGGTCACAAAGAGTCAAACATAGCTGAGCTCACGAGCACACACATTACATAAATAGTGTTGCCAGTCATATATGAGCCTTAAAAATAGTAGAGAGCACCAAAAAGGTATCCAGTCTTCAAATGTTATCATTTATTTAGTTTGGATTGTCAAAATCTAGAAGCGTGTTCCTTTACCAGTCAGCATCAAACAACATAAAAGGCCACTGGCACCTCCCTGCTAGTTCTGAGGAGAAACACAAAAAGAGAGGAAATGGCGCTCCTGTTTAGAGTTACTAATAACCAAGTAAGCCAAAGGCAAGGACAACTAACATTGACATTTTCAGATTTTCATTCTCTACTGGTGAGGAACAGTCCACAGTCCATAAGGAGATGACAGATGAGTTACTAACCTCACTACGCATGTATCTGTGACAAAATGAAGACAAAGTGACAATCATTGTCTTCATTCTGATCTTCGATGACATGATTTTTTGAAGCATTAATTTATTTAAAATGGTAATTTTCAATGAGCTATATAAATATTTCACCCACTCTGAAATGCTGTCTAGAAACCATAGGCATAGTCTAATTATTTGAAAATTCAGAATCCAATAGGGCAAGAATAGAAGTCCTTTATTACCACATTATCAAGGTTATCAGAATGATCCATTCTGCCATCAATCTGGATTTAAAGAATTATGTAAGGTCATTTTTTATCTTGTTAACAGTAATCTCTCATTTAAAAATGCTATTTGAGTTTTCTTATCAGCTATATTAGATAATGTTGTGACTTCAGGAACCACAGAGTCTGGCAAATATCTGGTCTATTGAGGATGGTTAATAGACTCTGATGAATGAGTAAATAAAGGAATAATGAAGGAATAAATGAATTCTAAATCATTTGAATTAAATAGATGGAATTACTTTAGCCATTCAATTTTATCTATACTGACAGTAAATAAAGGTGTGAAAAACCTTTTCAAAAGTATTATTGATATATTTTATTTTTAACTTAAAGTTTTTCTTTAGCTATTTAGTGAGAAACAAGTTTTGGAAGTGAAAGAGTGCTGATTGTTTTCCCCCAATTTTGCACTAAATTTAGGATTATACAAATGTGATGTTTATATATTATTACAATGTATGTGCATAGTCATCATCATCAATCAGTTGCTCAGTCATGTCTGACTCTTTGCAACTCCATGGACTGTGGCCCGCCAGGCTCCTCTGTCCATGAGACTCTCCAGACAAGAATATTAGAACAGGTTGCCTTTTCCTTCTCATGTACACAGTATGCTTCTATAAATATATAATATGTATATATAAGTATAAATATGCACATGTCATATACTATGTTATTATATGTGTTATATATGTTGCATATATATAATATTCATATACGTAGTATACTGATGAAATGCTTTCAAGTGTGCTTTTTGGAGAAGCAAAGGTTTCTCTGTTTTACTTAATGTCTATTTAGTCCAAAATTTTAAATGACTCTTTCATAAAATCAGGTAATTGAGTGAATTGTTCTAAACTACTTATCCAAGCATGGAAAAAAAAATCCTTGTTAAATGGAATTAAATAGAAGTTTGACAGAACCTCCCTGGTGCCTACAGTGGCTAAATAAGAGAAGTTTGCTTTGGTTGAATGTCACCTCCCCACTCTCCACTTTATACTTAGTAAGATAAAGATGAACAAAATACTAGCTCTTTTTTTTTTTTTTTTTTAAATACTAACTCTTGGTATGTGCTCAGGGCTTTTCTATGTCCTTCCTTGGATTATGTGTAAAATGACATCATACATCATATTTAAAACCAACAAATGCAGTGCTAGGTGGAAATGCAGTTAAAAATCTCCTAAACTCCCTCAAGATCAAAGAGGCAACCAAGGGACATGTATAGTCAACAGTTCCAGGATACATGTGACATTGAAAATATAGATAAAGACTGTTCAATGAAAATCAGCCTGAAATTTTTTGCAAACACAAAATTATTACTTTTGAAGGTGGTTCTATTTAGTAAGAATAATCAGAAGGAAGTTGTTACAGCTAGAAAAATTAAGAGTTTTAGTTTAGCTGTGGTTGAATTAGTGAAAAACCAGTTCTTTATTAGTGTAGGAGGAATGCTAATTCTCAAAATGAAAATGGAACTCTCCCCCATTCTGTGTACCATAATAATTATGTATGATATGATTATTAAATATTCTTAGTCTACATGGTAATTATGTGATCTTTAGTCTGCTTATTATAGGGCCAAAATTAATGACTACATACCTTAATCCTCAATTATAAAGCTACTTTATGTATAGCAGAACACAGGAGTAGAAGGTGGCTACCATAGAAGTGGATAGCAAGAAAAAGTGACAATTTTAATTTAACAACAGCAGAAAATACTCCCTACTTCCAGATGACATAATTACCATAAAATGCCTAGAAATAAATCTGACAAAAAGACATTCAAAATTGCTTTACTGAAAACCATAGAACATTGCTAAAAGAAATTTTAAAACTCTGGTGGCTCAGTAGGTAGAGTCTTCCTGCCATGCAGGAGACCCGTGTTCCATCCCTGTGTCGGGAAGATCCGCTGGAGAAGGAAATGGCAACCCACTTTAGTATTCTTGCCTGGATACTCCCATGGATGGAGAAGTCTGGTGAGCTACAGTTCATGGGGTCACAAAGAGTTGGGACACAACTGAGCAACTAATACTTAAAAATACACTAAGTTCATGGATTAATATACAGGTAGTCTCATAAAACTGATCCATGGATTCAATATAATGCCAGTTAAAATTCTAGAAGTTTTTTTTCTAAAAAAATTGGTAGAATAATATTAAAATTTGAATATAACAAAAGTTACTTAAAATATGAAATAAAAAAGACTAAGTCTACAGGATTATATGTGATTTCAGATTTATTTTAAGTCAAGAGTAACTAAGACAATTTAGTAATGTGGAAATACAGATCAGTGGAAAATAATTGAACCCTGAAACAGATCCATCCATATATATATCTCAATAGATTTTTGGCAAATGTGCCAAGGCAACTTAATAAAGAAATAAAATTTTTAAACAAATTGTGTTGGATCAACTGAATATACATACATTTAAAAACAATGAACATTGACCTTTGCCTCACAACATGTAAAATTTCAACTCAAAATGGATCATAGGCCTAAATGTTAAATCTGAAACAAGAAAACTTCTATAAATAAATCATAGGATAAAAATCTTGGCAGTCTTAGAGTTTGCAAGGTTATCTTCCATCTAGAAAACATTTAAAAATCTATAAAAGTTTTTAAAAAGAAATTGGACTTCATTAAAATTTAAAGCGCTATCTTTCAAAAAACATCATTTAGGAAATAAGACATGCCACAGCTTGGAAGAAAACACAACACATATACCAGCTAAAGGAGTTAAGATACATAAAACATTCTTTTAACTAAAAAGTAAGACAAACAAATCAAAACATTTTAAAAAGACAAAGGTTTGAAAAGACTCTTCACCAAAGAGAGAGAGAGAGAGAGGCACAGGGACAGAAAGAAAGGAAGAGAGACTGTCAAGAAGTACATGAAAAAATGATACATTAATCATTAGGGAAATACAAATTAAACCTAAAAATGACATGACAGTACATAGCCATCAGAGCATCTAAAGTTAAAAAGGTTGACCGTACAAAGTGTAGGTGAGAATGTGGAACAACTGTAATTCTCATGCACTGCTGGTGGGAATGTAAAATGCTACAACCACTGTTAAGAAAAAAAAGATGAGCAGTTTCTTAAAAAGATGTAATATGTGTATATTATAGAGGCCAATCATTCTACTCTTAAGTCTGCACTCAAGAGAAATAATTATCATCCAAACAAAGACTTATGCACAAAGTTCCTAAAAAGTGGACAAAAAACAAATCTCTCTCAAAAGATGAAGTGAAGTTGCTCAGTCGTGTCTGACTCTTTGCGACCCCATGGACTGTAGCCTGCCAGGCTCCTCCATCCATGGAATTTTCCAGGCAAGAGTATTGGAGTGTGTTGCCATGTCCTTCTCCACTCAAAAGATGAATGGATAGCAAATTGTGTTATATTCATATAAAAGATGCTCAGGAATAAAAATAGATTAACTGTTTATACTTATTAACAATATGGGTGAATCTCAAAATTATAATGCAGAGTAAGAGAAGTCAGGCCAAAACCAAACAGACAAAAGGCCTTCCCCCAAAAAGAAGTGATGCTCTATGACTCCATTTGTATAGCTTTCTGAAAAATCTGAACTAAGCTATAGTGAAAGAAAGCATATTACTAGTTCTGTATGAGTTATATATGGATAGGAGTGAAAAGAAGGATGGATTATAAATGGACAAGGAAAACTTGAGCGTGCTATATATGTTTGATATCATGATTGTGGTTATGGTTTACGGGTGCATATATTTGTCAAAACTCATGAAGTGGTACACCTTAAGTATTTGCAGTTAATTTTTGTCAAGTATTCCTCAAAAAGAACTATAATTTTTTTCAATGGATAAATAATTCAATATATTTTCTTTAAAAAAAAAACTTAGCAAACTAGGTATAGAATGTATTTTCTTCAATCTGGAAATAGTTATCTACAAAAACCTTCAGGTAATGTCCTATTAGTAAATATTCATTGCTTTCCCCTCAAGGTCAGGAATAAGACAAGGATATCCACTCATATTATTTTTATTCAGAGCATGAGGTATTCTTAGTTGGTGCAACAAGTAAGGAAAAATTAAAATACATAAAGGTTGAAAAAGAATAGTTAAACTCTACTTCCAGATACATAAGAAAATATAAAAGAGAATACACATTGCTAGAGCTAACAAATCTCTTGCAAGTGCTGAGCCATAATATAAGTTTCTCCTTCACATTTGGTGACTTGCTTAACTTACCTTATTGCCAAGACAGATGTGATCTTCAAAATAGTTTTCTGAAAAATTCTTGAGATTTTCTTCCAGTTATTAGCAAAGTTATAGCATCAAGTTGACAAATTTAAATGAGAAATCACATCTGAGTTTCATTTCTAAGTTCATATTCACAATTTGGATTTGTTTTGTTGAAAATGTCCTTTAAAATACACAGTATCAAAATTTAGTTCATTGACCATGGGAGATTTACTAAAAAGCGGTGGCTTCACTAGTGTATATATTTCTTAAAAAAAATAATAAGATCAAATATTTACTGAGCACATACCATATTCTAGGATCAGCATTATATCTCTTAATGTTTATAATAACCTTATTACTCTTAATTTTACCTCATTATAAATGTCTAACATCAGAGTGATAATAAGTTGGCTGGGACAAGTTTCAACACCAGAAGCTAAGCATTTCTAAAAATTACAATATAATTTCAGAAAATGTACTTTTCACTCTGAAAAGTGAAAGTTTTAGTTGCTCAGTTGTGTCTGACTCTCTGAGATCCCATGAACTGTAGCCTGCCAGGCTCTATTTGTGGAATTCTCCAGGCAAGAATATTGGAGTGGGTAGCCACTCCCTTTGCCAGGGGATCTTCCTGACCCAGGGACTGAACCCAGGTCTCCTGCATTGCAGGCAGATTATTTACCATCTGAATGACCAGGGAAGCCAAAAGAGGTGTATATATACATATGATATATGTATATATATGTATCAGCTAGGTCATGTAATTGGACTGTGAGCAACAGAGATCATAAACATGGTGACTTAAATATGAAAGTATATATTTCCTCTTGGTACAGGTAGGCCTTCAAAGGTACCTTGGTACAGGTAGGCAGCTGAATGCATATATTAAGGATCTTGGCTTCTGTTCCTTTAATCTTCTACTCTACTAGAATCTTGGATCCCTGGCTTCATGCATCAGAATCTCTTTATGTGTATCATTTTTTTTAGATTCCACATATAAGCTATATCATATGATATTTGTCTTTCTATTTCCAACTTAGTTCAATTAGAATGATAATCTCCAGGTCCATCCAGGTTGCTGCAACAGAATTACTTCCTCCTTTTTTGTGGCTGAGTAACATTCTATCGTGGGCTTCCCAGGTGGTGGCATTGGTAAAGAACCCTCCTGCGAGTGCGGGAGACGTAAGAGATGTGGGTTCAATCTCTGGGCCAGGAAGATCGCCTGGAAGAGGGCATGGCAACGCACTTCAATATTCTTTCCTGAAGAATCCTATGGACAGAGGAGTCTGGTGGGCTACAGTCTATAGGGTTGCAAAGAGTCGGACACAACTGAAGCGACTGAGCATGAGCATGTGCATGTGAATATTCTGTTGTGTATATGTACCACATCTTCTGTATCCATTCATCTGCCAATGGACATTTAGGTTGCTTCCATGTCTTGGCTATTGTAAACAATGCTGCAGTGAACATTGGATCCATGTATTCTTTTGAACCATGTTTTTCTCCAGATATATGCCCAGGATTAGTATTGCTGGATTATATGGTAGCTCAGTATTCAGTTTTTAAGGAAAATCCATAGTATTCTCCATAGTGACTGCAACAATTTACATCCCCACCAATAGTGTAAGAGGGTTCCTTTTTCTCCACACCCTTTCCAGCATGTATTGTTTGTAGATTATGTGCTGGCTATTCTGACTGGTGTGAGGTGATACCATATGTCGTTTTGACTTGCATTTCTCTAATAATTAGCAGTGTTGCACATATTTCCATGTGAATGTTAGCCATCTATATGTCTTTTCTGGAGAAATGTCAGTTTAGGTCTTCTGCCCATTTTTTTTGTTGAGTCATTTGTTTTTTTTGTTTGATATTGAACCAAATGAGCTATTTATAAAATGAGTTTATTTACAAAACTGAAACAGATGCATAGACTTAGAGAACAAATGTATGATTACCAAAGGGGAAAGGTGGGGAGAGGAGAGACAGGTTGGGAGTTTGTTATTGATGTGTACACACTACTATATTTAAAATAGACAACCAAAAAGAACCGACTATATAGCCCACAAAACTCTGATCAATATCCTGTAATAACCTAAATGGGAAAAGAATTTGAAAAAGAACAGGCACATGTATATGTGTACAACTGAATCACTTTGCTGTGCGCCTGAAACTAACACAAGCTTGTTAATCAACAGTATTCCAATACTAAATAAATTTCTTTTAAAAATAGATCAATTAAAAAAAAGATCTCTTCATGGTCCAACCTCCAGCTCCTCAACCTCTAGCAGACAGGGAGAAGAATGAAAGAAAAGAAAAAAAAAAGATGTACTCTATTTCCTTCCTAAAGAATCTTCCCAGAAGCAGGTCAGTGCATATACTTTTGCTTGTGTCTAATTAAACAAAACTTAATTAAATGATCATGTCACTCGGAAGGGAGGTTAGAAAATACAGTGTTTCAGGTGGACAAATTTTCATTAAAAAATAAGGGGAAACCGGACATTGAGAAAAGTGGAGAACCCCAGTTATATAATTAGTCCCTGAAGCACATAGACTCAGGTATACACACTTGTTTGAAAAATAAGTTCATCGTACTCTGTAATGTCTTGGTCTTGCTTTGGGCACAGTTTTTGTCAACTGCTCCCATGAAACTATACATTACTGCCTTGAAATAGTAGGTTTTTAAATAAAAAGCAAAGGCATAGGGTTTGGGGGAGAAGAGAAAAAAACAGAACCTACATTGCTTTTATTCTCTGGGACCACTTGAAGTTTTTGTTTGTTTAAAATATGAAATTTTTAATAAAATTTACATGAATTTCTGACAGGATGCTATCTTTATTTCTAAGAGTTTTCTCATTAGCCTATCTGTGCTTTATATGAAAAACTCCTCAAAATAAAATTTATTAAAAAGTATGCTTTGACCAACCATGAGTAAAGATAGAACCACAAATCCAGCTATATTGTCTATTGAACATAAATAAGAAAAGATCATTTTTTATTAAATCATTGACACATTTGCAGAAGTTAATTTTCAAAAGCTGAAATTGTGTTATTCTTAAGTGCAAACTTATATGAGGTATAAGATTTTCTCTTTTTAAAGATATATACCAATGAAATCAAAGGGTATCAGTCCTTCACCTTGTCTTTCTTTTCTTTTTTGTTGTTCCTATAATTATTTTTGTAACCATCATTGTTGAGTAAGTTCAAATAACATTTTCATTGTCTGCAATTTTTAGGTCAATACTCAGAAGTGGCCACAGGCCTGGAAAAAGTCAGTTTTTATTCCAATCCTAAAGAAAGGCAATGCTAAAGAATGTAAACTACTGCACAATTGCTCTCATTTCACACATTAGCAAAGTAACTCTCAAAATTCTCCAGGCTAGGCTTCATTAGTACGTGAACCAAGAACTTCCAGATGTTCAAGCTGGATTTAGAAAAGGCAGAGGAACCAGATATCAAATTGCCAACATCTATTGGATCTTAGAAAACACAAGAGAATTACAGAAAAACATCTATTTCTGCTTCATTGGCTATGCAAAGCCTTTGACTGTGTGGATCACAGCAACTGTGGAAAATTCTTAAAAAGATGGGAATACAAGGCCACCTTACCTGTCTCCTGCGAAAACTATATGCAGGTCAAGAAACAACCAAACTGTACATGGAACAATGGGCTGGTTTCAAATTGGGAAAGTAGTACATCAAGGCTGTATATTGTCACCCTGCTTATTTAACTTATATACAGAGTACATCATGTGAAATGCCTGGCTGGGTTAAGCACAAGCCAGAATCAAGATTGCTGGGAGTAATATAAAAAACTTCAGATATGCAGATGACACCACTCTTATGGAAGAAAGTAAAGAAGAACTAAAGAGCCTCTTGATGAAGGTGAAAGAGGAGCATGAAAAAGCTGGCTTAAAACTCAACATTCAAACAGTGAAGATCATGGCATCTGGTCACATCACTTCATGGCAAATAGGGAAACAATGGAAACAGAAACAGACTATTTTCTTGGGCTCCACAATCACTGCAGATGTTGACTGCAGTCATGAAATTAAAACATGCTTGCTCCTTGGAAGAAAAGCAATGTCAAGTCTAGACTGTATTAAAAAGCAGAGACATTACTTTGCCGACAAAAGTCTGTATAGTCAAAGCTATGGTTTTTCCCATAGTCATGTATGGATGTGAGAGTTGGACCATAAAAAAGGCTGAGTACTGAAGAATTGGCACTTTTGAACTGTGGCATTGGAGAAGACTCTTGAGAGTCCCTTGGACTTCAAGGAGATCAAATCAGTCAATCCTAAAGAAAATCAACCCTGAATATTCATTTGAAGGACTGATGCTGAAACTGAAGCTCCAATACTTTGGCGACCTGATGTGAAGAGTTGACTCATTAAGAAAGACCCTGATGCTGGGAAAGATTGAAAGCAGGAGAAGTGGACGACAGAGAACAAGATGGCTGGACAGCATCACTGACTCAATGGAAATGAGTCTGAGCAAACTCCAGGAGATGGTTAAGGACAGGGTAGCCAGGTGTGCTGCAGTCCATGGATTTGCAAAGACTAGAACACGACTGAGTGATTGAACAACAATTATTTGTTTCACTTAAGGTCATTTTCTTCTCATAGAGAAGAGAAGGAGTGTTAAGAATGATCTGTTCTGTTTGTCAAATTTATTAAGTACATCACTGATATGTACAGTGTGTGGTATCTTCATTTCCTTTAATGTAAAAAAAAAAAAATAGGCTATTCTCTTCCTTGGCAAAAACGCAATGGTTATGAGGGAAAATGAGTTAGCTTAATTCTCAATTTTATCATTGAGTGTGTAATCTCTGGGAATCCACTTAATCTTGTTGATCCTTTATTTATTCATAATTAAAATTAGTATAATACCACTTACTGAGCAGGGTGATGAAAATTGTAATCAATGCCATCAGAAAAGACTGAAATCCTCAGAGGAACTACAGAAAGAACAATGCATTCATAACCTTTATATTCATCTATCCCAATCTCCTGTGTTTCCCTTCAAACATTATTCTGACAGGTTCTCTAACATTGCAAATTTGATAAAAAAAAAAAATTAAACAGTCAATATAGGACATACAAAAAGTATTAGTTCTCCAACTTGCTGCATCAGCTCCTCCTATATCCAGTTCCACCCACCACAAGTGTAAATAGCCTGACACACTTGAGTGCCCTCACAAGAAGAGAACAAAATTTTTTAAAAATCTGGGTCTCTCGCCTTCTGAGATGGCCCACACTCTGATTGTGGAGTGTGTATCCCCCTTAATAAACTGTCTTTCTCTTTACTGTGGCCCAGTCCTGAATTCTTTCCTGCATGAAGCCGATAACCCACACTTGGCAGCTGTCCCAGGGTCTTGCCTGAGACCTGGGACGTGAGCATCCTCTTGTGTCCCACTTACTTCCCTGTGATACTGTCCTTTCTTTCTAGGCTCCCCACCTCTACCTGTAAGGCGTCACTTTGTTCTGTTGTTTCTCTAGTTAAGTAAGTAAGTAAGTGTTAGTCGCTCAGTCGTGTCCAGCTCTTTGTGACCCCATGGACTGCAGCCCACCAGGTTCCCCTGTCATGAGATTTTCTAGGAAAGGATACTGGAGTGGGTTGCCATTCCCTTCTCCAGGGGATCTCCCCAACCCAGGGATCGAACCCAGGTCTCCTACACTGCAGGCAGATTCTTTACTAACTGAGCTACAAGGGTTAGTTAAAAAAATAATCAAATATGTTCTCTTAGATGTGGAATCTATTAAAAAAAAATGAAACAAACCTTTATATTTGTAGGAACAGAGCAAATAGCTGGTTGCCAGAAGCAGAGATGGAAAAAAAGAAAAAAAAATCTGGAGACCATGACATATGTAGGCTAGTGGAAGGAACTAGTGCTGGGTAGATGTAGATAGAGGTAAGGTGCATGGCTTGCTTGTCTTTGCTTTGGTTTTTTGTTTTGGATTAGGTCTTGTGTAAGATGCTGTGGTCCTGGTGTGACTGATTTCTGCTTGCTCTTCTCTTCCTAATTGTGATGGAGATAGTAGCACCTTTAGAAGGCCAGTTATGTGGGTCTGTTCAAGGAGCTATTTCAGGTCTTGCTTAAAGTTTATTCCACTTGTCTTTCTAAGCTTGTCAGTATCTAAATCTCCATTTCAAAAAATATTTCTGTTGAAAGTAGCAGGAGTGGATTCTGTTAGATACAACTAAATATAATATTCAACAAATGCAAGCGCTAGTAGCTGTTGATACTATTATTACTACTATCAATTTACTGAAAGGCAGACATTAGCTTTAAATGAGGAAGACATTTTATACAAATTAAAATGCAACGGGCTACATATGGAAATTGTGAGTTAACCCCCTCCAGAGGTTTCAAATCCGTAGAGGCATAAATATATATGAAAGAGATTCCCTATAAGGTAAGACGGCTTTTCTGTGACCTCTCCTGAAATTGTTTCCAGGGCTGAGATTTAGTAATTCTATTTTTATAAGGTGACGCTAGTGAAGCCCACAGGAGCTGTGAAGGGTGTGAATCATTTTATTCAAAGAGACAGAAAGAGTGAAAATGAATCCCTTCTTCTCCTTGCACTTCCAACCTATTATAACACTTGCTGATGAGGTATCTCAACCTGCAGTTAGCAGATAGCACATCGCCAGGCATGATGCCTGTTAGAGACGCTGGAAAAATTACTTTTTAACACTAACATGATGTCATGTCTCCATCAGAATTTGGGTTAGTTCTACTCTATAAAATTATTTAGCTTAAACACAATCACAAATACTGTTTATTTTAAATTATAATAATACATTGCCCAGAAAGAGATTATGAGGAAATAGATATAACTCATTTTTATAAAAATTAATAGATGTAGTTATTTATAAAGTAAACATAATTGGGCACAATCATTATGTTAGAGTTAAAACTGTGGGAAAGTACTAAAGGAAAAATACTCTCAAAGTAATAAAATTCATATTGATCAGAATATCCTCCATTAACTGGAATTTCATCTCAAATTACTGTGTTGTATTAAGTAATCATTACACAAATAGATCAATTACATGTTAGTTCCTGACAACCACTTTAAATCCCCAAGATCTCTCAAAGTTTGCCAGTTATAGATACTTGACATATATTAAAAATGCCCAGAAAGACTGTCTAAGCATACTTTGAGATCCATAATGTTTAAATAAGGATAAAGGGCTCACTACATCGTATTTACTAACAGAAGTTGAAACAAGGGATGATTTCTCTCTAATACTGTGATTTTTCAGCAGAATGTTCCATTCCCTGACCACTTGTAACAGTGTTTTGTTAAAGTTTACATGGGTACTAGTCTCTGCAGCTTACATCTATGGCAGTAAAACCACCCAAACTGTCTGCTTTGCTGGAAAGATGTTGCCTTGGACACTTCAGCGTACAAGTTCTCTTCTGGACTCTCTTCTCTTCTCTCTCTTCAGAATTTTCCATGGAGCTCCCACCTGTCCTCTTTTCTTCAGTCTCTCCAAAGACAGCTCATACCCAATCCCAGCATCAAAAATCCCAATTACTCTGCCAAGAAACAGAAACACGTTTCCTACTGCCCTAGAAATTGGACAGTCCTGTTAAAATCACCCGGAGAAGGCAATGGCACCCCACTCCAGTACTCTTGCCTGGAAAAATCCCATGGACGGAGGAGCCTGGTAGGCTGCAGTCCATGGGGTCAGGAAGAGTCAGACATGACTGAGCGACTTCACTTTCACTTTTCACTTTTATGCATTCGAGAAGGAAATGGCAACCCACTCCAGTGTTCTTGCCTGGAGAATCCCAGGGATGGGGTCACACAGAGTCGGACATGACTGAAGTGACTTAGCAGTAGCAGTTAGAATCACCACATCGCAGAGTGAAATGGATCATTTTCTCTTTATCACTTTACCCTTACTTTCATGTCTGCTAATGGCACCATTGTTCGATAATTGACACCACCAAAGTCCTTGGACTTTTCCTGACGTTTAACACTTAAAAAATGGTAACTACTTATTAATGTCTTTACCTGAGCCTCAGATTTCCAATCTTTAAGTCTTTCTGTCATTTGGCTTCTGCTGCTTCTTCTTGAACCATTGGTTGCCAAGTATTTTGGATTCTACATTTATATATCAATTATTTAGTTGTTTCTTACCCCCAGTTTTCCTGTACTTCTGGGTTAGAGTCATAATATCTTTCACTATTAAAAAGCAATCATAATATCAATACACTAATAATGTTGTTATTCAGTTGCTAAGTCATGTCTGACTCTGCAACCCCATGGACTGCAACATGCCAGGCCTAATAGTAGCATCTAGCAATTATATATATATATAATTGCTAGACGTGTGTGTATACACACACACACACACACACACATATATGATATGTATGAAAGTGAAAGTGAAGTTGCTCAGTCGTGTCCGACTCTTTGCATCTTTGCAACCCCGTGGACTGTAGCCCACCAGGCTTCTCCATCCATGGGATTCTCCAGGCAAGAGTACTGGAGTGGGTTGCCAGTTCCTTCTCCAGGGGATCTTCCTGACCCAGGGATCAAACCCAGGTCTCCCGCACTGCAGGCAGACACTTTAACCTCTGAGCCACCAGGGAAGCCCATATGATATGTATATACATATATATTAATATATGATACTCTGTCTAGCACGTTGTGCTCAGTTACATGTAACAAATACAATAAAGTGGTAGAACGAAATATAGGCTTATTTTATTCATTTGACAAAAAGTTTGGAGTTCAATCTAGCTAGTCAAGAAAGTCATCAAAGATCTGGGTTCTCTCTACACCATCATCTTTAAAATGTGAATTTTCTACTCACACAGAAGAGAAAACTATTCAAGGTCCAGGCATCATATTGGCCTAAGAGGCATAAAGAAAAAGGAGGGGGAAAGGAGAAATGTATGTGCCAACTGAGTCCTTTTTTTTTTTAATATTTATTTTTGTCTATTTATTTTATTTGACTGCTCTGGGTCTTAGCTGTGGTATGCAGAATATTTTATCTTCATTGAGACCTGCTGCGGGATCTTTCATTGCTATACCAACTGAATTTGTTGTTGACTCTGTCTCACCTATCAGCAAATCAATATTTTCCCCAGAAATGATGTTTGGTTGTCAGTCAAAATTCTTTGGCCATGACTATATCAAGTGGCCATCCCTATATTCAGGGAAGCAAAAAGATGAAATAGTCTGAGGAAATCACCACATTCCCCACATCCCCGTAAGTGGTTCTAATAGAAAGGCAAAACTGCAGAATTGATACTGGCTGGCCAACAAACAGAGCCTGTCACACTATTAGCTCATTTAATCCTCAAAACCATGCCCTTAGGTGGACACTCATCCCCATTTCAGAGGAACAGATGAAGGGTTAGAAAATTAAGCAACTTCTCTGCAGCAAGCAAATATATCAAATAGGTACTATGGTATTCCCATTTTACAGATGAGGAAGTTGAGTATTAAAAAATTTCAGATTTAAATTTTCTGGATTATTTAAGTTGCCCAGTAATCAGGATTCTAGTCTGGCATATTTGACTCTATAGTCACAGTCATTCTGGCCCTAATACCTGAGCAAAGATCTTCTTGTCCCTGCTCTGTCCCTTGCTAAGTTCTGCAGCTAGATAAATCCTAAAGCACAGTTTTAATTGTGTCTTCAGTCAGCTCACTCTACTGTTAGTCTTTCCGCAGATGCTTTTTGGGCCGCTTACGACCCTAGTCTCACCAGTGTCCACTGTTCTGTGCTGTGCTTGGGCGTTCAGTCCTGTCCGACTCTCTGTGACCCCATGGACCATAGCCCGCCAGGCTCCTCTGTCCATGGGGATTCTCCAGGCACGAATACTGGAGTGGGGTGCCAGGCTTTCCTCCAGGACCAATGCCCATTACTCCTCCATAAAGCAAGATTATACATCCCTACCTTTTCAATTATGTCTTGACTATTTAATTTTAATGACTAATAAAATTTAACAGAATTTGTAAGTGTCACTTCTAGATGGAAACTTTAACAGTGAAAACCTGCTTCACTGCATTCTTTCTTCCCTCTTTCACAACAAGAAATATTGAGTAGGGAATTCCATCATTTTGGGACCCAGTGTGAAAATGGTATGTACCTGAGTTACACCTGGACCACGGCGTACATGAAGCGCAAGTGAGAAATAGACATTTGTTGCTATGAGCCACTGAGATTGGGTTCATTTGTTACTGAAGCAATCTTCAATATGGTGTTCTGACAGATACACAATTCTCTGAGCTGGATGAAAGTTTACAGACTGACTGATTACCTGTCACCCATAAGATTTCTAAACAAACTGCCTCAGTTATTCCTAAATCATTTGTAATTTCCTAGTTTCCTTGCAGACTTTATCCCCATTTGCAACCCATCTGATTTCTGATGATGTACCTCTGGCATGATGACATGTAATCCACCTTCAGATACTCATCCTAAAATATCATGTTGTATGATTGCTGTAAATAGGTTTCCTTTACCTTATTAAATTTTGGTAGAGAACAACTTTTCCCCAATTGTATTCAATCCATAGTTACACTTGTCAAAATAGAAGCAAATGCTTTGTTTTGGAAGTTACATCATCATCTAAAAATTTTCTTCTGTATTTTACGGTTTAGATATCTATATATGTTATACATATATGAGAGGAAACGGTGACATAGTCAGGGGAATAATTAAGGATTTAGACTTATTCCATCACTACAGAGGCACACAAATTCACAAAAAATGTAGGGTAATGTGCGATCATAGAAATAGTCTCTGAAACACACATTCATATCTCAGTGTTAAATGCCAACGAAGTTACTACATTAGAGAACTACAAAAATATAGTATTATTTTTGTTGCTTCCTACAGAAGTATCTAATTTATTATAACCTAACCTCAGCTATTCTGGAATATCATTTTATAGTTCCATTTTGTTCTTTTTGTTTTTATTTTAAGAGTAAAGTGCTAAGAAAAGCAGAATGCATTTTTTTAAAGCACGTTTCACTGCCAAAAAGAAATACAAGTACCTTAAAATATGAATGTGTGGGATGACTCGTGCCAAGCATGTGGGTGTATTAACCTACCCTTTCCTTAAGAGAAATAGCCCATATGGAACTAAACTATATGGGGTCAGAGTCAATCAGTACTCATTGTAATAGGTTTTCCCATGTTCTTTGATTTATGCAGTTTCTTATGAGTCACAAGCTAGTTCTATTCCCTGTTGATGCCTGGGCTCCATCTATCAGAATTTTGTCATAATTTGTGTTAAGGCATTGCAGTTCACAGCAAATATTTTACTCATAGATTATAAGAAGGGAAACAACTGTCAGCAAGAAATATTGTAATAAAACAAATCCTGTGCTTATGGCAATTTTGAGTTTATTATTTAAAAGTGTTGACTTATAGATAATCAGTCAGTCAGCACTAATCAAGTTCTCAGTATATATGAAATGCGACGATAGACACTGTCAGGAAATATAAAAATACCTTGAAAAGTTGACAGTCTAACTAATGGGAAAAACATAAAAAATTGATATGAAAAATACATGAGAACATATGGTAGTTTTATACACATATACACAAGTATACACAAGCTTACATGCAAGCAAATGTAGGACCTTAAGTGTGTATAATATGTTTGTATGTATATATGCATCACTTCATGGGAAATAGATGGGGAAACAGTGGCAACAGTGTCAGACTTTATTTTTGGGGGCTCCAAAATCACTGCAGATGGTGATTGCAGCCATGAAATTAAAAGACGCTTACTCCTTGGAAGGAAAGTTATGACCAACCTAGATAGCATATTAAAAAGCAGAGACCTTACTTTGCCAACACAGTCTGTCTAGTCAAGGCTATGGTTTTTCCAGTGGTCATGTATGGATGTGAGAGTTGGACTGCGAAGAAAGTTGAGCGCCGAAAAATTGGTGCTTTTGAACTGTAGTGTTGGAGAAGACTCTTGAGGGTCCCTTGGACTGCAAGGAGATCCAGCCAGTCCATCCTAAAGTAAATCAGTCCTGGGTGTTCATTGGAAGGACTGATGCTGAAGTTGAAACTCCAATCCTTTGGCCACCTCATGCGAAGAGTTGACTCATTGGAAAAAGCCCTGATGCTGTGAGGGATTGGGAGCAGGAGGAGAAGGGGACAACAGAGGATGAGATGGCTGGATGGCATCACCGACTCAATGGACATGAGTTTGAGTAAACTCCGGGAGTTGGTGATGGACAGGGAGGCCTGGAGTGCTGCGATTCATGGGGTCGCACAGAGTCAACGACTGAACTGAAACTGAACTGATGCATATATAACAACTGCACATATTGAAATTACTATTTGAGATAATTATCATTTATCCAATCCATTACCTGTATCACACTATTCTCTGTGGCACTGAACATAGTGTTTGGCATTTAATAGACATTTGATTAATTTTTATTTAAGTTGATGAATTAGACCTTAAAAAATAGAAACCAATTTTACTGCAAAGCAGGAGATCTGGGTTCAGTCCATCGGTTGGGAAGATCTCCTGGAGAAGGGAATGGCTACCCACTCCAGTATTCTGACCTGGAGAGAATTCCATGGACAGAGGAGCCTTGCAGGCTATAGTCCATGGGGTCATGAAGAGTCGGACACAACTGAGCAACTTTCACTGCACTTCATTTTGATAGACTGTACTTCCAAGTATTCTAAATTTGATCTCTTATATTATTAGCAGATATGGCTTGGATGACTATTGACTTCTTATATAAATTAATGTCAAACTCCAAGAAAAAATATTTGTGCCACTAAGCATGTTTGTAAGAATATATTCTAAAAGTAATTTCAAATATTCCAAAAAAAATCAAACATCAAATAGAAGTACGAGAATAAGTGTTTAGACCTCCAAAGCATTATATAAAGGGGAGGTACTTTTATTTGAATAAGTAAACTCTGGTGTGCTTATCATTCTTTCACATTATAAATTTTAATTCTTTAGCAACTGTAATTTTCTAATAATCTGGACTGCCCAACAATAAAATTGGCTTCTTCACAGTTTAACTATAAAGCTTATTGGATGAAAATGTTATAGCAAAAATGGGTCATTGATCATTTAGAAAGTACTCTGATTAGAAAGAAACATGTCACAGATTCTGAAAATGCAAATTTGAAAGTTTATTCAGAATCAGAATTGCCAAAATTCTTCGTGTAAACTCTAAAGAAAATTTAGGTGAAGGTAAAAAGGGCTGCCATTACTACTGATGGTGGAGTAGTTTTTGCAGACCTGTTCTCCTGATAAGAACTGAGGAATGTATCCACAATGGATTTTTAATATGCTGAAGGTACTGGAGAGCTAGAAGGAGAGCCAGGACTTAAGGATTTAGCATCACAGAAAAAAGGAAAACACTGCATCAGTAGACCTGTGACATTTTCCCCTCAAGGTTATTTACTAATGTGAAAGTGATGGAAATAAAGTCCAAAGCTCTAAAGAGCAGTATTGCATAGGAACCTAGAATGTTAGGTCCATGAATCAAGGCAAATTGGAAGTGGTCAAACAGGAGATGGCAAGAGTGAACATTGACATTTTAGGAATCAGTTAACTAAAATGGCCTGGAATGGGCGAATTTAACTCAGATGGCCATTATATTTACTACTGTGGGCAAGAATTCCTTGGAAGAAATGGACTAGCCATCATAGTCAACGAAAGAGTCTGAAGTGCAATACTTGAATGGAATCTCAAAAATGACAGAATGATCTCTGTTTGCTTCCAAGGCAAATCATTCAGTATCACAGTAATCCAAGTCTATGCCCTGACCAATAATGCTGAAGAAGCTGAAGTTGAACTGTTCTATGAAAACCTACAAGACCTTCTAGAACTACCACCCAAAAAAGATATCCTTTTCATTATAGGGAACTGGAATGCAAAAGTAGGAAGTCAAGAAATACCTGAAGTAATGGGAAAATTTGGCCTTGGAGTACAGAATGAAGCAGGGCAAAGGCCAATAGAGTTCAGCCAAGAGAATGCACTGGTCATAGCAAACACCCTCTTCCAACAACACAAGGGAAGACTCTACACATGGTCAATACAAAAATCAGATTGGTTATACTCTTTGCAGCCAAAGATGGAGAAGGTCTACACAGTCAGCAAAAACAAGACTGGGAGCTGACTGTGGCTCAGATCATGAGCTCCTTATTGCCAAATTCAGACTTAAATTAAAGAAAATAAAGAAAACCACTAGACCATTCAGGTATGACCTAAATCAAATCCTGTATTGCTATACAGTTTGGAAGTGACAAATAGATTCAAGGGATTAGATCTGATAGAGTGCCTGAAAAGCTATGGGTGGGGGTTCATGACATTGTACAGGAGACAGGAATCAAGATCATCCCCAGGAAAAAGAAATGCACAAAGGCAACATGGTTGTCTGAGGAGGCCTTACAAACAGCTATGAAAAGAAGAGAAGTGAAAGGCAAAGGAGAAAAGGAAAGATACACCCATTTGAATGCAGAGTTCCAAAGAATAGCTAGGAGAGATAAGAAAGCCTTCCTCAGTGATCAGTGCAAAGAAATAGAGGAAAACAATACAATGGGAAAGACTATAGATCTCTTCAAGAAAATTAGAGATACCAAGGGAACATTTCATGCAAAGATGGGCACAATAAAGGACAGAAATGGTATGGACCTAACAGAAGCAGAAGATACTAAGAAAAGGTGGCAGGAATACACAGAAGAACTATACAAAAAAGATCTTCATGACCCAGATAATCACAATGGTGGGATCACTCACCTAGAGTCAGACATCCAGGCCTGTGAAGTCAAATCGGCCTTAGGAAGCATCACTATGAACAAAGCTAGTGGAGGTGATGGAATTCCAGTTGAGCCATTTCAATTCCTAAAAGATGGTGCTGTGAAAGCGCTGCATTCAGTCTGCCAGCAAACTTGGAAAACTCAGCAGTGGTCACAGGACTGGAAAAGGTCAGTTTTCATTCCAATCCCAAAGAAAGTCAATCCCAAAGAATGCTCAAACTACTGCACAATTGCACTTATCTCACATGCTAGCAAAGTAATGCTCAAAATTCTCCAAGTCGGGCTTCAACAGTATGTGAACCATGAAGTTCCAGATGTTCAAGCTGGATTGAGAAAAAGCAGAAGAACCAGAGATCAAATTGCCAACATCCAAATTGCCATTTGGATCATCGAAAAAGCAAGAGAGTTCCAGAAAAACATCTACTTCTGCTTTATTGACTATGCCAAGGCCTTTGACTGTGTGGATCACAATAAACTGTGGAAAATTATTCAAGAGATGGGAATACCAGACCACCTGACCTGCCTCTTGAGAAATCTGTATGCAGGTCAAGAAGCAACGGTTAGAACTGGACATGGAACAACACACTGGTTCCAAATAGAAGAAGGAGTCCATCAAGGCTGTATATTGTCACCCTGCTTATTTAACTTATATGCAGAGTACATCATGAGAAATGCTGGACTAGATGGAGCACAATTGGAATCAAGATTGCTGGGAGAAACATCAATAACCTCAGATATGCAGATGACACCACCCTTATGGCAGAAAGTGAAGAAGAACTAAAGAACCTCTTGGAGAAAGTGAAAGAGGGGAGTGAAAAAAGTTGGCTTAAAACTCAACATTCTGAAAACTAAGACCATGGCATCTGGTCCCATCACTTCATGGCAAATAGATGGGAAAACAGTGGAAACAGTGGAAATAGGGTTAGGGTTAGGGTTAGGGTTAGACTTTATTTTGGGGGGTCCAAAATCACTCCTGATGGTGACTGCAGTCATGAAATTAAAAGATGCTTGCTTTTGGAAGAAAATTTATGACCAACCTAGATAGCCTATTAAAAAGCAGAGACATTACTTTGCCAACAAAGGTCTGTCTAGTCCAAGGTATGGTTTTTCCAGTAGTTATGCATGGATATGAGATTTGGACTATAAAGAAGGATGAGCCCCAAAGAATTGATGCTTTTGAACTGTGGTGTTGGAGAAGACTCTTGAGAGTCTCTTGGACAGCAAGGAGATCCAACCACTTCATCCTAAAGGAAATCAGTCCTGAATATTCATTGGGAGGGTTGATGCTGAAGCTGAAACTCCAGTACTTTGGTCACCTGACGGGAAGAACTGACTCATTGGAAAAGACCCTGATGGTGGGGAAGATTGAAGGCAGGAGAAGATAACGACAGAGGATGAGATGGCTGGATGGCATCACTGACTCATTGGACAGGAGTTTGAGTAAACTCTGGGAGCTAGTGATGGACAGGGAGACCTGGCATGCTGCAGTCCAAGGGATCGCAAAGAGTCGGACACGACTGAGTGACTGAACTGAACTGAACTGAAGTGGCACAGAGGTGAGGACATAAGAAGGAGAGTGGAAGGCAGCATCTCATGATCTGGGAAACTTAGCAGAGTTTTCTAGTCTCACAGGGCTGAAGAAACAACAGTTGGGATTCAGGAACAACTGGTCCTGAGTCTGGCCTCTGTACCCTGACACCTACTTAATTCTTGGAGACAGTTTCAGTAGAAGTAGAAAAGAATAGCTTTATTACTTTGCCAAGCAAAAGTGGCCACAGCAGGCTAATGTCCTCAAAACTGTGTGTCCCAACCTGAAGTGGGTAGTGAAGCGTTTTAGAGTAATTGTTCAAAGAGGAGAGTGTGATCAGTTTATGGACATTCTGATTGGTTGGTGGTGATGTAATTGGGAGATAGCATCATCAGCCTCTGGTTCCAAACCTGTATGGGGTCTACATGAGTGAGTGAGTGAGTGAATTTGCTCAGTCATGTCCAACTCTTTGCAACCCCATGGACTATAGCCTACCACGCTCCTCCATCCATGGGATTCTCCAGGCAAGAGTACTGGAGTGGGTTGCCATTTCCTTCTCCAGGGGATCTTCCCGACCCAGGGATCAAACCCAGGTCTCCCACATTGTAGGCAGACGCTTTACCATCTGAGCCACCAGGGAAGTCTCCATGCTGGGGGAATAGACAGTTAACTTTCCCACCTGGTGGGGGTTTCAGTATCTATTTACAAAACAGTTCAAGGATATAGTAATGTGTACCTATTGTTAAGAAATCAGGACCCTTCCCCAAGGCTACTGTTTCTGGACTGCTCCTCCCTTGTCTAGGCATCTCCTCCATTCCCTAAATAACAACTATTTGAGCCTAACTGTGGAACTCGGGGAAGGTCATGGAGGCTGAATGAAGCTTATTTCCTGCAAACAAGAAACAAATGTGGGACACAGGAAGACTTTTGTGCCCAGGAAACCATAGGGGCCTGCTTGTTTCCAATCCCCATTTTTCTCTAGTACTCTTCAGTCTTGAGAAGAACAGGTGTTGGACAAGCAAGGGAACAATCATTTTGGATAGAGACATTAATCATGTTAGAATTGTCTGAGACACATGTAATCCATGGGATAGATACTAAAATAATAGCAAAAAAAAACTATAATTAATAAACAAAAGAGAAAAATGAAAAGAATTTAAATGTTTAAGTAAAAGAAAAAATAGAATAAAGTGAAAATAATATAAAGCAGGAGAAACAACTATATAAAGGGGTAAAATGACAGATTTAAATCAGTTTAAATGATAATACATTAAATGTAATGGGTAAAATATTTCATAGGGAGGAAAAAAAGAGACAGAGTCACCAGTATGGTTAAAATGTTAAAACTCTTTTTAACTTAAAAGAGACCCACCTTAAATACAGGGATACAGAAGATAACAGTAAAAGAATGGGAAAAGATTTGTTATGGATATACTAATCTAGAGATAGTTGGAGTAGATATAGTAAAATGAAACAGATTAGACCTTAAGGTAAAAGACATTACTTAAAATAACAAAGATAAGCAAACAACATGAAAATTAAAATGCCATAGGTATAGTTTAAAAATATGTACAACAAAATAAAGGAAATAAAGGCAAGATAGACTAATATACAATCAAAGAAGGAGACTCATGGTTTTCAAAATTTTGAAATCAACAAAAGTAAACACATGATTTGTATGAATAAATATCAACTAAGTAGCTAATATAAAAGATCACACTCAACATTGAAACAGTGCATGTTTCTTCTTATATATCAAACAGTCGTGAAGAGAGAATCAGGACCCAGAGCATTTCCCTAGGTGGGTTTGAGAGTGAAACATTCTATATTTCACAGATGAAAAAAATTTACAGTATGCTATATCAGAAGGCTAGTATCAACAGATTTGAAAGGAAAAAAAAAAAAAAAAGCCATTCAGAACATGTTTTCTGGTGGTAGAAACCAGAAATGAGTCCCCAAAAGACAACTACTTGGAAAATAGTTAAATAATTTCAAAATAACCCAACAGTTAAAGGATAAATTTCAGTGGAAATTAGACTGTGGACATTATTTAGTTTAAGCTTATTAATAATGAAAATAAAACATGTTAAACTTGTGGGATACATGTAAAACTGTCATTTTTAAATATATACATTAGAATAACAGCCTGAAATTCACTTAGAGAGCATTCACTTAAAGAAAATAACAGCAGATTAAACCAAAAAATAGGACAAACAATAAAGGCATAATAACAGTAAAACTGATAACAGAATTTAAATATAGAAAATAAAAATCCCAAAATTAGTGATTTAAAATATAATATAAATAATGGGCTGATCAATAATAAAAAGAGAAAAAATAAATCATTAGTGAAAAAAAAGGAGAGATTACGGAAATCATAAAGAAATTACAAGGAAATAAAAGGATTAGTATGAATAAGTTTATGTAAACAAAGTTAAAAATATAAAAGAAATTGAAGGAAAACATAGAAAAACCTAGCATGCCAAAACTAAAAGAGAAAAAATTTAAAATCTGAACAGTTCTATATCTGCTGAAGAGATTAAATCCATAAAATAACCCCTTAAACAGAGGGCTTCCCTAGTAACATCTTTCAAAACTGTAAAGAAAAATATCTTTCTGACACAAAATCTTCCAGAGAAAAGTTGAGGAATCCCCTTCTCAACTTGTTTTATAAAGCCAGTGCAAAGTTTATCACACAAACCAACAAGGCTATTTATTACATAAAAGGAAAATTATAGGCTAGTCCTCTTAACAACTCAGATTAAAAATACCAAAAAATAAAAATAAAGATTATAGAATCAGAGTATGTTATGGGTGAATAACACATCATGGCCAAGTAAGGTTTATTCTATGACTCCAAAATTAGTATAAGATTAAAGACTTAAAGAAGACTTCTGGGAATACAGAACAGATGTACTTCACTGTTTTTCTTGCTAAATGCAGCCAAAATTTTCTGAACATTATTGTGAAACAAGCATAAGAAAACTCTCAAAAGTGGAGATAAGCATGTAGATTGATTGGGGCTTGAGGAACTGAGGAATGGCATCATATTGAGATTCCTGGGTGTCCTCTTAGCCTAATATATCCAAGATATGGACTAAAGAACCCAGGAACATGCAATGAGCATAGTCCAAAAAAATAAATGCTCTCTCTAGGAAAAAGACCGGAGAAGGACAACTTAGAAAGACACAGAATTTTTAGGTAATAACACTCTACTCCAGCCAAACACTGCAGGAAAAAACTGTGGTTATACCTCCACCCATGCTAGCAAAAGACAGGGGGGTGCCTAGACTTTGACTCTTCAGATAGCAACAAGGCATCACATGTCACTCTCCAGGTGTGTGTCAGAGAAGAACGAGTCAGGAACAGTCACTTTTATTCCCCCTAAACAGGAGCAAGAACCCCCTCATGTTGCCGGTGTAGACTAGGTGGGAAGCTGGGGTTCCCAACTTCACCCAAAAGTTGCGAAGAGTCCATCATATGCTGCGGTAATGTACGAAGAGGCCTGTGGAGAGTCGGGGCTTACACTACTCTTCAGTTATAATGAAACCATCGCTTCTGTGGTGTCAGTAGAAACCATGTTGAAATGAAATAATAGGTAATGAGATACTCCTGTTCTTGCCAGCTGGCAAGATATGGAAATCCGGAATTTCTCCCGCTGTCAAGCAGTAATAAGGAAACTGTTCCCTTTAGGTTTCAATTGATAAAGAGAAGTTTACTGGCAAACTTGGCTTCTGTCATGTTTGGCACTAATGAGGTGATGCCTTCTCCTTCCCCTGATGTATCAGGGTGAGAAAATGCCAACAAAAACGGGTTTAAGTAAGATCCAGAGTGTCATAACATAATCCAACATATCCAGGATTCATTCACTATCACTCGCCAACAAAGAACTGGGAAGACCTCAAAGATAATATCCATAGACACTAGATAGACTTGAGGATGCATAGGTAGATAACAGAGATACGTAGATACCAATGGGGAAATGACAGGGATGCTAGAAGCATCTGATAAAGATTTTAGAGCAGTCTCCACAATAATGTATCAAGGATTACAAACACACTGTAAAAACATGACAACATAGACAGTCTCAGTAAGGCAATAAAGTCTCAGAACAGAACTTTAAAATTTTTTAAAGAACCAAATGGGAAAATTTAAGCTGAAAAAATATGTACCAAAACAAATAAACTCAATTGATAGGCTTAACAGCAGAATGAAGAATAAAGAAAAGAAACAGGTGCTTGCAAGAATACAGAAACTTGTATACCCTTTTGGTGAAACTATACGTGAACTGAAATGCTCTGAAAGGCAAAGTGTTTATCTGCTATCTAATACCTTTGAGGATGTACATATGTTATGGTTTAGCAGTTTCGTTTCTAGAAATATTTGCCTTAGAAGAACTTCCGTCCATATAATTGTGTAACCATAAACAGTGATGTTCACTGCAGCATTATTTATATTATTTTTTTTTAAACTAAATAGAATATTTGGATAACTAAACTGATATATTCCTATGATAGAATATGATACATGTAGCATTTCAAATGAATGAACTAGGACTCCTTGTTCTCATATGAATTGATATAAGCATTTCAGGAAAGAAAAGAAACCATGCAGAAGGATTTCATTTACCTAAACTTTAAAAGCAAACCAAGTTCAAGTATGTGTGTGGGATAGATAATGTAAGTTATACTTACATTTTATAAAGAACGGAAACATAGGTGAAGGGCTATGTGTCAAGTTCAGAACAGGAGTTATTCTGGATAGGGGAGGTATAGGAATAAATGAATCTTCAGCTTTGCCAGTCATGCTGTATTCTCTAAAGAGAAAGAGATCAATGGAGAAGTGAAACATGAGTCCAAATGGCAAATTATTAATAGCTGTTCATCCTAGCTGGTAGCTACATAGATATTTATGGTAGCATTTTCTTCAGCCTTCCATCTGCTGGCAATATTCTATAATAAAAAATATGAGAAGCGGGCCTGTGAGATGACTCATCACTACAAATACTCAAGTATATACTTTAAGGAACAAATACATATACACTTAAGAGTAACAATATGAGAGGGTCTTATCCGTCAAGTATAGAGACTCTAAATAGATTTCTGCACAAGCCTTAAAGAGGTATAGAGACTACAAACATTTCAGCAGGGTTTGAAAAGTCTTTTCCAACAAACAAAGCCTCCAGATAGATATTAGAGGTTTCCCTAATTTACCTTGTAAATCCATCAGCCTCCTTCATAGAACAAAGTTATAGCATAATGAAGGAAATTAGCAGTCTGCCTCTTCCAGTCCAGAAATTCCCACTCACCCTAGAGAAGCCGGATGTTGCTTGTGCTGCTCTCAGTGCACCAGACTGCACCATTAAATATCACTTGTCACTAGCTTGCTTAAAGAATTATCACATTTCTTATGTTAACGGACTTAAGGGGAAATCCAAATTTGGCAGTACCTTTGGGCACCTGTTGCATTTTAAGTTCATTTTTTAAAAACTTATCTGTTAAATGTATTAATAGTGCTCACTCAGTCGTGTCTGACTCTTAATGACCCATAGACTATAGCCCTCCAGGTTCCTCTTTTCATGGAATTCTTCAGGCAAGAATACTGGAAAGGGTTGCCGTTACCTCCTCCAGGGGATCTTTCTGACCCCAGGGATCGAACCCACATCTCCTGCATTGCTGGTGAATTCTATACCACTGAACCACTAATGTATTAATACAGTATCTTAATGGAAGTACAGATAGTACAAATAAAGTGGAATTTCTGCTTTGCATCTCCAAAATTCTCTTAGATTCCACTTGACTGTCCAGAGAAAGCCATTGTTATCAGTTTAGAGCAGGGTTTCTGAATGTCAGCAGTAGTGACATTGTGACTAAGGTAATTCTCTGCTGTGAGGCTGTCTTGAAGGATACTTAATAGCACTCCCAATTTCTATCTCCTAGATTCCAATTGAACTTCCTCTGTCCCCACTGTGATAACTAAAAATGTCTTCAGGCATTGCAGAATGTCCCCTGTTGAGCAAAATCTGCACTGATTCAAAACTGCTATCTAAAACTGTATCATTTGAGACTTCTATCTACCATGCATTTATATATAAAACTTTATACATATGCTGAAATACATAAGGATTTGTTTGTGTATTTTTTAAATATGAATGATGTCATATATGCACATTTTTCTGCATCTTGGTTCTTTTAATCTTCTGGTTGATATTACAAATCTTTCAACATCAATAGCTAATTCTTTTTATTTGGTAGGTATTATTCTTTATCTTGGATATATTATTTTGTTTAACCATGAATATTTAAGCTGACTTAGGTACATTTAACCTGCTAGAAAAAGACACTATACATCTTTGCTCCCAATTGTAACTAAAATTGTTGCCTTTCCAGTCTGTGTGAGAGCCCCCTCTGCTTCCTATTTCTACCAAACAGAATAAAAATAGGCAAAATCAGTATTTTTAAATGCCCTCAGCTGTCTTACATATTTTCTAAATTATTCTTCATCCCTATCCTTTCCTTTTTGATGAAGGAGCCACCATGTCTAGGTACAAACAGGCTTCTTTCAAGCGATACCTATCACAGCCTGCTTTCTTTCCTTGGGCGTTTTGAAGCTAAGCGTTATTGCAGCTATAAATCACCCATTCACAGACTCATTTCCCTTGAAAGAGCCTAAGATCCTCTCGGGTGTCCTGTCTGAGAAAGCATTGATCTGAGCTGGAAGCCGTGTGGCAGAGTGGAAAACAGTCTAGATCAGGATTGAAAAGAACCAGGTTCTGTCCTCCTGTGCTGTAAACCATGGGTCCCCCACCTCCAGGATCTAACGCCTGATGATCTGAGGTGGAGCTGATGTAATAATAATAGAAATAAAGTGCACAATAAATATAACGCGCTTGAATCATCTGGAAAACCTCTCCCCGACTCCAGCCCATCCATGGAAATATTGTCTTCCATGAAACCAGTTCCTGGTGCCAATAAAGTTGGAGACCATTTCCTTAAGCAACTTCCTTTTTACCCCAAACCTCCATTTTCTCCTTGGAGTTATAAAGATTTGTGTCAGATGGGTCCAGGCTGCAGATCTAGGCTTTCATGACTCTGCTTTGATTAGATGCCAGAGTTTTGTATAGATTTTATTTATCTGGCTGATAATTACTACATCAAATATTCGTCATACTCTCTGTGTAGACAAAGTAGAGCTGAGAGTTAGAGAAGCTTTCTGTGTAATTCATGTGATAGTCTAATGATAAAAAGCAAAAACACCTTTTTGCATGCTTATCTGAAATATAGTCAAAGATATTTTTCTCAACTCTCAACTGAATTGAACCTTTACCAGTCAATAATACCTATTATTATACCTAAAATGTCCATTATGTGTATGTATACCAAATCATCACATTGTACACTTTATATGTATACAAATATTTCTGGAAATCATTCCTAAATAAGGTTAAAAATATCCATTTCTTATATCATAGTATAAGTTATTATGTAAGACTGAGTCCCTTTGTTGCTAACCTGAAACTATCACAATATTGTTAATTGGCTATATTCTAATACAAAATAAAAAGTTAAAAAGAAAAGAATTCTGCCATTGGGGGCTTTAAATTTCAAACTTTTTAATTAGTAATTAAATCAGAAAAAAAAAATTTCCTACTATAGAATATAATGCTGTAAAACATCCAAAGACAAGTCAAAACATAATTGAGCCAAAATTAGTAAAATTAATACTTTCCCTGGGAATGTAGCCACTGGTAGAAAAATACTGATATAATGACCATATCCAACTCTAGTTGTTTCATCTTCAGTCCTGTGTATGCGGTGGTCCAGGTTCTCCATGAAATGATTCTGGTGAAACCAGAAATGTGGTCTTCATAAGCCTTTTGGCAGGCATATGTTGACCACTTCTGTCTCAAGGTCCAACGAAAATCAGACACATGGGTACTGACAACTAATTTTTGTATTTTCTTCTTTCTTTCATGACTGTAACCACTGCCTTGTCTTGATTTACAAGCAAAACATTTCTCTATTACTTAAACCAAATGTAGTTTAGTCTTAAAAGACGGATTTATTCTAGCATCCCTTTCCCTTTTGAATGAATAGTGTTGTCTGAGAAAAACGTACAACCTAAAAGTTGTGAATTATGTTTTATTTGGTGAATACTGAGAACTGAAGCCTGGAACATAGCCTCTCAGATAGTTCTGAGGGACTGTTCCAGAGAGGTAAGGGATATATAGGTTGTTGTTCAGTTGCCCAGTCATGTCCGACTTTTTGCGACCCCATGGACTGCAGTATGCCAGGCCTCCCTGTTCCTCACCATCTCCAGAAGTTTGCCCACGTTCATGTCCATTGCATTGGTGATGCCATGAAGCTATGAGCCATGTGCATAGGGCCACCCAAGATAGATGGGTCATAGCAGAGGGTTCTGACAAAACGTGGTCCACTGGAGGAGGGAATGGTAAACCACCCCAGTATACTTGCCGTGAGACCCTCTTGAACTGTATAAAAGGACAAAAAGTATACATAGGAGTAAATAAATAAAATTGGAATACCAAAAGATTATCATTAACGACAAAAATGAAGATCTCAAGTTAATAAATTTAGTGATTTTTCTATTTATGGGAAGATGCAAGAGTACATATCAATCTTTTGATATGTATCTTAACTATATAGGGCACTTGATTATCCTATCCTGTTTTTCTCCATCCTGAATTGCCTCAGGGTGCATGGTAGGTGTGGCTGTAGTAGGTAACTGGCTTGAAGGTCATAATGTCCTGTTTACTGACTGATCTGGCAGGTGGCATTTTTCATCCACAGTAGAAACCTGGTTATTGATCTAAATTCAATTAACTGGACATTGTGTAAATCACTTTGTGAATGAGGTAGACACACCTTCCTCATGTCAATTGCAAAACAAGGTCTTTTTCTCCAAAACAAAAATAAACACGTATGCTAATCAAAGATGGTTAATTCTTTTGTACATCTTATCAAGGTTAATAATATTAGATTTAGGTCATACCAATAGGTCATACCAATAACACTATTCTAAAAGCACCTGTCTAAAGTGCATATAGAAAATAGTGTCTCTAGGGAGTCCCTGGTGGTTCAGACTGTAAAGTGTCTGTCTACAATACGGGAGACCTGAGTTCGATCCCTGGGTTGGGAAGATCCCCTGGAGAAGAAAATGGCAACCCACCCCAGTACTATTTCTTGGAAAATCCCATGGACAGAGGAGCCTGGTAGGCTATAGTTCATGGGGTCGCAAAGAGTCAAATATGACTGAGCAACTTCACTTCACTAAAGGGAGTCCCTTAAGCAAAAGTGATCATAGCTTTGAGTCTGTAACTCCCAAACTCTGAGCACAACTGACTGAACTATGAGCCCTAAAAGCAGCCCATCTGTTGGCTGGGAAGTGACCAATGAGAGACTGGATGGAGGCAGTTTTTCCCATTAGGAATGATAATGGTCATCTAAATCAACCAGATCCTCTTTCATGGTGGTTTGGATTTGAAATACAGAAAGTCCGGGACTTTCCTGGTGGTGCAGTGGTTAATAATCTGCCTTCTGATGCAGGAGAGGTGGGTTTGATTCCTGGTCAGTGAACTAAGACCTCACACACAGGTGTGACAGTAGTCATAAAAGCAGGTATGAACAGGGGCCAGGTGGCTGGAAATCACACATCTTGTAAACAGCAGGTGTTCATAGGCAGACAAAAGGAAGTAGGAACTTCCAGACTGACAGGAATCCACACATCTTGAGTGATAAGATTCTGGGACTCAGACAAAGAAAGGTGGGAAAGGCAAGAATCTCCTGTATCTGAGTGTAACCTGATGGTCACTGTGCTCCATGAAATTAGGCTTACAGATAAGTACCCATCACACAGCCATGACAGTTCTGATTTGAGCTAAATAAGTAAAATCACCCCACCCCTTGGGAAATTGGAGCTGGGATGAAAATCAGGGAGGTCTACCCTCAAACTCCTCCTTCCCCAGTGAATATTCCACCCTTTCATTTGTATGCCCCTCAGATCCAGCTTGCCAAAGAAACCCAGGGCAGCAGCTCTTCACATGCCTGCCCACTCTCCCTCTGAGGGTGTATCCTTGCTTAAATAAACTCTCACTTTACTCTCTTAACTTTGCTTTGCCTCCAAACTCTTTCACAGTGAAGTCTATGTGTGCATACTCAGTCATGCAGTCACATGGACTGTAACCCGCCAGGCTCCTCTGTCCATGGAGTTCTTCAGACAAGAATACTAAAGTAGGTTGCCACGCCCTCCTCCAGGGGATCTTCCTGACCCAAGGATCAAACCCACATCTCCAGTGTCTCTTGCATTGGCAGGAGGATTCTTTACCACTTTACAATGAAGGAAGAACCTTAAATCCACTGGCAACCTGGGGTCGGGGATGGATGGGGGAACTAAGTTGCAGTTTGCAATGAAGACCCAGAACAGTCAAAAAAAAAAAAAAAAAAAGCAAAGAAAAATCCATTGGATGTGGAGGAAGGAAAAAAAAAAAAAAAAAACAACCTGCATAGTGACAGAAAATATGTAAGTAGCAAGGTGATAGAATCCAGCAAGAAACTGAAACTATAAGTAGATAGAAATCATAAGACAGAGAAGAGAATTCCGAAACAGAAGGTGAAGATTCATGGAATAGAGACAAAGGAATTGAGTTGCTTTGTTATCAAGGATCCAAGGACTCTTACTTATGAGAAGGCAATGAGGAAGACTGAAGGCAAGCATGGGTTATGTTCCTAAATCCAAGTTGCTGACCTTGTACCAAGATTCAGAATCTAGGATCCAGGCTGCATATTCTTAGACTGAATTGAGCTAAGCCTGGTGCTGAAGATTTAACAGTATAATAGAAGAGAGAAAAAGCATGATACCCTAACAGACCGTACAAAGCCTCAGGTGTATTCTCTTCTCTTCCCACCCGATTTCATACCTTTGGGCTAAAGAAAAGAATCTAAAACATGAATATACAGTCCTAAAACTATAGTTTAATAATATAAAACAACTTGAGATACAGTAAGAATTAAAAGAGAAGTTATTCCACACTTCAAGAGAGCAAATGAAATTTCTGGAAAGAGCTTCGCACTTTATATATAAGCAAAGTCAAAATACATAGCACAGTAACTAGATTGAGAACATTGTCCAATAGACTAAAGAGAAATAATAGCTGATGAACTCAATCTGGAATAAAAAAAGAAATAACTCAAGTATCAGAAAAAGATTCTCCACAAATCCTTTGTGCTAGAGAAGACCCTCCTAAGTAACTAAATTAAATAGACTAAGACCTCCAAGATAAAATAATTTATTATCTTTTAATATTTTTATTTATTTATTTGGCTCTGCCAGGTCTTAGTTGCAGCACTTGGGATCTTTGATCTTCCTTGCAGCATGCAGGATCCTGAGGTGTAGCATGCAAATGCTTTAGTTGCATAGGTGGCAATCTAGTTCCCTGACCAGGGATGGAACACAGGCCCCCTGCACTGGGAGCATGGAATCTTAGCCACTGGACCACCAGGGAAGTTCTCAAATTATTTTTAAAAAAGAAATTTAAAAAAGGAATTTCAGAGCTAAATTAAATTTAGAAATAAAACTGTATTAAGAAGTTGGGGAGTGGTAATTGGGGGAAGTTGGAGAATGTTAGTCATTCTATTTTTAAAAGGAAGTTAAGATAAAATTGCCATGCTATTTCACAATAATAATGATGCCAATAACTTAATATTTTTCACAATACTATTTTTTAACTTTAGAGGGATCATTTAGAAAAACAATAATTTGTACAGTGAATTATTTTATATTCAATTTCTTTGTGCTTCTTTTCTTTCTTTTTAATTTGCATAAATTAAATTAACAATTCTGTTAATATCAATTATATAATGATGCCATTTTAAGAGTTTTTCTGATTTTATAATGATCTTCCTGTGTACACAAAGACATTTGAAATGGCATTTATCTAATGGAAATTATAGTTATTTTTGGAGAATAGGATTGATTTTAGGTAATTTAAAAATATTCCTCTGTGTGATTTACTACATTACTTTAATCCCATAATCAGAGTATGCATCAGTTTCATAAAATTAATAAATCTATTTAAAATATGACCAGACAGAATTTTGCCCATATCTTGAACTGAGGTTCACAAATATGTCACTTCCTTTTTCTTCAGCAGTGATCAGAGACTATTTCAAGGAGTATGAGACAATAATGCAAAAAATCTTTAGTGCCTTCTCAAAGAAAATAAATATCAAGATATTTTCACATTTTTTCACAACATTATCAAAACTTATTGAAATGCTAAAAGGTTTCCATTGTCTTTTTAGTGTCTGTTTCATTTATTTCCACTCTGGTATTTATAATTTCCTTCCTTCTCCTGACTTTGGGCTTCATTTATTCTTTTTTGTTGTTGTTGTTTTACATGTAAGGTTAGAGTGTTCATTTGTGGTTTTCTTGTTTCTTATGTTGTATTGTCATAAAGTTTCTCCTTAGTACCTCTTTTGTTGCATCCTATAGATTTTTGGTATGTTGTATTTTCATTTTCATTTGTCTTCACATCAACAGTTGAATGGATAAAGAGGATGTGTTGTATATATGACGCTGGAATACTATTTGACCAATAAAAAAGATAACGTCTTGCCATTTGTGACAACATGGATGGCTTTTGAGGGTATTGTACTAACTGAAGTAAAATATACAAAGGAAGACAAATGTATGATTTCACTTATATGCAGAATATAAAATACAAACAGGCAAAATAAATGAAGCAAACAAACAAAAACAGACACCAATTACACAAAACCAATTACGGAGAACGGAGTAGTATTACCAGAGTGGAACGGATAGGGGAATGCAATTTGGGAAAGGGGATCAATGGTATGGTCATGACGGAAACTAAAATTTTGGTGGTGAGCACACTTCAGCATACACAGATGTAGAAATACAGTGTTGTATATATGAAACTTAAACAACAAAAACAACACAAGTCAAGAACCTGAAGATGAACTAAAGTCTTGACCTTTAAGTTTCTATGAAGAAAATCTACATTTAAATAGAAAAAAAAAAAAACTTAAGGAATGCAATTTCAATGACTATCTCACTCAACTGTTTAGTTTCACTATTTTGTTTTATTTTTTAAATTTGAGTGTTCGTGTATCCACCATAGAAGCTGAAGAACATGGAAGATAATGTCCAAAGAAAAAAGCCCAGTACTCATAGGAAATATTTCATGCTACTCAACAGGGAGGATCCATGGGATCCGTGAAGTTGATCTACTGGTGCCAGATAATGATGCCTTGAGTGTGCTACATGTCTCTGCAAGCAGTGGAATTTTGGCTCCCAGAGTAAACATTGTCACCCTCTTCACACTACTTAGGCTCTGTCACTCATGTACATTTGCATGAATTTGAGAATAAAAATTATCATCAGAAGCATCAGGTTCACATGTCAAGAATGACACATGGAATCAATAACTGGAAGCAAGATATATAACTGACAGGAAAAGAAACCTCGAATACAAGAGTATAAATCAACTAAATCATTCTCTAAGGACACACATGAACTTTATAAATGATACACTGAGGTAGGTGATCAAGGACAGTCATTGAGCATGCTTTGTCTTTGAGAATCACAGCATTTCAAGATAAGAAAAATCAAGAACAAATGAGAATGGCTCCATGTCTTTGCCACTGCAGAGTTGCTGTCAACCACCAAATCTATGTGCTTTTCCACTCCAGATTCAAATTCCCAAGGTGACAGCAATTCTATCTGTTGCCTCAGGAGGAGTGTTTCATCTAACACTGCCAGCAAGATGTCATTGAGAGTTAGCCTAAATGCTTCCATTATTTTCATTCCATTACTCCTAGTTATCCCCTACTGGGCCATTCTAAATACTGTAATTTCACTCTCATCAGTTTTTATTTCTTTCACATATTCACAGGCTATCATTATTTCCCCCTGCTTTTGACTCTAAGCTCTTCTAATTGTTTCTTGTAAGTAAGACCTTCCATCCTTTTTTTCCTCTGAAGACATAGTGGTGAGTATAAGGGTGCCTTTTATTTTTTTTTTCATTGCATGGGAAGAATATGGTCTATTTATAAAACTTTCTCAGGAGATAAATCACCTAGATCACAGGAGCTGAAAGTTTTTGACAATGCATTACTTGCTCTACTGATGATGCTTGAATTCAGGGGCTGTTCTCATAAAAATTGGTTCTTATGGATCATTTGACACAGCCTATGGTGTTGACAGTATCTCAGACAATCCTTCATTGGCTGGCTTTGTCCATGTTCACCACAGCATTTCTATGATTCAAGTAAGTTGCAGTGAATTTGTGAGCTTCAGATTGGATACCAGCAAGAAATTCATGAGATGTGTCACTAATGAGAACAGAGTTTATTGGGCTGTGATGAGTTCAGTTTCTATTATTCAACTGTTAAGCGGGATGCCCTCCCAAAAGTGACTCATAAAACATACCCTGAGATTCATCCATGATTCCTCCTTTCATTTGAAAAGTTCTGAGATGTGGTCTGGATGATGGTAAACTAATGTTTTTCATGCTCTCTGAGCTAGATGAGATCATTACTGTCCAACTTCCCAATTCAAATTAGGTCCTGGGGCTTAGCTGCATGTGTATCAAGATGGTGCAGAACTCCCCTGTGACAATGAATTGAACAGCTTCCATCTGTAACAGAATGTTTTCTCCCATCCATATTTTACACAGTTGGGCCACAGAAGCAGATAGCTATTGGCAGCAGTTAGCTCATAATCCACAGTGTAAGGAAGGTCTTTGCTACCGCTGCTAAGTCGCTTCATTTGTGTCCAACTCTGTGCGACCCCATAGATGGCAGCCCACCAGGCTTCTCCGTCCCTGGGATTCTCCAGGTAAGAACACTGGACTTGGTTGCCATTTCCTTCTCCAGTGCATGAAAGTGAAAAATGAAAGTGAAGTCGTTCAGTCGTGTCCAACTCTTAGCAACCCCATGGACTGCAGCCTACCAGGCTTCTCTGTCCATGGGATTTTCCAGGCAAGAGTACTGGAGTGGGTTACCATTGCCTTCTCCAAGGAAGGTCTTTAGGATAATGCATATTCTGAAGCCAGCCAGAATAGGGTATTCTGAAAAGTAAAGTGTAGATGTTCAAAAGAAAATGAAGGTGAAATTCTTCTAAGAAAATGATGTAGACAGTATTCATCATCCTCAACTATTCCTTAATGTTTTCTATTAACTTCCATGAGTGTTTCCAGACAACACACTGTAGAATTTCCTTCTTGGCCAAATTTTCATTTTTTGTTTTTAGTTTGGGGTACTTTTCCCTGAGTTTCAGTTCAGTTCAGTTCAGTCACTTAGTCATGTCTAACTCCTTAAGACCCCAGGGACCACAGCACACCAGGCCCTCCTGTCCATCGCCAACTCCTGGAGTTTACTCAAACTCATGTCCATTGAGTTGGTGATGCCATCCAACCATCTCATCCTCTGTCATTCCCTTCTGCTCCTCCCTGAGTTTACTCATTTCTTTTCTTCTTCTCATCCCTCTAAATATGGCTGTTTCCCCAAGAGCTTTTTCTTCAACTGGAGGTTTGATTTCCCATCATTTTCACATTGGGAATTCATACTCACTTTATCAGCTAGCTTTATAAGAGTGACTCCCAAATCTCTGATCTATGGTTGAATAACATTCCATTGTATTTATGTACAGCAGAAACTGACACAACATTCATTGTAAAGCAATTATCTTACAATTTAAAGAAAACAAAAAACGAAAAAACTTCCAATCTATCCCTGAGGTACAGAAATGTATATCCAACTGCTTGCTAGAAATCACCTGAAATTCTGTCAGGCAACTCAAATGTAGAATTCCTCAAACTGAATTAAACTCTCTCCCTATCTTTCCTATGTTTGTTTCATGACTTCATTTCCCCACTTATTACCTTCCAAACCTCAGTATCATTTTTGAATCTTCTTGTCTTCCCTGTTTTTCCTCTTTCCCTAATAAAATCCCTAATAAAGTAATTTGCTGCCAGTTCCACTTATTTTCAAAATAAAATCCTTCAACACATTTACCAAGATCTATTAAACCTACTTTCTACCATATCTCCCCACATCCATTACTTCCTGCTCTGAGCAGTCTGCTTTTTTTCTATGTGTACTAATATGTGTTAGATAAGAGAACATTTTTAGTATCAAATGTGTTGGACAAATGTGGACTAAAAAAGATACTTAACCTCAGAAATTCTCTAGCATTTAACAACATTACGTAGATTGTGCGTGAATAGAATATTCAGTGTTTGTAAAACTTACTGATAGTGAAATTCTTTTTTTGAAAGGAACAAGTGTTGTTTGGAACACACAACATGTTGCTAGCTTTATCCACCTAAAATAGTGACTTTCATAAATTTATGATTTTTAAAAATTTAGTAAATTCAAAATAGAATCAAATGTCCTTAGCCCAATAAAGAGTTTCTATTTAATAACAACAATAATAAATAACATCCTTGGGTTTGACATATATACGCTGCTATGTATAAAATAGATAACTACTGAGAATTTACTGTCTACCATAGAGAACTTAACTCAGTCCCCTATGATGACCTAAATGGGAAGGAAATCCAAAAAAGAGGGGATAAAAGTAGATGTACAGCTGATTCACTTTGCTATACAGCAGAGACTAACACAACATTGTAAAGCAACTATACTTCAATAAAAGTTTTAAAACAAAAAAAGAAAGAAAGAACATCCTAAGTAGGGAAGTGTCTGAAGCACTTCCTTTAGAATCGGGACTAAAAAACATTCATACCACTCATTTCAACACTGTACAGGAGGTCTGAGCCAGCAACTAAGACATTAAGTCACGAGGATTAGAAAGAAGGAAATAGCATCTTACCATTTGTAGATGACACAATACTCTTCATGGAAAATCAACCAAAGAATCTCCATATAAATCATGAAGAGGCATTTTATGGAAAAACAAATATATGAGTAGACGGTCAACTAAAAGTAATTGAGAGGTACAAACCAAAACTGCTTTAAGGGCTCATTTCATGCAAATTTTGTGGGTAAAAATTAAGAAGCCTGACAACATCAAATGTTTGGTAGACAAGATTTTATCTTTTATCTTTCTGATGGGAGTTATTTTGAGTTCCAGAACCCAATCCCAGTGTATCTGTATGAATAACCCCAAGCACTTCTCAGACACAAGCAGGGTGTCTGAGATTTTAAGTCAATTTGGATATTGTCGGATAGGTCCGTTGATTTAGAATCCACCTGTAATGAAGGAGACCCTGCTCCATTCCTGGGTTAGGAAGTTCCCCTCAAAAAGGGATGCACTACTCACTCCACTATTCTTGGGTTTCCCTGGTGGCTTAGATGGTAAAGAATCAGCCTGCAGTGTGGGAGACCTGGGTTCAATCCCTGGGTTTGGAAGATCTCCTGGAGGAGGGCATGGCAACACACCCCAATATTCTTGCCTGGAGAATCCCATGGACAGAGGAGCCTGGTGGGCTACAGTCCGTGGGGTCACAAAGAGTCAGACTTGACTGAGTGACTAAGCATAGCACAGCACCAGCACTGTTAGATTCCATAGATTGAGGGTTCAGTGCTATATACCTTAGACCCCCAACACACACATACTTCAGATGCCAGTGGTAAGCCTAGGTCATTACCTGTTCTTCTAAATTTTAGACAAAGGAACAATCAGTTTGCGAGGAATTGGCAGGACAAACAAAAAAACTTAGGTTTTTGTGAAGAAGCTATTAAAGAGTTTAATTAGTTAAGAATATATTAAATAGAGTTTTAGCTTGGGGTGGAAAATGAAAGAGGTAAAAGCTTTGCTTATACAGGCTTCTAGGACTTAATTCACTACTTCTGGCATTTTTCTACTTTCAGGAGATAGAAAGGAGAGTCAAAGTGTACCTCTTTCATTGGCCATTTGTTAAGTAACTTTAATTCAAAATAATTAATATGTTATTGAGGCACATTTTAGGGGGACATTTAGGGTTCCCATCATATGCACAAGAATATATAAATTATAATGCCAAGTAAATATGAATAAAATGTGATATTATCATTGGAATATTATACAACAATCAATATTTTAAGCTATGCTGCTGCTGCTGCTGCATCGTTTCAGTCGTGTCCGACTCTGTGCATTCCCATAGACGGCAGCCCACCAGGCTCCCCCATCCCTGGGATTCTCCTGGCAAGAATACTGGAGTGGGTTGCCATTTCCTTCTCCAATGCATGCATGCTAAGTCGATGCAGTCATGTCCGACCCTGTGTGACCCCATGGACAGCAGCTCACCAGGCTCCTCTGTCCACGGGATTCTCCAGGCAAGAATACTGGAGTGGGTTACCATTGCCTTCTCCATTTTAAGCTATATGTATATGTAATATATGGAGAAATTTTAACATTATAGTATTGAATAAAAAGCTAAGTCCCAGAAGATTACAAATAGCCTAAGATTATTTTTATAAACATTAAAATACCTAAACAACATGCTTTGTGGAATATATATATATATATATATATATATATATATGATAAAATATCATGAGAAAAAAAGTTTAAAGATGGCAGTTACCTCAGACAGGAAAGTGCAGAAAAATAGTATAAGGAAAGTCACAAAGAATGTAATAAACCAAGGATTACCATTAATCCAGTTCTATTTAGCTGTATTTAAAATGAACAAATAAAATTCAAGGACTGAAAATTAAATGGCAGAGGGAGAGAAGGAATCCTTGGTTCTTGGCTTGAGCAACTAAGTGAATGATCATTCCATTTACTGAAATGGAAGAACAACATTTCATTTTGAGTTTTTCAGGGAGCAAAAGTAATTTTCCCTAAAACCTCTGAGTTCTTAGCTAAGGCCCTGTAATAAAAGATGTCTTAACAAGAGAGAAACAAACAGAAATTTAATAACATGTATACCTGACGTATACATGGAACATACCCAGGAGAAAATGTGTAACTCCCCAAAGGAGCTTAGAATTCAAAATTAAATACCATCTTAATAGAGAGAAGAGGGGTTATAGGCCTCTTAGGGGAGAGTCTGTGATTTTTAGAACCTTTAGAAAAAGAGATGTAAGGTGTGATAGTTTGTGACAAAGTTTGTCTTGGTGTGGTGTCAATTTATAGTATCCTGTGACTGTTGAGGCTTTACTGTTGATGGATCTCATGGAAAGGCGATTTAATACAGTTGAATTCATTTTAGAAGTTCTGTCTTTAGGCAGATAAGGGGAGTTCAGAGAAAGACTCTCCCTACAAGTTCTGTTTTTCAAGTACCTACAGCTCATCTATTCAATATACAGAAGTGGCATATTTAGGGATGGCATATTCTATTATTGGACTTCCCTCATGACTGAAACAGGTAAAGAATCTGCCTGCAATGTGGGAGACCCAGGTTCAATCCCTGGGTCAGGAAGATCCCTTGGAGGAGGAAATGGTAACCCACTCCAGTATTCTTGCCAGGGACAGAGGAGCTGGTGGGCTACAGTCCGTGTGGTTGCAAAGAGTTGGACAGGACTGAGTCTCACACACACACACACATACACGTACACAAACACATTCTATTGCCTTTCAAGTTGAGTGTGAAACATCTATGTGTAGAAGTCAGAAACTCACAGTGGGTTCAGGACTCAATTGAACACTGAAGACATGGAGGAGCAGCTGCTACTGCCAAGATCCTTATTACTCTCTTTTTCTTTGCCTGGTCACACAGCTAGACTGCATGTGCCAGCCAGCCTTGCAATTTGATAATAATCACATGACTAAGTTCTAGCCAATGTAGTTTGAGAGGATATGATATGGCTCTTCTACCATATCCTTTTTCGTCCTGAGGCCCCAAGGGTGGTATAGCCATAAAATGGAAAAAACCAATGTCCTGTAATCACTTTAAAGAGCAAAATCACCCACAAATCATGCCTGCCTTGAAGAGTTACATGGTCAAAAAATAAACTTTTATGCTTGAAATAGTTTATATTTTTAGAAACATATAAATTTTATATATCAAATTGTGTGTGTGTTTGTGCATGTGTGCTCAGTTATGTCCAACTCTTTGTAGCCCATCAGGCTTCTTGGCCCATGGAATTTTCCAGGCAAGAATACTGGAGTGGGTTGCTGTTTCCTTCTCCAGGAGATCTTCCCGACCCAGGGGTTGAACCCATGTCTCTTGCATCTCCTGCCCTGGCAAGCGATGTCTTACCACTAGGCCACCTGGGAAGCCCCAATAAAATTGCATGTCAATTTATTAATACATTGACTTTAATAAGTGTTAACATATGTATTAATAAATATTAGTATAAATACCTAAATTTTAGCATATTATCTATGTGTCAAAGCAGTTAAATCTATACCACCTAAAACGGGAATTAACATTTTCAAGTGCAGTACTGCTCTAACAAAATCTGATAAAATATGTAGCAATGAAGGACTGATTGGGCTCACAGCAGGTAGTTCAGAAATAGATTTTACAGTCTGCAAAGATGGAGGCACGTTAGGTAGAACTGTCACCTTCAATCACTTGGAAAGATCAAAGGCATACTGAGTCTATTGCTCTGGAAGCAGCAGATGGAATGTGTCAAAATACCAGTACTTACTGGTCGTTTCTTGCTGCTTATAGGAAGTCATTACAAGCAAAAGTTTGCAAACAGAAGCTAAAGAATTACGGGACTGAAGAAGCCAATTTCTTATAGATTGCAAAGAACAGGAGACAATTTAAAGAAGGCCTATTAAAACTACTCACTTAAAAAAAGAAAAGGAACTCAGCCTTGTGGCAAAGATAAAGATTTTTATATATCTACCCAAGCCTTTTATTTCAGATAGCCCCAAGGTAAGTGCCATTAATTTAGGAGAAAGGGACATGTGTACAAAGAAGAAAAGAAATATGGAGGATGCATCTAGGCAAAAGCTTAGGACATTGTTGCTGCTATCCAGAACTCCCTAGAAACAAATAGATGAAAAGCCTACTAAGTTTTTCAGAGAATTGCATTGCCAGTGAAAGCACAAGCTTGACCTAAAGATGCCTTTAACCACTCAAGTCATAAAACATCCCAGGGGCTCAAAACTTGCACCAGCAGCAAGCAGGCTACAAAAGCTCCATATGGGCCCCTCTGTGCGCTTAAGAGATATCCAGGAGAGAAACAGGCAAGGAAGAGCATCTTCCGCAAAGGGAGCTCTTCGCAAAGAGCAAAAGGAGGATATGATGATTCTAGTCAAGGAACTTTCTTCACTGCCTGTTCCCAAGATCCCATCATGGCAATGGAACAGACTGATAACTGCTTTATAGCTTTCTCTTTTTGAATGTAAGTTTCTATTGTGATTTTCCTACCCCTATTCCACTAATGCATATTGGGTGTGTCTAGAGGTTGGTAACCATGAGAGATTTTATACCCCAGGGTGCATTCGCCTGATGCACAGCAAACCAAACACTGAGATGCTGAGGTTTGTGGCAGAGTTTATTCACAAGGCAGTCAAATGAGGAGACAGGAAATCAAGCCTCAGATCCAACTGCCTGAAGGCAAGGGGTTGGGAATATTTATGGGATAAAGAAGCAGGATGGTCTTAAGCATGGTGAAGGGTGACGGGAGGTAGAGAAAAAGTGAGGTAATTGGTGTTTTTATGCAGGTGTACCTGAGCTACATGCCTCTTCATGGCATGTGTGTTAAAAAATGGAGGCATTTTGTATTATCTGTGGATGGAGTTTTTGGTTCTGTGACATCAAAAGGCTATTCATCATCGTGCAGGCCTAGTTTTAGTGTCAGTCGTCCAAACCAGTCTTAGCTGACTTAAACTGGATAAGAGCTGACTCCAGGTTCCTGAAAAAACAATTTAAGCCCCCATTACTATAGCTACCCATATGTTGAAGGCAACATCTATGGGGTGGTTAAGAAGTCTTGCAATAGGCTACCTAGGCTACCTGAGGCTTGGAGGGTATACAATTAAATAAAGAGAAAAAAGAAAAGAAACAAAATGACTAAGGTGCATATAATCAGTGAAGGCAGTTTATAAGCTAAGGAGTTTTTTACAATCAGTTTCCTAATCTGTTGTTCTGTAAGACAGGGTCAAGAAATTCTGCTGGTAACCAGCTGTTAATCATATGGGGCGCAGTTTCAAAGGGGACATTTTGCAGCATCTGGAGACACTTTTTTGGTGTCACAACTGGTGAGGTTGGGGGTTGCCACTGGCATCAGTGGGTAGAGGCCAAGTATGGTGCTAAACTTAGATAGCATCACTGACTCAGTGGACATGAGTTTGAGCAAACTCTTAAGATGGTGAAGGAGAGGGAAGCCTGGTATCTTGCAATCCATGGGGTTGCAAAGAGTTAGACATGACTGAGCGACTGAACAGCAACAAAATAGTGCTAAACATTACACAGGGCATCCGCTACATGAAGAACACCCAAACCATCTGCCTTCATGAATTTTACCTTTTGGATTTAGGTGAGGTTATGTGGCTACTTTCTACCCAGTGGAGCAGAAGCGATGTGTTTTGTGGCTGGTGATTTCAAGAGAATAGGTGGGTCTCCTTCTACACTGGCTGTATAGACGTAACTCCTAATGATGATGGAGTCACAGAATGAAAAGGACTGGGTGTTTCATTCACCACCCACTGACTAGAACATCACCTTTGAAGGAGCATTGATATATTCTGTGTCTGTTTACTATGGTAACCCTGCCTGTCTTTATTAAGATGGTGCTTTAGAGACTATATTTTAAAGAAAATAATTTGTGAATATATAAAACATCATTCCTGGGTGTTCATTGGAAGGACTGATGCTGAAGCTGAAATTCCAATACTCTGGCCACCTCATGCGAAGAGTTGACTCATTGGAAAAGACCCTGATGCTGGGAGGGATTGGGAGCAGGAGGAGAAGGGGACAACAGAGGATGAGATGGCTGGATGGCATCACTGACTCGATGGGCATGAGTTTGAGTAAGCTCCAGGAGTTGGTGATGGACAGGGAGGCCTGGCGTGCTGCGATTTGTGGGGTTGCAAAGAGTCAGACATGACTGAGTGCCTGAAATGAAGTGAGCTGAACTGAACTGAACTGAAAACATCATTAGCCACTCATTAGCCACTTTTTCTCTCTTCATTTGTGTGTCTTGTATTCAAATGAATATTTAATGTACACAGAATTGTATAAAGTCTATCTCCATGTGCAAGAAGAAAAGAGCATTGCCCGACTTTAAGGGACCCACAGTCTGTTGGGGAAATTAGATACTTAAAATGATAGCTAACATTACAAGATAGAGAGTTCAGGAAGTATTTGCTTTTGAATGTCATTGGTTTGTCCCCATAGCTTCTACATCCAATGGTAGTTATAAATGTAAATGCCAGCCATAGCCTTGACATATTAAACATAACCATTTTTTCCCTCATTCCACATTTGTGAAAGAAGGGGAAATTCCATTAAACAATAAAGAAGAGAAAATCAGAGGGGAGAGAATCTGCTGCTTCCTTGGGGAGAACCTATTCAAAGGCAATCTCTTTTGAGAGATCTGTGTTCTCACCTAAAACGATGGGGACAGGGAGCCATGATGGGTACTCACTAAGGAACCATCATGGACTGAAGCTCTGAAGAGGCAATATTTCCAAACTCTGAGAATATGAGTTTCTCAGAGTAAGGAGGATACAGTTAGGAAGAAACATGAAACATTGCTACCCAGCCAATAATTAATGAAACAACAACAAAAACAAAACAAATGGAAGCAGAAAACTGGTATTTTTAATATTTTGCAGTTTTTAACAAGTCCCATGTACTAGGCACTTAAGGCAAGCTAAACACTCTGCTCAGTGGTTTTAAACATCGTTTTTTTTTAATTTTTTCATTTATTTTTATTAGTTGGAGGCTAATTACTTACAATATTGTAGTGGTTTTTGTCATACATTGATTTGAATTAGCCATGGATTTACATGTGTTCCCCTTCCCGATTCCCCCTCCCACCTCCCTCCCCATCCCATCCCTCTGGGTCCTCCCAGTGCACCAGCCCTGAGCACTTGTCTCATGCATCCAACCTGGGCTGGTGATCTGTTTCACCCTTGATAGTATATTTGTTTCAGTGCTATTCTCTTGAAACATCCCAGCCTCGCCTTCTTCCACAGAGTCCAAAAGTCTGTTCTGTACATCTGTGTCTCTTTTTCTGTTTTGCATATAGGGTTATCATTACCATCTTTCTAAATTCCATATATATGTGTTAGTATACTGTATTGGTCTTTATCTTTCTGGCTTACTTCACTCTGTATAATGGGCTCCAGTTTCAAACATCTTATTTAAACCCCAATAACCCTGGTGGCTCAGACAGTAAAGAATCTGCCTACAATGCAGGAGACCTGGGTTTGACCCCTGGATCAGGAATATCCCCTGGAGAAGGAAATTGCTACCCACTCCACTATTCTTGCCAGAAGAATCCCATGGACAGAGGAGCCTGTCAAGCTATAGTCTATGGGATTACAAAGAATCGGACACGACTGAATGACCATCATCATTATTATCTGGGACTTCCCAGGTGGAACTAGTGGTAAAGATCCCACCTGCCAATGCAGGAGATGTAAGAGATGCGAGGTTCGATCCCAGGGTCAGGAAGATTCCCTAGAGGAGATGATGGCAACCCACTCCAATATTCTTGCCTGGGAAACCCCATGAACAGAGGAGTCTAGTGAGTTACAGTCCATGGGGTCAAAAAGAGTCAGACACCCCTGAAGTAACTTAGCATGCATGCACCATTATTATCTCATATTCATTTCACAAAATGAGAAAACTGAAGATCAGGAAAGAAAAATGTTATGTCCAAAGTCATTCACCCAGCATAAGATATTGCTGGAAGTCAAAGAGACCTCTTTGAGTCTAGAAATATTGTTTAAATTAATCTTTATGACACAGTTTCTTTACACTGTGTTAGTTTCTGCTGCACAGCTAAGTGTATCAGCTGTGTGTATGCATGTGTTCCCTCTTTTTTAGATTCCCTTCCCATTTAGGTCACCCCAGAGCACTAAGGAGTGTCTATAGACATGCTGACCATGTGGTCAAGCTCTGGTGATTTGAAACTTGTCTTCAAGTAGAGGTCAGTTAGCAGAAAGTGCAGCATCATGGAGGGACTACAGTGGTTGAAATGAATTGACCAGAACCTGTCCCTGTTGGCTATTGCCGAATAACAAAGTACCACGTAGTGATTTAAAAATATTTTATTAATTTTTGTTTTGCTCAGACTCTTGTGGGAAGGATATTAGGAAAGGCTCAGATGGGCAGTTTGAACCATGCAGCATCAACTGGTGGCCAGGACTGGAGGAACCACGGCCAAGGTCTCTTCATCTACACACCTGGTACCTTGGTGCTTCTCTCTCTCTCTCCCACCACATTGCATTTCCACACTAGCCTGGAGCCTCAGGGTAGACACAAATCTTACAAGATTGCTGGCTTCCATGAAGGAGACGTATGAAGCTGCCAGGACAGCTAAGGGCTATGCTCAAGAAATAAGCACAGATTCACTTCCACCATATCTATTCATCAAAGTAGTACAGAAGATGCCTAGATTTAAGTTGATGGAGGAATAAACTCCACCTCTTGGTCCAGGACTGGCCAGGGCGCACAGCAGGGGAGCACAAGCAATGCGAGATAATGTGGCCACCATCTCTGTCAAAGGCAACCTGCCCTACGGGCAGACAGTCTTAAGAGGCGGTGTTGCAGGACACACAGGAAACAGTACCAGAAGATTATCAGACAAAAATAAAGCTTTTCCAACCAAAGACACCTTCCATCCAGCAGCACCAAGACAATGCTGTAATAGCTAAACACAGAGGAAGACATAGAATAAGGACAGTTTTTAAAAAGTAGAAGTGGTTCTTAAAGTTTAGAAGATATGTGTTTCAAAAAGTGGGCTTGATTGAAAATGAAAATTAAGGCGTAGTAAAAGGAGTGCTAGAGATTACTGTACCCAGCAAGGATCTCATTCAGATATGAAGGAGAATTCAAAAGCTTTACAGACAAGCAAAAGCTGAGAGAATTCAGCACCACCAAACCAGCTCTTCAACAAATGCTAAAGGATCTTCTCTAGACAGGAAATGCAGAAAGGTTGTATAAACGTGAACCCAAAACAACAAAGTAAATGACAATGGGACCACACCTATCAATAATTACCTTAAATGTAAATGGGTTGAATGCCCCAACCAAAAGACAAAGATTGGCTGAATGGATACAAAAACAAGACCCCTATATATGCTGTCTACAAGAGACCCACCTCAAAACAAGGGACACATACAGACTGAAAGTGAAGGGCTGGAAAAAAATATTTCACGCAAACGGAGACCAAAAGAAAGCAGGAGTCGCAATACTCATATCAGATAAAATAGACTTCCAAATAAAGGATGTGAAAAGAGACAAAGAAGGACACTACATAATGATCAAAGGATCAATCCAAGAAGAAGATATAACAATTATAAATATATATGCACCCAACATAGGAGCACCGCAATATGTACGGCAAACACTAACGAGTATGAAAGAGGAAATTAATAGTAACACAATAATAGTGGGAGACTTTAATACCCCACTCACAACCATGGATAGATCAACTAAACAGAAAATCAACAAGGAAACACAAACCTTAAATGATACAATGGACCAGCTAGACCTAATTGATATCTATAGGACATTTCACCCCAAAACAATCAACTTCACCTTTTTCTCAAGTGCACACGGAACCTTCTCCAGAATAGATCACATCCTGGGCCATAAATCTGGTCTTGGAAAATTCAAAAAAATTGAAATCATTCCAGTCATCTTTTCTGACCACAGTGCAGTAAGATTAGATCTCAATTACAGGAAAAAAATTGTTAAAAATTCTAACATATGGAGGCTAAATAACACGCTTCTGAATAACCAACAAATCATAGAAGAAATCAAAAAAGAAATCAAAGTATGTATAGAAATAAATGAAAATGAAAACACAACAACCCAAAACCTATGGGACACTGTAAAAGCAGTGCTAAGGGGAAGGTTCATAGCATTACAGGCACACATCAAGAAACAAGAAAAAAGCCAAATAAATAACCTAACTCTACACCTAAAGCAATTAGAGAAGGAAGAAATGAAGAACCCCAGGGTTAGCAGAAGGAAAGAAATCTTAAAAATTAGGGCAGAAATAAATGCGAAAGAAAATAAAGAGACCATAGCAAAAATCAACAAAGCTAAAAGCTGGTTTTTTGAAAAAATAAACAAAATTGACAAACCATTAGCAAGACTCATTAAGAAACAAAGGGAGAAGAACCAAATTAACAAAATAAGAAATGAAAAGGGTGAGATCACAACAGACAACACTGAAATACAAAGGATCATAAGAGACTACTACCAGCAGCTCTATGCCAATAAAATGGACAACTTGGATGAAATGGACAAATTCTTAGAAAAGTATAACTTTCCAAAACTGAACCAGGAAGAAATAGAAGATCTTAACAGAGTCATCACAAGCAAGGAAATCGAAACTGTAATCAGAAATCTTCCAGCAAACAAAAGCCCAGGACCAGATGGCTTCACAGCTGAATTCTACCAAAAATTTAGAGAAGACCTAACACCTATCTTACTCAAACTCTTCCAGAAAATTGCAGAAGAAGGTAAACTTCCAAACTCATTCTATGAGGCCACCATCACCCTAATTCCAAAACCAGACAAAGATGCCACAAAAAAAGAAAACTACAGGCCAATATCACTGATGAACATAGATGCAAAAATCCTTAACAAAATTCTAGCAAACAGAATCCAACAACATATTAAAAAAATCATACACCATGACCAAGTGGGCTTTATCCCAGGAACGCAAGGATTCTTTAATATCCGCAAATCAATCAACGTAATACACCACATTAACAAATTGAAAGATAAAAACCATATGATTATCTCAATAGATGCAGAGAAAGCCTTTGACAAAATTCAACACTCATTTATGATTAAAACTCTCCAGAAAGCAGGAATAGAAGGAACATACCTCAATATAATAAAAGCTATATATGACAAACCCACAGCAAGCATCACCCTCAATGGTGATAAATTGAAAGCATTTCCTCTGAAATCAGGAACAAGACAAGGATGCCCACTCTCACCACTACTATTCAACATAGTGTTGGAAGTTTTGGCCACAGCAATCAGAGCAGAAAAAGACATGAAAGGAATCCAGATAGGAAAAGAAGAAGTGAAACTCTCGCTGTTTGCAGATGACATGATCCTCTACATAGAAAACCCTAAAGACTCTTCCAGAAAATTACTAGAGCTAATCAATGAATATAGTAAAGTTGCAGGATATAAAATTAACACACAGAAATCCCTTGCATTCCTATACACTAACAATGAAAAAACAGAAAGAGAAATTAAGGAAACAATACCATTCACCATTGCAACAAAAAGAATAAAATACTTAGGAGTATATCTACCTAAAGAAACAAAAGACCTATACATAGAAAACTATAAAACACTGATGAAAGAAATCAAAGAGGACACAAACAGATGGAGAAACATACCGTGTTCATGGATCGGAAGAATCAATATTGTCAAAATGGCTATTCTACCCAAAGCAATCTATAGATTCAATGCAATCCCTATCAAGCTACCAACGGTATTTTTCACAGAACTAGAACAAATAATTTCACAATTTGTATGGAAATACAAAAAACCTCGAATAGCCAAAGTAATCTTGAGAAAGAAGAATGGAACTGGAGGAATCAACCTGCCTGACTTCAGACTCTACTACAAAGCCACAGTCATCAAGACAGTATGGTACTGGCACAAAGACAGAAATATAGATCAATGGAACAGAATAGAAAGCCCAGAGATAAATCCACGAACCTATGGTCACCTCATCTTTGACAAAGGAGGCAAGGATATACAATGGAAAAAAGACAATCTCTTTAACAAGTGGTGCTGGGAAAACTGGTCAACCACTTGTAAAAGAATGAAACTAGAACACTTTCTAACACCATACACAAAAATAAACTCAAAATGGATTAAAGATCTAAATGTAAGACCAGAAACTATAAAACTCCTAGAGGAGAACATAGGCAAAACACTCTCCGACATAAATCACAGCAAGATCTTCTATGACCCACCTCCCAGAATATTGGAAATAAAAGCAAAAATAAACAAATGGGACCTAATGAAAATTAAAAGCTTTTGCACAACAAAGGAAACTATAAGTAAGGTGAAAAGACAGCCCTCAGATTGGGAGAAAATAATAACAAATGAGGAAACAGACAAAGGATTAATCTCAAAAATATACAAGCAACTCCTGAAGCTCAATTCCAGAAAAATAAACGACCCAATCAAAAAATGGGCCAAAGAACTAAACAGACATTTCTCCAAAGAAGACATACAGATGACTAACAAACACATGAAAAGATGCTCAACATCACTCATCATCAGAGAAATGCAAATCAAAACCACAATGAGGTACCATTACACGCCAGTCAGGATGGCTGCTATCCAAAAGTCTACAAGCAATAAATGCTGGAGAGGGTGTGGAGAAAAGGGAACCCTCTTACACTGTTGGTGGGAATGCAAACTAGTACAGCCACTATGGAAAACAGTGTGGAGATTTCTTAAAAAACTGGAAATAGAACTGCCATATGACCCAGCAATACCACTTCTAGGCATACACACTGAGGAATCCAGATCTGAAAGAGACACGTGCACCCCAATGTTCATCGCAGCACTGTTTATAATAGCCAGGACATGGAAGCAACCCAGATGCCCATCAACAGATGAATGGATAAGGAAGCTGTGGTACATATACACCATGGAATATTACTCAGCCGTTAAAAAGAATTCATTTGAATCAGTTCTAATGAGATGGATGAAACTGGAGCCCATTATACAGAGTGAAGTAAGCCAGAAAGATAAAGAACATTACAGTATACTAACACATATATACGGAATTTAGATAGATGGTGGCGATAACCCTATATGCAAAACAGAAAAAGAGACACAGAAGTACAGAACAGACTTTTGAACTCTGGGGGAGAACGTGAGGGTGGGATGTTTTGAAAGAACAGCATGTATACTATCTATGGTGAAACGGACCACCAGCCCAGGTGGGATACATGAGTCAGGTGCTCGGGCCTGGTGCACTGGGAGGACCCTGAGGAGTCGGGTGGGGAGGGAGGTGGGAGGGGGGATCGGGATGGGGAATACGTGTAACTATATGGCTGATTCATGTCAATGTATGACAAAACCCACTGAAATGTTGTAAAGTGATTGGCCTCCAACTAATAAAATAATATTTAAAAAAAAAAAAAAAAAAAAAAAAAAAAAGTGGGCTTGAGTGAAGCCATTTGAATGCACTGATTGTTTATGTTAGCACCCACATACCAAACCCTATCTTAGGTACTGGGGATACAAAGATTATAAAACAATTTCTGACTTCAAGAAGTTCAGTCTTAAGGAAGCAACATGAGCCCTTTTAATCAATATCTTCTGTCACCACCTAGTCAAGGCTGAAACTGTGAAAACAGAAAGAGGAAGCAAAAAAGAATCAGGACAAAGAGAAACTTGCTTCACAAAATCAAAATCAGGGGAAGAAGAGGATGCTGATTCTTTGCCGGATTGAGGTCACATATTAAGTCATCTGAATTAAATATAAACATACACATTTTTGCCAAATCAGGGATGGGCAATATATGGTGTTTACTCTTCCTGTCCCTAGTACATCAGAGCAACATGTCCTCCTGAGGTCACAGGTGGCTTTAATGTCTTTTTAATACTGCATTCCAGGCAGCCACTGTCAGTCTATCAGGTTACCAAGAAGGTGACCTGCTCACCATCATGTTGGAGTGAAGGAGTCTCATTTAATATTTTTGAGTCTACCCTTCTGAGTTGACAACTGAACACATCTTAAGACAAGCTGTCATTCAGTTAGCGTGTTATCCTCGTGGTAAATCACCTGGGGATCTTTGATAAATTCGATTATCCAGATGTACCACACACAAAATACAAATCTCTAGGAATAGTCATATATATATATAGGGTTAACTTATATATATGTGTACATGCTAAATCGCTACAGTCGTGTCCGACTCTGTGACCCTAAGGGTTATAGACCTCCAGGCTCCTCTGTCCATGGGATTCTCCATCCAAGAACACTGGAGTCGGTTGTCATGCTCTCCTCCAGGGAATCTTCCCAACCCAGGATCTAACTCATGTCTTCTGCATCTCCTGCATTGCAGGTGGATTCTTTACCCAATGGGCTACCTGGGAAGCCCAATATACATACATACATACATATATATGTGTATATATGTGTGTGTGTGTGTGTGTGTGTGTGTGTATATATATATATATATATATATATATATATATATATAAAGTTCTGGAGATGACATTATGCAGCCAAGTTTGTGATCCGTTGTGCCTAAACAAGAAATGCTTCTTTGAATTTCTGGTACAAAGACACTATTCATACAGCAGGCTCTCAAAGGAAGATATTTACTGATTAAGGCATTGTCAGATGACTGGATTGTATTCCCAGTAGGTTTAAACTTCCACCTGATATCCAGATTTAGTATATTTCATACTTATTTCCATGTTTATATGCTGATAAAAGCTCTGAATTAATCAATACATTACTATCACAGTTTGTTGTTCCTAACCTTGTTGATTTTTCATTTTACATTAAGCAAACGAGGGCAGCAAGGAGTTTTTAAATATAATAATAATGGAGAAAGGAGTATATCGTTGTTTTGTTTCTCCTCTGGCATACTTGAAATATTGACATTATTGGAAAAAGTTGCCAAAACAAAAAAACACCAGAGGTAATAAAAAATGCCCCCATTAGAAAGGAGTTTATCACATCAAAATTAATGATTTTCAGCCAGTAACAATGCCAGTCTTTGGTTGTCAAGTTAACTCAATTTCAATTTAACTGAGCCACTCTATCATCCAAATCAGAGTAACAGACAGAGATGAATTAGGCGATTTCAGAGGCTGCATATACTATGTGCCCAGGGTAAGAATTAATCCTGGGGAATGCTTTTATTTCTTCATATTTTCTCTCTCATGCTTCTCTATTCCCTCTCTCTTTCTCTCTGTCATTCTTCTTTAAGAATTGTCTTTCTTAATTGCAGTGATGTTGATATCATCAAATTTCTTTTATTCAGTAGCTGTGATACTAATTTTCTTTGTCTCCCTTTGTAAAAAGTAGAGTGATACCATACTTTCAAGGGAACTATTATGTGGTCTCTGTCCCATTTAATGTGATCATCTTTTCTTCTGCATTGTTAAGTCTATGGCTATTTTAACAGCTATGGTATCTCTATTTAATTCTCCATGACATTATCAGCTTTAAGTCAGTTTGCAAAAATGGTTCCAGGCTTCCTTTTGTGTGTGTGAGAGAGTAAAATAGGACTAAAGGTCTCACACAAAGCTCAAATTGGCATTAATTGAAACATTGACTCAGCAGTCATTTCCTGAAAGCATAAACATCAAGGTAACCTCTCAGGCCAAAGGGATACAAAGATGGATGTGACATGATTTCTATACTCAAGAGTAAGTCTAACAGCATTCACTCTGATAAGGGCCATAAAGTCACAGGATAGCAAGACTGACTAGTTGTTGAAGACTCGCCTCTTCCCACTTCCTAGTTAGTTACGTCAAAGTCTGCTGTGAGGCCATTGTGTACACATGCAGTCATGTCTTTTCTCCACAACCATACAGTAAGCATCTTTCAGAACAGTCTAGTTTCTTCCTGTAATTTTAATAGATTTTGGAGTCTTCATGTGGCTCACCATACAGAATTGTATTTGAGAAAATTTTAATAGTGTAAGAGCAAAAGATATGTGCAATGTCAGAAACCTAAATTCAAACCCTGGGTTGGGAAGAATCCCTAGAGAAGGAAATCAATCCATTCCAGTATTCTTGCCTGGGAAATCCCATGGAGAGAGGAGCCTGGTGAGTTACAGTCCATGGGTCACAAAGACCCAGACATGACTTAGTGACTAAACAACAACAACAAGATGATAAAGTTGGTCCCAAGATTAGGTAAGGAACTGAATATTTATTTCAAAGTATTAGAAAATCAATGTTAGACTGCAGTCACTAGGAAAACCAGTTAGTGACCTGCTGCTGCTGCTGCTGCTGAGTCGCTTCAGTCGTGTCCGACTCTGTGCGACCCCATAGACGGCAGCCCACCAGGCTCCTCCATCCCTGGGATTCTCCAGGCAAGAACACTGGAGTGGGTTGCCATTTCCTTCTCTGAGTTAGTTCCCTACAGAATAATAAAGCTATAACCTTTGGGGTCATCTTGTCTACCATAGAGAAATCTACAATTCAATATGTAAGTTCATAGTATTTGCATGTAATTAATTTCAATAAGTAACAAATTCAAACACTGATATGTTTTCCTAGAGAATGAGATAACTCTTGGTTGGGCCTATTAACACAATGAAGCAGCATAACTTTCAGTGGACATGTTATATACATTTTTGCCTTATTCCAAGTTTTGAAAACTTTTTGTTAACAAAGTCTAGTGACCGTGGTAGTTAGGTTATAAATATGTTGAAGTAGAAACCCTATCTTCTATGTTTTGAGTGTTCCTTAATGTATATATGCATTAACATTAAATAAATATCTAATAAGGACTTCCCAGGCAGTGCTAGTGGTAAAGAAAAGTGCTAGTGGTAAAGAACACACCTGCCTATCCAGGAGATATTAAAAGATGCAGGTTCAATCCCTGGGTCAGGAAGAGCCCTTGAAGGAGGGCATGGCAATCCACTCCAGTATTCTTTCCTGGAGAATTCTATGGACAGTCTGGTGGGCTACAGTCCATAGGATTGCAAAGAGTCAGAAATGACTGAAGCAACTTAACACATACACACACACACACACATGTGCAAATATTTAACAATGGCTTTCCTTGCTAGTCATTAAGCATAGGAGATGATATAGGAAAAGTCTTTTCTCTGGAAATGTTCACACATCAGAGAACATACTCAATATATTCTTGTTGATTGTTGAAAAAGATGCACACTATATTTATCAAAATATTTAAGAGATTAGATTCTGGCTGCCTGAATCAGAATCCGTATAGCTCTGTGATCTTGGCAAGTCTCTTACTCCTTTGAGCTTCAGTTGCTTCAGTTGTATAAGAAAGACAAAAATAACAATATATTCACAAAATATATATGATTATTTAATGAGTTAATACTTTAAAAAGAGCCTAGCACACAGTAAGTGTACAATAAGTTTTAGCTAGCTTTACTATTACTACAATACACTATTGCAAACTGCTTAATGGGATTTCAAAGATGAAACATGGAAGTAAGATTATCGTATTAAATGAAGGAAGTCCTACAGAGAAAGGCAAACATTATATGATATTGTTTATATGTAGAATCTAAGAAACAGTACAAAGGAACAAAGCAGAAAAAGACTTACAGACACAGAAAACAAACTTACGGTTACCAAATTGGGAAGGGGGGTGATAGGGAATAGGAAATTAGCAAATGTAAACAATACTATATATAAAATAAGCAACAAGAAATTACTCTATAGCACAGGGAGCTGCATTCAATATCTTGTAATAACCTTTAGTGGAATAGAATAGAAAAAAGAATATAGACGTATACAGATATATGTATGGGCTTCCCTGGTGGCTCAGATGATAAAGAATCCACCTAAAATGGAGGAGACGTGGGTTCGATCCCTGGGTTGGGAAGATTCCCCTGGAGAAGGGAATGGTTCCCTCACTCCAGTATTCTTGCATGGAAAATTCCACAGACAGAGGAGCCTGGTGGGCTACAGTCCATGGGGTCTCAAAGGGTCAGATATGACTGAGTCACTAATAGTTTCACTTTTCTTTTTCATATATATGCATAACAATTACTTTGCTGTAGTTGTGCACCTGAAACTAACAAAATGTTGTAAATCCACTACATTTCAATTTAACAAAAAGATGGAACTTGCCCAATCCTAAAATCTTGACAAGAAACCAACACAATGTCTAGTCAATGGAAAATACTCAGTAAAATTTAGTGAGTGGATGAATAAATGAATGAATATTGAATTTATTGTAAAGTCTACAGACAAAGTCTTGAGAGTCCCTTGGACTGCAAGGAGATCCAATCAGTCCATCCTAAAGGAAATCAGTCCTGAATATTCATTGGAAGGACTGATGCTGAAGCTAAAACTCCAACACTTGGCCATCTGATGTGAAGAGCTGACTCATTTGAAAAGACCCTGATGCTGGGAAAGATTGAGGGCAGGAGAAGAAGGGGACAACAGAGAATGAGATGGTTGGATGGCATCACCAGCTCAATGGACTTGAGTTTGGGTGGACTCCAGGAGTTCGTGATAGACAGGGAGGCCTGGCGTGCTGCGGTTCATGGGGTCGCAAAGAGTTGGACACGACTGAGCAACTGAACTGAACTGAACTGAACAAAGTGACCCATTTCTCCTTACTTGCATATGACAACAGTTTTCCAATGTAGATAGTATGTAATAGTTAAAACTTTACCATGACTTTTCTAAATTTCTTCAGCCATAACTTCAGTAGGTTAGTTTAACACAACTAGCATACCCATAAGACCTAGCATCCTATGACTTGCAAAAAATTACTGAAAATTGAGTTCCAAACAAATTACTGAGCTGAGACTTAATTATAAGAAGTAGAGATACCGAGTAAAATTGTTCCCTAAACATTATTTACTTCTTAGTCCACTGCTTATAACCTTATCCTTCTTCCAATTATCAGCAGAAACCACATTCTCTCAAACAATCCATTTGGCTTTCAGACTACAGAAGCTTGAGTCTGCAGAGCTTATGTTGCTCTAAGTGGGGGTGTGTTCTATTGTAAATACATCCTAAAGAATTGAAAACATTCTTTGATTCCATGTCTTTTTTCTCCCTCCTAGGTTTGTCAAACCACTGAGTTGTCAGTGGTGATGCTAAGGCTGAACACACCCAATGAAATTATCACTGCTTTTAAGTCAGAAGACACTAAAACTTCATTTGCAGGAAGGACAGTTCAAATCTTTGGCATTTAGGATTTTTCCCATTACATCTACACATAAATGCCTGAATCCAAGTTTCTGATCTGAACGCTATAATGGGAAAGAGATTATATTTATTTCTAGCAACTCCTACATAGATGATACCCTTTCTTATTGCCCCTAGAAGATGTTAACACCTCCATTATTGTATATATTACACTAATTTTGTGATTACTAACTTACATGTTTGTTTCTTTTACGAGACAGTGAGATTCTGCAGTATAAAATCCTCCTTGTTTTTGTAACTACAAATGTTAAAGTGGTGCCCAGCACACATTATGCATTTAATAAATGTTTCCTATGCACACATAACTTCATTTCCCCCTTTTCTCTAATTCATATCCTCTAAGACTTCCAGCAGTAGTCTTCTCTTTGCCCTGTAAACTCAGGTCTGATCTACCCACCTCCAGATTGGCCCAAGGCTACTGTTTATGTCAATCCATCTTTGTTTATTTATTTTTTAATTGGCAGAACATCGCTTTACGATATTGTGCCGGTTTCTGCCCTACAACAACGCAAATCAATCATATATATTTATCCCCTCTCTGTTGAGCCTCCCTCCCCTCTCCCATCCCACCCCTGTAGGTCAGCACAGAGCACTAGGCTGGGCTCCCTGTGTTATATGCAGCTTCCCACTAGTTACCTATTTTACACATGATAGTATATATATATATACATATATATATATATGTCAATGTTACTTTCTCAATTCATCTCACTCTTTCTTTTCCCTGTTGTCTTTTTCATGCCTCAGTTTGGAAAGGTTTCTTTCCCTTGTGACTTATTTGAAACCTTTTTACTCTTTTAACACTTGTTTAAGCTTCGCTCTACCTGAGGCAGTTGGTCCTTCCTCTTATCTCCCTAGTGCTTACAGTGATGCCACACTCGAGTCCCACCATGAGCAGCCTCTGCTGCCTTTAATTGTTCCACGTGTGCTGATGATATGCCCGGTCATGATGTCTTCTTTATACAGAATAAGAGATCAAAAAAACTTTTTTTTCAAATTGAGTTTGCTCATGTTTCATAAACTATTCTCTTCCAGTGAGGGCAATTGAAAGTGCTTTCTGTAAAATTGAAATTTTAAGCATATGTATGCCTAGAATATTTGATCATGGCAATAAAGCCAGTAATAGATTCCTTTAGTAACCAATTCAAAAATTTTAACTCATGGCTCAATTATAAAACAAAACTAAGAATACTGCTGTTTTAAAATATCTGTTCCTCCACCCCTTTCCTCCTACCCAGGGTTATCTCGTTGCTAAGGTGTACTTAATACAAAAAGTTAGTCTGTTTCTTTTTCTTTATTTTTCAACTTTTTTAAATTTAGAAGAATAGAACACTGTTTAGACGCTATTTAAAAGACATAAATCACATTGCTATGCTTTTCAAAGAAAGAGAAAATTGATTGATAGATCCCTTGTCTCCTCTGAAATCTTCTTTATCTCCTGTCTAATTCATTTATGTAATCACCATCTTCCTTTTCTTCCTGACTTTCCCCTCTCTCTCTTCTGGCCCCCTCTCTACAAAGTTTGAGATATATAATTGTCTTCAAAAGTCTTACCTTCCTTGGAGCTAACAACCCCAATGAGAGATTTTTGACTCACAGAGGCTTAATATATGTAAATAAAAAAATAAGAGTAAAAGTAAAGAAGACTAACCTACTTGGAACAACAGTTCACCGATGACTTCCTGCATGTTTTTTTAGACCCCACAATTGATATGAGACTCACTACACCTCAGAAACTAAAGGAGAGCATATAGCTCTCCCATTAGCAATGTAAGAGGTCTTCAAGCCATAGCTATAAAAAAGCAGACATATTTCAGTAATATGCATGTCTGGACCACAGTATATACCACTTGTGGCCCCTCTGCAATGGAAGTGGAAATGTAAAACCATTAATAATTTACTATTTTCAAATAAAGTTAAAAATGAGCCTTGTCACATTTAAATATCAACTCATGAATGCACAATCATGCCTAGATGAGAATAAACACTTCCGGGACAGACTGTTGCTGATTGCTGCTACCAGCTGCTGCTGGTTATTTTATCACATAAAGTTGTGATGATGTCAATACCTGATTTGATTTATACAGCACCTCTCTTTCAGAAAGCTCAAGGGCACAGACACTTTGGTATATCTCATGAAACCTTACCGTGTCTGCATCAGAAAATTTCACAATACCTCAGCTGTAAAACACTGATCTCTAATTTAGAGATGAATATCTTCTCTTAGAGACTTACAGGATGGCAAATAAATGGCCAGAACTGCAGATCAGTAGAGGTGGAAAAAATAACTCATCATATTATTAATGTTGAGATTTACATTTTAATGTTATAAACCTATTATTAAATTTTGTGTATACAATTTATTTTAATACATTTGTCTTTTAACTTTTGCATTAAAATTAAAAGTGATTTACAAACCAGTATTACTGTTTTTCATATTTGTCTGTCTATTATACTATTATATGCTTTCATGTTGCTGTTTAATACTGTTTGTTTCAACCTGAAGAACTCACTTTATATACATTTAAGAATAAGAAAACTCTAAAATAAACAACCTATCTGTAAACCTCAAGGAACTAGAAAAAGAAATCAAGTGCAAAGTTAGTGGAGGAAGGAAATAAAAATCACAGAAGACATAAATGAAATAGACTAAAAAGCAATATAAAAAAAATCACTGAAATAAAAAGTTGGCTTTTTGAAGAGACAAAAAAAAATGGACAAACCTTTAGTTATACTACCTAAAAAAGAAAGAGTTGGAAGACCAAATAAATACAACTTTATAAAGAAGGAAACTTTACAACTGATGTGACAGAAATAAAAGGATACGAAAGGGCTACCATTAACAATTACATGCCAACAAATTAGATAACCTAGAAAAAAAAGTGGACAAATACCTAGTAATATACACTTACTTGGACTGAATCATGAAGAAATGGAAAATTGAACATATCAATAACAAAGAAGAACTTTCAATCAATAATCAAAAACCTCCCCACAACAACAACAATGGCAACCACCACCTCAGGATCAGAAGGTTCCACTGAGCCTGTTTGGTGAATTCTACCAAACATTTAAAGAAGAATTAGAAACAATCCTTATTAGAGTCAAACTCATTTTACTAGGTCAGCATTACCCTCATAGCAAAGCCAATAAGAACACTCTAAGAAAATAAAAGTAAGGCCATTACAGACCAATATCCTTGATGAACATAAATGCAGCCAATCCCAAACAAAATACTAGCTAAACCAAATTCAACAGAACATTGAAACAATCATACACCATGATCAAGTAGGATTTATTTCTAGGAGGCAAGAATTGTTCAACGTATGCAAATTGGTAAATACTATCTATCATATTAACATAATGAAGAATAAAAATCATATGATTATCTCAATAGAGGCAAAAAATAGCATTTGACTAAATCACACCTTTATAATAGAAACACTCAACAAAGGAAACATAGATGGAATTTAACTCAACATAATAAAGACCTTATAAAACAAGTCCACAATTAGCATTACACTCAATGATAACATGCTGAAGACTTTTCCTCAGAGATCTGGATCGAACCATGGATGCCCACTGTTGCAGCTTCTATTCAATATAGGCAGTGGAATTCCTAACCAGAGTAATTAGGCAAGATCAAGAAATGAAAAACAGGCAAATCAGAAGTAAAGAAATAAAATTATCTCTGTTTGCAGATAACACACTTTTAATGCATGGAAAACTGAAAATGTTACTCAAACACACCTGTTAGAACTAACAAACAAATTCAGTAAAGTTGCATGATACAAGATCAACATACAAACATCAGTTTTATGTCTACACACTGACAATAAACTATCCAAGAAGGAAATGAAGAAAACAATTCTATTTATCATAGACTCAAAAAGAATGAAATACCCAGGAATAAATTTAAACAAGGTGTTAAAAGGTCTGTATGCTGAAAACTATAAAACATTGATAAAAGAAATTAAAGAAATTTGAATAAATGAGAATACATCTGACATTCATGGACTGGAATTATTATTGTTATTAAAAAGCCCATGCTACCTTAAGTGATCTAAAGATTCAATACTATCCTAAATCAAAATCCCAATGGCATTATTCTGAGGCAAAGAAAAAACTAATCCAAAATTTCATGCGGTGTCACAAAAGACCACAAATAGACAAAGTAAGTCTTGAGAAACAAAAGCAGAACTAGGACCATCACACTTCTTTCATTTCAAAATATATAACAAAGCTACAGGAAAAGGTCAGTTTTCATTCCAATCCCAAAGAAAGGCAATGGCAAAGAATGTTAAAACTACTACACAATTGCACTCATCTCACATGCTAGCAAAGTAATGCTCAAAATTCTCCAAGCCAGGCTTCAACAGTACATAAACCGAGAACTTCCAGATGTTCAAGCTGGATTTTAAAAAGGCAGAGGAACCAGAGATCAAATTGCCAACATCCATTGGATCATAGAAAAAGCAAGAGAATTCCAGAGAAAAACATCTGCTTCATTGACTATGCTAAAACCTTTGACTGTGTGGATCACAACAAACTGTGGAAAATTCTTCAAGAGATGGGAATACAAGACCACCTTACCTGCCTCCTGAGAAACCTATATACAGGTCAAGAAACAACAGCTATAACCAGACATGGAACAACAGACTGGTTCCAAACTGGGAAAGGAGTACGTCAAGGCTATATATTGTCACCTTGCTTATTTAACTTCTATGCAGTGTACATCATGCAAAATGCTGGACAGGATGAAGCACAAACTAGAATCAGGATTGCCATGAGAAATAGCAATAACCTCAGATATGCAGATGACATCATCCTTATGGCAAAAAGCAAAGAAACACTAGATTCTCTTGATGAAAGAAGAGAGTGAAAAAGTTGGCTTAAAACTCAACATTAAAAAAAACGAAGATCATGTCATCCAGTCCCATAATTTCATGGCAAATCAATGGGGAAATAATAGAAACAGTGACGGACTTTATTTTCTTGCACCCCAAGATCACTGCAGATGTTGACTCCAGCCTTAAAATTAAAAGATGCCTGCTCCTAAGCCAGTCACAGAAGGCCAAATATTGCATGATTCCACTTCGGTATCCAAAATAGGCAAACTCATAGAAGGAAGTGGGGAGGAAATGGCAACCCACTCCAGTGTTCTTACTTGGAGAATCCTGTGGACAGAGGAGCCCGGTGGGTTGCCGTCTATGGGGTCGCACCGAGTTGGACATGACTGAAGTGACTTAGCAGCAGCAGCAGCATAGAAGGAAGAATAGATTGGCATTTGCCAGAAACTGCGAGAAAAGGAAAATGAGATGTTATTGTTCAACATGTATAAAGTCTCAGTTATGCAAGAATGAATAAGTCCTAGAAATTGGCTGTACAACATTCTGCCTATAGTTGAAAATATAGCAGTGAGCACTTAAACATTTGTTAGCAAAGTAGATCTCATGTCAAGTGTTAATACATACACACCCATATATACACACAACCAAAAACAAAGAGACACAAGGAAAATTTTGGAGGTATAGGCATTTGTCCAAACACATCAAATTATATACGTTAAATATATGTAGCTTTTTGTATTAAAAGCAGTTTTATAAATAATGAAAATAATAAGCTTTATAAACAGAGGGCCTCACAGATTATGTCACTGATTCTGTTGGAACTGGGTTCCTTTTCTCACACTCTCTAGCTGAATGGCCAAAATACTTCATAAGTTTCAACTTCATCTCCTCATGTGTAAAGTGGTCATGGTGACAGTTCACTCTATTTCCAGGAGGAGTCTGTGAGATAATGTATGCAAAGCACTTACCCATGTGCCTAAGAAGTATTAAGTATGCAGTGAAGCCTGGCCTTTGTCGTTATTTCTGGTTATGCAGGGTGCTGAGACACAGGAGACTGCCACTAGCTATCTTGAGTGTTAGGCGGGCAGATTACATCTATACTTACAGTTGCATAGTTCCCTAGTCAAAGAATTTGGGCAGCAGTATACAGAATATATGATCTAGGCCATAAGGCAAATACCTCTTGCTCAATGAAATCTTCCCTCACAGCCCTCTGGATGCTTGAAAAAATTCCCTAAGCCTTCTTCCTCTGCTTCCCAGTAGCACCGGTACCCACACTTCGAACCAGGCGAATCCTCAACTATCCGTGCTTCTCTGGTTTATCACCTCTTCTGTCACCTCTAAAAAGCACCACAGATGTATCTCTATCTTTGAACTTAGAATGTGCTGTGCTCTGGTTTAGAGGTGAGGTGAGATACTTCCTCTCCAAAGGCTTATTTTTTAAAACTTAGGTTTCTAGTTTTAATTGGAAGATAAATTTGCACCATTTGAAAATTTCCAGATGCCTTTATTATATATGGCCTGTCTTGGTCTTCACCTTGGGCTCACTCATTTTCAAAGTCAAAGGCAGCAGATGGATGATCCCAGCACTGGTGTCTTCACTTCCTTTCCCAAATCCCCCAGACTATATGTTTTGCTTTTCCTTGTATAGACTGGAGCTCGTGAGACTGTTGCCTAGAAATACAGGGGTGACTCTAAAGTATTTAAAACATAACAAGAAAATTCCAGTCTTTGATGTGAGAAAAGATTGCCCAGAAGGCAAAATGAAAGGATAGTGGGAATATTGAAAAGAGACAGGCTGCAAGTTAGGGGAGAAGTACCAAAATAAAAAATAAAATGATGCAAGATATTATTATTTCAGCTTTGACCTAGCTTCATATGACAACTCTCGAAAAAGAATACTAATGTAAGACAGTGGCAGTAGTTGAAGAACTTCAAATGTTTTCTATTTCTTTGTGGAATGGTTGCAAAAGGAAAATTACTTTTGATTATATAGCTCTGTCAGAACCTACTTTCTTATTTGGGGGTTGATACTTATATCACATTCAAAGTCTGGCAGCATGAAGATTTCTGACGCTGGCACAAAAGAGTAAAGGTGTTTAGATATAATCTCCTAAAACAACAGAGAATTTTGTCAGATACAAGCACCCTGACTACATAATGGGCTCTATACTGGAATATGTGGTTGGGGGCTCCTTAGAAGGAAAATGTATTACTATTACAGGTCAAAGTAAAATTGAATTACTGTGCTATGAGGGAAACAAGTCTTCCTCTTACCCTTCCTCTTACATCGTATTTCTTGACTCTGTGACAGTTTAAAGACAAAAGTGATTCGTTTTGATTCCATAAGCTTATTTCAAAAGTTGTGTCCAACCATTTAAAGCCCAACTCATGAATGCTAAGTATGCAGAAAATAGTTTAAATGCTATTGTGACCTTACTCTGTTAATAATGGGGATTGAAGAGTATAATTTAGAACACTTCCTACAGTATCACTTAACCTTTGAGTCTTTCTAATGTCCAGGTCTGATCAGTCTCTACTGGGCTGGATGCCCATTAAAGATTCACTCCCTACACCCTGTAAGGCCTGGTTCTCAGCTTGGATTAGAACAGGAACTACACCACTGACTCTGACTCAACAGTAGTCTCTAGCTCACCCAGCAGTCTTGGGACTTGTCCACCTTCCTAATTACATGAACCAATTTCTTATAATAAATCTCTTTCTGTAGATGCACATCCTGTTGGCTCTGCTTCTCTGAAGAATCCTAATTACCCCCTCTTTCGGGTAATAATGGAACATGTTGTCTCTAGGGGCACAGTTCCTAACACCCTGACTTGGAACTGTGTGGGGCAAGAACTTGAACTTTTTTTGGTAAAATAACTTGTTAATTCTTTACTTCAGGTTTAAAAAGAAAAAGGTTTTTACTTTTGCTTTTTCTTGAAAAAAAATAAAACAGCTAAACAGAACTATCAAAGTTCTATGCTCTGAATGAAAAGGAGTATCACGTTACTCCGTGGTCATCTTTTGAGCACAAAACCAGCCTTTTGTGGATTATTAGAAGGACGGATGTAGCCACCAGCAGATTGTATCCCAGTGAGTAAGGGGGACTATGCAATATTTTTTTTCCTGTTGCTTGCCTCATATTTACAAAGGAAACTTAGAAACAATCCCTGTGAGACAGAATGTGTTTTATGTGTGATTGTGGGAGTAGTTGGTTCTACGCATACTATATATACATGTTTGCACAATCTCTTCCTTGCTTTCCCGTGAACCTCAGTTTCTCAGCCTATGACTTAAATACTTATTTGTTAATGAATACTTTTCTGTTCTTCTCCAAAATCTGTGTCGAGGTCTCATAATCAGAAATTGCCCCCCTCCCTCAGAGTTTATAAAATAGTGTTTAGATATATAGTGTTAGTGTCAGATAAAATAGCACTTCTTTATTTCCATAACAAGAATCTTAAAACCTGTCTTAAAATCTTAAAACCAAAAAGATGCACAATCAGAAGCAATAGGAGATTCCCTCAAAGAAGAAGAAAGACAGTTTCAGGTTTCTCTACTTTAAACCCAAAGCCTATGACAACTTCAACCATTCTCTCTCTAGTTGTCACTCACAGGACCTCAGCAAACTGACACAGAGTCAGCATCGCCTCTCTGCAGATTTCTGTGAATGAACAAGCCGAGTTCAAAAAGAGCCAGCCTTTAAATGGTGAGTATCATAAGTTAGAAGACATAGAGGACCTGATCATATTATCATAACCCTAAACCTGCTTTTGTAGCCGGAAGCTAAACAGTTCTGAGCAAACTCTTTTCCCCTCAAGAGTCCTGGATCCTTGTTGGCCCTTTGGTGCAGGCAGAAGGAGCCTTGTAATGGTAGAGAGAGGCCTGGACGCCAGTCCCAAAGCTCCTACAACATTAAGCAAAAGAGTAAATCAGAATAGTCATCTTAAAAAAATCATAGCATACTCCTTTCTTTAAATGAAACCTTACACCAAAATTCAGAATATAAAACAGATAAAAGTGGCACCTCACTGAAGGATTGCCCATAGGCCTTAGGACAGTTCCTCCAAATAATTAATGCATAGTTTGTAAACCAGTGGTCTTGATTTAGAGAGGACCCTGATCTAGCTTCAAAGCCTTTGCATATATTATAGATTCCTGGGCTCTCTTCCAGATCATCGGACTCAGAACCTCAGGAAACCATACTTTCCATAAGCCCCTGGATAATTCTTAAGGTGCCCAGTTGGCTGATATGAATCAGCATTTGAAACTACTACAGCTGAATCTGTCTAATAGTCCTTCAAGTGCTCAAAACAATCTGCGCCACTAAATAAATAGCTTATGATTCCCTCCCCACAGTACCAGAGGACTTTCACTGGCTTCAAGTTGCCATACTGAAAACAAATGACTTGTAAATTGTGCAACATTCCACCTGGGTTAGACATGCTTTTGTGATAACAAATAATGAATCACTTGCAAAAACTTCCTATCCCTAACCTCCGTGCAAAAGTGTCTCATTTTACCATCAGAAGTTTCTTGCTGATTCTTTCAAATGATGTTATCTCTCCTTAAAGACTAAAAAGGGCCACAAAAATGCATCCCACAAATAAATACAGGAGATGTACCTCCTGAGTCCTAATCCAGGAACGGTTTCCCAGGGTGTTGTGAATTATCCATTTGGGGAAACACTGAAACCAAAAAAATCACACAGTGCCAACAGTCAAAGAGGAAGTAATATGTGTACAGAAAGTGGTTTGATTCCTTGTCTATTAGAAGCATTGAATGAAGCATTCAATTCACAGCTACTATGACTTTTACTGTTTTTTGTCATTAACAGAAACAGGTTAAGATACTTTCGGATTCTCTAGGTCTGGCAAATTGTTTAGACAAGAAAGAGGTGTGTGTATGTAATAAGTGCAAAAATATGCTGTAGCTACCTCTGATTGAAAGAGAAGGACATGTTTGGACTCTACAGTAGTAGTTCTCTATTTTTAGCTTGCATTGAGATCACCTGGAGGGCTTATTAAAGCCCAGATTGCCAGGCTCCACCTAGAGTTTCTGCTACTGTAAGTCCTAGAAAGAGCCTGAGAATTTGCCTTTCTAACAAGTTCCCCTGTGATGCTGAGGCTGTTCGCCCAGAAGTACACCTCAAGAAGAACTGCACTGACATAGGATCACACTCGATGATGCTCTGTGAAATGTCCTTTGTAGCCAAGGCCAAAGGCTATGATTGGAGAGGAATGGTCCTTAAGATTGTTCAAGTATGCATTAACAGCCCCATTCTGAGCTAAAACTTGTTCATCAAAAACACATTCAAACGCCCCAAGTCTTTATTGAGACATATGGTGTAATGCCCAGATTATTTTCTGTTGCAAAACTGACAAATACAACTCATACACCTTGATGCAGTATAAGTAATTTATTGTCTTAAGTAATTGGGAAATCCAAGACAGGTGGTTTCAAGGCACAACACAATATGGTCCGAGATTTCATTCGTGTCTCTGCGACAGACAGCTCTCTCTTCAAGAGGCAAAAGAGAAGGTATCTCACAGCACATGATCCACCAGGAAGAGAGATGCACTGTCTCCCAGCACCCTCGAATGAAATCACGCCAAAGGTCTACGTTGGCCTTTACTGGTAACGCCCATATTCTAGACCAATCACTGAGCAGAGTGAGCAGGCACGGGATTGGCCAGCCCTTGGTCACATGTTCATATAGTGGCTGCAAGAAAAGGCTCTGCGTGAAGGTGCGCCTTAAATACATGTGTAGGGATAGTCGGCACCACGACAGGAAAACATAGTATCTAACGAAGAAGACTGTGTGTTGAAATGGAGATTAAATGCCTGGGATGGAGAGAGAAGAGTCTGAGTGCCGAAGACAAGGAACTGGGATTAGAAGAGCTGTGGACTCCAGTTCCCGTGATTGCAAACCTGCACAAGGTCCTTACCCCGGCACCCTCGGACAGAACTCTTACCATGAGACACTCTTTCACTTGGGGATGCCATGTTCCTGTCGCCGCGGAGCCTCCTCTTGCCTGGAATTCTGCGTCCTGCTGCTGGCGTCCCAGAACTAGTTAACACATAAACCTCCAGCACATTCTGCAAACTTAAGATATTATTGAAGAAATAAGTGGTGAAAAAGAAGGACCCAACCGACTGAAATTTGGGTGAGTCAAGTGAGCTTTCTGGGCCCTTTTTTTTTACCTTAAAAAAATATATATATATATTTTCTGGTTATTTTTAAGGGCAGTTTTGACAAACATAATATATACTTGTCTCTGGAAATTGACAAAAGCACGAATGTCATGGGTTGTTCTAAGGATGTTGTATAAGATGTGTTGGCAGCCTGCCGTATTAGGACAGCTATTAATATTGCAAGGTGAAAAGCCAGCTCTGATGTAGCTCTCCCAAACAGCTCACATATTATAATGGTCCTTTATTTCTTCACCTAACCAGGGGTTCTCAGCCCTAACAGTGTATACAAGTGACACCAGAACTTTGTAATCTACCTAGCTCAACTCAGAGGTTTTGTTTAAAATCCTGAGGGCTAGAGGGTTGGGTATCTGCATGGTGTTTAATTTCCCCAGGTGATTCTCATGTGCAGTCAGGCCTGAGAAGCACCAACCACAGCATGTGGTACCAGAGCCTCATTGATATCTACCTGCATCTCTTTGCTTCATGAAAATAGGCTTCTCACTTGATTTCAGGTGAGATTTTAAGCCTCAGGTGCAGCACATGAAATTGTCATTTTCCTTAAGTCAGCATCTTCCCCTTCAAGAGTATGACAGGCCACTTTTGTAACAGTCTCTCCGGTATGAATTCTCTTCCAGATGTGCCTTTCTTGCAGGGCTCTGAAGCAAAAACAAAGCAGTTTAACCCTATAGTTACATTGATGACACACACGAGAGATGAAAATTTTGTCCACAAGCTTTGCATTTATTAAGATTTACTCCTGTTTCTAAATACTTAGAAGAGTTAAGAGGCACAGAGACCAATTTAACTTAATTCTGAAACCTTGTAATATGAGTTCTGATTACAGATGTAGTCTCAGTTTGTCAAGTATTCTTTGCTGAAGGTACCTGGGTTGGGATAGGAGTTACAAAGCATGCCTTTTGCTTCATATGATTAAAATATTATTGACTGCCTCCTATGTGCCAGGCAAAGTATTGTTTTTTGAGTTAGTAGGAAACAGAGAAGGTAAACAAATATGAAAACAAATACTCAAGCTTTCTGCTCCCATCAAAACGTTACAAGGACTGATTTTTTAGGATAGGGGTTCTCAACTGTAGCAATTTTACAGAAAATTGATATTAATAACCACCATAACTAATGAATAATAGTTTCAATTATGCTATCACTGTGTGCCAGGCACTGCTTCAGGATTGGAAGTATATGATTATACTTAATTCTCATCGCTCAGAGAGTTGAGATAATTCACTCATGGTTGTATTGATAATAACTGACAGCTGGTGTTCCATTCTGTTTCTTTGGAATAATTGTCTCTATACTGTGCCCTTTTTTCTTTTTTTAAAAAATATTTTTCTTTATCTATGTATTTGCCCCTGCAGCATCTTTGTTGTGACACTTGGGATCTTTGATCTTATAGCTCATTAGTAGTGGCGTGTGGGATCTAATTCCTCAACCAGGAATTGAAACTGGGCCCCCCTGCAGTTGGAGTGCAGATTCTTAGCCACTGGACCACCAGGGAAGTCCCTACTGTGCCCTTTTTAAAAAATGCTTTTTTGAGAAAGTTGAAATTCTGCAAGGTAGGGTTTGCATGATGTCATGAGGTAAAGCAGATCAGTGGGTTCAATGTCATCAAGTCATGAGAGTCCTGATCTTGCATAACAACCCTGGGGTGAAGGCCCACATGTTCTAACTCCCAGTTAAGGACTGCCACCTCAGCTCCCCGAGAGGATTCTAATATCAAATTCCCAGCATGTCAGACCTAGGCTTGGCACTGTCCATAGAGAGAGCACCTCCCTTACAGAGGAGTATAGCTCAATAAATGAATCCCAGGAAGTCTTCCCCACTAGTACAATTTATGCTTTTTCAAATTAGCAATTTTTAATTGGTAGGCTGTACAGATTTCTGGGGATCCTTACAGAACAAAAGGGATAGGAAGTGTGCGTGGCCCTTGAGAATGTTTTATAATTCCACATAAAGTTTTGCTTATGAATGAAGAAAGAAGCAATTTGCTCAGAGGTCACCACCTATGAGCTTCCCTTGTGACTCAGCTGGTAAAGAATCTGCCTGTAATGTGGGAAACCTGGGTTCAATCTCTGGGTTGAGAAGATACCCTGGAGAAAGGAAAGGCTACCCACTCCAGTATTCTGGCCTAGAAAATTCCATGGACTATACAGTCCATGGGGTCAAAAATAGCTCGACACGAATGAGCGACTTTCATTTGCCACCTGTACACAGCCCTCTTGGCACACAAGCCTTTGTTTATTTCTCTGGAGCAGTTCTACCCAGCTGTTCTGGCACCAGGGACCAATTTAATTGAAGACAATTTTTCACAGACTGTGGGTGAGGGGAATGGTTTTGGGATGATTCAAGCACATTATATTTATTGTGCACTTTATTTCTAATCTAATGCTGCTGCTGATCTGACAGGACATACAGGTCTGTGGCCCGGAGGTTGGAGATCCCTGCTGTAGTGGACCAGACCTCTTGCCACTGAGTCTTGACATATGCCATCACCCTGCCAGAAGTGTTCAACTCCCCAACCTCATGCTCCCCTGCAACTCACTCTCAGAAGGAAAGCTACATTATGCCCACCAAGTCATCAATGTCACCTCCTGACGGTAGCCCTTCTGACTTCTCTGAGGAGGCCAAATCCTCCTACTCTTAATTCATATAGTCTCCATTCATTCATTTTGGGGTACATCTATTTTTAATTCCTTCCTTGTATTAGGTGCAGTTCTTTGCATCAGGAACACATGATATGTAACAAACAAGGTCTCTCCTCTTAACATGATAATATTTTCCATTGTGCTGTTATCGAAAGTGGGGTCCAGCTGCTTACCCCTCTGAAGCCACTCTAAAGAGGCAGAGTTGGTGGAAAAGAATGTTTGCTTTATTTTAGAGGCCAGCAACGTGATGAGGGGTCAGGGCAGACTCCTGTCCAAAGGTCAGCTCCCCCTGCCTGCCCCATGGACAATCTTGCCCCCAAAAAGTGGTCAAGAGCTTCTATGGATGGAGGGAGGGGGTTGCATACAATGAACTTTGACATTCGTCTTGAAATTGGTCACAGTGTGATCTGCTCAGCATCAACTTTATCGCTGTAAGTACAGTTAGTCTTCATCCCAGGGTCTGTTGGTTTCCATTTCGTTGAGGCCAGTTCTTGGAATTGTGGCAGATGGCTCATGTCATGGCTATAGTCTGATCATGTAGTTAACTCCTTCCACCTGGTGAGGGTTTTAGTATCTACAAGACAGCTCACAGGAGGAGGAACCAATCAAATTCACTTGAATTTGCTTATTGATTAAGTTATTATTTTGTCCTATATAACTGCTCCCCTTTGCTTCTGTATTTTCTCACTTCTCCAGTGAAACTTACCTTTTGGCTAAAGTTTTTCTACAAGCAAAAGGCAAGCAGACTGGGACTGACATATATACAGTACTATATGTAAAATAGCTAACCAGTAAGAACCTATTGTATACCACAGGAAACACAACTGAATACTCTGTAATGACCTATATGGGGAAAGAATCTAAAAGTGGATATATGTATAACTAATTCACTTTGCTGGACAGCAGAAACACAACACTATAACTCAACTATACTTCAACAATTTTTTTTTTTTTAAGGCAAGTGGAGGATGGGGATAGGGGGTGGGGTAAGGACCTTAGGGTCCTGCTCTGTTTCACTGCTAAGCTGAATAATGAATAATTTGACCTTATTGCTTCTTGAGTGGCGCTCGTGGTGAAGAATCCGCCTGCCAATGACACAAGAGACACAGATTCGATCCCTGGGTTGGGGAGGTCCCCTGGAGTAGGCACTGGCACTGTACTGTCTGGAAAATTCCATGGGCAGAGGAGCCTGGCAGGCTACAGTCAGTGAGGCCACAAAAATGCAGACACAACTGGGCGACTGAGCATTGCTCACTCTAAGAGGCACAGATATGAAGAACAGACATGTAGGCACTGGGAGGGAAGAGAAGGGTGGGATGAACTGGGAGATTAGGACTGACCTGTATAAATTACCATGTGTAAAATAGATACCTAGTGGTAAGCTGCTGTGTAGTACAGGGAGCTTAGCTCAGTGCTTTGTGATTACCTGGAGAGATGGGATGAGGGTGGGGTGGAAGGGAATATATCTATACACTTGGCTGAATCACTTCATTGTACAGCAGAAATTAACACAATATTGTAAAGCAATTACACTTCAATAAAATCACTTCTCAGGTTACACTAATATTACATGAAATGAATAAAATATGGTAATGTGTTGGAGCATCACTATGTTCTTAATTTAGGTGGAGTCATTGTGAAAGCCTCCCTGAGGAAGTAATGGTTGATTGAGAGCTGGAACATGAGAACACAACAATGGGAAGAACTGAAGTGAACCCAGGAGGGAAAAATCAGGTGTAAAGGCCCTGACAGGAGTAGAGGAACTACTGAGGTACCTTTGAGGCAGAGAAAGAAGGTATAGCCAGTAGACATAGAGCATGGAAATATGGGAGGCTGTGGGTGGAGGCTGAGCCCAGATGACTTTTATTGTTTATCAGAAATGGAATCATGGTTTTATTCTGGGAGTGGTAGAAAGTCAGTGGAAAGATTTAAATAAGAAGATTACTTGACCTTATGAACATTTTAAGAAGTCATTGGCAGCTGAGAGCATAGTTTCCAGGGAAAGAGTGAGACAGTAAGACCCATTAGAAGTAGTTGCATTCAAGTTTTTAATCAAGTTAAGAGACAGTGGCTCTCCTTGGAGTATAACAGTATACATGAAAGGAAGCACTGGAAATTGGGATGTAATTTGGAAATTGAATCAATAGAACTTCCTAATGCCTTAAAATAGGGGTCCCCAACCTACATAATCTAATGCCTGATGATCTGAGATGGGGCCGATGTAATAATAATAGAAATAAAATGCACAACAAATGTAATGTACTTGAATCATCCTGAAGCCATTCCCCTACTACCCCCCCAATCTGTGGAGAAATTGTTTTCCAGGACACCAGTCCCTGAAAAGATGTGAAAGGGTAAAATAAAGGAATCTAAATTCTTTGGATTTTGGTGGGAGCACAGGCGTTGCCATTTTCTAAGATGGGGAATTCTTGGGAAGAAGTTTTAGCTTGGTTAAAAAGTAATTGCGATTTTATACTGAATTTTAAATCATTATAAATAGGCTCGAAAACATCTTTATTAATCAAAAGAAGAACCATTGCAATCAACACATTTTTGCCAGCAAAAAATAAGTTTGTTTATTCCTTTTGCATAAAAATGCGTCCTTCAGGATTTGATGAACTCTTGGAAAGCATTTTCTGACTCCTGCTGGTGTGGAAGCAATTGGCTGCAAAAAGTTACTGAGGTTCCTGAAGAAGTGGTAGTTGGTTGGCAAGAGGTCAGGTGACTATGGCAGATGAGGCAAAACTTGGTAGCCCAATTCGTTCAACTTTGGAAGCGTTGGTTGTACAACGTGAGGTCAGGTGTTGTCATGAGGAAGAACTGGGCTCATTCTGTTGACTAATGCTGGCTGCAGGCGTTGCAGTTTTCAGTGAATCTCACTGACATGCTAAGCATACTTCTCAGATGTAATGGTTTCACCAGGATTCAGAAAGCTGTAGTGGATCAGACCAGCAGCCGACGGTCAAACAGCGCCCATGACCTTCTTTTGGTATGAGTTTGGCTTTAGGAAGTGCTTTCAAGTTTCTTCTCGGTTCAGCCACTGAGCTGGTCATCTCCAGTTGTCATATAAAATCCACTTTTAGTCAAACGTCACAATCCAATTGACAAATGGTTTGTTGTTGTTACATAAAATAAGAGAAGACAACACTTCAAAAAATGATTTTTTTGATTTTTCGACCAACTCATGAGGCACACACTTATCAAGCTTTTTCACCTTTCCAATTTGCTTCAAATGTCAAACCTCCATAGAAGGGTTGACGTTGAAGTCTTTGGCAACTTCCTCTGTACTTGTAAAAGAATCAGTTTGGAATATCCCTTCATTTGGTTGTTGTCAGCTTCCAATAATTGACCACTACACTCCTCATCTTTTTTTTTTTTTTAATATTTTCCTTCACCTGAATTTTATTTCACTTTTTAAAAATTAATTTATTTTAATTGAAGGGTAATTACAGTATTGTGGTTGTTTTTGTCATGCATCTACATGAATCAGCCACAGATGCACATTACACTCCTTATCTTTAAGGCTCTCGTCTCCTTTTCGAAACTTCTTGAGCCACCACTGAACTGTACGTTCATTAGCAGTTCCTGGGCCAAATGTATTGTTGATGTTGCAAGTTGTCTTTGCTGCTTTATGACCCATTTTGAAATCAAATTAAAAAATCACTTGAATTTGCTTTCTAACATCATTTCTAAAAAATAAAGTAATAAGTCATAAGCAAAAAAAAAAAAAAGCAAAGTGAAAAGTGTGCATTAAAATGATGTATTGTCCGTGGGGTTGCAAAGAGTTGGACCCAACTGTGCATGCATGCATAGTATAACATAACATTTATTTAAAAATATATTCCAATATCAAACAGGAAAATTTAACAGAGTAAAAGTGCAGTTATTTTTGTACCAACCTAATAGGTGAAGGAGTATGGATCTTGGAAATCAATAGTTCTATTTTATATCTGTTCTGGGTGCCTATTAAAATAGTCAAGTGGCAGGGTCAAGTGAGCAATTGAGCCCTGAGATAGAGAGCAGTCATGATGAAGGAAATGTGTTTGAATGTCAGCCTACTAATGACACTATAGCCCTGAAGTCTGATGAGTTCACTTAGTCAGAGAACAATCATCAGTTCTAAGACTGAACCCTGAAGCACTCCAAAGTAAAAATTGAGCAGAGTACCAGCAAAGGATACAGAAAATAACAAGTTATCTAGGAAAAGAATAACAACAACAAACAAAAAATATAGAAAGTATAGTGTTCTTGAAACTATATAAATGAAAACACCTTAAAGATTAAGAGAAACACCTGTAACTTTTATTACAAACCCCTTAAATAATGATTCGCTGTTTTGCAGATGAGAAAAATGTACTTTGACAATGAATCAGTACATGAGGCTCAGGGAGGGAGTCTACATAATGGCCCTAAAGGGGGATGAGTAATATGACATTAATTTTTTTTTGTAGTTTGAAGAATTAATAATGCTTGAATGATAAATTGTCATTTCCCTTGGTGATTGGTCAGCTCTGAATAATGGACCTTGCATGCAGGAGAAAGATCTCTGAGCAGAGATTCTGTACATCACAGAGAGATGAAGCTGACACAGTCTCATGCATGCAGACCCAAAGAGCAAACATCCCATGGTAGTTGGTCCAGACCTTTTTGCCTTTGCATCCTCTCCACCCACTACCAGTTACTCCAGTTTTTACTTCCCTCTGCATTAGCCTGTAAATCATAGCCATGTGAATCTTCCCTGGAAATAATGTGTGCATATAAAATATACATATGTGTACATCTAATATGCTTGTGTATATTACATGAATATGTACAATAGATATCTATATATATGTACTATATACTTTAGGATGTGTATACATTTTATATGTATATCTTGAAAATTTTATGTGTATATATATAATATATAATCTACGTATATAATATATATCCATGTACACATATTTTATATATATATATATATATATATATATCTTCAAAATTATACATGCTGTGCTGTGCTAAGCTGCTTCAGTCATGTCCAACTCTTTGAGACCCCATGGACCATAGCCCATCAGGCTCCTCTGTCCATGGGATTCTCCAGGCAAAAATACTGGAGTGGGTTGCCATTTCATACTCCAGGGGATCTTACAGACCCAGGGATCAAAGTAGCATTTCCTGTGTCTCCTGCATTGGCAGATGGATTCTTTACCACTAGCCCCAGTATGTGTTTCAGTTCAGTTCAGTTGCTCAGTCACGTCCGACTCTATGTGACCCCATGGACTACAGCACGCCAGGCCTCCCTGTCCATCACTGACTCCTGGAGTTTACTCAAACTCAACATCCATCAAGTTGGTGATGCCATCCAATCATCTCATTCTCTGTCATCTCCTTCTCCTCTCAACTTCAATCTTCCCCAGCATCAGGGTCTTTTCCAATGAGTCAGTTCTTTGCATCAGAGGGCCAAAGTATTGGATATCAGTCTTCAGCATCACCGACTTGATGGACATTGAGTTTGAGTAAACTCCAGGAGTTGGTGATGGACAGGGAGGCCTGGCGTGCTGCAGTTCATGGGGTCGTAAAGAGTTGGATACGACTGAGCGACTGAACTGAACTGAACTTCAGCATCAGCATCAGTCCTTCCAATGAATATTCAGGATTGATTTCCTTTAGGATTGACTGGTTGGATCTCCTTGCAGCCCATGGGACTCTCAAGAGTCTTCTCCAACACCACAGTTCAAAAGCATCAATTCTGTGCTCAGCTTTCTTTATAGTCCAACTCTCACATCCATACATGACTACTGGAAAAACCATAGCTTTGACTAGATGGATCTTTGTTGTATACATATATTATATTTATATATAATATATGATCTTTATATATATATATGTGTGTGTGTGTATATATATATATATATATATAAAACAATACCTACATTGGGTTATACCCTTTTTCTTCACCTGATCAACCTATCTGCTATAGTAAGAATAATCTAAGTCCTTAATTATGATCTAATGTTCTAAGTCCTTAATTATGAAGCCTATACTGTATCAGGCTTTGTTGGAAAATTCACAAACCATGAGCTCTTTCTGGCAAAGTAGTAGAGAAGTTACACAGATAATTTAATATGCATAGCTAGTTTAATTGTCTCCAAAATTAATATTCCTGTTCCATAATAACTTTCTTTAGGAATTAATCATCCAAATAATGCTCAGTACTCTACTTTGTTTTATTCCAGCTGACTTAGCCCTTCCCTTAATACTTCCAGATACTCACATAAAATTAAGTTACAAAGCTTTCCTTTCCTTTCTTCCAGAAACTTACTAAACATCAAGACATTGGCAAAGATAATTTGTGAGTCATTCACATTTTTGGTTGCTTTTTTCATTTTCACACTGGCTGCTGTCAGTTTTCACTCTCCAGATAAGTATTATACATGAAGATAAGAGTTTTTAAAACAAGACTGCTTCACACTTGTTACACAATATTTGTATGAGTAACCATCCTGCTCCTGTCAGTGATCGTGGGCATTAAAACCATTCCCAGTAATCAGTAGATATAAAATGCCATCTCTGAATGTTGGCTGATTTTAAAAGAAATAATTATCTGATACTTTTTTGAAAATATGTTAAGGACTTTTTTAAATGTGTCTAAGTGTCTTGAAAGTACTTGACTGATCTTTTTTGTTGTTTGGTTACTCAGTTGTATATGACTCTTTGCGAGCCATAGACGGCATCACACCAGGATTCCCTGTCCTTTACTATCTCCCAGAGTTTGCTCAAACTGGTGTCTGAGTTCATGATGCCATCCAACTGTCTCACCCTCTGTCGCCACCTTCTCCTTCTGCCCTCGATCTTTCCCAGCATCGGGATCTTTTCTAATGAGTCGACTCTTTGCATCAGGTGGCTAAAGTATTAGAGCCTCAGCAGCAGTCCTTCCAATGAATATTCAGGACTGATCTCCTTTAGGATGGACTGGTTGGATCTCCTTGTAGTCCAAGGAATTCTCAAAAGTCTTCTCCAACACCACAGTTCAAAAGCATCAGTTCTTTGGTGCTCAGCCTTCTTTATGGTCCAACTTTCACACCTGTACATGACTGCTGAAAAATAAAAGCTTTAACTGTATGTACCTTTGTCAGCAAAGTGATGTCTCTGCTTTTTAACACATTGTGTAGGTTTTTCATAGCTTTTCTTTCAAGGAGTAAGCATCTTTTAATTTCATGGCTGCAGTCACTGTCCAGAGTGATCTTGGAGCCCAAGAAAATAAAGTCTGTCAGATCCCTACTGCAGTCATACAGGTCCTGACTAGCTGTGTGACCTTGGACAAGTCACTTACCTTGTCTGAATCTTTAGATTCTTGCCTGTATAGGAAGTTAAGGGCAGTATCTGCTCTAAAGGGTTGCTTTGAGGATTACAGGCCCTAGCAAATGTATTTAGATCAGTGCCTGGCACAGATTCATGCTGAGAAGAATGTTTGCTGTATTATTACCATAAAGACTCTCTGAATGAAACTGTAAAAACAAAAACAAAAACAAAACCCCACAAGCCTGACCTAATAGGCAGCTGCTGAGAGGAGGCTCAGTCGGCAAGGCAAGACCTCTGAGATGAGCTCCATCCAACCTTGGGAACAAGACTTTTTCAATGACAGATTTCTACTAGAAAACCAAGGGGAAAAAAAAAATCTTTTGTTTCATGTTTTTGTGGACAAATTATCTCAGACATCTAGAATATAGTGCACAGTCAATGATTATATCGTGTTTGCTTCATTGAAGTGACTTCAATTCTACTCTAAATGCTTTTCCCCATAGATCAAACTCTTTCCTTCTGATAGTAATTTCATTTCCTGATTTGAACATAGCCTTACAGAAAAAGATTGTAGCCACCCTGCCTTTATTTACAAACCAAGATTCCACTTTTTTTCTGGGATTTGACTTTCCCCAAGTTCTCTCTCTCTATATATATTTTTAAGCTCATAGTTTATTACCAAAAAGGTGTATTACATAGAAATTCAATTTTAAGCCATAAGAACTTTAAAGATACTGACTCCATGTATGAAAACTAGAATTCAGATTTGGTGAGGAAATCCACAGTAGTTTTGTGGTGAGCATGTCTAAGGACTCATGGAAACTTGCTAAAAGGAACATATGTTGAAGTGTCTTAAAAAAACAAAACTATAAAATGCTATGAATAAGTTTTTATTATTGTCTTAAAAGCCAAGAATATCAAGTGAGTATTAGGGATTATTCTATGAGGCTGGATTTTCCTCCAGTTTTACAGACATATATATAATTGATACAATATATGATAGAATTGATAGAATTATATAAGGCCTATAGCATAATGCCTTGACTTAAATATATTGTGAAATAAATTTACCACAGTAACTTCTGTTAATATCATTATCTCCTAGAAATTAAAAAAAATTTTTTTTTCCTTGTTTTAAGAACCCTTAGGCTCTGCTCTCAATAGCTGTCAGTTACACTGGATTCTAGTGTTAGCTATAGTCATCATGTTGTATATTACATCTCTAGTACTTATTTGTCTTATAACTAGAAGTTTATACCTTCTGGCCACCTTCATCCAAATCCTGTTTACTTATCTTCCACTTCTGGTAACCTCAAATCTGATATATATTTTTTTACAAGTTTAACAGGGTCTATCCATGTTAGCTCAAATGGCAAGATTTCATCTTTTATGGCTGAGTAGTATTCCACTGTATATAGATACCACAACTCCTTTATCCATTTGTCTGTCAATGGATACTTTGTTTCTATGTCTTCCCCATTGTAAATGATGCTGCTACAAATATGGAGGTGCAGATACTTTCAACATAGTATTTTTATTTTCTTTGCATATATTCCCAGAAGTAGAATTGCTGTATCTATTTGTAATTTTTTCAGGGACACTCATGCTATTTTCCATAGTGGCTGCACTAGTACACAATCCCATCTACGGTATACACAAGTTTCCTTTTCTCTACATACTTGCCATAATTTGTTGTCTTTTTGATGATAGCCATTCTAACAGGCATGAAGTGATAACTCATTGTTATTTTGACTGATACTTCTCTAATGATAGTGATTTCAACACCTTTTCATGTAGCTTTTGGCCATTTGTATATCTTCTTTGGAAAAATGACTATTCAGGCTTTCGCCCATTTTAAAATTTGGATTATTTCTTGGTTTGCTGTTGAGTTCCATATGTTCTGGATATTAACTTCTTATCAGATTCATGATCTGCAAGTATGCTTTCCCATTCCATTGGTTGTCTTTTTTTTCCTCATTGATCATGTATTTTGCTCTGCAGAACCTTTTATTTTGATGTAGTCTCACTTGTTTAATTCTTATTTTGTTGCTTACACTTTAGGGGTTATATCCAAAAAGCATTGCTAAGACCTATGTTGATAAGATTTTTGTTACATTTTATTCTAGGAGTTTTATGGTTTCTGGACTTATGTTTAATTCTTTCATACATTTTGAGTTAACTTTTGTGAGTGATATAAAGTAGGAGTCCAGTTTCATTATTTTACATGTGAAAATCCAATTTTCCCAGCACATTTTTTAGAGAGACTATCTTTTCCTCAATGAGTATTCTTGGCTTCTTTGCCAAATATTAGTTGACTTGATATGTATGGATTTGTTTCTCAGCTCTTCATTCTTTTCCATTGGTCTATGTGTCTCTTTTAGGCCAGTATTGTACTGTTTACTGATTACTGTAGCTTTATAGTATAGTTTGAAATCAGGAAGCGTGATGTCTCCTGCTTTATTTTTCTTTCTCCAGATTGCTTTGACTATTTGAGGGTCTTTGACAGTTCCATATAAATTTTCGGATTATTTTTCCTATTTCTGTAAAAAAAAAAAATGTCATTGGAATCTTGATAGGGGTTGCATTGACTTATAGATGGCTTTGGGTAGTATGAACATTTTAACAACATTAATTTTTACAATACATGAACATGGATATATTTCCATTTATTTGTATCTTCTTCAGTCTTTCATCAGTGTTTTATAGTTTTAAGTGTAGATCCTTCACCTCCTTGGTTAAATTTACTCCTAAATATTATTTTTGATGCTATTGTGAATAAGATTGTTGTCCTTATTTATTTTTCAGATCATGTTTGGTTTTTGTGTAGACATGCTACTGATTTTTGTATGTTAATTTTGTATCCTGCAACCTTACTGAATTTGTTTATTATTTCCTATATATATTGTCATCTGCAAATTGGGACAGCCTTACTTCTTTTCGAATTCTGATGCCTTTTATTTCTTATTACCATCTGAATGCTTCAGCTAGGACTACCAGTACTGTGTTGTGTAGCACTAGTGAAAGTAGACATCCTGTCTCGTTCCTGATGTTAGAGGAAAAACTCTCAACCCTTTCACCATTGGGTATGGTGTTAGCTTTTTGTTTGATGCTTATTACACCCTTTGTCACGTTGAAGTATGGTCCATCTATACATAATTTGTTAAAAGTTTTTATCATGAACAGATGTTTCATTTTGTCAAATATATTTTACACATCTATTAAGGTGATTATATAAAATTTCCTTTTTTCTCCATTCTGTTAAAGTCTTAAGGAGTACATTTACAATTTAAAAATGCTAATCTACACAGTATCCTCTGGGATGCTGAGACTTACAGGATGAGAGAGCCCATGCTCACCAGTCTACTTGTATGAATTAGGTGGGTAAGATTCAGAGGGCTTCTGCAGTTTCCAATTCTCTTGGAGCATTTTTTACGTTTAGATCTCCTGCAATTTTCTTTTGACATAAAGCAATTGCATATCCATGTTCAAAGACGTGACAGAGTGAAGTGGTTTCTGGGTGAAGAATTACAGTCTTGGTGATCACTGAGTGGTTTCATTCAGACACAGGACTTTCCCTGTCTTTGGGGTAAGGAGAGAAGGTACTAAGAGAGGGGTCTAACTGAGGAGATGAAAGTTACCAAGGGCTGAATTTCTCTTTAAAACATAAATATTATTATGCCAAATTTTCCAAGGTGGAAATGACTCTAAGAGGCATATTTCTCCTTTGATAAAATATGTTAATTCAAGGTTGTTTCACTAAATAATTGATAAATTTTGTGACAATTTATTTTAAAAAGCACCAGTTCCTAAAGTTTTACATGACTGCCCTGTATTTTCAGGTATCTCTATAGACTTAGTTATTTTAACAGTGTGTATGCCATTTTGCATTTGCCATTTTTTTGCTTAACATGTTTTTCATGTTTCAATACAATCTTCCTAATTAGCATTTTGAAATCTTCCTGGCTTAAATGGACATTCCAATGAGTATCTTTTTATCTATATATTTTTGATTTTGAATTTATGCTTAAAGTTCTTTGGGGTAGGTTATCTGTATCAATCAAACCAACCACCCTTATGGTTTTGACTCTGTAATATTATATTGTCTTCCAAAATGCCAGGTAATTTACTTCCCTGGTCACAGAGCAGAGTATAATGATTTCAACTCAAGGTTGAACCGCAGTGTTAAGGAAAGCATGAAGTCTGTCAGTTGAGTTTCAGCTGTTTGAGGATAGCAAGCGTGTATGGTGGTTCCTCAGCTTGAAGAAAACCCACAGGAACAGCAATTCTCATCTCTCTATAGAGTAGGGATCACAGCTTCTAATGCCCTCATAGTTCTTGCAGGGAGTGCAAATTAATCAAGCAAGGTTATCAAGGAGGCTGTAGGAAGAAATAGAAACTGTACAAAAAATGGAGTGTGAGCACTGTCCGCCCTTGTCCATCCCCATCTTATAGAATCATCTCTTCTCAGGTCCAGCTGAAATGTCCTGATTTCAAAATGTTGGCCACTAGTTCAAATTTATTATGTATAAAGCATACAGGAGGGAGCGAGGAAGGAAGGACAGAAGACAGGAAATGAACAATTGGTTTGAAACCTTTGTATACAGACTTTATAATGTATTATCTGCAGTAATTTTTTCTCCGTGGAAGTAAGGCAAGTCACAATGAGAAGATGCTTGTAAAACTGTTGACTGGAGTTGGTACTGATATAAAAAATACAAAATGAAAGAGCTAAGCAACCAGCAACATCTAAAAGAAATGTCGTTTGCAATGATACACGGTACGCATACTTGAAAAGCAGAAATAGATGCTGGGCTCTAGCAGATGTAATTATATAGTATGATAAAGTAAGGCACAAAAAGAGTTGAACCACTCTTTCCAAATTACAAAGCTGTGAAGCATTCAGCAGTCAAGTAGTAAAAAGGAAAAAAAAAAGTGCTTTAATTTGCGTAACCTATTTTCCCCCCAGAACAAAATGCCTAGGGTGCACAATGCTTTCAGGAGTTGCACAATGACTGCTGTTCCTCTCCACTCATTTTCCAAGTGATTTAATTTCTTCAATAAGATCACCTACACAGGATAGTGAGACGCCCTCGATAGTGTGTCTTTTTTCAGGTTTGCCTTTGTACATGAGAAAATGTGACAGTGAGGAGGGAGAAAAGCCTCTAAATCAGGGAAGGATATTGACACGGATAAGAGAATTGAACCCTCCAAGAATGAATCTCTCCTCCTCATTGCTCAGTGTCCTGTCGAGTTTATTCTTGCATGTTTGGGGATAAGGCAGGAGTAATCCTATTTGCATGACCACCTGAAATTGTCTGCAAAGCTGCCGGCTATCAAACAAGTAGAGTGAGAGGAAAATGGAAGCATATTTAGAGGAATAAAAGACAGGAGGGTTATTAAAGCCACTGAAGAGGGCATTTTGCCATCAAGACAAAAACCCAGAAGATTCTTTACTGGGGAATAGTTTGAAGCAAAGAATGTAAACAAAAAGGACAACTAAAATTTTATGTAAATTGCCTTTTGCTTTGATAATGAAAGAGTGGGGACTGGCAGGAATGACTGAATCTACAGATTTGAGTTCATTATTCCTTGTTTTTCTGTTGCCTTTGGCAGAGTCTTCAGTGCCAGTATTTCTGTAGGTTCAAAGTACACTTCTGCTTAGCTAGTTCACAGGGCTCTCATTCAGAATGTGGAGATTTTAAGTGAGATACTAGGGCAGATATCTAGGTAATTCAAGCTAAGTTACTCTTGAATTTAAAATGGGCCTGGTGTCTAGGAAGACCCAGAAGGATCAGATAGAGAGGGAGGTGGGAGGGGGGATCAGGATGGGGAATACATGTAAATCCATGGCTGATTCATATCAAAGTATGACAAAAACCACTACAATATTGTGAAGTAATTAGCCTCCAACTAATAAAAATAAATGGGAAAAAAAGAAATGCAAATAAAATAAAATAAAAAAATTAAATGGCCTCACAGATGTATTGATCCTTAGGTATGTTTTTCCAACAAGCTACTGAAATTGAGTTTATCACTAATATTTTCTAAGCCTGGCTGATTTGGGAAACTCCTCTAGTGAAGGACCCTGCAATGCTTCCTTGGACTAGAAAAAGGTCGTAATAAATAATCCTTTACAAGGCCCTGTCACTCAAATCAAGCTCTCGCCTCCTCTCCTTCCCTTATTTCCTTGATCTTAAAGTCTGCTCCTATGATAAAAATGCTGTCTCACATTGCATATCTCTTCTAAATCTCTTCATCAGTGCCTTGCCTTGTGAATTCACACATAAACTGTATAATAGAGGTGAATAGTGTGCCCTGGAGATACCGTCCAGTAGAGAGATGGCATGAATATCATGTACATTGATTAGACAGTTACTCTGTGGCAGGCCTTGACTAGACAGACTTTTGTTGGCAAAGTGATGTCTCTGCTTTTTAATATGCTGTCTAGGTTGGTCATAACTTTTCTTCCAAGTAGTTCAGTTCAGTCACTCAGTCGTGTCCAACTCTGTGCGACCCCATGAACCACAGCACGCCAGACCTCCCTGTCCATCACCAACTCCCGGAGTCCACCCAAACCCATGTCTATTGAGTCGGTGATGCCATCTAACCATCGCATCCTCTGTCATCCCATTCTCCTCCTGTCCTCCATCTTTCCCAGCATCAGGGTCTTTTCCAATGAGTCAGCTCTTCACATCAGGTGGCCAAAGTATTGAAGTTTCAGCTTCAGCATCAGTCCTTCCAATGAACACCCAGGACTGATCTCCTTTAGGATGGACTGATTGGATCTCCTTGCAGTCCTAGGGACTCTCAAGAGTCTTCTCCAACACCACAGTTCAAAAAGCATCAATTCTTCGGGGCTCAGCTTTCTTCACAGTCTAACTCTCACATCCATACATGATCACTGGAAAAACCATAGCCTTGACTAGATTGACCTTTGTTGGTAAAGTGATGTCTCTGCTTTTTAATATGCTGTCTAGGTTGGTCATAACTTTTCTTCCAAGTAGTTCAGTTCAGTCACTCAGTCGTGTCCAACTCTGTGCGACCCCATGAACCACAGCACGCCAGACCTCCCTGTCCATCACCAACTCCCAGAGTCCACCCAAACCCATGTCCATTGAGTCGGTGATGCCATCTAACCATCGCATCCTCTGTCATCCCATTCTCCTCCTGTCCTCCATCTTTCCCAGCATCAGGGTCTTTTCCAATGAGTCAGCTCTTCACATCAGGTGGCCAAAGTATTGAAGTTTCAGCTTCAGCATCAGTCCTTCCAATGAACACCCAGGACTGATCTCCTTTAGGATGGACTGATTGGATCTCCTTGCAGTCCTAGGGACTCTCAAGAGTCTTCTCCAACACCACAGTTCAAAAAGCATCAATTCTTCGGGGCTCAGCTTTCTTCACAGTCTAACTCTCACATCCATACATGATCACTGGAAAAACCATAGCCTTGACTAGATTGACCTTTGTTGGCAAAGTAATGTCTCTGCTTTTTAATATGCTATCTAGGTTGGTCATAACTTTCCTTCCAAGGAGTAAGTGTCTTTTAACTTCATGGCTGCAATGACCATCTGCAGTGATTTTGGAACCCAGAAAAATAAAGTCAGCCACTGTTTCCACTGTTTCCCCATCTATTTCCCATGAAGTGATGGGACCAGATGCCCTGATCTTAGTTTTCTGATTGTTGAGCTTTAAGCCAACTTTTTCACCCTCCTCTTTTACCTTCATCAAGAGGCTCTTTAGTTCTTCTGCACTTTCTGCCACAAGGGTGGTGTCATCTGCATATCTGAGGTTATTGATATTTCTCCCGGCAATCTTGATTCCAGCTTGTGCTTCTTCCAGCCCAGCGTTTCTCATGACGTACTCTGCATATAAGTTAAATAAGCCGGGTGACAATATACAGCTTTGACATACTCCTTTTCCTATTTGGAACCAGTCTGTTGTTCCAAGTCCAGTTCTAACTGTTGCTTCTTGACCTGCATACAGGTTTCTCAAGAAGCAGGTCAGGTGTTCTGGTATTCCCATCTCTTTCAGAATTTTCCACAGTTTGTTGTGATCCACACAGTCAAAGGCTTTGGCCTAGTCAATAAAGCAGAAATAGATATTTTTCTGGAACTCTCTTGCTTTTTTGATGATCCAGCAGATGTTGGCAATTTGATCTCTGGTTCCTCTGCCTTTTCTAAAACCAACTTGAACATCTGGAAGTTCACGGTTCACATATTGCTGCAGCCTGGTTTGGAGAATTTTGAGCATTACTTTACTGGCGTGTGAGATGAGTGCAATTGTGCAGTAGTTTGAGCATTCTTTTGCATTTCCTTTAACCAGTACTTAGTAATATAAATGATGATGAAGAGAAAGACAATAGTGATGATAGGCAATGTGTGTTTGGCATTTTGTGTGTGTGTGTTTCAAGCAAAATGCATGGTACTTGACATAGATTCTAATCTTGTTCCATTAGAATAACTACTCTGCAAGATCAATACTGTTGTCAACCCAAATTTTTAATTTTAGGTGATGAATACCAAGGGTGTAGAAATAAATTAATTAATTAATACAGTTTGGGTTTTAGTTGTGGCACTCTGGTTGCAGAGTGTGTGGGCTCAGTGGCTGCAGCCCATGGGCTTAGCACTCTGCAGCATGCGGGATCTTAGTTCTCCTGCATTGTAAGCTGGATGCTTAATCTCTGTACCACCAGAGAAGTCTCACAAATTATGTCTTATGAATGGTCATTCAGTATGTTCTACTTGAACACAGTGAGTCTCTCTACTACATCAGAACCAGTACTTCTAAGTTTTCACTGGACAGGTACCATATCCATCTTTGGCTTCTGAGGAATGAATGGAATATGAAGAAATTATGTAGCAAAACACAAAGGATAGCCCTGTTTGCCTGGAGTAGTGTGAGGAAATAACCAAAGAGAAGTAAACAAATTAAGGGGGAAAATACTGAATACTTCCATTAACACGTTTGCAGAAGTCCTTGGGGTCTGTCCTAGCCATCTAATTGCTAAATCAAAGAGCTTCATCTGTTTTTTATAGGATCCCCTTAAAGCATCACACCAAAAGTGTGTTTCAAAGCACTTAATATCAAGGAGCTGGTTCCCAAGAAGATTGAGGTAATGTCTTAGGAGTTTTAGGATCTACCCATTCCAGGGGAGTACCTTGTGAATATTGCACTTGATGAATATTTATTTATTTCAGTTTTTGATGCTTAGGAATCAAGTGGTTAACAATTAGTTTCCAATCATTATACACATTCTCTCATACCCATGAAGCATTTTTTGTATTAGAAAAAAATATTGCAAGCTCGTGCTTATACTTGATTCGTCAGAACAATGGTTACAGTATTACTCTTTTTCCCATCACAGTACTGTGAAACTTACTTGAGAGGTATTAAAGAATGAGGATATGATTGTTTTAATGTGATTTAAAAAGAGGGGTAAGTCATCATTATCATTTATTTATCTGGCAAACATTGGTGGGATCCTGTTTTATGTTAGGGCTTGGCTAAACTTGCTGGAGAAAGCAAAGATGTATAAAGACATAGGAGTCATTCATCAGTACAATGTTAATTGCAAAATTCACTATGTGGAGGATAAATATCTTGAGTCATCTATAATTTGTTATCCACTTCATTCTCTTCATTTGCAAAGACAATGATTCTGTTAGTAAATATGTAAACAGTGGCTATTAAAGCATAAATACATCCATTTCACTACCTCTTTCCTTTTGCTAATAAAATAAATCTTCTCTATTAATAAACTTCTATGCACAAATGTTGTTTATAGTTGAATTGCACTTAGACATGAAAAACACGCCCCGAGTGTGCAGTGCTAAAAATGATATAGGTATCTAGAAGTGAGACACTAGAAAAATTGATCACAATCCTTCGGATCTAACTTCATGGTCTTCATGGTGGTGTTTATTAAAGAATTAAAAGCACATTTATTTTCAGGACTTTTGTTACAAAAATGATAGTTTTACTATACCCTTAGAAATTATATCTGCAATTATATTACTTAATATTTTGTTCCAATACATTTTCTCTATGAGATGTTTCCACTCATTCAGATACTGACTATAAAAGCAAAATGAAATGTGGAGTTTAAGTTATGATAAAAAAAAAGTTAAAACCTTATTGGCAAACAGGGAGAAGTGGCAGTTTTATATTTTCATTGCCTTCTCTAAATAACTGCCCGACCTTCTACTTCATGCTGGTAATGTAGGTAATGAATATAAATCCCTTATATATTTGTAAAGCACTTGGGTTTTTATTTGCAGTAGTAAGACAGGTGAGGTACCCTGGCCTAAGCAACTAAAATTGGAGGATAATTTTACTTTATTGAGGTATAACGTGCATACATTGCAGCATGTAAAATGCACTAATCTTGGGCTAGATGAGTTTTTAATTCCTGTGTAATCACCACCCAGATCTAGATATGGAACATTTCCAGAGCGCCACAAAGTCCCTTCATGGCCCTCTCTAGTCAATAACCAGCCCCACAACCCCCAAAGGATTTCCCTCGTGTCTCAGATGGTAAAGAATCTGTCTGCAATGCAGAAGACCCAGGTTCGATTCCTGGGTCAGGAAAAGCCACCGGAGAAGGGAGTGGGAACCCCCTCCAGTATTCTTGCCTGGATAATTCAATTGACAGGTAAGCTTGGCAGGGTGCAATCCAAGAAGTTGTAAAGAGTTGGACTGAGTGACTAATACCAATCTACCTAATCCTACTAACTACTAATGTGGCTTCTATTAACACTGATTCCTTTTGCCTGCTCTTGGATGTCATATAAGTAGAATTATGCAGTACATACTCTTTGTGTTCAGGGTTTGTTTTCCCCACTGAACAAAATGTAAAATTACTCTTTGTTGCTGTGTGTAATTGACTGTTGTGCATGGTTAATTCCTTTTCATTGTTAATAGTGTGTTTATATTGTATATATACAACAGTGTATTTATCCATTCCTTTGGTGAAGGGTACTTGGGTTGTTTCCAGTTTTTGAAGTAGTGGATCAAATACTTTAATAAAACCTTTAAAAAGGTATTAATAAACTGAAACAAAGTAAAGAATATTCAAAAGACCAAAATCTAAATAAAAGCAGAGACCAAAAGTTGACTTTAAACTTAAGGGTCTTTTACTAAACTTGGTGAACCTGAGATTCAAGTGTCCCAGCCTCTCAGATTAACAGGACAGAATAAGCCCCATCTAAGTAATTAGAACAAAGCAAAATCTAAAAGAAGCCTTCTTTATTAAGCTGTAGCCCCCCTATTGGGGTCAAGGTGAAGTCGGCCTAACTCTGCAGGGGGCCACAAAGAAAACTGCCCATTTTAAAATGAACTGCAAAGTATTGGAGAGAAAGGAATTCACGCTGATGTTTTATTTACCCAACTTAGACCCGTGTGAATTTGAAGCCCAGTTTTTACCTCCTGCTTGATCCTAAAATCCTCAAGTCTAAAACTTGATTTAAAATTGTCCTAGGCTATTGGTGCTATCCAGGTACTTGTATGAAACAAATTCGAATTTTCTAAGATGATTCACTTTCAACTAAGGCTTCAAACGCTTTCATAAAGTTGAGGAAAGATCATGAAACAGGAAGGATCACACTAGAACAAGAACCAGCAGAAACCTGTTTTGCAATGACAAAATATAGATTATAAAAGAGAATGATAAATATGCTGAATGAAGTAAGAAACTGAAAATGAGTCAGTATAAGAGACCTTAGAAAGTTTAACTTTTGAGAAAAAACAGAACCTAATAGAATTTTTGGTAATAGAAAATAATTAAACAGAGGACCAAATATTTGAATTGAAATATATAAATTACGTTTCATCAGAGTTCCAAAAGGAGAGGAGGTAAAGGATGATGAAAAAGACAATATTAGAGGAGATTATAGCAAATAATTTTTCAGACTAAACAAAAGACAATTGATTATATAATGCCAAAAAAAGAAAAATATTTAATAGAGTCCACATCTGTTTATACATCATATTGAAAATTGCAGAATGCAAAGACAAAGAGAAGCACCTAATTCAGTTAGAGAGAAAAGACATATTTTCAATGAATGGCAATTGAACTGGCAGTTGATATCTTGGAAGCAAAGGAGGAACCTAGAAGGAGTGTAATAATATCTTCAGAATGAATATTTAGAGAGTAGTTAGAATGGTATGTTTATCAAAAATGTCTTTTTTTATTTAGATATACTTGACTTGTAATATTAAATGAGTTTCACATATACAACATAATGCTTTGATGTTTGTGTATATTGTGGAATAGTAACCGTAACAAATCTAGTTTCCATCTATCAACATATGTAGTTGCAGTTCTTTTCTTGTGATGCAGTCTTTTCAAATCTACTCTCTTAAAAACTTTCAATAATGTAGGACTATTATTAATAGTAATCCCCATGCTATTCTTTACATTAACATGGATTATGTTTTATACCTGGGAGTTTTTACTTTTAAATACTCTTCACCCACCCCTAATCTCTACCCTCCAACTTCTAATAACCATGTATGCATTCCCTATATCCATGAGCTGCTTTGCTTTTGTCTCTGCTCATTATGCTTGTTTTGTTTTTGTTTTATATTCCATATATAAATGAGATGATCCTGTACATTACTTTCTTAGCATGATGATCTGAAGGTCCATCCATGTCATTGCAAATGGCATAACTTCCTTCTTTCTTAGGACTGAATAATATTACATTGTATGCATATGCATGTATGAATATACATACATATATACACATTATATATATACACACACATGTATGTATATGTGTTTAGGTATACATACCATATCTTCTTTATCCATTCATCCATCAATAAACACTTAGATTATTTCCATGTCTCGGCTATGAACATGGGCTGATTCAGATAATGTTTTCAGCATAGTGTTTTCAGATCCTTCAGATACGTTGCCAGAAGTAGAATTGCTGGTCAAATGGTAGTTCTGTTTTAAGTTTTAAAAAGCCTTCATGTTGTTTTCCATAGTGGTTGCATCAACTGACAAGCCCATCAACAGTGACCAAGGGCTTTATTTTCTCCACATCTTCACCAACACTGTTACATTTCGGTATACTAACAACAAACTATTAGAGAAATTAAGAAAAACGTTCCAATTCAGTTACATCAAGAACACCTAGGAAGAATATAACAAAGGAGGTAAAAAGACCTATACCTGGGAAAATAGAAGCCAGAGTGAAAGAAGTTGAAGATAAAACAAATGGAAAGATATGCCCAGCTCGTGTGGTGAAGTAATGTTAAAATAACCATACTCCTCAAGGCAACCTACAGTGGAAATGTAATTCCTATTAAAATACTAGTGAGATTTTTTTCCAAGAACTGGAACAAATAATTATGAAATCTGTATGGAAACATGAAAAATCCTGAATAGCCAAAGCAATTTTGAGAAAAAGAAGCAAACCTGAAGGCATCTAGCTCCCTGGTTTGGAATTATACTCAAAGCTACAGCAATCAGAACAGTATGGTACTAGCACAAAACAGATAAATAAATCAATACAACAGAATAGAGATCCCAGAAATAAGCCCACAGTTATCTGGTTAGTTAGTCTACAACAAAAGAGGTAAGAAATATACACTGGGGAAAAAAGAAAACAGGCTGTTCAATAGATGGTGTTGGGAAAACAGAACAGCTATTATGCAAAAATGTCAAACTGGACTACTTTCTCATCATATATAAAAATAAACTGAAAATTGATTAAGTGTAAGACCTGAAACTGTAGAGTTGCTATAAGTTGACATAGGCAGCTCTCTCTTTGACATTAGTCTTAGCAGTATTTGGAAGGGGAGGGTATGTCTCATCTGGCAAGGAAAACAGAAGCAATAATAAAGTTTTGTGACTACATCAGACTAAAAAGCTTTTTCACAATGACAAACACTATCGACAGAATGAAAGATGACCTGTTGAATGCAATGAAATATTTGGAAATCATGTATCTTATAAGGTGCTAATGTCCCACATATTAATATGTAAATAATGTGTAAGACTCAATGGCAAAAACAAATTTTTAATCCAATTTAAAAATGGACAGAAGATCTGAAAAGACATTTTTTCCCCCAAGAATGAATACAAATGCCCAACAGATACCTGAGAAATGCTCAGTATCTCTAGTCATTAGAGAAAAGCAAATCACAACCACAGTGAGGTATCACTTCACACCTGTCAGGATGGCTGTTGTAAAAAAGAAAAAGAATCTTACTGCACTGTGGTCAGAAAACTGAACCAGGAAGAAATAGAAGATCTTAATAGACCCATCACAAGCAAGGAAATCGAAGCTGTAATCAGAAATCTTCCAGCAAACAAAAGCCCCGGACCAGATGGCTTCACAGCTGAATTCTACCAAAAATTTAGAGAAGAGCTAACACCTATCTTACTCAAACTCTTCCAGAAAATTGCAGAAGAAGGTAAACTTCCAAACTCATTCTATGAGGCCACCATCACTCTAATTCCAAAACCAGACAAAGATGCCACAAAAAAAGAAAACTACAGGCCAATATCACTGATGAACACAGATGCAAAAATCCTTAACAAAATTGTAGCAAACAGAATCCAACAACATATTAAAAAAAATCATACACCATGACCAAGTGGACTTTATCCCAGGAATGCAAGGATTCTTTAATATCTGCCAATCAATCAATGTAATACACCACATTAACAAATTGAAAGATAAAAACCATATGATTATCTCAATAGATGCAGAAAAAACCTTTGACAAAATTCAACATCCATTTATGATTAAAACTCTCCAGAAAGCAGGAATAGAAGGAACATACCTCAACATAATAAAAGCTATATATGACAAACCCACAGCAAGCATTACCCTCAATGGTGAAAAATTGAAAGCATTTCCCCTAAAATCAGGAACAAGACAAGGGTGCCCACTCTCACCACTACTATTCAACATAGTGTTGGAAGTTTTGGCCACAGCAATCAGAGCAGAAAAAGAAGTAAAAGGAATCCAGATAGGAAAAGAAGAAGTGAAACTCTCGCTGTTTGCAGATGACATGATCCTCTACATAGAAAACCCTACAGACTCTACCAGAAAATTACTAGAGCTAATCAACAAATATGGTAAAGTTGCAGGATATAAAATTAACACACAGAAATCCATTGCATTCCTATACATTAACAATGAGAAAACAGAAAGAGAATTAAGGAAACAATACCATTCACCATTGCAACAAAAAGAATAAAATACTTAGGAGTATATCTACCTAAAGAAACAAAAGACTTATACATAGAAAACTATAAAACACTGATGAAAGAAATCAAAGAAGACACAAACAGATGGAGAAACATACCGTGTTCGTGGATTGGAAGAATCAATATTGTCAAAATGACTATTCTACCCAAAGCAATCTATAGATTCAATGCAACCCCTATCACGCTACCAACGGTATTTTTCACAGAACTAGAACAAATAATTTCACAACTTGTATGGAAATACAAAAAACCTCGAATAGCCAAAGTAATCTTGAGAAACAAGAATGGAACTGGAGGAATCAACCTGCCTGACTTCAGACTCTACTACAAAGCCACAGTCATCAAGACAGTATGGTACTGGCACAAAGACAGAAATATAGATCAATGGAACAGAATAGAAAGCCCAGAGATAAATCCACGAACCTATGGACACCTTATCTTTGACAAAGGAGGCAAGGATATACAATGGAAAAAAGACAACCTCTTTAACAAGTGGTGCTGGGAAAACTTGTCAACCACTTGTAAAAGAATGAAACTAGAACACTTTCTAACACCATACACAAAAATAAACTCAAAGTGGATTAAAGATCTAAATGTAAGACCAGAAACTATAAAACTCCTAGAGGAGAACATAGGCAAAACACTCTCCGACATAAATCACAGCAGGATCCTCTATGACCCACATCCCAGAAACAAAAGCAAAAATAAACAAATGGGACCTAATGAAACTTAAAAGCTTTTGCACAACAAAGGAAACTATAAGCAAGGTGAAAAGACAGCCCTCAGATTGAGAGAAAATAATAGCAAACGAAGAAACAGACAAAGGATTAATCTCAAAAATATACAAGCAACTCCTGAAGCTCAATTCCAGAAAAATAAATGACCCAATCAAAAAATGGGCCAAAGATCTAAACAGACATTTCTCCAAAGAAGACATACAGATGGCTAAAAAATACATGAAAAGATGCTCAACATCACTCATTATCAGAGAAATGCCAATCAAATCCACAATGAGGTACCATTACACACCAGTCAGGATGGCTGCTATCCAAAAGTCTACAAGCAATAAATGCTGGAGAGGGTGTGGAGAAAAGGGAACCCTCTTACACTGTTGGTGGGAATGCAAACTAGTACAGCCACTATGGAAAACAGTGTGGGGATTTCTTAAAAACTGGAAATAGAACTGCCATATGACCCAGCAATCCCACTCCTGGGCATACACACCGAGGAATACCAGATCTGAAAGAGACATGTGCACCCCAATGTTCATCACAGCACTGTTTATAATAGCCAGGACATGGAAGCAACCTATATGCCCATCAGTACACTAGTGGATAAGGAAGCTGTGGTACATATACACCATGGAATATTACTCAGCCATTAAAAAGAATTCATTTGAATCAGTTCTAATGAGATGGATGAAACTGGAGCCCATTATACAGAGTGAAGTAAGCCAGAAAGATAAAGACCATTACAGTATACTAAGACATATATATGGAATTTAGAAAGATGGTAATTATAACCCTATATGCAAAACAGAAAAAGAGACACAGATGTATAGAACAGACTTTTGGACTCTGTGGGAGAAGGCGAGGGTGGGATGTTTCGAGAGAACAGTGTCGAAACATGTATATTATCTAGGATGAAACAGATCACCAGCCCAGGTTGTATGCATGAGACAAGTGCTTGGGCCTGGTGCACTGGGAAGGCCCAGAGGGATCAGGTAGAGAGGGAGGTGGGAGGGGGGATCGGGATGGGGAATTCATGTAAATCCATGGCTAATTCATGTCAATGTATGACAAAAACCACTACAATGTTGTAATTAGCCTCCAACTAATGAAAACAAATGAAAAAAAGAAAAAGAAATCAGTGTTGGTGAGGATGTGGAACAAAGGGAAACCTTGTACTATTTGTGGGAATGTAAACTGGTACAGCCACTGTAGAAAACAGTATGGAGACTCCTCAAAAAATTAAAAATAGGACTACCATATGATCCAGAAAGCCCACTTTTGGGTATTTTTCCAAAGAAAACAAAACACTAATTCAAAAAGATATATCTTCATTGCAGCATTATTTACAATAGCCACGATATAGAAATTTGTGACAATGTGGATGGACCTAGAGGGTATTATGCTAAATGAAATGAGTCAGACAAAGACAAGTACCATATGAATTCACTTGTATGTGAAAACTGAAAAGCAAAACAAGTGAAACGAACAGACTCACAAAGAGCTGGTTGTTAGGAAGGGAGTAGAGAGATGAGAATAGATGAGGGGATTAAGAGGTACAGACTTACATTTATAAAATAAATGAGTCATGGAGATGTAAAATACAGTGTAAGGAATATAGTCAATACTACTGCAATAACTGTGTGGTGACAGATTTTACCTAGACACACGGTGATTATTTTGTAATGTACAAAATCAGGTCACTGTCTTCTGCACCCAAAATTAACATAATATTTTAAGTCAGCTGTACTTCAATTAAAGAAAAATATCTTTTAAACATAGATGAAACCAACATCTTTTGAAATGGATAAAAAGATGAGTTTGCTACCTGCGAACCTGTATTCAGGAGAATTCACAAAAATGTACTGTACTATAGGAATTGTGAGTAATGAATGATGTAAATAGCAAATAAATCTAAACAAAGCATTGCTTGTATGCAATAAAATCTTACATAGTTAAAAAAAAATAAGCAAAATGAAGCAATAGTGTGTAAATTGAGAGAGAAAAAAAATTGTTTAAATGTTCTAAGGACTTAGTGTTTGCGGGAAGGGGTAAAGATAATCATGACCTTAATGTTTAATGAACTAGTGTAGATGTTAAAATCTATAGAGTAACAGAATGAAAACTTTTAACTTGCAAACAAGTAGAAGGAAAAATTAAATCAGGAAAGAAAATTCAATATAAAAGAAGTCAAAGAAAACAAGAATAGAAAACAAAATTTAAGACAAAGTAGAAAATGTAAAATGAGATCATAGAAAAAAATCCCCAAATATCAGCAATTTATAAATGGATTAAATGTTTTAGTTTAAAAACACAGATTGTCCCAAGTGAATTAATAAAAAAAAAAAAAATTTTGGTTGTATGGTGTTTACGCAAGTGAGAAGTGTTAGTCACTCAGTTGTTTCTGGCTCTTTGTGATCTCCATGGACTGTAACCTGTCAGGCTCCTCTGTCCACTGGGGATTCTCCAGGCAAGAATACTGGAGTGGGTTGACATGCCCTTCTCCAGGATTTCTTCCCAACCAAGAGATCTGACCCAGGTCTCCTGAATTGCAGGCAGGTTCTTTGCCATCTGAGCCACCAGGGAAGTCCAAGAATACTGGAGTGGGTAGCCTATCCCTTCCCCAGGGGATCTTCCCAATCCAGGAGTCAAACCAGGGTCTCCTGCATTGCAAGTAGATTCTTTACCAACTGAGCTACCAGGGAAGCATGGTGTTTGCAGGGGATTTCAGGTGGCTCATAGTAAAGAATCTGCCGGAATGCAGAAGACACCAGGGATGTGCCTTCGATCCCTAGGTCAGGAAGATCCCCTGGAGAAGAAAATGGCAACCCACTCCAGTTTTCTTGCTGGGAAAATCCCCTGGACAGAGGAGCCTGGTGGCTACAGTCCATAGGGTTGTAGATTCAGACATGACTAAGCACGTGCACACACATGTTTATAAGATGCAGATCTAAACTAATTAGAAACAAAAGTTATTAACTAAGAAAAGGAGAAAGATTTATTGAGAAAGCATAAAACTTAAAAAGCTAAAATGCCTATATCACTATAAAACAAGTTGAACATTAAAACAAAAAATATCTGAAATTAAGACAGTAACTATTATATGGAAGAAAATGGGTAATTACATAGGATGACATAACAATTCCAAATCTACCTTCAAATATATTAAAGCCAAAATTAATGGAATTATAAAAAGAAAACCCAGAAGAGACCCACACAAGTAAAACCAACTGATTTTTTGAAGAGTTGCAAAAGCAATTCAGTGAAGGAATGGTCTTTTTAACAGCTGGTACTAGAGCAAGTTGAGCGCTGAAAAATTGATGCTTTTGAACTGTGGTGTTGGAGAAGACTCTTGAGAGTCCCTTGGACTGCAAGGAGATCCAACCAGTCCATCCTAAAGATCAGTCCTGGGTGTTCATTGGAAGGGCTGATGCTGAAGCTGAAACTCCAATACTTTGGCCACCTCATGCGAAGAGTTGACTCATTAGAAAGAGCCCTGAGGCTGGGAGGGATTGGGGGCAGGAGGAGAAGGGGACAACTGGGGATGAGATGGTTGGATGGCATCACCAACTCGATGGACATGGGTTTGAGTAAACTCTGGGAGTTGGTGATGGACAGGGAGGCCTGGCGTGCTGCGATTCATGGGGTCACAAAGAGTCGGACACGACTGAGCAATTGAACTGAACTGAGCTGAACTGGAGCAGTTGTATATCTATAGGTATAGGCAGACAAACAAAAACTCTCAATCTAAAATCCACACATTATTGCAAGATTAATTCAGAATGGATTACAGATCTTTATGTCAAACTAAATTATAATGTTACTAGAGGAAAACATGGAAAAAAGTCTTTGAGACTTATAGTGCAGTGAGGAATTCTTAGCCATAGAAACAAAAATGTCTTCCATAAAAGAAAGAAAAAAGTTTAAAAATTGTATTTCATCAAAATTTTAAAAATCTGACCTTCCAAAGACTGTATTAAGAAGATGAAAAGATAAGATACAGACTGGGAGAAACTACATGCAGTCCATATATCTGACAAAGAACTCATGTCTAGAACGTACAAAGAATCTTAAGACTCATCAGTAAAAATCTAACAATCCAATTAGAACATCAACAGATAACATGAAGAGATATTTCACCAAAGAGGATATACAAATGGCAAATGAGCACATGAAACAGATGTTAAATGTCACTATATGTTAAAGGCCATGATGAGATTTAATTTAAACAGCTAAAATTAAAAATATTGGCAATATAAAATTATGAGAATGATACTAAGAAATTGGATCTCTCATCCATTTTCTCATGGAATGCAAAATGGAACTATATTCTGGAAAATATTTTGACAGTTTCTTTGGAAACTATAGAAACTACATAGTTTCTTTAAAAACTATTATATAATCCAGTAATCAAAATTCTGGGCATTTATCAGAAAAAATGTATATTCATACAAAAAGATTCACACAAATACTCATAACAGCTCTAGTTGGAACAGTCAAAAACTGACAGCATGCTCCTGAATACTTGCATGGTTAAACAAAATGCAAAACCCTCACCAAAAAGTATTACTCAGCAGAAAAATAGCAGTGTTAATTCATTCAATTTGGTTGGACCTCAGAGACATTAAGCTGAATTTAAAAAGCTAATCTCTTAACATTGCGTACTTTAAGATTCAAGCTGTACAGCATTCTCAAAGTGGAAAAAATTGTTTAGATTAGCAAACAGTTTACTGTTTGCCAGGGGTTAGGGTTGGCTCTGTCTATAAAGGAATAGGAGGGGAAAGATCTTAGTAGTAATAAAAGCTTTTCTTTTTTGCAGATTTATTGAAATGACACGTGACAATGAGTTTAGTATGTACAACATGAAAATCTGATTTACATAATATCATGAAATGATTGCCATAATAAATTTAGTTATTGACCAACATCTTATATAGATACAATTACAGAGATGTATTTTTCCTTGTGATAAGAATTCTTACAATTTACTTTAAAAAATTTTCATGTATATCTTATACCAATGTGACTGTAGTCATCATGTACTTTATGTCCTTAGTATATATTTCTCTTATAAGTTTGTGCCTTTTGACCACCCCTTCTAATTCCCCTTTCCCCCAACCCTGACTTTGGCAACCACTGAATCTGATCTGTTTTTCTATGAGTCTGGTTTGTTTTTGTTTTAGATTTCACAAACAAGTGAGATCTTACAGAATTTGTCTTTCTCTGTCCAACTTACTTCACTTAAAGTTCCCTTAAAATCCATCCATACCGTCTCAAGGCTAGTAAAAGACTGCCTGCAATGTGAGAGGCCTGTGTTCGATCCCTGGGTTGGGAAGATCCCCTGGAGAAGGGAAGGTTACCCACTCCAGTATTCTGGCCTGGAGAATTCCATGGACTGTATAGTCCATGGGGTTGCAAGGAGTCAGACACAACTGAGTGAACTTTCACTATCACAAGTAGCAAACTTTCATCTTTTTATGAGTGAGTAGTTTTCCATTGTATGTATCTATTCATCCATTGATGGACACTTAGCTGTTTCCATGCCTTGGCTGTTCTAAATAATAAGGTCATGACTGTGAGTGTTTGGTTATCTTTTCAACATAGTTTTTTGTTTCTTTCAGGTATGTTATCAGAAATGGAACTACTGGATCTACATTTAATTTTTCAAGGACCCTTCGTACTGTTTTCCTTAGTAGCTGTGCCAATCTACAGTCCTACCAAGAATGCTCAAGAGTTACCTTTCCTCCACATCCTCAAGGTTTGTTATTTCTTGTCTTCTTGATAATGGCCAGTCTAATGGGCATGAGGTGGCATTTTGTTATGGTTTTGATTTGCATTTCCCTGATGAATAATGATGTTGAGCGTCTTCTTATTTACCTGTTGCCCATTTGTGTATCTTCTTTCAAAGAATGTTTATTCCTCTGCCCATTTTTAAATTGGATATTTTGTTTCTTTGCTGTTGAGTTGTATGAGTTGTTTATGTATTTTGGATATTAGTCCCTTATCATATATGTGATTTGCAAAATTTTCTCCCATTCCGTAGGCTGCTTTCTCATTTTGTTGATAATTTTTTTGCTGTGCACAAGCTTTTTAGTTGGATATAATACAGCTAATTTATTTTATATTTCATTGCTTATATTTTGCTGTTACGTCCAAAAAATCATTACCAAGACCCATGTTAAGGATTTTTTCCCTTTGCTTTTTTCTAGGAATTTCATAGTTTCTGGTGTTACACTTAAGTTTTTAATCAATTTCATGTTAATTTTTACGAGTGGCATAATATGGGGGCCTAGTTTCATCCTTTAAGATGTACATATCCATTTATTGAGGAAATTTTTTCTCCATACAGTGTTCTTGGCCCCTTTGTCAAATATTAGCTGACCACATATGCTTGGGCTTATTTCTGGCTAATGATCTGTTCCACAGGTCTATGTGTCTGTTTTTATACCAGCACCACATTGTTTTGATTATTATTGCTGTATAGTAATCTAGGTTGAAATCAGAAATTGTGATGACTCTGGTTTTGTTGTTTCTCAAGACTGTTTTGATTGTTTGGGGTCTTTTGTGGTTTCATATAGATTTTAGGATGATTTGTTGCATTGCTATAAAAAAGTGCCATCAATATCTTGATAAGGATCGCATTGAATCTATAGGTGGCTTAATTAGTGAGGACGTTTTAAAAATATTTCTAACAATTCATGAGCATATTTTTGCATTTATTTGTTTATTCTTTGATTTCTGTAATCAATGTCTAATTTTCAGAGTAGAGATTGCCCAGTCCTTGATGAAATTTTCCCTATGCATTTTGTTGTTTTTGAGCTATTGTAGGTGGGATAGTTTTCCGTATTTCTTTTTCAGACAATTTGTTGTTCTCATGAAGAGATGCTACCGATTTTTATATGTCAATTTTGTGTACTGCAACTTTACTGAATTCATTGGTTATATCTATCAGGTTTTTTGGAGTTTTTACCTATCTGCCGTATATAAAATCCTGTCAATTACAGATTAAGACAGTTTTACTTTCCAGTTTGGATATGTCTTTGTTTCTTTTTTCTCACCAATTGTGGCAAAACTTCCAGTACTATGGAAAATAGGAGGAGAGAGAGTGGGTACACTTGTGTTGTTTTTGATCTTAGAGTAAAAGCTTTTCAACTTTTTGCCTGTGAGTATAATGTTAGCTGTGGTCTTGTCATATGTGACCTTTATTATGTTAAGTTATGCTCCTTCTGTACCTAATTTGTTAAGAGAGTTTTTTTTTATCATAAAGAAATTTGAAATTTTGTCAAATACTTTTTCTGAATATATTGAGATAATCATAAGATTTTTTCCCTTAATTCTAATAATGTGATATATTACAGTGGTCCCCAACCTTTTTGGCACCAGATACGAATTTCATGGAAGACAGTTTTTCCATGAACTGGGGTGGGAGGGTTCAGGATAATTCAAGCACATAGCATTTAACGTGTACTTTATTTCTAATCTAATGTCATCTCTGATCTGACAGGAGACAGGAGATACTGGTTCACAGCCCACCCATGAATATCATATTTATTGATTTATATTTGTTAAACCATTCTTGAATTCAGGAGATCATGGTGAGTGATCCTTTTATTGTACTGCTAAAGTGAGTTTGCAGTATTTTATTGAGAATTTATGCATCTATATTCATTAGGGATGTTGGCCTGTAGTTCTTTGGGATAATGGCCTTTTCTGGCTTTGATATCATGGAAGTGTTAGCCTATATAGTAAATTTCAGAGTGCTCCAACCTCTTACCTTGTGGCTCAGCTGGTAAAGAATCTGTCCGCAATGCAGGAGACCTGGGTTCTATCCCTGGATTGGGAAGATCCCCTGGAGAAAAGAAAGGCTACCCACTCCAGTGTTCTGGCTTGGAGAATTCCCTGGACTATATAGTCCGTGGGTCACAAAGAGTCAGACACGACTGAGCAAGCTTCATCATCATCATCCCACTTCTTCAATTTTTTGGAAGTTTGAAAAGGACTGGCATTACTGTTCCTTTTAAGAAATTAATTTTATCAGAGTATAATTGCTTTATGATGTTGCATTAGTTTCTGCTGTACAAAGAAGTGAATCAGCAGTATGTACACATGTGTCCCCTCCCTCTTGGACTGCCTTCCCATCCCTCCAGGTCATCACAGAGCACTGAGCTGAGCTCTCTGCACTTTACAGCAGGGTCCCACTACCCATCCCACGTACATGGTAGTATGCATATGTCAGTCCTTGTCTCCCAGTTAGTCTCACCCTCCTCTCCCCACCTTTATCCACATGCCCATTATCTACACTTACATCTCTATTCCTGCCCTGCAGATAAGTTCATCTGTACCACTTTTCTGATTCCAGATGTGTGAATTAATATATGATAATTGTTTTTCACTGGCTGACTTCAGTCTGTATGACAGACTCTAGGTCCATCCAGTCTCCACAATTGTCTCAAGTTCCTTCCTTTTTATGACTGAGTAATATTCCATTGTATACATGTATCACATCTTTACCCAGTCTTCTGTTGATGGACATCTAGGTTGCTTCTATGTGCTGGTTATTGTAAATAGTGCTGCAGTGAACATTGGCGTACATGTGTATTTTTCTGTTATGGTTTTCCCAGGGTATATGCCCCGTAGTGAGATTTCTGGGTCATATGGCAAGTCTATTTTTATTTTTTAAAGGAGCCTCCATACTGTTCTTCATAGTGCCTGTATCAATTTACATTCCCACCAGCAGTATAAGAAGCTTCCCTTTTCTCCACACTCTCCAGCACTTATTTGCAGATTTTTTGATGATGACCATTCTGATCAATGTAAGGTGATACTTCATTGTAGTTTTGATTTGCCTTTCTCTGATAAGTAGGGATGTTTAGCATATTTTCTTGTGCATGTTGGCCATCTGTATGTCTTGTTTGGAGACATACCTATTTAGGTGTTTCACCCATTTTTTTACTGGGTTTTTTGTTGTTTTGATATTGAGTTGCATGAGTTGTTTGTATATTTTGGAGATCAATCACTTGACAGTTGCTTTGTTTGCAAATATTTTCTTTAGTTCTGTGGGTTGTATTTTCATCTTGTTTATGGTTTCCTTCACTGTGCCGAAGCTTTTAAGTTTAATTAAGTCTCATCTGTCTATTTTTTTTCGTTACTCTAGGAAGTGCGTAAAAAAAGTCGTTGCTATGATTCATGTCAAAGAATGTTTTTCCTGCTTTCCTGTCATAGTTTTATAGTGTCCAGTCTGACATTTAGGCCTTTAATCCATTTTGAGTTTATTTTTGTGTATGGTGTTAGAAATTGTTCTGTGTGTGTGTACTGAGTCAATCTGTCATGTCTGACTCTTTGCAGCCCCATGGACTGTAGCTCGCTAGGCTCTTCTGTCCATGGAATTTTACAAGCAAGAATACTAGAATGGATTGCCATTTTCTTTTCCAGAGGATCTTTCCAGCCCAGAGATTGAACCCACATCTCTTCCATTTCTTGCACTGGCAGGCAGATTCTTTTACCACTCGTGCCACCTGGGAAGCCCAGAAAGTCTTCTAATTTCATTATTTTACATGAAGCTGTCCAGTTTTCCCAGAACTACTTATTGAAGGGATTGTCATTTCTCTGTTGTAGCTTCTTGCCTCCTTTGTCACAGATTAGGTGACCATAAGTGCATATGTTTATCTCTGCTCTTTCTATCCTGTACCAAAAACAAATCCATGCTTCTGCTTTTCCTCCAGTATCGTACTGTTTTGATGACTGTAACTTTGTAGTGTAGTCTGAAGTCAGGGCACCTGACTCCTCCAGCCCTGCTTTTCTGTCTCAAGTCAGCTTTGGCTAATCAGGATCTCTTGTGTTTTTATACATATTGTAAAATTTTTGTTCTAATTCTATGAAAAATGCCATTGGTATTTCAATAGGAATTTCATTGACTCTGTAGATAGCTTTAAATATTAAGTAAAGTTCATCACTAAAATCACCTGGTCTTGGGCTTTTCTTTCTTGAGAGGTGTCTGATTATTGATTCCATCTTCTTACTAGTAACTGGTCTGTTTAGGTTTTATATTTCTTCCTGTTTCAGTCTTGGTAGGTTGTATATTTCTAAGAATTTGTTTTTCCATTTCTTCTATTATCCAGTTTGTTGGCACATAGAAGTTCATGGTATCTTATTACCCTCTGTATTTCTGTGATATTAGTTGTAATTTCTCCTTTTTTATTTATTGTTGATTTGAGTCCTCTCCTTCTTGGTTAGTCAGGCTGAAAATTTGTTAGTTTTTCCTTTGTTACACTAACTTTGGTCTCAGTGTGTTCTTTTTCTAGTTTCTTAAGGCAGAGAGTCAGGTTGTGCTAAGATAGTTTCGTAACTTGATTGCAGTGGAATCAATGTTACAGGAATCTATACATGTGGTTATACACCATAGGTCTTTATGCACATCATGCACCACAGTCTGTTTTCTGGTTCTATAGTATTCTATAGTTATGAAAATGTAACCATCAAGGAAACTGGGTCAAGTATAGGTGGGATCTCTCTATGCTATTTTTGCAACTCCCTGTGAACCTGTAATTATTTTAAAATAAAAAGTTAAAATATAGACTAGGCAAATTCACCATCATAGTGGAAAGCTTTTTCTCATTTCTATTAATAACTGCTAGAACAAGAAACCCAAAAAGAAGAAAAAAGAAAAAAAGATACATAAGATTTGAACAACTCAGTTAAAACCCTTGTTTTATGGAAACATAAATGGTGGACACAGAACTAAAGTTAACAGTATATATATATATATTCTTTTAAAACACACTTAAATCATTAACATATTACACACTCACACATGTTAATGGCAATATAAACAAAATATCAACCAATAAAAGTGAAACTTGGAAAAATATGTAGTTTTGGAAATTAAGGATCAGTCTTTAGGTAATTAATGAGCTAAATAAGAAATCATAATGGAAATCAGAAAAAATTTCACTGCATGGTAATAGCATAGAAAAATGATGTCATGTTAGTCTGTGCTTAGAGATAAATCTTTAGCTTTATGTACTGTAGAAAATAAAAAAACCTAAATATACATATATTAAGTATCCATGCAAATGTTACCAAATAAGATATTGTATAAAACTAATAAAAGTAAAAATAAAAAGTAACAGAATTTAAAGCATGGAAATGGTATATAAAGTGATAAAATTCTCAACAAAGCCAAAATTTGGTTCTTTACAAAGACAATTGAAATTCACAAATTTCTGTTTCAAAATTGGAAAAGAGAGTAGGGAGGTGTATTTAAATGCTATGGGTACTGAAAGAAAAGCACAACTACAGATCCTGCAGACATTAAAAATAAGAAGAAATAATTTGAACCATGTATGCCTACCAATTTGAAACTTGAATAAAATAAATACCTAGACAAATAGAAATAAGAGAAATTGCCTGAATAAATGGGAAAATTTTAATGACAGATTGCTAAATTCAAGGATGGACATATGGTTATAAGAATATTCTACAGCCTTTTCTACTAACTTGAGCAGAATAATAGCAGTTAGGCTATGATGGCTTGTAATTTTGGATGTTTGCCAATTGTCAAATCAGTCACCAGAACAATGGAATAATGCAGTCACACAAGTAAGCCTCGTATCGGTCCCTGGAACCAGACTGTAGCAGTCAATTGAAGGAGTTACAACTACTATCAGCATTATCAGTAGGAAAGCCATTTCTCAAACATTCCAAGAAGGGGTGAGGAAGTTTGTTGTAGTCATCCAAAGGCTTATAGATCACCCCCACTCACATTCATATTCCTGTATTAAAACTATAAGATACAACTGAAAGTTAATAATAGATGTATGTGAGAGCTCCCCAAAAGTAAAACGAAAACACTCAGTTTCCTATACACGTCAGGGTAGAAGTGATTGTCAGTTGGATGTTTGATTACAGTGCAGTGAAAAATGTTGTTATTTAGTTGCTAAATCGTGTCTGACTCTTTGCAACTCCATGAACTGTAGCCCACCAGGCTTTCTGTCCATGGGCTTTCCCAGGCAAGATACTGGAGTGGGTTGCCATTTCTTCCTCCAGGTGATCTTCCCGACCTACGGATCAAAACCATGTCTCCTGCTTGGCAGGTAGATTCTTTACCATTAAGCCACTTGTGAAGACCTGTAATCAAAAATAGTGTGATTTTGAAACTTTAATATTAGGCTGTAAAGAATTTTCAAGAAACAGTCTATAGTATAGTGAAATAAATGGAGCTTAATGAATACCAAACTCTGCTGTTCTATTCTTCACATAAAATCAATTTATTTATAGACCAGTTTGCTGTTTCAAAAATAGCTATAACTGGAAAAAGGAAGAAAAAATGCAGAAATACTTAAGGAAATCTGAGACACCATCCATTTTAGAGACCCAGATCTTTGGGTTAAAAATCCACAGTGTTGTAACATTGTAATTCATTAGTTATTTGTTTTTCAGTTCAATCAGTCAGTCAGTTCAGTCTCTCAGTCGTGTCTGACTCTTTGCAACCCCATGAACTGCAGCACGCCAGGCCTCCCTGTCCATCACCAACTCCTGGAGTTTACTGAAACGCATGTGCATCGAGTCGGTGATGCCATCCAGCCATCTCATCCCCAGTTGTCCCCTTCTCCTCCTGCCCCCAATCCCTCCCAGCATCAGGGTCTTTTCCAATGAGTCAGCTCTTTGCATGAGGTGGCCAAAGTACTGAAGTTTCAGCTTCATCATCAGTCCTTCCAATGAACACCCAGGACGGATCTCCTTTAGGATGGACTGGTTGGATCTCCTCGCAGTCCAAGGGACTCTCAAGAGTCTTCTCCAACACCACAGTTCAAAAGCATCAATTTTTCAGCGCTCAGACTTCTTCACAGTCCAACTCTCACATCCATACATGACCACTGGAAAAACCATAGCCTTGACCAGATGTACCTTTGTTGGCAAAGTAATGTCTCTGCTTTTTAATATGCTATCTAGGTTGGCCATAGATTTTCTTCCAAGGAGTAAGTGTCTTTTAATTTCATGGCTGCAGTCACCATCTGCAGTGATTTTGGAGCCCAAAAAATAAAGTCTGACACTGTTTCCACTGTCTCCCCATCTATTTCCCATGAGGTGATGGGACCAGATGCCATGATCTTAGTTTTCTGAATGTTGAACGTTAAGCCAACTTTTTCACTCTCCTCTTTCACTTTCCTCAAGAGGCTTTTTAGTTCCTCTTCACTTTCTGCCATATATGTGGCGTCATCTGCATATCTGAGGTTATTGATATTTCTCCTGGCAATCTTGATTCCAGCTTGTGCTTCCTCCAGCCTAACATTTCTCATGATGTACTCTGCATATAAGTTAAATAAGCAAGGTGACAATATACAACCTTGATGTACTCCTTTTCCTATTTGGAACCAGTCTGTTGTTCCATGTCCAGTTCTAATACTGCTTCCTGACCTGCATACAGGTTTCTCAAGAGGCAGGTCAGGCGGTCTGCCCGTCCCTTTCAGAATTTTATTGTGACCCACACAGTCAAAGGCGTTGGCATAGTCAATAAAGCAGAAATAGATGTTTTTCTGGAACTCTCTTGCTTTTTCAATGATCCAGCAGATACTGGCAATTTGATCTCTGGTTCCTCTGCCTTTTCTAAAACCAGCTTGAACATCTGGAAGTTCACGGTTCATGTATTGCTGAAACCTGGCTTGGAGAACTTTGAGCATTACTTTACTAGCGTGTGAGATGAGTGCAATTGTGCGGTAGTTTGAGCATTCTTTGACATTGCCTTTCTTAGGGATTGGAATGAAAACTGACTTTTTCCAGTCCTGTGGCCACTGCTGAGTTTTCCAAATTTGGTAGCATATTGAGTGCAGCACTTTCACAGCACCATCTTTTAGGAATTGAAATAGCTCAACTGGAATTCCATCACCTCCACTAACTTTGTTCATAGTGATGCTTTCTAAGGCCTACTTGACTTCACATTCCAGGATGTCTGGCTCTAGGTGAGTGATCACACCATTGTGATTATCTGGGTCATGAAGATCTTTTATGTACGGTTCTGTGTATTCTTGCCACCTCTTCTAAATATCTTCTGCTTCTGTTAGGTCCATACCATTTCTGTCCTTTATCAAACCCATCTTTGCATGAAATATTCCCTTGGTATCTATAATTTTCTTGAAGAGATCTCTAGTCTTTCCCATTCTGCTGTTTTCCTCTACTTCTTTGCATTGATCTCTGAGGAAGGCTTTCTTATCTCTCCTTGCTATTCTTTGGAACTCTGCATTCAAATGGGAATATGTTTCCTTTTCTCCTTTGCTTTTTGCTTCTGTTCTTTGCACAGCTATTTGTAAGGCCTCCTCAGACAACCATTTTGCCTCTTTGTGCTTCTTTTCCATGGGGATGGTCTTGATCCCTGTCTCCTGTACAATGTCATGAACCTCTGTCCATAGTTCATCAGGCACTCTATCAGATCTAGTCCCTTAAATCTATTTCTCACTTCCACTGTATAGTCATAAGGGATTTGATTTAGGTCATACCTGAATGGTCTAGTGGTTTTTCCCTACTTTCTTCAGATTAAGTCTGAATTTGGCAATAAGGAGTTCATGATGAGCACACAGCCAGCTCCTGGTCTTTTCTTTACTGACTGTATAGAGCTTCTCCATCTTTGGCTGCAAAGAATATAATCAATCTGATTTCAGTGTTGACCATCTGGTGATGTCCATGTGTAGAATCTTCTCTTATGTTGTTGGAAGAAGGTATTTGCTATGACCAGTGCATTCTCTTGGCAAAACTCTACTAGACTTTGCCCTGCTTCATTCCGTACTCCAAGGCCAAATTTGCCTGTTACTCCAGGTGTTTCTTGACTTCCTGTTTTTGCATTCCCGTCCCCAGCTGCCACTGCTAAGTCGCTTCAGTCGTGTCTGACTGTGTGCGACCCCATAGACGGCAGCCCACCTGGCTCCCCTGTCCCTGGGATTCTCCAGGCAAGAACACTGGAGTGGGTTGCCATTTCCTTCTCAAATGCATGAAAGTGTAAAGGGAAAGTGAAGTCGTTCAGCCGTGTCCGACTCCTAGCAACCCCATGGACTGCAGCCTACTAGGCTCCTCTGTCCCTGGGATTTTTCAGGCAAGAGTACTGGAGTGGGGTGCCGTTGCTTTCTCCATTCCAGTCCCCTAGTCCTCATCAAATCTTTTACCTTTTTCCAGTGTCTTGAAGCTCTTGCCGATAGTTGAACAGAAGCTGCTGCACCATAAGCAGTCACAATGAAGAATCAAATACCATTAACAAAAATCAGTTCATGCCTAGGAGATTCATGGAGCACAAAAGAGATGCTCATTTCTTGGCTGTTCATTTTTCTGGGTACTACACTGATTTTCATGGCAGTATCTTTAATTTATAATTTATTTATCGTTGGTCTTGAAATGCTAAGGAACTTGGAATTCCAGCACCTTGGCTCTATTTCAGGTAAAACAGTGGTGTGGCAAGGTATTTCCCAAGTGAGTTTGCAAACTATTATTTTTCCTCATATTCTGAGCTCCTTGAACCATACAACAGCATGGCTATTCAATTTCCTTAATGTTTCTGCATAGAGAAATATTTTTGCATGTTGTCAAAAAAAAAAAAAAAAAAAAAAAAACCCTGAACTAGGAAATACTGAATATATTACTTTAACAAATAAATGTTGAATATCTGTCTTGTACAGTGCATTTTGCTAGATGCATGGCGGAAATTATTTTTCCAACAAGTAGAATAATGTAGGTGGCAACACCCAGTGTATATTAAAAGGGAAAATTTCCAAATTATTTCATTTCTCTTAAGCAAGTTTACATTCGTTTACTCGTTTATGTATTCATGTGTGACAAACATGTACAGAACCTTTTTTTTTTTTTAAAGCAGGATCCCATAGAAGGACTTAATCTTGTTTTATCTTGATTTCCTTAACTGTAAAATGGTGATGATAATATCTCACTGCGTGGTTGCCAAGATTAAATGAGTTAAAGTGTCTGAAGCATTGAGAACAGAGTCTGGCACATGGAAAGTCTATGAAGATATTGACCATTGTTTTAACCCAGTACCTCTAAGAAGCGTTTTCTGAGTCAAGCTATTAAGTGGCCCCATTCAGATGCTGATATTCTATTTGTGAACTGTAAAGCCAGGACAGTGAGGGTGAGGTTGAAAAAAGAACCTCAGTACGCAAAGAAAATGATGTGAAATGCCAGGGACCACTTCACTACAGGTTGCTAAGAGATCAGCAGGACAGTCAAATATGTTTGCTTGCCCCATGCAGTTTCTTCAGGACATCATCCATGGTAGAAGGAAAGGGAGGGAAATTAATCTACTTGGTTCCTTCCACCTCCTCCATTCCTCACATACTTGCAACGTGTCTTCCTCTGAGGTCTGTCAGGAAACTAGATCCCATACCCAGGATTTTGTATTCCGTCCCAGTCTTTTTCTCTTACAGTCTGGTTGTTATTAATCAAGCCATACAATGAGAAGCAAAAGCAGTATCAAGGTTGCCTTTGACTCAAACCTCTTTTTCAAAGCTCTGAGCACAGTGTAATTGACAGAAGCAAGTCTTTGTAATTAGAGGAGCAGTTTTGGTCTTGGATCTTCTACTTGCTAGATGTGCAAGTTATTTAAATGCTCTGTGCCTTAGTTCCTTTCATAAATCTCTAAAATAGAAATATTAATATACGCCTTATAGAACTGTTACAAAGGATGAATGAGCAGTAAAGTAATGAGAGCTATGATTGTCACATTAACGTTTCAATAACTGTTTACTACGACCATAATTATCACTGCATACAAATGAGGCGCTCAGGAATATCCAATCACACCATTAACTGTGAATCATACTAGAAGGAATATACCATAGGAAAAGTAGAATTGAGCAATAACCATGATAAATTAGATCAACATAGAAAGCTGAATAAATAATTCAGAACCCAAACTATATATTTCTCTCACTTGACTAAATTATTCAGAAAATTCTCACTCCCTCCCACTTTAATTTGCCTTTGCAGGTACCACCATAAAGTCACTTATCTATACTCTCATTTGATTCTTTGACAGTCATGTTTAAAAGTGTGTCATCAAACTCTAAGTGCATTCATATCAGATGTTGTAAATTCCTATTTTATTCTGCCAAGGCAAAGTTGAATGGGAGCTTTAAGACTTGCAGAAGTATTCACTGCAACATATTTATACAGACATCCCAATAAGCAATGATATCACCACAGTGGTATTAATGGATGTCTTCATGTGAGATGATTAAATTTTTAGGTTGTCATCTTCCTGCAGATGGTGCTGTACGTTCCCACCTGCTTACTTGCAGCTTCAAATTGGCGATTATTTGACGATAAAATAAGCTTGCTATACAAGACACCCATTTTACATTTAATGAAACAAAAACTTATATTTTACAATGCTATGTGTTTTATCTTGGGCAGAGAAAAGAAAAGAAAGCTTTAATTTCTTTAACATGCTTTAGATTTAACATTTCTCTAGATTCCAGTTAGTTACAACACCTTATTAGCCCAAGCTTAATACATTAACCTGTATTCCAGTGATTTTTCGAGAATATATGGTGCAACAAAACTGACAAAAGTGTAAGCACAGGTCTAAACAGTTGCTGCCAGTGTTCCTAGGTTCTAAAATCCTCTCCTATGCTTGTTAAAATGTTTGGATTCTTATACACTGCACCTCCACCTTGAGATTTTATTCAGGAGGACTAGGATGACAAATAGATGTCAGCATTTTTAACAAGTATCTCAGATGCAGGCAATTCATACACCACAGTTTGATCAACTGATCAAAGTATGTATAAGCCTTTTATGGACCAGAATTGGGAGAGAAGTTAGCATTGACTTTCAGTAACTCTTACAAAATATCACCAAACTTCTTGTCACTGAGTACTTCGACTGCTAGAAATGCAAGAGTATTTGGATTTAAGGTTGTAACAAGCTGATATTTCCCCAGATCTCATGAAAATCAGTTGTTTTCTTTGAAAGGGACTTATTTCTCGGTACTTCTTATATCTTAGCTGATATACTTACTTTTCTAGTCTCCAGGAGATAAAAAAAAAAAAAAAGAGAGAGAGAGAGAAGCCAGATCTCTTTGAGTTTCTGAGACTGTTCTTTATACAGCCTTATCCGCTGCTAGGGAAGATGTGATTGCTGATCCATTGCATAGATATTCTCGTGCATACAACTAATGGTTTTTCAAGAGACTTCTAGTAAATTTAGAGTAAGTTTTACATTGAAAATTTTGCTTCTGTGATTCCCACCACTTTCTTATTGTTTAAATTTTCTATGGAGTTTTCCCACACTGTTATTTAAAGATGCTCCATGGGGACTGCTACAGGTTCAAAGTAGCCCTAGTAGAAACTCCACAGTTGGATGATACTAATACATGGTAGATGTCTATGGGGCTTCCCAGGTGGCGCTAGTGGTAAAGAACTTGCCTGCAGTGCAGGGGAGACAAGAGACACAGGTTTGATCCCTGGGTCGGGAAGATACCCTGGAGGAAGGCATGGCATCCCCTCCAGTATTCTTGCTGGGAGAATCCCATGGACAGATAAGCCTGGCGGGCTACAGTCCCTAGGGCTGCAAAGAGTCAGACATGACTGAGCAGCTTAGCTCGCACATCCAATTATTATTTCCTCTTCCTTGAGTGGAATGAGAGATGAGAAAAACAGAAGTCAACAAAGAATAGAAATATTCTTGGGTTATAAAGACAGAATTGAGGAATCTTCTTCCCCATGTAAACATGTGTCCTTTTAATTGACCGAGAAGAAAATAAAAATGATGTTTTTTTTTTAATCTATCCATCCTTCAGAACAAAATAAATATTTTTTCCCAATGGAATTTGTACTTATGCTTAGGCATGATCTTGTGATTTTCATCCTAATGAAACATTAGTGCACTGTGTATGTCTTTTAAGAAGTGATTACTACCTTGCAGTATGGATATTAATTTATTAGTAAGTTATTTTCTATATTTAGTGAGTTTTATGTGATTATCACACTGAATATAAGGCCACATAAGCAAATTAGTAAATGACAAGTCACCCTGTACCCTTACCATAAACCCACGTTCCAGTGGGAAAAAGGACTGTCAATTAATAGCTACAAACACTGAGAAATTGAATGTCAAAGCTAATTCACAACTAGATTTGGAGTTTGAGTTTTGCAGAACTGATGAAGATGTGACTTTTGTATGTAAACCAGGGGAGAGTTGATTGTTTGATGTCTGGGTCTTGGCTCTAAGGAGATAAAACATTTTTAAATGAAGTTTCTGCTATTTTCTTTCACTTTTTAAACTAGGATACAATGTCAGCATCCTCCTCCAATAGTTAGTGTCTCTTGCTTCATTATTTTGTATTTTTCTTTAACACTTAATCTCTTACTATTTTTCTTTGTATTTCCTCTCTCTTCTAGAAAAGGGACCAGTGAACTATTTATTGCCCATTAGCTTGTAGCCTGTTTTCCTGTTGAAAAATCCTATTGGAATATACCATCGCCACTATTTATACATTGTCTATGGCTGCTTTTACATTGTAATGACAGTGTTAAGAAGTGGTGACAGAGGTCAAATGACCAACCCACAATTCTAACATTTTTACCATCTTGCTGTTTAAAAAAATTTGCTGCTTTTCTGACCCCCATGGCTTAGCAGTAAAGAATTTGCCTGCAGTGCAGGAGCTCCAGGAGACACGGGTTCAATCCCTGGATCAGGAAGATCCCCTGGAGGAGGAAATGGCAACCCACTCCAGTATTCTTGCCTAGAAAATCCCATAAACAGAGGAGACTGTCATGCAGAGAGTCGGACATGACTGAGTGAGCACACACATGGTCAAGAACAAGGACTCAGAGCAGAGACTACATCTTGGTCTGTTTTCGTGATCTTAGTATCAAGCACAACCATCAGGAAATTCTTTTCAATTTTTTTTTAAATTATGATAAAAATCATGTAAAAGACAGCATACTGTTTTAGCCATATTTAACTGTTCAGTTCAGTGCCACTAAGTGCATTCACATAGTTGTGGAACTCTCTGAATCATCCATCTCTCACATTTTTCACCTTCCTAAACTGAAACTCTGTTTCCATTACACAGTAACTCCTCAGTCACCCACCCCACCTACCCCCAGCCCCTGGCATCTACTTTCTGACCCTCTGAATTTGACTAGTCTAGGTATTTCGTTTAAGTGAAATCAAACCATATTTATCTATACCTAATGTAAATTGGAATGCATTTTAAAGGTAAGACTTAATATATATCCTAGATAAATTGTATAGTCCCCCCACCCCACCTCCCGCCGCCGTGCTATACAGTAGGTTCTCATTAGTGATCTATTTTATACATCGTAGTGCATATATGTCACTCAAAATTTATCCCATACACCCTTTTCTCTCTTGGTGTCCATATGTTTGTTCTCTACATTTTTTTTCTCTACGTCTGTGTCACTATTTGTGCTTTGCAAGTAGGATCACCTGTATTATATTTCTACATTCCATATATACATTAATATACAAAACTTGTTTTTCATTTTGTGACTGACTTCACTCTGCATGACATTCTATAAGTTCATCCATGTTTCTGCAAATACACAATTTTGTTCCTTATGGCTAAATACTATTCCATTGTTTATATGTACCACATCTTTATCAGTTTATCTGTTGATAGAAATTTGGGTTGCTTCCTGGCTCATGTAAATAGTACTGTAGTGATCAATGGGGTGCATATATCTTTTTGAATTGTGGTTTTCTCTGGGTATATGCCCAGGAGGGGGGTTGCTGGGCCATATAGTAGTTCTGTTTTAGTTTTTTAAGGAATCCCCATACTGTTCTCCATAGTGGGTGTTCACTTTGGTTAAATCGCTCAGTTGTGTCCAACTCTTTGCGACCCCATGGACTATAGCATGCCATGCTTCCCTGTACATCACCAACTCCCTGAGCTTATTCAAACTCATGTCCAATGAGTTGATTATACCATCCAACCATCTCATCCTCTGTCATCCCCTTCTCTTCCTGCCTTCAGCCTTTCCCATCATCAGGGTCTTTCCCAGTGAGTCAGTTCTTCGCATTAGGTGGCCAAAGTATTGCAGTTTCAGCTTCAGCATCAGTCCTTCCAATGAATATTCAGGACTGATTTCCTTTAGAATGGACTGGTTGGATCTCCTTGCAGTCCAAGGGACTCTCAAGAGTCTTCTCCAACACAGTTCAAATGCATCAATTCTTCAGTGCTCAGCTTTCTTTATAGTCCAACTCTCACATCCATACATGACTACTGGAAAAACCATAGCTTTGACTAGACGGACTTTTGTTGGCAAGGTAGTGTCTCTAATTTTGAAAATGTCTAGTTTGATCATAGCTTTTCTGCCAAGGAGCAAGCGTCTTTTAATTTCATGGCTGCAATCACCATCTGCAGTGATTTTGGACCCCAAAAAAATAAAATCTGACACTGTTTCCTTTGTTTCACCATCTATTTGCCATGAAGTGATGGGACTGGATGCCATGATCTTAGTTTTCTGAATGTTGAGTTTTAAGCCAACTTTTTCACTCTCCTTTCACTTTCATCGAGAGACTCTTTAGTTCTTCTTCACTTTCTGCTATAAGGGTGGTGTCATCTGCATATCTGAAGTTATTGATATTTCTCCCAGCAATCTTGATTCCAGCTTGTGCTTCATCTAGCCTGGTATTTCTCATGATGTACTCTGCTTATAATTTAAATAAGCAGGATGACAATATACAGCCTTGACATACTCCTTTCCTGATTTGGAACCAGTCTGTTGTTCCATGTCCAGTTCTAACTGTTGCTTCTTGACCTGCATACAGATTCCTCAGGAGGCAGGTCAGGTGGTCTGGTATTCCCATCTCTTTCCCACTAACAGCGTAAAAGGGTTCTCTTTTCTCCACGCCCACTCCAGTATTTTTTGTTTGTAGGTTTTGTGATGATGGTCATTCTGACCAGTGTGAGGTGGTAGCTACCTCATTGTAATTTTCATTTGCTTGTCTCTAATAATTAGTGATGTGGAGCATCTTTTAAGTGTGTTTTGGCCATCTGTATGTCTGCTTTGAAGAGATATCTATTTAGGTATTCCACCCATTGTTTGATTTTTTTGTTTGTTTGTTTGTTTTGATAAGCTCCATGAGCTATTTGTGTACTTTGGAGATTAATCTCTTGTCCGTTGCTTCTGTTTGCATGTATTTTCCCCCATTCTGAGGGTCTTCTTTTCACCTTGCTTATGGTTTCCTTTGCTGTGCAAAAGCTTTCAAGTTTAACTAGGTCCCATTTGTTTAGTTTTGCTTTTATTTTCATTACTCTAGGAAGTGGGTTAAAAAAGATCTGCTGAAATTTATGTCAAGGAGTGTTCTGCCTATACTTTCCTCTAAGATCTTTATAGTATCCAGCCTTACCTTTAGCTCTTTAATCCATTGTGAGTTTATTTTTGTGTATGGTGTTAAGAAGTGTTCTTTTACGGGTAGCTCTCCAGTTTTTCCAGCACCACTTATTAAAGGGACTTGTCTTTTCTCCATTGCCTCCTTTCTCATAGGTTAGGTGACCGTATGTGCATGATTTTATCTCTGGCTTTCTATCCTGTTCCATTGATGTACATTTCTGGGGTTTTTTTTTTTTTTTTTGGCAATACCATACTGTCTTGATTACTGTAGCTTTGTAGTATACTCTGAGGTCAGGGAGCCTGATACCTCCACCTCCATTTCTCTTTATAGAGATTGCTTTGGCACCAGGAACTGACATCAGAGTTAGATGTGGGTCTCAAATGTTGCATATGATTAGTGCAGTGATGGAAAAAGCACCCTTTGCATAAAGTTCATTCTTTCAATATGTGAAAAAACTGATGTGGAAGCTTATGGTTCTAAATTCTGAAGGTAAGGAAGAAACCCACTTTATGGTATTCTTGTGTGGAATATTTTTTTACTTCATCTTCCAAAGTCATGATTTTTAAAAGTTGAAAAAAATTGACAAAATTGTGGCTTCTGTGTTAGTTTGTGATGACACACAGTTGCTAATAATGTAATATAAGTACAGTTCAGTTGATATAATGCAGTATAATGACTAAGTGAATGGTTTAGTATTGGATGTCTCTTACATTAAGATACTATTTGCTTTTACTTTTTTAAAGATTTATTTATTTATATTATTTTTTCTGTGCTTCATGCAGTCTTTCTCTAGTTGTGGTGAGTGGGTCTGCTTTTCATTGTGGTGCACAGGTTTCTCATTGCAGTAGTTTTTCTTGTTCCAGAGCATGGCTCTATGTACATGGGCTTTAGTAGTTGCAGCTCATGGGCTCTAGAGCACAGGCTCAGTAATTATGGCTCACAGGCTTAGTTACTCCACGGCATGTGGGATCTTCTTGAACCAGAGATCAAACCTGTGTCCCCTGTAGTCCTGCAGTGGCCAGCGAATTCCCAACCACTAGACCACAGGGAAGCACTGCTATTAGTTTAAATTAGTATTCACACTTTAAAGTTAACTAGACTTTAAGTATCAGGATCTTTGTTCAGATGTCTTTGAAAGGTTTAATTTACTCTAGTGAAACTGGAGTAAATCTTTTACGTAGTCATTATCTGTTATCTGTTATATAATGCTTTTCTCTCAAAAAAGTGTGTGCATTAGTAGATATTTAGTAAGCAAAGTGAAATAAAAGTCACTTTTGAAGATATTGCAGGTTCTTAACTTTCTTTTGATATCTAGAAATTCTAGGCATTATAGTTTAGGGTATTACAAAATATTTGCATTTTTTCCCTATTAGTCTTACTTTTCAGTAATACCAAGCAGCTAAGAGTACCTCTAAGCACAGTCATGCTGAATCTCCATACAATATACATACCTATAAAATTCGATCTCTTTGAAGTATCACTGTAGTGTTTGTGAAGATGTGATATGAGTAGAGATTTGTGTGTGTTTGTCTTTAAATCAAAAGAGCTGTATAAATCTCTTCATTCTTGCAGGGTTCGAGCACACTTTCAGTGCTAGTTGATGCCTTAAGCAAAGAATATCATCATTGAAAACTAATTTCACCATATCTACCATATCTATATCTTGCAAGAGTTTATATTTTATTTTAATTAAAATATATTATGTTTGCCAAAAAGGTTTCCATTTTTTGCAAATAAATTTATCTTTGACTGATCAAAATTTTGGTGCTTGAGGTAGCAATTGTAACTGTATGATGCAATTTTAAGAATGGATTTTCTGTTTATTGGGCTTTTTAGTTGCTGGATACTTTGGTGAGGTCCTTTGCTATCTAATAGTGCTACATATATTTTATATTTATTACAGAGCAGTGATATGTGTACTTAGGATTGTTTGTATTTAGCAAATATTTATGAAGCAAGTATTATATGCTAGATACTGTTTTAGGGAATGGAATGTAGCAGTGAAGACAGACAGGGTCCATGCCCTCATGAGACTTGTGTTCTAGAGGACTGTTCATTACTGAATCTTTTCATGGCATTTCTAAATGGTTAGATTTGGAAGAAGTTTTAGAATATTTTGGCCAACAGTTCTGACAGCTGGTCCTTTGGTTGTATGCATGTATACATCTAGAGATGGGAAGATGTTACTTTGAGACAGTCTATTCCATTAGCCTCCTGAGAAATCTGAGTGCAGGTCAAGAAGCAACAGTTAGAATTGGATATGGAAAAACAGACTGGTTCCAAATCAGGAAAGGAGTACATCAAGGCTGTATATTTTAATCCTGCTTATTTAACTTACATTCAGAGTACATGATGCAGAATTCCAGGCCGAATGAAGCACAAGCTGGAATCAAGATTGCCAGGAGAAATATCAGATATCATCTCAGATATGCAGATAACACCACCCTTATAGCAGAAAGTGAAGAAGAACTAAAGAGCCTCTCGATGAAAGTGAAAGAAGAGAGTGAAAAAGTTGGCTTAAAACCTAACATTCAGAAAACTAAAATCATGGCATCCAGTCCCATCACTTCATGGTAAATAGATGGGTAAACAATGGAAACAGTGACAGATTTTATTTTCTTGGACTCCAAAATCACTGCAGTTAGTGACTGCAGCCATGAAATTAAAAGACGCTTGCTCCCTGGCAGAAAAGCTATGACCAACCTAGACATCATATTAAAAATCAGAGACATTACTTTGCCAACAAAAGTCCATCTAGTCAAAGCTATGGTTTTTCTAGTAGTTGTCATGTATGGATGTGAGAGTTGGACTATAAAGAAAGATGAGCACCAAAGATTTCATGCTTTTGAACTGTGGTGTTGCAGAAGACTCTTGAGAGTCCCTTGGACTGCAAGGAGATCCAAACAGTCCATCCTAAAGGAAATCATTCCTGAATATACATTGGAAGGACTGAGGCTGAAGCTGAAACTGCAATACTTTGGCCACCTAATGTGAAGAACTGACTCACTGGAAAGACCCTGGTGCTGGGAAAGATTAAAGGCAGGAGGAGAAGGGGATGACAGAGAATGAGATTGTTGGATGGCATCACTGACTCGATGGACATGAGCTTGAGTAAGCTCCAGGAGTTGGTGATTAACAGGGAAGCATGTCATGCTGCAGTCCATGGGGTCGCAAAGAGTTGGACATGACTGAGCAACTGAACTGAACTGATTCCTTTAGATTTGGGATTTCTAGTCTTGGCTTGCCCCCATGTCTTAGCAAGACCGTGGGAGACTCAGTTTCCTAAACCTTAACAGGAAAATACTTGAGTGATATGGTTTTTTCCTAAGTATTCCAAGGATTAAATGAAAATTTGTGTTTGTACAGTAAATTTTGCTGTATTTAAATTGCATCTCAATAAAGCTCATTTTTTTAAGAGGGGGAAAAAAAAGATTGCTTTGGCTATTCAGGGTCTTTTGTGTTGCCATACAAATTGTGGAAAATCTTGCTCTACTTCTGTGAAAAATGCCATTGGTAATTTGATAGGGATTGCATTGAATCTATAGATTGCTTTGGGTAATACAGTCATTTTCACAATCTTGATTCCTCCAACCCAGAAACATGGTGTATTTCTCCATCTGTTTGTATCATCTTTGATTTCTTTCATCAATATCTTAGAGTTTTCTGAGTACAGATCTTTTGCCTGATAAGCTAGATTTATTCTTAGGTATTTTATTCTTTTTGTTTCAGTGGTAAATGGGATTGTTTCCTTAATTTCCCTTTCTGATCTTTTGTTGCTAGTTTACAGGAATATAAGAAATTGCTATTCATTAATTTTGTATCCTACAATTTTATCAAATTCATTGATGAGCACCAGTAGTTTTCTGGTGGCATCTTTAGGATTTTCTATGAGTTGTATGATGTCATCTGCAAACAGTGAAAGTTTTGCTTATTTTCCAATTGGGATTTCTTTTATTTCTGTTTCTTCTTGGATTGCTGTGGCTTTTTCTTCCAAAGCGATGTTGAATAAAAGTGGTGAGAGTAGACACCCTTGACTCGTTCCTTAGAGGAACAAGTCTTAGAGGAAATGCTTTTAACTTTTCACCATTGAGTATGATGTCAGCTCTGTGCTTGTCATATATGACCTTTATTGTGTTGAGGTAGATTCCCTCTATGCCCACTTTCTAGAGTGTTTTTATCATAAATAGGTGACTATACTATCATAAATATAATATCATGAATATTTATATTATCGTAAATACTTTAAAATATTTAAATGCTTTTCCCACATCTGTTGAGATTATCATATGGTTTTTATTCATTAATTTGTTGATGTGGTGTATTACACCGATTGATTTGCAGATAAAATACTGAAGAATCCTTGCATCCCTAGGATAAATCCCACTTGATCATGGTGTTTGATCCTTTTACTATATTGTTGGATTCTGTTTGCTTGTATTCTTTTGAGGATTTTTGCATCCATGTTCATCAGTGACACTGGCCTGTAATCTTTTTTTGCAGTATCTTTGTCTGGTTTTGGTATCAGAGTTGTAGTGGCCTTATACAATGAGTTTGGGAGTGTTCATTTCTCTACAATTTTTGGAACAGTTTCATAGGATAGGTGTTAACTATTCTCTAAATGTTTGTTAGAATTCACCTGTGAAGCCACCTGGTCCTGGACTTTGTTTGCTGTAAGTTTTTAAATCACAGTTTCAATTTCAGTTCTTGTGTTTGGTCTGTTCATATTTTCTATTTCTTCCTGGTTCAGTCTTGGAAGGTTGTACCTTTCTAAGAATTTGTCCATTTCTTCCAGGTTGTCCATTTTATTAGCATATATTTGCTTATAGGAGTCTCTTATGATCCTTTGTATTTTGGTAGCATCAGTTGTAATTTCTCCTTTTTCATTTCTCATTTTATTGGTTTGAGTTTCCTCCCTTTTTTCTTGATGAGTCTGGTGAAAGGTTTATCAGTTTTATTTATCTTCTCAAAGAACCAGCTTTTAGTTTCATTGATCCTCACCATTGTTTTCTTCATTTCTGTTTCATTTATTTCTGCTTTATTTTTTCTTTCTTTCTTTCCTTCTACTAATTATGGGCTTTGTTTGTTCTTCTTTCTCTGGCTGCTTTAGGTGTAAGGTTTGGTTGTTTATTTGAGATTTTTCTCATTTGTTGAAGTGGAATTGTATTGCTGTAAACTTTCCTTTTAGAACTCACAGCTTTTGCTGCATCTCATGGGTTTTGGGTCATTGTGTTTCTATTGTCATTTGGTTCTAAGTAATTTTTAAATTTCTTCAGGGATCTCTTGGTTATTTAGTAGCATAATGTTTAACCTCCATGTATTTTTGTGTTTTACCATTTTTTCCCCTGCAGTTGATATCTAGTTTCATATAGCATTGTGGTCAGAAAAGATCTTTGATATTATCTCAATATATTAAATTCACTGGGGCTTGATTTGTGACCCAAGATGTGATCTATCCTGGAGAATGTTCTGTGTGCACTTGAGAAGAAAGTGTATATCCTCCTGCTTTCAGATGGAACGTCCTATAAATAGCAGTTAAGTCTTTCTGGTCTGATGTGTCATTTAATGTTTGTGTTTCCTTTTTTCTGTCTGAATGGTGTGTCCATTGGTGTAACTGTGGTGTTAAAGTCCCTACTGTGATTGTGTGACTGTTGATTTACCCTTTTATGGCTGTTAGAAATTGGCTTATGTATTGAGGTATTGCTACATTGGGTGTAGAAATATTTGTAGCTGTTGTATCTTCTTGGATTGATCCCTTGATCATTATTTGGTGTCCTTCCTTTTCTCTTGTAACGGTCTTTATTTTGAAGTCTGTTTTATCTGATAGGAGTGTTGCTTTCTTTTCATTTCCATTTACATGGGATATCTTTTTCCTCCCCTCACTTTCAGTCTGTGTGTATCCCTAGGTCTGAAAGAGGTCTCTTATGGACAACATACATATGGGTCTCACTTTTTTAACCTTTCAGTCAGCTTTTGTCTTTTGGTTGGAGCAATTAATCCATTAGCATTTAAGGAGCTTACTGATATGTATATTCCTATTACCATTTTCTTAATTGTTTTAGATTTGTTTTTGTAGGTCTTTTTCTTCTGTTTCCCACCTAGAGAAGTTCCTTTAGCATTTACTGTAAAGCTGATTTGGTGGTGCTGAATTCTCTTTTGCTTGTCTGTAAAGCTTTTGATGTCTCTGTAGAATCTGAGTAAGATCTTCACTGGGTAGAGTAATCTTGGTTGTAGATTTCATCTTTCATCATTTTAAATATATCCTTCCACTGTCTTCTGACCTGAAGTGTTTCTGCAGAAAAAGCACCTGATAACCTTATGGGGTTTCCCTTATATGCTATTTGCTGCTTTTCCCTTACTGCTTTTAAATACTTTTTCTTTGAATTTAATTTTTGATGAAGTTAGTTTGATTAATATGTGTCTGGGCATGTTTCTCCTTGGGTTTGTCCTGTGTGGGACTCTCTCTGCTTCCTTAGACTTGAGTGGCTATTTCCTTTCACATGTTAGTTACGTTTTTGACTATAATTTCTTCAAATATTTTTTCAGATCCTCTCTCTTTTCTTCTTCTGGGACCTCTATAATTTGAAGGGTGATGTATATAATGTTGTCCCAGAGATCTTTGAGACTGTCCTCGTTTCTTTTCATTCTTTTCTATGTATTCTGCTCCTCAGTAGTTATTTTCAGCATTCTGTCTTCCAGCTCACTTATTTGTTCTCTTGCCTCTCTGCAATTGATTTCTTCTGGTGTATTTTTCATTTCAGTTATTGTGTCATTCATCACAGTTTTCTTGTTCTTTAGTTCTTCTGGGTCCTTGTTAAACATTTCTACATTTTTTCAGCCCATGCCTCCATTCTATTTCTGAGATTTTTTAATCATCTTTACTATCATCATTATGGATTATTTTTCAGGTAGATTGCTTATTTCCCCTTCATTTATTTGGTCTGTTTGGTCTTGTAGGCTTTTACTCTTCTGTTGTCTCATTTTTGTTGATGAATGGGACTGTGTTCCTGTCTTGCCTGTTGTTTGGCCTGAGGCGTCCAGCACTGAAGTTTGCAAGAAATTGGATGGAGCCAGTCTCAGCACCAAGAGGAGGACCTTTGGGAGAGGTCACACTGATTAATGTTCGCAGGGTCTGAAGTTCTCTTGTTAGTCCAGTGGTAAAACTTGGTGCGCACACCACAGGGGCTCAGACCCCACCCCCTGCCTGGGAACCAAGACCTTGCAAGCTGTGAGGAGACCTGAACTGCATGTCCTCCTACTCTGCCATCTTGACTCTGCCTCCTATCAGAGAATTTTGACCTGAGATCTACCAAATGTTTATTTTCCAGAGATGCAGTTAACTTCCAAGAACTGCCTACTGAGTTCTATATGTGTCAGTATATATACCCATTTGCATGGGACACATTTATATTTATTAGGAAAAATTTTCGAACTTGTTTATGTTCTCGAAGGGACACCCTAGAATGGCCAAACAAGTGCCTACCCTCCCATATACAACTGTAAACTCTGGACACTATACAAAAAATGACTTTCTAAAGACATTAAGAGTGAACAAAATAAAAATATTCTAGAAAGGAGTCAAAACCTGGGGATAGCACTCAATAAATGCTCTCTCTCTTTAAGCTAAAGGCAGTTTACATTCAGGGTCATGGAGGATGACCTAGAACTGGGACTGAAAACCCATGGTACTTCTTGCCTAAAAAACTGGAGGACAGAGTTTGGGACATTCACAAGCTCTGGAAAGTTTTGGAACAGCAATGGGGGTGAAGTATGAGAAGGAGAGAGACAGCAGAATCTGCTAATTCTCTATCCAAATCTCTGCTCCCTCCCCAAAGGATACATGAATGGAACAGACACCAAGCAACCAATATTAGGATAAAAGAACTAAGATTAGTTTTCACTTGTCCAAGAGAGAGCTTTTGTACTTTGAGCCCAGCTGAGTTAAGTACTTGCTAAAGCACAAAGTTACCATTCTTCTGAATCCAGACAGCATAGCAGAATCCAGAAACTCCAACATATAACACCCATAATATCCATGAGATAATTCAAAATTACTCAGCATAAAAAAAGACAGAAATATACAACAAATACTCAATTTAAGAAAACAGATACTCAATTTAAGAAAATCAGGAAAAAAAGCCAAATTATCCAAATTATCCAAACATTAAAGTTAGAAGACAATAACTAATGTAACAATTATAACTACTCAGTGAGACAAAGAAAAATATGCTCATAATGAATCAAAAGTCAGAAAACCACAGCAGAGAACAATGATTAAAAAGAAAAAAAAAAAAGAACAAAATGGAAATTCTAGAACTGAGAAATACAGTATTTCGTGAATATGTGGTTCTTTCCTCAAAATTAAATTACCTTGCCTGCTGGTTCACTGTGTATTTTATTTGAGAAACTTGAGTTTGATGTCCTCTGAAAATAGAATATGTCTTAATAGAAGGATACAGAGGAGCCTGGTGGGCTGCAGTCCATGGAGTAGCAAAGACTCAGAAGCTAGTGAGTACACACAGTCCTAATGCTGAAATAGCATTAGAAGTGAAATTTTTCATCTATAAGAAAGCAACCAGTTGTTGCCTAAATAACCAAATCTGGAGCAAATTACTTTACCTCTCTTCATTGTATTTTCTTTAGCTAAAAATGGGGATAATAATGGTATTAAAATGTAATATAATGTTCTAAGCACAGTTCCTATAACACTGTAATTGTTCAAAAACTGTATCTGTGATAATGATTTTTTAATTGGATTCCTAATGTACCTTTTTATAAAATAGGAGTATCAAGGTAGATGACATATTCTGGCTGGGTTTTGATAGCTCACCGAGAGAAGAAAGGCCACGACCAGATAAAGTCATGTAAAGAGATTTCCAAAAGCGAAAAGTCTGTTTCTAAGACTTCACTCATAATCCTTTGTAGAATTCATTCACTGCTAATTAGCTTTTGACATCTGTGCCTCTCCTCTCAATTTAATGTGAATAGTCTTTGTCAAATGATTCCACTAAAGTGTCTTGTTAACCCTAAAATAATGCTGAAATGATTAATTTCCAGGTGCTGAATTGAATAACATTAATCTTTTTTTTAAACATTTGGTATGAATGTGACTGTCCTATGTATTTTAAAAGACTGAGAGCAACTGCCTCTTTCTGATCTGTCTTGTCACTGCTGTTGATGTTTGAGGAGGTGAGGGGTCCGCCACCTCCAGAGGCATATCTCACATGTTTGACACTCAGTGATAGCAGTTGTAATTGAAATAGAACTTTCAGCTGCTTGTCAAGCAGTTCTCCCAGAGTTCTCCTCCTCATAAACATTGAGATGCATATTCAGCACACAAGACCCAATCTTTCCCCGCTGCTACGTGCAGGCTCAGTCGCTCACTCACTCAGCCATGTCTGGCTCTTTGTGACCCCATAGACTGAAGTCTGCCAGACCCCTCTGTCCTTGGAATTTCCCAGGCAAGCATACTGGAGTGGGTTGCTGTTTCCTTCTCCAGGGGGATCTTCCTGACCCTGGGATTGAACCCACATCTCTTGTGTCTCCTGCATTGGCAGGTAGATTCTTGACCAACCGTGCCACCTAACCTCAGGCAATTCCTGGGAGGTGCAACTCAAATAATGGGTATATTTAGCTTATGGTGCTGAATGAGAGGGGCTTTCCCGGTAGTTGAGTGGTTAAGAATGTGCCTGCCAGTGCAGGAGACACAAGTTTGATCCCTGGGTAGGGAAGAGCCCCTGGAGAAGGAAATGGCAACCCACTCCAGTATTCTTGCCTGGGAAATCCCATGGACAGAGGAGCCTGGCGGGCTACAGTCCATGGGTTGCAAAAGCATCAAACATGTGTTAATGACTAAACACAACAACTGAATGTGAAGCAAGATTGTCTTTCTGCCTTCTGTCTTATAGCTCTCTTGGAAAAGCACTTCTGAAAGTTGAAGGATGAGGAGATCACTTATGGAATATGTATTAGGTTATTCTTTTGTGTCAGTGCTTATAATAGGTAGCAGGAGCATACAGAGGAGGAAGACAAATCCTGTTATCCGGTTCTGCTTAACTAGTAGGGAAATGGGATTAAGTTTTGCCTTATTGTGAGCCACCTGGATGCTTATGGAAACTAATTCAAATGTTTGCATTAGTTTCCATAAGCATCCAGGTAAGCCAGATCTCTTTTTTATTTCAAATTTGGGCAGCTAAGTCTCAATGAGTGTGATACAATTTGTAGTCACTGATGTAACTCAGGAGAGAGATGACAGTGACCTGACTTTGGAGCATGGCAATGGGATCCCAATATATTCTCATTTCAGTTCAGTCACTCACTGGTGTCCAACTCTTTGTGACCCGAAGGACTGCAGCTCACCAGGCTTCTCTGTCCATCACCAACTACCAAAGCCTACTCAAACTCATGTCCATCGAGTCAGAGATGCCATCCAACCATCTCATCCTCTGTTGTCACCTTCTCCTCCTGCCTTCAATCTTTCCCAGCATCAGGGTCTTTTCAGATGAGTCAGTTATTCGCATCAGGTGGCCACAATATCGGAGTTTCAACTTCAGCATCAGTCCTTCCAATGAATATTCAGGACTGATTTCCCTTAGGTTTGACTGGTTGGATCTCCTTGCAGTCCAAGGAACTCTCAAGAGTCTTCTCCAACACCACATTCAAACACATCTATTTGGCACTCAACTTTCTTTATATATTCTCAATAACTGATAATATGTCATCATTGTCCAGAGTAATCAAGGCAGAATAGTTTGAAAAATATTAAACTCTGAAAGTAGGTTATATGTAAATATAATCATGTAGATGCATCAGGAACCTTGTTTGTATCTCTTTATTAAAGCCTTGAGGATTGAAGGAATATATTACTGTCAGCAGCATTGCAGGTTTGTTGAGTGCCCTGGGATTGTGTTAATTTCCTAATAAACTGTGCTTGACAGCATATTCACTTAGTCATTGAGAAATAACTGTTGAAATATTTGTTATTTTTATTAAAAGATAACAGCCCTCTTACTTTGAGGGCTGAGATGAACACTTTAATTTCTAACAACCTGTGCAACACCACCAAAAGGAAACGATCAGAATCCCCATTTTATAAATGAATACACTGAAGCTCAGGAAGGCTACATAATTTTCCAAGGCTATAGATGTCATAGTATCAAAGTAAGAAGTAAATTCTATATCTGTTTTACTCCGAAAAGCATTGTTCTTAAGTTCTGCCACCTTTTGAATAGGAATTTGTTTTACATTTAACCCAAAGAGCAGAGATTGACTGAAGAGGGTAAGAAGATAACCCTGCCTTAACCCCACCCAAAGGAAAAAGAAATAAGTATACTAAAATTAACTCTCCTGGTATTAGCATTTGCCCAGATTAGGAAACATAAATAGCCAAATAATCCTGAATGACAAAGAGAAATCTTAATTCACCAAGTAGTCTTATTATCCCTGTTTTATACTGGTATTGTGTATATTCATGTATTCAGTAATACTGAAGAATCATATGGAAAATACTTTTATTAACTTGTAACACACCCAGATAAAGATCCCCACAGATTGATAGAGGTGCTCAGATGTGGTGATGGCACATGAAGGACAGCTACATCATCTGGAAAGGCTTAAATCTAAGAGGAGAAGACTTTAATTGGGGTGGGATAGGAGTAAGGTTATAAAAGCTTCAGACTTGTCTTTCACACTGGGAATATGTGTATACATAGAAGAGAAAGATTGAATTTATTCTGTTTATGTACAAGCAGCAAAGCATGGAACTCTAGGTAGAATATTGTCAAGGTTTTGGTCTCAACTCAGTGTGACACCTCTATAATTAAAACATCCCATCTTGGAGTCTGCCCTTTGGGATCTGGTTTACCCCATCCTGTGAGATTTTCAGTGAGACCCTAAGAAGTCACTTGTTCAACATGTTATAGTAAGATTCTTATGTAGACGAACTTAAGTGCCTGACTTCTAAATTTATAGAATTACATCAACCTGTAAAGTAGTTGGAAATAAAACGAAGCGATGGAAATCTAGCTTTTCTCATCAGAAAATTAAGGTTTTATAGTTTCTGGATAAGTGAGATTGAGAAAGTTGTTTAATTTCTCTGAGCCTCCATTTCTTCTTCATCATATGAAGTTAATACCATAGTCCTCACAAGACTGTTGTGAAGAACAAAGAAGATCATCCATGGGAAGTGCTTAGCACATGTTAGTTATTACATTATAATTAGTGTATAAGCTTATATTAGTATACATGCTTCTTACCTGGTGTGTCTAGAATCTTCAGTGTATTTCAGCTAGGGATATAAATGTGGAGGGTTAAGCAAGTGTTTCTCTAACAACAGTTCATACCTGTGGCAAGATCTAGGCTGTCTTTGCGCTTTGGAGGCCTAGAAAGTGCCCCCCAAAAGATATTTATTTTCTTCAGCTATTTGGGTGTTAGGGAGTGGTTAAAAAAAAATGTGGTAACTATAAAATTATGCCACAAGACTCTGAGGAGCATGTTTCTAATGTGGTTTGAAAGTTTTCTATGCAGCATTCTTTAGACTTGGCAGCTGCCTTAAAATATCCCTCAAATTCTAGTTGGATTTGAAGAGCTTGAGTATGTGTCTTGGGTATCACCAGTTAAAACCTAGCTTAATACCTGAGGGACAAGTATCATGTGTCTGGATTCTTGGTGTAACTTTTACCTTATGAATTAGTAAGCGATGAATAGGGGGACATGTATGGGTGGATAGGCTGTTCCCTGTGTATGTTCACTTAGCAGTTAGATGGAGGCTGAAAACCAAACTATATTTGGATCATCAATGTGTACACCCTGGCAAAAATGTATTGACCCAGGTGGTGGTGGTTTAGTCACTAAGTCTTGATCAACTCTTTGCGATCCCATGGACTGTAGCCCATCAGGCTCCTCTGCCCATGGAATTCTCCAGGCAAGAATACCCAAGTGGGTTGCCATTTCCCCACAGGATATTCGCCACCCAGGGACTGAACTCATATATCCTGCATTGCAGGCAAATTCTTTATCACTGAGCCACCAGGGATTCCCTATCTACCTAGAGGAAAAAAATTATTTTTATAATTCACATATAGTTGTCATTGAACTAAAATAGATGTAGATGTGACAGCATTTGTCCTTACTTTTCAGGGTCTCTCTGTATTTTGAAAGATACTGAGGCTCAGAGTGGGTTATACGCATTAGATGAAAAGATATTTAGGGTAAGGGAATGCCTGTACGCAGAGTGCTTTCACACTTGATGAACACATGGCCATTTGCTCCCGCGTCAAAGAATTGCTCATTAACACCCAGGGAACCGTAACTTCAGGTCTGAGGGCCGTATCACAGCATACGACCCGTTCTGTCCCCAAGGACATTACCACTAGATACCACCATATCTAGTGAATGTGGTAAAATAGACTAATAGCTGTACTAGAAAGTAGAACATAAGGAAAGTCTCAAGAGGGGTACAAACAAATGTTACTGAACATTCTGGGAAGGGCTTCTATGCATTATGTGCAAGTGGAAGGCTTCAGCCCCAATTGTGAATTAATATTCCAAAGACTCCCCAAATCTTTTCATCTCAATCTCCTTTAGTTAGCAGATGCTGTTGATACCCTTCTTCATGTTGGCCAGTATGTTCATTATAACAAAATTAGGAAGCCACTGGATAATATAAGACCGTCCCTGGATTATATCCCCCAATACAAGGAGCCTCCTTCTTATGCTTGTTATGCAGAGATCCTGAACTTTTGGAGGAAGAACATCCTCAGTGGTATTTTTTTTTTTTAAGTATCACATAAATTCTAGGTAACCATTATTGATAATTCTGGATGATACTGCTTTCTCTTTATTTATGTTGTATCTTTTTTATTTGGCTAATGTAAAAATATATGCATATGTAAGAGATTTCAATCATAGGTTTGTTTCCAAATATGTGTATATGTTAGTCGCTCAGTCGTGTCTGACTCTTGATGACCCCAGAGACTGTAACCCACCAGGTTCTTCTAACCATGGAATTCTCCAGACCAGAATACTGGAGTGGGTAACCTTTCCCTTCTCCAGGAGATCTTTGCAACCCAAGGAGCGAACCCAGGTCTCCTGCGTTGCAGGCAGATTCTTTACTGAGCCACCAGGGAAGCATTATACCTAAAAGTCAATATGTTTTTTATTCTTCAACCCTAAATTGTCTTACAAAACTTGTCTTTAGAAAATTAGTCCACAGAAGTATATGGAGAAATACCCATCCTTACAAATTGCTAAGAAATTCAACTTATGTATGCTCCTCTAAGAGCTTCCCTCATCGCTAAGTCAGTAAAGAATCTGCTTGCAATGCAGACAACCCAAGTTCAATCCCTGGGGCGGGAAGATCCTCTGGAGAAGGAAATGGCAACCCACTCCAGTATTCTCACCTGGAGAATCCCGTGGACAGAAGATCCTGGCAGGCTACAGTTTATGGGTTTTCAAGAATCGGACACGACCTAGCGACTACACTACCACCACCATGGTCTTCCAAGCAACATTAATCATGGTTTGATGAAAAGGTGAGGGACGGTGAAAGCCCAGGTCCTGTTTTAAGTGAAATATTACTTTTTAAGAACTTTTAATATTTACTCTCTAAGCAACTTTCAAATGTGTAATAGACTATTTCTAACCACAGTCACCAGGCTGTATATTACATCTCTCAATGTACTTTTACGACAAGAAGTTTGTTTATTTTGACCCTCTTCACCTTGTTGATCACAATGCACACAGCTTCTGTCTGCCACCAGTCTTCCTTGTTTCTATGAGTTTAGTGGGTTTTCTGTTTTTTTAGAGGCCAAGTGTAAATGAAATCATATGGTGTTTGTCTTTCTCTGACTTATTTTCACTTAGTAAGATACTCATGAAGTCCTTCCATGTTGACAGAAATGCAATGTTTTATTACTTTCTGTAGCTGAATGATTTTTCTGTGGTACGTATATACCACATGTTCTCTATTCATCCATCAGTGAACACTTAGGTTCCTTCTATGTCTTGGCTCTTGTAAGTAATGCAGTAAATATATATCTTCTCATTAGAGTCTTGACTTTCTTCAGATAAATATCTGAAAGGGAAACTGCTGGATCATTTGGTAGTTTTAAACATTTTAAATAACCTCCATACAGCTTTTTATAGTGGCTCTATCAATTTCCATTCCCACCAATATTTCTGCACAAGATTTCCTTTTCTCCACATCCTGAGAAACACTTAATTTTTTTCTTTTTGATAGTCTTTCTAATAGGTGTGAGGTGATATTTCATGTGAATTTTTTAGTATGAAATATAGTTGATTTATAATATTTTGTTTTTTAACATGAAGCATAGTTGATTTATAATATTAATTTCAGGTGTACAACGTAGTGATTTAGTATTTTTATAGTCCATTAAATGTTGTTACAAGATACGGCTATAATTCCCTGTGCTTTGTATCCTTGTTGCTTCTCTATTTTATACGTGATATTTTGTATCTCTTAGTCACTTACCCCCAAATTGCCCCTCCTACCTTCCCTTTCACCTCTGTAACCATTTGTTTGTTTGCTGTATCTGTGAGTCTGTTTCTGCTTTGTCATATACATTGATTTGTGTTTATCTTTTAAATTTTTATTTTATATTGGAATATAGTTGATTTACAATGTTATATTAGTATCAGGCTACAGCAGAGTGATATAGTTGTACATATATATATAAACTATTATTTTTAGATTCTTTTTCATATAGGTTATTACAGAGTATTGAATAGAGTCCCTTGTGCTATATAGGAGCTACTAGTTGATTATTTTATCCATAGTGTATATATGTTAATCCCAACCTCCTACTTTACCTCACTCCCCATACTTCCTCTTTGGTAACAGTAAGTTTATTTTCTAAGTCTGTGAATCTGCTTCTGTTTGGTAAATAAGTTTGTTTGTATAGTATGATATTTGTCTTTTCTATTTCTAAATTATTTCACTAAGAATAATATTCTCTAGGTCTACCCATGTTGCTACACATTATAGAATTTTATTCTTTTTTATGGATGAGTAATATTCCATTGTATGTATGTACCACATCTTTATCCACTCATCTGTTGATGGACTCTTGGTTTCCTTCCATATCTTAGCTATTATAACTAACGTGGCTATGAACACTGGAGAGAGGAGAGGCATATATGTTGTTGGATTAGTGTTTCTGTTTTTCTCTGGACGTGTAGTCAGGACAAGAATTGTTGGATCACGGGGATGTCCTTTATATCATGGGGGACTGGAACGCAAACGTAGGAAGTCAAGAGATACTTGGGTTAACAGGCAAGTTTGGCCTTGGAGTATAAAATGAAGCAGGACAAAGGCTAACAGAATTTTGCCAAGAAGACACACTCGTCATAGCAAATACCCTCTTCCAACAACACAAGAGACAATTCTAAAAATGGACATCACCAGATGGTCAATACCAAAATCAGATTGATTATATTCTTTGTAGTTGAAGATGGAGAAGTGCTCCACAGTCAGCAAAAACAAGACCAGGAACTGACTGTGGCTCAGATCATGAATTCCTTATTGCCTCATTCAGACTTAAATTGAAGAAAGTAGACCATTCAGGTATGACCTAAATCAAATCCCTTACAATTATACAGTGGAAGTGACAAATAGATTCAAGGGATTAGATCTGATAGAATGCCTTAAGAATTACGGACAGAGGTTCATGATGTTGTAAAGGGGACAGTGATCAAAACCATCCCCAAGAAAAAGAAATGCAAAAAGCCAAAATGGTTTTGTGAGGAGGCCTTACAAATAGCTGAAAAGAAGAGAAGTGAAAGGCAAAGGAGGAAAGGAAAGATATACTCATCTGAATGCGGAGTTCCAGAGAATAGCAAGGAGAGATAAGAAAGACTTTATAAATAATGAACAGTGCTGAACAATGCAAAGAAATAGAGGAAGACATGGAATGGAAAAGAGTAGAAATCTCATCAAGAAAATTAGAGATACCAAGGGAACATGTCATGCAAAGATGGGCACAATAAAGGACAGAAGTGGAATGGACCTAACAGAAGCAGAAGATATTAAGAAGAGGTGGCAAGAATACACAGAAGAACTATACAAAAATGATCTTAATGACCTGAATAACCATGATGCTGTGATTATTCATCTAGAGCCACACATCCTGGCGTGTGAAATCAAATGGGTCTTAGGAAGTATCACTATAAACAAAGCTAGGGAAAGTGATGGAATTCCACTTGAGCTTTTTCAAATCTTAAAGATGATGCTGTGAAAGGGCTGCACTCAATATGCCAGAAAATTTGGAAATCTCAACAGTGCTCACAGGACTGGAAAAGGTCAGCTTTCATTCCAGTCCCGAAGAAGGCCAGTGCCAAAGAGTGTTCAGACTTCCGCACAGCCGCACTCATTTCACATGCTAACAAAGTAATGCTCAAAATCCTTCAAGCCAGGCTACAACAGTACATGAACTGTGTACTTCCAGATGTCCAAGCTGGATTTAGAAAAGTCAGAGGAACCAGAGATCAAACTTCTAGCATCTTCTGGATCACAGAAAAAGCAAGAGAATTCTAGAAAATCTACTTCTGGAATCTACTTCTATTCCAGAATCTACTTCCGCTTCATTGACTATGCTAAAGCCTTTGACTTGTAGATCACAACAGACTATGGAAAATTCTTAAAGAGATGGGAATACTAGACCACCTTACCTGCCTCATTCAAAACCTGTATGCAGGTCAGGAAGCAACAGTTAGGATGGGATATGGAAAAACAGACTGGCTCCAAATTGGGAAAGGAGTACTTCAGGGCTATATATCGTCACCTTACTTATTTAACTTTTATGCAGAGTGCTGTGCTATGCTTAGTCACTTAGTTGTGTCTGACTGTTTCCGACCCCATGGACTGTAGCCCACCAGGCTCCTGTCCATGGGAATTCTCCAGGCAAGAATACTGGATTGGATTGCCATGTCCTCCTCCAGAGAATTTTCCCAAACCAGCAATTGAACCCATGTCTCCTGCATTGCAGGTGGACTTTTTACCACCTGAGCTAGGATAAAGCCCAAGCTGGAATCAAGACTGCCAGGAGAAATGTCAATAAACTCAGATATGCAGATGACACCACTCATGGCAGAAAACAAAGAGGAACTGAAGAGCATCTTGATGAAGGTGAAAGAGGAGAGTGAAAAACTGACTCAAAACTCAGCATTCAAAAAACGAAGAATATGGCATCCAGTTCCATCACTTCATGGCAAATAGATGGGGAAACAATGGAAGCAGTGAGAAACTTCATTTTCTTGGGCTCCAAAATCAGTGTGGATCATGACTGCAGCCATGAAATTAAACAATGCTTGCTCCCTTGAAGAAAAGCAATGACAAACCTTGACAAACAATGACAAACCTCTGTTGAAGAAAAGCAATGACAGCATATTGGAAGACAACATATTAAAAAGCAGAGACATTACTTTGCCTGCAAAGGTCTGTATCATCAAAGCCATGGTGCTGCCAGTAGTCATGTATAGATGTGAGAGCTGGACAATAAAAACGGCTGAGCACTGAAGAATTGATGCTTTCAAACTGTGGTGCTAGAGAAGACTCTTGAGAGTCCCTTGGACTGCAAAGAGATCAAACCCATCAGTCCTAAAGGAAATCAACCCTGAATATTCACTGGAAGGACCAATGCTGAATCTCCAATATTTTGGCCACCTGACATGAAGGATCAGCTCATTAGTAAAGACCCTGGTGCTGGGAGATTGAAGGCAGGAGGAAAAGGGGATGACAGAGGATGAAATGGTTAGATGGTATCACTGACTTAATGGACATGAGTTTGAACAAGCTTCAGGAGTTGGTGAAGGACAGGGAAGCCTGGTGTGCTGCAGTCCATGGGATCACAAAGAGTCGGACAGGACTGAGTGACTGAATAGCAAAGGGTAGTCCTATTTTTAGTTTTTTTGAAGTACCTCCATACTTTTTTCCATAGTGGCTGCACCAGTGTACACTCCCATAATCAGTGTACAAGGATTCCCTTTTCTTCACATTTTCTCCAACATTTGTTAAATTGTAGACATTTTGTTGATAGCCATTCTGAAGTATGAGGTGATATCTCATTGTTTTTATTTGTACCTCTCTAATTAGTAGTGATATTGATCATATTTACATGTACTCATTGGCTATATGAATGTCTTCTCTGGAAAAATACTCAGATCTTTACCTAAGTTTATCAGATTGTTTTAATGCTATTGAATTATATGAGTTATTTATTTTGGATATTAGCTCCTTATCAAATATATGATTTGTAAATATTTTCTCCCATTCAGTAGGTTGTCTTTTCATTTTGCTGATGGTTTCCTTTGCTGTGCAGAAGCATTTTAGTGACATAGTACCACTTGTTTATTTTTCCTTCACTTTTGATATGAAATCCAAAAATTTACACAGAGACTGATGCCAAGAAGCTTACCACCTATGTTTTCTTCTAGGAGTTTTATGACATCCAGTGTTACTTTAAAGTCTCTAATCTGTTTTAAGTTAATTTTTCTATATGGTAAAAGATAGTGGTCCAGTTTCTTTTTTAAACTTTTAATTTCATATTGGAGTATAGCCAATTAAAAATGTGATAGTTTCAGGCGCACAGCAGAGGAACTCAACTATACATATACAAGCATCAGAAAAATTAAATGGAAGTAATCTTGTTCAGGCTTCAGAAACAAGAAAGCAGAGCAGGCCTCTGACCTTGCTTCTGACCTGCCTGAACACTGACTGAGGGCCTGCTGTGAGTGCAAGCTGAGCAACACTATAGATAAATTAGGGGGCAGATCTTGGAATTGTTGAGCCCCTGGAGGAGGTCTGGCCAATCAAGCCTGGGGCTTAATAGCGTTCCAAGATTGGAAGACAAAACAAACAGCATTGTAAGAAAAGATTAACATAAAATCAGAGCTGCAGTTTGCTGGCAAACTGATGGCCTAGCAGTTTGCAGCCTGGGGTTATAAAACTGCAATTTTGAAGCCTCCCTCCTGGAGTGAACGCTGTACCCCAAGCCCTGTTACATGAGACCTCCCAGTGCCTTTGTGTCTGAATGTCTGTCAGGCCAGTTTAGTCATGTATGTACTGTCACATACTGCCTTTACTGTTTCTAGTTATCTTTTTGTTTAGTGATTACATATTGAAAGTAGATTGGATAATTCTTCATTAAATAGTGAAATTGTTTATTTGTGTATAATAAGCGGTTTCTTTTGTTAATTGCTTGTGTAAAACAAGTGGTAACTTTTGTTAACAAGTCCTTCACACCGGAAATGAAAGTTAGAACTTCCAGCAAAACAGTACCCATTCTCCCCGGCTCCTCTCCCATCCAGGTTGCCACAGAGCATTGAGCAGTGTTCCCTGTGTTAAATAGCGTGTCCTTGGTGGTTACCCATTTTCTCTATAGCATGTACATGTCGATCCCAAACTCCCTAACTATCCCTTCCCCTTGGCCACTTCTAGTTCATTCTCTGAGCCTGCGAGTCTCTTTCTGTTTTGTAAGTATGTTCATTTGTATCACTTATTTTTAGATTGCACATATAAGGCATGCCATACGATACTTCTTCTCTATCTGACTTACTTCACTCAGTATGACAATCCCTAGATCTATTCATGTTTCTTCAAATGGCATTATTTCATTCTTCTTAATGACTGATTAATATTCTGGTGTGTGTTTGTACCAGATCTTCTTTATCCATTTCTCTGTCGATGGACATTTAGGTTGCTTCCATGTCTTGGCATTGCAGGGTCATATAGTAGCTCTAATTTTAGTTTTTAAGGAACCTCCATACTCTTCTTCATCGTGGTCATACCAGCTTACATTCCCATCAACAATGAAGGAGAGTTCCCTGCTTTCCACACCCTCTCTTGTATCTATTGTTTGTGGATTTTTTGATGATAGCCTTTTGACTGGTGTGAGGTGATATCTCATTGTGGTTTGGCTTTGTTTTTCTCTAGTAATTACTGATGTTGAGCATCTTCTCATGTGCTTCTCGGCCACCTTTATGTCTTCTTTGGAGAAACGCCTGTTTAGGTCTTCTACTTATTTTTTGATTGGGTTGTTTCAGTCATATTAAGCCTCATGAGCCATTTGTAGCTTTGGAGACTAATCTCTTGTCTATCTCATCATTTGCAAATATTTTCTCCCAATAGGTGGGTCGTCTTTTCATTTTATTTATTGTTTCCTTTGCTATGCAAATGTTTTTGAGTTTAAGTAGGTCCCTTTCATTTATTTTTATTTGTGTTATTCTGGGAGATGGATCAAAAAATATATTGCTGCAAGTTATGTCAGATAATACTTTGCCTATGTTTTCCTCTAGGAGTTTTATAATGTCTGGCCTCACATTTAAATCTTTAATCCATTTGGAGCTTATTTTTACATATAGGGTTAAAGAATGATGTAGTTTTATTTATTTATTTATTTTTTCTCATTTATTTTTATTAGTTGGAGGCTAATTACTTTATAATATTGTAGTGGTTTTTGTCATACATTGACATGTAGCTGTCCAGTTTTCCGAGCGTTATTTGTTGAAGAGACTCTTTCTAACATTGTTTATTCTTGTCTGCTTTGTCATAGATGAATTGACCATAGATGTATGGGTTGATTTCTGGGCTTTCTTTCCTATTCCATTTCTGTTTGTGCCAGTACCACACTGTTTTGATGACTTCATTTTTATCCTTTTGCATGTGGCTATCCCGTTTTCCCAACACCATTTACTGAAAAGACCATTCTTTCCCTATTGTATATTTTTGGCAAGTTTGTAATTAAATGACTATAGATGTGTGGGTTTATTTTGGGAGTTTCTATTCTGTTCTGCTGATCTTTGTGTCTGTTTTATGTCAATACCATGGTGTTTTGATTACCATAATTTTGTTATGTAGCTAGAAAGCAAGGAGTATGATGCCTCCAGGTTTGTTCTTTCCTCTTAAGATTGCTTTGGCTATTTAGGATCTTTTATGGTTCTACACAAGTTTAGGATATGTCGTTCAGTGAAATGCTATTTTGAGTATCTAGAATATACTCTAAAACAACTGTTGCTATCCAGTATCATACTGATTTTTCTTTTCTGTACTCCAGAGAAAAATTCTAGGAGAAGTTATCAGTTTTATAGGTTGGTCTTATAGGTTCACTCTGAAGAATGTGTTGGTTAACAGCAAATTGATTTTACTGGCACAACTGCAAGTATGGAAGTTTCTATAGTAGCTCATCTATAAGATATGGCAACAGAATTAAGAAGCCAGGTCTAAGAGGGTTTACCCTCTTAGGGTAAAGGATAAAGGATAAAGGGTAAAGGATAATAAAAGAAGGCTGGAAAGGAGTCACACAAGAATGACATGTGGGTATCCCCAAAGAGGCAGGCAGGGCAGGGACAAAAAAGGCAGACTTGAAAGAAGAGTAAAGGAATATTTAAATCTCTTCTGGATTTTGTCTATCCCAAAGAGTACTTACATAGGTGAAATATAGAGCTATTTTCGGTAATGGATTAAGCAAAATATCTTTCTAGCTGTTGCAGGGGCATGAAGGCAGAGCATCCCCTCATAGGGTAGAGTTGAATACAGAAAGAAAATCAAACCAGATTTATTCACCATTGTTGGCTGCCCCTACAGGCTTTGTTCCAGTCTTACTCAATTCACTCCAGGTCCCACTGGGACCTTGGGCTGCCAGAGCAACATTAGACGGGCTTGCAGAAAAGCCTTCATTGTGAAGTCTAGCAATTCTGTCTCGAATTTCCTCTTGAATGTTAGGGAAGTGGAAATAGCTTTTGGAGTCATAAAGTGCAGAAATGATGATGTAGCTTGCCCTAAACAGGCAGAAACAGAGATAGGTAGCCTCCTAGGAGAGTCAAGATGCAGATGCTTTGATTACTTCTACTACAATGCACTCTGCTGGAAGAAACATTACTAATAAAGTCTAAGCCTAACATGGGTGACAAAAGGAAATCAGTGAAATGTAGGCCGGTGTGTTAAATATTTAATATCTCTTGAATTGCTTTTGATCTCTCAATCGCACTGGCTAGTTAACTGTTTGACACCATCTTTTTAGCTTTTCTTTCTAGATTTTATTAACATCTCTCTTATTTTCTGATAAAAATGTGTCCCATACTCACAATAAAAGTTGTGACAATATTAATAAATATAATAAAAACCCAAATCATCCATAATCCTATCTTTTTGAGGTAAGCAGTGTTAAAGTTGATGTGGCTTTTCTTTCCAGTTTCTAAGCATGTATTCTTTAATCACACTTGTTATCTTTAATATGAAATTTTCTTTCCTACATTTATATCTGATTACTTAGATGATGAGGATTTTCCCATCTTTCGAAGCCATATGTTAATGTCTGGAAACCATATGTTAATATCTGGGCTTCCTTGGTAGCTCAGCTGGTAAAGAATCTGCCTGCAATGTAGGAGACCCCAGTTTGACTCCTGGATTAGGAAGATCTGGAGAAGGATTAGGCTACCCATTCCGGTATTCTTGGGCTTCCCTGGTGGCTCAAATGGTAAAGAATCTACCTGCAATGCAGGAGACCTGGGTTTGATCCCTGGCTTAGTGAGACCCCTAGAGAAGGAAATGGCAACCCACTCCAGTATTCTTGTCTGGAGAATCCCATGGACAGAGGAGCCTGGAGGGCTATGGTCCCATGGGGTGGCAAAGAGCCAGATGCGACTGAAAAACTAACCCCCGCCCCCAACACACACACACATATATACGTGTGTGTGTATATGTGAGTAGGGGGTGTGGGGGGGGGGTCGGTGTGTGTATCAAAGCAGCTTGATCTGTGTGTTTCAGATAATCTCCAATGCAGGACACACACAGCTTCCCACATGACTCACGTTGACAAAACACTTACTTTGTGCCAGGTGGTTTCACATACATTATTTCAGAGAGTTCACCTCTGACATGAGGTGAAGACAGTGATGATGATAGAGGTGGTCCTAATGAAGACCCATGGTCATGCCAGAAGCATCACACACTTCATGTCTTACTCTGGGTACTGAGTGACGTTCAACCTCCTCCTCATACTCTGACCCCTGCCCTTGGATTTCGGTAGCGTTATAACATGGGACCCAGGTAAGAACCACTCTTAAGCCACCAGCACTCAACGTGGAAGCAGTTTGAGGCTGTCGTGGTTAATGCCTTTGGGGCTGCCCTTGAGCAGGAGAGCTCTGGAGTCAATGAATGAAGGCTTCTCTGTGTCCTCCTGGGCAGGAGATTCAAAGGATCTTTATAAGGTCCTGGTAAGACTGAGCACTGGTCTGTTAGACAGGAGGGTAGAGAGCTATCTGAAAAAAATCTAAAAATGCATCTTATTGGTTTTCCTTTATTTCTGAGGATTATTTTCCCAGAATACAATGTTCATGAATAAATTACCTGCATGTTAGCCTTTGTCTCAGGTTCTACTTTCCTCAGGAGCCATAAGGCAAAAAACATGTCTAAAGTCCCTAAATAAAATACGTGGACCCTTCCTTTACTTTTATTTATTTATTTATTTGGAAACAGCCCTTTATTTATTTTCTCTATCCCTCTTTCTCTTTCTGAATATTTTATCTTCTCTCTTTTTATAAACATAATTACAGACACATGTACAAACACATTTTTAAAACATTAAATGGAGTTAAAATAGTGAAAGCTCAACCTAGAAATTACCCAGTAATTCAGTAAAATTAAAGATTAGCATGTGATGGTATAACATAAGTCATTTCCCAAATTTTAGTACTCTTAAATCAGCAGTTCTTAAAGCATGGTTTGCATACATACACTGGGAATCCCCAAGACTTTTTCAGGAGGTCCGTGAAATCAAACCTACTTTACTAATAGTGTTAAGATGGTAGTTGCCTTTCTCACTTCACTTGGAATAATTAAAGCAAAAACCATTTCATCCTCTGTTGCCTCCTTCCCCTTCTGCCCTCAGAGAATGAGGTGGTTGGATGGCATCATTGATTCAATGCACATGAGTTTGAGCAGACTCTGGGAGATAGTGAAGGATAGGGAAGCCTGACATGCTGCAGTCCACAGGGTCGCAAAGAATCAGACATGACCTAGCCACTGCACAACAACAAGAGCAAGAACAATGGTGGGTGAAAGTGCTGGCAGTTTTCATTAATCAAGACAGTGGAACCAAACTGTACTAATACTATTATCCAGTGTCTTCTCCTTCACAATGCACTTGGAATTTTTAAAAAACTGCCAGTTTAACTTAAGAGTTAAGTCAAGTTAACTTAACATCAAGTTAAGTCCTTGATGAAACAGTTCAGCTTGGTTCAGCCACTCTGTCATGTCCAGCTCTTTGTGACCCCATGGACTACAGCACACCAGGCCTCCCTGGCCATCACCAACTCACGGAGCTTACTCAAACTCATGTCCATCGAGTCAGTGATGACATCCAACCATCTCATCTTCTGTTGACCCCTTCTCCTGCCTTCAATCTTTCCCAGCATCGGGATCTTTTCAAATGAGTCAGCACTGCTCATGAGGTGGCCAAAGTATTGGAGTTTCAGCTTCAGCATCAGTCCTCCCAATGAATGTTCAGGACTGATTTCCTTTAGGATGGAATGATTGGATCTCTTTGCAGTCCAAGGGATTCTTGAGAGTCTTCTCCAACACCACAGTTCAAAAACATCAATTCTTGGGCACTCAGCCTTCTTTATAGTCCAACTCTCACGTCCATACATGACTACTGGAAAAGCCATAGCTTTGATTAGATGGACATTTGTTGGCAAAGTAATGTCTCTGCTTTTTAATATGCTGTCTAGGTTGATCATAGCTTCCAAGGAGCAAGCGTCTTTTAATTTCATGGCTGCAGTCGCCATCTGCAGTGATTTTTGAGCCTGAGAGAATGACGTCTCTCACTGTTTCCATTGTGTCCCCATCTATTTGCCATGAAGTGATGGGACTAGATGCCATGATCTTATTATATTACTATATGTTACAGATATATAATATAGTGATTCACAATTTTAAACATATACCATTTATGGTGGTGGTGGTTTAGTCACTAAGTCTTGTTTGACTTCTGTGACCCCCATGGACTATAGCCTGCCAGACTCCTGTGTGCATGGTATTCTCCAGGCAAGAATACTGGAGTGGGTTGCTATTTCTTTTTCCAGGGGATATTCCTGACCCAGAAATTGAACCTGGGTCTCCTGCATTGCAGGCAGATTCTTTGCCACCTGAGCTATGAGGGAAGCCATTTATAGTATATAATATATACATAGTATACTCAGTAATAATATACTACATATTATACTATATGGAGTAAATTTTATAGTAAATAGTATAATATATTTATTTTATTCCCCATGTTGTACAATATATCCTTATAGCTTATTTTATTTTATTATTTTTTTCATTTATTTTTATTAGTTGGAGGCTAATTATTTTACAATATTGTAGTGGTTTTTGTCATACATTGACTTGAATTAGCCATGGATTTACACGTATTCCCCATCCCGATCCCCCCTCCCACCTCCCTCTCTACCCGATCCCTCTGGGTCTTCCCAGTGCACCAGGCCCGAGCACTTGTCTCATGCATCCAACCTGGGCTGGTGATCTGCTTCACCCTAGATAATATACATGTTTCGATGCTGTTCTCTTGAAACATCCCACCCTCGCCTTCTCCCACAGAGTCAAAAAGTCTGTTCTGTACATTTGTGTCTCTTTTTCTGTTTTGCGTATAGGGTTATCGTTACCATCTTTCTAAATTCCATATATATATGTTAGTATACTGTAATGGTCTTTATCTTTCTGGCTTACTTCACTCTGTATAATGGGCTCCAGTTTCATCCATCTCATTAGAACTGATTCAAATGAATTCTTTTTAATGACTGAGTAATATTCCATGGTGTATATCCCATATGCCTATATTGTCCCTCTGTCCTTCCATCTCCCCACTGGTAACCACTAGTTTGCTCTTTAAACCTGTGAATCTGCTTTTTTTTTTATATTCACTAGTTGTATATTTTTAGATTCCACCTATATGTGACATTATGTAGTATTTGTTGTTCTGTTTGACCTATTTCACTTAGCAAAATACCCTCCAAGTCCATTCATGTTGCTGCAAATGGCAAAATTTCATTTTTATGACTGAGTTGTATTCCAGTGTGCACACGTGTGTGTGTGTGTGTGTGTATACACATCATCTTTATCCATTATCTTTATTCATTCACCTGTTTATGGACACTTAGGTTGCTTCTGTATCTTGGCAATTATAAGTAATGCTGCTATAAACATTGGGGTGCCTGTATCTTTCCCAATTAGTGTTTCTGATTTTTTTAGGGTACATACCAGGGAATGGAGCCATATGCTAGTTCTGTTTTTAGGTTTCTGAGAAACCTCCATACAGCGTGCTGCAGTGGCTGCCCCCAGAAGTGTGCAGTGTTCCCTTTTCTCCACATACTCACCGTTTTTACTTGTGTTCTTTTCTTTAAATATTTACTTTTATAGTGGCACAAGTGGTAAAAAAAAAAAAAAAAAAAAAAAAAAAAATCCACCTGCCAGTGCAGCAGATGTAAGAGATACGTGTTCAGTCCCTGGGTTGAGAAGATCCCCTGAAGTAGGAAATGGCAACCCAGTCCAATAATTTTGCCTGGAAAATTCCATGGACAGAGGAGCCTGACAGGTTACAGTCCATGGAGTCAGAAAGAGTCAGACATGACGGAACACTAATTATTTATTTGACTGCCCCAGCCCTTAGTTGTGGCATGTGGAAGCTTACATCTTCATTGTATTCACTGAGATGTGGTATCTTTAGTTATGGCATGCGAACTCTTAGTTGCAGCATGTAGGATCTAGTTCCCTAACTAGGGATTGAACCCAGGCCCCCTGCATTGGAAGTGTGAAGTCTTAGCCACTGGACCCCCAGGGAAGTCCCTATTTGTGTTCTTTTTGGTAATAGCCATTCTGAATGGTGTGAGGTGATGTCTCTCTGTGGTTTATTTTGAGTTTCCCTGATACTTAGCAGCGTTGAGCATCTTTTCATGGAGTGCGCATTTCTTTAACATTTATATGACACCCTTGAAAGTGTGCATGCACTCTGCCTGCTGAGGTTTTATTGAGAGAGGGAGCTCTGGTGCAGTTGTTCCTGTTGCCCGCTGAACTAGCCCCTTTTCTTATAGAATAGCATTTTAAAATTAATTTAATTGGAGGCTAATTACTTTACAATATTGTAGTGGTTTTTGCCACACATTGACATGAATAGAGCATTTTTACTTGAAAGAAAAATAGACCCACTATGATCATTCACTATTCAGTATTTGATAGATGTTTTCTAAGAAAACAAAACAAAAAACAAACTCAACCTGTCATCTCAATGAATAAATTATTAATAGCACTATTTGTTGCCAACTATAGAATTTGAATTTAAAGTAAAATTTCAAATATTGGAAAACCCCCACACTGTGAGCTTGACAACTTCCCTGTACTTACTGACTATTCTGATGAGTTTAGTTTCAGTATCAACAGTTGTGGATTTCTGAAATCATTTGACAAAATGTGTCAGTCTTTGGAAGATATTGACAAAGACTTTCTCTTTAACCAACACTAGCGAGGACCCTCTTAGTCCTCTTCTCAGCTAGGCTTGACCTTAGTCCTCATCTTTGTTGGACTTATATTGCTTAGTTTGTCAAGGATCCTTCTAACACATTTTATCAAGAATTTCCCCACCCTCAACATCTGATCACCCTCAATATCTGATCAAGTTCCCCTCCACCAGCTTTGATACTAAGTCCTTACTTTGTCTTCAGCGGAAGTCATATGAAGTTGGAGAAGCAAGAATCCCCCTACCTTTGCTGTCTTTTCTTAGTAATTTTTCCTCCACTGACACCCTGCCCCTCATTCCCATTCGTTGGCTATACATCCCCAGTTGTCTTGGCTATATTTGGACTTGAGCCTGATCTGTCTCCCCTCTTGCTATAGTCTTGACACCTATTACAGTAGTCCTTATTAAAGCCTTCCCTTATCATTTTAACAAATGTCAGAATAATCCTATATCATCCAAAAGACTAATGCAGGATATTTAAAAAATCATGTGCAGGTAAAAAAACCATTCAAAATATAAGAGAAATCAAAAGACATTAATGAAATAGAGCCGCACAAAGGTTATTGATACGATTTCAGATTCCACATTGCAACTAATCTTTAAGAAACTACCATTTGTTAAGTTCTGTTGTAATATCAAAGATGATTATCCACAATTATCTCTGGATGGGATATTAAAATACTCTTTTCCCTTGTCTAATTATCTGTGTATATGAGGCAAGATTTTCTTCATTTATTACAACCAAAAGAACATACTGAAACAAATAGAAGGCAGGAGTGGATATGAATCAAGCTGAGATTCACAAATATTTGAAACAATGCCACTCTTCTAATTGCTTTAGAATATAGTCTTATTTTTCATATAACTATGTTGTTTTTAACATGTAATGCATTCAAAATAATTAATACATATATAATTTAATATTTTAACTTGGTTTAATTTCAGTTTGGTAAATACCAGTAGGTATGCATGCTTAATCGCTTCAGTCGTGTCCAACCCTATGGACCATAGCCGGCGAAACTCCTCTGTCCAAGGGATTCTCCAGGCAAGAATATTAGAGTGGGTTGCCATGCCCTCCTCCAGGGGATCTTCCCGACCCAGGGATAGAACCCATGTCTCTTAAGACTCCCCTGGCAGGCAGGTTCTTTACCACTAGCACCACCCGGGAAGCCCAGCCAACAGGTATAGGTATAACTCACATGAACTCAAGCTCTTTAGAGCATTCAGTGATTTTTAGAGGTCTAAAAGCATTTTTGTGAACAAACCACATGGGAAAAGTCTGTTTAAACGTGTCAGTGATTCAGCTTTCTCTCATAGTGATGTAATAGATGGTTGGATGGCATCACCGACTCAACGGACATGAGTTTGAATAAACTCTGGGAGTTGGTGATGGACAGGGAGGCCTGGCATGCTACAGTCCATGGGGTCGCAAAGAGTCGGACATGACTGAGCAACTGAACTGAACTGATGTAAGAGATGTTTGAAAGTTTGAAAGTAACCAAGTGACAAATCAGGTCATTGATATACTGTGTTGCAGTTGGTGGCACTAGGCAAGCATGTTCAGGAGTATTAGATTCCTAGAAGCAAAGAAAAATATCAAGCTTTCAAAAGGAGGAGGCACTCCAACTAATAAAAATAAATGAAAAAACAAACAAAAAAAAAAGAGGCAAAGGGGTAAAATGTACAAAGAAAAATAAACCTGGCCTTGAGAAATCTAATCACCAAATCAAATTGGATTCACTTGATCTTATTAAACTACCACCCCCACCCTGGACATAAAAGCTGTTTTTCAAATTGAAGATAATGAACTTAGTTTGAATTGGAGTTAATACTGACATGAATTTATTGTGCCTAGTTACCAGAATTACATTTCAAGAGACTGCTTTCATGTTAATAAAATGTACTGTTGCCATTTCTAGAGCTTTTTAAGAAACCTCAAACAATAGCAAAGTTCAGTCACTTTCTCTCACTGAGCATAAAAACTTACCCTGTGCTTTTTCCAACAATGGTATACTATGTGAACTCTTAACAGTTTCTGTGATCTTATGTAAGCGCAGTAAGCCACATAGAACTCGGAATGTCTCCATCTCTGGAGAAAAAATAATCATCTTTCTGGGCTCAGGTTTCAGAAAGACCTGAGGATTCCAAAGGATAAAAACATAATTCTGAAGCATAAAAGAGACATGGTCACAGATCAGCGTGGATGATTAAAAGGTGACTTTTGTTTGGCATCATGGTTTCCTGAACTGTATCTTAGTGCAACCTCTTCAGGAGACTTCTTTCTTGGCTTCTACATTTCTGTAGTTGGATTCCATGGTACAAAGTCAGCTTTAAGAGTATAAAATGCAGAGTTGGCATAACTAGAGAGCATCAGCTGAACTACTTTCTGTTGTGGTCTATCTTAGTATTAAAAAATGCAGATCTAGTGGTTAAGACTCTGCGTTCCAATGCAGGGGGTGCAGGTTCGATCCCTGGCCAAGGAACTAAGATCCCACATACTGCATGGTGATGCGCCCCCAAAAAAGAAAAGTTAAAGATTGTTTTTAAAATGTACTAGAACCTTTCAGCATGTAACATTTATCTATTGAAGTGTATATATCATTGTGAATTGTCAGAACATTTTCAAATATTCATCTATATTATTGATATACTCAGGCCCCAAATAATCAACATAAAGTTGGTAGCTTGTTGGGGAAAGTTGAAAGGGAAGATGAGAAAGTCAGTGATGTTCAATGCATAGGTTGCTCTTTAGCATGAGGTTCAGTTGTACTCATTTTGGTCTGCTTTGGTCTGTGTTTAAAACAAAAGACTTATACTTGGCTAGGTTGATGCAATGCTCAATTTAGTCATCAAGCATCTCTATAGTTTATTTATAATAGCAGAAACTGGTAGCATCTGAAATGTCTAACATAGGGAAATAATTAAGTAAATGGCAATAAAACTGTGAAATAATATGTAGTTAATAAAAATAATGCTTGTAAAATATTTAGATAATCAGAATAAATTTATTTCACAACATTAAATGAAAGAGTAGGAAGAAAACAGCACAGATGAAAATCTAAAGTTTATAAAAATTATACAATTAGTGTTCTGTGTTCTTCTTTTTTATATATATAACCAGGAGTGAAACTGCTGGGTCTTATGGTAATTTTATTTTTAGTTTCTTGAGGAACCTCCATATTGTTTTGCATAGTGACGGCACCAATTTAATTTCCACCAACAGTGTACAAGGGTTCCCTTTATTGCACATCCTTTTCAACATTTGTTGTTTTCCTTTTTTTCAACATTTAAAAAAATTTATTTGGCTGATCCAGGCTTTGGTAGCAGCCTTTGGGACTTGAATGTTCGTTGCATTCATTGTGGCATGCAAACAGTTACATCATGTGAACTCTTAATTGCATCATTTGGAATCCAGTTCCCTGACCTGGAATGGAACCTGGGCCCCCTTCGTTGGGAGTCTGGAGTCTTAGCCACTGGACCACCCGGGACGTCCCTATTTGTGTTCTTTTTGATGATAGGCATTCTGACTGGTGTGAGATGATATCTCATTGTGGATTCCCTCCACCCCAGGCAAGGTTTTATTGAGGCCCCTGTTGCAGCAGGGGGCAGTGAGAACAAACAGCAGGTTCCCTTGCTTTCTCATTCTCTGAGGGGGCTGTGAGCTTGCTCCTTTTATGGGGTGAGGGTAGGAATGTGTCAAGAAGTTGGGCTGGAGTGATAGCTTAGTTGGCTTGCCTGCCCAATAGGTGATGTTGTATGTAGGGGGAATGCACGGTACCCTGCTTTGCTCTGGGCTCTTCTAAAGTGGTAGTTTTGTTTCTTGTCTCTTTTGTATCTTCTGTCCAGAATTTTCCCTAACTGTATATGCATGCAGTTATTTTTAGTCCCTTGTAGTTCTTTGTATCTTGTTGATCAAGGAGAGGTATGTCCAGGGGCTCTTCCCAACTCAGGGACCCAACCAGCATCTCCTTCTTGGCAGGCAGATCCTTTACTGCTGAGCCACCTGGGAAGCCCCTGGATAGATGAACCCAACCAGATATCCCTTGCAGTTTGACAGCAGTGGGAGTGGTTAATATTACTTTATAGGGGTCCTTCCATCCTGACAACCGTTGGTACTGGGGGGACTCCCCCCTTTCCAGGTTTTAAGAAGAACTTGGTCCCCAGGGTTTATTTGTGGAAGGACTGCTCCTTCCTCTGTATTTTGAGTAGGAGCTGGTGTGGTACCTTGTGGGCATAGTCCTGGACTGCCTTCTGAACTTGCTGCCAAGATCCTGGCCTCTGTTTTCCGGTGTGGAATAGAAATACAGAGACAGAGTTCTGGGTGCAGAATAGAAAAGAGTAGCTTTTATTGATTTGCCAGCCTAAGGTGGTCACTGTAGGCAAGCACCCTCAAGACTGTGCCCTCCCTTGGGAAAAATAGGAAGGGGTTTTGTAGTTCAGGAGGGGAAGGGAGTGCCACGGGTGAAGAGTAGTGTGGATGGATGCAAGCTTGCATTCTTCTTTCCTCTCGGAAAACCTCTACATCATCAGCATTGGTGCCAGGCAGCCTTGGGAGAACTACTGTGGTCCTTAAGGCTGTCACACTGTGACTGTCTTTCTGGAATAAAGAAAGTTCACAAAAGAAGGGAGTGTTAGGGAGCACTTCCTCAGGAAGCAAACACCATATTCATTGTACAGCTCTGATTAGAAAATAATCATTCTCAAATGTGATTAACAAAGACACACATTTCTGAGAAAATGACTTGAGTGGAAGCCATTTTATATTGGAATATTGGAATATTTTATATTGGAATATTGGAAGCAGCCGTAACCAGCTTCTGCTGTAACAAGCTCATCCTGGATTAATAATATATATCAGGGCCTTATTCTCCTGTCATCCAATAGAATGTCAGTAGTAAGAAAAGGTCACTCATAGGTCATTTCAGATGGGCTAATAAGTCTCAGACCACTCCTGGGGGCTCCATGAACCCCCAGGAGTGGAGTGGGTTGCAAACTTGACCAAGGGAGCGTGAGCCTCTTGGCAAAGCTTTGCTAAGGTTTCCTTTAAAGTATGGTTGATTTTCTTTGTTGTGCAAAAGCTTTTAATTTTCATTAGGTCCCATTTGTTTATTTTTGCTTTTATTTCCAATATTCTGGGAGGTGGGTCATAGAAGATCTTGCTGTGATTTATGTCGGAGAGTGTTTTGCCTATGTTCTCCTCTAGGAGTTTTATAGTTTCTGGTCTTACATTTAGATCTTTAATCCATTTTGAGTTTATTTTTGTGTATGGTGTTAGAAAGTGTTCTAGTTTCATTCTTTTACAAGTGGTTGACCAGTTTTCCCAGCACCACTTGTTAAAGAGATTGTCTTTTTTCCATTGTATATCCTTGCCTCCTTTGTCAAAGATGAGGTGACCATAGGTTCGTGGATTTATCTCTGGGCTTTCTATTCTGTTCCATTGATCTATATTTCTGTCTTTGTGCCAGTACCATACTGTCTTGATGACTGTGGCTTTGTAGTAGAGTCTGAAGTCAGGCAGGTTGATTCCTCCAGTTCCATTCTTCTTTCTCAAGATTACTTTGGCTATTCGAGGTTTTTTGTATTTCCATACAAATTGTGAAATTATTTGTTCTAGTTCTGTGAAAAATACCGTTGGTAGCTTGATAGGGATTGCATTGAATCTATAGATTGCTTTGGGTAGAATAGCCATTTTGACAATATTGATTCTTCCAATCCATGAACACGGTATGTTTCTCCATCTGTTTGTGTCCTCTTTGATTTCTTTCATCAGTGTTTTATAGTTTTCTATGTATAGGTCTTTTGTTTCTTTAGGTAGATATACTCCTAAGTATTTTATTCTTTTTGTTGCAATGGTGAATGGTATTGTTTCCTTAATTTCTCTTTCTGTTTTTTCATTGTTAGTGTATAGGAATGCAAGGGATTTCTGTGTGTTAATTTTATATCCTGCAACTTTACTATATTCATTGATTAGCTCTAGTAATTTTCTGGAAGAGTCTTTAGGGTTTTCTATGTAGAGGATCATGTCATCTGCAAACAGCGAGAGTTTCACTTCTTCTTTTCCTATCTGGATTCCTTTTATGTCTTTTTCTGCTCTGATTGCTGTGGCCAAAACTTCCAACACTATGTTGAATAGTAGTGGTGAGAGTGGGCATCCTTGTCTTGTTCCTGATTTCAGAGGAAATGCTTTCAATTTATCACCATTGAGGCTGATGCTTGCTGTGGGTTTGTCATATATAGCTTTTATTATATTGAGGTATGTTCCTTCTATTCCTGCTTTCTGGAGAGTTTTAATCATAAATGAGTGTTGAATTTTGTCAAAGGCTTTCTCTGCATCTATTGAGATAATCATATGGTTTTTATCTTTCAATTTGTTAATGTGGTGTATTACGTTGATTGATTTGCGGATATTAAAGAATCCTTGCATTCCTGGGATAAAGCCCACTTGGTCATGGTGTATGATTTTTTTAATATGTTGTTGGATTCTGTTTGCTAGAATTTTGTTAAGGATTTTTGCATCTATGTTCATCAGTGATATTGGCCTGTAGTTTTCTTTTTTTGTGGCATCTTTGTCTGGTTTTGGAATTAGGGTGATGGTGGCCTCATAGAATGAGTTTGGAAGTTTACCTAAGGTGAAAAGACAGCCCTCAGATTGGGAGAAAATAATAACAAATGAGGAAACAGACAAAGGATTAATCTCAAAAATATACAAGCAACTCCTGAAGCTCAATTCCAGAAAAATAAACGACCCAATCAAAAAATGGGCCAAAGAACTAAACAGACATTTCTCCAAAGAAGACATACAGATGGCTAACAAACACATGAAAAGATGCTCAACATCACTCATCATCAGAGAAATGCAAATCAAAACCACAATGAGGTACCATTACACGCCAGTCAGGATGGCTGCTATCCAAAAGTCTACAAGCAATAAATGCTGGAGAGGGTGTGGAGAAAAGGGAACCCTCTTGCACTGTTGGTGGGAATGCAAACTAGTACAGCCACTATGGAAAACAGTGTGGAGATTTCTTAAAAAACTGGAAATAGAACTGCCATATGACCCAGCAATACCACTTCTAGGCATACACACTGAGGAATCCAGATCTGAAAGAGACACGTGCACCCCAATGTTCATCGCAGCACTGTTTATAATAGCCAGGACATGGAAGCAACCCAGATGCCCATCAACAGATGAATGGATAAGGAAGCTGTGGTACATATACACCATGGAATATTACTCAGCCGTTAAAAAGAATTCATTTGAATCAGTTCTAATGAGATGGATGAAACTGGAGCCCATTATACAGAGTGAAGTAAGCCAGAAAGATAAAGAACATTACAGTATACTAACACATATATACGGAATTTAGATAGATGGTGGCGATAACCCTATATGCAAAACAGAAAAAGAGACACAGAAGTACAGAACAGACTTTTGAACTCTAGGGGAGAACGTGAGGGTGGGATGTTTTGAAAGAACAGCATGTATACTATCTATGGTGAAACGGACCACCAGCCCAGGTGGGATACATGAGTCAGGTGCTCGGGCCTGGTGCACTGGGAGGACCCTGAGGAGTCGGGTGGGGAGGGAGGTGGGAGGGGGGATCGGGATGGGGAATACGTGTAACTATATGGCTGATTCATGCCAATGTATGACAAAACCCACTGAAATGTTGTAAAGTGATTGGCCTCCAACTAATAAAATAATATTTAAAAAAAAAAAATAATAAAGTATGGTTGATTTTCTTTACCTTGCCTAAAGACTGGGGATGCCAAGAGGTGAGTAGCTTGCAGTCTATCCCTCGAACTCTTGTGAGCCTCTGTGTGATTTTAGCTGTGAAAGAGAGCCTGTTATCACTCTGGAAGAGCTTCAGAAGTCCAAACCAAGGAATTATTCTTTTAAAAGGGACTTACAGACATCCATGGCCTTTTCAGATCAGCCAGGGAAGGTGTCAGTCCATCCTGTGAAAGTATTGAAAAACACTAGAAGATATGTATATACTGATCATAGGGGCATTTGGGTGAAATCTAACTGCTAGTCTTTCTCAAGATATGTTCCTTGGTGTTGAACTGACCTGAGTAATGAAGAGGGGATTGGATGCATCTGTGGCTGCTTATGGGCACATAAATCACAGGCAGGCATTACTTGTTTTACTGTTCTTTTAAGCCCCTTCCCTGGAAAAAGCCTGCTGCATCAAAGCCCTTAGTGCATCCCTCCCGTAGTAAGTGATGTCATGTAAGCTCTCAGGGAGTTTCCATTGCTGGGCCCCAGGGATTAGAACCTTATCCTCCTGTTCATACCAGCCTGTGCCTCCCTTCTCATAGCCCCATTTCTCAGCATGCTTTTGTTTCCTGTGGGGAGCATTGGGAAAGGCTCAGGAGTTCAGGGGGAGCCAGTCACTGGAGCCATAACTTGTTCAGGTTACTGCAGTCGAGATGTCTGTTTTACCCTTTGATCAGCTTTGCTGTCCCCTTGGCTCACAAAAGAGCCCTCCCTCTGGCCCCTATAGTGGATTACAGCTGTCTGGGTCAGAACCTGAACTGCTTCTAAAAGAGCCAGAATCAAATCTTCGTGTTTTATGGGAGAATTGCTAGCAGTTAACATTTCTTTTTCTTTCTAAATGGTAGCATGAGTGTGTAGCACGTGGAACCCACATTCAGAGTTGGTAAAAATGTCTAATTTCTTATTCTTCCCTAATCGCAAACCTCTCTTTAATGTGATTAGTTCACGCTTCTGGGCTCATGTCTGGAGTTGCTGAGCCTTGGCTTCTGTGACTTCATCTAGACTAACTGTGGTGTACCCCGCTTTTCGGGTTCCCACTTCTACAGAACTGTTCCCATCAGTAAACCATGCAACCTCAGGGCTCTCAAGAAGTTCATCTAGATCAGACCTGCTGGAGTAAGTTCTTCTAAGATTTCTCTGTACACTGAGGCAACAAATCTCCACTCTCAACCACTGGAAGCAGAGTTGCTGGGTTCAGGGTTTGGTTCACCTTTGAGGTAATGTTGGGGATGTCTTTTAGGAAGGCCTGATAATTTTGTTAACCTTCTTCCAGTCAACCAATGATGTCCTTTGACTTCCAGCACAAACTGTACCTGATAAGGGGTTAATACATCGACATCTTGTCCCAGGGTGAGCTTGTAAGCCTCGTTTAACCAACCAGGCTGCCCACCCCTGCCCACAGGCAGCTTGGCCATCCCAGGGCCACTGAGTTCAGTTGGACTGGATCTGTTTTAACCCCAGAGACCCGAGTCCTGGAAAATAGACTGAAAAGCAGCTGTTCTCTGATCAGCTTCAATAAGTCATCAACTTACTGTAGCAGAGTTCCCTACACAAGTCTCAGTTCCCTTATGAATGCCTTTCCAAAAAGATGGGGACTGTCCCCCAAATCCTGCAGAAGCACTGTCCATGTATATTGGGTAGCCTCCAGGGTGTCAGGGTCCCTCCATTCAAAGAAAAAAATACATTCAGAGTCTGGGTATAGGGGAATCCAGAAAAATGCATCTTAGAGGTCCAAAACAGAGAAATCCTGGGCCCTCCCCAGGGCTTGGGTGAAAGGTGGGTTTGACACCAGTGGGAGTAATAGGAATGACTGCCTCTCTCACTGCTTGTAAGTCTTGCACAGCCTGACACTCCCCCGTAGGCTTCAGAACATGGAGAATCCGAGTTGCAAGGAGATCAGCAGGGCCTAGTGAGTCCATGTTTTAGGAATTTGCTAAGCAGCAGTTGGAATCCCTTCAGGACCTCAGGCTTTAAAGGCTATTGTCTCTTCCAGGGGTATTTTCCCCCAGACCATAATCTTATTTTTTTGGGGGGAGGGGGGGAACACATGTGGCCCATCCTGGCACCAAGATATCCCAAACTGCAGGATCTGCTTGTTTTCTAATTTCTTGGGGGTTATTTTGGGGAGTATTTTGATACCCAATAGGTGGGTCATCTGAGGCTACTAATGGATACATTCTCTGTTTGGATTCTTTACCTCCTTGGACTTCACCCTATCTTAAGAATGTACTAGATCCTAACTTATTTAGCAAATCTCTTGCGAAGAAGGGGGAGGGCATTTTGGCATGTACAAAAAAGGAGTGAGAATAATAGACCCGATTCCACAGGCAAGGGGAGACGTTAATTGCCCCGCCTTTGGCTGTCCATCAGCTCCAGTCACAGTACACTCATGATTGGAGAGGCGGCCAGCTGGCCAAGGCAGAACAGAGCAGGCAGCTCTAGTGTCTACAAGAAATTCAGTCTCCTATCTACCACACTCAGGGTGACCCGAGGCTCCACTGGAGTAATGAGGATGGGTCTAGTGAGATATGGAGCTAGAACAGGCACTCAGACCCCGTTAGTTGGTGTATGGCAATCTCTTATCCAAGAGGTGTGCAAGGCACTGGGGCCATTCGGGGTTCCCCCTTGGCTGTTCCATGGCGGGTACTCAGGACATTTGTTCTTCCAGTGCCCCCTTTCCGACAAAAAAGGTACACTCGTTCAGGCTCAGTCAGCTTCTTGGTGGTCGCTCTAACCTTCTCATCCCTCCAGGGTCCTCTCGAGGCGGTGGGTGAATCAGAGCAGACAAAAACTGCATTTTCTTTATCAGCCCCTTTTCCTTATTGTCCACCGCCATTAAGTTTAAGACCTTGAAGGCCTCCTCTACCAAGGTTGACAGTGGGGTTTGGCACTCAGCCTCAAGCTTTTCTAAGTTTTTCCAGATATCAGGAGTAGCCTGGGTGATAAAATGCATGGTCAATAGTGTCCTCTTTTCTCTGGACTCAGAGAGTCTATACCCATGTTCTTCCTGAATGCCTCTGACCCCTGGCTCAGGAAGACTGCTGGGTTTTCATCTTTTTCCTGTGTAACCTCTTATATAAATCTTATCATGATTTATACACTTCACCAAACACCTTTCCATTTTTTCTGAAAGACAAGTAATGTAACAATGTCTTATCCTAGCTTGGCCTATAAGATTTTCATAGTGCGGGTCATGTTCTGGGATCGCATCCCCGCCTGATGAAGTTCGTGGTGTGGATTGGTAGCCAGTAGGCCATCTGCATGCTCCCTGGCCTTTCTCAATATATGCTCCTTTTCAGCCGGGGTGCAACAGTGGGCCAGAATAACCACGATGCCCTGCCAAGTGAGAGAGAACGGCAGCCCCAGCCTGACAAATTCTTCCCTAAACTTGTCAAGGTTCTCTGAGAATGGCAAAACTCTCCTTACATATTAACCCAGTTAGTTTAGGATCTCTCTTTGGGATGTTCCAGGGGTCCTTGAAGCACCCCAAAATTAACCAGAAGTCAAGAGAATTTCAATTAGAACTTAATATTTGCGAAGTCTGTCGATTTTTAAAAGTTTCAAAACACCTGATCAGATAGAATGATAGGTTTCTATGAAAAAATACACATCCCTTGAGCTATGGTGGGAGAAAAATCTAAAGTAAATACAGATCACTTAAAGGCATAGGAACTGACACAATCTGTTGTTGTCAAAAGAAGCATCCAGGGCAACTTTGTTCTCTTATGAGAGAGAAACCAAATCCAGCCCTGCACCAGCTTACTCTTAATAAAATCCATTTCCCTAATTAAATTCAATCCAACCGTAGAAAATCCTGAGCACGTACGAAATTCTTTTCTCAATGTTCCTTTTACGCAAACCTTCTGCGACTTTCTATAGCCATACTTTATCCCTCCTTCTTTCCCCTATTCAAAAACAGCCAGCTCTAGGACAAAGTCACCCTTTTTCCTTTCAACAAAATATGTTTCTATTCTTCATACCTTCTTTTCTGAAAACATACATTCTACTTTGCTTAAGCAGCCATGGACTGACCTTTACATTTGCTGTTGTTGAGTTGCTCAGTCATTTCCGACTCTTTTGTGACCCCACAGACTGCAGCCCGCCAAACTCCTCTGTCAGTGGGATTTCCCAGGCGAGTACTGGAGTGGGTTGCCACTTCCTACACCAGGGGGTCTTCCCGACCCAAGGATGGAACCTTTGTCTCCTGCTTGGCAGGCAGATTCTTTACCTCTGAGTACCTGGGAAGCCGGTCCTTTACATTCAGTTCAGTTCAGTTCAGTTGCTCAGTCGTGTCTGATTCTTTGCGACCCTATGAATCGCAGCACACCAGGCCTCCCTGTCCATCACCAGCTCCCGGAGCTTACTCAAACTCATGTCCATCAAGTCGGTGATGCCATCCAGCCATCTCATCCTCTGTCGTCCCCTTCTCCTCCTGACCCCAATCCCTCCCAGCATCAGGGTCTTTTCCAATGAGTCAACTCTTCGCATGAGGTGGCCAAAGTATTGGAGTTTCAGCTTCAACATCAGTCCTTCCAATGAACACCCAGGACTGATCTCCTTGAGGATGGACTGGTTGGATATCCTTGCAGTCCAAGGGACTCTCAAGAGTCTTCTCCAGCACCACAGTTCAAAAGCATCAATTTTTCAGCACTCAGCTTTCTTTACAGTCCAACACTGGAAAAACCATAGCCTTGACCAGACGGACCTTTGTTGGCAAAGTAATGTCTCTGCTTTTTAATATGCCATCTAGGTTGATCATAACTTTCCTTCCAAGGAGTAAGTGTTACATTAGCAATCCAAAAATTGATAGAGGACTTGTCAGGGTGGCAACAAACATCTTTAGTTTCTCTCGCACAAGAAGACAAAAGTAGATAAATTTAGACCTGTTTAGCAATTTTCCAGTATTTTATCTTATTTGAAATGGCCTGAATATTCAATTAATTCCTATCATTTAGCTTAATTGTTTCAAATTTACCAAAATTTGGAGAGGCCATATTACATGGATGTTCCCAAACTATTATTATTCCTGTAGTGTTTACCAAAAAATTCTTATCCCAGTTACAATTACTGAAAGATTTAATCATATCAAGTTATTTTCCCTGTTGACAGATTTTATAACAGAAACAGTAGTCGCTGATTGACGTCCAGTAACCCAGGGTGCATGGAAGTATTATACTTAACACTGATGTCTCTAAAGACAGGTCTGTATTAGTTAAACCCGCAAGTTTAAGCTAGACAAGTTAATTTCTACACAACCGTACCTCTCATAGGTTTGTGCTTGAATATAAAATGGCCCTCCTTTTTCCCTCAGTCTGGAGGACTGCAGATGAATCAGGTAGCTCCTCAGTGCCTGCAAAACAGAGGAGAGAGATGCAAGCTACTTGAGCTTGGGCAAGAAGAATTACATTGAAAGAGCAGAGGAGGGAAAAACACAGCTCCGATCTTTTCTTTTTGTTCTTTAAAATGCACTAAGTAACCCAAGGCTGAAGTCTCAGGCAACATGGGCTGTGTTTGTGTTACAAGGCTCACATGTTCCACCACAATGTCAGCAAAGACTAGCAGGAGCAGTCGGGCAGACAAAACTACACCACCAACGAAGATACCCATCACAGAACCTAAGGACAAACAAGAAGTTTTCAGGATAAAGGGGACTGGAGTGTAGGTGTGAGGACCAAGGGAGGAGGAACAGAACAGACAGAGAGAGAGACAGAAAAAGAGAGATTGTACTTTGAACCCACCTCCTGCGGGTGTGTATTCAGGCACTAAGCTGCTTGCTTCCAGAAAGGACCGTGAAGGAGGGAGCATCCTGTCCACTGCCAGCCAGGGTGATCGAGCCTGAAAACCAGTCAGTCGTACATCGTCTGTGGGACAGCACCCACAGGTGGGACTCTCGCCCACGGGTACACCAGTATATAGAAATCTGCCACGTCAGCTTGTTCCCAGCAAGAGTTCTCTCGGTGGCAGGAACATAAAGGTGAGAAGATTGGGGCAATCACATTTCCAGCCTACATGGTATGAGATTTGAACCTCTGTCACTCTCATAAATCTCCAGTCTGGGCGTGCCTGCTGGCCCACAGTCTGCACGGCCCACCTGAGGCATGCCTGTCCCACCACTGCTTGTCACCTGTGAAGGTGAGGTGTTGCCAGCCAGAGGGACGTGATCACAGGATGAGAGGAGTGATGCTGTCGCTGCCTGATGCCCACTCTCTTGGAAGGACAGGACAGAGAGACGAGAGGACAGACAGAGAAGTAAGATATTGCAGGAGAGGGAAAGGGGAATGGTGAAGGAAAAGGACAAAGGGTAAGGGGAAAGCGTTGCTTGAATAAGGGTACTGAAGCCCCAGGGACCAGGAAGGCAGACCTAACCAAACATGGTGATGCTGAAACAGGAGTTTCAGGCGGCTGCCTGTCACCCCTAGGGAAGCTGTGTTTGGTGCTCCAAGAGGTGCCCAGATCCCCTCCCCAGAAGGGACCGAGCTCCATGGTGGGCGCCACAAAATGTTACTGATGAGAGTTGTTGGCCTGCTTAATCAAAGGAAATTGGTCAGAGGCCAGATGAGAAATTCAGGCAAGACTTTACTGGGGCCCCTGCTGCAGCCAGGACAAGCAACAAGGCCCTTGTTCAATCACATCCTAGTGGTTTTAATTTGCATTTCCCTGATAATGAGTGATGTTGAGTATCTTTTCATGTGTCTGTTGGCCGTCTCCAGGTCCTCGTTGGGAAAATATCTATTCAGTTCTGCCCATTTTTAATTGGGTTGTTTGGTTTTTTGTTGTTATATATATATATAAGTTGTCTTTATATGTTGGGTATTAACCCCATATCGATAATAGCATTTGCAAGTATTTTTTCCCCTTCAGTAGATTTTTTTTTCATTTTCTTGGTGATTTTCTTTGCTGTATAATAGCTTTTAAGTTTAATTAGGTTCCACTTGTTTATTTTTGCATTTATTTGCTGTAGGAGATTCAAAAAATAAATATTGCTGTGATTTATGTCAAAGCGTGTTCTACCTATATTTTTTCCTCTGGGAGTTTTATAGTATCTTATCTTACGTTTAGGTCTTTAGTAGAGATTATTCAGAGTCAACTGATACAGAAAGAAACATTAGTATCAATATATCATTGAGGGCCCTTTGGTTATAAGCATTAGAAACCAATTCTCTTGTAAATGCAAATGAATGTTAAACAAAACTAGATAGCTCATCAAACCTAAGATAGAAGTATAGCTATTATCAAGGAATGGAGTAAGAGAAAATATGGACAAGTTCTTCAAAGCCTGTCTTATAATAGTTCTTGTCTAAACATTTTCTGTTCCTAAGATACAGTACTTGTAGGGAGGTTGTGACTTAAGTTTGTGTGGGTCAAGCATCTGCTTCCTCACCAGAGAAGAAGAGGCAACTTGATTGACAGCTACCAACATTCAACGAGGGAAGAAGTGAATTAAGAAAATAAGCATGCTGTCTACTGCAAGAAAGAAATTATTGAGCAGGTTAAAACTATCCTGCCTGTACATATATGATGGTGCTAATAACAGTAACTACCCTTAGTTGAGGGGCTTCTCAGGCAGCACAGTGGTAAAGAATCTGCTTGCCAGTGCAGGAGACATAAGAGATTTGGGTTCGATCCCTGAGTCAGGGAGATCCCCTGGAGTAGGAAATGGCAGACCTCCAGCATTCTTGCCTGGAGAATTACGTGTACAGGGGAGCCTGGTGGGCTACAGTCTATAGGGTCACAAAGAGTCGGACACGACTGAACACAGCGCAGCAACCCTTAGTTGAACACTTACATTCTTAATGCTAATCTGTTTTCTCTGTTGACAAGGGTGTACTCATTTGGACCTCTCAACATCTAAAGATGGATTGTAATACTAACTCCAATTTGTATAGGTGGAAACTGACACTCAGAAAGGTTAAATTGTCTAATGTCATACAAGGAGAATATGGTGAGTATAGAATTTAACCTGTGGCTGACTAGCTACAAAGCCCATGAATTTATCTGCCAGAATACATTGTAGATAACAGTGTATTTTGACTATGACTGCTGTTTTAATTTCTCTCGGTGCCAGTAGTCTAAAGCAAATGATGGACTAAATATTAGAGCCTAAAGTCTGTTTCACTAAAGCGATACTTGGGTAGTCCCTCACCACCACCGGGTTTTTCTCTAAACTTAGTTGGTTCTGAAATCCCATTGTTGGATTATTTCTATCTACTCTAGAATAGTTGGACATTAGCTTTAAAAATGTGTATCCAGCACATTTCAACTGTTTTATTGGGATGAAAGAATAGAGTTATATGTCACACCACATTTCAGTCAGTCATGAAGAATAACCACAGAATGCTAGTGATAAATGAGTGTTCCATTCCCCCTGAAGAGTTAATATATTCTAAGTCAATTGCATCCTCAGAGCTCTAACTAGAGTAAGAAATAATGTAACTTTTTCACTCCAATAGTCTGAGGCAGGTACCATGCCCTGCACATTTTACCCCTTAGCTCCCAGACTGATTTCTAGGTCCTCAGTACAAGCTTTGTTTCATTGACTTTAAGCTACTGGAGATCTCAGAATTCCTCCAAGTTCAAACATTAAAATTCTCTTCAGATGTCTCCGATATTTATTACTGCAATCTCAAACAGTAGCTTGTGTAAGAGTTCTTTCGTGAGCTTCTCTATTTTTCTTATTGAGTTATAATTGACATACAGCATTACATTAGTTTCAGGTATACAATGTAATGATTTGATATCTATATATATTGCAGATGTTCAGCATGATAAATCTAGTTATCATCTGTCATTGTACTCAGTTACCAAATAATTTTTTTTCTTGAGATGAGAACTTGTAAGATCTTTCTTAGCAACTTTCAAATACACCAAACAGTACTATTTACTAACTGTATACACCGTGTGGTACAGTACATCACCATGACTTATTTTATAACTTTGAGGTTGTACATGTTGATCCCCTTTATCTGCTTCACTTCACCTACCATCCAGCTCCTGCCTTTTGGCAGCCACAACTCTATTCTCTATATCTATGAGCTTGTTAGGGGTTTTGTTTATTTTGGTTTTTAATTTCACATTGAGATTATACAGTGTTTGTCTCTCTATGCCTGACTTACTTTATTTAGCATAATGTCTACCAGGTTGATCCATGGTGTGGCAAGTGACAAGATATTTTTATTTTTATGGTTTATATATATATATATAAACCATGGAAGCCCCATGGAAGGTAGCCCACCAGGCTCCACTGTCCATGACATTCTTCAGGCAAGAATACTGGAGTGGGTTGCCATTCCCTCCTGCAGGGGATCTATCTTCCTGACCCAGGGATCAAAGTCAGGTCTTCCACACTGCAGGCAGATTATTTACCATCTGAGCCATCTTCACAATAATAATAATTAGTAATAATTTATATATAGGAATAATTTGACAGAATTTATATTTTCCTAGGTTGTTTCCTTATCTTGCCTATTGTAAATAGCATGGTTATGAATATGATGGTACATGTATCTTTTGATTTACATTCTCACCAATAGTGTGCAAGGATTCCTTTTTTTCTGCATCCTTGCCAAGACTTGCTATCTCTTGTCTTTTTGATGACAACATTTTAACAGATATGAGGTGCTGTCTCACAGTGGTGTTGATTTGCATTTGTCTAATGATTAGTGATGTTGAGTGTTTTCTCGTGACCCTATTGGCTATCAGTATGTCTTCTGTGGAAAAAGTGTCTATTCAGATCCTCTGCCCATTTTTAATTACGTTGTTTCTTTGCTACTGAGTCATATGAGTTTTTTTATATTTTTGATATTAGCTCCTAATCAGAGGTATGATTTGTAAATATTTTCTTCACTCAATAGTTGCCTTTTCGTTTTGATGGTTTTTGTCTGCTGTGCAGAGGTCTTTTAGTATGATATAGCCACATTTGTTTGTCTACTTTTGTTGCCTTTACTTTTGGGATCTAATCCAAAATAACATCAACAAGAGCACTGTCAATGTGGCTTACTGCCAGTGTTTTCTTCTAGAAATTTTATGGTTTCAATTCTTATTTTTGTGTCTAATGCATTTTGAGTTTGTTTTTATGTATGCTATAAAACAGTAGTCCAGTTCATTCCTTTTTGCAGATGGCTATCCAGTTTTCTCAACACCATTTATTGAAGAGACCATCCATTCCCTGTTGTATGTTCTTGTCTCCTTTGTAATTACTTAATTGACCATATACTTATGAGTTTATTTCTGTCCATTGACTTATGTGTCTGTTTTTTTGCCAGTACCATGCTGCTTTAATTTTTATAGCTTTGTAATATAGTTTGAAATCAGGACGTGAAATGCCTCCATTTTTCTTTTTTTCTCAAAATTGCTTTGACTTTTTGGATATTTTGTGGTTCTATACAAATTTGTGGATTATTTGTTCTGTTTCTGTTGAAAATTGCCATAGGGATTGCTTTGAATCTGTAGATTGCTTTGAGTAGTATGCATATTTTAAAAATATTAATTTTTTTCAATCCTTGGTTATGGAATATCTTTCAGTTTGTTTCTTCAGTGTTATTTTTTCATCAGCATTTATACTTTTTAATGTGTAGACCTTTCCCCTGAACTTATTCCTAGGTATTTTATTATTTTTGATGGAATTATAAATGGGTCTTTTTCTTAAAATCTCTCTGCTAGTTTATTAGTTTATAGAAACACAATAGATTTTTGCATATTAATTTTGTATCCTGCAACTTCACTTCTAAGTTGTTTATTAGTTCTTAGAGTTTTTTGGTGACATCTTTAGGATTTTATATGTATAATATGTCATTTTAATTAGTGACCGTGTTACTCTCTGTTGTGATTTGGATGCCTTTTACTTCTTTTTCTTCTAGCTAAGAATTTCAATACTATATTGAATAAGAGTGGTAAGAGTGGACATCTTTGTCTTGTTTTTCATCTTAGAGGGAAAGTTTTTCACTGCTAACTATGATGTTAGCTGTGGGCTTGGCATAAATGATCTCTATCATGTTGAAGTGTGTTTGCTGTATACCCACTTTGTTGAGATTTTTTATCATAAATGGATTTAAGTGTTCTCAAATACTTTTCTATATCCATTGCAATGAGCATATGATTTTTATTCATTTTCCTAATGTGGTATATCGCTTTGATTGATTTGAGGATGTTGAACTATTCTTGCATTCCTGTAATAAAATATACTTGATCATGGTATATGATCCTTTTACTGTATTGTTGAATTTGGCTTACTAATATTTTGTCGAGGACTTTTACATCTATGTTAAACAGGAATATTGTCTGGTAATTTCTTTCTTGTGGTATCCTCTGGTTTTGGTATCAAGGTAATGCTAGTCTTATGAGATGAGTTTGGAATTATTCCCTCTTGTTCCATTACTAGATGAATTTGAGAAGAAATGGTATTAATTCTTCTTTAAATTTTGGGTATAATTTGCCAGTGAAGCTCTCTAGTCATGAGCCTTTGTTTGTTGGGAGATTTTTTAAATTACCAATTCAATATCCATGATAATAATTGGTCTATTCAGAGTTTATGTTTCTGCATGATTCAGTTTTGATGTAGACCCCATGTTTCTAGGAATTTCTTCAAGATAAAGCAATTATCCTTCAATTAAATAAATTTTTTGAAAAGCCTAGGCACAATGAAAGTATTATACTTAATGTTGATGACTCTTAGCTTAATTTCTCTTGTGTTTAGAATTGTTTGATTTGTAAGAACTTACTTTTCTTTGTTATTGTTATTCAGTTGCTAAACCATGTCCAGTTCTTTGCGATCCCATGGACTGCAAAGGCTTCCCTGTCCTTCAGAGTCTCCTGGAGTTTGCTCAAATTCTTGTCCATTGAATTCAGTGATGCTATATAACCATCTCATCCTCTCTCACCCTTCTGCTTTTGCCCTCAATCTTTCCCAGCATCAGGGTCTTTTCCAGTGAGTCAGCTCTTTGCATCAGGTGGTCAAAGTGTTGGAGCTTCAGCTTTAGCAAGAATCCTTCCAGAGAATATTCAGGGTTGATTTCCTTTAGGATTGACTGATTTGATCTCCTTGCAGTCCAAGGGACTCTCAAGGATCTTTCCTGTACCACAGTTTGAAAGCATCAGTTCTTCGGTGCTCAGCCTTTTTCGTGACACAACTCACATCCATACAATACTTTCATTGTGCCGTCCAAACCTAGGCAAAACCATAGCTTTGACTATATGGACCTTTGTTGGCAAAGTGATGTCTCTGCTTTTTAATACACTGCCTAGGTTTGTCATAGATTTCCTTCCAAGGAGCAAGCATCTTTTAATTTCATGGCTGCAGTCCCCGTCCACGGTGATTTTGAAGTCCATAAAGATGAAATCTGTCGCTGCTTCCACTTTTTCCCCTTCTATTAGCCATGAAGTGGTAGGACCAGATGCTATAATCTTAGTTTTTTGAATGTTGAGTTTTAAGCCAGTGTGTTTATTTTTTTCTCTCACTCTTATATAGAGGCTCATTAGTTCCTCTTTGCTTTCTGCCATTAGAGTGGTATCATCTGCATATTTGAGGTTGTTGATATTTCTCCCTGCAGTCTTTTTCCAGTTTGTGATTCATCTGGCCAGGTATTTCTCATCTCGTACTCTACATATAAGTTAAATAAGCAGAGTGACAATATACAGCTTTTTCTTACTTGTTTCCTAATTTTGAACCAGTCAGTTGTTCCATAACCAGATCTGACTGTTGTTTTTTGACCTGCATGTGGGTTTTTCAGGAGGCAGGTAAAGGGATCTCGTACCTCCATCTCTTTAAGAATCTTACACAGTGTGTTGTGATCCACATTGGCAAAGGTTTTAGCACAGTCAATGAGACAGGAGTAGATGTTTTTCTGGAAATCCCTTGCTTCCTCTATGATCCAACAAATGTTGGCAATTTGATCTCTGCTTCCTCCACCTCTTTGAAACCAAGCTTGTACATCTGGAAGTTCTCAGTTCATATATTCCTAAAGCCTAACTTGAAGAATTTTGAGCATAGCCTTGCTAGCATGTGAAATGAGTGCAATTGTACACTAGTTGGAATATTCTTGGCATTGACCTTCTTGGGGATTGCAATTAAAAGTGACCTTTTCCAGTCCTGTGGTCACTGTTAAGTTTTCCAAATTTGCTGTCATATTGAGTGCATCACTTTAACAGCGTCAGCTTTTAGGATTTTAAATAGCTCAGCTGGAATTCCATCACCTCCTCAAGCTTTGGCTTTAGTTATTTTTCCTAAGGCCCACTTGACTTCACACTCTAAAATGTCTGGCTTTAGGGGAGTGACCACACCATTGTGATTATTTTGATCATTAAGACCTTTCTTGTATAGTTCTTCTATGCACTCTTGCCACCTCTCCTTAATCTCTTCTGCTTCCGTTAGGTCCATATTGTTTCTGTCCTTTATCTTGCCCATCCTTGCATGTAATGTTCCCTTGATATCTCTTATTTTCTTGAAGATCTCCAGTCTTTCTCATTCTGTTGTTTTCCTCTGTTTCTTTGCACTGTTCACTTATGAAGACCTTGTTATTTTTCCTTGCTACTCTAAAACTCTGTGTTCAGTTGGATATATCCTTCCCTTTCTTCCTTGCCTTGTACTGCTCTTCTTTCCTCAGCTATTTCTAAAGCCTCCTCAGACAACCTCTTTGCCTTTCTTCCATTTCTGCTTCTTTGGGATAGTTTTGGTCACTGCCTCCTGTACAATGTTAGGAATCTCTTTGCATAGTTCTTCAGGCACTCTGTCTACCAGATCTAATCCCTTGAATCTATTCATCATCTCCACTGTATAATAAGGGGTTTTATTTCAGTCTTACCCGAATGGCCTAGTAGTTTCCCCTACTTTCTTCAGTATACGCCTGTGTTTTGAAATAAGGAGCTCACAGTCTGAGTCGTAGTCAGCGCCAGGTCTTGTTTTCACTAACTGAATAGAGCTTCTCCTTTTTCAGCTGCAAAGAATAGAAATCAGTCTGATTTCAGTATTGACCATATGGTGATGCCCATGTATAGAGTTATCTCTTGAGTGGCTTGGAAAGGGTGTTTGCTGTGACTAATGTCTTCTCTTGACAAAACCCTGCTCCCCCTTGCCCCGCTTCATCTTGTACTCCAAAGCCAAATCTGCCTGCTATTCTGTATACCTCTTGACTTCCTCCTTTTGTGTTCCAATCTCCTATGATGAACAGGACATCTTTTTTTGGTGTTAGTTCTAGAATGTGTAGTAGGTCTTCATAGAACTGGTCAACTTCAGCTTCTTAGGAATGAGTGGTTGGGGTATAGACTTGGATTACTGTGGTATTGAATGATTTGCGTTGAAAATGATCTGAGATCATTCTATTATTTTGGAGATTGCACCCAAGTACTGCATTTTAGACTTTCTTGTTGACTCTGAGGGCTTCTAATTTTCTTCTAAGGGGTTCTTTCCCGTATTAGTGGATATAATTGTCATCTGAATTAAATTCTTCTATCCTCATGCATTTTAGTCCACTGAGTCCTAAGATATAAGTGTTCAATCTTGCCATCTTCTGCTTGAGCACGTCCAACTTACCTTGATTTATGGACCTAACATTCCAGGTTCCTGTTCAGTATTGTTCTTTACTGCATAAATTTTGCTTTCACCACCAGACATATCTACAACTGAGTGTTGTTTCTGCTTTGGCTCAGCCACTTCATTCCGTCTGGAGCTATTAGTCGTTGCTCTCTGCTCTTCCCCAGTAGCATATTAGACACCTTCTGACCTGGGGGGCTCATCTTCTGGTGTCATATCTTTTTGCCTTTTCATACTGTCCATGGGGTTCTCCAGGCAAGAATACTGGAGTGAGTTGCCATTTCCTTCTCCAATGGACCACGTTTTGTCATAACTGTTCTCTATGACCATCTTGGTTGGCACTGCATGGCATGGTTCATAGCTTCATTGAGTTACACAAGCCCTTTCGCCACACCAAGGGTGTGATGCATGAAGGGGTACTTTTATTAGGCCAATTAAATTATAGCTTATTTACAAATGAACCCCTCAGCAATATTATCCAAAGACAAAGACACATACTGAAGCATACATTTATCCAGACATACACAGTGAGAGATCTAACTTCATTTTTTAAACTTAGTCATAAATCAGATCACAATATAAAACTAGCTAGTTTATAAACAGTTGGAACAATAAAAATTTTTAAAAGCTTCACTCCATGTTTGTTTTTCCCTTAGTTTCAGGAATTACAGATGGTCTAGATAAGATAACTGTTCCTGAGACCCTTGGTCTCAAGGCACAGGAAGAGAAAATCAAATTCTTAGGGTACTTAGGGTCAAATACATTTTTTGAAGTATCTAACAAGTTAGATTTCTCTAAGTGAACATGCAAAAAAGAACCGGTTTTGCAATTTCAAAAAAACTTTTTTTTTTCAACCAGTTTTCTCTGGAGTCCAAAGAACATGGTGGCCAAACTGTCAAAAATCATCCTTTTCTTTCTGTGGTCATAATTTCATAGCTAAAATTTAAACCAGGTAATGCTCAAATTGGCCAGGATAACAGGAGCAGACTGGCTGATAAAATGTTGTCCCAGCAGGAATTGTCCCTCTGGAGATGTTGGGGCCTTAGTTTGATCAGAAGAGTCTGAAGGAATAAGGAAAGTTGCAGGAGAGGGATCAGTTCAGTTCAGTTCAGTCGCTCCGTCATGTCCGACTCATTGCAACCCCATGAATCGCAGCAATAGGAGAAGTTAAATTCTTTAGAATGTTAGAAGAGATTTTCTGATTCCTCAGGCCTTTGATTATAGGAGAAAGTCCTGGGCAAAGGGGAACCTCAGTCCATTTTCCCATCCTCCAACTTAAATAAAGGTCAGGCACTGTTATAGCAAAACTCAAGTTTTCCTTTTTCTTAGCCCATTTGACTTAGAAAAGAGATTCTCCCTTGTTGAGCAACCTGCAACCAATAATAAGAACAAGAGGGAGAGAGCACTCCTAAAATGGAATCTAGTGTCCCTGAAACATCTACCAGGAGGCTTTTACCTAAAAGGGATCTGGAGCTTCTCTGAATTCCCTTAGGTTCTGATGGATTTTCAGGCATTTTTATTTTCCCTTTTTCTCCCCATTGATTCCTAACCAAATGTCTCTGGTTGAATCCATCCCTTGCCTAAGGGGTCCCCTATAGGGGACATTTGAACCAATGCCGGAGGATGGAGGATGGCCAGGGCTCTCCTTGCGGGGGGTCCATTGTCTATAGAGCTTATGTCCTACGGTAAGTCTTCCTAAGCTGGGGTGTGTTCCCCGTGACTGAGCATCTACATAGTTTATAATTCAGGTTTCTGGGTAGCAGCCAGCCCAGTAGGCTGTCCATAGTAGCAGAAAGGCTGCCAAGGCCTGGAGTGAAGAGGGTCTGAAAGATGCAAGGAGGACCCTTGAAGAAACTGGAGCTGGTTGCTATGGAAGACGGCATGGAATTTAAAGCTTGAGAGTCAGGAGGCAGAGAAATTCTTATAATAAATCTATGGACAGTGAGTGAGGTGAGAGACTAGCCAGCAGAAGAACCAAAATCTGTTTCCCTGTCTGTCTGGCAGCTAGGATGGAATTGGGAATCATCTGATGCTTTTGTCTGACACAGCCAGCACCAGACGTGGCAGTGGTGGGGACGCAGTTTGGGCGTGATATGCCCTAAAAGGGCATAGGGATAAGAAGTGAGAAATAGACCTTGTTGTGGAAGTAAGTTGGGAATGAAAAGCATAGTGGAGGGCTCCATATGGGACAATGAAAGAGGGAGAGGGAGAGTTAGAGGGAGAGAGGGCCCCCTTGGGCTCCTGCATGATCTGAAACTGCAGTTCCACCATGTCCCAAAGGACAGGGTCAGCTGTCTCCCAAGCATTATTTGAAACTGCACAGCCTGAGGAGTTCCCACACCACTTCCAGTGTTCAGGGAGCCGTAATACTATGAGTGGACAGAGGTTAGGCCCTGCCAGTCTTGAAAAGAAAGTGAAGGGGAGAGCAAGAAAGAAAGCAAGAACAAAAGGGGCCTCAAGCCACATCTGGGCAAAGCCTGGGGTTTACCTTGACTTTCCAGATTCCCAAATATGATTTCCAGTGGCCTTGGCCTTCAGCAGCCTGAAGCGGAGTTTTGGTTATTGGGATTGAGGTTGAGTCAGGGCAGTGAGAGCACCAAATCCTCACCATTTGGCCAGTGGTCAGTGACAAGGCCCTGGCCCTTTGGCTTTGCAGAAAAGAGTTCCCACAAGATGGAAAGTAGTGAAACAAGTATTTTTTAGGAAAAGAGTACAGTCCATGTGGATAGATACATGGGCAGGCTCAGAGAGAGAGAAGTGCTGAGTTGCACACTTGTGGCAGTTTGGATTACATTTATGGTGCGTTTCTTCCAGGTTTCCTTTGACCAGTCATTTTGACTTGCCTGGTTCTGAGTCTGTATTTGGCACATCTCAGGATCTTCCCATATGTGTGTGCATGTATCTTAGCCAAGTTGGATTCTAGCAAAGAGACCTATGGGTAGTGACATCACTTACTGTGAGGGGATGCCCCCTCTCTTATGACCTCCCAGAAGCCTTTCTGTGCATGTGTAGTTAGGAAGGGCTCTGCAACTTTGAGAATGAGGATTGTGTGTGGTCTTTTACCTCTTACCTGGGCAATGCCCTGCCTCCTCCATCATCCTGCTTTCGTAAGATTTCTGCTATTACAGAGTTTCTGTCCACAGGAGAGAAACTCTTCAGCCTGAGGTCCATCTGTCTGCTCTCTCAATATCCTTTTTTGTACCTTATTAGTCATCTTTTTAAAGTCTATTTTATCTAATATAATTATTGCTACTCCAGCTTTTTTTGGGGGGGTAGTTTCCATTAGCAGGGAACATCTTTTTCTTTTTTAATTTACTTTTTTATTAAAGTCTAGTTGAATTATAATGTGTTAATCACCTCTATACAGCAAAGTGACTCAGTTACACATATATGTACATTCATTTTCATATTCTTTCCTATTCTGGTTTATCACGGGATATTTAGTATAGTTCTCTGTACTATACAGTAGGACCTTGTTAATCCAGTCTGTACATCCCAGTTTGCATTCGCTAATCCCAAACATCCCACTCCTACCCTCTTCCACCCCCCTCCCCTTTGGCAGTCACCAGTCTATTCTCTATGTCTCTAGTTTTGTTTTTGTTTCATAGATAGATTCATTTGTGACATAGCTTAGATTTCACATATAAGTGATAACATATGATATCTGTCTTTCTCTTTCTGACTTACTTTACTTAGTATGCTCATCTCCAATTGCATCCATATTGCTGTAAATGTCTTTATTTAATTCTTTTTTATGGCTTAGTAGTATTCCATTGTGTATATGTACCATATCCCCTTTTTTAAAAAAACTTTTTTAGAGTATAGTTTCTTTACAATGTGGCATTATTTTCTGCTGTACAACAAAGTGAATCAGCTATCAGTTCAGTCAGTTCAGTTCAGTCGCTCAGTCGTGTCCGACTTTGCGACCCCATGAATCGCAGCACGCCATGCCTCCCTGTCCATCACCAGCTCCCAGAGTTTACTCATGCTCATGTCCATCGAGTCGGTGATGCCATCCAGCCATCTCATCCTCTGTTGTCCCCTTCTTCTCCTGCCCCCAATCCCTCCCAGCATCAGGGTCTTTTCCAGTGAGTCAACTCTTCACACGAGGTGGCCAAAGTACTTGAGTTTCAGCTTCAGCATCAGTCCTTCCAATGAACACCCAGGACTGATCTCCTTGCAGTCCACGGGACTCTCAAGAGTCTTCTCCAACACCACAGTTCAAAAGCATCAATTTTTCAGCGCTCAACTTTCTTCACAGTCCAACTCTCACATCCATATATGACTGCTGGAAAAACCATAGCCTTGACTAGACGGAACTTTGTTGGCACAGTAATGTCTCTGCTTTTCAATATGCTATCTAGGTTGGTCATAACTTTCCTTCCAAGGAGTAAGTGTCTTTTAATTTCATGGCTGCAATCACCATCTGCAGTGATTTTGGAGCCCCAAAAAATAAAGTCTGACACTGCTCCCACTGTCTCCCCATCTATTTCCCATGAGGTGATGGGACCAGATGCCATGATCTTAGTTTTCTGAATGTTGAGCGTTAAGCCAACTTTTTTCACTCTCCTCTTTTAGTTTCTCCAAGAGGCTCTTTAGTTCTTCTTCACTTTCTGCCATAAGGGTGGTGTCATCTGCATATCTGAGGTTATTGATATTTCTCCTGGCAATCTTGATTCCAGCTTGTGCTTCCTCCAGCCCAACATTTCTCATGATGTGCTCTGCATATAAGTTAAATAAGCAGAGTGACGATATACAGCCTTGACATACTCCTTTTCCTATTTGGAACCAGTCTGTTGTTCCATGTCCAGTTCTAACTGTTGCGTCCTTACCTGCATACAGGTTTCTCAAGAGGCAGATCAGGTGGTCTGGTATTCCCATCTCTTTCAGAATTTTCCACAGTTTACTGTGACCATACATATACACATATCCTCTCTTTTTTGGATTTCCTTCCCATTTAGGTCACCACTTGATTAGCATTCTCTCTTCTGTCCATTAGATTCTCATTAGTTACCTGTTTTATACATAGTAGTGTACATATGCCAGTCGAAATCCTCCATTCATTCCACCCCCCACTTCCCCAGGTCCACACATTTTTCTCTACCTCTCTGTCTTTATTTCTGCTTTGCAAATAGGTTAATCTGTACCATTTTTCTAGATTTCACTTATGTACATTAATATGCAATATTTGTTTTTCTTTTGCTGACTTAACTTCACTCTATGTAACAGTCTCTAGGTCCATTCATACTCTGCAAATGGCACAATATCCTTCCTTTTTATGGCCGATTAATATTCCATTGTGTATATGTATCACGTTTGTTTTAATCCATTCCTCTGTTGAGGGACATGTAGGTTGCTTCCGTGTCCTGGCTGTTGTAAACAATGCTGCAATGAACACTGGGTACATGTTTCTTTTGGAATTGTGGTTTTCTCCCAGTATATGCCCAGTAGTGGCATTGCTGGATCACATGGTACTTCTTTTTTACTTTTTTAATTGGGGGATAATTGCTTTACAGTCTTGTGTTGGTTTCTGCCATACAACACTGTGAATCAGCCATAATTATATATATGTGTGTGTGTATATATATATATATTTTGCACATGATGATATATATATGTCAGTGCTGCTTTCTCAATTTGTCCCGCCCTCTCCTTCCCCCACTGTGTCCACAAATTTGTTCTCTTTATCTGCGTCTCCATTCCCTCTCTGCAAATATATTCTTCAATCCTGTTTTTCTAGATCCCATATATATGTGTTAATATACAATATTTGTTTTTCAATTTCTGACTTACATCACTCATTGTAACAGGCTCTGGGTTCATTCACCTCGCTGCAACTAACTCAAATTCATCCTTTTTTATGGCTGAGTAAAATTTCATTGTATATATGTATCACATCTTCCTTATCCATCTATCTGTTGATGGGCATTTAGGTTGCCTCACTGTTCTGGCTATTGTAAATTGTGCTGCAGTAAACACTGGGATACATGTACCTTTTTGAATTGTGTTTTTCTTTGGATATATGCCCAGAAGTGTGATTGCTGAGTCATGTGGTAGTTATATTTCTGATTTCCTAAGGAATCTCCATACAGTTCTCCGTAGTGGCTGTATCAATTTACATCCCTATCAGCAGTGCAGGAGAGTTCCTGTTTCTCCACACCCTCTCCAGCATTTATTGTTTGTAGATTTTTTGACGGTGGCCATTCTGACCCCTGTGAGCTGTAGTTTTGATTTGCATTTCTCTAATAATGAGTGATGTTGAACATCTTTTCATGTGTATATTAACAGAATCCAACAATACATTAAAAGAATCATACATTGTGATCAAATGAGCTTTATCCCAGGGATACAAGAGTTCTTCAGTTCAGTAGCTCAGCCATGACTGACTTTTTGTGACTCCATGGACTGCAGGCTTTCTTGTCCATCACCAACTCCTGGAGCTTGCTCACACTCATGTCCATCAAGTCGGTGATGCCATCCAACCATTTCATCCTCTGTCATCCCCTTCTCCTCCTGCCTTCAATCTTTCCTAGCATCAGGATCTTTTCCAAGGAATCAGGTCTTTGTATCAGGTGGCCAAAGTATTGGAGTTTCAGCTTCAGCATCAGTCCTTCCAATGAATATTCAGGACTGATTTCCTTTAGGATGGACTGGTTGGATCTCCTTGCAGTCCAAGGGACTCTCGAGACACCACTGTTCAAAAGCATCAATTCTTTGTCACTTCTCCAACACCACTGTTCAAAGGCATCAATTCTTTGTCACTTAGCTTTCTTTATAGTCTAACTCTCACATCTGTACATGACTACTGGAAAAGCCATAGCTTTGAGTAGATGGACCTTTGTCGGTAAAGTGTCTCTGCTTTGTAATATGCTGTCTAGGTTGGTCATAGCTTTTCTTCCAAGGAGCAAGTGTCTTTTAATTTCATGGCTGCAGTTACCATCTGCAGTTATTTTGGAGCCCAAGAAAATGAAGTCTCTCACTGTTTTCATTGTTTGCCCATCTATTTGCCATTAAGTGATGGCACCAGATGCCATGATCTTCGTCTTTTGAATGTTGAGTTTTAAGCCAGCTTTTTCACTTTCCTCTTTCACTTTGATTATAGAGGCTCTTCAGTTCCTCTTTACTTTTTTGCCATAAGGGTGGCATCATCTGCATATCTGAGGTTATTGATATTTCTCCCAGCAATCTTGATTCCAGCTTGTGCTTCATTCATTTCTTAAGTATATACAAACCAATCAATGTTATATATCATATTAGTAAATAGAAAGGTTAAAGCCATATGGTTTTCTCAATAGATGCAGAGAAAGCTTTTGGAAAAATTAAACACCCATTTATGATAAAAACTGTCCAGAAAGTAGGCATGGAAGGAACATACCTCAACATATTAAAAGCCATACTCGATAAACCCATAGCAAACACTATTCTCAGTGGTGAAAATCTGAAACCATCTCCTTTAAGATCAGGAACAAAATAAGGGTGCCCACTCTCGCCACTATTATTCAACATAGTTTTGGGACTCCTAGCCACAGCAGTCAGAAGTTTTTATTATTGTTATTATTATGGCCATTCTGACTAGTGTGAAGTGATACCTCATTGTGGTTTTGAATTGCATTTTTCTAGTAATGAGCAATGTTGAGTATCTTTTCACGTGTTTGTTGGCTCTTTGTATGTCCTCTTGGAGAAATTCTGTTTAGGTCTTCTGCCCATTTTTTGATTGGGTTGTTGTGTTTTTAGGTATTGAGCTCCATGAGCTGTTTGTATATTTTGGAGATAATCCCTCATCAGTTGCTTCACTTGCAAATATTTTCTCCGATTCCAGGGATCATCTTTTTGTCTTGCTTATGGTTTCCTTTGCTGTGAAATAACATTTAGGTTTAATTAGGTCCCATTTGTGTATTTTTGTTTTTATTTTCATTACTGTAGGAGGTAGATCAAAAAAGGTCTTGCTATGATTTATATCAAAAATTGTTGTGCCTATGTTTTCCTCTAAGCATTTTTTAGTGTCCAGCTTTACATTTAGGTTTTTAATCCATTATAAGTTTGTCTGTGCATGGTGTTAGGGAGTACATAATTTCATTCTTTTATGTGTAGCTATCCAGTTTCCCCAGCACCAGTCATAGAAGACACTGTCTTTTCTCCATTGTATATTCTTACCTCCTTTATCTAAGACAAGATGTCCATACCGGTGTACATTTATGTCTGAACTTTCTATCCTGTTTCATTGATGTGAATTTCTGGTTTTCTGCCAGTATCATACTGTCCTGATTACTGTAGCTTTGTTGGTATTCTGAAGTCTGGAAGCCTGATTCCTCCAGGTCCATTTTTCTTTCTCAAGATTGCTTTGGCTATTTGGGGTCTTTGGTATTTCTGTATGAATTGTGAAATTCTTTGTTCTAATTCTGTGAAAAATTGCCATTGGTAGTTTGATAGGGATTGCATTGAATCTGCAGATTGATTTGGGTAGTATAGTCATTTTCAAAATATTGATTCTTCCAGTCCAAGAACATGGTATATTTCTCCATCTCTTTGTGTCATCTTTGATTTCTTTTATCAGTATCTTACAGTTTTCTGAGTACTGGTCTTTTGCCTCCTTAGGTAGGCTTGTTTCTTAGGTATTTTATTCTTTTTGTTGCAAAAGTAAATGGGATTATTTCTTTAAATTCTTTCTGATCTTTTGTTGTTAGTGTATAGGAATGCAAGAGATTTCTGTGCATTAATTTTGTATTCTGGAACTCTGCAAAATTCACTGATGAGCACGAGTAGCTTTCTGGTGGCATCTTTAGGATTTTCTGTGTATAGTATGATTTTATCTGCAACAATATCAGTTTTACTTCTTATTTTCTAATCTGGATTCCTTATATTTCTTTTTCTTCTCTGATCGCTTTTACTAAAGTTTCCGAGAGCATACTGAATAATGGTGATGAGAGTGTACTTGTCTTTTTTTTGACCTTGTATCAAGCACCTTCAGCTAATCACTGTTGATAATGATGTTTGCTGTGGGTTTGTCATATGTGGTCTTTATTATGTTGAGGTAGATTGCCTCTATGCCCACTTTCTGGGGAGGTTTTATCATAAACAGGTATTAATTTTGTCAGAGGCTTTTCCTGTATCTACTGAGATGATCATATGGTTTTTATATTTCAGTTTGTTAATATGGTATATCAAATTGATTAATTTGCAAGTATTGAAGAATTCTTGCATCTCTGGGATAAATCCCACTTGCTCACAGTATATGGTCCTTTTAATGTGTTGTTGGATTTGGTTTGCTAGTATTGTGTTGAGGATTTTTGTTTCTATGTTCATTATAGATGTTGACCTGTAATTTACTTTTTAGTGTGATATTTTAGTCTGGTTCTGGTGTCAGGATGATGGTCACCTCTTAGACTAAGCTTGAGAGTGTTCATTCATCTGTAATCTTTTTGAAAAGTTTGAGAAAGATGAGCACTAGCTCTTCTCTAAATGTTTGATAGTCACCTGTGAAAACATCTGGTCCTGAATTTTTGTTTGTCAGAAGATTGTTCATCATAGTTTCAATTTCATTTCTTGTTATTGATCAGTTCATATTTTCTATTTCTTGTTGGTTCACTTTTGGAAGGCGGTGCCTTTTTAAGAATTTGTCCATTTCTTCCAGGTTGTCCATTTTATTAGCATATAGTTGCTTGAAGTATTCTTTTTTTATTTCTGTGGTATCAATGGTAATTTCTTTTTATTAATTATTTATTTACTTATATCATCTTGTTGGATTGACTTCTTTTGAATCATGTAATGTCCTTTTTCATCACTTATTAGTCATTGTTTTAAAGTCTATTTTGTCTGATATAATTCTTGCAATTCCAACTTTCTTTTTTGGTTTCCATTTTCAGGGAATATCTTTTTTTGTCCCTTCACTTTCAGTCTCTGTGTATCCTTACATCCGAAGTAAGTATCTTGTAGGCAGCATATCAATCGGTCTTTTTAAAATCCCGTCAGCCAATCTCTCTTTTGATTGCATCATTTAGTTTATTTATTTAAAGTAGTTACTGATTGAACATACTTATTGCCATTTTATTCATTATTTTTAACTGTTTTGTAGTTCTTCTCTATTCCTTCTTATTCGGTTTATTTGTGGTTTAATATATTTGCTTAGTAATATGTTTATATTCTATTCTCTTTATCTTTTGTGTATCTACTATAGTTTTTTGTTTAGTGGTTACCATAAAACTTACATATTATGACTCATAGCAGTCTGTTTTAAGTATTAAGTATATAACAGCATAAATTTGAACACATTTTAAATCTTTACAGTTTTACTTCCTCCCATGTTTTATATCTTTGATGTCACATCTCTGATCTTTTAATCTTGTGTATCACTTAACTATTATCTTCAGAGTTATTTTTACTACTTTTGTCTTTTAAACTCCATACTAGATTTACAAGTGATTAAATCACTACCTTTACTATGTATTTACCTTTATCAGTGAAATTTATATATTTTTCTCAGTAATTAGTCACCTTTTCTTTAAACTTGAAATCCTTTTAATATTTTTTGTAATATTGGCTTTGTGGTAATAAACTCCTTTAGCTTCGGTTTGTCTGGACAACTCTTTCTCTCTCCTTAAACTCTGAATGATTACTTTGCCAGATCAAATCTTCATTGGAAATTTTCTAACACTTAAATATGTCAGGCAACTCCCTTCTACCCTGCCAAGTTTCTGCTGAAAAATCTCATAATCTCATGAGGGTTCTCTTATACATAATGTGTTATTTGTCTCTTGCTGCATTTAAGATTTTTTCCTTGTCTTTAACTTTTGACAGTTTAATTATAATGTGTCTTGGTATGGATATCTTTGGGTATATCTTACTTAGAATTTTCTGAGCTTCCTTGGTCTGGATGTCTGTTTCTTCCCACAATTTAAGGAGGTTTTCAGTCATCACTTATTTAAGTAAGTGTTCTGCCCCTTTCATTCTCTATTCTCCTCTCAGAGCCCCAGTAATGCAAATATTGGTGTGCTTGATTTTGGCACCTGTCTTTTAAGGTATCTTCACGTTTTTTCATTCCTTTTTCTTTTTGCCACTGTTATTGGGTGAGCTCCACACCCTTTGAGTTCACTGAATCTTTCTTCTGCATCATATAGAGGGTATTTTTGTGTATTTTTCAGGTCAGTAATATTATTCTTCAGCTCTCTGACTTGAAGTTGGTATTTTATTATATTTCTTATTTTTTGTTGAAATTCTCACTATGCCCATCCATTCTTTTCCCCAAGTTCTTTGATCATCTTTATGACCATCACTTTGAAGTCTAGCTATCACACCTGCTGAAGTTTTATCTTGTTCTTTCATTTGGAACATATTCCTCTGTTTATTCACTTTTCAAGACTCACTTTGTTCTGTGCATAAAATAAAACTTCCACCTCTCCCAGAAGGAGTAGCCTCGTGTAGAGGATGAAATTTGTTCTACCCTGCCATAGCTCTTGGTTGTCTCTCAAACGTTCATGATTATCCAAGCAGCCTATTTTATTTTTAATAGCTCCTAGTAATTGAAGGTGTGCCAAGACCTGTTAGTGTCCTGAAGGGGAGGATCTCAGAGAAGATCACTTCCACCACTGTGCTCACCACACCACCAAATCTATAGAGATTACCTTCATGAGCACTCTGTTGCTTCACTATATTTATTTGTTCTAGTATCTGTTTCAGAATATGGGTTTGATTTGCAAAAAGTATAAAAGCCTGCTTTTATTGTCAAATAATAAGTTGAAACAATTCCCCATGCTAAGTTTTCTCCTTTTACTAAATCATCCCTTCCTGAAATCCTAGTCCAAATTCTGGTCGCTGCTATTATTTGTAATTTTAAAAAATTTTATGGTAAAATGAAGTACATTCTGCTGGATCCTTCCACTAAAATAGGCAGAGCTGTCTCTCATTGATCTTTTATCCCCAGTGCCTTACATACTGAAGGGGCTTTGTGAGAGGAAAAGAGGTCAAGGGGAGAAGGTGAGACTACTCTTCTGTTGGCCTTGATCTGGGCCCCTGATACCCTAGTGGAACTGATGGGAAGAAAGATTCTATCAATGCCTGGTAAAGCCCTACAGTTACATAGAACTTAAATGGTCAAATGAGCACAGCCTCCTGCAAAATGCATCCAGGAATACAGACTGTAATAGCTAAAGGTCATGCCTGCTGTGCACTAAGACCACGAAAGCTTTCCTGTGGAGAAAATGACATTATCAAGTGTTAGACCAAAGTAGAATTTGTGAACTACGACCTTGATCTTGCACATGCTCCTGGGAAAAGAAGCCTTTGTGAAACATTCCTTTTCTGATTTGAAAAGGATTCCATTGCCATAGACCATTTCTCGGGGTTCAGATCAGAGGGAAATGCAAGAGGATGGATTCAGTTGCATGTAAGATACCAGCAGACTGTACTGCAAACATAAGCCACTGCTTGGGCACCCCCAGGCCTGGGCTTTTTTTTTTTTTTTTTTTTTTTTTAACACCAGTGCCACAATTTCTCCTGGCAACTGCCAAGCTCCCCAGAGCACTGTTTATAAATCTTGAATGACCCTGGAAGTCCTGCCTTGGGGTGATGGTAGAGTAGTTAGAGGCAACAGGAATCCTGGGGGAACCCCAAGTTTATAGCTATCATCGCTAGGCTGTGTTGTTGTTTAGTCACTCAGTCGTGTCTAACTCTTTGCAACCCCGTGGACTGTAGCCCACCACACTCCTCTGTCCATGGAATTCTCCAGGCAGGATTACTGGTGTGGGTTGCCATTTCCTTCTCCAATCGCTAGTCTTTACTGCCATCTAAAAAGAGTCTCTTTTTGTTCACGAGGACATTCCCAGAACTTAATGCCGCCCCCACCCCCCAAAATAACAATACTCAGTGCATTTTGATTGAATGATAAAATGAACAGATGGTGAATGATTAACCAGAAAGAAAACCATAAAATCATTTTCTGCAAATTCCTGGGTTAGTACAAAATCCTTTCTGAAAAAAGAAAAGGGATACAAAATAAATATCCAGTAGGTAAAGAAATATGGTGAAATTGTTTGGTTTTCGGGTGGGTGTGATTGGAGGAGTATTGAATAATGAATAGCAAGTGGTAGGGCCAGCACAAGGAGGGCTTCCAGAATACAAGATGAGTGAACCTCCAGCTAGAAAAATCCAGGCACATTATCTTTCACTGCTAGGTGGCTCTGAACATAATTAATGAACTCCCAGAAGAAACACACTCAGGATTATGGCTGTTGTTCTCAGTTGCAGGTTAGCCAAATTTGATATTTAGCCTTGTGCATAAACAGGCATTTTATTGCATATAGCCAGATATGTCCTTTTGCAGTGGACAGACAAGGTCTCAGTGAAGGCATCAAACATCCATGTTATACCACTGGAAAAACGCGTTAGTAGGTGTGCAGGCAGGAAAAATTAAGCCAGGAAGCAATCTTAACTCTTGAAGGCAGAAAGAGTATTGATACTGTGATTTATAATAAGAAATATATATTGAGTCTTCATTTGTGGCACAGAGCTCCTAAAATCTGTAGAATGTCCTAAGTGATAAGATTCATAAATGTCTGTGGTATGCTAACGAGGTAAGTTTTGGAAAGCACCTGAAGATGGAGACAAGTTGCCAGAGGAGCCAACCACGTGATTGAAGTTTGTCATTTTTTAAAAACCTTTTTCTTTTGTATTGGGGTATAGCTGATTAACAGTGTTGTGATGGTTTCAGGTGGACGGCAGAGTGACTCAGCCACACGTATACATGTATACATATATCCATTCTCCCCCAAACTCCCTTCCCATCCAGGCTGCCACATGACATGGAGCAGAATTCCTTGTGACGTACTGTTGGTTACCCATCTTAAATATAGCAGTGTATGCAGGTCAGCCCCAAATCCTTGACTATCCTTTGCCCCCATCCATCACCCCTGGTAACCATAAGTTGGTTCTCTTATGTCTGTGAGTTTATTTCTGTTTTGTAAATAAATTCATTTGCATCATTTCTTTTTAGATTCTGCATATAAGGGGTATCATACTATATTTGTCTTTCTCTGCTTGACTTATTTCACTCAGTATGACAATTTCTTCATCTGTGTTGATGCAAATGGCCTTATTTCATTCTTTTTAATGGCTTAGTAATATTCCATTGCATATATGTACCACGTCTTCATTATCCATTCCTCCATCGATTTAGGGACACTTAGGTTGCTTTCATGTCTTGGCTAGTATAAACAGTGCTGCAGTGAACATTTGGGTCCATGGATCCTTTTGGGCCATGTTGTCCTCTGGATCTACACCCAGGAGCAGGATTGCAGGGTCATATGGTAGCTCTATTTTTAGTTTTCTAAGGAACCTCCGTGCTATTCTCCATAGTGGCTGTCCCACTTTACATTTCCACCAGCAGTATAGGAAGATTCAGAAGGTTGTCATTTTTAATCCTACTCCTTGATTTCCAGGAAGAGAGGCTGGAGGTTGAATCAATCATCAATGGCCAATCATTTAACCAATTGTTTATGAAGTGTATGTACCCTCCTCAAAAAAACTCATAAAGGAGGGGACCTGGCAAGATTCAAGGTCGTGGGCCAGAAATATTCCACAGGCCCCTGTGCCAGGCCCCAAGCTCCTTGAGTACAGACACTCTTGTTGGAAACCTTTCCCTATTTCTCTCTTCATCTGGCTATGAGCTTTCATCCTTTGTAGGAAACTGGTAATCTCGTGAGAAGCCTGGTTCCCTAAGTTCTGTGAACTGCTCTAGCTAACTAACTGACCCCCAAGGAGTGGGTGGTCAGAACCTCTGATGTATAGTCAGTCATTCAGAAGCACAGGTGACAGCTTGAACTTGTGACTGTCATCTGAAATGGGGGCAGTCTCATGGGACGGACACCTTAACCCATGGCATCTGATACTCCCTCCAGGAAGGCACATGTAGGATGTTCAGTTGATGTTTGAGAATTGCTTGGTGCTGTGGGAACCCGCCCCCCAGCCCCGCTTCAGAACTGGGTGCAGAATCTTGAAGCACACCAACTGAGTGTGAAGTCAGACGCTTCTGTTGGAGAAGGTGGTGTTGGCCTGAATTAATAAACACATGCCCCAACCTTCTCAGAACTTCACTCCACTCATATGCCAGAATTCCTTAGGCTCCTTCAGATTCCCCACCCTGTAAATCTGAGATGGCACGTTTCCTAGGTGATCTCTTACAGTTCAGAAAGTCCAAAGAGTAAAGTACACTTAGAATTCAAATGGTAAACCCAAGTTCTTTCACTGATAGTAGGAAATAGCTTGTTATCAGCAAAAAAACAACAACAACAACAACAAAAAACTCCCTCAAACTCTGCTCTGGCTGTGTCTGCAGAGTGCTTATGTGAGAGGTTAGCTAACCTCAGGTTTTGATGGCTGTCCCCCCAAACAAGCTCTGCATTAACCTGCAGCTGCAACCTAAGTGACAAAAATCCCGTGCTGCTGCCAGCCCACCCTCCCCTCATTAACTTCCCTTTATGCTCTCGCCATAACCCACCTTGTCTCGCCACAAATGCCTCCAGCCCCCCTCGCCTCCTGCCGTTCTCAGATGCTGCCGTGTCTGCCCACCCCTCGGGTCTGCCCTGCCGCCTCCAGTTCAGCCCTGTTTGCTCCCACCCAGCCACCACCCAGCCTCCTCCCCAGACAATTCATTCATTACCACCCTGGCCTCCAGTGCTCTCTCTGCTCCCCAAACGCCATCAGTTTCCAGTGTAATTATCCTTGCCGCTTGCTGTCACTCACTTAGCAACGTTTGCGTCATATCTGGCTTTGCAACCATCTGAGCAGTCTCTTCTGACGGCTGGTCTCCTCCCTCCTGGAACGGGAAGCTGAGGGGAATTATTCAGTGAATTAAAATACTGTGAAAACTTGAGAGAAATTCCAGTTGCTTTCAATTCAGTGAAAATTCTAATGCCTGGAATGAATGCCATCCCAATGCCAACTGTAATCTAGTTTTCTGAGGACCACTGTGGTTAGATTTAGCTAGTTAAAACTCTGCACCAGGGCATAATCATTTGTAAAGACTTATGCCAGAGTAGCAAAGCTGTCAACATATAATGAACATCTAAAATGCACATGACATGAGTTATATGACAAGCCAAAATAGAAGAAAGATGGAGATGACACTTCATTTCCATGAGTTCATTAATGTGGCAATTAAGGAAATCATTAACATAAAGAGTTTAATTTGGCATGAAGCCTGAACATAGAAAGGATTCAGTATTAGCTATTGTTGTTATTATTTAATTATTTCAAGACCACTGGAATAGTAAGTTAAGAAAATGCCCGCTGTTAAGTACTCTGGGCTGGAAGAAGGGTAATAGAGATGCACACTGACCTGAGAATAAAATACAGTAAAAGGTTTTTTTAAAAACAAGTCTTGTACTGTTTTAGGTGTTAGTGAAGGTGTGGTGGGGCTGGCTAGAGACAAAGAAGCTTTGACTAGGGAGAAATTTTCTGCAGTGTTGGTTGCAGAATTAGTTTGTTAGGGCTGCTGTAAGCTGTGAAGAAAGCTGAACCCCGAAGAATTGATGCTTTTGAACTGTGGTGTTGGAGAAGACTCTTGAGAGTCCCTTGGATTGCAAGGAGATCCAACCAGTCCATCCTAAAGGAGATCAGCCCTGGGTGTTCATTGGAAGGACTGTTGCTGAAGCTGAAACTCCAATACTTTGGCTACCTCATGCGAAGAGTTGACTCATTGGAAAAGATCCTGATGCTGGGAGGGATTGGAGGCAGGAGGAGAAGGGGACAACAGAGGATGAGATGGCTGGACAGCATCACCGAGTCGATGGACATGAGTTTGAGTAAACTCCGGGAGTTTGTGATGGACAGGGAGGCCTGGCATACTGCGATTCATGGGGTCGCAAAGAGTCGGACATGACTGAGCGACTGAGCTGAGCTGAACTGAACTGAAAGTTCCCTGGGTTGGGAGGACCCCCTAGAGAAAGAAATGGCAAGTCACTCCAGTATTTTTTTAAATTAATTAATTACTTTTAATTGGATAATTTCTTTACAATGTTGTGGTGGCTTTTGCCATACATCAATATGAATCACCGACGGGTGCACGTGTCCCCCCATCCTGAGCCCCCTCCCACCTCCCTCCCCACCCCATCCCTCTGCGTTGTCCCAGAGCAACTGCTTCATGCATAAAACTTGCACTGGTCATCTGTTTTACATATGGTAATGTACATGTTTCAATGCTATTCCCTTAAATCATCCCACCCTCGCCTTCTCCCAGCGTCCAAAAGTCTGTTCTCTACATCTGTATCTCTTTTGCTGCCTTGCATATAGGATCACCATTTTCTAAATTCTGTATATATGCATTAATATACTGTATTGGGGTTTCTTTTTCTAACTTACCACTCTTCTTGCCTGGAACATCCTATGGACAGAGGAGCCTGGTGGGCTGTAGTCCATGGGGCCATAATAGTCAAACACAGCTTAGCAACTAAACCACCTCCACCAACAAAGTTGTATGAACCAAGTGGCTTAAACCACTGTGACTTACTGTCTCACAGTTCTGGAGACTACAAGTACAAAATCAGAGTATCAGTAGGCTGGTTCCACCTGAGGTTGGAGGAAAGGATCTGTTTCGGGCTTTTCTCTCCTCATCTCACACATGGCTCTCTTGTCTTTTTACATCATCTCACCTGTGTCTCTGTCCAGATTTCCCCTTTGAATAAGGTTCCAGTCACAGGGGCATGAGGAACCCACCCTACTGAAGAGTGACCTCATCTAAACATAATACATCTTCAGTGACTCCATGTCTAAATAAACATTTGCTCCGAGTTTCCAGGGGTTAGACTTTATACATAGGAATTCTGAGGGTGACACGGTTCAACTCATAACAATTGGTAGGACACATAACAAAATGCTTAAAAATAGACAAAAATGCAGATAGTAATTCCAAGTACATACAATACATGGGTAATAGTTATCAATTGTATTTTTTAAGTAAGAAATATGGAAATATTTCAAGTAGCCAGTAATAGGTATGTGATTGTCATTTTCAGTATATGCATTCTAGTGAAATGTTATCTTAAATACATTTTTAAGGGTTGTATATTTGCAGTGTATTGTTAAAGAATCAGATATATTTATTGGATTATGTGAAATAAATATATAAAATGAATAACATCTGGGAAATGCAGTTTTGAGAATTACAAGAATTAAATAATAATAACTATTTTTGTAATTTCCAAGTGTTCTGCAATTGCATTATGTTAAATTGTTTTTATAAAGTGATATTTTAAAGTATATTTTTAAAGACACACTGTATCATTAAACTGTTTTCTAGTTTCGATCTCACCTGGGTTTCTGTTTATAAAACATCTGTATACCTCATGAAATTCTATAAAATAGATTCTTATTTTGATCAATGTCATTCATTTTGCTGAATTTGTAGACTCAAAGAAATGGCAGATGTATTTTGTTTTTGCTTGTTTCACTATGTGTGAGTCACACTGCTGTGTAATTATAATGTTACAACCTTATCTGATGCAAACAGAATTAGCTGCTATGGACCCACTTATGCAAGTAACTTTTTTTTTTTTTTTTTTTTGGCTAATGTTTTCTTAATGCTGGGCCCAATGCTAGACTCTTCAGGGTGCAGAAATACAAGATCCGTATTGTCAACTCAAAAGAATATGGAAGGTGATGTAAATAATATTTTTAGTGAAAATTTACATGTGCATTCCTTGTGGAGAGGGCTTGGGCAAAGGGATTTTGGTTCACCCTAGCCTAGCCAGCTGTTTTTCTTTTACTGATGAAAGCTGTCTATAATGTGTTTAGGTTTCCATTTATGATACACTAGAAGTGTATTAAAACCTAGCTATAAGTTATTGGCATTTTCACTCTGTTTTAGTTTGACAGCTTGAGTGGAATAAATAGTTAAAATGGTCCATTGCTTTTCTGTGGATGGAGGTAATAATTTTACACAGACTGAAGCTAATGGTGATATTGAGAAAAATTATCTTTTTTGTGACTGTTGTGTTGGGATAGATGGGTAGTGTTTGAACCTTAATAGAACTCATGTAATTTCTCTCCACTGTCTGCCCAGATGAAGATGATATCATAAACAGATGAACTATGAGTCAACACAAGACTCAATTTCCCGCAGAACACTTGAGATTGCTGTGTTTCAGAAGCCCGGGAGAAGGGTATCTCCTGTATACAAGAAAATTTTCCTGGTGATAAATGCCACAACATTCAGGAAAATAGATTCAATTTGCCTCTAAAAAAAAATGAGCCCAAAACTTTGAGCAGCCTATAAACCTCTTTTTCAAATACCTCATTTAACTATCCCTAGAAAGGAGAGAAAACATGGCTGTGGTAGGTGATTGTATCATGAACCCTTGCCTTTGAAAATTTTCAAAATCTATGAAGATTCTTTCTTTGAAAGAACTTGAGTAGGGTCTGAACTAACTCTCTACAACTGGTTTCCAGGGCTGTGTTTGCCAACACAGCCACCAAAGTTGCACATGAGCAGCTCACACTTGTTTCACAGTCTAGACAGTGGTTCTCAACAGGGGGTGGGCTTGGCCCTGCAATGGCCATTTAGCAATGTGTGGAGACAATTTAGATGTCATCCCGGGGGGCTGCTGCCGGCATCGAGTGTGGAAATTAGGAATATTGCTCAGCATCCTGCAATGCACAAGGGGGCCCACTATAAGAAGGAGTTATCCTGTTCCAAATATTAACAGTGCTGACGTTGAGAAAGCCTGATCTGATATTTTATTTATGCCATGCCAGTGTTGTTGTTTTTCCTTCTAAATAATCAAATGTCGCATTAACTAATTTAAAAGCTGGACAGTTGGATGAGCCTTCAACCTTTTACCTGAAGACAGAAACAGCATGGATCCCACTCTTAGGAGCTGGAAAGGTAAGTTTTACTTTAGTCGTTCTTAGTAGTGGTGCCGTGACTCAACACAGGGAACTACTATGGTGCACGTTCAATTTTGAATTGAAAAGTGTTTAAAGGTAAAAAAACATTAGTGATATTTTAAATATGAAATAGGGAGGAGTCAAGGTTAATGATGCCTCTCAGAGTCACTTGCAATGTTCTTTCTTGGTGACGGAGATGGTGTTTAAATATGACACATGTAACCATACCATGGCCCCACACTGTCAAGGGAGAGCAAGCTTCAATCCACCAATAGTTGGGCAGAGAGCTGCCCGTCTATAATATATAGGAAAAAACATCTGGAAAATTCTTATTCTCCTATTTTTATAGAGAGGCCTGTGATGGATGCCCTTAGAAATCCCTTCCTTTAGAAGTTTCTGTTACTAAAACAATTAGGGCTCCCAACACCAGAAGGCTTTAGAAGTGTTTTTGAATATTAATCTTTCTTAGGAGTTTTCTGCTTATGCCAGATTAGATAATACAGTAAATGGATTGAAACGAATAAATCCAGAACACATTTGCATTAGTGTGTTCTATTTCCTAGAAATGTTTCCTTGGTTAATTGTTAGATAGCCCATGGTAAGCGAGTTATCAATTAATTGCTAGAAAATGTAGTGTTTATATTACTTTGGTCTTTAATTGGCTACAACTTTTCTTTCTCATTAAATGCTAATTTAATTGTTTAAGTAAACAAGGCCATTAGAACAGTAGTCAATTCTTTGGAAAAACTGTTTAATGAAATACAAGTTTCACTTATAATTATAAATCAATTTTTCTATAATAAATAGAGCTCAGAGTTGGATTTCTTTTTAATTATGGAAGTTGAACAGTCTGTTTCTAAGGAACCAATGTCCCTAAACTCCTAACTTTCCTGAGAATGGTTAAGTTTCTCATAGTACTAGTGTGTATGTTTTTAGATAATATTTATTCAGAAAATGAGTGAACTGTTAAAATAATCCTTTATCTATACGCTGTAATTTAGAAGTGGCCTGATTGATAGAAACTTTAAAAATAAGCCAGTCTCTCCTTTTGAAAGTAGAAAATCCCAGGTGAAATTGTTATTACTTTTACCCATCATAAGGAGAAGTTCTTTCTGAAGTATCCTTTGGATATTTCTCCAACTCACAGTGGTTTAGAAGGGACTAGATTATTTTCTGCAACCATATGCCTATTTAAAAAAACCATTTTACTTAAATTCTTTGTTTCTCACACGACCCCATATTACTGAGTAGTACTTCTCCCATCATGGATTCTTAGTGTTAATGATAAAATTCATCACAGTAACTTTTTAAATCTTACTGGCTTTATTTGATAATTCATCATCACACCATTGACTCTAACAAATAAAAAGGAGCTTTGAGGAGCTGTACAAAGTGAAGGCCGTTTACAAGCAGAGGAAGAAGGCAGTTCCTCTAGACTAAACACAGGTTGGTTATTGCAGGGTTACTGTCCTTTAGGGAATGGCAGGGGGGTTATCTGGCAGATTACCTGCTAGCGCTGATCAGGAGATTCCTGTAGACTGGTTTAAGATTCACTTATGAGAAAGCCCAAACTGTGATTGTCTCAGTGTGGCAACAGGGCTGAGGTTAAGTAACTTCATTTTGGTTCTGTTCTGTTGTTTTTTAACAATCCTCCCCCCTCAACTCCCAACCTGCCACCCACTGTTGACCAGACTCTCAGATTAACTAAGAGATGTGATCAAAATTTAAGGCATCAGCCCTACCCCCAGCTACTGCACTGGAGTTCTCAGTTTGTGGTCAGTCAGGTCACGGGGTCAGGTTCACATTCTTTAAGTCGGTCATTCACTTACCTTTTCCTTTTCTGAAGCTCTGGTCTTGGGGTGACCATTTATTTTGGTCAGCTGTGAACATGCATTTAAAGCTTTAAAAAAAAAATGAAGATGACAGCCATGGAGGCCAGTAAAATTTGAAGTTCTACAGACCCAATGTGAGGTTTGTAGAAAGCCTTGACACAAGGTGCCCTGGGTTTGGGGTGCCAAGGAGAGGCAGGGAAATGAGTGCTCAGAGTTAGGGAGTCTGAGACGGAAGAGAGGAAGCTGTTGATTCCAGAGACACTGAGGCTTTGGAAATCAAAGAGAACTTCAGAGCAGGCAAAACTATGATGGTCAGCAGCGCGGTTAATCCAGCCGTCGTCTGGAGACTGGATGTCCTACCTTGCCAATGGCCTATATGGCATGCCAATTAGATATGTAAACAATGAAATTATCTTTCCAGGTCAGAACAAGGTAAAAGACAGAACAAACATGACATCTTTCTGGTGTAAGAATTAGGAAGAGAATAGTCAGAGAAGGGAGGAGGAATGAAAAGAAACAGTTTTGACCCAGATTCTTAGGGAGATGTAGTCTGTCTCCAGGTAGGCTATTTATCTTCCTTGTCGTTTGATTTTGCAGTCTTCAGACTTTGCGCAGAATCAGATGTCAAGTGGAACCTTCACCAGTTGTCCAATGTGCCTTTAAGGTTTAATGCCTTGTAACTTGGCAGAGCTGTCAGTGGTCAAGAGTAGCCAGAAGTGTCCTTTCCATGAATTTCACCCTTGCAAAAGCCAAAGTAACACAGTAACTGCATATTAATAACAAAAGACTTAAAATGCTCCTGGTTAAAGATTTGATGAGAGTTCATTATAACATTTTATATTATATTCAATGTAACATTTTAAGATAACAACTACAGTTATGACCGATAGGATATCAGAAAATGTCAGATTTCTAGGGGTCTTAAACAATTTCTAAATCATATTCATAATATACATCTGCACATTAGATGTATAGCATCATTTTGATACTTCCCATGTAATTTAACATATTAATAAACAATTATTTTTAATATTTTACCAGAGACAAATCGTTTGAGGTTTTCCAGGGGTAATCTTAAAATTAGTTTGGGATAAAAAATTTAGAATTTGGTTTCTCACAAATACTAGTGAAAAATTTAAGCCATCAGAACAGGTAACTTTGACTTATTCCATCGTTAAGAAACAAAATTTAGATCCAACTGTTCTTTTATAAACTAGCAAGTTTTGTATTACCATACCTAACCTCATGTTTAAAATTTTGGAAAGTGTCACAAGGTTTGATTATTTGGTTAAATAGGATTACAGGTCCTGATGAAATAATATTTCTTTATCTATTTAACCAAAGTGACAATAGAAGACAAAGGCAAACACACTTGACTATAGAGTTGTGAATTAAACGTGGCTTTTTTAATTTTGAGAAGATCCAGTTTTCTTAGGCCATCAAAGACCTGATAGAGAACGCAAAGCACAGTCAACCTGGGTAAGATACAAAAATCTCTGCTGTCTAGGCGGATTCCATAGAGTTAAGGAGATTTTTACAATGTGTTATCAAAATCAGGTCAGAAGTCAGAGAAAACTTTTTAACAATCAAATTTTAATTTTATATCAACATGCTTTTGATATTATAACTCATTTTTCAAAAAATCTATTCCAGCCTTAGCCAGCTTGACCCCACATGAAATTCCTTGCCCAGGATGCCTTTTGCACAAATCTTCTACAATATTTTTATATCCATTCAGATTTTGTCATATGTTTTGCTATTGTTTTCTCCTGCAAACACTTAGTTTCCTTGCCTACTTTTACATACATAGTTGTTTCCTTTCACCCCCATTTGTTAATTTTTTATTGGAGCAATGTTAGTTTCTAGGGTAGAGCAGAATGAATCAGCTGTATATACTATACATGCACCCCTTCTGGGCTTCCTCCCCATTACCACAGAGGAACGCTCACCACAGAGCGTTAAGTCAAGTCCGCTGTTCTTTGCAGCGTGTTGTCATTAGTTATGTTTTATTCGTTGTGTCAGCAGTGTGTATATGTCAGTCCCAATCTTCCAAATCTTCCTTGCTGCCCCCTTGACATCCATATGTTTGTTCTCTACATTGGTGTCCTTAGTTTCTGTTGTGCAAATAAGATTATCTACACAATTTTCTAGATTTCACACACATGCATTAGCATGTGATGTTCTTCTCTGACTTATTTCACTCTGTATGACACGCTTTAGGTCCATCTGCATCTCTGCAAATGACCCAAATTCAGGTCGGCAGGTGACCTCTTGTCAACCTATTCCATTTGGAGACCGACTCACCCTAGCTCGGGAATCTCACAGTTAGGGGAGTACTTGAACATTTTTTATGAACTCAGTCCATGGCTGTCAGATGTACAGTTTGGGCTTCCCAGAGGCCTGTTGTGATAGAACTGTTATCTCATGTGCCCATTAGCATAAAGCATCAGTAACTAAGGAAATTGATTCCTGCTGATGTCCGCAGTCATAAGAGGTACTACTGCAGACTGGCCAAGAAAAGGCAGGTGCACACCACCAGACATCTCCAAAGTGGGACTACAGCCGAACCAACCAGCAGACCCCCGCACATGCAGACTAAACAAGGCCTGAAGGCTCAGGTTCCAGACGGAACCATCTGCCAGCTCAAGGCGACCCATGAGGCTCTGCCCTGGGAGCATGGACTAACCCAGGGCGGAGGACTAGGGCTTGGTTAGAGCCTCCCAGCAGTCCAATTAACCCTGGACTGGAAGGTCATTTAGATTGGGAGCTCAGTACAGAGAGAGTAGAACTTGGATTTGAGAGGAACTTAACCCAGGCTCTTGGAAATCATGAAAAAGAGAACAAAAAGATTTTGTGGGTACCAATACCTGTGTTTCTAGTTGTTGCCTTGCCAAAACTGTCCAAAGTCAGTGGCCTTTGGATCCCATCGGCACCTTTAAACTTTTAACAGCAACAAAAGTCGACTAAGTAAAATGTAAAGACCTTCTTGGCTTTATTAAATGATTCATAAACTGAGCAGCATCCAATCTAGCAGATAGAAGCTCTAAGGAACTGGGCAAATGAAAGAACTTCATAGACAGAAAGGAGCAGGAACAAGGAATTAGACTAAGCAAAACGAAGCAGTTGGTGATTGCAAATGTTCTTTCCTTTATGGGATGAGAGACCTCTGTGATATGGAAGACCCTTGATCGACTGGTTGAAGATTCTCTTTCTGAGAGAGCTGAAATTATAATTAAGTCAAGCCCCAGTTGGTGATGTGGGGCTTTGAGCATAAAACACTGACTCCATTTTGGGCTGTTGTTTTACCGTTAGCTGTTAATTGAGTTAAATAGCTAAATGAAAGAGCTCATGCTGCTTGCTATGAACATTATATATATATATGCTTTCTTTGTCCCAAAGCTAGAAAGCTAAATTTATAAATTAAGTATTTCTTTCAGGGCATCTTATATAAAGCTCGAATTACATCTGAAGTTTTTTGCTAAAGGATCTAAATTTATTCTCCAAAAGGGCTGGATTACCCCAGAAGTATACAGGCCAGACAATTTTGAACAATGCGTGACCACTAAGAGAGTGGTGAAATTCTGAACAAGTTTTTCTATATCTACTTCCCCTTCACTCAAGGAAAGTACATGATGTTCACATTTTCCAGTGCATTCACTAAACTGCTCAGTTCTGTTTGGAGCAATCCAATCTTAAGAACCTCTAAGAATGAAAAGGAAAAGAACTGCCTCAAAAATCTGTTGGGAACCTAGAAAAAAAGAAGGTAGAACCCAGAAATAGAGATACCTTGGGAAAACAGGGCATAGTGGTACATTTTAGAAAGATGAATAGTATTCATCTCTCAGAGTTTCTAATGCATGATAGGAAAAGTATGAAAATATGAATAATGATGAAAATAATGATAATGAAAGATTAACATTATGTTAAGTGTGGACACTTTAAATAAGTTGGTTGTGGCATTGCAGTAATGGAGAATTCTAAATGTCTAGCCATGTGTTTTTGGAAAGTTAAAAAGAACACAGTAAAATCCTAAAAATCTAGCAAAAGTGCAAAATCTTTAAGAATATATAAACTTAATGAATACATATAAAGATGAACTAATGGCTAGGATTACTAGACTACTCAGAAGTATGAAGAAGTTAACTCTTTTTTTCCAATGCAGTTCTCATCAATGTATGACTGTATATCTTTTGTAACTTAAGAGTTACTCAATTTTTTCTGGAAAAATAAGTAGATGAGAATAATCTGTACAATTGTGTGAAAGGACATTAAGAAAGAGCTCTTTTGGAAAAAGGTAGAGGTCAAAATCATATTTTAGAGTTATGGTCATGAGAGCTGTCTGTCTGGTCTAGCACAGAAATATCCAGCACTAGAGGGAAAATCAGAGGTTATTTAAAATCCTGATCATTCATTGGAATTTATCAAATGAAAAGAGTATAAGAGGATGACTTTCAATACATGATGTTGAGACAGCTGGCTTTGTGGACAAAAGTTAAATCCATATACTATAGAACATGATCTGTCTAAGCACTAAAAAATAGAAATATGAGATATGTTTAACCAAAAAAAAAAAAAAGCCACAAGATATATAGGGGCTAAACTGACAACTCCATAAAAAATTTAAAATTCCCTTAGCTAAAAGCACAACATGTAATAGCCAGATGATAAACTGAGAAGATCATGTATGATAAACAATGAATCCATAGCCTTATTTTTATAAAGCAGGTTTTCCTAAAGATTGTTGGTCTCAGAAACCCTCAACTACTTGTAGTAATTCTTGTGTCTTTCCCCAGAAGCCTTTTCCTTTTGTGGATTAAATATTTACTATTTTGGAAGTTAAATCAGAAACACCTTAAATTTTTATTTTTAACATATTTAAAAGTAACAATATAGTCATTAGATATGAACAGAAATAATGTATTAAAATGCTTTTCCAAAGCAAAAAATATATAAATATAAAAATGCCATAATTTTGTATTTTACTATTTCTCATAATTCATATCTGTTTCTACATTCAATCTGTTGTAATAGCCCACATCACGTGGTCTCTGTAACCACAGATGAAAAATATAAAGGACAGGAAAACTTCAGAAATTATTGCCTCAGTGTCATCAAGAGCTGGAACCAATACCAACAAATACCTATATTCAGACTTACTCATTTGGCCACAGTTTGTGACATGCAGAAATTTAGTTCACAGGCCAGGAATCAAACCTGTACACCATGCAGTGGAAATGTAGAGTTTTAACCATTGGACCTCCAGGGAAGTCACACCTACAGACTTTAAAAAAAAAAAATAAAGAAACATAGACAGGAAAAAACATGAAGTCTTACCCTGTTAAGCCACTGTTGCTTAAACAGAGGAAGGGAGGAGGAAGGGGCAAACTGATAGAGGAAGACAGGAAGAGTCAGCAGAAGAGCACATGTGTTGATTTACTAGTATTGAATGCAGTCTTTTTCTTTTAGTCATATACTGTCCTAGTACATTTTAAAATACTCATTCTGGTCGTTCCCAGTTTTATTATTTATCAGTCTAGTTTTTATGTGATTTACATTTAAAATTTTACTATCCTACTTTTATTATGATGGTATCTGCTAATCCGTATGGTGTTCGACAATAGAATATTGAATGAAATCTTAACAGATCAAAGTCTCTATAACTGAGCAGCTCCATCCTGGCTACAACACCGCCGCAGTCTTCTGAAGAAGATGAAAAAAAGGTAAAACCCATGTTTCAGAGACCTTTTGGTGACGATGATGTGGTGTGAGCAAACTCCCTCTTGCTACCACCTTTTCCTCCTATGTTTGCAGATTAATATTAAAAAGAAGCTGCATGTGAGGGAAAAGAGAGAGGGGAAGGAAAGGAGAGAGAAGAGAAAGGAAGTTAGGAAGGGCAAGTGAGACAGGAAGGAGGGAAGAGAGGTTGAAGGGAAAAATAAAGAGGGGGAAAGAGAGATTAAGGGACAGAGAGGCAAAAGAGGAGAGAAGGAAGAGAGAAAGTGGAAACAGAGGAAGGAAGGAGGAAGGGGAAAATTGATAGTGGAAGACAGGAAGAGTCAGAGAGCAGAAGAGAGGAGGGAAGAGAAAGAAGAGAGCAATGAAGGAAGGAAGGATGGGAGTGGAGATACAGAGAGGGGAAGGGAGGGGGAGAAGAGGCAGGAAGGGAAAGAGAAAAAAGATAAAGAATGAGAGAGAAGTATGCTGTGAAAGGATGGAAGAAATGAGGGGGAAGGGTGGGAGGGAGACAGGGAAGAGAGAAAGTGATAGCAAAGAATGGAGAAGGGAAAAAGATGAAGGGAGGGAGAGGAAAAGAAACAGAAGGAAAGAAAAAGAGAGGAGAAGGAGAAATGAAGGGGAAAGAGAGGAGAAAGGGGAAGGAAGGAAGAGTGAGAAGAAATGAAAGCAAAAAAGAGCAAGGACGAGGGGGGAGAGAGGAAAGAAGAGAGAGGTAAGGTGAGAGAGAGGAAGGGAAAGAAAGCAATTGAGGGAGAGAGAGGGAAGGGAGAGATGTGAGAAAGAAACAAAAGACAAAGAGCAGAAACAGGAGGGTATGAAGGAAGGAGGGAAGGGAGAAAGGAAAGAGAAACGAAGGGAGGGAGAGAAGGGGAGAATAAGAGGAATAGAGAACAGAAAGGAGCAAGGGGAGAGAAGAGAAAGAATGGAGAGAAAATAGGGAGGACTGGGGACAGCAAGGAAGGGAGAGAGGAAGAGAAAGGCGGGGAAAGAGACATAGGAAGGAAAAGAGAGGAGAGAAAGGAAGGAAGGATGGGGGAAGAGCAAAATACAGAGGGAAAGACACTGAAAGAGAAAGGAGAGAAAGGAAGAAAATGAGAGAGGAAGGGTAAGAAGGGATTGAGAGAGAGAGAGGAACGCACAGAGAGGGAAAAGGAAAAGAGATTAAGGGCCAAAGAAAAGGAGGGGGAGGAAGAGAAGAGAAAAGAAAGAAGGGAGAAGAGAAATGAGGTAAGAGAGAGGAAGGGAGAGTGAGAAGGAGAGAGAGCAAAAGAAGGAAGAAGGAGAAGGGGAGAAATAAGACACGGGTAGGAAGAAGAGAGGAAAGAGACATGAAGGTAGGAAGGACAAGAGAGAGGGGAGACAGGGAAAGGAAGGAAGGATCAGAGAGAGGGGGAGAGACAGAGACAGAGGAGACACAGAGGAGGGAAGAGGAGAGACAGAGACACAGAAAGGGATGTAGGGCAAAAGAGAGATGGAGGAAGGAGAGAGCAAGAGTGAGGATGGAAGAAACAAAAACAGCAGAGTCACAGGAGGGTCTGAGAGAAAGAGGAAGGGAGAAATAGGGAGGGGGGCAGAGAGGAAGGAAGGGAAAGAGAAGGTAAAGAGGGAAAGAAAGAGTAGATGAAGGGAGGTGAGAGAGGAAGGAAGGGAGAGAAGGTGAGAAAAATAGAGAGGCAAGGAAGGAAGAGAGATGAGAAAGAAAAAGAAGGGAGATAGGAAGAGAGGTGATAAAGGGAAGAGAGAGACAGTGGAGGAAAAGAGATAGGAAGAGAGCACAATGTGAGAGATGGGAAAGAACAGGAAGAAGAGGGAGAGACAGAAACGAGAAAAGAGGGTCAAGGGAAAGAATGGAGAGAAAACGAAGAATGAAGAAAGGAAGAGAGGGACGGGAAAGAAGGGGGCAGATAGAGAAGAGAACTAAAAAGTGAGAGAAGTACAGAGAAAGTGTGAAAGTATGGAAGGAAGAAAGGAAAATAGAGGTGAGAAAGAGACTAGAAAGGCGGAAACAGGAGAAAAGAGAAAAAAGAGAAAATGAGAGGAGGGTAAAAAGAGGAAGAAAGAGGGAAAGAGATTGAGGGGAGAAAGAGAGGAAGAAAGGCTGGAAGGAAGAGCGAAAGACACCAGGGGGAGAGACACTGAAAGGAGAGAAAGAGACAGAGGAAGGGAGGCAAGAAGGAACAGAGGGGGAGCGAGAAAGAGGAGAGAGAGAGGGATAAAGCAAAAAGAAAGATGACCCAGAGTGGTGTCACATACCTGGGTCCTGAGCAGACTCCATCCCAAGGCTGGGCTGTCCTGGGGCTGAATGAGCTGGGGAGGGTGTACACAGACCTGAGCATCACCCGCCTTAGACCTGTAGTGCCTGGGCTCCTCAGATGGGGCCCCAGATCCAGGCTGGCACTCCTGCAACTAAGCCAAGCCCAATACCTCCAAAGGATGGTGGAGCCAACGGGTGGGCAGACCTTTGCAAACTCACGTGGTCTCCACGTCTCCTGGTGGTGGGGTTCCCATGCCCAGCCTCCTTCCTTAGGGCCGCCCCAGCACCCTCCACACAGCACTTCTGCAGGGCTTGGGATTTGTCTGCGAGGGGCGGGAGACAGTAAAGAGGTAATGAGACACAAGCTCTCTAGGATGTTTGTTCAGGCACTTTCCACTGGAATTTACAACCCCACAATAAGACTTTCTCTAAGGCTCTAGTTGCCTGAGTTACCAGACTGGGGCAGGAGGAAGTGCTGCCGCCTTGGGGATGCCTCATGCAACTACAACTTGAAAGCTGGTGCTTTGGCGCCCTCAAGAAATGCCTTGTGGGAGGTAATTTGAACCAAGGCCAGTCTCATGAAGCCAATTTCAAGAACTGAATTATCCTCACACTCTTCAGGAAAAAAAAATGCCATAAAAAGATGTTCATCATCCCTAATGATTAGAGAAATGCAAATCAAAACAACGAGCTCTCCCAAAGCGCCAGTCATTAAAGAGGCTATATACAATAAATACTAGGAAGTCCTGCAGAAAACAAAACTACACTGTTGGTGGGAATGTACATTGGTAACATGCACTATGGAGAATAGTATGGAAGTAAGTGTTCAGTAAGTGTTAAGTCACTCAGTCGTGCCCGACTCTTTAGGACCCCATGGACTGCAGCCCACCAGGTTCCTCTGTCCATGAGATTTTCCAGGCAAGGATACTGGACTGGGTTGCCATTGCCTTCTCCAGGGAATCTTCCCGACCCAGGGATCGAACCCAGGTTTTCTGCACTGCAGGCAGATCCTTTACCGACTGAGCTACAAGGGAAGTTCTGACAAAACATGGTCTGTATGGAAGTTCCTTTAGAAAGAAAAGTAGAGAGCTACCATGAAATCCAGCAGTCCCACTCCTGGGTAGGCGTGTATCGGAGAAAGCCATCCTTCCAGAAGACACCTGCAGCCCAGGGTTGCTGTAGCAGTATTTACGATAGCCAAGGCATGCGAACAAACCTCAGAGATGCTCTAGTTCCGTGTTACACATTTACTGAAGCACGTTTCCTTTTTCTCCTCCAGGGCGCACAGAAAGACTGCATTTCTACAGCCTCCCTTGCAGTTAGGTTGGAGCAAATGGAACTGGGTTCTGAGTAAAGGACTTAGGGAAGTGCCTGCCCATACAGCTTCGGCCTTTCCTTGCGGTCACTTCTGGGCCATTTGTTTCCCATGTCCCTCTATGGAAAATTCCTGGGTCCCCGAGTCACCACGTGAGGAAAGCTGCCAAGGAAAGCAAGGGGCACGGATTAAACGTGTGAAAGAGCAACGTTTGTTGTGTTACGTTAAATACCCTCAGAGGTGTATTTGCTGCTTTTAGAACTAATACACAACTCAAGAATGAATATCTTAAATACCGTATAACTTACATGCGAAATCTAAAATATGACACAAGTGAATCTGTGAAACAAACAAAATCACACAGAGAACAGTCCTGTAGTTGCCAAGGGGAGGGAAGTATTGGGATTAGCAGATACAAACCATTAATGTATAAATATATATGTTTTCACAGAGTGAATAAACAAGGTCCTCTGTATAGGACAGGGAACTATATTCAATATCCTGTGATAAACCATAATGGAAAAGAATATATGTGTAACTGAGTCACTTTTCTGAATAGCAGAAATCAACAGTGTAAATCAACTATACTCCAATAAAATTATTTTTAAAAATGAATGAATGTCTTGTTGTCTGTACACATCTTGGGCAAAAGATCAGCTATGCAGGAACTAGACCCAAAGAGAAAGAGCAGACATAGCCAAGTCCTCTGCCAACAGCTCGGTGTGTGATCATAAATGGAACACTCACCTCTTTGGGGCCTCCCAGAAATATTTGAGGGGATAGTCCAAGAAGAGTTCATTGCCAGCAATCACTTGAATGGAACCATTATTTTGTTATCATTTTTTTTTATCATAAGACAATCTATTTTGGTGATGTCGCAGGTCTGTAAATTGGGATAATACTTGTGTTGTGCAAAATAAAAAAAAAAGCTGATCTCAGTACCCAGGTCCAAAATGATTAGCACAGTCATCCCCTTGCAAAGCTCTGCTTTCATGTGTCTCAGGGGCCTTGTGAGCTCGGCACAGCTATACAGCTCTAAACAAATAAAATGCTTACATTTCTGGCAGGCTAGAGACAATCTGTCCCAGAGCATGACTCACTCCAGCAAATGGGAATCTACTTCCAACCTATACCTTGAGGAAGGACTCTGACTCTTATTTCACAAAACATATCCCTGGAACCAGTCCAAATAAGCAGTTATACAAAAAATATTCAGAGAAAGAATGATAACCTGTGGAAATTGCATCATCATGTATGACAAAGGCTGTACACTCTTACTATTCACAATTATTCAGACACCCCTCCAGAGGTGTAAAGTAGCAATCATTTAGTTTGGGTATAAGGAAACCTTTCATATGTATTTACAACTACCAGCTTATTTCCTAATTTTAAATAGAAAATAATCATAGCAACATGATTGCATATTCCCAACCAAACTTGTATGGTTTATCAAAAATATGAAGCATGACCTCTTCATCTTTCTCCATTTGAACTGATAAAAGCCTCAGAACAAATCCAGTGGTCCACATTTGGCTCCAGTCTATTAGTCTGCCTACCTTCAAGATAAAGCAAACTAAATTTTTTATTGTGTAATGCTAAGGGAAATACTCCCCCCACTAGAGAACCTACACCTTTGAATTATTCATAGATTTCTCATTTCAAAGTCTGTTATAACTCAGGGTGCCTCTGGGAGTTAGGCACTTCATTTATAACTTTGATTGGCCTTCTGCACCTCAGCTGTGGGGAAAATGTGGCCTTAAATAAAGATAATTGGTATTAATGCCAAACTGAGTTTATATTTCCTATAAAAGAAAAGGAGGTATGTAAAGTCAACACAAATAATATGATCAACTATTTTTTAGAATATTTTAGGAGCTCAGTTTGTTTAAGTTTTATATGTTCTTGGGCAAATGTGAAATACTGAAATGCTTTACAAAATGGGCATTTAGAAGGTGAGAGAATGAAAACAGAAGAAATATTTCTCCATAGTTTGTTTGATATTGAAAGTAGCATTCCCTACCGATCAGCAAAAGAGGGTTTCCTTTTCTCCACATCCTCTCCAGGATTTGTTTGTAGATTTTCTTGATGATGTCATTCTGACCAGTGTGAGGTGAAACTTAATCTTGGGGTGGGAGGTGAGAGGGAGACTCAGAGTGAATATATATGACTCACTTTGTCATACGGCGGGAACCAACAACTGTAAAGCAATTATCCTCCAATGTAAAAAAAAAATGCTTAATTTTTTAAAAAGAAAGTAGCATTTCTTAGATCCTCGTTTTCAGAAATGATCTAACATCAGCAAGCTTCTAGGTGAAAGCCATTCATGACACAAGGCAGTTTTACAAAAACCACCTACCTTTGACATAAAGGTGCTTGTCTTTTCTGCTGTTGAAAATAACTTTTCCTCGCTTGGAGGTGGTGAAATAAAATTTTCATTTTAAGGTGGGACAAGGAAATTCAAACATAAAATTCTCTCTGTGTGTCTATCTGGGCCTCCTTCCTGTTGCCCAAATGAGTAGGGGGCACCTGTACCCACACCAGCCAGATGTTCTCAGAGATGGAACCGCCTGGTGGACCGGAAAGATACTATCTTTTCCTTTCTTTTGATGCAAGCAATGTAACTTCTTAAAAGAACAGCTTTCTTTTTCAACTCTCTAGGGGTCATGGTGACTTGCTACTCACTTTGTCCCTATTTACCTGGATTATAGGGCTTCCCAGGTGGTTCAGCAGCAAAGAATCTGCCAGCCACTGTAGGAGATGCGGAAGACTTGGGTCAGGAAGATGCCCTGGAGAAGGATTCTCCAGTATTCTGGCCTGGAGAATCCCATGGACAGAGGAACCTGGCAGGCTACAGTCTATGGGGTCGCAAAAGAGTCAGACACAATTTAATGACTAAACAACAAACAACAACCTGGATTCCATGTACCCCTGGTGGGCTTTATGTAAAATACCAGTGTATCCTTTTGATGTATAATCATTTGTCTCAAAAATGTATACAACTTTATCTTTGACTTGTAAATGGGTGAAATAGTTCTCAGATCTTTCTGAGAATCTGTCTCCTGGGTCATAATCCTCAGTTGGGTTCAAATGAAATTCTTTTTCCTTACCTTGATTGTTAATTGAACTTTCTTTTACCGTGGTGATTTTGCAGTAAATGTATATTATTGACCATAGATGAGTAGTTCACATTTAAATTCATATACATTGCCTAAAAATTTTCCATCTACAGCCATTTTAGGTGAGTTGCTAGGTCCTCAGAGCTTGTGCAATCAAGGAACACTTGTTTAAGGCCAGAACATTGCTGAGTTCTGATTAATGAACCTCTTAAGATCTGATTGTTCGCAACATCAATATGTGCTGACAATAGCACAGACCACACTGAACTCTCTTGCTATGAAGTCACTGACCAGCTATGAGGTAGCGGACCATGATCGATGCATGCTACACAACAATTGCCCTGTTCTAAATACTGGATTCTACATATGAAATGTCCAAAGCACAGTATGAGTCTCTAAGAAGAGCAGAAAAAAAAATCTGTACATGTATGCTGCAAGTCTCTGCAAAGTACACAGGTGTGAATTTCACATTCACTTGAAATAATCATTTTTCTGTTAAGACAGTCAACCAGGAAGGTGTCTATTTTGTGATCTAACCCGAGTTCTGAGCACACTGGATGACCTCATCCTAGTTGACCTTATGGCAGAAACACTCCTTTGAATATTCTCCTGTATGGGAAACAAGAGAAGAAAGAAATGGAGATTACATATGTAGCTACTGGAACCTGGATTCTATTCAGAGAAGACAAGGATTCTGGCAATTTTCAGTGGTCTTCTGTGACAAAAAAAACCTTTTTCCCCTAAGAATTCATGTTATCATATAAATTACCACATCACTGCTATCCTACTACTGACAACAATGAGAATGAACTTTGAGCACTTTCCTAACTATGTACCAAGCACTGTCTATCTCATTGAATCCGCATAACTTCCTATGACACGACTAGGACGATTATCTCCCGTCTTGCTAGCACAGAAACCACGCTTCAGCAGGAAGTAATTCGTCTAAGGTCACGTGACCTAAAAGACTTGAGCCAGTTTTGAATCTGGAAACCCTGCTTTTTGCCTCCTGTGGCAAACTTGTATATGCCCCACCCCATCCAGGAATCTGCACCCCTGGTAGCCACACCCTTCTGTGCTTCTCTTCTAAAAATTGGTCCTCTCTAATGAGACGATGCTTTCCTTCATCACTCTTAGGGAGGGCTCTTCTGAGCCCCTTTTCAACCGAAGCTTCAATCCCTGACCTACAAAGGCTTGAATGGAAAGCAGCTCCCGGCCACATCCTAGGATGACCCTCAGCTTTCTTAAAGTTCTTGCTTAAGAAAACTCAAGGTTGCCAAAAAAAAAAATCAACTGTTCCAGTCAACACCTGAAGACAGGATCTCTGAATCCCAGCCTCTATGAGAAGATAGCAGCCTAACTTCCACAAGCTTTAGTTAGCAAACCCAGATGCATGTCACATGGACCAACCCCCATTCTGTTTTATATAATTTTCCACTTCACTGACTACTGAGATCCTGCTCACTGCCCTCATTATTCCCTTACTCTCCCTTTAAAAAGTAACCAGTTACCTCTGTATGAATTGAAGTTGAGTTCAGTTCACACTGGACTCTTTGACCTACTGAAATAGTTATTTTGGATTAAAATCCATTCTTACCCCTATGGTGGGAGAGAGAGTCGGGAGGGAGGGGACATATGTATACCTGTGGCTGATTCATGTTGATGTCTGGTACAGGCTAACACAATATTGTAGAGCAATTGTCCCCCGATAGTTGTATTTTGTTCTGTACTTCTCAATATTGTAAGTTATAATCTTTTCAAAAAATCCATTCTTATGCCTTTAATTAGTGTCCTGCTTGGATTCAGCAGAAGAGATGCAGAGTAAGATCCAAGGCTGGACCATGAAGGACCTTGCAGCTTCTAGCTTCTTGAGAACACTCATCCTTGGAGATCTGAAACACCAGACTGAGGGAACACAGAGACATAATGCATAGAAGACCTGAAACAACATGGAGAGATGTTTCTTAGCAACTCAAGTCAGCCCATCTGAGTAGAAATCAATTGTTCTCTCTGAAAAAAAGTGAAACTGTTGGTTGCTCAGTCCTGAGTCTGTGACCCCATGGACTGTAGCCCACCAGGCTCCTCTGTCCATGAATTCTCCAGGCAAGAACACTGGAGTGGGTTGCCATTCCCTTCTCCAGGGGATCTTCCCAACTTAGGGATCAAACCCAAGCCTCCGGCACTGCAGGCAGAGTCTTAACCCTCTGAGCCCCCAGGGAAGCCGTGTTCTCTCTGAGCCCTGTCCAAACTGCAGATTTCTCAGCAGACTAACCAACGGCTGCATATTTTAGCCACTTAGTTTGAAGGGGTTTGTTATATAGCAATAGGAAACTGCAGCAGCCACTGCAAAGCACAGCTCTTTTTATTCTCCCAGGATCCCTCTTGTTCTTCATAATTTTCAACTCTGAAGATCATGTTCAGCCCACCCCAACTCACTCACTCACAAATACACTCACCGGGTTGAATGGGGATGGATATTGGTTAAGCACCAAGTCTAACTCGAGTCAGAAAATGGGTAAAACAAACAAAAGAGAAAACCACCTATTTTCTCAAATGAAATGTTAGTGCATATAAGAAAGTCTTTTCTTTCCTTCTTCTAAAAGGATATATGCTTCTTCATATAAAACAGCTCAGCTCTGTACTCTATGATGACCTAGATGGTGTGGGGGGGTTGGTGGGGGTGTTGGGAGAGGTAGGAGGGAGGTTCAAGAGAAAGGATATATACATATACATATATATATATGATTCACTTTGTTGTATAGCTGAAACTATACACAATATTGTGTATTGTGTATATATTGTATAGCTGAAACACAATATTGTAAAGCAATTATACTCCAATTTAAAAAAAATATATATATATACATGCTTCCAGTATGTAGTTTAATTTCTGTTTGCTGATGAGAATTTTTTAAAATAATTTTTGGTTTTGAGTTAAATGATACCAGTTTCTGAGTTCTAAAGTATAGAAATCTTGAATGATTTTTTATTTATATTTACATGTGTTCAAACATGTTAAAAGGCTTATCTTGTGGCTCAGCAGTAAAGAATCCGCCTGCAATGCAGGAGATGCAGGAGAGGGGGCTTCAATCCCTGGGTCTGGCAGATCCCCTGGAGGAGGGCATGGCAACCCACTCCAGTATTCTTGCCTGGGAAATCCTATGGACAGAGGAGCCTGGTGGGCTACAGTACATGGGGTTACAAAGAGTCAGAAATGACTAAATTGACAGCACACACAAACATGTTAAAAATCAGCTTGCTTGTACCATCACTAATCTGTCTACACAGGTGATGTGGTTCAATATAGGACAGATTTCCTTCATCTGGATAAGGTTTCTAATATTGTAAACTTGAATTTATTGGAGAAACAGAAATCACATGAATGCCACAAATGTCACTGGACTATTAGTTGCAAAGTAAAACAAACTGAAATGTACTTCTCCTGTGGGCTTCTGAGGGTCATAATCCTGGGAGGAGAAGGAGGCTTTGCTTGTATAAACCATGACTCCTGAACTTGCTTCAAATGGCACTTGCAGTAGACCCCTGAGTGTTTACTAGTTTGCATTCTCTTCACCGGAAACTCACTGATGCCTTTAGTGACAGCTTTGGTGCTTTGCTTGGCATTGTGCTTGACAGGGAGCTCGGCTGTTCAGCCACCGAATTTTTTTTCTTGTGAATCTCATCAGTGCCCACTGTCCTGAGCTGCCGTATGCATGGTGGGCCTCCAGGATCTGCCTCAGTTTACCTCCTGTGTGAAGTTAGTCCCTTGTTAGTCAGGGACCCTATTATCCATACCATCACACAGCCTACCTTAAGGTTCAGTTGGTATAAGTGGAATGTGGAAGGGCTACTCTGTGACTAAGACAGAGTTTACAAAACCCCTCAGCAACTTGCAGTCTTTAAAGACCCACCTGTAAGCTTCAAGGGTTCTCATTCCAACAAATACGAAAGGGTAACATTTTCTCAACACATAGTTTAACCACCGGAGGGAAAAGAAGAAGAAAATTCCTTTATCCCTGAAACTTAAACCAAGACTAAGAAAACATTCACATACATAAAAGTCCTGAATTTTTCAGAATGATTTCAAATAATTGCTCTTTGGAGCCCATATCTACCAATATGTTCTGAGCAGTCACAAAATGCATGCCAAGTTTTGTTTCAAAAAATATAGCCACCTACACATATGTTAGTATATTATGACATTTTAATTATGAAAATGACAGGTTTTTAGTGATTCATAAATGAAACATTGAAGCCCTAAGTACTATCTTCTCTGCAAGTATATATGTCCAGTTACTATATGAATTTTCTTTGTATGTGTAGATGACACATTTTAATAAAACTTCATTACATTTTTCAACAACTCTGAAAAAGCACTGGCAATCCCATCAATAGCTCTGAACTTTTAGGAGATCGAAGAATGCAACCACACACAGTTACAGCCTCAGCGAGGCCAGCCTGCCCTGTAAAACTTCAGGAAGAGAAGAGCAGTGAGGGGCCCACATCAGATCTGTGCCAACAATATGCGCACAAAACGCCCCCAGGTGAGAGGCCCTGCTTGTTCAGAAATACACAAATCTTCCAACAAGGTGACTTCATTTCCCAAGGTAAACGTCCTTTGCTTCTTCCAGCTTGCAAACCAGAGTGAAAGGAGATACAGCTAGGATGGTACAAGGTTTAAAATAGTATAACTGTAGGGAAGGACGGGGTGGAATAAATTAAGAGATTGGGATTCACATACGTACACTACTGTGTAAATGGACAACTAATGAGAACGTGCTCAGGGAGTCTGCTCAGAGCTCTGTGGTGACCTTAAGGGGAGGCAAGTCTGAAAAGAGGGGATATATGTATACGTGTGGCTGACTCACTTTGCTGTACAACAAATAATAACACAACATTGTTAAGCAACTCTATGCCAATAAAAATTAATGTTTAAAAATGTTCTAGAAAAAGCTTTTAAAAAGTCATTTCCCCAAATGTAAAACAAAGATGAATAATAGTACCTACCTTTTAAAACAAACAATAAACATTCAATCATTAACTATATATATATATATGTATGTGTGTGTGCACACACATGTGTATGTGTGTGTGTGTATGTATTTGTAGCATATTATCCAAAACCCCTATGATAAAGTATCTAGGCCTGGAGGATGTGAAAACTCCTATCGTCGATCCTCTATGAGACACAAATGGGTTTGTAGTCTCATGTGACAGAGTTTCTCCAATTTTTGTCATTCCCGTCCCAGTGGCTCAGCAGTAAGGAATCTGCCTGCAATGCAGGAGCCACGGGAGACATGGGTTCAATCCCTAGGTCAGGAAGATCCCCTGGAGGAGGAAATGGCAACCCACTCCAGTGTTCTTGCCTGGAGAATCCCCATGGACAGAGGATCCTGGTGGGTGACAGCACGTGGGGTCTCAGAGAGTTGGGCACCCCTGAAGCGACTTAGCATGGCACCCCCAAGCCCAGGCCCAGGGACTGATTAGAAAATAGAGAAAGTGGAGGCAAGACCATGACTTTGGTTTCTCAGTTGACTCAGAGACAAAATTCAGAGCAAAACATTTGAAAATTTATACTCCTGGCTGTAGAGGGCCGAAGTATGAATATATTCATACTTCTGATCAAGGATAACCCTTCTCATACAAACAGAACATAATTCTTAAAATACTAACTTTATTTCCATGGCTTGCTTTCTTTTTATTTAAATATATCTTTTGATGTCAACCATTTTTAAAGTCTTCATTGCTTTTTTTACACGTTGCTTCTCTTTTATGTTTTGGTTTTTGGGCCTCGAAGAATATGGAATCTTAGTTTGCAGACCTAGGGTTGAACCTGTGCCTCCTACATTGGAAGGTTAAGTATTACTCATCAGAACACCAGGGAATTCTCCTATTCCATGGTTTTCCAAAGGAGAAGGAAGAACAAAAGACATGTAAGGTGGCCTATGACCTCAACCTCATTAAATAAAATTACAACTCCTTTGTGGCTGGACAATTTCATCACAGCTAAGTCAGCACATTATTACTGCTATCTTCTAGGTAGCAGAAAATATGGGAGACTTATCTGCATTCTAGCCGGTTCTTAGAATACTTCTACTAATGGTCTCCAAAACATCCCAGATTATTGCAACATCACCTTAATTCCCATTACAAATTTACAAAGGAAATTTGAATCTTCCCAAGTTAGCAGTAGAACGCTGGGCCTTTTTCAATGGTATCTTATTTACTCCTACAGGCAACAAATATTTACCAAATGTTTTCAAGCATGAGACAGTGAATTAAATAGATATGTATGGCCATCACCTCACCCTTTTAAAAAAATTATTACTTTATATTTAATTGCTTTACAATGTCGTGTTACTTTCTGCTGAACAACAAAGTGAATCAGTTATGTGTATACATATATCCCCTCTCTCTTGCACCTCACCCTTTTAAAAAGAGATTTTACAAAATGGCTACAAATACCTACTAGATGGACAAACTAACACAAAAACATAAGTAGCCATGCAGACAAGGTCAATGTGTTTTTCCCCCAAAAGACATTCTTGAACTTCCTTTAAATTCAAAGACTTCTATCACACTGAAATATGCAATAATAAAGCAAAACTTAAACGGTCTGCATGAGATCACATAAAACCTTGAACTTACAGGATCCTGCAGAGTACTGATTAAGTTCTTTGTCTAGAAGGATTAAATTTTCCCACCCATTTACATTTCTAATCACAGGCTCTTAATAACCAAGGTGAATTAATAGAAGTGATTAGTCTTGCTTACAGGAAAGTCAAGGCCTAGACCAGCAGCTCGGGCTCACAGACAATGACCCAGTTACTGTGTGATTCAGAAAGACTGAAGTCCATGTTTACACATGTCATATTCAGTGGTCTTCTGACCATGACACATGGCTCTTGATTGTGCACCCTTTAATGCTTCATGATATGTATTTCATATTCCGAAATTGTGATATTCCATCCCACCAAACCATCTGATCCCCCCTGTGTCCAGTGGCATCTACTATTAACTTTTGTAGTTATTAGCTTTTATCTACTAGCTTTCATCAGGTCTCTACCCTGTAGCCAGAGTAATCTTTTCAAACACCCGTCTTACTGCTGTGGAAACCAGCTTTTCCTCAAAAAGTGCACCATAAAATGGTCGTGTGGTCCAGAAATCCCACTCCTACATGTATACCCTGAGAAACCAAGGGCAGAACTCAAACATATCCTCATACAATGAAGTTCAGTGCCACACTAGTCACAAAAGCCACAAGGTAGAAACAACCCAAATGTCTATCAAAACGTGAATCAATAAACAAAGTGTGGTCTATCCAAACAACAAAACATTAATCTGCCATAAAAAAAAGGAATAAAATTCTGATCAACACTACAATATGTATGAACACTGAAAATATTGTGTGTGCATGCTAAGTTGCTCAGTTGTGTCCAACTGTTTGCGACCCTATGGACCGTAGCCCACCAGGCTCCTCTGTTCACGGAATTCTCCAGGCAAGAATACTGCAGTGGATTGCCATTTCCTTTTCCAGGGGATCTTCCCAACCCAGGGATTGAATCTGCATCTCTTATGTCTCCTGCTTGGTAAGTGGGTTCTTTACCACTAGCACCACCTGGGAAGCCCAGAAACATTGGATTAAGTGACAGAAGATAGACACCAAAGCACAAATCATGTCTGATTTCACTTATATGAAATATCTAAGATAGAAAAAATTTTAAAGACAGAAAGTAGATTAGAGGTTACAGGGACTATGGGGAATGGAAAGTAGAATGGAAAGTATCTCACTTAATGTTTAGGGTGATAAAAATTTTTGGAAATACAAAGTGGTAATTAATGGTTGTGTAACATTGGGAGAATAATTAATGGTTCTGAACTGTACATGTGAAATATTACTGGTTTAAAAAGTAGATTTGGGGGGAGGTTCTTGGTGGTCCAGAGGCTAAGACTCTGCACTCCCAATGCAGGGGGCCCAGGTTTGATCTCTGGTCAGGGAACTAGATCCCACATGCCGCAACTAAGAGTCGCATGCCACAAACTAAAAGATTCCACATGTTGCAACTAAGACCCAGCACAGTCAAGTAAACAAAATAATAGTAAGTAAATACTTTTTTAAAGGTAGCTTTGGTGTCTTTAATCAAAGGAATATCACTCAGTCATAGACAGGAATGAAACTGGAACATTTGTAATGATGTGGATGAACCTAGAAACTGTCACACAGAGTGAAGTCAGAAAGAGAAACAAATGTAGTATATTAACACATTGATATGTGGAATCTAGAAAAATGGTTCTGATGAATGAACCTATCTGCCAGGCAAGAACAGAGACACAAACATAGAGAACGGACTTGGGGACACTGTGGCGGGGCGAGGAGTGGGGAGCCAGGAACGAACTGGAAGAGTAGCATGGACATAACAGACACTATGATGTGTAAAATAGTAGCTGGTGGGAAGCTGCTGTTAGCACAAGGAGCTCAGCTGGGTGTTCTGTGATGACCTAGAGGAGTGGGATGGAGCAAAGGTGGGAGGGAAGCTCAAGAGGGAGCGGATACATGTATACAATGCCTGATTTCATGTTATTATACAAGCAGAAACTAACACACCATTGTAAAGCAATTATACTCAACTTTTCTAAAAGGTAGCTTTATAATATACACTTTAACACAACAAAAACTAATTAATTAAATACCCAAAGATAAAAAAGTTACCAGTCTTACTAGGTGATTCCTCTGCTTAAGCCCCTTTCATTGAGGAGAAGAGAGGGAAGACCACAATGATACATGGCCCCCAGAGTACGGTTTCTCCATCTCCCCTACTTTAGTGAGTTCCACTCCTCTCTCCCCTATTCCATTCTTTACACTCTGGCTTTCTCTCAGTCATTTGAAAGCTTTATGCCCCTCATAGTGCCCCTAAACAAGCTAGGTCCTCTTCCCATTTCACCCTTCAAATTTCAGCTCATTTCTTACAGTTTTAAGGAAGGCTTTCTCATCCAACAGGTCAGATCCTCCTATTTTGCTCTGGAACTCTCTCTCTCACTCACACACACAAACACACACAAGTTCTGCTTTACAATGCTTACTATATTTTAGATTTATTGTTATGTTTGTGTGTGTTTTGTAGGCAGCTTCCAAGACAGCACCCAGGGATCACCACCTCCTTGGAGGGACACCCTTGTGTGGTCCCCCCTCCCACTGATCCAGGGTTGATTTGTGTGACAAAAGAGGACAGAAGTGCCTTCTGAGACTTGGTTTTCAAAGACTGTTGATTCCATGTTGATTTCTCTCTGATTCTCATCACTTGCTCCAGGGGGATGCTCTATCATGAGGAGCCCTGTGTAGAGGGGACCGTGCGGACAGGACGACAGCCTGGTGAGTAAGCATGAAGTGCTTGCTTCAGTCCCTGTCAGAGCTGCAGAGACTCCAGGGCTTACCGACAACATGCACACAGTCTCCTAAGATACTCTGAGCCAGACCCACCTGACCAAGTGTCTTGATGCTCCCAATCCCCTGATCCTTAGAAACTGAATGAGATAATCCACATTTGTTGTTTTAAACTGATAATTTTTATATAGAGATAGATATGATTATTTGATGAATATGATTATTATTTGATTAATATTCCCCTTCACATCCAAGGAGAACAAAAACTTTTCCTTGCTGTACTCCCCAATTATATAGCCAATGTCTATCACAGTATCTGACATAAAGTAGACATTCAATAGATATTTGTTTAATGAATGAATGAATGAGTAAACCCCAGTGACTTCACACATCTACTAAAAGAAGATTGGAATTTTACATGCCTTACTGACATTGAATGGCCTGGGTCATTCAGAACCAAGATCTGTTGACGTAGCTTTGAATGTAAGACATTGTTCATTCACAAGCACTCCAGGGAAGACAAATCAGTACTCATGGCTTTAGTTAATAGACCATGCAACTTGACAACTTGGAAAAAGTCAATTTAGATGCTTTTACATGCAACGGAGAATATTAAAAAGGTACCACTGCAAACAGTGCAGAGCCATTCCTTTATAGAGATTGAAGGCCCTGCCAGGTGTGAGAGGGTTGAAGGAAATGAAAAGGACAAGGTGAACGTGAGGCAGAGACTTACATGAGAGAAGTACATTTTCTGCTATCATTGAGATGGACAATGTTTTCTTTGGAAAACAGCTCAAATTCAACTAATGCATTTTACTCCCTTAATGCAAAGATAACTTTTTAAATGATATTCCAGATCCAGGAATGATAGGTAAATGGGGGGAAAAAGGCACAAAAAGATGATCAAATAAAATAAAACCTGGAAAGCAACTGCTTTAGCATCAATCTTGACTTTAAACCATTATAAAAACAAGCCAAATTTAGACACCAAGATTTCTGAGCATCTATTTTTCTTGAAGAATAATATTACCAGCTCAATAGCACACGTCTAAAACACTTAAACCTGCTCTTCATCCAAGCAAACAATGGATCTCTCCTGGCCTCCTCCATTGGACCAACTCACTCCCTGAACATATCTTGGATCAATGGAATATGAAAGTATAGAATCATAGAGAAAAAGAGAGAAAGAAACATAGAACTTGAGATTAGAAACACTCAAGCAAAATCCCAAAGAGATCATGAAGGCAGGACTGGGACAGCAAGCATGAAGGTACCAAAGAACTGTTACAGGGGAGAATTAATGGTGCTCACAGTTATTATATTTGTACCCCCTCTCTTTAAACACTAATTTTCATGGTGTACTTTTTCATATGAATGCAGTAGGTAACAGTTCAGTTCAGTTGCTCAGTTGTGTCCAACTCTTTGCGACCCCATGGACTGCAGCATGCCAGGCTTCCATGTCCATCACCAACTCCCAGAACTTAATCAAATTCATGTCCATCGAGTTGGTGATGTCATCCAATGATCTCATCCTCTGTCATCCCTTTTCTCCGGCCTTCAATCTTTCCCAGCATCAGGGTCTTTTCCAATGATGAGTCAGTTCTTTGCATCAGGTGGCCAAAGTATTGGAGCTTCAACATCAGTCCTTCCAATACATATTCAGGACTGATTTCCTTTAGGATTGACTGGCTGGATCTCCTTGCAGTCCAAGGGACTCTCAAGAGTCTTCTGCAACACCACAGTTCAAAAGCATCAATGCTTCAGTGCTCAGATTTCTTTATAGTCCAACTCTCACATCTATACATGACTACTGGAAAAGCCATTATCTTTGACTAGATGGACCTTTGTTGCCAAAGTAATGTCTCTGCTTTTTAATATGCTGTCTAGGTTGGTCATAGATTTTCTTCTAAGAAGCAAGTGTCTTTTAATTTCATGACTCCAGTCACCATCTGCAGTGATTTTGGAGCCCAAGAAAATAAGATTGTTACTGTTTCCACTGTTTCCCTATCTGCCATGAAGTGATGGGACCAGATGCCATGATCTTAGTTTTCTGAATGTTGAGTTTTAAGAAAGCTTTTTAACTCTCCTCTTTCATTTTCATTAAGAGACTCTTTAGTTCTTCTTCACCTTCTGCCATAAGGGTGGTGTCATCTGCATATCAGAGGTTATTGATATTTCTCCTGGCAATCTTGATTCCAACTTGTGCTTCATTCAGCCCAGCCTTTCTGATGATGTACTCTGTGTTTAAGTTAAATAAGCAGGGTGACAATATATAGCCTTGACGTACTCCTTTCCCGATTTGGAACCAGTCCACTCTTCCATGTACAGTTCTAACTGTTGCTTCTTGATCCACACACAGATTTCTCAGGAGGTAGGTAAGGTGATCTGGTATTCTCAACTCTTGAAGAATTTTTCAGTTTGTTGTGATCCAAACAATCAAAGGCTTTGGCATAATCAATAAAGCAGAAGTAGATGTTATTTCTGGAACTCTCTTGGTTTTTTGATGATCCAACAGATGTTGGCAATTTGATCTCTGGTTCCTCTGCCTTTTCTAAATCCAACTTGAACATCTAGAAGTTCATGGTTCTCGTACTGTTGAAGTCTGGCTTGGAGAATTTTGAGCATTACTTTACTAGCGTGTGACTTGAATGCAATTGTGCAATAGTTTGAACATTGTTTGGCATTGCCTTTCTTTGGGATTGGAATGAAAACTGACCTTTTCCAGTCCTGTGGCCACTGCTGAGTTTTCCAAATTTGCTGGCATATTGAGTGCAGCACTTTCACAGCATCATCTTTTAGGATTTGAAAGAGCTCAACTGGAATTCTGTCACCTCCACTAGCTTTGTTCATAGTGATGCTTTCTAAAGCCCACTTGACTTTGCATTCCAGGAAATCTGACTCTAGGTGAGTGATCACACCATTGTCGTTATCTGGATCATGAAGATCTTTTTTGTATAGTTCTTCTGTGTATTCTTGCCACCTCTTCTTAGTATCTTTTGCTTCTGTTAGGTCCATCCCATTTCTGTCCTTTATTGTGCCCATCTTTGCATGAAATGTTCCCTTGGCATCTCTAATTTTCTTGAATAGATCTCTAGTCTTTCCCATTCTACTGTTTTCCTGTATTTTTCTTTTCTTTTGCATTGTTCACTTAAGAAGGCTTTCTTATCTCTCCTTGCTATCTTCTGGAACTCTGCATTCAGATAGGTAAAGGATGAAGGGAAAGATATACCTTTTACTCCTCTTCTTTTTTCAGCCATTTTTATGGCCTCCTCAGACAACCATTTTGCCTTTTTGCATTTCTTTTTCTTGGGGATGGTCTTGATCACAGCCTCCTGTACAATGTCACAAACCTCTGTCCATAGTTCTTCAGGCATTCTATCAGATCTAATCCCTTGAATCTATGTGTCACTTCCACTGTACAATCATAAGGGATTTGATTTCAGTCATACCTGAATGGTCTAGTGGTTTTGCCTACTTTCTTCAATATAAGTCTGATTGTGACAATAAGGAGTTCATGATCTGAGCCACAGTCAGATCCAGTCTTATTTTTGCTGATTATATGGAGCTTCTCCATCTTGGCTGCAAAGAATATAATCATTCTGATTTTGGTGCTGACCATCTGGTGATGTCATGTGTAGTCTTCTCCTCTGTTGTTGGAAGAGGGTGTTTGCTATGACCAGTGTGTTCTCCTGACAAAACTGTGTTAGCCTTTGCCCTGTTTCGTTTTGTACTTCAAGGCCAAATTTGCCTATTACTCTGGGCATCTCTTGACTTCCTACTTTTGCATTCCAGTTCCCTATGATGAAAAGGACATCTTTTTGGAGTGTTAATTCTCAAAGGTCTTGTAGGTCTTCATAGAACTGTTCAGCTTCTTCAGCATTACTGGTTGGGGTATGGATTTGGTTTTCTGTGACATTGAATGTATACAACTTAGATTTTCACAGAGAAGCATATTTATTGCAGGGAGGCCCAAAGACTGGTAGCCAGATATATATGGATATATATGTATGTATGTGTATATGTGTGTGTGTACACACACACACACACACACACACACACACACACACACACACACACATCTCTACCCCAAGCTGCTATATTCTTAATACATAACAATAAGAAAAATCAAGTTGGGACCAGATTTGAAGTATAGAAGTTTAGAGTGGGAAAGAACTCTGCATCTTATTTTTTGTGGTTGTTGTGCTTAGTTGCCAAGTCATGTCCAACTCTTATGCAGCCCCGTGGACTGTTGTCTCCCAGGTTCCTCTGACCATGGGATTTTCCAGGCAACAATACTGGTGTGGGTTGCCATTTCCTTCTCCAGGGACTCTTCCTGACCCAGAAGTTGAACCCTCAAATCCTGCATTGCAGGTGGATTCTTTACCACTGAGTCACCTGGGAAGCCCCTTTATTATTTTTACATTCATAAAATCACTAATTCTAATTCATAAAATTAGAAATCACTAATTCTCCTGTGTTATTTCTCTGGTCCCTCTTCTGATTACTTCCCCTGTCATTTGACTCTGCGCATGTCTTCCTTAGAGAGAAGGTATAGACAGCGGATGGGGAATTAACGTGAAAGGTCAGGCTGAGGGATTGAGACACAGACCAGTGGGAACTGGAAGTGCTGAGGATGCTGGCAGGAATGTATCAGCTATGGAGCAGGGAGATTATTCTGAAAACAATATTTAAGGTACGCTTTAAAAAACAGTTAAAAAAAAGATCAGAGCAGCTAGGGTTGGAGGGGATGGTAAGGAACAAAAACTGACTAGAAGCAATTTTTAAAAAAATGGAAGTGGGGGATAAATCTTTGGAAAGACATTTGGTAAGTCAAAGAATCCAAGAGAAGGTTGAAGGATCGAACTTTGGAAAGTCCATGATCCAGAGCAACTGAGGAAATTCAGTTAAGTAGGAATTCATGGGTATTTTCTTCTAGGACAGGTCAGTGGGAAGAATCAGGATCAGTTATGTTGCTTCTTTGAGTCACTTTTCAGGGATTCAACTCTCATGAAGGCTTGTTGTACCTGTCAACACCCTGGCCAGGAGAAGGAATCCATCCTGATCTGTAGTCCCTTCAAGACTTAAGTGTTTTCCCCTCAACTTTAAAAAGAAGATTGGATACTGCCCTTTAAGTTAAAAAGGAGGGCTTCCCTCGTGGTCCAGTAGTTAAGAATCTGCCTTGCAGTACAGAGGACACTAGTTCGATCCCTGGTCCAGGACAATTCCACACACTGAGAGGCAACTAAGCCCATTCACCACAACTGCTGAACCAGCCCTCCAGAACCCTTGAGCCTCAACTACTGAAGCCCGAGTGCCCTGGAACACGTGCCCCACAACAAAGACAAGCCACCACCCTGAGGAGCCCCTAGTCAACTAGAGAGCAGCTCCCATTCCCTGCAACTAGAGAAAGTCCGCATAGCAATGAAGACCCAAGGCAATGAAAAATAAAAATAAGTAAATTTTAAAAAGTTTTAAGTTAAAAATGATACCAGGCAGACAAACACAATGGCTGTCCATATGCGGTCCAGCAAGGAGCTACTGTCCTAACTCAGCCCTAAAGGAATGAGAAATGATAGGGTACAGACCAAGCCCAGGGTTACTGTCTAGTCCACTTCCTACTGTCTAAAGTCAAGAGCAGCTTTGATGCACCTTTGGATGGAAGGACAGTCCTCAGCACTTGGGACAGATAGGTACTGTACGTGCTCCTTAATTCCCACTCCGGAGCGTAGATGACACTCACGTGAACGGCTGAGTCAGACGCATCCAGGTCCATGTGTCAGGCGCTGATGGGCAGGATGTTGCGTGCTGTCAGCTGCCACGTTGCCTCTCTTCCTTATCTCCTCCAAGTGGTGGGACGCGACACTGTTGTGTGTCCCATCTTGTTAGAAAAGAGCCTGCCCAGTAACAAGAAAGTAGACACTGCAGAGTTGTCACTCGACCCTGTTTTCTCCAAGAATTTTGTAGTGCAGACCTGGAAAAATGCCAAAATTACCCTTTCTTGGTATTCATGGAAGAGTGATCATCACTGGGGAAGAAAAGAGACAAAAGTTCTCAAACACAGGCAACAACACTTCCATAGTCTTAGAACCACAGATCCCCAAAGGCCTCAAACACATTTGCCAACCGTGCCATCGCTGTGTCTTCGCAGCCCTTGGGAAAATGATATCAAAAGATCAAGAGAGAAAGCTGAAACTTTGCCTCAGATGGACTATTATAAAAGAGAATTTCACAGTAAAGCTTCCTTAGTACCTAAAATGATGTTTATTGTAAAAAAGAATAAATAAAAAGTGTTCGTGTGCAAAGAGAATAAAGGGAAAGAACAGGGTTTAGGCAAAACTTTTAATTTTTTTTTCTTCCAGAGAAAGAGAGACACCATGTGGATTTCAGAGAGAGTCAACTTAGCTCCATTGACTTTAATAAGCTATGAAGGAAAAAGATTTTTGCTTAAGGATCTTGTAGCAAAATAAATCACAGAGATAGATAACAAGGAAGTTAAAGTGACCAGTTCAGATGAGTGAAAGTCTAGAGCTTTGTGCTATAGAACAAAAATTCCTCAAGGACTGTTCTCTCTTACAATGTGGCAAAATGGGAATCTTGCAAGCGTTTGCAATTTGAAAGCAAAAAAGATGACAGACGTCATTGTTCTGGGTGAGACCCACATTCCTGCTCTTAACATTGAGATGTTCCTACCAATCAACCTGGAAACACAAAGTGAAAACATTCCTCCTGGAGGGACTATCCTGGTGGTCCAGTGGTTAAGAATCTACTTTCCTAATCAGGTGACATGGGTTCGATCCCTGGCCAGGGAGTTAAGATCCCACAGGCTACAGGGCAACGAAGCCCTCGAGCTCTACAGCCCACAGGCCACAACTAGAGAAAGGTCTGCGTGCCACGACTAAGACCTGATGCAGCCAAATATACAAATAAATATTAAAAAAACACACACATTAAAACCCAAAGATTCCTCCTGGAGAGCAATTCTGATGCATCAGCTCTCCTTGTCTCCCTGCCTCCGGACTGGATGGTAGGACTATCAGGGGACACAGCAAAGTAAATCTACTCCCAGTCACCTCCCACAGAAGGAGTATTGTGATTTGATTTGAATGGGCTCTGTGAAGAAGATAACCTGGTTTGAATATGATCTCACCAGACTTGTACGAAGATACTCAGGAGAAAACAGTTTGGTCTGCAGCTCCCTCTACTGCACCTGGGAAAAAGCTGCAGTGGGAGTAGGGGGGGAGTGAAGGAGAAGCTCAGAGCCCCAGGGTGGAGCTGGGGTCGGCAGGGAAGGGAAACAGACCGTCTTCATCACAGAGCACTACTGAAAATGAGCCACATGCTTCCAGTGGAACCCATTTTGGTCCCTCATCTGTAGCTCCCAGAGGCACTGAATGCTTTGTGATTTAAACACTGCCCCCAAAGACTTGCAAATAAGGAAATGTGCATATTCACTCCATGCTCCCTGCCTTTATTTTCCCAGAGCATTCACAGCGAGGCTGGTCAGTTTCTCCTTTGCTCCCTGCTTGAGACTTCCTTTCTGGACCTAGACATCAATTTGTAAATATAAGCATGATTGTGTTTGCTCAGTCGTGTCCAACTCTTTGCGACCCCATGGACTGTAGCCCTCCAGGCTCCTCTGTCCACGGGATTCTCCAGGCAAGAATACTGGAGTGGGTTGCCATGCCCTTTTCCAGGGGATCTTCCCAACCCAGGGGTCAAACCCAGATCTCCCACATTGCAGGCAGATTCTGTACCTTCTGAGCCACAAGGAAAACCCTGGAGACAAATGTGGTGTCACAGAAATTGGATATCTGATACAGACAGCCCAATGACTCCTAAAACCAGCCTAAACAAAGGAAACCAAAGTGGATCAGAGTTGATGTGGCTGTGCTAAAGCCCGACAGCAAGAAATGCAATGCAGGTCTCCTTCCTGAGTCTAATGCAGTTTCCATTACAAAGTATGACACGTCATTCCATACTCAGATACAGAAAGGCATTTTCTAAAGCAAATATCAGACAAAGCCCCTAGATGGCTTTAACTGTGCTTGCTGCATGTGAAAAACTGTGCCAATTTCTTTTTTTTTTTAAAAAAGCTTTCTCAGATGTATAAGAATTTATAGATCTCACATATCTAAAGAGGCTCATTCTTTCAGTGGTCCTTCTAGAAAATCGGTAGACTTGCTCTAATTCACCACATTTTGGAAATTTCACTCTAGATAGAGTAGGGTCTGGTAAAGAATTCTACCCAGATGGTTCAAGTGAAAAGATTATGGGGATGCGATAACTTAGGTGAGGGCAGGTCTCAGCACGATGAGGTTCCCAGGACTAGCGACATTTCCAGTGCTGATTCAGAGAAGCCACTGGGTAACAATACGGGGGGGAATGCTGTTCCTCAAGTCCAGGGAGACACTATATCTGAGGCAAACTGCAGCCTTGGAAGGTCTTGTCCCCGGACAGAGATGTCCTGCTAAACCCAATCAACCTGCCTGACTTCAGACTCTACTACAAAGCCACAGTCATCAAGACAGTATGGTACTGGCACAGAGACAGAAATATAGATCAATGGAACAGAATAGAAAGCCCAGAGATAAATCCACGAACCTATGGACACCTCATCTTTGACAAAGGAGGCAAGGATATACAATGGAAAAAAGACAATCTCTTTAACAAGTGGTGCTGGGAAAACTGGTCAACCACTTGTAAAAGAATGAAACTAGAACACTTCCTAACACCATACACAAAAATAAACTCAAAATGGATTAAAGATCTAAATGTAAGACCAGAAACTATAAAACTCCTAGAGGAGAACATAGGCAAAACACTCTCCGACATAAATCACAGCAAGATCTTCTATGACCCACCTCCCAGAATATTGGAAATAAAAGCAAAACTAAACAAATGGGACCTAATGAAAATTAAAAGCTTTTGCACAACAAAGGAAACTATAAGTAAGGTGAAAAGACAGCCCTCAGATTGGGAGAAAATAATAACAAATGAGGAAACAGACAAAGGATTAATCTCAAAAATATACAAGCAACTCCTGAAGCTCAATTCCAGAAAAATAAACGACCCAATCAAAAAATGGGCCAAAGAACTAAACAGACATTTCTCCAAAGAAGACATACAGATGGCTAACAAACACATGAAAAGATGCTCAACATCACTCATCATCAGAGAAATGCAAATCAAAACCACAATGAGGTACCATTACACGCCAGTCAGGATGGCTGCTATCCAAAAGTCTACAAGCAATAAATGCTGGAGAGGGTGTGGAGAAAAGGGAACCCTCTTACACTGTTGGTGGGAATGCAAACTAGTACAGCCACTATGGAAAACAGTGTGGAGATTCCTTAAAACACTGGAAATAGAACTGCCATATGACCCAGCAATACCACTTCTGGGCATACACACTGAGGAATCCAGATCTGAAAGAGACACGTGCACCCCAATGTTCATCACAGCACTGTTTATAATAGCCAGGACATGGAAGCAACCTAGATGCCCATCAGCAGATGAATGGATAAGAAAGCTGTGGTACATATACACCATGGAATATTATTCAGCCGTTAAAAAGAATTCATTTGAATCAGTTCTAATGAGATGGATGAAACTGGAGCCCATTATACAGAGTGAAGTAAGCCAGAAAGATAAAGACCATTACAGTATACTAACACATATATACGGAATTTAGATAGATGGTAGCGATAACCCTATATGCAAAACAGAAAAAGAGACACAGAAGTACAGAACAGACTTTTGAACTCTGGGGGAGAACGTGAGGGTGGGATGTTTTGAAAGAACAGCATGTATATTATCTATGGTGAAACAGACCACCAGCCCAGGTGGGATGCATGAGTCAAGTGCTCGGGTCTGGTGCACTGGGAGGACCCAGAGGAGTCGGGTGGAGAGGTAGGTGGGAGGGGGGATCGGGATGGGGAATACGTGTAACTATATGGCTGATTCATGTCAATGTATGACAAAACCCACTGAAATGTTGTGAAGTGATTGGCCTCCAACTAATAAAATAATATTTTTTTTTTAAATGTAAAAAAAAATATAAATAAATAAACCACACACCCCAGCCTCTCTCTTCTTACCCTCCCTCTATCCAGTCTTCTGCCAGCACTTCACACTGGAAGCCAACTGGTAAGGAAGCTCTAAAAGCACATTAGAAAGTGAGTTGTTTATCCACTTTTCCTACCATCCAAAATTACTGCTGCTCGCAAAAACTATACCCACTCAAATTTGTAGAGATCAAATGTCCATGAGTTTAGCTGTTCTGGTTTAAATCCTTCACGTACATTAAGCCATATGGTACATAAACTGAAAATATTCTGTTGACTGGTGGTTGCAGTTGCAAATAAATGATCCATTTCTCTAGTTCTAAATGTATTCACTGTAACTACTGTATATAAGGTACAGGTATAATAATTCATAAGTGCTTTTCTACTTGGGTTTTTACCACAGGTCACTGTTCTTAAAATTCAAAAAACTAAGATCATTGCATCTGGTCCCATCACTTCATGGCAAATGGTTGAGGAAACAATGGAAACAGTGACAGACTTTATTTTCTTGGGCTCCAAAATCACAGTCGATGGTGACTGCAGCCATGAAATTAGAAGGCACTTGCTCCTTGGAAGAAAAGCTATGACAAACCTAGACAACATATTAAAAAGCAGAGACATTACTTTGTCAACAAAAGTCCATATGGTCAAAGCTATGGTTTTTCCAGTAGTGATGTATGGATATGAGAGGTGGACCATAAAGAAGGTTGAGTGCCAAAGAATTGATGCTTTTGAACTGTGGTGTTGGAGAAGACTCTTGAGAGTTCCTTGGACTGCAAGGAGATCAAACCAGTTAATCCTAAAGGAAATCAGTTCTGAATATTCATTGGAAGGACTGATGCTGAAGCTGAAGCTCCATCACTTTGGCCACCTGATGCAAAGAGTTAACTCACTAGAAAAGACCCTGATGCTAGGGAAGATACAGGCAGGAGGAGAAGGGGACGACAGAGGATGAGGTGGTTGGATGGCATCACTGACTCAATGGACATGAGTTTGAGCCAGCTCCTAGAGATGGTGAAGGACAGGGAAGCATGGCATGCTGCAGTCCATAGAGGTGGACATGACTGAGCAACTGAATAACAACAACAAATTGTTCTTAAATAAATCATTTCAAGCAAAATGAATTAGCACAGCCTGATCTGCAGGGCCCTTTTCAACCTTGCCAGGCATCATCTCTGGCAAGTCATCATGTTGGTCTGTCTGGTGTCCTGGGATTACACTGTATCACCAGCTTCTGCAGTGCTAAAGAAGTCCACCGAGTTGGATAAAGCCCATCCAGCTGTTCATCATCACAGACAAGGCATGTTCTTGCCACATCCATGTGTGGTGGAGCAAGCAGCAACGGCGTACAAGGAGTCAGGGCCTTGGTTCCTATTCTCTCTCAGTTGGATCTTAGTCAGCCCACTTAAATTCTCAAGGCCTCAGACTCCTCATCTCAAAAGCAAGCAAACTGACAAGATGTGTGAATTTCAAACTTTGTTGTTGCAGTAGAAGTGTGTTTTTATATAAAATATTATAGGGACACCTTTGTACTGTTGGTGGGAATATAAACTGATACAGCCACTATGGACTTTAGTATGGAGGTTCCTTAAACAACTAAAAATAGAGTTCCCATATTACCCAGCAATCCCACCACTGGGCAAATACAAATACCCTGAGAAAACCATAATTCAAAATAACCTATGTACTCCAGTGTTCACTGTAGCACTATTCACAATAGTCAGGACATGGAAGCAGCCTAAATGTCTATAGACAGAGGAACGGATAAAGAAGATGCGGTACATATCTAACACAGGGTAATACTCAGGCATAAAAGAGAACAAAATTGGGTCATTTGTGGTGATGTGGATGGATCTTCAGTCTGTCATACAGAGGAAAGTAAGTCAGAAAGAGAAAAACAAATATCATATACTAATGCATATATGTAGAATCTAGAAAAATGGTACAGATGAACTTATTTGCAAGGCAGGAATACGGACACAGATGTAGAAAACAGATATGTGGACAGGGGGGAGGAAGGGGAGAGTGGGATAAACTGGGAGATTAGGATTAACATATATACACTACCATGTGTCAAGCAGAAAGCTAGTGGAACACGACCGGATAGCACAGGGAGCTAAGCTTGGTGCTCTGTGATGACCCGGGGGTGGGATGGGGTGGGAGGGAGGCTCAAGAGGGAGGGAATCTATGTACCATTCATGTTGTTGTGTAGCAGAAACCAACACAGCATTGTAAAGCAATTATCCTCCAATTAAAAAAATAATAATAAATATTACAGGACAGCCTATTTACAAAAGAGATAGAGGTAGCATTACTCTGAGTTGAAGAAGGCTAAAGGGGCCTGGAATAGTCCTCACCAGCCCCCCCCCCCCACACACACACACCCCTCACTCAAAATCTCCAAGCAACACAACAGAAAATTTCCAAAAGGGGATGACCACTGACGGCCCATTTCTAGTCCAATTTCTTCAAATATTAGTTTCCCCCAATTTCATGGGATATAAGAGGGGAAATGCTTCATTTTGTTCTCATAAATGCATAAAATGCAGCAGCAAACTTTTATAGACTACAGCGCCAATGGTATAATAAGTTCATTGTCCCATAGTGGCTGCTACATAATTGTGTTCATTCCCTTTGTGTATTTTAGTAACGAGAGTATAATTGTCAGTGCTTATAATACATATAATCTCATTACTGTCACTTCCATTAGTATGATTTCACCTCAGCCTATCCATGGTATGTTCCACTTTCTCGCTCATTGAAAGACATAAAGAAATCGCCTTTCCTGCAACCAGATTTCAGTTTAATTCCTGGCAGTTGCCGTGGCTAATCACTGAGACAATGCCGTCTCCTTGTTTTCAATATGTCTAATCTACCATTTTGACACAATGCCAAGAAGTCAGCATCATACTGGCGTGGAATTTCCATGACCACATCCTTGCCTTCCTGCTAGAATAGTTCAGACTTGTATTTGGGGTAGAAGCTAATTTAGACATGCAGATGACTGCCTTCCTGACAGTGACTGTTTGGAGAACTGCAAGATTAGACACAATTATGTCATGCCTCCATTTTCTCATCTGTTAGTGGACGGATCTGACCTCTGTTATCCTCCTATATGCCTTCCTTTTTTAAATAGTTCTTATTATCTTTAAAAGAATCACATCAGGAAAACATCATAAACTTCTCTTTAACTTAAGTAGTTTCTTAAAATAATATATGCACAGAATTTTAAAAATCAGACAGCATGTGGTTTAGTCGCTAAGTCATGTCTGACCCTTTTGTGACCCCATGGACTGTAGCCCACCAGGCTCCTCTGTCCATGGGATTCTCCAGGCAAGAATACTGGAGTGGGTTGCCATTTCCTTCTTTAGGGGGTCTTCCCAATCCAGGGATTGAACCTGTGCCTCCTGCATTGCAGACAGATTCTTTACCGCTTGAGCCATTGGGGAAGCCCCATCAGACAGTATAGACTTATAAAAAATACCCCTCTTAAGATGCAGTGACTTTAGATTTCCTTAGTTCTTCTGAAATTTTTACATCTTATTTCTGTTTATCAATAAATGAATACTTTACATTTATGCATTTTAGGGAGAAGGCAATGGCAACCCACTCCCGTACTCTTGCCTGGAAAATCCCATGGACGGAGGAGCCTGGTGGACTGCAGTCCATGGGGTCGCTACTAGTCGGGCACAACTGAGCAACTTCACTTTCACTTTTTACTCTCACGCATTGGAGAAGGAAATGGCAACCCACTCCAGTGTTCTTGCCTGGAGAATCCCAGGGATGGGGGAGCCTGGTGGGCTGCCGTCTGTGGGGTCGCACAGAGTCGGACACGACTGAAGCAACTTAGCAGCAGCAGCAGCAGTATGCGTTTTAGGCATCATCTCTGGATGTCCTTCCTACTTGGTAGTTGAAACAGTAGCTCTCTTATATCACCCTCCTGCTTCTCCTTCCCCAAATTCCAATTATTGTGATATTTCAACTTTCATTGAATAGGGAGGCTGCTACCCATGTAATAGGCTCTCAGTTTTCCCTTCATGATCTTAGCATCTTACTTTCTCAAGTTCATTTAGTCAATTACTTCTTTCCAGTCAATCTGCCTTTCACTTTCCAAAATATTATGGATTTATGATTTATTTTTAAAGTATCTTTATGATAGCTTTTACTGTATTTTAGGGAGTAAAATTAGATATGTATGTTCAATATGTCATCTTAACATGGAAATTCTCTAAATTTTCTTGTTTGTTCATACTACCATAACACACCTCAGTCACTGCACACTGTTGATGTACCTCTTAAATGCCTCTCGAATCAATCCTCTCTTCCCCAAACCTCTACTGACTCCATAGTTCAGTTTTCTTCCCCTAGAAAGTTAAAACACTTCAGTGGTATGAGAACATGGTGAGCTTCCCAGTGGCTCCGTGGTAAAGAATCTGCCTGCCATCGCAGGAGACTCCTGTTCGATCCCTGCATTGGGATGATCCCCTGGAAAAAGAAATGGCAACCTACTTCAGTATTCTTGCCAAGATTCCCTGGACAGAGGAGCCTGGTGGGTTGGGCTATGGCCCATGAGGTCACAAAGAGCTGGACATAACTGAGTGACTAAGCACACAGAAAAGCTTAGAGAGCTGGACTTTGTATTAGTTTCACCCAGATATAAGTGAAATAACCCACTATCCTCTGTCTGGGATAGGTAGGGTGTAACAGCACCCTGGGTGTCATTCACAGGGAGTAAATCACATCAAAAGTCAACTAGATCTAGCCTTCAGTCCCACCAGACAATCAATAAACTGTGTACCGACTGCACGGATCCCCAACCTCCAGGATCCAGTGCTTGATGATCTCAGGTGGAGCTGATGTAATAATAGAAATAAAGTGCACAATAAATGTAACGTGCTTGAATCATCTGGAAACCATCCTCCACCCTGAGTCCCTGAAAAATTGTCTTCCATGAAACCTGTCCCTGGTACCAAAAAGGCTGGGGAACTGCTGGACTATAGTCATAGGTATCCTCTAAAAATACCAATGGAAACACTTCCTCACCCAAAGCCTGACATCCTCGGAAGAGCCCCATTGACAAAATAAACCTTTGCAGTGAGAACATAATGAAATGAGGATTGAGGGAACTCTTGAAAGATGAGTGTGGCTACTCCCACATTGAAATGACTGGAAGTGGAAATATAACATACCTAAAAGAATTTAGAGATTTATTAACCAAATAATTTGTATCTGGTCTAAACTAAACTTCGTACATTTCAAGAATTAAAGCAACTATCAGCCCCCACCATTCCACATAGACAGGAAATAAAATAAGATTTGCAATCTGCAAGAAGGGTGTGCTTTTGTTTTAAATTCTTAGTAAACAAAATATAAACCTATGATCAGATATAATAAGAAGGATACAATGCTACATCACCCAGAGATTCTGAATGTTGAGTCAGGGCAGTGACTGGATAGGGTCTCATGCTGCCTCCATGAGGACAGAGCAACTCTCCTGAGTGGTTAGAGGGAATGAAGAGGAACCTGGTCATCAGAGGGTCCAACTGTGGTGAGAATATTTACTGTTCTCTGACTATCCATGTGCTCTCCTGATTTCTCAGCTGCCTTGCTATCAAGTAGAACTGCATAAATACTGAGGCCACTGGAAGCAGATATGAGCTGTGTCACTTCTTGCTGAAGCATTTACTGACTGGCATGTGAGCCTTCTGTTCTTCCTTTTCCCCTGTGAAGGCTGTTAAGGAGGAAAGGACTTAAAACAGACTCCTGAGTCACGATCTGGAGGAGGGTTGCTTGGGAGAATCACCCTTGGACTTCCCTGATGATCCAGTGATTAAGACTCCACACTTCCAATGCAAGGAGTGCAGGTTTGATACCTGGTTGGGGAACTAAGGTCTCACATGTCATGCAGCCAAATAAACCAAAACAGAAAACAGAAGCCATATTGTAACAGACTCAATAAAGACTTTAAAAATGATCCACATCAAAAAAAAAAAAAAAAATTCATCCAGATGTACTGGTTTGGAATAAGCAAGAATGGGATTTCCATGTGCAAAGCCATTGAGATTTGGGGATTCCTCATTATCTCAATATGACTTAGCTTGTTCTTACTGATAATGAGGTATATTCTAGCTGTATCAAGCTGTATTTAGCTTGAAATATATCTTGATACAGGTCTGCACAACAGGTAGGGATATATATATGTGTGTGTGTGTGTGTGTATGTATATATATAAACAATGGTCTTAAAGACTATTTTTTATTTTTCCCAATTAGATATCTCCAGGAAATTCACTACTTCCTATGCCATTTATAAATATATAAATTTATATTTATAAATATACAAATGCATTATATAATTTTAAATATATATATATTTATTAAATACATTAATATACTTATAAATGGCACAGGGAGTAGCAAGTTTCCCATACCTAGAGATATTCAACTGGGAAAGAGAAATAATAGTCTTTCACATGGCATCTTTTTATTATATGGAGGACTGAATTAAAGAGGCCTTAAATATCTATGATTTTTAAGATCTGTTGTGATCCCATGCTTCTACTAGAATAACCATTCAAAGTTTAGGTTCTTCTAGTCTTTTGTCGTCTTAATTTGATTCTGTTCATTCTGAAAAGAGAAAATCATTTTCAAAGATAGATTTAGACTTTCTAAGAGTCTTTCACTTGCAAGATCAGGAGAAGTAAGGCCGAGTTCCTGAAATAGGTGTTTAAAGACAAGAGAAATGCTTGATGGTAAAAAAGAGAAAAGAAGTGATATAAAAGGGGAAACAGCTGGAATAATGCAGGTGAATGGGAGGGAACATGACGAGGAGAATGACATCAGCTTGGAACCTTGGGTAGATTGTTTACTCAAAGACATTACGAAAAAGGGAGAAGATGAAATTGAATAATAGGAGAACATCAACATAGACTATTCAATGCAACAGTAACTACGCTAATACTGTGCTTAAGAAATGTCATTCTAAATTACCTGACAATTGTATGGAACATGTGACAAAAGAAAAAGAGTTCAACCTGAATTCTTTTGTGCACTAATATGTTTGCATTTTAATGATGGACTGTTTGAGAGGCACTGAGGGGAAATCCAAAATCTCGAGAGTAATTATAGACACCATTCTCCTACATCAACCTGCAAATTTGTTCTCTTGTTCTTCTCTTTTACTTGCTAAATATCTCTCCTGAATTAATTCCTTTCTTTCTAAACCCACTACCAATACTGTGATCCTTTTGAAACTCATTTCCAGTCTGAATGAGCCAAATAAACTCCTCACAGCTCTTCCTAAACTTACCTTCATAATTTATTTAAGATTGTTTAATGTCCCTCAACCATAAACACTCCTTGAGGACAGAAACTTTCTCTCTCTTCATCACTGCTGGCCTTCCATTATCAAGTCAGTCTCTGAGATGTGGCAAGTATTCAATGATTATTTTTTTGATTGAGACTGATTTAAATGTTCTTCCTGCCCCTCTCTGACTTAGCTAATCCTTCTATTTTTCTATCAAAGCATCATGTTCATCTCATTCTCAGAACTTAACTGCATTTGTGATTTTTACTCTTTTGTGTAGACTTTTATTTGAAAGCAATTTCATATGGACATAAAAGCAGCAAAATAACTGAAACATCTCCCATATAACCCTCGCAGACTGTTCACTTGCTAAAGCTCTCCACACCTGCTTATAATTTTCTCTATGCATATATGCATATTGTTTTTTCTTGTTATAAACCATTTAAGTTGCAAACATAATGTCACTTTCCCCCTAAATACTTGTGAGCTTCCTACCAAGACATGTTTTTCTGTAACACAGTTAAAAGATAATTGTCAAGGTGACATTAACATAATACCATTGTTGTTGTTCAGTCACGGAGTTCTGTCTGACTCTTTGTGACCCCATGAACTGTAGCCCTCCAGGCCCCTTTGTCCATGGGATTTCCCAGGCAAGAATACTGGAGTGGGTTGCCATTTCCTTCTCTAATAATACCATTATCTATAAAGTATTCAGACATCATCAATCCAGTTTGCCCAAAATTTCCTCTCCTAAAAAAAAACACAAAAATTCTGCTTCAAGGCCCAACCCAGGAACACACATTGTACTTAGTTGTTATGTGTCTTTGTCTCCTTTGATTTGGAATAATCCCTCAATTTGTCTTTGTCTATTGTGACCTTGATTTTTTTTTAACCAACAAGGACCTCCTGTACAGTGCAGGGAACTCTGCTTAATGTTAGGTGGCAGCCTGGATGAGAGGAGAGTTTGGGGGAGAGTGGATACATGTGTATGTATGACTGAGTCCCTTTGCTATTCATCTGAAACCATCACAATACTGTTAATTGGCTACAGCCCAGTAAAAAATAAAATGTTAAAAAAAGAATAAGAAAAACAGTTATTTTGTAAAATAACCCTCAGTTTGAGTTTGTCTGATGTTCCTTATGGTCACATTTCAGTTACTTAATTTGCTGAAATATCAAAGAACTGATGTTTTTGCATCTCAATGTACTGTATCAGGAGACATACGATATTGACTTGTTCAACTATTAGTGACAGTAACTTTGATCATTTGGTTAAGATGGGAGAGTTGCAATTGGTAATTTATTTGTGTGATTAATCTGCTAATATATGTGTCACCCACTAGACTGTGCCTGGTGAGTCATAGACAACAGCTATTTGTGTTTACCACTCTATAGTCAGAGCTATGGTTTTTCCAGTAGTCATGTATAGACGTGAGAGTTGGACCATAAAGAAAGCTGAGCACTGAAGAATTGATGCTTTTGAACCGTGGTGTTGGAGAAGACTCTCTAGAGAGTTCGTTGGATTGCAAGGAAATCAAACCAGTCCATCCTAAAGGAAATCAATGCTGAATATTCATTGGAAGGACTGATGCTGAAGCTGAAATTCTAATACTTTGGCCACCTGATTTGAAGATCTGACTCACTGGAAAAGACCCTGATGCTGGGTAAGATTGAAGGCAGGAGAAGGGGACGACAGAGGATGAGATGGTTGGATGGCATCATGGACTCAATGGATATGAGTTTGAGCAAGCTCCAGGAATTGGTGATGGTCAGGGAAGCCTCGCGTGCTTCAGTCCATGGGGTCACAAACAGTCAGACACGACTGAGGGAGTGAACTGAACTGACTTTATGCCATAACTGAGCACAGTGTCCTCTCATATTAACAATGTAACACTCAGACAATAAAAAGGAAAATTAGCGAGTTTGCCAGAAGGTGGATACGGATATATGAGAGAAAAGCAAGTGCTATTTGCCTAAATGATGTGAAAACTTAAGTCCGTGAAGATCCAGCACACAGTTGCTTAGAAAACCTTATTCATAATCACTACAAACTGTAAATAAGCAAGATGTCCTTAAACAGGTGGATGGATAAACAAACTCAGGTAGGTTGATACAATGTAATATTATTCAGCAATAAAAAGGAATGAGCTATCAAGCCATGAAAAGAAGATCAATCTTAAGTGCATAAGTGAAACAAGGTGGTCCATAAAGGCTGTATGATTTCCACACGTGACATTTCTGAAAAAGCAAAGCTATAGAGAAAATATACAGATCAATGGTTGAAAAGATGGTGGATGGAGGACAGGAAGGGTTAAATAGGTTAAGCATAGTTGATCTTTTAGAGCAATAAAGATTTGATACTCTAATTGTATGTACATGACATCTTGCATTTGTCAATACCTATAGAATATTACAACACAAAGCATGACTTTTAATATTTGCAAATTTTTAAATGTCATTTAGGAGATTGGGGGACTCCTAAGGTGGAATGCAAATGTGAAAAACAAACGAATTATATTCCAAATTATGAAACAACTTTGATGAAGGAAGTGGAAGAAAAAGTGATGGCCTAATTAAGTTTGGAAATGAGTAAACTCTGTAAAACTTAATGCACAAGAAACTGTTCAGAAGCACCGTACTCTAGATATAAATTGATAGCACAAGTGGGTATGAGGTTACAATTCTGAAACTTCTATATATGCAAATTGGAATTAAACTATTAAGTAAATGCATGGCAGATGGTGGGAGACAGGTTTATCACTATTGGAGTGGGGATTTAAAGATAAGTAGGCAGAGACAAGAATGATTCATGTGGTAATAGATTAGAATTGGAGATATCAGTATGAATTCATATTTAGCTTCATATAGATAGAGATGGTTACAAGAATATATCTATCTATCTATCTATCTATCTATCTATATATAGATAGATAGATAGATATAAGCACATGGGGCTTCTTAAGTGACCAAGTGGTAAAGAATCTGCCTGTCAAAGCAGGAGACGCAATAGACTCAGGTTCAGTCCCTGGGTTGAGAAGAGGACCCTGACAGGCTATAGTCCATGGGGTCACAAAACAGCTGGACAAAATTAAGCAACTGAGCATTCATGCATGTAGATAGGTGGATGGATAGACAGAGATTTATATAATTAGGATATACACATATATTCCCTTGCTTTGTCATCTGTGAGGGTCAAGAGGCACATTGGATTCCAAGGTCTTCATTTCTAATACCATTCTTCAACAAAAAACATGACTGCCACATGGTCTTTAATTCATATGCCAACATTAGCCCATTAATTATAAGAACAACATACATAACTAAAGTGTTAATAATAGGGGAAGCTGAATATGGGATTTATGGGAACACTCTGAACTATTTTCACATTTTTCTATAAACCTATAACTGTTCTAAACACTAAAGTTTATTTAAAGACTAAAATAACCAGACACAAAAAGTGATACTTGTGTAAAATCTTATGTTGAGGAAAAACGCATTATCTTGAATTGCAAGCAAAGCACAAATGTGATCAAATTTCATATATGTATTTGAAGAACCACTGTCTTTGCAGATGATCTACCAATGCTACCTGGTTATCTGGCCTAATTCTGAAATGAGCCCATTCTTAATTTACTCAATCTTGGGGACAAAATTGTCTATAATAATGCTTACTCTGGAAAATAGCAGAAGACAAACTATCCCCTCAAGAGAGCCTTAAGAACTTTATATATTTTAGCCTGGGCCAAAATTAAAATGTATATAGCACATATCCAGTCATCACTGTGAGCCCTTTATGCAGCTTGAAAGAGAGCAGATTTAAGGGCAGGTTTCAGAATTGACCCTATAACTAAAAACTTGTACCTTTATCCAAGCAACTTAAGCTACCTTCTTACTATGCAAGTTCCTACACAAGGAGATGGTCTCTAAGATATTCCTCTTTTTGACTAAATCACCATCAATTTTCACAATAAGAGATACATACCAGCTCATCAAATATGGAGCACAGACATGTGCTGGCCCTGTGAACATAGAATAATCCTTGATCTCAACTAACTAGAATCCCTTCAAGTGATTTCTCTACATCTTCAAGGAAACAGAACATAAGAACTCAAGTTTTGGGAGCTGAAATGACTTTGTAAGTATCTTGGGAATAGTGTTTCTCAAAGTCTTGAAGCTTCAAATAAAATATGGAGAGATGACTACTTGCTCAAAAGCTGCAGGTTAGACAGTGTGAAGACCCAGTGGGCATTTCAGTGCCCCCACCCCATGCCCAAGTCCCCTTCTCTGACAGCATTCTAAAATTATCAGGCCATGAATGCGAAAGGATTATCCCATAAATTGTAAATTCTATTTTTAAAAATGGAAAAGCTTCTGTAATCTCTCTTTAAATTAGGAGAAACAGCTATTAATGGAAAAAAAATATTAAGGGTGGACTGCTACAATGTCATTAGTCTAAACCTGCTTCATCAGCAATGTATCTGGATTACCAGAGGCTGGGAAAACTTGGGATCTGTCAACTTTAAAGATTTGCTGTAAGATCTCTCACCATGTTGATTTCAAATTAAAATTTACGAAGATTCCATTGGATACTGCATAGGAAATGAATTCTGATTACACATTAGGGTTACCTGGAGAATTTTTTTAAAATCTTGTTTTCATCCAAATGTACTGAATTGGATACTAAAGATTTTCAAATTTCATAGTATGCACATTTTATCTAAGGAAAAGAACTACAAACAAATAGTAAACTATATGGTTAGTAAGTTTTCTTTTTATTTTGTTGTTCAGTCACTCAGCCATGCCCAACTCTGTGTGACCCTGTGGACTGCAGCACACCAGGCTTCCCTGTCTTTCACCATCTTTCAGAGTTTGCACAAACTCATGTCCATTGAATTGGTGATGCCAACCAAACTGTCTCATCCTCTGTCATCCCCTTCTCCTCCTGCCTTCAGTCTTTCCCAGCATCAGGGTCTTTTCCAATAAGTTGGCTCTTCACATCAGGTGGCAAAATATTGGAGCTTCAGCTTCAGCATCAGTGCTTCCAATGAATATTCAGGATTGATAACCTTTAGGGTTGACTGGTTTGATCTCCTTGCAGTTCAAGGGACTCTCGAGAGTCTTCTCCAACACCACAGTTCAAAAGCATCAATCCTTCAGTGTTCAGCCTTCTTTATGGTCCAACTCTCACATCCATACATGACTATTGGAGAAACCAGAGCTTTGACTAGACAGACATTTATCGGCAAAGTGATGTCTCTGCTTTTTAATATGCTGTCTTAAGTTTATCACAGCTTTTCTTCCGAGGAGCAAGCGTCTTTTAATTTCATGCTGCAGTCTCTGTCTGCAGTGAGTTTTCTTCTCATAGATGATATTCAGAGATCCTGAAACTATCGATGCTTTCAGTGTCCTCTGGGCTTTAACAAATATGTGCCCTGTAGTAATGAGCTAGATTTTGAAATACTGTATTAACTCATATTTTTAATATAAACAGATGGGTATAGACAGTTTGATAGATGTGTAAATAAATAAAAATATATAAATAAGTAAATACAGGGGCTTCCCAGGTGGTGCTAGTGGTAAAGAATCCACCACCAATGCAGGAGACGCCAATGCTATCCCTGGGTCGGGAAGATCCCCTGAAGAGAGAAATGTCACCCCACTCCAATATTGTTGCCTAGAGAATTCCATGGACAGAGGAGCCTGACAGACTACAGTCCATGAGACTGCAAAAAGCTGGACATGACTGAGCGACTGATCAAGTAAATATAAATAAATATGTGTGTGTGTATAGAGGGATACACACATATATATATTTCCTAGAGCCTAGAAGCAACATCAGACCAGCAGCAATAATATATAGAACTGAGACGTCTACTTCAAAGTGTTCTCCACTTGATGGGACCAGGGATTCATGAAGAAACATTTGATGCCTGAGCCATCACCACAGAGGTAAAAACATGGACACATGTTAAAAGGATAGAGAAATAGAGAAGCCAGCCTGAATAAACTCAGGCTACCTAGTCAGGGAAAATCTGATACAAAAAAAAAAATATATATATATATATATAGTAACAAAATAAAAAAATGTTATTACAGAATAACGCCAGTTTAGAAATAAATAAGGGAAGAAAGAGGGGAAAAGTCATCGTTTTACAACCACCAGTGTTATAAAACATTGAGGTAGGAACTGTCAGTGGATAAGTATCCAGTAGGTCAAAGATGGAGTGGAGGAAGTTTCTGTACATCATCACCTATACAGACCAACTATCACCTCACACAAATATACAAAAATGACTATCAAGTCTCAACTCATCTCAGGTGTTGAGAGAATGAAAGTGTCATCTACTCTATCTGATCAGTGCAGACAAGACATCTTTTCTGTAACAATTTTTCATATGGGGTCTTCACAGCTGCTTTTGATAAAATGAAAAGCATTTAATCAAAAGTTACTATGCACATCAAAATATTTTAAAAACTAAAATTGTGGGAAGTTACATAATGTGATAGAAAATTAAACCAAGGGAATGGAGTTTTAAAAATAAAATTCTAGACTTAAAAAAAATATGGAAAATTATTATTTCGACAGACCTAATGGCAGATTTAGATGTTGAAGAGGAAATGATCTACAGAATGTAAAAATGTCAGTAGAATATATATAAGTGGAAGAAAGAGAAACACAATATCGAAAATTCAGATAATACAAGAGAAATCAGTGATAGGAAGAGAATGACAGACAAGTTTAAGTGGAGAGGAGACAGAGAAGAGGGCAGAAGTAAAATCTGAAGATCTAACTAGCTGGCTATGGATTTTCCAAAACCTATAAAAGAGAAAACGTCCACAAACTCAAGATATTCTAGAAAACCCAAGCAAGTAAAATAAAAATAAAAACAAATATAACCACATCACAGTTAAACTCCTGAAAATCTGTAACAAAGAGAAAATCTTAAAAACAGAAAATAGAACACACTACCTTCAAAGGATGAACTAGAATATCTGAGAGCTTACTTCTCAAGAGAAACAGAAGAGTCAAGGAGATTACTAATGGAATATTTAATGTGCTAAAAGATGATAAATTCCAACCTAAAGTTCTAGACCTGACTAAATATACCTCAAAAAATTTAAAAATATATTTTCAAAAAATAAGAATAAACAATTCACTATCACACCTTCATTAAAATTAATACTAAAATTAGTTCCTTAGATTAAATTAGTCCTGATAAAAACACATAGTTCCAGGAAATACTAAATAGCAGGAGAAAAAAAAAACAAATGGGTGAACACTCATGAAAATTGATTATACAAACAGTAATGGTAATGTTTTGTGGAATTTATATGTGTGTATATATATGTGTATATATATATACATACATATATATATAATTTAGTTTCATGTCCTCAATAATCCAAAAGTTTAGAGTGGGCAAGCCTCAGAAAATAAAGAGTTGAGATTTGTCAGATTCTTTCCTCTAAGCACAGTGAAATTAAACTAGAAATCAATAAGAAAAATATAACTAGAAAATCTCCAACTGCTTGGCAATTAAGCAATATGCTTCTAAATTAGCCCATGGATTAACAAAATCAAAACGAAAATTGGAAAATGCTTTTTGCTAAATGATAATAAAATACAAAAACATCAATAATACATCTAAATTAACAGCTATAAATGCATATATTAGAATAGAAAAATCTAACCCCCCCCCCCCCCACACACACACCCAAAGAACAAGACAAGAAGCTAGAGAGGAATAAAGCAAATGAAAAATATCCCGCTAATTGTCTTAGTCCATTTCTGATGCTACAACAAAACACCAAGACTGTTTAGCTTATAAACAATATAAATTTCTTTGTCACAGTTCTGGAGACTGGAAAGTCCAAGATCATGGTGCCTTGAGGTTTGGTGTCTGGTGAGAGGTTCTCAGTTCATAGAGAACGGTCTTTTCATTGTGTTTTCACCTGTTGAAGAGATAAGGGAGCTCTGCCTTCTTTTATAGAAGAAGGCTCCTCACAAAGGCTCCTAATTTCTAATACTATCACCTTAGGGATTAGGATCTCAACATATAAATTTGAGACTACACAAACATTCCGATGACAGTAACTATTATTTACAAAGATAAAAGTTTCCTTCACAATGGAAATGCTTGGCAGATAATAGCTGAAGCAAATGACAAAACTAGCATCACTATTAATGGAAAAAACCGATCCCGTATGACCCTAATGTGATCAGAGAAAAATGTACAACTTCACCAATTTCAACTCTTGCCAAAATGTGTGATTTGAATCTCTAAATGAGAAATCAGTTCCAAACTGTAGGGGATTCAGCTACAAAGCTAGATTGAATTCTTTAAAATATCTAAGGCATGAAAAGATTCCTTTCAAGTGAGTTGAATGCTCTACGTCAGGGTCAAGAACTTTTGTAGAAGTTCAAGCAGTAGTAAATATTTCAGGCTTTGCCACATGATTTCTGCCACATGGCTCCTCAGTTTTGCTTCTGTATCACCAGATGTATTCATGGACAATACATAAGCGTATGAATATAGCCAAATCATTACCACTTTATTGACAGACGCTGAAATTTGATTTTCAATAATTCACAGAGTATTATTTCCATTTTTTTTCCTGCCATGTAAAATTGTAAATTCCATTCTTACCTTTCACATCACAACCAATAGGAAAACAGATTAGGACTATGGGCTGTAGTTTGCTAACCTGTATTCTTGAGTAATGGAGGCTGAAAAATCATGAAAATCAAGTGGAATGTATAATTTTTAGCTGAATCTTGATTTTTTTTAAGAAAGCAATAAGGTGCATTTTTGAAACAGTTGGAGAAATTTATAAATGGACAATATGTAATACACAAAATAAGTATATTGTTTATCAGTACTGGATATGTTAGGTATAAAAATGATATTGTAGTTATGGAGGAGAATATCCTTTTTTTAGTTAAAAGCATGTTGCAGATTCAAGAGTGAAGTGATTTGGGGGACTTGCCTGGTGGTCTAGTAGCTAAGACTCCATGCTCTCAATGAAGGAGGCCCAGGTTTGATCCTTTGTCAGAGAACTAGATCGCACATACTGCAACTAAGAGTCAGCAAGCCACAGCTAAAGATCCTATGTGCCATAACTAAGACCTGGTGCAGCTAAATAAATAAATTTAAAAAGAAATAGTAAAGTTACATGATGTCTATCACTTACTTTCAAAGGAACTAGGGAGATAAAAGAGATAAATAAATGTATACTTATGTGTGTGTATATATATGGAAGAGAGATGATGGAAGGCAGTTAGAAATGGAGATTAAGTAAATAAGGCAAAATATTAATAATTGAGAGCTTTAGGTGAAGGGAAAGGTGTTTATTGTGCTGTGGTATCACAATGACTGTGGGTTTGAAATTTGCATGATAAAAAAATTAGGGAAAATTAAAATAAAGATATCATATCCAAATTCCACCCCAGAATTCCAGATTAACTGGTTTATTTTCAGACTACAGGCCATGGTGTTTTCAACAGTTTCTAGTACACAGTATGGGTTGAGAACCAGTAAAACAGGAGAAAGAGGTCTATTAAGGTCAGAGAGATTCAAGTCTTGTCTGTCATCCACCTTCTGCAACTTCTTTTGAGTTATTTATTTCACTAAGCCTTAGTTTCCACGTCTATAAAATATGAACAATACTACCAATAGCACAGAGTTGTTATTATTGTAAAGCTAGAGCGTTACGGTAGAGTGCAAGACATTGCTTCATTGTTTTGGCCATGCCTTGTGGCATGTGGGATCTTAGTTCCCTGACCACGGATCAAAGCCCCTGACCGCCCCTCACAATGGAAGGGTGGAGTCCTAACCACTGGACTGCCAGGGAAGTCCCAAGATACTGCTTTTTCTAACACTGCCCCTACTTAACTGAGTAGGCTGCTGAGAAGATAGGACATCAAATAGGACTGAGCAATGGACCGAGAGCAATGCAATGACCAAGGATGAACAACAACTTCTGTTGCAACAAGAAGGGAAGACCTGGCCACTGAGAATAGCAAAAACTTCTGTTGTAAGCACACTGCATGGGCAGTTAGAACTGTGGGTAAAAGTGGGCTTTATCCCAGGAATGCAAGGACTCTTTAATATCCGCAAGTCAATCAATGTAATACACCACATTAACAAATTAAAAGATAAAAACCATATGATTATATCAATAGATGCAGAGAAAGCCTTTGACAAAATTCAACACTCATTTATGATTAAAACTCTCCAGAAAGCAGGAATAGAGGGAACATACCTCAACATAATAAAAGCTATATATGACAAACCCACAGCAAGCATCACCCTCAATGGTGAAAAATTGAAAGCATTTCCCCTGAAATCAGGAACAAGACAAGGGTGCCCACTCTCACCACTACTATTCAACATAGTCTTGGAAGTTTTGGCCACAGCAATCAGAGCAGAAAAAGAAGTAAAAGGAATCCAGATAGGAAAAGAAGAAGTGAAACTCTCGCTGTTTGCAGATGACATGATCCTCTACATAGAAAACCCTAAAGACTCTTCCAGAAAATTACTAGAGCTAATCAATGAATATAGTAAAGTTGCAGGATATAAAATTAACACACAGAAATCCCTTGCATTCCTATATACTAACAACGAAAAAACAGAAAGAGAAATTAAGGAAACAATACCATTCACTATTGCAACAAAAAGAATAAAATACTTAGGAGTATACCTACCTAAAGAAACAAAAGACCTGTACATAGAAAACTATAAAACACTGATGAAAGAAATCAAAGAGGACACAAACAGATGGAGAAACATACCGTGTTCATGGATTGGAAGAATCAATATTGTCAAAATGGCTATTCTACCCAAAGCAATCTATAGATTCAATGCAATCCCTATCAAGCTACCAACGGTATTTTTCACAGAACTAGAACAAATAATTTCACAATTTGTATGGCAATACAAAAAACCTCGAATAGCCAAAGTAATCTTGAGAAAGAAGAATGGAACTGGAGGAATCAACCTGCCTGACTTCAGACTCTACTACAAAGCCACAGTCATCAAGACAGTATGGTACTGGCACAAAGACAGAAATATAGATCAATGGAACAGAATAGAAAGCCCAGAGATAAATCCACGAACCTATGGACACCTCATCTTTGACAAAGGAGGCAAGGATATACAATGGAAAAAAGACAACCTCTTTAACAAGTGGTGCTGGGAAAACTGGTCAACCACTTGTAAAAGAATGAAACTAGAACACTTTCTAACACCATACACAAAAATAAACTCAAAATGGATTACAGATCTAAATGTAAGACCAGAAACTATAAAACTCCTAGAGGAGAACATAGGCAAAACACTCTCTGACATAAAATCTCAGCGGGGTCTTCTATGACCTGCCTCCCAGAATATTGGAAATAAAAGCAAAACTAAACAAATGGGACCTAATGAAACTTAAAAGCTTCTATACTACAAAGGAAACTATAAGTAAGGTGAAAAGACAGCCCTCAGATTGGGAGAAAATAATAGCAAATGAAGAAACAGACAAAGGATTAATCTCAAAAATATACAAGCAACTCCTGAAGCTCAATTCCAGAAAAATAAATGACCCAATCAAAAAATGGGCCAAAGAACTAAACAGACATTTCTCCAAAGAAGACATACAGATAGCTAACAAACACATGAAAAGATGCTCCACATCACTCATTATTAGAGAAATGAAAATCAAAACCACAATGAAGTACCATTACACGCCAGTCAGGATGGCTGCTATCCAAAAATCTACAAGCAATAAATGCTGGAGAGGGTGTGGAGAAAAGGGAACCCTCTTACACTGTTGGTGGGAATGCAAACTAGTACAGCCACTATGGAAAACAGTGTGGAGATTTCTTAAAAACCTGGAAATAGAACTGCCATATGACCCAGCAATACCACTTCTGGGCATACACACCGAGGAAACCAGATCTGAAAGAGACACGTGCACCCCAATGTTCATCGCAGCACTGTTTATAATAGCCAGGACATGCAAGCAACCTAGATGCCCATCAGCAGATGAATGGATAAGGAAGCTGTGGTACATATACACCATGGAATATTACTCAGCCATTAAAAAGAATTCATTTGAATCAGTTCTAATGAGATGGATGAAACTGGAGCCCATTATAGAGTGAAGTAAGTCAGAAAGATAAAGAACATTACAGCATACTAACACATATATATGGAATTTAGAAAGATGGTAATGATAACCCTATATGCAAAACAGAAAAAGAGACACAGAAGTACAGAACAGACTTTTGAACTCTGTGGGAGAAGGTGACGGTGGGATGTTTCAAAAGAACAGCATGTATATTATCTATGGTGAAACAGATCACTAGCCCAGGTGAGATGCATGAGACGAGTGCTCGGGCCTGGTGCACTGGGAGGACACAGAGGAGTCGGGTGGAGAGGGAGGTGGGAGGGGGGATCGGGATGGGGAATACGTATAACTCTATGGCTGATTCATGTCAATGTATGTCAAAACCCACTGAAATGTTGTGAAGTAATTGGCCTCCAACTAATAAAAAAAAGAAAAAAAAAAAAAAAAGAACTGTGGGTAAAAAAAGTGTAGGACATTGCATATTTTTTTTTTTTGCCTTATCCACATAGCCTGTGTACTATTAATTTCCAATTTCTTTTCTTTAATTTGTATTTTCAAACCTTACTCATTCTGATATATGTTCTAGTTTAATTCTGATAAAATTAAAATGTATAAAACTTAAAACTAAAAACATTCCATGTATCTAAACGCATCTCACAAACTCTAGCAAAGAATGTGTAATACCTTGGGAAACATGATTATTCATATCCTGTTAAGAAACTTAAAAGTCTTCCCTGGTAGCTCAGATGGTAAATAGTTCACTTGCAATGCAGGAGACCCCAGTTCGATTCCTGGGTTGGGGAGATCTTCTGGAGAAGGGAGAGGCTACCCACTCCAGTGTTCTTGGGCTTAGATGGTAAAGAATTTGCCTGTAATGTGGGAGACCTGGGTTCTATTCCTGGGTTGGGAAGATCCCCTGGAGGAGGGCATAGCAACCCACTCTAGTATTTTTGCCTGGAGAATCCTCATGGACAGAGGAGCCTAGGAGGCTACAGTCCATAGGATTGCAAAGAGTTGGGCATGATTCAGCGACTAAGCATAAGAAAACCAAAAAATAAATAAATAAAACACATAGCAATCTCTTAATGGTGTGACTTTAACAACAACAACAAAAAAAACAGGTTTGGAAATGACAAATGTCACATTCCTTCAAAATTGCTGAGATCAGAGTTAAAGGGTATAGAGGGACGGACAGCATGCAGAGCTGGCCAGCATTTATTAAGTGATCACAATGTATCTGGCTCTATGTTAATTTTATAAACAAAACATATTCTTACTGTTATTAAGCATTTTTATCTTTAACTGCACAAATACTATTTCATTTAATGCTCACAGCATCCCTAAGAAGTAATTATCTTTGTATCAAAGGTGTGAGGCTTAGGTGCGAGGCCACGTAGATGGTACTCAGTAGGATGTGATCTGTTTGTTCATGTAATTTCAGGGCTCAACATATTAGTGACCACGATGTGCTACTTCACTAAGTAGGAAATCTTAAGTCCTTTTGATTCTGTTCATTCACAATGAGTCAGTCTTCTGGGCACCAGTCAGTCTCTAAAACTACATTCTTGAATTGTAATCATTTAGATCATAGATTACTCTTTAATAAGTGATAGATGCATGCTCCATAGGAGATCAGGAGACATGCACCCCACATGCATGATGATTCATCTGCAGGAAAACACCTCACTCCTATAGTTTTGGAGAAGTCAATCAGCTTACACCAGAGATTAGATACTCTATCTTCAGTTTTATACAAATGGAGAAACAACATAAGCTTTGATAATATCATTCACCCATCTACTCATTCATTGATATACTTTTACAGATCCATGTATTTTCTCATTCATCCATCCAGTCATCCATTCATATATTTATCTATTTATTCTTTAGCCCATTAATTTCTCCAATAACTTATTCAATATTCCAGTCAAAAAAATATTTATTGAGTCCTTATTATATGCCAGGTACCTTCCTAGAAGCTGTGCTACAGAATTAAACAAAACATCTCTGCCTTCAAGGAACATAGCTCTACAGGGAAAGACAATGAAAAAACAACAAAAAGCATGTAAAATATATAGCAAAATAATCTGTAGTTAGTGTTAAGAAGAAAAAAAGAGAAATAAACAGGATGTGGAATAGCCAGTGGTGGGTAGAATGAAGGTGGTAGAAGTTTAGATAAATGACTAGAGAAGCCATAACTGAAAAGGTGATTTCTAAGGTGACTTTTAAAATCAACATCTTAACAGGAACAAAGAAAGCAAGTGAAAAATACTCAGGCACGTGTGTGTTTATATACATATATATGCCTATGAACATATATGCATACACATACATATATATGTATGAATATATATACATGCAAGTAAGTATATATGTACTGTGTGTATACATGTATAGGTCACTGCATTCCCCCCTTCACTGAGAAGGTTGGGGATATACATATACACTAAACATACATATATGCATAAATATATGCACACGTATATCTATTTCAGCTGAATTAAACAGTGACACTGTTGATTTTACTCTGGGATAGGCACAGGGTCAGCAAGAGTTTATGAAGTCATAATGACCACCCATAAAGTAGCACTGACTTCTGTCAGCAGAGGTCCAAGTAAAGTTTTTGAGTACCGGATCTGGGTCAGAGAGTGACATGATCTAACTCATCTCTTAAAAATTTTACTTTTACTTCAAGGATGCAGATACTCTCAGATGCAAATAAAGGTCTTCCATGCCATCCCCATCTCTTCCTGGAATCTCATATTAGCTGGAGACACTGACTTCTATACTTGTGAGATACACAACCCTGAGCAAGATGTTATATTTCAAAGCCTTATGGGCTGGTGCATCGACATGTCTGGTTAAGAAACTGAAAAATAATTGAACCAGCTCAGATCCCTAGCACCCAATTGTCACCTGGATTAAATTCTCTGCCTTTCCCAATGACAGTATTCCTGCATCTAATTTCCATTTGCTCTGTTCTGTTAGCTAGGAACTACACTTGAAAACAACAAGGGGCATCTCTGGCTTTGAAAACTAGCCTGCCATTGAGAAAAGTGGAGTTAATTACTTACATGAAGTGACTGAATAACCAAGGGAATGGTGCTAATACACTGGCTTTACAGTAAAAGGGTTTTGTTGGTCCCTTGATGAGACACTGCATAACACACAAAAGGCAAATTTAGAGCTTAGAAATGTCAAAATATCAGCCCACCAAAGGAGCTATGACATCTTAATGAGCTATTTCAGGAAGCTCATTGCTCTAGCAGTACGATGGACTACATTTTTATTCAGTTTATTTCCTAGAGCTCCAAAAAAAGAGAGATTTGACTAGACTGCCATCCTTTTTGCACCTGAAAACATCAAAAACCTTACATGTTTTCATGTGGCTTACCTCTATTTTTCCTCTTATTCCCCAGCTAGGCAACAGTAACAATGCTTTTTGTGGAACCATGTCATAGCTACTCACCAAGCCAGGAAAGCAGTGAAATTATCCATTATCTTTGATAAGTATGGTCACTGAGGGACAGAGAGCCATTTTCAGTACCTCCTTCTCCTAGTTCTCATCTCCTGGAATCCATAAAAATCAGTCCTTGGAGAAACTAACAGGATGAAGTTTCCCTGGATTTTAGGGAAAAAATGGAGTTCCTTTCAAGCGGTCCTCAGTAGACAGAATAATAACCCTCTTCACCTTCCCATCAACCCCAAGATTTTCACACCCCAATCCTCAGAACCTGAGAATATGTTGTACATATTCAAAAGGGGCCTTTGTAACTGAAACTAAGGCTATAGATTGTTGGATTCAGGAGATTAGTCAAATTATCCAGATGGATCTAATCACACAGGCCCTTTAAAGAAAAATACAAAGGCAGAAAAGTCAGTGAGAGAAATGATACAAGAGGCAGGAGATACTGGAAGTGTAAGAGGGACTTAGCCTGCTTGGGCTTTGAGGATGGAGGGAGGGTCCATGAGCCAATGCATCAGGGAAGCCTCTAAAAATTAAGATCAACCCAATTGATCTCAATTGACAGGGGCTGACAGGGGCTTCCCAGGTGGCATTAGTGATAAAGAACCCACCTGCCAATGTAGGAGACATAAGAGATGCAGGTTCGATCCCTGGGATGGGCGGAGCCCCTGGAGGAGGGCATGGCAACCCACTCCAGTATTCTTGGCTGAAGAATCCCATGGACAGAGGAGCCTGGCTCAGAGTCAAACTCGACTGAAGTGACTTAGCATGCATACACAGCTGACAGCACAGAAACGGAGACCTCAGTCTCAGAACAAGGAACAAACTTTTGCCAACAACTTGAATGAGCAGAAAATGACTTTGCCCTACAGCTTCAGAAACAAAGATTCCTGGGGACCTTTTAACCCAGTGATGCCTATGTTGGACTTCTGACCGTTAGAACTGTAATATAAGAAACCTGAGGTAGGGGAAGAAATCTGTGTTGCTTTAAGTCACTAACTTTGTAGTAGTATGTTATGGAAGAAAGAGAAAAGTAATTTTCAGGGAAACAATAGCCCTCACGTACAAGCCATCAGCTGGCCGCCAGTTAAACAAAATATCATTCATTTCAATACTTCTGGAAAACCTGGCTGTTCTCCACTATGATTGCTTACATTGTTCTCTAGCCGGGCACTTAACAATTAAGGGGTCATTGTTGAACACATTTTTGCCTTACAACCTAACCTCTAGCAAAAGGATTCTAATCTCAGCATAAAGGATTAGGTGGGAAAATACCTCATATTCACATTAAGTCCTCAACAATCAACTTGAGTTTGAACAAAAATTCAATTATTCCTGCAGGTCAGAGTTAAATAGAGATACAACTTGGAGTTTCGCCAGCTTCCAAGGGTGAATCTTGACCCAGAGATCTCCTTTCAAATGGACTCACAGCCAACTCTGACCCTCCAGGCCAGGAGACTGCCTGTAAATTGCTCCTCCCCAGGGCTCTGCAACACTTCCCATTCTTACCTCATCCTCTGTTCAATCCTCTCAGACACATGTTCCTAACACCTGACTGCACAAGTTTCATACACAGTCTCAGTAAGGTGTGAACTAATAACAACTTAAAATGACTATTTACTAGAAAAATTTCAAGGAACTCAGGGCTCTAAAATGCAAAGGAGCATTTCTTTCCAACTGAGAAATACAGCCACTCTGACACACAGAAGATAGTTTAGAACACTCTACGAATCTATCATGTAATCATGATGCTTTAAGTTACAAAATCATATTGGTCATGGAAAAGATCTCCAAGATAGTGAAAAGGCATTTTGATCCAACCCCTTTAATTAGCTACTGGGGAAACACAAGCTAGAAGATGTTCAGATGAATCAGCAATGATGGAGTTGGTGGTTTTTCCTTCAGCTCTCCTATGATTTGCACTTTCCTTCATTCATCATTCATTCACCCAACAAATACTGAATTTGTTGAGCACCTGCCAGACACAGGTTTAGCCCCTGGGGATTTAGTCATAACAAAGCATAGTGCTGTGAAAATATTTTGAACTAGAAATCAGTCTTCTGGTTTTCCAATGTTCCTTTTAACATACCTATAATTACCTATTTCTCCATTGAGCTGTGTATATATCTTAACTATAATTTTTCCAACATTCTCTTTCTGGTGGAGGGGGTCACAATTAAGATCATCCCACCTAGAAGTTTTTGTACTAGTCTAGTTTTTATAACCTTATATAAATAGCCAAGGGCTTCCCTGGTGACTCAGATGGTAAAGAATATGCCTGCAATGCAGGAGACACAGGTTCAGTTCCTATGTCAGGAAGATCCCCTGGAAAAAGGAATGGTTATCCACTCCAGTATTCTTGCCTGAAGAATTCCATGGACAGAGAATACTGGCAGGCTACAGTCTATGGGGTTGTGAAGAGTTGGACACGACTTAGCGACTAACACTTAAACAGCCAAAGAATACACATTATGTCAAAGCAGCAAACAGAAATCAACAAAATAGTACTGTAAGCAGTTTTTTTGCAGGAAACCCCTTTCATTTTATCAACTTAGCAAAGCTACATTGCAACTAACTTTTAAATCAGGCACAGACCATGCTCTACCCATTTCTGGTCCTAGCACCCCTTTCAAATCTTTTGATCACACAATACCTTGTTGTTGGTTATTTCTGAAGAGGAAACAAGTAGAAATGAAGAGTAAGTAATTAACAAATGACCAGCTCTCCTTTCTGTCAGTAATCTCATGAACAAACTGTGTGAAAAAAATATCATCTAAATAAAGATCATAAGAAGTTGACAAGCCTGCATACAGTGGGGGATGGAGAAGACTGACCACCCCGATCTCAAGGATCAATTGATATTACTTCCGTTTTTCACTTTACAAACTTTCAGGGCCCAGGAGAATCTTTGGACTTGGTTTCTGTGGACATGAAGTCCACCACCTTCCCAGATTGCCAGAATTCTGATTAAAAGCATCTTTCCTTTCTACCAACATCTGCCTGTCTCTCATTTTGATTTTTGAATGGCGATCCGCCCCGGACACAAGTTAGGTAACATTATGGTGTACTTACCACATAAGAGCATCAGCCTAAGAGCTCATGGTCATTCAACAAAGTAGAAGACAGAGTCCCTTTTATCAGGAAGTAAAAGTCTATTTAGGGGTGTAAAATAAGCATCTTGAGATGGAACACTGAAGACAGGAATAGTTACACCCAAGCAAGAAAGTACAGAACCTGTACAAAATAAATTCTAGTTCAGAGAAGGTTTCCCAAGGAGGGTCTATGACCTAGATCTTCAAAATGGTTAGAATAGAGTTGCTAGGGATGGATATGTACTGAATTTCTTTTCTTGCCTTAAACCTTCAAAAAAATAAAAATTTCTGACTGCACTTTACAGCCTGTGGGGTCTCAGTTCCCCAGGTGGATATCAAACCTGGGCTGTCAGCAGTGAGAGGGTGGAGTCCTAACCACTGGATCGCCAGGGAATTCCAAATATGTGAGGAATTTCAGTGGAGAAGAGTAGTATGAGAAAAATTAATGGGGAAGTAGAAAAGCCTAAGACGCTATCTGGGAATAACAAATAGATGAATTTGGCTCTGTAAGGGACAGAGTTATGTTATGGGGTATGGGGAGGAAGGGGGGATAAAAGAATTTAAATATGAGTAGGAAATCTTTTCTATCTTAAAAGTGTTAGCTAGAAAGCAAACTCTTGAATCTTGCCTCCTTCCCTTGGATTCCTGCTGCTCTCTTCACATCTTGTCTACAGGCGAGCTCTTCCCCATGAACAAAATTTTCTGCCTCAACTTGAATGCCTTTGCCTCAACCATAAGGGCTACTTCAAGCCATACGAAGAATACAAACTTCCTGTAGAGCAAATGAATGCCACTTACGTGAACATTATTTCAGATGTGTGCAAATACTTTATGTTTAACTGTTGGAATTCATAGGATCCCTTTTCATTATTTTTTCTCAATCAAAGGAACTCTGACTAGAACGGCAGCATAGAGATGCTGAGAGACCCTCCTAAAGAGGGAGAGTCTTCATTGCTCTATCACCACAACTGGTAGCTTTTGGTTTCATGATCTACAAAGGAGTCATTGCAGTCTCTCTGGATTTAGAAATAGTGACATTTGTCTTCCCTCTTGGAAAAAAACACATTCAATTTATTCAAAAATTACTGAACAAACTTCCTCAGATCCTGAGGATCAGTGGTCCTCAAGTAAAAATATGCACCCATGGGCAGCCCATACCTGTGAATGTATGTACTTAAACCTGACAGAACACTGAAGTCTAGAATGATATTGAGCCTTGCATTATGTGCATGAATAATCTTATTGCTCTATCCCACCAGCAGAAGATGCTGTAGCTGAAAGTCTACCGTAAGCACTAAAAGTTTGCTGTAAAACATAGCATCTTATATCTTTATCAGTAACTGATCACCCCAAATGACACTCATAAAGTTAATCTTCTAGATCTCACTTTTCATACCTTTATTAGTAGAATAATGGTAGGTCTTCATGAGACAAAAACATATAAGCTCCTCAGGTTTCCATGAGATTGAGCACAAAAGATATTAACCATGAAACAGGGCATAAGAGGGTTTAAGATAGTTTATGTTTGCTCCATCTGGTCAATGTGAAAAAATGACTAGTTCTGAAAATAAGATTACCATTTTTTCAGAAAGATAATCACACTAAGTGATTGGGAGCAGCTCTTTCAGTAATGTCTCATTTGGTTCAGTTTCTCTAGGTAAGCCTGAGGTGGGAGGGAGATAGGACCCCCCAGTGTGAAGCAACAGGAGATTCATTCCCTGTGAACTGCTCCGCTGAGACAAGAACAGCCAGACAATTGGGTGGGAGGCGGGGCCCTGCCCAGACCCCACATTCCTCATTCTGGAAGTCAGGAGACCTCCCAAACACACAGGGGGAGAAAGGCTCCTTGGAGATCAAAGGGGAGTGATGCCAAGAATACTCTACCCACAGGCCTCTTGGCTAGAATTCATCTTGGCTAAGAGAAGTGCAGGCGCACATAGGGGACACCGAGATATACAAAATACAGCCTTAGAGCCAGGTAAAGCAGGATGGTTGGTCAAAGGAGACTTGGAAGAAATGCCACATAAAAGGAATTCAAACTGTCAAGAGGGTGTGACTCAGGGACTCTTTCTCTGAGTCTGCCTGTATGTGTCCATGTGTGTTGAACTCTTTTCCTCCTAATAAACACTTCACTTGCTTCACTATTTGCTGTCTTTGTGGGAATTCTTCTCTGCTTCTCTGCAGCCAAAAAGCCAGGGCCTTGTTACTACCCTTGTCTAAAGACCAGAATTCTGTGCTTTCACCACCAGGACCCAACCTCCGTCTCTGGCCAGGGAGTGAAGCCCTGCTTCAAGCCACTGTAAGCCAATCCCACCCGAGATCAAGCCTAGTTCAGGAATCATACTGACCAGAAGGGAATAGCAAATCCTAATTCCCAAGGGAAGAGATTTTTACAAATTTAGATTTCCTCCCTGGCTTAGATGGGAAGTCTTCTATTCAGGCTCCTCACAGGTTAGGCAGCTTCTTGGACATGCACAGGGCTCTGTGCTCAGGAGGATCTCTCACTGAGCTTAATATTCTACTGCCCTGTCTTGAAATTGTTAATAGCTTTTTAACAGGAAGCCTTGATTTCATCTTGCATTGAGCCCCACATGTTCTGTAGCTAATTTTACTCATAGAAACGTTATATCAAAATGCTTTTGGCTGCAAATAAGATTTTCAAGCTGGATTTAGAAAAGGCAGAGGAACAAGATATCAAATTGCTAACATTCGCTGGATCATAGAAAAAGTAAGAGGATTTCAGAAAAACATCTACGTCAGTGTCACTGACTATGCCAAAGCCTTTGACTGTGTGGATCACAACAAACTGTGGAAATTCTTAAAGAGATGGGAATACCTGACCACCCTACTTGCCTCCTGAGAAGTCTGTATGCAGGTCAAGAAGCAACCGTTAGAACCAGACATGGAAAAAAGAACTGGTTCATAATTGGGAAAGGAGTACATCAAGGCTGGATACTGTCACCCTGCTCATTTAACTTATATAGGGTACATCATGCGAAATGCCAGACTGGATGAAGCACAAGCTGGAATCAAGATTGCCACGAGAAATATCAATAACCTCAGATATGCAGATGACACCATCCTTATGGCAGAAAGCAAAGAGGAACTAAAAAGCCTCTTGATGAAAGTCGAAGAGGAGCATGAAGAAGGTGGCTTAAAAACTCAATATTCAGAAAACGAAGATCATGGCACCTAGTCCCATCCCTTCATGGCAAATAGATGGGGAAACAATGGAAAGTTTCTCAATGAGAGACTTTATTTTGGGGGGGCTTCAAAATCACTACAGATGGTGACTGCAGCCATGAAATTAAAAGAGGCTTGCTCCTTGGAAGAAAAGCTATGAGAAACCTAGATAGCATATTAAAAAGCAGAGACATTACCCAACAAAGGTCTATATAGTCAAAGCTACAGTTTTTCCAGTAGTCATGTATGGATGTGAGAGTTGGACCATAAAAAACGTTGAGCACTGAAGAATTTATGCTTTTGAACTGTGTTGTTGGAGAAGACTCTTGAGAGTTCCTTGGAATGCAAAGAGATAAAACAGTGAATCCTAAACGATTTCAGTCCTGAATGTTCATTGGAAGGACTGATGCTGAAGTTCCAATACTTTGGCCACCTGATGCAAAGAACTGACTCATTGGAAAAGACCCTGATGCTGGGACAATACCCTGGAGAAGAGAATGGCTACCCACTTCAGTATTCTGGCCTGGGTAATTCCATGGACTGTACGGTCCACAGGGTCGGAAAGAGGTGGACATGACTGTATGTAAGGTCTGATGCTGGGAAAGATTGAAGGCAGGAGAAGGGGACAATAAAGAATTAGATGGCTGGATGGCATCACTGACTCAGTAGACATGAGTTTGAGCAAGCTCTGGGAGCTGGTGATGGACAGGGAAGCCTGGCGTGCGGCAGTCCATGGAATCACAGAGTCAGACATGACTGAGTAACTGAACTGAACTGAAACCCAACCAAAATCAGCTGAGCCCATAAGAAAAACTTCTCTTAAATTGTAAGAAATCTCAAAATAGGTTAGCCCAAGACTTCCATAACTCGGTGATATCACCAACCAGGCACAAAAACTGTTACAAAAGCTTTTATGTCCCTATGTCCTATTTTAAGACATTAAGAATCTCATGTGAACATTGCTCTCAAAGGTATTAGATGCTACAGTATTTTGAACATGACAAACCAGATATGCAGTCAAATCAGATAACACAGCTTTTTATGATGTTGGTGATGGGATATAGAACAAACCAAGCTCTAGATCTTGAGTACAATTACAAGGTTGTTAGTTGCCTGGACTAGCTAGACTCCTCACCTTATTCATAACAGTGAAGGAAACTGCATAATCTTTCTAGTGAACTGCATGCACCAATTATCAATGAAAATTATGTCCAAAATTCCCTCTATTAGCTAGAAACCTTTCTTGTATTAATTTTGGTAACAATATTTGAAATCATTTCACAATTCCCACAAACACCATGGATTTGTTTTAGAGACTATCAAATGTTGTTTGTTATTTTTGCTGTTTAGTCACTCAGTTGTGTCTGACTCTTTGCCACCCTGTGGCCTGCGGCCCACCAGGCGCCTCTCTCCGTGGAATTTCCAAGCAAGAATATTGGAGTGGGGTGCCATTTTCTCTGCCAGGGGATCTTTCCAACACAGGGATCGAACCCGTGTCTCCTACATCTCCTTCATTGGCAGGTGGATTCTTTACCAATGAGCCACCTGGGAAGCCCTAATACATTAATATAATACATACAACATAACCCAATCCTTTTAAAAGTAAGGAAAAGCCATTCAGCTTTTTTCATATATCATTATCCAATACTTGAATACCTTTCCCTTACCTAGCCAGTAACTGGCAAGACTCACTCAGAAACCAGAACAAAGGTCAGATTCTCCGAAGGAGCTACCCAATGAGAGGTAAACAAAATAAAAGTTCAGGAAGAAAAGAGGTGGGCTATCAATGGTTATAGGAATTGTAACCCATAGTAACCACTATGTCCTGATCTTGTCCCTTATGGAAAATTATCTTACCAAAGTTAATTCAATTCTAAATACTCTTGCTCTACACAAACGTACCTGAATCAGAGTAAGTCCATATGCCTCCAAAGGTCAATTATCTCACCCATCGTAGCAGGGGGGAACGTGTAAAGATGCTCTGAGCAGTAAGATAGGGAAGATGGTTTCAAGACAGACCAGCCTGGGTGCCAGTTTTCACACTTCGGGCAATTAAACTGAAGCCAAATGGGAACAGGTTTGAGAGTGGGATTCCTGACTGCTTCCTATCAGTTGTCAAGCCCTGAAAAAGTCCTGTGAGTCTCAGGTTATCAGTTTTACTACCTGCAAAGCAGATGTCACAAAAGGAGCTGCCAGCACAAGATGCATGTGACCACAGAATGAACATACCATTCTAACCACTGTGTCTGACACCCTGGCAAACATTCAGTTAATGTGCCTCTACTTACGTAAATGTTGATAGTTCTGAAGACAGCCGTTAGCACCGGGTGGAGAAGGCCTCAGTGCAAAGATATGCTTGTGATTGCTTGTAATGGATGATCTGAAGTTAGAACTGGCTGTCCTCTCAGCAGAAATGCTCATGTGGAGACCATACTGAAGTTATCCTGGAAAGGGGGTGGGTGGGTGTGTGTGTGTGTGTGTGTGTGTGTGTGTGATGTGCTCCTATGTGGATATATGGGTGGGAAGGGAAAGTGAAGAGTGGGTGGTGACCAGCCATTCTTGTTAATCCTTGAGAACAATATAGTCAATTGCAAACTAAACTAACAGTCAGTCATTTTCAAATTGTTTCCAACACAGTAGTAAAGATTAATGAAACCTGCCCACTTAAAATACTTGACTTATATGCAGAAAATACTAGTTTAGTATCTGAAATTGGAATTTCTCCACAAACAGAGTACTAAAAGAGTTCTCCAAATTATATATTAGTTTTTTCCCCATCATCTTGGCCTTTCTTCCTTTAATGCCTTAGACTTCAAAGTCTGCAAAGGCCAAAGCTTTTTTTCCATTCAAAAATCTACTAAATAGAGGTCTACCCCTGAAAAAACAAAGCAATCTTAATTACAATTTTTCAAACAAGGCTACAATAATTCTCTATTTATCTCAACAAGAAAAATGCTCAAAAGACAATCAATAAATCATGTTTCCCTCTTAGCAAATTCTAGACAACTCACTAATGTTTTCCAATAAACTATTTGGAAGGCAGTTTGTGACTCAGGCAAATCAGACAATCTTCTAATATAATTTCAGACAAGACTGAACTCCAAATTGCATACTTAGAAAACGTCTGGGGTCAATGCAGTTGAACGTTGGTAGAACACTACAAAAATAAGTCCTCTGGGACAAAGCAGTTGGCTCCACAACAGTTCAACAAGCCACACAAAATTGAAATTAAACAGCTTGTGACTCTTGGTTGAATCACTTTTGTCTTTTGTTCTCTGTCCAGTATAAGGAGTACCAATCATCTGATTTGCCATCATGGCCAAACAAAATAAAGAATAAATGATCAAAGATTATAGATATACATCAGTGTTTATACACACATATAAATATACATTTGGCCAAAAGTTTGTTCAGGTTTTCCCATACCATCTTAGGGAAAATGTCAAAAGAACATTTTGGCCAACCCAAAATAAACATATTCTAAAAACATAAAAATGGGATTTTTCCCTGAAATATTAACTGGTGGTGCTTTTTCATCTTTTGTTATCTGTGCCCAGGAGACTTTGGCTCATTCAGCTAGACTAGGTCAGCCTTACTCCTCCTTACTTTAAGGAAGAGAAGGAAGCACAAGCAGAGAAATATCTCTTTCTAGCTTTGCTTTTCAAAAGTTTATGTCCTGCGGGGAAAGAGCCAAGTCCTAGTGGCGATTATGGATTTAGGAACATATATAATGAGTCAGATCAAGGCTCCCAGATAAATGATCATTCTCTAGGTAGAGGGCCTAGGAGACAGGGTATAAGGAAAGGAAGAGAGCTAGCAACCAAAGGGGGTCTGTGACATCCAGCCTGATGTCACAGGGGCAGCAGCAAGATACTCCCAGCATGTATAAGTGGATATCTCGTATATATTATAACAAAGTATTGAGTTGGCCCAAAATTTTGGTTTCCATATGATGTTACAGAAAAATCCAAATGATCTTTTTGGCCACCTCAATAATTTACCACGTTTAGGTTCATCTAGTCAAAGCTATGATTTTTCCAGTAGTCGTGTATGGATGTGAGAGTTGGACCATGAGGAAAGCTGAATGCCAAAGAATTGATGCTTTTGAACTGTGGTGTTGGAGAAGACTCTTGAGAGTCCCTTGGACTGCAAGGAGATCCAACCAGTCTGTCCTAAAGGATATCAGTCCTGAATACTCACTGGAAGGACTGATGCTGAAGCTGAAACTCCAATCTTTTAGCCACCCAATGCGAAGAACTGGTTCATTGGAAAAGACACTGATTCTGGGAAGGATTGAAGGCAGGAGGAGAACGGGATGACAGAGGATGAGATGGTTGGATGGCATCACCGACACAATGGACATGAGTCTGAGAAGCTCCAGGAGCTGGTGATGGACAGGGAAGCCTGGCGTGCGGCAGTCTATGGGGTTGCAAAGAGTTGGAGACGACTGAGTGACTGAATTGAACTGAATGAAAACCTGTACTTAAACCTATACCTATACCTAAGCATAAACAATCCATTTTGGAGAATATGTGATTTGAAAGGCAATTGTTTTAAAACTTTATATTGGAGTAGAGTTTATTGACACTATTGTGTTAGTTTCATATATAGCACAGTGATTCAGTTATATATATATACGTTTTCTATAGCCTCCAAACTGGATGGAATGTCACTGGATATGAAGGACTGGGAGAGAGAGAAAAGCAAAAGGTGACTGAGACATCAACAGTTTCCCAAGATAGTTGCTGCCTTGTCTCCCAAGAATGAGTCCCATCTGTCTTTGACCAGTCCAGCTAAAGATGACAACTTAGTGAATAGGTGTTTCCTTAGTTACACAGTTGGACTGACAGGTAAATAAATGAATGAATCAGTTCTTTTCAGTATTTCCTTCTGTTTTTTTTTTTTGTATTTGGGAGACTCTACAATACAATGGTTATATGTCTGAAATTCCGGGTTATTTCTGAGTTTAAATTGATCACCTTCTGCTAATTAACCATGTGAAAAGAGAAGTGAAAATGTTAGTTGCTCAGTCACGTCTGACTCTTTACAACCCCAAAGACGGTAGCCTGCCAGGCTCCTCTGTCCATCGGATTCTCAGGCAAGAATACTGGACTGGGTTGCCATTCCCTTCTCCAGGGGATCTTTCTGACTGAGGGGTCAAACCCGAGTCTCTCACATTGCAGGCAGATTCTTTATTGTCTGAGCCACCAGGAAAAACCCAATTAACTTGGTGATCTTATGTAATTAGTTAATTATTCAGTTTCCTACTCTATAAAATGGTGATACAACTTTTGCTGTGAGGATTATATGAAAGACTATCTTAGTGCACTGTGCCAGGCACACAAGTCTTTATTAAAAACTGGTAATTTATTAATCAACTTTGGTAACTGTAGTTATTATTCTTTTCAAATTACATTAGAATCAACAAAATTGTAAATTAGTTAAGTCAGCGCAGAAGACCCAGCTAAAAGAGTGGAAGTTGAGTAGCCCAAATCACTAGCCCCTGACCTAAAAGTTAAATGCAGCTCCAAATTCAATTTTTGCAGCTTCATTTGTTCTGGGCAATGTGGCAAGAAGAGAAGATAAATAAATCCTGAGGTCTGTCCTCAGGAGTTCACATTGCCGTGGGAAGGTGAGACGCCCACAGAGAACACGGAAATAGATTTCTGTGTGTCTGCACCAAAGGGAATGCAATTAAAATAATAATAAGTGAGCTGGGAGCTAAGAGGAAGACTGCACCATTGTTGGCTAGTGTATTTGGAGAAGACAGAGAAGATGGCAGAATATATTGCAGACATTTTCCACCTGCAGAGCAGGGGTAAGACTGACCTTAACAAATTTCTGGTACACTAGCTGAGACACTGGGTGAAAACGCACAGTCCACCCATATCCCCATAACATTTCCCATTACCACATCAGCAGGATGATTTTCAGCTTCCAGTCCCTGTGGTTTTGAGCCTGGGAAATCTTCTGGCCATCAGTGCAGGCAGAAGTGCTGGAAGATTAATTCTCACCTGCAAGAAGCACTCAGTATACCTCCTAGCTGATGAATCAGTAACCCAACCCCCTTGCACCTCTGCCTCCCAAGATGGCCCCAGTAGGATTGAGTTCCAGTTGCCTACAGTGGTAAGTGTGCTGGAGAATAAAACACCTTTTATTGGCTTCCTCTCCAGCTCTGTCCTCCTTCTCCACTTTACCATGGTTACTCAGGATCATTTCCCCAAGAAGCTACTTGAACTTGAACCCTTGCATCATGTTAAACCAAATCTGGGAGGATAATCACATTCTGCTCAATTCAGCACAGGTTTCTTAAGCACTTTGTTTGTGCTTGTGCTAGGCTGCCCACTGTAGATTCCCAAGATATATTAAGGGCACTCCCTGACTATATATCTGTTGGATCATAGAAAAAGCAAGAGAGTTCCAGAAAAACATCTACTTCTGCTTTATTGATTACACCAAAGCCTTTGACTGTGTGGATCACAATAAACTGAAATATTCTTCAAGAGATGGGAATACCAGACCACCTGACCTGCCTCCTGAGAAATCTGTATGCAGGTCAAGAAGAGAGAGTTAGAACTGGACATGGAACAACAGACTGGTTCCAAATCAGGAAAGGAATACGGAAAGGCTGTATATTGTCACCCTGCTTATTTAACTTATATGCAGAGTACATCATGAGAAATGCTAGGCTGGAGGAAGCACAAGCTGGAATCAAGATTGCTGGGAGAAATACAGTAACCTCAGATATGCAGATGACACCACCCTGATGGCAGAAAGTGAAGAACTAAAGAGCCTCTTGATGAAAGTGAAAGAGGAGAGGGGAAAAGTTGGCTTAAAACTCAACATTCAGAAAACGAAGATCATGGCATCTAGTCCCATCACTTCATGGCAAATAGATGGGGAAACAATGGGAACAGTGACTTTTTTTTCTTAGACTCCAAAATAACTGAGGTTGGTGACTGCAACCATGAAATTAAAAGACACTTGCTCTTTGGAAGAAAAGTTATGACCAACGTAGACAGTATATTAAAAAGTAGAAACATTATTTGCTAACAAAGGTCTGTCTAGTCAAAGGTATGCTTTTTCCAGTAGTCACGTATGGATGTGAGAGTAGGACTATAAAGAAGGCTGAGCACTGAAGAATGGATGCTTTTGAACTGTGGTGTTGGAGAAGACTCTCGAGAGTCCCTTGGACTGCAAAGAGATCAGTCAATCCTAAAGGATTTCAGTCCTGAATATTCATTGGAAGGACTGAAGCTGAAACTCCAATACTTTGGCCACCTGATCACGAAGAACTGACTTACTGGAAAAGACCCTGATGCTGGGAAAGACTGAAGGTGGGAGAAGGGGATGACAGAGGATAAGCTGTTTAGATAGCATCACCGACTTGATGGACATGAGTTTGAGCAAGTTCTGGGAGCTGGTGATGGACAGGGAAGCATGGCGTGCCGTAGTCCATGGGGTCACAAAGAGTCGGACACGACTGAGTGACTGAACCAAACTGACTGTATGAAGTTTACAGTCTGGTTGGAAATAGGAAGTGAAAGGGAAGTGAGCTGTGTTGCCATCAACTAGGTCATAAACTACTTGGGGATGAGGATGGTATTTGTCTTGTCCTTGGAGTTCCCTCAGGAATTGGTACAATTCCCAGCACATGACAAGGGCTCAACTATAATATTTATTTAATTAAAAAGTGTGGTAATAACAATACAACATCTTTAGAATGTTCTATAAGCCATCACATGTGCTTTACAAAAATAATGTCATTGAATCCTCCCTGAAACCCTACAATAGGAATAGGGATAGCTATTGAACAGATGAAGAAACTGAGGCTCAGAGAAGCTGTAGCATCAGCTGTTAGATCACCAAGCTAGGATTTGACTTCCCCCAAAAGCTATACCATCCTGCTCTCCCTACCTCACATGGGGTCACATAAGCAGGTTATAATGAGGAATAAATACAAGGAGAGACATCTGACTTCATGTTACCAGCAGCTGGGCCTGTGATGCAACAAAAATGTGGCTACTAATTTCCTTCAACCATTTGCTGGACTTAACAGTCAGAATACAGGCTTTGTTGCTTGCGATCCTAACTTTCCTTGGAGAGATGCAGCTCTAAGGAAAGGAAGGACTCATTCCTCAACCTGATGACAGAAAATCAGAACTCCAGCCATTGTGTTGTATTTACACTTCCATAATCTCAGCTCAAAGATGACAAAGACGTTCTAGAGAGGTCACACACCTTGGCCAAGCTCGCAATTATTCTTTTTCTACCAGTCACCTCTAACAAGCTAAGACAGGCAACTCCTTCAGGTGAGAAAGGCACAGGCCAGGATGTTGGCCTTCAGTGGCCAAAAAGGAGGCAAGAAGATAGAGAATCCAGCCTCATGCATTACCCTGAGCAGTCATCTTAAACTAGCTAGAGGGAAGGATCAATGGTATTCTCTTTAATTCCCAATGCTCTGTAGACCAATATAGCTATAAAATATTGTGTTGGCTAAAAAGTTCATTTGGGTTTTCTTTAACATCTTATGGAAAAACCCAAATGAACTTTTTAGCCAATCCTGTATAATAAATATGAGTTACTAGATGCTTTTCAGCAACATCAAATGGCTCTAACCATTTCTAAATGTACTCAGTTTCTATACTGGGGACTTCGCTGGTAGCACAGTAGATAAGAATCTGCCTGCCAATGCAGGGGACACAAGTTCAATCCCTGGTCCAGGAAGATTCCACAAGCCACAAGGGCAACTAAGCCCATGGACCATGACTACTAGAACCTGGAAGCCACAACCAGAGAAACCACTGCAATGAGAAGTCCACACACCACAGCTAGAGAGTAGCCCCCACTAGCTTCAAATAGAGAGAGCTGACATACAGCACCTAACACCTAGCACAACCAGAAATAAATAGAAATGTCAAGGGAAGCAAGTAAAAGATAATTTTTTTAAAAATTCTATGCTGATCTTGTCTTGGGCCAGTAACAGTTTGTAGTTTGGGATCTGACCACACATACTTTGAACAGGACTTCACAGGCCATAGGAAAGACAGAAGGGGTGCACATTAATAGCATTCAGGGCTGACCCAAGCTCAGTTTTGCAAGAAGTGGCTTGGTGTCTCTCTCCCTTGTCCTTCAAGTCCAATCCCTCTGTCATCAATGCTTCCCTGTACCTCCTTTGACACCTCGACCACCTTGCCTGGGCCCATAAGCTGTTTGGTGCACACCCAGACCTTCTTCCCCAAAGTCTCCTACACCTGCAATTCCTCTGACAATCCCACGATCAAATTGTTCCTGTAGCTTATCTAAGCTAGGCAGAACTATTCACTGTGCATCTAGGACATAAGGCAATCCTGGATGAACATTTAATATCCTGCAAACTATAAATAGTTTCTCAAGCGGAATACTTACACCCTGCAGTGTGTGTAGAATGATGCACCATGAAATAACAGCAAGCAAATGTAGCTTCTGTTTATAATGATCTTTTATCTTTTCAAATGTCTACTTTAAGGTATCATTTGCAATGTACTTTACCTTCTGAGCCACCAGGGAAGCCCAAAGAAACTTCCTGCAATGCAGGAGACCCAGGTTTGATCCCTGGGTTGGGAAGATCACCTGGAGAAGGAAATGCCCGGAGAATCCCATGAACAGAAGAGCCTGGCAGGTTACAGTCCATGGGGTTGCAGAAAGTTGGACATGACTGACTGATTAACACTATAAGGTACTTATTATATCACTATAGTACATATGATAAGCAAAACCAAACATACAAACATATACACACACACACACACACACACACACACATATGTGTGTGTGTGTATGTAAATATATATATATATATATATATGTAAGGGGGTGCCAGCTCTTTCTTTCCAGATAACAGAGCTTACTGAAAAAGTCTTTTTAACATATATGAGATTCATTACAATACCTTCTTTCAAATGTAAATTCCAAGGTCTGGTTTACTGGGTCTGCGGTGGAACCCTGGAATATGGATTTTTAAGAATCACCCCCCAATCCAAGTGATTTTGATGCGATTGTCCCAGAATCAGCCTGAAACATCCCCCACACAGAAAAATGGAGGGCATTTTGTTAGAAGAAACTGATACAACTTTTGTGCAATATTAGTTAATGGTAATTCATGAGTAAAAGCAGAGAGCTGGTATTCTTTTAACAGTGACATTTTAAAGTAATTAATTCCCACACTTGAAAACAAGGTCACTGTCTCTAAAACTCGGTGCTTGTTAAGATTCCAAAAGTAGAAATTAAAGGAGAGAAAGTCATTTATTCTGGAAAATGCAAACATAAAAGAGAACATGCTGTTCTTTCAGATGAGTCCAAACGAGTGTCATGTTGACCTGCAGAGAAACTGTTCAAACATGATACGAGTAAAGAATGCGAAGCATGTTTTGACAAACGTGGAGCTCAGTTGACAGAAAACCAGGCCATTCTTGACAGTACCAGGACTTGGAGAAGGGATTTCTTTTCCAGAATGGGCCATGTGTTTGGAAGCCTCAACTCTGGCAAGGAAAAGTAGAGGAAATCTATGTGGAATCTAGAAAAATGGTACAGATGAACCTATCTGCAGGGCAGGAACAGAGACACAGATAGAGGAGAGATGTGTGGACATGGAGGAGGAAGGGGGATGCATGAACTGGGAGGTTAGCATTGACATATACATGTTACCATGTGTAAAACAGATAGCTAATAGGAAGGTTCGGGGCAGCACAGGGAGCTCAGCCCGGTGCTCTGTGATGACCCAGAAGGTTGGGATGGGTGTTGGAAGGAAAGTCCAAGAGGGAGGTGATGTATGTAGCAGATTCACAATGTCGTACAGGAGAAACCAATACAACAGTGTAAAGCAATTAACTTTCCATAAAAACTGTAGAGGAAATCTAGCTAATGGAACTGATGTGGCATCCTGAGATATGGCAGGGGAGAGATCCAGCTGGGGTTCATAAAAAGAAGGTCTAAGAAGTGGTAACAGAGAGGCTGATCATGCAAAAATGCTCCTGCCACAGAGAGCAGGGATCCCGTCACTGGGCTGGGGCGTCAGGACACATGTGGAGTCCTGGTGGCACAGGTGGGGATAAAGCAGCTTCCCTACACTGAGTATATGAGATCCAGGAGATGATTAAAACAAGGGCTCTAGGACAGCAAAGAAAGGCTACAGGTAGAGCCTAATTACAAACCAGGCATCATCTCAACTTAGTTGTCTCATCTGGAAAATCCAGTCAGGACAAAAAGAAACTTGACTCAGTGCAAATGAACCAGGAGCCCCTGGAATACCTTGTAGGAAGTCCTATATCCCATGATAGCTGTGGTTTCTCTATGGGGGTCAATACCATTGCTTTATCAGACTGGATATATATACATATACGTGTGTGTGTGTCTAATAAATTGATGGGTGGATAGATAGAAGATAGATACACAGATATTCAGATATTACCATGGGTAAGATCCTATTCCTGGTTCAAGTAAAGTTCAAATGGTTGTATTATCCAAAAATCTGAGGGCAACACCAAAACTGTTTTGTCAGAAAAAAATAAACTTCTGAAAACTTTTTGCAGAATGAGTTGAAATTCTTAATGAAAAATCATCAGAAGGCTTGGGATTCTGGATTGCACTAAAGGAACTAAAGGAATTCTTTCATACATGTAGTGAGTGAGCAAGGTACGGAGTCAAGAGACAGAGAAATTTTCATATGGATCTCACATTTAAAAGGGAAGAGATGACGTATAACCGATGAAGAGTTGTAGTGGTAGACAAACATAGGTTTAGTGTGGTGATATCTATTTGTCCTGAATTTTCTCCTCCATTAAGTCAATAGTAACACAGTGTCACCCAGCCTCCCTGGGTTATTGCAAGGTGATGCTCCTAAAGGCATATCCTGAAGCAAAGTCCCCTCATTGACTCTTTGCCTCAAGAAGACACAAAATAAAGGAATGATTCATTATTGGACAAGTCCAAAACTTTCAAGTTTCTGAAAAGATAACCAAATCCACAAATGATGTATGAATTTTGAAAAGAACGCTTCATGCTCCCTTTCTTGTACATTCACCTAACAAATGGTTATGTGAGATGGGCAATGTGTCAAGACATGGGTGACAAGGCCAGGCCCCCATGGACACAAAGTGAAAGGAGATGTGTGAATCATTGACAAATGAGAAATTGAGTCATACATGCAAATCCCTTGAGGATAAATCCGTGGGACTTTTCCATAATGTGGCAAATCTGTCACATTATGATTTGGTATAATTGACTGAGCCTCCCATCACAGGGGAGGCACCATGTTTATGTCCAAAAAAAAGTTATGATGACACATAGGTAATAAGAAGGTACATTGATCAATACATCTTGAGTCACCCACTTGTTCATTTATTTCCTGAAAATTTTTTAATAATACCTATTAGATGCCAATCACTGAATGACACATTAGGGTGGGTTTGGAACAGAACAGTCATTGAGGGGGAAGGAACCCCAAAGATTCAATAAACCATCCCATAAATAATTAAATGACTACCATGATGTCAAACTCTATGTGGGAACAGTGAAGGGCATGCTACAGAACAGAGCAAGCAAGGGCCTGGATTGAAAGAGTGGGGAAATAGAAAGATGAGGAAGAAGAAGAGGATGGAGAAGGGAAAATGGATCACACACAGAGACCCTATAAGAGAAAGAGTTTGAAGAGGGAGAAGGTCCTGAAGGTGACTCATAGTCAGTGAATCATAGTCATCAAGATGAGGACAGTCATTAGGCGAAGCTACAGAGAAAAATAGAAGCTGGAATATAAGCTTTGCAGAGAGGGCTAATGACTTGAAACTTGTCAGGAGAGCAAAGGAGAGCTAACAAAGGGCTTAAGTAATTTCAAAATACTATTTAAATATTTCTAGCTGGTCTCCAATCAAAGTTCATTAAAAAAAAAAAAAAGCAAAAGGGAACATTTGAGATGTTCTAGTTAGAGTAGATTATTAAATAAAACTATACTATTAGAGTAGCTACATTTTCTAATTTACTTATGGAAAAATACATTAGAAATGAAATTAGTTGCTTTGTCATTTGCTTTCTATCACCCTGCTCCAATGACTCCTACAAATGCAGGGTTGGAGGGTCAACTCAACAGTTTGAACAGCCCTGTTGGTAGAAGAGACTTCAAGCTCATCTGTATCATATTTGTGCCTTTGGAAGACACGGACTAGAGTGTTTCTGAAAATGAATAAATATCTAGATAAATAGCAGTTACATCTTTCTCCAGGTTAAAAAAAAAAAAAGTGGGAAAGTGCCTCCCTGCAAATTCTTCTCAGCAAAGTGAAAACAATTCTCTTTATATGTACACAATTTTCATCCTAACAATTAGGCTTTTCTAACAGAGAATAGATTTTGGAAGAGTGAACACTGTGGTCTATCAGGCAAACTTTCCCCCCTTCAGATGGATACGTATTTTAGTCCTAGCAAAAAATAAAAGCTTGAAGTTGTCGCTATTGGGAATGGACCGCCTTTATTTATATTAATGGGACAAAATTTGTGCTCATTTTTGATTGAGACCATTTAAACCTTTTTAGTTGGCCAAAGAGAGAAACTAATTTTATTTTCCATTAAGCTTGTTTCTGAGAAAATAGCAAACTCGGCCTCAGAAGTGCTTTTCATTTCTACCAAAAAATGTTACCTTTGCCAAACTGTTTTACAATAATTGCAGTTTTTCAAGTAGTTTTCAACAACACTCAAAGATCCATTTTCCTATGAGCATTCACAGTACGAGAGCTGAAAAACAACGTTTAAGTTTGGAATGGATCTAAATACAAACCAACCCACGGAGTCGAAATAACATTAATTTTGCTAATTCCCAGAAGGCAGAGAGCCCTCTTTATGAAATTCCTAAATGCACAATTTCTAAGTTTTCTGGATTAGGATCCTTATACCATAATAAACATGCTCTCCATGTCCACTGTTATGGAATTAGAAAACACCTTCTCCCAGTCTCACAAACTGCATGTAACGCTTAGCTGAAGCTGTTGATACCTAGCTCCCATCTCCTTGGCTCTTACCCTTCTCCAATCTGTTATTCAGTTGCTTAGTCATGCCCAACTCTTTGTGACCCCATGGACTGCAGCACGCCAAGCTTCCCTGTCCTTTACTATCTCCTGGAGTTTCCTCAAACTCATGTCCATTGAATTGGTGATGCCATGCAACCATATCATCCTCTGTCATCCCCTTCTCCTTTTGCCTTCAATCTTTCTCAACATCAGTCTTTTCCGATGAGTCAGCCATTGCATCAAGTGCTCAAAATATTGGCACTTAAGCATCAGTCCTTCCAATGCAACTTATGGAAAGTTTCTAAATCCACGTGGCCATAACTCTTAAGCCTGAAGACTCTCCATGACTGTAGAAGGATGCTCATCCCTCACAGGGGACAGAGAGAAGATCTGAGAAGTTCATGATTCCAGGAAAGACCTTCAACATATGACTCATGAGAGTTGATGATGTCCTTTCCTTTCATATGGGTCAGCTTTGAGACATGATCTACACAGCAAACCACCACCTCATTAACCTCAAACTTCTTTCCCATACCTGCCAGTATTTCGCCCACCCACTCCTGGTACAACCTGGGTCACCTTACAATTAAATTATTTATGATCATACTATTGTTTCCAGTCCTGAGGTTTTAGGGACTCCATCCAAGGAAAAGTCATTTTCCAAAACAGTTCCAAAGTGTCATTTTTACTCCCAAACTATGCTTAATATCTGTGCAAAAAAAAAAAAAAAAAAAAAATGACCTTTAACTTTTCACAAATAAAGACATCAAAGGCAGTAAATGACAAAATCCTGGATGCCAAAAATGCATTCCTGGTTCTGGGGGTAAAAATGGGGTACAAAGTACCCAGCCACTGTTTTCATTGAGATTACAGTCTCAACTCCATACGGATAAATCTCAGATTTCTACTCTGAAGGTTTCAGAAATGGGGAAATGTCGTGCATTTTCGCCTGTTAAAATTCCACTTTAAAATTCCATGAGATTCTAAATCAGTGGTGACTACCCCTGTTTGCTATCACAAACTGATAGAAATCTAATGATATTTTCAGGAAAAGCCACATATACAGGTGTTTATAGCATGGTGCATGAAACTTCAAAGATCTCCCAGTCTCTGAAAACCCTATGCATGAATTCCTTTAGAGTTTCTAGACCCAGGGAAAAACCCATGTTTTAGACCAGGGCTACCCATTGGAAATGTAACACAGACACATATATAATCTTAAATTTCTAGTACTCACCTTCTATTATTAAAGAAGCCAAAAAGAAGCAAATGAAATTAAGCCTTATGTTGTGCTTTATTGATCCCAAACTATCCAAACTACTATGATTTCAACATGCAATCAATATAAAATTATAAATAAACTACTTTTACATTATTCTTTCATTCTGAGTCTTCACATTCCAGTGGGTATTTGACACTTATAGCATATATCAATTCAGACTATCTACATTTCAAGTGCTCAGTAACCGTATATGCCTAGTGGACACAAATTCTCTAAATATTAAGTTTTCCCTACATAACACTTTTTTAAAACAAGAACACTGTGGGCAACAATCCCTTAGAAGATACGGAGTGGCCCTGATCATTTTTTTTTTAAATTTTATTTTATGTTGGAGTATGGCCAATTAAGCTTCCCTGGTGGCTCAACAGTGAAGACTCCTCCTGCCAAAACAGGATATGCAGGTTCAACTACTGGGTCAGAAAGATCACCTGGGGAAGGAAATGTCAACCCACACCAGTATTCTGGTGTCCAATCTCATGGACAGAGGAGCCTGGCTGGCTGCAGTCCATGAGGTTGCAAAGAGTCGGACATGAGTTAGTAGCTAAGCACTGCCACCACTTAGCCGGGTAACAATGCCTTGTCAGTTTCAGGTGGACAGCAGAGAGACAGCCACACATATACATGTCCCCATGTGCCCCCAAACTCCCCTCCCACGCGTGCTGCCAATAACATCGGGCTGAGTTCTCTGTGCTATACATAGGTCCCTGTTGGCTATCCATTTTAAATATAGGAAGTGTATATGTCAATCCTGAACTCCAAAACTATCCCTTCTCCCCCTCTGTCCTTAGGAGAATCACAGATTCATTTTCTGAGTCTGTGAGTCAAGACAATTTTTGACTTGAAGTTAGGAAGTACACCACAATGAGACAATTGCTCCAAGGGCAGCAGGGCATCGTAAGGAGAAAAGAGAAAGGTCCGGGAAGCAGGCTTCCTTACTTCTTTTATTGCAATTTAACTTTTATTTTATTTGGGAGTAGAATTGATTCACAATGCTATGGTATTTTCAGGTGTAGAGCAAGCTGATTCAGTTATATATATATATATATATTTTTTTTTTTTTCATTCTTTTTCAGATTCTTTTCCTATATATGTTATTTCACAGTATTGGGTAGAGTTCCCTGTGCTATACAGTATGTCCATGTTGATTAACTGTTTTATATACAGTAGTGTGTATGTGTTAATCCCAAACTCATTTAACCCTTCCCTACCACCCTTCCCCTTTGGTAACCATAAGCTTGTTTTCTATGTCAGTGAGTCTGTTTCTGTATTATAAATAAGTTCATTTGTATCATTTTTTAAAGATTCCACATGTAAGTGATATCATATGATATCGGTCTTTTTCTCTCTGACTTACTTCACTTAGTATAGTACTATAATCTCTAGGTTCATCCATGTTATTGCAAATGCATTATTTCATTCCTTTTCAAGACTGAGTAATATTCCACTATATGTTGGTACCACATCTTCTTTATCCATTCCTCCATCCGTGAAAGTTTATGTTGCTTCCATGTTTTGACTGTTGTAAATAGTGCTCCAGTAAATATTGGGGTGCACGTAAATTTTTGAATTATGGTTTTCTCCGGATATATTCCCAGGATTGGTAATACTGGATCAAATGGTTGTTCTATTTTTCTTTTTTTTTAAGGAGCCTCCATACTGTTCTCCATAGTGGTTATACCAATTTATATTCCAACCAACCATGCTGGAGGGTTACCTTTGCTACATTCTCTCTAGCATTTATTGTTTACAGACTTTTTGATGATGGCCATTATTTTTTCCCACTGTTGTTCAGTCACTCAGTACTGTCCAACTTTTTGCTACCCCATGGGGTGCAGCACACCAGACTTCTTTGTCCTTCACCATCTCCCAGAGCTTGCTCAAACTCATGTCCATTGAGTCAGTGATGCCATCCAACCATCTCATCCTTTGTCGTCCCCTTCTCCTGCCTTCAGTCTTTCCCAGAATCAGGATCTTTCCTAATGAAGTAGCTCTTCACATCAGGAGGCCAAAGTATTGGAGCTTCAGCTTCGGCATCAGTCCTTCCAATGAACATTCAGGACTGAAATCCTTTAGGATTGACTGATTTGATCTCTTTTCAGTCCAAGGGACTCTCAAGAGTCTTCTCCAAAACCATAGTTTAAAATCATCAATTCTTTGGTGCTCAACTTTTTTTATGGTCCAGCTCTCACATCCACACATTACTACTGGAAAAACCATTGTTTTGACCATATGGACCTTTGTCAGTCAAGTTATGTCTCTGCTTTTTAATATGCTGTTTAGGTTGGTCATAGTTTTTCTTCCAAGGAGCAAGCATCTTTTAATTTCACTGCTGCAGTCACCACCCTCAGTGATTTGGAGCCCAAGAAAATAGTCTATTACTGTTTCCATTGCTTCCACCTCTATTTCCCATGAAAAGACTTGACTGTATGCCTTGATCCTCGTTTTTTGAATGTTGAGTTTTAAGCTGGGTTTTTCACTCTCCTCTTTCACCTTTATCAAGAGGCTCTTCAATTCCACTTAGCTTTCTGCCTTAAGCGTGGTGTCATCTGCATATCTGAGGTTATTGATATTTCTCCCTGCAATCTTGATTCCAGTCTGTGCTTCTCTCAGCTCAGCATTTTGCATGATGTACTCTGTGTTTGAGTTAAATAAGCAGGGTGACAATACACAGCCTTGATGAACTCCTCTCCCAATTTTGAATCAGTCAGTTGTGTCATGTCCGGTTCTAACTGTTGCTTCTTGATCTGCATACAAGCTTCACAGAAGGCAGGTATGGTAGTTTGGTATTCCCATCTCTTAAGAATTTTCCACAGTTTATTGTGATCCACACAATCAAAGCATAATCAATGAAGCAGAAGTAGATGTTTTTCCTGAATTCTCTAGCTTTTTCTATGATCCAGTGGATGTTGGCAATTTGGTCTCTGGTTTCTCTGTTTTTTCTAAACCCGACTTAAACATCTGGAGGTTCTCAGTTTACATGCTGTTGAAGCCTGGCTTGGAGAATTTCGAGTATTACTTTGCTAGCATGTGCATTGAGTGTAGTTGTGTAGAAGTCTGAACATTCTTTGCCACTGCCTTTCTTTGGGATTGGAATGAAAACTGACCTTTTCCAGTCCCGTGGCCACTGCTGAGTTTTCCAAATTTGCTGGCATATTGATTGCAGCACTTTCACAGCATCATCTTTCAGGATTTGAAATAGCTCAGCTGGAATTCCATCACCTCCACTAGCTTTTTTGTAGTGATGCTTCCTAAGGTCCACTTGACTTCGCATTGTAGGATGTCTGCCTGTAGGTGGGTGATCACACTATCATGGTTATCTGGGTCATGAAAATCTTTTTTCTATAGTTCTTCTGTGTATTCTTGCCACCTCTTCTTAATATCTTCTGCTTCTGTTAGGTCCATACTATTTCTGTCCTTTATTGTGTCCATCTTTGTATGAAATGTTCCCTTGGTGTCTCTAATTTTCTTGAAGAGATCTCTAGTCTTTCCCATTCTATTGTTTTCCTATAGTTCTTTGCATTTATCACTGAGGAAGGCTTTCTTATCTCTCCTGGCTATTCTTTGGAACTCTGCATTCAGATGGGTATATCTTTCCTTTTCTCCTTTGCCCTCACTTCTCTTTTCTCAGCTATTTGTAAGGCCTCCTCAAACAACCATTTTGTCTTTTTGTATGTGTTTGTGTAGAGTTGTCTCTTGTGTTGTTGGAAGAGCATGTTTGCTATGACCAGTGCATTCTCTGACAAAGCTCTGTTAGCCTTTGCCCTGCTTCATTGTGTACTCCAAGATCAAACTTGCCTGTTATTCCAGGTGTCTCTTGACTTCCTACTTTTGCATTCCAGTCCCCTATGATGAAAAGGACATCTGTTTTTGGTGTTAGTTCTAGAAGGTCTTGTAGGTCTTAATATAACCATTCATTTTCAGGTTCTTCATGATTAATAGTTGGAGCATAGACTTGGATTACTGTGATACTGAATGGTTTGCCTTGGAAATGAACAGAGATCATTCTGTCTTTTTTGAGATCACATCCAAGTACTGCATTTCAGACTCTTTTGTTCACAGTAAGAGCTTGTGTGTGTTTCCATGTTAACTTTGCAAGGCTTGAAGGAGTCCTGGAAGACACAAGCATACACTACTTCTGTGAGCACTTGCCGCATGTGAGATACTGAATTAGGCACTTCATATATTTTAGTTTGGTCTTCCCAGGTAGCTCAGTGGTAAAGAATTCACCTACCAGTACAGGAGACTCAAGTTCGATCCCTGAGTCAGGAAGATCCCCTGGAGAAGGAAATGGTAATCCTCTCCAGTATTCTTACCTGGGAAATCCTATGGACAGAGGAGCCTGGCAGGCTACAGACCATGGACTAGTAAAAGAGTTGAACAGGATTTAGTGACTAAACAACAATAACAATTATTTTAGTTCAAAGTCTTTCTACAGCTCTACAGGTTATGGTTGTTATCCTTACTTAAAAAAGAGTTAGGTGAGGAGATTTTGCTCTAGGACACACAGTTATTAGTGACAGAGCTGATATTTGAAGTGAGACCTGTTGGAGTCCAAAGCCTGAGCTTTTTTCATGTCCCGAATCATCAAAGCTATGGTTTTCCCAGTTGCCATGTGAGGATGTGAGAACTGGACCATTAAGAAGGTTGAGCACTGAAGAACTGATGCTTTCACATCAGGGTGCTGGAGAAGACTCTTGAGAGTCCCTTGGACTGCAAGGAGATCAAACCAGGCAAGCCTAAAGGAGATCAACCCTGAATATTCATTGGAAGGACTGATGCTGTGAAGCTGAAGCTCCAATACTTTGGCCACCTGATGCTAAGAGCCAACATATTAGAAAAGACCGTGAATCTGGGAAAGATTGATGGGAGGAAAAGAAGGGGATGACAGAGTGTGAGATGGTTGGGTAGCATCACTGATTCAATAACTTCTCTTTCCCCTTCCTGCCATAGAATCCTCCTGGCTAGCTCTCCTCAACAAGAATGTAAAAATTCATTCATGCTTTCATGCTGAGTTGACAAGTTTAGAATAGGAATTGCAAGCATTCTTCTATTCAAATACCAGCTGTGGCTATCATCTTGTTTCCAGTGTGGAGGAAAGCTCTGAGACCTCCTTGTGGATTCTGTAGCAAGGAATGTCATGATGAATTAGTCATGTTGTCCATTGGTATACAAGTGGGTGGCTAGTGAATGAGCTACATATTTCCTGTTAAAGAGGACTCATAGTTTATAAAAACATGTCTTAAATAACTCAAAGAATATAGTCCTTACTGAAGAAAGTTCAGGCACATATACTTAGTAATTAATGATCTATACTTCAATTTCTATGTTTTATGTTTTAAGAAATTTGTAGACTATGCAAATGAATCCACCTGCCAAGGAGGAGATACAGGTTCAATTCTTGGGTCAGGAAGATCAACTGAAGAAGCAAATGGCAACCCACTCCAGTATTCTTTCCTGGGAAATCCCATGGATGGGGAGCCTGGTGGGCTGCAGTCCATGGGGTCAAAAAGAGTCAGATATGACTGAGCGACTTAACACTGCAAACGTTAAGATATGTCAATGTGGATATAGATGTAGGTGTAGATGTAGACACAGACAGGCATATAGATGGAGATACAGTTTCTCCAGAAGGATGCCAAGCTGGCTTATGACACAGATGAGAACACAACTGGGGGAGAAAAAAGAAGCTGAAGAAAGTTCTATGGCCAAGTTTTCATGCTAGCAAGGATCAGCATTACCACTGGAAACTAGCCTCAGTCACTGCATTTGGGAAATTATCAAATTCTTTCATTTGATTCTCACGACAACTTTATAAAGTACGTTGAAGATTGGAGAGAAAACTTCACCCAGTAACCAGATAAAGACCCTGTGGCATGGGAAAGTGATGAATAATCCTAAGAGTGTTCATGACCTCTTTCCACTAGGTTCCAACAACACGTCTATTGTAGTTGCTCTTACAGAGTAAAGATGCTGACTGCGTATGGGGAGTTATCCTTTCCGCCTTGCTTTATAAGTGTTTGGAGTTAGAAATCCTACAAATGGCCTTTTGTTCTCAAGAGCATAATTAGCTACTTAATTGGTTCTAATCATGGTAATTAAATTCACTCATTTTCTCCCTTTCATGTGAAAGGGGATATTTCAATGCACCCTTCTCCCCTGCCCTACACAGACTATCAATAAATGAGTTTTCTTTCTCACCCTATTTTTAGCCCCTTCCTAAGGCTGTACCAATCCAAAAAGGTAGAAAGGAAAACTGAGGTCAAAGGACTACAAATATTTGCTTCCTGCAGAGCTAACTACAGATCATTCAGTATAACAGAAAAACAAGCAGAACCCAGATATCAGCTGGGTTCACCCAGGCCTCTACAATTAAAATTGCTTAGTGCCCCGCCTAATAAATAACGCAACACCTGCCAACTGCCCAGAATGCCCGGGGAATTTGGGAGGTGGCGTGTTTATTTCTTTCAATGAAACCTGTGGTTTCATGTTTCTGATTCTAATGAATTAGTTCACTTTATAAATCTAATTTTGCAGTACTTTTACTCCAGGATTCTCCATAACGGACACCACCTCCTGTCTTCTTTGCTCCCCTCAATTTCGCTTGCACAGGGCTGTAACAGACAACGGATGGCTGTAGGGGTAAGGAAGTAAGAAGAAAGGATTTACAAATAGGCAACTGCATGAGAAGGACTTCCCTGGTGGCCCAGTGGTTTAGAATTTGCCTGCCAGTGCAAAGGACACTGGTTCAATCCCTGGTCCAGGAACCAAGACTCACATGGCACAGAGCAACTAAGTCCATGTGCTACAACTGCTGAAGCCCATGCATCCTAGAGCTTCATAACAAGAGAAGCCACCACGAGAAGCCTGTACACTCCAACTATTGAGTAGATCCTGCTCACTGCAACTAGAGAAAGCCTGTGTTCAGCAATGAAGAGTCTGTGCACATCAACAAAGACCCAGCATAGCCAAGAATATATGAAAAAATAAACCAAAGAACTAAATGAGAACCACCCCACCTTGGAGTCATATGGGACAAAACTTCAACAGGAAGTTTGTTTGAGCCTCTGCGTTGTTTGGTTCCATCTCTGTTTTCTCCCCTTGACTCACCTAATAAAGAGTTCCTGCAATGCAGGAGACCTGGGTTTGATCCCTGGTTTGGGCAGATCCCCTGGAGAAGGGAAAGGCTAACCACTCCAGTATTCTTGCCTGGAGAATTCCATGGACTCTATAGTCCACGGGGTTGCAAAGAGTCAGACACGACTGAGCAATTTTCACTCTTTTCTCTCGATCTTCCTGATTTCTTTTCTCTTTTTGTGTGCCCCATGGTGCAAGTTCCCATAAATTTACTATGTGAGACAAGAACTACTTCTTTACTTCAAGATCTCCTTAACAGAACTTGTGCTAGACTTTCAAGGTCCCACCAAAACAGCTTATCACTGTATCATTTATCAGTCTCTAAAAACTGAAGCTCTCTCCTGGTGTAAACTGCTTATATAACAGAAAACTGTATTTATTTGCACATTGTCTTGGATCAGCTTCCCCAGAAGCAGATCCTTAAAAAATATTGGTCTGCCAGTAATTTATTAAGAATGAGTTTCCAGAGGAGACTGGTAAGCCTGACAGGGAAGAAACAGCAACCAAACAAAAGTGAGATCTCATCCAAAATCTGGGAAAGGTCATGTTTAGCCAGATCCCACAGGGAACTCTGAACTATATGCTGTGCCTCAGAATTGTCCTCACCAGGGAGCACCAATGAGTCATTCATTGGCTAAGAGTTCTCCAGGCACCTCCTGGGCATCTGTGAGAATACAGTGACTCCAGCAGCCCAGGGGAAGCTTTCCAAACATATGCTGTGGGTATTGATTGATAGAATCAAAATCATGCAGGAAAACACTGCACAAAAATGTTAAAAAGGCATCAGATGGGATCTAAATGGAGCATCAACACTGCCCAAGGCACTCTGCTTCAGAAGGGACATTTAAGCAGCTGGAATATTTGGGGCATATTTTTCCTCCACGTTTTCAACACACATACCCAGGTACCAAAGTATCCAGACCTGTCCTGTTTCCTATCCCCAATACTTCATCCTCTAGAAAAATCTACCTGCCCAATATCATGTAACCTCAGTAGCTTGATACGGGGCTTCCCAGGTGGCTCAGTGGTAAAGAATCTGCCTTCCAATGCAGGAGATGTAGGTTCAATCTCTGGTCCCGGAAGATCCCCTGAAGAAAGAAATGGCAACCCACTCCAATATTCTCACCTGGAAAACTCCATGGATAGAGGATGGTTACAGTTTAGGGGGCTGCAAGAGAGTCAGATGTGACTTAGGGACTAAAAAACAACAGCATCATCAAAATGTGTCAAATGACAGACAACACAGTGCAAAACAGGAGAAACAGTTTTGAGCAGGTGGACTTCTCTATTGGTTTCTTTTCCCCCATAGCTAGTATCTTAGTAGAGGCAGAAAAATTAGTGACAGTCATTTGTCAGGGCACACTAAATGCCAAGCAAGCATGATGCTAAGACACCTGCATCTCAATTAATCCTCACAACAACCCTATGAGTATTGCTAGCCCCATGTTACTGATATTGAAGGAGGCTGTGGCTTAGAAAGTTGAAAGAACTTGCCAAACAGTAAGAACTAAAAAGTTGCAGACTTGGTGTTGGAAGCTTGACAAGCGTGAAAGGAGAGCTCTTATTCTCCACAATGCTACCTCATCCCTGACAGAGAGCTCACACGACTCTCAAAACCACAGAACAAATCAATAGCCTGATATAAGGGGTAATGAAAGAAGCAGGAGATTGTCACTGTAAGGTGTTCATGGAAACTGTAATGGACATCTCAGATTTCAGCTTTTTAATTAAATATAACTGTGTCTGAGTTGTGCAAGGCCTGTTCTCTCTCTCTCTCTCCCTCTCTCTCTTTCTCACACACACACACCCCTACTCTTCACCCTCATCTCATAGAAATACCAGATAAACTAGAATAGAAAAGGGAGGTTCAAAACAAGCATTTCTTTAGCCCATAGTCAAAGTTGATCAAGAGAAATTGAAGAAAATGAGATAGAAATATTTAAATTCTCCATCTTTTGTTAAATTCTGAAAGAATTTACTCCATCTTTACAACTTACAAAAAACTACATGAGCCCTTGTACATTAAAAGTATTTGTCCATTCTAGAGATCACCGTACTGAATGAAGTAAGTCAAATGGAAATATCATATGATAGAATTTTTATGCAGAATCTGAAAAGAAATGATACAAATGAACTTATTTATAAAGCAGAAACAGACTCACAGATTTAGAGAATGAAATTATGGTTGCCAGGGAGAAAGGATGAGGGGGAAGGGATAGTTAAGGAGTTTGGGATGGACGTGTACACACCGCTATATTTAAAATAGATACGCAACAAGGACCTACTGTAGAGCACAAGGAACTCTGCTCAGTGTTATGTGTCAGCCTGGATGGAAGGGGAGTCCAGGGAAGAATGAACACATGCACATGTATGGCTGAGGCCCTTTGCTGCAATCCCCCCAAAACCATCACACATTGTTAATCAGCTATACTCCAACACAAAAGTTTCACCAAAAAAAAAAAAAAAAAAAGCCAAATAAGGGGAAAAAAAACCTATTTGTCCTCTGTGTAAAATTTCAGCAATAAGATGTCAGAAAAATAAGTTCATAAAATATTATAAAACACAGAAGAATTGATATATAATGTTTGTGGTTGCAGGACAACTGAGAGCTGCAAAAGGATATGTAGAAAATGAAAAATGATTTCCAGTGCCCTCTTAAATGACAGCCCTATGACAAATGTTTCATAAAACTCACATCAGTTTTAAAGAAAATGATTATTAGCTGACCTTTTACCTCAAATGGTACTATTTTTAATAATGTTTAAAACATTTCAAAGGGAATGCTACAATATATTTGATTTTATGGCCTGTAACTCTTTTCATGAAAACCTTTCATTTTGATGAATGACAAAAGGAGAAAACATAGAACACGATTCAGGGTATTTTTTTAATGATACCCCTAGCCCCATGAACTATGAGCCCCAGCTGTCAGTGTTACGTGGTTGGAGGTGGTTGCTCATCCATTCAAGAGTCTTACGGGGAAAGAGAGACAAGGAGTGACTGTGAAATGAGATGTCATGGTTGGTGAGATCTGGAATCTCAGCTTCTTCTCCATGAGAAAAATCTTCCCATTTCTTAAGTCAAATCAGGCCCTTGATAGTATTATTTGGTTTCCAGAGGGAAAAGATAACCCAGTTTTCAAAACGCCAAGAGGGATAGACAGGGAACTGTTCCTTAATCTTAGATACAACCTGAAAACTGCAAAGTTCTAAATGGGTGTGTGTGTCTTAGGGAATGAGGGAAAGAGTAGAGAGGGGAGGTTTAGGCCCTCTGGTATCTTAACAAACATAAGCTTGGACATTTTCAAAAATCGTGTTCATCTGTGTTTCAAGTAATCTGAGCACATAACAAATTACTCTCCAGTCTCACTATGTGACACAGCACACACTTATCTACTCATGAGTTCTGCAGACTAGGGATTCAGGGAGGTTGGACCTTGATCCAGATGGGTGGGGCTTTGAAGCTGAGAGGCGGAATCAGCAAACCTTTCTGTAGTGAGCCAGCGAGTGTTTTCAGCTTTGGGAGCTGTCTCCATCAAGACTCCTCAGCATAGATGCTGAGACCCAAGGACATGAATCCTGAGAGGAAGAGAGTGAGAAGGAAGGGTAGGAGGGAGGAGGATAGACCGGGAGAGAGAAGGAGGCACCACACGAAGCCACATGTCAACATCAAGAGGCATGATTTCCAGCCCACGCTATTAGTTGAGGCCATCACCAAGTCCAACCTAGTTTCAAGGAGAAAGGAAGGAACAGATCCTCCTCTTGATGGGATGTGATGTGTTTTGAGAAGGGTATGTGAGACTGGAAATGTTTGGCCATTTTCAGAAAATATGCTCTTACACTGTCTCATTCACTCCCCTCGCAGATCAATCCATAAAGAATCTTCCTGCAATGCAGGAGATCAAGAGTCTATCCCTGATTTAGGAAGATTCCCAGGAAAAGGAACTGGCAACACACTCCAGTATTCTTGCCTCGAGAATCCTATGGACAGAGGAACCTGGCAGGCTACAGTCCATAGGGTCGCAAGAGTTGGGCATGACTTAGTGACTAATTGCCAGGAGAAATATCAGTAACCACAGATATGCAGATGACACCACCCTTAAGGCAGAAAGCTAAGAGGAGCTAAAGAGCTTCATGATGAAACTGAAAGAGGACAGGGGAAAAGTTTGCTTAAAACTCAACATTCAACGATGAAGATCACGGCATCCAGTCCCATCACTTCATGGCAAATAGATGGGGAAACAATGGAAACAGTGACAGACTTTCTTTTCTGGGGCTCCAAATCACTGCAGATGGTGACTGCAGCCATGAAATTAAAAGAGGCTTGCTCCTTGGAAGAAAAGCTATGAGAAACCTAGACATCATATTTAAAAGCAGAGAAATTACTTTGTCAACAAAGATTTGTATAGTATAAGCTATGGATTCTCCAGCAGTCATGTATGGATGTGAGAGCTGGACCATAAAGAAGGCTGAGCACCAAAGAATGGATGCTTTTGAACTGTACTATTGGAAGAGACTCTTGGGAGTCCCTTGGATGGCAAGGAGATCAAATCAATCAATCCTAAAGGAAATCAGTCCTAGATATTCATTGGAAGGATTAATAATGTAGCTGAAACTCCAATACTTTGGCTACCTGATGCGAGAACTGACTCATTAGAAAAGACCCTGATTCTGGGAAAGATTGAAGGCAGGAGGAGACAGGGATGATAGAGGATGAGATGGTTGAATGGTCTCACCAACTCAACAGATATGAGTTTGAGCAAACTCTGGGAGACGGTGAAGGACAGGAAAGCCTGGCATGCTGCAGCCCATAGGGTCGCAGAAAGTTGGACACAACTGAGTGACTGAACAATGGCAACTGTCTCATTCAACACGCCAGTCAATTTTCACAAGCTACCTGCCAAATCCTGTGCTGGACAACTGGCAAATGAAAGTCAGTATGTATTGATACCATTGATGAGACCACAACAGGATAAAAAGTGTATTAAGTTGGCCAAAAGTTTCATTCAAATAACACAGAAAGACCCAAATGAACTTTTGGGCCAACCTAATGCCTTTGCAGAGAAAGAGATCCATAAAGATAATATTATACTAAATGTTATGCCTGAAATATGATCCAAAAACAAAACATGAGGGGACTACCTAAAAACTGCTCCCAATATATCCTTACAGTTTTCTGAGTCTAGGACAGGAGACAGCAAACTACAGCCCATACGCCAGATCTGCTCTGTTCTTTTTGTTTTTAACAAAGATTCATTGGTATACAGGGGCTTCCCAGGTGGTGCTAGTGGTAAAGAACCCACCTGCCAATGCAGGAGATGTAAGAGACACGGGTTTGACCTCTGGGTCAGGAAGGTACTGTGAAGAAGAGCATAGAAACCCGTTCCAGCATTCTTGCCTCGAGAATCCCATGGACAGAGGAACCTGGTGGGCTACAGTATATGGGGTCGCAAAGAGTCAGACACGATGGAAGCGACTTAGCAGCAGCATCAGTACATAGACATCCTCCTTCACTGATACATGGTCTATGATAGCTATCTGGCCCATTACAGAAAAAAGGTTTGCCAACCGCTAACATAGAGAAGAAGTTTGCCAGGAGGTAGAGGGGAAGGAAGGCGGGAAAAACAAGTACAAAGGAATGTCTTGCAAAAGTCTGGAGCCCACTCACATGGCATTTCCTGGGCTTGCTAACTACATCAGCCAAGAACTGCACACTTTCTACTTCTTCAGCACAACACTCAGGCATTTTATTCATACCAGGCATAATGAACATTTATCTCTTGGGGGGATACATTACATTGCTGTGTGCAAAAGAATTCAGAGATTCATAGGAACTAAGACAGAAATGTTTAATAATATCTGCCAGAGATAGAGAAATACAGGGAAAAAACCACTGCTAGATACCTGCCATCTTGGATGCACATCTTCTAAAAGGCTAGTTGATATCAGGCAAGAAACAAATTATACTTCCTCCTAGTCATTCCCCTTGTTTCTTGATATCCCCCTTCCCTGGCCAATAGCCTGAGTTCTGGAATCAGAATACACATTTAAATTCTAGTTCTACTATGCATCACAGTATTACCTTGGGCAGTTTACTAAATATCTCAACAGATGAATGGATAAAGATGTGGCATACACACACACACACATAAACACACAATGGAATACTACTCAACCATAAAAAATGAAATAATTCCATCTGTAGTGATATGGATGGGCCTAGAGATTATTGGACAAAGTAAGCCAGAAAGAGAAAGACAAATACCATATGATATTGCTTATATGTGGAATCTTCCATAAAAGGATACAACAGAACTTATTTAGCAAAAAGAAAGAGACCCAGAGATACGGAAGGCAAATATATGGTTACAAGAGAAGAAACAGAGGAGGAAGAATAATTAGGAATTTGAGATTAACAGCTGTGCATTGCTATATACAAAAATAGGGCTTCCCTCAGAGCTCGGTGGGTAAAGAATCCACCTGCAGTGCAGGAGACGCTGATTCGATTCCTGGGTCGGGAAGATCCACTGGAGAAGGGATAGGATACCTACTCCAGTATTCTTGGGTTTCCCTGGTGGCTCAACTGGTAAAGAAGCTGCCTACAATGCAGGAGACCTGGGTTTGATCCCTGGGAGACCCTGGTTGGGAAGATCCCCTGGAGAAGGGAAAAGCTACCCACTCCAGTATACTGTATATAAATATACAAAATAGATAACCAACCATGACCTACTGTATAGCAAAAGGAATTATATTCAATATTGTATGAGCTATTTCAAATCCTGAAAGATGATGCTGTGAAAGTGTTGCACTCAATATGCCAGCAAATTTAGAAAACTCAGCAGTGGCCACAGGACTGGAAAAGGTCCATTTTCATTCCAATCCCAAAGAAAGGCAATGCCAAAGAATGCTCAAACTACCACACAATGGCACTCATCTCACACGCTAGTAAAGTAATGCTTAAAATTCTCCAACCAGGCTTCAGTAATACGTGAACCGTGAACTTCCAGATGTTCAAGTTGGTTTTAGAAAAGGCAGAGGAAACAGAGATCAAATTGCCAACATCCAAATTGCCATTTGGATCATTGAAAAAGCAAGAGAGTTCCAGAAAAACATCTATTTCTGCTTTACTGACTATGCCAAAGCCTTTGACTGTGTGGATCACAATAAGCTGTGGAAAATTCTGAAAGAGATGGGAATACCAGACCACCTGACCTGCCTCTTGAGAAATCTGTTTGCAGGTCGGGAAGCAACAGTTAGAACTGGACATGGAACAACAGACTGGTTCCAAATAGGAAAAGGAGTACGTCAAGGCTGTATATTGTCACCCTGCTTATTTAACTTCTATGCAGAGTACATCATGAGAAACGCTGGGCTGGAAGAAGCACAAGTTGGAATCAAGATTGCCCGGAGAAATATCAATAACCTCAGATATGCAGATGACACCACCCTTATGGCAGAAAGTAAAGAAGAACTAAAGAGTCTCTTGATGAAAGTGAAAGAGGAGAGTGAAAAAGTTGGCTTAAAACCAAACATTCAGAAAACTAAGATTATGGGGTCTGATCCCATCACTTCATGGGAAATAGACAGGCAAACAATGGAAACAGTGGCTGACTATTTTTCTGAGCTCCAAAATCACTGCAGATGGTGATTGCAGCCATGAAATTAAAAGACGCTTGCTCCTTGGAAGGGAAGTTATGACCAACCTAGACAGCATATTAAAAAGCAGAGACATTACTTTGTCAACAAAGGTCCGTCTAGTCAAGGCTATAGTTTTTCCAGTGATAATGCATGGATGCGGGAGTTGGACTGAGCGCTGAAGAATTGATGCTTTTGAACTGTGGTGTTGGAGAAGACTCTTGAGAGTCCCTTAGACTGCAAGGAGATCCAGCCAGTCCATCCTAAAGGAGATCAGTCTTGGGTGTTCACTGGAAGGACTGATGTTGAAACTGAAACTCCAATATTTAGGCCACCTGATGCGAAGAGTTGACTCATTGGAAAAGACCCTGATGCTGAGAAAGATTGAGGGCAGGAGGAGAAGGGGACGACAGAGGATGAGATGGTTGGATGGCATCATCGACTCGATGGACATGGGTTTGGGTGAACTCCGGGAGTTGGTGATGGACAGGGAGGCCTGGCACACTGCAATTCATGGGGTCACAAAGTGTCAGACATGACTGAGTGACTGAACTGAACTGAATCTGTAAAGGAAAAGAATCTGAAAAAGATCTATATACACATGTGTGTGTGTGTGTGTGTGTGTGTGTATAACTGAATCACTTTGCTGTACATCTGAAACTAACACATTATTAAATGACTATATTCAATTTAAAAAAAGAAATAAATGATAAAATAAATATATATATGCCTCCATTTTTTCCTAATTGGAAATGTGCTTAGTCATTCAAGCATGTCCAATTCTTTGCCACCCCATGGACTGTAGCCCACCAGACTCCTGTGTCCATGGAATTCTCCAGGCAAGAATACTGGAGTGGGTTGGCATGTCCTCCTTCAGGGGGTCTTCCCAACCCAGGGATCAAACCCAGGTTTCCTGCATTGCAGGCCAATTCTTTACCATCTGAGCCACATAGCAGCATATTCTTTGGGTATGAAGTATTCTAGTTTTAGTGCCTGGCTTTACACTCAGGAATTAAATGTAGTTTTTTCCCCCTCTGTACTCCGTCACTTGCTCCCTATCAACGACATAAAGTTGAAGTAGAGGAATCTGTTTTCTTTCCATCAGGAAATTCCTCCGGCAATCTGGTTATTAACTTTATGAATTTCTCCCTCACTCCTTTACTAAAACACGAACTTTCTCTCTCTACTGTTTCATCAGTTTACAGCCTACTCTGTCCACTCAGGTTATGAATGGTGGTAATATCTCTGCTCTCTGAAAACACAAAGTGTTCCAATACCAACTAAGGCACTTGCCTTTTCTCGGACCCCACCTCCTACCACCACCCACCTTGATGTTTCACTCACGTCATCTGCCTTCCCTCGGTTCTTCCATCTTCTGTTTGACACTCTGCTCCACCTTCTCCATGGGGTTTATCTCCCTGACTTCCAAACTCTCCCTTCAGGTCTCAGTAGCAATGACTCTTCTGCAAAGCTGCCTTCCTTGACCCTCTATGCAAACTCAGTAAGGTCCCCTCTTGACTTCCCTCATAGAACTTGTGCCTATTCTTTGTTTTACTGAGTGTAATTTCGTTTTGTACTTCTGTGTTTTATTAATGTGTCTCTCTCCCTTGACCAGCAGTTGACAGACTTCAGCCTGCAGCTAAATTTGGCATAATCCTGACTCTTGTATAGCAGAGGAGCTAAGACTGTCAAATCTGAGCGGTTCTGTAATTACTCACACGATGTCCTTGATTTTCCTCCTGCACTACAAAATCTAACATATTCACTCTCTGGCCCTTCACAGAAAAAAGTTGGTTGACCCTGCACTAGACCCTACACACTTTTAAATTGCTATCTCAGGCACCTGGAACAGTGCCTATCACAGAATAAAAATAGATAAAATAGATAAATGAGTAAATAACAAATACTGGATAATTGAAAAGCTCTCATTTTGAGCATATTCTATGTGCAGAGAATAATATGTTGAAAGAATGTTGATTATATGAAGAACAGTTTTAAACTGCAGCGTTGCTAGCTGGTACCATCTCTAAAGGCACACACCATACTGATTCATTACAAAATAGAAATCTGTGAATTGGAGGTGGAGTGGGTGGGCAGGAATTAGTTCTATGTCTCCGGGCATCTGTTTTTAAAACTTTGCTTCTGACTGCAATGCCTTGTCCCTACATCCATCCAAGTTCTACTTATTCTTCAAGACCAACCTCAGCCCCCATTCTTCCCAAAGTCTTCTAATCAGGACTATGAATAACATCATAGTCTGTTCAGATCTTTTAAGACCATGGTCTTCAAAGTAGAATCTCAGGATCAACATGATCATTATGTGGGACATTGTCAGAAGTATAGAAGCTAGGGTCTTCATCCCAACCTGACCAAATTAGAAATTCTGGGGTGGGGGAAGGTGGGAGCAGTAGATGGGACAGCAATCTACAATATAACAAGCTCTTCAAGTGACTCTACTTTCAGGCAACGGCTTTCAATCTTGAAAGTGGAAGTCATCCAGTCGTGTCCAACTCTTTGCTACACCATGAACTATACAGTGCATGGAATTCTCTAGGCCAGAACACTGGAGTGGGTAGCCTTTCCCTTCTTCAGAGGATATTCCCAACCCAGGGATCCAATCCTGGTCTGCTTCATATAATCACTTTGAACACTTTGAAAAAGTATCTATGCCCAAGCCCCATCCCATAAAAGAATCTGATTTAATAGGATTAGGCCAACTATTATTATTATTACAGCTATTGTTGTATTAATAAATAGATAGATAGATCCTACCCATCCACCCACAGGTCATTCTGATGAAGAAACAGATTTGAGAACTGTTCTTACATGTTCACAGTACAGGTCACTGACCAACCCTTTACTGGAATAACCAATAGTTAAACAGCTTTCCAAGAGAATAATACTTTGTTACAGACATATGATTAAATGCAATAAACAAAGAAAAAGAAATACTGCCCAGAATATCAAATCATAAAAGAGAAAAGAAAATGTGTTTAAGATATAAAGAGTAGCAACAACAACCAAAATAGACCAATTAGAATAACCCTTCAATTTTGCATCATCATCTCTACTTTTCAAACTAGAATTCACCTGATTTAAATTTGTCTAAAACGTTGTACATTCACAACTCACCAGGGAGAAGGAAAAGAATATTAATCAGTTTAGGTAAATGGTCGCTTCAATAACTTAAGGGAAAGCAATGTCATATCCCTAATATGTATCTGTCATTTTTATGAAACCATTCTGTCCCACTTGGTGTCCCAGCTACTTGTTCCAAATCCTAAAGTATTAGTTTTATAAGCATCCTCTTTGCTGGGATGGAAATTGTGGCTTTTGAGCATACAGCATTACTTCAGAAATTCCTTGGGAGACTAAGCAATATACCTGTCAGAAAAATCATCATTTTAATAACTCATTATGATGGACACATCGTAAAGAAAACAAATCTGACGGGAGTTCTTTGACCTTGACAAATGTCCTCTTTTTCCTAGATGAGATTAAATCAAATGGTATTCTTAAGTTCATCTAATACTTGAGGGGAGGGGTAAGAAGGGAGAGCAGAGAGAGTATTACCTTTCAAAGAAGTAATAAGTGGCAAAAATGAATGAGCTTTGGCTTACTGTAGACACAGAATAGAATTCTCTCTGCCAAGTGACAGACCCTCATCATCATTTGAAGGTCAACCTTCAAACTAACACTCCTGTGTAGAAATGGATTAATACAACTCATAGAAAAATTGGGACCCAGCTGGAATGCCCTCTCAACATACAGAATATGACCAATTCTCTGAGTTCCCCTCTTCCATAGCACTTTACCATCTGGCAATAAACTGTCATTGACAGGGTCAGTTGCCTTTGTTTATGATGTTTCTTCCTTTAAAAAACACCATTTCTTGCTCCCAGCCCTGATCTCTTCTGATCGGTTGCTCTTCCCCGAGAATCTTTTCTCAACCACTCGAGACAGTGTTTCTCAAACTACCTACAGTGATTGACCAGATTTTTTTTATTCTTTATTTTTTTAATTTTCAGTTCACCACAGACCAATACTTTTGTAATGCCCAGTTAAAATTAACTACTAGAAAGTTGTATCTAAAGGGGCATATAAAATGCATGTTCATTTTTTAAAACTTATATCAACAAACATAAAATTACTCTGTTCAATTGCTGCAAGTTTCTTCATGTTTACTCTCAATATCTGTGCTTATCTCTGTGCAGACTAACCAAACTCGGTTTGTAGACTAGGACTGATTCATTAAAAGCATCTTGAGTGGATTTATTCTGGATAACACAGATAGTTTCTTCTTCTCTACAACCTATAACAAACATCTGGCAACTTCCTACACATTTGTTGGATCTCCTGAATATTATAAAATAAATAACTTTATAGTATAAAATAGATAACTAATGTGAATATACTGCAGAACATAGAGAACTCTACTTAATATTAGCTCTGTGGTGACCTCAGTGGGAAAGAAGTCCGAAAGGGAGGGGATGTATGCATGTGTTTGGATGATTCATTTTGCTTTACAGTAGAAACTAACAATTGAAAGCAATGATACTCCAGTGAAAATTGATTTTAAAAAAACTCTAACTATATAGGGAAACTTCTTGAAAGCAAAGCCCATGTCACTGAAGTTTTAGTCAAAGAATGCCTAATCTGGGGTCAACTTTAACAATCCAAAGTGGCTCACTGGGGAAGAATCTGCTTGCCAATGTCAGAGACATGGGTTTAATCCCTGGTCCAGGAAGATCTCACATGCCGTGGAGCAACTAATCCCATGTGCCACAGCTATCAAGACTTTGCTCTGCAACAAGAGAAGCCACCACATCGAGAAGCCTGTGCACCACAACTAGAGAGTAGCCCCCACTCTCCTCAACTAGAGAAAAGCCCATGCAGCAAGGAAGGCCCAGCACAGGAAAAATTATGAGATAAATAAAATTATGAAAACAAGACATTTTTCTCCACAATGAATTTACCAGACTCATAAGCATGTAGATCCCAGGATAGGTCAAGGGGAATGATTTACCCTCCAATTCAATAAATATTTTCTCTAATGCTATCCAAAGCAAGTCCTGAAACCCAAGTGCCAATGCTAATGCCTAGGATATATACTGCAGTGTGGTACTATATATTCATATAGTATAATGCAAATATCCTTACCAAAATGCCACTTTTCTGAACAGGCACCATTCACAAAGTAGTAGCTACTAGGAGCATGCAAAGATGATGAAACTTATTCTCTTTTTTTAAGGAGGTAACAAAATTTATATTAATCGAGGTTCCTAAGAACAATTGAACCAATATTATAAGTATGTGTATGTGTGTGTGTGTGTGTATATGAGTATGTGTATATATATATGTCTATGTCTGTATGTGTGTCTATAAAGAGAGACAGAGAGAGAAAAAGAAAGAGATTGAGATTTATTTTAAGGAATTGGCTCATGTGATTGGGCTGGCTGGTAGTTCCAAAATCTACAGGGTAGACTGTCAGGCTGGAGCCTCAGGGAAGAACAATGATACAGCTCAAATCTGAAAGCTATTTGCTGCAATTTCCTTTTGCACAAAGGAAGGTCAGATTTTTGTTCTATTCAGGTTCTCAACTGATTGGACAAAGTCGATGCAAATCACAGAGGGCAATATGCCTTACTCCAAATCCACTCATTAAAATGATCCTCTCATCAAAAACACCGTATCACAGAAACTTTCAGAATATTTGACCAAATATCTGAAGACTGGGGCCCAATCAAGTTGACACATGAGGTTGACCATCACAATATCCTGATTAGAGCCATAATTCATGTACACAGAAGACAGTAAAGGAAAGGAGAAAGAGTTAAGGGTCAATGAATGGAACAAACTCTTTATGACTTCCTCCCACTGCTCTTAGGATACAGAGCAAATTCTTAACATGACCTTTAAAGTTTTGCATCATCTGGGGCCCAGTTTCCTGTCATGTCATGTCTAACATCACTCTATCCCTTCCTTTCAGAGCTCCAGCTACTACCTATGTTCAAGTCATCAATCATTCCATGTCCTCTCAAGTCATCGGGCTTAAGTCCTGCATACCCACTTCCCCACATCCTTTTACTTCTCACTTCCTACTCACCCTACACTCTCAGCTCAAACTGTATTTCCTTAAAAATCTTCTTTGACCCTGAGCCCAAGGCTGCAGTCTCTGTCAGGATAGTTTATTTTACCTTCTCATTAACTATGATCTTCTTTGTTGTACTACACCAACTTACAATTATAGATTTATTACTGCAATTAGTCAATGACTTCTAACCTCCCTCCGCTAGAAGCTCCATGGGAACTAGGATTCTCCTCTCATTGTAGCCTCAGTGCTCAGCTCACCATTTTGTTCCCAAAAAACCAGGCACCAAATAAGTATGTGTTGAGTGAATTAATGAATAAATTCCAGAAACAAAATACAAAATGCTTCACAGATTTTCATAGCCATTCAGAATGAAAGAAATGGGAAGAATAAAGAGAGAAGTGTTAGAAAAGCATGGAATGAATTTCCTCAAAAAATTAAAAATACGACTACTGTATAATCCAGCAATTCTACTTCTGGGTAAACATCCAAAGGAGACGAAAATAGAATATCAAAAGCATATCTGAACTCCCATGTCTATTGCAACATTATTCACAAGAGTTGAGATATGGAATCAACCTAAGTTCTCATTAAAGAATGAATAAAGTATGATGTAGATAGATACAATTCAACCATGAGAAAGAAGGAAAGCCTGCCATTTATGACAACATAGATGCATCTTGATGGCATTAAGCAAAGTGATATGTTTAACAGCAAAAGAGATACCATACCATCACACTTATAAGGGAATCTAAATAACCCAACCCACAGAAAGAGAGACTAGGGTGGTGGCTACCAGGACTGAGGAGTGGGAAAATTGAGATGTTAGTTAAAGGGTACAAACATTCAAGCAGGAAATAAGTAAGATCTGGGAATCTAATTCACAACACTGTACTTATTGTCAACAATACTGTATAGACCATAATACTTCAAAGCTGCCAAGAGATTTGGCCTTGGATGGTCTCACCACAGAAAAGAAATGATAATTATCTGACAAGATAGAGGTAACTAATGCCATGGTGGTAATCAAATCAACTCAACAAGTTCTACAGCTTTGTTATATGTCAGTTGTATTTCAATAAAAAACAAACAAACAAATATGAAAACTGTATCAGTAGGGGTACTTTCTCATTGATCAGTAATTTTCTATCATGAAAAGAAGACCAGAGATAAACTAGTAGTTTTCCTACATTATGGCAGAGTAACTCTCCTAGAATGACTTCCTTCCTATCTCTTCCCCTTTCTCACACCAATATTAGGTCATAAAATTTCTTCAAAATCACTTGGCTTTGGTTTATTTATACGTCTAATTACCTTGTTGGCATTTTGTTAACTGTTTAAAAAATATGAATGCTCATTAATTTCTGAGATTAGAGATATAAATCTGAAAGGTAACTGTGTAATAACACATCCACCCGATAAAACACACAATACAATTTAGTTATATTAATAGCACACTAAAAATATCAGCGATTGCACATGTATGTCAAAAGATGACAAGGATAATAAAGCTCAAAAAGCATTGTTCAGTAATAACACTGAGAAGCACAGTAAATGAGGTATCTTTAAATAAACTGCTTTCAGAATAAGGACCTGTTGTTGCAAATTACAATATCAAGGAGGCAGTAAAACTGAATGCTCTAAAGGTTTGTAAATTAAAGCAAAAATGAGAACTTTAAGTAGCATTCATTATCCTGATTTAGCAGAGGAGATACAGAAAGTCAGTCATAATTACTAAGCTAAGTTGCAGGAAAATACCAGCAGAATCAGACTTCACAAAGAAGTTACTGCTGATGGGGAAAAAAATCTCCATCAAAGGCACCCAGAAAGTTTCCTCTGTTTTTGTTTTCCTTAAGTCTAGATGGCAGATAATTTTATCTTCTTTTGGAGACTCTTCTGCATTCTCATTTTCCTAAATTTGAAAAAAAAAAATGTGCAAAAACAACCCAGAAGTAATTTAGATACCAAAAGATACAATATATTTAAAGTTGTGAAAAGTTTTGAAGTCAACACTTTTCCAGATAGACAGAGAACACTTGGTATTCACTTTCATTTCTTTATTTGCTTATTTCACATATCATTTCTGAGAATGTATCACTTCTGGGATACTGTCCTAAGTCCTAGTAAGACAAACATGCCTCCAGTCTCCTCCTAATATTTTCCCTCTGGGGCAGGAGATCTGGACACTGCCAATAATTAAGGGAGTCAGCCTTGTTATTTCATCTTTATGTCACTTCCAAGAAAATTAATCAGACACAATCTCTATTAAACATACATTGTTCATATTTATTCAGTAAACACTTCTTTTGCTACTGATAATGAACTCTGTCAAGCACCATGGGCATAACAAGGATGGAAACAGACTTTGCCTACAAGAAAATCACTAGCACAGCCTACAGATCAAATGTAGAAACCTATAACATTTTTCAAAGTTGTGTCCCCTTCTTGGAGCAGTATTCTTGTGACTCTGTTGAGTATTTGTTTCTTGATGACCCTGAATAAACTGTTCCAGTTCCTGAATGTGCTGTGTATCAGTTAGGACTCCATTTGCCTGAATGCAGCAGAAAGTCCAAATACTGTGGTTTACCCATTTGAAGTTTATTTTTCTCACAAGAAAAAAAAAGAAAACAAGTAGTTAGTTCAAAATGCTGTCAGGCTCCCTCTCCCTTTCCATCTTTCCACGAATTGTTACCTTCACTAGTGGGATTTCTGCAAGAGAAGGTGGTATCCAGAAATATGTTTTACTAAACAAAGGTTAAAAATAGAGTCGTCATATCCTAGTTAATGTCAACTGGTAAGAAACAGAAAAGAAATATATGAAAGCATAACATTCATAATACAGATGTCAAGAATTGAGAAGAATAATTCTTTATACAGGATAGAGGGAAATGAATCTGGAGAATGTTAGTGGTACCTGAAAAAGACAAAATGAATTACTGAGTTATTCCTGTCTGAGTAGGCACTGTAGATTATACAAAACCAATCATGACAATTCAGGTCAGATATTACAAAGCAGCAGTAATGTTAAAGTCCCTGGGCACAGTCTCACTGGTAGCACCCTGCCAAATGCTTTCTGCATTTCTTCATTCATCTTATCACAATTTTATCAGTCAGGAGCCCAGCATGAAACAGATGGCACAGTCCGAGGGGCTTTCATAGAGATTCTGTTTACAGAAGAGGCAGCAAGTTTAAAGGAAATGAACAAGGAATAGGCAAACTTTCACCATCTCTAGTCAGAGAGGCCAAGGGTTGAGTGATATTCCAAGAACCCAGAGGTAGCAGGTCTGAGTATAAGACAGCGCTAGCCAGCAAGATGTGTTCTTCCTGGGAGGACCACAGCCAGCCTGCAGTGACCCCGCAGGGCATGAGCTGGAGAATTAGTTGTTGTTTTAGTCGCTAAATTGCATCAAACTCTTTATGACCCAATTGAGTAGCCCCCCAGGCTCCTCTGTCCATGGGATTTTCTAGGCAAGAATACTGGAGTGGATTGCCATTTCCTTCTCCAGGGGATCATTCTGACGCAGGGAATGAACCCATGGCTTCTGCATTGCAGGTGGATTCTTTCCCAATGAACCACCAGGGAAGCCCAAGTTGGAGAAAACACGTGCTTTATTTCACTCTCCATCAGCATGTCGATCTCCCAGTAGTTCTCCCCAACATATGAACCCAGTGGGAAACCAGAGGGCAAGAGGACGAGTCAGATTCCTGGGCCGCAGGGCAAAATGGAGAAGCGAAGAAAATGGGATTAGAGAGACAAAAAGACCTCCAGCACAAACCCTACAAGACAGGCATTTTCATTTTTGCTGACTTACAGATGTAGAAACAGAGGCTCCAGCATATCAGCTCACTCACCTGAAGAGTGAATCTGAAACTGGTTCTGACTACAGAGCCCCAGCACTCAGCCTTCAAATTAAAATGGCCAAATGGAGTCATATGACTGAATTTATCCCTAGTCTAAGAGATGAGATGTATAGATGGTCTAGTTTTGTACAGTTATTACAGAATTAAGACTGCATTAGGAAACTGCCTGCAAGTCATCTTATCAGCTAAGCTACAGACCAGTGATTCTTAAAATCTGGTACCCAGACTAGCAGCATCAACGTGGCAAATGGGTGTTATGTCATGTCATTCACTCATTGCCAACTCCCAATCTACTGACGCAGAAACTTTGGGAGAAAGCCTAGCATTTGTATTTCACTTTCTCTCCAAGTGACTTTGACAAATGCTCAAGTTTGACAGCCCCTGCAATAGTTGCTTCACTTTGAAATAGAAGAAAAAGTCGAAACTCTTTGAGTAGCACTTCTCTTTACTTCCTTAGTATCAGCAACCAAACCCAGGAACACCCCTCAGCTTAACACACGACAGCGTGCCCCATCCACCTGTCAAAGGAGAAGTCACCAGGCCTTGAATCCAGACAAGCAGGCAACATATACTGCTATGGTGCTGGATGATGCCCTCTTTTGCAGTTAACCTGAAGTGGTCTGATTCACGAAAGACTTGGTCACAGATGCTGGAGAAAGGAACAGATGCCGTAGAAAGGAAAATGGGATATGCATCCCTAATCCTCTTCCCAACAAACTGTGTTCTGTCATAGGTCCACAGCACCCGTTCCCTGCCCCTCCCCCCCCCCCGAGGATAAACCAGAACAATCCTGGTTTATCCCTGATGATCAACCAGGACATGCCACTTTGCACACAAATATGATCTTTCTGAATGGAGATTCCATTTTTAGATTCCTGGTAATTGACAGACTGCTGTGGATTAAAGAATCACCTCAAAACTGTGCTTTTTCTACCATTTTCCGCAACGTGAAACACTTCTAACACTTCAGAGTACACAACTACCCCCACAGGTGCTTGTTAAAATCCAGAGCCCCCTTCCCAGGCCTCATTTCCAAGACATGCCAGAGATAGAGATAGGGGATCTGCATATTTACCAAGCTCCCTTTGTGCCTCTTGAACATCTGTTGTAGAGACCACACTGACCACATTGAGTGGTCAGAGATACTGGCCCAGGAGTTGGACCAACGTGGGTCTATATTCCAGCTCCACTTTGGCATCCATTGTCTTGGGTAAGTGATTCACCTCTTTGTAGCTCTGATTCCTCCTTTGTAATCTTGGGATAAACTGAAGTGCCTATATCATAGACTTGCTGGTAAAACCTAAAGAAGAGAGTCCAGGCACAGCCCTCAGCACAGCACAATCACTTGTTAAACAGAAAATCTCAGCCACTAGTTCCATACTGATAATGAGGACCATCACCATTGCCTAAATTACATGGGTCAGAGAAGAAGATGATATAACGGTGCCTCTTTCTTCTGATAATTCTCTTCTCGTGTATCTGAATTATAACCTATTGGCTCTTTGTAATGAGTTTCCTATAAAATGAAATTGAATTTAAAAATGTCACACCCCCCTGATATGTAGGTAGGGTACATAACAAAATAGCTTATGAGGTGGCAGCTGATTACTTGAATTCTCCTGAGGCTCCAATATCTGGGCCATTTTCCCAAGTAATCAGGTCCAACAAATTTCATTCAGAAGAAAAGAGTAAATGACTCAACAAGCCCTTGAGTCATCATGCTCTGTGATGTCTACACAGATCTCACTGTCACTGGAACACCCCATGGACACAGCCAAAGAGACAAGCTTATCAGGCTTCTTTCAACACTGTCACTTCCTTTAATGAGCAAGAGGGAAGGTGAGGACTAGCTAGCACACGTTCAGCCAAGTCGACACTTGCCCATGCCCCTGATGGGAAACCATACCATACCCTTGAAGCTATGGAGAACAGGAGTTAGGGGCATCTCACTGGAGTTTCTTCCTGAGGCAACCATATGCAAGGAACAGGTTCTGGCATTGGAACACTTGGTTTCTCTAGGACTCATTCTCTCTGAAGACTCCTACACTTCCTTTGGACCTCTCTTAATCCATTGTCATTTGACATTTTGTTTATCTACACTGGGGTCACTGTCTGGATTACAAAAAAAAGAAAAACAGGAGTGCAAGAAGTATATTAACGACCTATTAGACGTACTGTTTTGAATATTGCTATGAGCACCACATGCCGTAAATAAGCCATGTGAATTATTTGATATTCAACCATTCCTGACCTTTCAAAGCAGCGATTCCATATGGTTCAACCTAACACATGCTGTCTTCTCTGCCTAGAAGCCTCTTCTCCAGTCTCCTTTGCCAATAATACCTACTCCTGCCAGTTTAACTCATTATTTCCAAGACCTGTCTTTCCTAAGGATGTCAATTCTCTCTCTGAGAGTCTGTGTGATCCCAACCATTGCTTCACCACAGTGCTGATCTTATTTATAATTTCTTATTTTTGACTAATTATTTCAACGATACTGCTCCCTTTTCCAAGATGATAAGTTCCATGAAATAAGACTGCGCTCTTTTGATCACTCTTGTTTCTCTAGTGGCCAGGTGGTGCTAGTGGTAAAGAACCTGCCGAGCAATGCAGGAGATATAAAAGACGTCGGTTTTATCTATGGGTGAGGAAGATCCCCTCGAGGAGAGCATGTCACTCCGTTCCAGTATTCTTAAGAATTCCATGGTCAGAGGAACCTGACAGGTTACAGTCCATGGGGCTGCAGAATCAGACACGACTGAAGCAACTTAACCACGCACGTTTCTCTAGTACAATGCCTAGTACTTCCTATGTGTGTGCTCAGTCACTCAGTTGTGTCCATAACATTAAGACTATGGTCTTTACATATGCGATGTAAAAGCTGGACCATAAAGAAGGCAGAGAACCAAAGAATTGATGCTTTCCTACTATGGTGCTGGAGAAGACTCTTGAGAGTCCCTTGGACTGCCAGGAGGTCAAACCAGTCGATCCTAAAGGAAATCAACTCTGAATTTTCATTGGAAGGATTGATGCTGAAGCTCCAGTACTCTGGCTAGATGATGCAAAAAACCGACTCATTGGAAAAGACTCTGATGCTGGGAAAGATTGAAAGCAGGAGGAGAAGGGGATGACAGAGGATGAGATGGTTGGATAGCATCACTGATTCAATGGACACGAACTTGGGCAAACTCTGGGAGATGATGATGGACAGGGAAGCCTAGTGTGCTGCAGTCCCTGGGGTCGCAAAGAGTTGGACATGACTTGGCGACTGAACAGCAAATATAATAAATCATATTCCATCTCTTACAGCTGAACAACAACAATGCACATGAACCTGGTGTGACAGAATATCTCCATGATATGGAAGAGGCAAGCTATTCAACTCTCCAGCTATTTCCTCAAATTATGGAGCTGGTTAAAGGGAAGATGATCTATGTGATTTTTGTTGACCCCATACAGGCCTGTTTTTAGCTTCCACCAGTAGCTTCTGTCCCAATTTTAGGCACTGAGATCAATTTCCTTCTGAGCTGGGGATGATTTAAGTTCCTAACCTCAAATTCTCTGAACATTAATAAATCTGGTTGCTAAGCCTCTGATTCACTCACAGTTCTGATAAATTGCCATAATCCTTTTAGTCCAATCCCGCCAGCTGTCTTGGTCTTAGAGTCTAGATCTCTGTGTTATTCTGGTCCTGTCGCTTGAAAACCATTCCTTTGCTCTTATCTGCATGCAAGGCATCATCGACTGCTCGCTTGCCAACGTCATCTTTGTTTTGACACCAGAATGTCCCACCAGACCCCCTGTCCAAGGGTAAAAATAAGATACCATATGGATTCATCCCACATATTTAGGAGCATTTCAAGGAAGGGTAAGAGAGAAACTCACAAACATGGAATGAAAATTCTTAGCACAGTTCACTGAATTCAGAGAATGAGTTCTAAAGCCTGACTTGCCCCTTGGTAATCCTAGGTCATTCCTCAAATTTTTAAATAAGAATATTTTTATGTCATTAAGTTGCTGGGGAGATTACATAAGAAAACATCTGCATGTCTAGCACAATGCCTGGCAACATCAGAAACACAGACTACATTGTAACTATAATTATTTCTCACTAAGAGACTGTAACTGTTTAAATTATACTTTCTCCCCCAATATCAGAATAAAAAGGAAATTGCTTTCACTCCAAAATCTTTATTGCATCTTTATTGGCCCACAGTATCCTGTAACTGGCTGGACTGGGTCAATTAAGAATCAAGTGGTCATTAAAGATATTGGTAGCTAAGATTCTTGCTGTTCACTAAAACCAAATAACCATTTTTGCTTCTAACTGCTTTTCTGTATTTTTTTTCTTCTAATTGCACCCAAATTCTCAGATCTCAGAGACCCATAGACTAATGCTTTTGGCAAGCATCATCACCATTAGCAAACTTGTCCCTTCTCTCTGGATCTCTACATCTCCTTCATTTCTGCCCATTTGTAGGAGCTTCTTTCTGAGTAGTCACCAAGACTAACCTTTGATATAAAAACTGGTCCATTTCAGATGAGAACCACTGACCAATCTATTAACACTGGCACCATTAACTCTAAACTATGCAATTCAGACTTCCCTTGTGGTCCAGTGGTTAAGAATCTGCCTTCCAAAGCAAGAGATGAAGATTTGATCCCTGGTTTGGGGACTAAGATGCTACATTTATTATTTTTGTTGTTGTCAGTCACTAAGGGGTTTTTGACACTTTTGCAACCCCATGGACTGTAGCCTACCATATTCCTCTGTCCATGGTATTCTCCAGGCAAAAATTCTTGAGTGGGTTGCTGTTTCCTCTTCCAGGGGATCTTCTTGACCCAGGGATCAAACATGTCAAGGGGTAACTAAGATTGCATGCTGCAACACCACAATAAAAGTTCCTGAGTGCCAAGAGTAAGAGTGGAAGCTGCAAAATAAATAAATAAACATTTAAAACCCTTTATTCATTAAACAAACAAACTATGCAACCATGGTCCTTAAGTATCTATCCAGACATTAATACTACTGATCACACACCTTTTCTGCAAACAAAGGGCTCATACCATCTTTACCTTTTTTATTTCTAATTTCTTTCATTTATTGACCTTTCTGTAAAATATACACAATACCACATTTTGCATCTTATAAAATTCATCTATGGGAGGATTTCTGGGCTTAAAATGATTTCATTTTCCTGTTCATCTCTCTGTAAATTTTTTATGCTTTGCTTTCCCTGTCAGCACCCCCCACCCCACCCCCCACGTGGCTGGGGTTTTCCTTTTAATTATGTGTTTAGTTTTTAAAGGATAGCCCATTCAATAAGGCTTAAATATCAAAATGTACTAAAAGGTTGCAATGGAAAGAATCCCTCCCATTCCACTGTTTATGTCTTATTTATCATCCAGAGATTTTTATTCACATACTGGCCAATACAGACATGTGCTTCTTCTTTTTACACAGAGAGTAGCATACTGTACCCCACTGTTCTATATTTCACTTCTTATTCATTTAAATTTATTCTTAATATTTTGTCACATGAATGCATATTGAGCTGCCTTATGCTTTTTTACAACTGGATATTTCCCCATGGTGGGGATATATCATAACTTATTTAGGCAGTATATCTTAACTTAGTCAATGGACATATAAGCGAAGTTGATGGATTTAGCTATTATGATGATGCGAATCATTTAGCATAGATCATTTCCTGTGTATTTGATTATAATCATAGGACAAATGTCTTGAAGTAGACTTGCTGGGTCAGAAGATACACATATACAATATAAATGTTCACATATCCTACAGCCCTCCATAGGGTTGTGCCATTTACAGTCTAAACAAAATTGTGAGTCAGTAACTGACCAGCAAAATAGATGAACTCTTTGAACTTTTACCAGTTTGATAGTTGAAGAATCATATACCACTGTGTATTCAGTTACATTTTTCTTACTCTGAGTGAAGTTTAGCATCTTTTCAAATTTTGGAATCATTTTTATTTTCTTGTCTCAGACTTGTATATTTGTAAACACTGGTCTTTTTTTTAACTGAATTGTCTTTTTATTGTAAATTTTTGAACCTCTTATATATTGGTAATATTTGCCCTTTGTCGACAACATGTGTTAAAAATACTCTATGTCTATTCTCTTATTGAAGGGGAAGGGAATAAACTTAAGTTCATTTAATTTACTTTTTATTTTTATATAGCTTATTTTATCTTTTTTATTTTGTAAACTCTGGATTTTAAGTTCTTATTAGGAAAGCCATCTCGAAGTTTAAAAGCATTCCTATTTTTCTTCTAGTAATTTTATAGTATTTTTTTTTCACTTACAAATTAAATCCGTGGGAGTTTTTCACAATGTTTAAGCATGGGTTCATGCTTTTCTTTTCTCCTAGATGTCTGCTCAGTAGTCCTGAGCTCATGTATTAATGGCTTGGCTTTCCTTAATGGTCTGAGAAGTCACTATCCTCAAGTATTCAGTTCAGTTCAGTTACACAGTCATGGCTGATTCTTTGCAACCACACAGACTTTAGCACACCAGGCTTCCCTGTCAATCACCAACTCCCAGAGCTTGCTCAAACTCATGTCCATCCAGTCAGTGATGCCATCCAACCATCTCATCCTCTGTCTTCCCCTTCTACTCCTGCCTTCAGTTCAGTTCAGTTGCTCAGTCGTGTCCAATTCTTTGCGACCCCATGAATCACAGCACACCAGGCCTCCCTGTCCATCACCAACTCCCAGAGTTTACTCAAACCCATGTCCATTGAGTTGGTGATGCCATCCAGCCATCTCATCCTCTGTCATCCCCTTCTCCTCCTGCCCCAAATCCCTCCCAGCATCAGGGTCTTTTCCAATGAGTCAGCTCTTCTCATTAGGTGGCCAAAGTATTGGAGTTTCAGCTTCAACATCAGTCCTTCCAATGAACACCCAGGACTGATCTCCTTTAGGATGAACTGGTTGGATCTCCTTGCAGTCCAAGAGACTCTCAAGAGGCTTCACCAACACCACAGTTCAAAAGCATCAATTCTTCAGCACTCAGCTTCCTTCACTGTTCAACTTTCACATGACCACTGGAAAAACCATATCCTTGACTAGATGGACCTTTGTTGGCAAAGTAATGTGTCTGCTTTTAAATATGCTATCCTGGTTGGTCATGACTTTCCTTCCAAGGAGTAAGTGTCTTTTAATTTCATGGCTGCAATCGCCATCTGCAATGATTTTGGAGCCTCCCAAAATAAAGTCTGACACTGTTTCCACTGTTTCCCCATCTATTTCCCATGAACTGGTGGGACCAGATGCCATATCTTAGTTTTCTGAATGTTGAGTTTTAGGCCAACTTTTTAACTCTCCTCTTTCACTTTCATCAAGAGGCTTTTTAGTTTCTCTTCACTTTCTGCCATAAGGGTGGTGTCATCTGCATATCTGAGGTTATTCATATTTCTCCTGGCAATCTTGATTCCAGCTTGTGCTTCTTCCAGTCCAGCATTTCTCATGATGTACTCTGCATATCCAATACTACCTCAAATATTAATCCCATATTTAAGTTAATCTGCTTCAAGACATCAAATTCTATCTTTGATTCAGCTCATGTGTCAGTACCTGACTCCTTATTATGAAACTTCATTGTATATACTAACATCTGGCAAAGCAATTTATCTTTTGATATAAATTAAAACTTAACTACTGACATTTTATTAGGAAACATGTCTAATTTACAGAACAAATGAGAAAGGGCTGAGATTTTTGTCACACTGGGTCCTTCCACACAAGAGTATTATTTGCTTTTTAATTTGCCTATGCTTTCTTCATAAAGATCTCATGCATTTCTGATTAATCCTTTGTAATTTATCTTTTGTGTTACAATTAGAAGTAGTTTTTTTAATGTATTTTTCTAATTATTTTATTTGAATATGTAAAAACTATTGATAAAATATATACTTTCAGTCCCAGTAACTTGCTGAATTATTATTTCTAGGAGTTAATTCTCTTATATTTTTGTTAGGGAAATTAAATAAATAGTCTTTTCAGGCTTCAGAGTCAAAGCAGAGCAACCCTCTGACCTGCTTCTCACCTGCACCTGGACACTGTCCTGATGGGGAGTGACTGCCTGCTATGAGTGCAAGACTTGCAGCTCCATAGGTAAGATAGGAGGAATGTTGAGACTGTTGAACCCCTGGAGGGGTCTGGTCAACCAAGCCCCAGGCTTAGCAACATTTAAGTTGTACATGACAAGTAGTAGTTCATAGTAGTTAGGGCCCTCAGTCGTGTTCAACTCTTTGTGACCCCATGGACTGCAGCATGACAGGCTTTTCTGTCCATCACCAACTCCCGGAGCTTACTCAAACTCATGTCCATTGAGTCAGCAATGCCATCCACCATCTCATCCTTTGTCATCCCCTTCTCCCACCTTCAATCTTTCCCAGCATCAGGGTCTTTTAAAATGAGACAGTTCTTCACCGTCAGGTAGCCAAAGTATTGGCATTTCAGGTTCAGCATCAGTCCTTCCAATGAATATTCAGGACTGATTTCCTTTAGGATGAACTGGTTGGATCTCCTTGCAGTCCAAGGGACTCTCAAGAGTCTCCTCCAACACCACAGTTCAAAAGCATCAATTCTTCAGCACTCAGCTTTCTTTAGAGTCCAACTCTCACATCCATACATGACCACTGGAAAAACCATAGCTTTGATTAGATGGACCTTTGTTGGAAAAGCAATGTCTCTACTTTTTAATATGGTGTCTAGGTTGGTCATAACTTTCCTTCCAAGGAGTAAGTGTCTTTTTAGTCACCATCTACAGTGATTTTGGAGCTCAAAAAATAAAGTCTGACACTGTTTCCATTGTTTCCCCATCTATTTGCCATGAAGTGATGGGACCGGATGCCGATAAAACCAGAGCAGCAATTTGCTCATAGATTGATCTGATATCAGTCTGTGTCCTAGGATTATAAACGGGAAGCTAACTGAAATCTCTGAAGACTCACCCAGGAGCGGACTGCTGGCTGGTACCTTTTCCCAATTAGGACTCCAGGTATGCTGTGACACGGGATTTCCCAGCACTAAGTCTGGATGTTGTTCAAAACCCAATTTGGGGATGTATCCTCTGCTGTTTCTATTTCTCTTTTCTTTTAATGTTAGTATATTGAAAGTAAGCTAGATAATTTTCTAATAAATATTTATATTATTTATTTGTATATAACAAGCAGCTTTTTTTTTGTTAAAAACTCTTCCTCTGAACCTGAGACGAGAGCAAAAGCTTTCGGCAAAACAATTTTCCAGATATACAATCATGTCATCTGATAATAGAGATCCTTTACTTCTCATCATACATTTTTATATCTTTAATTTTATTCTTGATCCAACTACGTTAGCTAGTGCCTCCAATGTAATATAAAACACAGTATAGCACAAACTTATCACCAGCTGCTGCTGACCTCAGTTGGAAATGTGTTTTTCATCGGATATGCTGGTTTATGGGATGGGTTGTTCCTTAAGATGACATTTTATCAGCTTCAGAAAGAATTCATGTAAGTTTATTGATTGTACTTATTCTGAATAAGTTGAATTTGTTCAAATACTTTTTCAGCATACATGAAGCAAATTATGATTTTTCTCTTTATATCATGACCAAACTAGCTCAACATCACAAAACCTTTTAATAGGGACTATTTACTTATGAAAATAATTATTTAAGCATAGGTACTGGTATTGGGATTAGTGATCTGAAGTAGTATTTTTTCCTTCTCAACCATCTGTGTTTGATTTTGGTAACAGTTCTGTTCTCTCTCTTTAAAAAAAAAAAGGAAATGTTCTATCACCCTCTTTCTGTGCTCCTAACCAGTTTAAACAGTGGTGAAATTTTCTATTGATTAATAGTTTGGTAGTACCCACCCCTGTAAAACTACCCTGATGCTTTTTGTTGCTATAACCTAGACATTTTACTGTTTCTTCTACAGAAATCATTCTACTTTTATTGTATTTTTTTTCCTGTGGACACTTTTGAAGAATTCATTTTTCTATCAAAATGTCCATTTTCATTGTGGTCAGTTTTGCCGCACAGAACAGCTTGTAGGAAAATGGGTGTTTTGCTTGATTCTTTGTGGAGAATTATTGCCATTAGTCTTCAGAACCACGCTGTGGCCAGATGGCTCTGATGCCACCTACTTCACCCCTGGTTCTGCCCTGACTGCTGCAAACAGAAGCATCACTTTCTGCCTTTCACACCGTGCTCTTCACCTTCAGAAACTGCTGACAGTCTGGGTTCTGCCAAGAACTGGCCTCTTCCTCCGCTGCTTCCTCTGGTTCTCTGATGCAGTCTCTACGTGGACCCAGTTTTGCTGGGTTTTTTTTTTTAAGCTTTTACAAATATTTTTTGATTTCTTTCCAGAGATGATCAAAGGTTTTATCTTTGCTTTGTATTTTTCTTGATGTTTTAGAATGGTTTGCAGAAAGAGAGGGGGAAGTACTAAGTTAAGGAGACTTTTTCATATCAGATGACCATTTTTTTTTCATTCTTTTAAAGCATTTTTGTAGTGCTGAAATCATTTTGGGTTAAACTTGAAGTTAATTAAAATTTTGCTTTAGAGAAACTTTACGTATCTAGAAAAGAGACTAAAAGCATGAGAGAAACTCCTTTTGTAAGAGAACAGTTCTGTAAAATGTCTCTTACTCTCCACAAGTCTTAAGCCTCTAGAGAGAATAGATACCATAGATTTTCAGACACAGAGGGGGAAGGAGAGGGTAGGATGAATTGATAGAGTAGCACTGACCTATATACACTACCATGTTAGCTAGCTAGCGGGAAGCTGCTACATAGCACATGGACCTCAGCTCGATGCTCTGTGATGACCTAGAGGGGTGGGAGGGGTGGAGGGGGTGGGAGGGAATGTGTATATATGTACATGCATATGTATATGCACACACATGTATACGCGCACACATGTATATGTACGCACATATGTATATGCACACACATGCATATGTACATACATGTATGTGCACACGTGTATATACACTCATATGTGCATGTGCACACACATGTATATGTACACATGTAGATGATTCACTTTGTTATGCTGAAGAAACTAGTACAACATTCTAAAGCAATTATACTCCAGTGAAAAGTAGTGAAGTGATTATGAAGAAAATAAGAAAAACCAAAAAAAAAAAAAAAAACCTGTACCTTTATATAATTATAAGAAAATGATATGCTGCCTGATTGAATATAATTCTCAGGTCATAATATATTATCCTTTTTTTGTACACTGCCCACACCCTAACCCCAACCCTGAAGAAAAAGAAAACTGTTGCCTCTCTAATGGGGATTATTCTCCTAGACTGAGCAAGGCAATCATCTCCACTCACATCTCCTAGGCAAAGCTCTCAAATAACAGACAATCTGAAATCCTGTCTCTGGTCATGGAACATGAACTGTGCTTACAAAGGTAAGATGGGGACTGCCCAGAAGAACTCAGATTAGGGGAGGTGTTAAGGGCTTCTCTTGTGGCTCAGATGGTAAACAATCTGCCTGCAATGCGGGAGACCCAGGCTCGACCCCTCAGTCTGGAAGATCCTCTGGAGAAGGGAATGGCAATGCGCTCCAGTACACTTGGCTAGAGAATTCCACGGACAGAGGAGCCTGGCGGGCTACAGTCCATGGGGTTGAAAAGAGTTGAACACAACTGAGTGACTACACTTTCACTTTTAATGCATTTTATGGGCTTCCCAGGTGGCGCTAGTGGTAAAGAACCCACCGGCTAATTCAGGCGATGTAAGAGACACGGGTTCAATCCCTGGGTCGGGAAGCTCTGCTGGAGGAGGGCATCGCAACCCACTCCAGCATCTTGCTTGAGAAATCCCATGGACAGAAGAGCCTGGTGGGCTACAGTCCATAGGGTTGCATAGAGTTGGACACGCTGAAGTGACTTATCATACAAGCACACATGTAATGCATTGTGTAGGGGCAAGAAAGTTTTCTAACCCATAAAACAGATCAGAAGCAACTTAATGAGATCATATGCATTAATCAGGTTTTCTTAAAGGCCTGTCAATCTCCATCCACCCCATTCACTTCCTACATGGCACAGAGTTGCAGATTAATGAACCAGAACTTCACGATTCCTCCTACTCTCTTATGAAGACAGACAGAGGCTCAATACTTCCTAAGAAATCAAGAGGTACAGAGTGCCCTGGGTCTTGACAGCTACTTTGAGAAGTTGTAAAAGTGGGTCGTTGGTTCTCCCACAGGTCACTTGGGACCTGTTTCAAAGAGACATTTGACCTATCACTCAATACTGGGATAAGAATCTGGCAGACAGAAATCAAAAGTCAAGACAGGCTTGTTCTGTGGATGTCATTATTTTAACCCAATAAAGTAAAAATGCCAAGGCACAAAATAGCAAAGTTGGAAGACATTAAGCATATATATTTTTCTTTTTACAGAAGAGTTCACCACAGGGATTCTTCTAAAGATTCTACTCTTTGAATACTTTTGTGGGGGGTGGGAGGGGGACAATCTAAAAATATTCAGAAACTCTCTCAAGCATACATGTGAGATTCTAATAGCAACAGCAATTACCAATGGTTAGAGGAGACAATTCTTTTATGTGTTGGGGTCCAATTTGATTTTGAAACCATTGTAATCAATTCTGAATTCTATCTACTTTTCATCTTTACTGAAAACATTTTCCTCTAGTCTCTCTCAGTGGTAACAACATACTTCTAATTTTTGTGGCTGAAAACTACAGTCATCTTTATTTGCCCACATTTCTCAATTAGTTGTCGAGTCCTGATTATTCTTCCTTCACACAATTAGGCTATCCTGGTGCCATAAACTGTAATGCTTCTTTAGCATTCACTTTTGTAGATCCTTCCTAACTGGTTTTCAGGATTCCAGCCTGGTCTACCTAATGCCTATTTCACTTTCCTGTTCAGACCTCTTGAGTGTTTCCTATTTTCTGGCCAAAGTCTCAGTGCTGTCTTGACCTTCAAAACTCTCCATGATTCACCCCACTTCTATTTCCAGCATCTTTTATCACTTTCTCTTACCTCTGAAATTGTTTCAGACACTGTATTGCTCTGTCTAGGCTTCCCCATAATTTTATAAAACTTATAGCAAGTGCTGTTTTTCCATGAAGCTTGTTTATGTTTCTTACATATTTACCTGGAATGGTTTTTCAGTCATGTATGGATATGAGCTAGGTCATAAAGAAAGCTGACCACTGAAAAATTGAAGCTTTCAAATTGTGATGCTGGAGAAGACTCTTGAGAGTCCATTGGACAGCAAGGAGTTCAAACCAGTCAATCCTAAAGGAAATCAACCCTGAATATTCATTGGAAGGACTGATGTTGAAGCTAAAGCTCCAGTACTCTGGCCACATGATGCGAAGAACTGACTCATTGGAAAGGACCCTGATGCTGGAAAAGATGGAGGGCAGGATGAGAAGAGGGTAAGGGAGAATGAGATGGTTGGATGGCACCACCAACTCAGTGGACATGAGTTTGAGCAAATTCTGGGAGACAGTCAAAGACAGGGAAGCCTGGCATGCTGCAGTTCATGGGGTCACCAACAGTCAGACACGACTTAGTGACTGAAAAACAGCAAGATGACTATAAGAAAACACAGTAAAGAAAAGGCTTTAAAACTTGCATTTAAATATTTCTGTTGCAAGCATACACACACACACACACACACACCACACAGATAGATAGATGGATAGATAGATAGATTTCTGCACACGTGCAAAAAAAAAAAAACTGGATGCAACAATTTTATAGTAAAAAGATACCCATTTTTTCAATTACTTTTTTCCAGAAAGAATTTGCATTGATAGATAAGAAAACAAGACCCAAAGAGGTTAAGGAACTTCCCAATATTGGATTAGAGAGCAAGACAAATTTGAGTGTATGCCTACCTAACTTCACTACATTTTTAATTTTATGCCTCATCTGGTTAGCGTATCAATGGATGGGAGGTTTCACTCCTCCTATTCACTTAGGGTGACTGAGACTGTTTTCATATGACCTACTAAAAAAACTAAACATGTACAACAGATCTTTAACATGAGAAGAGTTAAATAACTTGTCAAGCATTAGGTGATGATAGTCAAATGATCTGATTTTCATCTGAGGACTCTCTGTCCCTAGGTGGATGTTACCTTCAAGTTTTATGAATCCAGTGAAAATCAGTCACAACGCCTGTAATGTTTTGCCACATTAGAGAGGAATAAAGGATGCCAGTCTGAAATCTATGAGCCCCTTGGCTCTGTTAAAACCTTGTGTTGCATTTCAGAGAGAAATATACTCCTGTCCAGAGAATTCTATCAAAAGAGGCATTCATACTGATTGGGTATAATGCTACTAACCCTTGCCACAAAAATTTTGTTTGTTTTGACTTTGATCATCAAGACAATTCTGTTTACTACCCTTTTCCATTTGCCTATATGGACACCCAAGGAAAAAGTGAGGATGAGTCTTCTGTAAATGGATTACCATGATTAATTTATACTGCACAACAAAAGTTAACATTTCAAAGTGTGAGCCTTTAACTTCATTAAATGTAGCTTTTCAATTTTCAGGCAAGAGTGCGGTTTCAAAAAAAAATTAAAAAGATGGAGCGAATGGAGTGTGGCACTGATTCAATTACCAAAGCACTGCAATGTAAACCATATTAAACATTTAAGGTTTAAGTCACGGCGAGCAAGATCAAATACTTCCTGAGAATGTGAGCAAGCTCCTTTATTAAGAATTCAGCCTTAAATGAAGAACAGAAGAATTCAGTAAGATGAAAAATTATGTAATCACCCAACATACAGTCATTACACTTTATATTTCCAGTAAGTAATTTTGGAGAGGAAAGGGAATAAAGTGATGAGTTAGGAGTCTGGATCCCTTGGCTCCCTGTACTGGATACAATGAAGAGAATAATTTGTCCTTTGTCAATAAGTGTAATGGGCTGTGACTTTAAATCCCCTGTCGGGAGTAACTCTGTTTTATTGTTTATCTGCAGTGTGAAGACTCTCTCTGAAGACTTTATACAACATGTCATTCAAGCAGATGAAAAATGCACTCTGGTAAAGTGCTGCCTGCATGTCCTTTGTAAAGAATAGCTTTTGATGAAAGAAAACTATACAAATATTTGCCCTAAGTTGGGGCTCTAAGAAGCTTTAGCTATGTAAGTAAATTATCAGCTGGATGTAGACTTCCCTCCATGCAAATAGAAATACAGGAAGAATCAGCTGAAAATATTGAACTGTCTAGCACAAAATTTTATTGAGATTCTGGGTGTATTTACCCAGAATGGGTCAAGTGGACTTTAGAATTCAAATGGGACACAGAGGTTTAGTGATTTAGCATGACTCTGGAGAGGCACCCAGTGGTTAATGTTCTATGGAATGAAAGATCCTGCTGCCACCCATGACAGAGAGTAGTATGATAAAATAGGAGCTTGGTCTGAAAAGGGCTGAACTAACCTGATCTAACTGATCCTATTAGGATCCAGAGACATTTCATAGGACCACAGAATAGATGTTCTATCTCTACACAAAAATTGTGAGTTATCCCTTCACCTATGAATGAAACCAGCATGAATTCAGGTATACAGAAATCTACAATCTGGGGTAAGTTATTTAGTTCTTCCAGCTAGGACAGTTTCATGGGAAAGAAGGAGGAGTCTGTTCATAGTGAGAGGTCATCTCTCCTTATTATTGCTGTTATTTCTGTTGTTCTGTCACTAAGTTATATCCAGCTCTTTGTGACCCCATGGACTATAGCCTGCCAGGCTCCTGTGTCCATGGGATTTCTCAGGCAAGAACCCTGGAGTGGGTTCTTGCCATTTCCTTCTCCAGGGGATATTCCCACACCAGGAATCAAACCCACCTCTTCTGCACTGGCAGGCAGATTCTTACCATGGAACCAGGGAAACCCATTAGAATTGCCATAATTTAAGTTCAATGGAAGGAAACTGAGGTAATAGAATCTGGGCAAAAACAGTAAAGCTAGAAAGTTTTGCTTGGACTTTATTATGAAAAACACCTTTTCAAGTGAGGAACTTTCATATTTAATTTTAAAAATATATAAAATATAGTTTTCTATGTATAGGTCTTTTGTTTCTTTAGGTAGATACACTCCTAAGTATTTTATTCTTTTTGTTGCAATGGTGAATGGTATTGTTTCCTTAATTTCTCTTTCTGTTTTTTCATTGTTAGTATATAGGAATGCAAGGGATTTCTGTGTGTTAATTTTATATCCTGCAACTTTACTATATTCATTGATTAGCTCTAATAATTTTCTGGAAGAGTCTTTAGGGTTTTCTATGTAGAGGATCATGTCATCTGCAAACAGCGAGAGTTTCACTTCTTCTTTTCCTATCTGGATTCCTTTTACGTCTTTACATAGAAAACTATAAAACACTGATGAGAGAAATCAAAGAGGACACAAACAGATGGAGAAACATACCGTGTTCATGGATTGGAAGAATCAATATTGTCAAAATGGCTATTCTACCCAAAGCAATCTATAGATTCAATGCAATCCCTATCAAGCTACCAACGGTATTTTTCACAGAACTAGAACAAATAATTTCACAATTTGTATGGAAATACAAAAGACCTCGAATAGCCAAAGTAATCTTGAGAAAGAAGAATGGAACTGGAGGAATCAACCTGCCTGACTTCAGACTCTACTACAAAGCCACAGTCATCAAGACAGTATGGTACTGGCACAAAGACAGAAATATAGATCAATGGAACAGAATAGAAAGCCCAGAGATAAATCCACGAACCTATGGACACCTTATCTTTGACAAAGGAGGCAAGGATATACAATGGAAAAAAGACAATCTCTTTAACAAGTGGTGCTGGGAAAACTGGTCAACCACTTGTAAAAGAATGAAACTAGAACACTTTCTAACACCATACACAAAAATAAACTCAAAATGGATTAAAGATCTAAATGTAAGACCCGAAACTATAAAACTCCTAGAGGAGAACATAGGCAAAACACTCTCTGACATAAATCACAGCAAGATCTTCTATGACCCACCTCCCAGAATATTGGAAATAAAAGCAAAAATAAACAAATGGGACCTAATGAAAATTAAAAGCTTTTCCACAACAAAGGAAACTATAAGTAAGGTGAAAAGACAGCCCTCGGATTGGGAGAAAATAATAGCAAATGAGGAAACAGACAAAGGATTAATCTCAAAAATATACAAGCAACTTCTGAAGCTCAATTCCAGAAAAATAAATGACCCAATCAAAAAATGGGCCAAAGAACTAAACAGACATTTCTCCAAAGAAGACATACAGATGGCTAACAAACACATGAAAAGATGCTCCACATCACTCATCATCAGAGAAATGCAAATCAAAACCACAATGAGGTACCATTACACGCCAGTCAGGATGGCTGCTATCCAAAAGTCTACAAGCAATAAATGCTGGAGAGGGTGTGGAGAAAAGGGAACCCTCTTACACTGTTGGTGGGAATGCAAACTAGTACAGCCACTATGGAAAACAGTGTGGAGATTTCTTAAAAAACTGGAAATAGAACTACCATATGACCCAGCAATACCACTTCTGGGCATACACACTGAGGAATCCAGATCTGAAAGAGACACGTGCACCCCAATGTTCATCACAGCACTGTTTATAACAGCCAGGACATGGAAACAACCTAGATGCCCATCGGCAGATGAATGGATAAGGAAGCTGTGGTACATTTACACCATAGAATATTACTCAGCCGTTAAAAAGAATTCATTTGAATCAGTTCTAATGAGATGGATGAAACTGGAGCCCATTATACAGAGTGAGGTGAGCCAGAAAGATAAAGAACATTACAGTATACTAACGCATATATGCGGAATTTAGAAAGATGGTAACAATGGCCCTATATGCAGGGCAGAAGAAGAGATGCAGAAGTACGGAACAGACTTTTGAACTCTGTGGGAGAAGGGGAGGGTGGGATGTTTCGAAAGAACAGTATGTATATTATCTGTGGTGAAATAGACCACCAGCCCAGGTGGGAGGCATGAGTCAAGTGCTCAGGCCTGTTGGGCTGGGGGGATCCAGAGGAATCGGGTGGAGAGGGAGGTGGGATGGGAGACCGGGATGGGGAATTCGTGTAGCTCTATGGCTGATTCATATCAATGTATGACAAAACCCACTGAAAAATAAAAAAATAAATTAAAAATATATATATATAATATATATACTTCAGTTCAGTCACTCAGTCATGTCCAACTCTTTGCAACCCCATGAATTGCAGCACGCCAGGCCTCCCTGTCCATCACCAACTCCCGGAGTCTACCCAAACCCATGTCCATCAAATCGGTGATGCCATCCAGCCATCTCATCCTCTGGTGTCCCCTTCTTCTCCTGCCCCCAATCCTTCCCAGCATTAGCATTTTTCCAATGAGTCAACTCTTCTCATTAGGTGGCCAAAGTACTGGAGTTTCAGCTTCAGCATCAGTCCTTCGAATGAACACCCAGGACTGATCTCCTTTAGGATGGACTGACTGGATCTCCTTGCAGTCTAAGGGACTCTCAAAATTCTTCTCCAAAACTACAGTTCAAAAGCATCAATTCTTCCACACTCAGCTTTCTTCACTGTCCAACTTTCACATGACCACTGGAAAAACCATAGCCTTGACTAGATGGACCCTAGTTGGCAAAGTAATGTGTCTGCTTTTAAATATGCTTTCCTGGTTGGTCATAACTTTCCTTCTGAGGAGTGTCTTTTAATTTCATGGCTGCAATCACCATCTGCAGCGATTTTGGAGCCCCCCCAAAATAAAGTCTGACCCTGTTTCCACTGTTTCCCCATCTATTTCCCATGAAGTGATGGGACCAGAGGCTATGATCTTAGTTTTCTTAATGTAGAGCTTTAAGCCAACTTTTTCACTCTCCTCCTTCACTTTCATCAAGTGGCTCTTTTGTTCCTCTTCACTTTCTGCCATAAGGGTGGTGTCATCTGCATATCTGAGTTTATTGATATTTCTCCCGGCAATCTTGATTCCAGCTTGAGCTTCTTCCAGCCCAGCATTTCTCAGGATGTACACCGCATATATATATATATACTTAACTCCTTTAAATTGGTAATGAATATGATATGTATTAATACAAGTATTGAGTGTACTCAACCGAAACACATGAATCCTAACTCATTCATTCATTGAAGCACTTTTTCATTCCTCCCCTCAGTATTTATTGTATACCTTCTATGCATTTAGCACTTGCATAGTAATGACTAAGATAAAAATTCCTACCCTCATACAGTTCAAGTTCCATCACCTTACTCATCATACATGAACTGCAATTACTCCATCTGAACTTGAATCAACAAGTGTTCTTTATTTTCAGAACTTTGTTTAGTAATAAAAATTGACATCCGATTGCTAAAGATTACAACATTCCCCAAATCTAAGAATATCCGTTAAGAAACAGCAACTCATCACTAATCCTTTAACTGTCTTGAGTTCATTCATATTTTACAAACCTAGCTAACAAAAACATTTCCTCCTCAGATCCAGAGTCTTCTATCTATTAATATAAAAACTAGAACAAGAAGAATGGTCAGTAAAAGTAGAACAAATGTAACAACAAAATCTCTCAAGTCAGCACAGAAACCACTTTCTCTTTGGGGCTAAAAGATGATATCCTTTTTCCTAATTCATCACAATAAAAAGAAGCAGTGTGAGCTTGTTAAATCCCCCAAAGGAAGAGAGTAAAATCAGAGACAGAGAAATGGAGCAAGAAATAGAGAGAAACAGAAGAGAGACAGAGAATGAGAGAGAGATCGAGACAGACAGAACCAACCATGGTCATTCTATTTATAACTCTAAAGGAAATGGATCTATTATAGTTTCAGATCAGTGGTTATCCAAGAGGGTATATCAGTACTCTTCAACTGCAAATTACAAACTAGCCTACCCAAATGGGTATAAGTAAAATTTATCTGTTCACATAATGAAAAGTTCAGAAATAATTTTGGCTTCAGACACAGCTAGATGTCTTCAGATTCCCAAACGACGTAATCTAGACACAGTTTCTCCTGTCCTTCCAACTCAACCACCCAGACTGTTGGCTGCATTCTTGGGGAGGATTCCCCAATGGGGTCTCAAGGCCACTACAGAGGCTCCAATCCATACACTCTCTTTTGTCAAAGTCCATAAACAACAAGGAACTCCTGATCATGATTCCCAGACCAAAAAAAAAAAAAAAAAAATCCCACTGTATCTTCTTAATCCAGGTTGTGTCAGGGTCCCCTGGGGCCAGGGGAGTATAATGTGATGACTGGTTTACACCTCGGCCAGATGCTCCCTGCTCCACACCCCACTGAGCCCCCCACCCCGCTCTCTGAATGAACAGGGTCGCAGGAGTGATAAGTCCACAGAAAATCAGAACAGTTACCAAAAGAAGGGGAATTGGTTCCAAGAGGCAAAACATAAATAAATAAATAAAGTGTTCCAGAGACAGTGTTTATCTGCATGTTTAGTAGGGGCTTCCCAGTGGTAAAGAACCCGCCTACCAATGCAGAAGACATAAGAGACAGGGGTTTGATCCTTGGGTCGGGAAGATCCCCTGAAGGAAGCCATGGTAACCCACTCCAGTATTCTTGCCTGGAGATCCCATGGACTGAGGCGCCTGGCAGGCTACAGGCTATGGGGTCACAAATAGTCAGAAACGACTGAAGTGACAGCAAACAGCATGCACAGAGAAAGAAACTAAATCAGGAATCCTTCGAGCTTAGACTCATTGAATGGCAGTGAGACAAAAACATACAGACAATGAAGACACAGGGATGATTGGGTAGAAAAGAGAAGAGAACAAGTTAAGCCTACAGTGTCAAGGATCAGACCTGTTGCTGGCACAAACTATGCCCTCTTTGTTTGAATTACAAAGAGGTGACTGCCCTGGGTGGACAAATTATAAACAGTAACCACTCTGAGTGGATAACTTACAAACATGCTCTCCTTTCTATGGGCAGGTTCAACTGTGCAGGGCTGGCCAGACAGAAGCCTCTCCTCGACCAGACACTGGTGTGTACCTCACAAACTGACCATCAGAATGAGTGACCCTGTTAGGAATCTCTCTCTAGAAGAAACTGAATTGTTATTGAATTGGAAAGATATATGACTCTTCACACCTCTAGGAAAGGAAACTGCTGAAGAAATAAAAGCATTGCCTTGAGAACTCATATTTGAGCATCTTGGGATCTGCTGGTCATTTAATGAAGATGTGCACCAGATTTTGTCAAATTCAACATACTCTTGATCATAACTGTCTGTTATGTCACCAAGGAAAATATATGGCCAATTAGACTGTGGCATAAGACCAATTATAACATAACCTAATATCACAGATTTGAGTGTAGGAAAAACATACACCTTAGCAAAGATAAAACACAGTTATAAAAGAAAGCTAGAAAAGTAACTATCAATGAAAATAAAGTGTCTTTGAAATTAGATAGGCAAAGGTTATACAAAAGTACAAGATATGATTCTGAACTACTAGAAATTGTAAATAATTAACCTGGACTATCTATTCAGTAGCCAAAGAAAGATGTAAAATTGAACACAAACTGCTGGGTCTTTCTTATGTGTGAATTCTTTCCTGGAGAAGTTTAGAAGTTTCCTAGAAGAACTGGGATCATCAGACAACTTCACACCAGAACACTTACAGTTTATAAATCACTGTTGTAAACAAGGAAAATATTTTTCTCAATTCACAACTATTTACATCCTAGGAAAACCAGATGATGACGCTAATCACCAAAATTGCACAAAAGAAGCAATTAGGAACCTTGTTCAACAGCAATAAAAATAATGTCAACAGTAATAATCATGGCTGATATTGATTTCATGATTATATGTCTGACAATTTTCTATGTGCTTCCATGTGTATCCCCTTGTTTTCTACATTTAATCTAAGGGTAGAAATCACATTCCCAAATGGAAGCCACGAGAAGGCGTCCCTAGGTTGTAGACACAATGGATTTCTTTCAGACCCTGGAACATGCGAGCTCACTTTCTGCCTTACGGACACTGCACATGCTGTACGCTTTGCTGGAATGTTCCCCCCCGCCCCATCCTGCCTGCGATAGGGACAAAGTATAGGAACAAACTAGGACAAAACAGGTGATTAAATACTTAATCCCACTAGAGGATTGTTAAGTAAAGAAAAAAGTATGGGAGACCACTGTAAGTTAATGATCACCTAAGAAAACAGATCTACCTAACCAGAAAACCAAGCAGGCTTACTTGGCCCCAAAACCATGCAGCAGAAGCAGGAGACATGCCCCCAAACAATAAAACAATGGTGGCATGAGACCCACATCCTGCCCAGTGAGCTCAGGAAGTTAATGACCCTAGGACACGCTCTCGGTACACACGAAAAACAATAATTTATGGAAAGGTGACATCTCAGAGTAAATACCCTCATTGCACTGAGACCTGAAATAATATTTCCATAGTGCCATGATAGTCCTGGCTTGTCCACGTAGGGACAGGAAGACTCACCTGCCCAATGTGGAGGAGGAGCTCATGATGGAAGCATGATGCCTACTCAAAAATGAGGAGGCGAGTGGTCTTTCTCCCCTCCTCACTTTTCCTTTGATTATAACACTGGAGCACAGTAAGTTTTTGAAGAATGGCAATGCAATGCTCCCCTGCCCACTTGTAAGCCTCACAAGCGTCCTATTCTCCCAACTAAGTAATAACCAGGTCCAACTCTCCTTAGCTTCTGAGATCAGATGAGATCTGGCGCATTTTGGGTGGTATAGCTGCACACACAAGCATCCTATTCTAATAAATCTCACTTCTTATTGACCACTCTGTCTCTCACTGAATTATCTTCTATGCTGAGACATAAAGGACTGGAAAGAACTCTTTTGAGCCGCCAAAAGAACACCTGACGATTTCCCTGGCTTCTCCTTTTTCAAATCTCAGTCCCTTCTCAGAGTACTCATTCCACACGACACACTATTGGTCTTTCCTTTATACTTTCTCACGGAAATCTGTTCTTTTCCTTTATAGCCTTTACTCCAGCCCAAATGTATTATATTTGTACATTTTCTCAAAATAACAAGCACAAGTGTATATATATATTTACAATGTGCTGACAACATTCCAAATGCTTTGAGTCGGTATCTTTAGTCTCACACCAACACTACAAGCTATTTTTCACAGTTTACACATAAAAGGAAGCAGAGGCATAAGCAGGTTTTGAAATTTGGTGAAGGTCACCTAGTCAGTCAGTGGAGGTGGGGGGATTTAAACCTAGACAAGCTCACTGCTCCAAGAGGGCTTATGCCACATGCTGCATGACCCAGGTCTGCTGCAGTCAGATCCCCTGTCCCTGCGGCAGGTCACTGCTGACCCATGCTGCACTCAATATGCCATATTGAGCTTGGAAAGCTCAGCACTGGTCACAGAACTGGAAAAGGTCAGTTTTCATTCCAGTCCCGAAGAAAGGCAATGCCAAACAATGTCCAGACTACCTCACAATTGCACTCATCTCACACGCTCGCAAAGTAATGCTCAAAATTCTCCAAGTCAGTCTTCAACAGTACATGAACCAAGAACTTCCAGATGTTCAAGCTGGATTTAGAAAAAGCAGAGGAATCAGAGTTCAGATTGCCAACATCTGTTGGATCATCAAAAAAGCAAGAGAGTTCCAGAAAAACATCTACTTTTGCTTTATTGACTATGCCAAAACTTTTGTGTGGATCACAAAAAACTGTGGAAAATTCTTCAAGAGATGGGAATACTAGTCCACCTTACCTGCTTCCTGAGAAATCTGTATGCAGGTGAAGAAGCAACAGTTAGAACTGGACATGGGACAACAGCCTGGTTCCAAATTAGCAAAGGAGTACGTCAAGGCTGTATATTATCACCCTGTTTATTTAACTTCTATGCAGAGTACATCGTGTAACATGCCGGCTGGACGAAGCACAAGCTGGAATCAAGATTGCAGGAAGAAATATGAATAACCTCAGATATGCAGATGACACCACCCTTATGGCAGAAAATGAAGAAGAACTAAAGAGCCTCTTGATGAAAGTGAAAGAGGAGAGTGAAAAAGCTGGCTTAAAACTCAACGTTCAAAAAACTGAGATCATGGCATCTGGCCCCATCACTTCATGTCAAATGGGTGGGGAAACAATGGAAACAGTGACAGACTTTTTTTTCTTGGGTTCCAAAATCACTGCGGATAGTGACTGCAGCCCCGAAATTAAAAGATGCTTGCTCCTTGAAAGAAAAGCTATGACCAACATAGACAGCATATTTAAAAGCAGAGACATTACTTTGCTGACAAAGGTCTGTCTAGTCAAGGCTATGGACAGGGAAGACTGGCATGCTGCAGTCCATGGGGTCGCAAAGAGTAGGACACGACTGAGCGAATGAACTAAACTGATGGTTTTTCCAGTAGTCATGTATGGATGTGAGAGTTGGACCATAAAGAAAGCTGAGCACTGAAGAATTGATCCTTTTGAACTGTGGTGCTGGAGAAGACTCTTGAGAGTCCCTTGAACTGCAAGGAGATCCAACCAGTCCATCCTAAAGGAGATCAGTCCTGAATATTCATAGGAAGGACTGATACTGAAGCTCCAATACTTTGGCCACCTGATGTGAAGAACTGATTCCTTGGAAAAAAAACCCTGATGTTAGGAAAGATCGAAGGCAGGAGGAGAAGGGGACAACAGAAGATGAGATGGTTGGATGGCATCACTAACTCAATGGACAAGAGTTTGAGCAGGCTCTGGGAGTTGGTGATGGGCAGGGAAGCCTGGCATGGTGCAATACATGGGCTCGCAAAGAGTCAGACATGACTGAGTGACTGAACTGAACTGAACCTTAGTCCAAAGATACTAACAATTTGTATAATGGATCCCACACTAGACAAGTTTACATGAGAACAGAGACTATGCCTTGCTTCCTCAGCACTATATTCTAGATCTCTAATATAGTACCTGGTACAAGCTCGCAATAGACCCACTAAAAAACAGTTGCTGATTAAACAAGCATGGACATCAGGCACATGTAGCAGGCACCAAAAAGTTCTGAGTATTTCAAGGGAAAAACTTAAAAGTGATCTGTTTTATCTATTAATTTGTCCTATTAAATTACAATTATTCATTATTCACTTTATTTAATTGGAATATAACTGCTTTACAATGTTGTTAGTCTCTGCTGTACACAGCATGAATCAGTCATATGTATACTCCTCCCTCTTGGATCCCCCCTGCCATCCGCCCATCCCACCCCTCGAGGTCATCACAGAGCACTGGGCTGAGCTCCTGTTTTATAGGGCATCTTTCTACTAGCTATTTTACGCATAGTAGTATATATATGTCAATGCTATCTCTCAATGTGTCTCACTCTCTTCTCCCCACTCACCACCCCCCAGTGGTAGAACAATTTGTTTCAACTCACAGAACACAACTTTTTTTTTTTTTTTTGGTCAGTGTGGAAACACTAGACTAAGTGAAACAGAAGTCCCAGGACCCTCTGAATCTGGTGCTGTTTCCTCTCAGTGGCCAGTCCTGCCAAGCCCAGGGGCACATTCCATCTAGGTCCTTACAAGTGCTGTACAGGGAAAGAGGTTGCAATGTGATCTTTAAATATTGATCCCCCAGAGCAACTAGGCCTCCAAAGGGCCCCATGCACCCCTAACAGAATGTCCATTGGGCAGCCTAAGAAGCTCTTATACCAATGAAAGCACTGCATTGAAGAACTGTAATTCTACCACCTCTTTATTTTGTGTGTGTATGGCAGGGTTGGGGGGGGCATGTATAGAATTTTTTTTTTATTGAAGTATAGTTGATTTACAATGTTATGCCAACCTCTGCTCTATAGCAAAGTGGCTCAGTTATATGCATATATACATTCTTTTTAAATATTCTTATCCAGTATGGTCTATTCCAGATTGGATATAGTTCCCTGTGTTATACAATAGGACCTTGTTGTTTACCCATTCTAAATGTAAGTTTGCTTCTACCAACCCCAAACTTCCACTCCATCCCTATTTCCCCTCCCCCTTGGCCGCCACAAGTCTTATCTCTATGTTTGTGAGTTTGTCTCTATCTTGTAGATAGGTTCATCTGTGCCATATTTTAGATTCCATATGTAAGTGATATCTTATCTACCATCTCTCTAGACTGGCTACAAGTTCCTAACAGCACAAACACCTGGATTAAGCACCCCTTTTCCCCCTTGCTCCATTCCTTTCATCAGTAACAGTGCCGACTTGAACTTGGAGACTGACATACACCATCTTTCCACGTTAAACCATCTAAGGATTCTTTATAGACCGTCAACAAAGGCCTTTCTCAGATCTATGGCAAGGCCAGGGACCAGCAGACTTTTGCTTCAAAAGATGAGATGAACATTTTTAGGCTTCTAGGCTACACAGTCTCTTCCAGGTATTCAACTCTGCCATTGTATCATGAAAGCTGCCACACACAGCATGTAAACAAATGGATGTGGCTATGTTCCCATAACACTTTATGAAAAAGGGTCTGATTGACCTGGAAGGCTGTGGCTTGCTGAATCTTAGGTACAGACCTTATTTAATCAACAGTTGCCCTTGTTAAATTGTCTTCTCCTTCTGGTTACATTTCCATCTCATCTGAGATAAATTTTCAACCTGTTGCATTCTTTTTCAGAAAATTCTCAGAAAAAAGTGTTAATTAAAGAAACTGGGAAGAGGCAAATAATGAAATAGTGCTTATATGAAAAATATAACCATCTCTATAGCTGGTTTTTCTTTGCCTGTCGAGTGAAACAACGTATGTGATGTTTTCCAAAAAAAATTTAACACAGAATTTTCTCCATTACTTTAAATAAAATATGGAATGTTCATTGCCACATATCTTCCCTTGCTAAATATATGGAAGCACAAAGAAATGAAGGGAATTACTATCAACTCTGTTAAGTCAAACTCTGAGTTTACAAAAGAAAAATTATCAGTCTACATCTTCTGATTTACTATTCTGTGGAAATTCCATTCTATGGATAACTAGTGAAACTGAGAGGTCATTTTAATTATGCATAATTTCCATAAGACTTTATTCTTTTCAAGAGTTTTAAGAAGTCGAGGGGAATAGTCAAAGCACATAATTCTGCTTATCCACAGAAACAGCAACCTCAGGGTCTCTTTCTGATTACTGTAGGATGGTGTTAGCTGCTTTGAGAGGTTTTAGATTGACACAGACATGACCTATCCTGTTTTCAAATATTTTCCTTGACATTTCAAAAGAATTATCATTCTGTCTTTTTTCACCAAAGCATTTCTGGACCAGACTTTTAAGATAGATCTAGTATAAGACCCCCTTTGAAGTCACTACAGAATCCATCCAAGACATCTTACAATACATGTCAATACCACAACCACTAGGGACCCTGAAATCCATTGAAATGCCCACTCCAGGAATCCCAGGTGTTTAAAACAATAGTAAAGGAAGCCAGTTAACACCCACTGAACAGTATTCTGGCAGGCACTGTACCCACAGCTTTGTAAACATACTCTCTCATCGCATCATGAAGTCTGGTAAGAATACAATTCAACTTCAGGTTGCCTCAGATACAGAACTGATCTGAGAAAATTCTCATATACTTCTCGTCCTCTGTTTTGCCACAGTGTTTTTCTTTTATGCTTAATAAAGTTGAAAGCTGGGTAGTTACATGGCTTGACCTATAACTGAGGATCTTGACTTTCTAAAGTGTGAACAAGCTTTTTTCAATTTGTGTGTGTGTGTGCTCAGTCATGTCTGACTCTTTGGGACCTCATGAACTGTAGCCCACCAGGCTCCTTTGTCCACAGGATTTGCCAGGCAAGAATACTGGAGTGGGGAGCCCATTTCAATTTACATCCGGCTAATGTTTCCAAAACTCATTTATGGAGGGATTCCCAGGCTTGTTTAGAAATACTATCCTAAGACAAATGAACCTAAAAGTTTGGAATCATAGTGTTAGGAAGAAGTGACACTTTGTTATAAAAAACCTGTTCTGTTCCTAGCCTCGTGTCAGGTTTTTCCACTTCTTCCTACCTTTTTGTTCCTAAAATAAGCAGACTACCTTCTGGAAAGATTTGGGACTTATAATGGTTATTATATATTTATGTAATATTATGCTCACTATGTAAATTTCCCAGGTAGCACAGTGGTAAAGAACCTGCCCTGTCAATGCATGAGACAAAGGAGACACAGGTTTGATCCCTGGGCCAGGAAAGGAAGGAGGAAATGACAACTCATTCCAGGGTTCTTGGCTGGTAAGTTCCATGGACAGAGGAACCTGGCGGGATACAGTCCATGTGGTTGCAATGTGATGGACACGACTGAGCGAATGAGGACCGGTGCATGCACACGGGTGCACATGGTCACTATGGGCCAGGCATAAAGTGAGGTATAACCGACCCTTCCTATCTGCAGACATGGAGCCCAAGGATGCCAAGGGCCACGTGTAGTGTTATATAAGGGGCTTCAGCATTTGTGGATTTTGGTATTTGCGGAGGTCCTGGAAACTATTCCTGTGGGTACCGAGGGACAACTCTACTTCATGCAACCCTGCAAGGTGTAAATTATTAACTCTGTTTCCCAGGTTAAAAATCATAAACTCAGATGTTGTGATTTGAACACAACTAGACAGTGGCTGGGACCAAACTCACCCCAGGTCTAACAATGAAGTCTGGGCCCTTGACCACAATACTATGCTTCTCAGTATTAACTATAGGTACAAAGTTTTACAGTAGATCTTTGGAAATTCTTCATCTTGCTTAACTGAAACTTTAAGCCCCATGAACAATCACTCTCTGCTTCCCCTTCCCTCCAGCCCCTGGCAACCACTGTTTCAGTCTCAAGTTCTCCTGTTTTTTATTGATAGCTTTCAACTCGCTCTAGACACACTTTATCAATTCATCTAACTCTACCAATAGCACACCTAGAAAACCCCCATCCTCACACTCTTTTTCTTAAAAGAAATCTCCCTCTAGTGCCCCATCTGCTTCCAAATCCTTTCCTCCTACCCTTCAAAGTTAAAATGAAGCCAAACTGACAAGAGTTAGAATCACAGGTCAGTCAGTTACCTCTGAGTGACCTGTGGCAAATTACTTAACCTTTCTGGGCTTTAGTTTCCCTAACCATAAAACTGGGATTAACTTAGGTAGAGCTCCCTGGACGTAAGCTCTGAAATGATTGTCTATGTGAAAATGTGGATTTACTAGGAAATGTTCTTAGGAAAACTAGTAGGGAAGTGGGGGAGCAGGAGCAGGGATGAGAAAGGGATATGTGACATCAAGCCGAATCCCAGAGAGTGGGAACTTTGGATCTGTCACACAGAGGAGCTCTGAAGATAGTGCAGGTCTGATCCTCGAAGTCATCTTAGTCAGAATCGAGAGAGCTGGAGTGGGACTTCCCAGGTGGTCCAGTGGCTAAGACTCCACGCTCCTAATGCAGGGGGCCTGGGATTGATCCCTGGTTGGGAAACTAGATCCCACATGCCATGACTAAAGATCCTGCATGCCACAGGAAGGTCAAAGAACCCGAGTTTCACAACTAAGACTCAGAGTAGCCAAACAAATAAATACATATATATATATATGTATATTTTTTAAAGAGAGAGCAGCAGCCTCTCTTCTGCATCTCTCAGTCATTTTTTCAGGGCTGTGACAAGGAGACAGTCTCAAGCAGTCTCTAGCTTCCTGGGGGCAGGCTATAGCAGAGCGGCCAGTCTGGTTATTGGAGTGAAAGAGCCCTGGGGATGGTCCACGTGGAAACTAGAGGGAGTTGTGTGGATCTGGGCAGAACATGAATTTCATCTGCCAAAGGAGTCATAATAGTTTCTTCTTATGGGGTTATTCTGTATTTTTTTTCAAAAAGGCATCTTTCCCATTCACTTCTGATACACAGGTTTCTCAAGAGAACTTTGTCTATTTCAAATCACAGGAGAGAGGATCTCTATGATTTCCCCAAAGAGATGAGGAGCGGGTATTAATCTCTGAGCAAATATCATGTTGAACCTAGAGGATTCCTATTACTTTTTGGATTTACATAGTGTCTTCCAAGTTCTGGGAACCATGAAAAGAAAAAGCAGGTTAACTAAACAGCAGTGAGAAGTGTTCCCCAAGGGATCCACAACCAATCTCCCTGTTAACAGTTCTATTGCAGGGAAGTGTGAGTGGCCATGTATTGAACGAATCATGGCTATAAGGGACAGACTGAACTCACTGTTGCCACAAGTGGACCTGAAAATCTATCTTAAAATCTTCTTGCCACAGTTATGAAAGACTTGGCCTCTGCTCTTAGTCTGCTTCCTGTTTAATATCTAAGACAGCAGTGGTTATGCCCAAAAAAGGCAAGTGAGAGACACATCGTAACACACACATGGACACACATCACTTAAAAGAAGATGTTGATGGTGTTTAGGTAGAGTTGATACTTTGCCATGCATTCCTATGAAAGTAAGTATGAAATTTTTGAAATAAGGTTGAGTTACAGAAAGAAAAGTAAAAGGATTTCTAGAAGTAGAGATGGAGAAGTAGAGAAAAAGAACAAGAGGTGATGACAGAGGTAGCAGGCAGGAAGCATTAAAAATGAGACTGTCTCCGTAAGCAACTATTTCTTGTCTTCCTACATATTTTTGTGTACCAAATTTCATTTTCTCTATTCTCTATATTTCTCCTTTTTTTTTAGTCCACATTATTTCCTTTTATTATTTACTTATGCTTATTAGAGTATAGTTGCTTTCCAATGTTGTGGTAGTCTGCTTTATTTTTTATTTAAAAATATTTATATTACCCTCCAGCATGGAAAAAAAAAAAGAATCACAATAACTGGAGTCCAACCTGAATGTATCACAGAGAAACCCATTCACTATTTGGCCTCAACAACCTCTGTTGCTAGTGTCTCAGCATCCTCAAGGCTGTATATATCCAGTTTCTGGGCTTCCTCCTGGTTCAGAACATATTAGGTACTAATGCAAAAATATCTTTATATGCTGTTTCTAATTTTTCAATTAGATACAACCTGTAAACCCCTACAATCCAGCAATCCCATCCCTGGACACATATCCAAAGGAAATGAAATCAGCATCCCAAGGAATTATTGCAATCCCATGTTCACTGCAGCACTTCTCACAGTAGCCAAGATCTGGAAATAAACTATGTGTCCATCGATGAGTAACCAAATAAAGAAAATAATGTGGTTTTGTGTGTGTGTGTGTGTGTGTGTGTGTGTGTGTGTGTGTGTATTACTGGAATATTACTCTACCATAAAAAAGAAAGAAATCTTGACATTTGTGATAACACGGATGAATCTGGAGGGTATTATGCCAAGTGAAATAAGCCAAAAGTGGAAAGACAAATGCAGCATAGTACTGAACAGTATCAACTTATATGTGGAATCTAAGAACAAAAGAGATCTGATTTTATAGAAACAGAGAATAAAAAGGTGGATGCCAGGGGCTGGAAGGAGGGGAAAGTGGGGGTGATGTAGAGCACAAAGCTGCAGTTATTAGAAGAATAGGTTCTGAATGTGCAATGTACACCACTGTAACTATAGTTAATACATGGTATTGATACTTGAAAGTTGCTGGAAGTAGATCTTCAGCTTTTTCACCACACACATACACACAAGTGACAGGATGAATGTATAAATCATCTTAATTTTGGTAATCTTTCCACAATGTATACGCATATGAAATCATCAAAATGTATACTTAAATATACACAACTATTGTCTCAATTATTCCTCAATAAAGTTTTGAAAACTAACCCTTCAACTTTATCATCTCTTTATAAATAACCTAGTAAGATAAAATAGTAGATACCCAGCAAAATTTGAATTTTAGAAAAATAACTAATTTGTTAATGCAAGTATGTTCCCAATATTGTATAGGACAGCCCTCCCACTACGCTCAGACAAGAATTGTGAATTTTCCACTGCAGTTTTATGACGTTGACAACGTGGAGTTGAAAAGATGAGAGGACCCAGACCTTGGAAAGGTAGGGATGAGAATATGAATCCGATCAGAAACCCATGCAGTTTCCTTGGAAGGGAAGAGGAAAAATAAAGAGGGAGTTAAAAGGGGATGGGAGTAGGAAGGAAAAGGGTGGCAAGGACTTGGTTTTAAAACTGTTTCTTTTGCACTTTTGAGTTGGTGAGATAGAGAGATTTTGGTGGGGCAGCTGTTTCCAAGGGATTGTCATTGAATGTGGCAGCAATAGGGAAAGAAGATTTTTAAGATGCATAGATGGATGCACCTTCTTCCCATTGATAGGTTGTGTGACAGAGGTAAGACTGAAGGGTTCTTTACCACTCTTAGTGGGGTATCAGTCTTTGAAAATAGCTGCACACAGAGACTAGACCATAAGGACTATGCTTATATATTAGGGTTAAGCTTAGACCCACTATGGACTGGCAGAAAATAGGACATGGGGTTAAAAACCCTAACTTCCCCACCCTTCAAACCACATATGTCCTTTATGTCTCCTTAAGCTTATAGGTTTTTTATGGGAATAAGACCCCGTTAAAAGAAGAAACACATACTTCTCTAAGAGAAAAAAAGTCATCATTTTTGGAAACTCGTTTAGAACAAAAAGCTCAGAAAGTGCCCTGATAAGGAAAGGAATGTGCTATGTGAACTATGCTGGTCTTTCTTATCTCCTCTATTATCCCTACTTTGTGTCATCAAGCGGGTTAGATTTCAAACAAACTATCACTACGCTTTGTCCTAAGTTTGCTGTCACCCTAATTAAGCTAAAGATGGCTGACATAGATAGAACTTATAAAAGTATGCCACAAATGAGTGGCTCTTCTTATTCTTCCCACCTCTTACCAACACAGTGTTATAATAACCCAATTATGATTTCATAAGCACTCTAGCCTCAGCATTCAGTTCCAGCTCACAAATAAGAGTAAAACATGTATATAATGGCAAGGACAGATCTGAGAAAGCACAGTCTTGGAGCTGGGCTTCTATAACACGTATCTGTAAGAAATGGAGCCAAAGGAGAAGACGAGGACTTGGAATTCCCGAAGAAGAACCAGGGGGTTCTGGTATAAAGTCACTGCTCTAGTTTATTGCCAACTGTACCAGAGAATGGACCATAAAAAAGACACCAAGGTGCAGAGTACGATAAAGAAAAACCAAAGCAATGTAGTCATACTTCCTGGTTCTGATAACCAAGCCCTCCAAATGACAAAGGTTAATATAATTTAATGGAATAAAAGGAGAAGTTGTCTTTTTTCCCCTAAGGCCAATTTCACTTTTAAAAATCAGAACAAACCTAAACAGTTTGGTACTGGCATAAAAACAGACACATATGTCATTGAAACAGAATAGAAAACCCAGAAATAAGTCCACAGCATACAAGTCAATTTATGGCAAATGAGCTAAGAATATACAAGGGGAGGAAGACAGTCTCTTCAGCAAATGATGCTGAGAAAACTAGATAGCTTCATGCAAAAGAATAAAACTGTACTATCTTATAGCATACAAAAAATAGCTCAAAATAAATTAAAGATTTAAGATAAAGTCCTGAAGCTATCAAAGTTCTGGAAGAAACTTATAGGTGGTAAGCTCCGTGACATTAGACTTGGCAGTGATTTCTTGGATTTGATGTCAAAAACAAAGGCAAAAAAATTAAAAATAAGCAAATGGAACTACATCAAGCTAAAAACCTTCTGCACGGCAAAGACAATGATCAACAAGGTGAAAAGGCGACCCATGGATTGGGAGAAAATATTTGCAAATATTATACCAGGTAAGGGATTAATATCCAAAAATATAAAGTACTTATACAATTTAACAGCAAAAAAAAAAAAAAAAAAAAAAAAAAACACTTAAAAAATGGGCAGAGGATCTAAATATACTTTTTTCAAAAGAAGACATACAGATGGCTAAAAGGCACATGAAAAGATGTTCAATGTCACCAATCAGGAAATGTAAAATCAAACCAGAATTAGGTATCACATCACACCTCTTTTAGTGACTATTATCAAAAAGGCAGGAGGTAACAAGTGTTGGTGAAGATGTGGAGGAAAGGAAACCCTCTTCAACTGCTGGTGGAGTATAAATTTGTGCAGCCTCTATGGAGTACAGAGGTTTCTCATAAAGTTAAAAATACAACTACCATATGATCCAGCAGTTATACTTCTGGGTATGTATCCAGAAAAGTTTAAACCTTATCCACAGCAAATGAAATTACTAATCAAAAAGGTATATTCATATCCATGTGCACCACGGCTTTATTTAGAAGAGCCAAGACATAACCACTGATGTATGAATGGATTATGAAAATGTGAACTATACCTATACATGCACACACACTAATACATACAATATTATTCAGCCATAAAAAAGGAAATATTGTCATTTTCAGAATCAAGGATAGAAATTGATGGCATTATAATAAGTGAAAAAAGTCAGACAGACAAAGACAAGTATTATATGATTTAATTTATATGTGGAATCTAAAAACAACAATCCCCCCCAAAACACACAAACAAAAAACTCATATAAACAGAATGTGTGTGTTTGTGTACTCAGTAATGTCAACTCTTTGTGACCCCATGGACTTTAGCCCACCAGGCTCCTTTGTCCATGGGATTTTCCAGGCAAGAATACTGGAGTGGGTTGCCAGTTCTTCCTCCGGGTGATCTTTCCAACTCAAGGGTCTAACCAGAGTCTTCTGTATCTCCTGCATTGGCAGGCAGATTGTACACTACTTCATCACATGGGAAGCCCCAGAAACAGAATAGACTGTTGGTTATCAGAGGCAGAGAGTATGTGAAATGGATGAAGGGGGTTAAAATGTACCGACCTTCAGTAATAAATAAATAACTCCTAGAGATGTCATGGATAGCATGGTAACTATGATTAATAATGCTGCAGTGTATATTTGAAATGTGCTAAAAGAATAGATCTCAAAAGTTCTCACCACCAGAAAAAATTGTTTGAAACTATGTGTGATGATGGATATTAACTAGATTTATTGGAGTTCATTTCCCAAGGTATACAAATTATTGTATTACATACCTGAAACTAAAATAATGTTATATTTCAATTATATTTCAATTAAAAGAGAAAAAATAAAAATAATAACAGATCACATAAGAATTTTTAAAAATAGACCAGTGTAATATTTTGTTAGGGGCTGGTGATATTAACCAGTATGTTAATCTGTTTTCAACACATCACCTTTGGTAGAAGGTCAAGAAAAGTCAACTTTGAGAGCTGGAGAGAGCCAGGAAAATACAAACACTTACACAATTAACTGGCAGAATTATTTTTTAAATAATTAGGAATATGTAAAAACTAACTTTTGACACAAGTGAGGATGCAAATGTTTTATTAATATGGAAAGAATTTATTCTTTTAAGTATCTGTTATTTTTCTTAATTTAACAGTATTTCCAATTTATGTTGACTTCCTGCACATAAAGTCCCATCTTTCTGCCAGACTCATTGTACATACCAAGGGCTCAGAAGAATGGGAAAGAGGAGGAAAGAAACCCAGAATGAGGTCACAAGAGAGAAAACATAGTCTGTAAATGAGCCAGAAAGAGCCACAGAGGGGACAAGTGAGCCACCGGAAAAAGAATGATCGCTACATTCCTGACAAAATCAGGAACAGGAGGGAAGGTTTTCAGATGTAAAGTTGAAAGTGAATTATAAATAGCTGAACAGGTATCACTGAATCCCGATGATCCTCAAGAGAGCAAGGACTTTTGCCCATAAATGCGATGCCTAGGGGTGACTGGAGAGCATTAACATTTAGGGGAAATTTTAGCTACAGGATGAACTAGAGTGTTTTTCCATATTTGCTCCTCACCTCCCAGCCATCCTCTGAGGGCAATCTTTTGTGTGGTGTGATTTAGGGAACAGAGCCATGGGAGGTGTTCATTCAGATTCCAGCCACAGTGCTGGCATTAATGCTGTTTCATGATCAAGGACAGAAAAGCATTAAAAGCCATTTCAGTCAGATGACGGCAGACGGTGAACCTGTCTGACTGCTTGCAGACCTGTCCCTGCACTTCTGCTGAGCAGGGGCAGCAAGCAGCTTCCTTTAGAGCCCCTCCTTGGAACGACCACCCACCCCTACGGGATGTACCCCAAGTGGCAAAGACCTGCATGCCTTCTGTGCCCATGAACTCTCTGGCTCCCTTATTGCTCAAAAACATACATTTTGTCTCTGTCAGCTGCATTATAGGGTAAAAGCGAAAACAAACACACTTAGCTCTAACAAAAAGTATTCCCTCAAATTAGAAATTAAAGACATAATTAAGGTTACTGCAGAACGTAAACGTTATCAGCCTCAACATTACAATGACTAGTGTAGCTGACGGATACTGGGAGGAGGGAGGTGGGGAAGAGAATTGGGAGGAAGTAAGGATGGAGATGTGGAGAACTCTTCCATTCCATTAGGACTCAGTATTATTTGATTTTTTAATTGTGTGTATACCATTGTGATCATTTTAAAGCTAAACAGAAACACAGAAGCAAATCCTTGATGAAGTAAATAACAGCTTTGTAAAATCAACGGCCACATTTCCTAACAAACCTAATCCTACCCCTCCTCTCCCAGAAGAAAACATTTGTATGTTTTTCATATTTGTGGAATGCTCACCACTGTGAGTTTGGCTCTGCACACTCCGAAGTTAAGAACATGTCTTGAAATGTGACTCACAGAACACCTGCCACAGTGTCATCTGGAGCCTACATTAATTTAAAAAAAAAATAATAATAGTGACACCACCTTCTTAGACACCATCAGAGACTAACAGATTCAGATTTCCAATGGCAGAGTCCAGAATCCATGATTTAATGAACCCCTGCCCTTTGCAGGTGATGTTTATAAACACGGCAGAGGTAAGAACCATTGTTCTAGTGTTGTAGTTCCACTCCTTGGAACTATAAACATTCAACTCTTGGCATATATGCTGCCAAAAGTGATCGTGTTAGTCACTCAGTTGTGTCCAACTCTTTGTGACCCATACCTCCTCTGTCCATGGAATTCTCCAGGCAAGAATACTGGAGAGGGTAGCCATTACCTTCCCCAGGGGATCTTTCCGACCCAGGGATTGAACCCAGGTCTCCTGCATTGCAGATAGATTCTTTACCATCTAACTCACCAGGGAAGCTCATATATGCTGACAAGGCAAGCGACAGTACTCAACTCTTTTTCTAAGAATGTGGAAATTAAAGGTGAGGTCCCAAACTTGACCACAAAGCTGCGAAAAAGAAGGGGTTTACTTTAGTATTGTTTGGATTGATTTGGTTTGTTTTTATTAAAATCATACAAATTTCTGAAGCTTGCAATTCAGTTCTTTGACGTGATCTTTTTTGTTGTTGTTGTTGGCAAAGTAATGTCTCTGCTTTTTATTTTTTTATTTTTTTTAAATTTATTTATTTTAATTGGATGCCAATTACTTTACAATATTGTAGTGGTTTTGCCATACATTGGCATGAATCAGCCATGATGTGATCTTTAAACAGAAAATATATTCAACGAAGCACACCACTGGTGTAGAAAAGATACTTATAACTCACAAGGGATTCAGACCAAAACCGTCTGCAGCAGGGATCAAGGTTCCTAATTAACCTTGAGGCTGCTCCTATTTTGACCTTGGAGAGGTCCTGGAGGGAGAACCTGGAGTGGCCAGATTAGCAGTGCTTAGAAGACTGTATAATGACCATCTAGTGTGGAAGAATATTAAACAATCAGCAAGTTTGAACTATATGTTTTTCTGAACTATATGTTTTGAACTATATGTGTTTCTGGGAAGGGTGTTCGGGATGAGATTAACATTTAAATAAGCGGGTTTTGAATAACACAGATTACTCTCCCTAATGTGGGTGAATATCATCTAATCAGCGAAAGGTCTTACTAGAACAAAGTTGCCTAGGGATTCATTGCCACTCTTCCCTGGGCCCTAGCCTGCCAACCTAGCCCATCAAATTTTGGTCTTACCAACCCTCCACTGCTGCTTGACTCAACTCCTTAAAATTAGTCTCTTTGTGCTTGCTCCCTATCGCACATGCAAGCTCACTCTCTTATGTAAATACACACACATAAATATAATTCTTCTGGTACACTTAGTATACAGCAGAGCTAAGTTATGAACCCAAATTTTCTGAGTCATATACCTCAACGCTAGCTTTTACAGCTTCCCTATAAATGCTTTGTTGATATAAAAAAAATTATGTAGCCTTGTAAACCACACACTTGGAAATTTTTTAAAGTTTATACATTCTGTGGGTTTGCTCTAAGTAAATAGTCAAATTCAGACAAAGATCTATATACCTAGCACTTTTTTAGGGTAAAGAAAAACTTGAATCACTTTGAATCAATTTGAAAGTCCAACAGTGAAAGCATTAAATAAATCATGAGGCATACGCAGAGTAAATATTAGGCAGTTATTAAATTATATTTCTGAAGAACAATGCCAAGGGGAGTTACTCAGGAGATAATACCAATTTTTAAAAGCCAGTTAAATCATTATATACATAATGTCATCTGAATTATGTTCAAAGTGAATGTGCACTCATAGATACTCAGAGGAAAAACTGGAGATAATTATATAAAAATGTTCACAGCTTTATTCCTGGATGTTGTTACTCACTCATTTCCTTCTTTGTAATTTTCTATATTTTCCAAAAATAGTAAAGGATCATTAGAAAAGACCCTGATGCTGGGAAAGATTGAAGGCAGGAGGAGAAGGGGATGACGAGGACAAGGTTGAATGGCATCACCGACTCAGTGGACAAGAATTTGAGCAAGCTCCCCGAGATGTTGAAGGACAGGGAAGCCTGCTGTGCTGCAGCCCATGGGGTCACAAAGAGTTGGACATGACTCAGCGACTGAACAATAGTATTTTCAAAAAACTTCATAAAAACTTATGCTTTGGTGTCTTTCTAGGTGTGTTGTTTTAGAGTCAAGACATGAAAGGTGGCAATGACACCCACAGACTTTTATAAGACAAATGTAGGGCACATTAAAAAAGACAGTCTCTGGAGTAAGAAGACAGGTATTCTGAGTGAGCTTCTTTGATTTTTCTTTTTTTAAATTTTAACCATGCAGCATGTGGGATCTTAGTTCCCCTACAAGGAATCAAACCTCTGCCCCTGAAGTGTAGAGTCTTAACCACTGGACCACCAGGAAAGTCTTGAATTTACCTAATCAGAACTGGGGGCTTTGACAAGTCACTCGACTTGTCTAAGCCTCAGTTTCCTCATCGGTTAAGAGTGAGATCAGCACACCTATCACTCACCTCCCAGCAGGCAGCAAGGGATAGAGGCTTTGCAATAAATGATGCCAACTTTCACTCAGGGCTTTATCAAAGAGTCCAAAGCACAACAATTCGTGAGGATTTTTTGAGTAGCTCTATTAAGATACTACTCACATATCGTATGGTTTATCATTTTTCAAGTGTATAATTCGATGCTTTTAGCATGTTGACAAAGTTGTAAAATCATCAACACAGCAGGATTTTAAAAATCCATGCAAGTCAGAAAGCGAAAAACAAACATGGTAAATGAACACATATATATGGAATCTAGAACGGTACTGATGAAGCGATCTGTAGGGCATGGATAGAAACGCAGGTTGTGTGGACACAGGGAGTGGGGGAGGGGGGTGGGCTGAGCTGGGAGAGCAGGACTGACATATATGTGCTGCCACACGTGAAATAGATGGCTAGTGGGAAGCTTCTGTACAACTGCTCAGCTTGGTGCTCTGTGCTAACCTAGGGAGTGGGGGGGATGTCTAAGGGGGAGGGGATATATGTGTCCATATGGCTGATTCACTCCGTTGTACAATATAAACTGACACAACCTTGTAAACCAACAATACTCCAATTTAAAAAAAAACCCATGCCTGTCAGCCACCATTCCCCACTCTATTCTCCTCCGCCCTGGGAACCCATTCATCTATTTTCTGTCTCTATAAATGTGCCCGTTGTGGAAATTTCATACAAATGGAATCATGCAGTGTATGGTCTTTTGTAACTGGCTTCTTTTATGAAGTGTATTTCTAAGGTTCATTCATGTTGTAGCTTCTATCAGTAATTCATTCCCTTTTGGTTGCAAAATAGTACTCAAATGTATTAATATACCAGGACTTCCCTGATGGCTCAGCAGGTAAAGAATCCACCTTCAATGCAGGAAAGATCCCCTGGAGAAAGAAAATGGCAACCTACTCCAGTATTCTTGCCTGAAAAATTCCATGGACAGGAGAAGCCTGGTAGTCTACAGTCCAAAGGGCTTCAAAGAGTCAAACACAACTGAATGACTAAGGATATATTCATATGCCCCATCTAATCTACTCATTGATCAGTTGATGGGCATTCGGGTGGTTTAAACTTCTAAGCCATTATAAAGGATACTGATATGAAAATGCATGTACAAGATTTGTGTGGATATATGTTTTCTCCTTCTTGGGTTTATGCCTGGGATTAAAATTATTGAACCATTTTATCACTCTATGCTAAACTCTTCAAGGAATTGCCAAACTGTTTTCCGAAGTGGATGCATCATTTCAATAATACTACCAGCAATGTATTTGAGCTCCAATTCCCTTTAGTAATTTTTAACTACATATATTTTCAGCTTTTTTTCCTAGCAGCCGTTCTAAGGCTTATAAAATGCAAGATAGCTTGTCCACCAACTTAATTTTAGACATAGAAACTTTACTCTTGTACAAATCTATCCCTTGCTCTACTTTTAGTCCTATTATTGTCATATATATCACATTGATATATGTCACAATCCAAGATATAAGTATCTATGTAATTCTGGGTCTTTTAAAGAGGCAAGTATATGTATTTACAAACTTTGCTGTAGTAAACTTATTTGTCATTTCTTTTTTTCATTTCATTTCTTCCTGTGCACATTGATATCCCTTACTCCAGAAGAGACTAATTCCCACTAGTTGCTTCTGTGTGGTTACTCAAATACATTATATTTGTATAAGTTATAGACCTAACAATACAAATATAAATGTTTATGCAAGTTCTATTCAAGTCAGTTAAGATAGAAGATATTCAAATATATTGTGTTTTTAAATCACCTATATAATAATTACCTTTAGCAGTGGTCTTTGCTTTTTAATGTGGATTTGAATATGAATCCAGTATCAGCAGCTTTCAGTCTACAGAACTTCCTTTAGCATTTCTTCTGGGATATGCATGCTTGCAACAAATTCCTTAAATTTTCATTTATCTGGGAATGTCATTATTTCACCTTCACTTTTTTTTTTTTTTTTACTGGATACAGGATTACTGATTGACAGCTGACAGCTGTTTCCTTTCAGCACCTTGACTAACCCATCCCAGCCTTGCGCTGCTTCTGATGTTTATCCTTCTGGACTTCCCTTGCCAATAATGAGACTTTTTTTCTGTTTTCTAGATTTTTTTTTTTGACTTTGTTTTTTAACACTTGACTACCAGGGTTTCCCTTGTAGCTCAGTCAGTAAAGAATCTGCCTGCAGTGCAGGAGACCCAGATTTGATCCCTGGGTTGGGAAGATCCCCTGGAGAAGGAAATGGTAACCCACTCCAGTATCCTTGCCTGGAAAAATCTCACAGACAGAGGAGTCTGATGGGCTGCAGTCCATGGGGTTGCAAAGAGTCAGGCACAACTTAGCGACTAACACACAACATGTTATGTCCGGCACTAGTGTTTCATCCTATCTGGAGTTCACTGAGTTTCTTAGATGTAGATTAATATTTTTAATCAAATTTGATACGTTTTCAGCCATAGATCATAGCTCATGTAAAACTAGACATTTTTTTTTTAGTAATAGCAACTTTGCATACAGTACCACCACCACTGCCTCTTGCAGGGCTTATTTTTTTCTTGCTTGCTTTTTATTGTTTACTGTTTTAGGTGGACAGTAAACTGAAATGTTTCCTTCACAGTGTGCAGCTGCTGAAATCACTCCTCAGAGGGTGAAGTCTTGCATATAAGGACATTTTCCCCAGGCATCTGAGCTGATCTTTCCCTATTGGTATCACACCCAGCTGTTAGTCTCCATTAATTGCTATCTGATTCCACCACAGTTTTTTTTTTTTTTTTTTTTTTTTCCAGTGGGTTTTGTCATGCATTGATATGAATAGCCATAGAGTTGATTCCACCACAGTTTTTAACAATGTCCTGGGGCAAAAAGTGCTTCACAGTTTTACCCAGTTAAGTTAGAACCCATTTTCAGTGGCAGAATTCTGACAGTCTTTGAGACTACCCTGATCTCAGAAGAGATTTTCATTACCTCTTTCTCTGGTTCTCTCTATTAAACTTCTAAACTGGCCTACCATTTTGCTTATTGCTATCATCAAGGTACCAGCCAAAGGACACCACTACTAACTGGGTATCATCAAGGCCTGCACTGCTTTCAACAACACCCCAGGAATTAATTTCACCACTGTTTATTCCCCAAAAACATCAGTCCCCTTAGGGATATCTGTGGAACTCTCTGTTTGTTTGACCTGGGTACTCTCTGGGCAGCAGCTCTGTGTAAATACCATGGGGAAGGGGGATGGATAATGGCCTGCTTCTCCCAGAATGACACCCTGCTCGATGAGCAGGACCCCAAGGGTGGTAACCTTGGGCTTCTCAGCTTTTATATCCTGACATGGAAGGAGGGCTTGCTTGTAACTCCTACCTCAAAAACCAACTGAGGTAGGAATTTCAGGGCCAGTATTCTTATCCTGTTATGCCTGGGGTAAAGCTTCTTCTTTAGGAGTGTGACTGTGAGAAGGAAGACCAGTCTTCTCAGCGGAACCTGCCCAGGATAAAGCCTCTGCAACAGGAAGTTGGGGCATGGGGGTGAGACATACCAAGGGCAAGCCCCTTCTGGGATAGTTGTGGAAAAGAGGGCCATCTTCTCGGCTATATATGCCTTGATTACAGTTTCTATTACACTGAGTTGGGGAGAGGGGAAAGGGAGAAAGTCATGGATGAAATGCTATAGATTCTAACTGTTCTTTCCAAGATTTAGTTGATTTTTTAAGTGTTTCTCCATTTTCTATAGGTTCTGAGGACAATTTGCAGTTTTTAACATTAGCTATTTAGTTGTTAAAAAATATACGTGCATAATTTTATGCAATTATATAAAATATATTTAGTAAAAGTGAAAGTCACTCAGTCACGTGACCTTTGTGACATCGTTTGTGACCCCATGGACTGTATAGAATTCTCCAGGCCAGAAAACTGGAGTGGGTAGCCGTTCCCTTGTCCAGGGGAATCTTCCCAACCTAGGAATCGGACCAGGGTCTCCTGCATTGCAGGTGGATTTTTTACCAGTTGAACTATCACAGAAGCTGATATATTTATCAATTAAATACATTTTAATTTATCAATATAATATTTAATTTATTTAAAAAGTAAATTTATCAAGTAAACATTTTAATCTAAAAATTAAAATATATTTAAGTATTTATGTATTTACAATTTTACATATATATGCACATTGCATGCATGCCAAGTTGTGTCATTTGTGTCTGACTCTTTGTGACCCTATGTACTGTAGTCCACCAGGCTCCTCTGTCCAGGCAAGAATACTGGAGTAAGTTGCCATGCCCTCCTTCAGGGGATTTTCACAACTCAGATTGAATCCACATCTCCTATGTCTACCTGCATTGGCAGGCATGTTCTTTGGATTGGGTTTTTCCATAACATCTTATGGGTTTTTAAGCCAACCCAATAATTATACACACATATTTATCACATATAATTTTCAGTCCACTAGGCTCTTCATAGCATTGTTTCAGAACTCAAACTGATTGAGTTTCCTAAAGAAGGAAAAGTCATGGGTAACTTGAAGTGAATAGCACCCTGAAAGAATCACAGAGCATGACTGTACACTGTCCAGATGAAGGGTGAATACACTTAATGGGAAAGTCCTACTGTTGACAGCTTTTTATATCGGTGGCATACTGCACTGCTCGCTCTCATTGACTTGATGCACCAGCAAAACGAATGTCATTGAAATGCAGTTCACAGTCAATCCAGAAATCTCTCCTGCCTTGGAAATGAAACTCCCAATACCTAAACCAGGATTAGGCCACTTTGTTTACAAGCACCTGCCAGAGGCTTCAGAGAATAAAGCTAACAGTTTCACTTATACATGGAATCTAAGTCTTATAACCCCCAAGCCTAAAAGTCTAACAAATTCATTCTGAAATCTCATGAGTGAAAAAAATTACATGTAAAAATATTCATTTAGTGGAAGTCCTTCAAGACAACAACAAAGGACCTGTAGAGAAAAAAAGTGAAAATCTTTTGGAATAAAAAAGGTAAGCAAGTACCTTAAATGTCAAGCAGAAAATGCAAGGTTAGGCCATTTGGAAGTTTATAATTTACTTAACATCAAAATCTCAAAATCAATTTTACACATTACCACAAGTTACAGAAGTTATGACAGTAGAGGGGCAAAATATTGGAAAAGCTTCACTCTCCAAGTACTGTAATTTAGCTGCTGAATACCTAACTAATGGCAGAAGAACAGCAAGGAATAGCAAAAGCAAAGAATTAGAGTAATAGGGGTATGACAGACCAAAAACACAAGGAGATGCTTCAAGAGCTACTGCTGAGAAAGCAGCCCTGGGGAGCGGGGACTGATAAGGAACTGGTGCCGTATAAATGCTTGATGCATAGGCAGTTCCATGAAAGGACCACATACAACCCATCCCCTAGCCATCAGTCCTGGAGAAATACAGCATCAGCATCACCTCAGGAAGCCAGAGAGACAAGACTTCCTCTTTATTGCATCTCAGGAGGAACACTTGAGGCAGCCTCTTGAACGAAACATTCCTCTGCTTGAATCTGAGCCATGACTGTGATGGCAGGAGTCTGAGATTTGAGGACAAAGCCTGGAGGGTGATGCTCATCCTCTTCCCCCATAAACTTCCTCCAGCTGTGATCACCAAGAGTTTAGCAGTATTCCTTCTTTTTTTTTTTTTTTTTTTTGAGGATATAAAGCCAGAAAAATGGTTGGCAGGTAGTATTCAAAGGGGGCTTCCATGATGGCTCAGCAGTAAAGAATCCACCTGTCAATGTAGGAAACATATATTTGATCCCTGGGTCGGGAAGATCCCCTGGAGGAGGGAATGGCAACCCACTCGAGTATTCTTGCCTGGGAAATCCCATGGACAGAGGAACCTGGTGGGCTACAGTCCATGAGGTCGCAAAGACTGAGCACAACTGAGCAACTAAACTCATACATACAGGCACACACAGTATTTAAAGGTCTTAATATCTACCTACCTCTCCATCTTCATCCTGAAAACCCACCAGGCACCTGACCCTGCAGCCATAGGGTGCTACATGCAGTGTAGTCTTTGGCCTCCACGCTGGCCCTGGTCTCTGTGCGTGGAGGCTGTTTTCACCTTCTCTGCATTCATGCTAATTTGCTTCAGTCATATCCAATTCTGTGAGACCCTATGGATTATAACCTACCAGGCTCCTCTGTTCATGGGATTTCCCAGGCAAGAATACTAGAGTGGGTTTCCATGCCCTCCTCCAGGGGATCTTCCCAACCCAGGGATCGAATCAGCATCTCTTTTATCTCTTGCATTGGCAGGCGGGTTCTTTACCACTAGCACCACCTGGGAAGCCCTTCCACCTTCTCCACATGTCATTAACCCATATTGTCATTAAGGTCCATCTCAGGCAGCCCATCCTCTTGGAGGTGGTCCAACTTTGCATTAAGTTAGGACTAGCTTCTCTGAAGCTCCAATTCTTTGGCCATTCAATGCGAAGAGCTGACTCATTGGAAAAGACTTTGATGCTGGGAAGGATTGAAGACAGGAGGAGAAGGGGGCCACAGAGGATGAGATGGTTTGATGGCATCACTGACAGAATGGACATGAATTTGAGCAAGCTCCGGGAGATGGTGAAGAACAGGGTAGCCTGGCATGCAGCAGTTCATGGGGTCGTAAAGAGTCAGACACGACTTAGCAACTGAACAACAAAAACAACAAGCTTCTCTGGGTTCACCCAACACCTGGGGATCCCTTCTGCCACACTACTGTGTTCTAACCTTTAATATTTTCATCTCAAGAACAGTGTTCTTAAATTTTAGCATTCCTCATTATCACCCGGATTGCTGGTTGCTACTTCCAGAATAACCGAATATATCTCGGGTGGGATCTAAAAATCTGCATTTCTAACAAGTCCCAGGTGATACTGATGTTACTGGCCCAGGATGTCACTATGAGAGCCACTGCTCTAGACAAGCACGTTCCCTGCAGACCCCACTCCACGGGGTGACTGCAAGTGCCCAGGCCTATATCACCATTCGTCTCCTCCCTCTGCCCAAACACTCCACAAATGCCCTCCAAAAACCATTCTGCCTCCCAATTCTGCTTCAGCATCTGCTTCCAGAGGTCTCTGACCTGTAATAGCACTCAATAAAAGCATATAAAATGAATGAACATAAAAATGGATCCTGTATCAAGAGTGGCCCCACCGGAACTTCCCTGAAGGTCCAGTGATTGCTACTCCATGCTTCCAAAGCAGGGGATGAGGGTTTGATCCCTGGTCAGGGAACTAAGATCCTATATGCCACATGGTTGGGCCAAAAAATAAAGATGGCACAGAAGAGCTTGTGCCCTCACTTTGCCCTCGGTCACATGAGGAAACAATAAGATAACCACTTGCAAATCAGGAAGCGGGCCCTCATCAGACACTGAATCTGCTAATACCTTGAACTTGGGCTTTCAAGTGTCCAGAACTGCGAGAAATAAATTGTTAAAAAAGAAATAAAAGAGTAGCTCCCACCAATTCCAGTGTCAGGTCCCCAGCTTGATCCTCAAAGAACAGAGGAAGTTAAACCTCAGAAGGAGGAATGGTTAAACAGATCCAAAGGTTGAGGAGTTAACTGGGTAAAGAGAGCAGGACATTTCAGGCCCAGGGTCCAGGCCTGTGCCACCAGGAAGCCTGGAGTGCAGGAGGAAGGGACAGCAGGCTGGAAGGAGAGGAGGAACCCATGTTCTTTCCTTTTCCTCCATAATAACCCTTAATGGCCAACAAGCAAGAGCCTTGATCTCCATGAAAACCAGAGCCCAGATTCTTCTCAGCGAGAATGTTGTCTCCTCACTCCTCTAGGAAAAGAAATGCCTGTCCGTGTTTAGTCATGTACAACTCTTTTGTGGCCACCTGGCTCCTCTGTCCGTGAGATTTCCCAGGAAAGAATACTGGAGTGGGTTCCCATTTGCTACTCCAAGTGATCTTCCAGATCCAGGGACTGAACCTAGTCTCTGGCATTTCCTCCACTGGCAGGTAGATTCTTTACCACTACTGCCAGCTGGGAAGGCCAGGAAAAGAAAGACCCTGTATTAAGTAGAATAATGTCTTTATAGGATGTCTATGTCCTAATCTGTGGAACTATAAAAATGTTACTTTACATGGTAAAGAGATTCTGCATGTAATTAAGTTAAGGTTAGATTATCTGGGTGGAACTAATGTAAAGACAGGAAGAATCTTGTAAAAGGGAAGCAGGATCAAAGAAAACATTGGAAGATACAGCACTGCTGGCTTTGAAGATGGAGGAAGCAACCATAAGTTCAGATATGCAGGCATAGTCTCAAGCAGCTGGCAAAGGTGAGAAAATGAATTCTTCCCTAAACCCTCTGGAAGGAGCATAGCCCTGCTGACACCTTCATTTTAGCCAAGGGAAACTAATTTCAGACTGCTGACCTCCAGATCCATAAGATAACAAATTTGTTTTGTTTTAAGCCATTAGGGTGGTAGTAATTTGTTACAGCAGCAAAAGGAAACTAATACAGATCCATTTGTCAGAAACATAATTACCTGATGTTCTCTGCCTCCAGGGAGAGAGGAAATAGCTGTCCTCCATACCAAAGACCAACACTGTCTCCTCCAGACCGAGTCAATGACCATTCATGTACAGAGAAATCCACACACACATATGCATGCACTCCAACAAACCCGGTTCTCTCAGGAAGAAATAACAGGTTCAATATTCATGCCTTTCTGATAACTCAGTGTTTTGTGTGTGTATTTGCCTTTATATGCACATCCTGGCATTTCTAGAGCACTGACTTTATGCCAGTATTATACTTGACCCTTTAGGTATACCCTTTCATATATTTCCCTCTATACTCATGACAGATCTGTGGCAGAAATATTACTCTCTGCAACTTACAAAGGGATACTTAGGGTCAGAAAGATCAATTGCGCCCAAAGCCACAACTCAAATATAGATTGAATACAGGTCTACCTCTTCCCAAGTCCATCACTCTTCCTCTGAAATATAGGGATTCCTCACTACAAGCCTCTTGCTATCTCTTTCCCCTTTGCCATCCATCTCCCCTTACTTTTCCCCCCGCCCCAAAACACACACCCTCTGTTCTCCAATTACAATGAAATTCTTTCTTCTCAACCCATATAGACACCTATTACCCAGTTGGTTTTTTGTTGTTGTTGTTGTTGTTTAATTTTTGGCCACAGCATGCAGCGTGTTTCCCAGCCAGGGATCAAATCCAAATTCCCCGCATTGGAAGTATGAAGTCTTAACCACTGGACCACTGGGGAGGTCCTCCCATCCATTCTTTCTATCACCTGCATCCTCCAGGTAGAATTCCCCTTCCCCTCATCTTTGTCTGCTGTACTCCTACCTATCCTTCACATCTTGGCATAAAGCCAAATTCCTCAAAGAAGACTTTTGAGTCCTAAAGGGGTGAAGTACATCTGGCATATAGTTTCACAGTATTCCGTTCTTCCACAGTCATTGTGCATACCGCATTTCATGAGCTACTGCTCAACAGTTAGTGTCTGCTGCCTTTCTCTGCCCCTAAGACATAACTTCCTTGAGGCCAAAGACCACTTTGATCTTGCTCACTACTGTATGCTGGGTGCACGCTACAGAGCCGTTATAGAAGCTTAACACTGATTCTGTAATGAGGTAGGAATGAAAATACTATTTTGTTGTATCAAGTTATATCACAAGTGGGTCTTGGAGCACTCAACTGCTAACTAAAGAAAAACTGCTCACACTGTGTTTCATTATTTGGTATTTTTTAATGATCATCTCAAAGAGCAATTCCCAGGCTTGAGACCTGACTGCATTGCATCATTTACTGTGAGATCTGGGTCATGTAAATTGATGGAGACCTGCATGAAATTTTCTTATTTCCCACAGCAGATAGCGATAAAGAAGTTCTTTTTAACTTTTAGTCTCTTTCATCAAAGTTAAGACCTTAAGGAAACAATCTTTTCTAATCCATTTAGTTATCACTCTGTGATCGAGGGGATAAGGATTAAGATTCATATAAACCAGTCTGTGAAAGTAGAAGGAAGAAAACCCATGTTCCAGAACACAAAAATCCTGCTTTCTAATCAGGTTAAGCTAGAGTGTATTTGCTGATCAGTGTTGTGTGCGCTTAAAGACATGGACATAGATTTCAAGGGCAGGCCTTTCATGATAATGTGCTGAGATGATTCATGACCACAGCAAGAACACAGTAACAACAGGATGACGAGAACAATAGTAACAGTGATCAGTCACCACCTTTCTTGTGCCAGGTACTGGGTGCTGTATGCATTTGATCAATGACTTCTCATCATTGCCCTAAGAGGAAGTGAATAGCTTCCTGTTATCCCCATTGTACAGACAGGGAAACTGAGCTCAGGAAAGACAGGTACTAACTCAAACCCAGGTATTTTGCTATGAATCTTGTGTTACCCATCACTGTAACAGCACTTTGCACTGACCACAGATTCCCCATCTGCTTATTAATTGAATTTTTTCCATAGCACATCAAGTGTGAACATTGACTTCCTTGTACAGCGTGATTACTCTAAGAAGATTATTCTTTATACTGTTTTTAATGGTAGGTATAGTCACATGGGCTTCCCAGGTGGTGCTAATGGCAAAGAACCTGTTTGCCAATGCAGGAGACATAAGAGACTTGGGTTTGATCCCTGGGTCAGGAAGATCCCCTGGAAGTGGGCATGGCAACCCACTCTAGCATTCTTGCCTGGGAAATTCCATACACAGAGCAGCCTGGCAGACCCCAGTCCATAAGATTGCAAAGAGTCAGACACGATTAAAGCAACTTAGCACGCATGCACATGGCAACATAGGAAAATTACCAGGAAATTGAAATCTGGATTTAAATTCCATCCTTCCCTTACATCTTGTACAAACCTGGGAAGACGAGAAAATATCTACCCCAGGGTGCTAACACAAATCAAAAATACCATGTGTATAAAAACTTAGGATATTCAATACAAGTGAACTGACTCTGACTTCACAATGGATCTGAAAAATGACAAATTCCAAAGGGAAATAATCCTGGCACCAGTGTATTGCACAACAATATCACTGCTGTCATCTGAAGTGTTTTTCTAGAAGATGTTGGAAAGTGCTTAACGGGTTAGACAAAGAAAAGAATTGCTTTGGGTTCAGAGTAATAGGGCTAAGATAGACCCTCAAGGCTGATTTTCATTAGTCATTGACATTTTCCAAAGTCCTATTTTATGCCATTGTTGTTTTATGTATATCCCAAGAATAAGTACATCCTTAGAAAATGTTTAACCTGTTGTTAAGAAGAATTTAACATAGGCAGCTATTTGCACCCTCCTCCATTCCATCATAACTTTTCCTGTGCAGTACAGCATTTTGGTACATGGCTAGATACATTTTGGTACATGGCTAAATACATTAAGAGAAGTGTCTGTCCAAGTCCCTTAAATCCCTCATTAGATATAAAATTATTTTCCATGGACAAAAATACATTGTGCATCTAATATGTGAAAGTTCCTCTCCAGGCACTTTGCTGGTGGATGGAGAAGAGGATGATTCACAAGAAGCTGTTAGGATTAAGAAACTTGGTGTAACATAACCCGCCCAACAGACTCCGACTAGTGGCCTGTTTAGACCCAGACTATTTATTTGTAAAGTCACCTGTGGGACACGGTGCTTGCACGTGTGCTCAGCCACTCAGCTGTGGCTGACTCTTTGCAAACCCAGGGACTGTAGCCCACCAGGCTCCTCTGTCCATGGGATGATTATCCCGGGAAGAATACTGCAGTGGGTTGCCATTTCCTCCTCCAGGGGAGCTTCTCAACCCAGGGACTGAACCCACATCTCCTGCAGCGGCAGGCAGATTCTTATCTGCATCATCTGTGGAGTCCACTGTGGGACCTGGTGCCTTTGCATAAAGGCTGGTCCCTGGAGCCAGAAGAAGACATGTTCATGCAGAAGAATCAGAGAAATTGAAAGTGACTGTTCATGCCCACTTCCATGTTAGCAAGCCCCCAAAGCGGTAATAACTGCCAGACACTCTGGAGAAAGAGAGAATGTCCATGCTCAAGGAACTCTGTGAATGGACTCCCTGCACTCTCCCCATTCCAAAGGACCCAGATCAGCACAGATGCAATGACAAAAAGACTGATAGATACATTTAAAAGATCAAGACACAGAGCCCCTGTTGCCAATAGGGAGACTTTTCCAGTCTTCAGGCACATTTCGGAGAATCTGGGAAAACTGGTGGCCTGACAGCCTTAAGTCACCTGGTGAATGGTGCTTATTATTATTGTTTAAAATTTTGTGTTAACATTTTGCTATGTATCTAAGCCTGGCTGAGAGATCTGGCAAGATAAAGAATATGAATAAAAGGATTTCCCTGGTGGTCCAGTGGTTATGAAATCCATGCTTCCACAGCAAGGGGTGTGGGTTTTATCCTTGGTCAAGGAACTAAGATTCTGCATGACATGCGGAATGCAAAAATACAAAACAAAGCTACATTCGTGTTATGACTGCCATTAAAAAAAATAATATGAATAAAGAACACAAATTTATATTTAAAGAAATGCTTTCTATGTATGCTGTTGCTGCTGCTGCTGCTAAGTCACTTCAGTCGTGTCTGACTCTGTGCGACCCCATAGACGGCAGCCCACCAGGCTCCCCCGTCCCTGGGATTCTCCAGGCAAGAACATTGGAGTGGGTTGCCATTTCCTTCTCCAATACATGAAAGTGAAAAGTGAAAGTGAAGTCGCTCAGTCGTATCCGACTCATCGCGACCCCATGGACTGCAGCCCACCAGGCTCCTCTGCCCATGGGATTTTCCAGGCAAGAGTACTGGAGTGGGGTGCCATTGCTTTCTCCATTTCTATGTATAATACATTATAATTCATGATCAGTGTTAAGGCTTCATCAATAAAGTTCTCCGAGCCTTGATTGAGTTGTATCGAGGCTGTTTCCAAATTGCCTTTTACCTGTAATAATATGTGGTAGCTTCTAATTTCCAAAGAATCCCATAGATAACTCGAAAGGCACAGATTCATGCTGATTTCATAGGTTGGCTCCAATATGACATAATCTTATTCTTTTCCATAAAGCTAATTCATTAAGATAAAACTAAAAGTCATTCTGTTGTTTTTGTTGTGCTTTTTGAGGTACATAAATCCACAGAAAAATAAAGTCTTTTGTCTATGATATGTCCCTAAATATGATCATCTTGAACCCTCTAAGACATGACACAAGATAAAGTAGACAATAAGGTAAATGATGCTTGCAGACACAGCTCTGAGGTTTCATAACCATGCAGCTCACTGACCCAGATAAACAACAGTCATTTGGATTTTGCTCCAAGAACTTTTCTTCTCTTTCTCTCCAGGGGCAAAAACTTATGCATAAGAAATCTAATCACAACTTTAAAAACTACCTAAAACTGTAGCCTTCACAGAGGAAGCAAAAATAAAGACTATGAATACAAGGAAAGAGAGAGGAAGGCCTAGTAATGACAGCTGAGAATTGAATTCCCTAAGAAATTATCCAGTTAGGTCAAGATTTGTGGTTCAGTGTCAGTATCACCAGCCACCTTCTGCTGGGGACAACGGGCATTTGCCAAGATACAGGCTGAGTGCTCTGTCTGCACCCCCAAATAAATGCCTGCTCTCATCCCTGACAGATACACAACAGTCTTATTTTGAAAATGTTTCTCAAAGATGCAAGCTCTGTCCACAGAGAGGATCCCACAAGTATCAAGGATGTGTCTGTATTAAATGTTTATCTGTTTAAATATTTACAAGGCTCACACAAGGACTGCAAATCATGGAACAGGGCCAGCCTCATGCCACAAGCCATTCGTGTCCACAAAGATGTTTCTTAGAAAGACACAGAATACTTTCACTGAGACATAGGTATATGGAATCAACGTATCTCCAGGAGTAATTTGAAAGACATGGTAGGAGAGTCGTGAACAGCCGTGATCAAACAAAGCCATCAAGTTGGACCATCTAATGAGAAAAAAAAAAAAAGAATTTCTTCACTCTACAGTGAGATCTCCTCTACAACACAGACTCCTCAGTTACACAGTTGGGCAGATCTTGGAGCATCTTTATTCTCTGAACTCAGAGGACTGGTTGTGGGTAAGGACCACTGAGGGAGGATTAAAAAAGGGGGAAATGTCATCAAGCATCTCCATAAGCTTTGATACAATCTAACACCCTGATCCTATCAACTCATTCAGTGACCTAGAGACGGTGTGATCTCTCAACCCGTGCGTTTGTCCGTGCATCACCCACTGCATCATAGAAGGACATCTGTCATTAAGGACAGCTACAATTACCGGCCCTGTCATCATCAAAACTCAAGCACATATGAAACCTCAGTTACCATTTTCCATCCCTACAAACCACCACAACACTGATGAGCTCACTCAGAGACCGTGTGGTACAATTGCATAAGAGAAGCCAGAAATAGTCAAAAAATGTTCTCATGGAGAATGAATTAAGGGAGAAAATAAAACACTGTCTGGAGAGACGGAGAGAGCATAAGACACTGAGAACCTTGAAGGCCATGTGAAAAATGTTCTAGACTCTAAGTTGATTAGAAATCACTGAAAATCTGTTTGTTTATTTGGCTGTCTTGGGCTCAGTGATTGTGGCCTGTGGGCCTAGTTGCTCTGCAGCATATAGGATCTTAATTCCCCAAGAAGGGATCAAACCTGCATCCCCTGCATTGCAGGGCAGATTCTTAGCTGCTGGACCACCAGGGAAGGTCCCATAGAAGGGTTTAAAGTAGGTTGGTAACAGCTTCACAGATGACTGGTTGAAAGGAGAAGATGCATTGAGCTAGGGCCTCATGCACAAGATGAAATCCCTCCTTCATGAAGCACATACCACAAAGCGATGAACGTACTTTTTTCTGAGGGTCATCCCACCTCAACTGGAAATTCTATGAGGGCGATACCTCAAGTCTTAACCTCTGACCTCCTCATTGATGACCTAAATGAATACAACATAGCTAATTGATGGATGAGCTGTTTACTCATTCACACAAATCATCTAAACGGGGGAAAGAGGAGGCTTAACTGTTTTCTCCCAAAGAAATTAGATCCACTATACAATGGATCTGTTTGTAGACTTCTGAAGCCTTGGTCTCTACAAAACCATTTTCCATTTTGAGATATCAAGTCAGGACAGAACCCATGATGCTTTACTCTCTCTGGGAAACTCTACCTTGAAGATAACCTTTCTTATGGTGTTTTCTCTCATCCTGCTGACAAGGACCCTTCCTTTCCACTGCTTCATTAGTCCTATTCATGTCTGGACAACACCCCTCTCCACAACCAAACTAGAAGCAGGCTCTTTGGACCCCAGCTAGACTCCATCCTTGGTCACGATCCTTAAGAGCAAAATATTAGCAGGAATCCTAAATGGGTTTAACCAGATTCCCCACTCTCAGGATCTGATCACCCTGCATATCTGATTGGATTCTTTATCCCTTCTCCCCCAACCCAGGAAATGTCTGATCATCCTGGTTGGCCTTTACCAACAATCTTATCAAGTCAGTTTAGCCATGATCTCATCTCTTACTGCTGCTTCCTCTTAGTAATTTTCCATCCATTGATCTCTGTTCTGCTTCATGTCTATTAATTCCTCCAATTTCTCTTCCCTGCCTCAAAACCCCACTGCACTAGCATACACACTTGTCACAATATTCTCCCTAAAGAGAGTCTGCTTTTCCATTCTTTAACTGTGTCACAGAGACTTTTTTCATTATTAATATGTGAGAGGAGTTATTTTCAAAGAGCCAAGTCAAAACTTGCTCTTTAAGGAAAAAAAGTTCATAATTTCTGATGAGAAAATACTGGTCTGGAGGGATTGAATTTGGATACTTTTTAATATTAAGATGCATGTAGAATACACTCTAACTAGAATCTTCAACTGAGATATTCTGAGCTCAGGATATGCTTAGCCCAATATTCTATACTGTCATCAACACAATATTCCCTATTCACTGAGAGCCTTAAGTGTAAACAACCAGTAAATATTTGTTGACAGTCAGAAACCTGGGAGATATAAAGCCTTTCAGCTATCACTGATAATCTAAATGAATATTTTATTTTCACAGACAGGGAAAAGAAAAGATACATTTCAAAAAGATTCCCAACAAGACTTAAAGAGCAAACAAAAAGGGTTTCTGGTTTACTATAAGGGAACTGAAATATTCAGTTAATGAAAACATCCTATTTAATGTAAAAATTTTTCATCTATGTTTTTCCCCCTCAGTGAACAAAGCTTATTTTCCTATAGCATACAAATCCTTTACAAATGTCTTTTTAAGCATGCTAAAGCATAAAGATAAGGCCAAAAGTGAAAGATAAATGGGATTATAAGGAAATTAAAATGAAGAAAAAAAAATCTTGGACCAGAAAGATGTTATGATTTCAAACAGCTATGAAATCAATGGGGTGTTGAAGACACCCAAGGTCCTTATGTTCTGAAAAGAATCATGAAGCTCAGTGTCCAACTCACTATAACACTTTATTTTGGAATTCCCCATAGCAGAAACTTCTGTAAGCTACAAAAATTTTTTTGTATTTTAGTTTCCCATGGTACCCAAGTGTTCCAATGAAAAATGCCTACTACAGTTTTAGTAGCAGATGATTTCCACCTCTTGGTCTGTTAATATGTTAAACTGAAGACCTATCACAATGTCAGTCTTGACTACCTTTCATTTTGATAGGTGGCTTTTCAAGAAACATGCTAACCAATCCATTCACAAAGTTGACCAATCTGGGTCAGATTTTTCTGCCAATCTTGACCATACATTTTTAACAAAATAAACTGTTTGGAAGACTTAGGATGACTGGAAAAACAAGTCATAAGAAGCAAATAAATAAGAGGTTTGGGATATTTTTAACAGCTTTACTGAGATATAATTCAGATACTATACAAGTTACCTAAGCCAACATAAGATTCAGTGGCTTTTCATATACTTGTGGAGTTATGCAGTCTTCCCCACAATTTTAGCACATCTTCATCACTTCAAAAAAGAAACCCAGAACCCTCAATTCTGTTTGTCCCCCAGCCCCTTGGAAAATCACTAATCTCTCTGTCTCTATAGATTTGCCTGTTCTATAAAAAGGATTATATGAATGTAGTCCTTTGTGATTAGGGCTTCTCTGGAGGCTCATAAGGTAAAGAATCTTCCTTCAATTCAGGAGACAAAGGTTAGATCCCAGGGTAGTAGACATCCCCTGGAGGACAAAATGGCAACCCAGTACAATATTCTTGCCTGGAGAATCCCATGAACAGAGGAGCCTGGGCTTCTAGGCTGCAGTCCATGGGGTCACAAAGAATTAGACACGACTGAGCGACTGAAAACAAAACTCTACAAAGAGAATCATATAAACTGTAGTCCTTTGTGATTGGCTTCTTTCACTCGGCACAATGTTTACGGGGATTATTCATATTGTATCAATAGCATGTATTAGTTCTTAATTCCCTCCTGTTGCCAAATAATATTTCATCTGTTTCATGGTGGACATGTGCGTTTTTTCTACTTAGGAGCTCTCATGAATACTGCTTCTGTGAATACTTATGTACAACTATGGGTGTAATCTCTTGGTTACATACCAAGGAGTGGAAATGTAGTCATATGATAACTGCTGATCATTTGAGGAGCTGCCAGAGTGTTTTCCAAGACGGCTGCACCATCTTGCATTCCTACCAGATGTGTATGAGGAGGGTTTCAATTTCCCTATGGGAACCTTTAATTTCAGTAACCCACATCCAATATTTGAAAACATATTAAAATGGAGTTTTAGATAATATTTATATAAGTATTTGACCAGAATTTTTTTCTTGGAACTCTGGACATCATATTTTTTCACCAAATCATAATTTTGCCTCCCTCTTTTTTTTTTTTAATTTTTATTTATTTATTTTTTAATTTATTTTAATTGGAGGCTAATTACTTTACACTATTGTAGTGGTTTTTGCCATACATTGACATGAATCAGCCATGGATTTACATGTGTTCCCCATCCTGAACCCCCTTCCCACCTCCCTCCCCATCCCATCCCTCTGGGTCATCCCAGTGACCAGCCCTGAGCACCCTGTCTCATGCATCCAGCCTGGACTGGCGATCTGTTTCACACTTGATAATATACATGTTTCGATGCTGTTCTCTCAGATCATCCCACTCTCACCTTCTCCCACAGAGTCCAAAAGACTATTCTATACATCTGTGTCTTTCTGTTTTGCATATAGGGTTATCGTTATCATCTTTCTAAATTCCATATATATGCGTTAGTATACTGTATTGGTGTTTTTCTTTCTGGCTTACTTCACTCTGTATAATACCTCTTTTAAGACAAGATCTATCAAATTGTGTTCAGAAGCACTGGGCCAAAAGACAAGATGGGAAAAGAGGTATCAAGCAGGTTTTTGAACTTAAGATACATACTACTTTTGCTAAATTAGGCTCAAAACTACATCAACCTGATTTTATGGAGTTTAGTACTTGAACTCCTAGACTATGCCTCGGGAAGCAAAGACAAGTTTGACACTCTCATGTTTAGCACATACATTGAAAACTTTATGTCATTTATTAATATACAATTAGACTTAAACACACACAGTGCAAGGTTTATTTTTCACCTGTTTTCCCTCCATATCCTTTACCTCTAGATTTCTCTACTATGATGCATTGTTTGATTACAGTACTTTTTTGAGCATATTATATTAGTTACCTGAGATAGATCGAAAACCTCTTATCTAAAAATAAATTGGGAGATCAGGATTGACATATATACACTATGTAGAATAGATAACCAATAAGAATCAACTGACTGGCACAGGGAACTTCACTCAATATTTCATAATGATTTATCTGGGAAAAGAATCTAAGAGTGGATATACATATAACTGAGTCACTTTGTTGTGTAGCAGAAACTAAGATAGCATTGTAAATCAACTATACTCCAACTGTTAAAAATTAATTTTTAAAAAGCCCTAAAAAATCTCTGTGGGAGAATGGATACATGTATGGGCTTCCTTGGTGGTTCACATGGTAACAAATCTGCCTACAATGCAGGAGACCTGGGTTTGATCCCTGGGTTGTGAAAATCCCCTGGCATGGCACCCCACTCCAGTATTCTTGCCTGGAGAATTTCGGCTGAGTTGCTCTGCTGCGCATCTGAAACGATCACACTGTTGTTAATCATCTACACTCCAATATAAAATAAAAAGTTAAAAAAAAATAGGAGCTTCAGCTTTCTGACAGCCTGTGATTATATTTGTGTAACTCTTCATTCTCGTCTTACCCAGGTAAGAGTCAATTTTGCAAAGAGAAGTGTCCTTAAAAGGTTTTGAATAGGAAAAAAAAAATTAAATCTCTTTTTCAGTTGAAAGGGAATGATGCTTTGACTGCACAAAGGAGTTGTTTTCTTGGGTAAATTATAGGCACTACTCTTTCTTCTTCTAATGTTCAGTGGAGCAAATGAGAAATCAGAGGCCAGTATTAATCCCTCCCCTTGGAAAATAACGCATTCTTTCTGTCTGCAAGATTCTAAGATTTCTTCTTTATGCTCAAAGCTGAAGTATTTTCCTAGAGATGTATCTTTTCTGATTAATTCTATCTAGGAAGCTGAGAACATTTCCAACCTCTGACTCAAGTCTGTCTTTAGCTCAAGGAAAATGTCCCTTATTATTTATTTAATCTGCCTCCCCTGTTTCCTGTTCCCTCTGAAGGGGTATTGTTCACTTGTTACATCTCCTGGATCTGGCTTCCAAATATTTTCTTTTCTCTCATAGGTTACATATGTTTGTAATTTCAATCAATATTTTATAAGATTTCTTTCTCATCTTCCTCAAAGACACGAACCGAAGTCTCTATAGATACTCATCCTCTCTTTCAGTTAATATTTTAGTTCTAAAGCCATGAAAGTGAGTGTGGATGAGTGTGAATTTGTGAGTTTGCTATTGTGGAATCTATATAAGTTCTCTATCATTTGCTTGTTCAAAATATTATGTCTCTTGCAACAAAACTCTTTAGCAAGAGGTCATTTTTTCCTGGTGTCTTGCTTACTCTTCCTCTCTCTGACCACAAAGTCCAAGTGAACATTTTATTTTCTCAGGACCAGCTCCACCCATAGGCAGGCAGTGTGCCAGCTCACCCCTAGTCCTTAACAAAGGCAGCAAACCTCTCTCTGATTTTCTCAGCTATGAAATCGCACCGTTCCTGCTTCAATAATAAACCAATCTTGGCCCACATTACAGAGTAATTATGCAAGCTATGCAAATAGGAATGAATGACTCATCCTGAGGACATGGTCCCTCATTCTGAGAATTCTACTAGCTGATCCCCAAACTGTAAGTCTAGGTGACAAGGCCACCTCCTTTCAGATCTAGAGGTTGAAGCATTTTTTTCCCCTTTTGGTCCATCATTCCTGTTGCCCTGGTAGCTTCTTGACTCAGGTAAAAAATATTGTTAACAATAACAGTAATAACCAACATTTCTGGGACACCTTATATACAACACCTAGTAATAAACCAAAGGAGATTTTTGCTTTGGGGTGTCTATTCAGTCTTCATTAGTCAGCTTAAATGCACACAAGAAATCCTGTGTCCCCCATTATCATAGAGTATTATTCAGTGTACCTAGCCCTCCCCCTGCCAATAGACTGTATATGTCTTGAGAACAAGAGTCATGCCCTCATCAACTCACTCACTCATTCCCTGAACCCATATTGTTAAAGCACCTGCTATGTGCCAGGTTGTGTGCTAGATGTTTACTCATGATTTTATCATCATCATTTCTGCTCATGGAAGGCATTCAATAAATATTTATTTAAAAATGAATGGAGAGGGACTTCGCTTGTGGTCCAATGGTAAAGAATCTCCTTGCCAATGCAGGGGTTCAATCCCTGGTCTGGGAAGATTCCACATGCCTTGGGGCAACTAAGCCCAGGCTCTGTAACAAGAGAAGAAACCACAATGAGAAGCCCAGTCACCGCAGCAAAGAGTAGCTCCTGCTTGCCGCAACTAGAGAACACCTGCATGCAGCAATGAAGACATGACACAGTCAAAGAAAATAAATAAAAGTATTAAAAATGAATGGAGAGTTGAATGAGTGGATAGGTGGGTAAATAGGACTACAAAATAATCCTGCTTTGTAGGAACAAGCTGAAGACACCCAGTCTTGGGCCAGGGTACCTCTTCCACCCTGACATGTCTTGTAGACTATTATTGGATATGAAATTGAAATGAAAGAATGAACACACATTACTTTTTACCTCCTAATGTAGGAGATCCCCACAGAAGAATAAGGGTAGAAAAATGAGATTCTGGTCCACTTCTTCACTCTGGGACAAGTTACAGCCCAACAATAATGAGAGGAAAGATTTGTGTCAGCAGACTGATCACACAGCTCAGCGGGGCTCCAAGGTCCCCTGGGAGGTTCAATGCGCTGTTGCTCTCTTCATTCAAAGCAATCTGTGAAGCCATGGAGGAGCTTTCCAAGCTTATCCCAAGCCTGTGGCTTCCCACGCACCCAACTCTGAAGCTCTCCAAATAAACACAGGGAAATGAGGGAGCAGAACTTCTGCAGAGTGCTGAAGTTGAATGTCTCTCTGCTTTCTCCAGATGACTGTAAACGTGATGATGATGGAGAACCAGCCAGGGCTAGACAGAGAATGGTGGAGAGGAACTAAAGTGATCACTGCAAAAATTCCTGTAGTCCTGCAATGTCTCCTTTTTGGCTACCCTCCTCCATGGTCATGAATGAAGAGGTTTTGCAGAAAACCACCCACGATTCCAAACATGTTTTTCCTCCCCCTTCTCTTGGGACATCCTGGCCAGTGGTGCTGAAAATATTACAGAAGGAAGGAGCAGTGTCCAGGACCTTCACACAAACACCTCTTCATCCTGTACCTCAAGGAGATGAGAAGTATCTCACTGCCCCTCCACCTCCTCCCCTAAGATCAGACGCAAATGGGCAGCGCATCACCACCTGCCTTTTTCACACTCAAACATGGCTAATGTTAGCGAGGCTAAGGGAAGAGTGGTTATCCTGGGTATAAGCAACTGATAGGAAAGAAAGCCAAGAGTAATAAAATCTCAAATAAATAAATAACAAAATAGCAGAAAACTAAGCCCGAATGTCAGCAGAGGTAACAGGGGTTAAAGGTAGATGCTGATCCTGGGGGTGGAGTCAGCTGCACCAACATCCTTCTCTCCCAGACAGGAAAAGGAAAACAGGACCACTGGTAGATTCCTTAACGTTCTTCAGAAATTCAATGGACCAAAGTCAGAGGGCCACCAATGAACCCCAAACTTTAAAATATTAAGATAGGTGCTTGTAAACAGAGATGGGATACCAGCACTTGTTTACCCCAGAAGGACACCAAAAATGTTTGACAAATTATTAGATGTCTAATGGTGGGCTTGGGAGGGGGGAGTCAAGGGGGCAGCAGGTAGAAGAGGAATTCCCAGTCACTGTGGGCTTTTCTCCTGGAAAGAAAAATTGGCAAAGGGCCTGAAAAAGCATTGCTTGAGGTCTGGAGGAGTCAAGAACAGTCCCAGAGAAAGGCAGCAACTGAGACAGGCTTCATCAGAACTGCCAGATCTCCCGCCTCCCGAATCACCTCCAAACACAGCCAACCTAACCATCTAGCGAGCAACAACAGCTCCCAGCCAAGAACAAGCAGGAAATCCTCTTTGTGGAAAAAGCAAAATCATAGGGTGCAGAGTTCCCTGTGCTACACACTGGGTCCTGAACTCTGCTCAATTCTCTAAGAACCTAAACGGGAAAAAGAGTTTGGGAAAGATGAGATACATGTACATGTATAACTGAATTACTTTGCTATATACATGAAACTGACAAAAATTTTAATCAACTATGCCCCAACATAAAATAAAAATTTAAAAAAAAATTGCAGGGTGTAGAACAGATCAGTTGTTGCCAAGGATTGGGGGTGGGAGACTTGTCGGCAGAGGTACTGACATTAGGGGCCTTTGGGGGTGGGGTGGGTCATGGATCTGTCCAGTATCTAAACTGTGGCTGTGGATACAGGACTCCGGGCATTTATCAAAATTCAAAAAAAACCTATACACCAAAAAGAGTGAATTTTACTATATGCAAATAGATTGATGAATTTTCATTTATCAATTTCTATTACTAAGAGCTAGAAATCCATTCATATCATTTCCTTCATGCACTATCCTACATTCAGTAGCCTCGCCCCTGCAGCCTTTCCCAGGCACGCTGCTGCTCCCACACAGCTTGCCCATCAAGAAAGAAAAGCATTCAAAGAAAGATAAGACCGAGCTCCCCAATGAAAATTTTAAACACACATTATGAACAGAAGCACTATTCGTGGCTGAGACAAAATGAGTTTTGAGAAGAATACAAAACTTTAAATACATGGCATACATTCTTACACTGATTTTCCAAATCTCCCTGCGTTACTACTATTCATTTACTGCTTGCATAAAGAGATAAAACAAAATTATTAATGTGCCTTTGCCATAAATGATTAACCTTATCATGGGAGAAAGCGGGAAAGCAGGTTAAAAAAATGCTTCATCTAATAGTAATTGATATTTATCTCCTCTGTCTCTCTAACTGTTAAACACTGCTCATAACACTTATTACTGTCATGAGGAGAAAGAATACTTAATCCATCATAAATCCAGATGATTTATACATAGATTGGAAAGGGGGCAGTGCTTCTCTTCTGCCATCCATAAAACAGGAAGCATTCAATATATCACTCAACAAAGACAGCCATTCAAGTGCCACGTCCTCATGTTTGAGCTTAAAGGCACAGGTCCTCGGTGCCATGATGACTAAGCAAATCCCTAGTCACGTGACTGGACCCATTGCTGGATTTCAGGTTTGAGTGAACAACTGTTCAGTGACCCACCAGGTCAGGAGTGTGACCCTCTGTTTACTCACCAGAAAGACACACTTCCCTTGCCTCACTGGCTTGAGTGTTGATGGAGCGATTTGATCAATAGTTCATATTTTATTAGCTCTAGTCCTCACTCACTCTTACAGGATATCTGATCAGCTTTAATGACTCCCCCTAGGGGTCTAAAGTCTACCCCCCAGAATCTCACAAGCATTCAGGGTCCAACCTGCCAGCTACTGTCACTTCAAGGTGCCAACCTTGGCCCCTCCCCTGATTCAGCTGTGTTCTCTCCCCATGAGGACCCTGGTGAGAACCTCATAGCTACCATCACTGGTGAGACCCACTATGAGTGACCGACCTCAGGTATCCTTCCGCAGCCCCTAAGCCACCAATCCAGGGGGCCCTCAATGCCATCCTCCAACCCAGAGCTCCCCACGCCACTCTTGATTCCCTCCATGACACCCAATTGGCTGTTTGTCCACCAGCTCTAGTCCCTTGTGATAACAGCTTCTTTTCATTCTCATAAAAATCTCCCTGTTGGGCCAATCTGGGACAGATAAAGGCTACATTTTTCATCCCACGTTCCTCCCTCCAAACCAGGCCTTCAAACCTCTATCAAACTGTTTAAAAAATCTTTTATTTACTCACACAAGTTCCTCTATTTCTTATATTCTTTTTTATTGGGATAAAATACACACAATATATAAGTTACTACTGTAACCATATTGAATTGCAGTGCTGGAGAAGACTCTGGAGAATCCTTTGGACATCAAGGAGATCAAATCAATCAATCCTAAAGGAAATCAATCCTGAATATTCATTGAAAGGACTTATGCAGAAGTGCTAATGCTTGGGCCACCTGATGGAAAGAGCCGACTTATTGGAAGAGACCTTGATGTTGGGAGAGACTGAAGACAAAAGGATAAGGGGGTGGCAGAGGATAAGATGATTAGATAACATCACAGATTCAGTGGACATGCATTTGAGGAAACTCAGGGAGACAGTAAAGGACAGGGAAGCCTGGCATGCTGCAGTCCATGGGGTCACAAAGAGTCGGACATGACTTAGTGCTGAACAAAAACAGCAACCATTTTGAAAGGCTCAGTACATTCACATATTAAATACATTCACATATTAAGTACGTTCACATTTTTGTGCAACTGTAACCACCATTCATCTCCAGAACCCTTTTCACTTTGCCAAACTGGAATTCTGTCCCCATTAAATACTAACTCCCTATCCTCCCTCTAGCCACTGGCAATCACCATGCTACCTTCTGTCTCTGTGACTTTGACTATGTATGTATCTCATCCTAAGTGGAATATACAATATCTGTCTTTTTTATTACTGGCTTGTTACCCTTGGCATAACATTCTCAAGGATAAGCCAAGATTTTCCTTTGCCTTTTCAAGAAAAGACAAAATTCAATACAAATTCTCAAAGTCTGTCCAATAGTTCACCAACTACAGCTGAGTTTCAGCTTGGATCCAAGGTGAGATGTTTGTCTTCTATATGTGTATGTTACTCACTCAGTACTGTCCAACTCTACAACCTCCTGGACTGTAGCCCACCAGGCTCCTCTGTCCATGGAATTCTTCAGGCAAGAATACTAGAGTGAGTAGTCAATCGCTCCTCCAGGGGATCTTCCTGATCCAGGGATTGAACCCACATCTCAAGCATCTTCTTCATTAGCAGGCGGATTCTTTACCAGCTGAGTCAACAGGGAAGCAAGTCTAAAGTAGACACCAACTATAGAACATTTATTCCATCTGCTATAACCCATGACAACTGTCTTAATAGGAGGTTATGATCCATAGGGCATTAAAATATCCCACAATTGTTCCAAGCCTCACACTCTAATTTCTTTGTTCTTGCTCCCTTTTAATAGGATGTTTAGATTTCTTATGCTAAGAAAAAGGGATAAGATGATTCTCATTGAAGAAACTTAAGTCTCAGCATCTCCAGCTACAGCAGTAATCTGAAGGCAACCTTTCATGTAGCTTCTTGAGCATAAGAAGTTCAATACATTGCCACTAATGCTTGTAAATATAAAAAGCTTATTGTCAAGCTCCGAGTGCATTTACCATATTCTATAAAAAGTAGTTTCTCGGAAGTTTTTTTATTGTGTCCTAAGTTGTATGTTGCCAAACAGCATTTATAATTTGCTTTTAAGAATTCATCTCAATCTACACCAGCAATTCTAGTACAAATAACAAAATGTCAATGCAAATAGGACAAATTATGTGCACTCTACAAATCTTCTCTGACATCTCTTGGCAATTACCCAGTGACAGAGATAGTATCACAAGTGAACTACTAAATGCAATCATATTCAGATTCATGATTTCTATATTGATTTTTCAACATTCTGGAAAATAACTTTCCTTTTCTACTTTTTAGTTAGTGCTTCTGTCCATAAAGGAGACTGGACTTAGGCCACTTTAATTGTTCCAATTATTCAAAATTTCAAAACAGACAGTTCAGTTCAGTCGCATAGTCGCACCCGACTCTCTGCAACCCCATGCACTACAGCATTCCAGGCCTCCCTGTCCATCACCAGTTTCCAGAGTTTAGTCAAACTCATGTCCATTGAGTTGGTGATACCATCCAACCATCTCATCCTCTGTTGACCCCTTCTCCTCCTGCCCTCAATCTTTTCCAGCATCAGGATCTTTTCAAATGAGTCAGCAGTTCACATCAGGTGGCCAAAGTATTGGAGTTTCAGCTTCAGCATCAATCCTTCCAATGAATATTCAGGACTGATTTCCTTAAGGATGGACTGATTGGATCTCCTTGCAATCCAAGGGACTCTCAAGAGTCTTCAACACCACAGTTCAAAAACATCAATTCTTCAGTGCTCAGCTTTCTTTATAGTCCAACTCTCACATCCATACATGACTACTGGAAAAAAACCATAGCTTTGACTAGATGGACCTTTTTTGGCAAAGTCAACTCTCTGCTTTTTAATAGGCTGTCTAGGTTGGTCATAACTTTTCTTCCAAGGAATAAGCGTCTTTTAATTTCATGGCTGCAGTCATCATCTGCAGTAATTTTGGAGCCCAAAAAATAAAGTCTGCCACTGTTTATCCATCTATTTGTCATGAATTGATGGGACTGGATGCCATGATCTTTGTTTTCTGAATGTTGAGCTTTAAGCCAGCTTTTTCACTCTCCTCTTTCACTTTCATCAAGAGGCTCTTTAGTTCCTCTTCGTTTCTGCCATAAGGGTGGTGTCATCTGCATATCTGAGGTTATTGATATTTCTCCCGTTAATCTTGATTCCAGCTTTATCCAGCCCAGCATTTCTCATGATGTACTCTGCATATAAGTTAAATAAGCATTTAACTTAACTCCTTTTCCTATTTGGAACCAGTCTGTTGTTCCATGTCCAGTTCTAACTGTTGCCTCCTGATTTGCATACAGATTTCTCTGTATGAGAACCTACTGTATAGCACAGGAAATTCTAATTTATTGTCTGTGTTGACCCAAATCAGAAAGAAATCTAAAAAAAAGCAGGCATGTGTGCATGTGTGTGTGTGTATGTGGGTGTGTATGTGTGTGTATGTGTGCATGTGTATGTGTATGTGTGTGTGTGTATAACTGATTCACTTTGCTGTACAGTGGAAACTAACACAACACTCTAAAGCAACTATACTCTAATAAAAATTAATTTTTAAAAAAAGGAATAATCACCTCATAAATCTTCTGATTTCCTAACCCAGTGCCCTCAAAAAATGTGGTGATTTCCCCTAAAATCTCAACACATAAAAAAGGACTAGTGTCCTAATAAGAAGAGGAGATTGTAACACAGACACACATAGAAGGAAGAAGACCATGTGATGAAGACAAAGCAAGAAAGTAGCCATCTCTAAGCCAAAGAGAGAGACCTTGAGGAGAAATCAAACTTGCTGACACCTGGATCTTAAACTCTAGTCTCCACAATTTTGAAGAAATACATTTCTGTTGTTTAAGGCATTGCTCTGCGGTACTTTATTACGGCAACCCCAGCAAGCTAATCCACTCAATTCCTACAGCTGTCACCTGTGGCCACCATCATTCTAAATGCTAAGGTCAAGCTTCTGGGAAAAGTTGCCTATTTCAGCTCACTTACACAACCAATGGAGATAATAAATACAAGTCTATAGCGACCCTGTACCTCACAATTTCTCAGCTGCCTCGGACTATGTGGCTTCATTTTCCCTCTTGTCACTGTCACAAAACTGCATGCATAGCTAAGCTAATTCATCTTGTAATGTGTACTCTCCCAGGTGTGTCTTAGGAGATCTATTGGTTTTTCTCAAAAAGTAAACAGTTAAGTATATTTCTGATAAACTTTTTTCCAAAAATTCAAATTCCTGGGGTTAAACATATAAATGGAGGAAGTATTTTTTAAAAATCATTTGCATTAGGTAATAGTCTGTATCCAATCAACCATGATAAAAATGCCTATTTTTTTTTCATTTCAAAAGCAAAGTATTTACTGATAAAGCTGGTGGTGTCTGTTGCAAATTGCAGCAGTGCTGCTGAGCAGAGAACAGGCCAAAATACTGTAAGTGGCTACACGTAGCAAGTGAGTTTACGGGACAGAAGCTGCTGCCTTACGAAAATTTCCTAATACTCCCTCTTCAGTCAGCTTCCTTAGCATAATCCTGATGCTCCTGAAAGAAAGAGACAGTATCTTACACTCCCTATTTAAATCCACATCTTCTCATCCTCAGTGTCCTGCATGATGCCAAACCCACTGGAAAAGATTGATGAGTATGGCCCAGGCTCTGAGCCACTGCTCTGGCAGATCTTGCAATTGAATGGGGATTGAGAATATCTTTTTCATAATATTTAAGACTTAAGGAAGAGCAAATACTTATACTAAGGCATTAGGAAATTTGTAACTATGCAAGGAAAAAGTAACCATGCATGAAATACAACCAGAAATTCAGGAAATCTGTACAAGACAATCCAAAGCATTTTTTTAGACAAAACATTTTTTAGGCAAATACACAGATTTAGACTTTATTGCTTGTTGCCAACATTGTCACAAAACCAACATAGTGAGGAAAGGCACAATGATACAAAAAAAAGAAAAAGGTTGGAGCCTTATAATCTTTGGGGGACAAAGTCACTGTATTTGGCCATCAACCTGATCCCTTGCATGACAGATGGATTATACCTCAGTGTAATCCACCACACCTCAAAATCCACACAGAAGGCTTCTCCAGATAGCTGGCAAAGTGGGGGCATGTGCCTGTCTGGCTCTTTCCATATCGCCCATAGGGAACTATCTTTCCCACACTTCCAGACTGCTGTAGCCAGCCCCTCAGGACCACTAGGGAAGCAAGATCTGGGTCCCTCACTATGATGTTTCATTCATGTCCAAAAAGTAGAGAAAAACCAACCCAGCTAGAACAAAAACCAAAGCAGTAAACAAAGAAAGAAAGCCTGAGGCCTCTAAGAAAGTGTACTAGGTTTGCGTCTCAATGTAACAGACAAGAGAAGCACACCAAATGCATACTAAGCACACTATACATATTTTGCATATACATACACACACACACACACACCAAACACTCACACTTATGTGGTATTCATACACACCAGGAGAATAAGATCATACATCCTGAAGCAGATGCAATCATATATGGTAATGTAACATGTAATAAAGGTCACATTTCAAAATCATGAAGAAAAAATTTTAATGATATTTAAAAAAGTAGCAAGTCCATAAAAATAAGGCTGGATTCCTCCTTTACACCTCACAGCAAGATAAAAACCTAATGAGTAAAATAACTAAGCAAGAAGGAAATCATAAATGTACCAGAAGAAACCAAAGGAAAGTTTCTCTGATGACACCACAGTCGAAAGTACATTCTTAAGGTTGATAGCGGAGCCCAGAGACATGCGAGAAAGGATCTGGGTTCAACTACACAAAACGTTTTAATGTTTATATAGCAAAAAACCCCCAAAACCGTTCAACTCATGTCACCGAGGACTAATTTACACAAAGAATTCCTATGGGTCACAAGGTAAAACCAACAAAAGGACTAAGACGTGAGTAAACAATCTGAACAGCTGGTTCAGAGAAAACTACAGCTGTTACACACACGAAATGGTTCTTAAAACTTTCTTTTAAAGAAATAAACCCATAAGGAGATAGCAAAACTGTTAGATGGAATACTAACACATCATTTGGTAAACATCATGTTGGCAAGACTGTGGAAACTGTATTCTCATGAATTGTTCTTGGAAACAACGTGGTGAACTCTTGATGGCTAGAAATTCAATGACATCATTTTCTATCAAAATTGTAAAGCATATATCCATTCACCAAGGAATTTCAAATTTAGGAATGTGCTATGAACACACATACACTCTCTTTCTGAAGTGTGAAGTATGTGTACAAGATATTCATTGGAGCAGTATTTATATTAGCAAAACCCCTGAAATAATCTAAATGCACATCAATGGGATAGCAGTCAAATAAATTATAGTACATGCACACAAAGGGAATAACTTTCAAATGTTCAAAGGAAGAAACTCTATAGATACGGAAATGGAAAATTCTCTGAGATACTCAATCACATATCAAAAACTAGGACAGGACAGTATTTATAGCACATACAGTTATATTAATAAAGTACCTATTCTTGGGCTTCCCTGGTGGTCCAGTGGTTAAGAATCTGCCTCACAATACAGGGGATGCAAGTTCAATCCCTGATCCAGGAAGATCCCATATGCCACAGAGAAACCAAGCCTGTGTGCCAAAACTTCCGACTCTGCAACTACTGAGTCTACGTGTCTAGAGCTAGTGCTCTGCAATGAGAGAAGTCACCTCAATGAAAAGCCCATGCACCACAGCAAAGAATAGACCCCACTCACCTCAACTAGAGAGAGCTTGTGCAGAGTAATGAATACCCAGTGCAGCCAAAAATAAATATAAATAAATTTTTTAAAAATTTAAAGTACCTATTCTTGAATATGAGGCTTCCCTTGTAGCTCAGACAGTAAAGTGTCTGCCTACAATGAGGGAGACCCGGGTTTGATCCCTGGGTAGGGAAGATCCCCCTGGAGAAGGAAACAGCAACCCACTCCAGTATTCATGCCTGGAAAACCCCATGGACCGAGGAGCCTGGTGGGCTACAGTCCATGGTGTGGCTAAGAGTCAGACACGACTGAGCGACTTCACTTCACTTCACTTTATTCTTGAATATGCACAGAATATATATTCTACATACAAATATTCAGCAAAGTGTTAAAATTGTTATTTCTAGGAGAGAGAAATACATTCAGAATCAAAGTTTGGAGAATTGAGAAACAAATACCTTTATGAATGTGGTGCTACATAGATATGTTACCGACTCAGGAAAAATAAGCACAGAGAATGTGAAGTCTCTTTGTCCCCTAATTTATAGAAACTTCTTGTAAGCTCTTCCTACTTTTTTACCAAGACTTCCCTAGATACTCTGAATCCCGGTATAGACTCAGTTTCTATGTACTCAAAGGGGAAAAAGTCAAAAAAAGAGAAAACACCTGTTTTAACTACAGTTACTTCTGTATAGTGGGATTATAATTTTTTTTCATTTCTCTCTCTATGCTAAATATATATATAAAGCATTTTCATAAATAACTAAAAAGTTATAAATGAATTAAAAGATTTTATATGCAACAGTTAAAATATTAGGAGAGAGAAAGATATATTATCTAGTATTAATCAAAAGAAAGCTGGAGTAACTATATTAATTTTAGACAAAACAGAATTCAGACCAAAGAAACGTACCAGTGATAAAGAAGGGAATTACATAATGATAAAGTGGTGAATACATATTTGCACCTAACAGTATTAATTAACATGCATGAGTTAAGAGTTGATAGAAATGAAATAAGCAAGTCCACTATTAGAGGTGGAGGTGTCAAACACCTCTCTTTATGTAATTAATAGATCAAGTAGACAGAAAATCAGTTACAGTAGAAATGACCTAAACAACTATGTCATTCAACTTGATCTGACATTTATAAAATTCTGCATCCAACAACAGAATAGCCATTCTTCTCAGACTCACATGAAGTATTCTCAAATATAGACCACATTCTGAGCTATAATACACATGCATATCATAAAAAAGTTAAAAGGAAAGAAATTATACAAAATCTATTCTCAATCAATAATTAAAATAGAAATTCATAACAGAAAAGGAGGTGGAAAATCCTCAAATATTTGGAGATTAAACAGCATATTTTTAATTACCTTACAGGTCAAAGAGTTCTCAAGAGAAAGTTTTGAGTATTTGGAACTAAATGAAAATGTAAGTACAATTTAACACAATGTGTAGAATGTGGCACAAGTGGTGCTCAGAGTTAAATTTATACCATTAAATTTATATATTATACAATAATAAAGGATGAAAATCAATTATCTCAGCTTCCATAACAGGAAAGTAGAGAAAGAATAGCAATTTAAACTGACAGAAGAAAAGAAACAGTAATAAAATAGTTCAGAAATTAATAAAACTGAAAATAGAAAAACAACAAGAAAATTAGTGACCAAAAACTGATGCTAAAAATAGAGCTACCATATGACTCAGCAATTCTACTCCTGGTTATATATTTGAAAAAATCCAAAAACATTGATTTGAAAAGATACATGTACGCTAGTGTTCATAACAGCATTATTTATAATTGCCAAGATATGGAAGCAACCTAAGTGTCTATCAATAGATGAATGGATAAACAGATGTGGTATACACACACATACAATGGAATATTGCTCAGTTATAAAAAGAATGAAATGTTGCCATGTGCACATGAATGCACCTGGAGGGTGTATTCACCAAGACATATAGAAGAAGACAAATAGGGTATCACTTATATGTGGAATCTAAAAAATAAAATGAACTAGTGTGTGTGTATATGTGTGTATGGCTCAATGATACTGACTGACTCTTTGCAACCCCATGGACTGTAGCGCACCAGGCTCCTCTCTCCATGGAATTTTCCAGGCAAGAACACTGGAGGGTTGCCATTTCCTACTACAGGGGATCTTTCCAACTGTGGGATCAAACTTGTGTCTCCTGCATTAGCAGGCAGATTCTTTACCACTGAGCCATGTGGGAAGCCCTGTACACCTATAATCTATTTCTCCCTGTGAGAAAATATATATACACATATTTATATAAACATCAAACTAAAAACAGTTGGCTCTTTGAAAAAAATCTTTAAAATTAACAAATCTTTTGTGAAGATCACCAAACAGAGGGAGAGAGGACAAACTGCAAATAACAAAAATGAAAGAAGAATTATCACTACCAGTTCCCTGGACGTTAAAATGATAGTAAAGAATACCATAAACAACTTAGTCGTTATAAATTTAGTAACTTAGATTAAGTGGATCAATTACTTTAAAGTTACAAACTATCAAAACTTGCAGGAAGAAATGGATAATCTGGTTAAACCTAAATCTATGAGACAAACAGACTCAATAATTAAAACCACTTTCCCCAAAAAGCATCAGGCCCAGGCAGTTTCACTAGTGAACTCCACCAAATATTTAAGGAAGAGATGATGCCAATTTTTTGCAATCTTTTCCAGAAAACAGAAGCAGAAGGAACATGTTCTAACTAAATTCTATCAGAAGAGAATTAATACTAAATACTAATACTAAAACAAGACAAAGACATTACAAGAAAGGAAAACTAAAGAACAATGTCTCTCATGGACCCAGATGTAAAAATCCTCAACATAATATCATCAAATTGAATGAAACTATGTGTAAAAAGAATTAGATGCCATGGTCAAGTCATGGGATTTAACCCAGATATGCAAGACTGGGTCAAGTTTTTTAAAAAATCAATCCATGTAACCACTATATTACCAGACTAAAGAAGAAAAGTCATTCAACCACATCAATTGATAGAAAGCATTTGACATAATTCAACACCCATTTATTATAAAACATGTCAGCAAAATATAAACAGAGGGGAACTTCCTCAATTTACTTCCAAACTCATTCTATGAGGCCATCATCACCCTAATTCCAAAACCAGACAAAGATGCCACAAAAAAAGAAAACTACAGACCAATATCACTGATGAACACAGATGCAAAAGTCCTTATCAAAATTCTAGCAAACAGAATCCAACAACACATTAAAAAATCATACACCATGACCAAGTGGGCTTTATCCCAGGAATGCAAGGATTCTTTAATATCTGCAAATCAATCAACATAATACATCACATTAACAAATTGAAAGATAAAAAACCATATGATTATCTCCATAGATGCAGAGAAAGCCTTTGACAAAATTCAACACTCATTTATGATTAAAACTCTCCAGAAAGCAGGAATAGAAGGAACATACCTCAACATAATAAAAGCTATATATGACAAACCCACAGCAAGCATCACCCTCAATGGTGAAAAATTTCCTCTGAAATCAGGAACAAGACAAGGATGCCCACTCTCACCACTACTATTCAACATAGTCTTGGAAGTTTTGGCCACAGCAATCAGAGCAGAAAAAGAAGTAAAAGGAATCCAGATAGGAAAAGAAGAAGTGAAACTCTCGCTGTTTGCAGATGACATGATCCTCTACATAGAAAACCCTAAAGACTCTTCCAGAAAATTACTAGAGCTAATCAATGAATATAGTAAAGTTGCAGGATATAAAATTAACACACAGAAATCCCTTGCATTCCTATATACTAACAATGAAAAAAACAGAAAGAGAAATTAAGGAAACAATACCATTCACTATTGCAACAAAAAGAATAAAATACTTAGGAGTATATCTACCCAAAGAAACAAAAGACCTATACATAGAAAACTATAAAACACTGATGAAAGAAATCAAAGAGGACACAAACAGATGGAGAAACATACCGTGTTCATGGATTGGAAGAATCAATATTGTCAAAATGGCAATTCTACCCAAAGCAATATATAGATTCAATGCAATCCCTATCAAGCTACCAATGGTATTTTTCACAGAACTAGAACAAATAATTTCACAATTTGTATGGAAATAAAAAAAACCTCGAATAGCCAAAGTAATCTTGAGAAAGAAGAATGGAACTGGAGGAATCAACCTGCCTGACTTCAGACTCTACTACAAAGCCACAGTCATCAAGACAGTATGGTACTGGCACAAAGACAGAAATATAGATCAATGGAACAGAATAGAAAGCCCAGAGATAAATCCACGAACCTATGGACACCTTATCTTTGACAAAGGAGGCAAGGATATACAATGGAAAAAGACAACCTCTTTAACAAGTGGTGCTGGGAAAACTGGTCAGCCACTTGTAAAAGAATGAAACTAGAACACTTTCTAACACCATACACAAAAATAAACTCAAAATGGATTAAAGATCTAAATGTAAGACCAGAAACTATAAAACTCCTAGAGGAGAACATAGGCAAAACACTCTCTGACATAAATCACAGCAAGATCTTCTATGACCCACCTCCCAGAATATTGGAAATAAAAGCAAAAATAAACAAATGGGACCTAATGAAACTTAAAAGCTTTTGCACAACAAAGAAAAATGTAAGTAAGGTGAAAAGACAGCCCTCAGATTGGGAGAAAATAATAGCAAATGAGGAAACAGACAAAGGATTAATCTCAAAAATATACAAGCAACTCCTGAAGCTCAATTCCAGAAAAATAAGTGACCCAATCAAAAAATGGGCCAAAGAACTAGACAGACTTTTCTCCAAAGAAGACATACAGATAGCTAACAAACACATGAAAAGATGCTCAACATCACTCATCATCAGAGAAATGCAAATCAAAACCACAATGAGGTACCATTACACACCAGTCAGGATGGCTGCTATCCAAAAGTCTACAAGCAATAAATGCTGGAGAGGGTGTGGAGAAAAGGGAACCCTCTTACACTGTTGGTGGGAATGCAAACTAGTACAGCCACTATGGAAAACAGTGTGGAGATTTCTTAAAAACCTGGAAATAGAACTGCCATATGACCCAGCAATACCACTTCTGGGCATACACACCGAGGAAACCAGATCTGAAAGAGACACACGCACCCCAATGTTCATCGCAGCACTGTTTATAATAGCCAGGACATGGAAGCAACCTAGATGCCCATCAGCACACGAATGGATAAGGAAGCCGTGGTACATATACACCATGGAATATTACTCAGCTGTTAAAAAGAATTCATTCGAATCAGTTCTAATGAGATGGATGAAACTGGAGCCCATTATACAGAGTGAAGTAAGCCAGAAAGATAAAGAACATTATAGCATACTAACGCATATATATAGAATTTAGAAAGATGGTAACGATAACCCTATATCCAAAACAGAAAAAGAGACACAGAAGTACAGAACAGACTTTTGAACTCTGTGGGAGAAGGTGAGGGTGGGATGTTTCGAAAGAACAGCATGTATATTATCTGTGGTGAAACAGACCACCAGCCCAGGTCAGATGCATGAGTCAAGTGCTCGGGCCTGGTGGGCTGGGAAGACCCAGAGGAATCGGGTGGAGAGGGAGGTGGGATGGGGGACCGGGATGGGGAATACGTGTAACTCTATGGCTGATTCATATCAATGTATGACAAAACCCACTGAAAAATAAAAAAATAAAATAAAAATTTTTTTTAAAAATTCATTGACAACTCATATTTAATATCATACTAGAAGATATGAATAGTGAAGTGAGATAATAAAAGAAAATGAAAGATATAAAATACAAGGAAAGGGAGAAATACAATTACCTATTTTCACAGATGAGATGACATTATTGTCTATGTAAACTCAACCAAAAAAAATAAAAAACAGCACTTCTTAACAAAGTTAAATGTGGATCTTCTCACACAATCCAGCAATCATGCCTCTAGACATTTATCCAAATGTTTTGAAAACTTATGTCCCTTTAAAAACTTGCAATGTAAATGTTTTCAGCACCTTTATTGAAGTGAAGTGAAGCTGCTCAGTCGTGTCAGACTCAAAGCCCACGGACTGTAGCCTACCAGGCTGCTCCGTCCATGGAATTTTCCAGGCCAGAATACTGGAGTGGGTTGCCATCACCCAAAACTGGAAGCAACTAAGATGTCCTTTAATAAGTGAATAAACAAACTGTAATATATCCAAACAATGGAATTTTGATTCAGTAATGAAAAGCAATAACTAAGAAAAAACATAGAAGAATGAATCCTAAATGCATACTGCAAAGTGAAAGAAATCTATCTGAAATGGCTGTATCTTGTATGATTCCAATTATGTGATGTTCAGGACAGGGCAAAACTACAGACATGGGAAAAGATCAGTGATTTCCAGGTAAAGAGGGAAGGGAGGAACATTAGAATGGTGAGGCACAGGGAAGTTTTTAGAGCAGTGAAACTACTTTGCATGATTCTATAATTGTGAGTACATGATACTACAATTTTTTCAAAACCCAAGACCATTTATGCACAAAGAATGAACTTTAATCTACACAGATTTTGATGAAATTATGTAAGGGATCACAGGAAATTCCAGTATGGAATGTAAAATGTTACGAAACAATCTAATTTTATTATATTTGTATGAAACAGTCCTACTAAATGTGAGCAAGGATTGAGTTAGTGACATAAGTACCTTTGGAAATGAGTGGAGTCCATAAAACTAAAGACAGAGGAAAAACTATGAATGCATAAGCACTACACTCTAGCTGGTGAAGTTGTTTCCCATGGGGACATGGGTTAAAAATTACTATTACCAGACATAAAATGAAATTGAATAATTAAGCAAAGGGGTGTCCAATAGTGAGAGTCAGGTTTCTTATGACTGGGATATGAGTTTACAGATTAGCAAGGGAGGAGGCTAGAACAATCTGTATTTTCATTGGTTATAGTTGGAGATATCAGTATGAATTCACTTTTAGCTTAATATGGATATTGCTACAGAAATATTTATAGATCTCTCTGTGTGTATATATATAGTGTATATATAGTACCTGTACAATATATATTTGTATATTTTAGTATACATAATATATATTAGTATACATATATACACACATGTATAAATACACTTTCTTTCATTGTGTGCTCATTCCTGTCCAACTCCTTGTGACCCTAAGGACTATAGCCCGCCAGGATCATCTGTCCATGGGATTCTCAGGCAACGATACTGGAGCGGGTTGCCATTTCCTACTCCAGATATATACACTAGTGTATACATATTAATTTCCTTGCTTGATCAGCTGAGAGGGCTTAGAAGCAATGACCCCAGCAGCAATAACAACCAGCCCCCGATTCTTTGTTCCTAATACTTTGTCCAATAAAAGGAATTGAGCAGCCTTCAAGAAATGGCCAATTCTATAACTGGAGTGGGAAATACACCAGAAAGAAGTACTGGGGTAAAGAAACACAATGATGAGAGTATTTCAAAGGGACACAGAGCCAACCAAAAGAGCTCCCGATGGCCAAAACTGGAACACAGTGAAGAACAAAATAGGGTAGTATTGGATGACAACCCAAAGTATAAAATAAATATCCATAGGTCCCTACTGATATAAGTAAAGGATGGAATAAATAAATACAGTAGAAGAGAACATTTTTCCCAGGCAGAAGAACTTCACATAATTTAGGTGGATGCTCAAACCTCAAGGAATATCTCCTTGAGTGTGCACTGTGAATAATGTCTTTCTTCCAAAATGTACAATATAAAAAGAGAATAAAGAGAGTAACTTACGGCTGAGAAATCTGACAAGCGCTACCTCAACCAGATCATCAAGGTCAACATCAGCAGTGATGAGTCATGTTGATAATATGCCCCTTGACAGGATACGATGCAGTCTCCTTCTCCAAAACGAGTAACTTCCATCTAATCATGAGAAAAATACACGAAAATTGCTCTAGAGGACATTCTACACAATATCTGACCAATAGTCTGCAAACTGTCAAGGTCATCATAAATAAGGACAGTCTGCGAAATTGTCACTCCCGAGAAGAGCCTAAGGATTAAATATAATGTGGTATTCTGGATGGGATCCTAGAACAGAAAAAGGACATCAGGTAAAAACTAAGGAAATCTGAAGAAGGTATGGATTTTATTCAATAATATTGTATCAAGAATGGGTAATTAATTATAGCAATGTAATACAAGACAATAATAATAGAAAGGAAACTGGTTGCAAGATATTTGGAAACTATAAGTCTTCATATTTTTTCTATGAACCTAAAACTATCTTGAAAAATAAACTTTATTTTTTTCAAAAGAAACTAAACAAACTTTGCTATTTGAAGAATGACACTAAGCAAACATTTAAATGAGAAAAAAAATCTCAATTAGAAAAAAGATACAGAACCTCTGGGTAAAGAAAATAGAGTGATGACTGGTAACAGAGCCTTCTTCCTCTAAAATATAACCAAATCAACAAAAACAGTATCCTCCTCAAAAAACTTCTCCAATATAAAATTATTAAGAGAGAAGCGGGGATTTAATATCATGAAATTAAAATAAATTGGCATCCAAACAAAAACATATAAAATCAAATAGCAGAGTTAAGAAGGCAATGCCAGCCCCTGTCTTAACTGTCACCCCTGAGATGACAAAATATGATTTGAAAATAATCTTGATAACTTTCACTAGTACTGTAGAAAATTAACTACTATGTGAGTTTCATTATCTTCTCCCCACTCTGTCTGAGTAGTGGTAGAAAATGATTCTGGGGCTGATATACTCTGAAAAAAGAAAAACTACAGCTTATTTTTTTTTTAATTGGAGGATAATTGCCTTACAATGTTGTGTTGGTTTCTGCCAAACAACAATGCAAATCAGATATATATATATGTATATATATATCCTCCACTCTTGAGCCTCCCCTGTACTCCCTAAAAATTTCAATTCCTAATTGGAGAAATGATCTGACAGCTGAGATTATTCCCTTCACCATGGGGCATGCTCCCTGAAGAGATGTAAAAACTTCCAGTCTAGGACATTTTATATGATCTCAGAATACAGACTGGAGCCACAGCTAAGAGAACCCACACCACACCACATACTCCTCCCCATCATTATCACCCCTTCAAATACACAACAGGGGTTAAAACTAATGTAGTATAACAACAGCCACAGACCCACAGGACTGAAAGGCAGAACAATCAACAATACTATACAAGAGAAAAGAGAAGGCAAGAAAGATGCAAAAAGACAAAAAAAGAAAAAAAAATGCAACATATCAACAGAAAAATCCATCACCTTAAAAATGAAGGGAAAAAAGTTAAAAAGTTGTGTATGTGTGTACACACACACACACATACATATACACATGCATCTATAGGTACAGGTATATGAATAAGTAAAATCGAACTCAACTCACAAAAGAATATAACCCAAAGAAGAGAACATTCCCACAAGTGCTTTACTCCATGGAAAACTATGATAAAAGCATCAGCTCAATAAAAACAAGACTCCCAAGAGGATATGAAAGAACAGAGAATGAGAAAAAAATGCAGACTAAAGAAACAAATTGAAGACAAAAGGTATTATCACTACAGAACCAACAAATAAGTTAGAAATAAAAAACAATCATAAAAGATAACTGAAAAGTGGTTTTTTCTCTACAAAGGATCCAACTTAATTACCTGCTGTTGCTGACGTAAATTAATCAATACATACAACCCAAGAAGTATAGTACAACAGAGGAATGTTTTCCTGAAATAGGGATTTAAAAAAACCTGACTCTTTAAAAGAACATAGCCCATCCCACAGGGATTTTACAGAAAATGTTCAACACTGAATTCTCCTTTAGATTAACATATATTCCAAACAGAAAATGAATTCAGTTCTTATTATTCAGGGGAAAAGAAAAATAATGGGCTGGGAAAAAAAAGTCAGTCTAGCTTCACAATTTTCCACAAGTGACACAATTTTCCATCACAAGTGGAAATGGTGGTTTTATAAAAGAATGTTAACATTCTATCCTTCAAAAATTTAAAAATTACATAAAATGAAAAGTAGACGTTTGGGGAGGGAAGACTGAAAGGTGCCCTCATTTATTGTCAGGGCACAAGATATAAAAGGGAATTGTGTCATTATCTTCAACCATTTAGTGTTTTTCCTATCCTAAGTTCTCAGTCTTAAAAAGATCTTTCAGGAAAAAATGAATCATCAGCTTACTAAGTGCCAAGGTCTGGATCTGAGTATAAATGTACACATGCTTCAAGTTGAGGGTTATCTCTACCCCATCCCACCATTTTCCCCCCATCATTTTTGAGTTAAAACATCTGCTTGTAGAACATGTATATGAAAACTGGACATACTGTCAAGGAAATTAAATGGATATCATATAAATACAAATTTATTTATTAGCACAGTTTTGATTTATTGCTCTAGAGGAGGGGCTGGCAAACTTGATAAGGACTAGAAAGTACTTTAGTCTTGACAGTCACAGTTACTCAGCTCTGCTGTTGCAACACAAAAACAGCCACAGACTTTAAGTACATGAACAAGTGTGACAGCTGAGTTACAATAGAACTCCATATATAAAAACAGGAAGCAGGCAGAATGTAGTCCATGGGTGGGAACTGGTGCATCTTGCTCCAGACCTTAACTTTGTGCATATAATGCCAGAAAAAAAAATTTTTTTTTTAATTTTAAGTATTTTTAAAAGACATTCTAAACTTTTGTCTACATTTTGTGACAGATGCTTATTGATGAAGTATGTGTACTTAGTTAACATCTAAGGAGTTAAATGGCTGGCATCAGAAGAAGAAAAATTGATCTTTGTGGCTGAGCAGGTATTTCTGTCATTGTCAAGGTCTGATTAATGTATAACACATACACAATACAAACAATTGGGAAGGAGGTCAACAGGCAGAGAAAATGTTCTATGTTTACATTTTCTTGTTTTGCCTTCAAATTTCAACTTTTATTTCAAGTTCTACTATTCAAAAATAGAGAATACTTAAAATTAATGTATTTCTGTCCTTTTATATGTATCACTTTAGACAATAATGTATTAACAGCTTTATGTCCTAATTTTTTTACAACATTGTATTATAAATAATTCTTACACAATTGAAACATTTATAAACATTATGATTTAAATAAATGCATGAAGATCTATCAAATATTAATTTTAAGATTTATTTATTCATCTAGTACACTTGGCCATTTGCTATTCTACTTTATCCCTATAACATAAGGTTTTAATTACCATCTTTTTACTTAAATCTTTTTGGTAGCTCTTATTTTTTAGAAAGTTGCTCAGTCGTGTCTGACTATGCAATATACATCTTGAAATTCCTTTAAATTTTTATCTCTAGTATTACATATGAGGTTCCTATAAAAATCTGCAGTTACATATGCTTATCTGATGATTAACATCAGATATCATTAAAAATATTTTTAAAATTGTTAAAAAACCATCTCGACTACAAATTACTCTTGACTCCATCCAATACAAGCCGTCGATCACAGGGTTAAAACAAAGTTTAGCTGTTGTTCTATGGCAAGAAATAATGCATTTATTTGCTTTAGGTTTGAGGCTACAGAAGTAAGCACCACAGCAAAATCTCAGACCAGTGAAATTAATCATCATGGACATTCCATTGTCAGTGAACATAAATCAAAAGGCAAGCACACTTCCTCCCTGAGTGATATGAAACCAGCATAAACATGGAGAGAGAAATCTGATGCTTGTCACTAGCTGATATGTATTTTTCACTCCTCCTATAAACAAGTAGGAGAAAGTTGCACACGAATACCTTCTATCTTGTGATTGATTTTTTTCACCAAGTATCACTCACACAGAGAAAAACTGGACCTGAAGCTTTCCCCCAGCATCCTGGTGTAAAAATGTCAAAAGATAAAATAATCTAAACATCAATATAAATTGCTCGAGAATCCAGGAATACATTCAACTTCAAATGATGATGGCCAGTTCAACTGCTTAGAAACACTATCAGTTTCAAACCAAATATGTAGGAGACCAAAGTTTACCATTTTTTGAGTAGTTGCAAATACTAGAAATGGTACAGAAACTTTCTCACAGACCTAGATTAGAATTCCATCTCTGTTAGCTATTGCTGTGTGATCTGGGACAAGTAACCTATGGGGTCGCAGAGTCAGACACGACTCAAGTGACTTAGCAGCAGCAGCAGCAGCAGCAACCTATTCAAACCTGTTTCCTTCACAGCTAAATGGGGGAGGTAATACCTATCTCATAGGCTGTAATTAAGGATAAGTAAAATAATATACTCCAAAGTGACTACTATGAGTCCGAGAAAATAAATCTCAGTCAATATCGGTTTAATCAGAAGCTCTCCCAAGAGTCAAAGGATCAAAAACTTGTATCCGCCTCAATAATTTCATGTAACTCAATGAAAGCAAAAGTAAACCTTGCTTTTATATTTCACTAGCTTAAACTGGCTTAGAACTTATTCTAAATTATAAGAGCCCTAATTAGGATGCTTCTGTAACTCTCTTTAATTACCTTCAACACAGAACTAGATAAATAACTTTAAAGCCTCATAAGCAAATTTATGCTTAAGGACAGCCCTGATCAAAGCAAATTTTCCTAGGAGCTGCCAAATCTCACATTTTTCAACCTGTGTGTATAAAACCCAGACATCATTTCATTGTACACATTTTATAAGCTTTATTATTGTTTCTTTCACTTTTATTAAAGAAGAAAAATGATTACAATCCCCATAAAGAGCGTATTAAGAGCTCCCTAGAGTAAGCAGACATAGCACTGTCTGAGATACTTAATGAATTCATCAGAGTTGGGTATTATGTACATATATTATGGAATTTTAAAAAATGGATCCTGTTGACTTGAGAACAGTGCTTTAGTGGAGAAAATTTCCATTTGAGCTACTTGAAAAGCAGATACTAAGGGGCTTCCTTAGTGGCTCAGGGGTAAAAACTCTGCCTGCCAATGCTGGAGACAGGGATTCGATCCCTAGTTGAGGAAGATCCCACATGCCATGGAGCAACCAAGCCTGCACATTGCAACTATTGTGCTCTAGAGCCAGAGAACTGTAACTACTGAAGCCTGAATTCTCTAAAGCCCATGCTCCACAACAAGAGAAGCCACAGCAATGAGGAGCCTGCTCATCACAACTTAGAAAGTAGTCCCCGCTCACTACCACTAGAGAAAAGTCTGTGCAACAACAAAGACCCAGCACAGAAAAAAATACATAAATTTTAAAATTATTTTTTAAAAGCCTTGAAGAATTTGCATGTATTTTTAAAAGATAAAATAAAAATAGACCTCACAATATCTTCCTGACAGGTAAGCAAGATGATAGGGAATCTATTGAAGCCCATTATGCAAATTCACTGCTGGACTTAATGAGTCAAAAATAGGTCAGGTGGCTGCAGAATATGGGAGCAGAAGATAGTTCCAACCTGCTTACAGTCACTGCTATTCACTGTCACACAGGAAGAATCCCTATGTGAATTAACCACGGCTCCCCTTTATAATTGTATGGACATCTTAGGAACAAGTTCTTCCAGAAGTAGAGCCTGAGGCACTGATTTAAGTAGAATGATCTGTTAAGAAAACACTCTCAGAAGAAACCAGTAAGGCAGGGAGGAAAGGAGGTTAGAAACAGAAGACAGGCGAGAAGTGTGACCTTCAGGTAAAAAGATGGTTGGATGGCATCACCGACTTGATGGACGTGAGTTTGAGCAAATTCCAGGAGTTGATGATGGACAGGGAAGCCTGGTGTGCTGCAGTCTATGGGGTCACAAAGAGTTGGACACAACTGAGCAACTGAACTGAACAAAAAATGGACTGGTAACTGATACCTCAGAGCCTGTCCCTCTGGAGTCCACGGAGTTGGGCTTTTGTGCTAACACATTAGAAAGTGGAGGAGGAGAGAGGTGAATAAACAAACATCTCTGATTCTCCCCAAGAGACATGGAGACTGCAGGACCCAAGAACTCTTCTCTGAAGTTCACAAGTATTTGCTTCAGCACCAAAACGTGCAGAAACTGGGAAAAAGATTCCAGGAGATTCAGGAGGGAGAGTCTAATTCTTAAATCTAAAAATGAATTGTGTTTTGTTTGTTTGCTGTACCACAAGGCATCTAGGATCTAGTCCCCTGACCAGGGATTGAACTGATGCCCCCTGCAGTGGAAGCACAGAGTCTTAATCACAGGGCCACTAAACCCATAGGCCACCAGGAAAGTCCTTGAAAATCATTTTAGAAAAGTGTTTAGATCATAAAAATATGGCTTCCCAATAGTAAAGTTTCTCTTCTTTCCTTGAAGTTATTTCTCTTTGTCATTTTCACCAAGTCATTCAGTATGTTTATTAGTTACCTAGGAAAATTGAAGCCCCCTCCCTATCGTAATGAGTTTAGTGGATGAAAGCAAGGGGATTAACTTGCTGTTCACTGATCTGTTCCCTGGTCACACAGTGATTCAAGTTGATCCCAATTCCCCACGAAAGGAGGGGAAGCTGTTTTGAGCAAATACGCACAACTCCTTAGGACAAAATCCAAAATGCATTTCCTACAGATAATGAATCAGTGACCTTAGGTGGCATCTTAATCTGTAGACAAGTAGTTTCATTCGAAACAGAGTAACTCATCAGCAGGAATTTAAAGTGGGAGAGCAGACCTTTCTGAAAAGTCATCAATATTTATCTGATGATATTCCCAGCCCTCACCAACATCACCTCTATAAATCCCAAATAACTCCATGCTCCTCTCTGCCAGTTGCAATATTCCTCTAATAATGACCAGTTGAGGCAAAAGTTACCATTTATTTGTGGATCCTTGGTTGAACTGAAGATATCACCTACCTAGTTCCCCAACAAACTTTTTCACTCAGCAAGTGAAATAGTACTCCCACCTTTTATTGTCTGTACAACTGAGCACTAACACATATTGTTTTCATATGTAATTGTGTCATGTTTCTGCAAAGCACAGATAATCTTGGTGAATGGAGATGGCTTTATTATCTCTTTCAACATCAAAAATACGGACCAAAATTGATTGAGAACATCTGCTCTTTCAATCAACATTTTTAGGATCTTCCTTTAGGATCTTCTCAAGTTACTACTTTGCTATTTGAGGGATATATATATTTCTTGAGTTGTTGTTGTTCAGTTATTAAGTCATGTCTGACTATTTGCAACCCCATGAACTGCAGCATGCAGTTTTTTGTCCATCCTTTTCTGTCCATCCCTATTCTCCCTGAGTTTTGTCAAACTTATATCGATTAAGTCAGTAATGCCATCCAACCATCTCATCCTCTGTTGCCCCCTTCTTTTCTTGCCCTCAGTTTTCAAATGAGTCAGGTCTTTGCACCAATGGCCAAAGTATTTGAGTTTCAGCATCAATCCTGCCAGTGAATATTTAGGGTTGATGTCCTTTAGGATTGACTGGTTTGACTTCCTTGCTGTCCAAGGGGCTCTCAAAAGTCTTCTCCAATACCACAGTTCAAAAGTATCGCTTCTTCAGTGCTCAATCTTGTTTATGCCCCAACTCTCACATTCATACATGACTACTGGAAAAACCATAGCTTCGACTGTATGGACCTTTATTGACAAAGTTATATCTCTGCTTTTTAATAAACTGTCTGGGTTTGTCATAGGTTTTCTTCCAAGGAGTAAGTGTCTTTTAATTTCGTGGCTGCAGTCACAATTTGCATTGATTTTGGAGCCCAAGAAAGTGAAATCTGACACTGTTCCCACATTTTCCCCATCTATTTGCCATGAAGTGATAGAACCAGATTCCATGATTTTAGTTTTTTGAATGCTGAGTTTTTAGCCAGTTTTTTCACTCTCCACTTTCACATTCATCAAGAGGCTCTTAACTTCCTCTTCACTTGCTGCCATTAAAGTGGTATTATCTGTGTGCTTGGAGTTGCTGATATTTTGAGGGGGGAGTATAATTGCTTTATAATGTTGTTTTGGTTTCTGCTGTACAATGAGGTGAATCCACTGTTTATACATAAATCTTCTCCCTCTCGGAGCTCCCTCCCACCACCCATCCCATCCCTCTAGGTCATCAGAGAGCACCGAGCTGAACTGCCTGTGCTATACACTAGCTATCTGTTTTACACATGGTGGTGTATCTATGTCACTCCTCATCTCCCTATTTGGCACACCCTCCTCTTCCCTTCTCATGTCCTACTTTGAATAATGCTCTTATAATTTCCCATGTTACAATTCCTTCCTTCATACATTTTCATTACTGTACTTTTTACCTGTCTTCCCAAATATCTTATGTAGTAGACCTAATATTTTGACAAACTCACAACTATTTTCTACCATAAAAATAAGCCTATATTTTCTTTGGGGTTGGGACAAAGAGGCCTGCTTTGAATGCTTTGCAAATATCCCCATTCTTCAAAGCAAAACTTTAACTTGTCAAGGTCCTATAAGAAGAAAACATGGAGTGAGTTGGGGCAGACCCAAAATACTTTCTTCAGAGACTTAAACCAACAGCTAACAATGAGCATAATGAGAATAGCAGAAAACCACAGGGATCAGGTTAAGCTATGACACTGTGCCACACTTTTTGAATATGTTTACAACATATTCTTATTATATGTATGTTTCAGTGACATGCAGGCTTTTAATAAAACGGAGCCAAACATTTCATAAAAAGTTAGGGAGCTGATAACTAAAGTATGCAATTTTCTAAATTGCTGTAATTGAAGTTATTGTTAGGTTTCAAGAGAGATGACTTCAGGAGATCCCTAATTGGTCCCCAAGCAAGCCAAGATTTCACCAGATAATAAATGCTCCCATTAACACATGCTCCCTACAAGTCCCCAGAGAAAACTGCTCATTTCCAGGTTAGTGAAGATGCCAAACCTTTCAGTGCTCTGCGTTCCTGATGGTGAGTTGATTCAGAAGAGAAGAAGGTTCACATATACTTGTTCCTAGAAGAACACCACAGGTTCTTCTAGGTGTTTGGTGAGTAGGTGGAGGAGACAACCAACAATTCATGACATTAAATTCAGGAAGCTTTCCAAGGGCATCAGAGACACTGACAGCAATATAATTATGTTGTTTACAAAGATGTGTCATAAGTAATTAAATTTCTGTACTAACATAAGTTCTATATAGCTGATTGCTGAAGAAGCCAGGCAAAGAAAACAGAAGGCTGCTTGCACATATCCTGCTCAGGGTTAATGACTTCATTGAACAGAGATTGTGTTTGCCTCTGTGAACTTGCCTGGACATGTACGGCCAAAGATTTCTACACATAAAACCACCATAAAACCAAATTCTAACCCACATCCCACATGCCATGATCAAGAGTCCATTAGTAGGGCCAGAGAGATCTGGATAGGTAAACTCGGAGATGAAATGAGTAGAAAAGATGTGGTTGATAGAAAACCCACGGATAGAATATACTTTTCTGTAATTATATTAGGATACTTCTTGCTGTGACACAAAATGACCACATATTTAGAGGAAGACAAGAAAATAAAAATAAATGGAGAGGGGGTGGTCCTAAGATCACAGAGGTATAAGATGGAGAGACCACTTTCTCCCCCACAAATTCATCAAAAGATAATTTGAATGCTGAGCAACTTCCACAGAACAACTTCTGAATGCTGGCGGAGGACACCAGGCACCCAGGAAGGCAGCCTATTCTCTTCAAAAGGAGGTAGGACAAAATATAAAAGCCAAAAAAAGAGACAAAAGAGTTACGGATGGAGACCCATCCTGGGGAAGGAGTCATGAAGGAGGAGAAGTTTCCAAAAAGCAGGAAACCTCTCACTGGCAGGTTGGTGGGGGGTTTTGGAATCTCAGAGCACAATATAACCAGGAGGGAAAAAACCCCCCACAGAATATGCGCCTAACCCCAAATCACAGCGGAGATGCAGCCCAGACACTTGCGACCACCACCAGCAAGCAGGGGCTGGACAGGGAGGCTCGGGTTGCATGCTTAGGGTAAGGACCAGGCCTGCATGCCCCAAGGACAATCTGAGGGAGCTAACTTGAGACAGCAACCCAAACAGTGGGATAGCCAGAGGGGGGGGGGGGGAATGAGAGAACTTTCCCACGAAAAGCTCTAACCTAAGGTACAGCCTGGCCGGCTCACAAGACAAAGGATTGAGTGAATACCAGAGGAGAGCTAGCTGGCTGCATACCAGTCCCCCAACCCACTCCCACCTCCCTGGCAGGAGGCCAAGAGGCAGCCAGAAGGCAAGGGGCAATCTTGGCCCCAGAGACGGCATCCTCCACCAAACTGTGAGCAGGCTCCCAGTTGCTAACCAAGTCTTCCTGGGATCCTGGATGGTTGACATCTGCCAGGAGGGTCACAGACTGAGATTAGCACCCCAGAGGAGATACAAGGCGCACCCAGGAAACGAGCGGCAGGGACCAGGGAGGTGACGAGATGCACCACCCACCTGGGGCAGTATGCTCACCAAGCACCTGAGCTGCTCAGACCTGGGAAGGGCACAAAATGCATGCCCAACGGAGCCTGTGCCTTTGTGGAGTATCTGAGAGCCTGAATGGCTTAGAACCCCAGTTAGTAGAAGGAAAGAAATCATAAAAATTAGGGCAGAAATAAATGAAAAAGAAACAAAGGAGAGTATATAAAAAATCAGCAAAACTAAAAGCTGGTTCTTTGAGATGATAAATAAAACAGACAAACTATTAGCCAGACTCATCAAGAAACAAAGGGAAAAGAATCAAGTCAACAAAATTAGAAATGAAAATGGAGAGATCACAACAGACAACAGAGAAATACAAAGGATCATAAGAGACTACTATCAGCAACTATATGACAATAAAATGGACAACTTGGAAGAAATGGAAGAATTCTTAGCAAAGTATAACTTTCCAAAACTGAACCAGGAAGAAATACAAAACCTTAACAGACCCATCACAAGCATGGAAATCAAAACTGTAATAAAAAATCTTCCAATAAACAAAAGCCCAGGACCAGATGGCTTCACAGCTGAATTCTACCAAAAATTTAGAGAAGAGCTAACCCCTATCCTACTCAAACTCTTCCAGAAAATTGCAGAGGAAGGTAATTGCAGAGGCCTCATTCTATGAGGCCACCATCACCCTAATATCAAAACCAGACAAAAATGTCACACACAAAAAAAAAACTACAGGCCAATATCACTGATGAACATAGATGCAAAAATCCTCAACAGAATTCTAGCAAACAGAATCCAACAACATATTAAAAAGATCATACGTCATGACCAAGTGGGCTTTATCCCAGTGATGGAAGGATTCTTCAGTATTCATAAACCAACCAATGTGATACACCACATTAACAAATTGAAAGATAAAAACCATATGATTATCTCAATAGATGCAGAGAAAGTCTTTGACAAAATTCAACATCCATTTATGATTTTTAAAAAACCCTCCAGAAAGCAGGCATAGAAGGAACATACCTCAACATAATAAAAGCCATATATGATAAACCCACAGCAAACATTATCCTCAATGGTGAAAAATTAAAAGCATTTCCCCTAAAGTTAGGAACAAGACAAGGGTGCCCACTCTCACCACTACTATTCAACATAGTGTTGGAAGTTTTAGCCACAGCAATCAGAGAAGAAAAAGAAATAAAAGGAATCCATAATGGAAAAGAAGTAAAACTCTCACTGTTTGCAGATGACAAGATCCTCTACATAGAAAATCCTAAAGACACCACCAGAAAATTACTAGAGCTAATCAATGAATATAGTAGAGTTGTAGAATATAAAATTAACACACAAAAATCCCTTGCATTCCTATACACTAATGATGAGAAAACAGAAAGAGAAATTAAGGAAACAATTCCATTCACCATTGCAATGAAAAGAATAAAATACTTAGGAATAAATCTACCTAAAGAAACAGAAAACCTATATATAGGAAAACTATGAAACACTGATGAAAGAAATCAAAGATGACACAAATAGATGAAGAAATATACCATGCTCATGGATCAGAGGAATCAATATAGTGAAAATGAGTATACTACCCAAAGCAATCTATAGATTCAATGCAATCCCTATCAAGCTACCAACGGTATTTTTCACATAACTAGAACAAAGAATCCCACAATTTGTATGGAAATACAAAAAACCTTGAATAGCAAAAGCAATCTTGAGAAAGAAGAATGGAACTGGAAGAATCAACCTGCCTGACTTCAGACTATACTACAAAGCTATAGTCATCAAGACAGTATGGTACTGGAACAAAGACATAAATATAGATAGATGGAACAGAATAGAAAGCCCAGAGATAAATCCACACACCTATTGGACACATTATCTTTGACAAAGGAGGATAGAATATACAACAGAGAATAGACAATCTCCTTAACAAGTGATGCTGGGAAAACTGGTCAACCACTTGTAAAAGAATGAAACTAGAACACTTTCTAGCACCATACACAAAAAAACTCAAAGTGGATTAAAGAGCTAAATGTAAGACCAGAAACTATAAAACTCCTAGAGGAAAACATAGGCAAAACACTCTCAGATATTAATCACAGCAGGATCGTCTATGACCCACCTCCCAGAGTAATGTAAACAAAAGCAAAAATAAACAAATGGGACCTAATGAAACTTAAAAGCTTTTGCACAATGAAGACGACCCAATCAAAAAATGGGCCAAAGAACTGAACAGACATTTCTCCAAAGAAGACATACAAATGGCTAACAAACACATGAAAAGATGCTCAACATCACTCATTGTCAGAGAAATGCAAATCAAAACCACAATGAGGTACCATCTCATGCCAATCAGAATGGCTGTTATCAAAAAGTCTACAAATAAATGCTGGAGAGGATGTGGAGAAAAGGGAACCCTCTTAGATTGTTGGTGGGGATGCAAACTAGTACAGCCACTATGGAGAACAGTGTGCAGATTCCTTAAAAAAAAAAACTGTAAATAGAACTGCCATACGACCGAGCAATCCCCCTGCTGGGCATACACACCAAGGAAATCAGAATTCAAAGAGATGTGTGTACCTCAATGTTCATCGCAGCACTGTTTACAATAACTAGGACATGGAAGCAACCTAGATGTCAATCGGCAGATGAATGGATAAGAAAGTTGTGGTACATATAGACAATGGAATATTATTCAGCTATTAAAAAGAATGCATTTGAATCAGTTCTAATGAGGTGGATGAAACTGGAGCCTATTATACAGAGGGAAGTAAGTCAGAAAGAAGAAAACACCAATACAGTATATTAATGCATATATATGGAATTTAGAAAGATGCTAATGATGACCCTATATGTGAGACAGCCATAGAGACACAGAGATAAAGAACAGACTTTTGGACTCTGTGGGAGAAGGCAAGGGTGGGATGATTTGAGAGAATAGCATTGAAACATGTATATTACCATATGTGAAATAGATTACCAGTCCAGGTTCAATGCATGAGACTGGGCACTCAGGGCCAGTGCACTGGGATGACCCTGAGGGATAGGATGGGGAGAGAGGTGGGAGGGGGATTCAGGATGGGGGACACATGTACACCCATGGCTGATTTATGTCAATGGATGGCAAAACCACTACAATATTGTAAAGTAATTAGCCTCCAAATAAAATAAATAAATAAAATTTTTTTAAAAGAAAGAAATTGGAGAGTGAGAGAAAAAATACAGAAGAAGAGAGGAAGGGAGAAAGGATTATGCTGTCCTAAGAAAAGGAGTAGGGATATTTTCTCTGCCTATAATTTTTTGAAAGAGCTTATATAAAATTAGTATTATTTATTCCTTAGATGTTTGATAAAATTAATCAATAGAGCATGGTGAGCCTGGAGTTTTCTTCATGGGAAGCATTTTTAAAATTTTTTATTTTAGAATAAATTTAGACTTACAGAAAAACTGCCCAGATAGTATCAAGTCCTAATTTATCCTTCAACTAGTTTTACCATCTGTGGGCTTTTCCCACCTGGGCACAGTTGATATTTCGGTCCAGATAATTCTTTGTTGTGGAGCTGTCCCAGCACTGCAGGATTTACTAGTGTGCTTAGCTTTTACCCAGTAGATTCTGCAAGCACCGCACTGGGGCAACCAAAATTATTTCAAGGGACTTCCCTGGTGGTCCAGTGATTAGGAATGTGCCTTCCAATGCAGAGTACTTGGGTTTGATCCTTGGTCATAGAAATAAGATCGTAAAAGCCTCAGGGCAACTAAGGCCTCACTGCAACTAGGGGAAAAAAAAAAGGCCACATGCCTCAACAAAGACCCAGGGCAGCCAAATACAAAAGAAAAAATGTTTCAAGGTATTGCTTGATGTTCCCCAAAGGACATAATTATCCCTGGTGGAGAACCACTACCCTAGTATTAACATCTTATGCAACCATGGTATAGGTGCAAAAAATAAAAATAATTGACACTGGTGCATTACAATTAACTCAACTATAGACAGTTTGTATCTTTACCAATTTTTCTATTAACATCCTTTTTCTGTCTGAAGATCCAAGATATCATATTACATTTAATAAGGGAAGTACTTTAAAATCAAATTTCTGTAATTTTATACACAGTTATTTAGCTTTCTTCTTTGGTCATTTTATATTAAAATATATATATATATATGTCTCTCACAGACTTTGTCTTTCATCTAAGCTGTTAATTTTACTGACATACAATTGGTTGGTCATGACTTTTCTTCATTATTCTTTTATTTCCTATAGAACATATTGTAATAATCCTATATTCATTTCTGATACTAATAATTTATATCCTTTCTACTGTTTATTGATGACTCTTGGTGGACGTTTGTTATCTTTTATTGATCTTTTCAAGGAACAAGTTTTAGTTTCACTCATTTTCTCCCTTGATCTATTTTCTCTCTTCGTAATCTCTTTTTATCTTTACTATTTTCTTCTTTCCACTTTAGGATTTAATTTGGTCTCTTGTTTAGCTTCTTAAGTTGAAAAATTATTATTTGAGATGCTTCTTCTGTTCCAATATATAGCTATAAATATACCTCTAAGCACTGATTTGTATGATTCCTGCAAATTTATGTATTTTGTGTTTTCATTTTCATTTTAGTTCCCTTTAAATCTTGTCCTTAGTAATATTTGTTGTTGTTTAGTCACTAAGTCATGTCTGACTCTTTTCAACCCTATGGACTGTAACCCACCAGGCCTCTCTGTCCATGAGATTTCCCAGGCAAGAATGCTGGAGTGGGTTGCTCTTTCCTTCCCCAGGAGATCTTCCTAATCCAGGGACTGAACCCAAGTCTCCTGAACTGGCAGACAGTCTTACCACTAAGGCATCACGGAAACCCCCTTACACTTCTAATAGCAGTTTCAAAGTGCTTATCTGCTGTTTCCACCATTTCTCTCATTCCTGGAAAATTTTCAATTAAGTGATTTTTCTCCTATATATTATTCATACTTTCCTTCATGTTTTTATTTTTGATGGACACCAGATACGTTGTTGAGGACTGAATTTCACTGAAATTCCTGAAAGGGAGCTGGACTTAAGTTCTGTCGGGCAGCTCAACAGTTGTTGCTGATCCAGCCAATAGTAAAAGTGAAAGTTAGTTGCTCAGATGTCTCTGGCTCTTTGCGATCCTATGGACTGTAGCCCACAAGGCTTCTCTGTCCATGGGATTCTCTAGGCAAGAATACTGGAGCGGGTTGCCATTTCCTTCTCCAGGGGAATCTTCCCAACCCAGGGATTGAACCTGGATCTCCTGCATTGCAGGAAAATTCTTTACCATTTGAGCCACCAGGGAAGCCCCTTAAGCTTTTAAGGGAACATCTATTGCAGCCTTAACTCTAGGGCTAATTCAGCCCCACTGTGAGTGTTCCCATCCCAGAGTCTGTACGAAAGTCTATATTTATTCAGTGATGTCTCCACTAGCTGGTGGGAATTCAAAAGCCTCCTGCTCCATATGAACTCCAGTTTAGAGCTCCCCTGTAATCATTCCTTCCCTGACAGCTCTTCTTTGTCTAGGTAGTCTCATGGAATCTCACCTCACACATATACATACTGATATCCAAAGACTAAGAAGACTCTTCTGCAGATGTCTCCAAAATGTCTTTTTCATTCTGTGCAGCTACCTTCTGTCCAGTCCCTACACCTAAAATTCTAACTGCCTCAGCATCCCTGGGCTCTGATTTCTGTCTCATCGACTAAACAACATTACTAAGCTTTGCTGGCTACTCCCTCCCTGGACCATGGTGGAGAAGGTACTTCTAGGAAGAAAGCTGTGGTACACATAGTGTCTGCCTTGTGGGTTTGCCTTCTCTGGTAGATCACAGTCCTATTTTACCTGTCGTCCACTATCCAAAAAGCATTGTTTTTGTGTATCTCCTACATGTTTCTGCCAAGAGGGTAAGTACTATACATGCTAAGTTGTTTCAGTCACGTCTGACTCTGTGCGACCCCTTGGACTGTAGCCTGCCAGGCTCCCCTGTCCATGGGATTCTCCAGGCATGAAAACTGAAGTGGGTTGTCATGCCCTCATCCAGGGGATCTTTCCAATCCAGGCATTGAATCTGCATCTCTTACATCTACCTACATTGGCAGATCGGTTCCTTACCAACAGTGCCACCTGGGAAGCCCTGTAGCAGAGACTCTTTTATGAAGACAGATCGAATTCTCCATGCAGCATTCCATCGGGATTGTCTGCCTTCACTAACTTTACTGATATTGTAGTAAGTGCTAGACATGCTGCATGCTGTCCTGGGTACTTTACTGTGATCCATCCGTTAACTTTAACTGAGGGGTGAGGCCATTATTCTTCCCAAACACCGAGGATCCAAAAGTCTTATGGGTAGTAACTGACTGGTTTGCACCTAGGTCCTCCAGTCTCTTAGTTCAGTACTCTTTGTACTCAAGAAGCAGTGCTACGTTTATAGGGATGAGTCTCCCGAAACTAAATTTCTCTGTTTAATTTCTAGTTTTTTTAAGGTATCACTTGGTCTCACTCTCTGCTTTGAGAAAGGCTAGATATGAATAGTCTCATTTATTGATAGGTCAACTGAGGGCCAGAGGGCTCTGTAATTTTCTCAAGACCCTACAAATGGGGAGAAACTTTCCTGGTGGGTCCAGTGGCTAAGACTCCATGCTCCCAACGAGGGGGCCCAGGTCCCAGCGATCCCACATGCCTCAATGAAGACTGAAGATCCCATTGTCACAACTAAGACCGAGTACAACCAAACAAATAAATATATTTTTTAAGTACTTTTTAAAAAATCCTACAAATGATGAACAATTAGGGGAAAAAGGAAATTAATAAGGGCAAGCAGCACCTGTATCTTGGAATATTAAATTCCTTCCATTATAATCTGGGCTTCCCAGGCAGCGCTAGGGGTAAAGAACCTGCCTGCTAATGCAGGAGATATACAAGATGCAGTGGCAACTCATTCCAGTATTCTTGTCTGGAGAATGCCATGTACAGAGAAGCCTGGCAGGCTACAGTCCATAGGGTCACAAAGAGTCAGACATGACTGAAGCAACTAGCATGCACACATTCATTACAACTGGCTGGAGAGCTCTGGTTATTTAACTGATTGTACTTTTCATCTTCCAAGAAAGCAACTCTTAAAAAATAAATCCTTAATTTAAATTAACATCTTCAATCTACTCTTCCAGCTCACCCTCTCAAATCTGATCTCTAGAAAATGAAGTGAGGTTTTAAATGCACTGACATTCTGTCAACCATGTCCTTAAGGAGCAGATTCCATGGCTGGCTTTGTTTGAAATGACTGTCACGAGTTGACTTGTAAAAAGTAATTGGTTCTATAATTTCATACATGTCAAGATCTGCAACACACTGTTTCCTAATTGCTGTTTTGTGTGTGCACACAGGTGTAAAATCAATTTAGTTGCTTGGGTAGTTCTCTGGCACTGTCTATCCACCACCAAATAGTCAAATGTAATGATTGCTCCTAGCCTGTGACTCAAGCTTTTCAAAGGCTCTGTGTCTCCCCTATGAGATTATGTCAAGGTCAGATAGCCTTCTGGGCCTCAGTTTCCTCAACAATAAAATGGCAACTGGAGATAATTAGCTTAAGTAATTTTAAGATTCTTTCTATTTGACATTTTAAAATTCTCCTTTTAATTACATTTAGCTGGCATTACATCAACTAGGAATATTCATTAATTAGCATGTTCATCTCCACCCAGTACAATGATAACCCAGGCTCAAACTGGTATGCAGTCATCTTAATAAAAATAAAATAGAACATTTTCTATATAAATGAAATATTCAGCACCTTCTAATTATTTGGAAATCAGTGAAAGCCTTTTAGAATGTTATCTATAAATAGGACGAAAGATATAGGTCTCAAAGTATAGTGTGCATCAGAATCCCCTGGTGAGTTTCTTAAAACCCTGGTAACTGGGCCCAAGCCCCAGCGGGTCTGGGATGAGTCCTGAGAATCAAAATTTCTAATAGATGCCCAAGTAGTACTGATGCCACTGCTCCTACCATCACACTGCAAGAACCACTTAGTCAGCCCATCCTATTGCTTTCTACTTCTGCAACATTGCAGAGATTAAGAAATTCAAGTACAGGACTTCCCTGGTGGCCCAGGGGCTAAGAATCTGCCTTCCAGTATGGGAGACACGTGTTTGATCCCTGGCCTGAGAAAACTGCACATGCTGAGGGGCAACTAAGCCCTTGAGCCCTAGAGCCTGTGCTTGGCAACACAAGAAACCACCAGAATGAGAAGCCTACATACTCCAACTAGAGAATAATCCCCACTCATTAAAAGAAAGGCCTGAGTGGAGCAATGACCCAGCACAGCCAAAAATAAAAAAGAAAGAAAGAAACCCAAGTGTAGAGAAGTAAACTCATCAGCCCAACATCCCACAGTAAGTTCCAGAGTCAGGTCTTCTGGTCATCAGCCCTTGGCACTGTTTCTGCATGATCTATACTGTCCCAGGGTTCCCGTGATATTTAGAGACCTATCTCCAGAGGATGTTGTTAATGTACCTCTCTGGATCACAATGTTATACGGTGCCTTTTGTGGACACAGTGAAGTGCACAAGCTATGACAGAAGGCTCGGAATCTAAGAAAGCAAAACCTCCGGAAAATTACATGGCACCTGCCCTTTGTTCCCTCATCCGTATAACTCAGTATAGCTCTCTTCACTTCAACCTACTGTTTCCATTTTTGCAAACTCTTCTAACTTTTCCAAAGTGTTTTCACTGATTGCCAGAAGTATAAGTTGCAATAAAGTCACTTTACATACTAAGGTTAACATTTAAAATTAAATATAGAGGGAATTGTTCATGCATGACAAAACTACTAAGAACATCCCAAGCAAAGCGGGTCAGAGACGTCAATAGTACATACTATGGAAGTGTCTTAAGATGGAAAACCCGAGAATTCCAATTCTAAATCCTATAACTACTGTAGGAATATGAAGACAAAAGATCTGTATTCTTTTAAGTTTGTGGCATGGTTGGGGCATTTTGTCAAACAGATTTTCTGCAGAGTTGTTATCCATTGTGTATTTTCTAACTCCTCTTCTTTCAGCTGAACCTTTTAGAAGAAGAAACCCCTGGAGGAAGAGGCAGCAGAGGAAGGCAAAGGAGTATGCAGAAATAAAGACTAAGCTGTTTCTCAGACCATCTGCTGCTTCTGCTGCTGCTGAGGCAGCAGAAGAAGGCAAAGGAGTAGGTAGAACTATAGACTAAGCTGCTTCTCAGACCATCTGCTGCTGCTGCTAAGTCGCTTCAGTCGTGTCCAACTGTGCAACCCCATAGACGGCAGCCCACCAGACTCTGCCATCCCTGGGATTCTCCAGGCAAGAACACTGGAGTAGGTTGCCATTTCCTTCTCCAACGTATGAAAATGAAAAGTGAAAGTGAAGCCGGTCAGTCATGTCCGACTCTTTGCAACCCCATGAACTGCAGCCTACCAGGCTCCTCCATCCATGGGATTTTCCAGACAAGAGTACTGGAGTGGGTTGCCTTTGCCTTCTCTATCTCAGACCATCAAACCCTGATAAAACTGATAGAACTGAGTGAGGCTGGGTAAGTCCTAAGAACTGAAAAGACTGAAGCCAGTTCAATGACAGGATCCAACTGAGAATTTTCATGGTCCCTTGAGGTATAGCTAAGCCATAAATCAAAGTCATGGGGATGGGAAAATTTTGTAACCACATGTGAGAGGCACTAGACCAGATTAATAGGGGTCTAGGAAGTGGGTGATTAAATCAACATCAACACCTTCTAAATAACTCTGAATTTTAGCTCTATTTTTTCTTTAAGAGAAGAATGGGTAGTGAGCATTGATTTAGACTTGACTCACTATGGCTTAAAAGAATAGCAACCACTAACTGAAAGTGTATGTTATTTTCACTTTTCCTTCTCTGATTGGACACTTCGTTTTGTTTTTAACGGCTGAATTGCTTATCTCAAACTGTGAAGCTCAATTCCAGCTTCCCATTAGAATACCAGGGGAGTTTCAGAAAATAATAGAGCCCAAGTCCCAACCCAAACCAATTAAAAGAAAATCTCTCTCTTGGTGGTCCAGTGGTTAAGACTCCACCTGCCAATGCAGGGGGCGCAGGTTCAATCCCTGGCTGGAGAACTAAGATCTCCTATGCTGAGGGGTACAGCCAACAATAAAAATAAGTAAATAAAAAGAAGGAAAGTCTCTGTAACTGGGCTTCCTTAGATGGTTCCGATATGCAGCCTGGTTTGAGGAAGACTTTTCTATGAACATCTCCATAAGAGTTAAACAGTAGCTACTCCTATTTCTCCTCTCCATGCAACACCAAGATACATTTTCTGTAGAGGAACTCAATGATAATTTCCACTCATAAAGGAAGGATTTTAGATGGGTTAAAATATAAACCCTGGCATCAGACTACCCAGGTTCAAATCCCCCGGTTTACCATTTATTAACCAGCTGAGTAACCAGGTTAAGTTACTCTTACTCCCTGTGTTCACCTCCTTCCTCGATAAAAGAAAGAGAATCCTTTTACTTACAAAATAATATTAATTCCTACCATGAATAATACTAATAATAGTATTAAATATCATTGTATATTATTTAATAATATATATTATCTAATATATATTAAATATAATGATAATAATAATTCATACCATTATAAAGGAAACACTTTTATTATTTCCAAACTTTTCCTGTACACAGTATAGTATAATGGCTGAAAATATAGAATTCAGAATAAAATGAACTCATTTTCAGTTCTGTCAATATACTCTGTGATCCTGCAAAAGTGATCTACATCTCTTGGTTATTCATAAAATGAAGATAATATTATGGTTTTCACAGGGACTTCCCTGATGACCCAGTGGTTAAGACTTTGCCCTCCAATGCAGGGGGTGCCAATTCAATCCCTGATCAGGGTAGCTAAGATCCCACATGCCTCATGACCAAAACATGATATTGAAGCAATAGTGTAACAAATTAAATAAAGACTTTAAAAATGGTCCACATTAAAAAAAAAAAAAAAAGGATCTTCTACAGGAAACAAAATTTTTAAATAATATGGTTATTATATGGTTCCTGGGAAGATTTCATGAAGCAATGTATGTTCACAAGCTTAGCACAGAAGCTGGCTCAACAATGAACTCTTGTCATCATCACAGCAACTAGCCCAAGAGGAAGAAGTGGATTCATGAGACACTTCAGTGAGATCTTTAGTTGACTTTTCCATCTCAGGTGAGAGGGAACATTGTGTTTACAGAGGTCACCAGTCTTTTCTCTAGGAGAGTGAAAAATGAGAACAATCTGCAAGGGACCTGGTCAAGCTTGCAACTGCAGACCTCAGATATCTGGGGGAGAAAATGGATTATCATCATTAATGTCTGCTGTTTCCAGCCCAGATGCAAGAGCCAGAGGCATCTTAATTATAAGCAGCTTCACAAATTAATCTCCATAATTCTAATACTTCAGAAATTTACCTCTTGTCCTGAGAAGGTCAAGTTAAATGTCAGTCCCAGATGGAACCTGAGGGGGCAATAGAATCAACATCAACAACACAGTTGGCCACACAGCTGTGCGTTTCTTCCTCCAAATCACCATCGATTTTTCCAAAAGCATAGCTCAAAAGGCATTTTAAAAATAAAGATCTAAGATACAATTCTTTTTTACTCAATTTGAGTCAGAGCACATCTGGAGATTCAGTAAGAGCTGAATTTGTGTTAGGATGGAAGTCTCATTTTGGATAAGGAGATGGGGAGAGGAAAGGGGCTTTTATATTTATTGGTTTCTTGCAGGTCAGAGTAGTAAAGGAAGGCATATCTGATTCCTGCTGATAATATGACACGGCTTTCCTACTGACTTAATTCATCTTTAAAAATAAGCACCACTCTCCTAATTTTGGAACTGAGGGCACAAGTATACTTAGCCTCTGGTAAGCAGCAAGAAAACATGGATCTGTAAAAAATAGTATAGCCCAAATTGGTGTGCATGTTCCTGTGTTTACAAGTCAGCCACCTCATCCCATTTATTCCACCCAAAGTAGCTGTCAAGTCAGATCATACATGAGAGATGAAACAATAATAAGACTATCACTGTTTCCATAACAAATGCTTATTATTTGCATGAACTTTTAAAAATGCATAAATTGTATGTACAATTATGAAGCTGTCAAGACTAAAACATAGTGTTAATGAGCACAAGGTGGTAGATGACTCCTGCCAGAAATGAAATTATTATTAGACTCAAAAGTTTTTTGAAAATCAGTCATGTGAAGCAACAGTGAACTCAAAGATGAGTTTGGGGCACCACTCTGCCCACATCTTATCAAACAGATAAACAGACCCTATAGAAACCTCTTTTATCATCTTCTCATTTTTTAAGCGCTTAGAACTTTTCTCTAGTAACTGGCAGAAAAAAGCAAAAGGATTATTTCTTTCAAGATATTCAACCACAAAACTACAGCAGAGAAGGCATTAGATCTTTTTTTTTTTTTAAGCAAGGTATTTATGAGTCTGAGGTTCTTGATTCTCCTATCTATAAAACAAGGATGAGAGACACCTTGTTTCCAGAGTTGAACTCTATCCCACCAAAAAATAATAATAACTACTGAATACAGAAGGAGAGAGGGAGATCTTTATTATGTAATTGCCTGCCCAATGCTGATATTTTCATATGCAGTATGTCAACTAGTCTGTATAAAATTTGCTTAAGGGCATTTTAATACTTTATCAACAATGGAAACAGGCTCAGTGAAATTAAGCCAAGAGCTTATCCAGAGAGGGGCTCCCCAGATGGTGCAGAGGTAAAGAATCTACTATTTCCTAAAAAGATGCATCAAAAGTGGGGTTGTCAATATCTGAAATTGAGTTAATAGGTAAATCTCATTTGAAATCTCTTATTTGAAGCTCTGAAACAGTCTTAGAATCATAGTTTGACTACTCAGAGTATTGTATAACACTTTAGCAGTGGGATATAAACAGTTAAGCATTAGTAGAATATAGTTTAATTTTCCCAGTGGTAACTATTTTTATTCCTGAATCCTTCAAGAATGGATTTTTTGTTGTGTCTAGTATCTTAAAACAAACAAACTCTATGAACTCCATTAAAGTTCGACAGAATCTAGAAATAAACTTTCTGTATCCATAAACTGTATGTCTAAGGAATTTAGTTCCTGTTTCAAGTTTTAAATGAGAAAAAAATCTGAAAGTATTAAGGCACTGTCTAGGCATCTTCAGGCTACTCTATTTCTGTGCTTGGTAAACAATGATAATTTCCTCCTTAATTATGAGGCTGCAACCTTTAAGACAAGGAAAGATATAGCCATCTGAATTCAAGGTTCCAAAGAATATCAAGGAGAGATAAGAAAGTCTTCTTCAGTGATCAGTGCAAAGAAATAGAGGAAAACAATAGAATGGGACAGACTAGAAATCTCTTCAAGAAAATTAGAGATAACAAAGGAACACTTCATGCAAAGATGGGCTCAATAAAGGACAGAAATGGTATGGATCTAACAGAAGCAGAAGATATTAAGAGGTGGCAAGAATACATAGAAAAACTGTACCTAACAGGTCTTAATGATCCGGATAACCATGATAGTGTGATCACTCACCTAGAGCCAGACATTCTGGAGTATGAAGTCAAATAGGCCTTAGGAAGCCTTACTATAAACAAAGCTAGTGGAAGTGATGGAATTTCATGTGAGCTATTTCAAATCCTAAAAGATGATGCTGTGAAAGTGCTGCATTCAATATGCCAACAAATTTGGAAAACTCAACAGTGGCCACAGGACTGGAAAAGGTCAGTTATTCCAGTCCCAAAGAAAGGCAATGTCAAAGAATGGTCAAACTACCAGACAATTGCATTCATCTCACATGCAAGCAAAGTAATGCTCAAAATTCTCCAAGTGATGCTTCAATAATACATGAACTAAGAAATTCCAGATGTTCAAGCTGGATTTAGAAAAGGCAGAGGAACTAGAGATCAAATTGCCAGCATCATTGGATCACAGAAAAAGAAAGGGAATTCCCCAAAAGAAATCTACTTCTGCTTCACTAACTATGCTAAAGCCTTTGATTGTGTGGATCACAATAATCTGTGAAAAGTTCTGAAAGAGATGGGGATACCAGACCACCTTACCTGCCTCTTTTCAGATACACTAAAGCCTTTGACAGTGTAGATCACAACAAACTGTGGGAAATACTTAGAAATGGGAATACCAGACCACCTTACCTGCCTCCTGCAAAACCAGTAAGCAGGTCACGAAGCATCAGTTAGAACTGGACATGGAACAACAGACTGGTTCAAATTTGGGTAAGGAGTATATCAAGGCTTATATATTGTCACCCTGATTATTTAACTTATAAGCAGAATATATCATGCGAAATGCTGGGCTGGATGATGCACAAGCCGGAATCAAAATTGCAGGGAGAAATATCAGCAACCTCAGATATGCAGATGATACCACCCTTAAGGCAGAAAGCTAATAGGAATTAAAGAGCCTCTTGATGAAGGTGAAAGAGGAGAGTGAAAAAGCTGGCTTAAAACTCAACATACAAAAAACTAACATCATGGCATCTGATGCCATCACTTCATGGCAAATAGATGGAGAAACAATGGAAGCAGTGAGAGACTTCATTTTCTTGGGTTCCAAAATCACTGTGGATGGTGACTGCAGCCATGAAATTAACAGACGCTTGCTCCTTGGAAGAAAAGCTATGACCAACCTAGACAGCATGTTAAAAAGCAGAGACATTACTTTGCCAACAAAGGTCTGTTTAATCAAAGCTATGGTTTTTCTAGTAGTCATGTATGGATGTGAGAGTTGGACCATAAAGAAGGCTGAGTGCTGAAGAATTGATGCCTTTGAACTACAGTGTTGAAGAAGACTCTTGAAAGTCCCCTGGGCTGCAAGGAAATCAAACCAGTCAATCCTAAAGGAAATCAACCCTGAATATTCATTGGAAGGACTGATGTTGAAGTTCCAATAGTTTGGCCACCTGATGCAAAGAGTCAAGTCACTGGAAAAGACTCTGATTCTGGGTAAGATTAAGGGTAGGAGGAGAAGGGGGTGACAGAGGATGAGATGGTTGGTTGGCATCATCAACTCAGTAGATGTGAGTCTGAGCAAATTCTGGGAGATGGTAAAGGAAAGGAAATCTTGGTTGCTGTGGTCCATGGGGTCACAAAGAGTTGGACATGACTGAGCAACTGAACAGCAACCTTTAAGCCACTAAAAAGGAGATTTGCCCAAAAGTTTGGAGGTTCTCTTTGTGGTGTGAAGTATCTTATGGAAAAATTATTACTTGTTGCAGTTCAATGTTTTGGTAGAGTTAGGGACTCGGTGTTTTGTTTTTTTCTTTTCCCAGTGATATTTGGCACAATGAGCTTATACGTGTTTGGGGGTTAACAGTCAGCTGCTGAGAATGGTAGACCTTGGTTCCTGGTTGAAAACCAATTACAGAAGTCATTTCCTAGTAGACACAAAATAATCACCAACAATAACATTGCATCTGTAATGTTTGTCTACTTTTTTAGAAAGTTTATTCTTGATTTCTTTTCCTATGAACTTCAAGTGCGCTGAGTCTTCTTCATTCCTTCCAACAGTCCGACACCTGGCCTTGGTAATTCCTTATATAATGTGAAAGGACAAAGAAACTGTTAGGTTCATGTCATCTCAAGACTCTCTCCCACCTTTTCATATTTTTTCATCCTGAGAGCAGCCTAACTGAAAGTAAGTAATGCTCCACTGGACCAACAGAAATGGCTGTGTGAGTATTTGTGATGGTAATGCAGGAGACAGAAAAGACGTGGATTCAAAATTTCAATCCCTGGGTCGTGAAGATCCCCTGAAGGAGGAAATGGTAACCCATTCCAGTATTCTCACCTGCGAAATCCCATGGACAGGGGAGCTGGCAGGTTATAGTCCCTGGGGTCGCCAGGAGCCAGACAACTGAATGACTGAGGATACACGCTTATCCACAGAACAGAGCTGAATTCACATCTGCCAAATAGCTGTCCCTGGCTGAATGGAAAGACATAGCACAGAATAGATGTGACCTAGCCTCACGCTGCTAACCCTCAGGGAGATGTAATTCTAAGAAAGGAAAACTTTCCTCTGCCCAGAAACATCATGTCTAGTAACTACAAGCATGTGTACCAAGAGTACTTCAAAATGGTGGGAAGATAGGCTTCCCTGGCGGCTCAGCTGGTAAAGAATCCGCCTGCAATGCAGGAGAGCTGGCTTCGATCTCTGGGTTGGGAATATCCCTTGTGGCAGGGAATGGTTACCCACTCCAGTATTCTGGCCTGGAGAATTCCATGGACTGTAGAGTCCATGGGGTCACAAAGAGTCAGACACGACTGAGTGACTTTCACTGTAAGAGTTACAGAATGGTTAGGAAGTCCTGTGAGGCACCCATATGTTGTGTTGTGGATTGACTTATGTCCCTCCCCCTCAAAAAAAGAGGTTGGAGTCCTAATCTCAAGGCAAGAATGTGACCTTATTTTGGAGACAGAGTTTTTACAAAGGTTATCAAGTTTAAATGAAGTCATTAGTGTGGACTCTCACCAGTGTGACTGTGGTCCTATTAAAAGACAAGAAATTTGGACACAGACAGAGATGCACATGGGGAGAAAGATATGGGAAGATTGGATTATGTAATCTCAAGTCAAGAAACCACCAGAAACTGGGAGAGAGACCTGAAACAGACCCTTCCCCAGCACTTTATTAGGGATCATGGCCCAGCACACACTTTGATACCAAGCTTCTAGCCTCCATAATTGACAGGCAATAAATATCTATTTTTCAAGCTGTGTAGTTTATGGCACTTTGTTACAGCAGTTCCTAGGAAATAAATACAAGGGGCAAGAATACGAGGCCACCTATTAATAATCCTCCATTGGAATATGAATGGCCTCATTTACCTCTGAATGGTTGGCCCAGCGCCTGGAAGAGAAGATGTTCAATTTAAAAAATTTGTTGACATGAATAATATGAAGAGAAGATAATGGGAAGTTTCCCCTTTGCCAATGCTGTGTGGCAAAAGCAAGTCACATGTCGTTCTGACAGGTGTCCTCTGGAAGAAAAGCAAAGATTCAGTGCTGACATAGGGGAGAAGAGACACCTGGATGGAAGATCCCAGCCAAGTGGAGAATGAATCGTTGAACCAAGTGAGGAGACTGGCAGTGTCTGGGTCTGGGGTCACATCTCCAGGGTATCCGGAGGAAACTTAAGGTGAAGGAGATTATTATTAACCTCAATATGATATTTTGTTTTATTGGAGACTCAGGCTAGCAATGTGCTTTGAATGAAGAAGGCACAAATGCCATTTATTCTGGGGTTGAACATCATCTGGCGAGGTTACCCCACTCATTTTAAAACGTGATCTCATTGTGTTAGTTCATTTGTCAGCCCCACACTATTTGCATGAAGTATTTTCAGGTAAATATCATATTTCAGTAGGATGTTCATGAACCATAGCCAATAAAAAATAGAAAATTAGCATACTGGCAGAGCTTAACTCTCAAGGAGGTAGGCTCTTTAGTTAAAAAGCAATAAAATTTAGCTAATATGGGATAATCTTAGAGCTTTCCAACACCAAGCTGACACATCTCCTGGGCAGGTTTCAGATCCACTCCCACAAGTTATTCACACAAGTCCTCCCTCAAAGGAAATTCACATTGGCTTCAATGGGTGACCAAGAACTTCAGGATGTGACTGAAGTAGAAGTCTATCCCCAGACAGACTCCCATGGGTGCAAATTTTCTCAAATTGGAAAATAATACTTATTATAGTTGCTATTAACATTTGTTCAGTTCAATTCAGTTCAGTTTAGTCGCTCAGTCGTGTCCGACTCTTTGCGACCCCATGAATCGCAGCATGCTAGGCCTCCCTGTCCATCACAAACTCCCGGAGTTTACCCAAACTCATGACCATCGAGTCGGTGATGCCATCCAGCCATTTCATCCTCTGTCGTCCCCTTCTCCTCCTGCCCCCAACCCCTCCCAGCATCAGGGTCTTTTCCAATGAGTCAACCCTTTGTATGAGGTGGCCAAAGTATTGAAGTTTCAGCTTCAGCATCAGTCCTTCCAATGAAAACCCAGGACATATCTCCTTCAGGATGGACTGGTTGGATCTCCCTGCAGTCCAAGGGACTCTCAAGAGTCTTCTCCAACACCATAGTTCAAAAGCATCAATTTTTCAGCGCTCAGCTTTCCTCACAGTCCAACTCTCACATCCATACATGACCACTGGAAAAACCAAAGCCTTGACCAGACGGACCTTTGCTGGCAAAATAACGTCTCTGCTTTTTAATATGCTATCTAGGTTGGTTGTAACTTTCCTTCCAAGGAGTAAGCGTCTTTTAATTTCATGACTGCAGTCACCATCTGCGGTGATTTTGGAGCCCCCCAAAATAAAGTCTGACACTGTTTCCACTGTCTCCCCATCTATTTCTCATGAGGTGTTGGGACCAGATGCCATGATCTTAGTTTTCTGAATGTTAAGCTTTAAGCCAACTTTTTCACTCTCCTCTTTCACTTTCATTGTTACCTACTTACAACTCACTGAGTGCCTTTCTTACCTTATCTTTTAAAATTATCCTGAAGACCCATCCAGTATGGGTCTTCAATATGAATATTCTTCTAGAGAGAAATATTATTATGATTGCTATTTTATAGACGAAGCATTGAGGACTCACACAGGGCAAGTTATTTGCCCACGTTCATTCAGCTACTGAGCCAGAGGGTCAATATTGGAACCTCCATTTTCGACTCCCAAACAGTCCCACTCTGAGTCCTCCTTCTAAATTATACAATCTCATTTACTATTACCCGGTGTCCATCCTTCTTTACCATGACATATCTGTGTGTGTAAAGGCAAAACAGGAAGCCATCAACTCTGGTTCTGCTTCTTTCTTCTACTTACTCAGCAAATTTTATAGAGAGCAGTAAGAACTGATATGATGATGATTAAAAAGACAAAGAAAAAATAACACAGTCTCTGCTACATAAGTTGATCTGCAGCCACCACACATCCAAGATTTTTGAGAGCATAACCCTAATTGTAACCTTCTAGATTACTTATTACTATTGGAGTGCAGAGAATGAAGTTACCCTCAAAGACAGATGAAGCCCAAGTGGTGTTAGTGGTAATGAACCCATGTGCCAATGCAGGAGACAGAAGAGACGTGGGTTCGATCCCTGGGTTAGGAAGATCCCCTGGAGAAGAAAATGGCAACCCACTCCATAATCCTTGCCTGGAGAGTCCCATGGATAGAGGAGCCTGGTGGGCTACAGTCCAGAGGGATGCGAAGAGTCAGACACAACTGAATGAGATACCCTAGTGTATTAGGTAAATTATGGTATTTAGACCTCCAGTTTCTGGGAAAAAAATAAAACAAGGCTAGAACAAAAAAATAAACACCCTCAGGGAATGACAAGAAAGCATCCTTCAAATAACCATAATGCTGACAACCTTGATAGGCCAATCCAAAACGAAACAAAAACTCAGGACAAGTGAGTTTGACTGCACCATAAACCCCAAAACCTCATATGATATTGTTACAAGAAAAGCAACCACTGTTTACTGAGCAGCCTCTATGTGTCAGTACACTACATAAACTCTCCCTTAATCATTGTTTTTTTTTCAGATGAAAAAAACTGATGCTTAAAGAAGCAAAAGAAACTGCCCAACATGGCTACTACATTATAGAACCAATATCTGGGTGTAGTTTTGATGCTAAAACACGTTGTCTTTCCATTTAATTGATTTTAACTTAGCACACATCCTAATCGTAATCTGACTTTTCTATCCAGACTGCATGTAGGTTATAAAACAAGGCCTTTATAACAAAGCACGGGTCCTGCATTGGTAGACACCCATCTTAGAGAGCAAAAGGAACACACTTGAAGAAGGGGAGGTTCCTTTCTCTTGAAGTGAAGTCGCTCAGTCGTGTATGACTCTTTGTGACCCCATGGACTGTAGCTGACCAGGCTCCTCAGTCTGTGGGATTTTCCAGGCATGAATGCTGGAGTGGGTTGATGTTTCCTTCTCCAGCAGATCTTCCCGACCCAGAGATCGAATCCGCTTCTCCCACATTGTAGGCAGAGGCTTTACCATCTGAGGGCCACCAGGGAAGCCCTCCTTTCTCTTAGTGGAAGCTAATACAGGTGAAGTATTAGTAACATCTTACATAAAAACCCGAATGAACTTTTTGGCCAGGCCAGTCCTTTATTTGTGGCAAGAATGTCTCATTTGACTCAACAGTCCCCAGATTTCAGTTCCTCACACAGAAGAGAAAAAATCAGAGACAGGAAGATCCCTTCCTCAAAACTGGCTCGTTTGACAGGCAGAAATTTCAATCATGCCACTTTTTGTGATTTTTAAGACTCACTGTGAAGTTTTGAGACAATATTTAAAAATTATCAGACAGAAATGGATGAAAGGAATGTATTTTGCTCACAGTCTTTCAGGGACCTGCTGCCTTCACTTTCCTCCTATTCAAAACAGCAAAAATCAAAACAGCATAGAAAGTCAAATGAAAGCAAGAAAGAATACAAATGTTCCTGGTTCTAGTTCCATTTTATTTCTTTCCATTAGCGTCAAAATAAAGGGTAAATTCGAGAATGTAAAAGGCCGAGGCTCTTAGAGAATGAAGATAGTATCTACTTTTCCCTCCTCGACACGACACATCGTGATATGTATATTTTATGGTGGTTACACTGAAGCGATTAATTCATAACATGACAGAAGCAGCTCGCAAACAGCCTTACAGCTTATTTTTAATAAGTGCTAATATATTTATGCCTTTCTTGCCAGACTCCCCTTCTACAAACATTTGGCTTCCCAGATTATATCCATGAAAATTAATGATCTGTCACTAGGCTTGCCTATGTCTTAATGAAGTAGTTATTCAGAGTGATTGAAGTCAGGTGTGAGAAACCAGTTTCTCCCGTGGATGATAAAGCCCTTTTCTCATTCTTTGCACACATTTAATTAGGCAAAAGCCAAAATAAATAATACTAATCACTGCTGCACAATGATTCTGCATATTTCAACAGGTGAGAAGGGTTTGTTGGGATTTGAAAGTTCTTCTGCATGGAAAAGGCAATAAACAGAAGACATATCAAAAATTCAACTGCATCTATAAATTCTTTGCTTTCTGAAAAGCAAACCGCATGATGCATACAAGTGAGCATCTCTATTGACCACCTCATAACCCACAGGGTTAAGTGCTGTGAATAAAAGAAAAAGGGGGGGGGCTGTTGACAAAGGGTAACTGAAGGTGGAAGGGGGAGATCTATGCCACGTGGAGTGGTCAGAGAAGGCCCTCCCAAGAGATGGTTGTTGGAATTGGAATCCACATGCCACCAAGACCTGGCAAGAGGAGATGTGGGGGAAGAAGGATTTAGGCAGAAAGAACACACAGGACAAAGACCCAGGGGCAGAAGACTTTTGTCACATTGGGCATAATTTCTTAACCTTGACATGAGTAACATGTGGGGATGAATAATTCATGGGTGTTGTGATGTGCATTGTAGAATGTGCACCGTAAGTTGTTTAGGAGTGTCCATGGGCTCAACCCACTACATACCAGTAGTACCCTACCCTCCTGAAGTTATGACAGCCCTCATGTTTCTAGACACTGCCAAATGTCCCCAGGGTCGGGGGGTGGGGTACCTCCCATGGTTAAGAATTACTATGTCAGGGCTTCCCTGGTGACACTGGTAAAGAATATGCCTGCCAATGCAGGAGACACAGGTTTGATCCTTGATCCAGGAAGATCCCACAAGCCATGGAGCACCTAAGCCCATGCACCACGACTACTGAGTCTGTGCTCTAGAGCCTGGGGGTGGCAACTACTGAGGCTATTACTACAGCTACTGCATTCCATGCTTTCTAGAGCCTATGTGCCACAACAGAAGAGGCCACCGCAATGAGAAGCCCATGCATTGCAAAGAAGAGGAGCCCCAACCTGTGCCAGCTGGAGAAAAGTCCGTGCAGCAATGAAGACCCAGCACAGCCAAAAATAAAAATAAATGAATAACGTTTTAAAAGAAGTTCTATTCAGTTCAATACACTATTTTTTTTAGAGGAAGAAAAAAAAAAAAAAGAAGTTATATGTTAGAGAAAAAGATGGAACAAGCAGAAGACTTGAATCTACAGCAAAGAAGTAAAATTACCCAGGGCTGAAGCTGAAACTTCAGTACTTTAGCCAACTCATGCGAAGAGTTGACTCATTGGAAAAGACCCTGATGCTGGGAGGGATTGGGGGCAGGAGGAGAAGGGGACAACAGAGGATGAGATGGCTGGATGGCATCACCGACTCGATGGGGATGAGTTTGAGTAAACTCTGGGAGTTGGTGATGGACAGGGAGGCCTGGCGTGCTGCGATTCATGGGGTCGCAAAGAGTCGGACACGACTGAGTGACTGAACTGAACTGAAGTTAGCCACAGCAGCTCTATTGGAGGTCTCATAACCTCAAAGATGCTTGTTGTCTGGCATACTGTATGTATATACATGTCTAAGTCACATGGACCAAAGTTTAGTCTGACAAAACTAGAGACTTCATCACTGTCTCCAGGAAACACCGAGGTGCTCTATGCCCACGTCCATCCTCAGCACCCTCACCAGGCTTCGTACCCACTCTTCCAGCCCGAAACATGAGACCGGACTCACCACAGCCTGCCTTCAAGAGCTCTGCCTTCCTGCTTATCAGTTAATGCCTTGGTTCTCTGCAGAAGAGAGAAAACTTACCATATCAGAAACCGAGAGAGCTGAATGAGCCAGGATTTGAGAGAGAATGGTGTCATGAGGATGATGACTGTAGAAGGTACCTTCTCGGGGCCAAGAAAGAAGAAATGAGCAAATAAGGAAACTGAAATTTAATGCACTCTTTCATATAAACCTGTCTTGTCAATTTTGTTTATCAATGAAATGTGATCACTTTTTACTAAATATCAATACTTGTTTCATCATGGATAAGTATGAAGGAAAACAAAATCTAGTAGCATTCCATTAAAAACCATGGACTCATGAAAAAAAGGGAGGCAGAGAAACACAGGTCATGAAGCAGCAATGAATTATCCCAAGAAAGTTATCTTTGCTCCAGGGTAAATTACTATTATAATTATTATATATATATATATATATATATATATATATATATATATATATATATATAAAACTGTAAAATACAGTTATAGAATATGTTGACTAGGAGTAGGAGAAAGTTATCTATCCTCTAACTAGGAAAGATAGATCCCTCTATCGTTAGCCCCCAAACTAGACAATACTCCACAAAGCCTGTGCCAAGAAAAAGAACATTCCAGTCCTCTCTTTGAGAGGGTGTGAATTCATTAAATGCATCTTCCATTTCTAAGTAAGTCTGTATGACTCAGTCATAAAAAGGAATGAAATTGGGTCATCTGCAGTGATGTGGATGGACCTAGAGTCTCTTATACAGAGTGAAGAAAGAAAGAAGAAAACAAGTATCTTGTGTTAACAAATATATGTGGAATCTAGAAAAATGGCACATATGAACCTATCCACAGGGCAGGACTAGAGATACAATGGAGAGAATGGACATGAGGCCACAAGGGGGGCACGGGTGGGACAGACTGACACATATACGCTGGGATGGACATATATACACCACCAAGTGTAAGGCAGACAGCTAGTGGGAAGCTGCTCTTGTAGCACAGGGGGCTCATCTCAGGGCTCTGTGATGACCTAGATGGGTCGGATGGAGTGGGAGGGAGGGGACACATGGGTACATATAACTGATTCATTTCCTGGTACAGCAGAAACTAACAACATTGTAAAGCATTTATACTCCAATAAAAAGGTAAATGGAAAAAATAAGCCTCATGTGATTTAGTTAATTAAATTTAAGAAGTCTATAGACTTCTTTTATAGTGCTATTTTACAGTGCTGTTTGAGTATTTTACTTATTTCTTCTATATCTTATTTCCCAAAAGCTATAATTTTGTAAGGTATTTTATAAATAAGGGCTAGTACAAGTGTTACTTTATTCTGGGTAGGAGAAAGCTGATGGTCTTATTTTTATGTTTAACCTAACCCTTATTTAGCATTAATATGTTCCATGAAGTTCTAGGCATTTTACTTATCTGACTGCATGAGTTCTCACAACAGTACCATGAGGTGGGTTCTTATTTCTCTCAATTTAAAGATGGGAAAAACAGGCACAGAGAGATCAACTGATTTAAACAAAGTTGCACAGAGTTGCACAAATCCTAGGCAGGAGTTGAACCCAAGCAGGGCTGATGAGTCAACTACTCCCCATATTGCTTCTCAAAGACAATTCAGAAGGAAGAAACACAAGTACCACTTGTTTGCTTTTCTGTGGATAGAATCAAGAAACATATTTCTCATAAGAATTAAAGGGCTTCATTACAGAAAAGAGGACTTTAGGGTAATCACAGGGGGAAAAATTGCTGGCTATTTGGTTTTTAAGATAATACACCAGATTATATTCATGCCTTGGATCCCAGTTTCTGAAAAGTTAAGAAAAAAATAATAACAGGTTGCTAACCATCAATTGCCAACTCTCATGAGAAATAGGGGCAAGGGGATAATGGAGGAGGATGGGATGACTCACAGGAGACTCTGTGGTCACTAGTTCACTTTCTGGCAGCACCATGATCAATCTCATGGAATCTGATATTAAACAGAAATCTTTGTGTTCTCTGTTTTCCTGAACACTTCATTCTCAAGGTCGTTAGACCGCCTGTATCTTTTCATTTTCCTTACTTCTCAGCAACACAATACAGGGACAAGCTACACTCTAGACAAGCACCTGGAGAGTCTAATTTCAGGTTTGTGCGCGTGGCCTCAAACAACAAAACGCATAGTTCCATACTGACATAAACACATTTCCTGATAAATTGAAGTCTTCTGGGCTTCCTGTGGGCAATGCTGATGTCACCACAGGCTCTAAAAAAAAGAATATTATTTGGATAGAAATTTGAGGCAAAAGAGCATACCTGATGGAAAGATGGCAGAGCACTGCATGCATTTCTATGGTCAGGTGTTGGCATAAAAAAATAGTTAGCAACGTTCAAGAGTTCCCTAATCAACAATCCATTTTAATACTCACGGATTGTAAGTATGAAAATCTTTGTTTTTCCCCAATCATTAGGAGCATGCTAGAAATATATAAATAAATGATTCTTTAAAAATGCATTCATCCTTCAACCAGAGACAGAATAGGGGGAGTTTATAAGTAGATAAATCTATTTCTAGACAGAATAAGGGAAGAGAGTTTGCAGGCAGACAATTGAAGAATGCTACAATCTTTGTGTAAAGTGGGATGAACCAGGTTGGACACTGAAGCCCAGGAGTCCAAGACAAACTCCATTATTCAATCAACAAACACTCAATGAGTTGCTACTTTTCTCTAGGAACTATAAGTTGCAGTATCTCACTTAACTCTCTCCCAAGGATCCTGTTACAAACATCACTGTTACATAAAGACTTTTTAGTCTTTAATCAGATCAGGGCCCAAATCAATGACAGACTAAGTCCCTTGCCCAGGCTCTGGGCCTTAAAAAAGCCACATGTGGAATCTACCCAGATTTGACTGTGTACCAAGAGCTCTATAAATGATAGTTCTCGGCTGCTGCTGCTACTGCATTTCAGCCTATTTCAGCCCGGCACACAGCTCTCAGTAAAGACTGCTGACTCAGTGACTGCATTGCACATTTCACCCACTCTGAAAGCTGCCACACTGACTCCCAGGGGACCATTCACTTACCCATCTGGCACCAGCCTGTGAGCTCTTTGAAGGCACACCAGTTACTTACCTGCCTTCCCTGGTCCTGGCTGGTCTTGCCTGCAAAGGGCGGCTGGATCTGGCTTTGAAACTCAGATTTGAATCCTTGCTGTGGCACTTACTCAGGCATCTGCAAACTCTGTAAAGAGCCAGATAGTAAATACTTTCAGCTTTGCAGACTATGAGGACTGTTGCAAATGCCTAGAGTCTGCTGCTCTATCACAGAAGGCGCCAAAGACTGTAATGAATGAGTAAGTGTGACTGGGTTCCAACCCAACTTGATCCATGGAAATGTGAATTTCATATCATTTACGTCTGTCAAGAAATATTATATTCTGTTTTGGATTGTTTCCCCAACCATTTGAAAATAATAAAAATGAAAAAACTATTCTCAGTTCACAAACCATACCAGGGGAAGGGCCCTACTTTGCTGACTTCAGTATTTATCAAGCATGTGACCTTGGGCATATAAGACTGATACATCTCTATGTGACTCAGTTTTATCACCTGTACAGTGATAACATCCCCCTCAGAGGGTCTTTGCAAAGATTCTGTTAATTCATGACAAGCACTTAGAACATCACGTGGCAGATGACGTATGCTCAATAAATGTTGCTATCACGGCTGTTATACTCTATTTCCTAACAAATGATTTTTTTAAATACATTTCAGAGGGACCAGAGTCCTGAGCCAAGGACAGGGCAGAAAGAAGCAGGCAATGATGGGAAGGATGAAGGTGGGAATAAACATAGAACAAGCAATCTAAGACACAAGTTAACTATGATTCACAAGAAAGTACGAACATCTCCCTGATTTTCTCCTACAGGACTTGTTATGCAGAGTTCACAAAGGTGTCTTGATCTAACCTTTCTCTCCTGGTAAAGCATCCTCTCGTGGTCCCCCTGCCTGCATCCACCACAGCATGATGGGAGTAGTTATACCACTAAAAAGGGTAACTGTTGTTTTTCTCTTCCGAGTGTACTTACCTTTCCTTGGGTCATAGCATCTCAACTTTGGGGAAAGACCTCCCTCCCGGTCCAGCTGACTTTTTCCCCCTAGCACCAGATGTTAGGCTGTGAGTGACCCCGGCTGTGCCTGTCAATGTGTTCCACCAGCCTGGCCACAGCCATGGGTCCAAGAGCAAGCTCTGATTTAAACTGGCTCGAGAAAAGCTGATTCAAAGACTTTGCTGGAGTTCATCAAAAGGACTGATGCTGAAGCTCCAATATTTTGACCACCTGATGTGAAGAACTGACTCTCTGGAAAAGACCCTGATGCTGGGAAAGATCGAAGGCAGGACGAGAAGGGAATGACAGAGGACGAGATGGTTGGATGGCATCATCAACTCAATGGACATGAGTTTGAGCAAATTCTGGGAGATAATGAAGGACAGGGAAGCCTGGCGTGCTGCTGTCCATGGGGTCACAAAAAGTCAGACATGACTGAATGACTGAACAACAACTTGGAAAGAGAAAGTATTTTTCAATACCATTAACCTCTGACAATGTGAATCTTGAGTTTCCAGAAGCTATTATCTGTCTTATGGAGAAACTGTCTCAGACAGAAGCCAAGGATATAGAGCTGAATTCTGGGGGTGGGGAGAAGGGATGAGCAGGGAGACAGTGGAGAGAGAGGGGGAAGAGAGATACAGACAGACTTTAAGGCCTGAATAAATCACTTGAGCCCTGAATCAAGCTATGGCTGAGCAGGATTCCTGAACTTTCCTGGTATATAATCCATTAAATGCTTCTTTCACATGTTTCACAGTTAACATTAGAGTTTAGTTACCTGACACTCCATGGGTACAGGTGGGGTGTAACTAGGGGATAAGACGGTGCCATACAACTCTGGAATGAGCCTCCTGAGAACTATGAGTGACTTGGCCCAAAGCTTTGAGATTCACTGAAGATGTTGTACTATTGATGATGCTGTAGGCCCTCGGCCTATAAGGTCTCCTGAGTGACAGCCAGCCTGGGAGGTCTCTGTCTTCACTTAACTTATCCCAGGACCTCAAAGGATCTTGACTAACAAAACCACAGCAAAGCCTCCCAAGTTGCAGTGAATTCTCCTAGACATTATGCCTTTCACGTCCTTTTGGTTCCCCCCACATATGTGCTCAGTGACTTGTCGTATCAGACTCTTTGTGTAGCCCTCCAGGCTCCTCTGTCCATGGGATTCTCCAGGCAAAAATGCTGGAGTGGGTTGCCATGCCCTCCTCCAGGGGATCTTCCCGACCCAGGGATCGAACCTACATCTCTTACATCTCCTGCACTGGCAGGCGGGTTCTTTACCGCTAGGGCCATCCGGGAAGCCCCTGGCTCCCTGATTCACACCTAAAGATGGAACACAAACAAATTCCTTTTTTTTTTTTTTTAATTTTATTGTATTAGTTGGAGGCCAATTACTTCACAACATTTCAGTGGGTTTTGTCATACATTGACACGAATCAGCCATTGAGTTACACGTATTCCCCATCCCGATCCCCCCTCCCACCTCCCTCTCCACCCGACTCCTCTGGGTCCTCCCAGTGCACCAGGCCCGAGCACTCGTCTCATGCATCCCACCTGGGCTAGTGATCTGATTCACCATAGATAATATACATGCTGTTCTTTTGAAACATCCCACCCTCACCTTCTCCCACAGAGTTCAAAAGTCTGTTCTGTACTTCTGTGTCTCTTTTTCTGTTTTGCATATAGGGTTATCGTTACCATCTTTCTAAATTCCGTATATATGTGTTAGTATGCTGTAATGTTCTTTATCTTTCTGGCTTACTTCACTCTGTATAATGGGCTCCAGTTTCGTCCATCTCATTAGAACTGATTCAAATGAATTCTTTTTAATGGCTGAGTAATATTCCATGGTGTATATGTACCACAGCTTCCTTATCCATTCATCTGCGGATGGGCATCTAGGCTGCTTCCATGTCCTGGCTATTATAAACAGTGCTGCGATGAACATTGGGGTGCACGTGTCTTTTTCAGATCTGGTTTCCTCGGTGTGTATGCCCAGAAGTGGTATTGCTGGGTCATATGGCAGTTCTATTTCCAGTTTTTTAAGAAATCTCCACACTGTTTTCCATAGTGGCTGTACTAGTTTGCATTCCCACCAACAGTGTAAGAGGGTTCCCTTTTCTCCACACCCTCTCCAGCATTTATTGCTTGTAGACTTTTGGATAGCAGCCATCCTGACTGGCGTGTAATGGTATCTCATTGTGGTTTTGATTTGCATTTCTCTAATAATGAGTGATGTTGAGCATCTTTTCGTGTGTTTGTTAGCCATCTGTATGTCTTCTTTGGAGAAATGTCTGTTTAGTTCTTTGGCCCATTTTTTGATTGGGTCATTTATTTTTCTGGAATTGAGCTTCAGGAGTTGCTTGTATATTTTTGAGATTAATCCTTTGTCTGTTTCTTCATTTGCTATTATTTTCTCCCAATCTGAGGGCTGTCTTTTCACCTTACTTACATTTTTCTTTGTTGTGCAAAAGCTTTTAAGTTTCATTAGGTCCCATTTGTTTAGTTTTGCTTTTATTTCCAATATTCTGGGAGGTGGGTCATAGAGGATCCTGCTGAGATTTATGTCAGAGAGTGTTTTGCCTATGTTCTCCTCTAGGAGTTTTATAGTTTCTGGTCTTACATTTAGATCTTTAATCCATTTTGAGTTTATTTTTGTGTATGGTGTTAGAAAGTGTTCTAGTTTCATTCTTTTACAAGTGGTTGACCAGTTTTCCCAGCACCACTTGTTAAAGAGGTTGTCTTTTTTCCATTGTATATCCTTGCCTCCTTTGTCAAAGATAAGGTGTCCATAGGTTCGTGGATTTATCTCTGGGCTTTCTATTCTGTTCCATTGATCTATATTTCTGTCTTTGTGCCAGTACCATACTGTCTTGATGACTGTGGCTTTGTAGTAGAGTCTGAAGTCAGGGAGGGTGATTCCTCCAGTTCCATTCTTCTTTCTCAAGATTACTTTGGCTATTCGTGGTTTTCTGTATTTCCATACAAACTGTGAAATTATTTGTTCTAGTTCTGTGAAAAATACCGTTGGTAGCTTGATAGGGATTGCATTGAATCTATAGATTGCTTTGGGTAGAATAGCCATTTTGACAATATTGATTCTTCCAATCCATGAACACGGTATGTTTCTCCATCTGTTTGTGTCCTCTTTGATTTCTTTCATCAGTGTTTTATAGTTTTCTATGTACAGGTCTTTTGTTTCTTTAGGTAGATATACTCCTAAGTATTTTATTCTTTTTGTTGCAATGGTAAATGGTATTGTTTCCTTAATTTCTCTTTCTGTTTTCTCATTGTTAGTGTATAGAAATGCAAGGGATTTCTGTGTATTAATTTTATATCCTGCAACTTTACTATATTCGTTGATTAGCTCTAGTAATTTTCTGGTAGAGTCTTTAGGGTTTGCTATGTAGAGGATCATGTCATCTGCAAACAGCGAGAGTTTCACTTCTTCTTTTCCTATCTGGATTCCTTTTACTTCTTTTTCTGCTCTGATTGCTGTGGCCAAAACTTCCAAGACTATGTTGAATAGTAGTGGTGAGAGTGGGCACCCCTGTCTTGTTCCTGATTTCAGGGGAAATGCTTTCAATTTTTCACCATTGAGGGTGATGCTTGCTGTGGGTTTGTCATATATAGCTTTTATTATGTTGAGGTATGTTCCCTCTATTCCTGCTTTCTGAAGAGTTTTAATCATAAATGGGTGTTGAATTTTGTCAAAGGCTTTCTCTGCATCTATTGAGATAATCATATGGTTTGTATCTTTCAATTTGTTAATGTGGTGTATTACATTGATTGACTTGCGGATATAAAGAATCCTTGCATTCCTGAGATAAAGCCCACTTGGTCATGGTGTATGATTTTTTTAATATGTTGTTGGATTCTGTTTGCTAGAATTTTGTTAAGGATTTTTGCATCTATGTTCATCAGTGATATTGGCCTGTGGTTTTCTTTTTTTGTGGCATCTTTGTCTGGTTTGGAACACAAACAAATTCCTTTATTCAGCCCACACAGCTCTCCTTCCCTAAGTAATAAGACTTTAAAAATTGCTTTAAGCAAGTGTCAAAACTAGAGGCTCTCAATAGGGAGAATACTATTCTTATCTCAGCCAGGGTCTAGTCATTTCAATATAACCAATCCATCCCCCAGACTAGTGGCTACATTTGAGAGTGGAATAGCCCCATCCCAGCCCTGATCAGGGGCCAGATTTCAAGCTCAGTCCTATTTATGTCCTTCACATACAAAGAAATCACCTTGACCCAAACAGGGTCAGCTAACAAGGCACCGTTTTCTAAAAGCGTTCAGAAAAATGTTTTCCTAAAACGCTATCTCCATCAGACACTAAAAAGTAACCATTCCCCATGGTCAAATAAGTGTTTACAGTTTTCAGATAATCAAAGCTAGGGATAGGACTTCTTGAATCTCTAATACAGTCAAGTGCCAAGGTCACTAAAATGGAAGACGGCATGCATAATATGTCTCAAACTCATTTAACTGTGGGGTTTTGTTAGGTTGCTTGTTTGGGGTGCCTTAAGACATGTCTGCAAGTATCACATGGAAGACCTGTAAGAAATGTAAGGGCTCAATGTTCAACTGTCCAGGTGAAGACACCTCTGAGTGGACAATGATGAAGAACTACAGTTTCCCGTGGTTTGCAAAAGAGCTGCTCTATTTCAATATCACCAAGTCTCACTCAGCTGACTCAAGCCTTCTCTTCCCTCTCCTTAGTTGAATTCCCAAGTAGTTAACCATTGGTGTTGATTATAAAAGTGGCAGCTGATGCTTGGCCAGGAAAGAACTGTCATAGGCTGAGTTCCCTGTGACCACAGCCACCCAAGTTGCCTTATCTTCCACTCTGGGGGAATCACAACATTCAATCCTTCATATCATAGCCCCACCTCAGATGCCCACAATCCAGCTTCCAGAGCAACAGCAAAACAGATGGAAGGATCACTCCTTCCAGGTTGATTTTTATTGCTATTATGGTACCATTCGGTCTCATTCCACATCATTATATTTGATAACTGTCATAAACCTGAAATCACTGCTATTTGATTTCAGCACAAAAGTCATTCCCACCACTGAACCATGCCAGGCTCAATCAACAAACCCTTGTCAGCCTCCCTTCTGTATGCGTGGCAATAACTTGCCTGGTCATTCATTTCAAAAACTCAAGGCAAAGGCATCAGGCAGGTGCTCAGCTGTCCTCAGACCCCAGGAGAAATGCTTTAGCTCTCTCTCGTTCTCTCATGTATTTCTTTTTGGCTACACTGGGTCTTCATTGCTGTGCATGGGCTTTCTCTAGTTACAGCGAGCAGGGGCTACTCATTACAGTGCAGTGGTTTCTCTTATCACAGAGTACAGGCTATAGAGCAAGCAGGCTTCAGTAGTTGTAGTTGCTCCACAGCATGTGGGATCTTCCTGGACCAGGGATCAAACCCACATCTCCTGCACTAGCAGGCGGATTCTTTACCACTGACCCACCAGAGAAGTCCTCTAGCTCTCTTTTTAAGAGAAGATCACAACAAGAGAACAAGATTCTCTTTAATCTACACTCAAATCTGGGGCTCTGAAATTCACAAATAAGAAAATAGAAATATTTATAAAGTGTCTGCTCAGGATCCTAGAAAGGAGGGATTTTGATTCTTTGGTTCTTTTTTGCTTCTTTTCAAAACCAGTGAATAGCTCGGTTGCTTGGGGTCTGGTGTGACAGAAGTTGTGGTCTGGGGTTCAGTTCCCTGCTATGGCCCTGTTAATTCCCAGAGCAAAGCTCCAATCCCTCGGGCAGGATAAAGTGAAGAGTGGGGAAGGGGCCTTGCATTTTCACATGGTCAGAATTAATGTTTGTTATTTTTCACTATAGAGCAATTATTAATCTACATTATTATATGTTTGGTTTGTGCTTATTTCTTTCTTGTCAAATTTTTCTTCTTACAGAAATTCACTTAGTTTGAGACCTGTGGCCATGAAGCCACTCCTGCAGGACGCCAACCTGCCCCAGAAACAGTTTCCTTTTGCTTTACGAGAGCTTGAGAGAGATGTCATGAGGTTTTGCCGGCCCTCCTATCGGACCACAAAAGCTGAACACTGGAGGTATCAGCTACAAATGCAAACTGTGCAACCAGATGGATCTGGATTTAAATCTGGTTCCTTCTACCTTCTTGCTGCAAGAACTGGGGAAAGTTACAAACTTCCTGGACAATGGTGCCCTCATCTCTAAAATGGGGATAATACTTGAAATGATCTCGAAGGCTTAAGTGTACAAAGTGCTTAGCCCACCATCTGACACAGAATAAGTACATCAGAAAAGAAGGGATACATGATTTTTCTTTTTTTCCTAAAAGAATAAGAGCATAAACTCTTGATTCGGACTCTGAGTCCAAATTCTAGTCCAGTCACTTACTGATTCTGGTACTGTTAGGTGAATCCTTAAATATTTGTGCTTCACTGTCCTTAACTATAAAAAATGAGAATACACCTGTCACATCATGCTATGAGAGAATAAATGCATTAACTCCTGCAGAGGACTTAACGCAGTAAATGCTATATAAGCACTACCCGTTACTCTCTAAATCCATGCCTCCAGCCCAATCAGCCTTGAATGCCACTCTGATGGGAACCCACAAGTTAGGTATCCTGAACACCCCTGTTGCCTTGATGACTTAAGGAGACAGCAGGCATCTAACCTGATTAGAGATGCTTAATGAATGAAACGTGACTTGTAGTCTCTCAGAGTGGAAAGACCATGGGTGAGAGAGTCTGAAGGCCTTGGACTCAGTTTACGTATGGAGTTAGCTACATGGTTGCGTGTCTGATCTAGGAAAGGACACTCACATGTAGTGGAGCCTACATGTAAAGGACTCACCAAAAACCCCTCCCGGGGCGCACACTGCTGACCTGCAGCTTCTAGGAATGGCAGCCGTGACAGTTCACCCCTTCCACCCTTGCTGCAAACTACCCCCTGGCCGAGGGAACTGCCTCACCCAGGGTCACAGGCCTTCTCAGGGGCTGCCTTTCACTTGGGTACAAAGCCCTAGCCTCTCATCTAAAATACAGCACAAATGTTTCCATGCAAAACAGAAACAGACTCACAGATACAGAAAACAAATGTGTGGTTACGCAAGGGGAGAAAGAATAGGGGAGGGGCAATTTAGGGGTATGGAATTAACAGATACAACTGCAATGTGTAAGATAGATAAAGAATAAGAATAGACTCTATGGCACAGGAAACTATAGCCATTATCTGGTAATAACGTAATAACCTTTAATGGAGTATAATCTGAAAAAATACTGAACCACTAGGCTTTATACCTGAAGCCAACGTAGAAATGTCAATCAAGTATACTTCAATTAAAAAATAAAAGTCCCACCCTTCACCTTACTTTGTGATAACTCTGAATACACATTCAGTCCCAGAGCTACCCTTAAAGGAAATGGAGGCGCTTCAGTGGCAATTCCACTGTAAAATAGCTATTTCTCTAAATAATGAAAGTTCATTGGCTTCTGACCAATACAAACCACAGACCCTAAATGGCACATGAAGGAAGTGCTCTCACCGTCATTTGCCTAAAATTAACTAATTATCATGGGGACTATTTAATCTGCTCTGAGCTCTGAACATCTTTTCCTTCCAGAATGCATTTATCATGAAAAATCTAGTATTAGTGGAGTTTTAACTCGAGAATCCCAGCTGGTTTCTAATGCTTGAATTCAGGGTAATTTATGACGCTGTATTTCAAGCTGGATGGTTATATTAGAATACACAAATTCCATGAGACAGAATTTCATTTAATTGAATTATTAGTGGACATTTCCCTCCACATGAAGGAGCTTCAGAGACGGCGATGCTCCCAACTTTCCTCCACCCTCCTGGACAAAGGAAATCATAATGCCCTGCAGGGTAGCAGAAGCTGTGAAGTTTGGGGTTGACTATTAGAAAACCCACTTGCCTTACTCTTGTTTGCCTCACTCCTTTGTCTTATATCTTAACTTGGATGGCTTACACCCTTAAAGTACATAATAAGACTCTGAAATGAGAATTCTGATAAGATTATGACACTAGAAACCAATCTAGGCGGTCAGGCTGCACTTCTACTGAGGCTGTGACATGACAATACCGGGGATGACAAATTTCTAGGGGTTTCCTTGTCATCAACAGGGAGCTAGAACCCAGTTTAGTATTAACCACTCTGTTTAGTGAGTCTCAAGAACCAAAGTCTCATGGGGCTTTTGGAGTAAAGAGCAAGTACAGGAGGCAGCTGAGAAGAAAAAAACCTATTGAAATTACTCTTCAGTTAAACTGGAAATTTTTTTGCTTATTGATTATTTTTTGGAGTATAGGTGATTTACAATGTTGTGTTATTTTCTGTTGTACAGCAAAGTGAATCAGTTACACATAAACATAGATCCACTCTTTTCTTAGATTCTATTCCTATATACATCATTATAGAGTATTGAATAGAGTTCTCTATGCTGTTCAATAGATGCTTATTAGTTATCTACTTTACATACAGCAGTATATATATGCTAATCCCAATCTCCCAATTTAGCCCTCTTCCAGCTCCCCCCACCACCAGTAACCACAACTTTGTTTTCTACATCTGTGAATAGGTTCATTTGTATCAATTTTTTAGATTTAACATGTAAGAGCTATCATATATTTGTCTTTCTCTATCTGATTTATTCCACTTAATGTGACAATCTGTTGGTCCACCCATGTGGCTGCAAATCGTGTTATTTCAGTGTTTTTATGGCTGAGTAATATTTCATTGTACATATGTACCACAACATCGTTATCTGTTCTTTTGTCAACAGACATTTAGGTTGCTTCTATGTCCTGGCTATTGTTAGTGCTGCAATGAACACTGGGGTGCATGTATCCTTTTGAATTATGGTTTTCTCCAGATAGATGCCCAGGAGTGGGATTGTTGGGCCATATGGTAGTTCTATTTTAAATCCCAAAGTATTCATGGAGATAAACAGGCTTACTGGTTACACAGGTGTTGTTCTAGGATAATTCCCGTTCTACACAACATACAAATCTCTCTCGCCCTCATTTCTATGGACCCTACACTCATAATCGGAAGCGTTTCCCTCTCTTCCTGGTCAGCACATTTCAGGCAAATCCCCAAATTCAAATCTAACTCCCATGTACCCCCTGGGAAGATTATAGCAATATTGTAAGAGGGGTTCATCCAGTGAAATTTTGGTCTCCAGAAGTTTATGAAAACAATCCAAGTATTCCGGGAGAAAAATAAACAATAAAACTCAACCTGAAATCAGAGATTCGGTGGCCTGAGAATATGTGGGGGAGATGAAACTGAGTTGGTATTTGTAAGATTTTCCCCTTCCCCGTGATGATCCCATGACAGCCGGGGCTTGGTGTGCATTTTGTGTTTTCTCAGGAGCCTTTGTGTCCCAATTCCAGTACATCAAACTCGAGTTCCTATAGAATATGTGATTCTCCACTGACATTCAATTCCATTTCCTAAACGTCCACCCACTCTTCTCCATTCATACGGCCAAGCTTGCAGCATCTCTCTCCTGGCCTCAGGCAACATCCTGCTAGCTAGTAGCCTGGCATCCTATCCTGCTCTCTGGCACCTCAGTCTCCATGCAGCCATCTGAAAATGTTACCATGTCCAAGCTTGCTCTGCTCCCTGAACAAGAGGCCAATGAATATGAGAGAAGAGGTGTTGAGGCAAGGAACACAACTCTATTCATAAAGCCACTGATGGAGAAGATAGCGGGCGAATGTCTCAAAATAACTTATCTTGTCAGGGCCTGGATGCCAGGATGTTCTATGGACCAGAGACAGGAGGAGGTGAGGAAACAAGTAAAAAGGCTATTAATTTTGCAAATACCTCCTAGAACAGCAAGCCTCAGACAGGAGGTATGTGTTAATTTCTTCCTTCCTGCCATCTACAGGAGGACAGTGTTCTTAACAAAGGCAGTTTAGCTTAACAGTCAGGCAGAGGGGGTAGGATTCTCTGAGGCGGGCCATTGTGTGTGATTATAATAACAAAAGCAATGGAAAGCAAGTCAAAGAAACTGCTCCAACATGGAGTCAGAGTTAACTTCTACCTGCAACGAGAGGGCACATTTACTGAAAGGCTGTGTCCTCAAATAGCTAGGAGCTGGCCTGGCACTATCACTATACATTAGATTTGCTTGGAACTAGTCTTACCTCTAAAAATGAGGCCTGCATAGTCCGGCTGACTCTAAGTAATTTCACTCATCATCAACATCAGACAACATTTGATGAACCAAGACAAAAGCAAGACCTCTCTGTCATCATGCCTGAACAGACAAAACATAAAAACTGTATCAAGTACAAAAATATCCACATCTACCCCATGCTCATTCACACCCTGAATAATGATACTGCTGCTTCTTAAGTAATTACAGCTGCAGCATCAATCATTTCCTCTCTTATAAGATTAGATTTGTTACGAATTCCAATCATAGAACGATGCCATTGTAAGACAGCACACAATCCAGAACAAAGTATCACATCCTTGAAGCGTCTTCAAAGCAAATAACGCAGCCCCAGGTCTCTAAGTCACAGGTCCCCAACTTCCAGGATCTAATGCCTGATGATTTGAGGTGGGGCTGATGTAATGACAATAAAGTGGGCAATAAATGTAATGTATTTGAATCATCCCACAACAGTCCCCCTCTACCCCAATCCGTGGAAAAACTGTCTTCCATGAAACTAGCCCCTGGTGCCAAAAAGACTGGTGATCTATATCCTTTCTAACCCCTTCTTGTAGAGATATCTCTGCTTCTCTCTGAGTATTTGCCCCAGTTGCCATGACCATTGGACCAGTTTCTGGAACCACAGGTGTGTTCTTGTGGTCTCTGGTTGTAGAGTACGGACCACTGCTTAGTTCAAAGAACACAGAGCTCTTCAACCAGACCACTTGGGTTCAGATCCATTTCTGCCACTTACGCTCCAGCACTTACTCCCCAGGCCAAGTGATGCAACTTTGTTGTGTCTTGATATGCCTGTTCATAACACAGGGACAATCTAATAATGTTCCTTCTTTCCATTTTTCTGAGAATTAGACAGTAATACATGTAAAGTACACAGAATACATTATAACACACAGTTGTATCATTTCAACAGGGATGTTGTTTACTACTTGAGTAGGCAAGTAGACAATTGCAGCTTTATAAACACATGGAATGTTTGCCCAGAGAAGTGAAAAAGGTTTTTTTCACTTGGAGAAAAAAAAAAAAAAAAGGGCACCGTCCTGTATCACCCATGGATGCTAAGACACCCATAAACATACACACACACCACAGCTATCAAATACACCATGACTCCTGTTGGCCCCCTGAACCTGTGGACAGTGAGTTACACTTGCAGCACTGGGGATATCACTTAGATATGCTACAACAAACCCTTGGAATGACTGCACTCTCTCCTGCCTGAATAATGCTATCAAGTTAAAGGAATCATTTCAATCTTAACAATCAGAATGTCACCAAGAAAGAAATTTAACAAGATCCTGTTTAGCATCTCTCTGATTACACTAGTGAAGACATCAAAATACCTTAAACATGGGTTTTTTAGAAGGTGGTCATGAGAACAGAAATCAGATTGGAAGAAATTTTGATAATCACCTCCAAAATGCAGCTTAAGAAGCAATCACCAAAGATTTTCAAATCTCAGTGGTGATTGAAGCCACTGTCACATAAGAAATAAGGAAATAGGTCCAGAAAGAGAGGTCATTTCTTCATGCCCAACTGGGAATGTAGTAAAAATACTATTCAATAGATCACAACCTTTCCTATCACACCACATGTATTCATTACACCTTATTTCAACATAAATCTAATGAATTTCAGTATGTGGGCTAATGGAGAGTATATTCCATTTCTACAAACATGGTGGACTCCCCCACCCAAAATAAACAAAACGTGGCAAGCACTTTTAAATCCTCATAAATTCAACAATGGTGTAGCAAGAAAATAAAGAATACTGAGGCCAAAACTAAGTGAACAGAAGAACATTGAAGCCAGCTTTCAACTTTAGGACAACAGTTATATCTGTTGAAAGGAACCACTAGTTTTCTTGTTTAAAACAGGCTCAAAAGAGCAAAACCCCAAATTAAGGGACATCCAAGGTCTTATATTGGACCCACCCCATCAAGCCAAGAATGCAAAGAATTAAAGTTTTTGAAAATCAGTGAATAATTGGGGGTGGGGGGGGGAATGAGCTTTCTATCAGAGGACTGCAAGGAAAGTTGCCTTGCTAGAATTCTGACAGTGTAACAAATTTCCAGAATTCATAACCCACAAGCTAGCGTTCATGTAAGATCACAGCCTACACTCACACTCCATGGGTAACTCACCAAACCTCACACTAACAATTTAGTTTAAATTGCCCCCCTTCTGGTAGCACCCCAAGCCACTTAGCAGGAGCAGCTCAGATTTGTTCTTGGGATAATCCACCCTCATCCCAGGATCTGAGGAATCCTCAGTGGTAATATTCCAAAAAATTTCTTCTCATAATAGGGATTGGTTAAAGACAAAAGTTTAATGACAGAGACCAGGTCAGTGATTACCAGAGGCCGGAGATAAATAACTTACTCAGAGTCTCTTAGGACAAAGATCCATCTACTTCTCAGAGCTACTGGTTGCACCCCATTGCTTCATGGGGTAATGAGATCCCTGTCATTAGAGGTAATTAAAACTACAGCTAGGTAATAAAATACCAGAGATGTTACAGAAGGAATTCATGCTTTGGAGTTTGAAACAAATAGTTCCTCCACTTTTTTGATTGATGACTTGTAGAAAAAGTGACTCAATAAATAAGTGCTTTAAAAAATTTTGGGCCATCAGCAATTATGTATCGGGATACCAACTTTATAAAAATTGTGGAGCTAAGTTCAGTTAGGAAGACAGAAAAATATAAGACCTGTCCCTGACTCTTTAAAACTTTATAAGATCACCAGGAAGAGGAGTCATTAATACCTGAAAAGCTAAATAGCATACAACAGTTGAGTTGTTACATGCGGCAATGATATGAAATACACCATGAATAAGAGCATGTTTGGCCTTCCCAGGTAGCTCAATGGTAAAAAATCTGCCTGCCAATGCAGGAGACGTGGGTTTGATCCCTGGGTTGGGAAGATGCCCTGGAGGGAAAAATAGCAACCCACTCCAGTTTTCTTTCCTAGGAAAGCCCATGGACAGAGGAGACTGGTAGGCTACAGTCCATGGGGTTGCAAAGAATCAGACATGAACAAGCAAATAAGCACCACCAAGAGCAAGTTTAATTTCCAAATCTGGTGTCCAGGCACTGAGGAGATGGAAGGAGAACTTGCTATCTTCCACATATCCCCCCAGGCCCCACCTCTATCCTGTCTCTGTCTTTCAAGTCCATCACATGGACATGAGCATACATCATGTATCCATTTGGATATAGCAACAGACCTGCCATTTCAGATTCAGTCAGTGGGAAGTACGGCAGATCAACAATGCTGGGTAAGAGTGAAGTCAGGGTGTTTAATACTCTGGTGCCCATCTTGTGCATTCACTGCAAGCTCCCAGCGTTCATCTCTCTAGAACCCTCTCAAAGGTCTGGCCACTTCTCTGTTTTTCCCTTCAATCTAGAGATGGTGATGGTTCTCAGCTCTCACTAGTCTCAGGGAATTTTGCCATGTCTTCTTGGTTTTCCTTAAGCTTGATCCCATCTTTGTAAATTATTCATTTATTAAATTATCTTCAAATAACTCAATCTGAGTTTGCCATTTGGTGGAATCCTGACTGACCTGGTGGTGAAAGAAGGATTTACTTGGTTATCAGGATCAGGGAAAGCTTTATGAATTGGAGCAGTCTTGTGGAAATTCAACATTATTCTGTTTACAGGGCTTCTCCAAGAGTTAGTGATTATATTAGACACAGACAAGGAGTCAAAATCAAAACAAGAGACAATGATGAAGAAGCACACAACCTACTGAGGATATAGTGGACCAAGATGATTTCAGGGAGAATGGTGTGTGTGTGTGTGTGTGCGCGCGCGCGCGGGCACGTGCACATGAGGCAAAAGGAGAAAGACATCCAGAGTATTTACTGAGCTCATACTATAAGCCAAGCACTGTGCTAGTTACTCAGGAAGCAATGATGATCAAAACACACTGTCTGTATCTTCCTCAAGTGTATTAGTCACCTACTGGTGTGTAACAAATTATCCAAAAACTCAGCAGCTTAAAACAACAGTGAACTTTTTGTTCATTCTTCCACTCCTTTGGGGGTCAGTTATTTCAGATTGCTTTAGCTAGGAAGTTCTTGTTTGGGTTTCTCATGAGTTTCCAGTTAAGATGTCAGCTATGGCTGCAGGCATTAGAAGGCTAGTTTGGAACTAGAAGATTTGATTCCAGAGTGACTCATTAACATAGCAGGTAAGTTTACTCTGAATGTTGTCAGGAGGTCCTGTAACACAGACTTCTCTCTGGTGCTGCTTGAATGTCCTCACGACAAGGCAGCTGGCTTCCCCCAGAGCCAGTTATCCACAAAGAAGCAAACTTGAAGCCATACTGAAGCCCCAGAAGCTACCATCTGTCATTTGCACTGTACCCTACTGGCCGCAGAGGTTAGCCACAGTCCTGGTGGGAGAGGAATATATACGAACAGGACTGTAAGAAAGGAAGTATCACTGGGAGTCATCCTGGAGGTTGGTTATGACACAGAGCCTACAGTTTCTACAAATAATAACAATCATATGCACCAAAGGAATAATTTTATAATCCGTAGTCAGTACTACAAAGGAAACCTACAGAACCATTAGTTCATCTAAGGAAAGGATCTGATTGAATTCGGCAACAGAATTGAAGTGACTTATAACACCAATCACAGGGTGAGTTAAGAGCATTTGACCAGGAACACTTGGTGTTGGTCAAGTCTAGTTCTCTCCACCTGGAATTTTTATTTGCTACGTTTCCTGTGGCAACGAGCAGGGTAACCCTCAGAAACCTCTTTCATCCCCTAATTCCAGCATTCTACTTCTTCAACTTTGTATCCTTTGTCTCTCCCTACTTGTCTCAAACTATTCCCATCTTTCCTCTAGCTAACAGGCACAATTTCTCTCATTTCCTAATTTCCTCATGGCCATCCTAGTAAAACTGAGAAATAAAATGAGAAATAATCCATACAAATGGGATATATGTAGCATTTCAACCTCCCCACCTGGAAAAGTGAAAAAACACAGAACAACAACTAGATATCACACTAGAAAGTATTGAAAATGCTAAAAACCAGACACCTGCATCTCTCGGTTAAGTCAGATAATAGAACTGACCTCTGGCTGCAGAAACACCCAGAAGGGATCTCTGTCAGGCATGTAGCTGCAAATGTTTCAGTCTCATAGTGAAGAAGCCTCTTAAACAAAATGGAAAGGCAGAAGTACCAATCCTAGTGATGCTCACCAAGGATCTTCTCTACCTCTTTCCTTCTTCAAGAAAATAAGGGAGGAAGAACAGTCCAATGAGTCCTGTAGCTCTCCAGGTCAGATATTCTCCCTGGGGGTGAGAGAGCCTTCTAAGGATGAGTCCATCAGAATCTGAAGGCAGGGGGTGTCTGGAAAAGTTCAAATGACTGAATCATATTCAGCAGGACTTCCCTGGTTGCTCAGCTGGTAAAGAATGCAATGTGGGAGACCTGGGTTCAGTCCCTGGGTTGGGAAGATCCCCTGGAGAAGGGAAAGACTACCCACTCCAGTATTCTTGCCTGGAGAATCCCATGGACAGAGGAGCCTTGCAGGCTACAGTCTATGGGGTCACAAAGAGTTGGACATGGCTGAACAGCTAACACTTTCAATGTTTTTCATACACCATTAGAACTGATGCTCTTGCATTGTGGTTCTTAGGGTCTCATGCATCAGAATTACCAGCAAAGCTTTTCAAGGGACTTCCCTGGTGGTGGTCCAGTGGCTAGGACTCTGAGCTGCCAGTGCAGAGGACCTGGGTCCTATCCCTGGTCGGGAAGTAGATTCTACATGCTGCAACTCTGAGGTCCCATGCTACAATTCAAGATCCTGCATGCTGCAACACAGATTGAAGATCCTGCATGCCACAACTAAGACCACGCACAGACAAGTAAATATATAAACACTTAAAAAAAAAACTTCTCAAAACCCAAATTTCTGAGCCCAAACCCCAGAGTTTCTGATGCAGGGACTCTGGGGTGGAGTGTGAGAATCTGCATCTCTAATGAGTTCCAGTGATCTGATCTGGGGACCACACTCGGAGAAGCACAACTATATGTCTGGTTATCAAGATAGGCTGCATACTGGAAGTACCGAAGGACTTTCAAAGTCCAGAGTACTCTTTATACCCCCAGATCTTCCAATAATGTTGGTGTGAGGTGTAGCCTAGATGCTGCGATTTTTCAAAGCCACCTCAGGTAATGTTCCTATGCTGCAGATGGGAGACCCCCTGGTGCTGACCCACCCCTAACACCATCAGACTATCTGCAGGGAATCTGCTCAGTGCTACCTGGTTTAGAAAGTGCTCCTGGGAAATAGCGGGCAAACTCTCAGGCTTCATCCTGCACTCTGATATCTCTGGATTTCAGGGGCACTGCCTCGGGCTCTGGCACTAGCTACCTTTTCCCATTTCGTAAGATCAGCTCGTCTTTCATCATTTCCTATCTTCTTCTTCCCTCCTAAGGTTTCACTTGAATTGGGTCTCTAGGCGAAATGAAATATTTGAAAAGCACTAACATAAGAGAAAGGGCACTAAAGCGAAAACCAGCAGGACTTGCTTCCAGTTCTGTCATCATTTAACCTCACTGAGTGGCAGCTTTTCATGTGATCTCCAAAAAAAAAAAAACAGCTAACGTTTGTTACCGTCATTTGTGGTGAAAAACACTAGTTTGCAGTCATATCAATAGTTGGCAATGTGCTTCACATGATCATCACTATAAACTATAAGTTAAATGATTCGAGTTCCTAGTTCATAGATGGTAGAATTATCCAAATTCTGATTCCTGACATCATTAGTGAAGTTGCTCAGTCATGTCCAGCTCTTTGCGACCCCATGGACTATCCCACCAGTTTCCTCCATCCATGGGATTCTCCAGGCAAGAATACTGGAGTGGGTTGCCATTTCCTTCTCTAAGGGACCTTCCCAACCCAGGGATCAAACCCAGGTCTCCCGCAGTGCAGGCAGATGCTTTAACCTCTGAGCCACCAGGGAAGTCCAACATTATGCCACCTTTAATGTCTTCTCTTTCGTGACGGATGTGGATGTTTTTATATAAGGGGAACAATTTTCTACAGGCTTCATCCCTCTTTAAAAACCTGGGACTAATCCCATTGGGGTAAATTAAGTAGTATATTTATTTTTTTATTTATTTCGACATGTGGGATCTTGTTTCCTGGCCAGGAATCAGACCCGGGCCCCCTGCATCAGGAATGTGGAGTTCCAACTACTCCACCAACGTGGAAGTCCTTAGGGAGGTCCCTAGGGGTGATTTATTTATTTTTTTTAATTTTTATTTTTATTGTGATTTAAAGGCAGTGGTTCTCAGAGTTGGTCCCCAGACCAGAAACATTTCATCACGTGGGAACTTGTTAGAAATATAAACTCTCAGCTCCCACCCCAGACTTACTGATTCAGAAAATCTGCAGCAGGGACCCCAGCAACCATCAGAGTGATACTGCTGTAGGGTCAAATCTGACGGCTACTGGTTAAGGATCTCTAACGCTGTGTTCAGGAGCTCTGTCACTGAGTAAACTTGCAGGTGCAACTAACAACGCTGAAGCAGTCTCATGAAAAAAAAAAAAAAGAAAAAAGAAAAGTGAGAGTGTTAGTTGCTCAGTTGTGTCCAACTCTTTGTGACCCCACAGACCAAAGCCCGCCAGGCTCTTCTGTACACAGGATTCTCCAGGCAAGAATACTGGAGTGGGTTGCCATTCCCTTCTTCAGGGGATCTTCCCACCCCAGGAATGGAACCCAGATCTCCTGCATCAAAAGCAGTTCTCTATTGTCTGAGCCACTAGGGAAGAAGGTTCATATGGGACTACAAAAACCAATTGTTAAGTTTTCAGGAATTTTACAAGACAAGAATATTTATACCATGGAAAATCGCACATGCTATAAATCAAAGTGCCCCACCTCTGCTCCCTCCCCTTGCCAGAGAGCTAGTTTACCAGCACACAATTACCAGAAAACTCTGATCATGGATCTCAGTTCTCAAAAGTGGGCTGTGACCATATTCCTGTGGACAAGATTCTACCTTAAGAGGAATGAGTCCTGCCTTGATTATGCCAGTGGCCCTCACCTGCTCCATTCATGGGAAAGTGGAGAATACACAAGCCTAGTTTGCTTAAAAATGTCATTAGCCTACCAAGGTTTGCAAAGTAGACACAAAAGCCCTCCGTGCTCTGCTTGTTACATCTGCCCCAGTTTCATCTCTAATCACCCTCCACTGCCTATCCTGTCTACACTGGGCTCCAATCATACTATAAACTATCTCCCATTTCCTTCTTCATTGTCCCATGCCCACCTCTGGACCACTGTGCATCCCATTCCCTCAGCCTGGAAATCCCTCCCCTTCTGTCCCACTCATCTTCCAATGAGATTGGGTACAGTCTCCTCTAGGAAGTTGCCTTCTTACCTCCCCCTCCCCCTCAACACTTCATGTGCCCACTTTCTGCCTTCCAGCCAAGACTGGGTAATGACATGCCCTTACTCTGGTTTCCCAGGGCATTTGCAATGAATGCCCTTACCAAAGTACAGACCATCTGCATAACCAGTCATTGTCTGGCTGCCTGTCTGTCTCTGTAGCTGGAGTGTAAGCCTCTTGAAGACAAAGTTATGATTTAGTCACTACAGTATCACCTGCGCCCAGTACAAGGGCTGGGACCAAGTAGGTATTCAACAACTGTTTATTTGAATTCATGAATATCATCCCTGGTTCTGTGAGCTATATGCCTAAATGTCTGCATACTGACACTTCCTAGATTTCCCAAAGTCACACTTCCTGATCTTCCATTCACCATCTTAGGTTTTCTTACATGAGCTGCTTCCCTGGACAAATCACCAATTAATCACTGCCATCCCCAACTGTATTTGGCCGGCCTAGAGATTTATTTTACCCCTAAGTCTACAGCTGGATAAGTATTTCTCCTGTCAAACAAATCCTTTACCTCAGTCTGAGGTTGATATGCAGTAATTTACCTATGTCTATCCCCAAATCAGGCTGTCTTTAAGATCTAACACTCTATAATGCATGCACACCAGATTACCCACCAGTTCACCTCCTATGCAGATTCCCAGCAGAATCATACACTTTTATTTACCAAGGACACATACTAGGAGGAACATAGTAGCCCCATTCCTAGTTGTCTAAAACTAGATGCAGTTCAAACATCCATCAAGAGCAGAATCATAAACTGAGGCATATTCCTACAATGGAATACTACACAGCGGTGAGACAAAGGACAACTGTCTGCAACAAAATGAGTGAATCACACAAACGTGATGCAGAGTGAAAGAAGCCAGACAAAAAAGCCATTTCACGCAGTTCATCTATGACATTTCAAAAACAGATGAGACTAACCCTTGGCATTAGAACTCAGGACAGCAAGAAGTGAATAACAGAGGATGTACATGGGGGCTTTTGAGATGCTCATAATATACTGTTTCTTGATCTAGGGACTGGTTATGCAGTTTTTGGAAAACTTATTATGATTCAGTTAATAAGTCACTGAAAACATGTTCATTTCTTGGTATGTACATTATTCTTCAATGAGAAGATTTCATTTAAAAAGTTAAAATGTCTAAGGCATTGTGATGACTGCAGCGTGGGAGACAAAAATAATCAGGCATGAATTCTCTCATCTTTAGATGGTTAGGAAAGAGTTCAGACACATATATCTAGAAACAAAACTAACAATGTAAACCACTAGTTTAAGCCTACAAAACTAGCTAATGTAATAAACCGGAGCTCAGCATGGTGTGCTGGAGCTGGCTTATAAAAGCCAACTGTATACCTCTCTTCCCAAGCCCATCTTCAGTGACAGCCAATCAGCTGCTTGAAATTAACCATGGTGGGTATATCTATAACCATAGAAACTGGCAAATGCTAGGTATCAGGGCTTTTACCTAGAATGTTGGTTGTTAAACATTTACCAACATGCCACTAGCTACAGAAACCTCAAATATTACTGTAATTGGCATAAGCACCAACGTCTCAGCCTGTCTCAGCCCCATCATAACCCAGTGGCATGGTGATAAATAATCTGCGTGACGATGCAGGAGATGCAAGGGACTCAGGTTTGATCCCAGGATTGGGAAGATCCCCTGGAGAAGGAAATGCCAACCCACTCAAGTATTCTTGCCTAGAAAATTGCCAGGACAGAGGAGACTGGTGGGCTACAGTCCGTCAGACACGCCTGAGGACAACACAACCAACAACAACTCAGTGACAAAGAATGCAAATCTTTAAAAAAAAAAAAAAAAAAGTTCTAAAAATAATCTTTCACAAGTTAGAAATAAAAGTACCCATAAACGCTAGCTCTGGGATGCATCGCCCTACTGCCCTCTAGTGGTAGTTAAACTCTTGCATGCTTTTCTGGAAAGAAGATTCAGTTCAATCACACCAGGCATAGCACACAGCCCTTGGTTTACTTTATGATGCTTATAGCTGAGTATCATTGATCCTGCAAATTTTGGAAATTATAGAGGAATGGAATTTATAAGCCATATTAATATACAAAGTATCAACATTTCTCTCGGCAGAATTTGCAAAGATGGGAAACAAAGTATCATCCAGAGAATAAAGAAGTCCCATCTATCATACTGTGGGTGCAAGCCATACTCGGCAATCCAGTCTAACCCAAGATGCTGTTTACAAATTCACAAGAAAGCTCGTGGAATTTCAGAAATCCTACAACCTTGTAAATAATGCATTTTGTTCTGTGAGAATCATATAGTAAATAATACATCTGACACAGAGAATCTGAAATCCAGAACAAAGAATGAGACGGGGTGGGGTGGGGGGTGCAGAATTACAGGTGATCTGAACCACACACTCAAAGCAATGCAATATTACTGACATTAACATTGCCTAAGTACATAGGGTATTTCTAAAAATAAAGAAGAGAAGAATAAAAGGGGCGCAGAGGGAAGGAACAGCTTTCATTTCATAAAATTAAAACAGAAACACTCTGTATTAGAATTATGCAAAAATAATAATAGTGCAAAGGAAACCATTGTCAGAATGTATTTAATCCCTTAGATGTAAGGAACATTAATTTGCTGATCATCATGGTTCCTAGAAGAGTTCCGGAAACAAACTACAGCCAGCATATGGGAAAAGAACAGAGGAAAGTCAAAGTGGCCTCCAAGCACGAACAACCAGCCCCAGATCTCCAAATCTTCCTGCATTTGGAGTGTTCTGAGCACTTTCATCCAAGCCCCAGGGCTCAGCTCAAAACACAATCTGGTGTTCTTTTCACCATTCTAGGTCACTGAATTTTAGAAGATATTGCATCATTCTTTTTTTTTTTTTTTAACTGACAGGAAACCGAACCAGGAAGAATAGAACAATATTGCTATGGTTTCTGAACATTCGCAGTCTGCATTTTTAGGTGGCAGAGTGGGTATGATGGGTGATAGCAGGTATCCTTTTGGCGGCCCAGAAGCCCTCACTTGATTCTTTTCGCCTGTGACCAGGCTCCTGGCCACCAAAGGGGCGTGTGACTCAGGTCTGACCAATCACAGCACACCACTATCCTCGATAAAATGAGAGATCACAAGGAACGCTGCTCAGTCTTCTGTGGCAGCCTGGATGGGGAGGAGACTGGGCAGAATGGATACAGGTATATGTATGAGCTAAGTCCCTTTGCTCTTTACCTGACACTATCACAACACTGCTAACTGGCTGTGTGTGTATCTATGCTCAGTCACTCACTCGTGTCTGACTCTCTTTGCAATCCCATGTAACCCGCCAGGCTCCTCTGTCCAAGGGATCTTCCAGACAAGAATACTGGAGTGGGTTGCCATTTCCATCTCCAGGGATCTTCCAGACCCAGGGATTGAACCCACGTCTCCAACACTGGTAGGCGATTCTTTACTGCTGCTGCTGCTGCTGCTAAGCGGCTTCAGTCGTGTCTGACTCTGTGCGACCCCAGAGACGGCAGCCCACCAGGCTCCCCTGTCCCTGGGAAGTCCTATATACCCCAGTAAATAATAAAAAGTAAAAAAAAAAAAGAAAAGAAAGAAAGAAATCTGGTTCTCTCTAGCCCTAGGTTGTTCAGTTACTAGGAAAGCAACAGAGAAAGGATTGTGGTTAGATCCTCAGTGTCTAGAGTATGTGGCCTGAGGGTCTCCCCCAATGACTTTATTTTATTTTTCTCCACTTATTTTTATTAGTTGGAGGCTAATTACTTTACAGTATTGTAGTGGTTTTTGCCATACATTGACATGAATCAGCCATGGATTTACACGTGTTCCCCATCCCGATCCCCCCTCCCACCTCCCTCCCCATCCCATCCCTCTGGGTCTTCCCAGTGCACCAGCCCCGAGCACTTGTCTCATGCATCCAACCTGGGCTGGTGATCTGTTTCACCCTTGATAGTATACTTTAAATGCAGCCTTTCCACAAAATACTTGAAAGCCAGCTCTCCATCCCCCAAAGGTAGCCTTCAGAGATACAGAACATTCTTCTCAAACTTGACAAGGAAGGTGAATAAAATGGTTCTGCATATGGCCTTGGGTACCATCTTCAGCCTCTGTATTCAATGAGAGTAATATTGTGATTCATATGAATTGAAACTTACTGCCATGACCTAGCCATGCCATGGACAATACAGTTGCCTGCGAATTTGTAAGGCATTCCTGCCGTACAGATTCAGCCCCAACATCTTTAAGGAATAGATATATCAACATGGCAGCCCAAATTACAATGAAAGTCACAGAAGTCATCAAAAAAAGATGATGGGGTCTTGCTATGCTTTCAAACTTCCAAATCCTTGATATGACCAGTTCAGAAAAATGAGACTGAGCTTGTGCTGACTTGAATATTAAACTGAGGTGATATTTTGGTCCCTCAATCGTGAATACTTTACTTCCTCCACCCGATCTATGCAGATTTTGCTAGAAATAAATGAGAATACTCAATATTTGTGAATCAAGCCCATGGAGTTTAAAATACTGCAAAGTATCTGTCTGCCACAGAGATCTTAGAAATCTTTGCTATTTATGAATTCACACTCTAGTGTGGCACCATGGTTTTGAGAAATAGAATGAGGAAACAGATGAGAAGGTGTTAGAAATATTAATGAGTGCTATGAATTCTCTTTCATTTCACAACCTCTATTTTGGAGGAAAGGCAATAAGGCTTCCAATTTTATTCTGGGCTTAAATGCTCTGCATCTCTTAGTCCCCTAACGGCTTTGTGAATGACTGTTAAAATGACTATAGGACCAGACTTTCAGGTGGATAATGTTGCCAAGGAAACTGCCTACCTAGCGTCCCAGTATGTCTATTTCAGATAGAGCAGACAATTCAGTCTGCATGCCTTTTTTCCCAAAACAAAACAAAGCTGGGAAGTTCTTCTTAAAAAGTTTTACATCTGCAAAGTCCTATAGAAAAGATGAGAACTTTATAACCCATACCCAACGGTATATCCATCCTGCCAAGTAATTTTCCAGAATCTTATAGAGGAACTTACATCAATAGAGCAGGAGAGAAGAAACATGAACAGCCACAGCTGGGGACTTCTAAGAGACCTAAATCCACTGTGAGCTAGCCATTGCCCAGCCTACTTCCTACCTGGATTTTTAACTTGTCCATTCAATGAAATGGAATTAAAAGCAATCCTTCTACAGCTGTAAAAATGACAGCAAGTGCTCCTGTCCTTTCTCTTCATTTAATTTAACAATAAATTTAATACGGAATAAGCTTCTTCTTTGTGCTCTTTTCACAAAAGCTTTCAAATAAATTGGAGACACCAGTAGATAAATCTGACATTTTAAGCTTCCAAGCTCACTTGCATCATTCAGGTAGATTTTTTTTCACTTGTCCTCTCTGGATGATGGAAATCTGTTTCAGTCATTTTCTATCACATATGTCAACTGCTCTTACTTAATTTGGGAGAGCTGTGTAGTAGTTAAAAATAATTCCAAGACTCCTCGGGAGAAGCCCCAACTCTGGCACTTTCAAACTGTAGATTTGAAAAAGCATTTATCTTTTCTTACTCTCGCTCTTCTCATCTACAAAATTAGGATCTCTACCAAAGTATCATAATTTTGTTTGGGGTTCATATGACACTATGTAAATACTTATATGTGATCACTTAAATGCAAACATTTTTTAAATTGAAGTATAGCCAATTTAGAGTGGTGTGTTAGTTTCAGGTGTTCAGCAAAGTGATACCGTTATAAAAAATGTATATATATATATTATTTTTCAGTTTCTCATCCATTATAGGTTATTATAAGATACTGAATATAGTTCCCTGTGCTCCTTGCTGTCTTTTTTATAGACACAAGTGTGTATTTGTTAACCCCAAGCTCATACTTTATCCCCACTTTCCCCTTTGGTAACCACAAACTTGTTTTCTACATCTGTGAGTCCATTTCTGTTTTGCAAATATGTTCATTTGTATCACTTTTTTTATTCCATATATAAGTGATTTCATGATACTTGTCTTTCTCCATTTGACTTGTTTCACTTACTGTCATCCTCTCCAGGTCCACCCAAATTGCTGCAAATGGCATTATTTCATTCCTTTCTATGGCTGAGTAATATTCACTTGTATACATATATACCACTTCTTCTTTATCCATTCATCTGCTGGTGGACATTTAGGGAGTCTTCCAGACTACAGGATTACATGTGACAGTGTATGGAGACATTTGTGATGGTTAAGGCTGGGGTGATGCTATTGGCAGCAAGCAGGAGAAGCTAGGGATGCAGCTAAGCATCCCATATCACAGACAGGAACCTCCCACCTGACAAAGAGATATCTGGGCCAAATGCCAACAGCACTGAGCTTAAGATACTCTGCTGAGGGCTTCCCACGTGATCCAGTGGTTAAGAATCCACCTCGCAATTCAGGGAACACGAGTCAATCCCTGGTCCAGGAAGATCCCACATGTCACGGAGTAACTAAGCTTGAGCATCACACAACTCCTGAGCCCCCGCACCAAAACTACTGATGCCCGTACACCCTAGAGCCCGTGCGCTGCAGCAAAGAGCAACCCCTACTTGCTGCAACTAGAGAAAGCCCTCGTGCAGCAACAAAGACCCAGTGCAGCCAAAAATAAACTTTAAAAAATGTTAAAAATAAATACTAGACTTTATTAAAAAAGAAAAAGAAAGAAACTCAGTGGAGAAGGAATGAGACAGACAGGGAAATAGATTAACAGTATTTTTTTTTTTAAGTCATGATACATCTTTATCTGGGTTACGATAAGACTCCTGAAGAGGATACCTACTCTAGGCCTGGGTGGGGATCTGAGAAATCTTCCTCTTGTTTACTATTCTCATGGAAGGAGTCTGTCCAGTCTTGTATGTGCCACTGATTTCCATATATTCAACTCTCTACCCATCCACTCATCCTGCCAAACATCTCCTTAATCAGGCTTTAGCCAAGCTTCCAAGTGAGCGCTTGTCATTAAAGATAAGAAATTCAAACCAGGGCTCTATAATAACCTAGAGGGGTGAGATGGGGAGGGAGGTGGGAGAGAGGTTCAAGAGGGAGGGGACATGTGTATACCTATGGCTGATTCATGTTGATGTTTGGCAGAAACCAACACAATACCATAAAGCAATTATCTTTCAATTAAAAATAATAATAATAATAACTCACCCTAGCTGCAATTCACAAAAAGGGTCACTCACATCCAGATGCTACTGGCTGAAGACAGAAATACAAGCAGCAAACATGCATCACTATTTCACTCTGTTGGGTGACCTTATGGAAGTCATGGTACTTCTCATATCTCAGTTTCTTTGTCTGCACTGTCTGCATCATAACTCCTGTCACACTCTGAGATGCAGCCCGGAAGAACAGTTGGGAGCATGGATCCTGGAACCACCATACGGGGTCAAACCCCATCTCTGTACTCTAGCTTGCAGCCTACACCCCATTATTAAGCCTCTCTGAACTTTGTCTCTTCATCTGTGAAATAGCACCGACAATAGCACCTGCCTCATGCAGTCATGAGGATTACATAAAGCACTTAGAGTATGCTTGGAATGTAGGTTATCATTATTTTGGTCATCATCACCATCTCAGATATATGGGGAGAATAATATGAAATTAAGGAGACCTTGTACAAAACAGAGTAAGTTCTTTTTTTATTAGCTATTTGCCACCGAAATGGTAAGGTATCCAATTTTAAATACATGTGAGTGTTTTTTAACCTAAACTGGAGTCAAACATATGTTCACTAATTATTCTCTTTGATGTTTATGGAAAGCTAGCTCATATGTCAATATTATTTTAAAAGTACAGCTCCTTCTGTTCATTGTAAATCGGGGACAGAGGGAAATGAAAAGCTGCATTAAAATGCCTAAGTGCCAAAACTGTATAGTGGTATTTGTGCAGAAAGGTTTGAAGGAATAAGTGATTCCCAATCTTGTCTTAACTGGTTCACTATTGTATTCTTCTAGTTGTTTTAATGGCTCCTTGCTGGCAAGAACAGAAAATTCAAATACCTTGTTTGAGCATTCTGCCACGTGGCCCAAGCGACATGGGGTACAATGTATCACTCACCTGCACTCTTATCTGAAACAGTTTCCTGACAAACTCTAAACATACCATTCATCCTCCCTCTGCTACTGCTGAACCAGCCAAAGCACCCGAATCTCTCCCCTCCTAAACTTGATCAACCCTCCTGTCAAATGCCCCTTTCGCCACGAATGCTTCTCAGAGAACCTCATTTCCTCTTTCCCAAACCCAATAGCATCTTTTCTTCCTTTGAATTCCCAGCATCTTCGACTTACACCTGGCAGGTGCCTCGAAACCAGTGACCCTAACAAGGCAGCACAGGATAAGGGGGGCAGAGGTTTCCAAGTGAGCTGGGAAAACGATTCTTGCAATTCCCACACTAATCAAACACGCGGCATTCAGAAGAGTAAGAAATCAATTCTGAATTCGTAATCTGGGGCTTGCGAGTCAAAGCAATTCCCTCTGGTTTAATCAATGGTTATGAATCGCACTGTTTGCTTCAGGAAATAAGCACACAAATCCTACCCTCTCAAAAGGAGGAAGAAAGTAAGCTTTTGCTCGTAGCTTTAGACTCATGGGTTCACAGAATCGGCAGGCTGAGAAAATCAACACGCATGCGTGCTTAGTCATTCAGCCATGTCCAACTCTTTGCAGCTCCATGGACTGTAGCCTGCCAGGCTCCTCTGTCCATGAGATTTCCCAAGCAAGAACACTGGAGTGGGTTGCCCTTTGCTTCTTCAAGGGATCTTCCAGACCCAGGAATCAAACTCACATCTCCTGCATTACAGGGGGATTCTTTACCACTGCGCCATCTAGGAAGCCAGAAGGTCAAGTCCTTTCCAATATTTATACTTATCAGTATTTGCAGACCAGGGGGCTTCTTGACACTAGAAAGGTAAAACGTTAGTTCCCTCCCCATTTCTACTTTTTGCTGGACCTTTCCACATCTGTATCATCACCTGTTCTGTCTCTCATTCCTCCCGTTATTTCACTTAAAGATGAGTTGTTCTGAAAGATCACTGGTAATGCTTATAAAATATAGTCCTGTTACTTTTCTTTTCTTTCAAAGGAGCATGATAATTGCAAACTGCAACAAACGGAGCTGAAAATATCTCCCCAGGCAGTTGTGCATTAGGAATTAGCTTAAAATGAGCCCAATTTATTTTTAAATGACCTGGTAATTTGTAGGAAAGATTTAAGCTGCTTAAATTTTCATCAGTAGAAAACTGGGAGGCTTGTGAAAACCAACCATTTGCTGGTCGCTAGGGTAAGAGAATGGACCCTTTCCCCAGAAGCCAGAGAGGTAGCATTGATGAACGGTTTCCAGACTTATGTTCAAATAGCAACAGGAAAGAAGAAAAACCTGATTTGACATGCATCTAATCTGCTTTAAATGTCTAAAAGAAAGCAAGTTCAATGTCAGCTTGCAATTACAAGTGCCAAAATCTGTACTTGGAAGTAATTTTCCCAGTATAACTAATTAGAATTTGAAATCAAAGCCTTATGAATTTTTTTTCTTGAGGGTTCTCAACTGCTTGCAGTATGGCATGAAGGATTGGTTCTCAGCTCAGAGTCTGAAGGAGGGGACAGCAAATTTCTCTCAACACTCATTGCTGCATGGACTTGGGGATATCCCAGCCAAAACTCATGTATCTCTGCAAAGGTGTATGCTCTCCACTACCTCACACTATAAGCTATGGTGGTGAAGCTGCTTTGTATTTAAGATAACTGGCAGAATTTGATGAACTGTGGTGCCAATGATGCTAAAAATTATACATTAATCCAAATGAGCCTGTCCCTCTTCTTTGGAGAAGAATATTACAATTCTTCTAACCATTATATACAGGTGTCCTAAGTCGCTTCAGTCATGTCCATCTCTGTGCAATCCCATGGACTGTAGGCCACCAGCCTTCTCTGTCCATGAGATTCTCAAGGCAAGAATACTGCAGTGGGTTACCATGACCTCCTCCAAGGGATCTTCCAGACCCTGGGATCGAACCCACGTCTCTCACATCTCCAGCATTGACAGATGGGTTCTTACCACAAGTGCCACCTGGGAAGCCCATAAGTAATATATATTTTAGTATAAATGTAAAAATCTTTCAAATGAGTCATCTACTAGCACCATTCTTTAAATTTAACATGTATGAAATCTTTTTGTGATATCTATATATCACCGCTATTTATCCTTCTCCTTTTGTTTTATATCAACCACTTCTCCAAGGATTAAAACACTGTGTATAGACAGACAGACAGACAGATGCATATGCACATATATACAGAGATGTATAGACACACATATTTCATGTATTCAGAAGCAAAACAAATAGGTTAGTTTGATACATTACTCAAGCCTTTTCATCAACCACTTTAGGGAGAAAGATGTTAATATGAGTCCTTGTTTTAAAAAGGAAAAAAAATAAAGAGAAACTTCCACAATCTTTAACGTATCCTGAGACAAAAAGGATAAAAGTCAAAAATATACAGTACCTCAAGCATGCATCTACAGGTAGTGAAAATATGCCAGGCTTGAGTGGGGGTGTAGAAAAGTTGCAAAGATATACACAGTGCTATGTGTAAAAGACAAAGAGTCAGAACCTACTGTGTAGCATAGGGAAGTCTATTCAGCACCCAGTAATGACCTGCTCTACAGCAGAAAGTAACACAACACCGCAAAGCAACTATACTTCAATTAAAAAAAAAAAGAGAGAGAGAGAGATGAGTGCAGCATTGTGCCAGATGTTCCCTGTTTGTGCCTCCAGAAACCTTGCCACTTTAATGCAGAGCTTTGTCTGGAAGAGGCTGATAGATCTATACCGCAACAGTGGACTCCAGTGCGCTTTGGTTTCTGGCCAGGTTTGGCCAGTGGAAGCCCCAGCAGGAGACCAGAAGGACAAGGATGCAGTCTCCTGCTTCATTACCCAGCAAAGTCATCCTAGGTTAGCTGCACCCCCACCCCCACCCCCCTGCAGGTCACTGGACCCCTCAAGCCTGCTGCTTACCCAACTCTCTCTTTCCTGGTTCTGGATATCTCTGTGTCCCCTCTTTCCTCCAGACCAGGGATTGTGATAGCTCCACTGTTTAGACCCATGTTCCCTCAGTATCTCTTGCGGTTCCCTTATGCTCGTCCCAAATCTTTGTAATTAGACTTCTCTGTAAATACATGTGTGCCTAATCATTCAGTCATGTCTGACTCGGCGACGGCATGGACTGTAGCCTGCCAGGCTCCTCTGTCCTTGGAATTCTCCAGGCAAGAATACTGGAGTGGGTTGCCATTTCCTTCTCCAGGGGATCTTTCCGACCCAGGGGTTGAACCCATATCTCCCACATCACAGGTGGATTGCTTGCCACTGAGCAACTGCGGAAGCAACCCTCTGTCAATAAACCTTCATCAGACTACCCTCATCTGAGTGAGCCTTCTGCTTTCTCCCACAACCAGACTGATACAGGTGACACTCCTGCCCTCCCAATCTTCACGGTCTGGTCAAAGAAAAGGGATGGTTTCCGTTTAACCCTAACAGCTGCTATGAAGTAGGTGCAAAGACATCCATGATCAAGAGGAGGAAGGGATGGCTTTGAGTCAAGATCTAGAAAGGTTTTGTGATGCTCATTCAAGATGGACCTTTACGGAAGACTGATAGGCAAGACCAGGGGAAGACAGAATCATCAGACAAGGTGAAGGAAAAGACCCCGTCCTGACTGGCAGTGAAGGGCAGGCAGTTTGCAGAGGCAGCTGACACCCAGCATGTTGAAGGGAAGGAGAGAGAATAGTGGGGGATAAAAGCCTGAAAAGTGAGTCTGGAGCCATGTTTTGAAGATCTTTGAACTTCTGGCTTAACAATCCTTATAAGGTCTATTCTATAAAGAATGAAAATCTATTGAGAAACTTTATACAAAAAAAAAAAAAGAGAGATCTAAGCCAAATAATGTAATTATGTGTGTGTTTAGTAAAGCTTTATCCCAGTAGACAATAATCTTCATCAGAGGAGGGGCCGTGTCCACTTTGTTCTGCTGTGCCCAGTCCCTGGTGCAGAGCCAGGCATATATTATGTGCTTAATTAAAGGCTGAGGGATGGATGAATGAATGCTCAAATACCTAAAGATATTTCATCTAATAGAAGATATTTTAGCTTCATAAAACTAGAGAAATGCTATGGAGACTGGGACTTGAATTAAGGTGTGATCAATGAGAATGGGATGGAGACTATGATTGAGACAATCCAAGATCTCCTGGTGAGAATCACATCAACTGCACCCACCCACTTCACATCGCCCAACTTCAAGCATGGCCTCAATACTACATGGGCGGCTTCCACACAAAATGAAAACTGTCCATGTTCAACACTTAGGGACATATGAAAATAAAATATAAATCAGACCCTGAAAGAACCAGTTATGGAAATAAAATCTCATGAAAGAGAAACTATAGAAAACCATTTTTTATTATGTACTAAATTATAAGGATCTACTTTCAGAGTAAAACCTCAGAGGGATAAAAGGAGAAATCAAGAGGTGAGTAAATTTAGGAAAGCTAAAATTAGAGCTAAATTATGTGGATGGGCTGTTTCCCAAAGATTACTCAGGTACCATAGGTGAGCCCATACATGAATTTACACATTAAGAGAATAGAATTAAGCATATTTTTCTCATTTTTGTTTCAAAATTTCATCTATTAAAAGTAGCAAATGATAAGAATTCCACTGTAACTACTACATGGTTTAGCCTCTGTATCAAGTACCATACTGGGTATCTTTCATAATCTAGTTAAATTTAATCCTCAGAGCAGTTCTCTAACACTGATATTATAATCGAAATTTACAGTTGAGAATTTAAGATTTTCACAAGTCAAGCAAATTGCCCAGAATGTTGCAACTTTAAAGACACACAGACATAAGGAGATTTTAACTCTGGATGACTCCATAGCTGGGCACTGCATTTGGAGATTTTAACTCTGGATGACTCCATAGCTGGGCACTGCATTTCTAAATTGCTCTAAGACTGTGTGTGCCTGGTCACTGGCTGTGTGTGTGTGTGTGTGTGTGTGTGTGTGTGTGTGTGTGTGTGTGTGTGTGTGTGTGTGTGTGTGTGTGTGTGTGTGTGTGTGTGTGTAGGCACTTGTGAGTGCTGCATGCTCAGTCTTGTCTGACTCTCTGTGACACCATGGACTGGAACCCACCAGGCTCCTCTGTCCATAGGATTTCCCAGGCAAGGATACCGGAGCAGGTTGCCATCTAATCCTCCAGAGGATCTTCACAACCCAGGGATCAAACTCACATCTCTTGCATCCCTGCATTGGTAGGTGGATTCTTTACAACTGTGCCACCTGGGAAATGCATATGCCTTTGCCCATGTGTTTAAAAACATGAGTGAAAATTTAACAGTCAAAGGAAAATAAAATGATGTATCCCTTTTTCATTGACCGCCAGTTGAAAACTGGGGAAGAATGCAGGGAAGTCACAGCTTTCCCTGGGGGAGGGTCAAACGCCGGGAATACAAAATAGTTAACAAGTTATGAACTCAACGTTTATATTCTATAACTTCCACTCCTTCAACATCTTTAAAAAGAAGTCTTTCACAAGCTAATCGCCACCAAAACAAGTAAGCTGATACCACAGGAACTCTTAGTATAATTTATATATTTGCTGAGATAGTAATGTATCTTTTCCTATCACGATTTTCCCTCAGGCAAAATGAAGCAAGTGCAACACATTTTAAAGTCGTTCCACAGATCAAATCACTCAGAGATATGATATAATTAGTCTTATGACAGGACATATTTAATTAAATTAGGGAGGAACAATTCATTACATGACAAAAAGGAAGAAAACATCAAAAATTAACATATCGTTAACATTGATATGTCAAAGTGGGAATGTGATTATGGATACATATATTTAAATAGATAGAACTCTCACAAAGAATAAAAATTTGCCACTGAGAGAGCATTCAGGCCATGGTAGAATCAGAAAATCTTTTAAGTTACAGGAACAGAAAACTATGGATTCCCTTGAGTTTCTGTGAAGCATTTTACAAGAAAAATTGAAGAAGAGAATATCTATAATCTGACCCAAGGAAGATATTCTTGGTGAATTTTTTCCCCATAAAAGCTCTGTCTTTGCAATTTTGAGATTATATGCTCTTGAATAATAGATTCAATGTTCTTAGCCACAATTTTAGCACAGTAGAATCTCAGTTGCTCACAAAAGATGAATTAATGTCCACAGAGGACAATTTTAACAACCATCACCAAGCTGGCTACTGCTGAGGAGTGCTAATGAGTCAAGTTTGTAGAAGCCTAATAACACAAACTAAACATTAATCTCAAAATGACATGATATTGAAGCAGAGGTGAAAAGAACCGGGAAGAAAGGAAAACTTTAGCATATTCTTTTGTTTAAAAATAAAATTTTTAACATTATTTCCCCCAAGAGGAGCACTTTAACAAGTCCAACACTCACATAAAGCTTTCATTTTGTTTTTTCTACTCATCTCAACTGCTTTACAATACCTCTTATACTTTTCTTTCTTGTTATTATTCAATAGATCATTGAAAAGAATCCAGCTACACATACCCTCACAAAACAAATACAGAAGATTCCAGAAAAATAAGTAAGAAATCAAGGGGAAAAACTTAAAGATGCTTTAATAGAGCAAGGTTCTCAAATAATACTCTTAATAAAATAACGATAGTGGCAGTAGAAGTAGTAGTAATGGTCCATAGGGATTTTTCTTAAATTTTTTTTTCAATGAACTATAAGGTTGAGTGACAGGAATTAGATAAGAACTAAAGAAAATAATCTAAATACAATAAGCAGAATCACTTCCCTACTGCCTAAAAAAAGAATGATCGAGTTTAAAATTTAAAAGATGAATGCCAAAAAAGAGAAAGCACATCTTCTGGATAAAATACTCAGAAATGAAAAGTAGAATAAAATATAACTCAAAAGTATAAATAAAATAAACTTGGGCATTTTATAATATAAAAGAATAAATGACAATAAAATTAAAAGAATAAATTTGTGAACCAAAAAACACTGAAGTAGCATTCATAAGGTAGAAATGTGCTGTCAATGAAATATCAAGCAGTAAAAATTACAAGAGAAAATAAAAAACAATTTAATCAAACAATTAAGTAGATATATTTGATAAATATCTAATGCTAAATCCTAAAAATAAAAATATATTTTGCTTTTAAATACTAATAAAATAAACATTACTATTGACCACATAAGTTGAATAAGACATCTTATTAAATTCCAAAAGATAGAAATGTAAAAGCAATGTTTTGGCATGGTATGGGAATATTTAAAATTAATCACATCAGAAAATAGTAAGTCCCTTCCACTGAAAAAGTAAGTAAATTGCTCTTAAACAACTCTTCATTAAAGAGGAGATGCAAAGTTGCACTATTTCTTTAAAAAAAAAATAGACAACAGCTAATATAGTGCACAGAGGAAAATTCAAAGCTTTAAATGTATTTATTATTAAGAAACAAAGAGTGTAAAATGATATATTGGACAAATGACTTAAAAAATTTTAAATATATAAAGAAAAACAGGACACCAGCAACATAAAAAGCTAAATTAATGAGGCATACAGAAACCAGTAGAAGTAATAAATGTATTCCAAAACATCCCAAAAGATCATTCTTTAAAAACAAAACAAACCACCAATTAAGTTAATAGGAAAATTGGGATGCCATAAAACACACAACATAAGTAATAATTAAGAGCATATTCCCTTATAGGGAGAATTTTTTAAATGCTAAAATTCAACTTTGCTCAATTTCATCCAAGTAAGCTCTACAATTTAGGTGAAACTGAAAACTTTCTAGGAAAATAAGTTATGAAAACTAAAAGCGATTTTAAAGTGTAAGGAAATCAATGTTCCCCCAAAACATTTTTTTAAAGTAATAGGTGAAGGTATCAAATTGAAACCCTTGCTTAATTTCCCCACCCCACCCATCCCAAAGTATAACCCAAGGCCAGATTAGTTTGTGGGGAAATTTTAAAAGACACTTAAAATAAGAGCATTTCCAAATTAATATAAACTACTTAATTTTTTAAGGGAAACTACCAACTTTATGAAATAATTATGAATGTACAAACACAAACTATAGAATAATCTCACTTGCTATTTTTAGTATAGAAATTCTACATAAGATGGTAAATAAGTCGGTCAACAGAGAAAGAGCCTGAGTGTGCCTCTTCCCAAGGGGACGAGAAAATTTCAACTATTTACATAGAAACTATTTGTGAGAATGATCTGAATGCTAGCAGAAACGATTTTCCACCTCTGAAGGTCCAAAGACAGGTAGGAGGGGCCAAGACATGCTACAGTCAAACCCGCAAACAAGGGAATAATTATAATCAGAAGTTCTCCCCAAGGAGCAAGGAGTCAGAGCCTCCCATAAGGCTGACAGACCCGGGGATCCTACACCAGGGAGAAGAGTCCTCAGAACGGATGACTTCAAAGGCAACTCTATGGCTGATTCATATCAATGTATGACAAAACCCACTGAAAAATAAAAATTTAAAAAAAAAAAAAAAAAAAACAAAGGCAAGCAGGACTTACTTAACTTCAAGAGAGCCTGATGGCTGGAGAAAACATTACAGTCTTAAAGGGTATATGCAAAATCTCCCCTGTTCTAAGACCTAGCACAGAGGATCCTGAGTCAGCTCACTTGCTGAACTTAGACAACTTACCAGAGAAGGCAACTCCAATCCCCCAGGAAAAAAGTTACTGTCAGCGGTCATTTTGGGTAGCTTGAGCTACCATGAGGACACAGTACTGGCAAGCGCCTTTTTGAAGTTCTCTAAGATGCTGGCACTGGGGGGCTTACCCACCCAACAGGGGGCCAGCACCAGTCCAACCAAGGACCACTGGTCTTCACACCCAGACAGCCTAGGACACATTCCCACACACCAGGGGGCTGCTACCGGCCCAAGTCCCCTGGGACCTGCAGCCAAACACATTAGGACCCGGCCTCACCCAGCAGTTGGCAAACTCCATGGTCCTCCACTAGATCATGTGTCCAACTTTGCCAGGACCTATCAATGGGTGAGTGATAAAGAAGATGTGGTATGTATGTATGTGTACACACTTATATACACATGCACACACAATGGAATATTATTCAGCCATAAAAAAGAATAAAATCTTGTCATTTGTGACAACATGGATGAACCTAGAGGGTATTATGCTAAGTGAGATATGCCAGAGTAAGAAATACTATATGAATTCACCTACAAGTAAAATCTAAAGACAAACAAATACAGCCAAACAGAAACATGCTCATAAATACAAGGAACAAGCTATTGATTGGCAGAGAGGAGGGGGGTTGGAGTAAAGTGAAATAAATAAGGGAGATTATTAGGCACAAACTTCCAGTTTTAAAAATATTCATAGGGATATAATATACAGGATAGGGAAGATAGCCGATAATACTATGACAACTTTTATCATGATGGATGGTAAATAGACCTACTGTGGTCTATTTAGGTGGTAAATAGACCACCTACTGTGGCAATCATTTTGTAGTATATAAAAATATCAAATCACAATGCTATACAACTGAAATTAATATAATTTTGTAAGTCCATTATACTTCAAATTTTAAAAATGCTAACATTCAGCGTTATGGAAAGTTCACAGAAATGCACATTTCCTACACTCTTTTGGTGAAGGAGTGAGTTAGTTCACACTCTGAAGAGAGAGAAATTAAAATTATCAAGATCATTAAAATTGTTTGTGATTCAGAAATACCACTGCTAGAAACTCTTAAGGGAGCATATATACAAAAAAAAAAAAAAAAAAGATTTTTCTGAACAAGGCGCTTGCTAAAATGTTGCCTGTAATAGAGAAAGTTTGGAACAGTATGAGACAGTTAAAATAACTATGGAATACACATAAGGACAATATTATTAAAAGTAGCTGAGCACCGAAGAATTATGCTTTTTAACTATGGTGTTGGAGAAGACTCTTGAGAGTCTCTTGGACTGCAAGGAGATCAAACCAGTCAATCCTAAAGGAAATCAGTCCTGAATATTCATTGGAAGGACTGATGCTGAAGCTCCAATACTTTGGACACCTAATACAAAGAACTGACTCATTGGAAAAGACACTGATGCTGGGAAAGATTGAAGGCAGGAGAAGGGGATGATAGAGGATGAGATGGTTGGATGGTATCACCAACCTAATGGACATGAGTTTGAGCAGGCTCCGGGAGTTGGTGATGGACAGGGAAGCCTGGCATGCTGCAGTCCAAGGGGTCTCAAAGAGTCAGATGCAACTGAGCAACCAAACTGATTAAAAATAGCATAGAAGAATATTCTATTTTACAGGAAAATGCTCATTATCAACAGATAAAATTTAATCATAGTCTAATCCTACTTTGACTTTATCATACTCAGTATACTATAGTGGTGGATGCATGTCAATACTAGATACATTTCTCAAAATCCATAGAATATAGAATACCAAGTTTGAACCCTAATGTAAACTATGAGCTCTGGGTAATAATGATGTATCAATATAGGTTCATCAACTGTAACAAATATTCCACTCTAGTGGGGATGATGATAATGATGGAAGCTTTGCAGGTATGAAGGCAAGGATACATGGGAAGTATCTGTACTTTCCACTCAATTTTGCTATGAATCTAATACTGCTGTAAAAAAAAAAAAATGGTCAATTTTTCAAAAGTTTTTTTTAATTGTACAAATAAACTTATTTACAAATCAAAGAGAGCCACAGATGTAGAACACAAGGGGGAAAGGGGGTAAACTGGGAGACTGAGGTTGTCTTATATATATGGCTATATCTGAAACTAATAAGCAATGAGGACCTATTGTATAGCACAGGGAACTCTACTCAGGACTCGGCAATGACCTAGATGGGAAAAGGATCTCATAAATCCTTTTGGATAAATGGATAAATGTGTATGTGTAACTGACTCACTTTGCTGATTCACAGAAACTAATACATCATAAATCAACTCTAATAAAAACTGATTTATGAAAGTTTTCTAAAGATGGCAAGTAAGCTTCTGAGAAGATGCTCCATGTCACATATAATCAGGAAAAAACAAATCAGAACAACAATGAGATACCATCATACACCTATAAGAAAGGCCACAATCCAGAACTCTGACAATGCCAAACGCGGACAAGGAAGCAGAGCAATAAGAACTGCCATTCACTGTGGGTAGGAATTCAGAATGGTACATTTTGCTACAGTTTGGTGGTTCCTACAAACTAAACATGCTCTTTTTTTCATTCATTTTTTAGTTGGAGGAAAACTGCTTTACAATATCATGCTGGTTTCTGCTGTGAAAGTGAAGTCATTCAGTTGTGTCCGACTCTTTGCGACCCCATGGACCATAGCCTACCAGGCTCCTCCGTCCATGGGATTTTCCAGGCAAGAGTACTGGAGTGGGCTGCCATTTCACAAATCAGGCACAATTATACATATATCACCTCCCTCGTGAGCCTCTCTGTCCTCCCCCATCCCATCTCTCCGAGTTATCACACAGAGCCAAGCTGGGAACCCTGTGTTATATAGCAACTTCTCACCTACTATCTATTTTACACATGGTAGTATACATATATTTCAATGCTAATTTCTGCATTCATCCCACACTTTCCTTCCCCCACTGTGTCCATGCCACACAGTCAAGCAATCCCACTTCTTGGTATTTACCCAGTGGCACTCAAAACTTATATCCATTCAAAACCTCCACATAAATGTTTAGAGCAGCTTTATTCATAGTCTCCCAAACTTGGAGGCAACCAACATGTCTTTTAGTAGATGAATAGATAAACTGTAATACACCCAGACAATGGAATATTATTCAGCTCTAAAAAGAAAAAAGCCAACAGGCCTTGAAAAGACGTGAAGGAAAGTTAAATGCATATTAGTTAGTGAAAGAAACCAATATGAAAAGGCTACATAGTATAGGATTCTAACAATCTGACATTCTGGAAAAGGCAAAACTACACAGACAGTAAAAAAAAAAAAAAAAAAGATCGTTGGTTTCCAAGGGTTAGGGGAAATGGATGGATGAATAGGCAAAACACAGAGTATTTTAGGAGAGGGAAACTGCTCTATATGATTTTATAATGATGGATGCATGTCATTATACATGTGCCCAATAGAACGTACAACACTAAGAGTAAACTGCAATGTAAACGATACACTTTGGATGATAATGATGTCTCAAGGTAGGTCCATCAGTTGTAATGAGTGCACCACTCTAATGGAGAATGTCGAAAATGGGGGAGATTGTTAGTATATGGAGTCAAGGAATATATGGGAAATCTCTGTAGCTTCCAGTTAACTTTGCTGTGAACCTAAAGCTTCTCTGAAAAAGAGTCAGGTTTTAAAAATCCTACACAGTCTACTAAGAAAGACAACCCAGCAACACACTGAAAGAACACTTGTTGAAGATCAACAATTCAAAAAGAAAATCTGATAATATGAATATATTCTTCATCTAAAACATACCTCAGCCTCAAAGCTGGTATCATGTTCAACAATGAAATACCAGTGGCATTCTAACATAATTCCAGAACAGGAAAAAAGATGCCCACCTTCCCTAGCTGGATTTGACACTGTACAAGCCAATGAAATTATACAAAAAAAAAAAAAAAAAAAATTAGAATAATGCAAACTGTTGCTATTTTCAAACAATATCGTTCACACACCTGGAAAATTCAAATTACTACAAGCAGAAAGAAAACTCTGGAAGATAAGAACACATAAAATTTAGAAACAGCTGCCTTTATATATAAACACAACAATTTGTTAGAGGATATAACGTAAGAAAACATTGCATTCACAACAGCAACACAAAAGGCAAAATGCCTAGAAATAAACTCAACAAGAAACATATCAAACTGATTTAAAGAAAACTTCAAAATGCTTTACAAAGTTGATGAGGTTATGGAAGCAAACACTGTCATACACTGCAGGTAAAAGCATAAAGTGACATCACACATGAGGGAAGTCGGACAACATCAATCTAAATGGCAAATGCATACATTTTTTGAACCATCAATTCTATTCCTAGAAATTTATACCATAGGTACTTGTACCTGGATGAAATCATCCATGAAAAATGCATTCATTTCATCATCGTTGCAATGGCTGAAGATTAAGAGCAATTTGTCCAACAATAAAGTGATTAAATAAGGGTAATTCATACCCTTATTTGACAAAAGTCTGACAAAGCTTTCTACATACTGATTTTTAAAAATCTCCAAAACATAAATTAGGATAAAAAGCAAGATACAGAGAAATTTGTATTCTACCTCTTGTGTAAAAAGGAAAAACATACACTTTTAAAAATGGGTTAAAAACTTCTTTCTGAACACCTAAGAAAGACATGTCAGTGTTAGACATTTGAGTGAATCTAGCAGATGGAAATATGGCTGGAAAAGGCATGGCGTAACCTTGCAGATTACATTGCAATCACACCAACATACCTAGTTACAAAACTGCATTTTTGTAATGGTGCTAGTGGCATTATAACCTGTACAACAATTATAGTGGTCAAGATAAGATAGGTTATGCTTCAGTGCATGCATGTGCATGCTAAGTCACATCCAACTCTTCGAGACCCATCAACTGTAGCCTGCCAGGCTCCTTTGTCCATGGGAATCTGCAGACAAGAATACTGGAGTGGGTTGCCATCCCTCCTCCAGGGGATCTCCCTGATCCAGGGACTGAACACAGGCCTCTTAAGTCTCCCGCACTGGTAGCTGGGTTCTTTACCCCTAGCACCACCCCACTAGCACCACCTGGGAAACCCTAGCCCTAAATTTCAGTGGATTCTCATGACAGGTTTATTCCTCCCCCACAGTCCACATCTATCCATCATGGGTCAATTGGCTGTAGGCTCTGTCCTATGTAGTTTTTCATCCAGGAACCAACTTGATAGAGAAACACTGCTATCCCCCATACAATGGATAAAGTATCCTAGATGGTCTTCCAGGATGGCCATTAAATGGCCATTAAATCATTCATCCCAGAAATTATGTGCATCATTTTAGCTCACAACCCACTGGCTAGAACTTATCAGAAGGCCCCATGAAAAACAGAGAGGGCTCTAAAGAGAGTAAGAATGTATACTGGTGAGCTACAGTCATGACTTCTGTGACCATTGTGGAGAATTTTAGAATATGATATAAAAGGAAAGGCTATTTTAAGTCTAAAGATTTTGACCTAATCATTACACTTCTGCGAACTTAGTCTAAGGAAGTATTTCTAAGTGTCAATAAATAAACGGGTAGAAAATTTCAACCCTGTACAACTAATCAAGATTGAGAGAATTATTCTTTAGCCCTTCCTGAGGCAGCTAAATTCCCCCCAAACACCACCCTTCATCCTTAAAAATCAAGTTATAAATGATTGTGTATTAGAAATCATGCAACCTAAATGCAAATACAACGGTTTGCTTTTAAAGCCTGGGGCATTGATCAGCTCTCTTCTGCACTCCAGCTGGGACATTCAAGTCGAAAATTCTCTGAAATGAAGTACAATATGATGGTTTCATCTCCAGCCCTGGGGTAGGAGCTTAGCCATAATTTTAACACAGATTCATTTCAATTTTAGTAGCAACAAATGTCTTCATTTAGCCAGGCCTTCACCAACAATGAAAAGTAGATAATTACAAGGGATGAAGAGATATTTTAGACCAAAAAGAAAAAAAAAAAAGATGCCTAATCTCACTGTAATTATAGGAGTATATATATTTCTTTTAACATAAAGGTCATTTAGCTAATTCCAGGCAAGTCGTACTTACTATGATTTTTGAAAGCCAATATAATGAATTGTTTAAATGATTAGACCTTAGAGCCTGACAGGCCCAAATCTCATCTTACTTTTGCTCTTTAACAGTTGTTTGAGGTTGGACAAATCACTTAACACCTCCAGATGTAAATCTTTTGGCCTTAAAAAAATGAGTGATACTTGTACTTATCTCATAATATTCAATGAGATGGTATATGCCTAGAATTTATTGATGGGGCTCATGAGTAGCTCTCAATAAATGTTCTGTGGTGCCATGTGAAAGTGTTAGTTGCTCAGTCATGTACAACCCTTTGCAATCCATGGACTGTAGCCCACCAGGCTCCTCTATCCATGGGATTCTCCAGGCAAGAACACTGGAGTGGGTTGCCATTTCCTTCTCCAGACAGAGAAAGACTAGTCAGAGAGGAGGGAGGAACCAACAAAACAAGAAGCAAAGAACTCACTCTCCTGTTTTCCTTCTGCTTCTCTAGACGCTGTATCTCAGTCACCTTTCTAAGACTCCTTTTCCTTTTTCCTTCCTTTAAAAACCAGTGTTATACTTGATCCAGAAGGATACATGCTCCCCACTGGTCACTGAAGCACTGTTTACAGTAGCCAAGACATGGAAGCAACCTAAATGTCCATCAACAGAGAAATGGATAAAAAAGATGTGGCACATATACTCACTGGAATATTACTTGGCCATAAAAAATGGAATAAGACCACTTGCAGCAACATGTATGGACACAGAGATTGTCATACTGAATGAAGTTAAGTCAGACAGAGAGGGTGAAATATTCTTTGCCATCCCTTATATTTGGAATCTAAAAAGAAATGATACAAATGAACTCACTTGCATAATAGAAAGAGATTCACAGACTTAGAGAATGAACTTAAGGTTGTCAGTCGGGGGAGGAGAAAGGGAAGGGATAGTTAGGGAGTTTGGAATGGACATGTACAGGCTGCTATATTTAAAGTGGATAACCAACAAGGATCTACTGTACAGCACATGGAACTCTGGTCAGTACTATGTGGCAGCCTGGATGGGAGGGGAGTTTGGAGGAGAAGTGGATACATGTATCTGTATGGTTGTGTCCCTTCACTGTTCACCTCAAATTATCACATTGTTAATCAGCTATACCCCAGTACAATATAAAAAGTCTAAACTGGGAAAAATAAAACCTTTAAAAAAAAAAAAAAAAGCCAGCATTACACATGTCTTCAAATCTCTCATTTTTTCCTCAAATGACTCCTTCTTTCTCAAAGTCCTCATCCCCGTCTTCAGGCTTTCAATATTATCCGTATGATGAAATCTTCCCAGTCAACATCACCACTCTAGAACTCTCTCCTGAACATCAGATAGGAATGCAAACATGGATGGAGTATAAATTCTAGAAAATTCCATGAACACCTCAAAGCCAAAATCTCAGAATTACTCGCTTCATCTTCCTTCCCATCCAGTCCTTACTCAGATCTGCTCCACTCGCTTTGTTAGTTAATTCAGAAAGGAACAATACCACACACCCAAAGTCACTAAAGAAGTCCAGTGGAACTAGCCTAAGAAAGTGCTGGATTTATCCATATCATTTCCTCTAGTTAGTAAACAATGAAAGATGAATAAATGGAACACAAGATAATTTCTCTAAATAATTAATCCTGAAGAGCAAAACAAAGCATAGAATTAAATATGATGTTTCAAATATTTTATTATGTCCCAAACTGACTGAAAATGTTTTCCTTTAAAAGCTGACTAAATAAATACAAATTTAGGTTATGACTGTGATAATCTTGCTCCTGGTAAGTTGCAGAAAAAAAAACTTCTAGGCTTTGACAATTATGTTCCACTTAAGCATTTATTCAAAGACTTCCTTAAATTTTGCGTGAGAGGTAAAAAAGAAAATCAGTTACTTGCAGATGCTATGTCCTCAACACTGCAAGCTCTCAGGACCAAACTTACTCATGTCAAGTGTAATCTAGGTAGATTGTGTTTGGGCCATGACAGATGGAAGAGATACTAAGAGAAAAGGTTAACTATGGAGAGGACCATGGTGAACACCATTCATGAGAACTGAATTAACTGAAATTCTAGTGTGTGGGTATATGAGGTAGACTTGCCCAGTAAGAGTCTGGGGATTTTTTAGGGATTTATTTATTATTTATTGAGGGTTATTTTTACCTTTTTTTTCATACTGGGTTATTAACAATGTGATTAACAATGATATGTTAACAAAGTGATTGACAACGTTGTGTTAGTTTCAGATGTACAGCAAAGTGATTGTCGTACATTCATATGTATCTATTCTTTTTCAAATTATTTTCCCATTTAGCTTCTTACATACTATTGAGCAGAGTCCCTGCACTGTGCAGCAGAAACTAACACATCATTGTAAAGTAACTCTGCTGCCATATCTATTAACACATAAATTAAAAGTTTATAAAGGGAATCAGCAAAATAATAAAATGGATCCGCAACAAAGACCTACTGTGTAGCACAGGGAACTCTGCCCTGGAAGTCTTTGAAGATCAAGCATTCCCCATATTGCCCTGTATCCGCTTGAGAAAAGACATATTAGCAGGTAGAGCATCTCCAAAATAACTTTGGATGGAAGCCTTTCTCAAAGACATTGGTAACAGGTACTCTCAAGGCAGATGAAAGGTTACACTGGATGCTCTCCAAAAATTCTTCCCAATTAGAAAGTATAATGACTTTTACCTCAAAGAGATGAAAATGAATCTTAAAACAGTAGCAACGTCATTACTCAAAACTGTCTCAAAATACAACATGTCTATGCCCATCATTGCTTCCAAGCCTCAAGCGGGTACAAGGTGCCTTGAAAGTAAAACGTAGTGAAAAGAACCAGAGGGGAGGTAACATTGAGAAATCAACTGACTTTGCCATCTCTGCTCCCCGGCCCTGAGCCTCCCCCAGGCAACCAAGAGAACCCTCTGTGAGAAGCATTTTAAGCCCCTCCTTCTTCAATCCTATCAAAACCTAGCAAGTTAATGTTCCATTCCTGCAAACTCTGCTTCCTCCTATGTACAAAGCAGTCTGAAGTATGCCAAAGAGAGATGCTGGTCTAATAACAAACACTTAGACAAGCTCATGTCTCAGGGGCAGGGAGGATTGGAGAGTATGCAACCCAATGCCCATGTCTGCATTTATGAACCTGATACAATCTGTAAATCCATGGCTGATTCATGTCAATGTATGGCAAAAACCACTACAATATTGTAAAGTAATTAGCCTCCAACTAATAAAAATAAATGAAAAAATAAATAAAAATAAAGAATTAAAAAAATCACTTTTTGTCATCTGGGTTTTGAAACAATCACTGGTCCAGAATTTTTAGAATCTGATAATTACTTTGAGGGCTTCCTAGGTAGATCAGTGCTCAAGAATCCACCTGCCAATGCAGGAGATGTGGGTTCAATCCCTGGGTCAGGAAGATCCTCTGGAGAAGGAAATAGCAACCCATTCTAGTATTCCTGCCTGGAGAAACCCATGGACAGAGGAGCCTGGTAGGTTACAGACCATGGGGTCGCAAAGACTCTGACATGACTAAGCATGCATGTAATTACTTTGAAGGTAAGAAGAAAAAAAGAGGAAATCTACACTGTCTAGAATCAAGCCACAGACAAGAAGCACAATGCTCATCTTCAGCATCCCTTATCCCTTCCTGTCCTGAGTCACCATCCCCATAGCATCATATGGTCCAGATTTCCCCAAGCCTCAGCCTCTCAAAATTTCCTTATCCTGGATCTGATCTGAAAAACTAAAAGTATTTATATAGTAAAATCATTAACTTCGGACTTCACACAAGTTAGTTATTCTTCCTAGATTATCTGTGGTGACCGCAAACCTTCAATCAGGGCTAAATATGTTTATTAATAAAAATCAACCAAAATAATGAAGATCAATGGCATCTCTGTTATTTCTGTGTACAATTGCACAGGGTCATTGGGAGAACAGCCTCCCCCACCTCTGCTTCTAATACCATGATCTCTGTGAAAGTAAGATTAGCTTCCTAACATACTCCGTGTGATCCATCAGCTGGATTTTTTTTGGCTCTGTGTTAACTGCACAAATGTCATCTGCTTACTGACCAGCTTCACCTTGTACCATTCTCTACTTCAGTTCCTAAATTCCTCTGACCACGTTTATTCCTTCTTAAAGACCTGCTGCTGCTGCACATATGTTCAAATCTTTCCCTCCCAGCCTATACCTCCCTTTACCTAGTTTTTTTTTTTTTTTTTTTTTTTACTTTATCTATTTTTAACTGAAGGATGATCTCTTTACAATATTGTGTAGGTTTCTGCCATACATCAACATGAATCAGTCACAGGTATATATATGTCCTCTCCCTCCTGAATTTCCTTTCCTGCCTCTCACCCCATCCCATCCCTTTAAGTTGTTACAGCATGCCTAGTTAATTTTCACTCATCTGTGAAAGTCTACTCAGAAGTCAAGAATATATGGATACATTTCCTGACCAGGTTTTATTTTTATGGTGAAGTCCTTCCCATCTCGTGCTTCTTTTTATATATGTATATTTTGTTTATTTATTTATTTTGTTTATTTATTTATCTTAGCTGCAGCACACTGGGTCTTTCAGTTGTGACATTTGGGATTTAGTTCCTTGATCAGGGATTTAACTCAGGCCCCCTGCACTGAAATGCAGAGTCTTAGCCACTGAACCACCAGGGAAGTCCCTCCAGGTACTTCTTTCACAGCAGTTTCTGAAGCTCTAATTACTTTCATGATGAGTCTTCCAGGACACGAGGACAAGGATCACAAGGATCATCTCTGTTATGCTCATTAATGATCTCCAACAGCAAGTTTAGATCAGGGTTTCATAAATATTAGTGAAATGAAAGAATAGACCAGCAACTTGACAAAAAATGATCTACAATGTAGTCAGAACGTCATCAGTCTGAAAGGTCTGAGTTATCAAATAACAACCGTAAGGAAATTCTGATCCAAAAACAGGTAGGGAGGAAAGAAACATGAAATAGCCTCAACTTGCTGCAAATGAAGGGAAAACCTTGACAACCCATCTGCCTTAGAACTTGGAAGACAAATCCTTTCACACACTTTATCTTTCTGGAGGCTATAGGTATTGCATAAAAATGAATTTAAAATTTTTAAAAAAGGAACTCTACCATCAGCCATTAAATAAAAAGCTGAAACATAATAAGGAAGTAGCAGAAGTTATCTAGGCCAAACAGGGAGTTGTTTTTTAACAAAAGGATTAGGCCCCAGATGATCCCAGAAAAACCCAAGCAAATTTTAACAAACATGAAAGAAGTACTTAACATTTGTCTCTTAAGGGGTTGTAGTCTGCAAAATAGTGATGAAAAGAACTCAGTAACTGAAGTGTGGGTTTAGACCAGAAGAGTAGTCCTCAGCCTCAGCAGGCTTCAGAACTGCTGGGTGATTCTACGTCGTTTCTAAGCTGAAACACACAGTTTCTGACTCAGGAAATTTGGGTAGGAATTTTCATTTCTAACATAAATGTTCATAAGGCATGCTGGTTTGGAGGTCACATTTAGAGAAGCGTTAACTAGAACTCCGCAGTAAAAAGCAGGAACTCTGTGATGCAGGGAGAGGGGAGAAGTTGAACTTAACCCTTTCTCTCTTTTCTGGTTCTACCATTGCTATTGTTGCTGTTCAGTCATGAAGTCTTATTGAACTCTGCGACTCCATGGACTGCAGCACACCAGGCTTCCCTGTCTTCCCCCATCTCCAGGAGCTTGCTCCAACTCATGTCCATTAAGTCAGTGATACCATCCAACGATCTCATCCTCTGTTGTCCCCTTCTCCTCCTGCTTTCAATTTTTCCCAGCACAGGGTCTTTTCCAATAAGTGGGCTCTTAGCATCAAATAGCCAAAGTACTGGAGCTTCATCTTCAGTATCAGTCCTTCCAAAAAATATTCAGGACTGATTTCCTTTAGGATTGACTGGTTTGATCTCCTGGCAGTTCAAAGGACTCTCAAGAGTCTTCTCCAACACCACAGTTCAAAAGCATCCATTCTTTGGTGGTCAGCCTTCTTTATGGTCCAACTCTCACATCCATACATGACTACTGGAAAAACTATAACTTTGACTAGATGGACCTTTGTCAGCAAAGTGATGTCTCTGCTTTTTAATACACTACCTAGGTTTGTCATAGCTTTTCTTCCAAGGAGCAAAAATCTTTTAATTTTGTGACTACTGTTACTGTCTACAGTGATTTTGAAGCCCAAGAAAATAAATCTGCCACTGTTTCTAATTTTTCTCCATATATTTACCATGAAGTGATGGGATAGGATGTAATGACCTTAACTTTTTGAATGTTGAGTTTTAAGCCAGCTTTTTTACTCTCCTCTTTCACCTTTATCCAGAGGCTTCTTTAGTTCTTCTTTGCTTTCTGCCATTAGTATGGGATCATCTGCATATCTGAGGTTATTGATATTTCTCCTGGCAATCTTGATTCCAGCTTGTGCTTCATTCAGCCCAACATTTCGCATGATGAAGTCTGCATAAAAGTTAAATAAGCAGGGAGACAATATACAGCCTTGACGTACTCCTTTCCCAATTTTTAACCAGTCTGTTGTTCCATGTCTGGTTCTAACAATGCCACATTTTGAGAAGTGTTAACTAAAACTTCAGAATAAAAAGAAGGAACAGGGAATGGGGGAAGTTGAACTTAACTTTCACCTCCATTTTGAGTCTACCATATATATCTCAAATCCAATATATGCCACTTGCTAGATGCCTAATTCACATCCTAAAGTGAAGAGAGCAGAGAGACCCAGTGTAATCTCCTTAAAGGTTGCTTTCTGTAGTCACCTTCTCTCCTCTCGAAGAGAGCCTCCCCAATGCACAGGGAGGGCAGCACAAGACCACCCAAAGGATGTGATTTTTGGCAGACCTTTATCCAAAATAACAATAATGAAACAATTTGTTCAACACGATGACATGGTGAGCCTTGTATCCAGATATCTTAGTTCATACATACCCTCTACAACCTGGACATATGTAGAATCCAGCTTTATTTTGCACAGATTTCACCTACATGAATTCACCTACTTGCTAAAATTTACCTGGAGCTCTAGAATCAATACTTGTGGCACTTTTGTAGTCATTTGCATATATGGACAGAGTGATGAAAATTTCCAGTTGTTGACACATATGTTCCCAGCAGAAGTTAAACAAGGTGAATCTCTGCCTTCTTTCAGCTCTCATCTGTCAACAACTATCCTGTTCAGTCTATTTAGTACCACATTTCTCACATTTTGCTGGTGACTTCACTGCTTAAAATGGCCCGAGTATAGTGCTGACACGCTATGTAGTGTTCGCACGTGCAAAAAGGCTGTGATGCACCTTACAGAAACACACGTGTGTTAGACAAGCTTTGTCCCAGCATGAGTTATGGTGCTCTTGGCCATGAGTTCAATGTCAATGAGTCAACAGTATATACTAAATAAGGTGGCCTTAGAAACACATAAAACAAGGCTACATACTGATTGGTTGACAATGTTGCAACCCGAAGCTCATAGGAACCTAACCCGGTATTTCCCCCTGGGAGCCATACATTCAGTATTCACTACTTCAGTGTTTGCAGCAATTTTATAGATCATAACTACTGTGAATGGTCTGTGAGTCAGGAAGATCCCTGGGTCTAGAAGATCCCCTGGAGAAGGAAATGGCAACCTGCTTCAGTATTCTTGCCTGGTGAAAATCCCATGGACAGAGGAGCCTGACCAGCTACAGTCCATGAGGTTGCAAGAGCTGGACACAACTGAGCATGCACACACACTATGAATGGCAGTAGTGGTTTAGTTGCAAAGTCGCATCTGATTCCTTGTGATCTCGTAGACTGTAATCTGCCGGTCTCCTCTGTCCATGAGATTTCCCAGGCAAGAATGCTGGATATGGTTGCCATTTTCTTCTCCAAGGGTTCTTCCTGACCCAGGAATTGAACCGGAACCTCCTGCATTGCAGGTGGATTCTTTACCAACTGAGCCACCAGGGAAATCGTAATAGTGAAGAGTGAGAACTGACTGTACTGATATCCACATTGGAGGTAGGTTTTTTGTTTCTATTTTAAAAATAAGGAGATTATAGCTTAAAGATGCTAGAATACATGACAAGGAAGTAGCAGACCCTAGATTCTAGCCAACTTCAAAGCCCATATTCAGCCATGGCAGCCCACCACACGCTGGCACAGAAGGAGAGCACATCAAGAAGAGACTCAGGGTTCAAATCTGCACTGAGCCCTGACTTGACCTTGGGAAGTTATCTCCCTGTTCCTGAGTCTCTTTGTCCATAAAGTGGAAATGTTCATAATGCATGAGTGAGTTAATATGTGCAAGGTACTTAGAGCACAGTCTAAGTTAATTTCGAAACTAATGGTCCATCGGATCGAGATCAGACTTTACCCTATGTTCAGATCTGAGGAAATCAACCAAGTAGATAAGGAAATATCAGCCCAGCTAACAAATCAGGCTGAATGCAGGAGATTTATGTTCCCTGGGTATCGTTTCCCCACACAGATGGAAACCACGATGGAAAGCATATATTTCTTTGCACACAGCAATGTATCATCTCTCGGGCATTTGCATGGCAGGAAGCACGCCATGCATGGATTAACAAGCTCATTCTCTGTATAATAACCAACCAGACTAGAAATAATGCTATTTGCCAAGTATTTTAAATATACTGCTTTATAATGTCACCAGGAAAATTCAGTTTCCCAATCCCTTCCTAGGTACCAAATAAGGTCCATTTCCATCTTCTGGAAAACCAACCATGTGGTAAGGGACTGACTGCATGTTATTTGATTCTAACTAATACTTAGAGGAATTCACATAAAAGCAGAAGTTTTCATTTTTCTGAAATATAGTAATAGTGTCTTCAGTCTGGTAGGGTTATTTAGCAAATTGAATAAAATGACACTTTTAAAGCACTAAGCATAGCTGCCTCGCCTGTCTGGACCAAGACATAGTGACATCCTATACAGTCTAGACATTTAGTGTTCCCTTCAAGTAATTTCTGTACATATTTAACATCTATTTAGAAGAGAAGCTGCACTGAGAGGAGGACAGTGAAGAGGACTCTGCTGACAAATCCCTCCGTTTACAATGAATTCAACTTCAGGCTCAGACTCACTCTAGAGCTGAGTCACCAACACCAGCACTCTTGACACACGGGGTAGGATCTCTACGGCAGGAGAGGGCAGTGGGTTTCCTATCCCTCATGGCATGTACAGGTGCTGCTCTACCCCTAGAGGGCAGTCCCCATGCTAATGGGAACTAGTGTTCCCCCACCAGTTGGAACAACCAAAAATGTCACTATACATTACCACAAGGGCCCTGGGTAGATTGGGCATCGGGGGTTGCAAAACCACCCTTCTGGTTGAGAATCACTGCTCTAGAGAATCAAGGAAGGTATTTATCGAATAAGCACTAAAGGGACCATGCTGATATTCACTGATAGCTGAACTGTTGGGTTTGTATCCATGCTGTACCATCTGTTCAGTATTTCTAGTATCAGCCTTATGAAGCTGAATAAAGCCCTTGGGGTACTAGCTCCCATTATGGTCAAATGATGCATATGATAGAAAATATATACATCTATGATCCAACTGATGCAGTATAATGACACTCATGATGGGGGTAGAGGAGGGGAGGGGTAATTTATGATAAACACGGGCTTTCCTGTCATCTCACTTACAGGGATGTTGCCAAGCCCCTCCTGGACTGACATCTGTCCCTAAAGCTACTGTGCCCAGCACAGAGCAAGTATACATGCCAGTTCTCATTTTACTGTTAATATAAAAATTTATCCTGTAGCTATATATTTTTTAACCTGGTACCTTCAATTCTCAGTGTGTGTGTATGTGTGTTTTAAGTTAAATCCATCCAAATAAAGAGAAGCCAGGGGCTTCCCCAAGGGCTCAGCAGGTAAAGAATTCACCTGCAATGCAGGAGACACCAGAGAAGCAGGCTTGATCCCTGGGTCAGGAAGATCCCCTGGAGGAGGAAAATGGCAACCCACTCCAGTATTCTTGCCTGAAAAATCCCATGGAGAGAGGAGCCTGACAGGCTGCAGTCCATAGGGTCTGAAAGAGTTGGACACGCCTGAGTATCTACGCATGCAAAGAGAAGCCAAGAAATCATGATTTTCATTTTCTTTTTAACATATGTGTTCTGGTTGATACCCCTGCAGTCTCTTGATAGCTTGGTAATAATGCTTTGTTTCTAGGTGAGGACTTAAACTTCCTTCCTACTCAGTGTGATGATGCATCTTGATTCAAACGCTGTCCCTGGTGCCGATTTCCCCCATACTCTTCACAGACTGGACCTAAGAATCCTGGATTAGGGCACAAAACTAGAACACACAGCTTCTCAAAGCACTTTGAAGCATCATTTCAGATGTAGCTAGGTGCTTTGGGGTACTAAAAGCATAAATGCCTTCACCATAAATAACAACAAGCAAGTGCCATATGGCTTAACAGTTGCAGAGTGGTTACATATCACATCATTAGCCCCTGCATTAAACACCCTGATTAACAAGCAAGGGAGCTGTCTCCTCTGCAGAACTGTAGCTGAGAGCATCAGCAACTCAGCCTGGAGCTGGGACAACAACAGAAATCAAACAAGCCCAACCGTGACCCCCCACGAAAACAGCCTGATCCTTCACCACACAAAACTATAATCCGTACTGCTTCCAGCTTCAGCAAATAGCCTAAAGAAATTACTGCAATATTATCAACTCTCATGCTCATTTAGGGCTTCCCTGGGGGCTTAGTGGTAAAGAATCTACCTGCCAATGCAGGAGATGTGAGTTTGATCCGCAGGTCAGGAAGGTTCTCTGGAGAAGAAATGGACACCCACTCCAGGATTCTTGCCTGGAGAATCCCATGTACAGAGGAGTCTGGCAGGCTAAAGTCCATGGGGTCGCAAAGAGTCAGACACGATTCAGTGACTAAAACAAAAGTGCTCATTTATCTCTGGGAAAAAATAAAAAGCCCTCTCAGAAGGGAGGTAACAGCTGTGCATATTCTTTCCTTGAATGAACTTTCTTTGGTTACGTTTAGATAGAGTCTTAAATAAAGTCACCTTTGCTGGAGAAGAGGAAATAAATCAACTCAAAGATTAAGGTTCAGTCACATAAAGAGAGACAGCTGGCACAACGGAATGCAAAGCCCTGTCTCTATGACTGCTGGCCTTCAAAGAGACACCACTGGCCATAAGTTGGTGTATTCTAAGTGTGGCACATAAGTTAATGAATTCACCCATCACCTCAATCCAGTGACAGAAGAATCTTACTAGTATCCTCATTTCACAAGCAAAAAAACAGAGGCTCAGATAGGCTGAGGAACTTGGTCAGTCATGTGGCAGAACTTGAGTCTGATCCAAGGAAGTGTGTTCCAAAGTCCATGGGCTTAACTAGCACCATACACTGCCTTTGATTTGAGTCCCACCTCAGACACTCAGCGTCAGATGGTAAAGAATCTGCGTGCAATGCAGGAGATCCAGGTTTGATCTCCGGGTCCAGAAGATCCCCTGGAGAAGGAAATGGCAACCCCTCCAGTATTCTTGCCTGGAGAATCCCATGGATGGAGGAGCCTGGAGGACTACGGTCCACGGGGTTGCCAAGAGTCAGACATGACCGAGCGACTAACACTTCAGCTTCCACTTTCAGACACTCCAGGTTTTTTCACAGTGGATCTTGTCCGTAGCAAGGTTACTGGTTACTTGACCTGGAGAAAGCCTGAAGTTTTTGAAATTTCAGTCTCTCAGTCTTTCAAATGGGTATAATAATAATCCTTACATCCAGGGAAATACATATAAAAATTCTAGAAAAATATAAAAAATTATTAAGTACTGTGTCACAGCACAATTAACACACAGATGTCACAAAACTTGGGCAGGGAAGGCTCACTTTTCTGAATATCAGAGTACATACTACAGGGAGTATTATGTGACATGAGAGAATGTACATAAACTACTTCAAATAAAAAGAAAACTGAGCACAAAGAAATGCTCATACCTTGAAATATGTAAATATGTACACAGTACATATTTACAATACAATGTACACACAATAGTATGTACAGACACAAAAATTATATTATGGAATTTTATAAAAATTATATAAAAGCTATATCATATATATATACAAAAATCCAGATGTATATGTACACAAACATATGTGTATTTATGTACATAAATATATACCTATCAAATCTATGCTTTTAAAGACTAGATTTAGTCTTTAATGACTAAGTCATTAAAAACTAAATAAAGAAAAATTAACAATAATTTTCTTGCAATAGTGCCTTTCCATTTTACAAGCTTTCTGCATTGAAAAGAGGTTGCTTTATAATTAGAAACAAAACGAGGAAGCATTCCTTTTTAATATACAAAATATGCAGGCAATGTGAAATGTTAAATCATCTTTTCTTACATCAGAAATTCAAAGTCATATTGAAGTCACAGAAACCCTCTTTTTAACACAGGTCATGAAGGGTCAGTTTCATGTTCATTGTACCTTCTTGCTCAGATTTCCAAGGTGTCATCAAAAACAATGCAGTCTTTTTGGGAGATGAGGAGAGGGGGATGAACTGAACTAGCAATGCAGTGCAGTGCTCTGTCCTGGGATTCTACCATACCTGAATTGGTCCAACCCTTGCGAGAACTTGTTCTGTTGCAAGAACCATTCCTGGATCATTATCAGAGAGCAGTTTGCCCCCTCAGCCCTTCGCAGATGTAGGTCTGAAATCCCTAAGCATTCTTGCCTGTTCATTTTTCTGTGGCTTAAAATAACCTCAGAATATGATGAAAACCATAATGTACATTTGCAGTATGCTGTCTTCCCCTACTGCCGTCAGTCTCGTGTTCCCAGAGGACTGCACGAGTCAGATGACATCCTGCCTCAGCTGCCTTTCATGGCTGCCTTTACCTGCAAATCAGGTCTCTGCCTCCCTCAAGGACTTCTGCAATCTGGCTTGGGCGTCCCTTTCCAGGCTCATCTCCTACTGCAGCCGCAACAATATCCTGTGTGAATTTCTCCCAATGCTCCCCATGCCCCATCATCTCTCCACTTCCTGGTCATATTTACTGGAGGTCCCTCCCACTCAATGTCTCCTTCCTCCACATTTCAGCCCATAAAAATCCTACCCAGTCTCAAAAACCTGGCTCCCCTGCTGCCTCATCAATGAAGCATTTTAACTCCTTCCAAAAAGTCTTTCCCTTTTCCTTTGATCCTCTTATCATTAACCATCAGAGAGAAGACAGAATGAAAACCACAATCACAGAAAACTAACCGAACCACTCAAATGGATCACAGCTTTGTCTAACTCAATGAAACTATGAGCCATGCTTTGTAGGGCCACCCAAGATGGATGGGTCATGGTGGAGAGTTCTGACAAAATGTGGTCCACTGGAGTAGAGAATGGCAAACCACTTCAGAATTCTTGCCTTGAGAACCCCAAGGAGAGTACAAAAAGGCAGAAAGGTATGACACTGAAAGATGAATTCCCCGGGTCGGTAGGTGCCCAGGATACTATGGGAGAACAGTGGAGAAAGAGCTCCAGAAAGAATGAAGAGGATGAGCCAAAGCAAAAACAATGACCAGTTGTGGATATGATTGGTGAAGGAAGTAAAGTCCGATGCTGTAAATAACAATATTGCTAGGTACACTGGATGTTAGGTCCATGAATCAAGGTAAATTGGAAGTGGTCAAACAGGAGATGGCAAGAGTGAACATTGACATTTTAGGAATCAGTGAACTAAAATGGACTGGTACGGGTAAATTTAATTCAGATGACTGTGAGCAAGAATCCCTCAGAAGAAATGAAGTAGCCCTCATAGTCAACAAGAGTCTGAAATGCAGCACTTGAATGCAATCTTAAAAAGGACAGAATGATCACTATTCATTTCCAAGGCAAACCATTAAACATCAGAGTAATCCAAGTCTATGCCCCAACCACTAATGACAAAGAAGTTGAAGTTGAATGGTTCTATTAGGACCAACAAGACGCTCTAGAACTAACACCAAAAAAATATGCCCTTTTCATCACAAGGGACTAGAATGCAAAAGTAGGAACTCAAGAGATATGTGAAGTAACAGGCAAGTTTGGCCTTGGGGTACAAAATGAAGCAGGGCAAAAGCTAACAGAGTTTTGCCGAGAGAAAGCACTGGTCATAACAAACACCCTCTTCCAACAACACAAGAGAAGACTCTACACATAGACATCACCAGATGGTCAATACTGAAATCAGATTGATTATATTCTTTGTAGCTGAAGATGGAGAAGCTCTATATAGTCAGCAAAGACAATACAGGAAGCTGACTGTCACTCAAATCATGAACTCCTTTTTATAAAATTCAGACTTAAATTGAAGAAACTAGGGAAAACAACTAGACCATTTAGGTATGACCTAATTCAAATCCCTTAAGCTATACAGTAGAAGTGATAAATAGACTCAAGGGATTATATATGATTTTTGATAGACAGAGTGCCTGAAGAACAATGGACAGAGGTTCACAACATTGTACATGAGGCAGTGATCAAGACCATCCCCAAGAAAAAGAAAAGCAAAAAGGCAAAATGATTGTCTGAGAAGGCTTTACAAATAGCTATGAAAAGAAGAGAAGCAAAGGGCAAAGGAGAAAAGGAAATATATACCCATCTGAATGCAGAGTTCCAAAGAAGAGCAAGGAGAGATAAGAAAGCCTTCCTCAGTGATCAATACAAAGAACTATAGGAAAATAATAGAATGGGAAAGACTAGGGATGTCTTCAAGAAAATTAGAGATATCAAGGGAACATTTCATGCAAAGATGGACACAATAAAGGATAGAAATGGTATGGACCTAACAGAAGCAGAAGATATTAAGAAGAGGTGGCAAGAAAACACAGAAGAACTGTACGAAAAAGATCTTCACGGCCCAGATAATCACGATGGTGTGATCACTCACCTAGAGCCAGACATCCCGGAATATGAAGTCAAATGGGCCTTAGGAAGCATCACTACGAACAAAGCTAGTGGAGGTGATGGAATTCCAGTTGAGCCATTTCAAATCCTAAAAGATGATGCTGTGAAAGTGCTGCACTCAATATGTCAGCAAATCTGGAAAACTCATCAGTGGTCACAGGACTGGAAAAGCTCAGTTTTCATCCCAATACCAAAGAAAAGGTAGTGCCAAAGAATGTTCACTACACATGAACTACCGCACAACTGCACTCATCTCACGTGCTAGCAAAGTAATGCTGAAAATTCTCCAAGCTAGGCTTTAACAGTACATGAACTGAGAACTTCCATATATTCAAACTGGATTTAGAAAAAGTATAGGAACCAGAAATCAATTGCCAGCATCCATCGGATCATAGAAAAAGCAAGAGAATTCCATAAAAAGTTTCACTGACTATACAGAAGTCCTTGACTGTGTGGATCACAACAAACTGGGAAATTCTTAAATAAATGGAAATACCAGACCACCTTACCTGCCTCCTGAAAAATGTGTATGCAGGTCAAGAAGCAACAGTTAGAACTGGACATGGAACAATGGACTGCCTCCAAATAGGGAAAGGAGTACGACAAGGCTGCATATTGTCACCCTGCTTATTTAACTTATATGCAGAGTAATTCATGTGAAATGCCAGGTTGGATGAAGCACAAGCTGGAATCAAGATTGGGAGAAATATCAACAACCTCAGATATGCAGATGACACCACACTTACGGCAGAAAGAGAACAGGATTAAAGAGTCTCTTGATGAAAATGAAAGAGAAGAGTGAAAAAGTTGGCTTAAAGCTCAACATTCAAAAGGTGAAGATCATGGCATCTGGTCCCATCCCTTCATGGCAAATAGATGGGGAAACAATGGAAGTAGTGACAGACTTTATTTTCCTGGGCTCCAAAATCACTGCAGATGGTAACTCTAGCCATGAAATTAAAAGATGCTTGCTCTTTGGAAGACAAGCTATGACAAATCTAGACAGCAGATGAAAAAGCAGAGACTTTGCCCACAAAGCTATGATTTTTCCAGTTGTCATGTATGGATGTAAGAGCTGGACCATGAAAAAAGTTGAGCACCAAAGAATCGACTCTTTTGAACTGTGGTATTGGAAGAAGACTTTTGAGAGTCCCTTGGACAGCAAGAAAATCAAACCAGTCAATCCTAAAGAAAATCAGTCCTGAATATTCACTGGAAGGACTGATGCTGAAGCTGAAACTCCAATACTTTGGCCACCTGATGGGAAGAACTAACTCATTGGAAAAGACCCTGATGCTGGTAGAGATTGAAGGCAGGAGGAGAAGACAATGACAGAGGATGAAATGGTTGGATGGCATCACCAACTCGATGGATGTGAGCTTGAGCAAGCTCTAGGAGCTGGTGCTGGACAGGGAAGCTAGGCGTGCTGTAGTCTATGGGGTCGCAAAGAGTCAGACACAACTGAGCGACTGAACTGATACATCCTTCGATCCACCAACAGCTTCTCTGGTTCTTTTCTTAAGGCAATTATGTCTCTACTTTATTCTGTTGTTTATTCTTTAGTTGCTAAGTCTTGTCTGACTCTTTGAGACCCCATGGACTGTAGCCAGGCAGGCTTCTCTATCTGTGACATTCTCTAGGCAAGAACACTGGAGTGGGTTGCCATTTCCTTCACCAGGGGATCTTCCCCAACCATAGATAAATCCCACATCTCCTGCATTGGCAGGTTGATTTATTACCACTGAGCCACCAGGGAAGCCTTTCTTAATACTGTAGAGAGTCATTAGATACCTGGACATACAACTTTTTCTCATGTACACTTCCTACCATCAGTCCTTCCTTGAAGTGAATGAAAGGCAGCCACAAAGTAGACAGGATGAGCTAGCATTTACACAGGATGTTAATAAATGAAGTTTTCACCTTCATTATCATAATTCCATGTGACTTATGTCATCAACACTATTCTCTCCATTTTGTAGATGAAGAGACTCACATTTGGCTTGTTGGGTGACCTGAGAGTTTCCCAAGCACCTCTGCTAGCATTTTACTCCAAATTATTCCCTCATTCCTGCTCCTTGGCTGGCTAACCCACCTAAATGACCTGCTTCTTGGAGAGGCTGGGGCTGTGTTGGCAGAGACAGCAGCTTCCCTCACTAACAAGTCCCCAAAGTGGGGCCAAATGACAGAAAAGCCTCAGGTCCCTAAAGCTGACACCTATTAGAGTGACTCTGAAGCCCCTTGGGCTGGTCTTTCTCCCATTCACATCACATCCCCTCTCCCCTTCAAGCCCCCCTTTCTATGTCCCAGGGGAACCCAGGGGACATCTGTCCAGGAGACCGCCCATGGGGAAAAGCGCTGGCTCAGAGCACTGAACCAGCAGGTTGGCTTCAAGGAGACAGGGCTGGCCTGACTGCTCACAGTTGCCCCTGTCTTTTTCCTTAAATACTAAGGAGTTTTATTCTTTTCCATTTTTACATTTATTTTTAACTAATTTTTATTGGAGTATGTTTGATTTACAATGTTGTGTTAGTTTCTGCTGTATATCAAAGTGAATCAGTTATACATATATCCACTCATTTTAGATTATTTTCCCATACAGGTCATTACAGAGTATTGAGTAGAGTTCCCTGTGCTTTTTAATAGGTTCTTATTAGTTATCTAGTTTATATATAGTCGTGTCCATATGTCCAATCTCCCAATTTACTCCTCCCCCACCTTCTTTCCCCCTGGTAAACGCAAGTTTGTTTGCTATATCTGTGACTCTATTTTTGTTTTGTAAGTTCATTTGTACCATTTTTTAAGATTCGACACATAAGCGATATCATATGATATTTGCTTCTCTCTGCATGATTTACTTTACTCAGTATGACTGTATGATGGTTTCTTTAAAAACCTAAAAACAGAGCTACCATATGATCCACCATTCTCACTCCTGGGCATATATCTAGAGAAAATCATAATTCAAAAAAGTTACATGCACCCCGATAATCATTGCAGCATTATTTACAATAGCCAGCACATGGAAGCAACCTAAACCCATCAACAGATGAATGCATAAAGATGTGGAGCATATACACAATGGAATCATACTCAACCATTAAAAAGAACAAAATAATGTCATTTCCATCTACATGAATGAACCTAAAAATTGTCTTGTCTTTCTCGTGATCTAGAAATCATCCCAATTGCAGTTGTTCCTTTGGATAGTCCATCATTCAATAAACATTTATTTAGCCCCTGGTATAAGACAAGGATTATTCTGGGCACAGAAGATTCAGTAAGGAAGCAGACAAGATCAAAATCCTGGAAGAAATCCTTCCTTACACATGATGACATGTCATTTCAGGCTCCTATAATAAAGTATCAGACCATGTGACTTAGGCACAGATATGTATATGTATTTCTAATGGCTCTGGAGGTTTGAAGTTCAAGATCAAGGTGCTGGCAGATTTGATTTTTTATGAGGGCTCTCTTTCTGGTTTCCAAATAGATGACTTCTTGTTATATCCTCACATGGCAGAGAGAGAGAGACCATCTCTCTCCTACATTTTCTTATAAAGGCACTAATCCCATAATGGGTCCCCATCCCCCTGACTTCATCTAAACCAAATAACATCTCAAAGACCCCCATCTCCAAATCCACTGATTGGAGTTTAAGGATTCAAAGCAAGAATTTGGGGAAGATACAAACATCCAGTCCTAAGAAAGTGCTAAAACCTTAACATCCCCTCATGAACCTCAAAGAACTACCCCTTCATTTACTTATTTATATATTTATTCAGCAAATATTTACTAAAGATATACTATGTGCCAGACACTGTCATTTCACCTAACTGTCCTGAAAGAAGAACTAGCTAGCCCAGTTCACGTGTCATGTTTTCAAATCTCAACTGCCTTTCCTAAAGAGCCTTGGTTTCGCTCTCCTTTTCTAGGCTATACTGCTGTGTAGAAGCAAAGAGATGTTATCTCAGTAGATCATGTCCCAAGGTCAGCAACAGAACCAAATGATCTAGAAATCCACTCATGCATTCCTTCAGTCAACACCATCATTAGCCCTGTATGACGCACTGCAATTTTAAACAGAAATAGGGCCTCATCCTAATGTGAGCCAGGCTCCACTGAAACAGATGAAGAGAACTCAGTGGAGGGAAGATCAACTTCAGCATGTATACTTGCTCCCAGTATACATGGGAGACTCCCTAACTTTCTCCCATGAGATTCCAACTCAGGGAAGTCTGAGCCAGGGCTCCAGAATTGGAACAGTCCACATGCTTCTAAGGTAATGCTAAACTAGTGGCAGAGAACTGACAATGAAGCCAAGGTTGAAAGGAGAAGCGACTTATCAGAAAGAGCACTCCTGGATAAGGAACTAGATATTAAAAAATATATAGATATTGATATGCATAGTGTGTGTGTGTGCGCATGTGCACTCGGTGGTACCTGACTCTTCACAACCCCAGGGACTGTAGCCCTCCAGGCTCCTCTGTCCATGGGATACTCCAGGCAAGAATACTGGAGTGAGTTGCCATGCCCTCCTCCAGGGCATCTCTTCGACCCAGGGATTGAACCTGCATCTCCTGCTTCTTCTGCACTGGCAGCAGATTCTTTACCACTGCAGGACAGATATATATAGATGCAGATATAAAGATACAGACAAAGATATGGATACAGATACACAGATAAAGATACATGGGTCTCATCCCTTCTGTCCCTTAGCACTAAGTCTAAATGCTCAGAAATTTGCAAATGGCTTCCTATCACATTGAAAGATGCTGAAAGGAATGTATCATAAAACTGAAAAGACTTTTGTCAGGAGGAGAGATACACACTTCAAAAGGTTTATCTCATCTGTCACTGTGTCTTAACTTTACAGCAAAGGGAACTCGGGGCGGGGGGGTGAAAGGCCAGACTAATTTCACCTCTTCAGTTCCAGCCTCTAAACCTTGAGGCAGAAAAGAGGTAGTCAGAGCAGGTGGGGTGATACACAGCTTGTTGGCAGGCTAATGGTCTGACATCATATGACAGTTCACAGAAGCAACTCACAGCCCTTAGCTAGTAGAACCCAGATACTCTTAGGCTGAACTAAATTTAAAACAGTAGCTGGGGGACAAGTCTATATGAGGTCAATAATTCACACTGGACCTCAGAAGTCTGCTGCTAGAATAAGTTATCTGCACAGGAGATGGGAGTTAGAGAGCCAATCCCGGGCCTAAGGCCTGTGTTGATTCAGGCACCAGATCCCTGCATTGGCATTGTGATCCCCGCATTGGCATTGTGATCCCCCAAAGAGATCAATTTGTGCCAGTAAGAACTACCATGTTTCACTTTCAAATCATCTGAATTCATAGTTTTATCTTCTAAAAATCTTGCATGATGTGAATTTGTCATTACAAACTACAGAGGTAGCCAATCTTTTAAAAAATTTCTACACTAGGTACCCATGAAGCAGGAAAATAAATATATTCCAAAATTTCCCCCAGAGAACAAATTTACCATGATCATTTCTAGGATATACCATGTCCCTTCTAATTTATCATTGGATAGTGGGTAATGTAGTCTTCTTTTCAATAGACATTCCCTAAAATAAATTTATTGTTAGAAATAATTAGGAACATCACAGCTTCTTTAAGCAGCACTAGGTAGAACTTACAAATATTCTATTGAAATATACTTCTACAAGAACACCTGTGTTGTGGATCCAAAAACAATACTAAGAGAAAAGGGACTTTGGGACTTTGCAGCTGTCATTCATATTCTAATAAGAAAGTAACAAAATAGCAAACAACCTATCTAACTATGATCAATTAACCACATTGTATATACGTACAAATCCTTAGGTGAAGGCAGGCAACAAAGCAGGAATTAGAATTCTCACCACTTAAAAACAAAATCCTAGCCTGCTTCTTTATACACGTGTGCTAATTTGGTTTATGACACACCAAAATCTTAAGTTAACAGACACTCAACAAGTGTTTATATAAAGGAAACTTACACATCCAAATGGCCATCCACTCCAGTCTTCTTGTCTGGAAAGTCCCATGGGCAAGAGAAGGCTGGTGGGCTACAGTCCATGGGGTCTTAAGGAGTCGGACACAAAACTGAGCATACACACAACCAAAAAGTGCTGACTATTATAAAATCAAAAGGAGAAGTGTTTTTAAGTGGAGATGCCAGCTGGCTGACCAAGGACCGAATCCAGCTACCGACTTCCTTTGTTTCTGATGTGGACACCTTGCAGTGGGCATGTGAGTCCCTTCTGCTGATGTGGCCCTCACTGTTTATACTGTGAACACAAACCCCTTATGGCAAAGTAAACCCTCATTCACAAGGGATCCACTCAGTCATTCAGTATTCGAGGTACACCTAACACAACACAGACATCATTTTTGAGAGTGAGGATATATGCTGTGCTGAGTCACTCAGTCACGTCTGACTCTTTGTGAAGAATATAGTAGGACACAAGTAAAAATTCCCCATTGGAAATGGATTTACTTAGGGAAACAAATAACTTCAGGTAATTTTAGCAAGTCGGTCTGCGCCATGAAGCCTATGCCATGGCAGAGAACAGGGCCATCAGAGAGACAAACAGCCTCTCTAAGAAAGGGACAATTAGGCAGAGATGTGAATGATAAGGGGACACTATCCATTAATATTTGGTGGAAGAAGATCCACCGGTGCAAAGATCCAGCAGTAGGAACTAGGTAGGTACTTGTGAGAACAGGAAGAAACCAGAGGGACTCCTTATGAGCAAGTGGGAATGTGAAGGGTGGGGGGTGACATCAGAGAAGAGGACAGGGGCAGATACTCTAGGGTCAGCAGGCCATGGCAAGGTATTCTGATTCTGTTCCAAGTGCAACAAGAAGATGGTTGGAAGATACTAAATAGGGTTGGGGGTGGGGGGCTTGACTGATTTCCTGTCAGGAGAACCCACTGCAGCTGTAGATCATAGGAGTAAAAGTGGCTGCAAGGAAGGCCAGTCTGCTGTGATAACCTAGAATGGTGGGAGTGGGGATAGGAGGGAGGTTCAAGAGGGAAAGAATATATGCATACTCATAGCTGATTCACGTTGTTGTATAGTAGAAACCAACACAGTACTGTAAAGCAATTATACCCCAATTAAAAATAAATTTTAAAAAATATATTTTAAAATGCATGTATATGTATTACTATAATACATTAATGCATAATATATATTAATGTAATTTAATACAATAAAGAAATTAAAGCTGAAAAAAAAGTTTTTAAATAAAAAAGAAGGCCAATGTGGAGACTCTCATAATGGTAAATACAAATGAGAAATGTCAGGGCCAAGAACTAGGGAGAGTGATGGAACTTGCAGAAGTGGTTGATTCTAGACATACTTGATGGGTAGCATCAGCAAGACAGGCAGATGGAGGGGTTCATATCATTCAATTTTATCTCCTTCCATCCAGGAACACTGTTGGGTCGACAGAGTGGTGACTCCCGGGTCTAGCCAAGGGCACACTCCCTGGGACTGATGCTACTGTGTTCTCATGGCTGAACTAGAGCCGGCATGTTGATGTTTAGTCACCAAACTATGTCCAACTTTTTGTGACTCTACAGACTGTAGCCCGCCAGGCCTTTCTGTCCATGGAACTGTCCAGGCAAGAATACTGGAGCGATTTACCATTTCCTCCTCCAGGGGATCTTCCTGACCTAGGGATGGAACCCGAGTCTCTTGCATCTACTGCATTGGCAGGTGGATAGCCACCAGTTGTATTCTCAAACCTTAGATAGTATTTGTTTGAAGAGCTGGGTGACAGTATTGGATCTGCAGGTATCTCTCTATATAAAATCTCAAGACAGAACAATCTTCTCTCTGCGGCTCACATATCTCTTCTGGAAATTGAAGCTGTTTAATCTGATAACCCACAGTTTCTGCTAACAACTCTAGCACACCAGAAAAAAAGCCTTCATCCATCGCAGCCCTCTCTTCTTTCCTACTGTGAATCCACAACTATCAGTAACGACAACATGTTACATTTCTAGGGCACTTGCTATTCTCTGGGAGAAGGAAATGGCAATCCACTCAAGTATTCCTGCCCAGGAAATCCCATGGACTGAGGAGGCCAGTGGGCTACAGTCCACAGGTTCACAAAGAGCCGGACATGACTGAGCAACTAAACAACAATACCATGCATAGGCCCCATGCTAAGGACTTTCATGCATCATCTCCACTAATTCCCATTCAATACAGTGAAGGAACAAGCACTGTCCCCATTTAAGAGACAAGACAAAAGAGGCAGAGATAAAATAAGTTGCCCAAGGATAGCAGCTAATAAGGTAAGCTAGGATATCAGCCTAGGAAATTTAAATGTAGGACTTGAGTTTATAATCACCTTGATATACTACCTTCAATAAATGGCAAGTCTGTTCCTTCCTCTTCTGACTCTATTTCAAATTCTGTCTCTGCCCCTCACCTATGTTTTTTCCTTATACAAGCAAGCACCTCGTTTGTTCAATCCATTCGAATAAAGGGCCCTTGAACCCCTCTTCCCTGTCTTGGATTTGGTATTTCCTCTTAGAATGTACCTCCAATGCACTAATGCACTTCTCTCCATGTGACTCAACAATCGTAAAGTTCCCTGAGATTAATCCTTTCCATTGTACAGACATTAATTTCTTAAGACTGTACCAGTAATTCCTTCTGCGTGGGTATAAAACAGCACATAGGGAATTTCTGGAGAAAGAACACAGTGTTACAGATCATCAAACAGACACCAGAACAAGGAATTCTGTGTTCAAGTCCCAACTATATTATTTATCAGCAAAGTGGCTATAAGTCACTTAACCTACCTGAATCTCCTCTCTCCTTCTGTGCAAGGGGAATTATAAAAGCTACCATGTGAATTTATTTTGAAGATCAAATAAGATAATTTAGGTACAGGACTTGATACAGTTCCTGAAAGCTAAAAATGTCTAAGTCTTAGCAATTACTATTTTTATGAGGGGAAAAGAAGAAATTGGATGGTATGGGACCCTAAATGCCAGAATACTGCACAGAAAATAATATCACTTAACTTCAGAGATTAGTCTGTGAACCTAGACCTACCCTTCACAAAGCATCCTATTTAAAAATTCAGGCTCATGAAATTAGAAGATGCTTACTCCTTGGAAGGAAAATTATGACCAACCTAGATAGCATATTAAAAAGCAGAGACGTTACTTTGTCAACAAAGGTCCATCTAGTCAAGGCCATGGTTTTTCCAGTGGTCATGTATGGATGTGAGTTGGACTATAAAGAAAGCTGAGCACCGAAGAATTGATGCTTTTGAACTGTAGTGTTGGAGAAGACTCTTGAGAGTCCCTTGGACTGCAAGGAGACCCAACCAGTCCATCCTAAAGGAGATCAGGCCTGGGTGTTCATTGCAAGGACTGATGTTGAAGCTGAAACTCCAATACTTTGGTCACCTGATGCAAAGAACTGACTCATTTGAAAAGATCCTGATGCTGGGAAAGATTGAGGGCCAGAGGAGAAGGGGATGACAGAGGATGAGATGGTTGGATGGCATCACCGACTCAATGGATTTGGGTTTGGGTGAACTCTAGGAGTTGGTGATGGACAGGAAGGCCTGGCGTGCTGTGGTTCAGTGGGTCGCACAGTCGGACACGACTGAGCAACTGAACTGAACTGAATAGAGTGACCAGCTGTGAAACCTCAGGCAACTTACTAGATCTCTCTAAGCTTCACTTTCCTCCAGGGTAAGTGGAAATGGCACAATGCTCTACAGGTTGCATGGTGTGAGAAAGATGCAAAGTAATGTAGCACAAATATTTACCTTCTTGCCTGGGACAGTATGTGGTGAGGGCTCTATGAGAAGTGGTAATGAGTACCATCTTCCATTTAATCGGCACAGATTTATTATGCACAGGGCCATGTGTTTGATCTGTGGTCAGGGAAGTTCCAAATGCTGAGCAGTGCAGCCGAAAAAAAAAAAAAAAAAAATCCAGCAGAGTAAAAGAAGAGGGATAGGACAGTACTTAATACGGGGTAACCAGGAAAGCACTCTCCAATTACAGGCAGGAGTCCCTAAACATGTTTTGCCCCAGTCCTGTTTTGAAGTCAGGAAGGGAGAAATAAATAGCTCAATTCCTGCACCTTGGCTTGGGTTCTTTTTTTTTTAATATCCAGAAGTTTGCTTTAGTACAGATTGTTAACAACTAAAGACATAATTTCCATTTGGCCACACTCTAATGAATAAAACATCACCAGGAAGAGAAGGCAGGATGTGATCTGCTGGAGGCTATGCACAGAGCATCAGAAATCAAAGCCTCTGACCCCAGGTAGCCACCGCAACAAGATGCAAAGAGTGCCCACATTCCCAGGCACTTAGGAAGAGAGAGAAGTTAATGGAAGCGCATAACACATCCCTGATCTACTGTTCCATTTCAGAAGCAACTGTGCTTTTATCCAACCAGCCAAAAGTAAAATAAGAGGAAAATGGACTCCACTGGAACACCTTGAATTAGAAATCTCTTCATACTGAGGTCTTTCGTGCCTCTGGCATCAGAAGACTGAGAAAGTGGAGCTATTCTCTTGTTTTTTTCACTATTTACTCAGACTTATAAGAGTCTTCTGGGACACCTGGGACATTGACTTTCAAATCAATCCAGCAGACATTGACTGCTCTCCCAGTGCATTGAAGAATACCAGAATAGAATATTATGCATGTCCCGACTAAGCTCATAGGTAAGTGGCAAAGACAGCCAAATAAATGTAAAAGTACCATCAAGCAGGATGAGGGAAATCATGGAAGAACATTTAATGTGGAGGAAGGAAAGAAGGAAGAGGATCATGGAGTCATGCCTCCCAGAAATGACAAATGAATTGGGCTTTGGAAAATGATAAGTGAGCAGAGGGGATGAGAAGATCATGCCAGAGAGATGCAATGGTATGAATGGAAACATCATTTTGAAACAGGATGGCACCTTCAAAGGAACTGTCAACAGAATCGAGGATCTCAGGGACATAGCATAGAAGGGGTATGAGGTCAGAGAAAAAGTTCAAAAGTCAGGTAAAGGTCCTAACTTGAAGAATCTGGTGGCCCTGCTTTTCTTAGTTTGACAATGTGTGAAGAGGGCACTCATGGGCTGTCCATTTAAAAACAGTCATTTTAAAAATTTCATGAGTTAATTCTGTTCCTCACAGTCATTCACACATTCATCTCCAACTTTAATAACTTGTTATTTGTGGTCTGAGATCTACCCTATCCCCTCGGGAGTCACATGTTAATGTATGAAATTGAATTTATGGCTGCTGAAGGGTGACAGATTAATAGCATGATAAATTAATCTATTCACCCATATACTAAGAATAGAAAACCTACACAGAGGCAGTTCAATCTAATACCATTTATTATTAAGCCTTAAAACGTAAGCCCAGAGAAATGAGATGAAAATTTATAAGCCAAGACTGAAGAGCAGGGGGCCTGAGATGGCTGTGACCACAGGGAATACCATGCAGTATGTTTTCTAAAACCCTCTCAGGAAGACCTTTTCAAACAAGAATTTCCTACTTCTACAAAAATTATATTGCATTTATATTGGAGCAAATAGCAACGTTCAATTGCTTCATTGATATATAAAGGAAGCCATATGAAAATATGAGTTTTTCTAGTCTATTATCAATAAATAATCAGACAATGGGGGTAGTAAATCAATAAATAATAAGGAACATGAAGTCACTGAGATTTTCTTTCTCCTTTTTGGAAAGAAAAGGAAACGGCTGGGGTGGCGGGGGTACTGTGATAATTCCTCACTGGCATAGCTTGAAAGCATCATAGAATACACAGCCTGCATGGCATGATTCTCCATCCTAAATCAGATGATTGCTGTTTTGTTTAGTTGGTAAGTCATGCTTAACTCTTTTGTGTAGTTGGTAAGTCTTTTGTGATGCCATGGACTAGAGTCCAGAAGACTCCTCTGTCCATGGGATTTCCCAGGCAAGCATACTGGAATGGGGTTGCCATTTCCTTCTCTAGGAGATCTTCCCGACCCAGGGAATTGAACCCGACTCTACTGCATTGGCAGGCAGATTCTTCACCACTGAGCCACCTGAGAAGCCCTCGAATCAGATGTTGTGTGCTGCTAATCCATTGGCATTTTTCTCCCACAATCCTCAGCCCAGGGGCCCCCAAGTCACCACTGTACAGCTGGCAACCCTCAGACGACCCATCTCTCTGACAAAACCAGGTTCTCTCCATTCACAGCCATCTTCTTTTCCCTCCCCAGAGCTGTCTTCCTAACAGTCAAAGCTAACCTAGAAGGACTAACCTAGAAGGATAAACTCCAATTTCTTGACCTAGTCAAAACAGTCTTTCCAATTTGGACTCCTATGCCCACTGTTTCTAGCCCTACCCAAATCCCTTTCTCTTTTGCATACCCTAATTCAGCCATCTACATCACACCGCTGACCCTCAAAGCTTTTCACCTGGTAAAACTTCATCCTGCCAAGTGCAAGCCAAGTGTCACCTCCGGGGTGAGTCCTTCCTTAGGAGACAGCTGCCAGTGTCCACTCCTTCCAGTTCAGGGTGCCTCCTTTCCCTACTCTCAGGGCATACAATTCAAAAGAGGTTATAGGAGAGATTCCATTGAGACAGGCTGGGACCTGAGACCTGGGACTGTTGGCTGCAATGCTGCAATGCCTGCACCAGGACACATCTCTCCTCCAGCTAAAAGTACCAAGAAACAGTATGGGACTAAAAATAATTGTGTGCATGCGCAGTTGGGGCAAAACCTGGACCCAAGAGATACAAAGAGACCCAAAAAACCCATCTACCACTTTTAAAGAGCCTGGAGCAGAAGCAAGGGTTCAGGAGCCATAGCAGGGTATTGCGCATGGCCCTTGCACTCAACACCACCTAAGGGGGGGCGCCAAACACCTAAGCCACCCCTTCAGCCTGACCCCTGGACAACCCCAAGCCTCACCCCGCCCCCCCGCCCCCCAGCCCATACAAGAAACAAGCTCACCCATCTGTCAGGAAGTAAGCAAGCCAGCAAGGGAATCGGCTGTTTGTTCTTGCCCCTTCCTGCTGCAGCAGGGGCCCCTGTAAAGCCTTGCCTGAATTTCTTGTCTGGCTTCTAATTAATTTCTATGGATTGGGGAAGGCCAAGAACCCTGGTCACGATCTAAGCCTGGTAAGTGAGAATGGCATCGCCCTAGACACAGGAACTGATTCAAACGTGGACATGCAACAGCCGCTGGGCCAGTGTACTGCTCCACACTCCAGAATAGAGGCATGAATAAAGAGTCTGGCAAAAATCATCCAACAACTGGAGACTACCACTTCTCCCATATTATGGGGAGAGCTTCCAGAAGAATTAAACCTTCACCAAGGAAGAAATAGTCAAGGAAAATGAGAGGCATACTCTGACTGACAGTATTTGAGAGCTTGGATTGTTTTTGTTTTGTTTTGTCCTTAAGATTACGTTAAATTTTCATTTGTTAAAGAAAAGGATTTAAGTAATTAGGCTTCCTGGGTGGCCTTGGTGGTAAAGAACTCAAACTCAAGACCACTGTTCCTCACGGTCACTATTTATTCTTCATTCCTTTTTCTTTTTGTAAGAAAAAGTCACAAAAACCAGTGCAAAACCATCAAAAAAAAAAAAAAAAAAGAACTCAAACTCACCTGGCAACACTGGAAGTTAAGAGATGTGGGTGCGATCCCTAGGGCGGGAAGATGCCCTGGAGAAGGGCATGACAATCCACTCCAGTATTCTTGCCTGGAGAATCCCATGGACAGAGGAGCCTGGCAGGCAATAGTCCATGGAGTCGCAAAGAGTCGGACACAACTGAAGCGACTTAGCAGGTAGAGATGCATACTACCCTAGTTCCTCCCAGAAAGATAATGACTACGTCCTCTGTGGTCCCACAGATCTCTATTTAAAATCCCCATTTAAGGGACTTCCCTGGCAGTCCAGTTAAGACTTTGCCTTCCAATACAGGGGGGTACAGGTTCAATCCCTGGTCAGGGAGCTAAGATTCCCCCATGCCTCGTGGCCAAAAAAACAAAACATAAAACAGAAGCAGTGCTGCAAGAAATTCAATAAAGACTTTTAAAATGGTCCACACCAAGAAACTATATATATATATCAGTTCAGTTGCTTAGTCATGTCCAACTCTTTGTGACCCCATGAACCGCAGTATGCCAGGCCTCCCTGTCCATCATCAACTCCCGGAGTCCACCCAAACCCATGTCCATTGAGTCGGTGATGCCATCCAACCATCTCATCCTCTGTTGTCCCCTTCTCCTCCTGCCCTCAATCTATCTTTGAAAAAATAAAAAGTAGAACTCCTATAATAGCAATTACCATGCCCTATCATCATTTATTTGTTTCCATTCTGTGTCTCCTACTAGGATGTGAGCAGTGGCTATGTCTTACTCTTCTCTGGGACACCAGAAGCTGATACATTGTCAGTGGAATGTGTGTTGAATGAGTGATCCGAAAACTAAAAACACATCATCCATTTCCAGCTTCTGCCAGCAACCTTAAGGAGCCAAAGGACTGCACATTTTCCCACCTCTTCAGTCCACTCCCGTAACTTCCAGCGGAAACAAAGGTAGTCATAGCGCTGTACTAGTGTGAAAGTCTATCAACTCCAGTAGTTAAGGCTCTGTGCTTCCACTGTATGGGGTGAGGGTTTGAGCCCTGGCCAGGGGAACTAAGATTCCCACGTGCCACACAGTATAGCCAAAAGCAAAACCAAAATCCTACAAACAGAACAATGACAAATAAGTCCCAAAATATTTGCCTCTTTTAAAAAAAATTTAAAAAGACCACATCAGAACCTCCATGAGGCTGGTGTTCCATGAAACATAATATTAAAATTCTATTTATTGTATGTAGGAACTGCAGGAAATTTATCAAATATAAATACATATAATATATTAAAATATAAAATTATAAAAATATAATATATATATAAATTATATAATTATATAAATATCAACCATGGAAACTAAAATTCAACCCAATCTTTTGGACAGGTAGGACCAAGAATGTATTGAAAATCTGGGCCGATAAATATGAAAATGTTTAAAGAGTTATCTCAAAGTGATAGGACATCAGGTGATTTATATTTTTACTTTCTTCTTTATTTCTCGCACTTCCCAGGTGGTGCAGGGGTAAAGAATCCGCCTGCCAGTGCAGGAGACACAAGAGACATGGGTTCAATCCCTGGGTCGGGAATATCCCCTGCAACCTACTCCACTATTCTTGCCTGGAAAATTGCATGGACAAAGGAGTCTGGTGGGCTACAGTCCATGGGGTCTGCAAAGAGTTAGACACACCTGAACAGGCACGAAAAGTTTATTTCTTGTTGTATTGCCTTTGTAACTTTATTTTAGGAGAAGTATAAATTTACATCATAATAAGGAAATTAGAAGTAGCTTTCATGTTAACAAATAAATTAAAATGTCTCCTTCGGCCCAGAATAGAACAGAGAAGCCCCATCTCTTTAAATGAAACAGAGACTCAGCTGCACTTCAACCTCATGTACCAACCCATCCTCCTCAGACCCTGACGTTTGGGGCAGAATCACAAGTAATTCCTCCTATCTCTCAGCTCACTTGGTTCTGCAGACACAGCCCGTGATCTCTACACATTAAGAAAACATCCGCCATCCCATCCAGCGACCTCAACAACAGCACCACTAACCGTATCTGTCATCCTAGGATATTCACACCCAGTGGTTCAGAAAGAGTAAATATACATTATGATACAGCCATATGGCAATCAAAAGAAATCATGTTTGCCATTAAAATTTCATGCAGTCGCTCAGGGCCTGTCTTGAGGTTTCAGCTAAAAATTAAGACAATAAAAGTCAATCTTTCTCAGTGAGCGTTCTACTGGAGATGCTATCAGCTTCTGGAATTAACTTAGAGACTAAATATCAAGTGTCAGACCCTGAAGAGCACGTTTGAAAACATGCCAGATCCCATACATTGCTCATCACAAGAATATGTTGCAAAACTTCCCTGGTGGTCCAATGGGTAAGAATCCACCTGTTGATGCAGGAGGTAAGGGTCCAATCCCTCGTCAGGGAAGACTGCACATGCCACAGGCCAACTGAGGCTGAACGCCCCAACTGCTGCAGTCCGCAAGCCCTAGAGCCTGTGCTCTGGGATAAGGGAAGCCACCGCAACGAGAAGCCTGCGCCCTGAAGCAAAGAGTAGCCCCTGCTCACCAGAACTAAAGAAAGCCCTGGCAGCTATGAAGATCTAGTGGAGACAAAAATAAACGAATGAATTTTTTTTCAAAGGCATAGAGAACAGACTTTTGGACACAGTGGGGGAGGGAGAAGGTGGGATGATTTGAGGGAGTAGTACAAAAACATATACATTACCATATGCAAAACAGGTAGCAAGTGGGGATTTGCTGTCTGACAGAGGGAACCCAAAGCCTGTACTCTGTGACAACCTAAAGGGACGGGATGCAGAGGGAGGAAGGTTTAAGAGGGAGGAGACATATGTAAACCTATGGCTGATTCACGCTGAGGTACGGCAGAAACCGTCACAATATTGTAAAGTAATCATCCTCAGATTAAAAATAAAATTTAAAAAAAATTTAAAGGATATAAGTTTAAAAAAAAAAAAAAAAAAGAATCTATTGTAGGTAGAGTGAGAATAGTTATTTAAGTGGTTGACCATGGGCTCATCCCCCTAGTTGTAATCCTTAACAGTCCCAGATCCAATCTCCTTCTGGGCTTCCACAGCCGCCCACGTCATGCTCAGCCTAAATGAAATTGTCCAAAATCCCTATTCCCTAACTTTCAGCTGACATTCATCAAGCACCACTTTGGGCAGGTACAGAAACGATGTGCTTATGAAATGTTCAACAACCTGTTCCGGGTGAGATGGAGCCCTGGTTTGTAGTATTTGGCAGCGTCCATAGGAAATTCCTCTAACTGTGGCCAGTTTCAATCGACCAGCATGACGTCATTAAACATGCAGCTGGCAATGGATGCACAGTGCTCATCCCTTTATAGTAGGTCCCCACTACAGACGATGGAGATGTAAATAACTTCAACATCATGACTAACAGCAAAAGGCAGAAAGAAGACTGGGAAGAGGTGAGTCTGCAGTACTTCTTTGTCTTTTGATAAAATGTATTTAATGACAGTTTTATGTAATTCTGTGTCTAGTAATGGCTATATCATACAACCCACTTACAATCTTCCTGAAAATTTAACCTTTGGCACTCTCAAGTCATTAAGGGCCAACTCCTGCATGGCACTGGTGCCAGGCCTTGTGACCAGGATACGTGAATAAAATATAGTCTCTGCCCACAAGAAATACTCAGTCCCTAAATAGACAGAGACACAATGAAACCACAGCCAAGTGAAAATGGCTAAGGGGGAGTCTCTACAAAACACCCAGAGCACAAGCAAGCCTGTGGGGAAAGTCGGGGGAGAAATTCAGAATGCATTCTGCAAAAGATGCATTTGAGCTGAGTCTCAAAGCATGCTTTGAAGGGGATAGAAAAGAGTGAAGGAAGCAAGATAGAGACACTGGCATTTTTGGTCCCAGGAAAGAGCACTTGCAAGGGTTTAAATGTTGGAAAAACAGAAAAACATCTATTTCTGCTTTATTGACTACACCAAAGCCTTTGACTGTATGGATCACAATAAACTGTGGGAAATTCTTCAAGAGATCAGAATACCAGATCACCTGACCTGCCTCTTGGAAAATCTGTATGAAGGTCAGGAAGCCACAGTTAGAAATGGACATGGAACAACAGACTGGTTCCAAATAGGAAAAGGAGTATGTCAAGGCTGCATATTGTCACCCTGCTTATTTAACTTATATGCAGAATACATCATAAGAAACACTGGGCTGGAAGAAGCACAAGCTGGAGTCAAGATTGCTGGGAGAAATAGCAATACTTTAGATATGCAGATGACACCACTCATAGCAGAAAGTGAGAAGAACTAAAGAGCCTCTTGATGAAAGTGAAAGAGGAGGGTGATAATGTTGGCTTAAAGCTCAACATTTAGAAAACTAAGATCATGGCATCTGGTCCCATCACTTCATGGAAAATAGATGGGCAAACAGTGGAAACAGTGGCTGACTTTATTTTTGAGGGCTCCAAAATCACTGCAGATGGTGACTGCAGCCATGAAATTAAAAGATGCATACTCCTTGGAAGGAAAGCTATGAACAACCTAGATAGCATATTAAAAAGTAGAGACATTACTTTGCCAACAAAGGTCCATCTAGTCAAGGCTATTGTTTTTCCAGTGGTCATGTATGGATGTGAGAGTTGGACAGTAAAGAAAGCGGAGTGCCGAAGAATTGATGCTTTTGAATTGTGTTGGAGAAGACTCTTGAGAGTCCCTTGGACTGCAAGGAGATCCAACCAGTCCATCCTAAAGGAAATCTGTCCGAACATTCATTGAAAGGATTGATGCTGAAGCTGAAACTCCAATACTTTGGCCACCTGATGTGAAGATCTGACTCATTTGAAAAGACCCTGATGCTGGGAAAGATTGAGGGCAGGAGGAGAAGGGGACGACAGAGGATGAGATGGTTGGATGGCATCATTGATTCAATGGACATGAGTTTGGGTAAACTCTGGGAGTGGTGTTAGACAGGGAGGCCTGTTGTGCTGTGGTCATTGGATCACAAAAAGTCAGACATGAGTGAGCGACTGAACTGAACTGTAGGAAAAAATTCAGGTATTGTATGTAGATTTCAAGGCATTTGAACCACAGAGCTTGTGGGAAAGAGGAATAAGAAATGAATGCTCAAGTGCTTCTCTGGTGACTCAGGACTAAAGAATCCTTCTGCCGATGCAGGAGACAGGGGTTTGATCCATGATCCGGGAAGATCCCACAGGTCAAGGAGCAACTAAACCCATGTGTCACAACTACAGAACCCTCTCACCCTACAGCCCGTGTTCTTCAATAAGAAAAGCCACCACAGTGAGAAGCCCACACACTCCGCAACTAGAGACAAGCGCGCACAGCAATGAAAACCCAGCACAGCCAAAAATTGTTTTAAAAAATGTTGAAAATTTTACAGTAGAACACTCAAGTTCTTCTTTCTTTATGTCAAAAACTCATGCACATGAGGGTGGTCTTCAGGTACTTGAATCACGTGGTTCTTAAATAGATTATTCTATCAACCTCCACCAAGACTTTTTAGTATGTGTGTATCATTTCACATTCCATGGGAAACAGGGTGAGCTTCTTAAAAGTTTCCATGAATGAGATACCATACTCCCCACCCCAAACTGCTCACTGGAGCCACAGAAAGCAGTAGTAAGAGAAAGACCATCCCTCATTGACTCTTGTACCAAGAACATAAACATACTGAAGGTCACAGGGGTGTACTGTGTGATATATCTCCCAAATCACCTTTCAGTTATTAACCCAGATGTTGGAATACCACCTGAATATAGCTGTCAACATCAGTCCTCTTTGCAAATGCCCTCATTTTATGGCTGCACTCCTAGCCAGGGAAGCCTGCACCCAACAGAAGGTCAATGAGGGCTTCTAAAGGTCTTGGCTATTTGCCTCAACTCAAGACAACTCTGAAGGAAGTTCCCTGTTGGAAAAATGGGAATTTCTTGAGAATGAATCCTTTTATCCAGTCTTGCTTTCTTTCCTACATTCCACAGGAGTTCATCCCATTAGACTTTCTGCACTTTTTTTCTCTTTCTCAGAGTCTTTTTCCCAGGAAATTCAACTTGCCACAAAAACTAACCAATGAAGTCTCCATCAGCCACTAAATTTTGTTAAGTTCTGACCATGTGCCAGGCTTTCTGCAGGGTACTAAAATTTCAAACATGAACAAAATAAATTAAAACTAAGTACGTAATCCTGGTGTCAATAAGTCTAGTGAAGAAGATGAATATATACCAAATACTCATACTAATGAAAGTACAGGAGGTACAAATACAAAAATAACTGCTCAGAAGGCAAAGAATAATTTCCAAGACAGTATGTCATACAGGAGCAAACTCTGTTGGACACTGAGATGAGGAAAAGGAGTGTCAAGAATCATGAACGGTCTCAACAATCCCACTACTGGTCATATACCCTAAGAAAACCATAACTTAAAAAGACACATGTACCCCAGTGTTCATTGCAGCACTATTTACAATAACTAGAAGCAACCTAGATGTTCATCTACAGATGAATAGATAAAGAAGCTGTGGTACATACGTACAATGGAATATTACTCAGCCATAAAAAGGAATGCATTTGAGTCCATTCTAATGAGGTAGATGAACCTAGAGCCTATTATACAGAGTGAAGTAAGTTAGAAAGAGGACAACAAATATCATATGTTTACACAGATATATAGAATCTAGAAAGATGATATTGATGAACCTATTTGCAGGGCAGCAATGGAGACGCAGACTTAGACAACAGACTTGTGGACACAGTTGGGAAAGGAGAGGGTGGGATGAACTGAGAGAGTAGCATTGAAACATATACGTTACCATTTGTAAAAGAGATAGCCAGTGGAAATTTGTTGTGTGACTCAGGGAGCTCAAACACAGAGCTCTGTGACAACCTAGAGGGGTGGGACGGGAAGGAAGGTGGAAGGCAGGTTCAAAAGCCAGGAGGACCTACATATACCTATGGCTGATTCATGTTGATGTACAACACATCATCGTAAAGCAATTATCCAATTAAAAATAAGTTTTAAAAAATCATGAATGCTCTGTTATTTTCCCCCAGATCTAAATTAACAAAATCAACCTGCCCCAGTTTTGTAGATGCTGAATGGAAGACAGAGGACTCCCAAAGTCAGGGGCAGATGACATCTTATTACTCACAGAAAGAGCAATGGCCAAAGTGTTATCATTTTTGCACCATTTCCCAAAGCTGCAGTGACAACAGGGTGATGTAAAGAGGGTCTGGTGACACCAGTCGAGGCGTTAGGTTGCACTTCAGGATAAGAGTGCTGAGCTTAGGGAACCCAAATTTTTTATAGTATGGATAGCAGGGTATGGAGCAGTATGGATACCTAACCTTTGTTCAAGAGTGGCGGTGGGGAGGGGGTGCATCTAGCTCTATCTTTCAAAGCTGCTCACCATACAAACATCCTTGAAATGTTTATCTGAAACAGTTAAGTTCAAGGGATAGCCCTAGAGAAACATGCAGACACAAGAGAGGCCTATGCAGAATTATCCTGTAGCAAGTGGGATATATCTTAAGTCCCCTACATAGGAACCTTCAAGTTGCACATTTTTCAGGCTCGAATGTGTCCCTCTATGCCAGCTGTTGGACTGTACTCTACTATACTTTTCAAGGTACTGTACTACTGTAAGATTAAAAATGTTTTCTTTGTATTTTGTTTTTACTTTTTTTACCTGCATATTGTTTGTGTTAATATAGTATATATTATAAAAGCATTATAAACCTATTACAGTACAGTACTAAATAGCTGATTGTGTTAATTGGGAACCTAGACTAACTTTGTTGGACTTGCAGATTGGATTTATGAACAAATTGGACTTATGAACGTACTCTTAGAATGGAACTTGTTCGTATGTAGGGGACTTACTGTATGGATCTGCCTCTTCATTAGAAGCCTTCACTTTAGGCTCTGTGTTTCTCTAACTCAGGCTTATTAGAGACATGTTTATGATAGATAGTTGCCTTATCTAAAATAGGATCTGGGGTACTGTGTATATCCTTTCAGTAGTACCTTGATTTGCAGGCTCTTAGGATTTCAAATGTAGGTTATTAGGATTCCCTTTTTTTCCTCTCTTAAGAGAGGTGTGCGACTTAGAATTTGTCTGGGCAAATGTTGCATATTAGGTGATATACGGTATTGTAAAGGTATACTTAGACATCCAGAAATTGAAAGCATTCAGTTGCAACAGAAATGTTTACAACTTAATTTCTGGTGCTCTAGTTGTAGATGCCAAGGACCCTGAAAGTAGACTTAGTTATTCACCAAGGCTTATAAGTCTATGTGGGATATGATAGAAGGATATTGAAAAAGGTCCTCTCATGCAGACCCATTGCTACACTGACGTAATTTTCTACAAGCATTTGTCCTTTGAATTAGGCGTTTCAGAGAATATTCCCATTATGTATGTGGATGTGGTGCAGTCACAAAAGCCTCACAAATCACTGAGACAGATAAACCTCCACTTTCTGTGTATCTACTCTGGGGCCCCATCGCTACACATGGAATCAGGGTGGTATCAAATTTGTAGAGGAAACATTTTAAAATTATTCTAGCATATTTCTACTTCCTGTGATGAAACACATTCCTGGGTAATCCTTATAAAGATAAATTTTACCATTTTCCCCTCAGATATTTCCTACAGAATAAAGTACTATGAAATTTAATACAAAATGCTTCAGAACAGTGCTTTTCAAAGTGTGTCCCCCCCCACCCCGCCCCCTGCCTCCACCAGCCGTGGAGCAGCCACGTCACCTGGGACCTTGTCAGACGCCAAGTCTCAAGTCCTTCCTTCCACCTGCTCAATCAGAAACTCTGGGGCCCAGTGATCTGTGTTTAGCAAACCCACCAGGGGATTCTAAATATGTTCAGTAGTCAACCACTGCTACAGAATTAACTGAGGCTGTTTCAGAAATGAACAGAACTGTTGAATCCAGGGTAGAGAAATACAGCCTGTCAACATTCAGCCTCTTCAACGTTAACTTTAATCTGAACCTTTCTTCCAACAGCCATAAACGAAAATGGTTGACAACTTTTATTTTATTTTGCAATTTAACAGCCTGGGCAATAAACCCAACCATCTGAATTATCTTTCTTACCCAAACAGAGCAGATTCTGGTCGAGTGTGATATACAGTGGCAACCTCAAGATTCACAGGAAATCAATATGCAAATCAATACATTTAACTTCAAGTCTCGTCTGTCGAGTCTTTCATATAAAAAGGCTTCATTAGGAACTGGGTGAAATGCAACCAGAGACTGAACTCCCTATCCCATGCCAAAACTTTATCAATAATAGACCATTTTCCAAAAAATGACACAGGGATCAATAGCAAAAGCTACCCTGCCTTAGAAGGCCAAAAGCTTCATTCAGAGACAATCGGGTAACTCAATTTAGCACATGTTCAGTGCAGTTTAGTCACTCAGTCATGTCCGACTCTTTGCGACCCCATGAATTGCAGCACGCCAGGCCTCCCTGTCCATCACCAACAGCACAGTAGGAGCTCACAAATGGATGAAAAATATTACTTCTATTTAGGAAGAACCTGTGTTATCAAAAGCTCGACTAATCTTTAAAGGCTAGTAACTCTGACAATTATGCCATCCAGAGAGAACCACTGCAATGGTTCTCAACACAGGCTGCACAGGAGAACCATTTATTAATTTTATTTTCAACTGCTAAGTTGTGTCTGACTCTTTGTGACCCCATGGACTGTAGCCCACCAGGCTCCTCTGTCCATGGGATTCGCCAGGCAAGAATACTGGAGTGGGTTGCCATGCCCTCCTCCAGGGAATCTTCCCAACCCAGGGATCAAACCGACGGCTCTTGTCTCTCCTGCACTGGGAGGCAGGTTCTTTACCACTAGGGCCACCTGGGAAGCCCAACTGAAAAGTCTTAAACGGCCCCAGGATCAGGTCATACACTCAAGTTTAGCAGTTGTTAAATTTTAGCATGGATTGGAATCCACTAGAAGGCATGTTAAAAAATAAAAATAAAAACAAACTACAGGGTCTTTTCCAATGAGTTGGCTCTTTGCATCAGGTGGCCAAAGCATTGGAGTTTCAGCTTCAGCATCAGTTAAGTCACCATATTTAGTATTGGGAACCCAACAATGATATTTTCTAAGTTTCTCAAGATAATTCCAATGTGTTGCTGAGGTGAGAAGCACCAGTCCATGGGCCAACTCAACCTGCCCACGTGTCCAAAGAAAATTCTCCAACACAGAAAACAGAAGCAAAAATAAACAAACACCTAGAAAATGTGTTCAGAAGCATGAGATAAGGAAGAGTTTCCCCCAGGGTTCCAAAGTTCATTAACTTAAATGACAATGTTATTTAAAATGCTCCCAGCCTCTGGAAACTGGAGAACTGGGGGAGGGGGCTAAAGGTGTGGTGAAGGAAACATCATCTGACCCTGTGAGTTGCACCAATCAGAAGAGATTATCTCAGCAGATCTAACTGCATATGAGTGAGGACACAGATGACCCATAATAGAGGTCATTGCATGGGTGTTGAGCCAGGGGAGCTGAGCAAAGTTTTGAGTGTCTGGTGGAGCACTTATTGTGTTAGGAAAGAGAAAGGGGAGACTACTGTAGCCTAAAGGCAAAAGACAGTGAAGATGCTAAAAAGCAAAGACAAGACAAAAATCAGATCTCCTGGCAAGTTTGAGAGCAAAACTATTGGATGAATTAGATGAATGTGCATAGCTGGAAAAGTGAGTAAGAAAAGTCAGAGAAATCCATAGTTTAATTGGATCAAGGACTGGGAGCAGCTCCCAGATACAGTAAATAATAATAATAATTAATATTATGTAAAATTTACTGTATGGATGTGAGAGTTGGACCATAAAGAAGGCTGAGCACCAAAGAACTGATGCTTTTGGATTGGGAAATGGGAGAAGACTCTGGAGAGTCCCTTGAACTGCAAGGAGATCAAACCAGTTAAGCCTAAAGGAAATCAATCCTGAATATTCATCAGAAGGGCTGATGCTAAAGCTCCAATACTTTGGCCACCTGATGCAAATAACTGACTCACTGGAAAAGACCCTGATGCCGGGAAAGAGAGAGAGCAAAAGGAGAAGGGGATGACAGAGGATGAGATGGTTGGATGGCATCACGGACTAAATGGACATGAGTTTGAGCAAACTCTGGAAAATAGTGGAGGACAGAGGATCCTGGCATACTGTGGTACATGGAATCACAAAGAGCTGGACAGGACTTAGCAACAAAACAATACCAACAAAACTTATTGAGCTCTTTTATGGACCAGGCTCAGTTCTAAACACTTTACATTTATTAACTCACTTAATCTTCAGAACCTACAGAATGAACAGTCTGAGCCCAGGGAAATGAAGCAACTTGCCCAAGGCCACAGAGCCATTTAGGGTGGGGCAGGCTGCAATGTGTGCTCCTGAACATACCAGCCTCTCCGCCCTGCACAGGAGCACCTGAAGAATCTACCTTCACACCCTTCACACAGCAGGAGTGTCTCTGTGTACTATCAAACTCAGGAGAAGTTCTTTGAATTCTAACACCATGTTAAATACATACTTTGAAGATGTGTGAGCTTCCCTGATATCTCAGATGGTAAAGAACCCATCTGCCAGTGCAGGAGACCCGGGCTTGATCCCTGGGCTGGCAAGATCCCCTGGAGAAGGGAATGGCAACCCACTCCAGTATTCTTGCCTGTAGCATCCCATGGATAGAGGAGCCTGGTGGGCTACAGTCCATGGGGTCACAAAGGGTTGAACACAACTGAGTGACACGCAAGATTTGAAGCCCCCAGCATTTTCAGAAATCTCATTTTCCTTTCCTAACGACATGATGACAAATCTCAGTTTCCTTTTCTAACTACCAAAGGTGGCATGAGGGTACTACTGCTCCTCTTTTATTTCTTAGCTTCTTGGAAAGAAATTACAACAAAGAAGAAAAAGGCACGCAAAAAGCTCAAGTAACCATGCCCCTCCCATACAGCATCTTTTTGTTTCCCTGAAAACAAAAAACACGTGTGACATATAAATTATGACAGTTACTGAAATGGTAAAAGAATGAAAATACCTCACTAATGTGCATACCTACAATAAAGGTGCAAATGCTGAAGGGTTTATGCAGAATAAAAAACAATAAACTAGTGAACAAATATACTTAGCTGCGAAATAGAAAAAAGAGGCCCAAATGTAGAGTACAGCCAGCCCAAGAGTCTGAAAGGGGCCTCAGGGCTACATGGTGATAGATTTCACCAGGGGCCCCCACCACACCATCTGCCAAGGTACACTCCAGGAGCAGCTTATAGTCCTCTTAACCTATGAGATAATGGGTGTAAATTTACATTTGTTTCTTGTCAGTCTCCACTCCAGCATTCTTGCCTGGAGAATTCCATGGACAGAGGACCATGGCGATCTACTGTCCATGGGGTCGCAAAGAGTCAGACACGACTGAGCAACTAACATTTTCAGTTTCACTTTCCCTCCTAGAATATAAATTTCAGGAAATCAACTTTGTCTTATTCCTACCATACCCACCTTTTTCAGAATATGGCCTGGAACATAATAGGTGGTTAGTAAATATTTCTTAAATGAATGGATCAAATTGCAAAAAAAAAAAAAAAAAAAAAAAAAACAGAGTAATGCTAACATGCATTGCTAAGGCAGAAGCAGTTATATTAACATTCACACTACAGATGGGAGGATATGTTGGCATGAAGCTGGACACTGAATGTGAAGAGCTTTAGGTATTTCCTCCTACTCTTTGCTCAACAACATACTTCTACGACTCTACCTGAGAGAAAATATGAGATGCTATTAAATATTTATTTACAAATAGGTACCCTGCACTATTTACAGGAGCAAAAAATTTAAAACAACCTACATGTCCAAAAAGAACATAGTAGTAAAATAAATTATGGTACATTCACACCATGGAGCTTTTAATGACAGGGAAAAGGTTCAAAATATAATGTAAAATTTTTTAAAGAAGGAACAGAAAATAAAACATCACATACACTACAATGCCAGATACTTAATCACATATTACCTAAGTATAGAGAAAAGAGACTGGAAGGAAATACACCATAATGTTCATGGCAGTTTTCTCTAGTTCTGAGATTGTGAATAAATTCTTTCTGTCTTTATGCATACTGACATTTTTCAAGCTTTCTCTAATTTATTTTAAAACATTAATTACAAACAAGGAAAACATAGCTATAATTATGTCTTAGTTCACTGGTGGCAAATAAATGATTGTAACTAAGGCAAAAGACTAATTCATAAAATTTTCCCTTTCCTTTTCATGGAAAAAAATTCCTATTTCAAATTTATTAATTTTGTGCACACAGAAATAAACACTTGAACCGATGGTTAAACACTCCAATGTTAGCACACTGATCGGTATGATAAGAAGTAGTTTCCAAAGTTGTACTTCTCTACAGCAGATCTCCTTTCAAATGAAACATTTAATGAAATACCCATATGCCAAAGGGAAACATAACTGATCTATTCAAAGTTGGGGGTAGCCCCCAGAGTAGAGAGACCACCAATCTTCCCTGTCCCCTACAAGTACATCCTCGGGGACCTCTGAGTTCTTGAAAAACAACTCAACCACTGTACTGAAAGCTCTGAAAATTAAAAAAAAAAAAATCTTTCCACATAGATTCTCAGAAGCTCAAACAAGGCTGCTCTCCCTCTCCCCCGGCAATGAGCTCTGTATCAGCTCGTTCTAACTGACCGGGTTTGTGCTCATGCATAACGGCTACACTATTTCCTGCTGGATCTGTGATCATAAGCCTCTTTGAATCTGTCCACTCCAACATTAAAGTTTCATGGCACCTAAGCAGCACAAAGATACTCTTCTTCCATAAAGGATACTTCGGCACTGGTTTAATATTTTGATTTAATACTCTAACTGTTGTGACCACAACAGACGTGAGGGAAGGCAGCCCAGGCTGGTTGGATTTTCATTACACAGATGACTGGTCTTAGGTTAATTGTTCTACGACCCAACTCCAGGGCTTGCTCTCTTCCACCCCAGGGTGTTGGCATTTGATCTGTGTTCCCTAGAATCCCGTTTCCAGGAGGTGCGTGGAAAAAACTGCAGTGGAATGGAGGGAGGGGAATAGTAAAAAGATCTCATTGAAATGGAGGAGAGACAGGGCAGACCAGTTCCACTCTTATCTGTCTTACCCATTGGCATTTCACACACTATTTGATTTGAAGAAAGGGCACCACTGATAGAAACTGGAATTTGAAAGTCACTGCCTTAAAACCGTCTACCTCTAAACCCCACAGCCCACCTGATCTTGCCCCTGGAGAGAAACAGAGGCAATCTACAAGGTGGCAACAACCCCTGCCAACATTTGACTGTAAAATAGTCAAGATTATTTCCTTTGTATCCTTCTCAAAATATATAAACAGACCTTAAAGGCATTATGTTAAGTGAAATGCACCAGACAGAGAAAGACAAATACGGTATCATCTCGCTTATACATACAATTTTCTAACATCGGACTCATCAAAGTAGAGAGTAGATTGGTGAATGCCAGGGGGAAATGGGGGAGGGAAATTGGGAGTTCCTGATCAAAAGGTACAAACTTACAGTTACAAAATGAATAAGTTACAGGTATCTAATGTACAGCATGGTGACTAGGGTTAATACTGTACTGAATACTTGTAAGTTGCTGGGAAAGTACAGCTTTCAAAACAACAACAAAATGGTAATTATGTGAGATGAAGGATGTATGAACTGACCTTAATACATATATCAAAATTACATTTGATACCTTAAGTATGTTTTCTCTCAAATATATCTCAGTGAAGCTGAAAAATAGATGCTTATCTATAATTGTTATAAAGATTTGTATAAAACTATATATATTTCAGCTTTGTCTTTTGCTTAATTTATCTTAGGTATTTTTTCATGCCATTAAATATAAATCCAGATTATTCTCAATGTACAGAATTTCATTGAAAGACTCTATCATAAATCTGCCTTCTCTTAAAATAATTTTCTAAACCACTGAACAGACAGGCAGGCTATTTTGCTGGGTCAGGAAGAGAAAGCCCTTCCCAACACCTGGAACTGTGGTTTAGAGTTAGTTAGCAGGTCTGATTCCACACCAACCTACCTCTGAGAGCTTAGGGAATGACCAATTAAATACATAGCTTCTGCAGTCGTCATGAACAGACATCTTCGATCCACAGTCAGTGACAAAGCAACTTAATAATCCCAGTTAAACAGTGAAATCTTCCACTGTGGCCTGAGGCACAGCATGTTGGGGCTACTCCTGTCAAATTCTGTGTTTCGTAAAACTGAATCAGTTGCTGGATGGGAATGACTCTAAATGTGCATCAATAGTGTGATGCCTCAACACTTACCTCCTTGAGAATCCTCAGATCTCCCTCCTTGCTGTCAACTGCTTAAATGTTGCTGTATCTACCCGGAGGGGCATCTTGCTTCAATGCAGGTACTGAAAGGAAAAGAGTCTTGGACAAGAACTGTCTCACCAGTGCCATGTTTTCTGAGTCACAGTTTTTGAAGTTCCATTCAAGATGACAAGGAGCCAAGCCTACTTAAACAGCAACCAGAAAGCCCTTGATTGGTACCTTTTTTTTTTTTTTTTAAGTTCAATGTTTCTGGGACCATAAGACTCAAGTACCTTTGAATGAACTGATTTAACAAATAGTGACTTTTGGTTATTTTAAGTGAAAAGGTACCATAACACAAGGGCTGGAAGGGCTAAGCCTCTTCCACTCCTACTAGTCACTGCAAATTCATTCATCCATTTGTCAAACAAGTCATGGCCCTCCCTTGCTTACAACCTTCCAATGACACCCAGTGACATGCTGAGAAAACAGCAGGTGTAAGAGCGATAACACAATAAGCTTTGGGTTCATGAAACAGAAGGAAGACTAGTTTCCCTGATATAGAGAAAAGGAAAAGGCTTGAAATGAGACTGGACAACGAGGCAGGAGCCAGATCATATAGGTTATAGAATATGGTCAGGACATTTTCATTTCAGGTGATTTGGAAAACCACCAGGTGGTTAAATCCAGGGAGGGGCTTGATCCAACATTCTAAAAGTCTGACTTTAGCTTCTCTGTAAAGAATGGCTTGGAAGAATGTACCTGATCCTCATCTTTGGCCCTGCTGATAGGCCCCAGAACTGAAGGAACACAAGTAGACTCATGGCTGCCCAGGGGGCTTTGTCCCTCTCTTTGCCCTAGAGAAGTTCTCTATTAAATATGCACCATTCATTAGCAAACGAGATGAGTTCCAGAGTGGGACAACATCAGCACAAAATCAGTGCCCATTTCAGAGCACCCACGAATGTAACAAACCCTGAAAAAAGAACACAGATTTCACCACTCATGATCCAAATTATACTTATAAAGCATCTGCCAAGTATTATTATTTAGATGATAAGTAACAGTCATGCATGTTGATATGATGTCTTATAGATCTTAGTAAGGACATACCATCTGTTAAAGCCAATATAATGCCAATGATGGTTTCTACTGATGTTCTAGCTCAATGATGGGATGAAAGAAATTCTGTATACTCTCAGCTGATCAGCAACACAGCTTTCTTTTCATGCCATCCTCAATTCAGCAAGCTGCAGAGAGGGGATTATACTAGGATGAGTCAGATGGGAAACTGGGAAGAGTCTGGGCAGAAAAGAGTATCACTTCCACATAGATAAATGCAGCCTGCCCACTGGTGATCAGGGGTTCTCAAGGAGGAAGACAGCTCCAGGTACCCCCACTTCCCTGCAGTTTTCTGGTATTAAATTGAGAACATCCGGACTCTTAGTGGGATGAGGAGACGGGCTCTCCACAATAGCCCCCTCCTCTTGTTACTTGCCCTTCCCATATATCACATCTTCTCCAGGAAGAGAAAACTGCTCCAAGAACATGTCGAACTGAAATGTTTCTGTCTCACCACCTCATCAGAAGTCTGCTGGTGACACCTCATGCGTATGTCTGTTTCTACAGAAAGCGATTCAGTCCTATTAGTGAGAGCACAGACTGCAAGGACATTCTGTGGGTCAAAAGGAAGGAATCGAGAGAAAATGGGGTTATCAAAGAACTCCCTGAATATCTCTCCTCCCATAGTAACATCAAAACCAAGGACAGTGACAAGGAAAGAAGGGCCTCTGTTGGCCTCAACTGTTGGCATTTTGTATCAGAGAAGATCCAGTAGATAGAGATAAGAAAGGACTCTTCCACTGCTTTCCATGGGTGTAATTCAATCCTTATTCTTGACACCTTAAGCTCCTTGACTAAGGCACCAGTCTCCACAGTGCCCTGTGGTAGGTGAATACCTACCGGTATTGTGAATACCGGTTTTCACAATCCACCTTTCAGATATCCACAGTCACCACTTATAAAGGACATTGCTCTCAAGTCGAAGGTAGGTGTCCAGCCACCTGATCAGGGGGCTGGGGTGCACAGCGGAGCCAAATGAGCATAAATCACATTTCAATACTTCTCAGTCACCAGCGATCATGGCAAAGGGGTTTGCAGGCACAACACGGAAAGACAGACAAGGCCCCTGCTTTCCAGTGGGGAAAACAAACAAAAATTAAATGAAGAGGCCAATGACCAGACATGAAATGAACAGTAAACACAGGAACCTATGATTGAAGCGGAGCATTTCATAGACCTCTGTGAAGACAGTAAAACAGAGTAAGAGGATACTCCCAACACCGTGGGCAAGGGGCTTGTAGATGTCACTCCAGGAAAAAGGGTGTTCGCTAGGGTTGCAGTAGCAAAGTACCCAAAACTGGGGGGTCTAAAACAACACAATTCTCTCGCAGTTGTGGAGGCCAGAGGAGACAAACTGAGGTGACAGAAGGGCCACAATCGTACAGTTTCTAGGAGAGGATCTTTCCTTGCCTCGTCCAGCTTCTGGAAGCCAAAGGTGTTACTTTTTTTTTCTGATTGATTGATTGATTGATTTGATGGCACCAAGTCTTAGCTGCAACATGTGGGATCTGGTTCCCTGCTTGTGCTTATGCGCCGTTGCTTCAATCACGTCAGACTCTTAGAGACCCCATGGACCGTCATCCACCAGGCTCCTTGGGCCATGGGATTTTCCCTGATCAGGAACCAAACTCTAGCCCCCTGTGGTGGGAGCATGGACTCTTAGCCAGTGGATCACCAGGGTGGTCTCCAGAGGTGTTCCTGGGCTTGCGCTCTCTATGACAAAGTAACTCCAACCTTTGCCTCCATCTACACGTGGCCATCTTCCCTCTGTATGTCTCTATGCCCGAATTTCCCTTGTCTTATGAGGACATGAGTCACTGGATTAAAACCAGTCCTAAAGGGCTCTTCTGAACTTGATTATATCTGCACAGATTACATAGGCATGCCTTGTTGTACTATGCTTCTTCATTTCATGCTTTGCAAACACCACTTTTTTTTTTTTTAACAATTGGAAGTTTTGTGGCAACCCAGAAGATGGCTCGCACTTCTCAGCAATAAAATATTTAACTCAGAAATGTATATTTTTTTCACTCATAGCACTATTGCACACTTAATAGTCTACAGTATACTGTGAATATAACTTTTATATGCACTGAAAAACCAAAATAATTGTGTGACTGCCTTTACTGTCAAGTTAGCTTTATTTTGATGGCCTGGAACCAAACCTGCTATATTGCTGAGGTTTTGCCAGTATTTTCAAATAAAGTCACATTCAAAGATACTGGAGGTAAGGATTTCTATCTTCCATTGCAGGGAGGAATAGGGGAGGGGTGAGAAAGGGTGACACAATTCAACCCGTAAGAAGCAGTGACATCTGAGTTCAGCTTCACAGCTGCTGGCCTGGTGACAGTTTAGGTGAGGGAGTTGCTTAGATAAGTTCTCCAGAATGAGAAACACATGTGATGATGTCATAAGTCATTTGAAGCAAGATGCCAAACTGATGAGAAAATAATCATGAATATGAGGAAAGCTGTCTTCACAGCTCCCTATGGTAGCATTACTTGCAGTGACGAAATAGAAATTCACATGAGTAACAATCAGGAAAGGATACAGGGAGCTGAAGCTTCTGTTCTGAAGATAGCCAAGTTGATATTTGTGAAAAAATACACAGAATAATGGGGAAATGCATATGATATGTTAAATTAAAAAGTGGGGCACATTTTATGTATTTTAATTAAATGATGCCAATATGCACATACATAGCAGACTATCAGAATTACCATCAACTGACATCATCATGGTTGTAAAGTTGTTGAGAGTAGGAATTTCATTCTTTTCTTTAATTTCTGGATATTTGGGTTAACATTCTTTTTTTATGATGAAATTTTCATAGGAAAAAAAGTGCAATTTCAAACAAATTGTTATGACATATTTAAAAATAACAGTCATGTGTGTGCTATAAAATCTACTTAATCCCAGCATCTTGTTATATGCACTTCAGATTTATTTTCCAAGAAATAAAGCATTACAGTTATCACTGAAGCCCCCTGTGGAAAGATGATGTTTTCAAATCAAGCATTCAAGGCAAAGAAAAATTTCTTACAATATTCTTAAAGCAACGTGGCTTTGTGAAATGAATGCAGTTGTCATCCGCTTTATGAAACAGAGACGCTTCCACTGCAGTTGAAATTATTTCTTGAAGGGTAAAACTATTGTTTCCCAGAACAAAATGGCTTTTACTCTACTATAAGAAAGCTTATATACTATTCAATTTCCCACATTTTAGGAGAAATATTTTGAGGCCATGCCATGCACCAGGATTTTAACAACAGTTGCCCGACCAGGGGTCAAAACCCGTGCCCACTGCATCAGGAGCATGGAGTCTTAACCACTGGACCACCAGACGTAGTGCCTGCCCAGATAATGACTGGACTGTGTCTATGTTTTAAGGAAAAAAGAGTAGAGGTTAATGAAAAGGGTTGGGGTAAGGCTGAAAAGACTTTCAAGCTCACAATCACTTGGTGATCAACAGTCTCACCAACCGAAACAAAGAATTTGTGTCCAGGGGTAATTTTCTTTGTATTTGGGCAAAACTGTGTGTCAAATAAATGTCTTTTTAAAATATCTCATTCTCTAAATAGATTCATCAAACATTTCAATAAAAAATAAATAAATAAATTACTCTCATCTGATGATACAATAAAACGTATCTCACCTAGAGAGGAAGTGAATTTAAGAATCAATTCTCGAGACTGTTCATGCTCAATTTAAAATGAGAAAGGTGAAGTGGGTACCTTTCTGCGTTATCAGATCCAAGTACTTGTGTTCTGATGAAGTTAGCCCTCAAGCAAAGCGAACACATCCATTGCTTTTACCTACTTATTTCTCTAAATATGGTCCAGGTAAGATTTTATGCTATTTTGTGTCTTTTAAAGCCAGTTTTATAAAAGCAGTAAATCAAAACAGTCCGATGTTTCAAAATATATTAGAGAAGTATATTGCAAACTTCTTCTATTGTTCCTGGTTAGTTGGTATTTAGTGCTCCAGATGAATAAATATTTAGTTGACTGACCTTTACCGAGTCATAGGCTCTTTCTACCTCAGTTTATTTCATCTGAAAATTAGAGATCAACACACCTGCCGAGTGTGTGGGGAGGATCAAGTAGTGTAGAGAACATGAAATGTCTTTGTAAACTGCTAAGAGTTGCAGGAATACAAGTTATTTCTAAAGGTGGCAATGAGTATCAGGCAACGGAAAAACCCTACCTAGCAATCTCCAAGATCTTAAACTTTATCATAAGCCATCATACACTGAAAATGATACTGTTGATCACTTCTTAAGTTTTTGTTTCCCAGAAAATAAAGGTCTTACCATCACTTTATTATGTAGAATCAAACATCAAATAGTAGGAATTTAAATATCTATTCTTGACAGTCTCACTTGGCAGTATTCTAATTTTCTCAATCATTTAACCTTCTGAAAACCAGAAATTACTGATAAAGACATTCTCTATTCAGCTGTCAACAGAGTTCCCCTACAGGCATCTTCAGCCCAAAAACAAAACCAAGAGTTCTTACTTTGAGAGGCAAACCATATGAAAGTTGAACCAAGAAATATGTCTTTAAAATTGAATGTTTTTCCACCAACCTCATGTTTGATTTAAAACTGTGGAAGATACACATTCAAAAGAAGCCTTCTTCCAAAACAGCCACCTTGTGTGGCTTCCTATTTGTTCCAATATGATTTCTTCTGCTTGGTGCAATTTTGGAGTTTTCTCATTCTGAAATCAGTTGTTTTTAAATTTATGGAACCTTAGGCTCTTTAGTGTCCCATCAAGTCAAATCATTCTTCATACTCAACAACTTGGTCAGGAGTGACTTGTGACCATGTCATGTCTGATAATCTAACTCACCTGCAAAGGATGACAATTTGCCACCCTTGCCAGTGTACAAAAGCATATGCTGCAGGATCGAGACATAACGCCCTAAGGGAAACTGCAGAAATATATTGCTCAACGTCAGCATCTTTAGAAAATGTGATTACCTGCTGCCAACAAAGAACAGAAGTCCACAACTGGATACATAAGATCTAAATGTGTTTATTAAATATTGATCAGAGCAACCATTCTAAAACCATCTTTGCAAATAATGTCTAAGAAAATGCTTACGATAAAATAGTACCTTGAAAGAAAAACAGAGTAGAAACTGTGTATTTGTTCTTTCAGATAACCATTATTTATTGAACCTTTGTGTGTAAGACCTGCCTGGTGGCTCAGACGGTAAAGAATCTGCTATAGTGCAGAAGACCCGGGCTTGATCCCTTGGTTGGGAAGATCCCCTGGAGAAGGGAATGGCTACCTGCTCCAATATTCTCGCCTGTGAAATCCTGTGGACAGAAAAGCCTGGCCGGCTACAGTCCATGGGGTCGCCAAGAGTCAGACACGACTGAGTGACTAACAGTGTAGTCAACATGTTTAGTCATATACCAATTTTGCTTAAAAATAGACTGATAAACAGTTCACGCTTGACACAATATTCCAGGCTCTGTGTTAATAAGCATGTAAGTAATTTATCATTCAATCTGTGTTACAACAATACAAGAAAGTGCTATTACACCAATTTTATAGATAAGTAAATTGAGGCACAGATCAATTAAGTAACTAGACCAACATAAAGAGACACAGGGGTAGAGCCAGTCCTGGAATCTAGGTCTTTTCCCTCTTACCTAACTCTGTGGTTATTCTGTTGTACCCACATGACACTATTCCCCTATATCAAGGATAATCTCCTTCACCCATTTTTCACAAATTTAAAATAACCCAGAAGATTTTTCTACCTGAGCAAAACGGTGACACATTTGAGAACAGCAAGATCCAAACTTGATTCCTAAGAACCACATCAGTGTTTACGCCTTTCTTTGATAAAACTTTAACAAATAATCCCAGTAACTCTGGCACCTACTCAAAATTCTATCTTGTTTAATTTCTTACGCTGTGCTTTTCTCTGCCCACCAACTTCCCAATACAGCCCCAAAGCCCCAGTGAGCCAAGATTCACTTGGGTATCCTTCATTAGCATTTTAAGTAAGGATCAGATTTTCTCTAACTTAAATCATCATGCAGAGAACAGGAGATTAAAACCTGAAGTTACAGATGCAGATCTGATAACAGTTTGTATTAATTGAGGTAATGTGAGCTGCCATAGCAGATAAACCCTGAAATCTCGATGAAGGACTAGAACAGAAATTTATTTCCTTCTCATGGATAGCCCATTGTTGGTGTATCTGATAGCCTTCAATATGGCCCTCCATGCATCAGGACCACTTCATTTTTGTTTGTGGCCCCATCTTCCTCTATCCCTTCAAGCCTTTCATATTGAAATAGCAAGGGAAGACCATGGAGAAGGCAAGCTTGCTTTTTAATCACTTTAGGAAAGATACACACCACTTCTGCTCACATTTCATTGATTAAAACTGGTCTTACAGTCCTGCCTAATGCACAGGATGATGGGAAATGTAATCCTGGGTAGGAAACATGACTCTTCTGAGGTCAAGTTATATGTTTGCCGCACAACCAGATGGTACAGAAAATTACAGCAGAAAGATATACAAATGTAATCAACATGCAAGCGAGAGTAAAAATGAAATATCAGAATAAAGGCTGGAAAAACTAGGATCTATAAGTAATATAAGTTATTGAAATGGGCAAGAAAGAACATCTGGGCTGCCTGAAAAGGTAACATTAAAAGAAAGTGAAAATAGAACTATCATATGATTCACCCCTGGGCTTATACTTGGAGAGTATCATAATTCCAAAAGATCCATGCACCCCAGGATTCACCGCAGCACTATTTAAAACAACCAGGACATGGAAGCAACCTAAATGTCCATCAACAGAAGGATGGATAAAGAAGGCATGGTACTTTAGACATTAAAAGGAAAGGAATGAAATTGTGCCATTTGCAGAGACATGGATAAGACCATGTTATACATACATACATACAGACCATTATACAGAGTGAAGTAAGTCAGAAAAACAAATATATATGAATGTGTATATGTGGGATCTAGAGAAATAGTACAGATGAACCTATTTGCAAAGCATAGAGACAAAGATGTACAGAACAAACATATGTACACCAAGGGAGAAAAAGGAGGGTGGGATGAATTGGGAGGTTGGAACTAACGGATATACACCACTATATATAAAATATATAACTAATGAGAACCTATTGTATACCACAGGGAACTCTACTCAATGCTCTGTGGTGACTAAATGGGAAGGAAATCCAAAAGAGAGGGATATATGTGTGTGCATGTGTGTGTTTACACACAAATCCAGATAGATCATTCACTATTCCGTACAGCAGAAAATAATACAACATTGTAAAACAACTATACTCCAATAAAAAATTTTTAAATAAAACCTACATTCAGTTCACCTTTAAAAAAACAAAGAAAATGGAAAAAAAAAAAAAAAGATTCTTAAGTGAAACTGTTTGAAAAGAGGGAAGAGCTGAGATCATAACAGATTCAATCAATAATATGACAAAGGAAACTAAGTCCATTTAAAGCAACATCCTGTTTCCAGAAACTGCTCACCACTTTACACACCGAGATGTGGAACACATTTAATTGCTGTTTTGTCAGAAGCCCTAATTCTCTTAATTGTGTTGTGAAAACAAAACTACTGAAGAAAATCTTTTTGAAAAGCCCTCAAAGAAAAATTAATATTCATACACAGCTGTCCATCTGAAACCACGCAAGGTTGAAGTCAATAATTAGCATGGCCAGAAGAGTTCCAGAAAGTGGACTTATTTTGAGAATTATTTTCATACAAGGCTTTCTCTCTTGAATAAACCTGCTGGGCACATAGAAAATGAAATCAGTGAGATAACTTAGCAAATCCTATTCTCATATGTAAGGAGTTTGTCATTCTGGGGACACCAACCATCTGAACTTGGGTTTTACCCAATTAAATAAGCAGAAAGTGAAAGTGTTAGTAGCTTAGTCTTGTCCGACTATTTGCGACCCCATGGACAATAGCCTGTAAGGCTCCTCTGTCCATGAAATTCTCCAGGCAAGAATACTGGAGTGGGCAACCATTCCCTTCTCCAGAAATAAGCAGAAGTTAAGCTATTAAGCTATTTTTAAACTTCCTATTACTTAGAGCCAAACTGAGTATGGTTCTGTGAGTCACAAATCTCAGACTTTTTAGGGATGAAGAAAAAGATGAAGAACAACTTGGCCTGATTTCACCTGATTCTCTATTTTCCAGATGAGGAATAGAGGCTTCGAGATAATACATGACTTGATCAAAGTACAAAAATAATTATTGATGAAACTAGGTCTGCACCTTAGGTCTGTTGACCAAGGACTATCCATTAAATCACCACCCATACTGCTTGTATGCATGCTCAGTCATGCCCAACTCTTTGCGACCCCATGGACTATAGCCCGCTGGTCTCCTCTGTCCATGGGATTTCCCAGGCAAGAATACTGGAGTGAGTTGCCACTTCTTGCTCCAGGGGATCTTTCCAATCCAGAGATCGAAGCTGCATCTCCTATATCAGCAGGCAGATTCTCTTCCACTGACCCTAGCCTTGACCTAAGACCACTCCCACGAAAAGCTCCATGCAAAGCAACATTAGCTACTCCTAAAATGATGGGAAATACAGGTTGAATATGGGTCCTTGATACAACCTTGAGACATATGAATCTCACAACAATCATCAGGCCAATGAAAATAGTAACAAATACCAGACAATGGGCCAGAATGTGGAAGAGAAGACTAGGAGGCAGCTTATGCCAGAGAAAATGGGGGGCTTTAGGAGAACACACAGACCTAGAGATGGCAAGCATCAGGTAATTCGTGATGTGCACTGATCATAGTGTCTGGTCTAACTTTGTTCCTGCACTAAATGGACACAGATTCTGCTCTACAGCCTGGGATTCCTCCAGTTATTACTGTTTGGGGAAGCTACGTCACTGTTTATAATCTGTGGTGTTCCTGTATTCAACCATCCATTCCACGGGGCTTTTCTGAATGTCCACTGGGAGCCAGTGGTCAGGTGTAAAAAAGCAAATGATGAACAACACAAACTCTGATTCTGAGATGCTCACAGTAGACTAGAGAAAGGAGGTACAGAAAAATAGCATCATATTGTCTGATTTTCCTATGTGCTCTCAAGTAGAAGTACAGGACTTGACCAAAGTGCTCAAGAGAAAGGCTATATTTCAACATCCAGGATCCCCTGGGCAAACCACTCATCTACTAAGAACTTAAGACTTCAAGACAGGAAACTGCATGGTTTATAAAGTTACCCACTCAAAGCGTGGTCTGCACCCTGGCAGCATATGCAACATCTCAGAGCTTGTTTAAAAGGTCAGACTCTCCAGCCCAGCTCCAGATATAATGAATCAGGATCTACATTCTAACATGATCTCCAAGTGATATACACATGTGTTCAAGTGTGATATGCTCCACTCTATATTGGAGGACTGTACTAGGGTACTATTATTGCAAATGACTATGTCTGAGAGGCGATTTGTCAGTCAGGATTTTTTGTTTTTTAAGTTATGTTTATTGAGGAATTTTCAGAGAGTAAAATCCATCCTTTCCAGATAGGTAAGTTGATGATTTCTACAAACATATACAGTCATATAACCTCTAGCACCATCAAAATATAAGATAACTGTGCCCCTAAAATGTATCTTTGTGCCTTTTTGCTGTCTATACCTTGCCCCTAACCCCAATCACTAGAAATCACTAATCTAGGTTCCATGTCTACAGTTTTGCCTTTTTAGGGGTGTCATATACATGGAGTAAGACAATATAGAGTCTTTTGTGTCCCGTTTCTGTGACATTACACAGTACCTATGAAATCCATTGATTTTGTTGGAAACATCCGTAGTTATGTTCTTCTAATTGCCAAAGAAAGAAAGACAGTGTTAAGTCACATCTGACTCATGCGAGTCCATGAACTGTAGTCTGCCTGGCTCCTCTGTCCATGGGGTTCTCCAGGCAAGAATACTGGAGTGGGTTGCCATTTCCTTCTCCAGGGGAATTTCTCGACCCAGAAATTGAACCCAGGTCTCCTGCACTGTGGGCAGATGCTCTACCAACTGAGCTACGCGGGAAACCCATCTAATTGCCAAGTAGTATTCAATTGTAGGAAAGTAACACCATTTGTTTAGCCATGCCTCCGATGATAAACATCTGGAATGTCTCCAACTGAGGGTATTATGAGTAGGAGTACAGGTCTTTGTGTGGTACATGTCTTTATCTTAGGTAAATAACTAGGAGTGGAATTCCCAAGACATTTGGAAAGTGTATGCTTAACTTTATAAGAAATTGCCACAAGAGTTCAAGAGGAGGCAGAGAAAGATCCTGAACTCAAGACTCCCCCACAGACACAACAAAGCTACAATTACCTTACATAAAAATTATCTCTGGGTGAAAACTGGATGAATACAACCTCTACAAAAAGGGTGAAGAGACAGAATCAAGATGGGTAGGAGAGGCAGAAAATGGTCTCATCAAAGGCAAAACCACACCCCAACAGTACTGATCCACAATCCAAAGTGATCACATAGGTATGAGTCTTATTGCTGAGAAGTGAGGTCTGTGAGCTACACGTCAGGAATGCTGACTCCTAGAACTCCTAGATACTGCAGAGGAGGGATGAGCCCCCAAAATACTTGGATTTGAAAATCAATTTGGCTTTGAAAATTAATGGGTAATATGCTCAGGAAAACTAAAAAAACTGCAGGGGACAACAACAAAACACCTCTTTAAGAGCCTGCATGCTGACTCATTTGACCTGAAAATCAGTGTAAAAATACCACATTTAAAAGTGCATGAATCAGGGGGGTCCAGTGGTTAAGAATCTGTACTTCCATTGCAGGGGACATGGGTTTGATCCCTGGTCAGGGAATTAAGAATCCACAGCCCATGTGAAACAGTCAAAATAAATAAATAAACAAACCTTTTCATTCTAACCTTTAAAAAAAAGCACATGAACCATAGGTGAAGGGGATCCACTACTCATCTAATTCTTCACAAATTCTTTCAAAAAAACTGATGAGGAAGGAAGGCTTCCAAACACATTTTAGGAAGCCAGCATTACCCAGATAACACAGCCAGCAAAGACATTACACACAAAAAATTATCAGCCAGTATCTTTAATGAACATAGAAAAGTCCCCCAAAATACAGTTGACTCTGAGCAATACAGGTTTCAGCTTCATGAGTCCTCTTATACACAGATTTTTCAATAGTAAATACTACAGGGCTACAAAATTCAAAGTTGGTTGAATTCATGGATACATAACTATAGCTATGGAAGGCTACCTGTAATTTATACACAAAGTTTTGACTGTGCTGAGGGTCAGTACTTCTAGCTTTGCGTTATTCGAGAGACAACTATGTCAGCAAACTGAATTCCACAATAAAATTCAGTATTAAAATGATCATACCACAGTCAAGTAAGATTTATTTCAAGGATGCAAAGATGTTTCAACATTTATACGTCAATGTGATACACCATACTAACAAAAGGAAAGATAAAAATTGCAAAATCTTCTCAATAGGTGTAGGAAAAAAAGCACCCAGTGTTTTCAAGTACAAGCCACAATAATCAGGCAAGAGAAAAGACATCAAAAATGCAAAAGAAGAAATAAAACTGGCAGTATAGCAGAGCACATGAACTGCACAGAGAGAGTCCTAAAGGCCACACACACACACACACACACACACACTCGTGGAGCGAATAAATAAATTCTTCTAGTAATTAAGACTAGAACTTCCATATGACCCATCCAATCCACTTCTGGGTTTTTTCCAAAGAAAACAAAAACAATAATTTGAAAAGGTATATGCAGGAAGTCAAGAAATACCTGGAGTAACAGGCAAATTTGGACTTGGAGTACAGAACGAAGCAGGGCAAAGGCTAACAGAGTTTTGCCAAGAGAACGCACTGGTCAGAGCAAAGACCTTCTTCAAACAACACAAGAGAGGGCTCTACACATGGACATCACCAGATGGGCAACACCGAAATCAGATCGATTATATTCTTTGCAGCCAAAGATGGAGAGGCTCTATACAGTCAGCAAAAAGAAGACCGGGAGCTGACTGTGGCTCAGATCATGAACCCCTTATTGCCAAATTCAGACTTAAATTGAAGAAAGTAGGGAAAACCACTAGACCATTCAGATATGACCTAAATCAAATCCCTTACAATTATACAGTGAAAGTGACAAATAGTTTTCAAGAAATTAGATCTGATAGGCAGAGTGCTTGAAGAAATATGGACAGAGGTTTGTGATATTGTACAGGAGGCAGGCAAGGATCAAGACCATCCCCAATAAAAAGAAATTCAAAAAGGCAAAATGGCTGTCTGAGGAGGCCTTATAAATAGTTGAGAAAAGGAGAGAAGCTAAAGGCAAAGGAGAAAAGGAAGGATATATCCATTTGAATACAGAGTTCCAAAGAATAGCAAGGAGAGATAAGAAAGCCTTCCTCGGTGATCAATGCAAAGAAATAGAGGAAAGCAATAGAATGGGAAAGACTAGAGATCTCTTCCTGAAAATTAGAGATACCAAGGAAGCATTTCATGCAAATATGTGCACAATAAAGGTCAGAAATGGTATGGACCTAACAGAAGCAGAAGATATTAAGAAGAGGTGGCAAGAATACACAAAAGAATGAACCAAAAAGATCTTCACGACCCAGATAATCACAATGGTGTGATCACTCACATAGAGCCAGACATCCTGGAATGTCAAGTCAAGTGGGCCTTAGGAAGCAGCACTATGAACAAAGCTAGTGGAGGTGATGGAATTCCAGTTGAGCTATTGCAAATCCTAAAAGATGATGCTTTTCAAGTGCTGCACTCAATATGCCAACAAATTGGGAAAACTAAGCAGTGGCCACAGAACTCGAAAAGGCCAGTTTTCATTCCAATCCCAAAGAAAAGCAATGCCAAAGAATGGTCAAACTACCGCACAATGCACTCATCTCACATGCTAGCAAAGTAATGCTCAAAATTCTCCAAGCCAGGCTTCAACAGTATGTTAACCATGAATTTATAGATGTACAAGCTAATTTAGAAAAGGCAGAGGAACCAGAGATCAAATTGCCAACATCCACTGGATCATCAAAAACAAGAGTTCCAGAAAAACATCTACTTCTGCTTCATTGACTATGCCAAAGCCTTTGACTGTGTGGATCACAACAAACTGGAAAATTCTTAAAGAGATGGGAATACCAGACCACCTGACCTGCCTCCTGAGATATCTGTACGCAGGTCAATCAAGAAGCAACAGTTAGAACTAGACATGGAACAGCAGACTGGTTCAAAATTAGGAAAAGAGTACATCAAGGTTATATTATCACCCTGCTTATTTAACTTACAGGCAGAGTACATCATGAGAAATGCCAGACTGGATGAAGCACAAGCTAGAATCAAGATTGCCGGGAGAAATATCAATAACCTCAGATATGCAGAAGACACCACCCTTATGGCAGAAAGCGAAGAGGAATTAAAGAGTCTCTTGAGGAAAGTGAAAGAGGAGAGTGAAAAAGTTGGCTTAAAATTCAACATTCAGAAAACTAAGACTATGGCAGCTGGTCCCATCATTTCACGGCAAATAGAAGGGTAAACAATGGAAACAGTGGCAGACTTTATTTTTTTGGACTTCTAAATCACTTCAGGTGGTGATTGCAGCCATGAAATTACAAGACGCTTGCTCCTTGGAAGAAAAGCTATGACCAACCTAGACAGCATATTAAAAAGCAAAGACATTACTTTGCCAACAAAGGTCCATCTAGCCAAAGCTATGGTTTTGCCACATACTATGAATGGATGTGAGAGTTGGACTATAAAGAAAGCTGAGCACTGAAGAATTGATGCTTTTGAACTGTGGTGTTGGAGAAGACTCTTGAGAATCCCTTAGACAGCAAGGAAATCAAACCAGTCAATCCTAAAAGAAAGCAGTCCTGAATATTCATTGGAAGGACTGATGCTAAAGCTGAAACTTCAATACTTTGGCCGCCTGATGTGAAGAACTGACTCATTTGAAAAGACCCTGATGCTGGGAAAGATTGAAGGTGGGAGGAGAAGGGGTCGACAGAGGATGAGATGGTTGGATGGCATCACCAACTCAATGGACATGAGTTTGAGTAAACTCTGGGAATTGGTGATGGATAGGGAAGCCTGGGATGCTGCAAATCATGGGGTCACAAGGAGTCAGAAACGACTGAGTGACTGAACTGAACTGATATGTACCTCTAAGTTCACTGCAGCATTATTTATAACAGCCAAGAAATGGAAACAGCCTAGGGATTGTTGTATCAAGTTTTCAGTGATTGATGAATGAATAAAGAAGATGGAATAAGGGAATAGTACTCAGCCACATAGGAGAATGAAATCCTGCCATCTGCAACAACATGGATGGGCCCTGAAAGTACTACACTAAGAGACATAAGTCAGATAGAAAAATAGAAATACCATATGATTTCACTGATATGTGAAATCTAAAAAACAACAACAACAACAACAAAAAACAACCAAAATCAAACAAAAACAAAAGCATAGATGAAGAGGTAAGATTATCGATTACCAGAGGGGAATAGAATTGGGGAATGAGAAAAATGGGTGAAGAAGGTCAACATTATGGTGATGGATGGTAATTAGACTACAGTGCAAACACTCTGTAAAGTACAGATGTCAAATCACAACGCTATACATTTGAAATCTTTTAAAAAGCAATTTTCTCCAATTAAAGAATAAATTTAAAAAATAAAACAACAAAAATAGCAGAAGAAAGAAAACAAACTGCCACAGCCTTCCAAATTAGCTGTAGAAGGGTTGCTGTTGATGAGGTAGGATTTTAAATGATGAAAATTTTATCAGCTAAACATGGAGATGTGAAAGAACATGATAGACTCAAGGAATGAGAACTATTTCAGTAGGGGAAAACTGCAGGGTGGCAGTGGAGGAACAGCTGGAAATAATACAGGCAAAACACATTGTATGGACATCTCTCAACTGCTCTCAACTCCACGTCATCATGAGTTCGGGATGCTCAGTTTTGTGGATTATAAAGATCACCTGATTGTTTTTATTTATCTTCCATATTTTTACCATCTCATAAACAGGTAAACACCAATTCTCCAAGAGTGAGGCAAAAGGGTTTATCTACACACTTTAAACTCTGCTGCTTAGCTAGAATAATGAAGCACAGACAATGCACATTATTTATAAGGTGGCTAAACCCTCAAAGGACAGATGCTGAAGCTGAAACTCCAATACTTTGGCCACCTCATGAGAAGAGTTGACTCATTGGAAAAGACCCTGATGCTCGGAGGGATTGGGAGCAGGAGGAGAAGGGGACAACAGAGGATGAAATGGCTGGATGGCATCACTGACTCGATGGGCATGAGTTTGGGTAGACTCCAGGAGTTGGTGGTGGACAGGGAGGCCTGGCGTGCTGCAATTCATGGGGTTGCAGAGTCAGACATGACTGAGTGACTGAACTGAACTGAACCTCTCAAAGGTTTAGCCAGGAGGAGCAGGGGCCCATCGTGACCCACCTGCTGATAAGCTCAGAACTGCTCCCTATTCTGGCTCATCTGCCTTGCCTCTGGGAATATGATTTAAAAATAGAAAAAAGTCAAAATCTTTTTCTTCCTCAGAAAGTATTTCCTAGGGCTCCTCAGCCTACATAAGCTCAGTCTCTAGAAAATCAAATGTTCTCAAGTAGCAGAGGAAATACTGGTCTCCAAGATGTTTAGTAGGCTGGGCTCATGTTGAAATATGTTAGCCTCTTTTTTCATTCTTTTCTTTTGTTGAGCACTATTTAGACTGTGTTGACTCAGGAAGGACAGCATTGCTCCACAGGGTCTGATAGACCTCTACCTTTTCTCTCTAGATTCTTTTTTTATAAATATCAACATGCTGAGTCCCGGACATTTCATCCAGAGTTTGCTCCCTGTATTTTATCTTACAGGCAGGGATGTCAGGTAATTGCGGAGCCTTGGCATTCATTATGCAGCCACTTGTACTAGCACTCTTCTGCGATGGGACTGAACCTAAAATAATGAATTCAGTGAGATTATTATTTGAGACGCAGTGTCTCACTAGGGACAGGTGAGAACTAAACCCATCTAGAGCTTCCTAGGTCGCACTAGTGGCAAAGAATCCGCCTGCCAATACAAGAAACATTAAGAGACTCGGGTTTGATTCCTGGGTCATGAACATCCCTTGAAGGAGGGCACGGCATCCCACTCCAGTATTCTTGCATGGAGAATCCCATGGACAGAGGAGCCTGGCAGGCTACAGCCCATAGGGTCACAAAGAGTTAGACACGACTGAAGTGACTTAGCACAGGGCATCACAACCCCGCCCATCTTCAGATACCCTTTAAGGAGTTCTCAGTTCCTAAGAACGAGCTACTTCCTTCAGTGGTCATGAATGGCAAACCCAATCATGTTCTGGTTATATCCTGTGATTTTCCTACAGGCTCTCAAGCAATACAGATCCTGACCAAGTTCATCAAGATAAAGGCAACAATTAACATCTGGGGACTATATGGGATCCCCAATTACTTTTCAAGACATAGGGCTTTGCTGGTGCCTCAGACAGTAAAGAATCTGCCTACAATGTGGGAGATCTGGGTTCGATCCCTATGTTGGGAATATCCCATGGAGGAGGGCATGGCAACCCACTTCAGTATTCTTACCTGGAGAATCTCCACGGACAGAGGAGCCCGGAGGGCTGCAGTCTATGGGGTCACAAAGAGTTGGACATGACTGAGAGACTATCACTCTCACTGTCAATGTCTTCCAAGATGTAAGTTTCCAAACTAAGAAAATGCATGATGTGGTATAAGGCTGCTTGCTCAATGGCTGCAGCTCAAGCATTACATGGAAACTTGTTAAAAGTACAGAATATCCATTTCTATTCCAGATCTAGGGGATCGTGCTCTCCATTTTAACAAGTTTCTAAGTGGTGTATGTGGACATTCAAGTTTGGTACAGCGGCTCAAGTCTAACAGCTATCTCAGATGTTGACAAATTTCAGATATATAACCCAACTTGGCAACTATAGGACTGCTCTTCTCACCTGTCAAATGGGGATAATTATCCCTGTATCAGGATTGTTGTGGAAATTAAATGAGATGTCTAAAGTGAACATGTAGCCTATGTGACCAGGGGCATGAAATTATTGAACAAGAATGACGCTCTGGGTCTATGTGGCTTTTGTGCTCTAAGTGCATGCTAAGTTGCTTCAGTCACATCCAATTATTTGCCACACTAAAGACTGTAACCTGCCATGCTCCTCTGTCCATGGGATTCTCCAGGCAAGAATACTAGAGTGGGTTGTCATGCCCTTCTCCAGGGGATCTTCCCAACCCAGGGATTGAACCCACGTCTCTTATGTCTCCTGCATTGGCAGGCAGGCTCTTTACCACCAGCGCCATCTGGGATGTGGCTTTCAGGGAATATTACTGGTCTTACACAGGAAGTGTCATGGCACTTTGCCATGTGAGATCCATTTTTCAGCCCCACCTCCAAACAGGAAGTGACTTTTCCTGCACAGAAGGGAGTCTGAAAAGAAATGAGAATTCTGAACAGAAATAAGTGGAATAACAAGGCAAAGAAAAGAAAGGACAGGAGGGTGTAAGAGTCAACACTGAGGAGAAAAGAAGAATATAGAAAGAAATGGGAAGAAGGAATAAATAAATCCTGGCCCTCTGCATCCCAGGACTGTACTTTCTCACTCTTTTCCAGTGACTTATGACTCACTGAGTGAATTTATTTTTTACCTAAATGTTTAGAGGATCTATTGACCCCTAACATTCTCTTCAGATCATTTCTCTCTTGCCAGTGATAGTCATACAGATTTCCAGCAAAGATATTGTCTTTATCAGTTCTGTTCAAGGAGTTCTTCAGCATGGTCCATTCACAAGAACACTTTGGAAAGAGTCACTTTGGAAAATTCTAGAAGTATGTTGGGAGAAGCACCCGAGTCACTGGAAGAAAATTCCAGAAATATATTAGGCAAAAAAGATTCAGCCTGAAACATCAACTACTTTCTCTGTTATAGACTGGTGTGAACACTGGAGGCTGAGATGAGCTCTCCAAATCCTAGCCTCCCAGTCTGTGAAATGAGCAGACTGGGCTACCTGTTATCTTCTGCTCTTTCCGGGCTTCAGGATCATATCATTTTAACTGTGACACACACCTCGCGATTTTCTAAGACTGTGTAGAGACTAGCATGATGCTATCCAAACAGAAAGGACCTCTGGAAAAAAATAAAGAAACAAGCATGGCTGAGAATAGATGGGGGGCGGGGAGTGCCGTGGAAGGGAGGAGGTCAGATGGAGGTACAGGACGATGGAGCTGACTGTTGTCCAGGAGGGTACGGAGTTATCTAAACAGATGGGCATGAATATTACCAGCTAGGAACAATTCCTATTGCATTCCACGTGATGAGCAAGGGTTGCTGCCCCAGCTGTGCCGGCAGCTGTCTGCCATGAGGCTATATACCCAGCTAAATGGGAAATCTTTTCTGGAATTGATGAGCCATACTCAGGCAGCAGCCAGAGCTCTAAAGCTCCCCATCAATCACTTGGCCTCTACCACACTCCTTTCCTTGAATTAAACAAACAAATGCAAAAGGATCTGAACTTCGTTAAGTCCTTTCCCCTCCAGTTTGTGTCCCAGCCACACCACCTTTCAATCAAAATACTTCCCCTCTCTGTAAGATATGCAATTTCCAGTTGACATGTGTGGTATCTGAAATGAGGCAGTGTAGTAAGCACAGTTAAATCAGATTTCAGGGAATGACCTTAATCTTTGAGTAAGAAAAGCACCAGCAAACTAGTAATCTAGGTTCAGAGAATTTCAGCATGGGAAGACCCCTGCGGATGCTCAGCTTCAAGCCTCATCACTTTACAAATGAAGAAAGAGGGATCAAGGTCACGCCATGTATTGGCAGAAGGACTGACGCTGGAATTCAAGTCACATTAACAACACTTTAGGTCTGCTTCTACCACTCTTATTAAAGTGCATGATGTTAGCAAGCTGCTTGTAAATTTTGGAGACCAATCCCTTGCTGGTCACATTATTGGCAAATATTTTCTCCCATTCTGTGGGCTGTGTTTGTCATGCTGAGTGAAGTAAGTCAGACAGAGAAAGAGGAATATCGTATATGCAGAACCTAAAACAAAATGACACAAAAAACTTATTTACAAAACAGACTCACAGAGAATGAACTTATGGTTACCAGGGGAGGAAAGGATATGTGGGACAGACATGTACACACTGCTATATTTAAAATGGATAATCAACAAAGACCTACTGTATAGCACAGGGAACGCTGCTCAATAATATGCAAATACCTAAATGGGAAAAGAATTTGAAAAAGAATGGATACATGTGTGTGTTTGTATGTGTGTATCACTGTTGTACACTTGAAAGTATCACAACAGTGTTAATCAACTATACTCCAATATAAAATAGAAGTTTTAAAAAGTGTATTTCACCTTCTCTTTGAAGCCTATGTCGGTATATTCATGGTGCTGTGTGGTCTTTTGAGTCCTCATCTAAGCAGATTTATGATATTTTTTCACTGAGTGGCTGACACCTAACTGAAAGCACTTTTACCCTACTGTTACGCTGTTTTCCATTTTTTTGCCTTTAGAATTTACCTGCAACAAACTTTTTATGTGCCTTTATATCAGCTGGTTTTGTGCACATTTTGAGTCGGTTCCTCTCTCTAAATTCCCAAAACTAACAATTTTGGTTTTGTTTTGTTTTTTTTATTATAAAGAACTCTCTGAAATTATATTTATTGTAAGGACTACTTAAGTTACTGCAGTCATATACACAGACCTGGGTTTATCAGACTCAGAATTCTTCCACACAAACACAAAAATACATATATGTGCTCAAAAGAAATAAAATGCAATATTGTCTCTCTTGGAGACAATAACTGAATATATTTGGATCAAACTCTTTTCAGAGGCATATTCAAGCACAAGGGAAGAAGGGGGCCTGTAAGGAATTTGATAGCTTTGGGTTAAAGGAAAGAATAGTGCAGACAAATGCAATATGGCTCAGAAAAGGAACAAAATGTCTGAGGATCAGATTTACAGGGAAAGATCTAAAAGTAATACATATGTATAGCTTGACTCCGTTATAAAAAGGACACTCCAACAGCCTCTAAGCTTGAAGTAAACAACAAAGCAGCAAAGAGACACTTTCTCTGTTTTGCATTTCATCCACTTGCTTAAAAATTAAAAGAAGGTTCTAGAACACATTTCCCTCTACTCCCCTGAGCTCGCTCCTTTAATATTAAACTTAATTATTTGGTTTAAAGAAGAAAGAAGGACGAGCAAGAGTCATTCTCTCACTCATGAATGAATCATATTAATATCTGCTCTTTCCAATCTCTTTCCTTTTTCCCCTGCCCAGCTATCACCTGAGAGGACAACACACAGTTATCGCTTCACTACAGAGGTTCACAGTCTGACAAATATGGAATTCCTCTTTCTTCCTTTTCTTTCCGGTTCTCCTGATGGCCCATGTGTAGATGGTGGGACAGGTTGGCCTGCTTCATACTCAGCAGAGGAGGCAAGGTGAATGCACTTGCCTCATGGAACATGTCTTTTATATGACATCTGAAAAGCCCATCAATAGACATATCATCATTCCATTCCAACCACCTACATAATCAGTACGTAGGGATTCATGACACCAGTCAGTGACAATTTTTAAAAAGTGAGATTCAACAATGCCATTTGACTTGTGTAATTCAGAGAAAGATTATAAAATAGCAACCCAAAACATTTCCATAGAAATCACATCAAGTCACACCGTTTGTAAGCAAAATCATAAAGGAAAGAAACAGTTCAAGAGAGCAACCATGAAAAATAAAAAAAATAGAGACACAAGTGTATTTGAAAAGGGCCCTACTCAAATCTGTTTCATTATTTATGAAGTGGTTAAAGAAATGAGAAATGAAGTATGACTTAGTACCCTGAGGCCATAATATTAAACTTTCTGTAACCCCAGAATCATTTTTTCAAACAAATCTTACTTAGATGCTGAATATATAAAAAGAGTCAGAGAGGCAGAGTGAAAGTCAGTGTATATCTCAGTTTTCAACCTTTAAAAAAAAAAAAAAAAAAAAAAAAAACCCTCTGAAATAAATGCAATGCTCCTTTTAAACTGCAAGTTCAAGGCAAGGCCTCCCAAACAATGAGCCAAACATTCCCTGAGATCCATTCAAGATCTAACTGTTAGCCCTACATAGAAGAAGTACCTGGAACCACTAACGATAACACTCAGCCATACATGCATGGCTCACAATCAGCTCCACAGGGCTGGAGTTTTGAAGAGCCCCACATCCCTGGGTTTCCCAGGTGGCTCAGTGGTAAAGAATCTGCCTGCCAATGCAGGAAACATAGGTTTGATCCCTGGGTTGGGAGATCCCCTAGAGGAGGATGTGACAACCCACTCCAGTTTTCTTGCTGGGAAATCCCAAGGACAGAGGAGCCTGACAGGCTACAGTCCATGGGATCACCAAGAGTCAGACATGACTGAGCATGCACGCATCCCACCTGCCCAGTCTCATGGCCCATATACCTGTGAGCAGTCACATCCAACATTTGAGAGCTCTAATTCTCTTTGTCTAAAACATCCGCCCCACATTTTTTATTCCATTTGATATACAATCAAATTTCAAAAATCAAATCCTCAGAGATGACAGCACATTTTTGTCCCATTTGTCTCTACTACAGGGATTAGTATAGTATTAGATAATCATTTAGGGAGTTTTCCCTCTTGTCATTAGACTGGAAATTCTACAAATATAGAGACTATTTTATTCTTGGTATCAACACAGTGTCTGGCACATGTGTATAAGTGTGTGTGTGTGCACGCTCAGTCATGTCTGACTCCGAGACCCCATGGACCGTAGCCTCCCAGGCTCCTCTGTCCATGGGGTTTCCCAAGCAAGAATACTGCAGTGGGTTTCCATTCCTTTCTTCAGGGGATCTTCCCAACCCAGAGATCGAACCTGCAACTCCTTGCATTGGCAGGTGGATTCTTTACCACTGAGCCATCTAGGAAGCCCCAGTTGGGATGATAGTGGTCATGAAAACTCTTGAAGAGTAATAAAAACCAACATCTATTTAGAGTTCATTATGTGTCAGTCTCTGCACTTAAGTACTTTACATTCATTATCTTATTTTATCCCCACAACAAAATATTTCCTCTTTTCAGTGCCATTTTGCAGATGTGCAAACTTTAACACAGAGTTATTAAATGCCTTGACCAGTTACATGAATTCACCATGCTGGGACTCAGTTCACCCTAACCTAAATAGTCAAGCAACAGAGTCTGAGCAGTTAACCACTAAGCTGAATGAATAACAAGCTAGAAAGCAAATCAATATAAGATGAGACAAGACTGGGCAATTTTAAGTATACATTAAACTCATACATTCTAAGTTCAGCACAATGTTAAAAGTCTTCCTTTGAATCTTAGAGCACTTCTGCTCTTTCTCTTCCTGTCTAACCATCTCTCTATCACTTACTGGACTTACACAAATTTGATGCCTTAAGAAACTTTTAAACAAACCTAATTACCTCTTCTCAACTCAAGAGTTTCAATATGTAAGCCCTGTAGGTGATTCTGCATCTATTTAATCTATGGATGGATGGATGGATAGGTATGTGGACAGATGGTGGATCAGTAGATGAATGGTGGATGGATGTACAGAGAGATAGATGAGTGATCCCCTCTCTGCCAATCCTCAAAATCAAAGCCCAAGTTTTAGTAGAAATAGCAAATGACATAAAAAAGAACAAAGACTGGCTTTGATTCCCAGATCCAAAAAGCAATAGCCTCTCTAAATTTTGTTTTCACTGTAGCTTTGATCTCAATGGCCACTTTGAGTTCAAAGCCCCGAACTGCATATATTCATAGGCAAGTTATTGAGTTCACTATCTGATGTGAACTCTGTCTTAAGTGAAATGCTACCTCTGGTCCCTTCTGAAATTATGGTGAAAGGTAAGATTTGCTTGCAAGGATATCTATTCAGTAACTTTGTGGAACCTGCCCAAATGTTTACAATCAACATAAACATAAACCTCCTCTTTTCTGATTCAAAAAAAAAGAGGGCGATTGTGTGATAACAAAAGCAGAGAACAATGGATATCACATGCCCTTTAGGTAAGGTACTCTTGTACAGAACAAGTGGCAATTCTCAAGTACGAATGCTCTTGGCTATCCTTGTCAACAAGATCTTTCTTGGCATTTAAATAAGGATCTTACTTTCTTGGCATTTAAAAGAAAGAAAGCAGCATACACAAAAAATAACTATTGAGCTTCTATTATTTCCTGTGCTCTGGGCTTCTGACAATACTGCAGTCTATGAGACAAGCATTCTGCTGTTATGGATCAGTGCATGCTGTTATGGAGACTGTACAGAAGTCCCCTACATAGGAACCCTCATGTTGCGGACTTTCAAAGATGAGAACACACCCCTGCGTGCTAGCTGTTGCAGAGTACTACAGTACTCTTCAAGGTATTATACAGTCAGACTAAAAATGTTTTCTTTACTTCTGTGTGTGTGTGTGTGTTTTATGTGTGTATTATTTGCATGAAAAGTTTTAGAAACCTATTACAGAATGGACATCAGTTTGAGCAAACTCCGGGAGGTAGTGAAAGACAGAAATCTAGCGTGCTGCAGTCCATGGGGTCACAGAGAGTCAGACACGACTGAGTGACTGAACAACAATAGAACAGTACCACATAGCCCATTGTGTTAGTTGAGTAACACACGGAAATCAGTCCTGGGTGTTCATTGGAAGGACTGATGTTGAAGCTGAAACTCCAATATTTTGGCTACCTGATGCGAAGAGCTGACTCATTTGAAAAGACCCTGATGCTGGGAAAGACTGAAGGCAGGAGGAGAAGGGGACGACAGAGGATGAGATGGTTAGATGGCATCACCGACTCATGGACATGAGTTTGGGTAAACTCTGGGAGTTGGTGATGGACAGGGAGGCCTGGGGTGCTGTGGTTCATGGGGTTGCAAAGAGTCAGATACGACTGAGCGACTGGACTGACGTGAACTCAGAATAGAACTTATTTGCACATAGTTGCATGAGAAGTCGGCTATGAAGAGTCAGCATCATGATGATGCTATAGTGAAGACTTACACTACGTGGTTGATAAAACATATGTAACAAAAGATCCCACATTAGGGCTGGGGAAGTCCCCCCCACCCCCCCCCCCCCCCCCCCGGGGAAGTGACCCTTAGGTTCAGGATAAATAGGTGCCTCCTGGGCAGAGAATGGAAGAGAACAGGATTCCAGGGAAATGTTACAGAATGGACAAAAGTGCTGAAGCTGGAATAAATAGGGAGTATCTAGGACTCTGAAGGAATTTCAGTGAGGTGGAAGCACAGAGAAAGTGGAAGAGAGGCAGGGAATTGGGTATCAGAGAAGGTTCATTATTTATCAACTGATCAGTATGAATGCATTCAACTCCTACCATGTACAGATTCCTGTGCTGAATCTCTGTAGAGAGTGAAACTTGAAGCAATGTATTCACTCAGTGTGGCTTTGGACTTTCTTCCTTATCTCCCTGATAAATCTTCCATTGACTCTGACTCAGTGTATTTGGGGCCTATGTACGAACACTGTTTCTTTCCCAAATAGCTTTGTTGTCCTGGGATAAAAGGAGTCAATTCTTGGGGCTTTCCTGGTGTTCAGCGCTAAAGAATCCACCTGCCAGTGGAGGAGACGTGGGTTTGACCCCTGACCCGGGAAGATCCCACATGCCTCAGACCAGCTAAGCCTGTGTACCGCCAGTATTGAGCCTGTGATCAATAGCCTGGGAGTTGCAACTACTGAGCCCACACGCCACCACTACTGAAGCCTCCACGCCCTAGAGCCCGTGCTCCACCACAAGAGAAGCCGCAGCAAAGAGAAGCCCACCTACCGCAACTAGAGGGGAGGCCCCACTCGCCGCAATTCGAGAGAAGTCCATGCAGCAACAAAGACCCAGCACAGCCAAAAGCGAACAAACAAATACAGTTTTTAAAAAGGAATCAGTTCTCTATGGAAATCAGGCCTCTGTGCTGTCACAATTTTTATAGAAGCAGTATGATTTCATAAAAGCAAACAACAGACGAAAAACCTTGAGGCATATCACCTAAGTATATGGTATGATCATTATTACCATATTTTTCTCTATTTACCCTCATTGTTAGTCTTGAGGTGATAAAAATATCTTATGTATAGAGTGCTTTATGTAGCATTTTTGTACAGTATTTTTTTTTCTTTGACTTGAACCAGACAGTCAACCTGGGGAGGCATTATTACAGGTGGGGAAACAACTTTAACGAGCTCATAAATTTTCCCCAAAGACGATGTTAGTTAGTATGAAAAAAAAGAAAAACAAGATTAGAACCTTCTCTCAGCCCCGTGTTCTTTCTTTTAATAAAGGTGTTACTCAAAAAGATGATCCACACAACAACAACCGGATGTATGTTAACATCCGGTTAACATACAGATTCCAGAGTCTTGTCCCAGAGCTGCCACTTCAAAAATCTCCAGAGCCCTCTAGGTTACCAAAGTGGAAATACGGAGGGGAAGGGAATGAATGAGGGGCTTGGAATTAACACAGAGCTTCCCTGATAGCTCATTTGGTAAAGAATCTGCCTGCAGTGTGGCTCAGACGGTAAAGCATCTGCCTACAATGCAGGAGACCCGGGTAGAATCCCTGGGTCATGATGATCCCCTGGAGAAGGAAATGGCAACCCACTCCAGTACTCTTGCCTGGAAAATCCCATGGATGGAGGAGCCTGGTAGGCAAGAGTCCATGGCGTCACAAAGAGTCAGACACGACTGAGAGACTCCACTTTATTTGCAGTGCAGGAAGACAGCAGTTAGATTCCTGGGTCAGGAAGATCTGCTGGAGAAGGGATAGGCTACCCACTTTTGTATACTGGGGCTTCCCTCGTGGCTCAGTTGGTAAAGAATCCGCTGGCAATGCAGGAGATATGGGTTCGATCCCTGGGTTGGGACGATCCCCTGGAGAACGGATTAACATACACACGGTACTATATGCAAAGTAGATAACCAACAAGGACCTACTGTAAAGCACGGGAAACTGTACACAATATTCAGTAATAACCTATCTGGGAAAAGAATCTCAAAAAGAATGAATATATGTGTAACTGAAACACTATGCTGTCCACCTGAAACTAATGCAATATTATACATCCAGTCTACTCGAATAAAAATTTTTAATGTAATAAATACTATTCTTAAGTTTGAAGACAAAAACTAGAAATAAGTTTACAACAGGAAGTGAGCTTGCCTCCTTCAAGATGATCCCCACCTATAAGCCTCTGTTCATTACTGGATAAGTCTCACCCTCTTCTTAGCAATCATTTCTTTAGACTGTATTATATGTATTGGGTTTTCTGGTTATAAGAGTAAAATCTGGTCACTGAAAAACATTAGAAACTACAGCTAAGCATAAAAAGCTGAAGTGCTATACAAACAGCTCTACCACTCCCAAAATGATCATTGTACCTGGTGTTGGTTTATTTTCTTTCACACTCTTTTCTCCTGTGCATACAAATGCATTTTTACACCATTAGGATGGACTTACTGATCATTTGACATCCTAATTTCTTCACTCAGCATGATATTGTGAGTATTTTCCAAATCATCACACATACTTAAAATTATTATTTGGAGGGCTCATTATTTACCAACTCATATTGAGAGTCTACTGAACTCCCATCATGTGTAAACCCTCGAGAGTTAAAGACATAGGAAATTCAGATCATAACTTATAAAAATTTTTAAAAGATTAGGTAAAAAAAAACCCTTAATCTCCCAGAACCTATTTCCTAATATTTATAAAATAATACCATCTCAACAGGATGTGAGAGAATTGAGACAATACATGTGAAATGCTTAGCATTTAGTATGTAAAAAAGTAAGTAGTATTCTCCTTAAAGAAGTTTACATGTGGAATACCAGGAAATAGACATTAAAATGGGCATTTACCAGGACAGGGGAGAATGTGAGAAAGAAAAGTTTTCTATAGAGTGGAAGCTTGCTACTCCAAGTGTGGTTCAAGGTCCAGCAGAATCACCATCACCTGGGAGCTTGTTAGACATGCAGGACTTCCAGCCCTGCCCCAGACTGAGTCAGAATTTATATTTTAACAATATTGCTGGGTGATATGTATGCCAATTAACATTTGAGGAGCACTGAAGCTAGACAGATTCTTGGTGATTGGCAAAAATGAGACACGCTGGGAGAAGATCAGGTCAAAGGGCATTCCATGGTTGGGAAGAGCAGAGAAAAGGAGTCTCAAAGCCAAAATACTGAAATGATCTTAGCAGATACTTTATTTGAAGCAATGGGTTGTTTGGTAGTGCAGTGAAAGATGAGGCTGGACTTACAAAACAGGATCATATTATCCATGGTCTCAGATGCTAGAGATTTTGCCCTTTTCTCTCCTCTGGTCTCATGCCTTCACAACTCTCCCTCACAAGTTCCTTTTTTCAGCAGAGCTACAATCCTATAAACATACAAATTTTAAAGTGTGAGAAACTGACCAGCTGGAACGGAAACGGAAAATGTATATTCCAGGCTCCACTCCGCAACCTCTTTAAGGACAAATGAGTGTGAAAGTCGCTCAGTTGTGTCAGACTCTTTGCGACCCCATGGGCTGTAGCCCACCAGGCTCCTCTGTCTACAGATTTCTTCAGGCAACAATACAGGTGTGGGTTGCCATTTCCTCCTCCAGAAGATCTTTCCCACCCAGGGATCAAACCCAGGTCTCCTACATTGTAGGCAGGCTTTTTACCACCTCCAAGGGTGGGGACCTAAAACTGACAATTTGAGGACCGCTATTATCATCCACCATCTATCATAAGGACATTCTTTATACGGTAGCCACAATTCAAAAAAAAAGCTTGCTATACAGAGTGAAATCAGAAAGAGAAATATCATATATTAACACATATATATGGAATCTAGAAAAATGGTATTGATGAACCTATTTGCAGGGCAGGAATAGAGGTGCAAATATAGAAACAGACTTTGAACACAGCAGGGGAAGGAGAGGGTAGGATGAACTGAGAGAGTAACATACACATTGAAACATACACATCACCATAGGCAAGATAGATAGCTAATGGGAAGTTGCTGTTTCACACAGGGAGTTCAGCGAGCTACTCTGTGACAACCTAGAGGGATGGGATAGGGTAAGGGGTAGGTTCAAGATGGAGGGGACATATGTATACTTACGGCTGATTCACACTGCTGTATGGCAGAAGCCAACGCAATATTGTAAAGCAATTATCCTCCAATTAAAAATAAATTTAAAAACACAAACAAAAAGAACCTCTTTGGAATTCCATTCCCTAACTTTAAAAGAAGCACTAGGAATTCCATCCATATGCATTCCTTAAAAATAAAGATCATTATTTTCTCTGTATCCCTAATACCAATGGCAGATTGGGTGTTCAACAGCTTTTGTTGAATGGATAAATGCATGAATGAACCAATGACTAATGCAATAATTTCAGAGAGAACTGAAGAAAACAATGATGCATGTAAGTTACAGTTACATTTTCTTAATAAAAGTAACGAGCAATAAAATTAACTGTACTCATGTTCACAAAGAATAAAACTCAAAATTACCTACCACTAACTTCTCTTGAAAAAAAAGAATGACTTAAAATTGATGAATATCCAACCAATAAAGGCTTCTTAGAAAATGAAACCTTTCCACTATGGATGAAAAAATATTGTTTTGAAAACAGTAGTTTACAAAAGATTCATAGCTTGGGGAATGCTGGAAATTCCTCTGTAAAGCATGGCATGCATGTAAATGAGATATTAACCAAGTTTAGAGTTGGGGCTCAGTGCAGGACTGTTAGAGTTCATCAACATGCCGTTCTCCCTACCACTCAAGGAAAAAGAAAAGAATTATTGATGTTGTTGGGAGTTTTCTCAAATAATCATCTCAGAAATGAATAAATATGCAGCAGTTGAAAATTCAAGGAATTTGGTATATGTTAGAGTAATGAACAGGCTTCCCTAGTGGCTCAGACAGTAAAGAATCCACCTGCAATGTGGGAGACCTGGGTTCGAACCCTGAGTTGGGAAGATCCCCTAGAGGAGGGCATGGCAACCCACTCCAGTATTCTTGCCTGGAGAATCCCCATGGACAGAGGAGCCTGACAGGCCATAGCCCATGGGGTCGCAAAGAGTCGGACACAACTGAGCGACTAAGCACAGCACAGAATAATGGACAAGATGAGGGAGGAGCTGTTTCTTTACATTAGCAATGATGAATTGTACAGAACAGAAGGGAACTCAAGTCACCATACTGAAATAGCTCACATCAAGTGTTGATAATGGTTACTAAGCAGTGTCAACACCCCATTTAAGCAAATGGGAGCCTACGTGAGACCAGTCTCTGGCCGTATGTGTAGGGATGCTTAGCTTTGCAAAGACAAGAAAGATGCAACTCAAACTGCTCAAGCAAAAGCAAAAATGAAAGCAGGAAAATAACTCACATTTCTGAAATTTGCAGGTTTTTTCTCTCTATGCAAACCTTTTTTTTTTTTTTTCAAGTAATGGTAAGGCATTTCTTTCTTTCTTTGGCTGTGCTGGGTCTTAGTTGTGGCATGTGGGATCTAGTTCCCTGACCAGGCGTCAAGCCTGGACCCCTGCATTGAGAGCATAGAGTCTCAGCCACTAGACCACCAGGAAGTCCCTTCTGGCTCCATGCAAACCTTGGCTCGAGCACCAATGTCCTCGAACCACAGTTCCGGGTCCTGTCCTGTGACTGCTCTCCATCTTGGCTTAACTCTCAGGCTCCACGTGGTACTGAGATGACTGCCAATAGCTGAAGACTGCCAAAGTGTCCAAGGTTCAAATCCAGCAAGAAATGAGTTTTTCCTTCCAGTAACACCTGAATTAAACAACATCGCCCATCAGGAACTAATTACCTGGGTGAGAGTAAGATGAAATTACACGTGTCCTGTGCTCACATCCAGATGAAGCTCTGTCACCAAAGACATTCAGTCTTCTCAGATGGCAGGCTCACAGCTTCTACCTCTGGCATCCAGAGGAGAGCCCACCTAAAAGTCAAGGACCAAAAGCAGGGATGAAAAGAGTTTCCCAAGGAAAACTCTGGGTTTCGTGATCAAGGAGGAGGACATGGATTCTGGGCAGGTGAAGAGAGCAAATACACTGCTGTTGCTCAGTCGCAAAGTTGTGTCCGACTCTTTGGGACCCCATGGACTATAGCTCGCCAGGCTCCTCTGTCCATGGAATTTCTCAGCAAGAGTACTGAAGTGGGTTGTCAATTACTCCTTCCGGGGGTCTTCCCAAATCAGGGATCAAACCCTTGACTTCTGCATCAGCAAGCAGATTTTTATCACTGAGCCATGTGGGAAGCCTGAGCAACTACAAACTAAAATGGCACTCAGGTGACAGCTTTATAGGCCATATTTGACAACAGTTACCCCAAAGCATTATATCTGGTGTTGGTGGTTGAAGGATGAGACAAAGTGTCTTTTGTGGAATTACAGAGCATCATGCTCTACTGAGAAATCTGAATGCAGGTCAAGAAGCAACAGTTAGAACTGGACATGGAACAACAAACTGGTTCAAATCAAGAAAGGAGTATGTCAAGGCTGTATAAATGTCATCCTGCTTATTTAACTTATATACAGAGTACATCATACGAAATGCCAGGCTGGAGGAAGCACAACTTGGAATCAAGGTTGCCAGAAGAAATATCAATAACCTCAGATATGCAGAAGACACCACCCTTATGGCAGAAAGCGAAGAAGAACTAAGGAGCCTTTTGATGAAAGTGAAAGAGAGTGGAAAAGTTGGTTTAAAACTCAACATTCAGAAAACTAAGACCATGGCATCTGGTCCCATCACTTCATGGCAAGTAGATAGGGAAACAATGAAAACAGTGAGAGACTTTATTGTTTGGGGCTCCAAAATCACTGCAGATTGTGACTGCAGCTATGAAATTGAAAGATGCTTGCTCCTTGTCAGGAAATTTATGACCAACCTAGACAGCATATTAAAAAGCAGAGACATTACTTTGTCAACAAAGGTCCATCTAGTCAAAGCTATGGCTTTTCCAGTAGTCATGTATAGATGTGAGAGCTGGACTATAAAAAAAGCTGAGCACTGAAGAACTGATGCTTTTGAACTGTGGTGTTGGAGAAGACTCTTGAGAGTCCTTGTACTACAAGTAGATCAAACCAGTCAATCTTAAAGGAAATCAGTCTTGAATATACATTGGAAGGATTGATGCTGAAGCTCAAACTTCAATACTTTGGCCACTGATGCAAAGAACTGACTCATTTGAAAAGACCCTGATGCTAGGAAAGATTAAAGGTGGGAGGAGAATGGGTCGACAGAGGATGAGATGGTTGGACGGCATCACTGACTTGATGGACATGAGTTTGTGTAAGCTCCAGGAGTTGGTGATAAACAGGAAAGCCTGGCATGCTGCAGTCCATACAGTTGCAAAGAGTCGGACAGGACTGAGCAACTGAACTGAACTAAACTGATTCTCTACTGCTTAAAATTCCTGAATGGTCAGGACAAACTGAAAAACAGCAACTGGTCTTATAAGCTTCAAGACTTGGCCTCAGTTTCTCTCACTGTTCTCCACATTCCTACTCTACAGTCTACAGCACTCAACTTCCTTTTCCTTGAAAGTATTCCCATCCCTCCTTTCCTTGTGCAAATGCTGTTTTTTTGCCTGACATGCCTCGCTCAGTCATTCTGTCTGCTCCAAGCCCTCACACACTCCACCCATCTGCAGGGATAAATCTCATCCATCACTCAGCCCTCCCTGCTCAAGAAAGCCTAAGCTGAAGGGGGAGTGCAATGGATTGGGAGATTGGGGCTGACACATATGCACTATCAACACCTTGTATAAAATAGATAGCTAATGAGAACATACGGTGTAGCACAGTACACTCCACTTGGTGCTTGGTGGTGACCTATATGGGAAGGAAATCCAGAAATAGGGGGATGTATGTATACAGATAGTGGATGTATTTTGCTTACAGCAAAAGCTGCTTTACTGTATGTAAAGCAACTACAGTTCAATAAAAATTAGCTTTTAAAAAAGGAAGCCTAAGCTTATGATCACCTCTGCTATTTTCTCCCATAATGTCTAGTGCTTCACATTTAATACCTCTGATCCCAAAGGAAAATAAAGCTCCAGGGGAAAGTATTAAGTGTTCAGGAAATATTCATAGATGGATGGATGGGTAGATGGATAGATGCATGGACCAAAGTCTAAAAAAATACACTGAAATATTTTAGCTCTACTAGCTTATACACGCATATATAATATTTATGTGTAAGTTATATATTTTCTGCATTCAGTATTTATTTGTCAATTCTGCGCCTGCTATGGTCTGAGGCACTGGAGATACATCAGGGAAAACAGATAAAAACAGTGTAAGGACAGACAATAATAATAAATAAGCAAAGGATCTAACATGTTAGAAGGTTTTTAACAGAATGGGCACAGCAGATGTTCACTGAGGAGGTGACATCTGAGCAAAGATACCAGGGAGAGGAGAGCAGAGCTGTGCAAATATCTATCAAGAGGGCTGCAGGCAGAGATCAGCCAGAGCAAGGGCCCTGAGGTGAGCACAAGCTGGGCTCAACACAGGCTTGCACTGACCTGAATCACAACCATTTTATTACTATAAAGAGCAAAAACTACTTTCACCTAATTGCCAAAAGATCATTTTTTTTATTAGTTGGAGGCTAATTACTTTACAATATTGTAGTGGTTTTTGCCATACATTGACATGAATCAGCCATGGATTTACATGTGTTGCCCATCCTGAACCCCCCTCCCACCTCCCTCCCCATCCCATCCCTCTGGGTCATCCCAGCGCACCAGCCCCGAGCACTTGTCTCATGCATCCAACCTGGACTGGCGATCTGTTTCACACTTGATAATATACATGTTTCAATGCTTTTCTCTCAGATCATCCCACCCTCGCCTTCTCCCAGAGTGTCCAAAAGTCTGTTCTATACATTTGTGTCTCTTTTTCTGTCTTGCATATAGGGTTATCATTACCATCTTTCTAAATTCCATATATATGAGTGAGTACACTGTATTGGTGTTTTTCTTTCTGGCTTACTTCACTTTGTATAATGGGCTCCAGTTTCATCCATCTCATTAGAACCGATTCAAATGAATTCTTTTTAATGGCTGAATAATATTCCATTGTGTATATGTACCACAGCTTTCTTATCCATTCGTCTGCTGATGGGCATCTAGGTTGCTTCCATGTCCTGGCTATTATAAACAGTGCTGTGATGAACACTGGGGTACATGTGTCTCTTTCAGATCTGGTTTCCTCGGTGTGTACAAAAGATCATTTTTTAAAGCTTTTTTTTTGGAAGATTTATTTGACCATCTTCAGTCTTTGCTGAATTTGCAACAATATTGCTTCTGCTTTATATTTTTGGTTTCTTGGTTTCAAGTCATGTGAGATCTTATCTCTCCAACCAGGGATCAAACCCACACCCCCCTGCATTGGAAGGCAAAGCCTTAACCACTGGACCACCAGGAATTATTTATTTTTACCTATTTTTAATTATTTAATTTGGAAATATTACAGGTATTTTTACCACAGTAGGAAGACTTTATAACTCAAGAACTTTTTCCCATCGCCAAAAAGTTAAGAAAACAGGAAAAAGAAAAGAAAAAAAACATTTTTATCCAGTGTGTACTGACCTAAAAATGTTCATTTGCATTAACTTTATTCATGTGACAATTTAAAGGGCATCCCTTAATCATTCAAAGAGGAGAATGCCTACTAAAATGTAGGAAAATCATGTAACAGCTATGAAAGTTTCTTTTTATTACTGTTTTTATAACTAGAAACTTTAACAGGTACCAACAATTATATTAATATTACTATTAATGCCTATTTTTTTCATTAGGAGTTGAGAAACATCTAAACAGTTACCTTGAATATTTTGTTTTATCCCTGGTAATGATAAGCTCTCATATTTGAATTCTTCCCATCTGGTTTGCTTCAATAGAATTATAAAGAAAAGAGTATAACAAATTTAATCACATGAGCCATGTTTCTAAGCTGATACCCTGTTAATGGAAACACATTCAGGTTCCTCATATTCCCAAACTTGCTTAAGAGTTGTTTACAAAATAAGCCACTTCCTGTGTTCTAAACTTCATGCAATGGGTTCACTGATTCTGAGCAAAGCCATCCCTTGGACTTCCCTGATGTCTCAGCAGTAAAGAATTCACCAGCAATGCAGGAGATGTGGGTTCCATCCCTGGGTTGGGAAGATTCCCTGGAGGAGGGCATGGCAATGCACTCCAGTATCTTGACTGGAGAATCCCATGGACAGAGGAGACTGGCAGGCTACAGTACATGGGGCTGCAAAGAGTGGGACACGACTGAAGTGACTGAACACACATGCTCAAAAACATCTCTTATAAAGACTGAAAGACCATGTCAAACAGCAACAACAAGCTTGCATGTACTGTGCTCAGTCAGTTCAGTCGCTCAGTCGTGTCCGACTCTTGCAACCCCATGAATCACAGCACGCCAGGCCTCCCTGTCCATCACCAACTCCCAGAGTTTACTCAAACCCACGTCCATTGAGTTGGTGATGCCATCCAGCCATCTCATCCTCTGTCATCCCCTTCTCCTCCTGCCCCCAATCCCTCCCAGCATCAGGGTCTTTTCCAATGAGTCAACTCTTCGCATGAGGTGGCCAAAGTATTGGCATTTCAGCTTCAGAATCAGTCCTTCCAATGAACATTGAGGGTTGATTTCCTTTAGGATGGACTGGTTGGATCTCCCTGCAGTTCAAGGGACTCTCAAGAGTCTTCTCCAACACCACAGTTCAAAAGCATAAATTCTTCAGCACTCAGCTTTCTTCACCATCCAACTCTCACATCCATACATGACCACTGGAAAAACCATAACCTTCACCAGATGGACCCTGTGCTAGACACTGTCAATTATTTCATCTAATCATCACAACATTCCTGATAAAGGATGTACTGTTTTTATTTTCACTAGACAGATACATAATCCCTAGAAATTACTCTCTAGATGGCAGGAGCCCTGTGGCACCAAGGGACCTCACTCTCTTGACCAATATGGATTAAATTTGGCTAAGTATGCAATCAAAGCAGGATTGGCTAGACTGTCCCTCCTAATAGAGATGACAGAATTAGTGTCTGCAGTTGCCTGGAACCTCCTATAATCTGGAGACAGAGAAGCAGGGGAGGACCCTTGCTAAGAGAGTAAAATGAAGCAGAGATGGGAGAGTGTGCAGAGAGAAAGGGGCTTCCCTGGTGGTGCTAGTGGTAAAGAATCCATCTGACAATGCAGGAGACACAAGAGACGCCAGTTCAATCCCTGGGTTGAGAATATCCCCTGGAGGAGGGCATGGCAACCCACTCCAGTATTCTTGCCTGGAGAATCCCATGGACAGAGGAGCCTAGAGGGCTATACTCCATAGGATTGCAAAGAGTCAGACATGACTGAAGGGACCTAGCATGCACATATGCAGAAAGAAAAGAGAAATACTTGCTTTGGTTGTTGATGCCTTTCTGGTACCTGTTTCCCTTCTCTCCTGAGACCTAACCACCACTTCTGGGCTCAGGATCTGTACACCACATGGATTAAACTGCTGCTGCTGCAAAGTCACTTCAGTCATGTCCGACTCTTCGCGACCCCATGGACTTCAGCCCACCAGGCTGCCCATGGGATTTTCCAGGCAAGAGTACTGGAGTGGGTTGCCATTGCCTTCTCTGATGGATTAAGCTAGTGGTCCCCAAAGTTTTTGGCACCAGGGACCTGAAAGAAGACAATTTTTCCAAGGACCAGGGTTGGGGAGGGGATGGTTTCAGGATGATTCAGACTCATTGTTTATTGTGCACTTTATTTCTATTATTACTATGTCAGCTCTGCCTCAGATCATCAGGCATTAGACCCTGGACATGATCTCTCACATCCAAGTCATTGCTCTGCACCCAATAGGGTTCATCAACACAGCACCCTAAGTAATAACAATCCCCTTCAAATCTGATTGTTCTTGTTCAGCTGCTAAGTTGTGTCTGACTGCGACCCCATTGGCCAAGCTTCCCTGTCCTTCTCCATCTCCCAGAGTTTGCTTAAACTCATGTCCATTGAGTCAGTGGTGCCATCCAGCCATCTCATTCCCTGTCACTCTCTCCTGCCCTCAGTCTTTCTCAGCATCAGGGTCTTTTCCAATGAGTCAACTCTTCGCATGAGGTGGTCAAAGTATTGGAGTTTCAGCTTCAACATCAGTCCTTCCAATGAACACCCAGGACTGATCTCCTTTAGGATGGACTGGTTGGATCTCCTTGCAGTCCAAGGTACTATCAAGAGTCTTCTCCAACACCGCAATTCAAAAGCATCAATTCTTCAGCGCTCAGCCTTCTTTATGGTCCACTCTCACATCTGTACACGACTACTGGGAAAACCATAGCTTTGACTATATGGAACTTTGTCAGCAAACTGATGTCGCTGCTTTTTAGTAAGATGTCTAGGTTCGTCAAATCTGACACTCAAGGTGTTATGTTCTTTCAACACCTATTCCAAAATCTAATACCAAAAACAGTTTTCTCACCTTTCATACACAAATACTTCTTCAGTCCTTACCACGCACAGACACTCTTCATTGCTTTTGCTTTCATTGCATGTTATAGTTTCCCTCTGTAGCATGTATCACAACCATAATAAAGTAATTGTATACAATTATTTTATTTCTCATCTGTCTCCCCTGCTAGACTATTAATTCCATAAGGGTAGATTGAGTATGTCTAAAGCAATAACTGGCATAGAAATTTTTAATCAAATAATTAATCCTCTTTCCCTTCCCCTTATCCCCATTTACAGGAGCTCAGAGAGAATAAGCTGCAAGTGCTTACATAACTAGGACAGAGCAAATTGATGTAGAAATCCAGCTCTTTCTAAAGTGTTTTATTTTTCCACCACTTTCAGTATGCCCCCAGATACGTCCATGTGGCTTTTAAATTACACAAAATTCCCCTTGCCAACAGCTGTATTATTTCAGTAGCCATTTAAGGATGTTAACATAATACTTTTGGCAATAAAAGCAGCATTGCAAAAGAATCACATTTATTTTCACATCCAAAATAAAATCCCACTATGTTAAAAACTAAAGATACAAAGCAAGAATTAGGTATATTACAAACCACCTCCAGGGCACAGGTTATCTTGAAGCATCTTTGAAAATCCTCTTTTAAAATAAGAATAGTTAAGGACATACTCAAACTAGTGTCTAATTATGCCTCAAAGAAAGACCAGACAAACCCACAGCAAGCATCACCCTCAATGGTGAAAAATTGAAAGCATTTCCTCTGAAATCAGGAACAAGACAAGGATGCCCACTCTCACCACTACTATTCAACATAGTGTTGGAAGTTTTGGCCACAGCAATCAGAGCAGAAAAAGACATAAAAGGAATCCAGATAGGAAAAGAAGAAGTGAAACTCTCGCTGTTTGCAGATGACATGATCCTCTACATAGAAAACCCTAAAGACTCTACCAGAAAATTACTAGAGCTAATTAATGAATATAGTAAAGTTGCAGGATATAAAATTAACACACAGAAATCCCTTGCATTCCTATACACTAACAATGAAAAAACAGAAAGAGAAATTAAGGAAACAATACCATTCACCATTGCAACAAAAAGAATAAAATACTTAGGAGTATATCTACCTAAAGAAACAAAAGACCTATACATAGAAAACTATAAAACACTGATGAAAGAAATCAAAGAGGACACAAACAGTTGGAGAAACATACCGTGTTCATGGATTGGAAGAATCAATATTGTCAAAATGGCTATTCTACCCAAAGCAATCTATAGATTCAATGCAATCCCTATCAAGCTACCAACGGTATTTTTCACAGAATTAGAACAAATAATTTCACAATTTGTATGGAAATACAAAAAACCTCGAATAGCCAAAGTAATCTTGAGAAAGAAGAATGGAACTGGAGGAATCAACCTGCCTGACTTCAGACTCTACTACAAAGCCACAGTCATCAAGACAGTATGGTACTGGCACAAAGACAGAAATATAGATCAATGGAACAGAATAGAAAGCCCAGAGATAAATCCACGAACCTATGGACAGCTTATCTTTGACAAAGGAGGCAAGGATATACAATGGAAAAAAGACAATCTCTTTAACAAGTGGTGCTGGGAAAACTGGTTAACCACTTGTAAAAGAATGAAACTAGAACACTTCCTAACACCATACACAAAAATAAACTCAAAATGGATTAAAGATCTAAATGTAAGACCAGAAACTATAAAACTCCTAGAGGAGAACATAGGCAAAACACTCTCCGACATAAATCACAGCAAGATCTTCTATGACCCACCTCCCAGAATATTGGAAATAAAAGCAAAAATAAACAAATGGGACTTAATGAAAATTAAAAGCTTTTGCACAACAAAGGAAACTATAAGTAAGGTGAAAAGACAGCCCTCAGATTGGGAGAAAATAATAACAAATGAGGAAACAGACAAAGGATTAATCTCAAAAATATACAAGCAACTCCTGAAGCTCAATTCCAGAAAAATAAACGACCCAATCAAAAAATGGGCCAAAGAACTAAACAGACATTTCTCCAAAGAAGACATACAGATGGCTAACAAACACATGAAAAGATGCTCAACATCACTCATCATCAGAGAAATGCAAATCAAAACCACAATGAGGTACCATTACACGCCAGTCAGGATGGCTGCTATCCAAAAGTCTACAAGCAATAAATGCTGGAGAGGGTGTGGAGAAAAGGGAACCCTCTTACACTGTTGGTGGGAATGCAAACTAGTACAGCCACTATGGAAAACAGTGTGGAGATTTCTTAAAAAACTGGAAATAGAACTGCCATATGACCCAGCAATACCACTTCTGGGCATACACACTGAGGAATCCAGATCTGAAAGAGTCACGTGCACCCCAATGTTCATCGCAGCACTGTTTATAATAGCCAGGACATGGAAGCAACCTAGATGCCCATCAGCAGATGAATGGATAAGGAAGCTGTGGTACATATACACCATGGAATATTACTCAGCCGTTAAAAAGAATTCATTTGAATCAGTTCTAATGAGATGGATGAAACTGGAGCCCATTATACAGAGTGAAGTAAGTCAGAAAGATAAAGAACATTACAGTATACTAACACATATATACGGAATTTAGATAGATGGTGGCGATAACCCTATATGCAAAACAGAAAAAGAGACACAGAAATACAGAACAGACTTTTGATCTCTGGGGGAGATCGTGAGGGTGGGATGTTTTGAAAGAACAGCATGTATATTATCTATGGTGAAACGGACCACCAGCCCAGGTGGGATACATGAGTCAGGTGCTCGGGCCTGGTGCACTGGGAGGACCCTGAGGAGTCGGGTGGGGAGGGAGGTGGGAGGGGGGATCGGGATGGGGAATACATGTAACTATATGGCTGATTCATGTCAATGTATGACAAAACCCACTGAAATGTTGTAAAGTGATTGGCCTCCAACTAATAAAATAATATTAAAAAAAAAAAAAAGAAAGACCAACAGGTGGTCTCCCTGTGGCTCAGTCTGAAGAATCTGCCAACAGTGTGGGAGACCTGGGTTCAATCCCTGATTGGGAAGATTCCCCAGGAGAAGGAAATGGTAAGCCACTCCAGTATCCTTGCATGGAGAATTCTGTAACAGAGGAGACTGGTGGGCTATAGTTCATGGGGTCACCAAGAGTCAGGTACATCTGAGCAACTAATATCCATTGATTCAAGGCCAATAGGGTATTTTCCTTAAAATCCCATGTTGTTAAGACATTCAACCTCCTCTCTCAACTTCTAGTATTTTGGGTTGTTTTTGGAGCCTAATATGGTAGATAAAGGAAATGGGGAAATTGAAAGGATTTGGAGGGAATGATTGGTGGGAATTTTTTAAATAAAACAGACATCCTAAAAGATCTTGCCTGACCTGTCAGTGCTCTAAAACTGGTAACCTACAAGAGAGACAGAAATAGGACCTGGGCTAGTCCATCGTTTGAAAAATAAAATATATACCTAATATTTACACAGAGCTGATTTGAAATAAAAATTTTGATTTCTTGCTGCATTTGAAAAAAGTCTGAGCTCTCTTTAGATGGAACTCTTGCCCTCAAACTTGCTTGATTCTTTTCCAGACCTCATTCACTTATAAAATCAGCTGGATGATGTATAATTTGCTTTTGATCCCGCCAGTCTGAACTGACAATTCTCTTCCATATTCTCAAACTCTAGCCACACTGGGTTTCTTTCATTTCCATTTACTCATGAAGCTTCTTCAAATATGTATCCATCAGTGTTTTGTGAGAAAACAGAAGTCATTCTGTTCTTCTAAATATTTGAAGCATAAAAATATTTAACACAGGGAATTAGAATCAAACTTTTACAAGGCTTGAGAGCAAAGATTAGGGAAATGGCTACCAACATTTAAGAAATCAGGAAGTGAAAGAATCATAAGAAATCACCCATCCTGGTATCAGCCAAAGAATCAGTGAGTCTCAGGACAGCATTTGAAATCTGCTGGCCCAGCTCTCATCTGTAGTCTGATTACGCTTACAGGCAGTGCACGATAACTGCCAGGGAATAAAGGCTTCTCATTCTCGTCTGTATTTCAGATCTCTCATAGCACCTCTCATTGTTGAAATCTATATATTTTTTTTTTATTTGGCTGTTCCAGGTCTTAGTTGTGGTACACAGGATCTTTGAGTTTCCCATGTAAACTCTTAGTTGTGGTATGTGGGATCTAATTCCCCAACCAGGGATTGAGCCCAGGGCCCCTGCTTTGGGAGCCTGGAGTCTTAGCCCCCATACCACCCGGGAAGTGCCTCATTGTTGAAATCTACCTGGGAACCCTGCTGGCAAGGAAGTCTGGGGGAAAATGTCCAGGCTTCTGGTCTTTGTTCTTCAAAAGAACACCAAACCCAGCAGGGACAAAACGAACTACAAAAAGGAATTTCCAGTACACTGTCACCAGGCCTTTGCCAGTACACTTGCTTTGGCTAGAATGCTCTCCACCATCCCCCCATCTTCAAATCAGGTCAATCAACTTTGTAAGAAAGAATTGGGATGGCTGAGGAAGGACCTCAAAAACTGCACTCCTTGGTAAAAATCAATGACAACAGTGGTGGAAATGATCAAAAACACTATTTTCAGACTCTAGAAATTAACCAAAGTCTATTAACAATCCAAGGTAAATTTATACTCCCCGAAAGTAGGTGAATCTCAGTTTTCTAAAAAATGTGAACTTTGAGGTTTCCTAATTTACCCGTCATGCATGCCCTTCTACATCTTCATCTCAGCATTGAAAATTAACAACCTCACAGTTACGGCCACCATGAAAACCAGCAGCCAAGTAGTCACTGAAAGAAAAAAACAGGTTTGAAGTTTCTTTAAAAGCCTGATTCCTGGAAAACTGTCATTATGTGACTTATCTGCCAACTCCTTATAAACCCTCACTAAGAGCACTTGTCTTTAATTGACCAAAAACTCAGAGTCTGCCCTGTACAAATAGTCTTCTCTCTATGGTATTTGTCAAAAAAAACACTAGCAATTATTTAACACAGCAATCTGTCTGATGAGGTAATAGTAGTGGGGGAAAAAATAAGAAATTGACTGAAAAGTTTAAAAGAGAGGCACAGGCAACTGGATCTCCATGAAAGGCTTTCAACAGCTCTACAGAGAACTATGGACAGAGGTTCATAACAGTGTACAAGAGGCAGTGATCAAGATCATCCTCAACAAAAAGAAATACAAAAAGGCAAAATGATTGTCTGAGGAGACCTACAAATAGCTGAGAAAAGGAGAGAAGCAAAAGGCAAAGGAGAAAAGGAAGGACATACCCACGTGAATGCAGAGTTCCAAAGAATAGCCAAAAGAGATAAGAAAGCCTTCCTCAGTGATCAGTGCAAAGAAATAGAGGAAAACAATAGAATGGGAAAGCCTAGATCTCTTCAAGAAAATTAGAGATACCAAGGGAACATTTCGTGCAAAGATGAGCACAATAAAGGACAGAAATGGTATGGACCTAATAGAAGCAGAAGATATTAAGAAGAGGTGGCAAGAAAACACAGAAGAATTACACAAAAAAAGATCTTCATGAACCAGATAATCTCGATGGTGTGATCACTCACCTAGAGCCAGACATTGTGGAGTGAGAAGTCAAGTGGGCCTTAGGAGGCATCACTACTAACAAAGCTATTGGAGGTGATGGAATTCCAGTTGAGCTATTTCAAATCCTAAAAGACGATGCTGTGAAAGTGCTGCACTCAATCTGCCAGCAAATTTGGAAAACTCATCAGTGACCATGGGACTGGAAAAGGTCAGTTTTCATTCCAGTCCCAAAGAAAGGCAATGCCAAAGAATGCACAGACTACCACACAATTGCACTCATCTCGCATGCTGGCAAAGTAATGCTCAAAATTCTCCAAGCCAGACTTCAACAGTACATGAACCATGAACTTCAGATGTTCAAACTGGATTTAGAAAAGGCAGAGGAACCATAGATCAAATTGCCAACATCTGTTGGATCATCAAAAAAGCAAGAGAATACCAGAAAAACATCTACTTCTGTTTTACTGACTATACCAAAGCCTTTGACTATGTAGATCACAACAAACTGTAGAAAATTCTTCAAGAGACGGGAATACGAGACTACCTTACCTGTCTCCTGAGAAATCTGTTTGCAGGTCAAGAAGCAAGAGTCAGAGCCATATTGGAATAACAGAATGGTTCCAAATTGGGAAAGGAGTACATCAAGGCTGTATATTGTCACTCTGTTTATTTAACTTATATACAGAGTACGTCATGAGAAATGCTGGGCTGGATGAAGCACAAGCTGGAATCAAGATTGCAGGGAAAAAAATATCAATAACCTCAGATATGCAGATAACACCACCTTTATGGCAGAAAGCAAAGAACTAAAGAGCCTCTTGATGAAAGTGAAAGAGGAGAGTGAAAAAGTTGGCTTAAAGCTCAACATCCAGAAAACTAAGATTGTGGCATCTGGTCCCATCACTTCATGGCAAATAGAAGGGGAAACAGTGACAGACTTTATTTTCTTGGGCTCCAAAATCACTGCAGTCATGAAATTAAAAGACACTTGCTCCTTGGAAGAAAAGCTATGACCAACCTAGACATCTTATTAAAAAGCAGAGACATTACTTTGCCAACAAATGTTCATCTAGTCAAAGCTATGATTTTACCAGTAGTCATGTATGGATGTGAGAGTTGGACTATAAAGAAATCTGAGCACTGAAGAATTGATGCTTTTGAACTGTGGTGTTGTAGAAGACTCTTGAGAGTCCCTTGGACTGCAAGGAGACCAAAACAGTCAAACCTAAAGGAAATCAGTCCTGAATATTCATTGGAAGGACTGATGCTGAAGCTCAAACTTTAATACTTCGGCCACCTGAGGTGAAGAACTGACTTCTTGGAAAAGATCCTGGTACTGGGAAAGATTGAAAGCACAAAGAGAAGGGGACTACAAAGGATGAGATGGCTGGATGGCATCACCAACTCAATGGACATAAGTTTGAGCAAGCTCCGGGAGTTGGTGCTGGACAGGGAAGCTTGGCGTTCTGCAGTTCATGGGGTCACAAAAAGTCAGACATGACTGAGTGACTGAACTGAACTGACAACATACCAGGGGATTGAAAAGGCTATATGCACGTGTAAGGCTGAACACATGCCTGAGAACATCTTGAGAAGCCCTCATCTTTCTCTAATTATTAGCTGACCGTTATGTTAACCAAGAGAATTCAGTAGCCACAAACAAAGAATTTGTAGGCATCACATAATTTTTTTTCAGGAAAGTCACTAAACAAAGAGCAACAGTAAACCCTAGGGAGAAAAAGTATCTGATTTTTGAGAGTTGCCACATTATTTACAATGACCAGTTTCCAATAGAGTTTATAAGGCAGGCAAAGTAATAAAAAAGTATAGTCTATATCCAGCAGGAAAAGGTAGTCCATAGAAAATGTCTCTGATGTAGCTCAGATTTGGACTTACTAGATAAAGATTTTAAATCAGTCAGTTTAAATACTTTTTTTTTTTTTTAATAATTTCAGCAGACTTTTATTTTCAAAAATGGGACTCAAGTTATATCTTCATTCTAAAAAACTGAAGGCAAAAATTAACTGGGTTACAGTATACAATGATAAACTCTAACAACAGAAAAAGATTTAAATATAAGAGTTCTTTTTCAAACGTAAAGTCCACATACTGCAAACAGAAGACATGGTGTGGTGATTTCATTCTGAGTGAAGAGGAAATCTCGCATGGTAGGCACTCAATATTTGTTCAACTGGACCTAAAATTTACATCATTCCATTTTAACACTTAAACAAAGTAGAGCTCATAATCTGTATAAAAGAGGTTTGCAAAATACTCTTATGTGTGCTGAAAGTGCTGTCTTTATAATCTGAAAACACTAAAACCCACCCACCCACCTTGTTTTGAAAGAATACACTGAATATTTTCATTTTACCCATTAAAGAGCATGAACATCCAACTCAAAATTATTCACCTCTTCAAGTAGACTTGGCTTTGAGAAAAGCTTGCTGAGTTGGACTTAAAACAACTTACTGAAGTCCCTAGTGTTTTATTTTAGTTAATACCAGGAAGCATACAAAGATTCTGTTTAGATTTTGAATTTATGCACAAAACTTAAATGGGTAAATAAATTAATTACACATCTGGCAATTTAAGCTCTAACTTAAATCTAGTTTAAAAATAAAACAATAATGTTCATGACAAATTTTTAAGAGATCTTCATTAACATTTTTAAACACAATTTCAAAACTGATGTCCTAAAAAGGCACTGTTTTCACATTTCATCATGCAGTAAATTGGTCACATTTTTGAGAATTATAATTTCCTCAACTGTCCCCCCAAATAAAGCACATTTAAATGGAATACATTTCAACTAACCTAAACTTTCAACATTTAACTGAGTCCTATTTTCAGAAATTCACTTTTGAACAGACCACACACATATCCAAGCAAATATACATATACACACATACACACGCACACACACTTGCCTAATGACCACATAATACATGCAAGGATCTCCAATTACTATTTCAAGACAATGACACATGAGTATTCAAGGAGGTAACAATGGCAGGCCATATGTGATGGCACCTTCATATTTGTGCTCCAAATATCGATACACACTAAAATTAAAAAATGAAAAAGGCACAAATATAGTGTTTCTGTATCTCAATCTAAAGAACAATTCTCCAACGGTTACTTTTATAATATGTAATGTTTAAGACCAGTAACTACTTTTCTAAGAAAGAGCTGTTTAGGTGACAAAAGGGAAATAGGAGCAGGCTTTAGTTTAAAAGGCAACACTGCTTTGGACGAAATCAGTGTCTACTGAAAATCATGTGTATAGTTCAAACAAAAAAAGCTATTAGAACACTCACTTCAGAATACATTAACAGTTTTACATTGCCTCAAGAACCCACAATACCAAAAATATACATAATAAATTAAAAAAAATAAATCAATTACCATGTGATTCTGTTAACATAATGGTAGGCATTATATTATCTGAAAAGTGGACATTTCTACAAACGTGGATATCCTTACAGCACAGTGTTTGACATTTTTGGTACAAAATGTGTTACCAAACTAAAAAAAAAAAATCTTTATAATAAAACCCTTCAGATTTGCAATAAACACTAAAGTAAGGGTAAGCTGAAATGTACATTATAGATGTTACCACTGAAGTCACTATGGTTAGAAATGTAGATTCAAACAGTGAATTAATTCATAATGCATCTGTGTGCATTTGATATAAATGGATACACCAGTATTTTTTTTTTAATATATGACAACAAAATTCTAGGGCCTGAGAGGGGAATTTTTTTCTTCTAAGACCCTGGCAGAATCTCAAATCCTTAAAGTGTATATGTATGTGTGTGACTTTTAAGCTGCACACTGTAAATTTAAAAGGCTCAATCTTACGGTTTAGTTAAGAAGAGAATTTCTGCTCCTCATGATACTCTCACATAGTTTTCTGCTCCCTATAATACTCTTCCATAGGACAGAGCCCATTCATACGTAAGAATCCTTCTTCTAGCATGTTTAGTGCTGAATTAATTTTCTTTTTAATTTATAGTGACCTACATTTACATGAAGAATTCTATATGTTAAAAGTAAGGATGACCAAATGTAAATTTAATGACTGGGCCAATTAAGGAAGATATATATGCACTTTTAATGTGTAACTTTTATATGCTAAATGGTACTCTTTTTTTTTTTTCTTTTGAGGGAATTGATGTGGTATAATTAATTGTCTTTTGAAAGAATTTTTTAAGAAAGATGGAGGCAACTGGGATGTTTGTGATAATAGATTAAGAAAGGTATTCCCAATTATAGTTACATTGGTTTGACTTTCAGATATTCATTATTGAATTTACTACTGTTTTATCACACTTTGGAGAAGGCACCTGAGCAGTAAATGAATCCTAGTCTACTCTCCTTCTAAAAACAATGAAGTGTTATTATCCGAAGACCAAAGGAGAGGACCCCCAGGAATATGTCAGGCTACACTCTGAAACCTTCTTTCCTCCCTAGGTTTCTCCTGTCTGTCTCAGTTACTGTACCAACGTTGTGGATGATAATTGAAATAATGCGTAATGTGAACAGGATAAACTGTTTATAAACTGCTTTTCGCAGGCCAGTTCTTTATTATAAATGAATTTTAGCTTTAAAACACATACATATCTTCAGTGTGTTCACAGCAGAGGTCTGTTCTAGTGCACTGTCATGGCGAAGCAGAGGCGATCAGTGTCAAAGTGCTGCATCGGATTTCCTCCAACAGTGGCAGTATGCTTCTTAGGCAGGATTTGTGTTTGACCACAAGGGGAAAAAGTGTGTCACTGGAAAAAAGAATGCTTACATCTATGTATTTACCTATGTAACTATTCTCCAGATTAAAATTTGCATAATTTGTTTATTTAGTTTTTGAAGTTAGGGCAAAAGGAAAAAAGAAATGAAGCTAAAGTTTTAAAATAGATATTATTTTTGTTATCTATTAGGTATTTACTGAATCCTAATATACCAAGAATGATTCATATTTACATTGAACAAACACTGTCCAATAATCATTTGTTATCCACATCAGACTGAAGTTTGAAAAGATGGTATTTTCAGATATCTTCATTTCTTCTTTTGTAGTTTGAGTCTTTGTTGTATTAAATTTAGTATTGAAAGGCTAGTTTAAATACTTTTAAATAACTAAAGTATAAGAATGGTATCTCACCAACTAGAGAATAGAGTAAGACAGAAATTTTAAAAAATAGAAATCTTGAAATTAATGTATACAATAAGAGGAACTCAATGGCAGATGTCGGGTGGAGAGGGAGGTGGGATGGGAGACCGAGATGGGGAATTCGTGTAACTCTATGGCTGATTCAAATCAATGTATGACAAAACCCACTGAAAAAATAAAAATAAAAATAAAAATAAAAATAAAATTTAAAAAAAAAAAAAAGAAAAATATCAAATGAAAAAAATATATATATATAAAATGGAAGAATTTAAATTACACATTCTGAGGAACATTTAAAGAAGAATGAAGAAAAATTAGCAGAGCCTCAGGTCTCCTTCAGGATTATATGCAAAGTGTCAGTGTTACAAGACACCTTACTAAGTACAAAATATAAAAACAATGTTAATATGTATGATGTCAATGACTGTATGAGAGGGGAAAGTGATTTTTATTTGCTTATATATACATAAAAATGTCTTTGAAAGTGAAAGTGAATGTGAGATCACTCAGTTGTGTCCGACTCCTTGCTACACCATGGACTGTAGCCCACCAGGCTTCTTCATTCATGGGGTTTTCCAGGCAAGAATACTGGACTGGGTTGCCATTTTCTTTCCAGGGGATCTTCCCCACTCAGGGATTGAACCCAGTTCTCCCACAATGCAGGCAGATGCTTTACCCTCTGAGCCACCAGAAAGGACATAAAAGAATATACCACCTTTGTTTGAGGGTAATGAAGAAAGGGCAGAAGTGGGACAGAGGAGAGAGAAAATCTTTTTTGCTGTGTGACACTTTATAATTTTCAATTCTAAAAGGCCTGTGAATGTGTTTTTTTTTTAATAAATACAATGAAACATACATATCTACAATTAGGTGAATTTACAGCTCATTTAGGAAAAAAATGTAAAACTGTTGAGGGTTCAATATACACCTTCCCAGAGAGAAGACTCTTCTACCAACAGACCCTCACCCAATACTGGAAAAAAAAAATCATCTGGAAAGTGAGGCTGTCTCAACCAAGTAAAAACCCTGGATTAATGGGCAAAATTGTCAACTAAGCGAGATGAGCTTGCATGAAATTAAAATACATTTGCTTCTTGTGAGGAAAGCTATTACAAACCTAGACAGTGTATTAAAAAGCAGAGACATCACTTTGCAGACAAATGGTCATATAGTCAAAGCTACGGTTTTTCTAGTAGCCATGTATGGATGTGAGAGTTGGACCTAAAGAAGCCTGAACACTGAAGAATTGATGCTTTCGAATTGTGGTGCTGCTGAAGACTCTTGAGAGTTCCTTGGACAGCAAGGAGATTGAATTAGTCAATCCTAAATGAATCAACCCTGAATATTCATTAGAAGGACTTATGCTGAAGCTCCAAAACTTTGGCCACCTAATGTGAAGAACCAACTCATTGGAAAAACCCATGCTGGGAAAGATTGAAAGCAAAATGAGAAGAGAACGGCAGAGGATGAGATGGTTAGATAGTATCACTGACTCAAAGGACATGAGTTTGAGCAAACTTCAGGAGATAGTGAAGGACAGGGAAGCCAGGCATGTTGCAATTCTTGGGGTCACAGAGAGTCTAACACTACTTAGTGACTGAACAAGAACAAGGGAGCAAGATGAGAAAGTTCTAGAGCTCTGCTGTACAAAACCACACTTATAATCAAGACTCTAATATATACTTAAAAATTTATTGAGGGTAGATATCATGTTAAGAGTTCTTACCACACACACAAAAATTTAACTTAGATAAATAGATAACCAACCTGATCAATTTTGCCCTTCTTTTGATGGACCAAGAAGAAAAACATTAATAGGGAAATCTCAAGGAAGTCTTCAGTTGGAGGATAAAATGAGAAAATAACATGACCTGGGGGACTAACAGAAGTGACCAGGACCAAAATATGCTTTAAAAGTAGTCCAAATCATGAAGAAATTACACAACCAAGTTAGGCCTACTCATATGAGCTGCCAGTTTTTAAAATATCTAATGATTACAAATAGGCAATTTGCTAAACTTCACATTGGTGAAGTGAAGTGAAGTGAAGTCACTCAGTCGTGTCCAACTCGTTGCAAACCCATGGCCTGTAGCCTACCAGGCTCCTCTGTCCATGGGATTTTCCAGGCAAGAATACTGGAGTGGGTTGCCATTTCCTTCTCCAGGGGATCTTCCTGACCCAGGGATTGAACCCAGGTCTCCTGCATTGTAGGCAGATGCTTTACCATCTGAGCCACCAGGGAAGTCAACATTGGTAGGTAGAAAAATATTCATTATACAACAGTCTCATGTTAATTATATAAAGGTTTAATAACTCAAATTTCACAAACTTCTGCAGCTCTCACCAAGTTCTAGCTTGCTGCAGAAAGTCTACTCTTGGTTCTTTTTGCTGCCAGTCAATCCTAAAGGAAATCAACCCTGAATATTCATTGGAAGGATGGATGCTGAAGCTCAAATACTTTGGCCACCTGATGCGAAGAGTCAACTCACTGGCAAAGACCTTGATGCTGGGAAAGATTGAAGGCAGGAGGAGAAGGGGACGACAGAGGGTGAGATGGTTGATGGCATCACCGACTTAATGGACATGAGTTTGAGCAAGCTCCGGGAGTTGGTGATGTAGGACAGGGAGGCCTGGTATGCTGCAGTCCTTGGGGTCACAAAGAGTTGGCCAGGACTTAATGACTGAACAACAACAATCATATTAGGATCGATCTGTTAAGTAAACATACTTGTAGAGTTTAGGATCACTTACAGTCCCAGGAAGCAGGAGCTTTAGTGCATGATGTGTTAACGTATAAGCCACAGAACTAACAATTGAAGGCAAAGTCTATGCATCCTCCCATATATCATGGCAAACAAAATCTAGGCATTTCAGGCTTTGCAGTGTGCAATGTGTGGTGCTGAGGAATCTGTCAGGGGCCATTTGCAGTAACGAAGAGCAGAACTGTGTGGACAAGCTCCCTGAAAAAGCTGATCCAGGAACTTTTCCTCCTGTCTCTTTTGTTCTTGTCAATTACTGTGATGGTGGAGGAACCACACACTGGAGAGGAAGCTGAGTAAGCTTCTTAGAAAATCCTTAAGGATGCTTCTCTTTCTACATCAGGAATGGACCAGAGCACTAATTCCTTGATTCCTATGGTGTCTCCTTATCAATAAAATCTAAGAGATTCTGTCTCATAGGCTCTCTATCATCTTTTAAGTTGCCCTCAGGACCCTAAATCTTTCAAAGGTCATCACTACTGCAGTAATGGTCTGAGTATGAAGACGTATAACACTGGATGCCATAATCATCTTCCTGAAGATCTCAGTGGCATCATGAGCTGAAGGGGATTACTTGCTACTCAAGACAATCTTACTATAAACTCACAGAATTTTACTGTGATACTAAAAAATATATATATGGGTCTTGATATCCAGATATTATTAAAGCATGTATACTTTGTTGCCAATTTTTTGTTTTTGAAACAGGAGGAAAAGGTTTCCCAGCCACACTGTTCCTGGTTTGGAATTTCATAACTCAGAATGCAAGCTTTTTCCTAAGGATTTCTGCATATCACTAGAAGCATTGTTGTCAGCTCAGCGGGCACACATGCACACACACATACAAATTCACACACAAATTCACATAGGGAGAGAGAAAAGTAATCAAAATTATTTACTTTTATTTTACTTTGAACCGCTGTAATTACATTTACCCTGGTTGTAGTTGTTCAGTTACTAAATCATGTCCAAAGTTTCACGACCCCATGGACTGCAGTATTCCAGGCTTCCCTGTCCTTCACTATCTCCTGGAGTTTGTTCAAACTCATGTCCACTGAGTCAATGATGCCATTCAACCATCTCATCCTCTATCATCCCCTTCTCCTCCTGCCTTCAATCTTTCGTAGCATCAGAGTCTTTTCCAATAAGTTGGCTCTTCACATCAGGTGGCCAAAGTATTGGCGCTTCAGTATCGGTCCTTCCAATAAATATTCAGGGTTGATTTCCTCTAGGATTTTAGGTTTCATCTCCTTGCAGTCCAAGGGACTCTCAAGAGTCTTCTCCAGCATCATAACACCAGAAGTCAAAGATAATGTAAATCCCAGATCCATTATACATAAGTCAGCATCACATGATCTCTAATAAGGTATAAAACATTTAACAGCTCAATGTTTACTAATATATTCTGAGCATCTGTTTAAATACAGCAGAGTGCTACTCCCTGTGGGGCAACAACACTGAACTACTAGCCTCTCTTCACTCTAAGGGCTCCGCATTGGCATGTGGGGCGGACAAAAGGGGGTTGTCATACCTGCCAAAGGACATTTGATGCAAAGCATGATATGATGGTTCTCATATTTGAAACTCCCATAAAATCAGTTTAAACATACTGCCGTGTGATTCTGTTGAGAGTTCGTTCACATCAAAGTTAGCATTGTTCATTTGAGACCAAACAAACCATTCCATGCTAAACAGATCTGGACTTGAATTTAGAAGTAAAGGACCTGCCCCCCACCATCAATGTTCAGCATCGCAGGAAATGACACCCACCACCCAGGTGCCCAACCTCCCAAAATAAGAATCATTCTTATTTCCTCTTTTTCTTCAGCTCTCACATCCAGTCCTTCATCAAACCCTCATCACCCCCCTCCAAACTATACTCAGATTCACTATCATAGTTTCCTTACTAGTCTCATACTTCAATCCTTTTCTCCCTATAATCTCCCCACAGGAGCCAATTTGACCTTTTAACACCTGAGCCAGTCATCTGGCTCTATAAACAATTTGGAACATAGTCACTAGTTTAAGTATTTTTCAAGGCTATTTCCATGGCACAGCAGCAGAACTGTGTACTTATAACTGAGACAGTACAGCCTACACAGAGATTAAAACACTAACGATCCAATACTTAAGAGTTTACTAATACCGCTTCTTAAAAATAGATCAGGCCATCTCCCTTTCTGAAAAAGCTCAAGAGTTCCTCCTTACACTTGGAAGAAAATCCAAATGTCTTACTTTAGCCCATGAGGCAGAAAGTGAAGAAGAACTAAAGAACCTCTAAATGAAAGTGAAAGAGGAGAGTAAAAAAGATGGCTTAAAACTCAACATTCAAAACATGAAGATTATGGCATCCGGTTCCATCACTTCATGGCAAAGAGATGGGGAAACAATGGAAACATTGACAGATTCTACTTTGGGGGGCTCCAAAATCACTGCAGATAATGACTGTAGTCATGAAATTAAAAGACACTTGCTCCTTGGAAGAAAAGTTATGACCAACCTAGGCAGCATATTCAAAAGTAGAGACAGTACTTTACAGACAAAGGTCCTTCTAGTCAAAGGTTTGATTTTTCCAGTTGTCATGTATGGATGTGAGGGTTGAACCATAAAGAAAGCTGAGCACCAAAGAATTGATACTTTTGAATGGTAATGTTGGAGAAGACTCTTGAGAGTCCCTTGGACTGCAAGGAGATCAAACCAGTCAATCCTAAAGGAAATCAACTCTGAATATTCAATGGCAGGACTGATGCTGAAGTTGAAGCTCCAGTACTTTTGCCACCTAATGCAAAGAACTGACTCCTTGGAAAAGACCCTGATGCTGGGAAAGATTGAAAGCAGGAGAAGAAGGGGACGACAGAGGATGAGATGGTTGGATGGCATGACCAACTGGTTGGACTGAGTTTGAGCAAGCTCTGGAAGTTGGTGATGGACAGGCAAGTCTAGCATGCTGCAGTCCATAGGGTCACTAAGAGTCAGACATGACTGAGCAACTAAACTGAAAGTTGCACTCATTCATCCACCTTGGTCTCTTTGCTATGCCAAGCGTGTCACATTCAAACAGTGAGGACGATGTATCTAAAAACTCATTATTCATGTTTTAGAATAACTGCTTAGGGCTTCCCTGGTGGCTTGGTGGTAAAGAATCCACCTGCCAATGCAGGAGACATGCATTCAACCCTGATCTGAGAAGATCCCACATGCTGCTGAGCAACTAAGCCCCTGCATCGCAACTACTGAAGCCTGCGTGCCCTAGGGCCATGCTCTGCAACAAGAGATGCCACTGCAATGAGAAGCCCATGCATTGCAACTTGAGAGCAGCTCCCACTCGCTACAACTAGAGAATAGCCAGAGGAGCAACGAAGACCCAACACAGCCATAAATAAATAAATCAAATTATGTATAAAAAAAGATAACTGCTTAGATGAGGTGTACATACCACAGACCTTGGAATCAGGATCACACAGACTAGGGTTTCATGTTAGGCTTCAAAACTTGCTCTCTCTGGGTTCCTTTTCCAATTTGACAAACCGGAAGAATGCTATTTATCTGAGGGAGTGTTAGAGGGAATTAAAGGAGAGTATGTAAATACTCTATCATGTAAAGTCTAGTATGTAAACACTAAGGATTTTACAAACCTTAGTCATGTCCTTTCCCAGACCAAAATGAACACTCTTCATGGTTTAACCTGTCCTCATTTGGGCCCTAGATATTAAAAGTCTACATCCTGCAGAAAGAAAAACTACCTTAAAATTTTTTATGTCTCAGATGTAAATTTAATTTTTTTAAATCTTTTTTTAAAGCTGAAACATTTTCTCTTCTGGAACTTACACCCTTTATAGAAATCAAATACAAGCTCCTCTTTGCCAACCAGCCAAGCTGTAGTTACACATGAATATTTTCACTTCTGGAATCTTTTTTTTTAATCAAAGAAAGCTTGGAAGACACAGTAATAAAGCCAACAGAGGCTTTACTATTGCTTCAGATGCAAGCAAATGCCTTTTGATGACATCTGTGTGACCTTATGAGGCATGGAAACAGGATTATGCTTGCAATACTCCATCTAGGGATGCATACTAGCTAAGCTCAGGCTGAGCCATTAGAAAAGGAATCTGGAAGGAAATATTTCAGGATTGTGAACTTGGTGCTGGTTCAGGTTATTTCAAGACAGGATTTCAGAAAGGCCAGTCAGTCCTCTTTGGCCTAGCCACTGAGTCACGAAGTGCTGTCTTTTCCTAAGACCTTGCAACAGGGTTTAGGTTCAAGGAGTTTATTTGGGACAGAATCCTAGCAAACACCAGTCAGGGGGAGAGAGAACAGGACAGGGAAGCACAGAGGATGAAGGGCGTGTGACTATGTAGAGTAACTGGAATTTAATGTCTCCAGGAACCTCTGGAGCCAGAGTATCTCTGAGTTATACCCATGAGGGGTGAAGAAGCCAAGATACAAACTAACTCCAGTAACTCACTGGATGAAGGCTGCACTCGGGGCCAAGGACAAAGTGCCCTCCAACTATCCAAGAAGCCTGCGGGCAAATACAAGCAGAGGCTGCCAACTGGTCCGTGTGAACCGCAGTGGAGGCTCAGTGAGGCTGAGGAAGGATGCTGACAGCGTCTGCCACACAGGCAATCTGAGTCCCCAGACCTGGCTGGGTCCCTACAACCCAACTCCAATTTAATACTGAAGCCAAGATGCAGAAGCAGATAAGAAACAATGTCAGGCCTAGGAATATCGACTCACTAATCAAATGTTTATCGACAGCCTCCTGCAAGACAGAGGAGCTAGTTGTGGGCCAAACCATTAGCTTCTCTTTCCCACCCCATGCCCTCTGCACAACCTAACCTCAGCAAGTCACACCTGTTCATGGGCCTGTGCATCCTCACTGGTTCTGTGGTTGACTTCCTCTCTGAACGATCCCCTTTCCTTCTAGGCTCCCCTCAGCACTCGGCAATCTCAGCGCCTGGAACATTATGTATCCTTCTCTAGTAGAGGTCGTTAGACGTCATCAGGATGTATCATCTTCAGTTCTTTCACGTCTGTCCACCCCTACCAGGCTCTGGGCACCAACATAGAACAGATGCTCAAGCAATGTCTCATTGACTTGAACAAAAGCAACGTGTAAGCAACAAAAGAAACCAAATCTGGATGATGACATTTTCAACAGGGTAGCACATATTTAGAAACATGGAAATATGCTCATCCAACATTATCTTAAATATACACATACACACAGATACACATATCTGGACAGATAATACACATATTTTATATTTTAATAGTGAACTGTATCTTTGGTTTATCTGTATTTTCTAATTTTTACCACCATGAAGGCATAGTAACTATGTCTTTGAAAAGTTAAATTGACCTTTAAGAACAATGTCAGGGTCAGGCCAGTTACAGGTCACAGAATTTAAGGCCAGTTAGGGAAGCCAATGAGTAACTCAACAGGCAGGATCCAGGCAGAGGAAGTCTTTGAAATTGAGGCAGCTCCTCTCTTTGATGGGAACCTTCACCCAGAACATGTCTTCATAGCAGGACCACTTGGGTCTGAATGGGGGCTGGCATATTACGTTATGGATGTTGTGCAAGGACCAGGCCAGAGGGGCTGGGGGGACTGGAGGTAAAAACATAGATCCTCACTCCTGATCTCATGGACTACTTATCTTCCTTCTTGTAAGCAGCCTCAGCTTTACCAACTGAGTGATTATCTGCTGAGCATTAAGCAAAGCATTCCCCTGGAGAAGGAAATGGTAACCCACTCCAGTACTCTTGCCTGGAAAATCCCATGGACGGAGGAGCCTGGTAAGCTATAGTCCATGGGGTCGCAAAGAGTCGGACACAACTGAGCAACTTCACTCAAGCAAAGCATGGGAGCCAAACTCATTCAACCTCTCATGATCCATTTCTCTCTTTAAATACCGAGTTATCAAATTAGAAAGCCTTGAAAGTGATCACCCTTCAAACTCACTTTACAGATGGGAATATCAAACATCAACGAGGAAGAAGATCTTAAACCAGAAGTTGTTATTTCGTTGAACATGCTGACGCACAGAGATTGGAGGTAGGTGCTAGGAAGGCTGTTTGAGGGCTCTGAGATCACGGTCAGGCTTGATGATAGAGCTATGTGTGGTTGATTAGTAATGTCTGCATGGCAATGGATAGGGAAACACGGACCCACATGCCATTCTCTCCTTAGCCCTGAGCAGCAGCAGGATAATGAGCATTTATGAGAGAAGCCCCATGGAGAGATGATATGTCACCAAAAACATTTCTAATTTTATAAATCAAGGAAACACACTTAGACAAAGTCATTATATCTTTCGATGTAAGTTAAAAAAAAAAAAAAAAGTAAGTGATAGAATAAGGATTCAAATTCCTATCTATCCAACCCCAAAGCCCATGCTCTTGACAGCCACCCTTCAGGGTCTTCCTGGGTGGCTGCCTCTTAATCCCCCAGTATCACCCCCCTCACTCAGCTCTAACAGCTCAGCTCCTTAAATAGCCTCAGGACTCACCCGCTTCTAATTTCAATAGCTAGCGCTCTTTGCTTTGGACACAAAGACATAATGTCCCAGGTCTTCTTTTTCAGGTCCCAAGTTGTCACTCTCTGCACTTTACCGCTGAATGTGTCGTGTGGCTTCAGCCCTTCCTTTCAACCTGCTTGATTTATTCAAGTGCGTGAGAATGCCTCACAAGTTACACGCAGACAAACCCAGCTGTGTGCCAGAGATAATTATTTCCGAGTAATTAAAATGAGCCATGGGCTGCCAAATTAAACACCAAAACATGACTCTGCACTTTTTCTCTTATCTGCCTCGTCCGGTCTCCGGCTGTCAAAGGAAACTGCTTGCGAAGGTAGGGGCTCCCCAGCTCTAATACATTAATCATCGTTGTTCAGCAGCCTTATTAAAGGATCATCTCTGCATAAAAGACTTTCTGCAGCTCAAGAGGAAAACCTCTGGTCTACAGTGAGAGGGCTCCAAGGTGACCACTTATGCCACTTGCTGTTAGTAAGCTCCCCCCAAAATCTGTCCGACACGTCTAGAATCAACCTAGATGTCACATGACAATAGGGGCAGTGAGGAGGGAGGCAGCAGAGATGGAGAGAAGGGAGAAGCTGTGCCCCCCACCCCCAAATCGCATCTATCGCCTTCACTCTGAACCTTCTGGAGAGCTGTCTCACATTCCTAACTCAGGTCCCAAACGCGGACAGACTTAGATGCTTGGGGACTTCCCAGGTGGCGCTAAGTGGCAAATAACCTGCCTGCCAATGAGGAGACATGAGAAACGCAGGTTCCATCCCTGGGTCGGGAAGATCCTCTGGAGAAGGAAATGGCAACCCACTCCAGTATTCTTGCCTGGAGAATCCCATCGACAGAGGAACCTGGCGAAAGAAGTGACTTAGCCCACAAACACGGACTCAGATGCAGGGACTCTCACGCAAGTTCTTTCCTGAGAGAACACTCTCGGGAGAGAGCCAGAAGGGTGTGAGGAAGGTGGGCAGGGCAGGGGCCAAAGCTAGGCAAAAAAAACGTGCTTCCATGAAAGGTCTCGGTCTGATCCCACGAGGAGCTCAGAAGCATAAACTGTATCACAGTGTCTGAACTACCCAGAGGCAAGGCGACTAGGATATTCTATGTCCCCATCAGTCAGTCATCGCTGAGGGCTACCCTTTGCAGCAATGACTTGGGGGTATGGAGCATGCAACTCAAGGAGAATCTCAGATGAGAAGTGCATGGATAAGCCACAGCAGCCTGTACCCACAGTAGCTGGGAGAGGGGGCACCCCAGTGAGGTAGCAAAGACCTAGATGGGGCACTGACAGCACCTGCTCCCCTCTTGTACAGAGTCTCATGGTGTTTAGACAGAGATATCCAACCTGGAAGTGATCTCAAAGTGGGGGTTCTAAGCCTGAGGTTTATGTCCTCCACAAGACACACGCCTGACCTTGGGGATTATATGATCCCCCTGAAACTGTCTGCAAAATGGACACATGTGAAACTGACAGGGAACAAAGACCTTGGGTCTCATCTGAATCTCTGTAGAGCAGGAGTCTCCAGCCCCGAGCCACAGATGGGTACCAGTCCTTGGCCTGATAGGAACAGGGGGGCACAGCAGGAGGTGAGCAGTGGGCTGGCAAACACAGCTTCATCTGTATTTACAGCCGCTCCCATCACTCCATTATTGCCTGAGCTCTGCCTCCTGTGAGAGGCAGCATAACAAATATAATACACTTGAGTCATCCCATAACCATTCCCCACCCCTAGTCTGTGGAAAACCTGTCTTCTGCAAAATTGGTCCTTGGAGTCAGAAAGACTGAGGACTTCTACTATAGAGTCCATGACCCCCTTGGGTTCAAAATTCACTTCCAAACGTCCTCAGGGCACAGGCAGCTGTAATTCAACCTTTTCCATGAGGCTTTCCCAAACTCATCCCTATTTGCCGCCTATTTCAGGGGCATAGTTGGGGGTCTGGGGAGGGGACAAGATGTTATCATAGCTCTTCGAAGCATGGTAAACGTATTAATGATCTTGAAGGTGGTGATGAGGACAATGAAAGCTACAGTTTATCTGAAAGCTAAAGCTTATCATGTATTTCAGTTCAGTTCAGTGGCTCAGTCGTGTCCTTCAGTGACTCTTTGTGACCCCATGAACTGCAGCACGCCAGGCCTCCCTGTCCATCATCAACTCCCAGAGTACACCCAAACCCATGTGCATCGAGTCAGTGATGCCATCCAACCATCTCATCCTCTGTCGTCCCCTTCTCCTCCGGCACTCAATCTTTCCCAGCATCAGGGTCTTTTCCAATGAGTCAGCTCTTCGCATCGGGTGGCCAAAGTAAATTCAGCAGTGGCCACAGGACTGGAAAAGGTCTGTTTTCATTCCAATTCTAAGAAAGGCAACGCCAAAGAATGCTCAGACTACCGCACAATTGCACTCATCTCACACGCTAGTAAAGTAATGCTTAAAATACTCCAAGCCAGGCTTCAGCAATACGTGAACTGTGAACTTCCAGGTGTTTAAGCTGGTTTTAGAAAAGGCAGAGGAACCAGAGATCAAAAAATTGCCAACATCCGCTGGATCATTGAAAAAGCTAGAGAGTTCCAGAAAAACATCTATTCCTGCTTTGTTGACTACGCCAAAGCCTTTGACTGTGTGGATCACAACAAACTGTGGAAAATTATGAAAGAGATGGGAATACCAGACCACCTGACCTGCCTCTTGAGAAACCTGTATGCAGGTAAGGAAGCAACAGTTAGAACTGGACGTGGAACAACAGACTGGTTCCAAATAGGAAAAGGAGTACGACAAGGCTTTATATTGTCACCCTGCTTATTTAACTTATATCAGAGTACATCATGTATTTAATACATGCCAGTTATTGTCCTAAACTTGTGTGTGCTATCTCACTTAGTTTTAAAAACTATTCTTTGAAAGAGGACCTATTAATACATCCCACTTTATCCTGTAAAAAAAAAACTAAAATACTGAGAAATTAAATAACCTACCCAACTTCAGATAGTTAAGAAGTAGGAGAGTCAGGATTTGAACCCAGGCAGTCAGACTCCAGAACTACAAGAATGCTGAAGGAAGCCACATAAAATATGTGGTTGAAGCATCAGGATTCAGACCATAAAGCCACAAAGATACACAAAGGCAATGGCTTTTCAAATCTCTAGTTTTTCCATTACCAAGACCATGGGCCATGTCTTCCCCACCCCCTCTAGGATACAGCAAGGGCTCCAGAAACACTAGTTATACAAGTGACTAAATTAAATGGTTAAACAATAAAGTGAGTGTAAAAGTGCCCAACTCAGTCCCTAGACTTAATGGGTACACAAGCAATGGTAATTTCCTTTCTATGAAAAGAAAGTTATTTTTCCATTCCATTTCCCCAGAAATCCACCATGCCTCAGAAAATAATGACAGGTACAAAATTTGATGAACTGAACTGAATGGGTAAGAGGAAGGGTACTCATTGGAAAAGACCATGATTCTGGGAAGGAGGAAAGGGGAAGGAAGGAGGAAAGGAGGGGATGACAGACGATGAGGTGGTTGGATGGCATCACTGACTCAATGGACATGCGTGTGAGCAAGCTCCGGGAGTTGGTGATGAACAGGGAAGCCTGGCGTGCTGCAGTCCATGGGGCAGCAAAGTCAGACATGACTGAGACTGAACGACTGAACTGAACACCAAAAAAGTGATATGAGGGACGTCCCTGGTGGTGCAGTGGATAGGACTCCATGTTCCCATGGAGGGGACCCGGGATTGATTACTGGTCAGGAAACTAAAATCCCACATACCACAACTCAGCCCACTCAAAGCCATGAGGAGCATGTGCACCACAATGAAGACCCAGAACAGCCAAAATAAATAACAAAATTTAAAACAAAAAAGCAAAATGAGAGTGGGAGAGTAGTGAGGAGGGGAAAAAAAAAACCGAGAGAGGGAAATGAAGCAGCCAAACTTCTACTGTTAGACATATACCCAGCACATACAGACAGTAGGCAGCTGCGTGATGTGTGCAATTTGATTTGCAAGAACCTAACATAGTTTGGGTCTATAATCGCATATTCCTTTGCAACCCCCAGTTCTGCAATGGAGAAAGGCTTACCTGCATTGGAGGGAGACTGAATGAGGATGGAGAGACACTGAATGAGGATGCATATTCATCCTACCCTTCTTTCAACCACTCCACTCCATCCACCGCCCCCCTCCTCCAGTTTCTCCATCAAATATTTTCTTCCTCCAGAACATTTTTTCTCTCTCTCCTTTAATCATCCTTTAACACCATAGCACCACCTACCGTCTCTGGATGCTGAGAGGCGAGGTGCACTCGGCTTGGACCTGAGGGAGATTTTAACATCACTGGCAAGCGTGCTACCAAGGACCATTCATCAACCCTGTGACAAGCCTGGCCGAGGTGAAATTGCCACTCAGCATTTCAAATTGCAGGCTCTCCCCTCGCCCCTGTTCACTGCCAGGCTCTTCCTCCCCACTGAAGCATTTGCTCACAAAACTAAATGGGTAATTCAAAGAGAAGGAAAGTCTCCCAGGAAATGAGACACGGTGCTGGGCCAGCCATGGGGTTTCTTCTGCTTATACCAGGATGACTACCTGTGGCTAAAAGGAAAAATGGCTCAATAGAGCTAATTAGTCTGGGAAGTGACCCAGAAGGCTGATGTGCCTCTTGGTTTAAGACCACATAGAATTCATGTCAATGTATGACAAAACCCACTACAATATTGTAAAGTAATTAGCCTCCAACTAATAAAAATAAGTGGAAAAAAAAATTTTTTTTAAAAGACCACATAGAACCTCCGGTGCAGAAAGAACACACTTGACTGAAAGCTCTAAACTCAGACCAATTGTAACAAAACTGGAGGCACAGGGCTTGCAGAGGGAGAAAAGTCAATCTCTCCTCAGCTTCCCTTGGGGCTCATTCTCCTCACAGGCAGCTGCCCATGTCCACTGACACAGCACACGTCCACCCCCATGTCCGCCTGGACCTCCACGCTAGCCAGAGAAACAGCATCTGTGCCTGTTATTGGCCCCTTTCTCTCAGCCCAGGCCCACCCTCTCCATCCTGCTATGCCGATGCCTTTGCATTTAGTCACTCAGTTGTGTCCCACTCTTTGCGACCCCGTGGACTGTAGCCCTCCAGCTTCCCCTGTCCATGAGGTTCTTCAGGCAAGAATACTGGAATGGGTTGCCCTGCTCTCCTCCAGGGGACCTTCCGGCCCCAGGGATCGAACCCAGGTCTCCCACATTGCACTCGGATTCTTTATCGTCTGAGCCATCAGGGAAGCCCTGGGTGTCTGCAAACTGGCTCCAGGGTGTCCCTGCTCCTTAGCTTTCACTTAGGGTCTGCAGTGAGGTTATGGAGCAGGAAAGTCACTCCTGTCTGTGTTGAGCTCACGTTGGTCTTATTCCAACAGCATCAGATAGCTTCTGTGCTTCTCGGGATTCAGGGTACCAGCCCCGCGGTGTCCCCACTGAACAAGCCGAGTATCAGACATCAGCAAGCCCTGAGTTGGGGCACGCAGCCCTGCAGGACCCTCTCCCCTACAGGTACCTAGAGCTCCGCAGCATCATCTTTTCCTTAGTGATGACTGCTTCCTGCAGTCAGCGTACTTCCACGCTACTTCAGTGTCTGTTTTTGCTTTCAGCCTTCCATTACCAAGTAACCAATCCCCTGATTCAAATCCCCTTAATCTGAAATACCTGAGATGATTTCAGTTTCTTGTCTAATACAGTCAATGCCATGCCAGGACGATGAAAAGGTGAAACGATTTTTGCAAGAGATAAGGTTCCATAGGGGGCTAAGCGGTAAAGAATCCGCCTGCTAAGCAACAGATGTGGGTTTGACCCCTGGGTCAAGAAGATCCCCTAGAGAAGGGAGTGGTAACCTGCTCCAGTATTCTTGCCTAGAGAATCCCATGGACAGAGGAGGTTGGCGGGCTACAGTCCATGCGGTCTCAAAGAATCAGATATGATTTAGCGACTGACCAACAAGAACTGGTTTAAAAGTCCTGCCCACTTTTTCAGGAATAGTATCAACAGCAGTCAACAGACACCTGGGAGTCAGTCAGACTTCGGTTTATGTTCTGGCTCTGCCACTCACTATCTGTAGAACATTAGACAAGGTACTTAAAACACCCTGGCCTTGGTTTTCTGACCTATATAAAGGGAATTTATGATACCTCATTCACAGAGTCTTAGAGGGATTAAAGAATGTATGAGTCACATACAAAGTGCTTCATGCAGAGTCTGGCACAGAATTGGCCCTCTCTAAAGTATTTTTGTTTATTTGTTTGACTATTATCTTTAGGTTCCCTGATCAGGAAGCATTTGTGAAAGAATGTCTAAGTTCTGGGCTGATTCAGGAAAAGTACCATTCCAAACACTCTATGAACTCCTGAGCTGATAGCAGAGAGACGAAATTTTGGCCAAAGGATATCCTGGCCAGGAGAACTGTAAGGGATATGATCAGTAATAACAGCTACGTTTAGTCACTGCCTGATCTATGCTACGTGCTGTACCTGCATTTACTCAGTTCATCCAGAAAACCATCACTTCAGGTGGAGATGATTGTCTTCATTACACCGATAAGGAAAGTCAGTTGCAGGGGGCTTCCCTGCTGGCTCAGTGGCAGAGAATCTGCCTGCCAAGTAGAGATGCAGGTTTGATCTCTGGTCAAGGAAGATCCCACATGCCACGGGGCAACGAAGCCTGTGCCCGAAACGACTGAGCCTGTGCTCTAGAGATCAGGAGCCACAGCTACGGAGCCCAGGAGCTGCAACTAACTGAAGCCCACACACCCTAGAGGCCCTGCTCTGTAACAAGAGAAACCACTGCAATGAGAATGAAGCCCTGGAACTTCAACCAGAGAGCAGTCCCCACTCACTGCAACTAGGAAAAAAAGCTCAAACAGCAATAAAGATCCAGCACAACCAAAACTAGATTTTGCTCTAATTTTTAAAAAAAAAAAGAAAACCCAGTTTCAGATTTAAAAAAGAAAAAGAAAACCTTGCCCCGAAACATGCCAGCCAGCTGTGGGATTGAGCCTTGACCCTATGAGTAGTTCTAGAACCCAAGCTCTTAATTGTTAAGCTGCCTGGTAGAAAGATAAAGAAGGTCACACACTAGGAGAGATCACAGATAAAGCAGGAAGGGGGAACTTACCTGGTAGTCCAATGGTTAAGAATCCACCTCACAATAGAAGGAACATGGGTTCGATCCCTGGTCAAGGAGCTAAGATCCCACATGCCACAGGTACAACTAAGCCCATTCACCACAACTACTAAAGTCAATGCAGCCAAATAAATACTTTTTTAAAAAAGCAGAAAGAAATGCACAGAAGCACCATTCTGGAAGCAATAACAGCAACATGGAACACACTTGATAACTCTTTTTTCGTACATGTCAGAGGCAGCACAGTGGTAAAGAATCTGCCTGCCATGGTTGGAGACACAAGAGACCCGGGTTTGATCCCTGGGTCGGGAATACCCCCTGGAGAAGATCCAGTATTCTTGCCAGGGAAATCCCATGAACAGTGTCACAAAGAGTCTGCCACAATTTAATGACCAAACAACAACAGGGACAGAGGAGGTAGTGTGAGTGCATCATATGAGGCCTGGCAGCAGTGATGTCTCAGCTAGTAACAAAGGGCTTACCTATTATACACTCAAAAGACCTTTACTCCCCAGGGTACCCTGAGACTCGTGAACTTTGAAGAATTCAATACAAGAAAGCCCACTGCGAAGGTCAGCTCCCAGGAGACACTCCCCCAGGCACCCAATAGCCAATTCCACGTAGAGTCCCAACCACCAAATGCAACACCCTAAGCAGGTGCTGGGTTCCTTGTCCAAAGAAAACTGCAGCCTCCTGCCATCTGCATGAGACAGTATGTCAATCCCTGGGCTAAGTGCATGCACACTGGATACACGCTCAGTCTATAACTAAAGAGCATCACTGATCACCACTAACAAAATAAATAAGTGGTTTCCATGTCATAGGGGACTCAGCCAAGGCTCAGTTCAGTGGGGCCCATCAGCAGATTTACAATGAGAATGACAAGTCGGACAGGCCTTTGGAACAAAAGAGCAACTGGGAAGAGGTCCCACCAAACTTGGGCTATGCCAGAAATCCTGGCACAGCAACGTGGGGAAGTAGAGGGGAGGGGGATCAAAGATAATCTAAAAATGATTGATTATTTGCATTTGCTGGAAGCAATGGTTTTACAAAAATACTCAGTGTGAGATCAACATGAAAGAAGTTTTCCACTTTCGATCTCCCACCAGCTGGAAGAACTTCAAGGCCTCACAGCAGAACAGGACAATGAGCAGCCCAATCTCTGAATTCAGGCGCAAAAGATGGCCCCCACCAGAAGCACCAAAAGGACTTTCCTATTATAAAAATTAGCATGACTAACTGTAACTACCGGGCTTCTCAGGGGTGCTGGTGGTAAAGAACCCACCTGCCAATGCATGAGACATAAGGGATGTGGGTTCGATTCCTAGATCGGGAGGATCCCCTGGAGGAGGGCATGGCAACCCACTCTAGTATTCTTGCCTGGAGAATCCCCATAGACAGAGGAGCCTGGCAGGCTACAGTCCACGGGGTGGCAAAGAGTCGGACATGACTAAAGCGGCTTAGCATGCACACACGCACAATCTAACTACTAAGTCACAGATTTCACATGGAGAAATTCCCTTCCCTTAATTCATTTCCAAAGATACCTTTCTGAAAGTCACAAAAATGACAGAAAAGAAACAGCAAGGCAGGTCTAGAAGCCTCCTTCTCGAGGTTCCCCTGGGTGAGCTTGTTGGATCATAAGTGGTGACCCTCAGCCTGGCAAAGGAAGACACAAGCACTTTGGAATGAGAGCGAGCTGGACACTTTCAATTAAATAGCTGGCCACTCTGAAAGCATGCCAAGCAGTAACATGCCTCGCTTGACCTGTCAGTCACTCTCTTTTATTAATAATAGAGTGTTCATGCTTTGACTGCTGTCCTCCTGAGAATCAGATGGAATGCTGACATGATTTGGTAGCATTTCAAGGTCAGCGATGTCTCAACAGCAGGTGACGAACATTAAAATTAAAAAAAAAAAAAAAGAATATTCCAGTCGACTGGCAGCGAGAGTCTCAGAACAAGAAAGGAAATATTGCTCACATGACATTTTATCTGTCTACCCAAGCACTGCAAGAATATTTCTCGACTCGCTTATCAGGGGTGGCACCCAAGATAGAAGTGGGTATAAAAGCGATTTTCTTTTCTTTAATAAGTATTGATTTTTGCTTCTACCTTACTGTAAGCCTACTACATTGGTGATGCTAGCTGCTGTAACAGATGAGCTTGAAGCTGCCAGTAGCCTGGATACAACTGAAGTTCAGAGCTAGCTTGGGGAACAGCATGTGGAGGAAGCTCCTGTCAGGGACCTGCTCTCATATATATAGGACAGCCTACTTCTGTCTGTGGCCTTGCCATCCCCTAAGTTTTGGGGGTTTCTTCAAGCCCATCTAGAAAAGGAGTAAGAATGTATATAATATACACATAGTCCTTATAATTCTGAGGGCTCAGAAGTGACACCTCACTTCCACTCACACATTGTTGGTGAGATCACTGGGCCACATCTGGAAAGAGAGGAGTTTGGGATACATGGTTCCTGCTTGAGGAATTCCCTCAAAACAATTCTATGCCATAGAAAAATAGACCTAAACATCAGGGGACAGCTAGCTGTCTCCAGGACAAACAGTGGCCTGGATTTCCTCTTCTGTAACTGTAAAATAAATTTACTTTTAGGCAAAATGCAAATTGTTAATCAGTGTGAAGGAAAAGGTTGTATAAATAACAGTACAGATGGGATGTGACTGACCACAATTTTGAGTGAAAGAAATTCAGAAAACAATATGCAAAATTATTACAAACATGAACCAAACCACCTTCTTGTGTTGGTGGCGTATTTTGCCTTCAAGTCTTCTACCATTTTTATAACAACTCTATGTTAATGAGAACAGCATTTCAGTAAGTTAATGCATGAGCAATGAGCACTAGTCCCTCATAAAACAGATAGAGGTAATGCTCCCTTCCCAAGCACAGTATTTTCTTGGCTATTCAGGCTGGACATTGGCACAGATAACCTTACAATATGCCAAGCCCAGACCCAGGGACATACGTTTAAAAAGTCTTACATAAGAGTTCCAATTTTTTAACAAATGCTCATTTATCCAGTAAAAATTATTATTGGTTTTCTCTTTATCAAGTACATTCTCTATTATTTTTGTTCACATGCTTCAGTTCTTACTTTCTTCCTTTTTATTCCTATGAAAATTGGCAGTTTCTTTCAGGGCTCTTTCTTTTACTTCTACTAACAATATCTTGCAGAGAAACTGACTTTTCCAGACAACTGTATGTACTGAGTGTATTTGTCAGGTTTGCTGCAATGTAGCTGGGTAATAAAAAGACCTTAAATGTACCGACTCTCAAAAATAAGCATTTATTTCTCACTCATGGGTCTGCAGGCAGGCTGTGACTCAGTTGAGCTTGCCTGGGCCTGGCTCCAGGCTGCAGAATGCATTCTAATCAGTTCCACGTGTCCCTTTATTCTCCTTGAGCCAGCTCCCTGGAACATGTTTGTCTAATGCAAGAGGTCAAACTAAACCACACAAGCACCTGTAACACTCTACATCACATTCTGTTGACCAAACCAAGTCATATGGCCATACTCAACAGGGAAGTATTTTTCGCTCTCTAAGGAAGCCCCAAAGTAAAATGGCAATGTAGAAAGAGCTCTCATTCTCTTACTGGGAGCCAGTAAAAAGATGGGGGAAAAAAATAACCCCATCTATCTCTCAGATAAACTTGTATTATCCAAGTGCCCTGAGAAAACCCTGCATCTGGGCAGCCATCTTAACTCTGGGTGCAATGGAGTGAGAAGAAAGGAAGATCTTTAAGAATTTGCTATAAAGCCAACCTGTGACCTCACCTGGAGACAGCCCAGATATATTTAACTTTTCATCGAATATCTCTATCTGTATTTCATAAAGCTCTTAATATCAGATCTTTAAACTAAAGATGACAGAAATGTTCATTTATCCTCATCCACTCACATTTTATTGATGAGATCTAGTCACTTGGACTAGTTGAGAATGGAGCTTGGAAAGAGGCATCCTTGAGGCACTGTAATAAAGAGGATCCTGACATTACTTTTGGGTCCATCATTTGAGCTTCCACAATGAATACATACCTGAGGTTATGAAGAGCAATAGCACCATATGAATGTGTTACTCAATTTAAAGAAAATAGCATTATGTAAGTCATAGTATAGGTGGTTCATGACTGCAGTTAAAATCTAAAGGATAACTAAAATTTAGAAAACTCTAAAGCAGAATGCTTCAAATATGGGACCCAATCCTTCCGTTAAAGCATGTGATTTTGTATACGTGAAAATATTTAGGGCTTTCCTTGTGGTCCGGTGGTGAAGGGTCTGCCTGCCAGAGCATGGGACACAGGTTCAATCCCTGGCCCGGGAAGATCCGGCAAACCACGGAGCAGTTAGGCCCGTGCACCACAACTGCTGAGTCAGCAGTCCAGAGCCCACAAGCCACAACTACTGAGGCTGAGCACTGCATTGAAGTCTGCGCGCCTGGAGCCCGTGCTCTGCGATAAGAGAGGCCACGGCAATGAGAAGCCTGCGCACTGCAGTCAGAGCAAGTCCACAGGCAACAACGAAGACCCAGAAAAGCCGAAAATAAATAAATAAGTCTTACAGAAGAAAAACAAGACAAGAAATGCTTAGACCCCAACCCTAGTTGCTAAATCTCAGGAAATTAACCCAATGATAACAACCCCAAGGAGATGCTTTATAGTAAAGATACAAAGTACAGCTAAGGAAGGAGTCCAAAATTCACACTGTACCCATAGAACTTTAGACTTGAGGTTATCATAGTCAAGCGTTCCACTAAGGATGTATCTGGAAAATTAAGTCTAACTGAAATGCAACATTTTAAAAGTTCTCAAGTGATATTATAAGTACAGAAATCTAAACACTAAGAATTTTACTATTCTAATCAATACCTCTTTTAATTATAGTTTTTATATCTTTTTCTAGGTTTATATTTAGGGGACATAAGAGATTCAGGTTCGATCCCTGGGTCAGGAAGATCTCCTGGAGGGCATGGCAACCCACTCTAGTATTCTTGCCTGAGAATCCCATGGACAGAGGAGCCTGGCGGGCTATAATCCATAGGGTCGCTAAGAGTCAGACACAACTGAAGTGACTTAGCAGCATGTTTATATTTAATAGTTACATCAACAGAATCAATTTCATTTTATCTTCAGCTTATTCATTTGGTAAGACTTTTACGTATTTTTCCCATGTCGTTACATTTTTACCACATTATAAATTTTTACACCTGCTTAATAATCAATCAAGGTATTCTTTGATATGCCATAATAGCACTTCTATGTGTTAAATATATACATGGAATTTAGAAAGATGGTAACAATAACCCTATATGCAAAACAGAAAAAGAGACACAGAAGTACAGAACAGACTTTTGAACTCTGTGGGAGAAGGTGAGGGTGGGATGTTTTGAAAGAACAGCATGTATATTATCTATGGTGAATCAGAGCACCAGCCCAGGTGGGATGCATGAATCAAGTGCTCGGGCCTGGTGGGCTGGGAAGACCCAGAGGAATCGGGTAGAGAGGGAGGTGGGAGGGGGGTTCGGGATGGGGAATACGTGTAACTCTATGGCTGATTCATATCAATGTATGACAAAACCCACTGAGAAATTTAAAAAAAAATTTAAAAAAAAGAGCAACTATCCACAAAAACAGAAATATAGACCAATGGAACAAGAAAAAAAAATATTTAAATCAGTCCCATTTCTTCATATTATTTAAAAATGATTCAATTCATTGATTAAATTTTTGTTACAAATTAAATTGAGATCTAGGTTTTTTCCAATCAACCAATCTAATAAAATTATCCAAAATGCAGACTTCCATGCCTAAGATGTGCTATTAATATTTGCCCTTTCCTTAGAGTCCTGATTCACAAAAGATAAACTTTTAGGTTGGAGTGCTTTGGGCACTTGATTTTATCAATGTGGTCAAAGCATTCCTCTTTAGAGAGATAAAAATCAATTGTGAAATGGAATTGCCTTTGATATCATATATACACTTGAACCTGTGACACTATCTGGCTTCCCTGGTGGTTCAATGGTAAAGAATCCACCTGCAATGCAGGAGATGCAGGGGACACGGGTTTGATCCCTGGGTTGGGAAGATCCCCTAGAGGAGGACATGGTGACCCGATTCTAGTATTCTTGCCTGGGAAATCCCATGGAGAGAGGAGCCTGGCAGGCTACAGTCCATGGAGTCACAAGGAGCAGGACATGACTTCATGACTAAACAACAACAACATGATGTTATCTTCCACCAGAAAATTAAGGCTGACTGGTGACCAGAGTAGGATGGCTTGAGTGTCCTGATGACATGGCAGTGAGCGTCCCTTAGAGGGAGTCATCCAACAGAGAACAAGGACATCACACTACCTTTTATGACCTAAACTCCCACGCTGACCTCTCTCCTTGTCCTTCTTTTTCTCTATTCACCAGAAGCACATCACTAAGCCCAACCCACTCTTCCAGCATCCATATCACATCTCAGGGAACATTCTAATTAACCCTTCTTCATCACTGCCATATTCAAAACTTTCCATGATTTCCCTTCACAGTGCCAATCAATGTCTTCTCCATAGATGATCAAGTAAAAGTGAAAGTCGCTCAGTCGTGTCCGACTCTTTGCGACCCCATGGACTGTGTCCATGGAATTCTTCCAGGGGATCTTCCCAATAGACTATCAGCTCCTGTGTAATTTGGCTCCTGCCTACCTCTCTTCCTCATTCCCTATCACTTTGCCCTCACTCAGTTGCCTTCCTTACTACAGCCTCAAGGCTTTTGCACCTACAGTTCCATCTATCCCAAAACACTTTTCTCTAAGATATTGGTATGACTTATTCTGTCACTTCATTTGGACCAAATATCACTTCATCCTAGGGGTCTTCCACAAACCCCATTTCTAAAATTGCTATTCACCATCCCTACCTTTGGTCCTCTTCAATCCTCTCACACATTATTAAGGAAAACCACTGTGTGTGTGGTGTCCTCAGTAGTGTCCAACTCTTTGTGACCCCTGGACTCTACCCCGTGAGGCTCCTCTGTCCATGGTATTTCCTAGGCAAGAATACTGGAGTGGGTTGTCATGCCCTCCTCCAGGAGATCTTCCCGACCCAGGGATCAAACCCACATCTCCTGCATCTTCTGCATTGCAGGTGGATTCTTTACCATTGAGCCACCTGGAAAGCCATTACCTGAAATCATTACCTAAAACCATTACCTGACATTTAATTATATCTCTGTTTATAGGTTTGCTGGATGTCTTCTTCAACTAGAATGTAAATTCTCTAAGCTCAGAGTCCCTATTTTGCTTCCTGTTGTATGCACAACAAAACCCAGCATTTGACACAGAGTAGGTGGTCAGTCGATACTGTTGCATGAATGAATGAAAATGCTAATCCACAAACCAAATCACTATGACTGGAGAAGGGGGTATTCTGATGAAAAAGAATGGCATGTCCTTCCCAGGGGGATCAAGACTGAGACTACAAGCATGACACCATGTGGTTTTCCAAAAGAAAAGCAGGGTACAATTTACCAGAAGCAACCAGAAGGAATGCAGGGCAGGCAGAAACCCTACCTATCACCAGATTAGATTTGTCCCAATCCCATATGAAACCCTGCAAATAAATGTGAAAGGAGAGGTCACAGAAAGATAGAGTAGATGTTAAAACTCTTACATATATACTGTCCAAGGCACACAAGGCCAAAAGCCACTGTGAACTTCATACCAATTTCATAGACACACACACATAACCCAGAAAAACCCAAGTACAAAATTTATCACAATACCTGATAAAAACTCCAAGAAGCCCAAGCACTCTGAATTAATGATCATCAATGAGGGACCCCGCATTAGAAAAGTGAAAGGCATTTTGTGCAAAAGCAGGCAATGAGAGAGAGGCATTAAATCAAACTGCAGTACCATGAAAAGGCAAAGTCTAGGTGGAAAGGATCATTTCTCATAAAGTAACTTTCTGACTCTGAGAATGGATTGATAGTACTATCCGTTCTTTATAGGAAAGTTCCTAACAATGAATTTCCTTGTCATCATGATCTAATATTGGTTACCAGCTATTACTCTCATTCATCATGTTCTACATCCGCACCGTAGTATAAACAATATCAGGGATTTCTTCCCTCGTATTTCACAGCATCTCTTGGAAGAAAGGGGGTGGATTTTGTATTCAAGTGCAAACCAAAGTGTTCCAAATCTATCTAGGCTCATAAAAACTATAAATGACCTGGCTTGTAGCACACAGATGCCCAGCAGAACTGTAAAATGTAAGGCTGGTTTGCTCTAAGCCTCCCTTGCTTTTGAAAATTTACTTCTCCTTACAATCAGATTTAAATTAGGCTGCTCCACATAAAATCAGATTGCTTCTACTCGCAGACTAGGCTGTTCATTCACACTCCAAGACAACTTGGCTCTCATTTCTCTCCTTCTTTGATTTCTATAAATTGTAGCTACCTTTTATGGAGGGCCTGATATTTCCTACGAATCTTCACACAATGTCTCAAACCATCAGGACAGCCCCTCCAGACAGACAATATCATCTCCATTTGAGAGACAAATCATGGTTCACTGCTGCTGAGTTGCGGCCAGATATACTACAAATAGTATGTGGCAGAATCAATCTTTCAATGATGATCTGATTCAAAAGCCCACACTCTCAATTTTACCACGTGCCATCCACTGCCACACAATTCTGCTATTATTTCCTTCAACCATTTCTTGGGTGGACTGTTCCAACTGCCCTTTTCTAATTCCAACTTTCTTCATCGTTTTATGCTTGTGCTGCGCTTGGTCACTCAGATGTGTTCAACTCTGTTTCCCCATGGACTGTGGTCCACCAGGCTCCATGGGATTCTCCAGGCAAGAATGCTGAATGGGCTGCCATGCCCTCCTCCAGGGGATCTTCCCAACCCAGGGAATGAAGCCAAGTCTCCCACATTGCAGGCAGATTTTTACCTTAATCAGAGCCACCAGGGGGGCCTAAGAATACTGGAGTGAGTAGTCTATCCCTTCTCCAGGAGAACTTCCCAACCCAGGAATCGAACCAGAGCCCCCTGCATTGCATGCATATTCTTTACCAGCTGAGCTACCAGGGAAACCCCGCCTTAAGTTTAGATCACTACAGTCACATCCTGATTCACCCCCATAATCCCAATCTCTTTCAACTCAAAAACCTCCTGAAATAGTATTAACCTCCTATCAGGAAAGGTGTTATGTCCCCAGTGCGGTCAGATGGAGCGTAGACATTTCTGCTGCAGTCTGCTATTTGAGACTGTGTCCCTCTTCCACTGCTATGCAGACCAAGGTCTCTGTGACCTGCCTCGGTTCACTCCAAGCTGTCTCTACCACATTGGAGTCCTGTCCCACATCCGCAGAGCAAGAGAAACAGACATAGTGAGGGGGAGAGAAATGGACACAAAGAGGCAGAAGAACACGGACATATAAACAGACAAAAAGAGGGACTTTGAGACAGAGACATGGATGCAAAGAGAGACACAGAAAGACTGGACTTGAAGCAAGATGGATTCCAGAATCTGGGAGCTTTCTAAGTAGAACCCCCTTATCCATAGGGAATATGTCCTAAGACCCTCAGTGGATGCCTAGAACCACAGGGAGTACTGAACCTTCTTTCAGTTCAGTCACTCAGTCATTTCTGACTCTTTGCGACCTCATGAACCACAGCACACCAGGCCTCCCTGTCCATCATCAACTCCCGGAATCCACCTAAATCCATGTCTATAGGATAGGGTTTTTTCTTTATACACATACCTGTGATAAAGTTTACCTTATCAATTTGGCACAGTAAGAGATTAACAGCTATAATTAATAAAAGATACCATTTATTGACAATATACTATAATAAAAGTTGTGCAAATGTGGTTTCTAAAAAAAAAGACACTGGGTTAGTAATCCCCACTTCCACCACAGGGGTCAGGGGTTCAATCCCTGGTCAAGGAACTAAGATCCCTCATGCTGCCCAGCAGCGCAACAACAAAATAAAATAAAATGAAACAAACATTTCTTTAAAATGGGACACTAAGGCTTTTACAGGTTGACTTGCCTCATACATGACAGAAAAATATTTTCACCCAGGTGGGCACAGCTCTCAAGACCAAGGTGGTGGACATCAGTTCTCAACTGGTGATGATTTTTCTACCCCAAAAACACATGGCAATGTTTGGAGATGTTTTTGATTATCACATGAGGAGGGAAGGATGCTATAGGAAACATATGAGTAGAGGCCAAGGATGCTGCTAAACATTCTGAGATGCACCGGCCAGGCCCCACATCAAAGACATGGCAGGACCAAAATGTTCTAAGTGCAGAGGTTGAGAAACCTCAGTATAGACACATAGCCTGATTCTAATGCTCAATTTCCCCTCATCTAACCTGTACCAGTCCCTCGCTCCTAGACATCTAAATTACCTAATGTATTTATTCATTAACCCAGCAAACAAGGCTGAGAGCCTAATTAATAGGCACTGAGAGGGGAAAAAATGATGAGGACTTCGTCGCTTAGTCTTTTACAAAAAGAGACAAGCAGTATGTGAGCATAAAGACCCAAGTCAATGGGTCAAGAGTCATGATAAAAAAATGTGTGTGAAAGACCATGGGGACACAAACAAGAGGCATTTAACTCAAGAAACATGGGGTCAAAATTCTTAACTCTCAATCCTGAAAACTGATAAGTTTTCTCCCTAGCAGAGCAAACAACAAACAAAATGCAATGACAGTGTATGAAATGGAAGAAAATATTTGCAAACTATAAATCTGGTAAGAGTAATACTCAAATAGACAAAGAACTCATGAAGAACCCAATAGCAAACAATAACCCGGGTTTTTTAATGGGCCAAGAACCTGAACAGACATTTTTCCAAAAAAAAAAGTATACAAATATTCAGCAAATATCTGAAAATATACTCCATATCAGGATCACAGAAATGTAAATTGAAGCCACAGTGAGGTATCACCTCACATATGTTCAAATGGCTATTATCCAAAAGACAAGAGACAAGCAGTGGTGAGGGTATTAAGGGAATCCTTTGTGCACTGTTGATGGGAATATAAATTGGTGCAGTCACTATGAAAAACAGTATGCAGTTTCCTCCAAAAATTTAAAATAGAACTACCATATGATCCAGCAATCCCACCTCTCTGTATTTATCCAACAGAAATGAAGTCAGTATCTCAAAGAGACATCCATACTCCCATGTTCACTGCACTATGAATAACCAAGACATAGAAATAGCCTAAGTGTTAACAGATAAATTTTTAAACTGTGATGTGATATATAGAGGTCTTTTATTGTATGATATGTGTGATATATATTATAGAATATTATTCAGCCATAAAAAAGGAGTTCCTGTCAATTATTATAACATAGATAAATCTGGTGAATGTTATGCTAAGTAAAATAAGCCAGACACAGAAAAACCAATACGACATGATGATTTCATATGCGGGATCTAAAAAAGCTGAACTCATTGAACCAGGAAGTAGCAGCAGTTGCCAAGTGCTGGGGCTTGAGGAAGATGGGGAGATGACGGTCAAAGGGTACAAACTTTCAGCTATGAGTGAGTTTGGGGCTCTAACGTACAGTGTGGTAACTAGTTAATAATACCATCTGGTAAACTTAACACCTACTCTCAGTATTTCAAGTGCTGTCATCACAGAGACACACAAAATCAGTAGCCGTGTGAGGTAAAGGGTGTGTTGATTTAACTTGATACTGATAATTGCATAGTGTGCATTTCATGGTAATACACAATATATATCAAATTGTTACATTGTATACCTCAAGCATAATATAATTTTTATCTGTCAATTATACCTCAGTGAAGCTAGGCAGTGGTTTCATCACTAAGTCATGTCTGACTCTTTGCAACCCCATGGGCATAGCCCACCAGGCTCCTCTGTCCATGGGATTCTCCAGGCAAGAATACTGGAGCGGGTTGCCATTTCCTTCTCCAGGGGATCTTCCCGATCCAGGAATCAAACCTGGGTCTCTTGCACTACAGATGAATTCTTTACCAATTGAGTTATGAGGGAAATACTAGTAAAGCTAGAGAAAGCTGAAATTATAAGCTTTCAAGGCTCAAAGATTTTTGTGACGTTAAGTTTAGCACCAAAACCATCCATGGCAAAACCTACCCCCACCTAAATTTCAGTTCTGTACCAGGGACCCTGCCAGTCCTAAACACCTTTGCTCTCTGTGCTATTTTGTAACTTTGGGTTTAGCTACATCTTGAAATTCTCAAAAAGAACTAAATATATGCCAGTGAAGAGCAATGGCAAGAACAGGAAATACCATAACCAATACCACACAAAGTAGAGTCATTGCGAAAGGGTGGACCTAGAGATTACCAAACCAAGTGAACTAAATCAAAGACAGGTATCATATGTTATCCCTTATATGTGGAATCTGAAAACTGATACAAATGAACTTATTCACAAGACAGAAATGGACTCACAGACATAGTAAAGAAACTGACTCTGTGTAAAAGTGCACCCTTCCAAACCCCAGTTGGTAGAGAGGAGGACTTAAACATGTGATTACCAAAGGGCAACAGGGGTGAGGAGGGGTCAATCAGGAATTTGGAATTAGCAGATACACACTAATATATCTATGTAGTTGATAAATGACAAGAACCTACTGTATAGCACAAGGAGCCATAGTCAACAACTTATCATAACTGTAATGGAAAAGAATCTGAAAAAGAATATATATAACTGAATCACTTTTTGTACACTTGAAACTAGCACAACGCTGTGAATCAACTATACCTCAATAAACAAAAGGAAAGAGAGGGGGAAAAAAGGTTTAATTAAGGTCTATCTGTAACACATCTACTGAAAATGTGGTGAAGAATCTATATGACTAAAAGAAAAAAAGACTATTTATGTGAATTTAGCAGTGATAATGACAACTGGGAAAGCATCACAAACCTGAAAAAAAAAGGAAGATCTGGACAATGTGTTGAATGGCTTTTTGTTTATCAAAGAATGGGTTATATGCCATTAACTACTCATTTGGTTTTGCAGCATGCTAGGATATACTGTGAAGACGTGAACACCAACAGTAAGTGTGAATATTCTAAGTTTCAGCTGCAGAAAAATGACGTGTGCCATAGCATAAAATATAGTAATCAGAGGATACATGTTCTGCTGATTTTGAGAGTTATACTGACAAATTTGCAAAGATGATGTCTGATGAAAACCTTAGCCCTGAACAAATCTACAAAACTAATAGATCAGCGCCGAACCAGCACTGATTTCTCAGAAAAACATTAACAATGGAGAGCATGAAGAGGTCCTAAGAATGTCAACAAACACCCTGACTTTCCTTACACATGCCAATGCCTCAGACAGCTGTAAGGGGAAAAAATGGCAATAAATGAAAAAAAGTCACCAATCATGACACTATAGCCTGTATATCATCTGAAAACATTTTGCTAAGTTAAGATTGCTTTATAGTCACTATGTCATGCCTGACTCTTTTCAGACCCATGCACTGAAGCCCACCAGGCTCCTCTGTCTGTGGGATTTTCCAGGCAAGACGAGAATTCTGCCACTGAACCACCCATGGAGCAGGTAGCCATTTCCTCCTCCAGCCAAGTAAAGAAGCCAGTCATAAAATGACACATATCGCATGATGGCATTTATATAACATATCCAGAGTAGGTCAGTCTAGAAAGACAGAAAGTAGAGTTGTGGTTACCAGTGACCAGAGGAGATGGAATCAGGAGTGACTCCTATTGGGTATATGGTTTCATTCTGAGATAATGAAAATGTTCTGAATTTAAATACCACTAATGGTTACATGACTCCACAAATACACCAAAAACCACTGAACAATTTCAATTGGTTTTGTACGGTATACAGGTTATCTTTCATTAAAGTTGTTAAGAGCCAAAAACATAGAGTAATCATAAATTCTTTTTCTGACAGATTAGTTATACACCAAAGGCATAACGTAGACTGGAAAAAAATTTTTGTTTGCAGGTCTCTGTCCCAAACTTCCTGTGAAAAATAAAGTCATTGGTGACTACTTCCCCACATTGTGACATCTATAATAAATTCCATGACCAAGGAATCTTATAATCGTTAAAGAATCAAGTACAAATACTCTTTTAAAAGTTCTATGCTTGCTATACTGAACAAGGAAATAAGGAATTCAAGATTTCCTTAAATAGTTCAGTCTTGAAAATACAATTTACATGGTTGTTAATGTCAGGAAAATGTTGACCAAAGCATTATAAATGCTTGACATGAATTTTGAAAATGAAGTTTTGAAAATGAGCTTGCATATGAAGATTTGAAGAAGGACTCAATGCACCTAATGAAAAAGATAAACAACATTGCTTACCCAAAAAATGAAAACAGAAAGGAGCTTGTCAACTAAGAAATGTTGAGCTTTAACCATAACACACCGGATATACTTTTCTTCGGTGACAGGCAAATGGTGGTGTTAAATATAAAGTAACTATAAGAACACAAGAAATGAGGAGGATGCTATTGTGAATCTAGGTGAAAAAAATCCATAGAGGTGAATATGATGAACAAGTATCATGATATAATAGTTGGCCTTGAACAATGTGTATTTGTCAGTAAACAAGAGATATAGGCACTTCACTTAATTGACAAGCTGCCTTCTGGACAAAAGCTGCTAATGAGACTGATGATCGTGGGAATCAGTATTATAATTGATACTGGGGAAAATGACTATTTTAAGGTCATCGATTACAGCCACAATTTATCACCTAAGAGTCTGGTTTGTGTTATCAGAGGTCCAACCAAGGCAAAGTGTATCTTCCTCAAAGGAGTAGACTTAAGAACATTTACTTAACATAAAGGGCTTCCCAGGTGGCTCAGTGGGTAAAGAAATCTGCCTGCAATGCAGGAGATATAAGAGACAGGGGTTTGATGCCTGTATCAGGAAGATTCTCTGGAGGAGGGCATGACAATCCACTTCAGTATGCTTTCCTGGAGAATCCCATGGACAGAGAAGCCTGACGGGCTATAGTCCATAGGGCTGCAAAGAGATGGACACGACTGTAGTGACTTAGCATGCATGCACTCAACATATAAATATGGGTAATTTTTTGCTTAGTTTGAACCCATACATATTTGAAGTTTAACTGAAAGGTTCTCTTTAAAACATTGTCCATATTTATCAAAGTTCTATTTTTTTTCCATTTTTTTTACCCCTTTCTAATCGGCAAGCTGTACTGTTTATTTCCATCCCATTAATAGTTTCCTTCCTGAAGGGGAGGGATAGAGATTTAGGTGTAGACAAGGGACTTGTGGACATGGGGGGGAAAGGAGAGGGTGGGATGAATTGGGAGGTTAGCATTGACATATATACACTACCATGTGTAGTGTATAAAATAGATAGCTAACAGGAAGCTGCTGCTGGCACAGGGAGCTCATCTCGGTGGTCTGTGATGCCCTCAAGGGGTGAGATGGACAGGGGGCAGGGAGGCTAGAGAGAGAGGGGATATATGTATACACATAGCTGATTGACTTAGTTGTACTGCAGAAGCTAACACAACACTGAAAAGCAATTATATTCCAATTAAAAACAGAACAACACACACACAAAATTGTTCCCTTCCCTTCTCTAGCATGAATACATTTCAAAAGCATGGCAGAATTCTAGGAAGAGGAAATATTTAATGTGTTTTCAAGTTAATTTTTAAGTTAGTAAAGGTTGATTATTCCTATAAAAATATAATTCACCTCCACCATATCCTGAAAACCAGCAGTAAAAATGGTGACAATTCATTTTATACACTCAAGATCTCTCTCAGCTGGCTATATTCCAACCTCCACTGCTCCATGATTTAGTGGGAAACTTGAGAAAGTTACTTGAATTGGACGTATCTAAATTTCCCCCAATGTAATGGTTGTGTTAATACCTAATGTACCTTGTGCCAAGGTTATGAGAACTAAATGACACAGTGGCTATAAAAACTTGTTAATAAAGATTAAACTCTACATATAATGACACCTAAGTTCTACTGAACACAAGACACATTCCTCAGAACAGTAGTCTCACAAGATAACTTGATGGGAAAAAAATGGTTTCTGAAGATCTGCTTGGAAAATCGTGTCTAAGATACCTTTCCTTTAGAGGTTCCAACTGGAATGTGTGGAGTGAGTGAGTGAGTGAGAGTGTGTGTGTGTGTGTGTTAGTTGCTCAGTTATGTCTGACTCTTTGCAACCCCATGAACTGTAGCCCACCAGGCTCCTCTGTCCATGGGATGCTCCATGCAATACTGGAGAGGGTAGCCATTCCCTTTTCCAGGGGATCTTTCCAACCCAGGGATTGAACCCAGGTCTCCTGCATTGCAGGCAGATTCTTTACCATCTGAGCTATCAGGGAAGCCCTTCCAATTATACATAAAAGTATAAAAATCTTGGGGGTTCGAAGATATAAGAAAAGAGTCTTGTGATCAGAGTTTGGTACTGAGCTCAAACAGACGTCAGTGCAGTTCTGAGCTCTCCCATTTACTGACTGAATTTTGAGAAGGTTGTTTAACCTCTCTGAGCCTCAATTTTCACACCTACAAAAGTGGATACATGTATAAGCAAGGCTTAGTCCTTTGATGTGCACCTGAAACTAACACAGGTGATAGTTAATTGGCTATACACTCCAATACAAAATAAAAAGGTTTTAAAAATGGAAATGAAATTCCTCCCTTATAAAATTGTGGAGAAAATTCAAAGAAGTGATATGTATGAAGCCCTTAACAGATTGCGTATCACCTGCCATTGGCTACCTGACTGATGGCAGCCATAATTCACTTTACCTTATTCTTACGAAATTTTGCCTGATTCAGCTTTTTCCATAGGTTATGGCCACAGAATTTTGTTTTCCCTTGTTCTATAGGAATGTAGATACTTTGGCGCATCTTTGGGAAGGCCTAGTCGTAGGAAACTAAGATAACACATTCTTTCCATTTTTCCTTTCTCCACTTTGTAATTTTTTTTTTAATTGGAAGATAATTGCTTTACCAGCTTATGTTGGTTTTTGCCATACAACACCATGAATCAACCGTAATTATACATATATATCCCCTTTATAAATTTTTCCCATCGTTGGTCATAAGCCAACTGTGAAACCTCTCAGAGCAATTGCTCCTTTGTCTCAGGGAATGAGAGGGTTCTTCCTGGAAATAATAAACATTTCCTACACCCAAGGCAGTATGTGATTAAGTGCAGACAAGTGTTATTCTCTTAACAGCACTACAAGAGTTTAGAGGTGGGGATGATGCCAGGAAGATAAACATCCCAGGTGTCCTGGGGCATGGGAGACTTGGGAGAGTCTTGAGGTGGAGTAGGGCTTGGGAATTTGAGAAAGATGTGTGGCTAAGACTAGGAAATTAAATTTTAGGACTATATGTAAGGTGTCTCAATACATATTTTTTGCCTCATAACACTAGAAAACTTAAAGTTTAAAATGTTTTCCATATGTAAGTTATTTGACTTGGTTGACTGTCCCTAATATTTGTTTCCCTTCCCTTAAATCAGCAGGAGTGATTTCCTTTGTCATCTCTGTGTGGGTTCCCCTCCCCAGAAAAGCACTGGGAACACCCACCCAATGGACCTATTCCTGCAATAGGCTTCTCTCCTAAGCCCATCTGCTTTGCCATCTTCAGCAACTGGGGAGGGGGAGGAAGGAGGTGGAAGTCTCATAATTTAGAATCCCATGAGTACACAGTCCATGTTCAATCTTCTTTTTTTCCTTTTCCAGAATTGCAGGACAAGAAAGTAAAAAATCATTTCCAGGCAAATGCCAGTTCATGATCGATTTTTAGTGGCTACTCAAAGCTTTGTGTTGAGAAGGACACCAAGGCTGCCCCTGAGCCCACAGGAAGAATTCTGTTGTCAGTTCAGGGCTGAGAATACAGGAGTGGTGATGGTCAAGAATGCCACAAGGCTGTCACTCACACAGGAACATGCAAGCCCCCATTTTCCTCCCCTCTGAGCAGTACCATGGATGCCCAGAATCAAGGACCTAGATAGCCTGAGATTCCTCCTGAGCTTAACCTTGAGTCTGGCACAAGACACAGCTCAATATATGCATATAAATGGATTGAGTGAAACCAACAAAAAGTCAACTCGTGATAGTCAAGAGCAGGAACAGAAAACTCCTAATGGAAAAGTTTTCTGTACTCGATTTTTAAGTAGAGGAATCTTTAGGTTCTCGAATTTATGAGAATCTACCATTTTATTCTTGTTGAGAGATGGAAAGGGGGATGAAAGGTATGTGGGAAAATAAGAAGGTACCCAGAAAAGGGATACAGAACTAAAGAAAAGAAGCATGGTAATTCTTTCCTGAGTCACACTGCCAAGGCAAGATGTAGTTCTCATGATGCTGAGAAATATAAAAGATCAAATAGCAAAGGCCTAGACTAAAAAATGGTGTGCATATCTAGAAATGCATGTTATGGCTTAGGAATTGTTAATTTAACCCATAAACCTGCTGTTGGTTTAATGTAAAATCATAAATCCTTAGAGATGTTTTGGCATCGCCATTTGTTTTAAAATTTAGAAGACACAAAGGCTTTTATAAAAATGATATATGCCAATTGTAAAAGACCATGCAGATGGCTTAGGATGGGGTAGTGGAACAACCAAATGGAACAGCAACTTATTTGAAATGGAAATTCATTTACCGGATACTGTCTCTAGTATAAGAAACATCCATGTCTTCCAAAGTTATGAATATTTGGACATCCTATAAACATCCATCTCATGCTTATTGTTTTCAGATTTCTGTGAAATCTGTTTTTGAGAAGTTAGTTTTCTGCCTAGTATAGTTATGACATACAATCAATTCAATAACATAGCACTGAATTTTAAAATAAAGTTAATGTGTTTGGATATTCAAAGCATCAACCTGATTCTTTTTCTTATCCTGAACACTCGCCTTTCAGATGAGATTTATTTTTCCAGTGCCAAGTATGGATTTTAGAATCAAAGTAATTGAAGCCATTCCATGAAGAAAAATACTTCAGGGACCCTTATAACATTTTTATAAATGCATTCTGAAATATGAAGCCCAAGCTCAGTATAATCTTGAATGTGAACGCCTCCAATGAACTTGCATGGATTTCTGCAGGATTAGAATGGCCATTGGCCAGTCTCCTTTCACAGAGGGAGTAGTTCAAGAAAAAATGGCTCAAGGAAGTTAAGAAATAGTCAAGAAATAATCAGAGCCAAACTTCCCTCATAGTCCAGACCTTTGGCTCTACAGTGTACTGGTAATATTTTACCAACAAGGAATCCTCTCAGTATTTCTAGCCAACTATTAAAAGGAGGTTTATATGAGCTGTTACTAATTGTTTTTGCTAATGATAACCAACTACAACATAATATAAACTCTATGACAGCAAAAACATGCATCTGCTTGCTCACTGGTATCTCCGGCCACAAAACAGTGCCTGGCATACAGCAGGGACTCAGTAAACTGAGGATGCTTTGGTACAAAGCACTTGCCATGTGTTAGACACTTCACATGTATTCCCTCCTACATTTACTCCTGAAAAAACCATGGGCTCAACTGTGCCCTCAAAATTCATACGTTAATATTCTAACCTCCAACATTACTCTGTGTGGAGATGGGGCCTTTCGGGAGATAATTGTGGTTAAATGAGATTATACGGGTGGGGCCCTAATCTAACAGGACTGGTATCCTTACAGGGAGACAAGAGACAAGATGGAGGCACACACAGGGAAAGGTCATCAGCAAGAAGGACGTCTACAACCCAAGCAAACAGATCTCAGGAAAAATAAATCCTGCCAGTACCTTGATCTTAGATTTCTAGCCTCTAGAATTACTAGAAAATAAACTCTTTTGTTTAAACCACCCAGTCTGCAATATTCACTTATGGTGGCCCTGATACATACTCCCTCAGATCAGTAAGATTCATTCCACTTTTTAGATATAAGGAATCTGAGAGATTAAGTAGTTTCACAAATACTATCCTTGTTGGTCTCAGGTTTTCTAGAACGTTGGTGGTTAAGACAATGTGTGTCAAAAGCAAAGAAAGGTAGATAGATTTGTCAATAGATTGCAATGTACAGTAAACTCTTATAAGTCTTACTGAATAAGTACAAAAAAAGGGGGAGGACTGTTTCTGTTAAGAATAAAATAGTTGTTCTAACATACGATCCAGCAATCCACCCCTGGGCACAAATCCAGAGAAAAACATGTCTCAAAAGGAAACAGCCGCCCCAATGTTCACTGCAGCACTGTCTACAATAGCAAAGATATGGAAGCAAGATAAATGTCCATCAACAAATGAATGGATAAAGAAGATGTGGTATACCTATACAATGGAATATTACTCAGCTATTAAAAAGAATGAAATAATATCTTTTGCAGCAACATAAATGGACCTAGAAATTATCATAATAAAGGAAATAAGTCAGACAAAGAAATAAAAATATATGATATCACTTATATGCAGAATCTAAAAAAAATACAACATGAAGTAATTTACAAAACAGAAACAGATTCACTGACTTATAGAATACACTTATGGTTACCAGGGGGGAGGGATACATTGGACATTTGGGATTGACATGTACACAGTGTTGTATTTAAAATAGATAACCAACAAGGACATATTGTATAGCACAGGGAAATCTGGTTGATACACTGTAATAATCTATATGGGGGAAAAAATTGGGAAACAAAAAGAAACGTGTGTGTGTGTGTGTGTGTGTGTGTGTGTGTGTGTATATACGTGCAATTGCTCAGTCATGTCTGACTCTTTGCAACCCCATGGGCTATATAGCCCGCCAGGCTCCTCTGTCCATGGGGATTCTCCAGGCAATAATACAGAAGTGGGTTGCCATCCCCTCCTCCAGAGGATTTTCCCAACTCAGGGATCAAACCCAGGTTATTACAGGCAGATTCTTTACTAACTGAGCCACCAGAGAAATCCATATGTGTATATATATATATATATATATACACACACACATGTGTGTGTGTATATATATGCCTATATATGAATCACTTAGATGTACACCTGAAATTAATGTTGTTAATCAACTATACTCCAATATAAAATTTTTTAAAGAAGGCAATTTTAAAAAAAAGAATAAAGTAGCTCTTGGTTTCCCAATTTTACTATTGTTGCCAAATTTTAGGTTCAACATTACCATGACCTCTTTTCCAAAATGGCAATGCTCAGTTTAGGAATAGCACTCTCTGTGTGGCCTTCTGACTGGTGACAGGATTAACGTGGACAGCCCAGAAGGGTCCTACATAATCGGCACCACTCAGAGAACAGCAGACTGTTTTCTGGGTCTCCCCTTTGGATCAGCAATCATGAAAGAACACTATTCTCTACCTGAATCTACCAAAACTAAAGCAAACTGCTTCAGGTCAAGTAAGGTACTTTGCTCCTTGCAGTTCCCTAGTACAAAACATTGGAAATTCTTTTATACCCTGAAAATTCTTATTTACCCTGAAAAATCTTACATATTCATGTAAGTCAAGTTAACTGGAAACAAAGCATCCATTGCAAGATTTCTGAATAATGGCTTACTAATAAAAAAAAAAAACCACTCTAGTTTTAGGCACTGAACAAAATGAAAACTCTTCAAACCTTCATTCATTCAGATGAATCTGCATATTCAGAGGAATCTCCCATGTTTGGGAGGGAGATGCACAACGTGGACAAACCCAGAAATAAACCCAGAGCCAAACAACAGCCATGTTACCCGAGCACAATTCACTTCAGTCAACAAACTGATGCTTCCCATTAGTGATGGTCCAGGAAACAAACAAAAATGTAGTCTACAAAGTGACTGCAATCTTTCTTGGAAAAAAAGAAAGGTGATTTCTCACAAAGTATTTTTGAAGCTTCCCAAGGCTAGGAAGCCAGCATACTGCACCCACAAACTGGCTCCATTGTAACTCTGCTATAAGGCAACACCAAAACCATCATACACCCCAACTGTACAGTCTGAAGAGCTTGGGAATGGGGAAAGCTGAAGGAGGAACCAAAAATTAGAGAAACCAGTCCTGCACTCTCCATGTTCCTCAAGTCCAATATTCTGCACAATAATCTTGTGGTATTTAGGAGAAAGCAGACCTCTCACATTACTATAGGCTTAAGATTTTTACACATGCAAAGCAGAGGGCACAGCTTAATGCCACCTTGCAGAACTCACAAACAGCCTTTTCAATGGCCCTCCCAGCCTCTCTCTTCAAGAAAAAGCTTCTGCCTCCCCAAGACCTAATATTATGAGTCAATAATACATTTTGGCTAACTGCCTGTTTACGGAAATGCAAGATCACTATCCTCATAGCCGAAGAATTATACGCCAGCTCCCTCTAATAGCAGTGAGATTCTTTATTTTCATCTGAAATCAGGAAATAAATATCTTTCCAGTTTAACATTATCCCAGACCCTGTATCACAAAGCAATGTAATTGGCATTCTGGCTTCAGCAATACAGTACTCAGGGAAAGAAGACATCCATCTTTTCAGTGTACTTTTGTAGCCCATTTGAAAGTGGAGAACTGAGCTGAAGAGGCACTTAAGGAGAAATCTGAGAAGGAATGGAACTTATTGCCAAGATTATGCTGTCTTTCAAAGCTGCAGACTTGCCAAATGGAATCTTCAAAGGAGAAGTGAGGCCCCCAACGGACACACACGTTGTAATCTATATCTCTCAGGATACTAAGGCACATTGGTACTGTGTAGAGGTATATAGTCCTGAATTCATACTGGCTTATTTGCCCTGATAAAATTTAAGCTAACCTAACAAAGAACTTAAAATATTAGGCTTGTATTAAATTTCATTAACAAATGTATTTTTTAAAAAGAAACCACCAAAATGTTACAGGAGTCCTGTCTGTCCCTCCCCTCTTTAAGCTAGCTATTCCACTAGAAACCATAGCAATTTTTTGTTAATGGCAGGTGGTAGAGTGGATGGCTTAAGAACATGGGCTGTGGGACTTCCCTGGTGGTCCAGTGGTTAAGACTTTGTCTTCTAGTGCAAGGGGTGTGGGTCCAATCCCTGGTCGAGGAGTCAAGATCCCTCTTGCCTCATGGCCAAAAAACCAGAACATGAACAACAGAAGCAATATTGTAACAAATTCAGTAAAGACTTTAAACCACTTTAAACTTTGAATTCAAAATTTTTTAAATAATAAATAAAACAAAGACTCAGGAGTCTTTATGCGTAGGTTCAAATCTGCCCAACAAAACTTTATGGAATAACAGAAGTGTTCTATATCTGTGTTATCAAAGACGGTGGCCACCAGCCCCATGTTGGTAGCAGGCATCTGAAACGTGGCACAGGCATCTGAAAAGCTGATTTTTAAATATTTAATTCTAACTAAATTAACACAGATTCAGGTGTCTAGTGGCTACTATACTGGACAGCATCATCCTATACCCTTTACTCACTGGTTTCTGGTTGTACAACTTTTATGTGTGTTAGTTTCCTCACCCTTAAAAATGATACCTCACAGAACTGCTAAGGGGATAGAACAAGTTAAACCATGAAGAGGTCTTGGTTCAGTACCAGAGACTTGGGATATTCTTCTGCAGTATGTTTTCACTTCTCCATCCCCTATGTTCACACAACAGTCACCTTTGTCAGACTCTTATTGTGATCACAGTTTCAAAAAAAAAAAAAAAAACTCTTAACATCTTACTCCTCCTAGTGAGCTAAATCCCCAACCCTCCCAAGAAAATAAATCAATCTGTCTAAAATACAACTCTTTGCAGATTATTCTTCTGTTATCAAAATTTCATATAGACTCCTATGACCTTCAACAGAATATACAGTCTGGCCTTTAAGGATCTTTATGATCTGACCCCAAGCTGACGTTTCACACCACCTGCCACTGCGCCTTAGACACAGCCTACAGGGTTGATCAGATGTCCCGTCTCAGACTGAAACTGAGCAAGATGCTACGGTCCTTCCCTCCCTTCTCCAACCATGTCCTCCACCTGCCTTTTGTCTGTAGACAAACTTAACTCAAAGAATAAATTTGCTCAGAGATGTGAGAAAACACCAAAGCAAAGGAAAATGGTCAAACAGGACAAAACAGTAACACTAGCCATTAAGCAAACCGAGGACCTTTAGTTCCTCCTCAAGGGGGACAGGTAATATTCTGAGCCATATCCTTTAAGCTGTCTTATAATTTCTGAAGTCCCCACCAGGTAGAGAAGTTAACTACATGATGAACAGACTGTAGCCATGACATGAACTGCCACAACTCCAAGAACTGGCCTCAAAGAAACAAACTGACCCCAGAACTGAAGGTTAACTGTACTTCAAATAATCAAGATGACAGATCAGACCACCGATGACAAATTTCAAGATGACTGTCAGAGCTGGCTGTGTTTTTTCCACATGTAGCCCCCATCCTCCACCTATGATAGCTCTTGCTCATTCATTATCAGTTGGGGGAGTTAACCTCTGGACAGGAGTCCACCCTCCCTGTCCCCACCCCCTCAAACCCCCACTCCCAGTTGCCAGTCACAGAAATAAAATAAACTTTCCTTTCCATCAACCTTGCCTCTTTATTGGCTTTAGAGCAGAAAACAGCTGAATTGCAGTTTCTAAACACAATCATGGACCTTTTTACCAAACACCCTGTTGACAATATGCCCATCTAAAACGCTGGTTTTCTTCTCCATTATTTCATCATAGTCATCTTTTGAGCTCTAGCCCAAAACACATCACTCAAGAAGCCAAAACCTGTGAGCTCCTTATGAGAAAAATGAGACATGAAACTATCACATGTACTTTATCAGTACTTCATTTCTCATGTTTACTTTTCTCTTTTTTGGTCTCTTCATTTTTCTTAATACTGAACAGTATTCTTTATCAAGTTGTAACATGATTTCAAGAGCAGAAGTAAAAAACATTATTGATAAACTTCAGGGTGTGAAAATATCACTTTTAAGGATGGCTAGTGAGGCTGTTTTAAACACAAGTATTTTTTTTTTTAAGCTTAAGCTTCTAGTGTCATCAATTTTGTTTCATGTCAGGATTACAGTCAAGGCCATGAAGCTTTTTTATTTTCCAGAGGTGGTCTACTGTAGCCTGAATTCCACCATCCAGGTGCCATGCTTCTTGAACTTGAGTGGGCTTCAGAACCCCCTGGAGAGCATGTTACACAGCCCACTGGCCCCAACCCAGCCTGTGAGCCAGGGGTCTGGGGTAGGGCCTGAGATGTGTACCTTTCTTGATAGCTCTCCAATAACACAAGCCCCGCAAAGATAAGGAGTTATTCCTTATCTTTGTGTCCCCCTAACAGTGCCAACCATAGTATGTGTATCAGTTATGAGGTTCATCACATACATGATCAAGAAATATGGTTAAGCATGAACACAGATGCTATTCAACTGGAAATCACTGTCATTTAAATCACTAAAGGTATTTGAAATGCCTACCACAAAATAACTTCCCATTTTGAACAAACAACTGTGTAAAGAAAATTGGGCAAATATTTATCCATGATTAAACCAAGGTATGAGGCTTCCCAAGTGGCACAGTGGTAAAGAACCTGCCTGCCAATTCAGCAGACACAAGAGATGCAGGTTCAATCCCTGGGTCAGGAAGATCTCCTGGAGTAGGAAATGGTCTTGCCTGGAAAATATCAAGGACAGAAGAGCCTTGCAGGCTTACAGTTCATGGGGTGCCAAAGTGTCAGACATGACTGAGCACACACACATAAACCAATATACGCTTGAAATAAAGTCCTCAGTAATTCCCTGCTATCCTTCTGAATCCTCCTAAAGAAACATCCAAAAGATGATTTCAACTTGTCCTTCTGTTGCTTTCAGCATTGTTTCATTTTTTTTTGTTTGTTTTTTGTTTTTGTTTTTTTTTTTTTACAGACTAAACTGCCTTTTCATCTGTCCCTGAACTATACCTTCCCTTCCGCTCCTGACTTTTCTAAGCCTAACTTCCCTACCCTGGATTCCCCCACTATCCCCATAGTCACCCCCACCACTGGAGAACTTACTCAAACTTTTTGAGTCATCTCATGAACATCCATCTTCAAAGCCTCTGTAAAACCCCATCCCCATCTATTTTCTCCCTGTTCAATGAGCAGACCCTGTCACACTTCCCTTAGGTAACAGATAGTTGAAAAACAGGCATAGATGAACATAATCAGAGAGAAAATGTCTTGAAAGCTCTCTAGGGTTAGAGCTTTACTCTTGTTTTCTGGCACAGAAGAAAGATCTTTGATCTCCAGGAAAGTGCTCTACAAAATAACACTCCAGAAAGCTTTCTGCAATTTGTCTTCTCTTTACAGTCAATCCTAAAAGAAATCAACCCTGAATATTCACTGGAAGGACTGATTCTGAAGCTGAAGTGCCAGTACTTTGACCTGATATGAAGAGCTGACTCATTGGAAAAGACTCTGATGCTGGGAAAGATTGAAGGCAGAAGGAGAAGCGGGTGACATTGGATGAGATGGTTAGATAGCATCACTGACTCACTGGACAAGAATCTGAGCAAACTCCTGGAGACAGTGAAGAACAGGGAAGCCTGGCGTGTGGTAGTTCATGGGGTTGCAAAGAGTCGGACACGACTTAGCAACTGAACAACAATAACACCGCTCTCTTTAATGCGCCAGTGTTGTGGTTCTCAAACTCTGGTGTGCATTAGAACCAACAGGAGTACTTGGTGAAGGGCTGATTCCTGGGTTTGCTGCTAAGGGATGAAAGTCCATGTGTCTGAGGCTAACCCAGGAACCTGCATTTTAATAAATACCCAATTCCTTCTCTTACAAGGTCAAGATCACACTGACCCACACTGCAGATACCTCCACCTTCTCTCTAAGTCAGTCTTCTGTCCCCTCCCTGTATGCCAAGAGAACCAGAAAAACTCACCACAAAGAAGACTTATATATCCTGGAAAAAACAAACTCTTCCCAATGAGGGTAATTTGATGGACTAGCTGAGGCAGAACAAGATCATCAGGCAAAAAAGATAAAGATTAAAAGGCTTACAGTAACCAGAGGTCAAACACCAAATCACAAGTCCCAAGAAATGACCTGGGCAATTCAGTGCAGGCAGAAGGGCAAACATTTTTTAACTGCTATTACAAAATCTTACCACATGTAGGGGGCGTCCCAGGTGGCTCGGTCGTAAGGAAACCACCTGCCAACATGGGTTCGATCCCTGCATTAGAAGATCCCCTGGAGGAGGAAATGGCAACCCCCTCCAGTATTCTTGCCTGGGAAATCCCATGGACAGAGGAGCCTGGAGGTGTACAGTCTATGGGGGTTGCAGAGAGTCAGGCATGACTGAGCAACTAAACAACAATGGGGGTATATCAAAGGGGTATAGAAATCAACTGCAAGAGCTTCCAATGGTCAAAGCCCAAACAATTTGAGTAACAAAATAAATACTGGATTATAACCCCAAGTATAAAATAAATACCTAGGAGTCCATAGTGATATCAATGCTTGATTGATTGATTGAATAAATAAATAGGGGAGAAGAGAATACTCACGTGCAGAAGAAGTTCAAATGATTTGTGGAAATATTCCAACCTAAAGCAAGAAGAACTTAACTTCCCATTCCTTAAGTGTGGGCCACCGATGGAGACTTCCTCCCAAAGGAACTGGGGAAGAGGTGGGGGGGATTAAGTTTACAGTGAAGTTACCTGACAAACACAACCTCAGTCAGGTATATGTACACACCCTTGATCTGGTGTGATAAGAACTGGACTTTACCTCTGTGCTATACCTTTCCAAGACCCACAAGACCAGTCTAACCATAAGAAAAATATCAGGCAAATCTCAGTTGTGGAGCATTCTACAAAATTCCTGACCAGTACTTCCCAAAACATCGAAGAAAGTCCAGGAAACTGTCACAGCCAAGAGAAGCCTACAGAGATATGACAACTAAGTGTAGGTGGGATCCTGGGACAACAATAAACATTAGATGAAAACTGAGGAAATCCAAAAAAAAAAAAAAGAATTTAGTTAAGTAATTTAAATTAAGCAATCTAATTTGCTTGATTGTGACATCGTACTAATTTAAGAGGTTAAAACTTGTATGGGGTGGAGGTGGGGGGCTTCCCTGGTGGTCCAGTGGTTAAGACTTTGCCTTCCAATGCAGGGGTTGCAGATTTGATCCCTAGTTGAGGAGTTATGATCCCAAACAACTCATGAACAAAAAAACGAAATATAAAAGAGAAGCAATCTTGTAACAATTCAATAAAGACTTTAAAAATGGTCCACATCCAAAAAAAAAAATCTTAAAAAAAAAAAACCCAAAATCTGGTTTAGGGTATATGGGAAGTATTTCTACTTCCTGTATGGTTTATCTGTAAATCTAAAACTATGCTAAAATTAAGTTTATCTTAAAAAAATAATTAAGGACAAAAAAATAGCACCTACTTTTCCAAATTTAAACTCGCAGCAGGATCTAATTTGGGAGAGATTTCCTTTCCCTGCATGTTTTACACACTGTAATTCTGTCTGAAGAGTGCAAAAGACAGATTTTTAAATTAGCCTCACATAAATAATTCAGTTTGTGATTAGTGCCAAAATAGAATAGATTAAAGCTGGTGTAGATTACCAAGTTACTCTGAGAAAAATTCTAAGTAAGAAAAACTACACTTAGGATAAAGGAAACACTGCTTGATCAAATCTTAGAAGATGTAACTCAGGCATCAACACCATAACTGACCATGTTTACTTGGCTTGGCTTTTGTACAAACACAAATAGTGGTAGTACCACCCCTTGTTTGAAAACCGATCCTCCTTCTCAGAGAGGAAAATTCTGCAGGAAAGAAAACATCCAGCTTCAAACCTCCACAGCCTACTGTCTTCTTGGTGCTCACTTGTCTTTAGATTTCTCGCAGATCTCTAGCCAGGGGTGGATAACACTATACTAAGGAAATCTGTGTTGTTGTTTAGTTGCTAAGTCATGTCCAGCTCTTTTGCAACCCCATGGACTGTACCCCACCAGGCTCCTTTGTCCATGGGATTTCCCAGGCAAGAATACAGGAGAGGGTTGTCATTCCCTCCTCCAGGGGATCTTCCCTACCCACGGATCAAACCTCCATTTCCTGCACTGCAGGTAAAGTTTTTACCACTGAGCCACCAGGAAATCTGTGACCCAGCCTGTCTCCTCCAACCACACTGAATTTCCCTCTGTTGCAGAATTAGGCTAAAATCTCATAACACACTCTTCTGATCTTTGCTATCACTTAATAAAATCATAATAAAATATTTGTGTATTTCCTCATTGAATGTTCACCTGCCTCATTAAACTGAGAGCCTTGTGAGGACCACTTCTATTTTGTTCACTGCTATATGCCTAGGATTCTATGTATCCAAGTCCTGGTAAATAGTAAGGACTCAATAAATATTTGTGGAATGAATGAAGGGATATATCAATCACAGTTTAGCAGAGTTTAGCTCAAGTCTGCAGATGACCCCAAATAACTTCAAAGCCATGCACAGTTCATTTATAGATCTGCCTTGAGAAACATCACAATCTTGCCTTTGGCTCATTAGCTTTATTTGTGCTAAGTCAGTGTTATAGGCTCAAGCAACTCAGTCACGGAAGATAGGAATGATTAGCATTATGTTCATGTTCAAAGTGTCAGAGAAAAAATATAGAAAGCAGAAATCTGTCTATGAGCTTCCAACTGTATGATTGATTTCTGTTTAACAACTTTACTTGTTCAGAGGCTAATTTCTCCTGGGTCCAGGCTCACTTTTTTCAAACTATGTTGCTGTAAGTTTAAATTAATTCACATAGCTGTTTAAACTATGACCTTATGTTTTAAATATCTACCCTCCCAGGTAACACTCCATCAAGACTAGAATATTTGGGATGTGTAGAAAACTTAGATTCAGCATGTTGTCATGGAAAGAGTATACAACCTTGTCTCTGAAGGCCTTATTCTACTCTTGATTCATTCCCTAGCCATTCATCAGCAAATGTTCACTGCATACCTTTTTTAAAGGAATATATTAATTTGGTTGCACCAGATCTTAGTTGCCAACTTCACCAAGGATAAAATCTGGGCCCCGTGCATTGGGAGCACAGTCTTATCCACTGGACCACCAGGGACATCTCCACTGAATACCTTTAAGAGACACAGTGCAGTTAGAGCCAAAATTACTGAAGCAATCTCAACCTCATCTGTAAATTTAGATGGAAAGATTAGATCAAGTGTAGAATGAAGACTTGCTTGGTGGTCCAGTCGTTAAGGCTCAGTACTTCCATTGCAGGGGACTCAGGCTTGCTCCATGGTCGGGGAACTAAGGTATCTCATGTATCGAAACACAGTCAAAAAAAAAAAAAAGAAAAGTAGAATAAGCTTATGCAACCACCATTCTGCCCACTCGAAATTCCATGAAATAACATAAAAGTTTCTAGAAAAGGAAATAAACCTGCCTCATTGTTCGTTGTTTGGGTACTATTTGACAGATGAAAAATTCTGCATTTCAAGTGTTGGTGGGCCAGAAACACTAGGACTTCTTAAGTATAGAAAGCATACTGGAACAAATCTAAGGAGATAGAAAGCCGGGGGCGGTGGGAGTGGGGAACAGACAACAACATGTTGTGAAGACAACTGACAAGGAAATATATGTGGTTCAGACGTCTAAATCCAAAGGTAATTAATATATAGAACATGGGTGAGAAACAAATCAGAGTGGTAAACAGATACTGTCATGTTTTACTCTGCATACTTAGATAGTTCTTAACTTGATTACACGGAGAATATATTTGAGTTATTTTTGTCTGTAAACAACACTGAAAGGAACATATTAATAGAATTGAAGGATGACTCATTCTCAACTCTTTCTTTTCTACTAAAGGTAGAGTCATGAGAAAAGCAGAAGTGAATTTCCCAGCACTCTTCAATTCATCACCTAGAAAAGAGGCAACAGATGCAGAGACAGGATGCAGGAAGGTTATACATTACCACATTTTATAATCCGAATAAGAGACTCCATGTCTCAGATTCAACACACATCTCTGTTGTTGCTTCTTCACAGTAAAAGAGCCCCTTTACAATCTGGGAAGACTGTGCAGACTTGCCTCTCTTGTTCTGAGTTTAATTAAGGAAGTCACTTGGACAACAAGGAGATCAAACTGGTCCATCCTAAAGGAAATCAACCCTGAATATTCATTGGAAGGACTGATGGTGAAACTGAAGCTCCAGCACCTTGGCCACCTGATGCAAGAGAGCCAACTCATTGGAAAAGACCCTGATGCTGGGGAAAATTGAAGGCAGGAGCAGAAGGGGGCGACAGAGGATGAGATGGTTGAATGGTATCATTGACTCAATAGACATGAGTCTGAGCAAACTCCAGCAGATAGTGAAGGACAGGGAAGCCTGGGGTGTGCTGCAGTCCCGAGGGTCACACAGAGCTGGACAAAACTTAGCAACTGAACTGCAACAACAGGGGTCACGGGACTTTTCCCCAGGAGAGAGCTGGTATGAAGCAGAGCAGTAAAACATATCTTGTCTTCCTCCACTTGAGAACACGGCTTTCCAAAGGCTGGCTACTTGGGCAAGCCTCATTTCAATTAACCTCTCTGATTATAGATCATTCTACTCTGTGACTCCCACATAGCCTGACAGAGGCACACCAGAGCAAGAAAGCTCATACACATAGGGTTAGAAATATGAAAATCACAGAGAGGTCAGGTGGCAGAGTAACGACCGCACAGTATGGATTTATTCACTGAATAACAAAAGGTCACTTTTCCTAATCGAAGTGCCCCAGAGTGTCCCATCCACTACTGAGCCATTTCAAAATCATCCCCTGGAATAAACCAGAACAAGGCTGAATGCCAACTGCCACCTGAATGTCTTTAATCTTTTGTTAAAGGGTAAGAAAATCAAGAGTTAAGGTTGGGGACATTGGTACCTTGTCCTTTTTACTGAATACCTTCCACATCATGGCTGTGGCTGTATTTCAGCAATGTGGTGAGTCTCCTGGGAAATCAAAAGTAAAATACAGGGTTTCAAATATAAAATATGTCTCCATGCTACAGTGATCGACCAGGGAGGCAGGCAGGAAATGATGTTGAGACATTTGTGTCTCAAAGGCAGGATGGTGAAAGTTGAAAATCAAGGAAGGTAAAGAAAAGGGCTGGAAAGGGGCAGAGAGAAAGGAGCTTATTGCAACTTCACCAGCTTGCTATTGGGGAAGGGGAGACACAAAGTCCCCCCAAAAAAGGCCCTCTTTAATGACACTGCACACTCAGAGCAGCAGAGGCAATTAACAAAAAGATGAGATCTCTGACTTGTCCCTCCTGACTAAGACAATCCTTTTACCAGTAAGACTTAGAATCTATTTTATCCTACATTAAATTGACCATATAAATGTGCTTCTCCATAGAAATATCTCCTCTGTGCTCACTTTCTCCGAATAAACCCAGAATTCTAAGCTCAGGGATCCTGTTTGCCAAAAAGCAACTACCAAAGACCTTGGCTCACAACATGCATATGTATATTGCATACACATAGTTGCATATATAGGTCTATACAACAAAATTATGATTATTGGTCCCCCGTCCTTTTCCTCTCAGTACACGCATCCTTCCTGGGCAAAAGTAAGGGGGAAAGCATTACAGAGCAATCTTCTGAGATCGCCCTGAACCACACTAATCTCCCCAAAGCACCAGAAGAAACCTCTTCTCACTCTGCATTTCCTTAATAGCAACAACAGTCAATAAGTAGAAGAGGAAGACACAGACAGGTTCACGATTTATTACCTACGCCGGTTCTAGTAGAGTCAGCAGGTCGAGGAAAAAGTTAGTTGTATCAAGCGGTTTAAACACACAATGTTTTTGTTTATAACTTCAATGACTTCCTGCAAGAGGAATTCATGGTTTACATCATGAATGAGCTTATGTCAGCCCTCCATAACAGCAAATGCGGAACCTGCAAATACCAAGAGCCAACCCAAAGATGCCATCGTATAAGGGACGTGAGCATCCTCAGAATTTGGTATCCACTGGGGTCTTGGAACCAATTCCTTGTGGATACCAAGGGGAAACTGCACTTGTTCCACCCCAGATGATTCCCACAATGTGGAGGCAATTCAACCATGCTTAGCTTCTGTCATTTTGATTTCTTCTTTTGATCATCATTTTTTTTTTAATTTTTAATAGAAGGATAATGACAATATTGTGTTGGTTTCTGCCACATATCAAAACATGGATCAGCCATAAGTATACATGTGTCCCGTCCCTCCTGAGCCTCCCCACCACCCATTCCACCGCTCTAGGTCATATTTTTTCTTATTGTAACATCATCATCATAAGCCGGGGTTCCCACTGACAGGGCAGCCAGCAGTGAAACACTGTCCCAGGGCACCCACGGCAAAAATCTCTGACTCTGCTTTGTCACATTCTTGCTATGCCCTTGTCCCACTCACACTGCACCCTTGTGGTTGGTTCTGTGGTTCTGAGTATGATCTGTCCTCGCCTCGCCCCTGGTTCTCTGCTCCGCGTGGCTGGTCCACACAGTGGCTCTTGAATTTACTAATTCATGTTCATTTTTATTTCTACCAAGTCACTTTGATTCTTTCCCTGCCAGGCACACACGATTCCCTCTCTAAGCAACATTTTCCATTAAGTCATAATAATATGTATTAAAATTACTGTACCTTTAGAATAACTAAAGTTTATTAAGCACTTCCTTTGTGTCTGGCTCAATGCTAAATGGTTTATATTCCTTCCTGATGCTATTTAACCTGCATAGTCAAATAAGAAGAGCCCCATTATTGTCGCCATTTGACGCAAGAGAAAAGCTCAGAGCAATCAGTTTCCCGCCATTTGTCTGACACCAAGAGCAGAAATATTAACCAACACTGCACAATCCATAGCAACCATAGGCTGAGAATTTTGTTGTTTCTTTTTTGTTTCAACAAAAGCATTTCATCACTGCATATTTGAGTTCCCGCCAAATTCTTATATTGAAACTCTAATCCTCAGTGACACTGTATTTAGAGATGGACCCTAGAAGGTAACTCAGTCATGAGGGTGGGGCTCTCATGATAGGATTAGCGCCCCTTTAAGAAGAGATCAGAGACTGCATCCTTCCTCTGCTCCTCCAGTGAAGGCACAGCTAAAGATGGCTGTCTCCCAACTAGGAAGAAGGTTCTCACCAGGAATCTAGTATCAGCACCTTGACCTTCACGTTCTCAGCCTCCAAAACTTGAAAATAAACGTCTGCTGGTTAAGCATCCAGTTTACGGTATTTTTGTTAAAGTAGTAAGAACTAAGGCAGTATATGTAGAAGATGATTAAACATTAATGCCCTTGGGACATAAATATCCTTCTTCATATAAACATACATAAATCTGAAAATAATTTTTAAAAAACATATCCTGACTTGAAGTTCTAAAATTTTAGTCACTATAGACTAAGATGTGCAGAAAAAGTGTGGTATATAGGAGGACCTCAAGAATTATTTATTCATTTATGTATAACTTCAACCTTCAGTGGCTCGTGTTCTATTTCTGAGATTCATACTATATTTTTTCTTACCAACAGGCTTTATTTACTGGCACATACCACTTGTTGGAGAAGGAAATGGCAACCGACTCCACCACTCTTGCCTGGAAGATTCCTTGCCTGGCAGGCTACAGTCCATGGGGTCGCACGGAGTCGGACACGACTGAAGCAACTTAGCACCCCTTACTAGTCTTCAGAGAATGGGTACAGGAAGGCTTGCAACCTACAAACACCAAAATCCCCCCCATTTTAACACCTAAAATGTCACCACTGGCAGTTAATTCTTTGAGGCTAAGCTACATCCTTCTTCTAGATAGTCTTAAAATATAAATTTATTCACTGGGGAAAGTAGCACTAAGATATTGACAGCTCACTGTGAGTAAATGTCCCAAATGCTTCCTGATAAAAGGAACTAGAACAAAAGGAACCAGCAAAGGTAATTCCTTGGGAGGAGAGCGAGAGTCCTGAAATGGAAGAGGTTTCCCAAGGAGGATGCCTGACCAGTCAAGACAAATTTTTTCCAAATATGCTGGGCTGGATCAGTCCTGCATTCCTGCATCAAAAAACTCAGTCATGCTATGTAAGAAGAGTTTCATTTACTGAAAGAAAACTGGTCATAATCCTAGCCACTGGGAACTATTTGGCCACACTGCAATAAATCCAAAAACTAAGTTGAAAGATGGTATGGAAAAATGCTGTTTGTGATCACTTTCAGCTGGCCAAGTGAGGGCCACAACTCTAATAAACTCAGTTTAGAAGGAAGAAGCATTCAAGTATCACTTGTGTTGAATCAAAGGGATGAGCTACTTTTTTCTTAATTGAAATTATACATCCTTTTTTATTCATGAAACTTCAGTAATAATTTAAATTGCCCGAGTCTTTAATCATGAAATTATTTGCCTTTCAGAATGGACAAGTAGACAGTTCTATCTAAAAATGCCACCTCTTTCAACCATCTGAGTTGAGTGCTACTCATTTAACCTAAATCTTCTACTGCCACATTTTTGCCAAATTACTTCCGACTGCAATGTTCAAAATATCAGATACCCAAAGGGCTCAGACAATCAAATGTGTTCTTTCCTGTTCTAAAGCTAAAAATTCACCCACACCAATGGCAGATTCAGCTTCTGGAGAAGCCCACTCCCTGGGTCAAAAGACAGCCATCTTCTCACTGTGTCCTCTCATGACTGAAGGGGCATGGAGGCCTCTGGGATCTTTTATATGGACATTAATCCCATTTGTGATGGCTCTGCCTTCATGACACAAAGACCACCTAAAGGCCCACCTCCTAATACCTCCTAATCATATACTCAAGATAATGTCCGTAGAATAGAGTAGACTAGAAGTGGGATGCAATGCAGAACAAGGCATGGCAGTCAGGGAGCAAAGAGGACTGTAGTCCCAAAGATACTTCTTGTACCAATATTACTCCCCAGATCTGAATACCTTTATCTATGAAGTCATACTTGCGCAAATAAGGAGTTGTACCAGAATCACCAAACAAAAGTTAAGAAGTCTGATTGCATTAGACTTGGAGAAATGATGTGACCAACAATGCAACATGGAAAACAAACAACAATATTGCTCTTGCCAGAGATAGTAGGCTGTGGGCATGAGTATGATAGCAAGCAGTACAGTAGTTCCTTTGCCTTGCTCAAGTAATTAGGCATTTGATCCCTTCACATTGAAAGCACTTCTCTGGGACTTCCCTGGCAGTCCAGCAGTTAAGACCCTGATCTTCCAATGCAGGGAGCACGGGTTCAATCCCCAGGTGGGGAACTAAGATCCCACACATTGCATGGCACAGACCAAAAAAAAAAAAAAACAGAAAGCAAGCATTTCTCATGGACCCTCTTACTGTCTGCACATATTTTCCAAGTACACACCACATAGCCCCCTCACGCATTTACCACCTTCCCCAAAGTCTATCAGCCAGTCACACAACCCAGACAGAGAATCACTCATGCATTCTACAATTATTGAATTTGTAGGATGTTAAAGGTCCCTTGCTATTGTGAGACAACACTACTTAGAACACAGACTTGAGTGACAGAGAAATGGATCTGAATTCTGGATTCAGCCCGAACTAGCTCAGTGTCCCTAACGCAATTTTGAACCTTTTTGTATCTCAGTTTTCCCATCTATCAAGTGAGACTGAAAACCACCTATCTCACAGACAAGCCACAGTGTGTATTATTGGGCCTATTGCACAGCCCTCTTCATAGAGGGGTAGGGAGAACACATGAAACATCAAGTACCTGACTCAAGATTAGCTATCCCAACTGTTAAATGATGGAATCATTCCAGGATGAGTCAGCTGTGGACCTACCCTCCAGGAGCTTACAGTCAAGAATGGGAAATGGTACATCAGTAGACAGAAAGTAAAGCATGTATGACAATTGTCAGTGTAGCTAAGTGATAACTGAACCTGGGAAGAAGGGAACTCTTCCAACTCAGAAGACCATGTTGCAACTTCTTATTTACCACTGAAACATTTCTGAGGCATGAGGGATTCAGAGTAGCTACATACCAGTCTAGGGGCTGCCAAAATCCAAGGTGAAAAATTTAAGAGGCTGAAATCAATCACTGTGAATCTCTACATTCAGGACAAAGTTCCTCACAATGCAGATGCATGAGCACTCGCCCATGTTCTGAGGTCCATCACATGGGGACATATGCCGCAACCTGGTCTGAACGCACTTTGGTTAAAACTTAATTTAGCCCTAGAAACTCACAGACACTGAAAACAAATTTATGGTTACCAAAAAGGGAAGGGGGATTAGGAGAGGAGTAAATTAGGAGGTTGGGATTAACATATACACATTACTATATACAAAATAGATAACCAACAAGGACCTACTCTATAGCACGGAGAATGCTACTGATATTTTTTAATAACCTATAAGGGGAAAGAATCTGAAAAATAGATATAAATACATATGTAAACAAATTGCTGTGCTGTATATGTAAAACTTACATAATATTGTCAGTCAACTGTTTCAAGTGAAGAAAGAAAGGTCCAAGGGAAAAAAAAAAACTTAAACAAAATTTACTTTATTCTTAAGGACCCATCACATGCCTGACTTTGTATGTAATACTCTCTGCCCATGAGAGGGACCAGATAAGTCAGGATGGTCAGCTTAGAAACGTAGTTGCCTAATCCAGCTACCGGGTGACAATCTCAGCCCTCCTCGAAGAGGAAGGAAGAGTTCTGAGGAATGACGACAGGACACACTGCAAGCTCAGAGACGAAGCGTGGTTTTAAACTCTAGGCCATGGAATTAGGCGCCTTTGACTCTTAATAGACTGGCTTAAGATTTATTTCAGCCGAATATGGAAGGATATTGCTCTATTTTCATTCTCCTCAATATGGAACTTCTTATGCATTACTAAAATACAAGTAAGAAATCTAATTGCATGACAAAAATATTTCACACAGCAACTGCCCTTAATAATAATACGCTTATGGTTAGCCATTTCATTACCTGATAATTACCAGATCATTAGAGCAAATAATATATCCTTGTGGGATAAACTTATGGCAATAATTTCACAGAAAACAATTTTAAAAGCTCCCTAAAAGTTACCGGGAGGCCAGGTGTAGAATTAGCTCTCAGAGGAAATGAATATAAACGTATTTTCAAAAAGTAAACATGAGTGCAATGACATGTATAACTAAATCTGGATCATGAGATCAGAAGGAAAATGGCTGGAAGGATCTGGTGCAACCTCCTCATTTTACAAGTAAGGACAATGAGACCCAGATGGTCAAGGGAGCCCTACAGCTCAACAGAGAGAATTAATTTAAGTAATGTCAGCACTGCAATGGATTTCTCATTCTTTATCACAAAGCTCTTCCTTTTAACTGTTGAATCTTAATGCAACATAAGAGTTGATTTTCAAAAACTTTATTAACTGAACTATTGAGGAAATTAAGAGAACTGGTTGATTAGACTCTCAAACTAAGCTGGATTTGGACCAAAAACTAATTTTTCTTTTTTTGGCCACACCACCCAGCATGTGGAACTTCTCCAACCAGGGATTGAACCCATGCTCCCCCAGGGATTGAAGTGCAGAATCATAACTTCTGGGCCCCCAGGAAAGTCTCTGAAACTAATATTTCTGACTCACAATTTTATATCCTGTCTGGTCTCTGTTCACCTGTTTCTGAGCAGTGCATCAGCCTAGAATACATTGCCACCAGCTCCACGGGGCTTTCTCATCTTTCTGATGGCAATTTAAACATTTCTTCCCATGGGACTTTCCTGGTGGCCCAGTGGCAAAGATCCCACACTCCCAATGCAGGTGCCCAGGTTCGATCCCTGGTCAGGGAACTAGATCCCACATGCCACAGCTAACGATCTCGTAGGCTGCAATGAAAATCAAAGACCCAGTGCAGCCAAATAAACAAATTTATAAAAAGTTAAAAAACACCCCTTTCTCAAACAGGCCTTTCCTACACTCCAAGTCATGCAAGCTTGCCTAACTTCCTAGAGCTCTGACTCCCAGCTGAAATACCATGTCTATAATTATTCATTCAGTAGTTGTTTTTCCCCATTAGACACCGGTCCTCAAACTCAACCATCCATTAGGATACGCTGGAGAGCTTGCTCAAATACACATTGCTGGACTCCACCTCCTCTAGGTTCTGAATCCAGTATGGGCTGGGGCCTGAAAAACTGCCTTTCAAACAAGGTCCCACATAATGCTGATGGTCTGAAAACTCCTTTAAAAACCATGAAGCTATAATTCATTATCCCTTTCATGTTGACCTTGTATACAGTGTTTGTTGGTATTAGCAGCTTTTTTTCAAAGTACTTGTTTTTGTAGCTCTAGCCAACTACTTTGTCTCCCATTTTGTATAAATCCTTTGCTATACATACAGACAGACATACATACACACCATCAAGCTAGACTTTCAGACCCCCATGGAGGGGCCAGGGCTGTCTCATTCATTGTTCTATTCCTAGTGCCTGGCGCATAGCAGGTTGACAGAAAAGAAGTGATAAGCAAACAATTTTCCTCTTTGGGGCAAAAATATTGTGACTCCATAAGTCTAGAATATAGTATGAGTGGTAGCTTAGCTGGATCTACAGGAACTTTAATATCACTGCAATTTTTCTGTAAGTCCAAAATTATCCCAGAATAAAACGTTATGTTTATACACACATTCACCAAGGATCAACAATGATTCTAGGGTGAATCAGGTAGGACATTAAGACATATGCTGGATATTTCCCTTTTCATTCAGTTTCTGATAGAAATTGATTAGAAACTGGTGGCTTTTCTCAGGTTCTCTTCTTGCTGGAGAAAACAGACTGCAAACAGGCTGCAGTCAAGTGCTGAATAATTAAACATTCAGGGTTGGCTGGCTTTGGGTAAATAGCTATGTCATCCTTTACCTGTAAATGTGGCCAACTCCTCTGATTTCAACTCCCCAGGACCAAATAAAGAATGGATATGCACCGAGATGAACCTTTCTGTTCTTTAATGGAAGTATTCTAATCACCAGCAAATGACTTCCCCAGTGCCCTTTGAGAGCGTGCAGGGCCTGGCAAATGCAAAAGCTGAGACAGCAACCACCTGTTAGATGATGTATAGCAGCAGTGCCCAACATCTGGGATTTAATGGTTGATGATCTGAGGTGGAGCTGATGCAGTAATAATAAAAACAAAGTGCACAATAAATGTAATGTGCTTGAATCATCCTGAAACCATCCCAGTCCATAGTAAAATTGTCTTCTGCGAAACCAGTCCCTGGTGCCAAAAAGTTGAAGACTTCTGATTTAAAGGCTCTAGAAAGGCCCCTTGGCTTCCAAATATCCCAACCCTAACCTGCCACAAAGGTGGGATTTCCACCGGGAGAAAAAAGATCCTTGGCTTTTCAACCTTGCCTCTCCCCAAGACCTCTGGGGAAAAGCGATCAGTGCAGCCCTTCCAAACATGACCCATCATTCTGGCCCCAATTAGAATTTATCAGACTTCTTTCTAGTATGATAGCCAGCGTTAGGAGCCATGACAAAGCTGTGTTTGGAAACTGGGGCTGCAACTGGCAGCCTCAGGGCAGGGGACTCCTGTGGGAACTGGGTTGCTGGGGAGGAGGCCTGTAGAAGGTCCTGGAAAGGAGGAACCAGCTATGTGATGCATATCTGATTCTGAGCCAGCCTGGGGACCCACCGTGTACTTTCAGTGGGTCTCTTCCACAAAAAAGATAGGAGTCTTGCTCTCTTGGGCTTTGCTGGTGGCTCAGATGGTGAAGAATCTGCCTGCAATGCAGGAGACGCAGGTTCAATCCCTGGGTCAGGAAGATCCCCTGGAGAAGGGAATGGCAACCCACTCCAGTATCCTTGCCTGGAGAATCCCATGGACAGAGGAGCCTGGTGGCCTACAGTCCATAGGGTCGCAAAGAGTTGGATACGACTGAGCAACAAACACACTTTTCTTTTCACTTGCTCTCTTGGTCTTTTTCAGACCACTTTAACAAAATACCAGAGATTGGGTCATTCATAAATAACAGAAACTAGTTTCTCACAGTTCTGGAGGTTTGAAGTCTGAGGTCAGATTGCCAGGATGGTCAGGTTCTCTGTATTGTGAGGGTCTGCTTCCCCATTCACAAATAACCTCTGTGTCTTCCCCTGGAAGAAAATGCTCCCCCAGTTTTATATAAATGCACTAGTCCCATTCATGAGGGTTCTACCTACCTGCATGACCTAATTGCCTCCCAAAGCCTCCCTCTCCAAATATTATCACCCTGAGGGTTGGGTTTCAATATATGAATTGTGGTAGACATAGACATTTAGACCATAGCATTAACCTTCAACTCAGACAGAAGGCGAAGCACAGAAATATTCTTAATTATAGTCAGAGAGGGCCTGAGGCTGTGCTAGGCACAGAATCAACACATCCATGCCTCTACCACTGTGCATATGGTCATGAAATCATCTTAACACCCTATGAGGCAGATGTTAAAAGGGAGCTGAGAAACCAGGGCTTAATGAAGTGATTTGGTCAAGCTCCTCCACGGGGTAGGAGGGGTAACTGGAATCTAACCCTGGGGCAATCACCATGCACTGTATTTTTTTCTTTGCTACTCTACCCCTGTTGCTGGGAGGGATTGGGGGCAGGAGGAGAGGGGGACAACAGAGGATGAGATGGCTGGATGGCATCACCGCCTCGATGGACATGAGTTTGAGTAAACTCTGGGAGTTGGTGATGGACAGGGAGGCCTGGTGTGCTGCGATTCATGGGGTCGCAAAGAGTCAGACACGACTGAGCAACTGAACTGAACTGAAACTACTCTACCCCTAAGGAGGGGGAGCCAGCAAAGGATAATGAGGAGGAATGTCTCAAAACATGTGGCATAGCAGAAGCCGAGAAAAGAATGATTCGAGAGGGGAGATAAACAATGCAGAAAAGTCACCAAACAAGAGAAAAGGGCCACTAGACCTGGCCCTGTGGAGGTTGTTGAAGGCAAGTCCAGTTTTATTGGCTGGATTAACACGGAAGCCCAGCTGAAGGTGTTAAAAGAAAAGGGGGAGGTAAATCCAGTGTATATGACTCTCAAAACATTTGCAGTCAAGTGAATAAGATGCATAAGGTGGTGGTTGAAGGAGGCCTTGGCATCAAAAGAAGGCTGTTTATTTTTAAAATGAGTGATAGCTAGGTACAAGCCAGTAACAGAGGAAAACAATGCAGAAGAGAGAAGAGAGATGCAGGAGTAAATACCCCAACAGTGAAAGGGGCTGGACCCTAAAGCATTCAGGGAGAAGTCGGCCTTTAATAGAAGCAGAGACTTTCCTTCTGGGGGAGCACAGTAAGACAAAGTGGGTGGGTAGGGATGCAGGTAGGTTCGAGGGATGGGTAATAAATGGAACCACCAAGCCTTCGATGGCTTTTTAAAAGTCATCTTTGTTCTGGTGTCCTGAGATGTGGTGACTATATAAACAGTAGAAACACAAAACACAGAAAGGATTATTTTTCTATCTATAAAACACATTAAATCTCAAATGGTCCAAAGAGCTCCTTTCACAGAAGAGGTCCAAAGGAGCTGATATGTTCACAGCACAAAGATTCTTAGTAACAGTGATGATGCTAGAAACCAGGGTATCAGGATATTAATCTTTTTGTAAAACAACAAGCTGTTCCACCCCCTGCCTTGGATTTTCATAGCTGAAAAGTTCTCTCAGTACATTTTAAACAGATAACATATCAACCTACAGTCCTCAATTCTTATCCCCACATTCCTGCTATAGATCAAGTCATGGGGAATTAACCTCTGTACCAAACTATGCAGCTGTAATGAGAGAAGATGGAGACACGAAAGAAGGCAACCTGCAGAAGATCTCAATTAAAGCTCCCAATAAAGGGTAACTAGGTGTTTGTGGAGCTGTCTGGATGAAAATATTGCCAACACAGATTTTTTCCCGCACTCTCCCCACAGACTCCTTAATAATAACGATGCTGTGAATATTTGACTTGAGAAACAATATGGGCTGGAAATACAAGCCAATATAAAAAGAGGCAAAATTGGCCACCAGAGAAATGATCCCTTGATTTTTCTGAAATCTGAAGCTATCTGCCCCCCAGTAACAAAGCAAGCCAGCGACTTCACTAGCTAAAGCTAAAGTGAGAGGTTTGACCCATCCATACCCACTGCTTCTGGCAGGGCACCTGGCATATAGGAGTGCTCAGAAAGTATTTGCTATTGTGCTGAGAGAAAAAGAAAAGAAAAAACAGTTTCAAAAGGTTCTACACAGTATGGTTCCATTTATATAACATTCTCAAAATTGTAGAGATGGAGAAGAGATTAGTGGTATCCAGGGCTTAGGGATGGGGGTGGGATGTATTATAAAAGTGCAGCCTGAGGGAGTTACCATGTCAGGAGGGGAGAGCTCTGTACCTTGATTGTGGTGGCTACCCAAATCTCCTCAAATGATAAAATTGCATATGTAACAAAGCATGCACACTCACACACATCAGTTCAGTTCAGTCACTCAGTCGTGTCCGACTCTTTGTGACCCCATGAATCATCACAGCACACCAGGCCTCCCTGTCCATTACCAACTCCCGGAGTTTACTCAAACTCATGTCCATCGAGTTGGTGATGCCATCCAACCACCTCATCCTCTGTCGTCCCCTTCTCCTCCTGCCCCCAATCCCTCCCAGCATCAGGGTCTTTTCCAATGAGTCAACTGTTCGCATGAGGTGCCAAAGTATTGGAGTTTCAGCTTCAGCATCAGTCCTTCCAATGAACACCCAGGGCTGACCTCCTTTAGGATGGACTGGTTGGATCTCCTTGCAGTCCAAGGGACTCTCAAGAGTCTTCACCAACACCACAGTTCAAAAGTATCAATTCTTTGGTGCTTAGCTTTCTTCACAGTCCAACTCTCACATCCATACATGACACACACACATAAAGGCATATAAAACCTGATGAAATGTGAATAAATCCTGTAGATTCTACCAATGTCACTTCCTTGGTTTTGACGTTATTTTACAGTTATGTAATATGTTATCATTGGAGCTGAAGGTACATGGGTCCTCACTGTACTTTTTTTTTCATCTTCCTGTTGATCTATAACTAGTGATGAAGCGTTTTAAAGAATAACTGATTTTCATTCTCTACATATGTTGCCTGAATTCTTTTAACTGGAATCCTCATAAAAATTCCTTAACAGGTATTTTAAGCCAGCTCACTCAACACTTAAAGAAACTGAGAAGTATTTCATAGTGGTTAATAGAAGAATCTCTGGAATCTAATGACCTGGACTCTATCTAGCGCCACAACCACTTATTAGCTATTTAACTCTGGGCAAGTGACTTACTCCTTCTGAGCCTTGGTTTCCTTGTCTAGAAAACAATGACATTACATATTCAGCTCAAGGTGCATAGCCAAGGATGTGATAGTTCATCAACAACTGTTAGAGGCTATGATTCACTTTGCTGTACTGTAGAAACAACATTGTAAATCAACTATACTCCAACAAGTTTTTTTTTAAAGTCACCTGCATGGACGTAGTAGAGCTGAAAATCAAATGTAGATCTGAATCCTAAACCCGGATCTTAATCACCATACAATACTGCCTCCTGCTTAAATAGCAAATGAAGAAATGAATGAATGTGGTGGTTATCCAATGTTTCAAGCCCTCTTCCCTCATACACATGCATCTATTTGCCCTCTGAGTCACAAATACCTCTGTATTCATTTCCTAGGGTTGTCACAACAAAGTATGACAGACTTGGTGGCTTCAAACATAAGTTGATTCTCTCCCAACTGTGGAGGCTAGAAGTTTGAAATCAAGTGTTGGCAGGGTCATTCACCCTCCAAGACCCATGGGAGACTCCTTCCTTGACTGTTCTAGCTCTGGTAGTGGCCATCCATCGTTGGGCCTCCTTAGCTGTTAGCTGCACCACTCCAGTCTCTGCCTCTCTCACCTTCCATGGCCATCTTCCCTCCATGCCTCTTCTACTTTTCTCAAAAGGACACCAGTCAGACTGGATTAAGGGCCCACCCAACTCCAGTATGGCCTTCTCCTAAGCTACATCTTAGTTACATCAGTGAAGACCCTACTTCCAGGGACTTCCCTGGTGCTCCAATTGCTAAGATTCTGCACTCCCAATCCAAGGGCCCAGGCTTGATCCCTGGTCAGGAAACTGACACACATGTTGCCGCAACTAATAGTTTGCATGCCGCAACTTAAGATCTTATATGCTACAACAAAGATCAAAGATCCCACATGCTACAAGTAAGACCCAGTGCGGCAAAATAAATAAACAATTTTTTAAACGAGTCTATTCCCAAATAGCATCACAGATACCAAGAGTTAGGACTTCGTCATATCTTTCAGGAGAGGAAATCTTTCAATTCACAAAAGCCTCCAAGATGGTTTTAAAGCAGTTTCAGACTCCATCTGCCCCCTCTCCATCCAGCATTTAAAACTTCAACACCCCTACTCTGATCAAGACGAGCTTTCTGCAGTCCACTGTTTATTAAAACACGGAGAGTGTTCATGGAAGTTTTCAGCATAGATGGGCACTTCTCTTCAAGAGCAGGTTCAGCTTTCTAGCACAAATCCCACAAGCACAGGGCGGGGAGGGGGCCATTGTGCCCCGTTGTCATTTCAAACCACTTAAGTGATCATTTATGGCAGGACATAAAAATTATCACTGTTTTGAAACATTAAGCTGGTATTCCAGGTAATGATACCTCCAGGCTAACTCATTCTTTTTAGGAGTTTTAATTATCAGGATGGGCACACCAGTGTTTATTCAATTCTCTGTATACTAGAGATGGTGTCTGGGAAAGATGAATGCCACCCCCTTTTCAGCCATGCTCAGCCGAATGGATTGTTCTCATTTTCCCTCTTCCCTCATCAGTGGATAAAATCAAGAGCAGGACCCAAAACACTATGTACCCACACAGGACAATGTATCCTGGAGCCTGTGGGCAGGACCAGGGCCCTCAGTTACAGAACCCAGGTTCCAAGCCAGCCTCCATCCCATGCAGCACATTGCCCCACTACTTCTGGGATTCTGGTGTCCCCTAGAGGTGACAATAATAACTATCTCCTTGGGGTTTGTCTACAGGCGATGCAGCATAATGACTGATGTTAAGATCTCAAGTTCAAAGACATTTAAAGAGAAAAAAGACATGTAACCTCAGAGAGCTGATTCATTTCTCCCATTGAAGACTTGTAGACAAGCCATCCCCAGCCCACTTCTGTTTAGAAACAAAAGCAAACTCCTCAAGTCAAGATGGCAGGATCACTGCTCTAGGGAGGGGGAAAAAATGGTGTTTCTGTAACCTACTTCAACTTAGCAAACCCTTTCATGTCTTTGGAGGGTCCCAACCACCTGGGAAGCAAGTATTACCGCTCCTCCCTCAGGGACTTAGAGTTCAGCCTCGTGGGTACAGGAGGGAAGCAGGATGGTACATGTGTGCAAACCCAGACTCAGGCACTAGATTGTTCAGGCTTCAGTCCCAGCCTCATCTCATGATCCTTTCACCTCCTGATGACTAGGCTTCCTCATCTCTAATATGGGAATAATATTAGTACCAACTCCATCTGATAAAATGCACATAACACCAACCTCATGGAGTTAACACCTGGACTAAATGAGTTTATATACAGAGCATGACTGGGTCATTGCCTGGCTCACAGTAACCACCATATGCATTTATTAAATAAATACATGGTAAGCTCTCAATAAATGTTATTAGTGTTTGTATATTATTGGCTGTCTCAATGGTTAGCAAATAACCATCTCTAGCCCACAGAACAAGTCTGACCTTCTACATCTTTATAAAGTTTTGCTGGGAACTTCCCTGGTGATCCAGTGGCTAAGAATCACCTGCCAACTCAGGGGACATGGGTTCAATTCCAGGTCAAGGGAGATTTCACATACCACGGAACAGCCAAGCCCACACACCCTAGAACCCATGCTTCGCGACCAGAGAAGCCAGTGCAAAGAGAAGCCCACACACCACAACTAGAGAGTAGCCTCTACTTGGCGCAACTAAAGACAGACAACACACAGCAACGAAGAGACAACAGAAACAAAAATAAAATAAAAAACAGACACATTTCTTAAAAGCTTTATTGGAACATATCCCTTCATTTTCTTATATCATCTGAGGCCACTTTCAGCTACAGTGGCAGAGTTGGGTGGGTCCAACAAATACCCCCATGGCATGTGCGGCCTAAACAATTGACCATTTGGCCCTTTAAGAAAATGTTCACCAACATCTGGTCTGCCTCCTTGACCAGATTCTGTGCTCTTTCAAGACCAGGACCGAGCTTGCTTTCACTCATTCATTCTCAGTATCTAGCACCATGCCTGGCATCCAATAGATGCTTTACAAATGGTAGTTCAGTTGGTAAAGAAATGTGCCTGCAGTGGAGACCTGGCCTCGATCAGGAAGATCCCCAGAAAAGGAAATGGCAATCCACTCCAGCAATCTTGCCTGGAGAATCTTATGCACAGAGGAGCCTGACAGGTTACAGCCCATGGGGTTTCAAGAGTCAGACATAACTTGGTGACTAAACCACCACTACCCAAATAACTGTGCAAACAATACATGAAAACTGGAAGCAGGACAGAAACTACAGTGGCTACCATCTTAAGCACTTGCCACATGTCAGGCACAGCAGCAAGTGCTTTTCTTGTGAAGTCATGTAATCCCCAAGTCGAATCTCAGATCCAGGCACTATTTTCCTATTTTAGACAGGAGAAAACTGAAGTTGAAAAGCTAGAAAATCGCACCAAGGGACATAAGTGTCATGTAATAAATTGCTGAAGTTCAATCCTGGGTTTGCTTACTCAAATCCTCTATGCATACTTACTCTCTACTCAGGAGAGTAACATTTTCAGAAAGACAGACGTTCCTATGTTTCCCTGTGGTTATGTGCTTCAGGGGGCTTCCCTGGTGGCCCAGATGGTAAAAAACCTGCATTTTGCATTCCTTTTACTCTCGTGTCCCCTGATAAAAGATCCTAGGCTCAACCATCGCATAAAAATCTGTTCAGTTTACCTCAAAGCTCCAGGTTTACCTGGATCCACACTCTGCCAACCTTGCAATTAGCAAAGTAAAACAAACAAAACAGTCTTGTCACTGTTTGTCTTTTCAAATGACAAGAGGCAAAGTGACAACTGTGTGGTTTGCCTTTTGCTGCAGTGAGTCAGGTGCCAGCAGAGGGACTGAGTAACTATCTGTACTAATAGTTGGCCTATTCTTGGATAGATTTTTTATAATAGTTATTGATTTAGGGCAACCAACAAAGTGGATATCTGGCATCTTAGAAATCAAATTGGGCATTTATTCTGATCATTAATATGCTGCTGCTGCCAAGTTGCATCAGTCATGTCCGACTCTGTGCGACCCCATAGATGGCAGCCCACCAGGCTCTGCCGTCCCTGGGATTCTTCAGGCCAGAACACTGGAGTGGGTTACCATTTCCTTCTCCAGTGCATGAAAGTGAAAAGTAAACACGAAGTCACTCAGTCGTGTCCAACTCTTCCCGACCCCATGGACTGCAGCCTACGAGGCTCCTCCGTCCATGGGATTTTCCAGGCAAGAGTACTGGAGTGGGTTGCCATTGCCTTCTCTGGATCATTAATATGATATCTCTTTTATTTTTTTGCATAGATTTAACGCAAATCTTTCCTGTAGGTAGATGGGTCTAGGATTTTCTCATCCCCACCTCTTCCTCTGACCTCAGCCCCTTGCTCAGTGGAACTCTGCCTGCTCCTACCTCCATCTCACTTTGTCCAATGCCTCCTGTTTCAGCATCCCTCAGATGGAAAAAGGCCAAACTCTTGAGTCACTCTTACAAGAATGTCACCAAGGAGAACCGTGTAGCTAGCATTAAACTATAATGCGGTTACCTTGTTTTTGCAGCATAACACACAGTCACTTAAGTCCACGATCACTTCACTTTCCTAAGAGTCAGAGAAGGGCAGTCTCTATGATGTCCACTATCCCCTGAAATAAACTGGAACATGCTGTATCACACTGAGTATTCATCCCCTGAGGTAGCAGAGCCTTGCCTGCAAACAGTTGCACCATCTCCTGGGAACATTAACCTGTCCCGTTTATGGCGACATCACCCCTCAATTAGGCTGAGCTTCCCCAGAAGTCTTCCTCAGTGTCTCAGATGCTAAAGAATCTGCCTGCAACGCAGGAGACCCAGGTTCAATCCCTGGGTTGGAGAAGGCAATGGCAACCCACTCCAGTATTCTTGCCTGGGAAATCCCATGGACAGAGGAGCCTGGTGGGCTATGGTCCATGGGGTGGCAGAGTCAGACACAATTGAGCAACTAACCCAACACTTTCCCCCGAAGCAGGCCTAAGGCAAGGACTCAGATGAATTCATTCACTTGGGAACCATTGGTGGTGGGAATATTAATGTGGTGGAGTGGAGAAGAGAAGCAGGAATGAGAAGGAAGAAGTTCAAGGTACTCTTGGGAGCCAGTTACTGCTGTGGACAACTGGAACTCAAGCTCATGGACAGCTCTGGGAGTCAGGAAGGGACATGCCTCAGACTTTCCCACCACCAAACAGGGCAGCTGGGCACGCACTCACCTACTCGCAACCCTGCATTGAAGATGGTTTCCAGACCACCCCTTCAGCACTGCTGGCTCGCCTCCTGCCTCACCACACATACTAAGCAGACACTCTCAACAACATCCCCTCCAGGTAGAGTCATAGGTGTGCACAGGTGATCTGTATGTAGACGTTGGCACCAAGAGTAAACGTGTAAAGTACATGTCAGCTCCATCCTCAACATGCAAATTATGTCACCAGCAATCACAAACCTAGGCTAACAAACTAGGAAGGCTCTTTCCAACCAGTGTGGTTTTTTTCCCTCCAAATAGGACATGGTGCCTCCTACTATTTTAAATGACCTCAACAACTCAGATTCCATGTCACAAAGACAAAATACTGTGGAAGGGTACCCAGTTCCCATCCCACAGGTATCCATTCAGTTAGGAGTACTCACCTCAGGTCTCAGCCTGTAGCATTCTTGGTGGACAGGAACGTCCAGTCTCCTGGCTAGTCAAGAAACACCTTGTAACAGAATTCTTTGAGAGCACATTTTCTGATATTATGTGGCCTTCAGTGGGGCAGCAGCACCCTGAGGAGAAGCTATTCCTCAGAAGCAGCATGTTCATAATCAACAGCACTTCATTTTCTGTTTTGAGGGTTTTCTCAACAAGTCTCCATTTCCGAAATGAACTGCCTAATCCCGACCATTTTCCGCACAGAGCAGTGATTAAGTCTGTCACCGTTATTATTGTAGGAGGGGTGTCTTGATCCCATTAAAATGACCTCATTGCTGCTCCTCCCAGGCCACTGCAATCACATGCTGAGTCTTTGTGAGTTGAAAAGCCAAGTGGAGATAACTTCACCTTTCTTTCCTACTGGTGAGTAAAATGCAGAAGTTTCTGGCCAAGTTTAAGAGTTATTGGTCTCTCTGGAGCTCAGCAGTGCTGTGTTGGTGAGGGAGGAGGTGAGGTGTATGGAATTATCAGCAGCAACTCTAGTTTTAATGAGAAAACTCTTTGCACACCTGTAACTTCTCAAGCTCAGCCAACCAGCTACGGAGGGCACAGGAGGGACATTATATTTTCCTAATGTGAATATTCAAGGTGACACTGAGATGGCTTCCATAGTTCTAACTAGATATTTAAAACAAAAACATTGATTATTTTGCAAGTGTAGAGACATGCCTGACCAGTGCCATCTCAGTAACACAGAATTACCATCAATTCATGGCTGCTGGGCCATCCCATATTGGAGAGCCATATGGATGACATTAAAAGCACTAGCACTCATATACAGTTTAATTTTTTTATAAAATTATCCTCCTGCTTAAAAAAAATTGGGGAAGGGTGTTCAATGATCTTATTATCTGGAAATATGTCAGCCAACTTAATCCTGCCACATACAGGATGGAGGGTTCAGAGGGGAAAAAAGACCAACAGGATGAGCATGCCTCTACCAGCCAGGAGAGGCAGCCAAGAACCCAAGTCACATGAGCTCTGCTTCCTTGACAGCTTTGGATTATTAAGAAAACAATTGCCAAGACAGAAACCAGTAGGCCAGACAATGTGCTGTCTTTCCAATGGTTAAGAGTGTCCCATGAAGAGGGAGGTGGGATGGGGGACCGGGATGGGGAATACGTGTAACTCTATGGCTGATTCATATCAATGTATGACAAAACCCACTGAAAATTTTTTAAAAATTTTTTTAAAAAAATCTAAAAAAAAACAAGAGTGTCCCATGAAAAGCCCTCTTGACAGAGTCACTCTTCTCCACTGCTGATTTACAGAGCACCATTCCCAGGGAAAAAAGCAGTTAAGTTTAATTTATAGTAACCGAGGGCTAACCAAGGAACAGGAGTCAGCAGCTAGCTGGCACCAGAGTGAAAGATGCGCTCAGCTATTCATGTAAATCTCTCCATTTTATTAACCACCAAACATCAAAGACAACCAGCTGCCCAGCTGATTATTACTACTTTACCATTCTATCAAAATGACATAGACATCCAAATGCCCCGTGATCGAAGGTCTCCTATCCTTGCTGAAAGGAACTCAGAAGTCACCTAGCCCCTTCCTGTGGGTTCACACATAGGAAAAATGATGTTCCAAGTGATCAAGTCATTATCCAAGATCAACAGGCTAGTTTGCAGTGAAGTACTATTAGAATTTGGGTCCCTACCTTTAGCTTAGGTCTCTTTTCCACCACTTTCAAAGGCCAAGAACTCTGAATTTGGGGAGATTACTACTGACCACACCAGCCAGAATTGATGCCTTCAAACTGTGGTGCTGGAGTAGACTCTTCAGAGTCCCTCGTACTGTAAGGAGATCAAACCAGTCAATCGTAAAGGAAATCAACCTGAACATTCATTGGAAGGACTGATCTGGAAGCTGAAACTCCAATACTTTGGCCACCTGATGCAAAGAACTGACTCCTTGGAAGAGGCCCTGATGCTGGGAAAGATTGAAGGCAGGAGGAGAAGGGGATGACATAGGATGAGATGGTTGTATGGCATCACCAACTCGATGGACATGAGCTTGAGTGCACTCGGGAAAAATGATGAAGGACAGGGAAGCCTGGCATGCTGCAGTCCATGGGGTTGCAGAGTCGGACATGACTGAGCGACTGAACACCACCACCACTACCAGCCAGGGTCATCAGTAACATAAAATGAGCCAGATCTCAAGCCACATCTTGTGGATAAATTAGGAACATCCAGAGGCTTCGTTAATAACACTCAGATCCCCAGGGTGCTCCTGGGTACACTGAAGAAGTAACTTAATAAGCAAAGTCACTGTGAAATAAACATCCATTGATCTTTTTCTCATCATCGTGGTAATATATGAGGCTACTCAGGGAGACTCTGGCTGCCCTCCAGGAGAAAATAAGTCTTAGATTTTACCTGTCTGAGAACAGAGAAAAGACCCAAGTGATCTCCAGACATCTCTCCTGGTTCTAAGATTCTGTAAATTGAATTTTTATATTTCAAGGCTGAATCAGAGTAGCATTCTTGTAATATAGCTTCATAAAAATTTTACCTTCTATCTCTTTAACTTTTCACTGGTTACAAAGTATGTTCACTTATATAAAGTCTTTACCTTTTAGTAACTCTTTGAGGGTACAAAAGCAGGAGTAAAATATTTTGAACAACCCTAAGAGGGAGAAAAATATACAGGTGAAGAATGCCAACAAAGGTTTACTTTTCAAATGCAAACTAACCAGGTTAGAATCCATACCCCCAACCACCATGAGAACAAGTGGGACTCTCTCACTTCAGGACACTAGCCAACTTCTCTGATCACCCCAGACTCAGGCACCAGGGGGCAGAAGAGAGTTCTGATGCTGCAGAGACCCCGAAAATTATTTAAATTGGCCACCTCTAAGCCTGCTTACCCTGCCTCCCCTCTTCCTTTTCCCAGAAACCACAAAGTGTCCAAGTTTTCACAATCGTTCCTTCCTTTCCTTCTGCCCCGACTGACCCTGGTGCTTCCCCGTGTTCCCCACACACACACCACGGCATGACAGGCCCCTCCTCTTAGGGGTAATATCAGTAATAAACTATTTTTCCAGTGGCAATCATCTCTTGGCTGGCTGGCTTCACTCTCCCTCCAAGTTTTCTATACCTGATTCATAACTTAGGGCACCTTCACCACCTTTTACCCACCCCAGCACCAGCAAAGGTGAGGTCACAGAGCAGATGCTCAGCAAGCAGCTATCATAGTATAGACTATGTGTCAACCTGGTTAGACCACAGTGCCCGGATATTTGATCACGTGTTATTCCAGAAGCTTCTTTAAAGGTTTTGATTACCATTTAAATCAACCAACTTGGAGTCAAAGCAGATTTCTCTCCATAATAGGGGTGGGCCTTGTCCAATCAGTTGAAAGCCTTAGGAAAATAAAAACTGACCTTTCCAAAAGAAAAATAAACTCTACCATCAGACCATTTTTGGATTCAGACCCACAACCCTTCCTTTGGTCTCCAGGCTGCTGAACTCCCCTGCAGATTTTGGACTTGCCAGCCTCCACAAGCACAGAAGCCAATTCTTCAAAAGAAATACACGCATACCTTTTTTTTTTTTTTTCAAATTTCAAGAAAAGTCAACTTTACTGATTATAAGTTTACAATTAATATTACGTAGAAGCACTTTGGGGCTTCCCTGGTGACTCAGATGGTAAAGAATCCACCTGCAATGCAGAGGACCTGGGTTCAATCCCTGGGTTGGGAAGATCCCCTGGAAGAGGGCATGGCAACCCACTCCAGTATTCTTGCCTGCAGAATCACCATGGAAAGAGGAGCCTGGTGGGCTGCAGTCCACGGGGTCGCAAAGGATCAGACACAACCGAGCAACTAAGAACAACACAGCACAGAGTTACTTTTATATTGGTATTTTTTTAACTTTTATTTTATATTAGAGTATAGCCACTTAACAATGTTGTGGCAGTTTCAGGTGGACAACAAAGGGACTCAGCCATACCACACATATCCTTCTGATTCTCTGGACAACTCTGATCAACACAGTAATGGTGAGCTCTAATGTACAAAATGATGTCTGCTGTGAATAAGAGTGCTCGTAGCAGCACTTCTTATAATCAGTAAAAAAAGACCCAAATGGTCATTCGTGGTGGTTTAGATAAATAAATACTGCTGCTCTCATCACATGGAATACCAGATAGTGAAGAAAATAAATGAGCCACAGTGACAATCAACATAAACACATCTTTAAAAAAAAAAAAAAAAAAAAGGGCATCTTGGCACTCCCTGACATCCCAGCAGGGTGGGATGGGGTGGGAGGTGGGAGCGAGGTTTAAGAGGGAGGGATCATATGTGTATCTATGGCAGATCCATGTTTATGTATGGCACAAACCAACACAATATTGTAAAGTAATTATCCTCCAATTAAAAATAATTTTTTAAAAAATAAAATAAATCACAAGCAAAAAATAATGGGCATCTTGCAAGTATATTACTGACCAAGGCAATACCAATCTACAGTGCTAGAAGTCAAGACCTGGTCACTCCAGGAGGCTGTCCAGGAAGAGTTGGGGACCCCTGGGAGTGCTCCCTGCAATATTGTTTCTTGATCTGGGGGTCAGGGATCAGTGACACTTGAGAACCAACCAGTGAAAATTTTTTTGAGCTGTGTATTGATGATATGTGCCCTTTCCTATATATATGTGACCTTCACACAAGGTTGCAAAGAAAGAATAATAAAATTATTTTTTAACATTATTCCCCTCTGTGATCAAGATCCAAGATATAGTAGGCATTTGTATATTAGAAACTCAGCAATGTAGACCATAAATGTTAAGCATGAAAATAACCTTATATAACTGAATATGTCAGATGTTTTGTAAATCAAATTTTGGAAAACATGCTATAGCATCTATCTCATGTCTCTGGAAGTACTGAGAAAGCTCAGACTCTTGAGCCTCTAGAATCATCCCACCAGGTACATGAAGTGCTCTCCCCTCCCACCCACCCACAGGGCACAGAGTCCCACAGAGAACTGGCAGAATCATCCTCTTAGCATCTAGGTTTTCTCAGAAAATGGAATTCCCCACTGTAATTATCTCAAGAGTCTCTGGGTGAGCTGAATAAATTAGACATGCAATCTGTACCGCACACTTCAAGAACTGAGTTATTCCACAAATTTTAAAAAAAAATAATAATAATGCAAAGAAAAGAAAACTAGAAAATTACTGTGTTGCCCAGACAGTAACAGCAAACCTGCTTGGATTTGGGACTTGGAGGCAGGGTAAGTGCTTTGGGTGTTCTCTTTTTTAGCAGCTGCGTGTTGAGAGTGGGTCCATTCAAGGGAGATGTTGTTAGTGTTCAAGTCACTCAGTGGCGTCTGACTCTCTGCAGCACCATGAACTGCAGCACACAAGGCTTCCCTGTCCTTCACCATCTACCTGCGTTTGCTCAAACTTACGTCCACTGAGTCAGTGATGTTATCCTATCATCTCATCCTTTGTCACCCCTTTCTCTTCCTGGTGGTTGTGTTGAAAACGTAGCCTTCAGTTATCCCATGGGAAAAGGGAGCTGTGAGGCAGATGTGGAACAACAAACCAGTTCCAAATAGGAAAAGGAGTACGTCAAGGCTGTATATTGTCACCCTGCTTATTTAACTTATATGCAGAGTACATCATGAGAAACGCTGGGCTGGAAGAAGCACAAGTTGGAATCAAGATTGCTGGGAGAAATATCAACAACCTCAGATATGCTGATTACACCACCCTCATGGGAACTGAAGAGCCTCTTAATGAAAGTGAAAGAGGAGAGTGAAAAAGTTGGCTTAAAGCTCAACATTCAGAAAACTAAGATCATGGCATCTGCTCCCATCATTTCATGGCAAATAGATGGGGAAACAGTGGAGACAGTGGCTGACTTTATTTTTCTGGGCTCCAAAATCACTGCAGATGGTGACTGTAGCCATGAAATTAAGAGACACTTACTCCTTAGAAGGAAAGTTATGACCAACCTAGACAGCATATTAAAAAAACAGAGACATTACTTTGCCAACAAAGGTCCATCTGGTCAAGGCTATGGTTTTTCCAGTGGTCATGAATGGATGTGCGAGTTGGACTATAAAGAAAGCTGAGCACAGAAGAACTGATGCTTTTGAACTGTGGTGTTGGAGAAGACTCTTGAGAGTCCCTTGGACTGCAAGGAGATCCAACCAGTCCATCCTAAAGGAGATCAGTCCTGGGTGTTCATTGGAAGGACTGATGCTGAAGCTGAAATGCCAATACTTTGACCACCTCATGTGAAGAGCTGACTCATTTGAAAAGACCCTGATGCTGAGAAAGATTGAGGGCAGGTGGAGAAGGGGACAACAGAGGATGAGATGGTTGGATGGCAGCATCAACTCAATGGACATGGATTTGGGTGGACTCCGGGAATTGGTGATGGACAGGGAGGCCTGACACACTGCAGTCCATGGGGTTGCAAAGAGTTGGACACCACTGAGTGACTGAACTGAAACTGAGCCAGATGTGTGAGGACCAGTAGCCCTTGCTTCAGACCCTGGGCTCTGTAGGGTGTGGGGGATGCCTAGCACCTAGACCCGGAAACACTAGCACTTGACTGGCCAAGTCTCTTAGGATCAAGTCTACCCGGCTTCAGCTGCCCCCACCCAGCCCAGTCCAGCTCCCCCTTCTCCTCCGGAAAACATGGTGTGCACCTTGGGGAGCTATAGGAAGGCAATGGGAGTCCTGACCTTCCCTCATTGGGGCACCCTGTCTTCACCTAGAAGACTAGAACATGGCAAACTCCCACTCAAGACTCAGTTCTCTCAGAGGTGTTTGCAACCCTCCCCCAGCCTCCACCCCCTGCTCTGTCGCCTGGAGGGCTGAGACTTCTGGTTCTGGATCCCCCCACCCCCTTCGTCTACCTCCCTCTCTGGGTGTGTGGGTGTGTGTGTGTCTGTGAGTGTGTGTATCTGTGTGTGTGTGTGCACACGCCCCCCCATCGGTGCGTGTCTCCTCCCCTTCCTGGCTCCCCCTCACTTTGCCTCGCCGTCCCCTCCCTCTGCCCTTCTCTCCCTCCCCCCTTCCCTCTTTCTGGCCCTATGTCTCTCCCTCCCCCTCTGTGTCCCGGCCCCGTTAGATTCTCTCTCTCCCTTCTGTCTCTCTTTGTCTCCCCCTGTGTGTGTCTCCCTCCTGTGTCCCTCTCTCTGTCCCCGCCTCCCTGCCCACATCCCTCCTCTGACCTCGGATGTGTCAGTCGTGGCTGCCCCTTCCTCAATTTCCACATTTATTCATTGAACATTCTGTTCCCAAACACCCGCGAGCCATGGAATAATTTCCACCTAAGAATGCTCTGTTAAGTACTATGAGCTCCTAGGCTGAAACACAATCACTCGAATCGCATCTCCCTCCCATACCTGCATCTCCACCTACACCCTCCATCTGTCTGTCACCCCACATCTGTCTCCCCAGCCCCTCTCCCTCGCCCCCTTCTATTCTTCTCCCATACCTCTCTCCTCTTCTAGGCTCCTCTTCCCCTGCTCATGTCAACTCCCCACTAGGTACCCCCACTCTGCACTGCCCCCTCTGTAGCTATGACCACCTCCTTCTGTCCTTCTCCATTTGAGAAGGATCTCTCAGAATTCACTCAGATCTCTCATTTGATCTCTCAGAATTCACTCTTCCTACAGCAAGAAACATAGATCTGTAGTCAGTCTCATATCCTTTACCAGCGAGTAAAGAGTCTCCCTCTCTTGAATTCAGCAAGAAAAAAACCTAGGGGGAAATTTGGATTGCTTCAACCCAGACCAAAGTCCTTTCCTTTAGGCCAGTTATTGTGGCTGGAGAGGGGAGATCCCCCATACCCCCACTTAAATTCTAAAATGTGTTCAGATTAAATACAAATAACCTCAAGATGACTTGGCATTCTTATTAAATTTCAAAGCTACCCTATATAGAACAAGCTCCAGATGGAGTTTATTTACCCTTATCTGTGTGTCTTGCACAGACACGGTTCACAAACCCATCAATCTATTGGACTGTAGAGCCCATAAGACGGGGCTGTGCCTGTCTGCTTCTCTGCTGTGTTGCCAGCACACAGCCCAGGGGTGCTTATTAGACATCTGAATAAAGAAATAAACACATGACAAATGATGGGGTAGATAGATGATCAATGATAATTTCTTAAGACAACTGAGAATGTCTGTTCACTAAAAACAGACTTCCTTCTCTCCTCACAGATACAACCCCATACTTCACCAAACCAAAGAGAATTGGAACGCAACACTTCTCCATTTTTCTATCAACCACCACTCCCAGAGACAGCGCATCCTGGGGACCTCCCATGGCATGCTAAGCCACAGGGAACCTTGCCCTCCCTCCCATACCTGCAACCTCTTTCTTCTGATTCTTTTTAGGACCAGTTTCCACAAAAAATCCCAAGTGTCAGACCTAGTAGTTTCATGGATAAAGGAACCAGCCCTGGTATCCACCTGCCCACCCTGACCCAGCTGAGGAAGGCTGAAGTTCACAACAAATGAAGCATCTCCCATCTGATTGCTTCCTCACTGCCTGTCTGACCCAGGCTCAGGAAGCAGATGAAAGTGAGGACAGGATCATTAGGAATCAAATCTGTACAAATGAGGTTGCTTACAGCAGATTAAAAAAAGAAACTCAGGGTCCTTTTTCTGGGTATTGCATCATTTCTCACAAGGCGCCTTTGCAAACAGCCCCTAATGATACAGCGGGCCTCAGAAGGACCACATGAAACCGAATAAAACATCAGTGCTGGGCCAACAAGGTTGATCGTGCATTTTAAAAACCCCAGTGTGCAGAGAACAGAGAATTGGCTCCGATCAGCCAGACACATACAGCCTTTTTTTTTTTTTTTTTTAAAGCTGGATGAGACCTTCATCTTTCAACTCACCTCGGGGCTTTTGTGTTTAAAAACCAGGCAGGAACACAACGAAAACACAATTTGTGCTCCAACATCAAATCTTTTCAATGCCCCAGCCAGTCCTGACCTTGGATGTGTCAGAGTTGTGACTACCCTTCCCTCAATTTCTACACTTATTCACTAGAACATTCTATTCCCGTAACACCCACGAGTCATGGAACAATTTCCACCTGAGAATGATCTGCTAAGTACTTTGAGCTCCTCGGTTAAAACACAATCACCCAAATCATGCTCTTGAATGAGTCATCAAACATGGTGAAGCCTCAGTCTTCCTGTCTATGAAATGGGAATAATACCTCCTACATCTCATGGTGGCTCATTTTCATTAAATAAAAACAAATGGGTGAACCACCTCCCCCAGGGCAGTGCATCACTTATGCCTAGTATTTCAATAATATCAGTTCCTTGTGCATCCTAATCAAAACAGAGAGAACCAGAACCCGCTATTTTGTGATTGCCTTTCAACACAAATGCACACACTGCAAGCCCTAGGAGACAGCCCCCCAAGTTGAAGAGCTGGACCTTCAATACAGACCCTGTACGTGGAATTTCACTCTCCATACCAGCTGCATAGTGATTATAGCCAGAACACATATACCAGGAACTCCATTATTCAAAGTCATGGGACATATTGATAAGGGGGTCAAAGCAGAGCAAAGAAGTAACAAAACATGGCAACCAAGACAATGGATGAAAGGGCCAGGTCAATTTTTTATTTTAAAAAAAAAAAATCCAAACAGTCAAAAAAAACAGGAGGAAGAAAAAAGACCGGGTACTGGGATATAATTCTCCACGTGTTAGTCCAGGTCCTCAGAAAGGCAGCACCAGGACGGGAACAAGCACCAAGATTTCTGCTAGGGGACATGACTTGTGTGAGAAAACACAGAGGGGGCCTAGAGAAGACAGAGGAATTGTCAGACAGCATCACAGAGGAGGAGAGAGGGAAGGAAGGTCGGTGTGCCATGTCTTAGCCTCTCAGGGAGGTTCAGCAAAGTCAGAGGTCACTCTACGAGAAGTAGGGGAAACATTCTCACTTCCATCAGTCAGCATTTTTGACCAATAATAGATAACAGCATCTCCCTCCCTTGCCCACCGGCCTATCTCTACAATGCAGGTCACACTCTGAATGAAAGGACAAGATATAGAAATATACCACAAAGGGACTTGGAAAGCTTGTAAGTCAGGTGAGAAACCCATGATGCTAGTTTCAAAAGGAATGGCGAGGGGAGGTTCAAGGATACTAGAAAGGCCTGGAGAAAGAGGCAAAGGGGCCAGGCTGTGCTCCTGTCTTGATCTGGGCCCCTCGGAGCCTGAGACAAGGATTGGTTGGCAGTTGATTTATTTGGAAGATGAACCAAGGAAGTTGGCAGGAAGGTGGGAGGGGGTGAAGCTAGGAAAACAGGAAAGGAGACACGAATGTAAGGGTGCACTATGGAAGTTGCTAGAGGCAATGGAATCTCAACTCCCCCAGGATCTGGGTACCCCAAAAGTGTCCCCTAAAGAACCGGAGTCTAAAGCATCTACCCATGGGCTCTCTTCTCACTGTTTGAGAGTTGTCTTGAGGAGTTACTCCTCCAGTCTTCCAGGCTGGAAAAAGCCTAGACAGAAAGCCAATTCTTAAGCAAAGATGGTGCCAGGGGTTTGCAAGCCTGAGCATGCCTGAGACCACACATCACAGCTTCAGGGCAAACCAGAGATGGGCCCAAAGGCGAAACCCAAAGGCTACAGCTCCAAAGGCTGTCCCACCAGTGTCAATCCTACGATGTCACATTTAACCCTTTAGTTATCTGTGCCCTCCTAACCTGATACCCCAAAGCACTTCAATTCTGCCCGATTTCAAGGGCCCATCAACCCAAAACTCAAAGTAGGTTGAAGGAAGTAGAACAAAGCCAGGCCTTTCCATCTCCCAAATCCTCCCCTCCCAGTAATGCCCTTCAGAGGCAAACTCACCCTGCTCCATGAAGGATGACTCTCAGAGACGTGGACCTTCAGGTGGGACAGGCTCACAAGTCCTGGCTGACACCACAGGGACCTCTCTGCTGCAGGTAGGGTCAGCTCTTGTCGCAACTCGGCAGCTCAGGTCGCTGGCCAAAAAACTGACACGCATGTTCCAGCTTCACGCCGTCTCACCGCCGCAGCTCTCAAACTAGTAGAGCCTGCCTTCACCTGATGCAAATATCTAGTAATTAAGCCAGCAGTCTTCAGCCCAAGGTGTGTATCAGAATCACCTGGCAGGCCCAGGAAGCATCCAGAAATCTCTGCTTGCTGAAATAGGAAAAGGAAGACCTGAGTCCTGATTGGTCCCCTCAGGAGATTCTGAGGCTCACTGAAGTGTAAGAACCAATGATTTCAGCCTGGACCATAAGGTCTCAATGGTTTCTGTACATTTGACTCCCCTGGGGATCCTGTTCAACTGCTTCAGCAGTCTTGCTGTGGGGTCTGGGTCTACGGCTCTGATGGGTGTCCAGGTGAGACCAATATAACCGGTCCACGGGCCAGCTCTGAGGAGTCAGAGCTCCGGTGCAGGACTTGCTGATCTCAAGATGGTTTCACAGAGGATCTGCAGGAGCAGCTCTCCTGGGTCCTGTTTTTCCCTGGCTCCATGGTTCTTACAGGAACCAATCCATGCCAGCATCAGTGACTTTTCGTCTATAGGTGGAGGAAAGAAATAAACCTTGCTGTGCTGCTGCCTGTTTTGGAAATTGAATAAGCTGTAGTCTTTAAGCTAATATCTCCCAAATATTATTGTTTTAGCAAGTAATCACTATAAAAACTATTAATGATATATTAAACTCCTTCTTGTTTGGTTTGCATATTCATGCTCAGTTGCTAAGTCATGTCTGACTCTTTGCCATCCTAGGAACCATAGCCTGCCAGGTTCCTCTGTCCATGGAATTCTCCAGGCAAGAATACTGGAGTAGGTTGCTATGCTCTCCTCCAGGGGATCTTCCCAACTCAGGGATCAAATCAGGGTCTCCTGCATTGGCAGGTGGATTCTTTACCACTGAGCCACCTGGGAAGCCCTTTTTGGTATTGCTAATACATCTTAGAAATCCAGGGTATAGTTTGTAATTACAACCTGTCACATCCCAAATAATAGCCACCTGTGGCTGATGGCCACGATATTGTATAAGGCAGTACCCTCTTACTCTCAGGCTTACATCACAATCAAGGAATTCTTTTTCTATCAACCTATGTGCTTCTTATCAAGCATCACACAGTCCTGGTCCTTAAGCCAAACCTCACCTAAAGAGAGAACAAGAGCTCCAGATCTCTAAAGACATGTTCTTTTTTTTTGCATCTGGCTTTTCAGTGGCTTCCAGGGAAGTCCAGGATGATCAACCATCCCAGTTTGCCTGGCTCTGCCCTGATCTTCATGCTCAAACAGAGAAATCCCAGAAATACCCTTAGTTCAGATAAACCAGGAGAACTGGTAATCCTTAAAGTCTGTTTCTGCACAGATCACCCTCTAACCTTAGAGGACTTTTTTCCATAGGTAGGATAACTGCCTGGTTCAGCTGTTAAGAGCTTAACATGAACATATAAGATCTGCAGTCTCTGAGTCCCTGACAACTAGCACTTTCTTTCCATCTCTCTGATTCTAATATTGATTCAGACCCTCAATGTATCTCATCACGTTTCAGGGGTATTGTAAGAATGAGAAAGCACCTTGAAAATTGAGAAATTAAGTACATGTGTCTATTACAATGCTTTTTGAGCAAGTATTATATGCCAAGCCCTGAGCAAGAAGTTTGCATTCATTATGGGCTTTACAACAACCCCTTGGAGGCAGGCAGGTACCATTATTGTCTTCACCACACCTCTGAGCCAGCTAAAGCTCCTAGGGTCTAAGTAGCTTGCCTACAGTCACACAGTTCATTAAATCTCAGAGGTGTGCCTTGAACCTAGGGCTCTGAGGCCAAAGTTCACTAAAATAGCAAAACAGAAGAGAAATAACTGAGAGAGGGAAGATCCCTAAATGGCAAGACTTATCTCCATGCTATATGAAAAATGCTCAAAACCATAGGCCCTTGACAAAAAACAGCAACAAAAATTTCCAGGGATATTCGAGACAAGATCAGACAGTGTATTTTCAAACACATTTAAAGAAAGGATTTATGGAAACTTGTGAGTCCTAGTCACCCCTCTTTGCCCAGCTCTTAGGAGGAGCACTTGCTATTCCCTTGACCTGGGACACCATGGCCCCTGATATTCAGATGTATGAAACTCTCTGATCACCCAGGTCTCAGTAGCTTCCTTCACGAGAGCTCCACCTACTAACGTATCTAAATTTCCACCTGTCATCTCACTCAGGTGTCACCCTAACCCATAACCCTGCTATATTTAGATTGTAACACTCACCAGGGATGTGCCATTAGCAATACCTTATGTTTGTATGTATCAGCTTTGTGTGTTAATTTCTTCCTTCCCATATAAGCTCCATGGGCCAGGGACCTCATTAGCCTTGTTTATCCCCAAGTCATGGGGGCCTTGAGAGCAGAGTCCAGTACAATGCAGGCCCTCAAACTTCTGTGACTGTTAAACAAACACAAGACCTGAAAACTTATGGAATATATTGCCAATGGGGGAAAATAAACTATGTGATTGTTTTTTAAGAGGTCTGCAATCAACAAGGAAAACAAGACTTAGTCAAAGGTCTTATCTTCTTAGGACTGATTCATCGCCATCGGCAAAGTGACCAAACCACAAAAGCTATATTGAAATCTTCTCTTGCTGCAAGGAGTTCTCACTCTCTGCTTAAAGACTGGAATCTATTGATTACAATTACCCAAAGTGTCACCACAAGTGACACCCACTCAAATTCCCTGGCTCTGCCGAAGTCAAAACCCAAGTTGGCCAAGCCAGAAACACCTTCACCAATCTGGTTGTGTTCTGAATCATTTCTGTAGAAACTGGACGAATTCCCAGCAGAGGCTTCCAAACTTCCAGCAATTATCCTAAGGTCTGATTAGCATTTTAAATGTCACCTGTATAAATTAAAACTGTTTACAGCTCACAATGTCATTATTTTGTGATTCACGATTTCGCCGCAGCTAGCCAAAGTGCACTTTTTTGAAAATCGCATCCTAAATGTTACCTGCTAGATTAGGCCTGGCAAAAAAAAAAAAAAAATCTTTCTGTTGGTTCAAGTACCTAGCTTCTCTTTTTCTTCTTCACTTTGGTAATCTCAGCTTCCTTCCTTGGAACATTTCAAGGATTGAGAGTGTCAAATTTGGCAGAGAGACTATTTGAAAACAGTTCTTTTGGTGATGTAAGTTATTCAACACCACTGACTGCTGACTTGAAGAATACAAATGAGGATTTCTGAATATATCCCACATCAATCAAGCATCATTCATCATCATCTATCTTCTTGGTGTTCACATTACTTTCCCAGAGATCAGAAGATGGGATAATGATGTCTGGAGGTTATCTCTACTCCTGGCAAATTTTTTTAAACCAAAAGCAGTATTTTTTAAAATTCCCTTTTATATACACTTTCTCTATGCCACCAGCATTTCACTGATTTACCGCATTTTGTTCCAGGATTATACAGGACAGAGGCATTTTGTTTCTATGATCAAAGGCAGCTGGGCTGTGAAGTCAGTTAGATGGGAATTCCAAGCTCCTCCTCCAAGCTTGGGGCCTGAAACAAGTTCCGTAGCCTCTATTTGCCTGAGTTTTCTTCTGGCCCAGCCCTGCACAGGAAACAGAACAAACAGACTGCAGGTCTTCAGTCTAGCTGGACACTCAGACCAACACAGAGGACAGCTGGAGGGTCAGCCACAAATACTCCACCTGGGGCCATGGTGATCTTCCTAAGCTTCCACTCCCCTGCTTTCAAACTTCTAAGCAGAGGTCAGCAAACCTTTTCTGTAAAGGGCCATATAACAAATAATTTTGATTTGCCAGGCTATATTGGGTTGGCCAAAAAGTTCGTTGGGGTTTTCCTTGTTTTTTAACATGGAAAACCCAAATGAGCTTTTTGGCCAGCCCAATGCATTACTCAACTCAGCCCTAGTAGCATCCACGTAGCCCCAGACAATATGAAAACACATGGCCGGAGCTGCATTCTGGAGTGATCGCTCACCTCTCCAGCCCCGTTGCCTACCAATATGCCCCTCCCCCATCACACTTCAGCCAGGCCCCTTCTTTCAGTTTCTGGAGCATTCCAAGATTATTTCCTTAGGGCCTTTGTACTAGCTATACTTTTTTGGGGATCAGTTCTGCTCCTCTTATCAGCGCATACCTGGTTTCTCCCTGACATGTATCTGTCCACTTACTGTCATCAATTTGGAGAGGTTTCCAAGACCACCACCTCTTCTTATTAATATCTTCTGCTTCTGTTAGGTCCATACCATTTCTATCCTTTACTGTGCCCATCTTTGCACGAAATGTTCCCTTGGTATCTCTAATTTTCTTGAAGAGATCTCTAGTCTTTCCTATTTTATTGTTTTCATCTATTTCTTTGCATTGATCACTGAAGAAGGCTTTCTTATCTCTCCTTGCTATTCCTTGGAACTCTGCATTCAAATAGGTATATCTTTCCTTTTTTCCTTTAGCTTTCCCTTCTCTTCTTTTCTCAACTATTTGTAAGGGCTCCTCGGACAATCATTTTGCCTTTTTGCATTTCTTTTTCTTGGGGATGGTCTTGATCACTGCCTCCTGTACAATGTCACAAACCTCCGTCCATAGTTCTTTGAGCACTCTAACAGAGCTAATTATTAAGAACAGGTGGCAAGAATACACAGAACTATACAAAAAAGATCTTCATAACCCACCTAACCACGATGGTGTGATCACTCACCTAGAGTTAGACATCCTGGAATGCAAAGTCAGGTGGACCTTAGGAAGCATCACTATGAACAAAGCTATTGGAGGTGATGGGTTTCCAGTTGAGCTATTTCAAATCCTGAAAGATGATGCTGTGAAAGTGCCGCACTCAGTATGCCAGCAAATTTGGAAAACTCAGCAGTGGCCACAGACTGGAAAAGTCAGTTTTCATTCCAATCTCAAAGAAGGGCAATGCCAAAAAATGTTCAAACTACAGCACAATTGCACTCATTTCACATGCTAGCAAAGTAATACTCAAAATCCTCCAAGCCAGGCTTCAACAGTACATGAACTGTGAACTTCCAGATGTTCAAGCTGGATTTAGAAAAGGCAGAGGAACCAGAGATCAAATTGCCAACATGCATTGGATCATTGAAAAAGCAGAAAAACATCCAGAAAAACATCTACTTCTGCTTTATTGACTATGCCAAAGCCTTTGACTCTGTGGATCACAATAAACTGTGGAAAATTCTTTGAGAGATTGGAATACCATACCACCTGACCTGCCTCTTGAGAAACCTGTATGCAGGTCAGGAAGCAACACTTAGAACTGGACATGGAACAACAGACTGGTTCCAAATAGGAAAAGGAGTACGTCAAGGCTGTATATTGCCACCCTGCTTATTTAACTTATACGCAGAGTACATTATGAGAAATGCTGGGTTGTATGAAACACAAGCTGGAATCAAGATTGCCAGGAGAAATATCAATAACCTCAGATATGCAGATGACACCACCCTTATGGCAGAAAGTGAAGAACTAAAGAACCTCTTGATGAAAGTGAAAGAGGAGGGTGAAAAGTTGCCTTAAAACTCACCATTCAGAAAACTAAGGTAATGGCATCTGGTCCCATCATTTCATGGCAAATAGAAGGGGAAACAATGGAAACAGTAAAAGACTTGGGCTCCAAAATCACTGCAGAAGGTGACTGCAACCATGAAATTAAAAGACACTTGCTCCTTGGAAGAAAAGCTATGACCAACCTAGACAGCATATTAAAAAGGAGAGACATTCTTTTGCCAACAAAGGTCTGTCTAGTCAAAGCTATGGTTTTTCCAGTAGTTATGTATGGATGTGAGAGTTGGACTATAAAGAAAGTTGAGCACTGAATAACTAATGTTTTTGAACTATGGTGTTGGAGAAAATTTTTGAGAGTCCCTTGGAGAGCAAAGAGATCCAACCAGTCAATCTTACAGGAAATCATACTTGAATATTCATTGGAAGGACTGATGCTGAAGCTGAAACACCAATACTTTGGCTGCCTGATGCAAAGAACTGACTCATTGGCAAAGAGCCTGATGCTGGGAAAGATTGAGGGCAGGAGGAGAAGGGGACGACAGAGGATGAGATGGTCGGATGGCATCACCAACTTGATGGACATGAGTTTGAATAAGCTCTGGGAGTTGGTGATGGACAGGGAAGCCTGTTGTGCTGCAGTCCATGGGGTCACAAAGTATCGGACATGACTGAGCAACTGAACTGAACCAGGGCCCCCAGTCAGTACATCTGTTTTAAGCAGATGTCCCTGCTTTATTTTTGCAAGGCACACAGCACTCTCTGATGAGTGATACAAAGGCATCAGTTTCCCCAATAATGGTTTTGGAAATAGACTACTGATATTTTCTCAATCTTATATGGAATGTTTTGCAAATTTTTCTCTTATCCATTTATTTATTTTTTAAGTATTATTTTTAACTGTGGTAAAATTCACATAAGGTTTACCATCTTAGCCACTTCTAAACTTTTTAAATTGCAGTATAGTTTACTTACAATGCCGTGTTAATTTCTGCCATATAGCAAAGTGATTCAGACTTTATATATATTCAGACTTTATATATATATATTCTTTCTCATATTCATTTCCATGATGGTTTATCACAGCATATTGAATACAGTTCTCTGTGCTATACACTTGTGTTGTTTATCCATGGCTTCTGATCTTAGCCATTTCTAAGTATACACTTCAGTGGCAGGAAGTATATTTACATTGTTGTACAACCATCATCACCCTCCATCTCCAAATTAATCTTGCAAAACTAATCCTCTGGACCCATGAAAAACTCCTGATTCCTCCCTCTCCCCAGGTCCTGGCAACATCTTATCATTTTTTAACATTGAACTTTACCAGGTAAAATCAAATTAAGGAAATGTCAATGCCTTATAAACAAGTTTACCATCCAATTTCCACCACTGAGCGAGCACACAGACAGGTGCTCGGCAAAGTTTAATTAAATAAGGGACCAAAGATGTGAACAATTGCTTCCATGGTTGGGTTAAACCAGTGGTCCCCAACATTTTGGGCACCAGGGATTGGTTTTATGGAAGACAGTTCTTCCATGGACTAGGAGAGGAGGATGGTTTCAGGATGATTTAATCCTATTACATTTACTATGCACTTTATTTCTATTATTATTACATCAGCTCCACCTCAGATCATCAGGCATTAGATCCTGAAGGCTGGACCCTGAGCTGGAGTCTCCAAAGGCTTTGGATGTGTAAAGAAGAGAGGGGATGTCAGCTCAGGATAACAGCAGAAAAACTTAGCTCCTGGAGGCCTGGGTAGTATCTAAGTTGTATCACCAGGGCCAGGCAAAGGAGAGAGGACAGGAGGAGGGTTGCAGATAGGTATGCAGGGAAAAGGGAGAATGAGAAAGCTTTAGATTTACTGCAGAGAGTATGCATTTAAGAGCCTTGCAAAAAGGAGGCTGAGGAATCAGAGAATTAGACCATTAAAGATCTAGGAAGTGTAGTCCTGTGAGCCTCTGGTCCTTGATCAGGAAATGTCGTGATGCCAGCTGGTGTATAAGGAAAATGTCCCTTGCAGCCCAGTGAATATCAAGGTGAGGGGTTGTGTCCAACTGTCATGTCCCAGGCAAAAACTTTATCTCCAAAACATCAGCAACATCTGGAGGCAAATGTTAACATTTCCAGGGCAGAAGCCTCATCAAAACTAATCTCAGAAAGGGGAGGGATGCAAAGGGTAGACCTGCCAGAAATACACTGAGTGATCTTTCCTACTACCCAAGAAGAAGGGAAGGAGAGCTTGTCCCTGGGGCCAGCATCTGCTCAATACCATTCTGACCTCTGTTCTGACCTCCAGGCACACGGTCCCTGTGACTCGTGGTCTTGATGAGGTAGTTGAGATACTGATCAACAGTGCGTGGGCTGGGGGCTGTATTATTTCACTGCCTGTGAGTGATCATTCACAAAGGATGTGATTCATCAACCATCTCTGATCGTGATTTCGTGCATCAGCCCTCCGGGAACCCTGACTCATTCACGAGCCAGGAGGAGAGTGTTTCAAAGTGGTTGAAATCACACAACAAATTTATACAAACAGAAGTGGGTTGGGCGTGGGATGTACTGATGTAAATTGGACTTACTCATGGATTCAGATAGTGTCTGTCATAATTGCCCCTACATGTAGTATATACCTGGAGGCACTGTTCCTGCTGGGGTTAATGATGAACCTTGGTGGAAAACAAACTATGTGTAGCTGATCCTACAAGGCAGCTGGGTTGGATGACTATATACCTAAGCTGCAAGTTCTTGAGTAATTAACAAGGTCAGAGGGGAAATTTTAGCTCTATTCAGCTGGGATTTATCGAATGGTATTGGCAAAGAATGTAGATTTGAATCCCATCTACTTATTTTTGCAAATGAGGAAACTGACTGGCTGAGATCAGTTAAAGGAAACTGGCACACAACTGGATTATCTGACTCATGGGACTGGTGTCTTTGAACACTGGTTATTACTGAACTCTATTCTAGAGAAGGAGGGGTTGGATGAAACAGAGGTCCCGGTCTTCACTGAGGTTAAGGAACTTTCAAAGAGGTTGGACAGACACACAAGATTTTTCCACAAGAAGTGAGTGATGTGGGTGATAAGTGGACAGTATGGAGAACAGGGTACCAGGGGAGGGGAGGGATATTCAGGGAGGACTTCCTGCAGGAGGTGATGTTTGGTCTGGGTCTTGAAGGAAAGGCAGGATTTGAGAGAAAGGAGTGAAATATGACAGCAGAAAAATGGCAGAGAGCTGCCCAGAAGAAGTCTGAAGCTAGAAGGGCAAGAGCTAAGAGCCAACCAAAGCATATCCACTTCAGAAGAGCATGATCCATTGAGACCACCAGCTTTGGGCAAACCGGGCCCCTTGCTATGCTGATAAATTCTTAACAACCAGCTCTTGGTGACAGGAGCCCTGAACTGTAGCCTCTGCCAACTGTCATGGTGTAAATACTCCCTCCACAGCTAATTTCAAAGATGGCTATGTTTAACAACAGGCTCATGAATTTTCTGAAAGTTTAATTCTCAGTTTCTGTGGGCAAGTCCAGCACACCTCTGTCTAGGACTGTCTTTGTTTACAAGGATTCTTCTCTTCTAGTCATTTCACAACAGCCGTCCCCTTACTGAGCACTTACAGGTCAGGGTCTATACTAACATACTAGCCTGCATTATCACTTTAATTCCTTACAAGAATTCTATGGGGTAATTTTTAACAATTAATATTGCCGTTGCATCAATGAGGGAAAATGATATTTAGGAACATTAGTAAGCCTGTCAGTCTAAAACTTATACCTTTTCTGGCTGCACAGTGAGACATGCAAGATATTAGTTCCCTAACCAAGCATTGAACCTGCACCCCCAGCAGTAGAAACGGGAAGTCTTAACCAATGGACCTCCGGGGAAGTCCCTAAAACTTATACTCTTGACTTTTATACCATACTCTTCACCTTCCTCTGGCCACAACTAATATTAACATTCTCTTTATCATCACTCTTGGATTGTTCCTTTAATTCAGAATTCTTCTGAACCTATGCTAGAAAAACAAACCAGAAAAATGATTGGTCACTGGAACCATGGGCCACCTTCAGATACAAACAACAGTGAGGGAAGTTGCCTAACTTTATGAGTACATTTTACTGCTTAGATAAAAGGTTAATGAAGTAAAACCATTCCTCATCAAGAAAACATCAACATGTGACTAGATAAAATAGAAAAAAAAACTTTGACTTTTCTTAAATTTTACATTTCATAAAGTTTTCAGTGAGAAGTTAGTTGATATACTTGACTGCTGAATTTTTTTCCTCTCAACTCTCAAAGTTATTCTAAAACAGTGTCTTTGGCAAGGTTCCCTGGAAACAAGCCTAAAATGGGGATTTTTGCACAAATGATTTTTTTTTACAGAAAAACCTGTAAGGAAGTGAGGGTGTGGGGAGACAGAGCAGAACAAAGAAGTGGTTTCAGATGCAGTTCAACCCCAGCCTGATCCCACAGTGAGCTCTGGAGTGTGTAAGAGCATCACAGCCCTGTCTTCCCTTAAGGCAGAAACACCAAGCTTTATATCATATCATTGGCTGTGGGACCATAACCTCCCAAGGATTTCCCATTGAAGTGACTCTCATGGACCAAAAGAAATTCTTCAGAGCAATTTACAGCCAATATTCACAACAGGTAATTTTATGGTACCAGCCTGTAAATGGAAATCAAGTAAGGCATTGGTAGTGTCTATTTCTTTTTTTTTTTTTTTTTTTTTTTTTTTTTTTTTTTTTTGGTAGTGTCTATTTCATACAGGTAACCACACTACACTTCATCAAGAGAACTTCATTTCTTAAGTCAGACAGAGGAAAGCAAATATCACTTATGATATCACTTATATGTGGAATCTTAAAGAAAAATGATACAAATGAACTTATTTACAAAACAGACACAGAGTTGCAGACAGAGAAAACAAATTTATGGTTACCAAAGGGGATAGGAGGAAGATAAATTAGGAGGTTGGGATTAACATATACATAATATATAGTGTGTGTATTAACATATACACACTATATATATATATGTGTATATATATATATATATATATATATATATATATAATAGATAAACAACAAGGACATACTATATAGCACAGGGAACTGTACTCAGCATCTTATAATAACCTATGAAAGTGAAAGTGTCCGTTGTTCAGTCATGTCCAACTCTTCCAACACTATGGACCGTAGCCCACCAGGCTCCTCTGTCCATGGAATTCTCCAGGCAAGTATACTGGAGTAAGTTGCCATTTCCTCCTCTAGGGGATCTTCCAGACCCAGGGATCAAACCTGCCTCTCTCACGTCTCCTGCATTGAGTTTCTTTACCACTAGCACCAAGTGGGAAGCGCTATAACTTATAGTGGAAAATAATTTGAAAAAATATATATGCGTATAATTGAATCACTTTGCTATACATTGGAAACTAATACAACATTGTAAACTACACTTCAAAAAAAAAAGGAAAAATTACTCTAAAAAAAAAAAAAGAACTTTATTTCTGCCTAATCAACCAATCACAGTAATTGTTCAGCATGGGAAACTAAATTGTTTTGGATGCATGGGAAACCTTACAACCCCATTTCCTGCTCTGAGATTTCACATTAGCCAAACTCAAATGTTTTGAGTGAAACTGCTATGAATGCTCATAGAGCCACAGAAGTTCTTATGAGGGATTGAATTTCTCTTCATGACCCTAAGATCTTCCTGGGAAAAGACTATCTTATTCATTTATGGAGACTTAGTCTTGGAGTCTAAGACAATATTGAGCAAATAGTAGGTTTTTGATCAATGCATTGATATACTGGACACTTAATACCTCAAGTAAGATGAACAATTCATCACAGTCTGCCTAGAACTGTCCGACTGTAGTGTTAGTTTGTTTAATTTTGGCTGAGTTGGGTCTTCATTGCATTACACAGGCTTCTCTAGTTTCAACACTTGGGTTTCGTTGCCCCAAGGCAGCTTGGGATCTTACTTCTCGGACCAGGGACTGAACTCACATACCCTGTGTTGCAGGGTAGATTCTTAACCACTGGACCACCAGCGAAGTTCCCCAGAACTGTTCAGTTTTAAAACTAAAACCACACATCCCGGGTACCTTCTCGGTGCCAGGCTAAATGGGACAACTGGTCACCCTATCCTTACATCTTTCTGCTTCTGCATCATGAGTACATTCAAGTCAATCCAATCTCTCCATTTTTCCTAAGTATCTCCCAAGAGAGAAACTTTTGAAATTCCATGGGTGATACATTCATAGAAGCTTCTTTGAAATATCTAATGTAAATGTTCCTGCTGCAATTTGCATCATTTTCACTTTTCAGGTCTCCAATAGAAACATCACCACAACTACTTACAGAACTTTAACATAGGAAATATTAGCTTACACAGTCCTGCCATTCCACTTCCTACCTCAAGCACTAGGGTAGCCAATATCCTTGGGTTGAACTCTGGGTACTTCAAGCTTGAAAAAGGCTGACTACACCTACAGCTCTAGAATCTTTTCTTCTGCATCCTCTGTATCAAAACTTACCTGTCCTGTGTCATAGGGCCCTATTTAGATAGTAATGATTTGGTCCTCAAAATCACAAAATCATTATCTTAAGTATAACAGTAGAAGTGTAAGCAGTGGGGCAGTTTTTGTCCCCATTTGACCCTGAAACTACGCTCAATTCTCAGGGACTCTTGGTGTGTATAACAATACTTTGTTGTTATTCAGTCGATAAATCATCTCTGACTCTTTGCAACCCCATGGACTCTAGCATACCAGGTCGCTCTATCCTCTACTCTCTCCTGGAGTTTGCTCAAATTCACATCCATTGAGTCAGTAATTCTATCTAGCCACCTCATCCTCTGCTGCCCCCTTCTCTTTTTGCCTTCAATTTTTCCCAGCACCAGGGTTTTATATAATGAGTTGACTTTTTGCATCGGGTGGCCAAAGTAACAATATTAACTCAGTACAAGCAATGTTAAGGGAAAAATGAGTTGAGATGGTGATGAGGTGGGGATTATTGGTTCAGATAACCCAATAAATGGGGCTCTCCTCTGCTTTGCCATCTTTTAGTTCCAAATAGACATTCTTTTGGGAAGTGGGAATACAGCACAGGTGGGTCATCATCATTGCTGCCCACAGGCACAAGAATAGAGATTCCTTCATTCCAGAATCCCATCAAGTGTCTCACAAGGACTTGGGGTATGCCCACTGGGTATGTGCTGCCCTGAACCAGTCATTCTTATTGAAGATAGAAAAATCCTCTAATAGGTCAAGCTGGGGGGTCACTTGCCCTCTCAGGTATGAGAAAGAGAAAAGGAGAGAAAGAGGGAAGGAGTGGGTGTGGCACTGATTAAGACTAAAGCTGTGAAAACCACAGCCATCCAATTCCACACTTTACCCACCAACAGGGCTTTGCCTTGTCACCACCCTCATTTCATCATAAAATACTCCGGGCTAAGGCACTGGAGCCTAATTTAGAATCCACTGGGGGATGGGATAAAATGTGCTTTTAAAAATCATAGTAACTATCTGTGAAGAATTTTGAAAGTCAAATAAATACAACTGTTCAGGTAATACGCCCCAAACAGGGACAACGTTTAACTGAAAAGTGGGAGGTTTTGCTGAAGCAGCCCAGGGAAGTATACAGGTGGTTTGGCAAAGTTTCCCCTGGTTGATGCCAGAAAGACCTGCCTCCACCCAGCTGCATTCCCCATTTATTCAGAGCCCTCGGTAGCAACTCACTCTCTAATTGCATGTAGTTAGTCATCACGTCTCAGCTGCAAGACTGGGGGATGCCAAGAAGCTAGCTCACCCAGAGGCCTTTTGTGTTTTTAATGTTTGGACCAAAAAAGAAATTTGCTAAGGAAAGTTACCACTTCGACTTATGCTGGCTAAGGGGCTCTGGTTGGAAACATTTCCAGGCAATCCAACTTCTCTGAATCCCTGAGGTTCAGAGAAGAAACTTAGAGCGGCAGTGTACACAGAAATGAGAGGTAACAATCCTTTGCACTTATGCTTGTGCATGACACAGACCACAGAGTAAGTTGTCCAGTCAGTTAGGGGGATTCGATCCTATGAACGATAATTGAGCTCTGTTCCAGTTTTCTAACAGTTGAAAGAGCCAATTAAAATTGGCTTTAAATATTAGGAATTAATCACCTCACATAACAAGAAGTTTGAGAGATGCAGGTCCAGAAGTTGGTTAATATAGCAGTTAAACAATGCCAGAAATATGCGTTGGATATTTTGAGATTCCCATAGAAATATAGGCATGATTTCAAGATGGCTATCACAGCTTCAAACATAACTTCCTCATATAACAGCATCCAAAGGCAGGAAAGAAGGCGGGACTTCTCCAAGAGCATCTCTTCATCTCTTTCTAGAAAAGGAAATATTTTCCACAATTCCTCGCAACACTTTCTCTTACAAATCTTTGGAGAGAATTGGATGACATGACCATCCCTAATCCAGCAAGCCAGGAAAAGGAATATGATGGCCATTGATGCTTTAGATCAATCATGATTCGTTTCTTACTTTTGAGCCTTCCCTCCTAAACAAAATGAGGGATTTGTTGGTAAGGAAGAAAGGGTGAAACAGTGGCTGTTAGAAGGCAACAAACAGTGTTTGCACCCAAGCATCTACCTCTGGGGCTCTGCACTGCTTGTATAAAGATGAATAAATCTCAGTTCATCTTCTCAAGGAGCCCACAGATATATAAGAATCCACTCAACAAATTTTATATCACCCTGCTTGATTCTAAAATGGATTTGCAGTGATAACTTGCCGTATCAGATGTTTTCTCAAAATTTCCACAATATATCCCACCCCATATGCTTTTCTTACAGTGCGACTTTAACATTGCTCCTTCAAGAGCCGGGGTCTATATTCTCTCCATTTGAGTCGAGGTAAATTTGTGACTAGAGCCAAAGTGACACCACTGGACTTCTACGGCTAAATCTTTACTCAATATTGGTGGGGGGGATTTTGCAGAAACTAACACCTGTGGCCACAGAGTTTTATCTTGGCTGACCAAAAATTAACTCTGTCATTTCACTAATACTCTGCTGCTTATTACATTCAGTAGTTATACCTGATACACCTCTAAAGTCTTCTAATTTTCATGAAATGTCTTCAATTCACTCTCCCGTGGAAGCAAAAGAGCATTCTCCAACACTGTGAGTTTCCTTTTTACTTTCCATTTCAGAATCAGTCACCAAAGTATTTTGTCTTTTTGTTGGTCTATTACTCACACTGTCTGAATCAGAACTACACTCTGAAGAACTATCATCTTCTGAGACACTAGGACAATCAGAGAAAGTATCTGCATAATATTCACTGAAAAACTCTTCTTCACTCAAACTATTGTGATGCATCAATTTAAAAAAAAAATAATGTTTATAATGTCCACAATGGAATAAAAAGCTAATGGAACAAAATGTGAATGATAGTGACAATCACAAGTCATATGATGAATTGTTGATCAATTATAAACTCAAACAACTCTGAATAGTGATGTTAATTGTAACAATTGTATTGATAACATCTCTAGTCAGTAACATTCGGGTAATAAAAGATCTATCAATAGGTCTGCAGTCAATAATGAGTTAAAAGTCAACATGACTCTCTGGATGCTCCCTCTGTAACCCAGCCACCGCGCTGTGAGGAAGTCAAAACTGTCCTGAGGCGAAGCCCAGCTCCCACTTGCCACCAGGTGAGTGACCCTTTAGATCCATCTGGACCCCACTGGCCCCCTGCAGCTGATACCTCATGGGGGAGACACAGCCTGCCTCCCTGACCCCTGGCCACATCACAGACATAGGGGTGTAGGGTAAATGATTACAAATGTATATAGGTGAGGAATATAAATGACCATTGTTTTCATAGGTCACTGGGCTTGGGGGTTGGTTCATTGAGCACAACAGATAACTAGGGCTGTGCTAACTTCAGAACCAGAAATATATTTTCAAGCTGCCATAAATCACCTGCTGTTAGAACACAGAGGAAGGAAAAATAAGTATTTGCAGGGAAGATGAGAAAGGACAATTACAGAGGAATCAGATATAGAGGAAAGGTCTTTAGCGCGAGGTCTCAGGGGATGAGTAGATTACAGAAGATGAATGGTTGGAGTATAAGAAAAGTAAACAGATGATGTGCTGTTGGAAAACATGGCGTATATGGTGGATGTCTGTTCGGTTTGACTCCTGGGGTAGAATGCACAGGTGCTCCCCAGGATTTCTGGTTCTCCTCTCCCTCCAGACACACAAGTTCCTCAATGTAGGTGGGACCAGCTAACATCATAGGCAGTATCATGGGTCTCTTTTGATGAAGCATTTAAGAGCCAGTACAGCATCCTCCATTCTCTTGACAATAACCAGCCCTGATGTATCACGTTGAGATGGTAGAGTTTCTGGCAGCCTCACTCTCTGACTATAATATCATTTGTTTGCTTGTATGCATGCTGCCTTGACCCAGGCCCTAGCGAAAAGCCAGTCAATTCCCCTTCTGGAACAGCCTGTTAGGTCCACACCCCTAACGACCTCCCTTATTGGACACTCACACTCCAAGCCCCCAAGGACCCACCCTAATGCCTCTGGGACCCAGTCCCAGACAGTGAAGGATAGCCCTGTGTTGCAGAACCCACTTACAACTATTCCAATTAGCCAGTCCTAGATCCCCTTGAGTGCCTCCTCCTGTCCTTCACACAGAAACCACAGTGAGGGTGTTTGTCCCTGCTCCCGCCCCTCTCTCTGCCCATGACCCACCCCGGTGCTTCTGGAGTCTAGCCCTGCATGGAGCTGTGTTCTCCCTCAAGGAGCAGTGAGGATAACAAGACAGAGAAGTCTTTCCTGTTTCTCTCTCTGATCTGTGCCTGGCCTCCACATATCTAATGTCCAGGCAGTAAGGGTAACACACCAAATTGCTATTACAAGTGCAGTGTCCCTGGGAACCTGCACTGGACGTGCAGCTGGTACAAAAGGTACAACTTTATGGCGTGAGACTTCTCGGGTTTTGAGGTTGTTTTTTACTATAACAGAATCTGGTCTGTCCATCTTGACTGAGAAGTGCCCGATCACTATTCCCTTCCTCTTGGGGGAGTACCTCAAGTTTTCATTAGGAAAATATTTCTCTGACTTCCATGCTGCTGAGATGTGTGGACTCCACTTTCCTGGCTCCAGAAAAAAACACGTCTCCCAAAGAATTGATACATTTATAATATGTATGGCCTGGTAGTTCAGATGGTAAAGAATCTGCCTGCAATGCAGGAGACCTGGGTTTGATCCTTGGGTCAGGAAGATGTCCTGGAGAAGGGAATGACAACCCATTCCAATTTTCTTGCCTGGAAAACCCCATGGACAGAGGAGCCTGGGGGGCTACAGTCTGTGGGGTCACAAAGAGTCGGACACAACAGAGGGACTAACATTTCCACATATATGACCAACTCCCTTTGTTGTTCACCTTAAACTATCACAACATTATTAATGAGCTATACCCAAAACAAAATCAAAAATGTTTGTTAATGTCTCTCAAGAGTGGTTAATTAGCATAATTCATTTTATCTTCAAAAGATACCTAAAATCTGGCCACTTCTCTTTCCACCTTCACCATCCTGATCTGCGTCTACATCATTTCGTCACTGAGTGAATACATTTGCCTTTCCTATAACTTTCCTAGTCTTTTCTGTCATCTATTTTCAACAGAGTAATCATAGGAATAAATTTGAAACTTAATTCACATCATGTCACTCCTTTGCTCAAAACCCTCCCCATTTGATTGTGTAAAAGCCAAAGTCCTTCCCAGGGCCAGTGAAGTTCTAACTGACATGCCTTCTCCTAGGCCTTTGTCCTCTCCTCCTACTTCTTTCCCCCAAGCGCACTCTTTTTCAGTCACACTGGCCTCCTTGCTTTTCCACAAAAATGCCAGGCTTGCTCCTGCCTGGAAACTTTGCACTAGTCATTCCCTCTTTCTAGAGCACTTTTCCACCGTATCTGCATGGCTCACTCCTTCATCTTCAAATCTTTGTTCAGATATCAATTTCACAGCAAAGCCTTCTGTAATGCTCAATCAAAAATTCCAAGACTTTCCTGGCAGTCCAATGCTTAAGAATCTGCACTCCCACCACAGGGGGTTTGGGTTCAATCCCTCGTCAAGGAATTAAGATCCCCTATGGTTAAAAAAAAAATTGCAACTCCCCAGTATTCTCTACCCTCCTTCTTATTTTACTGTTTCTTGTAGCACCATCTAAAATGTTTCAGGGTTGGTGATGGACAGGAAAGCTTGGTATGCTGCAGTCCTTGGGATCACAAAGAGGCAGACATGACTGAGTGACTGAATTGAACTGATCTAAAATGTTCTATATTTAAATTGTTTATCTGGCATCACTATAAAATATACGGACTGTGCTCTGTTTTCCCAGAGTTGAGAATCATGTTTGGCACATAATAGCTGTCATAAATATTTATTGAATGAAAGATAGAATGAATGAATGAATTTCATCTCCTTAGATATTGTTATTAATTCAAGAATAAGGATATGACCCAAACCCATCTAAGACTTAATTTCAGAGAATTTGGAAGTTCCTGAAAAATTAAAAACAGAAGTGCCATATGATCCTGCCATTTCCACCTCTGGGTATATATCCAAAGGAAATGAAATCAGAATCTGGAAGAGATATCTATACTCCCATGTTCACTGCAGCGCTATTCACAACAGCCAAGATGTAAAAACAACCTAAACATCTGCTGACAGAGGAATGGATAAAGAAAATGTGATATATATATATATGTGTTATATATATGAATATTATTCAGCCATTAAAAAAAGAAAATTCTGTTTGCAGATGAGTGAAACTGAATGACATCATGCTAAGCTAACTAACTCAGACACAGAAAGACAAGTACTGTATGGTCTGACTTATATGTGGAATCTAAGAAAGTTAAACTCACAGGTGTAGAAAGTAGAATGGAATGGGGAATGGGGAGATGTTGGTCAAAGGGTACAAACTTCCAGTTATAAGGTGAATAAGTCCTGAGGATCTAATGTACACTATGATAACTGTAGTTAGTAACACTGTATTTTTTATTTGAAACTTGCTAAGAGTGGATCTTAAGTGTTCTCACCACAGGGAAAAGCAAAGTAACTGTGAGGTGATAGATACATTAGTTAAGTTCACAAGGTATACAAATGTTAAATCATCAAGTGGTACACTTTAAGAAATCACATTGTATAGCCAAAAAAAATTTATACCACCTCTCCATCATGTGGAATTGATTCTAGGAAACAGTCAGTGACTACATTTTTCATCTTTCTTTGTGCCCACATTTAGTCATGGGTCCAATTCTTGCTGCAAGAAAGTGAGAAGATGCAGAGTAAATGTTCTTTAAGCGTCAATGAGGTTTCTCCTCATTTTCTTTACCCTCTTGCTGACTAAATGAATAGAACTGTGAGCCCTAAAGGATGGTGAAGAAACCCCTCACTCCATGGAGAAAAGCCGCTCACCCATTAGGAACACCAGCATCAGACTGTCATGTGAGAGAAAAATAAATTCTTATGTGCAAGACAACTAATTGTCAGGGACTGTTTGTTACAGCACCTTACCTGATGCTAGCTAACCCAAATGCAGCAGCTTTGACTGTGTTTGCTGAGAGGATGAATTGCAAGGCTGGAGGTAGTCAGTGCTACTGCATGGGAGAAGCCTGCCTGAACTAACCGCTTATTGAGGAAACTAGATCTGGAGAAGTACCAGATTCACAATGACATCACTGGAGCCCCTGGGTACAGTCCATCCTCCCAGTGAACTTTTTCCACCATTGCCACCAACACATTCTCTTTTGTTCAAGCAGGTTTGACTTGGGTTTCCTGTTACTCAGAGAATTCCAGAGCCAGAACATCCTGAGTGATAACAGATGAGTGGAGGAATATGGGAAAAGAGGAATCAAAAGGAGTATGAGGGAGTTCCCTGGCGGTCCAGTGGTCAAGATTTCACCTTCCAATGCATGGGGTGTGTGTTCGATTCCTGGTCAGGGAGCTGAGATCCCACATGCCCCACAGCCCAAAAAAAAAAAAAAAGAAAGAAAGAAAGAAATGTAAAACAGAAACAATATTGCAACAAATTCAATGAAGACTTTAAAAATGGTCCACATCAAAATACAAAATCTTAAAAAAAAAAAAAAAAGGAGTTTGAGACAAGATGACAAGATGGTGGCAGCCTCCAGCACCCAGGGACTTTGGTACTTAGAACTACTCACGTTGGTCAAGAGGATGCCTGATAGGATCTGAGACTTTTCAACATCACATTACATCACCAACCAATGTTCTCGTCCAACAGTGTAATCCAAACCACAGTTCCCATTTCTCTCTCACCTACTAGAAGGAATGCTTTCTCTCTTCATGTTCCTTTCTGGACCTAACCTGCAATTCTATGGCAGTACACCTCTGCAGCTTTCCTCTGTGACTGGAAATCTCTAAACTTCGAAGGATGAAGGGAATACTGAGGTCTAATTTTCTTCACACAGTAGGGATCCTGTGTATTTTTGACTGTGTCACTCAAAAGAACCTACTCTCCCATCAGCCCCAAGTCAATTACCTTCCTGACATCTGTGAGTCACTATGGTCTATACCTGTAACTTATGTAACACTGTACATCAACTCTACTTCCATTTTAAAAATGGGGGGGGGTAGTTTTTAGTTTTGTTTTTACTTTGACTCAGACATAGCAATTAAAGTAGGGATAGGCATAATGTTTTTCAGAGCTTAAGAGCTTCAACAGTCTTAAAGACCCAACACAGCAGAGAGGGAGAGAATCTACTTTTAATAAGAGATAGTCCAAATTATTTTACTGTCATAAAAAATTGCTTGAAAAAAAAAAAGAAAAAGAATTGCTTGAAATAACTGGTTACCTAATGGATGTTTGGAAATCTTAATAAACATGGATTTCTATTCGAGTGGTACATTCATCTGGAAGCTGCCTACCTTCTTCAGCAGACAAGAAAAAAGCTAAGGGACACTTCATAGGACCTGTTTGTGTCTTTAAGGCTGTACATACACAAGAACGTCACCACCTCAGTGGACATGAGTTTGAGCAAACTCCGGGAGATGGTAAAGGAGAGGGAAGCCTGCTCTGCTGCAGTCAACGGGGTCACAAAGAGTCAGACACAACTGAACGACTGAACAACAGCAATAGCAAATACAGGAGTGAGAGTTTATTCTTTGGGAAATTTGATGCACGTCACTTAACAGGAAAGATTATAAAGGTAGACTAGATGAGGGGACTAAGGAAAGACAAAAACACTTCCCCAAAAACTGCTTCACATTTTATATCATTAGACTGATGGAAAGCAACACTTATTTTATCTTCAGTTTCATAGGGGGCAATCCAACTCATCTAATTATCATTAAGGTTTAGCTGGAAATTCAATGCATTGTGCAAATGAGGTCCTTTACACACTATCATATCAAGCAGGTACCGAAGTATAGCTGTTGTTATGTGGAGTAGATGATATCCTGGTTCTCTTCCAGGGACACTTCAAAAGTGATACACGAAGCTCACCAGTCTAAGCACAAGACAATTAATCTCACTGTAGCTATCGTCTTGTTACCATGATGGCTTTCTCTTGGGGGTAAAGTGGTGCAGAAGAGGGATTCTCAGCCCTCCTCAATCTAAGAAAATTGAACAATGAATTACCGGCTGCTTCCGAAGAGTGACATGGAACTTCCCCGGTGGTCCACTGGCTAAGACTCCATGCTCCCAATGCAGGGGGCCCAGGTTCAATCCCTGCTCAGGGCACTAGACCCCACATGCCACAATTAAGAGCTTGCATGCCAGAACTACAGATACCACATGCTGCAACTAAGACCCAGTGCAGCCACATACATAAATAAATAAATATTCTAAATTTAAAAAAAAGAAGAAAGAGTACTTGTACACAATGGAATATTACTAAGTCAGGGAAAAGAATGACTTAGTAATTCTTTTTACTAAGGGGTGGGGGGGGAGGTTTAAGAGGGATGGGATGTATGTATACTCATGGCTAATTCACATTGTTCTAAGGCAGAAACCAACACAACATTGTAAAGTAATTATACTTCTGCTGCTGTTTAGTCGCTGAGTCATATCTGATTCTTTTGCAACCTCATGGCTGTAACCTGCCAGGCTCCTCTGTCCATGGGATTTTCCAGGCAAGAATATTGGAGTAGGCTGCCATTTCTTTCTCCAGGGGATCTTCCTGATCCAGGGATTGAACCCATGTCTCCTGCTAGGCAGGCAGATTCTTTACTGCTGAGCCCCCTGGGAAACCAATTAAATAAAATACAAAATACACAAACAACGACATGACTTTTCCTGTCACTTGTCTGGAACAAGTATGTAAGGAGAGCACTTCCCACTCTCACTGCAGGATAAAGAAACAAGAACTTGCCAGAGAGAACTGAGGCCGGGGTACAGCTAAGGACTCTAGAAATGAGACGGACTTTAGAAACAGGCTGTAAAACAGATGATATCCATGTATCCCACTCCCTTAACATCCCCTCTCCCTCCACAAACACACTCACACACATCCCAGACTGCAGTGGCTCTGCACACAACAGGCCAGGCTGTTCCCACCACTTGCAATCAGCTTCTGTTTTCTCTCCTTGCAAACTCCCAACTCCTAGCTGTGGGTACCTGGACAAGTCATTTAGTCTCTAGTAAAAGTGGTATAGGCACTGCTTGACTGGCTTAAATATTGTATTTATGTGTCTAGTACATTGGCTAGAGCACAACCATAAACAATAAATGTTTATGTTGATAACAGCAAAAATGATTAAAATTTAGAGAGCTTGGGTCTCCCAATGGCTCAGCAGGTAAAGAACCCACCTGTGAGTGCAGGAGACACAAGAGATGTGGGTTTGAGCCCTGGGTTGGGAAGATCCCCTGGAGGAGGAAAGGGCAACACACTCCAGTATTCTTGCCTGAAAAATCCCATGGAGAGAGGACCCTGATGGGCTACAGTCCAAAGGGTTGCAAAGAGTCAGACCGGACAACTATGCAGAGAGCTTCCTATATGCCAGGCACTGTTCAAAAGGCTTTACATTACTAAATTAATCATCAGGGAAATATAAATCAAGACTACCTCACACCTGTTGGGATGTCTATTATCAATCAAAAAGAAATAGGGAAACTTTCTAAGCAGACAGAAGTCCTGTGCAAATGGCCTGTGGTAGGACAAGTCAGCTTGTATACAAAGAACTGAAAAGGGCTGGCAGGGCTGGAATGCAGAGACAGGGAAGAGTTTGCAGAAGATGGATCCTGGAAAGTAAAAGCAGGGACCACACATGTAGAGCTTTGCAAGCCATGCTGAGGTCTCCAGTGGCTGGTCATTTACACTTAGCCCATTCTATTTTTGTTAGAAAATTCTCCTTCACATTGGATTGGAATCACTTTTCCTTGAGCCTCCAGCTCTAGACTCCATTCCCTGGAGCCCTGCAGAGAAAACCCATTGCTTATTCTACTTGTGGTGCTCTATACCAAGGTCACGGCTGCAGAACGCCACACCAAGGTCACCTCCAGATCTGATTGAAGCCCAGAGCAACCACTGCCATGAGCGCCCCTGATCTAAACCAACCAGCTCCCTGACTCCATATTAGGTAAAAATGCACACCCTAACCAGTTACCTAATGCCACCCTTCCAGCGGGAAATTTCTTTGTCTTGAGGCTATAAAAATTGGTTACTAACCCAGAAAAGTGCTCAGCTCTCCCTTGTCTGTCAGGAGGTTGGCCCACTCTACCTTCAGAGCCCTCATTAGCTCTGCTCTTTGTTCCTAGTAAACTCACTCCTTTCTGAAATACTCTGTATTTGGAAATTCTTTTCAAACTCGCACTCAGGCCACAACTCTACTGTCTCTCCTGATCAGTAGTAAGAAACTTCTCTGGGATTTCCCTAGCAGTCCAGTGGTTAGGACTCCTCGCTGCCACTGCAGGGAGCGTCTGTTTGATCCCTTAGTTCTTGGTCAGAACTAAGATGCAGAGGAGCACACACACAAAAAAATTTCCATCACTGTTGCCTTCTTTGAGATACATATTACTTTGTCAGTCGGTCAGTTCAGTTGCTCAGTCACCTCCGACTCTTTGCAACCACATGGACTGCAGCATGCCGAGCTTCCCTGTCCATCACCAACTCCCGGAGCTTGCTCAAACTCATGTCCATTGAGTCGGTGATACCATCCAATGATCTCATCCTCTGTCATCCCTTTCTCCTCCTGCCTTCAATCTTTCCCAGCATCAGGGTCTTTTCCAAGGACTCAGTTCTTCACATCAGGTGGCCCAAGTATTGGCATTTCAGCTTCAGCATCAATCCTTCCAATGAATATTCAGGGTTGATTTCCTTTAGGATGGACTGGTTGGCTTTCCTTGCAGTCCAAGGGACTCTCAAGAGTCTTCTCCAACACCACAGTTCAAAAGTATCAATTCTTCAGCACTCAGCTTTCTTTATAGTCCAACTCTCACATCCATACATGACTACTGGAAAAACCATAGCTTTGACTGGATGGACCCTTTTTGGCAAAGTAATGTCTCTACTTTTTAAAATTTTGTCAGTACCGTCCCTCAAATGCAATGTTCAGAACCAAACACTTGAGGATGGACCAAGTATGACTTTTACCTCCCTTGTTTAGGACACGTAGCTTCTACCAATATGACTTTAAGATGAAGTCCTTTTTCGAAAGCCACCTCATACTGCTGATTCATAATAAGCTTGCAGTCAACTAAAACCTTTAAATCCATTTCTTATAAGCTGCTATTAAACCAGGTGTTTCTCATACAATATGTATGCAGGCATTTATTTTTAATTTATACCTTGTTTACTTCTAAAAATGACTCAGCCTAGAAACAGAACACAAGTATACATCTTCACAGTTAAAAGAAAGTTCTAAGGGACAGCAGGAATGTTACATTTTTCACAGTAGCTTTTCTGAGTTTAAGTGCAGGTATCTATATACAGTTTGCCATCCTCACAGTCAAAAATCTGCATATAATCTGTCAGTTCAGTTCAGTTCAGTCACTCAGTCGTGTCCAACTCTTTGCGACCCCATGAATCGCAGCATGCCAGGCCTCCCTGTCCATCACCAACTCTCAGAGTTTACTCAAACTCATGTCCATCGAGTCAGTGATGCCATCCAGCCATCTCATCCTCTGTCATCCCCTTCTCCTCCTGCCCTCAATCCCTCCCAGCATCAGGGTCTTTTCCAATGAGTCAACTCTTCACATGAGGTGGCCAAAGTATTGGAGTTTCAGCTTCAGCATCAGTCCTTCCAATGAACACCCAGGACTGATCTGCTTTAGGATGGATTGATTGGCTCTCCTTGCTGTCCAAGGGACTCCCAAGAGTCTTCTCCAACACCACAGTTCAAAAGCATCAATTCTTCGGTGCTCAGCTTTCTTCACAGTCCAACTCTCACATCCATACATGACTACTGGAAAAACCATAGCCTTGACCAGATGGACCTTTATTGGCAAAGTAATGTCTCTGCTTTTCAATATGCTATCTAGTTTGGTCATAACTTTTCTTCCAAGGAGTAAGCGTCTTTTAATTTCATGGCTGCAATCACCATCTGCAGTGATTTTGGAGCCCAAAAAAATAAAGTCTGACACTGTTTCCACTGTCTCCCCATCTATTTCCCATGAAGTGATGGGACCAGATGCCATGATCTTAGTTTTCTGAATGTTGAGCTTTAAGCCAACTTTTTCACTCTCCTCTTTCACTTTCATCAAGAGGCTTTTTAGTTCCTCTTCACTTTCTGCCATAAAGGTGGTGTCATCTGCATATCTGAGGTTATTGATATTTCTCCCAGCAATCTTGATTCCAGCTTGTGCTTCTTCCAGCCCAGCGTTTCTCATGATGTACTCTGCATATAAGTCAAATAAGCAGGGTGACAATATACAGCCTTGACCTACTCCTTTTCCTATTTGGAACCAGTCTGTAGTTCCATGTCCAGTTCTAACTGTTGCTTCCTGACCTGCATACAGGTTTCTCATGAGGCAGGTCAGGTGGTCTGGTATTCCCATCTCTTTCAGAACTTTCCAGTTTATTGTGATCCACACAGTCGAAGGCTTTGGCGTAGTCAATAAAGCAGAAATAGATGTTTTTCTGGAACTCTCTTGCCTTTTCAATGATCCAGCGGATGTTGGCAATTTGATCTCTGGTTCCTCTGCCTTTTCTAAAACCATCTTGAACATCTGGAAGTTCTTGGTTCACATATTGCTGAAGCCTGGCTTGGAGAATTTTGAGCATTACTTTACTAGCATGTGAGATGAGTGCAATTGTGCGGTAGTTTGAGGATTCTTTAGCATCGCCTTTCTTAGGAATTGGAAAGAAAACTGACTTTTTCCAGTCCTATGGCCACTGTTGAGTTTTCCAAATTTGCTGGCATATTGAGTGCAGCACTGTCACAGCATCATCTTTTAGGATTTGAAACAGCTCAACTGGAATTCCATCACCTCCACTAACTTTGTTCATAGTGATGCTTTATAAGGCCTAGAGCCTGACTTCACATTCCAGGATGTCTGGCTCTAGGTGAGTGATCACACCATTGTGATATAATCTATAGTCCCTCTCATCTGAGGTTCAGCATCTGCAAATTCAATCAACCACAATTATGATCACATAGGATCAGAATATTTACTATTGAAAAAAAATCCATGGGTAAGTGTATCCCAGAAGTTCAAATTCATGTTGTGCAAGGGTTCAATGTATACCCTTATTTAATTTTCTCCTCTTGATTGAGGATTTTTGGTGCTATTTTTTCAAATCTCTTTCTCTTCTAGGCAATGTAAGCCACTCTCAGCAACAGATAATCCACCCATTTGCTGTTATTCTCCATTCCACATGGTTCCCTCTTTCATCTCCATTCCATCACTTGCTATCTGTGTGACCTTGACTTGTTCATTAACCTGTTACCCCACTTTCCTCATTTGCGTAATAGTGCCCCCTTCACAGAGGAGTGGTGAGGATTAAAGAAAGAAACTGATGTGGTTTCTCCACACTTTCTCCACTTGCTGGCTACCTGACAGCTCTCTGAGGTAGTGGGCATTGAATCACTCTGTGGAGAAAAACCACTCTCCAATCAGAAATACCCACATCAGACTGCCATGTGAGACACAAAGATGCTCTTATTACACAGAGACAATTAACTGTAAGTAGGGGTTGCTTCGCCCACTGTCTATTCTCCCCCAACCCTAAATGGCATTCCCTGCTTTCTGAATTCAGAAGAAGGGTCCATTCTGAATCTGTCTGCCCCCAGGTCTATCCCACCCCAGCCCTTGCTCTGTTCTACAACACAGCAAATTCTACACAGTGGGGGCCACTTTGGCTTGGTTCTTGTGACTTCTCTGGCAAGAGGCTGAAAGGCAGGAAGAGATAGCAAGCAGCAGAGGTTTCTCCCAAGCATCTCTGGCAATGCATTCACGCCTCTCATTCACTCCAGACACGCCCACCATGGATCCAGCTTCCTCAAGTGCCCACTCCCTGGGCTCCAGCTAAGCCACCTTCTCCCTTGGTCCCTCGGAGCGCTAGGGGCTTCCTAGACTCTAGTTTCTGATGGCCTGACTGCCTCTACTTCACATGCTGCCACCACCTACGTACCTAGCTGCGTCAATGAAAAACCTTCTGTATTAATTATTCAAGCAGTTTCTGTTTCCTGGCTAAATGGATACCTAGGAAAAGGAATCATCACTCTTCACATCCCAATTAAGGAGACGTTTGCTAATAATGAGCTTGATAGCTTATGTTTCATCTCGGATTCAGTACTTGGAATATGCATCTCCAACAGCCAACACCCTAGGTTGCTATGACTTCCAGATGGAGTTGGGGGTGTGTTTTGGGCTTGAATTTAGGCAGACACCAAGAGACAACATTTTACATATCCTTTGCCTCCCTTGATCCAAATATAATTTTGTAATATTTATTTTTATTGATTTATTTGGCTGTACGGTCTTAGTTGCGGCACATCAGATCTTTGTTTCAGTATGCAAATCTTTTAGCTGCAGCATGTGAGATCTAGTTTCCTGACCAGGAATCGAACCCCAGCCCCCTGCTTTGGGAGCATGGAGTCTTAACTGCTGGACCACCCGGGAAGTCCCCACTTGTAATTCTGAGCCACTTTTAAGAGCCTCATAACTCATCTCGCAGCTCCTACTTTGGGCTCCCTAATGATCTGTTTCTGAAAAGCAGCCAAAATGGTGCCTTTAAAGATGGAAATTTGATCACCTCGCTCCTTTTTTAAGCCTGCTAATGGCTGCCCGCTGTGCTCAGAATGAAATCCAAATATCTCAGGACAGACTACACGCCCTGTGTCATTTGCTGCTCACCTGTCTCTCCATCCAAACTTGCCACCTCCATCCCACCTTGACCCCTTCTGCTTTAATCACATTGCTTCTTCCTACTCATCACAGTCCCAGCTTCTTTGTGTTTATAGGTTCCTGCTGCTCCTGGGAATTTAGCCTGGCTCTCTCCTATTATTCAAATCTAATCTAAACTACATCCCTATCTGTTCAGTCATTTTCTGTGTTTTCAGCTTGTTTTGGTTTTTTTCCCTGGTACCACTAGTTAACAAAAATTAGCTGGTTCATTCATTTGTTTGCTTAAATGAGCACATGACCACACTGTCTTATTCCCTTCAATAAGACATTTAGGCATATCTCAAGCATTTAGAATTTCAAGGCACAGAGACATTTGTTGAATAAATGACCAAATCATCATTTCTCAGATGAGGACTGAAGCCCATTAATGTTAGGTGACATGTGTACAAACGCTCAGTCCACGATCTGATGCCGTATCTTCTCGGCCCTCCTGCCATGCTGCCCCAAATACACCCAACTTCTCTCCCAGACCTTCCACGTCTGTACAGCCAAGAATTTAGAGATTGGACGAGAGCTTGCCCCACCCTCAGATGCTCCTTGGGCATACTGGTTTAATAACACGACTGCCTCTTGGCATTGCACAGCTCAGGGAGCTTTGGCCTTTGTGAAAACCGAGGAAACAACCACTACTGATTCCACATCAGTTTTCCTTATGAATATATTCATTGCTGAGATATGTTTTTTCCTGCTTTTAGATCCTCACATAAACGAATGTGTGTTTCTATCTATAAATCTTTAAATAATACCTCCTTCTCCCACTCTCTTCCACTTGTCCTTGGCAACTGGCTCTTGAACTTTTACCTGGCTGAAAAGTTCACCCAGTCCTCTATTCTGTTCAGAGATATTTCCCTAGAGGCTCTGTGGAGGTTCTTGTTGTAATTCGACATTAAAAATAAATAGCAAAGCATCCCTCAGCCAGCCCCAGGATCCTACCCACCTCAGCTGGGCTCTAAGCTCACACCAAGAATCTAAAACGTCTGAAAGAGTTCTCAGCCTATGTTTTCAGGGAGTAGGGGGAAAAACTAAAAGAAGTATATCCTACACATGCCGGCGGCCAGACTAACAGAGAGCGGGGCTGTCACATTTCATCTGCCAAAGGCAGAGAGAAAGACCTGAGCGTGGATTTCAAGATCAAGTGCGACTTGTGGGACTGAACTCTGAAGACACTCCTGGAGGCACCTATGGGGGAATTGTCTAAGGGAATCATTTTCAACTTTTCCAGGTTGAAAATTAGGACACACAGCATGTGACAGAATTTTTCGTTTTTTCATTGTCATTGTTTTGCTTGTTTTGGTGAGTACATAGATGTGTGTGTGTGTGTGTGTGTGTGTGTGTGTGTGTGTGTTGATTCAGTATATATAAGGAAGTCAGTAAAATTTAGAATTAGCCTTCAAATATTGGATTTTCCAGGATCCTGAGATGAACTGGTTTCAGGATGATAACTAGCAAAAAACATTTTATAGCAGGAGTATCTTTAAAAATGCTACATATCCACTGTTATATCTACCTTGGTTCAGTCAGTTCCTAAAAGAGACAAATTTAAAAGTTCATGTTTCTTCTTACAAAAAAATTAAAAAGCTCTCCATGGTTCACCTTGCCTACAAACTACACTGGAAAATTCTGAGGCCAAAACTCAAGACTTCTCTTTCTATATATCTAATTTTATCTCCTTTTATAAACTTTATAGTTTATATAGCCGAGCCTATGCTGAGGTAAGAAATAACCCCCAAATCACAGCTTCTTAACTTGGCAAAGGGATCCTTCTTGCTTAAGCTATATATCCTTCATCATCTCTAGGAGACTCTGCTCCACAAAGTGACTCAGGGTCTCAGGCCAACAAAGGCTCCATGATCTTGCAAGAGTATATCTAGAACATAAATCTGACATCTATATCACCACTGAAATGAGGGGCGAGACTGGAGAACCAGAGATTTTCAATGTCTAAGTCTGAAAGTGACACGTGGCCCTTCTCACATTTCCTGGGCCTGGAACAGTTACGTGGCCTCACTTCACTGTTCAGAGGGGAATATCCAGAGCAAACGCAGTGTTAGTTGAGCACTTCTGGCTCTGCCACCCAACTCCTCCAGCCCTCAAGAAAAGCCGCTTACTTAAAGGCCACTTAGAGGGGCTTCCCTGGTAGTCTGGTGGCTAAGAACCCACACTCCCAATGCAGGGGGCCTGGGTTCGATTCCTGGTCAGAGAACTGGATAAAGCATGCTCCAACTAAGATTCGGTGCAGCCAAGTACATAAATAAATAAAGAGTATACATATAAAAAAAATAGCCACTTAGAATCTCAGACAGAACTAGGTTCAAGTTCTTTGCTTGCATGACTTATAGGAGATCTGTTTTACCTTTCTGGCTTAACTTTCTAAGTCACAGTTTCTTGTTGCATAAAATGGGAAGAAGAATATATATGTCATCAGGTTTTTGTTGGAATTAAGTGAGCAGATTCACATCAACTACTCAGAACAGCGTCTAACACATAAGTCCTCAAACACATTAAGGTATTTATGATGAGGGTGAAGATGATTTTGCATTCTTCAACTGCCTTTAAGAATTCATTGCTCCAGGTCTTTCTCATCTCCATATTCCCAGGGCTAATATAGTATCTGACCTATGCTGGATGGGTCAGAAATTCTAAATAAATGTTGACTTAGGCAGCTGCCATCTCAAAATTTTTTTCTTAGCTGTCTGCTGTCTCTTCAACCAGAATGCCCCGCTTACATCCATCTGCCTTTTCAGTACTGTTCATCCTTCAGGTCCATCTTTGTCAGGTCCGTCTAGTCCTATATGAATCTATTTCTCTTTATCTCAAAATTTCTATTTTTCTTACTGTAAAAAAAAATGGAAAACCACCACACTGATTATTTGGCTATTTCACATTCAACACCTTGATTTTCCAACAAGATGGTCCATCTCATGAGTAGGTACTGTGTATTTTGTATTCCCAGCAACAATTCATAGCAGTAGTTATAACAATAATTGTTATAACAATTCATAACAACAACATAACAAAAGCAAAAGTGCTTTTATTTTGAGCATCAATAAGCTAATAATTGGGTTTCCCTGGTGGCTCAGTGGTAAAGAATCCACCTGACAATGCAGGAGACTCGGGTTCAACCCCTGGGTTGGGAAGATCTCCTGGAGAAGAAAAAGGTAAACCACTCCAGTATTCTTGCCTGGGAAATCCCATGGACAGAGGAACCTGATGGGCTACAGTCCATGGGGTCTCAAAGAGATGAACCTGACTTGGCAAATTAACAACAAAGCTAATTATTATACCATAGTACTTCTCAAACTTTTGCATGCCTCAGGGCTGCCTGGAGGGCCTGTTAAACCACAGATCACTGGGTCCCACTCCCAGAGTCTCTGATTCAGTGTTTCTGGAATTGGACCTGAGAATTTGCATTTCTGTCAGGTTACCAGGTGATGCAGATGTTGTTGACATAGGGCCCTCACTGTGACAGCTATTGTTACGTAAGATGTTTTACATCTGTCCTTATACTCAGTCCTTATAACAACCCTTTAAGGTAGATATTTCTGCTTCATGTCTATACAAATATACCAATGACTCTGAGGCACACAGGGCTGAAATAACTTGCCCAAGTTTACCCTACTGGTAAGTAGCAGAGGCAAGAGAAGTGATTCAGCACCAGTAAACCTTTTCTCTCCACCACATGGATAACTGTGGCTATGGATTACATCCTGATAGCCAACAATGCATTACTTATTGAAATAAAAGGCCACTTTCCATTTCCATTCAACTTGGAATGCACTCTAAAACTCAGAGTTCAGGCAAGTAGAGTATTTGTTGCTTAAGGAAGTTGGCTCCAGCTCAATATAAGGATGAGCCTTTGCTAGTAGGTGAAGCCCTAAATCAGAAGCATTATACTGCAACAGCAAGGGATGCAAAACAACAACAGTGGCAGGGGAGCCGCAGCCAGCACCCGGGGCAGCTGACGTCAACCTTCTCTTCTTTGAGGCGCTGCTGAGTCCTTCTTCTGGGAGCTCCACCTTTCCTCAGGGCTTGCCTTTATGCTCCAGTTGACATTTTGACTATTTCCTAAGGCACTCAGTGAAGAAAATAAAAATAAACTAAAAGAGTATAGCACTTCCCCAGAGCAGCATCTGGGTAGGCTTCGTGCCCAAGAAGTCCTGAGAAATCAGACTTTTCGAGTCTTTCTCTGTGACCACAATGCCCTCTAGAGGCCACTGGATTCCAGGCAGAAGGACAGCACCATATTTTCCCTACCAGGATAAACACATTTGAGGTCCAAACACCAGACCACCCCGAGGATCAAGGTGGGATTTTAAAAGATTTGTACCTTGAGGGACTTCCCTGGTGGTCCAGGGGTTAAGACTTCATCTTCCAGTGCAGGGGGTGAGGGTTTGATCCCTGGTCTGGGGGCTAAGATCCCTCCTGTCTCTCGGCCAAAAAAATTTTTTAAATGTAAAAACAGAAGCAATATTATAACGAATTCAATGAAGACTTTTAAAATGGCCCACATCAGTAAAATCTGTAAAAAAATAAAATATTTGTACATTGAGAATGTGGAGAGAGAGACTGGTCATGACCTGTGTGACCCTCCCCCTTCCACACGCCTCCTCCACAAAATCCTAGGGTCCCAGTGTGTCTACCGTAGCATAGTCTACCAGGCCACATGCAAAACTGTGTGCGCAGGTAAGGATGAGGCAAGAGCAAATATAAATGCATGGGACATGTGAAAAAAAATGACCTTGATGGTGTAAGAGACTCAAAACCATACAACATAGTTAAAGGAATGATATTTAGATGGAAGAAGACTCATGACACTGCAAAGCCTCTTCTCATACGTCAGAGGTTGGCGGAATTTCCAAAACAGTGTCCTGCAAGATGAAAAAGGGTATTCCCTGGAACTTCCCTTGTGGTCTAGTGGCTGGGACTCCATGCTCTCACTGCCGAGGGCCTGAGTTCAATCCCTGGTCAGGGAACTAAGATTCCACAACCTGCATGGCATGACAAAAAAAAAAAAAGGATATTCCCCAAAGAAGGTTCTGAGGGCAAATACGCATGAGGAACTTGTAAAACAAAGTTCAACATATTTCTTAAAGGCAGGACTTCTCAAAACCTTTAACATAGTGTAGGCCTTGTGAATGGGCTTCCCAAGTGGCATTAGTGGTAAAAATCCCACCCCCCAATGCAGGAGTCATAAGAGACATGGGTTCAGTCCCTAGGTCAGGAAGATCCCCTGGAGGAGGGCATGGCAACCCACTCCAGAAGTCTTGCCTGGAGAATCCCAAGGACAGTGGAGCCTGGCGGGCTACAGTCCACAGAGTCACACAGAGTCGGACAGGACTGAAGCAACTTAGCATGCATACATGCACCTTCCAAATAAGGAAACTGATGCTTAGAAAGGTTAAGTGACCCACCTTGGGTCACACAGTAAGATTTGCTTGAATCCAGACCCATGTGTCTAAGCATGTGACCTGTTCAAGGAAGCTCTGAGTATTAAAAGGGGACTGGTAAAAAAAACTAAAAATAAATAAAAATAAAAGGGGACTGGTGTCATATAAGATGTGACAGTGTCTGAGAGTCTACAGGTTTTCCTTGCCTGGGCCCCTGACTATTGCCCTCCCTCCTTCTTTCCCCCTCCTCCAGTCTTAAAAGCAGGCTCATTCGTTCCAGCAAAAGAACTCTCAGAAACAAGAAAGTCTCTATCTATCCCGAGATGGTTTGCAAAGAGTGTGGTCCCCTATCTAATTCTTCATGTTTGGTGTAAGTGATGGTAAGAAAGTTAAAATCCCTTTGGGGGACTGAATATAGAATGAAGCATCTGCTTCTTCTAGGAACACAGTGACAGCAAAAAAAAAAAAAAAAAAAATTTTAACCCTTTCTAGTCACAGGGTTTTTTCAAAGAGACATTCTGTCAACTCCTTCTAATTATAATCTGCAGTGTTCATTAGTTTTATAGTTTTGTTGTTACCTGTGCATCTCTCTTGTTCATCTGCTTTGTAACGAGCCAGCCACCTCAACTTTGATCAGCAGTTCTGCTTTACCTGCCTCATAGATTGCACTTCTGGGTACATTCTCTGAGGTTTCTGCAGCTAAAAAGCTGTGAAAACCAACTAATGACTCAAAGGCGGGTTCCACTGTTAATACCCCTGTTTGATGACTCTGTCCTGACACCAGGAGGCCCGGCAGGTGGTGTCATTCCCCTCAGCCTCTCTGGGTTCTAGGTCAGAGACGGTGCTTCCACTCGCTGGCTGCACTTTCTCAACAATGGTTGACCTGAGCATACATAGGAAGTAAGAAAGCGTCACATGGCCCAGGGGCTTGGGTGGGGAGGGAATGTCACATGCCTGTCTAAGAAAATTACATTCCATTTGTTCTCTTAGGCTTTTCAAGCAGCCCTAGAATCCCCTCCTCATTAAACCTTCTAAATTTATTTCTCTTCTTCACCATTCAGAGCTGCCTGACACTTGGCGCTGTCACAGCCTGTCTGAATTGAGGAATCCCACATTGCGCTGTATTTTTAGCCTCCCTTGCTTACGTTTTCATTTCAGACTCAGCTGGGAGTTTCTTTCCTTCACAGTCTTAAATTGGCAAGAAGATCTGGATCTTTGGGCATGAGGTTTTAAGCCTGACAGTCTCTCTGAGTGAGACCTCTGCAGGGGAGCATGATAACCCCACCATGTAACTCAGGAAGCATGTGTTAGGCACCAATTATTTACTCTGTGCAAGTCCCTATTCTGGAACTCTGGAGGTTTCAAGAATGAATGTGAGGGACTTCCCTGGTGGTCCAGTGGTTAAAAATCTGCCTTGTAGTGCAGGGGGCTCAGGTTTGAATCCCTGGTGGAGAAAACTAAGATCCCACATGCCGCAGAACAACGAAGTCCATGTGCCCCAACTACTGAAGCCTGCATGCTCAAACTAGAGAGTCCAGGCACCTTAACGAAGGTCCCACGTGATGCAACTAAGACCTGATGCAGACAAACAAATGATAAATCCATATTTTAAAAGATTATGAGTCTGATATGAATCTTAAGTCTTTTCTAAAAACCTAAGGGCAAAGATAGGGGTGGAAGGAGTGATGAGGGAACCCAAGGGCTTCACTATAATGAAGGTGGAAATTTCCCCCTACAGCCAACAGGAATGTAGTCAGTGAGAGACAACCTTCCTAGAGGATCATCAGTGACATTAAACACAAACCCACGGCATTTGGTTCTGACCTCCCCCAGGAGGCACAGCACAGAAATCATCTCAAGGCATTTTTTGCAGACACCTCACCTCGGCAAAACTCTCCCTCATGCTCAGGGGGGCAGGGAGGGCAGTCATTCTGGTTTCTGATAGAATTATGTCTTACATCACTTTGCAGAAGAGAGTTGAACAGAGTAGGCCTGGGACTGCTATCCTCAGAAAGACCTGCTGGCCAAGGTGGCCCTCAGCTGGCATCTGGGAACATGGATTTCATCCCTACCTGATGGGAGTGGCTCACTGCATCTCGAGAGTTTGTACAGACAATGTGATTTATGCCAAACACTTGCTTCCATTCTGGGAGCCTGGGATTTTGGCATGTTCAGGCCATACCACGTGACCAGCCCCAGTGAAAACCCGGGGCACCGAGTATCTGAGCATCTCTGGTGGACAACATCCACACATGGGTCGCAACTGGATGCTGGAGAAATTAAGCCTGTCCTGGGCGACTTCACAAGGAGAGGCCTCTAAGAAGCCTGCGTTTGGTTTCCTCCAGACTCTGCCACGTGCCTTTCACTTCAGCGGATTTTCCTTTGTCTCCTTTCCCGGTACTAAATCTTACTTGTAAATATGACTTTACACTGAGTCCTCAGAAGTCTAAGAGTGAATCAGTGAAACCTGGGGACCCATAACAGTGACCCTATCTAGCATTCCAAAATTTACTGACTGCTCTGAACATCTGTCCTGAAATATTGCCTGGAAATGTACTCCACCCTCCATAACCCCATGCACACATGCACACATTCTCTTTGGTAGCAGAGTCAGAACCTGTCTGTATCACACACTTTCCCATGACTGGGGCCTCTTGTCCATCACCAGAAGGCTCAGGCTGCTCCCAGATCTAAAACCTCTTCTTTCCCTGACCGGGGGAGTTGTTAGGTCTCTGGTCCCACCAGTCACAAGATTCAGCTTGAAGCTCTACTTGCCAATAATCATACTCTGACTTTATATGCCAGTCTGCTCCAAAGACCAAAGCTCTCCCCTGTCACTTTGACTTGCCACTGAAACCCTGCTTGATATAACAACATCCCCAGTCCATCTGGGACTCTGCTTTGATTGTTCTACTGAACAGCACCATGTCACTCTAACTGTGCCTCTTATAACTCCACACTGTTTAAGCATTCCGACAGATTTGGAAGCCAAAAACCAGAAAAACAACCAAACAAATAGAAATACATGAAAACAAACCAAAGAGTCATGCCCACACTGGCCTTAAATTATTGATTTGCTTCAATTATTACTCATACATGTTAGCTTGAGTGGGTGCAATGCTGTCACTGACTTCTATGGAACAGAAGCGCCCTGTGGATTTAAAGCACTCTGTCCTGCAACACCACAGTTTCTGAAATGACTACTTAGACCTTAGCATGCAATAACCTGGAATTATCAGGATGTGAGATGCAGAAAAAAACATAGCCTTTGGTCTTCTGTACTCCCTTTATTCTGTATGATATCATAATTGTCCATCATCCATGAACAAAAAAAAAAACCACCCAGATGTAGCTAGGACCGAACCAAAAATTGCTAAAATTATATTTTCTTTATGCACTGTGATAGATTAGGTAGTGAATCAAGGGTGAAAGGAATGAGCAAAGATAGAAGAAAGGTATAGAAGTTGTGACATTGGCAAGATTGTGACCATCACTAAGTATACATGTACTGAAAGATCTTGAGAATGACAATAATAGATTATAAATAGCAAGAGTACAGAGATCATTTCCTTTGTGGATTATCACTACCTGCATTTCTATATCCTTACTATGATTATTCAATCTCAGTAATTAAGTTAGATTTTTTTTCTTCTAAGTAATCCTTCATTTTAAATATTCTGCTAGGCCATCTATTAGAAACAGGCAATAATTCTCAATTCTTATTTAGGATATGGGATTACAGTGATGGTGCTTTGTTAAGTCCACCTATTTTGACAATGAAACTAAATATGTATATATGTATTCATATATATATATACACATATGTTCCCTGATAGCTTAGTTGGTAAAGAATCCGCCTGCAATGCAGGAGACCCCGGTTCAATTCCTGGGTCAGGAAGATCCCCTGGATAAAGGAATCTTACCCAGTATCTTACCCACTCCAGTATTCTGGCCTGGAGAATTCCATGGACTGTATAAACCAGGGGGTCACAAAGAGTTGGACACAGCTGAGCAACTTTCATTTCACTTCACATATTTTATTTAAATCAATGTATAATCAAATATATATCCAAAAAGTTTTTCACAAATCAAATCTTGATTAAGCACATATTAAATCACTATTTCAAAAGCAACTCTAAAGTTAGCAGACTCTAAAATAAAAATTAGTAACTTTCTTTCATGCATTTACTCTGACTAAAATATTTCTTTTTAACTTCTCCTTATCCACAGCTCAGAGTCATGAATGCAGACCCTACACATCACTTAGGGATTAAAGGTAACTTAGTTTTAAGAACTCCAGAGTGTCTTCTCTTTGCTGCTGGCTAAGTCTCATTTATGGATGAATGCGTTACCTTTCTAAACGGTCTGAGTTCATTAAAGGAGCATCCTTGCATAGTGGTTCCAGCACAAGTTTTATCAGCAGCCTTCAAGTTTTTCCCTTTCCCTCCAGCTCACTCCTAGAACCCACTACCTAGTTTTTCCCTTTGGAGCAGAAAAATAAACAAAGTCTCTCTCTCATTAGGTCAGGCCTTCTTTATCCATATCAGAAGGTGGTATTTCCCCTTCTTATTATTTGCTTAGGAGCCCACTCTAATTTCAATCTTAGCATCTTCCCCAATTCCTGTCTTTAAAAAATGATTAAATCTGAACATAACTCTGGAGTGCTACATTAGCTCATGACCTCGGGTCTTACTTAAAATCTGTCTCAAATATAAAATATTTCACTTAGGGATGAAGAGTTCCTTTTATAAGAATTGGATATTTTTCATGAAAATACTTTTAATGAATCAAATTGTGGTTGAACTTGTACTTACGATTCTATAGCATTAGACTGGACTGTAGATATTCCTCACTAGCTCTGGGACCTTAGCATTGAAATTAAACTCACCTCTCTTAGCTTTTGCCTCAATTATCTACAAAATAGGAAGGATAATATTGACCTTAAAGTGTTCTAAGAAGACATGAAACAAGTATTTCATGCATGACTGAGCACAGAGTGAGCCCAGAAAATCTGGTAGCTGCAAATAACATAGTTCTACACTGTCTAATGCATCTGAACTTTGGGTAAAAGGAAAAAGCTTTGTTTAAGAACAATCATGTTCCAATTTTGCCCCTACACCAAGCACCAAATACAGGTCTTCAAGTAAAGCTAGGGTGATCATACATCTCCACTTGCTAGGAAGAGCCTGGCTGATACCTGTTGTCTGAGAGTAATTAATTTTTTTAATGTTTATTTATTTGGCTATGCTGGGTCTTAGTTGCTGTATGCAAGATCTTTAGTTGCAGAACATGAGATGTAGTTCCCCGACCGGGGTCGAACCTGGGCCCCTTATATTGGAAGTGCAGAGTCTTAGCCACTGGATCACCAGGGAAGTCGCCAGGAGCAATCATTAACAGTACCATCTTTAACTCTCAAAAGATCCAGTTTTGGAGAATAAAAAACTATATAGGCATACTAGTTCCATACAGTTAAGTTGTTAATTGGGCAATTATTTATGACTTTGTGCTTCAATTTTCTGTAAAACTGAGGAAATACTTGTCTAATACATCTCACTGATTTATGATCCTACAGATCTTAGAAGTATTTTTATCGTAAGGGCTACCAAGGAAAATTCGTATTTTATGATAACAAATGAGGATTTGCTCTGTCACATAAAAGGATATAAGATTCTTATTTTCCAATCACTTCTTATAAATTTCTCCTCCTCCTAGCCAGACCCGTCACACATTTTGTGATGAACACAGGTGAAAGCCAAAACCAGCAAAGTCCTCTGGTCCTTCTCTTAAAAACCAGCTATGACGGATGACAGAATTTTCACCTTCTCTTAGCTCATAGCACACTCACCAACACCTCCTGTCTGTGCTTAGGGCAGACATCGTTAATCAATCACAGAGTTTAGTGCACAGCCCAAAGCTGAACACAGGCTGTGGGCAATTTAAGAAACTGCTATCAGAGAACTAGTGCTGGTACATAAAACCAACGTTTTCCCTCCTGTTTCACCCCCACACCTTAATTTTATGGTGAAGGACACTAAAACACTGAGAGAAATGACTCGGCTGGGGGTGAATCTAAGAGTTGTACCCAGGCATTTGGCCGCTTGATGTGAAGAACTGACTCACTGGAGAAGACCCTGATGCTGGGAGAGACTGAAAGCAGGAGGAGAAGAGGACAACAAAGGATGAGATGGTTGGATGGCATCACCGACTTGACGGACATGAGTCTGAGTAAGCTCCAGGAGTTGGTGATGGACAGGGAATCCTGGTGTGCTGCAGTCCATGGGGTCACAAACAGTCAGACACGACTGAGCAACAGAACTAACTGATACTGACAGATGGCTGGCCTTAAGACACAGGTTCTTACAGATGAAATTAAAGCAGACAAAAGTACATTTTGAGGCAAACAGCCTACTAAGAGTTTTGGTATCACCCTAAAATATGCTCATAAAACAAATAAGAGTCTCCTTTTCATATTTATTACTCAATGTTAAAACTCAAGTATTAGAGGGAGGAGACATATGTATACATATAGCTGATTCAACTTGTACAGGAGAAAGCAACATTCTAAGGCAATTATACTCAAATTAAAAAGTGCATTGGGCATGTTGGGAGCATTTAGTGCTTTTATCAGAATAGTACAGAAATATCTGGGTATCCGTTTGATACTTGGGCATATATTATACTTCTCTGCTTATTTTTTTCTCAAGAGAGAAAGTGTTCAAAATTATTACTATAGCAATTATAAAAACTTAAATTGGCAAAAAAAAAAAAAATGTTAAACAAACAAAAAACCCACTAAGACATTTACAGAGACCCACAAGGCTCTCCAGGATCGTCTATGGCACGATCTCCTCCTGCCCCTCACTGCAGCCACTCTGGCCTCCTCAGGGTCTTCCTCACATGTGCCCAGCACTCTCTCACCTCAGGGCCTTTGCACTGGCGGCTCCCTCTGTCCAGAATGTTCTCCCCCAGATATCCATGTGCGTGTCCCTGTGTGTGTTCTCACTATTACATTCTCAGCATCTACGTGGTCCCAGGCATACTGCTGGCTCTCAACACACGTGGAATTTCATATTTACAAGACAAAAGAGGCAGCCATAGAGATATGGAAGATACATATGTTTGTGATGGTTTAGTAACAGAAACCACCAAACAACTGTCTCGTGTGTCTGTCTGAGGAATGTCCAGAATTCTACAGCACTGGCTCTAAAGCAGCTCAGTGCCCCATCAGCAGGAAGGAAGTCTGAATGGCTTTGCCTAAGAAATGAAGCCTTTTCATGAAGTAATTAGGAATAAGTTGAAAGATACACGTATGTCTTTGCGGTCTCACAAAGTCAAGGGTAAAGACTATCCAACTAGTAGAGGCTCTAGGTACCCTCTAATCTGTGAATTTAAGACAGAAAACTGACTGGTTGGCTGCTCTGAGGGAATTTATGTCAAGAATGCAGCTGTATTTACATTGGGTTTTCTTGGGTAGTCACTTCAGAAAATACATTGTCATCCTTAACCGTGTCCGATTCCTCTGAATGCCTGAAGAACTAGCTTGCATGTATCCATACAGCCTAGCACTTGAGTTTAATCTTGGTTTACAGATAGCAACTTGGGGCTTCCCTTGTGGGTCAGCTGGTAAAAGAATCTACACACAATGCGGGAGACCTGGGTTCAACTCCTGGGTTGGGAAGATCCCCAGGAGAAGTGAAAGGCTACCCACGCCAGTATTCTGGCCTGGAGAATTCCATGAATTGTGTAGTCCATGGGGTCACAAAGAGTCAGACACGACTGAGCAATTATATTCACTTCAGAAAATACACTGTCATCCTTAACTGTCATCAATTCCTCTAAATGCCTGAAGAACTACCTTTCACGTATCCACACAACTTAGCACTTGACTTTAATCTTGTTTTATAGATAGCAACTTATTTTTATGTGTAGATCGCCACTCTCTAACTAAATTCTAAGAAACTTAAGGGTAGGAATTGCATCTGTTCCTTGCTTTGTGTCCTCCTGGTTGGTCTCAGCCACACATTAGATGCCCCCAAATCTTTTAACACTCCATTTGTGGGAGGGTTGTTTCTTCTTTGACCATGTACCTAAGAATGGCAAATATCTCTGAAGGATATTCTTTCTCAGTCAGCATGGATAAAGGAGTATGGTAAGGAAGACACAAAAGAAAATGATAAGATCTATCCCAGAGAAGGTCAGGATGAAGATGAAAAGATGGATGTGAGAGCATATAAATATTCCAGAGCATGACAGTAGAGAAATAATCTAGAGGAAACTAGACTGGCCTGGGAATCCAGGGAAGGTTTCCAGAAGTCAGAGGAGGAGATGGTGGGTTACAGATGTTAAGACTAAACTGAGTAACATCCTTCTCTGGATTTTTTGTTTCATTTTTAAAAATTTTATATTTTGGCAAAATAGCACAACTTGCAGGGTCTTAGTTCCCCGACCAAGGATCGAACCCTTGCCCCCGGCAGTGGAAGCATACTGTCCTAACCACTGGGCCACCAAAGAACTCCCCAGATTATTTCTCAATTCTCACTTCTAATCCATCATGTGTGTTTAAGTATATAAATGTTAGTCCCTCAGTCATGTCCAACTCTTTGTGACCCATGAACTGTAGCCCGCCAGGCTTCTCTGTCCATGGAATTCTACAGGCAGAAATACTGGAATGGGTTGCCATTTCCATCTACAGGGGATCTTCCTGACCCAGGGATCAAACAGGTCTCCTGCATTGCAGGCAGTTTCTGTACCATCTGAGCTACCAGGGAACGACCCAGCATATGCTTGGTCATTTCCAACTGGATCATGGAGAAAATGAACAAATTGAATTTCACCACAAAAGGAACCTTGCTGTACTGATTGACAACACCCCTCAGAAAAAATGAGAATTTTCTGGGCCACCAGAGCCTAGGAATTTCACCAGGAATTCTCAGCAATCATAACAGAGAGGAACTGATGGATCCAAATGAAAATAAGAAGACACCAAGTCCTCCTTTTTTCCTCTCCATGTATCATACTCAGTCGTTTACCCATTTATTAAGCTAACAAATAATTAAGCAGCTACTCTATGCCAACAGGAGAAGAGTGGTCCATAGACCAACAAGATTTGTGAGTTCACAGAGCTTTCACAGAGCAGTCACTCCTACAATGACCAGAAATTAGCCGGGAACTGGTCTTTACAGCCTGTAAAGAGGCTTGTATTATTAAGAGATGGGAGTGTATTGCCTGGAAAATTCCATCCAGCTAAGTAGATGGATTTGAAGTTCACCACCCAACTCACCCAGGCCCTCAAATGTCGCAAATGGTAACAGAAAGTTCCATGTCCCCAAGACAGAGGATTTCCCACCTGACACCTAGTACAAAGCCACCTTGGTAACGTCAAAAATCAGCTCCTATCTTCTCCTCTCAGTTTAAACATGTGTCAGATGCAATGGGCACTGTTTTAGATGACCACCAGACAGGGCACCTATCCATGGCCCTAGAAAGAAACAGGCAGGAAGCAGTTCAGAAATTATCCAAACCATGCCTTCATTTCCCAGATGAGAGCTGACTTGAACGAGGAAACTGGGTAAGAAATAGCCTAGACTGAACCACAGGTCTCCCTACCCCATCCTCACTACTACTTTACCCTCCCTGGGGCTCCAATCCAACCTCAATTCTATTTTTAAAGTTGTCTAACAACCTGGAGCTACATTTGATATTCCTACTGAAGTCCGAGACAGAATAATTATTTCTAGCTTTGGAGGATGGTTTGCTATCCTCTCTGCAGCAGAGGTAATTGCATTTTACCAGGCAAACCTTCTGCAGCAGCTCCCCAAAAGGCAAGGGTCAGCAACCTGCGGCCAGTCAGTGCCCACAACTAGTCCCCCTGGCAAAGCCTCAGATGCGCATCATGCCTTTGGAGAGCGCAAATTCAGAATTAAGGTGGCAGACCGAGCCTGCTACCGACATCGACTCAACATCCTCACACTTTATCACCTTGTAATTGCATCTCAGGTGGCTTTCCCTCAGCACCGTCGGTTTCAAAATAAAAATTTTAATTTCAAGGTAGCACTGTAATTTATCACGCCTGTTCCTTTTGTAGAGTAAAAAGCCGTGTAATCTCTCTTCAGGCAAACACGCTCTTGTTGCTGTGATTGGCGATGCCCTCCGTCATGGGGACATGCTCTACCTTAATCAGGTTATAATTAGAAGGTGAGGAGAATGGTGGTGTTTACAAATAGGATTTGAAATGAGGCAGCCACTGTGAGATCTGTCTGGAACTTGTAGCATCTGGCTTCATTCATCCTTCAGAAACAGAAAGGCACTAGGTCATCCATGCCTGTGGCAGAAAAGGAACCCTTCCCTTTAGATCATGACAGGGGGAGGTTGGATGCTAGATGCTGCTAGGTATGCAGTGTAAGGTGTGCAGGGATAATTAATCACAGAGGCTGAAGGAGGTGAAGAGTCCTGCTACTACAATCACCCTTTCAGGAGAGAAAGGTCCCAGAGAGGTGACTGATAGAGGTGGGTTAGTTCCATGAATTTTAAAGCTTTGTTCCCATCCTGCTCCCCATCAGGTGAACTTCTAGATAAGACAGAAGTTCCTGCTGCACACAACACGTGGAAGATTATTTACTGGGGGACTTCCGTGGTGGCCCAGAGGCTAAGATTCTGAGCTCCCAATGCAGGAGGCCTGAATTCCATCCATGGTCAAGGAACTAGATCCCTCACACTGCAACTAAAGATCCTACATATCACAATGGAGATCAAAGATTCAGTGTGCCACAACTAAGACCTGGAGCAGCCAAATACATAAATATATATATATATTTTTTTTTTTTAAAAAGAGTATTTATTGGACATCTTCATACATTTGGAACTGTGCTAGACAGTGTGACCTTATAGGTAAAGACAATGGACAAAACCCCTGCCCTCATTAAGTCAACATTCTGTGAGGCTTAATGAACAAGAAGGCAAGTCGATCAAATGAGAATTACAGATTGTGGTTAGGGCTCCCTGGGAAAGAATGAAGATGATGCAATAGAGAATAACTGGGCAGGGAGTGAAGGGAAGCCATCCCCAAACACGGACAACTTCTTGGAGGCGACGACATCTGAACTGAGACCTGAATGGTGAGGTCAAGCCATGTGAGAAGAGCCACTAGCACCATTCCTGTGTTAAAGGGGGGCAATGTGCTTATTAAGTGCCTAGGACCACACCCAGTTTCAACTACTCCACAGTCCACAAAAACTCTCCACCAGAGACTCTCTGATTTGTGTTTTCTCTCTTTTAATTCTGATAACTCCAAGAGGAAGGTGTAAGTCAGCACCCCCACTTTATAGAAGAAAAACTGAGGCACCAAGAGTCTGACTGACTTTCCTGTAACCAAACATCTGGTAAATGGGGAAGCTGGAACTTGATGGTTCACTGCTGAAATCTGCATTCTTACCTGGTATGATGTTACCTCTCAGGGATGGATCTCAATACAGTATAAAAGTCACAAGATTCAGGGTTATACAGATACCTCTTAAAAGTTAGCAATGAAATCTTAGACATGTCAGCCCATCTCATACTTAGATTTCTCAACTGTGAAGTAACCATAGCAGAAAGCAGATCCAGGTGCCTTACGTAGTATCAGAGTATGCAAGCTCCTTGAGCGAAAAGAATTTCTTCAATTGTAAAGTGGTACCACTGTGAAGAGTCAGAGGAAGATAGCCATCCTCGAGAAGAGCCACTGCTTCATTCGCCATCACTACTGGTGGGCCACAGTCCGTGGGGTTGCCAACAGCTGGACGTGACCGAGTGTGTGCACGTGCACACACAGACACAGAGTTAACATACTTATTTTGATGCCCGAGATGTATGTAGAAACAGATGGAATACCTTCTGCCTGGGTTTTCTCAACTGGCCTTTCAAAGTTTTTGAAGAGAAGGAGACCTCAAAAATCTGCCCATCTTTAAGCCTTTTCCACCTTATGGAAAAGGAATCCCAAGAATCCCATATTTGTTCACTTCTGACCCCACCCATGTCTTTATGTCCAGGTGGCTCCTTGCAAATTACTGAACTGTAGCCAATTATATGAAAATCTGTGAAAAGACGAGGGGTTTTGGTTTGTTGTTGGTTTTTGTTTTTTTTTTAATCTTTCCATCCTCCTGTCAGTACCCATGTGTTTTCTCCTTTGCTTCCTGTCTGTTTCTGCTTCCTTAACTTCCTGTATACTGTCTGCCCCTGTAACAAAGATTCTATGCATTTGTCCCCTCTCCATCAAAACTCATTTTTGGGGACTTTCCTGGTGGTCCAGTGGGTTAAGACTCTGTGTTGTCAATGTAGGGGGCCTGGGTCTGATCCCTGGTCAAGGAAGTAGATCCCACAGGTCACAACTAAGAGTTTGCATGATGCAAAAGACTGGATGCAGCCAAATAAATTAATTAATTTTTTTTAAAAACTCATTTTTCCTGTGTCCAGTGATTCAAGCAAGCTCTACCTAAGTCAAGCGTCATTAACCTCCAGGATCTAATGCCGATGATCTGAGGTAGAACTGATATAATAATAGAAATAAAGTACACAATAAAAGTAATGTGCTTAAATCATCCCCAAACCATCCCCCTCTCTTTGGTTAGTGGAAAGACTGTCTTCCATGAAACCAGTCCCTGGTGCCAAAAAGGTTGGGGGCTGCTGGCCTAAGTGACGGTCAGGTTTCTCTAATGAGCAGATACCATCATCTTCCATCCATCCATACAGCCCTTTAAAGTCTACACAGTTCTGTACACAAATGATCTAAGACAGCATGGCAGTCTTCTGTGTTAGGTAGTCATCCCATTGCAAAGCTGCAGAAATCAAGGTTATGTATTTGAAACCATTTGCTCAACATGACTCAGCTAGTTTGAGACAATCTTGAACTTGAACCAGATCTTGGGATTCCAAGAACAGAGTTCTTTCCACTCTATTATACTGCCTACCAACCAAGTATCAATAAATGAACTTTCCCCCACATGGGAATTTTCAAGATGGCATTCATGAATGTCTAAAACCATAGCAAAATGTTAAGTGTATGATTTTTAAACAGACTTTTGGGGAGAGAAAGTGTCCTTCACTTTAATATTCATCTGATTATGAAAGACATCAAGACTCAAATATTGTTAAAAAGTGCTGTGAATCTAAGTGATGAGGTATTCACTCCCATTTGTCCAGCCCAGGAAGGTAATGAGTCTTATTAACATTCCAGGGAGGTCGACTTCCTCTATTCATCCTTAGCTGGGCTCTGTTATACAACTGCATGCTTAGATTAAAATTGAAAGCTAGGAATAAAATTACTTCTACTCCTATTAAAAAAACTAATTTCCACTTTTTAATCATCACTCTTTAATGTATTTTAAGGCTAGGAGAGGGAAGGGGTCAGAGAGCACAGATCTAAGAGGGGTACTAGAGCTTCATATACAAGTCCAGTAAATTGTCCTTCCTTCCTTTCCCCAATGCTCTCTCAAGGACTTAATAGTTTTCAGAGTTAGCTCTAAGGGATATAAGGATTGTACCCACTGTTAGGGTATAGTGGGGTGGGCAGGGTGGAGAAGGAATAAAGGATGCATTAGTCTGGGTTCTCCCAGAGACAGAACCAATAGAACTGACACACAAATACATACACACATACCCCCACACACATATACATACATACACACATATATACTATATGCACACACAATAGGATATATACATAGAGAGAAAATTTTAAGAAATTTGCTCACACAATAATTGTGGAGGCTGATAAGTCCAAACCTGCAGGGTGGGCTAGCAGGCAGGAGACTCAGAAGAGCTGATGCTGCAGTTCATATATGAAGGCTATCTGCTACAGAATGCCTCCGTGCTTGAGGGAAGTCAGTCTTTTTGTTCCATTAGGACCTTCAGCTGATCAGATGGGGACCACCACATCATGGAGGGCAATCTGCTTTACTCGAAGTCTTCCTAGTTAAAAGTCAATCCCTCCCAGAAATACCCAGAATAATGTCTGACTATCTGGGCACTCTAACTTAGCACATAAAATAAACCATCATAGTCAAATTTTGTCTACCATCTCCCCATCCCCACCTGAGCAAGGACACCTCAATATTGTTTTCTTTTGAAGTTTAAGATTTTGTTTGAAAGTTGATTTTGCTACACAATAGTAAGAATAATCATTTTTAAAGGTTTGATCTAGTGTTTGAAAGGTTGTTGCTGAACCACCATAGACACTGGGATTCTTGGCCTTTGGAGGAGAAGAATTCAATCTGGGGCCAGAGACGAGGCTTGATCGCTCGGACCTTTTGTGTAATAAAGTTTTATTAAAGTATAAAAGAGATAGAGAAAGCTTCTGACATAGACATCAGAAGGGGGATGGAGAGTGCCCCCCCTTGCTAGTATTAGCAATGGAGTTATATGCCTTTTAATTAGTTATTACAATGAATCAAAAGAATGTCTGGAGGTTGTAAAGATCTTACTAGACCCACTCCCATAATTTACATTTTAAAATAACAGGATTAATGCTGGAGAGGGTGTGGAGAAAAGGGAACCCTCTTACACTGTCGGTGGGAAGGCAAACTAGTACAGTCACTATGGAGAACAGTGTGGAGACTCCTTAAAAAACTGGAAATAGAACTGCCATATGACCCAGCAATCCCACTTCAGGGCATACACACCGAGGAAACCAGATCTGAAAGAGACATGTGTACCCCAATGTTCATCGCAGCACTGTTTATAATAGCCAGAACATGGAAGCAACCTAGATGCCCATCAGCAGACGAATGGATAAGGAAGCTGTGGTACATATACACCATGGAATATTACTTAGTCATTAAAAAGAATTCATTTGAATCAGTTCTAATGAGATGGATGAAACTGGAGCCCATTATACAGAGTGAAGTAAGCCAGAAAGATAAACACCAATACAGTATACAATTGCATATATATGGAATTTAGAAAGATGGTAACGATAACCCTATATGCAAGACAGAAAAAGAGACACAGATGTACAGAACAGACTTTTGGACTCTATGGGAAAAGGCAAGGGTGGGATGATCTGACAGAACAGCATCGAAACATGAATATTATCAAGTGTGAAACAGATCACCAGTCCAGGTTGGATGCATGAGACAAGTGCTCTGGGCTGGTGCACTGGGATGACCCAGAGGGATGGGATGGGGAGGGAGGTGGGAGGGGGGATCAGGATGGGGAACACATGTAAATCCATGGCTGATTCATGTCAATGTATGGCAAAAACCACTACAATATTGTAAAGTAATTAGCCTCCAACTAATAAAAATAAATGGAAAAAAAAAAAAAGAACTATCCTATGACCCAGCAATCCCACCCCTGAGCAAGTATCTGGAGAAAAGCATAATTTGAAAAGATACACACACCCAACATTCACTGTAGCATTACTTACGATAGCCAAGACATGGAAACAGCCTAAATGTCCAATATGTATGTATAATGGAATATTAGTCATAAAAAAGAATGAAATAACATCATTTACAGCAACACTGATGGACCTGGAGATTACTATATTAAGTAAGTCAGAGAAAGACAAATATGATATGGCTTATATGTGGAATCTAAAATAATAATGCAAATGAACTTGTTACAAAACAGAAATAGAATTCACGGATGTAGGAAACAGACTATGGTTCCCAACAGGGAAAAGAGGGGTGGGGTAAACTGGGAGATGGGGATTTAAGAGCATTAACTATATATAAAATAGATAACTAATAAGACCCTACTGTATAGCACAGGTGACTCCACTCAATACTCCATAACTATCTCTATGGGAAAAGAATCTTAAAGAAAAAAGTGGATGCATCTGTATGTATAACTGATTCACTTTGCTGTCCACCCGAAACACACACAACATTGTAAATCAACTATAGTCCAATAAAAAGCATTAAAAATCCTTAAATAAAATAAAATAACAGGAGTAGCCAGAAGGTTTTCGGGAAGGAGAAACTGTCCTCAAGCAGGGTACATTTCTGTTGTATGATCCCTAGTACAGAGTTTAAACTGAGTTGTGTAATTGACTAAGACTAAGGAATGCAGAGGGGAAAAGCTTGTCCTTTCCTCCTCCTTGAGAATTCCAGACCCTTCTCTCCTTGGGGACTTCCATGTTTTTCTCAGCCTTCCATGGTTTTCTCATTGATCTAAGGGTAGCATTTAAAAATCATGTCTCTCGCCAAAAAAGCATAAATGACTTCTACCTGTTCCCAAAACCTTGTATCATGCTTCTTGTCCTGCTACTGTTTTCATTCCAACTACATCGAGCTTCTCTGCATACCTTGTTTGCCCCTAGCTCCCTGACACCACAGAGCCTTTGAACATGCTCTTTCCTCTGCTGTGAGCATCTTTCCCTTCCCTTTGTCAAGTTCTTGACTCCTACTCAAATACCTTAAACACCAACTGCTCAGGAAAGCCCTTCTTGATCTCCCTGGCTAGATCAAATTCCCCTATTAGAAGCTTTTATAGTACCATGTATCTCTTATCTATAGCACTTAGAATACTAGCAAATCCACATTTGTTGCTCTAATACATTTACAATGTCAAACACACTCTGTACTCTATTCCCAGTGACTGCCATAGTATTTATATTCAGCAAATATTTGCTGGATAAATAAAGCATGCTGCTCCATGATCAATATAGTTGTGGGTAATTCTGAAGCACAATACTTCCAAAAAATTTCCCTTCCCAATTTGATCATTCTAAGTTCAAATTGTCTATAAAGAAAGACCTTGTTAAGGAATTCCTCCTCTGTTTTTTTCTGCCACTTACAATGCAAGGCGTGGGAAGCAATGCCCCATTGCAAACCACCTTCGGATGCCATGTCCTGACTTCCAGAGGCACTTTGCCCTACTAACACGTGGAGTAGATTCCACATTGCCACAGAAGCAAAATAAATCTTTTGTTCTCACTCTGGGAAATGATCTCATTAATGACATCTGTAGCCCTGCATTACACACAAGCAATTGATTTCAATGCATACAGTATACTGGCTCTCAGGTTTAAAACATCTCCACTTCAGTAGTGATGCTTTTTGCTCTTTCCAAAAGGGGAAAGCTTTGTCTCCAACACTGAGTCCAAGTACTGACTCAACTGAAGCCTTTCTTTGTGACAGTGCAAGTTATCTTAAAAAGATAACTTAGAGCACCCCCACCGGGCACCCATCTCCTTGTCAAACAAAAGCCAAACCACTGAGCTCAGAATTCAAGGCCCTAGGACTAGGCACCAACCTGCTTTGACATCCTCCCTTCCTTGGTGTTACCCTGGTGGCTCAGATGGCAAAGAATCTACCCACAATGTGGGAGATCCGGGTTCGATCCCTGGGTTGGGAAGAGCCCCTGGAGATGGAAATGGCATAGACAGAGGAGCCTGGTGGGCTACAGTCCATAGGGTTGCAAAGAGTTGGACACAACTGAGCAAGGCAGTGCCAAAGAATGCTCAAACCACTGCACAATTGCACTCATCTCATACGCTAGTAAAGTAATGCTCAAAATTCTCCAAGCCAGGCTTCAGCAACACGTGAACCATGAACTTCCAGATGTTCAAGCTGGTTTTAGAAAAGGCAGAGGAACCCGAGATCAAATTGCCAACATCCCCTGGATCATAGAAAAAGCAAGAGAGTTCCAGAAAAAAACATCTATTTCTGCTTTATTGACTATGCCAAAGCCTTTACTGTATGGATCGCAATAAACTCTGGAAAATTCTTAAAGAGAGGGAATACCAGACCATCTGACCTGTCTCTTGAGAAACCTGTATGCAGGTCAGGAAGCAACAGTTAGAAATGTACATGGAACAACAGATTGGTTCCAAATAGGAAAAGGAGTATGTCAAGGCTGTATATTATCACCCTGCTTATTTAACTTCTATGCAGAGTACATCATGAGAAACGCTGGGCTGGAAGAAGCACAAGCTGGAATCAAAATTGCCAGGAGAAATATCAATAACCTCAGATATGCAGATGACACCATCCTTATGGCAGAAAGTGAAGAGGAACTAAAAAGTCTCGATGAAAGTGGAGGAAAGTGAAAAAGTTGGCTTAAAGCTTAATATTCAGAAAACTAAGATTATGGCCTCTGGTCCCATCACTTCATGGGAAATGGATGGGGAAACAGTGGAAACAGTGTCAGACTTTATTTTGGGGGGCTCCAAAATCACTGCAGATTGGTGATTGTAGTCATGAAATTAAAAGACACTTACTCCTTGAAAGGAAAGTTATGACCAACCTGGATAGCATATTTAAAAGCAGAGACATTACTTTGCCAACAAAGGTCCGTCTAGTCAAGGCTATGGTTTTTCCAGTAGTCACATATGGATGTGAGAGTTGGACGGTAAAGAAAGCTGAGCACTGAAGAATTGATGCTTTTGAACTGTGGTGTTGGAAAAGACTCTTGAGAGTCCCTTGGACTGCAAGGAGATCCAACCAGTCCATCCTAAAGGAGATCAGTCCTGGGTGTTCATTGGAAGGACTGATGCTGAAGCTGAAACTCCAATACTTTGTCCACCTCATGTGAAGAGTTGACTCATTGGAAAAGACCCTGATGCTGGGAGGGATTGGGGGCAGGAGAAGAAGGGGACGACAGAGGATGAGATGGCTGGATGGCATCACTGACTCGATAGACATGGGTTTGGGTAGACATTGGGAGTTGGTGATGGACAGGGAGGCCTGGAGTGCTGCACTTCATGGGGTTGCAAAGAGTCGGACATGACTGAGCAACTGAACTTGAATTTGAACTTGGACTTGAGGGTGGGGACTGGTTGCCAGGAGATCCAAACTGGTGATTATTGCTCTTACGTAGTCACTCAGTGTCCTATTCTTGCGACCCCTTGGACTGTATCCCATCAGGCTCCTCTGTCCATGGGATTCTCCAGGCAAGAACACTGGAGTGGGTTGCCATTTCCCTCTCCAGGGATCAAATTCATATCTTCTGCATTGGCAGGCAGATTCTTTACCATCTGAGACACCGGGGAAGCCCCAACCAGGTGATGAGAGGACTGGAAATTTCCTTTCCATCCCCCTGATCTCAGAAGAGAAAAGAGAGCCTGGAGGTTGAATCAATCACCAATAGCCAATGGTATATTCAATCATGCCTATGTAATGAAGCCTCCATAAAAAAACAAAATTATGAGTTTTCCAGAGCTTCTGGGTTGCTGGTTGAATAAGTGGAGATTTGGGGAGAGGGCACACTTTGAGAGGACATGGAAGCTCTACATCCTTATTCCATACCTTGCCTTAGGAATCTCTTCCAACTGGCTGTTTATGAGTTATATATAATAAACCAATGCTCTAGTAAGTAAAATGTCTCCCTACATTTTGTGACTGGTTCTAGCAAATGAATCAAGCTGAAGGAGGTTGTCATTGGAACCTCCAATCTATAGTCAGCAGGTCAGAAGCACAGATGACAACCTGGACTTGTGATTGGACTGAGTTAGGGGAGAGGGCCAGTCATGTAGAATTGAGCCCTTACCCTGGGGGATTCAAAGCTGTCTCCAGGTAGACAGTGACAAATTGAATTGAATTGTAGGACATCCAGCTGATGTCAGAGAACTGCTTGGTGTTGTGGAGAACTCCCACAACATGTTTCTCATTTCAAAGTACTGCAATAATTTTCCAAGTTAACTATTATCTGGGTTTACTGAGTTGGTTAACCTGTGCAGGCCCCCTGACTCAGCCCAAGCCTAAAAAGAAAATAGATAGTATAGAGTTTCAGGAAGTGAGGACATTAGGACTGACTTTTGGGGTGTATCAGCTCATTGGAGGGTTCACATCTTGTGAGAATCTCTCTCTAAATGAAACTCTTCTCACTTTGGCCGATGTCTAAGCTGTGTCCAAGGACTCCTTGAAGTTGAGCACTCTTGTATATTCATTTATGTATATCTCAAAATAACCAACACAAAGCTCTACACACATTGCACATTCAAACAATGAGTGTGTACTGAGCTGATGATGCCCTCCATCGAAACTTCTTTTCCCCTCAGTCCATTCATCCAGTATTTCCCTGCTCAAAGCATATATCAAATCACTGAGATGCCTAATCTTCCTTAAATTCTCAAGCCTCTGTTCAGATATTTGCCTGGGGTTCCTGTTAGCACCGCATGTCTGCTGTTGCTGGTCCCTTTTTCACAACTGAGAAAACCTATGCTGGTTCTACCAAGTGGATGGGACTTACCTTTCCTGCATGATACCAGTTTAATCATAGCTGGGATCTCTAAGGAGACTGCATGTATGTAACCTCTGGTCAGTGGATAGTAGCTCTCTAGAAAACCACAAGGATTCTGCAACTGGCTCAACAGGGAAAAGAGCTGTGATTGATTATTGATGTCTGCCATGGGACATGCAGGGACCACCCTGCATTTGCCACACTTAACCAATAAAGCATGATTCATGCTATGGCATGAGTTTCCCTCACAGTACCCTACAATGTAAGCCTTAAAATAATTTCTGTAAGTATTCCTTTTGGTGTTTAAAAGTTGTTTTTCATTGCTGTCTCCACTGTTTTCTCTGTACAAAAATGTGTGTGGTTGTATGTGTATGTGTTTGGCTTTGTTACATAATAAACTATGAATTTTTCTTTACTGTTTCTGACATATTTATTTTTATCATAAAAATTATCTTATTCCGGTATTACAGAAGCTTACATCCATCATTTTAAGTAATATTTTTAAAGTTATTTTTATATTAAAATTGGAGATCTACCTGGGATTTATTTTGGCGTTAAAAAGTGAAATAGGGAAACACTTTATTTTTTTCCATGTAAAAAATCATCTTTGTATAAATTATTAAATATTTTCCTCCATTAATTTAGGTGGCCTTTTGGATCTAATACTGAATTCTATTACATCTCACTGTTTACCCTGCCGGTTTCTATGCTATTAGTATAATAGCTCATTACTGTGGTTTTATAATACATTTTAATGACTCATAGAACATGTTTTCTCTGTATTTCTCTCATTTTCAGCAATTAAGGGTGATCTTACATGTTTATTCTTTCCAAGAGAATTTGAAACCATTTTTTAAAATTAGGGGGGGTGGGGGAAAGATTTCATGGGAATTTTAATGAATTTTGTCTTTATAGATTACATAAAGGATAATTTAGTTCTTTATAAAATCTTCCCACCCCCACCCAAATAATTATCCTTTAATATTCCAAGGTGTCCTTTGTTATCACTCAGCAAAGTTTTATTCTTATTTTTATTAATACTCAGAGTATTTCTTCTGAAGTTTATACCTAGATAACTTATGCTGTCAACATGACTGAGGAAAAATAATCTTTTATCCAATACCTTCTCTAGCTGATTTCTGTTGATGTTTAAAACAAACATTTTTTGTACATTGTTTTGGTTATTGTACACATTGCTAAATTTACTGTGTCTGGAGTTATTAGTAGATTTTCATTGTTGTTGTTTTATATTAAAAGATCATATGATCATATAATTTCCCTTTTTATTTTGCAAAACCAATTCCTCTTACTTATTTCTCTTGTATAAACACATGGGCTATCACTGTCAGAAAAATGTTCAAAAGCAGAGGAAAGAGTGAACTTTCCCCTGGTCTCACTTCTGAGATAAAGGAAACTTTCTAGTGTTTAAAAGAAAAACCTAGACTCATTATCTGTTATCTATAAGAAATCTACTATAAACATAAAGACTTTAAAAGTTTAACAATAAAAGGATGGAGAAAGATATGCCATGCTAATGCTAATCAAAAGAAAGCTGAAGTAACTATATTAACTTTAAATAATGTAGACTTTAGCCCAAGAAAAATTATACAGGATAAAAGATAGCATTATACATGATTTAAAAGGTCAATTTCGCAAAAAGACATAAAAGTCCTCAATACACCTAACAACAGACCATTAAAATACATGAGAAAAAAGCTTTAGAACTGAAAGAAACAAATCTAATATTATATTTGAAGATTTCAACATCCTTCTTTCAGTAATTAACAGATCTAGCAGGCAGTAAAGTCAGTAAAGATATAGTAACATCCAGTAAACATACACAAAAACAGACCACATTCTAGGCCATAATACACACCTTACCATATTTAAGAGAACAGAAATCACACAAAGTCTGTTCCCAGACCACGTGGAATTAAGCTAGAAATCAATAATACATAGCTGGAAAATCTCCAAATACTTGGAGATTAAACAAAATATCTCTCTCTCTCCTCTTTTTTTTTTTTCTGAACCACAAAACACTTATGAGTGACACATGGATCAAAGAATTCAAGAGAAATTAACAATTATTTGAGCTGAATGAAAATGAAACTGCAACTTATCAAAATCTGTGAGATGTAGTGAAAGCAGTACTTAGAAGAAAATTTATAAAAAGCATATATTACAAAAGAACAAAACTCTAAAATCAATTATTTAAGCTTTTGCTGTAGGAAACTAGAGAAAATTTAAGCCTAAAGCAAGCAGAATAAACAGTAAAAATTAGAGCAGAAATCAGTGAATTTGAAAACAGAAATATAATAAGAAAATCAACAAAACCAGAAGTTAGTCTTTTTAAAGGACCAGTAACATTTATAAATCCCCAGTCAGGCTAACCAAGAAAAATGAGACAAAAAAATTTATAAATATCAGAAATCAAAGAGGGGTTATCCTTAATGAGCTTATGGAAGTTTAAAGGAAAAAAAAGGAGTATTACAAAAATCCTATGCCCAAAAGTTGATAATTTAGATGAAATGGACAAATGCCTTGAAAGGCACATGTTACTAAATTTCACACAAAGCAAAATACATAATTGAAATAGACCTACATCTACCAAAGCAATTGAATAATTAATAGCTTTCTAGAAAATGAAGTACCAGGCCCAGAACATATCACTGGTGAATTCTACCAAATATTTAAGGAAGCAAGAATACCAATTTTCTATAGTCACTTCCAAAAAAAAGAAGAACACAAAATACTTCCAAACTCATTCTATGAGGCCAGCATTACCCTGATACTGAAACTGGGTAAAAACATTTTAAGAAAGGAAAACCACAGGTCAATATCTCTCATGAACATAGACACAAAAATCCTCGAAAAAAATTTTTGCAAATTTAACCCAACAATGCATAAAAAAGATTATGTGTGCAGGATGGTCCAATATTGGGGAAAAAATGTAAACCACCTTATCAACAGGTAAAGCAAAAACTATTTGATTCTACCTATTGACACGCAAAAAAAAAAAAAAAAGAAAAAATCTAATACCCATTCATGTTTAAAAAAATAAAATATAAACTCTCAGTAAACTAGGAGTAAAGAGGAACTTCCCCAGCTTGATGATGAGTATCTACAAAAAGCTATACCTAACAGTGTAAGGGGGCTTCTAGTAGTAAAGAATCCACCTGTCAATGCAGGAGACTCAGGTTTGATCCCGGTTGGGAAGATCCCCTAGAGAAGGGCATAGCTTGCTTGGAGCTTGCCAGTATGCTTGCCTGGAGAATCCCATGGACAGAGGAGTCTGGAGGGCTACTGTCCATAGGGTCACAAAGAGTCAGACATGACTGAAGTGATTTCGCACGCATGCATGCATGTTGTAAAACTGGATGCTTCCCCTGCCAAAATCAGGAACAAAGCAAGGATGTCCTCTTGCACAAATCCTATCAATTATCATACTGTAGGTTCTAGCTAATGTAATAAGACTAGAAAAAAATAAAATGTACACAAATTGAGAAAGAATAAACACTATGTTCATAGATGACATAATAGTATATGTAGAAAATCTCAAGGAATCAATAAAATATTCTTGGAACTAATAAGCAAGTATAACAAAGTCACAGAATACAAGGTTAATATAGAAGTCAGTTGCTGTCCTATATATCGAGAATGAATAAGTAGAGTTCAAAAAAAAAATTAAATATCACTCACAATGGCACTCCAAAAGATGAAATAGTTAGGTCTAGATCTAATTGAACATGTATGGGATCTATAAACTGAAAACTACAAAGTTCTGATGGAAGGTGTCAAGGAAGATCTAAGGAAATAGAGAAATATTTGATGTTCATAGAATGGAAGATTCAATACTGTTAAAATATCAGTTCTTCCCAGTTTGGCCTATATATACAGCACAACAAATTAGCTCTAAAGTCATCAACAAACTGATTCTATAGTGTACACGAAAAGGAGAAACATCTAGAATAGCCAAGGTAATACTGAACTAAAAGAACAAAATTGGAGGCCTGATACTACGTGATGTCAAGACTTGCTAATACAACTAAGGTAATCAAAACAGCATGTTATTTAGGAAAGAATAGACATATAAATCAGTATAATAAAACTGAAAGCCCAGAAAACATGTGTAGTCAATTGATCTTTGATAAATGAGCAAATGGAAATAGAGAAAAAATAGTCTTTTCAACAAACAGGGCTGAAACAATTGGATATCCATAAGCAAAAATGAATGAACCTACACATAGACGATATATTTTCCACAAAAATTAACTTCAAACAGATCATCTGAAACAAAACTATACAACTTCTAGAACATAGGAAACAATCTAGTTAACCACTGGTTTGGCAGTGAGTTTTTAGATAGAATGGACTTCCCTGGTGGCTCAGATGGTAATGCTTCTGCCTACAATGTGGGAGACCCGGGTTCAATCCCTGGGTCAGGAAGATCTCCTGGAAAAGGAAATGGCTACTCACTCCAGTATTCTTGCCTGGAAAATCCCATGAACCTGGTAGGTTACAGTCCATGGGGTCGCAGAGTCAGACATGACTGAGCGACTTCACTTCACTTTTAGATAGAATACAAAAGCATGATACACCAAAGCATGATACAGCAAAGAAAAAACTGATAAATTGGACTTGATTAAAACTTTAAAACTTCTCTACAAAAGAAACTCGAGAGCATCATAAGATAAGCAACAATCTAGGAAAGCATAATGCAAAGCAAAAGCATGAAGGTATTGTATTCAAAATGTACAAAGCAATCTTTCAACTCTACAGTAAGAAAACACACAACCCAATTAACAAATCAACAAAAGATCTGAGCAATTTTCAAAAGGATATATGTGCTACTAACAAATAAGCATGTGAAGGATGTTCAATATCATTTGTCATTAGCGAATTGAAAATTAAAATAATGATATGCCACTGTAGGCCTCCCGTTGCTGTTGTTTAGTTGCTAAGTCATGTATAACTCTTTGGGACCCCATGGAATGTATACCTGCAGGCTCCTCTGTCCATGGGATTCTCCAGGCAAGAATACTGGGGTGGGTTGCCATTTCCTTCTCCAGGGGATCATCCCAACATAGGGATCGAACCCTTGTCTCCTGCATTGGCAGGTGGATTCTTTACAACTGAGACACCAGGGAAGCCCACATTTAGAATGGCTAAAATCCAGAACACTGACAACGCCAAATGCTGATAGGGATGCCAAGTCGTAGGAGCTCTCCTTCATTGTTAGTGGAAAAGCAAAAATAGAATATCTATTTTGGAAGAAAATTTAGCAGGTTCTTAACAAAGCTAAACCTAGTCTAATTATACAACCTGAGAATCAACTGATAAATACTCAACTGATTGAAAACGTACATCCACACAAAAGCCTGGACATTAATGCCTAGAGCATCTTTAGTCATAACCACCCCAAACTGGAAGCAACCATCATGTCCTTCAACAGGTGAATGGGTTAACAAACTATGGTACATTCAACCAGTGGGATACTACTAATCTTCAAAAAAGAATGAGCTAACAAGTCAAAGAAAGATATGGACAAGTCTTAAATGCATACTGCTGAGTGAAGAAGTCAGTCTTAAAAGATCACACCCTATGTGATTCCAATTATACAATAATATGGAGAAGACTACAGGGATGATAAGAAAAAAAATTAGTGGTAGCAGGGGCTCCAGGGAAACTGTAGAAAGCAAAAAAAAAAATTGTATAGTGGGGGGATTTTTTAGGGTGGTGAAAGTATTCCCTGTGATATGGTAAAGGTGGACACATGACATTATGCATTCGTCAAAACCATGCATTTTGGGTTTTATAGCAAAAAGAGACTTATTGTATGAAAATTCCTTTAAAAAAATAATTTAGGAAGTCAGGGAATCCCAGGATGGAATGCAGAATGTTACAAAAGAATCTAAACATATTGCAAATGTATGAAACAATTTCACAAAAGCATTGAGAAGGTAGGCGCTGACCTAAGTAATGTTGGAAAAAAACTTGTCTATAACACTAAAGGTGAAAAGAACTTTATAGAAACACTGTACTCAACTTTCTAATGGGAGTATGGGTTAATAATTCTGATACTGCTATATGCATATGCTGGAGATGATCAGTTAAATAAATGAATGGCAAATGGTGAAAAACAAATTTTTCACTCTTAAGAGTAAGAGGTTACAGGTAAGCAAGCAACAGAATCCATATTATCTTAAACAAAGAAAGCTTATTAGGATTATGTGCTAGTTTACAGAATCAAAAGAAAAATCTGAAAATTAAAGGTTCAGAAACATAGCAATAGGCAAACTATAGGGATCTAGGTAGCAGAAACTAGGGATTCTAGTTAACAGAAACTAGGGGTTAGTCTCTTTAGACCTCGGTCACCCAAACAAAAGAGCACTTTCATTTCTTCCTCTTATATCATTAAATCCTAAGTTCAAATTCCCTGAAGAAAGATCACAACTCATTTGGTTTAGGTCAATGTCTCCTCCAATGCTAGGATCAGAGAAACAGAATAAGGGGGGAAAAATGTATTTCTGGACTAAATTCTCTCTGATTATGGTATATTATTATCTTAATATCCTACAGAACTCTATTAGCTATTATTTTATTTAGAGCTGTTTACATACTTTAATATCCTGAAGAACTCTATTAGCTTTTATTTTATTTGGAGCTGTTTATACACACATATAGGGCTTTCCGGACGGCTCTAGTGGTAAAGAATCCACCTGTCAATGCAGGAGGCAACAGAGATGCTGATTGGATCCCTGGGTCAGGAGGACCTCCTGGAGAGCGGATTGCAACCCACTCCAGTATTCTTGCCTGGAGAATTCCATGGACGGAGGAGCCTGGCGGGCTGCAGTCCTTGGGATCGCCTACACTTTTCACTTTCAATTAAATATAGTTAGGAGGCCAGAAGAGGGAGTTTTCATGCCCCATGTCAATAGCAGAGCCCAACAAGAAGAAAGATTCCTTTCCTGGCACGAACTCAGCTAATGAAACCATGTACCCTGTTTGCTGTCACCCTCCCAACTCCCTTTTCTTTGCTGTAAAAGTGTTCTTCCCTTGCCCTAGAAAACCCATACATGACTCTCCATGATTGCAAACCCTGAATTCTGAATTCAGCAATTCCCTGATGATCCAGAATAAACCCACCTTCGCTGGAGAAATATGTGGCTGTCTGTTTATTTCAGGTCAACAGGAGTAAGAAGTTTCAGACATAGGACTGGGTGAAATGATATCTGGATCCAAACTTCCACTTCTACCACAAGCCAGCTGTCTGATCTTGAGAAAGCCTCTCACGCTCTCTGAACTCCAGCTTCTTCACCTCTCTTTAAAAAGGCAAGCCTCTTTAAAGCGCTTGTCTTCACAAATCTAGGTCTCTTAACTAAACCAAGAGTTTTCAAAGGACTTCGGGAAGCAGAGTGTCCAACCCTATTATGCCAAATGACGTGTTACAAGTACATGATCCATGGGGTCCTAACTAGCTGTAAAATTTCACAATTGGAACATGGTCCTTGCTTCTTAACTGCCTGAACAACTGAGCTAGATTAAAAGGAATTCACATAGTAAAAAATAGAGGAGGAAGAATTAGATTCAAGTTCTGGCACTATATTAACCAGCTCTATCACCATAGATACTTGTCTATTAAATGTTCAACTACTCTGACCCTCACTCACCTCATTTATAAAATAGTCATAACATCACAGATCTCACCAAGCTTAGGTAAGGTAATAAGTAAAAAGTGCTTTATAAACTGTGAAGTGCTATAAAGCATTAGTTCCTATTATTAAATATGCATGCAGCACTGATGCAGCCAATGTCTTGTGTGCTTTATAAGGTGTTAAATTTAATGGAATTGTTAAACTTACTGCCTTTCATTAAATAGGCAGTTACAGGCAGGTCTAAATAGAGAAAGCAAGGGAATAGGTATTTTGCCTGAATTACCTAGGTAATTTCAGCTAAATGACTTTGATGAGTTAAGAAGAGTAAAAATTAAGAGTTTCTGAAGGCTGGGGAAGGACTTCATAACCTGACTACATCTCCTTCCGAACCATTATTTCATAAAATTGAGGCTGAAAGCTACATTACACTTCACACTGAAAAGGAAATAAAACCATGGATTGACACCTGACTAGCACATTAGCACGAGACAAAGTCATTCCTGATGACGAGTATGTCCACTGAGTTTTCACATAAGGTGCTAATCATCCATTTTTAAAGGAAGACGGTAATAAAGAAACATTCTGCTGTTTTCTCCCAATCATAAGACTGTATGAGGAGCTATTATGTAATTCCCAGCCCGCTGACATTAGTGGATACAACTAGTCTATAATCTGATTTCCCCAGACGTAGGCTCAAGAAGATGGATCTGAAAGATTTCTTCCTCCAGCAAAGAATGGTCTACTGATCATCTGAGCAAGCCTGTGTGCTTACTGTCCTCTTTACCTCCTGGGGAAAGCATTCACGATCAACAGTGATAGCAGTTATAAACTGACTGTCCTACTGACAACTGAGACGTTCAGAGTCATGCTTCCTGGAGCCTGGCTCTCTAAACAAAATCCAACCAACTTTCCCAGTGAGGCCAACTGGACTACCATTCAGTCACTCACAAGCTAACCCCAGTGAATTGCTGTCACGGTATATTCCAAGGGGAAACTGAATGCCGTGCTTATTTTTTTTTTATAAACAGAAGTCTTCCTTATACAGTCCATTTTTTTCTTTTTTTTTTTCACATTTTCCACTAGCCACATTTTTTAAAAATTGGAGGATAAGTGTTTTATAATATTGTATGACTTTGTGTTGAAAAGCAATGTGAATCAGCTGAAACTATATATATATATATATATATATATATATATATATATATATATATATATATCTATATCTCCTCCCTCTTGAGCCTCCTTCCTACCCCCTCAATCCCGTGCCTCTAGGTCGCCATAGACCACCAAGCTGAGCTCCATGTTTTATGCAGCAGCTTCCCACTAGCCATCTATTTCACACATGGTAGTGTATATATGTCAGTACTACTCTTAAACTGTCCCATGTTCTTCTTCCTGCTCACTGTCCACAAGTCTATTCTCTATATCTTTGTCTCTATTCCTGCTCTGAAAATAAGTTCATCAGTCTCATTCTTCTAGATTTCATATACGTGTTAATATACAATATTTGCTTTTCTCTTTCTGACTTACTTCACTCTGTATGCCAGCTGAAGTTTCGTCCACATCACTGCAAATGAGCCAATTTCATTCTTTTTGGGGGCTGAATAATATTCCATTGTAAATATGTTCCACAACTTTATCCACACATCTGTTGGACATCTAGTTTGCTTCCATGAACTGGTTATTGTAAACAGGCCTGCAATGAACATTGGTGTTCTACAAAGAACAAAAGAGGATGCTAAAGAGCCAATATCATGATTCGATCTGTGTCCAGGCCATTTAGTTTTATCTTGGTCCAAAAGCATGATCTGTTTACCTGTGTACCTGTATACTTGACTACAAGAGCACTTATCTGTAAGATGGGGGTAGTATAATATACTGGCCACCTGCCTGTGGGTTGAATGGAGACATCCTCCCCACCAAGGAAATGTCTACATCTTAACCCCTGAAACCTATGAATATGACTTTAATTGAGAATAAAGTCTTTGCAGATGTTATTAAATTAATGATCTCAAGATGAAGTCATCCTAGATTGACTGAGTAAACCCTAAACCCAATAACAAATGTCCTTATATTAATCATAGTCAGAAGAAGAGAAGACAGACATACGGAGGAGAAAGCCCTCTAAAGACAAAGCAGAGATTGTAGATACCCAGTGGCAAACCAAGGAAAGCCTAGCTCCTGCAGAAGCTAAAAAGAGGAGGGGTTTTCTCCTGGAAAGCTCAGAGCGAGCCTGAGTCTGCCCACAGGATGAGTTTGGACTTCTGGCCTCCTGGACTATAAGAGAATAAATGTTCTTTGTTTTAAACCACCAAGTTTATTTTGTTTTATTTTGATACTTGCTTTTTAAAAATTTTTTATTTTGTATTAGAGTGTAGCCAATTAACAATGTTCTGATAGTTTAAAGGGAACAGCAAAGGGACTCAGCCATACATACACAGGTATCCACACGTATCCATTTTCCCCCAAACTCCCCTCCCAGCCAGGCTGCCACATAACTTTGAGCAGAGTTCCCTGTGCTGTACCGTAGGTCCTTGTTGGTTGTCCATTTAAAATACAACAGTGTGTGCATGTCCTTCCCAAACTCCTTAACTAGCCCTTTCCCATCCTTCCTCCTCCCCCAGCACCAGTAAGCGCTAAACTACCAAGCTTGTGGTCATTTGTTATGGTATCCACAGGGAACTAATACACTGCCTTAATAGGTTTGTTGCTAGCTGTGAATAAAGAGTTTGCATCAGTTCTGAACTGAGGTAAACTGCCTGGGGAAATCAATCCAAGTTTGAGCTCCTTGGAAACTATTTAGAGTTGAGATAAATGTGAAATAAACTTATATTGGGCTTCTTTGCTCTGAAAGCCTGGTCTGCAGAGCTGTGGGTTGGCAGGCAGACCACAGGCTTGTGTGGCTAGAAATGCATAAAAGGCATAAAAGGCAAACAGAGGCAGCAACTGCTCTTGGTCAATGACCCACAGAAACAGGGTTCTTGTTGTGCATAAGCTTATGCGCCCTTGCAGGTGAGGGGCAAAAGATGCTGTCTTCTTGCATAGTTGCTGGGCCTCCTGATGAGATAAACATGTGGGGCCTCTACTTCATAGTCTGTGTCTTTCTGTACAGTTGAATAAAATAATATTTGATCAAGGTCTACTGCATTTTGTAAACGTGACAGTGAATTCTGACCTGCACTCAGCACTGTACTGTCCTGCTAAAATTAAAAATTGTTTTATGTAAAATAAACAAGAACTGACTGTATAGCCCAGGAAACTACATGTAATATTTTCTAATAACCTAGATGGGAAAAGAATCTCAAAAAGAATAAATATATATATTCAATTAATTGTTGTGAAATTGGAATGACTATTTCTACTTTAGAGATGAAATTTAACACTTAAATAGCCATCCAGTAGTAATTACAAACTGGCTTTTTAATTATAAACCTTATGCCATGCTTCTCCCTAATGACAAGGTTTAATAAGATTAGGTTATCTTATTTTTTTTCAAAATCACAAACTGATATCTGTCAGTTTAATGTATGTTTCCCAGATCTGTTCTGTTTGTATTTATAAACTGCATTAGCTGTCAATTGTCTAAAATTGGGGAATTCCACTTTAAAATCTTAATTTCTACCTGGTAGTTAATAATCACATCTTGCAACCCAGAGCTCACCATCTTAGAATGCGCTGGACCTGAGTAGTAATCATTCCTTTTAGACAAAACCTTCAAATACACCACATCATTCCAAAGTATCAATTACCACCCATCATTTTATACCCAGCCCAAGTAAGACTCAGGTACCCATTATATTTCTTCTTGGCCACTGTAGACTATGAACTGATACAATAACCCTGAGATATTAGTTTTTGCATTTGTGCCACAACAGATTACTACAATTTCAGTGGCTTAAAACAATATCCATTAATTATCTCACAGTTAGAAATCTGGATACAGCATTGCTTATCCTGGTTCTCTGCTCCAGGTTTAACAAGTACAAAATCAGGGTGTAGCAGGGCTGCATGACTTTTGGGAAGCTCTGGAGATGGATCTGCATCCAGCTCATTCAAATTGTTGGCAGAATTCACTTCCCTACTGGAGGAATCAACCTGCCTGACTTTAGTCTCTACTACAAAGCCACAGTCATCAAGATAGTATGGTACTGGCACAAAGACAGAAATACAGATCAGTGGAACAAAATAGAAACCCCAGAGATAAATCCACACACCTATGGACACCTTATCTTTGACAAAGGAGTCAAGAATATACAATAGAGAAAAGACAATCTCTTTAACAAGTGGTACTGGGAAATCTGGTCAACCACTTGTAAAGGAATGAAACTAGAACACTTTCTAACACCATACACAAAAAAAAAACTCTAAATGGATTAAAGATCTAAACATAAGACCAGAAACTATAAAACTCCTAGAGGAGAACATAGGCAAAATACTCTCTGACATAAACCACAGCAGGATCCTCTATGACCCACCTCCCAGAATATTGGAAATAAAAGCAAAAATAAACAAATGGGACCTAATTAAAAGCTTCTGCACAACAAAGGAAACTATAAGCAAGGTGAAAAGACAGCCCTCAGAATGGGAGAAAATAATAGCAAACGAAGCAACAGACAAAGAATTCATCTCAAAAATATACAAGCGACTTCTGCAGCTTAATTCCAAAAAAATAAATGACCCAATCAAAAAATGGGGCAAAGATCTAAACAGACATTTCTCCAAAGAAGACATACAGATGGCTAACAGACACATGAAAAAATGCTCAACATCACTCATTAACAGAGAAATGCAAATCAAAACCACAATGAGGTACCATTTCATGCCAGTCAGAATGGCTGCTATCCAAAAGTCCACAAGCAATAAATGCTGGAGAGGATGTGAAGAAAAGGGAACCCTCTTACACTGTTGGTGGGGATGCAAACTAGTACAGCCACTATGGAGAACAGTGTGGAGATTTTTTAAAAAACTGGAAATAGAACTGCCATATGACCCAGCAATCCCACTGCTGGGCATACACACCGAGGAAACCAGATCTGAAAGAGACACATGTACCCCAGTGTTCATCACAGCACTGTTTATTATAGCCAGGACATGGAAGCAGCCTAGATGCCCATCAGCAGATGAATGGATAAGGAAGCTATGGTACATATACACGATGGAATATTACTTAGCCATTAAAAAGAATGCATTTGAATCAGTTCTAATGAGATGGATGAAACTGGAGCCCATTATACAGAGTGAAGTAAGCCAGAAAGAAAAACACCAATACAGTATACTAACACATATATATGGAATTTAGAAAGATGGTAACAATAACCCTGTATGCGAGATAGCAAGAGAGACACAAATGTATAGAACAGTATTTTGGACTCTGTGGGAGAGGGAGAGGGTGGGATGATATGGGAGAATGGCATTGAAACTGATAAATTATCATATGTGAAATGAATCTCCAGTCCAGGTTCAATGCATGATACAGGGTGCTCATGGCTGGTACACTGGGATGACCCAGAGGGATGGGATGGGGAGGGAGGTGGGAGGGGGGTTCAGGATGGGGAACACATGTACACCCATGGCAGATTCATGTCAATGTATGGCAAAACCAATACAATATTGTAAAGTGAAAAAAATAAATAAATAAAACTGAAAAGAAAAAAAAAAAAGAATTCAGTTCCCTATGGTTTTAGCACTGAGATCCTTATTTCCTTGCTAGCTGTCAGTTATAGGCATTTCTCAGTTCTAGAGGTACTCACATGGCCTGACTCATGGCTCTCCACCTGCACCTGCAAAACTAACAATGGCTGGTCTAGTTCTTCTCAAACCTCACATCTCTCTGACCTCCCTTTCTGCCTCATCTCTCTTCTGCCTTCCTCTTTTTATTTTAAGGGCTCCTGTGGAAGTGACTGAAGCGACCTAACATGCACACATGACTACACTGGGTCCATAGATAATCCAAGAAAATCTTTGCATTTTAAACTCAACTGATTAGCAACTTTGATCTACAAAGTCTATTCACAGCAGTATGTGGATTCATATTTGATTTAATAGCCAGGGGATAGGAATCTTGGGGAAATACCTTTAGAGTTCTGCCTACCATACCTGTTCTAGTCTAACTTTTTCATTTTAAATGAGAAAGCTAAGACCCAGAGAGATGAAGCCAGATGATTCAAGGTTGCATGGGTGAGCACTGAAGAAACTCCAGGGCAGCTCCTGAATTCCTAATCTAGATATGTCATTCAGATAGCTTGCCAGAGTTTGTAAGCAACAACAACAACAACAACAAAAATCCAAATAAACCTCGATAATATTAGTCTACTTTCCTTGTATAAATGAAAAATAAATTATGTAGTATTACCAAGTACCAGTACTCTGAGACCAGCTTTAATGAACAGAACAGCCTATACTGGTCCCAATAATTGCTTACATGCAAATAATTCTTAGTAAAACAGCTTTAAGAAATCTTAGGCAAAGTTTTTAAATGTTTAAAAATGTGCTTATAATAGTAAAATGGAAATATTTTCTACTTCATATGGATATTGGAAGGATTAAGTGAGATAATGCAAAAATTCTTAGCAAAGCAACTGGTCATAGATACCTGTTGTGTTTGCCTGCCAAGAACATACTCTACATCTCAGGGTAACAGAGACCCTGTTGGACCCCACGAATCTTGTACCCTTCAGCCCCTTCTACACCAGTCTTACAAAGACAATCAGTCAAGATCCTTGGCCCATTTGTAAAGAATGAGTGGGCATATTACCAAACCCATGAATCAGAAATCCTCCAAGGAATCTGAATCTTGACTAGAGTAACCCAAAAATTACATTGGAGACTAAACATATTGCCAAAACTGACACATGCAGTAGGACAAATATAAAATAAATTTAACAAAATATGTTCAAGGCCTCTATAAAGAAAATCACAAAAATCTACTGGGAGAAATTAAAGAAGACCCAAAGTAATGGAGAAACATACCATATTCATGAATTGGAAAACTCAGTATTTATAGGATTACGAATCTCTTCAAATCTACCGAAGACTCACTGACATCTTACAAAAATTCCAACAGCCTTTGTATAAATTTACAAGCCAAGTCTCAAACGGATATAAAAGGAACTAGAATATCCAAAGCAATCTTGAAAGAGTGTTGGAGGATCAATTTCAAGGAAAACTTTTGATCTACAAAATTATACTACACTTCAAGATAAATAAATGTATGGCGATGGATGGTCACCAGATTTGTGGTAATCACTCTGGAGTTCATGCAGGTGTTGAACCATAATGTTATATACCTGAAACTTACACAGTAATTTTAAAAATATAGAAATAGATTAATGGAACATAATGTAGAAGTCATAAATGGAGTTACACTTAATCAGTTGATTTCAGTAAGATTGAATCTATGAAGTCAGAATAAATCAAGTATATTCTGCGGATGCCATTTATATAAAATTCAAGAACAGGAAAAACTAATCTCTGATGATAAAAATCAGCAGGTGGTTGCATCTGGGTAGGGAGATTGCTTGGAAGGAAGCAAGAGCCAACATTCTGCAGTGTTGAAAATATTCTCAATCTTGATTGGAGCCATGGTTACCTGAGCAAGCTAATTTTCAAAACTCCTCAAATTGTATACTTAAGATCTGTACATTTTACTGTATGTAAATCAAGTTTTGATAAATAACCATATATTTCTTTTTTAAAGGATGCAGAAGAAGAAACCAATGTCGTTTAAAAGTTATAATAATTTCTATCACAGTATTACTTTATAGCAAACATTTTTAAACTTAAGGCTTAATGACTCTTTTCTTAAACACCATTTTTAGCTTTACATTACTCCCACACTTCATTAATGCCAATTTGATTTTTTTCCTTTTCGTGCTAAACAACTCTCTAGCTCAGCATCGTCTTCCATGACATGCATTATTCAGGCACCGCACCAAATTAGAGAAAGTGGATATTCCTAAACCTGATTACACTGTGTAAAAATAAAGGCCTTACTATTGACTCTAGGAACTATGTGAACAAATTAAACATGGATTAGTAGTGTAGGGGGAAATGGTAGCCACAGTTAGGGCTTAATAAGGTGATGCATGGAGTTCATTAGCATGGAATGGAATTTATCAGAAGAAGTTCTCAGAACATTATTAATTAAACCCCCATCATATAGATGCATTCGATTAATAGTATCCCATTCTGAGTTTAAACATCAACATTAATTAACCCCATAATTGATACATTTCCCAGCCATGTGAGAACATTAATCACATTAATCAAAAAAGATCACAATATTAATGAAAATAAATTGAATAGCAAATGGAAAAGAGACAATGTCATCCTTCAGCCCATCCTATTTTAATTCATTTTTATAAATGGCATTGGGAAAAAAATGCTGGGTATACGATATTACAGAGGAAATCTTTTTTTAATTGAGAAATACATGGGGTTTTTTTTCTGTTTTGTCACTAGTATAATGCATTTCAGCAAGGTACTATAGCTCTCTGCACCTGTTTCTACATCTCTAAAATAATCATACTTGAAAGATCATCTCTAGTTTCTCTTACATCTCTGAATTCTAACTAAGCACTACCCAGCTCATGTTTCACTTATATATACATACCTATGCATGTGTATTTTTGCATATGTATGTGATACTTTTGTAGATTTATACAGGAGTCAGCCAATTTTTCCTGTAAAGAACCATAGAGTAAATATCTGAGACTTTTTAGGTCATATAATCTCTGTTGCAACTATTCAACAGAGACACTGGAGCATGAAAACAGCCAAAGAGAACATGTAAATGGAGGAGCTTACCTATGTTCAAAGAAAACTTAATTTATGCACACAGAAATCCGAATTTTACATAACGTTCATGTGTTATAAAGTAGTCTTTTGTTTTTCAACCATTTAAAGGTGTATATATGTTATATTAATGCATATATATGGAATCTAGAAAGATGGTATAGATGATCTCATTTGCAAAACAAAAATAGAGAGATGTAGAGAACAAATAAATATATGGACATCAATGGAGGAAAGGAGGGTGGGAGGAACTGGGAGATTTGGTTTGATATATATATACTATTGATACTATGTGTAAAATAGATAACTAATGAGAAACTGCTGTTTACTGTCATAAAGAGGTTCACAAATCTAGCCTACCATGTGCTTTTGTAGAATTTGCAAACTAAGACAGGTTTGTACACTTTTATTTTTTTAATGTTTAACTAAACATCTTGTATTGGCATATAGTTGCTTTACAATGCTGTTAGTTTCCGCTTTACAGCTAAGTGAATCAGCTATACCTATACATCTATCCCCTCTTCTCGTATTTCCTTCCCACTTAGGTCACTGCAGAGCTCTGAGCAGGCTTCCCTTCCCTGCTGGCTCAGACAGTAAAGAATCTGCCTGCAATGCAGGAGACCTGGGGTGGGTCCCTGGGTTGGGAAGGTCCCCTGGAGAAGGAAATGGCAATCCGCTCTGGTATTCTTACTTGGGAAATCCCGTGGATGGAGAAACCTGGCAGGCTACGGTCCATGGGATCGCAAAGAGTCAAACACAGCTGAGCGATTAACACTTTCACTTCACTTTATGCCAGTAGTATAGGCAGCACATACACACGAATACATACCTGTCTGTTCAAGCAGATAATTCTGTCTCAAATAATTCATGCAACCACTACAAGGTCCCTTGCAACGTGTAGATGAGACACAAGACCACTTCCACAAAAATAATAACTATCTCTTTGTGTTTTCACACTGTTGCAAATTGAAAGACTGGATCCAATTCTTCACCCTCCACATAGACTCACACTGTGTGTTTCTATCCCTAAAGCTGGGGTGTATTTTTTTTACCCTTTGACTTTGGACTCAGCCCTGTGTCTTGCTTTAGGTGACAAGACATCCGTAAATGTGATGGAAATAGAGACTTGAAATGCACATGTGTAGTTCAGCTTGATCTCTTATGCCAGCGCGTTCTCTTCCCATCAGTATGGGAAGAAAACTCCCCAGCTGGCCCAAACATTCCCCAAAGAGGAAGACACACAGGAAAAGATCAAATCCTGCAGCCTTCTATGTGAAGCAAAGCATCCAACACCACCCAACCACAGATCTGTGAAAACACATTACTTGTGGAGAATGGACTCTAAAAATGAGCTTCAGTAGAAGGAGGGAGGGAGGGGGAAATGACCAATGTTGCCTGTTTCTTGGATAATCAGCATTCTCTCCTCAGGCAGTTAACTTCTGTACTAGGCTGATGAGGTCATCTGACTCCCCAATGTACCACAAGGAGACAGAGCTCACACACTGCGGGGTCACGTCTCCTTCAACCTCAGGAGTGGAAACGAGGAGCTGGAAAGTTGAAAGTGTGTGGCAAATAGGCCTGACTTTGTGGAGGGAGCCAGAGAGGAGAACCCAGAACTCCCAGGTAAGTGACATCTTGTCCCAGAGAGATGTCTCAGCTGGCCTGGACCAATAAACCCACCATAGTTTCCATCTCCATCAATGCCTGTCAACTCAAACCTCAGATATGCCCACAGTTTGACTTCAAAACCCTCAAAGCTGACATCTGCAATACCCAACGTGGACAGGTCTTTAATAAATACACAATCTGACCTATGAATTTGCCTATGAATTTGGTCCTGGCTTTTAGACTTTTTAAGAGAGAGAGAAAGAGAAAGAGAGAAAGAACAAGAGGAAGGAATGAAAGAGGGAGGGAGAGGGGGAAAAGAGACAGAGGAAGAAAGAGGAAGGGTGGGAGGGAGGGAGAAGGAGAATATTCAACAGATCAGATGTATGTTCTGCAAAGCCTGAAATACATATTATCTGAGGCTTTACACAGTCTTCTGACCACTGGCCTAGTCAATGAACAGCCCGCACCCTTGTAGACCTAGATAATCCCTAGAGGATTTGCTAGACAATGTTTATGAAAGAAAGCCATCTTCCTTTTGGTGGATTTTCAAGTTTCGGATAATTTTCTTGACAGTATCTTCCATTGTCCTACCAGAACCGCTGTGAGTGTCAGTTTAGCTAATAAAGCAGTTAGTAACCTCTAGAAGGCCATGCATGTATAAAGTGGTGTCATGCCTTCAGTGAAAGGTTGATGGTTTTCAGAAGTAATCCTTCAGGGTCTGACAAGGTTGCCCAAGGTTGATTCTCCAAAGATAACTAGAATCTGGAAGTAAGATGTGTTCACCTCCATGGGGAGTTTCAATCCCATTCTCATAAATGAGAAAAACTACTCTTCCGTCCTTCAGGACTGGCTCATAAATCATTAAGAATATTGGACCTTTGACTGAATTTTTACTTCTTTTTTTTTTTAAACTACTCAACTACTTTCAACACAACAGCACTGTCCTGCCTCCCCCAACAGCCCAATTACAATGTATCATAACCACCCTGGTATATTAAACTTTTATTCATGTAGACCAAGACTTCCTGAAGCTACTAATATGTTTTCTAAAAAATGAGGGTGATTAATAAAATTAAGCAACTCTTTCTGGTTGCCTGCTCCAAAAGAAAACTCCTACTGATAATATATGAAAATCTATTCCAGCTTTCTGAAATACACCATTTATCTCCATTAGTTCATTTACTGGTATCTATTGACCTCCCACTGGGTATGAAACATCCTGCCACATATTTTTGCAGATGGAAAAGTAAGAAGATTTCATCCATGTCCCTGAGAAGATTAAAATCTATTTAGAGAAATGTAGAGCATATAGCCACAAGGGCAAACCCAAGAAATGCAAAATCCAAAGGCTGGTAGCATCCACGGCGTGATGTCCTCGTGTTTGGACTCAGAATAGTGTAAGTGTAAAATTCCAGGAAGTAGTCAAAGAGAGGTTGCCCGTTTTATAAGAATCTTCACAAACATTTGGTACTATTATGAAAAACCCAAGTATTTCACATAAAAGAGAGTTGGCATGGGTTTTCTTGGAAAGGTCCGATGCACGGACAGACCTGGATCCTCATTGTCATGCGGCAACAATCAACGTAATAGATTCTTCCTTCTCAGAGGGTGAATGAGAAGAACAGAAACATGGGAGCTTGTTAGAAATAGGAAATCTCAGCCCTCTCCCCTCATCCCAAAACTACAGCCCCACAGACAAACTAAACCCCCAAGCACAGGAAAGTGTTAAGAAACACGGAGCAATAGCTGCATTATTTACAACATTCAGGACAAGGAAGCAATGTAAACGTCCCTTAGCAGAGGAATGGATAAAGAAGATGTGGTTATATATGCAATGGAATAAATAAATATATACTCAGCTATAAAAAAAAAATAATGAAATAATGCCATCTGCAGCAAGATAGATAGACCTAGAGATTGTCGTATTGAGAGAAGTAAGTCAGTAAGAGAAAGACAAATACCATATGATGTTGTTTATTTGTGGACTCAAAAAAAGAGGTTTAAACTTATTTACAAAATAGAAGCAGAGTCACAATTGTAGAGAACAAACTTATGGTTACCAGGGGAAAGAGTGGGAGGGATAAATTGGGATACTGGGATTAATATATATCCACTACTATGTATAAAGTAGACAACTAATGAGAACCTGCCGCATAGCACAGGGAACTCTACTCAATACTCTAGTAGTCTACGTGAGAAAAGAATCTAAAACACAGTGGGTACGTGAATACGGATAACTGATTCACTTTGCTATACAGTGGAAATTACATTGTAAATCAATTCTACTCCAACAATAATTAAAAAAAAAAAAAAAGAGGAAGCACTGAGCTAGACCTGGTCAAGGTCAGTAGATAGATGTGGTTTCTAGCTGCTCTAGTCTTCACCCCTCTATTTTCCCTCACATCTGGTCTTTACTTATTTATATTACCTGCCTAGCCCAGATAAATATTCCAGTTTTCAGCCCTAATCCACACCCCTTGGTCTACCAAGCAAAGTCTTCCAGAACTGCATTTCAAAACCTGCTCTCACTGCTTCCTAGCCCAACACTTTCTATTCCACTCTCACTCTCTAATACATCTGTCTACCTGTCACTTTGCCCATCACTTCTTTCACCTTAAACACCCTCCTCTGAGGGCACCAGGCCTGACTCAGAGCAGGAATTTGGTAAGTGGTTGTTTTGTTCATCCATTTACTTATTCACATTTGAAGGCATGTTCATAGACACAGTTCTCATTCCTAATTAATGGGATTCTTCTAATGTCTATTTTGCTCATATCTGTGGGCTTCCTGGTGGCTCAGATGGTAAAGAATCTGCCTGCAATGCAGGAGACCGGGGTTTGATCCCTGGGTTGGGAAGATCCCCTCGAGAAGGGAATGGCAACCCTCTCTAGCATTTGTACCCCTACCCCCAGAACAGAGCCAGGCATATAGTAGGCATTCAGTGATGAAATTACAAAAGTAGAAACAAACACACCAGTAAGTGAAGGAATGTCGTATTAAAGCCAGAACTTCAGGCCACAAATATTTATTACCCATCAGGTACTGTGCTAGACCCTGAGGGTGTAAGGCAAATAAGATATTGTCCCTATTCTCGGTGAGTTCTCAGTACATCCGAAGAGCCTAACAAATAAGCCATAATTGCAACACAAGGGACTCTGAGCAATAAGAGAAGAGTAGCTATAATCTATTGCTTTAATAATGCTGCATAACAAACAACCACAAAACCTCAGTGGCACGTTACAATTATTACCTTTTGTTCATGAATCCAGGGTGATCAGCTAGGCAGCTTTGTTATTCTTGGCTGGACTTAATTATAGACTGAGTTGACTGGAGGTCAGATGCTCTTGGCTAGAATGACTGGCTCATAAAACCATTTTCCCTCGGGATGGGGAATACATGTAACTCCATGGCTGATTCATGTCAATGTATGACAAAACCCACTGAAATGTTGTGAAGTAATTAGCCTCCAACTAATAAAAAAAAAAAAAAGAAAGAAAGAAAGAAAAAAAAAAAAAAACATTTTCCCAGGAAAAGAATCTAGTTTTGCACCAAAGAAGACATCTGTGACATTGTTTCACAATATATGAACTATCACCCCTGCCATGTATGTTCACCTAGCAACACTTCTGGGTGATGCCATTGGCTTTGAACCCTAGAACAGGCTGCAGACATGGCATGAGATGGTTTGAAAGATGTGGTTCAGTGCTATGCTGGACTTCATGAGACTTGCGCCAACTGGAGCTGACCTTCAAAGGAATCCTAGTAGAAATGTGGCGAATACTTATCATTTCATTGTGGAATGACTCAGAACCAACAGAAACACTCAATAGCTTTGTCAAATCTGTCTTTATACCATGTCTGCTAACAGATCATTGGCCAAAGAAAGTCACATGATAAATCCGGAAGCAAAGGATAAGCAAATAGAACACCTTTGTGATGGGAGTGATAGGAGTAAAGTAGGATAATTAAATAGTTTAAAAATCCCACTAGGGGATTAAAGAGAGAAGGGGGATTTTTAAGGGAGGTCAAGAGACTGTTGTAAGCTAAAGATCACTCAAGGAAAGAATCCAATAACCTAGCAATAATGTACACCAACTTGAAGGAAGACCAGGTTCATTCAAGTGCCAGGCACATTGAACCATAAGCCTTGATAGTCAAAACACAAGACAACGGATAAGAATCTTGTTACATGAGGTTAATGGTCCTTGAAGAGAACCAATTTTTTCATGTAGCCAAGACAGCGATGTAGGTGAAAGGGGAAAGGAACTAGGTAAAATGGGACATTATACTGAAACCTGAGATGAATTACCATATTTCAGTGTATGCTACTATCATTTTGCTAATGTACATATGATTCAAATAGTGCCATGACAGTCCCAGTTAGACCATAGAGAGTTAAAGGGGGAACTAATGATGTCAGCCTTGACATCTATCCAAACGTGAGGAAGGAGGTGGTTTACTCCCCTCCTCACTGTTTCTTGGATTATAAAAATGTAGCCCCCTTTGTTCTGCGGGCTGTGTTCCCTGGCCTGCCTGCTTGGGTCTCTCACAAGCCTCCTATGCTAACTCACTCTTGGTCTATCACTTTGTCTCACTCTGAGTTATTTCTGCATGAAGAAAAAAAGAAACTGAGCATCAGTAAGTCCCGAGGCCCAAGTGAGTGGGTTGGAGTCTCCTCTTAAGTCAGGGTTTGGGGGTTCAAGTCCCTACCACAGTGCCATCCAAGGAGGATGGTGACTGCAGGAGGAGCTTTGAAGTCACATGGCAAAGGTCATGGATATCAGGGAGGAGGAAGAACTGGTCCATTTTTGTTATTGACTACAGGGAGTGTGAAAAAGTGCTAGAGGCAGGAGCTTAAAGTCTAAACACAGGAGAGTGATTTGGGAAGCTTTTCCATTCCACAATCCCAAGATCATTTTTTTTTCTAAACACTGCCTAACCCAGAAAGAACACTGCCATTCAAAGCCATACAAAATAGCAAAATCAGTATAGCTTTTCAGTGTCTCAGGTTCTGTGCTGGGCACTCCACATGCCCTCACTCAGCTCTCCTGCTAACCACTCTAATCCGAGTATGACTACTCCAGTTATAGAAGACGCCTAAGGGTCAGAGAAGTTCCATAACCTGCTCGAGTCTGCACAGCCAAGACTCCAGCCAGGATTGCAGCACTCTAGAATCTTTGCTCCCACTCAGCTACATCACAGAGGCGATTGTGAAGAGACACTGTGCCATGGTTTTCGCCTCTAGAACATTTCTGGCCAAACGTGGAGTGTCAAGAATTAAAATTTCACTAGGGGTAAATTACAGCACAGGCCAGCCATGAAATTGCAGTTGTATATTTCTAGCGCCCTTGTATGCTAACAGACAAGGCCTATTGGTTTTCCTTTTCCTGCGTTATTGAATTTTGAAATTGCTTCCTTGGTTCAAAAAGTTCCGATGCCTTTTGTGTCGTGTCAGTCACAAAACAAATTCAAGTAATCCCGAAGATGCTAATAATCAAACATCAACCAAAGAAAAGGGCTGTGTGTTTTCATTCTGCGAGGGATGCATTTCTAATGAAACCGCTTCACGTCTCAAGTTTGAAATCCATAGCCTGAGTATTCCTTTTATCACTTACCCTGTTCTGGGTGGTTCATTGCCAGCCTTTGCTCAAGATACAGAAAAGGAAGAAAGCAAGTACATCCACCAGAGCCTTTAGGGTCCCTTGATGCTTACTTGCCATCAGAGAAAACATTCTTCCCCTAAAAGACTGAATTCTCACATGGTACAACCCATTTACTCTCTCTCCTGAAATATGCAATTTTCCATCTGTTCCAGGAATTGGCACCCATCCATGTCTGGCATGGAGTAAAAAGCTCAAACCATCAAATAAAGACTTGCCTCAGCAATTCTTTCAAATTCCCCAGTGGAACTTCTAAAATGGCCCACTTTTCAAAGTGGCACAACAAGCAATGAGCCATTTAGTGATTCAGCTGGAAACACAAAGCCCGGGCTATTTATCCTCAAGAATTTCCAGAAGGTTAAAAACAAAAACAAACAAAAAAAAATCCCAGTAAGGAGGGAAGAAAAAGATAATTTTTTTCTTACGATCTACCTCAAGGATGGCAAAAGGCTTCACCTCATGTGACAACTTCAGTCAAATAGGAGTTCTGCCTGAACTGCTGGATTGAGAGGAATGTTAAAATCAGACCTGGATGTAATGGGCAATGTGCCATGATCAGTTAGTAATGTTTGCACATATAATGATGAGTAGAAGCCTATATGACATCCTGCATTCCTTCTTCCAAAAATTAGAGTTGGTCAAAAGTTCATTCATCTGGAGTTATCTAGTATGTTTTATTGTATATGGACAATTGAAAAGTATCTTTTAATGCCCAGCATAACTGGGGCTTCTCTGGTGGCTCAGTGGTAAAGAGTTCGCCTGCGATGCAGGAGATGTGGGTTTGATCCCTGGGTCAGGAAGATCCCCTGGAGAAGGAAATAGCAACCCACTCCAGTATTCTTGCCTGGGAAATCCCATGGAGAGAGGAGCCTGGTGGGCTACAGTCCACGGCGTCACAAGAGTCAGACACGACTTAGAGACTACACCACCACCACAGCTGATGGCATTAAAGAAATTACAGTACATATCAGCAGCTTTCCACAATGGGCCCTACTCAGAAAAGTGATGGAGGGTTTTCTCTAGACAACTATGTAAGAAACCTATAACGTGCTCACATCCTTATTGCTCACATCCAAGCTCCATAAAATTGGCTTCACCCAACTGGATTTCTCTTTAAAAATAAATAGTTCTTTCCTATTCTCACCCCACAGTTTAGAAATTGAGTGCCATAAAATGACTGTGTAGCCATGTCTTTCTGCAGCCCCAGAATCCAATCAGTGGCTTTTTGCTAGACACGGTCAGACAATACTGACAGCCTAGTTCAATAAAAACAATATAACACAGCTATGTCTCTAAGGACAGCATCAGATCATTAGGTAGAAATTAACTGCATTTCTTGTCTGGTACCTCGTTAAAGCTCAAAAATAATAGTTGTTCTGGCTAGTTAGCACTATTGTATATCTTTGAGTACCACCTGGAGTGACTTGGTAAGAGAAACAACCTTATTGATTGATACCAGCAGACCTGGGAACAAATGATGCTTTGTTCATTAAAGAAAGGCTGGAGTGCATGGTGACATGCCTGCTGTCAGGGGAACCAGACAGTTCTTGCCTTAATCGACATCTAAGTAAGATATGCTGAGAAGCCCCCGATGTCTCTCTTCTCTCCTTTCTTCCTTTCTTGTGTTCTTTACTTTCCTTTTTACTTTTCTCAACTTTTTTTCTTTCACCTTTCGTCTTTTCCTTCCTTTTAAAAAAAAAAAAAAAAAAAAAACTTCTTTGCTTTCTTTCCTTCCTCTCATCTTTCTACACCAATTAACCTATTTCCAGCCACCGAAACCATAAGTTTTGAGTTTAACATGTATCAAGAGTGCCTCTTGGAACTTCCCTGATGACCCAGTGGTTAAAATTCTACACTTCCACTGATCGGCGTGTGGGTTTGATCACTGGTCAAGGAAGTAAGATCCTACATGCTGCATGGCATGACCAAAAAACAAAAATGTGCTTTATGACTCAGGGAACTCAAACCGGGACTCTGTAACAACCTAGAGAGGTGGAATGCGGAGGGAGATAGGAGGGAGACTCAAGAGGGAGGAGACATATGCATACCTATGGCTGATTCATGTTGGGGTTTGGCAGAAACCCACACAATGTAGTAAGCAATTATCCTTCAATTAAAAATAAATAAATTTAATTTAAAAAATTGTATAACAGTGAAGCTGATCAACAAGACAGCTCTCAGATCCTTTTCAGAGAAGCGCTTTGCCACTGGCTGGGGAGAGATACGGAGTAAAAGGAGGCAGAGTGGACCATCCAGGTTCCTCCTCGCTGGTGATGCCTCCATTGCTGAAACAGAGTGTGAGAAAAGTCTGGTTTCCACAGTCTTAAAGCTTCATCCCAAATTAGGTGATAAACTGTGGCTCAAGGAAGATTCAGAAGGAAAGTAACTTTCATCCACATTCTATTTCTTTTTTAAATAGAATTTGGTGGAAATGTCATGCCATCCCTTGGCTGCACTAATGGCAGCCTCTTGCCAGCTTGTAGAGCACCATGGGCTGCCCACTCAGTAAACAAACCCAAACAGAGAGGGCTAAGGGGTCTCCTTCAACCTGCAGTTTAGACCAGTGGTTGGGGACTACCCTAAGCGGTCTAGTGGTTAAGACTGTGCTTCCAGTGCAGGGGGTGTGCGTTCAACCCCTGGTCATGGAACTAGAATTTCACACAGCAAGCGACATGGCTAAAATACTATTTTAATTAAAATAAAAACACAATAAACCAGCGGTAGGTCATGGCTGAGTCTCACAGCATAAGATTTACTGGAGTCCACAACGCACATCAGCCCCTCCCTCTGGCAAGGCCCCCATCTCCTTTTCTCCCTGGATGCTAGTCCCTGCAAGCCTTGTCGGGCTTCCTCGAGAGAAAGATTGAGGCTTGAAACCCAGATGTGCTTAAGTTATTCTTTAAAGATCACCTTTATCAAGGATTTAGACACACCAACATTGTTGCAAAAGTGAATCCCTTTTGATTTTTCACAGCAAACTTCTGAGGTGAGAACCGTTGCTGTTGCAATGTAACAGGTGTGGAAACTGTGGCCTCAATGTGTATGTTTATTCGCCTGAGATCACACAAGCAGAAGTGAGGTCACACAACTTCAAACAAAGCACCGAGCTCCAAAGCCCGTGTTCTTGGTCCCTACACTTCACTGACTTCCTTAAAAAGCTTACAAAAGAGTCTGTACAGACTAGCCGGTACCCATCCTCCCAGGCACAGCTCAAGTTTCCTTTTCTGTGATGTCTTTTCTATTGACCCACCTGCGTGACTCCTCACAGAGTATGGATTAGCAGGGGTTTCTATTTGTACTGAATTTTCACTTTCTAACCATCTTCTCTGTTTCCCAACTAAACCATGAACTCTTTGAGGGTCAAAACACTTCCCTGCACTTCATATACTTGTCCAAAAAGCATAGAGTTTCTCCAGCCTGGCATCTCAGAGTCACCCGGGGGCCTCGTTCAAATACAGACGGCTGACCCCTAACCTTGACTACTGCAACATTCTCTCCAGGAAGGGTCCCGGCATCTTCGTAAGTTCCCCTGAGGCAAAGCCAGGCATGGAAACCACTTCACTACGGTATCTGAAACAGGTTTACAAATTAGAGTTTTCTCAGGGTGTATACCCAGTAGTGGGATGGCTGGGTCATAAGGTAGCTCTGTTTTTTGTTTTTTAGGGAATCTCCATATTGTCATACTGTTCTCCATAGTGGCTGTATCAACTTACATTCTCAACAGCGTGTATGTGGAATGTTAAAAAAAAAGTATAGATGAACCTGTTTGCAGGGCAGACATAGAGACTTGGACGTAGAGAATGGACATGTGAACAGAGCAGGGAAGGAGAGGATGGGATGAGCTGGGAGACTGGGACTGACATATATGTACTGCCATATGTCAAATAGATAGCTACTGAGGCCTGCTGTACAGAACTTGGAGCTCAGCCTGATGCTCTGTGACGACCTGGAGGAGAGGGATGCGGGTGGGAGGGAGGTCCAGGAGGGAAGGGATATATGTGTACACATGGCCAATTCGCCTCCTTGTATAGTAGAAACAAAAGAGACCCAGGACAGTACTAGCCCTTGAGTGAAGAGGCAGAGCCTGGCCCGACAGAAGGTCACACTCACACACACACATCCCAGGCAAAGCTAAACTGTACTGAGTGCTGCCACAGAATTGCATGCACGATGCTCTCTAAAGAAGAGGAAATTGGGAAGGCTGCTCCAAGGAGGTTACCCTGGTGGAAGGATGAATACCTGTTATAAAGAGTGGGACTGGGGATGAGTTTGGGGAAAGACCCAAGAATATGTATGAAAACAAAAAGAGGCAATCAAAAATATCTGGGACTTTTAAAAAACTCAAATAACCCTTAAATGCCATTCATAGGGAACTATTTATAAACAATAAAATAAGCTACACAGTGGAATACTACACAGATGGAAAAAATGAATGCAATAGAATTATATATGCTAATCTAAAATAATCTCCAAGAAACAGTATTTTTTTTTAAAGCAAAGTCCAGAGCCCTGTGAATTGTATAATCCCATTAGTGCTGAAGAAAAAAATCAGGCATGGGAGGTGAGAAGACTGTGCATACACACACATTCACAAAAGCTTTGCCTAAATAAGAATACTTCTGAAAATAAAAATGAAATACACTGGAAAGAGTGATTGAGGATAGGCGGCAAAAGAAAGAATGTCTTACAATGTGTTCTTTTCATACCGAGATGCTAATGTGTGCATATTAATTCTTTGTTTAAAAAATGGGTTAAGTATTTTTAATTAATTTTTATGGGAGTATAGTTGATTTACAATGTTGAGCTAGTTTCTGTTGTACAACAAAGTAAATCAGAGCTATACACATACACATGCCCACTCTTTTTAGATTCTTTTCCCACATAGCTCAGTACAGAGTAATTGAGTACAGTTCCCTGTGCTATACAGTATGATCTTATTAATTATCTATTTTATATGTTGCAGTGTGTATATATCAATTCCAAGCTCCCAATTTATCCCTCCTGCCTTCTTCCCCTTTGGTAACCATAAATTTGTTTTCTACATCTGTGACTTGATTTCAAAGTATTTTAAATGTATGCCGTTGGAGGTCAAATAAAGGGAAAACAAACACCATGTAACAAATTGTTCCTTCCTCTTAGAAAGTGTCCCATCACTAGGGGGCCCAAATAGAACCTTGTCAGCTGCCAGGCCAGAGGATGCAGGCAAGGGAATGAGATGGATTCAAGGATTGATGTTAGCTGGATGAGATGCCCTTCTGGGTACCAAAGTCCGGAGGCTCTCAGACTCCACATGTGAACATCTGCAGGCAGAGCTTGTATCACCGAATTCAATGAAAGGAGCCCATTATTTAGTACTCCATGAAGTCACTGAGTCCAAAACTCATTAAAACGTCTACATTCTGAAAGTCTACAAATAATGGAACTGCACTTAACCAAGATTTAAATAAAGTTAAATTTGTGTCAGCAAACACACTATGGGTCGGAACCACTACTTTCAACACAGTCGGGCAGCATCTACTACAAATATTTTTTCTCGCATAGGCTACTCCTTGGTTCTGTTGAAAGTGGCTTGCCCATTGCCCCTGACCACCTCCTTCCAGCCCAGGGAGCAGTCATCTTCTCCTTATGCTCACCTCCACGGCAGCACAGCCTTTGTGATATGATCATTTAACTTTCTCAGGAAATTTCCTTCAAGCTCCTCATTATCGGAAAAGAAATTTTCTCCACTGCCTGCAACCCACTGGTGGGTGTAATTCAAGGCATTATGCCTTACCACCAGGAGGGTGAATGAGGGCGGGAACATTAATCAAATTTGGAAACGATAAAGAAACTGTGGGTTCCGAGTGAATCGGTATGTGATTAGCAGCCCACATGATCAGATTTAAAATATGAACACCAGAGCGCCCTGTGGCTAACCTGCAAGGTTAAAGTACCAAACCCAGCACCCCGTCCCCTGCCCTGGGCTGTGGCAGCAAATACCATCTCCAAAGGCATTATGTCAGTGTCATTGATTTACTGGTTGTATTTCCTGTCTATCATGAACTTCGGTTTTTCAGAAAACTATAAATTGATGAATGTGGGATCACTGACTCAATGGACATGAATTTGAGCAAACTCCAGGAGATCGTAAAGGACAGGGAAGCCTGGTGTGCTGCAGTTCATGGAGTCACAAAAAGTCAGACACAATTTAGCGGCTGAACAACAACAATGTGGAAAGTCCCTAACATGGCACCAAGGGTTTGGGGGTTTCATGAGTACATTTCATGATCAATGAATGTTTCTTGAGCAACTACCATATACAACAGACATTCAGAGACACGTAGCTGATGTTTCATTGTTCTATGTGATACTTCTCCAACTATGGGCTTCTCACACTTTTTACCCTAGTGGAAATATTCTCCTATCTTTCAAGATTCTCCTCCTCCTTCAAGGCACAGCTGAATCCTGCCTCTTTCAACAGTATTGCTGAGTCCCTGATATCTTTCTCCTTTGAGATCTCACAGTGCTTTGTATGCTCTTGAGAGTATATTCCATGAATGTCATGATATAATAGTTCCCTGTATTTATTCCTTTTTCTCCTTCCCAGAGGGGAGGATCCTGATTGCTTGATCAGGATCTCTGCCAATGGAGTGCCCAGCAAAGAGCCTTAGAAACAGCAAGCTCTCAAACTTTTTCAAGTAAAGAAGAGAAATTAACGGACTTCCTTGGTGGTCCTGTGGTTAAGAATCCATCCGCCAATGTAGGGGACAAAGGTTCGATCCCTGGTCAAGGAAGATCCCACATGCTGTGGGGCAACTAAGCCCACGTGTTGCAACTACTGAGCCTGCACTCTGGAGCCCGTGCTCTGCAACAACAGATGCCACTCCTGTGAGAAGCCCACGCACCACAGTGATGAGTCGCCCCTGCTCACTTCCCCACTAGACAAAGCCCTTCCACAGCAACAAAAATAAATAGATAAATTAAAAAAGAAAATTAACAGTCAGAAAACTAAAAAAAAAGAAAGAAATTACCATGAGATTTTTGTAGAGAACTGAATAGTGGCCCCCAAAATATATGTCTGCCTAGAACCTGGGAATGTGCTTATTTGGGAGAAGGGTCTTTGCGATTAAGTGAAGGATCTCAAGGCAAAATCATGCTGAAGTAACCACATGAGCCCTAATCCAATGACACAAATTCTTCTAACAGACAGAAATGAAGGCTGAGATGCAGAAAAGGAGGAGGCCCTGTGAAGGCCCACGAGAACACAAAGGCAGGAGCTAGAGTAATACTGAGACAAACCAAAGAATGCTTGGAGTCACCAAAGCTGAATGAGGCCAGGAAGAATTCTTTCCAAGAACTATTTGTAGAGAACATGACCCTGCCAACACCTTGATCTCTAACTTCTGTCTTAAAAAAAAACTGTGAGAGAATACATTTCTGTTGTTTTAAGACTCCAAGTTTCTGGTAATTTGCTACAATAGCAATAGGAAGTGAACACAGAGTTTCTGGCTTTAAAGCAAATAGTTGGAGGGGAAACTGGCAGATTTTGTAGAAGGATAGCCAAACATAAAAAGACAACAGTAAAATCCGGGGTTACTAGGTGCTATGTGAGTTGCACAGATTTCAGATACAGGTATTCATTCATTCTGTAAAACTCAGTTAATTGCCTCTTAGGCTCCAGGCTCTGGGAACACAGCAGTGAACAAGGTGGGGCTGCTCCCAGCCTCACAGAAACTGGGAAGAAACCTCAAAGTCCAACAGCCCCGCCAAGCCTAGGTGGGTGATAGAAAGCAATTCAGAGGGTTCTGATAAAATGATAGCCAAAAACTCACTCAGTTTCCCACTTATGATAAAACAAGGAAACAGACAAATACTTATTTACTTAAAAAAAAAAAAATAGCAGCACGACCATGATGATAAATTACAGCAACACTCAGGTTTCATTTGGTGGCATAGTAGGGGGAAGTGGGGACTGCTGCAAAGCAGAGACATACCCGTACTAAAGGACAACTTCCTCTCCAGTCTCAGCTACTGTCATGTGGAAATGGCAGCACAGTGTTAGGCTTCCTATTTTTAAGAGGAATCAGAAATCTAGGTTTTTGACTGCCTTGTCCTTTGAATGAAGGCTCAAACATTTAAAAAATGACAAACTGGAAAATAGACTAGTGCACAGAATCAAGCCATCATGCCTCTAGCACCTTTGGCTCAGATATTAAATGAGTCCAAAAGAAGACTAGCTCTCTCTGAATTGTACCAAAGAATGCACAGAACCTGGTAGACCTGACATGAACCCTGAGAAGTAGGAATGTTCTTGACAAAGAGAGGGAGAATATTCCAGTCTGGGGGAGTTTCTCATTGAATGTGAACCTATAATCAAAGATCACCAAGGTATTTCAAACCCCTAGCTGGGTCATAAAGATAGGAATGCATGGCAATGTTGCCAGATAAAGAAGACACAGATGAATAAAAGGTTTAAAAAAAAAAAAAAGCTGGTAAAGAGAAATAAAGGAGCCTTCCTCTTTAAACTCTGTGCTTATGTAAATCAGGTGGAAGAGAAGAGGTTCCTGAATCTTTTCATGCTCACACATATTCAGAGGGAAAAAAAAGTTTCTGCTGATGATTTTATGGGAATTCTAAAATTCAGATACATCTTGGAGAGAGAAGGAAAAAGAGGAGAGTAGTTGACAAAGCTAAAGATCATGTGTACATTCGTTTATTTATAGTATGGAGCATCCGCTAAGAGCCAGCAGTTATTTTAGGAGCTGAGGATGGAGCCCTGAATAAAGTAGGCAAACCCCCATCTTAAGAGAGACTCTGAGTCTCCCTTCCAGTGAAGGAAGACAGGTATCAAATAAGCATATAAATACATAATGTGTCAGTTGCGCCAGCCATGGGACTTTCTGGGGAAGAGTTTCAGGCAGAGGGAACAGCAAGTACAAAGGTCCTGGGGTGAGAGCTACAGCAGCATGTTTGAGGAATCATGTAGGAGGCAGAATCCTCCTCCCTTCTCTGATTACTCCCATGACTGTGCACTGGGTTGGCCAAAAAGTTCATTTGGGTTTTTCCATAACATCTTCCTAAAAAAGCCAAATTAAACTTATGGCCAGCCCAATATGTTAAAGTAATTCTACCACTGACATTAAGATTACTAATCAAAAAAAATTACTAAACAAATTTGGCCTTCACTGAGGATTATCTAAGTGGACCTAACCTAGTCACACGAATATTCCAGAAGCAGAGAGTTTTCTCTGGCTGGATGCAGGAGGGGGAGTCAGAGAGATTCAAAGCATGACAAGGATCCAAGGCACCCTTGCTGGCTTGGAGATGGAGGAAAGCATGTGGCAAGGAATCTGGGTGGCCTCCAGGAGCTAAGACTGGCTCTCCCTTGACAGCCAGCAAGGAAGCTGGGACCTCAGTCCTATAACCACAAGGAACTGAATTCCGCCAGTAAGTGGAATGAATTCTGGAGTAAACCTTTCCCCAGAGCCCCCAGACAGAAGTCCAGCACACAAGCTGATTTTAGCCTAAGCTGAAAATGTGGTTGAGCCCACCTGTAGTTCTGATCTACGAAAACATGAGCTAACAATACATGGCATGGGTGTTGGGGGTTTGAGGTGCTACCATTGTAGTAACTGATGATGCTTCAACAGAAATCCAACAGAAAGAGCAAGGGCAGGGGTGGAGTTAACAAACAGGACTGTTGAGAAGATGAAGTCTGAGAGAGAGCTGGAGGCTAGAAAATGCAAAGCTTTGTGGGCCTTGGTCAGTCCACTAAATTTCAGACAAATAAGATGGAGCACAGCTTGGAGGGTTTAAGCAGAGGAAACATGACCTTGACTTGATCCTGAGAGTTCAGTACTGCTTGATGAACTGATACCCAGAGAAAGAACTCCACTGATAGAGTTCCCAAGGAGCTCCAGAGGCACTGGTACATACTTGATTATAAAATATTCAGAAGAAGCTAGCAAAACAAATGGAGAACAGGCGGAGAGTTTGGGAGATGGAGCATATCAAAAACAGCATTTAAGATATGCCAACAACTGAGAAGAGTGAATCCATCAAGAGAGATTACATGAGGCAGCCTGAAAGGCAAGCATGCTTCCCACTTTCCTCAGTTCCCACATGCACTGGAGAAAATGCTTTTGGTCCACACATTTCTCTAACAGACATATCTGTGCTGTATAGATTCAGCCTCAGGAATATCTCAAGTTTGCCCCTATGCCACTCTAGTAAATGATTAATGTATGATTAAACCTGATGATTAGCCATGGCCAGGAATTGGATAGCGAATAGTCAGAGACTCGGGGGAGGGCACCTTTTATTAGCAGTCGAGTGCTTGACAGCAACTGCCTCCCAGAGGGAACTGGGGGATTGGAAAGATGACTAAGGAGCCCCATGGTGGGAAAAATTAAACCATAGACCCATGAGATAATAACAGCAATAGAGAAACAGGCAAAGCTTCCCACGCACACGCACCAAGTCAGAAATACCTCAGGTATAATTAAACCCTTCTCCAGAATTTAGCACCTTTTTGTTAGAAGAATCTTTCTTGCAGTCCTCAGCATTCTGTTGCCTTGGCAGAAACCCTATCTCTTGACATTTGAGAGGTTTCTGTATCCTTTTTCAAATAACAGCACTGGCGAGAATGCTTTTGAAAATATGGTTTGTAGCCATGGATGACTTTACTGTTGAGTGTGTATACTCCCATCCCACCTGACCCCAGGCACAATCTGTTCATTCCCTCTATCTGCCTTATCTACTTTTGCACCCCCATTTCACCACAATCCTGGGACTGACCAGGTCTTTGGGGCCTGATTGTACAGGGTGCTGTGAGATCTTCATGTCTCATGGAGCTGGGGGAGGATACCTTTGTGTGTCCACTGTCAGGACTGGCGACCTGTCCTCAACCCCGGCTCCTGGGAAGCGTGGTTTCCTAAAGCAGGCTGAGCTTCCTCGATTTGGGGATGGCGACTTACGCTGTCTTGACTCATGTCTGATCAATTTTATCCCCACTGCCAATTTACCCTGCATTTCTATTCTTGCCTGTATTTGCTTTCTCCTGGTTACCTGCTCTCCCTGTTTAAGATCCACGTGTCAGCTACAAACTGGCAATTGCCAAGAGCACTTGCCAGCGACTGAGCAACAACAAGGGCATTTGCCATCTGCCTCTGAGGAAACCGAACCCTGGGCTGCTGCAGCTGCTGACCTTCAACACCCACTGAGAGGAATTCAGGGTAGAGAGTGAGGCACTCTGCTCCAGGAAACTGGTGGAGCAGATATATTTCCAGGAACTGATTTCATGATCCCAATCCTTGCATCTCTTCGTAACTAGAAAAGCACTAAACCCCTTTATGGTAACATCAGCCCCCCATGACTAGCAGAAAAGCTTTTGTAAAGTAAACGCTTGATTGCATTGAACTCCACCCTCACCAAATTCTTCTTTCTTTTTTAATTGAAGGATAATTGCTTTACAGCATCTTCTGGTTGTCTGTCATACATCAACAAGAATCAGCCATAGGTACACCCATGTCGCCTCCCTCTTGAACTTTTCTCCCATCTCTCTCCCCATCCCACCCTTCTAGATTGTCACAGAGTCCCTGTTTGAGTTCCCTGAGTCACAGAGCAAATTCCCACATACTGACCCTTGCCACCACCTCTTTGGAGCAGTTTATTGGAGCTATCTGAGGTGCTGTCTCCCGGGGTGGTGTTCAATTTGCCCTAAATAAAACTGAACTCGAAACTCTCACGTTACACATCTTTTTAGGTGACAACATTGGATCAGAGCCTAATGCTATTGGAACCAACTATAACTGGGAATTCTCTAAATTATGAAAACTCAACATTCAATCACAAAGGGGGATGGTGATTATTTGGAAGATAACACCTATAAAGCATCGTGGAGGGAGTTGGCACATGACACTGGCTGAACGAACATGAGCTGTGTTTAGCAGGAAAGCTGGTAAAGAGGGGAAAAATATAAGGATGAAACTCAGAGACAGTGTTCCGGGAGGAGAGGAACCTTAGGCTGTGCAAATAGAATTTCAGAATCCTACTTACATGCATGGGGCTGTCCTGGTGGCTCCGTGGTAAAGATTCTGTCTGCAGTGCAGGAGATGCCGGTTCGATCCCTGGGTTGGGAAGATCCCCTGGAGGAGGACATGGCAACCCACTCCAGTATTCTTGCCTGGAAAATCCCACGGACAGAGGAGTCTGGTGGGCTACAGTCCATTGGGTCACTAAAGAGTCGGAAAAGACTTAATGACTAAACAAGAACTGACGTACAGAAGGCCATGTGTAGTAGACCCAGTTTCATGAGCATGGGTTCAGTCCTATAGCCATGGAAACAGAGACTGTGGCACTTGGGAGCTTACTGAAAGCTGTACGAGGGTGGGCATTCTCTGTTTGAAAATCGAGAGATGCAAAACTCACTTGAATCCTATTTTAGCTTTCTGTGTCACAGTGATGACAGTTACAATGTCTTTATTCAATGACTATATATTGAGTGTGCCCATGTGGTACATGCAGAAGGCAGTAGGGAAATAAACAGTTACTATGCACCCGTCATAAAGAAGTCACTACAGCCAAAAGCATGGTGTGAGTAACTGGAAGGTGTTTTTCAGATACAGTGATCCCAGAAGGTCTTCTTGAAAAGGCAGCTTGTGAATGGAGATTTGAGACAAATGAGAATTTATCAAGCAACAACAGGACTTCTCTGGTGGTCCAGTGGCTAAGACTCTGGGCTGCCAATGAAGGGGGTTCAGGTTTGATCCCTGGTCAGGAAACTAGACCTCATATGCCACAAGTAAAGGTCCCACATGCTGCCACAAAGATTGAAGGTCCCACATGCCACAATTAAGATCCAGTACAGTCAAATAAATATTTGTTTAAAAAAAAAAAAAAAAAGCAATGGATGGGAGTAAGGGAGAAGGAGGATCTCAGATGGGAAAAATGGTAGTAATCTTTTACTGTGTTCTGAGTTGCTATATGCCAGCCCCAGACACATCACTGCATGTGACCCTGAAACTCAGAGAGAAAGGCACATTTTTCTCCCTAGGAAATAACTGAGGCTCCAAGAGCTCAAATCCATCACCCAAGGCAAGTGGCAGCATTGACTAAAATTGCATCACATTAGCATCTAGCTCTGATGCACAGCCTTGTTTTGGAAACCCTGGTCCAGAGCAAGGCATGGACCAGACTAGTAAGAACAGAAAGATGTGGCTTCCGGGCCAGGGGGAAGACCAGAGACCACCATGATTGATTCAAATAATTTTCTTAGAGAGAAGTAATGATAGACATCATGTTCCAAGTGATGGTTTTGTGCCAGATACCATGCTAAACCTTCCACAAGCACCATTCATGGTCTCCTCCCAACACCTCCTAAGAGGAAGCACTGTAATCCCTGCTATGTGGATGAAGAAAGGGAGGTGACACCCACCTCCCTAACTTCTCCCCTTCTCCCTCCTCACCATGTCCCACACAGACCCAAGCAGAAGCTAGGATTTCAACCTGGAAATAGGGACTGCAGAGATGAGGGATACAGTGGAACTTTCAACCATGTCATATGAGCACTTAATTAAAACTAGGTTAACCTGGAGAAGAAGATGTTTTTCTGGAACTCTCTTGTTTTTTCAATGATCCAATGGATGTTGGAAATTTGATCTCTGGTTCTTCTGCCTTTTTAAAATACAGCTTGAACATCTGGAAGTTCACGGTTCACATATTGCTGAAGCCTGACTTGGAGAATTTTGAGCATTACTTTACTAGCATGTGAGATGAGTGCAATTGTGTGGTAGTTTGAGCATTCTTTGGCACTGCCTTTCTTTGGTTTGTAATGAAAACTGACCTTCTCCAGTCCTGTGGTCACTGCTGAGTTTTCCAAATTTGCTGGCATATTAAGTGCAGCACTTTCACAGCATCATCTTTTACGATTTGAAAGAGCTCAACTGGAATTCCACCACCACCACTACCTTTGTTTGTAGTGATGCTTCCTAAAGCCCACTTGACTTCGCATTCCAAGATGTCTGGCTCTAGGTGAGTGTTCACACCATCATGGTTATCTGGGTCATGAAGATCTTTTTTGTATAGTTCTTCTGTGTATTCTTGCCACCTCTTCTTAATGTCTTCTGCCAAAGCCTTTGACTGTGTGGATCACAACAAACTGTGGAAAATTATTAAAGAGATGGGAATACGGACCACCTGACCTGCCTCCTGAGAAATCTGTATGCAGGTCAAGAAGCAACAGTTAGAACTGGACAAGAAACAACAGACTGGTTCCAAATCAGGAAAGGGGTACGCCAAGGCTGCATATTATCACCCTGCTTATTTAACTTATATGCAGAGTACATCATGAGAAATGTTGGGCTGGATGAAGCACAAGCTGGAATCAAGATTGCCAGGAGAAATATCAATAACCTCAGATATGCAGATGATACCACCCTTATGGCAGAAAGTGAAGAACTAAAGAACCTCTTGATGAAAGTGAAAGAGGAGAGTGAAAAAGTTGGCTTAAAGCTCAACATTCAGAAAACTAAGATCATGGCATCTGGTCCCATCACTTCATGGAAAGTAAATGGGGAAACAATGGAAACAGTGACAGGCTTTATTTTGGGGGGGCTCCAAAATCACTGCAGGTGGTGACTGCAATCATGAAATTAAAAGATGCTTGCTCCTTGGAAGAAAAGTTATGACCAACCTAGATAGCATTTTAAAAAGCAGAGACATTACTTTGCTGACAAAGGTCCATCTAGTCAAAGCTATGGTCTTTCCAGTAGTCAGGAATGGATGTGAGATTTGGACTAGAAAGAAAGCTGAGCACCAAAGAATTGATGCTTTTGAACTGTGGTGTTGGAGAAGATTCTTGAGAGTCGCTTGGACAGCAAGAGATCCAAAGAGTCCATCCTAAAGGAGATCAGTCCTGGGTGTTCATTGGAAGGACTGATGTTGCAGCTGAAACTCCAGTACTTTGGCCACCTGATGCGAAGAGCTGACTCATTTGAAAAGACCCTGATGCTGGGAAAGATTGAGGGCAGGAGGAGAAGGGGATGACTGAGGATGAGATGGTTGGATGGCATCACCGACTCAATGGACATGAGTTTGAGTAAGCTCCAGGAGTTGGTGATGGACAGGGAAGCCTGGCGTGCTGCAGTCCATGGGGTCATAAAGAGTTGGACATGACTGAGTGACTGAACTGAACTGAACCTGGAGAAAAGAAGAATGCAAGAGACACCCACATCATGTATACAAAAGTCTTTCTTTTTTGGAAGCTGAACTATATTTGTTGACCCCAGAATGCAGAACTCTAGACATTGGGTGCACTGAAGCTTCCAGTACACCTTCCCGCTCCCCTTACCAGACCTCTCATCTCACGCCCAGGGTGGTGGGACTATTGGCTGCCAGGTTCTCACGGTGGCACCCTTCTGGGGACAATACGCACTGCCGATGGTCCCCAAAGCCACTGAGTATATGCTCTGTCCCAGTCACACTATTTGGACTCAAGTTTTTTTAATTTTTCATTGGAGGATGATCGCTTTACAATTTTGTATTGGTTTCTGCCATACATCAACATCAATCAGCCATAGGTACACATATGTCCCCACCCTCTTGAAGCTCACTCCCACCTCCCACCCCATCTCACCCCTCTAGGTTAAGCACCAGTTTGAGCTACCTGCCTCATTCAGCAAATTCCCACTGCCTGTTTTACATACATTAGTGAGTATGTTTCCATGATACTCTGTTCATTCATCCCAGCCTCTCCTTCCCCTACTGTGTCCACAGTGTGTTCTCTAGGTCTACATCTTCTTTCTTGTCCAGCTGGACGCCAGTTTTCACACGCACAATGACCATCGAAAATCCAGGGCTCCCCCCTCCCCCCGTACAGCTCTAAATCAGAACTAAAAGTGTCAAAGACTGCAACTTAGAGATGAAACAAATGCCCTAATATCCTGATTTTCTCCAGCAGAAAGACACAAAAACCAAAAAAGGACATACCAAATATAACACCTGGGAAATTATGAATCTGGAGTTTCTCCCTGCTGGTAATTTTTACATCCCTGAGGCTTTCCTTCACTTGGATAATTTACAGGTCAATGGTTTCCTTTCTCTTCACACACCTCATGCTTGCCTCCTCACTTTAATCAGGGAAAGATGGAGGCAAAAGCAAAGCTGTCTGAGCAAAAAGCAGTGGTGAAAAGCACTAGACCAAGATCAAATATTTACGCTGCGGCAAACTAGCTAACTGATTGTGATATCAAAGGATAGTAAATCATTTTTAAAAAGGGAGAAAAAGCAATCAATGTGAACAGTATAATTTGCCTTTCATCAGGTGCCGATTTCTTTTTTCTGGTGTTCATCTAACAGTGATCGTTTCTGACTTTCTTTTGTCTCGTTTAAAAATACATTTCATGTCCCTCCCCCCAGGCAGTCAGATGTGCAGTGTTTTAAACGAGGCATTGTGAAGGAGACATCGAATTTCATATTTTGTACCCTGTGAAAAGGAACACATGTACTTCTCTGTCGCCCCTGTCTCTTTTTCAGTGGTTCCTGCTGTTGTTACGTGACTGAGAAATTGATTGAACTTGGAGACCAGAGCACTTCAAAGAACAACCACGTTCAAATTACAGATTTCAGCAAATGAGACTTATGCAAAATTAACAGTAGTCAAATAGCCAGTATTTCTCATCTGTAGCTCCCCCTACCCCCCTCTACCAAGCCCAAGTGGGCAGCAGGCAATAAATGTAGGTAACAAAAGAAATGTAGAGAACAGGTAATGTAGATTACAAGAGAAAAATGATAATGATAATCTGACATCTCTGCCATTAATATTTTCTAAAAATCTGCTCTTTCAGTATTTTAAACAGTACCACCCATCTCGTTGCATTTTTTAAAAATTTTATCACTTCAATTATAAATTCTTCAACAAGGTCATACTTAGAAAATAAATTGCCTGAAGGGCAATTTCCAGTGAAAATGACCTGATTCTTACAGAAAGGAATTTGGTTTTTCTGATTTTTTAATGTATTTATAAAAGCTATATCAAGATTTAATTCACATACCACACAATTCATCCATTTTAAGTATACAATTCAATGGTTTTTACTATATTCAGAGTTGATTTATTTATTTATTTTAGTAACCTGTCTTGAGTAATTCTGTTGTTTTTAAATTGGTCTTTTTGGAGAGACTACCCTAAAGAATTTTGAACCTCATGAACTCTCAACTCAAAGAATCAAATACTGTTTTTCTCCTGCCTTGTGGCTTCTTTGTAAATTTTTATTATTACTTTCGGAAGAATTCATTCCACCAGCTGAAACCCTCTATGCCTAATGTCAGTACAGCAGTAGTTTAATTAGATTATGAAGAGAAGAAGACATCTTCACTCTGAAAAGCATAGTTGGGCTTCGCTACCAGAAAATAAAATCTTTGTTTCCCTCAGCTTCCCTTACAGACATTTCTGAGCTCAGCTCACTGCAGGCTGATCTTTGTGACTTCACATTTGCTCAAGGCAGGTGATTTACCAGCAGTAGCACCAACATAAATTAATAAAGGAAAAATCTGTATAAAATATCAATGAACCAAGGTTTACTTTACACACTGTGCTATTATGTGTGTGTGTTTGTGTTTTGCATACACACATCACACACACATTCAGTCATTCAAAGCATGGCTCATAAGTTTGATTGTGTTATGGTTTCCTTTTATAAGAGAGAGAATTAAACTTGAACACTTACTGTTCCTTCAATTCCTATACATCATTCCTTCTCACTCTAGGTTTCCTGCACCTCTTAGAGAGGTGGAACCCATGAACCTGTATTTTATACAAACTTTCCAGGTGACTCTGATGGCCCAACATTGAGAAAGCGAGGCTCCTCTGCCACATGCCGAAGACAAGATATTCAAAGCAAGCAGTGAATGGCTTCATGGCTGATACTCAGGGAGACTGATGCACTGGAGTTGAATCCCAAACTACTATTGTCTGAATGTTTGTTTCCTACTGAAACTCATATGTTAAAATCCTAACTCTGAAGGCAACGGTATTAGGAGCTGGGGTCTTTGTTGTCAGTTAGGACATGAGGGTGGGGCCCTCGTGAAAGGGATTAGTGCCCTTATAAGAGAACCCAGAGAGGCCCCTCACAGCTTCCACCATGTGAGAATGCAGTGAAAAGTCACCACCTATGGACCAGGAAAAAAACTTCCACCAGAACCCAACCACACTGGTACCTGATCTCAGATTTCCAGCTGCCAGACCTGTGAGAAATAAGTTTCTGTTGTTATATGCCATCCAGCTGTGGTAATTTGTGATAGCAACCCCCAAAGACTAAGACACTAACACAACTTCAGGAAATTCAGAGCACCAGCAGGTAACAGGGATACCTGTCCAATTCATACACTGGAAGCTGTCACCCCTCTTTTAGGCTGGCCCTCTGCCGCTGGACTTCTAAGAGAGATGAAGAAGTGCATTTGTCAAAGATGACCTATGACTCTCCAACCTGGAAACCAGGCAGGCTGGCACGTTCTTCAACCACAGAGCAGAGTTGATGCTGATGGCTTTGGAGGCTGGGTCATCACAGGTGAGGGAGCTTCCGCCCCAGGTCTAATGACCCTGAGGCTCCCATGCTTTGAGGAAGCCACACCAGTTCCAGGCACCACACATGTGCAGGAATGAGCCTTCAGCAGAGTCCAGGCCCTGCATTTCCATCACCACCAACCTTTGATTCTTCCCAACTGAGATTCCAACATCCTGGAACACCAACGTGCCATAGAAAGGAGACTATACCTTGTCTGCTTTCCTGACCCACAGAATCCATGGGTATAAATCACTATGTGTAACAGTAATTTATTACACTTCAGAGGGCCCAGAGCAAGGGAATGGAATACCAAATGACTTATGAACATGATGAGAGCCAACAAATTCTATCAAAGCCTGGAGAACAGGATGTTGTCAGCCAGGCCAAGTACACTGTTCTAAAATCACCAGATTCGGGCTGCTTTCCTCTCTGGTCTAAACAGTACTTCAAGCCCATGGGATCACTCCCAAACAGAAACTGCAGCACAGAAAGAATCAGCAAGCAGCAATAATGGCTTTAATCTCTCGTGTTGGCTGCCAGAAGCCCTGTGAGGGTATATCTGGATATGCCCTGCTCCATGGGGAGAGTATGATTTCCTCAATGGTCTGAACATCAACAGAACCCAGGGCTTGCTGAACCCACACAGCAAGGAATGGGACAGGAACTCTTGCAGGCACAACTGGGCTCCAAGGAAAAGGGTAACCTGATGCCCTTTACTGTTTTCCCCTGAGAAGAAATTGTGAGGCTGTGGTGCTACCCAGTCACTGCTCTCTGGGGCCTTTTGGGGGGATATAAAACACAAGCTTCTTCCTAATATGTATAGTAACACACTACCAATAGTCCTACCAATGAATATTCAAGGTTGATTCCCTTTAGGATTGACTACCATCATTGTGCTTCCCTGGTGGCTCAGAGGGTAAAATGCCTGCCTGCAAGGCAGGACACCTGGGTTCAATCCCTGGATCAGGAAGATCCCCTGGAGAAGGCAATGGCACCCCACTCCAGTACTCTTGCCTGGAAAATCCCATGGACTGAGAAGCCTGGCAGACTACAGTCCATGGGATAGCAAAGAGTCGGACATGACTGAGCAATTTCACTTTCACTTTCTTTTTCACCATCATTTAACCCCTGCCAGATGGACTGGGATAAACCATTCCTCCTTAACAGCCCCCAAAACAGCAAGACTATTCCCCTCTTTCAAGAAGTAAACAGCTCCGAACAATTATCTACCACTGTTCTGAGAACTGAGTAGTGATCTTGCTCCATCTCAGATAAAATACCTGTCCCTAATCTTCCATGGTGGCTCAGTGCTGAAGAATCAGCCTGCCAATGCAGGAGACTCAAGTTCGATCCCTGGGTTGGGAAGATCTCCAGAAGGAAATGGCAACCCACTCCAGTTATTCTTCCCAGGAAAACCCCATGGACATAGGAGCCTGGCGAGCTGTCGTCCATAGGGTTGCAAAGGGGTCGGACACAATTTAGCGACTAAACAACAGCAACAATCTAAGGACAGCAACTACGTTTTTTGAGTTTCTGATCTATTCTCTCCCCTGCTGGATCTGTTGGAATCATAGGGAAAGAATTCTGGGGTAGATTACTGATGTCTGAAAGGGATGGGAGAACAAAACATAGACCATAGATTTGCTGTCCTGTGTCTAAACTGAAATGAGATAGAAGGCCCTATTTTAAAACAGGATTACTACAAAAATCGCCACAAAAGTCAGTCATAAATGAGAAGGGAAAATGTAAACAAATGCTGGTTTTTTAAAAATATTGTTCTTTTTACACCACCAACACTCAAGGAAAGAAAAAAAAATGTGCAAAGTGAGTCCATTTTAGTACACTCCCAGATCCTGCTACTGATTCTAGTGGGATTAGAGTTAATAAACCTCTGAGATGGAAGATTGAGTTGAAGTTGCTGGCAATCCCACTTCATTTCATTACAGATAATATGTACTCCCCAAAAGTAACTTTATTATTCTTCTGACATCTTTTATCTAATTCAGAAATGGGCAGTTCTAGCCATGAGACATGTATGCTGCATGCCAATATATTCTGAAGCTGGGCAACCGCCTCAGTGTGGGTTGTGCATGAAACAGGATCTGACTTGGCTCTGCTCTGTTTTAGTGCCACCTGCAGGTCAAGAACAGCCTAGAGTTGCTGACCTCAGTCCCTGAGCACGCAAGTCTCCAGAATGAGCAACAAACCTGGATGTTGTGTATGCGTGCCTCCTCACTCGTGAGTGTGTGCATGCTGTCGCCCAGTGTGACCTATGGACTGTAGCCCACCAGGTTCTTCTGTCCGTGGGATTCTCCAGGCAAGAGTACTGGAGTGGATTGCCAGTTCCCTCTCCAAGAGATCCTCCTGACCCAGGGGTTGAACCTGGGTCTCTTGCACTGCGAGCAGATTCTTTATCACCTGAGCTACCAGGGAGGCTCTTGACCTGGATGTTAGATGAGTGCTTTCCAACCACATTTTCTGTGGCAATGATGTTCTATAATCTTTCTATCAAATAAGATACCCCCATGTGCTTATGGAGCACTCATTGTGTGGCTAATGCCACTGAAAAATATTAATACATTAAAATTTATTAACATAAATTTAAGTAGCCACAGGGTGAGTTTTGTCTAGTGATTTAATTTCTCCAACCCTCAGTTTGACAGATCTCCCAAATCCATCCACTTCTCCTTGTTTCTCTGCCAGCCCTCTCCTCCTCTAATGCAAACTATTCTGGCTGTTCCTACCCAGGATAGACACCATGGCCTTCTTACCGAGTCCAAACTCGCTCTGCTTGCTATTCAACAGGCCAGTGAATCTGCGAGACGAGGGTTGAGGCAAGGAAAACGACTTTATTCAGAAAGCAATCTGACCAAGAAGATGGCAGGCTAGTGTCTGAAAATAATCATTGGAATCTGGATGCCAGATTCTTTTACAAATCAGAGATGGGGGAGGGATGGAGGAGTGGAGAGAAAGCAAAGTAAAAAGACCATCAGTCTTGCAAACATCTCCTGGAAAGGCAAGCCTCGGGCAGGAGATGTGTTAATTTCTTCCTTCCTGCCATCCACAGGTGGACAGGGTTCTGAACAAAGGCACTTTAGCTTAACAGTCAGGCAAAGGGGCAGGATTCTCTGAGGCAAACCATTCTGTATGATTATAACAACAAAAGCAATGAAAAGCAAGTCAAAGAAACTGTTCCAACATAGAGTCAGAACTGGTTTCCTCCCTGCCACAACAGCCTCCTAATTAACCTCCTTGCTGAGCGCGGATGGTGAGCACTAATAAAAATAAAAATTGAACTAAAAAATATCTGTCAATGACTTCTCAATGCTTTCCAAATGAAGCACAATCATCAAATTGGCCAGTTGATAAAGTCCTGTGTGGTTTTCTCTGTCCTACTTTCCCAGCCAAAATCTCATGTTGAGGCCCTTTTCATCTGGGTTTCAGCCAATCTGACCTGTCCTTGTCCCTTAAAACTCTAGGCCCCTGCCTGCCCCAGAGATTTTGTACATTCTTCCTTTCCCATTCCTTGCCCTCCCTCACCTTCCCCCTCACTCTCTGCCATATTCACCCTTGCACATCCTTTAAAACTCAATTCAAACAGTACTCCTCCAGGAAAGACTCCAAGACTTTGGTTTCAGCCATGCCCAGACTTCTGGGATCTTAGTTCCTCTACGAGGGATGGAACCCAGGCTCTTGGCAGTGATAGCGCAGAATCCTAACCACTAAACCACCATGGAGATCCCCAGGATGGACTTTTTTAAACTTCTGAAAAGAACCCAAGCAACACATACTCAGCAAGGTGATAGCAGGAGACACCGCTGCACCCGCCCAGCCCAGCTCTCCCCTCCCAGGGAGGGGACCCCCTTCCCTGTCGCCCTGCCCCTCCCCACCACCTCACCCCTGAGAGTGTTGACTGCTAGAGGCGCACCGCTGCCCTTTTTCAGATAATTGCCCTCAGGTGGTAGGAATTAGCTAATAGAAGGAGGCCCTCAGAAAAGAGGCTGCTATCTACATAATAAGCTCTAGATATCATGAATACTTCATGGAAACAAAACCACCAACAGGGCAAAATTGTTCTTGGAGGCAAAAAAAAAACAACAACTTATTTTTATGCATAAAACACAGCTATATCTACAGTACATAAACAGGTATCTAGTCTATCTGTGGCATTAAAATTTCATTGTCAGGGGCTGGAGAGGATTAGGGGAAAATGTCTAAGAGGCACCTTGTGCGCATGTGTGTGCTCAGTCCTCTTACTCTTTGTGACCCTATGGACTGTAGCCAGGCCAGGCTTCTCTGTCCCTGGGATTCTCCCTGGGGCTGGAGGGGGGAGGGGGGATAGGGGGAAGGGGCAGGGAGGGCGGGGGCAGTAATGGAAGAAAAGAAGGTTGAAGAATGCTGCCCTCCGATGGATGCTAACTACTGTGGTGATGATGTTTACTTGCTAATTCATGTCTGACTCTGCAACCCAATGGACTGCAGACCACCAGGCTCCTGTCCATGGGATTTCCCAGGCAAGAATACTGGAGTGGGTTGTCATTTCCTCTCCAGGTGATCTTCCCGACCCAGGGATTGAACCTGCATCTTCTACATTGCATGTGGATCCTTTACAACTGAGCTACCTGGGAAGCCAACTATGGTACCTGTGGCTTCCAAATGGCCTCTTCTGTGGCTCTGGCAGATTTCTAAGGACTGGTCAGTCCAGACTGCTCTTCCAACACCCCCACAGTGGAAGGCAATGCTTCCAGCCTCCTCTTGTTAGCAGCTCATTTACACTTGGACAAGCCTGGTGATTCTTCTCCCCCACCTCCCTCACCCATGCTTTGCATATTATTAAAATCAAATCATCTCAATGTCTGGACCGAGAAACTTTTACTTTTTTCCTCATTGAAATCTATTTTGAAACTGATGGATGTGTGAAGAACATATGCGATGTAGATCAGTCTCAGAATGACTGATTTTTCATAATTCTGAGAAAAAGAGAAATTATTGCCCTTAGAAGGTGTCATCTATCTGCATACAATTTGGGTTAGATAGAAAACGTCCTTATCAGGACGTTATTATATAGCTCTCAACCCAGCACCAGGAAACAGTGTAATTTGAGACAATGAATATCATCAATGCCATGAATTCCACGTAATTGTATTTCATTGAGAAAAAGAATGTGTCTCCTTGTGCATCTTCGGGTGGGGGCAGGCGGGGAAGAGAAGGACTGCGCTGTACCATCTGGACTGTCAGAATAGAGATGAAAAATAACGCAGCCGCTCACCCGGCCGCTGGGAATGCAGTCACATGTTCAGAAATGCAAAATATGAACACAAGCTAAGGTAAAAAGAAATCTGTCTGACAGCTAATTTTTCTCTTCAATCCAGCCTGCCCTGGTTGAGCTCCTACTATGGGCCAAAGGTTGTGGCAGCTGCCCGGCAAATTCACTGCCCTCGTTGAATTCCTTCCTCCAGTCCTTGTAACAGAAGTCGAGACTCAACGAGCCTGCAAGTAAGTGACAGAGCCAGGATTTGAACCCTGTCTCCCAAGTTTGATATTATGACTCAGGGACTGGAAGAGGTTCTAGCTGAATTAGTAAAGAACTGGCTCATAGAGCTGAAAAGTCTAAGGGTAAATGCTTCGGGCATGGCAGGATCTAACAACAATGATCAGGCTCAAACGACGTGATCAGGATACTCGCTGCCTCTCAGCTCCACTTCCTCTGTGTGGGCTTTTTTTCTCAGGATAGTTCATCCTGTGTGGCAGCCTCTGAAAACCCCAAGCCTAAAATCCTCACAGCTCAGTAACTTCATCCATTATTAAAAGTGGTTTTTACATTTCTTTCTCTCTGTACTGCTGCTGCTAAGTCACTTCAGTCGTGTCCGACTCTGTGCGACCCCATAGACGGCAGCCCACCAGGCTCCCCCGTCCCTGGGATCCTCCAGGCAAGAACACTGGAGTGGGTTGCCACTTCCTTCTCCAATGCATGAAAGTGAAAAGTGAAAGTGAAGTTGCTCTGCCGTGTCCGACTCTGTGCGACCCCATGGACTGCAGCCTGCCAGGCTCCTCTGTCCATGGGATTTTCCAGGCAAGAGTACTGGAGCGGGTGCCACTGCCTTCTCCTCTCTCTGCACTAGTTTCTAGGAAAAGTCTCAAGACTCAGTCTCCTTAGCACAGCTTGGAACCCGTCGCTGAAGCGTTCGCCGTTGGGGGCCGGAGCAGGCAGATGAATGCTCTGATTGGCCAGACTTTGGTCATGTGCCCATCCAACCCCCAAACTGTGGGTGAAGAAAGTCGAATCTTTTAAAATGTGTAGCAATGAAGATCACGGTGTCCTTCCCAGAACAAGGATTAAGAGGGGAGCAACGCACAGTCGTCACCTCCCCCACCCAAAATGCTATCCTCTTACCCTACCCCTAAAGCTCCTACCATGCGCTAACACTATAGTGTAAATTGGCTTATTTCTGCAAAGGCACATTCTTACCAGCATATCCTGGGTACCCAGAGGAGCACCTGGTACATAGGAGCTGTGGAATATTTGCTCAGTAAAAGAATGAATGAATTAGAAACACCAAACCTGCCTCTCAACTAAAAGGGTTTATGTGATGGGGCCTCTTCGAGGGGAGGCTAAATGATCAGGGCACCCACTAAGTGCTTAACAAATGCTCAGCACCTGTGCATCCAGGCAAGCAGAGAACAAGCTCCCACTCCCATGCCTCCAGCAGGCAGCAGACGGATGCGAACACCTGCCCCAGTGGGTTGGGAGGAAGCCCCACTGGTCCCCCCAGGAGGGGGACCTGCCACTCACTACACAATCTTTATCATTGACAGGAGACATATTGTTACTTGGACATTTTTGACGGATGTATCAATACGTTCTTAGAGAGTGATACAATTAAAATCACTGCAAAGTTGTTAGAGCTTAAAACTGATCAAGCGTTCATTATGTGAAACTTATGATTGTCATTATCATTCACATTTTGCTCTGTTATGCTTTTGTTACAACCTTGTATATATTATGCACATGTTTATCACTATAAAATTTTCAAAAATAACACATCACAAAATTTCTCATTTCTAAAGGAGCTCCCCCCAACCCCACATGAAGATCCACTTTATCGACTACCAGCTAAAATAAATGAAAATATTCTAGAGGAAATAATATTCACAGAACTTAAAAAGAAAAAGTGCTGCCTATAAGTGTAGCCTGCTCTTCCACAGACGGGAAAGCACAGTGAAACATGGTATATTTGTAACAGCCTGCTCTGCAGACAGGTGCCTGCTATATAGCCTATCACCCTCTAACAAAACCCTGGATGCCTTAGTAAGACATACAATGTTCCAAATAAAAGCATTAGGTGCAAAAAAGTTGTTGATATTTATTCAAATGCATTGTTTCCATATTCACTGACATAACAAATCACCAGCCACAGGCATGGTAAAAAAAAAAAAAAAAAAAAAGCCACAGTTTTGGTAAAAAATCCCCCCATCAGCAACTTGTAAAAGCACAGACTGCAGAACCCACCCCCAGGAGATCCTATTCCATAAATCCTTGAGGAGGCCCAAGAATTAGCACTTTGTGTAAGTTCCCAGGTGCTGCTGCTTCTTGAGGAACCAGTTTGAGAACTGAGCTTTTCTGCAGCAAAATTTTAATACTAATATTAATAGTATTTCCAGTGTTTGGTCAGCAGCTACCGAGTGCCCCGGGGGTTCATGGGGCGATACAGCAGGGAGTTGGCTAGAGAAGACAAATTTGCTCATTTTAATCAGTCCCTAAAAGGAAGCCTAAGATTCAGGAGACGCTCCCCCACAGAGATGCCCACCCCCCCAGCAGAGATGCCCACCCCCGCAGCAGACTTCTAGACTCATTCTCAAACTGTGGTCCTCTGACCACTGACCTCATAACCCCCCGGAGATGACTGTCTCAAAGTAGCTTCTGAATCAGGAATATGTTTAGGAATCATACCAGGAGATATTTTTAAGGTGCACAGAAAGATATTTACTGCGAGGGGTTGGCCTCACCTGGTTATGGAAACTGAGACATCACAGGACCTGTCGGCCACAAGACAGAGGTGCGGGAGGCCAGTGGTGTAGCTCCAGTCCGAGTTCTAAGGCCCGAGAACCAGGGCAGCCAGTGGTGTACGTCCCCGAAGATGACTTATAAAACCCTAGAAACAGCAGCGCTTAGGTCCAAGGCAGAGGAAGATGGATGACTTTACCCTGCAGAGAGCAAATTTGCAGTCTCTCTGCCCTTTGATGCTAATCGGGCCTGCTGTGGAGTGGATGACGTCTCCCCATATTGGTGTGGGTGACCTGGATGCCTCAGCCAGGAACCAGGGCTGCAGATGACAGGAGGACCCATGGTCCAGTCATGCTCCCTGAGTGACATCCCCACGGCAGCCTGGCCCGGCATCTCCAAATTGAACAGCTTCTTATTTAAATAGGAGACCCACTGCGTCAAGGACTGCTGGGTGGTACTTGAATGTAACTAGTCAGTAACAAGAATTTCCCTGAGTTCTCTTAGAATCAGGCCCTACAACTGTAGAAACAGCTGATACACGCAAGAGCGGAAGAAAGGAAAGGATTTGTTTAGCAGAGGCATCCACAGCATGCCAGGCCCTTTACACACACAATTGCTGGAATCCCTGCCAGACCCTATGAGATGTGTATAATTAGCCCCCTTTTACAGATCTGAAGATACTAAGGGTCAGAGACGTTTATAGCTAGCCCAGGTAATAAGAAGCCAGAATCAAACCCACAGTATTGATTCCAAATACTGCCCTCTGTCTGCCATGTGGGATAATGGAAAGGCAGCAGGGCAGTAACAAGCACGAGGCTCAAGGACTCAGAAGCTTCTAGCATCCAGAGTGAAGACTGTTGGGGAGAGACCGTGAAGAGGGACAGACCGAGGAAGCGGTGGTCTGGGAAACTCCCCGGACACTGAGAGATCCCCCTCCCAAGCTTTCTGCAGAACAACGTGCCTGCCCAATTTCATATTAAGCTGAAAGCAACTTCACAAGATGAAGGTCAGACCACCCACCTGAACCCTGAGGAAGGTCTGGTGTGGAAGTTTCCACCGTTCCCCAGTTCTTACTTCCCCTTGCTCTGAAGTGTCATCCCCTGACTCTGACTCATGGTGTTTCCCCAGTTTCACTGCCTGGAAAACAGCAACCCTAAGACACATAGCCCTGTGAGTCTTAACTGAATGATATATGTGAAAAAGCTTGATCCTGAGAGGAAGTCCTACAGAGATGCCCAGTGTTCTCATTGTCATTCATACATCAATGAGCAGCGCATGCCAAGAATTTGATATAAGATTCCCAAGGACCATGAAATTACATTTTTGCACACTGTGTTTAAAACACGCCAAACACTTTCTTTCTTTTTTTTTTTTTTCTGTACCACTGGTAGCTAAGACTGTATTTTTTTTTTCAAGACACCATAAGGAAAAGTGAAGCAAGAGTGGTCTCTTGTGGAAGTAAACAGTATGTACAACAATTTATAGAACATGAATCACAGGGGGTGGGTGTTTCAGAAGCACATTGGTAGGAATGGCCAGTTTTCAGAGCGGGTGGTTTTTGAAGGTGCAGGCCTGAAACCTGAGGCTACTTGGGATTCTTTCCTTGGGGCCATGAAAATTTGGTTCCTCCTGTTGGCTGCCAACCTTCCCCCCTCCGCACCCCTCCATCAGCTAGGTGAGTCTGAAGCAGGTGTTCCAGAGATAGGCTCTGAGATTCAGCCTTCCAGTGAGTTTCACTGGCTTTGTGTGGGGCATACAACTGCATTTTCTTCAAACATAACTGTCGAAGTGGGGCCACGCTACTAAAGGCTTTCCTTCCTGGATACCCTCTCAAAACTACACAACACGGATGGACCTAGAAATTGTCATACTGAGTGATGTAAGTCAGACAGAGGAAGTGAAATATTATATACCACTTGTATACAGAATCTAAAAAGAAGAAAAAAATGATACAAATAAACTTACAAAACAGAGACAGGCAGAGAATGAACCTATGGTTACTAGGGAGAAGGGTGGAGCCGGGAGAGAGAGTTTGGGATTGTCATGTACACTCATGTTTTTTAACATGGACAGGAGCCTGCTGCGTAGCAGAGGGAGCTCAGCTCCCTGTTCTGTGATGACCTGGATGTGTGGGACGTGGGGAGAGAGAGTCAAGAGCGAGGGAATGTGTGTATACTGAAAGCTGATTCACTTTGTTGCGCCGCAGAAACACAACATTGTAAAGCAATGAGCTCCAATAAAATAAACAAACACATTACATACCTCATATAGTTTTTCTTTAAATGATCATCAACAAGGACCTACTGTATAGCACAGGAAACTCTGTTCAATAGCATGTACAACCTAAATGGGAAAAGAATTTGCAAAACAATGGTGACATGTATAACTGAATTATTTTGTTGTACACCTGAAACGGACAGAACATTGTTAATCAGCTATATTCTAATATAAAATCAAAAGTTTTTAAAAAAAACAAAAAACCTGGGTTGCAAACCACTGACAGCCCCCTCGTCTTGGTTTGTATCCAGGAAAGACAAGGAAGGACTAAGGCTGGCCCAGGAGGAACAAAACTCAGAGGCTGGGAGGAGCCCCAAAATACTTGGGAGATTTCTTCACAAGGGATGCACGTTGTTTTATGTCCCCCTATTTTGAAGAACATTTTGCCATTTTTTTACACTGTGCCAGAAGTGGATGACGACTTGTGTTTCAAGATTTGGGAAGCCAATTTCACATACAATGAGTTTATCTATTATGAAATCCGACATGAACACTGAGATCACCTAAAATATGTCAACCATACAAAGAATAAAAGGTGGGCATTCGTGCAGCCAAGAACGAGCCCAAACTAAGAACGAACATTGCCAGGACCCCCATGTGCCTCTCCAAGCACACCCACTCCAGGGATGAGCCCCAGGCTGACTTTTATGACAATCTTTTTACTTTCTTTGTAGCTCTCACATGTGTTTGTATTTCTCAGCATACATTTATCTTGAGCTGGCCTTGAACCGCATATAAATGGACCTGTCGTAACTCCCTTCTCTGCTCTATAATATTCCATTGTACATGTTTCGAGAGAACAGCATCGAAACATGTATATTATCTAGGGTGAAACAGATCACCAGCCCAGGCTGGATGCATGAGACAAGTGCTCAGGCCTGGTGCACTGGGAAGACCCAGAGGGATCGGGTGGAGAGGGAGGTGGGGATCAGGATGGGGAATACATGTAAATCCATGGCTGATTCATGTCAGTGTATGACAAAAACCACTACAATATTGTAAAGTAATTAGCCTCCAACTAATAAAAATAAATGAAAAAAAAATTCAAAAAAAATAAAAAGAAAAAAAATATTCCTTTGTACCAATCGACTCCTTTTGATGAACGTTTGGGTTGTTTCCCATGTTTTCCATTTTAGCACACAAAGCTGCTGAGAACAGTCTCACTGTTGTTTAGTCATCAAGTCTTATCTGACTCTTTTGTGACCCCATGGACTATAGCCCACCAGGCTCCTCTGTCCATGGGGTTTCCCAGGAAAGATACTGCAGTGGGTTCCCATTTCTTTCTCTGGGGATCTTCCCGACCCAGGGATGGAACTCGCATCTCCTGCACTGGCAGGCAGGTTCTTCACCACTGAGCCAGCAGGGAAGCCCAAGAGTGCCATACATCGCCTGCTTCCCATAGGCAAGAGATCCTCCAGACTGGAAGTTGGGCACATGTTTTCTATAAATGGGAAGATAGAAAATATTTGGAACTTTACAAGCCAGACAGTCCCTGTCTCTCCCAGCTGCCCAACTCTGCCATTGTATCATAAAAGCACCCACGGCCAGATGTCAACAAATAACATGACTGTCTGCAAAACTTGAAACAGCAGCAGATGGCAGGCTGGATGTGGGCTATAGTCCCGTAGTCTGCTGACTTCTGCTAAGGACGGCCTGCTGAGGAGTGGAAACGTTGGGGCCATCCCATCGCACAGCTCCATGGCAACCAGAGAGCTCACTGCACATCCTGCTGGAGCCCAGGCTGCTGAGCCAAGGGTGTGGGCACCCACCCGACTCTGCCGCCTGAGGCCAACGCTTTTGCAAGTTTGCATTCCCACCAGCGGAGAAAGATGCCCCCTTCACTCACGTTCCCACCATCCTTGGTATCAGTCATTTTTGGTGAATTTACAGGTAATACGGTAGTTTGGGTTTGCATTTCACTAGTGAGTGGCTGAGTCCTAATTTCATGCACTTCTGACAGCCACCTTACTCCTCTGTAAACTGAAGATATGTCCTTTTTCCTTGGGCACTTGAGTGACAGAAGTCCTGTGCTGCTGTATCTCCCTCCGTCCCTGTGCCCAAACCAGGCTTACACATTGCAGAGGCAACGATGTCGATAATTCAAATGGCATCTTAGAAGTTTGAAGCTTTCCTACTGAGGAGAGACAGGTGACCAGGACTGGTGGTTGAGGAACTTCCGTGGTGGTTCAGTGGCTAAGACTCCCAGCTCCCAGTGCAGGGGGCTTGGGTTTGCTCTCTGGTCAGAGAACCAGATCCTGCATGCTGCAACTAAGACCTGGCACAGCCAAATAAATTAATTTAAAAAAAAATACTGGTGGTTGAGATTGAGGCCATTTGGTGGGGGGAAGGGACCAAGACAGATCATATTAGAACCCTGAACCCTACTACTGAAGAAGGCAGCATAAGCAGCTGTCTAAGTGGTTTCCAGGGGACCCTGGATCTTACAAAACTGGCCTGGCTGTGGGACATGGAAAGTTAGGGTATATGTGCAAGTGGAGAGAGTCCCTATTACCATGCCTCCTTCACCAAAGCTACAAGTTCTGGGTTGTTTGTCTGTATGTGGGTTCATCTGTTTATAAGTTCAATCACTGTATCATATATTATTTTAAAAGAATTTATAAGCTCATGTAAAAGACTATAGACCATTACTCAATATTTGTCAACTTACAGAAAGTCAATCTGAGAAACATCCTCCCAATGAATACACAATCATCCCTTGGTATCTGCAGGAGACTGGTTATACAAAACCTGAGGATGCTCAAGTCCCTTCTATAACTATTCATAATGAAGTTGTCCCTCCATATCCGTGGATGCAGAACACCAACTGGTATGATGTAGCTAGGGTTTAAGATCTTGGTGCCAAGACCACCCGCTGACCTTGGGCTGATGTTCCACCTCTCTGAAACTATTTCCTAATGTGAAGAATGGGAGCAATGACCGGCCTTCTCTCATTGGCTTAGTCTCAGTGTTAAACGAGATAATACATGGGAAAAGCCAGCTATGTTTCAGGGAAAAAGTAAAAGAGGTAAGGGCAGGCTGGTACTGTCTTAGTAGTTTTTTTTAAATGCAATCAGAAATATAGTGGAATATCCCTTAAATAAATCCATGTAAACTCTTCTGCCTCAGGACTTGTCTTCTATTGAAGTACACTTGGCTTGGTTTGATAGAGAGGCCAAGAGCCCAGCGATTTGCCCTCTTTGCTCTGGCTGCCAGGAAGTTGAGATTCCGTAACCAGAGAGTAGGGGGGATGTGTTAGGGTGTACTCACATGAATGTAAGCCACAAAATGTACACATTAAAGTGAAAGTGAAAGTCATTCAGTCATGTCTGACTCTTTGAGACCCCATGGACTATATAGTCCATGGAATTCTCCAGGCCAGGATCCTGGAGTGGGTAGCCACTCCCTTCTCTAGCGGATCTTCCCGACCCAGGAATCAAACTGGGGTCGTCTACATTGCAGGCGGATTCTTTAACACCTGAGCTACCAAGGAAGCCCCATGCACATTATTAATGTAAGTGTAAATACCAACAGTACTCAAAGAATATGTAACCAAAATATGTATGAATGAAAGAGATGAATCAGGTGACTTTAATTAAAACATTATTTTATGGATTTTGTTATTAGTTTTTAATAGTTGTGATTTGCTGTGATGTCTTTTCTCATCCTAAATACATATTTACCTTTAGATTCACTTTTATAATTTTATGTTCTTCTTCTTAAAGGGGTGCCTCTAGAACTTGAATTAACCCCTGCAAGACATGGAAAAGTTGACAGTGTCCTTCCTACTAGGAAGATTCTCCAAGGGACACAGCTGTAGGGAAAGCTCTCAAGCTGTGGTCCCTACATTGGCAGCATCAGTCTTACCTGGAAACTTGTCAGCAATGGAGATTCTCAGGTCTCACCCCAGGCCTAATGAATTCTACACTGAGGTGCAGCCCAGTGACCTGTGTTTTCACAGACACTCCAGGTTAACTGGAGGCACTCGGAAGCCTGCAACCCATTTACTCCAAGGGAATCAATTTCCAGTTCCTCAAGGTAAAAACACACATTTGTTCTTTTACCTAAAATGGATCAGCTTGAGACCTGACCTATTGTTATGCCCGATGTCCGAATCCCCGAGCGGGAAGAGAGAAGGCTTCCAAGGCAATGCAACTCGCAAAAAAAGGGAAGTTTATTACTGACTCGAGCCAGGGCCTTCTGCCTCACCCATCACAGTGGTGCAGGGTCAGAAAAGCCCTGAGCCCAAGCTGTTACACAAATTTATAAGATATGCATAATCAATTAGTAGCTGGCTTAAGCGGATTGGTTACATGTTTGCAAAGCAATTCTATTGGTACAGACTTTCTCGGGCTTTTTCAAACCTAGGCTTTCGCGGGCTTTCTCAAACCTGGGCGTTCGCGGGCTTTTCAGCTCTCCCTTTGTTTCTTACTGGGCGCATATTGATTGGCTGGCTCCAGGTTACCTGATGGGGGTAGGGAATCTTACCATTTCGGGGAAAGCTAAAACTTAGGTCCAGGCTGCCTGTCATGAAATTAACCCTGGCAGCCTCACACTATGATCTACCAACTCTCAACACCCACAGTTCCGTCTCCTACCTTATCAGAGGGCAGGCCTCTCACAAACCCAGAATCCACTACTCTGGATGCACAGCCATGTTATGTTTTTATTCTGGGGCATCAAAGGGTCCCTTTCTTGGGCTTCCCTGATAGCTCAGTTGGTAAAGAATCTGCCTGCGATGCAGGAGACCCTGGTTCGATTCCTAGGTCAGGAAGATCTGCTGGAGAAGGGATAGGCTACCCACTCCAGTATTCTTGGGCATTCCTGGTGGCTCAGCTGGCAAAGAATCTCCCTGCCATGCAGGAAACCTGGGTTCGATCCCAGATCCTCTGGAGAAGGGAAAGGCTACCCAACCCACTCCGGTATTCTGGCCTAGAGAATTCCATGAACTATATAGTCCATGGGGGTCACAAAAAGTTGGACATGACTGAGTGACTTTCACTTCCAAGGGTCCAGGTGAAATATTTTTCATGTAGCAACCTGCCTTTTCCCCTCCTCCTTGTTGGCAAACAATGCCTTGCTCCAGAGGTTGTCTCCATGCATTTCATTCCCGCAACAAACTAGAGCACAATCTCCTGCCAGCATTTCTCCACCTTAGAACCCGGAGGGGAGATGACTATTACTGGACATGCATTACCACATCTATTAGGACTGAAAAATGAAGTCAGACTTTTCCGGTGAGCAAATAAGCCACAGTGCCAATTAGCTTGAAAACAAGGATCGACTTAGCCAATTAGATTAAATGATGCATATATTTTCCTAAATTGGATGTGTTAAGCCTGCAGCTTCAAGGTTCTGATGCAAACATATTTAAGGGAGGTCATAAGATAAAGGCACTTATTCTTAAAAATGTATTATCAGAGGTATGTTGCATTGAATATTATTTCTAAATTTCCCAGCACTCCTGAGTATTTCAGGTTATACTAAGTGCCTCTAAATTGAAAAATAACAGATACAAAGAATAATCATTTGATAAATCTTGGAATACCTTTCTGAAATACATACCACAAAGTGCAAAAGTAAATGACTCTTAACAACTGAACAAAGCTTTTTGCAAGTCAGTGGTTTCCAATTCTCTGCTTACAACAAGATATCTATATCCACAGATATTTATATTTAATAGCTATAAAATTTCTTTGTATTCCTATCCACTTATTTCTGTGAAGGAGGTTACATCTATGAAAATAAGGAAAACGATGATAATTGATACTGAACTTCATCTCATTCTGTGGTGATGTTCCAGTGGTGTTCATCCAGATACATGCAATTCAACTAGAGAAGGGGAAAAAAAAAAAAATTGTTATGTAATCAAAGGAAATTTTTTCAACAAAATATTACCTTTTCAATAATTATCAAAACACATATTTATGCCATTCATGTAGTAATTGTAAAGCTAGCTCAATCCTGAAAAAAAAAGTTTTTTTGATACTTAAGAGCTTTATGATCACAGAAGATGTATTGAACCTTCTATTTAGCAAACTATATTTTGTGGCATACTTTGTATGCACAGAAAAACTTATAAATGACTGAAATATGTTCAATCAGCATAAAATTCTGTGGTGGAAAAGGAATAAAGAACATGTTTAAATGTACTTTTATTTATTTTCAAATATTTTGGCCACACAGCACAGCATGTGGGATCTTAGTTCCCTGACCAGGGATTGAACCTGCATCCCCTGCAGTAGAATGGTAGGCAACAAACTTCAATGGTCTTTAGATTTAAATAAATATATTTAAAAGAATAACTTTCAGTGTTGTTTTAAAACATCCCTAAAAAATCAGTTTACGGTGGCTCAGATAGGCTTTCCAAGGACAGAAGCCAGATCTTGGCTTCCATTTGGTCTTCTCGCTAAGCAGGTGTCAGGCTTTGCAAACAAGCGGGAAGTTTCCTTCAAGAATTTGACCAGCCTGCCGTGGAAGCTGCCCTTAGCCCTGCTCAACTCACAGCCGGGATTCCTCAGTGTTTCCCGTGATGCAAGAAACCCGAGCCTTGGAAAGGAGGGTACTTGAGGAAGACCAAGCTCTTCCAGGAGAGCATTTCTGTCATGTGGAGGCAGTACAGACCCAGAAGTGGCCACACCGCCTCCTCACACATCGCCTGCTCAGGCACAGAGGTTATTCTGAGCTGTGGGGAAAGACTCTCCAGAGGAAAATGAGGAAAACATACTCCTCCCCGGGATCCCTGTTTAAAGGCTGGAGGACTGATCCTTGGAACCAGGCCTGATTTGGACGATTATAATGAACATGCACACAGAGGCTGCCGCGCGCCAGGTGGCGCACCTTGCACGTAATAACCCACTCAGTCCACCCTATGCACATGGATTCTTCTTACCATCCCGTGTCAAGGATGGGAAAACTGAAACAAGATGGTATAACTTGCGTAACTTGGCACAAACCTCATCAGTGGTAGAGCTAGGACTTACCTCAAATGGTGTGGATCTGAGGTCCAAACCTCACCCTGATGCTCTGCAGGGGCATCCACATAGGATGCTCTAGTCCACTCACCCCGCGGCGGGCCGAGGACTCAGGCTCCCAGGGCTCAGCCTCTTGGAGAGTGAAGGCGGGGCCGAGGCGGGATCCACGGCTCTTCGGCTGTCCGCAGGTGTACTGGGCCGGCCTCGGCTTGTCAGGCAGACTAGCCCATGGGACTTCACAAACACCCAACCTGCCTTACAGGAGCATGCGTTCTGGTACCAGCAGGCACTTCCCATCTCGAGACTACCCTTCACCCTGTAGCAATTCATGATTTTTATAAAGGCCCATCGATATTGCCAGGACACAGAACTGGCACGGCAGGATCTCACAGGGGCCAAATCAGCAGCCTCCTTCTAGACACGGTCATGACTCGGGCAGCAGTAGGCACGGTGGCCACCCCTCCGAAAGCTTCCTGGCTCGTGATGCCTCTGGACTGTGAATCCCATCTTAACCTGTAAGAAGCTGGGAGAAAGGAACTGCTCTGCTTAAGATAACAGAGAGAACTGCTTCCAGGCTCTAGAGAGACTTGGATAAATGGCACCAAGAATTGCGAGTGAATCAGTGCCTGGGAGAAAGAGGCCAAGGTGAAGAGGGCAGGGACAGGACAAAGGTCATCAGAAGTGGCTCTGACCCACATGTGAAGGACGGGTAAATCACGGCGTGGCAGACAAACTGCAGTGGTATTACTCAGGGCTGAGCTGTAAAAAAACAACATAAAGTTTTTATTCATCCAGTTTTATGTTTCCCTTAAAGACTGTGCTCCATATAATGTGCGTATGTGAGTACATAAAACAGAAACAAAATGACAACTCAAAAAAAAAAAAAGAATTCTTTTAATAAAAATTACTCATAAAAATTCTAATAAATTTCCAAGAGCAAGATATTTCTTAGTACATTTATAAGAGAACATTTGGTCCTTTTACAAAAAGCTCCCTTTTAATTTAAATACATTTCTTATTTACAGGTTACACATAAAATATCATCTATAGTTGCAAAGCATATTGCACATTACAGACAGAAGCATTTGTGTATTTCAATAGGTTTTCCCAGAGTTTCCAACTCTAGATTTTTTTCCTTTTGTAAAAACAGATTTACCTTTCTTGGGCATAATAAATAAATACAGCTTGTGTTTTGCTATTTAAAACTAAAAATATCTTTCAAAATATTATTTCTCTGCCTCTCAGGAAGAGGGAAGGGGGTAATGAATCGGGAAGGTCCACAGGTACTCGACATTCTTGCCAGATTCACATCCAGATTCAAGTTGGGAACGCAACCCTGAGCCCTATAAAACCTGGAGACACAGCCCAGAGACCCCCCCTTCTCACTTTCACAAGAGTTCCTGCCCTGCAGGAACAGGCACTAGAGAAGGAGCTGGATGTCTGGGAATGCAAAAGAAAAGAAAGATCAAGATATTTTTTCCCCTAAAGTTCCTGCTCAGCCACTGAGGGGCTAGGGCAATCATCCAGCCCGACCTGTTAACCAGCATTAAATTTGAAATCAGCAAAAGAGAAAGACCTCTGGAAAAAAGGAATGTCTGATACTGCGTCTGTGAAATCCAAAGCAAAGGATGACAGTTTGCAATCATTCAATCAAGTGAGCTAAGAAAATGGCTGAGAGGTGTTTTTCTTTGGTGGGGGACACAGTGTGGAGGTGAGAGAGGAATTCAGCTGAGACCCTCAGACTGCACCACCGCACTTATCCAGCCAGGGAGTTAGAGACGAACTTCCATCTGCACAGACACCATCCTGGAGCATAAATACCTAGAAAATTACTGAAGTGTGTGCTCTTGCCCTATGACCCAGGACAGCCTCAGAACCAGGGGATGCAGAAGCTCTCAAGGACAGACTTGAACATAGAAACTGATTTTCACCCAGGCCAGGACAATCAGAGAGCTAGCAAACACTTCCTTCATCACCTCCTCCTCCTCCAGGAAACGGAATCCCTCAGTTACACCATCTCAACCCGCAAAGCCTGCCCTGGAACGATTTAAAACCCTGTGGGGGTAGATTTCAACTAAACCCACAAACGTAAGGTAACTTCCCATAAAGGTTTGGCAAAACCATTTTCATTGGGTCAACTAAAGAGGAGTCTTTAGACACTAGCTGCACATGGGAATGCAAGGATGGTTTGGACTGTTCCAAAGCACGGAATGTTTGGGATCAGGGTGTTCCCAGGGTAAGCCACAGAGCAAGGAACTTCCCCTGACACTCCTGTCTTCAGCCCTCCCCTCCCTAATCTCTTCCAACACAGAATAGAAAGAACAGCAAAATCCCTACAGGATATATCACAGTTGTCGACATTCTGATCTTCAAAAAGAAAGCAAGTTTTGAACGTGGCTCAGAGAACCTTCTCTTGTAACTAGCAAGAGATGGCATTCTGGCATCCAGTCACTGATAGCAATCTGAAAGCTTGGCAACCAGGGTGAGAATGAGCCCCTCACCCTCGGACTCACAACTGGTACAAGCCCAGGGCCTGGAAGCTGGGAGAGAACATGCCTCCCATCAACCTGTAGCCCTGAGGTGCTTCTGCAACACTCAGGCCCTGGCCCCTGGTCCAGAGCGGGAAGGGCGATGGGATGCCTGAGCCCACAGGAGGGGGTCTTGGGGGTGTGATCACACAACAGTGTGATCACAGAGGGCCCACTTTCTTCCCTGAGGTGCCCCATTCTCCCAAGAGGCTCACTGATAGTCCCACCTTGGTTTACCTGGAAAAAAGGTGCAGGGACACTTGTGTATGTGTATGTATTTAAAATGGGATATTTTGGTTTCAATGAAGCAATGAAAACATTGAAAAAATATAGGATATCCTCAAAGAAAATTTCCTATTCAGTAGATGAGACAGTGTTGATAAATAGAATGCTTCTAAAATGAAGAAAAAATGTAAAATAAGAAGCATTTGATGTGTTTTTTCCTTTAAAACAATTTGCACAGTAAATGTTAAAAAGACAGGCATTTATTACTGTGACATTTATTACTGAAAATCCCTTTTCTAGAAATCTCAAAGAACTGAATTATATATCCATTTTAAAAAACAGTAACACAAGTTTTCAAGAAGAATAAAACTCCTCTCTTTTGATAGGAAATGCAATGGCTTATGCAGCACTCTCTTCTAGTTTTAAAAAAACTAAAAATCATTTGAAGTGTGCCAGCAGTAATGGGGGCACCACACACGACCGGTGAAGTTGGAGGTTTTGAAGAGACTTCCTACCCTCTCTGCGGAGATTCATTTCAACCTCCGACGCTACAGGGAAGCCAAGCTCAGGGTTCAAGCCCACCTCTGCTTTCTCTGAGCGCTCTGCACAAGTTGAAAGAGACACAGGCCATTCTCGCTAAGGAAATAATGACAACAAAGAAAAGAGGCGCTTTAGCACGACTTCCTTTGTATATATGCTTGCTTAAAATAGCAGGCTGAAAGGCAAGGACGGGCCAAGAAGTTTTCCCAATCTGTCTACCTGATTCCCCATCCATCCCCCTTTCACTGTGGTCTCAGCAAGGAGCAATGTGAAACCAGCCTGCTAAAACCACAGCAGCAGCTGTGACACCCAGTGGCCCAAACAAAAACATAAGGCACTAATCGAAAGCCTGTATTACACAAAAACGGCTCAAGGACGCCAGGAAGTCATCTGGTCATTTCTTTCTCCCGGACTTGGCTAATTGGCACTAGACACAGGAAATGAAAACAAAACAATCCCAACCCAAACACGGTCAGAACTGAGAATCCTTGGTGAGTAGATACAAGACTCAGGTGATCATAGGTATTTTCTCTCCCTAAAAGGCACCTGGTTCTGAAAGTGGGGGAGATCCTCAGGTAAGCTCATGAGAAACAGAGACCACCGCCTGGAAGACCGACCTGCTAAGCTCTTATCCGGTGATGTGACAACCTAAGAGACTGCCTGTTAGAACTTGGCTCCCTTCGTGAGCAGGTAATCTTGTCACTGTGGCAATCACACAGGGGGCACAGATGCATAACGGGATTCTCCCCCACGTGACTGACAGTCATGGGTGGAGACCTGGGAGGGAGCCCAGTGATCCAGAGAGAGGGTAACAAAATACAATAAACAGGGTGGCCAGGGGAGCCACAGGACCTGCTGCACAGAAATTCATTCACCATCCTCCGGTGGAGAGGCAGTCAGGCTGCAGTCACACGAGCGCAGGCAGAGGGACTTGACTCGACAGACCCCGAAGTAGGAAGCTCTGAGGATCCAGCCAGAGACAGCCCGTCCATGGGGCACGTCGTAAGAGGCCAGCTTCTACGTACCTTTCCACTTCAAAGTATATCCTTAAGACAAACCGGGGATTTTATTGAACAGAAGAGAAACACTAAAGTGTGCGAGGATCTACCAGATGTGCGCGGGGAGCTGGAAAGAAATTCCTACACCATCGTGGATGGCCAGACTTCCGTCCTCCTCCACTTCGGATCGGGTCTTGGCCTGGCCCGGGATTCAGCTGTTTGGGGTCTGGTTTCAGATGAGACCACACGGAGGAGGGCAGATCAAATCAAGCCAACCATCTGGTCAATCTGTCGCATGTAGATGCTCTTTAGGGGCAGGGCGTATCGCCTCTCATCAGGAACCCGATTGCACTGGAAAGAAAATCAATGAGGTGCCATCTGAATGAGTTAAAACCCTGTGTGCTAATCCCTCAGAAGGGGTGACCAGATGACCTCCCCTGGGGTTTCTCATCCTGGCACTTATCTTTGGGCCTATCCTGGGTACTGCAGGATGGCCAACAGCATCCCTGGGCCTCTCCACCTATATGCCCCTCACCCCCAACCCCCAGCTGTGACAACCAACGTCCCCCGACACTGCCTGAAGTCCTTTGAGGAGCACAGGTACCTCCAGTTTAAGACCACTGATGTAAGTTACAGATGAAGATGTAGAGACCCAGGGAAACTAAAGACATGCACCCAGGGACTTCCCTGGAGGTTAGGACTCCACACTGTAGGGGGCACAGGTTCCATCCCTGCTCGGAAAACTAAGATCCCACATGCCACAAGGTGTGGCCAAAAAAATAGAGACATACACGCAAGCAAGTACAGATGGTCTGGACTAAAAGCTGTATCCCTTGGGTGTTTAATCGACCCAGAATTGCAAAAAGAAAAAAAACTTTGGCTATTCGAAAACTGTTGCTTTTCTGAATTTATATGCTTAAGAGTGCTAAGCTTTCTTCTCCTCTCTCTCAGAGGGGACCTAAGTTTAAAAACCAAACGTGTTCTGTGGAAGCAGTCTCCACACACATTCATGCCCCTCCTCAGAGAAACACATTCCTGCTGCTCTTACTAGAACTTGCTAGACCGGGGCCTCATCTCTGCAAGATAAGACTGACAGGTCCGTCAGCTGGTGCCCACCCTCCCTCCCAGCTCCTGCTTTTTGTAGGAGCTGTGCCTTCTGCCTGTCCCTCTGGAACCTCCCCCTCATCATTCCAGTAGCGACTGAGACGCACGCTCCCGAGTGAAGCCCTCCTTGTCTTGCCAGCAGGCTAATTTCTCCGTCTTCCATGTCCCTACAGCGCTTCACATGGCCTCCTACTGACGAGCACTCGGGGGAGCAGATCTCCGTCCACACCGGACGCTGAGCCCAAGCAGCACCAGGACCACAGGGACTGGCCCACATCCCCGGCGCTGGCACGATGGGATCTGGTCTGTGAGGGGAGCATCTCCTTCAGTCCGAGTCAGGGCTCCACCGTGCGCTCCGCCGTGTGACCGGACCCTTTCAGGGCCTCCCTGTTTCCATCTATGAAACGGACACACCGACTACCTACCCCTCCCCGGGCTGCTCTGAGAACTTCACATACTTAATTTCAGCACTTAGACTGGTGCTCAGCACATGTGAGCTCCATAAACGCTGAGATGGTTACTTTTCCTTCTGCCCTTCCCTTTCCTTCTCAGTTGTGTTTTATTCATTTAATCTACACTCCATGGCCTAATGGAAATTTCAAGGACTGTGCTCTGCTCTGGCCTGTCGATTTAGTTCAGAGACTGATAATAAAGACTTTCAATGAGACACGAAGGGAAAAACTACAGTCTGGGAGGAGAGGGCATGCCCTAACCCAGGTAGCCTGGGGGGAGGTGGCAGGACTCTGGGCAATGGAGGCTTCTCCTGAGGAGGGAGCTGGCGTACAATGCAGTGTGAGATCGTGAGGTTCGCTCTACCACCGGATGCAGAACCCACGGCCAGACCTTCCTGCTGGGCTCAAACCAACACAACTACCTTTGGCTAAGAGGAAGGACTCGAGCACTTGTTTCCAAACCCTCCCCATTGCTCCCGGGACAGTCCAGGCGTGCCCAGTTGAGACCCCCTTTAAATGGGGCCAGATGCATCTCGCACTTTTAAAATTCTTCGGCTACACCGTATGGCATGTGGGATCTTAGTTCCCTGACAGCTGATCAAGCATGCACCCCCTGCATTGGGAGAGCAGAGTCTTAACCACTGGACCTCCAGGGACATCCTGACCCGAGGGATGCTATGCACAGGCTCCCTGGCCCTCGGGCTCCTGGCAGGGCTGGCCCACGAGAAGCTCCAGCAGATGGGAAGCGCTGTGTTCCCTTTGCCAGCCCCTTTCCCACAGTCACAGAAGCCCACCCAGGGCAGCGGCTCCTGCCCAGGGGCCGCCCCTGGCACAGGCCTCTCTGCATCAGGGTTCCCGTGACCACCCTGCCCACTGGCCCCTCAGCCCGTAGCACTGACGGGCTGCTGGCCCCACGGTGTCCTTAACACCCGATGGCACCTACAGAAACGGCCCCTTGCTGAAACTCTTCTCAAATTATCCAAGCTGCGGGTCCAGGAATATTCTGTCAGGACCCCTGGATGACAACGTGATGAGGAGTGTTTTCTCTTCCTCCACAGACAAATCACCCCCCGGAGATAGCAACTTACGTTGGAGCTGGAGTTGATGACTTTCAGCTCCTGAGGTTTAGGCCTATGCCCAGACTTTCCCACTTGGTCCGGCCCTCCTTCTTCAGAGAAGAACTCCTTCCAGGGTGACTCCCGGAGATGTTCGTCCACAGATATAATGTGTCCCTCAGTTGTAAACATGTATCTGGTTCCAGATTTGTGTACTGGGTTCTCCTCATCAAAGAGCTAGTGGGGGAAAAAAAAAACAGATACAATTGTAGCATGTTTGGAACTAATTCATAGGGGTGAGTCCAGACTACTTACAGATAGGAACTTGCTAAGCTCTCAGACCAACCCAGGCTGTGAGGTGTGCATGCTAAGTGGCTTCAGCCAGTCTGACTCTTTGTGACCCTATGACTGGTGGCCTGCCCCACTCCTCTGTCCATGGGATTTTCCAGCCAAGAATACTGGCCTCCAGGAGATCTTCTTGACTCAGCGATCAAACCCGCGTCTCTTATGTCTCCTGCATTGGCAGGCAGATTCTTTATCACTAGAAGCACCTGGGAAGCCCGTGGGGCAGAATCAGCAGTTATGTTTAAGTTCAGATGTCTGAACCTCCCTGACCCCACCTAGACCTAGAGGTTAGAAAGCCCAGGGCTAAGACCCCGGTGACACTAGCCTGTACAGGCCCCGGATGGTGCTCCTCGCCCCACTCCCCTGAGAGTTCAAGCGCTGGGGTTCAGGAACTGGCCCCCACCTCAGCCCTAAACTGTAAAAACTCCAGAGGGAAGGAGGTACATGGCTTATTCTTCCCTGGACCCCCAGGGTCTGGCCCTGACACATTCCTGCACGGGCCCTGTGGGAGCAGGGCACCCAAGGCAGCCCCTTCCTTCAGCAGTGGACGTGGGGGTGAAGGGTGCAGCGAGGGCATCTAGAAAGAAGACCTACCTAGCAGAATAGGGACAGGCCAGAGTGGGAGAAGGCAGGTGTGCAAAAAATGACAAACAAGGCAAAATGTAGAAACAGATCTCTTCAAGATGGGAAAAATCCTTACAGGCATCTCAAGTATTTTACAAATGAGAAAAAAAACACTCAGCGGGGCTGGTCTGTGTGTACACAGCTCGAAGGAGAAGAACATGGTCAGTCCAGGTTCTCCACCTTCCCCCATGACCGGATCGAGTTCTTTCCCTTCAAACACCCTAGGGGTCTCCTTCATTCACTCACTCCAGGATTTGCTCCGTGAACATCCCAGGTGCCAAGGCTGTGGGACAGGATGTCTGGAAGAACCACCTGAGTCACTTGGCAGAATGACAGACTCCTGTGCCTGCTTCTGAAGCTTCCAACTCAACATGGCTCTAATCTTAACAGGGTGACTCCAATCCAGCTGCCTCCCAGGCTTGGAAACCACTGAACCAGATACAGCAAACCTATCACCACTGATGGCTATCTCCGGATCTTGGCCTAAACACCATGCTGTTTCCCACCAGGAAGTCCCGACCTCTGGAGCCTTGAGAGGAGAAAAGCAGCTTCATGCCCTGGTGCAAATGCCTCACACGTCCATGGCTGAGCAGTCGAGTGGAAAGAGCACTGGACAAGGTATCAGGGCCAGTGCTCAAGCCTCAGCTCTGCCACGTCAACATCCCCAGAACCCAAGGCAAGTGCCCTGACCTCCCTCCAGAGATGGCAGATCCCAAGGGGAAGAATGAACACCGACCAGATGATCCCAAAGGTTTCTTCCAGATCCAAAAGTTCAGTTTCTACCCAAACTGGTGAGCATGTGTGTCTGGATAGGGAGCTGGCCGGGCTGTGGGTCTCACAAGAACACACAAGTCAGGGAAATGAGATCTGAGACCCTGCTCTTTTCCTCAGAGAAGCCTTCCGACCCCCAGGCTCACAAGGGTCCTCTAGGAACTGCTGTCTGCACTCCACACACTGTGTGACGCTAGGTCTCTGTGTGTGTGTGTCCTCGGCAGTACTTCCTCCATGAGGCCAGGAACCACGGGGGACACAGCAACGTGCTTTTGTTCTGACATGGTGGCACCCCTGGGCCAGCGAGACGCCCAGCACAGAGCAGTGCCTGCCCGTGTATGACAGATGGAAGCAAAAGGCACGCTTGCTTGCTGCATAGCACAGGGCCATGCTCTGAGATGACCTACAGGCGTGGGATGGGGTGGGGAGGTGGGAGACTCCAGAGCGACGGGACATGTGCATACTTACGGCTCATTCATGCTGTCATACGGCAGAAACCAACACAACATTGTAAAGCAATTATCCACCCACTAAAAAAAAGGCACGCTTGCTTTCAGCAGAATGAAAAGCTCTGGGTGAATCTCACAGCACACGTACCAGATACAGGTATTTACAGGTCTCGCTGAGGAAGAAGCTCTCCATCCGGTCCTCCTTGGACTTGTCAATGACATGATGCAGCGTAGCATAGCCGCACCTAGGAGACAATCGTCCGGTCAGCCCCACAGTGCTCCCTCCCACCTGCTCGTTCATTTAAGAGGCAGAAGCAATCTATTAACAGAATAACCAAACGATCAAACACCACAGGGAATACAAAATAGGGTGAGTTTAAAGGCTACCTTTTTTTTTAGCCTCAACTGACTGTCTGCAAATTCATTAAAAAGTGGTCTGGCAGCCAAATCACCAGGTGAATGGTTGGGAAAGGGTTATGAGGGTGGTGGAGAATGTTTACCAAAAGCAAGACAAGACACCAAGAAAAATGCCTGGCAGCAAATTCTAAAGGACTGATTTACATTTCATGTCCCAATACTTGTAGACTGACTTCTCATTTGGATGGTCTAAAACAGTATTTTGTAAGAAAATATTTATATTACTACTAGGTTAAGAAAAGCGGGTCACAAAATTTAGTTTTTATACATATATACACACATTACAGACATACATAAATGTATAAAAAAGAGTGTAAGACTATACTTAAATGCTAATGGTAGTTATCTCTGCATATGGAGATCACAGTGATAATATTCTACCTCTATATTTTCTATACTCCCTAAACTTTTTAGTATATGTATTATTTGTATAATAGGGAATTAAGTTACTTAAAAAGAGCCCATAGAGTCTGCTGGAACTCTACAGGAATAAAGGTGAAAAAAATTTTAATTCACACTATAATGGGCAGGTTCTACTACACAAAAAGTAAGGAATCTCCCTGTAAAATTAACATTAAGAGTCTGTTCTAAAAAGTAAAACACAAAATAGAATATTATTACCCCAGAATGACTCAAAATAAAAGTGGTCAACAGGAGAAGGAAGGAACTTAGGAAACTAACTTGACTTTTGTGTACTTTTCCAGACTCTGCAGAATGTCCATTCCTACATGGAGGTAGAAGGGATTCTTGGTTGCCTAGAGAGAACATGAGAGAATGTGATCCAGGGGGCCTGGGAGACATGCCATCCATACACACTGCGCTGCCTGCAGGGCTTTCCCAAGGAGGCGCGGTCACTTTATCCTGCAGGGTCTTGAAGGTTAAAGGACTAAGGTGTGCTGTGAATTCTGGTCAAAGTGCACCTCCAACCTGCTTAACGCGAATGTGGGGGTGGGGACGGCAAGAAGGCTTGGTTCCAGGGCAGATCAATCCCCGCCTTTGGCTCTCCTGATCCCCATCACGACAGGCCCGCATCTAAGGACAAATCCAGTTTCTGTATTGCCTCAGAATTCTTCAGAAACGTCAGCCGCGAGCACAGGGAAACAGGACTTTGCCTCCATTCCACGCACAGTGCTGGGAAGAATTGCCTGGGGATAAGATTTCTGAAGCATCTGCAGGGGCCTCCACACTATGTTCTCTAATCGCTCCCACAACGCAGACCTGGGGCTGCTTTCTCTTCTGTCACAGGCTCATAGATGGTTTTGTGAGGGGAAGAAAAATTCTCTGGGAGGACAAGACTTTCCTCCCAAAACTAGTTTAAAAGTTGGGGATCATCTACAATCCATTCCCAGTGCCAACCCCGCAGCAGCAGCAGAAGCAAACGACCACAAAGTCACTGTCTCTGGATTAGGAGAATGCAGGGAGCAGCTTCAGAGGGCAAGGCGTAAAGCCGAAGATTTCTTTGGCTTCTAAGAAGTCAATGTGAGGAAGAAGCTGCAAGAGGAAAGACAGTGACAGAAGCCAAGAGCCTAAACCCAAGGGCAACAGACCTCAGCTTAAGGGGAGGCCTCAGATGGTGCCCTCATGCACCCTCGGAGTGTGAGTGGCCTGACTTGGCCCTGAGTTCAGGGAGGCAGAATCAGAGTCTGGCTTGTCCTGACAGGTTACCTACAGCTCACGAGGTCTCTCTACCTATGAGGTCAATTACCAGCTGCACAGGATTTCTCCCTCTTTTAGATGTAAATGGCAAGGGTTTGGTGTTTGTTTGTTTTTTTATAATTTTTGAAAAAATTAAATTTTGGAAAAAATTAAAAAATTAAATTTTTGAAAAAATCTAAACTACAACACTGGGAATTCTTCAGTGGTCCAGTGGTTAAGAATTCGCCTTACAATGCAGGGGACACGGGTCTGATCCTGGGTCAGAGAACTAAGATCCCACATGCCGTGGGGTAACTAAGTCCATGTGCCACAATCACTGAGCCTACACACTCGGGAGTCTGTGCTCTGCAACGAGAGAAGCCCACGCACAAAGAAGACCCAGTGCAGTCAAAATGAAAAAAAAAAATAAACTACAGCACTAATCCTGCTAGCAGAACTCATAAGATCTCCTTGCAAGGGCCTGCCCACTACACACGTCATTATATGGCTGCTGAACGCACAGAGGGCCAGCTTCTCAGAAAGTGAGCAGCTCTGGTGCTATATTTGCGAATGGCTGACAGCTCCCGGTGTGTATATATGCATGGCGTGCACAGAGATACAAATATCTGCCTTAAACTGTGGGGGAAAAGAGTCTTCACAGTTAAAGTGACATTTCCTCTGGCATTCAAGTAATTTCACAAAAGAGAAGACTATTTTTTTTTTAAGGATTAAACAAAAATAGGTATTCAGATGAACCCCAGGTGATTCCCTTTCCAGATAAGAAAGAGACTTTGTTCATCTGAATAATTTACACAGCCCAGGGTTCCACAGTACATGAGGACAGAAATGCGTCCCTCCAGGAGAGTTCTTTGGTCCAATATATTTGGAAAGCAGTGAGTGCCAAATCTGCCTCTTGATTGTTTTAAGGATGGGAGAAACAAGTCCTGGAGTGAAGCCATGAGCCAGCTTTGCAGAATGTGGGTCACACGTGTACGTGTACGTGACCGCAAGCGCTTTCCCTGTCCTGTGGAACCACAGCTGACGCTCCGTGCTCACCAGGCTCTGGGCTGGCGGTCACCCCAACAGTCACTGTGAAGGAACTGGTTCTCCACCTGACAGCAAGCACTCCCTGGGAACCGACTGCTCCGGGTCCTCCCAGCAGTACCTGGTAGAGGAGGTACGTGGACTCCACCAGCTCGGGCCTCAGTGGGTAGAAGAGCACGTCGGGGGCCTGCAGCTGCCAGTTGTACCTCTCGGGGAGGGCCCCGTAGCGCTTCCAGATGGCGTAGTAGAAGGCATGCAGGCAGATGGCGTCTTCCACGTCCCCTATCAGAACCTGCGGGAAAGACGCGGGTCCCCAGGCTAGGATGGGGCTCTCACAGTGGCAGGACAGGACACACGGGCCCTGGGCTCCCCCTCTACCCACTGGCTATCTGATCCACACACATAGCCGGACACAGACCCAACCAAAAAGCTGCCTGTGGGACAGACGCCACCCCCATCTGGCCAACAGCGCCATATCCCCGAAGACTGCAGAGGACAAGAGGCTAACTCCTCATGAGCAAAGCATCGACTGTTGAGAGATGGACCAGAAATCTCACACCCTTTACTTTTCAGGCATGGCTTTGCGCTGATTCAGAGGGGAGTAATTTTCAAAGAGAATAATGGACACACACTGTGCCGTGAACTGCCCAATCTGAAGGAGCCAGAGAACGTTTCGGAACCATAAAAAGAAAAGAGGGGACGGAGCCCTTTCCAATGACTTCTTTCACTGAGCAAACCCAACTGTGACATACCTGCAGCCCAGGGAAGAAGGCCTGCAGAGAGTCGATCCACGTGTTCATGAGCTGCCCGCTGAACATGTTCACGTTGACGTAGAGGGGCGGATCCCCTTCCCCCTCGTTACAGGCTTCCCGGCTGAGGAGCAAGCAGAACGGTCAGAGAGGGGAGAGACACGGCTCTAGCCCTGCTCCTCCGTCAGCCCCTGCAGCTTCACTTCGGTGGAATCAACATCAACCTCTGCTCCCAACACATTCTTTAAACCTTTGGAGACAGACCGCCTCTCCCTGTCAATACAGTACTCTAGCATGAGATGACACCTACTGTAAGACAAAAGTTCTGAAGCTGGCCATCGTAACACGTTGACTTGTCACTGCACTTTGCAGAAAGCACTTTGACATGCAGGTTTGAGTAACATTTCCATGTAATTTGGTATATTTCCCAGCCAATGCAAAAGCATTTCCGTACAGGGCTTCCCTCTTGGCTCAGTTGGTAAAGAATCTGCCTACAATGCAGGAGACCCCTATTCGATTCCTCAGGCGTGAAGATCCGCTGAAGAAGGGATTAGGCTACCCACTCCAGTATTCTTGAGATTCCCTTATGGCTCAGCTCGTAAAGAATCCGCCTGCGATGTGGGAGACCTGGGTTCAATCCCTGGGTTGGGAAGATCCCCTGGAGTAGGGAAAGGCTACCCACTCCAGTATTCTGGCCTGGAGAATTCCATGGATTGTATAGTCCATGGGGACGCAAAATCCGACACAACTGAGCAACTTTCACTTTCAATTTGGTATAAAGAGTGAGTCAGTTCTGACCTGAGTGGGGAATCCTAGTTCTTTCTGCACAAGAGTCTCATCTCTAATAGACTCCTGCACCACGGGGCCTGGGCCTGGAGGAGCATATCAGAGCAAGGAGCTCAGGGATTGCCACTCCATTTAGTAGATGCAGGGGCTTTAAAAAGCAAAAAGGACTGAACTCTGGCCAAACAGCCCATCACCTAAACACAGCACTCGCATGTTCGTACAACAGCTAGAGTGGAAATACGTCCAAGAAAATCCTACCAAGTAGGCAACTCAGTAGCTGTCACTTGCACTGGCCACTAACAGACGCCAAGTGCACAGGGGAAGAGCCAGGAAGAGAGAGGAGGCAGAGGGTAGAAGCTGCTGCAGCTTCAAATGGCACTTCTCGGCCATCCTGAACGCACAGCTGACAAGCAGCCAACAGTATTGTTTTTAACAAATACGTCATTTTGCTGTATAATAAAAACTAATGCAACACTGTAAACCAACTATACTCCAATAAAAATTAATTTTAAAAAATAAAGAATAATTACTAAGAAAACAAACACAGAGGGGAAAAAATGTGGTAACTGTCCTTGCTCTCATCAAGTATAACGACCGAACCTAACTTCTCTGGAAAGTGAACCAAAACAACCGTGCTACAAGACAGCTCTGTGTACAGTTAGAGCCGGAGAAAGCCAGGGACGTGTCACTCCTTGTGGCAGCCATCCCCCAAGGAGCCCCCAGCGACCCCTCTCACACCTCTGTGCTGCCCCTCACACACTGCATCCACCTTGGTGCGCGTGAACAAGAGTCCAGCAGACGTGCTGGCTGTCATTCCCAGATTAGGGCGTGAAAGCACAGGGTGGTTTCTGGTGGTTCTGTCTCTCTCAGATCTCTCATTCTGGGCCAGCCGGCTGCCATGAGCTGCCTGTGGAGAGGTCCATGTGGCAAGGAACTGAGGCCTCCGGCCACAGCCAGGGAGCAACTGAAGCCTGGGAGGGAGCCCTCCTGCCTGGCCCGAGCCGTGACATGGCTGCAGCCCCCACCAAGAGCTTGTGGGCGACCTCGTGAGAATTGGTGACAGAACACTCGCTGCTTAAGCCACAAGGTTTCAGAGTAATTTGTTACACAGCCGTAAAGAGCCAACATACCTCTTCAGCCCCAAATGACCAGCAAACAACTAGGAGGCAGTAAAATGAGGACAGAGACCAGAGACCGTGAATTACGTGGAAAAGAAAATGAATACTTCACGATACATTCTACCTGCTCAATGAAACAAGAAGAGAGACGGTGAGGAGACATACCCTCTTCTTAAGTAGTTCTGAATACTCTGATATGCAGCATTAAACATTTCTAGGTCTTCTTTTTCTCCAAAGAGAATGTAAGATTTCAAGAGGTATTCATAGAAGGAGTCCAGTCCGGCACCCAAGCCACTCTGCTTGCCCACCCAGTGGCCCGTCTGGATGTTCACAACGTTGCCTGTGAAAATACGTGGAGCTCGTCAGGACCCAGGCTGGGGGACAGGGGCCTCCTACCTCAGCCCCGTGGCCCCTGAGTACCTTCATCCCGCACAGGAAAGAGGAGGCAAGGTGCAAGGCCTCTTGCGTGATTTGACAAATGTAAGCAAGACTGAAAATATCTATATTAGAATTTTAAACTGCTGTGTACAGAAGTTTCATGTGACAGGCTGCAAGGACTTATGGAAAATTTTAAAGATGACAGTTTGGGGTGACACTGGGTGACAAATGGGGCAATTATTTTATTTCTCCTGTTGTTAATACAACAAATTTGTGAGAACCTAAGAAATAATCAAAAAACACTTTTAAATGTCAGTGCTTTCGCAATGACACTCTAGGCTCCAGGATCCCCAATCCAATTCCCTCCCAGTGGCAAGAAGAAAATATTTCTCAAAACAAGACAGTTATGAAGCAACAATCTATTTTAAGATAACATCTTGAGGTACTAAAATACTAATAATTATTGAAGATAAATAATGAAGTACATAGGGGCTCATGACCCTTTTTCCTACTTCAGTAGGAAATTGAATTTTTCAGTATGTTTGAAATAATTTCTTAATAACATCTTGACCAAAATTCTGGAGGAAAAAAAGAAAAATCTAATACTGGTTTAATCTGGCTTTCAACCTACTATCACATGGCGAGATTTCTTTAAAGGAGAAAGTCACTCTACCAGTTAACTCTAAATTCCTATATTTGGAACCTCGTACTGAAGCAACATCATTTGCCTCCGAGGCAGCTCTTTTTATAGCATTCCCATTAACAATTATTTTCAAGCGGAATATGCCAAGGGACTCGAATCAGAAGGGAGCCCGCAGATAGGAGAAGCATGACTCCATGCCATCAAACCTTCCAGCCTCCCTCTAAGAGAAAAGTCACATGCAAGAACACTGAGGGCCCCCTCTCTGAGTTGCCAATTTTCAGGTTCCCCGGCACAAGGAAAAAGGAGTGGCGAGGAGGGAGGGCCCCAAGGAGGAAAGGAAAGGGGGTGACGCTCTCGGCGCCAAGACCTGACAGGTCCCGCACCTAACAATCCCGTGTCGCTGCTCCGCAAGCTCCAAAGGGCTTTCACGGCGCGCCTGGCCACCCACTCAAACGTGGAATCCCCCAGCAGTCGGCTTAGGATCCCAAATTCCACCAGGAGGGAACCGGCACCGGCCGTGCACGTCTCATTATTGCTGTCTGGAGGAACGCCTGTCTTTAGATTCACCTGGGGATAGGAAGAGACAAAGGATTTGTGGCAAGAGTGAAGGAACTCAAGTGGCCAGGAGCCCAGTCGCAGCGACCACACTCCACGAGGGAACCAGGCTCACTGCAGGCAAGTCAGCCCCTGCCTCCCACTCTACATCCGAGACAAACACGGGGACGAGTTTAAGACACACACACACAAGATGATACCAACACCAGGGCCCTGTGTCATTCATAAGAGCCAGTTTGGGGGGAATCACAATAACGATATTCACTAATATGCCTCTTTTCAGCAGATGTCCAGGTTCTCTTCAAGGTTAGGCAGCACCAGGCTTTGGTACAGGGGACAAAGGCAAGCTGTAGAATCATGCAGAAATTTTAACTGAGCTGTTATGAAGCCAGTCCTGCTCAGTAAACATTAACAAATCTCGGGCTGGGAGAGAAAGGGCACCCAGCAAGAACGTGACAGCCTGTTCCATCATGGAGGCTCCTGAGGTCTGGCAGCTCTCCACTGGTTACCCAGAGGTTGACTCAATTCCCAGAGGAGTTCTGGGCTCAGCAAATCAGATGCCACAAAGATAGAATCTTCTTCCAGATCTTGCATTTAAATCAGCAGCTAACTTACTGGTCTGTACAGGCTTTATTTGAAAGATCCACGTGAAATGTTCAAAACAACATACACTGAACTCCTATGGTATACATGTGAAGGTGTCTGGGGAAATGGACCCAGGTCAGAAATGAAGACAAATTCCCCTCACTGTTTTGTTGTAGCACAGGATACAAACCCCACCTGTAAAAGGGGTTAAGAAGACTGAGAGGAGGAACGTAACTCCCTTAAGAGGAAGGATAAGTCAGATATGTCCTATGCCCAGCACACAATAGGTGTTCAGTAAATGCTGAGTGAGTTAAAACCTATGTCTATCATATTTAGGACTAAATTCTCTTAAGGACACGGATTTCCTCTCCCACATCAGCCCCACTCCTCCCCACAAATAAATTCATCAACAAAGAGTGTTCATTCAGGCAGGAAGTGAGTATGGAAACTGTCCACCTACCCGAGGGTAGGGGATCCCAGTCTTGGTGTTTTCAAAGGCAGGGAGGAGCCTTACGGCCAGGTCATGAGCCATGTGCAACAGCTCGTTGTCGTAATCCTTAATCGTCATGTCGCCAAAGGGCTGCTTGGAGTCGGTTATTATTCTGTGGGCAGAGAGAAGGCTCCCCAGGACCCTAAGGACAGGAAGAACAAAAGAATAAAAACCATGTTGGCTGTACAATCCGGTTCAGAATGACAGCAGCAAGCTCAAATCCTCTATGGACTTAGCACTGCCTGAATGAGAGGGGCTGAACTTACTGGCCCCCTGACATTCCTTCTGGCCCCGGACAGGGAACAATCAATTGCTAGCTAAGCACACTATTGAAAGGGAGAAGGCGATCCATCCATCTGAGTCCACTAAGAATAATCCACTTCTAGTGATAACCGTGTTTGGTCATCGTCATCATCTTATCACAAGGGAGCAGCCTCATCATATCACTTTTTAGTGCTAATAAACTACTCTTGGTTTCTCTCACTTGGGGGAGAAAAGAGAAAAGAGCAAGATAACAAATACCAAGTAACTTTTGTAGCTCTGGCTGCCAAACAACATGAAATTCTCCAACTTCTGGTGCAGAGGCAAGGAGGGGAAGAGGAAGAGGAGAGGAGAGAATGACCCACCGAGAGGCGGAGGCCACCAGCTTACATCCCCAGCCCTCAGGGGCCATGAGTTCACGTCCTCTCCAATGAGTTGAAGTGGACTGTGACATCTTTCAGAACTTTAAATAAATGCTACATCTGGAATGTTATGCAATGATACAATTTTCAAAGTTTCAGTGGACTAGGAAAGCCGGCACAGTCTATCAAACTAAAAAGGTGAGATATAAAACATGAGCCAATACATTAGAGTGAGAGATGGAGGAAGTTAAGTGGGTAGAGAGGAAAGGAGGGAGAGAGAAAGATACACAGGGAGCAAAGTGACCCACAAGGTCAGCAGTGGTTTTCTGCAGGTGGTAGGTGAGATGAGAAACTCTGATTTCTTCAGAAGTACACAGGGGTTTTCCTAGGACACAGTGAAGGGAATGAGACCAGACCTAAGGTAAAATCATGAAAAACTCTTTTAAAGGAACACCTATCTAAAATCCACATTAAAGTGTCTTTCTATTTAGCTCCAAATGGAATTACCTTGAAATGGCAATTGTTTCTGTTTGATCCATCCAAAAGAGATGAAAAAGGGACAGTGAGCCCGCGAGGTCTACATGGACTCCCTAGCTGGACCCCATGGCCTGTGCACTCTCAGAGTGATATTCCCCTCACTCACACACACAAGAGCGGCTTTCAGCCTGTTTGACGATCCTTTTACCTGATTGTGGCCTCGAAGACTTGGACGGTAGAATCTTTGTCAAAGGAAACTGTGTTGATCACTAACTTGACTGCTTTCTGGAACTCGGATGAATTTCCCATAATCTTTAAAAAGAGGAACACAAGCCATTATGATGGCATGAAATGACGCTGAGGTTACATGATCGCAGGAGCTGGGCCACATCATCTGAACATCTGTACGTGCTGTGGTTTTGCCACTCATGGGAGTAGAAACAGAAAACCCCAGTTATCTCTTAGAACACATTCTGGGACAGACGGCAAGCCCATTTTCACCAAACTCAAGAACCAGACGGCAAAACTTTGACAATAACTCCTCATAAAATCATTAGCAGCCCTCATCTCCCCTTCCCATCCTCCCTCAGCTTCACTCTGATCTTATTTAGCAAGGCAGGCATTACAGTTCCTGAAGTTCCTGAAATGAGTAAAAACCAATTCCAAAATTAAAGAAACAAAAAACATGATATTCCCTCTGTTCCTCAAATAATTCAACAGCTTGGGCGCTTGGCTCCCAGGAGGCTAAAACATCTGGGAAATTGACTCCTTGCTTGTTACCCAGATGTCTGAACACGTTGAGAAATAGTGGTATTATCTTTGGGAGGACAGCATAAGGCTAATGGCATTCAAAACCAACACAACATGCAAGTAACTAGCCCTACGTCCTCTGTAAAAAGTATTCTAGAATTATGATTCCTATTTTTGGGTGGGTGGAGATGGTATCACTCCAAGCTTCTCTCTCTTATGTGAAGTGCAAATTGAGCATAAAATATGATAAATTAACCTGAACTGAAATGTTTTCATGCTGTTCAAAATTTTATGACCATCCTGGGACTATAATGACAACATAAGGACACATCCAAAAGAAAAAGAAAGAAAAAACAAATGATGTCATTGAGACACTACTATTTCAAGTGTGTCTTATCTCCTAGGATTTATTGATCTAGTGCATCTTTTTTCTCTTTCTCCCCCTCACTGTTATTTTGCTGTTCCATGCAGAAAAAATACAGTTTCTTTTCTGGCTTTTAGTTTTGTTTTTCGTTTTTTAACAAGATTATGCAATCCTGCTGCAAGTTGCATCAAGTAGTCAAGGGACTGCTATTGTCTGAGTGTTTCCCAAATACACCTGTTACAGTTTGTTTAAAATGTTAGCAAAAGCAAAGGGAAACCTCAACAGAAGTAACATCTGAAGAAGAAGGTTACAGTGTACATCAAAGGCCGGGTATTTCTACCTTGAAAACCACAGAATGGGTCTGTTTCCCTGCAGGTGTTCACCAGCAGCCCAATCTGTTAGCAGCTGCAGATGCTGATATGAGCTCGGAGCACCAGCAAGACAGAGGAGGAAGGTTTCAGTGACATATTGTAATTTACCATTTTAGAAGCTACAGAACAGAGTAATGATGCTTTGAAATCGCTCACTCGGGCTTAAGAAAAGCTGGGTTGGACAGAAGCATTACACAGGCTTCTTTACAGCAGAACTTCTCACAGCCCTGAATAGGCTGCTGTGCACTGTGGCTTTCCAAGAGTGGGCAGACTGGGAGATTTCTCAAGTTCGTTTGGGAACAGAATTCCTTTGCGGGAGCACACCCTTGGAATCTGTGTTGGGAAATGTCAAGATTCGTCAAAATTCATTTTCTTAACACCTACTGGTACTCCCACCACGTATCGGACACCATGAGGTGTGGACAGAGCGCAGTGATGAACAGAGGCGAGGTCTCTGTACTTCACAAGCACGGCAGAGAGAGAAAAAGATACAATGGAACCAAAAGAGAGGGCTCAGGGAGAAAAGGCGGCCTTTCATAAGCTATATATATATGCATATGTCTTGGGATTTTTTTTTTAAAGCAATACTTGTAGGCTGAGTCAGCCTCTGGTATCTTCAATGAGTTAACTCTAATTAAGGTGAACATACTAGTCTGGGCGGCTTCCTGGGTGGGTTCAACGGTAAAGAATCTGCTTGCCAATGCAGGAGACGCCAGGTTTGACCCCTGGTTTGGGAAGATCCCCTGGAGAAGGAAATGGCAACCCACTCCAGTATTCTTGCCTGGAAAAATCTCACAGACAGAGGAGCCTGGCGGGCTACAGTCCACGGGGTGGCAAAGAGCTGGACACGACAGAGTGACTAAACAACGCCACCAGTCTGGGCCCATTCTGACGAGTGACGGTAGATACTGACAGGCAGCAGCCGTCACTTGAGAAGGAGAAATTAAAGTGAGAAGGGAAACTAAACTGCTGCGTAACTACAGCCTGGCAGCACGCAGCCCTGGACTTCCTGCAGACCGTGAGCCGAGGGGAACACACAAAGACCGCTCAAGCTTTCCCCAAGTTCTCGTAATTCTGCTGCTCGCCAAGACCTAGGACAGCTGTAATGCAAACTTGGCTAGCGTTACCAATTCTAACTCCCGACACTTTTAAACTCTTTTAAGGACAGTTAAAATGCAGGATTGGGAATCGGCTACAGTAAAAATTTTCTAATGGTAAAAGTATGCTGAAACAATGAAGAAGAGCCAAGAGGTAGTAAAACCAGGTGTATAAGGAAATTTTTTTACATTCTGCTGGAATACAGGCCCTCGCCGTGAAGCAGAGCATACGCACAGGGCAGCCTGGTGATAAGAACCGTGCATGGGGCCTGCCTGTTCTCCATGTGCAAATGTGTGCAGAGGTCTCCAGCTGAGGGAAACCGATAAGGGCTCAGAAGGTAAAGGCAGTCTCCAAGTTGGCAGCCCAAGTCTGGAGTTGGCAGTGTACACACGCAACTCAGAAAGCAAAGAACACAAGAGTGTTCACACAGACGGTCTCTTGCAGAGGCTGGGACAGGGCTTGGACCTGCTCTCAGGGAGTCAGGAGGTGTGGGTCCTTTCAGGGGATCTTATCCCCTGGAGATCTTGACTTTCACTTCAGAAATCTTAACTCCAGTAACTGTAAGCTGGTTCCTTTAAGGAATAAAATAGTGGGAAACTGGGACAAAAATAGGTTTCCCCAAAATAATCACACTGCCCTCTTCACATTTTTAGGGGGATCACATTTCCCCTCATTTTACCTTCAGTGTTTTTCTTGCTCTCCATGTTAAGTTCGTTAAAATAACAATGACTATGAATACATTCTGAGTATCACATTTCCTGCAATTCTCATCCCTGGGGGGAAGCAAAAGTATTAACTCCAAAATATCTTAATTAACTTCAAAAAAAATAATAAGACTGAACACTTACTGCAAGGGTATCCAATGCATCAACCAGAGTAAGGGAATAATTCCCTAGCACATCATTGATATTCAGATTTGAACTGAAAAAGAAATGAAATGAAAATTACACAAAGGTACTTTAAAAGAGGGGGAAAAAAAAAACAATAAAACTAAACACTCATCAGAAACTAAAATTGCTGGAAGCTTTTATTTATTCAGGGACTATTGTGGATGGATCAGTTGGGCAATGGTCCTTCTGCCACACAAGGGACAACCTCTACAGTGTCACAAGCGAGCAGAGATGCATGCATTTATACTATGGTATAAAAGAAGGGCATGAAACAGGAAGCAAGGAAATGGAAAACAAGTCGTTGCTCTGAGATCCAGTTTTATCGCCACAGATGATCTCTCTGTCTAGCTTCAAAAAGCTCTGATTTTGAAATCGTTAGGAATGAAAAAGGAGAGGCCCTGTCACATTAACTGTAACTAAAACTTAAATCCAGAAATCAGACACTGTGGCAGATTACACACACAAAGCAGCAAATAAATACCTCAACTACAGTCCCCATCTCACTCATCTGTCCTTTGGGTGGGGGAATAAATTAACTGCTTTCTACATTGTTTCACTAACATCTCACCCAAAGAACCCCACCCTTCCACCCCAGCTCCATCCATCTTGAGGAGGTTTAACAGGATGGAACTTTAACAGAAACAAAGGCAGGGCTTCTCGTAAGGAGAGCTGTGTGAATGCTTCTGCCACACACCTCCTGCCCCACAATCAACACCCATTCTGAAATCATCTTCAGATGCCAACTTCAGGACCGCAGCGAGGTTAACTGACAAGTTCTTTGTAACGCTAAAAAAGCAACCAACACAACAATAATTTATCTGGGAAAGGTGGGGATGGAAAAAGAGTGCAAGTCATAAAGTCAGTTTGACAAATTCTAGGGGGCTTAGTTATTCCCATCCCATCCCCGCAGACCCAGGAAGTACTAATAACTGCAGAAGCTTGAAAACATTTGGAACTGAGGAGAGAAATGAAAAAGATGTAAGTAAGGAGGGAAACAGGATGACTGTTAAAGGTTATGAGTATGAAAGACCACAGTGAAAAAGCCATAGTTTTGTTTTCAGCAACGGATGCACCGATATTATGACATCTTCCATCCAATCCCCAGACCACATTACCGACTCCTTGGGTGTCTCTAAAGGGTCCTGTCCCACACCCCTGGGGACAGCAAGCATCTCTGTGTTCCTGATGCTTGCTCTGCCTCTCAGAGGCCTCCTGTGTGCCTTAGCTGGGGCGAAGCAGGCCCCATGTGGCGCAGGTGCAAACAGCTCCAACACTTCACATCTTCTCTTACCTGAACGTTAGTTTTATGTTGCTTATGCCACTTAGCCTAAGGCAAAGAACATATATCTAAACTTTAGCTACATTTTATGCAGCAGGCTATCTAGAAGGGGCTGTCTAGGAACCCGGGCAAACCTGTGTCTCACAGCCATGAAGCCAGCACACCGCACGGCTGAAAAACTGCACCTGCTGCTTCCGTCTGTTGATTCTTTCTAAACACACGTACACAATCGTAAAAGGTCCTCTCAAGACACAAGCTGTGGGTTCAAATCTGCACTTCCAGGGCAGTGCCAGCCAGAAAGAGTATAGGAAGGATTAAAAGCTGGAGGAGAAGGGCAAAGGAGACAGAGAGATCCTCAATTCAGCCAACTCCAGATCATTCTGCTGGACTTAAATATTTACCTCCCTTGCTTTGCTGTTCAGAAACAAAGAGCTGGCTCCAAACACCCATCTCAGCAGAAAATGGGGCCCCTCATCACTTAGCCTCCAGGCTAGATGCTGGGTGAACCGTGTGTGACCACCTTCCCGAGCAATACCCTCTTCTGTGGCATTTGTCGCCCTCTCCACTGGCCCCGGCCCCTGGAAGGAGTGACTGGTCTGGAGCCCTGAACTCTGTCCCATGTTTTACTGTGTTTTTGCTTTTAGGACATAGCTAAAAGGGACTCAGGTTTAAATACTTCTCAACAGAACACCCTCACAGTCACTGACAAAGAACCGGTACAAGAGCTGTCACGGGAAAAACTGTATTTGTGATACTGGTACTTCCTTCTCTCCATTCAGTCAGACAAATCCACTCAAAAGATCTAAGGCGTTCATTAAAACACCTTTAAATTATTTTCTACCAGATCAGGGTTCGCTGGTGGTTCAGCTGGTAAAGAATCCGCCTGCAATGCAGGAGACCTGGGTTCGATCCCTGGGTTGGAAGATCCCCTGAAGAAGGGAAAGGCTACCCACTCCATTATTCTGGCCTGGAGAATTCCATGGACTGTATAGTCCATGGGGTCACAAAGAGTCAGACATGACTGAGTGACTTTCACTTTCTTTTCACCAGATCACTGATACACACTCTTTTCAAATGTGCCAAGAGAGAAAAATAGAAAAATGGAGAGGGGAAGGAAGGAAAAAATAAACATCACAAAAGCCTCTGGGCCTAACAGCACCAAACTCTCATGATTCCATTCAGGCCAGCCCACCGTGCAGTTAAGACTGTGGACCTGTTCTGTAGAGATCTTCTTGATCACCATCCAGCCTGGCCAGGAACTCAAACTTCTGGTACAGGAACGAGTACTCAAGAATTGGTAACAGGCTGGGCTCAAAAATGCTCGTCTTTCCACATAAGTGGCTGCCAAACCACGACGGCACCCCACTTAATTCATCACGTATGGCTCTTCATGACCCTCATCCCACTCTGAAGTTTTAAGGTTCTTCTCAACCCAGAACAGAGAAGATGGAGAGAACGTTGGCCTTTCATAGGAAATTTCTGGTAACGGTCACACAGAGTGTTCAAAATTAAAGGTATGTGTTAAAAAGAAAAAAAAATTCCCACATAAACTTAACCTGTTCAGAAAGCTACCTGGTGCTGGGTAGGCACAGAGGTAATATAACAAACAGTCCCTGTTTTCCAGGGATTTGATATTCTGGGGAGACAAGACAAAGGAACAGGAAGGTGAACTCACAACAGTATTCAACTGTCGTGTGATATTAAAATGTGGAACGGCAGCTTCAAGGAGAGGACCTAAAAGGAGAACTGAGTAGATCAAGGACAGTCATCTTCAAACAGTTCAACGACGTCATGGAAAAAAAGACTTGCGCCTGATTCTGAACAGGCCAGGATCTCAGGAAGGAAGAGCAATGTGGAGGAGCCATCCTAAACGAGAGGTGCCTAGGAACCAGTCCATGTGGGAACCAGTATAGGCTTGGTTTGATTTGCTTTCTTGTTTGAACTGCAATAGCGTTGGGCAGAAAGCAAAGAAGGGTCACATACCCAAGGTCTGAAATAACATTGTTGGTTCATGAGATTGCAAATTTTTAATATCCAGATTGACTTGAAGGAACCTGAATTTGGATCCTCCAACCCAAACTGGGGATGTGAGAGGAAGTGAGTTTGCATAGTGATCTGTAGCTGGACAGAAACAGTTGCTATTTTTAAACAGTGTTCCGGTTTTATTTATTTCATGTCAATACTCCTCACCCTATCTCCAGTCAAACAAGACAGGCAAGTTAAGCCTTAAGTAAATGTGACTACAAAGAAAAGACACATATGTTTAGCACTTGCATTTCGTTTCTGTACTTTTTACATATTATTCCAATAGTTATTTTATTTTTAACATGAATCATGAGAATTCACTTGACAACAATTATAAGAATACATCTGCTTAAAATAAATATCTGGAGTATATTTATTACTGGCCATTTATTTCAGAGGTATAAATGTGGCCTACTGCTTCCTCAAAGATACTAAAGTCTGAGAGTAGCTATGTTAAAGGAAAAGGAGAAAGAAAAATTAACTTTTCACTTTACAAGTGGCCAGGGTCTATTCAAGGCTGCCATAATCGCAGAGCTCTTTCATCTCCTCAAAGACATCAAGGCTGACTAGCCAAAGGGTTTATTATTAACCCATGGGCACAACTCTCCTCATACAGTATCCCTTCGGTATTTCTAACTCCGTTTTTCCAACAGTAACATATTCATCTGTCTCAAAGCGAGCTGACCCCAACTTATCCAGACTGTCACTGAACAGTCAAATCAAACCACTCATCAGCATATGTCATCAGGAAGCAAACAAAGTCAGTTAAGCAAAACAACTCAATTTCCCCCAATCTGGAAAAGCCCAGTAATATTTTTAAAATTTTTTAATTAAAAATTTTCTCCAAAAAAAAATGAGATAGAAAATACACTTCTGTGTATAAAGCCTGATACAGTGAAACATGAAAAAATAACTCATCAGTTTCCTACAATTCTAGAAAGGCCCGGTCCTTTTCAGTTAATCCAGGATGTGCCCATGGCTTCATGAAAAATCATTCTCTCCAAATGCAATTTAAGACAAGAATTTGTAGATAATCAAACCATTTTTAAAACTCTTCAATTCTCTTTAGTGTATGAGTTCCTTTTTAGGACCTAAGGACTGAACTTGGCTGCTTCTCATCAGGTGAAGGAAATCACAAGCCTCAAATGTCCAAAGGGACCAGCAGCTCAACTCCTCCAGTCCCACCCTAGGGGAGCGAGCCACAGAAAGACAGTCACCTATCCAGTCTAACAGGGTTAGTGTCAAGGCACACTGGTTCCCTCCAACTAGGAGTCCTCAGCTGGGAGTGCTGCCCTCTTGGACTCCGAGGTCAACAGCGGTGACCCTTGAGCTCAGCCTCTGCAAACACGGTTGACAGAAGGGGAGGGCTGGCAGATTTTTCCTCACAGCTCTGCCACCAGAGTGAGGGAGGTTACGGGACAGACCCTACAGGGCAAGGAAGGTCACCCCGAGTGTCAGGACCCTAAACCTGGACCACTCAACCTCTCTCTCCCCCTTCCACCTAACCATCCTCAGCCTAAGGAGCAGCCCCTGTCAATCAAGCAGAAAGAGTGTAGCCCTGTTCTGCCTCAAACTCACTGCATGGCTTTCAAAGTCCCTTCTCAGGATCAACTCCTGAATTTTCATATTTTTATACAGTTAAGTTGAAGTTGGCTAGAAGCCGGGAGGTAAGAGCTGGTCTTGAAGCTGCGTTTCAGTTTGATTTGACGCTCACCTGGAGAAAGGGTTGGAGATGGATGTTCAAGCGCCCCCTTCCACCCCCGGCCCCCAGCCCAAGCCACTCCTCGGCAGTGCCACTGTCCCTTCAGCTCTCTGGGCCTCAGTTTCCCCATCTGTAAAAGGGCTCAGCTGTCCAGTAACTCAGAGATTCCAGGAGAATCAAGAAGACAGCCACCGACCCATCCACGCACCCTCCTGGCCCAGGCCGACCTCAAAGCGGGTGAGCCGAGGCGCCGGGCGCTGCCCCCGGGACACTAAACACCCGGGCACCGCCGGGGGAACCCGGAGGACCTAAGAATGCACCCGCCCGGAGGACGGAAGGAAGCGCGTGCGGCGCGCGGTCCGGGGCGTCGGGCCGGCGCGGGCTACTCACGGGTCCCCGCGGTCGGGTCCTCGGCCGCGGCAGTGGATGGGGTTGAGCTCGTCCTGAGGAAAGGCGTGCGCCATGTAGTTGTCGTAGCCGAACACGAACATGCCCCGCGCCAGGTCGCGCATCTGGGCGCGCAGCTGCGGTGGGAAGGCGCTGCTGTAGCGCTTCTCATACTCGTCCCGGCCGCGGCCCCGGCCGCCCAGCACGTAGCCCCAGTGGGCCGGACCGCACACGCCCTGCCCGGGCCGCCGCGGAGCCCGCCGCCGCCTCCCCTCTGCCTCCCCGGGGGCCGGCGGCTGCAGCCACGACGGCCCCGACTGCCCCCCGGGCCGGTCCGCTGGCCCCGAGGCGGGAGACGCGGGGCCGTCGGGACCCCTCAGGCGCTGGAAGCCAAAGCTGAGCGGGAAGCGCTGGTAGAAGCCCATGCTGGGCCCCAGCCCGAAAACGAGCCACAGCACTCCGTGGAGGCCAAGCCGAAGGAGTACCAGCCCCAGGACGAGCGCTCGCCATTGCATGGTCGCGAGGGCGCCGCGGGCATTATTTTGAAACGCGGGGGGCCTTCCCCGCCGACCACCGCACCCCACGTCCGCCCCGCAGCTCCGCTCACTTCCCCTTTAAGGAACTCCCTCGTGACGCACCAGGAACTGGCCCATTGTCCCCCCACCCCTAGCACCTCGGGCCCGGCAGGCCAGTCCCGGCATTCGCCCGCCCAGTCGCCCGGATTGGCCCGGCCCCGCCCGGCCTCGCAGGGAGCGGCCCGGGACTCCCTACCGCGCGATAGGCCGCCCGGACGTCCTCAGAGCCGCGAGGCCCCGCCCCTCCCTTCGCCCCGCCCCCGGCCCGGCGTCCGGCCCCGCCCCCTGGGCAGTCGGAGTCGGACCGGCTGGCGTGGCGAGTAGGGGCCGCTCCGGCTCGGGACACGGCAACTTCCAGCCAATGGGAGCGCGGCACGGGAGCAGCCAGCTGCGGGACAAGGACGTGGCCACGGGCCCGCCGGGTTCCGTGTAGAGCCTGCTTCCCGCGGACCTGGGACGGAAGAAAACCACTCCAGCTCTAGGTTAGGGATGGTGACAGATAAAAGACGTAAGGAACGAGGAGGAAAAAGGACACTTCTGTAGGACAGGGCTTTTCATTTGTCTCTTAAATGGTAGGAGTGATGACCCTACCGTTTAGCTGAAGACTGCACAAAACGGTGTCCTGATTTCTTTTTGTTAATACATCCTACTTTGCACCTTTAACACTTTATTAAAACACGCTAACTTGTCAGAATCTCTCACGGAGATTGTAAAACCCATATTCCCAGCTCCTGTCCACCGAGTTCCAAAGGTCCCGAGAATGTATGTATGATTGCTCAAGCGCTCTTGAGCAATTCTTAGCAACCGGCAATCTCAGGAAATACTGAGGTAGGTTATATTGCCTTTGTCAAGTAAAGAATCTTTCTTAAAAGGATCAGGAGTCGGGGGGAAGAGTCAAGGCTGCCTATGCCACTACCAAATTATTTTTACGATATCTATTTGTGGCTCAGCTGGTAAAGAATCCGCCTGAAGTGCGGGAGACCTGGGTTCGATCCCTGGGTGGGGAGGATCCCCTGGAGAAGGGAAAGGCTACCCACTCCCGTATTCTGGCCTGGAGAAGTCCATAGACTGTATAGTCCACGGGGTCACAAAGAGTCAGACACGACTGACCGACTTTCACTTTTCACTTTTTCATTTAACCATGTCGCTTCTTGCCCCTCCCACTGCGACCATCTCTCCCTTACACTGTAGTAGTAACCTAACCTTCGGGGTGTGGGAAAGATTCCAGGTCAAATCCTTACCCTTCTGAATCTGCTTCCCATGGGCTTCTGTGGTGGATCAGCGGTAAAAAAGAGACTGCAATGCAGGAGATACAGGTTTGATCCCTGGGTGGGGAAGATACCCTGGAGAGTGCGGCGCGCGGTCCGGGGCGTCGGGCCGCGCGGTCTACAAACGGGTCCCCGCGGTCGTGAAAGGCAACCCTCTGCAGTATTCTTGCATGGAGAATCCCATGGACAGAGAAGCCTGGAGGGCTACAGTCCATGAGATCACAAAGAGTCGGACATTACTGAGCAACTACACCACCACCGGGAGAAGGCAATGGCAACCCACTCCAGTACTCTTGCCTGGAAAATCCCATGGGTGGAGGAGCCTGGTAGGCTACAGTCTATGGGGTTGCGAAGAGTTGGACACGACTGAGCGACTTCACTTTCACTTTTCACTTTCATGCATTGGAGAAGGAAATGGCAACCCGCTCCAGTGTTCTTGCCTGGACAATCCCAGGGACAGCAGAGCCTGGTTGGCTGCCGTCTATGGGGTCGCAGAGTCAGACAAAACTGAAGCAACTTAGCAGCAGCAGCAGCATACCACCACCACCATCTTTACATAATTAGTAAGGTAGCAAATGTCAGCTTCAAAGTGATGTCAACTTTCATGTGATAACAACAGTTTAAGGCCTTGTTTTTTTTTTTTTTCTTTTGTTTCCTGCACTGGAAATGTCTGCTAAGTTTGGCCCTCCATAAGTTTAAACCATGTGGCTGTTGTACCAGAGGTTCCTGAAAAGTTTGAGAAGCAAGGCCTGATGGTTAGCTCAAATCAGATTGGCCGAGGGACCAGGGGAGTGATTAAGAGGATGACAAAGCTGTCACGTGGCATACTCATCACATTCTCAGGGTCAGGGGATTTTTAGGAACACAGAGGAGGTATAATGGGGACTAAGAAGGAACCCGAAGAAACATCTGATTATAATACAAGGTAGCTGGCACATTAGTAAGGCCTTTTTTGTTGACGGAGTCTTATTCTTGTCCAAAATCCTGCCTGCCCAAGCGTTGAAAAGAATGTAAAAAGAGTTGGATCCTGGATCTTTCGCCTATAGATTCTTCTCTGTGAAAGGCACCTAGGGACTCTGCTGAAAGTCCAACTTCAGGTCTTGACCCTCTTTCAGGTCTGCCTCCTCCAGAACTTGCAAAGTAAATAAGAATATTAAGGACCATGTCGTATGTTTCCCAACTTATTTTATTGCAAATTTGAACTCATGGTCAACTACAGACCACATTGGTAATAACTCCTATCTTCACATTAGATACAAGTTCTAACAAAGACCAGGACCCCCCTGGTGGCACAGACAGTAAAGAATCTGCCTGCAATGCAGGAGACTCGGGTTCGATCTCTAGGTCAGGGAAGGTTCCCTGCTGAAACGAATGGCTACCTACTCCAGTATTCTTGCCCAGAGAACTCCATTCTTGCCTGGAAATTTTGGATGGGTTCATGGGGTCGCAAAGAATTGGGCACGACTGAGCAACTAACAAAAACAAATCTTTTTTCATAACCAGAGAAAAACCGTTTGAATTCTGAAAGATGCTTTTCATGGTCAAACTGACAACAGCTGCCAGTTGTATATGTTGAGCGAGTTTCAAAATAATTTCACGTGTTCTCATTTAATCTTTGCAGAAAACCTTGTAAGGTCTGTTCCATACGCCATAAAGGGAAATAGTCAGGTTGAGGGGGGAGGAGGGGGGTCAAGTTCTCCAAGCTAGTTGACTCCAGGCAGAAAGAATTATTGCCCTGGTTTCTTACACTTTAGTCCCAGAAACCTCACTGTAACTGGCTGGCCCTCAAAGAAAAACAGAAGAAATCGGTCCTTCCCTAGTGTCCTGCACAGCCTAAGATTTAGGGGTCAGACTCACAAAGTGTTTCCTTCTCCAATTAAACTGAACAGTAACAACAAAAACTTTGTGCTAGCCTTTTAGACTAGACTCCCCTCAAGGTAAATGTAGCTAAGACTGGAACAACACCCAGATTTAACAAGAAAACCCAATCTTAAAAATCAACTCCGTAAGTAACTTGTCTTGTGATAGCTTTTCCCATACATACCTAATCTCACAAAAGCATCAGGGGACTGATTAAGGGACACTGAATTAAATGCACTATGGGAAAAATGGGTCACACCAGAGATAACAGCTAAGAACCCAGACTCAGAAGTCCAACTGCCAGGTCTTCAGATCTTAGCACTGCCCTCTGAGCAACTTTGGGAAGTTATTTTCCAGGACCTGTCCTCTCATCTGTAAAATGAGGGTGGTAAGACAGTACTTACCACATACAGTTTTGAGAATTAGATTTATTGTATATAGTATACCTACAACAGTGTCACATACATGGTAAGCCCTATCATTGCTGTTGTTTAGTTGCCAAGTCACGTCAGAATCTTTTGTGACCCCACGGACTGTAGGCAGGCTCCTCTGTCCATGGAATTTCCCAGGCAAGAATACTGGAGTGGGTAGCCATTTCCTTCTCCAGGAGATCCTCCCAACCCAGGGATCAGACCTGTGTGTCCTGAGTGCAGGCGGATTCTTGACCAATGATCCACCTAGGCAGCTTGAGCTTTATTATTACGACACATGAACTCTGTGTTAAGACCTGCATCTAGTAGAAGTACCTGGAACATAAACAGCTGAGGTCTGCTGGATGAATTATATAAATAACCCCTATTATCAAAGCATTATTTTAGGAGGAAAAAAATATGTCCAAGGAAACCGAGTATAAAATAGGACAAGGGCTAAAACTCGCCATAGTCTAAGAAACAGTTGAAAAAGCTTTGAATCAAGTCTAATTCCAGCTCTATTTAACTCAACCTGGTCCAGCTTCCACACATCAGAATCCATTCAATCTCCATCCGACTTTGATAGTTGAAGATGACTGCTTACATCTATTTCAGTTCCTTCAGAGATATCCTCTACTTTAAACAGACATTAGTTTTGGGGACCAGTTTTATAAGGCTGCATGGGTGAATCAATGCACTAGCCTCTAAAACTGCAATGCCAGAAAAAAACCTCTGGCCTTTTGATGACCCTAAAGAGTAGTCCCAGAACTTCCTATGTAAAATATCAGGACTAAAAGAGTCTATCAAAAGGAAGGATTTTTCTACTCCAAGAAGTTACAAGTGATTACCCAAAACAATGTGAAAAAAAGAAGTGATGATGATGACTTTCAAAACTCTGACTACTGCTTCTTTCTGAAGCAATATATACTTGCTTTATAAAGGTGGGGGTAAGGGAGAATAAACAAACAATAAAGAGTGGGGGGGTGGGGGGATACCTGTAACCCCATGATTGACTTGGTAAAGATCCAACTCCATAATTCAGTAATACTGTTTCCTTAGCTAGGTAAGAAAAGCTAAATTTTCCATTTGTTTTAAAACTGGACAGTAGAGAACTAGTATTCGTACCTGTTTTAAGGGCATTAGTCCCAAAGTCTGTCAACACACTAGGTTGGAAAGACACAGGGGACAGAGACTAGTGGAAATAAAAACTAGTACATCCCCTGAGGGGGCAAAGTGGCAATTCCCAGAGTAACTGCAAAGGCATTTGCCCTTTGACCCAGTCATGTTTCTGTGAATTGCTGCACGTGGACATAATGATCCATTGGAGTAACGTTCATAAAAGCAAAAAGTTTATACTTCTGTTTTTTTCAATAAGAAAACACAATAAAAGATAAGAAATTGATATTAAGAGTGATGATAGTAGAAGAGTGGTAACTCAGTCATGGGTGAATAATGGAGCTTACATATGAAAAAAATCAAATTATTGGGAAAATAAATGGAATTTAGAAAAAACGTGCTGAGCTTCCTTGCCCACATGTTCTAACTGCTACACTGCTAAATCAAACACAGTAAGTTTCCAACAAAAATAATTTTCATCACCACCATTCATGCCACATGCCCAAGCCCTTAAGTTATTGATGCATCCAGAAAAAGTAGGAATGATACAGATTTTTAACTCTTAAGGGTGAGAACTAGCAATTTCATAAATTGGCTACTGGTAAGACGATTTCTTTTTCCTTAGTGGATTATACAAGTAGAAAAAGGAGTCATCTAATTCATGTATTGGGTAATAGTAGAAAAGATGGACTCACTTAAAACATAGAAACAAGATAGTACATTATGTAATACAGACTGTACAAAACTGAAGGCTGTAGATTATGTAAGAGCTGGTTGGAGACATACTATAATTAGCAATCTGTTGATGTTCTACTCCCCCAGCTCAAAAGGGAGCAAAAGTTTTGTTGGGGGAGTTCCCCCTCCCTTACTATTTTAAAGGAAGTATTTTCTAACTGCCCCAGGTTTCTCCAAGCTCTAGATAAATTCCAGCAGAACCCTAGCAACACAGGAGTTATCAAATATTAAAAATTCACTCTAAACGTGCACCCCCAAATTGGTAGTATATATATATGGTTTACATTTTTCCACATTGTATACCAGAATATATTTTTTTGCAGCCTGGGAGAAATGCTTGAAAATTTTTAATGGCTTTCAAAGCCCATGTGGCTACAGCATTTCCTTCAAACAAAATATGTTATTACGCCATTCTGTAAAATGTCTGTGATCTCTAGCCCTTAACTATGTTAAAATTAAAGTTACAAAATGTAAACATTTCTGTGGTTTTAAGATTAAGAGGAACACACAACACTAACATAATCACTGGATCACTAGGACCAGCGGGCATTTTCGTCTCTTTCCTGCCTTCTGTCTCACCACCATCCAGATCTCTAGGCTGCTAGAACCAGAGCTTGTTAGTGGGAGAAATGATATTAAGAAATCCTCTACTCTTCATAAGGGAAAACTGCAGAGCCAAAGGGGGTTCAGCAACTCACCAGTCACACAAAACAAAGAATTCATTCTCTTAAACACCCATCCAGCACATGGAACCAAGCTCAGGAAGCATTTTAAGGTGACAATTTTTTCCCACCACAATCCTTTGACGAATACAAGACCTGCAAGTCCCAGTAAAATGAGGTTAAGGTATCCCCTCCTTCCCAATTCCTTCCAGGAAATCTACATTACCTAAATCACCGGCTACCTTGGGATTTTAAAACAGAATTACCTTACGGAGAGAGCTTGTTAATGAAATGGAATAATGAATGACTTTGGCTGTTGTTCAGATTAAGGAACTTTCCATTGAGTCTGTCTAGTACCTCAATGACTCGTTTTCCTAAGAACATTCAAGAGGCAGCCATTACAAAAGTAACCTATTTTTTATTAATAGCTGAATTTTAAACAGAAATTGTATGGAAGATATTTACTAATCAACAGGAAGCACCTGCCATGGGTTGCATTATTTGTAGAACCGCAAACTGAAGGGAAATCAGGCAAGCCTAGTGTTTGCTTTAACTGTCTTCCTTTTCAAGTATCTTCACTGATGTACATGTTACTGAAGGTACAACCTTTAAAGTTTGGAACAAAATGAAAATATTTCACATACTGAACATAGTGGTTCCCCCAATGACACATTTCTAGAGAAAAGCATTCAGCCAATTGGGCTTTCCAGGTGGCGCTGGTGGTAAAGAACCCACCTGCCACTGCAGGTAGAGCTAATAGATGTGGGTTCGATCTCTGGATCCGGAAGATCCCCTGGAGGAGGGCAAGACAACCCACTGCAGTATTCTTGCGTGGAGAATCCCAGGGACAGAGGAGCCTGGTGGGCTACAGTCCATAGGATAGCACAGAGTCGGACACGACTGAGGCGACTTAGCACACATGCACACACATTCAGCCAACTGGATGTTACAGATATGGTTCCAACTACAGTAAAATTCATGCTCCAGTTCTCAATCCTCCAGTACCTGAAAAGGTTGAATGATAATACCAAAGCAACATTTCAATGTAACTGGATCCTACAGGAAAAGAATACACAAGGCAATTAGTTCCTTAGTCAAAAACAATAAACACAAAAGCAGACACAGTCCAATTCATCCAATTTACTTGACAGCATCAAAGGGACTAATTTTAGAAGTCTCAACTTTTGAAAGCAAATACAGACTTAGAACAGAGGGTAAAGTAAGCTAAATTTATATCCTCTCCCCACCCTGCTCCTAGAACACTCCTCCTTCAAAATACCACTTTAGTAGGAAGCTGCTGAGGACCAGATTGATAGCTTGACTATGGCTCCACCAATTCAACTGAAAACTTAAAGCTGATAGCCAGTTACTTCTATCCTAGAAACATAAAAACACACACGTCACTGACCAACACTGTATGGTTGTACAGAGTGACAGTGTAGATATGGAAGAAAAGCCAAGTTGAACTTCTCTGAAAAAAATACATAAAATCATTTCCCCAATAGCTTTGATGGAATAAATGCTCACGTTCACGGTGTGAAAGATAACACACTAAACAAAACAGATCAAATGTTTTACTTTAGAAGTGTGCCTCTTTGCGAAAACCACCATGTTTGATACTTTAATTAAATCTTTTCATTCTGGAACTGAAGTCAGTAAGGAGACATGTCTTGTAATTTCAGTTTATTAATAGTTTTGTTATGATTTTAAAAACTGGATTACAAAATGTTTAACTAGCTCTTGCCACTTATTTTCAAAAAGTCCTAAATTTGGTGTATTATGACAGTTTACAAGATCTTCTCGACTTAGGGACCAAACCTAAGTCTCCGCATTGGGAGTGGATTCTTTACCACTGAGCCACCAGGGAAGCCCAGTACAAGTGATACCATTGCCTCCATCCCACCCCACAAATCGCAGTGTCAGTCCTGTGAATACTTAAGTGCTTATTTCAATTTTAACTGGCCCCCAGACCCACTTCTTTGAGAGCTGAGCTGATTTCCTTCTAGCACATGGTCTATAGACTGTGTTCATGGTACCTTTCCAACCCCTTTCCAATGTGTCAGCACCTTCCATCATAATGCATATTTTAAGTTCAAACTGTCAATACAACCCTCAAAATGCAAGTTTATTGAATAAAGCTGAGAAGAGCAGTAAACAGACAAAAAAATGCATCCACCTAAATTAAAAAAATTCACGTATTTACAAAGTTCGGTAACTGTTAGGTTTCACATGCAGAAGTTAATGCACAGGAAAATGTTGGTAGTAGTGTCTGGATGTCTTGAAATGCTGGAAGCAATGAAGAGACACACAAACACATTACGGTTCGGCTGTAGGTCAATTAAACGAACCTATGCGGTCCCCGCAAAGTCATACATTCGAGTTCTGGTTCCTCCTTTTAGGCACAAGCAAGTTGCCACATTCTTGGTAATGGTTCACAGTGACCATTAATGGTGTTGAGATACAGTAGCAAGTTTACATATCCCTTTGTTTACAGAACCATCCATCCCATCAGGGAAGTATGCAACATGCATCAAAGAGTAAGAACAGAATTTTAAAAGCTGAGGTTCTACTCATAAAACGTGAGTGGAGGAAAGCAAGTAGTGTCTGTGCAACATGGTGCAGTGTTTTGTACAGAATATTTTTAAGGCCATGGCAGTCTGTAAAGGAAAACTGCTATCATTAAAAGAACTGATGGCTGACTGCACTCTGAGTGCTCAACATGTTTGGAAATGCACTGTCTACATGAGTGCTGCTTAACAAAAGAAACAAAATCACACACAATGTGAGGCAACACATAAGCAGGTGTACCACAGACTTTTAGCTACTACAGAGGGCTACGTAAGTAACGATTCACAAGTGATCCAGTTTTCATATGTCCCTTTATGTGTATGGAGATCACTAAGCTACAAAACATGTTCATGGAAGTCTGTACACATCTCTGTAGCACAGAAGCAAGCAACAGACAGCACTGGTTCCTCCGCTCTCTCTGTGATTATTCAACAACCTGCGGACTGGGCATGATGACATCAGAGAAAGCAGGCAGGTCTAGAGTTGTCACAATAGTCAGGATGTCCAAGGGCACCGGACAGAACAGTGCCAAAGCTTGTGTCGGTAAGAGAGAAAAATAAGACTTTCTATTTATCTCTAAGTATCTATTGTGCTGAAAGTCAACTTTATGACTGAATATAAAAAGTCAAGAGTTAGAGTGTCATGCAGCAACACTGGTTTAATAACTGGACAGAGAAAGAACAAACAGGTGTGTGAACAGTCTGACATTCTTAACACGTTTTATTATATTGGCTGGAATGCTCTAAATTCATGAAAGCTTTTGAGAAAATCTTCAGTTCCCAACCCCTTAAAAAAGTGTGTTGAACCAGGAGAAAAAAAAGGAGAAAAAATACAGAAGTAATGATCTGGACAGATACAAAACAGCATGCCTCAGTTCCTCCCGTACCCCCAACTGCTTTCTGGAGATGAAGAATTCTCACAGAGCAGAATGTGTTTAAAATTCATTGCCTAAGATCTTCCCAGTGTAAAGAACCAATAACAATATTGATCTGGTGCCTCTGCTCACTCTTTGCAGACCATTTTTAAAAATTCCTAAGGTGTAATTACACATTTCACATGCATTTGTGAGATATATAAACATTATGTTTCTACCCCACATGAGTCAAGCTAAAGGTTTGCTAAATACTGTGTGTGGCACTAGAAACATCATGCTGTATTAAGTCAGTATCAGTATTAAGCTACTGGACTCTATAATGAAATATCATAGATAGACATTTACTGAAAACGAATAGAAAAACCTGGCCCAGAAAGACCAGAACAGAAGTATGCAATTTTTCTTGATTTAAGATGGTCAAAAGTGTGTTTGTTTGTTTGTTTTTTTAAAAAAAAAAAAGCTCTACACACTGTTAAAGACAAGTATATAGGAAGTCTTTTTGTGTGTGTTGACTTTATCATGACAACTCTAGCTGATTCTTTATGAGGATTAGGGATATACATCTTCAGCAGTGCACATGAGAAATAAACTCTGAAAAAGGCAATTTCTTGGGTTTAGGAAGGACCGTATTCTGGGAAGTACTTCAGAGGAACGGACAATAATTCTAGGATTAGAGCCAGGAAGGACTGGAAGACTTCAGGAGATGCTTCAGCTTCTTCTAGATTTTGAATGTTGAATAAGCCACTGAAGTGTGATATCTAAAGATGGAGGGAAAAAAAGTGAAGATGTTAAGACATCAAAGTGAAGAAACTAGGTATCAGAGATATTTAAAATGCAGCTATTTCAAAGCATATGTCAGGCCTGCCCTCTTCTTTTCTGCCTCTCTACTACTATAATACATAGGGTATCTGTACCTGTACTACCATTCTTCATTACCTGACCTTTGAGAGGTTAATCTGGAAACTCGAGGAACTGAGCAGTCTCCAATTTGAAAGTTAAATTGTGTACAGAACAGCATGTGCCTTTCTTTATTCATTCAAAAGTTTAATGATTGCCTGTAAGATCAGGTATTGTATGTGAAGTACCAGAAATGCAAAGAGATGGGAGAACCCCTCTCTACTTTCAAAGGTCTTTAGCATATAATAGTTGGAAAATACGCAAATATCATTTGGATTTGGAGGATGGCCCTCACAGAATTCCAGGCACAAGAAAGTGCAAAAGAATAAACAAAGGCAGAAAACCGTGTAGAGCTCTAGATGGATGACAACTGGTAAGACGTAGTTGAAGCGCAGGGATGGGGAAGGGATGCCGCTCACTGCTAAGGCTAGAGCAGGGGTTCTCAAGCTCACCCTGACATTGGGCGCTGGATATTCTTTGCTAGGAAGGTGGAGGAGAGAGTCTTTCCTGTGTATAGTAGAATATTTTGCAACATCTATAACCCTGACCACAAGATGCCATTATTACCACCCCCCACCCTCAGCTGTGAAAACAAGTCATGTCTCCAGGGATCTCCAAACAGCCCCTGTGGAGCACAGCTGGCTTCAGTTGAGCACCACAGGCCTAGAGAGAGCCAGACACCCTTATGTGCCATTCTAAGAGGCTCAGAAGTTGGGACTTTATTCTCAAGTCAATAGGAAGTCATTGGAGAATTTTAAGCAGGGAAGCTATACTGTTTATGGTAAACTGTAAGTTCACTGTAGCAAGTTCAACAATGGCAACGGAGGAGGGCGCCTGGGAGGGCTGCCAGTACAGAGACTGATCATTCACAACGGGAACAGGAAGGGGACGAAGGCCTGAAGCAGACTCGGTGTTGTAAGAACAGAGGAATAAAATGGAAAGCATATTTAAAATACAGAACTAACAGGACTGACCAAATGCAGTGGGTGAGAAAGAATCTTTTCCCCTGAGTAAGTGTGTGTTTATCATGGAGCTGCTGACTAACCCAGTGGCTAAAGGAAGAACAGATTTGGGAAAGAAAAAGACTGAGAATTCGGCAGTGAGCACATGAGGTTTGAGGCACAGAAGGGTAACACGTGGAGACGTTCAGCAGGTACTTTCACCTGTACAGATCTGAGGAAGAAATGGAGATACCATTGTGGAGGTGGCAACTGAAGCTACAGTGCCTGAGAAGAGTCAGGAAAAGCACTTTTGACAGAAGGCAGCTAAATCAAAACACTGAATTACTATCCCTTGAGTTCTTTAAAATGTGTTACCCACATAAAGGATACGTGAGCATCTACTAGAAGCAGCGCTCTCTTCTCCAAGCCTGGAGAATGTTCAACCTCCCAATTTTCCAGCTAACATTCATTACAGAAACTGTAAGCCAAACACTGTATATAAAGAAGAACCTAGAGCTGAGATCTGAACAGACACAACCTGTTCAGAGTTGGGGAAACAATGTTAAGCGGGTAATTTGCACTTCAAGAGGAGGACAGCAGTGTGTAATTCAAGCAAAGCCACAATCACTGCAACTGAAAGGGGGGAAAGGGAAATGTGAAAGTGAAATGACTAGGTTTAAATATTTAAGAAGCACTCTGTAAAAACAAACAAAACCCTGAGGAGTCCGGTGGAGAGGGAGGTGGGAGGGGGGATCGGGATTGGGAATACGTGTAACTCTATGGCTGATTCATGTCAAAACCCACTGAAATGTTGTGAAGTGATTGGCCTCCAACTAATAAAATAATATTTAAAAAAAAAGAAAAGAAAAAATTTTTGAGATAAAAAAAAATTAAAAAAAATAAAAAAAAACTACGGACATTGGACTTACGTCGTACCCTAAAGACAGATGAATCCTTAAGACCAGACTAAAAGGCAAAAAGTAAGATATTCAGATGAAGGAGTAGTTACCTCTATGATAAAAAAGGCCACAGGTATCAACCATCTTCGAAAAGACCATCTTCCCTGAAATAATCTACGCTACACGTAGTCTGAGGACATATTACTAATGAAACTAAGGGACCTCATGTTCCCCATTAGAAACCTGCAAGTATGACATACAACCCAACCCATGTGCAATGAATACTTTGGGGAGCAATTTAGAAAATTGGTAAATTTGGTACTAAAATATATTACAAAAGCTGAAATTAAGGAGAGTACTCTGAGATTTTTTACTCAAAAAGCTTGACTTGGCTGTTGCACTTCTCGCTCCAAATAAACAGGCCTTACAAACTAATTTTGAATCTAGTTAACAGTGCGGGTCAGTTTCCTTAAGCTTGATAATAATATGAAATGAACTGTCAAGATTAGGCTTAAGAAGGTCTCACCAGTTCTCCTGCATTTCCTTCATAAATGAGCAAAGTTATCTGACTAGTTTGTCACAGCAGAAAATAAGGGTTTTTTTCCCTACTCCTTCCAACACTTTCCCCTCCCCCATGTCGGAAAACTCCACAGGAAATTTAAGGGAGTCATGGATTTACAGAATAGCACAATGAACTAAAAATCATGGTTAGTATAGAACAGCGTTTCTCAATCTTGCAACTACTGACATTTTAGGCTGAACAATTCTCAGCTCTGGCGGTGACAGAATGTTTAGGACCACCCTGGTCTCCACCCACCTGATGCCAGCATCGTTCTCCTCACTAAGACAAGTGAGCGAGTCTCCGGGGGGAAAATGCCAAGTGTCTCGGGGGGGAAAATAATCCCTCCGTGAAAACTTCTGCTGTGTAAGTAAATGCTCTCGTGGGGGCACAACTTAAAACTTAACAAGAGTTCCCCTCAACATAGGAAAAACATTTTAAATAAACTTGAAGTAACCCTAAGTGCTGGAATAGTCTGTTCTCAAATGAGCTAGATGATCCCAAACAAGTCACTTATTCTATCTAATTAACAGAGGAGAGTCTGTGTCCATCAGCAATGTAGGCTCAGACTGCTCTGGGTAGTCTTTAAAGGAAGCCCAGAACCAGTGAGAAAAACCATCAGTACTATAAGCTAATTAGAGCAGGTCTGAGGGGAAAAGGGCAGGAGCTGAGATACAGACTGGAAATGACTGGGGGAAAAAAGTTAAGTATGGTGAGAAACAATACATATTGAATAAAGGCTAAAGAAAAAGTGTCAAAAAACTCTTTAAACACACTGTTTTGGCACTACTGATTTATTACATTTTATTCTGATCTACTTTGTTAATTGGTGAAATGCCTATGGAAGAATGGTGAGCGAGAGAGAATTTGAAGATGGGGAAGGAGCCATGAGCCAAGAGAACAGGCAGTCTCTAAAAGCGGAAAAGGACCAAGTAATGGATTCTGCCCTCTACAGTCTCCAGAAGGAGCTCGCCTGTAATTTTAGTCCTAGACCTTAGCTCAGTGAGGTCAGTGACAGGCTTCTTCTGACTGACAGCAGCAAGAGAAAACGAATACACTCCTGTGATGTCCGCCACGAGTTAAACACTGCAATTCATTTTTTTACTCACTCCTGTAAGAGAGTTTTGAAGTTGCTGCCACCATCCTCATGTTACAGATGAGTACAACGCAGAAATCAGGGAGTTTCAGTGCTCTGTCCAAGGCCAGTGAGAAAGTAACAGGACCAGGTGCTCCACGCTGAGGCTGCCTTACTCCAAAGCCCACGCTATTTCTAGCCACTCTGCAGCCCTGATGGAGAGCCTCTTTTTCTAGAGTGACCCACTGAGAGAAACTTTTTCACCAGTAACCACCAACTGGGAGAAGTGAAGGAGCCATGGAAATCCCTTGGTTCCTACCCATCTGCTTCAAGGCACCCGTATCAAACTCTCCTTTCAGACTTCAGTGGAGTCTGTCATGCCAGACAAGACGGCTTAAGAAGCTTGTGTCACAAAGTTATCTTTTACTAGGGAGCATTTTTTATTGTACTGTTACTGGTCTTTTCACTTGAGCAGCTGTCTAACACTGAAAAGCCTTTCATCTTGTCAAATACTTCTCTTTCTTTTCTTTTTTTAACCTTCTGATCTTCTCTATGCCAATACACTTTAATTAAACAATCCCTCACCAAATTAACAGACCGAAGTTGAGTCAGACATATTTATTCTTTACGGATACCGTGCTGGATTGAATGGTGACCCCTAAAAATTCACATCCACCCGGAACCTCAGAATTTATTTGGAAATTGGGTCTTTGCAGACATAGGATGAAGTAATTCTGGATTAGGGTTGGCCCTAATCCAGTAACACGTGTCCTTGGTAAGAAGAGAAAACAGACACTCAGACATACACACAGAGGAGAAAGCCATGTTGAAGCAGAGAAAGAGGGTGGAGATACAAAGCTTCCACCAAGGAAGGTCAAAGACGGCCGGCAGCCACACGCCAGGGAAGGGCAGGGAGAGACCCTCCCCTAGAGCCATCAGAGAGAGCACGGCCCTGCTGACACAGACACCAAACTTCTACCCTCCTAAACCTGAGAGAATAAATTTCTGCTCTTTCTAAGCCACCCCGTTTGTGCTACTTTGCAGTCCTAGGAAATTAATACAGAACATTAAGTAGGTAAAGGGTTATTTTTGGCTTATACTTGCGAGTGCTAACAAACTGCAGTAATATACTGGTTTGAGAAATGAAAAATCCTTACAATGCCTGTAAACCAACCTCTGTTAAGTCTTATTTCAAGAACATCATTCTATTATAAAGCACAGTTAAGACACTAGCTCTGCAAAAATACAATAAGCTGATAGCACATAATTAATTTCATGTCTTTATTTCATTTACTTCTTTAAGTAGCATAGAGCAGATTCAGGATGCTGTATTTGTTGCTAAAAGGTATAATGCCTACTCTTTTTCCTGAGGCAAAAGCAATTGTACTTTATAGGAGAAATCAAGTAAACAGAAATAAAGGTAACAAACAGTAAAAAGAATGAGACATCCCTTCTATTGATATCAACTTCTCCCCAAATATCAGTTATTTCTTACCTATATTATCCTTTTCTTTGCAAGAAATTGAATAGCAGCAAATTTCTCTATCCTGAATAGCAGACAGATTCCTGTAAGAAGCAGAATTAGGAAAGTTTTAAGTCTGGGCTTTTAAAACAATTGCCATCTTATCAATCTAAGCTCAATTTTACTTGTTCTTTTAAATAATTATACTGAAGAAATGTTATTACTAATAAAATTTTATGGGTTTACTTCTCTAGTATGTCAAGTTTACCTACCCCAAAACAGGGCTATGATCATTACTAAATAATGGAGCAAAGCTAAACAAAACAGTGGGCAAAACAGTATATCTTATGGGCAAAACAGAACCAGTTTTTTTTAAAAAAAACCCATCATTCATTCTTAAGACATACATTTTTTCAATTAGCTGTTTCTCATCCAACGCATTAGGAAGATCTCTCTTGTTTCCAAGTACTAGCACCTTTAAAAAGAAAAGTCACTGAGTAAATTTTATGTAAGAAAACATCACAGAAGCATATTCACATGTGTACACAGTAAAATTAGGTTACCTCATGCCATAGTATTAAAAGCATATTTACATGACCAGTGGCCTATCTCATTTCACTCCATAATTCAAATAAGCATTTACTCTAACTTCGATTAATGCCATGCAGTTGTCTAATTCACTATGTGGCTACCAACTTCTGTTTAACACAGACGCGTGGCCAAGAGGAGCTACCCCTCGCCCAAGGTCAGGGGCGGCGACCAAGAGCACCAGGCTGCAACTGCGCAGAAGCAGTCGAGAGGAGCTACCCCACGCTGGAGGTCAGGGGCAGAGGTCGAGACAAGCTACCCCACGCCCGAGGTCAGGGGCAGAGGCCGAGACAAGCTACCCCACGCCCGAGGTCAGGGGCAGAGGCCGAGACAAGCTACCCCATGCCAGAGGTCAGGGGCGGCAGCCAAGAGGAGCAATCCCATGTCCAAGGAGCGGCGGCTGTGCAGGCGCAGGAGGGCCGAGAGGAGCTACTCCACGTTCAAGGTCAGGAGGGGCCGCCGTGAAGAGATACCCCTCATCCAAGGCAAGGAGCAGCAGCTTCGCTTTGCTGGAGCAGCCGTGAAGAGATACCCCACGTTCAAGGTAAGAGAAACCCAAGTAAGACGGTAGGTGTTGTGAGAGGGCATCAGAGGGCAGACACACTAAAACCATAATCACAGAAAACTAGCCAATCTGATCACAGGACCACAGTCCTGTCTAACTCAGTGAAATGAAGCCATGCCGTGTGGGGCCACCCAAGATGGACAGGTCGTTGTGGAGAGGTCTGACACAACATGGTCCACTGGAGAAGGGAATGGCAAACCACTTCAGTATTCTTGCCTTGAGAACCCCATAACAGTATAAAAAGGCAAAATGACAGGATACTGAAAGAGGAACTCCCCAGGTTGGAAGGTGCCCAATATGCTACTGGAGATCAGTGGAGAAATAACTCCAGAAAGAATGAAGGGATGGAGCCAAAGCAAAAACAATACCCAGTTGTGGATGGGACTAGTGATATAAGCAAGGTCCAATGCTATACATAGCAATATTGCATAGGAACCTGGAATGTTAGGTCCATGAATCAAGGCAAATTGGAACTGGTCAAACAGGAGATGGCAAGAGTGAACGTCAACATTCTAGGAGGAATCAGCAAACTAAAATGGACTGGAATGGGTGAATTTAACTCAGATGACCATTATATCTACTACTGTGGGCAGGAATCCCTTAGAAGAAATGGAGTAGCCATCATGGTCAACAAAAGAGTCCAAAATGCAGTACTTGGATGCAATCTCAAAAATGACAGAATGATCTCTATTCATTTCCAAGGCAAACCATTCAATATCACGGTAATCCAAGCCTATGCCCCAACCAGTAATGCTGAAGAAGCTGAAGTTGAATGGTTCTATGAAGACCTACAAGACCTTTTAGAACTAACATCCAAAAAAGATGTCCTTTTCATTATAGGGGACTGGGATGCAAAAGTAGCAAGTCAAGAAACACCTGGAGTAACAGGCAAATTTGGCCTTGGAGTACGGAATGAAGCAGGGCAAAGGCTAATAGAGTTTTTCCAAGAGAACACACTAGTCATAGCAAACACCCTCTTCCAACAACATGAGAAGACTCTACACCTGGACATCACCAGATGGGCAACACCGAAATCAGATTGATTATATTCTTTGCAGCCAAAGATGGAGAAGCTCTATAGAGTGAGCAAAAAACAAGACTGGAAGCTGACTGTGGCTCAGATCATGAACTCCTTATTGCCAAATTCAGACTTAAATTGAAGAAAGTAGGGAAAACCACTAGACCATTCAGGTAGGACCTAAATCAAATCCCTTATGACTATGCAGTAGAAGTGAGAAATAGATTTAAGGGACTAGATCTGATAGAGTGCCTGATGAACCATGGACGGAGGTTCGTGACATTGTGCAGGAGACAGGGATCAAGACCATCCCTGTGGAAAAGAAATGCAAAAAGGCAAAATGGCTCTCTGAGGAGGCCTTACAAATAGCTGTGAAAAGAAGAGAAGCAAAAAGCAAAGGAGAAAAGGAAAGATATACCCATTTGAATGCAGAGTTCCAAAGAATAGCCAGGAGAGATAAGAAAGCCTTCCTCAGTGATCAACGGAAAGAAATAAGAGGAAAACAGCAAAATGGGAAAGACTAGAGATCTCTTCAAGAAAATTAGAGATACCAAGGGAACATTTCATTCAAAGATGGTTTCGATAAAGGACAGAAATGGTATGGACCTAACAGAAGCAGAAGATATTAAGAAGAGGTGGCAAGAATACATAGAAGAACTATACAAAAAAGATCTTCACAACTCAGATAATCACGATGGTTTGATCACTCACCTAGAGCCAGACATCCTGGAATGTGAAGTCAAGTGGGCCTTAGAAAGCATCACTACGAACAAAGCTAGTGGAGGTGATGGAATTCCAGTTGAGCTATTTCAAATCCTGAAAGATGATGCTGTGAAAGTGCTGCACTCAATATTCCAGCAAATTTGGAAAACTCAGCAGTGGCCACAGGACTGGAAAAGGCCAGTTTTCATTCCAATCCCAAAGAAAAGCAATCTCAAAGAATGCTCAAACTACCGCACAATTGCACTCATCTCACACGCTAGTAAAGTAATGCTCAAAATTCTCCAAGCCAGGCTTCAGCAATACGTGAACCATGAAATTCCAGATGTTCAAGCAGTTTTAGAAAAGGTAGAGGAACCAGAGATCAAATTGCCAACATTCGCTGAATCGCTGAAAATGCAAGAGAGTTCCAGAAAAACATCTATTTCTGCTTTACTGACTATGCCAAAGCCTTTGACTGTGTGGATTACAATAAACTGTGGAAAATTCTGAAAGAGATGGGAATACCAGACCACCTGACCTCTTGAGAAACCTATATGCAGGTCAGGAAGCAACAGTTAGAACTGGACACGGAACAACAGACCGGTTCCAAATAGGAAAAGGAGTAAGTCACGGCTGTATATTGTCACCCTGCTTATTTAACTTCTATGCACAGTACATCATGAGAAACGCTGGGCTGGAAGAAGCACAAGCTGGAATCAAGATTGCTGGGAGAAATATCAATAACCTCAGATATGCAGATGACATCACCTTATGGCAGAAAGTGAAGAGGAACCAAAAGCCTCTTGATGAAAGTGAAAGAGGAGAGTGAAAAAGTTGGCTTAAAGCTCAACATTCAGAAAACTAAGATCATGGCATCTGTTCCCATCACTTCACGACTGAGTGACTGAACTGAACTGAACTGAAGTCTATGGTATGCATTCTGTTATTTCTTAACAAATCTTTACCAAAATGTGAATATGATCTTAACTGCCGAGGGTGGAGGCATGATTTTCAACCACTGTTATCTGTTAGGCATTAATCTAACAGTAAACATGTAAATAACACTTTAAAATTCTACATCCATCCTATAAAGTATCATGTATAAATATTAAGACAATGGGTAAGTTTGGGAATCAGGATAAATACAGTAGCCATCAACTCTGAGAACAAACGTGTCATGTGATTACTCAATGTGCTTTGAAAAAAGAGGAAAGTGGAGAGGGGCATCCCCAAACCATTCTGCCTTTCCCAGGTATCTCCTTTCTGCCTTACAAAAAGCAAAAACTATGAGTACACACAATGTATCTGATACCGTCCTTACTCTGAGTCAATGCTCTCCAAGAACTTGTATCTCTGACCAAGCCTGAGAGAGTGCACACCATGTCTACCTGGCCGGCTCATCAAACACGTGTCAAAGCTACATCTTTCACTTAATACAGGTCCCGCCCCCACCCTCAACTCCAGACACTGTGACTGATTCTACTCACAGGCCCTAGACTCATTCTCAGAAAGAGGAAAGAGCCAAGAATAGACCCACAGAATGCAAGGAGCACCACGAGCTCTCCAAAGAATGCTAAAATCAAAGGGGTCAGGGAGTCAAAAGCCAATCTCAGCACCCTTGGGCAGCCTGTCCGCCCTTCTCTCATTCCTACCCCTCTCGAAACTCTGGTGGCTCAGAAGGTAAAGAATCCATCTGCAATGCAAGTACCAGGTTCTGATCCCTATGTTGGGAAGACCTCCTGGAGAAGGGAATGGCAACCCACTCCAGTATTCTGGTCTGGAGAATCCTGTGGACAGAGGAGCCTCGCAGCTACAGTCCATGGGGTCACAAAGAGTCAGACACGACTGAGTGACTAACCCTTTCACTAGGTCTTACTAAGTCACCCAGGTTCTCAACCTGGATCTATGTGAGTTTAAATAAAAAAATACATCCTGGTCATTTGTGATCAGTTCTCAGTTTGGGGATTGCCTGGCATCTTAGTCCTCTTCCTACATTTAAGTAGTCTTTCAAAGAAAAAAACAAACAGAGAAATCTCCCACCTTATGACTCTGTCTCCCAATAAAGCTACTTGCTTCTGTAGATAATTTCTTTTCCAGCCTTCTTTTCTGCTAGAGAATGGACATACAATCTACAATCAACCAAAACTCTGAATGCAGAGCCAGTTTTACAAGAAAGCAGGAATACTGAACCCATTCTGCTATGGAAGGGGCATCAACTAAATGACCTTCCAACTGGAGCAATTGAGTCTGGTGTTCACAAACCGCATGGGCTCACCAGACTGACTATATGATGTCAATTTGGATGTGATCCTGGCAGCTGCTCAGCTTTCCCTTGTTCCAGTGTTTTCTCAACACAGTTATGGGCAGCCTTCTCAAGACTCTGTAAACTACTCAATATTGTTTCAATGAATTCCTCTCTACTTAAACAGCTTTCTATTGTTTGCTACTAAAAACTCTCATGGGGAACAAGATTTCTTTTATTTTTTTACTTATGGTATGCAATATTTTGGTCATCTGATGCGAACAGCTGACTCACTGGAAAAAGTCCCTGATGCTGGGAAAGACTGAGGGCAGAAGGAAAAGAGGGTGTCAGAGGATGAGATGGCTTGATGGCATCACCAATGCAATGGATATGAATTTGCGCAAACTTCAGGAGATGGTGAGGGACAGAGAGGCCTGGCATGCTGCAGTCCATGGGGTAACAAAAAGTCAGACATGACTAGGCGACTGAACAACAACACATGCAGAACTAGTTAATACAAAAGAAAAAGGACAGGCCTTGAAGTCAGAAATAAATAGATTCAAAACCTGGTTGTGCAATGCACTTAGTCGCCATGTGATCCTGCTCAAATAACAACTGTCACCAGGAGGGATCACACCATCACCCTCAGCACACTGTGATGATTACCTGAGATAACATACTTCAGGGATCTGACACTCACGACCTCGTCATGAGGGTAAAGTCGGGGCCTTTTCCAGCTTCTTTCACTCAACAAATGGCACCATCTTCCATCCAACCACATTAGCCAGGAACTAGGAATTGTCCTGTTTATCTTCCTTTCTCAGTCTGGTGGACGGTCTTCCTAAATAGCCTCCACATATATTTCCTTCTCACAACCTTGTCTATGACCACCCCAATCCATGGTACTCTATTCTGCCAAGAGAAGTTCAAAACTGTCTTGAATTTGAAAACTGTTTCAACAGCTTCCTAAAACTGTCCTCCTTATGCTAAGCTGCTTCAGTCGTGTCTGACTCTTTCCCACTTCATGGACTGTAGCCTGCCAAGCTCCTCTGTCCATGGGATTCTCCAGGCAAGAATACTGGAGTGGGTAGCCATGCCCTTCTCCAGGGAATCTTCTCAACCCAGGGATCGAACCCGCCTGTCTCCTACGTCTTCTGCACTGGCAGGTGGGTTCTTTACCACTAGCGCCACCTGGGAATAGTCCCCATGCAATCCATTTTTAAACTGAAATAACAATGATTTAGATAATAAGTCTGAGCATTTAAAATACTCAGTCCCACCCAGCACAGCCTCCTGAAGTACCCCTGCTGTCAGAGGCTCACAATGCTCTACCCGCCCACTCGGCTCAGCACTCTAGAGACACCAGCCTCCTCTCAAACCCTACTTCCTCCTACCTAAGAGCCTCTGCCTGCAATTCTCTTTCCCTCCAACTGTCACATCCCTCACATACCTACACATCCCTCACATCTCAGCTCAAGTAGCACTTCTTGGGGAATCTTTCCTTCTTCCCTCAAACTATACCAAATCTGCCCTGTAACTTACAACTCCATAAGCCCCTTGTATCTCTCCTTCATAGCACTTATCAGAGCTGCATTATTCAAGCCATTTTCATATCATCTACCTAGTTTCCTACTAAACCATAAGCTCCATGATGGCAGGAAGCATCTACTTCTATCTACTTCTCTTCACTACTATTTCCCCAGGACTAAGCGCTGCTTCTACTACATACAGTTCACTAACCAGCTTGTTAAGAAATGACTAAATAGCACACTGCCCAGCATGTGATGGATACTCAGTAAATATAAGCTGTCCAGACTTTAAAACAAATAAAGACACTCTACTGATTTCAAACATAATTAACAAAAATGCATAATTAAACTTTTAATAATATAACTACAAATATTATAATCATATAATGTGAAATTAACCACACTTACTGGAATTCCTTGTAACTGCGGTTTATCTAGAAGATTATGTAGTTCATTTCGAGAGGCTTCTATCTTTTCACGATCTGCAGCATCTATCATGTAACTTAAAAAAAAAAAGTGATCTCAAAATGCCTCCATCATATTCTTTGATGATCACAATGAACAAATTTTTAATTTTCTTAATTTATACTACTGAAACTGTTGATCAAAATTAAGTCCTAGATTTTAAAAGGCTGTCACCTCAAAATACTTTTTAATAGACTGTCCTACAAACTACTATATACAGAATCAGATAAGCTTCAAGGATATATTATGCAACACAGGAAATTATACCCATTATCTTTCAATAATCCATAATGGAATATAACCTGCAAAAATACTGAATCTCTATGCTGCACACCTAAAACTCATCCTGTTAATCAACTGAACACCAATAAAATAAGCAGAGAGACAGACTGTTCTTTAGGGGGTAAAACATGTATATCTATTAGCAACATAGAGAAAAAAACAAAACTCCCATTTGATGATTAATTTTTTAAAGTCTGATGTTAATGGGAAATTATACTAAGAAAATACCTAAAAAAGATTTTACTGCCAGAAATAAAAATTAAGCCTTTAAAAGTATGAAAAATGCCTTATTTCCTTGAAACCTAAACTGATTATAAGGGGGAATGGGGGACAGGGTGGTGGGGGTGGAAGGGAGGCAGCTTACACAATAGCATTGACTCCTCTGCAGTACCGTTCCCACATGCTCCGGAAGCGGGGTTGTCCTCCTATGTCCCAAATCTTCAAATCAAGACAGACAAATCTTAATAATAATATTTCAAATAACACAGTGAAGAAAAAAGCAGCAGATGGAAGGAAAAAAAGAAGCAGATATGCTCAGCTCCACAATGTTAGAGCCAAACTGCTTTGGAAAAATCCAAGCTCAAACAAGTTCTTGTCCTGGAAGTTCTTGGGGCCATTTCTGAACTTGAAGTTTGTATTTAACACATTTACATTAGATCTAATAGGTGCTGCCTGAGCAAAGATTTCATTTTGGGGCAATACTTTCTTTGCCTATTAACCAATAGATTTCCAATACTGAAAACTTATTTTTAAAAAAATAGTAACTCTTAGAATCTGCATGATCACACATCATCCACATTTGAAGTCCAAGAGAAAAAAAAAACTCTTCATTCAGAATCTATTAGTTTAATTGTCTGATCGGGTATATATATTAGAATGTAATCATTTTAAATTATTCTGTATATAACATAGAAAATATTCCTACCTAGGTGCTTTTCTTATATAAAGTTATTTTATCCATATGAAAGCCACCAACTACAGTTATTGCACTATTATGGCTACTCTGTAGGGCTATGTAAAGGTCTTAAGTCATGATGCTTATCTTCAAAAGGCTTCCAATTTAGCTACAGACAATGGACGCATGCAGAATGACATACACGAGACATTAGAAGCTTCATTAGAAAAGCTACAGAAAGAATTTAGCAAACAGCTTCTGGGAGCCACAAGAACTGGGTAAAATGGCCATAAGGGTTCAGGCTATCAAAGCAAAACTTCGCACATGAACAAAGGAGCTAAAAATAATAAAAATAAATTAAAAACCGGTCCAACCGTCCACAACGCAAACCTATCAAACTTATTCTAGAAACAAAATTATGTTAAACTAGTTAATTTTTACTGTTTTATAGTTTTAATTTTAGGGCTGAGTAGCAAAGAAAGGGAAAACTGGGTGACCGTATTTGCTACCATAAATACAATACTAAATTACTAATATTATAAACAGTCTCTTTCAACATAAATTATTCATGAAATATATGCAATATTACATTCCAAACACTCTGAAGATGGGATTTTTATTTCCGAGGAACATCTAAATCCCAAATATTACTTCTGTCAACCCATATGCAAAGTTTTTTATGGGACTTAACATTTCAACACTTAAACATTTTTATCTATTAGAGAAAGAAGGAAAAAAATTTACACTCGTTTGGAGCATGCCCAATTAAGAACTGCCAATACTCATGTAAAAACCAAAGAAACAAACAGAAAAATTCCTAATTTGTATGTGCTAACAATTTATATCAAGTATGGCAAGCAGCTGACGTACCTTTATTGTGACGTTACCTTTAGTTACTTTTCTCATGTTGAAGCCCACTGTAGGTATCATATCTTCACTGAACTGACCTGACTGAATGAAAGAAAACATTCGAAGTTAGATTAATTGTTACTTATTAAAACTGCAACAATGTATAACCTTTCACATCAACATTACTTCTGTACCCATATTAGCAAATAACTAATTTTTTAGTGATGGTAACCTTAAGAAAAATACTCCTGATAGCCATAGATTTTGAAGAGATGCATTTTTTTCATTCACAGACATTCTCCTTTTAAAGATATTTTTAAAACTAATGCAAATTTTATCTATTTTTAAGTTTAAGAAAAATACTGTACAACTACTTAAGAAATCTGTTATGTAAATTTCCTCCACCTATACATACATTTTTGTATACAGGGTAGAAGTAAATCAGAAGTAAATGGTTAAAGTTTTCTATTTGTACCACTGAAATTATATTGACAATACTGTTAAAATTCACTGTTGCTCTTCTGAGTCAGCTTTTTAATAATGCTTATAAAATGTTTTTTTCATAAAGATGATCCTTTTATGTAGGATTCTATTCTATTCTATTCCATTCTCTTTTTGGTTTATAACCTTGCTGTCAGAGACCAAAATTAAGTATCTTCTAATACTATTTATACTTTTAAATGTTTATCCATCTGGAATTTGATTACACAGTGTAACAAAGGTCCATTTTACAAATGGATCTATAAATCCACACTTTCCTGACTAGATTGATGTGAAATGGCAAATTTCACATAGCAGCAGCTCTATATCTGAGTTCTCAATTCTTTTCCATTAGGCTGGTTTTTTCCAATTGGAAATAAATTAGGATTACACAAATTACTGTAGCTTATCTATATATTATTCTAAATAGCAGATCAAGAATTTGGAATGTTTAGAAATGTGGTTGATCTCTCACATTTGAAATAAACTTTAGAAAGTAATTGTTTCTGTTACAATACTGGCTGCCTTTTGTCAACTCTTGACAGTGAACAAAGTCTCTCCACCCAAGCACGTATGTCTGTCCACTCAAACGTTCCTTATATCCTCCAGTGAAGTACACCTAATGAGTCACATTAATGCTGATTTTATATATTATGTATTTTGCGAAATGTTTCTCAAATGATCTGACTTGGGACCAAGAAATATATCAACACGGGGCTCATTAAACAAATGGGACTATTTTAAAGGCCCTAACATCGGCCAATTGTTAGCCACACATTCACTTCAAAATGTCTACAAGTACTGAGCACAATGAATTCCAATTTCACAAGCTAATTTCTTCTACATAACCCCAAAAGTGTTCTACTTCTTTTTCTTTTCCTCTACTGTTCAGTGGCGTTTGGGCTAATCTCAGAAAAAATGTTAACACAACCATAATCACTATTTTATTTATACCTGTCAAACAGTATAATTTTCAGAACTTTCACATATGTGATTTATATGTGAAGATTTAGTTGTGATATTAAAACTACATATATCAAAACTAGCCATAACAAAAGAATAAAAAAATGTAACCTGATTAAAACATGCACAGAGGTAACATCAAAGGCATGCTCTATAAAGCAAATAATAAGCTAACTTTATTAAACATTTCTGCTCTGCAAAAGACAATGTCAAGAGACTCAAAACAAGCCACAGAGTAGGGGGAAAATATTTGCAAAAGACATGTGATAAAAGACTATTACTGGAAATATAAAATGAACTGTTAAAACTCAACAATATGAAAACAATCCAATTAAAATATGAGCCAAAGATCTTACCAAAGGAGATATACAGATGGCAAAGAAGCACACGGAAAGACTCACCACATCATACGTCACCATGAAAATGCAATTCAGGACAATGAGATACCACTGCAAACCATTAGAGTGGCCCAAATCTGGTATTTTTTGATAACACCAAACGCTGATGAGGATGTGGAGTAAGAGGAACTCTCAGTCACTGCTGATAGGTTTGTAGAAAGGTGCAGCCACTTTGGCAGACAGCTGACAGTATTTTACAAATCCAAACACACTCTTACCATACCACCCAGCAATCACACTCCTTGGTATTTACCAAAAGGGCTTGAAAACTTAAGTCCACACAAAAAGCCACACATTAAATGATTACAGCATCATTATTTATAATTGCTAAAACCTAAAACAACCAAGGTGCCCTTCAGTAAGTGAACAGATAAGACCGGTACATCCAGACAATACAGTATTATTCAGTACTAAAAAGAAATGCAAGTCACAAAGGACATGGAGGAATCTTAAATGTATATTTAATGAAAGACCCCATGTGGCAAGACTACATACTGCATGATTCCAACAATATGATATTATGAAAAAAAGAAAACAGTAAATAAAAAGATCAGTGGTTGTCAGGGGTGGGAGAATGAAAACAACATGGCAGTTCCTCAAAACACTAAAAATAGAATTACCACATGATCCAGCAATTCCAGTTCTGAGTATATACCCAAAATAACTGAAAGTAGGAATTTGAGATATTTATACAACCGTGTTCACAGTATTATTGACAACAACCAAAATGTGGAAGCTACCTAGAGTCCATCTGATGATAAACAAAGTGTGGTCTACCCCTACAATGTAATACTATTCAGCCTTAAAACCTCATTCATGCTCCACCATGGAGGAACCGTGAGGACATTACGTTAAGTGAAACAAGCCAGGCACAAACAAAGATAAATACTTCATGATTCTATTTATATGAGAAACCTACAGCAGTTAAATTCATAAAGACAGAAAGTAGAATGGTAGTTGCCAAAGGCTAGAGCGGTGGAAACAGGGAGTTAATGCTTAGTGGGTATGGGATTTCAGGTTGGGTAGATTAAAGGTCCTATCGATGGAGAGTGGTGATGGCTACACAGAAATGTGAATGCACTTATTAGTACTGAATTATACACTTAATAGTTAAGAACAGGAAATATGGAACAGGAACAGTTATGGAACAGGAAATAAATTCCCCAAGTCACACTGCTCGACAATGGTTATTTTTCTTAAAGTTCACCACTGTGAATCATAATAGGCTATAATTAATTAATACCTAAGGAGAGGTCTGAGATAATGCCTCATTTATTTGGTATCATTAGGAAAAGAAGCTATACATAATGAGGCAGGCAGAAATCGTAGATGAAGTTTTTAGGTACCAAAACTTCTAAAACAGCTTGCACACAAAGCTTTCTAAAGTGCAGTACATACTTGTCTGACTTTTCACAATCCTTGGAATATGACTGAATATGTTCTTGGTGTTTCAGGGTCATTTTACAAATTGTAAAACAGGAAAACTAAACTCCATAATCCTCAAGGGCCCTTCTGGCAGTAAAATTTTATGATTATGATCATGATGTAGGGGCTGCAGTATACTCAGATGACCCTGAACTGTCTTAGTTGTTCATCTCTTTCTTCACTGCTACTTCTCGCTGCTGGCAGATGTTAACCATAGTTTTCCCTCATTCACCTGCCACTGATAATCTGCAAAGGCTGAAAATTAGGCAATCATATCTTTGGGTTTTTAATTCCAAATGTCCTGAGTACAGCACAATGTTCAAAAAACATTTGTTGGCTTTGATGAATGGATTTTGTGGAATAACAACTTTACAGAATTGGAAGCATTTTCTACTTCTTTCTTAGTGTCAAATCTTAATTGTCACTTTTCAAAGCTTGTGTTGAATGACTAAACCACTCAGTTGGCAATTGTGCTCTAAATAACAGAATTTATTTCTATGCTGTCAAAATGCCACTAAACTGAGACTAGCAATTTAGGAAACAAGTAGATGTTTGGAAAATACTACTTAATTGTGTATCACGCTCTTTATTTTAACAAATACTTAAATAGCATGAAGTACTGTTCTAAATACTCAGTAAATATTAATCAATATTAACTTACTTAATCCTAATAACAACCCTATGAAGTATGTAGCAATATCCTCATTTTTCAGATGAGAAAACCAAGGCAATGACAGGTTAAGCCATTTGCTCGAAGTCACATTATTTTTAAGATCTGTAAAGAGAGATAAAAATATGCTTTCATACCTGTCTTCCTAAATAGCATATCAAATATAAACTGACCTTCACTTAACACAAATTCAAGATCATGAGTGGCACTCACAGTGATTTTGTGACAGTGGATGAAACTGCAGCTGTTACGCACACCTAGAGTCACAAGGCTGTATCTCTGGAATTTGTTTGGTGGGACAAAATAAATTTGAAGCAAAATAAGACGGTAAAAAGAAAAATACCTTCAAGATCAAGGAATCTTATTACCAGTTACACACACAAGTCATCTTACCTTCAGGATTAAGCTATCTTACTAGAAGAAAAGGAAACTGGAAGACTATCTCCAAAGTCACTTACAGCTCTAGCATTTATGGTTTTATGTTTATTCATCAGTTCAATTCAGTTCAGTTAGTTGCTCGGTTTTATCCAACACTTTGCGACCCCATGGAATGCAGCACGCCAGACGGCCCTGACCATCACCAACTCCCACAGTTTGCTCAAACTCATGTCCATCAAGGTGGTGATGCCATCCAACCATCTGATCCTCTGTCGTCCCCTTCTTCTGCCTTCAATCTTTGCCAGCATCAGTCTTTTCCAATGAATCAGTTCTTTGCATCAGGTAGCCAAAGTACTGGAGCTTCAGCTTAAGCATCAGTCCCTCCAATGAATATTCAGGGTTGATAATCTTGAGGGTTAACTGGTTTGATCTCCTTGCAGTCCAAGGGACTCCAAAGAGTCTTCTCCAGCACCACAGTTCTAAAGTATCAATTTTTTGGCACTCAGCCTTCTTTATGGTCCAACTCTCACATCCATACACGACTACTGGAAAAATCATAACTTTGACTAGAAGGACCTCTGTCGGCAAAGTAATGTCTTTGCTTTTTATTTTATGCTTATTCACAGGCCCCTCATTTAAAATATACTGCTATATTTAAAGTGGATAGCCAACAAAGACCTATTGTACAGCACACGGATCTCTCCTCAGTGTTATGTACCAGCCTGGATTGGAGGGGTTTTGAAGGAGAATGGATACATGTACATAGTCCCTTCACTGTTCAACTGAAGCTACTACAACACTGTGAATCAGTTATAACCCAATACAAAATGTTCTTGGTGTTAAAAAAAAAAATTAAAATTGAATAAAATATAGTTAAGTGATGAATGCCATCAAGAGTAGGAAAAATGTGACTCCCCCTCCCCCAAATCATTAGTATACCAAAGGCTAAAAGCAGACCTTGTCCCATAAAGTTCTATCTGTGTCAACTCCAGTACACAGAGCTTACCTACATTTATTACTGCGGATCACAGGAGCAAGGCAAAATGAAAAAGGAACGGAAAGAGAAGAGCCAAGGTCACAGTTAACCCCAGGAAGGCAGAAAACCTGAAGGAGAGGACCTGTACTAGTGAAAGGACACTCCACTGACCACACTCAGTAAAAATGGGGAAGATGTTCATTCTTTGTAACCAGGTTACGGTAGAAATGCACCATGCAAGCACTGGCTGCTCATATACAATGGTATCTGACACGTGTGAGAACACAGTGAAATACCCATACATCTCAGTGCTGTGAAACAGATTCCAAATGCAACAGATTAGATTTTACAACTGCTCTCATAAATGAACAAAGGCAGAAATCACGCTATGAACAACACGGGAGAAGCTTCTCTTTGCTTGATCTGTTTCTCTTTAGTAGCAGTCCGATCCAATTCAATAAACTTTAAACACAAGTGGAAAAATACCTGCTTTGACAAATCTCTCACAGGTTTTTCTCTAAGAAACTTTTTATTTTTTAAGGTTTTAGTTATCAAGATACTTTGTAGACAGAATGAAAGAAGGAGCAAAAACAAGACTCAGATTGCATTTCTCCTCTCAGCGAGAAGAAATTACTTTCCCATGCTAAGCAGAGCTGTCTTCTCTCATTTTAAACGACATACACTATGACTCAAATCATTTAAATCGCCAAAATTTACACATTTGACAAGTGAGAGGATAAAGCAAATAAATATACAAGTAATTCACTTTTCTTTCCAAGAACGTTTAATTCAATCAGAAAACTATTACTAATACCCATTTTCCTAGTGTGTATCATTACTATGGTTCTTATATTTCACTAATAAGTGAAATTACTGCTAATATTACTCTTACGTTTCAAATTACAATAGTAAAAAAAAAAAAAAGGATGGCAACCTACTTTTGCTGGAATTATTTAAAATGAAAGGCAGATCTAGGAGAAAATTTTGATGAGGAAATAAGGTATTTCCATTCCTTAAATGGTCTTAAAGTACACCTCACAAACCACTTATCAGCTGCAGAGGGAAAAACAAGTAATTATACAATGAAGAAATCAAGACAAAATCTTGGCTTCATGTGGAATTCTCAAATGGACCTCATGTGCCCACAGAAGTATTACCATGAGAACACAACATCCCTCCGTGTATTTCAACTGAGAAGGCGTAAACTAAATCTAATCATGAAGAAACATCAGACTGACCCAAAACAGAGGAACAGTCTATTTAAAAGGCAGGTGGAGAGGAGGAGTTTCAAAGATGCCAATGTCATAAAAGATCAAAACTCTAAAACTTTAGACAGAAGATGCTAAAGAGACATGATGTCTAAATGCAGTACCTGACCCTAGACTGGATCCTCTATCGGGGAGCAAAAAACTATCAACAATATTAGGTCAACTGACAAAACAGGAATAGATAACACCTATGAGATATCAAGTTTTTTAAACATAATAAAGTTGGCAACTAAATTAGTCAGATAAGAGAATATTCCTAAACTCAGAAACTACAAATGTAAACGTTTAGAAACAACAGGCATGGCACACAGATCTTACTTATATAGGGTGAGAGAAACACAGTACACGAAAGATACAGCAAATGAGGTAAAATGTCTGACCTCAACAAAGGGTATATAAATGTTTTTTGGAGTGCTTTCATTCCTGCAAATTTTCTGTAAATTTGAAATTGTTTCCAAAGAAAGATTTCTTAAACAAGATAATCAAATACCATCTTCTTGTGTATCGTATCTAGGACACATCTAGAATTAAAAAAATTAATTTTCTACTATAATATTCGTGAAACTCATGAAGAGATTCAATCTTAAGAAATTATGACAACTAACTCAGGAACAAATCATTGCTAATCTAGTTTGGTCCTTCAATGTTCAAAAAGGATATTGACTTACAAATGTCTTCTAATAGAAAAATCCATATTTTATCATTTCTGTATAAAGGAAAAGCCTCTAGGCTTTGAAATTGGCATTTTAAAATCTACTATGATTTTCTATATCTTAATATTTATGTATAAGCTGGGAAGTGAATTAAACACAGTGTGCTCTCCCAAGTCTAAGTTCCTCTTAGTCTGGGTGAAAACTATCCCACTTAATACATACTCTACACTCTTCTTTCTCAGCACTTCATAGAGTAGTTTCCACTGTGAACACATATATCATATCTGAGACTCTCTTTTTTTAAAGGGCTAGAAAAGGTATAATCATTCACTACAGCAGTATTTCAAAGATCATATCATGTTCATTTTCTATGTTAGAAATCTTTGGATAATTTTCCTTAATTTCCAAAAAAACTGTAACTTGTTATCAGTTTTAAATGCAAACCCAGAATTACTTCCAACTACAGACATAATTCCTCCCCACAGGACATCAGTTTAAAAGACATATTTAAGCTTCGCTTGAGAGTTAAATCTTACTAACCAAAAAACAACATCTCTCAAAATCCCAGTGGGTTTCGACTTTAGTTTGTTTTAAGATGGAGGGATTCTCCTCAGTCCTTATCAAACAAAATTAAGTAGCACGCGAAATCTTCAAATTTCAGGTTTCTTAGAGGCATGGTCAATTAAGGCCTCTCATCTTCAAATGGCCCAAATTCTGAAAAACAGCTATCACTCCAAATAAACTAAATTCCTAAGTTATTTTTCTGAAGCAAATCAAGTAAGAAAAACCTTCAACAAAATCATAAATTTTTAATATTATCCTTCAAAAAGGGACAAAATTTGCACTAATAGTCAAAAAAGTTTCTAACTGTTCAAAAACAGTAGCCAAAAAGATAAAACGCATCCTCAGGATCTGGCATGGACAGGCGCCCTGTGTAGACTCTGCTCTAGAAGTCAGTATTTTCCATCTGCTCTGCCAACTCCACCTGACTGGCAGCGGCTTCCCCCTGGGCACAGTGAGAGCTGCGCTTCCGTCTCACCCACGCGGAGGAGGCACTTATGAACTCTGGTCTGGATGGTCTGATGGAGGCAGGCCAGTTCTAAAACTCTGCTGCAGAGATGAGCCAACCAGCAGCCACAGATAATGAACCTGGGTTGTACTGATGCACAAACACCTGTGACTGTTCACTCCCTTCTTTATGGTCCAATGGGAGTTTTGTTGCTGTGGTTTAGTTGCTCAGTTATGACCAATTCTTTGTGACCTTATGGACTGTAACCCACCAGGATTTTCTGTCCATGGGATTTCCCAGGCAAGAATACTGGAGTGGGCTGCCATGCCCTCCTGCAGGGGATCTTCCCAACTCCTGGATTAAACCCACGTCTCACGATTCCTGCATCGGCAGGCGGGTCCTTTCCACCAGCACTGCTAATACCAAGACAGCGCCTCTGCAGCAATCTCCTCTACAAAGACAACTCCTGAGGATTAAATGTCCTCAAACCCACAATTTTCTATCAGGAGCCTGAAAACCTTCATTCCTGCAAACCTCTATTTCCGAAGAAAATTCACTTTGAAAAGTCTCTAATTACTATTTCATATATCCATCACAATTTTCATCATAACTTGCATTAACAGCACATTAGTAATGGTTTTACACATCTACTGGATTGGCCAGAAAGTTCATTCAGGGTCTTGTCCCATCTTACGGAAAAAGTGAAAAGAACTTTTGTGCCAACACAGTATCTCCAAAGAACTGCTGAACAAATCTCAAACTGTTTGTAGAACAATTTGATAGTGAGCATCCTAGTCAACCACTGGGCAACCACATCACAGTGCAGCATTTTCACTCAGTCAGAAATTCTGATGATATAATAATAATGTGAAAAAAGGGCTCCCAAAGAAATCAGTGCCGGGGAGCTTCAGCACATATAGTATTTGCTAACTTGTCAAGTCATTAATGTCTGGATGTATTTCCCATGAACATCAAGAGTTCACTATACATCTGTAAAATACACTTGTATTTTTACATTAAAAAAAGATTATCCTACATAATCTTCACATGTGGGATCAAGCAGATTCTAAAGTCAGAAGCATGAGGGTAGGGGGGAATTTAGCATCAGTTCAGTTCACTTCAGTCACATCCAACTCTCTGCAACCCCATGGACTGCAGCACACAAAGGTTCCCTGTCCATCACCAATTCTGGAGCTTGCTAAACTCATATCCATCAAGTCAGTGATGCCATCCAACCATCTCATCCTCTGTTGTCCCCTTCTCCTTCTGCCTTCAATCCTCCCCAGTAGCAGGGTCTTTGACAATGAATCAGTTCTTTGAATCAGCTGGCCAAAGTATTGGAGCTTCAGCTTCAGCATCAGTCCTTCCAATGAATATTCAGGATTGATTTCCTTTAGGATTGACTGGTTTGATCTCCTTGCTGTCCAAGGGACTCTCAACATCTTCTCCAACACCACAGCTCAAAAGCATCAGTTCTCTGATGCTCAGCTTTTTTTATGGTCCAACTCTCACATCCATACATGACTACTGAAAAAACTATAGCTTTGACTAGATGAACCTTTGTCAGCAAAGTAATGTCTCTGTTTTTTAATATGCTGTCTAGGTTGGTCATAGCTTTTCTTCCAAGAAGCAAGTGTCTTTTAACTTCATGGCTGCAGTCACCATCTGAGGTGATTTTGGAACCCAAGAAACTAAAGTCTGTCACTGTTTCCATTGTTTACCCATCTATTTGCCATGAAGTGATGGGACCAGATGACATGATCTTCGTTTTTTTTGAAGCCAGCTTTTTCACTCTCCTGTTTCATTTTCAAGAGGCTCTTCAGTTCCTCTTTGCTTTCTGTCATAAGGGTGATGTCATCTGCATATCTGAGGTTATTGATATTTCTCCTGGCAATCTTGATTCCAGCCTGTGCTTCATCCAATCCAGCATTTCACATGATGTACTCTGCATATAAGTTACATAAGCAGGGTGACAATATACAGCCTTGATGTACTCCTTTCCCAATTTGGAAGCGGTCTGTTGTTCCATGTTCAGTTCTAACTGTTGCTTCCTGACCTGCATAAGGATGTCTCAGAGACAGGTAAGGTAGTCTGGTACTCCATCTCTTGAAGAATTTTCCACAGTTTGCTGTGATCCACACAGTCAAAGGCTTTGGCGTAGTCAGTGAAGCAGAAGTAGATGTTTTTTTTGGAACTCTCTTGCTTTTTTTATGATCCAACAGATGTTGGGAATTTGATCTCAAGTTCCTCTGCCTTTTCTAAATCCAGCTTGAACATTTGGAAGTTCTCAGTTCACGTACTATTGAAATCTAGCTTGGAGAATTCTGAGCATTATTTTGCTCGCGTGTGAGATGAGTGCAACTGTGCGGCAGTTCGAGCCTTCTTTGGGACTGGAGTAAAAACTGACCTTTTCCAATCCTGTGGCCACTGCTGAATTTTTCAAATTTGTTGGCATACTGAGTGCAGCAGTTTCACATCATCATCTTTTAGGATTTGAAATAGCTCAGCTGCAATTCCACATTTCAGGCCTTCATACTATCATACTGGTTAAGTCTCTAGACAATTTACCTACTTTTTTCATTTTTACCTTCCTTTTTAACAAATACCTTTTCATTAAGAAAGTGACAAGAAAAAAGAAATAGAAGGAAGCCAAATTGGAAAGTAAAATTGTCATTGCTTCATATAACATGATACTATATATAAAACAATCCTAGACACCACCAAAAAACTCATCAAGAATCCAGTAAAGGTGAAGGATACAAAGTTAATATACAGATATCTATTGTGTTTTTACACACTAACAATGAACTCTCAGAAAGAGAAAGCAAAAAAAAAAAAAAAAATCCCATTTACAACTGCATCAAAAAGAATAAAATATCTAGGAACAAGTGTGCCTAAGGAGGTAAGAGATATTTACACAGAAAACTATTAGACACTGATTAAAGAAATGGAATATTTGCTATCCACCTAAAACTATGACAACACTGTTAACTGTCTACACCCCAATACAAAATAAAAAGCTTAATTAAATTAAAAAAACTGAAGATGACACAAGATGGAAGATGACATACCGTGGTAGTGAATTGGAAGAGTAAATGTTAGAATAACTATGCTACCCAAGATTATCTACATATTCAATGCAATCTCTATCAAAATACCAATGACATTTTTCACAGAATTAGAACAAGTAATTCTAAAATCTATATGAAAACACAAAAGACCCCAAGGAGCCAAAACAATATTGAAATGAAGAACAAAGCTCGAGATGTCACACTACCCGATTTCAAGCTACTCCACAAAGCTACAGCAACCAAAACAGTATGGTGCTGGCACAAAACAGGCACATGTATCAATGGACAGAACAGCGAGCCCAGAAATGAAGCCACACTTGAAACTGGGTCTCCCTAAAACCAAGTTCCCTTACCAAGTTTATGATTACTCTTTCCAAAACCTTATTCCCTTTCCTGTGACCTCTGACCTCAATCCTATGCTAACTCAACACTAATCAACCAGAGTTGGATGACTAAAACTGCTACTGTTGATAACATCATCAATGTCCTAAAACTGCTACTACACATATCATCACTAACATATAAACTCAGATTGTTCTCCAGGCAAAATGAGCTAGCAGGCCCCCAAGCCATGGACCATTTGACCAAATAATCATAAACCAGACTCCCAAATCTACAATTAAGAAATGTCACAGAAATGTCACATGACAATGATTAATCCCAGCCTCTTTGTTCTTCCTCCTTTAGAAATCAGAAAATAAAACCTAACTCAACACTGAGTGGAGTGGGCCTGAGGCCTGCCTCCTACTCCCTTGCGTGGCGTCCTGTGACGCATCCCGACTGCTGTGAACTACCACTGTCAAGGGTCTGACTTTCTGCACTGTGGGTACAGGTGCCCTAAGCAAATAAGCAATTTCCTATATTTAAAGGTTTCTCTCCCTCTTTCGGGGAAGAATTGGGTACTCAGGCAACTAAAATGAGAGGCTTATTTTCCACTGTATGCCCTTCTATGTGTGCACGTATAGCCTGTTTCAAAAAAAGAAAAGTATAAAACAAAAATTTTTCCTTCAAATCCTGAAATAGACTTCCATGATTAAACTTAAAAGGAAGATTCCTAGAACCAACCAAAAGCTACGAAATCAATGAGTTATGTATGTTAACAAGAGTCCTAGTCTTAAGCAAAACACTGGTGGAAATCACAACAAATATGCAATCCACAAATGGTAAAATGAATTTTGAACTCTTTAAAACAAAATAAGAAAGACAAGTCTTTATTGATCTATTGAAGATCTATTACAGTAAGCCAGAATCAAAAGAATTTAAAAAAAAAAAGAGTATTTTGAATGTAATTAAAAAGGCCCATCGTAGAAAAGTAAAGCCAAATAACTGATTAACAATGATTTGAGAATAGTTTAAGTTACCCCAGAGGCTGTAGATTGACTGTAAGAAGTTTTGCTCGTTTTCTCAGGTAACGGATGTTTATGCTAGTCTTCTGGTTATGCCTGTGACTCTGGAGAGAATCATACCGGGTTATTACCCTGGTCTTACCACTTGCCTAGCTGTGGGTCCTTCTTGCATGTTCCTTACCTTTGCAATGTCCCTCTTTCTCCAAATGTAAAATGAAGATAACAAGTCTCTATCTCAAGTTAAATAAATTAAAATATATACACCGTTTAGAACAATGCCCGCTTCAGGCATTGGTTACAGGTACAGTGGAAGCATTGAATATTTGCTACCATCAACAAACATCACACAGGGTCCATGAAATGTGATGTTAGAAAGCAGTTCACAGTGTTCTGGTTAAGTTTAGGTAAACAGGCTCCACCCTGGCTCTTTGACTGAATGTAACTAAAAACCATGGCCTGAACACACGCAGCAGCTAACTGTGAACTCTGAAAGGAAGCGGAGCAGATAGATCAGACAAGGAAATCAGAACTCAAAACACAAGCAATCTGATGCTATTTCCTAGCTGCTTTTTCCCTCCCTCTCAATCTCCCAGAGCCTGGACCAAAGGCAGCCCCATTGCCAGAAAAGTGTAGCAAGCATGAACAGAAAAAGCTCAAGGAGGAGGCTCTGATTTGGGTACGAGGACCATGTATGGGAGCTTGTGCATGCGTGTGTGTGTTCCTGGGGGAGAGGGTGGATAACAGGGCAGAGAAAGTGGAAATCCTCTGGGTTTTTTCCTTTCTTCTGCCATAGTCCCCAGACAAGTCAAGTCTGGAAACCATGAGCACCTAAGAGCAGCTATGCCCAGGCAAGCACCTTGAGAGAAGGGAATCGTCTCTAACCAAAGGAACTGTGGTCCAAATAGCACTTGGGAGTGGGATGGACAGGGAGGCGGTGGGAGAAATAGAAGGAGAAATCCCTGTTGCGGTTTTTGAGCAGGGTCTTCATTCTCTCTTCTACCACTTAGTCCTTGAGAACAGATTCAGCTGAGGGAAGGGCATAACAAAGCAGCGAGACTGAACCCATCTATCCATCCATCCCCCTCCAACTTTCTGGCAGCAGGGGGTGGGGAGGGGTAGGGGGTGGGGGTGGGGATGGGGGTAGAGTCAGAGAGTATCAGAGATTCATAAAGGAAAGGACTAGGTAAATGGACCCCATAAGGTTGTATACAAACTCCTGAGCTCATCCGCAAACTGTGATATGTGAATCTGACCCTGAACAACTTATCAAAGGCCTTGAGAGTGAAACTACGAGGTAGACCACTAGCCAGATTTCCAGCTAACCCCTCAGCAGTGTACAGGCAGGAATGATCCCAAAAGTGCTACTGCAAACTGCACTGACATGAGAACCAAAGCCCAGAGAAGAAGGCAAATCAGAGCCTGTGGCCTGAGTCTAACAGGGTCAACTGCCTGCTAAAACAAAACAACAAAAAACATTCTCCAAAGAATTTTTTAAAAACCCAGAGTCTCATTTCTAAGTATCCAGAATAAGTAAATATGTGAAGAATTAAGAAAAATTTCAACAAGCAAGGGAAAAAGACAATGAACAGATGCCAACATCAACATGACCAACATATTGGAAATAACAATAGCTATCATAACTAGCTCCAAGAAGGGTACATACTCTTGAAATGAACGGAATAGAAAGTTTCAACAGGTAAACAAAAGCCATAAAATAGAACCAAATGGAAATCTTAGAAATGAAAAATACAATAACCAAAATTTTAAAAAACTACCTCACTGGATGGGCTAATAGAAGAATGGAGGTAAAAAGAGAAAAAACTCAAGGAAGTTGAAGATAGAACAAGAGAAATTGGCTGAACTAACAAAAGACTGGGGGAGGGGGGAGTCAACAGAGTCTCAAGGATCTTTAAAATAATATAAAAATCTCTTAACATTCATGTCACTGAAATCCCAGGATAAGAGAAAAAGAATGGTACCACACAAGATTTCAAATAGCCAAAATCATCTTGAGAAAAAAGAACAAAGCTAGACGCTTCTTGCTTCCTGATTCCTAACTCTGTTACAAACCTGCAGTAATCAAAACAGAATGGTATGCACATAAAAAACAAAGATCAATGGAACAGAATACAGAACTCAGAGATAAACCCATGCATGGTCAACACTAATTTACAACAAAGGAGCTAAGGATACACAATAAAAAAGACAGTCACTCCAATCAGTGGCACTGGGAAGACTGGACAACCATAAAACCAGACAGTGGTCCAGTCTCACTGACCAAAGAATGAAAGTGGACCGCCATCTCATACCATACTGAAAACATTAATTCAGAGTGGATTAAGGACTTTAACCTAAGACCTAAAACTGTAGCGCTCCTGGAAGACACAAGCAGTAAGCTCCCTGACAGGTCTTGCTGACATTTTTTTAAAAATTAACACGAAAAGCAACAAATGCAAAAATAAACAATTGTGAACTGTATCAAACTAAAAAGCTTTTGCAAAGCAAAAGAAACCATCAACAAAATGAAACAGCAATGTAGCAAACAGGAGAAAATATGTACATATCATGTAACCGGTAAGGGGTAACAGTCAAAATATAAGAACTCATACAACTCAACAGCTAGCAAAAAAGCAACTGGTTAAAAAACAGACAGAAGATCTGAAGACATTTTTCCAAAGACATACAGATAGCCAATGGGCAGATGAAGAAGTGCTCAGTATCATTAATCATCAAGGAAATACAAATCAAAATTACAATAAAAAAATCATCTCACACTTGTTAGAATGGCTATTATCAAAAAGACAACAAATAACAAGTGTTGGCAAGGATCTGGAGAAAAGGAACCTCTTGCTTTGGTGGTAATGTAAATTGGCACTATTGGCCACTTTGAAAAATGATATGGAGGTCCCTCAAAAAATTAAAAACAGAACTACCATATGACCCATTAGTTCCACTTCTGGGTACTTACCTGAAGAAAATGAAGACTTTAACTCAAGAAGATACATGCATCCCCATGTTCAGTGCAGCATTATTTACAAAAGCCAAGATATGGAAACAACCTAAGTATCAGTGACAAATGAAAAGATCTTTAAAATATGATACAGTTACATACACGTGTGCTGCGCACACACACACACACAAACAATGGAACATTATTCAGTCTTTAAAAAGAATGAGATCCTGCCATTTGGAACAACACAGGTGGACCTCAAGAGTAATGCTAAGTGAAAAAGTCAGACACAGACAAATACTAAGTGATCTCACTTATATGTGGAATCTAAAAACAAAACAGCAAAAATATAAGCTTATAGATAGAAAACAGACAAGTGGTTGCCAGAAATGGGTGAAAGGGTCAAAAGTTACAAAATTCCAATTATAAATTAAGTCATAAGGATACAATGTACAGCATGGTGACAAAAGTTAATAGTATTGTATTAAATATTTGAAAGTTGCCCAGAGTAAATTTTCAAAGTTCTCATCACAAGAAAAAAAGTTTCTTGGCAACTATGAAAGGTGATAGAGGTTAACTACACTTATTGTGGTTATCATTTTGCAAGGCATATGAATATTTAATCACTTTGCTTCAGATCACACAACTAACCATTGTATGCCAACAACACAATAAAGAAAAAGAGAAGAATGGCTGAAAATGTTCAAAATCTGGTGAAAGACAAACTTAGAGATTCAAGAAGTGCAACCAACCCAAAACAGGGTAAGCTCGAAGAAATCCATACCCAGATACATCATAACTGAACTGCTGAAATCAGACAGAAAAATCTTGAAAGTAGCCCCAGAGAGAAATGATGAAAATAGCAATTAGAACATTTATGAGTAACAGTTTGAATGATTATGAATTTCTCATCACAAGTAATAAAAGTTTATTCAAAAGTGCTGTAGGAGGGGGGAGAACTATCAACCTAGAACTCTATATTAAGTGAAAATGCCCTTCAGGAATGAAGATAACATTCTCAAAGGAAGGAAAACAAAAAGAATTTGCACCTGGCAGACATGCTCTAAAAGAAATACTAAAGGAAATTCTTCAGCTATAAAAGAAACTAACAGAGGAAACCTAAAGTTTAGTAATTAAAAGAAAGCAACAGAAATAGTAATATTTGGATAAATGTAATAAACTATTCACTTTCTCTTTACTATAAAATATTTGATAGTTGAAAGAAAAAATTATAACATTGGTATGATTCTCAACTTATATAGATACGATATGACACATACAAAGGGAAAAAAGTAAACAGATCTATACGGTTGTTAAGTGTCTACTTTCCACATGAAATTATAATTTTAAGTAAATTAGATAAAGCATATGTATGTTAATCCCAAGGATAACCACTAAAGGGGCTATACAAAGATAACAGTCAAAAACCTCAATAAATTAAAATTCTAAAAAAGTCCAAATGAACAGAAAACAGGGAAGAGGAAAAAGAATAAAAAACAGAGACAAATAAAACAAACAAAATGGTAGAACTAAATTCAAGCATACAAATAATGACAGTAAAAGCAGTCTAAACACACCAACTAAACAACAGATTGTCAGAATATTTATTTTTTAAGAAGATTCAACCATATGCTATCTTCAAGAAATCCATTTCAAATAAAATGAGAGGTAGGTTAAAAGAAAAAGGACAGAAAGAGTTTCACCATGCAACCATTAACCAAAAGAAAGCTGGAGTAAATATATTAATATCAAACAAAACAGACTTCAGAGCAAGAAAAATTACCAAGGATAAAGAGGAACACTAAGTAATGATAAAAGAATCAACTCACCAAGAGCATATAACATCCCCCCATGAGTATGCACCTAACAAAGCTTCAAAATACATAAATTTAAAACCTATATGCAAGACAGAAAAAGAGACACAGATGTACAGAACAGACTTTTGGACTCTATGGGAGAAGGCGAGGGTGAGATGATCTGAGAGAACAGCATCGAAACATGTATATTGTCAAGGGTGAAACAGATCACCAGCCCAGGTTGGATGCATGAGACAAGTGCTCGGGGCTGGTGCACTGGGAAGACCCAGAGGGATGGGATGGGGAGGTGGGAGGGGGGATCGGGATGGGGAACACATGTAAATCCATGGCTGACTCATGTCAATGTATGGCAAAAACCACTACAATAGTGTAAAGTAATTAGTCTCCAACTAATAAAAATAAATGGAAAAAAAAAAATAAAACTAATGAAACTAATGGAGAAATAAACCCACAATCAAAATGACTTTGGAATTACTCTCAAGTTAACTGAGAGAACAAACAGCAAGAAAACCACCAAGGACGCAGTTAAATAACCGACAACAAACAAGGTGTGACTGACATTTACAGAATACCCAAAAAGAGCACAATACACATTCTTTTTAAGTAAACATAGAACATTCAAGATAAACCAAATACTGGCCATCAAACGACACTGGGGAAATGTTAAAAGGTTCAAGTCATAGAAGCTATGTCCTCTGACTACAATAGAATTAAACTAGAAATAATTCATACAAAAGTATCAGGAAATAACCAAATATAGACTATGGGGCAAGGAGGAAGTCTCAAGGAAAATTACAAAATATTTTAAACTAAATAAAAAACATATCCAAATTTGTAGGATGCAGTTAAAGCAATGCTTAGAAGGAAGACTCAAATGTTTATATACTTCTCTATTAAGAAGAGTCTCAAATTAGCAATGTGAGAAATTAAAAAAAAGAACAAATATGTACAACACGATGACTATAGTTAACACTGCTGTATGGTATATTTGAAGGCTGTTAAGAGAGTAAAAGCCTAAGAGTTAATCATCACAAGAAAAAAACAATTTTCCCTCTTTTTTTTGTATCTAACTGAGATGATGGGTATTAACTAAACTTGTGATAATCATTTCACAATATATCAAAGTTAAGCCATTATGCTGTATACCTGAAATATACCCAGTGCTTACGTCAATTCTGTCTCAATGAAACTAGGAAGGCAGGGCGGGAGAGAAAAAAACACCCAAAACAAGGAGAAGGAAACAGTAAGAGCAGTAGTTAATAACACTGATCGGAAAATCCTCTGACGCAAATTAAAGGAACTAAGGGCTGCTTCTCTGAAGATAAATAAAACTGATGAACAATAAAAAAAAACTGATGACCAATGAAAAAAAGAGGAGATAAAAATTACAAACATCAACAACGGAGATATTACTAAACTCAGTAGATAGTAAAGGGATAATAAGGAAATACTATGAACTCTATGCACACAAATTCAACAACTCCAGTGAAATGGACCAATTCCTTAAAAGTCACAATCTACCAAAACTTACCCAGGAAGAAAAACTTTTTACCAGTCCTCTACTTACTAAAGAGAGCTTCCCTCGTGGCTCAGTGGTAAAGAACTCGCCTGCAAATGCAGGAGACACGGGGTTCAATCTCTGGGTAGGGATGATCCCCTGGAGAAGGCAATGGCAACCCACTCCAGTATCCTTGCTGGAGAATTCTGACAAAAGAGCCTGGCGGGCTACAGTCCACAGGGTCGCAAAACAGTCGGACATGACTTAGTGACTAAACAACAGCAGTGATTTATTAAAGAAATGGAATTATTAATTTTAAATCTTCTTAAAAAGAAATCTCTGGATTCAGACAGTTTCACTGGGGAACTCTACCAAAACAATACCAACTCTACAAAATCTCTTCCCTAAAAATAAAAGAGGTAGGAATATTTTCCAGCTCATTTTATAAGTTCAGCATTACCATGATACCAAAAAATAGTTTACAACATACACAAAGGTTGATACTCTGTCCGAAAATAAATATAAAATGTAAGACAGGAACAAGAAGGAAGAGGAATGGCCCACCAGGTATGATATGCTCACTGGTCTAGATGTCAAACTGTCAGTTCTGCTGAACCAAATGCTGGTGGAGGCGGGCGGGGAGCGGGAGCATGCCAAGCCCCTTGGCTTCTGGTGGTAACATCTCTGAAATTAATTCTAATTTTCAAAATACAGCAAATCACAGTTCCACATATAGAGCTGCTTCTCTGAGAGTGTCTTTTCTCTTCTGACTGTACCCATGCTTCAGTTTTAAGCAGTGTTAAAATCTGTTCCAACATTCACTACATAGAGAATTAAAGACAAGATTAATCTGTGTTGGAAATCAATCATGAGGTTTAGTTCCTAAGGCACCATGAGAGCATTATTTTTAAAACTGCACAAAAATAAATAAATAAATAAAACTGCCACACACACATGGTCCCCAAAGTGAAGAAAACAGCTAATCACATCCTGTATAGGAAGACGATGCCATGACCACCGCCACCTCTGACAGAACATGACTAGGAAGGCCACTGGGGGCCCCAAGACCTGTGTGGCAAACCGCCCTAATTTCTCTCAGACAAAACACCCGTGAGGAATTGAACTGACTCATTCAGAACCCCCAGGTCCAGTAATATCCATTAACTACTTTTGCTTCCTGTTCATCTCCATTTCTTTAAGGGAAGTTATACGGGTGTTGTTCTGAGCCATGTAACTGTTGACAACATTTAACACAATTTTCTGAGTCTGCCTCATTCTATTTCCAGGGAAACAAATTTCACTGTTCACTGAAACTGTAATAACCATTAGCGGCTTTTTAGATCTGCAATTAAACAAATGCCAATTACTGAGAAAGTACCAAGAAACTGTCTCCTAGTTTAGAATTTAACCCATGACTCTTACTGCTACTTGGAACCCTTAAATGTTAGAATGAAAAATTCTCTAAATATAACCAAGGATTACAGCATATCATGCCAGATGACAGCACATGCATGATCTCTTTATCAGTTTCCTTTTCCATCTGGAAGTATAAATGAAGCTACTGAAATCCTGCTCCACAGGTTTTTATTTCAAAAAACGGGCAGGACTCCTTTATCTTTTATTCTTCACAGCAGTAGTGGAGGCAAGAAAATATTTCTAAACACAATTGTGATGTCAGACTCTGAGAAAAGAAACTGTGAGACCTATCCTTAGGATACATTAAAACATGGATTTAAATTTACTAGCCCTTTTTGCCTACTTGTAGAATTTTCCAGCCTTGTGGATTTACAACCTTATCTCACCTACTAATAACATCATGTGGATTGCTTTGTCTTCCCCCACTGCATAATGTTTAGCAGCACTGTTTACCTTTTAAAAAATTAAAGTCAGTAATTCAGCCTCAATGTTTTAAACTAGAGTGTATCGATTCTTTTAGCTATCTGTTTACCTGCGTTATCAGTAGAGACATCTCTGATTCAACATTTATCAGTTTGGCAGTATAGTGGCATGGCTGCACAAAACGCCCTGGTCTGAATACATTCTCTCTCACTGGTTATTTTTCACCCTCTGGCTCTCTGGGTGTCCCCAAAGAAACAATACACACTGTGAAGTTATTCCATTAGCCCAGTCAGTATTATCAGGATTGCTTCGTCCTGAAATGCAGCTCTTAGACGGCGGCCAGGCATGAAACACTGAGTCACTGCACACTGCTCAGGCCCAACTGCGGCGCCTTCTGAGATGCTGACATCATGATTTTCTCGGTAGCCATCTACAACCCCGCTTACTACCATCCCGTGGGGAGTGTGGCAGGGAGCTGCAAGTGCAGAGAGGGACTGAAGTAACAGGACTATTCTCCAGTTACATGTGTTTACTGCATCAAGAACACATTAGTTATTAGCTAGGACACATGCTGTTGGCTTACCCCTATTAATAACAATAAAAATAACAACAGTGGCACAACATCTTTCATTTTACAGCAAAGGAAATCAGAAGTCAAGGTCTCAAAATCACATACTCAGCTAAATAGGGGCAAAACTGGTATCTGAACCCAGATCTAAATTTCAAAGCCATAATGTTACTCTCTATCCCAATATAATACTTCTGAGTGCGGCAACTACACTCCAGTTAAAAAAAAAAGCACTTTGGGCATTTGAGGTTTATTTGATAGACAAGGGTCATTATTTGTACAGAAGCTTGAAACCAATGTCAGGATGTTCAACAACAGCAGTAACAAAATACATACACACTTAATGGTCAACTGAGAGGTTGTAAACATCAATAGATACTATGTTAGTAATCTACTAGCATGTGCAATAAAATAGCGACTTAGAGCAATCAGAAGCTCTTCCACCAAGCCAAAATTAGTGACCACAAAGTTACAAACAGAAGACAAACCAAACAAACTAGTAAATTTTTCAAAGGGTTACTCCAAACATCCTAGCACATCTATAGTGGATTATGGCAAAGGATAGTCTGTTATTTTCTCTCTCACAATAATGGAAAATTGACATCAACATTCAGAAACTGGTCCTCTGAGGCCACTACACCTCTACCCTAAAGCTCAGGCGTCACTGAAACAGGATTCCTACTCAGGGCTCACGTAAGGAGTGAGGGGTTTCCATTTCACCTACCATTTAACTGGAGCACATGCCCCTGTCCGAATCCCCAAATGTCACATCAACCACAGTGATAATTACCAACCGCGGAGCACTCTATGCCAGGGACTGTGCTGATTATCTTACCTCATGCCATGAGTGTACGGGATACCTAGGGTCACTCCCAAATTGCCAATGAGCAAACCGAAGCTTTGAGGGGGTCACAGAACTTGGGCAGAGCAAGAATTCAAATTTAGGCAGGTCTGATCCAACATATTTAAACATGACCCAACACTGCTTCACTCTGTTAAGTCAATAATTACGAAGTACCTACTAAGTCAGGCCCAGAGCTACACAGAGGGGCCAAAATAATAATAAAAAGGAAGCTTACAGTCTGGAAGTGGGCACAGAGGAACAGATAGCGGGCACAAAGACAGTCCTGAACAAAGTACTCTGAGAACAGAGCGAGAGACAATTACCTCCCCGGGAGAAGAGCTGGGCAGGCACTCGCAAACGTGGGCCCTAAGCAACACATAAGCCAGAGTCGTCTAAGGGAAAGGAACGCTGGGAGATCAAGACTGTACTGTAGTCCAACAGAGAAAGGTGCAGGCCGAAAAAGAACGGGTGGCTCATTCTCCTTCATTACCAGAGTCTAACGTGTACCCCAAAGGCCTGATGCCTCCACCCTTCCCCCATATCCACGTTGCTGATTTTCACTGGCAAATTTAAGACCCCCTCCGAAGTCTCACAAAAGCACAACACAACACTAAGATTCAGAAATGCTCTTAGGAACAATAAAACAGGGACTAGTAACGCAGACTTAAAGCATACGGCAACAAACAGCCAAAGCAAGCTAATACTGCAAATGGACCACCACAAGATCCATGTAATTTCCAAACTAGTCTCAGCTGCAGGACTTGGAAGAGCAGTACTTATCAGGTGGCAAAGCAAGCCCAAAGGATTTGTCTGTAAACATGGATTCATCACAGCTCACAGTTTTTATGGAACAGAACATTCAACCTGAGAGCTGAATTCCAGCTCTATCTAAAACCTGTGTCATTACACCTTTCTTTACCCTATATAATTAATATCCACTCAACAAATGAGCCAATAAAAAAGTACAGCACCTTGTGTGTGAAAGCACTTCTTAAAAGTTTCCTTAACTAAATAAATGAAAAGATTTTTATTGAATGCACTGTGTAATGGAGATAAAGGAAAAGGATGATCAAGAAATAGTAGGATGTTTAGGAACATTCTTCATGTTAACTACCGTTGAAAACGACATGGTGGTGTTGGCACAGCCATTTCCTCTCTTGTTTTATGGTAATGTCCACATGTTCCAAAATGAACTGGTGTCCGCGAACACTGCAAGCACCATAAATCCACGACAGACCACACCAAGTGAGTTTCTAAGTAGACATCAAACAGCCTGAGATATGAGAACTGAGGATCACATTCTGTCTTTGCAACTACACAGTAAAACAACAGAGAGAAAAAACAATATTCTGAGCCTAATATTATCCACAAGCTTACTAACACCTAAAAAAAAATCCCAACTTAAATCACAAAAGATCAGATACCCTTTATATGTTTGTTGTTGTTGTTGAGTTGCCCGGTCATGTCCAACTCTTTGCAACCCCATGGACTGCAGCACACCAGGCTTCCCTTTCCTTCACCATCACCCAGAGCTTGCTCAAACTCATGTCCGTTGAATTAGAGATGCCATCGAACCATTGCATTCTCAGTCGTCCCCTTCTCTTTCTGCCTTCAACCTTTCCCAGCATCAGGGTCTTTTCCAATGAGTTGGCTTTTCACATCAGGTGGCCAAAGTATTGGAGCTTCAGTTTTAGCATCAGTCCTTCTAATATATATTTGGGCTTCCCTGGTGGCTCAGAGGGTAAAGTATCTGCCCGCAATGCGGGAGACCTGGGTTTGATCCCTGGGTCGGGAAGATCCCCTGGAGAAGGACATGGCAACCCACTCCAGTATTCCTGCCTGGAGAATCCCATGGATGGAGGAGCCTGGTGGGTTATATATATAGTCCATGGGGTCACAGAGAGTCGGACACGATATATTCAGAGTTGATCCCCTTTAGAATGGACTGGTTGGATCTCCTTGCAGTCCAAAGGACTCTCAAGAGTCTTCTCCAACACCACAGTTCAAAAGCACCAATTCTTCAACGTTCAGCCTTCTTTAGGTTCAAATCTCACATCCACTTCTCTGGTGGCTCAGACGGTAAAAGCGTCTGCCTGCAATGCGGGAGACTCGGGTTCAATCCCTGGATTGGGAAGATCCCCTGACAAAGGAAAGGGCAACCCACTCCAGTACTCTTGTCTGGAAAATTCCATGGATGGAGGAACCTGGTAGACAACAGTCCATGGGGTCGCAAAGAGTCTGACACGACTGAGAGACTTCACTTTCACTTCTCCCTTTCTCACATCCACACATGACCACTGGAAAAAGCATAGCTTTGACTAGACAAAGCTTTGTCAGCAAAGTGATGTCTCTGCTTTTTAATAAGCTGTCTAGGTTGGTCATAGCTTTTCTTCCAAGGAGCAAGCATCTTTTAATTTCATAGCTGCAGTCACCATCTGCAGTGATTTTGGAGCCCCCAAAAATAAAGTCTGTCACTGTTTCCACTGTTTCCCCATCTATTTGCCATGAAGAGACGGGATCGGATGCCATGATCTTAGTTTTCTGAATGCTGAGTTTTAAACCAGCTTCATCACTTTCCTCTTTCACCTTCAAGAGTCTCTTTAGTGCCTCTTCACTTTCTGCCATAAGGGTGGTGCTGTCTGCATATCTGAGGTTAGTGATACTTCTTCCTGGCAATCTTGATTCCAGCTTGTGCTTCATCCAGCCCGGCAGGTTGAAAGCACACAAATAACACATACCGACTTTTCTCTCCAGAAGAAAGACACTAAACCAGATATGTTCCAGGGATAGAAATATCCCCTTCAAATTAAGCAGCAAAAGCTTCCAAGACTATAAAAGAGTCTGAGTCACTGAATTCAGCTGTCTAAAGGACCTGTTATGGACAGCCTGCACTCTGGGCAGAGATTAACATCCCTAAGCACCAAAAATAAGTCAAGATAGTCCAACTGCAATTCAAAGAAGTGGAGATACCCTGCTTGGTCCTTGTGTACAAAACATTGACAAGACATGGAATGAAATTTCAATTTTCAGTTTTAGTTCCACTGTACTTAAACATGGCACTAATTCCCAAACTTCATTCCCTTTGTATCATTAATTATATAATACATTTTATACTCAACGCATCCCCTTCTCTTCACCATACCTTCTCTTCTCTACCCCATATGGGCTACTTGTTCATCACACAATCACATTTCCCACCATTCATTTAAATCCTTAAAAAGGTCTTTGACTACGAATTTCCCCTTGCTCGACCCATCTGATTCAACTGCTTAACTGTACTCACTCCACTTTCACAATAACGCTCACTACTTTCCCTGACTCCCTATCCCCATTTCATTATCTCTCATCTAGATCCTTGTAATAAGCTGATAACTTTTTGATGGTCTCTACACTGCCACTAACTTAATCCCTTGGAAACACAGTTCTTCATTCCCTTGAACAAAAATCTTCAATGCCTCCCCATCCTACAGATTCAAATTTAGTCAAGGCTTTTTGTGAACTAGTTCCGCCTATTTTTCCAGTCTTTTGTTTCTTTCCTTCATGAAGGCAGACTATAGTCCTATGGGGTCGCAAAGAATCAGACACAACTGAGCATGCACTCACACAGGTCACAATTAATCTGACAAAAGTTTTTGCCCTCAAATATGTCTCTGCTTCTCCTTTGCTTCTCCTACTGTTCCTTCACGGCACCGGAAGCTCCAGAAGGGAAGCGAATGTGTCTGTTTTGTTCTTCATTATACACATGCTGCCTAGAACAATGCCTCAAATAACTACTGAATGAATGAAAACTACTCTAATCAAGGCTTAGCTTGTCAGCCATTCTCAGCATGGTCCCACCAAAAGCCAGCAAACTGCCTTTCTAGAACTCCTCTGATGTCTTCCATGAGGGTAGGGAGATTTCCAGAGCATTATGAGAAAATTTTACGATAGTTAATATTTCTAAACTATACAGGACTACTACGAGGCACACATTCTACTATAAATAACCTTGTCTGGTACATTTATAAATCATCTCTTACCACAATGCCTTGCACACAGTTTGAGTGTAACAGAACAGACACACTAGTTTACTGTTAAATTCATTCATTCACTCAACATTTAGAAAGCTTATTATGTGCCAGGCACTGTTCTTAGCATTGGGATGCAGCATTGAAAAAAGGAAAAAGACCCTATGTAACTTATATTCAGAAAACAGATGAAGGCAAAAAGCAAGACAACTTCTGATGGTGGTATAAGTGTGGCGAAAATTATGATGTAGGTGATATGATCAATCCTGACTGGGGAAGATGTCCATCCTTGGATTGAGAGGGGAAGAGATCAAGAGTTCTGTCTTGAACTGACTGAACTTGAGTCGCCTTTCACCACGACAGAAGGTAAATCAAACAGACTAAACTACACGAGACCACTCAGTCTGTATAGCATGATCCCATCACTGCTGTCAAGAAAGCATGTAGTGGGCATTACGCTAAGTGAATTAAGTCACACAGAGGAAGACACAGATATGGCGTCTCAAACAAACAGCAAAACAAGCCAAACTTGTAGACACAGAACAGATGGGATTGGGAACAGACTAAAGGAGATCAAAAGATACAAACTTCTAATTACAAAATACACAGTAAGCCATGAGGTGCCATGTACAGAAATGTAACAACAGTTAAGAATACTGTACTACACATGTGTACATGTTCCTTACATATATATAAGTAAAAATATATACCTATATATTAGACTACATCAAAATTTAAAACTCACTCATGTCAAAATACAACAAAATTAAAATAAATAAGTACATTTATGATATTAAAAAAAAAAGAATACTGTACTGTATATTTGCAGTTGCTGAGAGTGAATCATCACAAGAAAAAAAACTAACGATGTAAGGCTAGTGATCTTAGTGATGTGAACTGGATTTGCTGTGGTAATTATTCCATATATGTACACAGAATCATTGTTACACACCGAAAATTCATGTTACATGTCAACTATGTCAATTTTTTAAAGTATACATTTGTACATACAAAGGGATGGGGGAAATTGTGATGGATATCCAGCTTAATATTAACAGTAATTAAACCTTAATGGTATTATTATTATTTCCTATTTGTATCAGCACTATTTAAACAATATGGATTTGGGGTACTTTGTTAAAAACAAACATTCTAAGGTTTCTTGGTTTTTCAAATTTTTGATTGGAGATCAACTGTTTTACAATGTTGAATTGTTTCTGTTGTCTAACAATGTGAATCAGCTATAAGTACACATAAATCCCCTCCTTCTTGAGTTTCCCTCCCACTCCTCCCCATTGTTTAAAGGTTTTTAATTCAGCCATTGAATAAACAAACAAGATCAAAATAAGGAAACCAACAGCTAGTGGAGTGAAATAGGTAGATTTTGGAAGGGGCAAAAAAGTGAATTTCCTCCACTCAATTTCCTTCTATTCAGAAATGACCAAATCTATACATTTGTTAAACCACTCTCCAGACAAAATGACCTTTCAAGAAAAACATAAAGAAAAAGTAGGCCTGGTGATAAGTGTCTAAACCAGACCTTAAGGCACATTGAGAGAGGAAACTCTGCCAAAAGCCCTTTCTGGCCCAGTCTGCATGCAGTCTACACAGCCCACTTCTCATCTAGGGGAGCAGGCCAACACAGATACAGAACTGTCTGCTGGGACTTGCAAATTTACAGCTGTCAACAGTGATTTAAACCCATCTGAGGTGAAAAGACAGCCCTCAGATTGGGAGAAAATAATAGCAAATGAGGAAACAGACAAAGGATTAATCTCAAAAATATACAAGCAACTCCTGAAGCTCAATTCCAGAAAAGTAAGTGACCCAATCAAAAAATGGGCCAAAGAACTAAACAGACATTTCTCCAAAGAAGACATACAGATGGCTAAAAAACACATGAAAAGATGCTCAACATCACTCATTATCAGAGAAATGCAAATCAAAACCACAGTGAGGTACCATTACATGCCAGTCAGGATGGCTGCTATCCAAAAGTCTACAAGCAATAAATGCTGGAGAGGGTGTGGAGAAAAGGGAACCCTCTTACACTGCTGGTGGGAATGCAAACTAGTACAGCCACTATGAAGAACAGTGTGGAGATTCCTTAAAAAACTGGAAATAGAACTGCCATATGACCCAGCAATCCCACTCCTGGGCATACACACTGAGGAATCCAGATCTGAAAGAGACACGTGCACCCCAATGTTCATCGCAGCACTGTTTATAATAGCCAGGACATGGAAGCAACCTAGATGCCCATCAGCAGACGAATGGATAAGGAAGCTGTGGTACATATACACCATGGAATATTACTCAGCCGTTAAAAAGAATTCATTTGAATCAGTTCTAATGAGATGGATGAAACTGGAGCCCATTATACAGAGTGAGGTGAGCCAGAAAGATAAAGAACATTACAGTATACTAACACATATATACGGAATTTAGAAAGATGGTAACGATGGCCCTATATGCAGGGCAGAAGAAGAGACGCAGATGTACAGAACAGACTTTTGAACTCTGTGGGAGAAGGTGAGGGTGGAATGTTTCGAAAGAACAGCATGTATATTATCTGTGGTGAAACAGACCACCAGCCCAGGTGGAATGCATGAGTCAAGTGCTCGGGCCTGGTGGGCTGGGAAGACCCAGAGGAATCGGGTGGAGAGGGAGGTGGGATGGGGGACCGGGATGGGGAATACGTGTAACTCTATGGCTGATTCATGTCAATGTATGACAAAACCCACTGAAAAATAAAAAATAATAAAATAAAATAAAATAAACCCATCTGACCCTTAAATCCTGGCTTAAAAATTAAAACAAACACATGCAAGAAACAATACTATGGTCTTGTCCAAAATTAAAATAGTCTTCTGTGCATACACTTGCACAGGACACCTATATTCTAGAGGGCAGGCACGACTCAAAAGGGCCACTCTCTTCTTCCTGTTAGGGTCCATCTACCTTCCTACCTTTTACATCTCAATTTTCCTTTTGGGAAGAGGCTGAGATCTTATAATTATCTTACATTGGAGCCTTATGCCTTTATTTTATTCTCGGGTTTCTGAGTAAAAGGTCCAATTCCAGATACAAGAAAATACCACTGCACTCTCAAATAATAAGGTTCTCAGTGCTTATTCACTCTTTATAAGCATCAAAATTGAAGACGAGAAGTTAAATGAGTTGGCCACAGTCCTGCTATTAGTCAGTGGTAGCACAAACAGAAGAACAACTCATATTTCCAATTTCCAGTTTAAACTGTTGTCACAACAAAAACTGCAATTACATACACACACACACACATATACACACACAGAATTATACATGTAGATCCATCAGAAATTACTAGCCTATTCAGGAGGCTAAAACATTTTCCTACCAGCCCACTTCAGCTATCAAAAAGATTCAACATGATAAAATATAACATGTTCAAGATTTTTCAAACAATTAAACAAAAGCTTACTTCCTAAACAAAAGCTACAGTTAAATATAATCAAGAGAAATCTAAACAGTAATTTAACATAAAGCTGATGATTACACCCAACATTACTCCGACACACAGCAGTCCCCGTCTTTTTTAGCTCCATTTATTGAGCGCTCTCTATGCACAAGGCACAGCGCTAAGCACAAGGTCAGCGCTTCACAAACACTCATCTAATTCTGAAAGCCACTCCAGGCAGCAGTTCTCTGACTATCTACTTTTTACAGAGGAGGAAAAAATGAAACACAGATGCTAACAAAAGTGATGTAGAGCTAAGTCAGTATTCAAATCGAAATCTGTCAAGACTCCAGAACTCTCATTCCTGACTATGCTACACTTCACACGCTGAAATATGCATATGGGTTCATAAAGACATTTGTTCTTAATTTTGTATTTTAAATGCAATATTTGTCCACTGGTAAATACATTTGAGTACCTAGCATGTGCCGGGCACTATTTAAGGCACTTTCATACTTGAGAGAACAAATAAGGAGAATTTCTAAGGGGATCACATTATATAAACAGTAACCTAGCAGCTAAAACATGCTTTATTCTGATCACTGTTCAAAGTGTTTTACAAGTATTAGCCCACAGTAACTCTAAGAAATAACTATTATTCCCATTTTACAAATAAAGAAGCAGATACTAAATGGTTGAATAACTTACCAAAAATAACACAAGAGTCATAACCTCCCTGCCATTTTAACTCAAGTAGCCACTTAATTTAAACATACTCTAAATAAACTCAACTATACCACATTCATATGCCAACAAATTTAGGCTCAAAATATAGTCTTACAGTAATACTATTCTGGCAGATGCTTAACTAGCTCCTATCAAGTAAATTGGTACAAAGGACATTTTTAGAATCAGTTTGCCAATCATCATTCAATTTTTCCTTTTTAACAACAATTACTATTCTAACCCCAGTCTAGGAGAAAAGGCCTCAATTTTCAAGATAGGTATCACTACTTAGATACCTGAATCCTAAAATTATTTTGCCAGTATTACAATTTTTTATAATTATGTTGTTCATGGAGATCATTTCTAAATGAACCCTAAAGCTTTATTATTATTTTAATTTTTTTTAAGTTCCTGTCAGGATATGAAATAAGAATGTTACTCTACTAGATAAAACTGGGCAAACTATGAAATCAGATCCAAATAGCAGATCCAATGTCTAATTTAAGAAACAGTGTAACCTTAAAAAAAAAAAATAGCACAATATATAAGACCTGTGGTTTTGACTTTGAAGAAAGAAATGAACTCATATTACTCCATTACAGATTTCAATTTTGATTTGTCCCATCTCAGAAAAACTAAAATCCTTAAATTATCGTTTGATTTTGACCTATTCAGCAAACAGGTTCATACTTTTTCCTTTGTTTTTTTCATACAAGAGCTCAAAACACATGAATCAACTTTTATAAGTATAAATGATACTCAAGTTATAAGTTTAAAATTTTCATATACTATAGTTTCAAAAAGTGATCTACCTAGCAAACTTCTTTAGACTCTGGTTTAGAAAAAAAATACTTCTAACACCCCTCCCTTCCAAAAGCAGCATCCCACTATAACAGGTCAAGATTAGGTAACGACTGCATGGAAATGCATCATAATTCTGGAATACAAACTCCTAATGCAATCCACCAGTAAGTTTAAAACTAAAGTGTGATAGCTAAAGGGGATGAGCTGTATTTTTATGAGTTGCCTAAAAGTTCAATTAAAAAAAGAAAATTGAAAAAGGAATTATGTTTTCTACAGCCTTAGTCTTAGCAGTTGCTGAAGCATAAATGGTACTTCTTAAAATGTTAAAACAGAGCAATTATTTGATAGGATAGTTTAAAAATACTGCTCATTAACTTTACAACAAAACTAAGTATGCCCTAAAAACACCATAGCACAGAGTGCTTAAATGAAGTCCAAGTTTACATAGTATATAAAATCTGTTCAGAAGACCTTCTCAGTAGGAGTGCATACTTTCTGGAAAACAATTTTGGCCATTTGACAAGAAATATGTTCATGCCCTTGATTCAGTGATGCCAACTCTGGAACCCATTCCCAGAAAATGCAGATCAAATTGATGTACAACAGCAAAATCTTGGAAACCACTCAAATGTCCAATAATGAGGAAATAATCAAACACATTATGGTATGTGCACAAGATACGCTATAGCAGAACAAATTATGAAGGCATTAACGATGGTTTTAGAACAGAAGAACGCGTACATGATAATTAAAACAAACCAGGATACAAACATTATAAATAGTATCTCAAAACTTAAAAAAAAAGTGTCTGGATATATACATTTTTTTTTTTAAGATGAGAAGGAAATACTTTGATATGCTGACAGTAGTTAACCGTAGATGGTGGGGATAACAAGTGGTTTCTATGTTACAGTATTCTTTCCAAATTTCTAATGACTTTGCGATAGTTTGATAATTAGAAAAAAATCTTCTAAAAATAGTAAGCAGCTATTATTTTATAGTACAATGAATTTTGTATCCATGTTCAGTGACATTCTTTATCTTAAAAGAAACTTAACATTTGAGAAACTCAGTAAGTGCTTTTAAGTTGGGAAATATCCTCTAAGGTAGTAATTTAAAATGCCTTAATGCACTCTTAACAGCTTCTTAACAAGAACATTTTGCTCTGGGATTCTAAGCCTGTACTGGAAAAAATAATGAGTGAGGGGAAGAGGATAAAGAAGTTTCAAGAAAAGCTCCTTAGCAAGTTGCTTCCTGTTCCACAATTCCGAACCTCTATCTGAAGGCAACCCGGAAGGCCAGCTCCTATAGTCATGGTTCGAATTTGCTAAACTTTACAGGTGAATATAAAAACTATTTTTGGCATTTTTACCCCAGAGTAATTCAATAAGAAACACTCTGATCACAGAATTATTTCTCCTTTTTGAAGACATTAAACATAGGTCAGCTTCGCTGGTGGCTGAGTGGTAAAAAATCCGCTTGCGAATGTAAAAGATGCAGATTTGATTCCTGGGTCGGGAAGATCCTTTGGAGAAGGAAATGGCAAACCTCTCCAGCATTCTTGCCTGGAAAATCCCATGGACAGAGGAGCCTGGCAGGCTACAGTCCATGGAGTTGCAGAGTCTGACAGGACTTGGCAACTAAACATTAACAACAAACATCGTTCAATAACCCAACGACGCCTGTTAGCCAGTTATTTAAATGTCCAAACATAATAATATTCCACTGTTCCTGTGTGCCTACTTGCCCCTTATTCATGGGCAGATCATTCTTTCCCCTAATTCATGTCTTCAAATACATACACACACACACACACACACACACACACACACACACACACACACACACACACACACACACACACACACACACAGTGTATGTGTGTGTACGTGCATGTGTAGTCCTCAAATGGTAGTCAATACGCTTAACATGCTGGATTTAAAATGCTATTCATATTCATAAGAGGAGTATGCTTACATTCAAAACAGGTACTTAAGGAATTAAGATCTCCCAATTCACAGCTCTATGATTCTAATCTCAGGTAGATCTACAGAGGGAGGTAAGGAGAAAATGCACTGGCCCTGGGTTCTAATTTTATGTCTGCTACTAATTAGCCTCAGGAATTTCACTTAACCTTTCTGGATTTCTTGGCTACATCTATAAAATGAGAATAAAAGGAGACCACTTAATTTTTTTAAATAAACTTAAAAAAATTATTCTAGGTCCAAATTTCTACAATCTTTCCAAGTATCTCCTTTTCATATTTCTCAGGAGTAGTAAACTTTCCCTTTGATTAACCTTTGAGCTATCAACACTTCACAAAAATGTAGAGAAATTTTTATAATACTACTACTTTCAAAAATACACAATGTCTACAAAACTTTTGGTAAATCCTATCAAACATTTCTTCGTACTATCCTATAACCCATCTAAGAGTCTCAGTTAAGAGTAAAGGTTACTCAACATAAATTACACATGCAAGACACATGATTTATTATGCAATAACTGCCGTAATACTTAGCAATGGACACTATTTCATTTTCTAGCATTAATCATAAAATTAAAGACTTGGAGGTGTTTTTTTAAAGGTTCAAAACAGAAAACACGATATATATTAAATGTCTCTAAAATCACATTACATGAAGTATCACTTGGGGTTTGAAACCATAAGAATATGAAGTTGAGGACTAAGACTCTCTGTAAGCAAACTGCCTCATTTCAAAGTAGACCAAATACTACATATAAGTAATTCAGCTTCACAAACCTCTACAGTAAGTTAAATAACATCTCTCAGTTTTCTTAACTTTTAAGGCAGTAAATATAGCCACATTTTAATGTGATGTTCACAAAAAGCTGATTTTTACCTAAGAAAACCAGTTTCACCTGAAGTTTTTCATATCTGGAAAATTACTTTGAATTTGAGAAATAAATGGTCATCTTTCTAAAGTGACACATAGTGTTCAACACGTCTGAATCTCTGAATCTACAAATCAAACATTTTATATAAAGAATAATGCAGTTGATTTTTTAAAAATAAAGCTAAATTTACTATCTTAGACATAGTGTTTCTATCTAAAACTCTGTAAATTCACTATAGATTACTAACTTTTTCCTAACCTTTGATATATAAGAACCACAGGTTAGGTTAAAGCCTGTGGTTTATAAAACAGGCATAAAATTTACTGAGGTCTCTTTTTTCCAGGCTTCCCTGGTGGCTCAGCAGTAAGGAATCCACTTGCAAACACAAGAGACGTGAGTTTAATCTCTGGGTCAGGAAGATCCCCTGGAGAAGGAGATGGCAATCCACTCCAGTATTCTTGCCTGGGAAACCCCAGTGACAGAGGAGCCTGGTGGGCATCCATGGGGTTGCAAAAGAGTCAGACAGGACTTAGTAACTGACAACTTTTTTCCAGCATCTTAAAGGCCACAGGCAATCACAGTCATGATTTTTTTCTTAAGAGAGTCTACTCCTACATTACGGCCTCTCCTGGTGGCTCAGATGGTAAAGAATCAGTCTGCAATGTGGGAGACCAGGGTTTGATCCCTGGGTTGGGAAGATCCCCTGGAGAAGGGAATGGCTACCACTCCAGTATTCTTGCCTGGAGAATTCCATGGAAAGAGGAACCTGGCAGGCTACAGCCCATGGGATCACGAAGAGTCAGGCACAACTGAGTGACTAACACTGCATCTGCAACCCACATTACATCATTCAGACAGAAGAGTCTAGGTGATTCCCGGGCAGTCCAGTGGTTAGGATGCAGAGCTCTCACTGCCAAGGGTCAGGGTTCAATCCCTGGTCAGGGACCTAAGATCCTCCAAGCTGCACAGCTTGCCCAAAATGAAACAAAAATAAGAGTCTAACATTAAAATAATAGTTCACTTTGAGTTCAACAGCTTTCCAGATGTTAACAGATCGGGGGAGAGGGAGGACACGCTGCAATTACTTGTCGTGATCTATGAATCCACTACAGCACTCCACATTTGAATACCTACACAAATGCAAAGGAATGACCCCTGCTAATTCCCTTCTAAATATTTTTCAAAATACCGTTTCTGCATTAAATGGCTGTATCCACTACAAATAATACAGCACTTACCACTTATCTAGCCCCTTCTATGGGCAGGCATGATGCTAATCACTTATCTGTCATTTCACGCACTCACAGCAACTCTGTAAGAAACCTATTATTAACTCCTCTTAATAGACAGGAAAGCAAGGACTGAAATAGGATACAAGGCTGCTAAGTGGCAGAGCCAGATTGCAAATCCAGGGTTGTTTGATTTCAAAGTTCATGCTTATTATGTCAAGCTAAACCATCTACTAAAAACACAAGCATGAAAATCAAGTTTATGGTTTCAGAAGTTCCTCGAGATTTAATAAAATCTTTCTAGGTTTACCAATCATAACTACTTCCTGTAACAAATACAATTGATTGTAGTAATAAACCTACAAAACACTGTAATTAAGTCTTCTCAAAGAGAGGATTTAGGAAGAGACACCAATTCTTATCCCAAAACAGTATCAGAAAATTTACAGTTAAATGAGCTCAGCTTGTCTTTTCCACATCATATAAGACTTCAAATATGGATATTTAGCCAAAGCCTGAAGTTTTTTCTTACTAATTTTAGTGGTATTAGATATCCATTCCACTCTTCTAGTCCTGTTGAAAAGACTCAAGCCTCTGGCCCAATAACATTACAAGAGCCAAACAAGTAGGCAAGTTTTCCTTATGCTTATATGCAATATTCCTCAAAGGAAGCTTGATGTCTGCTCATCTCTACTTCTCCTTCCTGTTGCTCTATCACTGCAAAGACTAAGAGTCACAAGTTACACAAGTTGTGTTCTCCAACAAGACAGGCGTGTTTGAATCATTCCAGTAACCAAACCAGTTGGACAGCTGGTCGCCTATAAAATAAGGATTTCACCCATCATCTAAACGGTGGAGAAACTGCTACCATCTCTCTTTGGAGTAGCTCGAAAGTTCATCCCTGACAGCTCAAGTCCCTATCAGCTAAGACTGAGTCACAGCAACTCCTGGGCTCTAAATGAAGACTGACGAGAATCGTTCACTCTTATTCCTTCCCCTGCCAACCAAACGAGCAAAATTTAATTATCCTCCTTCCCTCAATCACCGATGAATAAACACCACATTGTATATAGGTTCCCAGGGCAATTTCTTTCCCTCCCAGATACTCATTCCCTGGGCGTGGAATGAGCTATGTTTCTACCCAGTCGCTTCCTTTCTCTTTATGTTAAAAAAAACCATTACAGAAGACCAACACCTCTTTTCCAACTTTATGCTGACTGCAAATCTTATCCCCTAGACGACGACAATTAGCTCTAGAAATAGAGACCCCACCCACTCACCTTCTTCGCTTAATAAAAGCTGTGCACTTGTAAGTCAACTATACTTCAAATAAACAAACTAATTAAAAAAATAAAAGCAGTGCACTATTATGGGCTGGCTGGAAATGCCTGTCTTTAGCTTCACCGGCGAACGCAGCACAATCCACTCGGTCCCTCGGGGGACGAGCGAGAAAGCCAATTAACTGCCCCAAGACAAGCTGCCCCAAGAATTCAGGGATGAACCCACGCTGGTCCCCTGCTTTCCTCACAATGGAGCTCTCCGTCCCGAGTGGCTAGTTGAGACAATCTCAATTATTTTAGGCTTCCTCACGGGACACACGAACTCGCCAAATCCCACCCTTCGGGAAAGTGACAAGCTGGTTAACCCCTCCGCGGCCCGCAAAGATCAAACCCGAAGGAAATCCCAGTCCCCCCAAGGGCCTTAAAAATGTGACAAGTCCAATTACATCCTTTCCAAACCCCGGCCGCGACGAGGACACGGTGCTTGGAAGAAGACGACCAAATGGAAATAACTCTTCAATTGCCGACCTCACCGATACACCTGAGCCACCAACACGCGATAAAGTCCCGGTCCTGACGCTCGGGGAGGCGCCCGGCACAGCCGCCCCCTCCCCCGACACGCACACCCCCAAGAGCCCGGCCGCGCTGAGGGGACCTCCCCCACCACCACCAGCCCGGCCTTCGAGCGACGCCGGGCCGGACTCGCGGGCTGCGGCGCCCCGGGAGGGCAAGCGGGAGGGCGCTCACCGCGATGACATTGACGAAGGTGGTCTTGCCCGAGTACTGCAGCCCCACGAGCGTCAGCTCCATCTCCTCCTTCCAGAAGAGCGAGCGGAACCAGTCCAGCAGACGGGAGATGAGCGCCAGCATGATGGCGGCCGGGAGGGAGGACAGACGGACGGGCGAGCGGGCGGGCGGCGGCGGCGGCGGCGACCTCCACACGAGCGGGCCTCGGCCCGGACCCCCCCCCAACGGCTCCTTGGGGCCCCGGCGCGATACAGGCGGACACTGGCGGGCGGCGGCGGCCGGAGCCAGGAAGCCAAGCGGGTCATATGACTCGCCCTACCCCCCACGCTCGTCCCCGCGCCGCCGCCGGCGCCCACGGCAAGAGCGGCAAGACCCATCCGGCCAGACGCGCCCGCCGCCTGCAGCGCCACCTGGTGGAGCCTCTGCGCAGCACCGTGCACCACCGTGCCGCCCTTGGGCTTCTTTCCTACTCTACTCCTTGGCTCATTCCTGTTGATTCATTCATCATTCATTTTCTCTACAATTGTTTACTGACTGTCGGCTCTGTGCAGAAAGACTTCAAAACTCTGGAGGTTTCATCATGAAAATCCCTGTCCTATGTAACAAAAGATGGAAGCCACACGTGTTTATCAGTAGGGAAGTGATTAAACTCTATCACATTCCTAAAACTGAATACTGTGTTTTTTAAAAAATGAGAAAGTTTTCTGTAAACTGATATGGAATGGTGTCTAGGAAGTATTTTCAAGGTAAATAAACCAAGGTGCCAACTATGCATTAAATTATGTTTTCGGTATAATATGGGAAAACAAGAATACATATGTACATATATACAAACACATAATATAGTTGCATAAAGAAATACTAGAAGATGAATAAAAATAGTTTTCTATTGGGGTGCTGTAAACTCGATGGTCAAAGGCAGAAATGGGAATGAGGCTTCTCTGAATATCTTTTTATATCATTTTCACTTAAGCCATGTAAATAAGTTGCCTGTTCAAAAGTTTAATTTAATTAAAATGTACATTAAAACGTCTGCAAGGTTTTCAGATTTTAGAAAACCCTCCCCTGAGGAGCTTCCCCTTCCACGAAGGGAGAAACAGGGAGTGGCCCCTGTTCTAGTCAGACTACGCCTCTCAGAGGAGGTGGCCCTGCATGTGAAGACCTGGAGGGCATGAGGAGAGCCAGGCGCTCATCTAGAGGACGCACATTCCAGACAGAAGGAACAGCAAAGACTCTGAAGGGGAAAGGTGTTTGGAATGCTCTAGGAACAGTCAGTACGGTCAGCTCAGATTAATAAAACAGGGAGTGGGGAGTGGTATGGATGGAGGCAGAGGCTGGGAGCAGAAGGAAGGCATGGTGGCTCTAGTTCGATCTCAGTGTGATACGGAACTAGGAAGGTAAACCAATTTATATTTTTAAAAATTTGCTCTGGCAGCTCTATGCAGCAATGATGGTAGGAAGGCATTATGGATTGAATTGTGTCCCCGCAAAAGATATGTTGGAGTCCTGACCTTCCAGTACCTCAGAATGTGATCTTTGCAAACAGGGACCAAAGCAGATATAATCAGTTAAGATGGTCTTAGCAGACTACAGTAGGGCCTTAATCCAAAATGACTGGTGTCCTTATAAGAAGAGGAGAAGATATACGGGCAAAGAAGGGTAGGAAACCACAGACAACAGAGGCAGAGACTGAGGTGTTGCAGCTGCAAGCCAGGGACCACCAAGAAATGGCCAACAAACCACCACTTTCCCATTTAATAGAAGAGTCACTTCTTACTTCCTGATTCTAGTTTCACGTTCAAAGAAAAAAAAAATTTATATCGGGACTTCCCTGATGGTCCCATGGTTAGGACTTGGCATTTCCACTGCTGCGACCCAGGCTCAGTCCATGGTGGGGAACTGAGATCCCGCAAGCTGTGCAGTGGGAGCAAAAACAAAAGAAAACAAACAAAAAAAAAAAAAACTAAAACTTTATAAATTATGTTTTGTCATAAAAGCACAGTATGATGGTTGTACAACAATCAACAAGTACAGAGGTATAATAAGAAAAAGGTAATCTGTCTCTGGGCGTCCTCACTTCCTCATTTCTGATGCAACACATTTGAAGAATTTACTTTTTATTGATCAAATAAACATTTATGGGCTTCCTTGGTGGCTCAGGCAGTAAAGAATCCGCCTGCAATGGTGGAGACCTGGATTCGATCCCTAGGTTGGGAAGATTCTTTGGAGGAGGGCATGGCAACCTACTCTCGTATTCTGGCCTGGAGAATCCCATGGACAGAGGAGACTGGTGGACTATAGTCCATGGGGTGCAAAGATTTGGACATGACTGAGTGACTAAGCACCTGGCACCAGCAAACATTTATACACATATATGGGGTAGAGAATTTTCTCTTAAGCACAAAAATGGGAACATGTTGTAGGTATTATTCTGAGCTTCCTTTGTTCACCTACAGTTAAATACATTTCATGAAAAATAAAACCATAAATAGTCAAATATTCAAAACATCATTTCCTAATTAGTTTAATACGGTTTACTATTAGCTATTCTTGAAGCTATGTACATGTATCCACAGAATGGAAATACCATATAATGGAGAACATTTCTTTTCAAAACTCTGGGTTCATTGATGTCTCATTGGAGATTAACCACTGGCGATATTTGCACCACTGAAATTGGCAAACACTACAAATTAGGCTCCTCCCTTCCCCAGTGAGCCAGTTATTAGACATTTATTGGCACACCGCTGATAGTAAGCACATAATTCATAGCATTAAAATGAGAATGAAATAAAATAATTGCAGATTAGATTAAGTAAGGTAATGAAAGGCAAGATGATATACTTACCGTATATAGCGTTTATAGTATAGAAGGAAACTTGTGATACGACCTCATCCACCTATCAGCAGTGTGAACTGTGCAAGTTGCTTAACCTCTCTGTGCCTCTGTTCACTGTAAAGTGAGATCATTGTTACCAGCCTCCAAGGGTTATTGTGAGGAGCAAATGAATGAGTCCATATGAAGCTCTTAATATAGCTCCTGGCACAGCATTCACGTTCACTAAATGCTAGTTATTATTCCTGGGGCATAGAGATGCTGGACATCTAGTTAACAATATAGGGACTCATTTTCTCATCTGAAAAATAAGGGGCAAAGACACCACCCTTATCTGATATTTTAACCAATATCGTGTACAAAGTCCTATGTGTATACTCTTAGAATTAAATTTTAAAAATGGGAATGCCAGATCATGTGCTCAGATACATTCCCAGGCCACATGTAAAGGTCAGGAATCCCAATGACCGGAGAATGTGGATAAAGAGAACTAGGCAAGTCAGAATGACCCATGCGCTTGCTATATGACTATTGTATAAGAAAAGGAAAATTCTGTGGCATCAGAGCTAGAGGCATCCTTGAAGAACACTCTGGTTTTAGCTATCAGAAAAAGAATTTGAAAAAGAAGATACATGTATAGGTACAAGTAATCACTTTGCTGTATCCCTGAAACTAACACAACATCATTAATCCACTCTACTCCGATATAAAATAAAAAGTTAAAAATGAAAACAGAATGAATCGTTCTTGCCAGGTGGGTGAGAAGTTGATTCTTTGGCCACTGAACAAAGTTTGCACTGTGTCAATCTCAAAAATAAATAACCAAGAAGAAAAGAAAAAGGCAACAAAAGAAAACTGAGACACAGAGGAGGAAATATCAGAGCTAGGGACATGATTTTAAGTTGTAATCACCCTAAGATAAAGGATCATTTTGATCTAAACCAATAAAGTCATTCTGAGAAAATGAGTGGTTAATATCTCATCTCTTAGCTGTTTTGTCAGCCTCACATTTGTCTAATAGGATAATGGTTTTGGACAAAGAAGAAGATGGGTGTGACACATCCCATATGTTCCCACTGGCCTGACTCTCAGCCTCACAGCATCTTAAAATGACAACACCTGAGCCTTCTCCGCAGGACATGGCTGCATCTTGGCCGAGTCAGTCAAGGAGCCAGAATCTTTTCTTAGCCATGGATGTCAGCCCAGGTTATGGAGAGAGTCCTTCGAAATTGACAAGGGGAAGAATGTCAGCTTTGTCTTTTAAAAGGAGGGTAGGCCTTAGGAACAGGAAGCAAGAACCAGTTAGGAGTTCTATTTATTTATGTTTATTTATTTGGCTGCATCAGGTCTTAGATGGATCACGCAGGATCTTTCATTGCAGCATATGGACTCTCTAGTTGTGGCACATGGGCCAAGCAATTGTGGCCCAAGGGCTTAGTTGCTTCCTAGCATGCGGGATCTTAGTTCCCCCCACCGGGGTCTGAACCGGAGTGCCCTGCATTGGCAGGCAAATTCTTAACCACTGAAGCACCAAGGAAGTCCCAGGGAGTTCTCTTTAGAAGGAACACTCTTCATTATTCTAAAACTGAGCTAGTCAACCCCACTGTAAGAAAAGTCAATCATTAGAGAATTTCAAGGCTACTCAACACAGCCTGGGTGATGAAAAGAGCATTCTGATGACAGGAAAAAGCCTTAAATAAAATGTTCTTCTTCTGGCGAAAACTAAATGGTGACCTTGGGCAAGTCATGTCCCCTCTCTGGGCTTTAGTTTCCACTACCTATGAAAGGTACAAAGGGAGGTAAGGAAATGAAATAAAATGCAACAAAGTAGGGAAAAAAATAGAAAAATAAAAGACTATAGGTACAAGATAGAAGCATTCAGTTCAGTTCAGTCACTCAGTCGTGTCCAACTCTGCGACCTCATGAATCGCAGCATGCCAGGCCTCCCTGTTTCAAATGGATCCCTCCTTCATCCAGGTCACCACTGCTTTTTGGTGGAGTTGATTACTGATCATTGTTATGGTTTCGGGGATAGAAGTCTAACCAGATAAGAAAGGGGAGGGGTCCTGGAGAAGGAGAACCAGCAAGGCTTTCTTGATGTTCAGTTCAGTCCAGTCGCTCAGTCATGTCCCACACTTTCAACCCCATAGACTGCAGCACGCCAGGCTTCCCTGTCCATCACCAACTCCTGGAGCTCGCTCAAACTCATGTCCATCATGTCAGTGATGCCATCTCATCCTCTGTCATCCCCTTCTTCTCCTGCCTTCAATCTTTCCCAGCATCAGGGTCTTTGCCAATGAGTCAGCTCATTTGCATCAGGTGGCCAAAGTATTGGAGCTTCAGCTTCAGCATCAGTCCTTCCAATGAATATTCAGGACTGAATTCCTATAGGATTGACTGGTTTGATCTCCTTGCTGTCCAAGGGACTCTCAAGAGGCTTCTCCAACACCATAGTTCAGAAGCATCAATTCTTCGCCACTCAGCTTTCTTTATGGTCCAGCTCTCACATCTATACGTGACCACTGGAAAAACCATAGCTTTGACTAGACGGACTTTGTGAGCAAAGTAATGTCTCTGCTTTTTAGTATGCTGTTTAGGTTGGTCATAACTTTTCTTCCAAGGAGCAAGTGTCTTTTAACTTCATGGCTGCAGTCACCCTCTGCAGTGATTTTGGAGCCCAAAAAAATAAAGTCATCGCAGTTTCCATTGTTTCCCCATCTATTTGTCATGAAGTGATGGGACCCTATGCCATGATCTTCGTTTTTGAATGCTAAGTTTTAAACCAGCTTTATCACTCTCCTCTTTCACTTTCGTCAAAAGGTTCTTTAGTTCCTCTTCACTTTCTGCCATAAGGGTGGTGTCATCTGCATATCTGAGGTTAGTGATATTTCTCCCAGCAATCTTGATTCAAACTTGTGCTTCATCCAGCCTGGCATTTCACATGATGTACACTTCCTGTAAGTTAAATAAGCAGGGTGACAATACACAGCCTTGATGTACTCCTTTCCCAATTTTGAACCAGTCTGTTTTCTTTCTTGTGGCAAGAGAAGCCATTCTTTGGCCTAAGTCATTTTGTGATCTAAGCCTGGCCAAAATGTTTGTTTTTGAGCAAGTCTCAGTAATGAATGATCTTAAGGAAACAAGGGAAGGCAGGAACAAGGGAAAAGCAGTCAAGAAACAATAGTTCAGGGACAAAACAGAGTCCAGTTCCTCTTCAAGAGCTATACATGACAATCTGACACAAATCTCTGAGTTCTGCAGGAATTAAGGTCCCCACAAGCTGAGACCCCAGACTGGTGGGAACCTAAGGAATGATGATGTTGATCTTTTCTGACTCCTGAGACTTTAATCAACCAAAATGTGGACCCTGGCAACCTTTGCCCCAATTCTAGGCTGAATTCTCTTCTGCTCAAGCCCTTTAATGAATATGCACACCCTGTCCAAGCCCCTTCATGAATATGCATGTACTCAACTGAAGTTTTGCTGTTCAAAGAGGCACCGCTTTGGGAAAGATCCCGGTATTCTAACTTGCTGCAAGTAAAAAACCTCTTTTCTCTGGCTCTTTGGCTTAGTTGTGTCTTTGGGCTCAACACTCACCAAGAGGCAAACCCAGTTGTAAGGTAAGAAAAGCACACATTCAAGAGGAGTGGGTTTGCATCCCAGTTTTCTCCCTTCTGACTTTTGGCAAATTACTGCACCTCTCTGAGCCTAAATGGAAATCATATCTACCTGTCAGGGCTGTTGGACTTCCTCGATGGCTCAGCAGAAAAGAATCCTCTGCCAATGCAGGAGAGAAAATTTCGACTCCTGGGTTGGGAAGATCCCTTGGAGGGGGAAATGGCAACCCACTCCAGTATTCTTGCCTGGTGAATTCCACCGGCAGAGGAGCCCGGCAGGCTACAGTCCATGGGGTCGCAAAAGGGCTGGACACAACTTACAGACTAAACAACAACTTAGGGTTGTCACAAGAGTCGAATGAAGCAATGCAACCTTGCCTCTCAGCACAGAGCTCTGCGCACAGAAGGTGCTCCTTAAATGCCGCTGTTGGTGCTTCTCACGTCTGAGATCCCAATGCCTAACATGGAGGCTCCCCGTTGTGTGTTCCTGTGACAGGCATGCTACCCAGCAAGAGACCAACACACCCCCTCCTAAGGCTTCCCATTCTGCAGTCACATGCCCTGGGGGTCCTGTCTGTCTGCAGGGGCATGTTGGAAGCACTTAGGATACATCCTGTGGTTTCAGTGTCGAAGCCAGAGCTTCTCAGCCTCAGCACTGTGGGCATCTGGGGACCACAGAATTCCAGCTGTGGCCACCTGTTAGAATCTCTAAAAGTATCCCTGGCCTCCATCTCCTAGGCACTGGTAGCACACCTTTATCCCAAATAGGACAATCAGAAATAGCTCCAGACATCTCTTAGGGACAAGACTGCCCCCAGCTGAAAAACCACTGGATTCAGCATTACTTTTTTGTGTTTGTTTTTTCCTAATTCCCACTGTTCTGTCTTCCAAATCCAACCTAGGGCAATGGTATATTGAGAGGTGGGAGCTGCAGCAGTGGCACCCAGGTAGGAAGACTATTTTATCACCAACCTCGCTCAATACTGCAGCACAGAAATACTAACTTAAAAACGGCTTAATTGCTGTTGATTTGCTATTGGGTTTGTCTTCTCTCCAGACAGCTAGCCCCTTTATGGTGACACCCAGCACCCCCTTGCTACTATGCCATTGCTCTGCGCAGTTAGGGTTAGGCTTCTCCCCCTACATCCGTTATTCTTACACCATCAAAATAACCTGCACGTACTTCAGGTTCAGTAACGAATATATGGAGTTTTAAGAAAACTGAAAAAACAAATTATTTTAGGCAAAATTTCTCCTGCCGCCTAGTTTGAGCTGCAGATTGGACCTTTGGGAAGGGGACAGAGGATAAGACTGGCTGCTTCTATTTCCTGGTGTTTTCATCTCCCAAGGCTGCTATAAAGAAGGATAGCAGACTGGGAGTTTAGACAACAGAGGTACTTTGTTTTCCAGTCTGATGGGGAGAAGTCTCCGATCGAGTTGTCCCAGGATTGTTCCTCTGAGAGCTGTAAGGGAGCATGTCCAGGCCTCTCCCGCAGGAGAGGTAGATTGCTGGTGGATTCTGGTAGGTTGCTGGCACCCCCTGGCGTTGCCTGGCTTCTACAGGCATCACCCCATCTCTGCCTTCATCCTCATATGGCATCTTCCCTGGGTGCATGCCTGACTCTGTGTCCAAATTCCCTCCTTTTATAAGGACACCAGTCATAGAGGTCCACCTTAATAACCTCACCTTAACTTGATTACCTCATTTCCAAATAAGGTTACAGCCTGAGGCATTGGAGGTTAGACCTGCCGAAGGGGCTACCTCCCATCAGTAGGATGAACATGAAATTTCTCATCCAAATGGGACCCTTTTGAGAGTGAAAGGGGGTGCTGTTAATAATTATGCCAGAACTTGGAAAGTAAATCAGAACCACCCTGGTCAACCTGGGGTCTGTGGTCACCCTACCCATGAAGCACAGACCCAGTGGAGGTAGGGAGCCAGGCGTGGGGGTCAGAAAGTTCTGACTTGACTGACACGGCCATGGCGGATTCCGGCCTTCTCCGGGCGTGGGGGTGTTTCAGGATGATGGTAACCCTCGTGGTACACTGGAAGTACCTTATTTGCAGTTCACTGGATTCAGGCAAATGCATCTCTGTGTTAGCAGGTGCCTTAAGGATTCCTTCCTTTAGAATCAGAGCACTCAGGAGCCTTATCTTTTTTTGCTGAGATCTCCTCACTCCACCAGGAGGTCTCCACGGACAAGACCTAAGGCAGTTCCAGCTCAGTTCTCTCCACTGGGGATTCACATCCGCTCCGCTGGGAACACTAACTGTACTTTGCCTTCACAGACTTTGGGGGTAAGATCACCCCCAGTGTGGTAACATATTTTCCTCTTCAGTCAGAACAGCTAGCCAACCCAGGGCCACATGTTTTAGATTTCCCAGGTGGCCTCTCTAAATGGTCCCTTTAAAGCCCGTTTCCCTCAGTTTTAAATTAAGAGAGTTAGCCTCACATGCCTCCTCCCTGGCTGTAAGGTTGGGAGAAGACTCAACTCATCAACAGCTCTCTCCCTGAATACTTTTTCCTTCATTTTCCCTCTCTGGGTCCCTTTCCTACCCTCAGTAGGGGTGAAGAGTTCAGCGCCTCCAAGCCATCCCTTTTTGCAGTCCTGCAGGGCGATCTCACACGTATCTCATTGATAAGTGACATGAATTTTGTTTTTGGTGCTTCAGCCAAAAGCGGAACCAAACGGTTTCATCGAAACCATCTTTTACCCTATTATTATTAGGACTGAGGCCCTCTGTCTGGGAAGGTGGGTTTGGCCTCACTTGGCATTCCCAGTCCCTGGTTTCAGGTCTGACACCTGATGGGTGGTTTAGTCCCAAAGTCGTGTCTGACTCTTTGTGACCCCGTGGACTGTAGCCCGCCAGGCTCCTCTGTCCATGGGATTTTCCAGGCATGAATACTGGAGTGGCTTGCCATTTCCTTCTCCAGGGGATCTTCCCAATCCGGGGATCGAACCGGGGTCTCTGGCAGTGCAGGCGGATTCTTTGCCGATTGAGCTACCAGGCAAGATCCAATCTTCTCTGAGACCTAGCAGGGGAAACTGTAAATGCTTGCCAGTGAATGAAGTAATGGCCAGTTTCCAGTCCTCTGCACATTGGGCTCTCTCTCCTTTGACAACGTTCCCGTTCGGTCGTATTAAACCCCTAAAACAACCTGTGATAATGGAATAGACAGGCGTAGAAAAGGGAGATGTAAGTGAACCTCCGTCCAGCTTTGGAAAGGATGCCCTTGGTCCCCGCAGGCGGGGTGCGCGCAGGAAGCCGGGCGGCGGAGCGGAGGGCCCCCACCGCGAGGCTCCCCGCGGCCTCCGAGCCGCGCCGCTGCCTTTGAGCCCCAGCTGGCGGCTGCCGGGCGCACTGCAGGGCTCCCTCTGGCAGCTAGAGACGATCACGGCTCCCCAGCGCCGCGGGATCGTCTGGGATGCTCCGGGAGAGTTTCATCGGCTGTCAAGCCAAGTTCAGAGGCGGCCTGGAAGCTTTCAGAACAGACGCGTTAGTCCAAAGCACCCCCGGCGTTGACCAGACTCAGGCAGGTGGCCTGCCCTGCGGATGTACTGGGGGAAGACTGATTCTAGGCAGCCAAGGAAAACTTTGTTAATGACGTGGAGTTCCACATACTGCTCTGCGCCAAAAATATGCTGTGGAACAGAAACACTTGAATAGACCTTTCAGATTTTTTTTTAAGGGTTCATTATTATTGTACGGGATGTTTGTGAGGGAAGATGAAAGCGCTTGGGGAAATAAATTTTGACATGAGCGGTACTTTTTATAAAATAATTTATATTATATATAATGTAAATTATATAGAACTTCCCTGGTAGCTCAGTTGGTAAAAAATCGTCTGCAATGCAGGAGACCCCGGTTTCATTCCTGAGTCCAGAAGGTCCCCTGGAGAAGGAATAGGCTACCCACTCCAGTATTCTGGCCTGGAGAATTCCATGGACAGAGGAGCCTGGCGGGTTGCAGTCCATGGGGTCGCAAAGAGTTGGGCACGACTGAGCCACTAACACACACACACACACACACACACAAGCATAAATTAGAAGTAGCCTTTGATTGGTCTGTGAATCACCTTTGCCTCCTTGGACCCTCAGGTTCACTCCCTCTCAGCAGTGGTAATCGCTCTTGGCAGTTCGGTGAGTTTCACCGACTCAATGGACATGAGTTTGAGTAAATTCCCGGAGTTGGCGATAGGCAGGGAGTCCAGGAGTGCTGCAGTCCACGTGGTCGGAAAGAGGCAGACACGACTGAGCGACTGAACAGAACTGAGTTCTCTTTAGTAATAGTAGTGACGGTAAAAATAATAATGGCAAAAAAGGATCAAGGACTCACTTATGCGTCAGGCACTGTGTTAAATGCTTTATATAGACTGCTTCATTAATCAGTGTGACCTTTCTGTGTGATGGATACTGTTACTACACCTGCTTTACAGATGTAAAAACCAAGGCATAGGGAAGGTGGGTAATTTGCGTTCAGTTTGGGCAACTTTCTGCTGATTTTTCTCATGTGTTTATGAAGATATGTGAGTGCATGTGTATGTGTTTATGTACAATTTCTGTTAATGAAATTAAGTATAATATGCTTTTGTGAAATCTGCCTTTTTTCACTAAACACATTAGAGGCACCTTTAAACCAGAAGTAGCCTTATAATTTGGCTACTTTCACAAAACATATTATACTTAAAACCTATAAGTAACCTTGTAATTTGGCTTCATTTCACTGAACAAGATAATGTCTCTAAGCCTCAGTTTCCATGTTTTCACCAACATGACCGTTCACTTATGGATGTGAAATACCCGCCTGGTACATAGTCAGTACTCAAGAAATTACTGTTCTGCCCGTAGTCCGAGTCCCCGGTCGGGAAAGAAGTCTCCTCGAAACAATGCAACTCGCAATAGGGGAATTTATTACTGACTCGAGCCAGGGCCTCCCGCCCTCACCAGGTGTGTGAGGACGAAAAGCCCCGAGCCCCAGTTCTCTCGGGTATTTATTAGGTCAAAACAAGCAGCAGGTAGTTGGTGCAATCGGATTGGTTACACAGTGGGTAGTTGGTGCAAGCGAATTGGTTACACAGTTGCAAGGTAATTTTTGTTGGCCCAACAGTGGGGCTTTCAGCTTTCCCCTGATAGGTTCCTTTTTTTCTGGCTAGGCATATGTTGATTGGCTGGCTCCAGGTAACCAGATAATTATGTTACCCCGGGAAACCAGGCCTACTCCTAATCTAGGCTGCCTGCCATGGCGTTAGCCATGACAGCCTCACAATTACAACTGTTAATATCCTGATTAGCATTCCTAGTTAATGGTCAGGTGTACCACTATTAGAGAAGAGTGTGTGTGTGTGTGTGTTTATTTGTTTTCATTTAATGCAATCATCCTAATGCAACTAAAATCTATTGAATTGAAAGGGCTTGCCAGTTCTATCTGGGTATTTTGCTTTGAGGACTTGATTTTGTGGGCTCAGTAAGAGGAGGGAATTAATAGATAGCTGCTAATTAATGTTTAAGCTACTTTCTAATGAGGCTCGGAAAAGCAGATGGAAAATGCAAAACAGGTGAAATGCAAAGAAGAAATCTGACAACAGGAGATCGAGTCCAAAGCCTTTCACCTCAAGGACTTCCTTCATGGTTCAGTGGTTAAGATTCCATGCTTACAATGCAGAGGGCCCAGGCTTGATCCCTGGTCAGGGAACTATATTCCACATGCCTTAACTAAAAGATCTCATGTGGTGAAACTCAGATCCAGAGAAGCCAAGTAATAAAATTATTAAAATTAAAGAAAAAAAAACCTGTCACCTCATCCCCAAACAGAAACAGACCCATAGACATAGAAAACGAACTTATGGTTACCAAAGAGGGAAGGGGAGAAGGATGAATTAGGAGGTCAGGATTCACACACACTACTGTATATAAAATAGATAACCAACAAAGACCTGTTGTATAGCGTGGGGAACGATACTCAGTATTTTGTGATAAGCTATAAGGGAAAATAATCTGAAAAAGAATATGTGTGTGTGTGTGTGTGTATATAAAACTTTGCTGCATACCTGAAACTAACAACATTGTCAGTCAACTATACTTTAGTTTAAAAAATAATTTAAAATAAATAAAAATTTAAAAGTCTGTAAACCTATAGCTGACTCATGTTGATGTTTGACAGAAAACAACGAAATCCTGTAAAGCAATTATCCTTCAACTAAAAAATAAATTAATTAAAAAAATGGTCTTTCGTCTCATCCAACAATCCCTCTGGCCTCTGAGTCTAGATCTGCCCAGAGCCCGTCACTGAGTGAGCCTTTACTGAGAGCCTCACTCACAGAGCTCAAGTACAAATCTGGAATAATGAGGACATCCCTATTTTGTTTTTGTTTTTATCAAGTCTTTAGGGTACCGCAGGATTTCCCAGGTGGCCAGGTGGTAAAGAATCCAATGCAGGAGATGCAAGAGAAACGGGTTTGATCCCTGGATTGGGAAGATCCCCTGGAGAAGGAAATGACAACCCACTCCAGTATTCTTGCCTGGGAAATCCCATGGACAGAGAAGCATGATGGGCTACAGTCCATGGGGTCACAAAGAGTCAGACACGCCTGAGCAATTGAGCACGCATATAGAGTACTACTCTATATGGTAAATTGAAATTGGCCTCAAAAGCAGAGGTTGCAAGTCGAAGCCATGGATGTTTAAGTTCTAATAGAGGATCCCACAGTCACAGTGGTAGGGATTCTAAATTCTCATGTTTCCATGTAGAAAATAGATTTGTTATCTGCTGCTTATTTCTTCTTACCTTTGCTGAAACAAAACGACAAACTGAGTACCCTTTGAAATTGCAGTGTCATTCAAAAAACATTTGATGGGCACCTATTATGTGCCAGGCACTGTCCTAGACCCTAGGCAATGGGATCTCAGTGAACAAAACAGAAAAAAGAAAACCCTCTTGGAATGTTTGCTCTGCTGGTCTGAACTTCCAATGGGCCATGAAAGCCACAGGCTGATGATCTGCTTTCAGTAACCTTTCTGTGACATACATGGTAATTTAATAAAAACAATAATTCCTTATGCTTCTTTAACCTGTATGAATTGCTTCCTGACCCTGGGGTTTGCAGTGACTCTTTGTCTTTATTTTTTAAATAGAATTAGGAGCTGTTCACAGGCCTATATATCAAGTTTAGAAGGGAGTCTGGTATCTGTCTGTTGGGGGTGCTCTCTTGGCCTTGGCATGCAAGATTCTAGAGGGGACGTTAGAATCCGAGAATGGGGTCTGCTCAACTTCCAGCAGGAAGCATCCTCACTCCAGAGTTGACCAGAGCTGCAAATGTTCCAAGCTATCACTTGATGTCATTGTCAGAAATTCATCACCCACTACAAATGTGACCCAGAATAATGAACCGTCTGGGTAGCATGGCACCAGCCCATCAGAAGACAAGCCAGCTGCAGTACCAGGGCAGGTGCTGGGACCCCCATCAATCCTGAATTTAACCTTTGTTCGTTAGATCATCGATACTGGAGGTGAGGGGGGCAGCCAGGGCAGAGTTGTCAGGATCGAGAGGACACTGGAGGGCAGGGGATTGAAGCGGTGGCTACGGGAACCACCATTACAAAAGTATTTCAATATGTCAACCACCCATACAGTCCCTGGCCCCACTGACGGCCTGTCTGTCAAGTGGGGCTGGTGACAGCGGGAGTGGATTTTTGCTTGCCCCATGTCATGCCCTAGACAGCACTTCCTTGAAGAAATGTAGATTATGTGTGTTCCTTTCCGTGACCCAAGGAGCTGTTCACTGCACTCTACAATATTTGAACGCAGTTCTTACAGACATCCTCCCATGAGATTACCTTTCCTCAAAGGGGCTACCTCTGTGAGGGCTCTGCAATCTGGTGGAAATGACATCACTAGCTTCCTTCTTATTCCAGAAGGGAACTTCTCAGAGAATCATTTGAACTTTTGGTCAACCCAATAAAATGCTAACTTCACTGTCTTTTCTAGGTAATGATATTGGTCCCACCTTTTCTAAGAATGACCACCACCAAACCCTTGACACACAGGTTGTGCACATATCCCTCCCCCCAAACACACACACATCCTTGAAGAAAGCTACCTGTATTTTGTGCTTAGATACTCAGCATGTCTGACTCTTTGTGAATCCGTGGACTATAGCTCACCAGCCTCCTGTGTCCGTGGAATTTTCAGGCAAGAATACTGGAGTGGTTGCCATTTCCTTCTCCAGAGGATTCAACCCAGGGATTGAATCCATGTATAAGTTCTCAAACTTCAGTGTGCAGAAGGAATATCCCAGGAAGCTGAACATGCAGACTTCCTGGGCTCCATCCTTCTCCCCACTCCTCCCAGAGTCTAGTTAATCAGGCATCCAGTGATACACAGATTTTTGTATTTTAAACACAATACTTCCCATAAAATAGCTCTGAGGCAGACAATCACATGGAAACAAAACCCACTTTGGTCCTCAACAAGGACTTAGTCTCCACTTCGTGTTTTGCAAAGCAACATCAGGTGTGTTGCCCTCTCCCAAGCCCTAAGGCTCAACCTAGAAGTAAATGCTAAACTCTAACTTTGGTGCTCACACTCACCCTATTAGTCTATTTGCTGTAACTTGTCCACGGCAAACATGCCCAGAGATTCCTCTGGAGATTGGAGGGTTTGCCATTTTTTTTGTTTGTTTGTTTGTTTGTTTGGCTGTGCACTGCAACATGGAGGGTCTTAGTTCTCTGACTAGAAATGGAATTCATGCCCTGCAAGGGGATGAAAGTACAGAGTCTTAAACCCTGGACCACCAGGGAAGTCCCAAGATGGGGTGTTATTGTTGAGATAGCATGGTCCCTTTCTCCAGCCAAGCAATCTCTCTATCTCCAGTTGCTTCTTTGATCAATGAGGCACAGGAGGCAGCCCAAGTCAAGCACCCATCTTTATGTTTGTTCATTTAGAATATATATTTCCCACAAAGATTGGACAGCTCTTCACCATGCAGAGTGGAATGAAGAATGTCATGCCCCACACAACCTTTGAGAGTGGAGTTTCTCATGTTCAGAGAGTTTGGGCGCCGTTTCTGATCCAATGAGACATGGCCTGAGATGTGAGTTCATTTCTCAGATTGCATGACAACTCTTGGAAGAAAGCCACTCATAGGAATATTTTCCTCAGAGGAAATAACGGCAAGCAGGTTCTTGAAGGTATGTGGAAAACTCTCAACTTCTCCATGTGTTCTGGTCTTGGGGTTCTCCGTGGGTTCTGCCTGGGGGCATGTGGTATACATACACAGTGGAATATTATTCAGCCTTTAAAAAGAAAAAAAATTATGCTCTATGTGACAACACAGTGGGCCTGGAGGATATTATACCAAGTGAAAGAGCCAGTCACAGAAAGACAAGTATTGCATGATTACACTTCTGTGAGGTTTATAAAACAGTCAAATTCTTAAAATCCATGACTGAAACAGCAGTTACCAAGGGCCAGGAGGAGGGAGACATGGGGAGGCATAAAGTTTCAGTTAGGCAAGAAGGATTAGTTAAGTAAGAAGAGATCTGTGCTACAACATTGTTCCAACAGTCAATAACTGCACACTTAAAATTTGTTAAGAGGATAGATCATGTGCTATGTTCTTACCAAAATAAAGGAGGCTTTTCATACCATAACTTTGCTTTCCATCATGTTGAACATTCACTTCTCCAGAACTTAAAAATTCATTGTGTGTGACTGACCAAAATTTTTTCTTTGTCAGATTATTTCCACTCAGAATTTTTGTTCCATTTTGAAAATGTGTTTGTGTGTGTGTGTGCATTACTTTTTCAAGGCTTCTGGTCAACTGAGGACAGAATTTAGCCTCCCAAGGCCTGCTGAGAAGATAAAGGAGTTATTTTTTTATATGCTACTGAAACCATAACTATGAAGAAAATCAAAGTAGAAGAACCAGAACCAGAGCTAAAATTTGGGGAGGGAGGTATTCTAAAAGATAGAAGCAAAATGGAATTTGGTGAAGGGAGAAAATAGGAGAAAGCAGACAAATAAAGAGTAATCCTTCCCAAGGACAAGAGAAGCTTGAAGGTGGGAATCCATAGGGTAGAGCAGCTGGGAGGCCATCATGGGGTGAAGAGCAGTGTTGTGGTCATCTATCGTTGGGCTGCAAATAGTGAAAAACTTAAAACAATAACAACAATTATTTTGCTTATAAATCTGCAATTGAGGCAGACAGAATTCAGTGGAGACAGCTGTGTCTGCTCCTCCCAGCACTGGAGCAGTTCAATTGCTGGGCCTGGACCACAGGGTCTGCTTGCTATCTCTGCGTGGTGTCTACAGATGTGGCGGCTTCTAGGCAGCTCAGCTTCTTACATGGAAGCTCAGGGCTCCAAAGGACATGTCTTAAGAAAGATCCAGGCAGATACTGAACTCACCCTGTGGCTTAGCTCTGGAAGTCCTATAGCATCACATCCACTGCAGACAGACCATCTCCAACTCAAGAGAAAGAATATACACTTCGCTTCTTAATGGAACAGTGTCAGCATCACATTTTAAGAAGTATATATGAGATGGAATATTTTTACGTACTTATCTTTGGAAAACATACTGCCACAAATTGTGTTTAGACTAAGTATACCAGATGATTAAGGAAAACAAAAAACAGTGAAGAGAAGGATTAAGAGGAGCAAACACAACTGACCCAAGAAGGAAGAAAAAAAAAAAATTCAGCGAACACAGATTTAATTTTTAAATAAGAACTAATTAAGACCATCAAAATTATTTGAGAATATTTTACATCCATAAAATAATATAGGCTGATATGAGAAAGACATAAGCAGAATAAAAGAATCTGACCAAAATGAATTATTGAATGGACAGACTGAATAATAGAACAGATAAAGTGAGGCCCAAGACAGCAACCTAGAAGTTAATCTTGAAAAAAATCCCCTACAATGTAGGGCAAAACAAAGAGGTGGAAAATCTATTTTTTTAAAGATTGTATCTACTCAAAGGAGTTAAAAACTTATGTCTACACAATAGCTTCCATACAGATGTATATAGGAGCTTTATTCACAGTTGCCAAAACTTAGAAGCAACCAAGATGTCCTTCAGTAAGTGAATGGGTAAATAGACTGTGATAAATCAAGACAATGGATTATTGTTCAACACTAAAAATAAATGAGCTGTCAAGCCATGAAAAGACATGGAGGAAACTTAAATGCATATTCCTAAGTGAAAAAAAGGCAATCTGAAAAGGTTACATACTGTGTGATTTCAACCATATGACATCCTGCAGAGAGCAAAACTGTGGAGACAGTAAAAAGATCAGTGGTCACCAGGGGTTGAGGGAAGGGAGAGAGGGATGAATAGACAGAGCACAGAGGATTTTTAGAGCAGTGAAAACAACTCTGTGTGATGTTGTAATGATGGATACATATCTTTATGCATTTGTTCAAACCCACAGAATATATAACACCAGGAGTGAACAATAACGTAAACTGTGGACTGTGGGTGATTATGATGTGTCAGTGTACGGTCACTCTGGTTTTTGCTTTTAAAGTATCATTCTGGTTAGTGATGTTGATAACGGAGGAGGTTATGTAAAAGATTAAACAGTTAAAGAACATAGAAGATAAGTCCACTAGGTCACAACTGTTGTGTACTAGGACTATCAGAAAGAGATGCAGTCACAACAAAGAGGAGAAAGTGACCTCCCTAAAGAGAGGAAAATGTCAAGATAAAAAAAGATGGCACCATCTGAGAATCTAAAAAGTCCCTGAGTGCTAAATGGAATAAATAAAAAGTTCATGAATAGAAACACACAATTGAAACTTCAGATTTCTAAGATAAAAGGAAAAAATCCTTCAAGAAATACTTATATTCTTTGCACCAGGACTGTTTATCTACAAAGCAGAGACCCATTACTGTCAATGAACTTCTCAGCAAACATGATTAGAAAAGTCAGTGACATCATGTTTTCTAGTTTTGAATGGATTTTTTTTTTTTGATCCTAGATTTCTATTCACAGCCAACATGAATCACATATTCATACATGCTAGGATACATATACTCTCAATTGAAAAATAAAATTCTAAAGGAAATATTTAACTACAATGAGATACTACTATACATACACCAGAAAGGCTAAAATTAAAAAAAAAAGAAAAACAACTCTCAAGTATTGGTGCACATGTGGAGCAACTAGGAACACATACACTGTTGGTGAGAGTATAAAATGCTGCCACCACTATGGCAAAACAATTTGGCACCTTTCTATAAAGTTCTCTATAAACCCAGCAAAAGGCATTCTTAGGTGTATAAATGAGAGAAATAGAAGCATAAGCGCATGTCAAGATTTACACACAACTGCTCATAGTAGCTTTTTTCATAATAGCCGATATTAAGGAAAAATCCAAATGCCCATCAACAAAAGAATGGAAAAAAAAAGATTTTTGGTATATTCATGAAATGAAATTCATCTGTATAAAAGAACTAACTACAGATACCCACAACAACATGGATAAATCTCAAAGACATTATGTTGAGCCAAAGAAATCAGTCACAAAGGACTCCAAAGGTCTAGTTCCATTTAAGTTCATTCTAGAAGAGGTCAAAATAAACTATGGTGCTAGAAGTCAGAATAGGGGTTACCTTGGAAGAGAGGGAATAACTAACTAAAGAAGAGCATAAGAGAACTTTCCAGAGTAAATGAATGTTGTTTGTCCTGAGATTTGTACACTTAAGATTTGGGCATTTTCCTCCACATGAACTATGCCTCCATAAAGGTATCTACAAAGGAAAAAAAATCAAGAGATAAAATTCACCAGTTTTAATGATTGGGTGTAAAAAGAGGGAGAGATGGGAGGGCTGATACACAAATACGATTCTCAGGAATCTTCAATGCTATCAGCTGAGCCTGAGAATAAAGAGTCATGAACAAAAGTGTCAGAGCTGGAGTTCTCAGCCAATAGCACATGATGACAGGATGGACTTTGTTGTAAGTAACTCCATACCATCAATAGCTACCAAAGTGGCAAATAGTCTGTTTTATATTTTTAAATCAGTACGTGAGGATTTTCGATGATAGCCATAAGGAGGGCATTCTAACAAACTCATATTCCACTCTCTGATGGAAAATTACAGGGTAAAAGTTCATCCAGCAAAATAGGAATGTGCATCACCTACAGTTTATCTATGCCACAGTGACCTCCTGGAGAAATGAAAAGCACTCACGTGCGTACAGGACACGTTCATGATTATCCTGCAATAAAATAAACAGAAGTCCAGAACAACATAGTAGTTTAAAAGGAGACAAAATGAGGAAAAGAAAAAACTCAAGCAAGAACATAGAGTAAGACAAAAAAGCAGCAATGTGGTTAAGTATGATCCAGAAGAAGAGAGGAAAGTTCAAAAGCAAGGAAGGGAGGTACCCCTGAACACTGATGATCAAGGCATCGTCCGCCAGGTAGCTGAAGTTTAAGGACACGAGATTATGTTTTCTTCTCTATGGACTCAATCAGATTAATTTAGCTCCTTGGGCTTCCCTGCTGACTCAGATGGTAAAGAACCTGACTGCAATGCGGGAGGCCTGGGTTCTATCCCTGGGTTAGGAAGATCCCCCGGAGGAGGGCATGATAACCCACTCCAGTATCCTTGCCTGGAGAATCCCCCCCGGACACGAGAAGCCTGGCAGGCTACAGTCCACGGGGTCACAAAGAGCCGGACTTGACTGAACAACTAAGCACAGCCCAGCTAGTGATCACTTAATGAAAATATTATAATAGTTGAATTAAACTTGAAATTTAGACTCAATCTTGAGATGGATAAGAAAAGAATTATCATCTTGCCAGGAAAAAAGAAGAAAAAAATTTGAAAGCGTGTGGAGGTGAGAGTTCGATGGAGATGTTTGTGAGCTGACTTCCATTTCTGTCACTAGGGAGTGTCAATAGACAAATGTCTACATTTCAAAAATAAACTGATGTTTGATAATATTATTGTAGGTCATGAAGATCACCATTATAAAAATTAAAGATAACACCTAGAGGGGGAAGGAAGAGTTGTGGGTATAAAGGTAGTAGAGAAAATGCACTGAGTTCTTCATAACTCATGGCCTGAAGACAACGGATACTATCTATAGTCGATAAAATAAGACAGGAATATGCAATAGTATTTGAAATAAATATTAACTACCTGTGAAAAAAAGTGAAAGTGTTAGTCACTCAGTCGGGTCCAACTCTGTGACCCTTTAGTCTGTAGCCCACCAGGCTCCCCTGTCCATGGGATTTTCCAGGCAAGCATACTGGAGTGGGTTGCCATGCCCTCCTCCAGGGGATCTTCCTGACGTAGGGATCAAACCCACATCTCCTGTGTCTCCTGCATTCGCAGGAGGGTTTTTTACCCACTGAGCCATCAGGTAAGTCCCTAACTACCTGTACAACTTAAAAATAATTAAAAATCATCATCTCTGAGAGTGAGTGATGGATTCAAGACAAGAATGGAAGTTTTAAAATGTTAACTTTTTCTTTCCTTTGGATAGCTAAAATTAGCACCATGGTGGAGCAGATATTAAATTTTTTTTTTCTTTGAACCTATTTGCAGGGCAGCAATGAAGGTGCAGACATAGAGAACAGACTTATGGACAAGGGAGGAAGAAGTGGGTGAGATGAATGGAGAGAGTAGAACGGAAGTACATACACCACCATAGGTGAAGTAGATAGCTAATATAATTTTGCTGGATGACTCAGGGGACGTATTTGCTTTTATTTTTTTGTTTGTTTAGGGTGGCTCTGGTGGGAGAAGCAAAAGCCTCCCCAACTTCCTCCCCAAGCTTTCGCTTGGTATCTTCCATGCCTGCCCTCTTCTGCATTAGCTTTGCGGGAATTTTTGGTCAGAAGTCAAGCCACCAAGGTTCCCATATGACGATTCCTGAGATCACATATGGAAACTAGCCACTGGAGGGGTGAGAAGCTGCTGAAGCAAATCTGAAGGCTGGCTGCCTCACTGTGCTACGTTGAACATTTCTTGGGGACACCAGGTAAGGCCAGAATGACACCAACTTGCTCACTATCATTCTAAGGGATTAGTTAAAAAATTTTATAGCTAATAGAAAGTAAATGACAACAAAGGGATTAACATAAACAAGAAACCTGACCCCTCTCACTCACTCCCCTTCACAGTCACACACAGGCCTCCTGTGTCCATGGAGGAGCTTCCTCTCAAGCAAGGGTCTCAACTCGGAGAGGTAAAGAGGTGCATCTGGAAATGCATGGGCCGTGTTTTGACTGTTAAAGAGCTGAGTCACAAGTCAAGGATGCTAAAGATGGTACAATGTGCAGGGCCCTTCACCAGAAACTGCCCCACCCGACTCGGCGATGGTAACCATTCAGTAACAGCCCACTAGGGTGACACTCTGACCTCTCTGCCCACCTCCTTCCCTGCCCTGGGGGAGCAGTGACTTCTCCTAACTGGTGGCTCTGGGAGAAGGAATGAGGAGGGTAGCTCAGGCCATGGTGAGATCAGGCCTGGGCACGTGCCAGCCTGAAAAGGGTGTGCGGGGCAGCCTACACTTCACTGGGCAGTGAACTGCTCAACAGGCTCTGGTCTCATGGGAAGACCTGGAGTCCTTGCGTATCACAGCCTGGCTGGGAAAATCTGTTAGTTCCAGTGGAGTGTTAGCAAGCCCTTTGGGACACAGATCTAAAGCCATGGTCGACAATCACTTCGGTCAATAATAGAGACAACAGATTTATCTCCATTTGTCTCTCTGCTATGTCTTATTTTCCAACTGTTTGGAACAGGGGAAGGAATCAAGGAATGTTAAGGTTAAAAATCAAGGTTAAAAAACATGTTTGAGAGACTTAAAATAGTGCAGGATGTAAATGTTCATAGTCTAGTTTTTTAGTGATCGTAAATGTTAAAATATCCATCATTTGGAATGATTTATTTACACCGTATGAATCTCAGGATATTTAAATGGTGTTTTTATTTTTAACATGGCACCTAGCCTGGGTTTCCCTGGTGACTCCGAGGTAAAGAATCCACCTGCCAGTGCAGGGGATTCCGGCTCGATCCCTGGTCTGGGAAGATCCCAAATGCCCCGGGGCAACTAAGCTCGTGCACCACAACTATCGAGTCTGCGCTCTACAGCCTAGGACCCACAGCTACTGAAGCCCATGCACCCTGAAGCCCATGCTCTGCAACAAGAGAAGACGTTGCGATAAGCCGGCACACCACAACTACAAAGTAACCCTGCTTACCGCAACTAGAGAAAGCCCATGCTCAGCAACCAAGACTCAGCACCGTCAAAAATAAATAAATAAATAAACATTTTTTAAAAATAAAATTGCACCTAGTCTAACTCTAAACATACTTGCTGCTGCTGCTAAGTCGCTTCAGTTGTGTCTGACTCTGCACGACCCCATAGACGGCAGCCCACCAGGCTCCACAGTCCCCGGGATACTCCAGGCAAGAACACTGGAGCGGACTGCCATTTCCTTCTCCAATATACTTGAGGCTGCTTAAAAAAAAAAATATGTACAATTGTGCAAGATTTTCTTTCTTGCTTTAAGATACAGAGTATGGAAAATCAAGGCCCAATAACAAGATAAAGCCTGCTCTATGGTCTTGTCCAATTTTTAAAAGTAGGCAGCAAATTAGGTACTAAACTTTCATGTGGCCAAAGCAGAAAGAAAAACAGTTTTGATACTGATTTTGATCACTGAATATAAGATTTAAATATATTTTGATTGATTTTACACATACACGCACCCTAGTCAGTGTACCCGTTGTTCTGGAAAAAATCAGAATTTCTAACATTGATGCCTGAGCATTGATTTCTTCAGAAGTCTTCATAAAGGGCGTATTGGCTGATGTGATGGCTATTCCTCCAACAGCACCTCTAAAGCAAATATAGTAGTGAATTACTTTCAGCTGTTTCTTATTATTTTCTTCAACACAAGCCATAAGCATGATGCCAAAGCATAATTTAATAAAATATCTCCTTCAGAGACCAAGACAATCCAAGAAAATCACCCTCTAATAGTCTGGCTCAATGCCCAAACTTACAAGGATAGATTGTCTCACCACTTATAAACATCTTTGAATAGCAGCTATTATCTTGTATATATGATAAATGTTCAAATTCTATACTGCCAATACTCTATCATCCACTCTAGGACATAAATCGTTCCAAATCTTGGACATTTTTTAATTAAAAAGGACTGGGAAAACTAAATGCTTTTTGGCTTTGGATTACACTGCTTGGGTATTTTTTTCAATAGTAACGAATTTACTTCCTCTAGAATCTTTTTCTTGGTTGTCTATATCCTCTGATCAACATGTGAACTCACTCACGGAGTACAAGATGGGAGAATTTTTATACACTAAGGCAAGACAATAAGTCATTACAACTTCCACTTAGATTTAGGTTTAAAAAAAGAAAGAAAAGGAAGGAAAAGAAAGGGAGAGAAGGGAGAGGAGAAATGGAGGGAGGGAGGAAGGAAGGAAGGAAGAAATAAATCTTTTCCTTCACTCAGCATCCAAATGACCGGAGGCACTCTGAGAGAGTTCCACAATGATTACTGATTATAAATGCACTCTTTTTGGGTTTTTCTGCTGGGTTGGAGACCTCTTCTCTATCACTTCAAAAGCCTCTGACATGGCCAACATTGTAGCTCTCTCTCCCAACTCCTTGGGCTCCTCCTCTGCATAATCCAGAAAACAAAAAGGGTGTGTGTGCCCAGAAAGCCACTCTTCATCAATGCAGGAGAGGAGCTGATGGTTAAAGTTTTCTGTTTTGTCCCGAGGGCACACAGCTGTGAAATGAACCCCATAATGCTCCCCACAAGGTTGCAGTGAGTTGAAGCACCAACCTGCCTTACTCAGGGCAGTCGGAGAGACAGCCTGGCAAGACATTCTTGTACCTGTTTCCCTACTGTTTCACTCCCTTTTCCTGCATCACTGTTCTCTGGGACCACATTCCCAAGTAAACTAGCTGCAAATAAGACTTTGTACCAGGCTCTACTTTGGGGAGAACCTGGCTAAGACATCTGTCTCTAGCATATTTTATTGTGTTCCCACTTATATGGATTTACAGATTTTTCTCCCTTAATTTTAATAAAATTAACCTTCACATAACATAAATATTTTTAATAGAATCATGCAGCAAATCTACTGATGGAAGACAAACTGAGAATATAAGTACAAGATGATAAGAAACAGAGAAGGTGATCCTTTTCTTACACTCCAGATGAATACATCAGCTACAGAGGAGAAGAAATATTTTTAGTGTTACTACTAAATTAAATACTTTTATCTTTGTTTCATTCTATTAAAATTCCATTTTAGGTATATGTTTTATGAGGTATTTGTGTGAGTGGAGTAACCTATATATAATTTATAAATAAATAAATGTACATACATATATTGGGAGCATGTGCTCAAAGTTTTCTGCTGATAAAGTAGGAAATGAAAAAAAGTTTGGAGAGTGCTGGTCTAAATAAATTCAAATGAGTTGGCCCTTCTATTTCTCTTATCAACCCTGGCTGAGGATGAGAAGATGTAAACAGAACTGAGTTGTCTAGAAAAATTGCCCTCATAATCCACACTGCTGATCAGAACAAATTCACTGATAGACAAATAATTTCTTTTTAAAAAATTTTCTCTTTTTTTTAAATAAAATTTTTACTTTTCAAGAGTAGTTTTAACTCCACAGCAAAACTAAGAGAAAGGTACAGAGGTTCCCCATATGCCCTCTGTCCCCACACTTGCATGATCTCCCAATTTATCAGCATCTCCCCCCTCCAGAGTGGTGCACTTGTCCCAAAAGATGAACTGACACAGACACATAATCACCCAAATAGACTTTAGGTTCACTTTTCATGTCACACATTTTTTGGGTTAGGACAAATGTACAATAATAAACGTCCATCATGATAGCCTCATAAGAGTATTCATTGCTCTAAAAACCTTCTGTGGTACGATTTTCTCTTATTTTTCATATCTTGGAAAAGGTGTTTTTTTTTTTTTAATTTAAACTCAAACACATGCAACATTCCTCTATACTAATCCCTTTAAAAAAAAAAAAAGAAAAAGAAAAAAGATGTACTGTACTTGAAATTTCTTCATTGATTTTATTCGGAATAAGTACTATGCTCCAAATAATGATCAGTCTCAGTCAGTTCAGTCGCTCAGACTCTTTGCAACCCCATGAACTGCAGCACGCCAGGCCTCCCTGTCCATCACCAACTCCTGGAGCTCACCCAAACTCATGTCCATTGAGTTGGTGATGCCATCCAACCATCTCAACCTCTGTCATCCCCATCTTCTCCCACCCTCAATCTTTCCCAGCATCAGGGTCTTTTCCAATGAGTCAGCTCTTCACATCAGGTGGCCAAAGTATTGGAATTTCAGCTTCAACATCAGTCCTTCCAATGAACACACAGGACTGATCTCCTTTAGGATGGACTGGTTGGATCTCCTTGCAGTCCAAGGAACTCTCAAGAGTCTTCTCCAACACCACAGTTCAAAAGCATCAATTCTTCAGCACTCAGCAGAGAAAGCTAGTCCAACTCTCACATCCATACATGACCACTGGAAAAACCATAGTCTTGATGAAAATTTGTTGGCAAAGTAATGTCTCTGCTTTTTAATATGCTGTCTAGGTTGGTCATAACTTTCTTTCCAAGGAGCAAGCATTTTCTAATTTCATGGCTGCAGTCACCATCTTCAGCGATTTTGGAGCCCAAAAAAATAAAGTCAGCCACCGTTTCCACTGTTTCCCCATCTATTTGCCATGAAGTGATGGGACCAGATGCCATGATCTTAGTTTTCTGAATGTTGAGTTTTAAGCCAACTTTTTCACTCTCCTCTTTCATTTTCATCAAGAGGCTCTTTAGTTCCTCTTCGCTTTCTGCCATAATGGTGGTGTCATCTGCATTTCTGAGGTTATTGATATTTCTCCTGGCAATCTTGATTCCAGCTTGTGCTTCATCCAGCCCAGCGTTTTTCATGATGTACTCTGCATATAAGAATAGACAATAACAATATGGACACAGTTAGTAGTTTATTCATTGATTCTACATTCACTGAAGATTAACTACGTGCTCCATGAATAGAACAACTGTGATCGTAAGGGCCTCCCCACTGTTGGGAGAGGAGGCAACTAGATAGATTCATAAAATACAGTGTAATGGGTGCTATTACAAACTACTGTATAGCTTTTCATGTCTGCATACACACACAAACACCTACGTACACACCAACGTGTATATATGTATATAACATATACTATGTTAGAAAGATATAATTATAATACTTATATATTAGTAATATATAACACTAATGCAATGTATAATAAATAATATATATTATTATAGTATATAGTATATACTATAATATATTGTAATAATTATATAATTATTAATGCAATTATATATCATGATTATTATATTATATTAATTATATATAATATGTATTATATAAATATATATTTATAAACTATAAATATATATTAATATTATATATTTATAAATATTATATTTATTTATTTATTTATATTTAATATATAAATATTATTACACCAGTTATTAAATATTAAATATTAATATTATATTAAATATTATGTGTTTATATTTATAAATATATTATATATAAAATTATCTAATAGTGTATATTAAATTATATGTAATGTTATAATATATCATATAATATTATATACTATATTATATAATAAATAAATAATATTACAATAATATCTATAATATATATATTTTATATATATATTTAATATATATGTATATTATATATCTAATAGTGTATATTACATTATATGTAATTATATTATACATATAATATACTATAATATCATAGTATTATACTATAATACTATAATTATTATAAATAAATACTATAAATATATATTAATTATATATTAAAATATATTAAATTATATATAATATAAATATATATATAAATTATATATATTATAAAATATTTATAAAATTATAAAATATTATAAAATATATATAAATTATATATAATATTATATATAATATATATATTTATATATATAAATATATAAATTTAAATATATTAAATATATATATTTAATTTATAATATATTGTATTATATATATTATATTATATACATTATGTATGTGTATATGTGTATATATACATATATATGTTACATATATAACATATATACATATATATTAAATATATATATTTAATTTATAATATATTATATATATTATATTATATATTATATATGTTATATATGCATATATAGTTATATAATATGTAACACAATGGAATATAATATATTAATATACATAATATATAATTATATAATATATATAACACAATATTATATGTTATATATAATATACAATATACAATATATAATATATAATATTATATATAATTAATATATAAATCAATATAATATATATTATATTATGTATATAATATATGTATATATGTATATGTATATAATACCTATAATAATATATATTATGGTAATTATAAGATTATTATAATATATTATAGTATATTATATATACTATAGTGATATATAATACATAGTATATTATATATTATATCATATTATATAATATATAATTATATAGTATATTATATATAAGATATATATCATACTATATAATATACTATATATTATACATATTATGCTATATAATATACTAACATATAATATATACACTATATAATATATACACTATAGTAATATATTATATATTATTATAATACTATAATAATATATTATTATATATTACTAATATATTACTATAGTGTATAATTATATACTATAATATATATTATATAATCACAGATTTAAATACAAGCTTATATTTACGAAGCTTTATTTGTGCCACTAGGAGTAAGAGTACTTCCTCCCTGCCATAAGCATGTATTAAACATTTCCTGAGCACATCATCTAAACCCAAATAACTATGCTCTAAGTCATGTAAGGAAATTAAATATTCATATATTTATAATTGCATTTGTATGACATTCAAGAACAGCGAAAATCTTTGGATTAGAAATAAGAATAGTTGTCATTTTTGACATAATTTTGACTGGTATAGAGCTCAGGGGGAAATTCTTTCATACTGAAATTCTTTCTAAAATATCTTGATTTAGGCAATTGTTTTTGTTTAGTTGCTCAATGATGTCCTACTGTGCAACACCATGGACTGTAGCCCACCAGGCTCCTCTGTCCATGGCATTCTCCAGGCAGAAATACTGGAGTGGGTTACCATTTCTTCTCCAGGGGATCTTCCTGACCCAAGGACTGAACCCACACCTCCTGCATTGGCAGCTGGATGCTTTCCCACGGAGCCATCAGGGAAGCCCAGTATCCTGGCCTGGAGAAGTCCATGGACTGTACGGGGTCACAGAGAGTTGAACACGACCCAGCGACTTTCACGTCACTTTACTCCCACTTGGCAGTAAGGTTCTGTTGAACTCTTGTTCTGTCACATGGCAAGAAATAAAATCTCAGCTCCTGGTTTTCTCAGTTATTTCAGGTTTAGGCTTAGTCCTGCTTCCCAGATGGGGAGATGCTTTGGGTGGTACGGTGAGGAAGTGACCAGGCTGGCCACATCCAGGGGATCTACCTCGTCTCACCAGAATTCCACCCTGGACGGCCTGGTGATGTAATCCTGCATACTGGCATTCACCGCTCAGCCCCGGCTCCAGTGTCCACCGCACATTAGCACCACACTGAAAGAGGCAGACGTGTTTTAGCTTGGCAGGAGCTAAATGCGCTTATCATTTAAAATAGACCATAGATTTTTTATGATTTTTTTCTTTTTTTAAAAATTTTAATTGGAGGCTAATTACTTTACAATATTGTGGTGGGTTTTGCCATACAGTCACATGAATCTGCCATGGGTGTACATGTGTTCCCCATCCTGAACCCCCCTCCCACCTCCCTCCCCATCCCATCCCTCTGGGTCATCCCAGTGCACCAGCCCTGAGCATTCTGCCTCATGAATCGAACCTGGACTGGCAATCTATAAAACAGACAATAGATATTTTAAAATAACTTTAGGGAAATGCTAGGTCCTACAAAACCTCTAACCAAGTGTTCACCAATGTGGGACACTTGCTGGATCTAAGTCCTCAGTTGCTGTTTGACCACCTTCCTTCTGCCACTAATCTTCCTTTGGTTGCCCAAAGATTCCCTTCCTCCAAAACTAACTACCAAGAGAGTTGGAATACAATAAAATCAAAAGCTAGATTAGCACATCATAAAGGGCTTCATTTTCCATATAACAATCAAAAGAAGGAGTGGGGCGAGGCAGATGTGGGGAGATACGACAGAGGGTAACAATGGCAATAACAATAAAAGCTATGTTTATTATACACTAGCTGCTCTCTGGAGAATCCCCACGGACAGAGAAGCCTGGCAGCCTACAGTACATAGGATCCCAAGAGCTGGACATGACGGAAGCGACTTAGCACAGCGCTGTGCCAAGACTATTTTTAATCATGGGAAAGTTTCTTACTTTTGGTACTGTTTCATATAATTTTTTTCTTTAATGGGAAACAACAGCAAATGGGGAAGGAAATATTCTACTTCTCTTACTAGCAATCAACCCTGTGCTGCTTAGTTCAAAGCAGGACTTCCTCCTTGGTCGTGAAGTTCTCATACATTAGCTCCACAAATCCTCATAACAACTCAGGGAGGCAGCCCCACCATCACCTCCATTTGAAAGACGAGTGCATAGAGTCTTACGTGAGACAGATACGTGGCTCTTGTTGAAGCCACCATTGTTTTGGGTCTCTGCACTGCACTCAAATCTCCTACAGTCTGGGACAGTCATTGGCTGTCTTGTTTTTGCTGCCCAGGTCTATCTCCTCCTCTAGGGCCATCATTCTTATTACGGCATTGTTAGTGTACACACCAAAAGCCATACAATAGTCATGGAAAGGGTATATACAGCTAGGAATTTAACTAACTGATTTTTTTTCTTTACAGCACAGCAAAATTGAGGAGAAGGTACAAATTTCCCATATACCCACTGTCCCCACTCTTACAACCTCCCCTATGAACAACATCCCACCCACCAGACTGTTACATTTGTTACTTTTGATGAAGCTACATTAATTGCCACATCATAATCACCCAAAAGTCATAGTTTATGAACTGCTTGTGAATTGTTTGTGTTGTTCATTCTATAGGTTTGAACAAATGTATAGGGACACATAGACTTCCCTAGGGGCTCAGTGGTAACAAATCTGCCTGCCAATGTAGGAGATGCAGTTTTGATCCCTGGGTAGGGAAGATTCCCTGGAGAAGGAGATGGCAACCCACTCCAGAATTCTTGCCTGGGAAATACCATGGACAGAGGAGACTGGTGGGATGCAGCCCATAGGGTCACAAAGAGTTGGACGTGACTTAGCAACTAAACAGCAACAACATAATAACACATATCCATTATTATAATATCATGCACAGTATTGTCACTATCCTAAAAATCCTCTGCGCTCTTGCTTTTTCAACCATCCCCCTGCCCCTAACCCCTGACCATCACTGATCTTTTCACTGTCTCCATAGATTTGCTCTTTCCAAAATGTCATATAGCTGGAATAACCAGCTGGTACTTTTAAAGAGACTTTGAGCAGCTACTTATGGAGGTGGCCAGGGTTCAAGGAAGTAACAGGGATGCCAAGGTACCCAGGGACTAGCAACTTGAGAAGCCATTACCACCTGCAGGCTTGAAGGTGCTACGAGGACTTCCCTGGTGATCCACTGGTTAAGAATCTGCCTGCCAATGCAGGGGACATGGGTTCAACCCTGGTCTGGAAGATCCTGTATGCCACAGGGCAACTAAACCTATTCACCACATCGGCTGAATCCCAAGCACACACTAGAGCCTGTGCTCTGCAACTAGAGAAAGCCTGCATGTAGCAACGAAGACCCAACACAATCAAAAAAGGAAAAATGATGTTACCAGAACTTGGTTCAGAGTTAGCACCATGCAGAGGGGCTGTTTGAGGGAGGTTGAAGTCACAAGGGGATACAGATGCAGCCCTAATCAGGTCAAGTCATGAAAAAGCAGGAGGAATAAATATCCAGACCTTTCTCCCTCTTCCACCTTCAAACTCCCAGCTGGTGCCTCCTACTGGCCAACTAGAAGTCAGGGGGCAAGAGGACTTGGGTGACAAACATGGTTCATAGGGATCAGCTTTCCGGGGTTCAGAGCGGAGTCTAGAAATGTGGAGAAAAGATCTAGGGGCAAATGGAGAATTACCCACCCAATGAACATCCTGAATTCACTATCTGTTAAGCCTTAAACAGTCTGTTCACCATGAAAATTTTAATTCACTTTGTGAGTACAACTGGCAAAGAGGGAGCGTATTTCTATAAAGAAACCATGTCCATTTTTAGATATTTTCTAACATGTAGATGCTTTAGACTCAATTTTATTTTTGAAGTGGACAATTTTTACATTGAAAGCACAAGCTGGTGAATCTGTTCTCTCCTGCAGTGAATCTAGAGTTAAGTGTGCCTTGGTTTGAAGACAAACTGCTGTCCTTCAGACTCTTCAGCCAGTTCTCATATTTTCTTCTAAATGAACCAAATGAAATTAGCAAAAAACAAGGATTGAGGAACTATGCAACAAATGCCTTTTTTTTTTTTTTTTGCTTGTTTGCTTTTTTTTCCTCTTTTTGACCAGAAGTGATAACCAAGGAGTAGAAACGGGGAAATTTTCTGTCACAGGACATATCTGTTATATTGTTGGACCACAGGCTCTTAACCATGAAAAAAAACCTTAAAAATCATCTAGTCTTGTGTTTTTAAGCTCTTTTACTTAGGAGGCCCCTTGTTCACATGCCTATGTGAAAATCCGTTCTGTGAAAGAATTTTAATAATAGTTCATAGGGCCTATTACTGTGCTTTGCACTTTGCCAGAATTATCTCATTTCATCCTGTCTAAAACCTTAAAAGTTAGGTTTGTTTTTTTTCCCTTATCTTCCAGTTGAAAAAGGGAGACACAGAGGATCAGAGAGATGGCAGAGGTCATGTTGCCAGCGGTTGTGGCATGTGATATTCAAAGTCAGGGCTCCTGACTCCATGGCCTGTGTCTCTACTGTCAGATAGAAGCTTTAGTTAAAGCAGAGTGTGGATCTCATTGCCTCATTCCCCCCTTAACCCTGACTTTACCCTTGGTCACCTGGTGCATTGTTCAAAAAATACCCATCCAAGCCTAATGCTTGATAACTTAATCTGTTAGACTATCATTGACATCACTCTATGGAAAAACAGTCCTAGGCTTCTCAAATACGACCTCACTCATTTTCTCTCCTCTGCAAAGTACTTGGATGTAATTCCCCTGTCATCAGTATGCACATGCAATTTCATCTTTGGCTTCTTTTAACCTAAATCTATTTTCTATAAAAATTCTCATGTATAAATTCAGACATTGGAGCAACCAAGTTTAACAGCTGTTTATCATTTTTATAGAATACTTCTTAACACAACTTCCTACTCTGTATTCCATGGAAGCCTGGTTCCTGGTGATATTAATAGGTGTCTGCAATAAAAAGTGTTTTTTTAAACCAGCATTCATGTTTATATTACATGTAAAATGTATATATATGTTCATGATACATTTGGGAAAAGGTACGTACGCCCTTCTCACAATGTCTCTCTGCACCTGCCTATCACATACAGATTAGAAAACCAAAGGTGATAAAAAGTCATGCAAGACAGCGATAGACATGACCAGGTTTAGCCACCTGATTTAACCATAGAATCCTGTTGTATTCTATTGATCCCCTATGTATTATCCCCTATGGAGCAGATCCACTGCTCTACAGACCAAGCAGATAGGAACCTACTCTAAACCAGGTAAGCTTGATCCTTTATCAGTGAGTGTGGGGCCGTTTCTTCAAAGATGAGGAAGCGGACATTCGAGTCACCCAGTTGGCTGGCAACACCAGTTATGATCATAGCTCAGGTCCCCGGATAACTTTTACAGAAATCCTTTTAATAAAATTGACTGTTATATATAGGGACATATTCTGATATTTCCCAGCTGGTGAAGGGCATGTCAGCACAATGCCCGTCCCTATGGTCACCTAAGGTCACCTGGTAACCTGGTGGCCCCAAGCAACTGAATGAGCTGCAGAGGATGGCGCAGCTTTGCCTCCAAATCCCAAGGTGCTCTGCTGGGAGGCACCGATAGGAGGCGCACCAGGGGCTCAGAACAGCATCCCTCTGCCAAGCAGGCATGCAAGCACTGCCCAGTCAGCAGTCTGATTCCACAGTAGTCTTCTGGGGTTCTAGACCCTGAAGAAAATCGATGGCTTTTGGGGTTACACAGTCAGAGGGTTACAAATGAAGGTGACACAGAGCCTCAGCCAATGCTTGCTAAGGGCAAAAGAAATGTGTGGTGGGTGAAGGAATATGGCGGTTATAAACATCAGCTGAGATCACAGACCAGCCACAGAAACCAGGACTATAGTTAATAGTTGTGAGTGTTCTTCCTTTTTTGACATGAATATATGGTTTTATATACAAACCAGTTTTTCCCCTCTTTCATTGCTCTAGCCGTTAACATAAGATGCATTAACAGTGAAAGTGTTAGTCAATCAGTTGGGTCCAACTCTTTGGGACCCCATGGACTGGAGCCCCCTCAGGCTCCTCTGTCCGTGGAATTCTTCAGGCAAGGAGAATACTGGAATGGGTGGCCTTTTCTTCTCCAGGGACTCTTCCTGACCCAGGGATAGAACCCGGGTCTCCTGCATTGCAGGCAGATTCTTTACCGTCTGAGCTATAGGAGTTAATCCCATATTTTGTTATTTAAATTACAGGATATCCAAAGGACATTGACTCACCTAGAAAAGAAACCACCCAAAAATGGACTGTGGAGGATTTAGCATCTTTCTGGATGTATGAGACAAATTGTATTATGTTTCTCATTGTTTAAGCTGCTACCTATCGAAGAAACACTGGGTATGAGATGGGAAAGAGATGAAAAGGAGTCTAATTCAGCTACCATTCATATGAACTTAGAAATAATACTGCCTTTGTCCATGCAACATGATTCAGCATCCTTGAAAAGTAAGTGTGCCAATAAGTTTCAAGGAAATTGATGCCTTTGCCCTGGAGGATTAATAACCAAGAGTCACCTGGTAGGGACAGGGGTGGGGGACTCACATTCTCTCAGGCTTCTTAGAACTTACAAGCAGCAGAGACTTGTTGTTGATACCAGGAGATGGTGGGGGAGGTTCTGTGCAGAAATGATTTCTGGTGCCAGGTGACTCATTTTTAAGCAACTTCCACATTTTGGCAGATGGTGATAATGCCAGCGCTTAACGATAGAGCTGAGCAAATCAGGACGGCATGTTTCCACACTTCTCAGATGCTTATTTCTAAACAGTATGTTAAAACCACATCTCTGGGTACCTCTCTCTGCAGTGAGTCATGGAGCCTAAGTGAGGCTGCTGCCTCTGGAGTCCATGCTGGCAATGAAATCCTACAGTGGACCACACTGAACAGACTACAGAGAAGATCCAGACACAGATGCTGAAAACCTCAGGCCATAGAGAACATTTACTACAGACATTTTCTGTCTTGGCCATTTCTCACATGAATAGTGCGCTATTGAAAGGACTTTCACCCTCATCAAATTCTCATGTATTTCAGGCAAATAACATCATGTAACCATAGAACTTATGGGATGGAAGGAATTTATGGTCATTGAGATCAGGGCAGAAATAATTCTTTGCTGAATATTTTGTGCTCCCTGTCCCATGCTGCAGAGTTGAGCTGAAACATGTCTGCCCAGGGAACCAACATATTTCCTAAGGCCCCTTCATTCGTGCAAAGACATGTGACTAGTGTTGGCCAATAGAAAGTGAGCGGAAGTAACGTGTCATTTCTGTCCAAAACAGTTAAGAAGAATAGGCTATGTTATTTCCTCTCCTCTCTCCTTCATCCTGGATACAGAGGTGCTTAAGCCTTTAAGGGATGGCTAAGCCATGAGATAAGACATGCCCGGGTCACTTAGAGAGTATCATACTGAGTGAAGTAAGTCAGACAGAGAAGTATCACATGGCATCCCTTATATGTGGAATCTAAAAAGAAATGATACAAATGAGCTTACTTACGAAACAGACTCGCAGACATATAAAATGAACTTATGGTTTTTGGGGGGAAGGGATAGTTAGGGAGTTTGGGATGGCCATGTATACACTGCTATATTTAAAATGGAAAACCAAGGAGGACCTGTTGTATAGCATATGGAACGCTGCCCAGTGTTATGTGGCAGTCTGAATGAGAGGAGGGGGCCTGGGGGAAAATGGATACACATACACGTATGGCTGAGTCCTTTCTCTGTTCAGCTGACGCTACCACAACATTGTTAATTGACTATAATGAAGTCACTTAGCTGTGTCCGACTCTTTGCGACCCTGTGGACTGTAGCCAACCAGGCTCCTCCGTCCATGGGATTTTCCAGGCAAGAATACTGGAGTGGGTTGCCATTTGCTTCTCCAGGGGATCTTCCCAACCCAAGGATTGAACCCGAGTCTCCCGCATTCCGGGCAGACGCTTTAACCTCTGAGCCACCGGATCGGCTTTACCCCAGTACAAAATAAAAAGTTCAAAAGAAAAAGAAAAAAGAGAGAAACATGCTTGGGTCCCTGAATCACCACATGGATGAAAGCCACCAGAAACAATCTTCATCAGATTGTTACGAAAGTAGCAAATACATTTTTACTGTTAAGCCACTGAAATTGGTGGCTTAATAGCTACTGTAGCTAGCATTTCCCTAATTAACATAGAGACCGACTTCCATCTTCCTCTCTCCATTTGATGTTTTAATTCTCTTTAAAACTCCTCTCAGGGATATTAGTAGGAATAACCAGGAGCAGTTGGTGTGATGGCTAAGAATATGGACACTGGTGTCAGGCAGACTAGGCCTTGAATTTAATTTTGTTAATATTTTGGTTGTTGTTCTCAGGTATGCAACAATGTTTATTCATTTTTCTACATACTTCATGATTTCATTTATTTAAAAATCTAGAGCAAGCAAAAATATATTATCATCAGAACCAGAAATATACAGCTGCAAACCTATTTTTTAAATTCCATTTTCAATACTAAACTAGCTACGTGTTCTTGGCCAAGCCAATTAATTTCTCTGAGACTTGGTTTCCTCATCTGTAAAATGGGCATAATAGTAGTACTTAGGTCATAATGTTGTTGAGAGAAGTCAAGGAGCTCAATCACATAGTTCAGTTCAGTTGCTCAGTTGTGTCTGACTCTTTGCTACCCCATGGACTGTAGCATGCCAGGCCTTCCTGTCCATCACCAACTCCTGGAGTTTACTCAAACTTATGTCCACTGAGTCGGTGATGCCATCCAACCATCTCGTCCTCTGTCATTCCCTGTCATCCCCTTCTCCTTCAGCCTTCAATCTTTCCCAGCGTCAGGATCTTTTCAAATGAGTCAGTTCTTCACATCAGGTGGCCAAAGTATTGGAATTTCAGCTTCAGCATCACTCCTTCCAATGAATATCCAGGACTGATGTCCTTTAGGATGGACTGGTTGGATCTCCAGGGGACTCTCAGGAGTCTTCTCTAACACCACAGTTCAAAAGCATCGATTCTTCGGTGCTCAGCTTTCTTTATAGTCCAACTCTCACATCTATTCATAACTACTAGGAAAACCAAAACTTTGACTAGACAGAACTTTGTTGGCAAAGTAATATCTTTACTTTTTAATAAGCTGTCTAGGTTGGTCATAAGTTTTCTTCCAAGGAGAAAGCATCTTTTAACTTCATGGCTGCAGTCACTATCTGCAGTGATTTTGGAGCCCCCAAAAATAAAGTCTCTCACTGTTTCCCCATTTATTTGCTATGAAGTAATGGGACAGGATGCCATGATCTTAGTTTTCTGAATGTTGAGTTTTAAACCAACTTTTTCACTCTCCTCTTTCACTTTCATCAAGAGGCTCTTTAGTTCTTCTCCATTTACTGCCATAAGGGTGGTGTCATCTGCATATCTGAGGTTATTGATATTTCTCCTGGCAATCATGATTTCAGCTTGTGCTTCATCCAGTCCAGCATTTCTCATGATGTGCTCTGCATATACGTTAAATAACCAGGGTGACAGTATACAGCCTTGATGTACTCCTTTCCTGATTTGGAACCAATCTGTTGTTCCATGTCCAGTTCTAACTGTTGCTTCTTGACCTGCATACATAAGGTACTAAGTATTCAAGGAATGAAGGATTTTGTTCTTACTGGCATTATACAGGTGATCATATAATACACGCTGGTGATCATATTAAATAGATTGATAGGCAGGTTTTTGTTGTATTGTCACTTTCCAGAGGGTCAGAGGAACTGAGGCATAGAAACAGCTTCCCTGTTTAGATGTCAGGACCTTAGAAAACTGGGTGGGGTGGTGGAATAGCAGCATAGGTCCTAGGAGACTGGGGTACCAGGAACCCAGAAGGAATTAGCATCAAAGTCTCTGGGCATGAACACATCTTAACAACACTCAAGGGACCTCAGCAGAGATGAGATAGGAGCTATTGTTTCCACGATGCACAGGTGAGGTCACGTGAGACATGAGAGGATGGAGGGCTCCCAAGGGAGGTCCATCTCTGACGGAGCCTCAGGAAATGGAGCCCTCCTCCATGGTCTCTAAGAAAATCTCAGAGATGTTCTCAGGCAACTTGGAGAAGCGGAAGCTCCAGCACCAGGGGAAGGCTTAGGAGGAATGCAGCTGGGAACTTGGGAGGGAGATGGAGAAGAGCAAGGGATGACAGGGCAATTGAGAAGCCTATGCTCCCAGAAAAACCAGCACTTTCCTCCTTTGGTTCCTACAATTGCTCCACTGACTGCACTCGGGGCTGGGGGACCTTCTCCCTTTGTTCTTCTAGAAGAAGTGCAGAGTCCACACAGACTTCATGCTGACCCCTCTGTCACCTGCTGCCCCAGGGCAGTCCTCCTTTGGCCTCAGGAGTCTGAAGGGAGACTCGCCCTTCCTTCCTCTGCCCAGATCTAAGGGCTGGAAAACAAAGGCAGATGTTTGACCCCAAACCACGCCAGAGATAGACGAGAACAGCCTGATCCCTGCTGTCGGATGCCTCCCACCAAGCTACTAAAGAGCCTTCACGACACTGGATCCACCAGCTACTTCTGAGGCCCTCTGTGAGAGAACCAGGGACAGAAAAGGAAAAGCAGAAACCGAGACGCCCATCTAATATCCCAGTGTCTGCCCTGAGTGACACCACTTTTTTGCCTGGCTGCCCTTTGGTCATGCATTTGTATTGCTGCTGCAGTTTTCAAGTATTTGGGATCTGAACAGATGAGGGAAGGGTTTCTACCACGGGAGGGAGAATCAAGAAAATGTCAAATATAAGGCCTTTTCCAGATTCCTCTCTTTATGCCAAAATAAAGTACCAGTATTCACCACAGCAAGCAAGAAAGGAGGGAGGGGGGAGGGGAGTTGGAGGGAGGGGAGGAAAGAGAAGGAGCTCTTCAAGTTAAGAGTGAATCATCTTGTGTTTACCTTGAACTCTGGTTTTCAGCATTCCCCATACTCATGACCTGGAAGAAAATGAGGTCATGCATTAGTGCATAATTGACCTGTCCCCCACAAACACACACCTGAAGGAACCCATTCCAGCTTTGGATGATGAGATTGAACGTTTTCTTTTATACTGAGACAAAATCTAGCTGCCTCTGTTTCTCATCTCTGGTTCTCTCTCCTGTCTTGCGTCCATGTGGAATACATCTAATTGTTCATATATGAAAGTCTTTCCATGAGAGAGCGGAGGGAGAGGGTAAAGTTCTTAAAGATTAATTCTCCATAGGTGGCTTTCTCTTTTGCAGCAATGAAAGGCAACATCTTTCATGGCTGGTGCTTCGTTTTGAGGGATGCTAAAGTACTCAGGTTCGATCCCTGGGTCAGGAAGATCCTCTGGAGAAGGAAATGGCAACCCACTCCAGTACTCTTGCCTGGAAAATCTCATGAATGGAGGAGCCCGGTAGGCTACAGTCCATGGGGTCGCAAAGAGTCGGACACGACTGAGTGACTTCACTTCAAAGGACTCTAAATCCCGAATTTTCTTTCCAAACTCTAGTCTCAACCTAATGCTTTTACTGTTACCTCTTCTGCCTCAGGGTCCCCTAATGCGGAGCAGAGGCTACAGACAACATGACTCAGGATAGGTAAGTCTGGTGATCAGAGCATGAGGTGTGATTCAGTTTGTCTTGGGAAGCAGAAAGAGAGCCCCAAAATGCTGGAGATGTTATATCCAGTCCACGCAGGCCACAGCCACCCTTTTTCCACCATCATCAAGGCCTCATGGGTGAGACAGGAACAGGAAACCTCCCTCCCCAGCAACACCTCCCTCCACCAATCCTGTCTCAATGCTCAACCCAGCGTTCCCTAATCTCTTCACCTCTACTGAATTCTCCTTAGAGAAAACTTACTTTTCTCCTTTTCTCAGCCTTCTACCCCAATCTTCCCAAGATGACAGATGTTGCTTGCCCACATGACACCCTTTTACCTTTCTCTTGGTAAAAGCTTCTGAGTTTCCTCTGATGAGCTACCCTCCTTGGTCCACATGGTTTACTGAACACTGACCACATACAACTCATCATCACAGAGACGAATGGAAGATTAAGACCTGACCGAGTAGAGTCATGGGGACTGGCCCGGGGATGAAAATGGAAAGAGGGTCTGCACCGTGGATTTTGTTAGAACTACTGGAACGGATGTGCTGTGGTTGCTAAGCTAATAGGACCTAAACCTGTAGCTGCAGACAGTCATCATCACCTGCTTTTAGAGGAAAGCCTACCCAACATGAAGCCAATACTAGGGGGTGAGGGGCCAAGAAGTGAAGATAGACAGGCTTTGGCTTATGGCTGTTTGAGTTTGTTTCTTGCATCCAAAATTACTCAGAATTCTTTTTTTTTTTTTGACACTGTTGCTTTTTTTCTCTTTCTTTTTTATTTTTTAAATTATGAAAGCATGATAACACATTTACAGGAGAATTGGAAAAGGCTGAACAAGGTTACATATAGTTTCCGCTATATATTATAGCTATTTTTTAAGTAGATAAATTAAGATTTTTAGTCGGAGTTGCAAAATCAAACTCTCAAAAATTAATAGAATGAATAAACAGAGTAGAAGGCTATAGTAGACCTGAAAAGCAGATGAACCAATTCAAGTATATCCATAATAATGATGTATACACTTTTCACACAACAGTAGGATAAAAATTCTATGCAAATTTCCATAGACTAAACTGGGAGACACTGAAATATATCCAGGGACATAAAACAAGGTGCAAAAGTTTCAGGGTCTAAATGTATTGAAGTCATACAAAGTCTTGTCCTCTTATCACTATATGTTATGTTAGAAATTATGTTAGAAATCAATATCAAAAGATATTTGAAAATAACCTACATATTTTCAAGTGCTATGTGACATCTACCAAGAGAGATCTTTGACTTAGCCACTGAAAGCCTCAATAAAGTTAAAAGACTGAAAAAACACAGGGTGATAGCAGAAAAGAAAGCATTTAAATGAGAAATTAGTATCAAATGAGAAATTAATATTAAAGATACTTTTAAAAATCTCATGTATCTGGAAATTGAATGTCCACTTTTAAATGATGGGTCATAATAAGAAGTCATAAATTAGAAAATATTTGTAACAAAATAAAAATGGAAAGAGAATTTACCAGAATTTGTTGCATGCAGCTGAATCTGCTCAATGCACTTAAATACAATCTGGAGGCTTGAATAAGGTATGAAAATAAATACTGGACACTAGCATAAAACTTTGTGAAATTTGAAAATCTGTACTTTAGTTAATAATATTGTATCACATATTAATTTCCTGGTTTTTTAAAACAACATAGTGTTTCTTTATATTCTCAGAATTGGACTAGAAGTTTCAAACCTCTTCAATGTTTTAAAATCATTAAGATAATAAATTTTCTAGACTTTTAGGAGTAATGCTAGATGCCAAAATACATGGAACTGTATCAAAGTTTTGCAAAATTACTCAGAATTCTGGGTAACACTTGACCCCCATAATTCTCAAACTTTTTGGTCTCAGGACATCTTTGCACTTTAAAGAGCTTTTGTTTGTGTGAATTATTTTTATAGATATTTATCATATTAGAAATTAAAATTAAAAAATTTTGCAGTGTCACTTACAAAACTAACAACAAATTCATTAGGTGTTAATACAAATAACATTTTTATGAAAAATAAATTTATTTTCCCAAAACAATATACTTAGTGAGAAGTATTCCCCTGTGTTACATTTTTTCAACTTTCTCGCAATGTCTGGTTTAATAGAACATAGCTGAATTCTCATGTATGTTTCTTCATCATGACATTGCCATATGTTGTTTTGGTCCAAGTACATGAAGAAAACCTGGCCTCACAGAGAAATGTATTGTTTAAAAAGACAGAGAGATTTTAGTAGACTTTTTTAGAGTTGCGGGTATTCTTTTTTGGCATTTTCCCCAAAACTTGACAAGTGGTAGTTTCTTAAAGATTTGTTACAATGTGGAATGTGAAACTATAAAAGGAGCTTTTCACATTCTATGCAATATATATTCATGAGAGAATGAGGGTGATAAAAGGCAAAGTAATATCTTAGATTTAAGAGGAAAATAGTTTTGACCTTGTAGACCTCCTGAAAGGTGGTCTTTATAAAGGCGGGGGGGGGGGGGTCCCTGGACCACACTTTGAGAACTATTGATCCACCCCAAACCTCATCAACTCTGACTGTGTGTGTTTTTCTTTTCTTTTCTCTTCCTGGAGTATAGTTGCTTTACAATGTTGTGTCAGTTTCTGCTTTTACAGAAAAGTGAATCAGGTATATGTATACATCTATCCCCTCGTTTTTGAATTTCCTTCCCATTTAGATCACCACAGAGCACTAAGTGGGGTTCCCTGTGCTATATAGTTGAGTTTCATTATCCCTTGCTGCTTAATAGATTCTCCTATCTATTTTATACATAGTAGTGTATATAAGTCAATCTCAACCTCCAATCCATCCAACCTTATTTTTCTAATTTAAACTTTTTTTTTTTTAAGTGGGTTATGCCTCATGGATTGCAGATCTCAGTTCCCTGTTCAGTTCAGTTCAGTTCAGTTGCTCACTTGTGTCTGACTCTTTGCAACCCCATGGACTGCAGCACGCCAGGCTTCCCTGTTCATCACCAGCCCTCAGAGTTTACTCAAACTCATGTCCACTGAATCAGTGATGCCATCCAACCATCTTGTCGTCCCCTTCTCCTCCCGCCTTCAATCCTTCCCAGCATCAGGGTCTTTTCAAATGAGTCAGTTCTTCACATCAGGTGGCCAAAGTATTCGCATTTCAGCTTCAGCATCAGTCCTTTCAATGAATATTCAGGACTGATGTCCTTTAGGATGGACTGGTTCCATCTTCTTGCAGTCCAAGGGACTCCCAAGAGTCTTCTCTAACACCACAGTTCAAAAGCATCGATTCTTCAGCGTGCAGCTTTCTTTATAGTCCAGCTCTCACATCCATACATGACTCCTGGAAAAACCATACTTTGTTGGCAAAGTAATGTTTCTGCTTTTTAATATGCTGTCTAGGTTGGTCATAACTTTCCTTCCAATGAGCAAGAGTCTTTTAATTTCATGGTTGCAGTCATCATCTGCAGTGACTTTGGAGCCCAAAAAAATAAAGTCTGTCACTATTTCCACTGTTTCCCCATCTCTTTTCCATGAATTGATGGGACCACATGCCATGATTTTAGTTTTCTGAATGTTGAGTTTTAAACCAACTTTTTCAGTCTCCTCTTTCACTTTCATCAAGAGACTCTTTAGTTCTTCTTCATTTTCTGCCATAAGGGTAGTGTCATCTGCATATCTGAGGTTATTGATGTTTCCCCCGGAAATCTTGATTCCAGTTTGTGCCTCATCCAGCCCAACGTTTCTCATGATATACTCTGCATATAAGTTAAATAAGCAGGGTGACAATATACAGCCTAGACATATTCCTTTCCCAGTTTTTAACCAATCTGTTGTTCCATGGCCATTCTAACTGTTGCTTCTTGACCTGCATACAGATTTCTCAGGAGGCAAATAAGCTGGTCTGGTATTCCCATCTCTTTCAGAATTTTCCAGTTTGTTGTCGTCCCCATAGTCAAAGGTTTTAGCATAGTCAATAAAACAGAAGTAGATGTTTTTCTGGAACTCTCTTGCCTTTTTCGATGATCCAGTGGATGTTGGCTATTTGATCTCTGGTTCCTCTGCCTTTTCTAAATCCAGCATGAACATCTGGAAGTTCACGGTTCACGTAATGTTGAAGCCTGGCTTGGAGAATTTTGAGCATTACTTTACTAGTGTGTGAGATGAGTAGAATTGTGAGGTAGTTTGAGCATTCTTTGGCATTGCCTTTCTTAGGGATTGGAATAAAAACTGACCTTTTCCTGTCCTGTGGCCACTGCTGAGTTTTCCAAATTTGCTGGCATATTGAGTGCAGCACTTTCAACAGCATCTTCTTTTAGGATTTGAAATAGCTCAACTGGAATTCCATCACCTCCACTAGCTTTGTTCTTAGTGATGCTTCCTAAGGCCCACTTGACTTCACATTCCAGGATGTCTGGCTCTAGGTGAGTGATCACACTATCATGATTATCTGGGTCATGAAGATCTTTTTTGTATAGTTCTTCTGTGTATTTTTGCCACCTCTTCTTAATATCTTCTGCTTCTGTTAGGTCCATACCATTTCTGTCATTTATTGAGTCCCTCTTTGCATGAAATGTTCCTTTGGTATGTCTAATTTTCTTGAAGAAATCTCTAGTCTTCCGCATTCTATTGTTTTCCTCTATTTCTTTACACTGATCACTGAGGAAGGCCTTCTTATCTCTCCTTGCTATTCTTTGGAACTCTGCATTCAAATGTATATATCTTTCCTTTTCTCTTTTGCCTTTCACTTCTCTTCTTTTCACAGCTATTTGTAAGTCTTCCTCAGACAACCATTTGGCCTTTTTGCATTTCTTTTCCTTGGGAATGGCCTCGATCCCTGCCTCCTGTATAATGTCAGGAATCTCCATCCATAGTTCTTCAGGCACTCTGTCTATCAGATCTAGTCCCTTGAATCTATTTCTCACTTCCACTGTATAATCTTAAGGGATTTGATTTAGGTCATACCTGAATGGTCTAGTGGTTTTCCCTACTTTCTTCAATTTAAATCTGAATTTGGCAATGAGGAGTTCATGATCTGAGCCACAGTCAGCTTCCAGTCTTGTTTTTGCTGACTATATAGAACTTCTCCATCATTGGCTGCAAAGAATGTAATCAATCTGATTTCAGTATTGACCATCTGGTGATGTCCATGGTCAGCTCATTGACCAGGGATTAAACTCAGGCTTTAACAGTGAGAGCACAAAGTCCTACCCACTGGAGCACCAGGGAAGTACCTAACTTAAATATGTGATCTGAAGAAGAGGGAACTGATTTGGCTCATTCTGTTACCCTTCAAGAAGAAATTTCACATCAGTTATTCAGCTAATAGTGCTGAGTCTCCCTTGGTTCTGGGCACCATGGTGGAGCTGGGAGTACAGTGGTGAGCAGTGGACTCTACCCTCAAGTTTCTGGCAGCCAAGTGTGGCTTACAGACGTTAATCCTAATATTAGCTTACAAACTGGGGTCCTTACATGAAGGAAACAATAAAATGTTAGGGAGTGGTAAGGGATTGGTTCCTTAAAGAAGCAACTCTTAGGAGATAAAGGGATAAGGAGGCATTCTATGAAGGCATATGGAGGAGGGAATGCCTCATGCTCTAAACAGAGGCCATGGCACGTGAGATATCTTAGCCAAGGAGAACAGGCAGGAAGTCAGCCTCCCCAGAAAGCGAAGGTAGAGACCATGGTGTGGAACAGTCTGGAGAGGTATATGGGAGTCATCTGTTAGACCCCGTGCTTGCAAAGTGCCATCTCATTGGCTGCTGGCCCACCTACAAAAGACTGCCTTTGGGTCTGACACCTAGTCCAAGCAGCTGGATCCAAGGTACAAAGGCATGAGGTGGCCAACACATAAAGGACCCCTGGGAAGGAACTGAGAGTACTGCAAGTACTTCTGGAGGAGCCATGATCTCCTCTAAATACAAATTCTGGGGGCTTCCCTGGAGGTCCAGTGGTTAAGAATCCTCGCAACCACTGCAGGGGGCATAGCGTCAATCCCTGGTAGAGAAACTAAGATCCCACATGCCGTAAGGCCAAAAATATAAATAAATATAATATTTTCCCCCTTTTTCTTTGCAGGCAAGCTATGACAAACCTAGACAGTGTGTTAAAAAGTAAAGACATCACTTTGCTGGCAAAAGTCTGTATGTCTATCCAATAGTCGTGTACAGTTGTGAGAGCTGGACCACAAAGAAAGAAGCCTTGAAGATTTGCATTTGCTGGTCATCTATGCTTGATTTTCATTAGGAACACTGTCACAGATGGGACTCCCAAGAGGGAGATTCTGGGATGAAGACTGGTAGCAGCATGACTATTAGGTCTTGGAGACCAGACTTGTGAAAGGGAAGAGACAGAAGCAGGGTTGGACGGAGGGAAAAGCTGACCCATAAGGTGGGCTTAGAGGTCTCAGTTAATCTCATGGGCAGCTCTGAAGTTGTGCTGGCCCTCCAAAATTGTCTTGCTTTGCATCAAGAGGGTCAGCTTTAAACCCTCACATTTCCTAGTCACTGAATGTGCATTGCCTCCCCATGACCTTGGAAAGAGTATGACCAGGCAAGGCAGTTTTCTTCAGTTAAGATGATCCCCAAAGCTGGATGACAACAGATGGCTGTCTTTCAGCATCATTCCTACCTCCTGGAGCAGAAGGAGGATCTGAGTGGTGCATCCCAGCACAGCCAGCCCTCAACAAGAATCACAGTGATATTTGTGAGGACAGCAGTGGTGGAACTTAGCTAGACTGAGTTCCAGTGCTGGCTTTTTATAAACAAAACCCACATAAAAACTTGCAGTTGATGAGCTGGGTGCACACTTCCTGTCAACACACATAAAAACTTGTAGTTGATGAATTGGGTGCATACCTCCTGTCCCCTCAACCTTATCTCATAACTGTTCTCCCTCACCCACCTAATTCCTTAATGCAGGTCTGATTAAGGAATGAAGATAGGTTTTGTGAGCATAGAAGCTGTGTTGTTCAGCTTTGTCTATTCAGAGCCTAGAACACAGTAGGCCTAAAAATATTTGCTGAAAATAGTGAATGCCTGAGGACTAGGCAGAGTGCATACACTGGTTTGCCAAGGCTGTTGTAACTAACTACCACGAACAGGGTGGCTTAAACTATAGAAATATATTTTTTCACAGTTGTAAAGGCTACAAGTCTGTCAGCAGGGTTGGTTTCTTCTAAAACATCTCTTGTTGGTTTGCTGATGACTGCCTCCTTGCTCCGTCTTCACGTGGTCTTTCCTCAGTGCATGTGTGTGTCCAAATTTCTTCATCTTAACAGGACATCAGTCTTATTGGATGAGGGCCCACCCTAATAACCTCATTTTACCTTTATCACCTCTTTAAAGACCCTGTCTCCAAATAAAGTCACATTCTGAATTGCTGGGGGTTAGGGATTCAGCATACAAATTTGGGGGGAAATGATGTAACCCATAACAAACATAACAGCCCATAACAATTGTGGAGACACAGAAAGGTTACACTGTGAGTTTTTTCTCAGAAGCATCACTGTATCACCCTAAAGAAGAGGTAGCCTAAAACCACCCACCATGCTTTTAGTCTCTACCACACACCAGGCATTGTGCTGATTTCTCCTTGTCTGTTGAGGCAGGTAGCATTATGCCCATTTTACTGACAAGAAGACGGAGGCTCTGAGACCTTAATGAGTTACTCCAGGTCACCCAGTGGCCAAGGGGAGAAGCTAGTACTTGAACCCAGATCTCCTGACTCTAAGCCCACACAGTTAACCATTTCTAGAAAGTGTCACTTGTTTATCTTCACAGCTTCCTCACCACATGATTTAAAATGTGAACATCCCGCATCGACAAGAGCCATAATTAGTTTAATTACATGGTATTCTGTGAAGTTCTCTCTAAGTCACCTGTAGCCCTCTCCAAGGAGAAGGAAACCATCTGGGAAAATAACAGAAACCCAGATGTTGCTTGCATTCAGGGTAAAGAAGCCTGAGTAAACATTTCTTTTTGCTCTCAGCACTGTAAAGTCTAATGCCATAGTCCCCTCCCTGAAACTTCAAACCAAAATCAGAACTTACTTCATTCTCTGTTTCATTAGCTTGGCATAAGTCCATCTTAAGGTTAACCAATTGAAGACTCTGAGAAAACTGCAACCAATTACCCTGAAAAATATGCTAAGCCTGAACAGATTTATTCAACGTTGCTTAGTGGGTGGCTTCACAGGATGGAGGCCAAGATTTATCATCTGCTTGGCTTTGCCTCTGATTATTCATTGACTGGGATGACTCTCTTACCATAAGCTGATATAGTCTCCCATCTCAGAGAGAGGGTGAAAAAAATACAAAACACCACATTGACTGATTCATTCCAAACAGATTTTTTTTAAGAGAGACAGACCTGTGGTGCTAATGAATATTCCCTGTTTTTCCTTTTGAATTCACAGCAGGAGATTAATGAAAAATTTAGCAATGGGTGTGCAGGTGGAATGTTCCTCAGATTCCAGTGGGTGTATATCCAAACACACATTATAACTGCCTGTGTTATAAGCCATGCATCTTGCTAGAAGTTCTCTCAAATTATTTCCTTTAACTTGCATAAGATCCCATAGATATGTGTTATCATCCCCCTTGCACAGGTGAAGAAATTAAGCCTTTAAAATTGTGTTATTCAAGGGACTTCTTCGGCAGTCAGGTGGTTAACACTCTGTGTCCAATGCAGGGGACATCAGTTTGATTCCTGGTCAGGGAACTAATATCTCACATGCCTTGTGGTATAGCCAAAAAAATCCAAACAAAGAACTCTGTTATTCAATACAGCAGTCACTAACTACAGGTGGATATTTAAACTTATAAGAACTATAGTATGATACTCCTTAAATGTGGAATCTTAAAAAAATGATACAAATGAACTTACTAACGAAACAGAAAGAGACTCACAGACATAAAATGAACTTACGATTACTGGGGGTAAGGAATAGTAGGGGAGTCTGGGAAGGTCATGTACACACTGGTGTATTTAAAATGGATAACCAACAAGGACCTATTGCGTAGCACATGGAACTCTGTCAGTGTTATGTGCCAGGTTGTATGGGAAGAGGGTTTGGGGGAGAATGGATGCATGTTTATGGATGGCTGAGTCCCTTCGCTGTTCACCTGAAATGACCACAATGTTATTAATTGGCTATGCCCCAATACAAAATTGGTGAAGAATCTGCCTACGATGCAGAAGACCAGGGTTTGATCCCTGTGTCAGGAGGATCCTCTGGAGAAGGGAATGGCAATCCACTCCAGTATTCTTGCCTGGAGAATCCCATGAGCATAGAAGCCTGGCAGACTACAGTCCATGGGCTCTCAAAGAGTTGGACATGACTGAACAACTAACACACAACACAAAATAAAAAGTTTATAAAGTTTTTAAAAAATAAAGTAATTAGAATTTTAAAAGATTCTCAGTTCCACCAGCCACATTTCAAGGGCTCAACTGTCAGGGGTGGCTAGTGGCACCACCCTGTACAGAAGAGACAAAACATTCCCAACAACACAGAAAGTTTGTTGGACATGCTACTCTAGACTCTAGGGGCAAGAGCCTTGCCATCTGCTTAAGCAAAGGTGACATCCCAAACCAGCTCTCTCTGCTCCAAACCCACTAGGCCACCACACCCGTGGCATCTGTGGTCTCCTGCTTAGCTACGGAGGGCAGCAACCTTGACCTGGATGTCTTTCGTACTCTAATGCCAGCTTACACTAGAAACGAAGACTTATCCTGGCCTGAAGGGTGTGTTGGAGAAAGCCCAGAAATGACCAGCAGGTGGTGTGCATGTCCCATGTGTCATAAGAGTGTGCCATCCCCAGAGGCATTTGCATTAGCCGAACACTTGTTCTGCGGCGAGACATGGGCTGTAGATGAAATTGGAATTGTTCTCTCTCTTCCCCTCGATTTAATTTCTTTTTCTTATTACTCAGAAACTTTGTGATAAAGACGTTTAGAAAGTGGAAAATATAGTCACCTTCCAAAGCCAGCTCCCTTGGCTTTAAATAATATCTAAATGTTTTACCTCTCCAGACAGACCCACCATCCCTAAATCTCTTAATGTGTTTATCCAATTGCCTACTTGGCATCTCAAGTGGGTGTCAAAAATGCATTTCGAAATGAAATTTGACCAAAAAGGAACTCTCACTTCCTTGAACCCTCTGTGTCCCAAACTTGCTCTTCTCTCATCTTCCCTATTTCTAGAAACAGTACCGCCATGCCCAAAGTTGCTCAGGTCCAAATCCTAGCCAGTGTGCAAAAGAGCACACACACACACACACACTACATCATTTCATAAGCAAACCCTGATGGTTCCACCTTAGGAGATCTTGAATCCATTTACTTCTCTCTGTGTTCACAACATCTCCCTCCCCCAAGCTGTCATCCTCTCTTGCCTGAACAACTACAACAGCTCCTAACTGGTCCCCATGCTTTGACCATTGTCCTTCTCCAAAGAGATCATTCATTCTCCAAAGAGATCATTTAAAACCACATCGGAGCAGGTCACCCCCTTTAGAATAAAATCCAAGCCCTTATCAGGAAGTTCAAGACCTTTCAAGGTCAGGCTCCTGCCTCTCAGGACTTTTTTGGTTGGTCACTAGTCTCTCACACTTCCTGTGGTTCCTCAAGCACACCAAAGTTCTCTTTGCCCTCAGGCCATTGCATGATCTCTCATCTCCTTTCAGGGATCACCACCTCCAAGAAGCCTTCCCTGATTACTCTATCTAAAATGGTCTCTTCTTATAGTTTCTAGACCATCACACTGTTTTATCCTTCAGAATGCTGACCCTGATTGTAAATTAGGTGATGGTGTTCCCTTATTTGTTCACACTAGAATATAAGTTTTTGCTCTCCACTGTAACTTGGACTCAAAGCTAGCAAATTCAAAGTTTCAATGTGTTCAAAAGAGGAGGGGAAGATGGCATTCGTAAGAACTCATGTACTGGAAGGCATGAAAGAAAGTGTTAGTCGCTCAGTCATGTCCAACTCTTTGTGACCCCATGGACTGTAGCCCGCCAGGCTCCCTGTCCATGGAGTTCTCCAGGCAAGAATACTGGAATGGGTTACCATTCCTTTCTCCAGGGGAATCTTCCTGGCTCAGGGATAGGACCGGTGTCTCCTGCATTGCAGGTGGATTCTTTACCATTTCAGCCAGTAGCTGAAGTCATATTTTCCACTAAAATCGTTCTCTTGTCTTCGTTTCTTCAGAACATCTCTGGCATTCCTTCATTGGAATTTCCTTCAGAGCCAGGCTAGCGAAAACTTTTGCCTGCAACAAGGATCTGTAACATTGTGAGGGCAGGCTTGAGCTATACGATCCTCGCTCAGCTACTGATCAGGCCACCGTGGGCCCCTCCCCCAAGCAAGCAACCGTTAGCGAGGGCAACTGCCAACCAGCGACCGTTAGCGGCCCCACTCAGTCATTGGTCAGTGCCACAGCGGGCCCCGCCCTTCTCTCTTCCGTGTATAAAAGGAGCCCTGAATTAGTGCTGAGAGGGGATTTTCTGGGGGACCCTACTCTGCCATCTTCTGGGTCTGCTAGCTTTCCGGTTACAATCGTTATTCCTTGTTCAAACATCGTCTCCCAATTTACTGGACTGTCATGGGGTGAGTGGAACAAGCTTGGGCTCAATAACAGTTGTAAGTGGACTGTGATACAGAAAGCAGAGTGCATTTTAAAACAGTATTGCGATATCATCTCATTTTTCAAGCTGAAGAAATACATGAAACTTTCCCTTTCCCTGAGCCTACCTCCCTCACACACACACATCTTCCATGGAAACATGGTTGTCCCTTGGTATCCATGGGATATTGATTCCAGGGTATTGATTCCAGGACCCAGACACCAAGGTCCATGGATTCTCGTGTCCCTTCTATAAGAGGAGACAGTCAGCTCCACATCTGTGGACTCCTCATATACCATTAGACTTGCTCTCTGGTTGGCTGAACACCCGAATGTGCCTGGAGGATATGGAGTTTTTGTTGTTGTTGTTGTTTAGTTGCTCACCTGTCTGACTCTTTGAGACCCCATGGACTATAGGGCCCATGGGATTTCCCAGGCAAGAATACTGGAGTGGGATGTCATTTCCTTCCCCAGGGGATCTTCCTAACCCAGGAATCAAACTTGCCTCTCCTGCATTGGCAGATGGATTCTTTACCATTGAGGAACTAGGGAAGCCATATGTCTGTATTTTGAGTCCAGAAGGAGACTCATTAAATTGTTATCAGTGTTTACTGTAAGGAGATAAGAACTTTCAAAATCTGCCATTACTCCTCTGAAAGTAGGATTCCCAAGGGAATGGATAGAATGCAGAAGGGCCAATTTTTAACTGAAATGCATCAACTCAGGCTGATCCACTGGTCACTACCCCCAGTGCCCTCTTATTGGAGTGGGTGGTGGCATAGCTTCTTTTAAATGTGTTCACTAACATCCAGAGGAAGAAGTTCCATTTTCTGGTCCAGTACACACTGCTATATTATTTAAATACACTATGATAACGTGGATTGATCTAGTTCATGTCATATGTTTGCCAAATTCAGTTCATCTTAATACTGACCATATACTATTGTTGTGTACTAAGTGCTGGGGTGAAGAGGCAAAGATAGATCAAACACAATCTCTGCCCCCAAATCTTACAGCCCATGACCAAGAATATCATCCCCTAGCTTGATCACCCAGCTTGGCCATGACAATTTGGTCTGAAAATCTGTTGGCTCTTTTTAAATACCAAAATCTTCCTCAATAAGCAAAACCCTAGAAACTTCTCAAAGTGGGGTGGGGGGTGGGGCGTGGGCAGAGTGCAAAATAAAATCCTGCCTTGTTTCTGAAAATACTTCCAAGAGAAGAATAGGAAAGCCTTTGGAGAAAAAAATATCCAATAAAGTAAATCCTTGATTTCCAAGGAGGCTTGGATGGGACAATTATTTATTTTCTCTATAAATTCTGGTGCCAAAATTAGGAAATAGATCTCGTTTTCTTAAAACTATAGTTCAAAATTCCATCATAAGCCCTTTTTCTTAAAACAGTGTTTTTGTAATGTTGTCCTTACTATCCTGAATTGCAATTCACAGCTGGTATAATCTATCTACAAACAATTTCTAAAAATCAACGTACTGTTTTGTCACGTAAGTGAGATACAAAAAATATAGTTTACAGTATAATAAGTATTTTGTACCATGAAAATGCTCAGATGATTCAAGAATAGGTGGGTAGTCAATGTTTGCACCTATTTTTAAGGATTACATCTGGATTTCAGAGGAATTAGACCATATTTGACTGAATGTTGTTGACCCTTTTGCTTTATATTTGCTATTTCCAAATAAGGGCTAGCAAGGCATACACAGACTCTCCATGAATGAAATAGCTATAAATGAAAACTGATGTAACTATGTGGCCCTAGTGATTCAGATTCTGAATGTGATACTGCCGTTCATGATGTCATTTTCAAAATGGCGAACAACTCTTGGTAAAGTACTAGAGCCTTCCTTCCATTTATACAGAAGTAGCATTCCTAGGTGGAGAAGGAAACGGCAACCCACTCCAGTGTTCTTGCCTGGAGAATCCCAGGGACAGAGGAGCCTGGTGGGCTGCCATCTATGGGGTCGCACAGAGTTGGACATGACTGAAGCGACTTAGCAGCAGCAGCAGCAGCATTCCTAGGAGGTATGGTGCCTATTGAAACCATGCTGGTGTTTGTGTTTATATGAAAAAAAAAGAAAGAAAAAGTTAAGATCTGTGCTCAAATAATATAAAAAAAAATAAGTTCTTAATCTATATCATTGTGGGGAGGGGATGTTTCAAATCTTGAGGGGACACAAGACAGCTCTTTGCCCCACAGTTCTGTCTCATACTGGTCCCCAAAGCCAGGAGGATGTGAGACTTCCTCATCTCCATCCCCAGAGCACTGCAATCCTTGTGAAAATGAAAAGCTCTGTCACCAGGAAACACCCTCTAAGGATGATGCCATCCCCTTTGAGAAACACTTCCTTGAAGTCACAACTCTTAGGAGAACTTCAGGCCTTCGGGTCATTCTTTGGGTTACTACAGTGCCTATTCTGTCCCGTCACCCAGTTGGGAGTCAAAAAGTGTCAGCAGCAGGCCAGTGGAGGGAACCGGACCAGCAGAAGGCAGGGACAGAGAGAAGCCCTGCCTGTGAAAACAGGAAGGTAAGTTGCAGCCACAGGAAAGCATGGAGTGTGGAGTACCCACAAGACATCCGTAAGACAGGGCCCCAGCTGTAGAAGAATCACAGTCTAAGAACACTTCCAAAAATTCAGAGAGAAAGAGGAGTGGAAGATGCGGGTTAAGAACCTGGGCCTTGGGATCAGACAGGTTTAAATCCCAGCCTTGCCACCACTGACAAGTGTCACTGTGGGCCAGTTGCTTAGCTCCTCTTTGACTCAGTCTCCTCATCTCTAAAATGGGCAGCAATGGCAGTCTCTACTGCACGGGGTTCTTCTGGGAATGAGATAGGATCAGAGGGAAGAGGCTGAGCATACTGCCTGGTGGCCTGCAAGCTGCTCCAAAGCAGGACCCTGTCTAGGTCTGCTCCCCTTTGTACCCAGAGAACTTGACCCAGAGAAACCACAGTTCAGCCCTGGTCCAGCGAACCAGCTCTGAACCAGCCATGTGAAAGGCAACCATTCTCACTGTTCTAAAGGGACCAGTACAGGGGGCTGGGCTAGGAACTGGGGACTTGGTTCTTTACTGGGACATCAGATCACAGGCAGTGCAAGAGGAAGCCAGATCAACTGGGTAACACTGAACCAGGGCTCCCAAAATCTCTGAGTGAGGACCGCTCTGGTCTCAGTGCTCAGGGGGCCACTAAGCTCCCAGGAAAATGGCGGGCAAACCTGCCACAGGCGAGGGAGGGCAGCAGGGCCAGACAGCCACAGGGAGGAGGCCTGAGCCAGACCCAGAGGGGCACACTGGCCTGCAGACCTGCAGCCCCATGACAGCTCCCCTGTGGGAACTGTACATGTCAGAGCTAAAAGGAGCCATGCAAAGTGAGAGGAAAGTAGGCCAGCCTTGTCTCCTCTCTGCCCCACCCTCCCCCCCACCAGCTCCAGGTCACGTCACTCTTCCCTCTGCGTGCTGGACTCCGGCCACGCTGGTCATTTCCTCGTTTCTTGAAAACGCTAAGCTTCCCCTCCCACATCCCCACCAGATGCTCTTTGCTTGACTGATTTCTGCTCACCCTCCATTTCTCAGTTCAAACATCACTTCCTGGGAGAGGCTTTCCCTGAACTCCCAGACCAGGTGCAGTGGCCCTCTTCCTTACTCTTATCCTTACCGCCTCCAGCCTTTTCCTTCCTGGGATCTATTGCAATGACAATTTTGGTGGTAAAGGAATCTGCTCAATGTCTATCTCTCCAACTAGATTGGACACTCCTGAGAGCAAACACTCCATCAAGTCCATGACTCCATATCCTGTGGTATGTAGCCTAGCCCACTAACTAGTACATGGTTAGTGCTCAAGTAGATATTAGGGGGAAGGAGAGGGAACCTTGAAACTCAGAGCAGGGTCACTGGGTTTGTCCTGAAAAATAATCAGATCCACAGACAAACTCAACTCTTAAGAAAACCACACCAGTGACATTTCCCAATTGAATATTCATTTTGCAGCAATTGCTCACTCTATTTCAAAGCCTACCCCACAGCAAAAATGAATACCATCGTCTCCCCTCAAACACAAGGGATTTGTGTTTGTGAGAAAATACGTTCAGGACTAAATCCCAGGCAGAAATGAAAGTTGGAGCTATATTCCATATCCTGTGATAAATCATAATGGGAAAGAATATGAAAACAAATGTATTAATATATAATGTGTAACTGAGTCATTTTGTTGTACAACAGTAATTAACATGATATTACTTCAATAAAAAAGAAAAAAAGCGGGAAAAACGAACTTTTTCCTTGTGCACTCCACCATCCTGCCACCTGCTAAAATCTCACGAGCGAGACACCTGAGCAGCTTTTCTGACCTGTGGTCAAGAAATCGTAGTTTGTTTCTAGAGATCACTTCATTCTTCACTCTTTGTTTTTCTTTCTGTATCATCACTCATGGGAAGCTCAGATCCTTTTAGGGGCTTATAGAGTTCAGGCAGAGAACAGCTGGCCCTAGAAGGCCAGCTCTTTCTGAAGGAAGAGAAATGACAATTTCCCAGCATTTCACTTCTAATAGTTCATTACCACCTTCCAAATCTCTGAATCCTCATTCTGAACCAACAAGCATGTTGTAAATTACTTTACATAAATGATTCTATTTAATCATCCCAGCCCCTCCAGGGAATGCTAATATCCTCTTCAATTTACAGATGAGGAAAACTGAGGCCTAGAAATTTGAAGTAACCTTCAGACTCACCCGACCAGCAAGAGGTGACAGTGGCATCAGACCTCCGTCTCTTTGCCCTCACAGCCTGAACTCTTTTTTTTTTTCCTCACAGCCTGAACTCTTAAGTGCTACACTTTATTGTAAGAATAATTACAACTTACAAGGTATTTTGATTATTCAATTAATGAAGCAATAACATTAGTGAGAATAATCATAGCTAAGTGTTCAATGCGGGTTCCCTGTATTGTTGTTACTGTCATTACAATATGACTCATGATTTAGAAATAATGTTTTGAAGGGAGGTATAGGCCATCTCTCTGAAGATTCTTTCCTCTTTGTCCTCTGCTCGGGGTCTGGCCACAGAGGCAGCTGTGTGTGTATGACTTGGGCATTCATCAGCTGAAGTGGCCATTGCCCAATTGCTCAGTTCCCCTTGGGTCAAGGGTGCAGCATCATATGGGCCCCAGACAAGCACCCAAGTGGAATTGGAGATGCACCCGTGAAGGTGACAAACCCCAGCTTCTATTACCAGTTCCTAGAACTAGGCTGTTTCCCCACAAACAGTTTTGTTATGATTCATGCAAAGTGAGAGCTGAGCGACAGGTTCAAGTCTTTCTTTCTTTAAATATGCCAAACTGAAGGGACCTTAGGAAAATGGATGGGGCATTTTTACCAGCAGAAGACTCCTTTAGAAAACTTGCAGCTATTCCCAAGAGGGGGAAATCTATACACATATATATCTCAAAAGCAACTTGTGATGTCAAGCAGAATCCTTTTTCTCGTGAATTTGAAAATATGGCAATGCTCTTTTAGAAAGAAGAGGTGGAAGGTCACTCAGAAGTGGGCGAAGCTGGAATCAGCAGCTCATATACCAAGGGAGGTGATTCATGGATGGAAGGACCCCTGGGTGTGGGGCCGTTTGGCCCTGGATTCAAATTCTGGCTCCACCATTCAATTAACTGTGCAACTTGGGGCAAGTTTTGTGTAACTTCTCCAAACCAATATGAGATAGTCATATCCATATCTACCTGGTCAACTTTTCAAGGGGATTTTAAAATAAAATCCAGCTCTTCAATGAGCAGAAGAAGTAGGGTACAGCTGTTCAGAGCATTAAACCTGCAACCCATACCTGAGACAGAAGTCCAGCTTGGCCACTTCTTTGTGACTTTGGAACAGCCACTAAGCTTCCTTGAGCTTCTGTTTACTCATCCCTGGGGAATCCACCCACCTCAGAGGGTTTGGAGTAGGAATTATGTGTGTTGATACAAGCTGTGTGCTTACCTCAGTGCCTGGGGCTTAGGAGGATGTCCCTAAAGGGTGTTGGTGGTGGTTTATTCACTCAGTTGTATCTGACTCTTTGTGAGCCCATGGACTGTAGCCTGCCAGGCTCCTTTGTCCATGGGATTTAACAAGCAAGAATACTGGGGTGGGTTGCCATTCCCTTCTCCACGGGATCTTCCTGACCCAGGGATCAAACCCGGGTCTCCCACATTGCAGGAAGATTCTTTGCTGACTGAGCTACCAGGGAAGCCCCCGTGAAGGGTAGTGCTATCTATCAGCTATGGGCAGGACTAGAGCCTGGACTTCTTTATGATCTGGCTGGAAGTGTTAAGTCAATTGTCCAGGCTGAAGTTGGGCAGCAAGCAATTCAGCGTGGGGTGTGGGGTCCCTGGCCTGGTTTCTCTGTGCTAAGAGCTGACTGCCCTGCTTCTCCACTCATCCAACTGGATTCTTAAGTTTGGGCCCTTAGAACATTCACCACTTAGCCACAGCTAAGGCTGAGGGCAGAGCTGAATTTTAAATTGATGTCATTTTTTTTTTTTAACGTCCAGGAAGCTAATACAAATTTTGCTGAGGAGAGAGACATAAAACATTTTGCCTTAACCCTGGAATAATGGAGAGTTGCTTCAAAGATAACTTGGCCACATTCCTCTTCTAAATTTAGCCCTGGATAAAGTTGCAGATTAACACACCTGCTCTTTTTTCCTTGCCACGAAGTAAGCACTGTCCCTGGTTAAAAAGGGATCTTGGGGTGACGTCTTTAGTAAGAGAGTTCACCAGTAGCCAGTTTGATTATGGATATCCTCTTTGTACCAGGGCTCATCTTTGATTAACTGAAAGCAGGGATTCACTTCATCCTCCTCTGCTTTCCTCAAAGGACTTAAAAAAATTAATTTGACTTTCTGCTCTGTAATCGTACTTGGTGGATAAATGGCCAGGCCAAGGGGAATAAGCAGGACTTTGGAGTCAGATAAACCCATGCGTCTCTAATGCTGCATTTCTTATCTGTGAGATGGGGCAAGAAAATCTGCTATATAAATTTAGTGGGAAGATTCAGTGAGATCAGACACAGAAGGGTTTGCCCTCTCACCTCTGACTTCCTGGAGCCTGCCACTGTTAGTTTTCTATCCAGGGGTAATTCCATACCCCTTTGTCTTACAAACAGGATCCCAGCTGGATCCATTCTTTTTTGAATGGCCATGTCCTTTATTTTGGGGAGTAGGAGTACTGGTTTCCCCAGGCAGCCCTAGGAAATAAATCTTGTTTCATTTAAGCCAGCCCTGGAGGTCTCGGGCCTCCTGCAAGTGGGTGGTTTAAACAAGAGCAGACGATACGACTTTGGCCAAAGGAATAAGGAAAATTGGCCGGGGAGTCTCTGGGGAGGTTTGCACTGTTTTAAAAGAAAGGATATGAGACAGATGTATTCCCGCTCCCATCTCTCTGTGTCATCTGTGTGCAGTAGCTGAGAGAAGGCAGCCATCTTTGGACCGTGAAGAGAGCCAGCCTATGAGGTTAGGACAGCAAGCTGAAAATGACAGGGCGGAAACCAGAAGGAATTTGGGTACTGGGTCATGGCACTGGGCAGTGGATGAATCAAGCCAGTGACTCTCTGGTACATGGGCCCTTTGCCATATAAGATAACAAATCTCTCGCTTTGGAATTGTAATCAAGCAGGACCCTTTGGGGTCTTCCTCACGACAACTTTTCCTCCATATCCTCTGCTTTAGCTCCTCTCTGAAGTTCCTAAATAGTATTATTTGATGCAAATTTCCTGAGTTGTTTTGCAGATGTGAACCACCCCACCCTCTCCCCACCAATGGGAAAACTACTTGCTGACCTGAGCACAGAGAGCCCCAGGTCTCTTGGAGTTTAGGGACTGATACTATTAACCCCTGTGATACCACCCTGCTGCCTCACCATCAGCCAGCCTGAGAACTGTGTACAACTGATTCTGCACCCTGCGGACCACCCCCACCCTCTGAAACTGCCCTTTAAAAATGCTTTGCCAAAACCCTTCAGGGAGCTCAGGGTTTTTCAGGGCATAAGCCACCTTGTCTCTAGTCGCCTCGCAATAAACCTTTCTCTGCTCCAAAATCCAAATAAATAAATCTCCCCCTGGTTTTAGCCACTTCTAGCAGGTGTCCTGTTACATGCAGTCAAAAGTACACCCATGTGGACCCCCTGATAACTTAAAGTGGTTATCAAGGCTGTTTGCAATTGTTTGTATTCTCTCTCTCTCTCTGGGCACATGATAAAATCACACTTCTCTACCTCCTTTGACACAGGGAGTAAATATTCCTTACTTCGTCCAATGATATGTGAGGGGAAGTACTGTGTGTCATTTCCAAGTCAAGGTTTGTATGTGCCAGGATGATTCTCCACATCCTCTTTCTCTGCCTGAGCCATCAAGGAAATAGGTAGAGCCTGCATCAGCTTGAATTCCCCAGTGACTATGATAAACAGTGTACATGTGACATGAGTAAGAAATAAACTTGGTTGTGTTAAACCAGTGAGGCTGGGTTGGGTGTTGGTTACTGCGGCACAACCTAGCCTTTCCTATCTTAACGCATCCAACCGATTCTTTCAAATAATAGAACAGGACCCCTGGCAGGGGGAGGTATAAGGGATTTACTAATGGATGTGATGTGAAAGGGCTTCCCAGGTGGTGCTAGTAGTAAAGAATCCACCTACCAATGCAGGAGACATAAGAGATGCGGTTCCTTCCCTGGGTAGGATGATCCCCTGGAGGCGGGCATGGCAAACCACTCCAGTATTCTTGCCTAGGGAAACCCATGGACAGAGGAGCCTGGCCGGGTATGGCCTACAGGGTCACAGTCAGACATGACTGAAGTGATTCAGCACGCATGTGATGTGAAAAATCTGCTTCCTTTTAAGATAACTCACTCTAAGCCCAGACTACTGTAAAGAATTCTTATCCCCTGCCCACATTGCCTTTAAGATTCACGCTCCATTCATCAGCAGAACTAGACAGAGAAGCCACACTAGAGATTCAGTGAAAGAAAAGACCAGACTTTCAGTGGAAGGGAGGGACTAAAGAGAGTGAATGAACCCAGGGAGCCTGTAAGAGGCAGAGGGGTAAAGAGAAGCTTAGGTGACAGGAAGCAGGGAGGTCACATTGCCCTCCTGGAGTGTTGAGACTCAGGTCTTGCACCTGCTCAAGTAGCTGGAAGTGGACTGGCTAGAGGAGAGAAGTCATTCCTGGGTTCCTCTGTCCTGATTTAGCATTAGGCCCTCAAATCTGGAGTAAAGAAGTCTTCTAGTTATGAGGTATGCAGTTTGGGTAAGAGGAGATCCATGTACTTATGAGTGGTGTGTTAATTTGCTAGGGCTGGTGGCTGAAAAAAAAAAAAAAAAAACAACCCAGCATTTTCATTTCTCTGAGTCCTGGAGGTTGGAAGTCCAAGATCAACCTGCCCAGCAGGGTTGGTTTCTTCTGGGGCCTCTGTCCTTGGCTTGCAGGCAGCTACTTTCTCTCTGCGGGGCTATGGTCTTCCCTCTGTGTGGGTGTCTGTGTGCTAGTTCCCTCTTCTTCTAAGGACATCAAGTCATTTTGCATTAGGGCCCACCCAAATGACCTCATTTTACCTTACTCACCTCTTTCAAGGTCCCTGTCCAAATGCTGACACGTTCTAAGGTACTGGGGTTTGGGACCTCACCTTATGAATTTGGGGAGTGGGGGCAGGGAAGGTGAGACACAATTTAGCCCATAAGAGATCCTTTTCACAATAGGGGTGACAGGGCCAACAGTACCTAGGTAAAGTGCCTGGTGTTCAGTTGTTCCAATGAAAGGTAATTATGAATTCTGTTGGGTTGTTTGACCCCTTGCCGGTTCATAAATTCTCCAATGTTAAGCGCTACGTTCTTCTGCTTCTTTGTAGCCTGCACAGCCCAAAGTTGCATCATATACACGGCAGTCCTAGGTTATCATCTGGTGGTTAAGAGCATGGGCTTCAAAGCCAAATACACTCGAGCTCAAATTCTGACTCTGCCATTTAGTGGCTGGGTAACCTTGGGCAAGTCACTGAAATATTCTATGACTGTGTCCTCCTCAGTGTATTAGGTTTATTGCACCTACTTGTATTCATTTCCCAGGGCTGCTGCAACAGATTACCACAAGTGAGTGGTTTAAAACAACACAAATGGTATTACCTGACAGTGGTAGAGGTTGGAAGTCCAAAATCAGTCTCGCTGGGCTAAAATCTGGGTGTCTGCAGGGCTGTGCTCCCTCTGGGGGTTTGCGGAAAGACTCCATTTCTTGTCTACAGGTCACCTGCATTCCTTGGTTTATGACCCTTTCATGTCTTTCAGTCCAGCGATTGTGTCACTCCAATCTCTGCTTCTGTTATCACATCTTCTTCTCTGATTCTGACTCTTCCATCTCACTCTTTGACGTATAAAGGCCTTTGTGATTACTGAGGGATAACTCAAGATAAATTCTCAAGATCAGCTGATTAGCAATCTTAATTCCACTTGCAACCTGAATACCTCTTCGCTGTGTAACCTAGCATATACACAGGTCCCAGGGAGTAGGAAATGGACAACATTGGGAGGCCATTATTTTTCCTACCTCTAAGAACTATTGTGAAAGCTGAATGAAGTAATCTATGGAAGGGGTTTGGCACAGTGGGTAATCAATATACAATATTCAGGACTTCCCTGGAGGTCCAGTGGTTAAGACTCTGTGCTTCCACTGCGGGGTACATGGGTTCGATCACTGGTCAGGGAACTGAGATCCCACATGGCGTACAGTGCAGTCAAAACAAGCAAACAAAATGGCCCACTTAACATATACTTGTATAACTCAGAAGGAAAAAAAAAGCCAAAATAAAAAAATAAAATACTTAAAAAGATAAACAATGTTCTTTGTTTCCTAAGATCTCATTCTATAAAACTCTTCATTGAAGATCAGTATTTTGGAAACTATGGGCCTGTGCAAATGAAAGTTACTTTGAAATTCTGGCAGAATTTGTTTAGATGTAGAGGTATCCAGGATCATAGCATCTTTGAGCAGAAAGAGATGCTATAAGTCGTCAAAGCCAGTTCGCCAATTTTACCAAAAAGTTAACTGGGGCCTGAAATTTATAAGTGGCAGAAGAAGAAGTCACAGCTAGATTTACTGTATGACACACAAATTTAATGTCTTATCACTGGGCGATATTTCAATAATCAACTACTGCCCTTCTTTCCTCTTCATAATCCAGGAAGACTGAAACCTGGAGGGCAGTTTAGACTGTCCGCAAAATTGTAATTTCTTGCATTTATGTAGCATTTATTCTCCCAGTGAAGTCAAAGAATTTTATACAGAACTTTCCTCTATGAAGGGTTTCCCTGGTGGATCAGATGGTAAAGAATCTGTCTGCAATGCAGGAGACCCAGATTCAATCCCTGAGTTGGGAAAATCCCCTGGAGAAGGAAATGGCTACCCACTTCATATTCTTTCCTGGAGAATCCCATTGACAGAGGAGCCTGGTAGGCTACAGTCCATGGGGTTGCAAAGAGTCAGGCATGACTGAACGACTAATACTTTATGAATAAGGGACCTGGCTATTCATGAATAATGACTACTTGGGTTTGTTAGTTTTTTTTTTTTTTTGGTCTGTTTGGGCATTTTGCTTTGGGTTCCATTCTTCATCCTATTCCATGATAAACACAGTCAATTCATTGCCTTCAGCCTCCTCCCAAGGGTGGCCCCATGACCCAGACCTGACCAATCAGAAGCTTGTTTGGGATTCTTGCCAGAGCCATTGGAAAAGATCTCTTTCTTTCAGATTGCAAGCTTGGGGCCATTGGCAGTCATCTCATTTACCATGTATAAAGAGAGCATGATGAAATCATCTGGGCCCCTCAAAAAACCAAAAGACTCTTATTTATGAGTTAAAACAAATCTTTTTTTTTTTCTTACACATTTCATTTGAATATCTGCAACTTGTTTCTAAAGGAGTCCTCACCAATATAACTGGTAACAATGTAAAGCCTTATCTTTTTCTTTGAATCATTAATAGAAATGGCTTATAAATTTGAAAGTTTCAGTTCTTAGTAACTGATTTATGAAACAGTACCAAAAGAATTTAGGGAAAACCATTTTTTTTTAAGACTTGAAATGTGATAATCCTTGGTAAATCCAAGAACTTTATTTTTTTCTCTAATTTTCATTATGAGAAATTTCAAATATACACAAAAATATAATTGTATCATGAAAACTCATGTTCCCCATGCTCAGTGAACCTCAGCATCTGACCAATCTTGTTGCATCTATGTCCTACATTTTTCCCCCACCTTGCTGAAGTATTTGAAGAGTAAAGAACTATATTTTAATATGAATAAATTCTCCTAAACTGTATGACCTGGGCATATAAATGTCCACTCAGTTATTCTAAAAATATTTACTATGCACTTACCTTTGCACAGGGTGACCATAAAGGCTCATTTCCTTTCTTGTTTTTATGCAAGTAATTTATGTTCACTGTGGCAATTTAGAATATACAGGAAGGCAGAAAGTAAACTAAAATCATTTATAATTCAATCACCTAGAGAGAGTTATTATTACTATTTTGATGTATACAAACCCAGACTGTTTTCTCCACACATAAAATAATAATAGCTATTATTTATTGAGAGCCTCATCCATGCTAAGAATTAGGTTCAATACTTTATGTGGGTTATTATTTCTTTTATCCTCACGATAATTCAATTCAATATCCTGATTTTATAGTTTGGGAAACTGAGACACAGCAAAGTTAGGAAACTTCTACAAGATTACCCAGCTGATAAATGGTGGGGCTAGAATTGAATGAAAGTAGTCTTTTTTATTATTTGAAGACAAAAAAATAGGATCATACTTTTTTTGTATCTTGCTTTCTTTGCTCAAGGATATATCTTGAAGATCTTTCTATGTAATAAACATATCACTTCATTTTAAAACACTGCAGTGCATTCTGAAGAAGGCAATAGCAACCCACTCCAGTACTCTTGCCTGGAAAATCCTATGGACGGAGGAGCCTGGTGGGCTGCAGTCCATGGGGTGCAAAGAGTCGACTTCACTTTCACTTTTCACTTTCATGCATCGGAGAAGGAAATGGCAACCCACTCCAGTGTTCTTGCCTGGAGAATCCCAGGGACAGAGGAGCCTGGTGGGCTGCCATCTATGGGGCCGCACAGAGTCGGACCCGACTGAAGTGACTTAGCAGCAGCAGCAGCAGCAGCAGTGCATTCTAAGACATGAGTGAACTCCGAGTCATTCAACCAAATGCTCACAAAGACATGTAGGCTGGTTTTCATTTTCCCACAGCCGTTGTGCCTGTAGGCCAGGACTGGCTAGGCGCTTACTGTGAGCACCATGCCACTCACCTGTCTCAACACCATGAGGTGTCACTTCTAGGCACCCTGAATGGCAGGCCCTTTCCTGAAAGACATATCCTTTCCCCATGGCTACATCTTTACTTTAAGTCTCTCATTATTCAAATTCCAGAAATTCTCAATCCTCAAATGTCACCTGACCCTTTTTCTGATTCCTTGCTAGGTGGCTTGCCACTTAGGGCACCAACAATGAGAGGCCACATCACTGCTATGCCTGGCACATTCGTTACCTGTGTTTCTAAGACACAAAGCATTTATTTTCTTTTTTTGGCCTTGTCATGTGACTTATGGGATTTTAGTTTCCAGGCCACGGATCAAACCCAGGTCCTTGGAAGTGAAGCATGGAGTCCTAACCACTGGAATGCCAAAGAATTTCCATTTCTTATTTATCTTGGAAACCCCAGTACCCAGCACTGTGTCTAGTATCTAGGTCAGCAATTGTATGCTGAATTTTTAAAAAATTGAATTATTAATAACAACAGCAATAGTGATAGCTACTTTCTGTTCAGCATCTACTCTATTCCAGGCACTGTGGCTAACTGCCTTGTGTATATTTTAGTTAAGACGCATCTGTGTTAAGATAGTACTATTACTGTCTCCTTTTCTGGGTGAGGAAACTGGATCTCTGAGAGTTCGATTAACTCACCTAACATTGGCCAACTGATAAAGTAGAAAGATTTGAGTTTAGTCTGGCTAGAAAACCCAAGCCCTAGTCACTTTGGAGTCTTCTCACAACACTAAAAGTTGTATCCATTCTTCGAACAAATATTTACTGAGTACTTACTTGTGTTAGTCCTAGATATAAAGCAACACACACACAAACATCAGACTCACCTGGTGGATATGTTGAAAATGCTGATTTCCTGGCTCTGAAAATTCTGATTCAACCTGTCTGGAGTTGGGCCCAGAATCTGCATTTTCATACAGCCCCAGGCAGGGCTGACATTCCGCCGGTAGGCACTGGTGTGGCCCCACTGGTTGTTAGAACACTGATATATTTCTAAACTAGTTGGTCAACAGACATTCTCCCCAAAGGACCTGAGCGTAGGTGACCAACTGTCCTAGGTTTTTGTGGGAATGTCCTAGTTTCAACAATGAAAATGCCACATCCTGGGAAAAGCAGGAGGGTCTTCAACAATGAAAATGCCACATCCTGGGAAAAGCAGGAGGGTCCTCGACCACATCGATGGAGTAGAGTGTTTCCTGCCACCCCAGTTACCCTGATCTTTCCCAAATCGGCATGAATCAGTGGGTCCAAGATGCCTGGCATAGGATGGGCCTCTCTGATCATAACTACTCTCAGTTCTGACCTGTAGAGGTCCTCACCTTTTCTGTGATTAAACATTTTGAACATCACCTCTGGCTCCAGTGATTCTGATGCAGGCCATTCTTTGAGAAACACTAGTCCAGTGTTCTGACACCAAATGAAGCTTTGGGAAGATTTTCAAAACATAATACTAGGAACATTTATGGGCCAGGAGGATTGTACACAAATGAACTTGTTTAATCCTCAAGACAGTACTAATGGGGATGCTATCATTACCCCCATTTCACAGATGAGGAAACTGAGGCCCAAAGAGGTTGAGCAACTTGTCCATGATTGCATAGCTAGTGAGGCGGCAGGGGGTGGGATTTGAATTTAGCTTAGCCCCAGAGTCTGTGCACCTGGGAAGCCAAGACAAATGTTTACATCCAGCAGACCCCGACTATTTGTAAAGGTCAAAGCCTCAGGAGACCCCATTCCTGTGCACAGAACTGACCCCACTGCCTCGCTCTGAGCCCCCAGGGTCCGGAGTTGAACCACTGCTACACTATGCAAAGGCGTCGGGCCTGAAGGTGACACCAAGCCCTTCCTTCCACTAATCGCCCTCCCAGAAGCCATTTTCAGTTTCCACAGCAGGTTTCCTCACATGGCAGCAAACTCTGAATACCAATCACAATTTAGGAGTGAGGGCTTGAAGCATATGTCAAGGCAGAGAGAGAAACCAAGCGACAGCCTTTCTTCCGGGAAGGAGTGTGAGTTTTTTTTTTTTTTACAGGCAGGGCTGCTTTCTCAGTGAACTTCTCCGCTTCGCTTCTGAGTCCACCTGTTACCAGGGCAGATGGCCCCAGCTAGCCTTTTCCCTCACAGGCTTCAAATAAACTGCAACACCCTGTGAGATGTAAGCGAATTCCACCCACTGACACGAGCTCCCTCTCTGCCCAGGTGCTCTTGAAGTCTTGGAATTTGACACCTACACAATCTGACATTTACGACTTGGAAGAGGAGGCCTGGAGTGGGTGCTCTGACTTCCGATGAGCCTTTCAATAAATCCTGAGTGGGCTCTCACCAAGTACCAAGCTTCATGCTAGGTTTGCGGATACAGATGAACGAGGCAATGATGGCAGCCGCCCCTTCATGGAGCTTGCAGCCCAGGGACCAGCCAGAGGAGGATCATTGTCATTGAGAGAGGTGCCCTCAATGTAAGTGTTCAGGAGTAGGTGTAAGCAAGCAAATAGAGATGATCATGCTAAGTGAAGTCAGAAAGAGAAAGACAAATACCATATGATATCACTTGTGAAAGTGAAAGTTGCTCAGTCGTGTCTTTGCGACCCCATAGACTATACAGTCCATGGAATTCTCTAGGCCAGAATACTGGAGTGGCTAGCCTTTTCCTTCTCCAGGGGATCTTCCCAACGCAGGGATCGAACCCAGGTCTCCTGCATTGCAGGCAGATTCTTTACCAACTGAGCCACAAGGGAAGCCTAAGAATACTGGAGTGGGTAGCCAACCCTTCTCTAGTGGATCTTCCCAACCCAGGAATCAAACCAGGGTCTCCTGCATTGCAGGCAGATTCTTTACCAACTTCAAGGGGAGCCCCAATGTCACTTGTATGTGGAATCTAAAATATGACACAGATGAACCTATCTATGAAACAGAAACAGAATCACGGACATAGAGGACAGACTTGTGGTTGCCAAGCAGTGGGGAGGTGAGAGAGGGATGGAGTTGGAGACTGGGGTTAGCAGCTGTAGGTTTTTATATGTGGATTGGATAAGGAGCAAGGCCTTACTGTATGGCACAGAGAACTATATCCAACATGCTATGATAAAGCATAATGGAAAAGTATTAAAAAAATAATATATATATATATAACTGAATCACTCTATTTAGCAGTAAATAAGCCCAACATCGTAAAGCAACTATACTTCAATTAAAAATAAATTTTAAAAAATAAAGAGGGATTTACCTAGTGGTCCAGCGGTTAAAACTCTGTGCTCCTAATGCAGGAGGCAACAGGTTCTATCTTTGGTCTGGGAAGTAGGATCCCACATTCCTTCCAGTGTGACCAGAAAGAAAGAAGAGAAATAAGTATAAGCAGTAAGCTGGGTGTTTATCAGAGGCAAGCAGGGAGTCCTCCATCCAGGAGGTGATGTGTGAAACCTGCAACTGGAAGGAAAAAACTGGTGCTGCTTCAGAATGCAGGCAGGGAAGAGATATCACAAGCACGGGGGATGCATTTACAACAATAACAAAAAAAACCCCATCAAATCTGTAAGAAAGTGTCAGAGTCATGAGGGCGCAGAGGTGCAGAGCTGCTCCAAGGGAAGGCAGACACGCCAGAGCTTGTCGGCCTTAGTGAAAGATTCGAGTGTTATCTGGAGAACAGGGAAGCATTTTAAGCAGTAGAATGACACAGTTGGAATTGCATTTTGAAAAGATTCTTCCAGCTCCAGCTAATCAGTAGCAGAGGCAGAGTTGGGCCTCGATTTCAGGTCTCTTGTCTTTTTTTTTCTTTTTCTGTTTCTTCTTCATCAGTCTCAGCACGTGAGCCCTGCTCTCAGCATTTGTGTTTAAGGAACCCTGTTCCATATGTGTCCAAACCCAGTTACCCACTTCCTCATCTTCTGCAGCATTTGAGGTGAAAGAGAGCTCGAAATGCAGGCCCACAGGATGGCCTGAGCCAGTCCCCAGTTCTTACTTCTAGCTTCTTACTTTCTCTTGGGAAAGTTGATGAACATCTTTGGGCATCAGTTTTTCATCTGCAACATGATAATAAAAGTCTACCTCAAGATGAATGGAGAGAGTAGCATGGAAGCATAAACACTACCATATGTAAAATAGATAACCAGTGGAAATTTGCTATATGACTCAGGGAACTCAAACTGGGGATCTGTAACAACCTAGAGGGGTGGGAAAGAGTGGGAGGTGGGAGGAAGGTTCAAGAGGAAGGGAACCTATGGCTGATTCATGTTGATGTATGGCAGAAACCAACACAATATTGTAAAGCAATTATCCTTCAATTAAAAATAAGTAAATGGCAAAAACTAATACATAAAATGGAGAATCCCAGGGACAGAGGACCCTAGTGGGCTGCCGTCTGTGGGGTGGCACAGAGACGGAAACAACTGAAGTGACTTAGCAGCAGCAGCAATATATTAAAAAAGTCCATCTCAGATCAAGGTTGTGACAGATTTAAAAGATAATGTATGTAATGCATTATATTGTCTGCAATGCATTGTGTGTGACCTATGACCTAAAATCAACACCCAGTAAATAGGAACTCTTTTCACTGGAATTCCCCTCTCCAAGGGGGTGCCAAAGAGTTTTGCTGATGTTTTCCCTACTTTTTTTTTTTTTTGTACACATTTTCTCAAGGTTTTCCGAGATGGAAGGAGCCACTGCTTTCTGTACTTTCAGTCTGGTAAGGTTGGTCCTTGCCCTGGCTATAGAAAGGGCCTGGTGATCCAGGCCTGGCCAATCCTAGCTCTCCATCCCCCATCAAGGGGTGGGCTACTGATTTTAAGGGACAATTCATAATCCTTGCTTGAGATCAATACAAAGATGCTGTGAGCAAGGCGTTTTCTCTCTCTCCCACAGCTCACGGCTACTGCCAGCCATACTCACGGAGGAGGCTGGCACTCAGGGAGCAATGAGACCTGAGAGTCAGATGAACTTGCCAGAATTTGGGGAGCAAAGAGTGGCAGGTCCCAGTCCCTTAGGCCATAGTTGTCACAATTGCCTTTATTTTTTACAGTTCTGAGAACTACCTCCACTGCCCTGCAACAAACTTCTCTAGTCACTCATTCCCCAACTTGCTTTAGCCAAGCTAAGAGGAGTTTTGACACTTGCAACTAAGAGTTCTGACAAATTATACAGCTGTCAGCGTCATGGGCAGTTTTGAATCAACATCTTAGAGCCCCAAAGTTCAAAGCGGCCTCAAAGGTCATCCAGGACAGTGGCTTTAAAAAAGGCAACAATAAGAAACTTTGAAGAAGCCAAATCATTCTTTTCACATCTTCAGATACCCAAATATATTACACAGATAAAAGAGGAAGTGCTCTTGTTGCTGTGAAAGTGTGGGGGACCCTCCACCCTGCCCACCCCCTTCTGATTCTATCCACCTCCCCTGCATCCATCTCAAAGTCAATGTCTGGTCCAGCTTCCTACATCAGGAATCACCTTGATCACATCTTTGATACTTGATCATCGAGCCTCAGACACATTTACAACAGGCAGCTGATGAAGCCACGAGGCAGTCCACTTCCTTTTGCAGACTCTTCTGATACCAACATAGTTCCTCATCAGCCTCGTGGTAACACCCACACCCACCCACGGGTCCGAGTCCCTGGGGGTGAAACAGAGCTAAATAAATACACCTTTCTGATGGGCAGCCCTTCCTGAAGACAACTTTCCTGTCCCACTTAACTTCCCTTCTAAAGCATCCTCAGTTTCTTCCTCATGGGACTTCATGTTCAGCTGATGAGATGCCTAAAGTAGGCAGACTTCTGTACAAGGTGTGATTTAAGCTGGGACAGAAAGACAGAAGGCTTATAGATAAAGAATGTGTTTATTTTATTCTTAAAAAAAATAAGGAGAAGAAGAAAAGGGAAGAAAAACAAACACACAGAGGTTTCTGACAGCCCCATTACTTCCCACAGGTACCATTTTTCCCCAGGTCAGGGCACTGTGCTTGGGCCTATACACACCCCTTCTCCTTTCCCCTTTGGCCCTTACAACCCACCCATGAATTTAGGGATGATTTGTACCCCCATTTAAAAGATGAAGACCAGAGGAATTGAAATAACTGGCTCAAAGTCAAGAGCTAATATTTGGTAGGACTGGTATTTGAACTCAGATCTCAACTTGACCCTAAAGCTGGGCCTTTTAGGTGTATTTCTAGAGAATACACAGCCCTCTTTGCTACTGACCAGCAAGTCCTGGAAGATGATATGATACAGCACTGGAAGGAAGATATCAATGTAGTTAATTTTTTTTTTCTTTTTTTCTTTGGCCATATACCAGGTGGGATCTGTTTCCTGACCAGGGGTGGAACCTGCACCTCCTGTGTTGAAAGGGTGGAGTTTTAACCACTGGACCACCAGGCAAGTCCCGATGTAGATAATTTTTTGCAGACTTTATATCACTGTGGTCAGGACACAGACAGACACTTCTTTGCAGGCAAGCCTTAGAGAAACTTCTTTTTAAATATAACACACTCATTGTGTGTTGGAGATGATTTAATCTGTTATGAGAGCAAGCCACCAAGGAAGATGTGGGTCTCTGGGGCTGGGATGATGAAGCATGACTGTCTGCATGACCAAATTGATGACAGTTAACCCAGCTTCCCTTTTCTCTTGCTTATCGAGTCCCTTTAAGCCCTTTCCCACTTTTGGGTGACTATGGGCTCAAGGGAGAGGGTCAGGGGAGCAAAGAGGTGCAGGAATCAGCTTGGTCCACCTTGGAGCGTGTGGTGTCACCGCAAAGGGCGTTTGGCCTCTGTTTCCTGCTTTCTAGCTTCAGTGTCGGTGATCCACAGCTGCACCTGATGCTTTCTTAAACTGTGCCAGCTGTGAGCTTAACACTAATAACATCCCTGACGACTTTCACAGCGCAGTTGCTAGACACAGGCTCACAGAGCATCTCCTTCAACACCCACAACATGTCTACCAAGCAGCCACTACAGTGATCTCAGTTTTACAGATGTGGTCAGTGGGGTCTGAGGGGTAACATACTGAGGTTTATTTGGAAATGGCACGGTTGATATCTGCACTCTGGCAATCTGACCTAGAGTCAGCTGTCCTAATATATTAAGTGATAAAGGCAGATCTGAAAACAGTGTAGGATACTATTCAGCAATGAAAAGGAACCAAGCCAAGTTATGTGGATGAATCTCATGATAATTATGCTGAGTAAAAGAAATCAGATAAAAGTATATATGCTATATGATTTCATTGATGTGATACCTGGAATTGATGAAATTCTAGAAAATACAAACTGGCAGTAACAGAAAGCAATCAGTGGTCATGAGTGGCAGGAGGGAGGGATTATAAGGGCCTGAGTAACCTGGGAGGATGAAAGAATTCAGCCTCTTGATTCTGGTTTCCTAGGTGCATGTGAATGTCAAAACTCATCAAGCTATATACTTTAAATGTATGTAGTCTATTATGCATCAATTATATCTTAATAAAGCCTAAAAAGTAGGATTGGGCATGATTCTGGTCTGGTTTTTAAGGAAAACATTTTAAAAACACAGACACATATACGTAATCAGATATACGGGGCTTCCCTCGTGGCTCAGACAGTAAAGAATCTGCCTGCAGTACAGGAGAGCTAGGTTCTATCACTTTGTCGGGAAGATCCCCTGGAAAATGGAATGGCTACCCACTTCAGTATTCTTGCCTTGAGAATCCCATGGACAGAGGAGCCTGGCAGGCTACAGCCTATGGGGTCGCAGAGAGTCAGACATGATTGAGCGACTAACGCTTTAACAAACATATATGCATGACAATGTGACTCACAGGTCCTGTGTGATCTGCCCCACGACCTTCTCCCCAGCATCATGTCTCACCACCCACCCTCAACCCTCCCTGTCGGGCACAGAGTGTCACTACTCTCGTTTCCTCCCTGGCCTCGAACCGTCTCTCACCCCTGGGCTTTCTCACTTGCTCTGTGTTTCCTCCACCTGGAGGAAAGCTGTCTCAGCCTCCACCTTCTCTTCTGGTCTGACTCCTCTTGATTCTTTTGGCTAAGATGTCCCCTTCCTTCCTCAAACCAAGGGGTTTCCCTTTGGCACTCGGTATTGTAATTGTTTAATACATTTTCTCTACTCTTACCTTGTAAATTTCATGAAGGCAAAAGGCTCTATGTCTTCTACAGCTGAAGGTATTCCTAATCTGGAGTCCCAAGTCTGGCATGTGGTCGGTATTCACTAGACATGCATTTGAATGAAGGACCAAAATGATATTTTAAGAACTACTAAACAAGCACTACCTCTATACTAATACTTTTTATTAAGGAAAAAACTCCACACATAATAAATATTCTCCAATATGCAGGCAACTATAATGTTAAGAGTGATTATTGAAATAGCATGTCACATAAGTGGTTAAGGATGTATTTACAGCCATTCAGACCTGGTTCACCCAGTTGCCAGGTTATGTTATCTCTCTATAATGGAGGTGATGGTATTGGGTCATTGTTATGAAGTGTCAATCAGATAAAGCATGGGGTGTGCTCAGTATGGGACCAGCACACAGCAGGTGTGTCACTATTATTATCAGTTTTATTATTATTATTGGACTGGCATTGTCATGCAGATTGGTTGAATATCAACTGTCAGCCAAAAGCTCACATTTATCTGGTTCTCCTCCTCTTGCCAAGCATCACTCATATAGTACCTTAGTTGCCCTTTGCAGGAACCTTGCGGGAAGTGAAACAGATATTATTATTACCCATTTTAAAAGGAAGCTGAGGTCCAGAGAAGCTAAATGATCTCACCCAAATTGCAGAGGAGGCGAACAGCGGCACAAGGGGTCAAACCTGAAACAGTTCAGCACCCTACAAAGGGTACTAGCTGGGGTCTTGCCTGCTCCTTGGACATGAAAGTGACTGAAGGCCCCTGCCAGGCGGAACCCTGCCTCCTCTCCTCAAGTTCCCATCCCTGGCCCCCCCAAGTCAAACCTCCTGCACCTAACAGAGGTACGATCCTCCCCTCTCCTCTCACCCCTGCCTCTGCATGTGCACGCACACACACACACAACTGCACCCTTTTTCTCTCCCTCACACTTTCTGCTCCTCCATTTCCCAAGATGCCCCTCCCTCTGAACTGATCCTTTCCCACAAAAATGCTGAAATATCATTTGATTAAGCAAAGCGCTTGACCCTCCACCGCCTCCACCCTGCTCAATAGGACCTAGAGACCAGTGCTCAGAGAAAGAACCCCCCCAACCTGTCTCTTGCCTCATTTATCTCAGAGTTGGGAAGATTTGCTCTGTTTGCCCAGCACAAAAATTTGTTCGATGGTGTGCTTAATTTTATTTTCTTCCTGAAATTCAAATAAAAAATAAATTTCACTAAAACCCTGGTTTCTGGGTTCTCTCAAAAAAAAACAGGGTGGTGGGGGGGATTGGGCAGCAAGGGCTCCTGGGTCAAACACAGCAGCAAGAAGCCCAAGTAGAGACATGGCTGCCCCTGTAGCCAGGCCAGACTGTCGCTCTGTGCCAGAATCCACCAGGCTCCCGAGTTTGCGTGACTTGTCTGGCCTCTGGAAGGATTTGAGGTTGTAATCCCTGCTCTGGCCATGTAACCCAACTGGCAGAGGTTTTACGTCAGTCTTCTTTCTTCCCTTCTCTAAGTGGAAAGACCCAGTTTTAGAGATTCATTTTCCACTGATGTAAATTATACTACCACCCCAAATTAGATAGCAGAAGCAGTTACATGCAGTTTGGTTTTCAACATATTTTCCACCCCAATGCAAAAATGTTATATGGCATATTTAGAATCTTTCCCCGTCTCACAGTAAAGGTTTTTTTTCATTACAACTGAAATTCCCATTATTCGACTACCTACCATGTGCTTTAAAATTTGGAGGTGATTCTAGCTGATTCCAGAACTGGAACTGAAGAAGCCTAACTTTCAGCAGTGTAGCCCCTAATGTCATCTGATTTAATGCTCATTAGTTGAATTACTCTTTAGTTCATTGTTTGAAGTTCAATGCACATTTTCAAAGGCAGTTAAGTTCCTCTTAAACCCTGACACCATTTTTTCTGCCTCTCCCACTTTGCAAATTAGCTGACCCTCAATTTCTTCCAAGGGCCCTTAGCACTGAACAAAGAGGAGGTGGTCCTCACTGTGTAAACTTTCTCTCTCACTGCACCAGTGACCAGCCACCTGATTTGTTTTCACCTAAGGAGTCCCCAGCAAGTGCCATCTGAAAGAGCAGAGAAAACCCTAGTGAGGTGCTTCGCAAAGTGTGGTCCTTGTAGCATCAGCTAGCATCACACATTTGGGAGCTTGTTAGAAATGCATACACTGAACCCTCGCCTAGACCTGTGGAATCCTAATTTGCATTTGAATAAAATCTCCAGTTGACTCATTGATAAATATTGGGTTGGCCAAAAAGTTTGTTTGGATTGTTCCATAAGGTGGAACATTTTGGCCAACCCAATAAAACCAGGTAATTTCTTTAGTTTTGGACCCTGAAGTAAATAAAATAGAGAGTGGCATGAGAGGGACTGGGAATAGAGTACAAAGATCAGCTGTTCTCAAATCTTTTGGTATCAGGATTCACCTACACTTTTAAAGAGTGCTGAGTTTTTTTTTATGTGGCTCATGTGCGTGTATGCTCAGACACTAAGGCATGTCCGACTCTTTGTGACACCATGGATTATATATAGCCCGCTAGGCTCCTCTGTCCATGGGATTTCCCAGGCAAGAATACTGGAGTGGGTTGCCGTTTCCTCCTCCAGGGGATCTTCTTGACCCAGAGATGGAGCCCACATCTCCTGCATTGCAGGTGGATCTTTACCACTGAGTCACCAGGGAAGTCTTAATGTGGGTTATATCTCTTAGCATTTGCCATATTAGAAACTAAAACTAAAACTATTTTTAAATATTGTAATTCATTTTAAAATAGTAGACATTACCTATTAACATATATTTTATTAAAGTAGCTGGAAGAGTGGCATAGTTTCATATGTTTGCTGGTCTCTTTAAATATTTTACCTTAAGAGAAGATGTCTGGATTTCATATCTGCTTCTGCATTCAGTCTTTTGCAACATCACGTGTCATGCGGACTTTGGAAAACTCCACTGCATATATGGGAAAGAAAGAGTGAAAAAGACAAATACCGCCCCCCACGTACTGTAACAAAGATAGTTTTGACTTTGCCTATCCAGCCCCCCGCCCCCCCACAACACAAACAGAGGGTCCGACCCAGACCACATTTAGAACTGGAGATGCAAAGTGATCTAGCAGTGGAGAAAGGCCTCCCAGTGGGGTGGCGTTTAAAAGCGCGCTCTCAATGATAAAGAGTCCTAAGGGGAAGACTTCACACTTTAAATAGCATAGAGATCGTGCAGTGAGGGTGTCAGTGCACTTCTGGCCCTGACTTGGTCCTAGAGTAGCTGCAAAAGTAATGACAGTTCCCTTATCCTCTCTGAACCTCAGTTTCCTCGTCTGTTGTATGAGGAGGGTGATCTCTAATGGGGTGGAGGGACCACCCCACCCTCCAAGCATCTGGGAGGTCCCAGCGGGAACATTAGCGCAACCCTCTCACTTGCCCAGCAGAGGGCGATGGAGACCATCCCCGACTGGATCACCTCCACCTCGGAGGCCCCTCACTGCCTTCACCACCCAGACAGAAGGTTCCCTCGTGATCGGGGCGGTTTCCTTGGCACCAGCTGGCACCAGGTATCTTGGGCAACCTGGGCTGTCCCCGGGGGATGACTGCGAGCCGCTAGAGCCCTTCACATTGCTCCAAACGTGGCCAGGTTGGGATGCTCGGATTCTCCCTAGAAGTCTGTCTGGGAAGAGCAGGGGGAAAGAACTGGTTTGGGCAAAGACACATTCCCCCCACCCACCCCACCGCCACGGGGCTGGTCGCTGAGGAGCCACCCAGGAGCTGTTGACTCCTCGCTGGGAGAATCGGGCGGGGTGGCCGGAAGGGAACAAGACGGAACACTGCGCCAGCTCTCCCCGGGGGGCTGCTTGCCTGCAGGCGCGGGGCCGCGCTTGCATCAGCGCTGCCAGGACCGGGGCAGGGGCCGCCCGCGACGTCAGCTGCCTTCCCAGAAGAATTCCACCGCCTGCGGCCAGGGGCCCGGCCTGTGTGGGGGCGGGGGCTTTTGGTTTCAGAGGATGACACCACTCTCTCGCTGCGTCTCCTCGCTCGCACTCTGTTGTCATGGAGACCACAGCATCCTGGCAGCCTTGGCAAGGCCAACCCGTCCTCGAGAAGTGACCCGGAGCTCGGCCCACTCAGGAAACCACTGGCTCTAGGAAGCCTGCCCTAGGAGATGGGGATGCGCGTCCCGAATTCTCCCCTGGGGGCGCCCTGTTGGGCCACCTTCCTAATTCCACAGGATTATCAAGATCTCAAAGCACTGTCGTCAAGGGTCTTAGAAACAACCCTAAAAAAAAAAAAAATCGAAGCCCAAAGAAGAACCCTAAAACAGCACGTACCAGACAGACCTTAGAATGAATTCTCTAAGATTTTGCTTTTTTCCTTACCTTTCCTTCCAGAGAGCATTTTCTTATGATTTTCTTCAAAAGATTCTCTGGCTACAGCTTCACTTTGAGTGAAGCAATGTTTGTTTTAATTCGCTTTGGCAAGCTTGTGCCACTTAGAATGTGCCAGGCAGAGAGAATAGGGGGTGATTCTACAAATAGTACTAGCCAGCGTGCCTTTAACACTTTCAACCACGCAGGGAGGTACTCAGTTAACCTTCCCTACAAGCATAGGAGGTAGGTCTTGTCCAATTCTAGAAAAGGGAACTCAGATTATCCAATGAATCCGAGATCAGCTTGGAAGCCAAATCAGATCTGAATCCTTAACGAGGGATTTTAACCATTACCAAGCAGCCTCTCAAACCATCAGTTAAAATGGTGGCTATGACCTTTAATATCTGGAATTAATGCACTGAGAGCATGCATTTAATTTTTGTGTGTAAATATATAACAACTGGGAAGGTCAGGACAAAAATAAACCTAAAGAATGAAGAATTCTATAATCATAATATAAATGCAGCAGCAGCTTTGTCCGACTCTGTGCGACCCCGTAGATGGCAGCCCACCAGGCTCCTCCGTCCCTGGGATTCTCCAGGCAAGAACACTGGAGTGGGTTGCCATTTCCTTCTCCAATAAATGCAGCTAACATTGGCTGAATACCCATTATGCCAGGAACCCTCTATAATCATTACTACATTTGATAGAACTCTTTAAAGTCAGTTCTGTTACTTGGGTCCCCACTTTGCAGACGGAAACTGAGGCACAAAGAAATGAAGTGACTTGTCCTTGTATAGCTGGTAGATTAATACTTAGTAATTAACAGAATTGTGTGCTGATCTAAGGTAGGCATTCGGTAAAATCACACTCTGCTTGGGAGAGAATGGAGGACAGAAAACACAAACACCTCAAGAAAACCTCATTCATTCAGATCATTTCCATCTAAGATATATTAAATTTGAAAACAGGCCAGGCTAGTGTTCCTTTTATTCCCCTGGGGGGAAAAAGCATTTCTAAGCAAGTAATATAAACACGCTGAGAATATTTCTGTGGGACATTTTAGAATTTAGAATGCACTTTGTACTCAGGCTCTAACTTCATCTTTACGACACTTCTGAGAAGTAGTCAGAACCAGTCACTTTAGTCCCAGGTTACAGGTGAACTGCAAGAGGCTTTGCAGAGAAAACTTAACTGTTAAAGAAAACAAGTAATCTTTAAGGTTGCAAAAGTAAACCACCTACAAGAGATAAAAAGTGGAAGCAATCCAAATGTCCATTAACAAATAGATGGATAGATAAAATGTAGTGTATACATACAATGGACTATTATTTAATCTTAAATAGGAATGAATGTCTGACACAGGCTATATCATGGGTGAACCCTGAGGACACTATGCTAAGTGATATAAACCAATCACAAAGGACAAATTGTGTGTGACTCCACTTAAAAGATGTATGGTAGACAAACTAATAGAGATACAAAGAAATAGAGGTTATCAGGGACTGAGTGCAGGAGGAAAAAGGGAGTTACTATTTCATGGGTACAGAGCTTTTGCTTGGAAGAGTGAACAAGTTCTAGAAATGGATGATGATGATAATGTACAACACTGTGAATATACTTACTGCCCTTGACGTGTATGCTTAAAAATGATCAAAATGGTCAACTTTGTATGTTTTATCACAATGAAAAAAGTTGTTTAAAAAGCGGAAACTGCCTTAGCACTCCCCATTCTTATGTGACCTTTTCTTTTCAGAAGGGAATTCTCACGTGTTTATTAAAGCAGAAGTGGCTTAAACCCAGACCCATGTCTTAGCTTCACAGGGGCTGCTGTCACCACTTGAAAGTAAGAAAACATCACACCTTTAAAAATAGCTCATAATCGTGCGTTTTTGCTAACTACAGGAGCCTGGTATTCCCCTCAGGTATTCCACATGAGCAAGAGCTGGCCCGGAAGGGGCAGAAGCAGGAGTGAGTCACTGGTTTGGCAGGTGAGGTCATCGTGGGGTGACCGTCTGCGTCAAGCAGGCTCCTCACCTCCCACTTCTCCCATCTTCTCCCCTCAGGGGCGGCCAGGTCACCAGCCAGCTTAGCTGGAAGTCAAGCTGCTCCAGTGTGATGTGCGCTAGGAGACATTCCTCTCTATGACTCAGTGATTCAACACCCCAGCAGATGGGCTCATAAAGCCTCTGGTAACCAAAGCCAGCTCCGGGGTCAAGACCCCAGACTGCCAAGTCACAGTCTATAAGTAAAAAAAGGAAGACGTACATCCTTGGGAAAGGAGAGGAAAGAGCTTGTTTTCTGTTTGGTGGAATGCTAACTATCTAAGAAATGGTGGAATGGTTCTATTTATCTTGATTATCCTGATTAAGACAACTTAGGAAAGTGGCGCACAGAAAGGGACAGTAAATATTTGCTGAATGATTCTTACTTTGGAGGATTCAACTGCAAAGACAATCCCAAACTACAAGTAGAAAAATAGATATCCTTATAATACTTACTTTCCACCAACCTTGATTTTCTCACAGGGGGCCCCAGAATGGGGGCTTGATATATTTCCCTGGCACTGACACAGGTTTCATGCAGACAATTATAGTATTAACACAATAAACATAATATTTAGGCAGGTAACTAGGTTATTAAGAAGTGGTAATACGAAGGGACTTTCTTGGACACATTTGTACACTCATCTAGCAACCATTAGCAGAGGTGCCATGTATGTATTTAAGGTGAAAGAGAGTGAGAAAGAGAAAGTTTTTGATTTATTTATTTTGCCTTTTTTCTCTTTCGTCTGTATGCTATTGAGTCAATCCAGTGTGGTTGATGGCACTTGGGTGTTAGCATCAGACAAGCCCTATATTAGTCAGTCAGAGACTCTTGGTTGAACTAGGTTCAAATCAGCTGGAAGGGGAGAAATTCAGGGGGTGACTTCAGGCACAGCTGTATCCAGGAGCCCAAGTGATACTGTTAGGGATCTGTTATTCTATCTCTCTCAACTCTGCCTTCATGGGCCTGTGAGGTGCCCAAGAATCTTCCCAGGAGCTCTGAGCTTACATTTGCCTGGTATATCTTCTCTCCCATCATAAATGTCTCACAGGCTGAGAACCTTACAGTCTGAGAAAGAGGTGGAAGCTGTTTCCATAATCAAAGGGAACGGTTGCTGGGCAGGTAAAAACAATGGGTGTCCACTCCCTGTGTGTAAATGTCTGCCTGTGGGAGAGAGGGGTTACAGCGCAGGTGCTGCTCTCCTGGGCTTGTCCATGAGTCAGCCCTGGCGGCGAAATGCGTGTGCTCTGGACTCAGCGGACCGGAGTCGAAACTGGCTCTTCACTAGCTGTGTGGTCTCCAGCAGCTCACTTTGCAGTAATCATGCTAATAACTACCATGTTTTGAAGGTGAGACATGCGCTAGGCATTCGGTCTATTAGCTCAGCGACTCAGCAGAGGAGTTAACTTTGCCCCATCTTACAGATGAGGAAGCTGAGGGCCGGAGACAAGAAGTGGTCTACCTGTGGTCACTAAGCTGGTAGTGGGCATTACAGCCAAGGGCACTCTGACTCCGCGTGGTCTCTCTGGGCCCGAGATGGAGGAAGAGAAGGAGGTGGAAGAAGAAGAGGAATAGGAATAATAAAATGCCAAAAACATATTACATATGCAGTAAATCTAGTTCTCTGCAGCTGTCCCCCCACCTCCTCTAGTTTTTTCTTACTTCCTTTCTCTTTTTCTTTTTTTTGATCCCGTATTAGGGTCCTAGATTTCCCCCTCCAAACACACATTTTTCCTTCCTTCTTTGACCCTCTCCCTTCCTTCCGTCCATTTTTCTTTTTAAAGTCCTCACCTGGTCCAGGGTGACATTTCTGCATCACCAAGGGGGCAGGATAGACACTGGGGCTTTCTTCATTTTTGCAACACTCACCACCCTACCTGTGTCCCCACCCCCAGCAGAACCCACAGCAGCACCTGGGCCTGGCCACAATCAGGCTCTAATTTCACTCAGGAAGCAGAAATCAAGGCAAATGGGATTCTTTCCACCCCCCACCTCAAGCCCGCGTGCTCACGTGCTCACTGATCTCTGCTTGAAAGCCCTACTGATTTGTTTAATCTGAATCCCCCCTCTGGCCAAGGTGGCACAGGTGCAGGGCATTTTCTCTCCCCGGGACCCTTGCCTGACCTCCCCCGACACCCCCTCCTGCTTGCCTGGGGAGCCCACTCAGAGGCCTGATGAAAGAGAAAGAAAGTAAGCACCCGGCAAGAGTGCCTTAGGCTTCTGCGATAAGCTCCCTTAATTTGGACTTGTCGTAACTAGAAATCAGGAGGAGTTGACACTCAGAACGGGGAGCTGGGCTCTACTCTGATCCTAGGCTAGGGCGGGGGTGGGGCTGCCCCCTGCACCCCACCCTTCTGGGCAGACTCAGGGGTGACATCTGGAAGATTGCGTTCTTGAGGAAGGGGGCGGGGGTGGGGTGGGACTTGGAAAACATTGAACCTTTAGCTCCTTAGTGACCAGGTCCTGTAATGTTCTGGCCTTAGGGGTAGGAAGTCTGCATAGGTGACCGAGCTGAGAGGGTTTTGTCCCACTCTCTGCAATCCCCGCACTCCCTCCTGAAGGCTCACCGAATGTGTATGAGAGCGTGTGAGTCATGTTGCATGCACCCATGTGCCGTTTGAGGGCCTCACCCCCTGCCCAAGCCCCTCTGGCCACTCCCGGTGGGTTCCACCCCGAGGCGGGCCCTGCAGTAAGATTGAAGGCCTCTGTTTGGGGGCCGCATGCTGGCAGCGCTAGTTCACCTAGAAGGGAGGCTCTTGCGAGCAGAGGGGTGATGTGTGCAGAAAGCGGGGCAAGTGTGGCAAAGCTCGTGCTCATGAAGTACCAGCCTGACCCCAGACACAGAGCACTCATCAACCCCCGTTTTGTAGATGGGGAAACTGGGAGTCCAGGAAGGAACCCGCTACCTGAGTGGTTTCATTTCATGGGCTTCAGTCACCCCGACAGGGCCAGGCACCTGGGCACCCTGAGTTCCTGACTCTGGGCTTCTCACACTTGAGTGTGCTTACGCGTCCCCTGGGGGAGCTTGTTAAGATGCAGAGTCTGATCCAGCATCTGAGAGCCTGACTTCTAACCTGCTCGCAGGTTTAGGGCCACGTGAAGAGCGAGGCCTCCGTTTTGGGCAGGCTTTCCGCAGAGCCTTCAACTCACAGCTCCAGCAGCATGGAGCGGAGGCCTAACGCTGGGCTCTCCAGCTTGAGATGTGCTGTGAGTATAAAATATCCACCCGGTTTTGCAGGCATAGAATAAAATGATGTACAACATCTCTTGAATAACTGTTTCTCTTCATTACATGTCAAAATAATATGATGCTAGCTATCCTGGGTAAAAGGAAAGCTATTTTAAAATTTATTTCACCTGCATCTCTTTAGGTTTTTAGTATGAGTACTAGAAAATTTTACATTATGCCTGGGATTGTGTTATATTTTCACCAAACAGCTCCTCTCTAGATCTCCGAACCAGGCAGGGGTGATTTTGCCTGCCTTCTCAGCCCCCCACCCCAGGGAATATTTGGCAATGTCTGGAGATAGGCTTGGTTGTCATACCTGGAGGGTGGGAGAGGGGGGAATGGGGAGGCAGGGGTGGCTGCTGGCATCCGATGAGCAGAGGCCAGGGATGTTGCTGAATATCCCACAGTGCACAGTCCAACCCCTTACAACCAAGACTTGTCCAGCCCCAAATGCCCATAGTGCCAAGATTGGGAAATCTGGTTTCGAGTCATCCCTGGTGTCTCCGAAATGATTTATTTTGACTTATACATCGCCTTTTTCCCCTCTACCAGCGTATGAGTCTAATGAAATCAGGGACGTCACCTGCCGGAGTCTTCGGGACCAGCGCCTGGCATGAGGTAGGAACGGCGTCCTATAATCTGCATTCATATTAATACAGCATATTAATAACACAACGTCTCTCTAAGCAGCTGAGCCAAACAAGTGGTTTGAATTCATCCATGGAAGTGAACACAGGCCCACCAGCCAGGGATGGGCCTCAGAAGGCAGTGAGACCGCTCTGCCCTGAAATCACACTAGGACGCGCATACTCTAGACGTCTTAGCTGGCTGGCACTGTTATTTGGCTGAGTGCATAGTCATCAATTGATCGGTGGCAGGTACTAACCCTGGGAGCAGAGGTAGGAATTGTCTGTGCAAGGTTGCCGCCCCACCCTGGCAGGCCTTTCACAGCACAGGCTGCTTTGGTTTCCAGTGACTTTATTTACTACCCAGTGGTTTCAAAGGCCTGACTCAGGCCGTCTGATTGGTTGCCTTTTCTTAGTTGCCGAGCTTGTGGAAGCCCAGACCCAGGATTTTTGAGGAAGAGTCATCTCCCAGCTGTCTCCCTTTGCAAGAGGCTGGTGGGTGGGGAGGGTGAGGCAAAAAAGAAGAAAAAAAAAAAAAAAACTCGGGTCCACCCAGGGCGTGCAAGGGAACAGAATCAGGACAGATTAATTTCTCTTGTTCAGATAACTCTTTAATCTTCGATGTAAAGTCTTGCAAGCTGGTTCTGGACCTTCTCCCTTTCTCACTTGTCACTCCCTGGGGTGGGGCCCAGTCCTGGTGGAAGCTGGGAGTCCAGGCTTGGCCCCAGAGGTGGGCTGTGTGATCCTGGGGGAGTGAGGCCAGCATTCTGGGCCTCTGTTTTCTCCCCTCTAAGAGGGCGGAGGGGAGAGAGGAGCGTGAGTTGTGTGGTCTTTAGATCTTTCAATGCTTCCGTGTAGTCTGCAAGAAAAAGCCCCAGCCTCTTAGCACAGCCTGGCTTTACTATTATCTTCCTGCCTCTCGACCTGCAATCCAATTTCTTGCCTCATGTGGTGGGAAATACATCCCAAGCTTTGGCCTAGGTGACCTGCCTTTGGCTTTGTCAGTGCGCCTTGCTGTCTCTTATTTTCTGGTCTTGGCATGTGTCGTTCTGCCCTTCTGTGGAGTGTTCTAGCGTAGAGCTTCAAAACATGCTTGGTGGATCCCATGGCTCAGGCTGTGTGCCCTTGGGGAAGTTTCTTACCCACTCTGTGCCTCTGTCGCCTCTTTTGGCCAATGAAGATAACACTGGCACTTGATTTCATTGTGCCCGTTAAATGAGCTAATGCTTGTTAACAACACTGCCCCAGACCTAGAAAGCAACAAAGAAAACAGTCCCTGCTGCCATTTGTATTACGTCTAGAACCTGTTCTCACTCATGTCTCTGGAATCGACTCATTTGTCACCCTCTTCAGGGAGCCTTCCTTGATTGCCCACCTGTCAGCTGAGGTGGCTGCCCTTTCTGGGTGTTCTGACTCACTCTGGCCTCAGCAGTGTCTCCACCCTATCACCTGGGTGGTAACTCCTATTTGTTTGGCTTGCTCCCCTCCAAACACTGTCAATTCCTCTCATTGAGGTTGGAAACAGATCACCTGCTGGCCTAAGACACAGGTGTGCATGAGCTGGTGTAGAGGGACTCTGGAAAGATTGTCACACGATGCTGACCTTTGAAAAGAGGGTGATTCTCTAAAAAATTACATCTAGGAGAAGCATCTAAGAAAGCTCCTTTAAAAAATAAGACGATTTTCACACAAAAACCTGGATTGCCTTTGGATGATCAGAAACGCTGCTGAGACAGTCACTGACATTGCCTACACCGGCAGGAATGTCATTTTTCAGGCAGGCACCTGCAGGCCTGACCCACCCTGATCAGCTCACACACTCTGCCCCAGAAATAAGGTGGTGATACAAGCCTATCATCTAAATTAGGAAACTTTGGGGAGTAAACGGGGGTGCTATTTTTAACCACAAATGAGGTAGACAGCCCAGGGGCAATCAATGGTCCACACCCCTTCACCGCAGGGGAGGGGTCCTGGCACCCTTGCCTCTCACAGCACACATTTCCTGCCCTGGAAATGCCCAGTAAGTCACAGTAAACACAACTAGCATTTCTGGAGGGGTTGTTTCACATGTTCACTCATGCAGGCCTCCTCAGAACCATCTGAGGTGGGGACGACGAGGCAGGATGTGTTAGTAACCTGTCTCACCCGCACAGGTGGCAAGGGGGAACCCAGGCTGTCTGAGTCTAGAAGCCTGTGTGTTGGCTAAATCAACAATCTCCCGTTAAGAGTCGTCCCAGCTCTGAAAGTCTGTGATTCTTGGTTGTTTTTTTTTTTTTTTTTAATCTTTATGGATTTATTTGGCTGTGTCAGATCTTAGTTGCAGATCTCTGATCTTGGTTGTGGTATGCGGTATCTTTAGTGGCGTCATGTGGGATCTAGTTTCCCGACCAGGGATCAAACCTGGGCTCTCTGTATTGGGAATGTTTATTAAAAAAATCTGTGGTTCTTTTCCTTTCCTTTCCTTTCCCTTTGTCTTCTCCTTCCTCTCCTAAGTCTCTCCCTCGTCTTCTCTTGTTCTTCTTTCTCTGACTTGTTTCTTTCTCTCTCTCCCTTCTGACTCCCACCCACCCCTCACTGTCTGTCACACTACCTCTTGCTGGTTCTCCATCTCTCCATCTTTGTGTATCTCCATGGCTTGCTTTTGAACTGTCTGTCTTTCTCTTAGTCTTGCTAGGCTCTCTCATTGTGGACAGAGGTACAAAGGCCCCCACTGTGAGATCAGAATCCAACGGCTGGGCCGCCCCCTTCACACCCCAGCTCCGGCCTCTGTTATGGTGCCGACAACCGACTGGACAATTTGATGGTTTTCAGTGGACATGCCTGCGATAGAGAAGCGGACCTGGGTTCAGCCTTCCGTTACAGGAGATGGACAATAGGGAGGGTTAATGGTACGTCTTTGTGTTTGGCCAGAGGACAGTAACTGAAGCACATTGGTCACAATAAGTCATGCCTCTAATTGGATGATGATCACCCCACATGAAATAAGTGTCTTTTGAAAGGAGAAGGTGGTCTGGGAATATTGTTTTGAAGGCAAGGAAGAGGGCAACTGTTTCTTTAAAAAGGACGGGAGAGAGTGATGCTCCTCCCAAGCAAAGTGGGTGAAGAACTGTGGGGAAAGCACAGCGGAAGGGGAGAGAGAGGAGAAGGGAAACTGAACAGGGGCCTTGGCAGCCCCAGGAGGAGGTGCTGAGAAAGGGGCCCAGAAGGGAAGGGGTGACCGATTTTTCAACATTCCCAGTGAGACTTCAGCAGCTTTAGGCTTAGGCAGCCACTTGGTTGGCTGTGCTCAAAGGATCGTGCCTTTATTGAGGAGAGCAGGAGGGGGCGACCTGGAGAGAATCGCAGATGCCAGACTTGATTCCCAGCCTGGGCCTCACCCTTTTTTCACCTTGGTTTCCAAGTGGGTGTTCCGGCCACTGGAGGGGAAGTGTTCAGACAGAGTTGGCTGGTGGCGGTGAGTCAGGGCCCCACCCAGGTCCCTGGCAGCCCCAGGGGGCCTCTTGCCTACAGGCCTGGCAGCAGCTGCTGGGTGTTATCAGGAGCCTGACAGGCCATGCAGATTCCCTCCAGATGACCTGTGGCCACGGAGTCCAGCTCCAGAGCCCTGTGGTTCTGCTGGCTCCATTTGATCTGGCCATCTGCTGAGGGTTTGCAATTTCAAGGTCAACAGTGCAAGGGGAGAAAGTCTTGTGGGGCGATAGGCCTAGCTGGAAAGGACTGTCACCTAACAGTTTATTACCCACCGCCCTTCAGTCATGAGCTCTGAGAGGGCGGGAGTCCTTTTGTGGACCCCACTGCATCCCCAGCGCTTGACACAAAGGCTCGGATCCAGTAGGTGCTCTGTAACGGAATGAATTAGCTATGCCTTCAGATCTCCCTGCTGCCCCTGACTGACTGTGTGATCCTGCCCAAGTCCCTTAACCTGTCTGAGCTGCCACTTCTGTCATCAGTATGATGGGGTAAAGCCAGTAAAAGTATAAACTCGGGGCATCATCGCCCTCCTGAAATAAGGTAGCCGTCTGGGGGTGGAGGGGGGGACATCCAGTCTGTAGCTGTTGCTCAGATATGGGGGGAAATGCGCTTGGAGGAGATGCTTTCATGTTCGGAAAGTCTGCAGCTTCTGTGGCGGGTAGTTCCAGGTGCATCTTACAGATGTTACTTTTTAGGAAGACGATGTGGTTATGTGGTTAAGGGTGCTTGTTCTGGAGGTGCCATACCTGGCTTCAAATCCTGCCTCCACCCCTGACTTCCTGTGTGGTCCTGGGCAAGTCACTTGGCCTCTCTGAGTTTATTTTTCTGTGTGTAAAACAGAGTGGTCCTGAGGTTTCGAGGAGCTCCATCCCAGGCTGACCCTGGCACAGAGGAAACCCTCAATGTATGTAAACTGTGATCACTAGTTTCCATCCCTCAACGCCTTGAAGCAGACAGGACTCTCCCCAGGGTGCAAAAGAGGAAACCAGAGCCGGCCAGGTGGGGAGGCGCGCCTGTCGGCAGAACCCTAACTAGATACCCCCCTGCTCCCGAGGCCCACCACAGTTGCCAGAAATAAGGTGACGTATGGCCACCCCTGCCTCCACCCGCTGCCCCGGGGGAGAAGTGAAACACGAACCGACCGGGGTAAGAAAGAGGAGAAGGAACAAGCTGAGGTGCGGACTGGCCAGCGGCCCCGGGTCCTGCCAGAAGGACAGTCTGGGGCAAGGTCAAGTCCAGGTCGGTGAGAGGGTGGAGGCAGTGGGAGGATTGTGTGACAAGAGGGGTCTGGTGGCTGAGCTGGCCGGCGGTGAGGGGTGAAGCGCTGGTCCCAAGAATGCGGAAGGAAGCCCTTTTATCAGCATTCACAAGAACAGAGAGGGAAGTTGTTTGCATCTGGCCAGATACCTCAGCTGTGACCTCCTGTCTCTAAGGAGAGGGTCCCTGCAAGCGCTGCTTTCAAAACTCTCTTGGGAGAAAACTCATGGCCCCGATTCTTAGAAATTGCCCTCATCCCAACGCAATAAACAACTTAGCGGCTTTCTGACTTTCTGACCAGCAGCCAACCAGGGCTTGACCTTCCTCCTGGTAGACCTTCAGCCTCTGAGTTGGCATGCCTATGCTTTCACCCTACCCATTTTACAGATGAGAAAACTAAGGCTTAAACCTGGCCTCGGGTCCTAGCACTGCCATTACTAGCTCTTGGGTCCCAGTGGTTCACCAGTTGGGCCTGGTTTCCCATTCGTAAAAGGCCTTTCCCATTCATTTAGGCCTTATCTTCCTTTCTGTCCTTCCGCCCCTCCTGAGCAAAGGGTGTGGAATTCTAAGACAAAAAGTCACCTGATCAAGTGGTGTGGATTAGCCAACAACCCAACCCTGAGGTCAGCCTCTGGAAGCAATTTAAGATGGCCCGGGGATCTGAGACTCCACACCCCCACAAGCAAGCAGAAGTATTCCCTCCCACACGAGGCTGCCTCCCTTCCTGAGCAGTTCTGCTCTGATTTCGTGTGTGAAGCAGCTGTGCTTTCTGCAGTGCTCCAATGCCAAGCTCGTCGTAAGTCTTAGACCCGGCAGGATCCTCCGTCAGGGATCGCTGTCCCAGCCTGTAATGAGCACCTTCCATGGGCCAGGCTGCACTCAACAGTAACCACCTCTCCCCTCGTGCAACAACCCTCAATGAGGCAAACTCTCCTTATACCCATATTGCACCCATGGAAAGCTGGGGCTCACAGAGGCACCTTGTCCAGGGTCATGCAAAAGCAGAGATCCCAATCCACTCTAAATGACTCCTCTGGATAGAGCTGCTCCACTTAAATCAACACCCGAGTGATCGGATTAAGTGTCATTTTCCTTCTTTTTTAATTAAAAACATTTTCCCCCTGTAATGAATATGGATTGCTTGGTGTTTTGAAAGGGAGTAGCCCATGGAAGCATTTACAGATAATTTGCTGTGTCATCTGGAATTTGATTTAAGCTAATCCAGTTTGGGGAGGGCTATAAATAAAACAAAATTGTCCATGAACTGATTGTTCTAGAAGCTGAGTTGAGGTTCTCTAGACTGTCCTCTCGCATTGTGAACGTGTTTGAAAATGTCCATGATCAGATAAAAATCTAGTTTAATGCTTGCAAAGTAGTGAATTCGGGATAAATGAACTGGCCTGGGACGGGCTGTGTGCTCAGAGGCAGGGGGGCACGTTGCCTGCCCCACAGCTGAAAGCATTTTAAGGTCACTTGGAGAAGGCATTCATTACAGCCTCCTGGGTCTGCCCTCCTTGGACCACAAGGTCCCTCTTTGCATCCAAGAGAACAGTCTGCCCCAAATGGGCAGCCGAGTGAAGATGGCTGCGGGGTTCCCGCAGCCACACTGTGGTTTTATGATGAAATTTGGCACCGAATGTGGTTCACGTTCAGCCAGTCAGGAGATTTGAGGAATCTTTTATAAATGTTACCAGCAAAGGCACAGTGGCTGCCTGTGTCCGGGGCCACCCAGAAAATTGGAGAAGATGAGACCTCTGACGTTCACTTGATGGCCACATGTCTAGAAGTAGCCCCTCTCTGCATATTCCCGGGGGCTCAGTGCTTCTACCTTTGTCCACTGTTGCCCTGGGAGCTCCACTTTCCTGCGAGATTCCCCCTGAAACAAGGAGACCTTCTCTGTTGACAGCCTTTACTGTCTGCATCTGTTCCTTTCTCAGACAAGTGGCATCAGCTCTCCATTGGCCTTCATTATATTGAGCAAGTGTCATTTATTTATTCAATAATGATTTCTTGAACACCAACTATATGTACTGGGGTTACAGCATAGAGCAAATAGATAGCATGACGGGCATGTGCTGCACATAATGCACATGGTACCCATGCTCCAAGAGCTTCTAATTTCGCCGGGGAGGAAGGCAGTCATCTGCTGTTAATACTGCTAATCATTTCATTACAGTTCTGACAAGTGTTTTGGAGAGGCTTTGGGGCTTTGAGGGCAGATGAGAAAGAACATGATCTGATTACATGGGAGCATTCAGGATTCAAAAAAGGCTGTTTGGAGAGAATCATGTCTAAACTGAGATCTGGAGATTGGAGCTATTTGATGTCCAAACAGAGAAAGGGAATTATTCCGGACAGAGGGGAACAGTGTGTTCAAAGGCCAGGCAAGCATGACTTGATGAAGGAAATGGAGGGACAGTGTACGGTCTGTGGAGTATGTGAGTACGAGGGGAAAGGAGATGGTGGTAGATTATGAAGGGTAGGTCAAGGATGATAGAGAACTCATGAGAATGTGCCTTTGAGCAGGGGAGGTGATGTTGTCCTTTTGAACCTAAAACGATCACTCTGGTTACTGTGGGGCGCTGAGTTGATCAGAGCAGGGAAAATGCAAAAGCTGCAGGCCTGGGCCAGCTCATGTGTCACATTTGTGAGAATTAGGAGAAAGTATCCACCCCCGCCCCCCACCCCCAGGAAAGACACAGGTCTATAGACACGTGCTTACAGAATGGAACCTGGTCTGAATTTCGGTGCCCACTAGCTCTGAGTCAGAACGCTTGTGCAGTGAACGACCTGTGCAAATGTATACAATGGCCATGGATGGACTCTGAGAACAGAGAAATCAGAAGACGGTAGAACATTTGCTGACAAATCTGCCTCGTCCTCTTCAAGCACCTTGAATTCTGAGTTCTTGAGCTCAAAATTTGTGTTTGTAACCCCAGTGCACACAGAAGATGCTACAAATGTTTGCTGAATGAATTCCTCTTTGGCCTTTTTTTTTTTTTCCTTTAGACTTTCTGTCATCTTGTTCTCTTCTTCTAAATTCGTAGTGGCTTCCTGTTCACACACACCTGCTGGGTGTTAGGAGGCACTGTTAGGCACTTGACCTTTTTAGTCCTCTAAACATCTTCTCCTCTGTCCACTTGACAGAGACCAGGCCAGGGTCACATGGCTAGGGAAGGTGAACAGGGATCTTTCTAAATCCTTGACAGGCTTCTTATGCTGGGTATGAATCTATCAAGTCTTGTGGGCGGGTGGGAGCAGGGGGTGGTCGCATGCCTTCTGGTAAGGAGTCTTATGGTTGAATCTCTAAACCTTGAATCTTAGAATGTCAGAGTTGAAAGGGACCCCTTGGGGGCCTCGTGTTACGGATGGGCCCCCGAGGCCCCAGAGAAGGACTGGAAATTGTTCAAATGTCATTGAGTTAAGTCAGAGCCAGAGCAGAACTAGCAACCAGGTTCCTTAACAGGTTTGGAAGAAAAAGATAGACATCAGAAGTGGAGATTAGAAGAGAGCGACCGAGGGAGGGATCACTCTCTAGGGATCGTATCTGACTGTGATGGGTATCAGTGAGGCAGCCTGGGGTTAGCTCAGGACAACAGAGTCCTAGGTGACTGTGTGAAAGAGAAGAACAGGCAGAGGAAACAGAGCTTCCTCAAGGACTGAAGCAGGTCTCTAAATTGGAATTCATTTGGATCCAGCCGGACCATAGACGTTCTTTTTAAAGTTTTTTTCTTTGAATTTTTTCTAAATTGGAGGATAATTGTTTTACACTGTTGCATTAGTTTCTGCTGCATGGCAACGTGAATCAGCCATAAGTATACATATATCTCCTCCCTCCCACCCCCACATCCCACCCCTCTAGGTCATCACAGAGCACCGAGCTGAAATGTTTTATTGTCGTATATCATTGCTTTATGGCGTTGTGTTTAGCTTCTGCGGCACAGCAAAATGAGTCATTTATGGTGGGGGGGTAGGGGTGGGGTGGTAGGAATTGGGTGATTGGGATTGACATATATACACTACTAAACACAAAACGGATAACTAATGAGACCCTGCGGGCCACAGACTTTTCAGACACAAAGCTGACTTTCGTGTTCCGGGCTGATGGCCAGGACAGTGTTCACTGTCACCAAGCCGCTGTGAACGGCCACCAGGAGAGGTCAGAGAGAAGGCCTGGTTCCTCTCCCTGGGGCCTGCGGCCCAGGTGCCCTCTGAGGGCCCCACTCCAGTTCCCAGTTGGTGCGGGCTTGGGGTTTTCCTGCCTCTGGGTCTGTATCACAGCCCCTCTTATGTCACATTGCTTCAGGTCCCACTAAGCATTGCTCTGAGCTGGAAAATCCCTCGGAGCCCGCCTAGCAGCCCATGATCGTAGCAGCAGGAAACTGTGACAGCGAGGCTCCCAGGGTATGAGGTTTGTTCTTGGTGTGTGGTTGGGAGGGTGGGGCGGTGTAGGGGTGGAGTGGCATGGGATGTCAGGAGAGAACAGAGAAATCCCCAAAGAAGGAACCCCTCAGGCAGTTTCCGGCCAGTTTTCTTTTCTGAAGCGGCCTTTGCTTCCAGGCCCAGGTCTGTCTCTCTGTATTGGGTCTTCATGGAGCCTCTTGGGGAACATCTCAGGATTCTGAGTCCAGCACCTCAATTCAGGGACCGCAACTTCTGTGGTTTAGTAGTAGTAGCAATGGTAAAAATGTAAGTAATAGTTGTCGTTAATCAAGTCTTTCGTAGATGGCAAATTTGGTATGCAGTAGGGTACCCAGCACACAGTAAGCCCTTAATTGATCGTAATTTTATTTTTTGTTTTTACAATTTTTATTTCATTTTGGAGTATAGCTGGCAACCCACTCCAGTATTCTTGCCTGGAGAATTCACACGGACAGAGGAGCCTGGCGGGTTATAGCCTATGGGTTTGCAAAGAGTCAGAAATGACTGAGCGACTAAGCATACACGCACATAGCTGATTAACCATATTGGAATATAGTTGATTAACAATGTGTTAGTTACAGGCATACAGCAAAGTGATTCAGCTATACATATACCTGTATCTGTTCTTCTTCAAATTCTTTTTCCACTTCTTAGGTTATTACAGAATATTGAGCAGAGTTCCCTGTGTGTATATGTCCACCCCAAACTCCCAATCTATCCCTTCCCACGAATGGCAGCTTTACTCTAGCACATCCACCTGAAGAAGCAGGTATGAGTCTCATTTTACAGATGGGAAAACTGAGGCTCGAGACCACGAGTCACTTTCCCAGAGTCCTTGAGTTACTCGTTCACCCACTGACTTCCTGGGTCCCCGCTGTGTAGTGGCCACTGTCCTGGGGGCGGCAGAGGGAGCTCGGAGCACGGTCCCCGCCTGCCACTTACAGGTAGCCCTTCTTGAGGAGGAGTCCCGCTGTGAGCGGATAAGTGCCTCAGCAAGGACAGTGCCTGCAGGCTGGGGTCGGGAGCACACAGGGCAAGGAGATGCAGAGTCAGTGGGTGGGGGTAGAGTGGTGGTTTTTGGCTGTGCCACATGGCTTGCAGTATATTAGTTCCCTCATCAGGGATGGAACACAGGGCCCCACGGTGAAAGCGCTGAGTCCTAACTATTAGAAAGCCAGGAAAGCAGGCGGGCCTGGGTCACAGCGGCTTTCCAGACCCAAAGGAAAGAAATGGAGGCATGAGGGGTCTCAGTGGAAAAGGCTGGATTTTAATCTGTAAATTCAGCCTGGGCTCTGCCCTCTTCACCCCAGCCTTGATTCTGACCTAGACTCCGGTAGAGGGAGGCTGGCCGGGACCCCTCTGTGCTCCTGACATGTCATAGGACAGGCAGAGCTCATTTTTCAGCTCCACGGCCTGTTGGCCTGTGGCTTCCCCAGTGAACAACAGGAACAGACCCTGGGGGATCGGACAATCAGCCCTGAGGGAGGAGGCCCATTTTAGCCCAGGACTCTGCCTTGCCAGCTGCCCCCAGACTTCTGGGTCCCCTCCCTTCCTCCACTCACAGTTCCCTTATCATCGAGTCAGCACCAGCCTCACTTGAGCTCAGACCCCACTGTCAGAACCAGTGGGATGGAGAACAAGTCATTTAGTTGCCCTCTGAGCCCCTCTTCCCTCACCTATGAAATGGGCCAAAACCTGTCTGCTCTCCTCGGGCTGTGAGTGAACATTAAACCTGATGGGAGTGCTGTTAATGAACTCAGAGCCTGCTCTGGACCAAGGGTGCATGCATTGCTTTTTGTGCAGGAGTTGACTTGTGAACAACATGGAGCAGTGATGGTTATCGGGCCAGCTTTGAGAGCACGTGGCCCATGAAGTCATGCAGAGCCACTACACGCTTCCAAGGACCCCACACTTGGTTTTATACTCAGTCATTGCTGTCTGCAAATTCTTGATACTTTTTCAGTTTAGGGCCCTGCGATTTCATTTTGCATGGGGCTCTGCAAATGATGCAGCTGGTCTTGATTATTATATATTCATTCATACATTCAAGGTAGATTTATGGAGCCAGGCATGGCATATGGCCCTGGAGAGAGGGGAGTGAACAAAACAGAATTCCTCGCCTCCATGGAGTTTACTTTGCATTACTTGGTTCAGAGAGGGTAAGTTATTTGCTCAATGTCACACAGTGAATAAGGGGGTGCCCAACATCCAAATCAGAGCTCTTAACCACAGTACCATCTCCCTTTCAGCCTAAAGCTGGAAAGTGTTTAACAGGACACCAACCCCAGAAATAACCATATGGTTCTAAGTGCTTTAGGTGTGTTAATGCATTACAGAAGCTTGTTTTAGGGTGAAGAAAATGGAGATCAGAGAGGTTAGGTAACTGGCCTAGTCACACCACTGGTAAGGAGCAGAGCCAAGACAAGGAGCCCAAGCAGATTGGCTGAGAGCCGTCCTCTTAGCCGCTCCAGCATACTGCTTTTTGAAGTCATCACTCAGGAAACGGTGGCTTGTTATAATTATTTTAATCACCACCGTTTTCGTTTTCATCTCCAGAGACCCCATGCAAGTGTGAGGCTTGACCCACATCACTTTGTGTGAAATGAGAGGATTAACAAATGAATGAGCAGATTGCTTTTTACCCATGGGGTAACCTCAATTGCTGCCCGCCTCCACTCACCAGGCTTCCACATGACTTCTCACTGAGACCCTGAAATGTGGCCTTTGCGACCTTGCTTTCAGCCAGTGATGAAAGCTCTCCATGTCCAGGATGTTGAAAATAGGGTCGCGTCTTCCAGTAAACAGACTGGGCTGAAAGGAGAGGATGCTGTGGGGAGCAGTGGTTCACAGCGATGGTTATCGCTGAGTACAAGCTTTCCTTTTCCTTCCTACATGAAAATAGGGCTTGTCCTAGGGGTCCCGTCCCCTCAAGCCTGTCACTGTTTAGAGGGTCTCATCCCCCACCAAGATTTGAGGAATTGATCCATCTGGCAGGCCTTGAGCATGGAGTGGTTTCTGAGACTGTGTAGACTTGCCACTCTACCTCACTGACGTGTGACAGGCACAGTCATTCATTCATTACTCAATAAGTACTTACTGAGTACCTGCTATGTGTCAGGTACTCTTGTAAGAACTGGGGATATAGCAGAGAATAAAGCAGGCAAAAACCCCTGCCCTCAGGGAGCTTACATTCTAGTCCAAGATATTTCTAGCTGGGACTTCTTTGGATTGTATGGAAGATGACATGAATTTTTCCTTCTTGGTCACTAGAATTCTTTCAATCTTATGAATATTATCAAGTTTTACCTAGGACACAGTTAGGGTGCTTTTTATTTCAGGTGGAAGAGTAAATTTGGTGCCTCCTACTCCATTTTGGCCAGAATCAGTTTTTCTTTACAAGAAAACCAGTAGGCCTGGGAGGAGCAAGACTTAAAAAGTTCATTTGTTGTTTATGCCTTCATGTGAATGAGTTTATGGGCTCCTGTCTGAAGCATTATGGTTATGTGAGGTGAAGAACTGAACAACTGAAGTAGAATATAGGACTTAGAAGATAAACCCAGAAGTGCTCATAGAGTCATCATTTCATTTGAATTCATCACATCTTACAAATCTGCCAGCAAGTCAGGAGCTTCTGTTCTCACTTGACAATGAGGAAGGTGGAGCTGGGAAAGCTGAAATGACTAGCTCAGCACACAGCTAGTTAAGACTCAGAGCTACTGACTTCTGCCCTCAAGCTCCTCTTAACACCCTGTGGGTCAGGGGTCACTGTGTGTTGTGGGGGAGAAGGCAGAGGACATCTATGATCCCTTATGCTTGGGCTGATTTGGCTGTTTCTCACGACTTCAGCCTCAGCTTCCCTGGAACTCAAGTCAGCACAGCTCTTGTTCCCTGAGCAGTAGCTACAGCTTAGAAAGAACAGTGGGACAGAGTATCAACTCCATGAGGGCAGGGGCCACATCTGTTTGGGTTACCCCTGAGGTCCCTGTGCCTGGAGCAGCACCTGACCCCTAGTACATTTTCAATGATTATTTGTACAATAACAGAACATGGAGGAATGGATCTGCGGAGTAAACAGTAATATCTCAATTGCATTACCAGTAAAAATGAAGACAGTACTTTCTGCCTTTTGATGCTGTTTTGATTTTGTTGATGCATTGTATGCTTCCTGAGGGCAGGGGTTTTTTTCCTATTTCACTTATGCACTATGATACCCTCAGCATCTATTAAAACAGTGCAGTCTCAGAGTAGTGAACAGATGAAAGTCAAACATCTAGTTTTCCGTGAATGGGTAGCATCAGGGTGAAAAGTAAGCGATTTGAAGCCAGAGCTGAGTTGGACTTCTGGCTCTGCCACGTCTATGACCTGGAGGACGTCACTGAGCCTCAGTTTCCCTAGTACTTATGCTAAGGGGTGTCATTGTTTCTGCATCCAGATGTCCTGAGCATTAAGTGAGGTTGTGCAAACAAAGTTCTTGGAATAGTTCTAGGAACAAAGAAAAGGCTCCAAAGTTTTAAAAGTTTTTGTGTGTCTGAGTGTGAAGTGAAGTGTTACTTGCTCAGTCGTGTCTGATTCTTTGCGACCCCGTGAACTGCAGCCTGCCAGGCTCCTCTATCCATGGGGATTCTCCAGGCAAGAATACTGGAGCGTTGCCATTCCTTCTCCAAGAGATCTTTCCGACCCAGGGATCTAACCCGGGTCACTGGCACTGCAGGCAGATTCTTTAGTCTGATTCTTTACTGCCTGAGCCACCAGGGAAACCTAAGAGTGAGGGTTCATTTTAAAAAAATACTTGAAAATTCTTTAAAATCGAAAAATATAGTTGACATATAATCATTTGTTAGTTTCATGTGTTTTTTATAAAGATTTGACATTCTCATGCTTTCTGAAATGATCATGATGAGTCTAGTAACTATCTGTCCTCATGCAAAGTTATTACAACATCACTGATCCTATTTCTTATGTTGCATATTAAATCTCTATGATTTATTTTAAACTTTATTTTATATTGGAATATAATCGATTAATAATGTTGTAACCATTTCAGGTGGACAGCAAAGGGACTTAGCCATACATATACAAGTGTCCATTCTCCCCCTAAACTCCCCTCCCACCCAGACTGCTTCGTAACATTCAGCAGAGTTCCCAACTATCCCTTCCTTCCATCCTTCCCCTCTGGCAATCGTAAGTTCATTCTCTAACTCTGTGAGTCTGTTTATGTTTTGTAGACAAGCTCATTTGTGTCATTTCTGTTTAGATTCTACCTGTAAGGACTGCACATGACTGACTTACTATATAACTGGAGGTTTGTAGCTCTTTAATCCCCTTCACCTATTTCCCCTACCTCCACCCCTCCCTTCAGGCCATCACTTGTTTGTTCTTGGTATCTATGAGTCTATTTTTGAGGGTGCAGTTTTTTAAGGGCCATTTTCTCCAGAGGACTTTTATCCCTGGTGGTTTAGTTGCTAAGTCGTGTCCGACTCTTGTGACCCCATGGACTGTACCCTGACAGGTTCCTCTGTCCATGGGATTTTCCTGGCAAGAATACTGGAGTGGGTTGCCATTTCCTTCTCTAGAGGATCTCCCCAAACCAGGAATCGAACCCGGGTCTCCTGCGTTGCAGGCAGATTCTTAACCAAGTGAGCTACAAGGGAAGCCCTAGCCCTGGATATCCCCCCAAAGAGCCTAGAGGTTGTTCTCCTGAAAGGTGAGACTGCGTGGAAAATAAATTCCTATCAAATCTCCGTGGACGACGCCAGGACTCCTGAAGCCTTCAGGGCAGCTCCCTGTTGCCGGCTATCTTGCGCCGTCTGGATCCTGATGCAGCTGGATTCACCGCGGGGTCACTGAGCTCTGCTGGGCCGCCCTAGTCATCTGCAGCCCTTTGAAGTTAGGCTGTGTCTTTTCTTGTCTCATGGTTGATGGGGCCTCAGAGCGCACAGCAGGCCATTCCGCACCAGGGTGCAGTGGGTGCTTGTGAGATCTCCAGCAGAGATAGGGAGTGAAATCTAGTTCTCCAACAAAGGCAGCTGCAGATAAAGTGCACCCCGGGCTCTGCCATCATCACTGAGGCCCTTTCACCCTCATCAGTGGATCTAGTCTACATCTGGGTCTTCACCTACACAGAGTCTTTCTGGCCTTAGCTCTTCGGGCCTGTAGATGCCATCAGTTCAGTTCAGTTCAGTCACTCAGTTGTGTCTGACTCTCTGCGACCCCATGAATTGCAGCACGCCAGGCCTCCCTGTCCATCACCAACTCCCAGAATTTACTCAAACTCATATGCATCAAGTCAGTGATGCCATCCAGCCATCTCATCCTCTGTTGTCCCCTTCTCTTCCTGCCCCCAATCCCTCCCAGCATCAGGGTCTTTTCCAATGAGTCAACTCTTCGCATGAGATGGCCAAAGTATTGGCGTTTCAGCTTCAGCATCAGTCCGTCCAATGAACACCCAGGACTGATCTCCTTTAGGATGGACTGGTTGGATCTCCTTGCAGTCCAAGGGACTCTCAAGAGTCTCCTCCAATACCACAGTTCAAAAGCATCAATTTTTCAGCGCTCAGCTTTCTTCACAGTCCAACTCTCACATCCATACATGACCACTGGAAAAACCAAAGCCTTGACCAGACGGACCTTTGTTGGCAAAGTAATGTCTCTGCTTTTTAATATGCTATCCAGGTTGGTCATAACTTTCCTTCCAAGGAGTAAGCGTCTTTTAATTTCATGGCTGCAGTCAACATCTACAGTGATTTTGGAGCCCAAAAAAATAAAGTCTGACACTGTTTCCACTCTCTCCCCATCTATTTCCCATGAGGTGATGGGACCAGATGCCATGATCTTAGTTTTCTGAATGTTAAGCTTTAAGCCAACTTTTTCACTCTCCTCTTTCACTTTCATCAAGAGACTTTTTAGTTCCTCTTCACTTTCTGCCATAAGGGTGGTGTCATCTGCATATCTGAGGTTATTGATATTTCTCCCGGCAATCTTGATTCCAGCTTGTGCTTCTTCCAGCCCATAAGTGTAGGTCAATTGTTGCCTTAGCAACAATTGGTCATTATCAACTTTGGTTTTGAAAAGAATGACCAATAAGACTGATCTTTCTCTGAACTGCAAGGGCGAAGGAGCCGTACAGAAGGTTGATGAGGGAGGCTTCTGACATGGAGGGGGTGGAAAGATAGAGAGATGAAGTAGGTAGGGTGCAGGGAAAGCTCTCAACTCATTAAGGCAATTATTACATGGATTGGAAAATAAGGAGATTCCAGACCTGTGTCCATATCTTTTCTTTTGACATTCAAGTCTTACCCATGTTTTTATTTTTTAAATTTATTTTATATATATATATAATTTTTTATTTTAATTGGAGGATAATTACTTTACAATATTGTAGTGGGTTTTGCCATACATTCACACGAATCAGACATGGGTGTACATGTGTTCCCCATCCTGAATCCCCCTCCCTCCCCATCTCATTCCTCAGGGTCATCCCAGTGCACCAGCCCTGAGCACCCTGCCTCATGCATCGAACCTAGAGGTGATCTATTTCACATATGATAATATACATGTTTCAATGCTGTTCTCTCAAGTCATCCCACCCTCGCCTTCTCCCCCAGAGTCCAACAGTCTGTTCTTTATATCTGTGTCTCTTTTGCTATCTCACATATAGGGTCATCATTACCATCTTCCTAGATTCCATATATATGCATTAATATACTGTACTGGTGTTTTTCTTTCTGACTTACTTTGCTCTGTATAATAGGCTCCAATTTCTAATGAGGCTCCACCTCATTAGAACTGATTCAAATGCATTATTTTTAATAGCTGAGTAATACTGCATTGTGTATATTTACCACAACTTTCTTATCCATTCATCTGCCAATGGACATCTAGGTTGCTTCCATGTCCTAGTTATTGTAAACAGCGCTGCAGTGAACATTGGGGTACACGTGTCTCTTTCAGTTCTGGTTTCCTTGGTGTGTATGCCCAGCAGTGGGATTGCTGGGTCATATGGCAGTTCCTTAACCCTAACCCTACCCATGTTTAAGGTTCATTCACAGTCCACTTATTTGGAGAATTTTCTGGAGCTTAAGTTTCTCCCAGCTTCACTACTGCATGGCTCTCCTCCCTATCTGCTCTGTTCCACTCCAAGCTCTCCTTAAACACATGTGTATGTGTGTGTCTCCAAGTAGCTTGTGTGCTTCCGTTCATTCATTCATTCAGAAATAGGCAGGACAGTCCAGTGGTTAAGTCCACAGGGCAGCCAGGTCACTGGAGGTCACTCTGACAATTACCACCCGTGCGACTTCAGTAAGTGACCCACTCTTTCTCTTGACCTCAGCCTTCTCATCTAGAAAAAGGGCACAATAATGCCAGCCTCATTGGTCTTGGTGATGGTTAGCTGAATGACTACCCATAAGCATTCAGAACAGTGCCTAGCACATAGTACATGCCCAATAAATAATATAGCATTCTTTTTTCAGCAAACATATATTAAACATCTCACAATGCTATGTGTAGAACTATTACTCAGCTCATGGAGATAAAAGATAACACTTGCTTTCCTGAACTCACACTTTATACCCCACACCAACCTTGGGTCATTTCCCTTCTTTATCTGCAGGAAAATGTTTACTGATAAATTCATCAAAGAAGGACAATTATTCCTTCCCTGATGAGAGCCTGAACTGCCAGAAAAAACTACTTTTTTCTCGTGTGCATTGTGTTAAGGACCAGAGAGCTTACAAAGGCCTCTACCACTTACATACAAAGTTATTTCTCTTCCCTTGTGCCTCAGTTTCCTCAACAGTAAAAGGGAAGGCGGGTGGCCACTTCTGCCTTTTAGGGTTTGCACAGGAAAACAAATGAGGCGCAGGGCTCATGGAGGCATTGTGGAGCCCCTAATGCCCATAGGATAAAGATGAGGGTGGCCTCTCTCTATCCCACTGAGAGCTTCCTTGGAAGGCAGGGCAAGCTGCTTGGTCTGTGACAGGATAGCACACACTGGGGCCAAGTGCAGGGTCTCTGTTGCTTCCTTAACAAACACTCCACACAGTACCCAGTGAGAGGCAGAACTTCCAAACTGCAGAAACGCCTCTCCAACAGCCTATGCAAAACTAGAAATGTGAGGTGAAGACTCGGGGGGTAACTGCTGTACACACAGGAAAAGCTTAAGTGTGGCCACGACCTCAAGACAGCTGAGGGGCTCACTCATACACTCTCTTGCTCTGCTTGTCTCTACCGTCTTATCTTCTCTGCCTGTCAGCTCCATTCCCTCAAACCAGCTCCCTCTTGGTGGCAGGAAACATGGCCTCCAACAGCATCCTGTTTCCTTAGAGAGGAAACTGAATTTTCTTCCCCAGATTAAAAAGAAAAAAAAAAACATCTCAGGGAAAGATTCTGATTGGCTTAGCTTGGGTCATATGTTAATTCCCAGGATCAATCAGCTCTGCGGGGGTGGGAAGCAGGGGGAGATGGCAGTCCAGAGCACAGCCACAGCCACTAGGGGGCCTATCCAGCTATCACGACCCTGGAGGGGAGTGTCCACTTCAGCCTCCGAGGATGTCTGAGGCTGCCCTCTTACCACATTTGATACTTTTCCTGTGCCCTGTCATTTTGTCATTTATCCATGTAGATGATAAGCTCCAAGGAACAAAAAAGTGACACTGGATACTCCTTTCCTTTTCTCTTCTGCTTCATCCTGCCCATCACACACAGGATGGCAAACTTAAGCACACTGCTAGTTACATGGTCATGGAATGCCCCAGATAATAGAGCACCGAACTAAGGCAGAGAGACAGAAAGCAGTTTGCCCAAGGTCACACAGCTCACACTAGATACCAGGTCACCTGCCCTGCAATTTCTCTTAGGGTTAAAGGCTACAATCCTCATTCTTACAAGGAAGCCTCTGTGTAGCCCAATCACTTCCTGCCTCCCCAGGCTTATCTTATGCACTCTATACGTCTTCCAGGTGGTTATTATTTTTATTGCTATTCCTATTGTCGCTGGAGGCACCCGCACTGACCCACTTCCCTCTCATTAGAGATAAAGGACTTTTTGACTCTGCATTCCGACCAGGGTGCACTTCTTTCTCAAATCTGCTCCCTACCCCTACCTTCAAGGCTTCTGCACTTGGAATTTCCTCTGCCTGGAACACAGTATTACTTTCCCAGGGCTGCTGTAGCAAAGGAGCACAAACTGGGTGACTGAAACAGCAGAAATTTATGGTCTCAATTTCTGGAGGCTGGAAGTCTGAGACCAAGGTGTCTCAGGGTTGATTCCATCTGTCCCAGGCCTCTCCCCCAGCTTCGGGTGGTTTGCCAGCAATCTCTGATTTCTTGACGTGTGACTGTATCCCTCCAGTCTCTGCCATTACCCTCACGTGGCAGCCTCCCTCTGTCATGTCTGTCTCATTGTCCAAATGTCCCCTTTTTATAAGGACACCAGTCACAGGCATAAGAGCCCACCCTCATGACCTCATGTTAACTTGATTACCTCTGTGAAGACCCCCTGATTGCAAATAAGGTCACAAGATCTCTTTGTGTAGGACACGATTCAACCCATGTGCTCCGTCGCTCAGTCATGTGTTTGACTCGAGACTCCATAGACTGTAGCCTGCCAGGCTCCTCTGTCCATGGGATTTTCCAGGCAAGAATACTGGAGTGGATTGCCATTTCCTCCTCCAAATTCCACCCGTAACAAACACCATTTCTCACCCCCTGCTGCACCCTAAGAGACATCCTCCTTATCCATCCCAGCTCAGGTGAGCCTTCTCTCACCCACCTTCTGTCTACCCTCGAGTGCTCTACCCTCATATCTGTTGTGGATAGCTGGTATCTGCTGTGTCAGGATCTGGTCAGTGCCTGTGTCCCCTTCAGAGACTCCCCTTCCTAAGGGCAGAAGTGTGACTGTTCTGTCTGCAACCCCAAAGCCCAGAACCTGGACTGTTGACAAAGAGTATCAGTAAATGACAAAATAGTAAATCAGTAAATGCCTGAATGAGTGAAGGGTTGAGAGATTAATCTTCATGTGCTAGAAATGTTATGTGCTTAGTCATGTCTGACTCTTTGTAACCCCATGGACTGTAGCCCACCAGGCTCCTCTGTCCATGGGATTTCCCAGGCAAGAATACTGGAGTTGGTTGCCATTTCCTTCTCCAGGGGATCTTCACGACCCAGGGATCAAACCCACATTTCCTGCATTGGCTGGTGGGTTCTTTTACCACTGAGCCACCTGGGAAGGTCACATTAATCTTCATTAATCACAAAAGTGAAGGGACAATTCTAAGTAAGGGCCTGGGAGGCAGAAAGATTAGTATTCCTTCTGGAGAGAAAGGATGTGCTCCAAAATCCACCAAGGGCCCAACCCCTGCCCTCACACACCCCTGACTCCTTGACTAATGGTCATGGCTTTCCCTTCCACCCTGTCACACAGGGAGAATCCGCTCAGCATAGCTTTGCAGGGAAGGCCTCAGGAACCTTGGGGAAGCTGGAGGTGAGTCAGAATGACCGGTAAATTGAACAGCTCTGAAACCCAACCCTTGGCATTGAGCTGAGGGGTGGCGGGTTTGCAGAAGGTAACAGTGCTTGCTTTAAAATTCAGGGGGCCCAAGGGAGCATCATCTTGCAGAAAACCGCTCTAGTCGGTGAGGAACCAAGTGTGCTCCAGGCTGCAGGTACCTGGGGTTTGCTGTTCCACCTCGGCCTATGAAGCTGACAGCAAGGACGTTGTCAGGTCTACCCTTCCCCCATAGCCGTCCTGCACTCACCTGTGTAGGAAATGCAGCTTTAACCTTTGTAGCCTCTCTGTCCTGTGTGGGGGTGGGCAGACCAGGTAGCTACATCGAGAGACCTTCATCTGTCTCAGTTGAACCCACTCGACCTACCCACCCACAAAGCAATTCCAGCCCCCAGGGTTCCCGGGACCCCTGGGGAACACCTCATAGCCAGTAGAATCCCAAAGGGGAAAAGGAAGGCCTCCCCAGACCCAGCCCAGGACAAGGGCCAAGCTGGAAAAAGTGACTTGCAGGCCAGTCACCATGTTTTTCCCCAGTGAAAGGCTGACTCATTGCAACAGGCCTGGGCTGGCTGGGACTCGAGTCAGTGGCTTGGAACATGCCTGGACAGTCAGTGCCTTGTCTGAAAGGCTGGTCTGTGAGAAGCCACGGGTCAGGAGAGCTGAGGCCACAGCCCTGGGGAGCACTCAATTATAACCCCGGGAGCCAGAGGGAAGTAGAGGGTGGGGGTCCCTATCTTTCCTCCCTCTTTGGGGGCTTGGCCTAGCATGAGTTGGTAAGGTCTGCAGGGGCCCCACCACCCAGTGGGAGTTAAGTCCTAAAGTCCTGAGACATTCGTATTATGGTTCTTCCTCCTCACAGGATATGCAAACAAAAAAACAACACTGAATGTATATGTCCAGAAAACCAATCAGGCCTTATTTTCTTCATGAGTTTATCTCAATGCTTTGCTTTGAAATATCAAAGTGGAATTGTTTTCCAGTCTGGGGCAAGAGGGAGCGGAATTGGGACCACTTCCCTAGTGTCCCGAGAACGTGTTGGTCTGCCGATGGCGTAATTCCGCACCATGCAGAGTGCAAAGTCTGACTGTGAAGGATCCCCACTCCCCCTCCCCAGACTGTCTTCCCTCCTGATGCCTTTGTCCATGTTGACATTCAGGGCTCTTTGGCAAGGACTTTTGAACCATATTTGGCTTAAATCCTGGCTGTGCTATCTGCTTGCTGTGTGACCTTAGGTAAGTCACTTGATCTCAAGTGACTAAATTTCTGTACATGTCACATGGAAAGTACACAAGATAAATGCATGCACAGTGCCTAGAATAGCACTCGGCACCTAGTCTGGCTGACATACCAGATCTCTTCTGGCTTCTCCCTTTATTGCCCTACAAAGCTGCTTTTTAGGAAAAAATACTATCAATCATTTACACTTTAGTGTGAATAATCTCCTGTACCTACTCTGTACAGATCTTTCTTTCTAACCTCACAACAGTTTCTGCAAGATCATTAATATCTTCATTTGGTGATGGAGGAAACTGAGACTCAGGGAGGTGAAAGAACGCTCCCAGGGTCACATAGCAGAACCTCGTTCATTCAGGAAACATTGATTGAACTTCTGCCCTGCCTCAGGATGGGGACTAGGAGCACAGCAATCAGTGAGTCAGACCTCTCATCTGAAGACCCTCATGGGTAACTGGCTGTATTTGAATGTTTCTGTCATCATTCTAATTGTTCAGGTCCCTGTAAACCTTGTGCATATAGGCAGGGAGAGCCTTCACCTTCCTCCCAATTGCCTGTTCCAAGGAGTCATTTTCTTCCTAGTGTGCAAGACCGGCCCTGCCCAAGGCTGAACTACCAGATCAAAAAAGCCTCCTGCCTTTTCTTTCCACATCATCTCCTGGGGCTCTGCTGAGTACAGATTTCCAAGTCTATGTCAGAACTCCATTATTGTCTCTTCTTTTGCACTTCATGATATATGTTACAGAAACACATGTCTCATTGTAAAAGAGAGAGACAGAAGAGAAGAGAGAAGAGCAAAATTTTCGGAGTAAGAGTAACTCCAGGTCTTGCTAAGATGGTTACAATTTTGTTGTATGGTCTGCCAGAACTTTCTCTTATGCAATTAGAATATAGTTGTGATAATAATAATAATAATGCTACCACTTATTTTAACTACTCCTGACTTGGAGCTTCCTCTGTATCAGATACTATTCTAAGCACGTTAGATAATTTAACTCATTTATTCCTCACGGCAGCTCAGTGAACCGATTATTATTGCCATCATTTTACAGGTGTGGAAATTGAGGCAAAGAGAGAATATTTAAAAGTATACACATTACACTTTAAAAATGGGATCATTCTGTTTTATGACCTACTTTTTCCTTCTTAACAATAACAATTCTCAATGTACTTTTTCATGACTCTTTGGCATTCCAAACTTTATACATACCATAAATTACTCAACCAGTATCCTGTAGCCCATTTTTCTGACTTTTAAGTTTTTTTTTTTAACTATGAATGACATGAAGATGTCCATCCTTGTAGCTTAATCTTTGAAAATCTGACAAATTACTCTCTTATGATAACTCTTTGAAGTGGATTCAAGATGTACATGTACCAAAGCTTCTGGCATCACTTGCAAATTGCCTCCAAGAGGGACAACCCTCACGGGATGCTAAAGGAATGTGAACTATCACAGTCCCATGGAAGACAATATGGTAATATCCATCAGAATGACAGAGATTCATGGTATGATCCAGCTTCTGGGAGGTTATCACATAAATAATGTTATACACATACAAAATGATATACATATATAATTAGTCATTGCAGCCCTGTTGGTAATAGTGAAAGGTCAGCAATAACCCCAGTGTCCATAATAAGGAACTGATCAAATAAACAACAGTATATCTGTACAGTGAAATAATATGCAGTTGTAAAAAGAATTAAAAGCTTTTCTGTGTATTCATGGGACTAGCTTCCCAAGATATAGCAAGTTAAAACTTTGTGAAGTTGAAACTATCACAACGTTGTTAATTGGCTACACTTCAGTATAAAATTAAAAATAAAGGCTTCTCTGTCTTTATTACAAAAAAAAAAAAAATAAGTGCAAAAAATAAGTTCAGAAGGACAAATTACAGGTACAGGATTATCAGATGCAAACTACCATGTATAAAATAGATAAGCAACAAGGATATATTGAATAGCATAGGGAATTATAGCTATTACCTTGTAATAACTTAATATGGGGTATAATCTGCAAAAATACTGAATTACTATGCTGTACACATCAAACTAATAGAATATTATAAATCAAATATACGTCAGTAAAAAATATGTGCAGAATTATGTAAGTAGCATGCTATTTTTATATGAAAAAGGGAGGCAAATGATAACCCTCATTTGTAGTTACACATATAAACACAGATAAGCTCTGAGAAAAGTTCTAATAGTACCTCCCTGACTGCTTACAGGAGATATTGCCTGGGTCAAAGGGATCAGGATTAAAGAGTATGAATTAAGACAAAGTAATTTTTTTCACTGGTCACTTTTTGTGCTTTAAGATTCTGAAACAATGCTGTGCTTCTATTCAAAAAATTAACCTTTAAACATTGCCTTCCAGTGTTCAATTTTTTTTTAGTTGTGATAATGCTATTAATTTTTTATAGAATACTTATTTTTGAGAGAGAGTGAAATATTTACAAATGAAATTGTATAATGTCCAGATTTGCTTCAGAATAATATATAAACAGCAGAAACAGAATGGTATATAAATTACAGATGAAAGTGATCAGATATGAATTGATGACCGTTAAAGCTGGAAAGCTGATACTTAGAAGATTCATGATGCTCTTCTGTCTACTTAAATAATTTACAGAGGTGAAATTCACATAAAATCAAGCACTTTAAAGTGAACAATTCAGTGGCTCTTAGTACATTTACAGTGTTGTACCACTACCACCTCTGTCTAATTCCAAAACATTTCCATCACTTCAAATTAAAACCCTGTACCTATTAAGCAATTTCCCTCCATTTCCTCCTCCTTCCAGCCCCTGGCAACCATCCATCTGTGTTCTGTCACTGTGGATTTATCTATTCTTTATACTTCATATCAGTAGAATCATACTATTTGTGACTTCCTGTGTCTGACTTCTTTTACTAAGCATCATGTTTTGGAGGCTCATCCATGTTATTGCATGTATTCTTCTACGTACACATATTGTAGCATAGAGCATGTACTGCGTTTTTCTTTTTAGTCCATGGTGTTTATATACCACATTATATTTATCCATTCATCTGTTGACATACATTTGGTCTGTTTCCACTTTTGGCTATTGTAAATAGTGCTGTATGTGTCCTTGTCAGAATACCTGTTCTCAGTATTTTGGAGGTATATACCTAGGAGTGCAATGGCAGAGTTAGATGGTAGTTCTATGTTTAACTTTTTGAGACATCACTAAACTGTCTTCACAGCAGCTGAACCGTTTTACATTCCCACTAGCAATGTAGGAAGGTTCCAATTTCTCCACATCCTCGACAACACTTGTTATTTTCTGGTTTTTTCCCTTTATTGCAGCCATCCTAGTGGGTGTGAAGTAGCATCTCATTGTGGTTTTGATTTGCATTTCCCTGATGACTAATGATGTTGAGTATCTGAATTTTCATGTGCTTCTTGGCCATCTGTACCTCTTCTTGAAGAAATGGCTGTTCAAGTCCTCTGCCCAATTTTAAAAATTGGGTCATTTTTCTTTTTGTTGTTTCTGTCTACTTTCATGGATTTTTTAAATTCTCCTTAGTAAAAACAAAGGGTACCCAAATATTAGATATTTTATTAAAAACTTTGAGAAACATACATCCCCTCCCCCCACCCCACCCCCACTCCGGAAGGGGAGTAGTTTTCTCTCCTTTTTCTCCTACTTGAATTCCTCAAAGATCTCTGCATAATCTCTACCTCCATCTACCATCCATAATGCGGTTTCCAAGAAAACCATACTAGCTCTTCAAAGAAACAAACACAAGTTTCTTCCTTTTCACTCTCTTCCAGGTGGGTGTGGGGTGGGACAGCAGGGCCCCTAGGTTTAACCAAGGCTGTCCCTAACACTCTGGCCACAGCCTGAGGCCATCCCCTCGGTTCCCCCACCTATCTAGCAGCCTGGTGACTCATTCCCTGCTACCCTACCTCAGTGTCTCTGCTAAGATCCCTCCGGGAAGGGAGGGCCCCGTCTATAGCGGAAGAAACCTTCCGGGCCCCAGTCCAGGCACATCACAAGACTGGATGGCCCAGTGTGTCGGTGGCTGCCACGGCCAATGGGAGAGGCTTCACCCAGCTCATGTTCTGCTGTGGTAGTCGGGCCAAACAGATGGCTTGGGATAAACAGGGGGTGTTGGCCGGTTTGGGGTGGGGGGAAGGGGGGGCTTTGAGTGGCCCCAGCCTCCTCCTGGATCCTGGAGAAGGAAGTGGGTGAAGTGAAGGCCATGCCCAAAGCAGGAGCTGTAGTTGGGTACCTTCCAAACAGTTTGTGATGTTTTTTTTTCAGCAGTGGAATTCTCGTTCGAACAAACCTTTACGGTATTTAGGACAGGGAAAAAGGAAGCTGCTCCAGCTAAAGACGGGGTGAGAAGGCCAGAGGTTTCCCTCCCTCCTTGCCACGTGGCACTTGGGGAGTTCTGGGTCTCTGGGGAACACACCGATCCCACTAGCACGGTCTTTACATGAAACCCCTTGGGAGCTCTGCGCAGTCTGTCTCCTGGCGCCTCCAAGGGTCTCCGAGGCCTGAGGGGGAACCTGGCAGCATGCAGAGCTGAGATGCTGGCCCCCTTCTACAGAGACAGGTGGCGTCTTGCTTACCCCTCCCTAGCCAGCCACATACTGGGGAGCTGACCACGGGCTGCAGAGATCAGCCAGGGTGTGGGGCCCAGCTGTCCTTTCAGCAAGCGAGCTGGGAACATGGCCTCCCTCCCTCCTTTCAGTCTCGCCCCAGGTGGTCTGCAGGTAGCTACTGCCCGGGGCCCTTCTATCTGGCTCTCCCCTATCCTTAAAAGAGATGTGAGAAAGGGAACGGCCCCTCCTCCCACTTCAGAAAACTTGACATAGAATTTCCTCAAACCCAAATTCTAGTTCTCAGCACAGTTAACTGGTAAGTGCGCCCACCCATCCACCCTACCCGCCCCACCACGCCCCAGTTTGCCTGTGGGGTAATTAATTTTTTTTAACATTTATTTATTTGGCTGCATGCGATCTTAGTTGCGGTGTGCAGGATCTTTGGTTGCAGCATATGGGATCTAATTCCCTGACTAGGGATCCCAGCCAGGCCCCCTGCTTTGGGAGCATAGCGTCTTAGCCACTGGACCACCAGGGAAGTATCAAGATGTACATGGGTACATTTGTAAGGATGCAAATAAAAAGTCAGGTGAATAACTTCACCCTGAGCCTGTTATCTCCTCCACACACTAGGGATCCTAGTACCTATTCCATGGGACTATTCTGAGGATTAAATGGGATATTGCATGTCGAAGCCTATGTCACAGAGCTCAGTTTAGAAGTAGTTCTATACCAGAGAAAAGGCATGGCTCTGTCCTTCACACAATGTGTCACTTCTGAGGAGGCTCAAATTTCTCCTCTCTTAGTTCCATCCAGTTTTTTCAACTCTTATTAATACCTACCCCTCACAGTTGTTATAGGAAGTAGAGATAATTCACATAAAGTGCTTAATATATTGCTTGGCATAGGGACAGTACTCAAAATCTGGTAGTAACTGTGACAATTATCACTACTTCTCCTATTATTATAATGGTTGGCATTGCTATTATTTAAAGGGAAGAGCAATGGGGTTGAGTAGTTAAGCGCATAGACTCTGGAGACAAATTGCCTAGCTTTAAATTTCAGTTCACCTCTGGAGCTGTGTGACTTTATGCAAGTTACTTAGCCTCTCTGTGCCGACATTTTCTCTAACATATAAGGAGAATAATAATTAAACCTACCTCATGGAGTTGCCCTGAAAAGCAAGTTTTTGTGTAGGGAGTGATTTGGAGAGAGGGAAATAATAAGTGCTACAAAGTGTTTGCTGTTATTAATAGCAGCGTTGGTATTATTACTAGTGTTCACAACCAGACTCTGAAAGCCTTTCCTTTGGCTCTGATCAAGAAGAGCCACAAACCAACAGAGTCACCATTCCAATAATGGTTTAGTGACTCAGAAGCTGTGTGACTGTCGGCAAGTTAACTCCCCTCTCTGAGCCCATTTTTATCTCTCTCTAAAATGTAAAGTATAACAGCACCCATAGTGGTACTTCTCGGTTGTTAGGCTTCATTAATGAGCGATGACCCGTGGGAAGCTTCGAGCTTCTAGATAATTAGGCTCCTGTTCCAACGCCCTGCTTAAATCCAGCTCCCTACCCCACCCAGCCCTCCCTCCCCGCGGCGGGGAGCGCTCGGATTCCCTCCCGCGGGGCCTGAGGGGGTTGCTGCCCAGCGCCCGCTGCCAGGCCCTATTCTGGGGGCCGAGCGAGCCCGCGGCCGTGCCAAGCTTCCCCGGGGATCAGGTTTCTGCTGACGCGGTGCCAGGCACGTCTGCTTCCAGGAACCGGCAGCCGCATTTAGCCGCGGGCCGCACATGAAAGGGCTGCAGTCGGAAACGTGACGTTGTGTCAACAGGCGAGGCAGGTCAGCGCTGGGTGAGACCATCCCGGCAGCCGGGAGGAGGCTCCCGCCCTGTCTGAAGGCGGCCAGATCCCCAGTGTCCGCTCCCCGGCCCCAGAGCCCGAGCTGCACCCCCTCGCCGGCACACACACCCCTGTTTGACAGAGGTCCTCTTTGTCCTGAAGGGGCCAAAGACTTGGAGTGCGAACCCCTCCTTCCGCATCTCTCTCCGAACCACTTGGAACCTGCTGGCACCGGCCTAGAAAGAAGGTCAAGGGCAAGCTAGACGCGGAGAAGGCAGAGGGAGGGCTGCCCCTCCGAGGGGTGTCTGGTAGACTCCAGCCTGGGGATTCTGGGTTGACGCAGTGTGGGACTCTCAAACCCTTTTTAGTTCAGGGTGCCGCAACCACTTCCCTCTGCACCCACAGCTATTCCCTTGAGTCACCGACTGGGGAGGAGAGGGGGACAGGCAAAAGGAGTCTGGCCTTGATTTCCATCCCCTGCTCCATCCCCAAGATAAACTTGATTTGTTTAGGTTTTTACCCAAAACGTCTAGCCAGAAAAGCTTAGCAACTCACGGGGGAATTCAGAGCTTAATAAGCAGGAGACCTGGAGGGCCAGTCCCTAAGTTGCTGGGAGAAGGAGGCCTGTACAGAGTTTGCTGTTTGCTTGCTATAGAATGTGTCAGACGGGGCTCAGAGTCCGTTTTTTAGTGAATCAAAGACAGGAGTAAGGGGGGAGATGCCAGACTGCCAGTTCATTGATCAGACCCTCCCCTGACTCCTCCCGAGACACATGCTGCCTGGGGACCTCTCACTCAAGCCAGGCCATGCTCACTCGCCTGCTGGCTCATCAGCAGACAGGGAAGGTGACATTTGAGGCAAACAGACACCAAGGCAGGTGGCATCTCTGCCTCGCTGAGAACTCCCTGGGGGCAGGCTCCCTGCATGGGCTCCAGACAGCCAGAGGGTTCTGGGAGATGCTTGGGGATCTGCAGTGTGGTGAGCTGGGCCCTGGCCCTCAGGAAGCATCAGGACACCTCTGAGAGGGAGAAAGGGGCAGGCAGAGACACTCATCGACCTGGTCATTTCCCCCTTCTTTTCCCATGGAATTTTTTCTTTTTTTCTTTTTCATAAGAGCACTTGACTAAGGAACACCAATATTCATTCACACACAAACACACCCAGTGAGAGGAAGTCCAGGAAGGATGTAGAAAATAATCATGGAATGTTGCCCTCAGCAGCAATAGGACAGGATATGGCAAATCCATTAGACCTTGCTAAACTTGAAAAAGTTAGACCGCCTTGGCAGAGGTGCTATCCCCAGCAGTAATTATGATTGCATAATAATCCATTAACTCTTCTTTCAATGTGCCTACCCCTCCAGCAAGCTCCCCAGACATTGAGGCCCATGATTTCAGACGCTGATTTTCTGTCAAGTTCTAAGGACCATGACAAAAGCAGACTGGGGGGAACATAGACTTTTTGCTGAACTTTGGAAAGAGGCATAGGGCGATAGTGAACATCTGGCAGGGGTTAGTTTAAGAAAACAATGAAACAAATATTTACCTACTAAATTGACTACGCTTCTTCTGTCTGAATACCAGTCACAGGAAAAGCTGAATGAAATTACACCAAGGTTAACTAGTTGTTGTCTTCAGCCAAGAGGGGAGAGCAAGAGACAGCCATATCACACGCTTAAGAGTTATTTTAAAAATGCAGGAGACCATCTTTCTCTTCCACAGGAAAAGGATTATTTTATTAAGTATTTTAAAACAACTACTTAACATTGACTCATAGATAAAAATATTTACAATTTCACACCTTCAGGAAGGCTCCAAAATATAAACACTGTACCTCTCCCTAGAGAAAAAAAAATTATTCTTCTCTTCAAAAACAGGAATACATTCATTTTTTCTCACTTTTGTAGATCAAGTAATTATACAAATAAACATCTGAAACATCTTCCTTTTTAATATATTTATATAATATATATTTATAACAGTTTTACAAATAAAGGCAATGACTTTATACCAAAATAAAAACAGGAAAAGAAAAGTTAAAACACAATCAGCGATCAAGCATAGTGCATTTCGAAAAGCTGGTGCAGGGCTAGCTGGACAAGTCAGAAAAGTACTCTGGACCAAAAATAAAACATCTTTTCAGGGAGACAGAATCCTTTTATCAGGAAGGACACTCCATGTGCTATTGGGCGAGGGGAATTAGCCTGCAGAAAGGGTCTTGCTGTGCCAAGGGCTGGTTAGGCTTTTAAGAAGCTAAGCTTGGTTAAAAGGACTTTTAGGTTAGAGCTGATAACCGAGTCTGGCTTTGCTTGCTGAAATTTCAATTCGTTACTCAGCTTTTGTGCACTTGAGGGTGCTTGGCAAGCAGGTGCCTGCATCTCTCAGACCCTGGTTTGGTTCCCTGGACAGCGAGGCTTGTTTCCAGGTGGGACCAGAAGCAGGTGCCAGAGCCCCAGGGGATCCCTCCCTCCTCCCCTGGCAGCTAGGCTTGTACCAGGGGCCCTTTTCAGTTCCTTAGGAAGCAAATCACTAGGAAAGCCTGAGTAGGGAACTACATTCTCTTTATTCATCTGAGGCAGGGGTGGGGAGCAGACCTGCGGAAACCTCCCCAAACCACTACTGTGCTATGCCAGTGTCTGCTACCTCACCACTTTGGAGAAAGCTCAGTCTGGCTGCCCTCTGCCCATACAGTGAGTCACGGCGACAACAGAAGGGAGAAAGGGTGGGGTCATCAGAGCTGGCTGGGAACTGCACTCTGGAAAGCCCTCTTTTGAAAGTACCTTTTTCTCAAAGCCACAGACCCGGCTCCCAAAGTGGAGACTGACTCACAGGCCAAGACTTTGCAGCTTTTGGAAATTCAGCTGCTTTGTATCAGAGGGGGCTACTCTCTGGGAGGGGAAAGGCCCAGAGGTCTGAGACAATCCCCCATAAGTCTCCTGATGTCAGGCAATCCTTCACGAGTTCCCTACGCCCAAAGGAGCTTTAACGTCCCATACCAACACACAATGCATAGTCACGCGCGCATACACACACACACACACCTGAATCTTCTCTCCCTGCCTCAGATGATCTTGGCATACACACTGGAACAATCTCGCTGCACTCACAAACACATTTTTTGTTTTTTTTTTTTGGAAGTAGGGAGGAAGGAAAGCGAAGCAGCAGGATCCCCTAAATAGTTTAGTCTTTGGTTTCTAAGTTTAAAGGGGGGATCTGCTTCAGAGCTTGGAGCAGGGCAGAAGAGTCGATGGCAGGATGGGCCGGCAGTGGGGAAGGGAGTCTCTGGGGCATGAGCAAGGGGGCCGAGATCTTGTCTGGGTTCATGAAGCTGCTGAGGGCTGCGGCAGAGGCGTTGAGGCCCGGGTATAACACTGGGACGGACGTGGGGTACCAGCACTTCTCCAGCATGGGCAAGTAGGCAGTTGCTGACGGTGGGATCAGATAGAAGGGCAGGCAGAAGGGAGGCTGGTGCGGGTGTGGGCCCAGGAACGGGGAGCTGATCAGGTCAGTGCTACTGAAAGGGCCTTCATCATCAGAGAGCTGCATTCTGCTCTTTTTCATGGGGGGTTCTTCGGATTCTTGCTTAATAGCACTGATCCTCTCTCCCATGGTGAATCTGCGTCCATGATCGCTTTTGAAGTATGGCTGCTCGACACGCAGCTCACTCTTCTCCGATTCTCCCCCGTAGCCGCTGTCTGTGTCCGTGTCACTGCCACTCTGCTCACCACTCGAGTGGGCGAAAGTTCGCTGGATGACTGGCACACAGTTTTTGCCTGGGCCTTCGGAGCCTTTGGCCAGGGAGCTGGGTTTCTCCTTGAAGTCCATTGCTTTGGGGGCTGGGTCTGATGGCTTCCTGGAAGTACCACCCTGTAGAAGCTCGGAGACCACACGGTGGAGGTGGGTGACAAGCTGCGAAGATTTCAGGTCCCGAGTGTTCTCATGCTTGGCCAGGTACTGAAGCACCTCCCGGGCACATGTCTGGAAACCTGAGCAGAACATCTCTTGACCTGCTTCCACATTTCTCCCCGACAGATCACCTGGACCAACACAGATCCAAAGGAAGACATTTCAGAAGGCCCTGTGGTTCACATGGATACCTATGTTCCAGAGACCCTGGGGCTTTCCTTTTTGTTAATAGCATTTGCTGATTGTGTTCCTAACTCCAAAAGTAATATGATCAGGGAAAATTTGAATTACCCAGAAAAGTATAAAGAATAAACTAAAAATCATCCATAATTCTACCTCTCAGAGATAAAATATGGTTTGTAATGGCTGTATAATGTCATAGGCATAGACCACATTTAATGGAGATAGAAGGTTCCCCCTCTTGTTGCATTTGTAAGGAGTTCTTGGGTTTTCATTATAAGTGACACAGCCATACTCATCAGTGTGCTCATAACCAGAGTCAATTTACAGAACATCATCTTACCGTAGCGAGATGGACAGTGACCAGTCAAAAAATGAGGATGAAGGAACCATGTCACCTAAAGTATGCTTATTTTCAGTGATTTATACAAGTTGCAGTCATGCTGCCATATTTAAAGGCTATTTCTAGGTCTTTCTCATATAGTCTATCTAGGATCCCCAGGAGGTTAGGTATGATCATCTTTCTGTTTTCAATGAGGCAACAGGCAGAACAACTTGCTAGGTTTTTGTGATTCTCATTGTACTAGTTTGGAAAGGAGGGCAGAGAAGAATGAGGGAGTGGGTAGAGGAATTTCTCCCTCGTTTGTTCAGTATTATTGGAAAGGGTGAGACCAGACGGTTAGATGACTGTGATTCTCTGGAAGTCCGTAGAAATGGGTGATGAAACTTCAGTGGTTTCGTTAGATTGTGTAATTCACTGAGATACCTAGTGGCTATTCAGGGAACCACATGAAATGCAGGAAAAACTACTGCTGTCATCCTGCCAGGTTCATACCACACACCGAGGGATAAGGAAGTGGAGAAGCACTAAAACAGTGGGGCATATCCATGATTTATTCTCCAATGAAACAGGGCTAAGGAGAACAACTGTAAAACACCCACGATGCAAATTATAGGTGCCTTGGCATTTTCAAAGTGGGGGGGGGGAACTCCCAGAACCCCAGAAACTCTTAAGCCAAAATGCCACAGAAATATTTTACCATTTGACTAATACGTATTCATGCCAGGTGGCACACAGCAGCATTCCAAATGAAAAGTCTGACCTTTTAGGAAAGATAAAACAGCATCTCCCCCAACTAACGTGCATAAGCAATTTGTTGCAGGAATGTTTCTTAGACCAGATGTTGAGCTCACAGGCTCTCTATTTGTGCTAGAACTCTAAGGAGATGATAGCCAGACACGGTACTCACCAGCTTGCAGACCGCTCTGCAGGGCAATGATTTTCTGCTGTTGTTGATCAATTAGGTTTGTTAATGCTTTCACATGCTTCAAGGTAAGTTCAAGAACCACTGCTTTTTCCAAGTGACCCAAAGTCTGGAATAAAAAGAGCCTCCGTCAGCAGTGAGCTTAGAGAAGTCCCACCTCTGGGATACTAATTAGCCATGAGATTTGTCAGCCGCCTGGGCTACACTCCATGGGGTCGCAAGAGTCAGACACCACTAGGCGACTAAACCACCACCAATGAATGTCTCTAAAGCGGGGTAAAAAAAAACTGTTCCTGGTTGGCTAAACTAAGTTTTAAGTTTATAGATGATGTTTAAAAAAATATATATATATGCATGTATTTTTGATTAGAAGACAGCAAACAAGTGTCCCCCATCTTTGGAGGCATTTTGGAAGCAGCAGCTAGCTCAGGAGAAAGCTTTGACAGATAAATTTTTCCAGCAGCCGTTGCTGACCTTAACTCAGGGGAATCCGGAGATAACATTTCTCTGCAGTGGTGTCAACCCTAGTAGAGACTTCTACTGTGTCTGGCAGCCAAGAGGCTTTCCCTAGTTTCTTCCCTGATACCCTGTCATAACTTCCAGCTCATCTATGCTTTTTTCTTCCTTCCTAAATACTATTTTTTCTCCTAAATACTATTTTTTTCTTCTTTCCCCAACCAAAGGCTGCCAAGCTAGTAAGCTATTGACGATCGCCAAGAAAGGACAGGACGTAAAAGAAAAAAATGACACATCAAAACAAGTCCTCTTATTTTAAAAAGGGGTGCGGGGAACGGGGTAAAAAATAGTGGGTTGCTGGATTTGCTCAATGTCGGAAAAGGAGAACCCTGAGAATCACCAGAAGCGAAAGCCTTAAACTCCAGCAAAGGAAGGCCGGCTGGTGTTGCTGCCAAGCTGGACAAGTACAAATGATTCTTATCTCATTTGCACGAGGTTGCCAGAAAATTCCTAGATTGGAGAAGGGTACCCCCCAAACAGAGCCAGCCACTAGCTAGGATCCAGCCATCTGGTCTGCAGTTCCTGGCGGAGCCTGCAGGCGGCGGGTGACCCTCGCCCGCCCTCTGGGCAGAGGAGCTGGTTTGGAGAGGGGCCAGCTTCTCACTTACTGTAAGTTTGAGATGTTCGGGGAGGAGATCCTTCAGCTGGGCGATGCACTCGTTAATCCGGTCACGTCTCTTTTTCTCGATGAGCCGGTGCGGCAGTTTGTAGGTCTCCTGCAAAGCGCACGGAGAGACGGTGGGCGCGGGAGGAAGGATGTGAGAAGCGCTTCTCCTCCACCCCGCGGCTGAGGAGTCCGGGCAGCGGAGCAGAGTCACACCCAGAACCCTCACTGTCCCTTCTTCTCCAAGCCACTCAATAGAGGCACAGGGCCCATACCTTGCATAGCCCCCTCCCACCTTAAAGTGAGAAAACTTTTATTGGAAACTCAGCGCGTGCGAGGGGCTGGGGTCCACTCTTACCTTGCTCTCCTCGCTCCGCTTTATTCCCCGCCTCGACTTGTACACTTGGTACATATGGGCAAAATCCATCCTGCAGGGAGAGAGACGAGGAAGGGTCATGACTTGCGCATCGGTTGCAGGAGCCCTGACTGGGCAAGAACCCCCGGCTGCACCCAGAACTACTTGGAGTTGAAAGCCGCGCAGAAGGCAGGACTGGAGTTGAGGCTTGAAGGGGCCAGGGGTGCCCCTTGAACTTACCCTGGTAGGTCTCCGGGCTCCAGTCCTGGCGCTTTGGGCAGGCAAGTGGGGGGCGGTTGCGCGCTGGGGATCCGCTCCATTGCGCTGCGAGCCGGGGCCACTCTGCGCTCCTGTCTGCAGTGGTGGAGCGTCGGGTGAGGACTGTCGTGGAGGAGGTTTCGGGGGTCTCTCCGCAGGGCTTCCTCTGAGTCAGAGCTCTCTGAAATCCGCTGGGCTGCGAGGAGCTGCGGCTTTGAGGTGCTGCTTCAGTTGGGGGCGTGCATGGTGTACCGCGGCCTCTGGCTCCGGCTCTGCGCACAGACTGGCGGTGTGTGCTCCCAGTGCCGTCTGCGCCGTGCGAGCCAAGTGAATGAGAAGTGGGGCGGGCGGGGAGGCGGGAGGGAGCGCGGGGGGGGGGGGGCGGTTAGGGCGGAGGGGGTGGGGGGGAGAGCCGAGGAGTAATGGAGAGGCTGCGGGCTGGGTTAAATGGGAGCGAGTGGGTGGGTTGGAGCTACGTGTTCTACCCTGTGACTCCAGGCACGTCTGGCCGCTGCCGGGGAGGGAAGGAGCGACCTGCCCGCCCTCCCCCGGCTTCATCACATGAGTCTCACGTGTTGGACAACGCTCCCGCGGCTGCGAGGGAGCCCCCACCCCCAGCCCCGGGCCCCAGGTGTCTGCGGCTGCCTTTCCCCGAAGAGGGGGGTGGCAGGGCAGTCTGGGTCCTGCCTCGCCGGGCGGGGGGCGCGGAAGCTGGAAGGGGCCGGGGAGGTGGGGGGGGGACGTTGGTAACGTGGGCGAACCTGCCCCAGGGAAATGAAGTAAGTTCCCGTCTCCTGGGAGGGAACTGGGGGAGGACGGATCCGCCCGCGTCTGACTCAAGCCGGGAGAGGAATATCCCCTCGCTCGCTCCAGCCCAGCCCTCTTCCTCCTCCTCCTCCCCCCCGCGCGGCCCGCTCGGAGGAACCAGCGCGCAGCGGAGGGAGTCGCCCGGCCCCCCTGCCTTCCCCAGAGGCTGGGGTTTCTTTCCGCGCCGGCTTCCCTGCCCCCACGCCTCGGCCCCGAGTCCAGGAATCGCCCGCCGTGGGGAGGGGCCGCGGAGGGGCGGGGCGGATGTCACCCCATGGGAAGCGGGCCGGCCGCCAAGCGCAGGGGCAGCCGAGGCCGCCGCGGAGCACGCTGCGCGCACCTGACCCGCTAGGCTGTGCGCCGCGGGTCCCTGGCTCCTTTGGAGCTGCGCTCCCGGGGCGCAGTGTGCGTGCCGGCGGACACCCACTTGCGCACCCCCCAGGGCGCCCCAGTGCCCCTACCCCCCGCCCCGGCCCACACTTGGGCTGATCGAGCGCAGAAAGAGGCCGGGCGCGGTGCCCTGCGTTTCCTCCCTCCTCTGCCCCCACTGGAGCAGAGGCGCCCCGTCCCCTCCCCTTGGGCTGCAGCGTTACACAACCGCGGCGGCGGCGCTTGCCCTGCGGCAGCGCGGGGCGTGACACTTCACCTGGCCCGGGCTTGGGCCGCAGCGCTCCTGACTGCGAGCCCTTCTGCCCCGGCCGGAGACCGAGACCCCCGAGCGCACCGCGGGTCCCCGGGGGTCGGGGTTGGCCATCTCCTCCTGCCGGGGACTTCGGCGGCGCAGTGTGTGGTATGCACCCGGGCAGGAGGGAAAAGAGAGATTTGGAAAAACTGCCCATCACGCTGACGTCTTAGCGTTCATTCACTCGATAAGCGTGGGTTGAGCCCCCTGCCCAGTGCCCGGCGTTGGGCTTAGATACGCTGCTAGATACCCTGTAGGTGAATCCAGCACAGATGCTGCTCTTGATCACAGGAACCTCTAAGAAGGGCTTACCCTGGGAAATGAGGGGAAGGCAGTACTGGGAAAATTATATGGGTGCTGCTGGCGGAGAGAAGGGAAAAGAAAAGATAGAAAGTGTAGGCTTAAAAAAATTTTTTTTGTATTAAAAAAAATTCTTTTTTAAAATTTAATGTGAACCACAACGTCTGGGGAGAGGAGAGGGGAGACGTTAACCCATCGCCCGGAGCCTGGGGCAGAAGGGCTTCCTCCAGGCGGCCCCAGATCTCTGCAATCTTACTGAGGCCGCCCGAGGCCCCCACCTACTCCCCCGGAAAAGTCCGGCCTCTGTGACCTTCTAACTCTGCCTGGAGCAGGGAAAACAGCTGAAACTCCAAGCCCGCTCGCTCTGTGAGCAGCGCTGATGCTGTCAGAGGAGGGAGCCAGTGGAAATTCATGACTAAAATAAGGCCTGGCTGGGGATTTCACTGACCTCTGTGCTGCCCTGCCCTGTAAGTTCGGGGAGTTGAGAGATGACTGTGAGCCTTTCCCACCGCGCCTCGGGTCAGTCACCCCGCCGCCGAATGACCTGGCTGTGGGAAGGATTGAAAAAAAAACAAACAACAACAATAAAAAAACGGGGTCAGTGCTGGGACCTGGTGAAGATCAGCCTCGGGTGCAGTGGAGGGGCGGGTGGGGTGGGCTCAGCTTTCATAGGCAGTGTCCTTGACAACCTAGAGATCTGGGATTCACACGTTGACCAAGCTGGGAGTGGATTTCCTTCTGGTCGCTTTGGAGAGCTCCCACTTCCTGTTTGTGTTTCACAAGCGTCAAACTCATTAGCAAGTGTGAGAAGCGCCTCCTTTTCTAAGTGCTGACTGGCGTGACCTCGCCTGGGGGCTCAGCATCCCTCTGTCCGGGAATGTACTTTTGCTGGCTTGTGTTAGCCTTCTCTCTGGAGGTGATGCGGCTTCCTGCGAGGAAGGGGGCGAGCAGGACCACCGGCAGGAGGGGACAGGAGTCGGTGCTGGGTTGGAGCTTTCGGTCGAGGGCGACCTGCTCCCTTGTGAGAATTTAATAGGAGTGGATGAAGAGTTGTCATGATTGCGTCTGAGCCACAGTTGCACCAGGAAATAAGTACCGGGGAAGGATGGAACACATGTCCCCCCAGCGGTCACTCTCCCCCAGCGCCCCCCCAACCAGGAGTGAACCCAAACGGTTCAGATTCCATGGCTCAGACCTCAGTATCATTCCTAGAATGCTTTGAAGTTATCTATACTTTTTGCCCTTACCTGACCTACAGTGGGAAATAACAAAATGGATCATTTCCTATGTTTTGTTTGTTCCAAATGTACTCTCAGGCATCAAGGATTATCCCCACCTTACCAAAGTGCTACTGGTACCCAGGTTATATTACTTTTAATGTTTCTCTTCTCTCAAAGCTTATGATTATTTTTTTATTGAATTAAAAGAATTCCTTCTCCTCATGCATCTTTTCATCGTGAAGAATCTTAATATTTGAGGATGTCATCTTTTGTAGATGGTTGGTTTAGTGCTTGCTAGTTTTTAGACTGAATGTAAAAACATTGTACATGTTCATTTACTTTTCACCACCACCTCATTGGGCAGTCATTAGCTCATTTCTATGTTTATTTAACACATTTATTGAGAACCACAATGTGCTGGACACTGAACTAAGTCCAGGAATATATAATGTGTCCTCTTGAGGAAATTGAGGCTCAGGGAGGTTAAATTACCTGCCTCAGGTTATATAGCCCGAGATTAGATCTGGAGTTGAACCCCAGGTTTGTTGGACTCCAAAGCTTGAGCTCTTAATCACTATACCTGAGGCTGCCTGGTAGGGTTCTTTGGGTTGTGCACTGCTCAACTCCAGGGGGAGCCATTCACATTTCTGTCTGTGTGAAAGCATCCTCTGGAGTGTTGCAAGGCAGCAGCCCTGGACTCACCTCTGTTTTGTTTCTTCTCGGTGTACAGAGAGCATAATTTTGGACAAGTCAGGACAAGATTTTTCTTTACTAGTGAGGCTCAGCATTTTGGTGGTCTGATGCTGTGTGTTGGAAATAGTTAGGTAGGTCCTTCCTAGCAGGAAATTAGAGCCCACAGACCCCTGCATATATCCACACATACATACATCATCACTTTTTGCAAGTTGATGAAGTCTCACAATTTTTTTTCTACCACAGTTCACAGTCAGAAATACATTTTACATCATGACTCAACATGTACAAACACTCACACACACTCCCAGAAGTATACTGAAACACCGGGCAGCCAAGGCTTGGTTGGGATCGCTACCAATATTTGCGACCACTATTCTCTTTCCCATACTCTGAGCAGTCATTGCTCACTGAAGGAAAAATTTAAACCATTTGGGGAAAAGCCAGCCTAATGGATTTCAGACAAAAAATTTACAAAATAATTTCCCTTTGATATATTCATCCTAACGTTTTCTAGTCTTGTCTAGTAAATTTTAAAGAGTACTTTGGTCTTTACTTACTAAATTGAGTTTTCGATTCACCAATACATCCTGATCAACAATTTGGAAACATGCTCTGCAGTACAGAGAGCGCTGACAGTTTAGCTTATCCACACCGGAAAGACATCAATGGTAGCTACACACTTGTGGATCTTCCAGATCACTTATAGAAATGTTAAATAAAGCTGCTGGTCCTGGATGAGTTCAATGGTGTATCCAAATGAATGAGTTCAAATGGTGTATCCTTTCAGGACATCCTTGCTTCATGTTCAATTGTAGGAGTAAAATATTCAAAGTTGTGTTGACATGCATCATGTTATGTGTTGGTGAGCTGTAGTTCCTTCATCCAGTTGAGGAAGTTTTCTGCTATTGTTAGTTTGCTCAGAGAGTTTATCATAAAAGGATGTTGAATTTGTCAGACACTTTTTCTGCATCCAACAAAACAGTCACGTGGCTTTTCTCTTTGACTCTGTTAATATCATGAATTACAATTTTAGTGTTCAGTCAACCTTGAATTCCTGAGGTAAGCCTATCTTGATCAATGTGTTATCCTTATTTTTATTGTTAGATTTAATTAGCTAATAATAGATATTAAGGATTTTCATGTCTATGATTGTGAAGGGTAACTACCTGTAGTTTTTCTTTTTCTTGGTAATCTTTGTCAGGTTTTAACATCAAAGTAATGCTAGTCTCATAAAACAATTTGGGAAATATTCTATCTCTTTTCTGAAAGATATTAAGTGGGGTTGGTACTACTTTCTTAAATAGTAGGAGAAGCTCATTGGGCCTAGAGGTTTTTGTGGGCGCAATGCTTTTACCATGAATACATTTTAATAGATTTTAGACTATTTAAAATTTTTATTTCTTCTTTTATCAGCTTTGGTAATTTTTTTTCATGAAATTTGTCTACTTCCTTTAAGGTTGTCAATATATTGGATAGTGTTATCCTTTTAATGTTTATGTAATCTATAGTGACAAATCTTTTTTACTTCTTTTAAAGTATTTGTTAGTTTCTCTTTTTTTTTCTTGATCATTTTACGAAGAGACTTATCAATTATATTAATTTTTGCAATTATCCAGAATTTTGAATTTATTGATTTACTCTGCTGTCTGTTCATCTTATATTTTATCAATTTCCTCTTAATTTTCTTATTCCTTTTCTTTTCGTTATTTTATATTTAACTTGTTCTACTTTTTCTAGTTTCTTTAGATGTAAAATATTATCATTGATCTTAAACCTCTCTTATTATAAATATCCAAAGCTAGAAAATTTCCTCTAAGCCCTGCTTTCCCAGCATTCCACAGTATTTAGTATTTGTATTTTCCTTATCATTCAGGTCAAAATATGTTGTATTAGTCCCACAGTATTTAGTATTTGTATTTTCCTTATCATTCATGTCAAAATATGTTGTATTAGTCTTTGTGACTTTTATTTGATTCACAGGTTATTTAGAAGGGTATTGTTTAATTCCCAAATATTTGTAAATTTTCCAGATAACTTTTTCTTTTAAAATAAATAGAGAGCCACAGGAAGTTATGAAAATAATATAGAGAAGTTGCATGTATCCTTCACCCAATTTCCCCCAGTGGTAATATCTTACATGACTATAGCACAATATTGAAACAAGGAAATTAACATATGTACAAACTACAGAGAGTTTTCAGTTTTTACCAGTTTTCCATGCACTTACTTGTGTGTGTGTGTGTGTGTAATAGAGTTCTATGCAATTTTATCACATGTATCAGTTAGTATAACAACCACCTCATCAAGATGCAAAACTGTCAGATCACTACAAAGTCCCCAGCTGCTGCCACTTTATGATCAGGCCTTTTCCCTTCTCTTCTTCCATTCCTAATGTCTGGCAAACACTAGAATGTTCTCTATCTGTAATATCATGTTAAGAATGTTATAAAAATGGAATCCTGTGGTATATAACTGTTTGAGATTGATTTTTTTTCTGCTCAGCCTAAGTCTCTTGAGATCCATCCAAGAGGTCGTGTGTATCAATATTAAGTCTCTTTTAAAAAAAAAAATTAATTTTTTTGTCATTTACTTATTTGGCTGTGCCGAGTCTTAGTTGTGGCATGTGGGATATTTTCGTTACCGCACATGGAATCTAGTTCCCTGACCAGGAATGGAACCCGGGCCCCCTCCTTGGGAGCACAGAGTCTTAGGCATTGGACCACCAAGGAACTCCCACTTGTTATTGATGAGTAATATTCCATGCTGTAGATGTGCCACAATTTATTTAATTATTCATCCACTCAAGGACATTTGAGTTCCATTTTTTTCTGCTATTAGAAGTAAACCTACTGTGAACCTTTTCCTACATGTTTTTGGGTAGACAAAAAAAAGCTTTCTTCTCTGGGATAAATGCCCAGGAGTATAATTCCTCATATAGTAATGTGCATTTGGTTTTTAAGAAAATGACAAACCACTAGCCAGAGTAGCTGTACCATTTTACTTTCCCAGTTGCAACGTTTGAGAGATCTAGTTTCTCTGTGTCCCAACCAGTATTTGGTCTTGTCACAATTGTTTTTTTTTTTTTTTTTGACTTGTTGTTCAGTCACTCAAGTCATGGCCGACTCTTCGTGATCCCATTAACTGCAGCACGCCAAGCTTCCGGGTCCTTCACTATCTCCCGGAGTTTGCTCAAACTCAGTGTCCATTGAGTCAGTGATGCCATCCAGCCATCTCATCCTCTGTTGCCCCCTTCTCTTCCTGCCCTCAGTCTTTGCCACCATCCTTTCCTGTGAATTGGCTCTTCATATCAGCTTCAAAATCAGTCCTTCCAACGGTAAAGAATCTGCCTGCAGTGCAGGAGACCAGGGTTCCATCCCTGGGTTGGTAAGATCCCCTGGAGAAGGGAATGGCATCCTGCTCCATCCTTGCCTGGAGAATCCCATGAACAGTATAGCCTGGTAGGCTACAGTCCATGAGGCTGCAGAGAGTCAGACATGACTGAGCAACTAGCATTTTAAATTTTAGCTTTTCCAAATAGGTGTGTGATGCCAGGTATCCTTTTATATTGGTTTCTAATTTATTAGTTTTGGGTCAGAAGGTATACTCAATTTGATTTTAATTCTTTGACATTTATTAAGCTATCTCTTATTTCTGAGCACATAGTCTAGCTTGATGAATGTTTCCTGTGGGTTTGAAAAAATCATGTATACTGTAGTTGTTGGGTGCAATATTTTATCAAGGCCTTTGGGTCAAGTTGGTTGATAGTGTTGTTCAAATTAAGGGCTTCCCTGGTGGCTCAGATGGTGAAGAGTCTGCTTGTGATGCAGGAGACCCGGGTTTGATCCCTGGGGTGGGAAGATCCCCTGGAAAAGGAAATGGCAACCCACTCCAGTATTCTTGCCTGGAAAATCCCATGGACTGAGGAGCCTGGCAGGCTACAGTCCATGGAGTTGCAAAGATATCTCTATGCTGATTTTTTGGTCCAAAATAGAAGTGTTAAAATCTCTCCAACTATAATTGTAGATTTGTCCATTTCTGTCAACTTCTGCTTTATACATCTTGGAACTTTCTTCATAGTTGCCTGCACATTTTAGATTGATGTGTCTTCTTGATAATTTTATTGTTTCATTAAAAATTTCCCTCTTTCTCTACAGTAATACTCTTTTTTAAATATTTATTTATTCATGGCTACGCTGGGTCTTAGTTGCAGCATGTGAGCTTTGTTATTGTGGTACATGGCCTTCTCTCTAGTTGTGGTGCTTAGGTTCAGTAGTCACAGCTCTCAAGCTTAGTTGCTCTATGGCATGTGGGATCTTAGTTCTCAATCAAAGATGAAACTCAAATCTGCTGCTTTCCAAGGTGGATTCTTAACTGTTGGACCACCAGGGAAGTCCCTTCAGTAATATTCTTGTCCTGAAGTATGCTTTTCTGATATTAATATAGGTTTACTTTTTCTTATATTTAGTGTTTGCATGATGTATGTTCTTTCTCCCCTTACGCTTTCAACCTGTGTCTTTTTTTAAAAAAAAAACAACTATTTATTTTTGGCTGCTTTGGGTCTTTGTTGCTGCGTGCTGGCTTTCTCTCTTTGCAGTGAAAGGGGCTACTCTCTGTTGCTGTCACAGGCTTCTCGCTGTTGTGGCTTCTCATGTTGTGGAGCACAGATTCCAGGCTCACGGGATTCAGTAGCTGCAACACAGGGGCTCAGTGGTTGTGGCACATGAGCTTTAGTTCCCCACAGCATGTGGAATCTTCCCGGACCAGGGCTTGAACCCATGTCCCCTGCAGTGGCAGGCAGATTCTTCTCCACTGCACCACCAGGGAAGTTCAACCTGTGTCTTTATAATTGAACTGTATGTTTGTAAACAGCCTACTGTTGGATTTTGCTTTTATATTAATTTAACAACCTGCCTTTTAATTGGAGCGTTTGATGTATTTATATTTGAGATAATTATTAATATGGTTGGGTTTAAATCCCCCATCTTGGTATTTATTTTCTGCTTATTTCATTTATGCTTTGTTTCTATTCTGATTTTCCTGCCTCCTTTGGATGTGTTGAATTTTTTTAATCATTCCGTCTTATCTCCCGTGTTTAAGCACACTTCTTTATGGTATATTCTAGTGGCTATTGTTGAGCAGTGGTTCTTAAATTTTACCTGTATTAGAAACAGCTGGAGGTCTTATTAAAACACAGATTTCTGGGCCATACCCGCAGTTTCTTATTCAGTAGGTCTGTGATAGAGCTCAAAAGTTTGCTTGTCTGATAAGTTCTCAGATGCTGAAGATGGAAATTTCAGCTCTAAAGGTTATGCTCTGTATCTTTAAGTTATCACAGCCTACCTTCAAATAATATACTACAGAGTACTTCTATACAACTTGATAGTTGTGTAAAAATCTTACAACAATTCACTTCTTTTTATACTTCCTCTTGGCCTTTGTGCTATTGTTATTTTACATTTTACCTGTAATATGCTATAAATTCAAAATGTTGGTGTTTGTTTGACTTTTGGCCATGCTTGTGGTATGTGGTCTCTTAGCTCTCTGACCAGGGAGCGAACCCTGTGTCCCCAACAATGGAGGCACAGTCTTAACCACTGAATCGCCAGGGAAGTCCCTGTTATTACTTGCTTTAAACAATCAGTCGTGTCCAACTGTTTGTGACCTCATGGACTGTAGCCCACCAGGCTCCTCTGTCCATGGAATTCTTCAGGCGAGAATGCTGGAGTGGGTAGCCGTTCCCTTCTCCAAAGGATCTTCCTGACCCAGGGATCGAACTTGGGTCTCCCTCACTGCAGTCAGATTCTTTTACCATCAGAGCCATCAGGGAAGCCCAAAACAGTCAGCAGTCGTCTAGAATATTCTTCATACACAGACAGACAGACAAAGATGAAAGCATATTACTTTGGAAAGGTCTTTGACATTTACCCATGTACTTATCCTTTTTGATACTCTTCACTTCTTCCTGCAGATATGAGTTTCCTTCTGGTTTCCTTTCTGTTCATTCTGAAAAGCAAATGTTAGCTTTTCTTGTAGTGTTGGTCTGCTGGAGATGAATTCTCCCAAATTTTCTGTCTGAAAATGACTTTATTTCATTTTTGAAGTATATTTGAAATATATTTTCACTGGATATGGAATTTGACAGTGTTATTCTTTTAGCATTTTAAAGAGGTTCTATTTTCTTCTGGCCTCCATTGATTCTACTCAAGAGTCACCTGTTATTTATATCTTTAGCCTAAAATTTATGTCTTCTGTTCCCCTCTGGCTGCTTTTCAGATTTCTCTTGCTGTTGCTTTTCAACAGTCTGGCTAGATTTATTTAGGTGTGGTTTTCTCTATATTTATTCTACTTGGAGTGTGCTGAGTTTCTTGGTTCTGTGACTTGATACTTTTCACCAGTTTGGGTAAGTGTTAGACAATAAAGTTTCAATGATTTCTTCTGCCACGTTGTCCCTCTTCTCTTATTTCTTTTCACTATTTACATGTATGTTGAATTGTTGGAAAATTGCCCAAACATTATCAGATGCTCAGTCTCCTCTGCTGTTGAGTCAGCAACTAAACTTACATAATGAATTTATTTATGATATTATGTCTTTCATTTCTAGCATTTCTGTGTGGTTCTTTTTTTCTGATTTCCATTACTCTGAGGAAATTCTCCTTCTCTTCATGCATGTTGCCTTCCTTTCCATGAGATCTTCTGATAGTTGTATATCATAGGAATTTTGTGCTGTAATACTAGTTTGATCATTTCAACCTCTGAGCTGTCTCTGGATCTTTCTATTGTTTCTCTTCTATGTTAACCTTGAGATGCATTTTCTTATTTTCCCATAGATCTTGAGTTTCTTATAGCATGTTGAATATTTATAGGAAAAAAAAAAAGAGTACAAAGTAAAGTGAATGTGTGTGCACATGCGTGCTGAGTCATGTTCGACTCTGTGACCCCATGGATTGTCATCCTCCAGGCAAGAATACTGGAGCAAGTTGCCAATTCCTTCTCCAGGGAATCTTCCCAGCTGAGGGATTGAACCTGCATCTTTGGAGTCTTTTTCATTGGCAGGCAGATTCTGTACCACCTGGGAAGCCTCAAAGTAAGTAATATTAACCTCCCAAAACAATTCTTTTCTATTATGAGAGGCTGAGTCAGTGTGACCTGTACTTGATCAGGATCTGGGCTTAATTGTAGCTTTACTTTGATTCACTTCACTACCACTTTCAAGTGTTTTGAGGGTGAGATAGGACTTTCCCTTCATCAGGGCCTGAGATCTGAGCACTGACAAGATTCTTGAGACCTGCCTATTCTTCAAAACCAAGCTAGGAGATTTCAGACTTGTGGAAAGTCACTCTTTGCTTTATTGCCTAACTGCTAGCTTCTTGATTTCTCTTTGACTTTTGCCTCCTGCTTTCTGCACCCCTAAAGTCTTCCAGAGTTTTTCTCCCTGTAGGTCTTAGCAGCTCCCTAGTTTCTATGAAAGCCTCAGGGATTCCTTCTTAGCCCTGCTTCCCTGCTACCAGCTTCGGTGAACCACTTCTATCCCCGTGTGATGTCTCCTGGGCCGGGTGATAGGCAGGTGTACATTAGCTTTGTGGCTACAGCTGCCCAGTCCATTGGGCAGCCGTGGCCAGTTTGGTGAAGCTTCAGCTGAATTCTCCTTATCTCCACCGGTCACAAACTCTTTTTCCTTCTGCCATTTCACCAGAGGCCAAAATGGCTCTGGGCCTCTTCTCTCCCGTGTAGAGCTCGTCATTTTGAGTTTAGTTCATTTAGGTTAATTGGTGGCCTCAATTCTCTGATGGGTTTTAAAAATTGATGATTATTTTGGGCTTTCCTGGTTTGTTTTGATTGTTAGGGTGAGAATGACAGTCTCTTGTAAACCTACACATCTGGTCTATAAGCAGAAATCCCCCAGATAACTGTCTCTTTTTTCCCCTCCAAAGTGTGAGGGTTTTTTATTTTATTTGTGTAGTTATTTCACTTCATGGGGTCGCAGCTGTGACATGCAGGATCTCCACTGTGCCCTGCAGAATCTTTTCTTGCAGCACACAGACTCTCTGTATGTGGCCTGCGAGCTCAGTAGTTGTGGTGCTTGTGCTTAGTTGCTCTGTGCGTGTGGGATCTTAGTTCCCCAGCCAGGGATTGAATCCATCCCCTGCATAGCAAGGCGGATTCTTAACCACTGGACTACCAAGGAAGTCCTGAGAACTGCCTCTTACTAGAGATGAAAAGGTGTGTAGGGATCAGAAGGCAGAAACCAATTGGTAGTTACCAAAGATTTGAAAGACAAAGCCAGTACAGGCAGTTGACAAAATAAAGGATAATAAAGGTTTGTCCTCTAGCCTGTCAAATAGGTGCTAGTGTGCTAATCACACACAGAGAGAGAAAGAGAGTTGAAGAGGTGCTTTGGGCACCCAACAAGTGACATTTATTTTGGAGAAAGGACTTGCACCAAAGTGAGCTGTTTTCTTCTTTTAGAGAATATCCCTCTCCCTCATATGTCTCTTAGGGCAGTGATTTTCACATTTTACTCAGCATACAAATCTCCTGGACATCTTGTTACAATTCAGATTCTCTCCTACTGGGTCAGGGGTTAGGCTTGAGTTTCTGCATCTAATGAAGCTCCTGCATCATACTCATGATATGTGAGTAGCAAGGTCTTCCTGGTGGCTCAGGAGTAAAGATCTGCCTGCTAATGCAGGAGATGTGGGTTTGATCCCTGGGTTGGGAAGAACCTCTGGAAAAGGGAATGACAACCCACATCAGCATTCTTGCCTGGGAAATCCCATGGACAGAGAAGCCTGGCGAGCCACAGTCCATGGGGTTGCAAAAGAGTCGGACACGACTTCGTGACTAAACAACAAGAGAATGTACACCTTCATTTTTGGTTTGGTGTTAAAAATGGAACTTAGAGTCATGCAAGGTATAGAGAAAAGTGTTATTTTAGTATTCAGGAAATGTGTGAGAGGCAGCTTGTAATTCATCAAAGTGGCTTCTTTGGTGGAGGTTTAAGTTTTCCTTGAAGTGGGCAGCTGCCATGCTGGAAGCTAGGGTCAAAGGCAGTTCACTGCCGTGAGGAACCACACTTTTTACAGCTCTGCTCTCAGACCTGCGTAAGTCCCTGGAGCACCCGCTCCGCAGCGAGGGAAGGATAGGGAGAGGATGTGGGGAGAGGGTTTGGGTAGCATTAGGGAGCCCAGCCAAGTTTGCCTATCTGAGTAGTTCCAGCAATGACAATAGCAGACAATGGTTATAAATTAGCGTCTGAATCCCACCACCCTTTCCAATGACCAGGTTTTTTTCTATGTACCAGAAGAGACTTACCAATTGAAATTTTATAGCTCTGATTTTAGCTAGCAATCCTACATTATATACAGAACGCATTCATGCATTAACAGGAAAGAGACATTTTCCTCTCATTTTCTGTTTAGCAGTGCAGCACTGATATCAAAGATGATTAGGGTCCGTACCATCTTGTTAGTAAGAAAACATGGAGAAATCTAGAAAATAATTGCAAACCAGCTGAAGAAAAAGAATTAATAAAGCTTTACCACTCATAGACGTACAGAGGGAGGTAGTTTGAGGTTTGAGTGTGTGTGTGTGTGTGTGTGTGTTAGTTGCTCAGTCATGTCTGACTCTTTGTGACCCCATGAACTCCTCTGTCCATGGGATTTCCCAGGCATGAATACTGGAGTGGGTAGACATTCCCTTCTCCAGGGGATCTTCCTGACCCAGGGATCAAACCCAGGTCTCCTGCATGGCAGGCAGATGCTTTACCACCTAAGATACCAGGGAAGCCACTAATTAAAGAAAATTTAAGGGATTGCAGTATTTATTTAACAAAAACATTTGCAATCAGCTCTGTATCTGTGGGTTTCACATCTGCAGATTCAACACATCCCTCAAAATTCCAGAAAGTTCCAAAAAGCAAAACTTGAATTTGCCTCTAACTGGCAACTATTTACACAGCATTTACATTGTGTTCGGTGTCATAAGTAATCTGTAGATGATTTAAAATTAACAAGAGGAGGTACTTAGGTTTATGCAAATTATGGCTCAGCTGGTAAAGAATCTGCCTGCAATGCAGGAGACCTGGGTTCTATCCCTGGGTTGGGAAGATCCCATGGAGAAGAGAAAGGCTACTCACTCCAGTATTCTGGCCTGGAGAATTCCTTGGGATTGCAAGGAGTTGGACGCGACTGAGCGACTTTCACTTTCACTCACACTATTTTATATAAGAGACTTGAGGTTCCTCAGATTTTGTTATTCGTCTGGATGGGAGGTATCCTAGAGCAAGTTCCTGGTGGATTCTGAGGGAAGATTGTACTGAGAATTTTCCATGTACCAGACACATGCTTTGTGAACAAAACTGTCATGACTGGATTCAAGAAGCTTACAGTTCTCATGGTTGATTTTATTCCTTTGAAGGATATAAGAAACTTGAACTAGGTCAGGTGAATATTGCATGCATTTCCTTTGGACAACTGTTCAATGAGTAGACAGAATTACTCAAAATGATCATGCTTTTTTTCCCCCTACAAACAAGTCCATTTGAAGTGGAAAATAATTTATTGTCTTAAGTACTTAAATCAAGTTTCTTCAGACCTCACTCATACTGTTTGTTTTCTTGAGTAGTACCCTTTCTTTTTTACCACGACAGGGACAGGTTTGTGACTGACCAGGGCTCTCAAAGAGTAAAGCTTTCTTTAAACAGGGATTGATAAATAAAGTTATAAGGCCCAAGAAAACTGGCTAGTATTGTTAGAGGTTAGCCAGTCCTTTGGTGCAGTGAGACTGACACGGATGTGATAGACTTGTGTAACTGACTTACTTAAAGTTTCAGTTTGCTCATCTGTAAAGTGGGGTAATGATAATAGCTACCTCAGAGTCATTCTGAGGATCAAACTAGATAATGTGTTTAAAATACTGATGACAGTGCCTGGCGCATAGTAATGACTCTATTAATATTTGTTGATACTATTTATTTTTCTTAGTAGAATGCCAGTAGGTGGTTCAGTGGCAAAGAATCTGCCTGCCAGTTCAGGAGACACAGGAGATGTGGATTTGATTCCTGGGTTGGTAAGATCTCTGGAGGAGCAACTATCATCCCATTCCAATATTCCTGCCTGGAGAATTCCATGGACAGAGGAGCCTGGTGGGCTACAGTCCATGGGTTGCAAAGAGTTGGACACAACTGAGCACACTTGCACAATGGCATAGCACATCTAGGCATTTTGTCACATAGATATAATTCGGACATTAGTACTACAGTCATTTTCTCTGAAAAATGTACTGAAGGTGACCTCAGATTCTAAGACTGGATGTATGTTCTATACAAACTGTTGGTTGCTCTTTGGACCGGCAAGCCAGGAAGCAATTTTAGAGCCCTTAGCTTTTCACCCAGAAAATGGTAACGTTGACCTATGTCACCCTTCCCCAGTATGGTGATGTTGTCTAGAATAACCCAACAGGTGTTTTTTGTTTTTTTAAATAAGTAGATAAAATCTTAAGTTTCAGCTTTTAAAATATATTAAAAGATAAGTAGATTCTGAGGAATATGAATTCATGTTTATAAGAATTGATGATGTGATTTTCTAGTGATGACTAGAAAAAAAATGAGACTCATTAGAAATTACCTTCCTTTAGAATCTAAGAAAAGTTATAGAAATTTTTAGAATTAACCTGCATAAATTCATCCCACAAAGATTCATGCAGTTCTATGGAGGTGTTCAGAGTTTGTGGTTTTGTCTACATGGTGCTGAAAATTTTGAACAATTCAAACAATTGTCCAGTATTTTTTTAAATAAAATAAAAGTTGTTTGACAGATAAGCCTGATTTAGACATCTGATCTGGTGGCCAGCTGTGCAAATGGACTTTGCCTGAATATATCTTTCAATAAAATTTAGCAGTAATAGGAACTTGTGATAAGAGTAACAAAGAAAAGTAGACAAGCGTGTTTAATAAAGTTCTACATCACAATGGCTTAAAAAATAGAGTATGAAACTCTAGCCAACTGACACTTTAAAAATCATCCCATAACCATTCAGATTATAAAGTGTAGTTAACTCTTGATTACATACAGGAGATCATATATTCATTCAATCAACAAAGATTTATTGAATACTGTATTGGTCTGCTTGGGCTGCCATGATATAATACTATAGATTGGGTGACTCATACAAGAGAAATTTATTTTGGAGGTTGGAAGTCGAAGATCAGGGACCCTGCATGAATTCCCTTCCTGTCTTTCAGATAGGTGCCTTCTTGATGTGTCTTCACATGGCAGAGAGATAAAGAGAAAGAATCTGTCAGTTCTCTGATATCTCTTCTTAGAAGGGCACTAATCCCATCATGAGGGCCCCACCCTCATGACATCATCTGAACACTACCTTCCAAAGTCCCACCTCTAAATACTATCACCATGAGGGTGCAGCATCAGCATATGAATTTGGGAGGGACACAGTTTAGCCCATAGCAAGTACTTTCCTATGTTTGGTACTGAAAATGTAAATATAATCTCTCCTTCTGGAAGGAGGATATCGACTATGAATGAGTAAACAAAGTCAATTAATTTCTGAATGTGGTGACTGCCATGAAGGAAATGGACAAGGTACCTAGAAAAATAATGAGGCAAGAGATGAGGAGTCCACTGGCTCTTCTCAAGATGGAATGTTCAGGCTGACACTTGAGGAGTGAGAGGAAGCCACCATCAGAGACTAGCCAGGAGAAGGCCATTCGACAGAAGGGGCTGCAAGGACCTGAGATGAGAAGGGACTTGCTATATTCTAGGACCAGTTACACAACCACTGTGATTTGATGGTCATGATAGAAGGATGAGTGACATAAGAGGTTGAATTGGCGGCCAAGGGCTGGATTATCTGTAGTTTATTTAATATTAATACCTAGGTGGTTTTGGTACCTTCGCACTTGTTATGAGTTAAACTCAATAGTATACAGTTTTGTAGAATATTTGTTGATAAATCAACTCCCTTCATTCACTTTACCTAGAAGGATACCCTTTAAAATCAAACCAAACTCTATGGTTCCTGAAAAACATGCAAAGATAAAATGCAAAAACAGCATACAAAGTTGATAGATGTAGTGGGCTGGGTATGTTGCCTTTTTCATCAACAGTTCAACCAGGTGATTATAAAAGTATTGAATGTATTGTTAGCATCTTAAGTGCTAGTTGAAAAGTTTAGTCACCAAGGGAAAATGTATATTATTAATTGAAAGAATCTGGTCTCATAAAAGGCAAATACTGAAAAGGGAAGGAATATTTGAAAATGTATGAGGGGCATGATAAAGTGATCATTTCATGAACCAGCACAGGCATAGCACCAATGAGTCAGATTAAGTCATTAGAAACACAGTGGTTCTTTCTATTTTCTAGACCTGGAGTGTGAAACTCCTAATGGGACTTTCAGCAAACTCAAGTTCTTGCCCAGGGATACATAGATATTTAGTGAATACACTAACTGTTTTAATTCTGCAAATACGCCCTTTCTGATTTTTAATTTCTCTGTGAACTGGACTATAATGTACAACTATTCAATATCTGTTGCTTGTATAAGAGTCTAATTAGATTGATAACTAAGCAAAGCTTTGTTTATTATCTGACACTTCAGAATGCCATCTTAAAGGTCATATATTTTACTACATTTTTTGGATTGGGTTTACCCCAGAGTTTTGTTTTGTTCCCCACCCCCCCCCCCCCTTAAATCAAGAAAAGGAGTAAGAGTTAAAGTAACATTAAACTCATGAGTATATTAAGTGTATCTGAGTGTCCGTCACTATGAGCCTTTAAAGATGATTGTTTTCATGGATTTAAAGGAAAAGGAAGAGGGACTTCCTGGCAGTCCAATGGTTAAGACTGCATTTCCACAGCAGGGGACACAGGTTCGATCTCTGGTTGGGGAACTAAGATCCCTCATTCTGGGTGGTGTGTCAAAAAAAAAAAAAAAAGGCAGGAAGAAAATGGGAAAGAAGTTTGTAGAATGTACACACTTTCTTGAACAGAAAATTTGTTCTCAGGCTCTCTGCCCCACCCAGATTTAGTCATTAGCTCTAAGATCAAACAGTGCTTTACATTGGGAAGGAAATTGAAGAGGGTGTACAAATGGAAAACAGCAAAAGATCTAAGCAGAACATCTGGCTCAGAAGAGAGGCTAAAAAGAAGGCAGGGACCTTTGTCTGACTCATGTGTTCATTCATTCACTTGTTCATTCATTCATTCCATTTATGAGTGCCAGACATTGTCCTAGTCATTAGATAATCTTTTATTGACTTTCACTTCATCTCTGCTGTTTTCAAAAATGAAAGAAACAGAGCGACCAGTGACTTCTGGTGTATGGAACAGACCAGTTCCACTTGGACTTCCTCTCCCTGGACCAGCTCAAAGGGGCAGCCTGGCTCTTCTCAGAACACCAGCTGGGTTCTGGTGCCCTTGGCCTGACCTCCATAGAAGTCTCTGCCTCCAGGGAAGGGCTGGAAAAAGAGTCCACAACCCCTAAGCTGAGCCAGAATTGCTATAAAATGGGTTGAAGAAGGTGTAGAAATGTTTATGTCATTTTCAAAATGATGATGATGATCCCTGACTAGATACTGCAGATGAGGGATAGACAGAGAACATTTCTCTAATTGTGTTTATGGCAGAGTTCTTTCAGTGGTCGTATCAGGCATTCTTTCTGATTAGGGCTTGGGTGATGCAGTAAGGCACGTAGGATGTGAAACTGAAGGAGGAGCTCACTCTCAAGTTGTGGAAGTGCTTTTGTGTAGGTGGGGGCTTGCTTTCTTTCTTTTTTAAAATTTATTTTATTTTTTTATTGGAGGATAATTGCTTTATAATATTGTGTTGGTTTCTGTCATATATCCACATGAGTCAGTCATTCAGTATATCTATGTCTCTTCCCTCTTGAACCTCCCTCCTCCTTTTTTTCTTTTATGGTTTGTCCCAGGATATTGGATTTAGTTCCCTGTGCTATACAGTAGGATCATGTTGTTTATCCATTCTAAAGATAATAGTTTTCATCTACCAACCCCCAATTCCCAGTCCAGCCCTTTCCCTCCTCCTCCCTCTTGGCAACTACAAATCTGTTCTTGATATCTGTGAGTCTGTATCTGTTTTCTAGATAGGTTCTTTTGTGCCATATTTGAGATTTTACATGTAAGTGACATCATATGATACTTGTATTTATTTTTCTGACCTACTTGACTTAGTATGATAATCTCTGATTGCATCTGTATTGCTGCAAATGTCATTATTTCATTCTTTTTTGTGGCTGAGTAATATTCCGTCGTATATATGTATCACATCTTCTTTATTCATTCATCTGTTGATGAACATTCAGGTTGTCTCCATGTCTTGGTATTGTGAATAGCGCTGCTATGAACATAGGGGAACATGTGAACATAGTGATTCTTTTCGAATTACTGTTTTGTCCAGGTATATCCCCAGGAGTGGGATTACTAAATCATATAGTAGTTCTAGTTTTAGTTTTCTAAGGAACTTCTGTATTGTTTCCCATTGAGGATGCACCAACTTACTTTCCGTGTGAGGGCTTTTTTAAATGTCGTGCCCTAGGCATCTGACTCACTTACCCTAGTTCCAGCCCGGCAGTTAATTCTTCTTCTTTTTTTTTTTTTAATCTCTCCTCACTCTGCTGTCAATGAAATTTGGAAAATATTGCTGATCATATACCAAATATCATTCAATATCCCATCTACATCTTTTGGTGTATACACAGTGCACAGTAGTCTGTTACAGGCTCTGATTATTCCTGTAGAAAAGCAATCCTATAATCCTCTTTAGCCCTGCTTTTCCCAAAAGTATTTGACTGTGGAATTATTTCTTCTTTTTAAAGAAAAACTTATTAGCATCTCATGGGACATTTAGGCAAGTTGGTTAAAAACTACCTCAGAATGGTTGCATATGGAATATGCTCATTATTTTGAAAACTTGTTTTTTGCTGAATAATAGCTGTGTTCTATTCTGAGTTTGGGTTAATTTGCAAGTTGCATGAAACCCTTGAGCCTCTGAATAAGGAAAGGATTAGAATGTTTATTCATGCCTTCCAACCCCCAGATTAACAGTTTATTGATTCAGCCAACGCGATTAGGTACCTACTATGTGCTAGGAATACCAAAGTGAGTGAAGTGGTGTTCCTTATGCCTGGAGGCTAAGGAGAAGTAACTGACACAATTACAGTCCAAGTACAATCTCTGTAAAAGTGCAACACAAATAAGGAAAACAGCTCATATTTTTTATCCTTTTATGATTTTACCTCCAGACCAAATGGACTGCTTGTCAAGCAAAAGAGCTATTTATGATATTTTTCAGTCTTTCCTATAATATCTAGCAGGGACTATGTACATAAGGGGTATTCAATGTGTATGTCTAATAAATAATAGCTGAGGAAAAGTCTTGCAACTTAATTGGGTATGTTGTTTGTTGTTAGATTATAATATCTTTTAAGAATCACTTTCCCTGGAGGAAGGCATGACAACTCATTCCAGTATTCTTGCCTGGAGAATACCATGGATAAAGGAGCCTAGCGGGCTACAGTCCATAGGGTCGCAAAGAGTTGAAGACAACTGAAGCAACTTAATACACACAAGGATCACTTACAAACATACTTCTTTATAACCTCGAAAGGTTGTACTAATCCTCCTAAGCTTCATTTCTTCATCTATCAGATAAGGGTAATAGTACTAATTTCAGGGGGTTCTTGAGAGGATTAAATGAGAATTACAAAAAAACAGCTCTTATGTTCCCTGGCATGTAATGATTGGCCAGTAAACTGCAGTTATTATGACTACAATATGCTGTGATTTTTATCCAAAAAGTTACCTTAAATGGCACACTCTGATTTGGCAAAAAGCTCACTTAGAGTTTTATACGGCCCCATCACCATTGTCCCCTTGCTGAGGACACGTGTTTGAAAGGTTGTCGTGAACACATGTAGGTCAAGAGCCCCAAGTAAGGCTGTACACACACACACACACTCCTCCTATCCCCCACCCACCCACCTCCATGAAAGGCGCCAGCAGCAGCTCCCTAAATGGCCTGATTTATCCGGTCTCCAGTGTGAGCTTGTTGTGAGATAGTCAGGCTGAGTCCTTCAAAGACATTGCTTTGAGACACACAACAGGCAAGATAACTAAAAGAGAAACCCCCTGAGCACCTATCAGCGAGACCCTGTGGCACCTTCTTCCATTTAGCTTTAGATTCCTCAGCTGACTACAGTGTTCACTTTGGACACCTCACTGATTACTGCTGCAACAGGAAATTAGCTGAATTGCCTTTGTTTCCACATATCTAGTTGCTCTCCGAGGAAGAGCTCTGAGCCATTTTCACCTGGATGTCCCTGTCTCCCCTGCCTGCCCCCCGCGCAGTGTTTTCTACATGGGAACAAGGATTCTAATTACTTGGGTGACTTGTTAAGTACACAGAGTCTCTTCAAAATCTCTAGGCATGGGACCCGCCGAGGTATGCTGACAAGCCTTTCTGGGGGATTTTAGGCAATCAGGGTGGTGCTTGGAATGCACCATCCCATAGCGCTGTGCTCCGTGCTTGCTCATGGTTGGTCTTCCATGTTTATTGAATGAGCTAATGACCTATACGAGGGTAAAGTAGTGAGAGTGTTAGATTCTCAGTCATGTCTGACTCTTTGTGACCCCATGGACTATAGCCCGCCAGGCTCCTCTGTCCATGGAATTGTCGGGACAAGAACACTGGAGTGGGTTGTCACTTCCTTCTCCAGGGGATTTTCCCAACCCAGGGATCAAACTTTAATCTCCTGTGTCTTCTGCATTGACAGGCAGATTCTTTACCATTTGAGCCCCCAGGAAAGCCCTATGAGAGGGTGGGGACTCAGCAAATAAGAAGGCATTTTTCAGGAAAGTGTGTGTGCACATGCGCCCACATGCTTATGTGCCGTGTGATCTACACAGTGGTCCCTAATCTCTTTGGCACAGGGACCAGTTTCATGGAAGACAATTTTTCCATGGACTGGGGTGGAGCCAAGATGGTTTCAGGATGATTCAAGTGCATTGCATTTATTACGCATTTTGTTTCTCTTATTATTGTATCAGCCCCACCTCAGATAATAAAACATGAGATCCTGGAGTTTGGGGACACCTTATCTACAAAGTAGAACTCAATCTGTGGCATGAGATGCTGCCTGTATAATAATCTCCCCATTTCCTTAGGGGATATATCCCATGACTCCCAATGGACACCTGAACTGCACATATATTGGTAGCAAACCCTATATAAATGTTTTTTCCCTACACATGCATACCTATGATAAGGTTTAATTCATAAATTGGACACAGTAAGTGCTTGATAACAATAATTAAAAACAAAACAGAAAATTATAACAATATGCTGTAATAAACATGATGTGAAGGTGGTTTCTTTCTCTCTCTCAAAATATCTTATTAGAAAAATATAAAACCTTTTCCATCTTAGCTAAACAGCACACGCTGTGCCTGTAACTTTAACAGTTTGAGGTTTGACAGCCACACTAAGCACGAATTTCTTTTTCCTTCTTCACAGTTTCACCCATGGAAGTCATTCTAAGCGTAGATCTTGGCAACATCAGCAGATGATTTCTGTTTTTTTCTTTATTAAGCGGGGAACTTCCACCTTTTCACTTAAAGGAAGAACTTTGTGGCTTCTCTCTAGCTTTATCTGAATTGCCAACATCATTAGTCCTGTGCTTTGGGGCCATTATTAAGTAAGATAAGGGTCAATTGAACATGAGTACTATCAACAGTCGATTTGATAACCAACATGCCTACTCAGTGGCTGAGATACCCTGGACAAAGAGATGGTTCGCATTCTGGGAGAGACATCACGAGATGGTACAAGGTGGCGTGAGATTTCATCATACTACCAAGAACAGCATGTGATTGAAAACTTACAAATTTTTTTTTCTGGAATTTTCCACTTAGTATTTTCGAGTCACAGTTGACTGTGGGTAACTAAGTTGGTGGAAGGCTAGATGACTATAATTCAAGGCCACGTGACCCAGGAGCCACAAGGTCTGTGAGGGAACTGTAATCACAGAGCTACAGTGACTTGAAGGACCCCGAAGCAAAGCTGACTGTTTCCAGTTTGCCAGCGGCTTATCCTATAGATGGTTAAGAATCTGCCAGTAATACAGAAGACCCTGCTTTGATCCCTGGGGCAGGGAGATCCCCTGGAGAAGGAAATGGCAACCCACTCCAGTATTCTTGCCTGGGAAATCCCATGGATGGAGAAGCGTAGTGGGCTACGGTCCGTGGAGTCACAGAGAGTCAGACACAACTGAGCAACTTCCACACTGTCCTAATAGCACAGCTCCTAAGTGTCATAGTCTGAAGTTCTTTCTTTTTTTAATTCTTTTTGTTACTGGCTACAGACAACTCCAGATTTATAATATGTCCAAAAGAACCCAGAGTAAGATGAACATCCATTAATAAAACAGGATAAGAGCTCTGGACCCAGCTTAGATCACATACACTTCCTTGGGCTAGGCTGGGTCCACCAGGCTGTTACCCTGATGTTGGGGTCTGGATTGGCCAGTCTTGGATTATTTATTCATCCTTTGCCCAGGGAACGAGGACCTGTAATTGGCATCTGCAACAGAAGCATGTAGTTTGGGAATTGGCAGTTCCTCAAAGGGATGGTAGCTACTGCCAGGAGAACTGGAAAGGGTGCCATAGAGATGAAACTCAGGTCCACTCCCAGCCATGACCTTGACCTTGACGAGTTCTAATGAACCGAGGCATTCAAACAGCCCCAAAGGGAGGCATCCTATCCCCTTGACCAAGCTCCTTAAAGCCCTGCCCCCCCAGTTGAAGGACCTTTCACCTTGAAGTGACTTTGAAGATAGTTTTTTTTTCCCTGTGTGTCTAGAGTCATAGCTCAAAGCAAGCATGGTCAGCCTAAACATCCTTTGGAAGTCTCCTGTTTAAAATGAAGAAATTTCCATGAATTGTATCTAATCCAGTTAAAAATAGTGTGTAAAAATAATGTTTTTTTCCCCCAATTTTTGTTTTGAACCTACAAGAAAGTTGAGAAAAAAGTACAGTCAACACCCATGTTCTTTCAGATTTATTGTTAACAATTTGCCACATCCATTTTACTTTTCTCTCTTCACAGATATGTATGGAAAGATATACATTAAAAAAACAAATAAACCCTAGGTATTTCCTTCACCTCCACCCCACACCCAAACCAGTTAAGAGTTAGTTGCAAGTATGATGACAGTTCATCCCCCAAGTACTTAAGGTTATACCTCCAAACAACAAAAAATTTCTCCTACATAACTACAATTTAATTATTATAGTCAAGAAATTTGACATTGATGCAATGATATTACCTAACATATAGCCCATATTCAGATTTCCCCAAGTATCTCAATACTACTGTTCTTTAAAGTGTTGGTTTTTTCCTCCCCTGCTCTGGGATCCAGTGAACGATGACACATTGCGTTTGGTTGTCTTATTTCTTTAGTCTCCTCTTTTTGTCTTTCATGCCACTGATATTTTTGGAGCCCAAACTCCAGTTGCCAAACGTCCCTTAATTTGGAACTCTCTAATTCTTTCCTTATGATGAGATTCAGCATTTTTGGATGGATTTCTATGTACTCCTCAGCGCATCGCCTCAGAGACACATGTTATCAGTGTGCGCAATTACGGGCAGTGTTTACTTTCATCACTTGGTTAATATGGTGCCTGCTGAGTCCACCATTATAACTGTCCATTTCCCTTGTGTAATTAATAAAGAATTCACATGAGTTCATGTGAATGTCCTGGCTTCCGGCGGTCTTCTACACCATGGTGACTTTTGCCAAAATTAGTTATTCCCCAAGTGATTGTAAAATGGTGATTTTTCTATTTCCATCATTTGTTCTTATATATATTTATTTGGTTGTGCTGGGTCTTGGTTGTAGCATGCAGGGTCTTCTAGGTGCAGCATACAAACCCATTAGTTGCAGCCTGTGGGATCTAGTTCCCTGACCAGGGACCTAACACAGGCCCCCTGCATTGGGAGTGTGGAGTCTTAGCACCAGACCAGCAGGGAAGTCCCTCTTCTTACATTTTTGAGTTGATATTATTCTCTCTTTTAAAAAACCTTTCCCTCTACCCAACATTAGTTTTTTGGGGTTTTTTTGTTTTTTTTAATTTTTAGTAATAATAGGGACTTGTGGATTTTTTAAAATGTGTTATAATCCTTTCTTGTATTTATGCATTTTGATGCTCGTATTATCTAAAATTGGCCAGTGAAAGTTCCTTCACACCACCTCCTCTGTCCTTTTGAGACAGTAACATTGGTTTTTGAGAGTATTCTTACTGTCTGGCAGAAGATGTTCCAGACTAACATTGTACTTCTCTGCCTCAGCCCTGGCATCAGCCACTTCTCCTAAAGAGTGCTGATTCTTTTTCAAAAAGAATGATATTTAGAAACCAAGGTATAGATGGTGGGAGTACTCATTACTTTTGGAAAGCCACTGTTCCCATGCTGTCAAAGCCAAGGAATGCATGTATATCTGTACATACACACGTGTACCTACATATTTGTTGTTGGTGTTCAGCCACTAAGTCACATCTGACTCTTTGTGACCCCATGGACTGCAGCCCACCAGGCTCCTCTATCCTTCACTATCTCCTGGGATTTTTCAAACTCATGTCCATTTAGTCAGTGATGCTATCTAACCATCTCATCCTCTGCTGCCCACTTCTCCTTTTGCCCTCAGTCTTTCCCAGCATCAGGGTCTTTTCCAGTGAGTTGGCTCTTCACCTCAAGTGGCCAAAGTTTTGGAGCTTCAGCTTCAGCATCAGTCCTTCCAATGAATATTCAGGGTTGATTTTCTTTTGGATTGATTGATTTGATCTCCTTGCACTCCAAAGAGTCTTATCCAGCACCAAAATTCAAAAGCATCAGTTCACATTAAATATGACCACTGGGAAAACCATAACTTTAACTATACGGACCTTTGTCAACGAAATGATGTCTTTGCTTTTTAATACTGTCTAGGTTTATCCTAGCTTTCCTTCCAAGGAGCAAGCGTCTTTTAATTCCATGGCTACATTCACAGTGATTTTGGAGCCCAAGAAAATAAAATGTCACTGCTCCCACTTTTTCCCTTTCTATTTGCCATGAAGTGATGGGACCAGATGCCATGATCTTTTTAAATGTTGAGTTTTAAGCCAGGTTTTTCACTCTCCTCTTTCATTCTCATCAAGAGGCTCTTTAGTTCCTCTTCACTTTTTGTCATTAGAGTGGTATCATTTGCAGATCTGAGGCTGTTGATATTTCTCCTGGCAGTCTTGATTCCAGCTTATGATTCATCCAGCTCAGCATTTTGCTTGATGAACTCTTCACAAAAGTTAAATAAACAGGCTGACAATATACAGACTTGTATTCCTTTCCCAGTTTTGAACCAGTCCATTGTTTCATGTAAGGTTCTAACTGTTGCTTCTTGACCCACATACAGGTTTCTCAGGAGACAGGTAAAATAGTCTAGTACTCCCGTCTCTTTAAGAATTTTCCACAGTTTTTTGTGATCTACACACTCAAAGGCTTTAGCATAATCAGAAAAGCAGAAGTAGGTGTTTTTCAGGAATTCCCTTACTTTCTTCATGATCCAACGAATGTTTGCAATTTGATCTCTGGTTCCTCTGCCTTTCCTTATAAACCCAGCTTGAATATCTGGAAGTTCTCTATTCACATACTGCTGAAGCCTATCTTGAGTGATTTTGAGCATAACCCTGCTAGCATATGAAATGAGGGCAATTGTAGTGTGACCACTCTTTGGCATTGCCCTTCTTTGGGATTAGAATGAAAACTGACCTTTTCCAGTCCTGTGGCCATTTGCTGAGTTTTCCAGATTTGCTGGCATATTGAGTGCAGCACTTTAACAGCATCATCTTTTAGGATTTGGAATAGCTCACCTGGAATTCCATCACCTCCACTAGCTTTGTTTGCAGTAATGCTTCCTAAGACCCAGATGACTTCATACTCCAGGATATCTGGTTCTAGGTGAGTGACCATTCCATTGTGGTTACTTGGGTCTATAAGACCTCTTTTGGTATAGTTCTTCTTTGTATTCTTGCCACTTCTTTTTAGTCTCTTCTGCTTCTGTTAGGTCCTTACCATTTCTATCCTTTATTAAGCCCATCCTTGCATGAAATGTTCCCTTGATATCTTCAATTTTCTTGAATAAATCTCTAGCTTTTCTTATTCTATTGTTTCCTCTATTTCTTTGCATTGTTCACTTAACAAGGCCTTATCTCTCCTTACTCTTCTCTGGAACTCTGTATTCAGTTGGGTATATCTTTGCCTTTCTTCCTTGCCTTTCACTTCTCTTCTTTCCTTGGTTGTTTGTAAGGCCTCCTCAGATAACCACTTTGCTTTCTTTCATTTCTTTTCCTTTTGGATGGTTTTGGTCACTGCTTCCTGTACAATGTTGCAAACTTCTGTCCATAGTTCTTCAGGTACTCTGTCTATCGATCTGATACCTTGGATCTGTTCATTACCTCTACTGTGTAATCATTAGGAGTTTTGTTTAGATCATACCTGAATGACCTAGTAGTTTTTCCTACTTTCTTCAATTTCAGCCTGAATCTTGCAATAAGGAGCTCATGATCTGAGCCACAGTCATTTCCCGGTCTTGTTTTTGCTGACTGTTTAGAGCTTCTCCATCTTTGGTTGCAAAGAACACAATCAGTCTGGTTTCTGGTGAGGTCCATGTGTAGAGTTGTCTCCTGGGTTGTTTGCTATGACCAGTGTGTTCTCCTGGCAAACTCTGTTAGTCTTTGCCCTGCTTCATTTTATACTCCAAAGCCAAACTTGCCCATTACCCCAGGTATCTCTAGACTTCCCATTTTTGCATCCCAACAATCTATGATGAAAAGGACATCTCTTTTTGGTGCTAGTTCTAGTAGATGTCATGTTTTCATAGAGCCTATCAACTTCAGCTTCTTCAGCATCAGTGGTTGGGGCATAGACTTGGGTTATTGTGATGCTGAGTCATTTGCCTTGGAAAGGAACCAAGATTATTCTGTCCTTTTTGAGGTTGCACCCAAGTACTGCATTTCGGACTGCTGTTGACTATGAGGGCCACTCCGTTTCTTCTAAGGGATTCTTTCCCACAGTAGCAGATATAATGCTCATCTGAATTAAATCCATCCATTTTACTTAATTGATTCCTAAGATGTCAGTGTTCAATCTCACCATCTTCTGCTTGACCACGTCCAATATAGCTTGAATAATGGAGCTAACATCCCAGGTTCCTATGTAATATTGTTCTTCACAGCATCAAAGTTTACTTTCACTACCAGACACATCCACAGCTGAGCATCCTTTCTGCTTTGGCCCAGCCACTTCATTCTTTCTGGAGCTTTTAGTAATTGCCTTCTTCTCTTCCCCAGGAGCATATTAGACGCCATCTGACCTGGGGTGGGGTGGGGCGGTGCTCCTCTTACGGTGTCATATCTTTTTGCATGAATATGAATACTAGAATGGGTTGCCATTTCCTCCTCCAGTGGACCACTTTTTGTCAGAACTCTTCCCTGTGACCTGTCTATCTTGGGTGGCCCTACATGGCACGGCTCATAGCTTTATTGAGTTATGCAGGCCCCTTCATCACAAAAAGGCCGTGATCCATGAAGGGGACACCTACACATACCTGAAGTCATTTCTATGTCTAGCTGTACGTATTAAGAGCTGTAAGTTCACACCAGCAGCTCCAATTCCAATCAAATATGGCAGGATTCATGCTGATCTTCCCCCTTTCCATATTTGCAACTCTATTCTTCAAGAGTGAGAAATCATATGGAAGATAAAATTTAATTTTTCAAATGTTATGTTATATCCATAGAATGGAATCCTATTCAATAATAACTGGGAATGAACTAATGAAATGAACTAATGCTCAATGTGGATTAATGGATGAATCAAAAAATGAAAAATGAAGTTGAGCAAAATACTTAAGAGACATACGCATAGTAGATATACATATTGTATGTTCCATTTATACAAAGACAAAGAACAAACAAAACTAATCTATGGTGAGAGAAAGCAGAAAGTGGTTGCTTCTGGAGGGAGTAGGAGGACTGACTGGAAAGTAACTCGAGGGGACTTTCTGGGGTAATGGAAATGTTCTAGATCTTGTTCTGAGTGATGGCTACAGAGGTATATTCAATTTTCAAAATTCGTTGAACTGAACACTTCGGATCTGTACATTTTGTTTGTAAATTACACCTTCATAAAAAGGATGATATAAAAATATACAAAATGCTCTTGAATAAATGAAAAGATATTAAATTTCACTCATAATAAGAGAAAGCAAATTAAAACTGCACTGAGATGCCACTTTCATTTCATGTAAATGGTAAAAATTCAAAAGTTTGACAAGACACACTGCTGGTAAACCTGTGAGAAAAAAGGCAATAATAATCTAAAAATAGTTATGTTTCCCCTTTGCCTCATCAGTCTCATCACTTCTGGGTATTTATCCTGAATATATAGTCTAATGCTAAATTTCCATATATACTTGAGTCTATTTCTGGACTTCCTATTTTTTCTGCTAGTCTGTCTATTTTATGCTCCAGTACTGCACAGTTTTAATTATAGAGATTCTATAGTATGTTTTAATATCTATTGGAGTTAGTCTTCCCTCATGCCTTTTTGAACTTGTGAACTCTATTTTTAAAAATACATATGAAGCTTAGAATCAACTTGTCTAGCTCCAGGAACAATAACTTATTGGTATTTCTATTATAATTGCATTACATTTATAATTTAGGAGTAGGTGACATCTTTATAATGGGTTATGCTTTCCAAGAATAAGAACTATCTTTCCATGAAGTATACATATTTCAGGAGTGCTTATATGAGATTTCCTCATATGACTTACACATTTCTTGTTAATTAATACATAAATCTGGTCCCATCACTTCATGGCACATAGATGGGGTAACAGTGGAAACAGTGGCTGACTTTATTTTGGGGGGGCTCCACTGCAGTTGATGACTGCAGCCATGAAATTAAAAGACGCTTACTCCTTGGAAGGAAAGTTATGACCAGCCTAGACAGCATACTAAAAAGCAGAGACTTACTTTGCCAACAAAGGTCCATCTAATCAAGGCTATGGTTTTTCCAGTAGTCATGTATGGATGTGAGAGTTGGACTATAAAGAAAGCTGAGCACCAAAGAATTGATGCTTTTGAGCTGTGGTGTTGGAGAAGACTCTTGAGAGTCCCTTGGACTGCAAGGAGATTCAACCAGTCCATCCTAAAGGAGATCACTCCTAAGTGTTCATTGGAAGGACTGATGCTGAAGCTGAAACTCCAATACTTTGGCCACCTGATGCAAAGAGCTGACTCATTGGGAAAGACCCTGATGCTGGGAAAGATTGAAGGCAGGAGAAGAAGGGGATGACAGAGGATGAGATGGTTGGATGGCATCACCGACTCAATGGACATGAGTTTGGGTTGACTCCGGGAGTTGGTGATGGACAGGGAGGCCTGGCGTGCTGTGGTCCATGGGGTAACAAAGAGTCAGACATGACTGAGCAACTGAACTGAACTGAATACCTAAATATTTTATCTTTGTTGTTGTGACCATTGTAAATGGCTTTTTGTTTTTATTGTGCCTTTTAACTGGTCATTGTTTGCGTATATGAGCCTATTGATTTCTGTAAGTTAATTTTATATCCTGCTGTATTATTGAATTATTTTATTGTTTAAATTAGTTTTATTGTTGAATCAGTTGGCTTTTGCCACTATATCATTATACCATCTGCAAGTATAGTTTTCCTTCTTGTTTTCCAGTTCTTACGACTCTAATTGCTTCCTCTTATCTGATTGCATTGGCTGATACCTCCAACAAGGTGTTCAATATGTAGTAGTAGAGACAGTGGGCATACTTGCCATATATGTCACTTTAGTGGGAATGTCTTTAATGTTTCCCAATTAAATAAAAAGCTGGCTTTGGGACTTAAGTATTTTTTACTGTGTTAAGTTTAATGGATTATGGTACCTCATAGCTTAAGTACAGTATGTTGGAAATTGCATTTTCAATGGTGGGTGTCAGAAAACCTAGAGATTCTCAGGCTAATGGGAAGGAAGTAATTTTTCTTTTAAATATTCTTTAAATATCTTTTTAAAATTTATTTTTGGCTGCAATATATCTCCACTGTTCCACACAGGCTTTCTATAATTGTGTGGATTGGGAACTACTACTTTCTGTTGAAGTGCTTGGGCTCCTCGTTGAGGTGGCTTTTCTTGTTGGTGGAGCACAGGGTCTAGGTACATGGGCTTCAGTAGTTGTAGCACGTAGGCTCAATAGTTGTAGCTAGTGGGCTTTAGATCACTGACTCAGTAGTTGTGGTGCATGGGCTTAGTCGCTCCGTGGCGTGTGGGATCTTCCCAGATCGGAGATCAAACCCATATCTCTTGCATTAGTAGGCAAATGCTTAACCACTAGACTACCAGAGAAACCCCTGTGAAGCTGATTTAAAATAATAAGTCATACATACTTTCAACTGATATATAAAAGAAAAACTCTTGAAAGAATTGTTGCTGGAAAACATGGCTTCATAAGTCACTGTCTTTTCCTTCGATGGGGGTCTCTGGACAGAATATGGAAGGGAGCACAATTTTAATAAAGTAAACTCAGAGTTGTGTGGTTGTCTGTTACATGTGGTAGCCTCCAGTAAACCATGCCTCCAGAGTTAAACCTTAGAAATGTTGTCAACATCTGCTTTTTCTTTTTAATTTATTTTGCTATGCTGGGTCTTAATAGCAGCATGTGAGATCGTCTATCTCTGTGCAGAATCTTTAGTTGTGACATGTGAGATCTTTTTAGTTGCAGCATGCCAACTCTTAGTTGCAGCATGTGGGATCTAGTTCCCTGACCAGGAATTGAACCTGGGCCTCCTGCATTGGGAGTGCAGAGTCTTAGCCACTGGACTACCAGGGAAGTACGTTTTCTCTGAATTTGTAGTAAACTCTTGAAATTCTTCTGATGTGTCTTAGCCACATGTGACTGAAACTTCTCTCTCCAAGGTCCATACATTCTTTGTTACTAATTCCACTAGATGTCTTTTAGTCTTCATCTCATTTGGCCCTTGGGCAGCATTAGACACTCTTGACCACTTCATTTTTGAAAGTTTTTCTCCTTTTTATTAATTTAAATCATAATCTCCAAATTTTCTTTTGTGTTTTAGAAAGCTTTTTATCAATTTCTTTAGGAGTAATCTGATCTTCTGCCTATCATTTAATGTTCAAATTCCTTAGGATTCTCTCTAGATTTCATTTGACATTTAATTAATATATATTGAGCTTACTATATTCCCGTCACTGTTCTAAGTACTTGGGATACATTAGCAAACAAAGCAGATAAAACTTCCTTCTCTTAGAGGAAATTTTAAGTGTCCACATAATAAAACAAATCATTATAAAACTAGATGTTAATAAGTGCTTTAGAAAAGAAAATAAGCTGAGCAGGAGGGTAGGGAGTATGGGGAAGGGGTGGTGGGAATTTAAAGGAAGAATAGATCAGTGTAGGCCTCTCTGAGATATTTGAGCAAAGCCTTTAAAAATATAGAGAAACTGACATGTGGGTTCCTAGCAAAGCGTGTCTGAGAAAGACCCAGAGGCAAGGAGCCGGCCTGGGGTGTTTGAGGACAGGAGAAGGCCCCCATGGTGGTTTGCAGCGAACCCTGGGATTTGAGGTCAGAAAAGCAATGCGCCCCAGATCCTCTGGCCCTCGTAAGCCATTGCCATGACTTGGTTTTTTCTCAGGGAGATGGGTGTAGTCTCTGGGGAGTTCTGAGGAAAAGAATCGGTCATCAAAAGGGCCACTCCAGCTACTGAATTGAGAAAGAATGGAGATGGCAGGAATGGCAGCAGGCTCTGAGAGAGAGGCCGACCAAAGGGAGCTGATAGAAACCAAGAAGAGCAACTCTCTCTTCCCACTCGAGACACTTTTCTTGAACAATGTGAGGTCCTCCTACTGCCGTGGTTCTAGTGATCATTCATGGGCTGATGCTTTCAAGTCTAATTTTTCCAGCCCAAATCTATCTCTTGAGTCTCAGTCTCACATATCCAAAGGTCTACTGGTCCTCTCCTCTTTCATTGTGCTGAGGGTGCCTCAGGCTGCCCTTTATCATCTACAATGTTCATCTCCTCCTGCACTCCATGTATTTCACTACTGAAGTCATGAGGCCACACCTCTTATTAAAGGCTCTGCCTTTAAGAGGCCATTGCTAACTTGTGTTAGTGGACAATCTGTACTGGCCCTTAAAATGCTTTGGGTTCCATAAACACATCATTATTATGGTTTTGTTGATCAGATTCTCTGCCTATAATGCTGGCTTGAAGAATTGAGCATAGCATAGGTGGGTTTTAACTGGGATAGGATGATGGGGTGATTCTTTAGAAGATGGTTCAGGACAGGGTGCTATAGAGGTCAGGTGTTGAATACTCAGAGGACAGAGGATCAGAATGAGAGTGGATTCTTTATATTTTGCAGTTCGGACCAATAGGGGCTTTGACATTGGACAGATAATTCTGACCATCATTTTTGTTACAAATAGTAAACTTACCATGTAGCCAGTACACAAGAGTTAAGGCTCCATAGATATTACAGAATTATAAATTGTGAATTCAATTTTCTTCCATCTCTCTCAGAAATTTTTTTTGTCCGCTCGCTATTATAATTTTAGAATTTAGCATTCATTCTTTTGACTTTAAGCAAAGGAGTTAATTTTGCTCTGGAAAATATTTAGTTAGAAGGGTGTAAGATTCCCTTGTCTGATCTTTTTCAAAAATATATAATTTGTGTGTAAAGGAGCTTAAGAAATATCTCCATCTTTTTTTTGTTTTTTTGTCTCTTATAAATGGTTTTTAAAAAGTGATCACTGAGGGACTCCCCTCATGGTCCAGTGACTAAGACTCCACACTCCCAATGCAGGGGGCCCAGGTTCGATCCCTGGTCAGGGAACTAGATCCCACATGCCGCAACTAAGCAACCAAATGAATAAAATAAGAAACATTTTAAAAAACAAAAACAACCAAAAATGTGATCATTGATGTGAGGGAAACAAGTCTTCCCAGATTATTTTTTTCTGTATCACACTTCCATGTGGGAAAGAGTCTTGTAAAAATCATTAGTATGAAACTAGGCCAATGAAGGCTATTATTTTTTATTAGAAAACCAACTGCAAAATGAATGTTTAAATGCAAGCTTAATGTAGTTAAATTGCAATTAAGTTTCACTTCTTGACACTTGAGAGAGCTCTATTTATTTATCATATTCAATAAATATTTTTCAGAGGCTTGTTCTGTACAAGGCAGTATACCTGTGTTTGGCGTAGAGGGTGAACAAAACAGAGAAGGAGCTCCCACCTTGGAGTTTACTCCTCCTGGGGAGGCAGGCGGTAAAACAGTAAAAGATAATTACTGCGGTAACAAGCACTGGGGAGGAGATAAACAGGATGGAGGAAGGAGAGACGACAGACTTGGGGAGGCTACTTAAGGAGGGTCTCTCTGAGAAGAAGGGTTTCCCTGGTGTCTCAGCAGTAAGGAGTCTGCCTGCCAAGAAGGGGACACGGGCTCAATCCCTGGGTCGGGAAGATCCCCTGGAGAAGGGACTGGCTGCCCACTTCAGTATTCTTGCCTGGGAAACCCCACGGGCAGAGGAGCCTGGCGGGCTACAGTCCATGGGGTCACAAAGAGTCAGACATGACTGAGCAACTAAACAGCAACAACTCTGAGAAGATAAATTTGAGTTGAGGCTTGGAGGATGAGATTGGGTCCAGCAGGAGAACTGGGAACGGCCTCTTAGCTCAAGGTTTAAGAAAGAGAAAGGAGGCCAAAGTGACAAAGAGTGGCAGAGGCACAAGACAGGTGGAAGAGGGGTGAGAGCTAGATAAGCCTTGGGAAGAAATTTGAATTTTATTCTGAATGATGGGAGGACAATGAGTAGTTTGTGCATAGGAATGATGTGACCCAATGCTTTTCTTAACTTTTTAAAAAAATGTGGTACAATATATGTAACATAAAAGTTTACTTGTAGCTGTTAAAAAAATAATAATTTTACCTATTTATTTATTTTTAACTGTGCTGAGTCTTCATTGCTGCCTGGGCTTTTTTCTAGTTGCAGTGAGCAGCGGGTGCTCTCTAGTGTGACGCACGGGCTTCTCATTACGTTGGCTTCTCTGGCTGTGGACCACGGGCTGTAGGGCGTGCAGGCTTCAGTAGCTGCAGCACATGGGCTCGGTAGCTGTGGCTCCTGGGCTCTAGGGCACAGGCTCAATAGTTGCGGTGCACGGGCTTAGTTGCTCTAAGGCTCAATAGTTGCGGTGCACGGGCTTAGTTGCTCTAAGGCTCAATAGTTGTGGTGCACGGGCTTAGTTGCTCTAACGCACGTGGGATCTTCCTGGATCAGGGATCGGACCCGTATCTCCTGTGTTGGCAGGTGGATTCTTTATCACTGAGCTACCAAAGGAGCCCCATTGTATCCATTGGTAAGTGCACAATTCAGCGGCATTAAGTATTTAAGTATATTTGTGATGTTGTGCAACCATCACCATTATCCATTTCCAGAGCTTTTGCATCATCCCAGACAAAAGCTCTGTATCCAGTAAGTAGTTACTGCAGGCTGTTTTGTGTGGGAATCATTTTCTGTTCCTTTAGATTTTGCATACCCATTATGACTTTTCTTACAAAGTCTCCCTAGAGAGGTCTTTCCACCCCGAGAAAGCTACCATAGTGATTCTAGCAGTTCTGTCCCTAAACCTTATCCTCACATGTATAAGAGAGAGGAGCTCGCTGAACAGCCTTGTGAATTTGGTTGGGGCCGAGTAGCGATAGCAGTTGGGTTTTAGACCAGTTCCCAGCAAATGATCTTTCTCATCTCACAACTCAGTCATACCTCTTTGGAAAATAGAAATTTTTTTCAAAGAAGTCAAACATAAAACTACTCTGTGAGCAGCAATCCTGTTCCTAGGTGTCTACCCAAGAGGAATGGAAGCATGTGTCCACACATAGAATCCCACCCTAGTGTTCAGAGATCCTGTACTCATAACAGTCCCAAACTAGAAACCACCTAATTGTCCATCAGCTGATGAATGGATAGACACAATGTGGCAGGTACATGCAGTGGAAAACTTTACAGCTCCGACAAGGAACAAACTACTGATCCGTGTTATGTCAGGACCTCGGAAACACGATGCTAAGTGAGAGAAGTCACACATAAGCAGGCATGCATTGTATGTACATGAAATAGTCAGAAAAGGCAAATTTACAGACAGAAGCTAGGTTAGTTGTCTGAAGTTAGGACTAAGAACAGAGGTCACTTGCAAGAGATCTCCTTGGGGGAGATAAAACTAGATTTAAACTGATTTATGGTGATAATTGTACCACTTGATAAAGTTACTAAAGTGAAATTGAAGTGAAAGTCGCTCAGTCGTGTCCGACTCTTTGCAACCCCATGGATTATACAGTCCATGGAATTCTCCAGGCCAGAATACTGGAGTGGGTAGCCTTTCCCTTCTCCAGGGGATCTTCCCAACACAGGAATTGAACCAGGGTCTCCTGCATTGAAGGTAGATTCTTTACCAACTGAGCTATCAGGGAAGCCCAAGTTGTCGAATTATACACTTGATACAAATGAATTTTATACTGTGTTAGACATGTGATCAGCAGCTTGGATAGAGGCTGATACTTAATGCTCACTGGAAGATAGAAGTTTCAGGTGGATCAATATTAAAACCTTTTAATGGAGCAGAATGAGAAGGATAATCTGTTCTAATATTGCTGATATGTCTTGCTTAGTATGTGACAATTACATTTTGAAAGGCTCTCAGTCCCTCTGTTTTAAAGGGAGTTAAAGTCTCTAAAGTCGTTTTTTAAAAAACCATAATTACCTAAGTTTTTCCTAGTAACTGTGCAATTCATATTTCCTTTAGCTTTTCCTCCTAGGACTTAAGATGTGAAATAATTTCTCTTCCCTTAAGTGTTATGCCTGTCCCCACATAAACTGGTTATCTCAGAGTACTGCTGAATGTTTCACTTTTGGTGGCATAAAGTGTTGGAAGAACTTGGTTTTTAAACTCTCAGAGAAGCTTAAAAATTTCTGATTCATATGATGAGAAGGAAATCTCCTTAAGAAAACTTGGCTGCCGTTTGCTAAAATCCTGTGATTGGTCATTTTTGAAAAAGTTTCTTCAAATTAACTTTAGTTTATAGGGTATGGTTAGCAAAATAATAACTATGTTACAAAAGTCCTTTTGAGAAGTAACACGTTAGGAAAACCTAAGAATTAAGACCCTGAGTAATTCTAAGTACCTCTATTTTCCCTCTTATCTATACCCTGCAACAGTATTTACCTTAAAAACAGCAATGTATTATATAAAAGCTCCTAGTGACAGCCTCCAAGGAAGCCCTCCATAAGCGTTTTCTTTATTCTCGTGGAAAATGCCTATTGGTAGCGGTTTGGCAGTGTTGATTTCTCTTTCTCTTTCTTTTTTTCTTTCTCTCTCTTTTCTTTTTTTAAATTTCTCACTCTTTTGTTTTTCGGTAAGGATTTTATGTTTTACCTTGACGAATGTTCAGATAATATATTTTTTGTTATCATTGCTAAGTGGCTCAGTCATGCCTGACTCTTCTGTGACCCCTTGGACTGCAGCCTGCCAGGCTCCTCTGTCCAAGGAGTCTCCAGACAGGAACACTGGAGTGGGTTGCCATTTGCTTGTCCAGGGGCTCTTCTCAGTCCAGGGATCAGACCTGAGTTTCCTGCATTGGCAGGTGGAGTCTTTACCCCTGAGCCACCAGGGAAGCCCCTCATATATTCTTCCTGTTCAGCAAATACTGTTTTGGTTGTCCTAGGTCTTCCCTGATGTGCAAGGGCTTTTTCTAGTTGTGGAGTGTGGGGCCTACTTTCTAGTTGCAATGTGCAGGCTTCTCACGGCAGTGGCTTCTCTTGTTGCAGAGCACAGGTTCATGAGCATGGACTTTAGTAGTTGCAGCCCTGGGGCTCAGTAGTTGGGGCACACAGGCTTAGCTGCTCAGTGGCATGTGGAATCCTCCCTGACCAGGGATTGAACCCATGTCCCCTGCATTGGCAGATGGATTCTTAACCACTTAACCACGAGGGGAGTCCAACAAATACTTTTCTTGACCATGTGGTATGCAGGATCTTAGTTCTCCAACCAAGGATTAAACCCGTGCCTGCTGTAGTAACAGCTGGGAGTCTTAAGCTCTGGACCACCAGGGAAGTTCAGGGAGTGTTGATTTCTTTGGATATTTTTTCTCTTTCCATAGTCATTTATTTATTTTTATTTTTTCATTTCTTTTTAAGAAGCAAAATAAAAACCATTTTATATCTTGGTGTTTGAAATAGCAAAGCCATGGCCACCATCATGTTATCATCATCAAGAACACACACCTCTAAATGCAGAGGGGATGGTGTCATGATTAAAAGAGTGGAAGCTGGTTCAGCCTACCTGGCTGTGAATGCTGGCTTTGCCTTTACTGGCTCAAGTGACCTTAAACAACTCTCTTAGCTTCCCTCACCCTTGTTTTTATTGATAAATTGAGACCCATCATGGTACCTTTGTCATAGGGCAGAGGTTAAAAGATAAAATATGTGAAAAGCAAAACACTGTAAAAAATGGAGCCAGAATGATGACTATTAGGACTTGCAGGTGCTTAGACTCTATATGAGACCATCACCATTCTTAACCAGTTAGCAATCTCTCTTGCCACTTGAATTCTACATGGTATGTGACTTAATCAGTTAGGAGTTGATAGAAGTTCAAATTTCCTTACTAGTAAATGGAAACTGCTATTTTACATTTATTGAAAGGCAGAGAAATGTGTTGTCTGTCTCTTCCCTCCTATGCATTTAAGGATGTTTGTCCAGTTGGCGAGTCCAAGGAAAAGGATTGAATTAGGCACTGTTCACCTTCATGTCTTTGAACCTCTTCTTAGTAATCTTTTCTCACTTCCCCTCTTCATCTTTGAAGTCTCTTCTCTGGATGTCTAGGGTCTTCATGCTGCCTCCTGTTGTAGATCGAAAAGCATGGCAGAGATATTTGACAGATACCCATCAAAAGTTCTGGCTTCCCTGGTGGCTCAGACGGTAAAGAATCTGCCTGCAATGAGGGAGACCCAGGTTGGATTCCTGGGGTGGGAAGATTCCCTGGAGAAGGGAATGGCAACCCACTCCAGTATTCTTGCCTGAAGAACCCCATGGACAGAGGAGCCTGGCAAGTTATAGTCCATGGAGCTGCAAAGAGTCAGACAGAGCTTTGCAACTAACACACATATCAAAAGGTAGAGACCATTTGCCCACCCCTGGAGTCTGGGCTCGTCTAGGCACTTTTACTGACCAACACAAGGTACCAGAAGTGATTGTGTGTAAGTTCCAGAGCCTCAAGTGGCTTTTCAGCTTCTGGTTTTGTCTCTTGGAACAATGCCCTACGACCACCAGACTAAGAAGAATCCCGGAGTGAAAGGCTTAGTGACATCAGTATGACCCACAGACTTGAGAGAAATACTAAACCACTGTTCTAAGCCACCACTTTAGGGTGGTTTATTACACACAGAGTGTATAAGTAAAATTCCTTCAAACTCTCCAACATGACACCTGTATCCCACCCCCTACATCACATGCACACTCTCAAGCATCTCTCTGGCTTTTTGGGCTGAATCAGTGATGCTGTGACTTCCCTAGCAGTCCCGTGTTTAAGACTCTGCCTTCCAATGCGGGGGGTGCAGTTTTGACCCCTGGTCAGGCAACTAAGGTCCCATATGCCACAGGGTGCAGCCAAATATTAAAAAAAAAAAAACACAAACAGAAAACAGCACCGCTCCGCTGATCCCATCACTGTCTTAACCTCATATTAAAACTTACCTATACTGTGGCCTGGCCTTTATGAGCCTTACAGTCAGTTAATGGATCTGGAAAGCAAACTCATACTTTAATTCATAGAGACCTTTTTGTTGCTGTTGTTCAGTAGTTCAGTCATATCTGACTCTTTGTGACCCATGAACTGCAGCACACCAGGCTTCCCTGTCCTTCACCATCTCCCAGAGCTTACTGAAACTCATGTCCATTGAGTAGGTGATGCCATTCAACCATCTCATCCTCTGCCGTCCCCTTTTCCTCTTCCCTTCCGTCTTTCCCAGCATCAGAGTCTTTTCTAATCAGTCAGCTCTTCGCATCAGGTGGCTAAAGTATTAGAGCTTCAACTTCAGCATCAGTCCTTCCAGTGAATATTCAGGACTGATTTCCTTTAGGATTGACTGGTTTGATTTCCTTGCAGTTCAAGGAACTCTCAAGAGTCTTCTCCAATAGCACAGTTCAAAAGATCAATCACTTGGCACTCAGCCTTCTTTATGGTCCAACTCTCAAATCCATACATGACTACTGGAAAAACCATAGCTTTGACTATATGTACCTTTGTTGGCAAAGTAATGTCTCCACTTTTTAATATGCTCTCTAGGTTTGTTGTAGTTTTTCTTCCAAGGAGCAAGCATATTTTAATTTCATGGCTGTAGTCCCCACCTGCAGTGATTTTGGAACCCAAGAAAATAAAGTCTGTCACTGTTTTCCAGTTTGCTGTGATCCACACAGTCAAAGACTAGTGTACTCAATGAAGCAGAGACGTTTTTCTGCATTTCTCTTGCTTTTTCTATGATCCAGTGGATGTTGACAATTTGATGTCTGGTTCCTCTGCCTTTTCTAGGCCCAGCTTGTACATCTGGAATTTCTTGGTTCACGTACTGTTGAAGCCTAGCTTGGAGAATTTTAAGCATTACTTTGCTACAGTGTGAAGTGAAGTGAAGTCTAAGTCACTCAGTCATGTCTGACTCTTTGAGACCCCATAGATTATACAGTCCATGGAATCCTCCAGGCCAGAATACTGGAGTGGATAGCCTTTCCCTTCTCCTGGGGATCTTTCCAACCCAGGGATTGAACGCAGGTTTCCTGCATTGCAGGCAGATTCTTTACCAGCTAAGCCACAAGGGAAGTCCTGCTAGTGTGTGAAATAAGTGCAATTGTGCAGTAGTTTGAACATTTTTTGGCATTGCCCTTCTTTGGGATTGGAATGAAAACTGACCTTTTCCAATCCAAACCTTTTCCTGGGATTAGAAAACTCCACTTCTGAGTTTTCCAAATTTGCTGACATATTGCGTGAAGCACATTCACAGCATAATATTTTAGGGTTTGAAATAGCTCAGCTGGAATTCCATTACCTCCACTAGCTTTGTTCGTAGTGATGCTTCCTATGGCCCATTTAACTTTGCACTCCAGGATGTCTGGCTCTAGGTGAGTGATCACACCATCATGGTTATCTGGGTCATGAAGATCTTTTTTGTATAGTTCTTCTGTGTATTCTTGCCACCTCTTCTTAATATCTTCTGCTTCTGTTAGGTCCATACCATTTCTGTCCTTTACCGTTCTATCTTTGCATGAAATGTTCCCTTGGTATCTCTAACTTTCTTGAAGAGATCTCTAGACTTTCCCATTCTATTGTCTTCCTCTATTTCTTTGCACTGATCACTTAGGAAGACTTTCTTATCTCTCCCTGCTATTCTTTGGACCTCTGCATTCAGATGGGTATATCTTTCCTTTTCTCCTTTGCCTTTTGCTTTTCTTCTTTTCTCAGCTATTTGTAAGACCTCCTCAGGCAACCATTTTGCCTTTTTGCATTTTTTTTCCTTGGGGATGGTTTTGATTACCACTTCCTGTACAATGTCACGAACCTCCATCTGTAGTTCTTCACGCATTCTGTCTATCAATTCTAATCCCTGGGATCTATTTGTCATTTCCACCGTATTATCATAAGGGCTTTGATTTAGGTCATACCTGAACAGCCTAGTGGTTTTCCCCACTTTCTTCAATTTAAGTCTGAATTTGGCAATAAAGAGTTCATGATCTGATCGACAGTCAGTTCCTGGTCTGAGACCTTAGTAACTGATATTTTCTTAGTGGTTTACTTTGCTTTAACCCAAAGGAGTAGCACCCTCCAATGAAGAAATTTAAGCCCCGAGGCAGATATGGTTCTGGGAAAGACCCCCCCTAGTAAATGGCTGACTCCTTGTCCTAGAGGAAGAAATCTCGGGTCTGTGGATATTAACTAAGTAAGTCACCTCCCAACTCTGAACCCCTTGCACCTGCTTATAACATTGCACTTCTTTTGACTCCAGCAGTGGTTTAAAATACCCATTCTTGGGTCCTGCCCTCATGGATCCTGAGATTTTGATTCAGTGTGTTTAGGTGTGGTCTAGTAGTTCATGTTTTCATCAAATGTCTTAGTGACTTTGAAAATCTCTCTCTCTCTCTCACACACACACCCCCATACCCACCACCCCATACACACAATCCAATCCAGTTAAGCTGAGCAACGAATGGATGCTGGTGGAAGCAGCCTGGTATTCACATCACATGGCAATATGGCACAGATAAATGGGTTTAACTTTATAATGTATAACTATCTTTTGTTATTGATTGAGGAAGGGAATTATACTACCAATCTCATCACTCAGAAGTATTGATTTTCTAGAATCTAGAATGGAAAGGAGGCTTTGAGAGATGATCTGACCCATAGGCAAAGACAATCAGGTCTGCCTAAACATAGGAGAAGCTAGCCTATTTCTTCCTTTTTTAAAAATTCATTTTTATTTATTTGACTGTGCTGGGTCTTAGTTTTGGCGTGTGGAATCTCGAGTTGCAGCATGTGAACTGTTAGCTGCAGCATGTGGGATCTAGTTCCCTGACCAGGGATTGAACCTGGGCCTCCTGCATTAGGAACATGCGGTTGTAGCCACTAAACCACAGAGAAGTCTCTATCCTATTTCTAAAGGCTCTAAAAGTTGGCAATTTTAAAATCTGTTTAACCATCCATTAATCTCCAAATTTGGAATTTACTACCTTTGTGAGTAAAAAGTGAAGCCCAACAATTTATGTTCTTGATTTTCACATTTTTTGTGTGTTTCACAAATTCACATCATATAAAATTCAAAAGGGACAGAAGGTACAAAGTGAATACTTCCCTCCTTTTCCTCCCTTCATTTAGTTCACTTTCCTGGGGCCCAATATTTTTAAAAAAAATTTTCAATTGAAGTAAAGCATATTTACATAAAACATAAAATTCATTGTTTTAACCATTTTAAAGTGTATAATTCAGCGATTTTTAGTAGATTCAGTGTTTTGTAAACATCAATCCTATCTAATTTCAGAACGCCCCATCATGTCAAAATGAAACTTTACACACCTCCCAATTCCCACTCCCCTAACTCCCTCGCAACCATTGCAGTGGACATTTAATATAAGTAGGATTATATAATATGCTCTAATTTAGCATAATGTTTCTAAAATTCATCCATGTTGTAGAGCATATCAGACCTTCATTCCTTTTTATGACTCAATAGTATTCCATTGCATAGATACACCACATTTTGTTTATCCATTCATCAACTGCTGAATATTTCTGGTGTTTGCTTTTTTCCACTGTTTTAAATAATGCTGCTGTGAATACTCACGTGCAAGTTTGTGTGTGGATGAATAGAATTGCTGGGCCAATGATATGTCTGTGTTTAACTTTTTGAGGAACTACTGATTTATTCCACAGTGACTGTATCATTTCCTCTCCCCCGCCCCCCCAGCAGTGTTTGAAGGTTCTACTTTCTCTGTGTCCTCACCAACACTCATTATTTTATGTTTTTGTTTTTTAGTTGCTTTCCTACTGGGTTTTCGTTGCTAGTATATGGAAGAGCAACTGATTTTTATATTAATACATTAATCTTGTATCCTGTAACTTTGCTGATTTTTTTATATCTCATAGTTTTTTGGCAGATTTTTCTTAGTGGTTTCAATATATAAAATCATGTTTTCTGTGAATGGATATAGTTTTAATTCTTGTTTTCCAGTCTGAATGTCTTTTATTTCTTTTCTGTACATAATTGCATTAGTTAGAATTTCCAGCACAGTGTTGAATAGAAATTGTGACCCTTTTCTTTTTCCTGATCATAGTGGGAAATCTTTCATTGAATCTGGTGTTAGCTGTGGGTTTTTCATACATACAGCAGCAATGTTTGTGTGTATTCTTTTAGGGATAGTATAGTCACGTATGAGAAAATATATTAACATAACTATTAACCTGTATACACTGATCTGTACTTTGCATTATTTAGCTAACAATATACCTTGGAGATCTTTCTAAATTAGTACTTAAAGATTTTCTTAATTAAAGAAAAAGATTATTGCTTGACCATTTGCAATAGCCAAACATGGAAGTAACCCAAATATCCATTGACAGAGGAATGGATAAAGAAGGTCTGGTACATATTTACAGTGGAATATTATGCAGCCATTATAAAGAATGAAATAATGCCATTTGCAGCAACATGAATGGACCTAGAGCTTGTCTGCAACATGAATGGGGCTCAAGGATGAGAGTGTCTGTGTGTACACATGCGTGTGCCCAAGGGTGCAAGGGGTGACAGAAGTAACTCAGACAGAGAAGGAGAGCTATCACATGACATCCTTTATAAGTGGAATGTGAAAAGAAATGATGCAATGAGCTTACTTACAAAATAGAAAGAGACTCACAAACTTAGAGAATGAACTTATGGTTGCTAGGGGGAAAGATGGGGAAAAGGGATAGTTAGGGAGTTTGGGATGGACATGTTCACATTGCTATATTTAAAATGGATAATCAACAAGGACCTACTGTATAGCACAGAGAAGTCTGCTTGGATGGGAGACGGGTTTGGGGTAGAATCAATACATGTATATGTATGGCTGAGTCCCTTCGCTGTTCACTAGCAACTATCATAACATTGTTAATTGGCTATGCTCCAATACGAAGTAAAGGGTTTAATCTTGTTTATTTAGTTTTTTCATTGTAAGGATATATCATTATTTATTTAATCAGTCCTCTGAAGGATAATCCAACTCTCAGCAGTACTGGTCATACAAAATTCGAAATCAGCAATCTTTTATTTAATAACCCCTTCTATTGTGTGAAAGTGAAGTGAAAGTGAAAGTCACGCAGTTGTGTCTGACTCTTTGTGACCCTATGGACTCTACAGTCCGTGGAATTCTCTAGGCCAGAATACTGGAGTGATTAGCCTTTCCCTTCTCCAGGGGATTTTCCCAACCCAGGGATCGAACCCAGGTCTCCAACCTTGTGGGCAGATTCTTACCAGCTGAGCCACAAGGGAAGCCTAAGAATACTGGAATGGGTAGCCTTTCCCTTCTTCTGCGGATCTTCCTGACCCAGGATTCTAACCGGGGTCTCCTGCATTGCAGGTGGATTCTTTACCAACTGAGCTATCAGGGAAGCCCTAGTTGCTCTGTTGTGTCCGACTCTGCAACCCCATACAGACTGGAATTCTCCAGGCAGAATGCTGGAGTGGGTAGCTGTTCCCTTCTGCTGGGGATCTTCCCAACCCAGGATCGAACCCAGGTCTCCTGCATTGCAGGCGGATTCTTTACCAGCTGAGCCACATTGTGTAGGGCATGACAAAAATTATTGAAGAAAATAGGACCTTTCATTCACCTCATTTTCCTACTTTTGTTGTATAAATACTTGAGCAAAAGAAAAAAAGTATACAAAAAACTCCTGACTGTATTTCTTCCAACTTTTAAAATTTCAAACACATGCAAGAATTGAAAGAATTGTACAAGGTAACTCAAATAATAATTGCCTAGATGAACCGGTTGTTAACATTTTGCCATCTTTATCTATGATAATGTGTTTGTTTGCTCTGTTTGCTGAGTCATGTGAAAGCAAGTTCTAGATATTTCAGCCCTAAAAATAAAATGTTCTTCTACTTAACCATAATATTATATCACATAGAAACTTAACTGTTTATTCTTAAATATCATCAAACAGTTGATCCATATTCAGTTTTTAAAATCTGTCCCCAGAACGTCTTTTCACGTTTTTTCATTTTTCTCTTAGCTAAGATCCAATCAGAGTCTACATATTGCATTTTGGTTGTTGTCTCTCTTAAGTCCCTTTTATCTAGAACAGTTCCTGCATCTTTTTTTTTATAGTGACTTTTTGAAGAGACTACGATAGTTGACGAATGTCCCACATTCTGACTTTGTCTGATTTTTTGTCATGGTGTTATTTACTGTTTGTTTACTCCCAATATTTTCTGTAAATTTAGAGGCTAATCCTGAAGATACAAGTTATCTTTGGGACAGCGTTTAATGAGTGAATCTATATACTGTGGCATCCTATCAGGAGTCATATGACATCATTATTCTGCTATTAATGATGCTTAGTCTTATCACTTTTTAAAAGTAATATCCTTTAGAATTCTCCGTTGAAAAGGTACAATTTCCCCTTTTAAACTCTGAAAGTTACTCCTTTAATCATTAGAGAATGTCAAAGACACGGGTTTGGAAGAGAGGGGGTGGAAATCTATTTGCTTCTTTTCTCTTTTATATATCTCAGTTCCAAACAGTGGTTTAGACAGCTTTTAGTTACAGATAGAACTCTGATGGCAAGCATGAAATAGATCAGGTAACATTCTATAACCTGGACTAGTAGGGCATGATTAGCCCATTACTCTGGGATCAGTGGAAGGTTCATTGCATTTGAAATCAAAACTAGGGATCACAATTTGAATCTCTAATCGGCCACGAACTAGCCACGTGACCTTAAATCCTTTAAATTCTCTGGGCTCCAGTTCATTCATCCCTGACTCCAGATGGTTTTTAGCATTCCCTGTGGCTCTGAGGTTTCTATGGTTTTACTCCATTTCACTTGGTGAAAAATAGTAGATCACATTTACTGGATGAGGGAACTTTTATTTCTCCCCAAAATTAAAAAACTTGGGAATTTCAATTGATCCCACGATAAGGGAATACCTATTCCGTATAGCTGTTCAGTAAATGTTCTTGTGAATCAGGATAGTAGTTTTGATGAGTGGAGTTTTGTTTTTATTATATCTTATTTTTATTGTTTGCATTTCTTCTCCATGACCCAAGAAAATTGTTGAGCAGCTAGATTACTTTTTCTTTGTCCTATCAGTTGAATTGTGACTTTCCAGTCCCTCAGAATGTGAACTTTTTTGAAAATAGGGTTGTTGTAGATGTTATTAGTCAAGTTAAAATAAAGATATTAGAGTGGGCTTTAATCCAGTATGACTGGTGTTCTCTTCAAAAGGGAAAATGTGGACAACACACACATATACACAGAAAGAATGCCACGTGAAACTGAAGGCAGAGGTTGAGGTGATAAATCTATAAGCCAAGCAATACCAAAGATTGTCAGGAAAGCCCCAGAAGCCAAGAGAGACCTGGAACAAATTCTCCTTCACAGTTCTCAGAGGGACCAGTCCCTGCTGACACCTTAGTCTTGGATTTGTAGCCTCCAAACTGTGAGAGTAAATGTCTGTGCCTTAAGCAAATGGATATATGTGGTATCCCTGATCCGGCAATCAGTTCCTTGAGGAATTATAATAGCCTATAGGAAAAGTAGGTAAATCACAGATTTTTCTCTTTTTTTAAGAAAATTAATGAAAAAGTTGAAGTGTAGGGCTTCCATGGTGGCTCAGTGGAGGCAGTCCATGTGCCAATGCTGGGGACACAGGTTCAGTCCCTGGTCCGGGGGACTCCTGCATGCTGCAGTGACCAAGCTCACGCACCACAACTAGTGAGTCCATGTCCCGTAACTACTGGAGTCTGCGCACCCTAGAGCCCGTACGCCACATCAAGAGAAGCCTCCACAAGGAGAAACCCATGCACTGCAACTAAAGAGTAGCCTCTGCTTGCCACAACTAGGGAAAAACCTGTACAGCAACAAAGACCCAGAACAGCCAAAAGTAAATTAAAAAAATAAAAAATCTCTTTAAGAAGTTGAAGTATAGTTAATTTACAATGTGTTAGTTTCAACTGTACAGCAAAGTGATTCATACATATATGAATGTTCTTTTTCAGATTATTTTGCATTATAGGTTATAATAAGATATGGACTATAGTTCCCTGTGCTATACAGTAGGTCATCGTTGTTTAACTATTTTATTGATAGTAGTATGGATATGTGAATCCCAAACTCCTAAGTTATCTCTCCCCTTCTCCCGCCTCCCACAGGCTTTTCTGTTGTGCAAATGTCAGAACTCTTAACCAGGCTGGAAAGATATGTATGTATTCATGCAAATGCTGTCTCAGACCAAATACATTATCTGAACCATTCATGGGGTACTTTACTGCTAATGCGTCTCTAGTAGGTTTTGTGCATCTGTACATTGCACGTGTGTGTACTCTCAGGCATGTGTATATAAATGTCAGCCTTATTCTTTCAATAGATTCTGACTCTTGATACCAAGGAGACAGACTGGAACTCATTATTCTCTGACTGAATTTAAATATCCTAGTTGTTTCAGCATACATATGGTCACGTCCCAATAAAAAAATTATAATCAGACTTTTGAGTAAAAATCTTAATAATTGCTCACATTTCCTATATATAGCAAGATAGCAGCCATGAAAAGATACAGTATAAAGGAATCTGGTTAAGTAGAAAATTTGTCTGCAAAATACAGATGATCTTCTAAAATTTTCCATTCATTTTCAAGTTTTGCCATAATCTTAGAATGTGCAGCTCTTGAAACATGTTATACTTCAATAGAAAGTTTTAAAAGCACATTTTTTAAAAGCACTACCTTTAAAGTAGAAAATACTTTTGTTTGGTTCAGATGAGTGTCTTCAGAAAACTTTATGGATCTAGTGGTTTTATGAGCATTTCTTCATCTATTCCAACAATGATTTGTTTGTTCTCCTTTGGAGGAATTTCCTTACCTATGCCCTGATATCACTCTGGTTCTTCTGTTCATAAAATGCTATCAATCTAACCTAAACAATAGCAGAAGTACTTAGTGCTGGCATGAATTTTTCAAACATGACCTTTTAAGGTTGACAATCTGACATAAGCTTTCACCAGTGATTGTTATTTAATAACAAAATCATCTTGCAAATGGAACAAACAGGTCTGACTTTTGTTGTAAGAAAACTTAACTGTCCATGTCTTAAATTATATACTAAGATAATCTATATAAGAACAGAAGACTTAACCAGAGAGTTGATGGATATGAATAAAAAAGGGACAAGAATGGGATTTTTAATTTCACTGATGAGTAGAAGTTCAAGTATATCTGCATGTCTGCAATTAATGCCCTTGTAAATGTAAGCAGAATGCACTTATCTACCTGAAAAGAAGCCCATCGTGCAAAAATAAAGGTTTAGGAATAGTTCTGTTTTATAAAAAAATAAAGTGACTAGTGCTAAAGGAGAAACTTGTGTTCATCCTAAAGACCATTGTGGTCAGCCGAGTCCAGCAGCCACAGAGTCACTACCAAACTCTTACCCTCATGGTTAGAATGGTTTACTTAGGCACACAGTTGGAACTGAAAAAGCATTACCCAGATATTATACACATGTCTCAACTTCTGTGGTGGTGTAGAAAGAACAGAGATTTCAGAATCTCACCCTCAGATTCACAGTGTTAGAAAGACAAACTGATGGAAACCAAAATGAAATTCTGCGAGCCCAAAGAACATAACATTGACATGATCAACCTAAAATACTGCCTTCACCCAGTCTCATGGAAGTTCTAATAAACATTGGAGGAAGCGTTCATCCAAGGGTAAAATGAATTCATTAAAAACGGTCCTTTCTTTAGGGATGCTTCTGGTGTCATCAGCTCTTACCTCACAAATGGTTGCAAAAATGACCCCATAGTCCAGGATTTGTCTTTTCAAGTATGCATCCTAAGACCCCAGCTCTGCAGCTCCATGTTCAAACCCCACAGAGATAGAAACAGGACTGTGAATGTTACCAACCTGATAATAACCAGTAATCAAATTTAATCTATTTCTAGATTTCCTAGTAATGATACAATATTACAATGTTTTGATTCAAAAATGGCATAAATAACACATTTTAAAAATGCCAGTGTTTTTATGATCTCTTTTCATATATGTCAGTTCAGATTATTCAAGACATGTATCAGTGTATATCAGACATTGTTCCACTTACTTGATTTTGCTTAGAGCCAAGTGCTCCTCTGAAAACCTATGCTGAATTGGGTTCTTGAATTATGATAATGGGTTTCTCAAGTTCATATGCCTGGGAAACAGAAGTATTTTGGTATTTATTAATCCATTTCTTTTTTTAAAAAATATTTAAAAAAAAAATATTTGTTGGAGTATAGTTGTTTTATAATCTTGTGCTTTCTACTGTATAGCAAATTGAATCAGTTATACATATTTTCTCCTCTTTTGGATTTCCTTCCCATTTAGGTTACCGCAGAGCTCTGAGCAGAGATCCCTGTGTGGTACAGCAGGTTCTTGTTAGTCATCTATTTTATACGCTGTAGTGTATATGTCAGTTCCAATATCACTGTTCATCCCAACCCCTTCCTCCCCTTGGTATCCATACATTTGTTCGCTACATCTGTCTGTCTATTTCTGCTTTGTAAATAAGATTGTATATACCATTTCTTTTCAGACTCCACATATATAAGTTAATATACAATATTTGTTTATCTCTTTCTGACTTACTCTGTATAACAGTCTGTAATCCACTTCTTTCATTATTTTAAGGCTAGTGTGGCCTGCCAAATACAAACTCGGTGAAACTTTATGAAGATGGGGAAAGATTAACTATTTAACATAGTGAATTATTCCTGCTTTGTTCACAGTGACAATCTGTATGAAGACACCCTAAGATATACCCTGGGTTTAGACTTTTTTCCCTCTAAACTCTCCAGTATTAGGAGATGTGCAGAGACTCAAGAAGACAATGTTGGTGAAGTATCAGCTAGTTCCCCAAAGACCCCAGACTTGTATACATTCCAGCAACCCAGAACCACATCCTTCTTCTGACCCAGCAATAGGAGAGGGCAAAGATGGGAGGGTTCCTTTTCCATCTGCTTACTGGAAGACGTGTGTTCCCGTATCTCTTTAAGGGTTAGGTGGATGTTTACAGTATGTGTGAGCATGCACCCTGCTGAAACTGGTGTGAGCAAATTGTCCAGATAATCTCCCATTCCTTCCTTTAAACTTCAGCTTGAATATCCCTTCTGGACAGCCTTTTCTATCAGCCTAAGATGGGATGTGGGTCCAGGCTGCCATATTGCATAACTGCATTCTTTTCCCTTTCAAGTTATTACAAAATCTTGAGTATAGTTCCCTGTGCTACACAGCAGATCCTTGTTTATCTATTTTATAGATAGTAATGTGTGTGTATTACTCACCAATTCCTAATTTATTTCTCCCCTCGCCTTTCCCTTTTGGTAACTAAGTTTGGTTTTCACATCTGAGTCTCTTTCTGTGTGGTAAATAAGTTCATTTGTGTCATTTTTGTTCAGATTCCACATACAAGTGATACATATGATATTTGTCTTTCTCTGACTTATTTCACTTGCTGTGATAATCTTTAGGTCAATCTATGTTTGTACAAATGGCATCATTTCATTTCTTTGTATGGCTGAGTAATATTCCATTGTGTGTGTGTGTGTGTAAAGACCACATCTTCTTGACCCTTTCTGCTGTTGATGCACATTCAGGTTGCTTCCGTGTCTTGGCTATTGTAAACAGTGCTGCAGAGAACATGGAGGCGAATATATCTTTTCAAATTATGGTTTTCTTCGGATATGTGACCAGGAATTGTATTGCAGGATGCACATGCTCTCCTTATGTGTTAGAGCTTTCACTGATTCTACCCTGCTGAACTGGGACTGCTTTCTGGTCCACCTTCCCGCCTCAAAAACAGGGACTTGTGAGGTTGAACCTGATAGCGTATGTGCTCAGTAAAGGATAGACAGAGGTGCGCTCCATACCTCTAGATGCAGCATCCCTCGATTTACAGACCTGAGCCAGCAGTTGTCATAGTCTTATTTTGGGAGAGGGGTGCTGCCTGCATTAGGGGTCTCCCTACTCCTTGTCATTTTGAAGGTTACCTCCTGCCAGACCCCTGTACTCTGTGAGTCTTCTGAGAGAATTGGGCTGCCAGAGGGGCTGGAATGGGAGAGACGGGCTGAATAAACCCCAGTTCTCCAGCCTTGGTTGGATGCCTGGATTTTTAGAAAAGCATGTCCAGTCCCTTCCACACCCTTTCTCTTTTCTGAAGAGTCAGTCCTGAAGTTCAGTTTTTAATGGCAGAGGATTATGTAATCAGTAAGGTCTGATTTGTTATTTATTTGTTTAATATTTTCTGAATACACACACACACACACACACATATGTATCAAAATCAGTGAAATAAAAAAAGCTGGTTCTGCTTTGTGGAAAACAAATCTTTCTGATGTAGTACATTTTTCTATTAAAAAGAAAGAAAAAGAAAAACTGATTTTCAGAGTCCTGCCAACAACACTCTAAATCTAAGTGCTAGATTTGCAAATAGGCTTATATTCGTATTTAGAGAATATGCATATTCAGAGACATATTATTCAGGAAATATTTGGTTATCTTCAGACTTAGTAAAACTTATGGCTAAAAATAAGAGGGGTAATATATAAATAGTGGGGAAAGTTAGGGAAGATGAAACAGTCATTACAAGAATAGAAAAGGGAGGAAGAGGTAAGGGGAACTGTGTGTTATTTTCTGTTTTGGTTCATGTCTTCACCAATACTTGAAATTAAATTCAGTGTAACAGATATTAACTGGGTGCCCAGCACCCAAGGGTCAAAAGATACAATATCAGCCTCCACATTTTTGGAGTTGAATAGACAGGCTATAATGACAGATTGCCCAGCATTCTTTCTCCAGGATATTAGGCCATGATGTAGTCCAGTAGTTTGGACTCAGTTCCAGGGGTGGCCCCTGAGTGGTCTAAGCCTGTCATGGTAGCTCCGCCTCCTCCCTGAGGAATGGTTCAGACCCCCTAGGCTTAAGTCTGAAATTCCTCAGGCCACAGTGGCTGGTTCAGGAATGATTTTGTGACCCAGTTTAGTCCAAGAGACACAGAAACCAGTGTTCTGAAGGCCCTGGGGAGCGTTTCCTGATTCCTAAAACAGAGAATAGACAGTAGGGTGTTCTTCCTAGGGCCCCAGCTGAGTACGGGTAGGAGACCCACAAGCCCTGCAGCTGCTTGCTATTTTTCTGAGAATGGAAGTGGTGAGCAAAGATCAGCAGAGTCAATCAAAATCTCTGAGAAATGGATAGAGAGCTCTGATCAGGCCTTGCCTCAATTTATACTCATACTTAATTTTAATTTTATGAATCAACAGACCTTTTTTTTTTTATTGTCTAGGGTAGCTTGAGTTGACTTTTTTTTTTCATTCTAACAGATGTAGTTGATAAGGACACTGATACTTACAACACTTATCAGAATATGATAAATAATATAAAGTTTATGCTGAAGAACAAAACAGAATCCGTCAGGGAGGGGATCCTGTTACTTGCAATCATGGAGTGCAATTTTAGGGATATTATGAATTTGAGATTAAACTAGACTTATAAGAAGGAATTAATACCCGATGGAACAAATAGCAAAAATTAAATAAGAAAAACCTAAGTTAAAAATGATTCATAGAATTCGAGAGTTAAAAGAGATCTCAAAGCTTAGATAGGAAACCCCCTAGATTTCCTGAGCCCGAATAGGTCCAGAGAGGCTGAGTGACTTGCCTCAGGTCACAGAACTGAGTTGAGCAAGTTGGGAACCCAGTTTTCTTGAATTCCGAATGGGGTTCTTTCTGATACATTACACATAATTTCCTCTCTAAAGATAGGAAAAGAAATAGGAAAATGGTATTTTAAAATGTCAACCTAGGAAGAAGAGTGAGGAAAAGGCTGCATTTTCATTGAACGGGGCTTTAGAAAGCTCATAATAGACATTTTGGATGTTTTGTTTTTAAATAAGACCGTGGCCTTTACTAAAAGGTTGCGCATATGCTGCAGTGTAGAACCACCTGGATGTAGCATCGTTGCTAAGTACTCCACCTAAAGTAAGGCAGTGCTGGTTCAATGCTTTCTCCCCCCAAACCTGTGACGTCCCCGCCACCCCCAGCTGTCAATCATCTGGCTCTCACTTGAGTTAGAGTATACATTCTTTGACAAGATCAAAAACGAGTCCAAAGAGGTCAGAGCTATGGTGTGTTTAGCCTGGTGTCTTTGCACTGAGTTACTTTTTTCTCTCTTCTTCCCACGTATTAAGGTAGGTAGGAGATTGTAATAGAACTGGAGATGCTGAAACTACAATATAGTGAATCTCTGGAGTTAGAACTGTGTTCTGGTCTCAGGTGTTCTATTTTAATTGCTCGAAGATCTTAAACACTTTGTTTAATCTCTGAGTTTCTATTTCTTTGTCTGTTAAACTAACAACTGCCTTGCCTACCTTTCGGGGTTGTTATGAAGATCAAAAGAGCTAATGATTGTGAAACGCAGAGGGTGATTTCTACAGTCTTTCATGCTCCTCAATTTAAAGATTAGGGAGCCGGGAGAAGCTGAATATCTTCCCAGGTAGACCAGCCCCTGTCTGAGAATGGTGAGGTTTGACCTCCAGGATAGACGCTCCATTACATTCAAAACAGCCACCAGATTTGCTCGATTTATTCAACAACTACCTAATGAAGCATAATGAATATTGGATTCTAGCATCCCTCTTAAACATTATATAAAATGCCAAGAGAGATCAGTATGAACAATCTAAAAGAATGAAGTCCATTTTAAAATCGGTTTCCCAGCACTGTTTGGCTTTTTAGCTAAAGGAAAGAGAAACACTCAAAGAATGACTAGGAAGTTCAGTTAAGGAAATGAAAATGATTTCTAGTGGACTTGCATTAATAGTACAGAACCTCAACACATCATCCTCTTCTTCAGACCTGTCCCCAGTTCTCCTTTCCCGAGTTTGTGAACCTTGCAGCTTGAATACTTGAGAGGTTTTTACTCACACTTAGCTGGTCTCCTGGGTTAATGATTTAAATGATCTGTTTCCTCAGCCAGAAGGACTATGATATCTTGTGATCTACCATATTGACATTCTATCTATGTGTTTGTCTGTTTGCCACTTTCACAGAAGGATTTGAAGCAATTTATACAAATATATGCTCTGTCCAAGAATAAAACAAAGTGGAGTGAGTTAGGGGAAAGGAAAAAAATATGGATAAGGAAATGTGATAAACTGCCAGATAGATATATATATACACCCAATAGCCCAACTCAGTTGCCAGCAGTGAGAGAAAAAAGAAAAGGAAAAAATAAATAAAGACTCTAAGCTTTCTAGAAGCCAGAGCAAAGACAAGTCTTCACTACCTGGTGATTGCCATTTGGTTTATACTCAGCAGCCTGTGCCGGGCCGAAGCGAAGAGGCAGAAGGCAAGCTTGGCTTCCAGCCAGTGGAGCATACTCTTAGGGAGCTGTACTAGTGAAAGCATTAAATTGCACCCTGAACTCTAAATATTCACTTTTAAAAACATCCATCTGTCCACCACCCACGAGCCCAGTGGAATGGTTGCTTAATTTCTCCAGTGAATACCCGATCCACACCCTCTCCTACCCCAAGCAAAGTGGGTTACATCCAAATTCAAAGGCTGCCTTTGCTCCCACGGAAGCCACTTGAACGTCTGCTGCCCTTGGTAATTCACTACCCTAGGCAACTGCTTGTTCCATCTTTGTTCTTTTCCCAGCCAGAGGCATTGTTCCAACTTATTTCTGTGAGTTAAAGCTTCTCAGATACACAGGAGCCTTTTCCCAGAGTTCACACATTAGTCAAGTCTGTGTTTTCACTAATCAATGACATTCTTTTGTAAACTAGCTAAAGAAATGTGAGCTTAGCTAATTTGAAAAAACAAGTCTTGAAATCATAGTAATTTTATGTTTTCATAGAAAGTGCATCTTTAGAGTTGAGGGTTGGGGTGCATATATGTGAATGATGCATATGGTGATGGAATTTTAGGAATGTGTGTTTATGCTTGTGTCCATCTCCCTAGGTTTTCTTTTCTCTTCCAGTATACCATTTTAAAATTTTTAAAATTAATTTTTATTGGAATTTAGTTACTTTACAATATTGTGTTAGTTTCTTCTGTACAGCAAAGTGAATCAGCCATATGTACACATAAATCCCCTCTTTTATAGATTTACCTTCCAATTTAGGTCAGCACTGAGTAAAATTTCCTGTGCTATAGTAGGTTCTCATTAGTTACCTCTTTTATAGATAGTACCCCAATCTCAACCCCAATGTCAACCCCAGTCTCCCTGTTCATGCCCCCACCTAGTGTCCATATGTTTGTTCTCTGTGTCTTGTCTCTATCTTATGCAAATAAAATCATCTATATCATTTTTCTAGATTCCACATATATGCATTAATATACAGTGTACCTTTGAAAAATGTTTTTATATTGGAGTATAGCTGATTAATCAGCAAAACAATGTTGTTTTAGTTTCGGGTGTACTGCAAAGGGATTCAGTTGTACATACACATGTATCTAGTATTTTTCAAATTCTTTTCCCTTTTAGGATATTACAGAATATTGAGCGGAGTTCCTAATAAAGCAGGTCCTTATTGGTTACCTAGTTTAAATTCAGCAGTGTATACATGGCAATCCCAAACTCCCAATATATCCCTCCCTCCCACTCTTTCCCCGAGAGCCTTAAATTTCTAGTGTACCTGCTTGTCAGCTATGCTATATAAACAACCTTGTCCCTAGCTGAAAGATCTGTGAAATGTCAGGGCCACGGGTGGGCATGGGAGGTAAGATGAGACATGGAAAGTAGGCCAAGAATGGGTAACACCATTTGGGTAGCTAGACTTAGCTGTGTCCGTAATCATTACTTTGTGATCATTTTTATCACCATCTGCCTAATAGTGTTTTTAAAAGTCGGGTCTTAACTCAGCCCCTACAGAGTGTTTGTTTTAAACTATTTGGTCTATCTAACACGGGTGAGAAATTATCAGAACCTTGCAGAGAAAATTCTGTAATTCATTTACATAGACTTGAATGTTTCCTTTGCATGAACATATCATCACTTTTATTTTAGTCACAGTTTTCTTCTCTTGTTTTGATCTGCTGTTTGACTTTTTGCCTTGCCAACCCAGATTCGACTGTCTTCAGAGATAGCTTTAGCAATCATTTAAAAAAATCAGCTCTTTTTTCTTTGGATAATTCTGCAACCTGGAGAATTAAAACAGCATTGTCTTGTTGGGCTGTTGACTCTTGTGCAGTCTTCAGAAAGGTAAATCATTTCCCATGGCTGATTAGGGTTTGTAGCAAGGTTTCCATGAAAGAACCTACTCCTCTTTGAAGAGTCGCAGTAATTCCATCTCCTTTTCGTTCCTATTTTTTGTAATCCAGAATGTGGAGGATGTATAGGGGCTTTGAATGACTGAAATGCTCTATACCTTTAAAAATGCATTTCTGATTCAAAAGACTTTTTGTTATTTTTGATAAACAGCACAGTTTAGGAAAAGAGACTACTTTTTAATCTATAAAGCGGATATGTTTTATAGATTTTGTTTTTTCTGGAGTCAATTTTTTTTCTTGTCCATCTGTTGTCACAAACTTACAAATGAGAAATAACAATTATTATCAAAGCAGAATAACCAGAATAATAATCTCTAGTTTTGGAACAGGTTGTGCTACTTTGTATTTGTCTTCATCTGAGTATGTCAGATATCAGTGGAAATCTTAATGCTTCTCTGAGGTTTTATGTTGTTTTATAGATTTTATGTTATTTTATTGATAAGGTTAATGATGTCCTAAGCAATTGACTAAGTCCTGGTGTCACACTGCTATGCCACAAAGGAAGATTTTAAAGCTCAAATTTAAGGATCAGAAGCATGATTTGTTACCAAACCACATCGGAAAAGGTTCCCTGATTTCGACACTAAGGCTGTGTTTATTTGACATAAGGATAAGCAGGTTGACTGGTTAGCTTTTTCTCCACCTCTCAGGTCCTTGCTCCACATAATCAAATACTATGTAGGCTGGAAAACAAGAGCTGTGATGTTCTCCTCCAAGTTTTATCTTTAAAAAACAGGAATTATAATACTAATACTTCCCTTATCGAGTTGTTTTGAGGAGGACATGAGAAAATGTACAGGTTTTATGATAGACACTGGCACATAAGAGATATTCAATAAATGTTAGTGACTGTTATCATTATGATCAGCTCATTGAGGAAAGTAAAGAAGGACTTCAGAATCCCTGACTTGGAGCAGGTTAAAAGAATGCTTGTAATACTTTGAAAAAGAGGAAGTTCCTCTTGTTTCTTCCAAGTGACTGGAAGAGCCAAAACACTCTTCTACAGATACACAATGCTTGGAACCAGAAATTCTGTCATATATTATTTTCTACCTATTATCAATTCTTGTCATATATCTATCATCTATATATCTTTTTTCTATCCTTATCTGTTTTCTATTGGTTACCTTTTATCTGTTATCATCTTTCATACTGTCTATTATATAAGACTAAATTTTTATTCTGTTATTCTCCCTTTTGACTGGATTAAAAATTCTCCCAATTTTCAAGGGTCAAAGACAGTATCACAGGGATAACAAAAGAGAAATATTGGGTTGGCCAGAAAGTTTGTTTGGGTTTTTCTGTAACATCTTACAGAGCTTATGAACTTTTCGGCCAGCCCAAATAGCAAACTGGTAGCCAGCAACTACTTATGAAATTACCAATATTTGATGATTTTTTTTTTACTTAAGTGGCAATTTCATATGATTCAACCTCATAGACTATTAATCCAGACACATCCAGGCCAGGAATGAAAACCAAAGAGACTATATTTTCTATTGCTTCTTCCCACCTACTTCCAAAACATATGAAACACAAAAAATTAGAGTAGAATAGAAATAGTGATTCACCAGGCTTGTTCAAAGTTTAGAGAGTACAATGAATCAAGCACAATTTTGGTTTGTTGCATTTTCCATCTTCAAAAGCCGTTGTAGATACAGGAAAAGGCATTTTCTAAATATAAAACACAAGGACACATTTTTAAAAATTATGGCTTTTTCTAGCATGAAAACCCACTGTCTTTTTAATGAGACACAGATAAGTTTACCAAAGGTCAGCTTCACTTTTACAGGACAAGGTTATTTTTAACATCCTCTACTACCTTAGACTATATATTCTTATTATGTGTTAAGTAGCTCTAATATCAAAGAGTATTTTTACAAGATAATTTTATGCCTTCCTTCTTGCTACTTCCTGCTTCCTTAATTGATAACCTAGCTAACGGAACTCTTTCTTTGAAGCATTACGGCTTCCCTGTCAAAAGGGAGAGGTCAACAGGCTATAATTAATGCTGTCTTCATGGCCAGAATTATTATGCTTCTGTCCATCTTTCTTTCCTATAAGCAGAGCGACCCTCTATTATAGGGCATACATGCCCTCCCAGGACAGACTGACCTTCAGCATGCTAATGAAATCAAGACATGCCCTTCAACACACAATTAAATTTCAGTGAGGTTCAGAGGTTTTCAGAAGTGACATCTTGAAGACCATTTCATTTGCAGAAGTTTCACAAATCACACACTGGCAAATTATCAGCCATACAGAGTCAACACTGTTCTCAGCTGGATCTTCTCAGGAAAACAGGCTGAAGTATTAACAGGAGGCTTTCCAAAAGGCTCCCTATGGCACCTTTGTTGAAAAGATATTAAACCAAACAGCTGCTGATATGGAAACCGGCTGTTTGAACTCTAACTCAGTTAGATATGTTAATAGGGGAACCGATGATGTCTGACAAACGTGATGCAGGAAATGACTAAATATTTAATGCTTATTATTCTGCAGTATTCCTGGGGCCAGGGAGGTGGCAGGGATGGTGTTGTGTGGGCACTAAACTGGGACCCAGGTCAGTGAGACTGGAAAAGGGACCATTCCTTTGTCCTCTTTTCTAGAGTTTAAGGCTTTATAAATATTAACTTGTCCAAGATCCTGCTTCAGAGCAATCATTGACAGGACAAATGAAACATTTTGCAACACCATTAAAAAAAAAAATCTTTTCAGTGCTGCAGAGCTAGTTTTATTATCCCACTTCCTAAAAAAGCCAAGAGGCCCCAGTAGCTCTGGCAGAATCTTTATGAAGGTGATGGAATTTGACCCTTTAATGTCGCAAAAAGATGCACACATGAATTTTACAGGTTTATACTTCCACAGAGATAAATGCAGCTCTTCACCCATATTTGAACTGTTTGACTTTTAAAATAAATACAGATACTACCGTATGAAATTTCTTTTAAAAGTACAAAAAGTTAAGAGTATAAAAGTGTATTTGGGTTATGTGGTACAGTTGATCTTTCACGATATTAGAAAAATGAAAGAAAACATTCTCATTACAAATACTATCATTTTAAACCACTACAAAAGCCATCAGTTGTGTTAAAATTTCCATAGATACAAAATAAGTGCATTCCAACATAATTCAGGACCATGGATGACTGTCCAAGAAATACTGCCGTTTCTAAGCCAGGGGTCAGGCAGACCATGGCCAGAGTGTCAAATCCAGACCCCTAGCTGATCTGGGAGCCAAGGATGATTTTTATATTTTTAAAGAGTTAAAGGAAATAAATAATATAAAATTCTTAAACAAAGAATTGTAACAAAGAAAGCAAAGAAAATCAATAACGACTCTTCATGGCTAGCAAAGCATAACATATTTAACCAAGCTTCAGCAGAAATACTTTGCCCACCCCTGGAGTAAGCAGTTCTCTGTGCTGTGAGCAGACCACGCTCTGTGCTGTTTTCCAGCAGACCACGCAAGGATGAGTAAAAATCTCCCTGCCTCTCAGTACTTTATAATCTACTCTCAAGGGGCACAAGGCCAGTAAGCTTGATTCTAAAGAAGATGGCATCAGATAAGGGCTTCGAAGGAAGAGACACCAGGTTTGGTGGGAGTGGCTTCTTGGGAGGTGATTCAGATGAATCTTGGTAAGAGATTTTAGGTGGGTGAAGTGAAGAGGGGGTCAGAGAGACCACAATGTAAGGGGTGTTCTGGAACTAGTGGGTGACTTACTTTAAAAGGCACCCAGGTGGCTGGAGGGTGGCCTCTCAGATGGGAAACTGAGGCAAGGGCATAGCATAGGCCAGGGTAAGGAGTTGGTAGAAATCTAGAGATTCACTCTCTTAGAAGCCTGAAGGACAACAATTCATGCTTTTCCATGGGTGTCTGATGTAACTGCATTCTCCTATTCTTCCAGGGAAGTATTGGATTGTAATCAGTGACAAACAGGGGAACTAGCTCTCCTAGGCTGAGGATCCAGTAAATGAATGGCTTTTGGCTGTAAGTCAATGAATAACGTTAATATATGCAGTTACCAAGTCACCATTAACAAAGCACTGCCGAGTTTCAATCTTCTCATCAGAATTCCTGAAAGTCTTATTTTTAAGGCAGTTCAAACAGAGGCGAGGCAGCCTAGGCTGCCAGGAACACAGAGTCCTGCCTCTGAGGGCGCCCCTGACTCGGTGCATGAACTTCGGCAAAGCGCTCCTCTCTATCTCAGCTGCCTTGGTAATAAAATGGGGATAACAGACCTTCGCCACCTCGCAGGAGTGGGACGGAGCGCAATAAACGTCCGCCAAAAGCTTTCAAGATAAGTGCTCCTGGAAAATGAGTTGGGAAGAGTTCTCTTTCAAGAGTTCAAGAGGGGGGAAAAAAGATTTTAAAAGTCACAATAGGTCACTGTTTACGGCTTCTAAGAGTCAAAAGCTTTTCAACACAGTAAAGATCATTGATGGATGAAACAGAGGCTACAGATGGCTAAGGGTACTCCTAGACCAGCAGGAGGGTTCTGTGACAGTGTTCTCTCGATTAATGTGAGGGCAGAAATTGTTTGGGTTTAGGGTGGGACAAGATACTGTCAGACAGCACCACCCTGCAGAAGAGGGCTGCACGTGACTGCAGTATCTACTTTCAGAGCTCGGAATATTCAGCCCAGTTCTCCTGTGTCTTATTCCCTTGTGAAGGTACATTTTCTTTTCTCTTCAGACTTTCATAATCTGTCCTAGAGAGAGACTGAGGTCGGGTCTAGGGGCATAAGGGCTGCCTCAGAGCTGGCACCGTATCACCTTGCACATGGAGGGAGATGCTATCAAGTTGAAAATACTAAAGTTTCTAAAGAAAATGGAAGGACCCACCCAAAGGTATGCCCATGCCACACCTGGAGCAGACGGCTGGGGATAGAAGACCAGAGCTGCCCTTTTCTGGAAAGTTCATGGCAAAATATTTCTAGGAGTCTGCAGAGAATGCTCACTCTTTTTGTCCTCTCATCCTGTTCCTCCTCTCCCTCATCCTTCTCCTTCCCCTCACTGTCTGCCCCCCGCTGCTCATTTCCTTTGTTGCTTAAAGAAATCGGTACCTTAGAGTTGGCCAAACAGGAGAAAGAGGCCAAGAGAGTTCAACTTGCACTTTGCTGTCTTGTTGGGAGGACATCAGCTCAAAACCACAAAGCCCTGAGTTTGACCCTAGTACTTTGTGGCTATAGATGACTCATCTAGATAATTATCAGATTGAATCTTCTCTATTGGTTTGATAACACCTGATGAGTGGAAAAAACTTCGGTTAAATGAGTACCCCTAATAATCACTCTCCTTATTGCCTTTTTAGACTCTTTCTTGGTTCTCTTGATTTTCCTGGTATATGTAAGACAGTAAGCTATCCATCACTTCATGGCAAAAAGATGGAGAAACAGTGAAAACAGTGGCTGACTTTATTTTTGGGGGCTCCAAAATCACTCCAGATGGTGATTGCACTCATGAAATTAAAAGATGCATACTCCTTGGAAGGAAAGTTATGACCAACCTAGACAGCATATTAAAAAGCAGAGACATTACTTTGCCAACAAAGGTCTGTCTAGTCAAGGCTATGGGTTTTCCAATAGTCATGTATGGATGTGAGAGTTGGACTATAAAGAAAGCTGAGCCCCGAAGAATTGATGCTTTTGAACTGTGGTGTTGGAGAATACTCTTGAGATTCCCTTGGACTGCAAGGAGATCCAACCAGTTCATCGTAAAGGAGATCAGTCCTGGGTGTTCATTGGAAGGACGGGTGTTGAAGCTGAAACTCCAATAATTTGGCCACCTGATGTGAAGAGCTGACTCATTTGAAAAAGACGCTGATGCTGGGAAATATTGAGGGTAGGAGGAGAAGGGGATAACAGAGGATGAGGTGGTTGGATGGCATCACCGACTCAATGGACATGGGTTTGGGTAAACTCCAGGAGTTGGTGATGGACAGGGAGGTCTGGCATGCTGCAGTTCATGGTGTCGCAAAGAGTGGGACACCACCGAGCAACCGAACTGAACTCAATTGGAGCTATCCATGCAATCCTTGGGTGCTGCTTTAAAAAAAAAAAAAAAAAAAGACACTGTTTTCAAACCCCTGGAGAGTGTTGCCTGAGTGACAAAGGGAACAGCAAGGCAGAAGTACCAGTCAAGGGTGGCTGGAATAGGAGGAAGTGGCCTTTAATGAAATCTTGATTTTCTGTGACTTTTTCATAAGTAGGAAAATCGCTGGAAATTATAGCAACTTTGCCCCCACTCCCCGCCTTTTTTTTGGAGCTCTCCATCTATTGAGGCTCCCTGTCACCTCATCCATCTATAACTTTTCATCACTTTTTCCTCAAAGTAAGGAATATGTCCCAGAAAATGCACCTCTGTGACTTAGCAAAGTGCCAACGTCATCTGAGCCTTCCCAGTGTTCCAAAGGAAGCGATGATTTGAACTCAGCTGCTCAAAGAATTAACCTCTAAGCAGGCAGCTTGAAACATACTTAAAGTAACAGAACAGTGTAGGTTCTGGAGGGGAAATCAGCTTGTTGCTGATTGTTATAATTTTTCAATTAATTGATTATACATCTGGTTGTATATGGTCTTTTGAACCTGATACTCTGCTAAATTAACCTTGATGTTATAGTAAAGTTGAAAATTAGTTAAGTCGTTCAGACGTGTCTGACTCTTTGCAACCCCGTGGATTGTAGCCCACCAGGCTCCTCCGTCCATGGGTTTCTCTAGGCAAGAATACTGGAGTGGCACAATCAGAGAAATGCAAATCAAAACCACAATGAGGTACCATTACACGCCAGTCAGAATGGCTGCTATCCAAAAGTCTACAAGCAATAAATGCTGGAGAGGGTGTGGAGAAAAGGGAAGCCTCTTACACTATTGGTGGGAATGCAAACTAGTACAGTCACTATGGAGAACAGTGTGGAGATTCCTTAAAAAACTGGAAATAGAACTGCCATATGACCCAGCAATCCCACTCCTGGGCATACACACTGAGGAAACCAGATCTGAAAGAGACACGTGCTCCCCAGTGTTCATCGCAGCACTGTTAATAATTGCCAGGACATAGAAGCAACCTAGATGCCCATCAGCAGACGAATGGATAAGGAAGCTGTGGTACATATACACCATGGAATATTACTCAGCCATTAAAAAGAATTCATTTGAATCAGTTCTAATGAGATGGATGAAACTGGAGCCCATTATACAGAGTGAAGTAAGCCAGAAAGATAAAGACCAATACAGTATACTAACACATATATATGGAATTTAGAAAGATGGTAACGATAACTCTATATGCAAGACAGAAAAAGAGACACAGATGTACAGAACAGACTTTTGGACTCTATGGGAGAAGGCGAGGGTGGGATGATCTGAGAGAAGAGCATCGAAACATGTATATTATCAAGTGTGAAACAGATCGCCAGTCCAGGTTGGATGCATGAGACAAGTGCTCGGGGCTGGTGCACTGGGAAGACCCAGAGGGATGGGATGGGGAGGGAGGTGGGAGGGGGGATCGGGATGAGGAAACACATGTAAATCCATGGCTGACTCATGTCAATGTATGGCAAAAACCACTACAATATTGTAAAGTAATTAGCCTCCAACTAATAAAAATAAATGAAAAAAAAAAATACTGGAATGGGTTGCCATTTCCTTCTCCAGGATAGTAAAATTGAAGCAGAATCAATTTCTGTTCAATGAAACTATGTGTTTTCTGACATTGGATTGTACTTGTAGATATATAGTAATAATCGTGTTTGTATGACCCACAGTTTTACTCTAACAGTGTATATGTTATACACACATATATGTGACATATACACATATAACTTATAGATGTAACATATACATGTATGTAACATATTTAGGTGTGTATATATGCATCCCAAAATTACAATATTGACATTAGCACTATTCATTATTGTTAAAAGTTGGAAACAAATGTCCATCAACTGTAGAATGAATAAATAAATTGTGACATACCATGGAGTATTATGTAACAATGAGAATGGCTGAACTACTTTACAAAAACATAGATAAATTTCACAAACAAAAGACTGAGCAAAAGAAGTCAGACACAAAAGGACACGTACTATAAATCCATTTATATGCAGCTTATAAACAGTCAAAGCTAGTCTGTGGAAATCTATTCTGATAGAAATCTGAACAGGAGGTGTCTTTGGGTGGAGACAAGAAAGATTCTGGGGTTTGGTAATGGTTGAAAGTCACTCAGTTGTGTCTGACTCTTTGCGACCCCATGGACCATACAGTCCATGGAAGTTTCCAGGCCAGGATACTGCAGTGGCTAACTGTTCCCTTCTCCAGTGGGTCTTCCCAACCCAGGAATTGAACCCAGGTCTCCTGCATTGCAGGTGGATTCTCTACTAGCTGAGCTACCAGGGTAGCCCTTGGTAATGGTTACGTAAATATTTTTGCTTTGTGAAACTCATTAAGTGGTACAGTAATGATTTGTAAACTTGTATATATGCATGTTCTATGTCCATAGAAATTTACTTAAGAACCTGCATAGTCATTATTATCCATTATAGTTTAGTGTTATTTCACTTTTCATCAGAATGAAAGAGACCAAAATTGTGTGAATGCTTTCAGGCTGCAAATATTAGACGCCTCAACTCTAAATGGTTTAAACAGGGATTGGCAAACTTTTTCTGTATAATAAAGGGAGGTTTTTACTATTTTACTAAGTAAGTAAAGATTGCAGATTTTCCAGGCTATGTGGCTTTTTGTCAAGACTACTCAACTCTATGGCTAGCCACAGACAGTATGTGACCACATAAGCATGACTTTGGTCTAACAAAGCTTATGTGAATGTGGGGCCATCTCAGCGTTCTGTCTGCCAACAGCTCTAACGTGAAAAACTAAATCAGGTAATAGAAATAGAATCAGGTAGTAGAAAGTTACATATTCAGAAAAAATGGGCTTTCTTTGGTACTCTCCTCACTTGAAGAACTATTTAAAACCCAACTCCATAAAAACAAAGATAACTTAAAAGTCCTAAAAGATCTTTAGCTATTTACTGTCGCAGGATTGTCAAAATACCAAAGGAAACACTGAACTGTTGACATAAAAGCAATCAAAATGGCAAAGGTTTTTATTTTAAATTTTATCTATTTATTTCTGGACTAAGTTTTATGTTCACAGGGTTTCTGTTTCTGAAGATAAAGGAATGTGTGGTGAAAATCTTTCCTATTTGTGTCTTTTAATTGATGACTGCAGATCCTTGTTTACTTTTTGTGTGTATATTTACTTATTTGGCTGTGCCAGGTCTTAATTGGGGCATGCAAACTTTTAGTTATGGCATGTGGGATCTAACTGACCAGCGATTGAACCTGGATCCCCTGTGTTGGGAGTTTGGAGTGTTAGTCTTACCTGCTGGACCACTAGGGAAGATACCCTCATTTACTTTTTACTTTGTAATAGATCTTGGAAATAATTTTACATCAGAACATAAAATACCTCCCCATCCCTTTTAACAGCTGTATAATATTCCATTATTTAGATGTAGCAACAATTTATTTAACGATTTTTTACTGATATGCATTTAGATTGTTCCTCATTTTTTACAAATACAGAAAAATATGTTTTGAACAACTTAGTATCCAGATTATTTCACACATGCTTGAGCAATGGCAAGATAAATTTTTGCAAGTGAAATTGCTAGATCAAAGTATATGTCCATTTATGGTTTATATATATACTGCCAAATCACCCACGATAGTGCTGCAGGAATTTAAACTTTGAGCAGTAAAACTGAAGTACCTGTTTAACCATGCTAGATCCAACAACAAATCGCACTCAATCTTTCCTAATCTGATAGTGAAAAAGATACATTATTATAAGTGAAGTGGAGATTTCCCCCATTTATTTCTTTTTTTGCAAACTGTCTTTTTTGCTATTTTCTTATGAATTTGTAGGAATCCTTTATCTGTTATAAGAAATGCAGTTTTTTAAAGTTTGTTGTCTTTCAACTATGCCAGTGTTTCTTGTTGTTTTGCCATAGAGAAGTGTTTGACTGTAGTGTATAAATCAATTTCTTATGGATGTTGGCTTTTATTCTGTATTTCAAAGGGTCTATGGTATTCCAAGATTATGTAGAAAAGTATATAACAACTTATTCTGGTATGCTCAGGATTTTATTTCTAAAAATGTTAATCTGTCTGAAATATCATGGTATAAGGTTTGGATCCAACTTTAATACCCCCGCCCCCCTCTCCAAGGACTGCTTAGTTCATTATCGGCCATTCATTATAGACCATCTTTCTCCACTAATAAGAGATGCCATTTTATCTCATACTGAATGTCTTTTTGTATCTGAGTCCGTTTCTGTTCCATTGAGCTGTCTGTCTGTTCAGGTACCATGCCTTTTAATTACTATAGCTTCACATTTTAGTATCTAACACAGCTAGATAACCCTTGCTTTCCTTTTTTAGAATTTTCATTCATACACTTGCTTGTTTATTTTTCCATATTAATATTTTAGTCAATTTGTAATACTTAAAAAAACCTTTTTTAAATTAAAATTTTTACATACATAGGTTATTTAGGGAGAATCACATTTTTGTAAAGCCTTTTATCTAATATCATAGATATCCTTCCATTTGTTCAAGTTTTTTTTTTTTTTTGAACCTCAGTGGCTTTTAAAGTGTTTTTCATATAACTCTTCACTTCTTACATGAAGAACAAACTTCCTAGGAATTTAATCTTTTAGTTGCTAAGACAAATGGGGTCCTTTCTTCCATTATATTGTCTAACTGTTGTTTCAAGGGCTTTTAAAAGCCAAAGAGAAACTTACTCTTATCTCAGTAAGTAGAATTTTCTAAACCATAATAAGTAACCATAACATTTGTAATTCAATCCTGTTCAAAATAGTTCAAAACAGAAAAAAAAAAAAATCCCAAATTCATACAAGTCAAAGGATATTAGGAACAGACTAAAATATTTGTTCAAAACTGTTTATTGCTTCACATATAAAATGAATAAATAGAATCCATATCATTTTCTTGTTCTCACAAATCACTCACTGTTCATCTTTTGCCTAGGAGGATACACAGATTGTTTTTCTCAATGATGCTCAGGGAGCTCTGCTAATTACGTACCTCTCCCCAGGGGTGGGCTGGCAGCTCAGCTCTTCTGGTTCTTTCTCACCTCGATCTTAAGAGACAAAGACTGCTGGAGAAGAGTGCTCAAAACTCAAGCAGTGGAGATGGATGATGACTCCCTGCTTTCCCCACCTGCCAGTTCTCCTCAGCATGCCCTGGGGAAGTAATATGTATCCAGGAAATCATAGCTTTACAAAAATCTGAGAACATTTTCAAGGTCAGCTGGAAAGAAGACAGAGGGGAGTCCATTTAGAGGACCTCCAGATTGGTACCCTGGAAGGTGCAGGATGGGGGAGCGAGTTGTTCTGGGAGAGGAGCCTGCAGGGTTTCTAGGTTGTGTGGCCTTTGTTCAGTTACTAAGTCATGTCTGAGTCTTTGCAACCCCATGGACTGTAGAACGCCAGGCTTCCCAGTCCTTCACCATCCCCCAGAGTTTGCTCAAACTCATGTCCATTGAATCAGTGGTGCCATCCAACCATCTCATCCTGTGTCACCCACTTCTCCTCCTGCCTTTCCCAGTGTCAGGGTCTTCTCCATGAGTTAGCTCTTCAGGTGGTCAGAGTATTGGAGCTTCAGCTTCAGCATGAGTCCTTCCAAAGAACATTCAGGACTGATTTCCTTTAGGATGGACTGGTTTGATTTCCTTGCAGTCCATGGGACTCTCAAGAGTCTTCAGCAGCACTGCAGTTCAAAAGCATCAGTTCTTTGGTGTTCAGCCTTCTTTATGATCCAGCTCTCACATCCATACATAACTACTGGAAGAACCATAGCTTTGACTAGATAGACCTTTATTGGCCTTAGGATGGAGTTTTTCTTTAGTGAGTGACTGCATTTGAATCTTGAGTGTCATTCTTAGAACTGAGTTGGTTGGCTCTCTGACTTTGGAATAATCACTGATTGGGCCATGAGAGAAAAGAGGAGGGTGACTTCTCATCTCTCCTTCCAGGCAGGAGAGGAAGTGGAAGCCACAATCTCCTCTTCCTGACACCTGAACAGCATCCTGTTAGGCAGAAATCCTACTGATACTATTGCTTGGGTTAACTCTCTGTCTCTGTATTTATTGAAAGGTGATCAAGAACCTTTTGCATAATAACACTAATGAGGAGCAGAAAAGTTATGGAGTGCTTACTCTTGTCTCTGTCCTTTACGTGGATTCCTATATTTTATTTTATTGGTTTTTTAAAATCAATTTTTATTGGAATATAGTTGATTTATCTGTTGTGTTTGTTTCTGCTCTACAATAAAATGAACTAGTTATACATATACATATATCCCCTCTTTTTTAGATTATTTTCCTGGAGTATTGAGTAGAGATCCTTATTAGTTTTCTGTCAATCCCAATCATCTAATTTATCACTCCCCTCAGATTCCCTTATTGTAATCCTCACAACAGCCCTATAAGGTAAATACTGCTGTTATTTTCAACTCATAGATGAGGAAAGTCAGGTCTAGGGGGATTAAATCAGATGGCAGAAGACAGAGTCTGGATTTGAAATCAAGTGTCTGCCTTTGATGATCATACACCCAGCTCTTATGAAAATTAAGGGCACACCTCATTATTTTGAAACAAGGATGAGCAAAGAGGTTAAAGTTGTTTCTGTATATTGAATACTTCCTCCTGTCATTTTACATATTAATATGTTTAAAATGTGAAGTTTACTTTCATTGACAGGGCTCACATCAGTGAGGCTCATTGTAAACTCCACTCACAGACATACAATAGTTTTTCCTCTAAGTGATAGATATACTCCCCAAGACGTTTAAGCATAAGTAATTGATCACCTGGACTTCCCTGGTGCCTCAGATTGTAAAGAATCCGCCTGCATTGTGGGAGACCTGGGTTTGAACCCTGGGTTGGAAAAACCCCCCAGAGGAGAGCATGCCAACCCACTCCAGTGTTCTTGCCTGGAGAATCCCCATGGACAGAGGAGCCTGGTGGGCTAGAGTCCATGGGGCAGAGAGTCAGACTGAGTGACGAAGCACACAGCCACCTAGTATATTTATCCTATAGAGCTCTGAAGACTGTTCCACTTGTGACTGTAGTTCTGTACTTATAGTTTATAACATTCTTCAGGGACATCAGATACATGTGTATGTATGAGTATGTGTGTTTATGAATAATATGATTCCTTGTGGGTGTGAATCTCACCCTCTCTGTGATTCCTATGCCCTCACCATATTGCTAGGCAACCCCAAGCGGCACGCAGCCCACATTCTCCTAATTCCTTTTGATGTTCTGCGAATGGACTTTTGCTTTTCTGTGCAAGCAGAGTCACACCAGTGAGTTTCACAATTTTAGATTTTTAAGTTATGAGGTGTCCCCTCAGATCTAGGTCAAGTGACCATAACTGTCAGAAACTGGCACAGAGAGGAAGAACTGGCATAAGGGAAGTGTACATCTTTAGGTCTGTGGCTGAAATGCATTAGGGAAATGACATGTGATTCCTGTAGGTGACATCGAGGAAGGAGAGGGCACTGGCCTCCTTTCCAAGTGCTCCTGGGTCTTGGCGGGTCATTGCGTATGGAATACACTTTCTGATACTGTGATGTCACACATACACACTTCACCAGATGAAAATCAGGTTGCCCAGCTCTTGCTCAACACAGAGATCAATATTTTCAGGTCTGGCTTTAGGGTTTAGCAGAGCACAGTGGACAGGTCCTGCGTCACAAGCTACAGTCAGGTATAACCCTCCTGCCTTCTGTTTCTAGGGAAGATCAGAGAGAGGTTTCATTAGGCTGGAAAATGCCAGCACTGGGCCTACAGTGGACAAATGCACAGCTCTTCATTAGCACAAAACGGATCCCCAACATTCTGATTAATTCACGGATGATACCCAGATTGGGGAACTACTGGATTAGATGATCTCCAAGGTCAAGTGCAACCTTAATCCTGTTCCCCAAACTTTCCTCAACATTTACTTGGTGTTTCCTGGGACGTTTGTTAAAAATACAGATTTCCAGGCTCCTTTTCTATCTTTATGAAATAGATCCCTCTCTAGCGAGGGACCTAAAAAAACCTGTATTTCTGCTTAACTTTTAAATTTTTCGACCAGGTCACACACTGAACATGATTAGAAATTCCAAAAGATGTCAAAGAATGTCATTGAAAAATCTCTCTTCCAAACTTGTCCTCCCAACATCCCAATTCACCTTCCTGGAAGAGGTGATCAATGTTACCGTTTTTTTGTGTGTTTTTTTTAGTATGTGTATATTCTTCCAGGAATATGTGAATATATAAAACATATAAGATAAATATATTTACTTTGTGTGTGTGTGTGTGTGTGTGTGTTTTAAAGAAAAATCCAAAGGGCATACAGTGAAAAGCCAGTTCATTTGTGGTCCTGATCTCCACTTTTCTTCAGATTCAGTCAGATTCCAGCACTTTTACCAGTTTCTTGCATGTCTCTTTCAGAGATAGGTCTCTGTCATTTTAACAAGTGACTCAGGTCATTCTTATAATCTGGTGTGTTTGGGACACCCTGGTCTATCATAGTTGAAACAACTAGAGAACTTCACTTGGTTACACTTGAGTTCTATGAAATGCATTTAGTTGGATTCTATCCTGGATGTTATACTTGAAAAGTATTAATTGCCTAATCATGTCCTACTCTCTGTGACCCCATAGACTGTAGCCTGCCAGACTCCTCTATCCATGGGATTCTCCAGGCAAGAATAATGGAGCGGGTTGCCACTCCCTTCTGCAGGGGATCTTCCCAACCCAGGGATTGAACACAGGTCTCCTGCATTGCAGGCAGATTCTTTACTGTCTAGTGTGTTCATTTAAAAGGCCTACTATGTGTGGAGCCTAGACAGTGGTGAACAATGAAGGTATTCACAGGTGCTCACAATCCGATGGAGGAAACAGCCTGAGTGCAGTGAGGAAGGTGTGTGTAGGGGTCACAGCAGCTCGCTGGCTTTGGAAGTGAGGGTGGGGGGGCTTCCTGAAGGAAGGGCTTTCCATCCTGAGGCGGAGGGCATGATGAGGTGGTGCTGAGCAGGCAAATGGAGAAGGAAAGTATTCCTGGCAGAGAGAAAAGGAAAAATGCAAGGGTTTTAAATTTTGATCCAGCATGCTGCTCTCAGTAACCAAAAAGTAAAGCGTTTTAGTGTTTTATACAGGGGAAGCTCAAGATAAAATGAGGCAGGTAAACTTGGGTAAAAATAAGATGGAAAAGTATGGCAGTGCTGAAAGTCAGGTATTCAGCTTGGGAATGATAAAACCAGTGTTTTGTTTGTTGTTGTTTTTTTTTAATGAGTTTAGCTTGGTGCTCTATGATGGCCTAGATGGGTGGAATGAGGGAGTCCAAGAAGAAGGGGATATATGTATATGTACAGCTGATTCATGTTGGTATACAGCAAAAACGAACACAACATTGTAAAGCAGTTATACTGCAATAAAAAAGAGAACAGCGTATATTTAAGCAATCAATCAAAAGAGGGTGCTAGAGGAGGCAGGGAGACAGTTTCAGAGGCTGTTGTCAAAAGAAACAGGAATGACCTGAATTAGATGGCCGTGGTAGGGAGGGAAAAAAGAAACAGGAGATATTTTGAAGTTACTCAGTGATGAAACTTCCCTAGTTTGGGCTTCCCTAGTGGCTCAGAAGGTAAAGAATCTGCCTGCAGTGTGGGAGACCTGGGTTTGATCCCCGGGTGGCAAAGATCCTCTGAAGGAGGGGATGGCAGCCCACTCCAGTGTTCTTGCCTGGAGAATCCCCATGGACAGAGGAGCCTGGTGGGCTAGAGTCCACGGAGTTGCAAAGAGTCGGACAGGACTGAGCGACTGAGCACAGACTGCAGAGACTGAATAGGAGCTTCTCTGTGGCTCAGACGGTAATGAATCCGCCTGCAACGCAGGAGACCAGGGTTCCATCCCTGGGTCGGGAAGACCCCCTGGAGAAGGGAATGGCAATCCGCTCCAGTATTCTTGCCTGGGAAATTCTATGGACAGAGGAGCCTGATGGGCTACAGTCTGTGGGATCACAAAGAGTCAGACACAAGTGAGCGACTGAGCGCACATAAGTGAGTAAACAACAAAACATTGGATGATTGATTGAAGGGGCGGCATCTGGCACACCCCCAGATTTCTAGAATGGGTATTCAGTTGTTTTCACTTCCATCAGGGACACAGGTGCGAAAGCGCTCTGAGAAAAGGGGTTTGGGAGCAAGGAGGAGAGAGTTTGACATTTTGAGTTTGAGGAAGTCAAAGAAGAGCTAAATTAAAGTCTAGAGTCCAGTGGAGAAACGAGTCGTTTGGCGGTGGTCAGTGGCCGGCCAGGCATTTCCTAATTTCTCTGTAAACCTTACTTAGTTTGCATCTCGGCATTTACCCCTGCTTTTTCCCTTCTTGCCACAGTCCCTTCACCCCTCCTAAAGCACACTAATCATCAATCTTCTCCTCCCTTCTGCATCCTTCAGAGTAGGGGGGTTGGAAGGATGGTCCTGTTTTATAAGCTGCTATTGTTTTCAAAATTCATGAGCTGGCAGGTTAGGTTCTGTAAAAAGAAAATCCTCTTAGGGTGGTTATAAACCATTCCCTAATGGCCCCATGTTTACCAGAAGAGTGTACAGAACAGATTTGACTCTCTCTGGTTTTTCATTTACCCTGGGTGCTGATGATACCTCTATCAGTATTGCACGGACATCTGGTTGCATTGTGGATCTGTCTGCAATAAGGCAACCCTGCAGCCATAGTTTCCTTTGCCATTAGCAGTTTTTAATTCCTTTTGCTGGACTCAACAGAGCTGAAGCAAGTTAGATATTTGAAAACATGCACCTTTGTCTTGTGCTGTGAACCACCAGCCACAGGCATTTTAAATTGTGAGGGTGACTAGGAAAATAAGATCTTTGCTATGGTGCCAGGAAATCTGAAGAATTTTATGCATCCTTCGGTTGTTGCTAAATGGTTCATTGTCTCCTGTCTGTATGGTACGGCTCTCGGACAGATTTCTCTCTGAACTTCACAGCATGGGTGGAAGAGAGTAATTTGGCCTTTAGTTTTTCCTGGCAGTCGGTGCCAGTCCATTTATATGGTATGTTCACAGGAGAGCTGACAAGTGTTGAAAGGTTTTATTCGATATGCACTTTTTTTTAAAGTAGAGAAAATCCGTAAAAATAGGTACTTTTTAGTTAGTTCTCCTAGTTATTCTGAAGATCATAACTAGTTCTGTTCCATTAAGGATTTCCACTTCAAATAGACAAACTGGCTATGTTAACCAATCTGGGCTGTGTTTAATATTCACGATAAATCATATACTCACATGGACAGTTTTTTAATGATACAAATGCAAAAATCACATTATTTTTCTGTGTAACTTGTAAAAGCCATTCCTTCTAAAATGGGGCTGCTTATGCTAATTTGTTATAGTTAGTGAGTTGCAGGCAGCTCTGTGAATTTACTTTTCTTGGCAGTTCTAGAATATCCTGCCATAACACATACTGAAAAACTGTTTGATGGGTTATGAAAATCTGGATGTACTAAAGGTACATCTTGTGCAAACCATAAAATAAATACATGATTACATTTAAAAAATCTGTTATCAGGTTAAGGAAATTGTCATTATAACAACCCAGGGAAAATTAAACCATTTTCAATGGAAGATACGCCTTCCATTTGTACCCAATGTAAATATATTTTTACCATTTATTTTTATTTATTTGGTTATACTGGGTCTTAGTTACAGTATGCAGGATCTAGTTCCCTGACCAGGGATCGAACCCTGTGCCCCTTTCATTGGGAATCCAGAGTCTTAGCCACTGGACCAACAGGGACATTCCATTCTGTGAATAATTTTAATGTCGAGTGCTGGCTCAATGTTGCTGGTCTTTCTGGGGGGGAAGAAAAAGAACCTGCCTGCTGGAGGTAAACTGGATTCCATCTAGAACCTACCTTTGGAGGTAAGTCACACCTCATGACTTGAGTTAATACTCTGAGTAAAGTGTAAGCAATACAGTTGTCAGGATTATTGGTGCAAAATATATTTTGAAAGTTTTAGCATTATTTCTAAGCAAGTCAGCCAAGTTCTAGTATTTCAAGGATGTTGAGTTTGAATCTGTCAGTTTTAATGTTTCCACTAATACACAGTTGCTTCGTTAGTAATAAATGAATAAGGTATGTAATTTGGTTTGGTGCTGTACTTACCAACTCCTCTGAGACAGTCTTCAACCTCTAGGAGCTTAGATTTCTAACAGATGAAAAGATTTGGGGAAGAAACAAAGGCCATTTCACTTGTTCACTTACTCAACAAATGTATATTAAGAATCTCTTGTGTACAAGGCCCCCGGTTACACTGTCTTTGGGGAATATACTGTGGCAAATAGCAGAGATATGGTTTATATCCTTGTATTCTATCAGGGAGATAAAACATGAAACAATAAATCATACATTAATTATTTAACAAAATTGTGTTTCAGAAGATACCTGTGGGGTGGGTTGAGGGCAGATATCTGGAGTTGGATGGAGGAACAAGTTTCATTTTAAGTGAGTTTTTGAAGTTTAAATTGTGTTTGCAATGAACTAGGATAAAATCTTAATTGTGTCAAGTTGGGAAAATTCTTATATTTAAAGATAAAGAGTCAAAAGATCTCTTAGAGAAAGATGGTGTAATTTGGTGCTAATCTTTTTTTTAAAATGTGTTTATTTATTTTTGATTGTGCTGGGTCTTCACTGCAGTGCACAGGCTTCTCATTGAGGCTGCTGAGAGCAGGGCTCTCGGCTTGCAGGGCTTCAGCAGTTGTGGCCTGTGGGCTCAGTAGTGGTGGCTTGCAGGCTTAGTTGCTCCAGGGCATGTGAGATCTTCCGAGACCAGGGATCCTGCATTGACAGGCAGATTCCTATCCACTACACTATCAGGGAGGTCCTGGTGATAGTCTTACATAGGCTGGAAAATATCCTTACACGTGCTGAAGACAATTTCTTACCACATGAAGGAATGATTTTTAATCTTAGGGTAAAAGTAAGCTATTATATTCCACTTACGAAGGAGGAAAAATGAATAAGAAATACAGATGGCCAATTAACTTCTTCAGTCAAACCTCATGCACATGATTAAAAATATGTAAAATTTAACATTAAAAAAACACTTTAACTTGCTTATATGTTTATAAAAACTTCAAATTGATTAAAATTCTTCAGTGACAAGGTTATACTCCTTGATCTGTGGCTGTTCTCACATATTTCTAAGCAAAATGCAATGATTATATTTGAAGCTGAGACATAAGGATAGAGTTGTACAAAGAAAGCCTAAATTGACTAAGAAAAGTCAAATATATAATTTAAATGATTTTTGCGATTTACTCTTTCAATAATAAATTTCAACCAAACCTAATTAATTTTCAGTTTCTAACACAACATGCAGTTTTAGAAAATGTGTCAATAAACAGATATAGAACCAGAAGTAAAGTAAATGAAATCATCTACTAGACTTAGATTGGGTACAAAGATTAAGTTACATTTACTATTTGAATAGTTAGTATGTACCTTATTGGCAAAAAAATGAAGAAACTCCAAAATTAAATATCCCTCTTCCCATACTGATCTCCATCCACCTGGTTCTCAGTCATTGTAGACTACTCACAGGCAGCACACCCTGGAAGTAATTATTACTTGTGTGTGTATACACAAGTTCTTTGCACTATCAGCAAATCTCCATGTGGTCTTGCTTCTTTTCACACAAAAGGTGAAGTCCTGAGCACACGGTTGAGCCTTCACTTTTTTCTCACTTATTTCTTGGAGATCCTTTTTGTTTCAGTATGCAAATCCTTTCACTTCTGTTTTTCTTCTCTGAAACAGCTGTATCATATTACACTCTTTGGATTACCATAATTTATTTGACATTGGGTTGTTTTTAATAAACAGTTCTGCAGTGAACAGCCTTGTGAGTGATACTTCGCAAGTATACCCAGAAAGGTAGAATTGTTAGTCAAAGATACAGCGATTAGCCATTTTGGTAGCTATTGGGAAAAGGCCCTACATTTGCACTAATTTAAAGATTGTACTAATTTATGCCTCTATCAGCATATATGAGAATGTATATTTTCCATTTGGTGTTATCAAACTTTTAGGGTTTCTTTTCTTGTTTTTTTTTTTTTTTTTGGTGAATGAGTGGGAAAAAATGGTATCTCATTTTTTCATTGTTTATCTCTCTTTTAAGATTTTTTATTGGACTGTTAGTCTTTTTCTTCTCCCTCATTGGCAAAAGTCCTTTTATATTAGGAAGGTAAGATCTTCATTAGATATATGTGTTGCAAATGTTTTTTATCTCACCTTCCCATCTCTCTTTTTTTTTTAATTGCTGGGGATGATTTTTGCCCAAAAGTTTAATTTTCATGTAATTGAGTTTATCAATATATTCTTCTCTGGCATTTGGATTGGACTCATTGCTGAAAAGGGTAACTACACTTGAAGATGATTAAGAGTACGTCCTGTTTTTCTTCTTGGGTTTGAATACTTTTCATTGTTTGTCTTCAAATTTTTTTTTATCCATTTGAAATTTTTCCTGGCGTAGGATATGAATTTTCCCCAAAATGCTACCCAGTTATCTCATATCCTATCCACACTGTTTATGATGTCATTTTAATCTCATATCTATTTGGATCAATTTTTGAACTTTTAAAACTATACATATTTTTACACATTTCAACCCCTAAAAGTGTTCCCATGCTGTGTCTGTGTTGAAGCTCATTTTAGGTAACTTCAATGTTTACTCTTTTTTATTTTAAATATGCTTTTTCCTCTTAACAAAGCTTGTATTAGTTGCTTCCTTGAGCAATATCTTTAGAAAGTTACAGAGAATGAAAAATGTGTTTGCAATTATGTGAAAATATTATTTGCATCAGAACAAATTCTGCTAAACCTGAAATTCCATGAAAAAGAAAAATCTATTTCAAGTGAACTTTTCTCTGTCCCAGGAAACCTCCATAAATTCAGATCAGAAATGTATTATGTATAAATCTTTACTATGTATACATTTATTATGTATAAATACTTATTATACATATAAAGATCTTTATTATTTTATGTTTTAAAGATGAATCTACTGGGCAAAGAGTTAGAAGAAAGTATTTTAGACCTATCTCAGAATCCCTCAGTGAGGTTACTTAGAGACTTATCCTTAAATCACATTTATTGCAGGCTGGTTTTGTCACTTTTTAAAAATATTTTTAAATTGGAAACAACAGTGGGCTGGTTATATAATACTTGTAATGGCAGGATTTGGGGGAAAATATCAGGCCTGCAGGCTTTAGATAATCACATGCAAAGTCATGTGTGAGTGGAAAGGGGGGGAAGAGTTGAGCTATGTCTGATTATTTACTCTCTGGGGGTACATACAGATTATTACTGGTTTAATCTGGAAGATTATACAACTGAGAATAGAGATCCCATAGACACTCCACAGACACTGGAATCTCACCAGTTGGTTTTAAACCCGAGGCACAGAGGTTGCATTAGACACTGGACCACCCGCACATGTCCTATTCCTGACTTGACTGAATCAAATAAGGTCTGTTTGAAAAGCTTGAAATTAGTATTCATATAAACAGGGAAATGCTGAAACCAGCTGGCATTCCGTAAATGAAATCACTAGAACAGGAACTTGGCATCCTTTTCCTTCTTGATTATTTTGCTAAGTCGTCACCATAAATGGTCCTAACTTGGGTCAACCCTCTGACTCTTCCTGGGGAAGACATCCACCTAAGCATTTCACAGTATTTTTAAAAAATTTTTAAAGATAACTTGGGTTTAATATAGACATGGCTATTTATAAAAATAAAATGTCTATTTGGCAATCAGGAAAGAATGACATGGTATGCTAGGAAAAAAGAGGAAGCAGTTTCATTCCTATCTGATGTAGAGAGCTTAGTCTTAGCTTGATCTCTTTTAAGACATGGAAATAAAAAAAAGAAATCCTGACTCTGCTGTACCCCTGACACTAACACAACACTGTAAATTAACTGTACTTCCATATAAAAAAAAGTTAAATAAAAGCACAAAGAAAAAGAAATCCAAGTTACTTTGTAAATTTGTGTCAGAATATATCTTTTCTTCTTCAGAATATTCATCCTGAAATTTAAATCAACACATCAAAAACACAAATCCAGTCTCCTCACTGGAAACTTAATAAAATCACTTGGGAAACATGTCTTATTAACTGTACACTGAATAGTTTTTGCCCATCATGAACAAACATGCAAATATAAATATAGGAAGTCATTGCCCATAACAAACAGGTATGTAAATGTAAATATATGAAGTCATTGCCCATAACTAACAACATATGTAAATATAAATATAGGAAGTCAGAATTAATTTTAAACATAGTAAATGGACAGCACTCTATTTTTCATAAAGGGAGAAAATATTCAAATTTCCTCTAAAGAAAGTTTATTCAGTATGAGCGCTGAATCCCTTTCTTGTGTGAAATGATAGACCAATGTGTGAATTTTTTTTCTGAGAGTATATAGGCATATCAAAATTGGAATTATAAGACTCAATAATTTAAATGCTCTGTGTAACTAAATGAACTTCTCTGCTTAACAATAGCATTTTGTTGGACTTACTGAACTTACTGAGTTTTGCCAAGAGAATGCACTGGTCATAGCAAACACCCTCTTCCAACAACACACGAGAAGATTCTACACATGGACATCACCAGATGGTCAATACCAAAATCAGATTGATTATATTCTTTGCAGCCAAAGATGGAGAAGTTCTATATAGTCAGCAAAACAAAACCAGGAGCTGACTGTGGCACAGACCATGAACTCCTTATTGCCAAATTCAGACTTAAATTGAACAAAGTAGGGAAAACCACTAGACCATTCAGGTATGACCTAAGTCAAATCCTTTACGATTATACAGTGGAAGTGACAAATAGATTCAAGGGGTTAGATCTGACAGACTGCCTGAAGAACTATGGATGGAGATTCATGACATTGCACAGGAGGCAGGGATCAAGACCATCCCCAAGGAAAAGAGATGCAAAAAGGCCAAATGGTTGTCTGAGGAGGCCTTACAAATAGCTGTGAATAGAAGAGAAGTGAAAGGCAAAGGAGAAAAGGAAAGATAGACCCATTTGAATGCAGAGTTTTAAAGAGTAGCAAGGAGAGATAAGAAGGCCTTCCTCAGTGATCAATGCAAAGAAATAGAGGAAAACAATAGCATGGGAAAGACTAGAGATCCATTCAAGAAAATTGGAGATACCAAGGGAGCATTTCATGCAAAGATGGGCACAATAAAGGACAGAAAATGGTATGGACCTAACAGAAGCAGAAGATATCAAGAAGAGATGGCAAGAATACACAGAAGAACCTATACAGAAAAGATCTTCACAACCCAGAAAATCACAGTGGTGTGACTACCAACCTAGAGCCAGACATCCTGGAATGTGAAGTCAGGTGGGCCTTAGGAAGCATCACTGTGAACAAAGCTAGTGGAGGTGATGGAATTCCAGTTGAGCTACTTCAAATCCTAAAAGATGCTGTTAAAGAGCTGCACTCAATATGCCAGCAAATTTGGAAAACTCAGCAGTGGCCACAGGACTGGAAAAGGTCAGTTTTCATTCCAATCCCTAAGAAAGGCAATGCCAAAGAATGCTCAAATTACCGTGCAATTGCACTCATCTCACATGCTAGTAAAGTAATGCTCAAAATTCTCCAAGCCAGGCTTCAGCAATACATGAACCATGAACTTCCAGATGTTCAAGCTGGATTTAGAAAAGGCATAGGAACCAGAGATCAAATTGCCAACATCCACTGGATCATCAAAAAAACAAGAGAATTCCAGAAAAATATCTACTTCTGCTTTATTAACTATGCCAAAGCCTTTGACTGTGTGGACCACAGCAAACTCTGGAAAATTCTTCGAGAGATGGGAATACCAGACCACCTGACCTGCCTCTTGAGAAATCTGTATGCAGGTTAGGAAGCAACAGTTAGAACTGAACATGAACAATGGACTGGTCGCAAATAGGGAAAGGAGTACATCAAAGCTATATATTATCACCCTGCTTATTTAACTTAAATGCAGAGTACATCATGAGAAACGCTGTGCCGGATTAAGCACAAACTGGAATCAAGATTGCCGGGAGAAATATCAATAACCTCAGATATGCCAATGATACCACCCTTATGGCAGAAAGCAAAGAAGAACTAAAGAGCCTCTTGATGAAAGTGAAAGAGAAGACTGAAAAAGTTGGCTTAAAACTCAACATTCAGAAAACTAAGATCATGGCATCTGGTCCCATCACTTCATGGCAAATAGATGGGGAAACAGTGGGAACAGTGACAGACTTAATTTTTTGGGGCTCTAAAGTCCCTGCAGATGGTGACTGTAGCCCTGAAATTAAAAGACACTTGCTCCTTGGAAGAAAAGCTATGACCAACCTAGACAGCACATTAAAAAGCAGAGACATTGCTTTGCCAACAAAGGTCCGTTTAGTCAAAGCTATGGTTTTTCCAGTGGTCATGTATGGATGTGAGAGTTGGACTATAAAGAAAGCTGAGTGCCAAAGAATCAATGCTTTTGAACTGTGGTGTTGGAGAAGATTCCTGAGAGTCCCTTGGACAGCAAGGAGATCAAACCAGTCCATCCTAAAGGAAATCAGTCCTGAATATTCATTGGAAGGACTGTTGCTGAAGCTGAAACTCCAATATTTTGGCCACCTGATGTGAAGAAGTGACTCATTGGAAAAGACCCTGATGCTGGGAAAGATTGAAGACAGGAGGAAAAGAAGACGACAGAGGATGAGATGGTTGGATGACATCACTGATTCAATGGACATGAGTTTGAGTAAAGTCTGGGAGTTGGCAATGGACAGAGAGGGCTGGCGTGCTGCAGTCCATGGGATCGCAACGAGTTGGACACAACTGAGCGACTGAACTGGACTTACTGATACAACCGTGAAACAACCTATAGGAAAGGTTACTTATGATAATGCTATGGTCAGTATGCAGTTGATAAGAAGCAAATATGTGGTCACCATTGATAAATAAACATATTATTGGAATAAGAGGGAAGCAGAGAGCACCTGTCAAGTTGCCAGCATGAGGCAGAGAATGAATGACGCTGTGGAGACCAGTGATTATTTGGTGGGAAAGTGCTGAAGGCAAGGATTACAGCTTTTATTTCTCTTTATAACCTTGAGTGCCTGGTATGGATTCCATTGTTTGCTTGGGTAGCATGAATCTTCCTGTTTGATTCCTTTTTAGTGGTTCTTTATTCAAACTGACTATGAGATATGGAAATTGCAAAGGCTTTTTTTTTTTTTAAAGAAAGGAAGACTGGTGTAAAGTCAAATTACTGTTTGGTTGAGGTATAGTAGAAAACAATTATATTAATTGAAAATTTCTTTCCTGATATTCCAGACATGCCAGGATTTATTTATTTATTTATTTTTAATTAATGGATATATTAAGCATATTCTTTGCTTAAGGGGGTAAGACTTGGTGCCTATTTCTTGAGCAAGTTATTTCATTTGAGTGACAGTTTATGCTTGCTTGTACATAATGTTAATGGTTAAGTGTATTATTGTTGCTGTTCAGTTGCTAAGTCATATCCAACTCTTCGATCCCGTGGACTGCAGCATGCTAGGCTCTTCTGTCCCCCACTATCTCCTGGAGTTTGCTCAAATTTGTGTCTATTGAATTGTTCAGTCACTAAGTCTTGTCTGACTCCTTGCAACCCCATGGGCTGCAGCGCTCCAGGCTTCCCAGTCCTTCACTATCTCCTGGAGTTTGTTCAAACTCAAATCTATTGAGTCTGTGATGCTATCCAACCATCTCATCCTCTGCCACCTCCTTCTCCTCCTGCCCTCAATCTTTCCTAGCATCAGGGTCTTTTCCAATGGGTCAGCTTTTCCCATCAGGTGGCCAAACTTTGGAACTTCAGCTTTAGCATTAGTCCTTCCAATGAGTATTCAGGGTTGATTTCCTTTAGGACTGACTGGTTTGATCTCCTTGCTGTCCAAGGGACTCTCAGGAGTCTTCTGCAGAACCACAATTGGGAAGCATCAATTTTTCAGGGTTCAACCTTATTTATGGTCCAACTGTCATATCCATACATGACTACTGGAAAAACCATAGCTTTGACTAGATGAACCTTTGTTGGCAAACCAATATCCTTGCTTTTTAATACACTGTCTAGGTTGGTCATAGCTTTTCTTCCAAGGAGCAAGTGTCTTTTAATTTCATGGCTGCAGTCACCATCTGCAGGGACTTTGGAGCCCAAAAAAATAAAGTCTGTCACTGTTCCCACTGTTTCCCCATCTATTTGCCATGAAGTGATGGGACTGGATGGCATGACCTTCGATTTTTGAATGTTGAGTTTCAAGCCAGCTTTTTCACTCTCCTCTTTCACCCTTATCAAGAGACTCTTTAGTTCCTCTTCAGTTTCTGCCATTAGAGTAGTATCATCTGCATATCTTAGGTTATTGATATTTTCCCTAGCAACCTTGATTCCAGCTTGTGAGTCACCCAGCCCAGCATCTCACATGATGCACTCTGCATATAAGTTAAATAAGCAGTGTGACAGTAAACAGCCTTGCCTTATTCATTTCCCAATGTTGAACCAGTCCATTGTTTCATGTCTGGCTCTCACTGTTGCTTCTTGTCCTATATGCAAATTTCTCAGGAGGCAGGTAAGGTGGTCTGGTATTCGCAGCACTTAAAGAATTTCCACAGTTTATTGTGATCCACACAGTCAAAGGCTTTAGTTTAGTCATTGAGGCAGAAGCAGATGTTTTTCTAGAATTCCCTTGCTTTTTCTGTGATCCATTGGATGTTGGCAATTTGATTTCTGCAATTTGATCTCTGTCTTTTCTAAATCCAGCTTGTACATCTGGAAGTTCTTGGTTCAGGTACTGCTGAGGCCTGGCTGGAAGGATTTTGAACATTACCTTGCTAGTGAAATGAGTGCAGTTGTACAGTAGTTTGAACATTCTTTGGCATTGCCATTAAAAGTGACCTTTTCCAGGCCTGTGGCCACTGCTGAGTTTTTTAAAATTTGCTGGCATATTGAGTGCAGCACTTTAACAGCATCATCTTTTGGGATTTGAAATAACTCAGCTAGAATTCCATCTCCTCCACTAGTTTTGTTCATAGTAATGCTTTCTAAGGCCCACTTGACTTCACATTCCAGGATGTCTGACTCTAGGTGAGTGATCACACTGCCGTGATTATCTGGGTCATTAAGACATTTTTTGTATTGTTCTTCTGTGCCACCTCTTCTTAATCTCCTCTGCTTCTGTTAGGTTCCTGCCATCTCTGGCCTTTATTGAGCCCATCTTTGCATGAAATGTTCCTTTGGTATCTTTAATTTTCTCTGGGAGATCTCTAGTCTTTCCCATTCTATTGTTTTCCTCTATTTCTTTGTATTGTGCAGTTAAGTCTTTCTTATCTCTCCTTGGAATTCTCTGAAACTCTGCATTCAGATGGGTATATCTTTCCTTTTCTCCTTTGCCTTTTGCTTCTCTTCTTTTCTCAGCTATTTGTAAGTCCTCCTCAGACAACCAGTTTGTGTATTGTGTAGGTGATGCTATCTAACCATCTCATCTTCTGCCACCCCCATCTCTTTTTTGCCTTCAGTCTTTCCCAGCATCAGGGTTATTTCCAAAGAGTCTGTTCTTCCCGCTAAATGGCCAAACTTTGGAACTTCAGCTTCAGTCCTTCCAATGAATATTCTGGGTTGAATTTCCTTTAGAATTGACTAGTTTGATCTCCTTACAGTCCAAGGGACTTCAAGAGTCTTCTCCAGCATCAGCATTTGGAAGCATCAGTTATTCAGTGCTCAGCCTGCCTTCTTTATCATCCAACTCACATCCTTGCTTGATTATTAGAAAAACCATAGCTTTGACTGTTTGGACCTTTGTTGGTAAAATAATGTTAAGTTAAATCTATACTGTCTTTTTTTTCTTTTTTCTTTTGGAGTATAATTGGTTTACAATATGTGTTAGTTTTTTCTGTACAATAAAGTGAATCAGCCATATGTATACCCATATCCCCCCACATCCCCACCCCCACATTGCACTCCTCTGGGTTACCAGTGAGTGTGGAGCTGAGCTCCCTGTGGTATATAGCAGGTTTCCACTAGCTAGCTGTTTTACACATGGTAGTGTAGATATACTACCATATATATATATATGTACATGGTACATATACATGGTAGTGTACACTCTCATAATTCATCACACCCTCCCCTTCTCTCCCTGCCCTATGTCCACATGTCCATTCTCTTCATCTGCGTTTCTATTCCTGCCCTGCAAATAGGTTCATCAGTACCATTTTTCTAGATTCCATGTATATGCGTTAATATATGTCTTTCTCTTTCTGACTTAGTTTACTCTGTATGACAGACTCTAGGTCTATCCACATGCCTACAGATGACCTAATTCTATTTCTTTTTTTGACTGAATAATATTCCATTGTATGAATGCACCGCATCTCCTTTATCCATTCATCTGTCGCTGAACATTTTCTAAGATGATTCGGGTCACAGAATTTCAGAAAGAATACTCCATGAACTATTAATATCAGTGCAGGAAACTTTTCCTGAAAGAGATTAAGATCAGGTCTTTCTCTCCTTCCACGTGTGGCCTATAATTGGGCAGGAATCAGAGAATTGGATTGCTCATGCTTACAGAAGAACAAAGAGCTAATAGGATGTAGGAACTTTGTGCAGACTCTTCCGGAAAGTGTTTAATGTGTCACTGGGGGAGCTTTGAGGGTGTAAGTTCCCCACCATGATCATTTTTTCCCTGGAATTTTCTGTTTACTGAGTTAGTAGCTAGAATTAGATTTGAATGAAAAAGTGGTGGTTTGGGAGGGTTCCTTGCAGCCCGTGAACCTGGGGAAAGGCCTTGTAGATGACAACCTGGCCGGGGACACCATATGAAAATGTCATCCCTCTCGGTGTGCGTGAGGTTGACTTTAGAGGGGAATTCAAGATCGCTCAGGGAAAGACAAAACGCCTCCGGTTTTGATAGGAATGGAGATAGGGGAATGGAATGACCTCTCACATTTGTCATGATGATGAGATTCTTCTGCCTCTGAATACAGGCTCCCCTGAAGCCTTTCCAGCCCTGTGGCATCTTCCAGTTTCTGCCTTAGATCTCTTCTTTCCCACAATTACCTAAAAGCACAGTCACACATTCCTGACTATTCATTTCTAGTATTAACCTCCTCCTTTGCAAGAGCCCTTCATGGTCAGAGTCCAGTCTTCTGCTTCCAGCACACATGCTTGCCTCAAATGTCCCTCTAACGTCCAAGGTACAACTCTAAATTCTAGGAATTCCCTGACCTTTTGCTCTGGTGTGTTTTTCAATGTCCAGGTCATTCGTTCAAATAAGTACATTCTCTATCACCCCGCGCAGACTGCTGTACTGCCAAAACCATTCTTTTAGACTGGGAGTTTCTAGAAATGAATGTTTCTCTCAGGGATCTCAGCAAATCTACAGTCTCCAGGTGTCTGCTAAATCCTACCTCTGTTGAATCATTTTGCTTAGTGAGCAATTCTTTTGATTTGTCTGATCTAAGTATAGCTGAAAACCTATGACAACTTGCTGTGGACAGTATGTCTTCCTGTCTCTCACTTAATAAATATCAGAGCTTTAACTTCGTGCTGGTACTGAAATGCTCTCTTCTTCCTTTGAGAAAGGCTCTCTGATGGCCTTACTTCTTTTTTGGGAAATGAGACTTGTTGCTCTTCTAATACACTTCTATATGTGACTTGCTATCACATTTGGACTTCTTAAGACTTTTCTTCATTTTCCAACATTTCTACACTGATCATAGATTGCTGCCCTCTGAAAACTCATCTGAATAGAAACAACATTCCACCTCCAAATTGACAAAGATAGAAACTTTAAAAAATAATATAGGGAAATGTACACACACACATATACTTAACTTTTAAAGAAATGTTCACAACTGGGAGTTTTGATAATAGTAATCTTTGACATTGACCTATTGTTTTATCATTTAATAGTTGTTTTCACAAATTTTGTATTGCACGTGGACTAGCTTAGTAGTTAAAAGTCGGTTCACATCTTGACATGGTGTGGTCTGGGTGTCGAACTTCTCTAAGCCTCAGTCTCATCTCTGGACCTATCTCATACTGTCATTATGAGGATTTGGTGGGACAACGCTTAGAACACACGAAAAGGGTCTAGATCATGGGAAATGTTCAATTCATATTACTTATTATCTGATTACCACTCCTATCCTTCCAAACTCTTGTGAAAAAAAAGTAGGGTATGGGGCTTCCCTGGTGGCTTAGTGGTAGAGAATCTGCCTTGTCAATGCAGGAGACACAGGTTCGATCCCTGATTGGGAAGATCCCACATGCCACGGAGCGACTGAGCGACTAAGCCACAACTACTGAAACTGGGGTGCCCTAGAGCCCATGCTCTGCAACAAGAGAAGCCCCCACAATCAGAAGCCTGCTCATCACAACTAGAGAAAAGCCCACGCAGCAACAAAGACTCAGCAAAGCCCAAAAAATTAATTAACTTAGTTATATAAATAAAATAGAAGCTACCCCCAAAACTGAGTTTAAAAAAAAGAGTAGGGCATGGAAGATTATCTTCATTTTACTGCAGAGGAAAATGGTGCTCAGAGAGATTAGCTAAAATGACAAGCAATTCTTCAGTTTTTAAACTGAGTTTCAATTACAGTCTTAATGCCAGGACTGGAAACGGGCCATCAAGTGAGTTCACTGGGACCTTTCTCTAGGGTGGAGCCAACACACAGGGAACCTGAAATACCCGTTGAACCACTCTTGTGGGGTTAAGAGAACCCCTGCAGATCTGACCCTGTCGGATGTCTGCAGAGTCACAGAGAAATGACCCAAGTTCAATTTGAGCCAAACATTAAGAAGGCAGATTCAAATCATTCTTCACTCTTTTGGGGGCAGCAGGGGTGAGGATTGAGGGGAGATGGTAGGAATAAGTTATGTTAGTTTCAGTAACCTTCTGATTTCTAAATGAAGCTTACTTGCCTGAGAATTTCTGTGAGTGTGTAGCTACTTTCAAAAACTCAGCTGCCCTGGTTAAAGTGGCTTTGCAAAAGGGACACACAGAGGCTTGGAACCAGCTGTGGGTACTGACTGGCCCCTGCCTTATTTGGGCAGCTGTGTTCATCCAGCAACGTTATGTGAGACAGGGCTCCTCTCTTAAATCTACTTGAAAAGTAATGAATGTCCTGAGCTTGTGACACAGATGCACTCTGTGATTTCGCCTTAGCAGTTTCCTTTCTTTTACAAGATTAAAGTTACCTCCTCACAGCACTCTTTTAGCATTCTTGGGCAAGTAACCCAATTTTCTTTTTCTTAAAATATAGTTTTAAAAACAAATTCATTTCTTTTAAAATCAACTGAAATGTTAAGATATTTTGTCTAGGAACAGTCTCACCCCTCATTCTATTGTGCTTTTTGAAAAAATACTCTTGGTCTGCTCAGCTTTAAGAGAGATAAACTATGTCAGTGAAGAATTCCCAAGAAGTAATTCAAGGGTAATAATTCATATTGTTAAAGATATTTTGTTCCCTGTTAGTGGTAACTTTAATTTATAGGAATGACATGTTACCAGTCAGTGGACCAGCAAAATCTCTGAAATTACCTTGTCAAAAAGACAATTTAAAGGGCAAACATTTGATATGTATCAAAATTTTGGTAATGCAGATATTCAGTAAACCTCAAAGTGAAATCAGCAGAGATAGACTGAAAAGCTAACATTAGAAGCTTCATGAAATCATATATCTGAATAATAATGAAAACATAGTTTAGAATAAGGAGCTGGAAAAACTAGGTTTAGAGGTCAGACCATAGATAGAAAAGTATTTAATATAGGCATAATAATCTGCAAATAATATATAGATAATTTCTACTGAATATTTATTTTTCCTTCTAACAGTTTCCAAAGAACTATAAAATGCCATAGAAATATAACAGTTCTTCTCTGATTGATATATGTCCTCAGGCATGTTTTTGCAATAATAGAAATGTTAGTTTTGCTGTTTGCACAAAACCTCAATTTGGCTAATTAAGTCTTAGGCACAGTATGATTCCTACCAGAATTACAGTGAGAAATTGCACACACTGCTTCCTGTCCTGAGCATTTGAGTGTTGCTAGGCAACAGTTTAAAAGGTACCACATTCCTTTGGTGTGGCATTCCCAGGTTTTTTTTTTTTTTTTTTTTTTTTAAAGATCCCAGGTAAGCTGAGCTGAGAAGCTAGAAATCCATTAGGAATTAAAGATACTGAATGACTGTGGTTTGTGTGCCTGTGTGCATGTGATGTGGATGGAGAAATTTAAGTTATTAGTCTTCATCCACAATGTGCTACAGAGCATAGAACACGAATTTTCTTTAAAAGATGTGGTTGCCAGAACCAGATTAAATTCATAATGTCTCAACCTTGCCATGAATATCCTACTTGTTTCAACTGTAAGCAATAAATCGATATTTTTAAGAGGTGAGAGGTTTACAAAACAGCCATAATAGTAGATTATTCATACTGTCCCCTATCCCCAGTTGTACTCCAAAAAACCTGGGAAAGAAGAATAAACTAGAGCCTCCAAACCAAGACATTTGGAAGAAAAGTGAATTAACTTTCATTGGTGTTGGAAATAGAACTAACTTTTAAAAGTCAAGGCTCCTAGAGTTAGTTTTCTATCAAGCTTTTATCCTTAGGGTGAAACTGAGATGCAGAGTTAGACGCTGAGTGAGGCGGAGTTGTGTTTTCCAAACACATGCTCATCCAACAGTGTGACGATGGTGTTCCTCTGTCAACAGGTGGGGCCTCTCTGTCCCATTTCCTGGAATATGGATGGGTCAGTGGCAGGGCAGAAGGGGTGTCACCTGACTTTGAAAGCCAAGTCTTACAAAATGACAAAGCTCCTGTTGGGATTCCTTTCTCGGAACTCTCTCTTGAGATCCCCAAGACACACCTATGACAGTACCAGTGAGCCTGAAGCCACCTTGCTGGAGAGACCATCCCTAGCTAATGCTGAATGAAGCAGAGGCAGCTGGAGCTACTGAGCCCAGCCCAAATTGCAAAGTACTGAGCAAAGCAGTGTTACTTTAAATAAAAAAAAATTTTTTTTATCCATTTGGCTGTGCTGAGCCTTAGTTGCCAGCTCTTAAGTTGTGGCATGTGAACTCTTAGTTGTGGCATGTAGGACCTAGTTCCCCCACCAGGGATTGAACCCAGGCCCCACAGCATTGGGAGCACAGAGTCTGAACCACTGGACCACCAGCAAAGTTCCCCAAAGTAGTGTTACCTTATGGTACTAAGTTTTCTGGTGGTCTGTGGTGCATCATTAGAGATCAGAACATTAGGACTTGGAGAAAACTTTCTTAAACGATAAGTAAAAGTTAATATACCTATAGCAGGGTTGGTTGACCAGCAAATTAATAAACTGCAATTTACAGTGTTAGTATCTGGTTTGAAGCAGAAAACCACTTGGTTTGGTAAAGAGCTGTTGACAAACATACAAGTGTTTGGTTGACCAGTTTCCCTGAAATTCTTAAGCCTAACCATAAGTCTAACATCCTGATTGCTTAAGTATGATAATTAAGTGACTAGAGTAAGGCAAAGGATGGAGGGGTCTTTTAGCTGGCTGCTTCTCATGATTTTCTGGATAAGGTAAGGCATAGAGTTCAGCCTGGTAGGTCTTCTGCTCCGTGTGATTTGCTGGGGGTCACTCAGTTGCCTCCAGCTGGTGGCCGGACTGGGCTGGAATGTCCAGGAAGGCCTCCCTCACGTGTCTCCTGCTCTTCCACATGGCCTGGCCACTGTGTGCTGTGTCTCGTCACTCAGTCATGTAACCCCAGCTTCTTCAATGCATGGAGGCTGCCTTCCCAGAGCGGGAAGCAGAAGCTGCCAGACCACTTAGAGCTTGAGCTTGGAAGTCCAAGCAGGTCATATCCACTGTGTCTTACTGGGTAAATGAAGTCAGCAACCAAGTCAGGGGAAAAAAGACTCTACCTGTGGACAGATGGTGTGTTGGGCACATGCTGGGTGGGAAAATAATGTTGGCCGTCTTGGAGACAAACAGGAAGAGTAATGGGCTCCAAAGAGGGAGACAGTGGTTCTGATCCTCGCTCTGCCAACGAGTTAGCTGTGCGTGGTTTTGGCCACGTCACCTGTTAATGCTCAACCTGTTGTCTCACATGCCAGATAAGGAGAATGAGCTCCAAGATCCTGTCTAGTTCCAGAAATTGGCCTCTAATCAGGACAGAACCTACAGTAGCCTATAAAGCGAGGGTGGGAGGGTATATAAACAGAAACACAATTAGTGAATTATCCGATTGTTCTCTTCTGGGCTGTTGTTCGTCTGTGCTTAACCTTGAACTCTGCACAGGCTAACTAGACTGTGACGTCCCCCTAATCAATCATCCTAGAATCTCAGCTTTCAAGTCTTACTCTTCTACCTTCTCTGTTACAACCTACCTTTCCCTTCCACTTATTCCTCCTTTTCAGCCTCACAGGGTAGAAAATGAAAATGCTCTTCAGTTTTATGGTGAATTTTTTATGTTTCACAGGAAGTAGGAAGCATTAGGGCTCTGAAGGGAATTGGAATAGGAATCTTGGAACTAGGATTTGACAAAATAGTGTATCCAGTGGAGTTCTTCTCTCAGAATACCTCTCTGTGTTGAACAGTCTGTATCTATTGCAAGAGACTCTCCACCCCACCCCAGAGTGAACTAAAACAAGTTTTTTTGTGTGTTTTTGAAAACTTTCAACCATGGGCTTTATACTTCAGAAATATACAGTTCCTTCAGCAAGTAGTCTGAAAAACTTGAGATTTTAGGAGAGCTACAGGTAGCCACAAGGACTCCCCCCAAACTAGATCTTTGATCCTTATTTGGGAGGTTCAGGATGGTGGGTACACAGGGTCTTTACCTTGAGGATCTCATCATTCAGGAAGTTACCGAGAGCCTTCCAATTTGCAGGCCTAATTAGACACAGCAGCTGAGTCCTTCCTGGCTGTGGAAGTCCTTCCTTCCTGCTCCAGGAATTTCCAGAACAGCATCCAGATACAGGCAGAGTCCCGCTTACCTTACGCAGTTACTCCTTCCCCATAGTCTTTGATTTTGCAAGTTGGGGGTAGGGTGCAGACACTAAAACAATGTGCACTTAGGTCTGCTGGATCCCAGATGATCTTTGTGGATCTCAACTCTCACCCCCTCCCTACAAATTTTCTACTTTATTGCCAGAACTCTCAGGACTCCTCAGATGAGAAAATAGTAATGTTTTCTTGGTCACCTCAAGCAGTGTAAGATCCTCATGCTCAAGAATGCAGCTTATCATTACTATCAGAATCATCTGTGAGATCTGCCACCCAGTGCATTTCTTTTTTCTTTTTTTGGTCTTCATTCTTTCTCTAAGCTCTTCCTGTTATATCCACTAACCAGGATGTTCTTATCCTTGTTTCCTTATTATGCCACTCTGTCTCCCCCCACAACCTATTCCAGTGCTTCCATTCTGCCAAAATTTTAGTTTCAGCCATATAAATCCAAATGTAGGAAAGACATTCTTTCAACTGTTATGAAGAAAGATGTGCTTAAAAATCAATCCATGAACAGTCATTGACTTCTAAAATCTTTGAGGGGGAGATTGTGGCAAAGAGGAACCAGAATGTTAAGACCTCAAAGCAGTAACGCTTTTTGTTATTTGTTCAATTCTCAGTGTTCCTTAATCCTTTTGCCATTCTAGATTAACAAGAAAATGAAACTTGGGGATACAGCCATTTCCCCATAGTATTTGCACTCAGGTATCAACTGTCTACCGGATCACATAATCAAGCACAACTCTCTGTTGCTAAATATGGGGGACATATGTTTCCCTAAGTCCTGTATCAGGAATGCTCCATCTTACCAAAGTCCACATTAACAAACACGAAAAGCTAGTTCTCAGCAGACATGTACTTAACTGAGGGACCCATGGCATTGTTGTGGTTCTGTTGCTCAGTTGTGTCCGAGTAAAAGTATACAAAACTGATATAAGGCACATATTTCAGGTTTTGAGTATAATACCGAGGTCTTCATGTAGCCTTATACTTCCCTTCATAAAACCGTACACAAGAAAACTGCACAAGAATACCTGTGATATTACATTAATAGAAGAAGTTAAAGTGTCACTCGAGTTGTAAGCGTGCCCTGGACTAGCCTCTAAGGCAGAAGGGTGGCCAGGTGGGTGCCCTTGGACAGACGAGAGCATCTCAAAGAGCCTGCCATTCCCACTGGAAGACAGCTGGCCCCCAGAGTGGGTGTGCTGCTCTGAAGGAACTGTTGAGGTTCATGGTGATACGAAGGAGTAAGTGAAGGTCCCAGAGATTAGCGTGTAGACATTAAATGGGCAAATTTGGAGCATTTCTTTCTGACTTCATTCTAACAATCCCCAAGCGTGCAGACCGTGACACACACTTCCCTCCTTTTCCGAGGAAACGCCCCCTCCTCCATCCAGGCCTGCCTGGACCCTCCTCACCTCCACCCCCGCCCCCACCCCCACGTAGCAGCAAAGCAGTAAGGACCGGCAGGGGCGGAGGTGCACGCAGACCCACTGCTCCCTCAGGAGGCGTGGCACAGAGGGGCGTGGCGAGGCGAGGCCCCGCCTTGCCATTGGCTGCCGCCTGCCCAGGTGGAGGGCCACGTGAGCAGCCGGCCCCAGCCGGCCCGCGGGCCAAGGGCGGGGCGTGCAGGCGCACGGCCGAGGTGGGGTGAGGGCGGAGGTGGCAGAGGGGTGACCGCGGAGGAGGGAGTGCCTGGGAACAGGCAACATGTGCCTGGCGCAATGCCCTGCAGCTGGCGGTGGGTGGGGCCGCCGCTTTCCTCTGTCGACCGAGGCTGCTGACGGGAAAAACCATCCGAGAGGGAGCGCCCCCGCCCAGATTCCCTCCACCCTGAAAGTCTGCGGGATTTTAGGGCAGAGTAAACCAAGCGGAAGCTCAGGGACGTGTTATAGACTCAGGTTGAGATTTTCAGATTGGCCTTCGAGGCTCCTTTCTGCCAACTACCGGCTCTGTGACCACAGGCGTCGCTTAGCCTGGCCTGTTTCCCCACTCTTCGAGAGGCTTGCGGCCTCGAGTAGCCACGCAGAAAAGAGTTCACGTCCCAATCACTACCTGCCTAGTGAGTATTCAGAACACCCGACTCACGCCCTTGCCTCAGGGAGCAAGGGCCCGCGCTGAGCAAGATGAAAGTTACACGGCGGGTTAGTGCCAGGGCCCCTGTGTGAGCTTGGACCTTCGTTTCCTCGTAAGCGCACAGAATATGCTTCGAAGGTAACAAGAAGGAAGTGTGGACCCACGTTCATGACTGGAGTCCCAGGTGTGGGCGTTTATGTAAAGTTCATTTCTGAGTAGCCAGGATGGGGCGGGGGTGGAGCGGGGGAGGGGGTGGTGGAGTGCAAACAGACCGGACGAGCCAGGTTGCATACCAGCAGATAGAGGCCAATTAACACTCTATCCGATAGCCCGGGAGAAGGGATACAGTTACTAATTTATTGCACACGCTCCTGGTTAGCCCTGCCTTGAAAGTCTTCCTGGATGTGATTTTCCCGATCTCTCTAGTTGGTAGTGTTTTGGAAACCACTGGTTCTGCATTGATGCTTACTTACCCTTAGTCTTGTTGCAATGATGGTGGTGATGAAGCAAATGTGATTGATCTGTATCTGAAGCGGTTATGAGTGTACTGGATTAATTCGGGGTGAAATTGTCAGCACTCAGCAGGGGAACTCGCAAAACCAGATGTTCAACAGTTACTGGGGCTTCATGTTGAAAGCTTGAAAAATATTCATGTTCTGTGCTGTATTACCTTCTTGGTCTTAGTAATGCCCCTGCCTCCATCGTCTCTAGGGTGGTCTTTAAAAGCTTTTCTGAAATTTTTTTGGACATTCTGACCTTAATCTCACCTTTTCCTACCAGTAACTGCTTTAAGATCCTGTTGCTGCAAGAGTTAGGGAAAATCCATTTGTAATATTATTTAGAGGAGGATGACCACACCCTGACGTCTGCTGAGTGTTGAGTAAATCAAACTACTGTTCTTTCTGGAAAAAACCTGCAGCTCAAACTGGGATTAGGGATAAAGAAACCCAGCTGGATTTTGCCCCTGAGTGCCTGTGGTAGCTTCTGTTTGTGGTGTGTTTATCATAAAACCTGCCTTGTGAGAATGTGACTAGCTTTTTGTAAGCCTACCAGTGGCTACACATGATCTCTGATGCCTTGCTAAGATATATACAAATAACTGATGGATCCTAACCCCCTTCAGGTGAAAGAAAGTGAAAGTTAAGTCGCTCAGTCGTGTCTGACTCTTTGGGACCCGGTGAACTATAGCCCACCAGGCTCCTCCATCCATGGGATTCTCCAGGCAAGAATACTGGAGTGGGTTGCCATTTCCTCCTCCAGGGGATCTTCCTGACCTGGGATCGAACCCAGGTCTCCCACATTGCAGGCAGACACTTTGACGTCTGAGCCACCAGGAAAGCCCCTTAAATGACTGACAAATGTTTGCGAAAGTCAATGGTCTGCCTACACAGTGGCTCCTTGTTGGAAAAAGTGATCATTTGGTTGATATTATCTATGATTTGATAATTTAAAAATATACTATTGAAAGCATATGATAGAGTCCAGAGTTTGATTTTTTCATTTATTTTCTTCTTTTTGTTTCAATATTTTAAGCAGTTGTAGAATTTACTTGCTGATGGTACAGTTTCTTGAATTTGGCTTCAACAAGCTAGTTGTCCTTGGTCTTATTTTTCCAATTCAACATGTATTATTTAACTGAGAGTACAGTATGCTGAATAAGTGCAACAATCATAAGAAATAGTCATTGAAAATGTACCATTTCCATTTAATACTTATGTTTATCATTTATATCCATTTTATTTCACCATTTTGGAGACTGGGGAGTAATACAGTGTTTATGTTCTTTCATCTCAGGAGGTTTATGACTTGTTTCCTCTATTTTTCTTAACAGAAAAGAGTCTTTCTGAAAAGTGAAGCCTTTTAATTGCAGTAGAAATCCAGACTATTTATAATATTGCATTGAGAAAGAGTAGTCTCCTTTAACATTTTTGTTGTTTTTTTCTTTGTTTCAAATGATCAACTCTTGCAATGTTAGTGTGGCCCTTAGCCAAAGTCAATTATTTCATACTTTAATAAAGGGGTCAGGAATTTTAATTTAATAAATAGCAAGTACTTCAGAATCTGCTCATAAAATTGATATTAGATGACAAGGATTGTAGACTTCAGAAAAGGAAAGATAAATTTGTGTCTATCCTGTGCTTTATTAAAATAAAAATTAAAAATATAAGGAATTAGTAGTAGTAGGAAGCACTGATGGATAAAAATAAGCCCTTAGACTTTGAGCAACATGGGTTAATTAATGATACATATATGTATATGATGATATTTATATGTGTATGTACTGTTTGATTTACAAAATTTTTTCACTTTATCTCCTCTCATCACTTCTTCTATATCATTTTGATATAGGTCTTGCTTAATATCATTTTGATATAGATCTTGGTTAATATTTTGATATAAGTCTTGCTTAGGCCATTGATGATAAGAAAAAATTTCAAAAAAGAAAAAAAGAATCAGAGAAAGAAAAGAAAAATGCCCCGGCTCTTCTGAGTCCAAGTCCTATAGTACACAGTATAAAAAGACATGGTGGGCAATGAATATTTTTGATTGAGACCACAGTCAGTACTGGAGAAGGGAATGGCAAACCACTTCAGTATTCTTGCCTTGAGAATCCCATGAACAGCATGAAAAGGCAAAAATATAGGACACTGAAAGATGAACTCCCCAGGTTGGTAGATGCCCAACATGCTACTGGAGATCAGTGGAGAAATAACTCCAGAAAGAATGAAGGGATGGAGCCAAAGCAAAAACAATACCCAGTTGTGAATGGGACTGGTGACAGAAGCAGGATTTGATGCTGTAAAGAACAATATTGCATAGGAACCTGGAATGTTAGGTCCGTGAATCAAGGCAAATTGGAAGTGGTCAAACAGGAGATGGCAAGAGTGAACATCGACATTCTAGGAATCAGTGAACTAAGATGGACACTGGAATGGGTGAATTTAACTCAGATGACCATTATATCTACTACTGTGGGCAGGAATCCCTTAGAAGAAATGGAGTAGCGATCATAGTCAACAAAACAGTCTGAAATGCAGTGCTTGGATGCAATCTCAAAAACAACAGAATGATCTCTGTTCATTTCCAAGGCAAACCGTTCAAATCACGGTAATCCAAGTCTGTGCCCCGACCAGTAACGCTGAAGAAGCTGAAGTTCAACAGTTCTATGAAGACCTACAAGACCTTCTAGAACTAACATCAAAAAAGATGTCCTTTTCATTATAGGGCACTGGAATGCAAATGTAGGAAGTCAAGAAGTACTTGGAGTAACAGGCAAACTTGGCTTTCGAGTACAGAATGAAGCAGGGCAAAGGCTAATAGAGTTCTGCCAAGAGAATGCACTGGTCATAGTAAACACCCTCTTCCAACAACACAAGAGAAGACTCTACACATGGACATCACCAGATGGTCAACACCGAAATCAGATTGATTATATTCTTTGCAGCCAAAGATGGAGAAGCTCTATACAGTCAGCAAAAACAAGACCAGGAGCTGACTGTGGCTCAGATTATGAACTCCTTATTGGCAAATTCAGACTGAAATTGAAGAAAGTGGAGAAAACCACTAGACCATTCAGGTATGACCTAAATCAAATCCCTTATGACTATACAGTGGAAGTGAGAAATAGATTTAAGGGGCTAGATCTGATAGAGTGCCTGATGAACTATGGACAGAGGTTCATGACATTGTACAGGAGACAGGAATCAAGACCATCCCCAAGAAAAAGAAATGCAAAAAAGCAAAATGGCTGTCTGAGGAGGCCTTACAAATAGCTGTGAAAAGAAGGGAAGTGAAAAGCAAAGGAAAAAAGAAAAGGTATACCCATTTGAATGTAGAGTTCCAAAGAATAGCCAGGAGAGATAAGAAAGCCTTCCTCAGTGATCAATGCAAAGAAATAGAGGAAAACAACAGAATGGGAAAGACTAGAGATCTCTTCAAGAAAATCATAAATACCAAGGGAACATTTCAAGCAAAAATGGGCTCAATAAAAGACAGAAATGGTAGGAACCTAACAGAAGCAGAAGATATTAAGAAGAGGTGGCATTAATACACAGAACTATACAAAAAAGATGTTCATGACCCAGATAATCACGATGATGTGGTCACTCACCTAGAGCCAGACATTCTGGAATGTTAAGTCAAGTGGGCCTTAGGAAGCATCACTGTGAACAAAGCTAGTGGAGGTGATGGAACTCCCATTGAGCTATTTCAAATCCTAAAAGATGATGCTGTGAAAGTGCTGCACTCAGTATGCCAGGAAATTTGGAAAACTCAGCAGTGGCCACAGGACTGGAAAAGGTCCGTTTTCATTCCAATCCCTAAGAAAGGCAATGCCAAAGAATGCTCAAACTACCGCACAATTGCACTCATCTCACACGCTAGTAAAGTAATGCTCAAAATTCTCCAAGCCAGGCTTCAGCAATACGTGAACCATGAACTTCCAGATGTTCAAGCTGGATTTAGAAAAGGCATAGGAACCAGAGATCAAATTGCCAACATCCTCTGGATCATCAAAAAAGCAAGAGTTCCAGAAAAATATCTATTTCTGTTTTATTGACTATGCCAAAGCCTTTGACTGTGTGAATCACAATAAACTGTGGAAATTTCTTCGAGAGATGGGAATACCAGACCACCTGACCTGCCTCTTGAGAAACCTGTATGCAGGTCAGGAAGCAACAGTTAGAATTGGACGTGGAACAACAGACTGGTTCCAAAGAGGAAAAGGAGTACGTCAAGGCTGTATATTATCACCCTGCTTATTTAACTTAAATGCAGAGTACATCATGAGAAACGCTGGGCTGGAGGAAGCACAAGCTGGAATCAAGATTGCTGGGAGAAATATCAATAACCTCAGATATGGAGATGACACCACTCTTATGGCAGAAAGTGAGGAAGGACTAAAGAGCCTCTTGATGAAAGTGAGAGGAGAGTGAAAAAGTTGGCTTAAAGCTCAACATTCAGAAAACTAAGATCCTGGCATCCGGTCCCATCACTTCATGGCAAATGGGTGGGGAAACAGTGGAAACAGTGGCTGACTTTATTTTTCTGGGCTCCAAAATCACTGCAGATGTTGATTGCAGCCATGAAATTATAAAGACGATTACTCCTTGGAAGGAAAGTTCTGACCAACCTAGACAGCATATTAAAAAGCAGAGACATTACTTTGCCAACAAAGGTCCATCTAGTCAAGGGTATGGTTTTTCCAGTGGTCATGTATGGATGTGAGAGTTGGACTGTAAAGAAGGCTGAGCGCCAAAGAGTTGATGCTTTTGAACTGTGGTGTTGGAGAAGGTTCTTGAGAGTCCCTTGGACTGGGAGGAGATCCAACCAGTCCATCCTAAAAGACATCAGTCCTGAATGTTCTCTGAAGGGACTGATGTTGAAGGTGAAACTCCAGTATTTTGGCCACCTGATGAGAAGAGCTGACTCATTTGAAAGACCCTGATGCTGGGAAAGATTGAGGGCAGGAGGAGAAGGGGAGGACAGAGTATGAGATGGTTGGATGGCATCACCAGCTCGATGGACATGAGTTTGGGTGAGCTCCAGAAGTTGGTGATGGACAGGGAGTCCTGGTGTGCTGCGCAAAAGAGTCGGACACGACTGAGCGACTGAACTGAATTGTCAGTACAGTCAGTATAGCTGAATTACACTTCTTTCTCTGTGTTGACTCCTCCGTTCTGATTTGTACCTGTTTCTATTATTAAAATAAGGATTTCTGAATTTAACAGTAACAGGAATAGAGTGGTGAAAAAGATGTAAAGCAGCCCCAGCTCTCATGGGAGTTACAATTTAGACGGAGTAGCAGAGAGCAAAATAACTTCAGTGTGGTAAGGGATAAAGAGCACATAGCCTAGCTTAGACTGTCATGAAAAGATTCTCAGGAAAAGGATACCTTAGTTGAGGTCTCAAGGATAAGTAAAAGGCAAGTGAAGGCAGGAGGAGATGGACATTCTCAGTAAAGGAGCAGCATGTGAGAAGAGGATGCGGAGTGCATTCATTGTTTTACTACCTGGAGAATAGTGTTAATCATTATAGATGTATGGGTGTGTTGGGGGCAGCGGCTTTGTTGAAGGGAGAAAGTGTGAAAGATGAGGATAGATAAGGAAGAAGGAGTCAAAGGACTTTGAATCTGTGAGTCAAGATTTTGGAAAGTAGGATAGGAGAAACCTGGGCACTTCAAGAGTGTAAATAGGAGGAACAGCCATTAAGAGACCATTGCTGAAGTCCAGGTAAGACATGGTGGTTTTCAGTACCTGCAAAGGATACTGACATGGCAGATAAACAGGATGGAAAAGGGGAAATAATTGAAGAAATATGAGTAGAATGTTTTTCTTTAAAAAAAGATTTATTATTCTAGAACATAATTGGTAAAAACTTAAGTTGGCGTGTTGCAGACCTTGAATCTTGACAGAGATTTTTTTATTGCACTTTTTTAAAATTTATTTTTTAATTGAAGGATAATTGCTTTACAGAATTTTGTTGTTTTCTATCAAACCTCAGCATGAATCAGCCATGGGTATACATATATCCTCTCCCTTTAGACTCTCCCTCCCTTCTCCCTAGAGCCTCTGCGTGAGTTTCCTGAGCCATACAGCAGATTCCCGTTGGCTATCTATTTTACATATGGTACTGTAAGTTTCCATGTTATTCTTTCCATACATCTCACCCTCTCCTCCCCTCTCCCCATGTCCGTAAGTCTATTCTGTGTGTCTGTTTCTCAATTGCTGCCCTGTAAATAAGTTCTCCAGTACCATTCTTCTAGATTCCTTATATATGTGTTAGGATACAGTATTTATCTTTCTCTTTCTGACTGACTTCACTCTGCGTAATAGGCTCTAGGTTCATCCACCTCATTAGAACTGACTGAAATGCATTCGTTTTTTATGGTTGAATAGTGGAGAAGGGGACGACAGAGGATGAGATGGCTGGATGGCATCACTGACTCAATGGACATGAGTTTGGGTAAACCGCAGTTCATGGGGTCGCAAACAGTCGGACATGACTGAGTGACTGAACTGGATATTCTGTTGTGTGTGTTGTGTACCACAGCTTCTTCATTCATTCATCTGTTGATGGACATCTAGGTTGCTTCCATGTTCTAGCTATTGTAAATAGTGCTGCAATGAACAATGGAATACGTGTCTTTTTCAATTTTGGTTTCCTCAGGGTATATGCCTAGGAGTGGGATTGCTGGGTCCTGTGGTGGTTTTATTCCTGGTTTTTAAAGAAATCTTGATACCGTCTCCCATAGTGGCTGTATCAGTTTACACTTCCGCCAACAGCAGACCTTGAATCTTTAACATGAAAGTTTGTTGATTTACAATATTATATTACTTTCAGTTACACAGCATAGTGACTCAATATTTTTTAAGATTATACTCCATTTAAAGTTGTTATAAAATATTGACTGTATTCCCCGTGCTGTACAGTATATCCTTCTAGCTATTTTATTTTTTATTGGAGTATAATTGCTTTACAATGCAGTGTTAGTTTCTAGTGAATGAGCTGTGTGTGTGTATATATCCCTTCCCTCCTGGACTGCCTTCCCACCTCCTCTTCCCTTCTATGCCCATCTCATCCCCCCCGGCTAGGGCTGATCTAGTTCAGCCAGGGCTGAACTCCCTGGGCTATGCTGCAGGTTCCCACTAGCTATCTGTTTTACACTTGGTAGTGTACGAATGCCAGTCTTAACCTCCCAGTTCATCCCACCCTCCTCACCCCATGCCGTGTCCACATGTCCATTCTCTACCTCCATGTCTCTCTTCTTGCCCTGGAACTAGGTTCGTCTGTGCCATTTTTCTAGATTCCACTTACATGTGTTAATATGTGACATTAGTTTTGTTTTTCTCCTTCTGACTTACTTCACTCTGTATGATAGTCTCTAGATCTACCCACATTTCTACAAATCACCCAGTTTTGTTCCTTTTTATGGCTGAGTAATATTTCACTGTATATACGTATGACATACTCATCTGTTGATGGACACTTAGGTTGCTTCCATGTCCTAGCTGTTGTCAGCAGTGCTGCAGTGAACACTGGGACACGTGTGTCTTTTTGAATTAGTTTTCTCAGGCTATATAGCTCAGTTGGTAAAGAATCTGCTTGCAATGCATGAGACCCTGGTTCGATTCCTGAGTTGGGAGGATCCGCTGGAGAAGGGATAGGCTACTCACTCCGGTATTCTTGGGCTTCCCTTGTGGGTCAGCTGGTGAAAAATTTGTCTGCAATGCGGGAGACCTGGGTTTGATCCCTGGATTGGAAAGATCCCTTGGAGAAGGGAAAGGCTACCCACTCCCGTATTCTGGCATGGAGAATTCCATGGATAGTCCAGGGGGTCACAAAGAGTCGGACACAACTGAGTGTCTTTCACTTTCACTTCTGGGTGATGGCTGGGTCATTAGTAGTTTTATGTGCCCAGTAGTGGGATGGCTGGGTCTTTAGTAGTTCTATATTTTTAATTTTTTTAAGGAACCTCCATATTGTTCTCCATAGTGGCTGTATCAATTTACATTCTGACCTACTGTGCAAGTGGGTTCCCTTTTCTCCACACTCTCTCCAGCATTTATTGTTTGTAGATTTTTTGATTATGGCCATTCTGCGTAATGTGAGATGATACCTTATTGTATTTTTATTTTTTCTCATTGTAGTTTTGATTTGCATTTCTCTAATACTTAACCCCAGGTGGGTGAGTTTGGTTCCGGGGCTTGTCTAGACTTCATGGTGGGAGGACCTGGTGCCTGTCCACTGGTGAGTGGAGCTGGATTTTGTCACTCTGGTGGGCAGGGCTGTGTCAGGGGGCATATCTCGAGGTGTCTGTGGGCTCAGGATGACTTGAGGCAGCCTGTCTGTTGATGAGTGGGGCTGTGTTTCCACCCTGTTGGTTGTTTGGCCTGAGGTGTCCCAGCACTGGAACCTGCAGGCTGTTGAGTGGGTTCAGGTCTTGGTGCCAAGACAGGACTTCCAGGAAAGCTCCCTCCAGAAGTAGTCCCTAGGGTCCTCTACCACCAGTATTCTTGGCCCTGCAGTGGGCCACAGCTGTCCCCTGCCTTGCCAGGAGGCTCTCCAGGTCCTGCAGGTACATCTGGCCCAGACTTCTGGGGCATGCATGCTCAGTTGCACAGTCGTGTCTGACTCTTTGCAACCCCGCAGGCTGTAACTCGCCAGGCTCCTCTGTCCATGGAATTTTCTGGGTAAGAAAACTGAAGTGGATTGTCATTTCCTCCTCCAGGGGTCTTCCCTACCCAGGAATTGAACCCATGTCTCCTGTATCTCCCGCATTGCAGGCAGACTCTTTACCACTGAGTCATCAGGAAAGCCCTGAGGAGTCACTGCTTTGCCCTGGTTCCCACTGCATGTGAAACCTCGTGTGCATCGTTCAAGAGTGGAGTCTATTTCCCCCAATTCCATGGAGCTCCTACTCTCGAGCCTGCTGGCCTTCAAAGCCAAATGGGAGCTATGCCTCCTGATACCAGACCCCCAGACTGGGGAGTCTGATGTGGAGCTCAGAACTTTGACTCCTGCTGGAGACCCTCTGCGATATAATTATTGTCCAGTTTGTGGATCACCCACACAGTAGGTGAGCTTCCCAGGTGGTGCTAGTGGTAAAGAACCTGCCTGCCAGTGCAGGTAGACGTAAGAGACGCAGGTGCGATCCCTGGGTCAGAAAGATCCCCTGGAGAAGGGCATGGCAACCCACTCCGGTATTCTTGCCTGGAGAATCCCATGGACAGAGGAGCCTGACAGGCTGCAGTCCATAGGGTTCAATCCGTAGAGTTGAACAGGACTGAAGGGACTTAGCACTCACACATAGGTCGGTAGGGATTGGCTAGTATTGTGAAGCTGCCCCTCCTACAGTCTGGTTGTGGTGGCTTCTTTGTCTTTGGATGTAGAATATCCTTTATTGGTAGGTCGTAGTCTTTCTTTGTTGATAGTTGTTCAGCAGTTAATTGTGGTTTTCATGAGAGGAGGTAAGTTCAAGTCCTTCTGCTCCTCCATCTTGTCTGCAGTCCCACTGTTATCTCAGTCTGTAATTGCTTTTATTAAATAGGCTCCTTCCAGTGTTTTCCAAACCCTGTGGTGGCTCCTGATGAGGTTTTCTGGGTCCTCTTTAAAGATGAACGTCCACTGTAGTCACTCAGAGTAACCTTGAGGTTCTTGTATACTAGAAAGCCAGAGATCTGGGGTGTGCTAAGCATCAGAAATGGCCCAGAGTGAAGATTCCAGTAGGCTCTTGTGGATTTCTTAATATTTTTAGTGGACTCCATAATTTGGCTTCTGTATCCATCACCCTAACCCAGGAGAAACCGCCCAAAATTCACTGCACAAGCAATGCAGAACAGTGCAGGTTCTCTGCTCTTGGGTGAGCTGAGACCAGAACTGCCACCAAAATCAAACCTTCTGGGCTGCTGACTTTTTCTTTTTCGTCCTTTAACTTAAAAAAAAAAATTATTTATCTATTTTTAACACCAAAAACATTTTGTATTGGGATATAGCGGATTAGCAATGTTGTGGGAGTTTCAGGTGAATAGCGAAGGGACTCAGCCATGCATACACATGTAACTTTGTACTGTGTGAGTGCTTAGTCACCCAGTCATGTCCACCTCTTTGCAACCCTATGGAGTTGAACCTGCCAGGCTCCTCTGTCCATGGAATTTTTCAGGCAAGAGTTTTCTCTCTCTAGGGGATCTTCCCGACCCACAGATCAAACCCACTAGTGTCTCGTGCATTGGCAAGTGAGTTCTCTACCACTGCACCACCTGGGAAGCCCACATTTTGTATCGGAGTATAGCCAGTTAACAATGTTGTGATCGTTTCAGGTCAATAGCGAAGGGGCATAACCGTACATATATATATATCCATTCCCCCCTAAACTCCCCTCCCATCCATTCTGCCACGTAACATTGAGCGAAACTCTGCTATACAGTAGCTCCTTGTTGGTTATCCGTTTTAAATATAGCAGTGTGTACACGTCTATCCCAAACTCCCTAACTATCCCTTCCCCCATCCTGTGTTTTTTTAAGTATAGTAAGAACATAAAACACATAAGGTGAGACCTATTCTCATAATAGATTAACGTACAGTGCTAACGACAAGCACAATGTTATGTAGCCGATCTCTAGAGCTTTTTGATCTTGCGCGACTGGAAATGTATACCCATTGAATAACGACTCCCCATTTCCTCTTTTCCTTCAGACTCTGGCTGCCACCCTACTCCGTCTGCTTAGTTGACTTTAGATAACTCATATAAGTGGAAAATGCAATATTTGTTCTGGCTGGCCTTTTCACTTTGTGTAATGCCCTCCTGTTTCATCCATTTTGCAGCATACAAAAGGATATCCTTCTCTTTATGGCTGAATAATATTTCACTGTCTGTGTGTGCCATATTTTCTTTATCCATTCATCTGTTGACTAATAGTTGTTTCCACCTTTTAGCACTTGTGACCAGTGCTTCCGTGAACATGGGAATACATATAGCTCTTAGAGATCTTGATCTCATTTCTCTTGGATAAATACCAAGAGGTTGGTATTGCTGGATCATATGGTAGTTCTATTTTTTATTTTTGAGTAACCTCTAGACCGTTTTGCATAGTGGCTGTGCCATCCATCATTCTCACCATCAGGGCACTAGGGTTCCCGTTTCTCTACAGCCTCACCAACACGTGTTATTTTGTTTTCTTGATAATGGCCATCCTGAGGGGTGTAAGGTGATATCTCATTGTGGTTTTGATTTGCGCTTTCCTGATGATGAGCATCTTGTCATATACCTGTTGGCTATTTGCAGATCTTCTTTGGAGAAATGTCTTCCCAGATCTTTTGTCCATTTTGACCAGGTTATTCATTCTTTTTTGCTGTTGAATTATGCTAGTTCCTTATATGTTTTGAATATTAATCTCCTATCAGTTTGCAGATACTTTCTTCCTTTTCATAGATTGCCTTTTGAGTCTTGATTGTTTACTTTGCGGTGCAGAAGCTTTTTAGTTTGATGTAGCCTCACTCATCTATTTTGCTTTTCTTGCCTGTCCTTTTTGGCATTCAAATCAGCACCAAGACCAATGTCATGAATCTTTTCCTCTATGTTTTCTTTTTGGAGTTTTACAGTTTCAGGTCTTATATATAAAATTTTAATACCTTTTAAGTTGATGTTTGTGTATAGTCCAGTTTCATTCTTTTGCGTGTGGACATCCACTTTTCCCAGCCTCTTTTGTTGGAGACTGTCCTTTCTCACATACACTGGACTGGGAAATAGACCCTTGGAGGGCACAAACAGAACCTGTCTACACCAGAACCCAGGAGAAAGGAGCAGTGACCCCGCGAGAGACTGACCCACTCTTGCCTGGGAGTGTCAGGAGTCTCCAGCGGAGATGTGGGTTGGTGGTGGCCTGCTGTAGGGTTGGGGGCACTGAGTGTAGCCGTACATACATGGGACCTTTTGAAGGAGATCGCATTATCTTCATCACCTCCACCATAGTTTGGCCCCAGGTAAATAACAGGGAGGAAACACAACTCCACCTATCAGCAGAAAATTGGATTAAAGATTTGCTGAACATGGCCCTGCCCATCAGAACAAGACCGTTTCCCCCCAGTCAGTCTCTCCCATCAGAAAGCTTCCATAAGCCTCTTATCCTTCTCCATCAGAGGGCAGACAAACTGAAAATCACAATCACAGAAAACTAACCCTTCTGATCACATGGACCACAGCATTGTCTAACTCAATGAAACTATGAGCCATGCCATGGAGGGCCACCCAAGACGGATGGGTCATGGTGGAGAGTTGTGAGAAAATGTGGTCCACTGGAGAAGGGGATAGCAAACCACTTCAGTATTCTTGCTTTGAGAACCCCATAAACAGTATAAAATGGCAAAAAGATAGGACACTGAAAGATGAACTCCCCGGGTTGGTAGATGCCCAATATGCTACTGGAGATCAGTGAAGAAATAACTCCAGAAAGAATGAAGAGATGGAGCCAAACAAAAACAACACCCAGTTATCGATGTGACTGGTGATAGTAGCAAAATCTGATGCTATAAAGAGCAATACTGCAGAGGAACCTGGAATGTTAGGTCCATGAATCAAGGCAAATTGGAAGTGGTCAAACAGGAGATAACAAGAATGAATATCAACATTTTAGGAATCAGCGAACTAAAATGGACTGGAATGGGTGAATTTAACTCAGATGACCATTATGTCTACTACTGTGGGCAGGAATCCCTTAGAAAAAATGGAGTAGCCATCATAGTCAACAAAACATTCCAAAATGCAGTACTTGGATGCAGTCGCAAAAACGACAGAAGGATCTCTGTTTGTTTCCAAGGCAAACCATTCAGTATCATGGTCTATCCAAGTCTATACCCTGACCAGTAATGCTGAAGAAGCTGAAGTTGAATGGTTCTATGAAGACCTGCAAGACCTTCTAGAACTAACATCCAAAAAAGATGCTATTTTCATTATACGGGACTGAAATGCACAAGTAAAAAGTCAAGAAACACCTGGAGTAACAGGCACATTTGGCCTTGGAGTACGGAATGAAGGAGGGCAACGCTAACAGAGTTTTTCCAAGAGAACGAACTGGTCATAGCAAACACCCTCTTCCAACAACACACAAGAAGATTCTATACATGGACATCACCAGATGGTCAATACAAAAATCAGATTGATTATATTCTTTGAAGGCAAAGATGGAGGAGCTCCGTACAGTCAGCAAAAACAAGACTGGGAGATGACTGTGGCTCAGATCATGAACTCCTTATTGCCAAATTCAGACTTAAATTGAAGAAAGAAGGGAAAATCACTAGGCCATTCAGATATGACCTAAATCAAATCCCTTATGATTATACAGTGGAAATGAGAAATAGATTCAAGGGATTAGATCTGATAAACATAATGCCTGAAGAACTATGGACGGAAGTTGGTGACTTTGTACAGAAGACAGGGATCAAGACCATCACCAAGAAAAAGAAATGCAAAAAAGCAAAATGGTTGTCTGAGGTGACCTTAAAAATAGCTGTGAAAAGAAGAGAAGTGAAAACCAAAGCTGAAAAGGAAAGATACACCCATTTGAATGCAAAGTTCCAAAGAATATCAGAGAGATAAGAAAGCCTTCCTCAGTGATCAGTGCAAAAAAATAGAGGAAAACAATAGAATGGGAAAGTCTAGAGATCTCTTCCTGAAAATTGGAGATACCAAGGGAACGTTTCATGCAAAGATGGGCACAATAAAGGACAGAAATGGTATGGATCTAACAGAAGCAGAAGATATTAAGGAGAGGTGGCAAGGATACACAGAAGAACTATATGAAAAAAATCTTCATGACCCAGATAATCACAATGGTGTGATCACTCACCTAGAGCCAGACATCCTGGAATGCGAAGACAAGTGGACCTTAGGAAGCATCACTGTGAACAAAGCTAGTGGAGGTGATGGAATTCCAGTTGAGCTATTTCAACTCCTAAGAGATGATGCTGTGAAAGTGCTGCACTCAATATGCCAGGAAATTTGGAAAACTCAGCAGTGGCCACAGGACTGGAAAAGGTCAGTTTTCATTCCAATCCCAAAGAAAAGCAATGCCAAAGAATGCTCAAACTACCACACAATTGTACTCATCTCACATGCTAGTAAACTAATGCTCAAAATTCTCCAAGTGAGGCTTCAACAGTATGTCAACCGTGAACTTCCAGATATTCAAGCTGGATTTAGAAAAGGCAGCGGAACCAGAGATCAAATGGCCCACATCTGCTGGATCATCAAAAAAGCAAGAGAGTTGGCTTAGAATTCAGCATTCAGAAAACTAAGATCATGGCATCTGGTCCCATCACTTCATGGCAGATAGATGGGGAAACAGCGGAAATAGTGACAGACTATTTTTTGGGCTCCAAAATCACTGCAGATGATGACTGCAGCCATGAAATTAAAAGACGCTTACTCCTTAGAAGAAAAGTTATGACCAACCTAGACAGCATATTAGAAAGCACACATTACTTTGCCAACAAAGGACCATCTAGTCAAGGGTATGGTTTTCCCAGTAGTCATGTATGGATGTGAGAGTTGGACTATAAAGAAAGCTGAGCCCCGAAGAATTGATGCTTTTGAACTGTGGTGTTGGAGAAGACTCTTGAGAGTCCCTTGGACTGCAAGGAGATCCAACCAGTCCATCCTAAAGGAAATCAGTCCTGAATATTTATTGCAAGAACTGATTCTGAAGCTGCAACTCCAATACCTTGGCTACTTGATGCGAAGAACTGACTCTTTTGAAAAGACCCTGATGCTGGTGAAAATTGAAGGCAGGAGGAAAAGGGGTTGACAGAGGATGAGATGGTTGGATGGCATCACCGACTCAATGGACATGAGTTTGAGTAAATTCTGGGAGTTGGCGATGGACAGGGAGGCCTGGCATGCTGCTGTCCATGGGGATGCAAAGAGTCGGACATGACTGAACAACTTAACTGAACTGAACTCATCCTTTCTCTAGTATGTATTTTTGTTATGTTTGTTGAAGATCAACCGACCAAATATGAAGACGATGTGATACTGGTGATAGGAAAGACACATAAGCTAGTGGAATGGAATAAGAAGTCCATAAATAGATTACACAAACATCGTCAATTGACTTTGGACAAAGATGTGAAGATAACTCATTGGGGGTAAAGATAGTCTTTTTAAAAACTTGGTGCTAGATTAATTTACATCTATATTTTAAGGAAAGAACCTTGACTCATACCTTGTACATATACAAGAATTAACTAAAAATGTATCTTAGACCAAAATGTAAAATTTAAAACTATAAGCTCTTCTAGAGCTTCCTGTCCTATATGTTAGCCACGTGTAGTTATTTTAAATTTAAAGAATTAAAACTAAATACGTTTTAACAATTGAGCTTCTTAGTTGTTCCAGCCACGTGTCAAGTCCTCATTGGCCATGTGTGGCTAACTAAAGCTGTTGTATTGATTAGTTCAGATTTCAGCATATTTCTCTCACCACAGAATACACTCTTGTACACTGCTGTTGTAGAAGAAAACATAGGAGAAAATCTTTGGGATTGTAGTTAGGCAAAGATTTCTTAGGTTACAAAAATTGTGACCATAAAAGAAAACAATGGATAAATTAGTTTTTATCAAAATAAAAAATTTATGATTGTTGAAAAGCTCTGCTAAGAAAGTGAAAAGGCACAGACTAGGAAAGAAATATTTTCAAAACATATTTGCTAAAGAATTGACAACCAGAATATTGTCTGAGGAGGCCTTTCAAATAGCTGTGAAAAGAAAAGAAGCAAAAACCAAAGCAGAAAAGGAATGATATTCCCATCTGAATGCAGAGTTCCAAAGAATAGCCAGGAGAGATAAGAAAGCCTTCCTCAGTGATCAGTGCAAAAAACAGAGGAAAACAATAGAATGGGAAAGTCTGGAGATCTCTTCAAGAAAATTAGAGATACCAAGGGAACGTTTCATGCAAAGATGGGCACAATAAAGGACAGAAATGGTATGGACCTAACAGAAGCAGAAGATATTAAGGAGAGGTGGCAAGGATACACAGAAGAACTACATGAAAAAAATCTTCGTGACCCAGATAATCACGATGGTGTCATCACTCACCTAGAGCCAGACATCCTGGAATGCAAAGGCAAGTGGACCTTAGGAAGCATCACTGTGAACAAAGCTAGTGGAGGTGATGGAATTCCAGTTGAGCTATTTCAACTCCTAAGAGATGATGCTGTGAAAGTGCTGCACTCAATATGCCAGGAAATTTGGAAAACTCAGCAGTGGCCACAGGACTGGAAAAGGTCCGTTTTCATTCCAATCCCTAAGAAAGGCAATCCCAAAGAATGCTCAAACTACCACACAATTGCACTGATCTCACACGCTGGTAAAGTAATGCTCAAAATTCTCCAAGTTAGGCTTCAACAGTACATGAACCGTGAACTTCCAGATATTCAAGCTGGATTTAGAAAAGGCAGAAGAACCAGAGATCAAATTGCCAACATCTGTCGGGTCATCAAAAAAGCAAGAAAGTTCCAGAAAAATATCTACTTCTGCTTTATTGAATATGCCTAAGCCTTTGACTGTGTGGATCACAACAAACTGTGGAAAATTCTTCGAGAGATGGGAATACCAGACCACCTGACCTGCCTCTTGAGAAACCTGTATGCAGGTCAGGAAGCAACAGTTAGAATTGGACGTGGAACAACAGACTGGTTCCAAAGAGGAAAAGGAGTACGTCAAGGCTGTATATTATCACCATGATTATTTAACTTATATGCAGAGTACATCATAAGAAATGCTGGGCTGGATGAAGCAAAAACTGGAATCAAGATTGCCAGGAGAAATATCAATAACCTCAGATATGCAGATGACACCACTCTTATGGCAGAAAGTGAGGAAGAACTAAAGAGCCTCTTGATGAAAGTGAAAGCGGAGACTGAAAAAGTTGGCTTAAAACTCAACATTCTGAAAACTAAGATCATGGCTTGTAGTTCCATCACTTCATGGCAAATAGATGGGGAAACAGTGGGAATAGTGACAGACTTTAATTTGGGGGCCTCCAAAATCACTGCAGATGATGACTGCAGCCATGAAATTAAAAGACACTTGCTCCTTGGAAGAAAAGCTATGACCAACCTAGACAGCGTATTAAAAAGCAGAGACATTACTTTGCCAACAAAGGTCTGTCTAGTCAAAGCTATGGTTTTTCCAGTAGTCATGTATGGATGTGAGAGTTGGACTATAAAGAAAGCTGAGCCCTGAAGAATTGATGCTTTTGAACTGTGGTGCTGAAGAAGACTCTTGAGTGTCCCTTGAACTGCAAGGAGATCCAACCAATACATCCTAAAGGAAATCAGTCCTGAATATTCGTTGGAATGACTGATGGTGAAGCTTAAACTCCATTACTTTGGCTACCTGATGCGAAGAACTGACTCTCTTGAAAAGACCCTGATGCTGGGAAAGATTGAAGGCAGGAGGAAAAGGGGTTGATAGAGGATGAGATGGTTGGATGGCATCACCGACTCAATGGACGTGAGTTTGAGTAAACGCTGGGAGTTGGTGATGGACAGGGAGTCCTGGCGTGCTGCTATCCATGGGGTTGCAAAGAGTTGGACACAACTGAGCAACTGAACTGATAACCAGAATCTTTAAATTTTTTTCAAAGTTAAGTAATATCAAAGAAATTTAAAAGTGAGCAATAAGTTTGGAAAAATGGTTCACTGTAGAAGATATGAATGGCGTATTATTTAAATGTTCTAATCTTACACATCTTTTGTTGTTTGCTTGTTTAATAAACAAGGGTTATCTGGGTGGGATGTTTTTGGCTCACTCTTGTTCTCTTTGTACCTTGATGAATTTTAACTTGTTTTTGAAATGTTAATTCTTACAGGTAAAACCCTAGTCAGTAAAAACTCTAATAAGGTGTGTGTGTGTGTGTCTGTGTGTGTCTAAAAGTAAACACATTTTTAATAGTTTTTTCTGGTTCTCCAAGAGTAGCAGTAGTGAAAATAAAAGGAAGCCGCAGACTGTCTTGGCAATCCTTTGTAGTAGCTTCGTCATTCTACACGGTCATGCTGATTAACTGACTTGTTCAGCCTGTTTGGACCAGAAGAAGATACGACTTTCCCAGTTGTATTCAAATCCATCAGGCATGAATACAGATTGGTGATTTGTTCTTCTTGTCTTGTCTTAAACATGAGCAACTGCCTGGTTTCTGCTTAGGCAAACGTGGTAGGTGGAATAATGGGCCCCTCAAGGATGTTCATGTCCTAATGCCTAAGCCTTGTGAATATATTACCTTCCATGGCAAAAGGGATTTGGCAGATGTGGTTATGTTGAGGATGTTGAGATAGGGAGACTTCCTGGATTAGTCACATGGGACCAGTGTCATCATAAGAGTCCTAGTAAGTAGAAGAGGAAGGAATAGCATCACTGTCAGTGTGGTACAGGCTGTGAGGGATTTGATCAGCCATTTCTAGCTTTGCAGGTGGGAGCAGGCAAGGAGCCAAGGAATGCAGGCAGCTTTAGAAGTTGAAAAAGGGAAGGAAATGAATCTCCCCTAGGGCATCCTGAAGGCTTTGACCCTGACTTTGATAACCATAAGCTTAAGGTAATTTTAAAGTTTTGGAAAATTTGTTAATAGTAGCAAGAGAAAACAAATGCAGTGTATCTATAGGACTGTTGTTTGTAAGTTCTAAAAGACAGGCATTTCTTTAAAAGTAGAAAAAAATCCTTTTTTTTTTTTTTTTTTTTTTTGAGTCTCACTGCCAGCCCTCCTAGACTCCCCAGTGGGCACATTTCTGACCCAGATCCTCCTAATCACTGTGAAATGATACTCAGCTCAAAAAGTAAGTACAGTGCATGTGCTAAGGACAAAGGCGTTGTGACACAACCCAGACGTTAGCAGTTCTCAGAATATGGGCCATGGACAGCCTGCATCAGAGTTCCTGGGGAGCAGGTTACTTCAGGCCTGGACCTTTACCCCTTTCCACTAGTTTTCTCCATGTCAAGTTTAGTGAGGTATAATTTGTATATAGCAAAATATACCCTTCTTAGGTTACAGCACTCTGAATTTTGAAAGGTTTGTATAATCAGGTAACCGCCAATACACTGAGGTTATTTCCATCACCCAGAATGTTTCACTTGGGTCCCTTTGTAATAAATTTCCTCTCTGTACCGCCTGTCTCTAGCAACCACTGACCTGATTTCCATTCCTGCAGGTTTTTTCGAGAATGTCATATCCATGGAATGACACACCATGTAGCCTTTTGAGTCTGATTTACTTTGTTTAACATAATCCTTTTGAGATTCATCCACGTTGTATGTATGTTCACATGTAAAGAAACCATACTTCTGTGTTACCCAAAATGGCCATAATTTTCTTTTTAAGTATTTCTTTGGCTGTGCTGATTTTTAGCTGTGGCGTGCAGGATCTCTAGTTGTGGCATGTGGGATCTAATTCCCTGACCAGGGATCAAACCCAAGTCTCCTGTATTAGGAGCCTGGAGTCTTAGCCACTGAACCACCAGGGAAGTCCTGGCCATAATTTCTTGATGTGTTTTGTCTCTTTTGGTATGATCTGAGAGGTGTCATAATCGTCCCCGGATGGTTAAGGGGTTGTCTTTTAGCCTGGTTGGCTGAGGGAGTCAGGTGGAGAGAAGGGTGTGGAGGTGCAGGTGGGTCCAGAGGACAGGTGCATGCAGAGAACACAGTTATAGGTTTATCTTTTTCAAGAATTGAAAGAGGGGGGAAGATCATGGTTGCCTAATCATGGCTCAGACAGCCAAGAATCTGCCTACAATGCAAGAGCACCCAGATTCGATCCCTGGGTCAGGAAGACCCCCTGAAGAAGGGAATGGTAACCCACTCCAGTACTCTTGCATGAAGAACTCCATGGACAGAGGAGCCTGGTGGGCTACAGTCCATGGGGTCACAAAGAGTCAGACACAACTGAGCGACTAACACACATAGAAAGAGGGAACAGTAGGGGATGTTTTGAGTTGTGGAGCAGGACTCATTGAGTATTGGTTAGTTATAAGATTCAATGGTCTGCAGCAAAAGGAGTGGTGACTACTTGATCTTTTATTGTCTGTGCAACTCCTTTTGGGCCACTGCTAAACTATTGTTGTTCAGTCGGTCAGGCGTGTCTGACTCTTTGTGACCCCATGGACTGCAGCACGCCAGGCTTCCCTGTCTTTCACCATCTCCCAGAGCTGGCTCAAACTCATGTCCATTGAGTCAGTGATATCATCCAACCATCTTGTCCTATGTCATTCCCTTCTCCTCCTGCCTTCGATTTTTTCCAGCATCAGGGTCTTTTCTAATGAGTTGGCTTTTTGCATCATGTGGCCAAAGTATTGGAGCTTCAATTTCAGCATCAGTCCTTCTAATGAATATTCAGTATTGATTTCTTTTAGGATTGACTGGTTTTACCTCCTTGCCATTCAAGAGACTCTCAAGAGTCTTCTCTAACACCACAGTTTAAGAGAATCAGTTCTTTGGCCTTCAGCCTTTTTTTTTTTTTAATTTTTTCTTTTTCTTTTTTTGCCTTCAGCCTTCTTTATGGTCCAACTTTGACATCCATACATGACTACTGGAAAAACCATAGCGTTGACTAGGCACACCTCTGTCAGCAAAGTAAGTCTCTGCTTTTTAATATGCTGTCTAGGTTGGTCATAGCTTTTCTTCCAAGGAGCAAGTGTCTTTTAATTTCATGGCTGCAGTCACCATCTGCAGTGATTTTGGAGCCCAAGAAAATAAAGTCCATCACTGTTTCCATTGTTTCCCCATCTATTTGCCCTGAAGTGATCGGACTGGATGCGATGATCTTCATTTTTTTGAATGCTGAGTTTTAAGCCAGCTTTTTCACTCTCCTCTTTCACTTTCATCAGGAGGCTCTTTAGTTCTTCCTCACTTTCTGCCATAAGGGTGGTGTCATCTGCATATCTGAGGTTATTGATATATCTCCTGGCAATCTTGATTCCAGCTTGTGCCTCATCCAGCCAGGAATTTCTCCTGATGTACTCTGCATATAAGTTAAATAAGCAGGGTGACAATATACAGCCTAGATATATTCCTTTCCCAGTTTTTAACCAATCTGTTATTCCATGGCCATTCTAACTATTGTTTCTTGACCTGCATACAGATTTCCCAGGAGGCAAATAAAGTGGTCTGGTATTCCTATCTCTTAGAATTTTCCACAGTTTGTTGTGGTCCACATAGGCAAAGGCTTTAGCGTAGTCAGTGAAGCAGAAGTAGATGTTTTTCTGGAACTCTCTTGCTTTTTCTGTGATCCAGTGGATGTTGGCAATTTGATCTCTGGTTCCTCTGCCTTTTCTAAAACCAGCTTGAACATCTGGAAGTTCATAGTTCATGTACTGTTGAAGCCTAACTTGGAGAATTTTGAGCATTACTTTGCTAGCATGTGAAATGAGTGCAATTGTTCAGTAGTTTGAACATTTCTTTTGCATTGCTCTTCTTTGGGTTTGGAATAAAAACTGACCTTTTCCAGTCCTGTGGCCACTGCTGGGTTTTCCAAATTTGCTGTCATAAAATTTGCTGTCATATTAAGTGCAGCACTTTTAACAGTATCATCTTTTAGGATTTGAAATAGCTCAGCTGGAATTCCATCACCTCCACTGGCTTTGTTCGTAGTGATGCTTCCTAAGGCCCACTTGACTTTGCACTCCAGGATGTCTGGTTCTAAGCAAGTGATCACACCAACGGGGTTATCTACATCATTAAGATCTTTTTTGTAGAGATCTGCTAAGGACTGCTAAATAGTCCTTCCTGAATGAAAGACTCTTACCTGGCCCTGGCTCCAAAACCCCCAAGGACATAAGGGAAGGCTCACAATCTTTTCCCCCCTCAAATGTCTTGAGCCCCTTTATTGGCAGGAATTGTGCTATGTACTGAATGAAATTGACTAGTTACAGTCTTTACCCTAAGAACTCTTACTGAGCCTCTCTGAGAACTCTGGCCTGGTATATACCAGAGCAGGTGGACAGCTGGAGGCCAGCACCTTATCGGCAGGATCACCCCGGTGTGGTGGAGCACGGGCCTAGCGAGGAGCATGTGCGCTGCAGTCAGTCCTCCAGTCCTTGGATATGGAGCCTCTGGATTTGTAACCCATGGCAACAGAGGGCTGACTGTACTCTTCACCTAAGGGGTTTGAGTGTCCTCAAATTTTACTACCCATGGGTTCCTCATGGATCCCACAGGATGAGTGTATATGATCACATGATCTGCCTTTAAATCCCAGGTCTGATGTTCTAGTTTAGTCAAATTGCTTCACCTTTCCAAACTGATGTCTTCTTCTCTAAGATAAGGAGGTATCTGGAAGTGGGGGAAAAAAGCTACTTAAAAGCTAGTTGCTCTTTGAGTTGAAAGCTAAACAGATGAATTATGGTCTTTTTTTGTTTGGTCAAGGTAAAGGGCTAATCTCAATGGGAGGGTTGGGTCCAGGGGGCTAAAATTGTTCTGCATAAAAAAGAAGTAAAATTTTTTCGTGGTTTTTTTTTTTTTTTAATATTTATTTTTATTTAATTATTTGGCTTGTCAGGTTGTGGCATGGGGGATCTAGTTAGCTGACCAAAGATGGAACCCAGGCCCCCTGCATTGAGAGTGCAGAGCCTTAGACACTGGACCGCCAGGGAAGTCCCAAATTTTAGCTTTTAGTTGGAGCTGGAAGAAACTTTTTTTTTAATTTTGTTTTTATTTTGCCTTTATTTGTGCAGGGGTGATGAAAGAAAGTGGGTCCTAGTATTACACTCTAAAGAGGCCCACTTTTCACAACACCCGGATGTTCATGTGTTTTAGACCATAGGGTAGAGCCAGCTGTGTCTACACTAGGGTGGAGTGGAATAGAGAGAGGGGAGGTGATGAGAATTAGGTTACAATCAAGACTTAGGATCAAAAAGTGACAAGGAATCATTACCAAGTTGTGAGCACTCACCTTAGAATCCTTGCAATTGTTAAGGAAAGTCATGGGCTTCACACAGTTATATGAGATACGATCTAAAACTTGCATCTGAATGTGAAAGATGGTACAACATAGGACCATGCACATGTCAGGGATAATATCTACGTAACAGGGTTGGGAGGTTTAAATGAAAATGTAGATAAAAGTACTTCATAAACTAAAGAGATACATCATCACCCCTAGGTAAAATAAATATCTTTCTCTGAAGGTTTTGTAAAAAGGAAGTCAGACTTAAATTCAACACTGATCACTAATATGAGAATAATTATCCAGGAGTTGTGAGCTCTATAATAGTTTTATTTATGAATTCAGTTCAAATGGATAGTAAACACAGTTTGGATGTTAAAGACAACAGTTTTTAAAAATGACTCGATATGACCCAAACATGTCATGTCAAGACTTGGGAATTTAGCCCACATTAGCAGTCATTCCCCATTTCTTTCTGACACCCCACCCCCGTTAGCCCGGGGCAACCAGTCATTTATCTTCTGTCTCTTGTAGACTTGACTTGCCTCTTCTGAACATTTCATATACATGAAATCATAGTATATGTGGTCTTTTATGACTGGCTTCTTTCATGGCATAAAATTATCAAGGGTCATAAATGTTGCATGCATCAGTATTTTATCCAACCATTTTTTGTTTTCTTGAAAAAAATGTTTAGTTAATTTTTTCTTTTTAAGAACCCTTTTAGATTCACAGCAAAATTGAACAGATAGTACAGAGAACGCCCATGTACCTTTCCCGCTCCTTCATTGCCAGCATCCCTCAGCACTGGGGTTATGGTTGAGGGAACCTACATTGACATCGTGATCACCCATGGCTTACTTTAGGGCTCACTCTCTTTTTACGTCCTTTGGGTTTTGGAAATGTATAACATCTTTCCACCTTTACGGTCTCATCGCCCTGAATCCCCTGTGTTCTCTCGTTCCTCCATGCCCCATTCCTACCCCTGACAACCACTGCTCTTTTTATTGTCTCCATAGTGTTACTTTTCCCAGAATGTCATTTACTTGGATTTATATAGTATGTGGCCTTTTTAGATTGTTTTTCTTCTACAGAGCTTTCTGACAAGTCTTCATGAGATGCTATAGATGACAAGGTATGTCAAAAAGATTAAATCACTAGCTTAATTCAGTTCTGAAATGGACAGGTTAAATTCCTGGATTGTCTACAGTTTCATTTACTTAGGAGCAGTCGTCTTTCGTGAGGTCATTACAGAAATGCTGGCGAACTCTTTCCATTAGCAGTTCTTGCATACAGTATGCACTTCTTGTGTTGTGGGACTCTTTTTTTTGTTGTTGTTCAGAATTCACCTTAGGGGTTTTCTCAGACTCGGCATTCTTAATCGATCGTGGTTTTTAGCTTTCTTTTTTCTTTCCAGGCTGGGTGGATGATGCAGTTTCACTTCTAGGTGTTAGGATTCTCTTTCACACTGGTTTGTCATGACCTTAAAATATTTAGTTTCTCCTTGGGTTCTTTTTTTTTTTTTTTTTTCTTTTCTTTCTTTTTTAATGTAGTACCCCAGTGGGCTAGAGATTTGTTTTACCAAATGAGTTTAAACCACCAGCAGCTGGGGAGTTCATAGCCCATGAGCATTGTCAAACTTAACCCAGTGTAAAAACCCACCAGTGGTCTTTTTATTGTCTTCCACTGGGTGGGTTTTGAGGTCTGGACGTGAAGGCTAGTTATGCTTCTGAATCAGCCTTGAGGTTGTGAGTTGCCTAAGGTGGCATAGGATACCAAAGACGGAGAAACGTTTGCTGCGACGATCAGAATCGTCTTAGTTTGTAATAGCCAGCCTCGTTGTCGCCTGGAGATTACTGACGAGGCCCAAGAGTCGCTCTGAGCTGTAACCACCCACAAAAACCACACGCATGGCATTTTACTCAAAACTCTACTTTAACCACTACTTTGTGATGCAAAACTGGCGGAATTTTGGGTACTTTCTGTAAAATCGAAATCTTTATGGGGGTTTTCCAACATTCTAGTTGATTGTGAACAAGTGATCAGTATAACGAAAGGAGAGCAGAGTTGGCCAATCAACACCGACTTCTGTGGTACAAAGGATGCCAGGCTGTGTGGAATATTTCACGTGGAGAAAGCCACCTTGTCTGAGAAAACAGATTCTCCTGTTGAAAAATGCAGTTAAATAAGAGGTATTGACATGAGATGGGTAGTTGTAAAAGATAGAGATTTTAGAAGCTTCTTATCTTTGCCACAAAGTTTTCACTCTTGACAAAGTAATCACCTTCAGTACTTTCTAGCGTGGAGATCCTCGTAGGTTTGAAAAGGAAATCCATTTGTATTGGACAAAATACAGTTCTGCATAAGGACTTCCTGTAAAGGAAGAACCATTATGGGAAACTGCTACTAATAAGATACTATAGCCCTTTTATGGAGGGAAAATGGTAGGTGTGAGAGCTCTCTCCTGTTTGGCCGAGTCAGGGGGCCTTCGTTTATTCTGGACTTAGGTCCTTGGCCAAGTTCCTTTACCACTCTAAGGCTCAATTTCTTACCTTTACAATGAAAATTTTCTTTTCATGGTTAATATTCTGTTGTATATATGGACCACAGCTTCTTTATCCATTCATCTATCAATGGACAGACGTCTAGATTGCCTTCATGTCCTGGATATTGAAAACAGTGCTGCTCTGAACATTGGGGTACATGTATCTTTTTGAACTATCGTTTTCTTTGGGTATATGCCCAGTAGTGGGATTGTTGGGTCATATGGTAGCTTTATTCCTAGATGTTTAAGGAACCTCCATACTGTTTTTCCATACTGGCTGTATCAATTTACACTTCCAATATTACTCTGCCATAAAAAAGGGATGCATTTGAGTCAGTTGTAGTGAGGTGGAAGAACCTAGAGCCTATGAGAGTGAGATAAGTCAGAAAGAGGAAAACACACACCATATATTAAAGCATATATACGGAACCTAAAAAAATAGTACTGATGAACTTATTTGCAGGGCAGGAAGAGAGACACAGACATAGAGAACAGACTTGTGGCCACAATAAGGGGATGAGCGGGTGGGACAAATCGAGAGAGTAGCCCTGACTTCACTACACTACCAAGTGTAAAATAGGAGCTGGGGGGGAGCTGCTGTTTGCACAGGAAGCTCAGCCCCGTGCTCTGTGATGGGAAGTGGGATGGGGTGTGGGAGGGAGGCTCAAGAGGAAGGGAATATATGCATTATAGCTGGTTTACATTGTCACACAGCAGAAATCAATACAACATTGTAAAGCAATTATTCTCCAATTAAAAATGCAAAGTTTCCCTCCTGCTCTGTGGCAGATAGGAACACACTGTCTCAAGAGCCTTCAGTAGGAGTCCTTTGTTATGACACCCTGTCTTGTGTAAACTTGTTTTATTGTCATATAAATTAAGCCTGCTATCAAGCACATTTTGTTTTTTGAAATCTGTGAAAACATTATTTTAGCAAAAACTTACTTGTGTAAGCACATACTTATTCTTCTTTCATAATTAATAGTCTTAAAAGACTAAATTTCCATCTGTGTAGCCCAGAAAGCTCTCATGATTAGCCTTAAGACAACTAGCAGAAACTTTCAGGCTGTCTCTCATTAGCACATTATCCAAACCAACCATGGGAGGAAGATAGAGAAATCAGTAACTGAGATTTTAATGTGATAATTCCTTAGTTTACCGTGAAGAACTTGGTAATTCCCCATTAGCACACAAGTAACACTGTGCTCAGGTTGCAAAGACAGTGTTGCTGGTTAGCTCCCACAAATAAAGTTTGCTTGCTTTATAATTTACGTTAGGAAATGTTTAAACAGGGTGAAAGAGCAGTTTTTACAAGCGCAAAATCAAGCAATTCATTTTCAGAAAGTAGAACCAAATGAAACCAACCGAAGAAAAACAGGTAGGTTGAATCATATTTTTTAAAATACAAAATAAAGAGTTGTATTTTGTATGTGTGTGTGAATAGAGTTACACAGTTCTAAGAACAGTTGTACAGGGTGGAATATCAAATAAAGCTTTCGGACTCAGAAGAATGGAAGCTTTATTTGTAGGAGGAAACAAGGTTTATCACTACAGAATTTTAGGGACATAAGTAGAAATGGGAAAGATAATATAAACATTAGAACAGTGGAATGGAGTTTCCCAGACCCTTTGACATAACAAATGGTTTCGTTAAGGAAACTGGCAAAATCTTGAAATCTCAGTTGGTGCTACAGCAAACTTTTAAAATTAAATGATCAGAGCCGAAAGCGCTATGCTGTACATTTGTTAGTCCAATAGCACTGATTCTTCACCTGAGTAACTTATTTTTTAATTGAAGGATAACGTGCTTTACAGAATTTTGTTTTCTGTCAAACCTCAGCATGAATCAGCCATAGGTACACATATATCCTCTCCCTTTTGAAACTTCCTCCCATCTCCCTCCCATCCCACCCCTCTAGACGTCACAGGGCCCCTGTTTAATTTCCCTTAGTCATCAGCAAATTCCCATTGGCTATTTTACATATGGCAATGTAAGTTTCCATGCTACTGAGTAACTTTAAAGGCGACTTGGACCTTGAAATACAAGTGTTGAAAAAGCGATGTCTGGAGAAAGGTGAAATCACAATTATACATCAAAGGCCACGGGAGCTATAATTTCAGATATTGTTTCAGTTGTACCAGCTTTGTGTTCACACCCAAACTCCAATCTACTGCATGTGGGGTGGAGAAGAATTCCATTTATTTTCTGCTGAAGCTGGCGAACCGAATGAAGATCTGTATCAAGTGACAGGAATCAAATGAAACATGACAAACCTGTAAAAGCCGCCACCTGAACATGTCAAAGCAGAACTTGGCGGTGAACGAGGTGGGACGGGGCTGGGAGAGAAACCACGCAGACTGCCTCGCCAGGCTGGGCAGCTCGGGAGGTCAGAGGGAGGGCCAAGGGGAGCAAGTCTCCGTCGGGCTGGGGCTCACGGGGCGGGCTTTGGCATGGCGTGTGGGTGGCTTGTTCACAGACACAAGTACGTGTCTATCTTGGGTTGACTTTATTATGGAAAAATCCTATGGAGATATGCTGTATTGACTGGAAAATGATTCACTTGTTTTTTAAGTTACCAAATTTATAACGCAGAAGCATTGGTTTTGAAGTTAGTCATTTAAGTGGAGTTTAATCCCAACCTAGCTTCTGACATTGGATGGTAATTATTCTTATTTAGCAAAGCACAGAGAAAATCAGCGTTACAAGAGCAACCAGGGCAGGCAGTGCTCTAAGGGGGGGACGCCTTTCTCTGCCTTTGGATGAGTTAGATTTGTCAAACATTTCCAGCTGTTACAAAGGCCTCTGACCACTGAAGGAAAGCTGACTTCGCTGCTCAGATGACAAGTTCCAGGTCCCCCAGAGAAAGTGCAGGAGTGGGAGCCTGAACCAGCTTCTGGACTCAACCACGTGTGCCCACGTTACCCGTGACAGTCTGATTGGCCATCACCCGTCGAGAAGAACCAATGGCCACTGGACTGAACACTCCCCTGTATTTGTTCAGGAGCTCTCAGTTCTCATTCCTCAGGGAAGCACTTTCAGAATCAACCTGGTAAGTAAGCCGTTTATACTTTTAAGTTGGTCCTAAAGAAAATATATAATTGGAATAGCTGTGATGACGTACAGAAACGTCTAAATGAAAGCTATCACTCAGTCACAGTATTTTACTCTGCATCATTTATTAAATATTTTTATATATGCATTTACAAACTTTACTCATTTCAGAACTCAGCTTTCAATACATTTTTAAACGTCTTTTGGTAGAGAGAGTCTCTTGTAAAATGAGATCCATGTACAAAACTAGGCAACAGATATAAAAGTTTCCTCTCATACTTTTCATCCATCAAGCAAAGAAATCATGTGACAAAGAAAAAAAACTCAAATGTGGCTCGTTCACAAGAATAACATGTCAGTGTTCAAACTATGAGTTCTAATGGGATAGATCATATTTCATCTCTATCAGGATGACTATAGTTTAATACTTCTTAGCTACTGTAGCATGTTGGTTCTGATGAAGAAAAAAAAATCAACTGTTTGGACTAGATCATCTAGAGACCATCAATTATTCATTTCTTTATGAAGTGACACCAAAATTCACCTTGGAGATGACATTGATGGGCTAGCAGTATGCATTTACCTCAAACGTGGCTTAGAAATGTCCCTTTAAAAAATTCATTAACTTGGCAAACTAAAGTCTGAGCCTCTACTTTAGCGCTCTTACTTAAAAGACATAGTTTAAATGATCAATTCAGAAGCCTAAAAGTATCTTTGAGACTAAAGTTGCTTTTCTTAAAATGAATGCTGACCTGACAGTCGAGGCTCGGAGCACGGTCACCAGGAGACAGAGGCACTGGTGCCGCTAGCAACGAGAACTGCTATCACCACCGGGTGGGTCATTGTGCGGCGCAAAACGCCTGGGGGCCCGAAACTCACTAGTAATCTGGTTTTGGCAGCAGCATCATTTAACCATTTGTTACATACTATTCACACACCAGCTTTAAAGATGTGCACTCCCCTTAGGATACACAGGAGTTACAAATTTATGGTGATTGCATAATTGGTATTGCACAGTTTTATAAAAAACATAAATACTGGTTATTCTAGATTTAAATACAAAATACATGTCATATACTTTTAAATCTATAATGTGGTTCAAGTGCAAGTCAGGTGCTTTCTTTAGTCCTTCCCAAAAAGGCATTTTAAATACTTTTTTGGCACAAATGAAATTTCACCCTGCCAACAATTCTAATTACAATACATATATCCAAACCTGGAGAGTAGCAATCATATACATACAGTATAAAACTGAGTATTTACAAATATACTAAGCATAAATGTAACCTCTGTGGGTGAATCAGAACTAATTTAGCAAGACCCACACTAAAAATAATTTAAAAAGGTAAATACGATGCCTTTAGTTCATTTGCTTATGCTGGTTGCTGTGGGTTGACATTCATGTGAGGAGGATGTCCTAGAAGACCAATTCTTTGTTTCTGCTTCCTTTGTTCTGTCATCTGGAAAGTTAAAAAGTTTCATCATTAGACCCAGACACTTCCTGTGCGTCAAATCGTATACTCAACCATAGACTTACCTCTGTGGTTATGGTTTATACTGAAACCCACTTTCTACAAATAGCATACCGTTAGTATATCAAACACACAGCTTCAAAAAGGACATCTACCTGGGCAAAGTGGGGAATTCTGTGCCCTCGTCATGCAACGTGACATTCAGAAATTCTGCTTGCTACTTGTTTCACAAAGGAACAAAAAGCAGTTAAAGCACAAGATTCTTGTTTCCCAAATCTACGTCCAAAGCATAGCTTTGTATGAGAGATACAACATGCTAAGCACTCAAGAAACTGTCTAATGTGTTTAGAACTCTAGGTTTGAGACAGATTGAGTCCATTATCTTCAGGGTGTCTCAGTTATTCTCCAATGGTTCTTGGATAGTTTTGAGAGAAAAAAGAAATCACATAGCGTTTCTAGGGAGATGAGAATGTCCTTAACACCTCAGGTCCAGGGCGACTGAATAACATAAATCATGGCCTGGCACGCAGTGGTGACCAGTCCTCACCCCCTACGCACACCAAGGCCAGGAAAGACCATTTCTTAAGGCTGCTCAAATGAAACCGTGTTTTCAAAACTGCAAACAAGAAGTTGGGACCTTTTATTTGGCTGCTGAACTAAACCAGTTCTCATATTGACAGGTATCTGGCTCAGTTCTGCCTATTTCAGGGCATAATTAACTCCCTGTATTTAGATTTTTCTTAACCCAGTTATCCCAACTCTGGATTTGATGCTGGGCATTTAGGTCAATTAAGGTAAAAAAGCTATATGAAATATCGGATAAAATTGTTATCTCTAAGTGGTTTTAGATCCTGCTTCTAGATTTTTGGCTTCCTAAAGTCAGAGAGGAATTAGGGTTTAGCAGTATTAGTATAGAGAATGTGGGCACTGGAATCAGACCTATTTCCATAAAGTTTTATGTTGTTGTAACTTTTCAAAGTCTGTTTCTTCATTCATATAAAATGAGGGTAATAATTCCGACCTCATAGAGAGGATGTATGTAAATTTTCTAATAGTGTCTGTCACATTGTAGATGCTTCTATCTGTTTTCACCTGGACTAATTTTTGGTACAAAATACCCTGAGAGAAAGTAAAATGAGAATATGTTACCTCAGTTCAATTTTATAGTAGTTATTTTGCCTTATTTGAAACAGCAGTTTTCCTTTCATATCAAAATACTATGTTGAGACTCCTATGAAATGCCTTCAGTTGTATTTTAGGAGAGAAGATTTACAAGGAGTATTTTCAAAAGGTAACTTTTTACAAAGCCTCTTATGAAGAGTTGAATTAGGGGTATTCTGCTAGCCTTGAAAGTTTCCTTAGATGAGTGACCAATCTTTAAAGGAGGTGTCACAATCCTCTACTATACTTCACAGATTCAGCTGCAGGAGAGCCTTCTGTGACTCATGGAATAAACTGACAACTAAATGGTGATGCAGTCAGTTATCTCACTGCCCAATACTTCACATACTCAGCCCAGACTTTCACCCCCAAACTAGTCCCTTGGCAGGTAGCCTTGAGAAGGACTCCAACAGAACTCACAAAATTTAATAATCTCCGCATTTTCATGATTTAGGAATCTTGGTGGGCTCAACTCGTACTGATGGGTACTCAAAGCTTCCATTTAAAGATGCTGAGATTTTTCCACGGTTGAAGTTGGCCACTGAAGTTTTTCCTGAAATTTTTCTATAAATTTCTACTTACATTTGAGATGATCTTCTCTATGTTACTGTAGCCTCATGCCTGTGTGTCTAATCAGCTTCCTGTGACTTTTCAATCTATTGGCTATAGGTATCACCTGATATCTTCTATATATCTTCTATAGGTATCACCTGATAACTCAGACGTGGTCTGACTCTAATTCTCCAGGTTTGTCTTCCTAAAATAACGATCACATCACTGTCCCTCAGTCCCTGACCTTGAAGCTCCCTATCGAGGTGAGTGGCCAAAACCTTTGTTCAAGCAGAGGTTGTACCTGGTATTTTCAAGAACCTAGCACATACTTTCCTGGGGCTTCTTCCTTGGTGGTTCAGACAGTAAAGAATTCATCTGCAATGCAGGAGACCGAGGTTTCATCCCTGGGTGGGAAAGATCCCCTGGAGAAGGAAATGGCAACCCACTCCAGTACTCTTGCCTGGAGAATCCCAGAGGAGCCTGACGGGCCACAGTTGGGCGGGGCGGGGGGGCAAGAGTCAGACCTGACGGAGCGACTAACACTTTCACTTTCAGCACATACTTAATTTTGCTTCCTATTTCCCTAGAATAATAGCTCTTAAACTTTGGCATGTGCCAGAAGCACCCCGAAGGCTTGTTACAACACAGATCAAAGGGCCCACAGAGTTTCCACTGAGGAGGCTCAGGGTAAGGTCGGTGAATCTGCATTGCCAGCAGGTTCCAAAGAACGTTGTGGATCTAGGACCACACTGCTGCTCTAGAAGAGCATTTCTCTGTCTCAGAAATAGGCCAAGATCCTTAGAAAAGTTACATTTTTGTATACTGGAATACTTAAAAAGTACTTTGGGTATATTTTCTCAAAATGAGATCTCAGGGATGATTCTCTGCAGTTGAGCACATGGTCGGCACACAAATCTGACTGCCCGAATTCTGTTTTCATCAACCGTGGCCTTGTAGACAGAATGGCGTCATCTAAGTGAGTAATCAGTGTTAAAGTACCAGGGGCAGCTGCTTAAGTATTTGGCCCTTTGGACACGATCCTCATCCAGTGATAATTATATGGGAACAGTAACGAAAGAAAACCAAGTAGTTCATACACTTGAATATTTTTTTTCAAAGTATTCAAGTACATGAAAATGTAACTCTCCTGTTGATCTTGGCCTATTTCTGAGATAGTCAGTGAAACAGACCCCACCCTGGGACTGAATTTGGCCTATAGGAAACCAAGTTCAACACTGCTGACCAGGTAAGTTTTCCCTGGTCCCTTGGTATACATTTTCACATAATTCCTGGCCTTATTAGCTCAATTCAACCTACTTACCTGTCTGTCTACATAGATTCACATACACTATATATATCTCATTTAAGGCATCATGATTATCTGTTACTATTACCCATATCAAAACAAAGTCTATCCTTAGCACATTCTCTGGACGTTTGAAACAAACCTGACTAGATAAAAATATCCATCAGATTGAGCTCTAAGGCAACAACTCAACATTTTAATACTGAAAAATCTATTTTGATTAGTGCAAAATGTCCCATTTGTAGTAGATACATTGAAAAACCCTCAAAATCCACATTTTGCTAAAGATGAACATTTGAAGCAATGTTCTTCTTCATAAACTATATAGAGACTAGCTTGAATTTCTGTATGTCTTCTTTTTGACTCAGTCTAAACAGAAAGCAAATGATATGGTAGCTTTACAGGTCAGAAGCAACCAAATGTCTAAAAGATTTTTCGTCAAAATAGTGTCGACTGCAAATGGGCAAAATCTGCTCTACCAGTGTAAAGGATTAAGGGCTGGCACTGCAGAGAAAGTTCATCCACAGCACACAAAAGCTGCAGCCTGCCTTCCTGTCACAGTAAGGCCGTGGCTACTCAGATTCTAAGCAGCCTGGAAACTCCAGTCACCACAACTGATCTTTCAGTTCAGTTCAGTTGCTCAGTTGTGGCCAACTCTTTGCGACCCCATGGACTGCAGCACGCCATGCCTCCATGTCCATTACCAACTCCCAGATTCCACCCAAACTCATGTCCATCGAGTCAGTGATGCCATCCAACCATCTCATCCTCTGTCGTCCCCTTCTCCTCCTGCCCCCAATCTTTCCCAGCATCAGGGTCTTTTCAAATAAGTCAGCTCTTAGCATCAGGTGGCCAAAGTATTGGAGTTTCAACATTACTCAACATCAGTCCTTCCAATGAACACCCAGGACTTATCTCCTTAAGGATGGACTGGTTGGATCTCCTTGCAGTCCAAGGGACTCTCAAGAGTCTCCTCCAACACCACAGTTCAAAAGCATCAACTCTTCGGTGCTCAGCTTTCTTTATATTCCAACTCACATCCATACATGACTACTGTAAAAACCATAGCCTTGACTAGATGGACCTTTGTTGACAAAGTAATGTCTGCTTTTTAATATGCTCTCTAGGTTGGTCATAACTTTCCTTCCAAGGAGTAAGAGTCTTTTAATTTCATGGCTGCAGTCATCATCTGCAGTGATTTTGGAGCCCCCCAAAATAAAGTCTGCCACTGTTTCCCCATCTATTTGCCAAGAAGTGATGGGACCAGTTGCCATGATCTTAGTTTTCTGCATATTGAATTTTAAGCTAACTTTTTCACTCTCTCCTTTCACTTTCATCAAGAGGCTCTTTAGTTCTTCCTCATTTTCTGCCATAGGGTGGTGTCACCTGCATATCTGAGGTTATTGATATTTCTCCCGGCAATCTTGATTCCAGCTTGTGCTTCTTCCAGCCCAGCGTTTCTCATGATATACTTTGCATATAAGTTAAATAAGCAGGGTGAAAATATACAGCCTTGACGTACTCCTTTCCCGATTTGGAACCAGTCTGTTGTTCCATGGCCGTTCTAACTGTTGATTCTTGACTTGCATACAGGTTTCCTGGGAGACAGGTCAGGTGGTCTGGTATTCCCATCTCTAAGAATTTTCCACAGTTTGTCCTGGTCCACATAGTCAAAGGCTTTGGTATAGTCAATAAAGCAGAAGTAGTGTTTTTCTGGAACTTTTGCTTTTTTGATGATCCAGAGGATGTTGGCAGTTTGATCTCTGGTTCCTCTGCCTTTTCTAAAAGCAGCTTGAACATCTGGAAGTTCACGGTTCATGAAGCCTCACTGGGAGAATTTTGAGCATTACTTTACTAGTGTGTGAGATGAGTGCAATTGTGTGGTAGTTTGAGCATTCTTTGGCATTGCCTTTCTTAGGGACTGGAATGAAAATGGACCTTTTCCAGTCCTGTGGCCACTGTCGAGCTTTCCAAATTTGCTGACATATTGAGTGCAGCACTTTCATAGCATCCTCTTTTAGGATTTGAAATAGCTCAACTGGAATTCCATCACCTTCACTGACTTTGATCTAACTGATCTTCACAGTCCTATAAAATCAGTCATGTTCCTAAGAACAAGCCTAAAATACTGAAAAGAACAGCTGAAGCCTCTCTCAAAGGCAGGTATACTGACTCACTATAAACACACAGCTAGTCACCTTCTTGGTCCCCAGTGTAGTGGTCCTCTCGAGTTCCCCTGACAGACCGACTCTCACGCTCCTGCACGACCATCTCTGAGAGGTTTCCGCGGCAGTGACTCAGATCCTCTCCCTCAGCTCAGGCAGAATGAAGTGCTGCCTTTTTCTTTACTGCCAGAGCAAACTTTCAAATCTCCGTTACGTACTTACCATGTTGAATTCTAATTTGTTTACCTCTTTGTCTCCCACTCCAGACTCCTGGTTCCTTGAAGGAGGAGAAGAGGCCTAGCTCACCTTTGTAACCCCAGTCCCTGGGGCTGCATAGCTGGCGGACAGGTGCTTAGTACACGCTGGCCGGAAGAACAAGTGGAAGGGCCCCAGCACACGCCTTTGCTGGGCGCCAGGCACTTTCATGCCGTTGCCCATGCTGACTCCCCTCCCAGGCTGGCCCCTGCTGCATCCCCTCGTTAGCTCAGAGGTCACCTCCTCGTCAGGCTCCTCCTCGTCAGGCTGTCGGAGCTCAACTCCTCTGACGCCCCAGGCCCCGCGCGGGGCTGCCTGCCTGCTTCTCGTGGGCCCCGTGAGACGGGCTGCATTCTGGCGGGCAGGCCCCAGTCCTTTTCCTGCTGTATCCTGTTGTTAGAGGTCTGCTGCTTTCTGCACAGATCCCAGTATCCTAGAGGGCCTCTTCTGTCATTCCAACACAGGCTAAGGAACACAGACCTTCAGGTAAGGTTTACTATCCCATTTTCCAACTGTGAGGAATTATTCTAATCATGTTATCCCTTCCTTCTTTATGTAGTTAACAAGATAACAACCCTCTTGCGTGAAAAACGCCAAACAATGTACCATGTTAATATGATAATAATTTCAAGCACAACTAGTATTCCTAACAACTACTAGATTGGCCAGAAAGTTCTTTTGGGTTTTTCCATAACATTTTAGAATCACATTTGTATTCAGAATCTCTCGGGAGGGGAAACTTGAAGATGAGCAGCATCATGAACTCACACTTAGAATAGCAATTTTAGTTAACTGTTTTTGACAGTAATAGAAAAGCCACTAAGCGGATTTTTACTAGTATCCTTGATAAGAACTTCTTCTCAAACTGGTATTTGAAGAAAACCAGCACCAGAGAGGTCAGTAACAATAAAGATTAAAGCCAAAGACATTCAACTATCTTTGCTCAATTATGCTGTTTTTTTGGACCAGAAGATCTGAAAAAAATATCTAAGTGATGAAGCAATTTTTATATTTTCCAGCATTGTTACTACTGAATGGTATTCTTTCATAGCTGGTTTAAAAAATATCACAGAGTTTCTCGTTCATTAATCATTTGTGGGCTTTTTATTTTTTAATTCAAAACTTTTTTCCCTTTGGAGAGCAAGAATTCTCACAATTACCATTTAAGAACCAGCAGTTCTTTGCCTATCTGCACGACTTTTTATGCAGAAAAGGTTAAGAAATCTTGAGGATTGTTACACACCACATTAACAAAATGTGAATCTTTTCAACAAGTTGATTCTCCAAAAAATGCTTTAAAGCTTTGCTACAAAGTCAAAAGAAACTATTGACTAATTCCTTCTGAAAGAACCAAGTTTCCCCTAGTAAAAGCAGCAATGCTGAGTTTTTCCTGTAATTCTGGACACCTTAAAACCTAAGCAGATCAATCCTGGTAAAGGTACTTTAGAATAAGTTACTGGTTTCCTCCTATTTCTTTTCAGCCTATAACATCTTCTAGGAAAAAGTGGTTCAATTTCAAAGTCATTCATAAGGGTAAGGGTTTCTGAAGGGTGGTTCCAACGGCTCACTTTAAAACAAAAATGTAAAAAGAGCTGAAACCAAGCAGTTTAAACCACACTGGTTTTGATGTCACTTAATGAATCTTAGTTCATACTTAATCATAGTTTTATATAGGTTGTTCAAGCCAAAATTCTGGCTTCATAGAAACAATCCTGATGCCAAGTCTCTATTGTGATCAGTTATGTAACATGGCAATGAATGTATCCTTCATAATGTTTAAGTATTGATACATGATGTGACTCCTGAAACTCTAACTTTTAAAAGAGTAAGAATTGAAACAGTCAACCATGAAAGGCAAACAGGGTACAGTGAGGAAACAAAACAGGGGAAACAGGCCTAGCCTGCAAGACCAGGAGCTCCTGCCTGCTGTGTATCTGAGTATCCTCAACAAACAAAAGGATGGAACTGGGTCCGATGCCACCTGGGGTCTTGGGTACCTCATACACCTATGATTCTGGGTGAGTTCCTCGGCTACACTCACTCCTTAGGCCAAGTTCACTGCTTTGCGAAGTGTCCATCACCGAAGCAGCTTGGGAACTACCCTCAGGGAGCAATTCAACACCCCGGATTCTTAGTGTTGAGAGGACAGGCTGGGCCTACTTGCATGGCATTGACTACCACAGACTACCCAATAATAGCTTCAGGCGTGCTTACAGATGGCACTGTATAGAGAGCTAATTGCTTCCTTTATTTAGGTCTGTATTAGATCAACTTCTCTTACGAGTTTTTGGCACCTAATTTAAAGTACCTGATTTAATGGCGATTCTTATAGCCACAGCTCTAAGGGAGAGGGAGGGCGCTCAAGCATTGCTCCATGCGTTAAAGAGCTCGCCTCACTCGGGTGGGGGGCGGGTAACACAAGCAGCCTCAGGAGAGGGACTCGTGCATCAAGGCAGTCCTGGGGACCAGTGTTTCACAGCAGGGTTAAAGACTCAATAAAACAATAAGCAAAGGAAACTAGTTATATCTCTTTAAGTTTTACTTATGCAGTTTGTTAGTCATTTTAGGGGGCTACCCAGCTCAGCACCAGAGATAGCCTTCATAAATAAGGCTTTCTCCTCTCATTAGTCTTTTTATTTGCACCTTAATACAAGTGAAAGAAACTAATTTGAGGCCAGATACTATCTTGAGGTTCAGTTTGGAATAATTTAGTTGGCAAAGAAACATAATGCAAAGTAGAACTGCTTAAAGTGCCATGGAAACCACCTCCAAGAAGAGTCGACTCTAGGCAGAGTCTTCACTAGTTATTATGTTCCCCAGAGAAATCAAGCAGCTGTGGGTCTACCTTACCACTTACCTCCGGGCCAGCCTGGCCTGGTAACTACTGCTCTATAAAATGTATAATCTCGTATATGAAACTGATTAAAAAGCTTTCAGCACGGTGTGCAGGGGGATCCCAATCAATGTGGCTGAGCGCAGGCTGGCCCAGCACGGAGGTCATCACCTGGTGACTGTGCTTGTTTTAAGGGGGCTAGGAGGGGATAAAAAGGATGCCGCCTTCCCCCGGCTTAGTTACAGGGGCAAGGTGTTATCTTAGGGACAGGGAGCAGGACGCAGCAGCACTGTGAGGACGGCTAAGCTCGGTGACGGCAGGGGCGCGTTCAGAGTGCTTACTCTCCCACCCCAGCACCTGCCTCACTGCCTGGACGATGGCAGCCAGTCAGCGAGGAGGGGGCTCTTCCTGGACTAGGGTTTATGCCCTGGATGCTGAATGTAAGTACCTGGGGGGAGGAGTTGATAGTTCTGAGGGCTGGAAAGAAAAGCCAGAAACAGCTTGTCATCATCTGTCAGTGAAGAAGACAGGGCAGTTTTATACAGTGCGTTTTTCTGGACAGCGCTTCACTGAAGTAGTTTGCATTTTCTCATTTTCTGGTTTTGTTTTTCACATTAAAACCTCGTCCTGAGCAGCAATGAAAGTGGTATCCTGGGCTTATCCTGTCAAAGGGGCAGTGAGGGGGAAACGGAGAGGAAACTGATGGACTGAATGGGCTTATCACCCATTTCCTTTTTTGTCCAGATGATAAACTTCAGCATTGTAACATGAGCATTGCTGTTTTCCTTTTTTTTATTTTCCTCCCTCACCAAATTTGGTGTGTATTGTAGTGGTGTGTGTATGTGTGTAGGCAGGTAGGGTTCTTTTCTTTACCTGATCCTTTAATTCTGACAGCTGTCCAGAGAGGTTGGTGACAAGCTTCATGGTGGACTCCAGTTTCTCCTGCAGGTTCCTCAGCTCATTCTGTTCTCCTTCTGAATCGCTGCTGACCAGGGACATGGCTCTCATCCTCGGGAACCAGTCTAGGTTTCTTTCCTAGAACCCAGATGGAAAAAAGAGGGCGTCACTTCTACCAGCGGAGACCACAGAGGCACTCCTCCCATGCCATCTGGACTTGGCAGCATCATTCATCAGGCTGTCTCTGCCTGCTACAGAACTAACGTACTGCACTGTGTATTTGAAAAAACAAAAACGAAACCATTCAGTAAATATCTTTGTAATTTTGAGTATAAGGAAACTCTCTTAATTCCTAGAAGAAATCACTGTAAAATTACACATGGGTCAAAGTGGGTTGCCAAACAAAGTTTCTCAACTCTGAATACTAACACTGCCATTCCATCTGTGATCTCTGCAAATTACAGAGCTAATGAGATCTGAGTCTTAAAACTGTGGTCCCGTACACACAATACAACTTACCATTTTAATTACTTTGAGGTGTACAGTTCAGTGGCATTAAGAACATTCACTCTCCTGTGCGACCATCACCATCAGCCACCCTCAGGGATCCTTTACATCTTCCCCAACTTAAACTCCAAAATCATTTGCAAACAAACACTCTAGAAGTAAGTGAATTTTAAGATCCCGAGTGTTGTGGGATTTACCAGCTATGTGTATGGGTGTGTTCTTGGTAGACAACTGTCAGGAGGCTGCAAACGGAGAGTAGGTTCAGTTGCCCTCTTTGTGAACATACGAACACCACCCTTCACTCTTGCTTCCTGCTCCTCCATGCCTGAAATGGCTGGCCTGTGTTGTTGGTTGGTGTAAGAAAGACCCATTCAGTCTCCTCCCCTCACCACCTCCACCGTTTCTTTTTTCTTCATTTACCACATTTTATTTCTATCCATGCTCTTGAGGTTATTCACCTCTATCATGTCTGTATGATGGAAACACTGTAATAGGGTCCTATCGCATAACTCTTTACAACTCTGCTTTCAGTAACATCACACTGGTCACTTGAAATGGCCATGGTGTTAGTATTCAAAGTGGCAAACACGACAAATCAGTTCCCCCTCTTTTCCCAAACATTTACCAGCACAAAATTGGTCCCTTAGTCTAAGTGATATTTTCGTCCCTTTGTCAATATTACCTGAAGGGTAGGCCAGGTAGATTCAACGGTTAGTGACTGCAATCAAATTGCAAACTTGAAAGAGAAACAGATATCCCTTTTAATGCTCCTGTATCTGAAGAGAACTGGACTTTTAGGACTAAAACACATATATACTCTGAAGAAAGCAAAAGGATACTGTTAGGGGTTACATGAAATTTGTGATGATGAACATGTGTTCAGCTCAACTATATGAGCAGCTTAGAATTCATAACAAGTACTTCAAGAATATCGGTTGTGCATTGACACATCAAGGAAAAGATTTATATTTGTTATTTTAATGTGACAAAGACATTATTGCAAATAAGTCAGAGGTCCACCCTTTCTTTTAATACCTGTTGCTCATACCTGCAGTGGAGAAAGAAATGGCAACCCACTCCAGTGTTCTTGCCTGGAGAATCCCAGGGACGGGGGAGCCTGGTGGGCTGCCGTCTATGGGGTCGCACAGAGTCGGACACGACTGAAGCGACTTAGCAGCAGCTAAGTATAAACACCATTTCTCACTGCAGTTTAACAGAATGGACAAGACTCTTCCTCCCACCTCACTTCTTCCTGCCCACATCTGCTTTTCTCCCATTTATCCTAAAAAGTACACTTTATAGATGAGCTGTACGGAAAGGTAGGAGTGAACCACAGAAAAGCTTCATCAGCAGAGGCAAGTGGAGGAAAACCTGCTCCTCCCACATGCACACGCTATCACATTTCATCTGGGCCATTCCGATCTCATTGGAATAAATTCTAATAAGCGTTCTAACACATGGCATGACCACCCCACCCCCACCCACCCAACACACATGCAGAATTTGCTATTGGTGCTTTGCGTACACCAGAGGTCAGCAGAATCTTTCTGGGTAGTATTTTCTGATAGGATCTTTCGCTTTCTGGACCACACGGACTCTGTCACAATGAATCCGCCATGTAGCCCCCAAACAGCCGTAGACAGTGCACAAACGAACGGGGTGGCTGTTTCCCAAAAAAACTTCACAAATGCTGGCGGAAGGCCCACTTTGTCCCACAGGCCGGAGTTTGCCAACCTGTCATACACAACACAAGGCATCAACACACTCAAAATCAAGAACAAGATCCCACAAGACGTGTCTAAATATTAAAAAGCAAGACAACCGCGTCTTGACCTAATGTGATCTAGCAATACAGAAACCAAACAAGAACCAGTCGGCAGCATCACAAAGAAGGCACCGCAGCGGCACAAGCTGTCCCATCTACTTTAAAGCGTTTGTGTAAGACGTGGGGAGTCTCCAGCCTGCCCGCATCCTGAGCCCAGGAACCACCTCAGTACCGGGACTAAACACAGCAGACCCTTGATAAACACTTGTGGATGCAAGGAATGGTAAACGCACTGTTTGCTGGGCGGCCTGGTAACTAAGCTTACACGGGGAATCTCAGGTGTCTAGAATGCCTGTGGGAGGAGGAATGTGACACTGTCCCCCTGCCCGTGCCGCACGCCGTGAGCGACACTCCCTTCACACGTGCCCTGACAGGAGCCTCCATGCGTTCTCGTCAGCTTCCCTCCACAGACAGAGCCGTAGGCAAAAGAGCATTTGACAAATATATTTCACTTTGAGGATGACCAGCCTAGAACGCTGGACTGTTGCCATGGCTGCAATCGGTTCTCTGCTGTGTGTCTACAGCGAAGAAGAGGAGAGCAGACATCTGGAAATGTTTAAGCGCAGTAGCGATGCTGAAACGCATATGGTCAGCCGTCACTGACGACACTCACCACCCCGAGTCGTCATCACGCCTTCCCCCTCTGTCCCTCTCCAGGGGGAACGGCCTGGCTGATCAGGAGAGGACACATGGAGGGGACGGGTGTCTGGGGGTCACTGATGCTCACAGGCAGCTCAAGCCCCGGGACAGGAGAGATGGGTGGGCCAGGCTGGCGACCACGAGCACAGCTGCAGGAGGCCAGCCACGCCCCTGAGGCGGGACGTCCACGGGGACGGCTACACGTCTGCACGCTGACTCCCGAGGAAGCGAGGGGAAGAGGGAAGCCCCGAAGTCCCCCTGAAGCCGTCAGACTTACCATCCACGGGGATACCACAGACACCCTGTCTGTCCCAAGGTGGCAGCGCAGAACCCAGCCCCAGAAGAGAGGGTGACCGGTAGAGGGCAGGGAAGAAGGAAATCCCTGTATTTCATAGGAGACCCTGAGAATGACCTGGTGTTTATACACTGTGAGCTGCTATTGCTGAGTATATCTGGAAGCAATATTTGCTAGTTCTTTGGATTCAACTCAAAAGCATAAGCACTCTCGGAAGAAAACAGTTTAAGAAATACAACTGCTTCATACTGCTTCTTTACATACTTGGTGCTGGCGACCCAGCAGCGAGGCCTCTGCACTTGGTCCCTGCCTGCTGGACCTCGAGAAGGTGGTCATGGCTTTGAAACCCAAGTATGAACCAGGGTTCCACCCATCAGAGTGCCTGCAGTTTAGTTAAGGAAAGTGGATGTTTCTGTTAAAAAGCAGAAGTGAAGAAAGCAGCCAGGCTGTGTCAAGGGAGTGAGAGTCAGGTCAACGGTCGGACGTGACTGCGGGGGCTGTGAGTGGCTGGTGTCCTCTTCCTGGCAGGCCTGGGTCTCGGGGAAGGTTTGCACTTGGCCACACGAGGGGTCAGCGTGAGGGCTACTGAGCAGGCGGAAACCAGAGTGGTCCGAGCCGGGGAAGAGAGCAGATGGACTGTGGTGGGCCCGCGTGCGATGGTGGCCGGACAGCTGGACCGGTAAGGCAGGGAGGGAGCAGGGCCTGCAGGGGTGAGGAGGGGCAGAGTGACCTGGAGCCCCGCCTGGTGAGGCGCCGGGGCGAGGCTGAGCACAGTCACCGCTGCCTGACGCGCAGAGGAACCTGCAGCTGTTGAAAACGGCCAGAGGGTGCATCTCAAACCTGGCTCTCAGGTCTTTCATATGTGCAGTGGCTTAGCGAGTCCTCCACAAAAACAAAACAGCTTTCCAAACAAAATCCACATTAAACAGGCCTTCAAAGAATACAGAAAATCAGTGCAAAGTCTGCACGTACCTTAAAGAACAGTTTCTTATTCTAAAGAGCAAGTGACCAAACAACTATAGAGGGGAAAGAGACTTTGTTCACAGTGGATTCCTGCCTTCTTCTGTGGGGTGTGTGATGTGATCCCGTGACTCCTAAGCAATGGTTTCAGAAAGGCCTCTGACAAATGCAAAATACACAGACCCCATCCAACAACTGATTACTGAACAGACCACTGATAACTTCTGTGCCCGGCACAGGGCTGAGTGCTGAGGGTCTAGAGGTAAGACGGCAAGGCCCGTCTATTCCCCAGGGGCAGGAGTGCCAGGAATGGGGCTGCAGGGCATGGCGCTGCCCTTCCGTGGGGCTCACTGCAGTCTCAGCTCCCAGCGCTCGGCGCCCAGTGAGTGTCTGCCGGAACGGTGAACGGGCTCCCCTGGCCCTCAGGCGGCCGCTACTGGCATCTGTGCTCCTCCCCTCAAGGTCAAGAGATGCACTCTGATACTGTTTGCTTTCGCTTTCTCTGTGCTTCTGTACGTGGGCTCCCTGTACTCCCAGGGATGAAGACCCTGTCCAAGGGCTACATAAAGCCACAGACAAAAATAACACATCTGATTAGAATCTCCATCTTAGTCAATGCTAAACGATTGAAAATACATTAGCCTCAAAATATGCCCTGGAGCAGAACATGAAATTGAATCAGATTTAAAGGTAAAACCCCATTTTACAGAAACGTCATCCTTTCAACAGGTCACTTTGGACCCTGTGCCTGGATCCTAGTGATGAGTCTTCATTATCTCATGAGAGTCTTCAGTGCAAATGGAAGGACAGGATTTCCTGTTTTAGACACTTCCTGGTGACCACCTTCAAGCTTCTCCCTTATAGCACTCTTCTAACATTTACATCTAACAGTAAGAAGCAGAGTTGGGGGCCCCACTAAAACCCCAAACAAGGGAACCTGAGTACTCTGGCCACTGGGTGTCATTAGCTTTTCTGCCCTGACATGGGTATGTACCAAAAATTTGAGATCCTCAGTGTAGCCAGTATTTTACTTACATAATCTTACTGGCTATTAAGTCAAATCTCAAACTACCAACGAGTATCTAGTAGTTTAAATTAGCTATCCTGGCCAAACTGTGCTCTCCATTTCTACTGGGTTTTACATCCTGTACAGTAGGGTAAATTCCAATGCAATGTGAAGGCTCCTTACCAGCACGACTTGGCCACACAGAGATCTGAATCTCTACAGGAAAAATCCTAAGACTATCCCAGCCTTAGCAGAGGAGCAGAGAGAGAAGTGACTTTCAATCTAGCTCAGACTTTCACAGCAAACGCTGAGCTGGCTAGAGCGCTCAGTGACTCCTATGAAGTGCGCACCCTGCCTCTCCAGCCAGCCAGACTCTGAAGGTCTCTGAACGTTTGCAAAACTCCCACCTTCATGTCAATCCCAGGTCAAAAACATGTCTCAGTGTCCCAGCTTCCCCTGAATTTTTGAGAAAGTCATCTCCAGTGAAGACATGTTGTTTATGCATGAACTCATCTTGGCGGGTGTGTGTGTGTGGTCAGGAGGGGGCTGGCTGAGGGCTGGTGTCTCCACCGCCTGTCGGCCGGCCACATCTGTCGCCCGGCCACATCTGTCGCCCTGGGTCTGGGAGCCCCTCTGTGCCTCCCTTGCCCTCCTGGCTGCTGGCACCTCACATACCAATGTCCTTAGGCACTGTCTGCCCCGGTCCTCCTACAATCCAGCCAGCGCGGTTCCCGTCACAGCAAGCACTTCCTCTGTCAGAGCAGACAAACCGACTCAAGCCACAGCCGGAAGCACGCTGACCACAAGTGCTATGGTTCTGGTTAGTTCTTTTCTAGGTAAAGTTGGAAAAGTCCCTGCAAAGCAAACACTGAAGTTTTAGACACGGGGGCGGCACTGACCTCTTGAAACGTTCTTGACTGGAAAGAGGGAGGGTGTGAGAGAGAGAGAGAGAGAGAAACACAGAGAGAGAGAGAGAGAAAGAGAGAGAGGAGGAGAGGAAGTTGGATTGTATGATGCAAATGCTAATCATTCTGAGAAGTGTGTTTTTTTTTCTCCCTCTTCCCAGGTTCAACTGAAGAGGCAGTTCTAAGAAAGACAGCTGAGATCATCAGTTACCTCCTCAGAGAAAGTCCACTGGTGGTAGAGTTTTGTTTACCACGTAAACAACGCAGCATTTATGGCTAAACCCCTTATTCTTTCACAGGTAGACTAAAGAATTGCGATTTTTTTTTTTGGTGGGGTCATGAGGATAAAAGACAGGGTCATGGGCCAGAAGATCAGTCCTGGGAAGATAGACCTGTAAGCCACAGAGTCTCCTCTACCCTTCAGAATCCCCTTGGGAAGATTCAGGCGTGCAGAGATGGTCCTTTCAAAGCACATGTCATAGGCACTGCACCTTCTCTTACCAAGCAAGACAGACAGGATTTCCCAGAGTGACTGGGGATGACGAGAGTGACCCCGAGAGGGGGCGGGGCAGCCTGGAAACAGACTCTTGGCTTCATGTATCCAAAGCCCCCAGAAAATGCCTGGAAGAGAGTGGAGGAGGAAGGCCAAAGATAACCCTTAACTTTTCTACAGCAGGAATATATTACACTCAATAAACTTTAAATGCTTGCCTCTCTTGTGAGCGAAGGTGACTGTGTGTGTGCTCAGCTATGTCCTATTCTTTGCGACCCCCGTGGACTGTAGCCCACCAGGCTCCTCCGTCCATGGGATTCTCCAGGCAAGAATACTGGAGTGGGTTGCCATGCCCTTCTCCCGGGGATCTTCCTGACCAAGGGATAGAACCTGAGTCTCCTGCATTGGCAGGTGAATTCTTTACCACTGCACGACCTAGGAAGCCCAAGTTAAGGTGATTATTTGTGTTAAAGAGGAAGAAAATAATCTTTAGCGCTCTCTTTCCTAAGATCAGAGAAAACAAACACACACCACAATTTCTTACTTTGGGTGAAAAACAATGATAATGATCGCTATGCTCAATGACTCCAAAATTGCCACTTATAGTATCTATTATACATTTAAAAAGACACACACAAAAAAAACTCAAACAATGAATCCCAAAGGTAAAAAAATGTGGCAGTTGGGGGCGGTAGGGATGAATGAACAGAGCACAACAGAAGCACAAACCCTGGTGTAAACTACCGTCTTTAACTAATAATTACTGTATATTAGTTTATCAATTGTTGTAACTACACCACAGCAAACAAAAGTTACTAAGAGGGGAACTAGCAGGCAAGGTAAGGAGAAGGGGGCACAAGAGAACTCGGGACTTTTTGTTCAGCAGTTCTGTAAACCCAAAACTGCTATAAAAAAGTAAAATCTCTTAAAAAAAAAAAAAAAAAAGGATCCCACACCTGGAATTTGTTGGTGGTTTAGTCGCTAAGTGATGTCCAACCGTTGGGACCCCATGGACTGCAGCCCACCAGGCTCCTCTATCCCTCCAGGCAAGAATACTGGAGTGGGTTGCTATTTCCTCCTCCAGAGCATCTTCCCAACTCAGGAACTGAACCCAGGTCTCCTGCATTGCAGGCAGGTTCTTTACCAACTGAGCTACGAGGGAAGGCAGACCCTAATTCAGGGATCCAGGTCTCTGTATTTCAGAGTGTCAACGAGAAGAGACATGTCCTGGAGTCAGGAACTGAAGCTCAGAGGCCCAGAGCGATCACAGCGAGCTGGGCAAGTCAGCCAACCAACCCGGGTCTCTGCTTCCCTTTTTTTTTTTGAAAGCTACTTCACAGGGTTAATGTGAGAATCAAACGGCTGCAGGAATGTGTCTGTCAACTGGAGAGTACGATGCAGAAGTACTGCAGGTCAGTGTCAGCAGCCCAAGGCCTCAGAGTGGTCTGTCGTCTGAGATGCTGACTCCAGGTGGAGCGCTCCGTCCCACCTGAGTGAGTTCTTCCTTTCCTAGAGTTCAGACGCACGGATTTCTCTCTTCCTGCAGGAGCCATGTGAAGGGCGCCCAGGCCAGCCCCGAGTCCAGGCATGAGCCCGGTCTGCGCTCGTCTCAGCCGACATCACCCAGACAGGCCCCGTTATATAATCCTCAGCTGGGCTGGAATGACCACTCACCCTTCCCAGACGTGGTTAATAGTTGTTCTTGGATGATACAGTGTAACAGAGCCGGGCCCTTGCCAGAGCGAGGACCGCACCCATTTCTGATGAAATCCCTAGGCAAGGCCAGCTGCAGGGCCACCGTTCTATGTCACTGTCGACCCTCAGGTGAAGGGATGCTGGGCCTGCACTGGGGCCTCGAGACGGCAGCGCCCAGCAGTCAGGGAGGCACCGCTGGGCCCTGGGTATCCGGGCTGCCGGGTGGAGGGAGCCCGGGATGACAGAGGAAGGGAGAAAGGTCAGGGCGGGGGTGAGGGGGGGCGGCGCTGGGCAGGGCAGGGCAGGGCAGGCCGGCTGGAGATTCCTCAGGAAGAACCTCCAGGCGAGCCCGCCCTCCTCCCCGGCTGGCTCAGGACATTCTGCTCAGGCAGCCTCCCCGGCCCGTCCAGTTAGCTATGCAATCCACCAGAAGGTTCCTTGTGGTCACGCACAGGGTTTTGGCAATTTTTCTTGGTTTTTCTTCTACTCCCTTTTGGATCCCATGAGTTTAAACTTTGGTCTCTTTTTTATACAACAATGGTTTTGTTGTTGTTGTTGGTTTGTTTTTAGCCTACTTAAGAGGCTTTCCAAAGTTCTTTGCTATTGTTTCAGGGCAAAATACTTGGTGTTTGTCTTTGAACACACGCCCTATGCACACCCGCGCGCCTCCCTGCCCCGCTATTTCACCTGTAGCTGTGTCGCTGTCGGGCAGCGTGTGCCAGGCGGCTCCTCTGGACCGAAAGCCAGCCATGAGATCAGGTGATGGGAAGATGACCGAATGGCTTCAGTGAGAGCTCAGGGCAGGCTGCCAGCATCACCCTGACCTGAAAGGGGTTTCGAAGCAAGGTGCCCACAGTCTGAACACTTCTGGGAGGGAGAGATGATCTGCCAAGCACAGAGTCTCCAAGTTCCTCACTCCTTTCCAGCCGCCCCATGTTACCAACTTGCCCCCTTGCACTCTTACCCCAAAGCTCACTGCTGAGTCCATGCGGGCCTCCCGTCTCCCTCCTGACACCCACGTCCACTCCTGACACAGACCCTCGGGACTTGTTTGAGAGTGGAATTATGGAGCTAAAGATGGTCCAAGAGACCCTCTGATTCAGCCTCCTCATTTTCTAGGTGGTAACATGGGGGCCCTGCAGAAAAGCAGGTTTGAGAAAGAAGACGCCATGAGCTTGGTCCACGTGCATAATCTTTAACTATGAACGGCCGTGCCTAACTGCTAGGATCTTTTCCTCATTCTCATATTCCCAGACGCGTGCTACTAGACTTCCTTCAGAAGAGATACATGTTAAAGAACCCTGAATACTTGTACATGATAAAAATAAACTCAGAACATCTTCGTAAAGGCCAGGGGGTCACACGCCTCTTGGCTGTGTCCAGCTCTGTCAGACACTCTCCGTGTTCCGAGCAGAGGAGAGATGGAAGAGTGAAGGCTGGGGCGTCACCGGGTGGACATGGAGCCTGGGGCTGAGGGGTCAGAAGGGTGGCCCAGTGGGGGCTGCAGCGGGCAGAGGCACAGGAGGTGAGTCCAAGGCATGGAAGGGAGAAAAATGTGTTCTTGGGAGTTTAGAACATCTGCTGAATTGGGGGAAACGAGGGTGTAAACAAACATCTTACACACATATACAAGCCTGTACAAACATGTAAATCGCTGCATTCGCCCGTGGACTAATGAACCAAGGGGGAGAAGCGATCACAGGTGCTGGATCCACCACGTGCCAGGCGCACCCTCAAGGGACCCGGGTCCCGGGGACCCGCCTGAGCAGTCGAGCTCCTTTGGAGTGGATAACAGCTTAGCTCCCCTAACGGTGACACGCAGTGCTGAGCACTCCTCAGCGGAGGTGACAACATGGGGAACTCCGAGCAGACGGCTGGGAGGTCCCTATAGACCCATCTCCCAGTGCCCGAGTGCCTCCGAAGGGAAGGAAGCTGCCTGTGAAGCGCACTCAGGCGAGGGTGGCTTCATACCCTCCAGATCATCGGAGGGCAGGACGGGGCCTGAGCCCGGGTGTGGAAACTTAAGCTGAGCAACTGCTCGGTGCAGCTGCCGCGGACACGAACCAAAGCTCTGGTGCCGAGGGTGGGGGCGAGAGTATGCCTGGCCGGCCGGGAGGCACATCCATGATACTGACACACTCTTTCCAGCCACCCGCAGGCGAGTGCCAAATCCCTGCGCGCTTCTCCCTCACTCTGACATGCTTGAACTCGGCCGCAGTGTCAGCTAACTTCAGAGAGCTTTCTGAGCTGGCTCAGAGGCCAGCACCGGCTGTATCCTCACCCGCCCGCCGCTGAGGGCTTACGGAGCCCGGGCAGCATCTTAACCAAGGCCGCGGCCTCCCAGAGGGAGGAGGAGGTGGTGCGGTGCTGTTTCTCTAAGAGGGCAGGGTGCATTCCCAGAAAATACCCTGGGAAAGAAGAGCTGACAGCATGACTGACACTGAAATATCTCCATCTCGGGGACTTATCACCCCACCCCACCCTCACCCCATGCTTACCCTTTCTCCCAGCATCCTCTCTGGAATTCTAGGTCAAAGTCCAAGCCCATTACTTCACATCTGCGTGGAAGCAGAGGGTTTCCACGCCACTTTTGCAGTAGCCACGGGCTGCCTGCCAGACCCATCTACATGATGCAGAGAGGGGGCAGAAGGGGAGGTTGCATCATTAGGTGCACGCCCCTCCGTTTGCACCCTAAGTCCTATCTGTGAGGGACTTCCTTGAACTAAGACCCCTCGCGATGACCATGTGAATCTCTGTGTTCACTTCTCTGCTCACGGCGCCGCTGTCACCACCCTGCCCCTGGAGCTCCTTTTTACTGTTGTTTAGTTGCTGCCCGGGTATGTGCTCAAGTCGCTCAGTCGCATCTGACTCTCTGTGACGCCATGGACTATACCCTGCCAGGCTTCTCTGTCCATGGAATTATCCAGGCAAGAACGCTGGCGTGGGTTGTCATTCCCTTCTCCAGCAGATCTTCCTGATCCAGGGATCGAACCCGTGTCTCCTGCATTGCAGGCAGCTTTTTTATCGACTGAGCCATCAGGAAAGTCCTACGTGGATGTGCAGGGCCTGACTTTGATCTGACTATGATCCACACGCAACTCTCAGCCTCCACTTCCGTCCTGAGTTACACTCCCCGCCCCGCCCCACTCCCCGATTCCATGGACCACCTGGGGGGCAGGAAGCTGCAGTGCTCGTTTGGGGAGCGCCTATGGGTGGGTTCTAAAGCACCAGGCTGTGTCTTGGGTCAGGAAAGGAGCAAGACTCCAGTCGATGTCCCTTTTAAGCAGAAGGCAGTGACAGGTACTCAGTTCCCGTCTTGATCTTTAGCCCCTGCTAACACACTGCTTTCTGTCTGCGCTTGCTTCCTGTCTTTTCTTATCAAATACAGATAAGCACGCATGCTGAAGCCAGACCTCCTCCTGCGTGTGACTCTTAGTCTGTTTCCTCATAGTAGATGTTTAGTGGTGCTTACTTTGCTAATAGAACTTATCTGCTTGGAAAGTTGGCCCAGGAGCTTATTTTCAGGCAAAAAAAAAAAAAGGTTTCCCTTATGTGACTTTTTTGCATGCAAATTTCTAAGGGCTTTCACCAGAGCATTTTCTGGGAATGCACTCTCCCCTCTTATGCATAAACCACACACCCCACCATCTTCTAAGTGTACCCCTCTGACTGCCACCACGATACTACTTTTAACTTGGAAAATCGCTTTGTTTTTATGTCCCTGTATTGTGAGTCTCTGAGGAGGTCAAGTGAACTAATAAAAGATGGAACAAGCTGGAAAATGTCCAGTGGATTAGTGTGTGTGTTGGTGGGGGTGGAGGCGGGTGGGTGGGCAGCGGGAGAAGGCTGTCTACTCTGTGAGAAAAAGTCAGCACCAGGCTTAAGGGATGATGGATCAGACGCTCCAATGTTTAATTATCAGGGAGTTATAACCATGCGGATGAGTCACCTGGGTGTGGGAGCCCAAGTCTGACTGTGGCTCTGGTGAACCGGCCTTCCCCTTTAACTTACCACTCTCTCTCCCCAAATATGGTCACCAAAGGAAATTTCATCCCCCATTCCTAGCTGAGGGCAATGAAGTTTATCAGATTATCGCACATCTAAACCAACATCTACTTCGGATACTCCCTCTGTAAGAGCAGTTCTCTGCCGTTCCCTTGTGACCGGTGGATCCAGCAGCAGCTCAGGGAATTAACCCCACCGTGTCACTGGTGCTTTTCTCTAGGGGATCCTCCTTCCTGCTCCTCCTCCTATTCCTTTCTCTGGGCTTTGCCTCCTCTGAAGGCAGTTAATTCAGGGGAGGTGGGAGATGAGCCAGTCCTCCTCAGGAAAACCCCCCGCAGCCGAGCTGGACCACGGCCAGCTTCTCGACACATGGACACCGAGGCGCGTGTGCAAACACAGAAGGAGCCACTGCACGTGTCAAGACACCTCCAGGGTGGCCGCTCGGCGGCGGACCTGCATGTGAACCCTGGCCCAGGCACTGCCCAGCCCTGGGACCCTGGAGAAGCGGCTCAGCCTTCTGGGGCTTTATGTAGGTTCCTGCCTGGGAGATGGTGATGGCACCACCTGCAATGCTGCCACGGAGACCAAACAAGATCCTGCACGCGGAGCACTGATTTCCGTACCTGCTCAGTAAAACCAGACCTGTGACGAGGGTATGACCCAGTGTGCCCGGGTCAGGGCAGAGTACAACACAGCCTGCTCCCTCTGCAGTGGGATCAGGCTGGCATGGAAGGAGGTTTTCCATTCCGTCCCCCTGTCAGTTCACACACTGTCCCAGCGGAGAGGAGGGGCCAGAGCAGCCCCTGGGAATGGGGGTGCGCAGCACTCCACCTGGCCACTCTGTCTTTAACTGCAATTAACTCAAAACACACCTCTGCAAACACACCTTAGGTTGACAAGGTAGAATTCCAAGCTTCATGAGGGAAATCTCTATTTCATTAGCAAAATACATACATGCCTTCTATTTCAGTTAGCATTTGGTCTTCTTTACCAACCTTCCCTCTTAAGGCTTTTTGAGTTTCTAACTTGAAAAGAGTTAATTTAAGTCAGTTTACCAAGGACTGAGCTCTTCTCCTGAGCTTCACTGTCACGGAAAATTGGGCTCCTGGGTCCTTGAGGGGAATCACATATTTGATCTTTGACCTACAATGCACCCACTATGCAGTACTGCAATTCCTTCAGGCAAAGACACTCACAACTAACTTCCTACTTATTTGGGTTAAATACATCCAACTGCGTGGCCAATCAAACCATCATATACAGACATACACACATTTTCATATCAGCTGGCACCAGAGAAAAGGTAACATCTCTCAAACAAAGGCATGTGGTATATAAAATCTCATGAAAACTGAAGGGTAGGGCAGGGTTAAAAAAACAGTCTGCTTATTACAAGGGCTATCACCAAAACTCTACGTGGTGGCACCAAACTTCAAGTTCATACAGGGAGAAGGGGACTCGGAGTTTTTTTCCTCCTGCCTTGAACTGCCAGGGCTAAGTGAGGTCACCCTGTAGTCACATTTCTTTGAAAGTTCAGCCCTGTCTGGGGCCTGAGTCAACGAATCTGAGACCAAATCTGCAGTACACCGGGTGGCGCTGGGAGTCACAGCCGAGGCTGAGCGCCCCGCGGCCACCAGCTGCCAGCACCGCCGCCCATCGTGTGTGCAGAGTCGGCACAGAAACCCACAGCGAACCTGGTGTCCATGCTGGTGACAGAACCTCACACACAGGCTGCAGGGCCCACTCCCCGCGGTGCCAGGGCCCCTGGTCCTGGGCAGTGAGCCTGAGTGGAGGACAGCCCTAAATACACAGAGCGAAGTCACAAGTACCCGTGACCCACTCCACAGACAGACAGTGACAATGTCAATCTTGTCCTGTCTCAATGTTTAAGGGCTTCCCTAGTGACTCAGATGGGTACAGAATCTGCCTGCAATGCAAAAGACCCCGGTTCGATCCCTGGGTCGGGAAGACCCCCTGGAGAAGGGAATGGCAACCTACTCCAGTATTCTTGCCTGGAGAATCCCATGGACAGAGGAGCCTGGTGGGCTACAGTCCATGGGGTCACAAAGAGTCAGACATGTCTGAAGGACTAACACTTTCTTCTCACTTTCAACAGCTTTAAGAGAGAGAAGCCACAGGAATTTCCCATGGGAGGAGGTTCTCAGAGTCAAGATGCCCACTCTGACTTTCCTTAGCAATAGTGTGCCAACAGCCACAGGACCTTATGCTTCCGGGCACCCAGGAGACGCGCTCGCGGCAGCTATCAGCACGGCAGCCCCTCTGCTTACCACCCGGTCAAGGCTCCTCTGGCCCTTCCATCTCTCACTGCCTCCGTCCCCCAGCACTTACCACTCCACCCCAGGGCCCACATATTCCCCTCCTTTCCACCACCCCAAGGACACATGAAGGGGTATTAACCCCGATCCACAGCCGGCAACTCTGGTCAGGGATGTTCCGTGACTTGCCTGGGGTTACCTGGCTGGGATGGGCCAGAGCCAAAACTCACACCTTCGCTTCTCTGCCTGCGGATCCCACTCTTGGGTATGACAGCTTCATGGGGGGCAGCAGCCTGACCCTGGCTTTGCAAGGAATGTTTCATCTCCAGTGAAAGGAAAGGGGACGATTAGGAGGAGAGGGAGATGGTGTCCTGTTATGTTTGGATGAGAATTAATTTGTGGGTGAACATCTGGCTGCTAAGTTCCCAACTGTGAGGCAGAGCATCCGATGTGCCTTCTTTCCCTCCGGACGCATCTGTTTCTAGAAAGAAGACGTCCTGGTTCCCTGACCTCCAGCTGGTTCTTGTGGGAACCACAGCCTCAGGAGTCACGCTTTCAGAGTCAGCTTGTCTCCTTAGGACCCTTCTCCCATCAGAGTCCCTGGTGGGTTCCACGAAGCACTTGCTGGGTTTTGAGGTGAAAACCTGTTTGCCATCCCTGACACTCTATCTGCAAAGTGGCTGTTTTCAGGGTGTCTGGGAAGCTCCCCCACCTTCCAAGTGACCCTGGGGGACCTTTCCCATTTGGTTCTGCCAGGTGGTCCTTTGGCAGCGGTGATGCCCCCGTTCTTTAGAAGTCTCTGGGATCATAATCAACGGGCTAAGGAGAACTGAGGAAGGCAACACCCCCAGCCTCCAGCCACGAAGCAAGAGGTGGTTTTCCTGAGTAGCCCTGGGACCCGATGGGAGCCACAGGGCCCCTGGACGACTTCTCCTTCCATCTCTGACACTGCTCATCCACTGCCCTTCTCCCTCTTCAACGCTGGAGTCCTCTCAGCCTCCCAGCATTGGTCTCCTTGAGAGGTCTCCTGACTTCTCCTCCCAGACAGACACCCGCCTCCTGAGAAAGGATGCTGAGAGGACTGCTCCCCACCCCCCACCGGCTGCGGTGCCTCTGCAGCCTCTCAGTAGGTTCACAATGGGGGCTGGTTGCCTGCTCCACCGCGGATCGAGCTCCCCCGGGCTGGTGGCCTCCCACGGGGTGACTTGGCTGGGCACCCCCTGTTTCCAGCCTGCAGGGGCTGGCGCTCTCCAGGGAGCCCCCAGCAGGGATTCATGTGGCTTTAGAGCCAGACTCTGCTAGGAATGGTGTTGGCAAAAACGCACTGCCTTGTGGCTGGTGGATCAACACTTCCTGGGCCCTCTGCTAGCGCATGAGACAGACATCTGGTTTCTCAGCAACTCGGACACTGAGGTAAGAATTCCTTGATGCAAAGATTTGTAGAAGGTGTGACAAGAAGTTCTCCCACCAAGAATGGCATGGCTGGGAAAGCTCAGTGAATGCAGGGGCTTTGGGCAGGCAGGGGAGCTGGCTGGGGGTGACTTCTGGTCCTTAATCCTCGTCAGGTGACTGCTCACAAGGCTCCTACTAAGTCTTTATGATCAAGACAGAAACCCAAAAGCACTGTGAAGTTTTCTGTGACGGTAAAGTAAGGTGATTAACAGCAAACTTCAAAACTGGCCCCCAAAAGATTTACAGATGGGGCATATTCGAATAGTTTATAAAGAGAAGCAGACACAGTGGGGCGGGAGAGAAAAGGAAGATGTGAACAGGGTGAAAACTACAAGCCACCACTTCTAAACATGAAGTAATTGAATGTGAATGCAGACTGCTATACACAATACAGATAGGTATGTGTTAGCATGAATGTTCAAAGATGGTTTAATTCAGTACTATCAACACCAGGAGGAAAAGAAAGAACCTGAAGACCTTTCAGTTCATGTGTCTCAAGCCTGGAAACCTGACCTGTGAACATCTGCGCCAGCAACCACCACAATGTCCAGTCTCCATAAGAACAGACCCTGCTTCTGCCTGGCCCAGAGCTGCCAGCAGCCTTGCTGTGTTCACCCAACGTGGAGGTTACGGAGTACGGTCCATTAAACCTGGGCCTGCATCCCAGCTCAGCCGCTGAGCGCTACCTGGGCAACTGACTTAACCCTAAGCCCAAGTTTCATCTGTAGAAGAGGACACCCACGACCCTTGTGTCTTTTTATCCTCCTCCTTCTCTAACTTTTTCTCCTTCCCTTCTCCTACTCTAATCACTCTGTCTCTTTATCCTTCTCTCTCTCTCTCTTTCACTTGGTTGTGACAGGTGGCTTGTGGGATCTTAGTTCCCCGACCAGGGATCGAACCCGCACTCAAAGCAGCAGAAGCATGGAGTCCTAATCACTGGACCACCAGGGAAGTCCCATACCCTTCTCTCTTTTAAAACCTTTAAGACAGTCATCTCTGGGGTAAAACCCCATCTTTTCCTCCTCATCCCCAGAGTTCACCCTTCCTGGCTCCCCACTTTGGTAGTTTTCTTTATTAAACGCGTAAAAGATACGGGACAGGTTCACAGACCACAGACGGCTCAACCCATAGAAGAAGGAATACTTCTCCTCAGCACTCACAGAACCAGCTTGGAGGATGATTTCTTACAGTAGTGTCTATTTTGTCTCTTCTGTTGAACTCTTATTATTCAGAGTGTGGTTCACGGACCAGCAGCTCTGGCATCCCCTGGACGCTGGTTGGAAATGCAGAATCTCAAGTTCTGCTAGTGCCTGCTGAATCAAAAGCTGAATTCTAACCAGCTCTCGGTATGACTCACGTGTACACTGAACTATGAGAAGCACACAGTTAGACTTCAGGGCCTCCTGGGGACGGCATCCCCAGGAAGCCCCCCAGAACCTGGGTGCTGAAGAACTAGGGCTATGTGAGTGCTGGCCTGCCCACGCCCACTGCCACTGAGCAATCCTCAGCTGGAGTTTTTTTATATACAGAGCATTATGACTGCATCTGCAAAAGAAACACACAAAGGCTCAAAAGAAGTCACCTGCCAATGCAGGTGATGTGGTTCATCTCTGGGTAGGGATGGAAGATCCCCTGGGAGAGGGCATGGCAACCCACTCCAGCATTCTTGCCTGGAGAATCCCCATGGACAGAGGAGCCTGGTGGGCTACAGTTCATGGGGTCGTAAAGAGCTGGACACAGCTGACCACAGCACAGTGCTATACACATAATGGGGCAGAGGTACAGTCCTCGGCAGCATGAAGGGCATCAGTGAACTGTGTGAACTGCCACAGCTGATGGCTCTCCTCCGCAGAGCGAGCGGTGTAAATCACAGAGCCCCTAAACTTAACACTGCATGCCTCCTTTGCTTGACCATACACCCCCGAATGCTTTAATGAAGTTCAGAACCACGGGTATGAAAGGACAGCTAGCCTGGGAGCCCCAGAGCATGTGTTTGGCACCTCCACAGTGTCCGGCCTGGGAAAAGTGCTCTGCATACCTGCTTGGCTTCCCCTTTCCTGGGACCCGGGACCCATCAGCAAGAAGATTAATTTGGGATTAATTTGGGACTCAAATTCCTCCATCACATGATCCCTCCCTGATGATGAGCAGAGCGTCTCCCAGAAAGGTGAGGCTGAGGCCAAATGGACCAACCAGGCTGAATGCCATAGAGTGATCATTTTAAAAACATACCACTTAGAGACCAGGTCTTATATAAGGAGAAAAAACAGACAAGGCTCCATCATCAAGAGAAGAGGCCAAGTGGGCGTCCCTGCTGGTCCAGAGGTTAAGAATACACCTGCCAATGCAGGGGACACGGATTCAATGCCTGGTCAAGGGAAGGTCCAACACGCGGAGGGGCAACGAAGCCTGGGTGCCAACTACTGAGCCAGGCGCCCAGAGCCTGAGCTCCACAACAAGAGAAGCCTGAGCACTGCAACAGGAGTAGCATCTGCTGGCCACAACTAGAGAAAAGCCCAAGCAGCAACAAAGACTCAGTACAGTGAAAAATAAATAAATATCAAAAATAAAGGGAAAAAAAAGGCCGAGTACATAGACATGGAAGGCAGGCTACTGCATGAGATAAAAGGGCAAACCCTGGTCCTATTAGATAGCCACGTGCTCATCTCTCTGAGCATCAGTATTTCCTCCTTTAAAATGGAGATGACACCCCAACTGGGGCTTCTTAAATGTGAAGACACACGGAGTTCTAGAGCCTGATGCCTGGCCCATGATAAAGGACGAGCAGACATCGCTATCATCATCCCTGCTGGCTGCCAGCACTGTGCTCCGAGCTGGGAAGCCAGGCCTGAAAGCTCCAGGGTGAGCTGTCTCCAGGAGCCCTGCCCGCTCACCTTGATCATCTCCGCCACGTAACTCTCGGGCCCCGTGTACTCCGTGGAGTCCTTCACTTTCACCAGGACGATGAAGCACAGGTAATGCCACATGTTGTGTTCCTCCTTGATGTGCTCTTCAAACGTGACAGTCTTGTTGTCAAACTTGTCTCTTTCCAACCCTAAAAAGAGACAGACAGCCCCGAGTGAGTGGCCATGCTGCAGAAAAACCCATGAAGGAACTGCCCCAACAGCGGAGGTTGTGGGTTCACTCCTGCCTTTATCAAGAGTTGGGTTCTGTTGGCCTTACACACGCATTCACTTTTGTATCATAGCAAGAAAACACAGGCTGTGAGTCAGATGGACTTGGGCTGGATGTCCACCTCTGTCACTCACGAGTCATTGTTTGGTCTCCAGTGTGCCTTAGCTACCTTTGCAGGGGATGGGAAGACACCGCCTAGGTTCCAAGAGTATGTGGGGATTAATTGAGCGTGAGTGTGACAGGCTCACACACAGTAGGCAACCAGTGATTGGGAGTCCCCTCTCCCAGGTAAATGCCAAAATGTAGACATGTTACAAGGTTTTTGAGGAGGCAGAGTAAGGACAAAAGGAACTTTACATGCATTTTGAACTCTAGCTGGTAGGTTTATATTTTGCAGAGGTCTGGGTGAGTAATTCTGAAACTAGTTTCTGTGTATTCTTAGGTTGAGCAAACAAATATATGGTGACACTGAGAGCCAGATATCTGACTGTTAGAGAAATATGGAGCACAAATATGGAAAGGGAGAAAGAATAAACCCTGTGATGGTGAACTGGAATTAGAGGTCTGAGGATGACCTCATCCTTTTTCACATGTTTGTAAAAATAGACACAAAACTGTGTGGATACATGTATCCTTGAGATCTCTGCCCTAATTAGCCCTGGGAGCAGCAGCACACCAACAGGGATGAGCACACCCAGTGACCGGATCTTGGACTCTAAACATCATTCTCCAATGAACAGAACGAGGGCGCTTTGGAGAAATCTTTGATACTAGCGCTGGGTGCGAGAAGGTACGAGGTGAGCTGCAGCCCGTGATGCCTCACGGTGCTAAAAACACTACGGAAGTCTGTAATAAATGATGGTGATGTGGCAAAGTACAGACAGCAGCTCTGAAGGAGCCCTCAAATCTGGGGCAATGTGAGCATCAAAAGAAATTATGACAGTAAAGGATTATCATCCACTGAATGAAATAAAAACACAAGAATCCACGTTGTCACAAAGTACGAATATACATGGAGAAAAGAGAAAGCTATTTCTTAAAAAGCCAATAAACAAATGTAGAAATAATAATAAAGTAAATTAAAAAATTATCATTTGGCAACCATCACAGTCACAGACTCAGGCAAAAACTGGATGCAGAAACTGATGAGTCAACATTTGGGAATTAATGTAATATTTATGTCATCTCAAAGGATTGCCCTATAAAATGGTTCTCAATGGTACAAAAAAAAGAAAAGTAAGTTCCATGGAGAAACAGGGCCATTACCATCTTAACCAAGTGACCGACGTTAGTGTGACCAGTTAGAAGAGGAGCTGGCATCATGTACCTCCTGATATTCTGGAGAAGGAAATGGCAACCCACTCCAGTGCTCTTGCCTGGAGAATCCCATGGACAGAGGAGCCTGGCGGGCTACAGTCCACGGGGTTGCAAGAAGTCGGACACGACTGAGTGACTAACACCTCCTGATATTATGCACTGAGGAGAATACACTATTTCTTTGATATTCCTATAAGAAATCCATAACAATCTCACCATGGGAAAACATCAGACAGTCCCAAACCAAGGGACATTGGATAAGGTAAGTGACTTTTAAATTCTTCAAAAATGTCAATGAAATCAACACACGACCTGGGACTTACCTTTGCAATAAAGGACATTATTAGGGTAAAGTGTGAACTTTGAATAGAATATGTAGATTAAGAGTATGACATCCTTGCTAGTTTCCCACTTTTCATAATTATATTGCATGTGTAAGAGAAGGTGCCTAGCTTTAGGACATATATAGTATTGAAATAGAGATAAAGGGGCATCATGTCAATCACTCTCAAACCGCTCAGAGAAACAGTGTGTGTGTGAATAAAGAAAATGACAATAAACATATTAAAGTGTTACTTCAATATGTGGGGAATTGGGATGAAGAGTCCACAAAAATTCTTTGTACTATTCTTGTGACTTTTCTGAAACTCTGGAACTGTCGAAATGAAAAGGTTTAAATGGTTTTAAGGGGCAAAAAGCTATGATCTTAATTTTTTAAATGGAAACGTGATCACTATGAGTATACATACTGGTAAGAAATTTATGTATTTAGTAACCATTGATATATTAGGAACAATCCTGAAATGATTACTTAGCTCCCAAATTCCTCCATGATTACTTTGCATTTTACAGGTATTTCCTTGGAGTTAGACTGACAATGATTTCTGTGGTACCCCATGCACCTCTCTTACATAGCAGTTTACTACTTATTAGTAGGTGTCTACCACTGTGTAGGCTCTATGCTAGAACTGTTTCATAAACTACCTCAACTAAGTCCCAAGATAATGTAGAGAAGTCCATTACTGTACCCATTTTACAGATGAGCAATAAAGGTTCAGAGAAGTGAAGTGACTGTACCATGGGTACATGGCTCTTAAGTGTCAGAGGCTTAATCAGAACACAAGTCTGACTCCCAAGCTCTGAGCATTTCCACCATGTGCTCTAAGAGGGCTGTATTTCCACTGGAAACCTGACACCACCTACAATGAAGACATCCACAGGCTGGAGTGGAATGAAAGAGCTCCATTCTAATTACTTAGAATGGGAACAAGAGAGAGTCTGGCAGTGCAACCACCTAGAGGCCCAAAGACACAGACATTTCAAATAATGCACAATGATGTTTCTGCTACCCCAAACTTCATTTCTTAAAACCAACCAGCAGCTGCTGGACTAACTCGTGGCACTCCAGATATTTCCCAGGAGAACAGAGCAGGAGGCCCACAGAAAGTCAAGGACAGGGACACGGGAGAAGGCGCCCCTCCCACCGAGGGCCAGAGCACCCCATCCCAACCCCCCAGCAAAAGCCGAGTGCACCACTCACCGCAGATAAAGCACGTGGTCTTTAAGATCTCCTCTTTCTTCTGTTTTTCACTCCTCAGATCGGCAAAGGTGTCAATGATGACCCCAAAAATCAGATTAAGGACAATGATGATGACCATGAAGAAGAACAAGAGGTCGTAGATCACTCGAGCAGCAAAGAGGGGCTCCTGGAAAAGAGGAGCAGGGATGGGAGGGATAGGGATGCTGGGGATGTAGGTGGTGTAACCTGTCGGCAGGTACCTCCCTACCCAACCCCTGGGTCTGCAGACCTCCGGGCAGAGGATGGGGACTGAATGCACCCCAATCAGATGTCCCAAGCCCGCTGGCTCACCCCACCCCCACCAGCACACTGGGCATCAAGCTGAAAAAGCCACAACCCCATCTCTTTTCACACCCCCTGGGTATATTGTGAGTTCTCCAAGTGTCATGTGGCACCTGCCCACTTCCTGGGATCTAAAGGGTTTGCAAATGTGTTCAGGAAGGCCAGACGCGTCTGAAGGAAAGAATCATTTTAGCAGACGGAGGGGAGGGCGGAAGCTGCCCCTTTCCACAGCGGGGGGCTTCCGCCCAACAGCACAGTCGGATGAGAACCAGAGCGAAAAGGAGCCCTGAGCAGCCGGCTCTGGGCGTCTGCCCGTCACCGCTCTCGGCGCTGGCGCTGCCCCCGCGTCTGCAGTTTCCACTGGAGCCCCCTGCACCGCGCGCTCCCCGCCGCCTGCCCCTCCTCCCCCGGGGCGCAGCTACCTCTTTGGATGGCTTCCTGAGCACGTCGCCCACTCCGCCCCCGCTCCGCAGCCCGTGACTCAGCACCGTGACGATGCACATGAGCAGCGTCTCGCACGTGTGCTCTTTATCTTGCTCTGTCTCTTCTGCAGGGACCAGCTCTGCGAACACGGCAGGTCGGGAGAGAGTGAGAACGTGAGCGGCAAGACAGGCCAGGATTTCCAGATCATGCTCCCCGAATGCCGTCTCACCAGAGGACAGGCAGGGGCCGGACAAGCGTCAAAGGCTTCCTTTGTCATCACTGTGTTCATCACTAAGCCCTGCTCATTTCTCAAGCCCAAAACTGCCCTTACCTCTATTCAATCTAAAATACTGTGCCCTTTTCAGATTTTCAACTCCAGTCCCAGCACTGAACAGACATTGCAACTTAGATAGCTGCTTATGAGTTTCACTAGTGATTCAGTGGTAAATAATCTGCCTGCCAATGCAGGAGACATGGGTTCTATCCTTGGGCTGGTAAGATCCGCTGGAGGAGGAAATGGGAAACCACTCCAGTATTCTTGCCTGGGAAGTCCATGGACAGAGGGGCCTGGTGGGCTACAGTCCACTGGGTCAAAGAGTCTCACAAAAGAGTCTTAGCAACTGCGTAACAATTACAACAGCAACCTTCTACAATTGGTCCTCTGGACAAATCGTTTTACACCTTAAATTGGAGACTGGTCTTGGGAGGCGGGGGATGTTTTGACTGGCTTGTTCTTTTCTCCAGCAGCAGCCAGAAGGGTCTTGCTAAAATACCAGTCTCATCCTATCACTCCCCTCTCAACAACCTGGATCAACCTTGAGGAAGCTTTAACCTCCTCAGCCTGACCTGCAGACCCTTCATAATCTGGTCCTCTGTTAACTTCTCTGGCTTCATTTCTTCCTACTCCTCTTCCTCATGATCCCTTCCCTAGTCATGCTGTATTCTACCTCCAAGGCAGAGTCAGACACGACTTAGAGACTAACATCAATAGAACACAGCACAGTCCCAGGCAAATAGTGGGCACTCTGTAAATACTGGGCGAATCAATTCAGCAGCTATTTTATTCCCATGTAGACTTCCCCCCCACTTCATTCCCCTCCTCTCCCTGCCTTTCATCTGCTTCCAATGTCACGTGCGTCCTAAGCCTTGTGGGGAGGCTGGCACTAACATAGGGCTTCAGGCTGCGAGGTCCTACCTTCTTTGGGTGCCGGAGAGGAGCAGTTCTCCCCCGTCTCCACCCTACACACGTCAGAATACAGGAACTCGCCTGCCAAACTCTCGCTGGCTTCTGGGAGAGAGAAGGCAATTTTATGATGAACAATCTGGCAGCATATGGTTAAAATGTTTGAAGTCCCAAATTCACGGCTGATTAAACAATTCTTTACATAAATAACACCCTCCAAATCCTGCCTATAAATCCAAAGCAGAGATGCAATTTACACTTTCGTTGGGTGATCTGGATGGGAAAAAAGCCAGAAATGTCAATTCCTGTAAGCTTACTAGAAATATCACACTTAAATAGCACCTCTCCAACTTTAAAGACAAACAGCTGAAACTCCCTGACAGATACTACTGAACACACAGACTCCAGTAAGATTTAGACCAAGTCTGCGTGAGAAGCAGGAATGGCATCAGATCAGTTTAGTTCAGAACCCTAAGATGGTTGGCAGTGAATGTCAACTTGGAGGCTGGGGTTACATGCCAAGAATGCAGCCTTTGGGAGGGAGAGAAAAGCTTGTCTGGCTTAGTCACAATTCTAGTTTGCTCCTTGGACTCAGGGCGCCTGGCTACCTGAATAGAAAAACCAGTAATATTTCACTTACTAGTGTCAAGTATTTTAATTGAGGGAAACGAGCACTTGGGGATCACTCAAGTGTATGATCACTGTCTCTCTCTCGTAATAGGAAATCTCTCCTGGTTTTGCTATAAATTAAAATCATATGAGCTCAGTGTAAAACTTGCATATTGTAAAAAGGTCCAACAGACAGCCACTATTGCGGTTTGGGGGCATATTCTTCCATAGTTTAAAAGATACATATGAGCTTTTTAGGGGCTTCCTAGGTGGCACAGTGGTAAAGTATCTGCCTGCCAACGCAGGAGATGCAAGAGACATGGGTTCAATCCCTGGGTCGGGAAGATCCCCTGGAGAAAGAAACGGCAGTCCAGTCCAGTATTCTTGCCTGGGAAATCGCATGGACAGAGGACCCTGGCGGGCTACAGTCCATGGGGTCACAGAAGAGTCGAACATGACAGCAGCTGAGCGCAGGTGTGAGATTTTTCATTAAAAAAAATATCTACGCAGATCCTATTGTAGTTACTTTTCTGCAGTTTCCCACCATATCTTGGGTACTTTTCCATGAAGGTTTATAAAGACGTACCATATCCACAGGGTTCACCACACCATGGATGAACCATACTCTAATGAAACACTCCCTTACACTGAGATTGCTTCCAATTTCACACTGCAATGAACACCTGCTTCTACAGTTCTATTTTTAAAGGATAAATTGCTAGAAATAGACTTACCAAGGCAAGCGATGCCTACTCCCATACTCTCAATATACACTGGTCAAACTTTTAAGAAAATGTTGTACAAGTTTAAAATAGAAATTGAGTAAATAAATGTAGCATCTGGACACTCACACTTAGCATCTGACATATCATATCACCCTTTGAATGCAGTGAAATCGAAGTCCTGTATTCAATTCACACTTTTGAGTGTTAGGGAAATACCTACACTGCCAAAGTCATCATTTTTAGTTCGGTTGTAGTCAGGAAACATTCTTTTAACATTAAAAAAAAGATCAGAAGGTCCAAACCCACCTGGAAGAGAGGTTTCATTGGGCAGCCTATCTACTTCCAAGATGAAGTCATCTTTGAAGAAAAGGTAGCCCACTATTGAGAACAGGTAAACCAGGATCAAAGCCAGAACCGCCGTCAAGATGATGGACCGGCCGTTGCGAGTGACACTTTTAATGACATTGAGCAGAGTCTCTTCTCTGTACACTAGATCAAAAAGCTTTAAAAACAAAAAAAAAAGGACGACAAGGGGACAGTGTTAAGAAGCATCTCTATTAGACGGACATCGATGTCCCCTAAGCGCAACTTGATTTATAAAGAACCTACCCTTTGGCTAACTCAAAAGCATTCTACTCTAGGGCAGTTCAAGAGGGAGGGAACATATGTATACCTACGGCTGATTCGTGTTGATGTATGGCAGAAACCAACACAGGATTGTAAAGCAATTATCTTTCAATTAAAAATAAATAAATTTTAAAAAAGCATTATACTCTTTTCTTAATATGTTACACTTTCCCTTCTTAATAGTGAAAACTGAGATTGCAAAAACAAGGACAAACAAATACAGAAGAGGAGGGTGGGAAACAATAGTGATTTCAAGTTGTCTACATACAGGTTCAAGGTCCTGGGACTAGACAAAACACAGGCCTGTACCGGGCAGCTGCAGAGGACAGGGAGAGGAAGGGGATGAGGTCCTGCTGTGTGTTAATTTAGGGTCATCTGATGGAGCTTCTGGTAAGGGTCAGCCACTCCGGATACAGGACTGGCCAAGTCCTGGTCCCTGACCACAGGTCCATGAGCTGCTACGGGCCAGGCTGGGGGGGCAGTGTCTTGGACAGAGATTCAAACCTCAGCTCAACCACTTGCTGTCACCAGGACCAGCTACTAACCTCTTCTCTGGGAGCCTCAGTCTTGCCATTTGCAGAGTGGACGAGACAGAGTACCAATGAAGAATAAAGAGACACTGTATATACAGTGCTTAGCATACACTCATACTTACGTGCTAAGTACACAACCAATGGTAATCACTAATTTCCTGATGAAGAGCCTGGGCCAAGGCCACCCTGACAGACGGTGGCGGGGACGCTGGTGGTGGTAACACACCAGGAAGCCTCACCGCCTCTCATCCCACTGGGAGGGGCTGAGACAACCTGCTGTTCACAACGTGCTCATAATCTCGGCTTGACCTCTGCCAAGGGGCCTGGGCTCGGCAAGAAGTTGGCTTCATGAGAAATGGAGGCCCCCCACAGGTACTCAGAGGTACAGGAGACCAGTGGCTGGTTTTCTAAGAAGCACAATCTCAGATATTTGGCTGGAGAAATGGTGGGGAGCCAGGAGAGAAGGGCTGAATGGGGTTATTTTGGAGCTGGGAGCTAGTTTTAATATGGTCCTGCTGATGACATCCAATCTCTTCCTGAGAGTCCTGCCTCTACCACAGCTCCAGGGAATGAGTGCAGAGCCAAGGGAGTCTGGGGACAGGCATGTGTCTGCTTTTAATTTGTTGCAAGATGTTGATCGGGCTGTGAAACCTTCCTGGACCTCAGTTTACACATCTGTGAAATTAGTGGACTGAACTAGCTGATCTCAGAGTCCCTTCCCATGCAGAATTTGACATCGGAGTTCATTTTCTGCTCGATTAGCCCTCTGCCTCCAGAAGGCCAGTCCGTGTCCTGAGGCCAGTTAAGGGCATTAGGTAAAGGAGGACACTTAAAAGGAAGCAGAGAAGAGGCCTTAATTCAGATCTAAGAGTACAAAAGGCTAATGCTGCTGTTAATGCTGGTTAAATATTTTCTAGCAAGCCACTATGAAACAGCAAGAAAGAGCAACTCCAGACAACAAATGACACTTGTTTTTTGTGGGTAAGAACTGTAGAGGTTATACAGCCCTCAAATCACTGAAATAACAAGTGATTTTTTTTCTTCCCACTTATCTGTAATTTCTGATTTTAAAATAATAGCCATGCATTGCTTTGTAATAAGGAGAAGCTTTCTTCTAACTAGAAAATTAGACAAGTTCAATGGAGGAGACTTCTGAAAACACAAAAAAAGCACAAAGGAAAAAGAAAAACAAAAAATGCTAATTATTTCATTATCTATAGCCATTTATTCAATACGTTCTTTTCTTCTGGCCTTATTACAATTGAAAAAAAATGTAACTTATGCATATATATTTTTATAAAAGTATTATACCATAACCTGGCATATAGTCAGCTTGCTTCCTAAGAGAATCATGAGTATTTTCAGGTTTAAAAAAAGATCACACATTTAAAGTACCTGCCCAGGTGACAGCCTGACTAAGAGACTCAGTATCTCTGGGAGAGTGTGATCCAAATAGGAAGCCCAGGACACTGGGGTGGGTAGCCTACCCCTTCTCCAGAGGATCTTCCCAACCCAGGAATTGAACCAGGGTCTCCTGCATTGCAGGCGGATTCTTCACAGCTGAGCTACAAGGGTAGTCCCTAAAATAGTATCATTTTTTCAAATTTAAATGAATAAGTATCAACACAATTCTGGTTAACAATGAGCAGTGTTCTAATTTTCTGGAAATACCTTTTCTCTCTTACTTCCACATTCATTCATTTTATATTAGACATTATTTCAATATCATCCTGAGGTATTTATACTCTCTTTTTAAAAAGTTTTATTTATTTTTTTCTCCCAATTATTCTTATTAGTTGGAGGCTAATTACTTTACAATATTGTAGTGGTTTTTGCCATACATTGACATGAATCAGCCATGGATTTACATGTGGTCCCCATCCTGAACCCCTCTCCCACCTCCCTCCCCATCTCATCCCCCAGGGTCATCCCAGTGCACCAGCCCCGAGCACTTGTCTCATGCATATACTCTCTTGAATTTGGGCAACAGAGTTGCTATCTATGTCTATATTTAATAAAAAGAACAATTAGATCTATTTGGATTTTGGAGAGCTTTTTCATTTTATGCACATGGATCTTTACTAAGGCAAGTTTTACTTCATGATGTTTTTGTGAACAAAGCTTCATAAGCTTTGCTTCTGTTATAATTATTCTGATTTCGACCTGAGGAAGAAAAATCATAAAGTTCATGTTGGTTTCAAACACAAAAATGTTCACCTAGTATTCCAGTGTATTGAAAACTCACTGTCTACTCAACCCTCATCTTTTTCTGTTTCAAACAGTGAAGATAGCTTCAATTCTATATCATTAAGAGTAATGCTGTGATGAACACTTCTGTATATACGTGCCTCTATACTCCCCTATCCAGTTATTTCTTTCCGTCAACTTTCTAAACATGGAATTGTTCGGTCAAATGTTATAACACACACACGTTTTGCTGAAGGCTATGCCAATTTATCCCATCATGGGTACAGCATGGAATCACACTGGTGTTTTCATCAGCATGTCGCTGTTTGACATTAGAACACCCGCACACTTACTGACTATGCATTTCTCCTCCTGTTTCCTGCCTGCGAATGAACTCTGCACACTCATCTCGGGATGTTAATAGTTTTCTAAGGACACGGCTTGAATGCGGCTGGGGACCAGGTTCAGCCAGTTTTGGGGTGAACTTCCATGAGACCACAGTCACCGGCTCTGCCTTTCTGCCCTGCTGGCACAGAGCATTCACAAGCCGGTGATATGCGGCTTTTTCCTGCTCCCGGTCTCCCTCCAGTTCCTTTCTCTCACAGGCTTTCCTCATTTGTGGAATAAAGTGTAGTTTCAGTCTTTTGCCTGCGGTTCTCAACAGACACGACAAATGCTGCTTTTGACACCAAAAGGAACACCTCACTTGATGTCCCAGAAAGTCGAGGCCCAGATGGTTTAGAAATCCCCCGGCAGCACTGAGGAGCGGCATCCAGCCACGGTCTCGCTTGATCCTGCAGGCCCCTCTCAACGTGCACTGGGCCCAGGCAACATCGCAGCGAGCTCTGAGCGCCTCTGATCTTCCTGCGACAGCTGAGAGCCGGGAGCGCGGGCCTGCAGATGGCGCCGTGAAGTACCGCCTTCACCGAGGCAGCGACTTCTTCACAGGCTCGAATGAAAGGCAGCTCAGGGCCGGGCTCCAACCCTCAGACCCGGAGTCAGCGGGGCCGCAGAGCTGTCGCCTCTCTGCCCCTGACTCGCGTGGGGCTCCGGGCAGGTGACCAGACTCACCAGGCCCAGCCTCGCCGGGGATCACATGCAGAGATCGCCCACCTCTGAGGCAGACCCGCCCGTGACAGGGGGCCCAAGGAGCCCACGGGGCATGTCAGTAACTGACAGTAACAGCTCTTTTCTACACTGGGAGGCCCCGGAGGGCTGGGACGACACTGCCCAGGCTCACTGCGACACCCTCTGGCTTCGGATACCAGGTGGTACTGCCAGTGAACAAAAGAGGAGGGCTTTTCCATGAACAAAGCGGAAACGGACCCTAACCCTAATAATAATTTTCCATCAACCAATACATTTTAATGTTAGTTATTAATTTCACCCTCAAACAGTAGACAGTAGCAAGAATCACCCTCTCCTTGGGCGACATGGCATTTCTAAAGGGGATTCTCCAATCTCACGGGTGAGACCCCCACAGCAGGGATGGCAGAGCCCCCCGACTCAACCCTGCCTCTTTTGCTCAGAGAGGCCAGGCATTTGTTGGGTTCTGAACCTGGGTCTCCCAGATTCACAAGCTAGAACCCCCTCCACGGATTACTGTGTGAGACAAAAAGGCTTAGAAATATACACAGAACTCTAAAGGCCTCTGATAGACAGTGACCAAAATAGGGCAACTAATGGGATCACAAGTGGATCCAGAGACCTCTTTGCCTAAAACCTCAAAGTCTGGTCAGACCTATTTTTAAAAAGAAGGGAAAGAATCCATATCTTTGTCTGCTAGCACACACCGCTAATGGAAGGGGCAAGTCCTGGCGTTCTTTACGGTGTTTGGACGGGAGAAGGGATGACAGAGACAGTAATAATCGCCCTGGCTCAGCATTTCTGTTGTGGGGCTAGTCTCAGACTGACACGCGCAGTAGTGGAGAATCCCCATGACGGCCCTGTGGGGAAATGGACTGTTCTTCCCATTTTGTAGATGGGAGCAGCACAGAGCAGTTAGGCCACCAGCCTGGAGACCACGTGGACTGCACCTCCTCAAAGTGCTTTCCTTGTTCTGCCTTCTTTTGTAAATAAGTCCCTCGTCTTTTTTTTTTTTTTTTTTTAAATCTCACCACAGCTTGCAAGATCTTAGCTCCCCGACCAGGGATCAAAACTGCACCCCTGGAAGTGAAAGCACAGAGTTCTAACCACTGGACTGCCAGGGAATTCCCAAGTTCCTCATCTTTATTCAACACCTAGACTTTGAATATTTTTTATTCTCAGCAACATTTTAATATACTTCTTCTATTTCCTTTATGGATGGTTTTGCTGGCAGAAAGGTCAATTTTACCCTTCCTATCATTTGACGTAGGTACATGGAAATGGTTTTTTATCTACAACTCCACAGTTCAAGATTCCCTGTAATGACAGGAGAATAAGCAGACAGTGGTCTGTCACTTAAAAACCTGCTCAGGAGGAAGATAATAGGGTCAAGACATTTAACCACTCGGCTCAGACTGGAGCATGACAACTTCCGCTGAAAAGGTCTTCTGGATCCATAAATCTATCAAGTTCACTGTCATGGGGTCTTGGGTCTTTGAAAACAGCTCCTGCTCTTGTTGTTACTACATGTTTTCACTGGAAGATGGATCCCGTGAGAACTATCAGAAGGTGACAGTCACACAAACATTCTCTTGGTAAGTGCTGGCTGAGCCCAAGAAATAAAGAAAAACAAAGGGGTGGGGCCGGTGTGTGGAGGCAACATCTCCTGATCCAGGCTGCGGGCATCGTCTATCACTGTAAAGTAACAGGCTGGGTGTGCACGCAGGCAGTGTGATCACACACCCTGGGCTGCTTCTAGCCAGACCTCCTCTTGGGAGTAGCTTTCCTTTCCTCATGCCCCGAACACTGCATCCAGGGGCCTACTGCCTCTTTAGACCAGGCACACCAGTCACCGTGAAAAGCAGCGATCTGTGATGAGAAGGAAGAACAGAGCACGCTCTCTTAGTTTCCCGCATGTAAAATTTTTCAACACCAGTAACTCACCAGCAAACTGTAGAAGAACTCATGGACGAAGAGCCCCATGGCGCAGATCAGCAGGTACAGCAGATGATAAAGGAACTCGACATCCAGAACCATGGCCCGGTAGCCTCTGGTGAATGTCCCACAGTTGCCCACAAAGCTCATCAGAAAAATGATCTTATTGCAGACCTGAGAACAATGACAGCCACAGTGAGAGGAGCACGGACCAAGTCAGACCTGAGACTCTTGGTGAGAACTGACAGCGACCCGCCCTCAACCATCTTTCGGCGCCTCGCCCCAAACAGAAGCTTCCTTTTGCACCAAGTGCCCACCGGATGCACCAAGAATGGTTCTGTGGATCTCAGTCATTTCATTACTTTGCTTTTCAGGCATATTGCAAGTTAATGTGACAGTCAGGTAACTCCATGTGCAACACTAATCAAGTGGCATTTGTACATGACAAAAACAAAATTTGCACATACTGAAATTATGATTTTCAAGATGAGATATGAATCATTTCTAACATTCTAACGTGAGTGAGTCAAACACAGAAGTCACCTCAATCCACGAACCCTGTGATTAGCATGATTAAAAGTGTTTTCTGAATTCCTGTTACATTTTAGGCATTAGAGTGTTGCAATCTAATGAGAAGCATCCAGCTCTTGTTATCCACTGCTCCTAATTCTACATGGAAAAACAGCTTTCTTGGGGTGGTAGGGGAAATAGGGGACTTCAGGACGAGTTCTAGTCCCCTGCCCCCCTTTCCGGAAATAACTTCTATTTTACCTCTGGGGATCCATTCCTTCCTTTGTATTGGTCCTTGAGGTCTGGGTGGGGCTCCATCCTGGCCAATCAGAGTACTGTATTGCCCTGGCAACAATGATTGGCTCAGAGATGGGCATGTGACCAAAAGGAGTCAATGACACCCCCTGAGATCTCTGCTGGGACTGCAGCTAAGACAATTTTGCTCTTTATCCCTGACCTTGAACCTGAGAGAAAGTGAGCTCTGAGGCTGCTGGCATCCATCCTGCATTATCACAGAGCCCGAGGGGACCAGCAGTGCAGAAGCAAACAAGAGGAACTGAGCCCTTATGCTATCGTCTGGACTCCTGGATTCAGCTACACCTGAAGCCAGTCTCTTGATTCTCAGTCACATTTTCTTCTTTGCTTATTAGCATGGAGTAGGTTTTCTGACCCTTGCAACTGAAGGCTGACCTACTGTCTAAGATAGTCCCACCTCTGATAGAAATCCCAAGCTTGCAAGTCTGCCTTTAGCAACACGTTGCTAGAAAAACCTAAGTCAGGAGAAAGCCAGAGAGAATGCGCTTTGGCTGCACTTTGTAAAACCATGTCCTGCCACCCGAGCTAGCTTGGCCACAGGTGCTAGGGAAACGCTGCCAGTTAATCTGGTGGGTCAGTGCAAGTGAGCTTCTCAGCAATCAGATAAGGGAGGAAGCCAACACCCATGGAGAAGGTTCGGCTTTCTCAGACAGGCTCGACTTTCAATCTACCAGGTCTCTCTTTCCTTAATATTCTAACCTTTGCCAGTGTCAGATCTTTTTTAGGGTGAGAAAACATCATTGATTCTGAATGAACTGTGCTGAGGTTTCCAAGAGAGGAAAAAAAGGCCATGCTCTGGTTGGCATTCCAGGACCTCCAGCATGTCATGCCCTACAATCGTAACAACGGAGCAATTTGCTTTACCTCAATCTGCCCTCCTCTTTAACTTCTGCTCAGTTTTCTCACAGCTACGTTTACTTCTCCCATTGCTCATGTAAGTATTCTTTTTTAAAAATCCCCTCTAAATAACTGTTTATTATTTCAGTTCTCCTCCTGGGGCTAATGTTATTATGAATGGTCATCAATTATCTACATGGAGTCTTTCTCCCAACTGGTTTCTGTTACAGAAGAGAACACTCTGGAATGACTAAAGGCCAGAGAAACCAAAGAATTAACTCACAGAAGACAACCTCTGAAATAATGTTTTTTCCTTCTATTTGTGTCTTCTGTATTTGTTTCTTAAGAAAGTTCCGCTCACTGCAGGTGAAGCCTGCATTCCCTCCTTTGGCACTTATGTGTCTCTTTCACCCTGGTCATGCATTTCTAAATGCCAGGCCTAACACGAACAGCTTGTCTTGTCACCTCAAGTCAAGTCACTCAACAACTCAGGTCTATCTGCACCCTGAAAACCAGGTCTTGCATGACTTCAGGGTAGCTGGCTGCATTATTCCTCTCCCAGTCTTCCGTGACTGAAAATTTGCAGTTATTCTTGCCTGCTTCACCACCCAGTGAAGACAGGAATACCTTCGCTGCCTAGAGAAAAGGACCCAGATGAAGCCACGTACCGTTTTCAGGCGTAAAGTTCAGACCCTATGCCCACCATGTGTCACCATTTCCTCCAAAGCTCTGACATCTGTATCTTCATTCTCCACTATGATCAAGAGGCAGGCTTGTCTCATGTAAGGGGGACATGGCCCCCTAAGGGGTCCCCCTGCCTCCAGTCCCCCCACCTCAAATCCATATATATATTCACGCCACTACCAAGGGAATTTTCTCAACGATACTTTGCTTATGCCACCTCTCTGCTCAAAAACCCTGAGTCAGGGACCTTCCTGGTGGTCCAGTGGTCAGGACTTCACCTTCTAATGCAGCGGGTGCGGGTGTGATCCCTGGCCAGGGAGCTAAGATCCTACATGTCTCTCGGCCAAAAGACCAAAATATAAAACAGAAACTGTGTTGTGGTATATTCAATAAAGACTTTGCAGATGGTCCACATTGGAAAAAAATCTTTAAAACAAAATCAAAAAGCCCTGAGTCACTTACCAGTATTGGGAATAGAATTTCCCAACCTATACTCCATATGACACTAATTCCAAGTTACACTTTACAAAACACGTGGGCAAATAAGTTTGGGAAATATGAAGACCTGGTATTCCCTTCTTAGAGATTCATCATGCGTTAAAGTGAAAGTTGCTCAGTCGTGTCCGACTCTTTCCAACTCCATGGACTATACAGTCCATGGAATTCTCCAGGCCAGAATACTGGAGTAGGTAGCCTTTCCCTTCTCCAGGGGATCTTCCCGACCCAGGAATTGAACCGGGGTCTCCTGCATTGCAGGCGGATTCTTTACCAGCTGAGCTATGAGAGAAGCCCTCATGCGTTATCAGTAGGTTAAAGTCTCAGAAATCTTTCAGTAAAAAACCTTGCATTTTCCTTGATCCAGCATTTCCCACATTAATTTGACTAAGGAAGTCCCTTTTCACCCAAGATTTATCAAATTAGGACAGGCCCACCTGGAGGATGGAGCCCCAGTGGGTTTTCCCAAAGTTCGGGTTCAGGTTCCTTGTCCAGAATCAGGCCCTATACTTCAGTACATGAACCACTGAGGAGGCAAAACTCAACTGTTGGCTGTCCCTTGAGAAGGTCTGGGCTTTCCTGGCTGCTTCCACCAGTGGGGAGAATGCTCCTCCCAGTCCCTGCCTCCTGGCCTGATGGTTTCCATTCTTTGAGCCAAAACTTCAATCCCGCCTCCTCCTCTTAAGCATGTCAGCTTAAAGTCGCTTCTTGTCCTCTCACACCCTTACTGCCCCTGCCATCTGTCCCCATCTGGGGACATTTATCATTGCCCTAAATTACGGCGTTAACCTATTTTGCAATATCACTTCCATTTTTATGCAGTGACTTCAGTTTCCTTATATGCTCAGGGCAGAAACCTCTGGAAAGTGGTTTTAGATGCCCACAGGTCCCAACTTGTTCCTTCTTTTTGGCAGGAAACCTCTCCAATTTATGGCTTGGTTATCAGTCATGTCCATTTTCTAAGAATTCCACAGAGGGAGTCGGCGTCCATCCTTGCACCCTGGAAGCACACTGGAAGCTTTGGAAGCACTGAAACGGCACTTCCAAACGTCACTACTGACTTTGCGGTAACCCTCCTGACCTCTGGCTTCTCTTCTGACCGTTCCACCTGCTCCCTCTCTCTGAACAGTCCCTCTTGCCTCTCTGCTCTGTTCTCTGCGGTCCTCACTGGAAATGGGGGCTGTGTTCACGTGCAGTCATTTGACTTCCTGACTAGAACCTCTCATCCTAGCACACCTATGACCCGATGGGCACGATGAACCCAAATCTCAGCATCTCTCTCCCTTTGCTTAATTCCAAGAGAAATGTTCCCTGACAATGAGACTGCCAGTGTCTGCAGAGCACATGAAGGGGTCCGCTGTCCCGTGAGAAGGTGAAGAGGGTGATGGCCATCTGAAGCTCTCCTCTGCTGTTTTAACAGCTGACCCCAAGGATATATTTTTCTGCACTTAAGGCACAGGCCAAGATTCCAGGGAGAATGGAAGGCACTCCTACTCAGGTGGAAACAAACAAAAAAATGGCAAGGAAGGGATTCGCACTTACGTTGAAAGCTCCCAGAAGAAACAACGTGGGTTGCAGCCCGACGGAAAATATCAACCGGAGAATCGTGGAAGCGATTAAGGCCCGGATGCCGTGGGGCTTGGGGAGGGCGATGACGATGGCCAGAGAGATGAGCATGGCCGTCCACAGCAGCCCCGACCAGTGCGGCTCCAGGGTCCCTGCAACCAGGAGGCAGAGCTCTCAGAGGTCAGGGCTTTCCCCTCACACAGGGGACACACCGGAGCGGGTTCAGTGGCAATTGCTTCAACCAGCTCTCTGGGGTGCCTTGTCCCAACCCGGACCTCCAGGTTTCTGCCCCAGACATAACCAGTCACGTGCATGTTGTCTTACCCCTAAGCCTTCGGCGTGTTCTTTCTCCCTGGGAAATGCTCTCCCTTTCCTATTCACCTGAGGTCTTAGCTTAGATGTCACCTCTTCCAGGGGGCGTCCCAGGTGGCACGAGTTGGTAAAGAACCTGCCTGCCAATGCAGGGAACATAAACAGACGTGGGTTCGATCCCTGTGTTGGGAAGATCCCCTGGAGGAGGGCATGGCAACCCCGTCGAGTATTCTTGCCTGGAGAATCTCCATGGACAGAGGAGCCTGGCAGGCTACAGTCCATGGGGTCGCAAAGAGTTGGACGTGACTGAAGTGACTCAGCACGCACGCACGCACGAACCTCTCACAGGAAGCCTCCCCCACCCCCTTTCTCCTCACAAAATAGGCCAGGTGCTCCTTCTGTCTCTGACCCTCGGTATCCCTGCTCAGCCCTGTGGGATACTGTTTCCTAGCAGTCATTGCCCCCTCTTCCAAGCCCCATCCCCACTGGACTCCAACCTCCCCAAGGGAAGCACTGAGTACCCAGCAGGCACCCATCAAATAGGTTTGTTCCATAAGCAAAACTCATCCATGTGTCACACTTCACTCTTCAGGGAGGCGAACTGGAAGAACAGACTTCTAATTTCTATTAAAAGTATGCAAAGGAAAATTGCAGGTCCCCTGCCCGCATCAGATTTCTTCAAGGGAAGGAGGAAAGCAACTTCCGTATCATTAGCATCATCCTACAATTAGATTATCCTTGTAGTCAAAGAGCTTATACCAGTTTCTGTCATCTCTTGCTATTGCAAGTTCTATTTAGAGTGTCCCACGAGACGGCTCGGTTATATAACATGAGCCAACAGGGCTAAAAATAAGGTTCTGTAAAACACTCATTAAAAAAAAAACACCCCTATTTCAAATGCTGTCACATTTTGAGTTCCCTTCAGATGTAAACAAGCAACACTACATGATTAAGGCTGCTTATATAAAGGAGTTTCACTTCTCCAGAGCTGCCTGGATGGCCGCACCGCCTGGGAAAGCGACGTCCTTGCGGGTCCCAGGCTCTCCCACCGGCCTGTGGGTTGCCCTAGTTCAGTCTGTCCACACCTGCCAAGACTCACCTTCCCTCTGAGAACTGTCCCCCAACCCCAGCCACCTGCCTCTTCCCTTTTGATATCTTTCCAAAGGAGAATCTGATCAGGGATGGGCACTGAAAGGCAGAAGCTTTTCAGAAATGCAGGAAGAAGTAGGTACGAGGGTCAGGTGTGTCCCTTCCTGTGCATTTAACAATTGTAGGATGTGGTATCAAGCCCTTCATGTGGATGAGCATTTATTTTCTCCTCTTGGGCACTCTATGAGGGTACTATGATCACCTCCAATTTACCCCAGAGGAAATGGGAGTCTTGGGCTACGTACCTCACCTAAGGTGACACAGAATCTACCACGAATATACATGTCACCAGAGTTGATGGTCCTTAGTGAAAGTGAAGTGAATTCGCTCAGTCATGTCCGACTCTTTGCGGCCCCATGGACTGTAGCCCACCAGGCTCCTCCATCCACGGGATTCTCCAGGCACGAATACTGGAGTAGGTTGCCATTTCCTTCTCCAGGGGATTTTCCTGACCCAGGGATCAAACCCAGGTCTCCCGCATTGCAGGCAGACGCTTTAACCTCTGAGCCACAAGGGAAGCCCCAGTGATGGTCCTTAACCATCATTAAAAAAAAAAAATCCATCCATTTTAAGTGCATGACTGTGGGCAGGTTACACAGTCATCTAACCACATGTAACTGCTAACACAATTGAGACATAAATATCATATCACACTAAGAGGTTTCCTTGCGCCCTTGGCAGCTGACGCCTCGCCCCGTGTCCACTCCCAAGCAACACCTGATCTGCTTTCTACCACTGCAGCTTTGCATTTTCCAGAATTTCATAAAAACTGGAAAAATAATATTAGTAGGTGGTTTTAAAAAAATTCTTTCACTTAGCAAAATTTTTAAGATTCATTCATGTTATTGTGCATATTAATAGCTTGTTTTTTCTATTGCTGAGTAGTGGTCCATAACACGGACCATAACATGTCATTTATCTATCTGCTCAACAATTAATGGATAGTGGGGGTGTTTCCAGATTGAAGTTATGACGAAAGATGCTACTGGGAAACTTCAAGTACAAGTTCTGGGGTAGGGATATGCTTTCACTTCTCTTGGACAAAAACATGGAAATAGAAATGAGAACCCTAAGGATATATTTAACTTTAGAAGACCTAACCATACTATTTTCCAAACTGATGCTACACTTTCCCTTTTCATCACTAACATATGGGAGTTGCAGTGTTCCAGATCATCACCAATATTTGGTACTGTCAGTCATTCTAATTTTAGTCATTCGAGTAGGTTTCTCGTAACATATCTTGGCGGTTTTCATTTGCATTTTTCTAATAACTACTGATGTTGAATATCTTCTTTTTTTTAAATATCTTTTTATGTTCTTATTGACCACTCATATATCTTTTTTTGTGTGAAATATCTGATCAAATCTTTTGCCCATTATTTTAATTGGGTAGTCTTTTTATTATTGGGTTATAAGAGTTCTTCCTATAGGCTAGATATAAGCCTTTTGTCTGACATGTTTTTTAAGTATTTTTGCCCAGCTTGTGGCTTACCTTTCATTTTCTTAAGCACTTAATCATCATCTTAAATTACCTCTTAACATCCCAGTATAATAAATGTGACCAGTACAACACATGTACCCAAATCCTGAAAGAGACAATATAAAAAATCTGCTGTCTTCCCACTAAAAAAGCAGAGTTAAAAATCACTGCTAGATATGTAAAATAAATAGCTAGTTGGAAGCTGCTGTGTAATAAAGGGAGCTAAACTTGGTGCTCTGTGATGACCTAGGCATGGGTAACGGAATTGGGGAGGGTAGGAGGGAGACCTAAGAGGAAGGGGATTTATGTACACATATGGCTGATTCATGAGGTTGTATAGCAGAAATTAACACAACACTGTAAAGCAGTTATCCTCCAATTAAAAAAATTATTGGAAAAACATTAATGTTAGATTCCAAAGAAACAATTATAGAAAGATTTCTTTGAGACAACTGGAGAAACACAAATGGGGACAGGCTATTTATTGTTTTATGATATATTGTTAGGTTTTTTAGATATGAGAATGCTATGGTGATTATACACATTTAAAAATATTCTCTGAAGTTAAGAGATGCACAGTGAAACAAGATGTCTAGACTTCTTGAAAATCTTGCGGAAAATACAGGAGTATAAATAAAACAAAACAGGCAAAATGTTGTTAAAGCTGGGCCGATGGGTACATGGCAGTTTATTATATTCTTCTTTCCACTTGTGTACAGATTTGAAAATTCCAACAGTAAGAAAGTTTAAAAAGTAGTACTTTATGGGATTTAATCACCATGGCATGCTTACAAATTCTTTAAGAATACTGAAGCTGCCAAATTTTCATGCTTTTTAAAGACTGTGTGACTCTCAGTTCTCAACTAAAGGGGAAAAAATACTTTTGAAAAGGAGCTTTTAAGGCCACAGTGTCCTCGGCAGCCCCAAGCCTTTTAGGTCAGAAAGCCACACTGGTATACGCAGCAAGGTCAATAAACTCCTGCTGGAGGGACATTTTGGAAACCCTAGTTTCAGGATTCAACAAGAACAAATATTTCTCTTAAAAACATACTTTCAGGTAACCTATCAGATTTTGTTTCTAGACAGGGCTGAAACAACCTTCTTCCTGAAGATGGTCAACAGTGAGTATAGATGTCCCCAGAATACGTTTAAAAGAAAAAAATAAATCCCTCAGTGAGTTGATGTGTTTGAGGGGAATTTCTGTCACTGTATAATGGAAAGGACTTTCTTAGGTCAGATCAATCTCCTTCTCTCCAGGGACATCTAATTATGTTTTCTGTTGAGTCCATCGACCAAAGTTCTGAAGCCCACACTGCCAAAACAGTAAGGCTAGATTTCTATAGATCCAGGGTCAATGCCACCTTGAATGCTACGTTGTAAAGCTGGAAGGACCGTTAACAATCATCATGGGTAAGAAACAGGATGCTCCAGAGATCCTGACTGGGTCAAAATTATTTTCTCCTGACCACTATGGGAATTTCCAAATCCACACCTAGGTGTCACAACTACTGACTCAACCTAAGCACTGCTTAATTAGGGAGGACAAGGAGGATGAACTGAAGTGGTTTGCCCAGAGTCATGTGGCAGGTGAATGTTAGGGCCAGGCCTGTTCACCAAGTCCAGACTCTGTAGGTCTAGCTGTTCCACTGGATGAGGCTTATCACTGAAGAGGAGGGAGCTATCAATGAACTGTCCCCAGACAGTGACCTCAAAACTGCCCTAAGTGACCAGTGAAGAAAATGGCCAAGGTACAGAACAACAATCAGTTTTAAATATTCTTTAAAGAAGTGGAGGGGGAAAACGAACATACCCCCAAAGTAACAGCTGAAGAATCTGCTGTGATGTGATAGCCCCCTGGAGGTGAGAAGAGGGCTCCGTCCCCTCCACCTGACCCGTTAGCTGAACACTAAACTTCCACCTCTGCTGACTGGCAGCCCAGCGCAGGCAGACACTCCCCACAAGAACACCATGAAGTGCTGTGGACCTGCCCAACTCTTCAGACAGGGACACCAGGAATCCTGACAGTGCATTTTAAAGGAACATACCCCTTGGGCTTGTGTTTAAGCACTGCCTTGGGCGGAAAACATCACTCCAATGAAGCCTTCCACAAGGCTTCAGGCTCAACTGAAAAGGTAAAGCCTTAAGTGAGTAAGTTAGATATACCATAGAACACACAATCACTTTTAAATTGGACCTTAAATTTACTTCAGTTGTGTACACATCTGCATTATTAAACTCCAGAGCAGAGTTTGCTCTGGATTTACCTCTGTTTTTTTTTTTTTTTTTCTTCTCTTTTATTCTGTTACTTTTTGGGGCTCTTCATCCCATTGTTTCACACAAGGTAGCTATTGCCAGGTTGCGACAAACACAAGGGAAGTGATCTGCCAAAAAGCTCTGATGAGAAATTGACTTGAAAAGTCAGCCTCCCAGGAGGCAGTCGCAGGTGTCAGAAAAGGGGGCCATGGAAGTTTAACAGAAGGGGAGCCCCCAGAACTCCACAATTGTAAATGTCTCCAGAGGGCTGTTAAACAGAGGAGCCCCAAACAGAAAACTGCTCTTCCTAAGTGGTTTGCCTTTTCTCCAGAAAATGTGTAGAATATGCACCCAGATGACCAGGAGATGGGGTAAGGAAATCTGTGAAGACCATGGACAGCATGTCTCATTATGTGAACAATAGCACGCAGCTCTTAATTGACTAAAAAGCCAAGGATGTGTGGTCTAAAGTCATTCACGCTCTGTCTCCTGTTACCTCTTGCCAAATAAATAAATAAATTCCAGAGATTATTTTTTACAAATTCTTTAGTTTGAAATCAATTCCACAAGTATGGCATAGGAAAAAAATCTACTGGACTGAGCATCAAAGTTATCTACATTCATTCTAGGATTAGCTCAGCTGCTAAGGGGCTGTGTGTCTTTGGCTAAATCTCTCAGCTTCTCTGATACATAGTTTCCTGACATACAAAACAAGGAGGTTAAGATGATCTCTTACTGTTTTAATACAACATATTGCTTCTCAAATAAATATGGATAAACAGTTTATATGATTTCAAATTAGATTTAAAAATAAAACCATGGTGTATCACCTCATACCAGTCAGAATAGCCATTACCAAAAATCTACAAATAGTAAGTACTGTGGAGGATGTGGAGAAAAGGGAACCCTCCTACACTGTTGGTGGCGATGCAAACTGACACAGCCCTTATGGAGAACAGCATGGAGATTTCTTAAAAAGAATAGAAGTACATATACCGTGTGACCCAGCAGCCCCACTACTGGGCCCATGCCCTGAGAAAGCCATAATTTAAAGAGACACATCACCCCAATGTTCACAGCGGCACTGTTTACAATAGCCAGGACATGGAAGCAACCTGGACGTTCACCGACAGATGAATGGATAAAGACGCTGTGGTATGTATACACAGTGGAATATTACCGAGCCATACAAAAGAACGAATCTCAGTCCGTTCTAGTGAGGTGGATGACCCTGGAGCCTGTTATACAAAGTGAAGTAGGTCAGAGAGAAACAAATCCAGTGTACGAACGCCTATGTAAGTGAATCTAGAAAAACAGTATTATTGATGAACCTCCTTGCAGGGAAGGAATGGAGCTGCAGATGTACAGAAGGGGCTTGTGGACACAGTGGCGGAAGGAGACAGTGGGGTGAATGGAGAAGGCAGCATCAACCTGTCCACACTATCAGGCATCAGACGGACAGCTGCCGAGGAGCGGCTGTGGAACTCACAGGGCCCAGTCTGGTTCTCTGTGGCGACTTGGAGGGACGACAATGTGGAGGGAAGGAAGGTGCCAGAGGGAGAGGATGGACATCTAATTATGGCTGACTCATGTTGCTTATGGCAGAAACCAACACAACATTGCAAAAGTTAAAACACAAAAAACAAGCAAAAGATAAACTCGTGGTAGAAGTTACACTCTCATCGTGTCTGAAAACAGGGAACTAGGATCCCATCAATTGCACCAGTACTACCAGGGATCCCATTTAAGACACAAGTCACAGCCATCCTGCTGTTTCTAGAAGTTTCCTTGAAATTAAAAGATTCGGGCAGTACCTCCTCGGACTCCTTTGAAAGGGTAGAAAAACGCCACAAGCAGGTTCATCAGGACGGCCAGGTTGAATGAGATGCTACTCCAGAAAGACATGTTGCGGGCGCACCAGTACAGGACGGGCTGGGCTGTGAAAACAAAGAGGGAACCCCATGAGGTCCGAGACTGCGAGCCAGAACGCCGCCATTCCACAGGCCCTCCTCCCGCTCGGCCCCTACAAGCCCACTTTTGTTCCCAGTTTTCACCAAACATTAAAAATGGTCACTTGTTTTCAAGCTGACTCATAAGCTCAGAACGACATCAGATGGGTTTGTTTCTGTTGGGAGTCCTTACTGGAACAGAAGAGGAATTGGGGGACAAGGAAGAGAAGAAAGGGGAAAAGCTGGAGCATCTAAAAACCCCGCATGCCCCCGTCAGCATCATCAGTTATGGAATCTGGGGGGTTATCCAGGGTTCACGTGCCAAGTCCTCAGCTCCCCCTGGGGCCCTGGGACTGGAGGAGATGCCCAAGGAGACTGGAGAACTCAATGAGCCTTTGAGAAGTGGGGGGTACTGGTGGGGGGGGCACACACAGCATTCAGAGTCAGCCCAGCTGGGCCCCAGGCTAGGAATGTTACCACTTCCACACGCCTTCCTGCTTGAAATTCTTCACCGAGTCACTGATGCCTGAAAGCAAGACAATAGCCCCTTTCCCACCACCAAGTCATCCACCATTTTCCAGAAGAGGAACCAGAAATAGGAGCTCTGCCTGGATGGTCAGCAGCCAAGCTCCATTTCCAAAGGCTACAGTAGAGAAAGGATGGGGCCCCAAAGCCCTCCCAAAGGGCAGGAGACCCTTGAGGCAGTTATTGTTCAGTTGCTCAGTCATGTCCGACTCCTTGTGACCCCTTCGATGGCAGCATGCCAGGCCTCCATGTCCCTCACTATTTTCCAAAGTTTGCCCAAACCCATGTCCATTGAGCTGGTGATGCCATCCAACCATCTCATCCTCTGTTGTCCCCTTCTCCTCTTTGCCCTCAGTCTTTCCCAGTATCAGGCTCTTTCCCAGTGAGTCGGCTCTTCGCATCAGGTGGCCAAAGTATTGGAGCTTCAGTATCAGTCCTTCCAGTGAATATTCAGGGTTAACTTCCTTTAGGATGGACTGGTTAGATCTCCTTGCTGTCCACGGGACTCTCAAGAGTCTTCTCCAGCACCCCAGTTTGAAAGCATCAGGTCTCAGGCAGTGCTACCGTCCTATCCCATTGTTACTGACAGGTGACACCACACTGGCTGCATCTCAGCTGAGGACAAGCCGGTGGCCACACTGTGTGCACGGGTGCTTCCTTTTCCTCTGAATTCTTCGGTGGCACCTTACACTTAGGAAGATGCTTAAGAATAGCTATGGGGGGAATAATTTCCATCTCACGCCAGAGGCAAAGTTTCCAGAAGATAGGCTCATTCAACATAATTCTCCTCTAAAGCGAAATGTGGAGTAGGTGAAAATGGGTGTCTAGCGTGTTATTTCTCTTTCCCGATGAAGTCACCGTTTCACTCTAGGACAGCAGCCAGTGACAAATCCGATGACTCTATAACGATGCCTATAGCAGTAACCAAGCCTTCACAAGCTTCTAGCCAAAAGAAAGTTATGGCGCAATTACACAGAGCCCTGGATAATTTAATAACTGCTCATTTTCAAGCTCGCACTTGGTAAGAGGCCATGTTTCCAAACCGCTGAGTTTTGGAGCTATAAGCAGCATCTGGTTTAACATCTCTCATTTGATAAATGAGGGAAACTGAGGCCCAGCCGAGGATAGAAGCTTTGGCAATCTCATCCCCTCATCTCAGAGACCCCTGGGCTCAATGACAAGGACACAGTTAAGGGGCTCATGTCACCATTTAGCAGAGGAGTCGCCCAGTAATCAGTCAACCTGATTTCCCGGAGTTTGTTTTATTTTATAAGCTATTAATAATTGCTGAAGCCAATTGAAGATGAGAAACCACTTGCTCTGGAGACAATAACTGTTGGTGTTTTTTCTGGGATTAAAGCCCATTCCTGATCTGAATATGAAAACTCTGAACAGCATAGAAGAAACAATGGCAAGGATGGCCAAGGGCTGACTGATGGGAACATGGGAATTTACAACATCCTCCCCCCACCAGTGTGTGGGTAACAGACTAACAAGAAGTGAAAAGCTAAAAAGGCAGGAAATGGCAGAAATCAGTGAGGGGTAAGCCAGGATTCTCTTCAGGGGGAGCTCTCAACCCGAACCAAGTGTAAGAATAGCCATTGCTTGATGCTTTAACATGACTCTAATAAATGCTCCTCAACTCTGGCATACAGTTCCCAAACCTGACTTTTATAAGGCTAACACTGTACTTAAATTGTGGTGTCACTCTGAATATGAACAAATATTCAACCCTTTAAGGCAACTGGGTATCCACACAGGTGCAAGAAGACAGGGTACCATGATCCCAGAAGGGCAGGCGATTTAAGTAACTGCACCCAGGGCATCTTCTGCTAACCCTCTTATCCTAGTTTATTTTCTTTTTAAGGAACTGGGGCTTGCTGAAGACATAGACTCCATGTGCATATAGAGCAATGGAACTTCCCACTCTATTCCAATGAATAAATCATGAGGGTGAAGGACAGGGAAGCCTGGTATGTTGCAGCCCATGGGGTCGCAAGGAGTCAGACAGGACTGAGTGCCTGAACAACAAAACACCACATAACACCAAGTGACAAATTGTCAGCCTTTGCAGCTCTGCCTCAGTTTCCTTTCACTACTTTCTAGTTTTCTTAGCCCAGAGTTTTCTCATCCCTGGGGCCAGGAGAATGTATCAGAGAGACACCGTGGATGGAGGATGTGAATGCACACAAGTGTGTGTGTGTGTGTGTGTGTGTGTGTGTGAGTGTGTCTATTGAGTAAAGCAGGGAAGAGGGTTTCAAGAGAATATAGGAACTAAGTATCTTAACACTTGAAGAAGAAAAGATGAAGCAACATGTGTCTCAGACACACCTCCGTGTATATCTGAGCCCCAGCTACAGATTCTCCAAGGCATAGATGATTCCCGGTGACACTTTCAGGAAAAAGTAAAGCACCTTCATAAACAAGTCAGAGAACTCTTTTCTGCAGACGCATCAGAAGAGAAATAAGCTACTTAGAGGGGAAAATGTATTTCATTTTAATTGCACTTCTAATGAGTACATTTCTCCTCTTCCTAAATATGCAAATCATGTTTAATTCAGTTATTACTTTCAATTTTTCTCTTACCAGCAGAGCTATGAAGCCAATTAAAATCTCAGTTGACAACCGTAGCTGTGTTTAAGCTTCACTGAAACAAAAACTGCTTTTGAAACAAAGACAGACCAAGTAAGAGAAGGTATTAGCTACAAAGCAATAGAAAACCTGGAATGATGAGTTGGTCATTCCTTGATCAACCAATCCATCGTGCAGTCCTAATTCCCCACTTTTTAGGTGAGGGCCTAGAAGAGGTTTAGTCATCTGCCCAGGCCACAAAGCCAGTGGGTGATGGAAGGAGAACCAATTCAGAGATCCCCACCTCTTGCAGCTGAGGTCTCCCTACTCTGCCAGGCTGAAGACAACATCTCAGAAAGAGGGATGACAAGGTCTCTTACCTCATCATAAAAGATGAAAATCTTTCTTTTAATTCATAAGCCCCCTGGAGAGCCTATTACCTATTGGATAACACAATTCAGAGAGAATGAATAAATCTGACCAGTCTTGGCATCAGTACTTAGTAGACCTATATATTAGAAAGGGTAAACTCTTTTTTTTTTAATTCACGTGTTCAAGGTTGTGCTGAGTCTTCGTTGCTGCACGTGGGCTTTCTCTAGTTGTGGCAGCTGGGCGCTACTCTTTGTGGTGGCTTCTCTTGTTGCAGATCACAGGCTCTGGGCACTCAAGTTTCAGTACTTGTTGCACGTGGGCTCAGAAGCTGTGGCCTGCAGGCTCTAGAGCGCGGACTCAGTAGCTGTGGTGCGTGGGCGTAGTTGCTCCCCACATGTGGAATCTTCCCAGACCAGGGATCAAACCCATGTTCCCTGCATTGGCAGATAAGATTCCTATCCACCACACCACCAGGGAAGTCCAAAACCACTGTTCTAATAACCATCATGGAGGTCTGGATGAAGCAAACCGTGACTTCAGGATCATCTCCTAAAGTGGGCATCATGGACTATTTCAAAGAAGAGCAAAATCAACAAAGAGGAAGTTCCCTTCTACTGAACGCCATAGCTGAGAAGACAAGAATACACATAGGGTCTCTGTCTACCTTTTTGGGTATCCTTCTTATCTGACTACATGAGCACGGTGCTGCGAGGATGTTCAACACGACTCACGATGCTTGAGCTACAGGAGCTTGGATGGAGCCCATGGTGGCTTCGAGAACCAATGATAGTGGGGCCACCTGTCCATAAAGCATTCTGAGGTCCACACCGTGGAGGACACACATGCTGTTCTCTTAAAGGTGAGCTAGACACCTCGCGTGGGGCTGGGTGACAACTGGGTTGGTGCAGCAAAACATGTGACAATGCTTAAAGTGCTGGTCGATGAGGCGTCCCTTAGAAATGAGAGAGAAAGGAGTAGGGGTGGGGCGAGACCAGCACCTGGCAGGCAGCCTGCTTGCACAACGCCTTCTGCCGCTAACCGATTCCAGGCAGGCAGGGAGCGGAGCGGAGCGGAGCAGGGGCAGCAGGAAACGAGGCAGGTCTGCGCCGGCTCAGGCCGGTGAGGGAGGAAGAGGACCAGAGCACCCAGAACCTGACCTCCAGCCCAGTTCCCCTCCCGCAGCCCCGCCCCTCAGCAGGAGCTGGAGTGGATCACAAGGGCAGCTGGAATCCAGGGTTTCAAATACAAACCCGAACTCCTGACTAACGACAGGAATGCAGCAGCATCCTTTCTAAACTGGTCACAACAGCTGGTGCCCAGCGTACTGTGGGCAATGAAGGATCACATTAAAACCCTAATGAAAACTGGACGCAGAGAAGCCCACCAGGGCAGCCCTGTGAAGGGTTTTAGACGAGGAAATGGAGCCAGCCTGGCTGGGCCCTGCACTGGGATTCGCTGGTGAGCAATGACGCATCTTCTGTGGCCAGTGATTCCACTGCCTGTAAAATGACCCTAGGGTCTACAGTCCAAACTGCCCCATAAAAGGGGGAAGACCAGTGTGTTCCGAGCAGGTGGGCTGGTCAACGAGCTCTCAACCTCCTCCTCAAATGTGCCATCCTGTGAGCAGCAGGCCTGTCTGTTCTCCATCCCTTTAATTTTCTCCATCAAAATAGGAGCATTTTAAGTCCTTTTGGGAGCTCTCCAGTCGAATCAGTTCAAAGGCGGCCGGAAGGAAGGCTTTTTAGAGCCTCCCGGAGGCTGGCGCCCATTCACCAGCTCCCAAGGTGCCTCAGTCGTCCTGGTGCTCAGAGGGGGACAGAATCCTGAACCCCACCAGCTCTGCTCCTATGGGGAGGTCCACACACTCTCCATCAAACCCCAGCGTGCAAGACCCCCAGAATCACACAATTCCAGCACCTGGAGGCGCTGACCCACCTCTGAGCTTCTTCTGCCAATTCATCTCATTGAAGAGGTCCTCGGACCGCAGGAAGAAGTCGTTGATCTTGCTGCCCTGCTCGTCCCTCTCTGTGGTATAGTATATCCGTAGTTTTGATTCTTTGGTTAGGAATTCACATATACTGGGCACAGGGAAGACAATCTGCTCCATGGTTCGGTCTAATCTGACAATCTAGGGTGAAAAAATGGAGAGGACTTTACTTAGTAAAATCCTTTACTAAGGACTTGGCACAGGCCACAGGCTCAGTATTCAGCCTAGATTTTTTCTTTTTTATCCATACCACATGGCATGTGGGATCTTAGTTCCCTGACCAGGGATTGAAACCACACCCCCTGCACTGGAAGATTGGACGCTTAACCACTGGACCACCAGGGAAGTCCCGTCTCAGAATTAAAGATCAAGCATAACACAGACCTGACCCGGAGTCTTCTTGGATTTTGTAACTCCCAGACTGGGCTGTATCTCATAAGATTTATGCATAAAACCGTTTCGGTAAAGTCAAAATATTTTTCTAACCTCAGACCCATGAATTATACTGTGATGAAGTTTTATCTGGAACAATTCAAAATGTGTTCTGTGTACAGATTCATGTGAGGCTTGGGGCTACAGATGTCCAACAGAACTTTCTGGAATGATGAAAACGGGAATGATGAAATGATGCCGCAACTGTGTGTCTGCCCCTTTGAGACCAGAGTCCCTACTCACATACGGGCACTCAGGACCAGCACATGTGGCTGGCACAGCTGAGGACTGGTTTATTTAATTTTAATGTAAACAGCCAGACACAGCCAGCGGTGATCCTATTGTACCACGTAGTGCTAGGCCACGGTACAAATCTCACCTAAGAGCCTTTCGCAGATTGCAAAGGTGGGTTCTTTTCCCTAGATAGGAACTCAAAAAGGAGATCTTCGGTTTTCACAGATGCAGTGACCTCTAACCTCTGACCTGTCAGAGCATCTAACATGTGTGATGCATAAAACAATAGGCTCTTTTAATACTGGTATCATGCTCATTGCTCTTTTATAACTAGCTTTGCTGATTCCTGGGGTGGACACTTCACAGATATTCCCCGTGCCCTTCCTAGACAGGTTCAGGCCCTAGAGAGTTGTCTCGGGGGAGACTGTTCAAATTTTTCAACAATGCGTTGAGTCACAGTCCTGGGGCGGGGGTGCAGAGAGTTCAAAGGGGTTGGGGCGCAGTACCAGAGGGGCGAGGCCTCCCTGTGTCCGTCCTCCCCAGGGGCTGGACAAGCCAGGTGAGGCCCAGCCATGCCCTCCTTGAGAAGTTTTGGTTCCCAATCTCCCAGTGCTTTTTTTTCCCAGCACAGCAGGAGAGATGACTCAGGTCAAGCTGCAGTGGGAAACTCTGAAACGAGGCAGGTTCCCACAGCCCGGCCTTCCTGAATCCTCAGAGATGTCGTCTGGAGACCAGGGGTTTCCAAATCAAACTGGAGATCATGTTACTGAGTCTGGTGCATAAGCCAATCTCGTTAACTGGGATTGTGGGGGTGGGGCGGGTGTTGGTAATGCGGGTGCATACACCGTCCACAGTCCCCCATGGCCATCCTGCTTTACAGCATCCGGGGGGCTCTGAGTCAGCCCCCCTTACACGGAAGCAACACGAGCTGAGAAGATTTGTGCTCAGGAGACAATGGAGAAACAGCAGGTCTCCTGGCAAGAACAGGTACTCAGATCTCAGGGCGACCTGCGCGTGGGACCAGAGCGATGGGATGCGGGTCTGTGGGCGCCTGGGAGTGACAGCTCTCTCTGTCCTGCGAGACTGGAAGGAATGAGCAGCTGCCCAGGAACAGGATTTCAAGAGCTCAGGGGGCCCTGCCTGGCCATTTCTCTCCATTACTCAAGATCGATTCATGCTTCTCTTTCAGTCAATGTACAGTTGGGAATCAAAATCTATCCCAGCCCTTCCCCACCTCTAACAGAGTGGGTGACCTTGTTAACACCTCTGCACCTGATCGAACGTCAATTTTGGCTCCCTGGTGAACCAAGGAGCTCAACCAGACCATTGCCAAGGTTCCTTCCTGTCTGACATTCCACACCGCAAATACCTGAAGCTTGTCTCCTAAGCGCTCCAGAGAACAAACTTCTGGTCATTAACAGAATCAATCTGTTGAGATCTCAATCAATCTCAATCAATTGAGATTACGTGCTCATGCACACTGTCATGGTCAAGCGATCGGTGAAATGACACATTTTATGAGGACAGCCCAGAGACCCCAGGCAGCGGGTAAGATTATCCTCTAACACGTCTCTATCCTGCGAGTCTCATATGGCCCAAAGGAGTCTGCTAGTCTTTCAAAATCCTTGCTCTGACACTGATACTGTATTTGTGCACCTCCTCACTAGCTGATCAGGACACACCATCCCTTACAGCCTGAAGCCTGCAGGCGCAGGTCTGGGCTCTCTCGGGCCCCAGGAGACAATGCAAGGAACATTAAAAACACCCATGGGCTCTGAGGTCAGCCAGACATGGATGAGAATGTCAGCCCTGACACTGAGAACCGGACCTCTCTCTGAGTGATGCAACCTCCGAGTCCTTTCTCAGTGCTGTCCCATCTGCAAAATGGAGATGATTTCTTTTCTTGTGTGAGTGTGTGGGTGTGTGTTTTCAAGTGCAGATCTGGTTGTATTACTCCTCCTCGGTGGAGTTCTGAGTGTAAAGTCCAGACTCCTCCCGGCAATGCTGGATGCGGTCCTGCAGGACCTGGGGCTGTCTGTCTTTCCTCTCATCCACTGTTTTCTCACTCCTGCTCACTAAAGCCCACCTCCTCACCTTCACCTCCCACCTCGGGGCCTGTCAAGCACTAGCCTCCGGGCTGTGCCCCTTCATTCCATCCTTCGGAAGGTCTGCGCTCAGGTAACTGTTCAGAACAGGCCACCCCGACCGCCACAACCCAGCGCAGGTCCTTCTGCGGTACCGTCTCATGATACCTTCTGGTCGTCCTCACACCCTTGTCCGAATTCACAGCGAGTCTCCTCGTGTGGCCTGGTTCGGTGTCTGCTCCCCACTACCTTGGGTGTCATGGCTTTGAGCATTGAGTGCAGGCCCTGGGGCACTGTAGCTGCCCACCACCTGTTTACCACTCAGACCAATGACTGGCATGTTAGCCCCAGCCCAGGGCGCCCACTGCGGAGGCCCTCGACGCAAGCCTGGGTCCCAAGTGTACCCGGCCTTTACCTCTATCTGGGCCGTGTGCTTGGCATAAAACTCCAGAGCTTCGTCTCCATCCACCTGGCCGCCGGGTTTCAGCATGGTCTGAAGCTCTTTGTTATGTCGAGCCAACTAGAAGACAAGTGCAGACAACACGGGACTCAGTTCTGTTTGCAACAGCAACACACAGCTGCTTTCTAGCTCTGGGTAGAAAAGATGCATGGGAATAAGCAGCAAGCTGGAGGGCGAAGGGGGGCCCCCTGCACCCCACTGAGGCTTGCTCTGCACAGCAGCTATTTTGGAGCCTGGCAGAGTGGCATGGAGAGCGCATGTCCACTTAAGGGCCCACTTTGCCCTGGTTTCCTTGGCCAGGCAGGAGGGAGGTGGGGTTTTCTATCCAACCCTACAGAGCCTCCTTTTGGAATGCCCTGAAACTTCACAGGGGCTATATTATCATTTTTTTTGAAACTTAAATCATTTAATTATCAGTATGTACTTGCTCACTAAGACTGAGTAAGCTGATTTGGGCATACAATTTTTTTTTCAACTTTAAATTTTTTATTTTGTATTAGGGTATAGCAGGTTAACAATACTGTGATAATTTCAGGTGAGCAGCGAAGGGACTCAGCTACATATATACATGTATCCATTCTCCCCAAATCCCCCATCCATCCAGGCTGCCACGTAACACTGAGCAGGGTTCCAAGGGCCATACGGTAGGTACTTGTTCGTTATCTATTTTAAACATAGCAGTGTGCACGTGACCCTCCCAAACTCCCAGGGGCTAAATTAAATGCCAAGAATGGAGGAGACAAGGAACATGGACTTATCAACCTCCAGCCCAATCGCATCATTGTTTTCTATCAAACGCCTCCATCTAAGAGAGGTGGAAGGGACCAGAGCTCCCGGCTGCCCACACACCTCAGCCTGCTCCAAGCACGTCAACCTCCAGAAAGAGGAAGTGTCTTCAGAAGCCCAGCCACTTGGGAAGCGAGTTACGAAACAGGGCATTCTGGTGCCAGGGTAGGAAGTATTACTCCATCCCCCGAAAAGCAAACAAAGACAAGGCAGAGTGACAAGTTCCCAAAGATTTCCAAGTGCGATAGGCCAGGCAGATGAGGTTTCTTTCTTGAGACGGTTAAGACAGACTCATCAATATTTATGAAAAGACTAGGACTCCTTTCAAGTGTCTGGAGACACAGTCATAAACTATCCAAGTGTCACGGCTCAGTGGGAACGCTTTTAAGAAATGTGGGGGTTTCCGAGGACATGACCCTGCGGGAACGGAACACTGGAGGCAGCCTGGACCTCACACTCGGGGTCAGGTGGCTGGCCGTACCCGTGAGCCACGTTACCACGCGCCCAAGCAACCTCGGGCTGAGTCCTTGCAGGAAAAGCAACTGTGAGGGCGCATGCGTGGAATGCTGGGCCTGACTGTAGGGCGGGGGGCCTGGGAGGGGGCGCACCTGATGAGCCAGGATGTAGATGTTGTGCCCCACGTTCCTGGGGGAGGCGGCCCCATCCTCGCCATTCTCACCATCCTCGAACTCCACTTCACCTTGCATGTAGGCTTTCTTGATCACTTCCACCTGCAAGAAGGGCCACGGCACAGAGCCCCTGTCTCAGGAAAACCCACACAGGACGGGCAAGGACAGCACACACACGGGATCTCCCCTCCTAGGACGGACATTGCCCACCAGACTCAGTACACTTTTCCTCCAGGTGTGGACACAGCCTAAGAATCCTTTTTTTTTTTTTTTGAGAATCCTTCTTAACAAAGTCACAGGCAGTCATGCCCCATCAGCCTCCACTGACAGGAGGAGGAAACCCATTCATTCTCCCTAAACCAGCAGACATCCTGTGGCTGATCTATGACTGTCTACCTTTTTTTTAACTTTTAATTTTGTGTTGGGGCATAGCCAGTAAATGGGCTTCTCTGATAGCTCAGTTGGTAAAGAATCCTTCTGCAGTAATGCAGGGAACCCAGTTCAACTCCTGGGTTGGGAAGATCCACTGGAGAAGGGATAGGTTACCCACTCCAGTATCCTTGGGCTTCCCTTGTGGCTCAGCTGGTAAAGAATCCACCTGCAATGTGGGAGACCTGGATTCGATCCCTGGGTTGGGAAGATCCTCTGGAGAAGGGAAAGGCTACCCACTCCAGTATTCTGGCCTAGAGAATTCCATGGACTGTGTAGTCCATAGGGTCACAAAGAGTCAGACACGACTGAGCGACTTTCACTTTTTTTCATAGTCAATAAACAGTGTTGTGATAGGTTCAGGTGGACAGAGAAGGGACTCAGCCATATACATTCATGTGTCCATTCTCCCCCAAACTCCCTTCCCTCCCAGGCTGCCCCATAACATTCAACAGAGTTTCCTGTTATGACCTTCTACTTTAGAAAGGGACGGTGGCTAAAAAAAATATGCACCCAAATAATAACATGATACAAATGAAGGCTAGAAGCCAGTCTTGTTCTATCTATTCATCTCCTCCTGTCATCTCTCCCCATCCAATACCTTTGCCATTTCAGGAAAAACAGAAAAGAAAACCATTCGCCTTTAGGAATGGCTGATGAAACTATTTTCTGGCTTCAAATATTTCCCTGTCCCTCGCAGCCTACACCAAATGAAGAAAAGCTCTTTAACAGATGACATCTACCAGCACTTTCTATGCTCTGAGCACTATGCTTAGTATCTTCATTCTTTCAGAAACGTGAAGGCTCATCAACGTTTTATGAGGTGTCAAAGATTCCCCTTGATTATGGATGAGGAAGCAGACTCAGAGAGGCAAAGGGGCGTGCCAAAATTCACACGAGAGCTGAGCTTTGACCTTGATCTTCTCACGCCCAGAGCATGCTTCCCAGGGCATCTGGGTGCCAGCCTTCCTGCTCCCACCTGCTGGCCTCAGCTCCCTGTGAGGGGGTAGGGTTGGTTCTGCCCCTTTCTCAGTTCCTCCCAGGAACCCAGTACGACGCCCTGGACAAAACAGGGCCAAGTCAACGTTTATCAGGTGAACCTATCAAGAATCAATCATTCAGAGAATAAGAACACAATGCCTTCAATCCTTAATTTGCACTAAAAATTGATCATTTTCTTTCACGACTCAGAAGACATTTCCGCCTCCTGCATCGCCACAAGTACAATACTGTGAATTACTTCTCACTGTCCAAGACCCAACGCGCAGAGGGCCACACATTTCTGCACTGACACCAGGTTAGGCCCTGGAAACAACTGTGGCGACAACACCCTCACTCTCTGAGTTTGTCTTCCTGTCGGTTCTTTAAAAACAAACCGAACAGACAACGTATCACACAGGACATGAGAGCCTGAATGCACAACATGTAAGCGTGCACACACATATGTGCACACGTGCTCCCAACATTAGGGTATCTCTGCTGCACACCTTCTCAGAATTGCGTTTGTTCCAGGAAGCCTTTGACTCTGCCCTGCGATTTGGGAATGAAGCTGTTCAGCCACAAGAGGGCGACGTGGAAGCTGGTGGTACCCAGAGGGGCTGCCACGTCCCCCATCCAGGATGCAGTGTGTTCTTGACTGATGGGAACTGGAGTGGGGTCCCTGCCCAGTCATCCGTCCCCACTCAGGAGTGACGGATCCCAGTCTCCCCAACCCCCAGTTCCAGTTACATAAGCCCTTACGTAAACTGGGAGAGGACTTCCGTCTCAGGCTGAGAACTCACTCCTGGCCTCAGAGATCAAAGTGCTGGGCTCACTGTGAACTTTATTTAAAGGGACACATAAAGGGACTTTAGCCGGCCCCAGGCACACACTGGGTCACCGGGCGGCAGGGAAGTTTTCGTGCCCTCGTTTAGGTCTGCCAGTTACAGTTTATTTGCGTGGGAAAAAGTCCAAATAGAGAACTCCGTCCTCAGTTCGGTTCAGCATCTCTGCCAGTTGCTGTCTCACAGTCTACAGCCCTGACTGCCGGCCTGGAAGTCACAGCCAGCTGTTAACATCACCCCCCAAAATAAACAAGTGTGCTTTCTTTTCTGAAAGACCCAAAACACCAGCACCGCCCTCCTGCCCCACCCCCACCCGGCAAAAAAACAGAAAAACAACACTATTCTGTTGCCCAGATTCTCGATACCAAGAAGAGATATGAATTCCTGATCCCTGGACAGAGCCACAGCAGAGAGCAGCTGTGAATAAGCGCGATCTGGAAGAGCTGACCGCGGGCGGGCACCTTGTACAAAGCCCTGCAGGAACCATCTGCTTAGTCTCTCTGGTAACCCTCTGGACCAGCTAACACCATCCTTTTCCCTTCAGGGAAGTGGCGCTCAGAGAGTCACCAAGGTGACCCAGAGAAGGACAGAGCTGTGGATGTGAACTCCAGGCTCCCACGCCCCCCCTGTGCCGCCTTCCCCGAGGAGAACAGCCTGGGGAGGCTCTCCCTGGGGGCTGTGCTGAAGGCAGAGGCCCCCTACTCCATACAGGGGTCACCTCCCTGCCCTGGCCAGTGGCCCGAATGGAATGTTCTCTTTGTGCTTCTGATCGCTGGCATCATGAAGAAAGCTCCAGGAAGTAGATACTCTGCTCTGGCACCCACGAAGCTCTGCTGCTGCTCCGCGCCACGGCCAGGGGCTCAGTCATCCGACTCACCAGCTCCTTGGGCCTCATGTTATAGAGGATCCTCTCGGCATTCTCACTGTCATGCCTGCTCTCCATGATGGCCAGGAGCAACTTGGACGCGTTGTTCTAATCAGAGACACAAACGGAGGAAGGAATGAGGAGGAGTTGCCAGGGGGTGGCTGGCCTGAACCATGGGTGATCGGGAGCCACATCCTGGCAAATGTTCTACTCCCTGGGAGGGTGTGGGTCCCGCGCTGAGTTGGCCCAAAAGTTCATTTGGGGTTTTCCATAAGAGAATACAGACAAACCCGAACAAACTTTTTGGCCAACCCGATATATCAAAAACCATCTGCACCAGACGAGAAGGTGCCACTTTCAACCCCCAAAACACATCCACAGGAACAGATGATGGTCCAAGAGGCACCTGTTTGCTTGGGTAGAGTTTACACTTACTGTCACTTGTCCAACTCCTAGTGGACACGGGACAGTTAAACAAGGGAGCTTGGTGGATACACTGGGACCCTGATGATGACAGTGGTCAGGAAGCCCCTGAGACATAGATCCAGATGCCTTCAGGGGCAGGGGGTGGTTATCAACACTGTGATTCAGCCTTGCAGGTCAAAGAAGGCTGACAATTAAGGGAATTCCTCCCTGACCAAAGGGAGAAGGAAACGGCAATCCACTCCAGTATTCTTGTCTGGAGAATTCCATGGACAGAGGTGCCTGGCGGGCTGTGGTCCATGAGATCACAAATAATCGAACACAACTGAGTGACTAATAGTTATACTTCCCTGACCTAAAATAGCACTATCAGCTCTCATAGCCCCTAATATTATCATGAGAGTACAGCCAATGCCAGTTAACAAAAGGGACCCAAAGGGATCATCATACGCATATGAAACCATCATTTCCCACCATGTTCAAAGTTTTCACACAACCACTCCCTGCATGTCTCAGCTTTTAGGTTCCAGGACTATGATAATCCACATGCTTCTTTGTCTGTTGGACTCAAAGGCTGTTGTTTTTGTGAGAGGGGGCAGTATTTTTTTTTTTTTTTTCCTTCTCCCCAAGCACAGATCACAGCAGTTCCATTGGGTCATTATGCCATCAAAAGATGGCTTTTCACAGAGCAGAAATGCCTCTAATAACCTTCAGGTTACTGGACTAGCTGAAAACACCACTGAAATGCTGATGAGGAGCCCCTGAAAGTCTCAGTTTATTTCAGGCACTCCTCTTAGATATCCTGGTAAATGGTAGCCACGGATATGAGCCTGAATGAGGCAATCCTTTGACAATAGGATTTGTCAAAGGAGTTAAAAATAGCCCAAAGAAACAAATCCACTTAAACCATAGACCCAAACTATCTATTAGCGTGGACTCTCGGTTTGAAACAGTAAAATAAAATAAAAATAACTGGGTGATTCCTGTGGGCTTCCGTGTTACCACCTTCCCTAACGACCTCTCCTCTGGCACCACTGATGCCATAAATACAGATTGGCTTTACAGCTAAACCCTGTGGGTCCCAGGCTCTCCCATGACAGTGACAAAGCGCCCGGTGCTCCATGCGGGGGTGAGACGGAGGGCAGATCTCAACCTGTCCCAACACGGGAACAGTTAAAAAGGAAATGTGCTCAGGGAGGCTAACATTTCAAAACACACTTTAGACACCAGGCTGGGCTGCAAGTCCAATTCTCAAAAGTGAAACTTTGCACTCAGAGAATCTTTGGAACCCCTAAGACAGGGGTGAGGGTTTTTTTGTTCTTTTGTTTTTACTTTATTTTTAATTAATTTTCTCATACATTCAAGAAATCAACATCAGGAGTCGTCCATCAGCTTCTCAAATATTCAACAAGCTAGCTTGTAAACCCAGTGGCTTAAGCATCTTGAAGCAACTGCTTTCACTCCGTAAAACTACTTGGGTTTCACAGGCAGTGAGCATGCCAAAGGTGCCTCCTTATCAGTCATCTGCTTGTATAGGATGCAAAGAAACTCATCAGAGGCCGGGAGGCACAATACTGGCCAGTTTAACTTTCCTTACGTTAACCCAGCAATGATGAACCTCCCTTCTGCTGTATCAACCATGAAAGAGAAAAAGATGTTCCCTAGTACTATCAACATACAGCATTATTTTTTGGTCCTCAATAGTTTTAGTGGTACTATTCTTCAACTGGCCCTTTTCCTCAATGGGGGAAGGGAGAATAAGAGAGAACAGAGGGAATGGAGTTTCCACTGTTTCTCTGTCTGAACCTTTCAGAATTAGGTTGTTAGTTCTCAGAGTCTGTTTGAATTTGCCTCTTAGCTTTGGGTGGTGAGTTCCCATTCCATGTGACCTGTGAGTTGAAAAACTGATATCCTCTCCCAAGACCTTATTTGGAAGGGAAAAACCGAAGTTCTGCCTTTTACTCAGAACTTGCAATGTGGATCATTCATTCAGTGTAAAACAACTGTCTTCAGGATTGAGTTTCACGGCAGTGACCACGTCACATCACATGCACAGGCAACACACAACAAAGTTTCCAAATGCTACTGCTTTTTTTGCTTTCAATTCCTACTTGCCTTCAGTTCTAACACAAGGTCCATCCTCTTCTTTCCCAGAGGGTTGATGTCATTGAGGATCAGGGCCGTGATGATGTCAATGCCATTGGATTCATGGGTGGCTATGCAGTTCTGAGAAAAGAGGCACAGGCAGACATTGCCACAAACGCTGGTCATAGATCAGACGTCAAAGGCCAACAGGCTGAACTGCTATTTCAACACAAGGTTTGCCACTCCCAGTCATGTCTCTAGGGGAGGGCAGCAAATTTTCCGTGAGAAAGTGGTAAAAATAAAAGACAGATGAAAATCTCTAGTTTCAGAATTAACAGTAAACAGTAGGAAAGTCCCCATGCACTGTAACTGATAAATTGGCCGCATCTAATCCAAACAGCGCAGTGGGCTTTTGTTCTTAAGGGAAAATATGGTGTGTGACTGATTCTGGGTTCTGAGCACCGGTTTCCCCTTGAAAGGTGTGTTCCATTCTCTCTACATCACTCGGTTTTCGTACCGCACACTTTTGCTTCAGGCTCGAGCTTAGAAAGCAAGTTTTAATTCACGTAATATCAGAATTAATCACCTTCCCCCAGGTAAGATACCCATTTGCAGCAGAATTCATACCAGTATGCTCCTTTGTACAGACCTCAGTTTGGCAGAAAAGCTAACTTGAGGTTATAAGGAAATTCACTTAGACGTCAGATAAAACCTCTCCCCGCAAGCCTGTTATAATTTTTTTGTTTGTTTGTTTCTTTTCACTTTAACTCAGAATATACCATCTGTCTCATCAGGATACCTAGAGAGGAAAGTGAATCTAACAAAATGTTAGCCTTGTAATCATGGACAACTATGATCAGATTCTCAATATACAGTGAGTGGTCCCTCTTGTAAGCCAGGCTTCTCTTCTGAGCCAAGGTTCTGGCTTTGGTTCCCAAGTAACATGGCATGTCATACCTGCCCTGGCCACTGGGTCTATCATGGGCTATTTTAAGCTCTGGCCTACCCCCTCCAACTAGGACACAGCTAGAATTTGAGTTAAAAACGATACTCATTCTAGCATTAGTGCAAAACCTCACAAAATCTATAAGATGTCATGGGTAAGCAATGACTCTATTCAAGAAACTACTGGGTTCCACTCCAAAAATATACTTCTTGAGAGGCACCAATGGGTCTTGGGCTTCCCTGGTGGCTCAGTGGTAAAGAATCCGCCTGCCAACGCAGGAGACACGGGTTCAATCCCTGATCCAGGAAGATCCCACATGGTGCGGGGCAACTGGGCCCATGTGCCACGACTGCTGAGCCTGTGCTCTAGAGCCGGGGAGTTGCAACTACTGAGCCTGCACACCTAGAGCCTATGCTCCACAACGAGAGAAGTCACTGCAATGAGCAGCCTGTGTGCTGCAACCAGAGAGGAGCCCCCACTCACAGCACCCAGAGGAAAGCCCTTGCAGTGACGAAGACCCAGCACAACCAAAGATAAATAAATAAACAGAAATTATTTTTAAAAAAGACTAATGGGTCTTCCTCTTCTCTGAATGTCAACCGTATGTTTTTTCCATATTATTTTCAAATGGTCTCATGTCCAGGAAGGCTCTTCTCTCTGGTTAAGGTGAAACCTCCTTCCGTGAGGTGGTTGGTCCCTTTTCGCGTCTTCCCTAATATTTGAAATAGAACCCAATCTTTCGGTCTTATTCATTTACCTCCAACTTTACCACGTATTCCCAGCAAAGTGAAGAGCTGGGCCATTCAAACCAAATCAAGCTGGGCATAGACCAGGATGCCCGCTAATGCCTGTGATCAGGTCATGTCCTGAAACATAATAAAGTCCATTGGCTCCTTCCTCACTCCTGGACAGAGGCCTCTGGTTCTCCTGACTCCTAAGGTCTACAGCCACATGCTATATGACTTCTGAACTAGTCCATGTCAACAAGGCTTCAAAATGATCCACCTTTTTTTCTTTTTCCGCAGTCCCTCAAAGAAAAATGGAATTACCTGGTTCTCATGGCAAGGACCTTGACAGTATTCGGTCAGGCTTTCCAGGGTTTGGTTGATGAGGGCCACGTTCTTTTCGTTGATATAGAGTCCCAGAAGACCAAGACCCCCGGTGGTGCTTCCACAAATACAGTCCAGAAACTGCAGCGTCTCACACACCAAATTGTAGTTGGTCTTGTTGTTTTGGCAACGGAGGAAATTCTGCAATTGGGGAGTCCCCGGGTTTGGGGAGCAGAGGCAAAAGAGAGAGGGAAACGGTCATTCAGCCTGCCAGTCAGTTGGGGCACAGGATTGTGTTGGTTAGAAGAGTCAGCCCCCACGATGGTCAGCCATGGACTTGGCCTTGGCAACAGCTATGAACACTTGGCTTTCGTAAGGGATGCAGTGGAGAAGAGCTCCTCTTTGACAACCCACTTCAGACTCCGAGACCCTTGATTCTGATTTCTCTCCTTCCCGCTCCAGCCCACCTCCCCGCCCACCACATGTTAAGTTCAGAGTCTTCTGACATTTCCAAGGACAGTGGTTTTATTGAAAAGATGATGGTGGTTGCTGAATGCTCAGAGCGTAGTACTGAGGGTAAATCATCACAGCACAAAGTGTCACAGGAGGACTTACGCCCACGGCCATGGTGGGGATCTGGATTACCTCGTTGGGTCACTTCCATTATTAAAGGAAGGAACAAAAGTGAATAGATGTGTGTATGCTTGTATGCACGTGCCCGAGTATGTATTCTCAAGGTAAACTTACAACGTTAACAAAAGTTTTAAGAGCAGATACTTTCTCAACGAAGTAAACCAAGGCATATTCAACCACCTCATAATACAGTGTCTATTTTCATGCAGAGATTTTTTTTTTTTGGTCATAGACTCCAGTAATCTCTTCTTAAAAAGAAGCAAAGATTAACTACAAATACTTTTGAGCATAGTTATAAAAGCTACATATGTTTGCTGGAGAAAATCAGAAAATTATCTTATTGGATTATCTTTCTAAAAAGATAATTAGAAGATACAACGAATGTAACTTTTGATCCGGTAATTCCACTTCTATTACTATTCTCGAAGTACATATTGGATGTTCGCTACAGCACTGTTTGGGACAGAGAAGAAGTGCAAACAACCAGAAGGCTCATCAGCTGGGACACAAACAAATAGCTCATCAACATTCTGTACTGTTACAAGTTGGAGACACTGAGGCAGGTCTGTATGTATCAATGTGGAAAGATCTCTAGGATACACTGTTGAGTTAAGAAAACAAAAAGGGCAAATAGCAGATTAACAGGGATCCAGTGCTCCCATATAAATATAGAGGAAAAGGACAGGAAGGATTCAGTTCAAAACAATGCGGGAATGGGAAGAGGGACCTTTTTTAAAAAAAAAACAAACAAAAAACTGAACACTTATTTTCATTCAAACCTTCATAGAAAGAATATATTCATATATTCCTTGTATAATTAAAACATTTACAAAAGCACAGATTAAAAGCTGGTAATCAAGTTTAATGCTTGACCTGTCAACAAGCTAACCAGCCCTCACTGTCACCCCAACCCCAAGTTAAGCTCAGTCCCTTATGCTTAAGCCTTTCTGACGAGTCTAAAAATTGAGCCATCATTCTGGTCTGGGTGGGAGGTGGGGGAAGGACAGATGTTTGAGGAGCAGATGCGCTTGCATGGGACTACTTTTCTAAGGACCACAGGAAGCCAGAGGAGGGTTCCACAGCCGTTTCTGGCTCCAGTCCCTCAAAGAAGATTCTACCTGTCAACAGCCCGGCTGAACCCCATGCCATGCAATGGTGGGGTGGAGGAATATTCAAGAAGGGGACAGGGGAGGACCAGACTGTCCTAGGCTCAAATGCACAGCATGGCTCTTGAGGTCCAATCTCGTCCCCATCTCCTGTGTCATCATTCCTGCCATGCCCCTACCTCTGCTCAGGGACATCATCTCTCCCGCCATGCTCTTCTCTGTCTGGGAACAATGAACTTCTTTCTGCTCTTTAAGCACCCTTCATTCTCTCACCTCTGGGGCTTCAGCCACACTATTTCCTCTGCCTGTCACTCTTTCCCTGTCTCCACTCTGATTAACTTCTCTTCCTTCAGGATGGAGTCTCAAGTTACTTCTTCCAGGAAGCCCTCCATCCTGACTCCAATCAGATCGGAGTACCAGCACTGGCAACAGACCACTAGCAGAGGGACTGGCTCGGGCCAGGGTCTTCACAAACACTGGCTGAGTATCTGAATTAAGTTGAATGAATGGAAGAAAGAGGACTTGGGGAATCATCAAGGCTGACATGCTCCAAACTGCCCAGGAAGGACAGTGAGCGGCCGTTTCTTGAAAGCCTTTCCTATTTCTCATGATCTTTATAGCGTGTCCACCAAGAATTTCTCCCTCTTAATTCACATCCACATTCTCTTATTCCCTACAAAAACAGAGGTTTTTTTTTTTTTTTTTTTTTGCTGTGCCACTTGCTAAAGGCCCATGGGAATTCCCTCCATGCTTAAGGAATACAGTTTACCCTTAGCACATACCACTCACCTCACCTTGCCTAGGCTAGAAAAATCCTGTTATTTTTGTGGTCTTCCTTGGAGTGCCAGGGACCAAGTCAGGATGGGAAGATGAAGGAAATCAAAGACTTTAAGTCTGGGCTTAAACAGACCTCAGTGGACAGAAATCAGGATCTGCATTCCTTAACCCAGATCAAAGGCAAAGCCAGCCTCTCAGGGGAAGGTTCAAAAGCAATGGAAAAATGATTCAAAAACAGTCCTTCCCATCAAGGTTCTTGCTACTGTGAACAAAGCTTGCTTAAGGCAGCAACTGCCCATTTGGCAAAGTCAAGTTCGGTGGCTTTATCTCTACTGAAATATTTATAAACAGGAGAGTTAAGGTTATAAACATGACAAGAAACTCTGGGCAACTTCAAAAGGCCAGAATCCCTCCCTCTTTGGGCTTATCTGCACTTCCTTCTACCAGGGATCTGGTCCCTCTTTCCTCGTGAAAATGTCTTCTCCCTCAGATCCAAGAGGAAACCCTGACCCAGAGATTCACCATTGGATCTAGAAAATTGCCAAGAGGATGGCATTCAGAGCTGCTGAATCCCGCTTAAAGCTGTCATTTTGAGAGCCAGATTCCTACAAGCATCTTCTTGTCAGAGCAATTTTATTAACTAGCTCAGGGTGTCTGACTTAGCAGGAGTCTGTAAAGATGAGTGCAACCTTCATCCTTCTAAACCCTTGGTCCAGACTGCTGGTTTGCCAGCCGGGCCCTGCAAAACCCTGGGGGACCTCGGGAATGCCCCATGTCTCAGGGCTCTTATAGATGAGAAAGGAAAGTTCTAGCACTCTGTAGTTTCTATTATGAACAAAGCAGCCTTGCTTTCATCTGCTTTACCTTGTACCTTCTGAGCTGTTCAAACAAAGAATTCTGCAGCCTTAAACAGTTTAAAACTACTGGCGCTATGGTATCCTCAAAGGTTAAATTGCTAGGTTTCTTTTTTTTTAAAATATATTATACTGTACACTCCTTCTCCCACAATACTGCTGTTTCTGGCAGATCAGTATATTGGAGAATGGAGTTTTAGAAGGACTCATGAAAAGGTGCTCCTGCCCAGGGGGGTCTTAGAGAATTAATTCAGAGTTGTGCTAAGAGCTAAAGGCAGCTGAGCATCGAAGAATTGATACTTTTGAACTGTGGTGCTGGAGAAGACTCTTGAGAGTCCCTTGGACAGTAAGGAGATCAAACCAGTCAATGCTAAAGGAAATCAATCCTGAATATACATTGGAAGGACTGATGCTGAGGCTGAAGTTCCAATACTTTGGCCGCCTGATGCAAAGAACCGACTCATTGGAAAAGACCCTGATGCTGGGAATGATTAAAGGCAGAAGGAAAAGGGGGCCACAGAGGATGAGATGGTTGGATGGCATCACTGACTCAATGGATATGAGTTTGAGCGAGCTCTGGGAGATGGTGGAGGACAGGGAAGCCTAGCATGCTGCAGGCTCAGTCATGGCGGCCACGACTGAACAACAATAAGGTACAAAACAACAACTGTGAGAACTTCCCCACAAGAAAGGGTGAACTCATACAATGAGGGCCTCCCTCTGCTTCCCCAGTGAAGATGGGAGTTCCAGGGGTTGGAGGGGAGGAAGAACAGATCCATGAAACCAGAGCTACACTCAGGAAACAAGCACCTTGGGACCGCCCCTCTGACGTTCATGGACGGACTCTACTCAAGGTAGGTTCTGGGTTTGGTTAGTTCAGAATTCAGCAGCCATCAGCTTCTCTGAGAAGTTTTCTTGGACCTGGCTCACTGTGTTGGTTCTCCTGCTCTGAATCCACAAATCCCCTAAGATGGCACAACAGCCCTCAGCATGCTGCGTGGCCATCTCCCTCTTATCAGGGGCTCCTGCTTTGTGGGGAGAGGGGTGGGGTCTCCATCGCCCTGGCTCAGGGCACAGAGCAGGTCCTTGCCGAGATGAGGACATCAAAACACACATGCAAAGTCTTAATCTCCTTTTCCTTCAGAGCCTGAGGTTGGTGGAGACCAGTGACTCTGGTACAGGGCAATGGCCACCAAGTTCAGCCTAGAAATCACCCCAGCAGCGGGGCAGGGCCCCTATCCACAAACACGCCACAGTCGAGCTGAAGGCTTTGTTTTCTCCTGTTGGTGGGACAGCCGGGTTTCCCACGGTGTCACTCACACTCCCTTGGCCTGTCTCCTCCATGATGGATGGTGCAGGTCCGGAAGGTGGAGCGGAAACAGTCTGCCTTCAAGCAGAGAAATACCAGCCAAGGAGACAGGCACCAGACCCTGACCTCTGGGTCATGAGAGCTCTGTCCACCCACTGAGCTCAGCATGCAGGCGTCAGGCCAGTGCGCCAAGGGCTGACGTGGTCTCTGTCCAAAGTAGGAATGTCTGAGCAACAAGCAGGAAAAAGAAGACTCACAGCCAAGATCTCACACTCAGCCATGGACAGGAATGAGGCTGGGGATGTCAGTGGAGGAGATGAGCAGGCGTCAAAGCCGAGAAGTCACTGCCTGGCTGACAGAAACCCCTTCGTTTTGAAGTATGGGCCAGACTTGGCTGGCTGATGACCTTGGATCTGAATGCTTTTTCAAAGCCCAGACTCTTCAGACCCATTGGATTGAAAAATCAGTACAGATGGTATTAATACTGAAGACTTAATCCAGTACCATCTCACTCTTCTTACTGTTTAACAATTAAATTCATTACTCAGATTACCTAGGTAGAGAGAGTCTGCAGCAGGTTTTAAGGGAGAGCCATTTCTAGCTGTGGCACCAAATGGTCTGGCTACAGCTAACACACGAAAAGTCATCAAACCACATGGAGGGTCAAGTCAACAATGCAACATTTCAAGGCTGCACCTTCCCCTTGCTATGGACTTCCCCTTCCCCTTTGGACTACAATTATTACTTTTTTTTTTTTTTTTTTTTTTTTGATGTGGGCCATTTTAAACGTTTTTACTGAATTTGTTACAATACTGCTTCTGTTTTATGCTTTGGTTTTCTGGCCATGAGGCATGTGGGATCTTAACTTCCTGACCAGGGATCAAACATTCACCCCCTGCAATGAAGTGAAGTCTTAACCACTGGACCACCACTGAAGTTCCCAGAACTATTTTCTTTTCAAACCATCACGATTCAAATAAAACTACCACTGCTAATCTATTTACTTTAGGAGGAAACATTCTATCTTAGAGGAGTGCAGGCACACTCTTTTGGTTCAGCTTCATCCCTTTTAGGCAGAGAGGAGTATTTTCCCCAACAATCAGCAGCAGAACGAGGTAATAGCCAAGGAGCCAGGTTCCAGCACGCTTCTGGGGAGTGACGGCTTCCACAGATCTGCGTCCACTCAGAAAAAAGAGTGAATCTTGGCCACCCTTGGCCCTTCCTTTGCTGTTGGAGAAACTCTGCAAGGAAAACAGCCTCTATCTTAATGAGGTGGTGGACAGCACAAACTCTACCCACCAGACTGCCTGGGCTCAAATGTGAGTTCTGTGCACCTCAGTTTCTTCATCTATAAAACAAGTGTAACAATACAGGAGACACTTAGCATCCAGAATCATCTAAGTGCCCAATAAGCCTTGGTTACAACAACAAAAAGTGAACAAAGGATTTCTGGAATCATCAGTTCAACATTTATGGGAGTTGAACATTTATGGGAGTTGAACATTTATGGGAGTTACTTGGACAGCAAGGAGATCAAACCAGTCAATTCTAAAGGAAATCAACTCTGAATAGTCACTGGAAGGACTGATGCTGAAGCTGAAACTCCAACACTTGGCCACCTAAAGCAAACGGTTGACTCATTGGAAAATACCCTGATGCTGGGAAAGATTGAGAGCAAGAGGAGAAGGAGGTGACAGAGGATGAGATGGCTGGATGGCATCACCAACTCAATGGACATGAGTTGGAGCAAGTTCCAGGAGGTAGTGAAGGACAGGGATGCCTGGCATGATGCAGTCCATGGGGTCGCAGAGTCGGAGACGACTCAGCAACTGAACAACAAATGTAAAATACCAGAAGACCACTTCTATCATTCAACCAAGACATATCGATTAGAACTTTCCATGTACCAGATTCTCTAAGTCCAGTATATTTAATCACCCAACCCACCACCAAGTCAAGATTTACCTGTGCACCTAAACACCAAAAAGTTGCAGGCTACCAGACAGACACAGGCACACACACACACACCACAAATATATATATGGAGCAGTGGCAACAACACAGGTGAGCATGAGATTTTGTCCCTGAGGAGACGGTGGGGAAGATGAGACAGAGAAACGCTTCAGAGGTCAACAGGCTGGGCCCTCAGTTGGAGGAGACTGGCTGAAGCGAGAGGAGCCCACGTCACAGCGGAGCTGTGAGGAGTTTGGACTCCCCGCCCCAACCTGACGTTCGCCCCGCCCCGCCCCGCCCCGCCCCGCCCCACTGACACCCCCGCCCTCATCTCACGTCCGCCCCGCCCCCGCCCCGCCCCACTGACACCCCCGCCCTCACCTCATGTCCGCTCCGCCCCTCCCAGCCCCGCCCCCACACCACCCCGCCCCCACCTCACGTCCGCCCCGCCCCTTCCCCAGCCCCCGCCCCGCCCTCACCTGGAGGTCCCGGTTGTGGTTTTCGCACAGCAGCTGCAGGAAGCGAAGGATCGGCTGCATGATGGTGATGACCGCGCTCATCTCCAGGTCATCCTTGGTCTTGTCTGCCGCGGCCTGGGCGCCCTCCCCGGACTGGTAGTGGTCGTCGGGGTCAGCCTCCCTCCTGAAGGTGGTGAAGGCTTTGCGGGTGGCGGCAGAGGCCTCCAGGAGCTGATCCCGCACCTCTTCCGTAATCTGCGTCGCAGGCTCTTTGGCTAGAACGCAAATGTGAGATGGTCAGTGCTGCCGAATTCTCGGGAACGCTATTCACCATGCCAGAGACAATGTTCAGAGAGACCTAAGTTCTGGGATCACCAGAGAGCCCCTCAAGGTTGCCAAAACGCTCCAAGATGCCACCATCTTCTCTCAGCCCTTAGAATTAAAACTGAGTCGGGCTCTGCCGGCTCACTCCTGGCTCTAAGGCGTCACCTCAGCTTGCTCTCATTTAGAGGAAAAGTAGTAGAGGTTCTGCCAACTTCACACACCTATGACTGTGGGCCTCAGCTTCCTCATCTGTAAAATGGGGATAACATCACTTAAGTCTCTCTGAGAGTGTTCCCAAGAGGGTCAACATAAACTAAGCAAATGGTAATTACTGTAACTGTATGACAATTGATGGGACCTTTTACGGAGCCCCAGGGCACTGTGATCTAGCACTTGATGTGTATTAATTATCTCACTGAATTCTCACACTAACCCTGTAAGGTAACCAGGCACCAGAGTTGGGGCATTAGACTCTGTTGCCGGACTGCCTGGGTTCAGATCCTGACTCTGGTATGCTTACTAGTTCCATGTTCTTAACAAGTTAATTATCACTCTGTAAAAGGGATGTAAAATAATTTATTTTACAGTGTTGACTTGAGTTCTAAATGAAGTAACACATGTAAAGGATTTTGGACAGTGCCTGGTTCATAGGAAGTACTCAGTAAATGTAAGCCTTCCTTCTTTTTCTTCTGTTTATCCCCATTCTACACCAGTGGTTACCAACCAGGGGTGATTTTGACCCCATTTCCACCCAGGGGATGACAGGAAATATCTGGAGAGATTTCAAGTTGGAGATGGGCTACTGGTACCTACAGGCTTCCCAGGTGGGGCCAGTGGTAAAGAACCCACCTGCCAAAGCAGGAGACATAAGAGATGCGGGTTTAATCTCTGGGTCAGGAAGACCCCCTGGAGGAGGGCATGGCAACCCACTCTAGTATTCTTGCCTGGAGTTCTCAAGGACAGAGGAGCCTAGCGAGCTACAGTCCATGGAGTCACAGAGAGTCGGACATGACTGAAGCAGCGTAGCATACACGCAGTGGCATCTACTGGGTCGAGGCCATATATGCTGGTACACAGCCTGCAACGCACAGGACGGCCCTGATAGCAATGAATTGTCCAGATGTCCCATGTGCTGTGGCTGAGAAACCCAGCTCTAAACTTAAAACAATAAGGCTCAGACCTGCTCAAGGCCATCTGACTCTAGCACTTTTGAGTCTACCCACTCCCCAGTATTACTTCTATTCAAGGAAGATAATGGATAAAAAGTTTCATGAACTTTCGAATATTTTAGAAAATAAGAGAGGATTAGACAATGCCTTTTGTTTTAAAGTGTGTATCTTCCTCAACTTTCTGGGACATTAAATGAACACTACAGGAAAAGATTATCAGTGGATTTCCTGCCAATAAAACCCTGAGTTTGACCAAGAAAGTATTAGTTTATTAAACATTAGGAGTTTCCCAAGCAGCAGGAATTCAGTTCAGGTTACATGTTGTTGCTGTTGTTTAGTCACTAAGTCGTGTCCGACTCTTTGCAACCTCATGGACTGTAACCCGCCAGGCTCTTCTGTCTGTGGGATTTCCCAGGCAAGAATACTGGAGTGGGTTGCCATGCCCTTCTCCAGGGGATCTTCCCAATACAGGGATCAAAACTGAGTCTCCTGCACTGCAGGCAGATTCTTTTACCACTGAGCCACTCTTCCAGGTTACATAGGAAGAGTTTTGTCACAACCAGACTGGTTTTATTCTTCTGAAAGCCCCAGTCAGAATCCATCTGGGAGTCTAGAAGTCATGTAAAAATTAAAGGAAAACCAGGGCTCCTCCCATGTTTGCAATCCAGCTCATCCCAGAGCTGTGAGCAGGGGAGTGTTTACCTTTTTTCCGTGACGGGGCATCCCGGTCCACCTCATCATCCTTCTTTTTATTTCCCAAGTCACTGGTGTTCACGGTCACTGTTGCCTTGATTTCCTGTTGGGCCACCTTCATTCGGTCATAGAAAACCTTGAAGAATTTCTCCGACTTCTTGTCTTCCGTCAATCGGCAGAAAAAGGAGTGCTGCCAAGGAAAACCCACGGTTTTCTTCAACACTGTGACACACCAGTTACTGAATCCCACTCAGGACACCAAAACCTCACAAAGATCAGAGCCAGACACAAAACCTGAAAACCTCTCTCAGCTGGGTCCAAGGTTCAGCACTGTTTCTTGTACTGTCATTCACTCGATTTGTCTACAAGGAACTTTGAGAGAAAACTGTCATGTCTTGGCTGAAGAAGTCATACCAGCCTGAGAAGCCTGCTAAGGGGTGGTGGCCAGATTTTAGCTAACTAAGCACAACTCCCAACACACACAGATATCAACTCCAGTAACAATGAAAGCAGAATGTATTTTTGGTGACTGTTGCACCGCCATTCATATTTAAGGACATCTATGAACCCTCCTCTTCGCAAACCCCTATGAATATATACAGATAAGTAAGACATGCGACCCGCCCCTCTCAGGTTCCACACCAGGTTACGATGACATGCCTGTAAGGAAGATTGAAACGTGTAAAAAGTGCTCCAGAAGCTACAAAGACAATTATATTGTAGATGTTCAGAGCTGGCAAGGATAACATAGGGTCTGGAGGGATCCCAAGATCTTCATGGAAAAGGTGGTTTTCAAAGGAGGTCTTAAAGGGCAGGGAGAGATGAACAAGCTTACAATAAACAGGTAGTTCGCCTCCTGGAAACGCACTTGTTTTTTTTGGACCCACTGCAAGCAATAGTATACATTGTTGATGTGAAAACACAATATGGTGTCTCAACTTCATTTATGAGCATTCTCTTTTCACCCCTTTGCAAATACCACGCTGTTGTGGATTATTTACATAAAAATACAATACGGTCAATTTCCAGAGGAATAAAACAAAGCTCCAAACAATGTATTTGCTTCTCCGGGTTGGAGATTTCTGCCAATTTCACTTCCTCCCCCATTTGGAGAGATGGCACTTCCCTACAGAAGGTAACCCTAAGCTTGCAATCCCAGAAAAAACCAAACTCTTACCATCTTCACAAAGCCCCTCGACTCCACCACCTCTCACCCCCGCACACCCTGAGCCTGATTGAGCAGCCCGCCGCCCCCCGCCCCGAAAGTCACTGTGTTTCCGTCTGCCGACACGCAACTTCAGCCACTGGGACCCCTCTTCCAGCCACATGCTGTAGCCACATGCTACACTGACAAATGTCCATGTCACCTGCCCAATCCTGCCCTTTCTTCTCCCCCTCCCTGTTCTTTACCTCTGGTTGTTTCTTACGGACAACACAGGATACAGCCTTCCTACCTGTGCCCCCCTGGCCTTAACATTTTATCTCCAGCTCAGTTCAGTCGCTCAGTCGTGTCCGACTGTTTGTGACCCCATGAGTTTTCTCTTCACCACTCCCAAATGCCAGTTTACAACTCGGGGCCTGCCTCCTGCTTGGCCTTATCCTTCTATGTGTCACCCTCTATCACTCCCATTCTTTGAAACAAGCCCCAGGCTTTCATGTGCTCCACCGCTGCGTGCGTGCGTGCGTGTGTGTGTGTGTGTGTGTATGCGCGCATGGGTGCTTAATCGCTTAGTCATGTCTGACTCTTTGAGACCCCATGGACTGTAGCTCATCAGGTTCCTATGTCCATGGGGATTCTCCAGGCCAGAATACTGGAGTGGGTCGCCATGCCCTCCTCCAGGGGATCTTCCCAACCCAGGGATCGAACCCATGTCTCCCACATTGCAGGTGGATTCTTTACCAACTGAGCCGCCAGGGAAGCCCATGAATACAGGAGTGGATAGCCTACCCCTTCTCCAGGGGATCACCCCCACCCAGGAATCGAACTGGGGTCTCCTGCATTGCAGATGGATTCTTTACCAGCTGAGTTACCAGGGAAGCCCTCCACTTGCCTTTACTTTCTTTTAGGTTTCTCTTTTGCCCATCCATCCAACCAGCATTCCTTCCTTCCTTCCATCCATCCATCCCTCCATCTGCCCACCCACTATTTACCGCACACGTGTCATGAGTTGGGCATTATGCCTGTTGGAGGAGAAACAACAATGAACAAAAAGGAGTCTGTGCCCCATGAAACTGGTAGCTTGGTAAGGAAAACATACGTTCACTCTGGAAAATTGCTCACACGTGAAAAAGCAAGTTCTATTTGTTCACTTCTTTGAGAGCCGATGTGTCTGCAGACAAACAAAAGGAGATGTGCGGGGGACTAAGACCTCAACCGACAGCCACCCAAACACAGTGATGACATTTTCCTCCCAGAGACGTCACACAACATCTCAGCCACAGGGGTCATGGGGAGACTCTGCGGGAAGGTGGCAGCTCGGGGCAATGAAGTTCAGTTGCTGCCCCATTTGTCTTCGATGGTATGGAGGCAACTTAAAAAACATCCGTGGGCAATCTGGTCATTCAAGAAATCAAATGCACTTTAAGTAAGTGAATAGCCAAAGCCCACCCTCTGTCATCTATAAGAGTGTAACAGTGCACACCCAAGGCCTGCTACAAACACAGTGCTTCACATCCAGCCAGATGTCACTGGATAGGGTCAGGGCAAGGAGGCCTCTCGCGAAATGAGAGGAGGGCACGGCAGGGAAGATTACACGCTTCTATATGTGTTTCTGCAATGACCAGTGTATTTATTTTGCATTATTTATAACAGTCCTCAGTCCCTCAAGGATTTGATGCTGCTTTGTAAACAAAATGTGGTCAGTGAAATGGTAAAGTGGACGGTGGGGTACAGTGACACAAATAAGCACAGAAAACTGATATCAAACAAGGATGGTGCTAGAAGATGCGAAAGGAGACACAGCTGATTCTTGGGCACTGGACATCAAAAAACTGAAAAGACAGGCAAACCCCATCATGCCTTGTAGCAAGAACTGAGAAGAGCGAGATCACACCAGTGCCTCAGAGGAAGGAAACATATCTCAATGGAGGGTTAGTAGGGCAGGCTTTCCAGTTGGACCTCCTGGGTTTGAGGCTGGGGTCCCTTACCCACCAACTCTGGGACCCTGAGCAAGTAATTCAACCTCTCAGCATCCACACGGAAAGGCTGCTGAGGTGTACACCAAGCGCTTAGCACAGTGCCCATAGAATGAGTTGGTTCTGCACCACCATTAACTGTGAAGAAGCCACAGCAAAGGCATCACCTGAGGGGCTCAGTGGTGAGAACTACCTCCAGAGTCAGAGAGACCAGGCCTCGGCCCCACCACTCATGAGCCAGGGTCACCTTAGAAAGTGACGACATCTCTGAAACACAAATCTTCTCATCTACAAGATGAGCATCGTAACAGGGTGCGCCCTTCACGAATGGTTACAAAGACCCAGCGAGCTCATCACAGTGACACTCCCGATCGCTGACCTGACGAGGTGCTGGGAGCATGGGTGAACCTCCGGGCCTGTCACCTAACACCCCCCACCGCCCCGCTCCGATGAAGAGGTTGTTATTATCACTTCTTTCGGAAATCAGGAGACGCTTTTGGGTCTTTGAGATAATGTGCCTCCTGTGGGGAGCACCCCTGAGATGCCGGTGCTGTGACAAACAGCATCTTACCAGGACGCTGGGGCCCTGGGCGCGGCAGATCAGCAAGGACAGCGGAGAAATTCCAGGTCTCTTGAGTGGGAAGCCCAGCAGACACGCTGGAAAGACAGGACCTTGTACAGGAGAAGTGAAGACCATGGCATGCAGAGGAGCTAAGACCTCCCCCCTTGCCTCCCTGGGGTAGGCTGTGCCTGCTGTCACCCAGAGGCGGGGAGCCCAGGTCCCGCACACAGTTCACAGACCTGCTCCTTCCACCTCCTCCTGTCACAAGGGCCTCACAGGGCCTGGGAGGGGAAGGGGGCGCCCTCCTCTGGACCATTTTTCCGGAAGCAGGTGGGACCTCGGACCAGAGCAGGCAGGGACTGGCTCCCAATCCCCTCAGGCTCTGCATGACTACCTGTCCACCGCCCTCCTTGAATGTGTTTCAGTGAATTGCTCTCCCCTCCCCCACTGTTCCCCAAACCTAGAACCAAGAGTCACGGAGAGACTGTTTCACTTCCCCAAACTTCACTGCACTCCACCCAGCAGGTTTGAGGTAACCCTGCCAAATAAAACTAGTGTAGTGCATGAGTCGTCAGTAACAGAAAGCAAAACTGGCTGCTCTGGGCAGCGGGGTGGGTGGCGAGTGAGAAGTGACCAAAAGGGAAACAAGAGAACTTTCTGGAGTGAAGGCAATGTCTTGATTGGGATGGAGGATGCGCAGGTGTGACAGATAGAAGAATGCCGCCCAGCCCTGAAAAGATGTCCAGACTCTCATCTGGGGGACCTATAAATATGCCAGCTTACATGGCAAAGGGGAAGGAAGTTGCAGATGTAATTAAGGTTCCTAATCAGCTGATCTTAAAATTGGGAGATGATGCTGGATTATGCAGAAGGGCTCGTGTCATCACAAGGGTGCTGAAAAGTAGAAGAGGAGGGGTACCACTCCTTTGGTGGTCCAGTGGTTAAGGATTCTGCACTTCCGATGCAGGGGGCACGGGTTTGATCCCTGGTTGGAGAACTAAGATCCCACAAGCCACGTGGTGTAGCCAAAAAAAAAAAGGAAAAAATGTAGAGGAGGAGGGTGGAGTGATGCAGTATGAGAAGGACTCCACTCAGCGTGGCTGGTTTTGAAATTTGAAGATGAGGAAGGGGCCACAGGCTGCGGGGTGGCCTCTAGAAACTGTGAAAGGCAGGAAAACAAATTCCTCCCCACCCCCCGTGCTCCCTCCCCTGCTGACATCTTGATTTAGTCTGGTTAAGACTCAGGTGGAACTTGTAAGATAAAATATCGGACTGTCTAAAGCCACTAAGATTTTAGCAATTTATTATTCTTAGTAATTTCTTGCTAAAAGTAATTTTAGTAATTTGTAAGGTTTAGTAATTTTAGTAATTTAGTAAGATTTTAGTAATTTGTTATTTTTAGTAATTTGTTACAGCAGCGACACAAAACAAATGTGACCAAATCTGATGGTATTTGTCAAATCTGATCAAACTCCACACTTAAAATCTATACATATGATTGTATATAAGTCATATCACAATGAAAAGAGAGAAGGAAAAAACTGCTTTGCTTCCAGAAGGCTAGAGAACTTGGTCAAGGTGATCCAGACCGGAACCACCCTCAGAGGCTACCTTCCCCAGCAGAGGGATCTGAGTCTGACACCCTCACAGCCCATCTCTCTTCACCACCACCCTCCCCCCTCCCAATCACATGAGATCTCCAAATCACATTAGATTCCAGAGCCCTTTTCACATAAGCTGTTTTATCAGCGTCTTAGGAGATTGCCAAGATAGATAGCATCATTCATAAATCCATCACTTTAGAGGCGGGACAGCTGGGGTCAGGAGAGGTCAGCTGACAGGTGGCAGAGCCTCGCTGGCTCCCTGCCCCTGTGCTCAGGGCCATCTCCACTACCTACCTTCTTAATGATCACACAGGACACCAGCCCCAGGGTTGGCAGGCAACTCCAAAAAAGCGAAGACTGGATTGGGGGCAAACCCAGCACCAATGCCAACATCACAGACAATGGTACATGTTTGGAGTGGCTTGAGGGAAGGTAGTCGGGGTTGGACCAGGTGAGAAAGTGACTACCTACATGGGAATTCTGGAGGTCAGAGGAGGGGAGGGGATCTAGGTGTGGCCATTGTAAGCCAGGTTTAAAAACAACTACCACAAAGAAGAAACCACAGATCAGAGAATGTTAAAGGTGGAAGCACCCTATGTCAGCCACTTCCAGATGCTTTTCCCACCAAGGAAACTTGCTCCTCCTCCCTCCCCTAACACTGGGGTAAGGACAGGTATTAGAGAGATACAGGCACAACTGCTCAGCCTGAGATAGAGCAGGGAGGACCCCCTCTCACCACTGGAATCCTCCTTGCAACTCCAGGGTTCCACAGAATACTGTTTGGAAACTACCCATTTAGTCCAGCCCTCCATCTTTTACAGAGGAGGAAACTGAGGCTCAGAGTGGAAAATGAACATGGAGAACCACGTCTCCTGAGTTCAAGTCAGTCCCCTTGACCAGGCTTGGGGGTGGGTGGGTGACACCTGGCCTGAGTTTCATGCCCACTCTGGGATAAAAGTCAAGTGGACACAGTTTGCCCTCCTCGAGCTGCCTGAGCTGTATGGGACTCAGGAATGAGCTCTTAAGCTGAAAATAATAAGGAAATCGCCCTTTCAGATCACTCTTGAAAATAATGACATCTCTTAATGAGTCTGGCAGCCACCTACTATGCCCGGCCAAGTTCTTGCAAAGAAACAGGGTGTGATTTATGACAAGCCCTCCCAGTTTCTGAAGCCAGAGGCCACCCAAAGTTAGGGACCAGCAGAGGACTGGCAGCTCCACCAGACAATAGGCTGGAAGTGGCCAGGAGGGTGGGGCACTCCTTTCTTAGATCCAAGAGGTCACGGCCCCGGCCGCATTGTGCAGGATGGGGTCTGGGGAGAAGAAGGGGAGACACGGGCCTTCCCCAGGTGCTGGACACACACCAGGGAAGGTGAGCGACTGAGCACCTTATTGAAAAGTCACCTTCCCCAGAGTTCAGAGACTTGGGGTGGGGCGGGGGTAGGTGGGGGAGACAGTCTTCAGACCCTGGAACCCAGAGCCAGCCAGCCTGCACTTGCGGGGACACGTGTGTGTGCTCAGTTGCTCAGCTGTGTCCGACTCTTAGTGACACCATGGACTGTAGCCTGCCAGACTCCTCCAGGGAAGAGTACTGGAGTGGGTTGCCATTTCCTCCTCCAGAGGATCTTCCCGACCCAAGGACTGAACCCACGTCTCCTGTATTGGCAGGCGGATTCTTTACCACTGAGCCACCTGGGAAGTTCACAGGGACATGGGAGGAGCCCTTTATGAGCATCTCAGATAAAGGAAGGGAAAGCGGCAGGAAACAGAGGTGCATGTGATTTAGGCTGGGCCTGGGGGAGGTGGGGGAGGGTCTAGGGGGAGCCGTCCCCTGTACTCCTGGGACAGCTTCAAGACTCAGATCCTTCCCCAAAGGAAAGCATTTCACCCTGCATCGTCCACCTTCCAGAAACCCTCCCACCGAGCCTTCAGAGATTCCAGAGAACAAGCTTTTCTATCTGACTGCCTGGGCCACGTCCCTGAGTGACACGGCCCATGACTTTCACTCTGGGTGCTCACTTATCTGCTGCAAAATGAATTAAGTTCTCAGGCTAAGGGCAAAAATTTGAAAAATGTGACTGATGAACAATGCTGAATCGCTGCGCTTCCCAGGGCTGCTGGAAATTCCTCCCTGGAATCAGATTTCTCTCTGTTCCACATGCTTCTGGCACATGCGCACCTCAGCCTCGGGCCTGGGGTCTCCAAACAGAGCAGCCCACTCATGTCCAGCTCAAACTGACGTCCTACAGGTGACAGAGAGACATCAGTGGCTACCCAGGTGTGGGGTTTACCTTGCGGGGCTCTCTTCCAAGCCCCGTGGTCATCTGAGAGTTCATCACTTCCTGGGGACCCCGATCTGTAAATTACAGTGAGCGGTAACTTAAGGCTTACGGTTTGCCTGGCACTGCCTAAGTGCTCTGTACACAGTATCTCATTTAACCCTTACAAGTACTCTCCCCACTTTACAGATGAGGAAACTGAGGCTCAAAAAGGCTAAGTAACTCGCCGAGTCCTACAGCTGGGAAGTGGTGATGGTGCCCAGGACTCAAGCCCCATTGGTCTGACGCCTCAGCCCACGCTCTCAGCTCCCCTGCTTCGTTCAGCATCTCTCCCGTGAGCAGGAGTGTGTCAAACTCCAAACACCTTTTGGCTTTTTATAATCTATTTCCCCACCTACCACCCCAAGTCTCTCAGCTGCACAGACACGGACTCCTCTCACAGTAAAGAATAGCCGTGGTAGGAACACGTGTGAATGCCTGTGTTTCCTGCGAGGCCGGATGCACTTGTGAAGATGGGCTCCGAAACAAGCCCCTTCTGCTAGATGAAGCTTTGCCGGAGCTGGGCGTTATAGACTGTTCACCTAACTATTGTCATCACTCTAGGTCTTGAATCCTTTTCTTAGAAACCCTTGACAACAATCAAAACCCACAGATCATGCACCAGGAGCGAGGTGATAAAACACATGTGCTGCAGGCAGAGGAGCCCGGAGAACTGCAAGTCTGGAAACCTAAATTTTAGCCACTGCTCCCTGATACCCAGCCAGGTGAACTTGGGCAAGTTGCTTACCTGCATTTCTGCCCTGGGCTTCTTATCTGAAAAGCATGACTCTTACCACCTGCCGTGTGTGCCTCACGTGGCTGGGGTCCATCAAGGTTGCAGTTATGAAACACAATGTAAAACGCAGTATGATTACTATGGGAAACTACTCCAGTACGAGGCATGGAATCTATCAATACCACTTTCCTAGGAGAGAAGTTAGCAGGTAAGACAGGTAGATTGACTCATGTGCTGGGTGTTATGTGATGACCGAAGTCTAGTGTCCCCAAAACATCCAAAGGTAATCAATCCCAACTGGGACTGGTAGGTCAAGACGGCCTGCAGAATAACAGTAAAACCACACTGAAGAGCATTTCCCAATGACCATCACAATGAAGGAAGTGGAAAAAAAAAAAAAATCTAAAAAAAAAAAAAAAAATCTAGCTGGAATTTCACTTGTTCTAGAAGCCACTCAGCTTCTGTTAGGCACACAGATAAATGTTTTAGTTTCCACTTCCCCAAGTTTAGTACGCCCAAATGCAGAATACAAACTTGGTGTCAAACACCGCCCTCCACCCCCCAGAAGGGCCTAAATCTTTCAACATGAATGGTATTTCTAGTATTTTCAACTGTGCTTGACACTTCAGAAAAAGTATGATGTTTGAAAAGAATCTAATAATGGTGAAGTGGACATTAAGAATCAAACATACCCCTGGTATAAATGACTACTCACTCTAAGGTGAATGTTTTTTAGCAAGGCTTGATGGGTTTAAACTGGTAAATATCTACAAGTCTCAGCTCACCAACATGGGTTGGAAAGACATCCACACTTCATTTTTCTGAAAAAAGTTGCTCCCTTGTCCAAACTGTCGAGCCGTCTCTTGATAACTCAGAGATAAACAGCATGTTTCAACTCCTCTGACCTGCCAAGGCTGGACAAAGGCCATCTTCTGCTCATGGCTGATGTTCAAGGCCTAAGAGAGGGGTTGGAGGACAGGGAGGGCCTCACTCAAATGAATCTGGTCACTGGGCTTCAGGGAAGGGCCTGGGCTCCCAGGTCAAGACCAAAGCACTGGATCTTCATCATGCTTTTCAAGGTGAATTAATTCGGTTTTAGCAAGCAACAAAGTCCAATCTTTTCCCTTTAAAAGCCACTTTTCTTTTGAGACCTGTGAGCTTAACATCTCTCCTTTCCTGTCCTGCAGGGCCCATGGAAAACAGCATTGGCCAGAAAGTCTGCCCGATCTGCTAAGCGGTCTGGTCCCTCATCCTCACCCCATGGTGACTGCATCTCACATATTCCTCCATGTCACCTCAACCAACAAACTGCACTTCCTAAACAAAATTTTGAAGATATTATCTTACCAAGCCCCTGCAGGTGTAGGTAAACTCTCAGCAGTAATATCTCTAGCAATAATGAAGAGTTAAATCTCAGAGATGCCAAGGAGGCAGGTCAGCCTTCATCCTAGAAGACCCAGGGACAAGCAGTAAGAGGACTCCAGATTTTCTCTGGGTTCCATTCTCAAAGCTGCTGACAGAAGCCAGAGGCTGGCTTCTTTCATGGAGTGCATTGGCACCGCTGTCTGTATCTTCCAGCAAAAGACAGGGGGGCGAAAGAGCCTCCAGAGAAAAACCACAATGACAACAAACAACAGCGGGATAGGAGACAGATGCAACCCAGGCTGCCTGAAGTGACGGAGAGTGTGGCAGGGACATCCCTGGGAATCTGCCAGGGGGGGCAGTGTTTTGGTTACTCTTCAAGTCAATGTGCAGCTTATAAAAAGGAAGGCATTGAAGCAAACGAGACTCTGGGGAGACCCCAGGAAGGACTCTTGAGAAAGCACTCAAGAGACATTCTGGAATCTCGTTCCATGGACCTCTACTCAACTAGAGATGGAGAAAACCCATCTCCAGTGTGTGTCTGGGGCCAGGGTGCCCCCAGGGGTGACTCTATGATGCAACCAAAGGGCCCCATGGGGGCTCAGGTGACACCCTGAGCCTGTGTCAGCTCGCCGACAGCCTCACCGCGGGGTCTGTGACTGGGGGGACGGAGGCCTTCTCGGCGAGCCTCCAATGTGCATTGTGAGACCCGAAAAGAATGACGCAAGAGGTGCTGAACAGACTCTGTCACCAAGAAACGCGCCCTGGGCATCAGCCAAGGAGGGCTCGGGGGGTCCCCCGCCCAGAGCCTGGTGGCCACTCTGCTACTGTGCCTTCCCACTTCACTTGGGGGTTCATCTGTGTTAGCAAGGAAGAACTTACTGGCGAGCTACTGCCCAGCATGGGGAGCTCAGTGTGGTGCTCCGTGATGACCTAGAAGGAGGTGAGGGGCTGGGAGGGAGGTCTAAGACAGAGGGGATATACGCATATATATGACTGATTCACTTCACGGTACATCAGAAATGAACACAACATTGCAAAGCAATTATACTACAATTAAGAAAAGAAAGAACTGACGTACAGGTCACGGAGTAGGACCTTCGCTCTCTGGTCTGATCTCCAACCTGGGTATCTGCAGGCCAATGAATCAACACTGACCGACTTTTCCTGCCCTAAAAGCACCAAGGTTCCCCAGGGCATCCAACTTGAGCCTTCTGTTGATGTCAAGAAGCATCTTTTGCACACCCATTCTCTGTGTTTGTACGGAGAGCAGCAGAGACTCAGACAAAGGACTTCGTGTCCTGTACACTCAGGTCCAAACAGCTGGATGAAGCTGGTGGAGAAACTGGGCGGGTGTAGACATGGCATTTATTAAGCTGCAGTCTCGGTTTCCTCATCTGTAACCAAGGAAGGAGTAGGGGAAGTACCACCGAGAGGCCGGGAGGATGGAGTTAGCAGGTACCATGGCAGAAGCCCAGCACGGGGGCTGCACCTGGTAGGTATTCTCACCAGAAACGTTCCCTTCCCTGCTCTCAAGAAATGCAACTGTGACACCCCCACTGGACCATAAAATCCAAAAGGAAGTAAATACACCTGGCCCACTGGAGACAAAGATGATGGCTGGCAAACAGCAAAACACCCAGCCACGCGAGTGCATTCCTGATGGAAAGCCAATTGTCACCTGCTGTCCTCTGCTCCATCCAATGACCTCTCCGGTCACAACCCCAAAGCATACGCTCCAGGGCTTCCCTTCCTCCCAAACCTGCAGGCCCATTTCACTGGGGACTGGCCCATCAGGGAGCCTCCATATGGCAGCAGAGAACATCCTGGGGATCCACAAGTGAAACGTACAGAGGGCCAGACGGATGGGGATGGCGGGATGAGAGTACCCAGCGCTCATCTGTGCTAAGTGCTGCTTCACAGATCAGGGCTCTGGCATCAGTGACATGTATCCAAGTAGATCACAGCCAAGCCAACTGGGACCCTTCAGAAGCACGGACAAGGCTTGGCAGGGGCCTCTGAGACCCCCCGATCGAGCCGCTCACCCGATGACAAGTGTGGTACTGGGTCAAGCAGCGGTCTGCCCTGTGTGCACCCCAAATCCCTTCCCAGCACTATGCTCCCAAAACACTGGCCTCCTTCGGTTCCTGCAATATGCCAAGCCCATGCCAACCCGTCTGTCTGAACATTCCTGCCCTCTGGTCCTCACACCCCTCAGGCTCTTCTTGACCGCTAGGTCTGGGCATCAATGCAACTCCCTACAGAAACCTCCCCTGATCATCCTAAGTGGCTTTCCTGTGATGATCTGCACCCTGGCTGCTTCCCTCTTCGCACGTCTCTCAATTTACATATTTCATTGTTAATGGGCTTACAATCCATCTCCCCTGCTAGACTGGAACCTCCTTGAGGGCAAGCCCACGTGACCTCGGTCTGGACTGTCTCACGGCCGCTTCATCCTCCATCAAGACTTGCTATCTTAGTGAATGCCCAAGAGTTCCGAGGGAGGGACAGTCCTGAAAGGCTGAAATCAAGGTGAGCTGTGCAGCCACAGCAGCTGAAGTTTAACTCAATAACCAGAAGGTCCCTGTCCGTGAAAGCTCAAAGTCCTGCCAAGTGGGGAAAACGCCGAATGCCAAAGACCAGCAGGAGGCTGATGTGGCGTTCTAGTCTCTCAGAGGCTTATCAGGTTTGTGCCCAGGCCTCTGTGATGGGCTCGGGAAGCTGCTGACCCTAATCCATCTAGTTAACTGTTAACTGCTCTGCCCCGCTGACACTTGCATTATTAACTGCGGGGTCGGAAGGACAATCCTTCTTGGACCTGCCATCTCACAACCTGGCTCCCGCCCCTGACTTCACAGCTACGAGCCCAGGGCTGAACAGTCTGCGGGCTTGTGTTGCAAAGTGGGCTAATGAAAACACATTTCTCAAACACCATATGGTGAGGGCAACTGAAGCACCAGCCTCCTCCAACAGCAATTAAAAAACAACAAAAAAAAACCAGTTAAGTCCTGGAATCAAAGAGGAAACAATTGGCTTGAAGACGTCAGATGGTTTACAGGACTCTCCCCGCTTCGATGTCTGGGGCATCTTGATGACAAGTGTAAAACCCAGACAAAGGAAACTGGGAGAGCCGTCAGGGAGGCTCTGACACTTTCACAAAGGAACTCAGAGGGTGGAGGAAGTGCACATGGGCACAGATCACTCAGGGAGCAGGAGGGTCGTGCCCAAGGGTCGCAGCCAGCTACGGAAGTCATGGAGGTTCTCAGAAGCTCTGGGTCCCGGCTTGCGTGTGATGTGTCTGTAATACCCCATGTCAGGACTCTAGCCCCTGGCTGTTTCTAATGAGAAAGTATCCTCAACCATGAAGTTAACTCTGCTGGAAGCCTTCCAAAGGGAAAGTCCCTCCAGTTACTCAGAGGGGAAAAAAAAAAGTTACCTTCTTGGTCTGGAATCCGGGGATATTTTATGCAGATGTCTCTAACAGAAGTTACTAAGGGGAAGTCAGCTCGCCTTTGATTATTCAAACAGGCTACTGCTATTAAGGATTGCACAACTCTTGGGCAAGGCAGGGGTGGGTTTTGGCTTTTCTTTTTTTTTAAGCCTGTCCTCATGGGAACTACTTACTCTTTTCTAAGAACATTTCATTATAACCTCCCGAATGCACATCTTTTCGATGCCTAGGTTCTGGTGAGAATGTGACCCACAGGCGAAGCCATCAGAGCAGCCGGGTGCAGGTGGGCACCCCTGGCGCTTCTCAGAAGGCCAGTCTGCTTCCCTGCTGAGAACTGGATGGAGCAGCCACTTCTTTCTTAAAAGGCAGGCTGAGTAATCGCAACCCTCAGGTAACAGATGCTGCCCGAGCTCCAAGAATTATCAACTGTGGGACACACACATTCTCTCGTTTTCATGCGGCTCCACTTAATAATGTGCTAGGAGACACACCCAACCCAGGCCAAGAGCACAAAGGGGGATGATGGAAATGCCGACCGCCCTCCTTCTCTGGGGCAACTAGCAATGGAATCCACCCAGTTCATGGGCAACCCGATAGCTACAGGAAAGCTCCTACTGCTTGAGCCTGAAGACTCCTAGGATAGGTGCCTACAATGAAGGGGCTGGTAATAAAAAAATATCCTAGGAAGAGAAATAGGTGAGGGTGGGGGAAAAGACACCTTAGGTAAAACCTTTCTGATGTCTTAGAGCCACACAAAGGGGAATTCTTAGGGGGAAAGGAAAATATTCTTCCTGGGGATAGCTCGGAGAATCCTGAATTAGGTGTGAGAAACAAGCAAGCTTATAGACTGGGGCAGGGGGAGGGAAGAAAGAAAGAGGAGAAAAGGAGGGAGAGGAAGGAGTCAGGGAAGGGGGGAGTGAGATGGCTGAGAGACAGGGGAATTAAAGAACACCATGGAAACAAGTCTGTCCACCTACCCCGGCCGCCCACCCACAGGCAGATTCTTTGCTGACGCACTTGAGAACAAGCTGGTTCCTACCAGCTCAGGAAGGTGAGCAAACCCAGAGAGCTCATTAAATCCCTTCTCAGCGACTCTTGTCTGCCTGCAGATAGTGAGCAAGGAGGATATAAATAGAAGTTATATAACATCTCTATGTTGATTCCTGTGCTTACCAAAAAAATGCAGCATGACCTTGTTTTTTTTTTTTCCTGCAACATTTTCCTCCGCTGTGTGTTGAGGACTTTAAGCCAGTTAGGGATCATCTTAAAGTTTAAACAGTAGGATATAGATTTCCACGTTAAGGACACTCAGGATGATTGTCCAAGTTCAGAACCCTCAGGGATCAAGTCCTCCTCAGGTATTAAAAAAAAAAAAAATCCACTTGCTATAGAATAAAACCGTAAGGAATCTTGTGGCTTCCTCTCAGGCCATTTCCTGATGATACCAGGAATGACATTAATACCCAAGAGCAGAGAACCATGTGAAACCAAATAAACAGCTTGAGTTTTCTAAAGAAGGTTGGAGCACTCAAAATACATATACTGAGAGCTAACTGAAGGGGAGTTCCCGGGTGGTCCAACGATTAAGATTCTGCACTTAGAACACATGGGGCGTAGGTTTGACCCCTAGCAGGGGAACTAAGATTCATGTGCCACAGGGCACAGTCAAAAGAAATAATAAAGCTAACTGATGGTTTCTAAACACCTCCAGGAGGACTCAGCTGTCTTCTTCTCTCGCAACAGGCAAGACATTAAGAGTCCAGTGGACCGCAAAGGCCTCCTCATTAAGGAGGCCAACAGAGGGAAGAACTGCAAAGGCAAACACCAGTGGGAAGCCCTGGGATCCACTCAACCCGGTGAGTGCTGTGGGCCTTGCGGACAGACTCTGGCTCTGGCGTCACCAGGAGGGAGACTTAAAGGAGCATGTGAAGACGGGCTATGCCGCCAGGTCCCACCACTCTGCTATCTTGTCTAACCTATGGAGGCCACAAGACTCTTTCAAAAAACTGTTACCGTGGGAATTTTTCCCTTTGAAGCATTTCTCAAGCAATGTTACAGGTGCTGGAGAATTCATGGTCCTTGGTCTCAGCAAGTTTTTCCCTGGGTCTTGGAACATGTGCCTTCAACCCAGAGGACTTCCAAACCGAGGTTGCAAGGGTTTTGAATACAAGTATCTTCTGCGATGCAGGTTAATGACACAGGGCATAGGTGGGGAGCGGGATGCTATCATGGCCTGAGGCCCCACTTGGCATGCAAATTCCATGCCACAGTGCTTTCCATGCAGTTGATCCACTCAACAGAAGACCCTGAAGGGCTATAAGCAGCTCGAAAGGGGATATCTTGCCTCTCATCCCTCTATTGGGAATTGCCTTTCTCATCAAAACTGAGAAGTGGTCAAGGACACAATAAGTCATCCCTCCAAGCAGGACAAGAGCCATCCTCCCACTGGAGCCCTGCTCTTGGGTCAGCCACCGAAACATCTCAGCCCCGTGAGCCCAAGCCTTTCAACTGAACCCCGTGAGCCTGAGCCTTCTCCTCTTCTATATTCCCGTGAGGAAGACACCACCTACCTTCTGCAATATAAACAGCGTGGATCTGGTAGGAAGCCATACATCTTCCTGTCCCGACGTGGCAAGGTTGCCAGGTAACAAATGTAGAAATACACTCGGAAAACTGTATGTGACAATATACAACCTCCGCTCTGCAGCTGATAACCGAGGGAGTGCTAGAACACCATGTTCTCTTAACACTTGGGCTCTCGGTGTGAAAATAAAATTAAATGGGATATTTCCTCTTGTAAATAGAAGACAGGCATACAACTCACACATGCATCCGCTAATTGGAAATAGTAGAGGGGTTTGCTACAGCCACATGCAGTGCACCCGGGCTTTCACTCTCCTGCCCCTCCGCGCCCTCAACATGGATTCCAGAAAACTCACAGAAACCTAACTGAGCCAGAACCTCTACTATGTGAGAGGCAAGTTCTCCTCTGACCAGAGAAAGAACACAGATAGAAATTACGGAAGGGTTCAGACATTGTTATAAGGCCGAATGTACTTTCACTGTGTGGCTCCTAAGTCGCCTTTGAGAAATCACTGCATAACCAAGCAGTGACCACTTGCTTCTCTGACCAAATAACCAGCGCTTCCTGCCCTGCCCCATCAATAACAAGGCAGATGCTACTCTGGAAGATGGAAAACACCACCATGATAAATAAATAAATAAGAAAAACACCACCGTGGATGTGGGGTCCTCATCAGCTCCCTGGTCTTGGACCCACGCAACTGCAAGGCGATCCAGTGTGGTAGAAAGTCAAGAGGTTTTTGAGAGAGACAGACCTGGATGCCATGTCTCAGCTCTGCTAACTAGGTGACTGTGGGGAGGACCCCCTGGATCTTTCGGGACTCAAGTTTTCCCATCTGTAATTACGGTTATCCCCCGCCCAGCCCAGATCAAGTACACAGAGGCTCCATGCACTGTGCCTGCCCTAGAAGGCACTTAAATCGAGGCAACCAATCACTTCCTTTTCCCTCTGCAAAAACACAAATATCCTTCAACCTACCCCGGACTCAAACAGGGGGAGGATCCAGGGCATGCAAAATGGGCAAGAATTCTAATAAGCCTCACATTACACCAAACTACACATGCTCCTTGAGAGGCAGGAAAACCCTCACAACTGTAGTAATATGATCTAACTCTTCTTAGGAGCCCCATTAAATGAGCTGCCCTCTGTCTCCACAGAGAGGAAGTCATGCAAGAGACTTTCCTTCCCATTAACTTGCAGAGACCTGAGACCCGGGCAGCCACCAGAGGGGAAGCAGCATATATGATGTGTATAATTTTTATTTGGCAAGTGAGACACCCAGCCTGAAAGTGAAGTCCTTCATGGTTCTCTCCTCTGTCATTCACAGGCCAGTGATACAACCAAACCAAAGACACACAAGCCATCTTGGGGCTTCTCTGGAAGGCAGACTGCCCTCCAAAATGAGTATATTAACAAAAAGAGAACAAAGAGAAGCCACAATTCTAATGCGCCCAAAAAACAGAAGCAGGGTCTGCCAGGGGAACCCTTGGCCCATCTCTCTGGTCTCTAGGGAGCAGCCATGCCAGGGAGGCTGCTGGAGGCTTCTCATATAGGAGGCAGCCCTGCAGAGGGGCTGGGAGCTCAGGTTCCAGCAGGAAACAAAGCCTGACCCAGATACCAGTGAGCACTGTGACCCTAAGCAAGTACTCTGACCTCTTGGATCCTCTTATCTCCCACCGAGCAAAAACAGATCCAGGCAGGACCTGCTCACCCATGACCATCACACAGAGTAAGTGAGACCATGCATAAAGGGCATCGCGCCTCGCTTCTGGCACGTGGGTGCTCAGACTTTGGTATCCATTATGATCACCACCGGGCGTCCCAGGTGGCTCAGTGATAAAGAATCTTTCTGCCAAAGCAGGTAGACGTAAGAGACGTGGGTTCGATCCCTGGGTTGGGAAGATTCCCCTAGAGGAAGGAATGGCAACCCACTCCAGTATTCTTGCCTGGAGCACCCCCATGGACAGAGGAGCCCAGTGAGCTAAAATACATGGGGTCACAGAGTCTGACACAACTGAATGTGCGCGTGTGTGTGAATGTGCACACGTGCACACACACACAATTACCACCATCTATAGTTATTACAAGGAAGAAAAGACCCAGCAAGTATCTCTGTTATCAGAAGAAGAGTTCTCCACACTGATATTATGTGTTTTCCTTGGGTTCAAATAAACTTCACTCCCTCCCATGCTTAAAGAAGGTGCCCCTTTAAAATGGTGATAACTGTCAGCAACACATCTTCACATTTCACATCCTCACATTGATATTCAGGAAAGAACAAGTAGACGAATGTTAACATGGTGTCCACATAGGGTCCAGGCTTTTGATTCATTGAGGGAACATTCACTGAGCTCTGACCATGGTCCAAGTGCTGCGGAGGAAGTAAGACCAAAGTTTGATCTTGGGAGAAATTATCACTCTTGAGGGGAGGGGAGGAGAGGGAAGACAGATAACCAAAAAAGTAACCATAAGCAAGGAGTACGTATTAGGCAGCATTCTGAGCTGAGGGCTTTCCGTATATTTTCTCTTTTTTTCCCCCATATATTTTTTCATATAACCCTCAGAATGAGCCTACAGAGCAGGGTTTGTTGCATTTACTCATTATGGACAGCTCGAGTTCCCCTCGGCCGACACATGCAGAGACTTCCCTGGGGAACTTGGGGGTGAAGGCTGACTTGATCTCTGCCTCCCCCTGTCTAACAACAAGCCTCCACTTCAAGTGTGCTGACTGCTAAGTAAATGAACTGCCCACACAAAGAGACCACTGCCGCTGCCTCAGGGGATTAAGACACTTTCAGACCAGGAGGCAGTTCAAACAGGGCCCGGGGAGCATGCCAGGTAGAGGGAAACTGGGCACGTCCCACACGGCGCACAGGCATCTCAGCACGGGCTCAGGGCTGGCAAACCGGCAGGTGCGGCCGCAGGACAATGAGCTCGGGGGTGGGCGTGAGAAGCAGAGGGGACCGGGCACTCAGGCTCCGGCGCATCACCCCAGCACCCCGTGGATTCCATCTTCCGTGGCAGGGGACCAGGTGGTCCAGGCAAGGCTGGCTGCAGCGTGGCAGACAGAAATGTCCTGAAGCAGGGAGGCTGTGAAGAGCCCATCTCAGGCTTCAGAACTCAGATGGCCCTGAGCCGGCAGGGGGTGCAGGACGTTGGTCAGAAACAGGAGTTCTGAAGCCAGAACATTTTGCTTCTGACCCCAGCTCCCCCAGCCCCAGCCGGGCCACTTGGGGCGTGTCGCGTGTACCTTCCGGGTGTCGACTGTCTGGCTCGTGACAAGTCCTAACGAAGTCCCAACTATGAGAACACTGCGAGGCAGAGTGGGAGCGGAATGAGTTCCTGATGGAAATCAGGAGGGAGGAGATGGATTATGTCACTGTTTCCAGCTCGGGTGAGTGACTGCAGGGTGGCGGTGGGGAGTCCACTGGCCTCGATACAGGACACAGGAAGGCAGCGGGGTGGAGGACCAGAGGGGACGTGCGGGCTTGGGGTCATGTGAACTGACAGCTGGCAGAGGTGGAGATGCCCGGCAGGGGTGTGTGCAAAAATCGAGAGACGGGCGGGGAGGTGGGGCCCGGAGCGGTTGGCACAGCCTATAGTTGGGAGCCAGAGATGGAGGAGATCACCCAGGGAACTTGACGGAAAAAGATGACAAAGAGGCCCTAGGCCGGGTGCCAGCACCTCACATATTTTAGGGTTAACCATATGTGTCTCAAGGAGTCCCTGTGCTCACCACAAGGAAAACCTCTGCAGGAGACATAGAAATCAGACAGTGTCAGGCCACCAGGGCGACTGACATGAAACCTGGGGCCCTGGGGTGGATGGTCAGAGAGGGCTTTCAGATGAAATCTCAGGACTCCTGAGCCACACACATATCACCGGGGAAGGAGCTGCCCGAGCTTGCCCTGCAAATCTGTGTTGAAAGGTGGTAAGCAGGATGATGGAATATATTCTTGTAGAGAATATATGCCTTTAGAGGAAAGGAAGGGAACTGGGGGATTCCCCACTGATTAAAACAGGAAAGAAAAAGGAGAGGCCTCTCTTTCCCTGAATTTCCATTTATTAGTTGAGTAAATAGCCAAATTGTCTGGGTCCTTAGGATATCAATCACCTGGCCAATATTTACTGCAAACCACTGCTCTACCAGGGAGTGAAGAACATAGGACAAAGCAGTTAAGACATGGTTTTTGGGTCTCCCTGTTTATCCAGTTGCAAAGAATCTGCCTGCCAGTGCAGGAGACACGGGTTTGATTCCTAGTCTGGGAAGATCCCACATGCCGCAGAGCAACTAAGCCCATGCAACCCAAGAACTGAAGTCCGCTCATCCTAAAGCCTGTGCTCTGCAACCAGGAGAAGCCACCACAAAGGGAAGCCTGCACACCGCAACTAGAGAGTAGCCCCTGTTCCCTGCAACTAGAAAAAGCCTGGGCACAGCAACAAAGACCCAGTAAAGCCAAACAAAAAAAAGAAAGAAAAAAAAGGGCACGGTTCTTTTTCTTAGGCAGCTTCCTATCTAGTCAGCAAGGATTAAAAAAACACAGAGGTTGGCAGAGGCTTTCTGTAAAAGGCCAAATGGTAAATATTCTAGGATTTGCTGCCATTCTGTCTCTGGCGTAACCCCTCAGCTCCGCCCCAGCAGCATGCGAGTGGCCAGAGATGACACTAAAGGTTACCAGAGGGCTGGCTGAGTTCCGATAAAACTATTTACAAAAGCAGGCACCCAGCTGGATTTGACCCGTCGACCATAGTTTGCCAAGCCTTGGACTAAGGTATCATGAGCCAACAGAGAAGAAGCTGGTTGTGGGCTTAGAAGTTTCTAAGAGGAACTCCATCCTTGGAAGGCACTGGGGAAAGTTAGGAAGGATCTCTTGCTAGAGCTGAAGGAAGAGAAAGAAAGAAGGGCGATTGAGACTTGCTGTGGATTTAACAGGATACAATGAAGGAACAAACCATTTTTGAAATTTTCTGACATTTTTTTCTTCTTAGTCAAATTTTGGAGACCGTGGAAAATCCAAAGGGTCTTCTGAAGACATCTCCTCTTAGAAACTAATACTGGTTGTGGATTTTGTAGGAAAGAAGATTAACACTTTGCATCCAAAATGTGTGCGTGTGTGCTGAGTCACTTTAGTTGTGTCTGACTCTGTACAATCCCATGGACTGTAGCCTGCCAGGCTCCTCTGTCCGTGGGATTCTCCAAGCAAGAATACTGGAGTGGATTGCCACACCCTTCTCCGGGGGATCTTCCTGACCCAGGGATCGAACTCTAGTCTCATGTCTCCTGCATTGGCAGGTGGGTTCTTTACCACTAGCGCCACCTAGGAAGTCCATCCAAAGATCTCTCCCAAAACTTGTCAACTGCAGTCCCCTCACTTAGGGAAGGCCAGGAGAACAGCTGTGTGGAACTGTCCACTTTTGCCTACACTGCTGGCTTTGCTACTCAGGAAAGAAAAAAAATAACATTGGGTCTCTAGTTCTTCCACAAGCACAAGCCAGCATGCATATCCTACCCGTGAACGGAGCTTTTCCAATCCAAGTGAAAAGGCGTATGCTGATGCTCTGTGCAATGATGTCTTGCCCTGAACCACAGGAGGTCCTACAGCATCCAGGCCCCATCACTTGGACAGTGGGTGGGGGGCCGTTCATTCAAGTCTTATATTCCCAACAGTGGGAACTATTTGTGGATCCTGAGTCTTCACCTCAAAACACCTATCTAAACCAATAATCCCGAAAGAGTCTCGTTCAATGACATGTCACTTTCCTGGGAATGGAGAGGAAGGGCCCATGTCCAAGGATGATTAGGACCAAAAAGTAGTAACGATAATAATAATAAAACAGAGAAGAAAAAAAAAGTCCTGGGTCAGGGAGCAGGTAACTGGACTGCCCGTTGCTATTTCACCCAGAATGTCTGGCAGAGTAAGTATCTAGTACGCAAGGCAAGGAAGCCTGCCACTGTCCTGGATCTCTAAAATCATCTCAAGTACAGACATGGTGAGAGGGACTTAAGTGAACTGTATGTGAGAAGAACATAAAACAGCACACCCTCCCGAGGCCCACTGGATCGTCAAGCACTAGACAGAAGTTGGATTTCTGATGGAAAACAAAATGAATAAAACAAAGTTCATTTTAAATAGTAAAGACTGCATTCATATAAATAATCACCACCTCCTTTTGAGGTCCTTCTATGACCTGGGCCCTGAGTGAGGCACTTTCAGTGAATCACCCTCTGCAACCGCCACAGAAGCCCTGTGAGGTGGGGATGGATACTGTCCCCCTTCCTGTGAAGGAGCTGGGCGGGGAGGTCCAGGACTTTGCCCTGAGCCCTGCGGTGGGAGGTGATGAGACGGGGTAGATCAGCATTCCTTCCTCCACCAAACCAGCGCCAGCAGTCCTATTCCTGCAGCTCAACTGGGACGTGCAGTCTCAGCCCTACGTGACCGTGAAATCCTCTCAACAACTGCGTAAGGAAGGGACTCAGTTCTTGTAACTCCCAGAAGAGAGAACCGAGTTTCTGAGCATCCTGACAAAGTCCAAGGTCACCCCATTGGCGAGGGTAAGGCTGGGACTCTGGCCCAGGTGTTTCCACCGTGGAGGCCAAGCTCCCTTCTCTGCCCGCCCTTCTGGGCGATGTCCCTCAAATTCCCTGACCCCACACCACCCACTCTCCAAGCATGGCCGACTGGCAGTGCCTGCAGCTTCTCCCTGAACCAGGATGGGAAGCCTCGCCATCCAGACCTTGCGTGGCTTCAGCTGAAGGGCAGAGGGGACCGAGCCACCTGCCTTCCTCTTATTGTCATGGCAACAGCTCCCACACCCGCCCCCCCCCCCCCCCCAGGCCGGGGAGACAGCAGTCTCCCGACTCCACTGCTGGCCAAGCTCTCCTCCCACGTTGATAAAACCCGAGGTCAGAAAACACCGCTCACCAGTGACTCATTTCTCACTCCTCTGCCAAATACAACACCCTTTTACGTAACGCACACCAATCTCCTCCTCCTCCTGGGGTGGTGGCTCTGTCAAACCAAGGCTGATCGTCCTCACCAGCTGGCCCTCCATCTCCAGCAAAGGCTAAGGAAACCGCCCTCCTCACCCTCCTCTCCACTCGCTGGGGTCAGGGTGAGCCTCCAGATCACGTGGTCCCCCACTCCCACCCCCAGGGCCTTCTTGGAGTGACTTCTTCTGGAGGGAATGGGAGATTTCCTATCTTAAACTGGCTCCTGGGATGATGTCTTAAGCCAACTTCAAAAAATAAAAAGATAAAAAATAAATCAGTGTGTGGTGACGGAAAGGCCACTAGACGAAGGAGCTCTCTCAGCTGAACCCACAGCCAGTTTCCCAACAGCGCTTCTCACATTTTCCAGCTCACGCTATGTACGTGCGGAAAAGAAAATCCTTTTTGGGTGTGTCTGTAGGCTAGACTTGGCATAGGAAGAGCCGTGGGCAGCCATTTGATACATACAATTCACTGTGCTTCTGCAACCGGAAGCAATTAAGCAAAAAAAAAAAAAATTTTTTTTAATCTGTCCTGTTTATTTGCTGTGGGGTTTTCTATAGTCATGTTAGCACATAGATTCCTGAACATCTGCATGTGCTTTAAAAGAAAAAAAAAAAATGCAAACACTGGGTGTGCGCAAAGGTTCCTCCTCCTGCTCCCAGGTGAGGCCAGGCTCCGTCCTCCCTCAGAGAAGAGGAGGTGCGGGAGCACCCTCCGGGAGCTGGTGGGAACATCTCAGGAGGAAGGAACGCAGAAACTGGCAAGGACTCGAAGGACGGATGTGCGGGTGCCATGAGACTTGCTGAGTCCCGTGTGTGCCAAAAATTAATTCATAAGCAAATGCTTATTTCATAGTTTCCCACTCGCTTACAAAACATCAAGCAGGAAAGATCTCTTCTGGGGGCTGGCAGGAAGCAAGGTGGCACGAGAGAGGGCAGGAAGACAGAAGGAGCTTCTCTTGAAGAGAAGCTTTTGATCCCAGGGCTCCCCGGTACCACCCGTCCCTGGAGAAGCCCCAGGGCAGAGGCGCCACTGCCTGTGAGCAGAGGGTTTGCCGTGAAGCCTGAGCCACTCGGATGGCACCCAGGTAGAAGTTTTGGAGACGTTATCTTCAGACATTATTACCATCAGAGAAGCCGGGGCAGGGACAGAAGATATTGGGAGACTCCGAGCCCATTATGCCAGGCCAGGAACCACCCTCCATTCAGCTTTGGGGCATTTCAGGACTTAAATGATGATTACAAGATTTCAGAACAAGAGAGCAAATTCTCCCTGGCAGGGTTCCTAGCCGGCAGCTAGGTCCTTAGTTCTGAATTCCTATAAACTGAATCCATTGAGGTCTGGACAATGAAGTTTAGAGCTTCTGAAGAACTCTGGTCCCCGGTGACGCATCCTTAGGACAAGGGTGAATTTCATTCAGAATCAAAAGGGGAAGGTCAGGAGTTGACACTTCTGCAGAAATGGGGCTGAACTTCCAGGGAGAACTGAGCTCCTCCAACTGCAGAGACAATGGTGCCTCTCTTTCCTGCAGCTGCAGCACCCAACTCAGGGGCCAGACTGACCCACGACAGGTGGTCAGCTAATGGCTGCAGGGGTGTTGGGGGGCCAGTAGCCCAGGGTGGCCCTCCACAACCCCCTCTCTCCTTAGTGCATGCGGTCAGCTCACGGCGAGAGGTGCAACCCTTTCTCTCTCCCTGCGGGGCTGGGCTGGTCTCACGGCTGGTTTGCACCAGCAGAACGTGGCAATACCAAGCATTCCAAGTCCAGGCCCTAAAAACGACGCCAGTCTTGGCTCTGCTACTTCCTGCTTTTCTGATGAGGGGCAAGTTCTTCCCCCTTCAGGCCTTTAGTTTCCTCATCTAAAAAAAGAGATAATCAGACACCTACCTCCTAGGGAGACTGTGAGGATTAAATGGGATGGTAGAAGAGAAAACACTTAAGCATAGTTCATGGTCCACAGGAAACCCTTAATAAATGCTGGTCATTGTCATCATTATGGTTTTCACTTCAACTTCTTTTTAATGACCACGCTGACTTTTTTGGTGTGCAGCTCTACACATTTTCAAACACGTATAGATCTGTGTGTCCAAAGCAGGACACTCAACAGTGGCATCACCAAAAAGTTCCTTCGCGCTGTTCCCTTAAAGTCAGAGTCTGCCCTCAGCCCTATGCTGGCAAGCACCGTCTCTTCTCCCTCGCCACAGCCTTGTCCTTTGAGAATGTCACTGGCACAGAACCATCCAGGGCATCACCTCTGACACTGGCTTCTTTCACTGAGCATAAGGCCTGTAAGGTATACCCACGTAATCCCATTTATCAATAGTTCATTCCCTTTTATTGCTGAGTAGGAGTCTGTTGCAAGGACATACCACAGTTGGTCCAATCACCATACTTTAAATCACTATTTTCACAAGTCAGGGAAGAAAAGAGTTCAGAAATGGAGCCAGCTGGTCATCACTGCTGGATTTTAAGAAAATATCTAAATTGCTTAAAAAAAAAAAAAATCCTGATCCAAAGCAGTAAGGAAGCCAGGAGTCCACCTGCCTGTGTGTCTCATGCTTGGACAAGAGGACACAAGCCCAGGGATGACTTTCGGAAAGCGGGTCTCCCTCCCCTTCTTCTCCATGTGACGCTTGCTTCACATCCTGGGAAGAGACGCTGGTCAAGGTAAGAGCTCTTCTGCAGCCGTCTTCTTGGACAGCCCTGCACACTGCCCTGTGACGGCCCTGTCCATCGCCTCTCACTGAGAAGCAGGCACCCAGGGGAGCCCACCTGACCACAGCCCGACTCCCCCTCCTGGGACGGGGACACGGCGCGGGGGACAGGAAGGGCGGGGGCAGCTCCAGCTGGAAGCCGCCTGCCGGTCACAGCCGACAGCCCGCAGCCATCATTAGCAGTCACACTGCAGCCCGCGCCCCCTCACACACGTCCCAGCTGCTCCCTGACTACCCTGAACCAGCTTCTCCACAGCAAGACCAACTGAAATCACCCCCCACGGGCTTCAGGGTGGCCCCGGACAACCTGAATTCCAGATTACTCTTTCCAGAGAAAGGGAAGCTTGGGGCGAAGGTGGGGGTCTCACAAGTCAGTTCCAGGCTAGAATCAGTTTTCCCGGAGCCACAGATTTCTAATGAGACGGTGAGTGAGATTTTCCCAGCAACCCCTGAGATCGCAGAAGGAGAGGGAGATGGGATCAGGGGAGAACCAGCGTATGCCGAGCACCGTGCCCTCCCCTCCCAGCGGGGGGCTCGCAGGCCACCCCATCCAGGCCCACCCGCCCAGGAGCCCGTGGGCGGCTCCTCCGAGAGACGGCGGCCCGACTCCCTCCGAGGCTGGTCCTGGAACTCCACCGTGGCATTTCATCTGGAGGCTGAGCATATGAGTAATGAATGTGTGAAAACATGGAACTAATATTCATAATTACTTTACAAGATAAAGAACTTGACGGAGAAACAGCTTCTGTGTGCCTCGCCATCACCATCAGGGGTACACTGTGAAAAACACGGCCGCGCGCCAGTAACTCAAGACTTTGCCACGCCAGCCGGGCTCAGCCCCTCGAGCCCTCCCCAGGCCTCCTTAGCCCTTACTTAATGGCGTCTCGTCATCGAGACGCAGTAAAAACCTCCACAGCCAATGGGGCAGGGAGCCTCTGACCTTCTCACTTCTAGCATCCCCTCAGTGACACGACGGCCAACAGGCGTTAGCTACACACGAGTCTAGGCTGCCAGCTGCGAGGCGGGAGGTGCAGAGCCTCCAGGCGTGACATCCTGTCCTCAGCAGGCTGAGGGTACTTTTTCTCCCCATTTTTCCTTTGCTACTGAGGTAGAACTTTGGAATAGGAAGGCACACCAGTTCTGTTAGAATAGATTTATACCCACATAACCACCACAGGTAAACCACACTGGAGAACATCTCCAACACCCCGAAACATCCCCTCACGCACCTCCTAAAACATATCCTCTCTCGCGATATGACCAAGTCTACCACACATTCATTTTGAATTCAGGCTTTCATTAGCTCTCTCCAAATAACTTCTGATTAACTTTTAAATTATTGGACTGTGCTTCTTTTCAATTATCGGATTCCTTCTAGACTCTGCTTTGCTCAATTTATCTGTCAGATTTGTAGTCCTTCGTTACGGCTCTGAGGCCCCTTGGGGGGCTGCCTGCTCCCAATATATCCCCAGTCCTGTCTCCTCCACCAACTCGGCTGCTCCGAAGGACCCAGCCTTGTCCCGAGTGTGCTGACCACCCTTGCACCACTGGGCCTCCTTGCCACGCATGTGACCCAGCCCCCCACACCCCAGCTCCTGGCGCAATTTCCAACTTTCAGACCCACACCCATCCAACAGAGCCCAGGTCATCAAAAAGCCTTTCACCACCCCCTCACACAGCTGTAGTTACTTCTTTCTGGGAGGGTCTGTGGTATCCTTCCCGCTTCCTGGATGCCCCCACACGCCATTCTTCCTATGTGCAAGGATACGAAGTCTTATACCCTTGCGAGATTTCAACTGCTTGAAAACTGAGCTTCCGGGATCAGCAAATTAGCACAGCTTTTTTTTTTTTTTGGCTCTTTGCTTTTTAGGAGGGGATGGAATAACCTAGGGTTTCCAACTTCAGATGTGGCCAGTAGAAAAAAAATACCACTATCAACACCACTTCATCCGAGAAAAGACATCAGAGCTTAAAATAAATTGGACAGGATATAACCTCAGAATAAACTGGTCAGATGGTCCTTCAAACTCATACATTTGATTTATGAAACTGACCACGTTGCCCTCGTTTCCACACTTGCCTGTGCCTGGAGAAAATTCTCAAGAGACTGACTGGCCCCAGTGTCTGGGAACCCCGGCCTGGGAGTTGCTAGTGGAGAACCGTGTACAGAAAGTGCTCAGTAGATGTCTAGTTTGACTGCTCTCATCCCTGGAAATGACTGGGTTCAGAGACCAGGGGTGTTCCAGCCCCGCTCCCACGCCAGCATAAGCACGCAAACAGCAGGACCACGGCGGTGGGCGCACAAGTCCTCACGACCCAGGGGCCCAGAGGACCCACCCATGGGTGCACAGGCAGACTCACGCGGGAGAGAATCAATGGGCCGCCCGCAGGTTACAGGCCACAGGTGCCCGGGGGCAGCTCCGCAGTGCAGCGGACCCTCCCACGGTGCAAACCTCAACTCGGGCAGCACACGTAGTGAACGTCCCAAGTGTATGCTGGGGAAGGTGTGGGGGAGGGTGAGGAGAGGGGGCGGCCGCAGCCACCGCGCAGGCACAGGGCCCAGGCTGAGCGAGGAGCCGGGCTGAAACCCAGGCGCCCAGTCTTAGGCCCACGAGAAGAAAAGCCCTTAATACATTTGCACAAAGGACCAGAACGTCATTAATCCAGATGCCGATTTTAAATTCAAGACCAAAAATAAAAGGCCAAGTCAAATATATACATAAGGGGGAATTTTGTGGAATATACATTATATCTCAATCAAAAGTTATTACCAAAATATGTGTGTGTATATTTATGTACCAACACATACACAGAGCTAAGTAAACCCTTATTCAGAGCCAACAAAGAATGAAGAATGTATGAAGGGAGTATTACAAATATTTTAAAATATTTAAAAGAATCATTTTCACTGCCATGTCTATATGAAAATCATGTATATATTATTAAAATTGCTTCTTTAAGGACTATGCCTAAGAATTCTACCATTATTATTTTAAAATATGCATCATCATCAGCCAATAAAAAAACATCCATTTATTTCTGACTAACCTAGCCTGGCTTTCCCCTCTTTGCATGTATTAGTTCAAATTGGTTCAGTTTTATTGAGCTTTTCATTTACAAGATAAATACACAGTTAGCAAGAGCTGTAACATTCACGGATATAATAAGTACACAGAGTTCAGACTCCTTCTGGTCATCTGGGGATGGGATCCTCTGTGATCTTGGATTACAAAATAAATATAATGCATTCATTCATTGAACACACATTTATGGATTACCTATGACGCACCAAATTCCCAGTCAGTTTTCTTTTACACATCCTCAGCATTTTAGCCATTTCAGAATGTAACCCATGTATGAGAACCAAGTCTGAATAATGATTGAATGACCACAGCAAGGAAGCAACAGAATTCGGTTTGCAGAACAATAGAAGTTTGTGCCCTAAGAAGGAGTTCTCTCAGCGCCACCCATCGCTGGCTCCTCCCCGGCAGCCACACCGCCTCCTACCTGTATGGTGGTGTTGCCTCCTTCCAGCAGGGCGATGGCCAGAAGGATGCTCTCATGGAACACTCGGTCACTGGATGCGTTCATTATGAGGTCGATGACCAGATTGGAGGCGCCCTCCTTGTCAAGGTGGCACTGAACCTCGGCCAGGCTCATCTCACCCCTGCTCATGGGGCTGGATCCGGAGCCTCCCCCTGGAAAGATGGAACATTGCTCTTATCAACCTCACTCAGAGCAGCTAACATTTATTGCATACTTACTGCATACCAACATTTTATGCACTCAACAGTTGAATGATACTATCTCTCCCAACCTTCTTAACAAGCCCACAAGGCAGGTACTCATTATTAGCACCAAGATGAAGTCACGTGTCCAGCAACACCCAGCGCAGCTGGTAAGTAACAGAGATGGAACTCGAATGCAGGCAGAGTGGATGAAGGAAGAGTAATACATTCTGAGCAAAAGACCTAAAGCCATCCAGCCAAGACTCTCCCTTACATCAAAATACCATGACCTGGGCCAGAATTAAGAACTGACCCAATTTTAAGAGACAAACTGAACTTAAGCACTCTTAAGAAGCATAGCCTATACTGATCACTTTAGCCCTCTTTTTAAGAAACCCACAGTGGCCCCAAATTCATCCTTTCACATAATTTGCATCTGCCCATTCATTCATTCACTATTGACTCAGAGCTTGGCATGGCGTCAAGAGCTGGGGGTAGGGGAATGAAGCAAAGAAAGTTCACCTCACTGAGCTTCAGATGAATGTACTTAGGAAGAGAGGGCCTGTGACACTTGGTGGAACAGATTCCAGCTGGATTTAGAAAGCTTGAGAACTTCACATGATTGAAGAGCTTCACATTATTATTCAAAAAAATTGAAATATTAACGGAAATGGGGCAGTCAGTTTCTGAAAAACAGAAAACCATCCGTCCTTCCCTGCAGGGGTCAACTCAAATGCCACCTCCTTTCTGTTGCTTGTCCTCGACTGCCTAGAATCTATTGCACCTATCATCCAAGGTGGACATGGGGTATCAGGTCTTTTCTCTGACAGCTTCTTAAAGGCAAATAGTTTTGACACGTTGTGGGGGAAACAGCTGCTCGACAATCACTGGGAACTTCTGGATGAGAAGCTAAGATCTGTTTCTGAGGTTCTCTGGGAGCGGATCTGCTCCACATTTTCATTTGGTGAGAAGCCCAAGATTCCTCCCCAGAGGTTGCTGGGATTAATTTATTAAGCATTGAGTGTTTCTGTGCTGTGAGCAGAACCCAGCAAGGACCAGACGTTCTCAAGAGTCATCACCACAGACCAGGAATCATGCAACTCACATCTGTGCTTCAAGCACGGAGCTACCAGCCCCCTTAAAACCAACACCATCACCCACAGTTGAATTCAACGTTTTTGCAGCTTTTACCTGTTACTGTGCTTACAATGTTTTGGGACACCTTTCAGGATGTGTTCTAAAACAGTTCTATACAGGGATGCACCTGATGAGGAGAGCCGACTCACTGGAAAAGACCCTGATGCTGAGAAAGATTGAGGGCAGGAGGAGAAGGGAGCAACAGAGGATGAGATGGTTGAATGGCATCACCGACTTGACAGACATAAGTTTGAGAAAACTCTGGGAGATAGTGAGGGACAGGGAAACCTGGTGTGCGGCATGCAGTTCATGGGGTTGCAAAGAGTCGGACATGACTTCGCAACTGAACAAAAATAATACAGGGGGTGTGTGTGTGTGTCTGTGTGTGTGTGTGTCTGTGTAAAGTCCCCTAAGACTTGGGGAGGCACACAGCATGGACACTAGGATTAGATATACCTGCTTTAAATTACCGTCCAGTCACCAGCAAGCTCCCCTTCCTCTGTTCAATACCAGATAGTGGGTAATGTATGGGAGAAAAGGAGATGAAGGAGGTAAAATGCTTGGGAAAGCCCTCGCCAGGGTACATGTATTATAAAAGATAGCTTTCACCCTCCTCACTGCCAACAGCACCCTCATTTTATGGGGAAACATGAGTCTGAATGACCACGAGAAAATGTGAGATCAAGTTCAGTTCACTGAGTCCTTCAAGTATCCCCAAGAGGTTCGCTGCATGGGAAAGAGGGGGAAAGCCTTAGCCAATATCACATTGCAGGGGGACATTTTTAGACACCAATTTGATGGCAGACCAAAGACAAAACAAGTTGCTAAAATAACACACTAGCAGCCCAAATGCATCTGTTAGAGTCTCAACCTGCTCAGCAGAAACACGCAGCTCTGGAGGGGCACACTCGCTTCACACGTGCAGCTCATTAGCACACCACGGGGCCTACCTCCTCCCCCAGGCTTGCTGGGTCCTCCCGGCGACAGCGGGCCATTGCCAAAGCTCGTGAGGCTCTCTCTTCTTCCCGAAGGTCTGATGTTTCCATAGTAACGGTTGACCAAAATCTGCCTGAGGGCCTCACCCTTAATTCAAACAGGATAATGAAATCAGGTTCTGAATTTAATGCACAATGAGCGACTCACATTAAAAAAAAAAAAAAAGAAAAAAAAAAAAGCAACACAGGGGTACCCAGTTATAATTGGCTCAGTCTCACTCCGTGAAAAAATAAATTATTAATAAGAGCACTTGGAAATTTCTAAAGTTAACTTCTTCAATGTTTTCTCAGGAAATCAGATCACAAAAAAGCATCAATATAAAATATTAAATATCTGAAAGTACTCTCTCACACTGATAAAGATAGAACATGAATTTGGAAGGATAACTAGGATTAACAAAACAACAAAACAAATAAAAAAGTCCCTTTGAGGTAAGTCACTAAGATTCAGACAAATTAAAAAATTTACAGGTCAACTTCCACACAGCAATATGAAAATGCACAGCAATATGAAAATGTTACTCTAACCACAGAATTTATTTCCAACTGTTCTAAGATCTTATGATATCAGAGTAATAAAATCATAAGCTGAAAGTAAGCCTTTCTTACAGAAATAGTCAATGAGCCAAATGGTAAAGAAAACAAATGCAACAGAAAATAAATTATTGGCAGATATCAGACATGTCAATCAACAAACAAGTAGCATGGATGAAAATGACATTTGAGATTTTCTTTTAAAGAATATGGGAGGAAGGGCCTAGTTGGGTATAAATGCGGACATGAGCTGATAGTCATGGAATCTGAGTTATGAATGAGGGTTCTCAAAACTCTTCAAAACATGTATTTGGGGGATTTTTTAAAAACATTTCCATGACAAAAAACTTAAAAAATATATAAATATTAAAAGAATCCTGGGCAGGGGATAAAACAACTCTTTCCACAATTCCAACCAAAACAGAGCAAAGAAACCACTCTGATCTGTTCCCAAACACTTCGCAAACTGGCAAAGTGGCAGGATTCACTCTCGGCAGTCTTGCTGAGGGACTACCACCCAATCCCCACCCCCAACTCCGCCAATCTGGAACTTTTTACCAGTTAAAGGCTGTACAGATTTTCCTGGACTGTTTCTGAGGGACAAAGGAGTAAGTCCTGGAGTTCCTCTGGCACATCCCGGAAAGAGCTAAGTGAGAAGTTAGCAGAGGGAAGATGCGTTGCAATACAGCTGGTCTCTGAAATAGGGACTCCAGCATTCTATCGAAGAGACCTGAGACTGTACTGAGAGTCAGGAGAACTTAAAAGTGATCTGTTAATAAGCTTCAAGAACAGGTCTGGAGATTTCGAGGAAGGTGTTTGCAAGACAAGATGGGAGGGAGCAGGACGTCCTGAGGATGGTGGAGACCAGGGGTACCCTGAGGAGGCAGGACCAGGGAAGAAGGACGAAGCAGAAAACTCAGTCCCACTGTCAAAATGATATGAGGTCCCAAGGTGACCCAGCTGGCTTTTCTCCTTGGTTAAATTCATGCTGCTGGTCAAAGACTCCAGGGATAAGTGGTGAGATGGGGTAAATAGGAAAAGCGAGAGAAGCAGGGAGGCAAGCCTGATTTTTCAATGAAAAAGTTCAGAAAAGAAAAAAACCTTGTCTTTCTTCTCTCCATTACATCCACAAATACACATCTCACTGTAGTTAAACAAAGAAGAATTCTCATTAGGATAAGAAAATCACTTCGTACCTTGACCATCAGTAAATTCAAAATTCCCAGAGAACTTTCAATGGGGAAGCTATTTGTGATCCTTAAAAAATACTTTCAAAATAAACTATTTTCAGTATAATATCCTTTAATGGCTTAGAAAACCACATTTTGGTATTAGGACATAGCTTTGCACTAGTACAAACATGTCAACACTCTCTAAAAGAGTCATTGAGACAGGTGATTTAAAAAGGCTGACTTCACAGAAGAAACACAGATGTCAAAGGAATGGTCAAGAAGAGGAGGAACGACAAGGTCACCTCCACAGAGAATATAACAGTGTATTAAATACCGTGTCCCTTTGACAACTCAGTGATGCATCTACTGGAGTTTCTTTCAGGAGATACAGACTTTGAGTTCTCCCAAGAGGGATGGTTGGTAGGAAACCACCCCAGCTTTCTATGGGATCCTCTGGGGCACCACGAGAATACTGTCTGAGAGCTAAATGACTGGGCTGAGACCAGTGAGCTTCAGCCACAGAGAACAGTCCAGCTCTCCATCGTGGCAAGAATCTGGAAGATCATAGGGCTGAATGGTCAAAAGCTGAATGACCGTCAGCTGCCGACAGACGTACTTGTCAAGGAAGACTCAACCGGAGCCCTCACCCTAGGATTCTAGCTAGGACCGGACTCGCTCAGATCTTTTGCTTCTCCAGGTTTTGAGGGTCGCATCATTGAGACCCTGGTGAATCTGCAATCAAGGAAGCAGGAGGTAGGGAAGGAAGTAGGTGCCTTCCAGGAACACGCGGACTTCAGGAACAGGAACTTCACATTTGTGTAGCCTGGATGCCGAACTGAAGTTACCAAGGGATCCCACATTACCATTTTGCCTCTCTTTGCACAGACAAACCCTAGCGGTTACCATAGCAACTGATGCATCAAATGGTACATTTTCCCCCATAAAAGAATATCATAACACGTACTCATTATGGAAACACACACACATACACGCTCCACCCCACAAACTTCTAATTCTTCCCTCTTAATTATAAGGTTTTTGGCACACTAGTACCTCACCTTCTCTCCAAAAGTAAATAAATTTTAAGGCAAGGGGGGAAAAGAGAACATGTGGGGTTTGCTTTTTTTTTGTTTTTAATAAAGAACAAGATGAGAATTGTTTCTTTTCTGAAAGAATAAAGACTGAAAATTTTAGGTTAAAAAAAAGGGGGGACAGACAGAAAATGGATAAACATCATTAAAAGCAACGTGAATCCTAGTGTGAAAACTTAGGTTCAAGGCAAATTCTGTTTTTCTGAGCTCGCGGTTTAATTTGGGAAAAATTAAAATCTACAGACAAAAGCATTCCTAATCATCTTAATATAAATTACTCAACAGCACTAAGCTATTCACAGAGTACTGGGTTGAGAGAGCTGATTGTAGTGAAGCAAAAAATGTCACTTCCTAAACAACATCACATCTCCAGCTCTCACATTTGGCCACGCAGCACCCCCCCCTCTTTTTTTCAAAAGAAGACTAGTTTTCTTCCCCAGCAGTTTACACCTACAGTATGCAAACAAATATCAGATGTTTGTGTCGTGGTAAGAAACCCCACACGCATGATTACCCAAGACTGAGAAAAGAAAGGCAAAGTTTCATTGGCAGTTAAGTTTCAGGGAAAAATGGTGAAAATGGCAGGTCAGTGATGTGGAGGCAAGAAACCAAGTTCCTGCCTTGCAAGTCACGAGTTTCATTCTGTCCATTAAACTAGTGACTAATAAACTGTGTGGAAATATACAGCCCAGCATTGAACAGGGCACCAAGAGTTAAGATCGCGAAGGAAAGAAGTGACCTTTGGGCTCCAAGGTTCCAACCACTTAAAAGTCAGGTGCTTCAGGGAAGATCAGTCGCTCACGTGAGCAGTGAGCCTCTCACACCTTAGTCAGCACTAGGGCAGTACCTCAACTTAAAAATACCTTCCTCTTCCTACCCCTGTTTTCTGTCAAATCACGGCCGTATCTCAGTCTGCAAGATGACCACTGGGGTCATTGAAATCCCTTCTCCCGGTCCAGCCACCCTGCTAAGTGCCTCAAGTGCATGGCTCTGGAGAAGAGTCCAGAGAGCAGTAAAGGGCGGAGACTCTTGTCCCCATTTTACAGCAGGAGGAACTGAGTTAAAAGTGCCCCAAATCACACAGTGAGCACCTGGCAAAAGCAGGCTTGACCCAGTTTCTAATTCCAAAGCTCATGCCCTGGGGCAACATCCAACTCAGGGCACAAGGGACAGCTATGTGCCTTTACTGGCTGCTTCTAAGACCCAGGACAACTCTTGAGGAACAGGCAGGGGTGGAAAAAGCAGGAAGGCAAGGTGCCCCTGATCAATGAATGGCAGGAGGCACTGGGAGCTGGAGTGGGGGAGGGCTGACTATCAATTTCCTAGAAGCACATCTTTGGCTATCATTTGAGAAAGAACCATCGCAAGAAAAAGGAAAGGATCCAAGAAGCGATGGGACTCTGCAGGTACTGAAAACTTGTGAGCTTAACAAAGGTGGCCCAGGCAAACATTCTCCAGGACGCTGATAACTACAATTTCACAGCAGTTCTGGTCATGACTGCTCACTTCCTAACCTCATGACTTGGCTAAGGTATGCAAGCTCGCTGGGTTTCAGTTTCCTCATCTGTGAAATGGGGCTGCAGGCTCTGTCACTGGGTCACTGTCAGCCTTTATAAACATTTACGCTGTGAACACGTGTAAAAGTCTTAGCATAGTGATTGGCACATGATAAGACACCCAGAGAACCAGAACATCTAGTATTTTCCAAAGATGGGTAAAACACGTCATCAGTAGCCAGCATGTGGATGGTATACGTAGCCTTCTGGGAAATGGTTTAGCACTATAAGAAAGTATCGACCCTTCGGCCTAGAAATTCCCCTTTTATGTGTCTATCCACATGTATACACACCGGTTCATTCCCTCGAAGCAAAATATTACAAAAGACTTGTTAGTCACCGGAACTTTAGGCAGCTGTCAACTTTCAAGGACTGTTAATGAAAATACTCAGATATCATATGACAAAAGCAAGGAATAAATGTTGTACACTTGAAAGAACCCCAGTGACAATGAAAGTATGTGTGTGTGTTGGCACATATTCTCATGTGTGCAAAAAAGAGGGCAGAAGGAAACAGTAAATCTTTAGCAGCTTTATAGCCAGGTAGTGTAATTATGGACAGTTTTACATTATACTTTTTTGTTTACTATACATTACCCATAATGACCACCAGTTACTTACAAAAAAAAAATTTTTTTTTTAATGCTACCCATAAGGAAATATCTAACCCAGCAAAAGAAGAGAAGATGTGACAAGTGACTTGGTTGTTATTTGGGGACTGGCTGGAAGCAGTGTGTGAAGAGGTAGATTATATGTAGGACCATCAGTTAGTTTCATTTAGACAAAAGGCTGTGACTGGTTCTGAGCCAATTAACGCTGCAACAATGACGACGACAACAAAAACTGCCCATTTGTCCATCAGAGCGTATGGCTGGGGGCGGAACAGTGGTCATTGCCCCCAGCTCCCAGGACTACGTACCCTTTTATGATCCTCCAGCTGCCTCAGCGGTGGACTCGGTTCGAGCTCCTGCTAAGCAGGCAGAAATCCCATTTAAGTACGACACTAGGACACCCTCATCTTCAGGGTCGGTCACAAATGAAGTACACAGAGTGCGCACACAGTGAGGACTGACACAGAAGGAGTGCAGGCCCGAGGCTGGCTTTCCCCAGACAGACACCAGGGCTCATGACGACGGCTGCTACTCAACTACTGGCCCATCCCCAACCCCAGAGCACCGTGTGAAACGAGCAGGCACATGACCAATAATGTCTGGCTAATATTTTTATCCACAAACACTACGAAAATGAAGTTCAATGTTCTGTACATTTACATGAACCCAAAAGGGGCTGTAATGCAAGATGCAACCGGGCAGGTCCTTGTACGACTCATGCATGGATTACTGCTCAGCACATGCATGAGGATGTCAGGGCACACACTCCCAACACATACGTGAGACCTACGCTTCGCCCCAGCCCACGGCATTCTAATCAAGGCTACTGATGCTGAAGAGCTCTGATTAGAATATTAGAGGACTGATCATTACAAAGCATGCCCACTGGAACTCAGCTTGTTGATCATCAGTTTCATTTCTAACATCTCCTTTCAGATCGAGCGCACGTTTTAGCTCTGACTCCTGTGATTCTAGAACAGTTTTCAGAGAGTAAATTTTGATCTTTGGAAGGATGCCTCCCCCAAAAAGCTTCTTGGTAACTTTAGACGCCTTAATGAATTCTAGTCCCACATTTAGCAAGCTGAGCTAGCGACAGGAAGAACAGAAGCAGCGTGCCGTGAAACTACACCTTCATCAACAGCGCCACCCAAAAGATAACACAGATATCCTGAACTTGAAATCTCCTTCATCTCCGCGCAGGACCCAAAGTTCTGTTTTGTATAACAGCAGAAAGGTCTGGACCGTCCAGAGTTTCTCGGCCAAAGGTTCCAAGGAGGAGACGAAGGGTTTTGTGCAAAAACCTTCAGAAAGTCACGAGCCCTCACCAGCAGGACACTGTGGCTTAAGCTCCTCAGAACTTTCTACACCAAGGGCCACCCAATTATAGCAATGATCAGGTCCCAGCCAGGCTAGACATGTTCCTCCTGCACCTTCCCAAGAGACAGACATTTCACCATGACAGTTCACACCCAACCGGCAACACTGACAAGCGCCTGTATTTGCTGGCATCGCAGATACAGGGGAGCGACACACACCTCGGTGGAGTTCTCAGAATCCGGAGCTTGGGGAAGCTAGTTGGGAATAAAAGGGAGCAGGTTAGTTACAGCACATGTATCTGGTGACCACAAAGAAGTCCTGAGACCAACACTTGGGGACAAAACTGACGATGAGATGACCGGGTTGCCACACCCACTGAAGGGGGTTTCATCTGCGGAGGGCAGAAGACACCCTCACTTCTAAACTGAATTTAATGTGGTTGCGCTGGGAGAGATGACTGGCCTGAGATGGGGAAACACATCTAAATGAAAGAAAGAAAAAGCCTAGCACTGATCAAGAAGGAACTATATCTTAAATAATAAAAGATGTCAAAGGCAGAGGTACTGCACATCTATGTTCTGGTTGTCCACAGAGGAAAAGTGATCTAGCACACGGCCCCTGGGGGCTCAGGGAAGGGTGGGTGGGCGGGTGACGACCACAGGGGCTTCCAGCGCAGTCCCCTTCCAGGGGGCTCGAAGCCCCCGCAAGATCTGCACCACCACCTGCCCATGATGAGCTTCTCCAGTGGACACATGCGTGCTCCCAGCCTCTCCTTTCCCCACATCCTGGCACTGCATCAGAGGGCGACACCCCAGGCTCTGGCTTAGGGACTGAAAAAGTCTCTCCCCTCCTGTGGCTCTGGGAAGAGAAAGGAAGGCTCCTGGCTGCAGCTTTCTTGGCTGGTTTCTCCTCCCTCCACGCACTTCTCTCGGGGCTCCAGGGATACCAGGTTCCCCGGTCGCCCCTGCCATACCCGTGGACACCCCACACCTCTGACGACTCCTGAACTTCATTATGCCCAACCCACAAACGAGAGACAAGATGACGGCCCCGAGGAAAAGGACCGGCCAAGGAAAGGATGTGTGTAGCGGCTGAAAACGTCCACAGCTCCACGTGATGGCAGCTCTGCGAATCTGGCCGCCGAAGGGCACGTGCTCGGGGCAGAGACGGATGTCGGACGGAACTGCTGGACCCCGCCCTGGGCCTCGGTCATGCACCAGGCATGGCTGGCGGGTTCAAGGTGCAGTCTGGGGCCGTGGAGGGAAGCCAAGGCTCACACTGCCACAGGGTGACCTTGGCCTCCCTCGGCGGGGCTCCAGCGACACAGCAGACCTCTCCCGAGGCCAGAGTGCGGCTGTCGGCGGGGAGCTGGAGCAGGTGCTAAAAGCGTGGGATGGGGTGGGAGCTCGGAAATCTCGTGGGGTCACAACCCAGCTCAACACTAGATACCCCTTTCATGGTGTGATCCCCAAGATGGAAAAAATGCTCTTAATATAAGACTGTTATCTTGTAACCTAATTATTTCTTTTTTCCCCCTCTATTTGCCAACAGGTAAAATGAAGTAAAGGTATAAGGGATCTCTTCAACTACAAAGATTAAATTATTTTATGAAGGATGAAGAGGCAGATGTGGAGAGCTGCTCACTCAGTTCTGGACAGAAGAGCCCTCAGACGTGAGTGCAACTCCACTTGCTTCAAGGAGCAACTCTCTCTCCAACGTGTTTAGCCTCCTGTTGGGATCGGGAGGCACAGGGTGTTACGAGAGGACTTGAGTGTGGTGAGGGGAACAAAACCAGGGCTCAGGGAAATGTGTTCTCCAGATAATACAAATGATATCATGATCCAAGATTGCGTTTTAACTCCACCCCTGCGTTCTGCAGGCTTTAGGCTGAAGAAGTAAAGTTGTGCACACACGTGCCATCTGCCCCTTAGTGCAAAAAGGACACACGAGGAAAAGAAGAATGAAGGCAAGTTCCCATGTGCTTTGGAGCAGTCGGAGACACAGATGGAGAAAAGTACTATCATTTACAGTCAGCTTTGGCCACATTCCACCAACATATCCTTCACACCGATTCTATACGATCAGAACAAAAGGATTACAGACATGGATTTACTACAGGAAGCCAGGCAGCTACCCTCTTACGGCGTTGCCAATCAAAATAATAGTTAAAGAACAAGATGGAGTGGAACTCGTGTCTTTTTAAAATTCTCTAGTTTGATATCCCTTATGTCTAAAGAAGCATCTTGAATCCTTTCAGAATGTTCACAGAGCTGTTTCTTAAGCACTCAAGAGACCAGTGGTTTCTGGTATGTTTTATGATTGTACTGGTACTCAACTGCCTCCCTAAACTGCTGGCATATTGGTGTTTAATTTTTGAAATGAAAATTAAGATTAACAACCTTTTCTCCTAGAACGTTCCAGGAAGACCTCTGAGACAATAGAAAATTTTTGCTTCTTCGAGAACCACTATTTACACAGAAGGACAATTTTTTAATGTCATCCATTCATAGAAAGAGAATGGAAAAATCAAGAACAATGGACGGGTATTGCCTGATGGTGGCTCATGCAGGGACTGGTGCTGTGTGACCCTCAGCCAGTCACTGAACATCTCTGGGCTTCCATCTCCTGACCTGTAGTTCAAGGAGACTGGAGCAGTTATTATAAGGATTCCTTCCAGCTAAAACATTAAGTTATGCTTGGTATATTTTCAGTAAACTTTATTCTGTAATATCAAACAGCTAAGTTCCCTAAATAACACAACCCAATAGAACACAGAATGATTTCAGGCATGGAAAAGGCCAAACCAAGCCGGGCATATAATTTGGCAAAATAACCAACAGCTTCTATTAGCACTTCCTCCTAAGAGGATTTCAGCTGTATTTCTGGGAGGATTGGCTCTTTATGGCGGTCAGTCACAATTTGGAAAAAGCCATATATGTTCAAATCATAACTACATAAGCTGCATAAATACATATACATACTACCCAAAGCAAAGGATAGTTCTGGTAAATGAATGAACTGATTTTCTCGGCACATTTTTATTATCAAAGTAACTTTTTTTTTTTTTAACATGAAAGATCACGCTCAGTGACCCTATGGTAATGGAGACTGTTCTGAGAAAAGGAGTATGCCTGTGTTTCCCACGTCTTGTCTTTTACCACCTCACCCCAGGATCGGTCAGTATATTGAGATGCTGACAGCTCCAGTCAAGGTGAAGTCTCTCTAAACCAACAGTTGACTGGCAGTGATCTGATTCTATCTGATTTTGAACTTAGAAACTGACTATTGCCCTCTGTTGCCTCTTCACATTTTTTTTTTTCTTGGATTTTAAGTCTTCCCATAGCTTTTAGACAAGGCTAGCAAGATCAAATTTCACAGAAAAAAAGATTTCAAATGACTGGCTTTGAAGCAGAAATTAAAAAATGAATCTCAAGTCAGAGAATCCCAACTGGTTATCCTGACTACTGCACTGGAGTAGCATTAGTAGATTCATGCAGGAGATGCTGAAACACTCACTTTCTATACATGATGTACCTTCCGTTTTACTCAGGATAAATTTCTACCACAAATGAAGGGAAGTTATATCTTGTCATTCTTAAATAAAAAGAAGCCCGCAGGCTTCCCAGGGTTCCTATCTGTGGCGTGTGTCCAGGCACACACACTCACATGCGTACATACCGCAAATACACACATGCAGACATCAGTGTGTGCCCGATACAGGCCAACACACGACAGAGCCACTTAGACACTCTGTTTCCTGCTGTCATCAACAAGGATCCTACCCCGAGGCTTCTAGAATCTTCCTTTGAAATAAGATGTCTTCCTTTCGTGGACCACCCCTAGCAGACACTGAATACAGTTCAAGAAATGAGACTGAACATCCAATCAACAACCCAACCTTATACCTAAAGCAACAAGAAAAACAACAACAACAAAAAAGAAATGAGACTGTATTATAGATCGAATTCTCAGCACAGCAAAGAGGATTTATCATCTCCAACGCCATGAATCAGTCTTCAGCTCCTTTTCACCCACTCCATCTCAGAGGAGGGAAAAAATAAACAAACAGCCAATGGGCTTGCAAGTATGTCTGCTGCCTTTCACAAGTCTTTGCAAATCACATTAAGAGAACAGAGCATCTGAAAGAAAACTGAGCAGAGAGAGGTTACCTAGCATTTTAGCAGGACAACTTTGAATCTTCACATCAGCTGGCATAATACCATTTACTAATGGCACTGGCTTTTTGAAACAAGAAATAGACATTATTTGGCCCTGATGATGCAGTTTCACCTATATTTTACACAAGTTCATCAGAACTGAACCCAAAAGTGAAAATCATTTTTTAAAAAATGCATTCTGACTTGATTGAATTACACAACTTCTATCATTATGGATGGAATCATCTCAGCATTAAAAAAAAATGAAAAGAAAGGAAAAAACAAAAAACTTCCCGAGATTCTGCAATAGCTTCTGTACGCTCCGAGCTGAGCTCGCTTGCTCCAGCGCTGCCAGTGTCTAACAGTAAACAGCCCCGCTGCATTTATTGGCAATTACTGTTGAAGGTCACACAGCAGCAGCGAGCCTAAATTCCAGGAAAAAAAGAAGCTCTTATGTAACTGCCGCCTGAATGTTGGCAGGTGCCCAACCCAGCAGTTCACAGCGATGTAAGAAAGTAGGACACCTCCACTCTGGCTTGGACGTCATGAGAACGCCCCCTGAAGGTGAAATTGAATAATTCTTGTGCTTCTCTGTTTTCTCTCTCCCCCCTCGCCCCCCTGCTGAATTTTATTATTGACAGGGCCCACCCTTGCTTGCAGAAGCAGCTCTTGGTGGCATGGTGGCAGAAGCCGAGGACTCAAACCTGGCAGATACAGGCAGGCTGCAGCCACCCTAAGGAGTGGGAGCACCAATCTCGCTTCTCCATTGCAGTGAGTCACTAAGACCACCTGCCAGTGGTCCTCGCCCGGTGTGAACTGACCTCCTTGCTCAGGTACAAGTCCCTAAGTTACATATTCTTGTGACCCCATGTTCTCACGACCCAAATCCTAAAGGAAATCAACCCTGACTATTCATTGGAAGGACTGATGATGAAGCTCCAAAACTTTGGCCACTTCAGGTGAAGAGCCAACTCATTAGAAAAGACCCTGATGCTAGGAAAGATTGAAGGCAGGAGGAAAAGGCGGTGATAGAGGATGACATGGTTAGAGATGGCATCACTGACTCAATGGACATGAATCTTAGCAACTTCAGGAGATAGTAAAGGCCAGGGAAGCCTGGCATGCTGCAGTCCATGGGGTCACAAAGTCAGACTTGACCTAGTGACTGAACAATGACAACAACATGCTTCCCTGTACTTCACCTTCCTACGTGTCCCAGTTAACACTGGCTCGTAATATTGTCTGTTGCCCTGGCAAAACCATAAATGCCAGGAGGGCAGACACTGTGCCTACTTGGGGCACCGCTGGATCCAAAAGCCCTAGCCAAGCACCTGGAAGGGAACAGGCACTCAAATGTTAGACAAACTAGTGTCTTGAGCAGTCATCGGTGTCTGTTTAAAGCCAAGAATGGGTCGTGGGGTGTTTTCTTTCTGGGGGTGACAGAAACATTCTATACCTCTCCCCTCACATCTGTCCTCTTCCTGTACCCCAAGAAAAAGGGAAAATCAGGTGGTAATGATGGAGACCTTGCCTCTTGATTTGCAAGAACAACAAAAATAATGATCATCATAATAAAACAAAAAGGGAAACCCTCCTCTCTCTGGTTTCAAATGAAATTTCACTCCAGGAGATAGCCGAGGAGGCCTCCTCCGTGCACTCTTCAGAGAGGGACTCTGTCCTCACTTCACCCTTTCTCAGAGCACACACAGAGACTCAGAAGATGCTGTGCTATTTTCCCAAGCAGTTCACCGCGCCTCTTCTCTGACAATGTCCAAGAGGCCTGTATCATTGGAGAGGAGTGGTCCCTCCCCATCCCGGGGATCACGGCTCTTCCAGACATGTCATACCCTGGCTCAGGGGCTATTCCTCGGCAGGGTTCAAGTCTGAAGTGCTGGTTTACAATTTTTAGGTTGGAGGCCTTGCCCATAACGTGGGCCAGCGTGAACTCTCCTTGAGTTTCTTAATGGAGTTGCTGCAGAACTCCAGCTGTGGGCTGCTGATTTCCACCCGCACACATGGACAGAAGGCTTGGCAGGGGAGACCTCGGGAACTGCACTCATTTCCAGAACAGCCAGGGATGATAAAAGGCGGTCAGGCATCTCTGCTTAGAAGGCCAGACCCAACAGCCTGAGGGCCTGGGGACAGTGCTGATGCCCCAGGGCACTGATGGTTGCCGGGGTAACAGCAGAGAGGGGATCCACAGTTGCTTCCTCAGGGAATTTTCAAAGAATCCAAGGGGCTGCCAGAACATTCTTCTTTTATAAACAGACAGTATTCTATTTCCTAGCGTATAATTATAAACACACCTGCTCCAACTGTGGAATCTTTCCATAAGCGAGCAATAAACTCCCAGCCAGGAGACCCAAGTTCTATCTTGAGCAAGCAAACACATCAAATGATTACTATGGTGCAAAACAGTGTATTAATAACCCTGCAGACTCCGATAAGGGAAGGCTTTCCTTTCCTGACTTCATCTGTATTTAAACAAATAGGACCACAACCTCAATATTCTAGAGGAAAAATTCAAATCATGGAAGCCTTTACAACTTTAGGTAGAAAGAAGAAGAGTCGAAGGCTGCCAAAATGAAGATTCAGCATTAGATGTTTTGCTGGCAAACAAATAACCCGGAAGAACGAGGACTAAACAGGAAGCAGCAAAAATCACTGTAGTTAAAGGGGTTAAACCCCTGGACAACGTGCTGTTTTTCTCACGTTCTATTCACCCCAGAGAAGCATGGCCTCCTCACCTGTTCATGCTGATCGATTTAAGGGAAAGCCCGAGCTTACAGAATCTCCTGTGGTTGAGCAGTAAGCGCTCCAGGCCGGCAGCTGAGCCCACAGTGCTAGCTCTGCCTTGCCGGCTATCTAGCTGTGTGAACTAAGACCACTCACTCAACCTCTCTGAGCTCCTCCATTCCTGAGGGACCTGACCAAATTCATAACCACTCATGTCGCTTTCATTTTTAAAGTCTGTGATTCAAATTCACCTTAGGGGTATCTGAACCATCTCTTGGTATTTCTGAAATTCTGGTGGTAGCTACTAGAGCTATTTTTGTATTCTATTCCATCAAAAGAAGGTATCCATTGGTTTACCAAAAGAACAAACAGATATCTAAAGAAGTAGACCAGAAAATTAATTTTTAAAAGTCAGATAAATTTTTTTCCAATGTGCCTCCCTTTCCTAAGCAATTAGACTCCCTCAATTACATATATTAATTCCCCCAATTAATCCTTTCTCTTATCAATTACCAAACATGCAAATCTTGAAAAATATTTACAAGAGAGAAAATATTTAGGAGGCCCTCAAATCCCAAACAAGATGGCCACTCGTGAGTCTCCAGGGTAATTTGAGTAAATGAAACTAATTTGATACCTAAGTATAGAAACCATGAGATAACATTTCAGTTTCTCGATCTCTAGGTGGTTTTCCTAGAATTGAGAAGCCAAGAACATAGTATATTCTTAATTCCATTGCAAGCCAGCAGCTGAAAAGTCTTGAGATCGCTGTAGAATTCGCTCTGCACTTTGACAAAATTTTCTATGACCCCCTCACACTTAACACTTTCCAACATGCAGACCGAGAGAGCAGTGGTTTGTGTTTTTCTTTCACTACTTGCAAACTATACCCATAGTTACTTCTTTTTGCATGAGTGCTTCACATACTGACAGAGAAGTATCAACATTGAGTCTCAGAGATCTGTTAATAGCCAGCGCCAACCACAAATTCAGCTGAGCTTCTAGACAGTGAATGATCGAAATTTTATCACAGTTTAGAAAATTTATCTAGACTCAGATGGGCTCCAAGGACAAACGGCAAACAAACTCATGGGAAACGCTAACACAGACACGAAGGACTTGACTCACTCCCAGAGGCATGCTACACAAAGTCAGATACTAGATGCTGCTAGACTAGGGGACAGGTCACAGAGTTCGCTGGGAGAGGGTCATGGACACATCACCACGGGACACTTAAAAAAAAAAATGAAATTAGGACCTCAGCATTATCCAATTCATCAATGGAGATGAGCTGGAAAAGAAAAAAGGGGGGAGAAAAAGAAGGCAATGTTAGAACAGGAAATACAAGCAAGCTAAGTGTTAGAAGCTTTGTCACTGTATTTCTCATCGCTGACTCGGGTTGGAGTATCGTTAGAACGCAACCGTCTTGAGAGGTGTGGGCATTCCGGACACCACTGCACCCTGACATCTCGGGCAGGATGCTGCCACACTTTGTTTACATGCCAGGTATCAAACCTCGCAGGTCGGGACTTCCCTGGTGGTCCAGTGGTTAAGACTCCATGTTCCTAATACAAGGGGCATGGGTTCGAACCTTGGTTGGGGATCTAGGATCCCTCATGCCACACAGCGTGGCCAAGGGAAAAAAAACCAACAAAAAACCTCGTAGGTCACTGAACCAAGAGCCCTGAAAGGCTCTTTGTACTCCCTTGTAGAGAAAACTCTTGAACTGAGCTATGAACGAGGGCAAGATCCCCGATCAAGAACCATGTCCTTTCAGAAAAGGATGGAACAGAGTTGGGTTAAAAGCTAAACCCCTATCAACTCAGCTTAGGAGAAAATTCTCTCCTTGGACTCATTATACCATTGAATGGGGGTTGTGGGGGGGTCTTGCATCCATACTACCAGTGGGATAAATCAGACCCAGCTTCAATTTAAGCAATCTGTGAGACCAACATGTTCCCCAGCCCAGATATTCCAAATCCTGATACTATTCATTAAAGAGACTAGATTCCTCCAAGGTGATTAGTGGCTACCTGAGTGATATTAGGAACAATGAAATGATTTATTAGCATCAAGTTCAAGAGAAAGAAAAAACAAGAGGATTAACGACAATTATGCATGTTTAATGATAGATGGAGGATCCTTGATTTTTTTGTTTCATTAATATTTAGTTCATTTTCCGAATTTAAACTCCTACTAGAAACAGTGGTAGCTGAAAATGTTAATAGGCTATTTGCCTAGAGAAAAGAAGCACCAGTAATTAACAGGGGATTGACAATTCATAAGGAATGAAAATCCTGACATTACTTGAGGTCAAAACCTCTCTAGTAGTTTAACAGGTACCATTATTCAGAAGAAAAATGGATTTTAAATAAATTGAGATATTCTTTCACATTAACTGTTGGCCTCTGAATTTCTTTCCAAAATTCTGTGACTTTTAAATCAAAAATATCTTAATAAAAATCGTACAGTAGGTAATAGAGCAGCCAATATATAAAATAACTATGCTTTCTCTTCAAGCAGGGTCTAGGGCCATGAATATATTCTATGAATTATAGAGAGAATCAGGTTAAATCTTAGAGATGTTTAGCGATGGGAGGTAATTATTTTTTTTAAACATGGTTAAATCTGTAGATTTAAAGCAGAGTTGGCTAGGCCTTGCACACACAGAATGGTTGCAAAGCCCTGCTTTTATAGTTTATTGACTTTGAATACATTGGTGAGAAAGACATAAGAATCACATGAAAATGTATTCTATCATTATTCTGGTGATCCTTTTTAATATTCCACTATATTATACTGTCCGATATTATATATTAATACCATTCTCTGGTAAATATTGCTGGTCCATTTGGAGACACAACAGTAAAAGATAATTTATTTAATTTCTAAATGAGCATGATTTAAATTTTGTCACCATCCTCTTTGCCCAGCCCCCACATTTCCAGCACATGTCACAGTCCTTGGACGGGCACGTCTTAGGACCGGGACAAGTGGACTGACCACTGGCTTCTCACAGACATGACTCTTAAGGCCTGACCCAAACCACAGGTGATGTGAGGGCCCCAGAGACCAGAACAGATGACTGTGAAGACTCAGGCGAGGGCGGGGAAACAGAACAACCCTGGACATCTCAGAAGGGTGTTAGTCATGGGACAAGCTCCCCTTAAAAGGCAACAAATAGGAAAAGTAGGCCAAGATGACAGAAAGGGCATTCACACTTGCCTTTCTGTCCCGAGCACCCAGTTCACAGGAGACTTCATTTACTTCATCGACTAACACCCACTGTGAGGGACAGGGAAGCCTGGCATGCTGCAGTCCATGGGGTCGCAGGCTCAGACATGACTTGGCGACTGAGCAACACCCCCCACTGGTTTGCCTAAGAAAGGTTAGTTCTTTGGATCTGGGTTCCTCCCACCCTTGAAAGCTCATCCCGTATGTTGTGCCTCTTTACTCAAACAGTGGCAGCCAGTGACCCATCAAAGGCATTTTCCAAAAGCCTTAGTGAAACAGGACAGAGTGTAAACTAACAACGAAACTGGAACACACACAAATCATTTAACACCCCCCTGCCCCCTTTGAAAGTGAAGGGTTAAGCAGCCTCTTCCCGCAGTCCGAGCCTGGGGCCAGAAGCATGGCGTGTCTGTGCGGTCGCTGCAGAGCTGCTGACTAGCACAGGTTTCTAGAATGTCTTCCTTGGTGGCAGAGCATTTCTCGTACTTGCTTCTAGTATTTTCACTTTGACCAGGGGGATGACAGCTCCAGCCCAACGGGAAGGAACTGTCATCCTGCCTCCAAGCCTCTCTCTGCTAGGAGGTGACTAATTTCTTCACCAGATGAGGAGGGATTTGAGCTGCAACCTCAGAAGCTCTTCTCAACTCTTGTAACGCTTTCACAACGACCTGCATTCGAAGCCCTGGCTCTATCGCCCTCCACAAGCTTTCTCACAGGCAGGGGGACAGCATCTTGGAGCGTGCCCCCAGGGGCCATGACGGTGCTCTCACTGCTGGCCCCCCATGGGGACGGAAAGGCAGCAGGGTGCACCCCTTCCACACAGCCCTGAAGACCCCCGAGCACTTCTCTGCCCAGCAACAGACTCTCAACCAACTCCTTATACTTATACTCTCCATGTTCTAAAAAGAAAACCAACTTGAAAGTATAAGCACAGCTTACAAAGTTCACTGGAGTATTGACACAAAAGCTTACCTGAAGGATCTTGGCTAGAGAAAGAAACAGACATTCTCAAGAGGAGAAAACAGTGGTCTCCACATTTTCAAATCGTGTTTTCTGCCCCCAAGGTACAAATATAAATTCACAGCTGGTTAAGGGCCCTTTGGTAGAGCTTATCTTATTAGGGAAAGTGAATGTCTTTAACTAGAGTCAGTTTTTTAAAAACACTTCTTAAAGTTCACTCAAAGAAAAACAAACATCCTGTGGAATAAATGGTTATTATTCACTTAATAAGTGTATTCTCTCTTACTGTCCTCCTCACCTTATAAAGGGCAAGACCTACCTGGGTGTCTACACAGTGCAGACGGGTCGTCTCATTACTTCCCATTTGTACCAGCGTTCCTTGCTTTTATATTTATAAACTCTATTCTGGCATATTTCCACCACGAAATTCCTTCTGAGTTATAAATACTTATTTTCTAAGTAACATGTATTCAAGTTTGAATTTGTACATTTTACAAGTTTAGATTGATGTTTAAAGGCATTGTGGTTTGGGGCCAGTGGAGGAATGTAAACTGCAAAAAGGACTGTGTACCTTTCTGTTTTATTTGCTCTTATCCAAAGATCCTCACATGTTGAATTGCTCTAATATTAAGGACAGACACTGCTTAGGTTAGAAAGCAAGATTCCGACAGTGTTTTAGACTTGCAAGAATCTAGTCACCATCTCTTTTGAGAAGGGATGCTGTGATTTAATTATCAAGCCTTCTTCACAGAGATGAATAAAAGTTATTTACTGTGTATTTGATAAGTCAATGATATCAGCACATTTACCTATTCATATAATGCTGATAAAAGTGGCTTCAGATAGAAAATGAAAATTATTGCCTTCAAAGAAGACTGGTGAGACTTAAATTCAGGCCGTGTTTTTCACTGGGGGCAGAAAGGAAGGGCAATGGGACTCTTTTTATCCCATTTGGACCAAAATCAGAGGTGTGATGGCTGTTTTCTGTACATCATGGCTCACTGCATGTGCTCAGAAGTCTCAGCTCCCAGGGATGGTCCATTTCCCAATCTCAGTTAGAAAAGGTGACATGTCTGTCCGTCTTCATTCCAGTTAGACCTGGAGGCAGTTTCTTCATACACTGGGAGGATTGTGTAACGTCTCACCAGAAAGAAGCAAGTAAACCCACAGGTATGCTCAGCTGGAACCCAAAACTCAGGAACACACACACCTTGGTACACAAGAGGCATCTGCATTCTCACTGGGAATTTAAACAGACGGAAAATCTTATTGTTCCTATTTTCCTGAATATAGATTGTACGGCAAGCAGCCTAAAAGAGAAACCTAAGTGTATATGACTCTAAAGAGAGAGTCATATGATTTAATTACCTTCAGGGCAAGATGAATAGATTTTTTTTTTAAGTTATCCCTCCAGTCAATACGCCTGAACTAAGGTGGACTTTAAGTGCTCCCACTCTGCTTCTATCTCATAGCAACACCTGGTTTTCACGCGAAAATAAAAGGCAGTACCTTTTCTCCATAGCCTCTGTCTTTGGTCATCATTTCTCTGAGGGTCTGAAGGACCTTAATGCAGAGTTTCTCCTCATTCTCCTCCAGCAGCTGTTTAGTGTGCTTGATTAACCTGAATGGAGGGGAGAACCACGGATGACATCCCTGAAACAACCTTTATATTAAAAAAAACAAGCTTATTGCAACTAGTCTGCTGATGAACTAATATTAACCGAAGGCTCCCAAACTTAGATTCCGGGCAGTCCCCTCACTAACAGCCGGTCGGTGTCTCAATAGCGACACCTGCTGGTCAGCAGCAGCAAACAGGTCCGAAGGGAGACAGAGGCCCACTCAAAACTGCTGCTTATGGAGTGCAGTTATTTACCCACTGAGGACTGCCAGTGATGTGGCCAAAATATGTCAGTGGTGTGAAAAAAAAAAATATGCCAGCAGTGTAAACAAACAAACAAACAAAAAAGAACCTCAAGAGTATGATGGTTGGGGCAGACACATCGTTCCATTTATCCCGTCTTACCCTTTGACGGGCCCAGAAAAATAAAAAAGCAGCAGAGTTCACGCTCAAGCTAACCGACCATCCAACCTTAGGGTGAAAATCAACGATCTCTGGTCATGGGACCAGCTGCTTCTTCTAAATTATGCCCCACGGCATAAAACAAGAAGCTACAAAGCTGCTGGGAAAAGACTGTGAGGCCCTGGAAGGTCTGAGCTTTCTGAGGATTCGAGGGCCATGGCTTTTGGAGTCTGTATGCCAGTCCACGCTGGGCATCTGCCCGCATGTGGTGAGTGGAAGATGAGCGCCCAGGCGTGCAGCTCTCAAAGGAGAAGTTGTCAGCAAACAGCAGGGTGGGTAAGTAGGACCGCACCTACACACTTCCTTTAGAACGGTCAGAAGGGACCCCCGCACTAGACCTTGCTGCCTTCCTCCAAGAGCAGGCCAGCCCCGCCTTCCCCGGGAACCGGTGCTGCGGCTGGGCATCGGGGTTCTGCCCCAGCGAGCACGGGGGCGGGAGGGGCTGCTTACTTGCAGATGAAGCCCCCGCTTTCACACTTCCTCCTGGCGTCCGTGTTCTCCGGGAAGAGCAGCTCGGGCCGGTGGAGGACATCCACCAGCACAGATAACTCGGCCTGCACCAGGGGCCGGAGGCGGTCCTCCAGGGCCGAGACGATGTCCTGGAACGGAAGCGCAGCCCCGGTGAGCAGCCGGGCCGGAGGCGACGGCGGGAGGGTGGGAACATTCATTTCTGACCTGAGGCATGACCACAGGCTACTGGGTTACAGTAACCTCAGCGCCGTCTGGTATGTGCCTCAAGTTATTAGACACTGCCCAACGGTTACCTGAAGCATTAGACCCTGACGCGGAAAACAGAGAAATAACACAGACATAACATCCTTCCCACCCGCTCTGTGAGATGATCCTTATGCTACCCAAGGAATCATTCCATTTATTTTAAAATAGGATGCAAAAAGTACATTCGACAACATGGAAAGGTGTCTACATTACAAGTGTTAAAAAAAAAAAAAATGGCTAAACAATAGTATGGACTCTATGATCCACTTTTTATCAGCAACATTAATGTCTAAAGGATACGCAGCAAACATTAAAACATCATTAGTGGTTTTCTCTGAGAGGCGGGATTACAGGTGATTCCAGTTTTCTATTTAGTGGTACTTGTGAGTATTGTCAAATTATTTTCAATGAGCATGAATTATTCATATAATAAAATATCATATAAAAATGAGAACACAAATGAATGAACATGCTGTATCAACATGCTAAATACATGTACCCTGATAGCATGATGGTCTTCAAATGCAAAACACACAGCTGTAGGAAAGGAAAACAGAGAGAAGTTGAAAGAGCAGCAAAACCAACACAACAAACACCATATAAAGGCAAATGGCAGGAAACAGATGAGAGATTATCTCCAAAAGATGCTAACGTCTGCCGTCTGGCTTGCTAACTGAGAACCAAGCTACCAACAAACTGGCTAAGAAGGGCAGAACACAACACGCTGGGGAAGATCAGATAATTAACCAAGAAGCTCATGGAGAAAGCCCACTTTAATTGCATTCATCTCAATTAGGGACCCAAATTTCACAGGCCCCAAATTCACAAAGAATTGAGTGATTTTTATCCAGAAACTAAAACTTACGAATATAATTCTACTTCATCTTACATTTAACAGAATTTGTCATCACTCAATCATATTTAGGATGCATTAAAGAATGCATGAATGAATCAAACTACTTTGGGCGGGGGGCAATATTCCCAAAAAGATTATGAGTACACTGCAACATCCCTTAGTTTGGATTGACTTTCACGCCTCAGTCAGCAAGAGGGTCGCTTTGGCAAAATTCTTTGAGAATTTTGTCAGTTTCCCTAACAGTTCCCTCTGGGAAAGCACCCAATTTCCTCTTCATCAACAGTGACTGGTCCTAACTCTGGCAATTCGTTATCTGTCTCCAGCTTTTGTACAAGATTGAAACACTTCTTCGGTATCGTGTTCACGCAATCTTGCATCTTTTGCCAGGTTGGAACTTCACATTGCAATTGATTTGCATTGTATTGTCAAATGTAGAACATTCGGCAATCAGGGAGAGACCAACAGACAAGGATGGCGAAGCGATGGGCAGGGGGAGATGCCAGTGTTAAGTGAGGGGGATGTCTGAATGGGGGTTAATTATATAAGCACTCCATTTGCAAGTTCATGTTCTCACATTATGACAACTTTTGCCATTCTGAGCAATCTCGTAACTGCAGGGACTCAGACAGACAATAGCTCATTAGATAAATGAAGATCGCTTTGGTTACTGGCCAAGTCTTTAAAACAAGCACTGCCTAAACTTATGTATTTTATTTTGTTACCCAAGAATATACATAATGATCTAAGAAGATCACTGGTGTGTTTCTAAGCCACAGATCATTTAGTTTGAGCAGGAGAAAATGCTGTGTGTTCACCCAGTTACGAATCTACAACACAGTGACCTTCCTCTTTCTAAACCATAGTGGGGATCAGGAAACACTCCATAGGGAACCATGCTACCTTTGTTTAAGAAGTGGCTCTGTCATGACAAGACTGAAATTCCTTCCCTGACCTGCAAAAGCCCTGCCCATCCACCCAGCTCTGCGGGCTCCAGCCAAGCTAACCTTCCCTAGGTCTCTGTGCCATATTCTCCCCGGTACAACGGTCTCCTCACAAGCTCTTCCCTTCCCTTCCCTTCTTCAAGTCAGTGCCCCTGTTTATTATGCTGTTTATTATTATTATGCATAATAAACCCTGGCCTTGGTTCCAATGTTCCTTCCCCAGCAATGCCTTTGTTAACCACCACCCCCAGCTCCAGGCAAGATGAGCTTCCTCATCAGTATTTTTCACAGCACTGCTCACTCCTCTGCAGTGTTTGTCTCTCTTACCATTTTACTTTCATCCGTGTGATTTGCTCATTGTGTCTCTCCCTTCCAACACTGGAGACTCTATGAAGGTCAAGAGTGTTTCTGGCTTTGGTTGCTGTATCCCCTGTGCCTAGGGTGGGGCTGATGAATGCATCAATGAACTGATCTGTCTTTAGGTAACTTGCGTAACCCTCAGAGATTCATTTACTTCACCTATTAATGATAATATCATGGTCATAAGGATAATGACCATACTAATATTAATAAGAAGAGCTCATCACTGATCAGGTGACCGAGCTCACTACAGGCCAGGTTCTGTTCTTTGTGCTTTAAGTGTATTGAATTTTCCATTGCTGTGCAAACACTGCAGCATAAACGATTTTGCAAGCTCTTCTTCATCAAACGGTGGTCTATGTCCTGTCCCCTTGAACCTAAGTGGACATACGTCACTATCTTGACCCAAAGAATATGACAGAAAGGATGCCATGTGATTTCTGAAGCCAGGTCATTAAGGCAATATGGCTTTTACTTATCTATCTCTCCAGACTTATCTGGGGACCCAGCCGCCATGTTGTGAGGAAGCCCATACTCTATGAGGAGGCTCTGTAGATATTTTAGGCGAGAGCTGAGGTCCTAACTAACAATCAGTAAACTGCCAAACACGTGAATGAGTGAGATTTCAAGATGAGTCCAAACACAACCACCATCTGACTGCAACTGCATGAATGAACCTGAGCAAGAAACACCTTGCTGAGCCCTGTAACCTCCACAAGAGTCAAAGAAGAAAATAATCGCTATTGTCATTTCTCAGGCAGGCACAAGTTACTGGAATGTCTTAAGTCTCTTAATCTTCATATCAACCCCGTGACGTAGGTGTGACTCTCAGATGAGTTTACAAGTTAGGAAATTGGAGAAATTAAGTAACTCCCCTAAGGTTATGCATTTCTAACTGGCGGAGCCACGATCAGGCACTGGCTTGAGATCACACTCTACACCTGGGCACCACGCTCATCTGAAGGATCTGCGATTCTCTAACCATGGTCCACGTGTCATTTGTGAGGAAATCACCTGAGGTGCTTGTCCAAAGGAAGAAGCTAATATTACGACATGTGTTTAAATGTTTCACATCATCTAATCCTCACTACTCTCCCTCTTAACAAAAGAAGAGCACGGCTCTTTGCAGGCACTAAGTAAGGGGAGCAGGATCTAGCTAGAATTTAGAACACTTTTATTTTCATTTGGCTCATTTGATACAAAACTCTCTCAGTTACGATTACACTTGTTTACCTACTGATTCAAGAGGCCAAAATCCCAAGATGAGGTGGGAAAAAACGGGAGCTGTTACACTCCTGTTCTAAACATCCTCTTCTAACACTGATTTATTCTTTCCTAATAAGTGACAACGGACTTCTTGAAAAAGAGATTTGTAAATCCATGCACAACCTCTAAGGACCATGACTTTGTCGGGAGTTCTTTTGGGTCCCAAGGAGCTATGCAATCCTGGCCCAACACACATATTTGCATGTGACTACCCACTCATCACACTGATAATCGCCCTGGGGCCAACCCTGGATTTTCTCTGCCCGAGGAAGCCCTTGAGTGCGGGGAGCCGCCTCGGGCTGGGTTATGGGGGGCTTCCATCAGCGCTGGGCTTTACCTGCAGACGCTCGATGATGTTCCGGTAGTCCCTGGAAGCGGCCAGGACAGAGTCTCTGCGCGCCGCGTTGCGGGCCGTCAGCCGCCAGTTCATGGCGGTTTTCTGCACGAGGTTGTGGGACTTGAGGAAGAGGTTGTTGACCTGACTGTCCAAGTCCACGGGAATGGCAATGGCCCGGCTCTTGGCTGCAGGGGAGAGGCAGGGCTTGTGAGCCCACAGCTCTGATGAGAGACCCCAGAGAGGCAAACTCCCCCCAACATCCCACAGGCAGCCGTGTCCACGCCTACAACGTTAGCATGGATACGCAGTTCAGCTGCACCTCACTATCTGTGAGGTCGGGTTTTCCAATGTGAATTCTGAGACCAGCAGCTGTGAGGGAAGTTACATGCTCTGAGGTCATACGATTTAGGCAAGTCCAATGGGTTTCTCCAACGAATGGTTTCTTAGGGGCTCAGATATATCTATACATTTTAAGAATTATCGAGACAGGGAACTCATCTGACCGGTAAACTGCTTTTCGAAAAATTCTCCAGTTTCGTACTCTTTCAACCACCTACAAAATGCTGTTTTAAGCCAAACATAGTACAGAAGACAACATCTACTATGAATAAGCTATTCTATCCATACAGGCGGCTGTTTTGCTTTTAACCACCTTAAAAAAAAAAGACGCCAACTCCAGTCTCATCACGAGAAAACCAGTCAAATCCACAAAGGGGGAACATTCTATAGATAACTTGACTAGGACACCTGAGGACGGTCAAGGTCACAGAAAATAAGGAACATCTGGACCCACTCCAGAATTCTTGCCTGGAGAACCCCATGGACAGGGGAGCCTGGGAGGCTACAGTCCGTGGGATCGCAGAGTTGGACATGAATGAGCACACACACATGAGCAACCGTCACGGACCAGAGACAACTAAAAGCAATGTGGTGGCCTACACGGCACTGTGAACAGAAAAAGGACATTAGTGGAAAAGGGCTGAAAACCAAGTCCGGACGTTTAGCTCACAGCAACATGGCTGGTAAGGTAAGATGCAGACAGCGGGGGAGACTGGTGAAGGGTACCTGGGAACTCTGTGTTATCCTGGCAGTGTTCTTATAAGCCTAAATCTATTGCCAAATGAAAAGTTAATTTAAAAATTAAGTTAGATAGCCAGACGAGCAATCCTTCTTTCTATCTGGGAGATCCAACAACATTTAAAAAAAAAAAAAGCAAGACAACTCTTGCCTGTCTTCAAAGCTCCATGCCAGCAGAAGCACAAAAGTGCTGGGGTTCATGGGCTGTGCAGTCTTCATGGTCTACTGTCTCACAAACACCAACGCTCCATGCCTTTTCTCATCACTGCCAAGACTGTTAAAACATTTCCTCTCTCTGATGATCACTGAGCTAGCAAACTCAGTAACTTGCCCCACTTTTAACCAACAACCTCAAGAGGCACCATCATACATGGGCAGAATTTGGGGTTATGTGGGGATCCCATCGCAGAGTCCTATTTTATCACATCAGGAACCTATAATAACATACACCCTTTCAAAATCTTAATATCTTATTGTGAAATAGTGCCACGGAAATAATAAAAAGACACGAGTGCCTGTCACACGCGTATAAAGGGAATTAGGCAGGGAAGACTGCAACAGGCCCAACGGAACACAACTGCTCAACAGCGCTAAGAGGCCTATTCGTCTCCTCTGGTGTCTCCAGGGATCTAAAGGCAGATAACCCTTCTCAACTGAGGAAGGAAGGCTTTCCCTTTTCATAGTGTTTATGGGGAGGGGGTGGAACAGGGCAGCGGAACAGAGACCGACAAAATCAGGGTGAAGGAATGGTCACAACTTCCTTTCAAAGCTGCCGACAAGGGGCGGTGGGGAGCAGGAGGGGAGGGGGCAAGGGATGGAGAAGCTTTACCACGGAGAGGCAGGAGGGAGCAGTCCACCATCTCTGACAAAGGGTGTTCCCCGGCGGTGGACATGCGCTTTGCATGAAAAAAAAGTTCCCATATGGTCAACTATGTTTACTGGATTCAGCAGATGACTTTCCCGAACGAGGGGCTTCCCAGGCCCATGAATGCACTTGAGCACGCTGGAACTCGCCAAGAGCTGCCTAACATTTAACCATGCAATCTGGCTTTTCAAAGCTTATCTTTCTTTAGGACTTGCTGGCTCTGAACTTTGGGAGGTGCTGGCTTGGAGAGATGAAAGGAAGGTTTAAGAATCAAGAAGATCACGGTTCCAGCCCTGGGTCTGCAGCCTCCGGTGTGAGGGAGCTCCGCCGAGCTATGGAGCTGGCGCTCTCTCCAGGGTGGCCTTGCTCCCTGCTGGGTGGCCCGTCTCCACGTGTGAAATCCAAACCGAGGCGGAGTCTTACCTACATCGGAGAGCACCCGGATGCAGCTCTCCACAGCGGCCTTCTGGCTCGGCGTGAGCCAGTTGCAGTGGTAAACCCGGAACACGCCCTGAAGCAGCTGCACGAAGACGGGCTGGCGAGTCTGTAAGAATGAGGACAGGGAGGAGGCCGCATGAAGACATTCATCTGTGAGTGACCGAGACACCGGTCAGCAGCAGACACTGCCCTGAACCACAGGTTCACAGAGCCTTAGGCCAGAGTGGGAGGGGGTGGCCGGTGATGAACGGGATTCCAGAAGTGGCCAAGGCCAACAGAGACCAAGTCAGAAGTATTTTAAGGCAATGCACAAACTTGATGCTAAGTCTGACCACTGGACGGAGCAGCAGAATCACAGCCTCAACGCTGGGATTCCTGTCTCGTTACCAACTGGCTGTGTGATTGTAGGCAAGTCACTTTACTTCTCTGACCTTTAACTTCATGCAATATATAAAATAAAAAGACTGAGGCTGACGAACTCCCGGAGTTCTTTTCAGATATTATAGGAGTAGAACCCATATTTTTTAATCAGCCTTGATAAACTGGTAAGTGGATCTCACCTAGAATACTCATTTATTTCAGGCAGTGTCTCCAAATATAAAAGGAGAATGTGGTTCTCATGGTGACTATGCACAAGTGTTCATTTGCCACAGGTGACTACTTGCAAGTTAACTACAGAGGAGGATTTATCCCTTTCCATGATAGTATAAATTTGTACTTGTTTTAAAATAAAAGAACTCAAACAACGACTTTAGCAATCTGACACTGACTTCCTGAAGGCATCTGCAAACTGTAATTCTGGTCTCCATCTGAAGCTATCCACATCAGGGTAGCTTTAGACCTGCATGGCAAAGGTCACTGTGGATGGTACACTACTCCACTGGCCTGCAATTTTAGGAGGATGTACTTGCATATCCCCTCTGAAACACAGGAGGACTTAATATAGCCAAGAAAAAAAGTACTGAAAATATACTACAGAAGTTTCTTAGACGAAAGGAAACCAAGTGTAAAGTGCTAGGGGCAAAGGAAGATCACTGTAAGAAATTAAAATGGGTTATGAGATCCTTTATATGTGGAATCTAAAAAAAATGATACAACTGAATTTATTTACAAAACATAAGTAGACCCACTGAAATGTTGTAAAGTGATTGGCCTCCAACTAATAAAATAATATTAAAAAAAAAAAAAAAAAAACATAAGTAGACTCACAGAAATAGAAAACACGCTTGCAGTTACCAAAGGGGAGACTGATAAAGTAGGAGTTGGGATTAAAATATGAACGCTACTATATATAAAATAAATAACCAGCAAGGCCTTAGGGTACATATAGCCCAGGGAAATATACTCAACATCTTATAGTAACCTACAATGGAAAAGAACCTGAAAAAGAATAGACAGTGTATATGGATAATTGAATCACTTTGCTGTACATCTGAAACAAATGATCAACTATACTCCAATATAAAATAAAAGTGAAATTAAAAAAAAAAAAAAAAAAACAGAAGCAGCAAACAAATGTCCACTCTACTGAGGGGACAGCACAGTATTCCTGAGGGCATGTCAAGTCCTGGTGACCGGGCTGGTGTCACATCCTTGGAGACTGGGCAGCCTTGGGTCTCGAGGCTGGACCGTCCTGGGGCTGAAGCAGCTAGGGAGGAAGTGATGGCAGGTGAACCCACCCTTCAGGACCAGCAGTGGTGCCCGGTTCCCCCATCTCCAGATCCAGGTAGGCCCACCTATAGCTAAACAAAGCTTAGAGTACCCAAAGGAAGTCAGATCCCTTGGACTGGAAGAGTTCAGAACAGCCTCCCAAGTCTCCAGGTGGGGTCGCCACCGCCAGACTCCATCCTGAGAGTCACCCTACCCACGGAAGACAGAACCCTCAGTACAGCGGTGTTGCAAGGGTTGGGTTTTGTCTGGGAGGCGAAAAATACGGGAAAGAAGTAAGGAAACATAAGCTCCTGTGTCTAATTTACAAGCCACAAACCTGACTCTTACTAAGGCTCTGCCTGCCCAAGGAAGCCCGTTGGGCACGAAGAAATGCTGCCGCCGTGTGGCCGTTTCTCGTAACAACAACTTTTAAACGTGTGCTGATGGGCACGAATAGACACAAAGCCTGTTGGGCACGAAGAAATGCTGCCGCCGTGTGGCCATTTCTCGTAACAACTTTAAAAGGCGTGCGGATGACCACTGAATATTCAAGCCCTGCAGGGCTATAAATGACATCTGACCTCAAGAAATACCTTGGTGTAGGTCATCGAAAAATAATTCAAAAAACGGCAGATTTTCCAGAACCCTATTTCAAGAGGTAAATCCTACACTGTTTAAAGAAAAACAGAAACACATGAAAAGATGCTCAACTTCACTAATTATTAAGAGAAATGCAAATCAAATCACATTGAGGTATCACCCCACACCACTCAGAATGGTCATCCTCAAAAAGCCTTCAGAGAATAGATGCTGGACAAGGCGTGGAGAAAATGGTGCCCTCATGCTGTTCGACAGAACGGAAATTGGTATAGCCACTACAAAGAACCGCAGGGAGAATCCTAAAAAAACAGAGCTACCAAATGATCCAGCAATCCCACTGTTAGGCACGTATCCAAAGAAAACCTTAACTCAAAAAGACACAAGCACCCCAACTTTCACTATAATCCTATTTACAATAGTCAGGACAAGGAAGCTACCAAAATAGCCAGCGACAGGTGAATAGACACCAGAGGTGTGGTCCATACAGACAATGGAATATGACTCAGGCTTTAAAAAAACACACACACAATGAAATAATGCCATCTGCAGCAACATGGATGAATCTAGAGATGGTAATACTAACTAAACTAAGAGAATAATATAAAATATCACTTAGAGATGGAATCTAAAAATTGACTCATATGAACCACTTTACAAAATAGATTCGAACACTTTGAAAAAATCTGACAGTTACCAGAGGTAAAGGTAGGGGGTGAGGGATAAATCAGAAGGTTGGCATGTTAATATGGCATAATATGGCATGCCATATACACAGTAATATAAACATATTTTAATAAAATAGGAATCAACAAGGACCTACTATATATCACAGAGAACTCCACTCCACTTAGCACTCTGAAATAACATAAATAAGTGAAGAGTCTAAAAAGCAGATATGTGGATATATATAAGGGAATCAAATTCACAAACACAAACACAGCAGTGTCTATAACCTATCCTCTAGGGGATCTTCCCAACCCAGGACTGAACCTCGTATCTTATGTCTCCAGTATGGGCAGGCGAGTTCTTTACCACCAGTGCCACCTGGGAAGCCCATAAAAACCATACAGCAAAGGAAAAATAAAAATTAAAAAGAAAGAAACGCCTATCACAGTCCTGGGAAGAGAAATGGTGGAACATCCCTGGAGCCTGAGCGGGTTAGGGTCACAGGCTGGACTGTGCTGGGGCTGAGGGAGGCGGGGAGGATGCACCAGCCAAGGGACTGCCTTGGAGCTGTAGAGACTGGGCCCCCCAGGATGGAGCCACCATCCCCAGATCCAGGCTGGCCCTCCTAGACCTAAGTCAAACCCAGTGCCTGCAAACGATGGTGGACCTGCTGGGCAGGAAGACCTCTGCACACTCACCTGGTCTCCAGGATCCTGCTGGTGGGGTTCCCACTTCCAGCCTCCTTCCTTTGGGCCGCCCCATCTACCTGCCATCTACCTGTTGCACCCTCAGCACAGCACTTCTGCAGGGCTTGGGATCTATTTGGGGGTGGTGAGCAAGGGTAAGTGGGGAAAGGTAACGAGATACAAGTCTTTGGGTGTCTGTTCAGGCAATTTCCACTCTAACTTACAACCCAGAGACATGACTTTCTCGAAGGCTCTGGTTGCACAAGTTACATCAGTGGGGAATGAAGACGTGCTGCCCCCTTGTGGACGCTTCCCGCAACTACAACGTGAAAACCCTTGAATTTGGGACCTTACTCTGCCCTCAAGAAATGCTCTGTGGGAAGTCATTAAAGATGAATTTAAAACAGCGCCGACTCTCAAGAAGCCAATTTCAAGCGCTAAATTATCCTCAAATTCTTTAAAAAGAAAACTCCCATGAAAACACGCTCAGCATCCCTAAAGATTAGGGAAATGCAAATCAAAATGAGGAGGAGGTTATTCCCAAGCAACAGTCGTTAAAAAGTCTACACAGAATAAATGCTAGAGAGGGCCTGAAGAAAAGGGAACTCACTACGCTGTTGGTGGAATGTACACCGGTAACAATCACTACGGGGGGATCAGCATAGAAATCCCCTCAAAAAAAGAAAAAAAAATAGGGCTCCCATGAGATTCCAAGATTTCACTCCTGGGTGGGCATGTCTTCAGAGAAAACCATCTTTCCAAAAGACACAGGTGCCCCAACAATGTCTGTGGCACCATTTACAACAGCCAAGGCCTGGGAACACTGAAATGTCCATCCACAGATGAATGGATGAAGATACGCTACATACACCCAATGGGTTAAGACTCAGCCAGAAAACAGGAGAAAATCATGCCATTTGCAGCAACAAGAATGGACTGTGAGATGATCACACCAGGTCCAATAAGTCAGACAGAGCAAGACAAACATCAGGTATCACTTACATATCACATTTAAAAACGGATCACAGTGAAGCGATGTTCAAATCAAAATGACACTCACAGACAGGAAACTTAGTTAATGGGGGAAGCCGGACAAGGGGTAAGGAGAAATTAGGAGGTTGGGATTAATATAAACACAGTGATACTCATAAAACTGATGTTCACGGTGGACCTACTGGAAGCACAGGGAACTCTACTAAACACTCTGTAATAACCTACGTGGGAGAAGAATCCGAAAAAGAAGAGCTAAGTAAGTGAATCAAGTTGCTGGAGAACTCAAACACACGCAACATAGCGTATCAACTGTACTACAAGAGAAAAAATAAAAATTAATGAAAATAAGTCCTCCTCTGAACCCATCAAACCTCAGTGACCCGGGCTAGTGTCACATCTCTGGAGCCTGAGCAGGCTTGGGTCCCAAGGCTGGACCGTGCTCGGGTTGAGGGAGCTGGGGAGGATGTACCTGCCGATGAAGCCGCCTTGGACTTGCAGTTCTTGGTCCCCTCTGATGGAACTTGAGATGGGGACTCAATGGCCTAACTTAAAGGAAAAAGAATCCTTCAACTAAATGAATTCTATTGAGCCAACATCTACTGAGCATCTGCTCTGTTCCCATCTGGCACTTGAATCAACAAAAGATGAGTCAATCAGCCAGAGCAACTGATTCCTAATTTCCTATTCTAACGGCCAATCTGGGGGCACCAGCTCACGAAACCTCTTGGGCTAATGAACGTGTCTGCCCAGTACCTTCTGTCTGAGCTTCTCCCCTGCTTAGTTCCCAGGGCTCTGTTTTGCTCATGGATTCCATCCTGAGGGCAAGATAACCCCTTAATCTCCCTCTGGCCTGTTGCATCATCTGTCCTTAATTATCTGTGCTCTGCCCAGGTCCTGTCTAGCCTACCGCTTCTTTTTCCTGCCAAGACGTGCACTAGCAAGCGTTTCTACTTGGACTTCACGGTGCCCTTCTCCTGAGTCTACACGATTCACTTGCTCACTCAACAAACGAGCACCTCCCAGGGGCCAGGCATGGTGCTTAGGATAAAACAGTATCCGAGACACGTCTCTGCCCCCTGCTCACCCCACTCCATTGTAGCTCGCAGTCTAGCAGGACCCAGTACAAGCTGCCGATTATTAAGCAACTACTGTGTACCAGGCACTGTGCTAGATATTCATGAACGTTCATTCTCCCAGTCATCCGCAGGTAATACTGGGTCATCATCCCAGTCATACTATAATCTTGTTTAACATGTAATAAAAGGGTTCTGAAGCTGTGAGATCTCCCCAAGTTCACAGAACTTGGAAGGACTGGAACCCAACTCTGTCCTGCTTTAAAAGCCTCCAAAGATTTTTTTTTTTTTTTTTATAATTTTACTTATTTATGGCTGTGCTGGTTTTTTGTCACTGCCCGAGCTCTCTCTAGTTGCAGCAGGTGGGGTTACTCCCTAGCTGTGGTGTATGGGCCTCTCACTGGGGGGGCTTCTCTCCTTGCGGAGCACAGGCTCTAGGGGGATGGACTTCAGCAGCTGCAGCTCCCAGGCTCACGAGCTGCGCATGGCTCAGCTGCTCCGCGGCGTGCGGGATCTTCCCAGAGCAGGCATGGCACTCACGTCTACTGCACCGGCAGGGAGATTCTTGACCACACCGCCACCAGGGAAGCTCCAAAAGGCTTCAGAGTTCTGTCGTTCCTCCCAGAACCCACATTTCTAGCCGCCCCTCGGACATCCCACTGGGGCCTTAAATGCAACAAAACTGCAAGTCCACCACTCTCCTCCCCCAGAAACACAGGCTAAAGAAAGGAAGCAAAGATACAAAACATGGAGGAAGGAAAGACGAAGGTACAAATCTAGCTGAGGAAACAAGACGTAGGCTTTTCAACAGATAAATAAGACAGGTTAGGAAAAACAGCTTAGGACAGCTTCGAAAACAGTATTCCTTCAAAATAATTATTCTAGAAATCCAGTTTAGACCATGTACTTTAAATATACTTGGATAACCGGGGCCTCGCTCTGGACATAAAAGGTTGGAGTTGATTTCTCTGGTCACTCCTGCCTAATAATTGGGTTAAACATGGTTTCAGAGCAAGGGTAACGGAAGGAGGGAGCAGGGACCAAGACCAAAAACCGGAAAGAAAAATTTCCTGTTTAATGGTTTCCAATTACTTTGACTGGCTGACGTTGACATCTGGTTCTGCAATACTGTTTCACAATCTCTAGGAGAATGGGAACTGCCTCATAGCAATGGTCACTTTTAATTACAAGAGAAGCAAGTTCATCCTGATTAACCAAAGCAGTTGGCTCTCAGTAGAATAGCTCTCGGTAAGGCACACATTTTGGCCTCTAGCAACTCACGTGCTTGGGGTCTGACAAGTTCTTATTCCCCAATGACTCAAAAACCATGTACAGACATGTGCTAAAGGTGGTATTCTAACTTTATGATACTTTAGAGATAACCAAAGGCTAGCACTTAAGCTAAATTAGGTAGAAGGTTACCAACAGTTCCTAAGAAAACATATCTCACTGAAAACTCCAGAATTCAAGTTTTAAGAGTCAGAAAGATCTGGGTTGAAATCATGGTTTTGCCAATTAGCAGTGGTGACCATGGTTGAGGATGGTAATTTAATCCCCTGAGCCTCAATTTGTTCACCTGCAAAATGGGGATAATACTATGAGTACTAAGTTAATACGAACTCCTCTGCACGAGTAACAGAATAGCAGTATCTAAAGAACGTACCAGTGATATCATACTGACCGTGAATCACTCTTCTCTTGGAGAATTTACCTTAATTAAGGTTATTTGTCTACAATTCAACCAGCCTGGACCATGCATCAACCCCAGGACACCCTCCATCTATATGCTTGACAAGGATGGTTACTCTGCTCCTCCGGCCATGGGAGACCAAGTCTTATTTTCACTCTGCAGGCTGTGTACACGGACCTGCAGTAAGACTTCCACAGCCAACAACCCAGACCTCAGTTACAGAAATAAGAGTGACTTATCCAAGAGTAATGAAAACATCTCCCAGGTCCAGGGATTCACACGTTTGAAACTCTAAGTACACTGGCAATCAGCCTGCAGGGCTGCTGCACAACTCCAGAAGGCGCCAGTGATCAGCACGTGCTGGGGCTGGTGGGACGTGGTAGCCACAGTATCAAGGCTCAAGGACGTCTCAGTCCTGCTGGCCACGTAACCCCTTCTGATGAACTGTAGGCACACATTGGGGTTATAATGGAGATTCCCAGACATGTTTTATTAAGTGTTGGACTTGCCTAGTGGTCCAGTGGTGAAGAACCTGCCTGCCAATGCAGGGGATAGGGGTTCCATCCCAGGTCTGGGAAGATCCCACATGCCACAGAGTTACTAAGCCTGTGCACCCCAAGTACTGAGCCTATGCACTAGAGCCCCGGAGGCGAGACCACTGCACTTACGCGCTGCAACTACTGAAGCCCCCCCACAATGAGAAGCCCGAGCGCGGCCACTAGAGAAAGCCCACGTGTAACAACAAAGACCCAGTGTGGCCAAAAATAAAAATATATGTAATTTTTTTTTTTAAAGTGTTAACATGCTACCACTCATTTGAAAGCTGCTTGTCTTTCTAAGGTTGGAGGTAAGGAATCAAGATTAAGGAGGGGAAAAAAAAGAAGGCATTTTCAGGGAAAAAAATCAACAACCATAGAACCATCTGGTACAGAATAACACTCTCAGGTACTTCATTATCCACGCAATTCCTGTAAAAACCGTTCTCCGCGAAGAGAAAAGCATCTGTTATTAATGCTCGGCGGAGGGCTGGCTCGTCCACAGGCGCTCACTCCAGAATCAGCACCGAGCCCATCAGCCGAGGAGCTCCTGGGAATTACCTGCATCTCTGTCCGCATTTCTTACCTGCAAAGTCGTACTCTGGTCTGAGAAGGGAGAACTGAAGAACGTGGTGACGATGCTCATGACGATCTCGGTGACATACTTCTCCAGTACGGAGTCTGCGTGCTTCCGGTCACTTGTGTTGTTACAGGCCTGCAGGACAAGCCAAAGCTTTAGACACTGTACCAAAACTTGCAAGTTCCTTGCAAAGTTAAGAAATCTGTGACGGTTTCTGCTAATCACCCTTAACAAAGCAAAGGCAAAAGCCTGCAAGTCAGTGCTTCTCAACAATTAGGGACTTCCCTGGTGGTCCAGGGGTTAAGACTCCATGCTTCCAATGCAGGGGGCATGGGTTTGATCCCTGGTCGAGGAACTACGATTCTGCATGCCTTGTGTGGTACGACCAAAAAATAAAAATAAATGAAACAATAAAAGAGAGCAATGATTTAAAAGAAAAGAATCATGGAAAAAGAGAAACAGATCAGCTTGGATATCACAGTGAAGAATTATAAAACATTAAAGTTGGCATGGGACCTACAAGGCCATCACTTCCTAATTCCTACCAACTTGTGGCCAATCTAAAGCCCCAAAAGGCACTAAAATAGGCTTAATACCTACAGTTGCCTCTAGGTGTCCTAAAAGTAAACTGTGTAAGTCATTCATCTTCTCTAGGTCATAAGTAACTAATGTACATAATCAAGATACTTAATCAAGTATTACCACTGAGGTCCACTGGGCATGATATTCTCCAAACCTAAACACTCCCCCATTCATTGAAAACTCTACTGAGCCACAGTCCTGCTGAAAAGAGTGGGCTGTGACTCAGAATAACTATCTGTGTAAGTTTAGGGGTGGAGGGAGACTTCAGGTTTCACCTGGACTTTAGATAACTTTGCTGCTTAGAATACAATTACACATTTAGAAGAACAGGTTTAAGAAATTCTTTTTTTTTTTCTTTTTTTAGAAATTATTATTATTATTATTTTTTTTTTTTTGACCACAACACGTAGCTTGCGGGATTTAAGTTCCCCAACCGAGGACTGAACCTGGGCCCTTGGCAGTGACAGCGAGAGCTCTAACCACTGAACTACCGAGGCATTCTCCCCAGATATTTAACATCCATTTTATTACCAAACTCATTAGCCCTCTAATTTGAGATACAAAATCACATATATAATTTTAAAAATTATGAAGTGAAGGGTAAAACCATCAAATTTTATTAACTGTCATGTTTTGAGTCCAGTGATGAGCACTTGGTAGAGACACATCCAAAAGTCAAGTTAGCAATGAATTTTAAAGCATTTTTGAACAGCTTAAGGCAGGGATGAGCCAAGTTAGGGGCTGGTGGCTGTTGTTATAAATAAAGTTTTACTGGAACCCAGCCATGCCCATCTGTTTACATACCAATGTGGTCACTCTCACGCCACCAGAGCAGAGTTGAGAAGCTGTGACAGAGACACATGGCCCACAAAGCCAAACATGTTTACTATCTGGGTCTTCACAGAAAACTCTTGTCAAGTCCTGATTTAAAGAAGCAAAGCAGGATTTCCATCTCAAGCCAAGCCCTCAGATTTATGGGATTAAAAGACTAGGAAGAATTTGAGATTAAAATATACACATATTTAAATTATATATATATATATATATCAACCCTGAATACTCATTGGAAGGACTGATGTTGAAGTTGAAGCTTCAGGATTTTGGTCACTTGATGCGATGCTTGGAAAGATCGAGGGCAGAAGGAGAAGAGGGTGTCAGAGGATGAGATGCCTGGATGGCATCACTGATGCAATGGACATGAACTTGGGCAAACTTCAGGAGATGGTGAGGGACAGGGAGGTCTGGTGTGCTGCAGTCCATGGGGTCGCAAACAGCTGGACATGACTGGGCAACTGAACAATATATATTTGTGATGCCAACACTGGAGTGTTATTAAACATAGCCCTTGATTAGAAGGAAATTAAGTTCTGGTAGGTTCCTTGTTTTATGCTGGTAACTGTACAGTCAGGAGAAAATGCCACATTCTATAATTCTACAATGCACTTTTTTTTTTTCCTTTTTAGCATCCCAATGTTTCTGAAACTGGGATTCATTTCACAATTATTCTGTGAAGGACTGAGTTACTTTCCCCCAACCTGACCACCACACAACTCCTATTAAATCCATGATGTGCCTTGTGAGGGTCTATTCCCATGACTTTCAAACAAATATTAAGTTCACTGCAAAACCAAATCAAGACTGAAGCCACCCCAAAGGCTGGGTCAGAAAAGCAACAGGTGGGAAAGTGATGTGATCTGAAGGATCCTTGACACCAGACCTGAGGAGATAAATGCTAACACTCAGGAAGGTTTCCTTCGAGGACAGACTCCTTGTGAAAGCAGACAAAACTCTATACGTCTGATTTTAATATGTCCCATATTATCATTCCCAAATCAATCCATAAAGGATGAAATGAAGACCAGAAATAATCTACCTTCCTGGAACCTTGACGAATAAAATCTATTTTCAAGCTAGGAGTAAAAGATCAAGAGAAATGAGACGCAGTGAAAGAGCCAGGTACCTCCTTGTGCCACCAACTAGCAAGTTGTACTGACGTGACCGTCACCCGTGTGCCTGCACAGGGAGATTCATGCCCACACACACCCACCCGTCTCCTCAGTTCCAGAAAGCCTTACCCTGCAGATGTCGACAAGGAAATTCTCAAACAATTTCCACATGTGATTGCTGGTATAAATCTCCTTCATTTCCACTTCTGTATCCACATAGCAGTGATTCAGGAAGTTAATGTAGGCAATTTTAACCTGAAAAAGAGAAACAGTTTTTTCTGTAAAAATCAACTTGTTCATAGTACATGTGGGACTGACTAGTTCCCTCAAATTAACAATGACAAGGACAGACCAAGATAGCCATCCAATTTTCTTGTGACCACTGAATTTCTATGGCTTTTGATGGTCAAAATCCACCATGATGAAATGTGAAAACAAAGGTTTTGGAAGAGAAAATGTTCACGACCTCCAGGTAAAGAATGGAAAAAAACACTGTGACCACAGAAGATGGACAGGTTTGACTACATTATAGTTAAGAGTTTCTACTCATGAAATGGCTCTGTTACAAGAGTTAAATGACACAATTGGAGAAAAGCTGTTTGCAATGCATATCTCCACAAGGAATTCTTATAGATCTGTGCGTGTAAGATGGACATGCCAAGGAAAAAGGGGGCAAAAAACGTGATCTGATATTTACTTAAAGGAATAGCAAATATCAAAAACAATATATGGAAAGGCACTGAATCTCATTTAGTAATCAAGAAGACAGAAATTAAAACCACCATGAGATATCACTATACACCCGATAGACTGAAAAATAATAAATAACAAAGGACAAGGTAACAGTTAGAGCTGGCAGAATTTGGAGGAAGGAGTGGTAAGAGCTCTGTGGTGAGGGGCAGCTGAGGAAAAACTGCTGGGAGGCACTTCACCCCGTCAAGTCAAAAGAAAGAAAGGCACCGTGCATGACACAGCACTTCTGCGTGTTCACCTGCAAAAACGTGTAACTTTTCCAAAGAGCAGTCTAAAAACAGCACATATTTACTACATACTACGTAATCCATGCTGTGCTGTGTTTAGTCGCTCAGTCGTGTCCACCTTGTTGCAACCCCAGGGACTGTAGCCACCAGGCTCCTCTGTCCATGGGATTCTTCAGGCAAGAACACTGGAGTGGGTTGCCGTGCCGTTCTCCAGGGCATCTTCCCAACCCCAGAGATTGGACCCAGGCTCCTGCATTGCAGGTGGATTTTTTACTGTCTGAGCTACCAGGGAAGCCCACGGACACTGGATGGGGAGCCACTCCCTTCTCCAGGGCATCTTCCCAACCCAGGAATCGAACCAGGGTCTCCTGCATCGCAGGCGGGGTCTTTACCAGTTGAGCTACCAAGGAAGCACACATATGTGCATGTTCTCTCAATATATATACATTTATACACACACACACATATATATAAATGCATATGTATATATACTAATAATATAAATACTATATATTTTAAAACACAAAGAAAAAACATATATTGCACGGTCCATTTTTTTGTTGTTGTTACTAGTTAATGTATATGAATAGGGAAAACAAAAGCTGAAAGGATTTACTTCAAAAACCTTACAGGTATTTATTATGGGCAGTAAAATTATAGATTACTTTCCATTTCTTACTGGTTACCAGCAGTTCCTGAATATTTTAAAGCTGTCATTCATGATTTTTGCATTGCAAGTTTTTGTTTTAAAGAATACACCTATTAAGTTTTACACTGGTGTGAACTGTCTCTCTAGCCACCCTTCATCTCATTTCTGAGAAGTCCGTTCAGCTCAATGCTCCGGTTTCAACAGGTGAAATGACTGGTTCCAGAGCTGAAACCCCACCGCAGTTTCCTGCTCTTCCTCAAGGAGACAAAAAGAAAGACTTACTTCCCCGGTCATTCCTCTCACACAAAATCAAGGCTCAAGAGGAGGCTGTTTTGGCCACTGGAGGTCTGACAGCTGAGTGAGCCACGGGTGTCAAAAGCCGTGAGGTCCCACCTGGGTCAGCTCCCATGCAGCCACGACCCCCCCACCATATGGAGAGACACGAGCAGAGCCCACCCTCCCTGGGGACACGGCCGCTCACCTCGGGGATGCAGTCCTCGTGGGTCACCACGCGGACAATGTCATCCAGCGGGAGCAGGGAGTTGCATTTGATCTCCGTGTAGACGTTCTTGCCCTCCGTGCACACGGCCAAGAGCTCCACCAGGTGGATGTGGTACATGAGGGGGCTATTCTCATCCATCCGGTCCCGCTCGGACCTCATCATCTGAATCAGGGTCTGGAAGGAGGCTCTGTCGTTGTAGAACACGAGGACATCCTCTCCTGAATTAACCAGCTGTGGTCAGTGAGAGAACGAGACTTGTTTATAGCATAAGCTTGCCGGGGTGGGGGAAGCATTAAAAAAGAAATCTATTCACACAGAAAGAGATGTTCTGTCAGCATTTACCTTTCAAATCCAGTTGCATTTATATTACTGAACTCATCCACACTTCATTCATTTTTATTACTAAACAAGTAAAAAATTCAGCAGCAGCATTTTCATTCAGATATAAAAATATCACAGCAGTCCTAAAGCACTATTAGGGGAAGAGAAAGTCTACATACCAGCATTCATGTATCAAGCAAAAATGTAGATTTTAAGCCTGCCCTTGTATTTCCCCTAATAATTGGGTTATGATTTTTTTCTTTTTAAAAATGTTCCCATCTCCTTTTTAGGCTTTTTAAGTATTTTTCTTACAGCTCTTTCATACACTGCCTTATTTCTTCACAATCACAAATAATCCAATTCTAAGTAAGATACACCCTTCCTTTCAGCGCTCAAAGAGTCAAGGCATTCCAATTCATAACTTGTCTGCTGGGGACTGGGGGTTCTCATTAATTAAGAATTAAGTGTTGAAACTGTTCAGCACTGCATGAAATATGGAAGATCAAAAAAGGGCTGACACAGAAGTCAAAATAAATATGGTCAATATTATTCATTTAATAAACAGCTAACCTTTATGAACTCTGAGAATGTTCCCACAATAGCTTACAATACCAACTAGAGCAGCAATTCCAATAAATGGTAGCTATCATTGTCATCTTTATCTCATTTAACTAGCCTATAAGTTTCTCAATCCTGAATCATACAGCCTGCGACATGGAACAGAAGATATTCGTATCCCAGGTCAAGCCAATACTTTTAATGACACTATACCATCTTTCACGGAAATCATATATGTAGATAAGACCATAACTCCAAGAGTTAGCTGGACTTACTTGAGATTCCACTTATTTTTTAAAGGTGGAAAGATGACAGCAAGCACCTACAGAAGCTGAAGTCCCGAGGGTGACAGAGGACCCCCCGCCAGGACAGATGGCATCCATGGGCACCGACGTCTCACAGAGACCCCAGGGGACTTTGCCCTGATTCTACTGACCAGCTTCTCATGAAGCATCAACAACAATATTCCCAGCTAGTTAATTAGGTGGATAATTTTTTTTTTAAATCACAGAATTCACAAGAAGAACTTCTTTGACTCAAAGAATTCTATCCACATTTAACCTGGATTCACTGTATTTTGGTTCAATTTTCTTGGGGTGTTTTACTCTCTCAGAAGAATCCTAGCCAATGATCCTTAAAACAAATTTATTGCTATGAAAAAGTTGATTGGACTTTGGCTGTTTCTACAGTTTAAGCTCACACACACAAGATCACACACACTTGCACGCACACACACACACACATTACTTTCTATTTTTTAATGGCCCCTGGACAGGGTGCCAGGTCATACAAATAAAATAATTTGTAAGTTCCTGCAGAAGATCAGATAAAGGTATTTAGAAATACACAGCTGTCACCTCGGCCATGACCATGTCTTGGCACTTCTTGATGAATTTCCCTTCAGCCTTGACGATCGTCTGCAGGAACTTGATGTACTGGACGTTTCGACCGTGAGTCTCAATGCAGTGGACAAAGTGTTGGACAACCCGCTCGTTGATCTCGCTGCACAGCTGGAAGTTGTTCATGAAGATGTGCTGCATCGTGACGGCTTCCAGGATCTGACGTGAGAGCAAGGGCACACAGACATGGTCAAAGGAAGGGCAAGGCGAGAGAGAGTCACCCCAACACAGGCAGAGGGCATCCAACCCCGCGAAAGCATCGTTCCCCATTCTCCCTTCTGTATGGTGTTCCTGTTAACTTTTTCAGTCACATGTAATAAAACCACAGGACAGTAAACAAATCATTCATTTTCTGCTGAATGAATTTCAGAGGGAAGTTCAGCACCCAGATCAAGAAACAAAATAGACCCCTCTATGGCCCACCCTCTCCAAGTTAAACCATTATTTTGCCTTCCACAACCACAGATTAGTTTTGCCCACTTGAACCTCAAGCATCCTCTTCTACCTGCCTTCTTTTGTTCAAACTGCAATACTGTCCTCCGTGTTGCTGTATGTGTTAATAGCTTATTTACTATCACTACTACATACATTCCATTGCATGAATATACCACATGCATTTATCTGTTCTACTGCTGATGGGCATTTGGGGGAGTGACTTAGCAACTCAATCACCACCACCAGCACCAGTCTTAAGGGTAAGTAGTGACACAATTCTTGTGACAAATGTGATGAACAGTGTCACTCTGAACATTCTTCTAAATGTCTTCTGATAAATGAAATGTATGCATTTCTGTTGGCTTTATACCCAGGAGTAGAATCATTGGGTTGCAGAGTTCAAATACATTTGGGTTTAGAAGATACTCCCAAACAGCTCTGAAACAGATTAGATTAACAATTTACTTTCTACCTTACAGCTCCTCCATAGTCTTGCCAATACTGAGTAGTAGTGTCCATTTGTTAATTTCATATTTTGTTGCAAGTATCTTCCTTGATTTGCATTTATCTGATGACGAACCATGTTGAGGGCTTGGTGATGTTTGCTGGCCATTTGGATAATCTCGATGGCAGAGCAACCCATTTTAAAGTTTCTAGCTCATTTGAAAAAGTGGGCTGTGATTTTCCTCACGGACCTTCTGAAGTTTGTTACTTCTACTGGGTGTGAAGTTGCTCCTGGACGTGACCATCGTGAACGCTCTCTCTCTCTCTGTGGCTTGTCTTTGCTTACTCTTTACAGTCTCATTTGATGACTAGAAGTTCTTAATTTTTTTTTTTTAAGATTTTTTATCTTGGACCATTTTTAAAGTCTGTATTGAATTTGTTACAATATTGCTTCTGTTGTTCATGTATTGATTTTTTGGCCAAGAGGTATGTGGATGGGATCATAGCTTCCTGACCAGGGGCCAAACCCACCCCCCCCCCCCGCCCCGCCCCCGCACTGGAAGGCAAAGGCTTAACCACTGGACCACCAAGGAAGTTCCGCATTCTTAATTTTTTTTAAAAAGTCTGATTTATTTATATTTTCCTGCATGACTATTGCTCTTTGCATTCAATGTGAGAAAAGTTCCTTTCCATAAGGTCATGAGGATATTTTCATGTTTTCGTTCAGAAGCTTCATTTTGTACTTTTTATCCAGACTTACTGAGTTATTAGGTTTAATGACTGGTGTGAGGTAAGGGGCTTTAACCTTTTCACCTTTTGCCTTTTCTTTCTGCTAACATGACAAAGATGGAATATGACTCTCCAATGCAGCAGTTCTTTTTCTGGAAAGCTCCAGCAGTATGGATGAGTATTTATGTGTGTTTGTGTGTGTGCATGTGAGCATGCGTTAATGTACAAGGCTGTCCTTTGCAGTACTGCTCATGAGCCAAAAATCAGACACTGCCGAACTGTCCCTTAATAAGGAAATGGTTTCAAAAAAGTTACAGCCATTCTGTGCGTGTGTGCTCAGTTGCTTGTCGTGTCCAACTCTTTGCGACCCTAAGGACTGTAGCCCACCAGGTTCCTCTGTCCATGGGATTCTCCAGGCAAGAATACCAGAGTGGGTTACCATTTCCTCCTTTAAGGGATCTTTCCAACACAGGGATCAAACCCATGTCTCCTGCACTGCAAGCATATTCTTTAACCACAGAGCCACCGGGGAAGTATTTAGCCATGAAAATCAATGAGAAAAATGTATATATCTCTGACTTACAAAGATAGCCAAGATGTGTAAGTGAAAAAGACAAAATACAAAAACTAGGTGTACAGTGTACCACCATTTTCCTATAAAAAAGCGTAACACATACGTAACATATTAAAAACATATATAATTAAAATGTAACATAATTGTGTTTTACACGGATGCATTATGTTTTGTGTGAACATAGAAAACTTGATGCACGACCTCAAGAGGATGGGGCTGGACGGTGAGAACTGGTACTTGGCTACAGCTGGAGTTTGACGTAATGAGGAATGCTACTAAGAGAAAATACATTTATCTTGCATCTACCACCTCTTCCTCCCTCCTCCTACCTTTTTTTCTCATAAAGTATTTACGTCCTCCTGAGAGCCGATCAGAATGTTCCCCGTCGGAATGAAGGTTGCATCATAACAAGTCCCAGTGGCCACAACAGCAAAAGAACAAGCTGTTCTCCTCTCTTCCTGCTTCCACCCCCCACCGTCCTCCTCCCTGCAGAGGCCCAGACAGGCCTCTAGGCTTACCCCTGGGTTTAGAAACAGGTTTATGTGTTTGTGGAGCAGAGCCTGATTCTGCTGGTTGCCCGCGCAGAAATTCTGAAGAAACTCATGAGCCAGCCTCATTATCTCCTGCATCTTGGTGTCTTCAGCCTGTGAGGGAGAAGACAGACGAAAAACAGGTTGAAGACCTGGCTATGTCTTTGGCAAGAGAAGGTCAAATGGAGAAAGCAGCGATCTCTAGGCTAGGAGGCCAGCTTCCATGATGCCCCCATCCCCTCGACTAATGTGGGGCTCTGGGGGTGTTTCAAGGGGCTGGCTACATAAAAACACTGGGGGCGGGGGTGCTGCACCGCTTACTCTTGCAGAGAAGTCAGAAATTTGTCTGTGCTTCACGGAGGAAAAGGAATTCTCTCCCACTAGCCTTGGGCAGCCAAATGAAATGATTTTATCATGGAAAAATGACATCAAGAATGAAAGCTAAAAGGAAGTCTCTGAGATCCCACTGTCTAGCAATTGCTGAAATTTCTAAACCCCTACTTCTGAAAATACGGATGGACAGCAGAGCAGGGGCCAACTTCATCACTGGCTATAAGCACATCTCCCAACTCTCAGGCACACATTTTCAAGTTGCCTCAACCTACGGACACCCTAAATTCTGGCAGCAGTTAACACAGCAAAGTGGAACTCTAGATTCTAAGTTGGGGCAAATGTACCTGTCTTGACTCCTTTCCCCGTCACCTGACACATGATTTAACCTAAGACTCAGCTTCCCTACTTACACGATCAGCATAATGTGTGTCTCAGGCATTTCACATGGCTGATTAGAGATTCTCACGTCATGTATCAAAAACACATACTCAGGATGCAACTAGAATACATGGTATAGCACAGGCAAGCATAGCTATTATCTTGCAACAACTTTTAATGTAACATAATCTGTAAAGATAACAAATCCTTTTGCTGCATCCCTGAAACTAATATTGTAAACCAACTACACTTCAAAAAAATACACTCGATATTTGTAAAGAGTTAGATGCCTATGTTAATCCTAAAGGAAATGAACCCTGAATGCTCATGGGAAGGACTGATGCTAAAGCTCCAATACTTTGGCCACTTGATGGGAAGAACTGACTCACTGGAAAAGATCCTGATGCTGGAAAAGACTGAAGGCAAGAGGAGACAGAGGACCAGATGATTGGATGGCGTCACCGACTCAACAGACATGAGTTTGAGCAAACTCTGGGAAATGGTGATGGACAGGGAAGCTTAGTGTGCAGAAGTTCATGGAGTCTCAAAGAGTCAGACATGACTGAGCAACTCAAAAACAACAGCAACAACAAAGAGGCCTATGACAAGACAATGACATAAAACCTCTTGGGACTTCCCTGGTGGTCCAATAGCTACAACTCCAAGCTCCCCATGCAGGGGGCCCAGGTTCGATCCCTGGTCAGGGAACTAGATCCCACATGCTGCAATGAAAATCTGCATGCTGCCATGAAGACTGAAGATCCCACGTGCTGTATTTAAGACCCAGTGCAACCAAATAAATAGACATTTAAAAACAAAGAAACCTCTTGCTACTTTCAGTTCGGTTCAGTTCAGTCGCTCAGTCGTGTGCGACTCCTTGCGACCCCATGGACTGCAGTACGCCAGGCCTCCCTGTCCATCACCAACTCCCAGAATCTACCCAAACTCATGTCCACTGAGTCGGTGATGCCATCCAGCCATCTCATCCTCTGTCGTCCCCTTCTCCTCCTGCTCTCAATCCCTCCCAGCATCAGGGTCTTTTCCAATGAGTCAGCTCTTCACATGAGGTGGCCAAAGTACTGGAGTTTCAGCTTCAGCATCAGTCCTTCCAATGAACATCCAGGACTGATCTCCTTTAGGATGGACTGGTTGGATCTCCTTGCAGTCCAAGGGACTCTCAAGAGTCTTCTCCAACATCACAGTTCAAAACCATCAATTCTTCGGCACTCAGCTTTCTTCACAGTCCAACTCTCACATCTGTACCTGACCACTGGAAAAACCATAGCCTTGACCAGACGGACCTTTGTTGACAAAGTAATTTCTCTGCTTTTTTATATGCTGTCTAGGTTGGTCATAACTTTCCTTCCAAGGAGTAAGCGTACTACTTGCTACTTTACCCAGTTCTAAACAAACCGACTTGATGGTCATGAGTTTGAGTAAACTCCAAGAGTTGGTGACGGACAGGGAGGCCTGGCGTGCTGCGATTCATGGGGTCACAAAGAGTCGGACACGACTGAGCGACTGAACTGAACACAAGCCACCGCTTAAAAGAGTAAACACAAAACCTCCCCAAATGGAAACCATCCCTCATATCCGTAGAGCCCACGTCATCTTCCTCAGTCACCTCACATACATCACGTCATTCCAGAGGCAGAGAGCGCTGCCATTGGGAATGCAGGTCCTGATCCCAGGCTGCCTGGCCCTCAGGCCAGACGAACAATTTCTGAGCTGTGTGACCTTGGGCAAGGGACTTAACCTTTCGGTTTCCTCATCTGTAACAAAGAGCTGATAAAGCACTCGCTTCCTATTGTGATTATGAAGATTAAATGAGAAAATTCATGTTAGGTGCTTAGGCCATAGCGACTCATTAAATGTTAGCAAACTTTTTTCTCTGGACCTTTCTAGAGGTCCAGATATATACTTCAGGGCTTTATGGGTCAAAAGGCAAAAGAGAGGACATTATGCACAAACCTATGTAACCCCTAAAAATTATTCAAAAACATACATATGTGTACCCATGGATGATTCACGTTGATGTTTGGCAGAAAACAATGCAATACTATAAAGCAATTATCCTTCAATTAAAAGTAAATGAAGTTAAAATTGAAAACAAAACACAGCAACCATTCTTGTCTCCAGTGCTATATAAAAACAGGCCGTAGGCTGGAGGTGATCCATGTCTGCAGTTTGCCCAGTCTGATCTAGACCACAGCCTTGTGAGAGAATAGAACACTTCTGGCGGGAACACTGATGGAAGGAACCCAAACTCCCAGGGTGACAACTGAACAGACCAGGAGATTTAAAGAGGACGCTGATACCAAGTCTCAGAACAACAGAGCAGGTACTGCATTTGTCTCTCATTTACAGAGAGAGGGGCAAAGTTTCTAAGCTCTAAGAAATCAGAGGGTCTGTGACAGAAACCACAGCAACCTTGAACCACTGTGCGTTCTTCCCTCTCTTCACCTACGAAAGGGATCTGCTGGCAGACAAGCTAACTAAAAGCTTCTGCCCTTCAAAGCAGATTTTTACAGGGCAAGGAGCTCATAAAGACATAACACAAATGTACCTGTTAGTAAGAGCCCCTCCGCTGTTCTTACACAATGCGATGGCTGTATCCATCCAAAAACCAGACAAAGTACACACACACACACACAATGTTCTGCCTTTGAGTCACCAATTCCAGCTGCATCTGGTTCCTACAGATCCCTCCAACACTGCTCTGAGAATGAATGCCTCTCATTTAGGAAACAGGTTACTATGAGGCAAAGCCAAGGCCAGCAACCTTTCTGCTGACATTCTTCACACAGAGGCTGGTTCGAGTCCAAACATCGGCCAAGTTTGGATGACACCCACATCCATCTATATTAATTCCAAGTTACTGAAGCACCTGATCTATTGAAGGGATTAAACTTGTGCTTTTATTTGTGGCTGGTGAAAAGCCTGACGCATCGGATTCACACAGGCCCCGTGACTAAGGAGACGGCCTCGGGAGGGAACTTCCTAAGGTGCAGGGTAGCGGGCAAAGGTGAGGAGCAGGAGGGGGGTGAAGGCGAGCCGTCCAAGGCCCAGGCTCCCACAGATGAGCTGAGCAGGCTCTGCTGTGTGCAGCTGGACCTTCCAGACAAGTTACTAAACCTCTCTGGCTCCAGTCCTTTCATCTAAAATGGGGCACCTATCTCCTCCGGGTGTCCTGAGGATTAAATGAGAGAATAATGTAAAGGCCTCAGCACAGGGCCTGGCACCCGGCAGGCAGTGGGCAGGGAACCTCCTTCAGCTGACTCTTCATTAGGGAACCTCTGGGCAATTCAACAGCTCAGCACCTAAGTCTCAACTCGAAACCTCCCCAGCCTCAGTCCCCTCATCCATCAAGTGGCAACACCATGAGCACCACACCGGGTTTCAGAAGCCTGAGTGAATGCTTTCATTTTGTTCTGCTGGACATCATTATTCTTTGTATTTATTTATTACTATTTTTTAGCCATACTACACTGCATGTAGGATCTTAATTTCCCAGCTGGAGACTGAACTCATGCTCCCTAGAGTGAAAGAACAGAATTCTCCTAACCACTGAGCCACTAAGCAAGTCCCAAATGAACGCTTTTAGAAGTGCCCTGTCAGATCTATGCTATCCTGCTTCCCTCCATCCCATCACTAGCAATGCCAAATGCTAACACGAAAAATGAGAGTTGCAGCTTAATTTCTATCAGCAGAAAAGAAGACTTAGACTGAGCAGAATCCAACAGATCGAACCTAATCAGCTGTCAGCACACAGTGAGGACTTCGAGGGGGCAAGTCCTGTGTCCTCACATGCATCTCATAGTCTGTACTGCTTCCACGGCTGAGTTAACAAGGCGGACAAAACTGCACAGCACGTATTTTTTAAGCTTTGGTGATCCAGTATCTCTGATGTGGGAGGACAGCTTTCTCTGGCCCTCTTGAACTCACCAGTTCATCCCCCTGCTCTGAAAGTAGAAAACTGTGGTCCTGTGACTGTGGGGTGTTCATAATTCATCATTTATGCTAATTTGATTTCATAATCATACATGTGTAGGGGGTTATTGATGGTTATGTCATAAGCTCTTCTAAAACATACTGGATTCAAAATAAAAAACAGCTTTTACAACTCTTTAAAAAAAAGGAAAACAAGTGTACAAGTCCACGTGCAGAGACAGCTCTGTCCACTGGACCTTCGTACTCAGACCAAGCTGCCCCCATCTGGCGTGGCAGGGGAGTGAGGAGAGAACAAGCAGACTCCTCCTTCTTTATAGAGTTTTAAAAGTGGAGGAAGGTCATGGGGGGGGGGGGGGTTCACTGTATTTCTACGATGCTCTGTTTGTTTCATGTCAATTACCTAAGATTTTGCTTCACAATGACAGTCATCACACATCAGCTTCATTTCTTCACCAACCGTTCCCAAGTGTGAAGGGTTTGGGGAAACCCAGGAACCCACCCCCTAGGAGCAGCAGCCGTGGGGCCAGGCTGCGGGGAGGGGGTGATGCCCACCTTCTCGTAGGGGATCTGCAGCAGCTCCAGCACCACGGCGTGGGCGCCCATGTTCCGGAGTAAGCGCTGCTGCTGCTTCCTGCTCTTCCTCACGGATGCACTCTCTTGAACACAGAGTTTGCTGAGTCGGATCAAAATCTGGTAGGAAGAAAGGATCAAAGTTTCTCGTCGACCCACATCTCTTTTCTGAGGATCTAACCTTCAGCCTGGCCCCTACAGTTCCAGATACCTCACTGCGTACATGGAATTTGCTAAGAGAACAGATCTTAAGCATTCTTACCTCCCCCTACCATCCTCCAAAAGTTACTTCTGTGAATGATGGATGTGTTAATTAACTTGATTGGGGTAATGATTTCACTATGTATATATCAAATTATCACATTGTCAAGTATATTATAATTTGGTCAATTATACCTCAAAGTTTGAAAAAATAAAACAGTTGTAAGAAACAAAAATCAATCTCAGAAAAGTAGGAAGCGTAGCTGGAAAAAAGACTGCGAGGGGATGATGTGGGCAGGAAGGTAAAAGGGATCACAATCCATGAAGAACATAATAAGAGGGAAAGTTCTCTAACTTGTAGGATCCTTACTGATTGTATTGAACCAAATCCACATATGGCTAAGATGAATGACTGGATTATGGCTCCATCAGCAAGTGGGAAGGTTTCAGGTATCCTAAAATGGTATGGGGGCTTCCCTGTTGGCTCAGCAGTAAAGAATCTGCCTGTCAATGCAGGAGACACAGGTTCAATCCCTGGTCCAGGAAGATCCCCTAGAGAAGGAAATGGCAAACCAACCCAGTGTTCTTGCCTGGAAAATCCCATGGACAGAGGAGCCTGGTGGGCTACAGTCCACGGGACTGCAAAAGAGCTGGACGTGACTTAGCCACTAAACAACAACAACAAAAAAAGGTATGACTCAGCCTCACTGCCAAAAACTTGGGAAGAATTTGTTCTGGGGTAAACAAACAAACAAAAAAAAAACACCAAGCTTCCAATCTCTCCACTTTGAATCATCCTATGCAAAGATTTCTAAAGAACTACGGTTCTCACTGGTGATACTACGTGTCAGCAATCAAGATAAATCATTGATAATTTTACCACTTAACTCTTCCTTCAATTGTAAACCTTCAGAAGTATAGGTGCTGGCAGTCCCCATACAAGGTGAGGCAGTGAGGACACACACGTGATGTACTGAGACCTATGCACTTGACCTCAGAGGTCCTCTTTCTGTTAAGCTTCCACCATGGGAAAGGCTCAGGGGAGGGCACATACCTCTTTGACCACCCTGTAGTTGTAGCTGCTGGCGCTCTCATGCTGCTGTGACTTGTTATTCCCCTCCTAGGAACCAAAATGAACATGACTGGGGTTTGCACAACTCTGGGTTCCTGTCCATTTGTTAGGGTGAGACCACAGTCTCGGAAGGAATAGGAATTTTGCAGTGTTTTTCAGCCATCCTGGGGCTTCCCAGGTGGCGCTAGTGGTAGAGAATCCTCCTACCAATTCAGGAGACACATGAAACGTGGGTTTGATCCCTGGGTGGCGAAGATCTCCTGGAGGAGGGCATGGCAACCCACTCTAGTATTCTTGCCTGGAGAACCCCCTGGACAGAGGAGCCTGGTGGGCAGCAGTCCAAAGGGTCGCAGAGAGTCAGATACGACTGAGTGAGCACCAGCCCCAGCCGACTGTCACGCTAGGTTTACGCCCGAGTCAATCACTGGCTCACACTCAGCTCCCCGTGATGGATGCTGTTTCACTGACTGGGAGAGGATGGTGGACCAGGCATAGCTGGAGAACAGGTTCTTTCCCAGGTGAGCCTGCAAGGGGCACCAGGTGCTAAATCACTCTAAGCCTGTTCTACACAGGCCAACGCAGCAGGAGAGATAACCCTGAACTGGTGTTTGTAGCTCACTTCCTGGGAGAATGGCTATCACCCAGGTAACAGGCAGACCTCTTGAGGTCCCAGCCCAACCTAGCATCTGCATTTTTACCTGAAACCAGAGGAGGACGTTCACTTGTTTCCAGCAGCCCACACATCTCCTCCAGCAACCTAACTTGCGTGTCACCCACCTCTGTCTTCTTATGTTCATTTTCCCCGGATGCGCCGTCCATGGCCTCGTCGGGGCCCTGCCCTTTGTACACCCAGAGCTCCGACTTCTCCACGATGGATCTCAACTGGTCCAGGTCTTGTTTGATCTGCTTGTAGTTATCGACATCTTGGCTGGTAACGAGCAGCTGAACCTGAACGAATGCAACCGACCAGTGGCACTCAACACCCTCTCAGACAGATGACGACACCACCACCAATAACACACATACGCACACATGTGCGCGTGCACACGGCCACCCACGCTACCTGTTTGAAGGCCTGGAGGACCTCCTGTCTCTGACTGAAGTGCCGAAAGAGGAGCTGCAGGGCCCCCGACACCAGGGGTGGGTAGTCGTGCATCGTCAAGTGGAGCAGGACTCGGAGGAAAGTTCTGCCGCCGTGGTCATCCAAGTCCAGCGGGGTGTTCTCCTCACTGAGGGGAGAGGTCACATGAGCCACAGATGTCCCCATCCACACCCACAGGCCCAGACACACCTCACTTAGTGGGATTCCCCAACTCTAGGGCCAACCTCAGCAGACCTGGCTCTTAAATAACTCCTTTAACAATACCATCTGGTTTCATCTTCAACTATATTCTGAGGGGATGGGACAGTTACGGTGTCACAGCTGCCAAATGTTTAACCAAAGTCCCCACCTTCCCACAGGGACAGGCCTGGCATTGCACCCACTCTCCCGCCAGGTGTCCTGTTGCTGGGCCACCCCCACGGTTTCAGAGCCGCATGCAGTTGTGTTTCTCCCGAGTTACTAGTTCGTTTTTTATTTGAGATGCTAGTGCCAAGAAACCATCTGTGGTGGAGGGCCAGGTTTGTGAGGTCTAGCCTGTACCATATTCCTGATCGTGCACGTGGATGGGGTCACAGGGTCCAACAGACGTGTGTGTGCTCAGTCGTGTCCAACTCTTTGAGACCCCATGGACTATAGCCCACCAGGCTCCTCTGTCCATGTAATTCTCCGGGCAAGAATATTGGAGTGAGTTGCCATTTCCTTCTCCAGGGGGTCTTCACGACCCCCAGGGATCGAACCCGGGTCTCCTGCATTGCAGGCAGATTCTTTACCAACTGAACTATGAGGGAAGCCCATCTGCACCACCTGGGAAGCCCCCAATTGCCCAAAGGTTCACTTATCTTGTCCCCAACTGGCAGCAAGTGGTTTGGTCCCACAGGCCCCACTTTGAGATGCGTTGGTGTGAATCATCCCCACTCAGTGCTTTTCTAGATTCCTAGCTGGGGTTAATCAGTATGTTGTCAAGGCTTCTCCCAATATCTACACTACATTGATTGTGTGTTGCTTACACAAGCAAAAATTTAATAAGCAAGTCCTGGAGCTAATGGCAGGCCACCGCGAACCTGAGCACTGTCACTCAATTCTGTGCCTGTATTGTGTTTACAATCAAATGAACGTCAAATGCTGAGACCTTCATGGTTGCAGACCAGCAAGGGAGGCATCGATAGGACTTAGTACATAAATCCTCTGTTTGTGCCATGTGCTCCAGAAAGGTGTGAAGAAGCTTTCACAGCCCTTCAACACCAGGAAAGCAGAGAAAGCAAGGACACCACCCAGCAGACTGAGGTGGCACCATGCTAAACTCAAAACTCCCTGAGTTTCAGAGCAGCAATCTCGTCTGTAGAGTAAATAATGTTGCTGATTCAAATTTCACAGGTTTTACATTAAGCGCTAAGACAATGAACAACAGTTCACCCTCTCTGGTCTAAACACCCTCATGTAGGTTCCTCCCACACTGACACTAGGCTCAGTCAAGTGATCTGCTTGGACCAATATGACATTAGCAACATGATGCAAGTGAAGGCTTGCTTAGTGCTTGTACACTGTTGGTCTAGCCTCTTGGGGCCTTTGCTCATAGAGCCAGTTACCAAGCTATGCAGAAGCCCAAAATATTCATGTACAGAGAAAGAGAGCGAAGTCCCAGCCTTAAAGGCATTGCCTCCAAGGAGCCAGAAATCCAAAGAAAGCAACATGGATGTGCCAAGCCCAATCACTAGCTACTATGGTTGCATGACAGACCCAACAGTGATCAGCAGAAGAACCATCTAGCTGAGCCCCAGTCAACCACAGAGTTGTGACAGGCAATAAAATGACTGTTTTAATCCATTTTTCTTTAGCTGCCCTCGGTCTTTGTTATTGCATGCAGGCTTTCTCTAGTTGTGGTGACCAGGGGCTACTCTCTAGATGTAGTGCATGGGCTTCTCATTGTGGCAGCCTCTCCTGTTGTGGAGCATGAGCTCTAGGGTGCATGGGCTCAGTAGTTGTGACTCTCAGGCTCCAGAGAGTAGACTTCAGTAGCTGCAGCACATGGGCTTAGATGCCCTCTCACCTGTGGAAACTTCCCCGACCAGGTATTGAACCTGCATCCCCTGCACTGACAGATGGATTCTTAACCACTGGACCACCAGGGAAGTCCTTAATCCATTAAGTTTTGTCAAAAGCAATATATAACCAAAGCAAATGTGTATATACCAAGAGTTATACATACAGGGTGTTTATACCAATTTTGCAGGTGCTTGAACCTTATAGGTATTTGAGTCTCATAATGTTTTCAGTCAACGATGAGCAATCTCATCTTTTAGGAAAGGGTTCATACAGTAATTTCAGGTTACAGACAATGAAAGAACTGTATGCCTGTTTTTATTCTTGTTGCTGCTTGGCTTCTAAAGAGCTTGGGGGTGACTGCAGCCTAGTAGCACCAATGAGTAGGCTATCTGCACTCTGTTTTGAGCCCCCTCTTTCTTTCAACCCTATTTCCTCACCATTTAAAAAAGTCTTGTAATGTGTATACTTTGGGAAATCTCCTTCAATTCTTTCTACTGTAGGCAGGAAACACACATATATGAAGCCAACTAAGATCACTCTGACCTGAGTTCTAGAAGTTATAAAGTGAGCAGGCAAACAACTCAAACCCAAGGACTAAACCTTTCCTAGTCCAAGGAGAAGTCTTTGAGAGCTAATAGAGAGGAGCTTCCTCCATCTCAGAACCACCTACAAAACAGAAACTGAAAATATACTTTCCTTCCTCCGAAGATGCCCTCAGCTTGTTCTTCAATGTGTTCGAAGTCAAGAGCACCTGAAGAGTTAGAGAGAACTGAACTTCAGATGCAGGAAGGTATGAAAACATGCTTCCTATGAACTTCCCCCCCAAACAGCCTTGCCTCTGCTCATGGATTAACCTCAAGTTTTCCAGCATCTTTTACTGCAAAGCTCTGAAGCCAGGTCAACCTGGATCACACTGTCCACTGGCTCCAGGTTTCTACTGGGTGCATGACCCCTTGTGAGAGGCACTACCTCCTTCCAAGGAGGCTCAGACTTTGCTACGTGGGTTTATTTCTGCTACTACCTTTCTCTTATCCTGTATTCTGGGCAGGGAAAAACTTCTACCGGTGGACAGTCAATTTTCTTGGAGAATTTTGTTTTGGGGTGTTTTTTTTCCCGGTATTTCACACAACCATAACATTAGAACGCTCAGCTGTCTTCCGACTAAGACACTCAAAGATGGAAGAAATAAGATCTACTCCAGAAGGAATCTGGGCTCTTGCAATTATTTGTTTGTCCCAAATGGGTAACTCCCAGGATGTCATTCTAAAATACAGTCACCTTCAAATATATTCACATTTTATCCTTGTTCTAGAACATACTCTCCGGACTTTCGGCTTTCAGTAGACCCGGGTCCCATTTTACAGCAGAAATTCCATCCTGGCATCGCTCACCTGGCACATTACTTGGTCCTTCTTGGCTGCTGTTTCCGGAGGATGTTTCCGAAGTCTGGGAATTGCTTTCATCAAATTCCCGCTTAAATATACACAGGAGGCAGGAGATCCTATAATCCAACCTCACATTCAAAATAAACTAGAGATTCAAGTGGAAATGGAAACAGATTGGTTACATTAGCATACCACCTGGAACACCGCGCCAAACCACTGCACTCTGGCTGGGCCTGGTATCTGCTGCATCAATTACCTTAAACACTAAGTGAGCCAAATATTTGGCTTCAGATTTCAACACTCTTCAAAGACTTGCATGGGATATATCAATTCTGCCCGCAGCACCTAAGCTTCTAATAAAAGCTTCAGCGTCCCAGCAATTAATTTAATAATCAGAACAATAAATCACTCACTCCCCACTCCATCCTCTATAAAACATTACTTTATTTCAGCAAGTATCGAATGCCGACTCTGAGCCTGAAGAAGGGTGAAGTTGGCTGCTCTTAAGTGAACTGACAGAGAAAAATGCGTTTTCAGTACTGAGAACTAGCTTGGCTCTTTCTTTTCTATGAATGACTGTTTTCTTTGATGTAGATGCAAACTCTTGGGCTCCCTCTTCTTTTGCTCCCTGTGTTCCCTCCCCATCCGCTCCAACGCAAGGATGCTTTTTCCATGATTGTGACTGGAGCCAGAAGAGAAAGATCAGTCAACTACTCGGAACTGTAAAAGGACCTTACCGACAGCCTCTTCTCTCTATCTCTGCCCCGCCCTACTGGTGAGTTTACCCAATTCTGGGACTGTGGTCACCTCTCCGAGATTGCAACAAATTCTTGGTTTATCTTCCAAGTTTTTTTGTCCCCCGCTGCACCATGAAGTTTGTGGGATTCTAGTTCCCTGACCAAGGATCGAACCCAGGCCCTCAGCAGTGAAAGCTCAGGGTCTTAACCACTGGACCACGAGGGAAGTCCCTATCTTTCAAACTCTTGGTCTACACTTCCTAACTGACTAATGGGCATCCCCCTTCAGTGTCTTCCCAGAGTCTCAAACTCAGGACTGTACCAAATTAACAGTGTCCATTCTGCCTGGCTTCTCTCTGCCTCAAATCTCAGGATCTTCCTTGACACACACAGGTCTCATCAATGACTAAGCCTCTGCCACGCCTCATGGATCTCTCCCCTGCGGTCGTTTACCCCGTTCACAGCCTCTCTATCCCACCTCAGCCATTACTACCAGATTTACCAGGTCTACCTCCCAAAGGTATTTATTCTTAGGTTAGCTCCCCGCTTGAAAACAGTCAAAGGCTCCCCCAGTATCAAGTCCTAACACTTCAGGCACCCCAAGTTTTCCAGAGCACGGCTCAGTCTGCCTTTCCAACCTCATTTCTGATAACATGCCATGCCCCTTCCCAAGGAGAAGGGCTTACTGACCTTGAGCAATGATGCTCTGGCTCAACCCACTCCACCCATCTGAGAACGTTCCCATGGTCCTACACAATACCTGTCCATGGTTAAAGGCTCAGGTAAAATCTTACCTCCTCTTTAAAATCTCCTCTGGTCCTTACTAAATGGGATCACCAGACCCGCCTGTATCTCAGGAGAACATTTTTCTCATGGCTTTATTTCCATGTACACACAGCTTCATCACACCTCCTTTTCCTATTAGACTTTAAACACCCTGTAGACAGAGACCCTGTCCAAACTGTCTGTGCATTCCTCATACAGCCCCTCATCTAGCCAGGCAAAGCGCCTTGCATATGGTAGATCAGTAAGTATTTGCTGAAAGAATCCATCAATTAAATGTTCTCAGATTATTACAGTAATCACTACAGTGAGTAGACCTCAAGATGTAACCAATTTTCACATCACAGCAATTCTGATAAACACACATGATATCCACATACTTGGGACCTGAAAGCCATGGCCTGAAATCCTTGAAATTTTTCTCTACTTTTGCTCAGACATAAATTCAATGAGTTTCCTTTAATCATTCTTTATTGGCTTCAGTAATTATTTTGAGGAGTCCCACTGATGCTTTCAAACCATCAGTTAACTGTGATTTTAGAATTTTTAAAAAATCCTTCCATCTGTAAACATGCATATTTCTCTCCTCCATCTTAACTCTTCATCTCCTCCATCCTCAACTCCTTCTGGGGTTGAGATCTGTCAGTGTGGGATAAAAGAGAAAGGTGACTACAGCACTCTTTTCATTAAGGAACAGCTAATTTTCCTAATGATTAAAAAACTTCCAGGGAGCAGGAGGAGGAAAATGTGACCTGTTGGAAGCCTGGAAGGTTCTCATAGGAAGACCACACCCTCTCCAGCAGACGGGCTCCCATCCCCTCTTCCCTGGGCCAGAACTTTGCTTCTGCAATTATCTCTCCTCTCTCCTCGTCGTCAGTAAGTACCCCCTTTCCACAAGATCACTTCCACTCAGCATACAATCTTGCCGATATCCCTCAACTTAAATGTGACCAACGATCACCTTGCAGCACCCCCCCCCCCTTTTCTCTGTGCATCTTTACAGCAAATCCACTCAAAACAGTTGCATGCCCTAACTCCCCACTTCATCTTCTCCTTCTTGACCTTGACCTGTTCCCACACTTGCCAACTATGCTTCCACCTTGGGTCTCTGCATTTATTGTTCCCTCTTAGAGTCTCAGAGACTCTCTCCCTAAATACGAGCTCCCTCACTGCTCTCTGAATGGGAAGACCTTCTCTGACAATCTCATCAAAGCATGCCCCAAGGGCCTCCAAACAGTCTTGACTCCCTTTTATATTTTAACATCCATGGTATATACATTTTTATACACCTATGTGTCTGGGCGTGCTAGGCTGCCTCAGTCGTGTCTGAGTCTTTGTGACCCTTTGGACTATAACCCGCCAGGTGTCTCTGTTCATGGGATTCTCCAGACAAGAATACCGGAGTGAGTTGCCACGCCCTCCTCCAGGGGATCTTCCTGACCCAGGGATCGAACCCACATCTCTTCTGTCTCCTGCTTTGGCAGGCAAGAGTTCTTTACCACTAGTGCCACCTGGGAAGCCCTGATACACCTATGCCCCCTATCAAAATGTAAGCAGGAATGATTTTGCTCATTGTTGGATTTTCAGTGCTTCAAAGTATTCAGCATGGAATCAATAAGTATTTGTTGAATATATGAATGGATGAGGGAGGGAGGAAGGGAAGGATTGAGGGAGGAGTTACAAGCTTTATGGGACTCTGAACTGGGTTATGAACAAAAAGCAGGGATCTCAGCTATGGACAGACTGTGAGTGAATTCTGAGCAAATGAAAAGTACAGCTGACAACAGAGACCAATGTGGAGGGAAAGCGAGGGAAACTGCTGAAAGTCTGGCGTGGCTGGCAGGACAGGGCATGTTGGGGACGGACAGGAGATGGCAGCAGAAGCAGTAAAAGAGCTGGTTCAGAAATGGCACCCGAGGCTAAGAATCTGCCTCCACTCTCTTCCCGAAAGCTGGGGGCTCCATCAAAGCAGGGACACTGCACACAGATGCTCCCCTGTGAAGCACACTCCTGCCCCCACTTCAGGCCCATGGTTACCTGGAGTATTTCAATGATCTTCAGCTTGGTGTCCATGACCATGATGTCCTCCTTCTCCGGCTCAGCCTGCTTCACGTTGCCCTCAGGGGCGGTGGCCGTGGGCGTCATGGGCAGGAAGCCTCCTCCCCGGAGCACCACCTGGGTCATCAGCTCTCCGACCCCATGGATGGACCGCATCACGTTACTGCCTAGGAAGGGCCAGGACAGACCCCGGTCACAAAAGACCCCTGGAGCACACCTGGCCAGGGGCAGGGGCTCTTCAGGACAAGTCATCACACAAGTCTCTGTCCCAGTACATTCTATGACCCTGGGAACCTGATGGGTTAATCCCTATCAAAAATGCAGGGCTTACTATGGAAGACAGTATGGAGATTTCTTAAAAAACTAGGAATAAAACCATATGACCATATGACCCAGCAATCTCACTCCTAGGCATATAGCCTGAGGAAACCAAAATTGAAAAAGACACATGTACCCCAAAGTTCACCGTAGCACTATTTACAATAGCTAGAACATGGAAACAGCCTAGATGTCCATTGACAGATGAATGGATAAAGAAGCTCTGATACATATACATAATGGAATATTACTCAGTCATAAAAACGAATGCATTTGAGTCAGTTTTAAAGTGGTGGACGAACCTAGAGTCTATTATACAGAGTGAAGTAAGTCAAAAGGAGAAATAAAAATATCAAATACTGACAGATATATACGGAATCTATAACGATGGTAGTGATGAATTAATTTGCAGTGCAGCAATGGAGAAACAGACATAGAGAACAGACTTATGGACATGGGGAGAGGGGAGGAAAGGGTGAGATGTATGGAGAGAATAACATGGAAACTTACATTGGCATATGTGAAATAGATAGCCAATAGGAATTTGCTGTGTGACTCAGGAAACTCAAACTGGGGCTCTGTGACAATCTAGAAGGGTGGGATGGAAAGGGAGATGGAAGGGAGGGGACATGGGTGTACCTGTGGCTGATTCTTGTTGATGTCTGACATAAAGCCACAAAAGCAATTTTGTGATAAAGCAATTATCCTTCAATTAAAAAAAAAGTGGCAAAAAAAAAAAAAATGCAGGGTTTAAGGAAGTAGGTGAAAGAGCGTGGGTTTTGAAATTGCCCAAAGCAGCAATTTTATGTGTTAATTCACCTGCCCAATTGTATGGCCACCCACTGCATGCCTGCTGCTGTGCACGGAACTAGAAATGTAGGAGTTAACAAGACACACGTCTGGTGCTGCACCAACAGCCAGCTGATCTTGAGGGCACTGGGCCACCCCGAGGGTCACTTTATTCAACTTCGATAAAATGAGAAAACACAGCTCAACTGACAGGATCAAGCGGCAAAGTGACTGAGCACCGGCCCTCACAGACAGTAGGATGCAAGCAAACGCACATCTTCTATTCCAGCTGGAGAGACCAGGTGAACAATAATCCACACCTGAGTACCTAGCGTGTGTCTGTTACAACACTAAAACAGAGGGGAAAAATACATCAAGGCGGATTTTCCTACTCACAAATTGGAAACAGGACACCCAGACACAGTCTGGACTTCATTTACTCCTATACTAACATAACACTGAGAACATCACGGCACATCAAGAGCAGTGAAAGCACATAAGCATTCCGCTGCGAGGCAACCTTCAAACGGTGCAGTGAAATACGCAGCTTCATATATAAATGCAAAAATTACAGTAAAGTGTTAATAATCGTTGACTCTGAGTCATGGGTCCAAAGGTGTCCACTCCACTATTCTTTGCACTTTTCTTTATATCTGAAAATGTTCATCATGAAAACTCAAGAAGAAAAGGACGAAGAAAGGATGTGACATCTCGCGGTAATGCGACATCTCGCGGTAAGCATGACAGAGGCAGGAGGCGGGGCAAGTGCGTCCCACATGTGGGCACCAGCAGAGCCCCCTCCTCAGCGTCTCAACACTGTTCTCACCTTTATTCTCCTCTCCCTTCGCCATCTTGCTGATGGGGAAGATTGTGGTCACATGCACACAGTCCAATATGGCCAGGAGGATTTTGGTTAATCGGAGGAGGTCAGAGAAGTTGTAGAAACCAAAGTATATGAGATTCCTAGCTAGGTTGACAACCTATTGTATTTAAAAGAGAGAGGGGGAAGATGGATTAATCAAATAGTATCCTTCAGTTCCATTTCAGGTGGACTATTTTATAAATGACTGATTCTGACCTTTACTGTAAGAGAAGGCATTTAATTTACTTGCAGTTTCTGATCAAATTTCATTTTGTTTCATAAGGAGAAAAAATAAGAAATGAAAACCTGCAAAGCTGCTGATCTGTTCTGATGACTGGTGAATAAAAAACCAACTTCATCACTGGGTCTGTATAGCTTTCCAAAGATAATAGAGGGCAAGCCAAGGTTCACCCAATAAGGACACAGATAACATTGCAATGCTTGGAAATCTAACCCCTAAAAAGGCAAAGTGGTTGCAAAGAGAAATATTCAACTGAAAGGTGATAAGCATTTCTGTCCCTCAAATGATTAATCTATGACAGATCCTAAGCACAGTCTGGTTTCTTTCCTGTCACTTTTAATACAACATATAGCACATACATAATGTTCTATCATTTTACATGATTTCATTCACCATATGTATGTTTCTTACAAAACATACAGATCACTTCGCCATGAGTTACCTCAAACGTAAGCTTATTTTTCTCCTTATCAGAGAAAGGGAACCTCTGACACACCACATCTCTTAAATATTCCTCCACAAATTCCATGGTCTGAGCGAACCTCTCCTTAATTTCATCTTTGGAGGTTCCACTACTATCATAGCTAAAAGGAAAGGAGAAAGAAAAGACAATCAAAGGTCAAGATCTTCCCAGTGAGGCCTTCCCTGTTTGCTTAACCCCTAAAGCCAGAACCACTCACCCCAACACTTTCCATTCTCCTGTCCCTATTTACTTTCCCTGCTCAGCAACCATCACTAATGTATATATTTCAGTCCTTTATCTTAGTTATCGTCTGTCTTTCCCCACAAGCGTAAACATAGTTTTCTCTTTTTTTTTCCTCTTTGGCCACATCACACAGCATGTGGGATCCTAGTTGCCAGACCAGGGATTAAACTTGCGCCCCCAGCATTGAAAGCTGAGAGTCTTAACCACCGAACCATGAGGGAAGTCCAACATAGTTTTCTTGTTTATTCCCAGATAGATTCTTTAAGCCTGGCAGGCAGGAGACACTTAAGTATTTGCTGAATAAAATAGACAAACAAAGCATAAAAGGGCAATCATACCATCTTTTACCTTCTTGAGGGAATAAATAAAGCTTGCTACCCTTAATTGCATTTTCATTAAAAAAAAAAAGACTTAGTCTTTCTTCTCTGATTGAACTAGACTTAACCTGGACCTTAAGTCCTTTGTCTTTTGCTACAGAGAACACTGCAACTAAGACATTTTAAAGCAACACGAGGTCTTAACAGGGCGAAGGAGCCAGGCTCACTCATCAATGGCGATCTCGGAGGGGATCTCAGACCAGAGGCGGGCGTATTTCACAGGGGTGACCTGCTCCTGGGGGTCTCGGTCCACATGCATGTGGAGCATGAGACGGCAGAAGGACGCCCGCAGGTCGTAGGGCAGGTTCTCGTCGGACATGCAGCGGAGAATGAGATCCACGTCCAGCTGGCCCGAGATCTCGTTGATGGCAAGGTACTGGCGGTCCAGGCACATCCTTGCAAAGAGGTTCAGCTGGTACCTGAGAAAAGGAAAGTTGCACAGAGCTCACACTTCCAGAAACACACAGCAGGAGAGTCAGAGGAGGGGCCCAGATCTCATAAGAGTGATATATGGCCACGTGAACTTATACATCAACACTCTTCACCTGCTTGTGTACACGTAAGTCTGACTTCTATACCCGGCAGAAAAATAAACAGTTCAAGCCATGCCAATAGTCACACATGTCTACCCTGTGTGGGAGTACCTACATGGCTAGTTGATTCCATTCTGCCCTTATTTTATAAAATGGGGGAGAAAAAATGAAAAATCGTTTTCATTAGGGTGAAAATGATTATCTATTTCCTTAGTTATGCCTTTTAAAAAACATTCCTTTGGCTGTGCCTGGTCTTAGTTGGGGCACAAAGGATTCTTAGTCTTCACTGTGGTATGCAAACTCTTAGTTGCGGCTTGTGGGATCTAGTTCCCTGACCAGGGAACGAACCCGGGCCCCCCACATTGGGAGCTCAGAGTCTTAGCCACTGGACCAGCAGGGAAGCCCTACTTTAGTTTGGCTTTTATACAACACATTAAAGACCACAAAGGAAATGGTAAAGGTTTCAGACCTTCACTGAGTCTACTTAGAAATTTTATGACACTTTCGGGGTCTCATCTCATACAGCTCTGCTCTCTGACTTCACACACATGTAAAAAACATAGTGGAAAAAGTAGGGGACTCCTCGAAATGTGTTAAGGTTTCCTCCTGACCCAATTGCATGTGATCTCTGTGAAGTTCCAAATTGGTCTATTACATGCTCATAACATCAACAAAAATTAAACAGTATCACAATATTCAGAGAGCTCAAAGACAAAGAGAAACGAAAGTTCTCATTTACAACCAGTGAGAGTGTGCACCAAAATATCCAATCTAGGATTGCTTGCTTAAAGAGTTTAAAATATGTATACACTCCGATCTCATAATTTCCTGGTGTGGAATGGAAATTCCTACATACACGCACCGATTTGAACAATGATGTTCCCTGATACGAAAAACTAAATTGTGGCACACAATGAATTCAAAGAGAGAAGAAAATGCTGGCATAGTAATAAATGCAGTAACATTCAGCAGTCAAAATTAAAGAAATGGACCCACCACCATTAGCATGAATCCATTTCAGACACAATATTGAATAAAAAGGGCAGGTTTCGGAGCAAAACTCAGAGTATGGAACCATTTATACAAAATTTTAAGGCTCAGTAAAATACTATGTGTTATTTATGAATGCACAGAAATGTAAAATATAAACATACATAGAGTGTGGAAGGTCACCCACCACCTGCATGAATGGAGAGAACAAACTATAGGAGGGTCACAAAGGGCATTGGAACTGCAGAGTTTTGTTTTCATTAAAAAATGCTGCTAGCACTTCTCCGTCCATCTCCTGTTTTCTTTTCTTTTTAAAGTGTTTACTGGTTCCCTTCCCTTGAGGTGGCAGAGTCAACAGGTCTTACAGCTGGGACCAAGTAACACCAGGATGGAGGTGGAAACCAATCAACACGGCAGGGATAGTACCGCCAGGCTCTCACTGTCCAAAGAAGGAGTTGTGGATACAGAGGGTGAAGGTGAGAATAACCCTAGGGTGTTGGGGTGGAGCTCAAAGTAGTGATGTGAACTCATGCTTTTTATTACACTCATATACATTAATACAGAAACAAATGTGTGTGTGTATGCAGACAGAGACATCAACAGATGTGTGTATACACATACAGATTTCCTAGCTCTGCCTGTTAAAGTTCCATGAGGTTGACATTACTGTCTCTGTTTTGCAGATAAAGGAACTGGGACATAGAGGTGGATAACTGGACCAAAGTCAAAAAGTTAGTACGTATCATTGCTATACTTCAAATGGATAACCAACAAGTGCCTACTGTATAGCACATGGAACTCTGCTCAATGCTATGCGGCAGCCTGGATGGGAGGGGAATTTGGGGGAGAATGGATACATGTACATGCATGGCTGAGTCCCTGACAGTGATGCAACTATCATGTTATTAATCAGCTACAGAGGTGATCCGACAGCCTGACTCGTAACTACTACCAACTACATCCACGTTCTACACTGTGTAGGGACCAACAACTGTGAGAGGGGGCTAATGCAGCCACTCAGCTTCCTTGTGACCAAGCCACGCCCCGGTATCACTGCCCTGCTACGTAAGTATCGATGACAGCTTACACTCTACAGACTCCTGAAATACACACGTGTCTTTCTGATGGGCTGTCTCATGAGAGGGCGTCACAGGACGCCCGTGCACGGGCCCGCGCACCTGTAGTAGCCAAGGACGTCTCGGTCTTCCTTCTGGCCCTCCTTGGCATCCTGCGCCAGCTCCCTGACGCTCTTACTGCGAACCTCCTTGTTGCTATCCCTCCAGAAGAGCCATACTTCTTCCTCATCCTCTCCTGCCTCCAGAGCGTTCTCTCCGGTAGAAACGCCTTCAAATTCAAAACGGGAGAGCACCAACCTGAAAACGTAGGAAGAGGCAGGAAAACTCATTATGTCTGAAATCCTCACTTGTCGCTAATCAACTATATTTGTGCGTTGGCCCCAAACTACTTGGCCCCAAATGTCAAAGGCCAAGGTTGAGAAAGTTAGCATTCAGCCCAAGCTCAAAATTAAGTTAAGCATGAGACCCTCCCCCCACCCACAAATCACAAGTTTAGGGCATAATTTAGTGTTTTTAAAAAACATTTCTTTTTTTTAACATTTATATGTTACTGGCAGTATATGCTCCCCTGCTACAAATGAATCAATTACTACTTTCCAAACTTCCATGGACCAATGAACACTTTTTGAATAGTGGTAATTTCACAAGCTCCTCCCTACAATGTCTTAATATTGACAATGAATTATCTCCTTTAAAATTAAACCTGATGATCCTAACTGGAGAACTTTCAACTCTTAAAATGAAATCAAGGGTGTGTAAGATGCTCCCCAGTAGCCCACATCACTTTCCAATCAGTAAGCAAAGTAAGTGACATCACCATACAGAGGAGGTCACCACAGCCAAAGCAAATCCAGTAACTCCTCTAACCAAGATGTTAGCATGAAGACAATCAAAGGCCAGCCAACCTGACTTCAGAAACCAAGGGGCTGGGTTTAATTCCCCACGGCACAGACAACCATTGAGGCACACGCTCTCCATCTAAATCCCGTTCTCACCTTTATATTCACTCCCCGACCCCCACTCACTTGGTCTCAATAAGGATGTCGGCATTGGTTGGATTCAGCACGGCTTTACATATCAGTTCCTGAGTCACTGGAATGGATTTGTTCATGGACACGCAGAGGTCAGAGAGGTAATCTAAGAATCTGTGGAGAAACAGAAACCAAACCAAATGCTTTTTGTAGCCAGAGCAAGGGTTAGGTCTTGGGGACGTGGCTCTCCCTCCAGAGGATAGACCCAAGTTACCTTCACCACAAGTCAGAGAGGCTTTGGGTTTTAGCATCTGTGTTCACGGTATCACCAATTACCCAGACCCAGGAGGGAGGGAAGAGAAAGAGAAAGGAAGAAGGGAAGGAGAGAGGGGAGGAAGGAGGGGAAAAGCAAAAAAGAAAAGCACAAGAAGAAGGATGGGAGTGACTGCTGTGAGGAAGAGGTGATGAGGCAAAAATGAACAGAAGAACCAACCAAGTAAGATCACATAAGGAAGACATGGTGATGACGCTGGGTACCCAGAGTGGGAACAGGTCTGATGTTTGAGGCCTAAATCAGAATCCTGGTTCCTGTTCATATCCCGCCACATTCTGAGATGTACTGTTATTTGGGGGAAATTATTTAACCTAACCATGTTTCAGTTTTCTCATCGATAAAAATGGGTAACCTTTAACCCCAGAGGGCTCTTCTGAGGATTAAATGAACTAACTCATGTAAAGTGCTTACTCAGTTCAGTCCCTGGCATATGAGAAGGGTCTATAAGACGTTAGCTGTTTTTATAGGTGGGAGGAGTCAGTTTCATAGTAACACCTTCAGCTCTCTAGCATCACTGTTTCTAATATCCACACTGTAAACTATTTCCCACTTCCCCTGACATGGGGTGGATCTTAACTAAAAGGAGAAGAAAAGAGAGAGAAAAGTGTACAGGAGAGTGGGATCTGTAAGAATGCAATATCTGACAGAATTCACTACTTTAAATACACACACTCAGGTAACAACTAGGTGTGCAAAAGACTTACTGGTATTTGGGGAAGTTCTGACTGGTCATCACAGGGTGCTACAGAGTAAATGAGGGGTCGATAGCTGTCACTTACATATAAATGCCAGGCACTTGACATGTATTTATCTTCATATAATTTTCATAACAACTCATCTAGCAGATGAGGAGGTTAAAGCTCAAGGTCGCCAGCTGGTAAACTCTGGAGCCAGGATTCTACCCTGGTCTCATTTCCACACCATGCTCTTTCCATGACTCAAAGTGCCTCTCAAGACCTGCTCAATCAAGACCTGGGGCCCAGCAGGCCCAAACAAAGGACATCTAATTAAAAAACAAACAAACAAACAAACCACACCGTGACTAGCTCAGTGCCTGCATCCTAATCACAGGGACACCTTCTGCGGATCAAGCCCACCTCCGCCTCACCTGGGCTCCCTGTTCTTCCGCACCAGGCTGACGAAGGTGTCGATCTCCGCCGCGGTGATGTGTTTTTCCAGGAGTTTGCGATTATTGTGCAGCAGGGCGGTGATGGTGTCTTCGGCCAGCACGTCGTAGCCAATCTGCTTCTGCATGAAGCCGAACTGCTTGGCTATGTATTCCTTCGAAGGGAGGGGAGAGAGGTGAGCAAGGAGGGCTGGAGGCAGTGTGGTGAGGCGCAGAGTAACGGAGGGGCAGCAGCTGCCCCCCTTGAGGAAAATCACAGGGGAGCGTCCTTCCCCAACTTCCCAACCCACGGCGATAGCCGCAAACTCTCTCACATCCTTTAGTTTACTAAACCTGCCACACACGTATCACTAAGTAATGTGTCCTGAATTTACAGATGGGCATTTTATTAAGTCCACAGTATAAATTTTAACGTGGTGACTTATTTTTCTAAAGGTCAAGAGTTGTTTTCCAGCTCTGATTTTATTACTCATTCAAGAGGATTAAACTGTGCCTCACTGCCCTGTGTTGCTGAATAAACATGGTTAAGTCTACCCGGATATTTTGAACAATGTTATTACTCTATTGTGTTTTCCTTATCTGGGATGAAAATTAAAGTCAGATTGGTAGTTAGGAATATGTGAAGAAGTGAAGTGAAAGTCACTCAGTTGAGTCGAACTCTTTGTGACTCCTTGGACTATACAGTCCATGGAATTTTCCAAGCCAGAATACTAGAGTGGGTAGCTGTTCCCTTCCTCCTGGAGATCTTCCCAATTCAGGGATTGAACCCAGGTCTCCAGCATTGCAGGAAGATTCACCACCAGCTGAACCACCAGGGAAGCCCAGGAATATGTAAAACAGTCAATTACATTCACAGAACATATGAAAACATCTCTGACTTCTCTTTTGGGATCAGGTATGATGTCCCATTGAAATATTTCAGAATGCCAGGAAGCCCCTTATAAATACTTTGTTGTTACTCAAAGATATTTTCCCTGTCCAAGATAGACTGCTTACTCAAAGTTCAAAAGGCCCTGGAAACTTGGTTTCATTTTAATTCATTAATTTCAAAATCTTAAAAGTGACTAAGGACTAGCAGAGTAGACATGGGCCACTTTTCAGCCCTCACTCAGTAAGGATGCATGTCTGAGAATTCATCAGTCCCCAGGGATATGTCAGTACTAATGCCAAAAGGCACAGGGTCCATAAAAAACCAAGCCAAGACACGCATCACAACAGCAACAAGGACTGGTCCAGTCCTCTGATGTACAAGCCAAAGGTCCTGTCACACATTATAGATTCTGACGCATTGTCACGGGAAGAGAATGAAATCTCCTTAGCACTAGTATGGTGTACGTATGGTACTCACACGAGAGGTGGGTTTAAACCAACCACAGTGCCCAATGCAATCTATGCTAACGAATAAACACAGCATCACCAGTGTGTGATGCTTTATATCTAAACAGTAGCAAAGGCAAAGTGAATGATTTAGAAATACTGGGTTGACCAAAACTTTGTTCAGGTTTTTCATAACGTTTTATGGAGAACTCAAACAAGCTTTTTGGCCTGCCCAATACTTGCTAAGGAAGTTGTATCTAATACCACAGAGCACTGCTTAGGACCAACACTGTTTTTATGATGACATACAAAAAACTTTCACTACAGAGAACAGTTTAAATTTAAAGGCCAGATATAGTGGCGGTCAAAACTTAAAAACAAAACCTTTTGTAACACACAGCAGGGACTGGAGTCCGTATTATAAGAAGTATTACCGTGCACTTACAGTAGTTTATGGAACGCAGGGTTTCTCGACCTCAGCAGTACCTACTGACTTCTTGGACCAGATAATTCTTTGCTGGGTGGGGGTCTGGGCTGGGCTTGCCCAGATGTTAAATAGCATCTGTGGCCTCTATCCATTTCACACCAGTAGCATTCCCAAGCTGTGACACTCAATAGCATCTCCAGACATTTCCACACGTCCTCCTGGCCCAGGGTGGGGTGGTGGGGGGGGGTGGCGAAATTGCTCCCAGTTAACAACCACTGACATAGTGATTCCTCAGCATCTCCAGGTGTTTGGAACCCTCACAGAGGTTTAATTCATAGAGAGACTATATTGTTTGTGTTTGGGTGTTTAGTCTGATGACAGTAGATGATGACTTAGAATGTCTAAAACACGAGCCAGAACCAAAGCAAAGAGGAAGTTACCAGCAGAGATGCAGGGAATGGATGGGGCAGGAAGAAAAGATTTCACTCAATTTCCAATAAAAGCACATGGAACCATTCATTGCACCCTTACACCTTCCAGGAAAGTGCCGTAAGAGATACTGTACATGTACACACTGCTATATTTTAAATGGATAACCAACAAGGACCTACTACAGTATAGCACAGGGAGCTCTGCTCAATGTTATGTGGCAGCCTGGATGGGAGGGGAGTTTGGGGGAGAAGGGATACATGTCATATATGGCTCAGTCCCTTTGCTGCCCACCTGCAACTATCCCGACATTGTTAATCAGCTATAATCCAATATAAAATAAAAGTTAAAAAAAAAACAACATTTTACTTGTAATATCAATGTCAAAAAAAAAAATCTCATTCCAAGGGTGCTATAGAAGGAGAATTTTGATGAATCCTTCTCAATTCACACATCTTCCCAGGCTTGCAAAAAATGTTTCCTTTTGAAGAGCAAATTGAACAATGAACTAGTCTCCAGCCACTAAATAAATATATACACGTGACACTTAGAACTCATGGAGGAAGTAAGTGAAGTCGAGGGGGGACGCTGCCCGGCACCCCGGGTCCTCGGCGCGCACCTGGTTCTTCCTATAGTCCTGCTGGGAGTGTCTGAGGACGCGGTAGCAGAGGCGGCAGATGTGCCGGAAGGGCGCGTGCCGCTGGTCCCCCAGCTCCTCCAGACGCAGCATCGGGCCGTCACCACAGTCTGTGAACGGGGCCTGCAACAGCTTGAAGATCTGTTGGTGAAAAGAACGGAAACTGCCGTCACCTACTGTTTTCACGGCTAAGCCTCCCTGTGGAAAGAACAGAACCTCAAGGGTGAGTGGATTACACAGGAAAGTCTCTCTGTCTAAATGCGCATGAACCTGACATCTGTGTTCATTCCGTCAACTGGGACAGGCTCCTCGGTGAAGTCAGTCTCCCTGAATGTAACTGGTTCTCAAATACTTGAAAATGTGGAGTTCCCACCAGTGCTTGAGAACACAGACCCTGGAATCAGTAGATTCTAGGTCCAAATTACACTGTTTTATTACTTTTCCACAGGTATGCATCATGGCCAAGGTAACCTTCAGTTTTCCCAGCAGTAATATGGAGAGAATAATACCTAGCTCACAAGGGTGTTATAATGATGAAAGTAGATAGTAACCGTCAGCTCATGAGTATATGCTCACCACCAGTGCTGGATAAAGGCTCCTCCACTGAGTCACAGTTTCAGACCCTACAGGTATCACCATTGTGTAAAACCACACGAGCCTTAAGCCAGAGGTCTAACCTGGGAGTCATCACATCAAACAGCAGAGCATAGCTCATTTCAAGACTTGAAACTCTTGTTGAAACAGGATGGAGTATTAATGAATTTGGTCCAACCATAGTTTAAAAGGAGAAAGAAATCTCAAATCCAAGTTCCTATGGATAATTATAGGACTTATGACTAACATGTTTTTCTTTCGGCTCTAGTGGCCAGCAATTTCCAAGCCAAGCTTGCGGCCCCATCTCCAACAGTTTTAGAGAACTACATGGTATACACTTCTGTGTGTTTCATCCACGTTGGATCTGTTACTTTCCTCCCTCTAATTCCCTTATACTCTAGTTTATTTAAATTTATACCAAATTACATCATATACGTATTTTCTGTGAACTAACTTCGTTTTCTACTCATTCTTTATGGAAGGATTCTTTGGTGATTTATAGTGGTCCTTATAAGAGCCTCTAAAGGCCTTCTGAGTTTATCATACACTCCAAATCTTCCAGATATATTAAATAATCTTAAGGATGCACTGCCCTTGGTATTATTTGTGAGGAAAATAAACCTGTCAACTGCAATTCTTGTTGGAGTTCCCAAAAGGTAAATTTGCACACAGCTGATAGTCAATGTGTGTGTTAACAATCAAGTGAACTATCAAACTGTGACAAGATGAAGGAAACTTACTAAATGAAAAAAAGTTAATCTGAAAAAGGTACATAGGGTATGATTTATGATTCTGTTAAAATATGACGTTCTGGAAGTGGCAAAACTGTGGAGAGAATAAAAAGATCAATGGCCAGTTGCCAGGGGCTGGGAGGAAGGGAGGGACAAATAGACAAAGCAGAGAGGATTTTTAGGGTGATGAAACTAGATGATATGATGGTGATGGACTGTACCGTACTACATTGGTTCAAACTCACAGCATGTACAACATAAAGAGTGAACCCTAATGGAAACTATACACTTTGGGCAGTTGTGGTATGTCGGTGCAGTTTCATCAGCTGTAACAAACGCACCCCTCTGGTGGGGATGCTACTAAGTGCGGAAGTTGTATGTGTGTATGAGGTATGGGAATTCTTTATACTTTCTACTCACTTTTGCTGTGAATTTAAAACTGCTCTAAAAAATTGTCTGTTTTTTTTTTTTTAAGTCAATAGATCAAGGCTCCCCAGTAGAAATCATCTACATTCCTTTATAAGACCAGTGATAATATGGATTCTTCCTAGAGCCAAGCTGGTATGTCACCTCTCACTGACCTGCTTGAGAATATTCTGTTCTCTCATGAGCTTCTGCCGTTCTCTGTTGGGCTTGGAGAAGACCACTTCAAGAACATCTTGACCGGAATTGGTTCCACCAGTGACGAAGTAAACCAAGTCTTCCAGCAGCTTGGTTACAGATCTTAGGAGGAAAGAAGCAATTAGACATGGTAAGTGTTTGATGTTTAACAGATCAAAACCACCATGGACGATTTCAGGCTTAAGCAACCAGTCACAGAGAAGGAAACCCATTCTTCCCAGTTTCCTTGAAATTGTCAATTAAGGCCAGTTACCAGTAACTGAAACAGAGACAATATTTCACTGTCCACAAAAAGATGATTGCCTTCACAAAATATTAGACATTATATTTTATCTCAGATAAACCAAGAGACCCTAGTTCAATCTCTGGGTAGAAAAGATCCCCTGCAGAAGCAAATGGCAACCCACTCCAGTATTCATGCCTGGAGAATCCCATGGACAGAGGAGCCTGGCGGCCTACAGTCCATGGGGTTGCAAAGAGTCGGACATGACTGAGCAACCAACACACACAACCTCCACCACTGACAGTTAGTAAGGCAGTTCCAAAGACCAAGCCGGAGGCAGGAAAACAGAGAAGGAAGGAGACCTGTACTGTTTAGAGACCTCCAGAATAGTGAGAGCAACTACTGAAAACCACAAGTTGAAGCCACCCGTAAGGGCTAAGGCCTGGAGCTCTCCCACAGAGCTCTTCAGAGCACTCCTTTCTCCACCAGGGATTTTAAAATCCACGGTGGGTGAGAACGAGCATGTGCGGTTCTCGCAGGGAGCCCTCACCTTCGCTCATTCTGGGTGATGGTGCCCTTCTCCAGCTTGCCCGCGATGGAGCCCAGCACCTTGCTGGCGTCATTGGCAAAGTCCAGATCCCGAACCTCAGCAGGAGAGACTGGCACTATGGCAAAGGCTTCCTTGTCCTCCTTCACGGGAGAGGTGCCAATCTGAAACGAAAGACGGGCTTTGTGGGAGAGTCTACTGCCTGCAATGCGGGAGACTCGCGTTCAATCCCTGGGTCGGGAAGAGCTCCTGAAGAAGGGCATGGCAGCCCAACTCCAGTGCCGGGCGGGCTACCATTCATGGAGTCACAAGGGGTAGGACGTGATTGAGTGACTAACACTTTCACTTTCTACTGGATTGAGAGGGGAAGATAAAACTCAAATGATAGATTTATGGAACTCTGGGCAATTAAACTTGGAGCTCTCTTGCTGTTAAATAAACTGGACACAGAAAAACACCTGAAAAGATGAACCTCAAAATGTCAACAGTTGTTAGCTCTAGAGATTTGCAATAGGAAGAAAAGTAAGGCAGGAAATGGGGTAGTACTATGATTTTATGCTTCATTTGTTACAGAGCACATCTGAGATGTTTGTAATTTAAAAACATACTTATATATTCATAGGGAAAAAGCAAATATACAAAATGGTAATTATTGATCCTGAGAGTATTCTAAGGGTAGAGGCTGCACTGTTCTTTCAACTTTTCTATATACATCACAATGTTCATGGAAATGGAAGAAAAAAATTCCAATAATCTTCCCCATTACCAGAAAGTATTATGGGAGAGTATTATTTCATTTTTTAAACAGAAAAACCCTATGTCTGTGAATATATGCTCTACGATCCTAGAGAAGGTCAGAAAAGAGGGGTAGGCTTCAGGGGGAGAGAAATTAGGTTGGAGGAACTTTTGAGAAATAAAAGTGCATATTTAAATACATGAAAAAAAAATAAATACATGAAGAAATAAATAATAAAGACTGGAGGAAACCAACTAGGTATGTGATGTACCTCAAGGTACAAGCAAACATTCCCTCAGCCAAAATCAGGCTCCAGACAGACAAGAAATCCAGACAATTGCTCAACCTTTAGGGCAGAAGCCATGAAATAAAAGAAAAGGTTCTAGTTATTTCAAAGCCCTGGCCCTGCTTTACCCAGGTCCCTTGGAAAGAACTCTTTCATCACATACAAGTTTGTCCACAACCACACTCTTGCCAAAGCAACAACTATTTCAGGGATCCATACGCCCCAGTCTGCCCTCAAAGGAGCCCTTTCATCAAGAATCATGAGACCAAGAGAGACAGCCAAGCTCGTGGACTTACTTTCAGCATCACGGGTTTTTCTTCTTCCTTGTCAATGGGGATGTTTGTGCTGTGAACCCAGGTGTTAGTACACAGGTGTCGGAGTCGGACATAGGAGTTTCTAAAGGGAAGAAAAAGGACTTCAGGGACGGTGGCCTAGAATACATCCTATAAGAATAAAGAAAGGATACCAAAACGGTTTTCTCCTACATATAGTGGACAACATAAACTTAAGAGCAAATGGTTCTGGTCCACTATACATTCCGATGTATCTACAAGTGCACATCATTCATAATGACTCTCATGTGACTGGGTTGTGCTGTATTTCTAAATGCAGGCATGCTTCATTTTATTGCACTTTGTTTTCTTGCCCTTCACAGATACTCTGTGTGTGTGTGTGTGTGTGTGTGTGTTTTCCTTCCAAATTCACAGTCTGTTCATCATGCAAGTCTGTCGGTTCCATTTTGGCAATAAAGTATTTTTCAATTAAGATATGTACACTGTCTTTTTAAACATAATGCTATTGCACACTTCATATACGACTGCACCGGGAAATCCGAGAATTTGTGTGACTCACTTTACTGTGATATTCACTTTTTTGCAGTGGTCTGGAACTGAATCTACAACATCTGAGGTATGCTGTGCATAAAATTACACCCCATGAATGGCTATCCCAGAACGAACTGAGCATAAGACAAGAGTAACAGGACGTATTTACTGAGTGTCTATTAGTGCTTATCATGAAAGATAACGCAGTAATGGAGCTACTCATATGCACCAATAAAGGAAAAAATGGTGTCATAAAACGTGTGAAAGAAAATATAAATGAAAATGTAATAATCTTGTGTGACAGAAAGTCTTCTGAAGCACATAACAAGATTTCTAAACCTCAAAAGTAAAAGATGGATATGTCTTATTACATAGTTTAAATTTTACATGTAGCAAAAATTTCTTGAAGTTTAAATTTTTCAAACCCATCATGAAAAAAACTGAAAGAAAAATGACCTGGGAAAATAAAAGATGAGTGTACAGAATAAAAGAGTATTCATCCAGATATATAAAGAGATTTTGAAAAATAGTAAGAAAAACAATCATGAATACTGGAAATGAAAATGGAACCTGTACACAAACCAGTAATTTAATAAAGAAACTTAAGTGACCAATAAACATCCAAGTACACATTCAACTTTCTCAACTAATACAAATTAAAACAATATATCACTTTATTGTATCATATTCCAAAGATCTTGGAGTTTGAATCTCCCCCAGTGCTTAGAAAGATGAATTCTACATTCATGGGAAGAGTGTCAACACTTTAAACTCTGGAAGAGAGTCTGGCACTTTGTATAACATGTTTGAAATGCATCTATCTTTTCACCTAGCAATCTCATTTTTATATTTCTTCTTTAAGAGATTATAGCACAGGTACTAAATGAAGCATAAAGATATTCAAGAAAGCATTATTTATAATAGTAAAATCTTCGCATCTCCTGCATTGGCAGCTGGATTCTTTACGAGTAGCGTCACCTGGCAAGTCCAAAAACTTATGAACTACCCAATGTTTCAGTAATGAAATAGTTAATTATAGTATATAAGACAGAATAGTACACTCTTTAAAATGGTTACAATTGATATTCATTTACTTGGATATATGAACAGGACATATTGTTCAAAGGAAAAAAAAATGCTAAAAATAGCTGATGATTCATTTGTGATAAATAATATACAGGTTATCTGTGTGTCCAGAGACCTGTCTAAAACTACAGAGAAACAAAATATTTCTTGCAGTTATCTCTGAATGGCTAAATTTTAGGTGAGTTTTTCTTTTTTTTTTTTAACTTCCCAGTTGGTTCTCCATGAGATTTTAAAATAATTTTTAAAATATTTAAAAATATTTTTTGTTATTTCTTATACGGTATTTTTTTAATTAATTTTTATTGGCGCATAGGTGCTTTACAATGTTGTACTAGTTTCTGCTGCATAGCAAAGTGAATCAGCCACACACACACACACGTATCTCCCCTTTTTAAGAGTTCCTTCCCATTTAGGTCATGACAGAGAACTGAGTAGGGTTCCCTGTATTATATATTAGGTTCTCATTACTTACCTATTTTACATAGAGTAGTGTGTTGTTTCTTTTTACAGTGAGCATGAATCATTTCACAATTTCTCTTTTAAAGAAGTAATCATGCACTTAAGGAATCCACAGTAGCATTAATGAGATGAGATGAAAGCACAACAAACAAATGTAAGTAACAGGAGACGGACATTAAAAAGCATTAAAATGGGAAAGAATAAAAAAAAAAAAAAAAATGGGAAAGAGTCAAGGTAAGTACTGAAGGACTTTTAAAGGAAGACATTAAGGAGGCTTTCGAGTCATGGAATACACAGTTCTTTTAAGAGGAAACTTAAGTTGCAACTTAAAATACTGGAGGGACCAGGGCAGGCAGGGGAGCATGGAAGTGATTTGCATTAAAAAAAATTCTAAACAATAGCATCCCAAGTTCCTGGGAAAGAGGCAAGAAAGAGGCATGTGGAAGCAATCACATTTCTTTAGTGGACTCTCTGCCTTTCTTCACTTTAACTGTCTTGAACATTACAAGCGATACTGACTTTGAATAGCATGAATATAAATTAAACAACATGCACAAGAAACTTGACAGAGAGTTGCATTTTTTCTTCTGAGGAACTCGGATTCATTTTCTTATTCTCAAAGTTTAAGCAAAGCTTGAGTTTTAGCTTTTAATTGGATGACTGATTACATTCTAGAGTTGTACGTCAAAGTTCATGTAAAATACCAAGGACATTCTATCTATTCATTTAAAGTCTCATCCCTAATCTTTAGTTCAAAAGTCAGGACAATTTCAAAAGAGCCACAAAGCTGGATGCTCTCCTAATGTTTATTTAATGCATTCATTTGCATATATTGCAATTTTATTATCTTGTTTATTACATCCAGGATTTGCCACTATCCCTTTTATTTTGGTTGGAAGGTTTTTTTAATCAATGACTGTCATAAAAAGTTCTTTACTGGTAATATTTCAGGTACTTTCATGTATCTAGCCCCAGACTTTCTGATCTTCAAAAAAATAAAATTTAGCACTGCTTGAAGATGAAGGGAAATGAGTGTGTACTCCTACAAACAGTTTTTTATGACTGCCCTGAATCAGCGAATAAGAGGCCCTGTTCACTTCTGGCTCTGAGATTGGTGGCCAAGCAAGAACAGATAAAAGTTTGGAAAGCTAAGACCAAGTGCAAGATCAAACTGCTAATGAACACACTCGTAGACCATGCCAGACACTTTTTGCAGGGAGAACACAAGGTTTCCCTTGCTTAAGAGTTTACAATCAGTCTGTCTATGGACAACTGCCCACAAAGAATGTTTTCCAACAGAGAAACAGTAATGAATCAAAGGGATAGAGCAGCAGGGGTCTAGAGCCAACCAAAGCTGTTTGGCAAGCTGACCTGTTGACCAAGTTCAAATTTCCCCTTCCCATGGGATCATGGGGATTTCCAACCCATTGGGGAATGTGGCCAACTAGCACCTGATTCCTATTCACCAAGGGGATGTCATGAAATATTTGATGGCTATTTTATATCACATGGTTCTGTTCTTTGCTATCCCTTACAAAATAAAACACATAGCCAATAAAATAAAAGTCATTCCCTTGTCTTCCAGGTGCCTAAAAAAATCCACTCAACAACTTCCGGAATAGAGAATACAACATACAGAAAAGTACTTAGCAGAAATGCAACGGGATTCTACAGTCCCTATCTCTATCTAGGCAGTCAGTGAGAAAGGACACTTTACAAAAGCTATCTATCCTACTCCAAACCATATTTTTTTAATGACCTCAAAATCAATCAAAGACCTAAGTGAAAAGAGCACAACTATAAAACTCTCAGAAGAAAACACTAGCATCAATCTTTGTGACCTTGTATTAGGCAACAGTTTCTTAAGAAACCAAAATCATTAGCAAGCAAAGGAAAAAGTGTATAAACTAGACTTCGACTAAAAATTAAAAGCTTCTGGGGTTCACAAGACACCATCAAGAAAGTGAAGAAATCTACAGAATAGGAGAAAATACCTGCAAATCTATCTGGTAAGGGGTTTGGAATAAAGAACACTGATACAATAATGAAAAGAGACATAACCCATTTTTAAGCGCAAAAAATAATGGGCAAAGGATCTTAACAGATATGTCTCCAAAAATGATATATCAATACAAATGGCCAATAAAACATGAAAAAATGAAAAGACTATCAACATCATTAGCCATCAGGGAGATTCAAGTCAAAACCACAACGAGATACCACTGCACACTGACTAGGATGGCTCAAATATTTTTAAAAAAAGACATAAACAAGCATTGGAGAGAAACAGAGAGAAATTGGAACCCTCAAACATGGCTGGTGAGAACACAACACCCTAAATGTAAAACTAGAAGTTCCTCAAAAGGTTAGACATACAGTTACCACACGACCCAGTAATTCCACTCCTAGGTTACAGGCTCGTGCGAAAAGAAAATGTATTCACACAACAGCCAGAAAAAGGCAAATAACCCAAATGGCCATCAGTTAATAAGTCAATCAATAAAATGTGCCATAACCATACAATGGAATATTATTCAAGAATAAAATGAAGTGAATACATGCTACAAAATGGTTGAATCTTAAAAAAAAAAAAAGTACAATGCTAAGTGAAAACAGTCAGTCACAAAAAGCCACATGCGATTCCATTATATGAAATGTCAGGTAGATCAATAGAGACAGAATGTAGCTTAGTCTAAGACTGGGGAATGGAGGATGGAGAAATAAGCATGACGGCTAACGGGTACAGGGTTCCTTCTTGCAGTGATGAAATTTTTCTTAAAATCTATTCTGATGATGGCTGCCCAATTCTGCTAATCTAATAAAAATCAATGAATCGAGCACTTTAAGCAGGTGAGTTGTATGATACCTGAATTGTATCTTAATATATCTGTTACATTTCTTTAGAAGCAGTCTACATCGGGACAAACTTGGGAGTAAGTGAAGCTGTGCACATATTTGGGATCTAATAGGAGGACGTCTTCAGTTTTCCCCAGATTCTCAAGGCGTTCATGACCCAGCAGAGGGCAGGAACCAGTGATCACTGTACCGAATGGTAATCAACGGCCTCCCTGGGAGGGTCTCTTCTGTGTGGACACTGTTTCAGTGTATCACCCCGAGAGGGACAGGAAGAGGACCCAGGACAAGAGAAGCCTCTCCTCCAGTTCCAACAGCACCCAGGCTGCAGTTAACACTTTCACAGCCCAACTCTGGCTGAACAATTAAATGGCAACGACACAGGAATAATGAAACACATGGGAATTCTCAGGGAGACAGGCCTTGTATACAACCTACCACTGGCAGTGAGACCTCCTCAACCCAAGAATGTGTGGAAGAGTCAGAATTGCCAGAACAGCCTTGTCTGTCTTAACTGTTTAAGATTCTGGGCTCTGCAATGGGGCTCGCTTACTTGTGTTAAGCTGTTTCAATTCTCTGAGCCTCTGTCTTCACCTCTTAGAAGGGGCAAATAATATTACTTATCTCACAGGGGTTTTGATGAAGATGAAATTATATATATGAGAATTTAGCATTACAAATGGCATGAAGTCAGCACTCAAGTGTTAGCCACTATTAATACTTCTGTTCATTTTGTTTAGAGTATGTTTTTTGTTCCATTTATGGTCCAGTTATTTCCCCCTAGAAATGCATTTTTATGCAACAAAACTAAAAGTTAATTAAAATAACTGAAGAAGACTGACCTGACCTCTCAATATCTCCAATAAAATTTACTATGGACTGAGTAAATTTCAAATGTTCCATTTTCTAGAATTTCTTTTCAAGGGTTTATTCAATTCACCAGGAGATCTCTCAGGTTTGGGAAAAGGAGCAAGAGAGTAAAGAAAACTAGAAATATTCAGCTACCTGAGCTTAAGGGTTTGCTTGTTCACCTAAACATAGCACATCTCAGGCAACTACTGAGAACTTACAACCAATGAGCCGCTTAAAAAAAAATATCAGGTATCATTTCAGAGGGCAACCAGAACAAATCCTATACCAAATCCTGTATGAAAGCTCCAAGAAAGAAGATGATGTTCTGGATTCCAAGAAACCCAGTCAGGCAGCACAAACTCACTTGTGATAAGCCTCTTTGGACTCCTACCTCGGGACGAGGCTGTCGCCTCCACGGAGCGTCGTGGGGTCCAGCTCAAAGATGGAGGAGATGTCGTTGCCCTCAGGCACAGACACCAGCGAGTACACCATCTTCTCTTGGGCATTTCGCAACCTGCTTCGGGAGGCATCCTGATCAGGGTCCACCTGGGGAGGAAAAGTCATCAAGTCAAGGACTCTGCACACCACACCCTTGCCTCACTACAACCACTGCACTGGCCACAGGAACGGGGAAGAAGCGATCGTGAACATCAGCAGTTGTCAGGAGAAGCACCACAGCTTCAGAGCGGTCACCAAAGATGAGAGCTGGCCACCCATGCCAAGAATGTTTACACCCTGCCTCACTGTGTTGCAATAAAAACGCTCAAGCAACATGGTGTTGCAACGCTATATAACTGTCCATGGGCAGAGTGCTGTACCTGGTACACCCTTGGGCAGTGGGTGGGAGAGAGGAGAAACACTTTGAGAAAACTTAGCCTGTGGGTGTGGTTTATGAGTGGTGGTGTTAACCTCTAGTGAAATGTCTAGCAAGAAGATGACACAGTTATTTCCCAGGAAAAAAAGATACAATGAAATAAACCTGAATCCAAGTGTTCCTAAGCAGTTATCCCCGTGTGGCCAAGAGAAATATTTGAGATGTCAGACTAGCCCTGAAAAAGTGTTCCTAATTAATCAATGGCCAAGGACCATCCAGGGAGAAAAGGGGCCTCTCCTGCTACGTGCGGGAGATGGCAGAGACTGAAGACAATCTCTGACAACGAAGGCTGATGAACAACGATGAAAGCTTTCCCACAAAACTGTGAAGATGCAACCAGTCTCTGAAGCCCATCTGCCGAAGAAGATTGCAGTAATATGCCGAGCCTGGTGTCTGCTCTGACAGGCTTCCCAAGGTCGCACTCTGCCCTGTGACTCTGCACCAGATTACTTTTGAAGTTTAACATCCTTGCAAGATGACGGTATCCACCAGCATCTACTAGGAAAACCACATTTCCCTTGTCTCCGTCTTGCTTTGCTTGGGCTGAACTGAGGTCCTGCTTCCTCTCCAAACGGAATGGAGAAAAGAAAAGCAAATCTAACAGGCAAAGAAGAGAGTGTGAGAGAATTTCATTTCATGGGGCCTGAGTTCTAGTATTCTGGGCAAGTCTGCTTTTATAGTCCATCAGAGGCACCAACCTTTGCCTGTTTAAAAAAAAAGGAAGGAAAGAAAGAAGGGAGGGATACAGGAGTGAATTAAGGACGAAAGGAAAGAAAGAAAAGAAAACGCAAACAGCTCTTCTAATAGCCCACATCTCTGTCTCCCCCCGCTCACAATCCCTGCTCTCACACCCTGTTGTTGCTGTTGTTGAGTCGCTCAGTCATGTCTGATTCTTTATGACCCCATGGACTGTAGCCCTCCAGGCTCCTCTGGCCACAGAATTCTCCAGGCAAGAGTACTGGAGTGGGTTTTCATTTCCTTCTCCAGGGGATCTTCCAGACCGAGGAATTGAACTCGAGTCCCCAGCACTGGCAGGTGGATTCTTTACCAGTGAGACACCTGGGAAGCACTCACGCCCTGTACCTCCATCTGAACAAACCCTCTAGTGGTTCTTCTATCTACACTCACACAAACATCGGCTGGAGGACACCAGAGCATCCCCGAGCCCCACTCACGAGAAGTCACTTTGAATGGAATCTGTCCTCTTCTAACCAGTGCTGCAAACACCTCTCTCAGAAAAAACCCTGAGCTGGTTCCGGTGTGAGCCATGGGGCTCAGCTACAGGCTGGCAGTCAATCTGCAGACCGGCCACACATCCAGAGGAGGAGGACAGCTGCAATGAGTCAGTCCGCTGCCCGTGGCCCGCGGCTCAGCCAGGCGTCCCCGTGCTGGCTGTGTGCGGTCGGCGTCTGCCACCTAGTGGGGGCAGAGGCGCATGTGCACAAGGCCGGCAGACCACAGCCATCCTCGGGGAGTTCCTTCTGTCCCTGTGGCATCAAGCCTGTGGCTCGAAGGCCACTGGATTCAGAAAGAGGAGAACGACAAGGCTGAGTGCAGTCCCAGGTAAGACCACAGGTTTGGGGTACCAGGCTCAGGAAATACACACTCAATAAGCAGAATGAGAAGCTTCCTCTCCCCAAATGCCAAGTGTCCCAGCCAAGAAGAGGGTGAAGGACCCTCCCGACGTGGACACCTTCCCCTCCAGAGGCAGGAGCTCATAGGTGCACCATGAGCTCCCCGGCACCCCGTCTCCACATGAGGACCCCCACTCATGCAACAACCTGAGCAGCCGGAGCAATGCAGTCCAGATCTGCAGCCAGGCCCTCTGCCACATCGCACTGCCCTGGCATAGAGGAACACGAAAGAGGAGATAGCTGGCTGCACTCCCAGAGACCCCAAGGCATGTGGCCAGTGAGGACCACTTCCTGCTTCCTCATGCATCAAACGAAGATGGAAAGACCTGCTCTAACTCCTTCTAATTCCTTCGTGGAGCTGCTGGGCAGCCCAGACAAACTGGTGGGGGAAAGGCACTGAAAACGGTTATTATCCTCTGCAACTCACAAATATGCCAAGTGTTTACTGGGGCCAGACACTTCATCTGCATAGCATCTCACTTCATCCTTACAACGAGCGTACTGTCCGCATGTACAGATAAGGGAAGTTGATCTCAAAGAGGGAACGTAACTTGTCCAGAACCATACAGCTCACAAGCAGTGTGTCCTGAAGTGGGAAACGGCAACCCACTCCAGTATTCTTGTCTGGAAAATTACAAGGACAGAGGTGCTTGGTGGGCTACAGTCCAAGAGGTTGCAAAGAGTTGGACATGACTGAGCAACAGAGCATGCACACTGCTATTGAAACCCAAGTCTGGGACTTCCCTGACGGTCCAATGGTTAAGAATCGGCCTGCCAATGCAGGGGACATGGGTTCCATCCCAGGTCTGGGAAGACCCCACATGCCGCGGAGCAACTAAACCTGTGCACAACTGCTGAGCCTGAGTTCTAGAGCCCGGGAACTGAAACTACTGAAGTCTGCACGCCTTAGAGCCCATGTTGCACGAGAGGAGGCATCGCAAGGAGAAATCTGCACACCGCAACGGAGAAAACCCAGGCAGCAACAGAGACCCGGTAGAGCCAAACAAATAAAACAAACAAGATAGAAATGAATAAACCCAAGTCTGTCTCTCTCTTCCGCCCTACTTTCGATCACTCTACGCTGCACACATGCCTGTCTTTCCTTCACACACGAACAGGCTGGGAGAGCAGTCCCGTTTCCCACAGATCTCAAGGTTCACTTGGACATCAGCTCACACTTAAAGAAGCCACAGGGCCCCCTCAAAGTCACCTCCAAGGGGAGTCTTACTCTGAGCAGCCTCAGATGGCACCACCAAGACCCACGGAGGCGAGTGACCCAAAGACCATCTTGACTCTCAAAATAAGAAAGGTGCCAGGATGAATTATCTTCTGAAAACGGAGGCCCCTTCCAGTCCAAGTGCTGGAGCAATGATCGGTGAGGACCATGCGGGGATGATGCGCAGAGACTGCCCTGCACGGGGTGGAGAGCGCGACTGGGTCAGTGTTCTGTCCAGCTCACAGCAGCTATGGAAGGTCAGCTTTCCAAATGGGCTCCAGTAGCGAGGGTGAAGGGCGTGAACGGCAGGAACAGGGCCCTCCGGTGCTCCCATAGGAGTGGAAAGAGAAGATGAACTCCGCCAGCGAGTCCAGGAACTAACTAAGGGCAGGAATTCTCACCAAGAACTCGGCGTTTCTCGAAAAGCTAACCTCTGCTCCAAGCTAACTAGAAAGCTCATGGCTTACTGCAGAATTCACAACCCTTTCGAAGACAGCTACATTGTGTGTTATCTATATCTTAACTCCCTTCATTAATGCACAATGTTGACATCCAATTTTTTCAGAATTGTACTGAAAGATAATACCCTTAATACCACCTACCGTATTCATCATCAAGATGATCACATGGACACACAATGTCAAACAGAGCCGCAACTATTTGGTTTTGGTTCTGTTTTGTTCATCTTAGGCCAGAATGAAGCACTCCACAAGAGAACTCCATGACTAATAACAACCATCATTTCCCTCTAACACAACCACTGCCCGCTTCACACTGTGGACACCAAAACCCCAAGTCTCTCCGTATCAGGATTAATTGGCAATATGGCCTCCAAAGAAAGATCCAGCTTAAAGATCCAGCACTAAAATTCTAAATCATGTAACAAGATCTCTTTCTGACTTTGCAGAGAGGACAGAGAGTTAGACCACTGAGTGCCCAACCAGAGGTAAAGCCTCATGTGTTACCTCCAGGGTCTGAACAACAGTGTCTACCCTACATGCTCATGCCTTGAAGAAATCTGAGCGAGTCATAGCTTCAGGTCGAGAGCAACACAACATTCATGTAAAAAAGGCTGGCTCTACAGAGACCATCACTGTGTTCAACCTAGCAGTATTCCAAGAGATACCTTGAACTTCTGCAACTTAGAGATGGAAACCCCCTGCTAAGCACACAGAAAGAATATCATGACCAACAGTCTCTTGGACCAATCAGGACACAAGGGTACATGACTGCCCTCAAGGGAAGCACAGAACAAGACCCTCTGTTAGGGCAGTGTAGGTCTCCCCTTCCCCAGCACTTAGTGACCACAGGGGGCAGTTTCTTACATGGGGTTCCAGATCACATGGCCTCACCCTACCAGATGAAGACAAGAAGGCTCTTGCCCATACTTACTGAGGGCTGAAACTCCAGGCATTCTTCCTCAAAGTCAGGGTCTACCTGATGAAAAAGAATCATTAGGAAATTAAAACATCCATTGCTTTCTCAAGGACGCGGCCCTGCTTGCAGGAGACATCAAGGCCTGTGAACATCTTTGGACAGCTAAGAACTTGGCCCTTCCCTCTGTTCCCGAAACCAGCATGCCACAACAACAACACACGGCACATGATTACAACACATATGGAACAACAATCTACCAGTAACCAACAGATGGCTCTCAAGTGTAGACAGAGGAACACAAAGAATCCACTAGCAAAGCAACAGTTAAAAGCCTGAAATAAATAAAAGATCAGTATCCAGTCATTGATAATCCTGCTTATTTCAAGTTAGAAATAAAAAAAAAGGTCTGGCTTTCAGCAAGAGTTACATTCACCCCAGAACATAACAGATAATGCAACAACCATTGATCTTTGGCAAACCATGTCATCAACATCTCAGAGTTGGTTAGCTGGGTCCATTTCCTAAGGCTCCATTATAAATTTCAACTTAGTCTTAATCTTTGGCTCTTCAGTATTTCAAAATCATCAGTTCACACAAGTGTCAGGCATCCCAGAGGCTTTGGCACATTTAGATTGAGGTCAGTTGCCACAGTCTGACGCCCACACATCACCTTGCAAATCTCTTGAGCAGTCTCACCAGTGGTACCAGCCAACAGCAGGTGTCTTTTGATGTACGGCTAGAATCTGGTATGAATATGCATCGTACATCTTCTAGCAGATCAGAGTAAAGTGCAACAGCTGTCACACAATAAGATGGCTCCTTAATTTAATATAAAAATTAAAAGGAAATTTCCTCCCATGCTTCAGCGTTGAGTCTTGCCTTTCCTCAAATATCCTTCATGGGCATTTAAAACACACTTCCTTGATGTTTTATATTCCTGTAACTAAAGGATCCTGTAAAATCCACTGATCCTGTGAGTAAGCAAGCTCTATAAAATCACCCAATTCTTTATGTATTTTAATGCTTCTAGCTTTACATACCATGTTTCACTACAGCCAAGTCTTGGTCATTTACCTTAGGATTGGGGTTGGTAAACAATAAGATGTGGGGAGAATAGTATGCAAGAGCAAAATGGAGCCAGATTTTTTTTTTTTTAAGATCTGTTCTCTTAGCCACCTTCAAATACATCTCAGCCTTGAACAAGGCTGAAGTTAATGGGTACATAATTTATAGTTGACCCTCCAAATTTGGTAGCTCAGACAGTAAAGAATCTGCCTGCAATGCAGGAGACCCGGCTTCAATCCCTGGGTTGGGCAGATCCCCTGGAGATGAGAATGGCAATCCACTCCAGTATCCTTGTCTGGAAATTTCCATCAACAGACCATGGTGTTGCAAAGAGCTTGGCGCAACTGAATGACTAACATTTTCACTTTCTCCAAATTTGCGGTTCTTCCACAGCTGCAGTTCTTTTGCATTCTCAAATTCTACCAGCCACAGACTGTTTGGTTACGCAGCATTTAGTACTGAAGAATGTGCTCAGTCGCTCAGTCATGTCCGACTCTTCGTGACTCCATGGATCATAGCCCGCCAGGCTCTCTGTCCATGGAATTTTCCAGGCAAGAATACTGGAATGGGCTGCCATAACCACAGGTAACTGGACCTGTGCAGTTCAAATCCACATCATTCAAGAGCCAAATATATACAATACAGTATTATTAACTCTAGTCACCATGTTGGACATGACATTCTCATGACAGCATTGTTTTCTAACTGATCTTCTCCCCACATCTTGATTAGAATCCCTGTCAAGTGTTAAAATGTGTTCATTATTTTTGCTTCTTGTCCATAAGCAAGGAAACGAGGTGGAAGGAAACAGAGAAACTGAAGGAAAAGCTAGGTAACAGAGCAGCACCCTAAGCCTCTAACGACCCAATGGCTACAGGTAAGTGGGGAGAAAAAAGTGGATTACCATGGAAAGAGAAAAACCACAGGGCTGCCACTTACCTCTGCTGCTAAGTAATGCCCTGTAGCAAGATGCTTGAAACGGAAGAGGCTGTTCCAGTACCCTGCTCCTCCCCGACACGGGTCATGTTGGACCACCTGCAAGAGAAGAAATGATCAACAGGAGTGAAGAAATATCAGCCCATGTAAGGATGACACGGAATCTGAGATATTACACAGAAGTCATAGTTCAGGAGTGATGTTTACTAGCTGACAAACAATTATTATCTTCCAATAAAACTGCTCCAAGTGTCTCGTGTAATTTTAAGTAATGTTTCTCCAAAGGAGAAGTAGAGTCCCCTAATTAACATGAAACAGTTGTAAAACAAAGTTCAATTGGTTTTCAAATCATTTGCCTTGATTATAGGGAAGAAGTTAAGATTCTGGACTTCACCCAGAAAAGGTAAAGCAAACAAAAATGAATCTCATGAAAAATAGTAACAGCAACCTATCTATGCACCCGTGCACTGTGACACATGCCCAGGTCTGTGCTCTGAAGCCAGACACTCACAGTGCCTGGAACAAGTTACTATAACAATAAATGTAACTAGTGTCTGCTCAGGATGGAATACTGGCAATGGGAGTTGGTGCCATACATAATTAGACACTACACACAGTACAGGGGCTTGCCGCAGACAATGAGAAAACTGCATAAAATACACAAAACAACTGGGTACTGATGCTGGATGACAGCTGGGTACTGATGCTGGATGACAGTTGGGTACTGATGCTGGATGACAGCTGGGTACTGATGCTGGATGACAGTTGGGTACTGATGCTGGATGACAGTTGGGTACTGATGCTGGATGACAGATGGGTACTGATGCTGGAGGACAGTTGGGTACTGATGCTGGATGACAGCTGGGTACTGATGCTGGATGACAGATGGGTACTGATGCTGGATGACACAGAATTCACAACTGTGCTCTCTGAAGAAAGGGAAAGAAGTGATCTTCATGACCGCTCCAGTTTCTGCCTGGGAGGTCTTCTTCGGATGGAAGCATCAGGAAGGAGAGCTCACACAGAGCACACCAGTCTCAGTGAGTTGAGTAGATACGTTGGAATTCAAGGAGACTGAGGGGAGAATACAGAGCTCCCCAGAAAGAAAGCTCCAGAAATCTGCACGGGGCCTCCTATAGTCTTTGGTTGAACATCAAGCTGCATGTGTGTACAGAGAGACTTTCCCCCTCCCCGCCCAAGGCTGAATATACAATGAGAGGGAAGTTGTAAGCTCAACAATCTGGGAGGTCACATAGGGCTAGAAGGTTTCTGACCTACTCAGCTAGAGCGTTGATTAGTTGAACACCTGGGATATTCAGTATAGACATTGAAAGAGTCATATCTTAGGAGCTGGGCTAGTACAGCCCCCAAAACAAATGCTACAGTACACATGACCTAATGAAGCTTTGAAACAAACCTCCAAAGGATCAAAGCAATCCAGAACTTTCTTTGTCTGACAAAACAAAACTCAATACTCTTTAAAGGAAGGCGACAGAATCCAGATACTCAACACAGTGACATCGCAATGTGTGGTATATTACCATAAGGCAGTGGACAGGCAAGAACCAGGAAAGTGTGACCTGTCAGACAATATCAAAGAATCCGGTTTGTCCATGGGGGTTGGTGGGGGCTGGAAAAATACGTGAGAAATAGTAACCCTCAAATCTCCCATTTTGATACATATGCACAGATCTCAAAAAAGTCAACGACTTCAAAGTAGCATAAATACACATATACACATTCACACAATCATCAAGACATAATAATAAGGTAAATGTAAACCAGAAATAAAAAGAAAAAAAATTTTTAAGTAGCTAGAGGAAAAAAGCTAGGGCTTTTTTTTTTTTTTTAAGTAGCTAAGGGGCAAAAAGCTAGGGCTTTCCTGATAGCTCAACTGATAAAGAATCCTCCTGCAATTCAGGAGCGCCTGGTTCAATTCCTGGGTTGGGAAGATCTGCTGGAGAAGATATAAGCTACCCACTCCAGTCTTCTTGGGCTTCCCTTGTGGTTCAGCTGGTAAAGAATCTGCCTGCAATGCAGGAGACCTGGGTTTGAACCCTGGGTTGGGAAGATGCCCTGGAGAAGGGAAAGGCTACCCACTCCAGTATTCTGGCCTGGAGAATTCCATGGACTGTACAGTCCCTGGGGTCACAAAGAGTCAGACACTACTAAGTGACTTTCACTTTCAGGGGAAAAAAAAGACACAAAAGGGAACAAAGAAGAAAAGAACACCAGTGAATTTACATCAGGAAATAATGCATGCAAGACAACAATGGATTAGCATCTTCAAGTATGAAGAGAAAAAACTGTTTACATAAAATTTCATGGTTAACAAAAATACCCTTTGTGAATGAAGGCAGTATGAAGAAATGAGAATTTAATACACTGCAGTCTGGAACATATAATAGTGTCAACAAGACAGTGTACCCTTTCCTCAAAAGGTTAAACGAAGTTACCATACGCCCCACAATTCCACCCCAGACAGAACTGAAACTCCCCAAAGAAACTTGTACATGAATGTTCACAGCAGCAGTATTCACAACAGCCCCAAAGAAGAAACAATCCAAATGCCAATGAAAAAAAAAATATGGTAAAAATGGCATAACCATACAATGGAAGATTATTTGACAATAAAAGGAAATGAAATATGGATATACACAGTAATCTGGATGAACTCTGAAAACTATATGCTAGGTAAGAGAAGTCAGATACAAAGGACCACATATTGTAGGATACCATGAATACGAAATGTTCAACACGGGCAAATCTACAGAGATAGAAAGTGAAGCAGTGGTTACCAGAAGTGGGGAGCGGGCAAGTCTGAAGAGAAATGAGGTGTGATTGCTAGGAGTCCAGGGCTGCTTTTGGATCTAGTAAAAGCCATGGAGAACTATACACTTTAAATTTGTGAATTGTGTGATGTATGAATTGTATCTCCATGCAGCCTTTATTTCAAAAAAGGAAAAATAATTCTTTTTTAAATTAAGGTGAAATAAAGGTATCTCCGCAGACAAACATAAAGCTATTATCTTGTTTTCAAATGAGAGCTGAGAGAATTGGCCAGTGGTGGACCTGCCCTACAAGAAATGATAAAGAAGTTCTTTAGGCTGAAGGAAAATGATTCCAGATGAAAACTCAATTTACACCAAGGAATGAAGTGCTGGTGATGATAACTATGTGGATGCAAGTCGCTCAGTCGTGTCTGACTCTTTTCGACCCCAGGGACTATACAGTCCATGGAATTCTCTAGGCCAGAATACCAGAGTGGGTAGCCTTTCCCTTCTCCAGGGCATCTTCCCAACCCAGGGATCAAACCCAGGTCTCCCTTATTACAGGCAGATTCATTTAGCTGAGCCACAAGGGAAATCCAACTATGTAGATAAAAGACTCCTAATCTCTCATTTTCTCATGTTTTTAGCATACAAATGACTCCTTAAACAAGGCAAAGTAAGTAAAAATGCACTATTGAGTTTATAGCATATATATACATATAGTGGTAAAACACAAGAGAATAATACCAAAAGGACAGGAAGGGAGAAAGAGAAGTAGAGTTGACCCTTTAACAACATTGGTTTGAATTGCATGGGTCTACTTACACATGGATTTTTCAAGATTAAATATTACAGTTCTACATGGTTGGATGAATTCACGATGCAGAGGAACCACCAACACAGAGGGCCGACTATCAGTTATACAAAGATTTTCAATCACGCAGAGGGCAAGTGTCCCTAACCCCACACTGTTCAAGATTCAACTGTATACCATTGTAAAGTTCTTACCTCACATGGGAAAAGATTAACACTATGTAAAACTGACAGGGAATATGCTGAAGATGTATAATGAAAACCCCAAATCATGATGAGGAATATAAAATGCATGGTGGTGTCTTCCTTCTTTTATTGTGAAGGGGCACTCATGTTTCTAAAATCTTCAAGAAGAAAATAAAAAAAGGAATAAATTCAGTGTTTCCCTAGGCTATTCAGAGGGAATATTGGCAGGAAAATGTTTTGGGGGGAGTAAAAATTAAGACGGCTGTTTCTTCTCAGAAGAAAAAATACAGATGTTCTGAAGCAGACTTGTAAGTACCCAAAGTTTTCAAAGTCTATACTGCAGAAACTCTCCTCAAAAGGTTGCATGTTTCATTCATTTCAACTAATTTGCAAGTGAAGAAGATGCAGTACTTTAAGTTTCTAAAGTACTTCTGTAGGGTTCTAACATTCTTAATAGTTTTTTGATTTATGAATCAAGTCCCAATTTCCTACAGCCTGGATATATTGCCTTTCAGGATCTGGTCTTCTGAAACGGTTTCTATTTTGTTTTGTAGGACAATTCTCTGCTCCTCCTCAAATGAGGTTACTGAGTTCTAAACCAAGGTTGCCTCCCATTTCCAAGTCCACATTAGTATCTTACAAGAAGTGACCTACTCCATTCATCTCTTCCTTCTGAAATGCATGTCATCCTGTTAGTAGCAGCTCAGATGCTAGGGCCTTCAGGAAGTCTTTCTTAAACCCTTGCCCAACCTCAAACTCCTTCATCACCTCCAGACCACAAGGAATGTGCCTCCCATCACCTTCACCATCCAGTTATCAGATGTGCATCTTTTCATCCTGTCACCAATATGCAGTCATCTACTCTCATGCTGGTTAGGCACTCGAGCACTTGTTGCTGTGATAGGTAACTAAGCAAGGGAAAGAAAAATACAGAAGCAAGAGAGGATAGGATGACCCAGAGAAAGAAAATTGGAAATTTTCAGTTGGGAGTTGGCTTACCCTGCATCCTTCTGATATGGTGTGATGTGTGTGTTTCTCTAAGTCATCCCAAGTCATTCCCTGTCCTTGGAACAGGTGGGTTGAAGTACCTGGATCTGACTGTTCCTATAAATCCACGAGTCCTGTCTCCCTGCCCGCCCTGCCCCATGCCTTACCTCCACCTCCCACAGGGCTTTTGAACTGGTGGCGGACGTGGCAGACTGCCGGCCGGTGGTTCTCAGAAAGACATGCTGCTTCTTCCTGTGCTCGTCACAGGTGAGAAACTTCTCCTGCTCAGCATGGAACAGCCTCACCACGTCACCCTGAAAGACGACACACAGAGGAGGTTAAGGACAGTACATTTGAAGAGAGAAGTGAAGACGAGCCAAGAGCTGCCCAGCCAGTCACGAATCCATCTTACCCCCTTTAATATGTCATCTTTGTTGTCACTCCATTTCATGAAAAGGACTATTTTCCAGCTTGTATTGCAGTTGACGGAATTGACCTAGAAAGAAAATTAGAGTTATTTTTTCACATATCCCTCAACAACTGTATCTTCCTGCCCCAAAGGGCCTCATCTCTGTCCAAGAAACAAGATTGTCCTTCAGTCCTCCAAGCCTAAAGACTGGCATCATTAAGACCATAGAACTTGCACATTCAATTGACCTGTTAGAAGTCTCTGGTAATAAATGGATAATTTCTACCAATCACTATGTATATTCCAGCTGTGGCTAAGGGAACTAAGTTTCTCACGCTTCCAGAATGACATCTTCTTTGTTTGCAGACACTGTTTGTACACTAAAGACACTCTATGCACCGAGTCAACATCCACTAATATATTCAATCCTTAGCAACACCCTAAAAGGGCTTCCCTGGTGGCTCAGTGGTAAAGAATCCGCCTTCTAGTGCAGGCAATGCAGGGTGGATCCATGGGTCAGGAAGATCTCCTGGAGGAGGGCATGGCAATTCACTCCAGTACTCTTGCCGGGGAGATCCCACAGATGAAGATCCAGTGGACTATAGTCCAGGGGGTCACAAAAGAGTCGGACAAGACTTAGTGGGTAAACAATCACCACCACCACCCTGAAAAATAGCAATGACCATCACGTCCATTTCAGAGGTAGGAAAACTGATGCCCAGGAAGGCTGAGTAATGAATCTACAGTCACAGAGGTAGAGAAGGACAGATCCAGGATCTGAATCCAAAATATCTGACTCCAGACCTTGTGTCCTCCATCATTAAGAAAATATTCATGTCACAATCAAGCTACGGTCCTTGTGTCCTGTAATTGCCAATTACCTTAAGTAGATGTACTGCCAAAAGCAAGATGTCTCTCTTGCAGGGGTGTTCGTAGCTGCCAGTGTAGGGGAATTAGTGAAAGGCTCTCTCTTTAGAAGACCAATTAGAAAAGGGTGCTCTTCTGGCCAAAACGAATAGGTACAAGGGAGCCTCCTCTGGTTTAAGAAATTAGAAAAATGGTGTCCCAGTGATACAAAGCTTAGCAAACTGAGTCCTGAAGTGACTATCAGCTCCCAGTGACTGAGCTGGCTTGCACAGCCTCTTGGGACAAGTCTGGCTTTCAGTCTTGGTTTCCTCACCTGCAAAATGGGTACACTGTCCTGAGTCAGGGCTCAAGTCACTGTCAGCACACCCATGCTCCTCTGGTCCCAGGAAGGCTGAGGGCTCCCAGAGCACACGCTACTCACAAGTAGTAACTGGATTTCTCTTACCTCATTGCAGCCTGGGTTATCCACCAGCTGATGGCTGCTAGCATGTAAGGGCTGGCCGGCATTCACGGGGTTCAGGACAACCTTGTCTCCTATGACCACCTGAAATGGAAAGGACCCGTAGAGCGTTTCACAAAAAGCATGTCAGAGTTGTGGAGTGAGCAGGGGCTAGTCCTGGGAGAAACCGTAAGTGTCTGCATAGCAGAAGGCCCAGCTTCTAGCAGGTAGAATGATTTGGCATAAAGGCACAGTTTTAAAAGCCTGACCCTGACCAGGAGCGGGTGATGTTTACAAGACTAAAGGTAAATTTTTGCCCACAATTGTCATTGATTATCACAGATGCTTTCAAAGTTAGTCTAAGCAGGAAGAAAAAAGTCCTACCTCTGTTAGATTCAGTTAAGGCACTTGCATAAATAAGCTCTAACTAAGTTTTAGGGGTAGAAGCAGAATATTTGCTGAAGTAAGTCTTTACCTTTGAGAGAATAAAGCTATACATTTATAAAGCAATGACTTTTAGACTTTTTTGAAAAGTCATATTAAGAAATATGTTTTCTATTATGACCTGGTCATACATACTTATGTAGATATATATGTATATGCATGTGTGTATACATACATATATGCATGTATGCACAGATATACGTATCTATTTATCTAAGACAAAAGTTACCCACACCAAACAATCTTATCCCCATTATGTTCAACATGGCTTGATACTATCTATTCTATTCCACTTTCTAAAGGACACGCTAGAAAGGAAGTTCAGAACAAAGCACCCTTCCTTATCTTTCATTGTGGAACCGGAAGGAGAAAGAATGGGAAGGACGGTTTCCTAAGATGTAAAACCCATCTCTTCTCAGTTTGATACATTTGGGGAAGACACACTACCAAGTTGTCTCTACCTCCAAATCAATATAATTATGCTAAATACATTAAAAAAAAATCCAAACCTTTAGCTGAAATGTAAGCTTTTCTGGACTAGTTCTTTTACATTCAGTTGATGATCACTACTGTATACCAAATGCCTGGGGTGGGGGTGGGTGGCGTGTCCTGGCACTAGATGCTTCAGGTATATTGTATATACTTTAATACACATACATATAAAGTAAAACATTTTGAAACTACTCAGACTTTGTATACTTAAGTTTTAAAAAAAATGGCAAAACCCAGTTTCAGGTGGAGGCTAGTTGAGCATTTTGGTAAGATTTCACACAGTTTAAACACTTATTTCTTTTGGTCGAAACAACTATTTCAGAATCTTAACAAGGTTAGAAATATTGCTAATAGCATTTATACATAGTGATAGGTAAATATACGACCACATAAGCGCACGGTAAGGTAGACAGTAAGTATCAGAACGGTTCTAAGTGGCCCTGGAAAGGATTTCTGGGGCTTTATAACTTAATGACCTCCCTTACCCAGAAGAGGGGCAGCTCAAAACCAACCACAGTCACTGAAATGAAATGAAGAACCCGCAGAGTTACTGACAAAGAGCAACTGAGGCTAATCCTAAAATCCACTCCCCTTCTCTGACCAATCTACTTCTTTTCCATCCTCTGTTCTAACTTTATTTCCTAAATAGCAAAGCATTTCTATTCCACCACTGCTCTAGAAGAAGGGGATAGTCCCCAGGACGGTAATACAGGACACCAGCTTTTGTGGTCAAGTTATCGAGGTAATGGGCTGCTCGTGTGAATTTTTTCAGAAGCCCAGTAGGAAAAATAGAGCTACTGCATGTAGGTCACACTTCACTCCAAATTTCCCTGTTTCCCAAACACTGGTTTCCATAGTGAGTCCCTTCTCCTCCTACAGGATAAGTCTCTGGCTCCAACGTTACATTTCTCCCAGTTGACTCAAGCATGCAGTTATGGTCGGAGGCCTGGCACAGAGCACTCCCGGGGCTGGGAACGTGCACTTACGCTGTCTCCGATGGATCGCAGCTTGTAGAATGGCTGAATGTAAAACCAGGACCCTTCGTTTCCGGCCTCATCCAATGTCACTCTCATGGCATTCTTCTCCAGCAGGGCCGGAAGCCTCTTATTCACAGTTAGGTATTTATTACTTTTCAGATGCAGTAGCTGAAAACCACCAGGAGAATAAGGTGCCTGTCAGCATGTCTCTGAATCTTTACCATTTCTCTCTCAGCCATATAAAATATGTATCAAACACTCCTCCCACCACTGAGCTGCCTGTGAAGTTAGAGAACCACAGAAGTGCCTAGGGCAAGGGGATGACTAGAAAAAGAGGAAGAGCGAAGGGAGTAGAAGGAAGAGGAGAAGAAAATTATTTTCCTCCCAAAACAGCGTGGGACGAGATGGATGTCACTCAGGTAAGGATGCTGTCTGATAGAATAGCATTCTTGCCATTGGTTAGCAGGAAGGGGTCTAACCCCACGTAAAGGGTCTAAAGAACTGCAGTCTGAATATGCCCTGACACAAAGGTGGAGCTAAGGAAGGGCACTTCTGAACAAGAGACACCGTTCAGTTTAATAGAGGACCCCATTAGGGGGATCGTCAATTCATTTGAAAAAACATGACTGTTACAGATTTCCACCTTGAATTTCTAAGCACTCTATTCTTAATTACTTGGCAAGTGGGTACATGAAAGGGATGGAAAGACTGAAGATCTAGATGGGAAATGTCCCATAGTAAGTCTAGACCAGGAAGAGTTGACCAAAGCTTCCCAATTCAACAGGCTGTAAGAGAAGATGAAAGGGAATATGAAAGCTTGTCCAGTCTCTGGAGACATGGTAAGACTAGCAGGAGATACCACTGCAAAGTGCCAATATCCCTCTTTCCAGGTTCACAGATAGTTTCTAGAACACTCCCAGGAGGTTTACAAACACTGCCAGAGTTACTGGAAGTAGAGGAGTAACTTGTCTGATCCATGAGCCTCCGACACCCCCTAGCCATGATACACAAGGGGAAATGAATACATTCCCAAGCCTTCGTTCTTACTCTGATGAGTAGCCCTGATCCTCCATGCACCTGCTGAGGTGTTGGATTTGGTTGGTTTGTAACCAGATATTACCTATTGGTGGATGTCAAGACCTAGGCTTGGGGAAACAAGAAACATTAGGTAATATGTGCTCAGAGGATACTCTGTGACAGGTACCTGTCAATCATTATAGGCAGTAGACACCATTATTATTACCATTTGCTAGTAAGACACCTGAGGCATGGCAAGAATTCTTGCCCTAAATCTCAGAGGATAAAAAGCGGGAAGGAATTCCTCTGTCAGTTGTAAATTTAATATTAGCATTAGTAAAGAGAGGGAAAGTAGGAGTTTGGGGTTAACACAGACACACTACAATATATAAAATAAATAAACAACAAAGACCTACTGTACAGTACAGGAAACTATATTCAATATCTTGTAATTACCTATAATGGGAAAGAGTCTGAAAAAGAATGGATATATATATACATGTATGTGTATAACTGAAGCACTTTGCTATATACCTGAAACACAACATCAAAAATTAACTATAATTTTTTAATGGTTTTTTAAAAGCCATATTTGGCACTGGACTTCCTCACAGACTGTTTTCTGCAAGGACAGACCCAGGTGGACCTTTTTTTTCCCAGCAAAACCTGTGGTAGCTATTTCTTAAATTGTGTCTAATCCTTTCAAATTTAAAGGTACCAGAGATAAACAAGTAAACCTCATGACCCATTAGGTAAGACTTGAGACTCATCAAAGAGTCTACCTGAAGATACAGAATTGCTCTTATTACTTCTGGTGACCAGTCCTTGAATCAGTTTTTTCCAAATATGAGGAACTTTCAAGGAATGCAAGTTAGGCAAGACCTCAACAGTCAGGCTCCTCTTTTAGATAGGAGCTTCCCATCTAAAAAATGTGGACAGCCTCAATTAACAGCTTCCAAGGAGAGAAGTGGACTCTCACACTGAAAAAGAACCAACTGAAAAACCCAAGAGCCCAGCCCAATCAGAAGAAACGCCAGATCTTTTCCAATAAACTGGCTGTCTCCATGGAGTTCTTTGGGTCCCAAGGGTTTGGTGCGCTTGCTTTTCATTTCACCCTTTGTAAGGCTCCAGCTCCGTGACAGAAGCGTGGTTTTGACCTACCTGGATCACGTTGCCATACTGGATCACGGTGCCCAGCAATTTCCTGTTTTCGGTCTCATTTTGCTTCTTTTCCAAGTCTGCAGCATGCTGTTTACGGAGGAGGAAGAGTGGTCACAAAGAGGCAACAATGGGTTTCATTTCTCTGCTGTGATGCAGAACCAACATAGCCAGTTCATACAGGAACCACAGAAATAAGTAAATATTAATACCTAAGTACACCCAGAGGCTAAGTGCAATGAACAAGGGGTTTAACAATCCAACCCATTATGCCTTGGCTTGTTGGCCTTTTTGACTTTTCAAAAATGTGTTCTTTCTTTTAAGGACTTCATAGATAATCTGCTTAGGGTAAGACTAAGTCAAAAGTTTATATATTTTTAAAGAAAACAGGGTAAGGTTAGAAGGGAAATTGCATAGCCCTTTTATGATATGTAAAGCTTGTCTTTATAGCTCTGGAGTAAAATAAAACAGGGTTTAAATACTGGTTTTCTGACCTGGATGTGTTATTTAATATCTGTGAGCCTCAGTTACCTCTTCTGTAAAATGAAAATAAAAACAGCACTCTCATCTCATAGGAATCACTTAGCACAGTATCTCATCACAGAAGGATTCATGGAGTGTTAATTTTTATTGTTATATACCAATTATAATTTATGTAATTTTCATGGTAGTTCCCTGAGGAGAAGATGATTATTCTAATTTAATAAGAAGGAAACAGACTCAGAGAGATGAAAAAGTTTGGTTGACAATGCACAGTTAGTTGAATGATGGCTACAAAAGGAGTTTATATTGTTTTCTCTACTACCATGTATATTTGAAATTTTGCTTAATACTGTCATTAAAAAAAAATTACACAGCTATTAAGTAAGAGACAATCTCACACCCACATTTGGGTAAACTCCAGATTGATACAGTCACAAATGATGCTGGAGATATTACTAGCCCCAACCCTGGCAGCCTAGGGAACATGATAAGAATAGAGGGTTTCCAAAACAGTCGGCCAAGGCCACCAACCCTCACAGTCATTCTTTCTTCATTTCCCTGTAGAACTCAGTAAGGACTGTTAACATGTTATAACCAAGCTCAAGGGGAGCTAGTTTCATCCTAGGCAATTAAACTGCTGTTACAACCCGACTCCCAAGCCCAGAATAAGTAAAACCAAAGTAAAATAACAGGGATTTCTTCTAATCTGATGGGTGATAAATGCATGATGATGACCAGCAGTATCCTTCAGAACCGCTTCCAATGTTCTCTTCCTAGAGTCTCCTCCTGGCCTTGAGACAAGATGCTAGCAGATACCACGGGGTAATGGGCTTCCTTCCCAGGTTCCCATTCCCAGAGGACCCTTCAAGCCTGCTCTTGGTTCCACCTAAGACCAACTTTACCATCTTGGCCAAGTTATTTAATCTCACCGAGCCTCACTCAGCAGTCTCATCCACAAAATGAGGACAAAATAAGCCTTCCCCCGCACCCCCCCTCTCTCTCATCATGGAGATGAGAGAAAATGCATACTAGACACCAAACAGGCATTCAATACATTTTAAGCATGATTGTTATGCACAAGTTTCTGCAACTAAGTAATGTCCTAATGATGTAAATTTTGAAAAGTGGGAAGTTGGCTGGATGAAGAATCTTCCCATTTCCATTAAGCTCAGCATCTACTCCGCCTCTACCGGGAAGATAGGTATTTTTAGGAAGGCATATATTTTGAGAAAAATAAGCTGCAGGCAGCAATCCTTAACCAGAAAGAAGCTACATTACAAGAAGGTAAGGGTCTGCCTATGTTCGTATAGATGACTACAACTTTACCCTATGTATCTCAACCCTTTAAAACAATGGTCTATTCAGAGGCTCCCTCTTGCTCTTTTGGAATTAGTTACCAGTCTGCTGTTCTCAGGTACACAAAGATAATATTCACTGGTTTCAAGACACATTCAGAAACAATAGCAGTGCAGACACCATAGCCATCCTTGGCATGCAACTGCCCTGGGCACGGTCCTACCCCATTCTCTCTTCCTCTCCACAAACACCTTCCCTTCACTTCCTCCCACCTCCCTTCTCCCTGTTTTCATGCTTGAGCTGTACCCTCTCCAGAGAGCTCTACAGTAACCACAGGTAGTTTCCAAAGAAAAAAACACCACTGGACTGAATCTACTTAGAGGGCAGGTTTATACTTTGGAGAAAGCCATTTATTCTTTCTGCCAAGCAGTTCTCAGCTAATAAGGACAGGAAATTGGAGAAAGAAAAAAAACATATCAAAGGTGGAAAAATCAATGAATTAAGAAAAATAAAACAACATTTTCCCAACAGGCTTTTTTTTTTTTTTTTCCTTTCTGCTCAACATGTCACACTGAAAGGATTCACCTTTAGAGGATCTTAAAGTAGTGTTTCTTGGACTTAAATAATGTAAGGGCTCCTGGTTAAGAGGGAATATTCTCATGGATATTCCTCTGACTCTCAAGGATTTCCAGTGGCTTCAATCTAAGAAATATTAATCTAAAATATTAAGTTCCTGCCTATGCTCAGACTAAGAATAAAAGTGGTAATCCAATGGTTACCGGCATATCTAAAAGAAAATGTCAGATTAGTCACCAAGAAGGCCCAGATTTCATATTTAAGACTAATTAAACACCAGTAGCTCTAAAGATTAAAGGGTATTTCCCTAAAAACATATAAAAGGTAAAATCAGAAGTGAAAATATACAACTGGAAAATAAACATCTAAGAATATCAAATATCATATCTGAAACTCTATTAAAAGACTTAATGATGACCACCAAGCCCACACATAACTACTAAGTAAACATTCCATGAATTAAGTTTATGAACCATTCTAAGAATTCAGTTTTGCTATAAGGGCTCTTTGTTTAAGGAGAAAACTCTCCCATTCATGTCCTCTTTTACTAAGCGCATAAACACTGTATATGTGTTCATTTGAGTTCACAAGTCAGTCTTTAAGTACCTCCCTCCACGAAATAAATTAGTTCCCTTTCCTCAGTTTTACGGATATAACTGACATATAATTTGGCTTTCAGAAAAAAACATCCATCACGATTTTTAGTTCAACAGGTAAAGCAAAAGATTGATAAAAAGGAAGTCAGGTACAACCTATACCCAGGCCCACTGATCAAGTGTATTCTAAAGATGAGTCCACACTTTAAGACAGTAGATTTGTACCACCCTTCTGAAGAATAATCTGGCAATATTCACCAAAAAGTTGGTCAATGGGCATAACTTTGACTTAGCCATCCTATTTCCAGGAATTTCTTCTAAGAAGTAAGAGGCCACATGAGGCCATAACCACTTTTTTCCCCCCAGAATGGAAAACAATTGTCAGGATCCTAAGTATTTCTGAACTCCATAGGGATTAGCTCTCTAAAATTACAGTCCTGCTATACCATGGAGTTATCAAGTAGCCATGAAAAATACAGAGCTATTTATTTATTCATGGCATAGTAAGTGGGGAAACAAGCAAGTGAAAGAAAGAGAAGTGAGACAGCATGCCCCCATTAATACTTTAAGATACAGAGACACAGGAGTAATAGGGGGTTGAAGCCTGGGACACACACCAAATGTAAAACCAAGATTATCTTTGAGGGGTAAGATTTAGAGAGTGTACCATTTTTTTTCCCCTTTTCTTACTCATGTGTTTTTGGAATTCACTTCTTACAATACTCACATGTCATTTTTGCAGAAGTATCTTCATCCTATCTCCATGGCAAGAAGCCTGGGTTTTTAGAAAGCTTTACGCACAAAACAGAAATAGAGACACAGATGCAGAGAACAAACGGATGGACACCGAGGGTGGGGAGGCGCAGCGGGATGAACTGGGAGGAGAGTGGGACTGACATATATGCGCTACGAAGTATAAAACAGATAACTAATGAGAAGCTGTGTACAGCAGGGATCTCCACTCAGTGCTCTGTGGTGATCTGAATGGGGACGACATCCAAAAAAGAGGGGATATATGAAAATATATAGCTGATTCATTTTGCTCTACAGGAGACACCATCATAACATCGCAAAGCAACTATACTCCAATAAAAATTAATTTAAAAATAAAAGTAAATAAAAAGCCACCTTAAATGTGTTACCCTTTCAATATTTAAGAATCTCAATAAAACAAGTACCTATTGCTCTTTTCCTTGCACAATGACTTCAGGACAGTTCCGAATTTCTAAGGAAGAAATGGCACTCTATGCTATGCTCTCTACCACCATTATTCAAAACAGACATTACCGTGTTTCCCTAAGCAACATCAAGGTCAATCCCATCACAGTCACCTGTTATTTTATTTCAGAAATAGAAAAACCATGATTACATTACCACAGAGAGGTCACTGGAGCAGTGGGGAGAAGGGTATTTAAGGTCAAAAAACTCTGAATTACATAACATGATATTGAATTAAGCCTTCTGAAAATAAGCAATGCAAGACCCAGGCTTCAGATGACAATAAAGACCCATCACTCCTCTGGTTCTTTCCAGCTTAAAGTAACAGATCATTTCTCAGAACCAAAACAATGTAGGTGCTATTTCAAGGTAACAGACAAAAACGCTGTCAGGAAATGTAGTCAAGGCCCGAAGAACAAATGACATGATTTGCGAAGGGTGGGGGAACCTCATTCTGCCAAGAGTCTTGGGAAATCATGACCAGGGGGGTTAGCATCCAGTCCTCTCTGAAAGAACAGACACACACAGCCACCAGCCACTAGATGTCATTGTCCTTCAGAGAGCTGGTGGCGTGCTGCATAGCCTAGGCAAAAGGAAGTCAAAGTGGTCTAGACAACTAATTCCTTAAATGGCATTAATTTAAAATAATCTGACCTTTGATTGGGGTGCTCCACAGTAGTTGACAAAAATAAAAATGAAAACCCCCTGGAGACCAGCCATCCACCCCCAAAGGCAAGTGGCTTCCCAAAATACAGCATTTTAATGACGACACTAGAACATGTGAATGACTTTCAGACACAAGGGGGCAAAAAATATCCAACTAAGCAAGGAAAGTAGGAACTGCACAGAGTAACTAAGACCCAAAAGTCACGTCAGTAATCCTAAATCAGAGGACAGCGCTGGTTTCCTTTTAAAATCTATTTAAAGCAAGAACAGCATGAAAGAGAACATTTGTTGTTTGTTTTAGTAAGGAGTTCAAAGTTCTCGGTCACCTTTAGGATTGCAGTTTTCAACTGTGTGGTTTTTTTCAGGGTTCATTTGTGGGAAGAAGCATGAAAAGGAATTGCTGATGAAACAACACGTGTATCACAGGCTGCGAATGGGTGGCCAAGAACATCACCCTGCCCGAGCCATTCTGGTGTTGGTGTTGAATGTGTGTTTTAAACTTTAATGGAATTAGCTGCCAACATTTTTTAAAAATTGAGAGAGAACACATCAAAGCATGGGTCCTTAGTTTCTCTTGATATGTGACGGCAGCTCTAGGCCCACCTTCCCATGCAGCAGCAGCTGGGAGGTGGAGGTGTGCCCAGACCTGCATACAGGCACGAGCCACTGAGCGAGCTGGCCCACCAAGACCCCTTTGTTCCAACTGGTTTCCTGCTTGGCCACGAGGAACCTCAACTTACAACCCTTGCTGTAAATAGTGCAGGAGAAGAAACAGTTTGAGATGTACTGAGGAGATCTCAGGCTTCTCTGATGGCTCAGCGGTAAAGAATCTGCCTGCCAACGCAGGAGACGCAGGTTCTATCCCCGGGTTGGGAAGATCCCCTGGAGAACGAAATGGCTATCCAATTCCACAGAGAGATGAGCCTGGCATGCTGCAGTCCATGGGGTCACAAAGAGTCGGATGCAACTTAGCAACTAAACAACAACAGCAAGAACTCACTGAACATAATCATTGTTATTAGAGAAAAGGAGAGCCAGGACAGTTAAAGTCATGCACTGTCTCCACCACGAAAATCCCACAGGCGTGCGTGCTAAATAGCTCTCCTGAGAGATATACAGAATTGGGCAACCCTTCCTACCCATTCAACATGATTCCCATGCTCCCAGGACAAATTATGGGGGCACCCTGGATCATCACAAAGATTAGAGGAGGAGGGGATCGCTACTGGTACTCTGGACAAGAGCCAGGGATGCCGCGTGCCAGAAATGCATAGCGCAGTTTCGTTCAAGGAAGCAGCATCATTCCTCCCACACAATTTGGTATTCCAGTGGATAGTCACAGGAGTTAAAAAAGCTGATTTTTTGTAAGGTCTTTTTATTTATTTACTTATTTTTTAAAGTTTTTAGCTGCTCAATATGGCAAGTGGGGGGTCTTAGTTCCCTGACCAGGGATCAAACGTGCACCCCACCACATTAGAAGGCAGAGTCTTAACCATTGGGCAACCAGGGAAGTCCCGGCTATCTGCCATTTCTGAGCCAAGTTCCTAACTCCACTTTACACATTCACACAAAGCACGGTTTTGCATGGTTTAATTAAAGTTATTATTAACAATTTTCAAAAAATGGGAGTGTTCTTTAATAAAGAGAAGAGTGTGCTATGCATTCTTCGTAACATTATGAAGAACTGCTAACCATTTTGAAAAATCACATTATGGAAAACATGCTTTTTGGGCCACCGGTACTAGAGACCTACATCAGCCACAGTCTTTGGCTGCCTTATTCACGGGGTTTATACAGACAGGTACAAGCATTTATTTTCTTATGTCCTCTAGAATGATTGTGCCTGAGCAGGAACTTAATAAAATACCTTTCATTTTACCTTCACAATTCATTTTCAAACTTTGGTATCTTGGGAGGCTATATTACTTATAAATTTTATTTCCTGTTCATACAGTTACATATTAATAATATCTGCTATTCAGAGAGAGAAATGGGTCTGCTGAGGCTGAGAATATCTGCCTTAAAACTGTTAAAATAATGATGCAGTGCTGGAAGCCTCCCAAGTGATCTCGGTCTTCTGCTTTTTTTCCTTCTCCTACCGTCTCAGTGCCAAAGATGCCTCATTGTGAGGCTTACTTGTCACCTCTTCTTCCTCTAGGAAGTTCTCCCTGACTACCATATCACTCACCCTTATTCACATGAGAGGATTTGGGAGCTCCTTCTGCATGCTCAATCACTTCAGTCATTTCTGACTCTTTGCAACCCTATGGACTGTGGAGCTTCCAGACTCCTCTGTCCATGGGATTCTCCAGGCAAGAATACTGGAGTGGGTTGCCACGCCCTCCTCCAGGGGATCTTCCCAAACCAGGGATCGAACCTGCGTCTCCTGCATCACAGGTGGATTCTTTACCACTGAGCCATGAGTGAAGCTCTCTCTAGGTGCTCACAAAGCTTTGGTGGTTTGCCCTATATTAGTATTAGCCACAGCTGTGTCACTACCTCTATTTCTTAGTCAGCTATTAAGCTCCCAGAAGGTAAGACACTGCCAGAGCTTTACCACCGTCACTGAGCAGTGTCATTTTGATCCATTCATGAAATATTTCATGAGCACTTACTATGCGCCAAACGCTATTACACGGCACTGGGGATACAGTGGGAGACCAGGCAGACACTGCTCCTCCTCTTGTGGGGCTGACATTCAACTGAGTGACAGATGATAATTAAGGGGACTATTAAACATAATTGCAGACTGTGATCAGTGCCGAGAAAGATATAAACAGGGTGCACGAAGCAGGGAAGCAAGTAAGACAAGGGTTAGATGAGGAGGTGGAGAGAGACTCCGAGAGACGAAGGAGGCAGAGATCTTAGCAGAGGCAAAGTCAGGAGAAGGACGTTCTCAACAGGATAAGCTGTGAGTGCTAATGTCCTGAGACTGTAAGAGTCTGTTGTGCTTCAAAACAAATGCAACGGAAGGAAAGAGAGCGAGTCTGGCCAGAGTATAGTGAGGACAGTTCAGATGCCTCAGAGGGCACAGCAGCCACAAGGTCTGCACTTCACTTTAAAGCCAGTGTGTGCGTGTGTGTCCTCACACGAGAGGCTCAGCTCAGGGAGATCAGGGACCCGGCCTTCTCATCATGCCCAGAGCCCTCAGCCCCATCTAACACACCATATGCTGAGTAAAGGAGTCCCTTCCGTGAGTCCCACCTCACCCAGTGCAGCTGGCCGTGACTTTGCCACTTACTGGTCGCAAACCGGGCAGGCATGAGCCCCACGTGCTCACAGATACTGTACGTCCTTGACTATCATCGCCCGAGAAAGATTTTTAAAAATCCAGTTAGCAAATATTTGAGTGCCCCACATGTTGCAGACAAGAGGGAGAGGGATACAGTGAACCGGACACAAATTTCTGTCCTTGTGTAGTTTATATCCTAGTCGGTGTAGACAGCTAATAAATAAATTGGAAAGATCATGGGAAGTGACAAGCAGAAAAATAAAGCAGAATAGGGGGATGTGGAATGGACTGAAATTTCAATAATATCACATTGGATATATGTCATATCTTTCTTCTCCACACTGCAAAGAAGTTCCACAAAGATAAGCCTCACAGAAGAATTAGGTCATCTAGACACTAGAAGAATCATGTCATCATTTGACAGGAGGAGAAACAGGCTCAGAGAGGCTCAAAAATTTGCTTATGGTCACACAGCACAGTGGATGTGTGAGCATCTCTTTGATATGCCAACCAATAGACAAGATAAATATGATGATAGTAGCTAAAATCTAGTGAGCACCTATCATGTGGCAGGCACTGTTGACAAGAACCTTTCATGGTTCATTTCATGTAATCCTCACAACAACCTCTTGATGTGGATATTATTATCATTCCCATTTTACAGATGAGGTAACAGAGGCACAAAACAGCCAAGTAACTCAGTCAAGACGACAAGCTGGTAAGGGGTGGAGCTAGCATTCAAATCTAGGCAGTTCGCTTGCTGAGCTTGTGCTCATGACCAGTACTCTACTTAAAGCCATTCTGAAAAGGAAATGGCTGAGAAAAAGAAAAAAGAAATGATCGAGAAAAGTAACTCTCAAGACATCTCAGGATGACCAAGACCCACCTTTCCTTAGGATCACAGAGGATCTCTTTTATCCCTTTATCAAAGAACATATGAAGTCAGTATCCAGAGCTGAAGGGCTGCAAAACTCCTTTTCCCAACCCATTCCACCCAGACACAAGCATATGGCAGCTCATGAGACCTCGCCACAGGCCCACCCCGGTACGTACATGCAATTTGTTGAGCAGCACTGCGTCGGTCGTGCTGTTGGCTCCTGGCTTAGCAGCTTTCCAGAACTGCTTCTGGGCAGAGTAGCGATTCATGGGACATAGTTTAAACAGGCAATCTAGAAGTGAAACAAATAAGCAAAAAATTGTCACTGAGGACGTATGTATATGCACTCAACCTATGGAAAAGACTTTCTCCTATTTCATTAAAGCATTATAAATTATATGTAAATACAAGTGACAAGTTACAAAGCCCTTTTACAAACCTCTCCTTTGATGGTTAATTCTCATCACCATCATGTGAGAACAGAGATGAGGAAAATGAAACTTTTAGAAAGTCAACTGTTTGTTGTCACACAGCCAGTAAGTAGCACAGCTGGGACTCAGAGTCCAAATCCAGGACTCTTGATGCTGCCCTAGAGTTATCTCTTTTCCCTTATAATGAACAAATTTAAAGGCAATATTCTCACTACATGCAACAACAGCTGCTGTTGTTCAGTCACTAAGTTGTGTCTGACTCTTTGCAACCCCATCAACTGCAGCAGGCCAGACTTCTCTGTCCTTCACTATCTCCCAGAGTTGCTCAAACTCATGTCCACTGAGTTGGTGATGCCATCCAACCATCTCATCCTCTGTCACCCACTTCTTCTCCTGCCCTCAATCTTTCCCAGCATCAGGGTCTTTTCCAGTAACTCAGCTCTTTGCATCATATGCAATAACAGCATATACAAGCATTTCTGGATATAAATCCAACTCTCATCAATTCAACAAAATTTTTAGAAAAATAGAAGTTTATTAGGAGGCACCTCCCTGGGCAATGGTTTCTTGAGTGTTGTTTTAATTCTCTGGGGACTAGGAAGAAACTAGACAAACTTGCACGCAGACATTCTATACCTTGTCCCTCTCTCAGTACACAGTGATATGCTTCCGCTTAGGGATGCCTGGGATTGTGACTTTTTACACTGTTTTATGTAGTAGAAGATGGAGCTAGAGGTAAAGAACCCAACTGCCAATGCAGGAGACATAAGAGTTACGGGTTCAATTCCTGAGTCAGGAAGATCCCCTGGAGAAGGAAATGGCAACCCACTCCAGTATTTTTGCCTGGACAATCCTATGAACAGAGGAGCCTGGTAGGGTACAGTCCATGGGGTCACAAAGAGTCAGACACAACTGAAGCAACTTAGCACATACAGTAGAACCAACTCACAAAATGGACTAGCGGCTTCAAAAGATGCCGGCAATGAAATAAAAACATCAAAGACACTAGCAGTGCAAACCCCACAAACAAGAAAAAGGAAAAATAATGATGATCTAAGGAGGTCTAAAAAAAAAGACACCCAGATACTAAAAGTTGTTTTAAAATACTTAACATTTTGCCTCTAATGATAAACTTTACTCAAGGCATTCATGTGCCTTAAGGTATATCTGATAACGCGCTAATCATGATTAAGAGGACACCACATTATTTTGTTTAATCGTAATCTCTTTCATTGTCTATTTTCCTGCTTGTTTTTATAAAGTATACATTAGTACAGTAACACATGTATATAACTTTTAAACATACATACATACACAAAGTTTAGGGATATTTTTGTGTAACATTTTTCACAGGGATATGCCATCAAAAAAGTTTTAAAATAACTTCTAAAAAACTAATATTAAAATTTATACTCACTTCCTAAAAATTCTATCATTTAATATAAAGGATTTTCAAATGGTATTTATAGAGTAAATAAATTTGGAATGAACACCCAGATCTGGAAGAACTGTGCTCAGAAAGTAGATCAGACCAAGCCTTTCAAGAAATTCAGTCTAACTGTACACTAATTCTTATCTGTCCACAGAAACATTTTCTGACAGGATAAGTAAGTACCTAGTTACTGTGTTAGCCAAACAACGATCTCAAAGTGAGAAATACTTATTTGCTCTCAAATACATAGACACTAAGTATCTGTGCTCAGTCATGTCCAACTCTTTGTGACCCCACGAACTGGAGCCAGCAGGCTCCTCTGTTCATGTGGAATTTCCCAGAGAAGAACACTGGAGTGGGTTCCTTTTCCAGTGGCTCTTCCTGGACCGAGGAACAAACCCACGTCTCTTGTGTCTCCTTCATTGGCAAGTGGATTCTTTACCACTAAGCCATCTGGGAAGCCCATAGACACTAAGACTTTCCTCTAATTCAGACCACCCTTTCTTCTAGTTGGAATCAATGAACTTTTACTAAGCACAGTACAAATACGTGACATCACTCAGAAAAAAACTGAAATCATGCAACTGTAGAAATAGAAGGTACTTTCCTATTTCTACAAATCTCCTTCTTCACTACATACTTCTACGTAGTCACAAGTAGCTATAAGGTAAATATAAAAGCCATCTTTATCAAGAATACAATTCATCTACATGTGAAAGACGCTATCCAGGTCTTTACAGAACAAAGGGCAGGCCAGGAAACTGGTTTAAAAGATAGCACTGCTCTCTCCATCTCCAATGAAAGTCACAGGTCATTGTTATTTACTCTATGAGTGGCAACTTCATAACATCACTGAATGACAGTTTTTCTACCAGTTTGAACTATGTGAACTCTCCACTTGCCCTGAGAACAATAACACACAACCATGAGACCCCTGGCCAGCATTAAACGTCTTATCTTTGACACAGGATAGAGGGTGGCATATGTGTACTGGGCCATGGCGACTTCCTTGATAAGCGTATGACATCATACAAAAACATTCAAAACATTTAAGTCACCAGCATTCATATTTGATATATGATTTACTTTATGGGTCAATTGAGGTTAATAATTTCAATTTTCATCAGTAAGAAGATACTGAGAAAATTGTCTGTTTATTTCCTCTTAAACAATTCATATGATGATAGCTAAACGGTATGCATTACCACCCTCTCAATAATTTAATTAAGTTGATTTGAGGATCAACCGGATCTATAATATCAGGGAATTAACATGCAATGGATAGCATCCTTTTACAACTGTTCATAGTACAGCCAAGTCAAGCACCCCACTTAACAAACCAATGGACTACCAACAGGCTCAAAATTTCAGATATTTCCCATTCACCTAAGATGGGAATGTGAACGGAAGCACTATCAATCCAATCAAAGTCTTTCTGTAACTTCCAAAGCAACTATTTTTCTTGGATAAAACAGAGCACTGTACTGGGTTAAGCATTTTTACAACTAACCATCTATGTAAATACAAGCGATGCTAACACACTAGTAACAGAACCAAATTAGCCTTGCTGATTTGGTCCTGCCTTCCCAGTTGCTTAGCAACTGATTCAAAGTGAAAATTAAATTAAGCAATTCAAATGGGATGTTAAAGTAACCTGAAATTCTGCACTTCAGGGGCTCTGTACTGCCCTTTGCTATTTGGACAGCACAACAGGACGAAATGAAAGTTCTGCTGGATCTTAATACTGTGCTAAGTATAGAAATGCATAAATACAGGAAATCCAGTGCAAGAGTTGTACCTATTTGGGGGAAGCAAGTATGCATGTGTGTCTATATATCTGCATGTACACACACACACACATACACACTCTGCAATTTGATTTCGCCCCAAAGAAATGTCACAAAGATCTCTTATGTGACAAGTGTTTTTGGTTTTTTTTTTTTCAGGTCTTTGAAGAATAAACTAAACTCAGCTTTCAAAAGATTACTTTGGAATATTCCTATGTTTTAGCAGATGCCACACACTGGGCCGGCAAAGGAGGAGTTAGCTGAATGGAAGGGCTGGGGTAAGTGTTAGAGGGCGCGTGGCCTGGAGAGGGGCCAGAGGTGGTCCTCCATGGCTTAGGGAGCATTCTAGAACTCAGCAGGAGGGAGAACACTCAACTGCTTAGCAGATGTGTTAACCGTGACCCGAAGACTGTGGTGCTCGGCTGGGGAAGACAGGAGTAAGGGGAGCACAGGGTGCTTGGAGCCCACCTTAATGTAAGCGGTCCCGGGGTGGGGTGAGAAGGCAAAGCAGCCAACCTCGGAGGGAACACACATCAGACTTAGTGAGAAAATAAAGTCTGCCGGAAGAACAGCTGAAACCCAGGTCCTCACTGTCCTCCACAACCTTGAACTCTAGAATGGAAGGTCCCTGACGGCAGACACTTGTATTTGTTCTGTAGGTGGGCCGCGGGGAGGCAGTGCCTGTCCTGCAAAAGCAGTGGGAAAGGAGCAAAGGACTTTAAGCAAAGAAGAACCTGATTTATGTTTCTATGGGAGCCTTCTTCCTGGTCATGGTGCCTACCATGAAGAGAGAGCTGGGAAGGGGTGGATTTAGAGGAGAAGGGGAGAAGTCAAGAATCTTCTTTTGGCTATGCTTGGTTTGACATGCATATGAGACAACCAAGCTGAAATGTTCAGAGGGCCGTCCGTCAACTGAAAATACAGGCCAGTCAGTAGTTTAAGGTGATGGGGGCAGAAGAGAAGGAAGGATGGGGTGCCAGAGAGAGGAGAGGAGAGTTGAGGAAATCAGTAAGACGAATACAATGCAGTGACCCACTCTGGCTCGGGAGATGTAACTAAACCTAGAGAATATGTTAACTGAGGCTTACAAAGTCTTGAACTTGATACGAAGTTAGTTTTCAGAGGACAGAATAAAGACATTCCCTCTCCTTTTCCCCTTCCCCCAACAAATCCCCAATACAATGAAAATTAAAAACAAAAAAATGCAAGTTCATCTTCTAAGAATCGTAAATACATCTTCCCAAGTTGGAATAAATGAACATAGAAAGAAGATGGATGGGTGGACTCAATCGATGGAGGGATCCTCTTTCCATCTTTGTTTATATATTCAATACCTTTTAATAATCTATAATGGAGAAGAATCTAAAAAAGAATATGTGTATGTGCGTATCTCTGAGTCACTTTGTCATATACGTGAAACTAACAAAACATTGTAAATCAACCATACTTCAATGACTTTTTAAAAAATCTAGTATGTCTTTAGCTCAATAGTGAACAACACTTACAGTCATAAAAAGCTAACACTAGATATAAATTTAGCCAGAAGATGTGATATAATTTTACCTGGAGGATGGAGGGTGCACAAGGAGATGTCAGAAGCCACCCTCATCTATAATAACAGGGCATGAACAGGTGATATTTAAAAGAGATTAATCTACAGACATGAAGAGACACACATCATCCAGAAATACAGTGGTAAATACCAAAAGAAAATGTCAACATGTTTTAAGTTGTTGCCTCTACAAAGTGGGAAGGCGTGAGGTGCCAGACATAGGAGTGTTATTTTTATTCTGCACTTTATCAATATTTGACTTTTTTGGTTCAATTCATATAAAATTAACTGGTTTCAAGTGAACAATTCTGCGGCATTCCATGCATTCCCAATGTTGTACAATCACCACTTCTAAGTTCTGAGACATTTTAATCACTCCCAAGAGGAAAACCTGTATCTATGAAGCAATTCCTCCTCCAACCCATGTACCCATGAAAGTCTTTAACTTTTATAAATGACCTTTTAATACTAAAGCACTGTTCAATATCATACTGAGATATCATTTTACACTACAGGGTGACAAAAGGCAACATATAATCTACAATATAATCCAGCAACTCTCTGCCAGATATAACATTTCTGAGAAATCTCTCCTAGGTCACCAGATCTCACACTTCGGTATGTGGAAGGATTCTCTAGGAAAAAGATTCATGAAAAGGCACATCTTCTCTTGAGCTCATTGGCCTGAAAGAAATACTAAACTCGTGCTCACAGGTCATCAGTGATAACCAATCACACGACCCTTCTACCCCGCCATGATCCAGGAACTAAGAAATGCACTTCAGTTGAATGCTCAGGAAGAAGAAATGAGTTTGCTAAAGACGGAACCAACCCCTGCTGCAGTCTGTCCTCATTTGCCAAGCATCCGTTTCGCTGTCTCTTACCCCACCCCCTGGCTGACGTGGTGGCAGTTAACTAGGCAAACACAGTCCCTTATTGCAAAGAATCTGAGCTCTTGTAACCCACCTCACTGATCAAAGAGACCAACAGTCAACAAGCTATTTAAAAAAAAAACAAAAAACTTAATTCAACCAGCATACATAAATGCAACTTTATATAGGGAGAAATCAAGGGTAAATTTACATGAACTCAAATAAGAAAAATTTTAAGTGTTGATCATACATATCTTCTTTTGAAAAAGGTTAAGAGGCAACAGAATAAACATTTCAGAAGGCACTGACAGTGTGATCAACAAAGAGAAAGGGGAATGTTAATTTCCCACCAAGGGAGTTAAGAGTCCAAAAAAGCAATGAAAGGGGAAAACAAGAATTGTTGGGTGTTAAGGACTTTCCCAACTCGACTTACAAGACCAACAGTTTCACGACTTATCATCTTAGTAGACTTCTGTATCATCTTAGCAGACTTCTGTATCATCCTGTCTCAAGTGTACTCAGTAAATTCAGGATCAATGAATGAATGAGTGGATACTCAAGGTGGAAGAACAGTCTTCAGTGGCAGTTCACAAAAGGAAAACCTCTTACTTCCAACAAAAGCCTTCCACAAACAAGTAATTAAGTCCACTTCACTTAAAGAGGAAGCCAGCACAGCACAATGTTGTGCCTGTTGCATGCGAACCACATTTCCCAAGTCAGGACAGAAGCGGCTCTTTGAAGTCTGGTGACATTTTCCAAATGGAACTGCCAAATCAACCTTCCATTACTTGTCTGCAGAAAACAGACACTGTTCCTGAGGGACAAAGGACAACAAGGTAATTTTTTCCCACGTTAAGTGACCAGATGTTTTTTTAGACTGAGGACACCCACGGTTACTATCCTGTAAACTTTATCATCTTTCCTGGTTGCAGAACCATCATTCATAAACACACTAAAAAACCAGAAATGTAGGGAGAAACTTCCCTTTTTGACCTCCTTGGCTTGGCCAATTAAAGATTTTTTTTTATTGGAGTATAACTGCATTACAATGTTGTGTTCGTTTCTGCTGAACAACAAAGTGAATCAGTCATATATATACATATATCACCTCCCTACCATACCACCCATCTAGGTCATCACTGAGCTTGGCCAATTCAATTTTGATTTACCTTTTTGCAAGGATTACTGAATATAGATCAACTTTAACCCAGAGAAGAAAAGTAAAAAATTAATGGGGAAGGCAAGGCCACTTCCCATTGTGGTTGAAAGAAGGGACCAGCAATCCCTTCCAGGGAACACAGGCAGCTGTCTCCACTTAGACAGCTAGGGCCTCTGTCCTGGCCTCTGCACCTGCACAGATGGATACGACATCCCAGCGCAAGTTAAAGACTGCTCGTGGGAGCAGGGCCGGATGTCCGGGGAACTGTCAAGAGACTGCTTCTCTCAGCACCTCGGCCTGGTTCCCTGTGGCCCTATTGACTCTGCGAGTGATCAATATTCTCCCAATGACTTCCTCTTTGGCTTAGGTTAGTCATTTTCTATTGTTTGCAATCAAAAGTGTGAGCTGACCCATCGAGTGATAAAACATATTGCACTCTGCTGGTGAAATAAATAAGCAAATGCCAACAAAAATAAGAGACAGGGAATCTGGAAACCAGGATTCCAGCCCTGGCTCCACCACTCACTAGCTGAGCAGTCATGGCCAGGTTACTAAAGCTCTCTGTGTCCACAGGTCTTCCTCTAGAAAACAGATCATCGCCAAGGACCACAGAGCCCGAAGACCTGCTCTAGTCTGTGGAAGCTTACAGATCACGTCAGACAAGTCACAGAAAGCCCAACACGGAAGCACTGAGCTGGGCATTGGTCTGGAAACTGGACGACTTGGTTTAAACAGCTCTATTATATGTTAGTTGTATGACTCTGGGGGAATTAGCTCATCTCTTGCCTATACAAGGGCAATAGTCATAATGCGTAACACAAATTAACCTAAAAGATTAACTACTTCACTTAAAGCACTTAGTACAGATCATGGCACAGAGTGAACAAATATTAGCTGCCAAGACAGAATGGATAAACACATTACGTCTTCACACAAAAGTGCGATGCTGGATGGTTATGCTGCAGTAGAAACAAGCTATTGTTACACGGAACAACGTGGATGCACTTCACAAACATTATTTGGAATGAAGAAAACCAAGGCAAAAAGAATACATTTATACTGAATGAATCCATTCACATGACATTCAAAACGAGGCAAAAGTTATCAATAGCTAGACAGTCAGAATAGCAGTTACCTTTGGAAGGGGGGTATTTCTGAGGTGCCCTTTGGAGAAGGGGCACTTTCTGGGGTACTAGAGATGTTCTATCTCAATCTAGATGAGGGTCATGGGGGTACACTTGGATTTAAAAATTGAGCATCGCTCAGATTTAAGATTTGTGCATCTGTGTGTGTGTGTGTGTGTGTGTGTGTGTGTGTATAATACCTTAAGGGGAAAAAAATGAAGTAGTGGTTGTTCTCACAATAAGGAGGATGATGGTCTTGCTGATAATAGAAAACCAAGCTTTCCCTTCATGTAAAAGGTCAACAATAGTGTCTGACTTCCGTGGCTGTGAAAACATGCTTTGTTTTGCCAGGGTTGGGGCTGGGTGTTTGCTGGTACATAATGGAGACGAGGAAGGGCGGAAGAGAGATGACATCACTGGTTCCCCAAAGGGCCTCCGTTATTTGTTCACTGCATGCCACTCTGGACACTGAGGGCAGTGAGCATTCCCTGGCCCCAAGCCTGATGCCCAGAGGGACTCTGGTTTTCCCCCACTGATGCCCTGCTCTATTCATATGGCTTTAAACCATTAATAGGAAGCAGCTGAAAAATGTAATCTGTAATGAAGGGCCACGATGGCTGACATTTGCTTCAATATAATTGGGGAGAGTGAGCTGGGAGGAGAAAGATGACATGAGATGAACTATGAATTGTTAACAGCAGAGGTTACATGGAGGTTCATCAAACTATTATTCTCTCAATTTGTATATGTGCTTTACATGTTTTTTTAATAAAATATATTTTTGTATATTCAAAATCATCTATGAAATGTATGTTCAGGTGTGAACCTTCTACAAAACTCCATCAAATATTCACCAAGTTCAAAACAAGGCTACTTTTAAGAGGAGAGAAGAAATGAAGGAAAAAAAGAAGAAAGGGAAAGAGGGAGGGACAGAGAGAAAGAGAAAAAAAGAAAAGAAAGGAAAGGGGGAGGAGAAAAGCCTGTTCTATATGGAATCTGGTGTAATTTTTCAACCTATCTGAAAACCAGTATATTTTGGAAATGAGTAACCAGCTGGATGGACTTGTCAAAAAGTTAAGAAATGCGCAAACAGAGACGATGACCAGCTCTATGTTAGATACATGAATCAACAAAATTGGGGACTTTGGGTTACAAACCTTGCCGTGTAGAACTCTACATGCTCAGTCTCTCTCGAGGAAAACACAATCTCATGGTGCACAGCCTTGGCTATTTCAAAAATTACAGCACGTGTGAACCTCTGAGGATATGTCACATCTACAAAAGCGCATTCAGAAGGTCTTGAACATCTGGTCTGAAAAGATTTACATAAGCTGTTGGGTTGGTCATTCCAAGATCCTCCTGGAAAAATACTTTTGCCATCAGAAATTCCCATAACATGAAGAAACTGTACATGTTTCTCTCGAGTTTGATTTCTATTTCACTCAACAAACATTTCTTAAGCCTCTGTGTGCTGGAAAACCTGGTCCCTGAGGGTCCTCAGGAAGACAGAAGAGCTGACAGGTAACTGCAGGGTGTTTGAAGCATCTACTGCTCAGGCCAGTGGGCAGGGCAGGAAAAGGGATGGATGATGTAGGAAGAGTGAGAAGCTGGAGAAATCTGTAATGTATAACCACATCACCCCCAGAATTAACCTGCTTTTCTGTGAAGTGGGTCAGACTTCCTGACCAGGTCCATGATCTAGAAGAGAAAGGTTAATACTGCCAACCTGCCGGTCCTTCTCTTGCCCCCACCCGGGGGAGAAGCCATCACCCTGACCTCACGCGTGCCCTCCCGCCCATGTTCTCCATGTGGTGTTCAAGGCACCCTTAGCCGACTGAGCAAAGCTGTCACTGCTGGCTTGTTTTCATTTCTCCACAGAGAGGCAAGAAGGCAAGTGGACACCAACAACCAACAGAAGACATAGCCCCATTTCTCTTACCTTTATTTTCCTGGTCTACCACTGCAGACCTAGTGACCCAGCTCTGGGTCCCTCTGTGCTTCCAACACCCAGCCCCTTCCAGGCAACAGATGGACCACTCCCTAGATACATATATTTAAAACAAAATTTTTTTTTTTCATACTAAAGCATACCCACAGTGAAGAGATTGCTTCCAAAGGGATCCTTTCATTCACCCTAATTCAGTGAAAAGGAACTAAATAAAACAAATCAAGAGTCACTCAAAGATGTCACATATTTAACCTAGATACAGGAAAAAACCTACTGTCTTCATTTATATCATGACTTATGTTTTCTTGACTTACATTTTTAATCCTAGCAAACACAGCCTACCATCAAACAGACTTTTCAAGTCAAAATATCTCAAGAAAAATGACTGTTGGGCTTTTTCTCTCCTCTGGAACACCTGCCTGAAAGACATGACACATTTCCATGCAAAATAGTGACTTATTAGAGCAGCGATTCTCCAGGAAGTCACCTCAAGATGACCCCTCCCCTCAAAACAATCACACCAGGGTTTCTCAGCGCCAGTCCTGACACTCTGGGCATCATCTCTAGTTCTCTGTTGGGAGAACCCTGGCAGCATCTGTGGTCTCTATATTCCAGGTGTTGTAGCATACCATCTTCCAGGTCTTACAGTCAAGAATGCTCCCCCCACACCCCTAGAACCACAGGATTAAACCTTCCTCTCCCTTCTTCTTAAGAATCAATGTGCTCAAGTGACCCAAACTGACAAAATGAACTAAGTAGGTGGTGGGGAGGGAAGCATTCCTGACTCTTTTCATGTCATGAAACCACCTTCTTTGCTTGCTGTATATGAAACTCTACCTGATGGCTAGAGCTCTCTTTCTAAAACTGACTTGGAAGGGGAGACATTAGAATTGACATATGTACACTACTGATCCTTGGAAGGAAAGTTATGACCAGCCTAGATAGCATATTAAAAAGCAGAGACATTACATTGTCAACAAAGGTCCGTCTAGTCAAGGCTATGGTTTTTCCAGTGGTCATGTATGGATGTGAGAGTTGGACTATAAAGAAAGCTGAGCACTGAAGAATTGATGCTTTTGAACTGTGGTGTTGGAGAAGACTCTTGAGAGTCCCTTGGACTGCAAGGAGATCCAACCAGTCCATCCTAAAGGAGATCAGTCCTGGGTGTTCATTGGAAGGACTGATGTTGAAGCTGAAACTCCAATACTTTGGCCACCTGATGCAAAGAACTGACTCCTTTGAAAAGACCCTGATGTTGGGAAAGATTGAGGGTAGGAGAAGAAGGGGATGACAGAGGATGAGATAGTTGGATAGCATCACCGACTCAGTGGACATGAGTTTAGGTAGACTCCGGGAGTTGGTGATGGACAGGGAGGCCTGGTGTGCTGCAATTCATGGGGTCGCAAGGAGTCGGACACAATTGAGCAACTGAACTGAACACTACTGATGGTGGTGGTTTAGTTGTCAAATTCTGTCCGACTACTGTGATCTTGTGGACTGTCTTCCATCCACAGAATTTCTCCAAGCAAGAATACTAGAATGGGTTGCCATTTCCTTCTCCAGGGATTCTTCCTGACCCAGGGACCGAACCCAGGTCTCCTGCACTGCAGGTGGATTTTTTACTGACTGAGTCACCAGGGAATTCTCCATACACTACTGATACTGTGTATAAAATAGATAACTAATGAGAATCTACTCATTATAGCTCAGGAAGTCTATTCAGTGCTGTCAGGTGACCTAAAGGGGAAGGAAATCCAAAAATGGGGGGATATATGCATACATATGGCCGATTCACTTTGCCGTACAGTAGAAATTAATACAACATTGTAGGTTTGGAGCCAAGGAATTCCTATTTTTAACAATGTGATTCTTCTTTGTGATTCTTCTCCAAATGATTCTTCTGTTTTTTTATGACAGTATAGTTTATTTACAATGTTGTGTTAATTTCAAGTGTATAGCATAGTGATTCAGTTATACATATGTTACACATGTGTATCTTTTCCAGATTCTTTTCCTTTATAGGTTATTACAAGATGTTCCCTGTGCTATACAGTAGGTCCATGCTTTTTATTTTATATATAGTTATGTATCTGCTAATCCCAATGTCCTTATTTATCCTTCCCCCTCCTTTCCCCTTTGGTAATCATAAATTTGTGTTCCATGTCTGTGAGTGTATTTCTGTTTTGTAAATAAGTTCACTTACATCATTTTTTAGGCTTCACATACAAATGATACCATATAATATTTGCCTTTGCCTGACTTACTTCCATAATAAAGAATGAAATAATGCCATTTGCAACAATATGGATGGACCAAGAGATTAGCCCACTATGTGAAATCAGTCAGGTGATTCTAATGTGATTTGTCCCCAGCTGTACCCTGGGGAACACCAACACATAGAATAAATTAATTCTCAAAGCAGCATTTTTCAAACATTTATATGGAGACCAATAATCTGAACATCTTGTTGACATGCAGGCACTGATTGAATGGATGTGGGGAGGGGTCTGAGAAGCTCCCGGCCTGGGGGCCGCTCTGAGTGGCAACATTCTAAGAGCCTGAAGTCACTGCCAGCCACTGGGAATGCCCAGTCCTGCCAGTACATCCTTCAAGGTGTTTGGCAACAAAGCGTTCAGATGCCTCAGATGTCAGTGTGGTAGAAAGGACATCAGCTGAGGATGGGTGGTCGTTCGCTTGGCCCATCCATCTCCCCAGTTTCATTTCTTTAAAGTGCTCCTCCACCAGCACCCAGCTCTCACCATTCCAAAACACAGTTCTCACAAACATGCACCATATGTCACTCTTCTGTAATTTTACCAAGTTGTTCTCTCCGCCTGAAATTGTATTCCCAGGTCACTAACTGCGTCAGCACCATGGCCATTTTCTGACTAGCCTACTCTTCATCCCTCACGCTTTCAGCTCACCTCAAAGCACCCAAGTCCCCAGAGGAGGCTTCCCTGTTCGCTATCCTACCCCCACACCATGATGCTGTCATTGCTCCTTCCTCCAGGATCCCAATGTTTTCTCCCTTCAGTTCAGTTGCTCAGTCGTGTCCAACTCTTTGTGACCCCACTGACTACAGCACACTAGGCTTCCCTGTCTATCACCAATTCCCGGAGCCTATTAAAACTCATGTCCATCACGTTGGTGATGCCATCCAACCATCTCATTCTCTACCGTCCCCTTCTCCTCCCCTTATGACCTGTGTAGCAGGTGCGTGGAACATTAAAGACTCATCTATTCAGTGGGAAAAATTATTTCCTCTGTCCCTAGATATTAAAAAAAAACATGCACAGGACTTCCCTGGTTGTCCAGTGGTTAAGAATACGCCTGACAGTGCAGGGGACATGGATTCAACCCCTGGTCCAGAAAGATTCCACATGCTGCAGGGCAACTAAGCCCATGTGCCACAACTACCGATCCAGCATGCGCTAGAGCCCATGATCTGCAACAAGAAAAACCACCACACTGAGAAGCCTGTGTATTGCAACCAGAGAGTAGCCCCCACTGACCGCAACTAGAGAAAGGCCATGCACAGCAATGAAGACCCAGTGCAGCCAAAAATGATAAACTAATCACATTTTAAAAAACAGCAAGACATCGACAATTACCAGTTGCCAACAGTACCAATTCAGAAATTCACAGTACCTAACCACTTACAATGGTTAAAGCTGCCAGTATTATTTCAAGCCAGGCTTTTCACTTACACCCCCGTCCTTCCCACTGTATCCCCATCGTGCCCACCTCACTTTCTGGTCCCCCCCATGGTGGATGCAGGGGATTTGGAGAGAGACGAAGGACAAGGAGAGCAGACTAGTCCCTCCTTAGCTGGAAGAATCAAGCTGGCATCACATTCCAGTCCTGCATGATCGACAGATATGTAGAGCTGCTTCTTCCACGAGCACTTCCTCTTAGATTTTTATTTGTAAATAATTGCAAGCTTACATAAAAGTTGCAAGAGTAATAAAACATAGACTACTCTTCACCTAAAGTCACCTACTGCTAACATTTTGTCCATGTGCTTTATCACTCATGTTCTCTCTGTATGTACACATATAATATATAATATTTCATACGTATGGTATATATTGTACCTGTGACATACTTTCCTGCGCTACTTGGGAGTAAGTTACATATATTATTGCCCTTTTTAAATTTATTTCAGTGTCCATTCCCTAAGACTAAGGATATTTTCTAACATGATTGCAGCTCAATTATCAACTGCAGTAAATTTAACGTTGGTCCTGTACTTGCATCTCATCTATGGTCCACACTTGCATTTTGTCATTTGGCCCAATAATGTCCTGCTCAGCACTTCCTGACCCAGTCCAGAGTCCAGTTTAGGACAAGGGATTGCATTTAGTTCTGATGTGACTACAGTTGTTCTTCAGTTTCTATGATCATGACATTTTTCAAAAACACAACTCCCCACTTTAAAAAATAGAGTATTCCTCAATAGGTATTTGTCCGATGTTTCCTCAAGATTCAACTCTAGCTGGAGTTCTGCATAAGAGATGCTGTGGGCTTCTTAAGGCGACATCTGGTGACACATGGCATCCATCTGCTCTGGTTGGCACTTTAATAGGAACCTTGAAGATTAGCCTGCCATTGCTTGACATCCCTCCTCTGTATTCCCTCTTCAGGGGGAAAAGCATCTCCTCGGGCAGTCACAACCCCTTTCCAGCCACTGAAGACCCAACCCATCAACCCATGTTTCTCCTCCATGGAGCCCCCTTTCTGACTCAGACAACCCCTACATCAGCTCCCCCCAACACACTCACACGTGGCCCTTATGTGCCCAATGGAAATATCACTCCTTCTTTGCCCAGGGAAATGATGCCGATATAGTAGAAACGCTCTTTTACTGTACTGTCAACAGAGCTAGACAGCCTCTTTCATCCCCATATATTCCCTGGCTGGAGTCAGCCACCCCCACCCCCTCCCCAAGCAGAGGAGACACACACCCAACTCTCCAAGTAATCCATTGTAACTTTTTTCAGCTAATGCTTTTACAAAGGCTCTGACCCCCCAACAGGAATGCATCCTCCTTTGTCCCAGTGCCTCGGCAGACTTCTGACTTCATCTGTCTCCTGACCTGCCTCCCACCTCCCACCTCCATAACTCTGCAAATGCCTGCGAACAAAGGTCTGGGGGCTTATTCATCACTGTGTCCCAAACGGCCCAGCAGACACATGTGCCTTCCACAACCACTGTTGAGTTATAATGTATCTCCCCCCTAGAACACATCTTCAGACACGTTTGAAAACTGTCATCTGAAAAGTAGGTTTTGCCTTATTTCCATCTCCTTTACTTCTTTTTTTTTTCATTTGTTTAGTCAAAACTTGATACTTTATTACTTCATTTAGTATTTCTATTTTCTTTTCATATGTTTCATTACTAGAAAGCTTGAATGTTTTATACCAATATGTACCCATTTAAAAAAATCGAGATATCATTCATAGCCAAGAAAATTTACACCTTTAAAGTTCACGCGTGCTATGCTAAGTCACTTCAGTCATGTCTGACTCTTGCGACCCCACAGACTGTAGCCAAGCTCCTCTGTCCAAGGGATTCTCTAGGCAAGAATACTAGAGTGGGTTGCCATGCCCTCCCCTCCAGGGGATCTTCCCGACCCAGGGATCAAACCCACATCTCTTTACATCTCCTGCACTGGCAGGCAGGTTCTTTACCACTAGTGCCACCTGGGAAGCCCCCTTAAAGTATATAGTTTATTTATTGATTTATTTTTTACTAATTCAGAGTTGGTATAACCATCACCACTGTCTAATTTCAGAAACCTATTAGCAGTCACTGTCCACTCTCCTCTCCCCCCCTCAGGACCTAGCAGCTACTGGTCTCCTTTCTGTCTCTATGAATTGTGGACATTTCACATAAATGGAATCATAAAATACACGACCTTTTGTGACTAGCTTCTTTCACTTAGCATAATGTTTAGAAGGCTCATCCACATTGTGGCATGTATCAGTATTTCATTCCTTTTTGAGTTCAGTTCAGTTGCTCAGTCGTGTCTGACTCCTTGCGACCCCATGGACTGCAGCACTCCAGGCTTCCCTGTCCATCACCAACGCCCAGAGCCTACTCAAACTCATGTCCATCGCATCAGTGATGCCATCCAACCATCTCATCCTCTGTCTTCCCCTTCTCCTCCCGCCTTCAATCTTTCCCAGCATTAGGGTCTTTTCAAATGAGTCCATTCTTCGAATGAGGTGGCCAAAGTGTTGTGGAGTTTCAGCTTCAGCATCAGTCCTTCCAATGAACACCTAGGACTGATTTCCTTAGGATGGACTGGTTGGATCTCCTTGCAGTCCAAGGGAATCTCAAGAGTCTTCTCCAACACCACAGTTCAAAAGCATCAATTCTTTGGCACTCAGCTTTCTTTATAGTCCAACTCTCACATCCGTACAGGACTACTGGAAAAACCATAACTTTGACTAGATGGACCTTTGTTGGTAAAGTCAACCTTTTTATGGTTGAATAATAGCCCACTGTGTGGCTATATCATATTTTGTTTATCCATTCAGTTGATGGACATTTGAGCAGTTCCTACTTTTTAGCTATCATGAATAATGTTGCTAGAAACATTCAGTTATAAGTTTTTATGCAAGTATTTTTTTTAACTTCTCTTGGGCATGTTTTTAGAAGTGGAATGCTGGCTATTATGGTAACTATATTCAACCTTTTGAGGAACTGCCAAACTATTTCACAAAACGGTTGCGTGATTTTCAGTCTCAGCTGTATGAGGGTCCCAGTTTCTCCTCATCCTCCCCAACACTTATTACTGTCCACCTTTTTGACTTTAGTCATACTAGTGATTTCCATTTGCACTTCTCTGATGATTGATGATATGAGTACCTTTCCATGTGTTAATTGGCCATCTGTATATTTTCTTTAGAGAAATTTCTGTTCAAATCCTTTGTCCATTTTCAAACTGGATTTGTTGCTATGTAGTTCTAAGAGGTTTTTTTTTAATTGTGGAATTTTAAGAGTTCCCAGATACTAGTCCTTAACAGAAAAATGATTTGCAAACATTCTCTCCCTTTCTGTATGTCTCCTCACTTTCTTCATAATGTCCTTTGAAAGTTTTAAGTTTGATGACATCCAGTTTACCTATTCTTCATTTTGCTGCTTATACTTTTGGTATCGCATCAAGTAACTTCTGCCTAATCCAAGTTTGTGAAGATTTACACCTATGTTTTCTTCTAGGAGGTTCATAGTTTCAGCTCCTATATTCAGATCTTTGATTCATTTTGTATTAACTTTTGTGTATGGTGTGAGGTAAGGGTCCAATTTCATTCCTGTGTATCTGGGAATCCAGTTGTTGATCATTTACCCCTTTGGTCTTAGTAACTATATTGAAAATTAACTGACTTACACCAGTCATGGGTTTCCTTCTCCTTTATTTCTAACAGGCAATTAATGCCTACCTAACACTTCCCACACTCAACTACCACCAATAAAAGGGAAGAAAATATATTTGTTAAAAAACAAAAAAGTTCTAGAAACACCAAGAAAGTCTAAAAATACAATTAAAGACATCTGAAAATCTAAAATTAGCATCATTTCTCTGAAAGTTAAACACACACACACACACACACACACACACACACACACACACACATATAGGCTTCAAGAGATGCAGGTTCAATCCCTGGGTCAGGAAGATCCCCTAGAGTAGGAAATGGCAACCCACTGCAGCCTGGAAAACTGCAAGGACAGAGGAGCCTGGCAGGCTATCGTCCATTGGGTCACAAAGAGTTGGACATGACTGAGTATACACACACACACATACACACACACACACTCACACATATATACACACCAGCTATACTGCACTTTAGTATATAAGAATGTGAGCTGAAATACTGGGTCTGAAAACCCAACTTTTCAAATACAGGGAGAAGAAGGAAGGCCTTCAGAATGGGTCTCGCTGACATATAAGGCAGCATGAGATTAGATTCCCAGGCTACTTTTCTTTACTGTCAATAACTTTTTTAACAATGGATATGACAACATACTTGGCGAAGTTACCTTTGATGAAGTTCTCTTCCAGGAATAAACGCTGCTTGTAACACTGAATGAATTTCTCCAAAGGCCACAAAATTATGATGTGGTTTCACGAGCTGTACTATCCAACCAAGAAATTAAGTGGGACTCTCAATTTTATTTCTCCATCCCTTTGTTGTGATGGCTACTGAGGTTCTGTTGAACTCATCCTTGGGGAGCAAAACAGTCTTAGGGTGACAGAAGCTAGCTCTTTTGATTATCATCTTGACCTTTTTCCAAGAAATGTGTCCACCACCATTAACTTTATATACGCAGAATACCAACCTTCACACCATAATCTCCACACTACAATTTTCAAACAGCCACAGACTATCATTTTACACAGGCAACATATAGTTGACAAATGCCAGGAAAGTGTTCTCAATTTAGAAGCCAAAAATTGAAGCTATTTCAACCCTTCTCAAAAAAACACAAAACAGGAAGGTCGGTAGAGAAGGCGTTCTTTCTGAGCTCCAGCCTGTCGACCTTCAAAGAGCCCATCTGCACATTCCCCCAACAAGGCCACCCGTAAGGCTGGCTTCTCCTTAGAATCACAGAATTATGTAAGACCTCAGAAATCCTGGATGCCAATCCCAATCTATGAGGGAGCAGGATGAGTGGCCAGAAACTGGGGTCATGATGTCCAAAAATCTGCTTTAAATGGATAAACTGGGGTATACAATGGGACTGTGCTTAGCAGTGGGGGAAAAAAAAAAAAAAAACGACCAGACTTTTGATAGAACCGCAACATGAATGAATCTTAAGATAGGTGTGGTGTTATGAAAAGAAGTTGGACAAGAGTACATGATGTATGATGTCATTTCAACACAAAATTCTTGGAAATGCACACTAATCTACAGTGATGAAGCAGAGTTCCCACGGGTAGCAGTCAGGGTGGGGTAAAGGAGGGAACAGGGATTAAAAAGAGGCAGGATGAGACTTTTAGGGGTGGTTAATATCTTAGTTTAGTGATGGTTTCATGGGTATACACATGTGTCCAAACTTAGCAAATTATACATTTTTAAAATGTGGAGTTTATTTTCTGCCAATTATACCTCAATAAAGCAATTTAAAACAACAGTAACACAAAAACTATATCCACCAGCTCAAAATAGTGCATGCTGACATGCCAATCTGACACTGTCAAGCCCAAGATCAATTCAGGGCAGAGGACATCTGACTCATGCCAGTGCCAGGGAAGTAACGCCATGGCCCTGAGGGCTTGCAACTGTAAAAAAAAGTTGTATTGTAAAATACTCTTTTGTATGGCCACCACTGTCTGGGTGGGTGAGGGCTTCAGTCAATTATTTTCATTCAGTAATTTTCATTTCCATTGCATTTTCAACTTGCAATTGAAAATTTTCATTACTTTTCTTGACCGCAGAAGTATGGCATCACAACCCCAACAGCCTGCAGGAACCATTTAAGATATTTTAAGAAGGTAAGGACCACAGGAAAAGAAGGCATGCTAGTAAGCTGTTGAATGCTTTCCCCCTCACAAAAAAACTGCCAGTTTCTGACCATTTTGCCACCTGAGAATACTCATTAAAGCTGGCTGGATCTTCTCAATTTTCCCCCCAAACCAGAATTTTGTGTTTTTATGTAAAGCATGCAATTTGTTTTCAGGGTGAACCAACTAATTCATTTTTTTTTCTTTCCTAAAATTTATTTTACTGAAGTGTAGCTGATTTACAATGCTGTGTTAATTTCTACTGTACAAAGTGATTCAACATACACACACACATTATTTTTCATATTCTTTTCCATTATGGTTTATCATAGGATATTGAATATAGTCCCTGTGCTACACAGTAGGATCTTGCTGCTTATCCACTCCATATATAATAGTTTGCATCTATGAACCCCAAACTCAGTTTTTAAAACATCATGCAGGTTAAACAAAAACTAGTGAGAGCAGGAGTCAGCCCATAGGTTGCTGCTTTGCAAATGTGGACAGAGACGCTGTGAACACAGACTTTGGGTTCAGCACCAGCTCTAAATCCTCCTTCCTCTGGGACTTCAGGTGACTTACTCGACCTAAGAGCCCAGATCCCCACCTGTAAAATGGGTGTAAAATAATCATCAAGGATCCACATCTGAGGGGTGCAGTCACGATGAAATGTTTATACCTAGAAAATTCCCCATACACATCACCAGTATTATTCTCCAAATGAGAGCTCGCCTCACTTCAACAGACTTCTCCAAAAATAGATTTTTCCTTCATACTGAAGCTGTAGATGACATGAGGTTTGGAGTGATCTTAAGAACACTGGTGAAAGCAAACAGGCTTCAACAGGCCAGAGGAAGAGACAAAACAAAACTCATCACACCTCAACACGGATTCAGGTGTAAAGCTGTGTGTGTTGGGGAACAAACTCTAATTCACTAAGTAAGATACCAGCAATACAGGGATATGAGCTGAATGCATCAGCATTACATAGCACCAAACATGGTGGCTGGGGGGAGAAACTCGGTACTAATGATCCTGTGCACTAATTAGATGACACCTGAATACTACCTTTAGTTTTAGAAGCCGCTCTGTAGGAGACACAGTGAAAGAGATACAGCCAGAGAGGGTACCAGGACACTTGGTTACTTGACAATGTTCCCAGAGGAAAGTGGGGTTCAGGGAAGTTAAGGACCTTACGTGAGATCACTCCTGAGCTGAGACACTCCAAATCCACAGCTGGACTCAGACATTCTTTTGGAAAACTTCATTTGGACAAAGTTAAAACTATTTCTTTATTAAGACATGACAGAGCCTTCACTCTACTCCCACGTTTTGTGAACATCTTGAAAGGTAGACCACAACTGTGTTTCCTAAAACTTTTCCACCTTTATTTTTTTTAATCCTCTGGTCCAGCTGAGTTTTCCTGAAACAGACCCACAGAACCAAGTAGGGAGAAAACCTCTCTGCTGCCCTCAAGAATCACACGACCTTTTTAAGAGGATTTAACATCCATAGGAAGTGTGCAGAATAAGGGCCATGACAGGTGGTAGTCGAGTTTGCTTCCCTGAAACCAGGGGTGAGAAGAAAGGGACACCTCTGAACCGGGAGGAGAATTTAAGCTTAGCACTCGTTGCTATCCAGGGCTGAACACAGTCATGCAGACCTAGGACATGAAAGGTCGTGCTATTTGCCTCACTAATAAAAAGATTTCCAATGTTCACTAGCTAAGACATGGAGGCAACCTAAATGTACACCAAGAGAGGAATGGATGAAGAAGATGTGGTACATATATACAATGCAATACTACTGAGCCATTAGAAAGAATGAAATAATGCCATTTGCAGCAACATGGATGGACACAGAGAGTGTCATGTTGAGTAAAGTAAGTCAGAGAAGGAGAAATAGCATATGACATCCCTTATATGCAGAATCTAGAAAGAAATGATACAAGTGAAGTTACGTACAAAACAAAACAGACTCACAGACTTAGACAACGAACTTACATTTGCAGGCAGGAAGGATGAGGAGAAGGGTTAGTTAGAGAGTTTGGGATAGACACGTACATGGTGCTGTATCGAAAATGCATAACTGACAAGGTCCTACTGCGTAACACAGAGAACTCTGCTCAATGTTATGCGACAGCCTGGTTGGGAGGGGAGTTTGGGTGAGAATGGATACATGTATGTATGTATCCATGCACATATATATATACACATGGCTAAGTTGCTTTGTTGTTCACTTGAAACTATTATGACATTGCTAATCAGTTATACTCCAATATAAACTACAAAGTTTAAAAATAAATACAAGTGATTTTTCAAATAAATAAAAGTAAAAGAAGATTCAGCGGGAATCAGTCACAGAAACACATGACCAGCGAGCTCGATGGTTTATGGAGACTGTGCTTTCAATCTGAAAGTCAACTAACACCATCAACCTCCCAATGCGTGGGTCTCTGCAGATGTTTGCAAAACCAAACACAGGGATTAACACAAGGGAGATGACCACTGTGACTCTGTGTACTTTGGAGTCTAACCACACGGCAAGAAACGGCCCGCTGAGCAAGGAGGAGCAGCCTGCAATGAGCATAGTTAAGCAGGATCCCATATCAGAACACATCAGAACCCCCAGGTAAAGATTAATCATGAATTGACCTCTAGCCAAACCCAGTTATGGACCTGAATACAGCTCGGTCTCACGTCCGCCCCATTCCTTGTGCTCCTCAGTACCTAGAACAGCTCCTTGGCCCATCCCGACAGAACTCAAATGCCCCTTTTCCTTGGTGATGCCAGCCGGAAGTCATCTCGCCAACCTGGAAATCCCGTGAAACACCTGCCCACTCTCTCTCACAACGCTTCTCAGGTACATCCCGGGATTATTGCCTCACTGATCTACTGCACTGTGAGCTCCACAGGGGTCAAGTGACATCTCATCACCTACATATCCCCCACTCCCCACCCCAGAAGACCCTGCTCACTGCTCTGACTTAAGAACGCATCTGCTGAACCAAGAGTAGCTTCACTTAAGAGCATTATCCTAAGCCAAAGTCGCCAGCTGGTGGACTTCAGGCCAAATCCGGCTCACGGACCATGTTCTCTCTGGCTGGCTCAGTGTTTCAAACACTCCTATTAATTGCCACAATTTTAAAAGGAGGCAATTCCACATAAAAATCCTCCTCTCCATCTTTTTATTAAAAGACAAACAAAATCAAGAATTGGCAACGTGTTCTCCTATTTCTGCACGGCAACAAGTGGCTGGAGGTGAGTGAGAAGACCCCTTCAGACAGGACGTCCTCCTACTTCCTCATCTGTCCTCATCGTCTCTGAGCTCATTTACTCACATAGTGCTCTACAGGCCTCCCTCAGGCTTACTAAATATAATAAACTAAGTGCAAACCCTTGATGACACCTCAGCACACTGAGAATACCAGCCTCTAAAAGTTACGCGCTTTTCACTGACCCAGAGAAACACTGTGAAGTCAAGTTGCTTTAATGTCAATTTCAAGCACATTCCCATTTCCCCACTGAGTGACTTCTGTCTTGTCCTGTGTAATAAGCATGGAGTAGTTGCTGGGTTTAAACCCTGACAAGGTACGCAAATGAAAGGTGACTGTGGAAAGACCCAGCAGCTAATGAGGAGTTCTGATCACAAGAAGCTAAAACTGTAAGGAGGAGAGAGATTTCCATCTTTCAAAATTAAAAGGATTCTAGCAAAGAGGCAGTCATTTAACCCACAGAACCCAAAACCGGAAAGGCGACACTTCACACCTTCAGCAGGCTAACGGCCTGCTTTGGAGAATTGAAAACCCATCTGTGACCAGTGACTAAACTCCCCTGAACATAAACAAACCCCATGTTCCACCTCTGCCACCTATAAAACCGAGATCAGCAGAGTACAAACACCACTTAACACAAATAAGAGAGTATCATTTCACTTGACTACTAAGTCTGAGATTTGTAATCAAAGATGGTGACATAGGGCAGTTATAAACATTATTAAAAGCAATACCTTAAAAGCAGGAATGAAAACTCACACAAAGATTTTATCTATTTGTTTATGAACTTGGTTTTCAACCACAAAGGTAGACTCTTCACAAGAAAACCTAAAGAATATTGTTCTCATCTCTTGGCTTATAAAGGAGTTTTACTGTAGACTTACCTACAAGCAAGATACAGATACCAGTGCCAATTTAAGTGATTAAACTGGCATGCTAGCGAGGCTCTCATAAGCAGGGATCTGGATTTAATTTCTGGTTTCAACGTAATCACTGGGGTGGGGGGATGGCAGGGCAGGGTATGCTTAAGCAAATTCCAAAGAAAAACACGCACTGACCATTGACAAAATGAGGGTCTTACCTGCCCTTCTATTTCAAAAGAACATTATGCACCAGCCACGTTTCTAAAATTCTCCCAAAGATCATCAGTGACCTAGAGGCTAAAGTCAACTGACTTTTCAGATCTCATCCTCCCCAGTCCAGGCCTCATCTGACACCTTCCCTCATCCTCCCCTGGAACTGTTTACTCACTTGCCATTTCCAAGCCCCCTCTCTCTGTCTCATTGCTCCTCTTCAGGCCTCTTCACTACCACCCCCTTCTTCCCTCTTAAAAACATTTCTAAGTTGAGGTCCCTGCTTCCCACATATGCTGGCCCCAAATAACTAATACATACCAGGTACTATGTGAAACATTTCATATACGGTATCTACTTTAAGAACATCTCACAACCCTCTTTTTAGCTACACTGCCTTATTATCACCATCCTCATTTTTTCAGAAGAGGAACCTGAGGCTTAGCAACTGGCTCAAGTTATACATCATGTAACCATGAGAGCGGGGGACAGGTCTATCAGTCAGGACTAAATCCAGAGCCCAAACACTTAACCTCTCTGTACATTAAGCCTCCTCACCTAGGCAATACCATCTACAAGCTCAGTTTTTAATTTAATTTCTGCAGCAGAGACTGTTTGCTGCTTACTCAGTAACCACTCCCTTCTTCTCACTAACAGAATGCTTTATCACTGGGATGGCAATAGACCCAGATTCAAACAAACACACAAAACCACACCCAGACATTTCCCAGCCTCCCAGTGAGATGGTCTTAGGGAGGGGTGTTTGACTGAGGGTTTTAAACAAGGCTCAATTAGAGGGTAGGCGCCCTTTCCTTTTGCCTTTTCCTTTTGCCCTTTCCTATCTCCCATTTCCTGGAATGTCAATGTGATGGCTGGAGCAAGGGTAGCCATCTTATGATAAAGTGATAATCTGCGGACAGGCACATACTAGGGATGGGAGAGTAAAAAGACACCAGTGGCCTGGTTCTCATTAACCACATGACTACCACATCAGACCTGGAACATCTTTATCTGGACTTCATTCACCTGAAATAAAGATGAACCCCTACTGAGTTTGGGGGAGAATGGATACATGTATATGTATTGCTGAGTCCCTTTGCTGTTCACCTAAAACTATTACAACATTGCTAATCGGCTACACCCCAATACAAAATAAAAAGTTTTTTTTAAAAAAAGATGAGCCCCTACCTTGGACTGGGTCCCTGAGAAGGAGATACTGGGACAAGGATCCATATACAAATGATTTATTAAGGAAATGCTCCCAAAATAAACCCATAATGAAGCGGGGGATGCAAGACGGGAAAGAGAGAAAAGCATCCCAGAGCACTCTTAAGCCCAGTTCTACAGAGGATGGCTTCACCCAGATCCTATGAGGAACCCTGGGGTATGAACAATACCTCCTGTTTTCCTGTCCTGAGGCTAGGTTGCTAGACCTTCATTCTTCTGGATCAGTCAGTCCCTGATGAGGGTGGGAAACTGCAGAGACTCTCAGATACTCTGAGCTCTCCATGTCTTAGAGCGAAGTGGCTCCTGCAGCCTTAAGACACTCCTCCCCTGATAAACTGGGGGCTTGAGCTATAGGAGGCATATGCCCACAAAACCGAGGAGGAGCACGTGGGGACCCCAGGGGACGCAGGCCACCACAGCATCCATCTGTGACTTGTGTTTCTGCTCTGTAACAGCCGGACCTAATCCTCAGCGGTGCAGAGTCTTGGCTGAAGACAGCCACACGTCCATCTCCGGCTCAAAGAGCTCTCCTGAACTTCAGACCAGAATGCACGTGCCTGGTATTTTTCTCCACCTTTGCTCCCACCTCATCCGGCTCCTTCAAGGATACGGGCAGCTGACATCAGCCTCATGGCCACGGTGACAGAAACCAGTGTGAGAGACCACTCCCTGCCCCTCTCACCACCCGAAATCTGTTTCTTCTCCTCACCATCTGCCTTCATTCACAGCTCTACCGCCTTCTCCTGGTCAATCAGGAAAGAATATTTAAATGATTTCAACATCTCTCTCTCTCCCTCATATCTCCCAAAGCCAAGAAGGAGGTCCCAGCGCATGTATCTTCCACCTTCGGACACCCCACCTTCAGGGCTTTTTCTGCCTTGGTTTTCAGTCCCATCTTCTGCACGGGGACTCTGCTGGTAGCCAATACAGCTCCAGTCTCCACCGCACCCTGCAGCGTGGCCTTCTGAAACACTTGCTGACCATAGCTCTCTCTACCAGCAGTTTTCAGAGACCAAGAGCAAATATCTGAATGCCTGAAACCAGCACCCACAGTGATGGGGCCTCAAGCCACATTTCCAGTTTCACCTCCCACCTCATCCTGTGCATCATTTAATAACACATCTCATACGTGCTGTTGTTCTGGGCTCCCCTGGTGTAATTTTTAAATTAATTTAGAGCTGATTTACAATGCTGTGTTAGTTTCTGTGTATAGCAAAGTGAATCAAGTTATACATATATCCACTCTTTTTTAGATTCTATTCCCATACAGGTCACGATGAGTATTAAGTAGTTCCCTGTGCTATACGGCAGGTCCATTAGTTATCTATTTTATATACAGTAGTGTGTATACGTCAATCCCAAGCTCCCAATTTATCCCTCCCCGTACTTCTGAAATATTACACAAGCCTGTTCATATAAACACCGAGGTGTATTTATTTTCTCATGCCTTCTAATAGAACTACGATAGAAGAGTCGCCCTCTCTCCTACAGTATTCTCTATGCCTGAATGGAAGGAAGCATGGCCATCATACTCATTTTTATGCTCTCCCAAGGAAGTAGCATCAGAACTTTAAGCGGAATTATTCGATTTATGATGCTGAATCCAATTCAAGGCTATTAGGCAAAAAAATCTGTCATCATTCACCTCACTGCTGTGTTCACTTCTTTCTAATCTCAGCTCTTAGATCAAGTATTAAATGTAAGCCAGACTCTGCCACTGGCTCGGGTCACTCATGGGGACTCTCACATTCCTTCTCTGAAAATGGAGGTAGGAGTCTAAATGATGTAAAGCTTGAGAGTGAAGAGTGACCCTATTTCAGCCTGTCATTTATAAGTAAGAGTAACACTTACTCAGAGAAGGGAAATGATATGTCTCAGTTCACAAACATGCAAACGAAATCCACTTGCGGAGGCTACAGCTAATGCATCAATACTGTCAGACAGGTGCCAAGTACCAGAGCAAGGGTCACAAGAGTCGAGGTCTCCTGGCTTTGAGCAAGCTCTCACCCCAGCACACACAGAATGTCCTACGCTATCAGACCATGGGTCACTTTCCAACGATGACACCAGAGAAATCAGTGGTTCACAGCAGGCACAGCTAAGCCCGTTCCCCGACTCTTCCGACGACATGATTCATTTCCATGGGGAACCAGCCTCCAGACACACCAGAATCCAGTGGTTGGGTGGCGCTCACTCAACCTCTCTGATCTGAAGATGGGCCTCTGGTCAAAGAGGGGATGGTCTACCCTGGTCACAGGGCTAGGAGTCCGGGCCTCTGACGGGTGGGATTTAACCAGTTGGAGAAAATGGGGAGAGATATCTTCCTTCCCCAGGCCCAGCTGAGACAAGCCTGCAAATCCAGAGCTGCACGTCACAGTTTGGACACCACAAAGGAAAAGGCTGCCTGGGCTTGGGGCCAAGACACCAGGAAGCAGAGACAAACTATGGGGAAAGCAGTGAGGACGGTCCCTGAAGACACAGCATCATTTCAGCCGCTGGGCTCCAGCTGGCTTACATCAGCCAACAAATCCCTACACAAGTGGGACTTCCGGTTGTCCTGATCCTAAAGGATTATGATTCATATAAAGGCCACGAAAGGAAAGCAAGAGTCACCACTTCCCTTAAATCACCAGAAACGCATCTCACTGTAGACAGAAGGCTTTATGTTTTATAAGTAGTGAGCAAAATTTGATGCAAACACTTAAGGTACAAGGAATTACCAATGTGTTGAGATGAAAATACAAAATGCATAAAAGAGACCAAGAATGATTAAATATGTAACATAAAGACAGGACGGTCAACCTAAGTACACAGACTGACTCCTACACCTGACCGTCATTTCCAGGTAGGATAGGGAGGCACCAGCCATGTTTACATAAGAATCATACAGTCCCCTGACCTCAACTCAAATTTTATCATTATTACACAAAGACATGATCCTCACTGTGTTCTGTTTTTAGCTGAAAACTCTTTAGAGCCCCAGCTCTGAATTAACCTACTGAAGGAGGGATCAAGGGTAAGAGATCAAAAGCAGGAAGACCAATCCTCAAAGTATGTAACATAAAAGAAGTTCTAAACCCTAAATGCAATGCCTTTTCAATTTGCATCTTTAAAAAGTCTGATTATGTAACAGAGTTATGTCAGATCTATTAAACTGACACTGTTCCAAATGAGGATTTTAAAAACTCAAGTCGAAAGAACCATCATTTAAATAAATATCTCACCACCAAACCCAAGCCAGAGTAAGTGCTGTAGGTTTCTCTTATTCCATCATAAGCTTTTCTTAAAAAAAATTAAATGCTCAGGTTGAATGAAAAGCTCTTCCAAACACTCCCCTCAAAAGCAAAACCAATTCAAGGCAAAGATCTGCTGATTTGAACATAGTCAAGTCAGTTGAGGGAAATAATTAGGTTATCCTGCCATTCATTCATTTTCTTTATTACACTTCTTAGAAAGAATCAAAGAAACAGCATCCTGAATCAAAATACATGGAGAGTCAACTGATGGATATTGTGATGCTGGGGGGAAAAAAAAAACACATGGACATGACCAAAGTCACAAAAAAGAGGCACTCGTCTTGCTTCACGGTCTTAAACCAGCAAGGGCAGATTCAGTGGTGAAAAGCCAGAAAAACCATGACACCATCATCCACTTTCTCTCCTCTCATTCATTCACAAATGTTGATTCAGCATCTCCTTTGGACCAGACACTGTTCTAGGTACGAGAGACACAGCGATGACCACGACAGATAAGGTCTCTCTCCTCACATAGCTTAAATTTTAGAGAGGGAAAAGAGTGAACAAGTCAGAAAACAATGGAAAACGCAGTATGAGGAATAACAACTGCTATGAAGAAGAATAAAGCATGAAGAGAGGTGAGGCAGCTAAAGGGATCAAGGTCATCAGACAGGAAGGTCAGGGAGGTCTCTCTGGGGTAGTGACATCTATGCATGAGGGACACATGATGGAACGAAGTGTGAGTCCTGCAGGACAGAGGAGAGAGACACAAATTCCAGGACAAAGGCTGTGGGGCAGAAACGAGCTCACTGTGTGCACAGAAATGTAAAACAGCCAGTATGGTCAGGGCTGAATGAGCCGGGGAGCCGCACGTAGGCAGGAACTGGATCCCATCAGATAGCAGTTCTCGGTCCTGGTTACACGTGCAGATATTCTGACCCAGCTCTTCAGTGATGCTGCCCAGGCACTAAGGGGTTTTTTGTTGTCCTTTTTTTATTTCTCCAGGCTATCTTGCCTCCAGGCAAGGTTGAGAACCTGGCTTGATGGAGCATCCCGTAGGATTCTATTTTAAGTGAGCTGAGAAGCCCGGTAAGCAGGGGCAATACTTGACCCCAATGAGTTTTCTATGGACCACTCCAGCCCCATGCACAGTGGAGAGGGTGGCAATGGGCAAGGCTTGGAAGACAGAGAGCTACTGGAAGACCAGAGCAGTCATTCTAGACGGTACCATTCAAACTTCAAGGCCTGGCAAGTCACCTGGGACCCCCTTCAACGCAGAGTACGACCTGGTGGGCCTGCAGAGGGGCTGAAATGGTTATTACTGAAGAGCTCCTGGTAAATGCCAAGGTCGCTGGCTCTGCACATCACCTCCAACTGCAAGGATCCAGACCAGTGTTTTTCCAACTGTGGGTCATAACTGAAACTCGGTCATGAAATCAAATCAGTGGGTCTCAATTACCTTATTTTTCATGAAAGAAAAGAAAAGGAATTGTCAGGGTACACTGCAAACAGTAAATTTAAGTGCTATGGTGTGAACTTTTTGCTTCAGTCAGACATGCAGACATATAGGAATATGTTCCCTAGGTTACAAGCGAAAATGTATTTCTTGCTATTAACATCCATGGAAAAGCCTGAGAAACACCAGTGCAAGTAACAGATGACGGAAGCTGTAGGCTAGGTGGTGGCAAGCAGGCAGGAGTGGAATATGAGAGACAGCAGAGCAAGATCTCTGCTGCTAAGATTTGATGTGGGAGGGACAGAGAGCAATAGACAGTGTGAGGATGTGGTCTGAGCAAGAAGCGTCACCAACACAGGGAGCTGGGGAAGACGAACCTGTTATTTGAGACAGATTCAAAGTTTCAGATGCTTCTGAGAGCCAATCAAACAGAAGAGTCACTGAGAAAGTTGGAGTTATATATTCAGTCCTTGGGAGGTACATGGGGGATGGAGAAACATTTTGTTACTGGTCAGCCTATTTAACCTCGCAGGACCGTGCGAGATCACTGAAAGAATGAACACAGGGAGAGAAGAGACGAGAGTCAAGTACGGAGGCCTGGACCAGACTAAGATGATAAGAAAGAGGGAGATATAGGGAGACCTGGAAGGTACAGCTAGGCAAATAATCCCCACCGATTCTTGATTTTTTTTTTTCCTGTAAGAGGTTGGATGAGGCATAGAGCTATTCTTTCCCACTCGGATCTCTTGAACAGCAATCATCAAGTGAATAATAGGTGGCGAATAGGGTATGTGCAAAGCCAGGTGAATAAAGGACTTCACTATTGCTCTAAATAGAGATTTAAAAACCCACTGTAGGGACTTCCCTGGTGGTACAGTGGTGAAGACTCCCTGGTTCCAACGCAGGGGGTGTGGGTTCAATCCCTGGGCAGGGAACTAAGATCCGACATGCTACGCAAGATGGCCAAAACAGAAAGAAAAACCCAGTGTAATATTAAAATACAGACTTTTAATACAGTCTCAATAACAGACTTAATAACAGATTTAAGAAAGATACACACATATGTGAGAAAACACAGAGGAAAAAATCTGTACCATCCGATAAGAGCTAGGGTCAGGAAGGGAGTAAATTGAAGGAGACAAGGCTTTGCATCAATATCTTAGGTGTTCATGGAGGGAGCAACTGTAGTTATCTATTCCATACAGGATGGAAAGCTCTTAAATGATTCTGCTGGCAGTCAGGGCTAGGGATCACTGGATGGGGATGCTCAACAGGAGTCAACATTAGATATCAGACTGAACCAAATGTCTTGGAGGACTTTGAGACATGACTGATTTCATATCAAGGGAAAAAAAGTCAATACAGAGCATGCCTGGCAGCTGAGGTATGCTTAGGGAGCTTCTCCCTACACAGCTTCTATTTTGGATCCCAGCAGGCTATTTAACAGTTAGATGAGAGGTGTTAAAAACCTCTGCAGCTAGAAACTGTCTTCAAGAAGACTCCAGGCAGCTTGATGTGCAGGTTTCAGTGACAAAGATTAGATACTAAGCTTCTAATTAAGAATACCTGCCCTTTTCTCGAGTCCCTTCCCAACTAAGGCAGTTTCTCTTTCAGTATCCTTCCCTTTGGCTCCCTTTTTTCTCAGATTTATCCCAGGAGCAATTACCTCCAGTAGGCTGTTGGATGCCACACATTTTGGCCATAATGAGATACAACTCAATTAATCTGAAAAGGAAAGGAAGCAGAGTCAAGATGCACTGGTCTCTGCACCGCTTACTCGAAACAAAGACTGTGAACCAGTAGCTTCAGCATCACCTGGGCTCTTGTTGGAAATGCAGGATCGGAGCTTCCCTGGTGGCTCAGTGGTAAAGAATAAGCCTGCCAATGCAGGAGATGTGGGCTCTATCACTGGTCCAGAGAGATCCCCATGCCATAGAGCAGCTAAGCCCATGTGTCCCAACTACTGACTCTCTGCTCCAGAGCACACATGCCGCAGCTACTGATGCCCACATGCCCTAGAGCCCAGGCTCTGCAAAGAGAAGCCACCGCAATGAGCCGACCCATTGGAAAAGCCCATGATGCTGGCAAAGATTGAGGGCAGGAGGAGAAGGCGGCGACAGAGATTGTTAGATGGCATCACCGACTCACTGGACATGAGTTTGAGGAAACTCGAGGAGATAGTGTAGGACAGGGAAGTCTGGCGTGCTGCAGTCCACGGGGTTGCAAAGAGTCAGACATGACTAAACGACAGAACCACCACCACAATGAAAAACCCATGCACCGCAATTAGAGAAAGTCCACAATTATCAAGGAAGACCCAGCACAGTCAAAAATTAACAAATAACAAAACAAGTGTCCGGTCAAAGAAAAGCCCAGAATTCATCCGTGTGGAGGGTAAGGGATTAACATCCGTTTAACTTGTTTGGGTAGTAGGAGAGCAATACTCTGACCGAGGTCAGATCAGTTTTAACTCTGGTGATTCAGAGGCTGCCCTTATTGTTCCCTCCCTCTGGCTTTCTGTCCCAGTAAAGGTCTAGATGGCACAAATGTGCTTCTCCACTAGCCTTCTGGGATGCCCTGGGCAGTGAGTATCCCTTACTTTCCCACTTGCCCCCCAAATTAACTGCAGGCTGAGGAGGAAGAGAAGCCTGCCTTTCTGCAGCAAAGATGAAAAAATGCTGCACCAACAGGTTCTTGAAAATGAAAGTGAGCTCAGTTCGGGAGTTTTGCTGCTTCTCCCACTAAGGGGCAGCCTCCGCATTCTAGGAGGTTTAAAAAAAATTTTTTCCTTTGCCCCCCACTCCAAAGTCTTAATGAATTCGCTTCCTTCTACTTAAAAAAACAAAAACCTTCAGTAACAAGAATCAAGGGTTCTTTTGGCAAAGAGCAAAGGATTAAGCTTATAGCAACCTTACTTCCTCTCCTCCCCCGCTCCATCCTCATCTTTTATCAGAAACACTGTAACTATCATTCAGAGGACTAGGGGTCCACAAACTTCCTTTTTAGGCTAAAACACAAAACAAACTTAAGCTCCAAGAACCAAACCACACCTTCTCATCTCTCTAAAAGTTAGGTTAATTACTTTTAAAAACAATACTACTTAGAAACAAGAGAAAGATGTGTTGTCAGAAGGAAGGTGTTGAGGTGGGGGTGCTAAGAACGTGACTTCATACACCACCAACATGATAAGAGTACGTTTCCCTTTAAAATAACATGAAAAGAGGTACTTAGATAATATTAAGCCATGAACTCTATTAAAACCTGGGATGTGGCACTCTCGGGTGAGCAAAATCATCTATCCTTAAAAGGGATAGGAAAAAACCCCAAAAGCACTGGAAGAAAGCAGAACCGGAAATAACAATTGGGGGAAAGGTCATCTAGATGACAAGATACCGGGGCAAACTAGAAGGGCGTGCCCATCTCAGGCTCTGGACAAAGCTAGAAAGCCAGCACCTTTCCGGAGTTCCACTTTCAAAGGGAAGTTTACGCTGCACTATATACATTACGTACAAACATCTCACCAGTGAGGGATCTATCACCACCAGCCCTGTATACACTGCGGACTCTTAAGGACACGCCAACCTTGCATTTGCCCCAGCTCTGGAGACACCCGAGAGCGGCAGGCAAGCTCTGTTTCCCAGCTCTGAGCTAGATGCCAGTGGGAAATGGTCCTGGAGACTGGTGAAACAGCCCTTTCCAGGAACAACGAAGCCCACAGCTTTACCAAATAAGGCAAGTGAAAGCGAAAAGCCAAGGAAGTGCAGGCTAAAGCTGGATCTTTCCTCAAACTAGCCAGTTGGATGACAGAAATGTGAGGATCCGATCCTACAGCACGGATTGCAAATGCAGAGAGAAAATGCAGAGAAACCACAGAGGGAAGAATCCTTTGCCAAGGAGAGGCCCGTAAATGCACTGATCCCAGCCTCTGCCACTTTCAGAAGTTTCAAACTTGCTGAGCGGCTGAACGTCCTCTTGTGAAACAAGGAACTCAAACTGAACAAGTCTTTGGTGTAATTCAAATCCTAACTTTTTGTTCTATGTCATATGTGAACACCTTTATTGCAAAATTTGACATAATTAGACATTATTGTAGATAAGGTTATCTGGTGAAATTTCTTTTTTTTTTTTTCCCCCCAGTGAAAGTACTTATGAGACTACCTGTGTTTAAACATTTATTTAACTGCATTTTCTTTGCTTCCAAAGAAGTTCCAAATCCAATTTCCTATCTTAGCACATCTCCTTTATGGGAGAAATGGCTTGATTTTTATAAAATCTTTTCTTCCCCCCCCTAATACCATGAGTCTTTTACATGCCAAAGATGAATTTTAAATAAATATTGGAGACAGCGTTTGCTCAGATAAGGGCTGGGGATAAAAACAATTCTCCTTAGGGTTGTGATTTACACTTTGCCACTGTCTTCTGCAGCTTTTCAGGTGACCAGCCCGAAGTTCACGGACAGACTTCTTAACAGTGGAGGAGGCAGCCACCCTATGCACAGCACGGGCAGAAGGAGGACACATTCCATAAATTTTTCCAGAATGTCTAGTATTGCTTTCACTTTCCTCGAGTCCTTTACGTTTCTGAAAGCTCATCATCTCACATGCAAATCCAACAGATGGTAAGGAACTTTCACAGTCATGAAAAGGTTCAGAGACTCAGAGAAAATGCCATGTCCAATCTAGGCCCTTGAAATCCAGAATGTGAGTCCTCTGTGGTCACTTCCTTCTAATGCAACCGGACCAATCATTTATCAACTGGGATCTTTTTCTTTTCCTTGAAGTTTGGAGATAACACATGCTACCAGGTGGCGGGGGGAGAAACCGATTGGGACTCACATATACACACTACTATATATAAAATAGGTATCTAATAAGGATGTACTGTATAGCACAGGGAACTCTACTCAATACTCTATAATGGCCTATATGGGAAAAGAATCTTAAAAAAAAAGAGTGGATATATGTATATGTATTACTGATCTACTTTGCTATATACCTGAAACTAATACAACATTGCAACTCAATTATATTTCAATTAAAAAAATTAAAAACAAAAAACAATGCTATAGAGAGGGGCCCAAGTCTCCATCCATCTTTAAAGGCACCTCTGCTGGCAGGGGGGACACGGAGTTGGCAAGTAGCCATTCTCCACAGCACCCAGAGAAGTGGATCATCTTGGCTCCCCCTGCAAATACTCAGACTGTGGCAGTGGGGCGAGCGGGGGGTAGAGAATTGTGCTCTAGATGGGGCAGGAACAGCCTTGAGGCATTAAAATAACCAGCTGTTCCCTTTGGCTCGCTCCAACTTTTCTGGATCTGAAAGCTTGCATATTTGCTAGGGGGAGAGGGAATTTGCCTTCTTGATAAAAAATCAAAAGCGTATATCCTCTGTGTTCAAAGCCTGATTTCTGATGCTGGTTTGAGAACACTAGCAAACACACTCCTTGGGGATACGACTCGGCCCAGGAAGAGCGCAGTGGAGTCTGCAAGCCTCGCACGTGGCAGAGCTTAAGAAACGGCATCATCTACATCTGAAACTCCGCTGAAACTAACACAACACTGTAAATCAGCCGTAGTCCAATAAAAATTAAAAAAAGAAACAGTGTCAGCTTTAGGAAATGTGGTGAAGATCAGAAAAGGCATTAACAATCCTGTCCTTGATTACACTAACCTGTGGTCTGTTTATTTCCATTTCTCTTTCAGTCCTTAAAAAAAAACTCAAAAAATCTTCAAGACTCAAATACTAAATTATTTCTTTTTGGCAATAAAAAAAAAAAAAAAAAAAAGCCTGCCTGTCTAAATTATTTTCAGCTTCCCTAACAGTTTATGTGGGCAAGATGACATTTCAGGTCCACAGGGAAAACTGCAGGTCCCTCCAACACCAGGAAAAAACCTCCAAATGACCTAGCAAAACTGGTTGTAGGGCACAATTTCTGACCTATACTCGTCAGTCATAACCAGGGCAGTGAACAACACGGTTCCCCCTACAGTCATCTTTGCATCACAACTGGTTTCTGAGCATTTGGTTATTTTCAGCCCTTCATACAGTGGAGTCTGCACAAAGCAAAAATAGATGTTTGCTTCATAAAAAGTCTTGTAATGGGGTGGGTGTTGCCTGTTGTCCTAGACTCATTTAATACTGAGGAGGGACGGTTCCCAATATAGACTACCACAACCAAGCTAAATTTTCCTAAAAGCGGTTTATATAGAATATGGCAAGCAATCTAAAATTATGTAAAAATGACCGACTTAATACAACACCAGTCTGGGAACAACAAAGAAGGCTTTCCTCAGAGTTTTGAGCCTTCCAATCAGACTAACCTTGGGACATGAGCAGAGTGCCACTGTCGATGAGTTTCATACAGGTGGCCCCTCGGACAGGAATCTCATGACCTCTCCGGAGCTCAGGAAGGACTGTCAGTTGACATTCCTCCTCGCACTTCACTGATGCTGCCTCAACAAAAACACTCTGCAAGATGACTGGGCTATCAGAATAGATCTGGGTTGCTTCTACACGTTTCTTGGGGGAATTACTTTGAATTTTTACCAGTGCCTGAAACAGGGAGTATTTGAAGTATTTCTGAAATGTTTCAGTTTAGTCTGTGGGGGAGAGGGAACTGGTTTATAATCCAGGATCAACACATTTAAATCTTAAGAGTTACAGAGTCCAGAGGTACAGAGTTTAACGAACTGCTCTGGCATCTAACATACTGCTTAGTATTTAGAGAAACAATAAATATTTGCTGGATAAGGTGGGAACCTTCATTCCTCTTGCCTGGTGTTTCCCTCTGTAGGGGAATCTTCCCAAGGGTGACACTCGCAGCCTCTCTCAGTCCCCCTTGATTTCTCTTGCTGGCGGAGGAGGTCCCACTCGGGGATGAGAGGACTGGGAGAAGCTGAGCATGCTCAGTTCAGTCCCTGTGGCTTGTCCACAGAAAGAATCGGTTCTCATCAGTTCAGTCAGCGAAACTCTGTCCCTGCGAGGGGCTGGGGATAAAGACAGTTGTGGGGGATTATTAACAAGTCAGTGGCATAGAAAGGTGAAAGCCACCTCCTTCACTCACCACATCCGTGAGCTGCAGAAGCCCAGAGCAGTGAGCTCTCCATTCTCTCATCTATAACCTCCCTGTGGCGCTTCAGTCTTCCAGCCACGAACATCAGATTAATTAGGCTTGGGAGTTTTTATAACGAAAAATGTGGGGAACTTGTGGGGTTCTCTTGTTCTGACTTCCCTTTGAAAGGATGACATGGGTCCTAAGGAACAACTGGATGAGTAAATTTGAAAACCACTTCTCTGAACCATTTACCAACCTATTTCTATTTAACTGACTTGAACCTTAACCCTTCCTCTTCACTTAACGCTTATTATCGTTAAGATTCTCCATCAGGAGGTCGTGCAACATATCATATGGCTTAAAAAAAAAAAAAAAAAAAAGGCTTGATTCAACATTCCAAATGCTGTTATACCTAATTACCCAATCCAGACAAAATATTCTTGTACATCTGCAGAAGGCAGGAGGTACTTGAAGGCAAATAATTCCGCTTTAAGAAGGTCTGTGTCAAACCTCACTTCATATAACACTGGGAAGAACCCACCGTACCTTCTGAGAATGCCACTTTTCAATTCTCTATCATCAAAATAAAAACTCAAGCTCAATGTCACTGTCTAAAGTGAACTTTCCTACAGAAAGGAACTCAGATCAGTAACAGACTTTCTGTTAAAGGGAAAACACCAAAGAAGGATGTACTCAGTGACTGACCAATATTTCCTCTCTGTAAGCACTTCCAAGCCAACACCCAACCAACCCCACAACCATTCATCCTGAAAGGAGGCAAGTTTTCCATGAAGACTGCTCTGGTCAAGTTACAGGATATACATGATCTAATAGATGCTAACCTATTATTCTAAACATTAAAGCTATATAATATGTAACAATTATATAATATATAAAACAAGTATTTAAAAATATTTATTGATATTAACAAGGTATTATATGAAAAAGCATATTAATAGAGTTCAATATTAATAGAGTTCAACAAATGCTCAGTAGCACTATATTATTAAGTGCTTTACAATGTTCTATGTACTATGTAAGGACTTCACAACATCATCTCATTTCATCCTTAGAGGGACACATCTTTAAGAAAAAACCAAGGCTGGGAGAGGTTAAGTAACCTTCTCAATATTACACAGCTGATGCTGTTGGGCTAGAAATCAAACCCAGGCAATTTGAACCCTGGGAGGCACTTCATGGGCTTCCCTGGTGGCTCAGACGGTAAAAATAATCTACCAGCCATGTGGGAGACCTGGGTTTGATCCCTTGGTTGGGAAAATCCTTGGGAGGAGGGCATGACACCCACTCCAGGATTCCTGCCTGGAGAATCCCATGGGCAGAAGAGCCTGGCAGGCTATAGTTCTTGGGATCGAAAAGAGTCGGAAACGACTGAGTGACTAATCACAGGACAGTCATTTCCTAGTCACTGCACAAATGGAGCGTCTTAGCATCAAAATGTTCAGGTCTAACACCCATGGAATAATATAAAATTGGGTAGAACCAAATGAAATACCTCCATAGATCAAAACTGGCAGTGTCACATGAATCAAATTTTTGTTACAGTCAGAAGCATAGACTGTAGTTTGAAGCCTCAAAACTACAAGCAAAACAAAAGATACCTTGACCCCTTGAGTTCTGTCCTCTCAATGACAATGTCAGGTTCACTGTCATCTACCTCATTTGGTCTGTCTCTACGTAGATCAGTAATAAGGACTCCATGCTCACACAAGAAAAATGTAAAAGGCACTCCTCCCAAAAAAGTCTACAACAAGAAAAACCTTTTGAGATGTGGTCATTTTCTCATTTTTCTGCCGTTCCTTGGAAGTACTACGTATTTCATTACGGTCTTTAGGAGGGGGCATATGGTCAAATCTCACATACAGATGTTGACTGGAAGGTTACTGAACACGGACATCCTTAAAGAAGCAGAATTCAAAGGTCAGTCACTCCACAGCTGAGCCCACAACAGACTGCTGAACCACCGGGCCATGTTAAGTACCAAGGTCCTTTCTCATTATAAAGATATCGACAAGTTCTGTAATTTTAAGTCTCAAAGGAATCTGGAATAGCAACAGCATTTATGCCCCTGTAATCAGCCATGGAAATTTCTAATTTGAACATGGAGGCCAACACACAATGGAAGAAAATTAATTAAGAAGGTCAAACAGAAAATCTCCGTACAATTTTTTGTACTCTTCAATACTGTCGCTCAAAAGATGAGAAAATCACTCTTAAAAAGATTCCAGAGAGAATCTGTTTTCTATAGAATCTTCTGCAATTAAGGTTTTGCTCTCATATCAAACAACTTAAAAAAAGAAACACGCCTACACAAAAGCTCAATTTATTCACTTACAACCTTTAAAAAGCCCGATAGTGTCAAGCATGATAGCAATCTGAGAGTAATAATTTTTCTCCTTCTGCTTGTTATAAACAAACTATGAGTCGGAAGTGAAAGGGCTAATATTCCAAAATGTGTACAGAATGTGTGGTTTCACTGGCTTTGGCTATTGGAAGAGGTTCAGGTAATAATGCTATTCTGCTTCAGGACTTTCTGCACCAGGATGTGCTAACTTATGTACTAATATAGGATTGAGATGGGGAGCAGAAAAAGAAATGAGTGTGGCTTCTATCCAAATGCACACATATAGAGCACCCCAATATAGATATCCCCAGGGTTCTTCCAATTTACTTTATAACATTTGTCACACTTGTAATTACAGTCTGTGCTGCTATAATGTGATAGTTGGTGAATTCAAGAAATCTGGTTTTCTCCAAAATGAGGCTATAATTTTTTTCAATGAAAATGCGTTAGAAAGGACTTGCCATCATAAAGTTGTTTTTCTGGATGAATTTCAACAGCAAAGGTATTTTTGTAGTTACAATGGACCTATTTATAATTACAAGCTAGGGAAAAAAAAAAAAAAACAGTTGATCCAAACTAACAAAAACCCAACTACTTACATTGGAGGAGCTCTTCAGTGACTCAGAAGAGCCTCTAAATATCTCCAAGTTTCTAGATTCTTGCTATTCAGCTTGGTCCACCTCCTGCCAGCATCAGCACCCTTGGGGAGTCTGCTGAAAATGCAGGACCTTAGCCCTCACTCTCAACACACAGAACCTGCATTTTTAACAAGACACCCAGGTAACAGTCTTGCATGGTACATTTCAAGTAGCAGAGCCATATAATACTCCATTACATCACAGAAGCTTGCATTAAGTCAAAAATCTCAGGGCCAAGCAGCAACCTGCCATTCTAACAATGCAGCTGTTGAGAGGGCTGCATGGCTCATTCTGTACCCAGGTCCTCATTTCAATAATACTGTAATAAAAAATAATAATAATACTGTAATCAGTAGGGGGCTGCATAATGCAAAATTATTTCCTAATAAAACAACCTTGCTCTACTTAAATGTCATCATGGGAGACAGAACCACAGTAGAAGAAATTCAGAAGAAAGTCAGTTGTTCTACAACTGACTCATTTGCTAGACTACAAACTCTTTGAGGGCAAAGACTATCATTTTTTCTTTTACAGCCCAATCTCAGGGCCCTGCCCAGGAGATTGAGCATGTAGTTGGTGCTCAGTAAGTGTCTGATTAGTGTAACAAGTAAGTGGAATGGTTCCTCATCAAACTATTTCTGAATTTCAGTCGAAGTTCTGCTGACCTCTCCACCAAGTTACTTCCCTGGCTCTGGGGCTCCCAGTCTTTTCCTCCTTCCAATGATAGGTTAGAACAAGAAGCTACTCTGAGATTAGTTTCAGGTCTGATGTCTTAAGGCACACATTCCTCTAGAGTGACACTTTCATTTAAATATTAACCTTATTCTTAAGCCACCTTCCAATAAAGTCAACAATTACAGATCGTAGCATCCTATGGTTGACGGGTTCCACTGCTATTATCTGTTCCAGCATCAGTCCCTGCAAAGTCAGAGACTATAGCCACATTTACTTCTCAGAAACAGTCTCTGTTTCTATCTTGGGAATCAGCCTGCCTCCTCACTGAACAGTTTTTTTTTCTTCCTTCTTCCAAGCACTTGCCTTCCACCAATCCTCCTCTCACCCCCTACCTTCACTTCCTGTCATCACTTCTCACAGAGTCCTCTGTGAGCCGCCCACACATTCTCAATGCTGGGCTTCCTTTCGGAGACCCACAGAACCTGGGGGCAGAACCTAGGAATCTACTTTACACATTAACAAGGCATTTCTTCCGCACCCACATGTCTGGAGCCCACTGTTCAAAGGCCAATTTGGATGCTCTCTACTCTAAGGATCTCGATTGTCCAATAGTTCCAATCTCTGCCTGTCAGTTCCTACTATGAGCTCAAAGCACTTACACTTACACCTGAGAAATCAGCTTTATATCACCTTGGAAAGCTGACTAAGTACTGCCTCTTACAATTCTGTTCAATCATAATGATGAAAAGAAACAGTAAAAACATTCTGTCCGATGAGACTCTTTCACAGTCAACAGTACTCAAAAACAGTAGTAAAGAATCTGCCTGCCAATGCAGGAGATGTGGGTTCGATCCCTGAATTGGGAAGATTTCTTGGAGAAGGAAATGGAAACTCACTCCAGTATTCTTTCCTGAAAAATTCTTATGGACACAGGAATCTGACAGGCTACAGTCCATGGGGTTGTAAATAGTTGGATATATAAATGACTAAACAACAAAAACATTTTTAAAATGTCAACTATTTCTCCACTACCCCTAACACACACAACACTAACAAACACCACTCTCCTCCAACACAGGGTCACTGCTAGTCATTAATACCAACTATTTCACAGTAACGAAACACACCAATGGACAACCAACCCACAGTCAAGTGTTTCAACACTCACTCATCCATGCCAATAATGAAGCAGGACTGATTATCAACAAGTTCCCTGAAGGAAATGATATTTTTAGCACAATTTTTGCTTTTTTAAGCAACATTTTATCTTCTAAGCATGCTACCACAGCACTAGAATCTAACCAACTTATTCTTGTTTTCTCTATATGAATCTTATCGTGTATGGAGGAAACCAAGAAAAGGTAATAAATAAATTCCATTAAAATCTTCTCTCTGATTTTCCTCCATCCCATTAAAAGATGAGACTGAACCCTTGTATTTGTGCTCCTATAATAGGCTTTCGTTAATCCCAGCACTAATCTGAGTATGTGATGATCTACTTGAATATCTCCACCAAGAGGAGATATTCTTGCAGATAGGAAGCATGGTTGGTTTGTTTTCTTAAGAGAGTCTTTATATTGAAATATAAAACACAGAAAAGTATACAACCCATAAGCAGATGAGCTGAATTTTCACAAAGTGAACATGCTGCGTAAGCAACGCCCAAACTGAGAAACTAACAACAGTGTTTGCAGTCATCTTTCCGTCTTTCGAAACTGACAGACCCCTGGTTACCTATCCAAAGACCCCAGGAGCCTACAGACCCTGTTTAAATATCAGTGTCTCTAACAGACTAGTAAGACTGAAAGAGACTTCTCAAAGCCATGAGGAGGCGCGAATAGACAAAGATCATGTTCCAACCCTATGACATGGTCACTGCAACGAAGCACTGGAAGCTCGCTTCCACAGCATGGAAGACCATTTAAGGTAGAAGCGCTCAGCTCAGCGAGCATGTGCACATCCTTTAGAATCAACCGAGCGATTCCATCAGAATAACTTCATCACAAACCCAGCTGGGGGAAAACAAAGGTACCACACATAATTCTAAATCCCAGAGCCCCTCTAGGACAGGATGGCAGCTAGAAGTGCCAGGAATATCCCAAACAACTTGGGAAGAAAAGCTCATTGTTTTTGACAGTTTGATATATTTTATAAAGAGAGTACGAGGAGATTCCATTATGTAATTCAAAGACTTGTCAAACTACCATCTCCCATGCAGAGGAATTTCTGGCTTTGCTTTCTGTTTTAAAACCCATTTTCGGCATTCACTGTGCAAATGAGGCATTGCCCCCACATTACAGCAGGGAATGTGACTGCAGGTAATAAAGAGCAACTAAAACTCAACTTAGGAAAGGTGATTTGGGGCCAAGAGGACAGCAGCAAACAATTCCCACCAATTCTTGAATTTTTTTTCCGTAAGGGATTGCATGAGGCATTTATCTATACTTTCTTGAGCAACAGTCATCAAGGGGATAACAGCTGGTGAAATCAGCTGGAGAAGGAAGAAAAACTACAGGCATTCTCCTTAGAAGCCCCCAACTAGGACACCAGGTGTACACTAGGTATCTCTATCACCATGACCAAAGCTGTTTAGATACAAGGGTACAGAGTGTTCTCTTACTCATTCATTCAACAAATATTTATTGAGCATCTCTGAAGCGCCAGATACTCTTGCAGATGCCCAGTGAGAAGTGCTCAAATTCTCCTGGAGGAGAAAACTAATAATACTATCACAAATAAGTACAGTATGATGTCAGAGGGGCTTCCCAGGTGGTAAAAATGCAGGAGATGCAGATTCAATCACTGGGTTGGGGAGGTCATCTGGGGTAGGAAATGGCAACCCACTCCAGTATTCTTGCCTGGAAAATTCCATGGACAGAAGAGCCTGGCGGGCTGCAGTCCACGGTGCTAGAGACAGTCAGACACAACCGACTACACAGCACACGTGATGTCAGAGTGCTAAGTGCTCGGTGAAGGTCAACAATGAGTGCCTTTTCTGATCAGGGAGTTGTGGAAAGCCTCTTTGAAGAGGTCACAATTGAGCAGACAACTGAATTAAGGAAGAAGTGAATCAAGTAATTGTCTGTAAGTAAAGCCACCCAGGATGCGGGCACAACAGAGGCAAAAGCCCTGAGGCAGAAACAGTCTTGGTGTGTTGTTCGGCACAGTAAGAGGTGTGTCTGAAGCCATGTAAGTAAGGGGATGAGCATTTCTATGACATTATACACTAAGGAAGAGACTCTGGATTTTATCCAAAGTCTGATAGGAGCCATGCAAATGTTACGAGAAAAAGCCGTGATAAAACCTGGCTTACATTTTAAAATCACCATTCTGGGGACTTTCTTGGGGGTCTAGTGTCTAAGACTCCAAGCTCCCAAAGCAGGCGGTCCGGGTTCCATCCTTGGCCGGGGAACTAGAAGACTACTACAGTGGTCCACACAAGAGCCAATGGTGATTAGAGAAAAAGTGACAGTGATGGACAAGATGAGAAGGAGTTGGACAGGGGATATATTCTGAACATAAACCAGAAGGATTAGCTGATAGATTTCCTTACCCATCTAACATAGATTAAGATGGGAACAGTTAACAAAGACTCCAATTATTGGATATAAGAGAAACTGGAACCCTAGTGTACTGTTGGTAGAACTGTAAAATGGGGTGACTGTTGCGGAAAATGGTACAGAGGTACTTCAAAAAATTAAAAATAGAATTACCATATGATCCAACAATCCCACTTCTGGGTATATATGCCCAAAAGAATTGAAATAGATGTTTGCACACCCATGTTCATAGCACTATTCACAGTATGCAAGAGGCGGAAGCAACCGCACACTCATGGATAGGTGAACAAAGTGTGATCTATTCTACAGTGGAATATCAAGCAGTCTTAAAAAGGAAGGAATTGCTGCCACATGCTCCAACATGAATGAACTTTGAAGACAGTATGTCAAGAAGTCAGTCACAAAAAAAATGTTTCCACTTCTATGAGGCATCTAAAGTAGTCAAATTCATAGAAACAGAAAGTAGAGTGGTTCTTACCAGAGGCTGAAGGAGCTAAAAAAGGGGAATCTTTGTTTAATGGATACAGAGTTTCAGAATTATTACCCATAAAAATGGTTAGGAGGGTAAAGTTTACATTAAGTGTAAACTACCACAAAATGAAAAATGAAACTCATGTTTAAGGCACACATAAACATCTATTGTGTTTAAGATAGCCATAAATGAAATTACGAAGCATCCTAAAGAACAAGACCTCAGATTTCATCTGTATCATATTAAGTTTGCAAATTTGCTTCCTTTTATAATATAGATACTATATACATATTAGAACTGTAGTGTATGCATATAAAAATAAATACATGACCAAACATTAAAAAAAAATTCCAAGAAAAAGAGTCTTAAACAAATGGGAAACTGCAATTACCATTTACTGATAAAGTCTGAGAAGTGCAGGTTTATAAGGAGAAAACCAAGTGGACTAAGTCTGAGATGCCTGTAAGATATATCCAGGTGGAAATGTGGAATAAGATACAGTCTACGTGAGTCTGGAGTTCAAGGGAGAAGTCCAGGCTGGCAACAGAAATGTATGAGTCATCAGCACTGTGACAGTGTTTACAGTCATGGGACTAAACCAACTCAGTAGGTGAAGGAGTGAAGACAGAGATAAAAATCTGAGAACTCAGCCCTGGGAGACAGAGAGAGTAGACCCAACAACCACCAATCCATGAGCAGGAGGCCGGAAGAGGAATTTGAGACTGGCAGATTCAGACAGAGATATGATGGGTGCTTGAACTGAAAGGCCACAAAATTGGCACTGAGGAGTCCATGATGGGTCATGAGCAAGAGAGAAACAGAGAGAAGAGAAGCTATTCAGGCTCTCACAGACAAAATGGCCTCAAATTCTTTAGCCGTCACAGTACCTGCGAGAACTGCTTGTTCTTGGTTTTCTATTTTTCTGTGTCTGTGAGCTTGCCTGTTCTGTCTGCAGTAAACTTCAAGGCAACCTGAATGAGTTTCTGTTCTTTACCACCAAATAATCCCTGATGTAATCCTAAAGGAAGGGGACTTACCGGGGGGTCTGGTGGTTAAGAATTCGCCTTGCAGTGAATGGGATGTGGATTCAATCTCTGGTTGGGGGATTAAGAGCCCTGCTGTGGAGCAACAGAGCCTGTATGCCCCAAGAAAAGACTGCAACAAAGACCCAACACAGCCAAATAAATATGTTTTTAAAAAATGTTAAAGCAAGCAGACAATATATGTGATGGATAAGACGTAAAACCAATTGGTCTCAATCAAAAATTCTATATTTTACATGACGGATTGCAACATTTGGCCCCAGCTCTTCACTTCTCCCTGGAGCCATGCCCTCTGCCTTATAACCTTGCAGGGCACATTTTCCATGGGTGGGCTGGCCCCTGGGCTGCCTCTTGACTTTGGGCCCAGCCCAGAGTGATGGGCTTTGGCGAGCAGACATGATGTAAGCAGAGGCTTTACGGATCTATACGCTGGGGCTGGTTCTCTAGATCCACTGTTACTGCCAAGACTGATGGAGAAGAGAGATGGGTGTGGCAGAGCCAAGTCACCTCACCCCATCCTACAGCCAGCCAAACCTAGGCACACAGGCAACTCACCCGATCAGCAGGACCTCTGGGACACCAGACACATGAGCAGTCAACACTTACTGCTGTGTGCTCCTTGTTATTGTTTAGTTGTGGAGTTGTGTCTGACTCTTGGTGACCCCATGGACTCTAGCCCGTCAGGATCCTCTATCCACAGGATTCTCCAAGCAAGAACACTGGAGCGGGTTGCCATTTCCTTCTCCAGGGGATCTTCCCAACCCAGGAATTGAAGCTGCATCAGCCGCCCTGGCAGGCCGACTCTTTACCACCTTGCTACCTGGGAAGCCCTGTGTGCCCCTAAGGCTTTTTAATTGCTATGGAGCAAGTCACTATGTAGTAAAGATAACTGATACATCATAGACAATAGCGTTTCCCTGATGGTGCAGACAGCAGAGAATCTGCCTGCAATGTGGGAGACCAGGGTTCAATCCCCAGGTCGGGAAGATCCCCTGGAGGAGGAAATGGCAACCCACTCCAGTATTCCTGCCTGGAGAATCCCAAAGACAGAGGAGCCTACATGGCCTCAGTCCCATGGGCTCCCATGGGCTGGTGGGATTGCAAAGAATAGGACACCACTGAGCAACGAACACTTCCACTTTCAGACAATAACGCTAATTGGACTGGATTGACTTATTTTCTATTCACAATTATCACCACTGATAAATGAGGACAAACTTGGCCCCCAGTATGGCCAAATATGGACAAAAAGTAATTGACAGAACAAAAAAGGACCTCTGAAAATATCTAGGTGGTTCACGATCTGACTGATCTACCCCCAACTACTTGAGAACTACCTATGATTTTACAGTTCATGGCAAAAGAAATGGCATAAATAAAGAGAGAAACAAATAAAATAATATAAAAGACTGTGAGGTATTCACTAGCTGTCCATCAGCAGGTAAACGGATAAATAAGATGTGATGGAATCTTACTCAGCCATAAAAAAAATGAATTTGAGTCCGCTGTAGTGAGGAAGATGAACCTAGAGCCTGCTATCTAGAATGAAATAAGTCAGAAATAGAAAAATGTTGTATATTGGTGCATATATATGGAATCTAGAAAAATAGTATTAATGAGTCAATTTGCATGGAAGGAATGGAGACCCAGATGTAGAGAATGGACTTGTGGCCACAGCAGGGGAAGAAGGGTGGAAGAAAGCAGTACTGACATATGTACACTATTAACTGCAAAACAGACAGATAATGGGAAACTGCTGAATTACACAGGGGGCCCGATGACCTAGAGGGGTGGGACAGGAGAAAAGAGGGACACTCACAGGGGAGGGGAGATATATATATATATATATAATTATGACTGATTTGTGTTGTTGTACAGCAGAAACCAGCAAAACTTTGAAAAGCAATTATCCTCCATTGAAAATTTTTCTTAAAAAATGAAGAAAAAAGAAACAGAAAAGCTCCATTAAAGAAATATAATAGAAAAAAAGACTATGAGGTATTCAAACTCTTCAGCTCATGATTTGCTATACACATGGCTGAAAACACAAGAAACAGTTTCATTCTTTCAGCATAAAAACATCATTTATCTTCAGTGAGTGGTTACACGGTCTATTTGTACTGTTACGTCAAAATGTACATCGATTCCAAAAACATTAGAAAATGATTTTAGGAAACTCAAGTTAGTACAGCTCTCATAAATAATATTCACAGACTGTAAGAAATTATGTACATAGAGTTGTGAACATAAAATACATAAACCTATTTTTTATAAGAAGTACAAAAATTCTCAATAAATTGGAATTAATATTTCAACAGTTCATACTTTTATTCTGATAACGTCATGAGGCTCAAGAACTTATGAAGATTGAAAGAAGGTCGACTAACAACTTCTTATTTGCCTCAGATCAAGTTTGAAATTTTGTCATTTTCCCTCAGTAACTATTTGTATTGTACACTGAAATAGTAAGCCTCAAAGTTGAAGTGTGAAAACATGCAATGTTTCAAATTGAAGGGTAGCTCAACTGTAGAGCTGGGAGAAGAGAAAAAATAAATAGCAACAAAACCCTTAGATATTATCCCTGGGACTCCTGGAGTCAAGAATGCCAATAAATACCAGTCCGTGGTCAGCCCACAGTTTAAAAATATTAAATTCCCACAGGAAGTCCTTTCCTTGAACCTGAGTCTGATTGTCTTAAGGTCTTTAATAGCCATTCAGAAAACTTAAATATGCCTGAATGCATTCAGCAGCTGGTCTTCAAAAACCACAGTATTCTAGAGTTCAATGTGAGCAAAGTTTAAGGTTAAAAACTGGTTTCTAAAACTATGCGACTTCCATGACAAGCTCAAAGACCTGTTCCTTAAATATCCAAACATTCATGCAACCTTTGAAAGGCATCCATAATACAGCTTTGTTACCTATGCTGGCAAACACATGGAACCATAGGTTTCCAGTTTAGGGATCATGAGTTCTGTAATTTCTCATAATACACAGAGAGAAAGGTAAACATTTTTAAAAGACATCAGAGATCTGAAATTAGGCTCTTTTAGCTTATGGTTCTCACAAAGTTTTGTCCTTTGACATTCATATTCATTTTTCTATAGAAAAAGAGTGGTCACAAAAATGGCTTTGCTTATAGAAACCTAGAATATCATCTGTTTAAATATGTATAAAAATATTGCTATAATGTTATAATGTGACAGTATAAGAAATACATTTTATAGACATGTATACATATATAGGTGTGTGTGTGTGTGTGTGTGAGTTGCTCTGTCGCGTTTGACTCTTTGTGACCCCATGGACTGTAGCCCACCAGGCTCCTCTGTCCATGGGATTATCCCAGCAAGAATACTGGAGTGGGTTGCCATTTCCTTCTCCAACACATATACATATAAACTATCATAATGCTCGAAACAAAACATTTTTAAAATCAAATTTTAAATTTTATATGAAAGACTGAATGTAAGAAAACACCTCTTCCACATTATCACCAGAATTAACTTTCTTTAAGCCAAACTGTAATCATTTTTAAGACTTTTTCTGACTAAACAATTTCATGTTTTTAAGGATTCTTCCAAAGTTCATGTCTTGAAAAGAGCATAAAAGAACCTGCCCCATACAGCCCTCATCAGTATTTTCGGCCTCATCTGGAACAACTCCTGACATTGAGAGCCAAGCACCCTCCACTCCAGCCACACAACTCCGCATTCTTCACTCAAGCTCTAGCCTCTTGAATCTTCTTGATGTTGCAGGCTCGACTGGCTTTGCTGATGTGCTCTGATTACCATCTACCCATGTTGCAAGACCTACCCCAACTGAAGCCATCACCACCCTTCTTAGCCCAAGACACACTCCATCGCCATTAATGCATATCACTATCTTCACCCTCAGAGAAGACCTCCAGAGAAGGGCTATTGTCTCCACTCAGTTTGGCAGCTCCCAGTACTTGGCATATAATCAGTATTCAACAAAGGTCTGTGGAATGGGAGGGAGGAGAAGGAAAAGACAAGAAATAAACACAAAAGGAGGTGCAGGTCCTAAAGAACAGTACGGACCTCAGGAGTAGAGGATGGCTAGTTTTCACTGTATCTCAGTTCACAAAGCTTATGATGGTTTTGTGTCTTCTGTGTTTCCCTAAAACATCACTTGTACCCAAAAGTTTCCATATAAAACTCTAGAGTAAGGACCCGCACATTCATGGCCCAATTTTGTAAAAAGAATATAGAGTTTTTAACATCCTGCTCTTCCCACTCCATGCCCTGCTATGGCTTTGCCACAGACTCCCAGTGACCACACATCTGCTAGATCCAATGGGAAGCTCTCACTTCAATGTATTTGGTGTGCGGGGGTGATGATGGTGTTGAACCTTCATTACTGAACCTCTGATCCCTCCTGGCACCCAGGATCTCATTCTCTGCCAGATGCTCTGCATTTCCCCCACTGCATCTGCCCCTGGGTTGTTTTTCTCCCCTCCTTTCTCTTTACTTCCCCCAGATGTTGCTATTTCTTGAATTTCCAGGTTTTATTCTTCTGCCCTTCTTTTATCAATGCCACCTCATCTATCCCCCAAATTTGTGATTATCATCTGCTACTGACTTCTGAACGTGTGCCTGAATTCAGCCCCATCTCACACCCAAGTCCCCTTTTTCCTGCCTATTGGTTACAGAACACAACCTAAACTGCACACACCCTAAACACAACCTCCTCCTCTCCTCCCACGCTCCCTCGGGTGTGAACTGCATACCACTCCACCAAGCTTCCAGGGCAGAAACTCAGGAAATGTTTCCAGAGGCTCCCTCTCCATCAGCACTCACACCCATCAGATACTGAGTCCTGCACCAAAGTATTTCTTTGATTTCTCTCCTCTCCACAGGAGAGAGCCAGCCCAGGTCCCTCACCATCTCTCATTCATACTATACAGCAAGATTACAGTTGTTGGCTTTCTAAATCATTCCTCCCCCACACAGCCTATGCATAATGCTAGTATGGCTGTCCACCTAAAATGCAAATATAAATGCAGACTCACTCCTCTGCCAAAGTCCTTTAACTGCAACCCTGACTAAAGGTAAAGGCCAAGCTGATTTCCTGCCCACAACACTCTCCATGATTTGGGTGTCTGATCGCCCAGCCTCACCTTCCCTGGAGCATGACCCCACAACCTTCCCTCCAGCCACATACATCACTGTGGCTTGTATAAAGTCTTCCCAATGCTCTTTGTATCTCCACTGTCTTACTTGTGAAGCTCCTTCCTCCTGGAATTCTTCCTCTGTTGCATGACTAGAAAATGCCTCTTCCTCCCTTAAGAGCTAGCTCAAGGGCTTCCCTGGTGACTCAGTGGTGAGGAGTCCCCCTGCCAGTTCGGGGGACATGGGCGTGATCTCTGATCTGGAAAGATTCCGCATGCCTCGGAGCAACTAAGCCCAAGCACCACAACTCTTGAGCCTGGGAGCTGCAACTACTGAACCCACATGCCACAGCCACTGAAGCCTGTGCGCCCTAGAGCCCAAGCTTCACATGAGAAGCCACTGCAATGAAAAGCCCATGCGCTGCAAACAGAGAAAAACACATGCAGCAAAGAAGGCCCAGTGTGACCAGACATAAATATTTTTAAAAAAGAACTAGCTCAAGTGTCAAATCCTCAGTGAAGCCCTCCATGATCAACCCTTGCTCCCAAATCTACTCCATATAGTTCAACACTGTCTTCCTCTGTTCTGCCTCTAATCTTGGTTTGTTCTTGGGGTCCAGAACTTTCTACACTTTGTGTATCTTTTCCTGATACACTAAGCTACCAGAAAAGAGAATTTATCTTATTGTGCTTTACCTTTTCACTTTCAACCTGGAGTATTACAAGTTTCAACAAGGAACTGATCTATCAGCAATTAGGACTTTTCTTCTTATCACCAGTGGTACAGGAACAAATAAAAAAGGAAGAACTAAAGCTCAGTTGGTAAAGAATCTGCCTGTAATGCAGGAGACCCAGGTTCGATCCCTGGATGTGGAAGATCCCCTGGAGAAGGAAATGGAAACCCACTCCAGTATTCTTCCCTGGAGAATTCCATAGACAGAGGAGCCTGGCGGGCTACCATTCTAGGGTTACAAAGAGTCACACATGACTTAATGACTAAACCACAAAAGCAAAATAGATAGTGACTGTCCAATGTTACCCAGGTAAGAATTGAAGGAAATAAATAGGACAATATACCTTCTCTTCAGTTAACACTAACTGAATACATTACAAGTCACACCCTAAGAGTTGAACACATTATCTCATCTAATCCTGTAATCAAATAGGTATTATTAATATCCCCATTTTACAGATGAGGAAACTGAGACAGAGAGGCTAAATAGCTTCCCCAAAGTCTACATACATGTTCCAGGTGGCAGAGCCAGGATTCAAACTCAGGTAATCTGCACCTATCCCGAATTACCTCTCAAAATACACATATAGGAGAAAGAGAGCTGAACTGGGAACAGAGGGAAGACTGGATAAGAAAGCAATCTAATGAGCATGCAAGTCTCCCGAGGAGAAATTAAGCGAAGAAAAATGTCTCAACCTGCTGTGGGTGCCAGGAGAGTATCTGTTATTGCTATTGTCCAGTCGCTTAGTCACGTCCAACACTTTGTGACCCCATGGATTGCAGCATTCCAGGTCTCCCTATCCTCCACTATTTCCCAGAGTCTGCACAAATTCATGGCCATTAAGTCAGTGATGCTGTCTAACCATCTCATCTTCTGACACTCCCTTTTCCTCTTGCCCTCCTGACTGCCCTCAGTCTTTCCCAGCACCAAGGTCTTTTCCAATGACTCAGCATCAAACAGTCAAAGTATTGGAACTTCAGCTTCAGCAACAGTCCTTCCAATGAATATTCAGGACTGATTTCCTTCAGGATGGACTGGCTTGATCTCCTTGCTGTCCAAGGGACCCTCAAGAGTCTTCTCCAACGCTACAATTCAAAGGCATCACTGAGCCACCAGGGAAACCCATGGAGAACATCTAGTAGTGGCCCAAACCAGGGCAGAGTCACACAGGTTAGACAGATGGAAAAATGCAGGGGAAAGTGAACAGGAGCCATTCTTATTGGGTTCAGGAGGTGAAGAACCTGGGAAATAGCTCTACCTGTGCAGTCAGTATGTGTATGTGTATCTGTCTGTCTCTTGACCCAAATACCACTGGCTATTTCTCTCCACTCCCAACTCTGACCTTATCCAGTCTCATTGGTGGAACTGAGTCACTGATTCCTCACCTTACCTATTTATTCATTCAAAGCTGAGGTTCTAGGAGCTGAATTCAACAGACAGAGGCTTGCTCATAGAGAACACTGAAATAAAGGTCAATATATTCTGGGAAAACAGATCCTTTGCAAAAAATAAATAAATAAATAAATAAAGCTTGTTGATAAACAGTCAGGGCTCACTCAATACACTGTCCTTTGGAAAAGCAATTGTTAAATACCTAAATTGAGGGCAGTGCTCAGAAGATCTATCCAACAGGAGAAGGAAAGAATAGTCATTACAAGTCCAAGATTCAGTTTCCAGTTTGTCTCCTAATGTGGCTTATAAATTCTTACAAGTCATGCCTTTTTATAGTTATTTGTTCTGTGAATTTATCTTCTCCTCCATCGCCAAACACTCTTTGCCAAAGTTCATCTGAGGATACGTTACAGTTTGTTGTATAGGATTTTGGCTACCAGGGAGGACAACGGGCAAGGCAGGGCCAACACTGAGCCACTCAAATCATTAAGGGTTAGACTTCGGAACTCTCTGGCACACACCTTGGGCCAAAGTTGTAACAAATGAAAAGGAGAAAGAAACAATGGCAACCTCATGTTCTGAACTGTGTCACTTCCAGCCTTAATATACTTAATCACTCTTCACACTACTTGGACATTTATCTCTGAATTTCTGGGGTTGCACTCAACTTAACTCCCTTAAATTGTTAAAACTTAAAACCTGTTTCAATATCGATCACCTTTTTTATTTTCCCGAGAGGCAACAGTTCAATAGCCTGCAGAATCCAATCTGGGTTCAAAGGGAATCAGGGTACCATTCAGACCTTCTCCTCCGGGTGGGGAGTGGTAATCAATACAGGCTGTTCAATGTTTGGACAGGCTCTCCTGCATCTAAAGGTGACCCCTTGACCCCAAGCAGGCAAGAAAAAGCTGTTTATTTCTTGGCACCAGGAGACCAAATTTAATTCTACTTAGCGTTCATGAGCTTTTCATCTCCAAAGTGCTTCACAAATATTAACTAATTAATCTTCACAGCCCTGATGCACAATGACAGAAGATCTTTCAAGTATAAAGACCAAGGGAGGCATGGAACAGCTGCAGAATAGAATGAGGAAGACAAAAAACTCTTTTTACCTAGAATAGAATGAGGGAGACAAGAAACTCCTTTTACCTAGAAGTGTTCTTAGCATTCTTGGTGGCTCCCAGTCCTCCACCAAGGCTAGCAGTTTAAGGTTGTATATGAAAGGACTTCCCTGGTGGTCCAGTGGTTAAGAATATGCCTGCCAATGCAGGGGTCATGGGTTCGATCCCTGGTCCAGGAAGATCCCACATGCCTCAAGAAAACTAAGTTCACGTGCTGCAACTAAACCTGCATGCCTAGAGCCCATGCTCCACAAGAGAAGCTACCGCAGCGAGAAGTCCAAGTACCGAGACTAGAGAGCAGCTCCCGCTCACTATGACTAGAGAAAGCCCATGTGCAGCAACGAAGACCCAGCACAGCCAGGAAGATCCTGTGCAGCCAAAAATAAACAAATAAATATTTTTTAAAAGATGAGTATGAAAAATGGCGGTGAAACAAGAGCTGCTGTGGCGACAGAGGCCAAGATTCCTTACACAACTAAGCCTCAGTTCCCTCCAGGGAAAGTGAGGTTGATTGTAGAATCACCTCCAGAGTGTGTACAAGGGTTCAATAAGGCAACACGCATCAAGATCTTAGCACAAAGGACCCTGGTGAGTGCCCAATAAACACTAAGCTGTTACAAATCAAAAAGGAGCCATGGCTTCCCAGTGCCTGAACTGAAAAATGGGTTAAACAGCTTCAGGAAATCTGCAGACATCGTTCATTTTTCCATTTGTGAGAAACAGTGAACTCAGGCAAACTATACACAGCCCTGTTGAGGACTGAATTGTGTCCCCTGCCCCAGATTCCTACATTGAAGGTCTAACCCCCAGCACCTCTGAATGTGACCTTTTTGGGAAAATGGATTACTGCAGAGATGAGGTCAGACCGGAGCAGGGTAGGCCCTAATTCAGTATGATTGGCGTTTCATAAAAAAGGGATATTTGGGGACACACACACACAGAGGAAGAATGCCATGTGATGAAGGAACAGAGCAGGGTGCTACAACAGAAGCCAAGGAATACCAAAGAGCAAACCACCAGAAGCCAGGAGAAAAAGGCAATGGGAACAGATTTCTTCCTCCCCAGTTTTCAGAAAGCTGCCAACACCTTAATTTAAGTAAGACAATAGATTTCTATTGTCTAAGCAGTATGTTTCTTGGTGCTTTGTTACAACAGTGCTAGTAAACTAACATACGCTCTTTAAAAGCTCTAATTTGTTAAAAAACAAACAAACAAACAAACAAACAACCATGAACCCACCAATCCATGAAAGCAAGTATGTTGGTCTGTCGGTTCACAGTTACCCAAAGCACAATGGATGAACAAATCTGGTGCCGTTTCCTCCCTCGCCAAAGAAACAGTGAGCCAAACAGGAAACGGGGTGCTGGAAATCCACACGACTTGGGGGGTGGGGGCAAAAGCTCCTCCAGTTAGGTAGGAAATCAAACTTGAGTCACCTGAACTTTTGTAAGGCTTAGCAAAACTCCATGTACATAATATTGGGCTGGCCAAAAAGTTCATTCAGGTTTTTCCATACCATCTTACGAAAAACCCAAATTAACTTTTTGGCCAACCCAATACTTCTCAACATCTGGGTAAGGATCAAATTACTTCTTGCAGGGTCTTGTGAAGGATCCCCTGGTGGTTCAATGGTAAACAATCTGCCTGCCAATGCAGGAGAATGGGTTTGATCCTTGGCTTGGGAAGATACCCTGGAGAAGGAAATGGCAACCCACTCTAGAAGTCTTGCCTGGGAAATCCCATGGACAGAGGAGCCTGGTGGGCTGCAGTCCATGGGGTCTCAAAAGAGTTGGACATGATTGAGTGACTAAACACAGCAACAAGGGTCCTGCCCATTCCCATTAGTGGAAATCAGTTAGGATGTGGTGGTGATGGACTCCTGACAACTAGCTTTCTAACTATTTCTCCAACGTTGTTAGCACCTAAATCATGGCTTTCACCCTCAGTGTTCCTGGTATCGGCACACCATCTCTCATCAGCTCACGTGGCTGGTCCCTCTTAATATCAACCCAAACATTACTTTCTCTAGAAGATTCCCTCTCCACTCTATTCAGGGCTGGCCACACCACTCCATCCCGGCCACAGTGCATTCTACCATCTTATGTTATACTCCTTATGGCATTTAGCAGTCTCCTGTGTACCTAGTTTATTATTTATTGCTTACTTGCTGGTGTTAATCTCACCCCCACTAGAATCTAAGTTCTATGAGGGCAGAGACTTGTCTCATTCAATATTACATTCCCAGTGATAAACACAGCACACAGTCCTTTGCAGGCACTTAACGTTTTTTGAAAGAATAATTGAGTACTGCCTTCAAAGGTGAATTATTTTCAGTGAGGTGCAAAGTCCTGCAGTTTATTCAAGGGAGAACCACTAGCTGGTACAATGATAAGATTCTGGAAAGTCTCAACATCTATAGAGCTGGCAAATGTAAAAGCTAAGATACTGGAAATGTATATTTAAATGATCCTCCTATAAACAATTTGCTCAGGGTAATATAAACACATCACATATCCTAAGTAATCTCAGCTTAAATAATTAGTCTAACTGTTTCACCCACTCAGTATTTTTTTTCACTCACCATCAAGTTAAAAGAAAAAAAAAAAAAATATATATATATATATATATATGATTACCACAGGGCTTCCCCGACAGCTCAGTAGGTAAAGAATTTGCCTGCAATGCAGGAGACCCTGGTTCGATCCCTGGGTCGGGAAGATCTGCTGGAGAAGGGATAGGTTACCCACTCCAGTATTCTTGGGCTTCCCTTGTGGCTTGGCTGGTAAAGAATCCGCCTGCAATGTGGGACACCTGGGTTCTATCCGTGGGTTGGGAAGATCCCCTGGAGAAGGGAAAGGCTACCCACTCCAATATTCTGGCCTAGAGAATTCCATGGACTATATAGTTCATGGTGCTGCAAAGAGTCAGACACAACTGAGTCACTTTCACTTCACTTCATGATTACCATAAAACAAGCTTTTAATAAAATTAGGGATTATTATAACTCAAAGGGCAAAGCTACTTGTTGAAACCATATTTCAACCTAAGAGTTTTTCTTCTAAAAACACCAATTAAAGAAATATAGATCATGACATCTTGAAAAGATGCACCTAAATTCCAATGTTTTATACAATCAGAAAGTAAATGAGCATTAAAATCAAAGTGGAATAAATGTCAGTGACTTAGGAGCTATCCATTTCAACTTGCCAAATAATTGTCCTAAGAAAAATAGCCATCTTCAGAGTCACAAGCTCTGAGTCCTGAATGTGACCTTTATAGAAAAACAATTATCTGTTTTATTTTAAAATAGTTATTGGCAAGTCTATTACTCATGTCTTTTAAAGCTACAGTCAAAAAAATTAATAAACCTTTACGTCATTTAGGCTAAACCATGAATATTACAAACCAGTGTCATGAATAAAACAAAGAAACCCTTAGGCAAGTGCATGCACTCAGTCATGTCCAACTCTTTGCGACCCCATGGACTGTAGGCTGCCAGGCTCCTCTGTCCATGGAATTTTCCAGGCAAGAATACTGGAGTGGGTTGCCATTTCCATCTCCCAGGGATGTTTCCAACCCAGGGATTGAATCCACATCCTGCCATCTCCTGCTTGGCAGGTGGATTCTTTACCACTGGCCACCTGGCAAATATAAGACTGTCCCAAATTCACACCAGATCCAAAAATCAGAGACAAAGTTAATATACATTCTTATTTTCTTTTTTTCCTGTTTTGGTCAGTTTATCACACTAGACTCAAAGATATTAGTAAGCATGAAGCAATATGTACCTTGATAAGTACACAAATGCTAAACAATTATGTACTAGGCAAGGTTCAAGGGGTTAGGAAAAAAAAAAGTCAAGTCAAGACAAGATTTCTGGAGCCATCATTAACCACTCAGTCACAGGACCATTATGGCCACAGGAACTGGTCATACGCCATTTGGAGAATGAAGGTGGGCAATGGGAAATTCCACACTGTCCTTCCCAATGAGGTCACTTTCTGCCGCTGTTAAGATAGAATTTCACCCACGTCGTTACCAATTTCACTCACGTCATTACCAATTTCACTCACGTCATTACCAATTTCACTCACATCATTACCAATTTCAGGAACAATCAGCTACTAGACCGAAAAGATTGCCTCCCTCCATCTGACACTATGTATCCAAAAGATACTTGATGTTCACTAACACCTGTTGGAGAAGGAGATGGCAACCCACTGCAGTGTTCTTCCCTGGAGAATTCTGTGGACAGAGGAGCCTGGTGGGCTGCCGTCTATGGGGTGGCGCAGAGTCGGACACGACTGAAGCGACTTGGCGGCAGCAGCACCTATTACACAACAGTAATCGGCACATCACAAGCACCCAGGTCAGCTGCTGAAAACGGACCAGGAGGCATTCGACACGAGCCTCTCCACCTCGTTCTGTGTACGCCTCCAACAGAATCCACACGTGACCTAAAGTCCTCTCAGCCTACATCTGCAACACAGAAAGTGCCGTCTTAGAAACAATTCACTCGTCTCCATACTGCTCTAGTCTTCCAGATGATAAACAACTACGCTTTAGCCAAGTTCAACAGGTTAAAAAGGTCAGTCAAACCAAGTAAGGAGTTCTGGAGTGGTCCTTACCTGCCTAGTCACATTGTAACCCACTGCTCCCCTTCAGGAGACTTTGGGGACAGATGATGTACAGAGGCCAACCACCTGCATCTGCTCTCCAGACACTATAGCTTATCTGTGCCTCCAGAACATTTGAGACTTCAACTCTGTAACGTGACTAAGATTTCTTTCTTTCTTTTTGACAAGAAAATCTAAACCCCATTCTCTCTCCTTCCACCAAAAGCTTAACATAATAGTTGCCTTTTATGCTTCCTGATGATTCAAATGATTTGAAAGAAGAAGACAAAAACAAAAGGAAAAGGAATGGTTAGAAAAACTGACAGGAACATTAAGTATCAAGAAATCTACCAACAAAATATTATGAATCTAACAGAGAAGCTCATTACATTAAGAGATTCCTTCCCTGATGCGATAACTGTAAGACGATACTGCCCACTACTTGCTTCTCCGTTTTCTGATTTGTCCTCCACCAGCCAACTCTCCATTCACACGCTCAGTCAAGCACAGTGTTTCCAGCTGCAGTTATTTAATTTTTTGCTTATGTATGTGACACATGCTGTTCCTGGTTTTTTACAAATAAGAAGTCATTAAATCTCATAATGGCCTATGGAGCAGGATTATTATCCCCATTTCACAGATGGACAAACTGAGACCCAGATTATGTAACTCACTCAAGGTCAGAAAGCTATTAAGTACCAGAGCCAAGATGGAAACCAAGCAGTCTAGCTCCAAAACCCATACTTTAAACCAATATATGATGCGGTCTGTTAGAAGAGGTGACTAGGACATCAAAATTAAGAGGCCCCGCATGATGTAGGGATTAAAAGCTCAGGGCCCAGCATCAGAAAGACTTTATTTATATACAGTCTGAATCACAAACTAACCTAGATGACCCCATACAAAGCTACTCAGTCCCCTTGGGTCTCAAGTCCACTGTCTATACACTGGGGGTTCTCCCAAAGAGTAGAGTAAAGATTAAATAAAATAATATATTTAAAGCACTTAGTAGCTGGCACCTAGTAAGGAGCCCATTAGCTATTAGCTTAAAAAAATAATTACAATTCCATATGGCAAAATGCCTCAGCAGGGATGTCCACAAACTGCCCTCGATGACTAATCTGAAAATCCTTGAGGAAAAAAATTATTTTTATTCACTTTTGTAAGCAAAGAATCCTGCCAAAATAGTTGCTAAATAAACGCTCCTGCATTAGAGATGTTTAAGCATTACAAAGGCATTTTTACTAAAAATAGACTCAAAGTTAAGGAGAACATATTAAGGCTTTTAAATATATAAAGCTTTAAGGTTGTCAAATTAATGCAAGCACGTATTTTTAATGTCAAATATTGTTCATTGACTCAATTTCATGTTGCTGCTATTCTGTTGCCAGGTATGTCCAAGTCTTTGCAGACTCCATGGACTGCAGAACACCAGGCTTCCCTGTTTCTCTGAGTTTGCTCAATTTCATGTCCATTGAGTCAGTGAAGCTATCTAACCATATCCTCCTCTGCCGTCCCCTTCTCCTTTGCCCTCTATCTTTCCCATCATCAGGGTCTTTTCCAATGAGCTGACTCTTCACATCAGGTAGCCAAAGTACTAAAAGTGCTTCAGGCACATGTATTTAATATTGAATATTGTTCATTAAGTCAACTGCATAGTAAAAAAACAAAAACGAACTAGTCTTAAGAGACTAGAAAGAGATTGAAAAGATATATGCCCATGTACAAGAGGGGGCCTTGTCAGAACCTCATTTGAACATTGTAACTATTAAAACATTTTTTTTTTTTAGAAAATCAGAAAATTAAATAAGGTAATAGAAATTGTTAGTTGTATCAGGTGTGGTAACAATATTGTGCTAAGATATCATTTTTATTTTGAGATACAACTGTTTTACAGGTGAAACAGCCTGACTTTTTCTTTAAGTATCCTAGCCAAAAAGGAAAAAAAAACAAAAAAGATAAATGAAATAAAAATGGTAAAACATGGAGTGTTCAATCTGGCAGACAGGTTCAGAGGATTTACTGTATCTATTTTGGAGGGATTTGGAAGTTTCCACCAGAAAAAAGTTCTAAAAATCCTAAGGAAAAGCAAAAATTCCTCATTTTTCATCAGAAGCCACCCTCCCTAAACGTCTCTCAGATAGGAAGCATTCTTTAACTCTTTTTGCTTATTATTTATTAGTAGTTTTTCTCTCTTAAAAAGACTATTTCAGTATTTCCTTGCCTGTGGATGTTTAACTTATTTTTCAAATGTAGCCCCTTTTAATTGCTGCTCCACCTTCAGTAGCTCTTAACTGTCTCCTGTTGTATTCCTGTGCTCCTCCGTGTCTTTCCATCTCTTATCATCTACCTTATATAATGTTTACCTCACCAAGATTAATTAGTGATAATGTTTTTAAACCATGGTCTTTCTACTTTGCCTACAGACTGACTCTGTGTTTTTATTACTATGATCATATAAATATTGTTCAAAGCGTATCAGATAAAGTAGCATGAATATATTTCATTTTCAGTTCAGTTTTACTTTTTCCTGGGAGTTTCTAACCGCTTTTCTTTTTTTCTCACACGATTTGCCTTTAGCATATCCTTCCCTTTCTTCAAACCATCATATCAAGCATTCAACAGGGTGGCTTTAATTCCAATTAAGATGTTTTTCTTCCTATGTTTTATACACACTAAATCTGTCACATGAAAGAAGAAATTCTCACTCAAAAAATAGGTTCCAAAGCCTGTTTTCCCCATTTTTAAACTGAACTGAGAAGTTCACTTGCTTGAGGACTGTTCAAACTTATCTATGAACTTATTCAGAGTGGGCAGAAAATGTTCTTATAGGTGAGGAGGTGGGGAGCGACGGGAGAAGCTTATGCAGTTCTAGCAAAGCTTATGTTAAAACTCAGTGGATTCACACCATGCATTTATGAACATCAGTGAATTTACAATGAATGCTGAAACCACTGCATTTTTAGAGATGTGAAGTATATTCACATGAATTTCCTGATTCATGTCTACATTTAGAGTAACAGAGAACAACCCTACCCTCATCCAAACTTATGAGTCGTACCCATGCATTATAACTTTGAAAGAGGGGAAAAATACTGAATCTGCAAAAATAATCTGTAGGAAATAGAAATCTCAAACAGAATTATTTCACTTCATAAGAGAGGGTGTGCATGTTCAGTCGTGTCCGACTCTTTGCAACCCCATGGACTGTATCCCTCCAGGCTTTCGTGTCCATTTAATTTTCCAGGCACGAGTACTGGAGTGGGTTGCCATTTCCTACTTCATAAGCTTAATTTCAAATGCAAAAGAAAGAAAAAAAATTAAGCTAAAAAGGCACATATGACTATTTTAAAGTCAAATCAAAGCTTTAGCCAAAATATTTCATCACTTGGAGGCGCAAATGACCACAGTCAAAAGGAAATTAAACAGTATTAAGAACTGAGGCTCTGGAGTTGGCGAAACCTGGGTTCAAGCCACCATCTGTCACTCACTAAATGGGTGATCTCAGTTGGTGAGAACATAAACTGAGGCAGCCATTACAGAAAATAATATGGGGATTCTTCAAAAAATTTAAAATTACTACACAATCCAGCAGCCTACTTCTGGGTACATATGCAAAGGAATCAAAATCACTACGTTTAAGAGTTATCTTGACTCCCATGTTCACTGCAGCATTACTCACAATAGCTAACATAAAGCAACAATCTAAGTGTCCATCAATCTATGAATGGATAAAAATGATGTAGTGTGTGTATGTCTCTATGTACACACACACACACACACACAATGGAGTACTATTCAGCCATGGAAAAGTAGGGCATACTGTCATCTGGGACAAGATGGATGAGTCTAGAGTGCATTATGTTAAGTGAAGTAAATCAGAAGAAGAAAGACAAATACTGTATGATATCACTTATATGTAGAATCTAAAAAGGCTGAATTCATAGAAATAGACACCAGAATAGTGGTTACTAGGACTAAAGGATGGAGGAAAAGGGGAGATGTTGGTCAAAGAGTACAAACTTTCAGCTGTAAGATGAATAAGTTCTGGGGATGCAATGTGCAGCAGGGTGATGACAGTTAACAATACTATATTATATAATGGACAGTTGCTAGGCAGTAAGATCTTAAATGTTCTCTCCACAAAAAAGCAAATAGTAATCGTGCAACATGATGCAGGTGTTAGCTAAGGCTATGGTGGTAACATTTTGTAAAATATAAACCTATCAAGTCAACAGGTTGTACACCTTAAACTTACACACCTTAAATTTACACAATGTTTTACGTTAAATATACGTCAACAAAGTTGAAAAAATAAAAGAGCGACTGAGTGATCTGAGGCCATAAAAACCTTACCAGATTGTAGTTTTCTTAAAGTAAGAGATTCTGTCTGACTAGGTGCTGTGGGGACTAAGAGTAGTGAGGTCATAAAAAGCATGTAGGTCCAGTGGTTAAGAATCCATCGCATGCAGCACAGGTTCAATCCCTGATCGGGGAACTAAGATCCCATATTCCACATGACGCAGCCAAAAAATTTAAAAAATAATACGTTTTAAAAAATAGCACAGGGTGGGAGAGAAGCTCTAAAGGGAGGGGATGCATGTATAAGCTTTGCTGATTCACTTCTTAGTACTGCAGGAACACAACATTGTAAAGCAATTATACTCCAGTAATAAAAAAACTCAGAAGCCATCTTGTGTCTGAATGTTTGGTCATTTCTTCATAAAAAAAGTTGCTTTGATAATTCTATTTCTATGCTACTCATGCACAGAAATAGTTGTGTATGTGAACACAGAGCGATGTAAGACGCAGCACAGTGCAGTGGTTAAAAACACAGGCTGTGGAGCTGGATTGCCTTCATTCAAATCCTGGCTTCAAGCCATGAGTGCTAAGCAAATTATTTAATTTCTTATCTATTTTAGTCTCCTCATCTGTAAAACAGATAAGCCTCATGAGGCACTTAAAAGATTAAATTAGTTAATTTTAGTAGAGCATCTGACACAGAGGGTGGGCTGTATAAATTTTTGATACATAAATTGCAGTACTATTCATATAGATACAGATATATCATTCAGCAAATGCTTAGTCATGCTCTGACATATCCATACTGTGGAATGATCCTCAACAGTTGAAAATAAATAGGCACTGACTTTTTAAAAATACGGGTTAAAGAAATACTTCCAGGTGAGAAAATCAAGTTGCAGAAGAATAATTACAACTTGAAGACAACTCATAAAAAGGTACAAGTTTATATACCTGTATGTGCTTTTCAAAGGACAGAAAACATTTTGGAAGGATAGACACTGAACTGCTGAAGAGTGATCCATTACCTCTGAGGACCTAGGTTCTGGTCGAGGTGCTATAATAATTAGTTGTACAACCTTGGATATACCACCTAACTTAGTAAACACACAAGAATAGCTTCCTTAACTTAAAAGACAGGGAGAATGAGGGATGACTGGATTCAGCAATCTCTGCAATCAATTCCCAGCCCTCAAATCCCCTGATTTTGACTTTCTGGGATTCTGGAGCTTTCTATAAATAATAACACTGAATTCTCTAATACTCCACTCTACTCAGTATTTATCAAAAAAAACCCTATGGAACAGGGCACATTGTTTCAAAAGCACAACCCCTGCCAGATGGAAACACACTCTGTGTGGGTTCAGCTCCATCCCTAGATCATGCTCTTGGTAATAAAATCTTTCTTCACTCCCAGCCCCCACACAAGCACCATGTGTTCTTACAGAGAGAGAGTTGCTCTATCAACTGATACACAAGCAACAGCTCTTTTATTGCCATCTTTGCTTTTTCTGTGGATTGTAATCAGAAATATATTTACAGACACATGTGACCCAATTAATCTACCCACAAACAAGAGGACACGCCTCTGCCACTGCAAATCAGGGACACGTTTCCATCACCCTCCCAATGACCAATGAGAGAAACGCTCTGTCACTGACACTAGTCATGATTCATGGTCACTAGTGAGTGGACCCGAACCTCAGTCCCCTTTACTCTCCATATATCTCGCTGATGAGACCTGCGATCTCACCCATCTAGCTTTCTTACCTCCCTACAGCCCTCTGTCTCCCCAGCCCAACCCACGAACGAGCTCATCACTCTATATCCCCAGCTCCTACCATGACGCCTAACACAGCAGGCATCAAAAGTATTAATTGATTCATGCTATTACACACACACACACACACAAATCTATTAACTCAGCCAATACCTCGTATTACCAGATTAATGTTCCTAAAGGAAAGTATTGATTACATAACTGGGCAAAAATTTATTCTCTCAAACCCTGGAAAATGTGTAATGTGTCAAACATTGTACTCTCTTCTGATTATAGGAAGAATGCTGTATTGCTCCCATCCTTATTGAGAAATGCCAGATTCATGGACAACAGTGAGTCGTCGTTCCTACCAAAGAGAATGCAATTTATCGCCAACTCTGCTGTTCATAGACTACCGTGGTCTCAAAGTTTGTATCACCTGAAAACTGTATGTTGAAACCTAATACCCAATGTTGACAGACTTGCAGAGCGACTGGGTCATGAGGCAGAGCCCTTGTGAATGGGGTTAGTGCTCTTATGAGAGAGAGTTGAGAGAGTTGATGCCTCTCCCCTCGATGTACCGCAGCCCCTGTCATTCCATTCATCTCTGACTCCCATCCATCCTTCATCATCTAGCTTAGCATGTCTTCTCTCAAAGTCTCCCTACTTTTGTCAATAACCCTTTCCCCCCACACTTCATCTATGCTCCCATGGCACTTGATACGTCAATAAATAGTACCTCCTCTATGTTCTTTACAGATTTCAGTAAGATTTTGTTGAGGACCTGTTCCATACTCCATTTTGAGTTGGGAATCTTCAGGTCAACAAGAAAGATCAACCTCTGGCCATGGTGTAGCCACGGAGGGTACACATAGAATAAATCATCACTCAAATTATTTTTTCATTAAAAGTGTGATAAGTACCCTTTAAAAACAGATAAAAAGTACAAATAGGATTGCTGCTGCTATACTGAGATCCAGATTTACAGTCAATCTGTTACAACACGGTACCTCCAGAATGTACTTTGTAAACATTTAAATACGGGAGTCTGCCAAATTATCTTTTCTATTAAAAGTTAAGTTGATTGAGAGTAGGGAACATGTCTCAGACAGAAGAGAAAAAGAATAGGATAATAGCAGCTGTAACTCTGACTTACCACTGATATAACTTCGACCTGACCCTTGGACTGCAAGGAGATCCAACCAGTCCATCCTAAAGGAGATAAGTCCTGGGTGTTCATCGGAAGGACTGATGCTGAAGCTGAAACTCCAATACTTTGGCCACCTCATGCAAAGAGTTGACACGTTGGAAAAGACCCTGATGCTGGGAGGGATTGGGGGCAGGAAGAGAAGGGGACAACAGAGGATGAGATAGCTGGATGGCATCACCGACTCGATGGGCATGAGTTTTAGTAAACTCCAGGAGTTGGTGATGGACAGGGAGGCCTGGCGTGCTGCGATTCATGGGGTCGCAAAGAGTCGGACAAGACAGAGCGACTGAACTGAAACTGAACTGAACTGACCTCTTTGATTTTCCAACTCTGCATTCATATAAGAGAATAAGTATTTAGAAACTAATAAAAGCACTGCACATGGAGTATTATCTTTTTATCTACCCCACTTCAATTAACATATATTATTAATATATCAAGAACTGGAGAAGTATTTATTGCATTGGTGCTAAATCACTGGCCAAGGCTGGGGCTAGCTCTCTTACGACCTTTTATCAAGGGCAAGGACCAATGTCAATTGTGCAACATCTACTCAATCCTTTATAATTAAGACGTGGAATAAACTCTCTAGATAAGAAGCCTAAGCATTTCTTGGCAGTGCTTGAGAGATTAGAAAGCTCTGTCCTCACAAAACACCCTGTACACTGAAGCGATGAGGAGACAGTGTTTTTCTAAGGAGACATTTGTGAATTGTCCCATGATTTCCCATCTCTCAATCTCAGCAACAGGCAGGGGCAAGTAAGAGATTCATCCCCCAAAAACGACGATGCTGGCTGATTCTAACACACTCTCCCCAGTCCCACTACTCCCTTCTAGACTCCGGCAGCTGGTCTCTATCTTTTTTCCTTTCTTTCTGTGTGCAGACCAAGGCCAGAACAAAACCAAAAAAACACACTCGGTGGTGGAGGGACTTCCCTGGAGCCCCGTCCTTGGCCTCCAAACCTCTGCTGTGAGACGCCACAGCTGGTATCTCCTCTGCCAAGTCGCCACCCCCTTACACACATACACACAAGCCCTCCAGCGCTGTCTGCTCCACACAGTGGGGAAACCGCTCAGTGTAAGATGTAAACACAAGGCCAGACAGCCCTGTTCTGGTCTCGGTCGTCCTCTTTTTCTCCAGCAATTTTGGCTCCCAAGGGAGTCATCTCAAACGTCCCCAAATCAATGTTTCAAATATACTTCAAGCCCATGTTGGCAAAGCATGTCACTTGTCTTCATATCATGGATAAAATCTAACTGAAAGATAATTGGTCTGCTAACGTGCTCAGGTTTTCTATTTTGCTTTTGAACAGTTTAGGAACATTATGCACCAGACCCAAGAAACCCAATAGTTTCAATTATTTATTATGTACCAGGCACTAAATGATTTATCTGCAATGGCCAATAAAATCATCATTGCAACCCTGTGAGGTAGCAGCCAGCGTGTCAGTGGGTTAGATGGTTACTCTGCACTCAGGTGGCAGATACATCAGTGTCTTTACGCTGTCACTTGGGCTTGGGGCGTCTATACTCAATGGGCTCCAACTGTATAGAAGGAGCTATCTGTGGCCCTTTGGAGCAGGGTCTAAATATTAATAACACAGGTACCAGAAAACTCCAAGGTGGCCCTATTCAGAGAATGATGATGTCTTGGGGAATTTTTAATAGCCAGAAATCAACCCACTCCCCAAGAACAATTTTCTACCTGATATGTGCCAAGCTGTTAGCTGATTCAAAGACAGGTGAATGTTATAACTATAGAGAGAGAGAGATGGAAGGCACAGGAAATGCTGCAGACAGTGATTTCATCAGCAAGAAAAAACGGCCTCGCAAAGAAAACACGGGCATTGAAGGGATGTCTCAAGAAGAAAATCTTGATTTTTTTTTTCCTTGGGGGCAGGGAAAAAGCCACCACCGCTGGCTTTTCAGTTAGTAGAAAATAGCCACCTCCTTTCCCTTCTTCCATTTCCTTCCTTTGAATGCCCACATGGTATAGAGCATGGACTAGACCAGATTCAACTCCACAAGAGAAAATGCAGAGAAATGGTCCAGAGAAGGAAACCAATAGTTAACACTGACAATTTGCTACATCTCAGCAATCCAAGATAGAGTTTGGAGGAAAAAAAAAAGTCATAATGTTTCAGGTTAAAAAAAAAGATCTCTCCAACTTCAGTAGAGATGTTTGTGAGAAATGAAGACAGCACTTGAATCCTTCCTTTGCTATGGAACTGTCAGGATTTCAGAAACCTGTAAGTTTTTTTTTCTCTTTTTTGCAAGAGAAAAATTATTTCGCGCACCTCTGCTTTAAACAGCTCTGGTGAGTCTTAAGTGTGACTTCAATTTTAAAAACTACTGGAATAAAACAGAAAGATTAGTATATAGCCATGTCAGTGCATTTGTCAATTATGAAAAAGCAAACCACCATATTTAAACATTTACTACTGAGAAAGTTAGTGTTTGAAAACTGTTTTAAAAAAATATTTTCATGTTAGAATTCTCTTTTAAACCAATGATTTCTAAAAATCAGAAAATCCAGAGAAACTAAGAATTTTTTTCTGCTAACTGGACAACCAAGGGTGTTCTGTGTTACTTGCCCTCTGTGACCAAAAAGAAAAACAAGCCATGTGCTCCTGAAAAGTGATTCCTTAGAAACACGAGAACCACCCATCGGCTTTCCATTTCAAGAAGACGTTTTTTTCTTTTTTTGCTGAGAAAAGCGAGTTAACAACCTAGATTTTCTTAATAGGGTTTACAGATTAGGTGAGAACTGGAGCAGTTTTACCCCAAGTGTATAAAAACAAACACTTCCCTGAAACTTCTCCCTCTGACTTAGGGAATGTGGGGTCCTGGGAAGTTTTTTTTTTTTTTTAACTTATTTTTAATTGAAGGATGATTGCTTTACAATGTTGTGTTGGTTTCTGCCATAGAACAATGAGTCCTAAGTATACATATGTCTCCTCCCATCGTGAACCTCCCTGCCACTTCCCACCCCATCCCAACCCCTCAAGGTTGTGACACTGGATTGTGCTCCCTGGGAAGTTTTACTTTAAGATGAAAAGATATATTAATCATTAGCCCCAAAATTAGCCCCCAAAAGAAATTTATGACTTGAGCAAGACACTCCTCCTCCCCCAATAACGTCTTTTGTGTCACCTTGAAAGATGGAAGTAACCAGTATAAAGGTGAGTAGCACAACTCCAATTAACAGGTCAAATGCTTCCTTCATCGCTACCTGTACATTTCCAGAGAAGAAATACGGGCTTCAGGAAAAGGTGCCGAGATTTATTTTCCGCATGAGGGAAATCAAAGCAAACCTTCATGAACTATATTAAACTGATGTGCCATCCGAGAAATGAGGTAAAGTACTGAGTGTCTACTAGAAAGATGAGAATACCCTAGTTTCACTCACAGGCATACCTCTCTTTTACTTCAAATTCTTGACTCATGTGGCTAGAACATGTCATGGAAAAGGAATTTCAAACTTGGCTTTTGAAAGCAGCACAATCAAGAGGCAGAAAACCGATGATGAACACTAACTGAGACATAATTCTCAATTAATTAAGCAAATTCAGTTCCACTGGTTTTAATTCAACTGCAATTGAATCTTGGCAGTGTCTGCCATTTACAGTCAGATGAAGGTCTTATTAACTTTATCTACTACTGAAGATAAACCTGGGCAGGACGGGGGACAGATCTCATTTAAAGGAATAAAAACATGATGTTTTCTAACAATCCCTGGACCAGTACTCACTCAATCACCCTGCATGACCCTGACCAGTGCCTGAAGTTAAGAAAGGGTCTGGTTATTGATTCAACATGGGAAATAAGAAGTAGGATGACTTTGTCACAGGCAGGCCCCCAGACAGAGCCAGGCTTGTATGTGCGTCAGAAGTGGGTACAGAAGAAAATGTGACTTTAATAGAGTGAAGTAAAATTATCTAAATGATATCTCAGGCTCTCCTGCCAAGAAATGGTCTGGTAACCTGTTTCATATGCCACCCACCACACTACAACTCTAAATCTTTGCAGGGTAGGAAGGAGGAAGATGACACTGGTACATTTGAAGCTCAACCGCATGGATTTGGGAGAGTGACTTATATCCCAATGTGACTGGGTAGGAAGGGGGTTGGAAGGAGATCAAATCAGTCAGTCCTAAAGGAAATTAGTCCTGAATATTCACTGAAAGGACTGATGCTGAAGCTGAAGCTCCAATACTTTGGCCACCTGATTCGAAGAGCTGAATCATCAGAAGAGACTCTCATGCTGGGAAAGATTGAGGGCAGGATGAGAAGGTGGGCAACAGAGGATGAGATGGTTGGATGGCATCACTGACTCAATCAACATGAATTTGAGTAAACTCTGACAGAGAGGAGGACAAGGAAGCCCGGCATACTGCAGTTCATGGGGGTCACAGAGAGTTAGACATGACTGAGCAACTGAACTGAAAAGTGACTAACACTTGATCTCAGTTTTCTGAAAGGTAAAACAGGAATAAATCTCATGGGCCAATTGTGAGGACTAAATTGTATGGGAAAGTACTTACTACAGGGCTTGGCATATAATATGTGCTCAATAAATGAGGGTTTTTATGAGTTATATTTTATAGCTTAAGTAGCTGAGTCCTGAGATACCAGCACATAGTAAATGGCAAAACTAATATTTGAACCCAGATTCCACTGTAAAATCTCTGTTATGACCACTATGCCACCATGTACCAACATGGCCAAGTCCTCTGAAGTCATACTGGACCAGAGCACAAGGAAGAGAGGCAAATCCATGTCAACAATGCGAACACAGAAGTAGGGAACCCAGAAAACATAATATAAGAAAATCAGTTTTTTCACTGCTTCTATTAGTTAAGGCTTTCCATTCTGGGTAAATTGAGACACTGCTAAAACTTCTTAGCCACGTGTTTTTTTTTAACTGCATATATGGGGTTTATCCACATTAAGAAATCACAGGTGATAAACCGGAGGGATTGGTACGTGCTTCTTACAACCGAGATACAAGAACAAAATGTTAGGCCTAATTTTTCATCAACTAGAGATTAAAAGCAATCAGAGACATAGAGGGGACCTGAGTGATTTAAGAAGTTGTAAATACAATTGTAATACAAACTGTGCCTAGCTCAGGCCTTGCATGGGATTGCCACTCAATAAAATTTTGTCACATTTCGTTCTCCTGGCCAGCATTCTCACGTCACAGATGAAGAAACAAAGGCCCAGACTGGTCAAGAGCATCGTCTGAGGCCACGCTGATAGTCAGGGACAGAGCAAAGGCCAGGACTCGGGTCCCTTGACTCGTAATTCCAGGCTGCTTTCTGGACACTCCCAGGCAGCCCCCTCACTCCCTGGTTATGTCTTATGCGCATCATTTCTTCACATGACATGAACTGCAGGAGGGTCAGTACTGCAGGCTATAGCACACGTCATTCCGAAGAGAAGAGTCAAAGTTGCCCTAATGCTTAGCTTAGTTCACTGACTCCTAAGCATCACTCTACCTCTCTGCCACTGAATTATCTGTACTGTCTTCAGACATGCAATCCTTTTGTGGAGATTAAGGCTAAGAGGAAACAACCAAAAGCATAATACAGTGTGCAGACTCGTGGGCTGAAGGCCAAACACATATTTGCTACTGAATGGACAGAAGAACTCAGTTCAAGTGAGACCCTGAGTCAAGGCAGAGCCTTGAGGCAAGAACTTCTGAGCGGAGGAAAGGTTCAGGAGCTCCCTCTTAGCAGCAAGACATGCTATATGTACTATTTGCTAAAATTCTGAGTTTGGGCAAGTTTTATAACCTATACGGGCATCTTCCCTCAACTAGAAAATTATTATAATGTATCATCTTTGCCGAGTTGAGATGATGGTCAGAACATACAAAGGTGAATGAAAGGCTTGAGTATATGCACACTCAGACACAAGAAATTCTAATGTGTTCTTATGGTGCCTTCAGAAGGTATCTTTTGCTCTCCAACTCTATTTTCCACAAAAAATGGAGAATTCCTTTCCCAACTCAGAAGCAGAACTCAAAAATAAGGGGGAGGGGGGAACCCTTATCATCATCATGATAATAATGTTGAGTGCTGGGTACCCACTTATAGTGCCTTTGGCTTTGCTCTCAGTGCTTCTTATACCCTTGAGTCTCCTAAACCCTCTAAAGTTATCATTTTACTCATGAGCAAACCAAGACAGAAAAATTAAATACTTTGCCCAAGATCACATACTCATCAGGATTTGAACCCAATAATGATGCTTCCAGAGCCAAGTTCTTTTCTATACCATATGCAGCCTCCATACATAAGTACTAGAAATGAGAAAGGAAAGATTTCCCTACCGCTTTCCAAGAAAAATTACTTCCTCCTCAAGTTGAAAAAAGAAAAACACACTGAACTTGAAATAGATCATCTAATTTATTTTAGGTTTTTCTCTCCAGCTTAATCTTTTTGAGGATCCGAGACCAAATTGTTTTGGATACTGTAAGTAAGCTTTTGGTCCCTATGAACCTGTTCCAACGAAAGCAAACCAAAAGGCAAGCTCACAAAATGACCCTCCAACATCGCCATCACATAAGAGGGATGACAGATGGCGACAAGATCTATGACTATCCATTTCCCTTTGCAAACTGGCAGTGTCATTCCAAAATAACTGAGATAGATGGCCCCCAGACTTGGCCAGTGTAAACCCAGTCATGTATATGAAAAGCTTGTCTTCACCTAGTCCCACTCTTCTACCCGAACCAAGGAATTACGAACAAAAAGAAAAAAAAAATTATTCACTTGGGGCATACCTCTCATATGGCAGCCAAAAAAAAAAAAAAAAAGAAAGAAAATCAAATGGCTATCACTCATTAAGTTATCTGCTCTCATTAATAATCAAACCATTAACGGTGGATACTGGCATCTGGTGAACTCACTTGGTTGCCTGTTTCCGTTTAAGATGCTTTTACAAGGTTAACTTCAACTGGGAAAAAACTTTGTTCTTATACATAGATACATTGAAATATTTACTCTTGATAAAAGTCAGTATTCTTTAACCACCAAAAACAATAAAAATCAGATGGAAGGAAAACCATGTGGAGCCCTCTGTTGCAATCAGCATATCACATTATACAAGTCCCATTGTCTACCCTAGCTATTTCCCAGGCTGCTTCCCCCAAATTCCTTGCAGCTGGAAATAGTATAGAATCCAGTACTGACCAATAAGATGAAAACAGGATACTGGGGAAGAAACAGAAGCAATAGTCAAAATCACAAAACATACAGAGAAATAAGATATCAGTTTTACAACCAGCCTCTATGGAAAATAGATTAAGACTTGTAGAGAATTCACCTCTTACAATTTTTAGAGATCTAATATTTTAAAACTATGATTTGGACTTCCTTGCTGGCTCAGTGGTAGAAAATCTGCCTACCAATGCAAGGAACATGGGCTGGATCCCTGATCTGGAAGGATTCCATAAGCCACAGAGCAACTAAGCCCATGTGCCACAACCCCTGAGCCTGTGCTCCAGAGCCCAGGGGATGCGGTTACTGAGCCCACACGCTGCAACTACTGAAGCCCACCCACCCTGGAGACCACATTCTGCAACAAACCACCCCAAAGAGAAGCCTGCACACTGCTGCTATAGACCCTGCTCTCTGCAACTAGAGGGAAAAAAAAAAAAAAAGCCTGTACAGCAACAAACACCCAGTATAGCCAAAAAGAAACAAATAAGCTAAATACAATTATTTTAAAAATTCAGTATTGTCTTTACAAAACAACCTATGCTGCTTTTTATGCAACAGAAGTAAAATAGAGGCTGGAAAATATGGCAGAATATGAAGGAATGATTAAATATTTTTAGAAGATACAAAGAGAGCTTTCAGAAGTGAAAAATATTGACAGAACTGAAATCAAACTCTCAAAGAACAACAACAAAAAAACAGATTAGAATAAAACAGAATTAGCAAAGACAGAGCAGAAAAAAACCATTCAGAGTACAAGCTAGAAAGCAAAGATGGAAAGATGAAGAGGTTAAGAAACATAATCCAACTGAAGTTCCAAAAGACAACAGACAGTGGGATAACAGGTATTCCAGTAGAAAATGGCTCAGAATTTTCAACAATTATTATAAAAAATATAACCCCAATCTAGGAATCTAACAAGTATTATGCAGGATAAAAAAAATCAACACCTGAAATTAAACCAATAAAAAACTTCCAAAAAGTGAAGACAGAGCAGATCCTAAAGTCAATCAGAGAGAAAAATACTAAGTTTCTGCCAATTAGTTTTAACAGTAAAAATGGAACCCCCTTCAAAAAAAAAAAAAAGCAATGCTAAGACAAAGTACTCACCCACTTACAATTTTATACCAAACAAAACTATCACTTGACAATAAAAGCCAAGTTTTCAGACAAACCAAAAAAAATGAGTATATTCAAAGAAAATAAGAGATTTTACTATTAAAATACACTCTAAATTCTATAGAATGTTTCTGAGGTAGAGAGACAATTACCCCCAGATAGACAGTTTGATAAATTCTAAAATATAAGTCCATGTGAAAAAGACTTATAAGTCAATATAAAAAACATATCTAATATGCAAGCTTAGATAAAACATAAGGTACTAGAAAGAGCATACTCAGAGAGGGTGACAGAAATAAAAATGTTCTAAAATCCAAGGTCCTTGTCTTGTAGCAGAAAATAGCAATAGTTATTAACATTAGGCTTAATTAGATACACATTAAACTATCTTGAGTAACTGCTACAATAAACAAATAAAGTATAACCCTCAACTTGGCAGAGGGGAAAAAATGGAATGGATAACATAAAAAGCCTTCCATGAAATTTAGAGAAGGCAAAAAAAAGGGAAAGAAAATGAGGTAAGAAAGAAAAACAATAACTAAGTTTGTAAATCCAAAACCATCAGTAATTACAACAAATGTGTATGGACTAAACATTTTAATTAATTGACAAAGATGGTCAGAATAGTTTTAAAAATCTCCTTATGTGCAGCTTATGAGAGACATCTCCAAAGCATATGATATAATTTAAAATGTTATACCAAATAAATACTAACTAAAACAACTCTGGTGTGGGTTTATTAGAAACAGACAACAACAGACCTCAAGACATAAAACAGATAAAAATGTTCCCTGCATAATGATAAAACACTTAGCGCACCAGGAAGTTATAACAATTTTACAAGTGTTAGCCTTTACTGACATAATGTCACTAAACTAAAAACTAAAAAATCTAACCAAAAGAACTTAAAAATTACAACAAAATGCAAAATTACAAATCCACAGTAATAGTGGGAAATTTTTAAACCTTTTAAAATTTTTACATGCAGTAAAATTCACTTTTTTTTTGGCATATAGTTCTACAAGTTTCAACATATACACATATTATATAATCACCAATACAAATAGGATGTAGAGTAGTTCTATAACTCCAGAAAATTAACAGTGGGAAATTTTAACAACTGTCTTAAAAGATGAAAGACAAAAAACAACAACTGAAAAAAACCCCAAAAAACTAATGAACTCATATAATAGATATTACACTCTAGGCTGGAAAAAGCATATTCTTTCCAGCACACTGGAATAAGTATAAAAATAGGTCACAAGCTAAGCCATAAAGCAAGGCTCTCCAGTTTTAAAGAACTGATAGTATACAGATCATATTGTCTGACCAACATACAACTAAATCATAAAGCATTTTTTTAAACAGACAGAACCAGAAATCCCCCATATAACTGAAAATGTGAAATACTTCTAAACAACTCAGGTGTAAGAAATGATAGTAGATCCAAGAAAGTATTTAAAATTCAATAAAAGTAAAAAATACTACATCTCAAAACATGTAGGATACAGCTAAAGTAATCTTAAAGGAAATTTACAGCTTTAGATCTTGAATTACAATGTGAGAAGGGCTCGAGACTTGGAGTTACTTACCCAACCTAAGAGAGCAGTAAAGGGAAGCAGGGTACCCCAAGTCGAGGCTCCGGGACAACCCAGAGGGACAAGGAGGGGAGGGAGGTGGGAAGCGGGGGATGCATGTATACCTGTGGCCAATTCATGTTGATGCACGGCAAAAATATCACTATATTGTAATTATTCTTCAATTAAAATAAATTTTTAAAAAAGAGAGTAGTAAGGGAAGGGCAGAATAAATCCAAAGACAGTAGAAAGAAGACAATAATAAGGGGCAGAAATGAATGAACTTCAAGGCCAACCCATTATAGAATCAGTAACGCCAAACTCTGTTTTTTTGATGACTAAGAAAGTGCAAGGTGTTAGTCACTCAGTCGTGTCCAACTCTTTGGACCCCATGGATTGCAGCCTGCCAGGTTCCTCTGTCCATGGGATTTCCCAGGCAAGACTACTGGAGTGGGTTGCCATTCCGTTCTCCAGGGGATCTTCCCAACCCAGGGATCAAACCCAGGTCTCCTGAATTGCAGGCAGGTTCTTCACCATCTGAGCCACCAGGGAAGCCCCTTTGATGACTGATGCAACAGTAAAACATGCCAATGGTGGTGGTGGTTTAGTCGTTAAGTCGTGTCCGACTCCTGCGACCCCATGGACTATAGCCTGCCAGGCTCCTCTGTCCATGGGGTTCTCCAGGCAAGAATACTGGAGTGGACTGCCACTTCCTTCTCTAGGGGATCTTCCTGACCCAGAGATCGAACTCAGGTCTCCTGCATTGCAAGCAGATTCTTTGCTGACTGAGCTATGAGGGAAGCCCAAACATGCCAATACTTATCCAGAAAAGAGAGCAAATAAATATATAATATTGGAATATTATTATAGTAATCCTGTTGATACTGTAACAAACTACCAAATTTAGTTGCTTAGAGTAACACACGTCTATGCTCTTAGTATCATGAAATTTAAAAGTAAACAGACACAGAGAACAGACTTACGGAAATGGGGAAAGGGGAGAAGTGGGTAGGATGTATGGAGACAGTAACACGGACACTTACATTACCATATCTAAAATAGACAGCAAATGGGAATTTGCAGTATGACTCAGGAAATTCAAACAGGGGCTCTGTATCAACCTAAAAGGGTGCGATGGGGAGGGAGATGGGAGGGAGCTTCAAGAGGGAGGAGTCATATGTATGCCTATGACTGACTCATGTTGAGATTTGACAGAAAGCAACAAAATTCAGCAAAGCAATTATCCTTCAATTAAAAAATAAATAAATTATAAAAACAAAAAACCCTCAGCAGGGCTGCATCCCTTCCAGAGACTTCAAGGGAGAATCCACTTCCTTGCCTTTTCCAGCTTCCTGCACTCCCCGGTTCATAGTCAGGCAAGCTCCTATTGACCCCATCCTCACATCATCCACTGCTCACCCCAACCTCCCTGCTTCCCTCCTATAAGGACCCTTGTGACTGCATCAGGATAATCTTTCCATCTCAAGATCCTTAATGTAGTCATGTCTGTGGAGTTCCATTTACCAAATAAGGTACAATATCCATGGGTTCCGGGGATGACAAAGTGGACATTACGAGAGAGAGGGAGACGGTTAAACCTACCGCAGGGACCAAACCAGACACTTCTGGGATGAACAAGACAATAAAAGGATATTATAGGTTTGAAAATGGAGAGGGCATGGCTGCATTCTTAGAGAAAGACAACTTGTTAAACTGACCCAAGGAGAAACAGCCCTTTAGGGACATAAAGAAATGGTCTACTGGTAAGTTGTTTATCTTGCCATAAAGAAAACATAAAGGATTTTACAGTTTCCAGGAAGAGGTAATTCCAATGCTACACAATCTCTCCCAAAGAACTGAGAAACAGGGAACACTGCACAATGTGTTACAGTAGCACAGTATAACCTTGACACCAAAACGAGATGAGGACAAGGAAGAACAAAGTAACTGATGTGCAGAGAGAGGAAGAGACAAGGAGCGGCTGCTGAAGGTACTCAGGGCCTGAATGGGGCTATTTCTGAGCCCCCGCCGTACCCCTGGCCCTTCATGCAATGAAGGAGCTATTTAAGCCAGTAAAAAGTCCCTTTGTTTTGTTATTTAGCGGGTAAGTTGTGTCTGACTCTTTGCAACCCCATGGACTGCAGCCCACCAGGCTCCACTGTCAGTGGGTTTCCCAGGCAAGAATACTGGAATGGGCTGCCATTTCCTTCTCCGAGGGATCTTCCTTACCCAGGAGTCTTATGTCTCCTGCATTGGCAGGCAGGTTCTTTACCACTAACGCCACCTGGGAAGCCCCTTTATGTTGAGCTAATCCAAGCTGGCTCTATTATTTACAACCAAGAGTTCTGACTAGTTCACCATTCCGCCAGCCGAACAGGCACTCAACTTCTTCAATGGTATTTGCTACTGCTGCTGCTGCTAAGTTGCTTCAGTCATGTCCAACTCTGTGAGACCCCATAAACGGCAGCCCACCAGGTTCCCCCGTCCCTGGGAGTCTCCAGGCAAGAACACTGGAGTGGGTTGCCATTTCCTTCTCCAATGCATGAAAGTGAAAAGGGAAAGTGAAGTCGCTCAGTCGTGTCCAACTCTTAACGACCCCATGGACTGCAACCTACCAGACGCCTCTGTCCATGGGATTTCCCAGGCAAGAGTACTGGAGTGGGGTGTATTTGCTAACTATCATCAATTCAGCTATCCACATTAACGACAAGGCTTGAGAACACATGGGTAGTGAAAGCTAGGTCAGTTGGAAGTACTTTAAAATCTATGCTGTCACTTTTCAGAAAGCTCTCTAACTGCATTTTTTCTTAAGCTATTATTAAGATGAAATCAAATGATGTGGGCATACTGATCTGATGGAAACAATGAACATCACGGGAATAAAAACCATATCTACGATTCAACATTTTCCAAGAATAATCCTTAAAGCAGTCCTCACTCATCTCTCTACATAAGATTGCAAATTCCTTAAGGGCAGGGACCATTTCTATTTGTTCAGGTAGATGACCTCGTAAATAGTCAAGAAGCTTGCACAATCCAATGACCTTTGAGACTACGTTTCTAAGAGTCTTGCCAAGGACATATTTTCCATTGTAATAGTTAAGATACCAATACAGAAACACGCAAAATGGTGAAAAAAAAATCAAATGGAAAAAGTTTATATTTAATAGCCCCTTAAATATGGCCTAGGCTTCAAATTCTATGACAGGAATTTTTTTCAGGTAGAAAAGGCTGAAATCATAAAAATGAAACTGATCGAGAATAATCATCACAATGTTATTGATAAGAAGATGCAACAATGGAAGTTCCAGAAAACCGTGAACCATGTTTTCAACCAGTAACAAACCTGGCAAAGAGATGAACTCAATTGCACCTCTGTAGCATCCACAGCAGGCAGTGGAAAAATTAGACAAGAATGTCAACTAGGGATCTAAATGTTATTACTGTTATTTAGTCACTAAGTCATGTCTGACTCTTTCAACTCCTTGGACTGTAGCCCTCCAGGCTTCTCAGTCCATGGGATTTTCCAGGCAAGAAAACTGGTGTGGCTTGCCATTTCCTTCTCCAGGGAATCTTCCTGACCCAGGGATCAAACCCGCATCTCCTGCACTGGCCAGTGGATTCTTCACCACTGAGTGCATTCTTTACCACTTTACAGGGATGCCCCAGAGATCCCAATAAATGTCCTGAAACCACAGAACCTGAAACCTACTTCACTCCAGAAATGCTAACACAGCTTTCTGGATTGACACAGTATCAGTAACATTTTCAGCCATCACCAAAAGACCAGCTAAGGCAGGGGTCTTAATAGGTAGGTGACGAGAAATGCCAAATCTTGCATAATCTACATACAGATCATTTTGGGGGTGCCCAATCAGTCAAAGGCTAATTGTGGGGTAGACAGAACAAAGGGTGTTGGTCCCCTAATCACACACTCAGCACTCAAAGGAACTGAAGTCTAGAACCCTGTGGCTAAGAATTCAGACAGTAAATAACCTTCCACATGCCTCTCCTTTCCAAGCTGACTATGAGACCACCAGCAAGTGTCCTGGAGAAAATCATGGCCCAACATCCTTTTCAGCTCTTCCTTGCGAGTCTGTACCCCACAAAGGACAACTGGAAATAATGCTGAATGTTCTGCTTCATTCTCTCAGCTTTATATATTCATTCCTAACAGATCTGAAAATAGTCAATGCTAACATTAAAAAAAAAAAAAAAAGAAAGAAAGAAAAAAAAGTTCTTCTAGCTTGCAAGAGACCAGTAAAGGTCGATTATGGGTTTCCTTCCTCTCTCTGCCCCGATCAAGTGACTGCAATTCCCCTGGGCTTTTATATCCTTGTGTAATATTTAATTAAATACTCTGTTCTTACTGGTTTATGTACTAGAGAACACTAATTTTAGAAAACCGATTAGCTAGTTCTTTCTAACTGTATGTTATTGTAGCTAAGGTCAAATTTTTCACTGAAACTATGGCAACAAAACCCCAGTATTCTTTGTAGACAAGAAGGAAGCAAAGTTCTCAAGAGCAGGCCTCTTACTTGACGGCTAAACCAGGCTGGATCATTTTGTTTCCTACCTTTACCTGAAAATGCCATGTTTCTGAGAATGGCTATGGGGAGGGGGTGACCTCAGTCTCCGAAACTTGCTAGCAGAAGTCCAAATGAGCTTATACATAAGTGTCATCGCTGATAACATTTTTAGACACATGTAATTTTAGCAGCACAAAATATCCAGACATTTCAGAAGCACCCAAATTGGAACTCAAATGTACCCGGAAAAATACCAGACCAAAAAAAAGGAACTTCTAAATGTCAATAAGAGAAATAATTGCTCAACTTATTTTCTCAATTATTGCAACTGCTCTTATTGAAGTTTTTCTGCACTGACCTCCAGCTATGGCTTTGTCAGGGGGATAAAGATGGGACTCTCTAAGGGGACATATTCTTCTCCCCACACCTGTGGCCACTCTCCACTTTGCTCCCCAAATCAGAGGACACAAGCACAATTTTTGCCTTCTCTGGGAGCCACGCTGGCCCCTGCCTCAGCCAATAGTACCGAGGAAGCAGCCACTGGACATCCTTTCTCCAGGGAGCTCAACTGTGCTCGCAGCCAGGTAGAAAATGTCCCCCTGCAGGCCAAGTGGCAGGCAGCCCTCTGAACTCACAAAGAACACACAGTGGGGTGGGGAGTTTCAGGAAAAGAGCAGATTGGCAATATCTGCCTCCCGTCTGTCAAGAGTGGCCGGAATGCCTGCTGCTTGCGTGAAGATAAACACAACTTCCTCTCGGCTGGGCCTGTAATTTTATACATAAGATGGGCCTGCCATCTCCAGCAAAGGCCCCATCAGTAACTGAGGCTGTGATCGAGGCTTGTGCAAGCAGAGACAGGTCTGATGGCTCCTCTTCAAAAGGCTACAGCTCTCGAGCGCCTCTTGATCATAAGCTCGCTCAATAAAGTATAAAAAATTCAAAAAGGTTAAAGTGTGTCTGGCAGTGGATACCTCTGAACACTCCACATCCTGAAGCTTTAAAACAGATATATCAACGTCTGAAGGGCAGTGTTTGATCTTCCTAAGAGATGTCCTGAAAGTTGGCAATTGCAAATTTAGTCACACCAGCTATTCAGCTACTAGGTGCTTAGGTTGTACAAGGCAGGCAGTCGGCTGTGTTCCCTACATGCCTCACTTCACCCTAAAATAATGCCATCAGTTCCGTACTGTTATGAACCATACTTACCAGTCAGGGAAACTAAGGTATAGTAAGGTTAACAGATTTGCCCAGTCACACAGCTCATGAGAGGCGGGGCAGAGGGACCTGAACCCAAACCTGACCCCAGAGCCAGAACTTCTTAACCACAAGGCCAACAATCACCCCCCACCCCCCAATACATCTTACCTATTCATTTAAATCAGATTAGGGGTGATTTTGATTCAGACAGGTAAGTTTCTTTATATTTGCTCACCTTTTCAAATATTCAATAATCCTATCTTTCCACTATGACCAATGGTCTTCAACAAAATGAAAGGAACACAGTTGGTTCTCTGAGAGCTTCTCACTTGGACAGCATGCCTGTACTCTCCCCAGCTGTTTGCTGACCCAGTGTCCCCAAACACAGTGCTTCCATGGGAAGCAGAAAGAGAAGAAACAGCTGGATCCTTCGGTGGGAAAACATAGACAGATGGGATCATCTACCTAACCTCTGTCCCACAGCAGAAACTGTCTCCAACATCTCTGACAAATGCTTAGTCTCCTGTGAATGGGGGGAAACCAGTCCTTTGAAGCGGGCCTCTTCCTTGAGCAATCACTCAGCACTGATGACAGTCAGAAGCATGTTCCTAAAATCTGAAACTCTGCCTCTGGTCACTGGCCTCTGCTGGCCCTAATTCTCTGTTGTTCTGGGCTCTGAACATCCCTTGTCCACGTGACAGTCTTAAAGCGAGAGAATCTAACTGGCCGTTGTCCCTTAGGGCCTTGCATCAGCATGGCAGTTTGTCAGAATTGCAGAACCTCAGGCTTCATCCAGACCTACTGAATTAGGACCTGAGTTTTAGCAAGATCCCTGGATGCACATTCTTTTCCTCACTCATTCTACAAATATGGAAGAACCTAGTGCAGGCCAGGGCCTGTGCAAAGCCTTAGAGGAGACAGGCATGGTTTCTGAGCTCACAATGAATGGGGCAATGAAGGCAAAACCCAGCCATGACAGCCAATTGTTTAGAGCATTTGATATGGGCCAGGTACTCCTTAAGTGTTTCACATGGACTGGCTCTTTTGATTCTCATCAAAACACCATGAGACACAAACAAGAATCTTACCATTTTCCATATGAGAAAATGGACAGACTGAGAGGTTGACGGTGACATGAACAGCAAAAACCAGAGCTGAGGGTCAAACCCAAGCTGTCCGGCTCCAGGGACTGAGGAAGATGGGGGGCCCCAGGAGGCATGATGGAGATGGGGAGATCATTTCAGAGAAAAGATAAAGGACATGAAACGCCCAGAGTGCAGAGCACGTTCCCTGACTGCCAGGATGAAATGACTCAGTGTGGCTGGAGCAGAGAACATGGAGTGGGGTCTGCAGGTGAGGCTGGGAGGTAAGCGGGGTGACTCATGCAGGACCCTGTAAACCCCAAAAGCATGTCCTTTACTCTGAGCACAAGTGGGGAACCACTGAGGGTGGCAAGCAACCAGGTAACATCATGAGACCTGAACTGATTCCTATGGCCATGGGGAACAGATGGGGCGGGCCCCACACTCAGACACAAAGGATCAAGAGGCAAGTGCAGAAACCAGCAAGGAGGCCACGGCAGCAACTTAGGCGAGAAATATTGTCACCCAACTAGTCTAAAAGGCCTCATGGTCTCTCCCATTTTTCGCAGTTCAGTGTGAACATCATCACTTTGAGACGAATCCTATCCTCCTGGTTATCCCTCCTTTCCCCACGGAGCAGTATGACTTAAATGTGGAACCCCAGCAGGTGCTAAGCGGCCCCAGACATGTCTGGAGAAGCACAACTCTACTAATTCACTCAAGTGCTTGAGTAGAGACACCGTCAAGAACCCTCCAGACATGGGTTCAAACCCCAGCTTAGTCCAGATTAGTTACTAACCCTCTCTGGGCTCAGGGTACCCAGTGTAAAATGGGGATGATACACCACCACGCCACAGGGATGCTCCAACAGTCAAGAGCAAAGGCGTGCCATGACTCTGCCAGAAGGCCAGGCACAAAGAAGGAAGGGAATTATGGTTTTTCATGATCATGTATTGAATGAAGTCAGGTAATCTCAAAACTATAAGCACAAGAGAGAAAAAAGATCCAACACTGGATGGGGGCAGGGTGGGGGGTGTCAAGAAGAAGATACCCTCAGATGATGAAGTCAGTCCACATTCCAGGGAGAAGACAAGTCTACTATAAGAAATCTGTGAAAGCTTTCCAGACTCAGGTACTTTGGGGAGAGATTATAGGATGGCATCAGGCACCCTTGCTTTAAAAAAAAAAAAAAATCAGCCTTCATCTAACCTAAAATGTCCTCAGCAAAAACACTGCAAGAGCTGGGAACAGTGAAAACCATTTTAGAACAAGCATGGAATTCTTTTCAACCAGCTTTTAACTAAAGACTGGCATTATGCTGGGCACTGGGCCAGGAGGGCAGGGCAAAAGATTTGGCCCCTCCAGGTGCTCCAAAATCTAGCTGCAGAGACAAAAACAGGAGACAGCTGTGATAAACACCATACTCAAGACTGCTAAGTAGGCAGTTAGCCTGTACCTCTCGTATGAGGACATTGGCTCCTGTGTAGCACATCTCAGACAGAGAAGGAAATGGCAATCCATTCCAGTGTTCTTGCCTGGAGAATCCCAGGGATGGGGGAGCCTGGTGGGCTGCCATCTATGGGGTCGCACAGGGTCGGACACGACTGAAGCGACTTAGCAGCAGCAGCAGCAGATCTCAGAATGTCATGTTTCAGGGTAGGAGAGGAAGCAGAAGTAGAGTCAGTAGTAGCTGACTCATTGGAAAAGGCCCTGATGCCGGGAAATATTGAAGTCAAGAAGGAGAAGAGGATGGCAGAGGATGAGAAGGTGAGACGGCATCAGCGACTCAATGGACATGAATTTGAGGAAGCTCCAGGAGATAGTGAAGGACAGAGAGGCCTGGCATACTGCAGTCCATGAGGTCGTAAAGAGTTGGACATGACTGAGTGACTGAACAACAAGAAAGAGGAAGAAACCGATTAAGAAGGAATTCAGTAATTTTGCAAAGGAATACTCGAAGGCCCATCTCTTTCTAAAGATAGTCTGGAGTAGGTATTAAAAAGAAGGTTTCTGATGTCACATTGTCTGGGTTCAAATCCTGGCTCTGCCACTTTGAGCTATGTAAGTTGGACCACCACTCAACCTATTGTATATCAGTTCATCTATAAGAGGGGACGACTTCATGGCTCTGTAGCTGCCTTATGGGGTTGTAATGAGGGCTAAATAATGTACGTAAAGGAAACTATCAAAATTAAATAGATAAAATTTCATTAACGTATGTAATCACTATATCAATACATGGTATTCACTATTATTTGCACTTATAGAAACTAGATTATCATTATTTACACTAGATGATAGAACACAAATTTTTTTTTAAATCCATTGTTCAAACATAACAGCCTAAAAGACAGTGTGGGAAGAGATCCAAGGTGTATCCCAAGCCCAACTTTGACATGGAATTGCTTTTTTGACCCCAGGAGACTTCCTAAATCTCCTTCATTTCCTCAAATGTCAAAAAAGAAAAAGGAAGGGAAAATGCTACCAGAAACTCAAGTGATTCACTGCACATCTTCATCAACGCTCTGAAGACAGGTTATAGAAGCCTTTGCCAAAAGAAAGTCCTTCATCAACCACAAGGCTGTGCTTTCAGGAGAACTGTACAACAGTATGAAAACATGACCCAATTACACGTGCTCCCTGTCTACTTTAATTCTGCCCTCAATGGAGGACCCACAACAGCAGACCCGAGATTCAATTAGATGACAAAGAAAACAGATCCCTTACTCTGGAAGCACTCTATGCATGCTGAGCTGAAATGTGCTCTCCATTAGCGAACAGATTATTGTGAGTCAACGAATATATAACAGGGGTCTAAGGTCTACTTTCCAGGGGTGACTCAGCTATTCAAAACCAAAGCCATCCAAGGCAACGGAGCAAAACGCTTCCCTCTGCCCATGCGCAGGACACCCAGCGCCTTCAGACAAGCATCTCAAAGCTTTGAGCAAGTAGGCAGGAATCCAGCAAGGGCCACGTGCAGTGTGTGGGACTCCAGTATAATCAAGCGGCAGGCATCACACCAGTGACTGTGTGACATGCTGGGAGCCTTCTATGTCTCCTGGGGAGTTGATTTAAATTACAGTGTTATTCCCTTTAGATGGAGTCTGTTGGTGCAAGATTGGGATAAGCGGGTAAATCTGAAATGAAGATTATAAAAAACCTACTAATCTTTTTATTAAATTTGAATTGATTTTGTGAACACGGAACCAGTTGCCAGAGCCTTTTCCCACAAAGCAGCTGCGCGCACACACAAAAGCTTGAATGTGCCTCAAGGCATATACTTGACAAGCACCTTAAATAGACTGATTTCTCGGCCTTATTTAACACGACAGGCAGAAGCAGAGTCCCACTGCGAAAGGCCCGTCATGGATTACAATCAAAAGAACAAACAAAATTTAAGGGCGGCCCTCCCCTTGGTGTGTGGGTATTTAAACACTAAATAAGATACCGGATCATGCCTTCAAGGCCTTGCCAAAAGAAAAGGAAAAAAAAAAAAAGCAGAAATAATGTTGCTTAGCAACATTAGACAACGGGCAGCAAAGCACAGCGCATGTGAAAGAAAGTTGAGTGCCGAGTTTGTTACCATCACCCTAGTCCAGGTGACCCTGTGACCCAAGATCCTGGCCGTGTCCCCACCTGGCCTAAGAATAAGACCTGGCTGCTTCCATCCACTTGTCTTCTCTTGACAAAGAAGACCTATAATTCCAAAGAAACAGAAACCTATTTCTGGACAGCATGAGGTTCCTGGACACCTGTGCTGCCTTGTGAAATGGTAACCAGCCTGCTTCTGGTGTTGATCACGGCTTCAAGCTGAAGCCCACTGAACAGATAGGAAAACCAAAGCCTGGAGAAAGGCGGTGATTTCCCCCACGGCGTCACAGCGGCTGGTGGCAGAGCCTGGGTCAGATGCTAGCTCTCAGGTTAGGTGGGCTCTTTACTTCAGTGCCACTGGTTTTCCTACATCTTTCCTACAGGACCCACTCCCCACCTCGCCCTAAATCTCTGGTCAGGTTATCATCACAGAAGTAGGTTCAGTTCAGTCGCTCAGTCGTGTCCGACTCTGCCCTCTGAATCGCAGCATGCCAGGCCTCCCTGTCCATCACCAACTCCCGGAGTTTACTCAAACTCATGCCCATCGAGTTGGTGATGCCATCCAGCCATCTCATCCTGTGTCATCCCCTTCTCCTCCTGCCCCCAATCCCTCCCAGCATCAGGGTCTTTTCCAATGTGTCAGCTCTTCGCATCAGGTAGCCAAAGTACTGGAGTTTCAGCTTCAGCATCAGTCCTTCCAATGAACACCCAGGACTGATCTCCTTCAGGATGGACTGGTTGGATCTCCTTGCAGTCCAAGGGACTCTCAAGAGTCTTCTCCAACACCACAGTTCAAAAGCATCAATTCTTCGGCACTCAGCTTTCTTCACAGTCCAACTCTCACTCCATACATGACCACTGGAAAAACCATAGCCTTGACTAGATGGGCCTTTGTTGGCAAAGTAATGTCTCTGCTTTTTAACATGCTATCTCAGTTGGTCATAACATTCTTTCCAAGGAGTAATCGTCTTTTAATTTCACGGCTGCAATCACCATCTGCAGTGATTTTGGAGCCCAAAAAAATAAAGTCTGACACTGTTTCCACTTTCCCCCCATCTATTTCCCATGAAGTGATGGGACCAGATGCCATGATCTTAGTTTTCTGAATGTTGAGCTTTAAGCCAACTTTTTCACTCTCCTCTTTCACTTTCATCAAGAGGCTTTTTAGTTCCTCTTCACTTTCTGCCATAAGGGTGGCATCATCTGCATATCTGAGGTTATTGATATTTCTCCTGGCAATCTTGATTCCAGCTTGTGCTTCTTCCAGCCCAGCATTTCTCATGACGTGCTCTGCATATAATTTAAATAAGCAGGGTGACAATATACAGCCTTGACGTACTCCTTTTCCTATTTGAAACCAGTCTGTTGTTCCACATCCAGTTCTAACTGTTGCTTCCTGACCTGCACATACGTTTCTCAAGAGGCAGGTCACGTGGTCTGGTACTCCCATCTCTTTCAGAATTTTCCATAGTCTATTGTGATCCACACAGTCAAAGGCTATAATCAATAAAGCAGAAATAGATGTTTTTCTGGAACTCTCTTTTTTGATTATCCAGCGGATGTTGGCAATTTGATCTCTGGTTCCTCTGCCTTTTCTAAAACCAGCTTGAACATCTGGAAGTTCACGGTTCACGTATTGATGAAGCCCGGCTTGGAGAATTTTGAGCATTACTAGTGTGTGAGATGAGTGCAATTGTGCGGCAGTTTGTAAGGTAAGTAAGATAAGTAGGTTGCTGGTATGCAAATACTTCTCATCACTTGATCATGAAAAATGTCATTCTTATTTGAGGCCCCTCTTCAAAGCTACTAGGAGGGGCTTCTTGGTGGATCAGTGACAAAGAATATGCCTGCCAATGCAGGAGACATGGATTCAATTCCTGGTCCGGGAAGATTCCACATATCCTGGAGCAACTAAGCCTGTGCTCTAAAGCCCATGAGCCACAACTACTGAAGCCCATGTGCCCTACAGCCGATGCTCTGCAACAAGAGAAGCCACTGAAATGAGAAGTCCACGCATCGCAACTAGAGAGGCAGTCCCTATTCACCGTAACTGGAGAAAAGCGTAGGCAGCAATGAAGACCCAGCACAGACAAAAATAGATAAATAAATCCACAAGCCCTCCAAAAGATAGGCTGACTGTGCAAGTGTTCTACGACTACAGAAGAGTCCAATGAAAATGAAAAGACCTTAAGTCTGATTCTCAGGTTCACAGCCATGCCTTTAGATCCAGAGTGGTTTATCATAGCCAACCAACACACTCTTCTTCATCCTAGTATTATCTGAGACCATGATTCCTACGCTGTCCTTGTTTTAAAGTGCACACATACTGAGCTATCAGGAGTCTTCAGCCAACATTTCATTCAGGAGACAGACCCTCATTTGCACTACAAATAGAATTCAAAGAATGCTGCAGGTCACAGATTGCATACCCCACAGTTTGCCCCAGTGACAGGCAAAAAGTTTAAAAATGCATTAAATCAAAGCATCCAAGGCTTCCATCTTCCTCATTCATACGGTCCTAAATTAAAGTTAAAAAGAGCTTGGACAGACAGCAGAGAAGTAATAACCTAATCTGTTCTCATTTAGAGACGGCAGGGAACAGGACCATGGCTTGAAGGAACCCTGGTGCTTTGGGAAGGGTCTGCCGGGGAGAGGGAGAACCAAGCCCTGGGTTCAGGCCTTTGCAAGGGAGTTCTGGTCTGACTCTGACACTCACAAGTCATGTGATGCTGCGCCAGCTCCTCCACCTCGTCAGCCCAAAAGGCATCAGGCATAAAACAGACACCCTGGGCTGAGGAGGTATTGCAAAGCTCAGGAGAGAACACTCATCAAGTGGCATCATCTACTTTGCCCCAAAGAACTACTAGATAACAGGGGTGACTTTCATAACTTACAGAAGGGTATTTCACTAGCTGGGCCCCCACTCCCTTATAAATAGCTGTCACGTGGACAACAAATCACTCTCAACACGTTCCTTGAAGATTTTAACTATGAACTGGCACTGACTTCCTTGAGAATGGATCTTTCTTCCCTGGAGTATAAACGGCTGGTGCATAGGAGGCATGTCTGTGGAATGAAGAACAATCACTCTAAGAAGGGATATTTAACTGACCATGTTTCTCAGGGCTTCCGTTTCCTCATCTGTATAATGGGAACACCCATATCTGTACCTCAGAGGAAGGTTACAAAGATTAAAAGAGAGAATTCACAGGGAGTGCCTTGCACAATGTAAATGCTCTATCAACGTTGATGTGACACGTGCTCAGTCATGTCCAACTCTCAGTGACCCCAGGGACTGCAGCCCACCAGGCTCCCCTGTCCATGGGATTTTCCAAGCAAGAATACTGGAGTGGGTTCTCATTTCCTTCTCTAGGGGATCCTCCCAACTCAAGGAATCAAAGCCATGTCTCTTCCATCTCCTGCATTGGCAGGTGAATTCCTTACCAATGAATCACCTGGGAAGCCCCTAGTGTTATTTATAATGTGGTACTATTATTTATAATGTGGGTCTATTTCTCTGTGACACTTGTAAAGACTCCTGAAAGCCAGGGAGACTGTGTTCAAGTCATCTTACCTCTCTTCATCATCAAGGCCAGCAGCTGGAACACAGAAGGACCTCAATGTTTGACTCATTTTCACAACACATTAACACAGTGGATTACTGCACTTGAAACCAACTTTGATTAGGAGAGAAAGAGGAAACACAGAGGACAAGGGAGATGCTGATCTAGAATATGCACACTTTCAGCCTGATATCTGAGCTCTTCTCAGTTCCTATGAACCACCAAACAATATCAGAATGCTTCCTTTCTCCTCACCTTTCCCTGCCCAAGCTCCTCCCCACATCTTTAATTCCAAGTTACCATTCAAAACAGCTTCTCTTCTAAAACTAAAGGTTTAACTACAAGATTAAAAATCTCTCACACCTTGGGAACATTGACAGCATAGCCTCCGTACAAGATCAAGAACGTGAGGTCAAAGTTAGCCTCTTGACCTAAATGGAGAAGATCAAGATTTGAGGGCAAGAAGATTTCCCCGATCTGAAAAAAGGGATTACACAATAAATGTCATCATCATCACCACCAAAGCTGATCTTGTTTCCCAGAAGCCCCAGTTATTTCTACTCCAACAACACTAGAGGTTCAACTTAAAACAGCGACCTTCTAGGATGGAAATGGACGGTGGTTGTTAGCTTCCATCTTCTCTTTGTAGAAGATACCAGCGTATTTAGGACAGGGAAGGGATGGGTGGGAATGAAAAGGAAAAGACAATCCAGAGAAAGGAAATCACTAACCACAAAGTTTCTATTCCCAGTTTCAATCTGATGTTTGCCTTCTCTATTTTCAGACTATGGGCAAAATGACCCCCATGAGGAAGAAAAGAGATTCTGCCTTACCTTCCACTGACACGGGCGCTTTAAAATGGTACCACATTAACAAAAGGACTAAAGTAATTGAATGATTCTACACATCAGTTCTCATCACTGAGAGGACAAGGACATGGTCCAAAATTCATTCAGATAATGAAAATGCCTTGGCTTCCATGAAACAGAGCTGCAGCCAATCTTCCTACCAACAACAACATCAGGGGCAGGAGATACATTCAAAGGAATCTCAGAGAAAGCAATTCACTTGGAAGTGTACTTTTACTCATCCGAAAGAAGCATGTTCAACAGTTTAACTCATCAGCATCTACCGTGAAAAAATAACAGCTTCCAGTCACCTGAGCAAGCCTCATGTACCCAAGTACTCTGTTTGGCTCCTTAGCCATATTACCTTCCTTCCTATATCTTTATGAGGAAGGAATTATTTTCCCTCCATTTCATAAGCAAAGAAATAAGTTCAGAAATTTAAGTAATCCATCAGGGTCACTCAGCTTGTATATGGAACACTGGGCCTCGAATCCAGGCCCATGTGGTCCATGTACACACTGCTACCCACAAAGCATTTAAAGACAAAAAGACGAACCACATATAATTATTCTCTTATCATTATTCACATACAGCTTCTGTCTCTTCTGCTACCACCTATGAGGATCAGGCTCTGTACTGAAAACTGGGAATGAAAACACAGGAGTAACTAAGGCTTCCCAAGCCCTTGACTAAGGACCTACTAAATTTGGAAGACGCATTTAATCGTCACAATAACCTTTTGAGCAAGGGACTAATACCATCTCGCATTTCACAGACGGGAAAAGCAAGGTTCACAGAGGTTATGCCATTTGTCCAGGGTCACAGAGCTAAAAAATTGCAGAATTTGGATTTGAACCCTGGAAGCCCAATCCTGCAGCCTACGTTATTAACTGCTAGGTTGACAGATTTTAAGAGAAGCTCCCATAATTAAAACCCCAAGTCAGAAGCCACAGGGAGTATTACATCAATAGGCCTTTGGTTTCCATTTACTTATGATAGAAATGGCTCTCAATATAGGAAGTAACTTGGCAATGAAGCAACAGCAAACTCAAATGACTAAGTGTAGCTTGGTTGATCGCTCAGGTAAAGACTCCATCATTTTAACCAGCCACTTGCCAGCATCTCACTTTTCCATATGTGTCTGGTAAATTTCAGGGTGCATTGGTACAGCAAGGAAATGGACCAGAAATGCCACCCAATTGCCCAACGCACCATTTCTAAACATCAAAATGACTTCAACCTTCAAAACAGATCTGTATTTGGAAAGGCAGTAATACCTTTCAAAAGAAACATCTTTCTCTCTATTTTAGAGAGAAATGTTTCAAACACTACACCACAATTGAAGGGCTGCTTTTTGGAAATCACCACCCAGGTTCCAGGGTGCAAGAGACCTTCCAGTGGCTGCAACGGGAGATGGGTCAGGGCCCCACACCTGTGTGCAGACGGCCTCCCACTCACCAGGAGGAATTTAGGCAGCCGTGACCTACATTCACAAAGCCTGCTGCAAGCATGTTTTGAACCAGATTTCCCACAAGTACAAAACCTCACAACCTAGAACACTTTATTTTTAATTTATGGGGAAAGACAGTCAACAAATCAAGTCTCTGTCACAGGACCACTGGTGGAACCAAGCCAGGCCATAAACAGAGTTTGAGTGAGTGAAAGTCACCCAGTCACGTCTGACTCTGAGACCCCAAGCCCGCGAGGCTCCTCTGTCCATGGAATTCTCCAGGCAAGAATACTGGTGTGGGTTGCCAGTTTGGTTCTTTCCAAATAGCCTCTACAGGACTGTCACTTTTATCTCAAAAAAAAAAAAAAAAAATCTTTCAATTGGTCACCAGACATACATCTAAGCACCAGGCATTTTTATTCTAGTGCTAGGAAAACACACATCTCTTCTGACTTCCCCTGGCTATGATCTTGTTTATTGTAATGTTCTAAACTTATATTCAGATAGCCACTGGTTAACTTTAAACAGTATGCTAACATCTTTCTCAGCTTCCTTTCCCAGCTCCCAGAGCCCGGTTGCAAAATAGGATAGGAGCTCACGTTGGACCCAGGTAATAGGCTCCACATCACTTCCACTTGGTCCCAACTGTAAAAGCACTGTGTGGACCAGCTTCCTGCTACATAATAAACCCACGGGTTTGTAGCTCAGGCCCTAACAGCAGTGGTTCATAACCTAGGCTGCAAGGGAGACCTCAATCAGGGAGTTTTCAAAATATCTCAAATGCCTATTAAATGAGAATCTCTGGAGGTTGAACTCAAAAGTGGGTGTTTTTGAACGTCCCCCTGGTGATTTCTCAGCCCAAGTTGAGAATCCCACCTCCTACCCCATCCATCACCAACTCTATGATTCCAGACAAGCTACTAAACCTCCACCTTCGAGGGCTTCAATCCCCTCCCAGGGGGAGCAGACCCCCTAGAAATGCTGGCAGAGCCCTCGGCACAGTATGTATGAGTGTGGCCACACTCAATGCTGGCACAGAGTCCCTCATGCTTGGCTCTTTTAAATGGTAAAACTGCAGCACATTATATAATTCAGAAGGAAGGGCTTAATTCTACAAGTGAGTGATGGGATTATGATCATTGGATCAAATCTTTCTGCTGCATTCAGGATTCTGATTTGGAAGGTGACATGGAGCAGGAACTGAGAAGAAAAAGGCAACAGAAATGTATAGGTTTATGTCAATGATTTTCTTTTTCTTAAACGGACTCCTACCAGCCCCCTCCCCCAGGTGAAAACATGCTTCTGGCAGCCTCATGCCAACTGGATGCAGCGCAACGCCGAACACCTTCGAAATGGCTTCTCTCCATCTGACCAAACGTCTCCTATTTTATTCTAATTTCTGGAGATTTTATTCAAAAACCTCAAACAGTTTCTAAATCACGTAAGAACAAAAAGAAGTCATGACTCAAAAGATACAATCTGCAAACAGCAAGGTTTAAAACTCTCTGGGACAGAGGCCATCAGTCAAATAGTTAACCCACTGGGTTCTCAGCCCTGGCTGTAAATAAAATCACTGCCCTAAAAATGCCAGTGCCTAGCCCCCAACCTTGAGAGATTCTTTAACTCGTTTGGAGAGGGGCCCTGGGCAGCTATATAATTTAATATCTCTCCCAGATAATTCTACTACGTAGCCAGAGCTGAGATGCGCTAACCGCAACAGCAGCAAAAAATAACAACAAAATGTTTTTCATTTTAAGATACCAACTATATTTTAGACACCTCCTTCAATACACTAGGAGAAAGCAATGGCAACCCACTACAGTACTCTTGCCTGGAAAATCCCATAGATGGAGGAGCCTGGTGGGCTGCAGTCCATGGGGTCGTGAAGAGCTGGACATGATTGAGCGACTTTGCTTTTACTTTTCACTTTCATGCATTGGAGAAGGAAATAGCAACCCACTCCAGTGTTCTTGCCTGGAGAAACCCAAGGACAAGGGAGCCTGGTGGGCTGCCGTCTCTGGGGTCACACAGAGTTGTACACGACTGAAGCGACTTAGCAGCAGCAGCAGCAATACACTAATCTACCTTCCGTGGAAGACACTGAACACAAGAGGTCCCTAAAGAAAGTCAACAGTGCAAGGCCATCAGGAGGAAGACTGCCCCACCTATGCCTTTTAACTCAAAAGCTAAGTGTAATAATAAGGACAGCAAAGGTCCCAGTGGAACACCAAGTTCCGATGAAATACCACATGTTCCTTGTGACCCAATCCATAAATCCTACTTGTTCGAACACAAGTATAAGGCTTTAAACTGAATTCGTGCTTACCAGCATGTATTCAAGTGAAAAAAAATGAAGGTCCTAATACAAGCCTTCTTGATCTTGACAATGAACTTATTTATGCCTTTTAAGAGTTCAGAAGGCCTGAAACTGGCCTCATACATCTTAAAAATATGTAGGCAAATAAACCTATGACTGACTTAAATAAAACCAACAACTATATCTACACACAGCAACAGACTTCATGAATTTTCAAATGAGGCAAGGGACCCACTCTGGAATGGTCCCCAACTTACCTCTGAATTTTTTGGGTGGATTGTTAAGGTCCCCGGTTTCTGGCTGCACAACACAACGGTCATCAACCAGGCTGCAAAGAGAAGAAAGATAAATGTTGCACCAAACCAAGTCTAAGAAAATAAAACCCTAAGCATTAGGCAAAACTCAAATACTCAGGGCTGTTCCTATGTAAAACTTAGGCTGCCCTAGTCTCCAGCCAGAGTGTGAAACCTCCTTCAAGAGCCCAAGATTCTGCTTCTGCAATGGACATATTAAGCTACTGTTTTCTGTGGCTCTTTTCCCTTAACCGCATCCAGAAGAGACCTGAACATGTGTGTAACAGCATATGTATGCTCAATCGGTCCGACTCTTTACAACCCCATGGTCTGTAGTCGACCAGGCTCCTCTGTCCCTGGGATTCTCTAGGCAAGAATACTGGAGTGGGTTGTCATGCCCTCCTCCAGGGGATCTTCCCCGCCCAGGGATCGAACCTGCATCTCCAGCATCACCAGACGAGTTATCACTGAGACACCTGGAAAGCCCCGATGTAAGCTCAGCATGTGCTAAAGTTCAGGTCGGAGGCACAGCAAAAGGTCCTTGCACCCAAGCAATGGTAGCCAAGGGGCCCACTCCACGCCAGGCACTGAGCTAGGCCCTGGGATGTGAACATGGGTGGGAGGCAGGTCCCTGCCCTTCAGGAGCTCAAGGCTGGCTCATGCGGGAGCCAGAAAGACAAACTGACAAGGAGCATATAACCTACAGGCTCTAAGAGAAGAGGACAAAATACGGCCAGAAACTCACTGCGCCTGAGGCTATCTGAGAAGCTGCCTGTGCAAGAGGCCAAACTGGGAATTACTGGAGACAAAAATGGAGGCGGAGGATGAAGAAGAAGGGAGCGTTTTCAAGGGGAGGGAAGCCTACATACACAGGCATGGGAGTAAGAGAGGACTCTGGAGCTTCCAAAGGACTAGTGGGGAAAGTGCACAAAATTACAGACAAATAGCCTGCCTCAAATTACATATAAAGACCCCATGTTTAAAATCCCAACTGATCAATCTGACTTGTACAACGCCTTTAGAAGAACTGATTTGTAAAAAAAAAAAAAAAAAAAAAAACACAGAAAGAAATTTATTTGAACAGATGAGGAAAACTGAAGCTCTGAGGAGTTCACATGACTTTTCCAAGTTCCTAGAACTGGTATTGGTAGGATTATCTCATTTTTCAAGTGGTCACAAAACCTGGTACCAGCTAATATGGTTTTCCAAGGGTTCTTCTATTAATCTATGTCTTATCCTAAAGGCAAGTTACCATTAAATAACCAGCCTTAACTCTCACTGCTTCTTTTCCAAAATCTGCCAACACATCCTAAAAATTCTTTCACACATCTTTCAAGATCCTAAATCAGAATCCCTATCTTCTCATGAAGTCCCCAGGTCCTTCCTGCCCCAGCTCTCTTTGCCTGGCCTCTGTCCCTCCCCACCACTCCCCTTCTCACCAGGCTGAAACACAAATGATACACTAGGTTACAAGATCCTTGAGGGCAGAAAGCTTGCCTGCTGTGTGACCAGAAGGTTCTACCCTTCACCCAGGGCCAGCACACTTCCTAACCAGGCTGGGGACTTGGTATCTATTTAGTGGATGAATCGAAGTATCTAGAATAGTCTGCCAGCAACTTGCCTCCTTCGGCTCTAAGACAAAGGCTCTCTTCATTAACAAGAGGGACCGTGTGGTCACAGTCTCAACGTTCACACACAAATCAAGAGCAGAGAGTGTATACATAAACCCCTACAAACCGTGGGCCCCTCCAAGTATAAATAAGGAAACGCCACCAGATCTAATATGTGTAGGCAGGAGCTGGGGTAGGGGTGGGGAGTAGAGTGGCGTGTCTTGGAAGTCAGCGTAGGGCTTGGTAAATTAATCAAGTTCTCAGACAAGGAGGTATGGGTAGGAGAAAGCGTCCCAGTCTAGGTTAGAAGAAAATGAACTTCAGCCACCTGCTAGCAGCATGCCACGGACTGTACCACTTCACTCCTGCTGGTCTCAGGGTCCTCATCTGTAAAAATCGAAGAGTTGGTCTCAAGGATTCCCAAGTAGGGAGATGTGCATGAGACTTTTTGTTTCTTAAATATAGTGATACCAAGTGCCCATCCTCCCCCGGCCTACTAAAGCCGTGTTCCAGGACGGGATCCAAGAATCTTTATTTTTCACAAGTTTCGCGTGTGATCGAGAAGTACTTCTCTTGACACTGCATGCCACACACTTGGGCTTCCCAAGGCCCTAGGTGAGTTTAAAGTTCAGTGAGTCAATAAAGCCATTTGGAGGTAACTTCCATCTATATAAATGGGGCTGGGTTACATAAATAGCGCTGGATGCTGATTCCACAAAAATTGGCAGTCACTCATCGTCATCCACAAGTAGCGCTCCATAAATGTAAAAAATATGAGAAGGAAAAAGAGGTCAAACTTTATTTTCCAAATCCATTTCTACATCAGTTATCCTCAAGTATGTGCAGAGAACCAAGGGAATAAAATATTCATCTAAAGGAAAGACTAGAGCCCAAAACTTAATATAAAAAAAAGAGGGGTCATTCTCATGTTAAAGGGGAAAACCTTATTATCAATTTGTTCACAATACTTACGGAAAACTCTTCCAAAGCTCTGTACCTCATAGGAAATCTAAGAGGAGATGCTCTGGAAGAAAAAGAGGTACTAAGATTTTAGGGGCTGGCACAGAGGATTCAGCAAGTGACAGGAAGTGAGCCTAGGAAAGGTAGCGGGACTATTAAAAGAAATTAGGGCCACGGACCAGAGATGGAGCATAAGGTGGGTCTGAGGCTTAACAAGGTGTTCAGATAAGAGTTGTGGGCAGGCCGTGAGGATGGGGGTGAGCAAATTTAGCCACAGAGGCGCGGTCAGCCAAGCTGGGAAGGGGAAGTTGGCCCCTCCAAGGGCAACTGTTAAAAGCGCTGGTCGTGAAGTTCTCAGTCTTTGTGGCTGTGAAACCCTGGTGGGGGACTTCACCTTTCTGATGCTCAGAGATTTTTGCCCCCATAAATAGCAGTAATGATAATGCTAACTGTAAAAAGCTGTCTGGGGATTAAAGGGATGGTGGATGTACAGTACATAGCACAGAGCTATAAACACTGACAGGATTCATATAGGGAGTTACCGCTGCTACTTATTATTGCAGAAAAATAAGACGATGCAAGATTCAACTAGAGATGGAAAAAGCAAGGAATCAGCCAAGAAGAAAAGAAGGACAAAACAGAGGCACAGACAGCAGGACTCTGCCAAAAGCTACAGAAGGTATCTTGGGCAAACTCCAGGAGATGGTGAGGGACGAGAAGCCTGGTCTGCTGCAGACCATGGGGTCTCCAAGAGTCAGACACGACTTGGTGACTGAACCACAACAGAAGGTATGTTGTGAAGGGTGGGTCTTTAGTATAAAGAGGTTTTAAAAAGGCTTCAGATCACTCGTTTTTACTGGATGACTTTTGAAAATAAAATCTTTATTCAGAGAGATCCAGCTGAGCTATAGAATTCTTTACCTGAAATAACTTGTTCCTTGAGGCTGGAGTGAATGAATGAGCGCCTGGGAAAACACTTTACAAAATACCAGAGAATCAGCATACTTTAAATAGGAAGTCTGATTAAAAGGATGGTTCTGGCTGCTGTGACAATGAGGTTCTTAGAGAAATTGTTGCCTTCCTCCCCCGCCCCCACATTTAAGACCAGCTCTTGCCAAACACCACAATGCCACCCACCACTCCTTTTCATGCAAAGACATTACAGACCAGGTACAACCCTTACAGAGATAACCACCTTCACTCCCCATTCTGCCTGTGTCTGCCCTTCGGGACTAATTCACCTCTCATTTCCTCTTCCAGACAATAGGAGGAGGAGGAGGAGGCAAAAGATAATCAAATGAATACATTAGGAACAGTATTTATACAGACTTGGGGGGAAAAAACAACTGAAGAAAGAACAGAACACCAGAAATCTGATTTAAAGAACTTGGTGCCATTTGTAACTTTCAGATGCACACAGCGATGTGAAGCGGAAAAAGTTCTGCCTCAAAGAAGAGAAAGAAACACCTGAGAAGTTCTGGTCTCTACTTGTACAACAAACAAGTCACCATTTAAAAATAAGAGCTTTTACAAAGCGAAAGCACTTCCCTGGGGTCCGTAAATACTAATATGAACATTCATCCCACACACTTAGCACTTTCCCTCTGACATATGAAAGAAGAGGCGATTATAATAATTCTGAATTAAGTCCTAACTGATGAGATTTCACTCTTGCAAAAGTGATGGGCAAATGGCATTTTTGTATAAGAGGTTAAACCTGGCTATTAAGAGATCTGATATTTGTGATTCTAACCATTGCTGGAAAATTCAAATAAAATGGGAACATGCATGTCCTAGAAAAATCCCAGTGTTGAAGGTGATGTTCTGATGTCTTAAACAAACCCTGCCACACAAGAAACCAGGTGCTCTTACCCCAAGGTGCTAATAAATCCATTTGTCGATCCTTCGGCGTACAGAGAACAAATGTCTCCGATGTGTAGGAAACTAGACATCTTGTCAGACATGTCTTTCTTGAGAATCCTAGACAAAGTAAAATATGCAACATTATTAGAAGGAAAGAAATGCTCGGGGCGGGACGGGGGGTGGGATAGTCACTGAGAATTGGCTTAGCTCAATTTTCCAAAGCATTCTACTTAAAAGTCAAATTTAAATCAGTGTGTGACAGGCAAGCAATTCGCTGAGCCAAGCAGGACATATGCAGCCGCATTTTCCCCCATCCATCCTTCCATTTCAGGGTATTCCAAGCACAGTAAGGCTTGTTTCTAACAAAACCATGACTGAATCCAACTCTCCAAGTTGAAGACCCTCAATAATAAATAGTGAATAGAAAGACTGCAGGGAAGTCTGCCAAGAGCTCTGCAATGATCAGGAGCTGGAAAGTCTGACTTAGGAAACATTAACATGCTCAATCTGCCTCAGGGAGTGTTCTGGCAGAAGGAAACACCTGGTATAAAACTTGGGTCCGGCCGGGCCTGGGGCTGAGGTACCAAAGGAACAGAATTAATATGAGGAAACCTAGTAATAAATACCACAAAGCTCTAGAGGCCTTTTAAGAATTCAACTACCTATACACTTCACGCAAATGCTATTCCATTGTCTTTCCTTCTCTTCCTTCACCACAAAACCCATGCAGAGGGAGAAAGACTCTCAGCACCTGGTCCAAACCATTCCGATGCAGCTAAGGAGGAGGCTGCAGTCCCTTAAGAAGCTTGGTCAGGAACACACACAGTGCTAGAATATGTTCATAAATTCAGTAAATCTCTGCACAGCCCAGTAATGACTACACACACAAACACCACACACAAATTATCAACAAAAATACTGACATGACTCAAAGAAAGAGCTTTCATCAGGGCCCTAAATATTGAGGAGTGGGAGTCAATTATAAAGAAATCTAAACTGACATTTACAATACAAGCTCAAGGACTTCCCTAGCGGTCCAGTGGTTAAGATTCTGGGCTTCCACTGCAGGGAGCAAGGGTTCGATCCCTGGTTGGGGAAGTTCAGAGCCGACGTGCCACACGGTGTAGTCACAAAGTAAAAATAAAAAACAAGCTCAGTTTTGTGCCAAGAGTGTGTGCTGGTATGAACTGCAGTAGTTCCTCATCATTTCCTCAGGCACCTGGAGTATAGATGTTTAGGGTCACCTCGGTCTTTTTCAGACCTCTCCTCCGAACCTAGGCCCCTTAAACATCCTTGCCCATCTCTTTACTCCAGTTTCCCTGCCAGAAAGCATTCACCCCACCACGCCACAAGACTTGGAATGGCGTGGAAAAGTATTCTCTCCTGAAATTGCTTTCCGGGTGCCAAGTTTTCTTTTCAGAAGAATTATGCCTCAGTGATCAGTGGGAAGCCTCAAGAAGCATTTCTCCTCCCTTAGCAGGAGTGGCAGGTATTGAAAACAAACCACGAAAGAACCTCAGTTCGCTGCTTGTGAGAAACAGCGAGGAAAAACTCATTTATCCTTCCAGCAGCCAAGATGCTGCAAGAGATAAAGAGCACTGCGTTGAACATGAACTTATGCAGAGAGATTGCACGCAACTGAGAAATACAAGCTCTCAAAACGAAACAGCCAGCATCTCTAGACCTTGGGGAAAGATACACAGACAACGTGCAGAGACACAGCTCGCCACATCTCACTCTCTGAAATCGAACCTGTCATCCTGTCATTTCTTCTTAACTGTGTATTTCACACCTATAGGCAAACCGATGTTTTAAAACAGTGGTCCTCAACATTTTTGGCACCAGGGATTGGTTTTGCGGAAGGCAATTTTTCCATGGAGCAGGGAGGGGAGAGGAGGGAATGGTTTGGGGATGATTCAAAGCACATAACATTTATTGGGCACTTTATTTCTATTGTTATTACATTTGTCATCAGGCATTAGATCCCGGAGGCTGGGAACCCCTGTTTTAAACAACATCCCAAAAAGGCACCCAGAACAAAACCACTCATGGACATTAGTATTTCCCTTCTGCGCTTATATTTAAAAGTCTTATAAAGGGTAAGGAAGTCAGTGTACTTCTGGGACTGATTACTGAGAAACCAGTTCTGTTTGAATTTTGAGTCAGACCAAACCTGTGTCTTCACACTAGAAACTTCCAGAAGGATCCAGGGACAGGGATGAACGCAGGTGAGCAGATACACGCTCGGGAGGAGGGCAACGGTCTTGTCCACTGTGACTCAGTCTCCCCTGGCCCTCTGAATCAGTATTTGGCCCCAGGGGAGACCAGGCTGGGAAACAGCAGCATGCCTACTAGCCTCTGAACTTTGATCACAACCTGGTCACCTTACTAGAAGCTTCAGGTCCTGAACGGGAAGCAGTGGACACAATTCAGTGTCCTGGAATGACAAAGCATGACATACTCAGTATCGCCTGCGTTGATAATCACAACAGAAGTCTGGGCGCCAGGCCCATGCAGCAAAGTTCTGCACTGCCACCATTTCTAATAATAATGGCTAGCATTTGGCAAGCATAATCATGCCCACCACCGGGCTGAGACCTTTACAAATCTTCTCAAATCCTCAGGACCACAGCATGAGGCAGGAACTACCACTATTACCACTTTGCTGTTGGGAAACTGAGCTGCCAAAAGGCTAAGATGCCCAAGACATATATAATCAACAAGTAGGAAGGCCAGAGTTATAACTCTGTTCATCACTGGCGATGCCTGGAGCATGGATTAATGTTAACCATTCTTATGCTTGGTGACAATATTAAGGAGAACTGATTTTCTTTTATGTGCACAATCTATTTGCTAATTTTTCTTTGGTATTTCCTAATTTTTCTGTTGCTGCCACATAATACCTTGATAAGTTAGGGGGGGGGAAATGAAGTTTCTTCTTCCTAATCAACATTCTTATTAAGTAGATAGTTGAACAAATAAACTTCAGGCATACATTTCCTCCTGAAAACGTGGGCTAATGCATCCACCACAGTTAATGGTCCTCAACTAAGCAATCTGCCAGGCATCCCAGTTAAAAAAGAGGAGGGTGGAGCAGGGACAGATTCTTCCCCAGGGTCCCAAACAATGAGTAGCCTCACAAAGGACCAGGCAGACCCTCTCTGGTCTGGTGGGAAGCCTTTGGAAGCTTCCCCTCACCTACCATTAGCCAAGCGGAGGAGGAGGAGGAGGATGAGGAGGGGGTAGAAGGGAGGAAGGAGGGGCACGGCCATCAGGGATGTCCTGGAACTAAACACCAGGAGAGTCAACAGAACAGGCCTCTGGGGTCTGGAGGGGAGGAGGTAGAAAGGCATCCTGGGAGCCATCCTCTGGATAACTTCCTGTTGTTCAGAAGCAGCATGGGAGAGCCTGGACCCGTGGTGCCTTTGAACTCCTCATCACTGTACCCAGGGCGCCCGTGTCACTCACACAGAGGTTGGGGATCACCTAACGGAAGAACAGCCGGTGCCACCGTGCCCCTGAGTTGCAGGACCCTGATACATCCGACACCTAGGGCTCGCTGCTAAGAAACTCGCAGTTGGTCAGCAGACATCTATGACAACAAGCCCAGGTCAGCTCCAGAGCTCCAACCATTTCTCTGTCTACTAGCTGTTATTTCTGCCTGATTTTAGGGCTTCAAATTGCTTTCAAAATTGTGAATCATTATGTGGTACAATTGAAACTTATATAATACTGCAAATTAACTACATTTCAATTTTTAAAAATATTCTTTATATTAAATTTCTCCTGTTTGGTTTAAGAAAATAACTTCTGGGTATGCAATGTACAACGTGACAAGTGTAGGCCATAGTACTGTATTGTATATTTGAAAGTTATCAAGAGTAGATCTTAAAGGTTCCCTTCACAAGGAAAAAAAATGTATAATTGTGGTGCAGATGTTAACTGAATTTACTGTGGCGATCATTTTGTAATAGATACACACATCACATCATTATGGTGTACACCTTAAACTTATACAACGTTGCACACCTTACACTTATACAATGTTGCATGTCAAATATCTCAAAAAAACTGGAAAAAATTAATAAATTTTAAAAAATCAAATTTAATAAAGGAAAGGATCTCCTACATAAGAAATCAGCAGGGTATCACACAAATGGACTCTTTTGTGTCCTATGATGACGTATTTTTACGTTAAGGAAGGTAATTATCCTGCCTAATTCACCCCTTGAGAAAAAGCTGAACAATGTAGAATTATACTAAAATTCCCAACCACAGAGCGTTCTGAACTTTCCAAATATACAAAATCATAGAATAAAGGTCGGAAGCAACCCTGTAAACCCTGTAATTCCATGTCTCGCCCAATAATAGAACTACCCCCACCCCCACCACGTCGCTTAAGGCATGGTCGTGTCTTCCGTGTGGACACCAGCAATGAGGCCTATCCTAGGTTCAAGCAGCGTAGTTGGCAAACACTCCTGTCCCCACTCCTTCCACACGGTGACAAGCGCCTCCCAGAATTTCTGCTACTGATCTGTCTTCTGATGCTCCAAGACCTCTGAACACATGAACACTCTGATTTCTCCTTGAGACGTGGCTCCCTGTCAGCATCCTCCCGCATTCCTGACACTTCCTCCTGGCTTCAGAAGCCAGGGTTCCAACCCTCACCTCTGTAGGGCTTCCTCAGATTCACACCTTCCCTAAGCCTTACTTTTCCCATCTGTAAAAGGGGGACAAATAGAGTGCTTCCCTCAGCAGGTGGTCATAAGGCTCCGTGAGATCACCTTTATAATGCACGTACTGAGTTGGTCAAAAAGTTCATGCGGCTTTTCCCATAAGTGCTTATGGAAAAACTCGAGTGAATTTTCTGGCCAACCTGATATCTGGCAGGAAGTTAAATCATGCCATCTATGAAAATTATCAATATTTCTAGACCACCTCCACCTCCCGCCACTGCTCTGACCAGTTAATGCACCTCCTAAAATAGGCTTCTCCCAGAGAGGCTTGACTGGGGTGAAGAAAGGTGGATCACTCCAGCCTCTGTGCTGTCCGCAGGCAGATGGAGCTGTGGCAGGTTTGCTGAGCCTCACATTGCCCGCTGGCCCAGCTTCAATTCACTGTCCCCTGAAACTGCTCCCTGAGCAGAATGGAAAGAAACAGGATGCTGGATTCTATGCGTTAAGAAAGGTAGGAATAAAAATGCACCAATTCAGAGATCCCCTTGCAGAAGAGAAACTCGGGGTGGTGGTCCTCCGATTCCGAGGTCACACAGCCTGTGTTGCTCTCAGCCTTTCCTACACCTCCCTGGTCTTCTTGTCCACTCTGCTGCCCCCAGTGGCTTCTGTACCACGAAGAGCCACAAGTCTGTATCTCCTGGCCGAGACCTAGTGGGGTTCAGCTCCAAAATGCCCACAGCATCTCAATGGACCAAGAAGAACTCACCCCTCCGCCCAATCTGCTTCTTCTCCTGCACACTCACATCATCGGCCTCCACAAAGTCTGGGGGCACCTCCCATCCTCTCTCACCTTATTCCTGTCACAGGACTTCTGCCCGTGCTGGTCCCTCAGATCCAGAATACACTCATGCCTGTTCCATCTCTTGCCCTAATAAAAGTCCAGATCGGTCTGGGATCTGTTTGGCATACCACTGCATTACTATCACCAGTGCTGACCACGTGGTAAGTGCTTAGTAAATATGTCAAATATACAAATGATGACATTTAAATGAACATCAAATCTTACTGATTTTAAGCTTGGATATATTTCTTGAAGCCTCTACTTTTTAAAAATTCCTCTGCCCACCCCCCAAATCTCAGGCAAAATCATTTCTCAATTGGGCTTCATTCTGATCTTTTATTGTTTCATTTTTAAAAAATTTTTATTACAGTATATTTGCCTTACATCATTGTGTTAGTTTCTACTACACACTAAAATGAATCAGTTATACGTATACATACACCCCCTCCCATCGGGACTTCCTTCCCATTAACATCACCACAGTACCTTAAGTAGACTTCCCAGTGCTACACATTGGGAATACATTCTCACTAGTTATCTACTTTATATATATTACCAAAAACACATACGTCAATCCCAATCTCTCAATTCCTCCCATCTCACCTTCTCCCCCTTGGTAGCCATATATTTTTTCTCCATGTCTGTGTCTCTACTTCTGCTTTGCAAATAGTATCATCTATCCTATTCCTCTCTCTCACCTCCATTATTCTACACGTACAGCCAGCATGACCTTTTAGAAGCATAAAGCAGACCATGTATTCCTCTGCTTAAAACCTTCCCAAGTTTCTTCAGGGCGCTCCATAATCTGGTCCCTGTCTATCTCTTCCTCATCTCTCTGGACACTCCTCACTGCTTTTACCCTCAAGCGCTGACGCATTTTTCCAGATTCCCCAAACATACTGTGTACACAGTCTCTTCCCCGGGTGTTGGCATCTGCTGCTCCAGCTGCCTGACACTCCCTCTGGCCCCCACCTGTGGCTAACTCCCAGTCACCTTTACGGTCCCAGTTCGTGTCACTGCCTCCCGGAAGCCCTCTCTGACACCCCAAACCTGAGTTCTATGTTGGCAACACATTTCTCTATATCGCTTCTCAATTACACTATCTGGGCCCACTCCCACTGTGCGAAAATCACATATTCACTTGTTTGCTAGTTTACCTGTGTTCACCACTAGACCATGAGTCCAGGAGGGCAGGGCTTCTCTGGTGGCTCAGTCAGTAAAGAATCTGCCCGCAACGCGGGAGAACTGGGTTCGATCCCTCTGTTGGGAAGATCCCCTGGAGGAGGGCAAGGCAACCCACTCCAGTATTCTTGCCTGGAGAAGGCCCAGACACGACTGAGTAAGTAAGCATAGCACAGCCCAGCCGTGAGGGCCGGGGCAGCAGAATTATTCGCTCCCACTGCTTCCCAGCCTCGTGCACATTGCCCGGGCCATGTAAGCACTCAAATTTGGGTTCAATGTACTAGAGCGACAACTTATCTGCTGCCTAAAACAAATTACGCTGTTTCTTAGGGGATTGTTTTTCTAAAACTAATTAAAGCCAAGTTTATGTTGTTGGATCAAAAACAGAGAAGAAAGGCCTCTTGGCCCTTTCTTTCCACCACATTTCTGAGACGCTGGGAGCCAGAGACAAAACGTCTAATGTCTATCCCTGGAAAGAAGTACCTGTCTCCCACTGACCATCCCTTGGATGTTCAAAAAGGCTAGAAACATCAACCTAGAATACCTGCATTCAAATTCCATCTTCATCAGTTACCTGCTGTGTGTGCTTAAGCAACTTATATAACTTCTGAATTTCAACTCCCTTGTGCATGGTTAAAAAAATAAAGTGTGTGTGTGTGGGGGGGGAGGGTAGCATTCCTATCTCTCATCAGGACCCTGCCTTTCATCAGGGTCATCACAAGGACAAACCAACAACCACGCACGAAGTGCTCAGCCCAATACCCGGCCTTTACTAAGGGCTCACTTTTTTATTTTCAAGTGAGACTGAACTGAGAACATTCACTGTTCTTCCTTCGAAGTCTTCCCTCCCTATTGCCTGTAACTTGTGATTCTCCTACTTGATAGACCCTTCTCACTCTGTCAGCACTGCTGGAAACATACCCGAATAAACACAAGTCCCAGAAATAAAAAAGTCCTCTGCAGGCCCATCAGGTGGCTGACACTCAGACAGGTCATCCAAGGTCCTGCTTCTCGGCCCCCAGATTCAAAATACCTGAGACAGCCGGACCTCGACTCTGCTTCCCCTTCCTCTAACATCAAACCAGGCCCCTGCTGGAAGAGGGGTGGGGGTGGAAATCTCTTCAAAGGAATGATAATTCAATATTTAGAACCTTCTTCCACTTTGGTGTTGAGACAGGCCTCATCCAAAAAGAAGTATGTTTATTTCATTTTAAGCAGTTCAAGATAGATTTGGATTTCTCTTTTCTTTTTTTTTGCTAAAAGCTTTGTGGTAGAAACTCACTTATTGTCATTTCTTCCATCTATTTCTACTGTACACACTTAACTAATGACTTATACTCATTTTTCTAAAAAAAAAAAAAATAATCTCAACTTTCGCCTACTCACAACTCAAGACTTGAAAACTTAGCAACTTCTGAAATGAGACCAAACTAGAACACTTTCATTAACCAAGAAATGAACTAAGGTTATCACTTAAACCTCAAAGGTGGATGGACAAAAGAGGAAATCAGAATCCTGACCTCACAGCAGTGAACAGACCCCCAAACCACAAACTCCCCCATTTTTACTGACTGCAGAAGCAAGTCTTTCCTATTTCACTAAGATGAAGCCACCTGATCTTTGGGACTAAACAGCCTTTCGGTCATCAGGGGACAAAAAGAAACCCACTGACACTGCCCTTGAGTTCAGTCTTTCCAAAACAGGAGGGATAAGTTAGGAGTTTGGGATTAACATATGCACATGACTATATATAAAACAGATAATCAACAAGGAGCTACTATATAGCACAGGGAATTCTACTCAATACTCTGTGATAGCCTACATGGGAAAAGAATCTTCAAAGAAAAACATGGATATATATGTATAAGTGATTCACTTTGCTATATACCTGAACTAACACAACACTGTAAATCAACTATACTCAATTATAATTTTAAGATAAATTAATTAAAGTCTGGCCCTTCCAAGCTCTGGTGTCAGGTAGAAACTCCCTCATATTGCCGGCCCTCTTCCTTCCATCACTCACTTCCTAATGACCTGTCCCATGTGCTGTATTGCCCAATCGCCTTAAATGTGACAATCTTATACACATCACCCAAGACACATGCAACCTACTCCCCAGAGGCCTGCGTTTGCACTCATCTAGGGCTTCCCTTGTGGTTCAGCTGGTAATGAATCCGCCTGCAATGCGGGAGACCTGGGTTCAATCCCTGCGTTGGGAAGATCCCCTGGAGAAGGGAAAGGCAACCCAGTCCAGGATTCTGGTGCACAGAATTCCATAGACAGTATAGTCCATGGGGTTGCACATGAACACAACTGAGCGACTTTCACTTCACTGCCCTTCTTAAACACTGAAATTGGCTAGCACGGAGTATCTTATGTACTTCTAACAGCTTCACCCTGAAACTTCTAACACCATTTGTGAGAGAACCCATGGGCAATAAAACTTAAAGACAATCTAACTTCTATCCTACAAAACAACTTCATCTGAATCCAGAAGCTTCAACCGCCACCACGTAAGGGGTTGTAGAGTAACAGCCATTGAGGAAGTTGCATCTGAAGAGACTGTTTTCAGACACGGAGAGGAACCCACGCTTTCTCATTGTTTAATGACCCCCCCCCCACTACAGAACTTCTGGACTGGCTGGTGTAATCTTGCTCATCTAAAAATAATGAAAACAAAAAACCTCGAATAGCCAAAGTAATCTTGAGAAAGAAGAATGGAACTGGAGGAATCAACCTGCCTGACTTCAGACTCTACTACAAAGCCACAGTCATCAAGACAGTATGGTACTGGCACAAAGACAGAAATATAGATCAATGGAACAGAATAGAAAGCCCAGAGATAAATCCACAAACCTATGGACACCTTATCTTTGACAAAGGAGGCAAGAATATACAATGGAAAAAAGACAATCTCTTTAACAAGTGGTGCTGGGAAAACTGGTCAACCACTTGTAAAAGAATGGAACTAGAACACTTTCTAACACCATACACAAAAATAAACTCAAAATGGATTAAAGATCTAAATGTAAGACCAGAAACTATAAAACTCCTAGAGGAGAACATAGGCAAAACACTCTCTGACATAAATCACAGCAAGATCTTCTATGACCCACCTCCCAGAATATTGGAAATAAAAGCAAAGATAAACAAATGGGACCTAATGAAACTTAAAAGCTTTTGCACAACAAAGGAAACTATAAGTAAGGTGAAAAGACAGCCCTCAGATTGGGAGAAAATAATAGCAAATGAGGAAACAGACAAAGGATTAATCTCAAAAATATATAAGCAACTCCTGCAGCGCAATTCCAGAAAAATAAATGACCCAATCAAAAAATGGGCCAAAGAACTAAACAGACATTTCTCCAAAGAAGACATACAGATGGCTAACAAACACATGAAAAGATGCTCCACATCGCTCATTATCAGAGAAATGCAAATCAAAACCACAATGAGGTACCATTACACACCAGTCAGGATGGCTGCTATCCAAAAGTCTACAAGCAATAAATGCTGGAGAGGGTGTGGAGAAAAGGGAACCCTCTTACACTGTTGGTGGGAATGCAAACTAGTACAGCCACTATGGAAAACAGTGTGGAGATTTCTTAAAAAATGGGAAATAGAACTACCATATGACCCAGCAATACCACTTCTGGGCATACACACCGAGGAAACCAGATCTGAAAGAGACACGTGCACCCCAATGTTCATCGCAGCACTGTTTATAATAGCCAGGACACGGAAGCAACCTAGATGCCCATCAGCAGATGAATGGATAAGGAAGCTGTGGTACATATACACCATGGAATATTACTCAGCCGTTAAAAAGAATTCATTTGAATCAGTTCTAATGAGATGGATGAAACTGGAGCCCATTATACAGAGTGAGGTGAGCCAGAAAGATAAAGAACATTACAGTATACTAACACATATATACGGAATTTAGAAAGATGGTAACGATGGCCCTATATGCAGGGCAGAAGAAGAGACGCAGAAGAACAGAACAGACTTTTGAACTCTGTGGGAGAAGGGGAGGGTGGGATGTTTCGAAAGGACAGCATGTATATTATCTGTGGTGAAACAGATCACCAGCCCAGGTGGGATGCATGAGTCAAGTGCTCGGGCCTGTTGGGCTGGGAAGATCCAGGGGAATCGGGTGGAGAGGGAGGTGGGATGGGAGACCGGGATGGGGAATTCGTGTAACTCTATGGCTGATTCACATCAATGTATGACAAAACCCAATGAAAAATAAAAAAAAAAAAAAAAAAAAATACATACATATATAAAAAAATAAATAAATAAAAATAATGAACATGAGCCCCACTGCCTTCCAAGTTCTCAGTGTCCCTTCGCAATGCAGGAGGAGCTTTAGCTGGGAAGCAACTTTGCTTTTGCAAGGACAGCTTAAATGCATTCCCGTGCATTTATGTCTGAATAGAAAGCTCTGATACAATACCCAGACAGGGACATTCAATTGCATCCTGCCACTTAAGCTTTCAGCTTCCCCTCTCAAATGCTCCATGCCACCACCCAACCTTCTGAAAAACCTACGTTACCTATCCTACCAGTGGCTTTTACTGGTGCCCCAGAGACTCCTAAGAGCTCCCAAGACCCTTTCAGAGGATCTTCAAAGTCAAAACTATTTTCGTAAGAACACCAAGGTGTCACTGCCTTTTCTCATGCACAGTGGAAATCTCCAGAAGCTGCAAGACATGTGATGTCACAACAATTGGAGGCAGAGGCAAGTCTGAGTTCAGTTACCTTCTGTTAAGCTAGATCTAAAAGCAATTTGGGCTTCCCTGGTAGCTCAGTGGTAAAGAATCTGCCTGCCAATGCAGGAAACGTGCGTTTGATTCCTGGGTCCGGAAGATCCCCTGGAGGAAAGTACGGCAACCCACTCCAGTTTTCTTGCCTGAGAAATCCCATGGACAGAGGAGCCTGGCGGGCTATACAGTCCATAGGGTCACAAGACAGTTGGACACGGCTTAGCAACTAAACAACAACAACAACAAAAGCATTTAAAAAAAAAAAAAAAAAAGTAAAATAATGACACTCTTCTCGCTGAATTTTTGTTTTGGAAAATATAATTACTGCCCATAAAAAAATATGTTACTGTATTAATGTGAAATAAGTTTACTTTTCATATTATCTGTGCGAATTTTCTAAGTGTTCATTCTGAATATTATAAATACAAATTGGTATAACTTATGTCAATAGAAGCTCTTTGCGGTCCTCACCTATTTTTTTCTTACATTAAGAAAGTATGAAAACACATTTACAGGAGACTTGGAAAATACAGAACAAGGTTACATATAGTTCCACTATAATTATTTTTAAGTAGATAAGATCTTTAGCTGGAGTTTCAGTATCAAACTCTCAAAAATTAACAGAATGAATATACAGAGAGGTAGGATACAGGAGACCTGAAAACCAATTCAACATATCCTCAGTTAATTTTTAAGCATCAAAATGCAAAAGTTTGAAAAAAATGCCTGTACCAATTTTAAGATTTACTCTGGCACTGGCTGGCTGTGCAGTGAGGAATCAAACAGCATAAATATGAAAAACTGGATAGAACAGGATAAAAATGCAAAATATACAACTTAATAGCCAGGGCTTTAGACAGGATCCCTTGATTTGAAACCTAAATCCTTTTTATTCAACACATGGAGTACCTACTACATATTAGCCCTACTCGAGGTGCTAAAGACGGAGAAGGCAATGGCACCCACTCCAGTACTCTTGCCTGGAAAACCCCATGGACGGAGGAGCCTGGAGGGCTGCAGTCCATGGGGTCGCAAAGAGTCGGACATGACTAAGTGACATCACTTTCACTTTTCACTTTCATGCACTGGAGAAGGAAATGGCAACCCACTCTAGTGTTCTTGCCTGGATACTCCCAGGGATGGGGGAGCCTGGTGGGCTATCATCTATGGGGTCGCACAGAGTGAGACATGACTGAAGTGACTTAACAGTAGAAGTAGCCGATGCTAAAGATGTAGGTCAAATAAGACAGTCAAGGTCCCTGGCTCTCATGACATGCATATTTTAGTGAACACAGTAAACAAAAAATAAAACAATCAAGTCAAACAGTGGTAAGTATTATGCAGAGAATTAAAACTGTCACCCAGTTATGACTGGTCAGAGGACAAGTTGAGACTTGCAAGTAGGACCTGAAAGTCAAGACAAAGGCAGTCATGCAAAAAAAACCGGCAGAAGAGCATTTCAGGCAGAGAAAATAGCTCTGTACGGTACAAAGGCCCTATAGCAGAGCAGTGTTTGGTAAGTTCATGAAACAGACAACCAGCCACAAAGTTGAGAGCATTAATGGGGAAAGGATGGAAACTACTGGGTAAGGCTAGAGAAAAAAAAAGAAGCCAGTTCCAGTGGGATTTAACCAGGGTAAAATGTGTGACTTTATTACAACTGTGATGGGATGTTTGTAACCTTGACCTAATCATTATACTTACTCTTTCTGGGCCTCGAGTTCCTCATCTACAGAATGGGGATCATAAAATTGTGTTGAGGATTAAATGAGAAAAAGGAAATAAATGGACTAAGGGCACAGGACGCAAAACAAAGGAAACATTTCTATTTGCTGTTATGCTACCTAACATTTTCTGATCTGTTCTCTTTTCTACTCTCATAAACCACTTATATTAAACTTTTTAGGGCTCATAATCAGTTGACAATCAGCCTATCAACCAGCAAGTCCAAATGAACGTAGACAAGGGGACACATTGAGACATGGCGTTTATCTGAATATGCCAATGCCGATTTCAGCAAAAGGTTCTCCAGCTATTTCAAGTAAGACCGGAACCACCCAGGCACCACCAGGTGAAGAGCAGACGACTACACGACACCCACAAAATCCTTCTCCATCCACCGGGGCATCACCAAGTTTTGTCACTTGGCCCCAAAGCACCATACTCTTGGAAAGTCATTCTTCCGCTGAAAAAATGCAGCCAATGGAAATCCACCAGCCCTTCCTGCCCTTTCTTGGCATATCCACATCACCTCCGCCCCCTAAAAACAAAGGGCTCTTGCCTAAGTCTTTCAGGACTGGTTTCATTGCTGCTTGCTTTAAAAATGATCGCTTAAAAAGAATAAAGTCATAAAGCTTCCTTTGAAGCAGATTCTTCACTGTCTGAGCCACGAGGGAAGCCCCCTTTAAAGTCAGGCTATGAAGAAGAGGGCTCATGTACAAAGACTGAAAAATGCCCGGAGATCCAAGAGGTCACAGGCAGCCGGCCCCATGGAAACGTGAGGGACCATAGTCACCACCAACACAAAAAGGGATCACTACACTTTTAGGTCAAGCAGTCCCCCACCGTGGGCAAAGCTGGGCAAACCACGAGGGCTTTCAGAAGAAAAGCAACAGTATGCCCAGAAAAATGAAGAGTGGCGAGCATTTGATCAACCTCTGGCTAGTAGCCAAGGACGCTCCCTCCAGAGAGGCGTAAGTCATGGTGAGACACCCTCGCCCAGGCACATATATGGTAATACGGCTGTAAATCTGGCGAGGAGGTGAGGGAGAGAAAACCTATCTTGTTCACTGTGGACTCTTGCAAGAGAAGAAGAGGTTCTCTTTATAATCACCTCTGCATCTGTTACTGGGGAATCTCACAGTTAATTTTGGAACTTCCTTTGAGCAAAGCTATTTTGCCGATATCATCTGTATTGTGAAACAAGGATGAGCAGCACCCCGTTTTTTAGTTGGACAGATGACCCGCCACCAACCACATTTCCATGCAGCCCCCTCCTTGCCTTCTTCTCCCTTTAGCGGCTAATCAGACTGTCCCTCAGACACGCAGCGTGTCCCCATCAAGAGATAATTTATTCTATTGCACAAAGCCCTTCTCCCCGGAGCACAGAAAATCGCCTTGTGCTTTCATTTTCAGCCAGTCCCAAAGGAAGTCACCGACTCAGAGATTTCGACTTTCAGCAGGGCCCTCTGTGACAATCTCAGAAGTAACAGTCATAAATCTGAAGTTCGGAGCCATTCTCTAGTTTAAATATTGCTCTTTCAGATGTCTGACACGCACACAGAGATAAACCTACCTGCTTTTTCACAGACATGTCCGCTAAATACACTCTTCCCAAAAACGGTACCTGATCTACAAAGTTATTTTTCAGAAAAGATGTCAGTGCTGACACGCACCTCCATGCCTATTCCTAAAGGCCAACGTAACAGAAGGCCATTGAGAGCTCAAAGTTGGCAGTCAGAGCACTTTACATTTGGTGCGGAGAGGTCACTTAGCCAAAATTAGTCATTTTATAGGTGGAAACAAACACCTTCTGAGTGATTTCATGGAGGTCACACATCCGATTAGTAGCCAAAGCCTGCAGATCACAGGGCTCTGGGAACCAAGGGCAGTGCTTGGGGGGAAGGGATGAGGAGAGTGTTTATTTGGTTCAAAAGTTAAAGTCAGTCCTGGCCTAAGAAGACCCCACTCTGCCCACAGACTGAACCACACACACACACACAAAAAGAAAGAAAGAAAAAAAAAAAAAAGAAAGAAAGAAAGAAAAAAGCAAGTTAGGGTAATATCCTTAGAGTGAGATAAAAGTCTCACTAAGTCTGGGAAAAATCACTCCAGGACAAGCTTTCTCAGTCTCAAGGCTATTGTCATGGGCCGGGTGGTGGGGGGCGGGCAAGGGGGGGCGGTGTAGAAAATTTCTTTGTTGTGGGGGAACCTGTCCTGTGAACTATAGGATGTAGGATGTGTGGGGACATCCTTGGCCTCAACTCACTAGAAGCCATTAGCAACCTCTCCCCCTCAGCCATGACAACAAAAAAAGTCCCTAGACATTGCCTAATGTCCCCTGGGGGCTGAACCACTCTGCTGGAAAGGTTTGGTTTTGTTCTGATCTCTGAGATCATGTGCAACCATCTATTATTCTACAACTTGGCAGCAATGCCCCAAAGCAGGTATTTTTACACCTATGCTACAGAAGAGGAAACAGATGCACAGATGTCACATGTTTTGCTTCTACTGAACAGGCAGGTGACACCCAGTCCCTGGGAGTCCCCATCCCTCAGTTGAGCAAGGCAGCGCCGTTTCACCCTGAGACCAGCTCATTCACTGCCTCGTTCCTACTTCCACTCCCCTCAGTAACCACCACCAACCTCCCAAGCCGAACGCCCTCCAGGGAGCTGCGCTGAACAAGTCTTCAAAGCCAACCCAAGGAACTGCTGAAGACCTTTCTGCCCTGTCCTTACTTTACTCTTCATGGCAGATGGGGTTTTTCAAAGCAACAGGCCAACTCAGGAAATAGGTCATCAAGTGTGTGCTTAATCGCTCAGTCGTGTCTGACTCTTTGCAACCCCATGGACTGTAGCCCACCAGGCACCCCGTCCATGGGGATTCTCCAGGCAAGAATATCACAGAGGGTTGCCATGCCCATCTCCAGGGGATCTGCCCAACCCAGAGAGGAAACCCAGGTCTCCCACATTGCAGGCAGATTCTTTACCAGCTGAGCCACCAGGGAAGTCCATGAATACTGGAGTGGGTAGCCTATCCCTTCTCCAGAGGATCTTCCTGACCCAGGAATTGAACCAGGGTCTTGTGCATTGCAGGTGGATTCTTTACCAGCTGAGCCACCTGGGAAACCCTTACGTCATCAAGAGAGGGATACAAAAAATTAGATTAAGAAGTAGCCTACAGGGCTTCCCTGGTGGCTGAGTGGTAAAGAATTAGCCTGCCACCGCAGGAGACACAGGTTTAATCCCCGTTCCAGAAAGATCCTACATGCTGCAGAGCAACTAAGTCCATGTGCCACAGCTACTGAGCCTGTGCTCTAAGAGCCCAGGAACTGCAACTATGGAGCCCATGGGTCACAACTACTGAAGCCTGAGTGCCCTAGAGCCTGTGCTCTGCGGCAAGAGAAGCCACCCCAATGAGAAGCCCGAGCACCGCAACTAGAGAGTAGCCCCTGCTCGCCACAACTAGAAAAAAAGCCCTTGCAGCAACAAACACCCAGTCCAGCCCAAAATAAAAAAATAACATTTTTTTTAAAATTATTATTTTTATTTATTTGGCTGCTCCAGGTCTTAGTTGCAGCACATGGGATTTTCAGTTGCTGCATGTGGGATCTAGTTCCCTGACCAGATCCCTGATCAAACCCAAGCCCCCTGCATTGGGAGCTCTGAGTCTTAACCACTGGACCACCAGGGAAGCCCCAACATAACTTTTTTAATTAAAAAAAAAAAAGTAGTAGCCTATAACCTTCAAAGGGAGATAAAACGTAGATAAATAACCTCATTCACAAGTAACTATGAATGCTTACTAAGTTTCAGGTACTCCAGTGGGGGAATCAAAATCAAAAAGGCCCACGGATAGAAAGTGCCAAGGCCTCACAAATGACAAAGACTGTTTTGTTTTGCTTTTTTTCTTTGCTGCACCACCTGGCCCGTAGGATCCTAGTTCCCCAACCAGGGATCAAACCTGAGCCCCTTGCATTGGAAGCACCGAATCTTAACCACTGGACTGCCAGGGAAGTCCCACAAATGACAAAGACTTTGAAGTTTCAAGGAAGGTTTCCCAGAAGAGGAAGAGCTGTCTGAGAAGAGAAGCATCTGGCAAGGTGGATAGAGGGGCTGGGGACGGGGACAGGGTCAGCGGCAGAAAGCCCATGGGGAAAGGCAGAGACAGGATGTGATTGTACACATGGCAGGCAAATAGGTGAATGTCCCCAAGTCTGGGTGTTCAATTAGCTTTTTCTGTTCAGAAATACGTGCAAGTCAAGGGGTTATGGGGAGTTTTTCAAGCTGGTTTTGCAAAACAAAATCACTTCCCAGATAAAACTGCTCCTGAAATGCAAATGAACACTGAAGAACTTGGAGGCTAGTAATATTTTTTTCATCTGTTCATCTTTTTCTGATGAGCAACACTATACCAGTCTAGAAGTTCTGCTGACTCTAAGGGTCAGAGAACATTATAAACTGAAAGTTCTTCAAAGTTTGCAACAACCGGTTACAATACAACTTTCTTTATATCTACAGCTTCACAATCCTAAGTAGCTTTTATGTGCAGCTTTTGGTCTCTACCTCTGTCTGAACAGCCAGTTGAAAAACTGTCTCAATGTAAGCACCGAAAGCTCCCATTTTTACTATCAAGAATCCTGCCAGACTTCCATACACTCACCTAAGTTGGTCATTTTACCTACTTTTCCTCTTAACTGCACATGAGAAGGCTGTGAGGGAAAAGGACAAAAATCAGTTTCAACAGGTAAAAGCTAGCCATGCAAAAACAAAGTTAATTGCAAAAATAAATTCTGAAAAAGCACAGGGCTGCCAAGCGCCATCCGGCACAGATCTTTTCATATTTTCACATGCGTTAAGAATCCCCCGGGGATCTTGCTGAAGTGCAGTTTCAGATTCAGTGGACCTGGGGTGGGGCCTCGGAGTCTGCATTTCTAACAAATTCTCAGTCTGAAGCCAGTGATGCAGGTCTGGCGGCCACAAATGGAGCCATCATGACGTAGGACATTGGATAGGGTTTCTCAGACTTTTGGCAGCGACTCACGAGAAATACATTGAACTTAACAACCCAATGTTTATTCTGTGTGTGTATGCTGTGTGCGTACAGAAAACGAGAAATCTGTTGCAACACGCACACACACACAGAGTTCTTTTAAGTACCCATACTTTGATGTTTTCTATTCTGGTCTACTTTGTCAAAGAAACTGCCTATTAAGGTCCACCAGAGAGATGTCACAACTTCTTAATGGGGCCACAGTCTGAAAAACATGGATGTAGAGAAAGAGTAACATTCCTGCTTGTCCGGGGAGAAATGAATCTCAGCCTCAGCATACTAAAACTGAGACCAATTTGCAAACAGTGTGTTTAGAATTCTTCTTCCCAAAGCTAAGGATGTATCAATTACATTTTGGAAAAGCTTTCATTAAAAATGTTCAGGTTTTAGAGGGGTGGGATGGGGAAGGAGGCGGGAGGGAGGGGACATATGTATACCTAAGGCTGATGCATGTTGACATTTGGCAGAAAGCAACCCAATACTGTAAAGCAATTATCTTTCAATTAAAAATAAATAAATTCTAAAAAATAAAAATGCTCAGGTTTTACAGTGCTCTGTGACATCCTAAAGGGGCAGGATGGGATGGGGGATGGCAGGGAGGTTCAAGAGGGAGGGACGTATGTATACCTGAGGCTGATTCCTGTTGCTGTGGGGCAGAAACCAGCATGATACTGTAAAGCAATTATCCTCCAATAAAACACTAACAAATGATGATCAGATCTAAAAAGCAAAAGTTCAGCTTTTAAGTTTCCTTCATTTTATTTTCTGACCCATATGATGAGAACGAGAAGAGAACTCAAAAGAACTAGGGCTTCTTGGATAAACGACTCATGACAGGTCTGCACCAAGGAATACAGGGAATGAGCCTGGAACATCTCTTCATACAAGCAGCAGGAAGTCTAAGACCACTGGGGTGGTGTCTTTTTAATCGATTTGAGGACCCTCTCTCTTACTGAGCAGAGATGGATAATCTGAGTATCAGTAAGGATAACTACACAAAATGAAGCATAGGAAACATGTTTAAATCCACGAGTTCACTATGATACTAAAAAAACCACACAAATCAGTCATCCTGGTATAGACTTTCTCAACAGGGGCACTGCTGATACTTCGGAATGGATCCTTTGGTTCCTTCAGGGCTGTGAGATGGAATGAAGGCACCCGAGTAGCATCCCTGGTCGCTAAGCACTGGATTCCAGGAGCACCTTCTCCCCAGTTACGACAACCAAAAATGTCCCCATATATGGCCTCACGTCCCCCACGAAGAACCACTGCCATGGATCATGCTAGGGAACCAACTCGCTACCTTTGCAAACTGGTAAAACACACAGGGAGGCGGAAGTACTGATCTTTTGTTTATATATTTTAACTATACCCTAGGGAGGGCTTCCCTGGTGGCTCAGTGGTAAGGAATCCACTTGCCAATGCAGGAAACTCAGGTTCGATCCTTGGGTCAGGAAGATTCCCTACAAAAGGAAATGGCAACCCACTCCAGGATTCTTGCCTGGAAATTCCCATGGTGTGCTACAGGCCATGGGGTCACAAAGAGTCAGCTATGACTGAGGGACTTAAACAACAACATGCCCTAGGGGAGTAAATATTATGTTGGCCATAAAGTTTGTTTGGGTTTCTCCATAACATCACATAGAAAAATCCGAGTGAACTTTTTGGCCAATGTACTAAGTAGAGAAAGTTTCATTTCACAAAATATTCCAGCTAATAAATAAAAATAGAAGCTTCACAGTTCAACTGAACTAACAGGTTGAAGCAGTAAGCATCATTTGATGTTAATCACAAGAAAGTATATCCAAACATATCACACACTCCCCTGAGTGAGCTCACAAAACAGACTTGGTGGGTGCAAGTGACTTTGATCAAGCCCCTACTTCTTTTTATTTTTCATTTATTTTTATTAGTTGAAGGCTAATTACTTTACAATATTGTAGTGGTTTTTGCCATACATTGACATGAATCGGCCATGGATTTACATGTGTTCCCCATCCCGATCCCCTCTCCCGCCTCCCTCCCCATCCCATCCCTCTGGGTCTTCCCAGTGCACCAGCCCTGAGCACTTGTCTCAAGCCCCTACTTCTATAAAATTAAACATAACAAATATACAGGAGAGAGGAACATATTCAACTACATCATGCTGATACAGTCAGCAAAATCCAGACTGTAGGAAATGGTATCACCCAGTTTCTTTAATAACCACCAAAAAATGCACGGGGGGGAAAAAGAGGTAACAAGGAAATATACAAATTAAGAGAGACATCAATCATTTGTAATATATTGACCTTATTTGGTACCTTATTCAAACAAACTGTTAAATATGCAATATCTGTTATATGCATGTTGAAATAATAAGTTTATTTAAATCAAAGAGGTGAGAACACAGACTAGTTTTTAAAATTTGCTTTCTTCCCCCTTGAGATAGATAATGGTATTGTGATTATGCTTTTTTAAAGACTCCCAATGCCAGCAATATATACTACAATACAGATGAACTAGTATATCTGAGATCTCCTTCAATGGCATCCAAGAAGAGATGGGAGGATGTTTGAGAATGCAGTAAAAGAAGATGGGTGATGAACTGATAAACTATGAAGGGTGGGTGAAGAGTCAAGAGTAAAGAGGGGTTCATAATACTAGGACTGCTACAACTACCTGTGTTTCCAATTTTCTACAGTACAGTTTTCCTTTTACGTGCCAACAAACACAAGAGTGCCTGGAGGACTTCCCTGGTGGTCCAGTGGTTAAGAACCTGCCTTGCAATGCAGGGGGCGCAGGTTCCATTCCTGGTCAGAAAACTGAGATCCCACATGTTGTGGAGCAACTAAGCCCGCAAGCCCTAACTACTGAGCTTGAGTGCCCCGGAGCCCTGGGGCCACAAGGAAACAGTCCCAGTGTTGCAACAAAAGGTCCTACACGATGCACAAAGATCACCTGTGCTGAAACTCAGACCTGATGCAGACAAATAAATAATTTTTTTTTTTAAGTGCCTGGCCCTAACCCCTCCCAGGGTTTGGTGACTTTGAACACCAAATGAGAACAAATGAGAAATTCCTTATTTAAATGAAAGATTACTAGCCTTTATCTCCATAATATGAAAACTGACATTTGAATAGTACCCTACCTCCCATTTAGTTTTCTTCTTAAATTCTTTTCTCCCTAATTTTTTAAAAATTTGCATTGGAGTATAGTTGATTTATCGGAGAAGGCAATGGCAGCCCACTCCAGTACTCTTGCCTGGAAAATCCCATGGACAGAGGAGCCTGGTGGGCTGGACTCCATGGGGTCGCTAAGAGTCGGACACGACTGAGTGACTTCACTTTCACTTTTCACTTTCATGCATTGGAGAAGGAAACGGCAACCCACTCCAGTGTTCTTGCCTGGAGAATCCCAGGGATGGGGGAGCCTGGTGGGCTGCCGTCTATGGGGTCGCACAGAGTCGGACACGACTGAAGCGACTTAGCAGCAGCAGCATAGTTGATATAAAGTTGTGTTTCAGGTGTACACCAAAGTGAATCAGTTATAAAAACAGTACAAAATGAATGAGAAAACCTGGACTCTATCACGGTGATGGAACCTGAAAGATATACTTTTTCTACCCTAATGATTCCATACATGTCCTCATTCCAATGAAATCCCATCAAAAGTACCTTTAGATAAATGACTCAGACATCTATTCCTTAACAAGAAAAGACATTCACAATAGAGTGTGCAAAAGGCAAGGTACCAAACAGGAGGCATGACACCTTTTTAATGAAATTTAAACATACACGTAAATTTTATGTCTGTACTTAGAAGGAAACTCTGAAATTTTCATCTTAGCTGGTGGGACTAGGAGTGACTGGGTTTTTTATATTTGTTTTTGTTTATATACCCTAATGTTTTACAACTGAATACGTACATCTTATGCAATAAGTAATGACATATATCCTTGTTACAAGTTTGTACACATGGAGGGGTTGACGTCACTCATCAAGGAGAATCACTTACATGGAACTTCATATTCCCCAAGGATATTAGATAGCAGAGCATGAATCCTCTTTGTGTAATTCCTTAAAATGAAACTAGACTGACTGTAGGGTGGCCACGGGGCAAAAAAGATTCATAACGCAGATAAATCCCCAGGAATATCATTAGGTTCTTAGAACATTTTTGTTCTCTAAGCCAACTGTAACTTCGCCTATTTTATCAAAGATGCCTCTCCTCCTGAAGTGAATTACAGTTCCACACATATCGGGTGATTAACTAGACAGTCTAAAAATCTGGGTTTTACCCACCTACCCCCCAACATCAACTTCCAATATGATCTTGACAGCCTCCCGAAGTCTCTCTGGAGAGGACAAGGTGGTTCAGTGATGCCGAGAACCACGGAGAATTCTGCGCGAGTTTAGAAATCCTCAGGGAACAAATCACGGCTAACTAGCAAAAACCTGGTCCCTGCACATTCTGTCCTTGATCCCCCTGGCGGGAACGTGAGCACCCTCCCTCAGCTGCAGCCACTCTGGCCTCCTCGCCTTTCCTCTAACACGCCCCACCTGCCCCCACCCTAGGGACCTGCCACTTGCGGCTCTGGCCCTTTGGAACACCCATCCCCCACCAGACACCTACCTGGCTCACCCACTCGCTTCCTTCAGATCTCCACTAATGAGCTCTTTCCCGGTTCCCAACCCCTACCACAGTACTACCAGATCCCCTTTACCCTGTTCTGTTGCTATTACCCTTCCTTTTTATTGTGGTAAAATATACACGCATAACATAAAATTTACCATTTTAGCCATTTTTAAGTGCATGATTCAGAGGCATTAAGTACAGTCACTTTGTTCTGCAACCATCACCACAATCCATTTCCAGCACCTTTTCATCTTCCCCAAAAGGAAAGTCTGTGCCCATTAACCTCCTCATTCCCCAGCACCCCCACCCAGGGCAGCCACTATTCTGCCTTCTGCCTCTGTGAATATGATTGCCCTAGGGACCTCTTCAAAGTGGAACCATATACTATTTGCTCTTTTGCATCTGGCTTCCCTGGGGGTTCAAACAGTAAAGAATGTGCCTGCAAAGCAGGAGACTTGGGTTCGATCCCTGGGTTGGGAATATCCCCTGGAGAAGGAAAGGACCGCCTACTCCAGTAATCTTGCCTGGAGAATTCTACAGATAGGGGAGCCTGGTGGGCTACAGTCCATGGGGTCGCAAAGAGTCGGACATGACTGAGTGATGACTAACGCTTTTTACTTTCTATTTCACTTAACAGAATGTTTTCAAGGTTCATCTCTGTTGCAGCAGGTATCAGAATTTCATTGCTTTTTAAGGCCTAATAATATTCCACTGTGCAGATATACCATATCTTATTTATCCACTCATCTTTCTGTGAACATTTGGGTTATTTCCATCTTTTGGCTATCATGAATAATGCTGCTGTGAGCATGGCTGTACCAATATGTTTAAGTTCCTGCTTTCAATTCCTTGGGGTATATACTCAAAAGCGGAACTGCTGGATTATCTGGTAATTTCTATGCTTAATTTTTTGAGGGATAGCCATACTGTCTTCCACAGCAGCTGCAACATTGCACATGCCCACCAACAGTGCACAAGGGTCCCAATTTATCCACTTCTTCACCAACACTGTTGTTTTCTCTTACTCCTTACTCTGCTTTATTTTTCCTCAAATCATTTACTACCTGTCATACTATAATACTTGTTTTATACACTGGCTGACTCCCCTGAAGTAGGATTTAAGATCTCTTAGGAATAGGACTCTCAAGGGCTTTCCTAGTGGTCCAGTGATTAAGAATTTGCCTCTCCTTCCAGAGGATATGAGGGTTCAATTCCTTGGCAGGGAACTGAGATCCCACCTACAACTTAGCCTATATGCTGCAACTAGAGAAAGCTCGTTTATCACAAAACCCAATGCAGCCAAAATGTAAAAAATAAACTTAAAAGGTATAGGACTTCTATTGCTGTAACCTCAGCATCTAGAACACACCCTGGCACATAGCAGGTACTCAAAAAATTTGAATGAAGGAATAAAATAGTTTAACCATAATTTTATTAAGCATTAGAATTGCTAGAAAAGATTTATCACACCAAGTGCCTTAAACTATGTCCAGCTTAGGGAAGAATCAGACATAGTTCAATACAAGGAATAGCTCAGTGGATGGTGGTTTCAGCTCATCCTCATTAGCAATAGCCTCAGAACCACAAACACTATGACAACTGGTAGGAATCATGGAAATTATGTCATTCATGTCACTGACTTCAAGCCTTAGTTGATTTCATCAAGAGTCAGGCAAAAACTTAAAACAGCCTAAATGAACTGAAAAAAAACAACAACAACAACTATGTAGTAATACTTAGTTAATAAACAGCCTGTGAAAACAATGTGTTTTATTTTAAAAGATCAAACCAACAGCAAAGAAGACCGACACTGGCCTTAGATAGGCTTGTTAATCAGATGTATGCAAGGACAGCTTTACCTGAAAACCTAACTACAGGCCTAATTTTAATATTTTGAGTTTTTTCTACTGTTCAAATTTGGTGACTGTTGTTTCACTTTGGTTTAAGAGTTGCTCATAAACAAATCAGATTTTCCATTCGATCATTACAGATGAACTAAAAAGCCATACGATTTTTTGCTGTGCAAGTCAGTTGGTTGCACACCATGGTATTAGAAATTTCTTTCTCTCTTTAAGACCATGGTCTTCCTCGGTTGAAAATACTTTGAGATATAAAGCAACGGATCTGATTTCAGTTCACCTTTCTCTTCTCTAAGCAAATTTTCCACCTCTCCTTCCTAAAGATGCTAATTCTCTCCAGAAGGCAACCACTTTGTTTAAATAGGTAACACCACTGTCAACCCCAAAGAACTTCTATGAGTCTCAATGCTCCTGGAGACCAGAAGTATTTCATTTACAGCATGAAGAACTTTGCCTGCCTGATAAGAAGGAAATCTTGATAGGATATTGTTTCAATTTGAATTATTCAAAAAGCAGATTATACTTTCAACACATACACACACGCAAGTGAAAGTAAGAAACGAAAAAGAAAAGTGTTCTTGCGCAATTGGCCACAAAGCAAACTGAAGAGTATATGAGAAGACAATCAACATTTCACAGTTCAGATTCACTGCAATTCAAACTTACAAATTATTCCAACAGAGCAACACCTGATTCTTGTAACCTACTCAGATGCCTTGATGTAACCGATCAAGATGGATTTCAGGTGTGAAATAAACCAAATGTTGAATCTAAACAATGTTACCTGTAGTTTGGGTTCTTTTATTCTCCTCATGTAGGCTTTCAGCACACAGCTTTCTAAAATGAACTCAGTACAATACCTAAGACCTCCTCAAAAACCCAGTCTTTCATTTTACACCTATGGCTACACTGTTTTCTTCCCACATCAAGGTCACTTTGTTCCTTTATCATTGGTAGGACACAATCAAGAGTTATTTCTTCAATAGCAATACATTTACCATTTTTCCTACTTACCCTCATATTCCCCCTCAACTGAGATGCATTTGTGGGAAATGGCAAGGTCCCAAAGCCTGGGGTTATAGCTTGCATCCACTGGACAAGTGATTTCACTCTCTGCACCTCAGCTTCTTCACCTGTACCTGACTCAACAGGTTTCCTATGATGTATAGCTGTGGACTTGGCTTACAAGTACTTCATGTGTATTATTCTCATTTTTAGCAACCAGAGAGAAGATTCTGTGGATCACTTTCTCCTTGCCTGCAGCTTCCTCTGAAGAGAACTGAACCCAATCCTTGGCCTTATGAATGCCCACATAGCCATGCGAGTCAAGAGAACTCCAAAAAGGAAGTGGACCTCACACATCCAAATACTTCCCACTCCACTAGCACTCCGAAGGATCTTATCAACAGGAAACAAAAGCACAATACTACTATAATGAAGTGTCTGACTTCTCTTCTAATTAGAAAAGCCCAAAGATTGTAGCCCAGGGAACAGCTAAATATTTAGAATGTTAAATAAGTTATGAAGACCCAGGCCCCACCCACCTTTATTACCCTGTTGTTTATCCTGTCCCTGACCATTTCAGAAGAAAAAGCTTGTGATGTTCAAATCTGCAGCAATGGGCATTTGTGCACCTGGTAAAACCTCCCTCTCTTGAAGTGCAGTCTGAACATTTGCAGGAGAAAACATAAGAGATGCTTGCGTTTACAGATAAATGGCGTTCTCGGCTCATATCCCATGACAGACACCTAAACCAGAGGAATCCACCAGATTCCTTGATGCTCAAGTGGCATCAAGGATTGGATGTTACTATGTGATGCTTCAAGAACTTCCCTTTTTCAAATTCAATTTGCCAGCAACCACTTTAATTTCTTGCCACACAACCTACTCTGATTAAACACATATTCACAGTATAAGGGGGGAAAAAAGGAAAGTGACTATTTTTGAAAGAGAGAAGCAGATAAATTTTGCTTATGTATCTTGGCAGATGAAATGCACTGCATCTTTCAGAATTTAAATAATCAGCACACCTCCTGGCAAGTTCAATTCTGAGGTCATCAGTGGGCATCCCTTTTACCGTTCCATCTAATTCTTTTTTTCACCCTGCTCCCATAAAGCTTCAGGCTGCTTCACTTCTGAGTCAGGGCCAAAAGTACCAGGCAGGACTGCCCCCTGGATCTCATACATTCCCTAAAGCCCTTACCACAGGCAGCGACAAATTTCAGAGACTTCAGCATGGAGTTTCCTGTCTCTTCCTATTCCCCATCTCCATGACTTCTTAGTGAGAACTTAAAATAGGCTTAGAACCAAAACTCATTATTAACTACAGCTTTCAGGCTTCCGCACTCACCTGACCCAGGTCAGGCACTCAGTTGCCAAAACACGCCCAGCCAGGGGTGTGAGTTCTGCTCCCCCGTGGTCAGCTCCTAAGTAATTGAGAAAGAAAGCAAGCTGAACGCGAGACTGGACAGAAGTGGGTCCCTAATAGAAATTTTCAAATTCTACACTTCCACTTTCAGTTAGCCGCCTTCCTGGAGAGACAACCCTCCTCCCCCCAAAACACACACATACACACGCAGGACCGCCGCCGCCGCCGCCACCACCAAAAATTTGACAGGCAGGTTGGTGGGTTCACTTAGGTGAAGATTACAGGTCATTTCATCTGTTTCCAATATACAGCTGACAAGGGAGACTACGCACAAACTTCGAACGCGCCGGGGGGCTGAAACTAAGAGAAGTGTTTGGCAGATCCCAAAGCACTTGCTTCCAGGAGCGGAGGCCAAGTATCCGAAGCCCGCATCCCCATCGGGCGTGAGCTTCGTCCACACTTCATCTCTCACCGCTCCCCGTGTTTTCTTCCGTTTTTTTCTAAAACCTCCCCACTGGGGCCCCCACATATGCATTCCTCTCCCTTGCAGCACAACGGAAGGCTACATTTTAAGAAAGATTGTTTCCTTTAGCCTACTCACATAGGACATCTCCACCACCTCCCTCTCCACCTCCCCCCCCCCCCCCCCCCCGCCAAAAAACAACACTATTTCCTGCAGCTGCTGCTAGTTTCCAACTTGGGGGAATGCCTTTACAACCCAGAATGAGTAGCCTCAAAGCCAGTCGATGGAATCGAGAATTTTTTTTAAACTCAAATGAACACCCCCAAAATGCCCTCAGTAAAAGAACCCCCAAAATGCATGCAAGTGCATGCAAATCCACCAAGAACTCCCAGAGAGCGAGGCAAAAACTTCTGCTCCCGGGGACAGTACCAACTCCCCGCGCCCTCTGCCCGGCCCCAGCCGCTACCTTAGTGCCCGGGGAGCCACGCCACTTTGGCGGAGCCGGGCGAGGAGAGGGGGTTAGCAGTCGCTGGGTAATCCCATGTCCGCGAAGAGGGAGCTCGTTCCGTTAGGATGGAAGCGGAACACCCACACCTCCTCTCGGCGTGCGATTTCTCTCTCTCCACCCTCTGCCTCCTCCTCCACCACCACCACCTCCTCCTTCTCTCCTCCCACCCCAGCGAGCTAGAGGAAACGCTTCAGCAGCACATCCACATGGTTACTGCACTTCGAAGCAGCTCCTGGCAGCTTATATAGGCCGGGAAGCTCCCTGGGCAATGTAGTCCGAGTCCGGGGTCGTGGCAGCGCCTGGGGCTGCAAAGGTGAACTACAAGTCCCAGAATCCCATGGGCTCTAAATAGACGCGCACGGGGACAGGGAGGGGCGTCCTGCAGGGAGTCCGGGCTTCAAACCCGGCTCGGCGCCGAGAACCCGCTGGCTTAGGAACCCGCGACTCAAAACCACCCGTGGGGGGCGCCGCCAGCCCTTGGGGACGCTCCTCCTTCGGCTGCCCCATTTCTCTAGAATCCAGGTGTCATTGGGAGCAGGGGGCGGGGAGGAGCTCGGATTTCTGCTTTGGGAAGTTTTTACAAGCTGTTACCCACCCTTCCCCCGCTTTGAGTCCCCAGCCAAGAATTTCAGAAATCCAGGGCACAAAAACTCCAGTGTTTGCGGTCAAGGATTAAAGGCGTGAGGTTGTCTTTATTTAAGCTGTTCCGCTCTCTTCGGGTTTGCACAGAAATCTAAGTCTGGGAGCAACGCAAGTGGGAACACAGGCAAGAGGCTTGAGAGCGCTTTCCTGAACCCAAACTGCGCGTGTCTTTCCTTGCCCCGAAGGAGGTAAAGAAACGCAAGCGTCTCCGTGCACATATAAAGGAGCCAGGTTGTGACTTGCCAGCGCTGAGATTAAGGGGCAGAAAATAAAACGAATCGCGACCTCAGTCCTGACCCTGCTACAAGCAGCCCCTCTGCTCCCGGGAGCTGTAAATGCTTAAGTAAATAAACCGCAAACCAGAAAAATAAGGGCTTTGGAGCGAGCCGCTCACAAGAAGATGCACGTCCAAGCGAGGCGCCCTCCAGCAGGTCCTACAGGGGCTTGCGGGGACAAAGGGGATTCAGCTCACTGCTAAGTGATGCCTGGACATCCCGGGCTACCTGCTCAGGCTCCCGCTTTGGGAAGGTGGGCAAGTCGAGCCTCAGATGTGCGTTCATTCTCCAAACATTTCCTGAGAGTGTACTGGGTACCAGGCACTGGGGCATGGTGTTGAGTGTTCCACGGTGTTCCGGATAGGCACTGCCTACCACCGCAAAGGATCTGCTACAACAGCAATAATAATAATTGAGAACTTTGACTTTTTTGAGCCCAGTCCACATGCACTTTTCATGAGTTCTAACAACCCCTGGCTTATTTATTGTCCCTATTTGACAGAGGCACAACTGAGGGTTCAAAGAAATCACATAAATTCCCAAGATGACACCATCAGTTAAGTAGTGCAGCCTGGATTCCAATTCCAGCCTATAAGTGTATAATTCTCTATAAGTGTACTAATTCCTTGTCTTTGGGGAAATCCATCAGTACTACTTTAAATGGCCTCTCTCCCTATTTTGGGAGCAGCCTCTGAGCCCTTGGGCAAGTCATTTTTTATCTCTTTGCCCTAGTTTTGCCATCGGAGAGGGAGAAAAATCATTAGAATTTGCCAATCTTCTGTCAGGATTGTTTGATACAGGGTCCACATGCTTGTGGACTTCAGGAACAAATTAGGGGAGCACTATAGCTAATAATTATTACTGACATAATAATGCCCAAACTAAAATAATTATTGGATAATAATAATTTAGATACTAATTATTGGATTCATGCCATGTGCCAGGCATTATTCTAAGCTCTTCATGTACAGTCTCTCATCAAATCCTAATAATGAACATTTTTTTTTTTTACTTATGAGAAAGTTGAGGCATAGAGAGGTTAAGTAACTTTCCCAAAGTCACATAGGGGGGTAGCCTGTCTTGACTCCCAACCCTTGGTTCTTCTTCTTCTTTTTTTTTTTTTGGCTGCCTTAGGTCTTAGTTGTGGCATATGGGATCTTAGTTTCCCAATCAGGGATTGAACCTATGTCCCTTGCATTTGCAAGGGATTCTTAACCACTGGACCACCAAGGAAGTCTCCCAATCCTTGGTTCTTAACTACTGCCATCCACAGCTTCCCCAATGTGAACATACACATTGTATTCGTCTGCTCATGTAAGCATTTAATCAGGCAGGAATGGTTATCACTTTCTCTCTTGTCTCCTCCTCTTTTTCAACATCATCCTCTGGTTGTTGGACCACAGCCTTGTGCCTCAAGCCTCAAGCTACCAGTCCCATCAGCAAGAAGCTCCCCCAACCTGTCACAAAAAATGAATCCACACCTTACATATCTGTTCCCTTTTCTTCTTTTCCTTCATGAAAACAATCTGTTCCATTTCTAAATGGTTTGTGGCTCTATGTTTTAAATTCAACAAATCATTCTATGCTAACATAACTGGTAAATTTTAAAGGGTGATTATTTCCTGTGCTTCTAACTCAGAAAAACAGTGGGATTTTAAAGTGGGTTTTCTTAATAAAACCTGGTCATGTCTGAGGACTGGAGTTGGGTAATATTCATCCTCACCATATTGTGGACACCTGACCTTTAACTGTTATCTTCACTGTCTTCCCATCGAGAAGACAAGTTTCATTAAAGGCAGGGACCATCTTTTATTCATGGTTGTATTCCCTACCATCCCTAACTCAGAAAGCCTTGGTCCTTTGTGTATTTTTTACATATGCCAAAAAAAAAAAAATGTTCATTCTAAAAAGGTGTTTTGACAGGAGGTGTGGCAGGCATGTGGCAAGCTAGATGAACATATTTTCTGGGCACAGACCTTGTAGCCCGTTTGCGTCACAGACTGTTTCCTCTACCTGTATGTATGAATAGTCCTTTTCAACATTATGCAACTAACCGCAAGTTGGGAAGCTACTGGGTCACCAGAAGGTAGTTGTAATAAATTTGCAATGATGCTCAGAAGTTCTCTGTGATGGTGTATGACTGGTGATTGATATCACAATAAAAGGGCCACCGCCCAACTCACCCTCCACTATCCAGAGAGGTAAGGGGGCTTACTAGTCTTAGTTGTATTTTTTCCTAGAAAAATTTTCTAGATCTGTGCTTTCTGATACAGTAGCTACTAGACATTTGGGCACTTAAGATGTAGCTATTTGTAAGTGAGATGTGAAGGTGTAAAATACACCCTAAACTTCAAACACATACGACAAAAAAATTAAAATATCTCATCAGTATTTTTATATTGATCACATGGTAAAATGATAATATTTGGATATGTGTTAAACAAAGTAACTATTAAAACTAATGTCACCTCACATTGTATACCTTAATGTTATACAATATATAAATTATATTTCAATTTTTTAAAATTATGTTAGATATTTAATTCTATTTAAACGAATACATTTACTAGAGCATTATTTGAAATAAAAAAATGAATGTCATCTGTTTCCTTTTAAACTTTTTTACTATATTACTACAATATTCAAAATTATGCATAAGTCTTATATCATACGCAGCTGGACAGTGCTGGTCTAGAGCACCAAGAATCTGATTCTCAAGATCCAATTTGAGATGACGACCAGCCCTGAAAGCTGTCATTTATGACTCTGCCCTTGAAAATGCCCTATGCGGGGATGTAGGAGGGCTTTGCAGTAAGGATACCTTGATAGACTAAGCAGACATCTGAAGAACGTCCAAAACTAGCACACCAGCTACCCCAGGGAAACCCTACAAATAGAAACAGATTCTCGTCAGTGGCATTTAGCTAAAAACTGCAACTGAATTAATTTTCGTAGAAGCCCACCTTCAAATGCTACCCTGATTAAGAGAGCAAGATATGCTGGAGAAAGCAAAGATCAGGAAAAAAAAAAAAAAAAAGGGTGTGGCCCCCAGCTGCATGTAACTGTGGCCGGTCAGTTATTTTGATAGAGTGAAGCCAATGATTCTTGTTCTGCCAGCTTCACCAGATCACACAGGTCATTGGACATGAGTGGCTTTGCAAGCTCACCCTAGCTGTACCAAGACAACGTTGTCAACAAGCATGGAGAAAATGTTGATTGTGATGAAACAGGACTCACCTCCAAACCAAACTTCAGATTATTAGGGCAATATTAGTCCCCATTTTCTCCCAGGTAAAAGATTGTATTGCATTGGCCAAAAAGTTCATTTGGGTTTTATCAAAGCATCTTACTTTATTTTTGTGGCGGAAGGATGTACTCACAGCCCTTTTTGAGAATCTCAAAACCCACGGACATTTGCCCCAGCACAACACAAATGCTCACAATTTTAGCACCAGTTCTTGGAATTCCTCATAGCAACACCGCCTCCACCACCCCCCGCACTCATTCATAGATATTCCTGCAAGACTAGATTGGCTTTTAACTCCATCTTTCTGTGACATTGTCTCTCCAACCAGATAAACTCTTTGAAGACAGAGACCAGATCCCTATATTTGGGTAGCATCTACCTCAGCTTTGCATACAGAGTAGGTGCTCAGCATTTACTGGCTAATTCACTATTGAAACCATAAGGATGGCCAGAAGAAATGACCCAGAAACACACAGCAGCCCTATCTGAGATGGAAAAAGTACAGTTGGCATTTGGACAAGAGCAAGAGAGAGAACAATTTGGTACAGAGCTAGGAAAAAAGTGTTGGTAGCTCAGTTGTGTCCATTCTTTGCAACCCTGTAGACTGTAGCCCACCAGGCTCGTTTGTCCACGGAATTCTCCAGGCAAGAATACTGGAGTGGGTAGCCCTTCCCTTCTGCAGGGGATCTTCCCGACCCAGGGATCGAACCAGGGTCTCCTGCATTGCAGGCAGATTCTTTTACCATCTGAGCCACCATGAAAGCATGGAGCTATAGGAAAAGCAAAATGTTTTTCCTGGGCTGAGGCTCTGGGCATCCTCTGAGGCTAAGAGAAGGGACGAACTGGAAGAGGCCCTATAGTTGCTGTCCTATCTCTGGAGTTTAAAAGAAGCTGTTGGGGACTTCCCTGCTGATGGAGAGGTTGAGAGTCCATCTTGCAGGGTAAGGAACATGGGTTTGATCCCTGGTCAGGGAACTGAGATCTAAGATTCCACATACCATGGAGCAACTAGGCCTGTGCACCACAACTTGAGTCTGTGTGCTGCAACAAAAGATGCTACGTGATGCAAGCAAGATCGTGTGTGCACCACTAAGATCCAAGGCAAACAAATAAATACATATATAAGTTTACTGTTTGTCAGTAACCTTGCATGTGGAGGGAATATGGGCAAATTGTCAATGATATAAAATCCAGGAGGCAACATTATAGCTATAGAACACAAAAATGAAGTACTTACTACCACTTTAAACTATATGAAAGTGAAAGCTATACCATCTCAGATTATTGCTGCCAATATTATCAAGAACCCTGTGAGCAAATCAAAAGCACCATTGCTTTCTTACCCATTATCTTCCCGTGACACATGCAGAAAAAAGGCTTTATTATCAACTCAGACATTTCCCTCCGTCTCCCGCCTCCCATCTGCAAGACTATTATCCTAAACTACTCTGGTAGCCAAGTTAGATCTCGGGACCTGAAGAAACCTTAGGAAAGGCCTTATTATCTTATCCTAGTGTTTGAACTGAAAGGAAATCTGTTTGCCAAAAGAAAAACAGAAAGCTCTTCCTTATAGAAGTATCCAGCTAATACATGTAGAAGGAATAATAAAATTAGAAAATCACCATTTTGCAGCTTCTGCAGTAAACATCTGTTTAGGCAGTATCAATAAATACCAAACTTCCTGGGTAAAATGTTGATGGGGAAAAATAAATTCATATGGTCCGTAAAACTCAGCCTCCGCACTATCCAGTAATTAGAAAGGGGTAAGTGGACCTTTGGGGCTTCCCAGGAGACGCTAGTGGTAAAGAACTCCCCTACCAATGCAGGAGACATAAGGGACACAGGTTCAATCCCTGGGTGGGGAAGATCCCCTGGAGGAGGGCATGGCAACCCACTCCAGTATTCTTGCCTGGAGAATCCCATTGACAGAGGAGCTGGCAGGCTACAGTCCATACATAGGGTTGCAAAGAGTCAAACATGACTGAGCACACATGCATGCAGGTGAACCTTCATAGTGAAGAAATATGGCAACCGCCCAACATTAACCAAGTAATAAAATTTACTATCAAAAATACTGGGACAAGCAAACACTATTTACATCCTGATATGGTTCTATAAGAAGCCCATGATATCACACGTGAAACATTCTTGCCCAAAATATTTCATCATACAGTCAAACTAACCCAGGATATGGGCATTTCACAAGGCCATTGGTCTAACCTCTTCAAATAAATCCATGTCATGGGGAAAAAAAATAGCAGGATGACTATCTGGATTTTAAAAGACTAAAACAAATATTACAACTAAATACTACAACTAAATACAACATGTCACCAGTGAGTGGATCCTGAATTGGAAGAAACAAAAAAATCTATGGAAGATATTTTTCAGCAACTGGAAAAATTTGAATCTAGGTTGTATATTAAAGAATATTATAAATGAAAAAAAAAAAAGAATATTGTGAAATTATTGAGGAGGGCCTGACAGCCCACTTCAGTATTCTTGTCTGGAGAATCCCATGGACAGAGGAGCCTGGAGTTGCAGAGTCAGACATAACTGAAGTGACTGAGCATGTGGAATTACTAATTTTCTTGGGTGTGATAATGGTATTGTGGTTATAGAGGAGAATGCCCTTGTCCTTAGGAGATGTACCCTAGAGTATTTAAAAGTGGCATTTTATGGTCTCTGAAACTTACTCTCAAAACATACATATTTATGCGATCTTAAAAAAAAACATGTTTATATATTTGTGCTTGTCTATTTACTCAAAAAATGATCTAAAATCTTGCCAAATTTTAGCTATTTCTATGACCATTCTGCTATCATTTCACAGTTACGCTGGAAAACTGTTTCATACCTTTGAAGGTGATAGTTAAGTGCAACAAATTATTTTTAAATTTCCATTTAGCTTTTTAAGTAAAATGTAAAACAAGTTAGTTACTATAACTAGGCAAATTGGTGTCAAAGGTGTCCAAATTATGAGTAATTCATCGCAATATATCCTTCCTAGGGTTTTTTCAAGTCAACCAGGAAAGCAAAGCAAATGATGCATAAGAAAAGAGAAGTGGAAAACTTAAGAATTTTTATGGGCTTCATTTTTCCCTTGTCCTGGGAAAGTTATTTAATGATCAATAGACCTGGTCACTAAAGCAAGTACTGAAATCTACTTAATTTAGTTACCAATCAAGCAGAACCTGCAGCTTTTGCATTTCCTGTGTTGCATCAGCATATCCAGACTCAAGAGAGTAACTACTTCCTTTTGTTCCCACTTAATTTTGTTCCCAGATTTAAAGTAGTATTTTCCTCTAATTGTAGTTTTAGGATACGGGTAGTCTGCATCATGAGTTCAACTAAGATGGAGAGTTTGAGGTTAATCCTTTATGAAACAGGTCAGTGAGGTGGGGGGTCAGCCAAGGGAAGTGGGATTGGAGGCATGGGGGTCAAATAGAGGAATTTATACAGAAACATTTTATTGACTGCTTAAGTAGCTGGCGGTCAGTACCAAACGGATATTTAATGGGTACTCCAGGACCAGCCTCCCTGGTGCCTCAGTGGTAAAGAACAGGCTTGCCAATTCAGGAGACATGGGTTTGATCCCTGGGTCGGGAAGATCCCCTGGAGGAGGAAATGACAACCCACTCTAGTATTCTTGCCTGGAGAATCCCATGGACAAAGAAGCCTGGTGGGCTGCAGTCCATGGAGTTGCAAAAGAGTGGGACATGACTCAGCGACTGAGCACACACATAATCTATCTACTGAGTTCTGTCCTGGGCATTGAGAAGGGAGGGAAAAACTGAGTAGAATACAAAGTGTTTTGCTGTCTGCTTTTCTTCTTTTTTAATATTTATTTACTTATTTATTTATTTGGGGGCTTCCCTGATAGCTCAGTTGGTAAAGAATCCGCCTGCAATGTGGTTCAATTCCTGGGTTGGCAAGATCCCCTGGGGAAAGGCTAGGCTACCCACTCCAGTATTCTTGGACTTCCCTTGTAGCTCAGCTGGTAAAAAATCCGCCTGCAATGTGAAAGACCTGGGTTCCATCCCTGGGTTGGGAAGATCCCCTGGAGAGGGGAAAGGCTACCCACTCCAGTATGCTGGCCTGGAGAATCCCATGGACTACAGTCCATGAGATCGCTGAGTCGGACATGACTGAGCGATTTTCACTTTCACTTTCAGGTGGTACTAGTAGTAAAGAACCTGCCTGTCGATGCAGGAGACATAAGAGATGCGGGTTCGATCCCTCGGTCAGGAAGATCTCCTGAAGGAGGGCATGGCAACCCACTCTTGCCTGGAGAATCCCATGGATAGAGGAGCCTGGTGAGCTACAGTCCCATGGGGTCTCAAAGATTTAGACAACTGAAGTCACTTAGCAGCATTTATTTATTTAGCTTTGCCAGGTCTTAGTTGCAGCATGTGGGATCTAGTGCCCAGACCAGGGATCAACCTGGGGCCCCTGGATTGGGAATGTGGGGTCTAAGCTTATGGACCACCAGGGAAGTCCCTGTTTTTTTCTTTATCATTACCTTCCTTCCAAAGGAATTTCAGACTTTCAAAGGCAGAATTTGAGGGTAACAAATAGGAAGTCTGGCTGCTTTTTAAGCAAAGTTGTAGCCCTCAGATGGTCGTTCATCCCATTTATTTCATTGTTCTTCTCTCCAGTAATATTTTGCAGACCCAGCAGTTGTGACCGAGATTGGCTTGATGCTGTCCATGTCCTCTGGCCTTCTTTAATTACTTTACTACCATTGAGGATTGTGAACTGATTAAAGAAGAGAATATTTCTCCCTTGATAAATATGCACATTATCAAGATGATCCTTTGTCATGGAAACACTTATATTGAATATAATATAACAAGTGAAGGAGAGGAATAGCTTCTTGTGAGTAGTTTCTCTATTCAACTCTCCCTCAAACAAACCCTTTAAATTACATTTATAACTGCTACTTAGGGATATGAGGAGGAAGCAGTACATTTATTTTAGAGGCAGTCAAAATCTCACTCAATACCTTAGGTACTGTGAGAAGTATTAATAGATGAAACTGACAATCTTTGATGCCAATGAGCAATTCTATACAGATAAGTGTTCTCTAGAACAAAAAATTCAACAAGCATATAGTACTACCATAATCAAAAATAAATAAAGATTTGTGAAAGAGAAAGATTATTGTTTCTAAAAGAATATCATTCATAGGAAAAGCAAGGCCATTCTGAGTTTCCAGATATACTGTTTTCTATCTGAATGAAAAAGAACAACATATATTATGGCTCCATGAAAATAATTCCATATAGCAACAAGTAATAGATTTGATCTTTCCAAAAAATGATTCCAGTAAGGATTTACTAATGTTTTTTTCTTTTTAAAAAAGTATTTATTTATTAGGCTGTACCCGGCCTCTTAGTTGCAGCCTGTAAACTCTTAGTTATGGCATTGTGGGATCTATTTTCCCAACCAGAGATCGAACCCGGTCCCCAGCATTGGGAGTGCAGAATCTTAGCCACTGGACCACCAGAGAAGTCCCTACTAATTATTTTTAACTTGTACAAAACTGAATGATCATTTGACCTTCTGAAAGACCAAAATGTCTGAGTTCACCCAGTTTTGAAAAAGTTCACTTTGCTTGAGAAGTAGGGTGAAAAGTTGCTGTTATAAAGATATTATGTCTGTTGCCCTTGATTTTTTTTTAAAAAGAAGTGTACATTCTGACCTCAAATCAGTATTAGAAATTAGGTTCTTAGATTAAATTAGCCTTTATTTCTTTTCCACTTAACTTATTTTCAGAACATGATCACAAGGGAAGAGGCACCAATATTAAAAAAGAAAAGAGAAAAAGAGACTTCTTATAATGCTAACCTATTTTGGAACCATGTTTTGAAGCCACAGAGTGGCACTTGGTGACATGTCAATCCACATTCAAAATAAAAGAGGGGAAATACTGTCATGTATTTGATGGAATAATTCTTAATCAGCAAGTAATTAAATTTTGATTAATTTAATTAAATTATAATTTCAAATTATAAGTTATAACTATAATCTTACTTTATTATATTATTAAATTATAATATAATCTTATATAAGATTATAATTTAAATTATAATTTAATTATATATAATATAATTTAATATTATAATTTAAATTATAATGTTAATTTAAATGTTAAATTATAATATTAAATTATATTATATATAATTAAATTATAATTTAAATTATAATCTTATTTTTTGTTACTATCTCATTTAAAATGTAGTGAGAGCAGAAAAATCTTGGGGAAATGAGGGAACAGTAGAGTTTGCCTTAAAAGTCTATGTGCAGGGGGCAGGGGGAGGGGAATGAGGTCATAGGTTCCCTTCATTCTCCCATAGAGAAGAAGTCTGTTTGGGAAGTTTGGGAAACTTTTCACTCATAGGATGCAATACCCTGCTAGAAACATGTGCTTCTTTCTCAAAATTGCTTTGGCTATTCAGGGTCTTCTGTGGTTCCATACAAATTTAAGAATTATTTGTTCTAGTTCTCTGAAAAAATGTCATTGGCATTTTGATAGAAGTACATTGACTCTGTAGGTTGCCTTGGAGAGTATGGTCATTTTAACACTGTTAATTCTTCCAATTCATGAGCATGACAGATCTTTCCTCTGGATTGTTTTCAATTTCTTTCATTACTGTCTTCCAGTTTTCCAAGAACAGGTCTTTACCTCCTTAGATGAATCTATTCCTAGGTGTTTTATTCTTTTTCATACTATTAAATATGTGCTTATTTTATTAATTTCTTTTTCTGACAGTTGTTAGTATATGGAAACAGCAGAAATTTCTGAATACTAATTTTGTATCCTGTATCTTTACCAAAACTGATGTTCTTTAGATTTAAATAAAGAAACAGAGAGATATTGGTAAATGACTGTGAGACCTAAATTTTCAAGGTCACAGGGGTTGGAGAAGCACTGTGTAAATCAAAGTGATGAGGTTTGCAAAAAGAACTAAGAGAGAACAGAGGGAAATGCAGAGGAGATGCTCAACAGAAAGTAAGATCCTGGGAGTGAGGTTGAGGGTGCCCAATATCTAGAACTATCTAAAGTCCTGATCATTTGCTTGTCTAATCCCAAGCCATTTGTAGCCATGTAATGTGCCACCACCACTGTTTGAGGCAGTGTCACCAAGTAACAAATAGCAGAGGTGCTACCATCACACTGCAGAAACCCAAGTCCCACTTTCCAATCCAAGTAGTCCACTTACAAGCCCCATGACTCTGGGCAAGACCTGTATTGGCCCCTTTCCAGATAAGTAATTTACCCAAACTCTCAAGACTCAATTGCCCCATTGGTCCAATTTGTATCATTATAGAACCTCCCCCATTGCCTTGAAAGTGAAAGGAAAACTCACTCAGTTGTGTCCAACTCTATACAGTCCATGGGATTCTCCAGACCAGAATACTGGAGTGGGTAGCCATTTCCTTCTCCAGGGGATCTTCCCAACCGAGGGATCGGACCCAGGTCTCCTGCATTGTAGGCGGATTCTTTACCAGCTGAGCCACAAGGGAAGCCCAAGAATATCGGAGTAGGTAGCCTATCCCTTCTGCAGCAGATCTTCCTGACCCAGGAATCAAACTGGGGTCTCCTGCACTGCAGGCAGATTCTTTACCAACTGAGCTATCAGGGAAGCCTAACCTAAGTGCTCAGCACATAGTAAATACTCAAGAGATTATTAGTTAATGCTCCAGTCTACTATTCTCATTATTAATGCAACTTTACTCCTTGCACACAAAGGCATTTAATCAAATAAGCTGGTATGCAAAGCTATGTACACAGTGAAGTCCTTTAGTTGAAAAGTAGTTTCTATAAAAGGATACTTGACAGTGGAATTTTTTTTTTCTTTTTGGCCACTAGGCTTGTGGGATCTCAGTTCCCCAACCAGAGATTGAATCCAGGCCCTGAGCATTGAAAGCACTGAGTCTTAACTCCTAGACCATCAGGGAATTCCCAGGAGAGGAAATTTTACAAAGGATTGGTCTACTCACTCTTTTCTCTTGCTGATAAGGGAACAGACAACTAAAGATTCAATGACCTTTCCAGTTCACAGAGATACACAGAGGCCATGTGGGGTTGAGAAGCCATGCTTCGTGACCCTACGCGGGACCTCAGTCCACTAACGCAGATATCTAAGACTGAAACTACTAAATTAATATAGCAAAATTGCTATCTATTCTCTTAACCAGCTCTTTATTGTCAGCTTTAAAACAGAAGCCAAGATTACAATTCTAACACTATTTACTTCTAATTGTGTCAATTTTATTATATACATTGTATTAAATCCACTATTTATTTTATTTAGGTTTTATTCCATTGAGCTCTTGGCTTGTCCATTAATAGGGCCAAGTTCCAACAGGAAAGAGACACTTTTCCATGGTGAAATCACAAGAATGTCCTGAATTTCCAACTGTTTTTTTCTGTTGCTGTGACCCAGAGAAAAAATTCCTCAAAGAACAGTGGAGTCATTCCACGAGTGACTGTTTTTTGTGTTTTTTTTTTTTTCCCACATGACAGTAATACAAATTATCCTAGAAATGGGAGGATAAAAAGCTCAAAATCCTTACTTTTTTTGGTCAGATTTCCCAGGGGAGCAAGTATGACACAGTTCCTTTTTCTTTTCTGCAATTATTTTCTAATTAATTTGCTCCTGGTCCAGTTTAATTTTATTCATTTCTATGGCTATTGCATCATACCCAAATGAGCTTCCTCTTTCTATTGTTAGACAAACTTTCTCAAAATATTTTAAAATTTGCTGCTTCCTCTCTGTTCTGTGGGTGAATTCAGACACTTCCCTCTGAGTCCTCTTGAGATATGAAGTTTAATGATAATCTGTGGGTAGGAGACTTGGAGAAAGTTTTGACAGTTGTAGGAGGACAGTTTGGGAGATGACATTTATTGTGTGCTGCTGGCTTATCTACGGATGTGCCTCTGGTGTCTGCCATGTTAGACTTAGTAAGTTGTCATTAATAATAATGGTGATGATGATAAACCCATTGTGATAGAGACCATTTACAGAGGTCTTTTTTAAAAATTTTATTTATTTTTGGCTGGGCTGCCTCTTCGTTGCTGCTCAGGCTCTTCTCTAGCTGCAGCAAGTAGAGGCTACTCTCGAGTTGCGGTGCGTGGGCTTCTCATTGCGGTGGCTTCTCTTGTTGCTGAGCACAGGCTCTAGGGCTTGGGCTTCAGTAGTTGCGGTTCTCAGGCTCTACAGCACAGGCTCAGTAGCTGGGGTGCAAACGATTAGTTGCTCTCAGCATGTGGGATCTTCCTGGACCAGGGATCGAATCTGTTATCTCTTGCATCGGTAGGCAGACTCTTTACCACTGAGCCACTGTGGAAGCTCCTACTATGTGTTAAGTGCTTTACCCAGAGCATTCTAGTTAATCCTCATCGCAGTCCTAAAGTGTGGATTTTCTAACTCTATTTCATAGATGCATACCAAAACTTAAATAAGTTGCCCAAGATCCTTCAACTTGTAAGCAGCAAGGGCTATCTGAGCCCTAAGCTCTTACTCATTACATCCATATTACATCCAAACTGTGGTTCCCAGAACAGCAGTAAGAGCAGTACCGGGGCAATTGTTAGAAGAGATCTGGTGTGTTCAGGGCGGTCCGCCAGCCACAGGCCAGGGAAATTGTTACAAATGCAAATTCTCCTGCTGCATCCCAGATCTGCTGCATCAGAAATGCAGGGAGTGGGGCCCAGTAGTCTGTGTTTTAAGCAGCTCTCTGAGTGATTCTGATGGATGCTGAAGGTAGAGCATCAGCTGCAGCATTCTGAGTTTCATAGCAGCGGTCCCCAATCTTTTTGGCACTAGGGAGCAGTTTTGGGGAACACAATTTTTCCCCACACCACGGCAGAGGGGGCTGGTTTTGGGAGGATCACATCACATTCACTGTGCACTTTATTTATATTATTATTACATCAGCTCCACCTCAGATCATCATATGTTAGATTCCAGAGATTCTAACATTAGGCATCACACCTATAAGGGGTGAGTTGGGAGGTTTTCTGGGAAGTGACTCCAGGGACTCTGGGTTGGTTGCCTGGTTAGGGGTTGGCTGGGATCTGTGGGTTCCTGTCTCTACAGGGATGTCTTGGACTGTTCCTGATTCTAGAGGCCCCCAGATCCCCAGGGGCTGGGTGGTTGGCCTTTCTCTGAATTCCCCTCAGAAGCCAGCATCTGAGCTCAAACTGCCTGTGCCTGAACCCTAAGTGGTTATCATCACCCTCCAGTTCCTGCCCTGATCCCATGCAAAACCACTCTCACAGTTTTCTAGTGACAAGGGAGAGGAGTGAGTGTGAATGTTGAGGGGCAGACTCCTGCTAGTGCTCAGACTCACCGTGGTCCAGCTGTGTCCCCAGCCATAGCACATGGTCTGACTCTTCAGAGGATGCCCCATGTACCTGCTGACCTTCTGCTGTAATCCCAGATTGCTTCCAGTGATAATGCTGGAACTGAAATATGTGTTAATATTAGTTTCTTATTGCTGCCATAAAAAAATGATTACAAACTTAGTGACTTACTTAACAAAGATTTACTATCTTAGGGTTTCACAGGTCAGAAGATCAGTAAGGGTCTCAATGAGCCAAAATCAATGTCCCTTTCTTCCTTTCTGGGGGCTCTATAAGAAAATCTGTTCCCTTCTGTTCTCTGCAGGAAAATCTGTTCCCTTCCAGTGGCTGCCCACTGGAAGATGGTCCGTTTCTTCACCTTGGACATCAATAATGTTGCATCTCTCTGGACCTTTCTTCCCTAGTCACATCTTCCTCTGACCACAGACAAGAAGAGTTCTGCTCACCTATGGGATCAGACTGGACAGGGCTATCTCCCCATCTCAAGGACCTTAATTTCATCACATCTGCAAGATCCCCTTTGTCACATAAGGTAACATATTTATAGATTCTGAGATTATGATGTGGACATCTCTGGGGCCATTATTCTGCCTACCAGAGTTTCCTCTTGTAGCACAGGGCACAATATTCTTTTTTAGAGACTGTAGTTGCAAATTGCATGAGATAGGAATATGGAGAGAAAATGAATTCATATATCATTTAGAGGACTAAACAAGCCACGTTTCCTTGATCCAAGACCATTTACTGAAATAAATATCCCTGCTTTGAAAATATTCTTTTGAGGGAAAAGGAAGTTCAACCATATTATAGGTATCCCTAGCTCACAAGATATATCCAGAATTCAGAAACAATACAGTGGGATGGAAATGTGTCACAAAATCAAAGGATACCATAATAATATCAATTAGTGTCTACTTCTCTTTTTATACCTGAATATTTGGTCTCAATAAGATATGATTATGAAGTAGGCAAGGTAGGAGATTGAGGCACATAGACACTTAATGACTAAATTTAAGTTTCCTAAACAGATGCTAGGACCCAAACCCAATCTTTGGGTCTGATGTTGGGACAATCTCTATTATGTGAGGCACGTCTTTACAGAGAGATATTATTTCCTCAGTGATCAATGAGCTTTGGGGCACAGACCCCTGGGGAACCAGTGATTAAAAGTATTGTGAGTTCATTCAGATGTTAAGCATTGCCTGAAGCTTGAAAAGGTAATGTATTTCTGAACCTTTCAAATATATACAGGAACTGGTATGACTGAATATGACATTTCCTTTGCTAATGTACTGCCTTGAGAGAAGCATCCTGACGTTTCATTTTCCAAATTAAGTGGGGTACTAAAAGTAAAATTCCCACTGTATGAGCATCTGAAATAGAAATACATGTTTACCTTTTTCTTGAAAAAGTTGTGAATCATTTTTCTTCTTCACTTCTTTTAACTTTCCATCTTTATAATGAAGAGGGTCAACCAGATGGATATAACAGTACCTCCATTCAATAGTTATATGACAATCCATTTTAATTCATCCAACAAGAATTTCTTGTATATCCACTAGGTGTTAAGAAAATTCCAGGCATGGAGGCTACAGCAGAAAAGAAAACACAAAAATTCTTGCCCTTGTGGAATTGACATTAAAACCCTTAAAACAAGTGAAATACTTAGAACATTGCTTGGTTCTGAGGAATAGCTGGAGAATTATTAGTTCTCATGATTATTATAATTATAAAGTTATGTAATATCTAAAAATGAGCATTCTAAAGTTTTTTTTTTTTTTTTAAATAGGACACATTCCTCTGTATATTTAGATAGGAGAAATGAGAAGTCCAAAGAGGCAGAAACATTTTGCCGTGGGGTTCTTTCATTAAGCATTCTTTAGCATCATCATGTGGTGAAACCACTGACTTGGAAAGCCTGTTAACTGAGGCTTATTTATTTCTTTGTGACTGTGTTGCACAGCTTGCAGGTTGTTAGTTCCCCAACCAGGGACTGAACCCCAGGCCTCTGCAGTGGAAGCACGGAGTCCGAATCACTGGACCACCAGGCAATTCCCTAACTGAGGCTTAAAAAGTTTTGGCAGTTTGTGCTGCGGCCAATGAAAAAATTTATACAGAGAGAACTTTATGTGGGTTTTTTTTTTTTCTTTTTTTTCTTGTTCAAGTTGTTTCATCTCGCTTCTCTCCCTCCTCCAGAGCTAACTGATGATGCGCACTAGTGATGAGGACACGGACACCAGCCTGCTCAGGACTCTTGGTGTCCCCATCACTGCGACTCGGCCTCATCCAGCTCTGACTGCTGCTAACACTTAGGGTGTCTGTATTTCCCCTTCAGCCGTCACAAAGAGGAAGCCTGGTTCGCCCAGCTGCTCTTTCTCCGCCCACAGCCCCACTGCAGGCCCACAGGAGTATATGGTTTATCTGTATGTAAGCCACGTTGCCATCCCAAGTCACATCAGCGGTAACCGGAAGTTCAGGCAAAAGCGTCGTGGGCACCAGTACCACTTACAGCAACGGTTGGTGGGCCACCCTCCGACTCAGGAGGTCTTGAGGTGGGGCCCAGGAATTTGCATTGCTAATAAGTTCCCTCCAAAAGCTATTGACTCTGCTGGTGAATCTTATGTGTTTGTGTGTAGCAGATATACATATTCTTCTTTATCCATTGCCGATGTTCACTATGGTTGCTTCCATATCTCGGCCATTGTAAATAATGCTGCTATGAACTTTTCTCAGTAGTATTGTTGACTTTTTCAGCTGTATACCCAGGAGTTGACCTATTTCAAATCCTGAAAGATGATGCTGTGAAATTGCTGCCTCAATACATCAGCAAATTTGGAAAACTCAGCAGCGGCCACAGAACTGGAAAAGGTCAGTTTTCATTCCAATCCCAAAGAAAGGCAATGCCAGAGAATGCTCAAACTACCACACAATTGCACTCATCTCACATACTACCAAAGTAATGCTCAAAATTTTCCAAGCCAGACTTAAGCAATATGTAAATGGTGAACTTCCAGATGTTCAAGCTGGATTTAGAAAAGGCAGAGGAACCAGAAATCAAATTGCCAACGACTGCTGCATCATTGAAAAAGCAAGAGAGTTCCAGAAAAACGTCTATTTCTGCTTTATTGACTATGCCAAAGCCCTTGACTGTGTGGATCACAATAAAATGTGGAAAATTCTGAAAGAGATGGGAAAACCAGACCACCTGACCTGCCTCTTGAGAAACCTGTATGCAGGTCAGGAAGCAACACTTAGAACTGGACATGGAACAACAGACTGGTTCCAAATAGGAAAAGGGAGTACGTCAAGGCTGTATAGTTGTCACCCTGCTTATTTAAATTATATGCAGAGTGCATCATGAGAAACGCTGGGCAGGAGGAAGCATAAGCTGGAATCAAGATTGCTGGGAGAAATATCAATAACCTCAGATATGCAGATGACACCACCCTTATGGCAGAAAGTGAAGAGGAACAAAAGGGCCTCTTGATGAGAGTGAAAGAGGAGAGTGAAAAACTTGGCTTAAAGTTCAACTTTCAGAAAACTAAGATCATCTGGTCCCATCACTTCATGGGAAATAGATGGGGAAACAGTGGAAACAGTGGCTGACTTTATTTTTTTGGGCTCCAAAATCATAGCAGATGGTGATTGTAGCCATGAAATTAAAAGACGCTTACTCCTTGGAAGAAAAGTAATGACCAACCTAGACAGCATATTAAAAAGCAGAGACATTACATTGTCAACAAAAATCCATCTAGTCAAGGCTATGGTTTTTCCAGTGGTCATGTATGGATGTGAAAGTTGGACTAGAAAGAAAGCTGAGTGCCGAAGAATTGATGCTTTTGAACTGTGGTGTTGGAGAAGACTCTTGAGAGTCCCTTGGACTGCAAGGAGATCTAACCAGTCCATCCTAAAGGAAATCAATCCTGGGTGTTCACTGGAAGGACTGATGTTGAAGCTGAAACTCCAATACTTTCGCCACCTGATGCAAAGAGCTGACTCATTTGAAAAGACCCTGATGTTGGGAAAGATTGAGGGCAGGAGGAGAAGGGGACGACAGAGGATGAGATGGTTGGATGGCATCACTGACTCGATGGACATGGGTTTGGGTGGACTCCAGGAGTTGGTGATGGACAGGGAGGCCTGGCATGCTGAGGTTCATGGGGTTGCAAAGAGTCAGATATGACTGAGCGACTGAACTGAACTGAGCTGAACTGAACCCAGGAGTAGAATTTCTGGACCATGTAATAATTTAACTTTTAGATTTTGAGAACCTTCCAAACTACTTTCCACAGTGGCTGCAGCAACTGACATTTCCACCAACAGTGTTTAAAGGTGAACTTTTCTCTATATCCTTGCCAACATTCCTATCTGTGTTCTCTTTGATGATACCCATTCTGATGAGATCAGACCAGTTAATCCTAAAGGAAATCAGTCCTGAATGTTCACTGAAAGGACTGATGCTGAAGCTGAAACTCCAATACTTCTAGGAGTTTTATGGCTTCCAGTCTTAGTTTTAGGTCTTCAATGCATTTTGAGTTTATTTTTGTATATGGTGTTAGAGAAGGTTTTAATTTCACTCAGACTGGAAAAACCGAGGGCCAAAATCATGGGGCAGGGATATCTAGGTGGAAGCCCTTGAGATATGTGGCTTTGCAGACTTCCCTGAGCTTCAGAGCCTGCTGGGAACTAGTATTGAGTATGGAGAAGCAACAGTTCACACTGATGTAGGAAGACGCTGAAGGACTCTTTGCCCCAGGCACTGCCCCCACCCTCTTGCCTGCCAGGCATTATGCTTGTTAAGTCTCACTATGGCCAAAGTGAAGAAAAGCTGGGTCTCATGAAGAAGAAAAGAAGATTTAACTCTAAAGGAGATGCAAGAATTAACTGGCAGAGTGGAGAAGTTAGAATCCCTCAGGCAATGTCAGTGGGAATGTAAATGGGTATAGACACTTAGGAAAACAATTTGGCAGCTTCCTCAAAAGGTCAGACACAGAATTACCATATAACCAAACAATCCCACTCCTAGTATATATCTAAGAGAAATGAAACATATGTCCACACAAAACTTGTATACAAATGTTCATAGGCTATTCAAAGCAGCATTATTCATAACAGCTAAAAAGTGGAAACAATCCAAATGTCCATCATCTGATGAATAGATAAATTAAATTTGGTATTTTGGCCATAAAAAGGAAAGAAGTGCTGATTTGTGTTACAACATGGAGGAAACTTAGAAATATTATTCCAAGTGAAAGGAAGCAGGCACAAAAAGCCGCATATTTTATGATCTCATTCACAAGAAAACTCCAGAATAGGCAAGTCGATGGAGACAAAAAGTCGACTGTGTGTTACCCAGGGCTGGGTTGGGGGATGAGGAAATAAAATGACAAATATTGAGGTTTGGAGTTTCTTTGGGGAGGGTGATAAAAATGTTCCAAACTTCAATTGTGGTGATGGTCATATAATAATTTGAATATATGAAAAATCACAAATTACATACTTTATAAAAGGGTGAACAGTATGATGTATGAAGTATAATTCAATAAAGCTATTTTAAAATGAATTAACTAGTGCATATGAACCATAGCCAGGGGAGGCAAACCCTGGGCTGGAACCATGTGGGCATCTGATTAATGCTCGAAAAAAAAAAGAATGGATAGGCAAGAATATACTGACTTGGAAGAACTCACCTTAGACTTGGGATTTCATACCTCAGCAAGGACCCCATGGACAGGGGCAGACACACTTCTGGAGTGGACCTAGATGCTGTGAGAAATCCATGGCTAATGTAAATGAAGGTGAAATGCATGGGCTGCTGAGTCACATGGAAGAAAGGACTTCATAGTTCATGGAAGTAGAGATGCTATTTGGATTTATTCTGAGAGGCTAGAAGACCCACCGCGCACCAAATTCCATGGGAAGGTCCTGAGGACATGCTACCTGCCAAGGCAGGCACTGGACAGGGGGCGCCAGCATCACTCAGCAGTTCAACAGGAGAGGCTCACATTGTCCTGGTCCCAAAGGGAGCATACTCTTTCCGTGCCCAGGAAAGTTTCCAATGGACTACAAGTCACGACTTCTATCAGGCCACTTTGGACTGTTTGTGTTCAGGGGTCACCAGGCAAGACAGGGAGTCTCTAAGTTGGCAGAGAAAATGACCCTGATTAACAGGAAAAGTGTGAGAACAAAGTTATGAACAAAGCTAGTGGAGGTGATGGAATTCCAGTTGAGCTATTTCAGATCCTAAAAGATGATGCTGTGAAAGTGCTGCACTCAAAAAAAAAAAAAAAAAAAAAAAAAGAAAGTGCTGCATTCGATATGCTAGCAAATTTGGAAAACTCAGCAGTGGTCACAGGACTGGAAAAGGTCGGTTTTCATTCCAATCCCAAAGAAAGGCAATGCCAAAGAATGCTCAAACTACCACACAACTGCCCTCATCTCACACACTACCAAAGTAATGCTGAAAATTCTCCAAGCCAGGCTTCAGCAGTACATGAACCATGAACTTCCAGATGTTCAAGCTGGTTCTAGAAAAGGCAGAGGAACCAGAGATCAAATTGCCAACATCCGATAGATCATTGGAAAAGCAAGAGAGCTCCAGAAAACACATCTACTTTTGCTTTATTGAATACGCCAAAGCCTTTGACTGTGTGGATCATGGCAAACTGTGGAAAATTCTGAAAGAGATGGGAACGCCAGACCATCTGACCTGACTCCTGAGAAACCTGTATGCAGGTCAAGAAGCAACACTTAGAACTGGACATGGAACAACAGACTGGTTCCAAATCAGGAAAGGAGAATGTCAAGGCTGTATATTATCACCCTGCTTTTTTAACTTATATGCAGAGTGCATCATGAGAAATGCCGGTCTGGATGAGGCACAAGCTGGAATCTAGATGGCCGGGAGAAATATCAATAACTTCAGATATGCAGATGACACCACCCTTATGGCAGAAAGTGAAGAAGAACTAAAGAGGCTCTTATGAAAGTGAAAGAGGAGAGTGAAAAAGTTGGCTTAAAGCTCAACATTCAGAAAACTAAGATCATGGCATCCAGTCCCATCACTTCATGGCAAACAGACGGGGGAACAGTGGCAACAGTGACAGACTTTTTTTGCGGGGGGGGGGGGTGCTCCAAAATCACTGCAGATGGTGACTGCAGCCTTGAAATTAAAAGATGCTTGCTCCTTGGAAGAAAAGTTATGACCAACCTGGACAGCATATTAAAAAACAGATACATTACTTTGCCAACAAAGGTCCACCTAGTCAAAGCTATGGTTTTGCCAGTGGTCATGTATGGATGTGACAGTTGGACTATAAAGAAAGCTGAGTGCCAAAGAAGTGATGCTTTTGAACTGTGGTGTTGGAGAAGACTCTTGAGAGTCCCTTGGACAGCAAGGAGATCCAACCAGTCCATCTTAAAGGAAGTCAGTCCTGCATATTCATTGGAAGAACTGATGCTGAAGCTGAAACTCCAATATTTTGACCACCTGATGTGAAAAGCTGACTCATTTGAAAAGATCCTGATGCTGGGAAAGATTGAAGGTGGCAGGAGAAGGGGATGACAGAGGATGAGATGGTTGGATGGCATCACTGACTCGATGGACATGAGTTTGAGTAGGCTCCGGCAGTTGGTGTTGGACAGGGAGGCCTGGAATGCTGCAGTCCATGGGGTTGCAAAGATTCGGACACTACTGAATGACTGAACTGAAGTGAATCAATGAGTAAATCAAAAAAATTGATGAGAAATCCCTAGGTGAGAAGGTTGAGCTAGGAATTAGAGTTAAAAGTACAATTCAGCAATCAAGTCAGTACCTAGGAGAATTTATATAGAATTTTGCTCACCCTCCAGGCTTCCCTGGTGGCTCAGACAGGAAAGAATTTGTCTGCATTGTAGAAGACCTGGGTCTAATCCCTGTGTTGGGAAGATTCCCTGGAGGAGAGCATGGCAGCCCTCTCTGAAATGCTTGCCTGGACAATCCCCATGGACAGACAAGCTTGGCAGGCTACAATCCATTTCCAACTTCCACTTAAGGTCCTACTGCTGCCTTTCTTTCCCTTTCTGTCTAATGAAGCTGGATTAAAGACCGTGGGCTTGGCAATGACTTGTATGTTCACAAGTTAACAGCAAGACTGAAGCAGAGTCAACGAGGGAGATGGGAAAGAGGAAGTAGGTCAGAAGGGTAACAGGGGACCAGCTTATGTAGGTTCTGGCAAGCTTTTGAGGTTCCCAGCAGGTCAGCAATACAGAACCTGCCTGCAATGCAGGAACCCTTGGAGATGCAGGTTCAATCCCTGGGTCAGGAAGATCCCCTGGAGGAGAGCATGGCAATCCACTCCACTGATCTTGCCTGGAGAATCCCACGGACAGAGGAGCCTGGTGGGCTACAGTCCATGGGGTCACAAAGAGTTGGGCACGAATGAAGAGACTTAGCATGCACACAGTAAGCTTTTACTCTAACTGAAAGGCAGAACTATTACACAGCTCTCTCTGTGTGTGTGTGTGTGTGTGTGTGTGTGTGTGTGTGTATGTATGAATATTTATTTATTTAGGTGCACTGGGTTTTTGTTGCAGCAAATGGGCTCTTCAATCTTCACAGTGGCCTTCAGGATCTCCTAGTTGTGGCAGGTGAACTCTTAGTAGCACGTGGGATCTGTTTCCCTGACCAGGGATCAAATCCAGGACCCCTGCATTGGGAGTGTGGAGTCTCAGGCACTCGAACCCCAAGGAAGTCCTCATTATACAGTTTTGAGATGATATCTCACACTTTTCCTGTTCACTATAGTTCACTCGCTCAGCCCTGTCCAACACTTTGTGACCCCATGGACTGTAGCATGCCAGGCCTCCCTGTCCATCACCAACTGCCGGAGCCTACTCAAACTCATGTCCATTGAGTCAGTGATGCCATCCAACCATCTCATCCTCTGTCATCCCCTTCTCCTCCCACCTTCAATCTTTCCCAGCATCAGGGTCTTTTCAAATGAGTCAGCTTTTCTCATCAGGTGGCCAAAATATTGGAGTTTCAGCTTCAGCATCAGTTCTTCCAATGAATATTCAGGACTGATTTCCTTTAAAATGGACTGGTTGGATCTCCTTGCTGTCAAAGGGACTCTCAAGACCCAAAGCAATCTATAGATTCAATGCAATCCCTATCAAGCTATCAACGGTATTTTTCACAGAACTAGAACAAATAATTTCACAATTTGTATGGAAATACAAAAAAACCTCGAATAGCCAAAGTAATCTTGAAAAAGAAGATTGGACCTGGAGGAATCAACCTGCCTGACTTCAGACTATACTACAAAGCCACAGTCATCAAGACAGTATGGTACTGGCACAAAGACAGAAATATAGCTCAATGGAACAGAATAGAAAGCCCAGAGATAAATCCACGAACCTATGGACACCTTATCTTCGACAAAGGAAGCACAGATATACAATGGAAAAAAGACAACCTCTTTAACAAGTGGTGTTGGGAAAACTGGTCAACCACTTGTAAAAGAACGAAACTAGAACACTTTCTAACACCATACACAAAAATAAACTCAAAATGGATTAATGATTTAAATGTAAGACCAGAAACTATAAAACTCCTAGAGGAGAACATAGGCAAAACACTCTCTGACATAAATCACAGCAGGATCCTCTATGACCCACCTCCCAGAATATTGGAAATAAAAGCAAAAATAAACAAATGGGACCTAATGAAACTTAAAAGCTTTTGCACAACAAAGAAAACTATAAGCAAGGTGAAAAGACAGCCTTCAGATTGGGAGAAAATAATAGCAAACGAAGCAACAGACAAAGGATTAATCTCAAAAATATACAAGCAACTCCTGCAGCGCAATTCCAGAAAAATAAATGACCCAATCAAAAAATGGGCCAAAGAACTAAACAGACATTTCTTCAAAGAAGACATACAGATGGCTAACAAACACATGAAAAGATGCTCAACATCACTCATTATCAGAGAAATGCAAATCAAAACCACAATAAGGTACCATTACATGCCAGTCAGGATGACTGCTATCCCAAAGTCTACAAGCAATAAATGCTGGAGAGGGTGTGGAGAAAAGGGAACCCACTTGTACTGTTGGTGGGAACGCAAACTAGTACAGTCGCTATGGAGAACAGTGTGGAGATTTCTTAAAAAACTGGAAATAGAACTGCCATATGACCCAGCAATCCCACTTCTGGGCATACACACCGAGGAAACCAGATCTGAAAGAGACACGTGCACCCCAATGTTCATCGCAGCACTGTTTATAATAGCCAGGACATGGAAGCAACCTAGATGCCCCTCAGCAGATGAATGGATAAGGAAGCTGTGGTACATATACACCATGGAATATTACTCAGTCATTAAAAAGAATTCATTTGAATCAGTTCTAGTGAGATGGATGAAACTAGAGCCCATTATACAGAGTGAAGTAAGTCAGAAAGATAAAGACCAATACAGTATACTAACGCATATATATGGAATTTAGAAAGATGGTAACGACAACCCTATATGCAAAACAGAAAGAGACACAGATGTACAGAACAGACTTTTGGACTCTGTGGGAGAAGGTGAGGGTGGGATGTTTCGAGAGAACAGCATCGAAACATGTATACTATCAAGGGTGAAACAGATCAACAGCCCAGGCTGGATGCATGAGACAAGTGCTCGGGGCTGGTGCACTGGGAAGACCCAGAGGGATCAAGTGGAGAGGGAGGTGGGAGGGGGGATCAGGATGGGGAATACATGTAAATCCATGGCTGATTCATGTCAATGTATGGCAAAAACCACTACAATATTGTAAAGTAACTAGCCTCCAACTAATAAAGATAAATGGAAAAAAAAAAAAAAAAGAGTCTTCTCCAACACCACAGTTCAAAAGCATCACTTCTTCGGCACTCAGCTTTCTTTATAGTCCAACTCTCATATCCATATAAGACCACTGGAAAAATCATAGCTTTGCCTTGGTGAACCTTTGTTGGCAAAGTAATGTCTCTGCTTTTTAACATGCTGTCTAGGTTGGTCATAACTTTTCTTCCAAGGAGCAAGCATCTTTTAATTTCAAGGCTGCAGTCACCATCTGCAGTGATTTGGGAGTCCAAAAAAATAAAGTCTGTCACTGTTGCCACTGTTCCCCCGTCTATTTTCCATGAAGTGATGGGACTGGATGCCATGATCCTAGTTTTCTGAATGTTGAGCTTTAAGCCAGCTTTTTCACTCTCCTCGTTCACTCTCATCAAGAGGCTCTTTAGTTCTTCTTCACTTTCTGCCATAAGGGTGGTGTCATCTGCATATCTGAAGTTATTGATATTTCTCCCGGCCATCTAGATTCCAGCTTGTGCTTCCTCCAGCCCAGTGTTTCTCATGATGGACTCTGCATATAAGTTAAAAAAGCAGGGTGATAATATACAGCCTTGACATTCTCCTTTCCTGATTTGGAACCAGTCTGTTGTTCCATGTCCAGTTCTAAGTGTTGCTTCTTGACCTGCACACAGGTTTCTCAAGAGGCAGGTCAGGTGGCCTGGCTTTCCCATCTCTTTCAGAATTTTCCACAGTTTGCCGTGATCCACACAGTCAAAGGCTTTGGCGTATTCAATAAAGCAAAAGTAGATGTGTTTTATGGAGCTCTCTTGCTTTTCCAATGATCTATTGGATGTTGGCAATTTGATCTCTGGTTCCTCTGCCTTTTCTAAAACCAGCTTGAACATCTGGAAGTTCATGGTTCATGTACTGCTGAAGCCTGGCTTGGAGAATTTTCAGCATTACTCTGGTAGTGTGTGAGATGGGGGCAGTTGTGTGGTAGTTTGAACATTCTTTGGCATTGCCTTTCTTTTGTATTGGGATGAAAGTTGACCTCTTCCAGTTCTGTGACCACTGCTGAGTTTTCCAAATTTGCTGGCGTATTGAGTGCAGCATTTTCACAGCAAAATCTTTTAGGATCTGAAATAGCTCAACTGGAATTCCATCATCTCCACTAGCTTTGTTCGTTGTGATGCTTCCTAAGGCCCACTTGACTTTGCACTCCAGGATGTCTGGCTCTAGGTGGGTGATCATACCATCATGATTATCTGGGTCATGAAGGTCTTTTTTGTATAGTTCTTCAGTGTATTCTTGCCACCTCTTCTTAATGTCTTCTCCTTCTCTTAGGTCCATACTGTTTCTGCCCTGTATTGTGCCCATCTTTGCATGAAAATTTCCCTTGGTATCTCTAATTTTCTTGAAGAGCTCTCTAGTCTTTCCCATTCTATTGTTTTCCTCTATTTCTCTGCATTGATCTCTGTGGAGGGTTTTCTTATCTCTCCTTGCTATTCTTTGGAACTCTGCTTTCAAATGGGTATATCTTTCCTTTTTCTCAGCTATTTGTAAGGCCTCCTTGAATTGAGAGAGAAGGTTGATACTTCTGGAGAATCAACAAAGTTGCCATCTTTGATAATGACAACTAATAATAGCAAACACTTAAAGGATATTTATTTTTATTTATTTATTTGGTTGCACTGGGGTCTTAGTTGTTATGTGCGATCCAGTTCCCTGATGTAGGCTCAAACTCAGACCCCCAGGAGTCGGAACTTGGGAGTCTTAGCCACTGGACCACCAGGGAAGTTCCAATGGGAAACTTTTTTTGAGGTATTGTGGAATGCTAAGCCTTGTACATCTTTATCTTATTTAATCTTCATAAAATATATAATAAGATGCTATTATTCCCATTTCTCAGATGAAGAAATAGTGGCTTAAAAGGTGAATACCTCTTGTACGTTGATAGCTTTAAACACAACTCTTTCTGAGTCTAAACATTTGCTTCTCTTTATGAGAAAGTGGTCATGATAAGTGCAATTCACTTTTCCTTAATTAAGTAAATATTCATTAAGTGTTTAAGTGCCAGGTCTTGGCACTTTTGCTGATATAATGGTGAACCAATAAGCAGGATACTTGCCTTTCTGAAGCTGATTGCCTAATAGTGGAGCAGGACCATGAATCAAAGGAATTCAGGGCTTGATAGGGCAGCAAGCTTGTGTTGAGACTAATGAAGATAATCTCTGACCTGGAATCTATATTTGTGCACAGTTAATATATAAAACCTTGGATAAAGTATTGACATTATCGTCTCATTAACTGTAAAATGGGTATAGTAATATTAGGTTTCTTGACAAGTGGTTGTGATTTCAACTGAAGAAATGTGTGAAAGCTCTTGGCAAACTGCAAAACAGTCAGCAAGTATGAAAGGACTTGAAACATTTTTTTCACTTTTTTCCCAAATGAGATACAACTAACATACGACATTAGTTTCAGGTACAACAGAATGATTCTGTATTTGTACGTATTGCAAAATGATCACCAAAGAACTTTCCTTCATATTAATAAAAATTCACACATAAACAAGAAATAGAACAATAAAAACTCAAAAAAACCCCATAAACCAGCTTTAACAATGACCAAGTCATGGCTAACTGCTTCATCTCTAGCCATCCCCCTATTTACCGGATTTTGAGAAGTAACTCCTTGGTAACAGCATGTCTTTTTATCTATCTATTATCTATTTCAATACATATATCTCAAAGGAAGAGATTCTTTTAAAAAAAACAACATACCTACAGGGCCTTCCCTGGTAGTTCATTGGTTAAGAATCTGCTTCCCAATTAGGGGACAGGGGTTCCATTCCTAATTCAGGAAGATCACACATGTCATGGGGTAAGTAAGCCCATGAGCCACAACTATTGAGCCTGTGCTCTCGAGCTGGTGCTCTGCAACACCAGAGGAGTCACTGTAATGAGAAGCCCATGCACTGCAACTACAGAAAATGTTCCTTCAGCAATGAAGACCCAGTGTGGCCAAAGGTAAGCAAACAGATAAACAATTTAAAAATAAACATACCTACAAGGGCTTCCCTGGTGGTCCAGTGGTTAAGAATCCACCTTGCAATGTCGGGGATACTGACATCCTTGATCCTTGATCCAGGAAGATCCCAAATGCCACGAGGCAACTGAACTGGTGCTTCACTAAGCCCATGCAACTAGAGTCTGTGCTCCTCAAGACAAGGCACCACAATGAGAAGCCTGCACACTGCAACTGGAGAGTAACCCTAACTCTCCACAACCAGAGAAAGCCAACGTGTAGCAACGAAAATACAGCACAACCAAAATAATTATATTAATGTAAAAAACCCACAAATACCAATATCACTCTTAAAGAACTAAAAACAAAACTGACAGTAATTCCGAATTTTACAAAATATCATAATTTGACTTAATGGCTATATTTCCCTGATTGTCCTAAAAAATTTGAGATCAATAGGTCTGAATCCATATTTAGACAAGATTCATATCTACTGCAATTGGCTGAGATTTCATTTTTAACCTATAGGTCCCCCCTTTAGGTTTTTGTTTTGCCTTTTTTTTTCTCCCTGAAGAAACTGGGTCCTATAAAATAGTGGTTCTTAAACTTTAGTGTGCACCAGCCTGCTTTAAAATCATCTGGAGAACTTGTTAAAAGCACAGATTGCTGCGTCTGGTCTCCAGACATCCCGATTGAGTACTGAATCTCTAACAAGTTTCCAGGTGATGCTGATGTTGCTGGTCTGGGACAACACGTTGAGAGCCACAGCCTGAATTTCTCTAACTGTATCCCTGGGAGAAGGAAATGGCAACTCACACCAGTATTCTTGCTTGGGAAATCCCATGTACAGAAAAGCCTGGCGGGGGCTACAGTCAGTCCTTGGGGTGGGAAAAGTGTCAGACCCCACGCAGTGACTAAACAAGGGCAACGACAGCAACAATCCCTTAGAGAGGTTTCCTTCAACATGTTCATCTTCCATTTTCCTGTTAAGTGAAGCTTATTGAGATGCCTACCTAACAGTATAATGGTTTAAAAATGAGGGTTTGGGACTTCCCTGGTGGTCCAGGGGTTAAGAATCCACCTTCCCATGCAGGTAACTCTGGTTCCATCCCTGGTCGCGTAACTAAGATACTCTATGGCACAGACCAACAAAGTCCAGCGCCACAGCTACTGAGATGTGGGCTTTAGAGCCCATCCTCCGAGAGAAGTCAGCGCTTGGATGAAAAGCCCTTGGCCGCAAGTGAAGCCGCTGCCTGAGGTAACTAGAGAAACCCATGTGCCCAAGAGCCACAACAAAGGACAGCCAGCCAAAATTACGTAAACAAACAAACAAAACCCCCTCAAGGTTTTAAGAGAGAGATCTAGCGTGGATGGGTTTAAGTCTCTTCAGACATTTATTTGCCTTGTAACCGTGGGCAGATCACTTAATTGTTCCGTGAACTCAATATTCAGGGTCCTCCTGAGGAGTAAATGTTCATCTAGTAAAATGTTCACCTAGCCTACTGCCTGGCACATAGTAGTGAAAGTCACTCTGTCGTGTCTGACTCTTGTCACCCCGTGGACTGTAGCCCGCCAGGTTCCTCTGTCCATGGGATTCTCTAGGCAAGAATACTGGAGTGGGTTGCCATTTCCTTCTCCAGGGGATCTTCCCGACCCAGCAATTGAACCCATGTCTCCTGCATCGCAGGCAGATTCTTTACCGACTGAGGTAGGAGGGAAGCCTGGCACATAACAAATGCTCAATAAACTTGATTATAATTTTTTCTCAACCAAAAAATAATAATGGGGCGCACAGGCTGCGGAAGCTCATGACTTCTGGGCTTTTGTTGTTTTTACGTAAGCAGAGCCAAGGAGGAAAGCTCTAAAGGAGTCCTACCTGGAGAGAAGTGGAGAGAGGACAAACTCTCAAGGCCACTTCTTAAGTCAGCCTGGGGCTTGGCCCCTTTAAGGAGGGCGGGGACACGTGACCTACAGGGTCACATGGCTCGCGGGACAACATGGCTGCGCCCGCGCTAGGGCCAGCTCGAGGATGCGGCGCCGGGCTCATTCTTGTCCTCGTGTTGTCGCTGTTCTTGCTGCTAGGCTGGGCGGCGCGGGGCGAAGAGGCTGGGCCTGAGGCAGGCGCGCCGTCCCTCGCGGGCTCCTGCGGTTGTGGCAATCCCCAGCGGCCCGGGGCCCAGGGAAGCTCGGCAGCCGCGCACCGATACTCGCGGGAGGCAAACGCCCCGGGCTCGGTCCCCGGAGGGCGTCCATCCCCGCCCACCAAGGTGCTCTCTCGATTCCCTGATGATGGGTGGGGGTCGTCAGGTTCCTCGACAGGGTTGAGATGGGTAAACCAAGTGGTTGGAGGAGGACAAGTAAAGATTAAATCACATCGCCAAGACGCGCACTGGTCGATCTAGTTTGATGAGAAGTTCCTCCGCCCTCCAAAACAGCTGGGTCTTGGGGTTCTGCGTAATTCTGAGCATTAGGTAGTGGTTTGAGGACAGTTGTCTCTCCTTTTCTTGTCTCTTATTTCTTACTTCCTCTTCCTTCAACCCTATCTTCTTGACGAGGTTCTCAGAATTTTAAGTTAGACAGACGTAGGTTTAGACTTCACAGTTGGTGCCAGGGTTATGAATCCATCTGCCAATGCAGTAGATTGGGGTTTGATCCCTGGGTTGGGAAGATCCAGTGAAGTAGGACATGGCAACCCATTCCAGTATTCTTGCCTGGAAAATTCCATGGACAGAGAAGTCCTAGGCTCCTCTCATTAATTGTGAAGGAATCAGGACACTGGGTGTCAGTATCTATAACACTGTTGTATATTTACCGGTAGTCTCTTACTGTCGATTCTGTTTCTTGAGTACTTGTCCTATTTATTCTGCTGTCCCTAGCACTTTAGCAGATGTGAAGAACTAAGTAAAACTGTAGTAGTAGTTGTTGTCGAGTTGCTAAGTCGTGTCCAACTCTTGTTAACCCTGTGAACTGTAGCTTGCCAGACTTCTCTCTCTGTGGGATTTCCCAGGCAAGAATACTAGAGTGGGTTTCCAGTTCCTTCTCCAGGGGATCTTCCCAACTCAGGGATGGGACCGGGCTCTCCTTCATTGGCAGGCAGATTCTTTACCACTGAGCCGCCTGAGAAGCCTCCTGCAGACCTTACCTAATACTCTTTCCTTTCTGCCCCTTCACTATTTCCATATGCTGACACAGTAGTATCTGTTTACTCTGGTATAACGAATACTAAAGATACTTGACTGCTGGTGTCTCACCCCAACTAGCTTGTGAGAGTGATGGGGTCAGGACCATAATCTTGTGACTGTGTATAGTGTTAGGAGGTTGGTAACTGAACTTCTTTTTGTTTCTCCATCCTGTGTTGTAATTATTGGCATTTAAATTTTTGTTGTTCCTCAAAGGATGCCCTGAATTATTAGCATTTATCTTTTGTGTGGTAAGGAGCTTTGATTACAATTACAGTGTGTGTTGGCCATATTCCTCTAACTTGAATGGTGATTGATAGTCCCTCCTTCTGTGAGAAAGCCATCTGTTGCTCTGCTTTGTAACAGGTTGCTGTCTTATTTGCATGTACACTGGTCTGTGTCAAACTTTTACCAAGGACCTTCTGGCCAGTACTGGACATTCCTCATTTTAAAAGCTCCAATGTTTGATTGATCCCAGAATAGGATGTAGGTATATTTTGAATTACATTTTAAAGATATGCTGTTTTTTCAGCCCTTTAGAGTGGTTTCATGTCCAGATTGAATATTGTATGGGTCATCTTTGGCCATATTTTGCATTCACTTTAAACATTAATTAAATTAATTATATTTTGTTTACATGCATTTATTTTATGTTCATTTTCACTTCCATTCAGTTTCTATAATGTTTAACAATTGTTGAGAACACAATTCACAAGCCTTGAAGGACTCCTAAACTTAATTCTTGAACATGAAATGGACCTCTTATCAAGACAAAGGACTTCCTAGGAGGCTATTCTTCATCTCTCTATTTTCATTAGTTTCCAGTGTTTTAGTTTATATGCAAATGACTCTAGTCTCATTCTGACACTTACTGATTTATTCTCCCATTATCAACATCCTCCACTAGAGTGATACATTTGTTACAACTGATAAACCTACACTGATATAATCACCCACTTGACCCTTGAAAAACATATAGGTTAGGGACACTGGCTCCTTGTGCAATCAGAAATCCTTGTATAACTTTATAGTTGGCCCTCCATATCTGTGGTTCTGCATTCCAGGATTCCACAAACTTCAGATCATGTATGACAGTACTGAAGTATGTATCTTTTGGGGAAAAAAACACATATAACTGTACCCTCGCAGTTCATACCTGTATTATTCAGCAATCAATTGTAATTTACTTTAGGGTTCTCTCTTTGTGTTGAACGTTTTATATGTTTAGACGAATGTACAGTGACATATATTCATCACTATAGTATCATGCAGAATATTTTTATTGCCCTTAAAATCCTCTGTGCTCTGCCTATTCATCCCTCTTCCTCCACCCCCCCCTGGCAACCACTATCTTTTTACTGTTTTCTTTTCTGTAATATCTTATATTTGGAATCATATGATATATAGCCTTTTCAGATGGACTTCTTTCACTTAGGGATATGCATTTAACTTTCCTCCATGCCTTTTCATAGCTTGATAGCTCATTTATTTTTAATGCTGAATAATGATGCATTGTCTGGATGTACCACAGTTTATGCATTTACTTACCGAGGGGCATCTTGCTTCCTTCTGAGTTTTGACAGTTATGAATAAAGCTGCTATAAACATCTGGGTGAAGATGTTTATATGATGACATATAGCAAGAGTAGTTTTGTAGGAAACTGCCAAACTGCCTTCTAAAGTGTCTGTACCATTGTTCATTCCGCAGTGTATGGGAGTTCCTGTTGCTCCACACCCTTGTCAGCATTTGGCGTTGTCAGTGTTTCCAATTTTGGCCGTTCTAAGAAGTGTTCTAATGGTATCTTGTTTTAATTTGCATTTTTTGGTTGACATGCTGAGCATCTTTGCCACCTGTATATCTTCTTTGGTGAGGTTTCTGTTAAGGTCCTGGTGTTTTTTATCGGGTTGTTTTCTTATTGTTGAGTTTTAAAGGTTGTTTATTTTGGATAACGGTCCTTTGTCAGATGTGTCATCAGCAAATATTTTCTGCCAGTCTGTTGCTTGTCTTCACAATTCCTTGACATTGTCTTTTGATGAGTGGTCTGTGTTTAGATTTTTTGTTTGTTTGTTTCTATGTGAATGTCCAGTTGTACCAACATTTGTTGAAAAGACTGTTGTAGCTCTGTTGTATTGCTTTTGCTCCTTTGTCAAAGATAATTTGCTTGTGTTTATGGAGGTCTATTTATGATCTCTCTCTGCAGTTTCATTAATCTAGTTGTATGTTCTTTAATCAGTGCATGTCTTGGTTACTGTAGTTTTATAGTATGTCTTGAAGTTGCATAATATCTTTCCTCTAACTTTGTTTTTCTCATCAATATTGTGTTGGTTCTTCTAGATCTTTTGCCTCTGCCTATAAACTTGAGTATCGTATTATTGATATTAATCAAATAACCTGCTGGGATTTTGATTGAGGTCATATTGAATCTGGTTTTTCTTTATTTAGTTTAATTCAACAAATTTTTATTTGACACACATGTAAGACTGTGTCCTGTGTAATGCACATAAAGAAAAGAAAGACTTATGCCCTACCTGAAGTCATTTACTTGTTGATAGGTCTTCATGAGTGCATGCAAGCATCATTTTTCTATCGTGACTGTGCTCTAGGAGGAGTATGTACAAAGCAGTTGGAAAGGAAGAAAGGATTCTTTCTTCCTGGACAAGGCAGGAGGTGCTCAAAGAAAAAGCTGCATTAAACTAGGTTTTGGAAGAAACATTTTCAGCAGTTGGGGATGGTGGGGCAGCTTGAAGGACCTTGCAGGGAGGAGAATAGCATGGGTACAGACAAATCATTGTACAGATGCATTGGTGTATTCTAGGAAATGTAAGTAATTTAAGGTTTCTGGGGGTGACATTTTCACCCTATTTTATGTAACACCTTTTAGGTGTGAGTTTTTTTTTTTTTAAACTTTAATTTAATGAGCACTTGGCAAGATGAGGCACACAAAGAAGTAAATAGCACTGGGCTTTACTGTCAAGGAATTTAGTTTCACTAGAAAGGTAAGGCAGCAAGAATTGTCTGGGAAACAGTAGAGATTCTTTCAAATTTTACTTAAGTTCCCTCTTAAGTAACAAAATATACAGTGCTCTTTGAGAAAGTTTGTCAACAGTGTTCTACACTGATTAGTATTTTATAAAAAGGTATCAAAATATTTTAATTTCCATGTATCTTTTACAATAGTTGTTTGATGTGGCATTGAGGATAATGAGATGATAAAATTGTATGTGCCATCTCTGTTTGTATAGGTGAAGTCAGTTGATTTCCTGTCTGAGAATGGTTTGATAGGGTAATGCTGACCCAGGTTCAAGGCGTGATTGAATGCCATCTCTCTGACCCCTTGCCTCCAGGAAGAAGTAGTGTTTTTATCCTCTGTGTTCTCAAGTATTTTGTCGTTGTTTGAGGGAAACGTCTATATTTTCTTTAAAGTAGTGTTATTTGTGTAATTGTTTGATGTCTCATTCCACATGGGAAGGAATTTTTTAGTCCTACTTTAATCTCTGTATCCTCCGAATGCTTTACACATTTAAGCATGGGATAGCAATTTCTGGAATGATCTTACGTTTTGGTTGTTACTGGCTACAATATTGAGAAACTGCCAAGGGAATAAAGGGCATCAGATACTTTTTAAAGAAACCTTTGGCAAGTAGTCTTTTTTGCTGTATCTCATCCTCCCAAAGATCCTGTGAGATACTATTCCCCAGTTTACAGACGTAACAGCTGAGGCCGAATAGAATCATAAACTTACAGGGCTTGAAGGGACTTTAATGTTATTCCATCTGCAATTAGTGGCAGAAGAGTGAGAGGATGATGGAGGTAGATAATCCTACATAGATAATTAAGGAAGCACTTTGTGGGAAGAACCAGGGAGCTTGGTTCTCTTGTTCACTCAGCTTCCTCCAAGAGCTTTTAGCTTTTTGCTTAGGTTTGAGAAGAGGAAAGAGGGGAAAAGGAGAGTGCTACACAGAAGAGTTAATTTCGTATTTGTGTATAAAACAAAAACCCATACGTTGTACTGCGGTTATGGGAACATTGGTTTCCAGGTTACTTTAACTGAAATTTGCTGCTGACATATTGAGTTTGTTCTTTAACAACTAATCTCAGTTATTTGACTTACCTCTTTTCAGAAGACCAGACCTAACTAGTGAATGTATTGATGAAAATGCATCTATTTCAGAGCTGACTTTAAAAGTTTAGGTTTTTTACTTTATAAGCTGTGAATATGAGTATGCCAGCAGCATACGAGGTAAGTGTTATAAAATTTAAATATATCTCACTCTCTGTTTAAAAAAAAAAAAAAACCCACAGAGGCAAGTGAAAGAGAAGATTCTTAAAACTAGCTTCTTGTTATTCTTCAGTCACTAAGTCGTGCTAGGCTTCCCTGTCCTTCACCATCTCCTGGAGTTTGCTCAAACTCATGTCCACTGAATGGGTGATGCCATTCAACCATCACATCCTCTGCCACTCCCTTCTGCCCTCCGTCTTTCCCAGCATCAGTGTCTTTTCCATTGAGTCTGCGCTTTGCTTCAGGTGACCAAAATACTGGAGCTTCATCTTTAGCATCAGTCCTTCCACTGAATATTCAGGGTTGATTTCCATTAGACTTGACTGTTTTGATCTCCTTGCTGTCTAGGGGACTCTCAAGAGTGATAAAAAACTGGGGGAGGGGCTCTCACGACTGGGAAATTCAAGTGCAGCTGTGGCCCCAGACACAGCTGGATCCAGGACCGCAGGCAGCATCTCCAGGTCTCTCCTTCTGGCTCTCTCTTGACAGCTCTTCTTTCTTCTGTGTTGGCTTCACTTTCGGGTAGTATCCCTTCTCAGTTCAGTTCAGTTTAGTTCAGTCAGTCATGTCCAGCTCTTTACGACCCCATGAACTGCAGCATGCCAGGCCTCCCTGTCCATCACCAACTCCTGGAGTTTACTCGAACTCATATTCATTGAGCTTGTGATGCCATCCAACCATCTCATCCTCTGCCGTCCCCTTCTCCTCCTGCCTTCAATCTTTCCCACCATCAGGATCTTTTCAAATGAGTCAGTTCTTCGCATCTGGTGGCCAAAGTATTGGAGTTTCAGCTTCAGCATCCTTTCTACTGATAAAAAAAAAAAAAAAAAACTGGAAGAGAGAGGTTTCTTTCCCTCATAACACCAGCAAAAGTTCTGAGATTAACTGTGATTGGGTCGTGTGTATGTCTCTAGTTGTATCCCTGTGGTCAAAAGAATGTGGTGATGAAAATCATCAGACCTGAGTCACAGGAGGTGGAGCCGTCATTCAGCTCCCCTGCCCACCCCGCGTCATACTCTCAGCTGAAGAAGTGGTTTTCAAAGAGATGTCACTTGCTCTTAGAAGACAGGAAGGAACCGGTGCCAAGTGAGCAAAAATAATAGATGTTCACTGCACCTGGCCAGAGTGTGTAGCCCGAATACAGTCCTGGTGGTTAAAGGGTCACTTTGACTTCACGTGTGCTTTTGGCTTGGCAGTAGCAGAAACTGCAGTGGGAGCAGGGTTTGAGCTTACTGCCAAGGAGGAATGGACTGTTTGAACCTGGGCCTTTATGAGAACGTGGTGAAAGTGGTTCTCTGTATTTGGCTTACGACTGTGAGACCTGATGCTCCGGGTTTCAATGGAACAGCGCCTTACATTTGCAAGACCGAGATTTCACTTCACTAGTATAATTTGGGAATTACAATACAGTGAGAGCTTTGTGGGCTATTTTTGTCTATCGCCTCCAGAGTGGAAACTTGGCTTCTTCGGTGTGGGTTATCTCTGACAGTCAATGAAAAAGAGGGGGCTGGGGGGAACCAGTCCAGGAGTCCACAGTGGAAGTCGTGATTGTGTTCGCATTGTTGGCACTCACCTGGAGGGAGAGTGGGATCAGAAACTGAGATAATCGTAAAACTTCATTTGCTACAACGAAGCCCACAGCTTCCTGTGGACCTTGTGTTTGTAGGAAGGTATGAACAACTGTTCTTAGAAAAGGACCTCCTTGTCTGCTGCTGGAAAGCTTTTATTTTTTTCCTTTAAGTCCTTTATCAGACATGAAACCTTCTATTAGATCATTTTAATAATCATTTTAAGCTTTCATCTACAGGCTTCTATTTTTCTACTTCTTTGCAGAGCTGCTTAACATTCTGACTTCTCATTTCAGGACTAAGGGATCTTGTGTCCCAGACGCTTGACAAATGATGAGAATAATGTGTGAACCTAGCTCAGACTCTGAGCAGAGTCTATTCAGCAGGTTTCACTGTGATGCAGACACGCTATCCATGTCTGGGATGGTGTTATAGAAGAAGGAGAGTTTTTATAATTAGGAATAATTCAAATGATACATTTTTCATTGTATTTGTGAAATCATCTGTTCAGTCAATGAAGTTTCTTTCTCCCCCTCTTCCTTCCTCCCTTCCATCCTTCCTTGAATTATGCACCATACTAGGAGCTGGGGGTAGAGAAATCAAAACTTTATTTTTGGTCCCCAAGGAGCCTGGGATCAAGGGCAGGTGTTGGGATAGAATGGTGTTTAACAAAGGACCCCTAATGAGTAGCGTATGCCGAGCCAGCAGACGGAAATGTAGGAAGGAAAGGCTTTCTGTAGGAGATGATCCTTGAACTTGGATGTCATTTACAGAGAGATGAAGTGCAGATAGAGTCCAGGGTGAGAGAGGTGGGCTCTGATGCTTCGATATTTTATTTAACTCTGAAAGGTGATGGAGAACCCTAAAGAATTTAAGTAGGAAAATGGCATAATCAAATTGACACTATACTGTTTTTTTGAATAGAGAGTACATTACATGGTTTTAAAACTGAAAAATAATTGTCTAGAAGGGTGTATGGTGAAAAATTTTCCACTTACATAATAACCTTACCCTCCAACAAGCAGTGCATGAGTTTCTTGAGTATCTTCTCAGAGCAGTATTCTGCAAATGTAAGCAAATACAAAAAGAAAGTGTGAATCTATATTCTCCCCTCACCTCCTTTTCACACAAATGATAACATGCCATGCTTTCTTTTTTTAAAAAAAATTTACTTATTTTAATTGGAGGATAATTACTTTGCAATATTGTGATGGTTTTTGCCCTACATCAACATGAATTGGCCATTGTCCTCTCCATTCCTTATCCCTTTATCCTGATGAGATCTCTCCATATCTATATATTAAAACTGTCTTCTTTCTCCCTCAATTTTCCTTCTTTTTCTTTTCTTGTGGCTGCTTAATTTTCCATTTTATGGGTGGCCCACAACTTAGTTAACCATTCCAATCCTGAAGAATATTTAGGTTGTTTCCAACTTTTTTCTGTTCCAAGCAGAGCTTCAATAAATTGTGTTGGATCCAGAAGACAGATATTTTGGAAGGTTCAGTAGGGGCTTGGATATTTGTTGTATGAATGGTTTGAGTGGAGGATTGATGGCTTAGAGAGGAGCTAGGAGAAATGTGAAAGTATGAAGCTGGAGCTAGGAGAAATGTGAAAGTATGAAGCTGGAGCTAGGAGAAATGTGAAAGTATGAAGCTGGAGGCAAAGGAGCCAATTGTGAGGCTACTGCATTTATTGAGAAACAGAAAAGGGGAGAGATGAAAGGGATATATATTTAGGAGACCCAGTAAAACTGGCTGATTGCTTTACTGTTGGGATTAGTGGATGGGCGAGGTCAGGGATGACTTCTTAATAATAGTACATTGGACATTAAAACATTTATTACTTATGTCATAGATGAAAGCAGCTCCATTTTCATTGGGAAATACATGCACAAAATTGAAAGCAACCACCAATAAAGAGAGTGGAAATAGAGAGTAGGAAACCATGATTATTGATCATTACTTTCTGTTACTTCTGATCTTGTTTTTTGAACTCTTCTGCTCTTATTGCTAAACCACTTTTCTGTTTTTATTCTTACTAGCTATTACTCTTTAGTTTCTTTTCTTCTTTTCCTCAAGTTGAATTTTTGTTTTCTAGATCAGAGATCTGACAAGTCCTAATCTGCTGAGAAGTGAGTGAATTGCTTTTTCACTCAAATGATTAGCATGTAAGACACTGTGTCTGCAGGGTATACTTCTGATAGGTATGATTGTGTTGCTGTTTAGAAATTGAGATACAAATGACGTGTCATAAAACTCGCCCTTTCAAAGTTTACAATTCAGCATTTGTTTTAGTATAGACACAAGGTTTCAACAAGTATCATCACTAATTCTAGGACATTTCATCGCCTTTAAAAGAAACCCTTACTCATTAGCACTTATTCCCTCTGCCCACCTCCCTGCAGCCTCTGGCAATCACTAATCTTCCTGTCTCTTTGGCTTCGGCTCTGGGCATTTTGTATAAATGGAATCATACTATATACAGCCTTGTGTGAGTGGATTCTTTCATTTAGCATCATGTTCTCAAGGTTCACCTGTGTGGTACTTCGTTTCTTTTTATGGCTGATTTCTATTTTGTGGATGTGTGACATGTTATTTGTTCATCAGTGGACAAATGAATATTTGGGTTGTTTCCGCTTTTGGGGTATTATGAATAATGTTGCTTTGCACATTATTGTATAGGTCTTTTCATGAATATATGTATTCTTTTATCTTGGGTATAATCCTAGAAGTGGAATTGCATGATCATGTGTTAACTTTTTAGGTAGCTTTTTGAAGAACTGACATTGTTTTCTAAAGCAGCAGTGTTATTTTACATTTCTGCCAGCAACTAGAGGATTGTAATTTTCCTGCATCCTTGTCAACACTTGTTCTTATCTATGTTTCTGGTTACAGCTGTGCTGGTGGAATCTCATTGTAGATTTGGTCTGCATTTCCCCAATGATTCTGACCTGTGTTTATGAACTGAAAATTTTAGGTGTGATCCTCAGTTCTTAAGTTTAGTGCTAGGACAACATGTGAACAAGGTAGCCTCAGTTGCTGCCCTCTCAGTGTTTAGAATTTATGTAAAAGAGTTGTTCAGTCACTAAGTCATGTCTGACTCTTTGCGACCCCATGTACTACAGCATGCCAGGCTTCTCTGTCCTTCACTATCTCCCGGAGTTTGCTCAAACTCATGTCCATTGAGTCAGTGATGCCATCCGACTATGTCATCCTCTGTTACCCCCTTCTCCTCCTGCCTTCAATCTTTCCCAGCATCAGGTTCTTTTCCAGTGAGTCAGCTCTTTGCATGAGGTGGCCAAAGTATTGGAGCTTCAGCTTCAGCATCAATTCTTCCAATGAATATTCAGGACTGATATCCTTTAGGATTGACTGGTTTGATCTCCTTGCAGTCCAAGGGACTTTCAAGAGTCTTCTCCAGCACCCCAATTCAAAAGCATCATTTCTTCAGTGCTCAGCCAGCCTTCTTTATGGTCCAACTCTCACATCCATACATGACTACTGGAAAAACCATAGCTTTAACCAGGTGGATCTTTGTCAGCAAAGTAATGTCTCTGCTTTTTAATGTGCTGTCTTATAGATGGAAACAAAGTAACTGAAGTTGGAGTTTTGATAAGCTATTAAAAAATGACAAGGCGTGGTCCCTAGTAAGTGTTTCAGATTTTCCATTTGAGTAATTTAGGTCTTTTCCATTATCATTGGCAACCTCGACTGACTGAGTTGGTTTTAAAAGATATTGTATGTGGCTTTTTTTTTTTTTTTTTACAGTCTCACAACATTTTTATTGCCTTTTACAAAATAGTCTCTAACAGATTGGAAAGCTTTTTATTTTATTTTATTTTTTTACATGAGCAAAACAGCATTTTATTTATTTTTCACAATAGCAGCTAGATATTTTTTTTTTCCAGTGGGTTTTGTCATACATTGATATGAATCAGCCATAGAGTTACACGTATTCCCCATCCCAATCCCCCCTCCCACCTCCCTTTCCACCCGATTCCTCTGGGTCTTCCCAGCCCACCAGGCCCGAGCACTTGACTCATGCATCCCACCTGGGCTGGTGATCTGTTTCACCATAGATAATATACATGCTGTTCTTTCGAAACATCCCACCCTCACCTTCTCCCACAGAGTCCAAAAGTCTGTTCTGTACTTCTGTGTCTCTTTTTCTGTTTTGCATATAGGGTTATCGTTACCATCTTTCTAAATTCCATATATATGTGTTAGTATGCTGTAATGCTCTTTATCTTTCTGGCTTACTTCACTCTGTATAATGGGCTCCAGTTTCATCCATCTCATTAGAACTGATTCAAATGAATTCTTTTTAACGGCTGAGTAATATTCCATGGTGTATATGTACCACAGCTTCCTTATCCATTCATCTGCTGATGGGCGTCTAGGTTGCTTCCATGTCCTGGCTATTATAAACAGTGCTGCGATGAACATTGGGGTGCACGTGTCTCTTTCAGATCTGGTTTCCTCGGTGTGTATGCCCAGAAGTGGTATTGCTGGGTCATATGGCAGTTCTATTTCCAGTTTTTTAAGAAATCTCCTGTATGTGGCATTTTTATATTTGCTTTTTAAAATAGTTTAAAAGGAATAAGAATATAGTAAAGGAGGAAAATGCTGAGATGTATGAAGGGAAGTGAAGTGAAGTCGCTCAGGTGTGTTCGACTCCTTGCAACCCCATGGATTGTAGCCTACCAGGCTCCTCCATTCTTGGGATTTTCCAGGCAAGAGTGCTGGAGTGGGCTGCCATTTCCTTTGGATGTATAAAGAAGTGGAATATTCTCTGTGCCTCTGACCTCCAGTCATTTAGGAGCTTGGTGACTTTTGCTCTTAAACCTGCTTCCATGATGTGTACAGATATGTTTTCCTTTTTTAAAAAAATTTTTATTTATTTATTTGGCTGTGCCACTTCCTAGTTGCAGTATGTGGGATCTAGTTCCCTGACCAAGTATTGAACCCTGCCCCTCACTGCATTGGGAGCACAGAGTCTTAGCCACTGGACGACCAGGGAAACCCTTTTTATTTTTCATTTATTTATTTGTGTGTGTCTGTGCAGATATACATTATGAAGAGTTTTTTCTAAATAAATTACTGTCCTGAGGAATCTTCACTTCTTTCTGTGACTAGCCGTCCGCTGGGGTATGGAGTCATCTTACTCATTTCTCAGTGGCCCTGTGGCGGGGGATCGCTCGCTGGGTGCGGGCACTTTACACGTGACCCAGGTTCCCTCTGGCTGCAGTGGCCTGACTTCCCGTGTTTCCCCTTTCGCTGCAGATGGTCCCCATCCCTGCCGGAGTGTTTACAATGGGCACAGATGATCCTCAGATAAAGCAGGATGGGGAAGCACCTGCGAGGAGAGTTGCTATTGATGCCTTTTACATGGATGCCTATGAAGTCAGTAATGCTGAATTTGAGAAGTTTGTGAACTCAACTGGCTATTTGACAGAGGTAACGGGATTGGAATGGGGAGGAAGGACTTCATCAGTTGACCACTTTTTACTGTGTTCCCAGTGCTGAGCACTTTATATATGTTTCATCTAATTTTTGTTTTCATAGAAACCCAGCGAGGCAGGTTACTTTTCAGGTGGCAAACTGGGGATTATCAAAGCAGCTTGCCCTGAGTCCCATAGCTGGTTAGTGGTGAGGCTGGGGTTCAGGCCTTGCTGGTGGGACCCCAGCACCTGTCTTTTTAACCTTGACGCTTGAGTGCGTCAGTACTGTAATATGCCAAAGAGTGCCACTGTCCACTCGGGCTTTCTGAGATAACAGCATGTGAAGTAAGACCACCCTTCCCTCTCAAAAAATTATAGTTCATCTGTTTCGGAAGCATGGCATAATTCATAAGTGATAGATGAAGAAGTGCAGCTTTTCACTTCTGTGGTTTTATTCCAGTGCCTGATGACACAACAAGGTTTCCTTTGCCAATTCCAGCCTTTGCTGTGGTTGCTGAATCACAGAGCAATGTTCTGAAAGTGGATGTTTGTCCTTAGTGGTCCTAGGAAGAGGGAGGCTTTCTAGATGATGGAAACTTCTGAGTGTCTCAGATATCCTTGTCATACATATGTAGGTTTCCCATTTTTCTTACCAAAAGGGTCTCCCCTTGCCTTCAGTGTGTGGAGTCCCTGCCTTGTTTTTGCTTTTGTTTCAGGGTAGAACATCTTTTTTATTACAAAAAAAAAAAAAAGAATTCAGAGTGAATACTGAAAGCAAGACAACTTCCAAATTTGGTTTTGCATTTCTTTGGCATTTCCTAAAATATACAGAATGATTGCCTCTTTGTCCCCATTCCTAGTGAGAAGTTTCTGTTCTTTTTGTTTCATGAGAATACTCTCAGATCAAGTTCCTCAATAGTCTGCTGAAGTTAGAAGATGGCTTCTAAGGCAGGAAGTTTCCCGTAGACTAGGGTTCTCCATTGAGATTAGACAGAATGAGTAGAATTTAGGGCGTCTAGGAACATGGATGATGGAATACTACATCTGGATTCTCTAACTGAAATTGAGCATGTCCTTTAGTTAGGAAGTAAACAGTGTGGTACAGAAATGGCAGCAATGCCTGTGACTTTGTCCTCAGCAGAAATCACAGACACTTTGTGTCACATTATTCTTATCGTAGAGATCTTAATCCTAAAATTACTCGTATTCATCTCCACCTTAGAAATGATAATTATGAGACCTTCCACTAGATCTTATTTAATATATTAAAAAATGAAAAAAGACAGATATGTACCTATAGACACACACCTGTATATATTACTATAGCTCACATTTGTTTTGTGAATATTTTGATATAACTCGCTTTCTTTGTAATTGTGTTGATTTTGTTTTATACACTTAAACATTTTATTCTGAGAAGGAGGTTCTTAAGCTTCACCCAACTGCCAAAAGGGCCTAGAGAACAAAAAGGGTTAAAGCCTCACTTTGGATAAAATACTCCATATTTTTATGGCACTTTACAGTCGTTTGTTTTTGTATTTTTCCATTTCTCCAGCTTCATTTTACATCACACTTCCATTGCTCATCACATTCTGATCCTGCTGTTCTTGTTTCTGTTCCGTGCAAACTGGACACTCTCTCCCATCTTTGGGGCACAGCCCATACTTTCCCCTGCATGGAATTTCCTGCCTTTCCCCCTTTTTTATGGCTGTCTCCTTCTCCTTCTTGAGTCATCTCATTTTTCTCAGGGAGGCTTCCTCTGCCCACTCTCAAAAGGAGACTTTTCTCAAGACTCTCCACTTTACAATGTCAAATAAAGTTGTACTTATTTTCTTCCTTTCTTTTTTCAACTTGACTTTTGTTAAAGGTGCTCCATATATAAGTGCTCTAAGGTCAGAGTCCATGCCTGTGTAATATTGACCTTGTATCTCTATCATGTAGCCCAAAGGCAGGCATCTGGTAGGTCTTTGATCAGTGTTGTTGAATGAGGGAGTGGTCCAGGTTTTTAGACATGGTGATGCCACAAGGAAATACAGGAAGAAGAACTGGGATGCATAAAAGTTGATGAGCTCGAATCAGGAAAAAGAATTTGAGGCGCTCATAAGGCCTGAAATCCAGGGATGTAGTAGGCAGTTACTCTCATTTAGTGAGGAGAGGATATGTATGCAGGTAGAGATCTGAGCATCATTTGAAGTGCTGGCAGTGGTTAAAATGATGAAATCGCCAGAGTTTGTCCAGCAGCAGGTCCGTGCCCCTAAAGTGGGATCTCTTAGACCACCTATATTAGAATCACCAGTGTAGCTGTTCATACGTTCAGGTTCCTTTGTCTCACCCCAGACCTCCAGAATCAGAAGCTCTGGGCTTGGGGAGCAGTAATGTGTGGAGGCAATAAGCTTGCCGGCTGATCTCAACTGCACAGGGCCCAGGAGCCACTGGAATAGAGTAAGAAGATCAGAGGAGCAGGAGAGAACACCAGGGAGCAACAGTGTTTTAGGGGCTAGACGGAGAGCCCAGGCATTTCAGGAGATGAGTAGGAAGAATCCGTAAGGAGGAAGAAAACCGGAAGAGTAGAATCATGGAAACCAAGAGGCTACTTTACATATTTGCTGACTGGGGCCACACGCAGCAAAGAAAACCAAGTAGATACAGACTTGAGACAGTAACATTAAATAAAAATGATTAAAATACAGATTTCTGCCCGGTGTTCAAGTTGGCCACTTCAGATTTATCAGCACAGCGGATGCCTTAGTGGCGCTAGAATGGAGCTAGAATTCATAGTGGAGCTAGAATGTGTCAGAATATCAGCAAAGAGTGCCATTTGCTTCTTTTAGCTAGATTCCAGGAGTAGAACAAAGGAAAAGGTTGATATGTGTTCTGATATGTAAAGAATCCTGTTATTTTCCAAAGTCATTTATAATACTTGGGGAGATGTGTTTCCATCAACAGAAACAATCACAGGCTCAAAAGCTAATCTGTTCCAGTCTGCATCCTTATCAGCTACATGAGCCTAAAATGAAAATGGGCTCTGTAAGTGACACTAACCTGTTTTAATAGGAAGCCAGATGCTTTAATGTCTTTTCTGAATCCTTTGGGAGATCACAGATAAAATTAAGTTCATTTGGACGAGAAGAACCACTCAAGTAGCATACACAGAAAATGGTGCTTATGAAATGTGTTACTGCAAACTTTTCTGGATTTTTATTTCCCTTCTTTCCTTCAGGCTGAGAAGTTTGGTGACTCCTTTGTTTTTGAAGGCATGTTGAGTGAGCAGGTGAAGTCTGACATCCAGCAGGCAGTAAGTAATGTTTTAACAGGCTCTCATATTTCTCTACTGCTCATTAGAAACGGCTTGGGTGAAAAATCCAAACAAGTCCTTCCCCTTCCCCCAGATACCTCACCATTTCCTGCTATAGATTTTCCCCTAGGACAGGCCTCTGGACTAGGATACCATGTCTTGAAGAAAATAACACAAACCTGGGATAATGTCTAAAGTGTTGAATCTGACTTGAGCTACTATCTTGTGAACCTGAGTTCACAGTGAACCTGAGTATAAGTGAAGCTTACCTGGGCTTTAAACACTTCTGGGTTTCTTTTACTTATAACCCTCCATTCTAGAATGGAGGGTTAAATGTGTGTTTTGTTTTTTTTTTTCCTTCAATTTATTTCTATTCTTAAAGTCTTGGTCTCATCAGGTGTTGGTATGGAGAGAGAGCGTCCTTTTAAAGGATTCGTGAATTCACGTGATCAGAGTAACATTTATGAAAGGGGCCCTTTGCTCTGGATGATCACAGGAAATTGAGGCCAGAACCTGGTCCCTACCATCCAGGGTGAACCCTCTTTTAGAGGGGATTCCGGGGAGTCGTGGAAACAGTGGATGAGGCCTCTAGAAGCACCTGTGTGGTGAGGGGAGCTCAGGGTTTCTGTTGCAGACATTTTAGTAGGTTTGTGTATATTTGAAGTGAAAGTGAAAAGTGAAAGTGTTAGTCACTCAGTCCTGTCTGACTCTTTGCGACCCCATGCATTGTAGCCTATCAGGCTCCTCTGTCCATGGGATTCTCCAGGCAAGAGTTTACCATGCCCTCCTTCAGGGGATCTTCCCAAGCCAGGGGGTGAACCCGGGTCTCCTGCTTTGCAGGCAGATTCTTTACTGTCTGTGTATATTTGAGTATATATTTACTTATCTGTCTCATGAGAAGGCAAAAAAATATACAAGGGAAGGAGGGTAGGTAAGCTGGAAAGCTGAGGGTTCGCAAAACAGGGCTGAGGATGCAGAAGAAGGAGGTGGTGAGAGAGGAAAGGAAACAGGGTCAGCTGACCCCAGAGAGACTGAATAAGACCTCGACCTGGAAGACGGGAATTCAGCACTAATCTTCCTTTCTTATACAGGTTCCCTTTCAACTCCTGCCTGAATCTCGTCTTTATGTGTTAGCATCACCATTCTCTCTTGTGAGCTAACCATCCTGGCTTGAGTTGGCTTTCTGTACACTCATGTAGAAAACCTGGGGGAGTAAGGGGGAAAGATGAGGTAAAACCAGACTTGCTCTCAAGCCATTTTATAGGAGAATCAGGCCTCCTTTATGTGTACATTTCATATTACTTTATTTTTTATTTTATTTTTTGTCCTGCTGCCTTGCAGCATTTGGGATCTTAGTTCCCTAACCAGGGATGCCGAGCCTTAAGCAGTGGACTGCCAGGGAAGTCCCAGTGTTTTAAAAAACATGACTGAGTTCCATCTGAATCTCAAAGTTTTCTTTACAAGTTTACATTACAAGTCTGTTATGTTATCTGATATACCCTGCTCCCCCCTTCTTAAAGGGGTTTGGGGTCACACTAGCTTAGTGTTGATGAGCAAGCAGCTCAGGCTGTCAGGTCTTGTTTTGCGATAGGGAGTGCAGATGGGGGAGGGCATGCACTTTTGTGTTTTGCGCTTTCAGATACAAGGCCTCTTGTCACTTGAGAACCTCTGAGCGCTTTAGGCATGAAGACTGATTATTACTAGGTTCTGCTGGTGCCCTGTTAAACCCACAGTGAAGTGTGTGGTGGTAACCAGGACGAGGATAAGCAGCTGTTACCCGGTCGTAGTGTTGGTCACTCACTTAAGTGCTCATAATGGAAAAGCAAACCTTTTTAATCATGTTTAGAAAGGGCTGGAATGAGTGAAATGAACCTGTTGGTGATCTGAGGGAGCTAAGTTTTTGTTTTTTCAGCCTCCTCTTAGGTCTTGGCATACCCTCATGCACTAGTCCTATTTTTAAGCTGGTGTTTCCACGAGTGTGGGAGAGGAGATGGGCCACAAGGTGACTTTACGTGAAGCAGGTGAATCAAGGTGGTACATGGCCAGATATAAGATCACACAGTCTCAGGCTCAGGGCTCTTGTAAGACCTGATTAAGTTGAAAAGAAAGTCTCATCTGAGTGTTTGCTTGTCACTAAAACTCAGTGAAAGTGAAAGTTGCTCAGTCGTGTCTGACTCTTTGCGACGCCATGGACTATACAGTCCATGGAATTCTCCAGGCCAGAATCCTGGAGTGGATTCTTAGTTCCCTTCTCCAGGGAATCTTTCCAACCCAGGAATCGAACTCAGGTCTCCCACATTTCAGGCAGATTCTTTACCAGCTGAGCCACCAAGGAAGCCCCTAAAGCTCAGTAGTACTTACTAATGCCCTTTTTAACATAAAAAATAGGCCTCAAAACCTTCCCCAGCTTTCACTGGCTGGCTGGGATTTATTAATGTGATTTACTCTTATGTATATTTTAAATGTAATTATTTTATAAGATTATTAACTTTCATGTAGTTGTTTTAGATATTTACGCTCATGTGATTATGTTTGATATAATTCTTTGAAATAAATGTAATTAAATTAATTATTTTAAATGTCGTAAATGTTCTCTGATGACAGGAAACACTAGGGGTGTAACTTTTCAGAAAAAGCCTTTCCATTGTAAAAGAAAAATCAAATACAGATCACACAAATCAACTGTGTCATTTTACTGTGTTACTCTAAAGCAGACATCACTGTAACCTTGTCGTAAGTCAGGAATTAGAATTTTGCCACCTGCCCTAGCGACCCCAACCATGTGCCACATCCTGATCACCACCTGCTCTGTCCCTGAAGTAGCCACTATCTTGCTTTTTTTTAAATAGTTTTTTTTGTTGTTGTTTGTTGTTGTTTGGCCGCACCATGCAGCAAGTGGGATCTTAGTTCCATGACCAGGGATCGAACCTGTGCCCCCTGCATTGGAAGCATGGAGTATTGACCACTGCACCACCAGGGAAGTCCCTATCTTGCTTTTTAAAGTAGGTTCTTCTCTGCATTTCTTTATAGTATTATCAGCAGGCGTGTATCCACAAGACTGCCAATGTTTAGTCCTGCCCATTTAAAGCAAATTTGTGTCTTTTAAGATTTTTTTTTGACTAAGTTAAGACTGTTATCATCTGTGGATTTCCCTTCCATTATCCTGTTCCTCCCCAGCCCCCGACCCTTGTCTGCCGCACCCCCCACCCCGCACCCCCCAACAATTTATCTGTGAAAGAATCCAGGGTTTTTTTCTGGATTGTCCTCTCATGTTGCATCTCAGCTCTTCCTTCTGTCCTGTGCATTTCCTGCCAGTGGTGTCTAGATCCATAGACCTGATCAGATTCACGTATGGACCCCATTGCAAGACCTCAGATAGTGACACGTTCTTACACCACCAGGCACATGATATCTTTCTCTCTTTTTGTAATGTTACCTGCTGTTAATGCTCAGTGTCAAAATCCACGAGTTCATTGGGAGTTGGAAAATGTTGGGAATATAATAGTTTTTTTTTTTAATTAATTGAGACTTTATAGAGAGGTGGTTCCCTCATCTGCTATTTTCATAACTGTTGATACTGTTCATACAAGAAAGATAGAGTAAATGCTTGATTCTTCACTAAGTTTTAAAATAAAGAAGCGATCCCCTATTACTCTCTAGAAATAACCAATTAGATTTCTTTTTTTAAATTAAACATTTAAAGAATATTTTAAATTTACATGCAGTTGTAAGAAATAATACAGATATCCCATGCACCCTTCCCCTGGATTCCTCCAGTGCTAGCATCTGAACAACCACAGAACAGTTTCACAAACAGGAAGTTGACAATTGACACAACCCACTTACCTTCATCTGGTTTTACCAGTTTTATATGTACTCATTGGTATGTGTGTATTTAGTCCTGTATCGTTTTATCAGAAATGTAGATTTTTATAATACATTATAATCAATATATATAATCATATAATATATATAATTATATATATAATCAATATATATAATCAATATATATATAATCAATATATTATAATTATAATACAATATAATCACCAGTTTTTTTTAAAAAAGCGTCATAAACCTATGGATTTAAACAGCCTTAAACATTCTTTGTTTTCTTCTTTAGTAACTCTTAATATATCTGTTTGTAGGATTCAATTTCAGTGTTTATCATTCCTTTTGAATCATTTCTGTCTTTTTTTTTAATTAACATCTTTTCTTCCTTTACATCTTTGTCTCTTAGATATTCTTGTATTCATTTCTGAAATGGCCTTTTCTTTTGATTTAGTTATTTCTTGATTTATCTACCTCATCTGAGTTTGCGGATCCTATTTTATTTTATCCTCTCATGAGTCATTTTCTTAATGCCCTTGACCTCATTTTGACATGGCGTTTTGAGCATCACTTACCCTTTAGAAGAAGGCGTGATCCAGGGTAGCTTCTGTCGCTTGAAGAACTCTTTATCTTCAGTTGTGCTCACATGGGCCTCAAAAACATGATCTCCTGTTTGTTTGCTCAGAATTTCCTGCATCTCTTCCCTTCCACTCCTTCTCCTCCTTTTCTCTCTTGTCCCTTGTTTTCTAGTGTTTGATTTTATTCTCGCAGCTTTATCCTTGGTGAGGGACTCTGTTCTGGAAGGGACCCTAGCAGGTCAGTGTCAGGAATTCTCGGGCCAAGACTGTTCAATGGCCTTTGTACTTTCTCATCACGGGTCCCTAACGCGCACTTACGCCACAGTGGGCAGACTCCATTCCCCTTTTCATTGCTTCCTCACACTGTAATTCTCTGCTTTCCGGTGATACCCGCTGGCTGCTTTGGGATTGTCCTCATCACGGCTCTGATGACTTGTTGCTTTCTTCTGTTTTCTCCTGTCCAGCCGTGGCGGCCGTGCAGGTGGTGTGGCTGTTGGCAGTTTTCCTTTGCATCTTTGTGTTCTGGTTTAGTAAAGGTACCTTGTCACATGGATTGGCTCTGCATGTTGTGCTTAGGATTTGGGTGTTTTATATAGTGGTTATCTAATTGCTGTGTCTGGTTCTACACATCGACTTGGAGAGATTCAAACTGTGCCGATGCTGCTGTCCTCTTGGGTTTGTTTGTTTTTTAATGTAAAACGTTTAGAGTCAAAGCATCAGTCTACCTCTCAGGATTTTCTTGTAGAGATAAATGGTGAATTTAATGGTGAGAAACAGAGTAGATGTGTGTGCAGAAGTTTACCTACTTGTGATTATTACTTGGATGTTTCATTTAAAACAGTGTCTTAAAAACTATAGCTATCAAATCCTAGAAGGGATTAAGGCTAGCTTTTGTCGTTGTTTTTTTTGGTTTTGTTTTTTTACTCTAGATAACTTAAAATACCTTAAAAGGATGGTATTTAAAATATATTATTTCTAAAGAGTATGTTTCATTTTTACCCTTGTGTCATTAATGTATCTGCTAAATCTTCGACAGAGGAATAGCAGTGAGATGGGAAAAAACAGTTCTTCTTGGTGGGAACCTGAGAAATAATGATCATCTATTTGTTTGTGCTTTAATATTTTCAAAATTGTTAACAGTTTAAGGAAACAAATTGCTGAGTAAGTGTCCTTGAAAAAGGAGGATGAGAAGCTATTTTGAGATGATCTTTTCAACTGAAAGCCAATTTCATTAAGGATTCAGAATTACCAAGACTGCTTCTCCTTTTTCTTCTTTTTTCAAATTAAAAAAAAAAGTCTCTTCTGCCTAAAGGACATCTTTTGGTAAATGTTTTTTTTATTAATTTTGTTCAAATATATCTTGCTTCATTACTGAAAGATGGAAATGGCAACCCATTCCAGTATCCTTGCCTGGAAAATCTCATGGACAGAGGAGCCTGGTGGGCTGCAGTCCATGGGGTTGCAAAGAGTCAGGCACGACTGAGCGACTAACACTTACACTGAAAGATAATTGAACTAAGTAAGAATTTACAGTTGGCAGTTATTTCCTGCCAGTACACTGTAGGGTTTAGTTCGCTGTCTTCTCATTTTTGTCATTGCTTTTAAAACGTCAGCCATCAGGAACTTCTGTGGCTGTTCTTCTGTAGGTCATCGAGTTCGGCCCACTGTTAAAACGACCTCCTGTCTTTGTTACTCTATAGTCTCACTGCGATTTGCCTAGATGTTGGTTTCTTTCCATTTTTCTGCTTCAGTTTCATTGAGTTTCCTGAATCTGAGGACAAGTGTTTTTAAATCATATCTGGATTATTCTTAACCATGATCTTTTTGAGTATTGCCTTTTTCTCCATTCTTTGCTCTGGGGCTCCAGTTAGATGTTGGTTTGTCACCCAGTCTTCCATGTCCCTTAACTTCACATTTGAGTGAATATATATTTGTGTGTATATTTATACTATATATACTTAATATAGTTATTTTTAAAATATATGTGTATATTTTATACTATATACATTAGTATGTATATTTCATTTTAATTTCTGTTAGCTTTTGACTATATCTTTGGTGTTTTTTTTAAGTCTTCAAATATATTTTGCTTCATTACTGAAAGATAATTTAAGTATCTTTAAGTATAAAATAAAATTAAAGTTTAATTTTTAAGTATAAAATTAAAGTTGCTCTAAGAATTAGAATATACACACCTAACTCCTCACAATCTGCTACAGAGTTAACATTTTAAGACTTACTATAAAAAAAAAAATAATAAGACTTACTACAGAAGCCTTATTACCATGTAGGTTCCTTTACCCGACTCCCTATATTATAGTTGTTATATATAGTAAGTACATCTTCATAAATGGGAAAGAAACCCCAACATTTTGCTTGTAACACTCATACATATTTTTTGTAATTTAAAGGAGAAAATAATCTATTCCATTTACCCAAACTATTTTTGTTGTTCTTCCTTTATTCCTAAAGTTCCATATTTCCCTTCAGCTGAAAAAACTTGCTTTAGCATTTCTTTTAGAGCAAGTCTTATGGTGATGAATTCTCTTACTTTTTGTTTATCTGCAATGTGTTTATTTTACCTTTATTCTTGAAGGATGTTTTCACTGGATACAAAGTCCTGGGTTGACACTTCTTTGCTTTCCTGACTTTAAAATATTGTCTCACTCTTTTCTGTTCATGTGGTTTCTAATAATAGACATTTGAACCACTAATCTCTCGTATGTATTGTGTCATTTGTTTTACTGACTTCTTTCAAGATATTTCAAAAATCTTTTATCTTTAGCGGTTTGATTATAATGCTTTTGGACATTGTTTTCTTAGAGATTATCCTGTTTGGGGTTTGTTGAGGTTCTTGTGTCTGTAAATTTATGTCTTTAACCATATTTTGTGGAGTGTCCAGCCATTATTACAAATATTTTTTCAACACCAATTTCTCCTCTCATTTTGGGATACGACACGCTAGTGTTAGACTTTTTATTATTGAAGAGGTTCCTTAGACTTTGTTCATTTAAAAAAATTTTTTTTCTCTGTTTTTAGATTATATACTAGTGATACAATCTAGTATTCTAGTGATATATCTTCAAGCTTCCTGTTTTCTCTGTCATTTTCATTCTGCTCTTAAGCCTACCCAGTGAATTTCAGATACTGTATTTTGCAATTCTGAAGTTTCCTTTTTAAAAAATAGCTCCCGTTTCTCTGCTGAGAATGAATGCCTAGCTTTTTATTCATTTCAAGAGCATTCACCTTTATGTCCTAGCTGATAGTTATAATAGCTGTTTTGGTCTTTGTTCAATAATTCCAACATTTGGGTCATCTTGGGGTTTGCACCTGTTCATTTTCTTTTCCCTTCACTTTTGGGTCTCTGGATCCTGTTATAATACTCTGGAGAATGTTGACTTTTTTTTTGGGGGGGGGGCAGTTAACCTGGTAACCTGGTTAAGTACAAATCAGAAGTTTTGCCTTGGCTACCGCTAGTAGTGATTTTGTAGCTCTGTTTGTTCGCCTTTTCATGCTAGCATAGCACCTTAATTATTTTTTCTTCATTCTAACTAGAATTTTACTTTTTAAAAAATTATAGTTATTTACAATCTTGTGTTAATTTCTGCTGTAAAATGATTCAGATATGTGTATACAATATTTTTAAAAATATCCTTATTTAGTATGGTTTATCACATTTCACTTGTTTAATCAATTTCTTATAGGGATATTAATGCCTACCTAAAAAAAAAAATGCCTACCTAGTTGTTGTCATCAGTTGCTAAGTCATGTCTGACTCTCTTTGACCCCATGGACTGCAGCATGCCAGGCTTCCCTGTCCTTCACTGAACTCATGTCCACTGAGCCTACCTAGTAGAGTATTGTAAAGATCAAATGAAGTCATATCATAGAACCACCTAGTAGTACAATGTCTGGCACATAAAGAGCCTTTTAGTAAATGTTGCACTGGTTTCTTCAGATGGACTGTCTCTTTGCTTGGCCTAATTGAAAATTTAGTTAAATTTCCTTTGCTTTACTTTTGCCCATTCTTAAGAATTGGCATTGCCACATATAGCATTGTACTAAATTACAGTGATATTTTCAAAGGATTTGCTGTCATGGGATAAATCTTCTTGGATTATTTCAGAGTCCTTGGCTAGAGGAATATGCAAGTGATATATCTTTTTTGGTAGGAAAGTGAGATAAAATATATGTAACATAAAATTTACCATTTTAACTATTTTTAAATGGACAATTCATTAAAGTTATGTACCTTCCCAATGTTGTACAACCCTCATCACCACTATGCACTTAAAGAACTTGTTCGCCATCCCAAACAGAAACTCTGTACCATTAAACAGTAATTTCCTATTTTCCCCTCCCCTAGCCCCTGGTAAACCTTGATTCTACTTTGTGTCTGTATCAATTAGTCTGTTCTAAGTGCCCCATAGAAGGAATCTTACAGTATTTGTCCTTTTATGGCTGGCTTATTTCACTTAGGATAATGTGTTTAAGATTCATTCATGTTGTACCATGTAGCAGAATTTCAATCCTGGATAAACAACCAAAGGCTACTGTATAGCACAGGCAACTGTATTCAGTATTCTGGGATTAACCATAATGGAAAAGAGTATTTTTAAAAAGTGTATTTATATGTACAACTGAATCACTTTGTTGTATAGCAGAAATTAATACAACATTGTAAATCAACTATACGTCAGTAAAAAAGAATTCCATTCCCTTTTTAAAACTGAATAATATTCTGCTGTTTCTGTATACCACATTTTGTTTATCTGTCAGTCGACATTTGGTTTGTTTTCAGCTTTTGGCTATTATGAATAATGCTGCCGTGAACACTGGTGTACAGGTGTCTGACTGTGCTTTCAGTTCTTTTGGGTGTATATAGTGACATTTATTTGAATTCATGCCTCCTTGATTGTCTGCCATCCATCCGTGGGGTCTGTTTTTTGACTTGTAGAAGAAATGAGCTGAGCTCCCTCTGTCTGAAGATTTCCTTTCTGGATTTAAATGTAGCCTGTTTGTTTAGCAAGCCATCAGAAATGTCCTCTTGTCACCTAGGTACTGTACTCCTCCTGGGAATACTAGGATGAAAGCTACCTTCCCTGTCTTTTAACTGCTCAAAGTCTAAGGAATGCAGTAGCATTGAATTCAAACCAATATTAGGTGTTTTTTTTTTTTTTTCTGAATTATGACTTTTTAATATGAAATATATTAGAGAAACAAGAATGAAAACACGTATATCATCTGTTTAGAATTTATCAAAAAGAGTAAGAGTATATGAAGTCCATCCCATCCTGAAGTGGAAGTACCTCAGCAGTGCCGATGAAGAGAAGTGGTGAGGAGTAGGCAGGGATGCCTGCAAAGCTGAATTTGTTAGGGTGATCGGGGAATGCCTGTGTGAGGAAAAGGCATTTTAGGGAAGCCTTTCAAGTGAGGAAGAACAGATCTGGGGATCAGCTAGGACAAAGCTCTGGTGGAGTGCCTTCCACGTCCTGATGCTTTGACTAACCATATTCAGTTTTGCATGGTCAGGTTTCAGCTAAACTTACTCTGGGCAGTCCATTTGAAATGCCTGTCTGTTGTCCAACATTTCAGATTGAGATACTTCCATTTATTTGTTCTTACAGCTTCTTATGCCTTCCTTTCACATTATTTATCTCACTCATCATTATTTGTGTAGGTGTTTGTTGAATGCCCTTTTCTTTACCTGAACCGTCCTGTGATGGTGGGTGAAGCTGTTCGCGTATTATTCACCATCTCCCAAGCATAATACCTGTCACTTAATAAAGACTTAATAAATATTTGCCAAAAAATGAACGAATGCCATTTGAGTATCCTCTATGGGAGCATTCATTTTTGAGAGCTGCGGGACTCAGACCTGGTATGACCTGTCTCATGTTGGAAAGGCAGCTTTTTCTTGGCATGAGAATGCTGATTTGATCAACAGGGTGAAGGTGAGTTCATAGAAACGGAGTTTTTCAGGAAGTCTGATCCAGGGTTGGCTGGATAAGAAGAGAACATGGTCAGACAACCGTGTTCTATGTCTGGTTTTGAAAAGGCTGGTTGTCTGCCTGTCCTGGGAGTCAGTATGTGTTGTAGACTCAGGAAGCAACTGATAACCCTGGAAGGTGAGAATCCAATAAAGTAGGATAACAGGGCACAGTATTTGATTCCAACCAGCTCTAAAACAAGGCCACTGATCAGAATGAGTGTTAGTGAGGCACGGTGGGCTCCCAAAGGCTCAGATTTCAAATATCTCTTTAAGAGGTTCTTAAGTGTCTTTTCAAGTCGTGGGTCTTTTGAGGTCTGACTTGGATTAGAAAATAAAGATGATTCTCTGATCTCCTACCTCCCAGGTGTTGGCATTTGTGCTGTAAACCTCCACAGTGAGACAAAGACTGTCAGATAGGGAGTTCTGCCCAGGGGATATGCAGCTTTAGGAAAAACTTATGCAAAAAAAGAGGATTTGGAATGGATGAAACTTTCAGAATCATCTGTGAAAAACTTTCCTCTTATAGATGAGGCAACCATGGCCCAGGAGGGGAAATAGCTTGTCTCAGTTCTTGGAAATGTTTAAGGGGTGTGTGTGTGTGTGTGTGTGTGTGTGTGTGTGTGTGTGTGTGTGTGTGTGTGTGTGTGTGTGTGTTTAAGGGTAGTGTGTGTGTGTGTGTGTGTGTGTGTGTGTGTGCGCGCGCGCGCTTACACTCAGTTGTGTCTGATTCTTTGTGACTCCCCAGACTTAGCCCACCAGCCTCCTCTGTCCATGGAATTTTGCAGGCAAGAATACTGGAGTGGGTTGCCATTTCCTGCTCCAGAGGATCTTCCTGACCCAGGGATCGAACCCACATCTCCTGTGTCTCCTGCATTGGCATGTGGGTCCTTTACCACCAGCGCCACCCGAGGACCAGCCTAGTACCTTTCCGTCAGAGACCCTTTTGCAAAACCCATAGGACAAGGGCTGATTCCCCCTCTCTATAAAAGCATGTCCTGTTGAAACACTAAAGTTTTAGTTGGTGTTTATCCAGCAGAGGGTCACCCATGGTGGGGAGGGGTTTGGAAACCATGGAAGCCTCAGGAACAGGTGAGCTTATTTGCTAAATAAATGTTTATCCCATTTATACTATGCACCAGGCAGTGTTCCAAGTACTGCGGATGTACGTCCTCACTCTCCTGGGAGTTATAGCTCTAGGGAGAAACATACTCTACACAAGTGAACTTTTAACTAACTATGCTAATGGCCTGTGAATAAAATAAAACAGAGTAATGGGGGAAAGAGTGGTTGTGTATTGTGGGATTGGGCTCTTTTATGGGGGGGTCGTGGGGTGGCCTCTCTAAGGAAGTGACACCTGAGCTGAAACCTAACTGGTGAGTAGGATCCAGCATGACCAGTAATGAAGGAGTGATAAACAGGGGGAAATGGGGTGGGAACTAGGCTTAGGTTGGAGAAGTAGCAGCAGCTGGATGACCTAGACTTTGTGAGCCTCAGAGAAGTTTGGGTTTGTTCTTTAATGCAGCTGGAAGCCACTGGATCTAGTTAACTTTTTTTAAAATTTATTTTATTTTGGCCATGCTGGGTGTTTATTGCAGCACATGGGCTTTCTGTAGTTGCCCCCAGCATGTGGGATCTTGGTTCCCCGATCAGGGATCAGACCCGTGTCCCCTGCAGTGGAAGTGGATTATTAACCCCCGGACCACCAGGGAAGTCCTCCCTAGTTAACATTTTAAAGAGAGCACTCTGACCTCTGCGTGTGTTTTGTCGGAGGGCAGGTGTGACATGATGCGGCTGTGGAGCAGGCTGGCAGGGGGAGAGAAGCTGAGAAGGGTCTGGTGTTGGGCATCTGAGAGCAGAGGGGGCAAAGGAGAGTGAGGACTCAAGTATGACTCCTGGGTCCTGGCCTGAGCAACTGGGGAGACTGTGATTCCCTTCACTTGAGATGGTATAGCCTGGGGAAGGGTGAATACGTGATTGAACCTAAAGAAGACTAAGAGGTGAAAGAATTATGATTATTCTACACATGTCTGCAAGGTGATCTGAAGGGAATTTGACTTGTTCCACGTGATGCTTGGAGCCTGATCAGTGCCAGCAGATAAAGGGCTTTAGAGGCATTTCTCTTGCACTGTTGATGAAGCCCACTGTTGGTTAGAATGGTCTGAGCTTGAGTGTGTACCTGCAGGGAGGTGATGTCTCTCTGCTAAATTGTTGAAGCTAAGATGGGTATCATCTATGAGTAGAGTGACCATTGTAATTTATGGTCCATATTGGGATATTTTTCAGAATAAAATGGGTTGCTCTTAAGTATGCCAGAATAACAAGTATACGTCTGGACTTCCTTGGTTAAATGAGGACTGTTGTTCATCCTGTCTCGCATATTCATCCTAGGGATACTGTAGAGAGGATGTCTTTGGTTGGGTATGGGTTGAAAGCAGGTGTCCTCTGGGCGTCTTTCGAAGTCTAAGGTTCTGAATATCTTTGGTGTATTTTATTTCACAGAAAAAGTTGATGTTCAGCTTTTCTGGATTAAGCGAAGTACTCTTACAATACAGGGAGATCAATGAAGTAGGCGTGTAATAAAGGCAGTCTCTCCCGTGGAGCATCCTTCTCACACCCGTCCTGCCTCACGTGCTCCTCCTCCCCTCCTGTGGGACACATTTGCAGAGTGACACCCCCTGACTTTAGTTGGGTGCCTGTCCTTGGGCATGCAGTACAGCCTTGAATTCATCTGCTTATTTGTCTGTCTTCACCCCTAGATCGTGTGCTTGGCTTCTCCACCCCCCAGGCCTCTCACAGGGCCGCATAGGGCAGGCACTCATCACATGTTTACTGATTGTATAAATGAATGAACGAATAGCATTGTAAATGAGTTCTTCAGCTCTCTTGTACCAATGGTTGTACATTCTTGTTTTCTGAATGCTTATGCTAAATCCACACTGTAGTAAGCCTATTGATAAGTTCTCTTACTAGGCTGACTTTGCTGATTGAGAAGACCAAACTGAGAGAGGTTTAATAACTTGCTCACTGTCACATAGCTAGTAAGTAGTCAATAGTCAGGGTTGGAACCTACCAAACACTTGGCTCAAAGACCATCTCCCGTTGCTCAGAACTTAACCATGACTGTTATGTAAGCAGTTCAAAGATTTTGAGAAGTTCTGCGGTTTAAAAAAACTAGTTTAATTTGATTACCCGAGTGCTTTCCTGGCTAGATGGACTGCTTTGATTGTGGAACTTCCTTCCACCTGTCCCCTTGCTGCCCCCCTCCTTCCCCCCGCCCCCATAGCTGTTAGCTATTAACATCTTGTGGAAGACTCTGGAAACAGCTTTTGGAAAAGCCTGGGTAGTAGAACAGACTTATAAGTTGAATATCCGCGGCTATGGGTTCTTTCCCTGGCTCTGCCACTACCTGCCATATTTCAGGGCTTATTTTACCATCCTTAAAATGAGGGAATTTAAACAGTTGGCCTCCCTATCCTCTCACCTTTAAAACCCAGCGGCATTGTAAGCTTGCCTGTGTTAAGCATGCAGCCAGGCTGGGAGAGCTTCTTAGGTGCCTTTTCTGTATTCTGTCTTCTGTTTGACCTTTTTCTCAGAATCCTCAGAACTTGTAAGCCACGAAAACAAAGTACAGAACCCATCAAATATCATTCAGATTTTCTGTAATTTCCCTGTTTTAGACATTGAGAAAGGTTCATAGGTAAGCCAGTAGCAATTCAAGGAGCTTAAATGAAGCCTTTTTTTTTTTTTTTTTAATGAAGCCTTTTTGTAAAGAGTTGTAATAAAAGTTTCTTTGCCTAAAGGAATAAAAACTTACTTAAAAAAATAAAAAAATTTTTCTCTTGTTTTTAGAATTTTTTTTTTAAAGCCTCAGATCCCAGACCTAGAGAGCATTATGCTAAGTTAAATAAGTCAGAGAAGGACAAATACTGTATGTTATCACTTATATGTAGAATCTAAAAAATAAAACAAACATACATAAAACAATATATGTATATATATTTGATATATATAACAAAACAGAAACAAACTCACCGATGTAGACAACAATCTCGTGATTACCAGTGGGGAGAGAAAAGGGAGGAGAGGTGAGATAGGGGTAGGGAATTAGAAGATACAAACTACTGGAAAGCTAAATAGATAAGGAACAAGGATATGTTGTACAGCACAGTGAAAAATAGCCACTGTTCTATAATAATCTTAAGTGGCATATATATTATACACCTGAAATGAACACAATATTGTAAATCAACTATACTTCGATAAACAATTTTTAATAAAAAGCCCCAAATCTACTTTCGCCATATTTCTGCAGGTCTCAATGGAGAGTGAGTCAACTACCTTACTTTTAAAGGGTTCTTGGATGCTAACGATCTTTTATGTGTTTTTTATACATTGTCTATAACAAGTGACACTCTAGGATTTCTGCTCTTCTCTTGACATGTAATAAATGTTTAGAGCATACAAAGTGGTATTTCAGGAATGCAGTGAATTCTATAATGAGGAATTTCACTAAGAACTGGAGCAAAAATGTTGAACATTTTCAGATCTGCCTTAAGTTTCATAAATATTTGTACTTTATGAAAAAGCATGCATTTTTCTGCCTCACACATTCTATTAAGTAGTCAAGGTACCTGATTTGGGATTTAATTTGAAATAAGCTGTCAGACCTGACTACCTGTCTATTTTCATGATGAATTTGTTTTTACTCTTTATTCAAGCTTACTTCTCAATTTTCTACGTTTCTATTGTAGAAAATACGAATTGTATGGGGAGCTGAAGAAAGAGATTTTACTCATTGTGTGCTTCCTATTCCACTTGACTCCTTCAGTTGCATTTGATTCTCATCCAGTTTTATTTATACTTCATGAATTTGAACAGATCTGCAATTTCTTATTGTTCACTGGTGCCAATTGAAAAATTCTCCCAGGCTGTTTTTATAGGGGTAACTGTCATGTTTATACTGTGTTTCAAAAAACATCCATCTTTTTAATTTGCTTGTCTAAATGCATTTAATTTTTAAGAGAACAGTTGTAAAGTTGTGAACTTGACATTTTTACACTTGAATGTGCATATTAACACAGTGCTTTGTCTTTTTCCTGCGCCGACTTTATTCTGGGCTGTGTGTGTATAGGAAGCATAATTTACCCCTTCTGGCAAAAATAAAGGCACCATCGCTGTCTTCCCCCTTTTCTTTTCTTTTCTTTAAGCTGTTACTACAAGTCTGGCTATGTCCCTAGGGAGAGGTGGGAAAAGATGTCTTTGCCCTCTGAAGTCCATGTCTCAAGGGGACGTCAGTACTCACACGGATCCTATTTACATTGTAATTGGTTGCTGGCTGTCTGGTACAGCTGTTTCAACTTAAACCCAAGACAGTTGCTATGGAGATGGTTTGACTAGAAATAGGTCAAGTAAAGTCCTTTTCTCCCTGGATGTAAGGGAGTGCTGTAACTCAACTAGAAGTGTCTCACTTGAACAGAAAAACGTAGATGGGCAACCACATCCACTGCCCCCACCGTTTCTCTTTGTAGGATGAGGCTTATCACAGATGCCAGACCACTCATGTTGTTGCTGTGACTCTGGAAAGAACACATCTGAAAACTCTTTCTGTTAAAAGGAATCATAGATGCTACAATTTGCAGTGTAACCTTGTTTAACTGGCTTATGTATGACTCTCAAAAGTTGCCTGGAGAAGGCAATGGCACCCACTCCAGTACTCTTGCCTGGAAAATCCCATGCACAGAGGAGCCTGTGGGCTGCACTCCATGGGGTCGCACAGAGTTGGACACGACTGAGCAACTTCACTTTCACTTTTCACTTTCATGCATTGGAGAAGGAAATGGCAACTCCATTGTTCTTGCCTGGAGAATCCCAGGGACGGGGGAGCCTGGTGGGCTGCTGTCTATGGGGTCGTACAGAGTCGGACACGACTGAGGCAACTTAGCAGCAGCAGCAGCAGAAAAAGTTGCTTATTTAATAAGTTACTAAACATAGTAGAATAGCATTTATTTTCAAGACATGACCAGTTCAAGAACAAGTCTTTTAAAATATGGTTAACAATGATATTTGGAGGAAATTATCTGGTGACATCGGATGGGATTTGTTGTATGTTTGTCTAGAAAGGATGTCTTTCCCAGTACAACTGGGCTAAGATGAGTGATGTACTACCTATAAGCTAAGTCCTCTCTTGTGGGTGACTCTGATGCTTATCTTTCCTTCTTCATGTGTCTGGTACGAAAGTGGTTCCTGACTCTGTATCTGACTGTTGTGATGTAGAGTTATATCACATCGCCTTTCTCATAGGCGGGGGTGTCATATGTTCCTCTCATAGGTCCCCAAGCTTTGTCTAGTTTGGGGCTTCATGAATGTGGAGACAATTTTTTTTATTTGTTTTATCTCTTTTTAAAATTTATTTGTTTTTTAGTTGGAGGATAATTGTTTTACAATGTTGTGTTGTATTTTTTTTACATCATCATGAGTCAGCCATACATACATATGGCCCCTCCCTCTTGAAACTCTCTCCCACCTCCCACCCCATCCCACCTCACTAGGTTGTCAGAGCACCGGGTTTGAGCTCCCTGGGTCAGACAGCAAATTCCCACTGGCTATCTGTTTTTCATACGGTAATGTGTATGTTTCCATGCCACTCTCTCTACTCCTCCCACTCTCTCTTTCCCCCCACTGTGTCCACAGTCTGTTCTCTATGTCTGTGTCTCTATTGCTGCCCTGTAAATAGGTTGATAAGTACCATCCTTTTAGATTCCATATATGTGTGTTAATATATGATGTTTGTTTTTCCCTTTCTGACTTACTTCCCTCTGTATAATGGGCTCTAGGCTCATCCACCTCATTAGAAGTGACTCAAAATGTGTTTTCTGGCTGAGTCGTAATTTGATTCTCACAGTTGGGTGGGGAGTAGGATGCTATTGGCATCTAGCGGGGAGAGGTCTGGGATGCTGCAGGCGTCCTACAATGTACGGAACAGCCCCCTCCATCAAGGAATTATGTGGCCCAGTGAGTCAGTAGTGCTGAGATGGTTATTAAGAAATGTAAAAGATTTCAGGAAAGAATGACAGTAAGAGATCTGGAAAGCAGATATGGAAAATGAGAAAAGTGTGTGTATATGATGGGAAAGAAATGAGTAGGAACTATAGCACTGATGTGTATACCTGGACCCACCAATTTGAGTTTTACAGATATTTTTGGAAGAAGATAAAGTGAGTAGTTAACCATGTAAGATAAGTATTAATATGTACAATAAATAATTGAGAAACTCTCAATATACCAACTGTCTTAAGTCATACTCTCAGGATTCTGGGAGTTGAAGATTTCCTTTAGGAATGAGGTTCCTAAAAGGGGAACCTGGCAGACAGTAGGTGCACAATAAATATATGCGACCAGAGTGAGTTGAGGGGAAACAGAGAGAAAAAGGGAACGGACTCAGAGGCCACAGGGGCAGCTGCCCCAGGTCTACCCCACAAGCCAACTCTGTGGCATTCCCCCATTGAAGAAGGTTGGGAACCTTGGAGGACTTCTGCCATTAAGGCTTGTGTTTGGTTGTCTTTACTAATGCCGTGCATGTGTGTACCCTGGGATCCAGCCATTCCACTCCACAGCGTGCTCCAGCAGGACTGCTTCTGCATATTTCCTGAGTCATGAGCTACCAAGAATGTTCACAGAAGTAGCACCATTCACAGTAGCTCAAACTGGAAACTGCCCAAATACTCATCAGCAGTAGAAGAGATAAGTAAATCCATTAAAAAAGTTGCTAATGATGGAATATTTCAAAACACAATAGGGTATAAGAAAAATAGGCATTCTAGTTTCCACCACCCAGATTTAACAAAGGCTAACATTTTGTCATATTTCCCTTTTAAAAATTCTTTTTTTTTTTTTTTTTTCTCATTTGAGAAATAGAACCTTCTGGTGACCTTAGTGTTGGGAATGGGGTAGAATTGGGTGAGTGATCTCTGAAGATCTGGAAATGTTAAGAGTGAGATGTCCTGAGCTTTCTCTGCACGTCTTCCCTTGACATGGAATGAATTACCTGTCACTGGCACTTGAATGGGCTTCCCTGGTGGCAAATATCAAACAGTGTAGTCAGCGAGAACACCACCCCCCCACCCCCCGCCCTGATTAAAGATTCCACAGTGCTGCAGAAGAAAGAGGAGGAAGCCCTGCCTTTCACCTCTCCTGCTCTCTGAGAGAGAAAACACTCTGCAGTAATGTCCTCAGAGGACATAATGCCTCTTTCATTGAGATATAAAAGAATTTGGCTTTTCCCATCAAATTGTGATTGGAATACCGTGAATGTTTTGATTGTGCTGATGTGAGAAAAAGAACAAGAACGGAGTTTGGTGTTCTCGGTGATTGCTGTAATTGTTAGCTGGGAACACATCCCCCATCTCTTCCACCCAGCCGGGCTCATCAGGACGCAGAGGACTGAGAGCAGCATTGTCTTGGGGATACCTTGAGTCCGTTCCGGTTTACAGCAGAAGAATCATTTGCAAACTTCTGTTCTTTACTTAGTATTAGCATCATTGATGATGGTCATTTTTTTTGGTAACCCTCTCCTTGATTGTCATGAGGTCCATGGTTGACTGCTTCCCTTTACTGAGTGCTTGCTAAGTGCTCGGCTTAGTCCTAAGCCCTGGGTGTATGTTTGGTTTCCTCGTAATAATCTCTGAGATAGGCATTGTTACTGTTTTCATCTTAAAATTGAGAAAATAGATGTAGGGAGGTTCAGTAGGGAGGTTGCCAAGGGTTATTGCCCTCTGCATGGCAGAGTCATAATTCAAATCACATTTTTACTGACTCCAAAATCAAAGTTTTTAATCAATCTCTAAACAATCCCAGGTAATAATGCAGTGGTAAAGAATCTGCCTGCCCATGCAGGAGATGCAAGAGATGTGGGTTTGATCCCTGGGTTGGGAGGAGGAAATAGCAACCCTACTCCAGTATTCTTGCCTGGAAAATTCCATGGACAGAGGAGCCTGGCGGGCTACAGTCCAGACACTGCAAAGAGTCAGACACACAAAGAGAAAGCTCAAATGAATGAAAATGAACAAAGCAAGGCCCACTTGATGTTGGTGTATGGGTTGACAGAGCTGTAAAGCGGGCTAAGGTCCTGGGAACAGAACGTGAGCCGAGCACTTCCCAGTCCTTCTGGAGTCACCCTGCTCTGAGCCTGCGGTGGGAGCCTGGGAGGCTGCTCTCATTTCACAGAGGAGGACTTCGGGGCCAGACAAGCAGTGGGCTTGCCCAGAGCCACACAGCGCATGTTGGGCTGGATATTCACCAGGATCTTTTGTGCACACACTCCAGCTCTGTATTTGGTCTCCTACCACCTTGGTTGACCTTCAGCCTGGCACCAAGTTGTAAGATTAATGCTGTTTCCTCATCTTTTACATCAGAGTGGTACCAGCTGTCCCAGTTGTTAGAGATTATAGAGCATTAGCTAGTAGTGTGTCTTTTTAAGATTCTTGGAAAGATACACCATTTAGATACATATTTAATCACTGCGGTGCTTTATGATGCAAGGTAATACCTTTCTAAAAAAACTTTTTATGTTGTATTGGGGTACAGCTGATTAATGTTGTAGTAGTTTAAAGTGAACAGTGAAGGGACTCAACCTTAGATGTACATGTATGCATTCTCCCCCAAACCCCCCTGCCTTCTAACCTGCCACATAACACTGCCTTTTTGTTCGTTTGTTCTGAGTGCACGTGTGGCTTGCTGAATCTTAGTTCCCCAACTTGGGATTGAACCTGGAGCATAGTCCTCACTACTGGACCACCAGGGAATTCCCGAGATGATGCTCTTTTTTTGGTTAGATTTACTTACATATACATATTTTTGATATTCTGGAAGAATGGTAATTTCATAGAAGTTGAAGACCTTAAGTGAGATTTTTTTTTTTTTTTTATTCTGCATGGACTAAATCTGTTTTTTTAGAGCTAACCTCAGCTTATCCTGTGTTGCTCTGAGGTTGCAGCTGCTCCGTGGTGGTTACCTGTGAAAGGTGCTAACTGGAGACATCCAGAAGGGCCCGACTCTACTGTCCTACACAGGTGAGACTGGGGGGTCTTAGCCTAGATGATACTTTCATTTCAAAATCAGTTCCTATGATGTTGAAGAGAAACTCAATGTCCATTGTCTATAAAAGGGTATGACGAACTCTAATCCGTTGGAAGGGAAATAGGATGACTAGAAAGAATCAATGTACAGACACAAACACTGTGCCTACGTCATGGAACACTCTGTTAAAATTCTTTTCTTTTTTTTGATGTGGACCATTTTTAAAGTCTTTATTGCATTTGTTACAATATTGCTTCTGTTTTATGTTGTGGTCTTTCCGCCGCCAGGCATGTGGATCTTGGCTCCCTGACCAGGGATTGAACCCACATCTCCTGTGTTGGAAGAAGTCTTAACCACTGGACCACCAGGGAAGTCTCTGGAAGGCTCATAATAAGTGGCCTCTTGTCATCCTCATTTGGCCTTTTAGAGGGTCCCCTCCTGTCATTCTTTCCCCTTTTGACAGTCCTATTACAAATCTCATGACATGTAACCTTTACAGATTGTTCTTCCTCATGAGTAGGCCAGCATGAGGACGGAGATTGCCTCACAGAGAAGTTGGTATCTTGCCAAGTGGCCACTGTAACAGCTAGGCCTTGGGTATAGAACTCATGTTCTCCCTCGTCCTGGACTGACATACTTTGAAGCCACCATCTGACTGAAAAACCACAGAGCTGCAAGTCGGTCAGCAAGTCTCCAGGGTGGCAAAGAAATAATTATCTCAAGCAAAAATAGAGTAACACTTTAAGCCCTGGAGGCGGAGAAAGGTTTGGGTCAGGACTCAGGGTCTCAACAGCCCAAGAAAACTGTTCTCCTAACCCAGTTTTTCAGTTGCGATTCTCGAGTCTCCATTTTCGACATCGTTCCTGCTTACTGCCCTCAGTGTGAGGGAGCCGGAAGTACATGCAGTTCAGCTCTAGGGATACAGCTCCTTGATAAATGTCATTCTTTCAAACTCTTGAGTTGGTAGGCCTTGGGGTAGAAATAGACTCTGAGGTAGAAAGTTGTAGGATTCTCAGATACCCCAGGTAGATGACCTCTTGCTGCTGCTGCTGCTAAGTCACTTCAGTCGTGTCCGACTCTGTGTGACCCCATAGACGTCAGCCCACCAGGCTCCCCCGTCCCTGGGATTCTCCAGGCAAGAACACTGGAGTGGGGTGCCATTGCCTTCTCCCTGATGACCTCTTAGGTCCCAATATATAGCTTCTTTCTGAAATATCATAGTAGAAGAAAAAGCTGAGGACAGAAGGAAGACCCAGAGTGAAATGTATTTTATCCACTGAGTCCTTTTGAAAACAGTACATGTCTTAAAACATCAATGCTGAAAACAGTGACTGGCATGTAAAGGTACTCAATAGACGCTTTGGAAAGAATAAGTGAATGTCACGGTGTGATTACTATAGGGAATTCAAAGATGCTTAAGAGGGACTTCCCTGGTTGTCCAGTAGTTAAGAATCTGCCTGCCAATACAGGGGATGTGGATTTGATCCCTGATCCCAGAACTAGGATCCCACATGTCACAGGGCAACTAGGGTCTCATGCCACAACTACTGAAGCCCGTGCACCCTTGAGACCGTGTTTCACAACAAGAGAAGCCACCACAATGAAAAGCCCCTGCACCACCACAACTAGACAAAGCAACAAAGAGTCCTTGCACAGCAACAAAGACTCAGTGCAGCTAAAAAAAAAAAAAAGTTTAAGAATTGGGCCAGGAATGTAGAGTCCACTGGAGGAAGAGTGAGCAGGAACTAAAGTTATTGGTGCTGAATAAATATGTTTATCCCCTTATTCTCAAACTTCCCCCTAATCTTCCCTGCCCCGCTATACTGTTAGAAAAAATAGAGGCTTACTTGGAATATGCTGGAGTGAGGCAAATAGAGCAGACTCATCTACAGCAGAATGACACAAGAGTTTAAAGCCAAGTATCACAGATTGGATTCTTCGGAAACAGATGCTGAGATAGAGCTTGGTGTGCAGACTATTTATTAGGGTTCCACACCTGTGGGAGGGGTGGGGAGGAAGCAGGATTGGGCAGAGGGAGAAGCCCAGACTGCAGGGCAGGTCCAGGAAGTCCCAGCCAGTTCCTCCAGGGGTGGGGTATAAATGACCCATAGGATTGAGCCCTGGGTGAACCCACATGGCTGTGCCTTTATGCTCCTGCTGTGGTTGGTCGTTGGTGACTGTGAGGTGGCTCTTTGCACCTCTCCTGAAGGAGCTAAGCGCTGGAAGCTTCTGGTCATACCATGTCCAGCGGCTGCAAAATTGTTCTTTCCTCACAGAAGAAAGCATTGGTTGATGCACCTGGCTGGTGCAACTCCATACCCGCTGCACCAAGTTGAGATTCTCTGGGGTTTCAGGCCTGCCAGCAAACTGGAGTAACGGTTCGAGTCTGGTGCCAGGAGGGATCATAACCTATTTGGGAGCCTGGGATGTCAGAAACCCCTGGGTGGAGGCGGACATGCGGTGGGGCAGGGTGGGGGGCGTTGACCTGGGGACCAGGCCCACCTCCGCATCACGGATTGAGGTGAAGGCGGAGATGGGCGGTTGGCGGGAGCCGGTCCCTGTTTCCTGTTCCTGCTCCGCCCTCCTCACTCTGCGCTCTCTGTTCCCCAGGCCGGACCATCCGGTTCTCCACGTCTCCTGGAATGATGCCGTCGCCTACTGCACGTGGGCGGGAAAGCGTTTGCCCACGGAGGCCGAGTGGGAGTACAGCTGTCGAGGAGGCCTGCAAAATAGGTACTTGGAGGGTCTCCGCTTGCTTAATAGTCTGTGGATCTTTTTTCTAAATCCACAGGGATTTACTCTGGACAGTTGATTTAAAACCACAACCATCAGCGCAGCTCTTTCCTACTGGGCTTTCCTCACCTTGGTGAAGATCCTTAGGAAACACCCATGCGGAGGTGGGTGCCCGCCATGCAGCCACATCCCCGGGCCACGCGGTCCTCCTTTGAGCCCCTCTGGCAGGCTGCCTTCTCTTTTAGGGGTTTCTTATGTTAGGCGTCTCCTGAAACATCAGTATGTCTCTGCTTTCAGAGCCATTATACAGAAAACTCACGATTGGGTCTCAGCTTCTAGGAAAGGCTCCTTACAATAGTGAAGGCTTTATAAAAAAGTGCGGTGTGATGATGCCCCGTTATGCTTCCGTATATGACCAGAATGATGGCTGCTCTCCCAGCCTCCTGTAAGCCCCTCTTTTAGTGAGGTGATTTATATCAGGCCTTGTGAGTCCTCGGGAGAGACTGAGGTTGTTGTGAGCTTGACATGATCGGGTTGTGTGGAAGTTAAAAAAAAAAAATTCCTGATTAAAAGCTTTATGTATTAAAAAAATAAAATAACTCACTTGGAACAAGCGAGCAGTGCACTCTCTCCCTGTCACTGCCTTCCTCTTCTTGACTTGTGTCCAGAAACCTGTCTATGTTTGACAGGCTGATGCCTGTGTCTCTTCTGACAGACTTTTCCCCTGGGGCAACAAACTGCAGCCGAAAGGCCAACATTATGCCAACATCTGGCAGGGAGAGTTTCCTGTGACCAACACCGCGGAGGACGGCTTCCGAGGGACCGCGCCAGTGAGTAGCGAGGTTCAGAGGGCTGCAGCCCCAGCGCACGGAGAAACCGCTAGAAACCGCTAGAATTGAGGGAGCGTGTTGCTCACTCTCTGCTCTACGTCTTGTACCCTTCCTGCCTTCATCCACTACTGCACGTGGCAAATGCTAATACTGAGATGATCTTTTTCGTAACACGTTTTTCTTTATCTTTCTATAATGCTATAGAAACTTTGAAAAAAAATTAGAAGAGTTGCAAAGGAGAAAATTGAAAGAACGTGGAATCTTACCACCCAAGATAGAGAACCCCTATTAGCATTTTGGTGGAATTCCTCCCATTCATTTTCGGTATTAATGATACTAATAATTGCTAGGAGTTCATACTTGCAGTGTGCCAGGCATGATACTGAGGTATTTGCATGAATTATCTCAGTTAATGTTCCACTCTGTAAGGTAGGTACTGTTATCCCCATTTTTTCAGGTGAGCATTCTGAGGCACAGAGAGGTTAACTAACTTGCCCAGGGTTACACAACTGGAAAGCCACACATCTGGGATTTGGACCAGGTTGGTTTGTTTCTAAAGCCCATGCTCTTAACTACCATAGGTGCCAGTGTAAATGTTTCTCGTGTTTGTGTACCTATATATTTTTTACATATTGCTTTGGGATCATACCATTATATTTAAAATCCTACTCTTTTTTCCCTGTGTAATATCAGGAACATTTTGTCTGGCGTTAGCAGTTCTTCACAAATAGATGTCTTTTAGCAGCTGGATAGCTTGTCATTTGAATTAACGCTAATTTACTTGCCTCTTATTTTTGCTAAGTTACGTCTGATTTTTTGCTAAATAACAATTTAGCAAATAACGCACATCCTGTGCGTAAATTGGAGAAGGCAATGGCGACTCACTCCAGTACTCTTGCCTGGAAAATCCCATGTACAGAGGAGCCTGGTAGGCTACAGTCCATGGGGTCGCTTGGAATTGGAAACAAGTGAGCGACTTCACTTTCACTTTTCACTTTCATGCATTGGAGAAGGAAATAGCAACCCACTCCAGTGTTCTTGCCTGGAGAATCCCAGGGACAGGGGAGCCTGGTGGGCTCCCATCTATGGGGTCGCAGCACAGAGTTGGACACGACTGAAGCGACTTAGCAGCAGCAGCAACAGCAGTGCATAAATATAAAATTTTATCTCTGATGATTTAAAAAATTTTTTTATTGAGGCATAGTTGATTTATAATGTTGTGTTAGTTTCTGCTATACAGTGAAGTGAATCAGCTACACATATGCATTTATCTGCTCTGTTTTTAGATTCTTTTCCCATACAGATCAATTCTGTGTATTGAGTAGAGTTCCCTGTGCAATACAGTAGATCCTTAATAGTGTGGTGATTTTTTAAAAGGTAGATTCCTAGCAGTGAAATTAGTGAGTCAAAGATCAGAAAACTTTCTTGGTAACAGTTTCAGATACGTAATGAAACTGTTTTCTGGAACGCATGTAGCATGTTTCCCTCCATGAGTATTCCTTTCTCTCTGCTTTTTTTTGTCAGCAGAGCCATAGGCTAATGAAGCAATGATAAAAGCATTTTGTTTTTTCTTGACACATAGAGCAAAGATGTCTTGTGGTAGGGAAATAGCACCTTACTGGATTTGTTGTTACAGAGGATAATATTCTTTCAACAATCTTTCAAACAGTTGTCATTTTAAAAAATATTTGTGTTTTTAATATTTGTTCACACAAAAATAATTCTTCCAAAATTTGTTTATAAATGTAACACACATATGTTATTTGGAACATGACCAAATGATTCCGGAATTTCAACTGAAATAATAAACAAGTGAGAAAGACAGACAATTTTTGGAAGAGATGAGGGATGAGAAGACACTTGACTTTTCAGAACCTGAAACATACTTTGAGCCATATAGTTAAGGCATTATAGTTGTTTTTGCAGGGGTGCAGAAGCAATGTAAAAAAAAATTGCATGAGAATATGTTGCCTTTAAATAGGCATAGGAACACACATGTGTGTGCTTTTAAAATTTCACATGTATGAGTTAGGTATATGATAAAAGCACCAACACAAACCAGTGGGAATTGGATGTATTTTTCAACAGAGGCAAAATTTATTTGCTACTCTACAGCAAAGTGAAGTTGGTTCTTTTCAGATTTCCTTCTGGATAGCTTGTGCTCTCAGGGGCACATAGTTTTATTCAGTAAAATGAGTGATTAGAGACCTTGGGGTCTAAGAGATCTCAACCTTTTTCTCAAACTGTGCCTGGGTAAGAAGGCCAGTTATCTCATGGGCCACTGTTGGTCAGCAGAACCTGTGCTGTAGGATAAACACAACAGGGAGCCTGATGAAGATGCTTAGGAGACCCCAGGAGAGGTGACTCGTGATGCAGAAGCAGGACACTCAGCCTTGAAGCACATACAGCATAGGCTTCTGATCGACCCAGGCAAATTATATAAGCACCTGTCAGTTATAAAAGACCATGAGAATCTGTATTGAACAGTTATGAATGTTTTACGGCACTTAATGGCTACAGAATTTCACATCACTCTTTAGGCAGATGAACCTTCAAGGAAAAAGTCATTTATTCTCAAGTCAGTGCATCTTCTCAGAAAATAACAATTTCCATATGAAATAAGGATACTTTACAGATATTTAGAGTTGGAACATTTGACTGGGGATGTTCAGCAGATGTCTGCGTTGGAGGATATTCAGCAGAACTTACCTGAAGAAGTTGCCATGGAAGTTCCTAAGATAAAATTAGAACATTTGCCAGGAGCCGACATGAGAAATACTGCCTGAAGAGAAGGAAAACCAACACATTGTAGAGAGGTCACGTCCACCTTTGTTTGGAATGAGACTTGACGAAGATTTCTACCTTTAAAGCGGGACTATTTCTCTCAGGTTCTCTTAGCTTCCTTGTGGCCACAGGCCTTGGTCCCTGGAGAACAGGAATCGAACTTCCAATGATGGGATGGACTACAGTGAAATAGCTCCCTCACTTGCTGTTTTGTTTTATTAGTTTCACTCATTAGTTTTAAATTGAGTGAACTATTCTGACTGCAGTGAACCTAAAGAATCGATTTTCTGTTTGATTGGGCCTCCGTTGTAAGTTATCAGTATGTTTTGGCTTTCATACGTATCTGCTCATTCACCTTAAAATAAGCATGTTGGAAGTATTTCTTCTGAGCTTTCTGGAAGGAAGTTTTGGTTGGTGTGACTAACTGAACAAAGAGCAGTTAAAATTTTTATATTCTCGTGGTAATTTTGGGAGTGGTGACCTCCAGATTTTACCTCACTTAAACATCCAGTTGCTTACAGAAGGAAAACCCCTCCAACCTTTCAGTAAATGCTGTTATTAATGTTTTCTCATCTTAGGGTTTAACAGCACCACATAGGCTAACTTGCTTGCCCATAGGCTAACTAACTTGCTTGTGTTGTCATGTAAAGAGGACTTTAGGCTGGCTGACCTCCATTAATCTGCTCTCTAAGTCTGAGAAATGGTTCCTCCCTCCACTTCTCCACTTCGTTCATTCCATCTTTTAGTTGCTCTCATGCCCCTTGCTCCTTTCCATCTTTTCGCTGAAACAAATTATTTTCTTCTTTTTCTTCCAACTTTCTTTCTGTCTTATTCTTCTTCATTATCTCCAAATTCTTGAAAGAACAGTTTATGCCTCTGACCTCTTCTCCTTCACTGTCTCTCTGACCTTTAACCTCTGACCTTGATTCTCATAAGATGCTTCTACCTTTGTGGAGGAGGGTTCATCTTCAGCTCGAAATCTCTCCCTCTAGGGAGTTTCTGCATATTTTCTTCCATTCTCTTACCCTACTAATCCCACCCTGCCTTTCTAGATTGGATGTTTTTAATTTTTGGCATCATCATTCTTTCTCCCTCATTAAAACTCTTTCACGTCTATGTCATCAAACCCTTTCTGCCTTCTGTCGACATGCATGGAATTACTGAATGAAGCAGTGAATAGGTACTGCTGTTTCCATAATGAATGCTGAATTTGGAAGCAGAGTGGTAAAAATTTCCAGCTTTCCCCATCATCTGGATTAAGTTTTTTTCGGAGTAGCATCATAACTTTATTGAAGTGCCCTGGATTGCCCACATATCAGATGGTTCCATATTTATGTGTAGATCTAAAACCTTCTGAAGTCAAGTAGGAAATTAATTTTATTCCTTTTAGTTCTACTTCATTAATTGAGAAAAAACATGAACTTAACAAAAAGATTTTTTAAAAAGAACCTCAATGATATCTTAATATTTTTTTCACTTAAAAAATAAAAGTTTCCTTCATGTATGAGCATTTCCCATAAAATATGTTAGGAAAAAGTTTTGAGTCCCTAAAATAGCAAAACTTGTTCTGTATGCATTTATTATTCAGTCAAAGGTTTTTCTCTGGTCCTCCTCCCCACCTTCCTTTGTACACAAGCTCTACACTTTGGTACCATGTCTGTGACATAATTATGTGGCAGACTGTCTGATCTACCTTTGAAATGTGATGTAATTGCTGACTGAAGAGCCTGTGCAGCTTGCCTCATGCTTCCAGGTCCCAGGGATTGCAAACTTTCTTTGTTTTATAGATAGCACTTGATAATGAATTCATAGTTCCTCTATAATAAGAAGTCCCATCAGTGTTTTAACAATAATGACTCAGGCTTAAAGATAAACTGGTGAGTTGGAGGGGGCTGGTGGAGAGGACAGAATTGACTTGAGGTCTGTCTGTGCCTAAAGATGTTGTGGCCAGCAGAGCTCAGCTGTGATGACAAGACTGATACTGGGTATAATGCCATTTCTCTTATGCTTCGGAAAGTCCCCAGATAATTTACCTGCCACTTCTCAATGAGATACAGATACTAGTCTCTCTAATAAGAATTATTTCATTGACTTTCTTACCATGTAACATAAACTCTTCTGAGGTTTCTGAACTCTCTTTGAGAACTCAAAGCTGAAAAATATCTTCCTCTGTTTTTATATTGGTCAGATTGTATTTTCACTGTTGGAATGAAAATTCATATTCATACTTTGAAGTAAGAGGTCTTTGTGCATTTTTATACTGAAGAGGCTTTCTAGACAAAGTGAGTAGATTGACAACATTTCCCCCTTTTTTTAATTTTTAGGTTGACGCCTTTCCTCCCAATGGTTATGGCTTATACAATATAGTAGGGAACGCCTGGGAGTGGACTTCAGACTGGTGGACTGTTCACCATTCTGTTGAAGAAACGATTAACCCAGTGAGTATTAGTCTCAGAATATGTATTATGAAAAGGTTACACCCATCCTTTGGGCAGATTATGGTAGGAATTTCGTGTGTTTTGGCTATTTATGTACTATTGAAATTAATCTTGGAATTTCCCCAAGGAATATTAAGCACATCTTATTTTTTTTTTTCAACCTTAAGGCATTGTGAAGAAATGTTTGTGGACATTTATTATGCTGCTGGATCGTTACAGTGATAATGATTTGAGGAAATCTGCCTTTTAACTGTAGAAATTATATTCAGCCTCATAAATGTGATCAAAGTGATGAGATGTATAAATAACTAGCAAAATTCATTAATGTTTGTTAATAACTATTGAGATCTGGTAGGTGGTATTTATCGTGTTGCTAATTGCCTGAGTTTTCATTGGCTGAAATTTTGATTGAAGAACATTGTTTGGAGAAAATGAGAAGGATGTTTTCTGGGTGAATGTTGAATCAGGAAGTTGAGTCATTTGATGATTATTTCCTGAACTCCACAGTATGTCAGTTCATAAACCTTGGGAGTGTAGCAAAACTAAGTTAAATTTTACCTTCTCTGGCATGGGAGTACTATTAACTGCAGCTAGTGGGCTACTCTGCCTCTAAAGTCAAGCTCTCTCAGCATATATAATAATTTAGACACTATAAGAATTAGGTGTGCAGGTGGGAAGTACTTCCTTTAAGAAGAACATGTCTGAGTATTTCTTGTGCGAACAGATTGGGGGGGGGGATGCCATTTAAAAATCCTATCTCTAGCAAACTAGACAGTCATAAGTCAGATCCAGGAATATATATTTATACCCAAACTAGCTAGACTGGGAACTTAATCTGCTTAATTTTAAACCTTAACCTCTTGAAAACCTACAAAAGGTAATGATAAAGACAATTAATTCTTTGATCTCTTCTCAGTGAAAGGTTAAACAGCTCAGAGTAGTTGAAGAAATTGTCAGACTCTGTGCCTCGGGCCTTTTTTTTTTTTTCCTTCAGAATTTGGGCATAAATTTGTGTGATATGCTTGATTTTTCTTCACAGAATAACACATGAGTTGCTCATGAATAATCTATAGACAGAAATCTCCTTTCTTGGGGACAGATGAAAAAGCTGATTTCTTCAGAAATGGTCACTTCCTCCTTGTTTTCCTTGGCAGGGCTTGTGGAACTAGTGGTCAAAGGCAGCCCATCTCTCCAACATGAGAATAAGGTTGTGAAATTTTTGGTGGGTTTGAGGTTGGGAGATGCCATTCTCCACTGGCACAGTGTGACTTGGCGTTTGCTGTCAGAAGCAGAAATAGAATTTTTTTCTCCCCTTAGATGAAAGCATCTGCATGTTTGGAAAGGGTGCACCAGGCTTCAAAATTCTGGCAAGTTGTGAATGTATTTCTGTGACCATCTGTTGTCAAGCTGAGGGCTTATTAGCTTTCAGTTTTATAATTGCTTGTGTTGCTTCTAAGGATTTACAGAAAAATCCATATATTCTTGTTTTCAGAGTCCCAGGCTCTGATCTTGGATGTTGTCTTTGCTCTATAAATCGTTAGCCTTGTAGGTTTCTGTCACAAAGGCCTCATTTGCTTCCTGGTTTGACTGGGATTAGGTTCACCAGTTTGGAGGACTGAACCCCAATTCCCTTGCAAACTCAGACTCTATCATTCAGATCTTTACAACCAGCACTACTGTCATCTCTCGTCTGTGTTACTGCATCAGTCTCCCCGTTGGGCTCCCTGGCTTCATTCTTTCTGCTCTGTTGCAGCTGGAATGATCTTTATTGAGAATACGTTTAACGCTTTCACTCCTCTGTTTAAAGAATAAATAAAGTACGGACTCTTGAACATGACTTCTGAAGGCTAAAATAATTTAGCCGTTGCTGATCGCTCAATGACCACAGCTTTTTCTTCCTTTCAACATTTCATTTTGAAACATTACAAAAGTTCAGAAAATAGCATAACAGAGACCTATGTATCTATCATTATGATACATATTTAACATATATTGACAGCTTATTGTATTTACTGTATTTCTTTTAACCAAAGAAAAAGAACAAAAACTATTCTGTCACCACTTGATAATTGTCTGTATTTTTAATTTAAGCTGTTCTGGTCTGGGTATAGTGCTATCTCACTGTGGTTTCTTAGTCATTACATATATATACATATATTTTTATTTTATTGAAGTAGAATTGATTTACAGTATATTAATTTCTGCTGTACAGCCTAGTGATTCAGTTTATATATATATATACACACATACATTCTTTTTCATATATATGTATATATGCATACTTTATATATATTCATATACACACATTCCTTTTCATATGCTTTTCCATTATGGTTATCACAGGACAGTGCATACAGTTCCCCGTGCTATACTGTTGTTTATCCATTCTTTATATATGAGTTTATATTTAGTCATCATATATTAAAGTCTGTATCTGATAACTCTCATAGGGTGCCACCCTGTTGACCTGCTTCCATTGTGTGTCATTCTTGGGTTTTGGTTACATCTTATTTTCTCACATGCTCCAGTATTTTTGATTGAGTGCCAGACATTGTGTGAGATAAGTTGTAGAGATTATTTGAGATCTGGAGAGTGGACTCTTTCTCTGGAGCAGGCTTATCTTTGCTTCTGGAAACTTACATATCATCTTAGCTATTCTAGCCAGTAATTGAGGTGATTTGAAGCTCAGCTTCAGTCCCTGTGAGGGCTAGATGTGTACAGCTCTTCAGGGTGCCAGCCAGGAGGCTAGGAGGTTTCCACAACTCTTCTTCCTTGGAGGGCCCTGTGCAAGTTGCTCAGTTATGTCTGTATAGTCCATGGAATTCTCCAAGCCAGAATACTGGAGCGGGTATCCTTTCCCTTCTCCAGGGCATCTTCCCAATCTAGGGATCAAACCCAGGTCTCCCGCATTGCAGTCAGATTCTTTACCAGCTGAGCCACCATGGACGCCCTAAGCTCCAATTGTTTTCTTGGTCCATGAGTCTATACAAGGTTCTGTTCAGCTTCTCAGTATTATACTTGCTGCAGCTGGAATCAGCTGACCACTGGGGAAACAAGCCCACCTCTCTGGGCTTGTTTTCAGTCTGGGATTGAGCTCAGCAGTTCCTCACAGCTCTTGATAGTTCTCATCTGAGCGGGTTTAAACTCCTATTTCTCTTTGAGGTCTTAATTGATCTGCCTTTCTTCCCTAAGGGCTGTGTGTCTCCAGTGCCTAGCAAAGAACCTGGTCCTGTAATAAAGCCAGTTCCAGATACCTAGAATCAAAGAGAGTTTGGTCACTGTTCATACTGGAGGTGTTTCAAAAGCAAAAGCTAGGTAAAACATATATTTTCAGGGTAAGTTTTGAACCAAAGTGAACATTTCAACCCAGGAACGGACCCCTTCAGTGTCATGTGTATATTTTAGCTCCAAGACTAACTCATAATGGCAAATACTTTTCAAGCTTCTTTGGAGAAGTTGGGAACAGCCAGTGCTCTGTAGGCAGAGGCTATTCAGGGAATACCTTTTTCTTGTTCAGTGACTTCCAGGGAGCAAAGTTAATCATTAGTGTTTATTTTATTGGCTAGTAACACCTTGTATGCTCTGTACACAAAATCCTAGGAGAGGCAGAGGTATTTGGCCATATGGAGTGAGGGTCAGTTTGGTCTTGCCTGGTCGAAGGTTCTGGGGGGTGTGCATGCATGCTTGTGTGTAATTTTCGAAACTGCTTAGGATGTCTTTCTACACAGGTGCAATCCAGAGTGTGGCCGCTGATGCTACTGTTTTTTATAACCCAATTAAGAAGTAATTTGTGTGTGTGTGTGTGTATGTGTGTGTGTGTGTGTGTTTTCCTTTGCAGTTACCTTACCTAGAAACCCATATTGATCTCTGGAAGTGTGTGGTGGGGCTTGTATCCTTAGTCGCTCAGTCATATCTGACTGTTTGTGACCCCATGGACTGTAGCCCTCCAGACGCCTCTGTCCATGGGATTTCCCAGGCAAGAACAGTGGAATGGGTTGCCATTTTCTCCTCCAGGGGATCTTCCTGACCCAGAGGTCGAACTCACACATCTCGCATTGGCAAGCAGATTCTTTCCCACTGAGCCACATGGGAATCCCCCAGAAATGTGTGGTACTTTCAGTCAAAGACTATATAGAACTTATCTAGCATCCTAACTTCCCACACCTACATCCTTACTTTACTACCCTAGTACCATACCCAGGGTACCATGGTACCCTGGTTCACGGGTGATATAAAAGGATGGAGTAATATGTAATATCTTTGCCACTCTCACTTAAGGTACACAGTTTTATTGGGTCAGCTTTTTTTTTTTTTTGTCCTAAGGGAAAGAAATATAGCCTTAGAATTAGTCAAAGTAACGTGGATTTTAGCTCTGCCACTTGATATTAAAGGAATCTCTCAAAAAAATTAAAAAAAAAATAAAGGAATCTCTCTAAGTTTAGGACATACCTCAAGTTTCCTTATATACAAATTGGGAATAATTATACCTATCTCTGGAGAAGGCAATGGCACCCCACTCCAGTACTCTTGCCTGGAAAATCCCATGGGCGGAGGAGCCTGGTGGGCTGCAGTCCATGGGGTCGCTAAGAGTCGGACACGACAGAGTGACTTCACTTTCACTTTTCCCTTTCATGCATTGGAGAAGGAAATGGCAACCCACTCCAATGTTCTTGCCTGGAGAATCCCGGGGACCAGGGAGCCTGGTGGGCTGCCGTCTATGGGGTCATACAGAGTCAGACACGACTGAAGTGACTTAGCAGCAGCAGCATACCTATCTCATGAATTTGTTGGCAAGTTAGATCTGATAATGTTGCATGTGAAAATATAACGTTAGACCCCAGAAGTACTATTGTGCTAGTGATTTACTTTTTTTTTCCTTAATTATTTTTTGCTACGTAATTGGAAGATTATATGCTTCTTTTTGGGTTTCCTAGGTAGCTCAGTGGTAAAGAATCTAGCTGCCAGTGCAAAGGACGTGGGTTCGATCTCTGGTTTGGGCCCATCCCCTAGAGAAGTAAATGGCAACCCACTCTAGTATTCTTGTCTGGAAGGTCCCATCAACAGAGGAGCCTGGTTGGCTAAAGTCCATGGGGTTGCAAGAGAGTTGAACACAACCGAACAACTGCGCAGACATAAATACATGCTTCTGTTCAGCAGAATTAATAAGAAATGTTGGCCTTTGGAAGCAGAGGAGGAGAAAATGATGTTTATAAATAATGAATGCCTAATATTCTTCATATCCTTACCTTTTGTTAACTTATCATGTAGTCATCCTTACAATGAAAATCTCGCTTTGTGGCTCATTAGAGTCCAATGGGAATAATGTTTCCCAAAAAGTATTCCTCCTCTGAATGAATCCCTGATGCTAGTCAGATGCTATTAGCCAGAGATTCTGTTTGTTCTGTTTTTGTCAATGTGGAGTTTGACTCTTCAGTTCGATCATACAGCTCTAGACATTTTGGGAAATGTGTTCTGCTTTGCAAGGCTGCGGGGTTGTGGTGTGGAGTTGACCAGAGGAAACATAAGTCCTCCTTTTGTGCTGGCTGTGGTTTGGAGCTTGCACTCCGCTTGTTTTGAAGAACACACCTCTGACCCTTGCCTGTCGCACAGGGCACGTGCCAAGCTCTGACCTGAGGTCAAAGTGGACCACATGTTGGCAGGTGCCTCATGGTCAGTCCTGTTTTTGCCATTGGGTGGTTGGACTTGGGACTTGGACTGCGTTTGTCCATCCTTTAAATTCTGCCTTTATTTGTTCCTTGTCCCAGTAATGCCTCTGGCCACACACCACTATATGAATCAATGAATTTTGTGCATCAGAAATGTTAGACTCCTGCTTAGGCTGTTTCCCAGACCTCCTCTGCCTTTGGCATGAGACTGGCCTTGTCTCAGCCTGGCAAGAGACAGTAAATGTCACATCTTCCTGAGGTGAGACTTTCACCCATGGACTGCCCCCTTGGCAGCCCAGTCAACGCAGCTCGCATTCCTGGAATACTACTATTAGGTAGTAGTGCCCGGAGAAGTTGATTAAGGATCTTATCTCACATAAGACCCTTTATTCACATATTTTCAATGAGGACAGTTTAGAATAAATCAGTTTGATGGAAAAGTAACCTGGTCTCCAAAATGAAAAAGACATGAAAATATTAAGGAAGTTGACTTAAACTGTGGTTGTAAATTATACTTAATAAGTCCCAAAGGGAAAGCAGGGTGGTCAAAAAAATCAGTCCCTTGAGACCATGTTTATGAAAAGAATTTCATCTTCTCCCTAGGGGAAGATGGAAATTGTTCCAGAGGAACAGCTGATGTTGATCTATAGCCACTTTTCTTTGTGGTTGTGGAGCAAGGTTGGTCATTCACCAACCACAAAATACTGTTGACAAATAGAGGAAATAAGCTCGAGTATATATGGCTCAGATATTTAGATCCTGTAAATGCATTTTCAAACACAGTATCCAGTCACATGCTTCTTGCTTGAAAAGAGTGAATGCTAATTTCAGTTGCTGTTTGGAAGGTGGTAAAAATGCTGTTTGTTCATAATATTACCTTCAGAGTCTCATGTTACAGCTCTTGACTCTTCCTGAGCAGATAGTGCAGGACACCCAGATGTATCGTGGCCCCCTCTCTTAGTTTGGAGGACCAGTGGATCTTGGTGGGAAATGAAAAACTCCAGCCTCTACCACTGTAGGACCCCTGTTTTGATCCTGGGGACACCTGTGGTTCTGCAGCCTTGAGCTTCAAACTTCCTGGGCCAGAGAACTCTCTAATACCTGGGGCATCTAGTTGTGTCATCAGAGGTGCCCACTGTTTGATGTTCTCCCATGGCCAACCGCATATTTTCACCACCAGATCTTCACTTCACTGGTCCTCATTGTACAGTTGGTGAGGACACAGAACATGGCTTCTGTCTTGTGCATGCAAGTTTTTCAGACCCCTGAAAACAGTCACAGCCTATGCCCCTCATCTTTCTCTTTCTAGATGAGCATCCCCATTCTTTCAATTGCACCTGGAATAACTTGGATTCTAATCCAGGGCAACTGGGGTTACAGTCCTTTGTATAATATAAGTGGGAAAAAAGTCCCCTTTTCTAAATGAGCATCTGGAAATGTACACAGCATTCTCTCTGTATGTTCCCTGATAGATGCAAATAATAGTGCCACAGTCCTTTCCCCTCCTTCTCTGTCATTGGGTCTCAGACTGCGGTAGCTGTTAAAGGCTGTGCCAGTGGAATCCAATCGAGGGCTTTTGAATTTCATTGCTGTCACTGTGGTTAGCGTTGTGTGACACTGGGCAAGTCACTTAACTACTCCGGGACTCAGGTTTGCTTCTTTCATCAGTGGGGACGTAGATTGCCGCTTCACAGAGTTGTTGTGAGGAATTGAGAGAGTGTCGGTAGCAACTTAGACCAACATTTGGCAAAGAGCAAGCATATGGTACATGGCAGCTTCGGTTTTCAACATTGCTGGTTCTATCCCCCTTCTGCTATGTGGCCTCTTACTATTATGTACAGTTGCAGCAGGGACAGGAAGAGCAGCATCTCCCCGTTGGCCCCTCATAAGCTTTCAGTAGCCAAAGAGTACTTCCTCTTTTTCTCCTGGCTTCCCTGGTAGCTCAGACAGTAAAGAATCCGCCTGCAATGTGGGAGACCCTGATTCGATTCCTGGGTTGGGAAGACCCCATGGAGAAGGGATAGGCTACCCACTCCAGTATTCTTGGGCTTTCCTGGTAGCTCAGGTGGTAAAGAATCTGCCTGCAATGGGGGAGACCTGGGTTCAATTCCTGGGGTGGGAAGATCCCCTGGAGGAGGTCATGGCAACCCACTCTAGTATGCTTGCCTGGAGAATCCATGGGACAGAGGAGCCTAGAGGGCTGCAGTCCATAGCGTCACAAAAGTCAGACACGACTGGGTGACTAAGCACACACACTTTGTCCCCCATGTTTATTGACTTTAGGCTGAGTCTCTTTAATTATTGTTATTATGCAGCTGTGTTTTATGCATTTATTTATGGGTAGTTTTTAAACTGTTTTGAATCTTAACAGCCCTATTTTGAAATGTAATGAAGAGCCTATCTCTTCTCTCCATCAAATTCCTTTTTTTTTTTTTTTAAATCAGTTTCAGCCTTGAGAGACAGCTTACAGACTTCATTGCGACTATCAGCCCTGTCATTTATGGTAGTGGTTTTCCCTTCCAACTTATTAGAATCAACCAGTTTGGCTGTTTTTTTTCCCCCTGTCATCTGAGAACTTACTGTGTTGTGGGGCAGTGTTGTCTCTCAGGGATGCAAAGATGCACGAGACAGCCTGGCTGTTAGGGAACGTCTAGTCTAGGGAGAGGTGGCGATCAGGTCAATCAAGATGCCCTGTGGTCAGCGTTGCTGCTGGGACTTCCCTGGTGGTCCAGTGGTTAAGAATCTCTCTTGCAGTGTATGAGACCCCAGTTTGATCTCAGGTCAAGGAAGCTCCCACATACCGCAGAGCTACTAACCCTGTGCGCCGCAATCACGGAGCCTGTGCTCAGAGCCTGCGTGTTGCAACTACTGGAGCCCGGGTGCCCGAGAGCCTGTGGTCCGCAGCCAGAGAGGCCGCTGCAGTGAGAAGTCCATGTATCGCAACTAGAGAGTAGCCGCCCCCCCCAACTTGCTGCAACTAGAGAAAAACCCTCACAGCAACAAAGACCCAGCACAGTCAAAGATAAATAAATAAACAAATCTTCAGAAAAAGAGCTGCTGCTGATGTGGTTGTGATGGGGCCTTGCTGAGCTCTCTTCTCTGCTGGTTGGAGCCGGGAAGGCTTTTCTGAGGAGGTGGCCTTGGGAAAGGTGGCAGCAGCTGTGGCCTTCCAAACACAGGAAGGCCAGGGTGTGGCCTCGTGAGGAATTCATGGTCAGCAGAGAAAGGATTTTCATTCTTTACCCTGCTGCTTTCAGATCCTTTGGAGAAGGGAATGGCAACCCACTCCGGTATTCTTGTCTGGGAAATCTCATGGACAGAGAAGCCTGGCAGGCTACAGTCCATGGGGTCACAAAGAGCCAGACATGACTTAGCAACTAACAACAACAGCTTCAGTTTCTTGAAGTAAAGCCCGAAAGCCATAGCTGCCCTCTGCTTGCCCTTCAGTCCCATAGCGTCTTGCCTCTTCATACTCACAGTAAAAGCAGTGAGAGGGGTGTGTTTCTTTCTTCTGATTTTGCCGCAGTGTATTTCTCCCATCCTTATGGGCACGACTGAACTGTTTAAAGAATTTCCGTTAGCTGACCAACTAGGGACTTAGGAGAGTGACTGGTGAATCGTCTTCCTTCGTTTGGCATGCTCAGTGAAAGGGCTTTATGAACGCTGTTTCACAATGTAGAGCATTTCTGGGAGGGGAGAGACATCTGCTCTAAGATGGGGTAACAGAAGGTCAGCATTGCCGGTTGGGGTTATAACAGAAAGATTACAGGCAGAGAGTTTGCTAATGGACTTATTTGCCGTCTTCTGTCAAGTTCTTCCGGCTGCGCTGAATGACAGAACCATGGCTTGGTGATGAGAGCAGAGGTCAGTAGCCTGGAATTTCACCTGAGATTTAGCTTGAAAATGTCCAGGGGCCTTGGGTAAGTCATCTTGCCCTTGTCTGGCTTCCTGCTTCATCTGTAAATGTCGCTAGGGATGTAGCAAGTCATTCTCAGGACACAGTCAGTCTGGACAATAGCCCTGAGGTCTGGTGCTGTCTTGGGAAGTAGGGTGAAGTAGAATGAAGAAGCTGTTGGAACGTGCTTAAGAGGACAGGTTTTGAAATGATTCACACTCCGTTGTTCCACATTCTAGTTCTGCCCCTGGATGGCATGGTGGCCTTAGGAGAAAGGGAGGACATCTTTTGATTTTGTTTCTTTGTCTATAAAGTGGGAGCAACAGGAAAATTTAAGGACGTAGGGTTGTTCTGAGGATTCACAAGAGATTGAAGCACGTGACCCTGTATCCGCCACACAGTAAAAGAGAGCTAATTATTTTCCAAGTACCTCTCAGTCAGAACATCCTTTTTGAAAATTCTTTCCCCTTCAGCACATCCTCTTACTTGTTAGGCCAAATTGTGTTCTTTTCTTCCATTTTATTTGTTAATAAGCATTTACTGAGCACTTGCTCTGTGCTAGGGGCAGATACAAACATCACACCATCCTTGTCTACAAAGAGTTTGATTTTCAGAATCCCTAATTATGTTTCCTTCCATGGTGTGTGCATGCTCAGTCACTTCAGTTGTGTCCGACTCTTTGTAGCCCCATGGACTGTAGCCCGCCAGGCTCCTCTTTCCATGGGATTCTCCAGGCAAGAATACTGAAGTGGGTTGCCATGCCCTTCTCCAGGGGATCTTTCCAACCCAGGGGATCAAACCCTCGTCTCCTGCATTGCTGGCAGGCTCTTTACTGCTGAGCCACCAGGGAAGCTCTCCTCCCATGGTACTCGGAAGCTTTTGCCCCACTGATACTTAGGAAGTCAGCACCAAAACCCAGGTTTTTTTGGCTTCCCTTCAAATTTGTTTATTCCTTCCCTGCACCTCTGTTTGACTGGAAGGGAACCGAGGGAAGGGAGGGTGGAGAGCTGACAGGGTCCCTGTCACTTGATTCCCTGATTTATTTGGGTCTACAGCTGACAGGCCAGGTCAGCATTTCTGGTCAGAGGGGTTAATCACCAGATTTTAGGTGTTAGGAGGCCTCCATTACGGGTCAGTTGCCTAAGGTTTTTCTTCTCTGTTTCTGGTGTGGTTTGAAGTGTGAATCGATAGCCGAAAGCTTAGATTCTGTATCCAGAGCCAGATCCTCTCCATTGGGCTTGGCATCCCGTCTTCCACCTCTGTGACCCTCCTTTCCCATCTTCTTCCTACTCTAGCCTCCCTGGACAGATTGTTTTTTTTTATGTGAATCCCCCAGCACTCCCCCAGTATCGCAGCCCCTAATTTATGCTTAACATTTTCAGCTAAGGCCCCTGTCTCATCATGCTTGACAGTCAGCAAAGGTTAATGTATGTGTATTCTCCGGTACACAGAATAATTCTCTTCTTTACAATCTCTCATATACAGTAGCCTATAGTCATAAACACTTTGACCACAGCACTCCTAAACCAGAGGTGGAATTGTTACACATTGGGAAGAAAATGTGTGTTCCCTGTCAATCTGGACCCGGTCCCCCAAGCCCTTCCCTACACTGGCTTTCTAGACAATGAACCGTGTTTGGGTTACAGAAGAATAGGTGTGCCTCAGACCCTTGTCCATAGCCTGACTTGTTCCCAAGGCCGCCAAGTGCTTGTGTGAGGAGCCACATCAAAGTCCTTATTCTGTACATTTATATTTGTTTTTTCTTCTCCTCAAAGAGCTCAGAGTGCTCTGTCTCCCTCCCTCTTTCTCAGAGACTCTTCTGTATTTCTCATACCCGCAGAATATTCCTGATTGTGCAAAAGGAGGCTGGTGGTCTTAGTGTCATTTCTTATAATAACTCATAAAGTGGAGAGAGGTTCTGACTTTGCCCCAGATTTTGAATTTGATTTGCAGAGTCCAGATGAAATCCCAGGTCTTCCGATCTTAAAGCTCATACAGTCTTGGCCGGTGTCCAGATGTTATTTGAGCTGTAGAACTTGAAAGGCTGCTTACTTCCTTGTAGTATTTTACCACAGACTGTACACATTAAGTCAGGAATTTCAGGAAGTGTGGTAACTCTGAAAGATAATTTAAAGAGATATGAATTGCTGAGTCATGCAGAGGCTTCTTCCAAAAACAAGTGAGAGGCAGCATGGTTTTTTATATGCCTATGGTTTTTTATATCTTGAGACTTTAAATCAGTTTCCTGCCCTTTTTACCTTCTTAATCTCTTATTTCCTTCCACTAAATTGTTCTTAAAAATTATTGATTTGGCAAGTCAGTTTTTGCACTGAACATTTAGCCTGTTAATGAATTGTGAAGTAATTTGATGTCATTTTCCCTTTCTATAGTTTCACCTTTCGTGTCTTTCCCTATGCCGTAGTGTGACTCATTTGTTCTTTCCCTAAGGATCTGGAAATTAAACCATGTTATTGAGAAGAGAAGAAATAGAACAGTCTGATTATCTTTTACATCAGGTTATTCTGGGGAGGATATTCATGTAGATATATGAATATATTTATAATATAGGTATATTCCTATCCATATGTATGATTTTTATATAAATATATGCTTTTATTCATTCAGCAAAGTTTACTGGGAAAAGGAAATGGCAACCCACTCTAGTATTCTTGCCTGGAGAATCCCATGGATAGAGGAGCCTGGTGGGCTACAGTCTACAGGGTCGCAAAGAGTTAGACATGACTGAGTGACTACACTTACTTACTGAATGCTAGACTTATGAGCTGGGTTCTGGAAATCCCACAGACATGATCCCTTTGCCCTCTTGGAGCCTGCAGATGTGAAGGAGTCAAGCAAATGCGCGTAATTGCATATATGTGGTCATGTCTTTAATTATATGTGAGGAGGAAGTTTAACATGATGGTTAAACTCAGGCAGTTTGGGAGTTGGACCTGGTTGCCTATCTTAGCCACCTACCAGCTGATCAAGCTGGAGCAAGTCACTTAAATCCTCACGCAGCTTCCCCATCTGTAAGTGAGAAATAACAGTACCCCTTGTGGAGAGACTAAGAGATTTCAGTGAGGTACCACAAAGAAATTGTTTAGTGTAGTGAATGGTATGTAGTAAACACTTGATAAATCTTAATCATGACTAGTTTTTAATATGCAATGAAAATTTCAGTGAGCTGTGAAATGACAGCTCACTCTGAAATCTAATTCATGAAAGCTAGTTATTCTGGACCTTTTTAGGGATGTGGAAACAAGATAGGACATCTGGTAGCAGGCAACTATACACTTCTTTCTGTGGACAGTCTCTGCTTTATACACACTAAAAAAAGTAAACCCTGTTTCTAATGAAGTGACAGAATTGGACACTTAGCACTTGTCTACTTTCACAGTATACGAAGTAAAATCATGGAAGTAATCAAGTATTCTTTGCAGAAAATGTTTAACTAAAAATATGAGTTGGTATAAACTAATTGCTTATACTCTCTCATAACTTGCTAATGAGTTGTCACTGAAGAACACAGAACATTGTGAGTATAAGAGAATGTGATATATGAAATCCTTACGAAGACCGTAAACTGGTTTTGTCATTTCTCAAGTGCTTTAGAGCCTTATCTGTTTGCAGGCAGGACGGAACAGTTTCACAGCATCATTCGGAGAGAAGCAAGTGACTGAATGTGGAGTAGACCTTTCAGCAGATGTAGTCTGTACCCTGTGATCTTGGGTGCACTTTCACTGTCCCAGAAGCCACCTTTCTTTAGGATGGTGCTACTGTGTACCATAAGGGCTTCCCAAGTAACTCAGTGGTAAAGAATCTACCTGCTAGTGTAGGAGACGTGGGTTAAATCCCTGAGTCAAGAAGATCCCCTGGAGGAGGAAATGGCAACCCGCCCCAGTATTCATGCCTGGGAAATCCCATGGACGGAGGAGCCTGGCGGGCTACAGTCTATAAGATCACAAAGGGTCGGACACAACTTAGCGACTTAACAACAGCAGCTATATACTGTGCCTTGTTTAGGATGAAACAAACTGATTTCTCTGTTCTTCAGAACCAGCCCCTCCAGGACTGGATAGACTGTGAATGCTCTTTTGTGTAGTATGTTAGCATATTAAGCTTTCTGGAAGTAAAGAACTACTTGCATTATTGGATGACAAATTCTGTTTAGCAATGTACACTCTCAGCAGATGATGAGAAAGTTAGTTCTTGGTTGTGGAAATCCAGTGTGTTACTTGTTTTCTCTTAATAGTTGCTTCCTCTGTGTTTAGGTTGACAGGTTTTTAGCATTTAGTTGTTTTAGGGCCTTGTGTTGAAAAACTACCATGGATTTTCACAATTATTATGATGCATATCTCAAATAAAACATATGTATCTACCATTGTATAAGTCATAGAGTTAACCATTTTCTTGGGACTTTGCTGCTTTTTCTCTTCTCTTTCCTTCCTCTAGAAAAGTTGGATAGAGTAACTGTAGAAGCTGAAGTCCTTGGCCACCCCTTACCCACAAGGATGATGACTATTAAAAAAAATGGTGCAACTTCTTAGAAAAATAACATAGTGGTTCTTCAGAATGTTAAAAATAGAACTCTGTAATCCTACAATGCTACTTCTGGGTATATGCCACACAGAATTTTTCAACAATTATTTCATTTTAGTTTTTAAAATTGAAATATAGTTGATTTACAATATTGTTAGTTTCACGTGTACAGCAAACTGGTTCAGTTACATAATATATATTCTTTTTCAGATTCTTTCCCCTTACATAATAGGTTATTATGAAATATTGCATATAGTTCTCTGTGCTATACAGTGGGTCCCTGTTGATTTTCTGTTTTACATATAGTAGTGTGTCTGTGTTAATTGCAAACTCCTCATTTATTCCTCCTCCTGCTTTCCACTTTGGTAACCATAAATTTATTTTCTATGTCTGTGAGTCTGTTTTGTATATAAGTTCATTTGTATCTTTTTTTTTTTTTAAGATTCCACACGGAAGTGATATCATTTGTCTTCTTCTGTTTGACTTACTTCACTTAGTATGATAATGTCTAGGTCTATTCATTTTGCTGCAAATGGCATTATTTAACTCTTTCTTATGCTGAGTAATATGTGTGTATGTATCACATCTTCTTTATCCATTCATCTGTTGATGGACTTTTAGGTTCATTCCATATGACTGTTGGAGATAGTGCTGTTATTAACACTAGGGTATAATTTTTTTGTTTTTGTTTTTTTTCTTTTTTAAAAAGTCTTCTGTAAATCCTGAAATCTTTAACTTGGCTTTATTTATTTGTCATGCAGTTTGTGGGATCTTAGCTCCCCACCAGGAATTGAATCCAGGCCCACAACAGTGAAAGCACAGAGTCCTAACCACTAGACCACTAGGGAATTCCCCGAGTGTATTTTTTCAAATTATAGTTTTCTTCAGATACATACCAGCGAGTATGTGTTGGATCATTGGGATTGGTGGATCATATGATGGCTCTATTTTTAGTTTTTTAAGGAACCTCTACACTGTTCTCTGTAGTGGCTGCACCAATTTACATTTCCACCAACAGTGTAGGAGGGTACATTTTCCTCCACACCCTCTCCAGCATTTATTATTTGCGAACCTTTTGATGATGGCCATTCTGGATTGGTGTGAGGCCATTCTACTGCATCATAGCTTTGGTTTGCATTTCTCTGATAATTAACGATGTTGAACATCTTTTCATGTGTTTGACCATATGTATATATATCTCCTTTGGAGAAGTATCTATTTAGATCTTCTACCCACTTTTTGGTTGGGTTCTTTTTTTCTTTAAATATATTGAGCTGTATGAACTATTTGTGTATTTTGGCAATTAATCCCTTGTCAGTAGCATCATTTGCATTCTTTTGCATGTAGCTGTCTACCGCTTATTGAAGAGATTGTCTTTTGTTCAGTGTATCCTTGCCTTTGTCATAGATCAATTGCCTATGTAAGTATGGTTGTATTTCTGGGTTCTCGGTATTGTCCCATTGAACTGTGTCTGTTTTTGTGCCAGTACCATACTGTTCTGAGTACTGTAGCCTTGAAGTATCATCTAAAGTCAGGGAGCATGATTCCTCCAGCTCCCTTCTTTCTTTTCTAGATTGTTTTGGCTGTTCAGAGTCTTTTGTGTTTCTGTACGGTTTAAAAAAAAATTTACTTTAGTTCTGTGAAAAATGCCACAACACTTCGGACACCAGATGTGTAACTTTTTCCATGCCAGCTCCCTGGACACCATCTGGATAGCTTTTGTTCAGTTCAGTCTGATGCTGACCACATGGAGTGAGCTTAGACTCCAAGGTTTAAGGGCTCAATCCTGCAAGTCTGCCCCACATCAGATGCCAGTCCAAGTATTGGGTGCTCTGGGTGCCTGCACTTCTATCTGAGGTGGCTCCTAGGTCAGGATTCCCACAGTGCCCCCCTTTCAGATTTGATAATGTGCTAGAACAGTCCACAGATCCCTTTACTTACTATCACGGGTTTATAATAAAGGATACCAATGAACAGCCAGATGCAGAGATACACGGGAGAGGATCTGTGGGATCCAGGAGAGTCCTACGCACAGGAGCTTCTGTCCCTGTGACTGTGGGTTGTACCACCCTCCGAGCACATAAATGTGTTCACCAACTCAGGCTCTTCAGATCCCATTGTTTGGTTGTTTTATGGAGGTCTCGTTACATAGGTATAATAGATTCAACCCTTGGCCATTGGTGGTTAGGTTCAATCACCAGAACCCCTCCCCTCCCCGGAGATCTGTGACAGAAAGTGAAAGTTGCTCAGTTGTGTCTGACTCTTTGTGACCCCATGGACTAAACAGTCCTTGGAATTCTCCAGGCCAGAATATGGGAGTGGGTAGCCTTTCCCTTCTCCAGGGGATCTTCCTGACTCAGGGATGAACCCAGGTCTCCCCCATTACAGGCGGATTCTTTACCAGCTGAGCCACAAGGGAAGCCCCCAGAGATCAAGGGGTGGAGCTAAATGTTCTAACTTGCTAATTGCACCTGGATCTCTCTGCCTGACCAGGGCCCATCCAGAATTTACCTAGGCCCGCCCCCCCAGCTACCAGTCATCTTACTAGCACACAGAAGATACGAGTCACTCTGGAGAATCAGTACAAAGACCAAATACGTAATTTCCCATTGTACCACAGGGTTCTCTACTATCTTACTCTTTATTCAAACCTATCCCCCTTTTTTTGTTGAATCTCTACTTTTTAACCAAGAGCAATTATATAGAAACTTAAGTGCAAGGCATACATCCACTGGTTCAAATAATATTGACATCTATAGTCTCAGCCGCTGTTTAAGGCTTAAATGATAAAGCAGGGAATAGAGCAAAGTCTGTGGTGTCAAGGTGTCCTATTAGGAGAAGGAAAGCAATTTGTAATTTGTCACCAGTAGTAAGTGTTAGTGTATTTCATTTTTTCTTGCAGTGGGTCTGACACCACGTGTGTGTGTTTTTATCTGATATCAAATATTTAATTTTTCTGTAACATGAAAAAATTAATCTCTGGGTGTCCAGAGATTCAGTCCAGTTCTGATGCTTACTCCTGGAGTTATCACAGACACAATAGATTATGAACTCAATCCTACAAGTCTTCCAATACTTCATATGCCAGCTGAAAATGGGGTACCCAGGCTCCCCACACTTCTGCCTGGCAGAATGTGAATTTGGGGGTTCAGATGAGCCCTTCGCTCAGGCTTGGTAATTTACTAGAACAACTCACAGAACTTAGGAAAATACTTTACTTATGATTTCTGGGTTTAATTTAAAGTGTACAACTCAGAAGAGGCAACAAAAGAAAGATTCTCATCTTTCTCTTCCAAGGATCTCAGGAGCTCTGAGCCAGGAACTGGGGACAAAGACCAAATATTGGCATTTTGATACCACAGCAAGGAAGAAGGGGGACGTGTAGGGTAGGAGGAGAGAGAGTGGAGTGATGGAGAGAGAGTGGAGTGATGGAAGGTGGAGGAAGGGGTGTGATCTTTCAGGCTGTCTGGGGGCTTGTCATTTGACAGAGACAGTAAATGGAGTGTGAAGGCTGAGGGAAGATTCAGAAAGAACTGTAAGTGCAACGGACAATGATGTCATGAGGGACTCAAGAAAAGGGATAATGGGAAACAGACCAACATCATGTTGCCTTAGGAAGTAAGACCAGGGGACTTGCCTGCCGGTCCAGTGGCTCACACTGCAATCCCAGTGCAGGGGGCCTGCGTTTGATCCCTGGTCAGGGAACTAGATCTCACTTGCCACAGTTAAGTGTCCGCATGTCACAGCAAAAAGATCCTACATGCTCCAACTACCAAGAGTCTGCATGCTGCAACTAAGGTCCAGCGCAGCCAAATAGATAAATGACAAAGTATTAGAAAAAAAAAGAAGCAAATCGACACGCTATTGTGTGTGTACATAAAGACACTTTCTATGCACCTGACATTGTGACTTACTGAGATTTCATGGCACCTGTCATTTGTTCTGTAATGAAAGGAAGATGTTGGATTTCCTTGTTATCCCTTTATTTCTGAGGCATGCTTTCCCCTTGGAGGTATTTGAAAACCTTTCCAGTAATACACAAGGGAAGATGAGACCTTACAAAGTAGGTCTATGAAATGGAACAGGTTTTTCCATGGTTTGAGGCTGAGATTGAGATCCCCAAACCCCAGGGAATCTGAGCCAGAAACTACTGAAGGTATCCTCGGTATGTGAATGTCTGTTTAGATGGCAAGTGTTGCTACTTTAAATGTGTATTTATTCTTAAGTGAAAAAAGCAGATGCCTTATGCCAAGAGAAGTGCATTTGGAGAAGCACATCTAACAAGGGGCGTTATTTCAGCTCTATCCTGAAGCTGATGAATGTCTTTATTTTAAAAAAAATATGAACTCTCAACTCAGTTTCCCTTGGGCCTAGCTGTTTTCTTGCAGTGAACTTGTGAAATATGGAAGGGCTTGGGCTGTTCAAACTGTAACAGTAGAATGATTTCTTTAAAAATATGATACCACATCAGCTCTTAAGGGGCACGTGGCTGAGTGGTGAGTGGGAGCCTGGAACCAGATGGCCTGGGCTTGACCCCTGGCTCCTCCCATTACTAGCTGTGTTACACAGGAGAGGCAACTTAACCTCTCTGTCCTTTGAGTCTTCATCTGTAAGATGGCCCTGATAATGGGGTGTCTAAACATCCCTAGCCTGTGCTCATGCCTGGCACAGTTGTTCATAGCTGCCCTATTCACTCCCTAAGGTATCCTTATTTGGACAATTAATTATATAGTTGCCCTCCCAATAATAGAACCTACATCAGAATATCATTTTAAAAATTCAAAACAGTAAAACAATACCTGATTCTAATATGTGCTCAGTAAATATTAGCTGCTCTTATTAGCTGTTACAGTTGGAATCAGTGTTTTAAATAACCAGTTTTATGTATTATCCCCCAAAGGAAGAACTGTTACTGTAGTCCTTGGGCTATGAAAGGGACATATTTTTTTGGAGGATGGAGGACCACGGACACTGTGAGCGAGTTAATACCATGTTGAGAATTCTCTTCTTTTTTAACTGGGCGTGGGCGAAACAAGTAGCATGGAGGAAATGACTGTTTTCATTCATTTCTCTAACAGGGTAATCACCATACAGCGCATGCTGGTTTTACAGAGAAAATACTGCGGGGGTTGTTAATTTGGACTGTGTGTTTAATGTGCTATTCTTTCCAATCTGATCTCTAGTTTCCTTTCTTTGACCTTTCTCCGGGTGTCACCCTCGTTTTCCTCTCCTCATGCAACATCTAAAGCTAATTGCAGTCCCTTATGTTGCTCCTTGTGCTGGGGGTTGAATAAAATTACACATAACTGAAACAGCTTTATTTGAAGTACTGGTTTCAGCCACCCACTCTTAAAACCCCTTGTCACATTTGACATCAGGTAACTGAAGTGAATTTTGAGTTGTTTTTTTTTTTTACATTGTTTTTCACAAATGTGCCTTGGTCAGAGGTGCAGCTAGTCTGGAAGAGTCAAGCTGGATAAGCACAGGGGTGGGATGGATCTCGGCTTCTAGTCTTGTCACTTGCTAGCTGTGTGATCTGGATCTGTCCATTTATTCCATCTCTCTCAGCTTCACTATTCTTCATCCCTGGAATGGGGATCATGATACTTTCTGCTTCCCAAGACTTTTCTGAGGATCAAATGAAGGGAGAGATATTATGGTAGTATGTTCTAAGCAAATGTAGGCAGATTTCCTTTTTGAAAAGTATTTGTGTATTTGACTGCATCAGGTCTTAGCTGAAGCCTGTGGGCCTTCATCGCATCCTGCAGGCTCTTTACTTGGTGCACACAGGCTCTCGAGTGGCTGCACGTGGGCTTAGTTGTCCTGCAGCTTGTGAGATCTTAGTTCCCCAACCAGGGATGGAAGCCACGGCCCCTGCATTGCAAGGCTAGTCTTACCTGCTGGCCCACTAGGGAAGTCCCAGAGTTCCTTTCTTGAAAAACAGTTGAGGTGAATGGAAAGAAATTCCTTTTAGGAGACACACAAGCAGACACTAGAAGAAAAAGGTTAAAAAAACTGCTCCTGTTGGTGTGTTTCTGAACTGCCTATTGCTACAGTACTGGGTGATTTAACAAGGGCGTTGCTTTACCATGCATGAAGTGCTTCAAATCAGCAGTAAGATCATTTTTCTTTAATCCTGAACTTGAGAATGCCAAAATTAAGCCTATGGAAACCTGGATAATAAGATAGCTCAAAGGCTTGATGAGAAGTCAGGTGTGCAGAGAACCCAGCTTTTAGCCAGCCAGGGCAAGGATGGCTTAGCTCTCAAGGGAAGATGCACGCTTCTCAGGATCGGAAGGTGGAGAAAGAAACCTGTCCTTTTAAACTGCAAACCCCCTATAAAAAACTTCTGAGGAAACGTTTGACTCCTAACATTTGGGGGCTCTGAAAGTTTTTTCTTCTTTTAGCTTATTCTGATGTGTGCTTTCTCTCATTTAACTTAAAAATTGTTCTTATTATAGAAAATTTCAAACATGCAGAAGTTGAGAGAGTGGTGTATTAAATCCCCATGTCCTTCATACCTAGACTTAATAATTATCAGCTCATGGCTAATTTAGTTTCATCTGTATTTTCTTGCACTCATCCCTGCTCTCCTTCTCCCCTGGATTATTTGAAGTCGATTCCATATCTCTTAGTTTATTTAAAATACCAGCATTTAAAAATTTGTTTATTTTTATTAAAATAGCTTTAATGTGGTATAATTTGCATAAATGTGATATAATTTGCATAGGGTACAATTTGACCAGTTTATATATATAAATAAGTATATGTGTGTGTGCTGTGCACAGTCATGTCCGACTCTTTGCAGTCCCGTGAACTATAGCCTGCCAGGCTCCTCTGTCCATGGAATTTTCCAGGCACGAATACTGGAGTGGGTTGCCATATCCTTCTCCAGGGGATCTTCTTGACCCAAGGATCAAACCTTTGTCTCTTATAGCTTCTGCACTGGCAGGTGGATTCTTTACTGCTGTGCCACCTGAGTATAACTGTATATACTGATCAAAAAATAAATATATGTACACACGTATTCATGAAACCACTATAGTATAGATAGTGAACATAAGCATCACCCCAAAATTTCCTTATGCCCTTGGTAATGGCTCTACTTTGCCCATTCTGCCTCTAATACTCCAGCAATTGCTGATCTGCTTTCTGTCATAGTAGATTAATTTGTATTTTTTATGTTTTAGAGTTCTAGATAAATGGAATGTACAATATGTACCTATTTTTTTTTGGTCTAGCTTCTTTCACAGTGGCATAGTTTTTATTTATTTAACAAATACCATTGTGCTTCTGGTTGGTACCATTTTGGAAGTTGCAAGACCTCTTAGGAGACAGTTGTAATAGTCCAGGTAGAACATGGAGCAGGTGGTTTGGAGCAGGATGGTTACTATGGAGATGATAGCTGCCATCCATTAGAGATCTGCTTTGGAGGTAGAGCTCATCAGACCAGCTGGATGTGGGGGTGAGAGAGAGGGAGGAATCAAGAATTACTCCTCAGGATTCTTGCTTGAGCAGATGGGTAGGATGTAGTGAAATGGAGGGAGACTCTGAGAAATAGGCCTGACTCTGTCCTAATTTCATCCTTTACTGGGTGTCCATTGGTTTTTCACAGTTATTATTATTATCATTGGTTGATCTGAGGCAGTATCAAATCTGCAGATGAAAACAGTACTTAGTGTTTAAGATATTCACCAAATTGCTAGGTCTTCTCACAAATATTATTAAATACAGGCCAGCTGCCATTGTGAAATTGAAGATAGTGAATTTCAGTTTTCTCCTCAGGTGTTTGTGATGTCATTTGTACCAGGAAAGGGGAACAGAGAGTAGTGCAAAGTCAAATAATACTTTCACTATATATGTGTATGTGTATATAAGTAACCCAAATGTTTAGTTTTCACCTAAAAAGCAATAAATGTGCAAACAGGAAATTGATCAATACCAGGGAAAAAGATTAAGTAGAAACTGAGTGAGCACAGATACTGGATTTAACAAAGACTTAAAAGCAGCTATTATATTTAAAGGACTAAGGGAAAATATATTCAAGAATTGGTAGAAAATACTACATGAATCAACAAATAGAGGCTAACAACAGACAAATAAAAAAGATAAAAGAAGAACCATGTGAAATTTCTAGAATTGAGAATATAATAACTGAAATGAAGAGTTAACATGATAGCAGATTAGAAATGGTAGGATGCCTGAATCAGTGGACTTGAAGGTAAAGTCCAAAGAAAATTTCTAAACCAAAGAACAGAGAGGGGAAAAAAAAAACTTGAGACTGATCAACAGAGGCCTGTGTGATGGTATCAAACATTTGAACATGATTTTAACACATGTATAATAGGGGTCCCAGGTGGAGAAGGGAACAAGAACGGGACAAAACATTTTTGCAAGATTATCTAAATACCAAACTTGATGAAAATTATCTACAGATCCAAGAACTTCAGTGAACTTCAACCAGGATAAACACAAATGAGAAATATACCTAGACATGTCATAGTCACAGTGCTGAAAGACAAAATATTGAAAACAGCAAGATAAAAGTACCTTATCACATACAGGCCAACAATAGTGTGATTAGTGACTATTTTCTCATCAGAAACCATGGAAATCAGAAAATGGTAGAGTGATATAGTCAAGAGCCTGGGAAAAAAGAAACAAACTAAGACTTCTATATCTAGCAAAACTATCCTGTAAAAAATGAACATGAAGGAAGTCTGACTTTGGTTCTAGGAAAATGGAGTAGACATAGATTTCCTCTTCTTCCTACTAAATATGATGAAAACTCTGGACCCTATCTAGAAAAGGAGCATAAAAAGTCCCTGAAAGGTGTAAAGACAGCAGAGTAACTGCAGACCTTGGGCCCTAGGAACGACATGGTGGTGAATTCCATAGGTTTTTCTTTTTGCCCCATGTATCCCAGACTTGGAGCTGAAGAAACCACCAACCTCCAGATGCCAAGGGGTGTAAACAAAGTCTCAAGAAAAGCCTACTCTCTCTAGCCAAAGGAGCAAGCAGGAAACAGTCTAAAAACACAGTAGACTTCTAGTCAGTCTAAGACTTACTAAACCACCCTACTCCATGTAGGCGCCATAGAAAAACAACTGTTCTCCTGTGCCGGCACAGGCCAAGAGGGACCTCATGCACCCTCATCAGGCTGGTTGAGGTGCCATAATCTACCTGCCAGTGTGGTGTCAGAGCAGGCCAGGTGGGGTGCCAGGCCTTTCATCATTGGCTGGCAGTAATGAAGCCGACCCTTGCCATGGTGCAAGTGGATGTTGTATGGGGAGCCAGAGCTCTCATCTCCTCCAGCGGTAAGTGAAGAGTGTCCCTCCTGAGGTGACAGTGGAGACCAAGTGGGGAACCCGGACTTCTGCTTCCACCTGGCGGTAACGAGATGGCTGTCTCCTTTCCGCTGTCAGCGTGGTGCCAAAGAAAGCAGACTGAAACAGAATGTTTAAGTAAGAGCCAGAGGGACCTCCTCAGTGGCGCAGTGGATAAGAATCCTGCCAGCGCAGGGGACATGTGTCTGATCTCTGGTCTGGGAGAAACTAAACTAAACTAAACTAAACAACTAAAGCTGTGTGCCAATAGCACTGAGCCCACACTCTAGAGCATGCAAGCCATGACTGCTGAAACCTGTGCGCCTAGAGCCCGGTGCTCCACAATGGGAGAAGCCACCACAATGAGTGGAAGCCCATACAAAGCAATGAAGACCCAGCACAGCCAAAAACAAATAAATACGTAATTTAAAACATTAAAATGAAACTCAGTAGTACAATTATTTTGAAAAAAAGAGCCAGAGTCATGTAACATATAAACATTATCCAGGTTTCAACTGAATAATAAATGGTCATACCAAGAACCAGGGGAGACACCAAACTAGATGAAAGAAAGACAGCCAATAGATACTAACATGTTTGAAACAAATGCAAAAAGAGAATAGAAACTTCAGAAAGGAAATAGAAAATATAAATGGGAACTAAAGGCAAATTCTAGAACTTAAAAACAGAATAACCAAAATAAAAGCTTTGTGAATGGGTTCAGCAGCAAAATGAAAGGGACAGAGGGGGAAAAAATCAGTAAACTGGAAAAAAACCAAATTATTCAATCTAAATATTGGAGAGAAAATACAAAATGAGTAAATGATGTCTCAGGGAACTTTGTGATTGTTGAAAAAAAAATCATCTAAAATGTCTTGGGAGTCCCAGAGGATAGGGGAAAGAGCATGGGTTGAAAGGTTACCCAAAGAAATAATGGCTGAAACCTTCACCAATTTGGGAGGAGGCTTAAATCTGTAGTCAAGAGGCTAAGTGAATATTAAATAGGATCACCCCAAAGAAATCCATACCAAGACATACCATAATTAAACTTCTGAAAACCAGAGACAGAAAATCTTAAAAACAGTCAAAGAAAATCAGCACTTAACCTGTAGGGGATGAGCCAGTGTGAATGACACTGTGTGGGTTTCTCATCAGAGATCCTATTAAAGGGCAGAAGAAGTCACGCAATACTTTCCGCCTGTATTCCTTATGGTACATGCTAAGTCGCTTCATCATGTCTGACTCTCTGCGATGCTAAGGCCTGCAGCCCACCAGGCTCCTCTGTCCATGGGATTCTCCAGGCAAGAATACTGGAGTGGGTTGCCATGCCCTGCTCCAGGGGATCTTTCTGACCCAAGAATCAAATTTGGGTCTCCTGCATTGCAGGCGGATTCTTTACCCCAGAGCCACTGGGAAAGCCGCCATATTCCTTATAGACATGATTATTTTTTATGTGTCGAAAACTGCCAACCCAGAATCCTTTATCTAGTGAAATGTCTTTTAGGAATAAGAGGAAATCAAGACATTTTCAAATGAAGGAGAACTACAGAATCAGTCATCAGCAGACCTATCTTAAATGAATGTCTAAAGGAAGTTCCCTGAACAGAAAGGAAATGATTCAAGAAAGAATCTTTGAACACCAGGATGGGAGAAAGAACATAGTAGGAAAAATATGGGTACATATAGTAAGCTGTCCTCTCAAGATTTCCAAGTTTTGTTTGATGGTTGAAGCAGAAATTGTGATGTTGATGGGTTTCTAAATATGTTTGGAGGAAGTATTTAATGCAATTATAAACAGGGGAAGCTAAAGAGATATAAAGGGAGGTAAATTTTCTGTACTTCACTGGAATTGGTAAAATAATACCAGTAGACTAATATTTTATATCTTATCACAGTTTTGTATATGTATAAAGTAAGTATTATATATATTTAATACTTGTATAGCAATGTATACTATATAATATATATTTAAGTTATATGTTTAATGAATATACATATACTAAATATATATGTAAAACTGTGATTAAACATTGTAAGTGAATAAAAATGAATTTCTTTAGAGAAATCTTTCTGCAACAGGAAGACAGAAAAAAGAAAACAGACAAAAGCAACAACAAAATGACAGTCTTAAGTCCTAAAATATCAATAATTTCATTGAAAGCACAATGGTCTAAATATTAAAAGGCACATTGGCAATGTGGATTAAAATACATAACCTAACTATATACAGTTCTACAAAAAACTCACTTCAAACATAATGATATAGTAGATTGAAAACAAAATGATGGGAAAAGATGTTTTATGTAAACAGTAATCAGAAAACAGCAGGAATGGCAATTTTAATGTATAAAATAGACTTCAAAGCAAAGAAAATCATCAGAGTCAGGGAAGGACATTGTTTGGTGATAAAACAATCAATCCACCAAAAGGATGTAATAATACTAAACATGCATGCCCCAGTGAAAAGAGCTGAAACATATGAAGCAAGAACTGATAAAAATGAAAGGAAAAATTGACTAACCTGCAGTTTTAAGTGGAGGTGATAATGCTCCTTTCTCAGTGATCAGTAGTGTAACTAGATAGAAAATCAGCAAAGATACAGAAGAACTCAACACCATCATCGGCTTTCACGTGGGTTCTTATCTGTTTCTGAGCACAATCTCTGTGTTCATTGTGTATTTTTACTTAGATTCTTGAATACTGGTGGTGTAGATCATGCAGGCATGGCAGCCTCTCTTCTTACTCGGTATGTAGGCAGAAAGGTGAGGTATTCAGACACTACAGTCTGTAGCTCCTTTAAGTAATTTTAACCTGCTTCCCTGGTGACTCAGTGGTAAGAAATCCACCTTCAGTGCAGGAGACCCGGGTTTGATCCCTGGTCTGGGACAATCCCCTGGAGAAGAAAGTGACAGCCCACTCCAGTATTCTCTCCTGGAGAATTCCATGGACTGAGGAGCCTGGTGGGCTACCGTCCAAGGGTTGAGAAAGACTCAGACACTACTTAGCGACTAAACAACAACAGACTTGACCATGAGAGATGTTGTTAGTTTTGATTTATTGATCCTTTCTTCAGCAAAGAGAAATGGAGGCATTTCCCCCTTATAATAGTTTCCTAGAGCTGCTGTAACAAATTACCAGAAACTTGGTGGCTTGAAAAAACGAAAGTTTATTCTCTCACAGTTTTGGCGGCTAGAAGCCTGAGCCCAAGGTCCTGGCAGGGCCATAATTCCCTTCAGTCTCTAGAATCCTCCCTTGTCTCTTCCTAGCTTCTGGCAGTTCCCCGGAACCCTTGGCATTCTTTGGCTTGTAGCTCCATCACCCTAGTCTCTGCCCCCATCTTCACACGACCTTCTCTGTGTCCTTTCCTCCTGTTACAAGGACACCAGTCACTGGATTTAGAGCTCACCAAAATCCAGTATGACCTCATCTTAACTAACACAACATTTACAAATGTGCACATTCCCTATTTCCAAATTTGGTCATATGCTGAGGCTTTGGGTGACCATGAATGTGAAGGAGGGGGCTCTATTCAACTCATTACACACTGCTAGTAATGTTTCTGTTTTTTTGTTTGTTTTGCAAAGTGGTAAGCATTTCAAACAGATGTAGCTAATCCTGTAATCCTGCATCATGCTTTCTGGCAAAAATAGTTTTATTTCTAAAGATCGGCTGAGCAGTTACCTAGAGGACTGTATTAACTGCTGTAGTCTTACCAGCCTGGGGTGACTGTCATTAGGACTTGGGTGTCACTTTGTTGAATGTCATTTTTATTGATTGAGGATTTGGTTCATATGAGATGGTGATAAAAGGGAACTATTTTGTTCTCACTCCTTCCTGTTAGCAAATCAGCTCCTTCTTGTTCTTGGATCTAACTTGACAAAAGAATTGAATCTTGTGTGCCAGCATATGCTGTGAGCGACTTTAATCAGAATTTAGACTGTCATTTGGTACATTATAACCCAGCATGTGGAGAACCACCCGAAGCAGTGCAATGCAAGAATCCCCAAGCGAGAAATTTAATGTAGGAGAGAGTGGCCATTCTGTGGGATAACAGCACAGTTATAAATGCTTTCATCTCTGCTTCGGTGAATTCTGGGTGATTATGCTACTTTTATACAATAATAAACTCACCAAGTAGAGTCTGTGGTAATGGCTGTCAGATTCCAGATATTCCTGGAAAGGATACTGTGGTGTTAAGTCATTATTTTCAGATGTAGTTCTTCTCATTTATAGCTTGCCCATTTGTAATCAATAAAAGTTTAACAGTGTAACATAAAGCAGTTAAGGACATGGAAATAACATAAAGCAGTTAAGGGCATGGAAATAACATTGGCCTTGCAATGGAATGAAGGCTAGCCAGTGGCTTGGTCTTTGACAATTTTTTAAGTACCTGAAAATGCTTTGAAGGAGACATGAAGTTCTGCTCACAAGTTCTGCTCACAGTATGTTACTGTTTGCTAATCAGCGTGCTAGCTATGCTTGGAGAAAACATGGTTCTTTTAGGTTCTGCCACTTAGATCTGGGCCTTTGATAAGGAAAAGGAAAACTCAGATTCCATGTTGGCTCACACAGTAAAGAATCCACCTGCAATGCAGGAGACCTGGTTTGGACCCCTGGGTTGGGAAGATCCCCTGGAGAAGGGAATGGCAAACCCACTCCTGTATTCTTGCCTGGAGAATCCCATGGGCAGAGGAGCCTGGCGGGCTACAGTCCATGAGGATGAAAAGAGTTGAACACAACTGAGCAACTCACACTTGGAAAGAAAAAAGAAAACTGAGATGAGAAGCACTGTTCAGCCTTCTCTTATTTTCAGTAAACAAAGAGCAGGCAGCTGTATCATTGGTTGACTTTTTGCGTAACAAAGGAAAAGCAAAAAACTCATCCCTCTCAGACTTCCCAGATGTGGTTCTGGTTTGTAGGAGTTTACTGCCAGCTCTCAGATACTCTTTGCATGGCTAACCTCATCATGAGGCTTTTGACCCTGGCAACTAAAACTTTACAGCGTTCATTTCTATTGCAGTTTTTCCAAAGCCCTCCTTAGAAGAAATAGTCTTACATCTTGGCTTGCTCTTTCTGGCTTCAGTTCTCATTATAGTGGTAGCCACCATTCAGTTTCCTATACGCTTGGTCTCTAAGCTCTGGAACCAGGCTGTCTCAGGGTGAATCCTCATTCTGACACTTGTTCAATCTCAGAAGTTGTTACGGAAATCACATGAGTTAATACCTGCAAAATACTGAGAGTCCTACTTGGTTCATAATAAGCACTATATAAGTGTTTTTGAGAAAGATAAACTACATTCTTTGTCTTGATTGTGATGGTGGTTATATGATTATACATTTGTCAAAACTCATTAGAAGTGTGCATTTAAACGTTGTAAAAGTATAAGTTTATATAAATTATACCTCAGTAAACCTGACCTAAAGTTTTTTTAGAGAGAAAAATTATATCTATTTATTCAGTTAGGAAAGGGTTTATAAAGGTGTTTCACAGTAGGGTTTTAAAAACATAATTCAAAGAGGCTTGCCAGTCTAGGTCTGCAGGCCAGTTGTAATGCAGGATAAATTTGCCTGTCAGCGTGAGAAGCTGATGTAATAGATGTTGCCAGGCAGCCTCTTAGTCATCTAGGAAGGAAACACTGTAGGGTTTGGGTTGCTTAAGGTAGTCACAGAGTTCAGCAAAGAGTGGGAACTTGAGTTGGACCCCAGAGGATATAGGATTTGGAAGGCATTCGAGAAGGTGCATAGGTGCAAATGCAAGATCCAGGGACAGAAAAGCATGTGCCCCATTTAGGCAACTATGAGAGAGCTGGCTGGATTAAAATAAATGCTCTGACTGCGGATAGAGAAGGGAATGGCTACCCACTCCAGTATTCTTGCCTGGAGAATTCCCATGGACAGAGGACCCTGGTGGACTACAGTCCGTGGTGTTGCAAAAAGTCACACAGGACTGGGTGATTAACACACTCCCTCTCTCTTTCTGACCTTGGGGGGGCAGCTGTACTATCTGAACTAATGAGTTCTCTTCTTTTCATCCACAGAAAGGCCCCCCTTCTGGGAAAGACCGGGTGAAGAAAGGTGGATCCTACATGTGCCATAAAGTAAGTCAAGTCACTAACCTCTATTTTGGTGTTCTAACAGCAGGTTTATGGGTCCATTGTAATCATTAACCCCCAAATGTCCCATCCATGTCTATTAATACATCTCCATCAAAGCAAGAAAAGAAAGAAGTTTGGGCACAGGCATGGCAATAAGCGATGCAAGAAGCAGAGGTTATAAATGGTCTGTTGTCAACTGTATTCCATCTGTTTGTATTGTGACCCTTTGAGAGACCTTTGTTGTCCCACGAATCTGGGTGGACTATATACCTTTTCCAGCATGGAAGTCTGCAACCACACCCTTAATTTATTTGAGGCTCCAGTAATTTTTTTGGCTTCTCTATTGCTATTAAGGTAAGAATTATAGGTGGAGGGTAGATTGTGGTATATTGAAATGGAAACCTCCCAAGCGTTCTTGGTATATAGAATGTGCTTTGTAGAAAAAGCATTAATCTCGGAGAATGCTTTTTCTCTTTGGGCTATAATGTCAGTGTCAGAGACAGTTGTTCTTGGCTAGTAGAAGTGACTCAGTGTTTCATGAGTAGCCTTTTTTAAGGAGTTTAGAAATTGAATAGCACGCCTCTCCCTTTTTTTCTTTAAATCATGTATTTTTAGTGTCTCCAGCACTTCAACTTCTGTCTTTCTATCCCTATGCAAAGATGGCATTTCGCAGATTGTTCCTCCAAGGAGCATCCTATGATAATTCAGTCAGTCTAGGCAGTTAGAGACTTAAAATACCCTGTAATGGCTCCAAATTAAGTTATTAATTTGATAATGGAGGCATTGTCAAACTTTGCCTTAAAATAATGGTTCTCAAACTTTATTGCACATTAGAATCATCTGGGATCTATAAAAAGTACTGACGCCTGTTTCCTCACTCACCTCATCCTGATTTGATTTTTCTGTATTATGACCTGGGCATCAGGATTTTAAAGCTCTCAAGGTGATCATAACATACGTCAAAGTTTGGGAACCACTGGCCTAAAAAGACTCTTAAATTATGTGTATGAGCGAGTTCATAGGTGTGTGTGTCTTCTTCATTTCTTAGAATTTTTAATATAATCATTTAGATGGAATTTCATAGAGTTGATTCAGACTGTGCTTCACACCTACCTTTATAACAAGATGTAGACAAATTTATCTTTAAAATTCTAATTTTAATTTTAAATTGAAAGCACCGCCCTAGGTCATTCGAGTAGTTTAAAATGTTCACATACCCATCTGTCTGTAGTCCCAGATTTTTTTTCTCTGATTCAAGCTGTCACTGCAGGTGTATCTGAATCCACTTGCTGGGGAAATCAGACTTCCATGAAAAACAGATGACTCTCTTTTTGCACAGCAGTAGTTCAAAACTCTAGTTACCACCAGTTATGTCTATGACATATGGCACTTTTCTTAATTGATGATCCATTTACTCTATAAGAATTGAGGACCAAAAGATTTTTTCTTCACAGTTAAGTGGAGAAAATGAAACTTGTAAAAAACATTTCAAGTATGAACACCAAAATATTCCAGCGCCATACATATAAATGTGTCTACTTTACCATTTCATTTTGCTTGCTTATTTTAAATGTTTTAAATTTTTATGAGCTTCTTAGTTTATGCTTTTAAAATATCTTTTAACCTAATACATGCTTTTAATAAATACAGTTATATGGCAGAGTTGATTTTTGTATATTTGTGTTGTGTAACCTTGTTAAACTCATCTGTATTAGTAACGTTTTTGTAGATTCTATTGTATTTTCTACATAAGTGGTTATACCAACTGGGAGTGTAGACAGTTTTACTTCTTCCTTTTTAATATGGATATTTTTTTATTACTTTCTCTTGCTGTATTTCTCTCTGGCTAGAACCTCTAGTATATTGTTGAATAGGAGTGATAAGTACAGTCTTATCTAATTTTAGATCTTAGAGGAAAGACATTCAGCTTTTCAGAATTAGCTGTGATATAAGCTGTAGTGTTTTCAAAGCTGCCCTTTGCCAACTTGAGAAACTTTCCTTCTAGTCTTAGATTTTTGAGAGTTTTTATCAGAAATGGATGTGGATTTTGCCAGATGTTTCTTTGAGACTAATGAGATGTTTATGTGGTTTTTCTTTTTTATTCTGTTAATATGGTGAATTTATTTGTTTGTTGTTGATTAATCTCTGGGAGTTTGTGTCTTTTCAAGAAATTTATCCATTTCATCTGAGTTTATGAATTTATTCACATAATCTTTGCATTTTCACTTGCTGTTTAGACCATTTACATTTAACATGATTATTGTTATGGTTGGGTTTAAATTTGCCATCTTGAGATTTGTTTTTCTCTCTGTCTCATCTGTTCTTTTCCATTTGCTCTCTCTCTTGTTTTTTAAACTTTTTTGGATTAAGCTTTTTAATCACTTCATTGTCTCTTCTTTGGCTTATTAGCTTTAACTCTTTGTTTTAAAATTTTTGTGGTTGATTTAGAGTTTATATTACACATCTGTAACTTTTCTTAGTCATCCTGAAGGATAAGTTTTAATTTAGTCAGGATCAGAGGGGTGGAGAGAGTGTTCCAGAAGAGAGAACAGCAGAGTGGGCAAAATTGAGTGGGAACCCAAGATTTTCCAGAGAGAAATGGCAGCTCTAGGATCTCAGTCAAATTAATTGTAAATGATGTAGGTATTTAACCTCAGTCTGGTTATTTTGGTGAGGTCAAGGAAATAGCACAGTGTTGATTGCGAATTACTTTCAGAGTGCTTATCTTTCCACTAGATTAAGAGTAACAGCTTTAACTGCCACGAGGTATAGTAAGTGCATTAAACTGTGGAGTCTAGAATTAGATCTGGGTTGCAATTCTGTAACTTCTCTTTGCTAGTCTTTGCCTGTAACCTTAGACAAATTACTTAACCTTTTTAAACCTCAGTTTTCACATTTGTAAAATGTGCATCATAATTGCAGCTACTGTAAGTGAGGTTCTTATGAGGAACAAATGTACCAAACAAATGTATACACACACATACCTAGCTCATGGTAAAGACTTAGTAACTTAGTTGCTGCTAATACCATCATTCTTTGTTTTTTTGTTTTTTAAAACAACAGAAATTTATGTTCTCACAGTTCTGGAGGCTAGAAGTGCAAGATTCAGGTGTTACCAGTCTGTTTTCTTGAGGTCTCACTCCTTGGTTCAAAGATGGCAGCCTTCTGTCTGTGTTCTTGCAAGGTCTCACCTCCATGCATGCAGGGCTCTTCATCTCTTAATCTCCTCTTCTTAGAAGAATGCCACTCAGATTGAATGAAGGCCCATCCTAACAGCTTACTTTTAATGTAATTATCACCTTAAAGTCACGCTTCCAAATCACAATCACATTCTGGTTCCAAATCACAGTCACCAGAGGTTAGGGCTTCATGCATAAGAACTTGGAGGACATAATTCTTTCCAAAACAATGCCATCATTTTTAATCATCATCTTTATTAAGGTTGTCTCCTCTCCATCTTCTCTTCTGAATAAAGAACCAGCGAATGAACTGGTAACTAGATAGGCAGAATTCTAGAAATAATTCTTACGGCAAAGGTGAAAATCAGTAAAAGAAAGAAAATCAATAAAAAGAAAAAAGAATAGTTAATTCATTTTGAAAAAAAATCACCTTAATTAGAAGGTGACTTATTTTTGATCATTATCAGGGCCAGTCTGCATGACTAAAGTAAGGTCTGATGATTATTTCTGACTTTTTGAGAGTCCGTCCAATGTATGGCTTCAGTAAGGATAAGAGAGCACAGAAGAGCAACTGTGAGTCAATGTGGTGTTAACAGCAGATTCTAGAACGGGTTTGAAGAAACTCTAATCCTAGATTCATGGTCATAAGCCATGTGATCTTAGGAACACCATTACCTTGCCTGTGCCTCATTTTTTCCTTTGTGTATATGAGGCACAGATAATACCTACCTCAGGATTATTGGAAGGATTAAGTCACTTAACCCATGTGAAGATTCTAGAACAGTTCACATAGTAAGTACTCAAGAAATAGTTGTTTTTGACGTTGTTAGATTAATTCCCGTGACATCTTTAGCCCAACCCACAACATGGAGGAAATTCTTACTCTCTGCCCCCACAACCCCACCATTTTACACCAAGATTACTAGCAAAAGGAGTTGATCAGGTGTATTGACAAGGGCAGTGGATGGGAAATTGAGAGACCTGGGTTCTACTGTGTCATTTTTCTATAATCATTTTGTTCCTAATGAGCTACAGATACCTCAAAACTATTCTTTATACCTAAAACTCTTCCTTTCATGAAAGCCATATTCCCATCCCACTTGACTCCAGCGCCCCGAGGCTAGTAAGCCTTTGTCTTAAATGGATTGTTCTTGAATCCATGCTCAGGTGCTTAGTGCAGCTATCCAGATCAGTTTCACACAGTAATTAGCTATTTTGATGAAATGGGGCTAAAACAAGTCCTCACCACTACCTCTGTTCTTAATTAATAAAATGACCTATATTTTAGCCACTCAAAGTCCTAACATCATTAATAGCCATTTTTGGTGCTAAAAGTAGAGTTGGGAAAAAAAAGAAAGAGCAATGAGGACATATGAAATCAGGCCATTTTCCTTTTTAGTTATGTATTTCATTAGTTGCCCATTACTAGAATTTAAAATGAAGTACTTATTATTAAAAAGTGTTTGCTGAGTGAATGAGTACATTTAAAATGCAATGATAATGTGAATTGACTGTTTTCTCATGTGATCGTCCTGACCTTTTCAACAGTAACTTTAGTAGTGAGACTTGCTTTTTAGGGTTTAGTTCTTTATCATTTAGGTAAATGGAAGAGTTTAGGTATTGCTGTGATCCAGTGGAAGAGTAGCTGTTTTTATCACTTATTTGAAGCTTTTTTTGTTATGTAAGCAAAACATTTTCATTGCATAAAAATTAGAAAATAAATAATAAACATAAAAATGAAAACAATAATTTACCTTGCTTTCTAAAGAATATACTGATAGTATTCTACTCAACTTTTTGGTGCAGTTTTAATTTTTCTTCCCCAAATGGAATTATGCTGTATGTACCAGGGTCTTCAAGTATGGCTGTAAGCAAAATCTCTTATACATCATGAGTGTCTTTTCTGACCACAGCGTTCCAGGCAGGCGAAATTTGTTACAGTTGCTACAGCCTGTATTTTGTGGCATACAAACACCTAATTTTAAAATAGTAATCTGAGAGATAAGTTGCATATAGAACTGTGCCATTCACCAAAGACCTAACCCTAACCCTAATCCTTGTCACCAGAGATAGTCCCTCACCTTTCCCATTTATATAGCAAATAATTTTCCTATTTATGTAGCAAATGCATTCATGCTAAGTTTCTGCAGTCATGTCCAACTTTTTGCAACCCTATGGACTGTAGCCCACCACGTTCCTTGGTCCAAGGGATTCTCCAGGCAAGAATACTGGAATAGATTGCCATGCCCTTCTTCAGGGCATCTTCCCAACCCAGGGATTAACCCATGTCTCCTGCACCTCCTGCCTTACAGGCAGATTCTTTACCGCTGAGTCACTGGAGGAGCCCAAAAAGTAAAGTAGAAGTTGCTCAATCCGACTTCTTGTGACCCCATGGACTGTAGCCTGCCAGGTCCCTCTGTCCGTGGAATTTTCCAAGCAAGAATACTGGAGTGCATTGCCATTCCCTTCTCCAGGGGATCTTCCCAACCCAGGAGTTAACCCAGGAGTTGAATCCGAGTCTCCTGCATTGTAGGCAGATTCTTTGCCATTTGAGCCACCAGGGAAGCCTAGCAAATGCATAACTGTATTCAGATGCTGGCAAGAGTAGTATCATCTTTACAACACAAGGTCTCTAAGTCCTACAGGAAAGCTGATGAATGCTTTTGTTTTAGTTAGGAAGTGGGTTAACCCAAAGAAGTCAGATAAGACAGGCAAAATGAGTTCTTTTAATTAAGAGCATTGGGTTCATTATAAAGTAACAGTTAAAATAATCTCCACGTCTACCACTGAACTTTTTCATACAAAGATAAGATGAAGCATTTTGACATTATCCCATTAGTAGACCATTTTATCAGTGGAGCAGATTGAGAAAAGATTTGCCTAAGGTTAAACAGCAAAATGGCTATCTGAGGAGGCCTTACAAATAGCTGTGAAAAGAAGAGAAGTGAAAAGCAAAGGAGAAAAAGGAAAGATATTCCCATTTGAATACAGAGTTCCAAAGAACAGCAAGGAGAGATAAGAAAGCCTTCCTCAGCGATCAATGCAAAGAAATAGAGGAAAACAACAGAATGGGAAAGACTAGAGATCTCTTCAAGAAAATTAGAGATACCAAGGGAACATTACGTGCAAAAGTAGGTTCGATAAAGGACAGAAATGGTATGGACCTAACAGAAGCAGAAGATATTAAGAAGCGGTGACAAGAATATACAGAAGAACTGTACAAAAAAGATAATCACGATGGTGTGATCACTCACCTAGAGCCAGACATTCTGGAATGTGAAGTCAACTGGACCTTAGAAAGCATCACTGTGAACAAAACTAGTGGAGGTGATGGAATTCCAGCTGAGCTATTTCAAATTCTGAAAGATGATGCTGTGAAAGTGCAGCACTCAATATGCCAGCAAATTTGGAAAACCTAGCATGGCCACAGGACTGGAAAAGGTCTGTTTTCGTTCCAACCTCAAAGAAAGGCAATCCCAAAGAATGCTCAAGCTACCGCACAATTGCACTCATCTCACATGCTAGTAAAGTAATGCTCAAAATTCTCCAAGCCAGGCTTCAGCAATATGTGAACTGTGAACTTCCAGATGTTCAAGCTGGTTTTAGGAAAGACAGAGGAACCAGAGATCAAATTGCCAACATCCGCTGGATCATCGAAAAAGCAAGAGAATTCCATAAAAACATCTATTTCTGCTTTATTGACTATTTCTGCCTTTGACTGTGTGGATCACCACAAACCATGGAAAATTCTGAAAGAGATGGGAATACCAGACCACCTGATCTGTCTCTTGAGAAATCTGTATGCCAGTCAAGAAGCAACAGTTAGAACTGGACATGGAACAACAGACTGATTCCAAATAGGAAAAGGAATACATCAAGGCTGTATATTGTCACCCTGCTTATCTAACTTATATGCAGAGTACATCATGAGAAACACTGGGCTCAATGAAGCACAAGCTGGCATCAAGATTGCTGGGAGAAATATCAATAACCTCAGATATGCAGATGACACCACCCTTATGGCAGAAAGTGAAGAAGAACTAAAGAGCCTCTAGATGAAAGTGAAAGAGGAAAGTGAAAAAGTTGGCTTAAAGATCAGCATTCAGAAAACTAAGATCATGGCATCTGGTCCCATCAGTTCATGGGAAATAGATGGAGAAACAGTGGAGACAGTGTCAGACTTTATTTTTTTGGGCTCCAAAATCACTGCAGATGGTGACTGCAGCCATGAAATTAAAAGACGCTTACTCCTTGAAAGAAAAGTTATGACCAACCTAGATAGCATATTAAAAAGCAGAGACATTACTTTGCCAACAAAGGTCTGCCTAGTCAAGGCTATGGTTTTTCCAGTAGTCATGTATGGATGTGAGAGTTGGACTATAAAGACAGTTGAGTGCTGAAGAATTGATGCTTTTGAACTGTGGTGTTCGAGAAGACTTTTGAGAGTCCCTTGGACTGTAAGGAGATCCAACCAGTTCATCCTAAAGGAGATCAGTCCTGAGTGTTCATTGGAAGGACTGATGTTGAAGCTGAAACTTCAATACTTTGGCTACCTGATGCAAAGAGTTGACTGATTGGAAAAGACCCTGATGCTGGGAGGGATTGAGGGCGGGAGGAGAAGGGGACAACAGAAGATGAGATGGTTGGATGGCATCACCAACTCAATGGACATGAGTTTGAATAAACTCCAGGAGTTGGTGATGGACAGGGAGGCCTGGCATGCTGTGATTCATGGGGTCGCAAAGAGTCGGACATGACTGAATGACTGAACTGAACTGAACTGTCTTGTTCTGCATTGTATCCACTGTGCCTGGAATAGCATGTTGCGTGTGGTAAACTGTCAAATATTTAATGAATAAATAAACTGTGCTCTGATGACGTCAGCCTTATGGCTTTGCTGTTCTCTTCACTTGAATTTTTCCATTTTCATGCCTCTGACATCATTGTTTTGTCCACTTAACATACCTTCTTTCCTCCTTTCTAAGTCCTGTAAATCAGTGCTACTTAATCTGTAGCCCATGGGCTGATAGCATGAGCAGCACCTACCGGCTGGTTAGAAATACAGAATCTTGGACCCCAGACCACTCTTACTGAATCAGAATCTCTGTGTTTGTGACTTGGAAACAGATATTTACATGAGTTCTCCAGGTATTCTTCTATATCCTCAAGTCAGAAGTTGTTATTATTTAGTCACTAAGTCATGTTCAAGTCTTTTGCGACCCGTGGACTATAGCCTGCCAGGCCCTTCTGTCCATGGGATTTACAAGGCAAGAATACTGGAGTGAATTGCCATTTCCTTCTCCAAGGGATCTTCCCTACTCAGGGATCAAACCCACCTCTCCTGCATTGGTAGGCAGGTCCTTTATTACTGATCCACTTAGGAAGCCCTAGTCAGAAGACCTCAGCCATAATCAGCTAAGACCCACTCTGGCCAACTTCTGCCTTCCTAAAATCATTCCTAAAGACGTAGACATCCACAAGTGACCATTTCTTCCTGTGAATTAGTCATCGCCCCAGATTCTTTTGACCCCAGCCTGTTTTGCCTTTTTGATGTGTTATCATTGTTTCCTCATCCATCCTGTGTGCCCTGGCCAGACAGTGCATGCTGAAGGCAGTCAGGAAACACTTGACTGGTTTTTTTTTTTTTGGTCATGTGTGGTACAGTTTTGGAACATGACTGTCCCTATTTGACTGCCTGCTTCCCCCTGAACTGCATTCTTGCTTCAGTGTGGAATCCACCACTCACAGTGGTCGCATGGGACCCTGCCTTACCACAGGATCTTGACTCTAGAAATCCCAAAGCACTTTGCCTCACAGCAGCCCAGAGTCAGCCCTGCATATACCAGAGCTTCTGCTGGGTCTTCCTGCGTGGTCACCTCTAGCCAGTTTGGAGCCCCCATTGGAGCCCCCATTGCATCCCAGTCCCAGGTTGTAGCAGATGCCATCAATTTTTTCATTATTTCAAGCATACTTTTTATTCATTGTCCCTCTGCCTGCCTGAATATTGGTAATAGTGTTATATTCCTCACTGATGGTGGGGAAAATGAGAAAATTGGTTGCTATTGTTTCACTATCTGTAAAAGAAAAGCACGTCTTTTTTTTTTTTTTTTTCTTCTGTGGTGGAAGTGCTCCAGAGAAGTGCTCCAATTTCTTTGTCAGCTTTTAGAGATAATTTTTATGAAGATTAGAAGCATTCAACTTTTGTGAGAGAAAGGAGAATAATAAGAATTAAGGGGGGAAAAAACCACCTCTCTCATGCTGACCTATTTTCCCCTCCACAAATTATCTCTCCTTCATGAATTCCAGAGTTTACACTAAATGATTCTTTGCTGTTTCTTTAACCAGCAGCAGGGACTTTAATTTCACAGGGTTCACTCAGAGTTGATGCTTTTCAGACTTTGGGTAACTAGTTTATTTTCATTCCCCGTTATTTTGGATTAAAGTGTAATCTTAGGACCTAAGAGTTCCTTGCATGGTTATTTTTGGAATATGGAAGCTTTTGAAGTGTTTAAATCAACTCATCTTGTGGTTATTCGCGGAATATCTAGTAGGTGGCCAGGAATATGTTAGGCTCTCTTATTTGTGCAAGTATCTGTGTACATGCAGGAGAATTTATCAGGGGCGGGAAAGAAGCATGAGATGTGATACCTTTCCATCTTGCTAGGGAAGCAAGCATACCACAGTTAGACCTGGGTTTGAATTCTACGTCTTTAAATAAATGCGTCATCTAGGATAACTCATTTAGTTCCTCTGTGCTATTATAAGCAAATGTGAATAAAAATATGTGATGAAGGTGCCTTGCAGTGTGCTTGGAGAACTTGATGTCTGTATGTTTGTGTGTGTGTGTGTGTGTGTATATATATATATATGTATATATGTATATATATATATCTCATAGTCTGTACTTATAAAACAATATGAAACAAATCCCCTGCACAAAAATATATAGCTTTATGAGTTATTGTGATTTAAACACCAAGAGCAATGTATTAAGAAAAAAGTGTTTTTCACAGCATTTCCTACTCTTGATGTTCCTGTGTTTGCAATTTAATTTTTGCCAACTTACTGTATATTAAGTAGTATCTTGATGTTGTTCTTAATTAATATTGTCTCAATTGCCATTTAGCTTTATTACTTGGTTTCATGGCAAATACTATTCTACATGTAAAGATAACTTTTCAGATTATAAATGTAATACTTATTGTCAGAAATTTGAAACTCCACTGCCTGAGGGTTTCCTTATAGCTCAGTCAGTAAAGAACCTTGCCTGCAAGGCAGGAGACCTGGGTTTGATGCCTGGGTTGAGAAGAACCCCTGAAGAAGGAAATGACAACCCACTCCAGTATTCTTGCCTGGAGAATCCCATGGACAGAGAAGCCTGGCAGGCTACAGTCCATGGAGTTTCCAAGTGTTGGACACGACTGAGTGACTCACACACACACCATTCAGATTCTGGTGCATTTTGAATCTTTCAATCTGTTTTTCTTTGGCATACATGATGATCTAGATTGAGATCACACTACATATACAATTTCATATCCTAACTTTTTCGTTTACATTGTATCCTGAGACATTCCTGTGTCATTAAATGTTCCATGAAAACATGCCTTTGAGTGGCTACTTACTAGTCCAGCTTCTGGATGTGCCACAACTTAAGTGACCGTTGCTTGTTTCATGGTTTTTGACTATTCTAAGTAATGTTGACAGCAACATCTTTGTATTATATCTGTGTCAAGTTTATAATGTAAAGGACATTGGTGAGCTCTAAATGTGGTACCTTTTTTGAAACCTACATATTCCATGTGCATGGGGTGGGTGCCTATAGGGGAGGCACTGTTTACAAGTTGGCATAACTCTCCATAGCTGGTACTTGGTTACCACATGATTCTGACAGTTGAGACCCTTCAACCGAGAGTCCAAGAGCACTCACCTGTCTGGTTCTCTCCGCAAAGTCCTACTGCTACAGGTATCGCTGTGCTGCTCGAAGCCAGAACACACCCGACAGCTCCGCTTCGAATCTGGGATTCCGTTGTGCAGCTGACCACTTGCCCACCACGGGCTAAGAGCCAAAAAGAGCCTTCCCGAATCCGAGAAGTCCTGTCTACTCTGCACGCGGCTTCCCTCAGAAGGCTGAACAACCTCGTGTGAAGACTTCCCACCCCAAGGTGGGTTACATACCTGCCCAGTGGCCAAAGGAACCGTATGGCGAGACCAAATCGCTGACCTGCATCAGCATGTGCGCTTTATTGTGTGATGTGTTTCATGTTTTACTTTTGAGAGTGTTTTAAAGAGGAAGGAGGTGGAGGGCACCCTGAGCTCGGCTTCAGGAGGCCTGTGTTCCACCCAGGGTCTGCCTGTGGGTTCGACCCCAGGGTCCCACTCTTGACCTTCTTGGGCCTCAGTGAGTTCATCAGTCCAGTGAGGGGATGCACAGTGTGATGGCTGAGGCTCACTCCCAACTCGCAGATCCTCTGGATATATCAGATTCTATTGTGATTTCATAGTGAGAATTTATGACAGATGATTTTTTAGCTATTTTTTCCCCATGTGTGAACCTCGGGTAATACTAATCATGTGAAATAGTTGTTCTCTTATGTATTATTTTCAGAAAAGAATGGGGTGGGGTGGTGGGGATGAGTCTTTATATTCATACCGCACTTTGCTTTTTCAAGGAAATCAGTGTCTTTACATTGCTATGATGAATCCCACTTGGGCCAGCGATGGCATGCTCAAGTTCAGCCATCAGAACATGCAGGAATGTCCGTGGGGTGACTCTACTGTGCTTTATCTTTTAACATTAAGTGCCTTTGGTTTGGGGGGCAGCTGTAAGCCCTATTTTCCCCCTCTCCCTAAAGCCTTCGGTGAATGTGAACTGTGTGCTACACAGAGAAACCTGTTTAATTCTAGATGTAGGAGAAAAGGAGCAGGAACCTTGAATCAACTATATTCAAGGTATTCCGTATTTTGTAATAGGGAAGTAGGAAATCCTGTTGTCTGTGGAGTATCCCATGCTTTGGATCGTGCACTATTTCGAATAAACTGGTATCTGCTAAATCAGGCTTCCGTCTTATTGGTTCCTTTTCTCTTTCACTCTATTAATGTCTTCTTTTTAAAAAATGACTTTGTGCTATGTGAGATGTATGTGTTTTTTTATGTAAAAAGTTTTTCAGATATGCATGTGTGTTGTTTGCTAGAAAACTTTTACATTAATTAGCTGCTTGATAACTTTGATATGGGAGTAATTTGTGGGAGTGTTTATTCCAAAACACAAGGCTGTTCTGCCAGGAACCTCATTATGACCTTGCTTCTTCATCCTCAGTAGATGAGACAAAGTCGAGGGCAGTGCCTCCATCCCGTAAAAACTGACAGGTGCTTCACATGCAGGCAGAGCACCTCGTTTCACAGCGATGGCTTCCAGCCAGAGATCTCTGTCATCAGGATCCCAGCCTGATTCCCCGTTCTTTGAAGACGTCAAATTCATTCCTAGCCTATCGTTTGAAAGGAAAGACTCATCTTGAGGTTGGTTATTCAAAAACTAAGTCAAATAATATTCTGAAGGGTTCAGCCAACCCTTAACTGCAGCTTTTGTGCCTAGTCTGTTAATGTTAAAATGTTTATCTTGAAAAATAGTCATGTTGCTGAGGTGTTTGTCCATATTTGTTAATCTGTCACTTTGTGGATATAAAATGTTTCTGTACAGACTTTCATCAAGTGATGATTAATTCAGGCAAAACAAACAAAAAGCATTTGCTTCATTGAAAAAGCTAATAGAGGAAATAAGGTATTTTATTCTTGAAGTCACCACTAGTCAAGCACAGTTTTTGTTTTTACTTACTACCTCCCACCTGCTTGGATTTTTCACATGGTTATACTTTTACTGTGTATATTTTGGATTCTTCTCTTGGTAATTAATGTTATATGGCATAAATATTTTGAGGTGTGTTTTGGCTTAGTCTTTAGAATTGCATTTTTAGCAGCAGCAGAATGTTAGAAAGCATTAAAACAAAATCCTAACAAATCCTTCATTTAAGAGCCACACTTCCAAGTTACTAGGGCTTCCCTGATAGCTCAGTTGGTAAAGAATCCGCCTGCAGTGCAGGAGACCCCGGTTCGATTCCTGGGTTGGGAAGATCCCCTTGAGAAGGGATAGGCCACCCACTCCCATGTTCTGACTTTCACTCACTCACTCCAAGTTACCAGCTACAGAGTGTACCAGGCTGTAGACAGTCCTGGCCGCTACACTTTATAAAGTTGCATGTTGATTTATGAACAGACCCAAGATTATAGTATAGTAACTGTGGCTTTAATGCCGTATACGCGTTCCTGAAACGCCTCACCTTCTGCAAAATCGCATGTGAAAAATAGGGAGTGAAAGGGAAAAAGAGAGGTGGGGTAGAGCACTCTACTCTTAAGGAACCTTGTAACCAGAGTCCTAACAGCAATAGTAACTATCCTGGTAAAATCAGTAGCTCGGTTAAACCTGCACTCACATTTGTAGGCTGCATCACAACCCGTCAGTCCTTTGCTGCCTTAAGCCGTGGGGCTCCTTCATCTTTCGTCTCCAAGATGTAAGTTTTTAATCACATTTACTTTTTAAAATTATTCTCATTTATTTATTTATTTATTTTTACTGCGCTGGGTCTTCATTGCTGCACTCGGTCTGTCTCTAGCTGCGGTGAGTTGCGCCTATTCTTTGTTGTGGTAGGCGGGGCGTCTCATTGCAGTGGCTTCTCTTGTGCCAGTGTCTCTAGGGCGTGCCAGTTCAGTAGCTGCGGCCCGTGGGCTCAGTAGTTGTGATGAACTGGATCAGTTGCCCCTTGGCACATGGACTCCTGCATTGGCAGGCGGACTCTCAACCGCTGGACCACTAGGGACGTCTGGCATTTGCTCTTTAACAGGTCACTTATGTCAGAAGTAAAGATCTGATTGTGGTTTAGACTTCTCCATCAGTCTTTTTAAGATTGGTGGGGGTGGGGGAAGCAGTATTTTTGTAGTGTCTTCATTTGAACTCTCAGATAGTCAGAGTTTAATTAACATAGGGCAAGTTTTAGCAATTTTGAAGCCACTAAATAAACCACTACTTGTGCTTCTATAGGATTAAAAAAAATTTTTTTTTGAGATCTTCATGTACTGCTTTAGTTTTCTATTAAATTGCAAGAAAGTTTACCCTGATTGTTTCAAAACACATTTCAAATAACACACACCCCAACGTGACTTTTACAGTCTACCATCTTCCAGTTTCTGTTCACTAATCACTTATGAGCTATTTCTGCTTCTAAGAAATATTCATTGTTGCAGAGCAGACTGCTTGGCTAATGTGTCAATACCAGTATTGAAAATTCTGCTTTTGTTGTTGTTTTTGTTTGTTTGTTTTCCTCAGGAGTTCATATATTGGGTCTATGTTTCTAGTTCAGTTTTTTGCTCCTTTGAAGCATAGGGGAATTTTAAGATTTGTTCTCAAATTTGCTTTGGTCCTGAATTCTGGACAACCTTAATTTGTTTTAGGAGCAAGTCTTGTCTTCTTTTTTAAAGCTTTATAAACATGGTTAGAAGGTGATAGGTGAAGGGGAGCTATGGTTGTGGTGATCAAGAGTGGCATTTCTTTCTTGATAAACATCAAATTACATAGAGGCCTCAAACTCTGTGTGGTTCAGCCTACAACTTAAAGTGAAACACAGACCTGCATCAATGTAGACATTGTGTTTTCTTCATTTACCCCTCGTTCCCCACCTTTGTGTTTTTTTGGTTTTTTTTTTTTTTTTTATAAAGTATCCCTGTTGTTCTCATGACTCTTTAGGAAAAGAAGAAATCAAAGATTCAGAGATGCTATATGCTTTAGTAAGCGTTGATTTGGGCTGGGATGGTGTGAGGTAGTAGCTCCAAACTAATGTGTTGGTTAATTCTGTTTTCCACTGGATTCTAGGCCCATCGCTGATCAACTTTTCAAAACAGATCATGTTATCAAGCTACAGATAGAATTGTTGTTATGTGGTAAAATCTGTAGTTCGACTTAAGGAAAGGAGTATTTTGGGGGGAGAAGAAAACATGGAAATATGATGTTTTCTGTTCTGAGACTTCAGGAATCTCATACAAGAGACTAGTGTGGGGTTTATTTTTTCTTTATAAAATGATATTCTGCTTGCATTTCTTCCTCCTCCTCTCTAACAAATACTTACCTTACTGCTGGCAGTATTTCTCATCAGGGAGTTAACTTGCAGGCTGGCCATTAGGCAGTCACAGGAGGTGCAGAGCCTGGCTCTTGTGGGAACAGGGGACGGGTGAGAAACAGGCTGAGTAGTTCCCGTTCTTAATGAGCTGTCCCAGCTCTGCCCTCCCATGACTGCCATACAGAAGTGTGAGCCCAGACTTGCTGGGTCATCCAGTTTCTGAGGGTACCTGACTATGTGCATTTTCATGTGAAGTCTGCGTTTTTCACATTGGCAGCTAATTCAGATTTTTTAAAAAAACAAATACTGTAGGACCTAATAAATTACTTCTGTGCCAAGATTCAGCCTGTGGGGTGCCACTTGTCAACTGAAATTATGAAGAGTTGATTCATTTCATTCAACACAAAAATCTCATGTATTTCTTTCTGAAAAAAGACTGATCAAGCAAGTAAGTAACATACCAGTTAGAAATGTCCAGGTGTGAGAAAGGGCAGTGGTTTGCCCAAGGTCATTGTCTTATCTACCTTTTTGGCAACAGGAACCAGTTTTGAGGAAGACAGTTTTTCCACAGATGGAGGTGAGGGGGCAGAGATGGTTTTGGAAAGATTTAAATACATTATATTTATTATGCTGCCGCTGATCTGACAGGAGGTGGAGCTCAGGAGGTAATGCAAGCGACGGGGAACAGCTGTAAATAGAGATGAAGCTTCGCTCTCTCAGCCACTGATCACCTCCTGCTGTGTTGGCCCAGTTCCTAACAGATCTGTGGCACCGAGGTTGGGGACCCCGGCCTTAGGAAACCCCTCTCCTTCATCCCCATCCCACCCCACCTAAAATCATCTAACAACCACAGACAGTCTCAGCAGTGCTATCAATTCATTTTCATTAACTCTGGCACTTATTAATAAGTGTGCAGACTAGAATCAGAGAATAGAAGAAATGTCAGTTTCTTATCTGTTGGTTTCACTTATTAAAATTTAATTGTCTGTAATACAAACTACCCCAGAGTAGGCCTTGTTTTTATAGGTTTTGCCAGAATCAGTCATACTATTAGTGAAAAGCTGGCCTTGGTTGTTTCGTGTGCTTAAAACACCGTGGAAATTATTAACTCCAGGAGCCTCAGATGGAGCACTGGCCACAGGCCAGAACTCCTTCCTTCCTCTGACTCTTGTGTTTAGACCATTAAAGCAGGGGTATAATTAATTCTTTGATTAAGCAGAATCATTACAGATAATATTCAGGTAGACTGTAAAATGAGAAAGGCTCTTTTCTGAAGCTTGCCCTATTTAGGATTGGAAAGTTGGAGGGATTAGCACCAAGGAGGTGGAATTTTTCAGCTTCAGATCAGATTCTAATCTGCCCCCAAATGGTAATTGACCCCGCAGTCACCATTATGAGAAAGCTGGTTGGACCTTTGGAATTAGTCACCATTGTCAGAAAAAAAGGTGATTCCATTTCAGGGTCATTGAAGGTCGGGTAGGGTTCTGTCCCACGCCTGGGTCTGGGCCATGCTTGACAAACTCCTTGTTTTCTTTGCTGAGGAAATGGAAGGCTGATCAGAGTAACCCTTTTCCAGCATGTCAATTTGGCACCTCTCTGGGGTAACATTAGTAGCTCTGAATCAACAGTTATGAGGAAAGTGAAACCAGCTGACCGTCAATCAGGGGACCAGAGATAAGCCTTCGTTGTCAGGTGATGCTGATCAAAGTTTCACCTGCCCTTAGTCTGGTGCCTGTGAGGAGGGAGGAGTCTTTTGTGATTGCTTCTCTGAAGGCCACAGTTTTTCTCTGCTCCAGACAGAGAACTTGTCAAATGAATTTTAATTTCTTTACTTTTAAATGACGTGGAAGGATGCCCTTTTCCTCTCCTCCATTATCGTCTTTAAAAGGCAATTTAGGGACTTCCCTGGCAGTCCAGTGGTTGAGACTTCGCCTTCAAATACAGGGGCTGCAGGTTCGATACCTGGCTGGAAAGCTGAGATCCCACATGCCTCGTGGCCAAAAAAAAAAAAAAACCCGAAACAATATTGTAACAAATTCAGTAAATACTTTAAAATGGTCCACATCAAAACAAGTCTTTAAAAAAATAAAAATAAAAGGCCCTTAGCATTGTGTGAAGAGAGCACCAATCAGATTATCTGGGATCATTTCCTTGCCCCTCCACCTACTCACCTTGTGACCTTCAGGCAGGTAACATCTTTCAAGTAAAATGGGGATGGTAATAGCACTTAGACCTCTAGGGGTTGTGAGGAGAGATGAAATAATGCATAAATAAAGTGTTTAGCAGAAATTACTTGGGTAAGTGTTTGCTGGGTACTTGTTCCTTTTTTTCACACTTTAAACTTTTAATTTTGTATTGGAGTATAGCCCAGTAACAGTCCTTTGGTAGCTTCAGGTGAACGGTGAAGGGACTCAGCCATACGTATACACATCCATTCTCCCTCAAACACCCCTCCCAGCCAGGCTGACACGTAACACTGAGGCGAGTTCCCTGTGCTATACAGGAGGTCGTTGTTGGGTATCCGTTTGGAATATAGCCGTGTGTACATGTCCATCCCAAACTCCCCAACTCTTGGTACTTGTTTCTAGTGAGTATGATAGGATCAGAGGAGCAGGAAGGTGCTACCAGACAGTCCTGGTCAGTCATGGGTTTCAGCTTAGAACAGAGAGCAAGGTTCAGAGAGCAAAACAGAGGGCCAAGAAGGAGAAAACAAAGAGGCTGAATTTAAAAGCAGAACTTGACCTCTATCTCAAATATTAAAACACAGGGGAAAAAACTGGCATGAATGACCCCCAGACTTCTGTTAATTCTAGGTTGGCCAAAAAAGTTTGTTCAGGTTTTTCTGTATAATATTACGGAAACACTGGAATGAATTTTTTGGCCAACCCAGTACTTGAATTTGGAAATATTCTGATAGTATGTGGTCCATCTGTTCCCCAAAGTTCTCTTTAAAGGAAAAAATATTAGATCTGCTTATTGCTACATAGTTTGTATAATTCTGAAGCTTTTCCTCTTCAAGCTACCTCACAAAGAACCTCTGGCAGGTTTAATACCAATGAAAATGTCATTTGTTAGCATGGCAATAATTAGAAAACAGAAAAGGGAGGGCAGTCTGTTGGCTCATAAAATTCTGGTCAGCCTGTTAATGTTTTCTGTGGTGTCTTTAATGTTAATTTACATGCCAGTTTTAGAGAATAGTTGTTTAGGTAATTCTACTAAGTCATTTAAACTATTTCTTCTTGCTTAATTCTTCTCTGAAATTATTGGTCCAGGATGTAGGTTCTAACTTTATAAATTACCACATTTAAAGCTCAAAACCATGCTCAAAGAACAGTTTAGGGTTTGGCAGTGTTTACAGGGATCGGTGTTACAGGTTTTGAGAACAGCAACTCTCAAAACACGGCCTCTGGACCCCTTTCAGGGAGTTGAATCAAATCGATCTGCATAATAATACCAAGATGTGACTTGCCTTTTTTATAGTCATGGTCTCATGAGTGTACGGGGGCATTTTCTGGAGACTTCAGGATGTACAGCCTAATGGCTTATAGAATACGAGCTTGTGTAGTTTTATGTTTAGAAATGTTTCCAGTCTTAATTTCTAATATACTAAATGTTAGCTCTGACTCAGATAGCAAAAATTATTTGCGGTCTTCAGTCATAGGCATGTGAGGAATCCTGGGGCTTCCCGGGTAGTGCTAGTGGTAAAGAACCCACCTGCCAATGCAGGAAACCTAAGAGGTGCAAGTTCCATCCCTGGGTCAGGAAGATCCCCTGGGGGAGGGCATGGCAACCCACTCCAGTATTCTTGCCTGGAGAATCCTCGGGGACAGAGGAGCCTGGTGAGCTATGTTCCATAGGGTCACAAAGAGTAGGATATGACTCAAGTGACTTTGCACACGAAGGGGTCCTGAGAGCAAAACATTTAAAGGCTGCTGATCCAGGAGAAAAGTGAGGTCTGATGGGGACCGAGCCTGTCTTGGGAATAATGAGCAGCCCTGCTCCATCTCTTCAGAGGACAATCCAGTAGAACTGAGTTTAAATGGCCGCAGGAGAAAGTAAAACGATCTGTTCAGAAGCGGTTCCTTCCTCTTCATTTCGGGATACCTATTAAATGTAGAGGAGAATTTCCTGCCCTGGCTCTATGAAGACCCACCAGTGATTGAGTTGAAGCAGTCACTGGGAAGGGTCAGAAAGAGGAAACTTTGCAGAGGAGCACAGGCAGGCAGCCCCACCACGGGTTGTCACATATTCACAGAGATGCTGATGATGGAGTTGGCTCCTGAGAGACAGTTCTGTGTGGATGGCCTTGTACCATCCTGTAGTCAGAATCACTCTGATGTATCAATAGGACTCCCCAGAGGGCTTTGGAATATCAGGTACACACAGTGTAAGCTCCCCCACTATTGCAGCCTCTGTTTAAGGTGATGTGGTCTTGGGACCCTTCCGGTCAACTGCCTGCCGCCTCTGATGGTGGTTGTTTCATAAGCAATTAAGGAAGGTCTCAGTGTTCCTTTCATGAAATAGCTGACTTTCTCCTGGTGGAATTCGTCTTCATTGTGCTGTAAATTGTGATGGTTCTACCCTCCTGCCTGGTTTGTTTTCCAGTCAATAGTTTAGGCACCCCTTAGCCAGATACTGTGCCAGTTGTTTTATGTACCTGATCTAATTTGATCTGCAGGTGATCTTGGGAAGAAGCAGTTATTTTGGTTATTTTTGGTTAGCATGCCCACTGTGCACTTAGGAAGCTAGGACTCGGTGTTTGCGGGGCATCCAGGTGGCACAGCTGAACGAAGCAGGACCAGAAACTCACACTGTTTTTGTGACTTCACTTCTCTCTACCACATCACTAGATCCACGGTTTTAAATTAAGTTTGGGGTGGGGAGGGCTGGGTTGAGGAGGGGAGATTACTGAGGCGAAAGGTAGCCTCAGGAGAAAAAAGGCAAAGATCGAGGAAGTGGAATGGCTTAGTAGTTACTTAACTACTGAAGTTAACTTCAGTAATTAAGAATGACCCTGGAACCAGACTGTCTCAGTTTAAATTGTTCTCCTACTGGTTGCTTGATGTGTCACTTTAGGCGAGTTCCTTAACTAGTTTGTTTTTCAGATTTTGAAAATTAAATGGAAATACTTTTAGAAAAGGTAGAATTAGGCAGGAGTGTTAAAACCATCAGTATAGGTGCTGTGCTGTGCTTGGTCACGGGACTCTGCAACCCCATAGATGGTAGCCTGCCAGGCTCCTCTCTCCATAGGAATTCTCCAGGCAAGAGTATTGAAGTGGGTTGCCATGCCCTCTTCCAGGGGATCTTTCCAACCTAGGGATCGAACCCAGGTCTCCCACATCGCAGGTGGATTCTTTACCAGCTGAGCTACCAGGGAAGCCCCAGTATAGGGTGATCTGCTTGCAAATCTTTACTGGCTTTACATCATTTTCAATACGGCAGTGAGATTTCCAAGGTTAGGACTACTACTACATGTTTTTCTTCACATCCTTTTCTTTCCCAAAGTGTGCTGCTTGTTTTTACAAAGTGATTATCTTTCCATAAAGAAGCAAATTTTTAGGGGGAGAGAAACCTGTATGCAGGTCAGGAAGCAACAGTTAGAACTGGACATGGGACAACAGACTGGTTCCAAATAGGAAAAGGAGTATGTCACGACTGTATATTGTCACCCTGCTTATTTAACTTATATGCAGAGTACATTATGAGAAACGCTGGTCTGGAAGAAGCACAAGCTGGAATCAAGATTGCCGGGAGAAATATCAATAACCTAAGATATGCAGATGACACCACCCTTATAGCAGAAAGTGAAGAGGAACCACCTCATGTGAAGAGTTGACTCATTGGGAAAGACCCTGATGCTGGGAGGGATTGGGGGCAGGAGGAGAAGGGGACGACAGAGGATGAGATGGCTGGATGGCATCACCGACTCAATGGGCATGAGTTTGAGTGAACTCTGGGAGTTTGTGGTGGACAGGGAGGCCTGGCGTACTGCGATTCATGGGGTCGCAAAGAGTCGGACGATCGAGCGACTGAACTAACTAACTAAAGGAGAAAGCTGGGTGTGGGAAACATTCATCTGCTGGAAATAATGAAGATCAAAAGGTGCATTATCAGCTCATTCATACCAAGCTCAAATTTATGAAAAAAATTACAGCTGATAAGATGACTGAGATCATGTGTGAAGAGTGAAAGGAAAAGGGTCCTGCACCGTGCTTGTTAAATAGCGCTCTGAAAAAGCATATGGGAGGACTTCCTTGATAAGAGTCAGTTCCCTGGTCTTTGTGACAGTTTTTTACTCGCTATCCCTAACTCTGCCAAGGGACTGAAAACTGGGTATTGTTTCTTAAGACGTGGTTTCAGGACAGCTTCCAACTTAGCATTTTCTTCTATTCCAGAACATTTGTAAATATTCAGTTTGGTGGGGACAGAAAAAAAAAAAAAAACACCTCATTAATGTGGAAACCACATTCACATTTGTAGTTTTGTATTTATTAACAAACTCTTGCTCCAGGCTATATTAGGCAAGCCAAGGGGTGAATCATGTTGATTACCGCTTCTGGGCTGTTGGCGTTGGGCTCTTTTGGAGCCAGCTGTGGTACCTCCATCCATGGCAACTTGAAGTGGTTTTATATGTAATGTTCCCCCTCTAGTGGCCAGATTGGTTTTGGTTTTTGCTATTTTTGTACAAATGATCCCTAAAGTTGGAGAACCTTTCACTGAGGGGTACTGTGGATTTGGGGAGGCAAGTGGGAAAAGATAAAGAAGAGTGTGCCCATCTTTATTCCATAGGAAAAATTGATCTGAAGAATTTGTCCCATCCAGTCTCGTGCTTTTTAAAGAGCCGGTGGAGATGAGACCCTTTGGAAGGGAGGAGGGGTTTTAGAATGATCTCTCATCTTGTTACTCTGATTATTTTCCGAATTTCTACTGCCTTTATTAGTAAGTATCTTATTAATAAGTCCATCAAGTTCCATTAGAAAAACCTTTATTTTTTTAATTATAAGAGCAATAAAATGCATCGGGTAAAACTAGAGACTTTGAAAAATATGCAAAGTGTCCTTCATTCTGTGAATTCTGGTTTTCTCCCAAAGGAGGTAACTATTAATGAACAGTAAGTGTATCTTTCCAGATTTTTTGTATGCATTTACAAACACATATTATACATATGTCTGTTGATAGCCATTGAGTACAGATGATCATCAATATGTGTTAGGTTGGCCAAAAAGTTCAGCCAGGTTTTTCCACAAAAGGAAAATACCCAACCAAACTTTCTGGCCAACCCAATACATAGATGCACACAGAAATCATACACAGTGTATTCAACTTATTTTTGGTTTTTGTGAAACAAAATGGAGTCAAATTATCAATGCTATTCATTTTACATGTTTTGCATGCCCCATGAAAGTACTGTATAAGTCTAGCTCTTTTTAAATAGCTGACTTATTTCATTTATTTAAGCATTCCCTTATTGATGAATATTTGGATTATTTTCAGTTTCTATTGTTAAAAAATGTTCTAATAAAACCATTTGTGTCTACTTATATCTCTGCCAGTTTGTGCAGATATATTCTGTAGGATAAATTCCTAGGAGTAACTCCTGTATCAGAGCTTACGGTTATTTTAAATTCTGATAGATATTGACAACTCTCTGAAAAGTCTGTCCCAGTCTACTTTCTCATACACAGTGAGCTGCAGCTTTTCAGTACTATTTTTTTTTTTTTAACCCTACAACGAATCTGAGAATAACTAAGGTAGCTCAGTGTAGGAAAATTCTCCTGTAGGAGTCAGACCTAGTTGTCAGAGGGTGATGAATGAAAGCAAACTGAGGTCTTCATCTGGCCTTACCACTGCATCATTCCTCACTCTCTGTGGCTGAAATATAACCCTGGGTTATGTGATCGGTCCAATTTTGATTGCAGATGAGTTCAGTCTGAAAAAGTGATTCACTGTTAATAAAATCAGTATTAAGGAGTAAATTGTTTCCACTCCCTACCCCTACCCACAATCCACAGTGACCTCTTTACTGCCTGTAATTACTATGTTATTTTCCTCCTTGTGGTTTGGTGATCTGGACCCCATCTCTGAGTTATTAATTCTGACCTTTCCTATATATGGCTTGGTTGGGATGCTTCAGACCTTAGGGGCCCCTGAAAGTTTAAAAACTCATAGTCTGAAGGTCAGAAACCTTGCCTGTTATTGAGTCTCAGCAGCTTTGTATTCCCCATCTCTCTACTCCATCTGATATCCTCAGAGCTGGTCCCTGTGCCACGCCTGGCGTGTTGTGTTAGAAGTACTCCCGGGAGTTGTCACAAATGCGTTTTCCTGAGCCCGTGTCCCAGAAGACTAAGTGAATAGGGCTCCAGTGAGGCCAGGGATCACTTACTTTGTCAAATCCCCATTCTCACCTCGGGGGCTGCTTACCCCCAGAGGTAAGCTTTAGTTGCATTATCTATAAGATGAAGGCTTGAAGTATATCAGATTCTCCTGTACGGAAAAGGAGTAGTGAAGGTTGTCAGGAAATTCTGCCTGAGATTGTAGATGAGGAGCATTGTAAAGGAGTCACTCGTGTGTCCATCTTGGTGGAAACATTGGCAGCTGATAACTGCTTCTGCTTTAGGCTCTGTTTTTTGGCTTCCTTCTGAATGATGCAGACCAGTTGGGAGGAAACGTGTGCACCTGCCTTGGCACAGACCTACGGCAGACCCCTCATCTCACAGTGAGGGACCCTTCCCCCTGGGATTCTGTGACTGGGGTCCCTGGTGAACACAAAGGTGAAGCCAGGGAAACAAAGCTAAGCAGTAGCTTTTGCTTTAAAGAACAGTAACAGCAGAAGGCTTTCCATAGTACTGAAGCACCAAAAGGATAGCTGCTATGTAGAAACTGTTTTTATCAATGTTTATAAATGTAGAAAGAGCCAAATGACCTCAGTTTTTGAAATTTGCATTGAGGACCTAAAGTTGGCCTGCTAGCAGCTCCTTGTTGGTTTGTGGCTTTTTGACTAGACTTGGCATGTACTTTCTCTGTTGGGACCTGTGGGTTTTGCAATATGAATGTGGAGATTTGGAATTTTTATGTCCAATAATGTCTGTAAGATTCTGATAATCAAATTGGCTTTGTGATAAGGGATAAATGATTACTTACTGCTTTGTTTGTCCTCAGAGTGGCACTGTTGATAAACAAATAAGCTGAACCTGCAATTGGAGAATACTGAGTTTACTCTTAATTAAAAATAAAGTGTGAATTAGCATTTGTTATCACCATAGATGCTTTATGACAGTGATGGAGTAGGTGGACAAGGTGTTTAACCAGCTGTGAAAGTATATGTGTATCAGTGAAAAAAGAAAGTTTTTTTTAAAAGGGAAAAAAATATGACTTCACTGGATTGCTGTCCAGTAATGAATGCTTATTATACTTTAAACCATTTCAAATGATAGGTGCCAAAAAGTCTCCCTGCCTTTAGCCTTATAAGTTTCCTATATTTTAGAAAACCTATTTCTGTCTGGTATCATAATGAGAAATTGATACAAATGTCAAATTTACACACACACACACACACACACACACACACATCAGATTAAAGTGTTTTGAAGACCTGTGAAGTATAGACATAATATGTAGACCTTTCAGTTGAGACCCTCTCACTCTTGTTTATTTCTCATATTGAGCTGTACATGCTTTGAGAATGAAGATTGCTTTGGGTCTCTATTTCTCCAAAATGTAGCATAACAGGTGCTTGGAAACTTTTGCTGAGTTAAATATGACTTCAGGGACTCGACTTCACTCCACCCAGCACATACTAGATAACTTGATTTCTGAGGAATGAATGAATAACAGAATTGTTTAGGTGACTGGGGGAATCAACCAGAACTACTTCCCACGTGCTTGTCTTGGGGAAGAAAAGTAAGGGCCAAGTGTCAGGTTGTTTATAAAGCTACACTGATTTCCTTTTAAGAACTGCTGAGATATTTTAAGAGATTATATGCGCCCCTCCCCACCTTCCCTGCACCTTGTGTTTCAGAAAAGGTGGTGGTAGTAAATATAAGTTGATTGTAAAATCCTCTTACTAAACCAAAAAAAATCAACAATTCAGTAGCCAAACTGGTTGTAACTGCTACTGCTAAGTCACTTCAGTCATGTCCGACTCTGTGTGACACCGTCCCTGGGATTCTCCAGGCAAGAACACTGGAGTGGGTTGCCATTTCCTTCTCCAGTGAATAAAAGTGAAAGTGAAGTCACTCAGTCATGTCTGACTCTTTGAGACCCCATGGCCCACAGCCTACCAGGCTCCTCCGTCCATGGGATTTTCCAGGTAAGAGTACTGGAGTGGGGTGCCATTGCCTTCTCCGAAATGGTTGTAAACTAGTCAAAAATTTGGGAGCAATTGCTGCAGAGAAAGGTAGGCTGCTGGGAGGGTCAGGGGTTTGCCAAAGATCAAAGATTAGTCTCTGAACCATCCTTAATTTCTACACTTGATGGAGTTGAGAATGCATTCCAGTGAGTGTACAGTTGGGGGAGTGGGAAAGAGGTAGACTGGTTACTGGAAAGAAAAGGAGAAAGAAGTTACTTTTAAGAGTTGGGGAAGACTGGAGAAACAGGAGACAGACACTTCCAAAATAAACAACGAAAACAAACCCACTTTGCCTTGAGGGTAAATAGAAGTTCTAATGGAGGGGATTAAATTATGTTTAATACCGGCTAGGCAAATACATTTCAGGTTTGTTTGGAAGCACTTTTCTGTATCTACCTACTCTGCACAAATGCCTAGAGGTAGTGGTAGGTTAGAAAAAGACAGAGTGGTCTAGGGGTGGCGGGAGGGTGGAGGGTGGTCTGGTCAGAGGGGCACATGGTGAGCAGAGGCCATGGAACATGCTTCAGCCCTTGTTAATTGGCTGCCTTTGTAGACAGGGAGCATTGAATATGTCTAAACCAGAAGACTAATCGAAGTACATAGCAGGGATAGTATTGAGGTACATCAAGTAATTTATATTTTTCCAGTTCAACCATGGAGACTTGGCAATGAGGACAAGGCTGGGCAGGTGGCTGGAGGAAGATGAACGACAAGGAGACAGCAGGCTGATGGAAGTGATGGCTAGCCAGCTAGCAGCAGACCGAAACAGGAGTAGGAGGGAAGGAAGGAAGAAGAGACAGGGAATTAGAATTGCTGACTCTCTTGTCACCTTAGCTGCCTGGAAGCCATGTAAACAGGTAGCCTGGGAGATGGAATGTAAGAATACCAACGGTATCCAAAAAGACAATCCAGAGTATTCTGCAAAAACAGGCAAGGGTAAGAATAATTTAAAGTAAAATCACACACACACACACACAGAGGCAAGGGTAAGAACAATTTAAAGTAAAATCACACACACACACACCCTTCTAATGCCCTCTGAAGGTAAGAACAATTTAAAGTAAAATCACACACACACACACACACCCTTCTAATGCCCTCTGAAGGTAACAATTTAAAGTAAAATCACACACACACACACACACACACACACACACACACACCCCCTTCTAATGCCCTCTGAAGGTAACAATTTAAAGTAAAATCACACACACACACACACACACACACACACACCCTTCTAATGCCCTCTGAAGGTAACAATTTAAAGTAAAATCACACACACACACACACACACACACACACCCCCTTCTAATGCCCTCTGAAGGTAACAATTTAAAGTAAAATCACACACACACACACACACACACACACACACACCCTAGTGCCCTCTGAAGGTAAAGTTAAGCAACCTGCTTAAGTTTCTTACACACACACACACACACACACACACACACACACCCTAGTGCCCTCTGAAGGTAAAGTTAAGCAACCTGCTTCTTTAAGTTTCTTACACACACACACACACACACACACACACACACACACCCTAGTGCCCTCTGAAGGTAAAGTTAAGCAACCTGCTTCTTTAAGTTTCTTACACACACACACACACCCTAGTGCCCTCTGAAGGTAAAGTTAAGCAACCTGCTTAAGTTTCTTACACACACACACACACACACACACACACACACACACACACACACCCTAGTGCCCTCTGAAGGTAAAGTTAAGCAACCTGCTTAAGTTTCTTACACACACACACACACACACACACACACACACACACCCTAGTGCCCTCTGAAGGTAAAGTTAAGCAACCTGCTTCTTTAAGTTTCTTACACACACACACACACACACACACACACACACACACACACACACACACACACACACACACACACACCCTAGTGCCCTCTGAAGGTAAAGTTAAGCAACCTGCTTATTTAAGTTTCTTCCAGAAGGGAAGGGGAGGATAAGAGAGAGCATGGCTTTTCAAGGTGGACCTCAGAGAGAGATGAGTGAGAGATGAGGTGGAGAAGGAGGCAGGAGCACTTTGGGCTCCATCCTGAGTGTGATAAGTCATTGAAGGGTTTGAAGGCAGAGGATGCCCTATGGGGATGGTGAGGCTGGAGGCAGAGAGGCTGTGGCTGAGAAGAAATGATGGATGCCTGGAATGCAACAATAATAGGGCAAAACAACAGATTTGAGAGATGCGTAGGGCAGGGAATGTATAGCATTTGGTGACTGATTATTTATGGGGAAGAGAAGGAAGAATCACAGATGACTTGTAGTTTTGGGCAGTGAGGCAACAAGTAATGCCATTAACTGAGTAACAATGTATACAAAAATAGCTTTTTATCATCCCAGGGAAATCCCAAATAACTATAAAGTAAAAGGGATGATGAACTAGAGAGGTGGAATGGAGTGGGGATGGAGTTTCAAGAGGAAGGATGTATATATATATATATATATATACACACACACACACATATATATATGTGGTATATATATATATATATATGTGATTATGACTGATTCACGTTGATGTATGGCAGAGACCACCTCAACATTGTAAAGCAATTATCCTCAAAGTAAAAGTAAACTCCAAGGATGTTCTTCACATAGTCTTCATAATTTGGCTGTAATTAAATGATCAAAGACAAGTATTCTTTTACTTAATTGATTAACAGATCTCCTTTGGGAACTTATTCTAATAGTTCCACAACATTTACCACCAAGAGATACTTACCATTATATGGAATCTAAGTGAATCTTGACTATGATAATATAACATGCATGTGTTTGGTTCTGTGTAGCACAGTGTAAACCCAGAAATATGCCTGTAATGATAACCAAATTTATATGGTACTTTACAGCCTATATAAATCCACTATTTCCTGTGAGTCCCATAACAACCTAGCCAGGGGAGCCCATTCTTTCCCTCCTTTATAAGCATCAAGGCCAGGACAGCTTGTGGAAGAACCATAGGCAATATGTCAAAATATTTAAAATTTTAAATCATAACCACAAGAATAGACATCATGTATAAAGTTATGGGTTTTTATATGAATGAAGTTGGCAAAATATCATATATGATGAAATTTAATTATCCTTGGGCTTCCCTTGTGGCTCAGCTGGTAAAGAATCCATCTGCAGTGTGGGAGACATGGGTTCCATCCCTGGGTTGGGAAGATCCCCTGGAGAAGGGAAAGGTTATCTACTGCAGTATTCTGGCCTGGAGAATTCCATGGACTCTATAGTCTATGCGGTCACAAAGAGTCAGACACAACTGAGTGACTTTCACTTTCACTTTCAATTATCCTTGTTCATTCCTGGCATCAAGTTGAGTTGGCAGTGCTTGGATGGATAATAAAATAATGACCTGTGTGATTCATAATTTTTTACATAATTATTCTATAGGGTCAATTTTTCTTATCTTCCTTTCAGTAAACTCATAAATTGTGCTATTATAAACAGGATTTTCACATGGTTGATGTCCTGTTAACAGTGATGCCAAATGAGACACATCTTTTTGAGTCAGTGTAGCTCTTTGATAGTGGGTTTTTTTTTTTTTGACCCCATAGACGGCAGCCCACCAGGCTCCGCCATCCCTGGTATTCTCCAGGCAAGAACACTGGAGTGGGTTGCCATTTCCTTCTCCACCGATAGTGTTTTTTAAATTAGAGAAAGCTTCACTGCGCTGAAACAGAGTTGAAAATAAATTATGCAATTTACTTATCATGTCCACACATTTAATGATATTTTATCTGATGAATTATCGTTGTAGAAAAAGATGTTAGCTTCATCACATAAACTACTATCACTTATGTTGTCATTTTAAGTATCTCTTTAATGAGAAAAATGATAAGAACCATGTAATGTGAAGAACCAATATCAAACTTCTAGACACACACATCTGCAAATTTTAAAGTAGTATGAATTACAAAATATTTGCCTCCATGTGCAACTGTAATGCATACTGTGCTAATTCATAAGAAACCACACAAACCACTGGAATGACAAATTCAAACAGAAAGAGAAACAAGATTGATATGCAGTATTACAAGGAAACCATACTTTGTTATTTAAGAATTGCATTCATATTGAGAGGAAGGATGTGACTAATTAATTAATCTATCCATGTTTTTACCAAATTAAGTACTCCTACTGTTTAAAATCTTGCTGCCTTGTGAGCAGAGTCTATCTCTGATAGTGGTGATGGCCACAAAAAAAAATCACATTAGATGTAGTCTAATGTAATCACATTAGATGTTTTGTTGTGAGGACATGAATAAAGCAAGTGGAGAAGTATTTCCCTGGGTTCTGAGAGTGCTTATTCCTGAGAGTTCAGAGTTACAGGTTACCAGTTTCCATGTGAGAGGCACCCATATCTTCTTTCTTTTTCTTATGACAGCTTTGAAAGTGAAAGTGTTAGTCACTCAGTTGTGTCCGACTCTGTGACCCCATGGACTGTAGCCCGCCAGGTTGCTCCGTCCATGGGATTTCCCAGGCAAGAATACTGGAGGGGATTGCCATGCCCTTCTCCAGGGGATCTTCCCGACCCAGGGATCAAACCTGTGTCTCCTGCATGGCAGGCAGGTTCTTTACCATCTGAGCCACTAGGAGATACAATTCACATAACAGGATACTCATCCCTTGAAAGTGGTTTTTAGTATATTCACCCTAAAAATAAAATCTGAACCCATTACCAGTCACCTCCTGTTCCTCTCTGCACCAGCCCCTGGCAAAAATTAATCGACTTAATATTTCTATGGAATTATTCTGGACATCTCATATAAATAGGATCATACAATTTGTGGCTGTTTGTGTCTGGTTTCTTTCATTTAATGTATTTTCAGCATTTAACCATGTTGTGGCATTGTCAGCACTTAATCCCTTTTTATAGCCGAATAATCTGTGATATGGATATCACATTTTGTTTATTCATTTATGAGTCAGTGGACATTTGGGTTGTGTCTACTATTTGATTATTACAAATAATGCTACTGTGAAGGCTTGCATACAAGTTTTTGTGGGACATGTTTTCATTTCTCTTGGGTCCACATCTAGGAATGGAGTTACTAGGACACGTGGTTACTCTATGCACAGCGTTTTAAGGAACTAATCAAATGACTACGAAGTAGTTGTGCAATTTTACAACTCTACCGGCAAAATATGAAAGTTCTAATTTCTCCACATGCTTGTCAACACGTGTAGTTGCCTTTTTCATTGTAGCTACGTTAGTGCTGCATTATTGCTTAAGCCCTTTACAAATGTTAACTTATTTGATCCTCTCAATAATGCTATATCCAGAAAAGGGAATTCAGAGAAGTTCAGTAACTTGCTGAACACTCACGCACTGGAGAATGGTGGAGCTGTAATAAGGAATATGTTACACAAAGAAAACTCTGAACACTCAAGGGAATGATAACAATTTGGGGAGACTTTCACCTCTTTTAAATGAGATCTTCCTGAATTTAAGATAAAACCATCTATTCTATGCAAGACAGGCTCCTGTTGATGTATTAATCCACTTCTGACTTATGTTTCAGAATTAGGCTGTATTGGGGCTCAGTATTGAAAACAAGAGGGAGTAAAATAATCTCTGAATATTCATTTCAATTAAGGCAAAATTTTCCACTTAGTCAAGAATAAAATATACTAGCTACTGATATTAATATTTTGTGATCATTAACTTGAAATTTTAAAAAATAATTTTAAAAAGACTTCAAAAGTTGTGTTCTCCAAGTATGTTCTTTATTATTCTTGGGTGAAAACAATTTCTGAAGTACATATTTCCACATTCTTAATGAATTCAGTGAAAATTGACATAAGAGCCATTTTTATGTTTTAATTCCATGAATAAACACAACACCTTTTAAAATTCTAATTTTATAGTAATTTATAATTGTAAAAAGCAAAGAGTCAGACATGATTGACTTTCACTTTATATATTTTTATAATAATCAAATAGAAGTATATCTTTTAATATTTTATCTCAAAAGTGTAAGTGTCAGCTTTTTTAGGAACATAGCAATTAAGTAAATGCAATTAATTCAGTGCCTATAAAAGATGTGAAAGTCTTCAACTCTTACTTTGGGAATCTGATTTCCAGGTGCACATGTGTTCAGTCATGTCCGACTCCTTGTGACTCCATGGACTGTAGCCCACCAGTCTTTTCTGTCCATGGGATTTTCCAGGCAAGAATGCCAGAGTGGGTTGCCATGCCCTCCTCCAGATCTTCCCGATCCAGGGATGTGAACCCCCGACTCTTAATGTCTACCTGAATTGGCAGGTGGATTCTTTCCCACTAGCACCATCTGATTTCCAGGACTGTGTGCTGTTTAAGAATACACTTGTGTATGAGTACAAAAAACTCCAAGGCTGAGTTCTGTCTTTGGAAGAGATATCATGATGGAAGATACTGCTCATGTCCTAACTGCTTATGCAGACAGTGATATTCAATAGATAAGGAGCAGATGGAAGAAGGAAAAGGGTATTTGTAGAATCAGTGACCCACTCATGTTCCTTCGGACCATTTCCTTATTCTTTTTATGTTGTTAAATTTTATCTTTACTTTTTATTTTTTGACCATGGCACATACTATGCAGGATCTTAGTTCCCTGACCAGAGATCAAACTTGCATTCCTGCAGTGGAAGCATGGAATCTTAACCTGGACAACCAGGGAAGTCTCTCCTTATTGCTTTTTAAGTAGCTCATTTACTTGAAGCACTTGAAAGGCTATTTTAAAATTGTTACAAGCTGCCTTACAAAAAGCAGGACTGTTTCAGAGAAAACAGAATTACAGAGGAAGGTTGGTAGGAAGAAATGATTAGTTTGGAGGAAAAAATCTGTTCTCTTTTAGAATAGATTTGTATGTTTGTAATTTGGGGCATTTTATGTGCATATAGTGTCATTTGTTCACAGGGAATCATTCCTGATAATGTTATATGGATATGCACACTGTAACATAGTTATTACCTTGTTTCATTGAGATATAATTCACATACCATCCATTTCATTCACTTAAATGTACAGTCCTTTTTATGATATACAGGAGTACAATGTTATAATATGGGCCCCTATGATATACCTTTTAAAGCTCACAGTCTCTTGGTGGTAGAATTTAAATGTACAAGAAAAATTATAGGGCCCAAGTAATTATTTTAGCTTTCAAAAAATCTAATAAACCTCCACAGTAGCTTTGTTTTTGCATTAAGGAAGGAAGTTAGAGATGTTTGCCTCTCCAGAAGTTTAAATGCAATTATAAAATTTCCACCACCTTCAGTGGTGTTCACAGTGTTATTTTCATGTTGTTAAAACATGGAGTGAAGCTGTTTGAAGTTTGAAGCATAACTTCACAAGTTTTCCAGTAAAGCCATGGTATATAGCAAAAATTTTACAGTTTGTTTCCTTTTATGACTTTTGGTTATACACATGGAAGTCATTCTCATGGTTATAGTTTTCACTATGGGTGGTGATCATTAGGGTTTTAGTAGGTGATAATCAATCATGTCCTTTTCCTTGATTTGTTCAGCAACAAATGAGAAAGAAAATGTAGGAGTCAGACAGAAATGAAAATATCAGCTTTATTACTGATAAAATGGATTGTAAAGTAAGGCTTAGGTATATAGCCATAAGGGCTTCCTTGGATCATTGATTAGGTTTGGTGCTAGTACTGGAAATTTCAAAATAACAGTGGCATCAATGACGGAAAGACTATTTTGCACCTAAAAGTCCAGAGGTGTCAGATCAAGACTGGTACAGAGCATTGCACAATATACCATCCCCAGACTCCGTTCAGTGTCGCTGCTTTGCTGTGTGTGGTTTCCTTTTCATTTAGGGGACCAGGATGCATGCTCCAGCTCGTTATCATGTATACCTTACAGCCAAGAAGAAAAACGAGGTGGGTACAGGAAGTATGTCTCAATTTAACGACACATTTCCCCTCATATTCCACTAATTGCAACATAGTCCCTTAGACACATCTAACTAGGAAAAATGAGTACAGTAACATATGCTGAGTTCTGTTCCAAGAGCATGTTAATAAGTCCAATTTGTTCATTAAGTCCAACAAAGTTAGCCTAGGTACCCAACTAACACAGGCTTTCCAGGTGGTGTTAGTGATAAAGAATCCGTCTGCCAATCCAAGAGACACAGGAGACTCAGGTTCGATCCCTAGGTCAGGAAGATCCCCTGCAGGAGGAAATGGCAACCCACTCCAGAATTCTTGCCTGGAAAATTCCATGGACAGAGGAGCCTGGCGGGCTACAGTCCATGGGGTCACAAAGAGTTGGATGTAACTGAGCACACACCCAACTGAAACAGTGACTATATAGTACTGTCCTGTGGTAGGTTTATAATACTTTTCACACAAATACATAGAAAACAAACACACAAAATGAAACAGTTTTAATCTTACAGTACAGCAACCTTAAAAAGTACATTAGTACAGTACAGTACAATAGCTGGCACACAGGCTGGCACTGAGTGAACAGGCAAGGAGAGTTATTGACTAAAGGAGGTGAGTGATGGTAGAGCTGAAGGATCGTCAACAGTAGGAGATGGAGGGCAAGCTGCAGTTTCACTCACACCTGACGTTGATGGTATGCATGTTTGCATCTTTGACAGTTTGCAACTTGAAGGTTTGTATGTAGAGGACTTACTATGTTCTCGATAGTCACATACCCAGCTAAAAACTTGAGAATTCTGATAGGAAGGGAGAGAGTGTTGCTGGACAGTCTGTCGTCTCTGCCACATTCCCAAATTAAACTTATGCAGCCAGGCAACCACTGGGCTCCCCTAGAGTAAGGGGTGAGTGAGCTGCTTACTGGAGAGCAGAGACCAACCTCGAGGGTAAGCTGCTTATAAGAAGGGAACCCAGGAAGGGCTGAGCCAACATGCTTGGTTCCTGCTCGTTCTCTTCCACTGTGAGGCCAGACACATTTCTCCTACGCTCTTCCTTCCTCACTCGTGTTTGGCTTTTCCGAGGGGCAGTACAGGGTGCTGTCATAGGGCAGGAACGCAGCACACGATCTGGCGCCACAATAACAAGGTTTCCTTAATTTCCCATTATCTAACCTTGCTTTGTCTTCACCATTTATTAGATTAAGAAATCTTCCTGAATAGTCATAAGAGAGTTCTTCTTCTGGCAGAATGTCTCTGGCTGCAAAAAGTGCCAACTTTGGTACCATTGAGTCGATTCGGACAGGAATCATCAACAGGTTTGGCTCACAAGAATGGTTAAGGAATCTTCCGATGTTTCCTATCAAGGCAGGATCCACAAATGTTTCCATTACCTGCCCATTACAGACATGCTCCCTGACGGCTATAATGTAATTCGAATCATGTACTGTTTGTAACTGAATTCTTCTCCGCACTTCAGAGATCCCCAGCACCTCACCGGCATATTCACAGACAAACCGTCCCTTTGGTATGAAGTCCAGGGTACGGAGTCCCCAGCCTTTGTGATCCGTCTTGAACACCTGGAGGTGGAACTGCAGACCCCACTGGACCACTCTGTTCCTGCAGTGGTCGCTGCACTGACACAGGACGTTGCATTCGAAAACTGGCTCAGCGCACTTTGTTTCTGATCCTATATCTCTGAGGCATGAGTGGTCGTCATAGTTATTCTCACGACGGAGGCAGGAGCAAGTACCAGGGAGGCAGGGAGTTTTGAGACAAGCACATCCAGGAAAGGTTATTTGAGAGGGATCTGTATCTGCTCCAGGCCCAGCGACATGATCAGGAGTATACTGCGAGAAACAGAAACGCTGTAAGTCAGCATGGTACGTCAGAGATCTCATCTGTATTTCAAGCAGCTTTTGCTGAGACACTTCCCAATTCCAACAAACAGAACAGAACAAAAATGACAAGATATATTAAAATACTGTGTGAAAACATCTCCAATTTAAAAAAATCATAAGGTTATTTCTTAGACTTAAAATTCAGTGGTTTCCTTTTAGGTATTGGAATAACACTAGGAAAAAATTATGTATTTTTCTCTTACCAGATATTGAAAACTCTGTAATCCATTTTGTTTCCCTCTTGACTTTAAGTGTCAGGAAAATCAGTGCTGAATTTAGTTTTTGAATACAGCTAAGTATTTTCTCTTTGGTTTTTGACCTCTGTTACATTTACCTGATAATATACATGTATATATGTCTTTTTATGGTGAGTTACCTGAGATTTTTTTTTAGGATAAGAAAGTCATAAATGATACATCAGTGACCTTTGGGAGAGAGTCTTCCATTGATTTTTTGAAAGAATTTTTAAAATTTGAAGATTACCTAAACTCATATATTCTTTCATCTTTTTAAAAACGCTGTTATCTTATAGTTCTACTTGAGTATTCACAATGTTCAAAGTAGAAACTTGGCAAAAAACTTGCAGACAGAATTCAAAAACTGGTTATATAATATTAATAGATACTGAAATTTATTGTAGATTTATACATGTGAAGAAATCTTGTTCTTATTAAATGTGAAAGGGATAAAACAAAAAAGTTTCTTAGAAAGTCTTTGAAATGTATCAAAACATTACATTTATAAAATGTTATGAAAAATAAGTCCTAAGTCTAAAATCTCTGTGTGAAGCCTCACCTCCAGTTATTTCCTCACTGGCAGAATGAAGCATGTTCTCAAACCCTGAAGATCAAAGTATCTCTGGTGAGCCCAGTGTATTTCTTTATATATAGAGTAATTCACTGACTTATACTTGTTTTGTTCCCAAAAGGAACTTTTTAATGAGACTTAAAAAGAAGAAAGATAAACAAACAACAGGTAAGGAAAGAAGGTGAAGTGAAAAATAAGTCAAGCAAGCTTAGACACCTAAGTGTGCAGCAGAAGTAGACTGCATATCCAGCTGTGTGCCAGGATAGTCAGAGGGAAATATGGTCAGATGTATGGCTTGTACTGTCTGTAAGAAACAGTCTTACTGTTCTGAAGCATTGACTTTTTTTAGTATGGAGACGGGAGAAAAATGTCACCAATGAGTCTGTCAAACTGTTCTTTTACAGGAAGCAGTTTCATGGACTGCTTTTCATCTCCTTCATTTTGACCCTCAGGAAAGGCTGTTGGCATGCTGCCACAGCCTGTCAGCAAGAGACCAGCCGAATAGACTGTAGTAATTCAGGGATTGATTTTAGTGCATCCAGAGGAACATTTGAACAACCTAGCTTGCAGTCAGTTTTCTATTAATATTGTGTCAATACTTCCAGAAAAAGTATTGAACAGCATGTAGTTACACTCCCTGCGAAGGCCTCGGTGGAGCTATGCAGTTAGGTGCAGAATCCTATATTTTAAAAAACGCTGAGCTGGGGTGAAGGATTGACATCCTCCTGTGAAAGAATGGTGAGTGGGTGTACCTGCGGGGGAAGGCCAATACTGCTTAAAAAGTGATTTGGGGGTGGAGAGCGGAAATAGCTTCTCCTGTTTGTGTGGGTTCTTACAGCTTTAGCTTGGCAGAGGTGTCCTAAAAGGATAAAGGATGGCTTAGAAAAAGATACCCTATCAGTCAGATTCAGTGACTGCAGTCTTATACAGAATCTACTTCCAGATTTTAAGAGTCAACTTTGAAATGGTTACTGAGGCATTTTAAGAAGTGCTTGTAAAATGAAGACTTTACTATCACTTTGTTAAACTTTTCATGAAGAATTCTTTTCAACTGATGAGTTTTTAAAGGTACATATGGGCTTCCCTGGTGTCTGAGACAGTAAAGAATCTGCCTGTAATGCAGGAGACCAGGGTTCCATCCCTGGGTCAGGAAAATCCCCTGGAGAAGGGAATGGCAACCCACTCCCGTATTCTTACCTGGAGAATCCCATGGACAGAGGAGCCATGGGGTCACAAGGAGTTGGACACGACTGAGCAACTAACACTTTCACTTTTCATTAAAGGTGCAGATAATTTTAATGTGTTATAGAAATCACTAAACTCTAAGGTGATTTTCTTTTTTGACACAGATGTATGTGTTGTATGTGCTTAGTCATGTCTGACTCTTTGCGACCCCATGGACTGTAGCCCGCCAGGCTCCTCTGTTGATGGGATCCCTGAGGCAAGAATACTGGAGTGGGTTGCCAGTCCTCTTCCATGGGATCTTCATAACCCAGGGATCGAACCCATATCTCCTGCGGCTGCTGCATTGCAAGCAGACTCTTTACCACTGAGTCACAGGGGAAACCCTCTTCTTTCACAGGGGTTGCTAAACTGGAGAGGATCTACCAGGCATTCCTAAGATCGAGCACAGACATATGACCTACTGAGTGTGTGCCCCACCACAGGACGTGAGAGCAGGGGTGTGAAGTGGGGAGGTCGTAGAAATATCTGATGACAGCTTGAGCGTTCTGGATCCAGAGATGCCTACAGTTACTGCTCTTGGACTTGGCTTTTATGTGGGGCAACTGCTTCCCTTTTTTGCCTGAGTCAATTTGTATTGTATTTATGTTTCTTACAAACAAATGAGTCTTGACTAATACACCCAGGGTGGAAGCTGAGCATGGTTCCAGGAAATGGCTGGAAAATTTAGTCAAAGATATAAACGGCTAATAAGCAATGAGGTCTCCAGCTGGGAAGTGAGACGAGAGCAAAGCGGGCGGGAGGCCAGCCAGGAACTCTGTGACTGCTGCCTGGAACGCTGGGCAAGCAATAGGGAACTTCTTAATGCAGAACATGGAATGTCCCAGAGGAGACACACACAGGTCCAGGCTCGTGTTAGCACGTGACTTATACCCAGTGACTTGCTAGACTTCAGGTTAGCAACTGTAAATCAGGGATGATAGCTATATTCAAGGGGGGAAGGTTCTCAAGAAATTTAATTGACATAATGTTGTACTCTGTGTCAGCCACTTCATACTTTTAAAACAGTCACTTTCTTAAATTCTTCTAGATATTATTTCTAGATTTTTATATCTAAAATACCATATATTTCTGGCATATTACTTAAGCTCTCTAAACATTCCCTTCCTATCTTCTCTCCCTTACAGGTTGCTGCGAAGGAAATAAATGTGAGAAACCACGTAAAAAGCTTACTCCAGGGGTTGGCTCATAAGTGTTCAATATGGATTACACAGTAGCCATTTAGTAGTGGTGGAAAAAAACAAACAGGTTCTAGAGTTAAACTTCTCAGGTTTAAACATACTCAAACCAAAATATGTGTGGGAAACCATATGATTATCTTCCTACCTACCATTACTTAACCATCTGGACAGGGAATACCAAGAGCTGACCCAGTACAGACTGTCTTCATTCATCAGTAAATACTGCCTTCTTGTCTACTGTATGCACATGCTCCATGGGGTCACAGAAGAGTGGGACACCACTTCGAAATTTATCAACAAACAACATGCACATGCTAGGGTTTAGAAAGACTCACTCAGAAAAAACAGAAAAGAGGACATGGGATTTTTATCATTTTTTCAGTTGTCACAACATATGCTTTATTTTTTCCATGTATGTGTGAAAGCACAAAATTTATCAGGTAAGAGGTGGAAATAAATACAAAATGATCACTTCAGAATGCACCAGGAACCAGATCCTTGAAGAACTGGGTGGAGAAAAACATTTATAAACAGTCACCCAAGAAGCCAAAATGCAAAGAGAAGACAGTATGTTAAAGAGTAAATATATCTCCTTGGCTATCCTCATATACAATTAATTTCTCCCTTCTCTGAACTATGTGTGCACTTATTAATAGCAATGAACTTTGGAATCTTAAGTGGCACAGACGGTCAGGGTCTCTGGTTGTACTAAGTGTGTAGGTCTGACCTTTCTAACAAGTATGTATCTTAAGGAAAGGCATGGTCATTGAGGTTTGAGGTATAGAATGGTGATAGGTGTTGGGTTCCTATCCATGGTACTAGGCACAGAGCAGGTGACTTAGGGAATGTTATTTGACTTCTTAATTTCAGCTCTTAATAATTTCTGATTGGAAGACTGACGTTTTTGAGTCACATTCTGTACCACAGCCCCAGAAACTAAAACATGTCATTGCACAATACTCCAGGCTTAAACCCTAGGCCTCAATTCTGGATTTTAAGGAAGTGCTGTGAAAATCTTCATTCCTTTTTTGGTTGTTTTGAAACACCAGCTACAAGAATCTTTGTACTTGGCCTCTAGCCCCGTGAGTTTGTTTTTGCTCCAAGCAGCTATTAGGAGACTGTGAGCCAGATCATTCTTGTCAAGGCCAAGTTGAGATCTTAAAAAGGATATCTGAGGCTGGTTTTAGAAACCTGAAAACATGGCTAGATCCAGCTCTTAGTTCAAGAAAATCAGCTTATTTTCTACTTGTGTTTCAACACCGATAGCATTATGATGTATTTGTTTCCAATCTTGAGTATCTGAATGTTCTTTTTGCCTTTTCATATAGGACCCAAAAGCAAACTAGACAAAGTTATTTTGACCTTGAATTCTCTGTGCCTTAATTCTTATGTGTACATATGCCTGTGAAGGTAGGGTTTGGGGCAAGCAAACTGTTTTGACCTTTTGTAAGACTGCTGTTGTGCTTCATGAATATATGGAAGCAAACTAGTTGAAGGCACTTTTAGACATGTTTCAGGAATACTTTAACTTCTTGGAAGCTCCTTAAGGAAGGGAGCTTGTCTTCTATTTGTAATTCTTAGTGTACTCAGAGCTGTGCACACTGCCAGGAAGCTAGAACACCATGGAATTGAATCTTAGTTTCCTGATTTTCATTTCTGCCCACCAACTGTAGATCAATCACAGGGCCTCCTCCTCCACCCCACCCCACCCCATCCCCATATAATGCTTTCTATATGCTCTTGTAAGCTCAAGGGCAGGAACTGTATTGTTACCATTTTATCTTCTATGCCTAGCTTAACATGCTGGGCACATTATAGGCACTCAGTTATTTTTGGAAGAAAGAAAACATACTATCAGTGTTTTTGACCAGGCATTTAACAGTGTTTGGTCTTCAATAAGCTTTTCGGGATCAGTGTTTAATATGGTGCTAGTCAACTGTATTATTAACCAAAATCTGCCTAACGTAGTTTGAGGAAAAATAAGCATTTCCAACATGAATATCCTGCTCTACTGTTTGAAAACTGCTATGAATCTTTACCGCCTTACTTGATTCTCAAAATAACCCTAGGAAGAGGACAGGCAGGGTTTGATATTGATTATAGGTGTGACAAGGGGAATAAAACTTTTATTTTCATTTTGGAGATTAAGAAACTCAGGCTCTGAGACATGGCTAAGATGCTAAACCCCGAACCTAGCTCTCCTATAGTTCCATGTCCAGGGCTCTTTCCACTCCAACATTCTTGTTTTTTGTGGGTTTTTTTGGGTTATTCCTCGTTTCTTAAGCAACATGCAGGAAAAGCTCAGAGAGAGTGAAAAGTTGGAGCAGAAAGGGCTTTGAGGTAATAAGAGTAGTGAACATTTATTGAGTTCTTTAAGCAAACCAGGAACTGTATTTTTACCTGTGATTCTCAAAGCAATCTGGAAAGAGGTACTATTTTTTTTTTTTTTAGCTTTTATTTTTATTTTATTTTATTTTTTTTTTAAATATTATTTTATTAGTTGGAGGCCAATCACTTTACAACATTTCAGTGGGTTTTGTCATACATTGACATGAATCAGCCATAGGAGGGGGGATCGGGATGGGGAATACGTGTAACTGAAAGAGGTACTATTATTTTAATAGTACACGAGAGGGCTCTGAAGTCTAGCCGAGGCTATTTATATTTGCCAAAGCTCTCACAGCATGGGGGAAGCCTCAACTAAGTCTGACTCTAAAGGCTGTTTTTAATCATGACACTGGGATCTTAACGACACCTGAGACCAGACAGGCAAGTGATTTGCTCCCTATCTTTCAATGAGTTCTGGGAACAGAACCAGGGCAGAAAGCCAGGTTTTCAGGGCTTTTTCCAAGGGACCTCAAGAAACTTCCGGTTTTCTCTTAAGTGAACTGCCATTCTTAGGGTAGAAAACTAAAGGGTTAACTGAAAAAAACCAGAAACCTGTCAATTTAAGACCTATTTCCAGGCGCAGATAGCTGTGAGATTGGGTCAAGGAAAAAAAAAAAAAGGTCGAAAAACCTGGACAACCCGAAGCAAGCATGAGCGTCAACGATCGAAAGACGACCACTCAACGGTAATTGCGAGCCGAGTGCGAGGACCACCGGCTCTGCCAGAACGCTTCCTGGAAAGGCGCCAGCGCCGACCCCGACGCTGCGCACGTAGCGCGCGAGACCGCCTAGCCCCGCCCCACCGAAAACGATGCCGGCCACGCCCTCGGGGGCCGCGCGCGGCTCTCGGGCCAGCCGAGCCCCGCCCATACCTGAAAGGGCTCAGGCTCCGCCCCTGGGGGCCAGGCGCTCACGGGCAGATTTTCAAGGCCACGCGCAACGTCCAGCTGGTCCTTCAAGGCCTCAGGCGCCTCCTCACACGCTGCCATTGTGCCAGGACCAGTTCTCCACGGCCTTAGCGGCCGTTTTGCCCCGACACGGTGCTCTTACCACCTAGACCTCTTGAGCCTCGCAGAGGACGCTGGGAGTCTAGCCGCGGGGCCCCACAGCCTCATGGGAGCGGTAGTTTTTATACCGCAGCTCACGAGTGGCTCCTCCCTCCACGCTCAACTTTCCTTCACTTTATGGTCTGGTTCACTTTTTGCTTTGAGTCAGACGCACAACAAGTAATACAAAACCTTGTAAGGTACGGACAGGGCTTTGGGGACACAGTGAAGTCCTTGACGTTTTCCTGTGCGCGCAGGGAGGGCTTTCGAGGCGAGGTCGTTTGTCCGTGTCTGAGGGTTTGGAAGTTTTACCAGGCGCAGGGTGGGGAGTGGCGCGCCCTACGCTGAGGTGGGGAAGGCAACCCCCTGGGTCTCTGAAAACCTGAAATTTGTGGAGCGACTCCGGGGCGTGTGACGGAGATTGTGCTCGGAGGCCAGGTAGCCTGACCTGGGATTGGAAGTCTGTGTAGGGTCCGCGCGCTCTCTGACTGGAATCTCTGTTCCCTGTGACGTCCCCTGCTCTGAGAAAACCAAGCCTGGTCCCGCAAAGAATGCTGATAACGTCGAAATTGCTGAATCCAGTGGAATATTTTGAACTTTCCCAAAGCGCTCTGACCCGACTGTTCCTGCTGCTTCTATGTGAAACCCTCTCTCACAGAGTGTGGGGGCCCCGTCCTGGGTGCGCTTGCCTTGCGCAGACGGTCCTTCCTATCCTGACCTCGGGCGTGACTGATATGGGGGCGGTTGTCACAGGTTTCTCTTGGGGCCCCTTCTCACCTTCTCTGGGATTCCTCAGTGATAGCATCTACTTCTTGGCTTTAGACACTCTTATAAAAGTATTAGGGTTTCAGCTCAGCTGGAGATGGATTCCGGTTGTGGATCACTTCAGTTCACTCGCTCAATTGTGTTCGACTCTGCTGCCGGTTGCAGTCCATGGGGTCGGAAGGTCGGACAGGACTGAGCAACTGAACTGGACTCCAGCATGCCAGATTTCCCGGTCCATCACCAATCTGGGAGTCTACTCAAACTCATGTCCATCACATTGGTGATGCCATCCAACCATCTCATCCCCTGTCGTCCCCTTCTCCCACCTTCAATCTTTTCCAGCATCGGGATCTTTTCAAATGAGTCCGTTTTTCGCATCAGGTGGCCAAAGGATTGGAGTTTCAGCTTCAACATCAGTCCTTCCAGTGAACACCCAGGACTGATCTCCTTTAGGATGGACTGGTTGGATCTCCTTGCAGTCCAAGGGACTCTCAAGAGTCTTCTCCAACACCAGACAGTTCAAAAGCATCAATTCTTTGGTGTTCGGCTTTCTCTCTAGTTCAACTCTCACATCCATACATGACTACTGGAAAAACCATAATAGCCTTGACTAGACAAACCTTTCTTGGCAAAGTAATCTCTCTGCTTTTTAATATGCTGTCTAGGTTGGTCATAGCTTTTCTTTCAAGGAGCAAGTGTCTTTTAATTTCATGGCTGCAGTCACCATCTGCAGTGATTTGAAGCCAAAAAATAGAAAGTCTGTCACTGTTTTCACTGTTTCCCCATCTATTTGCCATGAAGTGATGGTACCAGATGCCACTATCTTAGTTTTCTGAATGTTGAGTTGTAAGTCAACTTTTTCATTCTTCTCTTTCACTTTCATCAGGAAGCTCTTTAGTTCTTTGTTTTCTGCCATAAGGGTGATGTCATCTGCATATCTGAGGTTATTGATATTTCTCCCAGCAATCTTAATTCCAGCTTATGGTTCATCCAGCCCAGGGTCAAGATTGCCAGGAAAAATATCAATAACCTTAGATATGCAGATGACACCACTCTTATGGCAGAAAGTGAAGAGGAAGTAAAGAGCCTCTTGATGAAAGTGAAAGAGGAGAGTGAAAAAGTTGGCTTAAAACTCAACGTTCAAAAAACTTAAGATCATGGCATCTGGTCCCATCACTTCATGGCAAATAGATGGGGAAACAGTGGAAACAGTGAGAGACTTTATTTTGGGGGGGTCCAGAATCACTGCAGATGGTGACTGCAGCCATGAAATTAAAAGACACTTGGTCTTTGAAAGAAAAGTTATGACCAACCTAGACAGCATGTTAAAAGGCAAAGACATTTCTTTACCAACAAAGGTTTGTCTAGTCAAAGCTATGGTTTTTCCAGTAGTCATGTATGGATGTGAGAGTTGGACTATAAAGAAAGCTGAGTGCCGAAGAATTGATGCTTTTGAACTGTGGTGTTGGAGAAGACTCTTGAGAGTCCCTTGGACTGCAAGGAGATCCAACCAGTCCATCCTAAAGGAGATCAGTCCTGAGTGTTCATTGGAAGGACTGATGCTAAAGCTGAAACTCCAATCCTTTGGCCACCTGATGCAAAGAACTGACTCATTGGAAAAGACCCTGATGCTGGGAAAGATTGAGGCAGGAGAAGGGGACGACAGAGGATGAGATGATTGGATTCCATCACAGACTTAATGGACATGCTTTTGAGTAAACTCCAGTGGTGTTTACCCAGTGATGGACAGGGAAGCCTGGCGTGCTTGCTGCAGTCCATGAGGTCGCAAAGAGTCGGACACGACTGAGTGGCTGAACTGAACTGAACTGATGCTGGGAAAGATTGAGGGCGGGAGGAGAAGGGGATGACAGAGGATGAGATGGTTTGACAGCTTCACTGACACAATAGACATAAGTTTGAGTAAACTCCAGGAATTGGTGATGGACAGAGAAGCCTGGCATGCTGCAGTCCATGGGGTTGCAAAGAGCTGGACATGACTGAGCAACTGAAGTGAACTGAAATATTCAGACTGACAGGACTTGTAAAGCCACATGTGTCAGGTTCACTCCAAAGGTCACAGCCTGCCACCCCAGAGGCTTCAGATATTCTTTGATAATAGCACATGCAGTTATCACACAGTAGATGATTATACAGTAGGTTATAAATGCCTTAGTGTTCTTGTTTGTCTTCCCAGAGGATGGTTCAAATGCAAGAGGAGATCCTTATTAATAGGATATGGAGTCATCCTGAGTGAAGAGTCTTAAACACCATTGGAAGTATAGGTTTGAAGGTAAATATTTTATCAGACTCGGCTATGCACTTGCTCTTACCTAGGAGACAGTTACTTATGCAATCTAGTTGGTTAGAGTATAATTAAGGATGTAAGGAAGTTTTAGGTAAATTGAACAACAAAAGAAAGAGCAGTTATAGGTAGGAAATTTAGAGAAAGTTTCATGGAGAAGGGGTTATAGGCCATAGGCCTTGACGAATGAATAGGATTTATGAGATTAGGAAAGGGCATTGCAGGCAGAAGAAATAGTAGGAGTAGAATAAAGACAAAAATGTGTAGAGAAAAGGAAAATTTCATATCAGATGATGGCAATCAGGTTCATTTCATTTTTCAGGAATTGTAAGTAATGAAGTAATTTGCAAATATCCAAAGAACATGATGCTCTTTGATTTTAAGAAACGTTGGAACACTGATTACGTGCACAATGTTACCTACCAATTTGGGGAGTGTACCCATGAAGAAGACATGGTGCCCAACTAGAGCTTCCACTCCAGTACAGAACTATATAACACCCAGAAATTTATAAGAACTTGAAGATTGTTTTGAAAAAGTAATTATAGAACAGTGAGAAGAACCACACTTGTGTTTTTAGATTATTATGCTGTTTCCCTTTTTGACTTTTTTGGTAATATTGTCTGCCTTTTGGAAAAAATGGTAAGATCCATTTTTTTTTTTTAAATTTCTAAAGTTGTCAGTGATGTTGCTTCCAGTAAGATATTTAGTTCATGTCATCCCTTCATTTGCTTTTGTCTTTCTGGCAAAGGATTCCCATGTATTTTATGTAGTGAGGTTAAAATAACGAGAGGGTGTTTACAGGCTGATATAGCCAACCTTCAGAGCGCCAAGCAGTCACTCATCTTTTCCAGGTCTAAAAACCTATCTTATTTTCTCTGGACACTTGACTAGGAGCCTGAATCTTCAAAATTTGTTCTGAAAACTGTTAATGGCTGTTTGGTGAAAAAAAAATACATCTCTGGACAGTAATGAGTTGCCCAAGTGACTTATTAGTAAGCCTTGGACCTGAAAATGATCTTGATTATTCAAATTTCTTTTGGCTTTTTCACTGGCAGAAGAGAAAATAATCTGTTAAGTAACAGAGAAAACATTAAAGGAAAAGAAAGCAATATAGTATAAACTGCAGCATTTCATATGTTCAGTTATTTTTAGCTCAGTTATGAAGTTTCACCATAATGGCCTTTAATTGATATGTTTTCCTTAGGCCTTTTCCTTTTGCCACTGTTTAAATTAAGTTTTGCGTGATTTTGTGTTTAGAAGCTATTCTTTCATCAAAACCTAACAAGCATTATCTGAACTTAATCTGAGATATATTTTATAGCCAATGATGGAAGGTCTAAAGTTAGCAGAACTTATATATTTATTGGTATTAATGACTGCTTTAATAAAACAATTTGGAACATCTTAACTTTCTAATAACTATCACTACTAGATATTCAGTCAGTTCAGTTGAGTTCAGTCACTCAGTTGTGTTTGACTTTTTGAGACCCCGTGGACTGCAGCATATTAGGCTTCCTGTCTATTACCAACTCCCAGAGCTTGCTCAAACTTGTGTCCAATGAGTCGGTGATGTCATCCAACTATCTCATCCTCTGTCCCCTTCTCTTCCTGCCTTCAATCTTTCCCAGCATCAGGGTCTTTTCCAATGAGTCAGTTCTTTGTATTAGGTGGCCAAAATATTGGAGTTTCAGCTTCAGCATCAGTCCTTCCAATGAATATTCAGGACTGATTTCCTTTAGGATGGACTGGTTGGACCTCTTTGCTGTCTCAAGTCTTCTTTAGTGCCACAGTTTGAAAGCATCCATTCTTCAGCATTCAGCATTCTTTATAGTACAGTTTTGTCATGAGATTGCAGCAATTCAGTCACACTTTCAGGCTCCACTTCTAATTCTAGTTCTCTTGCTATTTCCACTACGTGTTCTCTTGCTAGTTCACTGAAGTCTTGAACTCCTCAAAGTCATCAGGGGAGTTGGAATCAACTTCTTCCAAACTTCTGTTAGTGTTGATATTTTGCACTTTTCCTATGAATAAGGAATATTCTTACTGACATCTGGAATGGTGAATCCTTTATAGAAAATTTTCAGTTTATTTTGTCCATATCCATCAGAGGAATCGTTATCTATGACAGCTGTGTTTTACACTATGTATTTCTCAGTAAGACTTGAACATCAAAGTTACTCCTTGATCTGTAGACTGCAGAATGGATATTGTGTTAGCAGACATGAAAACAACATTAATCTTATTGTACATCTCCTTTAGAACTCTTGGGTGAGTAGATAGTAGGTGCATTGTCAATGAATAGTAATATTTTAAAGAGAATTTTTTTCCCCCCTCTGAGCAGTAAGTCTCAACCATGGACTTAAAATATTCCGTAAATCTTGGTGTAAACAGATGTGCTGTTATCCAGACCTTGTTATTCCATTTGTAGAACACAGACAGAGTAGTTTTAGCATATTTCTAAAGAGCCTTATGATTTTCAGAATGGTAAATAAATATTGGCTTCAACTTCAAGTCACCAGCTGCATGAGCCCCTGACAAGAGAGTCAGCCTATCTTTTGAAGGTTTGAAGCCTGGCATTGATTTCTCCTCCCTAGCTACTGAAGTCTTAGATGACATCTTCTAAAGTAAGATTATTTTGTCTGCATTGAAAATCTGTTGTTTAGTGTAGCCACTTTCAATAATTATCTTAGCTGGATCTTCTGGATAACTTGTGCAACTTCTTCATCAGCACTTCCTTCACCTTGCATTTTTATGTTATAGAAATGGCGTCTTTCCTTAAACCTTACCAAAATTTTCTTCTGTAGTTTCCTTACCTCTCTCATCCTTCATAAAATTGAAGAGATTAGGCTTTAACTTAACGGAAATGGCTGGCTTGATCTTCTATCCAGACCACTCAAACTTTTTCCAAATCAGCAATAAGACTGTTTCACTTTCTTATCATTTGTGTGTTCACTAGAATAGCACTTTTAATTTCCTTCTAGAATTTTTTCTTTGCATTAACAACTTAGAAAATTGGTGCAAGAGGCCTAGCTTATGTCTTCTTTTTACATGCCTTCCTGACTAATCATTTCTAGCTTTTGTGTGTGTGTGTGCGTGTGATAGGAAATAATTTTATTATATTTTATAGCTTTTTTAAAAATTTAAACTTTTCATTTTATATTGAGGTATAGTTGATTAACAATGCTGTGGTAGTTTCAGGTACTCAGCAATGTGACCCAGACATACATATACATCAGATACCCCTAAGTATCATCTGAGATCAGAATTCTTCTTACAGATCATACCAAATTTCAGTTTCTTGTAATTCTTCATTCCTCAACTTTCTAGACCTGTAGCAGCATTTTCTCTCTGGTAGCTTCCCAGCTGCAATTCTGATATTTGGAAGGAGAGAGGAAGTGAAATCGAAGAATACCAAGACTAATGCAAAGAATTCTACTGAAGTACCCAAGACTAACCAGTTAAATCATCTCTGGAGAAGTGTTGATTATTCATACTTATTTTTAGATATTTCAGTGAGAGAAAATTTGGTGTGAAAAGAATCCTACAGAGGAAAAAACCCTTTCCTTTCCATTATCTCTGTACGTGTTACTGTGTCAAAGTCAGTAGGAGGAGATGATCTTTGGATATAAATCGAGGTTACTGTGGAGATTCTTTTCCTGTCCCTGCACCCCACAGTCCAGAAAGACCTTCCCCAATGTCTGCTGTAATGCCTGAAATCTCCGTTATTAGAATTTCTCCTGTTTGTGATAAGCACTGTTTTCTCCCTGCAGTGATGTTTTAGAATGCCATTATTCCTAGGAGAGAGAGAGAGAAAAAAATAAACATGACTATATCTTATCATCTTGCTCTCCTTCCTGATAAGGAGATAACTTGGTAAGCCTGAGAATTTAAAGGAATTGAAGAGGAAGAGGGAAAAGATGCCCCACTGAGCAAATGAACATTTATTGAGCACTTACTAGATTCTCTAGTAGTGTCCAAAAATTTCTATGATGATAAAAATGTTCTGTACCAGCCATAGGTGATTGTTGGTTATTGGGATATGCTTAGTGTGACTGTAGAACTAAATTTAAATTTTATTTAATTTTAATCTATCTAAATTTGATTTAAATAGCCACATGTAGTTAGTGCCTACTATATTGGGCAGCATATTACTAGGCTTTATACTTCATTCTGTATACATTTCTTGTCTACATACATTTCTACATACTATATACATTGTATATACACATTTCTTGTCCATGAAGTAGGCAAAAGTATCTCTATTAAAAAAATTTTGGGAATTGAAGTTCAGATAAATTAAGTAAATTACTTGGCGTGCTGTAGTCCATGGGGTTACAAAGAATCGGACAGGACTGTGTGACTTTCACTTCACTTCCATATGTGTGAGAGTAGAGTGGGATTTGAGCCCAGGTCTGAAACTGCCTGTAAAGACAAAGTTTCTCACCATTTGTGTTGACATATCTTAGCCATATTCAGAGACTGCCTTTCAGATTGGGAGAAAATAATAGCAAATGAGGAAACAGACAAAGGATTAATCTCAAAAATATACAAGCAACTCCTGAAGCTCAATTCCAGAAAAATAAATGACCCAATCAAAAAATGGGCCAAAGAACTAAACAGACATTTCTCCAAAGAAGACATTCAGATGGCTAACAAACACATGAAAAGATGCTCAACATCACTCATTATCAGAGAAATGCAAATCAAAACCACAATGAGGTACCATTACACGCCAGTCAGGATGGCTGCTATCCAAAAGTCTACAAGCAATAAATGCTGGAGAGGGTGTGGAGAAAAGGGAACCCTCTTACACTGTTGGTGGGAATGCAAACTAGTACAGCCACTATGGAAAACAGTGTGGAGATTTCTTAAAAAACTGGAAATAGAACTACCATATGACCCAGCAATACCACTTCTGGGCATACACACTGAGGAATCCAGATCTGAAAGAGACACGTGCACCCCAATGTTCATCGCAGCACTGTTTATAATAGCCAGGACATGGAAGCAACCTAGATGCCCATCAGCAGATGAATGGATAAGGAAGCTGTGGTACATATACACCATGGAATATTACTCAGCCGTTAAAAAGAATTCATTTGAATCAGTTCTAATGAGATGGATGAAACTGGAGCCCATTATACAGAGTGAGGTGAGCCAGAAAGATAAAGAACATTACAGTATACTAACACATATATACGGAATTTAGAAAGATGGTAACAATGGCCCTATATGCAGGGCAGAAGAAGAGACGCAGAAGTACAGAACAGACTTTTGAACTCTGTGGGAGAAGGGGAGGGTGGGATGTTTCGAAAGAACAGCATGTATATTATCTGGGGTGAAACAGACCACCAGCCCAGGTGGGAGGCATGAGTCAAGTGCTTGGGCCTGTTGGGCTGGGAAGATCCAGAGGAGTCGGGTGGAGAGGGAGGTGGGATGGGAGACCGGGATGGGGAATTCGTGTAACTCTATGGCTGATTCACATCAATGTATGACAAAACCCACTGAAAAAAAAAAAAAACAAAAAAAAAAAAAACCAAAAAAAAAACCAGACTGCCTTTCTTCCAGCTTGTTCAGTCGCTCAGTCGTGTCTGACTCTTTGCAACCCCATGGACTGTAGCACACCAGGCTTCCCTGTCCTTCACCATCTCCTGGAGTTTGCTCAGATTCATGTCCATTGAGTTGGTGATGCCATCCAACCATCTCTTCTTTGTCATCTCCTCCTTCTGTCTTCAGTCTTTCCCAGCATCAGGGAAATGAGTCGGCTCTTTGCATCAGGTGGCCAAAATATTGGAGCTTCAGGTTAAGCATCAGTCCTTCAAATGAATATTTAGGGTTGATTTCCTTTAGGATCGACTGATTTGATCTCTTTGCTGCCCAAGGGACTCTCAAGGATCTTCTCCAACACCACAGTTCGAGGGTATCAATTCTTTGGTGCTCGGCCTTTTTTATTGTCCAGCTCTCTCATCCATACACGACTACTGGAAAAACCATAGCTTTGACTAGATGGACCTTTGTAGGCATAGTAATGTCTCTTCTTTTTATTTTGCTGTCTGATTTGTCATATCTTTTCTTCCAAGGAGCAAGTGTCTTTTAATTTCATGGCTGCAGTCACCATCCACAATGATTTTGGAGCCCAAGAAAATAAAGCCTGCCACTGTTTCCATTGTTTTCCCATCTATTTGCCATGAAGTGATGGGACCAGATGCCATGATCTTAGTTTTTTGAATGTTGAATTTTAAGCCAGCTTTTTCACTCTCCTCTTTCACCTTCATCAAGAGGCTCTTCAATTCCTCTTCACTTTCTACCGTAAGGTTGGTGTCATCTCCATATATGAGGTTGTTGATATTTCTCCTGGCAGTCTTGATTCCAGCTTGTGCCTCATCCAGCCGTGCATTTCACATGATGTACTCTGCATATAAGTTAAATAAGCAGGGTGACAATATACAGCCTTGATGTACCCCATCCCCAATTTTGAATCAGTCCATTGTTTCATGTCTGGTTCTAACTATTGCTTCTTCCAGCTACTGTGGAGGAAATAAAGGTTTTTGAATGATGAAACTTAAAAAAAATATACTATGTATATTGTATATATACAATCTTTTATCTTATTTGAAAGTATGGTAATTGTAAATGAGGAACTTCCCTGGTGGATCAGATGGTAAAGAGTCAGCCTGCAATGCAGGAGACCCAGGTTCTATCCCTGAGTCGGGAAGATCCCCTGGAGAAGGGAATGGCCACCAACTCCAGTATTCTTGCTTGGAAAATTCCAAAGACAGAGGAGACTGGTGGGCTATAGTCCATGGGGTCACAAAGAGCCAGTCAGGACTCAGTGACTAACACTTTCACTTTCTTTCGTGTAGATAGTGGCATAATTTAACTTGAGAGTTTTTTTTTTCCCCCTAAGTTCTATGTCCTTGGGCTTTGAAAAAACAACCAGGTTAACTAATTGTTTTGCCTCAAAAAAAAAAAAAAAAAAAAAAACTTTATCTCACTACTGGATATTCTAGTCCTGAAATCTGACTACTAAGAATAGCCTCTTAGGCTACTGAGGTCTCTGCCTTGTGACAATCAACTGTTATTACTATGATTTTACTGATTTGAGTTAGCTGAGAGAAGGGACTGAATAATATAAATCTATTTGCGGTTGGGATTCTGTCTATCTCTTGGTACTAATCAGAGTGTAGGGAAAATCACCAATTTATGAAGGGCCACAGGAGCAATTTCTAGTTCCACTGTCTTTATCTTTTAGGCATTTTAAGTAAATGGAGGCAACCAAATTCTCTATTCCTGTGCCACTGAGGGGAGGCAAAATAAATGGCCTTTTGAATGCCAGAGCCTTTCACCTTCAGAAAAGAAGGCGAGAAGTTTATTTTTATGGGAAATAAAACTTTCTTTGTAATAGTAGTAGGGTTTTTTCAGTGTCTTTCTAGTCCTAACTCTTCTACTTCCAGTTATATATTATAAAAACACTACGTGGTTAATAAATGACTGATTATATCTTGCAGGTCTGAATTTCCTTCCCTAGTTGATTCTAGCTTTAATTCCCTTGGTTGAAAAGTTTCACCTTTCATTTAGCTTTTCCCTTGTGATATTAATTTGCAATTTTTAAAAAAGTGAAATATTTTTTGAACCTATTTGCTTTAGTAAAGTTTTAGCTGTGGAAGGTGAAATTTTATGTCCTGGAATTCACCCATGAGCTCAGCTTATAGGAACATTGAGTATAATAATTTGCTTTTTTACAGAGACTGGAAATTACAGAGTTTATGACAGGAGAAACTGATTCTCTCTGAAGATGAAGTATGTGTCTTATCCTCACCTCTTAGCAAATTTATTAAAGTTTTCCCCCAAAGTGAGTTTTTTGTTTTTATTTGGTAAATTATACAAGAAGTTCAGATTGTGTTTTCTAGACCCTAGATTTTGTAGGTATCTGTTGCTGGGACTTTCGTCTTAATGAACTCTGGCAGTACCTCTTTAGGTAAGGCAGCTCATTTTACCTTTGCCCTGGCTCTGAGTCCAGCCATCTGCTCTCCGTCTGGATTCAAACACAAAGGGAAAATACAAATTATAGCCGACTTGGTGGTGACAGCTGTTGGGAAAAAGAATCATTGTGTTTGATAGTGTCCTTTGGAAACAGACCAGAAGGTGAATCAAATGCAATGTATTTTTTCATCTTATAGGTACCTGCAAGTTAGTTGAAATTTTAATTTCTAACTCACCCACCTATTTCTACTTCTAGAGGAAGCCCCTTCTGTCACATACTGTGTCATCGAAATGTTCTTGGGTAAGAGTAGACCAGGATTGAAGTAAATGTTTCACTTGCATCAGCCAGTGCATTGTGGATGTGCTATTTGTTTCAGTCTCTGTGTATTTTTAAACTAGAAATGATCATGGACAGAATTGCATATTCCCTAGGGCAAATGATCATCTTAGTGATATTACTGAGCCAATATTTTATTTTTCCCCCATTAAAAAATCTCTGTGCTAATTAATAATAGCTAAGTAAGGGGAACAAAATTTTATATGAATAAATTTACGTTTGAGCAATTGGAATTTTATTCTAAGCCATCTGGAGTAAATCATACTCCAGTCTGTTTTTGCAACTAAGTAGTTACAACTAATTAGTTGTTTCCATTTTTTTGGTTTTATTAGTGAGCAAATGAAGCTACAGCAGATCCTTAAATATAGTTATTGGAAACAGCCTTAAATCTAAAGAAACACCGTATTAGGATTGTGATGAGGTGGGTAAAGAGATTTTAAGGGTAACATTAACCTTGAAGAACAAGGAGATTTCTCATATTCCTTCTTGGAAAGTGTCTGAAATTCTTGATAATTTGGTTTTCAGCTTTGTACTTGGAAACTTAATTTTCGTCTTTCCCCAAAGGTCAGTCAAGAAACCCATTTTCTGCCATTGGCCAATCAAACAGGAGTATGGGAAAGAGACTTAGTAAAAAACTACTTCATTTTCTTCTCTTGGAGAAACTTAAAAAGCTTATTCACTAACCATGAAGCCATGTTATCTATTATTTACAACAAACCTTTTCTGAAGCAAAATGAGGCATAAATTATATATTTTGCATTGTGAAATAAACTAAGAAGAACAGGAGAAAGGAGGCACTTTAGACTGAATCAGAAGGGCTGAAAAATGCAGAAGGAAACAAAGATTTGTATATCTCTCTAGATCTATATTTATGTAGGTATATATATCTAGAATTTTAATCTAAATGAATATAACTGGAAATTTTTGAGATAAAAATCTGTCAATTTATTTAGAGCAGGAAGAGGCTGGGTTATTTTTCAGCAAAGAGCTTATATCCCTTATAATGATCTGTTCTGTTTTTAACCTGTGTCTACTATCAGTGTTAACATGTCTTAAAATATTCCATTGAAATTCTTTATTTTATTTTTCATTTAACAATTGAGTATTTATTGAGGGATTTACTACTTGCAAGGCACTGTGATGGGGTAAGGAGAATGATTATAGTATTTGGTGAGCATACTTGATATGCCAGACAGTAGACGCAGCCTTTTATGTGGGTTATTTTGTTCAATCCTTCAAGAGTCTTGTGTGGTAGGAACTCCTCTGTCTCTCCTCACTACATAATGCAAGTAGAGAAAATGAGATGTGGAGAAGTTAAACCTGATTAAAATTTTGTAAAGTATCTTGATTTGCTTTCTGATTTCTGTTGTGTAAATGTTCCTACCATGACCAGTTTCAACCTAGCAACAGTTTAACAAATGGCTTGAAAATTTCTGAGTAGTAAGCTATTGGTGAGGCCAGGCATGAGCCGGTTTCAGTACTTGAAGTCTATATGTCCTCAGAATACTTCCAGTGAATGTAAGACTTTGTAATACCAGTTGGAAAATAAGAGGAACCGTATAAGGTGTAATGGAGGTTTAGAGCAAAGATACATTTTCATTTAGTCATTATCTTGTAATTTTAATTTACAATTAGAGATGATTCTATGATGTGGACATTTAAAAAGAATGACATTGGTTTTATTCATTAGAATTATTAAAGTCAACCCCAAATGCATGTGAATATAACATTATAAAAATCTGCCATCTTGTTAAATGATTGAAAATTCCTCAGCCTATTATATTTTCAATAATTACTTGTTTATGAATTATTCTATTTTCTAACAAAAATCTAAAATGTCATAAAATATTATTTTAAATATTTTACTATTAATTGCAGCTTTATGTTTAAGCCAAATGAAAACAATTTCTTGTATTGCGTATAGAATGGTTGCTTTCTGAATTTTCTCTCATATGTCCCTATGGAGTCTCATACCATTCACATCCGTATTTATTCTTTTAACAAATATTTATCACATGAATATTTATTACTTGCATCTTATGAGGATGCTGCTATGCTAGTCCATAAGCTTGTATATTTACTGCCTCCAAATAAGGGTGAGAGATAGATGACCAAAAAATTTAAGTTAGAAATTGGTCAAAAATGTAATAGATGTAAAAAAAAATATATATGTATAATAGATGTAATAAGTTCAGCTTAGTTGCTCAGTCGTTTCTGACTCTTTGTGACCCCATGAACTGCAGCACTCCAGGCTTCCCTGTCCATCACCAACTCCCAGAGCTTGCTCAAATTTGTGTCCATTGAGTTGGTGATATCATCCAACCATCTCATCCTCTGTCATCCCCTTCCCCTCCTGCCTTCAGTCTTTTCCAGCATCAGGGTATTTTCCAATGAGTCAGTTCTTCACATCAGGTGGCCAAATTACTGGAGTTTCAGCTTTGGTATCAGTCCTTCCATTGAATATTCAGGACTGATTTCCTTTAGGATGGACTGGTTGGATCTTCTTGCAGTCCAAGGGACTCTCAAGAGTCTTCTCCAACACCAGAGTTCAAAAGCATCAATTCTTCGGTGCTCAGCTTTCTTTATAGTCCAACTCTCACATCCATACATGACTACTGGAAAACCATAGCTTTGACTAGACAGGCCATTTTTGGCAAAGTAATGTCTCTGCTATTTAATATGCTGTCTAGGTTGGTCATAACTTTTCTTCTAAAGAGCAAACGTCTTTTAATTTCATGGCTGCAGTCACCATCTGCAGTGATTTTGGAGCCCAAGAAAAAAAGTCTGTCACTGTTTCCCCATCTATTTGTCATGAGGTGATGTGACCGGATGCCATAATCTTTGTTTTTTGAATGTTGAGTTTTAAGCCAACTTTTTTACTCTCCTCTTTCACTTTCAAGAGGCTCTTTAATGCTTCTTCACTTTCTGCCATTAAGGGTGGTGTCATCTGTGCATCTGAGGTTATTGATATTTCTCCTGGCAATCTTAACTACAGCTTGTGTTTCATCCAGCCTGGTATTTTGCATGATGCACTCTGCATATAAATTAAATAAGCAGGGTGACAATATACAGCCTTGATGTACTCCCTTCCCAATTTGGAACCAGTCTGTTGTTCCATATCTGGTTCTAACTGTTGCTTCTTGACCTGCATACAGATTTCTCAGAAGGCAGGTAAGATGGTCTGGTATTCCCATCTGTTGTTAGGCATAATACCCAGAGTAAAATTACTTATAGATAGTCTATAATTTGGTGATAAAATAATTCATGAATAATGGTGAGGACTTTTAAACTATATTTTGAATAATGGGTAAGATGTAAAGATGTGGAATTAGAGGCAGAATAACTGGAGGTGATGGGAAAGCATGAGCAACTACTGTTCACTGTTTTCTGTCCTCCCATTCTTAAAATATGCTTTTGGCTCTGAAGCAGCTATACCCTAACTGTCCACAAGGTGGCAGGATAACTCTATCGTTTTCTTCAAGTTTTACTGTTGAAAGTAAGTTTTCGGTGTGTATGCCCAGGAATGGGGTTGCTGGGTCCTATGGCAGTTCTATTTCCAGTTTTTTAAGAAATCTCCACACTGTTCTCCGTAGTGGCTGTACTAGCTTGCATTCCCACCAACAGTGTAAGAGGGTTCCCTTTTCTCCACACCCTCTCCAGCATTTATTGCTTGTAGACTTTTGGATAGCAGCCATCCTGGCTGGCGTGTAATGCTACCTCATTGTGGTTTTGATTTGCATTTCTCTGATAATGAGTGATGTTGAGCATCTTTTCATGTGTTTGTTAGCCATCTGTATGTCTTCTTTGGAGAAATGTCTGTTTAGTTCTTTGGCCCATTTTTTGATTGGGTCATTTATTTTTCTGGAATTGATCTGCAGGAGTTGCTTGTATATTTTTGAGATTAATCCTTTGTTGCTTCGTTTGCTATTATTTTCTCCTGGGCACACACACCGAGGAAACTAGATCTGAAAGAGACACGTGCACCCCAATGTTCATCGCAGCACTGTGTATAATAGCCAGGACATGGAAGCAACCTAGATGCCCATCAGTAGACGAATGGATAAGGAAGCTGTGGTACATATACACCATGGAATATTACTCAGCCATTAAAAAGAATTCATTTGAATCAGTTCTAATGAGATGGATGAAACTGGAGCCCATTATACAAAGTGAAGTAAACCAGAAAGATAAAGACCAATACAGTATACTAACACATATATATGGAATTTAAAAAGATGGTAATGATAACCCTATATGCAAAACAGAAAAAGAGACACAGATGTACAGAACAGACTTTGGACTCTGTGGGAGAAGGCGAGGGTGGGATGTTCTGAGAGAACAGCATTGAAACAAGTATACTGTCAAGGGTGAAACAGATCACCAGCCCAGGTTGGATGCATGAGACAAGCGCTCAGGGCTGGTGCACTGGGAAGACCCAGAGGGATGGGATGGGGAGGGAGGTGGGAGGGGGGATCGGGATGGGGAATACATGTAAATCCATGGCTGATTCATGTCAATGTATGGCAAAAACCACCGCAATATTGTAAAGTAATTAGCCTCCAACTAATAAAAATAAATGAAAAAAACAAACAAACAAACAAAAAAAGAAAATAAGTTTTCAAATGCTTATAGGAATTGTGATGAGGAATTTCAGAGAAATGCTTTCCTATGCCTTGATATGTTTCAATTCACATTTATAGGCAATCTAAGAAATTCACACTTGATGTATAACTTGACTAAGTACAGAATACTAAAGTGACTGAGTGCATAGCTTTGACAAAGAAATAAAAACTATTCAGAGGTACTAAACTTGGGAACATGTTTTATTTGTCTGGGTGCTAAGAACTGGATATTTCTAAGTTTCACTGTGATTAAAAAACAAAGCCAACATAATTTATAATTTAAATTTATTCACCATGATGGAATGGTAAGTATGCCAGTAAGTATGACATGTGTGATTCATGTAGTTTGCTTATATCTGGTTCTCATCATATCTAGATCTGCCAGTAGTTACAAAAATGCAATTTGATAAGTTACAGAACAAGAACAAGTTGCAGAACATGTTTTAAAACAGGTTTTTAGCAATACAGTTTACTGAATGTTAGAATTATTTCTAGTTAGAAACGATTTGTAGCATTTCGTGTAGCATCATTTCTTGCCTTTTTTTAACTTAGCTACCTAACGCATGCTTATTGGGCACCTGTTGTATGTTGGCTATTGTGCAAGGTGCTATTAAATTAAAGTAACTTTCACGTTTGCTTTATTTTTTAAATTAACTTTAGTGTTTCGAACAGGGATAGTTTTACCAAAAAAATATGCAAATAGTACAGTTTTCATAAACCCATATCCAGCTTCCCCTCTTAATTAACACTTTACATTTGTAAGATATGTTTGTTACAATGGACCAATATTAAATAATAATAAATTCCATATTGTATTCATATTTTATATTAGAGAATGATATTAAAAATGAATATCTGGGCACTAGGTATGCTTCTTTTTTTTTTTTTTTTTTTAAATATTATTTTATTAGTTGGAGGCCAATCACTTTACAACATTTCAGTGGGTTTTGTCATACATTGGCATGAATCAGCCATATAGTTACACGTATTCCCCATCCCGATCCCCCCTCCCACCTCCCTCCCCACCCGACTCCTCAGGGTCCTCCCAGTGCACCAGGCCCGAGCACCTGACTCATGTATCCCACCTGGGCTGGTGGTCCGTTTCACCATAGATAGTATACATGCTGTTCTTTCAAAACATCCCACCCTCACGTTCTCCCCCAGAGTTCAAAAGTCTGTTCTGTACTTCTGTGTCTCTTTTTCTGTTTTGCATATAGGGTTATCGCCACCATCTATCTAAATTCCGTATATATGTGTTAGTATACTGTAATGTTCTTTATCTTTCTGGCTTACTTCACTCTGTATAATGGGCTCCAGTTTCATCCATCTCATTAGAACTGATTCAAATGAATTCTTTTTAACGGCTGAGTAATATTCCATGGTGTATATGTACCACAGCTTCCTTATCCATTCATCTGTTGATGGGCATCTGGGTTGCTTCCATGTCCTGGCTATTATAAACAGTGCTGCGATGAACATTGGGGTGCACGTGTCTCTTTCAGATCTGGATTCCTCAGTGTGTATGCCTAGAAGTGGTATTGCTGGGTCATATGGCAGTTCTATTTCCAGTTTTTTAAGAAATCTCCACACTGTTTTCCATAGTGGCTGTACTAGTTTGCATTCCCACCAACAGTGTAAGAGGGTTCCCTTTTCTCCACACCCTCTCCAGCATTTATTGCTTGTAGACTTTTGGATAGCAGCCATCCTGACTGGCGTGTAATGGTACCTCATTGTGGTTTTGATTTGCATTTCTCTGATGATGAGTGATGTTGAGCATCTTTTCATGTGTTTGTTAGCCATCTGTATGTCTTCTTTGGAGAAATGTCTGTTTAGTTCTTTGGCCCATTTTTTGATTGGGTCGTTTATTTTTCTGGAATTGAGCTTCAGGAGTTGCTTGTATATTTTTGAGATTAATCCTTTGTCTGTTTCCTCATTTGTTATTATTTTCTCCCAATCTGAGGGCTGTCTTTTCACCTTACTTATAGTTTCCTTTGTTGTGCAAAAGCTTTTAATTTTCATTAGGTCCCATTTGTTTATTTTTGCTTTTATTTCCAATATTCTGGGAGGTGGGTCATAGAAGATCTTGCTGTGATTTATGTCGGAGAGTGTTTTGCCTATGTTCTCCTCTAGGAGTTTTATAGTTTCCGGTCTTACATTTAGATCTTTAATCCATTTTGAGTTTATTTTTGTGTATGGTGTTAGAAAGTGTTCTAGTTTCATTCTTTTACAAGTGGTTGACCAGTTTTCCCAGCACCACTTGTTAAAGAGATTGTCTTTTTTCCATTGTATATCCTTGCCTCCTTTGTCAAAGATGAGGTGACCATAGGTTCGTGGATTTATCTCTTTATTCTTGATTCTGGAGTGTTGTTGATCTTAGGCTTGTTGTTGATATATATGTGTATATATATTTATGTGTGTATATACATATCTATACATATATATGTATGTAGATATACAGCACACACATATATGTATATATAGCATGTATATATATACACAACAGAAGTAGAAGATATTAAGAAGATGTGGCAAGAATACACAGAAGAACTATACAAAAAAGATCTTCATGACCCAGATAATCATGATGGTGTGATCACTCACCTAGAACCAGACATCTTGAAATGTGAAGTCAAGTGGGCCTTAGGAAGGATCACTACGAACAAAGCTAGTGGAGGTGATGGAATTCCAGTTGAGCTATTTCAAATCCTAAAAGATGATTCTGTGAAAGTGCTGCACTGAATATGCCAACAAATCTGGAAAACTTAGCAGTGGCCACAGGAATAGAAAAAGTCAGTTTTCATTCCAGTCACAAAGAATGTTCAAACTACTGCATAATTGCACTCATCTCACACGCTGGCAAAGTAATGTTCAAAATTCTCCAAGCCAGGCTTCAACAGTACGTGAACCATAAACTTCCAGATGTTCAAGCTGGTTTTAGAAAAGGCAGAGGAACCAGAGATCAAACTGCAAACATCCATTGGATCATCGAAAAGACAAGAGAGTTCCAGGAAAACATCTACTTCTGCTTTATTGACTATGCCAAAGCCTTTGACTGTGTTTATCACAACAAACTGTGAAAGAGATGGGAATACCAGACCACCTGACCTGCCTCCTGAGAAAGCTGTATGCAGGTCAAGAAGCAACAGTTAGGACTGGACATTGAACAACAGACTGGTTCCAAATGGGAAAGGAGTACATCAAGGTTATATATTGTCACCCTGCTTATTTAATTTATATGCAGAGTATATCATGAGAAATTCTGGGCTGGATGAGGCACAAACTGGAATCAAGATTGCCAGGAGAAATATCAATAACCTCAGGTATACAGATGAAACAACCCTTATGGCAGAAAGTGAAGACTCATTAAAGAGCCTCTTGATGAAAGTAAAAGAGGAGAGTGAAAAAGTTGGTTTAAAACTCAGCATTCAGAAAACTAAGATCATGGCATCTGGCCCCATCACTTCATGGCAAATAGATAGGGAAACAGTGAGAGACTTTATTTTTGGGGGCTCCAAAATCACTGCAGATGGTGACTGCAGCCATGAATTTAAAAGACACTTACTCCTTAGAAGAAAAGTTATGACCAACCTAGACAGCATATTAAAAAGCAGAGACATTACTTTGCCAACAAAGGTCTGTCTAGTCAAAGCAATGGTTTTTCCAGTAGTCATGTATGGATGTGAGAATTGGACTATAAAGAAAGCTGAGCGCCAAGGAATTGATGCTTTTGAACTGTGGTGTTGGAGAAGACTCTTGAGAGTCCTTTGGACAGCAAGGAGATCCAACCAGTCCATCCTAAAGGAGATCAGTCCTGAATATTCAATGGAAGGACTGATGCTGAAGCTGAAACTCCAGTAATTTGGCCACCTGATGCAAAGAATTGACTCATTGGAAAATACCCTGATGCTGGGAAAGATTGAAGGTGGGAAAAGAAGGGGACAACAGAGGATGAGATGACTGGATGGCATCACCGACTCAATGGGCATGTATTTGAGGAACCTCCAGGAGTTGGTAATGGACAGAGAGGCCTGGTGTGCTGCCATCCATGGGGTTGCAAAGAGTCGGACATGACTGAGAGACTGAACTGAACTGACGTATACACACACACACAGAGCCACATCTTTGTGTTGTTGATATATTTGTATATATATATATAAACACACACATGAATTAGTATACATCATACTTGTGTTTTCATTTCTAATCTGTTACCACTTGAACTCATTCATTTATATGTCTCCTTCCCTGCTTATCTTTACTTTTATTTGATTTTAATTGAAGTATAATTGGCTTACAATATTATATTAATTTCAGGTGTTCAGCATAGTAGTTTGATATTTTTATACATTACAAAATGACCCCCACAATATGTCCAGTTACTGTCCATCACCACAAAAAGTTATTCCCACATTATTGGCTGTGTTTCCTATGCTATATGTTATTTCCTCATGACTTACTAATTTTATAACTGGAAGTCTGTATCTCTTAATCTCCCTCATCTATTTTTCTTATTGACCCACCTTTCCTCCATCTTCCCATATGCTACCAGTTTGTTTTTTACGTTTGTGGGTTTGTTTCTGTTTTGTTATATTTGTTTATTTATTTTGTTGTTTAGATTCTAAATATAAGAGAAATCATACATCTGACGTATTTCAGTTGAATATTATCCCTCTGGACTCATCCATGTCATCACAAATGGCGTGGTTTCATCCTCTTTTGTAGGGTGTGTAATATTCTTGTGTGTGTGTACACACTGCATCTTTTTAATTTTTTTTTCTGTGGATGGACAGTGAGGCTGCTTCCATATCTTGGCTATTTGAAGTAACGCTGCAGTGAACACAGTGCATATATCTTTTTGAATTAGTTTTTTTTGTTTTCCTTGAAAAAGTAACCAGAAGTGGAATTGCTGGTTTTGTGGGGCATTCTATTTTTAATTATTGAGAAACTTCTGTACTGTTTCCATAGTAGCTGTGCCAGTTTCCATTCCTACCATCAAAGAGTTCCCCTTTCTTCACACCCTTGCTAACATCTGTTATTTGTCGTCGTTGTTGTTTTTTTTTTACAATAGCCATTTTGAGAGGTGTGAAGTGACATATCATTGTGATTTTAATTTGAATTTCTCTGTTGGTTAGTGATGTTGAGCATTTTCTCAGGATTTTATTGGTCATCTGTATGTCTTCTTTGGAAAAATGTCTATTCAGGACCTTTGCCTTTTTAAAAAAAATCAAGTTTTTTTTTTTTTTTTTGATGTTAAGTTGTATGAGTTCTTTGTATATTCTGGGTATTGACACCTTATGAGTTATATTGATTGCAAGTAACTTCTCCAATTCAGTTAGCTAACTTTTCATTTTATTGATTATTTCCTTTTCTATGCAAAAGATTTTTAGTTTGATGTGTTCCCACTGTTTATTTTTGCTTTTCTTTTCTTTGTCTAGGAGATAGATCAAAAAAAATATTGCTAAGACTGATGTCAAAGAGCATACTGCCTATGTATATTTTCAAAAGTTCTATGATTTCGGGTCTCACATTTAGGTCTTTAATCCATTTTGAATTTATTTTTATATATGGTATGAGAGAGGAGCCCAGTTTGATTCTTTCACATGTAGTTTTCTAGTTTTCGCAACAGCATTTATTGAAGAGGCTGCCTTTTCTCCATTGTATTTCTTGCTGCTTTTGTTCTAGGTTAATTGCCCTTAAAGTGTGGGTTCATTTCTGGGCTTTCTGCTTTGTTCCATTAATCTGTATGTCTGTTGTTGTGTCAGTACCATAGTCTTCAGTAAACTGTGTAGCTTTGTAGTATAGTTTGAAATCAGGGAACATGGTACCTCTAGCTTTGTTATTCTTTCTCAAGATTGTTTTGGGCTACCCATGGCCTTGTTGTGGTTCCATAAAATATTTTAGAATTATTTTTTCTGGTTCTGTGAGAAATGTCATTGGTATTTTGATAGGGAATGCACTGAATGCATAGATTGCCCTGGGTTGTATGGTCATTCTAATAATATTAATTCTTTTAATCCATGAACACAGTGTATCTTTCCCCCTGCTAGTGTAGCCTTCCATTTTTTTCATCAGTATCATATAGTTTTTTGAGTACAGTTGTTATATCTTCTTGTTGGATTTATCCCTTGATCATTCCTTCCTTGACTCTCATTATAGTCTCTGTTTTAAAGTATTTTGCCTTTTATAAGTATTGCTACCCCAGCTTTGTTTTTGTTTCCATTTTCATGGAATGCCTTTGCCCATTCCCTCACTTTCAGCCCGTGTGTGTCTTCAGGGCTGAAGTGAGTCTCTTGTAGGCAGCATATAGATGGGTCTTGTTGTTTTTGGTCTATTCCACCACTCCATGCTTTTTGCTTGGAGCATTTAGTCCATTTATGTTTAAAGTAATTATTGATAGGTATGAACTTATCGCCATTTTTATTGTTTGCAGGGTTTTTAAAATAGTTTTTTCTTTGTTCTGTTCCTCTTTTGCCCTGTCCCCTTTACATTTGAGAACTGGATTATGTTATATTAGAAATCTTATTTTTTTGTGTGTGCATTTATTATAGATTTTTGTTTGTGGTCACCGTGAGGTTCATATACAATAGCATTTGTAAGTATATATTATTATTTTAAGTTGTTAATTTCATAAGTTCAAACACATTCTCACAACTTTGAATTTTTACTTTCCTACTGTACTTAACGCTTTTGACATAATTTGCATCTTTTTCTTTTGCATATTCCTTATGCAAGGGATTATGGGATACACAATTAACTACTTATTGTGGATATAGATGATTTATAAATGATTATATTACTTTTGTTCTTTATCCCTCCTATTAGCTTTAAAAGTGGTTGAGGAACCTCCAAATTTGTAATTGTGGTCACTTTTCCCCCTTATGGAAGTCCCTTTAACATTTCTTCTAAAGTTGATTAGCGGTACTGAGCTTTTGTTTGTCTATAAAACTCTTAATCCTCCCTTCAAATCTGAGTGATAGTCTTGCCAGTTAGGTTGGTCAGGTTGATTATGCACCCCATTCTTGTGGCGGCCTTATGTAAACTCCGGTGGAGCTTACTACCACACTGCCCTCTGGTCACCAGAGTTATATGCTCTAGGCGTGCCCCCCCTTGCCGGCTGCTTCGGCCTTTCTGCTGTGGGGCTGGTAATTGTGTGTGCACTGATGGGCAGCTGACTGCCAGATGCTGCCTCATATGGTGGCTGTTGGCCAGAAGGTGGGTAAGACTGGGTTACAGGTCGTCTGACAGTGGGGCCTAGGGATGCGGGGCTAGTTCTGGCCCGCAGCTGGGCAAGGCTGGATCCTGGAGTAGCTGCTGCAGGCCTTGTGGGTCGCTGCGCTAGGTGCTATTCTAAGTGGTCCTTTGTTGTCATTGTGCTCTAGCTAGAAACTTTATAATCAGTCATTTACCTTGTATGGATGATAGTGTCACAGAAAATGAGTTTAAGTTAAGAGAGACAGTGGTTCCAGTCTATAACAGTGTAGGAAGTACTGGAATGAGTGATGGAATGTGGGTGTATGTGGGAGGGTGGTGCTTCCCAGGAAGACTTCCAGGAAGTCTCCAGGAACAGACGATGTATAATTAAGACCTATATGTGCTTGAAGGCTAGAGTTTAAACCCTGTCTCTTAGGTTCCTTTCAATTTTATTTCAAGTTTCTAGATGTTGAAGCCGTAATGTGAGAACATTCTCTCACACATCGTCTGTGAGTGACCAGTGTACATCAAAGTGGCTCCTTGTTCTCAGATCAGTTCCTCAGTTTCATAGGATGGGCCTGAGAATTCAATTAGGCAGGAAATGTGTGACGTATTCTGGCAACTGGAAACTGCTTTTTAGATTCTAAGAGGAGAAAGAGCTGCAGATTCCTGATCCCCATCCTCTGGTGATAGTGTCCTCACCTCCAACTGCTCTTTTACCTCCAGTCTGAGTTTCACAGACTTCCTTTATGTCATTATCAATACTACATGATCCAGTCTGCAGTTGTTTGACTCCATGGATGTGGAACTGTGAATACAGAAGGCAGATTCTACAGTTATATGTGGATTTTCAACTGCATGGGAATGAGGGTTAGTGCCCCTAGAAAGCTCATTGTTCAAAGGTCAACTGTAGTTCTTTCCAAATCTTTTCCAAAAGGTCTAGAGTATTTATTTTTTAAGTGGAAGGACATATAGAACAGTAATTTCTGCTTCTTAATTTTTTGCCTGAAGCTGATGATATTTTTGTGCTATGCCAAGAGTAATATTCTGTCTACGTGTAGTTTCTCCACTTGTTAGTACTATTTGCATACTGCTCAGATTTATTTGCTGAGATTAGGAAACTGGCATTTATGCACCAATGATGAAACAATTAAGAACTTGGTTATATTATTGTGTATAACTTCAACTTGCCTAGGTGTTTTCTGGTGAGGTAGTTCTAAATGATCACGAACCTGTACTGAAAATGGCAGGTGCCTGAACTCTCATGGGTCATTATTTCGCTTTTATGTGGAATCATCTTTAAATTTTTCAAGGAACCAGACTTGGGAAAGGGAACTCATAAGATGGGGAGAGAAAAACCATTTATGTCAGAGCAGCAGTATGAACTGTCCAAATCCATGAATTATCAGAAAGATTTCAAAAATCACCCTATTTTGCTCTACTGGATGATTTGCTAATTTATTTTAAGCTCTTAGTTGATAATAATGGAATTTTCTAACCACAAACAGCTGTCTAATGCAGAACTAACCAAGGTAACAATGAAAAGCACTCTATGATTTAAATGTATTGTTTCCAAAAGGCACTGAGACACTTTGGGGCAAGTGAGAAGCACTCATGGGGGCACTGCCGATTATTTTAAATGTTCAAGGGGAACACAATGATACCTAACATCTGTGCGAATTATTAGTTCTAGGATAGTTCATTTTCAACCTCAAATTCTGCTATATTCCTTTTGATTAGGTCATATCTTTGCAAAGTTGGGTTTTGGTGATTACTGTGATTGATATAAAACAAGTACCAGTGGTAACCAATAGGAAGTGAGAGTGAGTTTTCAACTTCTGAGGAGTTGGGTAGTGACCTGTAGGCACACACATCTCATTAGTAAGTATCTGTCCTTAAGAATAAAATAAAAAAAAAAAAAATTCAATTTATGTGAATTGTCTTTCCAAATGGCTATTAAGTGGTTGAGACATAAATAGTTGTTTTGATGTAACAGAACTCTTATATTTTCTCCTGGCTTAAGAATGCCATGAAAAAATTAGTCAGGCCCTAAGGTTGGTGGCTCAGTGGGTAAAGACTCTGCCCGTAATGCAGGAGACCTAGGCTCGATCCCTTTGTCAGGAAGATCCTCTGAAGAAGGGAATGACAACCCACTCGAGTATTCTTGCCTGGAGAATTCCATCGACAAAGGAGCCTGGTGGGCTACAGTCCATGGGATCACAAAGAGATGGACATGACTGAGTGACTAACACATACAAGTTTACCATGAGTCAAAAAAGTTTGATAACCTGTAGGTGAAATGACTTTTGAAAATTGATTTGGGCTTTGGTTTTCTTCTTCTGAAAACTTTTTGTATTTTTTCCCATCATTTTATCTAAATGTAATCATATAACTGTTTTTTAAGCTATTTTTTGTTTCTGCTAGCTTTCCTCTGCCTCTTCCTTATACCTCTGCACTTCCTCACCAGGTAGGAACCTGATATATGTTGTTAGCAACCTAGTATATATTCTTTTATATTTGTCAAGGATATGCTTCTATAACACATATATACATATATATTTAAATATATAAGGCTGGGAGCCAGGTGGGATGCATGAGTCAAGTGCTCGGGCCTGGTGGGCTGGGAAGACCCAGAGGAATCGGGTGGAGAGGGAGGTGGGAAGGGGGATCGGGATGGGGAATACGTGTAACTCTATGGCTGATTCATATCAATGTATGACAAAACCCACTGAAAAAAATAATAATAATAATTAAGAAAAAAAAATAAACGCTAAAGCTAGCTAGCATTTTAGTAAATAACAAATATATATATATATATATATAAGGCTGGGAGGTATTACTATTTTATGAAAATGAGACAGTGATAGTTAAAAATGGTAAATTATATCTGGGCATTATTATGGAAATAATTTTAACCTTGTAGACCCTCTGTAATCATCTCAGAGATCCCAGAAGTTCCTAGACTACAGTTTGAAAATATTTGCAATAGATATACTTTTTTTAAATAGCAAATGAAAACCTAAATCTAGATTGTAGTGATACACCCATAGTAATTTTTTTTAAGTTCTATTTAAATATTTCATGTCTAAAAATGCTTAATAATTTTTATCTACAGTATATAGTGTTATAGATGTAATGTTGTGGTATGATAGATTTTTCTTAATATTTTTCATTTGCTTTATTGACACTAATAAAATATCTTTTGAACTTATAATTATTTTAAATGCTCTAGGATGTTAAAATTATTTGTAATATTCTTTAGATTTTTTTTGGATGCACTGTGCGTCTTGCAGAATCTCAGTTCTCTGATCAGGGTTTGAACTCGGGCTGTGGAAGTGAAAGCCCAGAATCCTAACCATTAGGCAACCAGGGAACTGCCATATTTATAATATTCTTTTGTATTTTCTTTTTAATTGGCATTGGCCTGGTGGCTGACAGTGATGAGAACCATGTCATGTGCTTATTGATTCTTTGTATGTCTTTTGTGAATTTTGTTCATGGCTTTTGTTCGTTTAAAAAATCGAGTTGCTAGATTTTGTAATTGTTCTTTATATATTTTGGATACTCTCCTTTTAATATATGTGCTATATTTTTTTCCAGTCTGTGTGTGTAAGATGGTTTTGAGATTCAGATGAGGAATTATACATTAGGAACAGTACTTGGCACATAGTAATTATTCAAAATAGATAGAACAGAGGCTACCAGTCTATGAACTCCTCTTTCATATTTTCCTTGTTGATTTGATTTGGGGACTATGGGCTTACCATCATTGCTATTCTGATAAAAATAAACAATAACACATTTGATCATCATTTTATTTAACACTTTGTTAAGAAAATGAGTCAATCATATTTTTTTGTTCAAATAAGTCATTTTTTCATTTCAGAATTAAAATTTATTTCTCTTTGCAGTGTCTGTGCTCAGCATCAAAAGACATTCTACATTCTAGGCTGTTATCACTTTTTGTAGTATTAGATGTTCCCAGTCTTGTTTCTTCATTAACATGGTTTCTGCTTTGTTTTCCTCTAGATTCATAAAATTCAAATTTATAATATTCAAAAGAACATTAGGAAACTATCATAACTTTGTAGTTTTCTATTCTGAGTACTTATTTTTATTATTTTATTTTAGTCTTATAAATGCCAAAAAAACTGCATTTATTCCTTACATAAGAACTGTAATGCACTGACAACAAAACTAACAAAAAAAAAAACCCTAAAAATTTTAGAAATAAAAATGACTATGTAATTTAGGAATATTGTGAACCGGTAATACTTTTAAGGTGTCTCGTAAAGAATATGCAGTATACTCTTGCAGCATACTGCGATGTGGGTCAAGCAGATGGGTGTTGCAAATATTTATTATCTGTCACTAGTATGGGAGGCTCATTTAGGATTTATTTTTATGACATACCTTAACACTAGGCTTGAATTAATGAAGTGAACTTATAATTTATAAATTTTGTTAACTTTTTTTTTGCTTATTATATTACCATTCTAGGATTACCCATCAGTATGGAAGTATTTGAATATTTTAACAGTTCTGGTGTATATCAGATGGCTACATGAACTCTAATCTTTGCATTCTTGGAAGTATCATTCATTCCTCAAACAGCTACTAATTACTTTACAAATATGAGGGACTATGAACCACTGTGGGAGAATATAATTATGTAATAAGATCCAGAATGTGTACTCACAGAGCATGTAAACTATGATACATCTATACAAGCAAATAGAACATACAGAAGAAAATGCTTAAGACTAGGAAAGAAGTATTAATAGCATATAATTTGCATTCACAGAGATGTAATAGTTTTGTTTGAGAAATTTCATTGTCAAGACTGAAATCAATCATATATGTAGTATTTTTTCCTTATTATAATCATATACTCTCATTGTGAAAAAAATCAGAAACTCTACACAGTCACAAAGAAGAAAATTGCTTATAATTTCGTGTAGCAATTGCCGTAATTAGTATTTTGGTGTTTGGCTCTATAGAATATAGGCCCTTTTGAAAAGTAAAGATACATTCTCGGTAGAGTTCTAGGAGTAATGGAGATAATGTATACAGCTCTTGCTATTGGTATTTGTGGAAGAGGAAGGCTATTAGGTCAAGTTATCTTATGCCCAGATTGTTTAATGGACAATAGTGATTTGACCAGAGATTATGTGTGTAACTTCACCATTGTGTCCAAGAGATCTGAAATAAATAGTGCAGCTTCCTCACTTAGTGGCTTAGGGACAGAAGAATCTCGGTCTTGGAATTCTGAGAATGTGATAGGCTCTACTCGGAAATAGAAACAAGCCTCATTTTACTTCAGAGAAGGACTATCAGCTGATTATTAGAGACAGCATTATACTTATATGGGAAGTAGAAGCCTAGCAAATCCACTATCACAATTATGACCACATAAATGTTATCAGTTAAATCTTGGTATTTAAATTAAGATTGGTTTAAAATTCATTTAAATTTTTTAAGTAATTGTTTAAACTAGTGTGAATTCCTTAGGGGACTAGCTAAAAGATATTTGGGTGGCAAGAAATTAATCACAGTGAAGCAAAAGATATGTCAAAGATATTTAAAGTGTATCATTCACATGTAGATAATGGAAAGTTGATAGTAGGGCCAGTTGTATGCAAATAAATAGAAAAGTATGGCAAGCCCGCTTTTTTGTACTTTTCCATTTTCTCTTTTAACTTTTCTCATTCTTAACTCTCCTTGCTATTTTTCTAGAGTCCCTTTCTGGTGGGTAATACCTACACTTGTCCTCATTATATGGTGTCCAACACTTAGGCTTATTCTGTGCTTTCTCCCTTTGTCAGAAATATTGTTAATATCAGCTGTTTTCTCTGTTACATGTTGAAAAGTAAACTAATGTGCTGATCCTTCCCAAAATATTAATTTTTAAAGGGTATTTTATTTTATTAATCTTTCAGTCCTATTTTCATTTTGACAATTTTTAGAGAGGCAAAATTTTAACCAAGAAAGAACAAATATTTCATGTCACATTTTCAGATGGGTTGACAAAAGTATTTAGACACTGGGTTAACATAGACCTCTCAGTTCATCCTATAGACAACCAAACAATTCCAGTTGAATATATACTTTTACTGTGTCACGAATAGAAGAGAGAATGCTATTTGTGTCTTTTAATGCAAATAGACATATGGAAATTCCTTTTCCATGAAGTTTTACAGCCTTTATTGTTGCCTCCAGTAGTTGAATTTGGGAGCAATTTTCCAGAAGAGATTTAAAATAAAAGGAGAACACTTACAGAAGATTTGCAAGCCTTCTCTCCTTAGTGATTTCTCTATCCCTGAGAGTCTAAAGATCGTCGGGAAAAGGCACCCCATGCACAACGTCAGTTCCTTTCAGACCCACAGTCTGAGCTCCTAGAATGGCATAATACGCAATCTGAAATAGAGAGGCAGTCATCTAATTCGTTTTGTTCTCAGAGTGGAGAAGTGTAGCGCATGATTACAGATTGAGCCTTTAGGAGAGCAATAAAATTAGCTCTGACAGTCATCTCCAATAAAATATTTTTTTTCATTGGGCAGAGTATCTAATCAATAAAGACATTTTTGGTGTTCTTATTTGTATAATACAATGTTTGAAGATATTATGTCTCTAAAAGTAGTCATAGGAAAAAGGAATACATGATTGAGACACCTTATCTTAAGAGGAATGATTTATGACATTTAGGTTTTAAACTAAGGTTTCCTTTTAAGACCTTTTTCTAAATAGGAATTGACTGAGCAACAGTTCTTTCACCTTATACTCTTTTGCGGGTATCATTATTTTCCCTGAAAGTGCCATTTAGCATAAAAGGGTTGAAATTGAAATAACTGTGGCTAAGAGCCATTTGTATTACCATAAAGATTTTTTTCCCACTCTTGGGGCCAAGTGGTTCTGTTTGTTTGCTTTGATAAGGCAAGAATTGGGGAGTAGAGAAATTGTGGAAGGTTTGTATAAAAAGATTTTTTATTCTAATTAGTGGTTGTATAAATTAAATAGAAATAGTAGTCTGTTAACTCTACATCCTTCCTCTCTATTGCTTCTTTTTGAAAAACAGGTTTAGAATTCTTAGCATTGTGTCTTATTAATGGCTGGGTATTGCTTCTGGTAAAACTGCAAAAAACCTTACCCCACCTTCCCATTCATTTGAAAGTGATTTCTTTCCATGGCTAGATAAGTACATTGATTTTATGTTTCATGGAGATTAGTGGTTTAACAAAATGTTAATAGGGATTATCGATTCTACTTTTTGTACATTACTTTGGACTTAGTAGTCTTTTTAACCCATGCACAGTCTTTAAAGATGTTTTCTTTTTGCTCTCAATAATATTAAATAAAATGTATAACAATTATACAAATCAGGCATATTCAGTTCAGTCACTCAGTCATGTCTGACTCTTTGTGACCCCATGGATCACAGCACACCAGGCCTCCCTGTCTATCACAAACTCCCGGAGTTTACACAAACTCACGTCCATTGAGTCAGTGATGCCATCCAACCATCTCATCCTCTGTCGTCCCCTTCTTCTCCTGCCTTCAATCTTTCCCAGCATCAGGGTCTTTTCAAATGAGTCAGCTCTTCGCATCAGGTGGCCAAAGGATTGGAGTTTCAGCTTCAGCATCAGTCCTTCCAATGAACACTCAGGACTGATCTCCTTTAGGATGGACTGGTTGGATCTCCTTGCAGTCCAAAGGACTCTCAAGAGTCTTCTCCAACACCGCAGTTCAAAAACATCAATTCTTTAGCGCTCAGCTTTCTTTATAGCTCAACTCTCACATCCATACATGACTGCTGGAAAAACCATAGCCTTGACTAGATGGGCCTTTGTTGGCAAGTAATGTTTCTGCTGTTTAATATGTTTTTTAATATAAGCGTCTTTTAATTTCATGGCTGCAATCACCATCTGCAGTGATTTTGGAGCCCCCAAAAATAAAGTCTGACGCTGTTTCCACTGTTTCCCCATCTATTTCCCGTGAGGTGATGGGACCAGATGCCATGATCTTAGTTTTCTGAATGTTGAGCTTTAAGCCAACTTTTTCACTCTCCTCTTTCACTTTCATCAAGAGGCTCTTTAGTTCTTCACTTTCTGCCACAGGGTGGTGTCATTTGTATATCTGATGTTATTGATATTTCTCCTGGCAATCTTGATTCCAGCTTGTACTTCTTCCAGCCCAGTGTTTCTCAGGATGTACTCTGCATATAAGTTAAATAAGCAGGGTGACAATATACAGTCTTGACATACTCCTTTTCCTATTTGGAAGCAGTCTTTTGTTCCATGTCCAGTTCTAACTGTTGCTTCTTGACCTGCATACAGATTTCTCAGGAGGCAGGTCAGGTGGTCTGGTATTCCCATCTCCTTCAGAATTTTACACAGTTTATTGTGATCCACACAGTCAAAGGCTTTGGCATAGTCAATAAAGCAGAAATAGATGTTTTTCTGGAACTCTCTTGCTTTTTCAATGATCCAGTGGATGATGGCAATTTGATCTCTGGTTCTTCTGCCTTTTCTAAAACCAGCTTGAACATCTGGAATCATGGTTCATGTATTGCTGAAGCCTGGCTTGGAGAATTTTGATCATTACTTTACTAGTGTGTGAGATGAGTGCAATTGTGCGGTAGTTTGAGCATTCTTTGGCATTGCCTTTCTTTTGTATTGGAATGAAAACTGACCTTTTCCAGTCCTTTGGCCACTGCTGGCATATTAAATAAACAGGAATATTAAGTAAGCAAAATTAAGATTGTGGGCTTTTACCAAAAAGTCAAAGCCAATTTCCAAGTCCTTATGTAATCTTCTGCATTCTGGATTCTTTTTTTTACTATTCTATTGAATTGTTCTTTCTTTATAAAGTGTTTTATGCTACTTTTTGAAAAGGAAATATGTTCAAATAGATTGAAAAATCAAAGCAATGTAAAAAGTTTATGGTAAGGATTCTCATTCCTACTCCTGTTTTTACCTTTCTTCTTTCTCTGTTCCTACATTTTATTCTACAGGTAACAATTTTTATTATCTTCTTTAAATCCTTCCAATTTTTCTTTATCTAAGTACATATTCTCCTCCTCTCCCCCCGCCCCCCGCCACAGTTCACTTCATACATAGAGAATTCGAAATCTTTCTGTGTTATTTCTTCTAATAATCTTCTCTTACCCTGAACTGTAAACATGTTCCCCAGACTTTTTGACTTTTTGGTCAGACAAACCTGTATTATAGTGCTGGGCCTACTACTTACTAAGTGTGTGACCTTGAGTTAAACTTGAGGGTTTCAGTTACTTTACTTTTAAAATGGAAGTTTTTTTTACCTATGAGATAGAGTTGCTGTGAGTATTAAATGAGGTGATCTATGACTGATAGCCTGTGGTGGGCAGTGTGTATCAGACTTTTTTTCCTTGGCTTTTTCTCTCTCCCATAGTATAACCACCCTTTCCCATCATCCCTTCCCTGAGGCAAAGGTACTGAACCTCACAAATCACATAATTAGCCCCTGCCCATCTATTCTTCACACTGCAAGTAGAGGGGCCTTTCTGTGGCTTGCGTCACCTGCACAGAGGATGACCTTCAAAGATCATCATGTGATGCTCTTCATGATCTAGGCTCTTCTTACCTGTCCAGCCTTATTTTATGCAATTCCTCTTTTGTGCTCTGTACTTTATCTACCTGTCCAGAGGATATTCTTCATTTGACAGTTCATAGATCTTTTCTTTAGGGTCAATTATTAGAGCTTTCTTAGTTTCCTTTGGCGGTATCATATTTACCTGTTTTTTCATGATCCTTGGTTTGTTATGCTGGTCTCTGTGCATTTGAGTAAAGGGGCTCCTCTTCCAGACTTTGTAGGTTTGCTTTGCAGAGACAGTTCTCCACCAGTTGGCTTAGTTTGGGTTTCTGGGTGTGTCTGCTGGTGATGTCTTTGGGCAGATGGTCAGTTTTTGAGTGAGGCAACTATTTGAGCTCTGAGGATGGGAATGAGGGGTGTGCCACTGGCTGAGAACATCTGGATAAGACTGCTGGCCTGGTTCCCTACCCATGCAAGGTTTTAGGACAATTTCTGTGTTTGTTTGAGTTCTCTGGTCAGGCTTACTACACGGTCAGGACTGGGTGCTATAGTCAGTAGCTGATGGGACTATAACTTATTAATAGCTTCCCTTCACTGGCAACAGGCCATGGCTCAGGGCCTGTAGAGATGTACAGTTTGTGGGCCTGATTCTAGCCTGGTCAGATGTTGCCACCAATTTTGCTCTGCAGACAAGGGAAGTCACGGGCTGTGCCCTGTGTTCAAGTGCCACTATATGTAGGGCTGTTGAATGGGCTATTCAGCTCCGGGTGTGCTCTGGTTAGATTCTCTGGTCAGACAGCTGAAGGCTGTATTCATTAATGAACATGGCTACAAGTTAAATTCCCTGGATTTACAAGTTAAATTTTACAAGTTAAATTCTGGGTGCAGTGAAAGCAGCAGCTCTAAAACTGGTAAAGCTTCTTGTTGTCTTAACTCAAGCCATCGCACATCCTGTGTTCCCTGGCTAAGGAGGTCCTCTGGCTTTGCTCCACAAGCTATTGGTTCCGTCTGCCCTTCTCTCAGCTTAAGCACCACAGGTACACACAACCTCTAGGACTTGTCACTTGCCCTTCTGGTCAGAAGACTCTCTCCACAATAGGTGGAGGTATGATTCAGCACCTTGCCTGAGTTTGGGAAGCTGGGATCTAGGATAGAGAAAATTTCTCCTTAGAGGACTCAAATCAGCAGATTGGCATCCTGTCAAGCTCCCTGGCCAGAGTCCACCGCCAGCTTACTTCTGCAGGTAAGCAAAGCCACCAGTTGGGTTTGCTATTAATACTTGGGCACTGCACATGTGAACTTGGTCTGACAAGATCCTTGTGCTGGTTGTTGCAAGCCCTTCTCCACTTCTCTGTCACAATCAGATTCACAGTATTTGAGCCCCATAGATTCCTCTATGATCTCTGTAGTAAAATCAGAGTAGAGTTCTACTGTGAGAAATCAGAGTAGAGTTCCCCATAAAGTGACCCACAGTGCTTTGGAAATCTAGTGTCCCCCCCGCCTCCCAGCCCTGGTTCTCTTTTCCCACCGGAGGAACTGGAAACTGATGGGAGACCTCTCTGCGTGGTGCTGCCCTGGCCTGGAGAAGGGGCAATGTGGTCAACATGTAGACACTTCCCTCACCCCTCTAATGCAGTCTGCCTTGATGGCTGAGGTGCAGGGGGTACTTCAGACTCACCACTGTGTTCTGGGATTCTCTTACTGGTGTGTTGATCTTGAATAGATGTGAGTGTTCTTGTCAGGGAGAAGAAATGACCTGTATTTTGCCATTTAGTCCATATGCAGTTTTTTTTTTATTATAAACTTTTTATCATTACATAAAAAAGAAACTAGTGTGAGATTTAAGTGAATTGGCTTTAATGGCAACTCATAATTTTCCTCTATCACTAAGTACATTGTTTAACCTGCTGACTTTTTTCCCCATAATAACTAGACTTTTCCAGTGAAGAAAGTAGTGCAGTAACTTATATTTTGACTCAGATTCCTTGTCGTTGTTCAGTCACTAAGCCGTGTCCAACTCTTTGTGACCCCATGGACTGCAGCACACCAGGATTCCCTGTCCTTCACTATCTCCCAGTTTGCTCAGACTCATGTGCATTGAGTTGGTAAGGCCATCCAACCACCTAATCCTCTGTAACCCCGTCTTCTTATTTGAGTAACTATTCCAAAAGTATTTCCTATTATTGGAGCTATTCCATTTGACCACAGTCATATACAAAATTTAAATTCCAGACCACATGTGTTGACAATGTTGAGAATTTAGAAGTTTATACAGTTCAGAACTAATTGTGTTTATCAGCAGTGTAGCTGCAAAGTAATCATAAGTATACTAAAAAAAATTGCCATGTTAACAGTGAAATTTGCTTTACTAGCTCTATTTGTTTACTAGCTCATATTTGTTCTATGAATTGAGCTTCTATACCATTAGCCAGTGCCTGGCTATGCTGGGCTATTGTGTTATTGAAAAGTAGTTTTTGAGCTACTTTCTTTGCCCTAGATTCACCTACATTTCCAATAAAACATTTTTGTGTTTTTTTAGTCTTAGCAATCGGCTTAAAAGCACTCATGTTTATATGTGAGATATTGAACATCTGCTTCTATTAACTTTTTAATTCAGCACCCTTTCTTTCAAAAAATTCTTTGGCTCTGAGCTTATTTCTTTTTTATTTACATACAAGATCCGCTTGAGTTTTGACCAGTCAGTTTGTCTCCACAAATAATGCATTGTGATTTTAGTACTTTCCCCTCAGTTATGACTACACAGCTGAAGTTAATATACAAGGTATCATATTTCTAATAGAGTTGGTACAAATTTGTTTGGTCCTCATTTACTTGGAGTAAACTTCACCATTATCACTTGATTTACTGCTGCTGCTGCATGCAGAAAAATGAGTGCCTCTTCTGAAAAATATATTTCAGTGAGGTTTATCTAGGCATATGTAAGTTAGAGTTAAAAATAAAATAATTTTATGTCTTAATTTAGCTCATTAAAGTATAATTTAAAAAATAAGCTTTATCTAAAATCAAAACAATTATAAAAATATTATAACAAGTTTTAAAAATAGGTACCTGCATTTTATCAGATTTTTATTCCCTTGTGGGTTACAGGTGGTAAATTCATTAGAAATATCACATATTTCAAGGTCTTATTGTGTGCTTAACTAGCATGCAGTTTAGGCCTCATGCTGCTCACCACTGAGTTTGACAGCATCCAGACTTGTTTATACCTTATCTATCAAAACGACTCCACTGATCCCATGCTAGGATGTTGTGGCCATGCCAAAGTGTTTAGTAAGTTTCTAAACTCTTACTATCATATTCTTTAGTTATCTTGTCAAGGACTGATAACAAACTACTGGTTCACAGACCACTCTTTGAGTAATGCTGGCCAGGCAGATATTAATGGGCTGTAATACTACCAACTAATGTATGCTAAATTTGTATGCCAGGCTGTTTGGCAAGCAGTTTACATGTTTGTCTCATTTAATCCTCACTATAATCCATTAAGATATAGATAGTGTTATCATTTCCACTTTACAGATAACAAAAATAAGGCTCAGAGTAGTTTAGTAAATTTTCAAGGTCATAAAGTCTCCCCAGTTGGACCTGGGATTTAAGCCCCAGCCTGTGGACTCCAGAACCTTAGCTCTCAATCTCTAACTCAAATGCTATAAAGCAGGGGTCCCCAACCTCCAGGATCTAATGCCTGATGACCTGAGATGGAGTTAATGTAATAATAGTAGAAATAAAGTATGCAATAAATGAGATATGTTTGAGTCATCCCCAAACCATCTCCTTCGCCACCCCACCACTCCCCCGCCCCTTTTGCACCCCTCCTCCCTCCCCGCCCTCGCGGCCATGGAAAAATTATCTTCCACAAAACCGGTCCCTGGTGCCAAAAAGGTGGGGGACTCTTGCCATAAAGCATTGTCTTAGACCTTGCAGGGTGAGTTACGGTGGAAAACATGAGAACCTAGGTTCTGTTCTTAGTTTTGGTGCAACCTAGTTGTATGGCCTTTGTCAAGTCATATTATCTCTGGGCTTTGGTTTTTCTATCTGAATGTGACATGGGGAGGGTAGAGACATCGATTATATGTTCTGTAAGTGGTGGTGTGCTGAAGGCAATTATATCATCTCAGAAGAGCCAATTGTTAACTTTATATGTATTTTTTTAGCTGAGTTGACGTCGTGTTGATAGCTTCAAACTGACCATCATGATAGTACTTAAACCATGGAAATCAGCAAGCACTGTAAGTTAGGGCGTTCCCTTGGTTATTAAACATTTGCTAGCATAAGAACACTGCTTTTAGGTCTCTTCAAGTTAGTTCCATATATTTTCAATCTTTCTATCAATCAGGAAGCAACTCCTTCGTTTCTTTATCTCAGACGGTTAGCATAGTAGATATGTATCTAGTACATATTAGATGATGATGATGATGAAATCACCACATCTATACCTTAAAACTTTGGATGAGCCCTGCTGGAAGGTATTTCCCTGGAAATAGTGGCCCTTTAGGGGAAGTTCTTCCTATGGCTCCAGTGACCTGTGTATTGGCCTAATTTTTAGTGGAGATACTCTAACACTGCTTATAGCTTTCTTTTGCAATTCAACTGGTCTTTATCACATTATTATGCTGAATGGGAAAGTATAACACAGAAACAGTACATATGAAGTCATTATCCTCTATGCTAGTTTTATTGAGTTCTGGATTTAAAGAACATTAGTGCTTTTCATTTTTAGTTCACTGCAAGGCCCTACTGTGTTGGTCTAGCCTCCTTTACTAACTTGGGTAGCATCCCTGCTGTTCTATCTCCAAATTTTTTTTCCCTCCAGTTTCCCCTGTCTTTCTGATTAGCTCTTGGTCTCTATTGCTTTAACTCATACGCTGTAGCTGTTTTCCTATAGCTAATCCTCATTTTCATGCTCTCTCTTAAACAGTCTTTCTCCTTAGATCCAAAGAGTTACAACTGGTTCTTAATGTAATGTTTGGCATACTAATTTAGTGTATTGGGTTGGCCAAAAAGTTTGTTCTTTTTTTTTAAAAATTAAGATGGAAAAACTTGAAGGAACTTTTTGGCCAACCCAGTAATGATGATGTAACTGATGAGGTCATGGAAAGAATCTCAGGCTTTCAGTAAAGGAGATCTAGATATTTTGCTTTTGCTTTTTTTCTTTAACCATTTGAACTTTTTTTCATTTATCAGATGATGCAATTAGATTATATTGTGATTCCCAAACCTGTCTGTGCCTCAGTATCACCCAAGAAATTTGATTAAAATATAGATGGCCTGTCTCACCTTACTCCAGAACTAATGTGTCTCTTTTGGGGCTGGGGGACAAAGAATGAAGTGGAGAGTTTATATTTTTCCATATAATGGGTGGTAGGACTAGAGTTTCAGACAGTTTCCACAGGGACAGAGTTTCTTCTTTCATTTCCTTCTTGTAATGGAAACAAATAGGACTACAACCAAGTATCGGTGGAATGTTCTACTGATATTATACTCAAAAATTCTCATTTATCATTGTAAAATAAGTAGTTACTTTTTTAATGTAATAGCAGCATTTATAGAAATCAGTTAAACATTTCTTGTTTTCTGAGTCACCTAATGTCTTTTCTGGTTATTGAAGGTGGATTCCTGGTCAGTGAAATCCCCCAGGGGTCTTGAGATCTGAGAGAAATTACTGTCATATGCTTGTACCCATAAACTACTTGGATGTCATGAGAATCAGGGTTCAAATTTGTGTGTATGTGTGTGTGTGTGTGTGTGTAAGATAACTAGAGACACAGTGAAATGAAATTGATTTGGGAAATTAGCTTCCTGGGAGTTCTTAAAAGATACAGATTCTCTTCAGATACTAGGATATGAGCAGAAATAAGCCAATGTGATTTTTTTCTGTTCTTGTTCTCAAACTCCAGCTTCTGCTGCCTCTGAACTTTGCACCACAGTTGCCGGCACGGTGACACTTGCTGAATTCAGCAATTAGAGCATTTGTACAGGGTTCAATGTTGATTGTACACCTGACCAACATTGTGTCTTTACTTTTTCCTGAGAGAATTCTGACTTTGTCTGAATATCCAGACAAAGCTCCCCATAGCTTTGTGCTTTAGAGGTTGTTGGTCTCAGCAGAAGTTACAGCAGGCAGATTCTGTTTAGACTGAGCCAGTCATGGTGATTCCAGTGAACCATATGCTAGTGATTGGTTTAGGGGTGATAAATGATTTGTTTTGGCCAATAAGATGTGAGGGAAGGTCTGCTGCGGTGAAAGTAGGGGATTTGGGGGAAGGTTTTCTTGTTTTTATGAAGGATGTACCGGAAGAGACCATTCATTTTCTGACTCTTGACATTATTTTGTTTGTATATTTTATCTGGAACTACTTCCTCTTTTACCAGCAGTCTAAGGATGAAGTTAACGCAGAGGAGAGAGCAAGCAAGATAATCACAGGGAAGTGGAGCTGGAGCCCCAGTCATATAACGTCTGAAATTGCTCTAACTCTGAATTTCCCCACATAAGAAGCAATACGTATTATCTCAACAAGTTGAGTCTGTCTGTGCTTGCAGATGAAGTCATTCTAACACCTACGTCTCTCCTGTCTGTTATCCTACCACGGTCATAGGCTCTTTTTCTAATCCCTCAGAGCACAAGCTGAGGCCAGAATATAATGAAAAGGATGTGCAGCGTGGAGAACAATTTTCAACTATTCATAATGCAGATCAAGCCTGGGGTCTCTCCCTAGGTGCAGTGGACACAGAGATGTGACATCCAAGAACCCTGATGGGCAGTCCTTGCTCCAGAGAGTCCCACCAGTGTGGTCAGCGCTTTGTCAGGCCTGCATCTCGGTGGAACTTCTTGTTTTGTCCTAAATCTCCTCCTAGTGCTTCCTTTCACTGAAGTTCTTTCCTAATAAACACCTTGCCCCCTCCCCACAGCCATCTCAGTATCTGCTTCTGGAGAACCCAGACAGTGATTCCAGGCCAGCTTCCTGTTCCTTCTGTCTTGTCTCTATGTGGCCAGGAGCACTTCATCTCCCACAGTTATTCCTGATTGCTTTGAACCTTGGTGTCCAGGTAAATGGGCCAGAAAGTTTTTAAAAGAAATGTCCACCTTCAGGAAAAACTTCTCCCCAGGATGTTTTATAGTGGGGTAGTCAGTTTTTTTCAGGGAAACTCCATTTCTATACATGGGGGACAGAGTCTTGCTGCATAGCTCCAAAAAGACAATAACAAAGTAGTGTGATATTCATAAATATATTGTCTGGTTTATATAGTCTTATCCATCGTTGTTTTTTTAACCATACTTGATGACTTCAGGTGAACTGTTTAATCTTCTGAACCTCAGCTTTCTCATTCACTGAATAAAAATAACCGTCCACCTCACAGAAATTGTAGTTAAATAATAATTATACATGAAGAGTACCTAGGACAATATTGACTATAGTATGCTCTCAATTGGAGAAGACAATGGCACCCACTCCAGGACTCTTGCCTGGAAAATCCCATGGATGGAGGGGCCTGGTAGTCTGCAGTCCATGGGGTCGCTAAGAGACAAAAACGACTGAGTGACTTCACTTTTACTTTTCACTTTCACGCATTGGAGAAGGAAATGGCAACCCACTCCAGTGTTCTTGCCTAGAGAATCCTGTGGACAGAGGAGCCTGGTGGGCTGCTGTCTATGGGGTCGCACAGAGTCGGACACGACTGAAGCGACTTAGCAGCAGCAGCAGCAGCAGCACGCTCTCAATAGTGGTTAGATTTTTTTTTTTTCCGTTTTAACTCCTGCCTTTTCTCCCTATGTATTTTGTGTCTTGGTGAAATTAAGTTGAAATGAACATCTAGGGCAATCTTGAAGGAAAAAAATAAATGTGATCTCATTAAATGTGTGTATAATTACTCCTTGGTATCACATGTAGGAACTCAGGTAACACGCAATCTCTTTGGGCTTCTTTTGTTTAGCATGATGTTTTGTTTGTTCAGTTATTTTTGGCTGTGCTGGGTTCTCATTGTTTTGGGTAGGCTTTCCCTAGTTGCAGTGAGTGGGGGGCAACTCTTCATTGGGGTGCATGGGTTTCTCATTGTGGTGGCTTCTCTTCTTGCTGAGCACAGATTCTAGGTGTGTAGTAGTTCCAGTACATGGGTTCATTAGTTGCAGCATGTGGGCCGCAGGGCTCTTGGGCTTCAATAGTTGCAGCTTGTGGGCTCAAGAGCATGGGATCAGTAATTGTGGTGCACAGGCTTTGTTGCCCCGAGGCAGTGGGATCTTCCTGGACCAGGGATCAAACCCTCATCTCCTGCATTGGCAGGTAAATTCTTATCCACTCTGCCACGAGGGAAGTCCTAGTATAATGTTTCCAAAGTTTATCCATGTTGTAGTATGTATGTATCAGTACTAAATTCCTTTTTATTGCAGAATATTATTCCATTCTATGAATACAACACATTTCATCACACCCATTTACCAGTTGATAGACATTGAACTGTTTGGATTTTTGAGTCTGTTTTGAATAACGCTGTTATGAACGTTCTTCGTGCATAAGTCTTTGTGTAGATGTATATTTTCATTTGTCTTTCACCCAGGAGTGGAACTACTGATTCATATGGTATATTTACATTTACTGTTCAGAGAACAGTAAACTGCTTGGTAGTAAACTACCAAACTGCTTCTCAAAGTGGTTGCACTATTTCTTATATTTATTACCTTTGATTTTTGGAATTATTTTAAGACTAATTGTCTGTTGTGAACCACAGTATAGAGTGAAAGTTGTGAACCACAGTATAGAAAGTTGTGAACCACAGTATAGAGTAATTAGGTAGCAGACAGTCTGATGTGACACCCAGATTCTCCTTTAGGACTGAAAAATGCTTCTCAAAGTGGTTGCACTATTTCTTATATTTATTACCTTTGATTTTTGGAATTATTTTAAAACTAATTGTCTGTTGTGAACCACAGTATAGAGTGAAAGTTGTGAACCACAGTATAGAAAGTTGTGAACCACAGTATAGAGTAATTATGTAGCAGACACTCTGATGTGACACCCAGATTCTCCTTTAGGACTGAAAAATCTTTTCGTCTGCCTTCTGGAAGTGCTGCCAGCTGAGTCCACAGTGTGTCAGCCCTCTCCAGAACTGCCCTTGGCTAATCGGCCACCTTGTCCAGGGTCATGGCTGCTTCCTAGAGCAGAATGTATCCAATGACGAGTTGATATGAGCCATATCACTGTCTTTTTGCCCCAACTGAGGGGGCCATCCAGTTTCAGGGTTCTCTGGGGAGCTGATAGAGGCCCTTGTTGAGACTGCATTACAGCCCCAACTCCTGTCTTCTTTCTTCCCTTCCTCCAGAAGGACGATTGCTACTCAGACTACTCTCTAGTAAACATTCTGCTCATTATTCTGTATCTGTCCATCTGAATTGGTTCTTGGAGGAAACCAGTCTTGAAAAACAACGAATTTCTACCTTTTAAGTAATATAGAATACACTTATGCTTGTCTTATTAGGTAGATCCCTCTGTTGACAAGAATCAGAGTATCTTGTTGAAGCCTAAAGCCACGTTCTAATCCCTGAATAGAAATCAGCTTCTGTTATCTCAGTATCTACCAAGAGAGGGCAGTGAGATGCTAGTTAAACTAGCAGAACTGTGCTGAAAATAAAGCAGTTTGATTATCACAGAAATTCCCAGTACTATGTTCTCCAAAATAAAAGATATATATATTTTTTGCTGACTCTTCCTATATATCAAGAGATCTGTAGGATATGTAGGGATAACTTCACTTAAAATATTCTAAATAAAGCAGAATTCCAATGAGTTCCCTTTTTTAAAGTACACTTCTAGCACAGACTGCAGTTTTAATTTTTAATTAGTGCTTCATTTGAAGTATTTGAACAAAGTGGATTCTTCTTAAAATATAGTTATGGATGACTTATAAAATCGTACAACATTAGACTCCAGGGTTTCTTTAGTTCAGTCTCCCTATTTTGTAGGTAGAAATACATGGTGTGAAAGACTTGAGATCAAGAGTACCAGGGAGAACCATGACTAAAAGTTGGTCAGCTGTTTTTTCACTATACCTTACTCGTCTTCCTCTCTTGTAGTACTTTGATTATTTGTAGTTTTTCAGGGAGTTAAAAACCCTCATTCATAAAGGAAAACACTACAGAGATTCCCCTGAATAGGATTAGTGATGGGTATTAGCATCAGAGAATTAGCCTGATTATGATATTTTCAGTGCCTGAATTTGGCATGTTCCAGGATTTGTTTTCTCTCTCTGCATTTCCAGTCATTTAAAATATTGCTCTTACCAATAGTTGATAATTAGCATAATTAATTCAGTCTGATCTAATTGATCAGTTATTATTTTGCCTGATTGGTTTTACTTTGTAGTACCTAAAACTCTTCCCATGGTGAAATTATATTGTTTAAGAATATAGAACTCTCTAGGAAAGTTCCTAACAAAGTAAAAATCAAATAACCATCTTTGTTAATATCAATATTAAGTTTTATAGCCTCTTTGCTTGGCAAAGCCAGGAGATATCCTGCTTTGCCTGGATATATAAAAATAACAATTTTTAACACTAGTGATATTTAGGGAGCTTCCTACATACTGGTGTCCTTTGTTAAAATCAGAGGCAAAATTCAGTTCCATTTATTTTTTGATGATCATCTTGCCATGAATTAAAATTCTCCTTACACTCAATTCTGTTTGTCTCTGTAAACAGGTACCCTTGTTGTGACAGAATCCTAAAGAATTACAATGTGTAATTATAAATGCATTGCTTATTCAGTGGTTTAAGTTTTCCATCTCTTCATCAGTGTGCTTTGAATTTTAGTGGTGTGTGTGTTTGATAACAGAGAAAGATGAGAGAAAGAGACAGACAGATGGACAGACAAGAAAGGAAGGGACCATTTCTTTGCTGGTCTCTTTGCTTGTTTTTTCTTCTGTATTGAGACCTGTGGTCCCTTTATCACCTGCAGAGTTGGTTATGCTTCAGTTATTGTTTCAACACTGAGGTTTCTTTTTTTTTTTTTTTTTTTTTTTAATATTATTTTATTAGTTGGAGGCCAATCACTTCACAACATTTCAGTGGGTTTTGTCATACATTGACATGAATCAGCCATATAGTTACATGTATTCCCCATCCTGATCCCCCCTCCCACCTCCCTCCCCACCCAACTCCTCAGGGTCCTCCCAGTGCACCAGGCCCGAGCACCTGACTCATGTATCCCACCTGGGCTGGTGGTCCGTTTCACCATAGATAATATACATGCTGTTCTTTCAAAACATCCCACCCTCACGTTCTCCCCCAGAGTTCAAAAGTCTGTTCTGTATTTCTGTGTCTCTTTTTCTGTTTTGCATATAGGGTTATCGCCACCATCTATCTAAATTCCGTATATATGTGTTAGTATACTGTAATGTTCTTTATCTTTCTGACTTACTTCACTCTGTATAATGGGCTCCAGTTTCATCCATCTCATTAGAACTGATTCAAATGAATTCTTTTTAACGGCTGAGTAATATTCCATGGTGTATATGTACCACAGCTTCCTTATCCATTCATCTGCTGATGGGCATCTAGGTTGCTTCCATGTCCTGGCTATTATAAACAGTGCTGCGATGAACATTGGGGTGCACGTGTCTCTTTCAGATCTGGATTCCTCAGTGTGTATGCCCAGAAGTGGTATTGCTGGGTCATATGGCAGTTCTATTTCCAGTTTTTTAAGAAATCTCCACACTGTTTTCCATAGTGGCTGTACTAGTTTGCATTCCCACCAACAGTGTAAGAGGGTTCCCTTTTCTCCACACCCTCTCCAGCATTTATTGCTTGTAGACTTTTGGATAGCAGCCATCCTGACTGGTGTGTAATGGTACCTCATTGTGGTTTTGATTTGCATTTCTCTGATGATGAGTGATGTTGAGCATCTTTTCATGTGTTTGTTAGCCATCTGTATGTCTTCTTTGGAGAAATGTCTGTTTAGTTCTTTGGCCCATTTTTTGATTGGGTCGTTTATTTTTCTGGAATTGAGCTTCAGGAGTTGCTTGTATATTTTTGAGATTAATCCTTTGTCTGTTTCCTCATTTGTTATTATTTTCTCCCAATCTGAGGGCTGTCTTTTCACCTTACTTATAGTTTCCTTTGTTGTGCAAAAGCTTTTAATTTTCATTAAGTCCCATTTGTTTATTTTTGCTTTTATTTCCAATATTCTGGGAGGTGGGTCATAGAAGATCTTGCTGTGATTTATGTCGGAGAGTGTTTTGCCTATGTTCTCCTCTAGGAGTTTTATAGTTTCTGGTCTTACATTTAGATCTTTAATCCATTTTGAGTTTATTTTTGTGTATGGTGTTAGGAAGTGTTCTAGTTTCATTCTTTTACAAGTGGTTAACCAGTTTTCCCAGCACCACTTGTTAAAGAGATTGTCTTTTTTCCATTGTATATCCTTGCCTCCTTTGTCAAAGATAAGCTGTCCATAGGTTCGTGGATTTATCTCTGGGCTTTCTATTCTGTTCCATTGATCTATATTTCTGTCTTTGTGCCAGTACCATACTGTCTTGATGACTGTGGCTTTGTAGTAGAGTCTGAAGTCAGGCAGGTTGATTCCTCCAGTTCCATTCTTCTTTCTCAAGATTACTTTGGCTATTCGAGGTTTTTTGTATTTCCATACAAATTGTGAAATTATTTGTTCTAATTCTGTGAAAAATACCGTTGGTAGCTTGATAGGGATTGCATTGAATCTATAGATTGCTTTGGGTAGAATAGCCATTTTGACAATATTGATTCTTCCAATCCATGAACACGGTATGTTTCTCCAACTGTTTGTGTCCTCTTTGATTTCTTTCATCAGTGTTTTATAGTTTTCTATGTATAGGTCTTTTGTTTCTTTAGGTAGATATACTCCTAAGTATTTTATTCTTTTTGTTGCAATGGTGAATGGTATTGTTTCCTTAATTTCTCTTTCTGTTTTTTCATTGTTAGTGTATAGGAATGCAAGGGATTTCTGTGTGTTAATTTTATATCCTGCAACTTTACTATATTCATTAATTAGCTCTAGTAATTTTCTGGTAGAGTCTTTAGGGTTTTCTATGTAGAGGATCATGTCATCTGCAAACAGCGAGAGTTTCACTTCTTCTTTTCCTATCTGGATTCCTTTTATGTCTTTTTCTGCTCTGATTGCTGTGGCCAAAACTTCCAACACTATGTTGAATAGTAGTGGTGAGAGTGGGCATCCTTGTCTTGTTCCTGATTTCAGAGGAAATGCTTTCAATTTTTCACCATTGAGGGTGATGCTTGCTGTGGGTTTGTCATATATAGCTTTTATTATGTTGAGGTATGTTCCTTCTATTCCTGCTTTCTGGAGAGTTTTAATCATAAATGAGTGTTGAATTTTGTCAAAGGCTTTCTCTGCATCTATTGAGATAATCATATGTTTTTTATCTTTCAATTTGTTAATGTGGTGTATTACGTTGATCGATTTGCGGATATTAAAGAATCCTTGCATTCCTGGGATAAAGCCCACTTGGTCATGGTGTATGATTTTTTTAATATGTTGTTGGATTCTGTTTGCTAGAATTTTGTTAAGGATTTTTGCATCTATGTTCATCAGTGATATTGGCCTGTAGTTTTCTTTTTTTGTGGCATCTTTGTCTGGTTTTGGAATTAGGGTGATGGTGGCCTCATAGAATGAGTTTGGAAGTTTACCTTCTTCTGCAATTTTCTGGAAGAGTTTGGAGCCCAAAGCCATCTTCTCATCTTCAGTTTAGCACCAGTTTAGCTTTTCCAGTGGTCCAGTTCTGACCTCTGACTTGTCATTTGTTTTCCCTGAACTTTGAGTAAATGGTCTAACTATTCTGAGCCTCGGTCTCTTATAGATGACATGTGTTAAGAATACCCAGCTCACAGTTTCAGTGTGCGGTGGTAGCTATGAAATATTTAACATACAACAGTCAGTCAATATGTGGTATCATTGCTTCATTGTAAGAGCTTCACCTTCAAAAATTTCCTTCTTTTTAACTGTTAGTTGCATGGAGCGTAGATAAACGAGAACAGCTTATGTTATTATATGAGCTCTTTGTTTCCTACTCCATTCCCAAATGGGTGGAACTCTAATCGGGTCAAATCGTCAAATAGCAGGGATGCATGTCTGGTAGAATTTCAGGCATCACCCAATCAAATGGAAGAGTCTGGGGGAGTGTCTTTGTTAGGTTTCTCATGACTTCCAAAATTATTTCACATGAGGAGTTTTCCTCTTGCCTTTGGGCATGACTGTTGAATTTTGTGAAACTTGGATTTTTGATTGTCAGGATGACCACTTTATTCATTCTTTCTCTCCCGTGCTTCAGGCCTTTACTCTTTTCTCCCTTATTAATGGTGCCCTATCTTTTGCATATATCAATTAGTTTGAAGCATGGCACTTTTTAAAGATTGCTTTGTATTTTCAAGTATCTACTAGATATCCTTTAACTATGATGCATGACTAAAATTTTATTTCTATATTTAAAGCTTGCAAATTTCAATGCTGTAGTTCCAATACTTTGATAAGTGTGTGTTGCTAAAAAATAGATTAGTTAAGCCTCAGATTTCTAAAATGCTATCTTGTAATTCTTTCATTTTTTAAAATTAAAAATATTATTTTATTGCTTAAAAAATAAATTGAGAAGATTTAAAATATATTTTCTTTTTATGAAATGCTATAATCTGGGGATAGTTAGGTAAGCTTGGAGCTAGTAACAGAGATACTACTGTGAGAATTTAGATAACATTTGTGAAAAAATGTCTTATAAGCTATGAAGTGTTATTTATATGCGGAATCCTTATTGCCAAAGAAACTGACAACCAGATTTGAAGTCACTGTTATAAATAATAATAGGAATTTTAGAGGAATGAAAATATGGCTCACAAGTTTAATCTCTTGGTTCAAGGTTTGGCTGTGTGCATGCTAATTTGTTTCAGTCGTGTCTGACTGTTTGTGACCCTATGGACCGTAGCCCGCCAGGCTCCTCTGTCCATGGGATTTCCCAGGCGAGAATACCAGAATGAGTAGCCATTTCCTCCTCCAGGGGATCTTTCTGACCCAAGGATTGAACTCATGTCTCCTGCGTCTGCTGCATTGTAGGCGGATTCTTTACCACTAGTGCCGCCTGGGAAGCCCCCAGTGTTCGGCTACATTGTCTTTAAGATAATCAGTCTTGGAGTCTCTGAAAACACAAGCAGAAATGCAAAAGTAAAACAAAAAAATTAACACAGAGCTTTCCATGTTCCCACCAGATGCAGAGGACACTTTTTTGTCCTACTTATTAAGTGATGAGAGTTGGGGTCAGATGTGTTACAAATTACTACCGTAATGATGTCTGATATTGGTTAAGCATCTCTTTTGTAGTCTGAGAGCCAGGGTGCTTCTTCTCTGACATACCCCTTTCATTTACAATGAGCCTATTTTCTGATGATATCCTTTTAAACAGTATCCATTTTTATCACCCAATTAATCAAGCTTGATGGAAAACCTAAATGGAATGTTATTTTTCTCAAAAGAAAAGCACTTTAAAAGTAGTGAAAGGGCAGCTGAGTTAGATGTTTGCAAGTCATATCTATGGAAAGATAAAATATGTGCCTTTCCATGGTGTCTTCCTTTTATTAAAGTGTTCTGATGCTGCAAATTATAAAAACACTTATGGCTTATGAAATTCTCATTACCCCAAACCCCTTTTCCCTTAATTGTTAGTGTGATAATGCGTGATGGCAAGAAACGGACTCTGGCCTTTTGAAGAGGCATAGTACTAATGCTATGGCTTGTGGTGGCTCTTTTATTAAAAGTCTCACTGTTCCTTTCCAGTGACTCCCTAATTAGCTGAGGCTCTGGCCCAGAGGACTGTGCGTGGCTGTATTTAACTGCCTGGAAAGTGGCTCTGAAAAGATGCTGGCTCAGCGTAAGTAACTGGGTTGTATCCTGGCTGCCTTTTGTGTGGGAGCTTTATTTTTAACTCTACTCCGTGTTTCAGATGATTGCTAAAGTTAGACTATAGTGACGAGAACTTGGTTTCATTCCTAGACCTTTGCTTCCTACTTAGTAGTGTTCATAGCCATTTTCTTCTTCTCTTTTGCTACTAAGAGGTGGAAGTAAAATGATGGGCTTCTCTGGGAAGTTTTCCAGAAAATTTTCTGAAAACATTTTCCAGAGTTATGTGCACAGTACTTAAGATTTGCTATGTGTTTCTCTGTCTATAGCTCTTGCAGGAACAACTCTGTCTTCTTTTATTCAGGTCTTCTATCACTGAATGATACAATAAATAAATAAAGCAATACAAAACAAAATAAGCAATTCAGTTGCAATTTCAGGGTGGGAAAGAGGCTATAAAATATATGGAAAATAGCACATCCTTGCCCACTAAGAGTATGTATCTAAGTATAATGTAAGGTAGACTGAAATAAGGGTCAGAGGGGAGTGTTAATGTTAATAATATACTTTAACTCAGAGAGCTTAATAAGGGGATCAGCGAATGTTTCCTGGAAAATGTATTGTGTGTGTGAGGTTTTTAAAGATGGGTTTTCTAGGCAAAGAATAGACTGGGGGTATCTCCTAGTCATGAACTGAGAAGAGTCATGGCAAGGCTTGGTGACCAGCATTGATGAATGTGGGATAATGATTGGATATACTAGCAGACAAAGCTAGAGAGTCAAGGAGGGTCTTGAATCTGCTAGGCTAAGGAATTTTAATATTTTATAGTACTGGATTTTTATAGTATTGGATCTCTCCCAATCATGTTTGAAATCTGTTGAAATATTTCTGTCTTTGTTTTTTGAAAAACATTATATACCTATTACTTGAATTACTTTCGAGTCATGCTCTTGGTTTCAGAGCAGTACAATTTAGTGAAGCAGAAATCATTTGGAAGACATATCCATGATGTCATTTGTCTTATGTAGTCATCTCCAGAAGGAGTGACTTAAACTGATCAAATGAGGTAATATACATGGACACTTTAAAAGAAATAATGTCAAATGGTAGAGTCTATTATTGTGAAGAAAACCCTTGACCTTTATAATATCGTATCTATAATTATTTAAAACTTAGCATTGTTTTTCTTTTTCTTTATTCCACACCCTCCACCTTCATTAAAAAAAATAAAGACAATATAATAACATTAAAGAAAATTTGGAAACAGAAAGGAAAATATACGCACAAGTCCCCTCCTCTCATTGAGCTACTTCCACCACTGTAGTCCTGGGTTAGGGCAAAGTTGGATTTTGGCTGTTTTTGCCAGGCTGGCTGGCATTTGTTCTCTTTTTATCTTGAGTATCATTCTGACTTTCCCTGAAGAAACAAGCTACTCTTGGACCACATGGTTGGTGTGAGACTGACCTTTTACTTTGTCTGAAGGGATCATGGCATGGCCACATGGCAGTTGCATCATTCTAGTTATGATGATTGGTTTAGGGATGGACATGTGGTCAAGCTAGGACTTCCCTGATAGCTCAGTTGGTAAAGAATCTACTTGCAATGCAGGAGACCGTGATTTGATTCCTGGGTTAGAAAGATCTGCTGGAGAAGGGATAGGCTACCCACTCCAGTATTCTTGGGCTTCCCTTGTGGCTCAGCTGGTTAAAAATCTACCTGCAATGCAGGAGACCTGAGTTTGATCCCTGGGTTGGGAAGATCCCCTGGAGGAGGGAAAGGCTACCCACTCCAGTATTCTGGCCAGGAGAATTCTGTGGACTGTATAGACCATGGGGTTGCAAAGAGTCGGACACGACTGAATGATTTTCACTTACATGTGGTCAAGCTACGCTATTAAGAATCACAGACTCAATTCTGTGACTTTTGTTAGAACTTTTGGAAAAGAAGCATGCTTTTCCCCTGGAGTTGCTGAGATAATAGAATATAAGCCTAAAGCTACTCGAAGTCATCTTGCTACCACTTGAGTAAGAATGGGGCCAACTTGGAGGAAAACAGAACCAAGAGCCAGAGAAAAAGAGAAAGTGTTTTCTGATGGCACTGCTTGAGAGGCAGCCATGACAGGAATTGCATTACAGTCATGGATATTTTTTAGTTATGTCTGCCAATAATTTTCTTTTTTGCTTTGGCCACTTTGAACTGTATTTCTGTCATTGATGAACACACAGAGAAATACCAGAGGTGTTAGAGTTTGAACTCAGAGGAAGAAGATTATCAGTGGGAGCTACAGTGGTCTGGGAAATCAAAATGTTGGCAATGACATTTATAAGGCTGTGAAGGATGGCTCAGATTGCATTGTTTTATTAGACACAGCCTCTCCATCATGCTGTGGGGTTTGTGCTGAGTAGTGTGCGTCCTCCTACCTGGCCCAGGGATGACACGCTTCCATGTATCCTCAAGGTCAGTTTTTAGGAAAGGAGGGATAGCCACCCCACCTTTATGCTGTCTGCTTGGCATGAGACATGGCTTAGACCTACTTCAGCTTACAGTAACTTTGTGTGCACAGAGAAGATTGGAGACGCCATCAGTTTTGGCCATTTTGATAAGAAGAGAGACAGACTATGTTATATACTTGGTTTCTCCCTTTGTTCTCATCCCAGAATATTTTCCCTGGTGAATCTAGCTGATATGAACATCAAGGACAGCCTGAAAGGACAACTTGTAGGCTGTATACAGAGATGGATTGGGATACTTGCTCTGAACCTTTAAAACCAAACAGTAGAAATGTCCCCTGTCATCCCCCTGTCTATGCATCAGTGCTCAAGTGGCTGCAGCAGAGGCAGTAATTGTGGCACCTTTGGAAGAAGTCTTTGTGCGTCACCGAGACTGTTCTACTGGACCCTGTAAGGGGAAGCAGGAGTGAAAGTGGACAGATTTTTCGAGCAGGCTTAAGCTCTGATGTCCTTCACGCTGCTGACTTTGGCATCTCGCTTGCCGTCGAGCTGTGATTGCAATCATCATCTCGGCAGGCATATCACAGCTCCAGTTAGACTGCAGATGGTTTATACCCAAGCCAACAGAAAATGTGCATAATCCATGGGCTAACAGATCCTCACAAATCCTCCAGAGACAGCAGGACATGCAACCCATGCCCAAGCTGCTTTCATTTCTGCAAATTCCAAACTGGTTAGACAGTGAAGCATCAAAAGCAGGCATTTAGGTAACAGTAAAGAGGTAGGCTGATTATGTAGTGGAGTGGCTTTGCATTTTAAATTGAATTTATCTCTTTCTCTCTTTCACTTACTTGTCCTTTTATCTAGCTCTGAATCCCAAACCAAATGTTACTACTCCAGTAAGTTCTAGTTAAACAGAATGTTTCTCTTTTTTTCCTTTTTCTTTCCTGTCCTCACCTCTCCTCTTTCCCCACCCTCTCTTATCTGTGCATGTTATTGATTCCACTCTTATGAGAAAATTACATAAAAACAAACAAACAAACACTAAAGCAGTCAAGGCAGGCTAGTACAGAGGGAAGATCACCAAATGTCTTTTTCTCCTAGCTTCATCTTTATGCTCTGTGGACCTTAGTTTCCAAATCTATAAAATGTAAAGCTAGGAACACTATATTATTTCGTTACTGTTGTTCTAACAAATAATCATAAACTTAGTAACTTAATACAAATTTATTATCTTACAGTTCTGTAGGTTAGAAGTCTAATACAAGACTCATGGGCTAATGTCAAAGTGATAGCAAGGTTTCATTCTTTCCTGGAGGTTCTAGGGGAGAATCTGTTACCTTACCTTTTCCATCTTCTAGAAGCCTCTACCTTCTTCAGTATGTTGCCCTTTTCTTTCATCCTCATAGCTGGAAACAGCAGGTCAGATCCTCATGTCCTATCTCTCTGACCTGCCCTTTGGCCTTCCTCTTCTATTTTTAAGGACGCATGTGATTAGGTTGAATCCACCAGGATGATCCTAGATAATCCGCCTGTTTCAAGCTCCTTAATCTTAATCACATCTGCAGAGTCCCTTCTGCCCTGTAAGGTAACATATTCACAGATTTTAAAGAATCTATCTAAAATGCAGGAGACCTGGGTTAGAATTCTGGGTTGGGAAGATCCCCTGAAGAAGGGAATGGATACCCACTCCAGTATTCTTGCCTGGAGAATTCCATGGACAGAGGAGCCTGGCAGGCTACAGTTCCTGGGAAGACAAAGAGCCGGACATGACTGAGTGACTTTCACTTTCATGTCTTTGCAGAGGGTTCAGTATTATTCTGCTTACATGTTAGTGAATCCCTAAGTCTTTATACATATTGAATTCTCTTTGTGGAAGCTTCCTGTCTTCCCATCTTGTCCTATAGATCAAGACTATGATCTAAGTCTAACTCAAGTTCAACTCAATCTCTGATAACCAAACTGGTAATTGATAGGGCATTTTAGGTTCATTGTTATGCAAGTTAGCTTACATGTTTAAAAAATGTCTGTTTAATTGAAAAAATTTAAATTGGAAATTTCACATAAAAACACAAATTTCTAGCTTCTCTCAAAGGAGCAACACCACCACCACCACCAGCAAAACAGGAGAATTTGATAACACTAGGCTATTTTTTTTTTTTTATTACCCTTCACATGACAACCCTTAACCAGAATTGAGTAGTGTCTATTGGTTATGGTTTTTCCAGTGGTCATGTATGGATGTGAGAGTTGGACTGTGAAGAAAGCTGAGCGCCGAAAAATTGATGCTTTTGAACTGTGGTGTTGGAGAAGACTCTTGAGAGTCCCTTGGACTGCAAGGAGATCCAGCCAGTCCATCCTAAAGGAGATCAGTCCTGGGTGTTCATTGGAAGGGCTGATACTGAAGTTGAAACTCCAATACTTTGGCCAGCTCATGCAAAGAGTTGACTCATTGGAAAAGACCCTGATGCTGGGAGGGAGTGAGGGCAGGAGGAGAAGGGGACAACAGAGGATGAGATGGCTGGATGGCATCACCGACTCGATGGGCATGAGTTTGAGTAAACTCCGGGAGTTGGTGATGGAAAGGGAGGTCTGGTGTGCTGCGATTCATGGGGTCGCAAAGAGTCGGACACGATTGAGCGACTGAACTGACTGAATTGATTGGTTATCTTCTTCAGGCAGGCATTTTGTACTTGTTTAGTCTCTGTGTGAGCATTTGGATTTTCTAGCTCTGTTCTAGCCCTTCTATTTCTTCAGCCGTACTATATAACTCCTCTTCACCCTGATGACCAAAAAGTACTGCACATGCCTGGAGTTATACATTATACTTTATCCACTAATTATTGAACTAGGCAAACAGATTACTGCATTTTATCTCTTTCATTTTTTTTTTTTTTCTGGCTCAAAAACAATACATCTATTATGGCATTTGAGAAAACTTTCTAAATCACCACAACTATACCTCCTCCCTTGAGGGTTTCAGTTAATTGAGGTTTTCAATATTATTGGCTTCCTTCTGTTTATAAAAGAAAAATGAAAAAGGGTAACTGTCTTTTGTAGGTAGTAATTTATGGGTTGTTTTAATAGCCTTCGTTTTGAAAATGTATTTTCCAGCTTTCCAAAGTGCAGGTGATACTTTTATAATATAAAAATATTTAGTGGAAGTTATTCATTTCATAAACATCCTTTTGCCACTGTTTTGTGCTGCTAATACTGAGCTCTAGGCAAAGAGAACTGAATGGAAAATTATTCATTGCTTGGTATTTTGAGACTTGCAATTCCCTTCCTAGATTATTCAAGGCCAGTTATAACCCAAAAGGCAAGGTGCTGTAATTTGTTGATAGAAAAAAAAAAAATAAACAAACAAACCACAGTTCCCAAAAGTCACATATCCCACATCTCATCCAAATATTACTTTGATGAAAAAGCAGAAACATGTAAATAATTCACATCTGAGATTTTAATTCTGTATTGAATGATCATATCATCTTAAACAATCATTTATTCAACAAAAGCTATCTTTTTGCCTTCTGAAATATGTAGGTCAAATGGGGTGCTCTTCATTTAAATTCAAATTGTGATAGTTGTGAAAGTTCAGGAGCAATGGAAAGAAACTTTGCTAGAGATAAGCAATGTTCATTCTCAGTTTTTTGAAGGAAACGTTAAGAGTTGGAATGTAAACCAAGAATTAGTTACGTAAATTGAGCTTATGTCTTAAAAAGCTTTCTAACAGTGCCTTTTTTTCTTACACTACAACTTATTGGACATGTAAAATTTAGTTGGATCTTAAAAAATTTGAACCTTTATGGAAAAGCATATAATTAGGTCAAATTGGTGATGTATTAGGTTGAAAGTTAGGTGATGTAAATCAAATGTTCCCTAATTCTGATTTCAGAAGAGCAAGCAGCCAGTGGAGAGGTTCGCATTTTACAAAAGAATATACCATGAACACTTTTGTAGAGGGTATCTTTTGTGTTTAAATATCAAGAAACAGAGGTGCAATTTCAAATTATCTGTTCACTGCCTGAATATTCACCAAGTCAGACAATTTGCAGTTTTTTCATCTTAGAGGTAGAGTTCCTTCTTGTGCCATGATTTTCCACTGTACCTGGTGAAAGAACAAATTTTCCCTTTTATTGAAGAGGTTGGCTGGGTGCATATAGTAAATTGGGAAGAAAGTGGTTTGATAGAAACTGCTTGAGGTTGTAACTTTCAATTTTCCTAGTTTTCGTTCTCTCCCTTAGACCTTTAAGTTGATTGTACCCGTGAAAAAGGAGAAAAGGCAGGCTGGTAATGAGCTTGGCTGCCTTCGTTCTCTATTCCTGCCACTCAGGGTTTTATTTTTCAATATTTGAAAGTTCAGCAGTTTCAGAAGGGTAAATCTATTTAGGGATTACTTTGTTTTTTGTATTTTGGGAGAATAAATAAAGAGGGAGGTTGTACAAATGTTTTTTAAACAGCACAGGGTGTGTGTGTGTGTGTGTGTGTGTGTGTGTGTGTGTGTGTGCATGTTTGAAGGGGAATCCAAAACCTCCCACAGAACTATTATTTCCTACTTTATTGTTACTTTTCAGGGGATTTGGTTGTCCCAGAAATGACACTTATGTAGCCCAAAGAAAATAAAAGGCCATACTTGAAGCATTTAATTATATTTCTATTTTGTAGATACTGTGTATTTTGTAGGAGATTAGGCTCTTTTTCAGAAATATATTATTTTTTTCACATAAAACATCCAAAATTGCACATTTATCCAGTTAATTATATCAGTGGTGTAAGGACAATGAGGAAATGAGGATGAAAACTACCACTCTTTATATTTGGAGGCTCAGTAGAATACATAGTTTATAGTTAACTAAAATTACCTTGATATTTGGTTCGTTACTTGTCAAAGACAAATGGCATCCAACTCTGTGAGAGAACATAGAGCTTATTTATCTCCCTACTAATTTTCCAAGCCAATCCTTTAGAAAGACATTTGAATTGGGAACAGGAATCCCCGTCTGCCGTGTGGCTCAAGGCACGTGAGCAGATGTCAGTCAGTGAAAAAGGAATAATGGAATGAAACCTCTTACACAGAAGCCAGCATGGCCTCTGTGTCTCCCTCTTTGAATGTGTATCATGCTTTAAATCCACTGATCCTCTCAAGCAAGTCTGCAGGCCCAGTGGGAGCAGTTTGGGCATGTCTGGTTTTTTCTGTACCATATCTAGTTTCTAGGAACATGTTACTTTCATAGACCTTTTCTCTGGATCTTGTCTCCCTCTGTCTATAACCCCCTCTTTCTCTACTACAGCTTTCCCATGTTGGTTGAGTATATGCTGAAAGTTTTCATCCTCCTCAGATGCCAAGTGGAAGCAGGAAAAAAGCCCCTTCTACTCTTGAATCTTCAATGTGTAGCTGAGGGAGGGCTGTTCCTAGTACCCATTCTCTGAATCTAGGAATGAAACTTGGGTCTATGGGGATGGTGGGAGGTGGTGAAAGGAGCCCTCACTTACATCTAACTCTTCCCCTTTTCCCTCCAGCTGCTTAATCCAGCTCAGGAATGGTTTTGAGGGCTTTCCTTTGTAGTGGAAAATTGCACTTGCATCATATCCTCTGTCTTTTTTTTATTCTACCACTCACAGGAAAAGAAAAATAGATACCTTAAAGTAGCACTTGGTTTTTAATATAAAGAGAGGCTTCTGGAATTTAGGTAACCTTTTTTCCCCCTAAATGTGTGGTTCTTGATGTTGAGGTCTATTACTTTCATGAGTGTTACCCTTTTTATGACTTAAATTGAGGTTTGAGCAATGACTCCTTTGTTTCCTGCCCTCTAGTAGTGGCTGCTTCAGCCTCACAATGGCTAGAGGATGACAGGGGCTATAAGACTTAGGCAGGATGAAAATATATCAGACAATATGCAAAATGTTATTCCATGAAATCAATACTACTAATAGCAAAAGCCGTACAAATACCACCACTACCACTTTCACATTTGTGTGTCATTTTGTGTCTTACAAACCATTTTCTAATGAAATGCTTAATTCCTTCCACAACTTTGCAAAGTAGCTTTCTAAAGTTCCTTTTTTGTATGAGGAGATTAAGACAGAGAGATCAAGGGGCAAGCCCAAGATTATCTATGTCAAGAGTTTTCAAATCTAGACTGGAACTGAGGCGTTCTGATTCCAGGTATAACTCTTTGCATTTTTTAGACTTGATTTCTGCATTAATAGGTCTTGTGGCAACTTGTCTGGGTCATTACATTCTTCTGCTTCATGCTTTTCTAGGCCTTCAGTTCTTGACTGACTCCTTCTGTCTGTTTTGAAACTTGCTCCTCTTATTTTAGTCTGGATGTCAGCTGCTTGCTCCAGCTTCTGTCTTGCTTAGATTAACTGTCATTCCAGATCTCCAGCTGGGCTTCTCACCTCATCTAATCCTCCTCTGCTTGTTTACTACAGTAGATTATAGTCAGATTTCCTGAAAGATTAATGTAGTGAATAGTGAACAATTCGAGTTTCTAAAATCCTGAATTCTAGTTTTAGAACCTAGTATTAATAGCTTTACATAGAAATCTTTATTGGTATTTTGTATTCTATTGATTTCATTCTAGGATAAAGTTAAGAGTTGAATTGATTTTTGCTGTTCATGGGATAATCGAGGACATACTAGCTCCAAGTGTGTGCGTGTGTGTTAAGTCGCTTCAGTCGTGTCTGACTCTTTGCAGGCCCCACGGACTGCAGTCTGCCAGGCTCCTCTGTCCATGAGATTCTTCAAGCAAGAATATAGGAGTGGGTTGACATGCCCTCTTCCAGGGATCTTCCTGACCCAGGGATTGAACCTGCGTCTCTCACGTCTACCTGCATTGGCAGGCAAGTTCTTTAGAGTGGGCCGCATGTGAAAATGGTAGAACATATTCCTCAGAACTGAATCTTTTGTGTAGTGGAGTTTGCATAGTAAATTAAACAGCTGGCCTTGACTCTGTCCCACCGCTGTTGCTGCCTCAGTGTTTCACCAGGTAATCAGTGGGGCAGTGCAGACTATCTGTCTCCTGTGCCGTGTATGTCATTTTATTTTACTATTTGCACAGACTCCATGTAAGTAGCAAGATAGAAGATAGTACTTAAAATACAAAGTCCACTCATAGATATGCCTTGAAATCAATTGCCCATGCTTAAAGCGCCATAGGTAATAGAGACTCATTAACCCTGAAACAAATGGGTTGAACTTAACTAAAAATGAATTGTGTGTTAAGAAAATATGTAATACAAAAACTGTAGATCCGTGACCTACAGAATTTGTGCTGTGCTTCTTCAGGTTACCGTTATGTTTGCCCTTATTCTTCTGTCATAGGAAAATACGAAAATGTCAGGAGTTAGGGGACATTTGTCTAAAGCTGGCAGCTTAACCACTTCTCTTGATGGCTTGTACAATAGTTTCAGTTAAAAGATACCAGGAAATCGAGAAGCAAAAGTCTCAGTTGACAATGACAGCTATAAAAGCGTGGGAGTTTCTAATGAATCTCTGTATCATAACGTCATATACCAAGGCCAGCTTTTATACAAATTGTGGCAAAAATGTGAGAATGTAATTATCAGTGGACAGAGTAGCAAAAGGTGGTGGAGTCAGGGGGCAGCATTTTAATAGGGTTCTCTATCACAAAACAAAGGCAGATGTATTTAGCAGAAGTTATATGAGTCAGCAACTGGTTCTTATTCTGTGCCAGAAGAGAAGAGGTCCTGATAATTACTGAAAATTTGAATAGACCTCTGAAAGATAGACTCAGCTCTGCTAAGGGAACAGCATCATGATCTAAGTGAAGTAATGATCAGAATTATTTAGCTCCTGTAGGGACTAGGGACTTGAAGTAGATGGTAAATGAAAGAAACACACTGTCACTTGGGGCAATTAAAATATTTTAAAGTATTTTGGTTCTTTGGAGTGCTGTGGTTTTTATTTTTTCTCTTTAGACTCTCAATAGGTTTGCTGTTATGTTTCATCTTGTAATTTGAGGGACAAAATTATAATTTGTTAATACCACAATGGCATGTGTGTAGTAGGCACATTGAATTGAATGAGTGATTGACTCAATAATTATAATGAAAATATAGCAATTACATTATTTTAATGGCTCACAGCTTTATATTTGCTGTGATTGCTTATTGATGGCCAGGCTTAAGGCAAAAATTGAGGTTATGGATCTTTCAGAGCTGATTTTAGCATTTGATGTTTCAGAATGACAGATTTTGGAGAAAAGGATGTATCTACTATTAAAAAGTATAGATGGGTAGCTCCCTCCCCCCCAACCAAAACACACTTACAATTAACCTTTTTAAACAATCCTATATCTCTTATATGTCTTTCTGAAACATTTTGCTCCCAACAGGGCTAGTTTAGACAGTGCTATCATTTACTTGACACTTAAAGTGAATTGGACTTCTCTTGTGGCTCAGCTGGTAAAGAATCAGCCTGCGATGAGGGAGATCCTGGGAAGATCCCCTGGAGAAGGGAAAGGCTACCCACTCCAGTATTTTGGCCAGGAGAATTCCATAGACAGTATAATCCATGGGGTCGCAAAGAGTCGGACACAACTGAGAGACTTTCGCTGGCTTCACTTCAGTGAGTTACACTTATCTGTGTTTAAAGCCATTTATACAAAAATGGGAGCAGTTTAATTAAGTTATTTTAGAAGCAGTAGGGATTTGGAGTTGGAATAATCTGGCTATTTCTCTTGCCTGTCCTTTGAATAAGAGATGTGGTTTTGGTAGACTGGTCTCCTAGAGCCAATTTATAGCATTGCCGCCACCGTGACACAGAGGAGAGCTTCAGATCAATGAATATTTTCAGTTACTCCACAGATAACACATTGTTCAGTGAGTGACCAGATTATTTCAAGCACTCTTTCTAAGATTAAGATAATTATTAAATGATAATAACATGTGCTTAAAGGAAAGAAGTATCTCATAAAATCAAGGGAAGAAATGACAAATGTAGAAAAGGCTCTTTTGGTTTTTTAATATGTACATGCAACACAAATAAGCAGGGCTTTAGCAGGAGCTGGAAGGGACAGGCAGAGATTGAATAACTTGGCAGGAGGAACCTGTTGGTAAATGCTAATAGGTGTTGGTAGTCGTGAAGCAGAAGGTACAGTAATGGATATTTGTTTTGCCAGTTCTGTGTTCTTTCACATGTATTCCCTAGTTTAATCTACTTAGCTGCTTTGAGAAGTGGGTCTTATTTATCTTATTAGCAAAGGAAACTGAAGCACCCAGAGATTGAATAACTGACTTCAATATGAGCTGTTGGCAAATGGAACCAGGATTTGAATTCAGAGATGATTCCTTATCCCCACATTTGAAGCATCTCACACAGTGAATGTTTCCCAGTTGATGCTCTGGTCTTTGTAGTTTTCCCTGACTTTTCTTGAGTCTCTAGGTCAGATCTCCTTAGAAGGTTGAATTCTGATGTCACAGGAAGTATATACACCTTGTCCTACTGCTCTGAGCCAGGGGTGCAAGACTAAGACTGAGGTCAGGTTCATCACCATGCTGTTCCTCTGTCAGTTTGTTTAACCTCTGCCTGCCCCTTCCCGCGCCCCCGAGTCCTGTCTCTGTACTCTCAAGGTTTGGTCTCCGGCTCCTTTTATTAGTTTCTTTGAGCCTGCATGCTTATTACCATCAGTGTCTGGGTCACGGCTTCGTGTTCTAACTGAAGTTCTTGCTCCCTGTACCCTCACTATGTGTTTATACTTTGCACAGTGTGCTAAAATCCAGAACCCTGTGAAGCCTCTTGGTGCCTACCTGCTCCTTCTCACCTCTGTTAATAGAAAGTTTTCAGGTGTGGGAGTACCTCTATGTATACAAAAAAAACCTATATGTAAAAGATACAGTGACCTGGCATCTTGATACATTGTGGGCAGAACAATCTTTCCAAATACAAAATGGATCTTGTCATTTCTCTCCTCATTAGCTTTCAGTGGCTGTCATTGCTCGCAGAACAAAGACAGAAACACTTAACATAGTCTGCTTTTTTACTCTTATCTTACCCTTCCTTCGTTTCTTTATGTCTGTGCTCTGGACAAATTGTCCATTTTTCAGGTCTTGAATGTCAGTGTCCTGTACCACAGGACCTTTCCTAATGCTGATCCCTCTACTTGATCCTTTTACCTTCCTCTCCCTTGTTACTCATCTCTCAGTTATCAGCTCAGGAAAGGCTTCACCAAGCTAACAGGTACAGATCATTCCCTTCAACTAAATATTCTTACTTTTTATTATCACCCCAAATTTCCCTTTGTATTTATATGATTCTGTGATTGATATTTGTGTTCCCCTCTTAGTGGGAACTCCAATGGCTTTGTCTGCTTTTTGTTCATTGCTGTTGTTTCCAGTGCCTGGCACATAATCTGCTCTGAAGGAATAAATGAGTGAATGGATAAAACAACACGACACAACAATGGCTGGTGATGCATTTGAGAGCTTGTTTGGTTCCAGCTGGGAAGCACAGCTGCAAGTGAACTTCAGCCAAAGAGTGGCCCTTGTCTACCTGAGAAGGTCATCTGCCTTTCGGATTGAGCCTCAAGAGTACTACATGTGGGGCTGTCAGGGAGGAAGAGGTTGCTTGCCTTGGCATCCAGATGTCTGTGACTTGCCCTTTCAACCAAGAATGCAAGTTTTGATCTTCTGAATTGTTCCTGGAGGCCAAACAATCTATTGTTGATAGGTTGAGAATCACTTTATTATAAAATACATCCATTTGGTTAATATGCTTTAGCTCTCATTTATATGAACCTCATTTAGTCCTCCTGACCATGCGGTGATAGAGACACAGCTGGTATCATTAACATATGAAATGACTGTCCCATGTTGGTTGTATGACTTTACCCAAATCATGCCCTAGATAAGTAGTTGAACTGAACCTTAAACTTGGACCTTCAGACTTCAATCCAGAACCTGTCATACCAAGCTGCTCCCTCTTTAATTGGACATTTTATTTTGGAACAAGAGGTCAGTGAAATTTCATTTGATAACCTTTTGCCCCACAGTGAAGCTAAATGACAGACATCAGGATAGGCTGGGTGTATCTTATATCACAGGGTTTCAGAAGTTGAAGACCCTTTGCTCTCTTTTGAGATACCATATTACACAGAGGTATTTAAAGAGTCTTCTCTGGTTCCTGACAATAAGCTTGTCATTTATCCTTCCTAACCCCCAAATCTCTCTTCTAATTATCTCAGCTCTCTTCCTAATAAACCAAACTCTCCTAATTACTTTCCACTGATTTCTGCTCTGAAGTTTTATGTGTGTTTTGGGTGCTTAAATCTGTTTTGTGATAACAGTGGGAAAAGGCATCTTATCTTTACTTTGGTCCCAGTGTCATTTGTCACTGTAAATCTTATTTTGAGGGCTTTTATGAAATTTTAAATCCTTTCTGATTGTAAAACTAGTATACATCATATAAAAATAAAAATAAACATAAATAACCTACATTCCATTTTTGAATTGATAACATATTTGTATATCCTACCAGGAAATTAACAATTGTTTTAAAATGTTATTTTTAATAGCTTTATAGAATTTCATCATCTGAGTATAATATACTTTATCTAGCCATGTTTGTGATTTTTTGATACTTAGGTTGTTTCCAATTTCTCATAATGATAAGTAAATGTACAAAGTGTTGAATAAATATCTGTGTCCAAACCTATGGTTATTTTCTTAGGATAATTGCTTAGAAGTTGAATCATCAGGTTCACCATCCTTCTAAAACATTCAGTTGGAAACAAAAATAAAATAGTAACATTGGTTTCAAAATAAAAATTAAAAGCTTTCTTTTTAAACTTGATAAAAATTAATTCAAAATTAGTTGTGGACCTACATGTAAAATGTAAAACTATAAAACTTCTGGAAGATAACATAAGAGAAAATCTAGATTACCATAGGTTTGGCAGTGACTCTTTAAATACAAGACTAGAGGCACAGTTCATTAGAGAAATAATAATCTGAATACATTAAACTTATAAGCCTTTGCTCTGTAAAAGACGTTGTCAAGAGAATGAACTAAGCCACAGACTGGGGAAAAATATTTGCAAAGAGGATCTCTGACAAAGGACTGTTATACAAAATATACAAAGAACCCTTGAAACTCAATAGTAAGAAAGTGAACAGTCTGAAAAATGAACAAAAGATCTGTACAGACACCTCACCAAAGAAACTACATAGTTGACAAGTAAACATGTGAAAAGATGCTTGACATCATAAGTCATTAGGGAATTGTAAATTAAAAGTGAACTGCCACTACTTACCTATTAGGACGGCAAAAATCTAAAGCACTGACAACATTAATGCTGCTGAGGATTTGAGGCAACAGCCACTTTTGAAGATACTTTGACATTTCCTTACAAAACTAACATACTCTTACAAGACTCAACAATTGTATTTCTTGGTATTTACACAAAGGAGTTGAAAATATATATCCACACAAAAATCTACATATTGCTGTTTATAGTAGTTTTATTCATAACTTCCAAAACTTGAAAATCCCCAGGCAAGAATATTGGAGTGGGTTGTCATTTCCTTCTCCAGGGAATTTTCCTGACCCAGGCATTGAATCTGTGTCTCCTGTATTGGAAGGCAGATTCTTTAACACTGAGCCATCTGGGAAACCTGCAGTTCAGTTCAGTCGCTGAGTCCTGTCTGACTCTTTGCGACCCCATGAATCGCAGCACGCCAGGCCTCCCTGTCCATCACCAACTCCCAGAGTTTACTCAAACTCATATCCATCGAGTTGGTGATGCCATCCAACCATCTCATCCTCTGTTGTCCCCTTCTCCTCCTGCCCCCAATCCCTCCCAGTGTCAGGGTCTTTGCCAATGAGTCAACTCTTCGCATGAGGTGGCCAAAGTATTGGAGTTTCAGCTTCAGTATCAGTCCTTCCAATGAACACCCAGGACTGATCTCCTTTAGGATGGACTGGTTGGATCTCCTTGCAGTCCAAGGGACTCTCAAGAGTCTTCTCCAAACCACAGTCAAAAGCATCAATTCTTCGGTGCTCAGCTTTCTTCACAGTCCAACTCTCACATTCATACATGACCGCTGGAATAGCCATAGCCTTGACTAGACAGACCTTTGTTGGCAAAGTTATGTCTCTGCTTTTTAATATGCTATCTAGGTTGGTCATAACTTTCTTTCCAAGGAGAAAGCATCTTTTAATTTCGTGGCAATCACCATCTGCAGTGATTTTGGAGCCCCAAAATTAAAGTCTGACACTGTTTCCCCTGTCTCCCCATCTATTTCCCATGAGGTGATGGGACCAGATGCCATGATCTTAGTTTTCTGAATGTTGAGCTCTAAGCCAGCTTTTTCACTCTCCTCTTTCACTTTCATCAAGAGGCTCTTTAGTTCTTCACTTTCTGCCATAAGGGTAGTGTCATCTGCATATCTGAGGTTATTGATATTTCTCCCGGCAATTTTGATTCCAGCTAGTGTTTCTTCCAGCCCAGCATTTCTCATGATGTACTCTGCATATAAGTTAAATAAGCAGGGTGACAATATACAGCCTTGACATACTCCTTTTCCTATTTGGAACCAGTCTGTTGTTCCATGTCCTGTTCTAACTGTTGCTTCCTGACCTGCATATAGGTTTCTCAAGAGGCAGGTCAGGTGGTCTCGTATGCCCACAGTTTACTGTGAAATTTTCCACAGTTTATTGTGAGCCACACAATCAAAGGCTTTGGCAGAGTCAATAAAGCAGAAGTAGATGTTTTTCTGGAACTCTCTTGCTTTTTCGATGATCCAGCAGATGTTAGAAATTTGCTTTCTGGTTCCTCTGCCTTTTCTAAAACCAGCTTGAACATCTGGAAGTTCACAGTTCATGTACTGCTGAAGCCTGGCTTGGAGAATTTTGAGCATTACTCTACTAGCGTGTGAGATGAGTGCAATTGTGCGCTAGTTTGAGCATTCTTTGGGATTGCCTTTCTTTGGGATTGGAATGAAAACTGACCTTTTCCAGTCCTGTGGCCACTGCTGAGTTTTCCAAATTTGCTGGCATATTGAGTGTAGCACTTTCACAGCATCATCTTTTAGGATTTGAAATAGCTCAACTGGAATTCCATCGCCTCCACTAGTTTTGTTTGTAGTGATTCTTTCTAAGGCCCACTTGACTTCACATTCCAGGATTCAATGGAATATTATTCAGCACTAAAAGTAAATTGACTATTAAGCTATGAAGAAACATGGAGAAGTCTTAAATGCTTTTTACTGAGTGAAAGAAGCCAATCTGAAAAGGCTACATACTATAAAGTTCCAAATATATGATATCTTGGAAAGGGTAATACTATGGAGAGAGTAAAAAGATCAGTGTTTGCTAGGGCTTGGGAGTAGGAGGAGGGATTAATAGGTGGAGCACAGAGGATTTTTAGGGCAGTGAAACTATTCTGTATGAAATTGTAGTGATGGATACATGTCATTATCCGTTTGTCCAAACTCATAGGATGTAGAATGCCAAGAGTGAACCTTAATGTAACCCACATACTGTGGATGGTTAAGGATTTGTGAATGTTGGTTCATCCATTTTTACAAATGTACCACTCTGGTGCAGGAATGCTGTATGTGTGTGGGGTGGAGGCAAGGGGTTATGGGAACTCTGAATTTGCCACTCAGTTTTGCTGTGTACCTAAAACTGCTTTAAACATAGATTCTATCTGAGAAAAAGCTCCTTCCCCTTTCCCCCTTCTTACAAGCTCACTCCAGGGGAAAAAATCCACCTTTGACCGTTTCTTATCTGTTAGTTGCAAGATGCTTATATTTTTAGTCTTCAGTCTCTCAGGGTGGGAAATTTCTGTTGAGGTGTATTGACGCTGTAGTAAGAAAGATGAGGAATTCAGTTTATGTATTATCCTCTGCCAATTTTTGTGGGTTTATGGTTTACCTATTAGTTTATTTTATAGCTTTTAAATTAAATTGTGGTACCTTAATTTTAATATATTGTACCTCTTGGGATAGTGGTGTGTTTGTCTTTCCTCCTCAGTACTTCCCCATTGTCGTGAAAACCTCCCCAGAGATGGCTTGGCATGGTGGTGTGGGAGGGATGAAATAATTCAGGGCAGCGCTGCATGGAAAGAAGGAAGGGTGATAGCGCTCTTATCCTCTGGTAATGTCCATTCAAATATCAGCAGGTATAAGCAATACTTGCCTTGCCTCTTATCCCAGCCTTCCACTGCCATGAGAAGCATGAGGCTCTGTAAGAATTCCTCAAAGAAGGGCCTGGGATGCCTCCATGTAAGTATTGATATGTAGTGATAATATTAGTACTTTAAATTTTGTGGTGTACCATTTAAATACAGAATATCATAAAACATTTTTTCTGTATAATTTTTATTACTGCTTTGTTTCTATAGAATTATGTAGTAGTTTATTTAGTCATTTGCTGACTGATTTTCTCTAAGAGCTTGCTTCTTGGTCCTATTTTCTTCTTTCTTAGTGTTTCCTCCCTAATTGGTCTTACCTTCGGTATGCTGTTGACTCCCAAATCTTATCTCTAGTCTAGTTTATTATCACACGGGTGCCTCAAATTTATGAAATTCAAAACTGTACTTATCCTTTCTTTCTAGAACTTTTAAATCTTCCACATTATTGTGAATGGCACCACCATCAACTAATTGCTTAGACAAGAAAAGTAAGTGCCAACTTTGACTCTTCCATCTCCCTGAATCCCCCCACATCTAATTGGTCATCAAATCCTATAGCTGCTCCTTGGTACATTTTTTTTTTTTAATTGTTTCATTCACTTTTCTCTAGCTCTATCATTGTTATCCTTCCTTGCCCAGGTCACCATTGTTTTTCAACTGGATTGTTGCAGCTGCTTTCTGTTTGGTTTCTCTGCCTTCAGTATTACTCTTAAAATTTATTCACTGTGCTGTAGCCAAAGTGACCTTTCTAAAGTATCAGTTCAATTGATGTTACTGTCCTTAAACCATATATATGTATCTGTTTATGTATTTATCTGTCTATCATATATGTGTGTGCTCAGTTGCTTAGCCATGTCTGACTTTTTGTGACCCCATGAACTGTAGCCCATCAGGCTCCTCTGTCCATGAGAGTTTCCAGGCAAGAATACTGGAGTGGGTGGTCATTTCCTTCTCCAGGGGATATTCCTGACCCAGGAATTGAACCTGCATTTCCTTCATTGGAAGTGAATTCTCTATTACTGAGCCACCAGGGAAGCCTCATATGAATATATACCAGCATTCATGTCCATGCTGTTGAGTGAACACTTGAATGAGCATAAGAAATGGGAAGATTCCATTCAGCATCTATGTAGGGCTTTGGTGTTACAAAGAAGTCTGTAGGAGGAAAAGAAATGCAAACAGGATCATAGAAGAAAACATTTAATAATTGAAAGTAAAGTTTTCAATTGCTGCTTCTATTTGAAGTGAAATGGTATGTAATAATAATATTCACCTTGAACCTTGATAAACTGATTAATTTCCCTGAATCTTATTTCATAAAATAGAAATATTTAATTATGAAAATAGTTCAAATAGTCTAATCCCTAATTCTGAAAGTAAGAAAACAGGGTCAGAGAGGTGAAGTGATTTGTTTAGAAACAGAATCAGAACCTGATTCCAACTCTCTTGGCTCTCAGGTGCTATGTATGATTTTAAACATCCATAAAATGGTTAGCACTGTGCTTCCTGTAAAGAATTGTTCAAGTTTCCAATTTGGGCACTATAGGAAAATGAGCATACTTTTTTTCAGGCTAGGAGATGTTAGTGCCTATAAGATACTGATGAAGAACAAAATGTTAATGACTAGTTAGGCAGGCATGACGTAGTTAGTTCCTGGGAGAATCTGGTGAATGTTGCGACGCCTCCGCATATAATGAAATATTTATTAGTACATCACTGGAAGCACAGTTGCTTTTGTTTGGGGGAAGGAAACAGCAGTACACAGATTTCCTTCTGTATCCTTCTTTCTGAGGCTCATTTAATACTAACTTCGGTTTTATAGCTCATGTCCTCACCTAACTCCTACAGGTTCAGGGACTGCCTCTAGAAGCTTCTGTAACAGCATTTCATGTCTGCTCATCTGTGCCCTAGTAATTTCTCCTGACTCAAACTTTTTGAAAGTACAGTGTGATATTTTAAGGCCTTACTGAATTGCATGCTTCATATTAAACAATTCAAATTGGTTGTGTGTTCTGTTAGAACAGGGTAGCCTCTTTGGATATTCAAAAACACACCAAATTAAGTTGGTACTTTTTATAGCTTAGTAATTGCTGACTGAAAACACGTAGGCTGACTACTTCCTCAGGGACCAGGAAGAGCAGCTTGTGATCATTTTATATTAAAAAATGAAAATTGGTTATAGAAAACAAGAAAATTGCCCATTACAGGTAATAACTCCTTACAAGTTTTATCATTATAACTTACTCCTCACTGTTCTGTGAAGCGGGAGGATTTGAAGCCGAGGGTTTTTGAAGCGCACCAACTCACACCGCTGTGATAGGCCACAAGGGCGTCCCTCACGGTACCATCTGCAGATCTCAGAGGAAGCGCTGGCTGAGTTCCCACAGGAGCTGTAGTGTTCGCTCGATGACCTACACAGGGCAGGCAGCTGCCAAATAGCCACTTGTGCCTGGATCTAAGGATGCGTGTTCCTAAATCCGGGTCATTTGTTTCGAATTCACAGTTGAAAACCTGGCTCACAGTAGGGTACAGATTTTGGCCTTCCTTTAATCCACAGGCTTTTGTTAACTGCAGCCACACATACAAAGTACCCGAATTTGAGTGTTAGGGACTCCCGGTGAGACCTGCAGTTTTTATCCTCCTCTAGATGAGGAGGGAAGTAAGGGCAGTACCCCACTGAACCTGGGGATTTGGTCCAGAAACCAGGTGCTTGGACATTCTTGTTTTGAGTACAGGTGTAACAGCCACGTTGGAATCACTTTCTTACTGCACAACAACTTGGGTATCTGAGGTGGTGAGAGTGGACCTGAGATTGTACTTTCTGGCTGGTGAGGTCTTTCATGACCCGAGATTGTCCTCTCTATAATATCATATAACCTTGAAGTCTTAAATGAGAGATAAACACACATACATGTTGTTGATAGCTTTCTTTCTCCTTCTTTTTTCTTTCGGCCGCAAGCAAGCATAAATCTTTCCTTCAGAATAGTACCCTGATTTCTGCTGAGAGAACTGTCCTCTATCATTTCACGTGGTGTTGTTGGGATGGTAAATTTTCAGGTGCCTGTCTGCCTCCATGAATTCTGAAAAAGAGAGCCTTCTGCCCTCTCCTCCTCCTGGGGGCTGACAAGCAACCTGGCCCTGGCAGTCCGATTCTTTCTCTCTCGAGTGAGTGATTTAAGGACACAAAGTACAGTTGGGCATCATTCATCACGGGGAGCAGCTGCAGTGGCATCCTGCTCTGGCTGTAACAATGAGCTTATTGTGTTTCCTGCTTCTTGGCTCCTGGGATTCCCTGGCTTACTGCACGGAGCTCAACCTGCTCGTCTAGACTCCCCTTGGTTCTGTGACACTGTCCGCCCACAATATGCTGGCTTTTGATTAAATTAGTCAATGTCCATTCTGTTGCTTACAGTTCAGAACACTGATGCATGTGTCTGAGTCTGGTGATGTAACATGAACTCCACTTCCATTTAGTGACGAGGTACTAGGAGGAATTTACACTGGCTGCTTGCTAATTTTAGTTACTATCCTAATCATTCCTAGTAAATTAATTCTCTCCAACAGCACCTATACTCTTTGGAACTCAACAGATTAAGAAATTTTTTTCTTCCCTAAGCTTAATAAAACATGGAATGAAGTCCTCTATGATGAAATCACTCTGAATGTCAATAATGTCTTTATGACTGTGGTATAAAGAAAGGTAAGGTGGTTTTATACTCTAGATCCCCATGAGCACAATTTACCTCCTACTGCCAGGATTCTCCTTTGCCCAGAGTAGAATGCATTGTTGACCTTCTCCTCCAATAAATGTAATGATTTTCTAATGTGAAGAAGCATGTTATCAAGATAAAAAAACCTATGGCTGATTCATTTTGATGTTTGATAGAAACTGACGTAATACTGTAAAGTGATTATCCTTCAATTAGAAAGAAATAAATTAAAAAGCAGATAAACAAAAAAAGAAGTATATGTTATCATACAGTATATTCTTAAGGAAAGGCTTTTACACCTGCCCTTGCCTGCTCAAGAGGATATCTCTTTCCCAGAACTTATTAATCTGGGGAGAGAGAGAGAGAGAGAGAGAAAAAAAAAAAGGAGATGCATCCTTCTTTGCATGTAAAGTAAAGGGCGGATCAATGGAGCTCTCACGATGGCAAATACCTCTGTGACCTGCTCCTCAAAATCATCAGTTCAGGTTTCATTTCTTGTGGACCAAGGTGTTTACTGGTTTGGATAAAATTTAGCGACCTGGTGAGAGGTTGACATAAAATAGCAGGCTTTCCATCTGAAGAGCAGTGTTGTTTGAGACAAGTTCTCCATTTTATTTTCCATGGGCAATGGTAGCCTTTCTAGGGTTATTGTGTTTGAAAGCGAAAGTGGACCTGAAAAACCATCTGCGTACAACTATCTCATTTCATCAGCTAGAAGACTGAAGGTTATGTGATCTCACTCACACTGTAGAGTTGGTTACCTCACCCTCCTCCTTCTCAGTGTCTTGTCATAAACTCATTCTCACAACTCAAAACTGGATGGTGTCCAGCTTGTAACAGGCCAACTCTCTAGTTGCTTCCAGGGTAGAAGATTTTGTGTTCTGTCATCCTCTTGAATGCTGAATTGTTTAGGAATATCTATTAGCTGGCTTGGCACCTAGATATTGAAATGAGCGGGTCTTTTTTTGATAATATTTTTTCTCTTCTAGAAATTATTTGTGGATGTAGGTCTATTAAACACTGTAATCCAGATGTACTTCCTCTTACCCCACAGACTCTTTCTGAAGTTTTGCTAAGTTAGCTTTTGGATACCCAAGTGTGATACAATGAGGAATAGATATTTGGTCTTTGTTCCAGGTTCCTGGCACATAGCTCCTAAAACCCTTGTTATCTGAGGAGTGATCAGAGTGTGTTTTGTATCCTTACAAAATGAGTGATGGCTGGGGACTCCCAGCAGCTTCAGAATGGGGATTGGTCACCAGAAAGACCAAGGTATACTTAGAACATTGACACTTTCATTCCAAACCCTGACCTTCATTGAAGGGAGAGGGGTTGGAGATTGAGTCAATCACTAATGGTCACCAATGGCCAGTGATTTAATCAATCATGCTTATGAAATGAAACTTATAGAAGTCCCTAAACAGCAGGATTTGAGAGCTTCTGGGGTGGTGAGCACATTGAGCTACTAGGAGGGTGGTTGGTGCCTGGGTGCTCTGCCTATACCTGCCCTATGCATCTCTTCCATCTGACTGTGTCAGCATTGTATCCTTTATTGTAAACTAGTAAATGTAAGTTGCTGGGGAAAATATCAACAACCTCAGATGTGTAGATGATACCACCCTAATGGCAGAATGTGAAGAGAAACTAAAGAGTCTCTTGATGAAGGTGAAAGAGGAGAATGACAAAGCTGGCTTAAATCTCAACATTCAAAAAACTAAGATCATGGCATCCAGTCCCATCACTTCATAGCAAATAGATGAGGAAGCAATGGAAACAGTGGCAGGTTTTATTTTTTGGGCTCCAAAATCACTGCAGATGGTGACTGCAGCCATGAAATTAAAAGACACTTGCTCCTTGGAAGAAAAGCTATGACAAACCTAGACAGCATATTAAAAAGCAGAGACATCACTTTGCTGACAAAGGTCTGTCTAGTCAAGGTTCTGGGTTTTCCTGTAGTCATGTATGGATGTGCGAGTTGGACCATAAATAAGGCTGAGTGCTGAAGAATTGATGCTTTCAAATAATGGTGCTGGAGAAGACTCTTGAGAGTCCCTTGGACAGCAAGGAGATCAAACCAGTCCATCCTAAAGGAAATCAGCCCTGAATGTTCATTGGAAGGACTAATGGTGAAGCTCCAATATTTTGGCCACCTGATACGAAGAGCTGACTCACTGGAAAAGACCCTGAAGCTGGGAAAGATTGAGGTCAGGAGGAGAAGGGGACGACAGAGGATGAGATGGTTGGATGACATCATTGACTCAATGGACATGAGTTTGACTAAATTCCAGGAGGTAGTGAAGGACAGGGAAGCCTGGTGTGCTGTAGTCCATGGGGTTGCAAAGACTCAGACACGACTTAGTGACTTAACAACAACAAATGTAAGTGGGGTGTTTTCCTGAGTTCTATGAGCTGCTCTAACAAATTATCTAACCTGAAAGAGGGACTTGTAGGAACCCTCAACTTTGTAGCCCAAGGAACAGCAGTGTGGGTACCCAGAACAGCTAGTCCTTGCAACTGCATCTGAAGTGGGGGTAGACTTGTGGGACTGCACCCTTAGACCTGTGCAGTCTGTGCTGATTTCAGGTATTAGCATCAGAACTGAATTGAATTGAATTGCAGGACACCCAGTTGATGTCTGGAGAGTCAGAGAATTGGTTAATGTGAAGGAAAAAACCCATACATTTGATGTCAGAAGTGTTGTGAGTAGAAACAGCATCAGGTCCCATTTATAACACTCTAGAAATTTTCTGTCTAATAGTTTTCTATCTATGGGAAATACATGTAAAAGGAAGATTCTTTTAATCTTGTTAATAATCTTTAATTTATGTATTTGAAAACTGGGATTTTTATACTTATATTTTCTTGGAGCAGATCATATGTAATAATATGATAAGTAATAGCTGGAATTTATTAACTGCTTGCTATGTGCCAGGCACATTGCCAAATGCTCTGTATGAGTTTTTTCATGTAATCCTCACAGCAACTCCATATGAAAGGTATTAATAATTTTACAGATGAAAGAAGTAAGGCTCAGAGAAGTTAATACTTTGCCTTATATTAATTAACTCAGTCAAAAAAGAGTGGAGCTGAAACTCTTAAGGAGAAATAGCATGTTTAAAATAAGCTGTCGTATTTTCTCATTTTTACTTTTGGGGCTGTAGACATTTAAAAGATGTGGATTATCAAAAGCCCACCAGAGGATTTTAGAGGAATAAATGTATGCAGCAGCCAGATGCTAGATTATTAGAGAGGAAGACTGGTGGGGTGGGCAGTATATCCATGTGACCACTAGGGAAGAATTCAGGAAGGAACAGGGCTTCCTAAGTTTAGAACAGCCAGGAAGAAATTGACCACACAGAGTATATTTATTTGTTCAGCATTTTACTTATTGCTTTGTATGTCTTTACTTGTTTTATTTCATTTGTAGCTTGTGTTCCTAGAGGCTAATTGTTGTCTTGATCTAAATTGCTTTGTACACCAACCAGCACAGTTTCTTGATGATGAAGGTCACACAACACAATGGTTATGGGCATACTTTTTGCATCTGGGCTTGATTCTTATTGCCTACTTTTACCACCTGGCATCCTTTGTCATAAAAATTTACCGTTTAGAGCCTCAATTTTCCTCTTTAAAATTTGGGGAAAGTTGTTGCATCTACTTCATAAGTTTATGAGACAGAGGATGTAGGGGCTCCTCCAGGTACCTGACATGTAGTAATGTCTATAAAAAGCATTTAATGCTATGGCTGCCCCTACTGATACTTCTGTAATTAACTAAAGTGGTCCACTTAAAATAATTGATATGTCAGGGTTTAAGAATTTAGTGTTTCTTAGGATTTGTGACCTTGGAAAGCTGGAGGAAAGAATATTGAATTTCCTTTACTTAGAGGGAGCAGGTGTTTGAACACAGTAACCACATTGTCTGCCGTTCTTAAGTTTCCCTTACATCTGATCTAGAGAAGCATTGAAGCAGAGCTGCATAAAGGTGAGGGCAGATTAGAGAATGGGCCATCACTAGTACTTAGAATTGGATATTGGCTCTAATTGGCCCCACAGGGGCCACTTTCCATAAACGTGGTATTGAAACAGTCACGAGTATTCTGTCCCCTGCCATCTGCCACCAGAGGGTGTGTACTTCATTCTAGCAGAAGATGAGAAGAATTTGTACCCAGAATCCGCTAAATGCATTTGGAAAGTGTATATTGAAAGAGTCAAGAAGACAAGATAGAGTGGCTTGGTATGGGGTAGCTATATTTCAAGTTAGAGAAGATTTTTAGGAAAATTCAAAGTAGTGAAAGTGTTAGTCACTCAACCATATCCAACTCTTTGCAACTTCATGGACTGTAGCCTGACAGGCTCCTCTGGAATTCTCCAGGCAAGGAACTGGAGTGGGTAGCCATTCTCTTCTCCTGGGATCTTCTTGACCCAGGCATTGAACCCAAGTCTCCTGCATTGGAGGCAGATTCTTTACTGTATGAACCACCAGCAAAGTTCAAGGAAAATTAACATGGGCTAAAGTAACCTGAGTTTAAATCATGCCATCAAATGTAGATTTATGGTGATGCATAATGTGCAAAAAATGAGTTACCAAGTGTGCCACATACCCTACATAATCTGACCCCATCCTCATCCCCCACAACACTGATCCCACACAAACCCTGCTTTTAGTTTATTCAAAAAACTCTTTCCCACCTCAGGTTCTTTGCATATATTGTTCTCTGTGCCTTGAAACTTGACCTCCAACCCTTCCCTTGGCTAGTCCTCTTGCTCATTCTTTAGGGCTCAACTCAAACATTAGTTCAAAGAAGTGTGTGTGTGTGTGTTTAGTCATGTCCAACTCTTTATGACCCCATGGACTGTAGCCCACCAGGCTTCTCTGTCCATGGAATTTCCCAGGCAAGAATACGGGAATCAGTTGCCATTTCCTTCTCCAGGGGATCTTCCCGATCCAGGGATCAAACCCTTGTCTCCTGTGTCTCCTGCACTGGCAGGCAGATTCTTATCACTGAGCCACCTGGGAAGCCCAAAGACATTGATCTCAAACATAATTTAGGTTTCTATTCTTGTAATAGTTATTTCTGATAAAATAATAAAAATTAGGCTGAAAAAGGAGTTCATTGGTCTTTGAACCTGGAAGCGCAGGGGTGGATCTGGAGTTTCAAGCTTGACTGGGTTTAGAGAGTTAAAAACAGAGCCTGTTAGATTCTGGCAAATACTTGTCTAATGTTAATTGTCACCAGTGACTAAATGGGCTGTGGGTTGGGCTTTCTTCACATCAAAGCCAATCCCCAGATGCAGGGTCTTTCCCTCCTTTACCTTCTAATGGTTCCTTGTCTTTCTACTATAATTAATTGGGTATATGGCCACTTCTAAGGTTTGCCACAATGAGCAGAGGAATTTTCCTCAGAGCCTTCAATTGTATGTGACAAACCCAATTTGAACAAGCTTAAGGGAAAATAAAGGGTTGATTGGCTCTGGTAACTGGGAAGGATGAAGGTACAGATCACAGAATTAAAGAAAGAACTGCAGGATCCAGGAACTTGAGAATCAGGGCATAACTTCACTCAGATTTTCTCTTTGTTCATTTCTCATTTCTGCCTGTCTTTGTTTTAATTCTGCTTTCATATCTCAGGCTTCATGTCTTAGCTATCCTAATGTAAAAAAACTTTGCTTCTTTGTCCTAAAAGACCTTATTTGTCATTCTAAGAGAAGGATTCAGTTGGTCCTATTTGGTAATGGGCCCACTACTGGCTTTCTCATACTGTTCATGTTCATGGGGTTCTTGAGGGATGGATACTGGAGTAATTTGCCATTCCCTTCTCTGGTGGACCACATTTTATCGGAACTCTCCACTATGACTCATCCATTTTGATGGCCCTGCACGGCATGGCTCATAGATTCTTTAAGTTTCACAAGGATCTTCATCACAACAAGGCTGTGATCGACGAAGGACAGAGGATGAGACAGATAGCATTAGCAACTCGGTGGACATGAATTTGAGCAAACTTTGGGAAATAGTGAAGGAGAGGAAAATCTGGCACGCCTCAGCCTATGGGGTAACAGGAATCAGACATGACTTAGCAGCTGAACAACAACAACTGCTGTTGGACTCATCATATGGGAGTGGGCAATGCTGACACTGGTGGTTCTTGTTAACCACGGTACTGGTTAACTGTGGTATTTATGTGACTGGTGGTGCCCTTGCTATGCTGGCTGTGCTGTGCTGATTGTGAAATATCTTGAGGAGCATCCTTAGAAACAAGGTATTCTGTCTGCTGGGTTATCTGTCTATCTCTGTGAGCCCAGGTTGAGGGTGGTGGTACACATGGCAATTTGTTATAAAAATAAGGGATAGGAGAAATAGGCTAGGGAGCCCAAAGCTATTGTCACTGTAATATGACTCAAACATTAGGTAGCTGAATTCAGCATCAAACAGCCAATAGTTAGGCAGCTTATATCTAAGTACCCCATCTAGGTCATCTGTTGATACTTGTAAGGCTAAGTTCTTGCTTTTCCTGCCTCTTCCAGGTCTTTCCTGATGCCAGGCTCTGCTTTGCTTTCTGATAGAAACTGTTTTCTTGTCAGTCTTGTGGCATGAGCCCTCTGTCTCTGTCTCTAGGAATCATGACTGTCTTTTCTCCTAATTATGAACATGTCGTCCCCACACTATTCCCCCTCAACTAAATTCTTGTCCGTTTTCATCAGCCCTCACCACTGCTCACTCCCCATCCTTTTTTTTTTTTTATCTACCCTTGATTATTTCTATCCGCAGCCCCCCCCCCCCCCCGCCCCAGCCCTGTTCTTCTTTGCTTGCTTTTTACCTTTAATGCTCTTCTGTATTAGTCTGTTCCTGACAGAAGGAATGGCTGAAGGGATTATGACGTGTGCCTAGTAGATGGAAGAAATGAAGGCTCAGAGAATTTAAGGTGATTTATTTGTTCCAGGTCACACAACTGGTAGTTGGCAGATTAGCAGTTTTTGTTCAGAGCCTTCTGACACCACAGCTTAGGATCTTTCCTCTTCCTCAAGTTCTCTCACAGTGCTTGGTCATTTTATTTAACTATATAGTCACCCTCCCAGTGAATTATCATAATTTGGAAAGGGAGATTATCTGTGACAGTGATTTAGGAATAATTTTGGAGTGCTGAATCTTGAGGTGAGTCTGGAATAAAATTCAGGGTTCTGATAGCATAGCAGGAATGAAGGCCATTCCAGGGAACAACAGCCACATGAGTAAAGCAGCTGAAAAAGAAGTGCCTTCTGTCATGTGTCAGAAAAACAGCCTGGGAGTAGTGATAGTAACAGTAGCCTCAAGGAATGTGATGATGAAAAACCGGTGGGCAAAGTGAGCAGCTGCCCTGCTCCAGGCATTTTTCTGAGCACTTTCATGCATTATCTTGTTTAAAGCTTAAGGTAGCCCCCTGAGCTGTCTCAATTTTCTTGCTGAGGAAATGGAGGGACAAAGAAGGTAATTAACTCGCCTGAATCACATAACTAGTAAGAAGCAAAGTTTGTACATAGACTCGAACCTGTTTGATCCTGATGTCTATTTTCTTAACAACAAGTTTTTGCTGCTAGAGGGTGTGGCAGGAATTTGATGAGAAGTCAAAACAAGTAGTCCTGGAAATCTGTCCAGAGATTTGACAGAGAGCTGATGCCATGAGTAAAAATCGTTCTGTTTGTCGGTATTTTTATTTTAAAATGGTGTATCTTTATTAGATTTGAGCTTGAATAATGAATTCAGAAAAATTGCGCAATCTACCTGTCAAAGATTCAGATGATATAGTGTGGGCTTCCCTGGTGGCTCAGGAGGTCAAGAAGCTGCCTGCAATGCAGAAGACCTGGGTTCGATCTCTGGGTTGGGAAGATCCCCTGGAGGAAGGCTTGGCAACCCACTCCAGTATTCAGATTTGAGCTTTAATAATGAACTCAGAAATCTTGTGCAGTCCACTTGTCAAAGATTCAGACAATATAGAATCAGAAGCAAATGTGGAACTTTTCTTTTACCATTAGTGTCCCTTCATTCTGTGCAGAGTATTTTGTATTTTATCTCTCTGTGCTGCAGTGCGGGGAGCAACTCTGTCACTAACTTGCCCAGGAACCTAGGCATGTCATTTTTTTTTTTTTTTTTTTTTAAAATCTCTGTAGCCCATTTCTCCATCTGTAGCTTGATCTTTTTGCTTACTGTGCTTCCAGACTTAAGTTTCTCTGAATCTCTCTTTTCCTGCCCAGCAGCAGTGACTCAGGAATCCTGTGGGTAAAATGTATCATGTTCTATATAATGAGCCCTTCCTTCTGTTCTGTCTGCTAGTTCTCCTTTTCACAGTGAACCTTGACGGGTTGAGGCAGAAGAACTGAGTTTAGAAATGAGCTCCTACCCCTTGGAGGTGCCCAGTGTGTGAGGAGATGAACGTGACAGGCACTCTGGAGAGAGCTAGGAGCAAGGTGGCGGGCTGCCGGAGAGGGGGCAGTGCTGCTGCCTGCATGACTCACAGCCCAGCCCTGGACGCTGGTGGCCTTGTGTCCTGCCAGGGTTTGAGATAATCACTGAAGCTCCCGATGTTCACTGACAGTGATCAGATACCAGTGTGGGTGAAAAAGCTTAACTACCTGGTCCCTCCCTCACAAGAAAAAACTGTGAACAGTGTCTTGTGCTTGGTGTTAAAATGGCAACAGACTCAACAAAATTTACAGTCGTTTAGCAGAGTGACCACGTGTGGCCTGAGGGTGGAGATGGTCAGAGAAGACTTCCAGAGGCAATGAGATTCCAAGGATAAAGGAAGTAAAAATTTACTACATGTTTATTGTAGAAAGCTTAGATAATTTTAAAAAACCATTAAAGACAAAATGATCTATTATACCACCAAAGATAATTGCTATTAATATTTTGGTATATGTCTTTCTGGTTTGCTATTATTGCATTCTATAATCAAAATGAAATCTTATTACACATTGCTGTCTTGCAACTTTAATTTTTAGCAATATATGACATTTTTCTACATCAATAAATCTTTAAGCACTTGAAATTTTTACAATGGAGAGGCTTTTTTCTTATTATAAAAGTGTAATGCAAAAAAATCAACAACTATATGACTTTACAAGGAAGAGAAAAAAAAAAAGCACATAATCTTACCCAGGGCAACTGCTACAATTAACATTTGAGTGTAAATACTTCCTGACTTTTATCCAAAGAGTGTGTGTATGTATGTAAAATTCATAGATATAATATATACTAAATTTTATTCCTATCCATATTTGATTAATCTCTTTCATCCGCCTTCCAGCCAGATTATAAGCATCATAAACCAAACATCGCCTTTCTCATTCACCAGTTTATTCCTAGCTCCTTGCATAGTGCCCAGCATGTAATAGGCAATTAGTAAATATTTATCAAATGAATGAACGAGTTAATGGTAACTCCACATTGTGGTGAATCTTGAATGAGGAGATAATGTGTGCTGTCTAATCACTGAGAAATGAGCAGAGCATTCAGAACTATGGACATCAGGACATCAGGACATTTCCTTATATATGTTCAACATCCTTGCATTTTTTTTTAAAGCCAGAGTAAAAAAATAAACATAAACCAAGCCAAACCCAAACTTGCTGCTTTTAGCTTGATGAAAATTTGACTTTGAGTAATAAGATTCATGGCAAGTTCAATCACTTCCTTCTCACTCTGTCTACATCTCTCTGGCTAGCTTTAGGAAGGCAAGGAACATGTCTTGTTCATCTTTGTACTGCTCATGCAGTGCCACAGTGTTGCCCTTGGCATCAGCACGCCTCTCTTGGTGATGGTACAAGGAGGAAGGCAAGGAAAGATTATCCACAGAGAGACCTGCGGTGAATAAAAAGCATACAACACTCTTCTGATGTGACCAGATGCTAAGACGACTGCTTATTTCATCAGGATTCCTTTCCCTTATCTAGTTTTGCTACACCTGATTAAAGAAGTTGCAGTGAGAAATATGTGTGGGCAGATAGTTAAGAAGCTAAACCAACTTTATTATTGCTCCACTGCTGTTAGCATAAGACTCTAGTGCACATTCTGAGAGACATTTTAAATGCTCTGAACTTAAATGAACCAAAGAGTAATTTGGATCCAGAGATTTTAAATGTTCATGTTGCTGGGATCCAGAGAGGTCAACATGTAGAATTGTATAGTATTTGTTTGAAGGGACCTTGGATAACCATTGGTGCAGTCTTCTCATTTTACAGTTGAAGAAGCTGAGCTCCAAAGGGAGAGTTGAATTACTCAAGGTCCTGCAGCAAGGCAGTGGAAAAGCTGAAACTAGAACTCAGGCATTCTGAGTTCCAGGTTCATGTGATTTCTGACTATTTGCTGTGAGAAAGATAAAAACTCAAAACATCCAAGAACAACTCGTGACCACAATTTGAGTGTGTTTTATATATAGGTAGAGAGAAAGGAGGCAAGAAAGAAAAGGAGGTAAGTGAGGGCGAGGGATAAAGGAAACAAATGAAAAACTGAGAGCTTTTCTAGGTAATGCATTCTGTGGTTTCAGCTCCTAAGGTACAAAGTGTGAGTCATACAAAAGGATTTGTAAAGTGATGCTCTCATGAACTTCTCCAGTGTGTACAGAAAGCAGAGGGTTGTAGTTTTAAAAATGAATTTGAAGTGCTTTGGATATCAGCAACAGAAGCTCACTACCTTTTCTTTGAATCTAAATGAATTTAGCAAAGGAACTCAGTTTTAGTCGCAGGAGACTAATGAAGCCATCTAGCATGAAGAGTATCACACAAGGGGGAGATGAGCTGAACGGGGGCACAGTGCAAGATGCTCAAAGAATCCACTTGGCCTCAGTAGTGGGCAGTGGAGCCTTGGTGAAATGGAAGATTTTGTAAAAGACGAAGAGAGGAAATTTTAGTGATTTCTGTAATGCTCCTTACAATTTTTCTTTCTATTCCTATGCTTACCCTTCCCTCCCATCCTACTCCTCAAACTGTACTGCTGCAGTAATCTTAGTCTCTTTCCTCTCCAGAATAGCCTAAACCTGCTTCCAAGGTTTATCTTTTTGTAATAACCCTTTGGTGATCTAGTTTCTGGCTCAAAACACCTCAGGGTTTTCCTTGCAGAAAGCGGTGGCTCTCAACTTGTTACCAACAACACATGAGGGCACTTGTTAGAAATGCATATTCCCAAACACACTCCCCGGAAAATCTGATCCCATGGATCTAGCATGATGCTGGAGAATTTATATTTTTCCAAGTGTATTTCTGAGGCAGGTACCTTAGTTACAATACTGAAAGAAATTTACTTACATGATCAAGTCCAGAGCTTTAGCCAGAGGACTGACCTTTAATGGTGGAAATTCAGTTCTAGGGCAGGTAAAAGAGGGGGAAGAGTGGTTTGGGGAGACTGGTCTCCAAAATATCCATAGGGATGAGATACATTGGCAACCATGATTATGGGAGAATTTGCATCATATGGATGGAAAGGAATTTGTTAAATCATGCCATCTGTTTTTTGACTTAAGCCTGCCAGATATCTGGCATAGTGAAAAGTCTGGAATGAGGGCAGAAGACATAGGTGTACCACTTAACTTCTCTGGGCCTCAGCTTTCTCTTCCATAAAATGGGAATGTAAAAATGCCTTCCCCTCTCATTGTTATAAATATCAAATGTGTGAAAATGCTTTGAAACTTGGAAAGTGTTGAATAACATGAGGTGATTATTTATATTAATAATCTGTTCTCTTCACCCTATGTTCTCTTCACCTTTGCCAAATGACAAAAAAGAGCTTGCTCAGGAGAGTAATTGTGGTTAAATACTCTAGGCTAAGCCTGTGGAGGGAGTGTATGTTATTGACATAAATCCTGCTACAGTTATTTTCAGGAGAAAAGGTATAAGTCCTATAGCAGCCAGAAGAATGTTTTTGATTACCCCATGGATTTGGGTAGCTTGGAGATCTGCTGTAGAGCTGGAATCTGACTTTCTCTGTGAGCATGAATTTGGCTGAGTTTAGCAGTGAGAAAAGCTTAAGAAAACCCACACATGCTGAAACCCAAAAGGCTAATGAGGAGAATAAACAGCTTGAGTAATTAGACCTTGTGCATTTCCCTAAAAAGGAATCATGAAATATGAACAAAATGTTGTCTCTGAAGGCTTCATGGTTACTTGGTCTAGTTTTCAATTTGGAAACTATGCTCATTGCCTGCAGGAATTTAAGAGCAATAGGCTTCTGGCTGTTTAGTGCACTGATGCCCTCACATGGATTCTGACATTTGATGTCCTGGCCTTGGTCCCACTCACAGCGGCAGGGCACTCATGCAGGCCGAGTTTTGCTCTGTTCTGAGCACTCACAGCTTAGCGACCTTAGGAGGCTTTATGTTGTGATTTCTTGATGAGCTAAAGTCTTTGGTGATTTTGGTTTCAAACATGTTTATTCTTCCCTGTGTGTCTTGTCCACAGAAAACTATGAAATGTTTTGTTTTAAATAAATTCTACTGTTTTTCTCAGAGTCCTGGTGTTTTCAGTAAAAAGGACACAATTCCCTTACCCACCCAGGTTTGTCAAATCTCTCGATTTTGCCACTTTTGCTCTGTCTTTTGTTATATAATAAATATCTTTATTTTTAAAACAAATAAAATGGAGATGCAGTTCAAGCTCCTGTGAAATCCCCCCCACCCCATTCTTGTTTCTCTTCCTCTCTTCCCAGAAGTGACCACTGTGCTGAATGAAGCAAGCAACATGAGGTTCAATGTTTTGACCAAGTAATAACATTTCAAAATGAAGTTCCCATCCCTTGTGGAAATGTGAAAGGTGTCCCAAATCAGGCCATAGGAAAGTCATGAAATTTTGTTTCTTCTAGAAATCATTTTCTTAGCTGGTAAAAACCTTTAAAACTTTCCCTGCTGTATTTCATTAGTAGTACCTCTCTTTAAAAGATAAATAAGACATTACATGGTTCAAACTTCAAAATTGTTTCCAAATGATATATATTGAGGCTTCTTTCATCTACTTTGGTCCCCCATTTCCAACCATGTGGTTAATAATTTTCATTAGTTTCTTGTTTGTACTTCTAGTGTTTTTATTTTATACACAAAAAAGTATGAATATACATTCTTATTTTCCTGCTTTCTTTTCTCTGAACATTATATTCTATATTCATTGTTTTACATCATTTTTTCCTCTTGGTAATATATCCTGGAGGTCTGTACTGCAGCATCCCCCTTCTCTCTCTCTTTTTATACCATGTTGTATTTTAAAGTTGTGTAACATTTCATCCATCACATATTAATACATAGGACTTTATTTATTTTACAATTACATGGTATTTAATTGCATGGATAGAAAATATTTATCCTAAATGACAACTGGACTTTCTTTTTCTCTTGCTTTGTGAGTTTCTTCTTCCTTTTCCTTTTTTTAAATCTTTTTATTGAAGGATAGTTGCTTTACAGAATTTTGTTTTCTGTCTAACCTCAACATGAATCAGCCTTAGGTAAACATATACCCCCTCCCTTTTGAACCTTCCTCCCTTCTCCCTCCCCATCCCACTCCTCTAGGTTGATATAGAGCCCCTGTGTGAGTTTCCTTAGCCAGACAGCAGATTCCCGTTGGCTATCTATTTTACATATGGTGATGTAAGTTTCCATGTTACTCTTCCCATACATCTCACCCTCTACTCCCCTCTCCCCATGTCCATAAGTCTATTCTTGATGTTTATTTCTCCATTGCTGCCCTGTAAATAAATTCTTCACAACCATTTTTCTAGGTTCCATATATATGCATTATAATATTATATTTATCTTTTTCTTGCTGACTTACTTCACTTTGTATAATAGGTTCTAGGTTCATCCACCTGATTAGAACTGACTCAAATGTGTTCCTTTTTATGGCTGAGTAATATTCCATTATGTATATGTACCACAGCTTCTTTATCCGTTCATCTGTACTCAGGGGAGTTGGTGGCTAGGGTGGCAGGAGATATAGTGCTCTAGAAGGGAATGGCAACCAGTATTGGCCAATACCCTCCGGTATTCTTCCCTGGAGAAACCCCTCCCTGACAGAGAAGCCTGGCAGGCCCCAGTCTACAGGGTTGCAAAGAGTTGGGCTCTACTGAAGTGACCCTGTGCATGTAGATGCAAAATTTTTTTTGCCTGTGGCAGCTCTGCCCCAGTGAGAGGTGAGCATGAAGATAGTGCAGCTGCTTGGCCTGTGGGGACCCTGGCGCTGCCAAGTGTGCAGGAATGTGGACTGCCTCTGCTGCAGGAGTTCTGGCCCCGTCAGAGTCTTTCTCTGAGCCTCTTGTAGCTGGGGATCAGAAGGCCTCTTTGGCCAATCTTTCTCCTTAGCGCCACCCCCTCAGGCACTTAGAGGGCTCCCTTGCCTGCGGTCCTTCTCTGTTGTTCCGCATGTCAAGCACATAGAGGGGCCTCCCTGGCTGGGGTCTTACTCTGTCGATTGGTGGGTTAGGCACTTAAAGGGGCACCCTGGGTGGGGTCCTGCCCTGTAATGCATCAGGTGTCTGATGGGCCAGCATGTCTGTTGCTCGGCTGCCCATGCTGGTGTGTGGGGAGAGAGAGGCTATGGGGATGGCTCCACCCCCTGTGCGTGACTCAGCAGTAACGCCTTCCTTGCATGACTGCCCTGCTTTCCTCCACAGGCGTTTCCCATCACCATCTCCTCCCTCGTATCCCCTCTATCTGTCTCTCCACAGTCAACAGCAGCCCTTGCCCTGGGATTGCTCCACAATCCCTAAACTCCAGCTCCCAGCTGCTGCGTCTTCCAGGGGACCTGTGACCCTGTCCAGGGTATGTATGGCTGTGACAAGGACTGTCTGATTCTCATTCCATTTAGGCTGCCACAGATCAGCTGTTTCACTCTCACCCTTCAATGTTCCTCCTCTGACTCAGACAATTGCTCTGATCTGGGAATGAACTCCTGCTTCGGTTTCCCCACCCTCTGAGAGCAAGTCCAGTCCTACTAATACTCCTGATTCCCCTCCTGGTTCCTTTGTCCTACCAAGTTTTGCGTGGTTCTATATATTCTTTTCCTTTGGTCAGGTACTACTGTCCGCTCTCAGCTGGTGTTCTGGATGCACTTCTGTGTCTGAAGGTGTCTTCCTGATGTATCCGTGGAGAGAGACGTACTCCACATCCACCTACTCCTCCGCCATCTTGTTCTCTTTCCTCTCCTTAATTTTTAGGATTTCCTTATAAATTAGAAATAACATTTTGTCTGTGCTGTGAGTTATAAAATTTTTTTCTCAGATTGTCATGTGTGGCAAAGTTCACTTTTACTCTTTTATCATGGACCAAATTATTTTAAAACTGGAAGGATCTTAGAAATCTTCTACTCTTTCATTTTGCAATGAGGAAACTGGCTTATGATGCCTGAGTACTGAGGCCCAACTACCAGGTAAAAACAAAAGCTGAATTTGAATACCAGTCAATGCTTTGTCCGCCATGGTCCCTGTGTATAATAAAGGAGTGCTTTTTATTATGGAGTGATTGACTTGTGTAAACTCCATGAAAGTAAAAATTTTTGTTTTCTCAAAGACAGCTATACAGCTACTCATATCCTAGTTCCCCAATGATTTAGTTGAATCATCAAAAGAATAATATCCCATGAAGACGTGTCCAGGTGTAGATGGTTTAACTAGGGAACTCTATAAGATATTTAAAGAAAATACAATACTCATTCCACACAAACTTTTTCAGAAAATAGATGTGAGACCTTCTTAATTAATGTAACTGAAGACGGTTAATACCATGATACCAAAGTCAGATAAAGTTATCAGAAGAAAAGAAAACCATAGACCAGTATCTCTCATGAACATAGACGAAATCAACCTTAACAAAATATTGGCAACCTGAGTCTAGCAATGTGTTAAAAGGGTTATCATCATCTAAATGGTACTTAGTCTAGGAACGTAGGGTTAGTTTATCGCTTTCTTCTCCCTCAGTTATTCCCATTATGTGTTACACCTTTTATAGTTGTCCCACAGTTTTTGGATATTCTTCTCTGTTCTTTTTTGAGTCTTTTTTCCCTTTTTGCTGCTCAGTTTTGGAAGTTTCTATTGTTATATCCTCAAGCTGATAGATTCTTTCTTCATAAAATTAATAGCTGTGCCCAGTATAACTAATAAGCCCATGTAAGGCATTCTTTATTTCTATTACAGTGCTTTTGATCTTTAGCATTTCTTATATATTCTTTCTTAGATTTCCCATCTCTCAGCTTTCATTATCCATCTGGTCTTACATAATGTCTACTTTTTCCATTAAAACCCTTAGCGCATTAATCATAGGTTTTAAAAAAAGTATTTTAATTCTAGCATTCCTGCCGCATCTTAATCTGGTTCTGATGTGTTTTCGTTAGCTTCAAACTGTGTTTTTTACCATTCAGTATAACTTTTGTTTTTTGTGTGTAAGTGATTATGATATACTGGGTAAAAGGCAACTGTGGTAAGTAGGACATTAATAATGTAGTGATACTGTGTGGAGAGAAGGGGAGATATTCTAGCCTGTGATTTGGGTTCAGTCTTTTGGGGAGCCCATGCCCCTGGATTGTGACCTCTGCAGTGAGGCCTAGTGCCTGCTACCTCACGTCTCCCTCCCCCACCACTTAGGTGGAATAGGATGGCCAGAGGGAGCTGGAGTTTGTGCTTCTCTTCTACCATGTAAGTTAGTCTCTGGTAAAATTGCTTATCTTGAAAGCAGGCCTTGCTAAGAAAAACAGAATGGATTGATGTATTTCAAAATGATACCCTTTTCCCCTCCCCTGCCTGCTGGAAGCACAAGAGAATTTTTCTCTGATAGTCACATTGAAAATAGGATGAAGTTCTTACAGATAAAACTTAGAAAAGTGTGGCTCCTACCCCATGACTGGGTCCCCCTGGAGTTTGTGGTCTCTTAGACTTGTGTGATGGAGAAGGCAATGGCACCCCTCTCCAGTACTCTTGCCTGGAAAATCCCATGGATGGAGGAGCCTGGTGGGCTGCAGTCCATGAGGTCACTAGGAGTCGGACACGACTGAGCGACTTTACTTTCACTTTCACTTTATTGAATTGGAGAAGGAAATGGCAACCCACTCCAGTGTTCTTGCCTGGAGAATCCCAGGGACGGGGGAGCCTGGTGGGCTGCCGTCTATGGGGTCACACAGAGTCGGACGCGACTGAAGTGACTTAGCAGCAGCAGCAGACTTGTGTGTACTGAACCACCAGCAGTTGTCAACTACAGTGCAAGTCGTCCTACTCTGGTGCTGGTTTCCATGAATGTTTCTGCACGCGGGTTTCTGCTCCGGTAAGTTGTAAGCTGTATCTCTGTATCTGCCTGTCTTTCCTTCCAATTTTTAGACCAGCAGTTTGTCCTGTAGCTGATCTAAGGAGAGCTGATGTTTTAACTCTTTCATCATTTTACTTGTTAGGATGAAGTGCTGACTTCTAAGTTTCTTACAACACAAGGTGGTCCCAAAATTGATTCGTGTAATGTACCATGTTAACAGAAAAAGGACAAAAACTACATGATTATCTCAGTAAACATGAAAAAAATTTTTTAATATCCAGCATGCATTCATGATAAAAGTTATCAACAAATTAGGAAGAGATGAAAATTTTCTCATCCTGATAAAGAGCTACAACTAACAACATGCTTAATATTAAAACCTTGAATACTTTCTCTCCTTAATATTTGAACAAATATATGCTCTTGCCTGTTTTATTCAGCACTTCACTGAAGATTCTACTTGGTACAGTAAAGCAAGAATAAGAGATCACAAGTTACAAATCAGTATTTAAAAATCAATTAGTATTATCTATATATGTTAGCAATTCAGAATCTAAAAATAAAGTTAAGAAAATAATATTTTTTATTATGTAATCAAAAAGAACAAAATACTTAGGTATAAATTTAACAAAAGGAGCAGAAGCTGTATGCTGAAAACTCTTAAGACTTTGCTAACAGAAAGTAATGAAGACCTAAGTAAGTGAGGGATAGACTATGTTCATGGATTTGAAGACTCCATTTAGTTAAAATGGCAATTCTTTTCTCAAACCGATCTATAGATTCAACAGAATCCCCATTAAGTTCCCAGCAGGTTTTTTATTTTTTATTTTTATTTTTTGCTGTTTAAGGAATTTTTATTAGATTTAAAGAATTTTTTCATCCAAATTACATTTCCTTGCTTCATCATCAATTCTTTTTTTTTCCATTTATTTTTATTAGTTGGAGGCTAATTACTTTACAGTATTGTAGTGGGTTTTGTCATACATTGACATGAATCAGCCATAGAGTTACACGTATTCCCCGTCCCGATCCCCCCTCCCACCTCCCTCTCCACCCGATCCCTCTGGGTCTTCCCAGTGCTTTTACAGTAATATCCTTGGTGATACTGTGACTTCTTCAATCCCAAACTTTCTTTTCTAAATCTATGTGATATATGCCCATATTGCCTTCTTGCCTATCTGGAAATGAAACAAATGATCAAACTCCTACTTAGCAAGGCTTTATAGCATGATGGATAGTAGGGCATACCTACTATGCATAAGATATACCTCATGCATCCAACCTGGGCTGGTGATCTGTTTCACCCTAGATAATATACATGTTTCGATGCTGTTCTCTCGAAACATCCCACCCTCGCCTTCTCCCACAGAGTCCAAAAGTCTGTTCTGTACATCTGTGTCTCTTTTTCTGTTTTGCATATAGGGTTATCATTACCATCTTTCTAAATTCCATATATATGTGTTAGTATACTGTAATGTTCTTTATCTTTCTGGCTTACTTCACTCTGTATAATGGGCTCCAGTTTCATCCATCTCATTAGAACTGATTCAAATGAATTCTTTTTAATGGCTGAGTAATATTCCATGGTGTATATGTACCACAGCTTCCTTATCCATTTGTCTGCTAATGGGCATCTAGGTTGCTTCCATGTTCTGATTATTATAAACAGTGCCCAGCAGGTTTTTTTAATATAAATTGACAAGTTGATTCTAAAATTTAAATGAAAATTGAAAGTACCTAGAATAAACAAAGCAATTTTGAAAGGACAGTGTCAAAGGACTTGTGCTACCTAATTTTCAAGGCTTAGTATGAAGTCACAATAATCAAGACAATGTGGTGTTAGCATTAGACTATGAATCACTGGAATAAAACAGAGGCCACAAATAAACCCATACATGGCCCCTTGATTTTTTACAGACTTGCAGGTAATTTAGTGGGGTAAGAGAGTCTATTCAACAAATGGTGCTGGAACAATTGGATGTCTCTATGCAAAGCAAAAGTAAAACCAAAAACCCCTTGGACCCTTACTTCACATCATACACAAAGTTCTATTCAAAATGGATCATAGATCTAAATGTAAGAGATTAACATAACATATATCTAGAATTAAACAGGAGAGAAAACATTTATAACTTTGAATTTCTTAGGACACAAAAAACATGAACAACAAAAGATAAAATGTTTACTTTTCAGAAGACACCATTGAGAAAACAGAAAGACAAAGACAAGTAAAAAGAATGGAAAAAAATATTTTAAATTAGCTGATAAAGAATTTATATTCAGAGTATGAAGAAATCTTGTACAGTAAATAATCTGAAGGCACACAACACAATTAAAAATGAATAAAAATTTGAATAGACCCTTCAAAAAAAAGATCTGTGAATAGCAAATAAGCACATGGAAAGATGTTCAACACTGTTAGTCCTTAGGGAAATGCAGACTGAAATCCCACTGAGAATCCACTACATGTCTCTAAAATACATGCTACCAGAAAAGACTGAGAATACTGTGTTACTGAGGATACACAGAAACCAGAACTCTCACATGTTGCTGATGGATGTGGAAAATGATACAATCCCCTTTGAAAAATTGCCTAGCAGTTCCCTAAAAAGTTGAACTTACATTTATCAAATGACCCCAAAATTTTCCTTTCTAGGTAGGAATATGCCCAAGAGAAATGAAAAGACTTGTATGTAAATATCTGTTACACACAATATCTCTTTTTGGAATATTTGGAAGCAATTCAAATGTCCATCAACTGGGGAATAGGTAGACAACAGTTACATCTAAACAATGATAGATTGCCATTCAGCAGTAAAAAGGAATGAATTACACATGTAACAACATGGATAAACTCCAAAAACATTGTAAGTGTAAACCAAACATGAGACTATATACTGTGTAATTGCATTTATGGGAAATTGCTAAAAAAGGCAAAACTATAGAGACAAGAAGCAGGTTGCCTGGAGCTGGGATTGGGAGTAGGGATTGACTGCAAAGGTACACTAGGGGACTTTGGGGGAATGATGAAAGTGTTCTAAAGCTTGAGTGTAATGATGTTTACAACTGTGTAAATTTACTAAAAGTTATTTGATCTGCATACACCAAATGGGTAAATGTTACACTATTGTAAACTATACTTTAGAAAGCCGTTAAAGAAGGAGAAATCTCTAAAGACAAGTTGTATCACATGGTAATAGCTTGGAAGGTATCTTTCTTAAATGATTGTTTCTTGTTTCTTTCTTTAAAGTGAGTAGGGTTTTAATTGTTTTTGCTTTCTGAACAGGCTACTTCCTGGTGGCTCTCTGGAGGGATCATTCCTTAGAGCAGATGTACATTATAGCTCACACTGAGCCTCTTCGTCAGTAGAGACAGTTGCCAGCCGAGAGTGAGACTCAGCTGGAGAGGCTGAGTGAGGCTTCTGGGGTAGGCGCCCCTCAGGTTTTCCTCTAATTACTCCAGCTGAGCATACAAGAAGAAAGGCAAAGCCACGGGGAGGCATATTAATTAAAATGTCTCCTTTTTCAGTGGGCCACTGTGATTCTCCTAACTTTTAGGAGGTTACAGTTGTAGGTTTACAGTTTGTTATTTCCTTCCATTGCCAATATAATTGCAAGATGAAATAATCCCACATTTTAATATTCAGAAACAGTCACTTGCATAGATTAATAAGCAGGATATCTAATTACCAGTTGGGGTCAGGTAAGAAAAAGAATCTAGTTTTTAAATGAGACTGTTTAGAACTGTCCTGAACGGGGATTTCCTTCCGGTGTCGTTTACTTGGACATAGCAGGAAAGATCTGAGTCCTTGAGCTTTTGGTGTCCAACTGCCTGTTACGTGAAAAAGCTCCACTCACTGGTTTTGTTACCACTGTTTGCTTAGACCTTCACTGCCAATTAATAAGGAGCAGGATAAACATGTCTCTTAGGGAATAAAGAGAAAATTTTACTTTGTTCTTATCTGCTGCCATTATTGAATACATTTTCCCTTTGACCAGTGCCCTCTTTCTCTTCTCATACAAAAAGCCTAAAACAAACAAAAAGATAAGAGCAATTTACTTAAACTAGCTGTTATTCAGAAGTGTTATTGATTTGATGTTTTAATTTTAAGATTGCTCTGTTCATTGTAAGACTAGAGGCTTATATTTTCAGGGCCATATGCTGTTTTGGTCTCATGAATGGACACCCTGTGGATCTCAGCGGAAGTTAAAGCTGAGCTAGTTGCAGGATGGTGCTTTCTTCCTTTTGTTGCACAAGGAATTTTTCACTTGATTTTTCCAAAGAGTATAATCTTCATGTATTAAGGGCACTTGTTTGGCATGTATGTTTACTGACATGTTTGGCTTAAATGTTTACTGACATGCTAGACTAGACAATAGCAATTGTTTTATAGGCATTTCTTAGTTTACTTGCCAGGACTAGATCTGTTAAAGATTCTTCCATAAGAGTGGCTTTCCCATCCCCTTGCTGGGCAATTACATTCAGTTTCTTGAATCTAAATATTGTCTGTCCTATTCTCAGAAGAGTGGGATGTTCCTTTCTCTATACTAGGAGCTCATTTCTTCTGTAACAACCTTTCCTTAGTCTATATGTCCATCTGTCATGCCCTCTGATCTCCAAACCTTATCTATTCAGAACACGGTTCAAAGTTTAATCTCCTTTATGAAATCATCTGCTGGATCATCTGGATCTACTGGATCATTGAAAAAGCAAGAGAGTTCCAGAAAAACATCTATTTCTGCTTTATTGACTATGCCAAAGCCTTTGACTGTGTGGATCACAATAAACTGGAAAATTCTTCACGAGATGGGAATACCAGACTATCTGAGCTGCCTCTTGAGAAATCTATATGCAAGTCAGGAAGCAACAGTTAGAACTGGACATGGAACAACAGACTGGTTCCAAATTGGGAAAGGAGTACGTCAAGGCTGTATATTGTCACCCTGCTTATTTAACTTATACGCAGAGTACATCATGAGAAATGCTGGGCTGGAAGAAGCACAAGCTGGAATCAAGATTGTCGGGAGACATATCAATAACTTCAGATATGCAGATGACACCACCCTTATGGCAGAAAGTAAAGAGGAATTAAAGAGCCTTTTGATGAAAGTGAAAGAGGAGAGTGAAAAAGTTGGCTTAAAGCTCAACATTCAGAAAACTAAGATCATGGCATCGGTCTCATCACTTCATGGCAAATAGATGGGGAAACAGTGGAAACAGTGGCTGACTTTATTTTTGGGACTCCAAAATCATTTCATGGTGACTGCAGCCATGGATGCTTATTCCTTGGAAGAAAAGTTATGACCAACCTAGATAGTATATTAAAAAGCAGAGACATTACTTTGCCAACAAAGGTCCATCTAGTCAAGGCTATGGTTTTTCCAGTAGTCATGTGTGGATGTGAGAGTTGGACTATAAAGAAAGCTGAGCACTGAAGAATTGATGCTTTTGAACTGTGGTGTTGGAGAAGACTCTTGAGAGTCCCTTGGACTGCAAGGAGTTCCAACCAGTCCATCCTAAAAGAAATCAGTCCTGAGTGTTCACTGGAAGGACTGATGTTGAAGCTGAAGCTCCAATACTTTGGCCACCTGATGCAAAGAGCTGACTCATTTGAAAAGACCCTGATGGTGGGAAAGATTGAAGGCAGGAGGAAAAGGGGATGACGGAGGATGAGATGGTTGGATGGCATCACCAACTCAACGGACATGAGTTTGGGTAAACTCCGGGAGTTGGTGATGGACAGGGCTGCAGTCCATGGGGTCACAAAGAGTTAGACGTGACTCAGTGACTGAACTGAACTGACTGACTGGTGAAATCATCTCCCTTTGGTTCAGAGCATAATTCTCTCTCTTTTCTGAACTCCTGAGCCTTTATTTTCCCCGTTGAACTCATTTCCAAATTATGGCAAGCGCTGATGTTTGGTTCACCAACTGTTTTCTTTCTGTAGACGATACTCACTCAGAATGCCCACGTGTACCTCAGTTAAGGCCGAGATGGTGGCAGTCTGCTGTAGGGTCTCTGGGAAGATTTGTTTTTCTTATGTAGGGGACAGGCTGCCAAGTGTTGAGGTGGTCAATTAGGACAATGAGCCATTCTGAAAGTGTCAGTCAAGTCTTTATTTATTGTGACAGTGCAAGCAAGTGGCAAAAAGTGGCTCTGACTCCCAAGTGCTCCATGTTTCCCTGTGGAGCAGTGCCTAACAAGGGTCAGAGACATGTGGTGCAGAGGAGGGGAAATGTTTCATTGCTGAGGAGCAGAGGGCGGTTGTCTTTTCATGGATCTGGGGGATATGGTAGAGGGAGGGGGGAAAGGGTAAGGAGTAGAAAAGTACTACTCATCATGGAGAAAATGCCTTAATCCAGTCCCAGTAATGAGGTTGGTGAAGGTGTCTGAAGTGCCTCAGTCAAGGCCTCTGATAAGGGGACCTCTGAAGAGAAATACCTGGGCTAGATGTGTGTATACTGATATGTGTGTGAGCATGGCTGGCTCAGATGGGTGGAGTAGAGGTGGGTTTCCTTGATGGTAACTCTCTCCAGAAAGTTGTAGTGCATTAGTGATAAACAGGTCTGTTGTGGGCAGGGCAGCTATCCACTGTGAGGCCTGTCAGGCAAAGCCTTGCCATTGCTTGTGGTGGGCCTGTATGATTACATACAGACTTTTTGATCTAGAGATGGACTCTTCAGTAGGTTCCACATCTTCTCCTTTTTATTTTTTTAAGCTGGAATGTGACCTAGTGGTTGAAATTGTAGCAGCCAACCTGTGTCCACGAGGGAGATATGAAGGGAATTCAAAGACTCTGGAGTCAACTAAACCAGAAACAAGAATAGTATGCATTTGAACTTCCTCTTATGTGGGGAAAAATAAGCTTCTAATATTTAAGCCACCATAGTCATGTTTTCAGCTCTGTGTAGCCTAAAATATTCCTAACTGGTATGTCATTTAATCATGCAATGTGTTTTTACTATTCCATAACTGATATTGATCTAAATTATTATATATCACTTGAGAAACCTCAAAGGAACAGTCTCAGTTCTCCTCTGCTACTGTAGTACAATTTTTTTATTCTTATTGCAGTTCAGAGTTGATGGTAGGTACACATTTAAGTTGTCAGTGTTTCTTTTTTTGTAGCTAAGTCACCAGAGATGAAAACCATATAATTCTTAATTTATTTGTTGCCACTCATAGAAGAGTGATGCTGCCAAAACTCCTAGCATCAACTGCCTTGAAATTGAAGACCTGAGTCTGGGTCCCAGTAGTAGTTTCTGATTAAAGAAAGTCCCAGGTAAAGGTCACTTGCATTTGGAATATTCAGCACTGTTGTCCATGATAGGTTTAGATCCTTGTCTACTTGTTGGGCTTCCCTTGTGGCTCAGCTGGTAAAGAATCTGCCTGCAATGTGGAGACCTTGGTTCGATCGCTGGGTTGGGAAGATCCCCTGGAGAAGCAAAAGGCCAACCACTCCATTATTCTGGCCTGGAGAATTCCATGAACTGTATAGTCTGGGGTCACAAAGAGTCAGACATGACTGAATGACTTTCACTTCACTTCACTTCACTACTTGTTACTTCTATTGCCTAGAAGTAAACAAAAGCCTGGGATCATATATAGGATGATTTTAGTAAAAAATACTTTGTGATCTCTCTAAATGATTCCATATATAAGATGATTTTAGTAAAAATTACTTTGTGATCTCTCTAAATGATTCCATGTAGATGTAGACCAATTTCATTTTTTATAAGCTGCTACTCTAGGTTTTTCAGGACAGTGTTTTTCAGGAGTATGTGTGTCATAGACACAGCTCTTGTCTTACTGGGCAACATTACATAAGTTTCACCAGTTAGTGAATAAGTTTCTTAGGAACCTTGAGTAAACCGTGATTTTATTGACCCTGTATCAGTCCTAGGCTTATGTACAGCAGTAGATTATGCTCTCGATACAGAATCCTAGATATTAACACTTATGTGAGACTTATAACACCACTTCCTAGATTCCAGGTCATTGGCATGAGTAAATTGCTTGGTAGATTAGATAGTATCTTAAAGGAGACAAAATATAATGTTATTTTAAATTCTGCCCCTTAAGGTTTATCTTAATGACTTGATATTATTCCTGGATGAGCCAAATTCATGCATCCCTGCTATAGGGATCAGGCAGATAAACCTTTGCCTGAATGCTGATGATGTAGTTTATTTTCTCAAATTTGGAGTAGCCTCCGCAAACAATGGCCCTTTAATCTAATGACTTTAAATCAGTTACTTCAAAACCCAAGTCACCAGTTTTGATAGAGTTCTGCAAGCATTTAATTGGTCACAACTAAGAACCCTATAAAGAAAGTCAACTTGTTTACTTACCATTAGGTTTTCTTAAGAGTTAACCAGTAAATAATACTGTTTTCAATTCAATATTGTTGTTACATGGGCACTGCATTGAGATAATTAACATCTCCAATTGCAGTTGTCACAGGCATATTATATAGCACAGAATAATTCTGATAATGATGATAAAAGAGATACAATTGATTGAATGTTTGTTGTGGAGGGCGTTGTGCTAAACAGTTATATGCAGCTTCTCTTTTAATTCTCACCACAACCTGATAAAGTTGGTAGAACTTTGGGGCTTCTTATAAATTGTAGTAAATTCTGGGCTGTTTTCTGAGGAAAACCTTGTCCGCAAATATTACCTTGGCCCAACTCCATGTTAAAGTCAGTGGGCTTTTCTCCAGGCCCATGCCTGATTAGTAGGCTTCTTGACTTACATAACAAAATATTAAACCTGTTTTTTCTTGAATACCCACGGAACACATGGTTCTGCCTTTAACCAGTAACTTGGACTTGAACTCTCATCTGCAGTCCTTGCTGGAAGTTTGACTGTTATAAACATTGTTCATGAAAGAGCACTCAAAGGGCATGTGGGCGCTCATATCCCCTGGTTGTCTTCACTGTCCGATATGTGTAGCCATTAGTCTCATGTGCCTATTTGAATTCAAATAAAATAAAAATTAAACAGAATAAATATTCAGTTCCTTCATCAAAACAACCATATTTCAAATGCTCAATAGCCACATGTGGCTGGAAGGTTTTGTAATGGACAGGATAAATATGGAACATTTTGTTCATTCAGAAAGTTTTATTGGGCAGTGCTATGATAAACTGTTAGGCTTTCACATCTGGACTGCATCTTCTTTAAAAAATAGTTTTCACTAAATTGTGCTTTGATGTGTTGACAGTGGCCTGATATTGTGGTCCATTCTAATAATGAGTATTGAGTTCTTATATGTCAGAAATGGTTTTAAAGACTTTTTATGAATTAAGTCAGTTCTTTTAATAGCTTTTTAAGGTAGGGCATTATTATTATCTCCATTTTACAGAGCTTGGAGAGTTAAGCGACTTGCTTGTAGTCACCCAGATGGTACAGGGCGGTGGTGGAATTTGAGTCCTGAAGTCTGGCTAAAACCTTTGTTCTTTACCACCATACTGTGCTACCTCTGAAATCCTTATAAAGCTTTCTTGGATTTCATTCTTAGGATATAAGTAGTGACCTCATTATTTTTAATCTCTTTATTTTTGTATCCCTATTCCTCTTGGCTATAGCTCTTTATTTATTTAGTTTCTGTTATTATTATGCTGCAGTGCAGTTCTGATGCCAAGCACCTAGTGTTAGCATGGACTCCACAAATTAAGGGCATGATTCCCTAAAGGATTACCTTCACTTCTAATACCAGCCACAATTTCAGAAGTCCTCTGACCAGTTGCACTTCTGACTAACTGGCTATAAATATGGGGGTTGCTTTAACTCTTTTAGTCTGATAATTTGCTAGAATTACTTACAGAATTCTGGAAAGGACTGTATTTACAGCTTTATTATAAAAGTTGTCTATTAGAACCAGCCCAATAGACAATTAGGATGATACCTGGAAGGGAAGTAGAATGCATCACCCTTCCCCAACACTTGATGTGTTCAGCAAGGAGGAAGCATAGCTGAGGCAGCTCTCATCCAGGCAGCTAGCTCAAGGCTGTGGAGTGCTGAGCCACACGTCATGCCCTGCGATGCTCAGATTAGTGAACAATACAGTCAAGATGGCTAAAGGTGATCCCAAGAAACCAAAGGGCAAGATGTCTGCTTATGCCTTCTTTGTGCAGACATGCAGAGAGGAACATAAGAAGAAAAACCCTGAGGTCTCTGTCAATTTTGCTGAATTTTCCCAGTAATGCTCCAAGAGGTGGAAGACCATGTCGAAAGAGAAGTCTAAATTTGATGAGATGGCAAAGGCGGATAAAGTGCGCTATAATCGGGAAATGAAGGATTACAGACCAGCTAAGGGAGGCAAGAAGAAGAAGGACGCTAATGCCCCCAAGAGACCACCATCTGCTCTGAATTCCGCCCCAAGATCAAGTCTACAAACCCTGACATCTCTATTGGAGATGTGGCAAAGAAGCTGGGCGAGATGTGGAATAACTTAAGTGACAACAAGAAATAGCCATACGTCAACAAGGCAGTGAAGCTGAAGAAGAGGATGTCACAGACTATAAGTCTAAAGGGAAGTCTGATGGCATCAAGTGTCCAGCTAAAGTTGCCCAGAAAAGGTGAAAGAGGAAGATTAAGATGAAGAAGAGGAGGAAGAGGAGAAATTAAAAAAAAAAACAAAACAAACCTGTTGATCTGTCTTATTGTGAATAGTTTAGAGTAGGGAGTGCTGTGATTTACACACCTCTCGCCCAAGATGTGTCTGTTGCCCTCATTAGGTTTAATTACCCATTTGGATCATGATCATATCGTGGTCTCTCAAAGTGCTCTAGTAATTGTCAATGATTTACAGGAAGTGGCCATGGGTGTCTGGAGCACCTGGAAACTGTATCAAAGCTGTACATATTTCCAAACATTTTTAAAGTGAAAAAGCTCTCGTGTTCTCCTCACTTCATGCAATTTGCTGTTGGTGACAAGGCATTTAAAGACGTTTCTGGCATTTTTTTTTTTTTTTTTAATTTTAAGGTAGTGTGTTAACTGTATGGTTATTGGCTAGAAATCCTGAGTTCTCAACTGTAATACCTATAGTTTGTAACAAGAACAAAGCAACCGAGACACACTCTTGACCATCCTTGCTTGGTGTGGAGGTTGTGGGGGCGTTTCCTTCCGGATGGGCCATAGCTCAGGGCATGCACTGTGGGGCTGGACTTGTGGACATTGCAGTGGGCATCCGTCTAGCTTCAGGTTGTCTTGATTTTGTATATAGCCACATAGCATCCTGCTGCCATTCTTAACTGTGGAGAAGGGGAGGTCAGCTGGCATGGTAAGTGTTTTGGATCCTTTTTAGTTGAAGTGTGGTAGTTTTAAACTCTTTGTTTTTTTAAACAAACCACAGAACTCTTCATTATCAGCAAAGCCAAGAGCCATTGCACCAGTGAAAGTTCAAGAACCTTCTGTACTAAACACAGCCTGCAATGTTCTCTTATTTTTTTATTTTTTGTATGTTTAGAATGCTGAAATGTTTCTTAAGTTAAATAAACAGTACTACATTTAAAAAGAAAAGCATATCTGAGAGTGGGTGTCCATAGTTTTTTCTGGGGTTTTATTACAGTGGCATCATTAATTGAATTATTGGCCACGTGATTGAACTCAGTCTTTAGCAACCCCTCTCCTTCCTGGCTTCACGACCCTGATAATCATGATGGTGTGATCACTCACCTAGAGCCAGACATCCTAGAATGTGAAGTCAAGTGGGCCTTAGGAAGCATCACTATGAACAAAGCTTGTGGAGGTGATGGAATTCCAGTTGAGCTCTTTCAAATCCTGAAAGATGATGCTGTGAAGGTGCTGCACCGCAATATGCCAGCAAATTTGGAAAACTCAGCAGTGGCCACAGGACTGGAAAAGGTCAGTTTTCATTCCAATCCCAAAGAAAGGCAATGCCAGAGAATGCTCAAAATACCACACAATTGCGCTCATCTCACACGCTAATAAAGTAATGCTCAAATTCTCCAAGCCAGGCTTCAGCAATACGTGAATCGTGAACTTCCGGATGTTCAAGCTGATTTTAGAAAAGGCAGAGGAACCAGAGATCAAATTGCCAACATCTGCTGTATCATTGAAAAGCAAGAGAGTTCCAGAAAAACATCTATTTCTGCTTTATTGACTATGCTAAAACCTTTGATTGTGTGGATCACAATAAACTATGGAAAATTCTTCAAGAGATGGGAATACCAGACCAACTGACCCGCCTCTTGAGAAATCTGTATGCAAGTCAGGAAGCAACAGTTAGAAGTAGACATGGAACAACAGACTGGTTCCAAATAGGAAAAGGAGTATGTCAAGACTGTATATTGTCACCCTGCTTATTTAACTTCTATTCAGAGTACATCATGAGAAATGCTGGGCTGGAAGAAGCACAAGCTGGAATCAAGATTGCCAAGAGAATTATCAATAACCTCAGATATGCAGATGACATCACCCTTATGGCAGAAAGTGAAGAAGAACTAAAAAGCCTCTTGATGAAAGTGAAAGAGGAGAATGAAAAAGTTGACTTAAAGCTTAACATTCAGAAAACTAGATCATGGCATCTGGTCCCACCACGTCTTGGAAAATAGATGGGGAAACAGTGGAAACAGTGTCAGACTTTATTTTGGGGGGCTCCAAAATCACTGCAGATGGTGATTGCAGCCATGAAGTTAAAAGACGCTTACTCCTTGGAAGGAAAGTTATGATGATCAACCTAGATAGCATATTAAAAAGCAGAGACGTTACTTTGCCAACAAAGGTCCGTCTAGTCAAGGCTCTGGTTTTTCCAGTGGTCATGTATTGATTGTGAGAGTTAGACTGTGAAGAAAGCTGAGCGCTGAAGAATTGATGCTTTTGAACTGTGGTGTTGGTGAAGACTCTTGAGAGTCCCTTGGACTGCAAGGAGATCCAACCAGTCCATCCTAAAGGAGATCAGTCCTGGGTGTTCACTGGAAGGACTGAAGCTGAAACTCCAATACTTTGGCCACCTGATACAAAGAGCTGACTCATTGGAAAAGACCCTGATGCTGGGAAAGATTGAGGACATGAGGAGAAGGGGACGACAGAGGATGAAATGGCTGGATGGCATCACCGACTCGATGGGTATGAGTTTGAGTAAACTCTGGGAGTTGGTGATGGACCGGGAGGCCTGGCGTGCTGCAATTCATGGGGTCCCAAAGAATCAGACAGGACTGAGCGACTGAGCTGAACTGACTCCTCCCTGGAGGCTGGGCTGGTTCAAAGCCTGAACATTCTAATCCTGTGGGTTGGTCTTTCCTATGACTAACTCCCATCCTGAGTCATCTCATTTCTATAAATCAGGTATGATGCAAGGGACTCATGAATAACAAAGCCACTTCTATCACTCAGGAAGTTCTAAAGATTTAGAGGTTATCTCCTGGGGACCAGGGACCAAGACAAGATAAATTCTTTATTATACAACAGTAGGTATTTTTCTTCTTTATTGAAGAATAGTTGACTTTCAATATTATATTACTTTCAGGTTTACAACATAGTAATTCAATATTTTTATACATTATGAAATGAATACCACTATGAGTCTAGTTACCATCTGTCACCATAGAAAGTTATTACAGTCTTATTGACTATATTCCCTTTGCTGTACATTATATCCCTGTGACTTACCTATTTTATAACTGGAAGTTTGTACCTCTTAATCCCACTCACCTCTTTCACCCACCCCCTTCTCTCCTCCCAATCTGGAAACCACTAGCTTATTCTCTGTTCTATGAATCTATTTCTGTTTTGTTATGTTTGTTCAGGAAATCTCTAAAACTATGATTAGTAGTCTTCTTGCACCTGTATAAAAATATGTATTTATATATATCTACATAAATACTCTTTTATTTCTATGTATCAATTCAGTTCAGTTCATTTCAGTTGCTCAGTCATGTCCAACTCTTTGTGACCCCATGGACTGCAGCACTCCAGGCCTCCCTGTCCATCACCAACTCCTGGAGTTTACCCAAACTCATGTCCATTGAGTTGGTGATGCTATCCATCCATCTCATCCTTTGTCGTCCCCTTCTCCTCCTGCATTCAATCTTTCCCAGCATCAGCGTCTTTTCAAATGAGTCAGCTCTTCGCATCAGGTGGCCAAGTTTCAGCTTCAGCATCAGTCCTTCCAATGAACACTCAGGATTGATCTCCTTTAGGATGGACTGGTTGGATCTCCTTGCAGTCCAAGGGACTCTCAAGAGGCTTCTCCAACACCACAGTTCAAAAGCATCAATTCTTCAGTGCTCAGCTTTCTTTCTAATCCAACTCTCACATCCATACATGACTACGGGAAAAACCATAGCCTTGACTAGACGGACCTTTGTTGGCAAAGTAATGTCTCTGCTCTTTAATATGCTGTCTAGGTTTGTCATATATTACTTTAGGCTGACTCAAATCCTTTTTGAAATAAGGTGGAAGATTTATGTGTATGTGTGTGTGTATGAGTATAAATAGAAACAAGCATTTTATGTATACATGTATAAATATATATTTTTAATATAGGTGCACGAGGACTAACCATAAGTTTATTGATTCCCAGATCTATAGGTTACTTTCAAAATAACTTAGTTTTATGCTTTTATTTTTCTGATGAAGAGATAAACCCAGAGATGTGAAGTATCTTGCCCAACTGGTTAGTGGCAGAGTTGGGACTGGAATTCAGGGTTTTTAATCTTGCATTTAATACTCGTCTTGTCTTCATAATTTTAAGCTTGTCCTTTACATTAGTCATCTACTTATCATCTCATATTTTTCTCACCACCTTGCTAGGTCCAGAAACCTCAAGCTGCCCTCCAGAAACAGCTTTGGTGCAATAGGGTGAAGCTCAGCACAAACTATTTTTGTACTTTCTGCCTTTACACATGTGCTGTTCTTTCTGCCTCAAGTGTCCTTCTCACTCACTGGTCATTTCTTGATTGTTTTAAATGTACAAGCTAAACCTCATTTCCCCGTGAAGGCTTGCCTGACCTTCTCTCACAGAGTTAATCTTTCTCTTTCTTTTCACATTATTTAGCATATGCCTTTATCTCAGTGGCATTTATCACACTGCATTTTAAATTTTTTTCCCACATATCAAGCCTTAACAGAATTATTGATTTCACTCCCTTGTTACCACTAAACCTATTACTCTCTCTGTCTCTCCAATTCTGATATAGCATCATCAGTGACTCAGCTGCTCCATCCAAAAAATCTAGGTCACCTTGATTTCCCTTTTGTCCTCATCTTGCACATTTAATTAACAACAAGTCATTTGGTTATACAGCCTAAATATTTCCCAACGCTTTCACCTCTCACCTTCAAACTGGTTTGTTTCCACTCTTGCTTTTTTTTTTCAATCCATTCTCCAATCTGTGACCAGAGTTCTTTCAAAATAAAAAGCATTTCATGTCACTTCTAGCTTTACATTCTCCATTAGCTTCTACTTTTAGAAAAAAAAAATCCAAACTTCTTAATTTCAGGTGAACAGATAAGTGAATCAGTTATACATGTGCATGTATCCACTCTTTTTCAGATTCTTTTTGCATATAGGCCAGTACAGAGTGCCGCAGTGTTCCCTACGCTATGCAGTAGGTCCTTGTTTTATGCACAGTGATGTGTATATGTCAGTCCCAATCTCCCAGTCTATCCTTCCCTCCTCCTTACCCACTAACTGTAAGTTTGTTTTCTACGTCTGTGTCTCTATTTATTTCTGTTTTGTAAATAAGTTCATGTGTACCCTTTTTTCTAGATTGCACATATAAGAGATAGCATACATTTGTCTTTCTCTAGAAACATGCTTTCAAAAAAAACGAATTTATTTATTTTTTGGAAAACATCCAAACTTCTTTCCGTGCTTGGAAGTAACCTACATGGTGGTACCCATCCCTTCTTCATTTTTACCAGGCTCTCTCCCTGGCCAGGTACTGGCCTCTCTTGATTTCTTTCGGTTTCTCAAACACACCAGGTTTGTGAATGAATACCCCTTATTGTTTGCAGCAGGCTGTGTACCCCGTGGGGGCTGGTGGTGTGACTTGTTTTCTGGTATCCCTAGTGCTCAGCACAGAGAGTTGCACAGGGAAAGAAATCAATGAAAGTTCATTGAGTAATACTGAATAAAATTTGGCTTCTATCATTTATTACTTACATGATCGTGGCTAGTCCTTTAACCTCTTTAACTTCATTTATAATGCCCATATCTTAGGGTTGTTGTCAAGATTAAAGGAGGTCAGTGGGTACAGTATTCTACAAATGTAGGGCATTGTTACTGCTATCATTGGTCACTTTTCTGCTCAACATGCCTTTGGGGTTTATATTAGCAGTGCCTTCCTCAGTAATGCCAAAGCTACTCCTTACTGGCTTTCTTAGGCCTAAATGCATCATATGGTAAATTCTAGAGAGGCTGGAAGGATGTTATAACTCCTTTGCTTCTGTTCTGTTTGTAGCAATGCAAGCCTACTTGGTAACTTGGAGCTGCCTATAGATGTATTGCTGTTGCCAACACCCAGTTCTTATTCTGTGCTTCCCTAGTGTTTCCATTAGCCAGGTAATATAGTTTTTCCAGCTAAATGATTAGTATCCAGCAGTTACTATGTAAATCCTTGTGTTCATTTCATTAAAAAAAAAAACAAAAAAACAAACCACCTCCCAATAAGGATTCTTAGTTAATTAAATAACTGTTTAAAGCAGAGAGAATATTTATTTTTTTGTTAAAAAAAGTAATCATTCACCTCGGGGACATTTTTTAGTGTGGGATTAAGAATCTCTACAGATATCAATGATTATTTTGAAAAGTTAAATTGGAGGGCAGTTTACTGATAAGTACAACAGCTACTGGAGCTATATTTAAAAATGTGTTCCAAAGTGAAGGGTGAAGAAAACTGATTTTGCAGATGCTCAGTTGAAAGCAGTCACTTCATATTAGGCAGAAAAAGGCAGTTTGAGATAATCTCAGTATGAGAGAAATGTGATTTTTAGGCCAGCCAAAGAATAGGAGCACACTGGGACAGCTGGAGGTGTGGAAGGTGTTATCACTGATCCAAAGGGATAGAGGATTAGGGAGAGGGTGGGAAGATAGTGTCAGCTCAGATAAGGGTAGATAATTTATTTTTAGTTTTCTCCTGACTTTAGTTTTTAGACAACCTGTGTCTTTAATCCTGGCCTGCCATTCTCTTTCTCCTACCTTGAAAATTTTAACCTTTTCTATCATTTGTCTCATCACAACATATGCATCTTCTCACCTGTCCATCAGCCATCTGTTGGCTAAACTCAGACCCTATTCAGTGGGTACTAAATGAGCATGGCATCAGCTTGTTCAGTAATATTTGTCAGGATTGCCCCGGGAGTATAATTTCTGACCCCAAGTTGATGATGACTGCTTTTTTAGAAATGTAATGCATTTTGTTTTAAGATGCTTATCTTTTCAAAATTTTCCTGGAATCACTTTCCATAGACATTATCATTTCTTCCCAAATGGACAAAGATAGACTTGAGTGGGCCAGTGGGCAGTCAGTTGTGTGTGATAATCAGAGAGGTATGGAAACTTGCTCATGTGGTGTATTCAAGTTCCTCCTTCTCCCAATTTCAGTCCTCCTAAATTAACTTCCTCTGTCTTAAGACCAGACCAGGAACACAAATACAATATAATACCAACTTATTATTTTCAGAAACTATTACCAGTAGATTAATATTTTGGATTTGATTGTACAGACAGCTGTACAAATCCCATTTTCTGATTTAACAGAACTAACTTGACCAAATCACGTATGTCTTAAGCTCATAGAATATCAGATAAAACCCATTGAAACTGTTGTTTTTGTATGTCAAAGTGGTGAATTATTGGTAATTTCAGTCAAAACTAATAATAGTAATCACTAACAATAGCTAACCTTAATTGCATGTAACATGTATTAACTGTGGTATTTATTCAAATTAATACAAACAAAGTACTCTGGACAGCTCTTGGCAGAATAGGGTCACACCATGTGCTTTGTTTTACAATGATGACCCCATTTAATCCTCACAAATGCTTTCTGTGGTAATGATACTTATTAATCCTCTTTTATAGAGAAAATAAGGCCCAAAGAGTGACCTCTTAGAAAAGGTACTGAGAGACGATCGAAGATCCAATCCTGAGCCATGTGTCTTCTCCTAGCCTGCTCTCTTAACCGCCACAGACAGCATCTCACATGCCTATGTTTGCCTGTTGTACTCTCAACAAACAAATGTTTTGTTCAAAACCTGCTGCCTAGAATTCTGTCCTGGGTAAGGTTTTCTAGAGAAAACCTCACTTGTGCATAAAAAGGTTTTATTATCAAGGGTCAGTACAAGAGAGTAACTTTGGAGTGTCTCAAGGAAGTACAAGTTAAGGTCCAGGTACATGGTCAGCAAATACTGTTAATTCTGTTAAGTTCAAGCATTATTTGGCAATGTGAGGTCCAGAGGAAGTTTAAGATAAACTACTAGTAGACATTACATTCAAAATTAAAGGAAATTATTGATTTCTTCTCTGTTATTAATAAGTTAATGTTTCCATTATCATTGACATGCATACTCAGATACTATCATCCCCATGTGCATTGCTGTGTTTGGGGAGTATAGATGCATAACTACTCACAGTTGCTGCATTGAAGATAACTTTGATTTTCATTTATTCAGAACCTCTTTAAAATTGTGTCCTCTTCAGTTTAAAATCCACGATTCTATTTGTTCATTCTTTAAAGACTTACTGAGTATCTGCAATATACCAGGCACTGGAAATTATGTATCAGCAAATAAGACATAGTCCCTGGGCCTAAGAAACTCACCATATTCTGAATGAAAAAAAAAAAAAAAGCACACATTTGGACAAGAACTCAAATGTCTGAAGATGAAAATCAGTGTTTCAGTGTAGCACAAATCTTAAAATTAACAAAGATATACTCAACTGCTTCCTGACTATAAAGTCTGTGTTTCTTCTTAATTGTTTCACCATTTCAGAAGATCTACCGTGTACTTTCCACTGTATAGCACAACAGTTCAGGTTCTGCTGGAAGATGCTAATAACTTACTGGTTTGTATCTGTTGCCTTCAGGGTCATTTTCAGTAGATGTCAGATTCTGGAGTAGATCTAAACTTTTACTGGAATTGGGTAAAATTCAGCCAACATAGTAAAGAGAAGAAAGAGAAGAGTTTGACTCAGCACACTCTTAGAAATTTTGCTAACTTCATGAATTTCTAGAATCATGGAAACAAATAACTTCTCACATTTTCTTCATAGAGAAAATTTTAGTTAAGTTTAAATAGTTAATTTGCATCTTTACAGAGAAGTTATTTTCTGTAGTGTGTGTAAGACAACATTTGGGTATAATAAGTATTACCTCTAAATATTCAATAAAATTAGTCTTAATCATATGGACATTCTTATTTTTTGGAACAGAGTAACTGAAATTGGTTAAGAAATGGTGGATTAGTGCATTTCACTTCCCACTCACTCTTGGCCATATACTTATTGAATGAAATGGTAGACATAGTTGCCTACATTATTTAAATTATTATTATTATTATTACTTTTACTGAGCAACATATATTTGAATTTGTCTAAGTGTAAAGAGCACATGATGATAATCCACTGTATTGATTATGCCCCTGCTCCTTATAATTCTCTTCAAGTTCTATACCCCATTATTGTAACAACCCACATGAGTAGTCTTACTGGAAAAAATGGAAGGATTGAAGCTCCAAACACAAACTTGACCCCAAGTTTGGCAGTGTTGGTCTTCAGGTTCTCATCATTTGTCTTGTAGGGTCTTGGTATTTTGTGACATAAAACAGCTGCCCATAAGCATAAGCTTCCAAATTGATCCAGACTGTCCTAAGGTCTTGGTGTGAAGGAGATAAACTCCCTCAGTGTTTGTTAAATGCAGAACTTGTAACATCTTGAGTGTGTTTAAAGTTATCCCACCACAGATGATGACACAATTAGTCATCTTAACGGTACTATCCATAGGGAAAGAGAAAGAATAAAGGTAAGTTTGAGCTATCCAGGGCCAGACATTTGCTTCTGGTATGTCCAGTGTGGCTCCATCCTAGTTGAATCCGGGAGTTCCTCAATTTAGTCCCACCTACTGGCTCAGACGGTAAAGCGTCTGCCTGCAATGTGGGAGACCTGGGTTCATTCCCTGTGTTGGGAAGATCCCCTGGAGAGGGAAATGGCAATCCACTTCAGTACTCTTGCCTGGAAAATGCCATGGACTGAGGAGTCTGGTAGGCTACAGTCCATGGGGTCGCAAAGAGTCGGATACGACTGAGCGACTTCATTTTCTTTCACCATAAACTACTTTTTCCATGGAAAAACCATTCCTAAATATATAAAAAGAAGAAAATCCTGTTTAAGCCTGCATAATTCACAACCCTGATAATTAGCACATGTTTATGATTATATTAATATATAAATATATTAATTTATAATCACTTATTATTATATTTATAATCACTAATTATTAACTGTGGCATCCCTTGTATTGTTGTTTTTAGATCCAAATATTAAGTTTCAACTGCTCAGTTCTTGTCATTACTGACTTTAAAGTTACCTTCAGTGTGTGTGTTTCTGTCTGCTAGGCCTGAGGCTTAGAACATCGGAGACTCTCGGTAGTTTTTCTGTGGAACATAGAAAATATGGGAGCTTTCATGGTGGTTACTGGACTAGGATACTGTATCTTGTGTTCAGTACTTCACCAGCATCTTTAGTTGTCATGAGATCCAAAGAAACAATGAAAAATAAAATAAGCCCATCATCATCTTCTGCAGCTAAAAAGCATTATTCACCCAGTATTGGTTATTGAGTGTACATGTAAGCACTTAGAGCATACACAGTTCCATCTTTATAGAAATATGGGGTACATATAGTATACATGTAGTATTCAGATGATCTCTTTGAAGCTTCAACTGTGGATTATTCAGTAAGGATTATACCTTCTGAATTCTGCATACAATATAATTTCTCTAGGGAAATTTATATACATAAAAGAAGCACAATATGTTAAACTCCCAACTTCTTATTTTATAAGACAGCATCATAGGTCTGACTGTCTTACAGCCAAATTTTACCAACAAAATCTAGTATGTGACATAAGATGATCATACCTTATTTTAAATCAGAGAAGTTTACAGCATGATTTTATTAATAACATATTTTTAAAAGCACATGGGAAAATGTTTAGCATATTTTAAAGCAGGGAAAATACTTTTCTGTAAATACCTAGAGAGGTGAAATTGGATTTAATTAATTATGATCTAAAATCTGAGATCACAAAACATTAAAAGTTTAAGTGACTTTCAAAACTGTCTTGAGACCAAGTCTCTCTTACCTGTTTTGTTTAGTACCTTTTTTGTTGGGGTATTTACTTTTTATAAGGTAACCCATTTCCTTGTGGACCAGCTCCTAATTATTTGCTTTAATTAATGAGAATTCTGTTTCCTTTTAACTTCCTTCCATTGGTCTTGGATATCCTGAATCATACACGCAGGGTTCAGGAAAATAAGAAAATCATATTGATTCTGATTTTCAGTGTGAACACTGATTTTTCCTTGAATCTTTTTTGTCATTAACACCATAGATTCTTTAGGTGCAGATCCTGCCAAAGAAGTGAGCCTGTGACACTTTTTCCTCTAATTAGTTAACTCTGAAACTAAATTAAGTCTGAATTAGCAATCTGTAGTAAGTACGTTAAGATTATTATCTGATGAGTGCTATCAATTTCACTTCTGTTTCTGAATTATTATCGTCTTATTTGTTTACATTACAAATTCAGTAGGAGTAATTATATAATAAGAAAATGATGCTGTCACTTTAAATAAACTGCTTAGCAACTAAAACATCAGGACTATAATTAAAGGCATCACTCACAGCTTCCATTTTAATACATAAAGGAGAAGGACATGATTAGATTTTAATGAACTTGCTTTTGTTTTAGCTTTATTATTGTTTTATTTTAACCTGGATGTGGTTATTTCAAAACACCACTAAATGTTACTAAGCATTCTTAATTTCATACATTGGTGTTACAGTAAATTTAACTCTGACAGCAAGCTTTCAGTTTTTAATCAGTTCTTTAAATGTAAGCACAATTCCTTCTCGTACCTGGAATGGAAATATTCTCCAACTTCCAGGCTAGTAAGCTGTCTAGTCCCAGCTAACGAGTGGTAAAAATGTGTCAGATCACATAATAAATCCTCAAGCAAATGCTATTGTCTACTGAAGTCCTTAGTTTAAAATAAACCTAGAGAGTCTGCCTGAGGAATAATGGAAGGAGTGATGAGTAAGAGTAATGGAAGGAATATTTGGAGACTCATGACTAAGGCTGAGTGTATGAGTTGCTGAGTTACCCCCTCTTTTAATCTCAGATTCATATGTAAAATGAAGATAATATAATCTACCTATGGAGTTATTGTGAGGAATGTCACAAATTATGAATTTGAGCCTGTTTGGTTAACTCTGAGGCTTGGTACTGTTTTTTGTTTTTTTTTATTTTATTAATTTTTTTTTTTTCAGTGGGTTTTGTCATACATTGACATGAATCAGCCATAGAGTTACACGTATTCCCCATCCCGATCCCCCCTCCCACCTCCCTCTCCACCCGATTCCTCTGGGTCCTCCCAGTGCACCAGGCCCGAGCACTTGACTCATGCATCCCACCTGGGCTGGTGATCTGTTTCACCACTGATAATATACATGCTGTTCTTTCGAAACATCCCACCCTCACCTTCTCCCACAGAGTTCAAAAGTCTGTTCTATACTTTTGTGTCTCTTTTTCTGTTTTGCATATAGGGTTATCGTTACCATCTTTCTAAATTCCATATATATGTGTTAGTATGCTGTAATGTTCTTTATCTTTCTGGCTTACTTCACTCTGTATAATGGGCTCCAGTTTCATCCATCTCATTAGAAATGATTCAAATGAATTCTTTTTAATGGCTGAGTAATATTCCATTGTGTATATGTACCACATCTTCCTTATTCATTCGTCTGCTGATGGGCATCTAGGTTTCTTCCATGTCCTGGCTATTATAAACAGTGCTGAGATGAACATTGGGGTGCACTGGTTTTGACTATGATTTCCATCTGCTAGCATAAACTGAAGTGTTCTGAAACTATACCTGAGGTTCCCCCCCAAATTTTCCCACTGTGCCTGAAATTTATACTACAAACATAATTTCTTTGAAATAAATTATCATTTCTCAATGTATCATCTGTAGATCTCCTCAGGTACTTTTTAGAAGTTCAGACTCTTGTACCTCACCGTTGGCCTACCAAATTAGAATCTGGGCTGGGACTCAGTAATCTGAATTTTAACAAGTGTTTTTGATGACTTATAGGCATACTAAAGTTGAGAACTTCCCAGTAAGGCATTGAAACCTTTGTTAAAATATCAATACTTTGGGTCAGGACTATTACTCATTAACATTTTTTTATGAATTTATATGTTGAAATATATAAGTTTACAGGAAATTGGGGATAGGCCAGAAAAAATCAAAACAAAAAACTAGGGGCAGAGGAGTAGGCAAAAATCTAGTTTTAACTAAAACGTACAGAACTCTGAAGACCTGGACTCTTGCATATGAATCTCTAGGGCAGCCTTTCATATTTTAGGCCCCAGTGCGAGAATACCAAAGATAGCTCACTCACTGTGTAGCTAAATATTTAAAAGTTGTAAATCACACTAGCCAGCTATCAAATATATTCTCTCCTCCTGCATTAACAAAGTAATATTACAGTGAGTCAGAAGGCCAGGTTCTGCACCCCTCCGAGTGCTGGGCCAGTTCACGGTAGCAGAGGCAACCACTCCGTAGCCTATGCCCTCTCCCACCCGTCCCAGGTCCATCTCTGCGTGTGGATGCTGAAGTCTGCGTGGTCGTCCCCTGCGGGCAGCAGCCTCTCTGGAAGCTGGCTCAAGGCCCTTTGAGCAGAGAATTCTAGTCTCCTGGATGGAAGTGAATTCAAGGGTCGGCTCATCCCTTTGGTCCTGGGGACTCTCTAAAGCATGAGGCCCAGGACAAGGGCCCTTCTTGCCCAGGTATAAGGACGATTCTGGGAATCTTGCAAAATACGTGAGTTATAAAACTGAACAGGAATTTAGAAATCACCTGATTCAAGGCCTTCGTTTTGCAGACAAAGCAACTGGGATGCAGAGTTGATATACTTGCCCAAGGTCACACTGTAGCTAATGGCAGAACTAAGACTAGAACTCAGATCTTCTTTCACCCTTTCCTTTCTGTCCAACCTTTTTATTTATGATGATATCCCCAGGTAAGGTATTTTCTACTGCTTCTTCAGTTTGGGAGTGTAGTTCAGGTATTAAAAAATTTTTTTTTTTTTTTACATTTTAATTGGTGGAAAATTGCCCTACAGAAGCCTTCTTCTAAGTAACCACGTTCCCCAGGGTAAGTTGTGATGTTTGCCAGCAGCCTTGGCGGCAGTGGCATTGCACTGCCAGGAAGGAAGAAGCAGGTTGAGATGGGCACTCCCTTGAGCAAAAGACCTAATGGAAAAGAGGCAAAGAAAACATCAGTTAAGAACTCCTCGTCTGTCAAACATAAGATGGGGCCACCCCCACATGGGAGCACAATAGGAGATGCACTTAGTTGCATGCCAGTGTTTTCCTCTGTTATTCTCAGTGTAAAAATTCCTGTGACTCCTTCTGGTGTAGATAGCCATTTCATAAAATGTGTTTTTACTCTTTTTACTTGATTTTCTAACCTCCAAAGTGAACACAATTTATTATTGTTATTATTATTACTTTGGTTAGGAAATGAGTCATAAGCTTATTTTCCTTGAATATTTAAAGAGGTATGTTTTAGCAGTAGAATTTTTAAGAACCAATATGGAAATCAAGTTTAATTTCCAGATTGAGTAACCATAATCTAATTCTAGCTAGTAATAGCTAGTTATACGACTTTGGGTAAATAGCAATTTCTCATTTGTAGAATGAAGGTTTGGCTAGGTATCTTAGCGTTTAAGAAAGTGTGCTATGAAACCCACTCCTAGCTGTGACCTTAGGCAGGTCACTTAATGTCTTTGAGCCTCTATTTCCTCATCTGCCAAACAAATAATAACACCTATCTTACAGAGTTGTTATGAGGGTTAAATGAATTGTATATAGAAAATACTTGTAGGAATGTCTGCAATTTAATAAGGTGTGCTATTCATTATTCTTGACTGGGTTTTAGGCCCTATTTTTTAGCACATACCTAGAAAATACACATGTAAGTACGATAGCCTTTACAAACTTCCTACGTCCAAAATCAAGTCTCTCATCTTTCAAAATTCTCTTCTCCCCTTCTGGTATTTAATCTTGGTACTGACGTCACCATTCACTGGGTGATGAGTGAGAAAACTGGCCAGTTTTCTTAAGCCAGAAATCTGAGAATCAGATGGCTCTTCTTTCCCATTTTCCTGAAGTCTAATCAATTATTAAACATTGTGGATTGAGTTTTTCAAACACTTCAAATGAAGATTTAGGTTTAAGTACATTCTGTTCTTGCATTTGTTGTTCATTGACTTAGTCATGTCTGACCCTTTGCAACCCCGTGGTTGCAGCATGCCAGGCTTCCCTGTCCTTCACCATCTCCCGGGGTTCGCTAGAATTCATGTCTATTGAGTCAATGATGCCATCCACCCATCTTATTTTCTGCTTCTCCCTTCTTCTCCTTCCTTCAATCTTTCTCAGCATCAGGGTCTTCTCCAATGAGTCAGCTCTTTGAATCAGGTGGCCAAAGTTTTGGAGCTTCAACTTCAGCATCAATCCTTCCAATGAATATTCAGGGTTGGATTCTTTTAGGATTGATTGTTCTGATCTCGCTGCTGTCCAGGGGACTCTCAAGAGTCTTCTCCAGCACCATTATTTGAAAGCATCAGTTCTTTGGTGCATAGTCTTCTTTATGGTCCAACTCTCACATTCATACATGACTGCTGGAAAAACCATAACTTTGACTACATGGACCTTTGTCAGTGAAGTGGTGGCTCTGTTTTTTAATATGCTGTCTTGATTTGTCATAACTTTTTCTCCAAAGAGCAAGCATCTTTTATTTCATGGCTGCATTCACTGTGGTGATTTTGGAACCCAAGAAAATGAAATCTGTCACTGTTTCCATTTTTTCCCCATCTATTTGCCATGAAGTGATGGAACTGGATGCCATGATCTTAGTTTTTTGAACATTGAGTTCTACGTCAGCTTTTTTCACTCTCCTCTTTCACCTTCATCAAGAGGCTGTTTAGTTCCTCAGTTCTTTCTGCCTTTAGGGTAGTGTCATCTGCATATCTGAGGTTCTTGCATTGCCACTATCCTATTTGAAGTCTTTGTCCAAGAGAAACTTTCTAACTAATCTCCCTGCCTCCATTCTTGTTGCATGAAACACATCATCTTGCTTTTGACAGGATCTTTATGAAATACACATTTAATAACATCACTCCTCCATTTGAAGGTGCCTATAAGAATGAAGTGTGCTTTCATCAGCCTGGCACAAAAGGACATCATGGTCTCATTTCTTACCACATCCTCTGGTGCCTCATGTTTCAGATATACAGAAGAACTAGCTTACCCCTGAAAGCACTTATTGTGCTTTCTCTCACCTCCGAACATGCTCTTCCCTTTGTTCAGCATATACTTCCCAGCCCACAGCTCCATCTCCTTGCCATCCCAGAAGCCCATCTACCTGCAATGCCAGTCATTCTACAGACTCAGTTCAAGTGTAAAGCCTTCTTTGGCAAGGAAACAATTTACTAATTTAGTTTTGCAATTGTCTGGTCTGATTTAGATAAAATCAGGCAGCCTGAATTGTTCATATGATTCTTGGATTTGTTTGGCACATTTAGATACATTTATGAAATTCCCATTTAACTATTCCCTAACCAACACCTCAAAGTCAATTTACCCTTTACTTTTAACTTTATTGCCTGTTCTGGGGACCGACTTCTTATGTAGGCTCTCAAGTGCTGATCAACATTTTGTTAAATAAATGACGAGGGGATTTCTCTATGTATGATAGAATCCTAGACTAGATTATAGAGCATCTGCAAATATTTTTTGCTGCTGCTTATGTCAAAATCTTTAGGAGCTGGCAAAATTCTGTGTGGTAGGAGTGGTAATGGGGACTGGCTTATGTGGAGCAAGGTATTCATTCAGCAATACTTGAAAATAGGGTATATTTCTTCCTTAAGGATGTTTGACTAATTCTCTTACTAAAGTGTGAATTTGAGGTTAAGATTCTGTTTTTTCGTCTTTAGGACTAAGTAATCTTCATATTTAGAACCTCAGAAGTATTCTCATAAGGCTAATCAGTTTGGGAGAATGGCATAAAAGACATGCATTATTACATTCTTCAAATTTCTTTTATGTTTTCTCTCTTATAAAAACATGAAGTATAGCCCATGCATCAGTGTCTGACCTATTATGCTTCTGGGTTTACCCTTTGTACAAACCATGAAGAAAAAGCTACTATTCTCTTTGTGTATGAGTGTGGATAATGGATTAAAGTTCACCTTTTTGCTAATGGATATTCAACAGTTCCAGCACCATTTGTTAGAAAGAAATGCTTTTTTCATTGCAAAACACTTTCACCTTTGTGAAAAGTCAGTTATCTATATATATGATGACTTAATTCTAGGTTCTCTATTCTGTCCATAGGCCTGTAGTCTCTCATTTTGACAATACCACACTGCCTTGATTACTTGTTTTATAGTAAGTTTGAGATTTGGTTGCCTAAGTCCTCCAACTGTCTTCTTTTACAAAATAAAACATTTTTTGATCAACTGTCTTTACCTCTCCCCTCTGCCTTAGATCACTTTTACTGGTGCTTCTACTTAGTGTAAACTTAAAGCATTTTTCTCAGAGTGTGGTCATTGGAACTTGTTAGAAATGCAAATATTATACCCCACCCCACATGTTTTTGAGTCAAAAATTCCGGTGAACTCAGCAATCTGAGTTTTAACATGACCACCAGGCTGATTCTGATACCTGCTAACATTTGAGAACCACTGATACAGAACATTCTACTTCAGAATTCAGCAGACCTTTTCTCTAAAGAGCCAGATGGTAAATATTTTATACTTTGCAGACAATATTGTCTCTGTTGCAGTGACTCAACTCTGCTGTTGAAGCATGAAAGGAACCATAGATGATATGTAAATAAATGATCATAACTGTGTTCCAATAAAACTTTATTTACAAAAACAGGTGGTGGGCAGATTTAATCTGCAGGCCACAGTTTGCCCACCTCTGCTGAATTCCATTCCTACTTATACCCCGTCTAAAAGCTTAGAGTTTGTCCCATTTCTCTTGCTCATCCATATTCTCTTATCATTTTGGGCTCTCTTTGTTTTAAAGCTCCTCAAGGAAGACTCTCTCAGTGAATCTATAATAAGTAGTTCTTTTTCAGTGCTGAGGTCAGATATTTCATGTATTCCAGTTAACCTTTAAGGCCTGCTACCATATATCTACTTTTTATTGTAAAAGCAGGCAATTTGCAGTTTAGCTTTGCTCTTGAGCATGCTACTTGCACGAGCCCTGCACACTGGCCATATGTTACAGGACCTTCTAATTTTCTTCAGATAAGCAGCCCCAAAGATGGTCCTGGTAATAGTGATTTTACTAGCTTGCCAGGTTGAAGTACCCCAAACTGGATGGCTTTAAATAACAAGAAATTTGTGTCACAGTTCTAACGGCCAGAAATCTGAAATCATGCTGCCTGCAGGGTCATGCTTTCTCTGACAGCTCTAAAGGAGAATCTTGCCTCTTCTAGCTTCTAGTGTTTGTCAGCAATTCTTGGTGGTCCTTGTTTTATAGATGCATCACTTCAGTCACATGGCTCCTTCTTGCCACGTGTCTTTTTGTTTTCTCTGAACATGTCTATCTCTGCGTCCAAACCTCCCCTTTTCCGAAGGACACCAGTAGTGTTGGATTAAGATATACTCTCATGACCTCATCTTAAGCTTTTGATCATCTGCAGATTTTTTCCAAATAAAGTCCATTTCATAAGTACTGGGCTTAGGACTTCAATATCTTTTGTGGAGTTAATAAAATTCAACCCCTAACGGTGATAAAGATGAGACCTAAGGTTTAATAGTAACTGTTCTAGATAGAATGTTTGCTCATGAATTTGCAAGCTATATCTGTTTAAACCTCTACAACATAATATTTACCTCTGGGAAAGGTACAGATAAATCTCTTTGCTTTCTGTCAGTGAAAGAGAAAATAGTCACAATTTGCTAATTGAATTTTTGCTTGAAAGAGAGAGATCATTATTACCTGTATAGCAAATGTTAGGGGCGCATCAAATTATGAAGAGGAATTTAATCAACAAGTTCTTTAAGCAGTGTCTAATATGGTTGCCGGCATACAGTATGTTCTCAGTAAGTGGAGAAATGTGTGGAGTTGAGACGGAGATTAACATTCATTCATCTATATTAACTGCAGCCACCATTTGTTAATCTCTTCCTGTGTGTTCGGCACCATGCTAGGTGCTTCACATGTACCTCACTGAACCTTTACCACGACACTTTACCATGACATCTCCTTCTAACAGATAAAACTTAGAGAGATGAAGTATGAAGTGACATGTTCAATGTCATGACCAGAAGATGGCAAGGCACAGATTTTAATCCAGTCAAAATAACTTGACAGTTCACTAAAAAATCTTTTTTATTTTTTTTGAAGTGCAATATGTGCACATAGCCAACTCATTGGAAAAGACCCTGATAGTAGGAAAGATTGAGGGCTGGAGAAGCGGGCAACAGAGGATGAGATGGTTGGATGGTATCACCAACTCAGTAGACATGAGTCTGAGCAAACCACAGGAGATAGTAAAAGACAGGGAAGCCTGGCATGCTGTAGTCCTGAAAAGTGTACATGTTTTAAGTGGAAATAAAGCCCATGATTTTAACCACTGAGCTACTTTTATCTTTCTGTAATTCTTTTGCCTAAAACTTTTATTGACTACCTACTGCAAAATAGTTTAATGATTATTACTTTGGAGACCATGCTGCTGAAGAGAGCTGGGATTTAGAAGGGCAGATAGCCTCATCTGTCTTCAGATCACAAAAAACTCTGAACTCCAGACTAAAGAGTTCATACTCATCCTTAAGCAAATCTGGGTCATTATTGATTTTTAGGTAGGATAGAGACCTGATTAAACTGAAATTTGGTGTATGTGCTTTGGGCGGGGTTGGGACATCATGAGAAATGCTGGGCTGGAAGAAGCACAAGCTAGCTGGAATCAAGATTTCCGGGAGAAATATCAGTAACCTCAGATGTGCAGATGACACCACTCTTATGGCAAAAAGCGAAGGAGAACTAAAGAACCTCTTGATGAAAGTTAAAGAGGAGAGTGAAAAAGTTGGCTTAAAGCTCAACATTCAGAAAACTAAGATCATGGCATCTGGTTCCATCACTTCGTGGCAAATAGATGGGGAAACAGTGGTAGACTTTACTTTTTGGGGCTCCAAAATCACTGCAGATGGTGACTGCAGCCATGAAATTAAAAGAGACTTACTCCTTGGAAGGAAACTTATGACCAACCTGGACAGGATATTAAAAAGCAGAGACATTACTTTGCCAACATAGATCCATCTAGTCAAGGCTATGGTTTTTCCAGTAGTCATGTATGGATGTGAGAGTTGGACTATAAAGAAAGCTGAGCACCGAAGAATTGATGCTTTTGTACTGTGGTGTTGGCGAAGACTCTTGAGAGTCCCTTGGAACTGCAAGGAGATCCAACCAGTCCATCCTGAAGGAAATCAATCCTGAATATTCATTGGAAGGACTGATGTTGAAGTTGAAACTCCAATACTTTGGCCACCTGATGCCAATAACTGACTCATTGGAAAAGACCCTGATCCTGGGAAAGATTGAGGGCAGGAGGAGAAGGGGACAACAGAGGATGAGATGTTTGGATGGTATCACCGACTCAATGGACGTGAGTAAACTTCAGGAGTTGGTAATGGACAGGGAGGCCTGGTGTGCTGCAGTCCATGGGGTCGCAAAGAGTTGGACACGACTGAGCGAATGAACTGAACTGGGACAGTAATGCTGCTGCTGCTGCTAAATCGCTTCAGTCGTGTCCGACTCTGTGTGACCCCATAGCCGGCAGCCCACCAGGCTCCCCCATCCCTGGGATTCTCCAGGCAATGGAATGGGGTTGCCATTTCCTTCTCCAATGCATGAAAGTGAAAAGTGAAAGTGAAGTCGCTCAGTCGTGTCCGACTCTTAGCAACCCTGTGGACTGTAGCACACCAGGCTCCTCCGTCCATGGGAGTTTCCAGGCAAGAGTACTGGAGTGGGGTGCCATTACCTTCTCTGGGGACAGTAATAATAGAGATTTTGTCCAAAATCTGTCATATGGTGGTTGTGATCATATTTGGAAATGGAAATTTTTAAAGAAAAACAAAATTAATTCAGCTTCTTAGTTCTTGTCTTATTGAAGGCATATAGTCTGCTACATGGTAAACTCCTTAAAGTAGAGGCTCTGTGTATTAGATAGTAGTCACTGCTAAGTGTCCGAGGTAGTACTAAACCTTTGTGAGCATATTAAATTCTCCTGTGAAAGATTGTGGTCCTCCATAGTTGGAATACTGTACTTCATGCTGGGATTTCAGAGAAGCAAGTGATGATCAGATGCCCACATAACCTTTTCCCTAAACCTAAAAAATATGTAACAAGAGACTGTCTCGTCATTCTCAGAAAAATGTAAGCCAAATCCCATAACTTGCTTCTTTGACCGTTTTGCTGTGGTTCCCGCATGAAGAAATGAGCAGAGTTGTTTTGTTTGACTTGCCACTGCTACCATCAAGCTCTATCTGCCACACAAGTAGTGGTTCTGACAGTTTTCTGACTTTTTATTTGGCTTCCCACAAGTGATTCTCAGTACTGGCTTCTGTGTGTTCCATGGCAGAATTGTCTCGGAAATGGATAAAACATGCCATTCACCTCTTTAGAAGGCAATTCTTAGAAGAATATATAATGATGGCTATCTATTAAAAGACTGATATTAGAAATTAAGAAAAAATATTAAACCCAAACATGCATATTGATTTCCATTCATGATGTGGTGTGGAAGAGTTGAAAGTATGGATTGGGAGTCAGGAAACCAAGGCTCTTGTTTCAACTTTGCTTCAGTTTAGACCTCAAGCAGGGCACATATCTTCCTTAGGCCTCAATTTCCTTCCATACAAAGGAACTGAAAGATGTGTCTGAGAAAGTGGTTCCAGGAAAAGTATCCCAGGATGCTGATGCAGGAAAACCAATATGTCACCAGACAAATTGAAGGATGATCCTGGAATAGGTCTTCAAGAGGTTCATAGGTCGCAAGATAGATTTTTTAAAAGTCTTTATAAACTCCTGTCTTTTCTTTCCCTTCCCTCCCTGCCCACCCTGTCTCTCTCTCTCTCTCTCCTTCCTCCCTCTCTCCATCCCTCCCTTCTTTCTTCCTTTTGTTCCTTCCTTTCTTCAATGAGAATCCACATGAAAAAGAATACTAAAAAAGACAGAAAGAAGACTGACATTGCTTTTGGTATGGTGAAAACAAGGAGGGAGAATTGATTATTTGAGTGTTTTTGTTCCTTTTCTGTTCAGTGTGCTCATGTGCAGTGACCTGGAAATCCTGGCAATCTACTGGAAGGAAAGTGGCATGCATGTCCTTGGTGTAGAGGTACACAGAGAATTTTACAGACTGCTGCATAGTTCAATACCCAGTGACTTTGCATCAGGCTTTTATAAGTTTTTGATCCATCCTGGGTATTCTTTCCCCTTCAACTTTCCCACTTGGGCTAAATAATAACTTTACTCATTTAGAGTGACAGCAAAGGGTCCTAAGGTGATGAGTTTGCAGTTTTGTAAAGCATTCCACATTTTTCAGTTTTTCTCCACTACTATTCAAAAGCTTTATTTATATATTGTAACTTACCACATTCTTCCTTGGATGTATGTGATTATTCATGTCACCATCTAAGACCATAACAAGATCCTTGAAGGGAGAGACTGTGTTTTTTGGCTTCTTAGTAATTGCGAAGGATACCTGGTGCAATGCCCGGCACAGAGCAGGTGCTGTCTGAATTGAACTTAATTGGATTGGATTCTCCTGGGTTGTCTAGCAATTAGGGTACTAGCTTAAATAAAAATCAATGCTTTCCTGTAATATGTTCAACTTCTCTGCTCCAGGTATTGAGCAGGGCTATCAGACCCAGAAGGTGTAAATGCAGAATACAGTATTAGATGCATGACCTAAGTATAGAAATATCATTCAAATGGGCTTGGCGCCCAGAAGTTGAATAGCTTTTGGCTTGATGACAGGGTGCAGAGCCTCAGTGTGTTGTGATGGAAGTAATTGCTGATAGATGCCTTTCTGTCTCACTTTTGTAGCAAGAACTTAAAATCTGGATTGCCTCATGTTGCAAAAGGGAATATAGATAGAAGTATATAGAGATAAGCAGAACAATAATGGAAACAGAATATAAATTTTCTTGATGATTAGAGGGTAGAGCTCTGGGACGAGAAGGTACATAGGCCAATTAGAGCAGGACATTCACCAGTCAATGCTTGCTCTCCAATTCATATAGTGATGCAAATGATTCTGAGAAAGTGACCCTGAGGTTAAATATTATAAGACTATGAAGAGAATCTATTGATTAAAAAATATTTTGTATAAAGAAAATCACTTCTTCCTGAGTGAAATGAAAGTTGACAAGGTGGAGAAATGAATGGGTGGATTATTGGCTAGATTGTCAAGTCAGATCTGATTCCTTGGGTGTGTCTTAACCTAAGCTCCAATTTCCTTGGTAGTGAGATGAGAATGGAACTTGACCTCTCTGTCTCCCACCATAGTTGTGAGGATCAACTGTGATTGTGGAAGTAACCTAACAGAGCTCTGAAAGCTTGTTTGGTGTATTCAGAAGACCAGAGTTTGGTGAAGGACTAGGTTTTTGCTTAGTTTATGCCATACAACTAGCTTTCATTGTGTTGGTGGGGATTATAAACTGACAGTGTTTTATGTATATCTAAGGAAAAGGTAAGCTGCAGAAACTAGAGCAGTTGTCAGGGAGAGATAATTCTGGAAATATTTCTTCTGTATACTCATGAATCCATGAGCAGCAGTGACATTACTCAACAGTGCTTCTGAAGCTGAATTTCTGAGATTTTGAGTGAGGGAATGGGGATCAGCAGAATCACCACTGATACTGAATTTAGGATGACTATGGGCCACATGAACCACTGGCCCAGTGAGGTGTAGGCAGTTTGGATTACAGATGTAAAAGTGGTCTGTGTTGAAACCCATCTCTGCAGTGGGTTATGAAGTGGATCCATATACTGTCCCTTCTGGTTTAGAAACTGGACTACCTTTCCAGAACATCCGACAAATGACCAAATGCCTTCTGGGATCAAGCCCTTTCTTCCTTTTCCATCTCCCACTGATTTGTCCCAGGCAAGTTTGTAAATAAGTTTAAGTTTATTTTAAATATCCAGATTCTTCTAGTCTTTGTTCCTTGCAGTGCCTAATTTAGTGCTTCTGTGTGATCCTAATCTTTATTCACTTTTATGGCCCATAGCCTGGTATCAGGAATCATATGAGCTATTTATATATCTATGTGACATTTATATCATAAATGATTCCTTTTTAATCATGCTAATTCTTGAACTAGGGAACAAAAGGCATTGTTTCCCATGAGCAGGGCTTTGGAAACTACCTAGCAAGTAGAGGAGAATTTTGAGGGTGACATGATAGAACCTAGCATGCTTATACGAGAAGGTAAATTATGCCTAGAGTTGTACTATTCTAGTCCAAGTGCATCTTTTCACTGGGCATAGAGGACTGGTATCACCATTGCTTCCTTTTCTTATTGAAAATAAAGTTTAGATAATTATGAGTAATTCCTAATCTACGTAATTTTGTTCAGCAGTGAAATGCACAGAAGTGGTTTTTTTAAAGTACAAATCAGTATACCAAATCTCTAGAGGCTAAATTTTAATGTCTAAGATATCCAGTTGAAATCTACTGTTATAAATATGAGCCTACTGAAGTGATGTTTCTCATAGGCAGAGCAAATAGACAAATGGTTCAGATGGATCATCAGCTGAAGCAAGCAAAACTCTATTGGACTCTATCCATCACTACTTTGCTTTGCCTCTTGGCACCAAGGAGGACAGCAAACCTACAGGCAAGGAAGTGACCCCGTATGTGAGAAGCACCCAGTCTTCCTCACCCAAAACTGCAAAGTTAATAAAATTTCAAAATGGTTGTATATGACCATAGATTTCAATGGTGTGAAGTGGGGACAGTTGCTTCCTGTTTGGCGATTATCCATAGTAACTACAAAGCTTATGGGAGATAGATAGTTTAACTCAATCTGAGGAAGAAATTCCTAATGGAGTGGTTCAGGAAGGAATGTGTCACCTCCAGAAATCATTAGTTTCCTATTGTGGTAGATATTTCATCATATCTACCAGGCTCATCTTATCTAACAGGCTCAGTGAGCTGTGTGGGGATGGGGTCAAGGGGTTACAAGAATTGAATAGGGCTGGGGTAGATATACTGCCATTTTATTTTATGCTGAGGTGGATTTTCTGAGGGCTTCCCAGATGTCTCAGTGGTAAATAATCCGCCTGCCAATGCAGGAGACGTAGGAGACATGGATTTTATCCCTGGGTCAGAATGATCCCCTAGAGGAGGAAATGGCAACCTATGCCAGTATTCTTGCCTGGGCAATCCCGGGAACAGAGGAGCCTGGTGGGTTACAGTCTACTGGGTTGCAGAGTCAGACATGACTTGGCGACTGAGCATAGCACAGCAGCAGAGGTAGATTCTAAGATTGTTCATTATAGTAACCCTTGGAGGTCCATTATGGAGACACCGTTATCGAGAGCCTCAAACTCAGCAGATTCATTGCTTCTCTTTCCCCTCCATCCTTGGAGATGACTGCTGGTTTTTTTTTTTTTTTTTTTTTTTAGTTGAGCTCCAGACTAGGTAATTTGTGAGTGGCATAGTAAGAAAGTAGAAAAGTATCTTGAAATGATATAGCTAAGACATTGCTCTGTAGGACAATGTGCTCATGTGATGAAAGCTCTGGAGAGTTTCAGAATTCCTCAGGAACTTCAGAGGGGTCAGAATCAGGAAAGGTGAGAGATTAAGGAAGCATGACATTTCTCTCCTCTTCCCTTAGATCTTTCTTCCTTACCAGTCATAGGTTAAACTAAATGCAATGATAGGTTAATTGTCTACAGTGTTTAAATTGTTCATTGTTTTTCTCTTTCTATCTCTTTTTTTGAACTTAGAACATATGAAGTTGAATTTGAGTAAGTAAATGCACAGTTGATATGATACCTGTGTGAAAGTCCTTCCAAACATGAGATTTTGCAATTTCTACTCAGTAGGTCTCTAGAGATCTGGTTGGGGAAGTTGCTAACCTTTCAGCCCAAGATTGATGACCCAGTCTGCAGACCAAATTTGGCCCATTGCCTGTGTTTATAAATAAAGATTTATTAGAACACAGGCATGTGCATTTTTTTATAACTTGTGGCTGCTTTCAAGTTACAGTGACAGAGTTAAGAAGTTGCAGTGACAAGTGTATGAGCCTCACAAGCTAAACTATTTACTGTTTGTTCCTTTACAGGAAATAATTGACTAACCTCTGCTCTAGTTTTTTTTTTTTTTTTAATTTTTTATAAGAAAGCATGCATGTACTTATCCCTTGCACATAAGATGGCTTCCTGTAAGGTAGAGTTTTCTAATGATTCTGGGAAATAGTTCACCTGCCTAAGCACTCTGACCCAGAAAACTATTAGTACTTGCATTTCCAGTAACTAAATTGAAGCAGAGAACTTATGTAACAACAGTCTGTGAAACACTGCTTATCACTACATCAGAACTGTCAATAGAAATCAACCCCCATCATTTGGGTGAGAAATTCCGCAAATGATTATAACTTTAGAAAAAGATATTTATTTCATCCCTTGTCTCAACAGCCAGCTTTCTCTGCCTGATTAGCTAGGGTGGAATTTAATTTGGCATTTGGAGATTTCAGATTAGATTAAAAGAAATGTTTGTTCAGAGGTGTGGGTAGGAGCTATACCTGCATGTGGAAATGCTGGTATTAAACCTTGTGATTAAAGTTAGTTAGAAAAATTTTTTTTAATGTGCCAAAGGAGGTTTATATTTCATCTGACCTCAATTTCCCTGAATAGAGCTGAGTGAGATTTCCTAGCATAGTGCAGAGCTGCTTATCTTGAGGTGGAAAAAAAAAGTATGATTAGCTGATTCCTGCTGAGGCATCATATTTAGAAGGCCTAACAGTTAGCTGGCTAACTTAAGATCAGGGAAGGGGAAATTATTGCTTTTTATAGGACTATTTCCACCTCTGATTTGGGTCCTCATTTGATGTGATAATTCTGCAGACTTAGGAATACAGGAAAAAGGGATGGTGGTGCTGGTTCTTTTTATCTATGTGCTCTATCACAACCGTTAGAGGGGATCATCTAGTCCCACAGATCAATAAGTTAGTCACAATATATGGCCATAGTTTATTTTCTAAAGGAATTTTTATGTAGGTTTGGCCTATAGCTTTTGTCATTTTCAAATCAGCTAGGAAAAGACTGTAAATTCTGACAACAAATAGTGTTTCTGCTGAGGCATTTATTATCTCAACTCTGGTACCAATCAGGGGCCAGCTGAATAGAGAAACTTCCATTCTCTAAGTCCTTACCTATAAAATGAAAGGTTAGATAGATGATTTATGTGGATCTTGATTTCTGATCTTCCAATAGTCAGTGCTGTTTAGGACTATGAATTTTCCTAATCCATTTATTCATTCTCTGACAGTGTTGATTACATGCAGAAGGTTGGAAAATGGTACAGATTTCTCCATTCACCATCCCCTCCATCCTTGGAGATGACTGTTTTTGTTTTTTTTTAAGTTGGGCTCCAGATTAGGTAATTTGTGAGTGCCACAGTAAGAAAGTAAAATAGCCATAAGCTATATGCCTCGCCTGTCTCTACAGGAGGTGTCATCACTCTCCATCCTTTCCTCAGACTTACCTCCTTTCCCTTCACCTCTTCATTACTCTCTTAAACCTCCCCACTTTCACTCCCCCCTCCATTCCCATCGTATCTATTTCTGCTCTTTTCACCATTTCCCTCCCTCCCCTGCCTTTTTTCTTTCCCCTTTTCATCCTCTTTCACTTTTTCACAGATCTGTTTTGAAATACCCCAGAGCACACTTGTGATTCTCTTTTCTCTCACAGTGCTCAGGTCCTTAAGTGAAATGCCTTTGCTGGAGTTGTTAGGCAAATGCTAAGTGTTTTATGGACCTACAAAGGCCAAGTACCTGTCTACTGGAATAATTGAAGACTCAGAAAACTAAGATCATGGCATCTGGTCCCATCACTTCATGGCAAATAGATGGGGAGACAGTGGAAACAGTGGCTAACTTTATTTTTGGGGGCTCCAAAATCACTGCAGATGGTGACTGCAGCCATGAAATGAAAAGATGCTTACTCCTTGGAAGAAAAGTTTTGACCAACCCTCTGCATGTTAAAAAGCAGAGACATTACTTTGTTAACAAATGTCTGTCTAGTCAAGGCTATGGTTTTTCCAGTAGCCATGTATGGATGTGAGAGTTGGACTATAAAGAAAGCTGAGTGCTGAAGAATTGATGCTTTTGAACTGTGGTGTTGGAGAAGACTCTTGAGAGTCCCTTGGACTGCAAGGAGATCTGACCAGTCCATTCTAAAGGAAATCAGTCCTGAATATTCATTGGAAAGACTGATGCTGAAGCTGAAACTCCATTACTTTGGCCACCTGATTCGAAGAACTGACTCATTGGAAAAGACCCTGATGCTGGGAAAGATTGAAAGCAGGAGGAGAAGGGGATGACAAAGGATGAGATGGTTGGATGACATCACCAATGGGATGGACATGAGTTTGACTTGGCTCTGGGAGTTGGTGATGGACAGGGAAGCCTGGTGTGCTGCAGTCCATGGGTTCGCAGAGTCAGAGACAACTGAGTGACTGAACAGAACTGAACTGAACTAGGGTGAGACCAAGTTGACACCATGCGGAGAGGCAGTGGATTTTTCTTTTTTGTTAGTCCATGATGAAATCAATCATAATATGCCTCCCTGAAAACTGAACTCAGAGAACTGGAATCAGTGAGGTTCTTTGTAATTGTACCTGAAGGAGTAGGAGGAGAAAGGAGAGGTGAATGGGCTAGGCAGCATCTTATGATAAAAATCTTAAAATATTTTTCCGTTGATGATTCATCCTTGTCCTCTACCCCCATTGTCTTATATACAGAACAAATAGAATCTATTCCTCACGAAACCCAACCTCCCCCAAACTCCTTGATTGTGATTTGAATATGAATTCTATCAATTTGTTGATGCAGTTATAAAGGTGGCATAGAGGTCTTGTGGCTAAAGTTGATTGTGACCTTCATATATATCATGAGTCAGATGCATTATGTACAGAAATGAAAATAATCCCAAAGTAATATATGTGTAGATTGGAAGAGCACTGTACTTACTTATAACTGAGGGATAGTCATGTAGAAGAAGATACAGATTTGCTCTTTTCGGAATCAAAGTGATTGGATGTGAATTGCAGGAAAGTAGAATTTGGTGGAGTGTCAGGAAAGACTCGGAGAAGGCAATGGCATCCCACTCCAGTACTCTTGCCTGGAAAATCCCATGGACGGAGGAGCCTGGTGGGCTGCAGTCCATGGGGTCGCACAGAGACGGACACGACTGAAGTGACTTAGCAGCAGCAGCACCAGGAAAGAGTATCTAATAAACATACCTTCCTACTAAGTAACTTATCTCTGAGTTTCCAGTTCAGGAGAAGTTGGAAGGAAGACAACTCACCAGGAATTTACTCATTCATTCTGCAATTGTTTACTGAATACTTATTCGATGCCAAGCATTCTTCTCAGTTCTGGGACTCAGGAATGAGCAGAGAGATATCTGGAGCTTTCAGACATTACTTACTCATGTGACTTTAAGATCCCTCATACGTTGAGGATAGGTATGGGAGTAATTCAGCTTTTAGGATTTTAACAAGCTAAAAATAAATGAAGCCATCACATATTAACTATCTGTTTTTCAAGAATAGAATGAAGTAAAACTTGCTCAGAACTGAAATTATACTGAACACAAAAGTCAGATAAATTCCTCTCTGGATTTTAGGTGCTATAGGGTCATCATTACAAATATCAGTTATAAGTACCAGAAAAAAGCTGATTGATTGTGTTTTGGAGTGACTTGGATTATAAATAAGTAGGCATAGGTATTCACCTCTCTTATTAGTTTTTTCTTAAAGGCTAGTATTGAAATGCATTTATATTCTATACAGACCTATTGTTAGAGGAAACTGAAAAGAAAAGGACATTTACTTTTAGTCCCGTCCTTCAATTTTTCTTTCCTCTTCCAGCTCCAGAATTTTCTTCTTATTTGCTTCAGAGATAGTGGTACTCTTAGGGTCCAAGTCTCCCATAATTCACTTTGTCTCCTATCTTTCAGCATCCTTCTGAAAGCATCTAGAGCTTTCCAAATGATACATTTCTACCACTTCTCCTCTCGTCTCTCAAATGAATATTCTTTTCCTCAGTCCTCCTTCTCAAACTGTCTTCAGAACAATAAGAACTTGACTGCATTAGGGAGACGACATTGTTTGGTACAGCGCTTCTCAAACATACACATCATTTAATGTATACACATCACCCTGGCTCTGTTTAGGATGTGGAGTAAATTTCAAGAGATCTGGCTTGGAGCCTGAAATTATGCATTTCTAACAAGCAAGCAGATGCTACTGCTGCAACTGCACTGCAAATCACAATGTGAGTAACAAGAGTTTGATGAATTAGGCTTTGAAACTTTCTCACTTAATTTTATAACCTTGAAAAAGTTACCTACCTCCTTGGGCCTAACTTATCTTATATAAGAATGGAGATACACCAGTCCTGCCATATCTCTCCATGTTCTCAAATCTAGGTTCAACTAGTTTTTATACAAAGAAAACTACCTCCTTTCATAAAGTGGGGTTGTGTATGCCATTAGGTCACATTTTATGTCAAAATAATACAGACTGTAAGCTACTAAATGATTATTCTCATTGGGATGCATTGGAATGTCAAAAGTGAACTCACTGTTCAGACATAATGGCTATTGTTGTTGATCAGATTCCTACCATCTGACCTTCTCATTATGTTGCCTAGGAAAAAACAAAACTTTCTTCATGTGAGATATACTTGACCTTGCTATAGTCAGGATCACCTTGGAAAAACTATTGCCATGGAACCCAACTTATCCCTGAATTTGAACCAACTTTTCTGCATTGGTCTGTTCCTGAATCTGGCACTTAGCAGCTGTCTAAATTTAGTGGGCATTTTCTGCTTTAATGAATATCTAACTGTGTAAATATAGATGCTGTTTGGTCAGCACTTTCCCCAGCAGTATTTTCCAGTGGTAATTTGCCTGCAATAAACTCCTGAGGCAAACATGCTTTTCCTCTACCAGCCATGTACCAACAGCTGATCTAGGCCTGGGGACATAAATAACCTTTATTTGCAGAATGACACTTACCTCCAGAGAGTCCCAAACTTTGCCAGAGAAGGTTTCGTCTTTTCACATTTCTATGGTTGATCTTTGAGTTCCTGTTGGGACTTGATATTGGCAAGAGTGGCCATCCTCTGTTTGGGATTGTGGGTCTTCTTAGAGCTAGAAATTCTTTGAGATGACCTAACTTAGTCATTCTTTTTCTTTAGTTCAAGGATACTTGATTTACACTGTTATATTAATTTCAGGCATATAACATAGTGATTCTTTTTTTTCAGATTATATTTCACTGTAGGTTATTACAGGTTATTGAATATAATTCCCTGTGCCACATAGCAAATTCTTGTTGCTTATCTGTTTTATGTATAGTAGTTTTATCTGTTAATCCTGTGCACCTAATTTGTCGCTCCCTTCCTCCCTCTAACCTTTGGTAATTATAAATTTGTCTTCTGTGTCTGTGAGTCTCCTTCTATTTTGTATATGAGATTTCATATATAAGTGATATTATATAGAATTTGTTCTTCTCTTTCTGATTTACTTCACTAATATAATATTTTCTAGGTCCATCCATGTTGCTGGAAATGGCAAAATTTTGTTCTTCTTTTTATGGCATATGTATTTATACATGTCACACCTTCTTAAGCCAATCATCCATTGATGGACATTTTGTTTTTGTTTTTTTCATTTATTTTCATTAGTTGGAGGCTAATTACTTTACAATATTGTAGTGGTTTTTGCCATACATTGACATGAATCAGCCATGGATTTACATGTGTTCCCCATCCTGAACCCCCCTCCCACCTCCCTCCCCATTCCATCCCTCTGGGTCATCCCAGCGCACCAGCCCCGAGCACTTGTCTCATGCATCCAACCTGGACTGACAATCTGTTTCACACTTGATAATATGCATGTTTTGATGCTGTTCTCTCAGATCTTCCCACCCTCGCCTTCCCACATAGAGTCCAAAAGTTTGTTCTATACATCTGTGTCTCTTTTTCTGTCTTGCATATAGGGTTATCGTTACCATTTTTCTAAATTCCATATATATGTGTTAGTATACTGTATTGGTCTGTATCTTTCTGGCTTACTTCACTCTGTATAATGGGCTCCAGTTTCATCTATCCTTTAGAACTGATTCAGATGTATTCTTTTTAATGGCTGAGTAATATTGCATGGTGTATATGTACCACAGCTTCCTTATCCATTTGTCTGAGGATGGGCATCTAGATTGCTTCCATGTCCTGGCTATTATAAACAGTGCTACGATGAACACTGGGGTGCATGTGTCTCGTTCAGGTCTGGTTTCCTCGGTGTGATGGGCACTTTGGCACCTGGGCTGTTCCCACTTCTTGGCTGTTGTAATAGTGGTGCTGCTATAAACACTAAGGCGGATGTGTCATTTCAACTTACAGTTTTTGTTTTTCCTGGATATATTCCCAGGATTGGAACTGCTAGATCATCTGGTAGCTCTATTTTTATTTTTTTAGGGAATCTCTGTGCTGTTTTCCATGGTGGCTGTACCAATTTACATTCCCACCAACAGTATAGGAAGATTCCCCTTTCTCCATTCCCTCTCCAGCATATATTTTTTGTAGACTTTTTGATGATAGCCATTCTGATTAGTGTGAGGTAATGCGTCATTGTTTTTCTGATTTGCATTTCTCTAATAATTTGTGATGTTGAGCATCTTTTCAAGTGCCTGTTGTTCATCTGTATGTCTTTGGAGAAATGTCTATTTAGATCCTCTGACCATTTTTGATTGGGTTGCCTATTTCCTTGTTATTGAGTTGTATGAGTTGCTTTATTTTTTGAAATTTAACCCCTTATTGGTCTCATCATTTGCAAATATTTCTTCCCATTTTGTAGGCTGTCTTTACGTTTTATTAATGATTTCCTTTGCTGCCTAAAAGCTTTTAATTAGGTCCCGTTTGTTTATTTTCACTTTTATTTATTTTGCCTTGGGAAATGGACTTAAGAAAATGTTGCCATGTTTTGTGTTTAAGAGTGTTTTGCATACATTCTCTTTTAAGAGTCTTATGGTGTCATGTCTTATACTTTGGTCTTTAAATTGTTTTGAGTTTATTTTTGTATTTTTGTTGTAGATTACTTGACCATAGGTGTGTGGGTGTATTTCTGGGCTCTCGATTCTGTTCCATTGATCTATATGCCTGTTTTTGTGCTAGTATCATACTGTTTTGATTACTGTAGCTTTGTAGTATAGTGTAAAGCCTGGAGGAATTATGCCTCCAGCTTTGTTCTTTCTCCTCAGGATTGCTTTGGCAATTCTGTGTCTTTTCTGGTTTCATATAAATTGTAGGTTTATTCTTTCTAGTTCTATGAAAGATATCATGAGTATTTTGATAGAGATTGCATGAAATCTATAGATTACTTTGGGTTCTATGGCCATTTTAACAATATTAACTCTTCTAAACCAAGAGCATGGCTATCTTTCCATTTCTTTGAATCATCCTCAACTTTCTTTGTCAATATTTTATAGTCTTAGTATATAGGTATTTTGCCTCCTTGGTGAAGTTTATTCCTATGTATTTTGTTTTTTTTTTTTGCATACAGTTTTGAATGGAATCGTTTTTTAAGTTTCTCTTTCTGATAGTTCATTGTTAGTGTAAAGAAATGCATCAGATTTTTGTGTATTGTTTCCTGTGCTGAAGTCATTTGTTAGTTGCAATAGTTTTTGTGTGGATACTTTAGGGTTCTCTGCATAGTGTACCATGTCATCTGCAAAGGGTGACAGTTTTGCCTTTTTCCTTCCAATTTGAATACTTTTCATTTCTTTGTCTTATCTTATTGCTATACTATGTTGAATAGAAATGGTGAGACTGGCCATTCTTATCTTATTCTTGAATTTAGTGGGTAAGCTCTCAGCTTTTCACTGTTGAGTATTATGTGGGTTTGTCATAAATGGCTTTTATTATCTTGAAATATGTCCCCCTATACCCATTTTGGTGAGATTTTTTTTTTTATTCATGTTGAATTTTGTCAAATGTTTTTCTTCACCTGTTGAAATGACCATGTATTTTTTGTCTTTCCTTTTGTTACTGTGATGTATCAAATTGGCTGATTTGCATATGTTGAACCATGTTTGTGGTCCTGGAATGAATCCAATTTGCTTGGGGGCGTATGAGCCTTATTATGTATTGTTGAATTTGGTTTGTTAATTTTTTTTTGAGGATTTTTACATCTATGTTCATCAAAGATATTGGCCTGTAATTTTATTTTCTGGTAGCATCTTTGTCTATTTTTTGTGTCAGGGTGACAGTGACCTCATAGAATGAATTTGGGAGTGTTTCCTCCTCTTCAGTCTTTTAGAATATCTGGAGAAGGATAGGTATAAGTTCTTCTTTTTATGTTTGGTAGAATCTCTTAGTGAAGCTGAGAAGTCTGGTCTGGCACTTTTGTTGCAGGGAGGACCCAGAGGAGTCGGGTGGAGAGGGACGTGGGAGGGGGGATCGGGATGGGGAATATGTGTAACTCTATGGCTGATTCATGTCAATGTATGACAAAACCCACTGAAATGTTGTGAAGAAATTAGCCTCCAACTAATTAAAAAAATTAAAAAAAAAATTGTAGATTCTATTTCACTTCTCTGTCTAGTAACCCATAAGCTCATGATGGCTTATGAGGGGCTTAAACTGAAGATCCTTTTAAAATGTTTGTACACTTCGGAGAATATGGGGACTGTGAGAAAGGTGCAAAGCAGTTTATTAGATTCTTAGAGAGTCTATAATTAAAAAATTTTGAGGACTTCTGATCTGATCAAGGGTATCTCTTTCTCAGAAGCATTTCAAATACATAAAATAATAATTAGCCTTTATCTATGTCTTATAGTTCTTAAAGCAACAAATTGGTTATATTAGGTACTCTGGAGTGTGCACGGAAGTGCAATGGATAATCACTAATTTACTATGTCTTAAAATATATTATTCGTTTACTTATCAAACAGTTAAGGGCTGAAAATCACATGGCATGTCCTATTTGGTCTGGGGATACAGAGACAAAAGACACGCCCCCTGATCTTAGTAAAACAGAGATGAAGACCTCCGACCACACAGCCATATGTGCTAAACATCAGCGTATCGTATGTCCCCAAGTTTCCCAGAGGAACTGTTGCACATATGCTAGAACTGCCGAGAGGACTGATTCCATAATCAGCTCTGTGAATTGGGAAACCTAAGTGACGATTCTGTGTACTCTGCAGCAGTACAAAAAACAAACAAACAAGCCAACCACTTGTTTCTCGTTACAAGAGAAAATAAAAATAAACCAACTATTCCCTGTGAAAGTTCGGGGAGAAATTAACAGGTATCCCATGTTTAGGGGATACCTAATACCCTAAGCAACCACATTCATTGAGTAGTTTTCAAGATTGGCTGTACATTAGAAAAACTTGGAGGGATTTTTGTTCGTTAATACATATTATAGCCACATGTTCTGGAAAACAAACTCACTCAGAAGGATGATGCAGATAGTGGAGTGCAGTTTATTACACCAGCGGGCCCAAGGCAAAGTCTCCTCTTAGCCAAGGACCCTGACCCGTTTTTGTGAAAACCTTATATACCCTAAGTGTTTGTCCCCAAACCTACGTCCCCAAACCCACCTCCCCAAATTTCCTGAAATTAGTCTGAACAAAGGAAAACAAAGATACATCAAAGTTAACCTGTGAATCATATGCCTTAAGCCTAGGTAGTTAACAGTGGATAATTATTAATAGGCCTGTGGTCATACCCCAATAAGCATAATAGAATTTATGATTCTATTTGGTTACACCAATAATTAGGGTATTCTTTTAGGCAAGGAAGAGTCTAGGTACAAGCCCTGGGGCTCTTCCATCTGGGGGGTCTGGTTTTCCATTGGTATGTCGTTTCCATAGATACTGGGCATATAGCTCAAAGTCCACAGTCCAGCCCAAGATGGAGTCCTGCTTTCAAGATAGAGCCTCTTCTGTCTGTTTCCTCCTTCAATATTAAAGTAATTAATGCATACAGTTATAAATATCAAATAATATTGATATTTGAGGTTTGAGGATTGATTGTGAAGAAAAGTGGTAGCCCCTGCTTCAACAATTTTTGCTCCCTGGTCTTGCTTGAGCCGCTCTTAAAAACATATAGGCTACCCAGATCTAAAGATCTCCTAATCATTTGGATGAGTGGTAAAGGTCCAAACTTTTATGTTGTACTCAGCAGCAGTTTCTAAAGTTCCCTACAGACTTGTCCAGGTTGACTGATTAGAATCACTTGACTTGGGACCTTTCTCCCCACCCAAACATTTTAGGCCTTTGATGCCTGTGGTTAAAGTGCCATAAAAGTGCTATAGATGAGTTCTTAAGGAAAGACCATATCTACAGTTACAGTCATTGTCAGCTTACTGAATGACACGGCATTGAAATGACTCTTGATGAACAGGCCAGATTTTGAGGCATACCATGCTCTTTGTTCTTGTCCTGGGAAGCTAGTTTTCATTGCTGATCAAGTTATCTTATGAGTGGTGGCATGAATATAGTGTAGCATTTCTAGCAAGGTCTTTTTAAAGACTCTTTGAAAGAGCTTCTGAAAATTCTATAAATTGAGGTGAATTTCAATTTCTCCTCTTTCTTGACTATCCCAACAGAACTTTTGCTTTCCTATAATGTCTAATTGCAATATGCTCCCTGTTTATTGATGATTACCTCCAGATGAGGGAGAAAATGAGATAAAAGATCAAGGCAGTACCCTCACTGTTACATTTTCTTAAAGCCAGTACACATTGCCTTGTAAAATGCTGTGGCAGAAAATACAGTGAACCAGAATGAAAATATGCTTATGACTAACTTGACCTATTCTCATAACAACCTCTAAATACTTATCTTATTATGTGCTTCTAATGTCACACATGAGGATGGATGCTTCTAAAGGTCAATAAGTGAATGTATTAAAATACTCTTACTTGCTTGTCAGGTGAAAATCCAAGCCATGCAAGCCTTTTCATTTTCTAGAAAAGTCCCCCCCCCTCCTTGTTTATCACATTTCTTTGATTTTAATTTCTGCAGGTTGCTAATAATCTCAGTTGAAATCTCTGTGATCTTCAACAAAACAAAAACTTTTTTGTTTTCCATTTACAGTTGGAATTTTCCCCTTTCTAAAGGTATCCCTCTGCTCTGAGGACAACCTGAACTATTCTCTGCTTAAAGGATAAGAAAACTAAATATTTTTTAATAATGAAATGATTTGAAATCCTTAGGAGAAAAGTACTATGTAAAGTGGTGTCATGTTGTTTCAAAGGAGAAGTAAGGACAAGAGTTGGGTTAAGTCAAGAAATGGTATAAAGGATTAAATAGGAAGAGAGGAATAGAAAAAAAAGTTTTATCAACTACAGGAGAAAGAAATGTATTTCATATTTATTTAAGTAGAAGGAAAGCAAAGAATAGATAATTCCAAGGTATAGTATTTTTTCATACTTTTCAAAAAGCTAAACTCTGCTTTGAAAACTGAAATAGACAAATGATGGCATTCTAGTTGGAATAGAGAATTACACAAGAACAGAGTAAGAGGCAGTTTTCTGAATCCTTTTAAAAATGATGTTCAAATAATATTGTTTGGTGGAAAGGAGAGAGAAACCCTAGACCTTGGGAATGCTGACAAATGCATCAGAGAAGTTTAGTTAAGTCAAGTAGGGTTTAGACTTTAAGAAAAACTGATAGGTATGAATTCTAGAAAGGGAAAACCAGAATAGCAAGTTCATGCCCAGGTATCCTATGGAGAATTAAGTCAACTGCAGTGGAAATTAGAATATATTCTAGTCCAAGAGTTAGGATTATTGTTTAAGTCACGAAATTCTGTCCGACTCTTTGTGACCCCATGGACTGTAGCCTGCCAGGCTCCTCTGTCCGTGGGATTTCCCATTCAATAATACTGGAGTGGGTTGCCCTTTCCTTCTCCAAGGCATTGCCAGGAGGATTCTTTACCACTGAACTACCTGGGAAGCCCCTTTGGAAAAATACTGAGAAGTAAAATTGCTAGATTGTATGGTAGTTCTATTTTTAACTTTTTGAGGCTCATGCATACTGTTTTCCACAGTGACTTACCAATTTACTTTCCCACCAACAGTACACAAGTGTTCACTTTTCTTTACATTCTAACTAATACTTGTTATTTGTCATATTTTTGATAATAGCCAGTCTGATAGGTATGAGGTGTGATATCTCACTGTGGCTTCTCATTGTGGCTTTGACTTCATTTCCCAGATGATTTTGAGTGTCTTTTTATATGTCTTTTGGCCATCTATATGTCTTCTTTGGAAAAATACCTATTCAGGTCCTCTGTCCATTGTTTGTTTTTTTGATGTGGAACTGTATGAGTTCTTGGTATATTTTGGATATTAACTCCTTATCAGATATATCATTTGAAGATATCTTCACCCATTCAGTAGTTGGCCTTTTCATTTTTGTTGATAGTTTCCTTCATTGTGTGAAAGCTTTTTAGTTTGATGTAGTCCTATTTGTTGATTTTTGCTTTAGAAGAAGAAAGAAGAGACAGACCAAAAAAAAAAACAAAAAAAAAAAACAAACAAAACTTCTAAGACTGATGTCAAAGCATACTGCCTATGTTTTCTTCTGAAAGGTTTGTGGTTTCAGGACTTACATTTAAGCTTTAATCCATTTCAAGTTTATTTCTGTATATAAATGTACAAAATGTGTGAGAGAGTAAATCCTGTTTGGTTATTTTGCATGAAACCGTCTAGGTTTGCAAATACCATATATTGAAGAGGCTATCTTTTCCTTTGTTGTTCCTTAATTGTCCATTTAATTGTGAGTTCATTTCTGAGCTCTCTCTTCAGTTCCATTGACCATTGTGTCTGTTTTTATGCCAGTACCATACTGTTTTGATTACTGTCGCTTTTTTAGAATAGTTTGAAATAAGTAAGCATGATTCTTCTAACTTTGTTTTTCTTTCTCAAGTTTGTTTTGGCTATTCTGGGTCTTTTGTGGTTCTATGTAAATTTTATAATTATTTTTCCCAGTTCTGTGGAAAATGCTGTTGGTATTTTCATAGGGATTGCATTGAATCTACAGATTGCCTCAGATAGTATCTCCATTTCATTTAGTTCTTTGGGGGGGTGTTTATTTTGTTTCTTTGCATGGAGAATATTCTTTTTTGCCTCATTTTTCCTAATTCTCTCTGTTTTTTGTATGTATGAAGTAGGTTGGTTATGTTTTCCCATTTTGGAGAAGTGGTGTTATGTGGGAGATGTCATAGGGGACCTGGCAGCACACTCCCTTCTGGTCACCAGAACCATGTGATTTAGGAGTGCCCCCTACGTGGGCTGAATGGACCCTTCTGTTGTGATGGGGCTCACTACTGTGAAAGTGATGGTAAGAGAGGCTTGTCTTCTATTTGTTGCTGGCTCTTCCCTTGTGTGGAAGTTGCCAGTCGTGGGTGGGCAGGGCTGGTTGTGGTGTAGCTTCCTACCTGGCCTGGGTAGTCCTAGGGCTGCTGCCAGCCTGCTAATAAGCGGGATTAGATCCCAGGATGACTGACTCCTGAGCTTTGTGGTTTGGGACTGGTGATGGACCACTGATGAGTAGGCATGGGAGGTTCAGCAGCAACTGGCTGCAGTGCCCTGGGGAGGTCCTGTGGCTGATTCTGGCCTGCTGGTGACGGGTAGAGAAAGTTTTGAGTTAGGTCAGAATAGTGACTGAGCAAGAGCTAAGAGAAATGAGTTAAGAGATTTCAGAAATGCCCTAAGAGATTTATGACTCACTGATCTTGGGTTTCTGCAAAGGTTGAGTGGTCTTTTGGAGTGTCTGAGTAGCTGAAAGAGATATAACAGTCCTTTTAATTCGAAGCACATATGCCAAGTGCACATGTTTAAACAGCCCACATAAACCTGTGGTATGTCTATAAAGAGTAGGCTGGAGTCATTGCAGAACTGGTCCATATCATTTTTTATGAAATAATGGTGACCTTTCTACCCTTCTAGTTATCAGCCTTATTTCTATGTCTCGAATTTATCAAAACCAATCGTGTAATTAGATTTACTGTACAATTGTTTGTCAAATGACTAGGCCTGTTTTCTCGAGGATACTAACACTAAAATTGGTAGTGTGCTGGTAAGTGAATCAATCACCTAGAGCCAGACAGGAGTGCAAAGTCAAGTGGGCCTTAGGAAGTATCACTGTTAACAAAACTAGTGGAGGTGATGGAATTCCAGTTGAGCTATTTCAAATCCTAAAAGATGATGCGGTGAAAGTGCTGCACTCAATATGCCAGCAAACTTGGAAAACTCAGCTGTGGCCATAGGACTGGAAAAGGTCAGTTTTCATGCCAATCCCAAAGAACAGCAGTGCCAAAGAATGTTCAAACTACTGCACAATTTCACTCATCCCACAGGCTAGCAAAGTAATGCTCAAAATTCTCCAAGCCAGGCTTCAGCAGTACATGAACCGTGAACTTCCAGATGTTCAAGCTGGATTTAGAAAAGGCAGAGGAACCAGAGATCAAATTGCCAACATCCGTTGGATCATAAAAAAAGCAAGAGAATACCAGAAAAACATCTATTTCTGCTTTGTTGATTATGCCAAAGCCTTTGATTGTGTAGATCACAACAAACTGTGGAAAATTCTGAAAGAGATGGGAATACCAGACCACCTGACCTGCCTCCTGAGGAATCTGTATGCAGGTCAAGAAACAACAGTTAGAATTGGACATGGAACAACAGACTGGTTCCAAATTGGGAAAGGAGTACATCAAGGCTGTATATTGTCTCCCTGCTTAATTGACTTATATGCAGAGTACATCATGAGAAATGCTGGGCTGGATGAAGCACAAGCTGTCATCAAGTTTGCCAGGAGAAATATCAATAACCTCAGATGTGCAGATGACACCATCCTTATGGCAGAAAGTGAAGAAGAACTAAAGAACCTCTTAAAAACTGGCTTAAAACTCAACATTTTAAAAAATGAAGATCATGGCATCTGGTCCCATCACTTCATGGCAAATAGATGGGGAAATAATGGAAACAGTGACAGACTATTTTCTTGGGCTCCAAAATCACTACAGATGGTGGCTGCAGCCATGAAATTAAAAGACTCTTGCTCCTAGGAAGAAAAGCTATGACCAACCTAGACAGAATGTTAAAAAGCAGAGATATTACTTTGCCAACAAAGGTCTGTCTAGTCAAAGCTATGGTTTTTCCAGTAGTCATGTATGAATGTGAGATTTGGACTATAAAGAAATCTGAGCACTGAAGAATTGATGCTTTTGAACTGTGGTGTTGGAGAAAACTCTTGGGAGTCCCTTGGACTGCAAGGAGATCCAACCAGTCTATCCTAAAGTAAATCAGTCCTGAATATTCATTGGAAGGACTGATGTTGAAGCTGAAACTCCATTACTTTGGCCACCTGATGCAAAGAACTGACTCATTGGAAAAGACTCTGATGCTGGGAAAGATTGAAGGCGGGAAGATATGGGGTCAACAGAGGATGAGATGGTTGGATGGCATCATCGACTCAATGGACATGAGTTTGACAAACTCTGGAAGTTGGTGATGGACAGGGAAGCCTGATGGGCTGCAGTTCATGGGGTTGCAAAGAGTCGGACATGACTGAGCGACTGAACTGAACTGAAGTGAATCAACAAATGGATCTAAAAAAAAAAAGTGTGCATATGCATATCTACTCTAGTTTTTTATATGTTTTACTGACATAAGAGAAGTCTACCACACAATTTACAAATAATAGTAAACTATACAGTACTTTTTATTATAAATTCCATATAGCCAACTGATTCCTGCAGAATGTTCTTGTTGATTTCTCCCCCCCAAATTCTTGTATCAATAGTCAAGTTATGGTTGCAGTTGATAAATGAATGTGGTTCTGACATGAAATTTGGTTGATACTTTAATTTATAATTATGAGTGATAGGGAGGTGAAACAATGAGCACATATGCTGGAACTTTACTTTTTTGTTCAATGATGTCAGCAATTTCTTTGCTGAATTTTATAATAATTTTCAAATACTGGAAGAATATTTTTTCAACTCTGTGCTAATCACAATTAAATGACAATAAATACAATAAACTGTTATGTTTAATCTGTATTATTAATAGTTTCACTATAAGGAAAACAATTGATTAAGCCCTGATTTGTAGCTTTTGCTGTTTTCTATTATATAAATACTTTCACAATCAATTGAGAATTGACCACGGTGAAATTTCAAGGTACCAACATGAAATCATTGCACGTGGAGTTGGGAAGAGATCTTCATTACCAAACAGTGATGTAATAAATCCAGCATACATATAAAATACACACAAATACCTTCCAGAGCATCAGATTAGCTGTCTATAAGCTTGAGGAGTCCTACAACCATCTTCAGATTTTATAATTCAATAGAACAACTAGCAGAACTCAGGAAAGCACTATACTTATGATTATAGTTATAGCAGTGGATACAAATTAGAACAAGCTAAAAGAAAAATTGCATAAGGTGAAGGCTTGGGAGTATCCAAACATGAAGCTTCTTGTTGTCTTTTTCTTGTGAAATATTGACATTACCTCCTCCCAGCCTTCTTGTGTAACTGTATTCAAAACCCTCAAAATTCCCAACCTGGAAAGCTTATCTGAGCTTTTGGTGTCTAGAGTTTTTACTGGGGCTTGATCATATGTTGCTCACATGACTGATTTTTAATCTCCATCCCCTGATGGAAATTTAGCCTATACTTTAAGTATTATTTCCTCTAGAAGTTAAAACTGATAAGGAATATCCCAAAGTTCTCATTGTAAATTACAGAGTTAGATTATTCAGTGATTAAAGCCCCAGGCAACACTCCTATCAAGCAGGGTATTGCAAGGATTTAGAGATCACCTTCTAGTACCTGAGGGCAGAGACAAGACCACTTTTCAGTTCAGTTCAGTCGCTCAGTCGTGTCCAACTCTTTGTGACCCCATGGACTGCAGTATGCCAGGCTTCCCTGTCCATCACCAACTCCCAGAGCTTGCTCAAAGTCATGTCCATCAAATTGGTGATGCTATCCAACCATCTCATCCTCTGTTGTCCCCTTCTCCTCCTGCCTTCAATCTTTCCCAGCATCAGGGTCTTTTCCAGTGAGTCAGTTCTTTGCATCAGGTGGCCAAAGTAATGGAGTTTCAGCTTCAACATCAGTCCTTTCAATGAATATTCAGGACTGATTTCCTTTAAGACTGACTGGTTTGATCTCCTTGCAGTCGAAGGCAGTCTCAAGAGTTCTCCAATGCCACAGTTCAAAAGCATCAATTCTTCGGTGCTCAGCTTTCTTTATGGTCCAACTTCCACAACCATACGTGACTACCGGAAAAAACCATAGTGACCACTTTTTAGGTAAAGTTAATTTTTCACTGTATAGATTTTGATAGAGGTTATGTTGAGGCTGTAGATAAGTTTGAGTAGTATTGTCATTCAAAAAACATTATGTCTTCCAAACCATGAGCACAGAATATCTTCATGTTCACTTAGGTCTTTAATTTCTTTCTACCATGTTTTGTAGCTTTCATTGAACAAGTCTTACACATCTTTTGTTAAATTTTTTCCTAAGTTATTCCTTTTGATGCTACCATAAATGGAAAATTTATTTTAGGATTGTTCACTGCTTAGTGTTTACAAATACAATTATTTTTGTGCATAATTTCTATCCTTCAACCTTGCATAACTTGTTTATCAGCTCTCCTTGTGTATCTGTGTGTGTATAAGTGTGTTCCTTAAGATTTTTTACATACATTATTGTGTCATCTGCAGATGGAGATAGTTTTACTTCTTTTTTCAAGTCGAATCTTTTTATTTCTTTTTCTTGCCAAATTGCCCTGGTTAAATCTCCAGTACAATATTGAATAGAAGTGATGAGAGCAAATAGCCTTGTCTAGTTCTTGATCTTAGAGGGAAAGATTCAGTCTGTCATCATTAAGTATGATGTGAATTATAGAATATTCATAGATGCCCTTTATCAAGTTAAGGAAGTTTCCTTCTTTTCCTTCTTTGTTGAGTATTTATGTACTTTAAGTTTTAATAGTGGTTGTGTTTAACAACCAGATTATAAAGTTCACATGTAACAGTAGGCACCTGAGTCAGTACAAGCCAGCTCTAGCATACTGCTGTAAAGTTGACAATTTTACTCACTTTAGCATGCTATTTTCAACTTTGGCAAATGAGGCCTCCCACATTGCTGATTGAATGAGTGCTAATGTGGTTATAATGCTAAGTGCCTTCAGGAAAAGATTAAATAAAAACGTTAACTTCTATAATAGAAATCAGTTACCACATACTTTTTTAAAAGCTCATAATATATTATCTTTAAGTAGCTTGCATTGAGAGTAAAAATTGTCAAGTAACTAGTATATTCATTTCTGTAATTTAGTGAGATGATTATGTATAAAATGAGCATATTCTGCTATATTATCCAGTAGCCTGGCTATCCTAATTCAAGTTTAGTTTGCAAAAGATATTATCAATGAGCATCTTGTTATTTTGATCAGGGAAGTTTCTGTGGTTGTGAAAGTATTAACCATAAAGCAATACTCAGTAATAGCAACAAAAGCATTAGTACTATAGCTGTGGAAAATTCCTCATTAAAAACCACATTTCAAGGTACACTGTTTTGGTTTTGCCTCATTACATGTGCAATTAAGGAAAAAACAATGAGAAAAAAAGTTTTCTCCTCTACCTCAGTTACCTTTAGGAAGTTTAATTAATCTAAGAAATTTGCAGAAGTAAATTTGAATATGAAACTTTGTCATGTAGTCTGAAAACTTGTTACTGGAACTCCATAATAGTTTATACCTCCTATTATTTCCATTAAAATAGGAGAAAAAGGCATCATTGAAGTCAGAATCTATCCTTTATGACTTATACTTAATAAATGTCTTCTATTCCTAGATTTTTATTAAACCATACATTTAATGAGGTGAATTGGTTACATAAAGACATGTGAGGCTTGTATCTCTATGACCTAGCCTTTGAATGTTCGAATTATTGAGATACTACTGTACTTTTATTCTTATTGAAACTAAGTCCCCCTTCTTAGCACTTACCAGGGCCCTTAGGGGAAATTTATTGATTTTTCTTAGAGAGAGCAGTAGAGAAGTTTGGTCAGAGTCAGATATGAACCTCAAAATTCAAGAATCCACATGCAAAAATCCTCATTGAAAGCATTTTGAGCTAAAGGATGACTCAAGAGGGTTGACAATTCTCAAGAAAGTTTCTAGTTATAATAGTGGGAACAAGAAAAGGTATTAAGATTTAAAGAAAAGACATAGATTCAAAGAGTGCTCTCTTACCAATTTAGACTTATTGGGGTAAAGTAGATGTATTTGGGCGTGTCTTTCTATCTAACAACAATGTCCTTAACCTTTTCTCGCCTCCATGGACATTACTTCCTGGCAGCCATCTTCATACAGTGTGATTGTACCTCCTGGGAACAGCAAGTTACAAGTTGGAAGGAAGTCTGATCCAACCTTTAATAGACATTGATTTGTGAGAGAATGAGTCTGTGTGTCTGGAACTATAGCATAGGAACATGAGAGTTCTGGGCAGCTATCTTTTCTCTGCTTTGCTTATTGAGGTGTATAGAAAGTCAGTTAGAAGGGATGAAACAGATGTACATGCAAAGAGAAGACAAGACAAGAGAGAAAAATTTGTGATGTTTAAAATGTCCAAGGGGTTCCGAGCATGAGGAGGAATGCTCCTTATTCTTTGAATTTTGTTTGTGCTGCGCTTAGTTGCTCAGTGGTGTCCTACTCTCTGCGACCCATGGAGCGTAGCCCGCCAGGCTCCTTTGTTCATGGGATTCTCCAGGCGAGAATACTGGAGTGGGTTGCCATGCCCTCCTCCAGGGGATTTTCCCAACCCAGGGATTGAACCCAGGTCTCCCACATTACAGGCAGATTCTTTACCATCTGAGCCACCAGGGAAGCCCCCTGTATTTTGTTTATTGCTCAGTTATTCATCTTGTATTCATCTAGAAAGCTATTTTGTTGAATGCACATTTAGATATTGATTACAAATTTTGATTTAAGTCCTCCAGACAATGTAAACTGAAGTAAAATTCTACTTATAGCTTGTTTACAGAAAGAAGAGTAAAGAAGGGTGTTTTAATGGTATAACAATAGCAGAAAAAATTAGGAAAGGCTAAGCTAAGAGAGAAAAGAGAAAAATCTGTCAGGGAACATTATTTTCAAACTTTAGTAAGTAGAATATTAATGGAGAAGAAAGTTGAAATCCACAGGGAACATCTCATTTTAACTGAGTTTAAAATTATCTAGGATGTAAAAATTATGTACATGGGTGCAAAGAAATGACTGGACTATTGTCAGTGATCTTTGTGTACTCCTGAATGAAAGGAGATTGATCCGAAGGACACTGGTTGTATGTGACACTGTGTGTGTGTGTGTGTGTGTGTGTGTGTGTGTGTGTGTGTGAGCGTGCACGCACTTAGTTGCTCTGTCCTGAGTTGTAGTTGCTCTGACTCTTTGTGACCCCATGGACTGTAGTCCACCAGGCTACTCTGTCCATGGGATTTCTCAGGCGAGAATGCTGGAGTGGGTAGCCATTCCCTTCTCCAGGGAATCAAACCTGGATCTATGGCATTGCAGGTGGATTTATTTACCATCTGAGCCACAGTACAGTACTGTGAGGTGTGAACATGTAATTCTAGTAATGGTTTGTTCATACTTGGAAAGGGTGGCAGGAGAGACTGGCATGGGTTTAATGATCAGTGGCCATGACAGAAGAGCCTCTATCCTCTATTTCCTTCAGCAGAGTTACAGATGTCCATTACAATAGACACTGGGCACTTGAATTTCAGCAAGACATTTGATAATATCTCTCATGACATTATTATGAGTAGTAAGAAGATAATTGGTTAGTGGCAAAAAGCAGGCAAGTTTATAACTGGTTAAAAAGTATACTCACCAGTGTTTATGTACAGATTGGTATCTGTACATACTATTGGAATAATCAGTTAAAAGAATGAAAAAAATTTTTTTCTCTTAGGGCTGCATAAAGGTGATACAACCCAATCCTTTTTTTTCTGTCCCTTTGTACCAGCACTGTTCAATAGAATGTTCTGTAATGATGCAAATGTTCTGTAACTATGCTGCTCAGTACAACAGCCACTGACTACTTGCGGTTTTCTAAGCATTTGAAATGTGGCTAGTTCAACTAAGGCACTGAATTTATAATATTTTATATTTAATCACTTTTAATTAACATAGCCCCATATGGCTAGGGATATTCTATTGTATGGCACAGTTTTACACTATCTCCAGATTTTTAATGAAACACACACAAAGTATATATATTTTTATTGTGATTAATTTAAAGATTCATTTTGTAGGATTTTGATATGGTTTTACTAAGAGAATCTTCAACTATATTACAGCTGTTTACAGATGATAAAAATGAGACCTAAAGGAATTAAATGATTTATTCAGAATCACGCACTTATCAACTGAACAGGGACTCAAACTAAGATTCTCTGAATCTCAGTGAATGCATTTTCATATGTACCATAGTGTAGAAAATAGCCCTTTATATGTATGTAAGTGGGTATTAGATATTGACTTCCAGTGACCAAGCAGTAAAAAATTTTGCCTCTCAATTGTTTTAGTATTAGGTAAAGATAAATAGTATTCTGAAGTCTTATAGTGACTCTTTGTAGATAGGGATTCCTAAAAATGAAATGTTGAGATTTTCTTTTCTCAATTGTGAAGGCCAAAGCTAATTAACGTTACCTTCCAGTGAGTAAATGTGTATCCTCTTGGGAAGACTATTTTTAGGTTCCTGAACTTCAGAGTTGACTTCCTCTGTTTTTTCTCCACTCAATTAAAAAATATATTATTAGGACTATGGCACTGTGCTAATGTATTTCTGAGAAAAGAAAAGAGATGACCTGCTGCTGTGTGAAATACGAGCAAGAAATCAGTAGGGAAGGGATTAGAACAATTAAAATCTTAGTTCGCAAAGGGAGGAAATGAAGTTTGATTAATAAGATTTATAGTCTGTATTTATAGAAAAGAACAAAACTGTATTTCAAATATTACTTGTACCAAACTAAACTCATATCTTCTTCCACTTTCCAAGATTATAAGATAGTTCCTCTTCCTAATATCAAATTGGATGGGCATATGCATGTTTGTATAATTTTCTTAAAAGGAGAAATGAACTGTCTTAATGCCATTTTATAGAAAAATCTCTTTGTTCTGTCTCCTTAAGTGCAGGGAGGTTATGTGTAAAGTGGAAGTTTTGTTTTTCAGAGAGGAAAAAAATCCTCAAGACACTGATGTTGTTTTAATCTCTGGTTATAAATATGTTTAAATTTTCTTATTCTGGTAGGTAAAGGGAGGGAAGGAAAGGTTTTAGAAAAGGAGGAGAATCTGAAAAGTACCAGGGTTGAGGTTAAGATGGAGAAAGCAATTTGTGCCCCAGAGAAATCGTCGCCCATGTGGGTTAGTTGTTCATGGAGTCCCCATATCTGGTGAGTATCTCCAATGACCCTGGATATACTTCTCTGTCTGATTACTATTCTCCTCTTCTCTCATATATATAGTATACTTGAAGAGATCTCAGATATTTTGTAGTCGAATTCTCCCATTTACAGAGGAAATTGAGGTGCAGATATTGATTTTCCTATGTTTGTGCAGAATGTTGACAAAGTTGAGGATCTCATAATTTCCAGTTCAGCATTATTTTCTCTCTGTTGTGCTACTGTTCTAGTCCTGCTTATGGAGAAGTTTGAAAATCACTTAATTCTTGCTTCCAACCATTTAATCAATATAGCAAATATAATACATGTGTTTTATTCTGAGGTTTGTTGTAAGTTAAGTATGAGTAGAAGAAAGTGTTTTAGGGCCCAAAATTTGCTTCCTATAGACAAAACTCAAAACAAAACACCACCCAGACCCACAGTTGAATGCCACTTAGCCTCTTCCTCTTATTCTGATTTATAGCAATGTTCACTGTGTCCTTTGTATGCAGAATATGGAACTTCTGTGAGAAGTTAGGTGGTAAGAGAAAATGTCTGTATTAGTGAAGCTAGTTTCTGCTGTGCTCTGGTATCACTCTCCCACCGCAGTCGTCACTCAGAAGGTTAGATCTCTCTTACCTAAAATATCATCTCTTCGAAGATACTTCCTTGTCTGCCTTATCTTATGATGCACCTCTTAGCCCCTCTACTCAAGTGTATATTACTCTACTTTTTTTCTTCATTGTTGTGATCTTATCTGAATTTATCCTCTCTCTTTCCTTTCTTTTGTGCATTTTCCTCAATATTATTTAAATTTCATGAAAATAAGGATCATCTCTGTCTTACCCAAAATATAGAAGAATGCCTGGTATTAAGGAGATTCTTAGTAGTTATTTATGCAATGAATGAATGGATGAATTTGTTGTTGAGTGGGCATACATCCACTTTCCCCTGGTGCCTGCTTGGTTGGTGCAGAGGTAGCACTAACTGTACCAATGTCCGGTCTCCTCCAAAAGCACTGAGATCCTGATGCTGAACTGGGGTAAGAGCCTGGGATTCTCCTCTCTGTTGAAGGCAACTTTCCCTTTGAGCCTCTGGGGTTCTTTCCTCCTAGTTAACCAGTCATAGCCATGTTAGTCCCTCTCAACGTGTTTCAGTAACTTTGAACTTAGATCTTGATAAGAACTTCAGATTTCTAGTACTAGTTTTCCTTCAGTCTCATGTCCAGTTTTACCTTTTCCTCATAGCAATAGGCATGAGCTCTTTTAAAAAATTAAGATTAAATGCATATAACATAAAATTAATCATTTTAAAATCAACAAAATCAGTGGCATCTAATACATTCAAAATGTTTTATAACCGTAATCTCTATGTAGCTCCAAGTCATTTTTATCCCCCAATAAAACCATGTATTCATTAAGCAGTTATTTCTTATTCTCACATACTTTCCATCAACCCCTGTTGTTGTTCAGTCACTAAGTTATGTCTGAGTCTTTGCAAACCCATGGATTATAACGTGCCAACCTTCCTGTCCTTCACTATCTCCCAGAGTTTGCTCAAACTCATGTCCATTGAGTCCGTGATGCCATCCAACCATCTCATCTTCTGTCACCTCTTTATCCTCCTGCCCTCAATCTTTCCTAGAGTAAGAGTCTTTTCCAATTAGCTCTTTGCATCAGGTGGCCAAAGTATTAGAGCTCCAGCATATTCAGGGTTGACTTCCTTTAGGATTAACTGGTTTGATCTCCTTGCTGTCCAAGGGACTTTCAAGAGTCTTCTCCAGCACCACAATTCCAAAGCATCAACTTTTCAACAATCAACCTTCTTTATGGCCCAATTCTCACATCCATACATGACTACTGGAAAAACCATATCTTTGATTCCACGGAACTTTGCAAAGTAATATCTCTGCTGTTTAATATACTGTTTAGGTTTGTCATAGCTTCTTTAGTAATCACCAGTCTGCTTTCTGTTTGTATGGATTTGCCTAGTCTGCCTGTTTCATACAAATGGAATCATGCAATATGTAGCCTTTTGTGTCTGGCTTGTTTCACTTAACATGTTTTTGAAGTTCATTAATATTTTTAGCATATATTAGTACTTCATTTCTTTTTTGGAGAAGGCAATGGCAACCCATTCCAGTATTCTTGCCTGGAAAATCCCATGGACAGAGAGGAGCCGGGTGGGCTGCCATCTATGGGGTCACACAGAGTTGGACATGACTGAAGCAACTTAGCAGAAGCAGCAGCATTTCTTTTTATGGCTATTACTCCATTGTATAGATATTCCATGATTTGTGTATCCATTTATTTGTTGGTGGACATTTGAGTTGTTTTCAACTTTTTGAAAACTAATTTGCACAGTGCTGCTATGAGCATATGTGTGCAAGCATGTATTTGAGTCCCTGTTTTCAATTCTTTGGGGTATATATTCGGTTGGCAAAAAAGTTCATTTGGATTTTTCTGTAACATGGTATGGAAAAACCTGAACAAACTTTTTGGCCCACCCAATACCTAGAGAGGAAATTGCTAGGTCATATGGTAACTTTCAAGGCAAACCATTCAGCATCACAGTAATCCAAGTCTGTTCACCCACCACTAATACTGAAGAGGCTGTAGTTGAATGGTTCTATGAAGATCTACAAGACCTTCTAAGAACTAACAATACCAACAAAAAAGATGTCATTTTCATCATAGGGAATTGGAATGAAAAGTAGGAATTCAAGATGTACCTGGAGTAACAGGTAAGTTTGGTGTTTACAAAATGAAGCAGGGCAACACACTTGTCATAGCTAATACTTTCTTCCAACAACACGAGAGATGATTCTACATGTGGACATCACCAGATGGTAAATACAGAAATCAGACTGGTTATATTCTTTGTAGCTGAAGATGGAAAAACTCTGTAGAGTTAGCAAAAACAAAACCTGGAGCTGACTGTGGCCCAGATCATGGGCTCCTTATTGCAAAACTGACACTTAAATGAAAGAAAGTAGGGAAAAATCGCTACATTCAGGTATGACCTAAATCAAATCCCTTATTATTATATAGTGGAGATGACAAACAGATTCAAGGGATTAGATCTGAGAGACAGACTGCCTGAAGAACTATGGACAGAGGTTTATAACATCGTACAGAAGGTGGTAACAAAAACTATCCCCAAGAAAAAGAAATGAAAGAAGGTAAGGTGGTTGTCTGAGGAAACTTTACAAATAGCTAAGGAGAAAAAAAAAGATAAAAGGCAAGGGAGAAAGGGAAAGATATACCCAATTGAATGCAGAATTCTAGAGAATAACAAGTAGAGATAAGAAAGCCTTCTTAAGTGAACAATGCAAAGAAATAGAGGAAACCAATAGAATGGGAAAAGCTAGAAATGTATTCAAGAAAATTGGAGATATCAAGGGAAAATTTCATGCAAGGGTGGGCATGATAAAGGACAGAAATGATAAGGATCTAACAGAAGCAGAAGAGATTAAGTAGAGGTGGCAAGGATACACAGAAGAACTATACAAAAAAGGTCTTGATGACTCGGATAACACTGATCATTGTTGGTGTGGCCACTCACCTAGAGCCAGACTTTTGAGAGTGTGAAGTCAAGTGGGCCTTAGGAAGCATTACTATGAACAGAACTATGGAGGTGATGGAATTCCAGGTGAGCTATTTCAAATCCTAAAAGATGATGTTGTGAAAGTGCTGCACTCAATATGTCAGCAAATTTAGAAAACTCAGGTGAGGTCATGGAATAGTTGGTAAGCAACAACTTGCCACAGTAACTGTGTGACTTTAAGCAAGTAACTCAATCTTTCTGTGCCTAGTACATATAGAATTAGCCTCAATTTTATATTCATTGGAAGGACTGATGCTGAAGCCTACGCTCCAATACTTTGGACACCTGATGGGAAGACCTGACTCATTGGAAAAGACCCTGATGCTGGGAAAGATTGAGGGCAGGAGAGGAGATGGGGCAACAGAGGGTGAGATGGTTAGATAGCATCACCGACTCAATGGACATGACTTTGAGCAAACTACAGGAGACAGTGAAGGATATGGAAGTCCGGAGTGGTGCAGTCCATGAGGTTGCAAACAGTTGTACATGACAGCGATTGAACAACAACAACAGCATGGTAACTCTACATACAAATTTTTGAGAAACTTAGTATTTACTTTTAAAACTCTACCTTAAGTAGACCTTTGACATCCCAAATTTCACCAATTAAAAACAACTTCATTTTTAAAGGTGGTTACCCTTGCCAAAAAATGAATAAAATAACCCAAACCTCCCCTGGTTTTTCCTGAACAGCTATAATCTGTAATGTCTGTTATAAGATCCAAGAATCATGCATGGAATCTAACATATAGTAAGGCTCAATATATATTAATTCCCATCTTTCATAATATGTTCGCTACTTGACTTTAGAGAGGTTATTTAAGCATTCTGGTCTCAGTTGTTTCATTGTTAAAAGTAATCTTATTCATAAAGTTGAGAGCCTGGGGAAAGAAACTACATAAACGGAATTTAGAAACTTATTAATGGCTAGAAAATATTTTAATAGTCGAGGCCAATTTTCTGAAAATATATTTGAAGAAGCTATATCCTTGAATGATTATGTGACTAGCCCAGAATCACGATTTTGTTGCTGACCTTATCACCCTGCAGGTCTGGAGTCTGGTACAGGGTTTTCCAGCTCATAAAGTAAGTTCTAGTTCACTTATTTCCTATTTGCTTCCAGCAATTGATTACCTAATGTAAGCTGGAGACTGGACTTGGCACTAAGATACTTTAACTCATGCCCTCAATAATCCTTCGTTTTACCAAGAGGAAGCAGAAGTTCATGGAGTTTTGGCAGTTCACCCACGTTCATGCAGTTATTAAATGGTACAGCCAAAATTGACAATCAAGTGTGTCTGACACCAAACTGTGAAATTTTCCTGGCACCACAAGTTGGAGATTTTACTGAATGGAAGGGTAGAGTGTAGAGTCATCAGGCTTCTTAGTCCAGCTAGAATGATCTACCTAGAAGTTGCTTTGCCCAAACATCCTCGTTGTAGAAGTATAGAAATCCCCTCCTGCAGACAACTCTACCCTAAACCTCCACTGAGAGAGGAGCCCTTTCTTTCTTTTGGCCTGCCATTTGGCCTTGAATTTCCCACAGGTGTAATTGTGACTCCAGGTGGCCAGGCAGCATCATAATTATTTTCCCCACAGGGGAAACAGAAGATGGTAGTCCAGGTCAGATTTGTGCAAGGATATCACAAATACCCTGTAATTTTGGCTGCCCGAGAATACTTCTTTGAGATACCTTTTTCTAAAGTGTACATCCTTTGCCAAATTGTAGAAGCCTAAAATTACAAACAGATTCTTAGACCTGAAAGGATTTTCAGAGAGCTTGGTTTTGAAAGGTGTCTTATGTTTGCTCATTCAACAAAATTTATTGAGTGTCCAGTAGGTGACCAAACTGGGCTTGTCACTGAGTATATAAATATGAATAATATATGATCTTTGATTTCAGAAAGTTCACAGTCCAGTGGTAGAGCTGGAAACACAAATAGATAAATTACAATATAAACTGGCAACTTTTATCTTAGCGGTGTGGGAAGACAGACTTTCTGTGTATTGAAACCTGCAGGCAGAGACATTATTGAGAAGCATTGTGTCCTGACTCAGATTTCAGTGAGTATATGTCTGTGCTGATGCTGAGTTTGGATAAGAACAACAGAACCTATTGTTTGTTAACATTTCTTAAAAAGGGAGATTGTAGCTTGCTAGTAGAAAATCTTTTGAAATAGTTATGTAAGTCCAAGTATAAAAGGGTGGTGGTGTATCAAGATTTCAGCTTCTTTTGCAAATACAGCTGGATTCTATCAGAAGGGAGAGTGTCAGTGGTAGCTGCCCAACCTGTGGGGAACAGAATAACAGAAAAAGCTACTCGAGGATAGGTTGCATGTGTTTCTGCTCTGTGCAGCCTCTTCTGTTAGGTTTTCTATTTATCTGTTAGGGAAATGCATTGGAAACTTTGTGGGATGTGTGTGTCTATGTCCTCTTCCTGCAGCTCCAGAACCTGACCTTCAGTGTTGAGGAGATAAAAAGCATGGCTATGGAAGTACTGAGGAAGATGAATCTACTTTGCATGGCTTCATGGAAAGGTGACATTTCAGCAAGGTCTTGAAAATTAATATGAGTTTTCCAGTTGAAGAAGCTGAAGGAATGCCAGACAGTGGGAACAGAATGTGATGAAAGTAATGATAGAGCCTTTGGCATTCAGAAACCAGTAAGGAGTTCAGTGTGTTTGTGCAGTAGAGGTTGTGTGTATATTAAGGTAACACTGACTGGAGTGTGGGTTGTAGTCAGATTGTAAAGGACTCTGATGCTAGGAAAAGAAAATTGTACTAGTAATGAGCCATTGAAAGGTTTTAGGCAGGGGAAGAATGTGGTCAGATTTAGTTTTTAGGAAGATAACAGGCAGTAATGCAGAGGATGAATTAGCATAGGAAGAGAATGACATTTGAAGAGAAACAGGAGGCCTGGGGCAGTCTGGATGGGTAGAGAAGGCTGAATGTGAAAGATCTTTCTGATTTGAAGGTTGAGGGAGGAATTGAGAATGATCCCACAGTTTCTGACTTGGTCAGACCATTAAAGCTGGATGGAAAATATAGCAGACCATTAAGTCAGATGGAAAATGTAGCAGAATGGATATGGGCTTTGGAGGGAGAGGGAAAATGGGAAAATACTGAGGTCAATTTTGCACATGTTAAGTTTGAGGTATTTTTAAGGATATCAAGTAAAGATATAAAAGGCTGGAAATATAGCTAATGAGATAAAGATTTGGGAATTGTTGACCTATAGATTGATAATTGAAACTTGAGAATAAAGTCATCCAGCATGAGTGCATGGATTGAGTAGGATAACTAAAGACAGATGTCTGAGGGACATCAAAGTTTAATGTAATGTAGAAGAAAAGTCAGCAATGGTGATGTTGACCTAAAAGCAGAAGAACTAGGAGACTGCCCTCCAAGAAATTAAGAGAGGATGGGGGAGTGGTCAAATGTAAATGTTGTATATTTCTACAATAGTATGAGTATTGAAAACATCTCATTAAATTTGGCATCTAGGATGTCAATGTTGCCTTAATAAGTGTGATTACTCTGGACTATTAAGGAATAAACTAAAAGTGACAATGTGGATACAGTAAGTGGATTACTCTGGAATATTAAGGAATAAATTAAAAGTGACAATGTGGATACATTAAGTGTAAATAATATTTTAAAATTAAATTTTATTAAGGCAATGCATATGCATATTGAGAAAATTAAAAAACTACTAAAAGGCTAGTTAGAAAGACTTTATTAACATTTTTATTTCTATTAAAAATCTTTTTTGTTCTGTTTTCTGGAAATTTCCTTGGCTAAATCATAAAATTCTTCTATTGCATTCTAAATGTGGACAAATGATTATGCTTTAAATTGTCAAGAGTCTTCCTTGTATCTTGGTTTCTTTTTCATTCTTCCCTGTTCTTGTTTCATATATATATACACATATATGTATATATATACTATCTTCTTTTATCTTTCTGAGGGAGGAGAGAAGGACTAGAAGTAATCATGCTCAGAATTCCAAAGAATTCAAAGTAGAACATTTCTATGTGTTGTTGGGAGAGAAGGGTCCCATTCTCTTGAGCAAATGGAATTCTCATGGGCACATTCCACCAGGCAGAAATATTTATTCTGACATGGTTGAATATTAAGGGTAGGCACAGCTTAGGTTCAAACCAAGAATCCTGCTACAAAGACACATATGCAGGTTCTGTTTTGCATGCTGAACAAAATTCAGTCCTATATCAAACTCTTGATGAGAACCATGTCTGCTTTGACCCAGTGGGATGATTGGAAAAGCATAGTTATTGTTAGATCATAATTTGAATATTAGTTAGAGTCAAGTAGCCCATGGAAGTGAGATTTAAGAACCTTATGAATTAATATATCCATTTCTATTTCAGGCAGAGCAGAAAACCAAAGTGAAGAGAAGGGCAAACATTCATGTTTAAGTTATATTTCTTGAGTTTTAACTCCATGCTACAAATTTTCACACACATTTCCTCAGGGAATTTTCACAATAATACTATGAGTATATATTACTGTCTCATTTTTAATAAATAAATTGAAACTTAGAACAGGTAGATCCTACCCAATTAATAGAGACTAATAGGATAGCCCAAGACCTTCTGACTCCCAAGTCCAAAATTTTATCCTCTATGCTACCTATTTGTTCCCAAAGCAAATAAGGAAGAGAAAGTAGGTTGTAGAAAAGACGAGGAAGAGGCTGCCCTCAACTCCCTGCTTACCTATTAATAAATCAGAATTTTAGTTTCTCCCTAGGAATAGTTTGTTATTTGGTCCCATGCAGTCTTTTTTTTAAACATTTTTGTTATTCTGTTTTTGGCTGTGCTGGGTCTTTGTTGCTCTGTGCGGCTTTCTCTAGTTACAGCAAGCAGGGGCTACACTCTGTTGCTGAGCACTGGCTTTCGAGCGTAGGTTCAGCAGTTGTGGTGCTCAGGCTTAGTTACTCCGTGGCATGTGGAATCTTCCCGGATCAGGGACTGAACTAGTGTCCCCTGCATTGGCAGGTGGATTCTTATCCACTGCACCAGCAGGGAAGTCCCCGTGCAATCTTTTCCTGTACATTTATTTTACTTTTTAAGTATTTCTGTGTTTGAAAGATGGGAAAGGGTAGACCATGGCTTTGTTAATTAACCTTTGCTTTAGTTAGCTTGCCACAGATAACGTTTGACTTTTCCGTTATTATAAGGTAAGAGATATAAGTTCATTGTGGAAAAACCGAAAAGTATAAATAAAAATTTAAAAATTAAAAAAAATCCATAATTTCTCTGTCTAGAGAAAATCATAATTTCCATACTCTCTTTTATTCATGAATAAAATTTTAAAATGGAGCCTTATTATATATAGTTTCATAAACTATTGTGAATACTCATGTCAGTAAATACAAATATATATAGTTGCTTTTAGTGATTGAAGAGTTTTTCATTATATGATAATAAGTAAAGCTTTGTTTTGGTCATCCAGCATTCATTAATTGTTCACAAGTTTTGTTGCGTACAAAATCTGAAATAGATTTCTTTTGTCTTTGGCAATCCCATGTCCTTGAACTTCCAGGTAGTGACAGGTTTGGACTTAAAATTTTATGACTGTCACTTTCACTAGGTATTCAACTGACTTGATAGAAACTGCTGGAATTGTCCAGTGAGAAGCCAATAGTTGTGTAGTGCTTATTTTCAGTATGATACTCTAAGTGAAGCTATCAGGTAAGAAGTGATGAAAGTACAGACCACAAAGGCTGTGAGTGAAAAGCAAGGGTCACTGCTTTATTGCTTTTCATATAAAAAAGGGAATAAAAGGGAAAAAATCCAGGGACAAAGTGTAAATGAATTTGACTTGCTGACCCTTCAGAAATTTGGGATTTGAGCACTGAATCTTAAACACCTTCAGAGAGTCACTGAGTTAAAAATTTAGTAGATCAAATGGGAATATGAGAAGGTAAAACCAGAAGGTTCTGCATACCTCCAGGTAGCAATTGATATTTCTTTTGAAAATTTCAGGTCATGGGAAAACTTTTCAGGAAACCAACTACATGTGTTAGTGGTTGGAAATTGCTTATTCTGAGCAAAGGAGAAAGACAAATCCAGGGAAATAGTAATTCTGCATTTCTTGAAGACATCTCGAGGATATAGGTGATGTGGACCCTGATGTTGGGAAATCAAGTGATATAGCACATCACTTTATGATGTAAACAAATTAAATTAGCTACCAGGTCTGATTGATCCCTACTTTACATTAACTTTTTGTGTTTCTGTGTATGTGTATTTCAGTATGTTTATCTATAGATTTGGGGATGGTTTTAACTCTGGTCTGACCCACCTCATAGATATTGTAGAAATTAAATGACATAATGATATAAAGAGTTTGAAGACACTTTGAAAAAGACCAAGCTTTGCATATGAAGGGGTCATGAAAGATAATAAAAACTTTCTCATTTATTTACTTCTGTTCGATCAAGTGCCTGGCTTTCTTGTTCCCAGAATACAGTTCTTAAACATCAGAACTGTTTATTTGATTAGAGCTCCTCAGTAGAAGACCCACCATCTCAAATAGTTAATCTTGCCAGAGTTAGGCATCATTTGTTTAAAAGATAGATTTTTTTTTTTCAGTTGTGTATTTTTAAATGTAATTTCATGTCTAGAAAATCTGTATAAAGGCATGTAGTCTAAAACATAATATCTTTTCATTAATAAATTAGACTCAAACATGGAAAGAATGTAGTTAGTTCAAATAAAACCCAGTCAGGACACAATTAAAAAACTGGCTCATCTAGCCCAAGGATTATACTATTTCTTCTCATGAAAAAAGGCTACATATTTAAAATAAGTGAAAAGAATTTTATAGAGTCAGTTGTTCTTGTTTGTGAACTGAACTCTGTTTCTTCTTCTGTGTGTGGTGTGTGTGTGTGTGTGTGTAATGCATATGGACAAATAGTTCAATATTTTCAGCTTCTGAAATTTTTGAAAGCTTTATTATGTCTTATACCAGACATAAGTAAAATGCCTTCTCAAATATTGCTATTGTTTTTGTTCAGTTGCTAAGTTGGGTCTGACTTTTTGAGACCTCATGGAGTTTAGCAAGACAAGCGCCTCTGTCCTTCACTGTTTTCTGGAATTGCTCAAATTCATGTCCATTGAATCAGTGATGCTATCTAACCACCTCATCCTCTGCTGCTCCCTTCTGCTTTTGCCTTCAGTGTTTCATGGCATCAAGGTCATTTCTAATGAGTCAGCTCTTTGTATCAGGTGGCCAAATTATCGGTGCTTCAGCTTTAGCATCAGTCCTTGCAGTGAATATTCACAGTTGATTTTCTTTAAGATTGACTGGTTTGATCTTCTTACAGTCCAAGGGACTCTCAAGAGTCTTCTCTAGCACCACAGTTGAAAGCATCAATTCTTCGGTTTTCGGCCTTCTTCATGGTCCCACTCTCACATCCATAAATAGTTACTGGAAAAACCATAGCTTTGACTATATGGACCTTTGTTAGCAAAGTGATGTCTCTGCTTTTTAATATGCTGTCTAGGTTTGTCATAGCTTTCCTTCCAAGGGACAGGCATCTTTTAATTTCAAGGCTGCAATCACTTTCTGCAGTGATTTTGGAGCCCAGGAAAATAAAATCTGTCCCTGCAAATATTTCTTTGTCTTGGAATTTTAACCAAGAAGTAAGGCTCCTTATTGTAGCTTCTTCTTACCTAAAGTAACTGCAGAACAGCTGAGGTGGCTTCATGAAGTTTAATTCACTAGAGATCTCATTAATCTTTATCTTGACCACTTACAATATGTATAAAATTAAGAGGCTATATAATGGGAACAATAGATTACATTTGCTGGTGTACTTTTATGACTTGGTCAATGAAGGCAGCACAGTAAGGACTCTGAAATCATGTGCACACTTATACTTTACCTTTGATAAAACTGGGCTTTTTAAGTATCTTTTCTTAATTGGGGGAATTGCTTTCAGAATTTAGAGTTATTTTCTTTACGTGGGAGTCTATATTCATTTTCTCTTTCTTTTGTCCTCAGAATTTGTAGTATAGATTACACAGGGCTGTGATGGAGAACATAAAAGCCTTGATTCTATCATTGAGAGCTCTGCAGGGTATCTAACTCACCCAGAGGACTTAATGTCCTTCCCAGTATGAGTAATTTTTTCCCCTGTTCATTGGTAGTATCTGTCCTACATCAAAAAAGGTCAGTGATATAATGGAAAAGCTTGATTTTGATTTTAGTCTTTCAGTCCCTCAATTTAACAGAGGGCCATTTCCTAGCCCCTACCTAAGAAGTTAACTTATAAAATTTCTACCAAGAATCAACAAATGAAGTTGAATCTAGGGAAGTTGAATCTGATAGAAGCTTTCAGAGAATGAGTAACTTTCAATCCGTTTGTCATATAGGATGTTTTATAAATTTCTATATTCCAAACATCTAAAGGAAATTTAGAGAAGGCATATATACTTTGTCCATTGCATCATCTTTGGCGGGAGGCATTTGAACCTGTAGGATAACTTTGAGTGGTTTGTTCTAGCTCTCCTACCCAAAGTCCAGGTTGTGATGACTTTTTTCCTGACCTTGATATGTGAGTGTTGGTGGATCTTAGTTGTTCCTCATAAAGACGGACTGAGGGTTTTTTTTTTTTCCTGCATCTTTCAAACAAAATGTTCTCTTCGTACTGACCACCATTTTTAGAATTATTAATTAAAAAAAAAATTGATCCTTGTTATCTTTATCAGCCACATCTTTTCAATCAGTGATAAGAACCAGAAGGAAATAAATGGATTTGGAGTGAGAAGACCCCATGCTGCCACAAACATTAGAAATTATAACCTTTTATGCAGATTGTCTTCAATTAGTATTTCACTGATTGACAAACAAAATCAATTCAGAATCTATGGGCTTGAAAATTATTGGGTGCATGAGTAAACATCTACAACTTTTAATGTATGAAAGCACAGACTGTTTCAACTTATTGGGTCATAGATTGAAACAGGTAATAAGAAATCTGGAGTTCACTGTTCTGCTTTCTCTAGCTACAGTTCCTCCTTATGCTGCTTACAGCCCTTTCACCTCCTCTCCCTTTCCTTTCCCCATCTGGCCTCTTCCTACCCAAAGTAAGAAGAGTTTAGCCTCTTTTTACAAAAGTAACTCCAGACTCATTCAGTTCAGTTCAGTCACTCAGTCGTGTCCAACTCTTTGCGACCCCTTGAACCCAGGGGGTTCAGCCCAGCACGCTAGGCCTCCCTGTCGATCACCAACTCCTGGAGTTTACCAAAACTCATGTCCATTGAGTCGGTGATGTCATCCAGCCATCTCATCCTCTGTTGTTCCCTTCTCCTCCTGCCTTCAATCTTTCCCAGAATCAGGGTCTTTTCAAATGAGTCAGCTTTTCGCATCAGGTGGCCAAAATATTGGAGTTTCAGCTTCAACATCAGTCCTTCCAGTGAATACCCAGGACTGATTTCCTTTAGGATGGACTGGTTGGATCAATCCAAGGGACTCTCAGGAGTCTTCTCCAACATCACAGTTCAAAAACATCAATTCTTTGGCGCTCAGCTTTCTGGTCCAACTCTCACATCCATACATGACACTGGAAAAACCATAGCCTTGACTAGATGGACATTTGTTGGCAAAATAATGTCTCTGCCTTTTAATATTCTTTCTAGGTTGGTCATAATTTCCTTCCAACGAGTAAGCGTCTTAATTGCATGGTTGCAATCACCATATGCAGTGATTTTGGAGCCCCCAAAAATAAAGTCAGCCACTGTTTCCACTGTTTCCCCATGTATTTCCCATGAAGTGATGGGACTGGATGCCATGATCTTAGTTTTCTGAATGTTGAGCTTTAAGCCAATTTTTTCACTCTCCTCTTTCACTTTCATCAAGGGTGATGTAATCTAATATTTTCCATTCCATATAACTGTTTTCTTTTTTATCCATTCCTTTTGGAAAAAAAAACTGCTAGCTTTGACTAAGTAAAATATTTTCATCACTCTCTGTATATTGATATACTATCATTTGCTCTCTTATTTTTGAGAAGTTAGATTATTTCTTATATTTAGTGGTTTGCTTTTGCTGAATTACTCCCAAGAATGGAATTACTAGGGCAAAATATTTTTTAAAAGTATGGTCTTTATATTTGTACTTTGATAGAGAACAAATTCTTAATGCCAGGCAGTTCTGACAGGTGATTAGGAGATAGGTGTGTTATAGAAGTCTTTATTTACAAATATCCATTAAGCACCTATTATGACCTGTGCACCATAGTGTTGTGGGGGAAAGGATCAGACTCAGAGGACCTGAATTTTGTCATTTGCCAGTTTTGTCTGTTCTCTGATCTTCAGTGATTGCTACCTTTTTGGGCTGTCATGTGGAGTAACTAAGAGAATACATCACTGCAAAATATTATTCTTCCATTATTGCTGCCTATGTTTTTAAAGCCAATTCTGTATAGCTCTCATAAGGAAAACTCTATTCTGCATTTAATCAAGTGGGGTGTCAGCAGTTTCTTAATTGCTGTCCTTGGTAGGAGCTGGGTGACTTCTTACAGAGAGAGGCAGACAATCTGGCAAATCATAGCTCCTGGGTGTCTTAGTCAATGTCTACAGAATGAGGGTGACCTCAGGTCAGATTTTAGTGACAATAGAGGCACTAGCTTCTGCTTCTTGTCCCTGAAGCTCATTTTATCCCCATTGGGGTATTGACCTGAAGAGTTAACAGAAGAATGAAATTGAAAAGATAACAGAATAGAAAACAGAAAACACCCCACAAAGCTCTCTAGGTAATTTTGTCCTTCCTTTCTAAACAGGTTTGGAGGGAAACAAATTTTTTTAACCATATTTTGCCTTTGTTCTAAATCATCATGGAAAAATAACAGTTTATTTATCTGATGATGTATCTTTATTGTTAAGGTCCTAATAGACATGGCTCATGTTTACCTAGGGCGAATCTTAATTTATTTCACCTCTTAGAGGGCTTCTGAGGCAAGTTTGACATCTACACTTCGTTGAAGAATAGATCTTTTTGCCTCAAATTAGGAAGCCCTCATTGGGAGGACAAATTAATATTCTTGAGTTCAACTAGAGTCAATTCCTGATTTCTCCTGGGATTGATTAGTTTGTAGATTATCCAACTTCTACTCACCTCTCTTGCAAGCTGCTTTAATTTGTCAATGACTTTATTCTTTATTTGTACTGAAAATCCAATTTTAAAGAAGGATACACTTTAGATAGTTAGAATTTTATATTTGTTAGATTATTTTCATAAAAATGTAGCTGTAGGGCAGTTGTAGGTCATCAAGAATACTGTGTTATGGTACTGTACTGATAGATACATGTATATTTGTCCAAAGTCATAGAATGTACAATATGAGCAGTGAGCCATTATGCAAGCTGTGGATTTTAGGTGATTATGCTGTGTCAGTATAGATTCATCACTTGTAACAAATGCACCACTATGGTGGAGAATGTTGATAATACATTGATATTGTGTGGAGGGAGGGTTTATGAGGGAAATCTCTGGATTTTCCTCTCAATTTTTCTGTGAATATAAAAGTGTTCTTTAAAAAAAGCCTTTTAAAAATGTACCTATGGTAAAGATTGCAACTATTACCTACAGTGAAGCATTTGTGAATTTCAGTTATCACCTGAAGGGTAGTTGTGAAGATTAAATGAGATAACGATTGCATGATAGTTGATTTAGGGCCTGGTAAGTGGTGCTATTTTTGTCTCCTAGTTGAAAAAAAAACAGAAATTTAGCTGCTGCAAACAGAAATATCTTTATCTTAGTTTCTTGTTTACTTTATGACTGTTAAAATTTAATTTTGGCAGCCAATAGCACTGTACCTCAAAGTCAAGGTATCTAGACTCATTTTTCTTTAGGTCCAACAATGCCACAAGAGCCCTGGAGATAGTTTTCTAAGGAGCTTTATACAAGGAGATTCACTGAAACATTGTGAAGTAAAAAATCTGTTAGTAGAAGAAGAAATAAGAAAATGTGACATATTCATATGAAGGATTGTTGCATAACTGTTAAATGACAGATCTATATATGTCAATATAGATAGATCTCCAAAATATAGTTTTGGATGAAAATCTCAAGTTACCAAATTATGGAAAAAGTAAATGTAACACTTGAAATTTTAAAATTATATCATTACAAGTAATGATAATAGTATGTAAAGTATAAAATAGTTTCTAAGGATATTTACATTATTAATAAATTTATAATAGATAGTTCTCTGGGAAAGGGGGCTAGCAGAACAAAACTGAAGTGTAGAATGGAGGGTGCTTCAATTCTTCTGTATTGTGTAATTTATTTTTAAATTGCAAAAAAAGGGCTTATAGTGTTCCAAATAAACATATTCAAATGAAGAGACAGATAATCATGGTAACATAAAAACTCCTATTCTTTTATTAGTGTCCTCATTTCTCTCAGTTTTCTCATTTTCTAGTTTACCTGGGCTCAGAAGTCTAAGAATAAATTCTCATATTTTTCTGTCTTATTATCTGCATCAATCTTTCATCCAGGTATGTTACTTCTTTTAGAATGTACATCAGAATTGAACCTTTTCTTATGTTTTTAATATCACTATTTTAATCCACAAGGTTATCACCTATAACAGGCTCCCTGCAGGAAACAGATGGCACACTTACGTTGGGTGATGGAGGAAAGTTTAATAAAGGGACTCTTCATAAATGTCTAAACATAGAAAAAGCAACAGGGGTTGGCATGGACTGGGAACATGAAAATCATATATCATACCACCTTTTGACCTGAAAGGTTAAATGAGTTAAACCATTATAATAAGAGAGTGAGAGCAACAGCAAGAAGAGAGAGCAAGGGAGGGAGGAACGGAAAGAGGAAGGGAAGGGGAGAGAGGGACAGATTGGCTGATTAATCGATTGATCGATTGATTGGAAATTATCAGGAGTCTTCTCCCTGTAGTAGAGGACACAGCCAGTCTGAGGGGGTACATAAATAAGGTGTGTGGGAAATACAGGCCCTGACTTTTCTGATTCCTTGTCCTTGCATTTCTCTGGATAAGCTCAGTGGGAAGTAACAGAGCAGGTGCGTTGCTGCAGGTCACCCTGGTCAGCAGCTGGGATGCCGAGCAGGGTGTAGGAGAGTGGGGAGTGGATCTGGAAGGCTCCACAGGAATACCCAGGATCCTCGCTCATCTTCTCATCTCTGGGTTTTTGACAACACAGGATGCAGAATGTATAAGCAAAAGCTTATCAACCAAGGTAAGCATTGCTATCAGGTAAGCTCTGTGTTATCACTAAGATGAAAAATGTGTGAGGGAATTGAAGGGTCTATTTTTGCTTTTCTGGGTTTTCTAAGCACTGGATGTTGACCCTAATATTAGCTACTTCCTAACTGTGTGATAGTGAAGTTGCTCAGTTGTGACCGACTCTCTGCAACCCCATGGACTATAACCTATCACGCTCCTCCATCCATGGGATTTTCCAGGCAAGAGTACTGGGGTGGGTTGCCATTTCCTTCTCCAGGGGATCGTCCTCACCCAGGGATTGAACCTGGGTCTCCTGCATTGTAGGCAGACACTTTACCATCTGAGCCACCAGGGAAGTGGCTTAAAGCTCAACATTCAGAAGACTAAGATCATGGCATCTGGTTCCATCACTTCATGGCAAATAGATGGGGAAACAGTGACAGACTTTATTTTTTGGGGCTCCAAAGTCATTTCAGATGGTGACGGTAGCCATGAAATTAAAAGATGCTTGTTCCTTGGAAGAAAAACTATGACCAACCTAGACAGCATATTAAAAAGCAGAGACGTTACTTTGCCAACAAAGGTCTATCTAGTCAAGGCTATGGTTTTTCCAGTAGTCATGTATGGATGTGAGAGTTGGACTAGAAAGAAAGTTGAGCACCGAAGAATTGATGCTTTTGAACTGTGGTGTTGGAGAAGACTCTTAAGAGTCCCTTATAAATTAAAAAAAAAAAAAAAAAAAAGAGTCCCTTGAACTGCAAGGAGATCCAACCAATCCATCCTAAAGGAGATCAGTCCTGGGTGTTCACTGGAAGGACTGATGTTGAAGCTGAAACTCCAATACTTTGACCATGTAATGTGAAGAACTGACTCACTGGAAAAGACCCTGATGCTGGGAAAGATTGAAGGTGGGAGGAGAAGGGGACGACAGAGGAGGGGATGGTTGAATGGCATCACCAACTCAATGGACATGAGTTTGAGTAAACTCCGGGAGTTGGTGATGGACAGGGAGGCCTGGTGTGCTATAGTCCATGGGGTTGCAAAGAGTCAGACATGACGAGCAACTGAACTGAACTGAGTGATCTTGAACAAGATGCTTAAGTGTCTCTGTTTCAGTTTTCTTATCTGTAGAGTGGATATAATCACAGTGGTTTTTCTATGGGTTTGATTAAATAGTAACACAGGGCCCAATACATAATCAATGTACCCTTTAAATATTAGGATTTATCCTCTACTGTGATGAAAACTATTCTCCAAGCACAGGAAAGTCAAGCTGCAATCATGGTGTTAATCAGATCAGAAGTCACTAACTACTAATGATCAATACAGGAAGTGAGGCTAAGTGCCAAGAAGCATTCTAGGACAGGCCATCCTTTTTCATTTTTGTTTATCCAATTCTCCACTTCAAGTTCTAGCCCCCAAAGCACTTTTTTTTATAACATAAAGCCTTATCTGAGTTCTGCACACCCACAGACCATCATCTTTGAATCTATAGCATTCCTTTTGGAAGCCAAATACTAGATTGTGTGGTTATAGACAGGCTTCCTGGTACACAGAAATATGTATTTTTATCAACCCAGTTAGATCAGAAGCTTTTGGAAGGTAGACATAATTGTTTTTAAAAAATTCATAGAAGTCTCATTAATTTGTCTGTCCTTCCTATCCTCTCTTTCTCTCTCCCTCCTTCTCTTCCTTGTTTCCTTCTCTTCTCTACTCCTTTCTTCATCCTATAAATTAAGCTATATTAATTTATTCAGGACCCACCAGGTACTCTGCTGTTGCTACAGGGATGTCCACAATGGAAAAGACATACATTCTGTCTTTATAGAGCTTAAGATGTAGTTAAGGAGATAGTGAATAGTGAAAGTCACTCAGTCGTGTCTGACTCTTTGCGACCCCATGAACTGTAGCCTGCCAGGCTCCTCTGTCCATGGAATTCTCCAGGTCAGAATACTGGAGTGGGTAGCTATTCCCTTCTCCAGGGGATCTTCCCAACCCAGGGATCAAACCCAAGTCACCTGCATCGCAGGCTGATTCTTTACTAACTGAGCTACCAGGGAAACCCTTAAGGAGATAGGGCAAATGAATATATTAACTGTAGTCATAATTGTTCTCTGTGTAATAGTATACAATGTAGAAAATAGTAAGCACTTTTAGAAAATCACAGTTAAATATTTAAACTATAGAAAGGTAAGCTTTGAAGAATGGGGAAGACCTCAGCAAGAAAAGAATTGATGAATGTTCAGAAATTAAGGGGATACCCTCACTGCTAGCTGAGTGGGGAATGAACCATAATGGCAAATGAAGGCTGGACTATACCATTATGCTGCGAAGTTTCTAGAATATTTGCTACAGTAATGTTAGCCTGGTAAAGAATTTGCCTGCTAATGCAGGAGACAGAGGAGATGCAGGTTCAATTCATGGGTCAGAGAGATCTGCTGGAGAAGGAAATGGCACAGTCCATAGGGTCTCAAGGAGTCAGACGCAAATGAGCATGCAGCGGCTACACTGCAGAGAAGTTTGAATTACAGCCCAGGGTTTCTCTTTGGCATAGACTGTTTATCAAACTTTCCAGATGAACATCTTCTAGTATTATGATGTTTCTAACCATGATTATTAATGTTTCTGATTAATTCCTGGTTTTTCACAGTCAAGTTTGGAGTGATAAATTGGTAGAAGTGGATGTCTTTGTATGGGTTTGGTGATGTTAAGGAGCATAGCCTAGAAATTATTTCTTGTAAATATCACATTCTAGGGCTTTCCTGGTGGCTCAGGTGGTAAAGAAACTGCCTTCAATGCAGGAAGCATGGATTTGATCCCTGGGTTGGGAAGATCCCCTGGAGAAAGAAATGGCAATCTATTCCAGTGTTCTTGCCTGGAGAATTCCATAGTCAGAGGAGCCTGGAGGGCTACAGTCCATGGGGTCACAAAGAACTGGACACGACTGAGCTACTAACACACATACATATCACATTTTACGTAAAACTCACATTCTCTGCCTCTTTCTGAAAAGAATCTATAGCAAAATCTGTGGACCTAAAAGGACATGAGGGGGCCACATGGCTGTGTGCTGCAAGTGATTATATAATTATAACTTGAAAAAATTATCTAGATCTCTACTATAAATGAAAACAGAAAACAGAGGAGGAAACAGAGATAATTGACTTGTTAGATAAACACCTGGAGACCTTCTCCAATTATAGCATGTAATATGCAGCATAAAATATGTATGCAACCATGGAGAAAGAGAAGGCACTTTGTGCTGTTGCCTGCCTCTTATTAAGCAATTTATTAGGTAATGCCTATTAATGTTATTAATAGCTGGTATTTCTAGAATATCTAATATTCATTGTTAGCCAACATATGCACTGTTAGCTCACAATATGCGCTGTTAGCCAACATATATAATAGCACTGTTTACACATATAATAAGTTTTTAATTAATTATTGAGACAATGCAACTTGAAATTGGTTGAGAAATGAGGGGAAAGAGAAAAACATGAGCCAACTCTTTAGAGAAATTTGGCTGTGAAAAGATGATAGAAAAGGAGTAGAAGGAGGAAGCTGCAAGTGAAATTGTGTAAGATAATCTTTCTTTCACTTTTTGCCTGGGCAAACAGGTGCACAGAGAGTTTATGTGACCCAACCAATATCTAACAGAGTTGGTAAGTGAATTTCAAGTCCATGTACTGGCTTCTAGGGTAGTAGATCATCTTTAGCCAGCTGACACCATTCCCTCAATTTAGGAAAGCATGGAAACTCAGACTCCATTTTGGACTTCTGAAAGAAGGTTGTGGAACCTTCTGAAGAAGGTTATAGAACAAGGTAAGGTTGTTCCTAGGTGCCCTAAATCAGAGTGAGGTCAGGGTGAAGTCATTTTTATTCTTATTTTTGTTTGATAATCCCTGGAAGAGTGTTCTAACTTTAGTAGGCCTTCAGTAAATAATAACAACAAAACCATTTATTGGGCACTTGCCTAATCTCAAGTTTTATACATATCATCTTCAAAACAATGCTGTATATAACATTATTATCTCCATTTAAAAAATAAAGAAGCCCAGAAAAGTAAAGTAACTTCCCCAAGGAGTTACTGCTACTAAAATTGAATTTAGTCTTTGGATCCAAAGCCCAGATTATCAGCCACTACTACTTCTTATTGTATCTTGCTGGGGGTGGGAGTGAAGGAGCGTATAGTAAGTGGGTAGTTTAAAGTCCACAACAGTCTGTTTTCATCCAGCTCCTGATGTGGAAGCAAAGTAGTTTCTCCTCAAGTTATATTAACTGGGCATTCTGTTGGGGCAGATTCTGATCTTTTCTTATGTCATCCCATGACCCATGGAGAATAGGCTTGATTTTGTTTTTGTTAAAGATTTCAGTGGTGAAAATCTGTTTCTCTATCACAAATGGTTAAAAAAAAAATCCACTTTCTGAAGATCTAGTACATCAGATGTGACAGGCATGCTACAAATCTGCTTAATGAGTCTTGAATGTGAACAATGTATTGGCATATTTAAGACAAATTGCAATTGTCAGAAATTCCTTTGTGGCTTCCTCTGAGGCCTATGAGCAGAGGTACATTAACTCTATGGTTCTCTGGCAGTTTTAACTTTTACATTTTTTTTCTTTTGCTTTGAAACCATGAAAAATAAATTATATGCAGAACGCTTTTAGATGGATGGAGGAAAAATTCTGAAAGTCTCAAAGTACTGTATGAACATTTAGCTAACATGATCATGCAATTGTCAGGGGAAAAAGATACTGTGCATAAAAATATGAAGATATTTATTAAAGAAAAAATAGTGTGCATTTGGAGTTCCAAAAATCTCTCAGAGGAAATAGCTTCCTTTTCTTTTGAGAGCCATGAATCATTGCCATATAAAGGATATTTCTTGTATCTGGAGATGGATACAGAGAAATACATTTAAGGGTTCTCTTTGAAATGAAATAGAGAATTAAAAAACAAGACATAAGTGGAACAAAGAAATAGATTTTCAGGTTCTGTTGCATTTTAATATATAATGATGTGTGTCCATATATGTCTATACCCTTGAAAACTGTATTATGTTGGCTCTTAATCTACCTTATTAGAGACATCAACTACTCAGAAGCAAGAATGCTTCTAAAGTATTAGCGCATTCCACAATTCTTTCACTCCTCTGAAGACGTCTCCAAGAATGGTCTGAGTAAATGAAATCCCTCCCTTTAGGACCTTCAATGAGCAGTACTGCTGTGGGACCCCCAGTTTCCATCTGATGCTCTCCCACCGAGCTGTTCTGATGTTCACTTTTCTGTGAACTTTAGCATTAAAGATGAAAGTGGTGTGAAACAATTTTGGAGAAAAGAAGCTTTGTAGTCTCAACCCCTAGGGTAAGATAAATTATTCTTCTAGGCACTTTGGCAGAGGCACTGTTTTGAAAGGCAAGAGGCCAGAAAAGGCCTGAAAAATCATGGCCATTGTTTCTGACAGCTTTTGGGGGTGCTGATCAGGTTAAGCAAGACCAGCAGGCTGCATTTTGAGTGAGCTCTGAAAATTCTTGGGAGCATGTCTGTCGTTGTGTTTCCCACACCAGCCCCTGGCCCTTGGCTGTTGTCAGTCTGATGGATAGCTGGAGCTAAAGCTTTAGGTGCAAGGACAGCTGGAGGTGGGAAAGGGTGACGCTCTTGAGAGAACGCTGGTTAATCTAAGGCTATGCTTCTTGAACAGGGTACTCAGAAGTTTTGAAAACCATATTATAAATGTGGTATATTTTCCTGGAGGGTCAATTTTACTAGATGATTAGAGGTGCAAATCAATTTTTTGATATTAAAAGGAACAACACAGATGTGAATTAGAAGGCAAACATTGTGTAAAATTAAAATAAAACCAGAGATTATAAGGAAAAAATAAGGCTATAGTAGGCTAGATTCTGATCACCTCCTCCCCACTCAATCCCAGGGAGTATATGAACACTCTCAGTTCAGTTCAGTCACTCAGTCATGTCCAACTCTTTTTGACTGCATGGACTACAGCATGCCAGGCCTCCCTGTCCATCATCAACTCCCAGAGTTTACTCAAACTCATGTCCATTGAGTTGATGATGCCATCCAACCATCCCCTCCTCTGTCATCCGCTTCTCCTCCCGCCTTCAATCTTTCCCAGCATCAGGGTCTTTTCCAGTGAGTCAGTTCTTTGCATCACATTGCCAAAGTGTTGGAGTTTCAGCTTCAACATCAGTCCTTCTGATGAATATCCAGGATTGATTTCCTTTAGGATGGACTGGTTAGATCTCCTTGCTGTTAAGGGACTCTCAAGAGTCTTCTCCAACTCTAGTTCAACTCTCCCATCCATACATGACCACCGGAAAAACTATAGCCTTGACTAGATGGACCTTTGTTGGCAAAGTAATGTCTCTGCTTTTTGACATGCTGTCTAGGTTGGTCATAACTTTTCTTCCAAGGAGTAAGTGTCTTAATTTCATGGCTGCAGTCACCATCTGCAGTAATTTTGGAGCCCAATAAAATAAAGTCTACCACTGTTTCCACTGTTTCCCCATCTATTTGCCTTGAAGTGTTGGGATTGAATGCCATGATTTTAGTTTTCTGCATGTTGAGCTTTAAGCCAACTTTTTCATTCTATTCTTTCACTTTCATCAAGAGGTTCTTTAGTTCTTCTTCACTTTCTGCCATAAGGGTGGTTTCATCTGCACATCTGAGATTATTGACATTTCTCCTGGCAATCTTGATTCCAGCTTGTGCTTCCTCCAGCCCAGCATTTCTCATGATATACTCTGCATATAAGTTAAATAAGCATGATGACAACATATAGCCTTGACGTACTCCTTTTCCTATTTGGAACCAGTCTGTTGTTCCATGTCCAGTTCCAACTGTTGCTTCCTGACCTGCATACACATTTCTCAAGAGGCAGGTCAGGTGGTCTGGTATTCCCATCTCTTTTAGAATTTTCCGCAGTTTATTGTGATCTACGCATTCAAAGGCTTTGGCATAGTCAAGCAGAAATAGGTGTTTTTATGGAACTCTCTTGCTTTTCCCATGAACACCCTAGTCTACTTTTAAGGACCCCTGTGTTGGGCATCTTTGAGCAGTTAGATACAGGTGAAACCAGAAAAGATGAAAGACTTCATGTTGTTTAAACCGAAAGCTTTAAAAAGAAATTTGAGGTTGAAACTCATCAGTCTACAGGCTGATTTTGACACACAGGTTAAATTTGACCAACACATGTGTGTAGTTTGATCCATGCAGTGTTAATTTTTTCAGTTGGTTGCTAGAATTTGTAAAGCAAATTCCTCATAATAATCTGGGTTCTCTTAAAAAAAAAAGGAAGGTTTGACAACACCCAGCATGGTCTCGTACATGGCAGTACTCAACGAGAGCTACTCTCTCAAACAGTACAATGTTGACCCGCCCCACTTCCCACCCAGCCCAGGTCTTTCACTGCTATCTGTCTGCTGTCTTTAGACATTTCCATCTGTGACCCATTCTTTGTGATGATACCCCTGGGTCTTTTCTTATAGCCTTATCTTTATAGAATTCGTCTTTCCTTCTCATTTTGACCTTGGACCCTGCTATAGACATGGTTGTCATGGTAATCTATGAGTTCAGTTCCTTTACGTTCTGAGAACTAGTCCTTACATCAGTTCAGTTCAGTCTCTCAGTCATGTCTGACTCTTTGCGACCTCTGACTTAAGTATGGACATTAAATATATGCAGACAAGCTGCTCTGTGCAGTGGCAGTATGAAGACTGAGCGTGTAAGCTGGTGTTTGCTACTTTGATAGGCACCTCCAAAAACTCTCCATGTCCATATTTCACCGAATTTTGACTGGGTGAACATAACTCTTTATGTTGTTACATTTATTTTAAAACTTAATATAAAAGAGGCATGTGCCAATTTTGGTATAGAGGAGAAAGTGTAGAGAACTTGGTTGCTTGTCAGCTATAGTGTTGGAGAAAGACACATAGGGAATTAAGGTTCTTGGGTTCTGTACTTGCTGTCCATTGTCAGGTGTGATGACTAAGTTGGTGATACTTGACTTTGTCTTCTGATGTGGATTATATCACCTACCTGTTCTATCTCACAAACTCCCTGAGAATCCAATATAATAGTACAAATAAATCAGCCTAGAAGACCATAAAAACTTTACAAATTTTGTCATCATGTTAATATGCAATCCTCAAATGGTGGATTATGTCTTGGTAATTCTCATAGTCCAATGTAATCCCCACTACTTAGTTGTATTTCCTGATGGTGATGTAGTTTCCATTTTTAAAGACCAAAGAGAAAAATTGGTTACAACAAGATGTATCTTTATTGGCCAAATAAAGTCTTAAAATGATAAAACAATGTCTTGCTGTCCTTTTTTCAATGAATTACCAGAGTTATTTACCACAACTTCCAAACAAGAAATGATGAAGTTATATAAAAGTGTGTTTGATTTTTATAGGTTTGAAGGTCACTGAGACCCAGCTTTATATTCATTGTTTGCTATCGCCATTTTTCTTTCATGCTCTGTGAATTTGTGAGGGTCTTTTTCCTTTCAGGCAGTCAAAAATATGAATTTGTTTTATATTAATCTGCTTGTGGTAGCAGGTATAAGAGCATCTTGCAACAGACACGCTGCTGGTCATATCTTCTTTTACCTTTTAAAAAAATTTAAGTGTTTCTTGTTGGTGGCAAAAACATCAGTGTTTCTCCTTGAACAATTCTGAACAAGTTGTTTGATGTTTTCTGGTTTAGCTCTTAAATCTTGTGTAGTGTGGATTACAAAGAAAAGAGACATTAGGGATTCTATCATCAATCTCATTCTTCAGAGCTTTCAAAAGAAAGCTTTTAAAGACACTAGATTTTCTGCAGCTAAGGAGGCTTCTGGCATTTACATTCATAGGTATGGTTTGCACAGGAATCCTTAGAAGAAAGCAGAACACCATTTATTCTGTTACTTACAATGTCCCATGGTCAGCATTTTAAAAGCTGTTTTAAATCTTGAAAGCTAGAGTGTAGGGCCTATGGGTACACTATACCCTGTGAAAAGTCAAAGTCGCTCAGTCATGTCTGACTCTTTGTGACCCCATGGACTATACAGTCCACTGAATTCTCCAGGTCAGAATACTGGAGTGGGTAGCCTTTCCCTTCTCTGGGGGATCTTCCCAACCCAGGGATGGAACCAAGGTTTCCTACATTGCAGGTGGATTATTTATCAACTGAGCTATGAGGGAAGCCCTTGTACTATGTAAGTATTTTCAAATTACATTGTAGATGACATAGAATTACCTTAGACGCTTATATTTAGAAGTACCTTACTTATGATCAGTACCCTATTCAGTGTTTATTTTTCTCTTTCAACATTACTGCTCTTTGGTCGTATGGTCCTGTGTTTCTTGAAGTATGTTCTGTAGAACACTGGTTCCATAAGATGCTTCCTCAAAGTTGGGTTCAATGATGAAATCAGAGTTAACATGGTTTGGAATCAGCTTACATTTTGGTCTCTTTCCTTTGAACATAGTTCTCTACTCTCCTTATGATCACTGGTGACCAGAAGTGAGTAGATGATTTTAGGACCAAAGCACAGTTATGACAGCCTTAGCTTTAGAAAGTATATTGTTAGCAGGCTTTTGACTTCACTGTTTAAGCTTCTTATTGACATTGATTATCAACACAGGCTGGAGCCCATTCACCATGATGAGGGTGACTATATAATGTATCATCTAAACTAAAATACTTTACAGATACAACAGAAGGGCAAAACTAATAATTATACTTGACAAAAAGCATAATTGGGACTGTGCTGGGTGAATTGGGACATATGGTTACCCTGGTTTGATGAACTTACTTTGTCTTCAAAGCCTAACTCACGTCCTAACCTTTCCATAAAGACTTTTCTGATTTCCTCAATTGAAGGTAATTTTTCACTACCCTGAAATCCCTCTTTTATTAAATTTTAATTTTCTAAGGAATTTGGAAAAGAATAGATATATGGATATGTATAGTGGAATCACTTTGCTGTACATCTGAAACTAAAACAACACTGTTAATCATGCTCCAAACAAAACAAAACAAAAGAGAACAAAAAAACTAGAAAAAAATGTGTAACTTTCTTGCTTGTCTTAATAGCTACTAAGGTACATTTCATGTCTCCCCTATCTATATTTACCCCATCTTGCCATCTCTAGTGCCTGTCCTTATTTATTAGTATATAGTTTTGAGTGAGTGATAGAATAGATGAATAGATGAGTTTAATGCCAAAAGTCTGATAGCCTTCCCTATTGTTATCTTTTTTCCTCTTAAAATAAATGGTGTGCAGTCAGTGTATTTCACTATCACACATCCCTCATGAACTTTATTTTATCTAGGCAATTTTGACTCTTATTTATTTGCTATATCCAGATCTAGGTAGGCATCCCTTGGGTTTGCTTTTCTTCATTCCCACTATCAAAATCCAGGTCCAGGGCTTTATTGTATTATTCTTGGATGTATGCTGCAGCTTCCTACCTAGTTATCTTGTTTTGAATTTCTTTTTAATTCCTATTTTGGACATACAACAGCCTAATCTACCTAAAGTAGAATTTTGCTATTTCCCCCTATTTTAGAACTAAGACTCCTTTCCAATAGCCCATAGACTAAAATTCATACTCAAACTGGCATTTAAAGTCCTTCATTAACTGAGTATAATTTACAGACTCACCCTTGCCTTTGGAATTTTTGATTCCTCTTTTTAGAATTTTTAGTCCTCATCATCATCTGATTCCTTTACTTAAAAAAAGTTCATATCTGGTTCTCTATCAATTTTCTAGCCTTGTTCCTTGCTGTTTTTCTATGCCCTGAACCCTACTCACCACCAAACTATTTGTAATTCTCACATCATTTAAGTATCTATGCCTTTGCAAATGATATTTATTCTGTCTAGAGAAATTTCTCTCATGACATATATTCCTATTCATTTTGTTAGACTTATAAATAATCTTTACCCTCTTTGCAGTCTTTTTTTCCTCATCCTTCTCTACTCCCCAACCACTGTTAGTCACCCATTCTCTGTGCTTGTATTTTTGTAGCTGTAGTACTTATATCACAGTGAATTATTGACTAGTCTCTTTCATTTTCAGATTAAGAGTTTTTTGAGGTCAAGGGCATAGTTTTAGTTTACATATTTGTATTTTTTGGGCCTATGGGTGACACAATTGAGCAACTAACACAACAAAAGTGATTAGTATACAATAAGTTATCAAGAAATATTAATTTATAGTGATATCAATATGGCTAACATTTATTGAGTCCTTGCTTTGTTCTAGATATTACCTTGTGTGACTTCATATAATTTAATCCTCATTCCAACCTTCTAAGATAAGTCTTTTTAATATGCCCATTTTACATATGAGGAAATTTAGAGGTTCACAGAGGTTAAGTAACTTACCTAAGGACAGAAAGCTACATGGCAAAACAAGTCAGAAGTCAAGCTATCAAACTGCAAAGCTCATGATTTTAAACACTGTACACGTTTATTCTTTTGTATCTCTAAACATTGGCATGATTGTGGAAGAACTTCCTCCCCAATTTTTTCTTTCTTTTTTTTTCATCAAATTTAGGCACAGGGCAAAATCTAATTCCTCCTCATTCCTTCTGTATCAGCCTTACCTTCTTGTATTATTTGGCCATAGGTTTCACAAAGTTCAGTACTTTAACATGAAAGGCTTGTCATGTATAATTTAAAAAATGCATTTCTGATTATTTCTGGACTTGAATTGTGATCTTACCTTCTTGTATTATTTGGTCGTAGGTTTCACAAAGTTCAGTACTTTAACATGAATGGCTTATCATGTATCAGATTTACCTTCCTGTATTATTTGGCCATAGGTTTCACAAAGTTCAGTACTTTAACATGAATGGCTTGTCATGTATAATTATAAAAATGCATTTCTTGATTATTTCTGGACTTGAATTGTGATCTTTATTTAAATGACACTCTACTCCCAGCCCTCTGTTGTTGTTCCCATGGACTATAGCCTGCCAGGCTCCTCTGTCCATGAGATTTCCTAGGCAAGAAGACTGGAGGGAGTTGCCATTTTCTTCTCCAGGGGATCTTCCTGACTCAGGGACTGAACTCACATTTCCTTCATTGGCAAGTGGATTCTTTACCACTGAGCCACCAGGGAAGCCTCTGTCAGCCCCCTGTAACACACACTTTTTACAGTTATGGATACTTAATAGCACTTAGCTAAAAATTCTTAATTTAATACCAATGTAGATTTGTTTTCTGTCTGACCTCTCTGGTAGGAAAGGAATCTGACACGGTTGGAGGTAGGCTAGGAATCTGATAGTATTAAACAATTTGAGGACTTATCCTTGTCAAATTCTCTTCATGTATTATTAACAATGAGGAACCATAAACAAACGAAGACCTGGCACATCGAAACAGTGATCTAACCAACTGCATAAACTTTCTGTTCTGGAATGACTCCTTGGAGGTCATGAAATCACCTCCCTCTAAAAACAGAGTAGGAATGAGGGGACCCTATATTGCTGCTAGCAGTGCTCAGAAGCCCCTGGCCTATATAGCAGAGCCGGCCTGGCCAGTGAACTTGGATCTCCTGGTTATTTCAGGTCCTGTGCTCTGCTATGAAAAGAAGCATCTGTGAGTGAACATATAAAGGGTCAAGTGCAAGTACATTTCACTGAAGAGTGTTCCAGAATAGAACCTTAGCCCTGTGTGGACTTGTTTTTTTAGATGCCACAGGGTTTCAAAGGAGACTATGACAGTGAGCTATAGAGCAGGACAAGTAGCCAAGCAGCCCTAATGAGGGTTTAGAGAATTGATTGTTGATGGTTGGTCTGTGCCACATGTCAGGCCAAGTACACACAGCTGGCCAGAGTGCCAGGGCTGGATTTTCCAGTCTCTTTCTTTACTCTGTGCTGACTTGGCCTTTCAGAAGAAGTTAATGACTTTATGACAGAGACTAAATGTATTTCATCTGTCCTTTGAAGAGTCCAAGAATTACTTACTCATCTCCTGAAGATATTTTCTTTTCTTTCTTTTTTTTTTTTGTTTCAATAGGTGTTTAATGAATTAAGAATGAGAATGCAGGCAGTAGTGTTTGGAGGCTTTTTGCCTTTTCAAGGCCACTGTAGAAGTATTATTTGGCGAGGCTGATAATTTTCTTTTTTTTTTTTTTCCATTTATTTTTTTCTTTGTAATTAGCCTCAAAGTAATAAAAATAAATAGATTTTTTCTTTTTAAAAAATTACATGCTCAAAAATATGGCTGAAATGAAGTTGGAGCATTCAGAGTAATGTTTGCAGTAGGCTGTGATGTTTCTGTCTTTGTGAGTAAACAATGGTCCCAAAGGGCCTCCTGCATGACCATTATTACCAGTGAATACGTTGCACAAACTGGTCCAAGTTTGTGCCAAGTGTGGCATCCAAGCTGCCAAGTGTGGCAGAATTGTTTTTTTTTTTTTCTTTTAGATTCTGGTAAATGCTGCTTAATTTCAATCAGAATGAATTTTTGTTCAAGTGACAAAGGGCTATTATCCTATTGAGGTTGTTTTAATCCTGTAACAGTGACTTCCACAAAGTACAATTTGATTAATATCTTAAGGAAGATACTAACAAGACATGTGATCAAGGAGTAGAAAAAATGAGGTTTGGATTGGGAAAGTCAGATAGACTTTGATAGAAGGTAGTGGCTGAATCTTGAAGAATGAGTTGTGAGCTACATAGGTTTGGGGTCCTTTAGAATCTCTGGCACATCGGTTAATAACAAATCCATTGTTCTTCCTTTTTACTGCAAAGGAAGTTTTTCACCCAGTAATTTATTCGTTTGTAAAACCCCAGAGTTCCAGGTATCTGACAGACTTTGTGCTACAGAGGCACTGGTGAATAAACGAGGAGGAATAAAAGTTCACATCCTGAAACAGATTCAAGGACAACTTGTATTTTTCCTGTACCATCCAAGTGTTTTCCAGTCACTTACTACGTATTATTCTAATACACCAACTAGCTTCTCTTATTTCTCAAGTGACATTCTTCATCTTGTCTTCTAGACAAGCGGTTTTACAAGAAAGAGTTAAAATTCTAGAATGTTGCCAATATTCATGATTTATGTTCTAAGTAATTGATTACTAACCACAATGAAAGGATTAAATTTTAGGAAAATTACTTTACAAAATACAACAGAATCAATGTTACTCCTGTGTAAATAGTTTTCAATCCCTTGAATTCCTAGCTCCTAAAACTTTCTTGAGTAGGAGCATAAGGAGGGTGTTTCAGGACACATGAGAGAGAATTAACACATAATATGTAGTTCATTTTCAATGCCAGAGTTTGTAATGTTGGGCATGGCTGTGGAACTGTCTGATAGTTGTGAATGTCATCTGTCACACATGCCTGGTTAAGAGTCATTGGTAAACCATGAGCTCCTTAAGAGCATAGTCCATGACCTAATTATTTATTTTCCTTCCCACAGAGACAGAATGTTAAGTTCATTTGTTCATTCATTGACTCATCCACTGAACAAATATGTTTTGTGGTTTTTCTCTTCGCATATCTATTAAACTTTAAAGACCTTGCAGGCGTTATGGCAGCTGGGGAATCAAAGACTCGTATGTGCTAAGTCACTTCAGTCGTGTCTGACACTTTGCGACCCTATGAACTGTTGCCTGCCAGGCTTTCTGTCCATGTACATTTGCAGGCAATAGTACCAGAGCCTAATAATATGGACCTAACAGAAGCAGAAGATATTAAGAAGAGGTGGCAAGAATACACCGAACTACTATACCAAAAAGATCTTCATGACCATGATGTGTGATCACTCATCTAGAGCCAGACTTCCTGGAATGTGAAGTCTAGTGGGCCTTAGGAAGCATCACTATGAACAAATCTAGTGCAGATGATGGAATTCCAATTGAGCTATTTCAAACCCTAAAAGATGATGCTGTGAAAGTGCTGCACTCAATATGCCAGCAAATTTGGAAAACTCAGCAGTGGCCACAGGACTGGAAAAGGTCAGTTTTCATTCCAATCCCAAAGAAAGGCAATGCCAGAGAATGCTCAAACTACCGCACAATTGCACTCATCTTACACACTAGTAAAGTAATGCTCAAAATTCTCTAAGCCAGGTTTCAACAATATATGAACCATGAACTTCCATATGTTCAAGCTGGTTTTAGAAAAGGCAGAGGAACCAGAGATCAAATTGCCAACATTTGATCATCATTGGATCATCGAAAAAGCAAGAGAGTTCCAGAAAAACATCTATTTCTGCTTTATTGACTATGCCAAAGTCTTTGACTCTGTGGATCACAACAAACTGTGGAAAAATCTTTCAAGAGCTGGGAATATCAGACCACCTACCTGCCTCCTGAGAAATCTGTATGCAGGTCAAGAAGCAACAGTTAGAACCAGACATGGAACAATAGACTGGTTCCAAATTGGGAAAGGAATACATCAAGGCTGTATATTGTCACCCTACTTATTTAACTTATATACAGAATACATCATGTGAAATGCCAGGCTGGATGAAACACAAGCAGGAATCAAGATTGCCAGGAGAAATATCAATAACCTCAGATATGCAGATGACACCACCCTTATGGCAGAAAGTGAAGAAGAACTAAAGAGTCTCTTGATGAAAGTGAAAAAGGAGAGTGAAAATGTTGGATTAAAACACAACATTCAAGAAACTAAGATCACGGTATCTGGTCTCATCACTTCATGGCAAATAGATGGGGAAAGAATGGAAACAGTGAGAGACTTTTTGTTTTTGTTTTTGTTTCAAAATCACTGCAGACAGTGACTGCAACCTTGAAATTAAAAGACACTTGTTCCTTGAAAGAAAACTTAGAACCAACCTAGACAGCATATTAAAAAGCAGAGACATTACTTTGTCAACAAAGGTCTGTCTAATCAAAGCTATGGTTTTTCCAGTAGTTATGTATGGATGTGAGAATTGGACTATAAAGTAAGCTGAGCACTGAAGAATTGATGCTTTTGAACTGTGGTGTTGAAGCAGACTCTTGAGAGTCCTTCAGACTACAAGGAGATCCAACCAGTCAATCCTAAAGGAAATCAGTCCTGAATATTCATTGGAAGGACTGATGTTGAAGTTGAAACTCCAATACTTGGGTCACCTGATGGGAAGAACTGACTCACTGGAAAAGATGCTGATGCTGGAAATGACTGAAGGCAGGAGGAGAATGGGACGACAGAGGATGAGATGGCTGGATGGCATCACTGACTCGGTGGACATGAGTTTGAGCAAGCTCCGGGAGTTGGTGATGGACAGGGAGGCCTGGCATGCTGCTTTCTGTGGAGTAGCAAAGAGTTGGACACAACTGAGTGACTGAACTGAACTGAACTGCGTATTGGAAAGGGTTGCCATTTGCTTCTGTAGGGTATCTTCCCGACCCGTGTCTCTCTCTCCTGCATTGCAGGCAGATTCTTTACCACTGAGTTCTCCAATGGCTCAGCAGGTAAAGAAACCCCCTGCAATGCAGGAGTCACAGGAGATATGCATTCGATCCCTGGGTCAGGAAGATCCCCTGGAGAAGAAAATGGCTACCCACTCCAGTATTCTTGCTTGGAGAATCCCTGTGGAAAGAGGACCCTGGCGGGCTACAGTCCATGGGGTTGCAAAGAGTTTAGTACAACTGAGCTCACAAGGGGTATCTGACTAGGGCAGCCAACTTGAAGACTTGTGTTTGTCAGATTCTCTTCAATAAGGAAGGAGCTATGTGCAATAAAAGTAGAAATCAATTTCTGTGTGTCAGTCTCCATCCAGGGTGCTAAGAACTCAACCGTGAGGGAGGCGTACAAAATAATACATGTCTTCATGGAACTATACCTTAACTGGGAAGATAGAAAGTGAAAAGGATAAATCAAAATTTTAATGTGTTAGTGGTAAATATCATAGAAAAAAATAGAGAAAGAAGAGAGGAGAGGGAAATAATAGGGAAGTGGTAACATTGGTGGGACTTGCAATTTTAGATGGATGTCCTTGGAAGTCCTCTCTGAGAAGGTGATATTTGTATTAAGACCTGAGGTAGATAAAGACAGATAATCATTGTCCATAAAGCATTATGAATGAAGTGAATAAAGTGATTGAATAAAAATTGTTTATTTAACTTTATTATTAAATAAAGTTTAACACTGGTGAATCAAGCAAGGAAAGAATTCAGAATATTATTTTTGCCTATTTTCTGAGGTCAAATTTTAAGTTTATGGCATCATAAAGATCAGACTGGCCCTACTTTAGTATGGGGAGTGGAAGGAATAGATGGAAAGAAATAATGGCATGGCAGGGCCTTAAGGAAGGAAATGGTGGAAGTAAATCACAGTTGTGCAGAGATTCATCACTTAATACTGAGTTCAGATGCTGCTTCTAACTTCATCTTCTCATAGCAACCAAACTATGTCTTCCTGCTTTATTAATTTTTTCATTTATCATCCTTTTCCTTCCTAGACCATGCTTCTATTTAGGAAGATTTGTATTAGACCTTCTTAGAATCAAATAGGCATGTATATATGTATATTTTTTTCTATTCAAACTCTCAATCATTAATTTCTCTTTAAAAACTTTTTCAGGCTGTTAACAAAAATAAATTATCAGTAATTGCTAGTAACAGCTGATTTGTCTAGGATTATCACTGAAGTATAAAATGCAATTTAAAATCTCATTATGATTATTATTCCATTTCATTCACTAAATATGGTGACCTTCTAATTTAGAAATTTAAGATGCTTATTAGATAAATGTTAAAATGGTGCTTGTGTAATTATAATGATCATTTTCTAGTTTCTTTTCCATTTGTTTATATATTATTTTGTTTTATTGCCAGTGTGAGATGGAGTTGGGAGGTAATCCATATCTCTTACTGTCTTTTATGAAGCCAGACCTTAAAGAAACTTGCAAAATTGTGAAACAATGCTGCTCTTCTCATTATTTTAGTTTTTGGAAAAATATAAATTTTTTACAAAATATTTTATTTGTGTTAATATGTAATGGGTTTATGATTCTTACTTTTAAATGTGTTCATAAAGCTTCAAGTTTTCTCAATGTAAATTTCTAATATATTAAATATCAGGAGATATAATTCTAAACAAAAGCTCTTTGGGGTCTTCGATAATTTTTAAGAGTTCTCAGTTGAAAAATTTTGAGAACTGTTAGAGGTCAATAGTGTAGAGCTGAAATCAGACTGCCTGTCACTGAGATACCAGGTGGCCCTAAGCAAGTTAAGTCCTTGAACAGTGTCAGTTACTTCACCTGTAAAATGAAAATGATGATATTACCCATCTCATCAAGCTATTTAGAGGTGTAACAGAAGGTAGGAAATGGCAACCCAGTTCAATATTCTTGCCTAGAGAATCCTGTGGACAGAGGAGCCTGATGGGCTGCCGTCTATGGGGTCGCACAGAATTGGACACGACTGAAGTGACTTACCATGCAAGCATGCATTGGAGAAGGAAATGGCAACCCGCTCCAGTATTCTTGCCTGGAGAATCCCAGGGATGGAGATGCCTGGTGGACTGCCGTCTACGGGGTCGCACAGAGTTGGACATGACTGAAGCGACTTAGCAGCAGCAGCAACAGAAGGAAGGTATGGGAAGAGCAATGCATGCAAGCATTAAGCGTTCAGTAAGTGTTAGGTATTATAATTTGCCTAGTTCTGTGAGGTCTGGAAGCTGAGGAAGATCAGATCAAATATCTTGCCTGAGGTCACACAGAGTCTGTGGGAATTTGTCTTCTGAGTCCCAGTACCCCACGTTGGATCATCAGTACTTCATCAGCTATCGGCTCCATAGTTGCTCAGAGCAGTAGAATCATCACATTTTGTTTTTCCTTTGGAAATCAAGAAGAAAAGAAAAGGTCTTTTCTATTAGATGTTTCTATTAGGTCATAATCCTTGTACTTAATTATAAGCATATGACATTTACAGTTCCCTAAACACTTTCAGTTATATTCAGTCACATCAGGTAGGAAGAGCAGGTGAATTTGTCTCCATTTAACAGATGAGAAATTCTGGGGCTCAGGGAAGTTTAAATTACTTTCCTAACATTTCATGACAGATCAGATATTGGACCTCAGGCTTTCTAACTCGCCTATGTTATATTATATAGCTGTTCAGCATTGTAAACATTGACTAACTTAACATCACAGAGGAAAATTAGTCCCAGAGAGGTGAAGTGACTTTCCAAGGGTGCAAATTCCCAAATAAGGAGCAGAAGAAGCTAAAATAGTGAATGTGGTTTCCAGATTCTTGTGTTTTTTAGTTTTCGGTTTTAGTTTACCTAAATTTAGTAATGATAATTCTATTTTCTCCTGACTGTGTTGTATTAATATAAACACCATGGCACTATTGGCTTAGTGTTTTAAATACATATCATGGTTCGGGTGATGCACCTTTGGCCTCATCAGCTAGGTTGTTTAATGGCCCTTATTCTTGTGTTCTCTATGTTAAAAATCTTAGCCTTTTTTGCTGTGGATCTTGTTGGAGGCTGTTGGCACTAACTTGCAACAAGGGAAACATCGGTTGCTTCCCAGATTGACCTTTACTTCAGACATTTGCAAATTTCAATTTTTGTACATGTTTTGTGTTTGACTGGTTGGTCTATATATTTGTTGGTTTTCTGGGAGAAGGAGAAGGGAAGGAAATATTAATTAAAATAGCATATCATTGGGACATAGTCTATTTTTGTAGGAAGAATGTGTAATGTTACATCAAAATAATAATATATCTGTTCCATTTGGGGCTTTTAGTCAAAACAACTGCATGATAACTATGAAGTCTAGAAACATGGTACTGATAAACCGATTTGCAGGGTGGGAAGAGAGATGCAGCATAGAGAACAGACTTGTGGACACAGCAGGGGAAGGAGAGGGTGGGATGAGTTGAGAGAGTAGCATTGGAATATACATTGCCACATGTAAAACAGATAGCGGGTAGGAAGATGCTATATAACACAGGAAGCTCCTCGACCCGCTGCTCTGTGACAACTTAGAGGGATGGGGTGGGGTTGGGGGTAGGATGGGGTGGGGCTGGGAAGGAGGTTCAAGAGGGAAGGGATATATGTGTACTTATGACTGAGTCATATTGCTGTACAACAGAAACTAGTACAACATTGTAAAGCAGTTATTGTCTAATTTTTTTAAAAAAAGCAAAGTTTGCCATCTACCTTTAAATAACACTGTGAATAAAGATGCTATTCTAACTTGCTCTTATTAGATGCATTTTTTAGCAAAGAAAAACATTAAGAAAGTAAAAAAAAAAAAAAGCTGTATGTCTCCTCTATGTATTTCTTAGTTAAAAAGAAATGTAAAAGATGAAGGGGAACAAAGAATATCAAGTCTCCTTAGCATTATTGTTTTTTCCATGTGTTGCCACATGACATCAATCTTATCCAAGGTGATTTTAGAGACATATAAAGAATATGATCATGACTGAATGTCTAAAAGAATGGACTTTGTTTTACTTACAGTTACTTGTAAACTTCCTTGTAGATAACCTTGTGAAATAGTAAAGGCAAGGTGATAATATTCCCAATTTATATAGTAATGTACTAATTGAATTCAAGTGAGGATCCATGTATCAAAGGTTGCACATTATACTATATGCCAAAGTTTGGAAGAAACTCATGATTTCTGTTTCTCAGTTTTGTGCTGTGTCTGCTTCATGACCTGGCCTTGTTTTTGGAAAAGGTTTAGTTGTAACCAGTCAAGCAATTTAAGCATTTACTGTTCTAGAGTTCTGTGATAGGGGAGGTCTGTTGTACACAGATTCTCTACAGCACAGATGTTATTTCCTCTGAGAAGACATCATTCTGTTGACTGCTGTGACCGACTACTGAGTGGACAGGTGCTCATAGGCAGGTCAGAACCATAAGTAGGTTCTCAGTAGCTATTTTTTTTTCTCTTTGGCAAATAACAGCATTTCCTGAAACATCTGCTCCCGTGCAGTCTCTGCAGTCATTCCATTGGAACTGCTGATTTAAAAAGAGGATTGCCTTTGTGCTGCTCGCATTTTCCTGGGCTTCACTGCAAGAATATTTAAGAGCAAGTAGTGGGGAATTGTGAATTTGCTTAGGCTCATGGAGAAGGTACCTTTCTTTCTTTAATGATTTCCCAAGGAGACAGAATGGGGACCAGGTACCCAAAGAATTTACTATTATCTCAAATAATGTCCATCGTAATAGTACCATTTCCTCCATGAAGTGCTTTCTCTTTTTTGAAATAGAAAAGTATTGTTTTTGTAAAAATCCAAGCAAGGTATAAAGTACTAAGAAGAAGAGAAAAATCAACCCAGTGCCCACCACTCAGAGAAAACAAGTTAACAGTATAGTGAATATCCTACAAGATTCATTTCTAATCTCTCTCTTTTGGGATGTCTGTGTTACTAAAGATGATGTCATCTTTGTTTCTGGTGTATATTTACTGATCTTATATTTCCCATAGATTGTAAACTCTCTTTAAATACAGAGATGGAGATGGTACCTCATATATCTTTGGGCAGCATCTAACAAGACATTGCATATTTGGTAGGTTTTAGAGCATACTTTATAAAATGTAGAAGTCAGATATGTAAATTCTATTTTAAGACTCTAATTTTGGATAGTCATTGCTTTCCTTGGAGCAGATTGCAAGTAGAAGACAGTAGCAGCAGAAAGTTGAGGAAAGCAGATGAAGTCCTGAAGCACATATACTCTTCTCTGTGTCTCCCGGGTGTTTCCCGTCCCACTGGAGTGCAGCCTGCAGGCACCCTGGCGATAAGTCTGGTCCACTGATGCATCCTCATAAGTGACACTAGATGACACTCCTTGCTGTGCCCTGAGCAGTGACAATCAGCATGTGGGGCTTGACTGCTGAACTTTCAGTGCCTGCAGTCTCTAGTGGATTTTAGTAATGTGTGTCTTGGCAAAACGACAGGGTATTAGCTCAAATGTCACGTTTAAAGGGTAGGCAGCCTGTCTGTGTGGTTCTAATTGAGTAGCCGCCAACGAAGTTTGAAGTATAATTTTAATAAGAAGTCATTTTTCTATCTCTTAATCAAAAGTGATGCAGTTGAACAAAGCCACACCCAGCAGATGGCCCCAGATTTCAGCCTTTTCAGTCTGGGCACATTTACCCATGGGGTGTACTTTGATCCATTAGAAGGGCTCAGACCCAGGAGACAGCTAGATATTTTCTAGTAAACTTCTTAGCATCCTGCCTAGAGGAGGAACATTTAAATATATGGACCCTGCTAGACATTGAGTCAGTCTGGTCATTTATCTGCCTGGACACTTATTATATAAGAAAAAGAGTGTTAAAGATACGGATTTTACAATCTGAAGCAGACTGATTTCACTTAGCTTCTTTCAATTGCCCAAGGAGCACTTCTTTCCCTTCTTTCATTTTTCTTCAGTGAAATCATACCCATTCTCCCTCCATTCTCCCTAAGCATAATGTAATCTTTTTCTCTTTGGGGCCCCTACTTATTGATAGTTAATAGAGATGTTGTGAAATTAATATGAGAAATTAAGTTGGTTATTAAATAGTATCAGGGATTTATAAAACATTTATTTATTAATGTATTAAATAATATTGCAATTTATAAAAATAGGTATCTTATGCTAATCTTTTCCACCCCACATTAGCAATCCTTGCCTCAGAACTTTGGATGTTGCCAGAGTAAATCTGTTGGAAAAATTTAATTCTATTGATTTTATTATTTAAAATTTTTTACCTTTTTGTTTCAAAATTATTTCAGACATAAAAATTCCAAAAATGGTGCAAAGAATTCCCATGTATTTATAAACCAGTTTCCTCAAATGTTAATATTTTTCCATATTTGCTTTATCATTGTCTATCTGTACACAATTTTTCCATTTATTTCTTGCAGGCATGATCCTTAAGGAGAATTTTAGACAAAGACAAAAATGTATTCTTACAGTCATTTTGTTGAAGGCTTTTTCTATGGGTTCAGTAAATAATATTTTAAAAATAGAAAAGTACTAACACTATTGGCAGTTAACATTCATTAACTAAATGCTGTGGTATTGTATCAACCAGGGTTCCACCATAAAACATATATATATAAATTCACACATACACACATATGATGGTGCTAGTGGTAAAGAACCCACCTGCTAATGCAGGAGATGTAAGAGATGTGGGTTCAATCTCAGGGTTGGGAAGATTCCCTGGAGAAGGGTGTGGCAACCCATTCCAGTATTTTTTTCCTGGAGAATCCCCATGGACAGAGGAACCTGGCAGCTATAGTCCATGGGGTCATAAAGAGTTGGACACGACTGAAGTGACTTAGCACACATAAACCTATATATATAGAGAGATGGGCTTCTTTTATTTTGTGATTGTGGATGGGGCAATCCAAAATCTGTAGGCAAGCCATGTGGAAGCCTAGAAACTCAAGCAGAAGCTGACACTGCAGTCCATAGGTGGAATTTCTTCATCAGCAGGAAAACTTTAGTTCTGCTTTTATTCCTTTCAGTTGACTTGATCATATCCACTCAAATTATTGAGAATAATCTTGCTTACTTAAAGTCAAATAGCTATAGACATTAATAACATCTAAAAAATATCTTTGCAGCAAGATCTAGATTAACGCTTGATTGAATGAGTATTTATTATAGGCTAGTCAAGTTGGCACAGAATACTGACCATCACATATTATCCTATTTATTATTCACAGCTGTGACAAAGGCATTATTATCCCTACTTTATAAGTGAAGAAACTGAGGTTAGTAATTTGCCTGCAGTCATATAATTAGTAAGTGGAAGAGGTGCATTTTTGAGCCCATATAGTCTAACTCCAGAACCCTTTCTCTTGACCACTACACTAGACTCTCTCCCTCAGAACAAAGTAACTGGTTTTTAGCTTATTTGCAACATCTAAAAAGAACTCCAGTGTATAAAGAACTGACAAATTAATTCAACTCAATAGATATTACTTGTTTACTATGTGCCAGGAACTGTATAAAGCAATAAGAATACAGTGACAAAAATCCTCCTCTCAAGAAGCCCATCTGAGTAGAAAGAGGTAGTGAAGCATCACTCATACCCATATCCACACCAAGTGAGGCAGAGAGAGCACTGACCTGAGGAAACCAGTGGTCTGAGGTTTAGGAAAATTTGGCTCCTGGTTCTGTTACTAAACAGCATCCTACCTTGGTCTGCTCAGCTTTAGGCAAGTAACACAGCTCTTTTCTGAATTTATCTGCCAAATAAGAGGAAATAAATTGATTATGAAAGTCACTGATCCAAGAGGATTGTGCTCACCATTGTCTTGAAATTTGTACAATCAGAGGGCTAAGCACTTAATGTTATCATCTCACTGAGTCTTCATTAACAATCTACTCATTATCATCCCCATGATACAGATGAACAAATAGAGATAAGACAATTTAATATATTGATCAAAGATAGAAAGTGAAAGAGTCTGCTAAAACCCAAATAATTAGGCTTTTGAGTCCAAATTCTTAATCTGTATGTTAGCCTTCCCTGAAATACATTGGGAAGGTCTTAGTGAATTTTGAATATGTACTTCTTGGTTTACAAAACCAGTACTCTAATAATTCTTGAGCTAAGAAGGCTTTAAAACATATATACAAAATTATTAAGTACAAATTTGTGTTTTATGACACATATATGCTGTGTGCTATGCTTAAGTTGCTCAGTTGGGTTCAACTATTTGCAACCCCATGAACTGTAACCTGTCAGGCCTCCCAGGCCATGGGGATTCTCCAGGCAAGAATACTGGAGTGGGTTGTCATGCCTTCCTCCAGGAGGATCCCAGGGATCAAACCCAGGTCTCCCACATTGCAGGTGGATTCTTTACCATCTGAACCACCAGAGAAGCCCAAGAATATTGGAGTGGGTAGCATATTCCTTCTCCAGGGGATCTTCCTGACCCAGGATTGAACCGGGATCTCCTGCATAGCAGGCGGATTCTTTACCAGCTGAGCTACCAGGGAAGCCCATGACATATATATGCTTATTCCTAAATATATTCTTTTCCTTTCTTTTCATACCATTTTTGTGTGTTTATTATAATTTAATGGCTATCAGAAAATTAATAAAAACCTGGATTTTGTCCAGAATTTTAGATCCTGTGTTGGATTTTGAAGTAGGGCATCCACTTATGCTGGACACAATTTAGAAAGAAAAAGGTTGGTTAAAGCACTGTCATAGGTCCATTTATTTGTTAAATATACCTCAATAAAAATAATTTTTCAGAACTATTAGAATATGTTCAAAAAGAATGAACTTAGGAAGAAAGTTGAAGAGAGATAATCTGAAAAGTGCAGAACACCACCTTGGCTGAGAGGCAAGAGGAAGTGAAAAGCTGCTGATTTGACCATTGTGGGTCATAGCCTATTAGACCTCCTAAGGAATGCTGAAGACATAATTGTGTAATTTTTGGGTGTCCAGCTGTGGCCTTCATTACTGAAAACCTGGAATTTCAGAACAAAGCAAATGGAACATAAGTTCTGTGAAAAGAATATCTTAGTGGTTAGTTAACACCAAAGCTGTCAAAACTGGAGAGAAAAAATTGCTGTTGTAACATGGAAAAACAGACTGGTTCCAAATCAGAAAAGGAGTACATCAAGGCTGTATATTGCCACCCTGCTTATTTAACTTATATGCAGAGTACATCATGAGAAATGCTGGACTGGAGGAAGCTCAAGCTGGAATCAAGACTGTCGGGAGAAATATCGATAACCTCAGATATGCAGATGACACCACCCTTATGGCAGAAAGTGAAGAAGAACTAAAGGACCTCTTGATGAAAGTGAAAGAGGAGAGTGAAAAAATTGGCTTAAAGCTCAACATTCAGAAAACTAAGATCATGACATCTGGTCCCATCACTTCATGGGAAATAGATGAGGAAACAGTGGAAACAATGTCTGACTTTATTTTTTGGGCTCCAAAATCACTGCAGATGGTGATTGCAGCCATGAAATTAAAAGACGCTTACTCCTTGGAAGGAAAGTTATGACCAACCTAGACAGCATATTAAAAAGCAGAGACATTACTTTGCCAACAGAGGTCTGTGTAGTCAAGGTTATGGTTTTTCCAGTAGTCATGTACAGATGTGAGAGTTGGACTATAAAGAAAGTTGAGTGCCGAAGAATTGATGCTTTTGAACTGTGGTGATGGAGAAGACTCTTGAGAGTCCCTTGGACCGCAAGGAGATCCAACCAGTCCATCCTAAAGGAGATCAGTCCTGGGTGTTCATTGGAAGGACTAATGCTGAAGCTAAAACTCCAATACTTTGGCCACGCGAAGAGCTGACTCATTTGAAAAGACCCTGATGCTGGGAAAGATTGAGGGCGGGAGGAGAAGGGGACAACAGAGGATGACAAGGTTGGGTGGCGTCACCGACTCGATGAACATGGGTTTGGGTGGACTCCGGGAGTTGGTGATGGACAGGGAGGGCTGGCGTGCTGTGGTTCATGGGGTTGCAAAGAGTCAGACATGACTGAGTGACTGAACTGAACTGAACGAACATCCACTGATTTATGGTAAAATTGTCCTTATCCCTTGGAAATACAGAACCCTCTAGGAGTGACTGCTGTGTTGAGATGGATTAGATTCTAATTCCTTTATTTTGTAAATAAGGATGCTGAAATCCAGAGAGCAGTGATGTGCCCAGGGTTATATGGAACATGAGCCAAGTCAGGGCAAGAACCCAGTGTTATTTGAGGGCCTCCACTTACGAGGAAGACAACAAAAGTGATTGGTAGAATGTCTCTCCAAATTGCTGCAACTTCAGTTTTTCCATCTGTATGCTTAAAGAGATGGTACTAAGTCAGAAATGGCCTACGCACGGCACTGTTTTTGCCTGTCTCCTCTAGGACCCGTGTTGGACACAACAAATGGCCAATATGTAATAATAGTAGGCTGAGTATTTAGGATATGTTAGATGCTCCAGTAAGCAGGTTACATATATTATGTTGTTAAATTCTCACAACCAACCTGTGAGGTAGGTTTTATTATCCTCATTTTACAAACAAGTGAATTGATTGTTAGAGAGATTTAGTAACTTGGTTAAGATTGCCCCATCAGAGAGCAGTGAAGCAAGACTTTGACTTTTGGAAATCTTACCCCAGGAAAAAAATTCTCCAGTACTCCACTGTACTGCCAGGATAGCATATGAGCTTCCGCTACTCCTTCCATAGACCCGTCACTAATGAGGTATGTACTCTGCTCACATGTTCCAAAACTGCCTCAAAATCCTTGTCATCAAGTTACTCCAGGCATCTACTACCAATCGATTAGACCAGAGTAGGTTTGTGAGATAATCCTTTCTATTTCCCCTGGATTAGATGATCTCTAAGGACTCTTCTGGCTCCAAAATTCTAGTTTGTGATTTTAAGGATTAAAGAAAGATACAAGATATTAATATTTATAAAAACTGGAATCAGGGTGTTTTGAATGGCTGAGCTGATGTCCTGAAGATTCTTATTTCTCAGACATAGTCTGAACCCTTTGGCTAAAGTAGGAAGGACCGAAACAGGTGATATTGTCCATCAGGTACTTTATGAAGTAGCTCATATAGAACTGCTCTAGTGTCCTGTTGACAGTGTCAAATGGGAGAAGGCCTTTCTTCCCAAGACTGCAAGAAACCCACAGTATCAGCAGGATCCAGTTTCAGCATCTTTTGTAAAATATTTTCTTGTTTGTGATCGACATCTTCTGCAGAGGGCTCCTTCAAGAGATTATAGTAGTACAGACTCTATATCCATGCTTCCTTGGCTCTTGACTAATTAGCTGATGAATGCAGGCCAGTTATTTAACCCCTCTGCTCCAGCTTCCTCACATATAGAAATGGAATAATCACAGAACCTACTGTGTAGGGTTGTGGTATGGATTCAGTGAGCTGATATACAGAAATCACTTAAAACAGCACCATAGAATAAAAAGCACTATAAATATATTGATCAGTTTATTGCATTATACATTTTTATATAGAGAGAGTACATATTATATATATATATATTTACTATGTCATTACACTTAATAAAATACAAAGCTTTTTCCTTTCAGCCTTGATTTCTCTCTCTCTCTTGATTTGACATGGTATTTTATTTGCAATTTAATATTGTTCTAAATTTAAAAATTAATTTTTAAAATTGTTAGCACAAATTTTACCATTCATGTAATGTTGTTAAATGTCAGTTTCAAATGTAAACATAAAGGCATTTAACTTGTATGAAGAATCACTAAAATTACTCAATTTATTTTTCATAGCTTGTGTGTGTGTGTGTGTATATATATATATACACATATATATATTATTCTTACCAGAACTGTGAAAATGCTGTGCAAAACTAAATCAGTTATTACTTCACTTGATGAGCACACATTTTACTAAGAAATGTAGTCTTACTGATGAATAAGAAAGGAGTAGAAGGTAAAGAAACTGTAGTTTTTTCTGTCTTTCTCTTTTCTTCTTTGTCCTCATTTTCAGTGTGAGGGGTTGGCTAAAACAGGGAAGTAACTACATAAGAAAAGACATGATAGGGCTCGTTGGTTTTTTTGTATTTCTTAGAATGCTACTGTGTTTTTCCTGTGTTTGAAGTAAATTTTGGTTCAAAGGAAAATTGTGACCTCTTGCAGCTGTCTGCTTCCTCAGTTGTAGTTGTAGCATACTTACCTTGTACTTGACTTGAGTCTCTCTGAACTCCCACACATAGTCTATTGCAATTCTTTGCTCATAAGACATCATGAATGCAATATGCAAATGGAATGTTGAGAAATGGAGGTGGATATTTACATTGAGTATTATGTGTATTACTTACTCTCATGTGCATTCTCCACTGTCCTGACATACTTCACTTAAAATACAAGTTCAAGATAAAATTATTAAGAATTTCAAGACAGCATTATACTAAGTATGGGGACTTTGGATTGAAGGACTTGTGTGATTGTATAAGTCACATGTTCATGAAGTTGACTCTACTTCCATCTGCAGGTCATAGACTATTTCTCCCACATGGGACTCTAAGGAACAGCTCTTTCTAGAAATACTATCATGATTATGACTGCCCAAATTGATCACAACCCTGGATTTCTGTAGAGTTTACCTTTTTTTTTTTGCTTGTCATAGGTGCTCCAAACTGCCTTTTGAGATTAGTTATCTCTTAACCTGTGTTCTCTCTCTCTACAACATTATAAGCTTCTTGAGACAAAGTCATCATAATGGCTCCATACATAATGCAACCTTGGCCTTGTTGAGGTTTGGATTACAAGTCTCTTCTATTATTAAAATGTAACACTTGGTAGCTGTCATTGTTCTAGAGGGAAGCATGGCAACAAACTCCAGTATTCTTGCCTGGAGTATCTCATGAACAGAGAAGCCTAGTGGGCTATAGTCCGTAGGGTCACAAAGAGTCAGATATGACTGAAGCAACTTAGCATGCATGCAGCTGTCAATGTTGGAGCTTTTTAAATTGTTATTCTCAGTAAGAGTTCAGATGCTGAAATCAGACTGGCACTACTCAAATTGTTATTTCCTAGCTATGATATAGGGTAAGATACTTAGTCATTTTATGACTTGATTTTCCTTATATTTTGTTATAAGAATTAAATGTTGTAATTACTCTGAGTTAGTAGTACCTGTCACATGACAAATATATCTAGCTACTCTTATTATTTCATTACTCTTATTGTTATTATTAATTTAACTCCCAAGTGTATCATTAGTCCCACCTGCAAGATGAGGAATATGAGAGATGTCTAGGAGACACAGACTGCCAGTGTAAGACCTTGACTCCAGAATGGAGCCATCCAATATGGCAGGCATCAGACACATGCATCTATTGAACAGTTGAAATGTGGCTGATCTGAACTGAGATGTGGCATAAGTATAAAGGAGACACTGGATTTTGAAGACTTAACATCAAGTAAAGGATGGGAAAATTCTATTAATATATTGATTGCATGTTGAAATGAAAATGTTTTGGATATACTGGGTTAAATAAAGTATGCTATTGAAATTAATTTCATCTATGTTCTTTTTACTTAACCACATCATTAAAAAAATAAAAATAACAACTTTAAAATTACTGCTGTGGCTCGACCCAGCAATCCCACTTCTGGGCTACACACCAAGGAAATAAGAGTTGAAAGAGACACATGTTACCCAATGCTCACTGCAGCACTGTTTACAATAGCTAGGACGTGGAAGCAACCTAGATGCCCATCGGCAGACGAATGGACAAGAAAGCTGAGGTACATATACACAATGGAATATTACTCAGCTATAAAAAAGAACACATTTGAGTCAGCTCTAATGAGATGGATGAAACTGGAGCCTGTTATACAGAGCGAAGTAAGTTAGAAAGAGAAACACCAATACAGTATATTAATGCATATATGGAATTTAGAAAGATGGTAAAGACGGCCCTATATACAAGACAGCAAAAGAGACACAGATGTAAAGAACAGACTTTTGGACTATGTGGGAGAAGGTGAGGGTGGGATGATTTGAGAGAGTAGCCTTGAAACATGTATATTACCATATGTGAAATAGGTGACCAGTTGCAAGTTCAATGCACGAAGCAGGGCACTCAGCCAGTGCACTAGGACAACCCAGAGGGATGGGGTGAGGAGGGAGGTGGGTGGGGGGGTTCAGGATGGGGGGGGTCACATGTACACCCATGGCTGCTTCATGTCGATGTATGGCAAAAATTACCAAAATGTTGTAAAGTAATTAGCTTACAATTAAAATAATTAATTACAAAAATTACTGGTAGTTCTGTATTATATTACTGTAAGACAGCACTGCTTAAGAGGCTGTGGTTGAGGATGCTGACAATTGGAAGTAAAGCCATCTTTAAGAACACATTCCACTGAGTGAGCTAATGAAGCTCTTTGGATTCCTTACTCATCTTTAAGATCTAATTTTAATAATCTTTAAGATTTAATTTTAATGACCACAGGAGGAAACTTTGGGTTTTACTTATCAATATAGAAAACACTTTAAGCTGGTAATTGGTTTGCATCTCAGATGAACCTAATTCTCCTTGACAGGAAGCTGAGAGGTTTTCTTTTATTCCACATGCTATTAATGGTATAAGGAAGGGCTCAAGCTTTAGAATGGAAGATTTGAATCTCAGCCTTCTCATCTAGCTGTGTGACTTCAGACAAATGACATAGCCTTTTGATGTCTCAGTTTCTTTATCTGAAAAAGGGACAATAATATCTACTGAGCAGGGTTTCTTTGCCCTTTGGTGATGGTCTTCGTCCTTCTCTAGCCTCTTCTGCACTCTGGAAGGATGACCTATGAAATATGTCAGTTATTATCCTTGCCCACAGGTTTCGGGTTCAGTTTGAACAATAGTAGTGAGCACCCTGTGAATGCCAAAATTCCATGAGAGGAAGTATGTGGATGCCTTTTTTGGAGTAAGCATAGATATTTGTAATCCGTGTCGATGACCGCTGAAATCTCTGCCAGTGAATGAGGCTCTAGGTAACCAATGGATACCTGGTTGCTCCAACTGGATGCTCCAGTACTTGATCAGTGGGCTTCTGTATAAATGGCCATTAGGCTGAGAAGAGATTATTATTCATGGACTCAACAACATAGACTTATTTCTAAAAGGCCAAGTGCTTACTGTGTACACAGCAGGTCCATCTACATGGGACTATTTTCTAAAGGGAACATCTGGTTACTTAGTGACAGATTCATCATGTTCGACTGCTTAATTCACGGGAAGGACTTTGATTTGTCCTCATTGGATGAAGATATATTTCATGTGTATATTTGCTGTCCCTGTTCGCTGCTCCTTTGCCATTGCAGTGGTATCCCAATATCATCTCTGACTTAGAGTCAGATTTTCCAGCAAAAAGTATGCCATTATCAGCTCATGCCCATGGAATTCACTGGTCTCATCATGTGTTAGATCACCTAGAAGCCCGTACTTAACAGCACTGTGGACTGACTAGTCCCCTTCATGGGTCACAGCCTTGTTGCAGTGAAAGGGCCCGCGTAACTCAATGAAGCTATGAGCCATGCCATGCAGGGCCACCCGAGATGGGTCAGAGTGAAGAGTTCTGACAAAACATGGTGCACTGGAGGAGGGAGTGGCAAACCACTCCAGTATTCTTGCCGCGAGAACTGCATGAACAGTATGAAAAGTTCTGACTTTTGACTTATGACTGACTAGTACAAAGATAAACTACAAGTTTGAAATGCTTCCTTCTTGAAGTGGTATATATGATTCAAAACCAATGGCCAGGATACAGTCTTCTCTTAAAGCCAGAAAGCCTAGATCTTGGAACTGTTAAAGAACAAAATGTATTTATGATACTTCTTAAAGATGGTAAGGAATACTTTATGTAAGAGAGACTTCTATAATAGGGTTTTGTAATAGGGGAGAAGCTTTAGAAAACAATGAGTAAAAGTAGGAATTTATAGCCAAGCAGGGTGGGGGTGATTAGATAGAAAATTACTAAAAGGAAGCATCAGGAAAAAGGACGGCTCTGACTAAACTGATCTAAGAGAATTCTTGCTGCAGGTCTAGGAACCTCAGACATCACCTGGGGGAAAATGGAGGGTGAGGAACCTGACTAGATATGAGGGTGATCAGATATTGAGGATGGGGGATCGGGTTAAATGGAGTTAGTGGAAGTCTTGCTAAAAATGGACAATATGGAAATGAACATGGTAGCTCAAAACTCAGGGCCTTTTTGAGACGAGCATTCAGAAAACCCTGACTAAAGTTTGGCCAAGAAAAGACTCTTTGTCAGAACCATGGTTGGTGATAGGAGTGGATGTTCTTACAAATACACCCAATAACCCACAGGAAGAACTTCTGCTGCATGTACCAGAGATGTTAATGTTCAAAGAAAGAATGCTTCCAAATGGGACACAGACATAGTTCTAGTGAACTGGAGGCTGAAACTGTACTTGGCCATTATGAGCTCCATGGGTTGCTGGATCATCAGATAGAGAAGAGCTCACTGTACTCAGCAGGGTGACTGATCCCAACTACCAGGGGGAACTAGGTTGCTGTTACACAATGGAGTGAGGAAGACTATGTCTGGGACTGAAAGGATCCACTGGGAGACCTCTGGCCAAGTAGTCCTGATCAAGGGACAACTGCAGAACCCAACAGAGACAAACCTCCAAAAATTCAGATACTTCAGAGGAAAAGATTTGAGTCAACTTGTAAGTAAAGCACACCATCCATTTGAGAAGCAGGCAAAGGGTAAAGGGAACATGCAGTAGTAGTGGATGAAGGTTGGCTGCTGTGCTTACCAATTTAGGTCTTATGCTCAAATACAGAAGCTACAGAAACTATTAACAGTGATATTTTATATTAAACAGTAATCTCTCCTTTACTCTGATGCTTTTTTATGAAAAACATTGATGGTTGATCGTGTTTTGGGTTTCAGTTGGGAAGATGATTGAAATTGACATCATACAGTCCTGATGTGGCATCTTTTCAGCTGAATTGTCAAACAATAATTATTAGTATCTTAGTAACAAGGCTTCAAAAACAAAGAGCTGTATTTGAAGTCTTAAGAATTGCAACCTAGGTGACACAAATTAGGGTAAAAAGGAAAGAGCATTTGTGGAAGAGAAAGATTCAGAAGCTTATAAAGGCAAAAGCTAGAGGTCGTTAAAGTTGTCTTGGAAGAATTATGATTGGCCTGATGTAAAAAGAAAACATTTGTCCTTAAGGCATAGGCTATCACAAGTTATTTATGTTTAGTGTAAGGGTCTAATAAATACATTGGGTTTCTGGAACATTGTGTAGGTGTTCTGAATTCCTGCATTAGACAATAGGTGGTCAGTAGTTCAGATTTCATCCAGGCTGAGATTTGGATTAAGTCTCACTTCCTCAGTGACCTCAGTGGCCTGGCTTCATTTTAGAGAGCTCTCTTAGCAATTCCAACTCCATTTTGATTTTCCTTTCACAGAATTAAAGATAAGAGTAAATGAAGAGGAAACAAAAAAGGTTGGTCTAGCTGGATAACTTATTCTTCCCTCTAGGTCCTCTTTTCACCTTCTCCGTCCTACCCTGTGCTCAGGCACTCAAATAGTTTCCACCAATGGAATCCCTTGCCCCCCGGGGGTTCCAATTGTGTTCAGTCAGTGGAGGCTGAAGGGTGAGGGGTAAGAGCAAAAGATCAGAGGTCAGGTGAACAGAGAGTTCAGAATATCTGTTTTCCTGGATATTTCCCTACTGTATCACAAGGGTTGACTGATTCACTCCACAGAAAGTCATAGTTCTGTTGCCATTCGCTAGTTTCTCAGAGTCCCCAAGTGCTGTTTGTAGCCTCAAGTTACTGCTGCATTCCTTGTTAGATGACTTTAAACTCTGCTGGGACCCTTACTGATGTGCCTGCCTTGCTGGGTTGTTTTGATGTTTGGAGATAATGAATGCAAATCAGTCAGTACTATAAGTAGCTCTTGGTAGGCACTCAAAATGATAATTTTTTTTTTCTCCCAAAAGCTTGAAAATTCGAAATTCAAATGAGTGCTTGAGAATTAGCACTGTTTAAGAAAATAAACAAGATACTATATGTGAACGTGCTTTGTAAAGTGTAAATCACTATCCAAATGCAAGGTATATTTACGTTAGACTTCCTAAATCTTAAAAGTATTATTTTAACAAAGCCAGTCATGTCTATTTTGCCTTAATCACATGCAATTAAGTTTTTCTCAGACATGAAGTAGGGTAGAAACTTTAACTGCAGATTTCTATGCCAATCTCACTGAATTAAAAACTTTGTTCATCTTCTTTAGGCTCTAGGTCTTTGCTTTTATATTTCCCATTCCCATTTTCTTTTCTTTCTAGCTCAACGAAGCCTAAGTATCAAGATGAGCAGACGGAGATGTAATTGCTTCTCTGTCTTATTGAAGAAAAAAAGCCAAAATAGGCAGTGAAAAAAAGCATCTTGAAATGTGGAAGAACCTATTAAGTCTGCACTGTGGTTTTCCACAGTACCTTTTGACATGGGAAGGGAAATGGTGAGGGAAGGCAAACAAGCACTGATTTTCCTCTGCTCTAGAACTTTAAATGCCATTAACTGACATTATTAGTAGGACTTGAGGGAGAGGGTGAAGAGGTGCATTGTGACCCAAGATTTGCTTTTTTATTCACGTGTGGCAAGTGATCATCAGGGTACTGCTTGCATCTGCTACACCAGTTTAATGAAATTCACTGTTTTTTGTTGTGTCTCATGCTGTTTTACTGTCCTTCCAAATGAAATAGTTTGTAGAAATGATCTGAGCAAAGAAAATCAGCTTTGTTCATTAAAAATTTGGCTGCAGTGCAGTCCTTCTCAGGACTGCAGAAATTGTGTAGAGATTAGTGATTAAGAGCATGAATTCTACAAACATGTAATCCTGGGTTTGATTCCTGAGTTCCTTCCTTATCAGGCTTTTATCACAGCCTCCTTTTCCTTCTCTGTCTAATGGGGATAATAATTGAGACAAACAAGTGCAACAGTCATTGACAAGACCCTTTATTAAATGTCAAGTGCTGTATTGATTTAAGGGATTATTATTTCTAAGCTAACAATCTCTCACAAATGGATTTGACTTTCATTAAACTATATTCACCTTGAAATAAAATTTAAGAAACATTTAGTAGTTAAATACAACATATGATGTTGTTCAGAAGAGTGAGATTTCTGATTACATATGTAGAAGTATCTAAAATTGTCCTTGACATATGGTGAAGCCTCAATAAATGTTTGTTTTCCCCTTTAATAAGGCATTAAAAATGCATTTTAAGTGCCTACCAAGAAATGGCAGATTTTGACTTTTCTTGGGGGAACTGTCCATTACTAGAACATCATTCCCATGCATCAAGTATTTCAGTTTTAAGGCAACAGAGGATAGTATCAATAAGCCATATTTTGTAAGGTAGTTTTTGCTTGAATCACCTTGTTTGACCTTCATAGCAATTGTGTGAAGATGGTAGAACAGGTTCTATTTTTATTGTTCTGATATTGCACATAAGATAGTCAAGATTTGAGCAGTTAAGTTTCTGATTTTTCCAAAGTTAAGTGGCTGCACTCCTTGATAATACTTTGACCCTTTCCCAAGTACACTTGAAGGGAAGCAGAGTGAGGATAGCTACTGCCTTCCATTTCCTAGGCAAGGGGAATCCTCGTCTCAGAAGTTCCCCCTTTCTGGGAGCTTGGTGATTCATATTGGTGATTTAGGGCTTCCCTAGTGGCTCAGATAATAAAGAATCTGCCTGAAATGCAGGAGACTCAGGTTTGATCCCTGGAGAAGGAAGATCCCCTGGGGAAGGGAATGGCAACCTCCTCCAATATTCTTGCCTGTAAAATTCCATGGACAGAGGAGCCTGGTGGGCTATTTATAGTCCAAGGGGTCACAAAGAGTTGGACACGACCGAACGACTTTCACTTTTGCTATAGGTGATCTTGGAACTTAGATTCATGACTGAACCATTGTAATCGTGCTGGAAGGCAGAGGAGGTTGTCCAACCTGAGACCTTAGAGAGTGGGGGTGAAATGACATTGAAGGAGAGAGAAATACAGAATGGACTCTGTGCGAGTGAACTGCCCAAAGGGACAGAAGAGGTGGGAGGGCAGAGGGTAAAGTTGCTATAGCATTATCATTACCTGGCAAAGAGTGGATTTAGGGTCTACTGCTGACTTCTACACAAACCATTCAGAAAAGGCATTCCTCAAGACATTTTGGGGTCTTATGGATAACTAGCAGGACCTCAGAGGTCATCTCCTTAATTCATTGCATTTTACAGATTCAGTTCAGTTCAGTTCAGTTGCTCAGTCGTATCCGACTCTTTGCGACCCCATAAATCACAGCACACCAGGCTTCCCTGTCCATCACCAACTCCCAGAGTTTACTCAAACCCATGTCCATTGAGTCAGTGATGCCATCCAACCATCTCATCTTCTGTTGCCCTCTTCTCCTCCTGCCCTCAATCTTTCCCAGGATTAGGGTCTTTTCCAATGAGCCGGCTCTTCCCATCAGATGGCCAAAGGATTGGAGCTTCAGCCTCAGCATTAGTCCTTCCAATGAATATTCAGGACTGATTTCCTTTAGGATTGATTGGTTTGATCTCCTTGCAGTCCAAGGGACTCTCAAAAGTCTTCAAAACTACAGTTCAAAACGTCAGTTCTTCAGCACTCAGTTTCTTTATGGTCCAACTCTCTGGACTTCTGACAACTGGAAAAACCATAATTTTGACTAGATGAGCCTTTGTTGGCAAAGTAATTTCTCTGCTTTTTAATATGCTGGCTAAGTTGGTTATAGCTTTTCTTCTAAGGAGCAAGCTTCTTTTAATTTCAAGCCTGCAGTCACCATCTGCAGTGCTTTTGGAACCCAAAAAAATAAAGCCTGTCACTATTTCCATTGTTTCCTCATCTATTTGCCATGAAGTAATGGGACCAGATGCCATGATCTTAGTTTTCTGAATGTTGAGTTTTAAGCCAGCTTTTTCACTCTCCTCTTGTACTTTCATCAAGAGGTTCTTTAGTTCCTCTTCACTTTCTGCCATAAGGGTGATGTCATCCGCACATCTCAGGTTATTGATATTTCTTGTGGCAATCTTGATTCTAGCTTTTGTTTCATCCAGCCTGGCATTTCACATGAGGTACTCTGCATAGAAGTTAAATAAGCAGGGTGACAATATATAGACTTGACATACTCCTTTCCCAATTTGGAACCAGTCTGCTGCTCCATGTCTGGTTCTACCTGTTGCTTCTTGAGGAATCTGCATACAGACTTCTTAGGAAGCAGGTAGATTGGTCTGGTATTCCCATTTCTTTAAGAAATTTCCACAGTTCGTAGTGATCCACACAGTCAAAGACTTTGGTGTAGTCAATAAAGCAGAAGTAGATGTTTTTCTGGAGCTCTCTTGCTTTTTCGGTGATCCAATGGATGTTGGCCATTTGATCTCTGGTTCCTCTGCCTTTTCTAAATCTACCTTGAACATCTGGAATTTCTTGGTTCATGCACTGCTGAAGCCTAGCTTGGAGAATTTTGGTCGTTACTTTACTAGCATGTGAGATGAGTGCAATTGTGTGGTAGTTTGAACATTTTTTGGCATTGCCTGTCTTTGGGATTGGAATGAGAACTGAACTTTCCAGTCCTGTGACCGCTGCTGAGTTTTCCAGATTTGCTGGCATATTGAGTGCAGCACTTTCACAGTATCTTCTTTTAGGGTTTGAAATAGCTCAGCTGGAATTCTATCACCTCCACTAGCTTTGTTCATAGTGATGCTTCCTAAGGCCCACTTGACGTGGCATTCCAGGACGTCTGACTCTAGGTGAGTGATCACACCATTATGGTTATCTGGGTAATGAAGATCTTTTCTGTATAGTTCTTCTGTGTATTCTTGCCACCTCTTCTTAATATCTACTGCTTCTGTAGGTCCATATCATTTCTGTCCTTTATTGTGCCCATCTGTGCATGAAATGTTCCCTTGGTATCTCTAATTTTCTTGAAGAGATCTCTAGTCTAGTTTAGTCCAGGGAATCTTCCCAGCCCAGAGATCGAACCTACATCTCTTACATCTGCTGTGTTGGGAGGCAGGTTCTTTGCCACTAGTGCAGCCTCGGAAGCCCTAGTAAACAATAAAGGCTAGCTAATATCATTTTTCATGTTTGTAATGTTTTACAATATGATTTTTACTTTTCTTGTTCCTGCTTCCTTATATTTTTTCTATAATATCATTTGTACCAGAGTACTTTTCAACCATTCCCTAATTATTTTTCACTGTGTGCTGTGATTGCTTTGACAGATGAGATCGGCAACATTCAGAGTAAAGAAAGGGTATCTTCCCTTTACTGTAGTGTCCGGTTCACTGGCACACACGGAGGAAAGTGAGCCCATGAGGCCGTGCAGCGTATTGATCAAGTGCTGCTCGTCACGTGTGGGAGCTGGGGAGAACTTCGTTTACATCCCCTGCGTAGTCTTAGGGATCTTTCCTAACCTCTGTGAGTCTCAGTTTTCTTCTGTGTAAAATGGGAATAATTAAAATACTTAGAGCCATATTTGTTGTGTAAATGACAAAGATTATGTGCATTAGCCTTTAGCATATTGCCTAGCATAAAATCAAACTTTAATACCTGCTAAGAGGTATTATTATTGTTGTTTATCAATTTCTATGGAATTCTGGGTCGAGAAAGTTGGGTATAGAGATGTGAGATCTTCAGCGTGTTATTTGCAGTTAGCATACTGTAAGTATCTCATAAATATTACATAGTATTGGGAACAGGCATGCTCTTGATACTAAAAGATTGTGACAGATAAATGGAGGGTAGAGGGTAAAGAAGTCTTTAAAAGCAGGCAAATAAACATACACTTGAATAAAATATTTTAACTGTTTGCTGCAGCATTTGGAGGGGTTATAGAGGATGGGATACTGATGTCAGAGAGACAATAAAAGAAATGTAATTTAATGAGGTGGTGGGTTTTCATGGCATTTTTGCAGCTGTCAGCAAATTTTTCAGTCTCTACTAATCTTAGGTTTCCTTTGATGATTTCTGGACCCAGCACTAACATTTCAAAACATTTTATCATTTATATGATAAATTCTTTACATTGAATGTGTTGTTTCAGGTGAAGTCATGATTGCTGTGAAAGCTGTACTAGGAATTTACATTGAAATTATGCTCTTATACTATTCTGTTTATCACTGTTGACCTACATTTATTTATTTAAAAGTTATTTATTTAACAGAATGTCAGAATAACAAACGGTATTGCTCAAAAGGTCATACTTGAGTTTTCTCTGATCTGATTAGTTTTATCGGTCTTTATTATTTCTCAGACATTCTTTTTTGAATGTGTTACTATTGATTGTAGAGGAAATTGATTTGATAGAGACTAATTTTGTGGAAGACAGCAGTTTTTAGCCAACAGAAAAGGTGATGTAAGGCCAAATTGTTTTAGAGCCAGTGATTATGGTGAAGCTTTACTTTTTATTGAAAGGATTTTAAAAGTATTATATTACTTCCTAAGCTTATGCATATTTCATATTTCTCTTCCACTGGAAAGGTGAAATTATTAACTGACACAGATCACGTGGAGCAGTGACAGGTACTTGATGTTTTAGTGTGTGTTGTGGGAATTGTCTGTCCTCTCCTATCCCTTCTAAACTACTTCATAGGATTAGTTTCCTTCCTGTTCTGGAATCGTATGGCTATTCTTTCCCCCGCTTTTAAAGGCCATGTCAAGTGCATAGGGGAGAGCAGTGCCGTCTCTGTAGATTGGGAGAGGAGATTCTGGGATTCTAGTCCAGCTCCTAAATTGTGCTGTAAATTTGTGCCTTGCACTCAGTCTTTTTGATCCTTAGTTTTTCATTTTTCAAATAATAATTGTTTTGTGTTTCTCTCAGAGGTATAGTGAGAAGCAAGGCATGTGTGTAAAAATAGTGCATTAAAAATGCAAAGAAAAGGATAGATTGTTATGTAGTGGTTTCAAGTTAAGACCTAGGTCAGTGATACTGCATTTGAGAGAGGAACTTCCCCAGCAGTTGTGTGGTCTTATAACAGTGCCACAGGAAGCATGGAGCTGCAAATTCATGAGCTGCAAGTTCCCTGGAAAACACACATGTGGGGTGAAGCATGTGTGTCCGGAGCAGTGGTTCCAGAAAGGGGAGGATCATCACTTACAAATCTCTCATCTGTAAACCTGCCCGCCTGTATCCAGGATATTCATTCCTTTTACTAATGATGTTTGGAAAGAATATATTTGGAAGGTATACCCATACAGTCAGCAAACCTGCTGAATCAGCAAAGAGGGATCAGTAAGATAGCCTTCACTGAACCAAATCACCCACCCACTCCTCCATTCTTTCCGTTCACTCCTGTCACCACCATGTGGCACTGAGGGCATCATTTCATTTCTCAGTCACCTTTCTTACATATAGAATAAAAAGATTGGGCTATAGATCTAGAAATTTTTAATAAACTCTTTCAACCCATTGACAATAATACCTCCTAAAAACCTTATTCACTGGGTTGATTTATGGGTACAATTTTATCCCCACCTTAAAAAAAGTTCAGTTGAAATTCTAGCTTCCATACCTCAGAATCTTGCCTTACTTAGAAGTTAGGTCCAATTGTAAATGTAATTAGTTAAGATCTGGTCATAGAGCAGTAGAGTGGGCCCTTAATCCAATATAATTGGTGTTCTGTAAAAAGATAGCCCTGTTGAAGACACAGACACACAGGGAGTATGCTGTCATGATGAGGGCAGAGATGCAGTTATAAAAAAAGGAACAGTGTGATTTCCAGCAAACCACCAGAAGGGGGAAAGGATTCCATTATAGGTTTCAGAGGGAGCATAGCCATGTTGACATCTTGATTGCGGACTTCTAACCTCCAGAACTTAGAGATAATAAATTGCTTTTTTAAAAGCTACTCAGTTTGTGGTGTGTTGATGCATCAGCCCTAGGAAACTCATACAGGTTGCCATGCAGATAGAAGATGAAAAACATTTTGAAAATTAAAATGCCCTGTGGTGATTAGATGATACTCTCTTGTTTTGTGTCCATCGTGATTCTAAGTGCGATATTGACCTTTCTCTGGGCCAGTTTAGCACTTATGCTGCAGGAATAGAAGAAAAGAAAGAAAAACTAAGAGATGAAAAGGCCAACTCTCTTCCCATGAGTGAGCATGTCCACACCCTTATAATTCCAGTAGCATGAAAGAGAGAGAAGACACCTAAGCTGTGGTGTTTTATTGCTCAGTAGTCTGCCGCCAGTAGCAAACATGGCCCAGTGTCCTGGAATCAGGCCATGACCCTGAGAAGCATCAGTGACGGGGAGGGTAGGGAGGGAAAATTGGAGAGCTTCCTCTCTCTTTGGTTTTTACATAGCACATCTATTTATAAATAATACAACTGTAAAACATGCTTTTCCCTTCATCCTGAGGACATTTTTATGGAATGGGGAGTATGCTCATGTTTAATTTGGGGGCATTTACCTTTTAAAGCTCTTTCAGTCACACACTTGGATGAATGTGGACCATAGGGGGGGTGGAAATGCTATCCACCACAGGAAATACTGTGAGCTTGTAGAACCTGGTCCTGAATCTTAGCAGTAAGGAGGGGGAGCTGGGAAAAGTGCATCACTGGTCTCCACTGAGCCCTGTGCAGGCAAAGGATGTGAAGACAACGCAGAAAGAGAGCAATCCTGGCAACGTGTACCGCCTTTTGAATGAAGGAGGTGTGGTTCTATCTGGGAAGGACAGGTAGTTTGATTACTTTGCACACAAACTTGCTTTAGTCGCGTCTGACTCTTTGTGACCCTGTGGGCTGTAGTCCATCAGGATCCTCTGTCCATGGGATTCTCCAGGCAAGAATACTGGATTAGGTTGCCATTTCCTTCTCCAGGGGATCTTCCCAACCCAGGGATTGAACCTGCATCTCCTGTACCTCATCCATTGGCAGGGGGATTCTTTACCACTGAACCATCTGGGAAGCCCCATTCATTATTTTAATGATTTACTTTCACTGCCTTCCTTCCTCCTTTGCCATGGAACATGGTTCAGTTAGTCCTTTCTAAATTATTTGAGTTCTGGTATTAGAGGGGTGTGTGATTATATGCAGCAAGGCATTTTAGCAAGTCAATATCAACCAAATAACACTGCCAAGCTTAAGGGAAAGTGGGTGGTTTTATCTTTCAGATGTCTGGAGGAATTAATTTTTCCCACACTTTGCAGACAAAACTTGAATTTAAGGATTGTGTTTCCTAAGACTAATATTTAGTGACCAGCTGTACCAGGCCCTTGTTGGGTGCTTTCACATACATCATTATAGCTTACAAAGTAGTTCTGAAGTTCTATTTTTATTCCAATTTTACAGATATAGATACTGGGGTCCAGAGAGAAGCTTCCAAAGAGCTGATGAGAAAACGATCAATTTCATCACTTTAGTAACCATAGATTGCTCTTAGAATAGGGCTTTTGCTTGATGGTATGTCAGTTTCTTAGTCTTTTCTCAGTGTTTTCTCCTAAGCAGTCTGTTTTGTGACTGTCGTTAGAAACATTCACCAGTTTTTTGCTTCTTTTTCTTGCTGCGGAATAGGAGGGCTTCCCATACCTTCTTGTGTGTGTGTGTGTGTGTGTGTGTGTGTGTGATTTCAGGTTTATCCTTCTCTTAAATTTTTAAATTGATTTTTATTGACATATAGTTTTGTGTTAGTGATTAAGTTTGAATATATATTCCATTGTTCATATTATTTCCCTTATAATTATTGCAAAGTATTGAGTGTAGTCCTCTGTGCTGTACAGTAAGTCCTTATTGTTCATCTATTTTGTATAGAGTAGTGTGTATATGTTAATTCCAGGCTCCTAATTTATCCCTCCCCTCTTCCCCCTTTGGCAATCATAAGTTTGTTTTCTATGTCTGTGAGTCTATTTCTGTTTTGTAAATAAGTTCATTCGTGTCTTTTTTTAAGATTCTACATATAAATGTTATATGATGCTTGCCTTTGCATTACTTTACTTACTATGATAATCTGTAGGTCCATCCACATGACTGCAAAGATATTATTTCATTCTTTTTATGGCTGAGTCATATTCCATTGTGTATATATCACATCTTCTTTATCCATTCATCTGCTGATGGACATTTGGGTTGCTTCCATGTCTTGGCTATTGTAAACAGTAGTGCAGTGAACATTGGGGTGCATGTACCTTTTGGAATTATGTATTTTTTTTATGGATGCATGCCCAGGAGTGGGATTGCTGGGTCATATAGCAGCTTTAGTTTTCTAAGGAACCTCCATACTGTTCTCCACAGTGGCTTTATCAGTTTACATTCCCACCAGCAGTTTAGGAGGGTTTCTTTTTCTCCATACCTTCTCCAGCATGTATTATTTGTGTACTTTTTACTTTCTTTAAGGTAGCTAATGAAATGTGAGTAGAAGTGATGGAGTGTTACTTCCAGGTAGAGTCTTTAATAGCTGCTACATCATTTTCCTCTTATTTGCCTTCTGCCATGGCAACCAGTTATGCTCTGCTAGCTTGGGCCCTGGAGTCAGGATGATATGGAACAGTGCCCTCAGCCTATAATATCTTATAATGAGAATGAAAGCTAAAACTTTTCTTTAAGCCACTGGGATGGTCAAGTGCTTACCATAGTACCATAGCTTAATATATCCTGACAGGTGAAATTGTGAGATTGGGTTTCACGGTACAGATTTTTGGTCTTGGCTTTCAAATGCATGCCTGTCAGATGATAAGCTTCCCTTGTAAAGTAACAATATAGTCTTCTTACTCTGTGATTTTATCTGGTACCTACTTAGGAGCCTTCAATGACATGGGATTTGAAAGGGTACAGACCTACCTTTAAGGAAAATTCATTTTGCAAATGTTTATTGAATTCCTTAGAGAAGGAAATGGCAACCCACTACAGCATTCTTGCCTGGAAAATCCCATGGACAGAGGAACCTGGTGGGTTGCTATCCATGGGGTTGCAAAGAGTCAGACACGACTTAGCATGCACACACCATTGAATTCCTACCATGTATAGAGCATCATGAGGTATCCAGAGATAAATTAGATAGATAACCTGCCTCAAGGAGCTTACAGTCTAGCAGAAATGGGCTAAATTTTTATATGAACTACATACAATAAAATGTATAAGCTTCATTTATTCAGGCATATTTATTTAGATCCCTTACTACTAAATGTGTCATGTTCTGGAAATTTAGTAGCGTGAAAACAGTTATAGTCATTGCCTCATGGAGCTCAGATCTGAAAAAGGGAATTAAAATTAATCATATAATTATACATACACTTTTAACTATGGAAAAGATTATTAAAAAGGGGTATTTGGCACTTTGAGAGAAGGATTTATTTAGTCTAGGAATGTAATGGAGAGTTCGCAGTAACTTTGTGAAAATGCTTTGGGCTCAGGCAGGCATCAAGTCAAATCTGGGTTTAAATTTGGATTTTGCTGCTTTGAGCCATAAGACCCTGCCCAAGGCATTTATATCTTTCAGAACAGATACAATGCTAGCTTCATAGGATAGTTGTAAGAATGATACATGCTTTAATTGTGACAGTGCACATAGTGTGTTCTTAATAAATGCTAGTTACTGACCCTCCTTCCCCTTTCTGACTGACTGATGCCATATGTCCAATGCAGAGAAAGATGAAGTAAGGGATGAGTCTGTCTGGAAGTTAATCAAGTCTTCATGGAAGAAGTAGCATTTGAGCTCGAACTTAAAAGAATGGAAATGGTTTTGAGGTAAATAATTTTAATCATATGATGAAGTGGTAATTATAAAAAACAGGCGGTGTTACTTATTAGCCAAGATCATAGGCTTCAGAATGAGACAGACTCCACTTCAGATCTAGGATCCATTACTTATTGGCTTTGTGATCTTTAGGTAAGGTGCTTCTTTTCTCTATATGGAAGTTTTCCTTCCATAAAATAAGTATATGAATACTTCTTCTTTAGACTTGTTATGAAGATGAAATTAAAGGCATGTGAAATATTTAATACCCATCTTAGTAACTGAGGAAATGCTCTATGTAACTAGCAGTCAGCATTTACTCTTACAAGTAAGGAAGGTTGTAAGCTCTGTGTTCTGTTTTGTAATGTTTTAGACTCAAACTTCTAATACTCTGTCTGACTGCAAGGGGCTAATGTCATTGAGTCCAGTGTGAGATTTACTGTCTCCTTGGAGTATTAATACCCACCAATTAATAGTGACAGTCACTAAACATTTAGTACCTAATGAGCTGCATCTGCTCAGTATGGGTGTAGTGGCATGGCAAAGAAACTGTAATTCAGCTCACCAGACCTCCTTTTCTGGCTCTCCATGACCTCCCCACTGGGCTGCCCAAGGGGGTTGACTTCATTTGAAAAATGCATTTAGAAATGTCAGTGTCTTGGAAGCCCTGAGCTCTAAAGCCTCCTTGGCACCGTGGATGCAAAAAATGTCAGAACTAGTCTGTAGTGAGCACCTAATCCCAAGATGTCATCCTAAAGGTGGGATAATAAAGGTTAGAACGGAGAATGAGATGGCTCAGGTCACACAGCTGGGGATATAATAATGATGAAGTTAGGGAAGGTCCCTGCTGTTCTGGAGTTAATGATCTATTGAAGAAGAGAGACAAAATGCAAGAAAACAATTCCAAAAGCAAACAGAATGTAATGACAGAGAGTAATGAACTTAAGGGATGTTTTATATAAAGTATTGTGGAGAAGTCACTGAAGAGGTGGAATTTAAGCTGAGACACGAAATGCATAAAGTCAGCAGCCATACAAAGATCTGAGACTGGAGTGTTCTAGACAGAAGGAACAGCAAGTTTAAAGCTTGTAAGGCAAGACCTATTTCATGTATTGAATCTGAGTGTGGCAGAAGCCCACTAATCTAGGGTAATATTAGTCACAGAGAACTCGTGAGAACTCGTGATCAATATTATAAATTATAAGTCAAACTTGCTAGGGTTTTAGGTCACTAAAAAGAGATAAAATTTATTGTAAGTATAAAGGAAAAGAAGTGTACTGGAAAGTTTTAAATAGTGGAATAACACAATTTGATTAATGATTAAATAGTCATTCTTCTGTTATGTGAAAATAGGCTATTAGTTGATAAGAATAGAAACAGGGAGCCCAGTTAGGAATTTATTTCCATAGTCTTAGATGAGAGATGTTGATGGAGTGAACTAAGGTAATAGATTGGAGGAGAGGGAGAGAAATGGACAAACTAGAAATATATTTTGAAGGTAGAATTAGCAGGATGTTGGGAGAGTATAAGGTAAAGGGAATGGAAATCAAAATCTGACTCCTGATTTTTGCCTTGAGCAACTGACTATATGCTAGTGTCATTTACTGAGATGAAGAAGTCTGGGAAAAGAGAAGAGTTGGGAGCATAGGACTAAGTGTTATTGTTGTTTACTTGCTCTGTCTGACTTTTTTGCCATCCCATGGATTGTAACTCACCAGGTTCTTTTGTCCGTGGGATTTCTCAGGCAAGAATATTGGAGTGGGTTGCCATTTCCTTCTCCAGGATCTTCCTGACCTAGGGATCAAACCCACATCTCTTACATTGGCAGGAGGGTTCTTTACTGTTGAGTCACTGGGGGAAACCCAGATAAAATACGTGTAAGAAGCCAAGGTGACATCCAAGTCATATTATCAATTAGATATTTGACCCTAAAAGCCTTGAAAGGTCTAACCACCAGTCATCGGCTATGTAAAGTGAAAGTGAAAGTCACTCAGTTATGTCCAACTCTTTGCGACCCTATGGCCTGTACAGTCCATAGAATTCTCCAGGCTAAAATACTAGAGTGGGTAGCTGTTCCCTTCTCCAGGGGATCTTCCCAACCCAGGGATCAAATCCAGGCCTTTTGCATTGCAGGTGGATTCTTTATCAGCTGAGCCATGAGGGAAGCCCAAGGATACTGGAATGGGTAGCCTATCCCTTCTGTAGGGGATCTTCCTGACCCAGGAATTGAACCAGGGTCTCCTGCATTGCAGGCGGATTCTTTACCAGCTGAGCTACCAGGGAAGCCCCATTGATTATATAAGCTATGGCAAATATTACAACTTTATGATGCCACTTCCCTATCCAGTGCCATACAGACATTGCTAGTAGATTACAGCACACTTTCCTGAGGAGCCTGGGTATGGCTTTAGGGTCTTCTCTTCACAGTGTTCCAGGTAGCCATACCACTACTCCAGTGGTGTTGGTGTTTGAAAAACCATCTATTGGCCATTTCCTCTGTGTTGTATTACCGGCTTTATTGTAAAAGTTAGAGCTAGTGAAATATGATTCATTTTCACCACTTACTAGGAGCTACTATGTAAGTAAGTCCATTGCTCTGCAGAATGTTCTGTTTTAGCAAATTAATCAATATATGGTTTAGTCCCTCCCTGAATAAGTTAACAGGATACTTATGACAGGTGTGGGTGTGGAATCAAAAGAAGGTGGAGGACTATGTATGATTAAATGTCCAAATAAATGATCTCAACAACATGTTTAGAGGAGGGTTGGATTGCAGTGTGTTAAAGGATTTCTAGATGTCCTGGAGAGATGAGGCTTGATCTGGCCTTGAGAAAGAATAGGATTGGAATGGGGAGATGGTGTCATCAGATGAGATAAGCAATCTGATTAAAGGACTGAAGAAGGAAATGGGAAATCAGAAAAAGAGGAATCTAGCCATTTGGAGAGGGAAATGGGGGGAGGGTAGTTAAAATAATGGTCATATTATAGTTCTGACTTTAGGAAAAGCCTCTAATCAGTGGTTGGCTTAAGTGCTGGGTTATTTTATTGCGTAGTATGAGTTCCATTTCTCAGATTGCATTCTTGGTTCCCTTGCCGTTGGCTACCTGAGTAAGCCAAGGCTTGTGTATTTTTATTACAACAGCATGGCAACTTTGGTCACAATTTTTGTTAGCTGACTGATCGAGCACATAAGTTCTCAAATCTCAGTGGCTTCACATAGTACAAGTTCTTATCTTGCTAACATAATAATCTAATGCAGTTGTTCTCAATCAGGTAACTCTCCTGAATGTCTCTCCTCTAAGCAATGATTCAGGGATCGAGGCTCTTTGTATTGTGTGGCTTTTCCATCTGCAATATATGGCTCATATAGCTGCCCTGAGTATTGACTCCTTTCTAGCCAGATGGCAGGGAGGAGAGCAGGAAGAGTTGTGCATAGGTGGTGTTTATGAACCAGGCCTGGAAGTGGGAAACTCTGCTTTCATCCCACTGGCTAAAATTCAATCTCACAGCCAGAGAGTACTGAAAGGGAGACTGGAGAATGTAATTTAGTTGTGTGACCTGAAAGAAAATGACATGAATGTAGTGATTCTCTTTCCCACAGGGTGCTGCTGTTTATATGATCCTTTGGTATGAGATCTCCTGAGCCCAAGAGACATTTGGCAACAACTTGGGTCAGAGGTCATCCCTTCCCAGTCCATCACCTCACCCAGCCACTGGAGGGCTGAGCCTGTCCAGATCAAGTAAGACCTGAGCTGGTATCTGCTGTAGCCCCTGATCTCCCCCCACCTCCACCCCTCCCTCTGTGATTTCATGTAACTATTTATCCTTTAGCTCTGACTTTGGACTCATTCTTTATCTCAGGCTTGTCTAGGTTCCTGTCTGAACACTGCCCTTACTATTATGTTTTCTTCTTGACCTCTGATATCTATGCCCACAGACTCTGTCTCAAGTTCAATATCAGTTTCTTATGAAGAGTAACATATCTAAATGGGGTGTTTGTGGATTTGGATATGATTGTCTGTCTTAGTCTTTGAGATTATAAAGCAGGATCTGGTAGTGTTAAAAGTAGCCTTAGAATGTAAGATGATCTGCATTATCTAAAAGGCACAGTGGTTTAGTGAGGCCTGTTAAGAGAGAATGGCATTTTTATGGAGTTATTAGCTGGATTGGAGTTAGTCACATCCAAAAGTAGTATTGCATGTTTTCCGTTACTTTCATTTTGTGTTAATTCACTTCATGCACTTAATCTCATTACCTCATTTCACTCCTACAACATTCCTATAGAACAGGCATTATTATCCCCAGGCATCAGTCATGTATAACCAAAAAACAGGGTAGATTGATTGACTGGTTGCAAAGAATTGATTTACCCAAGTGAGTGCTGGCTAGACAAGTCTGAAATCTGTAGGGCAGGCTGCCAGGAAGAGCAGTTTGGAACTCTTGGGCATAAGCTAAAAACCACAGGTAAAATTTCTTCTTCAAGGGAGCCTCATTTTGCTTTTAAGGCCTTTCAATTGATTGAATCAGGCCTATCCAGATGACCTAGGATAATCTTCTTTACATAAGTCAACAGACTATAGACTTTAATCACATCTACAAAGGACCTTTATAGCAACATGTAGAGTATATTGAATAAATGGAGACCAAGCCTAGCCAAGTTAACAGATAAAGCTAATCATCATGCCCCATTCAAATGATAAGGAAATAAAGGCTCAGAGATGTAGTTAAGTTGCAGAGTTGGATATTTAGGATTTTTCTTTTATGCTAAAATACACTCTTAGGTATTTTTTCAAGTTCCTAAATTACATATGTTTGTAGCAGGGTCCAAAGAAAATATCTGAATTGATTTACTGAGAGTGATCTAAATGATGTAATATTCAAAACATAATAGTGAAGAGTCATTCACTATATGGCAGCCAAAAGTGGATAAGAATGACTTATTTTTTTCTATTTAAGAGTCTCATCATGAATAATTTTCAGTTTGGATAAAACCTTGATTTTAAAGAAGTCAATGATAGTAGAGTTTTCTTCTCTAATTCTTCATTTAGGATCACAAGAGACACAAAACCTTAACATTTATTTCTAGCCCGAGGCTGAACAAGTCATTGTTTTAATTATAGAAAGCTGAACTTTCATCTTTCTTTAATTGAGCATGGATAGTTTGTACCTGTGATCAGTACTAAAATGTCATCAAATCACTTATGACGTTTCACACTCTTGAGCTACAGTGAAAATACCAGTTATTTTGTACATCTGTGCAGTCATTATTTGGGGCAACTGTTTCAATTTGTTGGTAATTATCATCCATTCTTCATGACTGTTGTGGTTTGGAAAGCGTCACAAGAAGTGCTGTTTCCCTTTGGAGACAGCTAGTACATTTAGGGAAGAGGAGACCAATGAGGAGACAGATGCTAGCTTCCTGGGTACATGGTTTGAATGACAAGCAGAGATGAACAGATCATTACTTTTCACAGCAAGGAGGGGAGGAGGGAGCTCAGAAATTCTGAAGGAAATATTGGCCTTTGGATGCTTCCGTTGTACATTCTAACATAAGAAGGCAAGGACGTTTTAATTTGCTTTTCTTCCCTCCAGTCACACTCTAGGAAGACAGAGCTATTATTATAGGCTATGTCTAACCACCGAACTCATGGTCTTTAGCAAAAAAGCACCCTAGAGGCCGAAATGAATACTGTGCCTGTTTCTGTCATAAAGTTTGATGGTAGAAAAGAGGGTTGAGGCACTGATTTATAGCAGCCTTGGAGATAGTTACCAGCCCACATGCCTAGTCACAACTGTGCTCTAGTTCTAAAGAAGATGGACTGGATCTAAATGCCAGTGTAAGAACAGTCTATATAACCTTGAGGAAAAAATTGATAGGGTGATCAATTACTTTTATCCCTTTAAGACAGAATTACCTTTTTGAAAAACGATAGTTTGCAAATCTGGAGTTGAAAGAAATGCACAATTTGAATAGAATATGTTTCCCCTGAGGTACTCAAAGGGTGATTTAATGCTATTTCTTAACCCAAATTATATGGCAGACAGGTCAACTCTGGGGAGATGAAGTGAGAGACAGAGGAAAAAGAAAGGTTTGGGGAAAAGAAACTAAGGAGAGCACCTAGAAGCTTTAAAATTGGTAAAGAAGAATTGGTAAAACGAAGATTCAGACTGGTGGAAAGATAGCATTGGGAGCACAATGGAGGTGGTCTGGGATTCCTGCAGAAGGAGTCTGGGTAAAATGAGGACAGGACTGACAGAGGAATTAGAGATGGGGGTAAAAGTTTCTTTGGTGGCCTATGAGCAAGAAGTTTGGAATTGTGAGGAACCTAGCAGATAAGAGAAAGCACGCTTAAGAGAGCAGCATCCATGATTCAGGTCTTCTTTCTTATTTGAGCATGATCTTGGGGAGAAAAAAATGGAGAAAGAAAAGGGCTTTTTTCTTGACTTGTCCTGCTCCTCTTCCTCTCTTAGCAGAAAATGCAAAATAAAGTACTACAAGAAAATTAGAAACCAACATAACATTATAAAGCAATTTTCATCTAATTAAAAAAAAAAGATACCCAGGGGAAAACGAAGAAAGTTTGTATTCCCCATACATTTAAATGTGAAGGCCTAACCCCCAACGTGAGGGTATTTGGTAGGGCCTTTGAGAGGTGATTAGGTCATGAGGCTGGAGCCCTTGTGAATGACATTAGTGACCCAGAGAGCTCTCTCCCCTCTTCTGCCATGCGAGGACAGAGTGAGAAGAACTCTCTGCTAGCTATCATAGTGAGTCTATTGTTAGCTTTTAATAATATCACTATCTATTTTACACATATTTCAACTTTAGAAAATAAACGGACTGGCCTTCCTTTATCAGAGAGATTGTGTACACACTTCCCTCCCTCTACCTTCATCTCTTTTTATATTAGCACGTGGGCAGTTCTATTTCAGTGTGTTTTCTGCTTGTGTATTTTAGAAAGAATGCTAAAGTGATAGACACATGAAGAATGGATTAAAATTAAAGATGGACAAGAAGACTAGTTAGGAATCATTTTAAGAGTTGAATGAAGGGAGCAGGTATGTCTGAATGAAAAGAAAGGGACCTAATCTGAGATTGTTTAGAAATCCAGTTTTAATTTCACCTTTGCTCTGGAAATTTCTTCACTGGAAAAGAATGTGGTCTATCTATACTATTTCTTTATTCTGCCTCACTCATGCCAATAGGTCACTCTCCTCTCAATGTATTTGACTAGATCTGAATCCTTAAAATTTTTCTATGATATAGGCTACTTAAATTTGCTTGTTTTCTCTTCTGAAATGGTCCACCTTTCTGATCTGTGTCTCCTTGACCATTTAGAGCTGTTTGGTTTTGAACCTTGTTGTCTTCGTACTGTGAAACCCTGAGACTGCCCAGAAGAGTGTGAAGGATCTCTGAGCATTTCACTATTTGCTTTCACCTTGGCCTTTTCTTTCTACCTCACTGATACCAGCGTCAGATGGAAATGACAGATGCTACCCAGGATCTGCTTCACATGGGTACTCTGACAATTAATTAGCTTTTTATTATTTTAATTTTTAAAGAGCAGAGCCCCTGTACTGTAAACAGTTCCTATATGACCTGTTTTCTCATATAAATTTATGTGTAAGGATCGTAAAAAAGAAGCAAATGGCAAGAGACAGAAAGAAAGCTCCTTGTACAAGCAGCTTCTGCTCAGGCCTGCGCAAAGAGTTATAGGACTCGACACACAAGGCTTCTTTCTCACAGGCTGTATTTCCTTTTTGCCTTCCAAAAGTCACCAGAAAAATCTCAAAAATATTTAACTTTTGGTTAAAAAAAAATATATATATATATTTATTATATATATAAGATATAAAATATATAATATATATTTATATATTATATATTTATTTAATATATAATTAATTAATTACTTTAATATATAATATATTGTATATTATAAATGCATATTTATATATATTTATTATATGTATGATATATATAAATAATTATATAATATATATAACATTATATATATTTATATATTAAATATATATAAATAATTATATAAAAATATATAATATATTATATATATTATATGTGTATATATATATATGGTGCAGGGAACATTCCTTTCCCTGAGCATCTGGGGGGGCAGTCTTCTTGCCCCAGGCAAAGCCACAGAATAGGAAGATGACAGACAGCTTTGGGGAGAACCAAATGAGTTATTGCATGTGAAAGTGCTTTATTTATGTTCTGAACACTAGATCTCTGTGTGTGTGACTAGACTCTCTCTTAAATGTGATACTTTGTCTCACCCTTGTAATCACTAAGCATTACTAGCTGACTTACTATGTGCCAGGCATGGGGCTGCGTGTTTTACATATATTACTTCTTTTAATCCTAACTTTTACCAATTTCAGATTTATTATAGAGTGAAGAATTATTCCCAGGGCACTTATCTCTCAATCCTGTTCCTTTAAACCCTACAATACATGGCCTTTCTAACAGATCTCACATGATACTACAAGGCATGTTATATGATTAACATTCAGTTCAGTTCAGTTGCTCAGTTATGTCCAGCTCTTTGCGACCCCATGAACCACAGCATGCCAGGCCTCCCTCTCCATCACCAACTCCTGGAGTTTACCCAAACTCATGCCCGTTGAGTCCGTGGTGCCATCCAGTCATCCCATACTCTGTCATCCCCTTTTCCTCCTGCCCTCAATCTTTCCTAGCATCAGGGTCTTTTCAAATGAGTCAACTCTTCATATCAGGTGGCCAAACTATTGGAGTTTCAGCTTCAACATCAGTCCTTCCAATGAACACCCAGGACTGATCTCCTTTAGGATGGACTGGTTGGATCTCCTTGCAGTCCAGGGGACTCTCAAGAGTCTTCTCCAACACCACAGTTCAAAGCATCGATGCTTCAGTGCTCAGCTTTCTTTCTAGTCCAACTCTCACATCCATACATGACCACTGGAAAAACCATAGCCTTGACTAGACGGACCTTTGTTGACAAAATAATGTCTCTGCTTTTTAATATGCTGTCTAGGGTGGTCATAGCTTTCCTTCCAAGGAGTAAGCATCTTTTAATTTCATGGCTGCGGTCACCATCTGCAGTGATTTTGGAGCCCCAAAAATAAAGGCAGCGACTGTTTCCATTGTTTCTCCATCTATTTGCCATGAAGTGATGGGGCCAGATGCCATGATCTTAGTTTTCTGAATGTTGAGCTTTAAGCCAACTTTTTCACTGTCCTCTTTCACTTTCATCAAGAGGCCCTTTAGTTCTTCTTCACTTTCTGCCATAAGGGTGGTGTCATCTGCATATCTGAGGTTATTGATATTTCTCCTGGCAATCTTGAATCCAGCTTGTGCTTCTTTCAGCCCAGCATTTCTCATGATGTACTGTGCATAGAAGTTAAATAAGCAGGGTGACAATATACAGCCTTGACATACTTCTTTCCCTATTTGGTACAAATCTGCCATTCCATGTCCAGTTCTAACTGTTGCTTCTTGACCTGCATACAGATTTCTCAAGAGGTAAGTCAGGTGGTCTGGTATTCCCATCTCTTTCAGAATTTTTCACAGTTTATTGTGATCCACACAGTCGAAGGCTTTGGTGTTGTCAGTAAAGCAGAAATAGATGTTTTTCTGGAACTCTCATGCTTTTTCGATGGTCCGGCAGATGTTAGAAATTTGCTCTCTGGTTCCTCTGCCTTTTCTAAAATCAGCTTGAACATCTGGAAGTTCACAGTTCACGTATTGTTGAAGCCTGGCTTGGAGAATTTTGAGCATTACTTTACTAGCTTGTGAGATGAGTGCAATTGTGCAGTAGTTTGAGCATTCTTTGGCATTGCCTTTCTTTTGGATTGGAATGAAAACTGACCTTTTCCAGTCCTGTGGCCGCTGCTGAGTTTTCCAAATTTGCTGGCATATTGAGTGCAGCACTTTCACAGTATCTTCTTTTAGGATTTGAAAGAGCTCAACTGGAATTCCATCACCTCCACTAGCTTTGTTCATAGTGATGCTTCCTAAGGCCCACTTGACTTCACATTCCAGGAAGTCTGGCTCTAGGTGAGTGATCACACCATCATGATTATCTGGGTCATGAAGATCTTTTTTGTACAGTTCTTCTGTGTTTTCTTGCCACCTCTTAATATCTTCTGCTTCTATTAGGTCCATACCATTTCTGTCCTTTATTGAGCCCATCTGTGCATGAAATGTTCCCTTGGTATCTCTAATTTTCTTGAAGAGATCTCTAGTCTTTCCCATTCTATTGTTTTCCTCTATTTCTTTGCATTGATCACTGAGGAAGGCTTTCTTATCTCTCCTTCCTATTCTTTGGAACTCTGGATTCAAATGGGTATATCTTTCTTTTTCTCTTTTGTTTTTCACTTCTCTTCTTTTTCTTTTCATTTTTATTAGTTGGAGGCTAATTACTTTACAATATTGTAGTGGTTTTTTTCATACATTGACAAGAATCAGCCATGGATTTACATGTATTCCCCATCCCAATCCCCCCTCCCACCTCCCTGTCCACCCGATTCCTCTGGGTCTTCCAAGTGCACCACACCCTCTCCAGCATTTATTGCTTGTAGACTTTTGGATAGCAGCCATTCTGACTGGCGTGTAATGGTACCTCATTGTGGTTTTGATTTGCATTTCTCTGATAATGAGTGATGTTGAGCATCTTTTCATGTGTTTGTTAGCCATCTGTATGTCTTCTTTGGAGAAATGTCTGTTTAGTTCTTTGGTCCATTTTATGATTGGGCCATTTATTTTTCTGGAATTGAGCTGCAGGAGTTGCTTGTATATTTTTGAGATTAATCCTTTGTCTGTTTCTTCGTTTGCTATTATTTTCTCCCAATCTGAGGGCTGTCTTTTTGCCTTGCTTATAGTTTCCTTTGTTGTGCAAAAGCTTTTAAGTTTCATTAGGTCCCATTTGTTTATTTTTGCTTTTATTTCCAATATTCTGGGAGGTGGGTTATAGAGGATCCTGCTGTGATTTATGTCAGAGAGTGTTTTGCCTATGTTCTCCTCTAGGAGTTTTATAGTTTCTGGTCTTACATTTAGATCTTTAATCCATTTTGAGTTTATTTTTTCCACTTCTCTTCTTTTTACAGTTATTTGTAAGGCCTCCTCAGACAGCCATTTTGGTTTTTTACATTTCTTTTCTTGGGGATGGTCTTGATCCCTGTCTCCTGTACAATGTCACGAAACTCCATCCATAGTTCATCAGGCACTCTGCCTATCAGTTTTAGTCCCTTTTATCTATGTCTCATTTCCACTGTATAATCATAAGGGATTTGATTTCATTCATACCTGAATGGTCTAGTGGTTTTCCCCACTTTCTTCAAATTAAGTCTAAATTTGGCAATAAGGAGTTCATGATTTGAGCCATTTAATATAATTTCTTGAGAAACCCATCATGTACCAGAAACTTGGCTAGGTATCCTAGATTGGTATATGACACACAATCCTTATAACAGCCCCACGAAAATGTATCATCACCATTTTACATACTTGTTCCACCTATTATGGTGACACAATAAGTAGCAAAACTTGTTTTGAATAAGTATTCAAATTCGGATAGATCTGCCTTCAAAAACAAGTTTGTATTACATTATGGTTGCCTGTAGTAGGTTGAATGGTGCCCCCAAAAGATATGTCCATGTCCTACCCCCTGTGAATGTGCCTGATTTGTAAAAGGGTTTTTACAGATGTAATTAATTGAAAGACCTTGAGGTGGACTCATCCTGGATAATCTGGGTGCATCCCAAATGTTCTTATAAGAGACAGAGAGGAGAAGACACAGAAATAAGATAAGAAGACAGGGGCAGCTATTGGTGTGATGAAATCAGAAGCCAAGTAATGCCTGGCACCACCAGAAGTTGAAAGAGGCAAGGAAATATTTTCTTCTATAGCATTTGGACAGGATACAGCCCTAACAATTCTTGATTTTGGACTTCTGGCCTGTAGACCTGTGAGAGACAAATATTTGTGTCATAAGCCACTCATCTTATAAAAATGAGTTGTTTTCATGACAAAAAAAAATTAATGCATAGCCTGTATCATTTTTAAACTACAGACTGGCTCATATTGTATCTTTAAAAACTTAAAATGCTGACTACCTCATCTTATTATTGTGGTCACTGATGTCTTTGGTGTCTTTCAGTTAGACTAATTTTTTGTCTTCTTCTCCACTTGTAACCTTTAAAGACCTTTCCCACAGTAGTATCAGTCTATGCACAAGATCCTGGACATGGCTTCATGCCTTTGGTCACCTTGACTCCCATCCCTGGAAGGTTGTTCTTAGCCTGTCTCACTCCATACCCTGCTGCCAATGTCATTATCCAGCTAAGCCTGAATGATACCTCTTCGTGAAATCCTGGAGAGAGAGCCCCAGCCAGAATTAACTGCTGTGTATGGGTTCCCAGAGCAGTCTACTTATTCCTCCATGTATGACTTCTGCCAGTCTGTCCTATGTTGTAGTTAGGCAGCTGCCTATGAAATCCTGGAGGTAGTGTAGGAATTAAATGAATCTCAGTGCTTCCCCTGGTACCAGTCAATGGATGTCTCATGGTTAATGAAGACTAACTTACCTCTCTATTCCATTGAGGATCTCTATACAAAAGTTTCTCAAACTTGAATTTGTAAAAGAATCACCTAAAGAACACATATTTGTTAGAAATATAGATTTCTGGGCTTCTGCAAATTCATTGCTTTTGGAGTAGATCATCCAAATAAGTGATCGCCTCACTATACTGAGAAATAGTATTCTAAAATTTGGATTGGAAACTTCTGTGGTGTCCACCTGTTGAATAATACTTTTATGGGTGTCTCCTGGAATATGAGTGGCTTAAACTCACACTCTGCTTGGGAAAAGAAGAATCACATCATCCTTTATGACTTTGGTCAAAAGAGCCTGCATATTTGATTCCATTTCTAAACTCTGTCTCAGATCAACTGAAATATTTCATATTTCCTGAGCTGCTTAGGACTAAGGTTTTTTTCCTTATTTAAAACGCACATGCATGGACTCTCATCAGATACATGGTGAGAATTGTCTTATGAGGAAATGCTTCTCTGTCTCTTAAACACTTACAAGTTCTATTTCTGTGTACTTCTCCGTGTTTAACTTGCCTTCAAAGAGCTCTAACTGCATTACTTTAGGCATTGATAGAAAGAAAGGACTGCATAAGCACCCATGTCCATTAAAGGAATGACCAAATGTGCTGTGTTTCTATCTTTTAAGACATTAGAAATTTCCACCTTCCTGCTTAGAAATGTCTTATGTCCTTGAAAACTTCTGCATTACAAAATAACTCAGTATAAGATGGATGAAGTTTTCTTTTTTGAGCTCCAGTAGAATGGGAATAATCATGCCTACTTCATAGGACAGTTGTGAGGATTAGATAAAATAATTCACTATATAGAAAGCATTTAGTGCAATGGTAGGCCTATAAGAGGGCCTCATAATGGTTAACCTTTTGGATATCAACCAGGTTTAATATTCATAATTCCAGGTATGACTTGAATTTTTTGTTGTCATCCTCCTCTTCTTCCTCACCATCATTAAATCTCTGGATATTAATTAGCATTTATATTGTATCAGGCATATTTTAAGTACTTGACATTTGACCTCACTTTTCCATTACTGCCCAAACAAGTTTTCACAAACTTAGCAGTTTAACACAACACAAAATTTCTGTTTCAGTCTATAGGGCAGAAGTGTACAAGGGGTTCACTGGGCTAATGTCAAGGTGTTGGGGAAGCTGTGTTTCTTTCTGAAGTTTCTGCTTCTCTCCTCACTCAGGTATTTGGCAGAATTCAGTCTCTTACTGTGGTGGGACTGAAGTCCCATTTCTTTTCTGGTTATCAACTTAGACTATTCCCAACTTATAGAGGCTTCTTGCATTCCTTGGCTTGCAGGCTCCTTCCTCCATCTTCAAAGCCGCAATGGCAAGTTAAATCCCATTCACACTTTGGAATTTTCATGCATTTCATCTCTGACTTACTTTTCTGCTTTCCTGTTTCACTTTTAGGGGTCCATGTGATTAGGTTAAGCCCACTAGGAAAGTCTAAGACAGTATCTGTATTTTGAAGTCTATAACCTTAATTACTTTTGCAACATTCCTTTTGCCACATAACATTACATATTCCCAGGTTCTGGGTATTAAAAAAAATTAGACTTTTTTTTAATTTTGTTTTTTTTTTTTTATTTTTTTTATTTTATTAGTTGGAGGCCAATTACTTCACAACATTTCAGTGGGTTTTGTCATACATTAACACGAATCAGCCATAGAGTTATACGTATTCCCCATCCCGATCACCCCTCCCACCCCCCCTCCACCCGACTCCTCTGGGTCCTCCCAGTGCACCAGGCCCGAGCACTCTAGACTTTTTTTTTTAAAAGGAAGGAGCATTATTCTGTCCACCACACATTTGTTGTCTCATTGAATTCTCCTGTTATTCAGTTGCTAAGTCAATTCAACACTTTGTGAACCCACGGACTGTAGCACACCAGGCTTCCCTGTCCTTCACTATTTCCCAGAGTTTGCTCAAACTTATGTCCATTATGTCAATGATGCCATCCAACCATCTCATCCTCTGTTGCCCCCTTCTCCTCCTGCCCTCAATCTTTCCCAGCATCAGGATCTTTTCCAATGAGTTGGCTCTTTGCATCAAGTGGCCAAAGTATAGGAGCTTCAGTTTCACACCAATCCTTCCAATGAATATTCAGAGTTGACTTCTTTTAGGATTGACTGATTTGATCTTCTTGCTGTCTAAGGGACTGTCAAGAGAGCTCTCCAACACCACAGTTCAAAAGCATCAGTCTTCGGTGCTCAGCCTTCTTTATGGTCCGACTCTCACATTCATACATGACTACTGGAAAAACCATAGCTTTGACTGGATAGATCTTTGCTGGCAAAGTGATGTCTCTGCTTTTTAATATGCTATCTAGGTTTGTCATAGCTTTTTTTTCCCAAGGAGCAAGGCTTAATAATCTTATAATTTCATGGCTACAATCACCCTCCACAGTGGTTCTGGAACGCAAGAAATAAAATCTGTCACTGTTTCCACTTTTCCCCCATCTGTTTGCCATTAAGTGATGGGACCCGATGCCATGATCTTAGTTTTTTGAATGTTAAGTTCTAAGCCAACTTTTCTACTCTCCTCTTTCAGCTTCATCAAGAGACTCTTTAGTTCCTCTTTGCTTTCTGCCATTAAAGTGATATCATCTGCATATCTGAGATTGTTGATATTTCTCCTGGTAATCTTGATTCCAGCTTGTGCTTTATCCAGCCCACCATTTTGCACGAAGTACTCTACATATAAATTAAATAAGAAAGGTGACAACATACAGTCTTGACATACTCATTTCTCACTTTGGAATCAGTCCATTGTTCCATGTCCAGTTCTAACTGTTGCTTCTTGACCTGCATACAGGTTTCTCAGGAGGCACGTAAGGTGGTCTGGTATTCCCGTCTCTTTAAGAATTTTCTGGTTTGTTGTGATCCACATGATTAAAGACTTTAGTGTAATCAATGAAGCAGAAGTAGGTGTTTTTTCTGAAATCCCCTTGGAGCTTTCTTTATGATCCAACAGATGCTGGCAATTTAATCGCTGGTTCCTCTGACTTTTCTAAATCCAACTTGTACATCTGGAAGTTCTCGATTCACGTACTGCTGAAGCCTGGGTTAAACTAGTGGCTCAGATGGTAAAGAATCTTCTGGCAATGTGGGAGACACGGATTTGATCTGTGGGTTGGGAAGATTTCCTGGAGAAGGCAATGGCTACCCACTCTAGTATTCTCGCCTGGAGAATTCTATGGACAGAGGAGCCTGGTAAACTACAGTCCATGGCTTCACAAAGAGTCAGATATGACTGAGCAAGTAAGCTTTCAGGATTCTCCTGGTTTCCCTATGAAGTAGATTTCATTATACCCATTTTACAAGTGACAAAGGGAGACTTAGCAAGATTAAATAACTTGCCTAGGATCAAATCTGCAGTAAGTGATGAAACCAGGATTCAAATCTTGGCACTTTGCCAGCAGAAATCTGTCTAGTTTGGAATTAAACTAGGTTAAGCTAGAAAATGGGTTCTGCTACCAAGACCAGAGATTCTTTTTCGGTACTTATGGCCTGGAACAATTAAAAGAAAAAAAAAATGACTTACATTCAATAATTTGACTATCCATAGATGGTCCAAAAGCCTAAAAGAACTCTTAAGTCTGTATCAAAGATGTATATTTGTGGCCAATTCTTATTGACATAGGGCACAAACATCTTGTAGCTCTTTTCACAGCTTTCTCCTGATTTTAGACTTTTTCCATTGCAACATTATCACCATCAAAACTTTCATCAGAGGAAAACATTTTTAGGAACAAATGATACAACCTCAGCAAATAAGTGGTATACTTTTGTGATCATATCTATTACTTATGTAATATTACTCTCTGTGAAGTGCCTTTTGTCACTTAGTGACCCTACAAGTACTATTAATTGCTGGACATTTTAGACAAGGAAACTGAGAAACTGATACACAGACTTGCTGAGATATGAACCTTGGAAGCCTGGCATCAAACTCCTCTGTTCTGTGACCACTATAATCTTTTCTTCTAAGATGGAGATATTTGTATCTTTTCTACTCTTTAACAGTTTCCACATTTTCACCTTGCCTGGGGTATCTGATACCAGGCATCTTGGCATTTGGGCTACTCTCCTGTATACAGATGGTGCCCTAATGATAAAGCCTACATACCCGCTAGGCCAGGCAAAGGTGAAAAATTGTTTTAAAAAGAAGAATTTTCAGATTTTTACCCAGTAGCTCTGTTTAATTCATAAGTATGTTCAGGGTAAAGTACTTTAATAGTGTTTAACCTGGTGTAAATAAGACACTATACTCCTGAGGTTTAAGTGAGGAGCCTAGAACTTTCTCCTAATTCCAATTGAATCCTTAGTATAAATCTCATAGCATGGGCCCTGTTATATAACATAGCATGACATGTTATTTCCTTACATATGTGTAGCTCCTTTATAATTTATAACACATTTTTACATGTTTTCTCATTCAAACCTCAAAAACATTCTGTGAAGGAAAATGTCATATCATTATCATGATAATGATAATGATGATTATGATGATGAATGCTTATCATATACCACTGTCAAACACCCTACACATTTTACCTTATTTAATCTCACTATCCTTTGAAGTAGGTACTACTTATCCCCATTTTAGAAATAAAGCTGACTGACTTTTTCAGGGTCACCAAAATAGTAAGGATGGAATTAGGTTTTAAACCCTGTCAGTTTGACTCCTAGGAGTGTATCCTAAACTGAGACTCAATAGCATTATTTCTATTCTTCAACTAAACCAATGAAGACCTAGAGTAAAATTAAATATGGTTTATCAAAGGTTACCCAGCTGACAACTGTAGGACTTGGATCAAGTTTTCAGCCTTGTATTTGGAGACGGTAATAATATAACAGAATGATATGGAATCAGAGAGAGTTCATTTCTCCATGAGGCACTAAATGTGTGACCTTGGGTAAATCATGGATACCTTCTAATCTTTAATTCAATTCACTATAGGGTGGGGATAATCATACCTACTTCCTTAGATTGTCAGCAGGATGGAAATAATGTACATAAAATGACTGGCATGTATTTGGTAGCTGTTATTACTTAAATCTTCCAGTGCACCAGTGCCTTCTCTAAATGAGAGTCCAGGTCTGGTAGGTTTGTGGTGTGGTGAAGTTGTAGCTGGTTGGGGGAAATTGTCTAAGCAGCCCTCAATCATTTTTCACATGAGCCATAGACTTTTGGCAGGCACCACCTGATAAATCAGCCTCAGCTTAGGAAGAGCCTCAGAGACATGCCCTTGACCTGAGAAATACAGTGAAGGAGACCACTGTAAAGTTTTGTTTAACGTGGCAGATCTAAAGCAATCAGATCTGGGGTCTGGGGGCTTATTAATAAGCATCATGCTTTCCCTTTAGCTGTTTCCCTAGATGAGCTAATGATAAACATGATATCTTATGATCTCTTCTGCTCATTATAATCTCCCTACTACAAGATAAGATTCCAAAAGCAGCTCTGGAAGGCTGTGCAAAAGGTGATGGTTTTGGAAAATGAACAAATGCTGAAGATTGCTGCCTGTGTCAGGTTGTAAGTATTAGAGTGGAGCACTGACATATACACTGGCAGGGAGTTTTAAAAGGTTGATCCCCTGAGTATACACCGATGTGGCCCAGAAACAGTTCTATTCAGAATGATTTATGTTCCGTGGTGCCCTGGTGTGATCTGAGTTACCTTTGGAAGGAAGAGCAGACATCAAATGAATTTAGAGGATAAAAATAGGTAGATGAGCATAAATGCAGAAATATCCTGAGTCTCTTAGCTCTTTCTAAGGAGATTTTCAGGGGACATACCTGGAAAACTCGAACCCTCTTGTGCCTACTGGTACTGAAGATTTGAACTGTAAAAATTTGTGAATAACCTGATCCCTGCTAAGGCCTGTGTGGGCCTCTTCCTTCCAGCCGTTTTCCTGAAAAGGAAGGGTTAAGAAACAGGAGTGGAAGGAAGCTTAGAAATAAATAGTGACATCTAGTCTGCTTTGGTGCCTGCTTCTCAGTGGACTTGAACTAATGTACAACTGTTTAAAGTGTTTAGGCATCCCAAGCAGAAGAAATGATTGAATCAGGCAGCCCTAACTTGACTTGTTGGATCAAATAAGCTCCAAGAAACTAACCTGAGGATAAAGCATGTATCTCTTTGAGCTCTATAATTAAACAGATCTAGCTATCTTCACATCCTGCCTCTGTCACTAAGTAGCTGTGCTTCTATGGGAATGTTAGTTTATCTCTCTAAACCTCAGTTTCCTTATTTGTAAAATGGCAGTAATAATAATGGTATAAGTAATATGTTAGGGTTTCTCTGTTGGCTTTGTAGTAAAGTACCTGCCTGCCAATGCAAGGTTCAATCTCTGAGTCAGGAAGATCCCTGGAGAAGGAAATGGCAACCGACTCCAGTATTCTTGCCTGGAAAATCCCACAGACAGAGGAGCCTAATGGGCTACAGTCCATGGGGTCACAAAGAGTTGGATACAACTTAGTGACTAAACAACCACAATCTATTAAGTTACACAGACCTGTTATAAAGGTTACATTAGAAATACATGTACACTACTTAACAGTGTCTAGTCTATAGTAAGTGCATCTATGGATGTTATCCTGTATGACTTTTTTGGCATCTTTTGTCCAGATTCTATGGATCTGTTAATGTTGGCAAGTTATGCTAAGACCACTTTATTCTAGTCTTCTTGTTGTCTGGTGTTTACTAGAAGGTCAACTTTTACTTCAGAAGGCATATCTTTAGCTAGATCCAGCCAAAGTAATTCCCAGGACTATGTTTTGAGCCAAGGAGAAGGAGAAACAGCCTGAGCTGTTGACAAGGCCCTTAGATATTTCTTGGCTCAGTCATCAGGGATAGGAAACTCAGAGAACAACATAGGCGACCACTGTCACTTCCAGCCTGCTGCCAGCGCAGACAGAAAACAGAGAGCTCAAGCCAGACAGATCACAGGTGCAAACGCCACTGGAGACAGGAGCCGACTCCAAAGCTGCCTTGGCACAGCTGTTCAGTATGAAGGTCAGCCAAATGCATGAGGTGTCACCTCTACTGGTCTTGAAAAGGAACAGAAAAAAATGGATTTGAGAAAAGTTAATGTCTGATTCGGCTCTTGAAGGGGGCTTCCCAGGTGGCTCAGGGGTAAAGAATCCGCCTGCCAATGCAGGAGGCAATGGAGACGTGGATTTGATCCCTGGGTCGGGAAGGTTCCCCCCAGAGAAGGAAATGGCAACCCACACCAGTATTCTTGCCTGGGAAATCCCATGAACACAGAAGTCTGGCAGGCTACAGTCCATGGGGCTGCAAAGAGTTGGACACAACTGACCGACTTAGCATGCATGCTTATTGACTTTTGAAGATGATCAGATGCTTTGGAATAATAGAATAAGAGTAGATGTGAGTCAAAACTCTGTTTTTATGAGATGGGGGATATTCAGAACCAGAGAGGGAAATGAATTGTTCCAGGCTACACAGCCATCAGTACAAAGCCAGGCCTATGATCTGACTCTCTGGACTCCACTTTCTATTACATAGCACTGCTCGATTCTGCCTTTTGGTAATTTGACGGGCAAAAATCTAATATAATGAGTTGTTTAATTGTAAAGTTTTAAATCTGATATGACACTACAGTACACAAGCATGTACTTTCCACTACAGCTTTTTAAATCTACAAGATGGCTAGGATTTAAAGCTTTGGGACCTTTTGTGCCTGGAGAATGATTTTCCCAGAAAGCAATGAGGAAAAGGACACAGTACTTTTTATAGGTTTTTGCCTTTGCTTGGCTTTTTAAACTTACAACTTATATAGTTTTTAAATCCTTTTTTTTAAACAGAGGGAAACAATATGCTTTCCTCTGTATGAAAAAGTGGTAGAGAATGATGCGCTGCACTGCCCCCAAAAGAAGAAACTCGGCTCTTTTTATAGTCATGATGATGGTTATTTTTTTATGGGTCAAATGCCAGTTTGCTTGTGATGATGGAGCATGCAGTGCCACTGTTGTTCTAGTCCTCATTTCACCAAGAGTAGACATTTGCAAGAAAGCGAGCTTAGGTAGGGAGTGCTCCCTTGTTCACAGAAGCTGAGCTCCCTGTGTCTGGATGGGGACTGAACTCTTCACCTTAGACTCCTCAGCACTGTATTCTAACAGCCAAGCCATAGTGTTCTCAAGTGTTACAGTTAAACACCCACGTGTCCCATTGCGCAGTGCTGAACCTCTGCAGATCAGGTAAACAGACACAGTGCCTGCTGGAGACAATGAAATCTCAAACTGCTGAAACAGCCAGGCAAGCACAGGCACTGTTTTGCATCCTTTTATTTTCAAAGTACACTAGAGGGCAAGTAAGCCACTTCCAAATTACCTGAATACAGGGGTATTAAAACATGACATTATACCTTCTCCTATTAAATTTACCTAAATGCCTTTTAGTTTTTTGAACATCATTTTATACCCTATAAAGCAGCTTAGTCCTATAAAAATGTAATGCAATTCACAGACGTAAGCTGCATTTGTGACTTTGTATTTTCTAGTAACCACATTTTAAAAAGTACAAAGAAACAAGTAAAATTACTTAACAATATATTCAATAAGCTATTTTAGTTAAGCCAGTATGCTCAAAATCTTATCATTTTAATATATAATCAATACAGAAATTATTAATGAAATACCTTATATTATTTTCATGCTGAGTCTTTAAAATCTGATGTATAGCTTGCACTTACCACATGTATCACTTGGGCCAGCCATATTTTAGTGCTCAATAGCTTTGTGTGGCTCGTGGTGTTTGACAGTGAGGCTCTAGAGTTGGTGTGAAGACAAGGTCCTTCCCAGACGGTATCCTGGGACTTTGCTGGCACTGTCCAGGACTGCCCTCCGGAAACAGTTGTTTTTCTTAGCCAGCACAGTGAAGAACAACTCAATATCAAACAAGCAAGAACCAAAATAGTTGTTTTGCAGTAGATTTTCCTCACATTCAATGGATTGATTGAATCAGCTACATGGGGGCCGGGGGGTGCCTAGGTGGATAATGTGTTCTGACAGGTCTACTGGGGTCAGTCCTTTTCCGCTTAAAATCACATTTCATTGGCCTTCTGCTGTGGTAGCAGCCACTTGCATGTACAGACGTGGATGTAAAGGGGCTCTGTATTTTCTTATTGTCTCTGACTATGCTTTTGAGGATATTATATAAACATACCTATTTTTGTAAATGCTTGAAACTTAACTAAAGAATTACACTTTTCCTTGACCCATTATCAAATAATCAGATATTTGGAAGGGTGAAGCTGTTCTTTCTATACCCTATGTAGGACCACACAAGAGAAAGTGATCTTGTCATTCTTGAAACAGTCTCACGTGGTTTTTGCCTCTAGCCCAAAGGGAAAGACCTGCCTTTTCTCCACAGAAATCTTGGTTTGCCAGTGGTTACAGTTTTATTGTTGACACTGTGCCTCTGTATTGATATTAGTGCAAGGCTCATAAACCTTAGCTGACAAAGGCAATGGCATCCACTCCAGTACTCTTGCCTGGAAAATCACATGGACGGAGGAGTCTGGTGGGCTGCAGTCCGTGGGGTCGGGAAGAGTCAGATACGACTGAGCGACTTCACTTTCACTTTTCACTTTCATGCATTGGAGAAGGAAATGGCAACCCACTCCAGTGTTCTTGCCTGGAGAATCCCAGGGACGGCGGAGCCTGGTGGGCTGCCGTCTATGTTGTCGCACAGAGTCAGACACGACTGAAGCGACTTAGCAGCAGCAGCAGCAGCATAAACCTTAGCAACTTCATTCCTCACCAATTAGTTTCAAATCAATTCTATTGTCTTGAATCTAATGGTGCTTCATGCTCATAAAAGATTTCACATCTAACTGCCTGGAGTGATGACACAGAGATGGAATCACCTGTTCTTTAAGTAGGAATTCTTATTGGAGGGAGGTCCTTTGAAATTTCTGAGGACAGATTGCTTCCTGTTGTCACTACCTTCCAGTTCCATTGATTTCACCTTCCCTTTCCTCAGAGGTCCATGCAAATGTGAGAAATGAGCAGAAAATGGGACCAGAAGACTTGGGTTTTAGTCTGAGCCTTTTTGACCTTGATGGGACCTCAAACAGGTTGCATAGGCTTTCCAAGTCTCAGATTGTTCACCTATGAAATGGAGATAAAAAGACTCACATCACACAGAGTTTTGTGAGATTAAATGAGATAATGGATGTTAAAGTGGTTTGTAATATATAAAGTGTTCTGCAAATATGAGGAAGGAACATTACTGAGCCAATATGGAGGACAGACCTGTAAAGATCATTCTTGAGGCAAAATAAAATTGGGGTACTATCTAGATCCTCCTCTTTGGAGAACCCCCACTACAGCTTTGGAAGGCAGTGACTTAAGAAGTTGCTTTTGAGTTGCTAAGTAATGTCCAACTCTTTTGCAATGCCATGGACTGTAGACCCCCAGGCTCCCCTGTTCATGGGATTTACCAGGCAAGAAGACTGGAGTGGGTTGCCATTTCCTCCTCCAGAAGACCTTCCTAACCCAGGAATTAAACCTGCATCTCCTGCACCGGCAGATGGATTCTTTACCCCTGAGTCACCAGGGAAGCCCAATTTTAGAAGTAGGTGAGGCCTCATGTGCACTGTATCTGGGGAAGCAATCCTTACCTTCATTCTTTTTTTTTTTTTTTTTCTCTCTATAATCAACATTCTGACATCACCTCCCTTCTTGGATATCATTAATAGATATTTCATCCTGGTTTCACCTGGGTTGTAAGATTGGGGAAGAGCAGATTTGTTATGTGTTCCAAGTCCATCCAGGGTGGATATCCCTTATATTAATACATTACCAACCTGATATTAGAGGAAACTTCTCTGAATTTGGTTCTTTTTGTGGGCTTCTGATTACCATTGGGGAGGATGTGAATTTAGGTAGATCTATTATCTTGTATTTCCAGGAATTCTGTCTTAGAGCTAACTATATTAGTTTCTTCTCTCTCTCCTTCCCTCCCCACCTCCTCCCATTACTCCCCTCTTCCCTTTGGTTTTAGGATAATAGAAATTGATATTAAGGTAATTTATTAATTTGGATACCATTAAAGGGCCAGGTTTGTTTAAGTATTAACATTAATCTGTAAGACTTTGGCTGTTGAGACCATACCTTATTCACGCCCTGTATCTTTTTATTCCCTCAAACCTGGTGTAGATAGGAGGTGCCTAGTAAGCATCCATTGAATGAATAGTGAATAGTAATGATCAGTATTTTTCAGGATATGAAATATGTTGGGAACCCTTTAGAGATACTCTCATTTAAACTTCACAGGCACCTATGAAGCAGATAATGTCATTCCCATTTTATAGATAATAGAACTGAATGGCAGGCACTTAGATTTATCCAAAGTCATGTAGTGGCAAAATGTATGGATTTGAATTGTGGTTAGTATTGCTCTAAAACCCAGATATCTTGTGCTATATTTATGCACTTTAAAATTGCTGTCTTCCAGGTTTAATATAAGTAGTTCCCTAGATAGTGTAGGGAGAAGGAAATGGCAACCCACTCCAATATTCTTGCTTAGAGAATCCCATGGACAGAGGAGCCTGGTGGGCTGCTGTCCATAGGGTCGCACAGAGTTGGACATGGCTGGAGTGACTTAGCATGCACGCATGCATTGGAGAAGGAAATGGTAACCCATTCCACTATTCTTGCCTGGAGAATCCCAGGGATGGAGGAGTCCGGTGGGCTGCCATCTATGGGGTCGCACAGAGTCGGACACGACTGAGCGACTTAGCAGCAGCAGCAGCAGGTTGTGTAACATATATAATGAAAGTAAAATGGTGCTAGAGGAGGGGTCATAGAAAATCTATATTTAAGAAAGTGAGAGAGTCTGGTATGGAGATGAGATCCTTATTCTCATTCTGAAATCTCATTTATTAAACTTTTATGAAAATAACCAATATTTACCAAATATGTGCCAGGCTGTGATTAGTGCTTTATGTATGTTTAATTCTAACAACCATCTCATGAAGCAGATAATGTTCTGTTGTCCTAGTTTTTAGATAAACAAATTATGAAACAGAGAGAGTAAGCACCTTGTCTATGATCACACAGCACATCCTGGCTTAATATAAAGGTAGGTCTATCTGCCTCCAGAAAGGATTTTCTTAATCCCTTCATGGTACTATTTCCCCCTTCTTGTACCTTTATGGTCAGAACCAGTAGTTACATGTTAGTTTGTTTTTAACTGTTGATAGTCCCTACCAGATTGTAAACTCCTTGAGAACTGGTCACCTTGCCTTTAGCATCTGTATTTCCCCATACTGTTCAGATAGTGTTCAATAGATGCTCATTTAATACTTGTCAGGCAGTTCTCAGACTCAGCCAGCTGATCACTCAGTCTCTCTGTAACACTAAGAATTAAGTGAAACGGTTGTTCACACTTGCAGTGTTACCACTGGCAGCATCACTTCTATGCTGTAGCAAATACTTCCTGGGGCCTGTGCCACCTTGTCTTGATCCACCATGAATCTCCGCTGCAGCGGTGCTGGGCAGTTCACTTGTAGGCTGACTGTATCCTGCCTTAAGAGCCTTCTACTTCTCTTCGTTCTTCTGTCTCGGGGCTTTTTATTTTTTAAGTTTCTGAAGCTCTCTTGGTCCACTTTTTGGGCAGGACAGAATACCGTGGAGTTCATGCCTATAGTGACCAACCTCAGCCAGTGGAAAATGGGATAAATGCCTCAACCTCCTGTCCTTCAGAAGAAATTCTTAGGTGCATTCTTTGTGGTCTCTCAAGAATTAGTCCCCAAATTCATTGGTCATCAGTTTCTCAGTGTTATCAGTGCCTCGTTTTTTCCTACCTCTATATCTTAGGCTCCCTACCTTGTAACTGCTGCTTCTTGTGAGTTATGTCCAAAGTAAATTCCTTACATCCAAGTCCTTGACTCTGGGTGTTTGTGTGGGGTGTGGTGTGGGAAATGGAGAAATCAAATAAAACACATGCCTATTTGCTAGTGGCTTTGTGCCAGAAGCCACATATAATGTCACATAATGTGAGCAAGTCATGTGACTGGATTAATTAGAGAAGTTGTCTCAGAGGAGGTTGAATCTCAAAGTCCTGTCCTTGGATAAGTAGGTTTAAGGTAAGTGGAGTGACAGCTTAATTTTTATAATTGCCTATTCCCTCTTTAAGAATTCCCAATATATAACCAATTATACTGATGAAAAGGTGCAATACTTGAAAGGATGCAAGAATGAGTCAGTTAATTTTCTGAAACCTAAGATGACCACAAATTCAGTTTATATCTTATTGCATTATTGATTTTGGTGTAAAAAAGCACAACCACAGTGCATTCCTAAGTCTGTGGTCCATAGCACTTTTTTTTTTAATTCATCACATATTTATTTATTTATTTGGTCATTTTTTAAAAAATTTTTCAGTGGGTTTTGTCATACATTGATATGAATCAGCCATAGATTTACACGTATTCCCCATCCCGATCCCCCGTCCCACCTCCCTCTCCACCCAATTCCTCTGGGTCTTCCCAGCCCACCAGGCCCGTGTACTTGACTCATGCATCCCACCTGGGCTGGTGATCTGTTTCACCATAGATAATATACATGCTGTTCTTTCGAAACATCCCACCCTCACATTCTCCCACAGAGTTCAAAAGTCTGTTCTGTACTTCTGTGTCTCTTTTTCTGTTTTGCATATAGGGTTATCGTTACCATCTTTCTAAATTCCGTATATATGTGTTAGTATGCTGTAATGTTCTTTATCTTTCTGGCTTACTTCACTCTGTATAATGGGCTCCAGTTTCATCCATCTCATTAGAACTGATTCAAATGAATTCTTTTCAACAGCTGAGTAATATTCCATGGTGTATATGTACCACAGCTTCCTTATCCATTCATCTGCTGATGGACATCTAGGTTGCTTCCATGTCCTGGCTATTATAAACAGTGCTGCGATGAACATTGGGGTGCACGTGTCTCTTTCAGATCTGGATTCCTCAGTGTGTATGATTCCTCAGCCCTCAGATTGGGAGAAAATAATAGCAAATGAGGAAACAGACAAAGGATTAATCTCAAAAGTATACAAGCAACTCCTGCAGCTCAATTCCAGAAAAATAAATGACCCAATCAAAAAATGGGCCAAAGAACTAAACAGACATTTCTCCAAAGAAGACATACAGATGGCTAACAAACACATGAAAAGATGCTCAACATCACTCATTATCAGAGAAATGCAAATCAAAACCACAATGAGGTACCATTACACGCCAGTCAGGATGGCTGCTATCCAAAAGTCTACAAGCAATAAATGCTGGAGAGGGTGTGGAGAAAAGGGAACCCTCTTACACTGTTGGTGGGAATGCAAACTAGTACAGCCACTATGGAAAACAGTGTGGAGATTTCTTAAAAAACTGGAAATAGAACTGCCATATGATCCATAGCACTTTTAAGCTGATGTCTTATCAACCCTTTTTTTCTCCCTTGAGTCTTGTTAGGGCTTTATTTTTTAAAGATGCCAGATATGATATTCATTACCTTTGAGCAGTCACCCCCTCCAAAAATGCTGAGAGGAAAACATGGCAGAAAGTGTCATGAAAATTATGTTGAAGAATCTCTCTCGTAATGATGAAAGATGCAGCAGTGAAATCCTGGCATGCATGTGGGTGGCAGAAAGGATTTATGCCTGGTGTGTCTGGGCTTATAATAACTAATGTATCAAATTGTTTGAAAACTTTTTAATTAGGAGGAGCAGCAGGATTTGTGAATGAGTCATCAGGAGAAGACCTTTCACTTTCAGTAAATGAGGACAAACTAACAATCAGCAGCAAGAGCTGCATTTATTCTGTGCCCAGGGTGAATGGCACTGTTCTAACGGTGATAAGGCCGAGGGTCCTGGCCTCTGTATGGGCCAAATCCGGCTGCCTGATTTCTTGGCCCTGACTGACCTGCTCACACTTAAGCAGTTATCACATGACTGTGTGGGTATAGTACAGCGTCCTACAAACTGCAAATTTAAATCTGACCTTGTCACTTGCCTGATGAAAATCATTCACTATTTTCCCACTGCATGTAACATTATTCCTACCATGGGCCTTAAAGCTCTGTATAGGTTGACCTTTATCTCAGAGTTACATGACCATACTTTGAGTAACTCTCTCCTTTTTGCAAGGTCCAAGCTCTTGCCAAGCAGTTTCATAATCCTAATAAGCTGTATAATACAGTGTGTTATCATATTATTTTTTAAATCAGATAGTATTTATGAAAAATATTCTAAACCTCAAATACCATATTATTATTATTGATTATATCATTAGTAGATCTGGACTCTTAGAAAGAAGGTCCCTATAAAGCAATGGAATACTTAAAGGGCAAGAAGAATTTCCAAGTGAAGCAGGTACATTTGTGCATTCACTATAGTTTTCTGTATTTTTTGATCTGCTTGGATGTGGTCAGGCCTCATGAAGATTTCAAGAGGAACAATCCAGACTTAGGTTATTAGGAATGTCTGCTTTTTAAAGGTCTCATTTCCAGAGCCCAACAAACTATACTCTTTAGTTTGCTCGCTTACTGTCTATTTCTTCCATGAAGACAATGTGTATTTCCCTAGAGCTAGTATAGTGCCTGATATCTAACAGTTATTCCAAGAATATTTATTGATTGGGTACTAGACAAAGCAGAATGCCTGCTCGAAGTTTACTGGACTAAAAGCATCATCTTTGGTACACAGGATGGAGTTTTAGACCTTCAGGGAGGCTTATGAGTTAGATTTGAAACAATCTCAAGAGTCTCTACAAGCTTCAAATCTAAGTCTCTCAAGCATTAGTTGATGATTCTTGTGTTGGTCCTGGCTAGAAAGCTACCAACTCGGTTTGGAAATTTGTACTGACATGCTTGGGGCAGTTGTAGTATTGGTCAGAAGTATCTTGAACTCTCTGGCCATTGAATAGAGTTTTGAGATTCTCATTGGTACAGTGGCCCACAGAAGCTGGGCTACTTGAAAACTACATTTCACACTCTTGTTCAGTTTTGAAATGTACTGCTATTGCTAGAGTTATTTATGACTGAGATCAACTATTTTGAATTGATTTTTGCCAAGGTAGCACATAGTATTCTGGATAGCACATTGCAGATATTCAATAAACATTTAATGAATGAAGGTATGAATTCATATTTAATGAATGTATTTTCTATTATTAATCAGTGGATAGTTTCATGACTTTTAAGCCTTCTTTTAGTCTTCTCCCACACTGGATGAAGCTGACCCTTATAATCAGTAAGATGTTGTAGAAGTGATAGAGTGTGACTTATGAGGTTATGTCATAAAATACATTATGGCTTCTCTCTTGCTCTTTCTTGGATCTCTCACTAAGTAGTAATTCAGCTGCCATATTGAGAGGGTACTCAGGCAGCCTATGGAGAAGTTAATGTGGTGACACTGAGGTCTCCTGCCAACATCCATGTATTTGAGTCATCTTAGAAATAGATCCTTCAGCCCTAGTTAAGGTTTCAGATGATTGCTGCCTTATTTAGCTTAGCTGTTGCTACATTACTAATTCACAGAAACTGTGACATAATAAATGTTTAGTATTATAAGCTATTAAGTTTTGAGGTAATTTGTTATATGATAATAGAGAACAAATATACGTAGGGATCAAAGCCGTGACCCAAACAAAACCTCACTAAAAACCAGGTCTTAATTATCTTGTCTTCATTCTTCACTTGTTTTTCCACTCATATCTTGGTAACCTTACTGTGAACTACAAATGGTAATTTGGTGTCTACCATGTGATTTGCCAGTGTTTTCCTCTATCTGTTATTTATCTATTTTTTTTTTTAAATTTGGAAGTGTATCCATTTGATGGTGATTTAGCAAACCCCTTTCCTTTTTTTTCCCTTTGTTTCTTCAAATTGCCTCTAGTTACTGTTTCCAAAGATTTAATAATATTCACTTCTTTTATAATGATTTGACTTTTGTATATTCAATTATTTAATATATTTGTAATTTATTCTGATAATTAACCACTCTGGGTATAACCTTCTAGGCCACCTCATTATATTTCCTCTTACATGGTGCTTTGTGTTGCATGGTAGAACTGAAAATATTGTTAAAATTATGATAGAGTACATATCCTTATTTACTTTATTTTTATGATCTGATGCTTTGTTAAAGAAGAAAATTTACATTGGTCTAATATAAATTAAGCCATGCTAGTTGCTACCTAATATGTTTCTAGAAATCCCTTGCCATTTAGCTGGTTCTATTAGACTTCTTATAAGTAAAAACTCCACAGGTCTGCAGCTTCATATGTCTTAGCTTATTCAGAAACTTTTAACTTACTTTCTGGCAAGTAGAATATCACCTTGACCTTCTCTCTTCCTTTGGGTTTGTGTTTGATCTACTGGCTTGAACTTGTAGAAATGTCAACAGTCAATTTTCATTTAATTAATGCCCTTATCAAAGCTGACACTCTATCACCCTCATTTATAAGTCTATTAGTAAGTTCCCCAGCAGTGTTCTTAAGACAGAAAAAAAGACCACCAATTCTATTGATACTTTTCTTAAAGTTTCATTTAAGTTTAAAATAAAATATCCATTTTATCTTAGTAGAAATTTTTAGCTGTGGCAAAGTCAGCTTATAATTTCTTTGATTGGAACTTGACCAAGGAGTTCAGGAAGTCAGGTGATTGCATTTTGAATTCTTTCCAAGAAGCTACATTTGATCACAACCTGGATGGCTTCTCTTTTGAGCTTTCATTTCTACTGTATTAAACTAGATTAGCATTCATTGTTGTCTCTGCAGTGGAGATGTCTGATAAATCCTGTCATTTGTTTTCTACAAAGTCAGGCTCTTCTTTTAAACATGGTGAACCTTATATTTTTTGCTCTTTCAACTGGAAGATTTTCAGCTTAAAAAAACCCCAAAATCCTGTGGTGCTGTTATATTCCATCCTTGCCTTTTCTACTGATGTACTTTAGTCACTGAACAACATCAGCTAGTATTTTGATAATTAATGCCTTTGTTTTGAGGATGGAGAGGTGTTTCAAAGGAGTTTTATACTTTTTTCTCCTGTTATCATCTAGCATATCTTTTACTTCAATCGTTAAAGCAATGTTTTATGTCCTGTTTCATGCTATCTCACAACTGCTCTGTAACATTCACTCCTATGTTTAAAACTTTTCAATAGTTATTTTCATTGCCTCCTTTTTAGTTCTTCAGCCATTTCTGCTCTTTCTTATCACAGGGCTTTTGCACACAGTGCTTTCTGTTCTTGGAATATACTTCCTCACTCTCTTCTGTCCTTTCACCAAGTTAATGACTACTTATTTATCAAATCTAAGTGGAGGTTTCAATTGCTCAAGACTAGGTCATGTACTTTTGCTATATACTCTGAAATGATAATTATTTTTCTAACAATCATCATTCATTTATTTGTATGATTATTTAATGTTCAACTCTCCTTCTATACCTCAAATTCCATGAGGACTTCTCCTACTATACTACAAATTCCATGAACAAGTACTAACTGCATCTACTTTGGCTTAATATCATTTCCTCTACATCTAGTACCATGACTGGCACAAGGAAACACTCAAATATTTGTTGAATATATGAATGAATGGTTCCTAAATTATACAAATGACAACTGAGGCTTAGGAATATTAAGTAGGTTGACTGAGGTCCTACAGCAATCAAGTATCAGAATTTAGCACTTGAACTGAGCTCTTCCATTTCCTAGTTTTGTTTTCTTTCTCTTAACCACAGTTGTTCTATCCTTCTAAGTTTCAATTCAGTTCAGTCACTCAGTCGTGTCCAACTCTTTGCGACCCCATGAACTGCAGCATGCCAAGCCTCCCTGTCCATCACCAGCTCCCGGAATTTACCCAAATTCATGTCCATTGAGCTGGTGATGCCATCCAACCATCTCATCCTCTGTTATCCCCTTCTCCTCCTGCCCTCAATCTTTCCCAGCATCAGGGTCTTTTCAAATGAGTCAGTTCTTAGCATCATGTGGCCAAAATATTAGAGTTTCAGTTTCAACATCAGTCCTTCCAATGAACACCCAGGACTGATCTCCTTTAGGATAGACTGGTTGGATCTCCTTGCAGTCCAAGGGACTCTCAAGTTTTCTCCAACACCACAGTTCAGAAGCATCAATTCTTCGGCACTCAGCTTTCTTTATGGTCCAACTCTCACATCCGTACATGACCACTGGAAAAACCATAGCCTTGACTAGACGGACCTTTGTTGACAAAGTAATGTCTCTGCTTTTTAGTATCCTGTCCTGTCTAGGTTGGTCATAACTTTCCTTCCAAGGAGTAAGTGTCTTTTAATTTCATGGCTGCAATCACCATCTGCAGTGATTTTGGAGCCCAAAAAATAAAGTCTGACACTGTTTCTACTGTCTCCCCATCCATTTCCCATGAGGTGAAGGGACCAGATACCATGATCTTAGTTTTCTGAATGTTGAGCTTTAAGCCAACTTTTTTACTCTCCTCTTTCACTTTCATCAAGAGGCTCTTTAGTTCTTCACTTTCTGCCATTAGGGTGGTGTCATTTGCATATCTGAGGTTATTGGTATTTCTCCTTGGCAATCTTATTCCAGCTTGGGCTTCTTCCAGCCCAGCATTTCTCATGATGTACTCTGCATAGAAGTTAAATAAGCAGGGTGACAATATACAGCCTTGATGTACTCCTTTTCCGATTTGGAACCGGTCTGTTGTTCCATGTCCAGTTCTAATTGTTGCTTTCTGACCTGCATACAGGTTTCTCAAGAGGTAGGTCAGGTGGTCTGGTATTCCCATCTCTTTCAGAATTTTCAACAGTTTATTGTGATCCACACAGTCAAAGGCTTTGACAGTGTCAATAAATCAGAAATAGATGTTTTCCTGGAACTCTCTTGCTTTTTCAATGATCCAGTGGATGTTGGCAATTTGATCTCTGGTTCCTCTGCCTTTTCTAAAATCAGCTTGAACATCTGGAAGTTCACAGTTCATGTATTGTTGAAGCCTGGATTGGAGAACTTTGAGTATTACTTTACTAGCGTGTGAGATGAATGCAATTGTGCAGTAGTTTGAGCATTCTTTGGCATTGCCTTTCTTTGGGATTGGAATGAAAACTGACCTCTTTCAGTCGTGTGGCCACTGCTGAGTTTTCCAAATTTGCTGGCATATTGAGTGCAGCACTTTCACAGCATCATCTTTTAGGATTTGAAATAGCTCAACTGGAATTCCATCACCTCCACTAGCTTTGTTTGTAGTGATGCTTCCTAAGGCCCGCTTGACGTCACATGTCTAAGTTTACCCTTTTAATATCTTCCATCTTAAGTTGGTTTCTTTGGTTCCTTGACAGTGGCTAGGAGAACTCAGATATACACGTGGGCGTGATTGCAGCCTCAAAGTAGTATAGATCAGCATGCCTATTATGAGGACGGGAAAAGGGAGATGGAAATGATTCGTCTTAAAGAGCCTTTCCCTTTTAATGTATTATAATTTCAGAGAAGTAAACTGAGTTGTAGAAGTTATTATGAATAGACTCATCAGATGAGGCCTATAAGGTCTAAAGAGTATTACACTCAGTCTAGATATCATTAGATGTTTGTAGTCCTGAATTTTCTACTCATTAACTGTGAGATTTTATGCAAGCCCCTTTACCTCTCTGTACTAAGTTTTGTCTCTAAAAATGGTGACTGAGTGAGTGAATGTGTGTGTGTGTGTGTGGGGGGGGTAGGGGATCATTATAGAAATATTGGCAGAAATTCTGACTGCAGGTCACAAAAAGGACTTGTTCCCTTTTCCTTCATATCCTTTGCTTAGTGAGCTAGAACGTGTTTGCTCTTTGGGGACCTAAGATTGAAATGTACTCCATTATGTGGCCCAGTTCTTCCAAGGGTTTGGGACTAATCCCACCTGTCTTTGAATTATAGCAGTTTTGTAGGACTCATTGCAGGCCATTTCTAATGAGGGAGGATTGAATCCTGGCATGTTTATTTCCAGTTAGCATAATAAAATGTTAAGAGGGACTTTGAGAGCCAGTAAATATAACCATTTGTTTTATAAATGAAGAAGCTGAGACTTGGAAATAGAAAATGGAGAGCCAAGACTCAAAACAGAAGACTTTGAAATTTAGATCCAGTATTCTTTTCAGTATACCAAAGAACTTATTTTATACAAACCTTTAATTTCAACAATCTTAAAAAGATTTTAGAATTATCTGTAATATTTAAATTTTGAAAAGTTAATGAAGGATTGGAGTCTCTTTTTCTATCCTCTTTTTTTGATAGAAATATTCTTTCTCTGATTGTAAAAGCGATATATGCTTATTGTAACAAAATTCAATCTACTCAGAGGTACACAAGTAGAAAATAAGAATTCTCCAATGTACCAAACCCCTAGAGACAGTCACTGTTAACTTGCTAATTTGGTTCATAATTTTTAGGCTTTTCTTTGTCTTACATTCTCTGTGTATATAAATACATTTATCTATCTATAGAAATATATTGCATATATGTACCTATGTGTAGTCTATATTTTGTTTTAAACATATCTTGTGTATATATCTTACATGTTTATACACAAATTTATATGTACATTTAAATTTTATGAATGTATATTTATATATAAAAATATATAAATTAAAAAATTAGATTGTATTGTACATAGTATACTATATTATGGTGCTTCCTTCATATCCCAGTTGCTACAGAATCTGCCTGCCATGCAAGAGACCCTAGTTCAGTCCCTGAGTTGGGAAGCTCCCCTGGAGAAGGAAATGGCAATGCACTCCAGTGTTCTTGCCTGGAGAATCCCATGGGCAGAGGCGCCTGGTGGGCTGCAGTCTATGGGGTCACAAGAGTCAGACACGACTTAGACACTAACCCACCAAGCCACCACACTATATTATATTATACTATACGATGCTATACTGTACTACTACCCACAGAACTATTCAAACCCTAAAGGATGATGCCATCAAGGTGTTATACTCAGTATGTCAGCAAATCTGGAAGAACCCGCAGTGGCCACAGGACTGGAAAATGTCCAGTCTCATCCCATTTCCCAAGAAGGGTAATGCTAAAGAATGTGCTAACCTTCAAATAATCACACTCATCTCCCATGCTACTAAGGTTCTGCTTAAAATCTTACATGTTAGGGCTTCAACATTATGTGAACCAAGAACTTCCAGATGTCCAGGCTGAGTTTAGAAAAGGAAGAGGAACCAGAGTTCAAGTTGCCAACATTCACTGGATCATAGAGAAAAATATGGAATTCCAGAAAAACATCTACCTCTGTTTCATCAACTATGGTGAGAGCTGGGCCTTAAAGAAGGCAGAATGCCAAAGAATTGATGCCTTCAAACTGTGGTGCTGGAGAAGACTCCTGAAAGTCCTTGGACTGCAAGGAGATCAAACCAGTCAATCTTAAGGGAAATCAACCCTGAATACTTGTTGGAAGGACTGATGTTGAAACTAAAGCTACAGGATTTTGGTTATATGATGCGAACAGCTGACGCATTGGAAAATTCCCTGATGCTGGGAAAGATTGAGGGCAGAAAGAGAAGAGGGCATCAGAGGTTGAGATGGCTGGATGGTATCACTGATACAATGGACATGAACTTGGGCAAACTTTGGGATATGGTGAGGGACAAGGAGGTCTGGCGTGCTGCAGTCCATGGGGTGGCAAAGAGTTGGACATGACTGGGTGACTGAACAACAATAATGCATACTATTTGCATCCTAGTTTTCTGAGCATTATCTGGACATCTTTTCTTGTTATTCCATCTAATTTATTCTTTTTTGGCTGGCTAATAGTTCATTTTGTGACTGTACTTTATTTTTCAAATTAATTAATTAATTTATTTTAATTGGAGGCTTATTACTTTACAATATTGTGGTGGTTTTTGCCATACATTGACATGAATCAGCCACGGGTGTATATGTGTCCCCCATCCCAAACCCCCTCGCACCTCCCTCCCCATCCCAAACCCCCTCGCACCTCTCTCCCCATCCCAAACCCCCTCGCACCTCCCTCCCCATCCCATCCCTCTGGATTATCCCAGTGCACTGGCTCTGAGTGCCCTGTTTCATGCATCAAACTTGGACTGGTGATCTATTTCACACTTGGTAATATACATGTTTCAATGCTAGTCTCTCAAATCATCCCACCCTCGCCTTCTTCCACAGAGTCCAAAAGTCTGTTCTTTATCTCTGTGTCTCTTTTGCTATTTCACATATAGGGTCATCATTACCACCTTTCTAAATTCCATATATATGCATTAATATACTGCTGTATTGGTGTTTTTCTTTCTGACTTACTTCACTGTTTAAAATAGGCTCCAGTTTCTTCCACCTCATTAGAACTGATTCAAATGTGTTCTTTTTAATAGCTGAGTAATAATCCATTGTGTATATGTACCACACCTTCCTTATCCATTCGTCTGCTGATGGGCATCTAGGTTGCTTCCATGTCCTGACTATTATAAACAGTGCTGTGATGAACATTGGGGTACATGTGTCTCTTTCAGATCTGGTTTCCTCCATGTGTATGCCCAGGAGTGGGATTGCTGGGTCATATGGCAGTTCTATTTCCAGTTTCTTAAGGTATTTCCACACTGTTCTCCATAGTGGCTATACTAGTCTGCATTCCCACCAACAGTGTAAGAGGGTTCCCTTTTCTCCACACTCTCTCCAGTATTTACTGTTTATAGACTTTTTGATAGCAGCCATTCTGATCAGCGTGAGATGGTACCTCATTGTGGTTTTGATTTGCATTTCTCTGATAATGAGTGATGTTGAGCATCTTTTCATGTGTTTGTTAGTCATCTCTCTGTCTTCTTTGGAGAAATGTCTGTTTAGTTCTTTGGCCCATTTTTTGATTGGGTTGTTTGTTTTCTGGAATTGAGCTGCGGGAGTTGCTTGTATATTTTTGAGATTAATTCTTTGTCAGTTGCTTCATTTGCTGTTATTTTCTCCTCTTCTGAAGGCTGTCATTTCACCTTGCTTATAGTTTCCTTCTTTGTGCAAAAGCTTTTAAGTTTAATTAGGTCCCATTTGTTTATTTTTGCTTTTATTTCCATTACTCTGGGAGGTGGGTCATAGAGGATCTTGCTGTGATTTATGTGTGACTGTACTTTAATCTCTCCTGATGGATTATATATAATATTTCCAGTCTTTCACTATTTTAGAGAATACTGCAGTAACATCCTTCTGCATGCATCTTTGCATATTTGTCTGTTTCTTCATAATAAATTTCTAGAAACCACAGTTCACATTAGTCATATTACTCAGACACAAACTTGTGTAAGTAAAGCAATATAGTTAGCTAATTCCTGTAGAAGGAAAGGAGGGAGATTTTAGATTGTGTGTGGTTTTAGATACAAGGTCATTAAACACATGAACTTTTCCTTGGTCAAGCTCTGTAGTTTTGTAATCACAGTTTTGTAGAATTAGTTCAGTGCACTGCATTCCAGTTCAGTGAATCCCTTCCAGTTGCTCTGTAAATAGTTGCTTCACTTGGCTAGAGTTCACTGTAAATGGATCTAATCAGGTTAAAGATGCCTAGAGTTTAGGTTATGCCTCCCAGCCCACAGTAGTTATTTTCCCTTCAGCTATTTAGTGAAACTATCAGGTATGGGGAGGGACTACCATATATGTGTCAACCTGTGGGGCAAAGAGGAAAAATACTACTTTCCTGCTGAGAAATTGTTTGTGAGGAAACAAGCTGATGATGTCAAGCTGAATCTCTGAACTGGTTAGCTTCTTGCTCAAGGGGATCATTAGGAAGAGAAGAGCCCTCTATGGCTTGGGTTTTCTATTCCCTTTAGTTGCTTGAACTTTGCTCTCTCTGCATCACCTCTGATAAGCCAGTGCTTTCAGAAGGCAGTAGTAGCTTCTCCACACTCAAGCCCTAATTCAACCAGTGTAGTCATGCCTAAATTGGAGGATTATTTCTTCATCAGCATAAATTTAGAAACTCAGGGAATATGAGAGGCAGGAGAGCCATCAGAAGTCATCTGGTAGGATGGCCTCTTGCCTCTGGAATTCCTCTAGCAACAGCTCTGAGAGGTTATCATCTTTGAGTGGCTCTTGTTGGTTCAGACTAAAGCTTATGTTCCTAGTCTAGTGGTTAAATCCTTTGTGAATGAGATATAGATAACCTTTCTATCCATATTTCCTAGCTCCCCAAATATGCCCTGTAGTCCAGTCAATCTTCAACTTCTCTCTGTGTTGGATTATGCCATTTTCTCTGTCTGTTAATGCCATTCTCTGCCTTAAATGTCATCACTTCATTGGTATCTCTTTTTTTTTTTTGAACTATTGTGACATTTTGACTATACTTTTTTGGTGACTCTAATCATTTTCAATTCTATATTGTAATTTTCTGTGTCTATCTTCTATCTCCTACTGGAATCTAAATTCTTTAAGAGTAAGATTGATATGACTATAACTATTGTTTGTGTTCTCCCAGTGTCCAGGACATTGTCCATTATTCAATAAATGCTCATTATGGAGGTGGATACATAGACTAACCCAGTCTTCAGCTGTATCAGTTCAGTTCAGTTCAGTCGCTCAGTTGTGTCCAACTCTTTGCGACTCCATGAACCGCAGCATGACAGGCCTCCCTGTCCATCTCCAACTCCAGGAGTCCACCCAAACCCATGTCCATCGAGTCAGTGATGCCATCCAACCATCTAATCCTCTGTCATCCCCTTCTCCTCCTGCCCTCAGTCTTTCCCGGCATCAGGGTCTTTTCAAATGAGTCAGCTCTTCACATCAGGCGGCCAAAATATTGGAGTTTCAGCTTCAACATCAGTCCTTCGAGTGAACACCCAGGACTGATCTCCTTTAGGATGGATTGGTTGGATCTCCTTGCAGTCCAAGGGACTCTCAAGAGTCTTCTCCAACACCACAGTTCAAAAGCATCAATTCTTTGGCACTCAGCTTTCCTTATAGTCCAACTCTCATATCCATACATGACCACTGGGAAAACCATAGCCTTGACTAGATGGACCTTTGTTGGCAAAGTGTTGTCTCTGCTTTTTAATATGCTGTCTAGGTTGGTCATATATACACACACATATTTAAATCTCCCCTTTCTATTTCTACAACCTCCAAATAGTTATTAAGAAGTGCTACCCTCCCTTGATATGTATTAGCTGTAGTGAAGGTATTATGGTAACCAGGGCAAATAGTCAGACAGTACACATATCAGTCCTGGGGAGAAACTTAACAAAGTCATGAAGTAGATGTGTGTTTTTTCTCTCTGTTCATCTGATTCTGGGGTTGCACACAGTAATCTGGCATAACTGGAAGTCATATTTTGGGGGGTAAGGAGAACCCCATCCTTGAGCTTTGGGGCCTTTATGCTAAGTTTTTAAGGAAATATCAACTCATCTTTGCGACAGTTGGGAGGCAGCCATAATACAATAGCATTATGAGCTGGCCCCAGCTACTTGCTTTTACTCAGTGTTTATTTTTGAGGGTAGAAGCATCAGCCCCTATCCTCAAGTGACTAGCAGGCTAGAGTTCAGGCCTTGTGGTTGCAGCTATATGACCTAGGAAGCTATTGGCAGGATTTGCCATAGCAAGATTTAGCCTGGGAAAGCTGGCATGATTGGGGTACTGGGGTCTAAGACTTGCTTTCATTGACCAGAATTAACTGACTTAAGCAATGGGCCATTGATGAGTTTCAAGGAACTTCTCAGAAAGCTAACTTCTTTCCTGGGAGGCCTGCCCTCTAGGAATAAGTCTTGGGCATGCTAAGACTCTGTCTCAAGGAAAATTGTAGAAGTGCAGTAAAGAGAGACAGGTAGGTAGCTGGAGATTTGCTAATTGAGCCAAAATTCAACACCCCAGGGCCTCTTGTCCCATCCCTCCAGTCTTACACATTCAGAGTCCAGGTTTGAATGCACATATTTTTATTTCATATCCACTGTTCTTTGCAACATCCTTTAGCTCTTTGTATGTTTTTATGCAAAATGGTTGTAGAACCTCTGGGTGTTGGGTATAGTATTTGTAAAAAAATATTTATTTTTAACTGGAGGATAATTGCTTTACAATATTGTGTTGGTTTCTGCCATACATCAACAAGAATGGGTGTAGTTTTATGAAAGGATTATTCTTTTCAGCAACAGTAGCTTTGCCTAAATAATTCCAAAATAAAGGTAAGATTTACTCTAGGCTCAAGAAGTTGCCCTGCCCTCTTTGTTGGCTGTGAGAGAATCTTGAAGACATATGGACACTTTATTCATTTTACTCCATGTTAGAACTTCAATTTTATCACCTCTTTCAGTTTTCCGTTAGATGAATCAATTCTTGTCTTAAATTATGAATTAAAAATTTAAATGTTTCAGGCTGCACATCTTAGGATTTTCAGTTTTATTTCCCTTGTTGTTTGGTGATTTACTGACATTTTTGGATAATCACTCATAAATTCGCCAAATTGTTTGTTGGGAGAATAACTATGTTCAGCCCTCCCTATCTGCAGGTTCTGGATCAAATTCTACCAGCGGTTGGTTGAATCTGTGGATGTGCCTAAGATATGGAGGGCCAACAAGTCTACATCATTTTACACAAGGGACTTGAGTATGCACAGATTTGGTATTGTAGGGGTCCTGGAATCCTCAGGGGATACTGAAGAAAGAATTCTCTTATAGGTTGTCAGTAGAGAGTTGCAAAATTGAATCCAAACTAAACTACACATTGGATGATATTCCTGAAACTGAAATATTTATGTCTTTTAAACATGTGGACTTGTGGAGAGAGGTACTGAAGCCATGCTTTTGGTTTAAACAATATTTTTTATCCATAAAGAATAAAAGAATCTCCCTGAATATCTGAGATTACTTTGGCCAGTTTACAGACACAGACTTACAGGGCAAAACTACCTTGGGAATACAATCTAAGAAAAACCACCTTTGTTGACACTATTCTTTTTGCTTTGAATTTCTTTTCCTGTGATTATTGCCTGCTAAAATATTACTATCACTCTTCTCATCATCTCTACTACTAAATATGTATATATATAATTAGTAGCTAGCAAGCACTTATGGGTCATTCATGGTGCCAAGCGATGTACATGCATACTCCCTTTTGTTTGTTGGTTTATTTTCCATTGCCTGTTCTGTGCTGGCATTGTGGAGCAGCAAACAAGAAAGATGTGGTCTTAGCGCTCATGGTGCTTACATTCTGTTAGGGGAGGTAATAAAAATCAAGTAAACTGTAAGATAATGTCAGAGAGTAGTAAGTGGCATGAGGATATGAAATAAGGTAATGTGATAGAGAGTGACTGGGAGCGTGTGTGAGGGAGGCAACTTTTAGAGAGAGTTACCTCAGAAAGCCTTTCTAAAGAGAGGAGAAGGAGCCAGCTGTGTGGAGAGCTAGTGGAGGAAGAGAATTTCAAGGTAAAGGCCTAAGGCAGGAGTGAGCTATAATGACAACCCCCTGAAGTCACTAGATTTTTCTGAGTGACCTGGTGAAGGAGTTTATCTGAGCCCCTATTTCCTTATCTTGTGAAGATAGAATTTTGAGCTCATTCATAATACTTTCCTTGAGTGATTACTATGTGCCAGATACTCTTTAGACTTGGGCTATATTGCTGTCCTCATAGAGCTCACGTTCAAGGTTAGGTAATGTAAGTGCCTTAAAGACAATGAAAATAGAGCAAGGAGACTGAGAGTGAAGGAGACTGAGAGATGGGTTTTTAGGAGAGTCAGGGAGAGCCTCTCTCTGGAGGTGACACTTGAGTAGAAACTGTGATGAAAAGGAGAGAGGCAGCCTACGTGGCTGCTGGGGAGTAGGGTGGGAGTGTTTCTTGGGAAAGAACAAGCATCAACGACTGTAAGGTTGGGAGTGAAAGTGAAAGTCACTCAGTTGTGTCCAACTCTGCAACCTCATGGATTGTAGTCCATGGAATTTTCCAGACCAGAATACTGGAGTGGGTAACTGTTCTCCCCTTCAGGGGATCTTCCCAACCCAGGGATCTAACACAGGTCTCCTGCACTGCAGGCGGATTCTTTACCAGATGAGCCACTAGGAAAACCCAAGAATACTGGAGTGAGTAGCCTATCCCTTCTCCAGTGGATCTTCCCAATCCAGCAATCGAACCAGGATCTCCTGCATTACAGGCAGATTCTTTACCATCTGGGCTACCAGGGAAGGTTGAAAAGAGCTTGGAATATTCCTGGAAGGGGTGTGTGTGGTAAGACTTATGTCAGAGAGAAAAGAAAGAACCAGATTATGGAGGATGAGGTCATTCTCATTGTACTGAAAAGCCTCTTCAGGGTTTGGAGTAGGGACATTTGGGGAATAGTATTACGTACAATAGTGTTGGGAGAATCGAGAGATAAGGCCTAGCACAGTGCCTGGTACATAGCTAGTGCTCAAAGACCTCTTGTCTCCATCTTTATCTCCTTGTTACTCTTCGGTGCCTCCTTCCCTATTCCCTCCCTTCCTCCCTCCTTTGTATCTTGTACTGTTCAAATACATCTCAGAAGAGGATGCTTTAATTTGCTGTTGCCTGTTTCCTTGTCATCTTCATGCTACACTATAAGTTCCTTGAGGACAAAAAAGGCACCTCTTGCTTCTTTGTAAATGCTATATCACCAAAGTGCCCCCAAAATTGGTGGAATGCAACAAAATGTATTGAACGGGCATTCTAAAGTTCAGCTCCAGGGGAATGGCCTTGATGCTTGGGAATTAAGATGTATATTTGGACTGGCAGGACTTTCTTGTTTGCACTGTAGAGTCCCGGGTTTGGTCACAGCAAAAACACCAGTTTTGCTGCAGCAGTACTGGACTGTTGTTCATGAAACAGGTTGCCAGTAGTTTGGAGCTAGGTCCCAATTCCAGTGGGGCTTGGGCAATCACTTACTCTTTGTGAAGCCCAGTTTTCTCATCTGTACAACTGAGATGGTAATCCGTAAGATTATCGGGGGATTGAATGAGATCATGTGTATAAAATGTTAAGTACAGTAGCACAGTAGACAGCTCCAAGTGATCAATAAATATTATCTAGTATTGAAGGTTCTGTCCTGATTTCCTGCCCTTCCCCCCAAAACAATTCCAGAGTTAGCTCAGAAGCTGTGGAGAAGGGGAGGAGCTTATCCCTCTTTTGTGGAAATGGTACATTTTACCTCCTTAGTATAATGAGAAAGTCAAGTAACTTAGTGCTTGCTCCTCCTGTTTGGCCTTATCTCCCTATTTGTGCCAGTTTTACCTTAGCTTTTTGAGCACGAAGAACTTGTTCTATTTATCTTGATGGCAAAGAGAAAGTAACGTGCCTAAATGCACACCTCTAACCAGGGGCAGAGCTAGGCTTTGAATAAAGGTCTGGCTCATTCAGGAGCTCAGGAAATGGAAGAAAACAAGCTCTCCTATGGGGCAGGAAGTAGAATCTGGGTACTCTACCACTGACCTTGTCATCTGGGGGAAGTGTGTATACCCCTCTCTCAGAAGGATTGACCACCTTCCTGGTTCCCATTTCAGTGCCTTTTCCCTTGACTTTCTCCCACTTAATTTTCCACATGTACCAGTCGAAGGTTTAGTAATAACCTCTGACTCTGTACTGCACTTTTATGCCTAAGGGATGATGCACATGCCCCAGGGTCTTACAGCTGACCTGGTTCTGTCAGATGACCTATGTGCTGAAAGAGTTCTGTGATTATTCCTAGGCACCAATCTCTATCAATACTTGATAAAGCCACTTAACATTGCAAAGTAGTCACTGGAGTGTGTTTAGTTCAGCCGGGGAGATAACCTTACATTTCAGAATCCTTTGCTCTCCTTTGAGTCCTTTCATACACACCCCTCCCTCAGCTTTCGCTTTTTTCTTTCATCAGCTCCCTTCTGCTTGTAGCCCCATCTGTCCTTCCTTTTGTTGGTTTTGTCTCCAGTGGGAACAGGAAGATAGGAAAACATACATCTGAAAAACAGGTTTGTTGTCTGGGAGAGATTAGAGGATCATTTATTCCTTTTCTTGTCCTTTCCTTAACAGCGTGATCAAATCTTGGTTCTTTGCTGATAACTTTTCCAGACTGCCAATTAAAAGGTTGGATAATGAGCATTTAGTGTTCTGGTGATTAAGCCCTCCCCCACCTCACAGGTCAGTGCCACCTGAATTAATTGGCACCTTCTCAGCTGGAGTTCAGTTCTCACGTGTCTTAGGCTACAAAGAATGGCATTCAGAGAGTTCTATAATCCATCATCATGCAGTTTTCCCAGCCCTTCCTCCCTCTAACTATACCACTCATCTCTTGATGGAGTGATTTACCCTCTGTCACTCTCATGCTGTGTGATTTGCATCCCCATGCACTCTTGTTCCTTTTCCCCTCTGCTGGAATGGGGTGGCTGCCTCCATAGAATCAGGAAACAGTCTGCACTGAAATCATTGCTACCAGCTCTGCGATGCTTGTTGCAGAGTTTAACTTGAACTTTGTACTTCAGCTTTCTCACCTATAAGAAGAGATCATAATAGCTTACCACCTCACTGGATAGTTGTGAAGATGAAATAAGATAGCATAAAGGGTTTAGCAGAGTACATGGCCCTTAGTAAATGCTCATTAACTATTAGCTCTGTAATTTCCCACTTAAACCTATTGAAATCTCACTGCTTTTTTAAGGACCCCCACTGAAAATACACTTTTCCTTCCTATATAAGAAGTTTTTTTTTTTTTTTTACTACCTTCTAGTTCAAGGTGACCTCATTCTTCTAGTGTTTTTGTTTTGTGACTTGTGTTAGAATTATTTAGTTGATCTGAGATTATAAGTCCCAACTACAGGTGAAACGCCTTTGGAGACAGAGACCTGAGCTTCTAGCACAGAGCCAAAGCGTATCACTATAGAATGGAATTTTCTGTCCCTGAGTTATGGGAGTTTTATTCTTTTGATGTTGGATTCTTGAATGTTCTGTTGATTTAATGAGTGGTCATTAGTCACTATGCCAAGATACTGGTCTCCTGGATGTGTTGCTTCCAAGAGTTTAGTCAGTGTACACTGCTAAGGCTGCCACATGGTGTCTGGTTTAACTCAAGGACTGGGCTATTTAGCAAGTACTGGTAAGGCATGTTTGGATCACTAAGGTAATTTGCCTTTGGCATACTAAAATGCAGGATGTTTTGAAAAACCTTTAGGGTAAATCACAAAATCATCTATGTGCATCTGCAGTTAAGGTCTATAAACAGAAGTTTGGTTTCTGATTTATAGTAACAATATTATCAGACTTTTTTTAGCTACAAGAAATTTCACGTATGTTTTACTTAACAAATACTCATAATTAGGTCAGAAATCAGAAAAGTGTGCCTCTATTTGCATAGAATGACATTAATTCTGCATTCTCTCCGAACAAGGTTGAGAGGATTAGTCACTTATTCATGCAAACCTACTCACATGAATCATTTATTTATCTTGTTCTGCTAATTTTGCAGAGCTCATTTTTATATGCCTCAGGTTGCAGATAAAGTGATAACTCAGAAGGTGATTTACCTTTACAATAAAGACATGATGGTCATGTAAACAGGATGTTTCCTATAGGAAATCAATGGGTAACCATGGAAATGACTCTACAATGGGAAATTCTGTTTCCTTATGAACAATCATCAGAAAGATCAATTGTAAGATGAAAGGGATTTGCCAGGGCCCATACCTTTCACAAAGGCTCTCAGTCTATGAAAAGAGAAAACTTGCACACCATTGCTTGTTAGGAATTATCTTAAGCTATGATTAAGAATGAACATCATTTTTACATTCTAAAGTTTGGTCTGAAATTTCCTGAGTACTCTCCTTACAGGTCTAGTAAGAAACTTACATGTAATGATAAGAAGAACAGTCCCGAGTATAACATGCTTGAATTCTTGACCCAGCCTAACTTCAAGCAGCAGTGAGATCTTTGACAAGATTTTTGGACCTCAGTTTTTGGACTAGCTCAGGGATGGCAAGAATGTTGCCTGTGTTCTATCATCTCACTCTCCCTTCCTTGGAAGATATAGCTAGTCAGTTATGGCACTCTTTCTCTCTAAGCCTAGACAGGGTCTCAGAATCCTTATTAATACATTTCTTCTGGCAGATGCCTCCTACATGTCAGATTTGTATGTCATGCAGAAGACAAACATTTGCCTCTGTTTGACTTTTAGGGCTTTGACATCAGCCCTGACATTATGAGAACTTGAAAACTAGCTACAAGTACAGGATATCTGTTAGACTTGAACACAGAATCCAAATAGCAGCAATTAGAAGTAGAAATTATATTATCTGTATTAAGCCAAAGCAATCATTGGATCTCAGTAATGAATCAAATATTTATTTAAATGAAAATGGTACTCTGAAATCACTGATTAAAGTGAGGTGGTATTTGTATCACTTGGAGCAGTTGTCTACTTTTATTATCAGCTCAGAGATACAATTCAGATGGCAAATTTTTTTGCTTTTTATATTCCTACTCCTTTGTCAACAGTAGAGGGCAGCACAGCTATTTTCAAATGTCTTCTTGGGGAGCCATTGGTGTATATAGACCTGCTTAGTATACAGTGGATCCATAGATACGGGCTGTGTTGGATTGCAGTGGAAGAGTATATTCACATGTCAAAAGAGCCATCTTAATCATATCTCCTAGATTCGAACTGCACTTTTTAGGCTTTCAGAAGTTACCGTTACCATCCTTGTATTTACATATTTTAGCATTTCATGCTAATTCTTTTTGTTGTAGCCTCGCTGTTGTTTTTTCCTCCTCTCTGTTGCTTGTCTTACCTGAGAGGCAGTGTTGTTTAGGCCAGAAGAACATAACTTTCAACTTCTGGAGGTGTAGACTTGATTCCTGGCTCTCCCCTGCTAAATCTGTGACTCTGAGCCTCTCAGGCTCAGATTGGGCTGAGATTGGGATCAGGATTCTCCATCGTATACAGAATCTTTCCTTCCATCTCGCAGGGTTGTTGTGAACATCAAATATAATCAGTGCATGTGAAAGCATTCTTAAATATAGGTTTTAAAAATAATCATTAATCTCTCACATGGTATTCATCATTAATATGAATCTAGCTTTTAATTTGAATTATAACTTGAATTATAAACAAGCTTTAGAGTTTCTCTCTGAATTATAGGATGGTACCTGTACATGGGTTGTCTTGGCAGCACAGCATGCTGACCCATCCCGGGCACGCAGGGAGCAGGAGGGCAGGAATGGTGCAACTCTAAGGGCTGAGCCCTGAGAGGGTGTGCTGAGGATGCACAGTGTCACTATGCGTGCTTACTTTATCCTGAATAAAGGCTAATATTCATATCTCAGACCTATCACACCTAACATCTCTTTCCAAGGCACACCTGGTAACACCCACTTTACTTTCAAAGATAATTTGTAGATAGTAATATCTAGCTGCACATATCATTTCACACAGAGAAATTAATATAATACCCTAATTAAATGTAAAGGACTAGCAAATGTAATTTGAAATAAAATAATATATATTTCAGTATGTAATTACATGGGCCTGGTTGTACTGAAAGACATAATGAAGCAGTCACATGTTTGTACCCACATGGAGAACAGAAACCACAAACGCAAATGAATGAACTTCTTACTCGTGACTCATCTACCAAGAATGTCATTGCATTGTAGGTGAAGTGATTTTTGCAGCAACAAACCATTCTTGGTAAAGGTCCTAGCTAGACGGTATAGTCTCCATTTCATTTACAAGCTAGAATGTAAATGAAAATGTGTTAGCTTTTAGGGCTTGTTGCAAAATATACTTTGAGGTTATATGTAAAACAAAGTTAGCATCTAGCCTCAGATAGTATCAATGAGGTTTCCCCCCTGCATGAATGTTCACAGAGACACGCTACAACTAATCCTTGTGTGAGGCTGTCCAATATGTTGTGAGATGTCTATTTTCAATGGCCCCCACATTCTAAATGCTCATAAAAGCAGGGTGATGATGTGAGAGAAGGCAGCTTCTACTGTGACAACCAAATACATCATCAGCAGTTTCTAAACACCCCATCGGAGGCAGAACCATTACATCTGAGAATCATCTAGCAGCTTGGGCACACCAAGATCAAAAGAAGCCCAACCCCTAAGGAGCTGTAAAGAAGGTTAGAAGTCAGCCCTGAAGTGGACCAGTGCACCATTCTGCAATGGCTGGGCAGAATGCCAGTGCCCGCTCCAAGAAGGCTAGGGTTCTAGCAAGAGTTTTGGTAGAGAACAGGAAGCCCAGACAGAGGTCCAGTTAAATGGACTAATCTGATGGGGTGGAGTGGGGTTGAGGGGTAGGGTGCAGTTCAACAGACATGCAGCCGCCCTGGGCTCACAAATTACTGAAGCCCAGCATAATGGCTGCAGGATTAATTCCAGACTCACCTGTTTGTAGGACCAAGCCTGGGGGTCTTGATCAGCCTTGGTTCACAGTTACTCAGGTACCCCATAGGGCTGGGGTCACAGATAAAAGGCATGTGGAGTCTTCCCTGAAAACTTCTAGAGAAAGCAGGGAGCGTTTCCTAGAAATATTAGAAGAAAGTTGCACTTCAAATTGTAAAACAGTGATCTACTACATAATAGTAATCTCTCACATGTATAAAGGCATTTCATAGTTATACATTTATCTTAAAGCATTCATGCCTCATCTTGCCCAGTGGTTTGATATTGTCCTGGACCTCTAGAAAGATGGTAACGATAACCCTATATGCAAAACAGAAAAAGAGACACAGAAGTACAGAACAGACTTTTGAACTCTGTGGGAGAAGGTGAGGGTGGGATGTTTAGAAAGAACAGCATGTATATTATCTATGGTGAAACAGGTCACCAGCCCAGGTGGGATGCATGAGTCAAGTGCTCGGGCCTGGTGCACTGGGAGGACCCAGAGGAGTCGGGTGGAGAGGGAGGTGGGAGGGGGGATCGGGACGGGGAATACGTGTAACTCTATGGCTGATTCATGTCAATGTATGACAAAACCCACTGAAATGTTGTGACGTAATTAGCCTCCAACTAATAAAAAAAAAAAAAATATTGTCCTGGACCATTTATTATTAGCCACCTAGATGAGTTCACTCACATTTAGGTGGTAGGAGCTTCACATGTTATTTTCCAGGGGCACTGGTGTTGAGAAGAAAAGACCAGTGTTTATTGTAGTGGATTGAGTTGGGTTTCCATATTGTCTATGTTTTAGAGTCACTTGGAGAAATTTAAAAAAATATATACAGATGCCCAGGGCCCTCCTCAGGGTATTTAGATTCAGAAGATTTGATTATAGGATATGCATTTAAAAAAAATCCCACAGTGATCCTTTCAGCAATAGAGGCTAAGAAGAACTTTCTTTTTTTTTTTTTTTGGCCAAATATGTTTTTTTATTAGTAGATTTTAAATAATTTCAAACCAGAGACTTCACAATTTTAAAGTAAATTAAGTTTTAGTGATAGACTTCATATTTTGTCTTTTAGAAGTCTGGTATGATGTAACAAAAATAATATATACAGTCTCTTAAGTACACTCCTATTGTAATAAAGAACAAGGGATTAGAATTTTTAGGAATAATTTTGTAGACTTTGGGACTTCCCTTGTTGTTGTTTAGTTGCTAAGTCGAGTCCAACTCTTCAGGTTCCTCTGTTGATGAGCTTCTCCAGGCAAGAATACTGGAGTGGATTGCCATTTCCTTCTCCATGGAGAAGTTTCTTAATGCATAGATTATTTTTTCCATATTAGAATATAAGCATCTTCAACTAGAAATTCAGTTAGCACACTCAACAACACCTAAGTGCTAATGACAGAGTTCTTAGTAAATATTTGTTGAATGTTTGATTACTGTATTGCATTGTGGCTCAGGTATGTGCAAGTGTGTGTGTATGTATGCAGTGTTGGAAATTTAGATCTGACCCTAATCTTCCTTCCCCTCTGTCTTCCTCCCTCCCTCCCTCTCTCCCTCCTCCCCTTCCTCCCTCCGTCCTCCTAGTCACCTGCCTGTCTATCTATCTAGATATCTCAATCTGAACTGTGTGCCCCACTCTAAATTCATATGCTGAAGACTTAACCTCCAGTGTGACTGTATTTACATAGAGCTTCTTTGACGAGGTGGTTAAGGTTGAATGAAATAATAAGGGTGAGGCCCTAATCCCATGGGACTGGTGTGTTTATAAGAAGAGTGAAAGACACAGGGGTGAGCACAGAGGAAAGGCCCTGTGGGACGTAGTGAGAAGGTAGCCACCTGCAAGCCAGGGAGAGTAGCCTCCCAAGACACCAACCCTTTGACACCTTCATCTTAAACTTCCAGTCTCCAAAACTGTGAGAAAACAAACTTCTGTTTCTTAGGCCTCCCAGTCTGTAAAGTCTGAGCAGATTAGCACGCTATCTGTCATCTACCGGTCACTCCTCTCTTACTGGTGTGTGGCATTTTACCTGGCAGGTAGTAGCTTCTTTCCCATTAACTCAAAGACATCCCAGGAATGACCAAGTTTTAGAAGTTATTATTAATAGCAATTCCAGGCACTACTGTTTCTGCTGTTGCACTGCAAAGAGAAGAGGGTTATGTAAAAGGTTGGACATTCTGGGTCTTTTTCCATTTTGAGCAGCAAAGCAGCTTAATAACACAACTGCTGACATCAGGTGCTGCTAATGAGATGTTTCTTTAACCCCAGGACTGAGTAGCTTGAGCAGGTCAAAGGAGAGGCAATGTCTGTGGGCATTTTGGCACATAATAAAGTTTAATAAAATCTTTACTTTTAGGAGTGGCAGCTGTGCTTCACCCTAATTCATGAGAATAACACATTGAGACAAGCAGGCTGAGAAGATGAGGTTTTGTGCAGCATTAATTTTCATTTACTATCTGATTGCATTTTTTGTCAATAGCCTCATTTCCTCTCATTTTCACACTTAGCAAAGAGTTTAACACCTTTATAATGATTACATGCCCTGTGATGAAAGAAAAACCAGATAGTCATTTTCTCCCCCTTACACTTGTGTTTAACATGTCTAAATTATACATGAAGATCTACCTTTGCCAGCGACCCTTTATGGGTTCTAAGGATCTAACAAGTTCTGAGTTTATGACTCTGTCTAGGCAGAGTTTTAAATCAATGCCAAAGCAGTTGCATGTGAAAAATCTTTGGATAACAGTTAGGACTTCATTTGAATGGAAATGTTTCCCTGGGGGTTTCAAATCTGAAAATTATTCTCCCACTTATGAGCTATAAATGTGCCTACTTCCCTTGAGGACTTGTCTTATGCATGTTTTTTCTCTATCACCCTTAGCACCTAGATTTTCATCTAAAAAGTCATTCATTCTTTCACATCTATCAAACGTACAATTATCTAAAGTTTTGCTGTTTTTGAGACCTTCACCAGACTTGTTAAGAAGATGGACATATATGTATACAAATAAATAAAATGCTCTTTAGCAAGAGGTCTAGAGATTGGAACATACAGAAAGGAATAATAAACTCTCCTCAGAGTTTGCAGAAGTGGTAATGTTCAAGATCTGCCAGGAAGGACAGTGGGGCATAGGTATGGAGGTAAAGAGGAAGGCCTTTCCTGACAGTGAGCGTGGCTTGGATAAAAGCAAGTGGGACATGGTCATGCCCTTAAGAAGGCCTATGGAAGTTAGAAATAACTTACACGGCACAGCTGATGTTTTATCGTATTAGGTTTGTGTATAAGCAAAGACTGTCTTGCTCATAATGTGGAATGTTCATGCTTCATTTTTGCTGTTTCTCACATATGTCATTCACACCCATGCCTTTTTTCTCATGGTTCCTTCTGCCTGGAAAAACTCCTACCCATCCTTTGGGGCTTAACCCCTGTGTAAAAACTTCCCTGGGCTTCCCAGGTAGCTCAGGGTTAAAAAAATCTGCCTGCCAATGCAGGAGATGCAGGTTCGATCCCTTGTTTGAGAAGATCCCCTAGTGGAGGAAATGGCAACCCACTCCAGTATTCTTGTTTGGGAAATCCCATGGACAGAGGAGCCTGGTGGGCTACAGTTCATGGGGTCACAAAAGAGCTGGACATGACTTAATAACCAAATGACAACAAAAACTTCTTCCCTTTTTCTCTGTAGCATGTATTGCTCTCTCTTCCCTGTTCACTTTGCTGATTTTGCTGTGCAGTTACTGTATAGCTCATTGTTTATGTTGAGTTTTCCTTGCTGGATTATGAGTTTTTCATGTGCTAAGACTGCATATTGTTTTCTTTTTGTAGACTTACTATCTGTTATACTGCCTCACAAACATCATGCTTAGAAAATGTACAATGGATACGTGCGTGTGTGCTAAGTTGCTCCAGTCATGTCCAACAATGGATATAGGAATGACAACTAATCTCCAAACAGAACTTTGTTAGAGGAGGAGCAGCTTGGTGCAGTGGGAAGAGGTTTGATGAGAATACTGGAAACTGAAATCTAACTTCATGTTGCTTCTTGGTGCTAATCAGTTGTTTGCCAAAAGGTTCACCTTTTACCCTTCTGGGGCTTCCTTTATACTCAGGTGGATAGAACAATATCTTATCAGCTTAAAGCCAGCAGAATGAAACAGTCTCTTGAGGTTCCTTCTAACAGTTGTGATTTTAAAATATATTTGATGAGTTGATTTTGTATTTACTCACATTTTCTTCATTTTCTTTTGAAGTGGCAGGAGATTTTTATTATTTGTCTACTTAGCTGCTCTTATCAATAATACATGAAGGAGTTTTTAACATTAGGTATTAGTGAGGGAAGCTGAAATCCTGACTTTATGCTCTGAATAGTCATAGAGTCAGAAGGAATGTCTTTAATTCATTTCAAGCTAATTTTTGTGAGTGGTATAAAATAAAGGTCCGATTTCTTTTTTTTTTGCATGTGAATATCCAAGTATCTCAGTATCATTTATCAAAGAGACTATCTTTTCTCCATTGAATATTCTTGCTCCTTGTCAAATATTAGTAGGCTATATATTAGTAGACTAATCTCTTGATTGTGTTCCATAGGTCTATTTTGGCTCTTTTTATGCCAGAACCATACTGTTTTTATTACCATATCTTTATAGTATATCTTGAAATCAAGGATTATGATGCCTCACGCTTTGTTCTTCTTTCTTAAGATTTCTTTAGCTATTCAGCTTTTCTGAATTTTTCTAAATTTCTAAATTTAGCTACTTAGCTTTTCTGATTTCATATAAGTTGTGGGAGTGTTTTTATACTTCTGTAAAAATAAATGCCATTGGCTCATGAGGAGCACTTGTTTTTCCCCAGGAACTTCATTTTCTACAAAAACACAAAGTAGTAGAATATTAGAGACCCTGTTGTTTTTTCTTTGCAATATTAAAATCTAGTCCTCTTAGATTTGACAATTATTCCAAATTCCTCCTCTTGTGCCCTCTCTGTGGGCTTGCAGTACATGTGGAAATCAAGCCTCAGGAATATTTTCCCAAGTTAGATATGCAGATTCAACTCTTTCCTGGATCCCATGTAGGAGGTACTAGGTGTAAGCTCTATAGGGCCTCAAAGAAAATGTCCATAAAGGCTGCAATGACCAGGGGAAATTCCTTATTGGAGGTGAAGCTAGAGGAGAGTTCTGAAAATGACTAGGATTAAACATCTGGGCTGTTCTGAAAGGACATTTGAGTGGGAGAATGCTCATGCGAGATGTCAGGAGAGAAGAAATTGTATTTACCAGAATGTGAGAAAGTGGGACTGACAGCAGATCCATGCTATGTGCACAGAGATGATTTAACCTTTTCTTTTGTTGCTTACGCCCCACAGCTGCTCCATGTAATGTACTATTTACAAGGCCAACGCTCAGCATCTCCAGTTGTGACAGCTCTTACACTAGCTGCTTTTTCCAGGCACATCTTGGCAGTAAATGCCTCAGAAGTAGCAGCTGCCCCTGAATGTTTCTTTTGCAGGAAGGCTAGCTAGCTGCCCACTCAGCACTCTCTAGTTGTTACTGAGGCAGGTGTTTGTTTAGGTTTTTCTTTCTTGTGATTTTGTTGTTGTTGGTTGCAGATGTCAGAAATTCAAAATAGCTCAGATATCAAGGGGAATTTATTAGTTTGTGTAACCAATTGTTCAGCTTAGGTTTTAGGAGTAACTTGATTAACAAACCAAAGCTTGCTTTTTCTTTTAGTCTTATAACTCTTCATTCCTGTTTTGTCTACTCCCTCAGAGTCTGGCTGTGTTGATGTCCCTGGAAGCTTCAGCCATTCTTCCTTAAAAGGTCCAAATAGGACTTTTTCTTCCCAGTCAATTTGAAAAAGTTTCCTGGGTCTGAGTCTCACAGGACTGAATTGTATCTCTTGACCAATTTGAAACCAATTACTGGGGCAAAACAGAAAAGGTACTCTGATTGGTCAAGCCCAAACCATAATCTTACCCTTGAAAGAAGAGATGAAGTACATTTGCTCCAACCATACACACTGAGCCCACACCAACTGTGGTCCACAAAAGGGAAATTGGGTGATGTAAGCAGAAAGAGAAAAATATATGTTCAGTTGTAAAAATAAAAGCAAAAACAAAATACCTACCTGCACTCTAGTGAGTCTCTGAATAGCTTCATTGGCCCAAAGGACTGTGTTTTCTTTGGAAGTCACTTTGGCTTTGCCTGGATTACCTGGCAGATCCTATAGCTGCACTGCCCCTCAACGGGTGTGCCTGCCTCACATGGCCCTTGTAGACATCCTGGAACTCACTGAGAAGGCTGAAGTGTCGCTTTGATCTCAACTGAGGAAGTGTTGAATAGTCTGGGTGTGCATTGGCTGTTGTGAGTTGAAAAAGAGAATGAGTTTATAATCTGACTTGACTTTGTTGGAAGTGAAGAAGCAGAGCTGCTTAACCCAAACATTCAGAGGCATTTCTGTCAGATGCAGGAGAGCATAGTGATTAAGAACTTTGGCCTCTGAGGTCAGACTGCCTGTGTTTGAACCTGGTTTCTTAATCTCAGTAAGCCTGCATTTTCTACCTCTGCAAAGGGGTGTCCTGAGGGTTCAGAGAAATTATACATGTGAAGTACTTGGCACAGTGCACGGCACATATCTGGCATGTCTTGAATGTGATACGTGTGAACAAATGCTCTTTGCCCCAGCACATAATGTCACACCAGCTGGAGCTCAGGAGAGTCTGTCTATCCAGAGACCGACAAAGTACAAGGCATATTTTCTCTTATCGGATAGGAAGTCCTTTCTTTCATCTCCATTTTATTTTCTGAGGAGCAAGCAAGTCTGACTAGAACCTTTCATATGTGCTCTGACAGCTAACGGTTTCTGGAAGTCACTGTCACTGCCCCTTTTCCCTCCTTCACCAGCGAGTCCCCGAGTCCTGCCTGTTCTGTCTCTGAAATACTTCTTGATCTGACGTCCCTCTTCACTTCCCTCGGCCCTGCTCTCTCTCTCTCACCCTCCTCTCTCCAGCCTGGTTAACTCAGGAATCTCTAACTCGTTTTTCCTTTTTCTAAGCACTTCATCAGTCTGCTCCGTCCCTTGGCATTTTCTCTTGCCTACAGCACAGTGCACTGACTCCTTAGCAAGGCACGATTTACAGTCCTTCTCGGTCTGACTCCAGCCTGCCCTTCCATCTGCAAGAATCTCCCCCATAAAACATCTACTCGTGCCACAGCTGCTGAGGTCACAGTTCTCTGAACATCCCCAGGCCCCAGCACCCATGAAGGCTTTTGCCCATGCTGTTCTCATTGCCTGCCTGCCCTCACCTCTGCTCTCCTTGGCTAACTTCTACTTATCTTCTGAAGTTCAGCTTTTCTCCCCTTGTCCTGGCCTTGTACTTTCATTGCTAGATGTACATGCTATTACTGCAGCATTTAGCACACTATTTAGCAATTGTCTGCATACCTATCTCTACTCTTTTATGCACCATAAGTTCCTGGAAGAAAAGGGACATGACTTTTTCATTTTTATATACCCTGAGCCTAGAAAAGAGCATATTTTCTACAATGAATATCTCTCCTTCAGTGGTAAATCTGGAAGCATAAAACATAGTACTATGCATTTCTCTTATATGTAGCACCATTTTGTGTAGTACTTAGGAATTTTTCAATATATTTTAAATTACAGGGTAAGAAATATGAAAATTAATTCTTATTATTAAAAAAAAATTAACTCCCTTACCCAAACTAAATCACTATTATTAGCTTGATAAGTACTCAAGATTTTTCAAAATTATTTATTTTTAATAATAGCTTTATTGAGTTAAAATTCACATACCATAAAATTCACTCTTTTAGAATGACCAACTCAGTGGCTCTTAGCATTTTCCCAGAGTTGTACAACCATCCCCATTATCTAATTTTAGAACATTACAAACACTGTATTAGTAAGTTCAACCGCTGGCAACCACTAATCTGCTTTCTGTCTCTATGGATTTGCCTACTCTGGATATTTCACATAAATGTAATGACACAATAAACCTTTTGTGTCTGACTTCTATCATTTAGAATAATGTTCTCAAGATTCATCCTTTTTGTAACATGTTACATGTAATATGTTAGTACTTCATTCTTTTTTATGAGAGAATAATTTTCTATTTATGTTTATACCATGTTTTGTTTATCTGTTCATCATTTGGTAGACATTGGGTTGTTTCCACTTTTTGGCTTTTGTGAATAATATTTCATGAACATCCCTGTACGAGTTTTTATGTAGACATATGTTTTCATTTTTCTTGGATATGTACTTAGTAGTAGAATTGCTAGATAATATGGTAACTCCATATTTAACTTCTAGAGGAACTGCTAAACTTTTTTCCATAGCAGCTGTCCCATTTCACATATTCCTCAGGAATGCATGAAGATACTGACTTCTCTGCATCCTTGTCAACACTTATTCTTGTCTATCTTTTTTATCATAACCATTGTTGTGAGTGTGTCATGATACCTCATTGTGATTTTGACTTTTATTTCCATAAAGACTAATGAGCTTGAAAATCTTTCATGCATTTATTGCCATATTTGTTAACTCTTTGGAGAAACATCTATTCCCATCCTTTGTCTAAAATTTTTTTAAATTGGTATTTTGATTGAGTTATAAGCATTCTTTGTATATTGAATATGAGTACCTATATAATATAAATATAAGCATCACTGACTCAATGAACATGAGTTTGAGCATAATGAAGGACAAGGAAGCATAGAGTGCTGTAGTCCATGGGGTTGTAAACAGTTGGACGTGACTTAATGGCTAAACAACAAAAATAAGTACCTTATTAGATATTTTTTCTTCACAACCTTCTTATGTACATGTAAATAAATGTGCTTTTTGGTCATATGTTTGTATATGTAAGTATTTTTTAAATGTTTCTATTTTTTGTACGTGTGGGGTTATATTGTTTGTATTGTCATGTAGATATCTTCATGGGTCATTGTACATGTGAATCTTCTTCATTATTTTCAACTTTTGTGTAGATGAACATGTAGCCATTCCCATGATGATGGGCATTTTAGTGAATCTCAGTATTTTTACTATTATAGACAGTGCTATGGTGAGCATTCTTGTAAAAGTCGTTTGCTGCATATGTGCAAGTATCTCTCTAGGATATCTTGAAGAGGAATCACTGAGTTTTAGGGTATCTGCATTTTATATTTTAATACATGCTATCCAAATGTCTGTACAAATATATTCTCACGGTAGCAAGTGTATGAGAATACCATTTGCTTGCATTGTAACCAAGATTGAAATTTCAGCATTCTTGCCTAGCTGATAAGCAAAAATGGTACCTCATTGTTGTTTTAACTTCTGAGAAATAGTTTCAATATCATGATTTTTATAACTTCCACTATTTGGTATTCAGAGTATAACCTGCCTTTCATCTAATTCTGCAGATCTTTCCTTCACATGGGAATCCCTATATGACATGGAAAGGAAATGATAAATGGACTGGAAGAGTCTGGATTTATATTCAAGCTGCTATGCATGGTAAGGCCAACTTGAGAAAAACATGGCTTTTAAAAGGCTTTTCATTGTTTGGGGCTAACCAGAGTTTTTACCACAGTCCAGAGACTTTTAACTTCACAAAGATGTGGCATTTTATTTTCATAAAGCTATTATTGACAGTGCTCCCTTTTCGAGTGACTTTTCAAAAGCATCTTTTGTCAGCAGAGTGCTTTTATTAGCTAATGTAACCTTGCTGCACTCCATGTTCACAGACAGAAAAGAAGTGTCCTTGGGTACTGAATATGGAAAGTATGCAAGAACTCTCAAGGGCAAAGTTTGTTCAACTTTTTGAGGCTACGTTTGTCCCTCTATGTTGTATGTTAACTAAAAATAATATAGTTTTCCAATGTCAATGTCCAGAAGATAAAGATTTACAGATTATATATCTTTAAACTGACAGTTGTATAAAAATAAAACACGGAGGATTAATATGTAGAGGTCTCATTAAAGTGTGGGCTTAACTGTGAGCATAATAACTTGGATAGGCTCACCTGAAGGTCTGTGGTCTGATTTCCTGAAAATGGGGAGTTAGGCAAGAAATCTAGCAGTGAGAATAGTAGCCTTAGCCGTGAAATGGGGTTGCTAGTGGATGAGGGCTTACTTTGAACCCTTACTAATAACTGAGCAGCACCAGTAGACTGGAGGATCATGGGGCAGACATGCAGACTGTGGGCTTTGGGCACAATCAGGGGGGAGCCGATGGTGTGGTTCCCTCAGTCCTTTGATATAAGACCTCAGTCAGTAATGGGGGAAACAGGGGTTAGGGGCTTAGACAGATGTCAGGACATTGGAAAACATTGGAATTCTGGGAAGTTCCACTGCAGTGTGGGAACTGATGTGCTGTGAGACAGAGAGCCCTCTGACCTCAGCCAACATGGTAGGAAGGGAGAAAGTTGCATCTCCGAGGAAGTCTGTACAATACTTCAACTGAATGACTAATTCAGTTGAAATTAACTTCAAAAACCACGAACAGTTAACGTGGGGCAGCTGGTGCCTCTTTTGCTCTGTTAGGGACTGTCTCACAAACTGAGGAGTGCACCTGATGGACTTGATGTTTAGAATAAGGAGTCACCAGGGGAGGCAGGAAGGATGTTCTGACAACACTGTCCCTGGGTCCCCTGATACCAAACAGATTTTCTCTCATCTTTGCTGGGAACCAGTATGTAGTAGTGCTTAATATCTATTAGACTCCAATTCAATTTTGAAGTCCATAATTCAGTGAGGATAGATATTAAAAGGGTTCCTTTTTCATCAAAAGGGTAATTACCTAGTTTATCAGTATGTTAGAAGGATGAGAGCTTATGGATTTTTCATAAAATCATAAGTTCGTAAGGGGCTGGGTGAAGTCATTTTGTTCTGTCTTCAAGCAGGGCTGAATTTAATTCACCCTTGATGGATGGGGCACTGTTTAACAAGAATCTCTAGGGAGAAAGGGTTGACAACCATTAGTAATTTAACAATTTTCAATTGTGACATTCCTTCTGTCTTAGTGAATACTTTGGCATAGAATGGAAGCACATAACCTTTTGTATTCTCTTTGGGAAGAGAGAGAAGTATCTTTCATTTTCATTAATTTAAATACTTATTTAGTACCTACCGTTGCTCTATGTGGGTGATACAGTGGTGAAGCAGTAGGAAAGATAGATTTGATTCTTGTTGACATTTAGCTGACAGATACATGATGGATAATAACCAATAACCAAATAAATATGTGATTACAAATGGTAGTAGGTGTTACGAAGAAACAGTTAAGGAACTGCTATAGAGAAGAGCAGGAAAAACCTTGTGCCTAGTTTGATTGGTGATTAGAAAAAGCCTCTTTATATACATATATATATATATATATATATATATATATATACATACACATATATATATATAAGTGGCATTAATTACAAGCCCTGTGGTATACTAGTAACCAGCTTTTTAGAACTGGAGAAAAGAACATACTTGACAGAGGAAGTGGCATGTGCAGAGGTTCTCAAGGAGAAAGAATATGTTGTATTTGAGAAATTTGAGGTTATTTTGGCTAGAGCAGAGTTTTCAAAGGAGAAGATGGCATGCAATGAGGCTGGATAATGAAATAAAGGGCCAAATAATGTCTGAACTTGTGGACAATATAAAGGTTTTGATTTTATTCTAAATGGAATGTTTCCAAAAGACCACCCTGGATGCTGTGTGGCAAATAAATTAGAAGTGGGAATATCAGAACAGAGAGACCAGTGAGGAAATAGTCCAGGAGGGAAATGTTGGAAACAGACTGTATAGGCAGTAAAAATGTACAGACATTTTTGAGATGTACTTCTCGTTGGTGGGTTTGATATAGAGTAAAGTAAAGGAGAGATACAAAATCTAGGCTGCCATCTTGGTTTCTAGGTAGAAAAACTGGCAAGAGTAGTATAGTAGATGGAGAACAATTGGGGAAGAGCAGATTTATAACGGAAAGGTGGGAATTGAAAGTCTGCATTTGAACATGTTAAGTTTGAGATGGCTGTGAAACACACAAATGGAATTGTTGATTCAAAGTCTGGAGTTAAGAGAAATTGGCACTGGAGAAGTACATTTGGGTGACATCAAATTGTCAGGTGATAAAAGCTGTGGGAGAAAATGAGATCATTAAGGGAAAGAGGAAAGAGAAGGAAAGGGGGCCCAGATGTAAACCCTGAGAAACTCTAACATGCCGCAGGGCCTTGAGAAACAAGTAACTGAGTAGAGAGGACCATACTGAAAAGGGCGTGATCCCATCTGTGTTAACCTTGATGACTTTGAACAAGTCATGGCCTCTCTCTAACAGATCTGTTTCTTTAAAGTGAAGAGCATGAGTCCTAAATTCTTTTCAATTGCCAGTATTCTGTGATTCATCTCTCATTCAATGTTAGGCTCATTTTTCAATTACTTTGGCCATTATCTGTTGTTTTCTTTACTTACCTAGGTTTAGCATATCCAGAATACCTTTTCCTAATTTATACTTCTAATTTCTGATGCATTGTGAAGTAAAAGTTGCTTAGTCATATCTGATTCTTTGCGACACAATGGACTGTAGCCTGCCAGGCTCTTCTGTCCATGGGATTCTCCAGGCAAGAATATTAGAGTGGGTAGCCATTTCCTTCTTCAGGGGATCTTCCAAACCCAGGGGTTGAACTCAGGTCTTTTGCTTTGCAAGTGGATTCTTTACCATCTGAGCCACCAGGGAAGGCTTAAGTTACTCTAAATCTTTGCCATCCCTTCCCAGCTTGTGGCTCTTTGGGCAGTTTGTGCTGTGATAATCCAACTCAGTTTGGGAGTGGAAGAGTCTGCGGCACAATGGAAATTCTTATTGATAGGCTTCCTTTTTCACTGAAAATGAGGCCCTTTATTTTTGCTATTTCTATTCAACTCAATATTCTGGTTTCTTCTAAATCAGCTTTAGAAATTTGAAGAATAAAAGGGGTCAATGTTTGTGTTTGGCCCATATCATAAAGCAAACCAAATTGAGGGCCGCTGCTCAGTACCCAGAAGGACTCATGGCTCAGGTGAAAATGTGGATTGGAAGATGTATTCTGAACATCTTAGGATGTGTTTGTGTTTGTAGCAAATGAAGTTTTGGAGCATGACTTAAGGATCTCAGGGTAGTACCTGTCCTAGATATTTTTTTCTTAACAAATTAACACTGTCAAACTACTCATGTTATTAGGTTGGTGCAAACATAATTGTGATTTTGGACCATGACTTTTAAATCATCATAGCTAGGTTTAAGCATATCTTTATTAATCAAAATAGGAACAATTTCAATCAACACATTTTTTCCAATGAGAAATAAACTTGTTAATTCCTGTAGCAAAAAATGCATGCTTTGGGATTTGATGAATTCTTGGAAAGCATTTTCTGTCTCCTGCTGACCGTGGAAGCATTTCTCCTGCAAAAAAATTGTCAATATGCTTGAAGAAGAGGCAAGAGGTCAGGTGAATATGGCACAGGCAAACCTTCAGAGCCCAATTCATTCAACTTTGAAGCATTGGTAAGCATTGGTTGTGCAACGTGCAGTCAGGCATTGTGGAGAAAAATTGGTCCCTTCCCGTTGACTGATGCCAGCTACAGGCATTGTGGTTTTTTGTGCATCTCATCAATTTGGTGAGCATATTTTCTCAGACATAATGGCTTTGCCAGGTTTCAGAAAGCTATATGGATCAGATGGACAGCAGACCACCAAACAGTGAACATTACTTTTTTTGATGAAAGTTTGGCTTTGGGAAGTGCTTTGTAGCTTCTTCTGGGCCCAACCACTGAGATGGTCATCACCAGTTGTCGTATAAAATCCACTTTTCATTACACATCACAATCCAATTGAGAAATTGTTTGTCGTTATTGCATAGATAAGAGAAGATGACACGTCGGAAAGACAGGTGTGTTTTTTTTTTTTTTTTTTTGGTCAGTTCACTTATTGAGTGAACAATAAGTCACTCACTTATTGAGCCTTTTTACCTTTCTGATTTGCTTCAAATGCTGAACTATCATAGAATGGTGGACGTTGAGTTCTGCAAATTCTTGTGTAAGTTGTAAAAGGATCAACTTTGATGATTGCTCTCATTTGGTCATTGTCAACATCCGATGGCTGGCCACTATGCTTCTCATCTTCAAGGCTCTTATCTCCTTTACAAAACGTCTTGAATTACCACTGCACCATATTTTGTTAGCAGTTTCTCAGCCAAATGTGTTGTTGATGTTGTGAGTGTCTCCGTTGCTTTACATCCCATTCTGAACTCAAATAAGAAAATTGTTTGAATTTGCTTTTTGTCTAACATCATTTCTGTAGTCTAAAATAAATATAAAATGGATAGCAAGTAATAAGTCATTAGAAAAAAAGCATAAAGTGAAAAATGTACATTAAAATGATGTATAATATAACCACACTTATTTAAGAATGTATTTCAGTATGAAACAGCAAAGTTTAACAATGCAAAGCCACAATTACTTTTGCACCATCCTAGTAGAATGATTTTTTTTTTTTTAAACAAACTAACTGCCTTTGCTATCCAGTCATGAAGATTTACTGCTAATTTTTTTTTGTGAGATGGTTCTCCCTGTTGTTTTTGCCTTTGTCTCACAATGTACCATCTGAACCTGCTGATAGTGTTGGGGGGAAAAAGGAGTTCACACTGACAAACAAAGGTTATTGGTTAGTGAAAAATTATAGATAAGACAGCAATTAGCAATCTCATTAGTAGACATTCGTATTTTACTAAAAAATACTCTGGCTGTCATAGGCTTTCCTGGTCCAGTACAGCATTCTAGGCTGCCGGTCAACAACAGGGCTGGTGGGTGGGATGTAAGGGTGACGGTTCGAATCCAACCTGGCAGTAGCTTACTGCTTGTAGCCGGTGGACAACAGTGCCTCACTCAGGTTGTGGCTGGAGCTGAGGGCGAGCCACATTCCGCTTAGGAGACGGAAATTCCAGCATGATATTTTTTTAAGAAACCTCAGCCTAGTGAATGAATAGGAGCAGAACTAACGAGTAAAAAGGATGTTGCTATCTAGCAAGACTGGATCATTGTTTGGCTTGGTTATCAGCAACAAGCAGGGAAACTAACTGACCCAAATCTGAGACACCAGGTTGAGAACAAGCCCTGAGCCTTTGGAGTGGGAGCACTGAATCCAAGATCCTAGACTACCAGAGAACTAACCCTGCTGCTGCTGCTGCTGCTGCTAAGTCGCTTCAGTCGTGTCCGACTCTGTGAAGACCCTATAGATGGGAGCCCACTAGGCTCCTCTGTCCCTGGGATTCTCCAGGCAAGAATACTGGAGTGGGTAGTCATTTCCTTCTCCAATGCATTAAAGTGAAAAGTGAAAGTGAAGTTGCTCAGTTGTGTCCGACTCTTAGCGACCCCATGGACAGCAGCCTACCAGGCTCCTCCATCCAAGGGATATTCCAGGCAAGAGTACTGGAATGGGGTGCCATTACCTTCTAGGGAGTATCAAATAGTGAGAACTCACACAAAGAAAGCCACTTGAATACAACACCCAGCATCACCCAACCACCAGTAGCACCCTGGGCAGGACACCTCATCTAAACAACAGACAAAACAAAAATACAAACACAATCATCAGCAGACAGGATTACCACCTCATCCAGCCTTGCACATCAGAGGAAAAGCAAACTAATGAATAAAAACTCAGCACAAATCTCACCCTATATGAAGCTTACACAAACCACTGGACCAACCTTAGGAGGACAGAAACCAAAAGAAAGAAGGAATTCAACCTTGAAGCCTGGGAAAAGGAGACCTCAAACACAATAAGTTTAAAAAAAATAATGAAAAGGCAGAGAAATACTACACAAATGAAAGAACAAACTAGAAACACAGAGTCCAAATAAATGAAGAGGAAATAGGCAAACTACTGGAAAAATAATTCAGAATGATGTTAGTAAAGATGAACAAAATCCTTGAAAACAAAATGAAGAAAATGCAAGAATCAATCAACAAAGACCTAGAAGAATTAAAGAATAAACATACAAAGACAAACAACACAATTACCAAAATTAAAAATACTCAGGAAGGAATCACTAGCAGAATGTTTGAAGCAGAAAATGAATCAGTGAACTGGAAGATAAAATGGTGGAAATATCTTCTGAAGAGCAGAATAAAGTAAAAAGAATGAAAAGAACAGAGGATAGTCTCAGAAACCTCTGAGGCAATATCAAACCCACCAACATTTGAATTATAGGGGGTCCCAGAAGAAGAGAAGAAGAAAGGGTATGAGAAAACTTTTGAAGAGATTATATTTGAAAATTTCCCTAACATGGAAGAGGAAATAGTCAACCAAGTCCAAGAGACACAAAGAGTCCCATACAAGGTAAACCCAAGGAGAAACATGCCAACAACATGCTAATCAAACTAACAAAAACTAAATACAAAGAAAGAATATTAAAAGCAGCAAGGGAGAAGAAACAAGTAACATACAAGGGAAAACCCATACTCTTAACAACTGATCTTTCGGCAGAAACTCTGCGGGCCAGAAAGGAATGGCAGAATATATTTAAGTATTGAAAGGGAAAAACTGCAAACAAGATTACTGTACCCAGCAAGGATCTCATTCAAAACTTATGGAGATGTAAAAAACTTTTCATACAAGCAAAAGTTAAGGGAATTCAGTGTCCCAAACCAGCTTTATAACAAATGTTAAAGGGACGACTTAGTTGAGAAATACAAAAGAAGAAAAAAGATCTACAATATCAACCCCAGACAATTAAGAAAATGGCAATAGGAACATATATATTAATAATTACTTTAAATGTAAATGGATTAAATGCTCCAACCAAAAGACACAGTCTGGCTGAATGGATATACAAACAGGACCCATATATATGTTGTCTACAAGAAACCCACTTCAGACCTCAAGACACATATAGATTGAAAGTGAGAGGATGGAAAAATATATTAAATGCAAATAGGAAGCCAAAGAAAGCTGGAGTAGCATCCTCATACCAGACAAAGTAGACATTAAAATAAAGAGGATTGCGAGAGATAAGGAAGGACACTACATAATGATCGAGGGCTCAATCCAAGAGAAGGACAAAGCAATTGTAAATATCTATGCACCCAACACAGGAGCACCTCCATACATAAGACAAACACTAACAGACATAAAAGGAGAAATTGACAGTGACACAATAATAGTAGGAGACTTTAACACCTCACTCACACCAATGGACAGATCATCAAAACAAAATTGATACGGAAACACAAGTCTTAAAGGATACATTAGATGACATGGCTCTCATTGACATCTTCAGGACATCCCATCCAAATGAAGAATACACCTTCTTCTCAACTGCACAGGGAACATGTCTCCAGAATAGATATCTTGGATCACAAATCAAACCTCAGTAAATTTGAGAAAATTGAAATCATGTCAAGCATCTTCTCCAACCACAATGCCAAGAGACTAGATATCAATTATAAGAATAAAATTGCAACAAACACAAACACATGGAGATTAAACAACACATTTCTAAATAACCAACAGGTTGCTGAAGAAATCAAAAGGGAAATAAAAAAATTTCTAGAAATAAATGACAATGAAAACACAACTCAAAACCTATGGGATGTGGCAAAAGTAGTTCTAAGAGGGAAGTTTATAGCAATACAATCCTACCTTAAGAAACAAGAAAAATATCAAATAGACAACCTAACTTTCCACCTAAAACAACTGGAAAAAGAAGAACAACGCCCCCCCCTCCAAATTAGTAGAAGGAAAGAAATCATAAAGATCTGAGCAGAAAAAAATGAAAAAGAAATGAAAGAAACAATAGTAAAGATTAATAAAACTAAAAGCTGGTTCTTTGAGAAGATAAACAAAACTGACAAGACTTTAGCAAGGCTCATCAAAAAAAAAAAAAAAAAAGAAGAAGAATCAAATTAATAAAATTAGAGAGGAAAAAGGAGAGGTTACAACAGACAATGCAGAAATACAAAGGATTATAAGAGACTATTATGGACAACTATATGGCAACAAATGGATAACCGGGAAGAAATGGACAGATTCTTAGAAAAGGTCAATCTTCCAAGACTGAACCAGGAAGAAATAGAAATTACGAACGACTGAATTACAAGCACTGAAAGTAAAGCGGTGATCAAAAATCTCCCCAAAAACAAAAGCCCAGGATGGCTTCACAGCAGAATTCTATCAAACGTTTAGAGAAGAGCTAATGTCTGTCCTTCTAATACTCTTTCAAAAAATTGCAGAGGAAGGAACACTTCCAAACTCATTCTACAAGGCCACCATCACCCTGATACCAAAACCAGACAAAGATAGCACAAAAAATGAAAACTAAATGCCAATATCACTGATGTATGTAGATGCAAAAATCCTCAACAAAATTTTAGCAAACAGGATTCAGCAACACATCAAAAAGTTCACACACTATGATCAAGTTGGGTTTATTCCAGAAATGCAAGGATTCTTCAATATAGGCAAACCAATCAATGTGATACACCATATTAACAAATTGAAATATAAAAACCATATGATCATCTCAATAAATACAGAAAAACCTTTGACAAAATTCAGCACCCATTTATGATTAAAACTCTTCAAAAAATGGACATAGAAGGAACCTACCTCAACAGTAAAGGTCATATATGATAAGCTTACAGCATTATTCTCAATGGTGAAAAACTGAAAGCATTCCCCCTAAAATCAGGAACAAGATACTTGTCCAATTTCACCACTGTTATTCAACATAGTTCTGAAAGTCCTAGCTACAGGAATCAGAGAATAAAAAGAAATAAAAGGAATCCAGGGTGGAAAAGAAGTAAAGCTCTTACTATTTGCAGATGACATGATACTGACTGGTACATAGAAAACCCTAAATACAGTATGAGAAAATTACTAGAGCTAATCCATGAATTTAGCAAAGTTGCAGGATACAAAATCAATACACAGAAATCACTTGCATTTCTATATACTAACAATGAAAAATCAGAAAGAGAAATTAAGGAATCAATCCCATTTACCATTGCAACAAAAAGAATTAAATGTCTAGGAATAAACTTACCTAAGGAGACAAAAAAAAACTTGTACACAGAAAATTATAAGACATTGATGAAAGAAATGAAAGATGACGTAAACAGATGGAGAGATATTCCATGTTCCTGAGCAGGAAGAACCAATACTGTGAAAATGACTATACTACCAAGTGCAGTCTACAGATTCAATGTGATCCCTATCAAATTACCAATGGCATTTCCCACAAAACTAGGGCAAAAAATTTCACAATTCATATGGAAACACAAAAGACCCCAAATAGCCAAAGCAGTCTTGAGAAGAGTGGAGCTGGAAGAATCAACCTTCCTGACTTCAGATTATACTACAAAGCTTCAGTCATCAAGACAGTATGGAACTGGCACAAAACCAGAAATATAGACAAATGGAAAAAGATAGAAAGTCCAGAAATAAACCCATGCATCTATGGGTACCTTATTTTTTGATAAGGGAGGCAAGAGTATCTAAAAGAGCAATAAATGGTGCTGGGAAACTGAACAGCTACATGTAGAAGAATGAAATTAGAACAGTCCTAACACTATACACAAAGATAAACTCAAAATGGATTAAAGACCTAATTGTAAAACCAGAAACTATAAGACTCTTAGAGGAAAATATAGGTATAACAGTCGATGACATAAATCAGAGTAAGATCCTCTATGACCCACCTGGTAGAGTAATGGAAATAAAAACAAAAGTAAAAGTGGGACCTGATTAAACTTAAAAGCTTTTGCACAGCAAAGGAAACTATAATCAAGGTGAAAAGACAACCTTCAGAATGGGAGAAAATCATAGCAAATGAAACAACTGACAAAGGATTAATTTCCAAAATATACAAGCAGTTCATACAACTCAATGCCAGAAGAACAAACAACCCAATCAAAGAATGAGAAAAAGACCTAAACACATTTCTCCAAAGAAGACATACAGATGGCTAATAACACATGAAAATATACTCGGTATCACTCATTATTAGAGAAATGCAAATCAAAACTACAATGAGATATCACCTCATACTGGTCAGAATGGCCATCATCAAAAAGTCTACAGACAATAAATGCTGGAGAGGGTGTGGAGAAAAGGGAACACTCTTGCACTGTTGGTGGGAATGTAAATTCATACAGCTACTATGGAAGACGGTATGGAGATTCCTTTAAAAACTAGGAATAGAACCACCATATGACCCAGCAATCCCACTCCTAGGCCTATACCCTGAGGAAACTGAAATTGAAAAGACACATGTATCCCATTGTTCATTGAAGCACTATTTACAATAGGTAGAATATGGAAGCAACCTAGATGTCCATCGACAAATGACTAGATAAAGAAGCTATGGTACATATACACAAGAGAATATTACTCCCACAAAAAAGGAATGCATTCGAGTCAGTTATGATGAGGTGGATGAACCTAGAACCTATTATACAGAGTGAAGTGAGTCAGAAAGAGAAAGATAAATATCATATTCTAATGCCTCTATATGGAATCTAGAAAAATGGTATTGAAGTATTTGTTTACAGATTGGCAATGAAGGAACAGACATAGAGAATAGACTTATGGACATGGGGAGGGGGAGGAGAGGGTGAGATGTATGGAAAGAGTAACGTTTAAACTTACATTACCATATGTAAAATAGATAGCCAACGTGAATTTGCTGTATGGTTCAGGACACTCAAACAGGGGCTTTGTATCAATCTAGAGGGGTGGGATTGGGCAGGAGATAGGAAGGAGGTTCAAAAAGGAGGGACTATAAGTATACCAAGGCTGATTCATATTGAGGTTTGACAGAAAACAACAAAATTCTGTAAAGCAATTATCCTTCAATAAATAAAATAAATTTAAAAAAAGGAAATAAACACACAGGTGTAAGATCATGTGAAAACAGAGGCAGCTATTAGAGTGATTTTTCTATAAGCCAAGGAATGCCAGGGAACATCAGAAACTAGGAGAGAGTTATGAAATGAATTCTCCATCTGGGGCTCCTGAAGCTTGCTGACACCTTGAATTTAGATTGATGGTCTCTAGAATTGCGAGATAATACATTCCTGTTTTAAGTCATCTAGTTTGTTGATAATTTGCTACAGCATCCCTAGGAAACTAATGTAGCACTGTGTATTAGGCATTTTGTAGGAGGCCACACGCTGGAATAGAAAGGCGTTGGACTTAAGAGTTAGGAAACATAGATTCTGAGCTTAATGCTGTTACTAGTAACTGTGTGACCTTGGGTGTGTCACAGTCTCTCTCTGTGCCTCTGTTGTTTCATCTGTAAAATGAAGATTTGGACTCCCCTTTCAAGTACTTCTAAGTCTAGCCTTTTGTTATTGTTGTTTAGTCACTGAGTCATGTCTGACTCCAGGCTTCTCTGTCTATGTGATTTTCCAAGCAAGAACACTGGGGAGGGTTGCCATTTCATTTTCCATTTATTCTTTCACTATTAAAAAATATAAAACTGTATGAAACATAAAATAATGCTTTTTGGTTATTGGACAACAGGCATTGTAGGTATGTGTTCACTGAAAGAAACAAAAAAGAAAAAAGAAAAGATCCCTGAGATAAGCTTTTGACTTGCAGGCACCTTCTGTACTGAGCTTCAGAGAGGGTGAAAAGCAAAACCTAGCAGTATGGCTGAGTTAATGAGAAAAATGTTGGAATTTGTGGAGTACAAGAATACTAAAATTTGTGATAAAGAACATCAGAGGGGAGAGAATTATGTAGAAAAATTACTCTAGAAATCTGTATTGCATTCGCCTTGAATTTTTTGCTGGGTACTAAGATGTAAATATATATGATGAAACTACATAATGTTGGATAATGGTGTAACTGGGTAGCTGTGAGTTATATGGTTTCCAGACATCACACAGCCTAGGAACTAAGTTTCAATCAATCATATTGAAGAGACTTCACTGAATACCTGGCATGTCATTAGGAACCCCAGAAGGGTTATGTCTTAGTAGTAGGATTAAACTAGCAATAAAGTCTGCTCTTGACCTACCTTAATAGAGCAGGAAAAGGAGCTTTGAAAAGATCAAGCTCATTTACAGGTAATATTAACTGACTGCCAAAATATATTTCAACACTCCTTAAAAGGAAGACAACACAATCCAGATACCAAGTAATATAACATTCTTAATATCTTTAATTCAATTAAAAATTGGACATTCTAAGTTGTGGGAAAATGTGACTTGTAACTGGGAGACAAATCAGTTAGTAGAATCAAAACTAGGAATGATAGAAATAATGGAATTATAACAGATACGGATTTAGAGCAACTCTGACAAATATGCACAGTAATTTAAATGAAAATATGAATACACTGAAGAGACAAATGGTGAACAGAACCAATAGAACTTCTAAAACTGAGAAACACAATATCAGAAATGAAATGTTAATTGAATGAGTATAACAGCAAATGATAACCTTCAAACCCTTCCTAACCCCACTCCAAAAAAGAGACTATAGAACTTGAAAACACAGCAGTAGAAACTATTCAAACTGAAGCACAAAGAGAAAAAAAGTTCATGTTGATTTAAGGCAAAATCAACACAATATCATAAAGTAATTATCTTCTCATTTAAAAAAGGAGAAATAAAAAGGTATGACAAAAAAATAGTGAGAGAGCTTCAGTGAATTCAGGGACCGTAAGAAGTCTAACGTATGTAATTGGAGTTCCGGAAAGAAAGGTTGGGACAGGGACATATGGCTGAAAAACCTCCAAATCTGAAGAAATCTCTGTGTTCCTTGATCCAGGAAGCTCAATGGACCTCAAGGGTAAGCACAAAGCTACACTAAAGCATATAGTAATGAAATTATTTAAAAAAAGTAATTTAAAAAGCCTTTAAAGCAGCTTAAAGAAAAAAAGACACACAGAGAAACAAAATAAGAAAAATCACTGATTTCTTATTAGAAACAAAGTAATCCTGAAGCAAATGGAAATAGAAAACTCAAATATATGTATTTTTTAATAGAAATAGAAGAAAATAGAAAATGCTGTGTTAAAAAATACTATCAATTTAGAATTCTATATCCAGTAAAAATATTCTTCTGAAATGAATGTGAAATAAAGAAATTTTCAGACCCCCCCCCCCAAAAGGAAGCTGATATAATTCATTGCCAGCATACTTGCACTTCAGGAAATCATAAAGGAAGCTTCAGGATGAAGGAAAATGATGCCAGATGGAAACTTGGAACTATAAAGAGAATGGAACGTTGAGGATATGGTAAATATGTGAGAAAATACAGAAGACTTTCTTCTCTCATATATGTATTTCTTTGAAAAATAATCTTTAAAATAAAAATAACAATGTATTATAGAGTTTATAAAATGTATAGGAATAAAATATGATAATAGCACAATGGATAAGAGGGAGAAATGGAGATATTTTGTTATGTGTTAGTTGCTGAGTTGTTTCTGACTCTTTGTGACCCTATGGACTGTAGCCACAGAAAGATGAACTCCCCAGGCTGGTAGGTGCCTGATATGCCACTGGAGAAGAGTAGAGAAATAGCTCAAGAAAGAATGAAGAGATGGAGCCAAAATGAAAATAATGCCCAGTTGTGGATGTGACCAGTGATGGAAGTAAAGTCCAAGGCTGTAAAGAACATAGGAACCTGGAATGTTAGGTCCATGAATCAAGGTAAACTGGAAGTGGTCAAAAAGGAGATGGCAGGAATGAATATCAACATTTTAGGAATCTGTGAACTAAAATGGACTGGAATGGGCAAATTTGATTCAGATGACCATTATATCTACTCTTGTGGGCAAGAATCCCTTAGAAGAAATTGAGTAGCCCTCATAGTCAGCAAAAGAGTCCAAAATGCAGTACTTGGGTGCAATCTCGAAAATGACAGAATGATCTCTGTTCATTTCCAAGGCAAACCATTCAATATCACAGTAATCCAAGTCTGTGCCCCAACCACTAATGCCAAAGAAGCTGAAGTTGAATTGTTCTATGAAGACCTACAAGACTTTCTAGAACTAACACCTATATATATATATATATATATATATATATATATATCCTTTTCATCATAGGGAACTGGAATGCAAAATTAGGAAGTCAAGAGACACCTGGAGTAACAGGTAAGTTTGGCTGTGGACTACAAAATGAAGCAGGGCAAAGGCTAATAGAGTTTTGCCAAGAGACTGCACTGGTCATAACAAACACCTTCTTCCAACAACACAAGAGACAACTCTATACATAGACATCACCAGATGGTCAATACTTAAATCAGATTGATTATATTCTTTGCAGAAGATGGAGAAGCTCTATACAGTCAGCAAAAACAAGACCAGGAGCTGACTGTGGCTCAGATCATGAACTCCTTATTGCCAAATTCAGACTTTAATTGAAGAAAGTAGGGAAAACAACTAGACCATTCAAGTATGACCTAAATCAAACCCCTTATGATTATACAGTGGAAGTGACAAATAGATTCAAGGAATTAGATCTGATAGACAGAGTGCCTGAAGAACTATGGATGAAGTCCATGACATTGTACAGAAGGCAGTGATCAAGGCTGTCCCCAATAAAAAGAAATGTGAAAGGCAAAGCCTTACAAATAGCTGAGAAAAGAAGAGAACTAAAGGCAAAGGAGAAAAGGAAAGATGCACCCACTTGAATGCAGAGTTCCAAAGAATGGCAAGGAGAGATAAGAAAGTCTTCCTCAGTGATCGATGAAAGAGATAGAGGAAAACAATAGAATGGGAAAGACTAGAGATATCTTCAAGAAAATTAGAGATACCAAGGGAATATTTCATGCAAAGATGTGCACAATAAAGGGCAGAAACTATTTGGACCTAACAGAAGCAGAAGATATTAAGAGGAAGTGGCAAGAATACACAGAAGAACTATACAAAAAAGATCTTCATGAACCAGATAACCATGATGGTGTGATCACTCACCTAGAGCCAGACATCCTGGAATGTGAAGTCAAGTGGGCCTTAGGAAGCATCACTAATAACAAAGCTAGTGGAGGTGATGGAATTCCAGTTGAGCTATTTCAATTCCTAAAAAATGATCCCGTGAAAGTGCTGCTCTCAATATGCCAGCAAATTTGGAAAACTCAGCAGTGGCCATAGGACTAGAAAAGGTCAGTTTTCATTTCAATCCCAAAGAAAAGCAATGCCAAAGAATGTTCAAACTGCTACACAATTGCACTCATCTCACATGCTAGCAATGTAATGCTAGCAATGTAATGCTCAAAATTCTCCACAAGCTTCAACAGTAAGTGAACCAAGAAATTTCAGATGTTCAACCTGGTTTTAGAGAAGGCAGAGGAACCAGAAATCAAATTGCCAACATCTGCTGGATCATAAAAAAGCAAGAGAGTTCCAGAAAAACATCTCCTTCTGCTTTATTGAATACGCCAAAGCCTTTGACTACATGGATCACAACTAACTGTGGGAAATTCTTCAAGAACTGGGAATACCAGACCACCTGACCTGCTCCCTGAGAAATCTGGAGGTCAAATGCAGGTCAAGAAGCAACAGTTAGAACAGGACATGGAACAATGGACTGATTCCAAACTGGGAAAAGAGTACATCAAGGCTGTATATTGCTACTCTGCTTATCTAACTTATATGCAGAGTACATCATGTGAAATGCCAGGCTGGATGAAACACAAGCCAGAATCAAGATTGCTGGGAGAAATATCAATAACCTCAGATACACAGATGACACCACCCTTATGACAGAAAGTGAAGACAAACTAAAGAGTCTCTTGATGAAAGTGAAAGAGGAGAGTGAAAAAGTTGGCTTAAAACTCAGCATTCAAAAATACTAAGATCATGGCATCTGGCCCCATCACTTCATGGCAAATAGATGGGGAAACAATGGAAACAGTGACAGACTTTATTTTGGGGGGCTCCAAAACCCTGCAGATGGTGACTGAAGCCATGAAATTAAAAGATGCTTGCTCTTTGGAAGGAAAGCTATGATCAACCTAGACAGCCTATTCAAAGGCAGAGACATTACTTTGCCAACAAAGGTCCATCTAGTCAAATCTATGGTTTTTTCCAGTAGTCATGTCTGGATGTGAGAGTTGAACTATAAAGAAAGCTGAATGCTGAAGCATTGATGTTTTTGAACTGTGGTGCTGGAGAAGACTCTTGAGAGTCCCTTGGACTGCAAGGAGATCCTACCAGTCAATCCTAAAGGAAATCAGTCCTGAATATTCATTGGAAGGATTGATTCTGAGGCTGAAACTCCAATACTTTGACCACCTGTTGCGAAGAACAGTCTCATTGGAAAAGACCCTGATGCTGGGAAATACTGAAGGCAGGCGGAGAAGGGGATGACAGAGGATGAGATGATTGGATGGCATCACCAACTCAATGGAGTTTGAGCAACTCTGGGAGTTGTTAAAGGACAGGGAGGCCTGGTGTGCTGCAGTCCATGGGGCTGCCAAGATTTGAACATGACTGAGCGACTGAACTGAACTGGACTGGACTGTAGCCTGCCAGGTTCCTTTGTCCATATGATTTCCCAGGCAAGACTACTGGAGTGGTTTGCCATTTCCTCTTTCCCACCCAGGAATCAAACCTGGGTCTCCCACAGATGCTTTACCATCTGATCCAGTGAGTAAGCCCTACTATGCTGTTAGGGTCATACATTTTATATGAAGTGGTTTAATATTATTTGAAGGTAAACTATGATAAATTGAATGTACACGTTGCATTCCCCAGAGCACCAAAGTTATATTATTATTAAAGTCTCCTAATTAATCTCCTTACTTCTGTCTTCAGTTTTCCAGCTATAAGATCATATCACACCTCAGCTCAAAACTCTTCGCAGACTTTCCACATCAGAGCAGATGCTAAAGCTTTATAAATTTATACTTAATTTTATCTAAAACTACTTCCCTGACTGCACCACCTGTCTCTGCCCCCGTCACTCACTCCATTTCTGCCACAGTAGCCTCTGGCTGCTCTTTGAATGTGACTGGCAAAGTTTCTCTTTGGGGTCTTTATACTCTTTATTTGGCTCTAAACCTGTTCATCCCAAATAGCTGGCTTACTCTTTTGTCTCCTTCAAATCTTTTTTCGGACTTACCTTCTCACTGACATCTTCCCTGATCACCAAATTAAAATTGCAAACCTTTCATATGCTCCCCTGGCACTCCCCACACTGCTTCCTTTCTTTATAGCACTTGTAATACATCTGTTTTCTTTGCAGTGAAGTGAAGTGAAAGTTGCTCAGTCATGTCCAACTCTTTGTGACCCCATGAACTATACAGTCCATGGGATTCTCCAGGCCAGAATACTGGGTGGGCAGCCTTTCCCTTCTCCAGGGGATCTTCCCAACCCAGGGATCAAACCCAGGTCTCCCACATTGCAGGCAGATTCTTTACCAGCTGAGCCACCAAGGAAGCCGACTTTCTTTGTAATACTTTTCCTTGGCTTAACTTTAGCACTTTTTATTTTCTAAGGTATTATGCACTTTACTCGTTTGTTTTATTTATGGTCACTCTTTCTCCCAAAAGTCCATTATAACATAACTTTTACACAAGCATATTTTCTTTTATTTTGTGAACTACTGTATCCACAGGGCCTAGAATAGTGCCTGATAGGTAGTAAATATTCAATAAATATTTGACTAAATGACAGGATCTGCAGCCAAGAGCTAGAGAACTCCTGGAAAAGCACAAAGACTTTTCTTTGCCATCACCTCGCTAGTGTGTTGGGCCCCATACAGCAGCTAGTGTGTTGAGTATGACACTATCCCTGCCTTCTTTGGGCAGTTTCCCCATCACTTCCCTGTCCTTGTTTGCCTCAGAGCGCCAAGGGATTGGGGGAGATGTTTCCTATCACAAAGAGAGAGACTTGAGAGCTCTGCTCTGGCTTTTTTTATTTGCCCTGAGAAATATGACAACTTGTTTTTGTTCTTTAAAGCATTTGGGTATCTGGAAAGTAGCCACTCTGAGAAGGCTGGGTTTTCTGTATTTCAAAGGGAACTTGTGGTCTTTTTGGGTTTTGATTTCTATCTTTTGGAAAAGTCAGCACCCACAGCTTTGTTGCACTTGAAGCTTAGAATCTTTTATGTCTGAAGGTAAGAGGGTATAAGACCATGTGGTCTACTAAGGAGACTTTCTTCTGCATAAGGCAGCTCTGGTGTAAGCAAAGGTAAAATGACCACAAGACCCTTGCCTTTTCCTGGGACCAGTGTTGAGGAAAAGGTAGAGCCTAGTTTGCTCTACACTAATTTATTTTGAGACACAGCATTTGGAGGGGCAAGACAGTTTCCAGAGAATCTGTGTTGATCTGTTTACAAAGAGGGAAAGGGCTTCAACTAGAAGGAAGAGGGTGCAGTCACATTAGTGACAGGAATGAAAGTATCATATTTCTTCTTTGTTTTAACCAGACTTGTTTTAAGATCAGAGATGCTTTTATCCTGAGGGATTATTTGTCCAAACAAGTTATAAAAGGTCTCAGATAATTTCAATATGCCTCTGATGCTCTAATCTTATGTTTTACTCAGTTCTCTTTTGGTTACAGCCAACAGACATCCAACTTTGTTTTTTTTTTTTTTTTTTTGCGTTAAAAGAAAACAATTTTTATTTTTCAGTAGGTTTTGTCATACATTGATGTGAATCAGCCATAGAGTTACACGAATTCCCCATCCCGGTCTCCCATCCCACCTCCCTCTCCACCCGATTCCTCTGGATCAGATTAACTTGAATAATAAAAGAGAATTTGTTGACTCATAACTTTGAAGTTAAGTGTCATAATGGTCTCAGGCAAAGGTAGATCCAGGGTCCCAAGGGATGTTGTCAAGACTTTTATCTCCCTCACTTCTGTTTTTCTTGGTAGATCTCATATTTTTTTCTACAGAATATAGGCTTTCTTTATGTAGCAAGGAAGAGGGTAGCAGCGTCTGATTCACATCCTTCTGGATCAGTGACTCAGAACTCAAGCTCTTCCTCTATCAGTTGTTAATCTAAAATTTCTTAGGGGGAGAACTTTGACAGTTTCATCACATGTGCAGTTCTGAGGTCAGGTGGCAGAGTAGTATGATTCTTAGTTATAATCACACACTTAAACTTGGGGAGACATTATTTAGTTAAGTTTGGTTTGTTTAGTTTGAGTTTACACTTAATTTTTATCTTGTTCCTTTGCTTATCGTTTGCTTTCTTGTGCATAAAATATCACTTGAAAACATTTCTATTGTCTGAATTAGATGGTCATGTAATTAAGTGCTGACCCCCAATACCAAGATTTATTAATTTTGTCTCATTATTATGATTTGTATAATACTATAGTGGCATATCTTTAAAGAAGAGATTCATTCATTGAATGAGGACATGTATGTATGAATGAATGAAAGACATAGGACATGTCTAAATTCCCATCTTTTGGAATCCTTTATTTATTTAATGTGCTATCTGGTCAGGTTCTTTAAACTTGCTAAAAACCCTGGTTTTCTCAACTGTGAGTAGGGTTGTTTTGAGGACTTAACAGGGTCATGCATGTAAAGTACTGAGATCAGTGATTCAAGTACATAGTATGTATTCAATAAATTGTTAACTGTTGTTGCTTTGATTATTGTTATAATTACTGCTGTGGTTAAACAATACCAGTCAACTAACTTTTACTTTGATTGTGGATAAGCATATGATACCTCCTGAGGTGTACTTTGGTATGACAATGTTTGACCTAGGAATTTCTGATACTATGGAATTGAGCTTTTGTCTTTTATTTATGTAATTAAATTACAGGTCACTCTCAGCACTGCCGGCTTCACATAGATGGAAACAAAACATTAGAACCATCAGTAGGTTGTTATGATCTTTCAGATAGCTGTGAGTAGGTATAACTCACTTATGGCTTTGATTTCAAGGGTCAATATGGGCTATTTGATTTTAATAAAAATAGTCAAGTATCATTTCCACTTGGAGGGCAAATAGTGTGAAAGAGCAAAAGTACCTGTGTATCTTTAAGTAGATGAAAGTCTACATATAATTTGACAAAAATCACATCAAGGATAGAGCTGTAAGGTGATATTGGACTGGAAGCAAGCATTTGAACACATAATAGATGTTCAGTATATTCTGCCATCTTTCTGTGGATAAAGTCTGAATGTTAATTGATATTCATAGAAGAAAAGAAGCAATTATTAAAACAGAACTCTTTCCACCCACATCTGTTCCTCTTGTAGTCTTATCCATATGCATAATTGGTTCAAGCCAGAAACATGACCCCATTCTGTTTTCCCTTAATCTCACCAGTCCAGAGGCTAAGATCTAAGATCTATCTTCAAATATATATTCTGATGAGACAACTTCTATTTTGCTTTTATCATGTTGACCCAAACCTCATCATTTCCAATCTAGATTATTTTGATAGCCCCTGAGTGATGCCTCCTACTTCCACTCTTGTCTTCATGCTTACTCTTCCTTGCACAGTCATTTGCATTTCTTTAAAATCTTCCAGTGCCTCCATTATTCTTAGAATGTGCTTAGTCACTTCTTTCCTGTCTGACTATTTGCGATCCCATGGACCGTACTCTGCCAGGCTCCCCTGTCCACGAAATTCTCCAGGCAAGAATATTGGAGTGGGTTGCCATGCCCTCCTCCAAGGGATCTTCCCGACCCGGGAATCAAACCCAAGTCGCTAACCTCTCCTGCAATGGCAGGAGAGTTCTTTACCACTAGAGAACCTAGAGAATCCACATTTCCTCCCTTAGCTTACCTACTCACTGACCTCATCTCCTACCACTCTCTTCCCTGTTATATGGGCTCCAGGAACAGTCACCCTATTTCTGTACTTCTAGTCACCAGACTCAAGCTTGTATTTGACAAACTGTTAATATCTGCTGTATTTTCTGTCTGAAATTCTCTATGTTAGGATTATTCCCAAAGCACCCTCCTCCTTGCCATCAGATCTCAGCTTGGAAAACCTTTCCTTAGAGCTTTCTTGACTATGATAGCTAAACCTACAGCTCCTCTCCTAATCATTTTCTGAAACATCTTTCTTAACTTTGAGCATTACCATGCTGTAGAATTATTTTGGTCATTTATTTATAATTTGTTCTGTTTTTAAAGTCACTAGAGCAGTGATCTTGTGTTTCTGTTTTTATTCACTACTGTACCCATAGCACCTGGTGTTCAATAAATATTAGGTGAATATTTCCAGGCATCTAACAAGGCAGAGATCATCACTACCTTCATGAAGCATATGCCTCTTTAATCAATTATACTCACACATTTACTTTTTTAAAAACATTGTAACTTTTTGAAAAGTAATCAGTTTTGAGAATATATGAAAGTAACTTGGTATTGCTCGTACTTGAATTAAATTTACATTTCTATTTTTACTGATTGATCTTCCTTCCTGCTGATTTCAGTGATTATTCTGCTGAGAGGATAAGCAATGTGTTAGAACAATATAAAGGCTGTCATATTCAGGTCTAGGGCTGTCATATTTTATTGATGTTGGCTCCACAGATGATACTTAATAGAAAACGAAAAGCTCTATAGGTTTCTACTTTTCAAAATTTGCTTTCAGTAGTCAGAGTGAGAGATCAGAAAGATTTTTAAATAAACCTATTGAACTAATAATATGAAAGCTGAAAAGTGAGGCAATATGTAGTTTTCTTCCTGACTTTGAAATGGTCTTTCATTATTCACAAATAATCTTTCTGAACATCTTGATGTACTTTATAAAAATAGGGTTTGAAATAGTTCTCAAAAATTCAGTTTGGGGGTCTTTCAGAAGTGAACAATAATTTTTTGTCTCACCATTAACATGTGGTCATTATAGCAATTTAAAATGAATTTTCTAATGTGGTTTTGATCCTTGATGTTTCAATCTGAGGTGCATTTCACATGTTTAATACTCTTATCTTGCCACAATTTGGTAGCAAACTTAGAGAAATCACTTTAATAACTCATTGTTGCTTTAATTTTTATCTTAAATTACACAGAATGTTTGGGTGAGATTTGCCTAAAACTTTGCCTGATTCTTTTGGGGGCATTTTGGTCAAGTCATTGGAATGAAATAATAAAAAATAAAATATAATGTTGAATGCATACTAGATGTTAATTCAAGTTCTCGCATGCTAGCACTTTAAGGTAAGTATTACTTATTAGCCTCACTCTTCAGTATAAAAAACAAATTCTTAGGCAGCTAAAATAGCTTGTTCAAGGTTATATAACAGTACTTCAGAGTCAAAATTGAATGCAAGATCTAGACAGTTCTGAAAGTTCCTGATGATTCCACAATACTAACATCCCTTCTTTGGGACTGGTGTCATCTTACATGTTCTTCATGATCATTTGAAATACTGGGGAGGAAAACCAGAGAGCATAGGAAGGGAATCCAAAGTAAGACCATTAAGCTCAAAGACAAATTAACTGGAAAATTCCTAGTCTGGGATATTTATTTCTAATTTGGGATAGCAGAAAGGGTACCTTAGAGATGATCTGCCGCTTCTAATTCAACTTCATTTTGCAAATGATAAGGCTGAGGCACTGATACCTTAGGTACCCTCTGTGACAAAGAGGTGACTGGGTTAGAACCAGGCTTTCTGTCTCTACAAAGAGAAATCTTTCAGCTGCTGGGAGACCACATTCTCCTGCCGTATCAATACTCTTCAACTACCCTTCTTTGTCTGTAATACCACTCTTAGGTGTTCAGGCATATAGCTAGGTTCTTCAAAACACTATCTCATTTGATTTCTATAACAGATTGTTGGGATAGATATTATAATTCCCATTAACTGTAGTGAGTCTTGGAACTGCTAAATAACTTGGATGGTAAAATAGCTTGCCCTGTCAATAGCTGAATTGGGAGTCCAACCTAGGTCTTATTTGACATCAAACTGTGGTGACCTCTTGGGGAAGTTGAGACGTGGTAGTCTGATTGGAAATAAGAAGTGGATGAGTGAACTTGAAAATGCATGACTGAGGAAGATCACCAAAAATCCCAACAAACCCCTGATTTAGAAATGCTTTCTGCTTAGAAAGGCACCTTAAGCTGACAACAAATACCAAGTATTCTATCCTGTGCCTGATTTCAATACCCTGTTCTTTTGATTGTTGCTGATTATAACTATTATGGACATATTTTAGGTTATTTGCAAAAAGATGAGTAAATTAATTTCGAATCTGTGAGTGAGCAAGTGAGTTATCAAGAAGATAGCTGAAGAGCAAGCGCCACTACCCGTCTAAAAAGTAACCCCCTTGAATTATATGTGGGAATATTTTCACTCCTGCCTTTTATTATTAACTCTCCTATTTTTCTGGAGATTGTGTTCCAAAATCTTAATCCCCTTAGTATTACACTTTATGTGCCTATTGTGTTCTGTACCCATGGCTTCCTTGTATCCTCCATCCACCAATCAATGGGTTTTGGGTACTTCCAGGATTATGCTTCTTTGAATCTTAGCTGACCTGCCCTCTCTGTTATGTCTAATGCTTCAAATCTCTGACTTTTTTCTGTACTTCATCCTACCATGTAATGGCTGTTTAGGACAAACCATTTTAGCATCCTCAAATTGTAACGTTAGCACATACTGAAAAGGGAGTCTGCAGTAGAACAAATATTCGATCACTGTGGCTTGACTTTATCAAAATCAATAAATAAATTAACTTTGAACAAGTGCTAGTGTTAAAAACTTTGCTTTGCTGACTTCGATACATAGTTGACTTCTCAGTTCTGTTTCTATTGAAACTGAATTAACAGTTTGAATTTCACTAATAGAGTCCTCTACTCTCGGACTTAAGGATAGATATAAAATGCATATTTGTACTCTGAATAGGGATACTACCTTTAGAATTGGTGCTCAAGGACAGCTAACTGGTAAACTGTGTTACAAGCTCTGCTGTTTCTATTGGAAACAAAGATTCCATTGATAAGAATGAGGATGATATTGGTGTTGATGACAATGGAGATGATATTGGTGGTGAGATAATCCTACTGGCACTGTGTCTGAGTACTTTCAGTTTCTTATATAATTCTTATAACAAGTCCATGCAACAAGCTCTGTTATCTTTATTATAAGATGAGGAAACTAAGACAGTTTAAGTTCACATTACTGTTCACTCTTGGTGTAGTACACTCAATGGGTTTTAATAAATGCATAATTATGTATATCTATCATTGTTATGCAGAATATTTTCACCACCATTAAAATGTTCTATGTTCCATCTATTCATCCCTCCTCCAACACCAGCCACCTCCATTGGCAACCACTGATCTTTTTACTGTCTCTATAGTTTTTACTTTTTCTAGAATGTCATGAATTTGAAATCGTATATTATGTAGCTTCTTCAGACTGACTTTTTTCTCTAAATATTATGCATTTTTGTTTCCTGCATGCCTTTTCATGACCTCTTAGCTTAATTATTTTTAGTGCTATATAATATTTCACTATCTGTGTGTATCACAGTTTGCTTAGCTACTCACCTACTAAAGGACATCTTTATTGCTTCCAACTTTTTGCAATGAAGAATTAAACTGCTATAATCATCCATGTTCAGGGTTTTGAACGAATATGAATTTTCAACTCCTTTGGGTAAATATGAAGGTGTAGGATTGCTGGCTTATCTGGTGAGAATGTGTTTGGCTTTGTAAGAAACTGCCAAACTATCTTCCAAATGGCTGCATCACTTTGCATTTCCACCAGCAGTGAATGAGAATTTCTGTTGGTCTTTTGCAGCATTTCATGTCAGTATTCTGAATTTTGGTCATATTAATAGGTGTGTGGTGATATCTCAGTTTTGTTTTAATTTGCCTTTCCCTGAAAATATATAATGTGAAACATTTTTTATATGCTTATTAACCATCTGTATATCTTCTCTGGTGAAGATCTATTAATGTCTTTGGCCTATTTTTAATTGGGTTGTTTATCTTCTTATTGCCGAAATTTAAGAGTTTCTTGTATATTTTGGGTAATAGTCCTTTATAATATGTGTATTTTGCAAATATTTTCTCCCAGTTTGTGTCTTCTCTTTCTCCTGACAGTGTCTTTTGTAGAGAAGAAGTTTTCAACTTTAATGAAGTCCAGCGTATCAATTACTTCTTTCATAGGTTGAAGCTTTTTAGATAGGTTGTATCTAAAAGGCCTTTGCAATATTCAAAGAATTAATCTAGAATTCCTTTATATTATCTTCTAGATCTATAGTTTTATACTTTATATTTAGGTTTGTGAACGGTTTTGAGTTAATTTTTGTGAAGGATGTAAAGTCTGTGTCTATTTCTTTTGTTATTTTTTTTTTTGCATGTGATGCCCCATTTTATAACATGGTTTGTTGAAAAGACCCTCTTTTCTCACTTAGTTTACTTTTGCTTCTTTGTCAAGATCAGTTGACTATATTTATGTGGGTCTGTTTCTAACTCTTTATTCTGTTCCACCAATTATCTATCTGTTCTTTTGACAACATTGCACTGTCTTGATTAGTGCAACTTTATAGTCATGAAGTTGGGTAGTGTTAATCCTCTGGCTTTGTTCTTCTCTTTCAATAGTGTATTAGCTATTCTGGATCTTTTTTCTGACCATACGGATTTTTGACTCACTTTGTATCCACAAGATAAATGATTGGTATTTTGATTGGAATTGCATTGCATGTGTAGATCAATTTGGGAAGGACTAATATCTTGATAGTATTAAGTCTTCCTTCCAGTGAACATGAAATATCTATTCATTTTTAAGTTCTTTTTAATTTCTTTATCAGAGCTTCATAATTTTCCTTGTATAGATTTCATATTTTTTTATTATATTTACACCTAAGTATATAAATAACCTCAGATATGCAGATGACACCACCCTTATGGCAGAAAGTGAAGAGGAACTAAAAAGCCTCTTGATGAAAGCGAAAGAGGAGAGTGAAAAAGTTGGCTTAAAGCTCAACATTCAGAGAACTAAGATCATGGCATCTGGTCCCATCACTTAATGGGAAATAGATGGGGAAACAGTGGAGACAGTGTCAGACTTTTATTTTGGGGGGCTCCAAAATCACTGCAGATGGTGATTGCAGCCATGAAATTGAAAGACACTTACTCCTTGGAAGGAAAGTTATGACCAACCTAGACAGCATATTAAAAAGCAGAGACATTACTTTGCCAACAAAGTTCCATCTAGTCAAGGCTATGGTTTTTCCAGTAGTCATGTATGGATGTGAGAGTTGGACTGTGAAGAAAGCTGAGCGCTGAAGAATTGATGCTTTTGAACTGTGGTGTTGGAGGAGACTCTTGAGAATCCCTTGAACTGCAAGGAGATCCAACCAGTCCATCCTCAAGGAGATCAGTCCTGGGTGTTCATTGGAAGGACTGATGCTGAAGCTGAAAGTCCAATACTTTGGCCACCTCATGCAAAGAGCTGACTCATTGGAAAAGACCCTGATTCTGGGAGGGACTGGGGGCAGGAGGAGAAGGGGACAACAGAGGATGAGATGGCTGGATGGCATCACTCAATGGCCATGAGTTTGAGTAAACTCAGGGAGTTGGTGATGGACAGGAAGGGCTGGCGTGCTGAGATTCATGGGGTCGCAAAGAGTTGGACACGACTGAGCGACTGAACTGAACTGAACTGAACTGATTTCATGTTTGGGGATGTTAAGGTAAGTGGTATTGTGTTTTAAATTTCAAATTATGCTGGTATATAGGAAATTATTAACTTTTGTATGTTAACCTTGTAACCTGAAATCTTGCTATAATTGGTTGTTAGTTCCAGCAGTTTTTTTATTGATTAGTTTTGGATTTTCTATATAGACAGTCATATCTGCAAAGACAGTTTTACTTCTTTCTTCCCAATCTGTATACCTTTTATTTCCTTTTCTTGCCTTATTGAATTAGCGATAACTTCCAGTATGTTGAAAAGGAGTGATAAGAGGTGACATCCTTGACTTGCACCTGATCTGAGTGGGAAAGCTTTGAATTTCTCATATTAAGTATGCTGTTAGTTTTGGGGTTCTGTAGATATTCTTTATGAAGTTGAAGAAGTCCCCATCTATTCTTAGTTTGCTGAAAGAGTTTTTTTTTTTTTAATCATGAATGGGAGTTGATTTTGTCAAATGCTTTTTCTGATTCTATTGATATGATCATGTGATTTTTTCTTTTTAGTCTATTGATGTGATAGATTATATTACTTGATTTCAAATGTTGAGCCATTCTTGCAGATCTTTTTCTCTTTTGGCTATTCTGCAATGAAGTCCTCTTGGATTGTGTAAGAGTTAATGTGGTTTTTAGGAAACTCTATCCCCAACAGAAAGAATTATTTTGTACAATGTCTAAAAGACCATTACTCATGGTTTAGAATTATTTTGATGATGAAAGTTTAGAATCTCAGTACATAATACATTGATCTTGAGACATTGACCCTTTGGGTTATTTTCAACATAATTTATCTCATTACATCTGTAGCCATAACTACTGGAAGTCATAAAAAATAATTTGGATGAGAGCCTTATAGTTATTTGTCTACAGTCATTAAACTAAGATATAAACTTTATTAGAATTCCCTGGCATCAGTGGTTCGAACTTGATGCTTTCACTGCCAGGGCCTAGGTTCGATCCCTCATCAGTGAACTAAGATCCTTCAAGTTGCTGTGTTGCCAAAAGAAGATATAAACATTCTCTCCTTCTTCTCTGTCTCTGTTTCCCTATTTCAGTCTCTCTCTGATATGTAGATATATATCTCCTAGTGTATTGTATATATAAATATAATATATATAGATATATGGATGTATAATATATATTCAGTTTGTCAGGTTCTAATGTCTATAGGCATGTTCCTTATCTACAACTTAGGGTTCTTCTCTTTCTCTGATCACTGTTTTATTTTGTGTCAACATAACCCAATGGCACCCCACTTCAGTACTCTTGCCTGGGAAATCCCATGGATGGAGAAGCCTGGTAGGTTACAGTCCATGGGGTCGCTAAGAGTCGTACTCGACTGAGCGACTTCACTTTCACTTTTCACTTTCATGCACTGGAGAAGGAAATGGCAACCCACTCCAGTATTCTTACCTGGAGAATTCCAGGGACGGGAGCCTGGTGGGCTGCCACCTATGGGGTTGCACAGAGTCGGACACGACTGATGTGACTTAGCAGTAGCAGAACCCCATAACTGTTCACTTCATGAGTTTTAAAATTAAAGTACCTAGGTTAATGTTCACAGTTTACAGGTGAACTTCATGAAATGAATATTGAGTACAAACTTAATCCTTGACTTCGGCTGCTTTAATATGCCTATTTTCCTATTGCTTTATCTTTATTTTCCTCTATTTTTGGCATTTTAAAAGTCGCCTTAAAACCCTTTTGAAATAAACCTGCATAAATGATAAAATGTATTTACACTAGAATTCAGATTTACATTTCACATTGTTATCTATCAATTATTTAGAGACACATTTAAAACTCTTAGCTTGAAAATAATCACCTTTCCTGAGTAAGTAGAAAGAATGTCCATTGTACTTAATTTGTTGTCTGTTTCTAGCCACAAGAGATTGTGAAATGTGGGGGGGGACAGAATTGGTTTTTCATTTAAAAAATAAGTTGCTGGGCTATAAACTGTGTGTTGTATTAGCTTTTCTAAATCTGTTAAGGTCTACTTAAAATGAAATAATTTTTCACCTTTATGTTGAAAAGTTAGATATAATGTCTGAAAGCATTTATAAGAAAAAATTTAATTTTCCTTACAAATATAGAGGCAGCAATGTATAAGTAGTAAATGTTTCATAATTTAGGCAGAAGAGCTAAAGGCTATTTTCCATTTCAACTAGAAGTTACGAACAGTTAGATTTTCCCTAAGGAGCTAATTATTTGCTGAGATTACTGTGGTAGCAGATTTTAGAAGTTCAAGATCTCTGTAAATAGCCATAAGAAAACCTATAGATGTCATTTAAATGCAACACTGAAATTATATAGTATAGTTTGTTTTTTTTTTAATGGCCAAATACATAAATGATTAGTTTAACTATAAAGGTTTATTTAATTAAAAAGTTTTATAGTCTTTATCATGTAGTATTTGAAAATTTTCTGATTCTCTACTCCTTGGCCAATTGTGAAAAAGATAATAACATTTTATAATTTTCCAATTGACACATAAAGTTCATGAATCTTTCAGAAGATGACATCTTTGTCCAAATAAAGATAATAACAGTTGTAGTAATGATCTCCATAATACAAAGTATATTGACAACTTCTTAAAACACTGCCTTTGGGATTATTCCATGGTATCGTATGTATTTTCATGAGGCACTTATGTCCTTTCTGGACTATGTGTCCTGGTAGTGGACATCTCTGTTTCTTGCCCCTCAGACCAGCATCCATTGTCTCTTCTGGGAAGAAAACAGATTGTTTACCAGAAAAACAAACAACCCAATCAAAAAGTGGGAAAAAGACCTAGACAGACATTTCTCCAAAGAAGACATACAGATGGCTAATAGCACATGAAAAGATGCTCAACATCGCTCATTATTAGAGAACTGAAAATCAAAACTACAATGAGATATCACCTCATACTGGTCAAAATGGCCATCATCAAAAAGTCTACAAACAATAAATGCTGGAGAGGGTGTGAAGAAAAGGGAACACTCTTGCACTGTTGGTGGTAATGTAAATTCATACAGCCACTATGGAAAACAATATGGAGATTCCTTAAAAATCTAGGAATAAAACCACCATATGACCCAGCATTCCCACTCCTAGGCATATACCCTGAGGAAACCAAAACTGAAAATACATGTGTATCCCATTGTTCATTGAAGCACTATTTACAATAGTTAGAACAAGGAAGCAATCTAGATGTCCATCGACAGATGAATGGATAAAGAAGCTGTGGTACGTATACACAATGGAATATTACTCAGCCATAAAAAGGAATGCATTTGACTCAGTTCTAATGAGGTGGATGAACCTAGAACCTATTATACAGAGTGAAGTGAGTCAGAAAGAGGAAGATAAGTTATCATATACTAACACATATATAAGGAATCTAGAAAAATAATACTGAAGAATTTATTTTCAGGGCAGCAATGGAGAAACAGACATAGAGAATAGACTTATGGACATGGAGAGAGGGGAGGAGAGGGTGAGATGTACAGAGAGAGTAACATGGAAACTTATATTACCAAATGTAAAATAGATAGCCAACGGGAATTTATTTTGTCTAAGGAAACTCAAACAGGGGCTCTGTATCAACCTAGAGGGGTGGGATGGGGAGGGAGATGGGAGGGAGGGGATATATGTATACCTGTGGCTGATTCATGCTGAGGTTTGACAGAAAACAACAAAATTCTATAAAGCTATTATCCTTCAATTAAAAAATTAATAAATTAAAAAAAAGAAAGAAAGCAGATTGTTGTGTAGGAGGAGACTATTCCTCTCTCCCAGTCAACTTGTATAGTTTGGGCAGTTACCTTGTGACTCTAAAGCGCATGTAAATCCAGATTGGATCAAAGAAAAAACTCATGTGCTATGTCAGGCATGGATGTGTGATCTAAATCAGGTCATGATTAGGGACCATCTGTCTTGGAACATTTTGTTGGAACTTCTGGAAAGAGTTGTTTTCTTTCCATTAGGTTGCTAGGATGAGAGTAAGTGGGAAGCTTCTGTTGCTCATACTTGCCACAGTATGTATTGAGCCTTTCTGAGAGTGCTGTGACAGCAGAGCCCTAAAATGGGAAATGATGTCCTGATAATTTTTTGATCCCCTAGATCTAGCTATGCCTGTAGCCAGATTTATGCCTGGATTGACTAGCCAGTTGAGCCCCCATTTTACCTTATTTTTCTTAAACCAGTTTGAATGGTAGTGGTGTCTTTAACCAAAAAGACTACAAGATTCTGATTGAATCTTCCATAGTCCACTATATATTGTGAGTTATAGTAGATGATTTAATGATAAGATAGCTTTACCAAGGTCCAGAGGGAATCATTGAGGCAATTAGCCTGAAAATTCAAGGGAAAATATCCTTAATTACTTAGCTATTTCCCACTGAACTATTTGCATGTTTAAAGTTTTAAACAGCCAAACAATGTAACAATGACTAATGTTAATCTTGAGCAGACAAAAGAGGAAGAACAGCAAGATAAAGCATAAAGAGCACTAGGTAAAGAGTGGGAAAATAAATTCTGCTGGACAGGTTTAAATGGAAATATTCAAAAAGAATTAAGAGGAACTCTAATGGGCATCTAGCTTTAATACACAAACATCTGGATCAGTAACCATCCCAAGCCTACTTTGCTAAGCTTTAATTCCTCTCTTTTCTCCTTAATATATTTTTACACCTAAGTGATATCTTAATTATTTTATATCATCAGCATGACTTCCTACAGACCTTTTTGTTTTAAATCATTTTTACAGTATCCTTGGTGATGAGAATTTAGTAATTTACTTAGAGCTGGGATTGCCCCTATCTTTGCTATACAGGATTTATATAATTTGGGGGTTATCTATAATTATGTCTTAATGTTATGGAAGGCATGTAAGGAGTCTCGGTGATATCTTTGTTTGACCTAGAGAAATTGGGACTATCTGGATTCATCTGGGAACATTTTTTCAATTCTAAGTGGATAGAGCTATAACAGTGTCAATCTTCTACAAGACAAGATCATTAGATGTTTGAAAAGAGGTGTCAAAATCTCCCCTCTATGTCTCTCTTGATAATGGCCCCTCTGCTTTTTAAGGGAATGTGGTTTATGAAGGTTATAGATGGGGAAAGAACTAGGAGTGGGTTGGAAAAGATGTTACTATTGGTAAGGGAATTTAATATATATTATATATAATATAACACGTCTTTTTATCTATCTATACATTTATATATCTATAGTAAAAAGGTGTGTTTGTGTGTGTGTGTGTGTGTGTGTGTATTGTGTATTACTCCCTTGGATAGAGTTTGTGATCTGACCTTGTCTACCCATGTACAATAGTATAAAGAAAATCTTTGAAGTTCCTGATAGCTATATGTGCCTCTTTTTTTTTTTTTTTGGTCTAGTGACCTCTTGGAGGTCAAAACTACTGAGCAGTGCCTGCTATTGGTAACAGGTTCTATTCCTTGCTTTTGCTTTTTCTTTCTTTTTTTTTTTTTAGCTAACTGGCTATATGACCTTGGGCAAAGTACCTTATTTATCTGGATATTTGCTTTAGAGATGTTTTCTGTTAAATTTTTTATTCTCTGAGAATTTTTTTTAGGTCATTCTAATATTAACACCAGAAGTATTGGGGGCTGAAAAGCATGAGTAGTCATATTATTTCTGTTTCTTTAGCATTTTTCTCTTGCTTAATTATCTACTGTTGCTCTTCATACCCTTGGGGAACACAGCATACTTCATTAACACGGACATTTTAACGAGAGAGAAAACTGGATAATGAATCTATCATTCTGTGTGTTTATCAAGTACGGTTTCAGTGTGGCATAGTGCCCTTTCTAGACATTTTGTTTACCTTTGATACACATTGTTCTTCATGTAAATCCCACCTTGAATTCGCTCATCTTGATGATCTCCAAATTTGAACAATAATAGGTCCCTTTAATTTTGCCACTTATTGTAGAGATAGACCAGTTCCTGACAATAACCTGTACAGATTAGTGACATGTTTGAAAATAACATAGTGTTTCCTAGAAGAGTACTGTCTTCTGGATGCATCATTGATTTTTTTTCCCTCCCACCATTCTGTTTTTAATCAAGTATACTGCAGATCTCTTATCAGTGTTATCAGAGATATGTGAGAAACCCAGCATTTTTGGGGGAATATTTGTGTTGACTCTCTTCAAAAATGCAAGGGTAAAAAGAGATTCTGTACCTTCATACAGTCTTTCAAACAGAGTTAGAATAATAAAAAGTTGTTGCACAATTAAATGTTCTAGCTTTATCAACATTAATATTAATTAATCTTCAATATCAAAAAAGAAGAGACACTTTCAAAATTAATGTCACTGAATTAACATCATAAATTAGTAATTATTTATATTATGACTTCAAGGTTATGAATGATACATATTTAAGGACAATTAATGAACAGAATCCTTCTGTGTATTTTATGCAAGGGTTAATATTAACTAGGATAATCCATCCTCTGTAGTAGACCTTAGCTTCATCAACATTTACTTTATGCAAAGTGGGACCTTATTGAATTCCTGCATTTTATATATGATGAAACTGACCAAAGGGTAAATGACTTGGTTAAAGTCATATGGTGATGGGGGTAAGATAAGCTCACAGATCTTCTAAGAATGACTTATTTATTTAAAACCAAACTACAAATGAAGATCAGTTCTTCCCATTCTTGGAACATTTTTAAGTAGGTGTTTCTGGAGTCTCTGTTATTTAGTGTTTCAGTGACAAGTTGAAAACAATAGTGTCTAATTCAAAGACACAAAGATCGATTTGTAACTAAGTTAGCAGATACCAGTCTAGGCTAAGTATTAGGTGGGTTTTTTTTTTTCTTTAATATTGAAAGCTTCAGTGTTCAAAAATGGAATAGTCTTTAGCTCTTTTCATTTTTATTCTGCATACTTGAGAAAGTTGCTCATATTTCTTCAGGTTTATAAAAACTGATAACTATTTTAATGGTTTTACATAAATGAAATAACAAGGAACTTGGGGGTGAATTTTTCAAAAAATGATTATAATATACAGACATAAAAATATGATTTAAATGCATCTTTTATAGTGCTATTGGTTTATATTGTGAATATTGCTAATTTAATTAGTACTTTTAGCTTGTGAATTCAGTACAATGTTTAAAATCATTTTTTTATCTTTATGTGAATATCTGTGCCTGTGTGTTTTTTATAGGATCTGTCTATGGTAAAGAAAATAATATGTATCCCAAAAGATAGATGAATATATTAAAAAGTGAAAATATATAACTCAGTGAATTCCACAAAGTGAACATACCCATTTCACCAGCGCTTAGAGCAGAATAAAACTTTATCAGAACTCTTGAAACCCTCTTCATATACAATAATCACGATGGTGTGATCACTCACTTAGAGCCAGACAGCCTAGAATGTGAAGTCAAGTGGGCCTTAGGAAGGATCACTATGAACAAAGCTAGTGGAGGTGATGGAATTCCAGTTGAACTATTTCAAATCCTAAAAGATGATGCTGTGAAAGTGCTGCACTCAATACGCCAGCAAATTTGGAAAACTCAGCAGTGGCCACAGGACTGGAAAAGGTCAGTTTTCATTCCAATCCCAAAGAAAGGCAATGCCAAAGACCGCTCAAACTACCACACAGTTGCACTCATCTCACACGCCACTAAAGTAATGCTCAAGTTCTCCAAGCCAGGCTTCAGCAGTACGTGAATCATGAACTTCCAGATGTTCAAGCTGGTTTAAGAAAAGGCAAGAGGAGCCAGAGATCAAATTGCCAACACCTGTTGGATCATCGAAAAAGCAAGAAAGTTCCAGAAAAACATCTACTTCTGCTTTATTGAATATGCCAAAGCCTTTGACTGTGTGGATCACAATAAACTGTGGAAAATTCTGAAAGAGATGGGAATACCAGACCACCTGACCTGCCTCTTGAGAAAGCAGGTCAGGAAGCAACAGTTAGAACGGGACATGGAACAACAGACTGGTTCCAAATAGGAAAAGGAGTACGTCAGGGCTGTACATTGTCCCCCTGCTTATTTAACTTATATGCAGAGTACATCATGAGAAACGCTGGGCTGGAAGAAGCACAAGCTGGAATCAAGATTGCCAGGAGAAATATCAATAACCTCAGATATGCAGATGACACCACCCTTATGGCAGAAAGTGAAGAGAAATTAAAAACCCTCTTAATGAAAGTGAAAGAAGAGAGTGAAAAAGTTGGCTTAAAGCTCAACATTCAGAAAACTAAGATCATGGCATCCGGTCCCATCACTTAATGGGAAATAGATGGGGAAACAGTGGAAACAGTGTCAGACTTTTATTTTTGGGGGCTCCAAAATCACTGCAGATGGTGATTGCAGCCATGAAATTGAAAGACACTTACTCCTTGGAAGGAAAGTTATGATCATCCTAGATAGCATAATAAAAAGCAGAGACATTACTTTGCCAACAAAGGTCCGTCTAGTCAAGGCTATGGTTTTTCCAGTAGTCATGTATGGGTGTGAGAGTTGGACGGTGAAGAAAGCTGGGCGCCAAAGAATTGATGCTTTTGAACTGTGGTGTTGGAGAAGACTATTGAGAGTCCCTTGGACTTCAAGGAGATCCAACCAGTCCATCCTCAAGGAGATCAGTCCTGGGTGTTCATTGGAAGGACTGATGCTGAAGCTGAAACTCCAATACTTTGGCCACCTCATGCGAAGAGCTGACTCATTGGAAAAGACCCTGATGCTGGGAGGGATTGGGGGCAAGAGGAGAAGGGGACAACAGAGGATGAGATGGCTGGATGCATCACCGACTCAATGGCCATGAATTTGAGTAAACTCTGGGAGATGGTGATGGACAGGGAGGCCTGGCGTGCTGCGATTCATGGGGTCGCAAAGAGCTGGACACGACTGAGCGACTGAACTGAACTGAGAAAAAAAAAAAAAAAAGCTCAGAATTTAATTAGATTTCATAGTACCAATAAAATCAACAACTATAATGGGGGGGGGAGGGATCCAAAAGAATCTACAGAACAAGTCAAAACATAAGAATAATAAATGTTTTTTTTGAGCCACTGCTTTCAGAATCTTTTTCCTTGCTGGGAGCCACAGTCCACCTCACCTCCCTAGATGCCCACTGTGCTGATCTCTGGACCTGCTGAGGGGGCAGCTCAGATTCTAATCTGGTCCTACTCCTGTGTGTCCTTGCCTCCATTGTCCACAGCTATCAGAACTAGTGAGATCTCTTTTGTGGGAGTTCTCAGTGTCCTTTTATATATTCCATAGAAACAGAGTCTGCCTAGTTGATCATGTGGATTTAATCTGTACCTTGTATAGCTGGTGGGAATGTTTTGGGTCTTCTTCCCTAGCCACACTGCCCCTGGGTTTCAGCTGTGGGTTTACTTCCACCTCTGCATGTGGGTCGTGCACTGGGGTTTGCTCCTGAGGCAGCCCTGGAGGACTTGGGTTTGCACCTGTGAGGGCCAGGTGTGGATGTGGTACCGCTACTTGGGTCACAGGGGTTCTGGCAGCATCAGGTTCTCAGGGGAGTTGGCGGCTAGGGCAGCAGGAAATATAGTGCTCTAGAAGGGTGTGGAAACCAGTATTGGCCAATACCCTCCAGTATTCTTCCCTGGAGAACCCCCCTCCCTGACAGAGAAGCCTGGCAGGCCGCAGTCTACAGTGTCACAAAGAGTCAGACACTACTGAAGTGACCCTGCGCACATAGACTCAAGACTTTTTTGCCTGTGGCTGCTCTGCCCCAGCGAGAGTTGAGTGCGAAGGTGGTGCAGCTGCTTGGCTTGCGGGGTCACTGGAGACGCCAAGTGTGCAGGGACATGGACTGCCTCCACCGCAGGAGTTACGGCCCTATCAGAGTCTTTTTTCCAGCCTCCCATAGCTGGTGATCAGAAGGGCTCTTTGGTTAGGGTTTCTCCATAGCTCTGCCCGTTCAGGCACTTAGAGGGCTCCCTTGCCTGTGGTCCTTCTCTGTTCTTCGGCGTGTCAGGCACATAGACGGGCCCCCTTGGCTGTAGATAGGCATGTCAGGCACTTAAAGGGGCACCCTGTGTGGGGTCCTACTCTGTAGATCGGCGTGTCAGGCGTTTGATGGGCCAGCCTCTCTGTTGCTCAGCTGCCCATGCTGGTGTGTGGGAAGAGGGAGGCTATGGTGATGGTTCCACCCCCTGTGCATGACTCAGCAGTATTGCCTTGCTTCCATGGCTGCCTGGCTTTCCTCCACAGGCATTTCCCACCACAATCTCCTTGCTCACATCTCCTCAATCCATCTCTCCACAGTCAACAGCAGCCCTTGCCCTGGGATTACTCCACAATCCCCAAACTCCAGCTCCCAACCACTGCACCTTCCAGGGGAGCCACGTTCCTGTCTGGGGTCTGTATGGCTGCAGCAAGGATTGTCTGATTCTCATTCTGTTTAGGCTGCCACAGATCAGCTCTTTCACTCTCAGCCTTAAATGTTCCTACTCTGACTCAGACAATTGCCCCGGTGTGGGAACTGGACCCCTGCTTCAGTTCCCCCACCTGCCGAGGGCAGGTCCAGTCCTCCTAATGCTCCTGTTTTTTCCCCCTAGTTCCTTTGTCCTACCAAGTTTTGCATGGTTCTATATATTCTTTACTTCTGGTCAGGGACTCCTGTCCACTCTCAGCTGGTGTTCTGCATGCACTTCTGTGTCTGAAGGTGTCTTCCTGATGTATCCATGCAGAGAGATGTACTCCACATCCACCTACTCCTGCACCATCTTGTTCTCCCTCCATCTTTCATTTTTCTCTTTTTCCTTTTTTTGGGAGCCAGATACTAAACATTTGGGACATTCAAAAGGAATTACATAGACAGGGAAAATTAGAAAGTAATCCCACATGCCCTGGGGAAGGTGCACTTCAGACTGATACTTGGCACAGAGACAGCCTATAGCACTAACACATACACAAATAAACAAAAAGAAAAAAGCAGCAAAACTTGGGGAAGGGGGAGAATCTAATTTCCAGAAATATCACATCATTAAATTCAAATGTCTAGTTTTCAACAAAAAAGGCAAAAGCATACCAAGAAACAGGAAATTATCACCCATCCTAAGGAAAATAACAAACCAACAAAACTGTCCCTGAAACAGATATAAAACTCATAGAGGGAAACATAGGCAAAACACTCTCTGACATAAATCATCTGCTGACAGAGGATCCTCTGACAGCAGGATCCTCTATGACCCACCTCACAGAATAATGGAAATAAAAGCAAAAATAAACAAATGGAACCCAATTAAACTTAAAAGCTTTTGCACAATGAAGGAAACTATAAGCAAGGTGAAAAGATAGCCTTCAGAATGGGAGAAAATAATAGCAAATGAAGCAACTGTCAAAGAATTAATCTCAAAAATATACAAGCAGGTCATGCAGCTCAATTCTAGAAAAATAAACAACCCAATCAAAAAATGGGCCTAAGAACTAAACAGACATTTCTCTGAAGAAGATATAAAGATGGCTAACAAACACATGAGAAGATGCTCAACATCACACATTATCAGAGAAATGCAAATCAAAACCACAATGAGGTACCATCTCACGCTGGTCAGAATGGCTGCTACCAAAAATTCTACAAACAATAAATTCTGGAGAGGGTGTGGAGAAAAGGGAACCCTCTTACACTGTTGGCGGGAATGCAAACTAATAGAGCCACTATGGAGAACAGTGTGGAGATTCCTTAAGAAACTGGAAATAGAACTGCTATATGACCCAGCAATCCCACTGCTGGGCATACACACCGAGGAAACCAGCATTGAAAGAGACACATGTACCCCAATGTTCATCGCAGCACTGTTTATAATAGCCAGGACGTGGAAGCAACCTAGATGTCCATGGGCAGACAAATGGATAAGAAAGCTGTGGTACATATACACAATGGAGTGTTACTCAACTATTAAAAAGAACACATTTGAGTCAGTTATGATGATGTGGATGAACCTAGAATCCATTATACAGAGTGAAGTGAGTCAGAGAGAGAGAGATAAATATCGTATTTAGCGCATATATACAGAATCTAGAAGAATGGTGCTGAAGAATTTATGTACAGGGCAGTAATGGAGAAGCAGACATAAGAGAATAGACTTATGGACATGGGGAAGTCAGACAGAGAAAAACCAATACGGTATATTAATGCATGTATATGGAATTTAGAAAGATGGTAATGATGACCCTATATGTGAGACAGCAAAAGAGACGCAGATATAAAGAACAGATTTTTGGACTCTGAGGGAGAAAGCAAGGGTGGGATGATTTGAGAGAATAGCATTGAAACATGTATGTTACCATATGTGAAATAGATGACAAGTCCAAGTTCAATGCATGAAACAGGGCACTCAAAGCCAGTTCAGTAGGACAGCCCTGAGGGATGCGATGGGGAGAGAGGTGGGAGGGGGGTTCAGGATGGGGGTCACATGTATGCCCATAGCTGATTCATGTCAATGTATAGCGAAAACTACTACAGTATTGTAAAGTAATTAGCCTCCAATTAAAATAATTAAATCAAATTTTAAAAAGATATTCCTGGATATACTTGACCTTTTGAATTTCTATATAAAATTTACAAACAGCTTATCAGTTGTTGCTTTCAAAATGCTTGCTGAGATTTTGATTGTGATTGCTTTGAATCTATAGACTGATTTATAGAAAATATTTTTTGTAACATTAAGGCGTTAGTCTATGAACATTGTATAGTTTTCCATTTAATTAGATTTTATGAACTTAACACTCTTTTTTATTTGTTTCTTTTTTTGTGGCTGGGCTGGGTTTTCATTGTTTCTCGGGTTTTCTCTAATTGCAGTGAGCAGGGACTACTCTCTAGTTGCAGTGCATGCTTCTCATCGTGCTGCCTTCCCTTGTTGTGGGACACTGGCTCTAGAATGCAGGTTCAGTAGTTGTGGTGCACAGGTTTAGTTTGGCCCCATGGCATGTGGGATCTTCCTGGATCAGGGGTAGAACTCATGTCGTCTGCATTGGCAGGCAGATTCTTAACCAGTGGACCACCAGGAAAGCCCGCCAATACTTTTTAATAGGATTTATTTTTAGAGCTCTTTTAGATTAATAGCAAAATTGAATAGAAAGTACAGAGTTCTCATATATTCTCTGTACCCATACACTCAAAAAACATTCCCCACTATCATCATCTCTAACCAGAGTAGTACATTTTTTATACTGATCAAACTACATTGATACCCAAAGTCTGTAGTTGATAGCAGGGTTCACTCTTGGTCTTTTACATTCTGTTCTTATTTACACATGTACAATACATGTGTATCCATTATCATGGACACATGATAATGTATCCATGCTTATCATGCAGAAAAGTTTCACAGTCCTAAAACTCCTCTGTGTTCTGCCTCTTCATTCCAACCTCCCTTTCAGCCTTTGACAACCACCGATCTTACTGTCTCCCTAGTTTTGCCTTTTCTAGAATATCATATAGTTAGAATCTTAGAGAAAGTAATCTTTTCAGATTGGGTTCTATTACTTGGTAATATACATTTACTTTTCCTCCATATCTTTTCACAGCTTGATAGCTCAGTTCATTTTAGTGCTGAATATCAATCCATTTTTGGACATACTATAGTTAATTTATCCATTCACCTACTGAAGGGCATCTTGGTTGCTTCCAAATTTTGGCAGTTATGAATAAAGCTGCTATGAATGTACACATGTAGGATTTGTTTGGACATAAATTCTCAACTCATTTGAGTAAATACTAAAGATCATGATTGCTAGATTATATCATAAGAATATATTTCAGTTCAGTTCAGTCACTCAGTCATATCCAACTCTTTGGAACACCATGGACTGCAGCATGCCAGGTCTCCCTGTCCATCACCAGCTCCTGGAGTTTAGCCAAACTCATGTCCATTGAGTTGGTGATACCATCCGACCATCTCATCCTCTGTTGTCTACGTCCCCTCCTGCCTTCAATCTTTCCCAGCATCAGGGTCTTTTCCAATGAGACAGTTCTTCACATCAGGTGGCCAAAATATTGGAGTTTCAGCTTCAACATCAGTCCTTCCAATGAACACTTAGGACTGATATCCTATAGGATAGACTGGTTGGATCTCCTTGCAGAGAAGACTCTCAAGAGTCTTCTCCAACACCACAGTTCAAAAGCACCAATTCTTCGGCTCTCAGCTTTCCTCACAGTCCAACTCTCACATCCATGCATGACTACTGGAAAAACCATAGCCTTGACTAGATGGACCTTCATTGGCAAAGTAATGTCTCTGCTTTTTAATATGTTGTTTAGGTTGGTCATAACTTTCCTTCCAAGGAGTAAGTGTCTTTTAATTTCATGGCTGCAGTCACCATCTGTGGTGTTTTTGGAGCCCCCCAAAAGAAAGTCAGCCACTGTTTCCACTGTTTCTCCATCTTTTGCCATGAAGTGATGGGATTGGATGCCATGATCTTAGTTTTCTGAATGTTGAGCTTTAAGTCAAATTTTTACTCTACTCTTTCACTTCCACCAAAAGGCTCTTTAGTTCTTCTTCACTTTCTGCCATAAGGGTGGTGTCATCTGCAGATCTGTGGTTATTGCTATTTCTCCCAGCAATCTTGATTACAGCTTGTGCTTCATCCAGCCCAGCATTTCTCATGATGTACTCTGCAAATAAGTTAAATAATTAAGGTAACAATATATAGCCTTGACATACTTCTTTTCCTATTTGGTACCAGTCTGTTGTCTCATGTCCAGTTCTAACTGTTGCTTTCTGACTTGCATACACGTTTCTCAAGAGGCAGGTCAGGTGATCTGGTATTCCCAACTCTTTCAGAATTTTCCACAGTTTGCTGTGATCCACACAGTCAAAGGCTTTGGCATACTCAATAAAGCAGAAGTAGATGTTTTTCTGGAACTCTCTTGCTTTTTTGATGATCCAGCAGATGTTGGCAATGTGATCTCTGATTCCTCTGCCTTTTCTAAAACCAGCTTGAACATTTGGAATTTCATGGTTCATGATTGTTGAAGCCTGGCTTGGAGAATTTTGAGTATTACTTTACTAGCGTGTGAGATGAGTGTAACTGTGCGGCAGTTTGAGCATTCTTTGGCATTGCCTTTCTTCGGGATTGGAATGAAAACTGACCTTTCCAGTCCTGTGGCCACTGCTGAGTTTTCCAAATTTGCTGGCATATTGAGTGCAGCACCTTAACAGCATCACCTTTTAGAATTTGATATAGCTCAACTGGAATTCCATCACCTCCACTAGCTTTGTTCATAGTGATGCTTCCTAAGACTCACTTGACTTCACATTCCAGGATATCTGACTCTAGGTGAGTGATCACTATCATGATTGTTTGGCTCATGAAGATCTTTTTTGTACAGTTCTTCTGTGTATTCTTGCCACCTCTTAAGAATATATTTTAACACACAGAAATCCCTTGCATTCTTATATACTAACAATGAAAAAATAGAAAGAGAAATTAAGGTAACAATACCATTCACCATTGCAACAAAAAGAATAAAATACTTAGGAGTACATCTACCTAAAGAAACAAAAGACCTATGCATAGAAAACTATAAAACATTGATGAAAGAAATCAAAGAGGACACAAACAGATGGAGAAACATACCATGTTCATGGATTGGAAGAATCAATATTGTCAAAATGGCTATTCTACCCAAAACAATCTATAGATTCAATGCAATCCCTATCAAGCTACCAACGATATTTTTCACAGAACTAGAACGAATAATTTCACAATTTGTATGGAAATACAAAAAACCTCGAATAGCCAAAGTAATCTTGAGAAAGAAGAATGGAACTGGAGGAAACAACCTGCCTGACTTCAGACTCTACTACAAAGCCACAGTCATCAAGATAGTATGGTACTGGCACAAAGACAGAAATATAGATCAACGGAACAGAATAGAAAGCCCAGAGATAAATCCACGAACCTATGGACACCTTATCTTTGACAAAGGAGGCAAGGATATACAATGGAAAAAAGACAACCTCTTTAACAAGTGGTGCTGGGAAAACTGGTCCACCACTTGTAAAAGAATGAAACTAGAACACTTTCTAACACCATACACAAAAATAAACTCAAAATGTATTAAAGATCTAAATGTAAGACCAGAAACTATAAAACTCCTAGAGGAGAACATAGGCAAAACACTCTCCGACATAAATCACAGCAAGATCCTCTATGACCCACCTCCCAGAATATTGGAAATAAAAGCAAAACTAAACAAATGGGACCTAATGAAACTTAAAAGCTTCTGCACTACAAAGGAAACTATAAGTAAGGTGAAAAGACAGCCCTCAGATTGGGAGAAAATAATAGCAAATGAAGAAACAGACAAAGAATTAATCTCAAAAATATACAAGCAACTCCTGAAGCTCAATTCCAGAAAAATAAATGACCCAATCAAAAAATGGGCCAAAGAACTAAACAAACATTTCTCCAAAGAACACATACAGATGGCTAACAAACACATGAAAAGATGCTCAACATCACTCATTATTAGAGAAATCAAAATCACAATGAGGTACCATTACACGCCAGTCAGGATGGCTGCTATCCAAAAGTCTACAAGCAATAAATGCTGGAGAGGGTATGGAGAAAAGGGAACCCTCTTACACTGTTGGTGGGAATGCAAACTAGTACAGCCACTATGGAAAACAGTGTGGAGATTTCTTAAAAAACTGGAAATAGAACTGCCATATGTCCCAGCAATCCCACTCCTGGGCATACACACTGAGGAAACCAGATCTGAAAGAGACACGTGCACCCAATGTTCATTGCAGCACTGTTTATAATAGCGAGGGCATGGAAGCAACCTAGATGCCCATCAGCAGATGAATGGATAAGGAAACTGTGGTACATATACACCATGGAATATTACTCAGCCGTTAAGAATTCATTTGAATCAGTTCTAATGAGATGGATGAAACTGGAGCCCATTATACAGAGTGAAGTAAGCCAGAAAGATAAAGAACATTACAGCATACTAACACATATATATGGAATTTAGAAAGATGGTAACGATAACCCTATATGCAAAACAGAAAAAGAGACACAGAAGTACAGAACAGACTTTTGAACTCTGTGGGAGAAAGTGAGGGTGGGATGTTTTGAAAGAACATCATATATATTATCTACAGTGAAACAGACCACCAGCCCAGGTGGGATGCATGAGACAAGTGCTCGGGCCTGGTGCACTGGGAAGACCCAAAGGAATCGGGTGGAGAGGGAGGTGGGAGGAGGGATAGGGATGGGGAATACATGTAACTCTATGGCTGATTCATATCAATGTATGACAAAACCCACTGAAATGTTGTGAAGTATTTAGCCTCCAACTAAAAAAAAAAAAAAAAAAAAAAAAAAGAATATATTTAGTTTTGTTTAAAAAAAAAAAATCTTTCAAACTGTCTCCTGAAGTGTCTATACCATTTTTCATTCCACTAGGAAATAATGAGAGTTTCTGCTGTTCCACACTGTCATCAACATTTGCTGTTTGTCAGTGTTTTGGATTTGGGCCATTCTAATAGATGTTTGTGGGCTTCCCAGGTGTATCAGTTGTAAAGAATCCACCTGCGATGCAGGTGACATGGGTTCAATCCCTGGGTAGGAAAGATACCCTGAAAAAGCATATGGAGACCGCTCCAGTATTCTTTCCTGGGAAACCCCATGGACAGAGGAGCCTGGTGGGCTACAGTTCATGGGGTCATAAAAGAGCTGGACTTGACTGAGCGACTAAACAACAAAAATAAATATGTAGTAGTATTGTTTTAATTTGCAATTCCCCAGTGACATATGATATTGAACATCTTTTCATATGCATATTTGCCTCCTGTATACCTTCTTTGCTGAGGTGTCTATGAAGGTCTTTTGTCCTATATTTTAAGTAACTTGTTTGTTTTCTTATTGTTGAATTTAAGAATTCTTTGTGTATTTTGGATAACTTTCCTTTATCAGATGTGTCTTTTGTAAATATTTTCTCATAATTTGTGGCTTGTCTTTTCATTCTCTTGACAGTATCTTTCTTTTTTTTATTATTTATTAATTTTTTATTAGTTGGAGGCTAATTACTTTAAAATATTGTATTGGTTTTTGCCATACATTGACATGAATCAGCCATGGATTTACATGTGTTCCCCATCCTGAACCCCCCTCCCACCTCCCTCCCCATCCCATCCCTCTGGGTCTTCCCAGTGCACCAGCCCCGAGCACTTGTCTCATGCATCTATCCTGGACTGTTGATATGTTTCACACTTGATAATATACATGTTTCGATGCTGTTCTCTTGAAACATCCCACCCTCGTCTTTTCCCTTAGAGTCCAAAAGTCTTGCATATAGGGTTATCATTACCATCTTTCTAAATTCCATATATATGCGTTAGTATACTGTATTGGTGTTTATCTTTCTGGCTTACTTCACTCTGTATAATGGGCTCCAGCTTCATCCATCTCATTAGAACTGATTCAAATGTATTCTTTTTGATGGCTGAGTAATAGTCCATTGTGTATATGTACCATAGCTTTCTTATCCATTCATTTGTTGATGGGCATCTAGGTTGCTTCCATGTCCTGGCAATTATAAACAGTGCTGCGATGAACATTGGGGTGCACGTGTCTCTTTCAGATCTGGATTCCTCGGTGTGTATGCCCAGAAGTGGGATTGCTGGGTCATATGGCAGTTGTATTTCCAGTTTCTTAAGGAATCTCCACACTGTTCTCAACAGTGGCTGTACTAGTTTGCATTTCCACCAACAGTGTAAGTAAGAGGGTTCCCTTTTCTCCACACCCTCTCCAGCATTTATTGCTTGTAGACTTTTGGATAGCAGCCATTCTGACTGGTGTGTAATGGTACCTCATTGTGGTTTTGATTTGCATTTCTCTGATAATGAGTGATGTTGAGCATCTTTTCGTGTATTTGTTAGCCATCTGTATGTCTTCTTTGGAGAAATGTCTGTTTAGATCTTTGGCCCATTTTTTGACTGAGCTGTTTATTTTTCTGGAATTGAGCTGCAGGAGTTGCTTGTATATTTTGAGATTAATCCTTTGTCTGTTTCTTCATTTGCTATTATTTTTCCCATTCTGAAGGCTTTGACAGTATCTTTCACAGAGCAGGAGTTTTTAATTTTAATTAAAGTTACCAACTATTCCTTTCATGGATCAAGCCTTTGGTATTATATGTAAAAAGTAATCATCATTCTGAAAGTCATCTAGATTTTCTCCTAATTTTGCAATTTACATTTGTGTCTACAATCTACTTTGCATTAATTTTGTGAAAAGTATGTGTCTAGATTTTTTTTTTTGCATGTTATGTGCAGTTGTTCCACCACTGTTTGTCCAAATAACTGTCTTTTCTCCATTGTATTGCTTTTGCTCCTGTGTCAAAGATCAGTTGCCTATATTAATGTGGCTGTTTCTGAGCTCTTTGTTCTATTCCAATAATGTATTTTTCTATTCTTTTATTAATAGCACACTGTCTTGATTACTGTAAATTTATAGAAAATAAGGAAGTTGAATAGTTTTATTACTCTGACTTTATTATTTCTTTTTAATATTAAGTTGCCTCTTCTGAATCTTCTGCCTCCCCATATAACCTTTAGAATCAGCTTATCAATATCTACAAAATACCTTTCTGAGATTTTGGTTAAGATTGCAGTGAATCTGTAGATCAATTAGAGGAGAATGCATTGGAGAAGGAAATGGCAACCCACTCCAGTGTTCTTGCCTAAAGAATCCCAGGGTCAGGGGAGCCTGGTGGGCTGCCGTCTATGGGGTCGCACAGAGTCGGACACGACTGAAGCAACTTAGCAGCAGCAGCAGTATCTTAACAATATCAAATCTTCTTATCCATAAACATGAAATTTCTGACTGTTTATATTTGCTTCTTTGATTTCTTTTGTCATTGTTTTGTAATCTTCCTCATATTGATCTGGTATATATTTTGTTAGATTTATACCTAAATGTTTAATTCTTTGTGGTGTTAGTATAAATGTGTTGTTTTTCATTTCAAATTCTACTTGTTCATTGCTAGTATATAGGAAATTAATTTCCTTTTGTATGCTGATGTTGTATCTTGCTACCTTGTTATAACTTTTTAGTTCTATTACTTTTTCTGTTGATTTCAGTCTACTCATGAAACCATCAAAGCATCTTTCATTTCTCTTACAGTGTTTTCATCACTAGCATTTCTTTTTTACTCTTTCTTTCCCATATTTTAGCAAATATGTCATTCCATTTTTTCCTTGGATTTTATCACTTATTTTGAGAAGTCACCTTTCACCATTATCGTTGTTTCACTGAGGGTAATATGTCATTTTTTTCTAGCAGTTCTAAAATATTCCCTTTCCTTTTTTACTTTTATTAGCAGTTTTACCATGATGTGTCTAGATAATATTTTCTTTGTATTTTTCTTTCTGCAAGTTTGTAGGACTTCTTGAATCTATTGGTATGATGTCTTCCATTAGTTTTAGAAAACTCAGCCATCATTTCCTGACATATTGATGTCCTATTTTATTCTTTTCTATTCCTTTCTAAGGTGCTACTCCACTTACGTTAGACCTCTTCACCGTGTCTTCTGTCGTGTATTGAAGGTGGCCAGATTCTTTGCTCTTCTTCCCAGAAAGGGATGGAATCTTTCTCTTCTAACCCTACCCACTTGAAATCTGTACTTGCTTTGTGATTTGATTTGACTAAGAGTACTTTATCCTTGCAGCTTCCCTGGTGACTCAGTGGTAAATAATCCACCTGATAATTCAGCAGATGCAGGTTCGATCCCTGGGTCAGGAAGATCCCCTGGAGAAGGAAATGGCAACCCACTCCAGTATTCTTGCCTGGGAAATCCCATGGGCAGAAGAGCCTGGTGGGCTATAGTCCATGGGGTCACAACAGATTCAGATATGACTTAGTGTCTCAACAACAACACCTTATCCTGGTAGCTAGTGGTACTCAAAGTACAAGATCTGAATAAGCATTATCAGCATTACATAGACCTTGTGTAAAATGTTTATTTTTTTTTCTTATCTCAGACTTAATAAGTTAGAAATTCTGGAGAGAGGGCACAGTGAGTATCTTTGACAAATCCACAAGGTGACTTTGATGCATGCTAATCACTACTGTCCTAGGCAGTAGCGATTGGTCCAAGAGGTGTGAGATGAATGAAGGATGTTTGAGTCCTTTCCTGTGACTGTGTGAACTCTAGAAGGAAGAAGCTTTCTTTTCCTAATGGCATTGCTCAGGTGGTATGGTGTAAGCCTGGAGCTGTTGACAGCCACTGTCTTTCCCTTTGTGGTGGAAGTCCCTGTGTGTAGGACGGCGTGAGACTGACACACACGTAAAATAATGTCAAGACGACTTTGTCAGAACCCTGACTCCAACTGTGCCTGAAGCTCCAGACCAACCCTTGACTTAATTATGTGAACTTTTTCTTTTTCTCAAGCTAAATTGATTTGGTTTGTGTATTACAACTGAAGAATTGTGGCTAATACACAAGTAAACCCCCACTTCCTCTTTCAAATGATATCCCATCTAAAGCCCCTAAAGTATAAAATAGATAATTAGAGGTCTGCTTTGAATGGAAACATAATCCCTCAAATCTTACCATATGGCTTTTCCCAGGCCTCCCTCAGCAACTCCTGGAAACTCTAAGGAGAACAACCCTAAGGCAACATAGATTAAAACCCACTTTAGTAGGCCTTTTCATGGCCTGTGACACAACCCCTAGTTCAACTTGATTTCAACTAAAGCTGTAATGGCAAATTTGCTTTATGTGGCCAAAATCAAGCATCCTGCTTTGTCTGCCTGCCTTTCTGTGCCAGGGATTCTGTCAAGTCACTTGGTTTGCTTAGCATACATATAGGCAGCCTGAGAATTTAGGCAAACTTATGCAAACCAGAGATGATACTTAAGTTCCCTAGCTTTCCATCATGTGCAGTCACATTTCTGTGGCACATTCTCTAATTCTAGAGAGCCTCCCATGGAAATGGACCCTAGGAGTCCACAGTAGTATCAAAACCAGCACTGCATTTTTTTCCTCCTTCCCTGCCTCCTCTTCCTGTTTCTTTGCTCCTAATATTTGTGTTTACTTCCAAAATACACCACCTATGTTCAGTCCTTTTCTCATGCTAGTCTTTGGGGAAAACCTTAAGTAAGATTTCAGTGTTATAAAGAATAGAAACCAAATTCGGACATATGGTTTTGAATTCCAGCTCTGTGAGTTAGGTTGTGATACAGGTCTAATCATTTCTTTTCTCTAGGCCTTAGTTGTGTCATTTGTAAAATAATGAAGGTGAATTAGCTGCTTACTTACTTTCCTCTAGCTCTGACTTTTTAGGTTCTTTATGGCTCTGACTTTCACCTGAAACTAGAATCATGAAGATGGTCAATCTGAATAGACAGGTCTTTGTGGTTTTTACCTCTTTTCTAAACACTATATCTATTTTTTTCCATTTCCCCTCCCAGAAGTATCTCGATGATCTGATTCACCCTTGATTGGTCTTTGTAGATATAGACCCAGAAAAACAATCATAAATACTCAGACCCGAGGAAACTATATATAGGTTTTTGACAGCCCAGAAGCTCTCAAAACTACTGACATTCAGAGCGTTATGGTTATATAGGAAATAAAGACTGAGCATAAAAGCAAGTATAAGCTGAAAATGATCAACTATCTTGATGGCTAAATGCAGCATAATAGCCTAAGTACTTTAGGGCTGGAGCCAAAAATACTTAACAAAAAATGGCTTCAATTTCATATTGATTTAAAAAAATGAAATGTTACACCTGGGGATCCAGCTGTGGATTTCAATCTACTTTTCCTTGTAATTTGAGACAAATTGAAGTCTATGATAATGAATATAATCAAGAAGGGAAAAACCTATTCTTTTCTTCTTTCAGCAACTAGAAATGATCAATTTGAAACTTTATTGTTGTTGTTTTTACACAGTGGTGGCTTCCAGTGGGGCCTTAATATAATGATTGTGTTGATTCCCCTTGAGGAAAAAAAGGAAATGAAAAAACACTTGGTGTTTTAAAAGGAAGCAGGAAGAGTGTGGAGGATACGGCACAGAGGAGATTCCTGCAGACTATTGTCAGGTGAGAGGTTTTCTCATGCACATCAATGACTTCCCTCAGCACAACTGGTCTTATCCAAGACGAGGGAAAGCAGCTCCCTACAGATATTGTTTAAGGGGTTCATGAAGAGCTCCTGTCTTTCAGCATGCTTTCTCCAATTGGTCCTTGGTGTGTGAAATTTCTTTCAAGCCAAAGCCCTCCCTTTGCCAAGTAAAGAAATATTTTAGTGGAAAACACCTTTTTTTTTTTTTTTTCAAATATCACCTTATTAGTTGGAGGCCAATCACTTCACAACATTTCAGTGGGTTTTGTCATACATTGACATGAGTCAGCCATATAGTTACACGTATTCCCCATCCCGATCCCCCCTCCCACCTCCCTCCCCACCCGACTCCTCAGGGTCCTCCCAGTGCACCAGGCAAGAGCACCTGACTCATGCATCCCACCTGGGCTGGTGGTCCGTTTCACCATAGATAGTATACATGCTGTTCTTTCAAAACATCCCACCCTCACGTTCTCCCCCAGAGTTCAAAAGTCTGTTCTGTACTTCTGTGTCTCTTTTTCTGTTTTGCATATAGGGTTATCGCCACCATCTATCTAAATTCCGTATATATGTGTTAGTATACTGTAATGTTCTTTATCTTTCTGGCTTACTTCACTCTGTATAATGGGCTCCAGTTTCATCCATCTCATTAGAACTGATTCAAATGAATTCTTTTTAATGGCTGAGTAATATTCCATGGTGTATATGTACCACAGCTTCCTTATCCATTCATCTGCTGATGGGCATCTGGGTTGCTTCCATGTCCTGGCTATTATAAACAGTGCTGCGATGAACATTGGGGTGCACGTGTCTCTTTCAGATCTGGATTCCTCAGTGTGTATGCCTAGAAGTGGTATTGCTGGGTCATATGGCAGTTCTATTTCCAGTTTTTTAAGAAAACTCCACACTGTTTTCCATAGTGGCTGTACTAGTTTGCATTCCCACCAACAGTATAAGAGGGTTCCCTTTTCTCCACACCCTCTCCAGCATTTATTGCTTGTAGACTTTTGGATAGCAGCCATCCTGACTGGCGTGTAATGGTACCTCATTGTGGTTTTGATTTGCATTTCTCTGATGATGAGTGATGTTGAGCATCTTTTCATGTGTTTGTTAGCCATCTGTATGTCTTCTTTGGAGAAATGTCTGCCCAGTTCTTTGGCCCATTTTTTGATTGGGTCATTCATTTTTCTGGAATTGAGCTTCAGGAGTTGCTTGTATATTTTTGAGATTAATCCTTTGTCTGTTTCCTCATTTGTTATTATTTTCTCCCAATCTGAGGGCTGTCTTTTCACCTTATTTATAGTTTCCTTTGTTGTGCAAAAGCTTTTAATTTTCATTAGGTCCCATTTGTTTATTTTTGCTTTTATTTCCAATATTCTGGGAGGTGGGTCATAGAAGATCTTTGAAGAGGTAGTGGATAGAGTTGGGAGTCAGGAGACAGAACCTTTGCCTCTGCTCTGTAGACAGTTGGCTCTATGAGCTCGAGTAGGTCACTTAACCTTTGGGTGACTTTGTCTTCACACCTCTAAAATGAGTGTGTTCAGAACAGATGATCTCTGTCATCCTTTGCAACTCCAAAGTCTGGATTATTGTGTACTGGTACAGAAGAAGGTCATAGAGCTCTGCTGTTTGCAAGGTATTAACGTGAAAGATGGAGGAAGTCATCAGGCATGCTAATGCTTTGTTAATTACACCAACAGTTAAGTTACATTATCACTGCTCGATGCTGTGTCATTGCCAGGAGGGCATCCAATGCTGTTATCTTCAGAGCTTGCAACATTTTCCAAAAGTGACAATGTGTCATAGATCTCATCAGTATCACTTTGAATATGGACTCGTATCAGAACTTATCTTTAGTTGATTCTGGAAATTCATCATTCTACACCATGCTCTTTGTACCATGGAGAAGATTTGATGATTAAAAAAAACTTTTATAATCCCTGACGTTTTATTAAAAGTTTCTTTAATTCTTCTTTAGACGCATGACTCCCAATCTTTCTGGTGATATGTGATCACCCTCAAATCAAGAGCAGTTGGAAATTCATCTCAACTCTGAGGACAACAGATTTAGAGCAATTTGGACCTAATGTGTAGACCACTTACATTTAAATGCTGCAACTTTTCAGCTATAGTTATAGAATCAATAACATTTATTCCTCCTTGTAATTCTACACAGTAGGAGTAATATTCAAATTTCCTGCAGTTTATTCTTGTAGAATAGGGGATTGAGATGCAGTTTACTTAAACCTACTGTGAAAAGTTACTGTGGGAAAGCATTCAAGTTTCCAGTAATTTTTCCTTTTTCTTATGTCCATTTTAAATGAAATGAAGTAACAGATACTTTGCAGGTATTTAATAGAACAATAAGAAGAGCCATAAAATACAACAGACCACACTCTTCTTGGTAGTTAAAGTACATCTGCTGGTAACACTACTAACAAACATACATTAGGTTCCTATCCAAAAGATGTTTTCTTTGTATGAGAACAATACATACATCTTTACTTCTTTTGTAACACTGAATGCCAAATTCCAACAAGAAAATGGGAAATAATAGTGTAGTCATGCAGAAGATAACTAATGAACATGACAAAAGTCCAGTTTACATTATCCATACCAAATTATTTATTGAGAAGAATTTCTTTTATCAATAGGAAAAGCAGTGGGCTATGCATTACTGCTTCAATAGAAACCTACTCAGCTCTTATTTAATTACCTTAGACAACTTTTTTTCTCAGGAACAACAGCATTATAATGAATGTGCCATTAGGCAGCAATCAGATTTATTTCCTGAAACAGAGAGGTTTGACATCTACAGTAAGTAGGAAGTTTCTGTAAGCAAAGAACAAAAATGGCTGAGAGAACTTACTAATGTAGAGCATGCCATTTGATCTCTTATAATTGTATACTACTTGCTAAAAATTCAAAAATGAGATGGTAAGAGAAGAGGAAACAGCATGGGAGGAGACAGATGAAATGCCTGGGTTTCTAGAAACAACTTGAGTTATTTCTGTTCTGCAGTTTATTGCTTTGAATGATATACAACATTATGGCTCAGTTGGTATTCAGATTATGGGACAATTGCATTCTAGTTGTGAGCTCATTACAGGGTGATCATCTTGGTATGATACTATCGTTGTGAAGCTATTACCTGGTTAAATAAGTCTTGCCTAACATCTCTGCTTTGGCAGAATAAATTATTGAGATATTAGTATATATATATTTTTTGTTTGTTTTTTGTTTTTTTAATTTATTTTATTTTATTTATTATTTTTTTTAAAATTTCATTTTATTAGTTGGAGGCCAATTACTTCACAACATTTCAGTGGGTTTTGTCATACATTGACATGAATCAGCCATAGAGTCACATGTATTCCCCATCCCGATCCCCTCTCCCACCTCCATCTCTATCCGACTCCTCTGGGTCCTCCCAGTGCACCAGGCCCGAGCACTCGTCTCATGTATCTCACCTGGGCTAGTGATCTGTTTCACCATAGATAATATACATGCTGTTCTTTTGAAACATCCCACCCTCACCTTCTCCCACAGAGTTCAAAAGTCTGTTCTGTACTTCTGTGTCTCTTTTTCTGTTTTGCATATAGGGTTATCATTACCATCTTTCTAAATTCCATATATATGTGTTAGTATGCTGTAATGTTCTTTATCTTTCTGGCTTACTTCACTCTGTATTATGGGCTCCAGTTTCGTCCATCTCATTAGAACTGATTCAAATGAATTCTTTTTAACGGCTGAATAATATTCCATGGTGTATATGTACCACAGCTTCCTTATCCATTCATCTGCTGATGGGCATCTAGGTTGCTTCCATGTCCTGGCTATTATAAACAGTGTTGCGATGAACATTGGGGTGCACGTGTCTCTTTCAGATCTGGTTTCCTCAGTGTGTATGCCCAGGAGTGGGATTGCTGGGTCATATGGCAGTTCTATTTCCAGTTTTTTAAGAAATCTCCACACTGTTTTCCATAGTGGCTGTACTAGTTTGCATTCCCACCAACAGTGTAAGAGGGTTCCCTTTTCTCCACATCCTCTCCAGCATTTATTGCTTATAGAATTTTGGATAGCAGCCATCCTGACTGGCGTGTAATGGTACCTCATTGTGGTTTTCGTTTGCATTTCTCTAATAATGAGTGATGTTGAGCATCTTTTCATGTGTTTGTTAGCCATCTGTATGTCTTCTTTGGAGAAATGTCTGCCCAGTTCTTTGGCCCATTTTTTGCTTGGGTCATTTATTTTTCTGGAATTGAGCTTCAGGAGTTGCTTGTATATTTTTGAGATTAATCCTTTGTCTGTTTCTTCATTTGCTATTATTTTCTCCCAATCTGAGGGCTGTCTTTTCACCTTGCTTATAATTTCCTTTTGTTTTGGCTGATATGAAACAATCAGGATGATTTGGAGCTGTATGTGTGATATTTACAAAATTTAGGTCTCTCTTTTCAGAAGGTGTATGCGTGCATGTGTGCATGCGTGCATGTTCAGTCGTGTCCATCTAATGGATGCTAACCCACCAGGCTCCTCTATCTATGGAATTTTCCAGGCAGAAGTACTGGATAGGTTGCCATTTCCTACTCCAGGGAATCTTACCAACCCAGGGATTGAACTCACATCTCCCACACTGGCAGACAGATTCTATAGTACTGTGCCACCTGAGAAGCCCCTTGCATAAGGTGCCCAAGTCGTTTTTGTTCTTCTCAGGGACATTTATTAGACCTGGCACAGAGGTTGCTTGAAGTCAATTTTTCTACTTGGTTTTTATGATTCTCATTGAGAAGGGGCAGAACAAAAAGAGAGATGAGAACTTCCCTGGAATGGGAATGAGGCAGAGGATGGTGGGTCCAAGTATATCAGAGACCAGTACCCTGAAGTTTAGTAGCAAGCCAGTTGGTTGGGTCTCAGAAGGTAATGGTGCTGTGTCCAGACTGTAGAATATATATGTAAGCTGGTCAATGGTGATTATTTTTTCCTAGAATCACTTCCCCCATATTACCTCCTTGGCTTGACCCAGTTATCACATTGGAACCTGGAAAGACATCTAGAGAATGACATAGAGGGTAGGTTGTGATTGAATCTACCAACAACTTGGCAAGTTGGAGACTTGCATTCCTTTTGTAGGACTGCTGTAAGAAAGTATTACAAATTGGTAGGCCTTAAATTACAGAGATGCATTGTCTTACAGTCGTGGGGGGCCAGAAGTAAGAGATGAAGTGTCAGCAGCGTTGGCTCCTTCTGAGATCTGTCAGAAAGAATTTGTTCCATGCCTCTTATCTGTCTTCTGGTGGTTTGCTGGCAATCTTTGGCATTCCTTGGGTTGTAGACATAGCACTCTGATCTTGGTTTTTGTCTTAATAAGCTACGTGTATAAAAATTGTCTTAGCTTGGGCTTCTATAGTAAAAGGACCACAGGCTGGGTGGCTTAAATAATAAATATTTATTTCTCACAGTTCTGGAGGCTTGAAAGTCCAAGGTCAGAGCTCCGTGAGAGCCAGTGTCTGCTGAAGACACTGTTCCCAGTTTGCAGACAGCTGTCTTCTCCTTGGGGCTTCCCTGGTGGCTTAGAGGGTAAAGCATCTGCCTGCAATGCAGGAGACCCAGGTTCAATCCCTGGGTTGGGAAGATCCCCTGGAGAAGGAAATGGCAACCCACTCCAGTACTCTTGCTTGGAAAATCTCATGGACGGAGGAGCCTCGTAGGCTATAGTCCATGGGGTCACAAAGAGTCAGACGTGATTGAGTGACGACACATCCTTGCATCCTCACATGGGAGAGAAAGAGAGAGAGGATGCAAGCTGTCTTGTGTCTCCTCTTGTAAGAGTACTAACCTCACTCGTGAGGCCTTCATTCTCATAACCTAGTTGTCTTCTAAAGGTCCCACCTCCTGTTACCATTACAGTGGGGGACAAAATTCAGTCCATAACCGTGATTGTGAAATAAGATTGGAAAGATTGTGGGAGGGAAAGATCTGAAAGTTAGGAAAAAATAACAGTCCTATTTTTCCAAGCTCCAATTGAAATGCCTGTAGGACACACAGATGAAGATGTCAAGTAGGTAATTGGATAGATGAGTTTCAAGCTAAACCTTGAGGTTGGGGCTAGAGGATTGTTTCATACAGACTGTGTTTAAAACCAAGGTCCAGATGAGGTCATTTGGGAGAATATTTGGACAGAAAAGAAGACGAAGAATAAGCCTTGATGTACTCACACTTCAGTTATTGAAACTAGGAGAGGAAACTAGTAAAACTGGTTGAGAAGGGATGACCGGTGAGGTGGAAGGCAAACTGGGAGAAATCAAGAGATGGGAATATTTCAAGAGAAATGGAGTGGACAACTGTGCTACATGCTGCTGAGAGATCATGCCAGATGACTATAGAGAAATAATCATTTGTGTTAGAAATGTGGAAAACACCTTGATAAAAGTGGTTTCAGTGGAATTGGAGCTTGGTAGGGATGGGGGAAATAAACCTAATTATAAAGGATTAAGAGGAGTCTAGAGGCAAAGAAGCAGAAATATATTCATTTAGATAAGTTTTTTCGAGAATTTTGCTCTAGAGATAGAGCAGAGATAGAACAGAGAACTGTGGTGAATGGGTTATATTGCAGTGACAAAACCAACTAAAATCATGACAAAAATTGGCTATATTACCTGTCAGGCTTCCCTTGTGGCTCAGCTGGTAAAGAATCCGCCTGCAATGTGGGAGACCTGGCTTTGATCCCTGGGTTGGGAAGATACCCTGGAGAAGGGAAAGTCTACGCACTCCAGTATTCTGGCCTGGAGAATTCCATGGACTGTATAGTCCCTGGGGTAGCAAAGAGTCAGACACAACTGAGCCACTTTCACTCACAGCTAGTGTTAGCCAGGTCCCTGCACTATGGGGTCTTCTGATTTCTGGACACAGGCTGACAGAACTCTCGCAATGCAGAATATTCTCTTTTCAGGGAAGAAGGAAGGAGCAAGAAGCAGATTTGTACTGTTTGAAGTCTTTAGCTTGCACTTGTCATACTTTATATTTGTTCACATTCTATTGACCAAAGCAAGTTTTGTGACTAAGCTCAGTGTCACTGAAATAGAGATGTATCTTCCTTCTGCAGAAGATGCTGCACTTCTCATGGTGATGGGAGGGTATGTGTACTTGTCTTCTAAGGAAGAAGTGATTACTTGGGAGTAATAATGCAGTCTGCTCCCCAAGCTTACACAAATTTTTGATGGGTGATACAAATTGTATTTTTATGCTGTTGAAAATAATGCAAGAAAGAGACACATTCATTATAGAAAAATGTCTGTGAGGTGAGAAAATAGATGTGTTTTAGGGGTAAGGATTAATAGGAGGAAAGGCGTACAGAAAGCATAGATATTAAAAGATTGATAGTTTTGCAATCTTTTATAATAAGACTTCTTTCTCTCTAATTTTGATTCTTTTTTGACTTTCCAATAATTTCTGAGATCATGGTCCATGGTAGATATATTGTGAAATTTGAATGTTTAGGAATTTTTCTTCGTTGCCCTCAACAAAAGCAAATAGAGAGTTATTTTTAAATCTTCAATTGTCTAGAGACACTGCCACATTTTTGTAGTCATTATGACTATAGCAGAGGTTACAGAAGATATCATTATCCCCAGGATATGCCTCATGCATGTTAGAGCAGATCAGTTCATACTTACTGAGCGAGTACTTGCATGAACTCCACCCATCACATTTCTCAGGCAACTTTTTAACTAACAATCCTTTAATATTTTAAATTTGTTAATATCTTTTAGCTCTGGAAGAATGAAACCCAGTTCCCTTTAATGAATACAAGTTATGAAAGGAAAAGATAAATCTTATAAGCATGCACTTTGAGAACAAAGCTCTTTAAATGTAGATATATCAGGTACAATGAAAAACTCTTACATATAAGTTTAGCCTCTTTTCTGAGAACATTTGAGGAAAAGTTACGTATCTATTAGGTTGGTAGAGCAGCAGGGCTTTTGCAGTAAAAACTGGATCTTCCTTATAATGTATATATTCAGAACATCAATCTTAGTAATAACTTCCACTAGATGAACACATACAAAGGATTTCATCTACCAAGAGTTAAGAAATTAATTGATTTCCGTCTCATAAAAAATATCCTTTTCTTCATAGCAAGGTATAAGGTAGTAACTCAAGTAATTATCACTACAGAATGAGAACACCTACTTAAAGGACTCTTGTATAGATGGTTATCTTGCTGTCTTCACTAAGCAAAGCCTTTGGGACTAGAGAGATGGGTGAGAATGCTCAAGTGTGTGGGCACTTCAATATGCAATGGAATTTTTCAGCAGATTTTGAGCTATTGAGTTGCCACTTGTCTTCTCTGAAAACCATGATTCTTAATTATGAGAAACACATTTTGACAAAGATTGAGAGTGGCAGAGACTTAAGTGGGAAAGTTAGCTGTCAGAATATCATCTGTCCCTCATTTTTCTGAATTTAGGAGAGTATTTGGGAACAAAGTCCTAATTTCATAGCTATTACTCCTTCACAGATAAATTGGCAGTGATTTGGAAGAGAGTCTCATGACATTTCTGCCTGATAATTTTTAATCATTCTTTAAAAAAAAATCCACTTGGTTAGATTTTGAAACTTAGGTGTTGTCACAGTCAATAGCAAACTTAGAGACCAACTTGGGAGAGACCAGTCTGCTGCAGTTTGGGCATAGATGGACCCAAGTTTGAAAACTGGTCCTGCCACTCACTCACTCACTGACTTTGGGCAAGTTTCTTTACTTTGTTAAAGCAGGTTTAGCTCATCTAGAAACAAGAATGCTAGTACTGCCTTGCTAATTAATTTGTTTACTCTTTTAATAACTATGAAGTACTTATTATTTTCGGGCTTCCCTGTGTCTCATTGGTAAAGAATCTGCCTGCCAGTGCAGGAGATGCAAGTTCAATCCCTGGGTTGGGAAGAGCCCCTGGAGAAGGGAATGGCAACCCACCTCAGTATTCTTGCTTTGGAAATTTCATGGACAGAGGAGCCTGGCAGGCTACAGTCCAGAGGGGTCACAAAAGCATAGGACATGTCTTAGTGGCTGACTAAAATATGACAGCTTCCTATATTCTCTTCCCTGAGTTGTGTGCACTAGGGATGCAAATAATAATAGCTAATTTGGGGATATTAACCAAGTTCAAGCCCATTCTAAATATATCTCCTTTATTTTCCCCATCAGTTTTATGAATAAAATAGATGTTCTAATGCTCATTTATTAGATAAGAGTTAGAGTTTAAGTAACTTCTCCAAGTTACATAAAGTAGAAATCAGGGAAACTAAAATTCAGATCAAGACAGCTTTCAGTTGAAAGTTCATGCTCTTATTCACTGTACTGTACTCTAGAGATATAAAGGTAGAACTCCTGATGCTAGTGTGGACACAGAAAAGAAGATAAACAGTTATATTAAATGGATGTGCAAAGTATTCAGACGTTTTGGAGAAATTTGCACTTAATTCCCTGGAATCAACTTTGGTCTGAAATATACTGCTGCTGCTGCTGCTAAGTCGCTTCAGTCGTGTCCGACTCTGTGCGATCCCATAGACGGCAGCCCACCAGACTCCGCTGTCCCTGGGATTCTCCAGGCAAGAACACTGGAGTGGGTTGCCATTTATTTCTCCAATGCATGAAAGTGAAAAGTGAAAAGTGAAAGTGAAACCGCTCAGTCGTGTCCGACTCTTAGCGACGCCATGGACTGCAGCCTGCCAGGCTCCTCCATCCATGGGATTTTCCAGGCAAGAGTACTGGAGTGGGGTGCCATTGCCTTCTCCGGGTCTGAAATCTACGACTGTGATAAATCTATGAAAGTTATATCTGTAATCTGGATTGTTGCTGATTTCAGAGTCACTGATATCAGAAACACACATACATATGAGAGCTTAAAAAATGCTAGTATTTATCATTTCAAAGTCAGACACTCCATAAAAATTCATGATGTCACAGTGATAAGTACCAAAAATTTTACCAAATGTCTGCTTTTGAGGAAATACTTAATCCATGCCACCATTTACATTAAAGAAGGACTATTTAAGAGATCCTGATACTGATAATGATTGATACTACTGAGAATATACTTCACAGAAAATATGCTGATATAATTTTCATTAATCAAAGTGCATATTTTAATAAAAATATGAAAAGTGATTTTTATGAGCACATTATAGGAGGATGTGATGTGTGAACTGTACCGTAAAGGTGCCAATAAATCAGAAAGAAAATGGTGCATTTTTAATGACTTGAAGTTTGGGTTAGATAAAATGAAATTGGAAAGTTTTGAATTAATAGCTCATCCCAGGCTTGGAGACTTGCTTGCAATCCAGTGTTTGTATATATTGTGTGCTATTAACTTGGAAGCAAAAATGGCCTCTGTGAAACATTGCTTTTTGTTAATTAGACAACCTCAAGCCTTTGAACATGAATCATTAACTGCTGATATTGCCCCAAGGACAAATGTTTGTGATCTCATGGGGCTTTTGAAATAAAGAAGACAGGGAAACAATGAGGAAAGGAAAGTGCTTATTTCTCAGTTTTAGATTATCCAATTATTCCGAGTAGAGAAATATCATTAATAGGGTCCCTTAAAATAGAACTAAGTGGGAAACTAGGAAGAGAGAATCCTCAGTTGCAGGCATGAAATTTGATGATAATTTTAATAGATAAAAATTATGAAAAATTGCTATTTATTATTTTAATGGTGACAGGAGACTAATGCAAGTTCCTATATGTGAAGAAAATGTTGACTTGTGGCAGCAATATCTGTGTGACTACAGACTATGGAACTCTGTTTGCAAAGAAACCCATCAGCCATTATTAAGGAATCCTGTGATGTTCTTGGCAAAGACTATGTAGATTGGAAGGGAGATTTCATTATACATTTAAATACACTTGGATTCATAGTTCACTGATCTTGAACACCCTGACTCTCATTTCAGTTCAGGTTTCTTTAGGCCTTTATTAATGGTGATTTTTGCATTTATTATATCATATTGAGAGGGGACTTTTTCCCCCTATGTAGGTTTACTTCCCATGTGCGGGTTTGTTAGTGATGTTGAGTGCTTTATTCAGCAATCCAGACCATATCGCAGATTTCCTGGGAACGTTTACAGGATCATCTCTATGATACTTGATGTCAGTATCTACTGTACACATACTGGCGAAAGAATCACACCCTAGTTTATTATGCAGAACCATATATAACCGGGCCTAGCCCACTTTCCTCTGCTTTTACAGCTCCTCTGGGGCCTCTGCTGGTGGGAAACAAAAATGTAGAGATGACAGGTCAGAACCAACATGTCATTTCACTGACATGGAGAGACAACAGCATTCAGAGGTTATAAACAGGAGTTTAAGGAGAAGTGGAGTGAGGTGGTCAAAACAGAAAAACAACTCTTTACCACTCTGTAAAATAAGTTCATGTTTAAAGACTGCAGATGTTATGACTGTTTGTTGCTTTGACAGCTTACATTTATTCCTTGGGCTTTCTCTGAAATTATGCGAGGGTCAGGTTGGGTTTTTCCTTCTAACACTTTTTTCCTTACCTTTCTTTCCTCCTCTTCACTCTTCTTGTTATTTCTTCTGTTCTGCTCCTAATAATGAGGAGCAAGTAAGTGGAGGTCAGAAGGTCTGACCACGCTACTCCCCGCCCTGTCTTCCTTGCTTGCCTCTCTCTTTAACGCCATGAATGAAATAATGGCAGCATATTTGTGTCTTCTTTGATTGACCATTTCATAGCATTCTTGTGTCTAGAACCTTCCATTTGAGTCACTATTTGTTCTGCTTCAGCATCCTGGCCTAGTAAATCTGACTCTCCCAAGTCCTCTCCCTCATATCTTACTTTCCTATGACCTATTTCTTGCCTCTGTAAGAAGGTATTTTTTTCTAGTTCATTTTTGGGGGGAGGGGATCTCTTTATGTGCTCCATTTTAATAAAAATGGTGGCCCTTTTGCATTGGCTGGTGTCATTTCATGGTAGTCTTCAGGCAGTGGAAGAGAGAAACTTATTTTAAATGAAAGCAACAGGCACCATGTGCTCAGATGGGTGCAAGGCATTTTGAACAGCTAATTGTCTTCTTTGTGTGTGGGTGATTATTAGATTTTTAATGACCATTACTGTTAGAACTTTAGGTGGTCTTAGATCTGGGTTAGCAGTTTGAAATCTGGCTACATTAGCTAAAGCCTCATTGTAGGAAGTTGTATTTCTTTCTACCTGTTTCTAGATGAAAGCCCAAGCAAGGTTTTAGTTTTCACTTAAGTAGACCTTTTACTGGGGTTGGGGGTCTTACGGGAAAATTCTTACTAATTGCATAATAAGCATTAATCATATAGTAAGCACTTGGGTATTTAGAAAGAAGGGAGATTCAAATGTTTGGAAAGACATCCTGTTTATAGTTTTATTTGTGGAGGCAATGCATATCTTTTTGATCACCGATTCTGAGATTCTGTTTCTTTCTGTTTGTCTGAAGCCTAGGCAGAGACTCAGTCCATAAGGGACACTCCTTAGGTGTTTGCTAAATGAATGAATACAAAATGCAAACACACGGAAAGGAAATCCACTGTGAGCAAGATGAAGGTGCCCAGGCACTGTGAGTGAAGCCATTGGAGGAAAAAGCGGGAGCAACGTCTTCAGTAGGAACAGTGAGTAAATACACACAGTGTGTTCCGCTCTGCCTGTGACCTCTCAGTGCCTTGGTCTCTTCATGGATAAAATGAAGGGCCATGATTAGTTCAGTATTTTTAAAACATTAACTTTGTGCATAACAATCACCTTGTTGAAGTGCAGGGTGTGGGAACCCATCCTTAGGAGTTCTGGTCTGGTGGCTCTGGCTGCACTTTAGGATTTTGCATTTTGTATAAGCCCCGTGGATGATTCTGAGAATAGTGTCCATGGATGATCTTTAAGTTTCTTACGTACCTTAAAATTTCTCCTTCTCCTTGTCCCAGAGTACTGACATCTACTAAAAGTCCTGATGTCCTCAGAAATTTCATCATTTTTGGTGCTTCTTATAACTCCCCGTTATTCTCTGTCTACACCCTGCAATTCTAATCGTTAGTATCTCTGTTAAGTGGAGATTCTGATGCTCAGTCACTTCTGGGAATCAATGGCTGTTCAGAAAGTTGTGACTGGAATGAAGCCAGAGTCCTCTGTACAAGAGATGGCCATCCCTGCTCGAGGAACTGCTTCCCTCAGAAAGGGCTGTGAGAGGGAAGTATCGTGAGCGACCCGCCCAGGTCAGTGCTCTCTAGCCTGGCTCCCACATGCGCATCTCTCTTTGAAGACTGTCCTGCTCAGGGTCACTGAGATATTTCTGATAGGGTTGAAGCCACAATGGGTTCAGCTGCACTCTGCTCCAGTGAGGCATTTCAGCTTTTGATATGCTGTGCTTTCTGTGAGAAAAGGTGGCAGGCCCTACATGAACCTTCACTGCTGTTATTGTTGAAAAACTGGTACCTGTTTTCACCTCCACTCATACCTGCCAAAATTCCTTTCAATGATAAATATTCTTTAGCTGAGTTGATGGACTGTGGCCCTCTGGATTTGAGTTCCAGTATTCATGCCTGGAGTAAAATGACATTTATTTTCCTTCTGTTTCATTTTTATATGATTTTTATAGAAATGCATTTTACAGTTTAATAGCCATAAAAAGTGAATGAGCATGGGCAATCCTGTTAAATATCTCTTTCCTCCTAGTGCTCTGAAATTTCTTTTTAAATCTGATAAATCTTTCCTATCAGCTTGTCGTTCCTCCCGTCTCTTCCTTGCACACATGCTTATGCATGCTGAGTCGTATCTGACTCTTTGTGTCCCCATCAACTATAGCCCACCAGGCTCCTCTGTCCAAGGGATTTCCCAGGCAAGAATACTGGAGTGGGTTGCCACACCCTCTTCCAGGGGATCTTTCTGACCCAAGGATTGAACCCACATCTCTTGAATCTCCTGCATTGGCAGGCAGATTCTTTACCACTGAGCCACCAAGGAAGCCCTATTTCTTCCTTAGATCACTCTGATTTTCTGGTTGGTGAGGAGTGTTGACAGCATTCCACAAGTGCCTCTGCCTTAACAGGGCTTTGTGAAACATATCATTGTCCTCTTGCTCAAATTGCAAATATTGTCCTGCAAGTTCATTTCCATGATGTGTTTTGGGAAGCAGTATGTTGCCAAGTTGAGAATACGGTGCTTGAAATGTAGATACCTATAAATGCTGTTGAATGAATAGATTAATGTCTGGATGCTGGGTGTCAAGGAGTTTTAAAAGTCTAAACCTGGCTATGCTACTTACGAGTTTTGTCTCCTCAGACAACTCACTCAGCCTTTCTGAACCTCAGTTTCCTAATCTATAAATGAGGAACTCAGAGTAAATGTCCCCTTTCTGCTAAAAACTTCAGTAATTCTGCTATAGCTCTAATGATTAAAAAAAACAACACTCTGGATAGGAGTGGTTGTGTATTAAATGTTTTCCTCACTCTCAGGATACTTTCAGCTGCATATTCAAAGTAACAAAATCCCAGACTGAAATAGCTTCCACAATAAAGACATTTATTATCTTATATAATAGGAAGAAGAGAGGTAGTGCAGGCTTTATATTTCAGCAATTCAGCAACTCAGCAATGTCATCAGGAACCCAGGAGCTTTCAGTCTCTGATCTGCATTCTCTCACATAGCTGGTTCTCGTGGTAGCTATAAGTAAACTGAGCATCGTGCTTTTTTTTTTTACATGCAATAAGAGAAGAAAATTTCCACACAATATAATTCCTTCTCTTCAGACTGGTTGGGTCGTGGGAAGACCTGTGTCTTATCTTTGGACCAACTGATTCCTGGAGGACTGGAGTGGGAAGATTGGATTGGACTGGCCCTCTGGGTTAGGATGAACACTGGGGTCCCAACCACAGTGTCCTCTGTACACTATTAACTGTTATGCATTTGGTCTTGCAGTGCCAGGTGGAAGGCAAAATCTACTTTGAAGTCTTTACACACGCAGAGTCTTTACACATACACTTCCAGCTAAACAGTAAGGCCTTTGTACCCCACTTGGCTTAGTCACTGGATACAAGCTGTCCTAGAAAAGGTGTGACCTCAGTGAGCCTGCTCCCTGGAACTGAGGCAGCCCCAGAGAAGTGACAGCTGGATGCGGTCTGCCTCTATCCCAATTCTGCCCTTATTCTGGTTTTTGTCCAGTGAGTGAGTGTTACTAAAAGTGGTGACCAGGGGCCTATTTGACCAAAATGGGTAGGAGCCTGGGAATGATAAAGTGCAGATGTCATTTCCATACTTGCTAAAATGCTTATAGAAGGACATCTTTCAGTCTGGCCTCATTTCCTTAAAACTAAGGTCTCATTTACTCCTCAAAGATGCAATTTTGGAAATGGACCACATTGAATCAAAAGACAAGAACCATGTTTTCTCAGCACAGCAATGAGATCAGGCCAAACCAGGTCACCAGATTTCATTGTTTTTCTGAAGTTGGTGGATTTCTGGGAGTGGGCTCAAGTTAGGTAAATGGGATGCTTGCAGGATTTTGGAGTTAAAAGTTTACTCCTCTCAGAGAGTATGTTAACTAGATTGATGTAGTAATCATTTCACTGTGTATATCAAATCATTATGTTATATACCATAAGTATATGATTTTTATTTTGTAAAAAAAGACTAATATGGACCCAGTGATAAAGCTAATCTTGGTGTAGCTAAGAAAACAAATACACGTGATGTAATAAAGCATGGATCAGACAAGCCCATGTTTGAATTCCACATTATCACTTAATTGTACTATATTGGGAAAGTTTCTTAACGTTTCCAAGTCTGCATCCTCATTTGTAGGAAGGATTAGTTATTACTGCTGTTGCAGTAATTATTTTTATTTCCACTGACCCTCTTGATTAGTCTCTACCTGTATCGCCTCTTAAAATGTGTAATTCAGAGATGAATATAATATGCTGGACCTGGTATGATCAAAGTGGCATTGCGTGGGACTCACCATTCCTTGTCCTGGACAGTATATATCTGTGAACACTGCACTGTTTGCGGTAGAGCAAATAACAACCACACACATTGTTGGCTCAGTTGTGATCAATACCTGCAGGTCTTTTTCTCACCAACTGCAGATAAGTCAGGTTTCTCCTTGCCTCCCATCCATCAAACACAATTGAATTAACCAAAAAGTAGGAGCTTATGTTTATCTCAGTCAAATTCTATGCTATTTCAAAAATGAGGGGAATGTTTCTTGCCTATCACACATCCCAGCTGTACCAGTTATCTGTGAATGACTGGTCTATGCAAGGAGGAAAGAAATTGACTCCTCTTGTTCGGGGATCCTGGCTGACCCCCTAACTCATCTGCAGAAGCATTGGTTGCCAGTGTGACCTGGAGATGTTTTCTCTCCCATATCACCTGCTAGCATTTTTGTGTTCCTATTAGGAGATATGATAAAGTCTGCACCATACTAATGTGCCCATAGAAGAGGGCTGGAGAAGTATAGACTCTTCCTTTTCATTCAGATATCATATGCAGTAATACTTCCACGTTATTTTTCTTTTTTTTAATAATTTTATTTATTTAGCTTTGGCTGTGCTGGGTCTTCATTACTGCTCTGGTTTTTCTCTAGTTGCGCTGAGTGGGTATATTCTCTAGTTGTGACCCGCAGGCTTCTCATTGTAGTGGCTTCTCTTGTTGCTGAGCACAGACACCAGGGCGTGTGGGCTTCAGTAGTTGTAGCACATGAGCTTAGCAGTTGCAGCTCCCAGCCTCTAAAGCACAGGCTCAATAATTGTGGTGCAGGGGCTTAGTTGTGCTGTGGCACATGGGATCTTCCCAGACGAGGTTTTGAACCTGTGTCTACTGCACTGGCAGGCAGATTCTGTACCAATGAACCACCAGGGAAGCCCTCCACATTATTTTTCAATGGGCAGGCAGGTCTGGAATCTGGCTTTCTAAGACACCACAGTAGCTCTAATTGGGAGGTCAAGCCCAGCGCAGGTTAGCAGGGACATTTGCAAGCAAGTTCTGTGAAAGAGTCCTCTCAAAGAGGTTTGGGGACTGCCAATAGATGTTTTAAAAATCTCTCCCATCTTTTCTGTCCAGAATGTGTCTTGCTTCTTTACAGGCCACATCAAGTACCTGGGCTTGCCTGATGGATGTGAGAGCCCTCGATCCACCCCACCTGGGCTCCCAAATATCAAGCTGCAGTCACTGCAGGGGAGGGGAACTGGCTTAGGGCAGGTTTCCACACCAGCTCTGTTGGAGTGGTAATTGGAGGGGCTGTCATTAGGTACCTCTTAACAGCTTCCTTAAATGTGCTGACTTGAATTTATTTAGTTTCAGGAGTTCTCTAAGCAGTCATAACTGTATTTTAAATAGTCATTTCTGTAAATTACAAATGTCATTTTTCTTTAGCTGAAGAATTTCAATGACCCAATTATTCAAAACTAAATTTAATCAAGTGTATTTTTTTTTCCTTCCACAAGTGTGTGTTCCCTGGGCCTGCAAAGAAACACAAAGTTGCCATCAGATTGGCTACATAGAGCTGATAGATGGGGCTGTCAGAATTTATTGCTAATTTGGCTGTTAAGCCTTGCAAGGACTTGACAGCATTGACCATTGCCTACTCAGAACATACACACTTTTTGTTTTCTGTTGTTATCATCAGTTCAGAGTTTGAAGGTACTGTTGAATGATTGCTTCACAGAATTCTTGGATGAAGGTAACCCCATGAAACAAAGACAAGGCAGAAGGACCAATAAATGATTCTCTTCCTACCTTCCATAAACTTTCTTTGAGTTTGCTATGTGCATAGCACTGTAATAGAATCTTTGACCTTCCAAAAACTACATAATAATAATAGGGAAGTAAGGCCTTGCTTTTGAGAATTCCATAATCAAACTGTGATTATACTAAACTATATCTAAGGTATCTTTTGGATAAGAACCTGTGATTGAGGTCTCTTCACATTCAAAAATGATGACTGTCATCTTATACCTCCAGGGAAGTGTGGGATGAATAGTGAAGTCTTTGGATTGGAGGACTGTTTAAGGAGGAGTTTGAAAATGCAGCCAGAATCCATCGCCCATCTCCATTGCAGGCCTTCAGGACCTATCCTGGCCCAGTGTCTTGGTGCAAAACTGAAGGAGAGCAGGATTTCCCCAGATAGTATGGTTGACTCCCCAGTGTTTTAGGGTGGCTCTCTACCATAGATAATTATTCTAATAACTAATGTTTAGTGGTCATTTACTACTTGCTGCACACTGTACTAAATCCTCTATGTGTATGTTTTATTTAATTCTTGCACTAAACCTATAATCTATATATTAGAATCCTTATAATTGAATTACTTGGGTGGCAATTGAAACTAAGTGGGATGAAATAAATGGAAACATTGGAACCTCAGCTCAGACACCTGACTGCACAGCTTATGCCCTTAACCGTGCTGGTATTTAGTACCAGCAGGATGACATGGACTAGTTCTCTACCTGCTCTTATTCTCACTCTTCTCATCTGTAAACCAAGGGCACTGGGCTCTATCTCTAAGACCCTTCCAGTTCGAACATTCTGTGATTTTAAATGTGTTGACTGCTTTATATCAAACCCAATACTGATGGAATCTCCATGCATGGAACTCACTTTTCTAACTCCTTCTCTCTTTTCCTTTCCCTCAAATTGCTTGAGGATGGATTGAAGAGATATGGTGTGTATATGCAATTTATCTTCTTTCTTAAAAAAAATTTAAGCTGACCTAAATTGGCCACCTATACATTTTAAACATTGCCGGTTTTTGTGTCTGATTCTGGCCCTGAGGGACACCCATCTTTGCCTACAGAGATGTCTGAGAGCAGCTTTCTGGGGACATTTGATGAGTCTTGGCTGAAGCAAGATAATGATTGTGTCCAGTAGAATTTTTAAGTCAAACAAGAGCTGAGACTTGAGGAAAACAGGTAATAGCTGAGCCTTTATGAAATAAAAGCATTAAGAACTTAAGAGTACTTGGGAATGTGTGATAGCAAATATATGGCTTTATTTAATTCAGACTTAACCCAACACCCATTCAAGTTTGACTATTAACTAGGAAGCTATGAACATTGGAGAATGATAAAGGACTGCCTGCTCTCTGATGAAGGATAATGGACTTGAATGAAGTTTAAAGATACAGTAGATAAAAGGAAGATAACCTAGAAAAATTTCAAGCCCAGTCCATGGAAATGTTTAGTGTAAAGTTTTACCTTTTGGAGATTTTACTGTCTTCCTTCAAACAATGATGAGTATTTTAAATGCAAACTTATCCAATAATTGACAATATTTATAACTAAAATAACATTACAAACAGAGAGTCATCGACCCAAATCAACAATTCATGGATAAAAATGGGAGATAAACAAGAATCATCCATCCGTTATTCATAAACTTAGTTATTCATTCAGTAACTTTAGAAAATTGTCTGCAAGTCAGTTCTCCTACCCCGCTACCACCTAGCTCACTCTTCCCATTGGTTTTCTTTCAGCTTAAATGTTGCAAACTGGCTCCTACCTCCAAACTGTGTTGGTATCCCTGACATGTGCTTTCAAAGGCTTCCTATACTTCTCATAATAGCACTTAACACATTCTATTGTAATTGTTTATTTCTCAGTCAGAGAGTTTTTGGCATTTTGTTCAAGACAATCCTTCACTGTGTTAAATGATCCCATATGGTGCTCACTAAATGCCAGTGGATTGTCTAAGTCATTTGACACTCAAAGATACCACCGTTTATTTCCAAATTCTGTATATGAGTGAATATTTTTCCTGGGTGAGAACCAGTGGAGGAATATACATTCCAAGAAGGCAGGTGTCATACATTATTGTTCAGTATTATATTCCTTGTATCTAGCATGCTGCCAAGACACAAGCTGTGCTCAAGAAAAGTACATTTTGTTGAGTGAGAGCAACTAGCTCCTGCTTGGTTGGAACTGGTGTGGAGAGAGGGGAAAATAATAAAGCCATTTGAAGTGTTGGATAAGAGGACCTCAGGATGCTTTGCAGTGCCATCTGCCAAGAGGTTTGCTGCTGATTTAGTAGAAAAGAAAGACAGGTAGCATTAATGAAATGGATGTTATCTACCTAACTAGGGTAGGATGGCGGGGGGAGGTGGATTCTGGGTCAAAAATTATTCTCCTACCAATTTCATTTCATCTGCTTTTGGGGATTCTGGAGTTAAAATTCACAAAATAGAGAAACATGAGGGTATTTTTAGGAGTCATACTAAGATCTCACTATACACAGTTATTTCTCCACTTAGAAGAGAATACCAGCTCTACATCAGCCTTTGAAAAGCAGACACAAAATCTAATGTATTTTGCAGCCCTCCATCTGTATCTGGGGTCAGAATTGTTCATGTAAGGATTGTGTCTGAACTTTGGACAGCTGTTTGGTACTTCAGTCTTCAATTTCTTTCTTTTTGAGACAAATTAGAAATTGCTAAAGTCCAAAGATATTGACATTTGAAGGCATTCATAAAAATATTTGGGAAGGCAGATTTCAGGAGGCTCCATTAAGCTGTGTGGCTTGTTTTCTTGGCTGTCTGATACTCCAAAGACTGAGCAACTAGTATCAGAAAAATTCTAGTGCCTGAAACACATATGTACACACACAAAGCTTATCTATAGGAAATATAAAGGGCTAAGGCATGGAGCAGAAACAAAACTCTTAGCAATTAGAGTTAATGTAATTGTTAAACAAGATTTGGCAAAGAGGTTCCAGGTTGCCAAGACAAATCTGGAAACACTGAAAATTATAAGGCTCTTTTCTTAAACAATTTTTTGTTTTTATTTTTATTTTTTTCCGATGGGAAGAAGGAGATACATGTTTACTTTACCTCAGATAAGAGAAATTTTACTGTTAGAATATTCTATAAGGTAAAGACTAGAAACCCTGTCAGTAATATATAGACATGCCTCATTCAGAGCTCTAATGTTCTCAGTAGGGCAGGGGTTTTAGTGACCCAGGAACAAACCTTAAGTCAGCTACCTTCATGACTCAGACTTTTTTCTTCCTGTTTGTTTCCACTCCCTTATTGAGTTGATTTCCAATCCTCTTTGTTTATCTTACATTCTAATTCTCCAGGAGAGGAAAATCAATTGGAATAGTTGGTCATTAGCAATCTAAAGCATTCTTATTGGACAGAGTTCTCAAGCCAAGTCACCCTAAAAGTCACTTCCCAGCATATAGAGCTCCATTTCAATCATTTGTGGCTAATTTGGACTGGGAAGATGAAAAAAAGCATGCTACTCTCTGGATAATCCTCTACCTATTATAGTTTTCTCAGAAGAAAGTAGTGTGCCTGGCAGAAACTTTGGGGCTTTGTGAGCATTTATTTGATGAACTCCTCTTGTTACAGAGGAAAAGGTCAGTGTTGACTCTCTGCTCCATATCTGGGGCAGAGACACCATTCATTTCTGTGACATGGTAAGAGGGTGAAAGTGAAAAGAAAGTGTTAAGCTCTTGGTCGTGTCCAACTCTTGTGACCTTGTGGACCGTAGCCTGCCAAACTCCTCTGTCCATGGGATGGACAAGAATACTAGAGTGGGTAGCCAATCTCCTCTCCAGGGGATCTTCCCAACCCAGGGATTGAACTCCGGTCTTCTGGATTGCATGCAGATTCTTTACCATCTGAGCCACCAAGAAAACCCAATAACAGTGTAGCATGTTCTATTGCTCCAGTTCATTGACTCCATTAAGGATTCTAGGAGAGTGAGTTTTGGGTTCCTGGGACTTCTTTTCAAGCAGCAATGCTTATGAGTAGAACAAGAGAACAAGTAGAATAAGAGAACCAAAATAAGCAATCACATTATTTTTTGCCTACAATGACTTGACCAGCACTGAGAGAAACAATAGGTCTGCAGAATCTAGAAGTCTATTTAATACTATAAGCTCAAGTAATTTTTTGTTAATGCCTAAATTTTTCTCCTTCCTGATTTATTTTTATTTTTGGTTATCTTCAAAGTCCTCCATAGACCTCTTCTCAAAGTGGAGATAACCTGTAGCTCCGCTTCTAATTGCTATTTGCTTCATGTCATGGACTAAATGTTTGTGTGCTCCCAAAATTCTTATGTTGATACCCAGTCCTCCAATGCTTGAGTATTAGGAGATGGGGCTTTAGGGAGATAATTAAGTTTAGGTGAGGTCCTGAAGGTGGTGCCCTCGTGAATGGGATTAGTGCCCTTATAAAGCCATGTGAGAGCTTGCTTCTTCTGTCTGCTTTCTGTCATGTAATAATACAAAGAGAAGCTGGCAGACTGCAGTCTGGAAAAAGGTCCTTACCAGAATTCAACCATGCTGGTGCATTGGTATTAGACTTCTAGCCTTCAGACCTGTGAGAAATAAATTTCTGTTGTTTATAAGTCATGCTGTCTATGGTACTTTGTTAAAGCAGCCTGGACTAAGACACTTGATTTATATGCAAATATTTTCATTTTAATGCCAAGACAAACAGGAGTCCACAGTGAAGTATTTGAAAGGAAAATGTTTCCATCTGTTCAGCTCTCTCCGGTGTTCTTGGTTGCTCCTTACTCTTCAAGGCAAATCCTTTCGAGGTTCCTCTTGACTCTTACTATTTTATTTTCCTTCTGCACCATGATTTCTGACTGTGACCTGAATTTATTTACCTGAGTTTATTCACTTAAAAAAGTTTTTACTAACCAGCTTTTACTATCTTTCTCTTTCCTTTTATAAATATTTCCCCTTCCTTTTATAATATTCCCCATTGAATATGTAACAGTTTTACAGAATAAATAAAGCTTTTCCTTAATTCAAATTTTAAAATAAGATTCCAATACTTATTTGTACATTGAGGTTGAATAATGTAATTGACAAACAATTGATGATGAATTATACAGCACAACTTACGTAGATTGGCTTTAGTCAATACCCAGTACTCCTGGGAAGGGCACTGGGGAGTCATGTATGAAAACTCCAAGAGTGGAAGTACAAGAATTGCACTTTCACCATGTTTTTCTTTGTCTTGCATTTCCTGCTTAGGACAGGTTCATCCCAATATTTGTCACTTTGTTGTTGTTGTTCAGGACAGTTTCTCATGATAGGAAATGTCAACCCGAATAGCATGACAGGACTTGCTGAAGGATTGAGTCAACTCTTGACCACCGATGGCATTGTCAACCATGGCTGCTGAATTAGAGGAAAATTAAAATTCAGTTTTCAGAGACCAGGAATTCACTATTGTTTGATTTCACATGATTGATGACCAGTTTTCTATACTTGTTTTTAACATTTTTGATATTGAAAACTGTCTGAAACAGAAGATTATTACTTTTTTTTAGAAGATTATTTAATATCAAAGGCCAGTGTCAGAAAGAGACACTCTGCAGGTGTGAGAAACACTTAAAAAAAAAAAAAAAGGTTGAGATCTGTGTCGGAATCCTAGCAGCATGACTTCAGCATATCATTGAAACTTCTAAAGCTTTGTGGGTTTGGGGGGATTCATAGTTTTGCTTTATTTCAGTAATCAAATATCATAATCAGTGTGAAAGCTTGTAATCTCTAAGGCAGATTGAAAATCTGTTTTATTTGACAGTGTACTTAGTTGTTGTTTCTGTTTTTCATTTAAAAGTTTCTCTAAAAACATTATTCTTGGTTAGTTTTTCCTTAAAGATTTCAGGCAGTATTATATTAGATCTGTCTTTGATAGGAGAATGCTATTAAGTGATATTTTGCAAGAAGATTTTCTTTTATTTTTTTATTTATTTATTTATTTTTTTTTAATTTTTTAAATTTTTTATTTTTCAGTGGGTTTTGTCATACATTGATGTGAATCAGCCATAGAGTTACACGAATTCCCCATCCTGGTCCCTCATCCCACCTCCCTCTCCACCCGATTCCTCTGGGTCTTCCCAGCCCACCAGGCCTGAGCACTTGACTCATGCCTCCCACCTGGGCTGGTGGTCTGTTTCACCACAGATAATATACATGCTGTTCTTTCGAAACATCCCACCCTCACCTTCTCCCACAGAGTTCAAAAGTCTGTTCTGTACTTCTGCGTCTCTTCTTCTGCCCTGCATATAGGGCCATCGTTACCATCTTTCTAAATTCCGTATATATGTGTTAGTATACTGTAATGTTCTTTATCTTTCTGGCTTACTTCACTCTGTATAATGGGTTCCAGTTTCATCCATCTCATTAGAACTGATTCAAATGAATTCTTTTTAATGGCTGAGTAATATTCCATGGTGTATATGTACCACAGCTTCCTTATCCATTCATCTGCTGATGGGCATCTAGGTTGCTTCCATGTCCTGGCTATTATAAACAGTGCTGCGATGAACATTAGAAGATTTTCTTTTAAACAAAAAGAATCATTATATGCCAGAAAGATTGACCAGAATTCTGAACAGATGTACATCTATTTAAGCAACGTGGTTCTATTAGTTGTCTCTTACTATGAGTCCAAACTTAGCCACTTAAAACAACAAAGGTTTGTCATTTCACAGTTTCTCTTGGTTAGGATTCTGCTTAGCTGGATGGCTCTGGCTTAGTGTCTCATGAGGTTGTAGTGAAGATGTCAGTTGGGGTTACAGTCATCTAAAGGCTGTTATCAGGAAGACTGTGTTCCTTGCTGACTGTTCTTTAGAGGCCTCAGTTTTTCACTATGTGGGTCTAGTCATAGGGTTGCTTGAGTGTCTTGACAAAACGGCAGCTGGCCTCCCCCAGAGAGAGCGATCCCAATGAGAGAGGAAGGAGGAAGTACTAATCCATTTTATGGCCTAGTCTTTGAAATGACACACTGCTGCTTCCACTAGGGTTGCCAGCTACAATACAAAATACTCTGTTACGTTATTAATAGAATCCCAGAAAAACAGCAAATAAAATGTTTAGTATATCCCATGAAATATTTGAGATCTTCCTGGTGGCTCAGATGGAGAAGAATCTGCTTGCAATGCAGGTGACCTGGGTTTGATCCCTGAGTCAGGAAGATCCCCTGGAGAAAGGAGTGGCTAACCACTCCAGTATTCTTGCCTGGAAAATGCCATGGACAGAGGAGCCTGGCAGTCTTCAGTCAATAGGGTTGCAAAGAGTCAGACATGACTGAGCGACTAACACTACAATATTACTATGAAATATCTGGGATATACTTATACTAAAAATATTCATTATTTATCTCATATTCTAATTTAACTGAGCATCCTATGTTTTTATCCTAGTTCACGGTACCTTTATTTTATAAAACATATTGAATCAAACAATTTAGAGCTACTGCTTCCTCATACTATTTCTGTATGTATTTCTGTCATCCACTTGAAAAAAAAACATACAGTCAAATCTGTCTTCATCCCTTTTGTCAATGAGGTAATAAGCAAAAAGGATTAGTGCCCACTTCAAAAGGATCATGTGGAATCAAAACCTAGGACTCTTAGTTCTGTTTCTATTTTGTGTCCCTCTTGCTTCACTTTGTATGTCATGCTCTTTCTCTTTTCCCATGCAGATTTTAAGTGAGTAGGCTTCAATCTGAGGAGTTCCTTCTGCTGCTACCGCCTACTAGTTTATTTCTCTGCTATAAGCAGGCTGGGCTGTGCCTGAATTCAAACCACTGCGTTTACTATTCATTATATATCTGCATTACTGGAGGAAGGGAGTTTAGAAGGGCACTAACTACCAATGTTCTCAATACTTCTCACTTATTATCAGGAAAGACAGGTTTTTCTCTGGGTATTATTTTGGTTTTTTGTTTCCTGAAAAAGTTTTTCTTAGGAGACCATCGTGTCTCACTATCCATATTGCTCATAAACCTCAAAAAGAGTGAACCCAGAGGAAAAAAAATACGTAACACAAGATTTGACTTCACAATGTCTCTAAGCTTCCCAGAACCCAAACTAGGGCCTCACTAAATGAAGAGAATTTGTTTCTCCATTGCTTTCTTCTTGAAAAATAAGAGATGATTTTGAAAGTCAGTGACTTCTTTCAATACCTTTGATAACTTCTCTAATTCTGATAAAGTGCAAGTCTCTTGAAGCGTTTTTCTAATGTTTTAGGATGGTATTCTTGATAGAATATACCAAAAGATTTCAAAAAGTTCTGTGGAAAAAAGTTCAGCAGAAATGACAGATTATAGGTATCAAAGAGTAAAAAATATGGAAAATTTTAAATGGAATAGCTTATATTATGTGACAGTTGGACCATAAAGAAGCCTGAGCACCAGAGAATTGATGCTTTCGAATTGTGTTGCTGGAAAAGACTCGTGAGAGTCCCTTGGACTGCAAGGAGATCAAACCAGGCAATCCTAAAGGAAATCAACACTAAAGAGTCATTGGAAGGACTGATGCTGAAACTGAAGCTCCAATACTTTGGCCACCTGATGGGAAGAGTCGAATCACTGAAAAAGTCCCTGATGCTGGGGAAGATTGAGCACAAGAGGAGAACGGGGCATCAGAGGATGAGATGGTTGGATGGCATCATCGATTCAGTGGACATGAATTTGAGCAAATTCCAGGAAATAGTGAAGGACAAGCAAGGCTCGCTTGCTATAGTCCATAAGGTCTCAAAGAGTCAGACACAATTTAGCAACTGAACAACAATAACATATATAGTGTTTATAGTAAGATATATTCCTTATAAGTCACTATATACATACATACACACACACACACACACACACACACACACACACATATATATATATATATATATAGAGAGAGAGAGATACATGTGTATATCTCATATCATGAACTCCTTATTGCAAAATTCAGGCTTTAGGCCTTTCAGGTTTGACCTAAATTAAATCCCTTATGATTATACAGTGTAGCTGATTAATAGATTCAAGAATTAAATCCTGTAGACAGAGTGGCTGAAGAATTATGGATGGAGGTTTGTACTGCTGTACAGGAAGCAGTGACCAAAACTATCCTAAAGAAAAGAAAGAAGGCAAGTGGTTGTCTGAGGAGGCTTTACAAATAGCTGAGGAAAGAAAAAAAGTGAAAGGTGAGGTAGAAAGGGAAAGATATCCCCAACTGAATGTCGCGTTCCAGAGAATAGCAAGGAGATATAAGAAGGCCTTCTTAAATGAACATTACAAAGAAATAATAGAAATTTAGAAAATAGAAATAGAAAAATAGTATTATGCTTCAAAATAGAAATAGAAAAAGAAATAGAGATAGTCTTTCTATTTAGAAAGACTAGGGGTCTCTTCAAGAAAATTGGAGATATCAAGAGAATGTTTCATGCAAGGATGTGCATGATAAAGGACAGAACTGGTTAGGACCTAACAGAAACAGAAGAGATTAAGAAGAGGTGGCAAGAATACACAGAATAACTATACAAACAAAGATCTTAATGACCCAGACAGCCACGATGGTGTGATCACTCACCCAGAGCCAGACATCCTGGAATGTGAAGTCAAGTGGACCTTAGGAAGATTTACTACGAACAAAGCTAGTAGAGGAGATGGAATTCTAGTTGAACTGTTTCAAATCCTAAAAGATAATGCTGTTGAAGTGCTGCACTCAATATGTAAGTAAATTTTGAAAACTCAGCAGTGGCCATAGGACTGAAAAAAGTCAGTTTTCATTCTAATCCCAAAGAAGGGCAATGCCAAAGAATATTCAAAATACTGTGCAGTGGTGCTCATTTCACAGGCTAGCAAGTTTATGCTCAAGATCCTTCAAGCTAGGCTTCAGCAGTACAGGAACCAAGAAATTCCAGATGTATAAGCTGGGTTTCAAAGAGGCAGAGGAACCAAAGATCAAATTGCCAACATTCGTTGGATCATCAAGAAAGCAAAGAACTTCCAGAAAATGATCTGCTTCTGCTTCATAGACTATCTAAAGCCTTTGACAGTGTGGATGACCACAAACTATGAAAAATTCTTAAAGAGATGGGAATACCAGACTATTTTACCTGTCTTCTGAGAAACCTGTATGGGGATCAAGAAGCAATGATTAGAACTGAAAATGGAACAACTGACTGATTCAAAATTGGGAAAGGAATATGACAAACCTGTATAATATCACCCTGCTTGTTTAACTTATATGTGGAGTACATCATGTGAAATGCCAGGATGGATGACTCACAAACTGGAATCAAGATTGCTGAGAGAAATATCAACATCAGATATGAAGATGATACCACTCTAATGGCAAAAAGTGAAGAGGAACTAAAGATCCTTTGATGAGGGTGAAAGAGGAGAGTGGCTTGAAACTCAACAATCAAAAAACTAAGATCGTGGCATCCAGTCTCATCACCTCATGACAAACAGAGGATGAAAAAATGGAGGCATGACAGATTTTATTTTCTTGGGCTCCAAAATCACTGTGAATGGTGACTGCATACATGAAATTAAAACACACTTGCTCCTTGAAAGGAAAGCTATGATAAACCTAGACAGTGTATTAAAAAACACAGGCATCACAGACAGAGAAGGAGAAATATTGTATGAATCACTTATATGTGGAATCCAAAAAGAAATGATACAACTGGTCTTACAAAGCAGAAAGAGACTCACAGACTTAGTAAAAGAAATTATGGTTCCTGGGGTAAAGGGATAGTTAGGGAATTTGGGATGGACTTGATAACACTGCTATATTTAAAATGGACAACCAACAAGGATTTACTCTATAGCACAGGGAATTCTGCTCAATGTTATGTGGCAGCCTGAATAAAAGTGAGGTTTGGGGGAAGATGGACATACATGTATACGTATGGCTGAGTCCCTTCACCGATCACCTGAAACTATCAGAATATTGATAATTGGCTGTGTGCTGAGTCACTTCAGTCATGTCTGAGTCTTTGCAACCCTATGGACTGTAGCCCACTAGGTTCCTCTGTCCATGGAATTCTCTAGGCAAGAATACTGGAGTGGTTTGCCATGGCCTCCTCCAGGAGATCTTCCCAACCCAGGGATCAGACCTGCATCTCCGACATCTACTTGCAATAGCAGGTACTTCTTTAGCACTAGGGCAACCTGGGGTTTCCGTTAATTGGCTCTACCCCAATATAAAATAAAAAAGTTCAAAAGAAAAAGAAAGCAGAGTCATCACTTTGCAGACAAAAGTCCATATAGTCAAAGCTATGTTTTTTCCAGTAGTCATGATGTGAGAGTTAGACCATAAAGAAGACTGAGCGCCAAAGAATTGATGCTTTTGAATTGTGGTGATGGAGAAGACTCTTGAGACTCCCTTGGACTGCAAGGAGATCAAACCCAGTCAATCCTAAAGGAAATCAACCCTGGATATTCATTGGAAGGACTGAGCTGAAGCTGAAGCTCTAATACTTTGACCACCCTATGAGAAGAGTTGACTCACTGGAAAAGACCCTAATGCTGGGAAAGATTGAAGGCGGGAGGAGAAGGGGACAACAGTGGATAAGATGGTTCGATGGCTCGCCGACTCAATGGACATGAATTTGGGCAAATTTGGGGAGATAGTGAAGGATTGAGGAGCCTGATGTGTGGCAGTTCATGGAGTTGCAAAGAGTCGGACGTGACTTAGTGACTGAACAACACCAAAAAAAATAAGACATATATGGTTTGGTCTTCATTCCCATTTCTAGCACAGAGAGTAAAAATCTTGGATGAGAAATGATGGGAGAGATAAAAGTTTCTTTTGTTATGTTAATGAGGCACTTTTGGACAGTCCCTAGGTAACCTAAGGATGCGAGCTGGCTGCCAAGGGAACCAACCTCTGATTAGAGAGTTGGAACTTTCAGTACCACTCACTACCTCCAGGGAGGGGAAAGGGACTGGAGATTGAGTTTTATCACTGGTGACCAATGATAATCATGTGTGTGTAGTGAAGCCTCCATAAATACCCAGAAGGACAGAGAGCTCCTGGGTTGGTGAACCGCTGAGGATTCTGGGAGAGCAATGCACTCAACACAGACAAGGAAGCTTTGTGCCCTTTCTCCATACCTGTCCTCTGTATTTCTTCCATGTACTTTTTCCTGAGTTATATCTTTTTATAATAAACTGAGGATCTAGTTAGTGAGATGTTTCTCTGATTTCTGTGAGCCATTGTAGAAAATTAACTGAAGCCAGGAAAAGGGTTAATGGAACTTCCAGCTTATAGTCAGTTGGTCAGAATCAGAGATGACACCCAGACTTATAATTTGGTGTCTGAAATGAGAGTTGGTCAGTATTATAGGTCTGAACTCTTAAACTATGAGATCTGATACTATCTCCAGGTAGACAGTATCAAAATTGAGCTGAATTGTTAATATAAAATTAATTTATATTTTTTGGACTTTACAAACACCTGTAGTTAAATATCAAACAATTTGTAAAGAGGCAGTAAGAACAGTACTAACATGTAGGCCTAATACCTGAAGAAAAAACAGTCTTCTATGAACATTATACTGGGGCGATATGCATTTCTTCCAAATTAATCAATATTAGTAATTTGCATTGATCACAAAAGTGAAGTTAAGGTGGAGTCAGGATAGAATAGTAGTTAAGCAGATAGCATTTGTAGTTTTTGTCTGGCATGTGACTTTGGGCAAATTATTTCTCTTTTAGGGCTTTGATTTCCTTATCTGTAAGATCGGATTAATAAATGGTACCCATCTCAGGAGGATTTCCTTTTCTTGGGATCAAATAAATTTTATATATTATAAGCACTCAAAAACTTTTAGTTATAATTATCTAGGAGTGACTAAAATATGGAAGCAGTTAAGAAGTGTTCCCAATAGAGGAAAAGTCTGTCTTTGAACAGCTAATAAAAAAAAAAACACTTGACTTATACATGTCCAAGTTTGATGTATTATATACATGAGGAACTGATTAGTTTTTCTTTTATGAGCACTGGTAGATCACCATCAGTTTGTACCCCTGGCCTACATACAGTAAGCCATTAGAGATCCAGCAATGAAGTAAGTTACACACTACAAATCTTGGGCTGGAGTCCGCCCCAGTCAGCTTTGCCATACTAATGATGCATTAAAAACAACTCCAAATTCATTGGCTCACAATAATAAACATTTATTTCTGGCTCGTACATGTCTGGGTTCTCTGGTCTTGGCTGGATTCATTCTACTTAGTGAGTTTCTCGTTTTCTTTCAATCAGCGACTGGTTACCCAGAATATATTATTCTCGTGGCAAAAGACAGGTGCACAAGAGTCAGACCCGCCCATGCTCGCATATTTCAAGGCATTGCTCATGTCATGTCTGTGAACTTTCCATTGGCCAACACAAGTCATATGGCAAAGTCCAAATTCAAAGGGCAGAGGCCACTCCAGCCACTCTGAGGCCATACCTTGGTTGTGGAGATGCACCATGACTTCAGGGAAATGAAGAACTGAGATCAATGACTGAACCACCCCAGAATCCTAGCTCTGTTTGAGCCTTTAGCTATGTATTCATGGGCAGCCACTGTACTGCTCTAGTCCTTAGTTTATTTGTAAAATGAAAAGGTTGAATTAGATCAGTATATATTAGAGTCACCTAGGGAAGCTTTTAAAAAACACCATTTGCTGGGTCCCATCCAAGACCAGTTAAATCAGAATCCCTAGGGGTAAGTCTCAAGAACTTGTGTGTTTATAAAGCTTTCTGGATGATTCTAGTGTACAGTCAGGATTGGGAGCCACTGTGTTAGATGGTTTCCAGTATTTCTTCTATTCTCAAACTTGTTTAGATTCTAATAGGACTGGTTTGTTGGCTATGAGGACTTGCTCAAGATTGACATGCTGATCGATTGGTAAGGTAAAACATTTGTGTCCTAAAATGTTGCTGACTGCCCCCCTCTGCTTCCACATACACACACACGCCCCCAAGAGCAACAATTGTATTGTTTTCTCTTTGTTTCTTTGCTCAAAGATATTCCTGCATTCTCACAATGCCTTCTTCCTCCTCTTCTCTGCTACCTATTTCAGTTGCTGGAAGAGTTTTCTGAAATAAATGAGAACTCTGCCACCTTTTCTATGTCACTTATTTTCCAGCTCTACCTGAATTGTACTTAAAATGCTGCTTCCTCCCTTTGCCGTTTAGAATTAGCAAGTGTCACCCACCTTCCCGTCAAGGTTGGCACTGATCAGTAGCACACCCCCACACTGCCAGTCTTTCCCCACCTACTCCCGTGTCAGCCCCCGAAGGGGATTTACATTTCCACAGAAGCAGCTCTAAGACCTGTTGAAAGGGGCTCAGGAATGAAATGTAACCGAACTCTCATCCGTGTGTGTCAGAGATGCTGCAGAAGAGGTACTTGCATTAGGAGGTGGGGAACTGGTGCCCAAGGCCTCATTCCCTTCAGGGACTCCCTGCATAGTGTGGGAGATTTGTCACTGTCGCGGTGATTCTTTGTTGGTTCTCTCTGGCAAGGTCCTTACTTTTTCTTCTTCTCTAGCAAGAATTATAGTTTGAGATATAAATAAATGTAAAATCCACAGATCTGATTACTAAGAAATAACATTTATTCAGAATTTTCTGTTTTTCCTTTTCCTCTTCTCTATCTCTTCTCATAGTACTGTTTATATGAACTATTATATTTCATCGATTCTAAGGTGCATTTTTCCCAGAATTTTATCTCTCTGCAATAGGGATGTGTCTCATGGTTATTGATGTCTTAAAATTAATCGGCAGAAATTTTCCTTTCTTGGAGGAACACACAATAATGGTGCACCTTATGATGGGTGGTTTCTGTAAGGCAGTGGAATGGAGCACCATCTAGGCTTTGTGCTAAGTCTGTTGCATTCATTTTCTCATTTAGTCCTCACAATAACTCATTGATTAATTAATTTATCAGTACTTTTTTCTATCAACAAATATTTGTTGAGCTAATAAAATTAATAATAATAGTTGACATGTATTGAGCAGATATTATGGAAGTCCTTTAAAAAATATCCTTTACATTTAGCATTAAGGAAGATGCTGAGAGGTAGGTATTGATATTGTTTACACTTTATAGGCCAGCAAAAGTGGCACTCACTCTGAGGTTAACAAACTTGCCAAAGTCATCAAGTTCAAAGGCAAGCTTCAAACCCAGTTTACTCTGCCTTCAAAGCCCATGCAATGTCACTACCCTACATCACATCAAACGCTTGTTATTATTATCATTAATAGTGGTGAACTATTTTATCATTTACAATAGACTTTCACAGACACCTAATTGTAACCTAATAACTTGGCAAATGCAAATTCTTTTATGTATTTTGCATTCAAAGATAAAAATAACTGTTAAAATACATTCTTAATAGCCTTCATAAAAAGGTATAAGCCATCCAAAGAAACCCCAAGGAAAGCTAAAAAACTGGAACTCTTCCACTTCATTAGGGCCAAGCAAATAAAAGCTGGGTCAGAGTTCTTGCTAATTAATGTCAGAAGGACAACAGTCCACTGGATAATGGAAAAACAAACTATTAATATTATAGCGTGTAAGCTTTTACTCTGAGATCTAACTCTGCATTTCTGTTAGGGAAAATACCATCTAAACCAAGTGAACTTTAAAAATAATGGGTAACAGTTTGTAGAATGGATCAGTGGAATTGGTAAATATGATAAATGAGGTCAGGCCAATGACACTTCCATCTAGATTCAGTTTTAGAGGGAATGACCTGAAAATCTGGGATACTAATGTATTGGGGTTAAGTCTATTGTTTTGTTATTCTAGTGATTTATGGTCAACAAAGAAATCCCAGCAAAAGGGACTTTGTCTGAAAGAGCAGGAGAATCATAGTTAATTTGACATTATTTTTAAATAATTATATTCCTTTAATCTATTAAACAGTCTAGGAAATCATAAAGCCACAGAATCTTAAGATTCCAGAGTTAGAAGGGCCCCAGGAGGTAGCATGTTTTCCACTTACACAAGGAGAAATATGAGCTTTCTAAGACACCCTCACTATTTCATTTCATTTTGACTTTGTTGGGTGGCTTCTTTAATATCAATTTCTTCTGTCTTTTAAGTCTTCAAAGTTGTTTGATCTGAGTTTACTGGTTTTTGAAAATCCTGTTTTCTGGGAACTACCCCTTCTAAATTTTCTGTCCACTGTGGGTAAAAATGGGCTGTCTAGCTTTAACAAATGGTTAGAAATCTTGCCATTTTGAAAACAGAGCATCCTTCCCTAAGTACCTCCATGTTTTATGCAAGAGATGAATTATATTTATCCCTGAATGATTGCCTTCTAGTCAGAGATCTCAGGGTGAATGAAGTGTTACCAACTGTTAAAGGGTTAGTAACTGAGATGGGTAAATTAAGTTTTTCTTTTGTCCAACACCAAACTTTTCCTTTTTCCTCTCCTCAGTCTCTGAAATGAAAACAGATCCCCACAAAAAACACCTTTATAGCTCAAGAGACAGGCAGTAATTCTTTATCTCTAGTTTATAGAATTCTAACATTTCATTGTTGTTGTTGTTAAGTCACTAAGTCGTGTCCAAGTCATTGCCACCCCAATACTGCAGCCCACCAGGCTCCTCTGTCCTATCTTCTTAGTTCCCAGAAAGTGAAAGTGAAAGTCAGTCAGTCGTGTCTGACTCCTTGCGACCCCATGGACTAAACAGATCATACAATTCTCCAGGCCAGCATGCTGGAGTGGGTAGCCTTTCCCTTCTCCAGGGGATCTTCCCAACCCAGGGATCAAACCCAGGGCTCCTGCATTGCAGGTGGATTCTTTACCAGCTGAGCCACCAGAGTTTGCTCAAATTCATGCCCGTTGAGTTGATGATGCTATCTAACCATCTCATCCTCTGCCACCCCCTTTTCCTTTTGCCTTCAATCTTTCCCAGCATCAGGTCTTTTCCAGTGAGTCAGCTCTTCACATCAAATGGCCAAAGTATTGGAGCTTCAGCATTAGTCCTTCCAGTGAATATTCAGGGTTGATTTCCTTTAGGATTGACTGATTTGATCTCCTTGCAGTCCATGGGACTCTCAAGAGTCTTCTCCAAAACCACAATTGAAAACATCACTTCTTCAGCTCTCAGCCTTCTTTATGGTCCAAATCTCACATCCGTACATGACTACTGGGAAAACCCTAGCTTTGACCATAAGGACCTTTGTTAGTAAGACGATGTCTCTGCTTTTTAAGATGCTGTCTAGGTTTGTCATAGCTTTTCTTCTGAGGAGCAAGCATCTTTCAATTTTGTGGCTGCAGTCATGCACTGTTCACAGTGATTTTGGAGCCCAAGAAAATAAAACCTGTCACTGTTTCCACTTTTTCCTCTTCTCTTTGCCATGAAGTGGTGGGACTAGATGCCATGATCTTAGTTTTATTGAATGTTGAGTTTCAAGCCAGTCTTTTCACTCTACTCTTTCACTGTCTTCAAAGGATATTTAGTTTCTCTTCACTTTCTGCCATTAGAGTGGTATCATCTTCATATCTGATGTTGTTGATAAGTCTCCCAGCAATCTTGATTCCAGGTGAGTCATCCAGGCTGGCATTTCACATGATGTACTCTGCATAGAAGTTAAATAAGGATGGGGACAATATACAGCCTTGTCGTACTCCTTTCCCAATTTTGAACCAACCAGATGTTCCATTTCCAGTTGTAACTGTTGCTTCTTGACCTGTATAGAGGTTTCTCAGGAGACAGGTGAAGTGGTCTATTTAGTATTCCCATCTCTTTCAGAATTTTCCACAGTTTGTTGTGATCCACACAGTCAAAGGCTTTAGCATAGTCAAAGAAGCAGAAGTGAATGTTTTTCTGGAATTCCCTTGCTTTCTCTATGATCCAGCAAATGTTGGCAATTTGATATCTGATTCCTCTGCCTTTTCTAAACCCAGCTTGAACATCTGTTAAGTTCTTGGTACCATTAGAGTCAATTATAAAGTATTTTTATTTATTTTTAATAACAACATATTTGACATGGAATTATAATGGATCTAGAACTGAAATGTATCCCAGAGATCATTCCAACACCCTTATTTGCAAATAAGAGATTTTGTTACTGGGGCAATTAAATGTTTTACCCAAGATATGTAGCCAGTTAGTGGTCTTCTGACTCCAACTTCATTCTCCCGCCTGAAAATTTTCAATTAACATTGGTAAGTTCTTGCAAATGAGAACAATGTCCATGAAGTTATCTTCTTGGGGAAATAGCAAAGGATCCTGACTTGGTTGCAAAAGAGATTTCTCTTTAAGACAAGGCTTCAAAAATGACCTTTGAGGGCATTTTCCATATTTCTGATTAGTGGGTACAATAACCTTTAACTGAAGAAAAGGGCACCCAAAGAGCAAAGCAATAATAGAGGAATTACTTTGGCAATTACCATTACCATTACAAGTCCACCTTTGAAAACAGATGGAGGAATCAGTAATGAAAAGAGTCAGCCTCACAGCCTATGAGAAGAATAGAAATCTCGATATCAAACATCTAGGTCATTCCCTTGACTTTTCTGGTAGAAGTATAATCGAAACAAACAAACAAAAGAAAGTGCCTTTTTCCCACTATAGTAAATGGCACTTTCTACATGACTTCGTGCTATTAAATCTGAAGAATTACTTGATATCTTTTCTTTACTATGAATCATAGCCCCGTCATCTCTAAAATGGAGTTAATATAACCTAACCAGCCTACCCCATATGATAAACATAAATTTAATAAATGACCAGACTAAGAAACCAATGTGGTTTTAAGTAAAAATTTTTTAGCTCTGTTGGGGCTTTCTCTTAAAGAAAGTAGTTTTAATTTGCATTTCTTTAGATTATTTTAAGTGTTGGCTGCAGCTTCCTATAGAATATGGAGGAAGACCAAGTATGCTGCCTAATATGAGAACAAATTCGTGGTCACCTTTATTTAACCTATCCAGTTTAGGAGAACTGAGTGAGGGAAATTGCCAGATGTACTGAAGAGGATGCCTTCAACACTTCCTGAAACACAGCTGTTGCTTTGCTCAGGATGGCGTCATAAACAGAGCCCATCTTCGCACTGCCGAATACTGACATGACCCACTCAACCCTTTTTCTGAGCAGGTGAAATTTGCTTTAGCTTCCTTTATCTTTCTTAAGAATGCAATAAGAATTTTTAAAGCTTTTTCTCAGGCATTCGCTTTTCTATATACCCAAGTCCCTAATTTTCTCATTTTTTCCAGATTTAAGAATTTTCCTATGTGAGACATGGAGTATTGGTGGTACAAAAATCTTCATAACTCTTCTTTATTCAATTTGCAGTCCCTCTTGCGACTATGACAGTTTTCCTACAATCCTTTTTCTTTGTTTCCTCCTTAGAAGAGAAAAGCAGTGTATTTTAACTGTAGTTTGCCCATTAGAGATAGTCTGAGAATAAATGAAATCATTATGTGTTGAGATAAACCTCTAAACAAAGATGCTCTGAGAATCTCAATAATGTTCCTAGTTTTAATACATAGTCACAGAGCTCAAACTCCCTCACTCCCCATGTGCCAGGCTAACCCTGGGGAATTTGAAGATGCCAAGATTTTACTCTTAGTTTTCTCACTGGTTTAGCTGTAGGGCCGAGTGAACAACACCACTTCTCAGCTCTGTGCCAGGTTTTCTATCTCTAAAGCAGATACCATCTTTGACATCTTAACAAGAGCTTGCAAGTAGCTTCCCACCTCATATTTTGAACAGGACTCTCCCTGGAAAGATGATTTTTTAAATAATATGAAATAAAATATTTATACCTGTGTAGTGCTTCTTAAGATATAAATGTATCTGTTCATAAATGGAAAATGAAGCTATGATTTTGAGGAATATGCTTTCCCCAATCTGAAGTATTTTTCATGATGTGGCTATTGAAGCATCAGCCCTTCTCTGCCACTTGACTTAACATTTCTCTGCTCCAGTTTTTCCCTCTGGGGAGAGGGCTAGAAATTTTATAAGAATAATAAAGCCACCACTGGATTCAAATAATCCCCTGGACCAATGTGCATGTATTTATGTGAGAGCATTTCTAGCTCTGTTTTCCCAAATATTTCTTCATCAAATTAAATTGTTTTCATGTTTATTTTTTAACACCCTTTGACCACATCAAGATTTTTGATTCAGGCTAAGATTTTGAGACTTTCAGAATGAACTATGCTATCTAGCATAAATGGGAGTTCCAGTTTGACCTAAGAATCTCAGAAATTACTGTAGGCTGTAATCAGAGCAAAGGAGCAAGTGACAGAAGTGTGATTTTCTCTGTAATGGAAATAACTAGAGAAATGCAAACGAAATCTCTCTAGTCTGTTCTAAAGAGTTCTATTTTGAATTCCAAGGCAACTGTCATTTTAATACCAGGGCCCCTTTAAGCAGAAATTTTGACTTGCCATGAATTTAACAGGCTGCAGGCTATCAAATGCCTGACTATAACAGCTCTCTCTCTTCTTTGTTTAAAGAATTGAAAATGGAAATTGCATGGTGTAAAATTCCTGATTATTTTATCTCCCTAACCTCATCCTTCTGATCCATTGGGAACACTGCTTCAGGAAGAATGTCTTTAAGCAAAATTTTGCTTTCCCTAGAAGCAGACACTAAGAGAAGAACTTGAGTGAAAGCAGTTTATTGGGACTGAAGAAAATGAGATGAGGAAGGAGGCAATAAGGAGTATGTGGTCAAGCAGGTCACCACTGTGGGTAACTAGAGTTTCTTCCCACTGGGGACCTCTGAGGACTGGCATAGAACACACACCTCTAAGCTGTCTCAGGGGACGTGTGAGAGGATCACAGTGTTTATACAACTCCAGCAACTGCTACCAGATTTTGGTTGAGAGCTCTTTGTGGAAAGTATGTAACTTACTAGCAGAAAATCCTTGATGATATCACTTAAGTCATCTGAACTTCATTTTCTCATATGCAAGGTGAACATGAATCTAATGTCACAATATTGTGGTATGAATTCCATGTACTGTTATACTAAAGTGCTTTGTAAGTTACCCAATTACTATTCAAATATTGTTTATTATTAATACAGGTAAACATGCTCTATTCCTCCAAAAAGTGTTAAATCTTATGAAGTTAAGATATATGCATGGATAAATATCAAAGGCAGTACATGATCACTTCTGTTAGAGGACAACAGTCTTCTCTGATAGCACAGTGGGTTAAGAACAGAGACTTCGGAGTTCAAGCCTTGGCTGTGCCATTTATTAGCTTTGTGGGCTTGGGCAATTTACTCATTCTCTCTGAGTCTCAGCTTTCTCATCTATAAAGTGGGTATGACAGAATTGCTCATGGAGTTATTAAATACTAAATCAAGTAATGCATGCAAAGTGCTTAGTATTTATTAAATAGTTGTGTTATCTTCATTACCATAATTATTATGGTTTTTACTATTACTCTTGCATGGGATTTGGAAAAGGAATATGTCAAAATTAATTTGGAGTGTGATACACTCCAGGAAGAGTGTTATTAAATGAAATAGTGGACATGAAAGCCCTTAGTCAACTCTTATTTTCTATTGTTAATTTTAAAGAATGATTATTCATGAATAGGGTTTCATGACTTTAACATCACAGTAGGTAAAAGTATGCCAGGCAGAGGTGAGACAGGAAAGGCATTTTAAATATAAGAAACACGCTGTGCAATGTGGAAATGAATACAGACAGCATTCTGTCAAGGAAGGTTTTACTAACCATGATCGGCGTGGTTGGGTAAGAGTATGAGGCATATCTAGAAGAGGAAGAAAAGCCAAGTGGGCATGAATCAGAGCATGGAAGACCTTGAGGGCCGAGCTAAAGAGCTGGAGACCCAGTGGGTGTTGTGAATAGAGGCGTCATTTCTTGCTGGTTCGTGCTCCTGAGCCTTAATACACTCACATGCAGCCCCTTCAGTCCTGAATCCAGAGCTGCCTCCTCAGCTTTCATTTCCTGCTCTTCACTTTACCCTCATGCTTCCCTTCCAGCTCTCCCACATCATATTCACCTCTTTCTGTACCTTTGCTTATGCTGAACCCCTCACCTGGAGGACTCCCTCTCCCTCGTTTTTTCTTGTTAATCAAATCTGCCCTAGTTGCTCATGCATTTTCCATACCTGTCCTTAGCCATCCTTTCTCCCTTAACGCCTTGAATATTTTTCACCTTCATCACCCAGTCAACTCATTTCCTGATAAGAATAAGCTCTTTGAATGCAGGGACCATGCTTTTATTTTGCTGTTTCATACATTCCTGGATACACAGAGAGTACTCAGGAAATTCTTGGCTAATCGGACAGGTTAGCCACATCTTCCCAAGGGTCTCCTTGCATGTGTCAGGTCAATGGTACCTTTCTCTAACTTGCCTTCTCAAGGTTGGTAGAGTAAAATATGACAGGCTTCTCCTGGTCCTTTCTCAAGGGATTCTAGTGATGTTAACATTATGTGCCTTTTTTATGAAATGGGAACTGTTAGCCTCCAGGTAGAAATTTGGGAAAAGAAACTGATTTATTCTGTGATGTTTTAGATATAACTGACTTGTGTGCCATTAAATTTCAGTTTGATTCACTTCTTGCTTTGAGGTAGAAGTGAAGAAAGTCATTTTCCATTTCAGCTTTGCCATTAATTAGCTGTGTGACTTTGGGCAAGTCTTTTCCCCTCCTCTATTAATAATAGCTATCTTTTACTGGATATGAAATAAATGCAGCATTGCTAGGTGCTGTAAATCCACTGTCTTATTTAATCCTCCTATCAATTTTGTGAGGTAGGCCTCATGACTGCTCCTAGTTCCAAATGAGACTCAGATCAGAAAGTAAGTTCCCCAGAGTCACAGAGCTAATAAGTTACAGAGTCAGAACTCAAAGCCAGGATTGGCTGCTTGCAAAGCTTATGAACTTAATCCTTATGCATTATTTCAGTTCCTTTAAGTCTAAGCATCTTCAGCCTTAAACAAAGAGATGAGACTGCAATCTCTAGGAAGCTTTCCAAATTTGTAACTCTTCTCTAAGAGTACATGTTATTTCAGGCATGAAATTGAAATCTGTAATTTGCTACAAATCACCCAGCTACCACAACTCCAATTTCCTGAAGAAACTCTCTTCCCCACTGTTACTTGGCAGAGTTTGGGGCTGGGGATGACCTCCCTCATGGATGTGCATGTGACCTAGGACCAAGCTCATCACACATTTCTTTCCTGGGCCATGGACTTGGTCATGTGACTTAATGGAGGCCAATAATAACCATACTCAGAATTTTTATTCTGACTTTCAGGGGAAAAGTATTAGTACTCACTTGCACTGAACTGGATCCTGGGAGAATGCAGGCACTTTCCCGTGATGCTGACAGTCAGTCATGCTACTACTTGTCGAACATGGAAGTTAGCCAGCGCCCGGCAGAGCAGAGCCCCGAGAGGGAAGGACTGGGTCCTGGTGACATGTGTCAGCTCCCAAATCTGTCCTTACCTGAAGCAAAGCCAAGGGTTGGATTCTCCTTGCAAGTGAGCCAGTTTGGGGGTTCAGTTTGCTGTTACAGGCACCACAAGATAAGAGGAGTTCTTTTTTTTGGCACAAACATACCAAAATCTTACTGAACAAGCAAACTGTCTTGTTCAGACTCAGTCCCAGCCAGAGTGCATCAGGCCTTGAATCATCTCTAATTATGGTAGAAAATATATTCTCACTGTGGATGAAAAGGTGCCTGATTTGTCATGTGATAAAAAAAATCTGTTAAGTGGTACAGTGAAACTTTATGACTCTCTTCTGCCAGAAGGCTTCCTGATCATTTGCCTGTCTCCAGAAGATGTTAATTGCTAATTGTCAACGTGCGTTTCAGGAAAGTGAGCTGCTGCCTGGCATGCCTGTTAGCTCTAGCTGGCAACTTGTTTCTGTCCCCTCCATTTCTTTGTAATTACATTTGAACTTTGAAACCAAAAATCATTTAGGTTAAGGCACTATGAATGAATTCTATCTATACTTTTGCATAAATCATTATATGTCATTAATCATAGAATTTGAGTGTTGGAAGAGACCTTTAGAGAACAGCTTTTCCAGCCCCTTTAATTTAGTAGAAGAAGAAAATAGTAGGCAGACATCAGCTCAGAGACACACAGTAGTTATAGGTTGTTAAGGGCTATAATCAGGGTCTCCTGACCTCAAGCCAGGGTGATTTTCACCATGTCACACCTCCTCTCCTGACCCTGTCTTGGTTTATTACATGAATAAAAACTCCAAAAGCCTCAGACACATGACAAATAAATGCAAATCTTCCAGATGAGAAGTCCCTGCATTCACTGTCACCCTCTTCTCATTTTTTACCACCTCTGTTCTTTCTGACAGCAGACTAAAGAGAACACAAATGCCACCTGGATAGCTAATCTGGTCAGGAAACCACATGGAAGTTAGTATAAAGAATAGTACATCCTTGGGCGTTTTCCCCCAGAAATTAAGGAATTTGTTTTGGTACCTGGAAAATAAGAGCTTTTTTTTTTTTTTTAAGAGAACCACTTACAATGATACAAATGATTCTTGAGCTTTCATTACAGTAGATTTGATCTATAATTCTGCTTAGTAATATTGTTAGACCTTCAATCTGTGTCATTAACACCCTTGATAAGAAGAAGATCCCACTTTATTGTTATACTCTGTAAGTTTGCCTGTTATTCCACTTCAAATTCACTTTGTGTACTAAGATTTTATTAATAGCTATATAAGGTTTATGGGAGAAGAAAATGGCAACCCACTCCAGCATTCTTGCCTGGAGAATTCCCATGGACAGAGGACCCTGGCAGGCTTCAGTCCATGGGGTCGCAAGAGTCAGACACGACTTAGCGACTAAACCACCACTACCACATAAGGTTTACTACCTACAAGAGAGAATATTAAATCTACCTTAGGATCACCAAGTTCATTGTGGACTAAAGCCACTTAGCAGTGAGCAAGACTGCAGAAGCAAAACGTTATCCTAAGTTAATTCATCAGTAAGGAGTTCTCTGCCTTTTTGGAAACTTAATTTGTATACTGCTGTCAGTGGTTTCTCAGAAATAAAAAATCAGAGGGGGATCAAAAGGGAGGCCAATCTGAGACTTAGAAGCTCAAACACTTCTTTGGATTTATAGGTGGTTTTTAAAGGTGATTTTCATTTTAGAGACAGTAAATAACTGGAAATTCCTGATGTTGGTTAACTGGAATTCCACAGGCTGTCACATGATCTGTCTGAGTGAGGAGGAACAGCTGTAGAAATTACCCTTTGAAAACAGGCATCTGTAAGCAACAGTCCTTTTCTGTTGTCTATGAAAACTGTCACTTACATTGCATTTCATCAATAGGGTGTTGAAGTCATGATTTAGGCCTGCTGAAATTTCAAGCTTTTGATAGATGGGTCTATCAATAGAAAGTGAGAACCTCAGTTTAGATTTAAAAAGCATAAATTACAAATTTGTGAAGTCAACTAGATTTTGACACCAATGAAGTTGTATCACAAATATGTATTCTATTATTGATTATTGTTAGTAGCATTAAGGTCACAAAAAGAAGAAAAGTAATTTTGGGAGATATCAAAATAAGGCCTGGTATAATTTTTCCTATAGTAAGATGACTTTGAGGAGATTATATATTTTTCTTAAATGACTAAGCAAGTGATATCATTTATTCTAAGTTGGATTCTTAAATGAAGATAATAACCTTAGGATCCAGTTCTATTCTATGGAAAAGTTCTTGAGAGATTAGTGAGTGCCTTTTAGGAAATGTTGAACCTCTGTTAAAAAAAAAAAATCTGTCAACAGGAAGGAAAATTCCCCACTTTCTGCAAGTAGTAGCATACGTTATGGACTCTAAATGTGAAAGGTGAACGGACAAGTTTACTGCCCACTTGGTGTCTCGTGTCTGCTGCTTCCTAAAGCTGCACATGATGAAGAAAGGTAGGGCCTGTTAATAGGAATTGCCCCTTTGGAGCCACAGGTGAGGGTTGAAGGAGAGCCATAGACTGAGCAGAGGGTGCCCATTTAACACAGTTGGCAGGCGTTATGACGATGACAGCATTAACAACAAGAAAAGGCCCTCCAGAGCCTATTCACAAGACCACTAGAACAAAACGGCATCTACCACAACAGAACACCTCCCAAGACAGTGAAAGAGTACAGGCTGCAGTCACATCTGACCTGCAGGTATGATGCAAGGTCTTCCTGAGCACCTAACACCCCCACGGCCTTTCAGGGCCCGCGACCCTACAAGACTGTGTCTCACCAGAGTTGCCCATTCTCTGACGTCTCTGCAGTTGTGTGGACCCATATCTGAACACTTCCCTAAGAATCACTGAGAAACCTATACATTGCACCTAGTCCTTCATTTGGAAGGTTAAATAATTATGTAATCTCCAAAAGAATACTTACTGAGCCTCTATTGGGTGACAGACTTTATTGCCTCATAACCCAGAAAGACTAGTTATTTACTGAGCAACAGCTATGTGCCAGGCACGATGTTAAATCAATAGAATGAACATAGTCCCTGCCCTTTGGGAATTTTCCATCCACTGTGGAGATAGGCAATACTGGCATGAACAAATAAGAGATGGTGTGAACTGTCATAAGTACTAATGGGAAAACTAACCAGCACAGTATAAGAGGATAGTAGGAGGAAGGAGAAAGCTGAGGCCAAAACATGAATGATAGATTGTTCCAGGCCACTTTGGTGAGTTGTTGAGTAATTATTAAACTCTTACTATTTACCAATGCTATTCTAGGCACAGTGATAAACTAATGAAAACAAAGTAAAGTTCTTGACTTTATGGACCTAAAATTTAGTTCAGAGGAATAGGCAACAAATAAATGAGTAAATAAAATCGAGGTGGTATGACAAGAACAAGAGTCCAGGATGATGTCAAGGTCTGGCCAAATGAAGGCTGGAGTTACTCTTAACTGCTATGGGAAGGACTAAAGATAAAGCATGTTTTGGAGAAAGATCGAGGGTCTAGTTTTGAACATGTTACCTTGGTGGCGCTCGTGGTGAAGACTTCACCTGCTACTGTAGGGGATGCATGAGATGTGGGTTTGATCCTGGGGTCAGGAAGATCCCCTGGAGGAGGAAATGGCAACCCACTCCAGTATTCTTGCCTGGAGAATCCCATGGACAGAGGACCCTGGCGGGCTACAGTTCATGCGGTCACGAAAGAGTCAGACACGACTGAGCAACTGAGCACACACACACAACTTTAAGGTGACTTTAGGCATCAGGGCAGAGATGTCAAACAAGCTGCTACAGTCTTCCAGCAGAAAACCGATATTCAGGAGGGAAGTATGAACTGGAAATAGAAATGTCAGAACCGTGAATGTGCAGATGACAATTAAAGCCATGAGACAAGAGTGAGTGCGGATAAGAAGTGTGAGAATTGAACTGCAGGTCCCTCTACTGTGAACATGTCAGGGAGATAAGGAGAAAGCAGCAAAGGAGACTTAGAAGGTCTGGTCAGTAAAATGGGAGGAAAACCAAGAGGGTATGAGGCCTTGGAAGCCAAGGAAAGAAACTGTTTCCAGGAGGAAGTGATTGACTGTGTCAATGCTGCTCACTCCGCACAAGTAAGATGAGGCCTTAAATCGAGCATCGGATTTGGCAGCATGGAGATCCCTGGTGTCTTTGTCAAGACCAATTTCAGAGAAGGAGTCAAAGAAAGAATGAGAGGGAAAGAAGTAGAGAGGAGTTTTGCCTTAAAGGATAGCTAAGAAATGAGGTCATAGCTGCAGGGAGAAGTGGGTCAAGATTATTTTCGTTTGTGGAGATGGAAGAAATTACAGTATATTTGAATGCTGACAAGGATAATTCAGTAGGGAGGAAAATTTTAATATGCATGAAAGAGAAGAAACAACTGCTAGAGCAATATCCTAAGTAGGCAAGAGGGTCTGGGATCTAGTGAACAATGAGGAGGGGCATGAATTTAGGTAGGAGCAAGGATAGTTATCTCAGAAAGTAAACAGGAGTACAGGAGGCAAGGCAGAATGTATGGACGGAGATGCAGTTGTGTGGGTAGACGTGGTGGTAAGGACATCTGGAATGTCTCTTCTTACTATGTCCACTTTCCTGGCAAAATAGGAAGAAAATCATTAGCTGAGGATAAGAAGGAGTGGGCTATTTAAAATCCAAAAAGATGATGCTGTTAAAGTGCTACACTCAATATGTCAGCAAATTTGGAAAACTTAACAATGACCACAGGACTGGGAAAAGTCAGTTTTCATTCCAATCCCAAAGAAAGGCAATGTCGAAGAATGTCCAAACTACCAAACAACTGGACTCATTTTACATGCTAGCAAGATAATGCTCAAAATCCTTCAAGCTAAGCTTCAACAGTACATGAACTGAGAACTTCCAGATGTATAGCTGGATTTAGAAGACAGAGGAACCAGAGATCAAATTACCAACATCCACTGAATCATAGAAAAAGCAAGGTAATTCCAGAAAAACATTTAATTCTGCTTCATTGACTATGCTAAAACCTTTGCTTGTGTGTATGACAATAAACTGTGAAAAATTCTTAAAGAGATGGGAATGCCAGACCACCTTACCAGCCTCCTGAAAAATCTGTATGTGGGTCAAGAAGCAACAGTTAGAGTCAGAAATGGAACAATGGACTGGTTTAAAATTGAGAAAGGAGTATGTCAAGGCTGAATATTGTTACTCTGATTATTTAACTTATATGCAGAGTACATCACGCAAAATGCCAGGTTGGGTGAATCCCAAGTTGGAATAAAGATTGCAGGGGAAATATCAACAACCTCAGACATGCAGATGATAAAACTCTCATAGCAGAAAGCAAAGAGGAACTAAAGAGCCTATTAATGAAGGTAAAAGAGGAGAGTAAAAAATCTGGCTTAAAACTCAACATTCAAAAAACGAAGATCATGGTATCCAGTCTGATCACTTCATGGCAAATAGATGGTGGAAATGTGGAAACAGTGACAGATTTCATTTCCTTAGGCTCCAAAATCACTCCTGGCAGTAAGTGCAGTGAAATTAAAAGATGCTTGCTCCTTGGAAGAAAAGCTGTGACAAACCTAGACAGCATATTAAAAAGCAGAGACATCACATTGCTGACAAAGGTCTATATAGTCAAAGCTATGGTTTGTCTAGTAGTCATGTATAGATGTAAGAGTTGGACCATAAGAAGGCTGAGCGTCGAAGAATTGATGATGTTGGAGAAGACTCTTGAGAGTCCCTTGGATAGCAAGATCAACCATCCAGTTCTAAAGAAAATTTACCTTGAATGTTCACTGGAAGGACTGATACTGAAGCTGAAGCTCCAATACTTTGGCCACCTGATGGGAAGAGTTGACTCATTGTAAAAGACCCTGATGCTTGAAAGATTGAGGGCAGGAAGAGAAGGGTGACAGAGGATGAGATGGTGGATGGCATTACCAACTCGATGGACATGAATTTGAGCAAACTCTGGGAGATAGTGAAGGATGGGGAAGCCTGGCATGCTGCAGTCCATGGGGTCGCAGAGTCGGACATGACTGAGCGACTGAACAAGTGTAGTAGGAGGAGTTTAAGAGCTGGAGGGAGAAGGCTTGAAATGATTATCTCAGGAGAGGGAGAGAGGGAATGACTGGGCAATGCTGCAGGATTGCTAGTTACCCCTGAGATCCTTTTGAGTTTAGTGGTCATAAACTTAAGGCAGAACGTTTCCAGCCATTGTCTTTTTTTCTTTCCCCCCAGCCATGTTCAACAGTGCAGGGGTAAATTCAGGGTTATATAGAGTGGGAATTAGCTAGTGTAGGATTTGATTGGAGAGTACGAAAATCACGAAGAGGGGGTAGGGGAGTGAGGATTGCATGTACACCAGGAATGTAATGGTATACCAGGAATGCCAGCCGGGTAAGCAGCAAGTGAGTACACAAGGGAGGTGAAAGAGACAGGGAAATGGCATTAAGGGTTGCCTGTCCTATGTGGGGATAAAGACTAATTGAAGTCAACTGGAATGATAGGAGGTGATGGTGGAGAGTGGAAATTTGTAATTGAGACTGTAAAGGGTTGTTAGGAATGACAATGTCCAGAATATGGCTGTGAGAATGAGTGACTGAGGTCACATGGGGGACCAGTACCTTGAAAAAGAGAAAGGAGATTAAGGGACTGAGGTGCCAGGCAATTGGAAGTGTTCTCCACAGCAATATGAAAGTCACCAGGAATTATGACGAGAGTGGTATTGGAGAAAGTGACCGTGAGTTGGGACCTAAAATCTCCAAGAACTATTGGGAGTCACCTGAGGGTCTGTAGAAGCCTATTACAAGGAGAAGCAGTGGTTGGTTTAGCCAGACAGAGAGTTGTTTTATAGGAGAGGGAAGGAGAATGGTCTGTGAATAGAATTACAGGACATTCAGAACACTATCCTTTCCCTAAATGCCTTTATCTTCACTTAGCTCCCATAAATAGGTGGTCTTGCCCTAGAAAGAAAAGGGAAAATGGCTGGATTCTGCTCCCCACCAGATTTATAACCCATGATTTTTGTCAGTTGGGAACAACTACATGTGTTATAACACTTTGGGGTTTTTAGAGCTGAGCAGACACATGTTTGTATGAAATGCTGGAGGAAACACGGTGCACTTTTGAAAGGTTTCGGCTCCAGAATCAGAGAATCCTAGATTCACGTTCCCTTTCCCCTAGTTACTGTGTGGGCAAATCATTCAACCTGTTTTTGTCCCCCATGTCCTCATCTGTGTAGTTGTTCTCTGAATTAACAGTATCTACTTCATTAGATTATAGCAACTATTAAAGGATATAATCTAAGTCAAGGGCCTTGAATGTACTATGTTATTTGGTAAGTTTTACTATTGTTAATATTAACACTGTCATGTTTATCATTACTTGGCAAGGTTTACTTTGCAAAGTACATTCATTCCCTAGATTGGGGATTGGTCCACTCAAGAAGCGTACTTGTAATTCAAGAGGATGCCACCAGGGGGAGTAAGGGCCTGTTAGATTCCCAGATAGGCTTCCTCCCCTGGTTGGCCTAGCAGATTATGTGTCCTCTATTCAAGATTTAAGAGGAGACTTTACTTGTAACCTTGAGCAAACCATATAATCTTCTGCATTTTAGTTTCTGAATCTGTAAATTGAGGTTATTACAACTTTCTTACCTAATTCAGGATTAAATGAAGAATCAAATGACAAGTGTTAATTATGCTGTAAACTATATTATTTCTATAAATACAAGAATTTTTTATTACTACTGTTGTTAATGTGTGTGTGTGCTCAGTCATGTCTGACTCTTTGGAATCCCATGGACTATAGCCCACCAGGCTCCTCTGTCCATGGAATTTCCCAGGCAAGGATACTAGAGTGGATTTCCATTTTCCCCTCCAGGGGATCTTCCTGACCCAGGTATTGAACCTGTGTCTCTTGTGTCTTCTGCATTGACAGGCAGATTCTTTACCACTGTACCACCTGAGAAGCCCTAATACTAGCATTTTATTCATCTTTTCATAAAATTTTCCTCAAAGTTCTAAACTGATATTTTTATAATGTGTCCATAAAATTTTGCCATTGTCCACATATGAAACTTTTATATAGATCTCAAATAGAAAAAAAAAGTCTCTAGAATAGCAATCTTGTAGCCTAACAGTTTAATAGAAAAAGGCTATCTGCTAAGAATATGTTATCTCCTTTAAAATTATTACGTGTTTGAGAAATATCAGCTATGCTTATAGGTTGCAGGTAGGCTCTGTGCTGATTATTTTACATGTATTAATATTATCTCTTAGATTTTTATAGTAGTATCCTATGGAGGTAATTACTATAATTATCTTCATTTTTCAGAGGAGTTAAGACTTGAAGAGGTTAAGTTCTTGTCCAAGGTAAGCAGCAGAGCCTATATTTGACCCTAGGCAGTTTGCCTCCAGAGCCTGTACTCCTAAAAACTTTGCAATTAAAATGAGGGCTTTAAATTCAGCACTCTTGTCTTGAGCATCTTTAATTCATGTTTCAAGATGCCAACTTTGTAGATCATTTTGGTGAAAAATGGGATTTGATGAAACTGCAGTGAAGAAGCCTGCTATCTGCTCTTAACAGTGTAGTTATTGCTGCCTCTCAACTTGGTTTCTTTAGGCAAAATAAAGCCACTTCTTTTCATTTCTTCTTGAAAACTTAATTTTCAACTCTCAGGAGTACTGTGTTTCTAGAGAAAGAGGGGGAAAGGAGCAAAGCATGAAAGAAGAATTGGAAGGATAGTATTATTAGACAGAGTAATGTGCAGCTGGACTTATTTCTATATACGTGGTTTAATGTGAAGCAGATCCTAGCAGGTCATAGAAAAGGTTTGTTTGATGTTTACTTTGCATTTCTGCAAAATTTTCCCATCTATTCTTTCCTCCTCTGAACCTCAAATTTAAGATTCTTGATTAAACAATTTAGTATTTGACTTTGTGCTGTCTAGGTATTTCTCAGCTGCAAGATTGCCTAAAATTCTAAGATTTTAGAAAGTTAGAATTGAAAGACACATTGCACACCATTTGTCCAAGTTTCTCAGTTTCAAATGTGGAAATCAAGGCCTGGGTAATGCAAATGACTTGCCTAAGTTCACACAGCAAGTGAAGGATGGAGCCAGAATTGTAAGGCAAGTCTGCTTGCTGTCAGATGAGGAGTTTGGATACTAGATCACACTGCCTCGTCCCTTCTACATTAGATTTTTAGAATCTCATCCAAATATTCATTCTTGCACTCAGCTAACAGATGTTTGCAGAATGTGTCACATGTGCGCCAGGAACCAAGATACACAGAATAAACTAATGGTCCCACCTCCAGCAGATCAGGAGTGGAGACCAAGCATTCACTTGAATACACATCCTCATAGGTGGTGAGCATTAACAGGTGTTACCCAGTTATTCTTCCCAGACAGGGTGGGAGGTGAGGAGCATTCATATAGAGGGATGGGTTTTAGCAATGCAAAAAGGATGGTATGGCCTGCAAGTTAGGAGGTGTGAGGATGAACTTGGGTACCTGGAGGGAGGGAGCCTCTTGGGGAGTAGTGGGCAAAGAGGCTACGGAAATAGACCAGATTGTGAAGGGCGTGATATGGCATCCTAGAAAGATGGACTAAGTTATGCATGAGTGTTAAGTCACTTCAGTCGTGTCCAACTCTATGCAATCCTATGGACTGCAAACTGCCAGTCTCCTCTGTCCTTGGAATTCTTGCAGCAAAAATACTGGAGTAGGTTGCCATGCCCTCCTCCAGGAGACTATGCTATAGGGGATGGGAAGTTACTGGTAGTTTTTAAGCAAAAGAATAATATGCTCAGATAATATTCCCTCTACTCTTCTTAAATCCTCACCTAGAGTCAGGCTGGTGCTGGGTAGATAACAGCCTGAACTTAATTGACTTAGAAACAAGATTCAGTAGAAAATTTCCAATCACAAGTACACCTTCTCCTTCAGGGATTTCTGGAAAATAGCATGCTTAATTAATTAAAATTTAGCAGCATTTTTGGAAGAGTCATAATGCTTTATACATATGATGGTTGCTGTAGAAGTTTCACTCTTTGAAATAAAGTAGTATATGATTTATTCTCTCTCTACTGTTTTTTATATATTTTGATTGAGATATAATTCAGGTACCATGAAATTTACCGTTTAAAAGTATACACTTCGGTGTTTTTTATTTTAGTATATTCACAAAGCTGTGCAGCCATCTCCACTAATTGTGGAGTCTTTTCATCACCCCTAAAGAAATGCTATACCCATTAACAGTCACTCCTATTCTCCCCTCCATCCCCCAGCCTCTGACTACCACTAATCTACTTTCTATAGATTTTTTTCCCCCAAAGGATTAGCTTATCCTTGACTTTTCATATAAATAGAATTGTATAATTGATGTCCCTTTGTGAATAGCTTCTTCCACTTAATGTTTTTAAGGTTTAGCCATGTACCATCATGGACCAATACTTCATTCCTTTTTATGGAAGAATAACATTTTATTATAATATATACCACACTTTGTTTGGAGAAGGAACTGGCAACCCACTCCAGTATTCTTGCCTGGAGAATCCCTTGGACAGAGGAGCTTGGAGGGTTAGAGTCCATGGGGTTGCAAAGAGTCGGACACAACTGAGTGACTAGCACACACACATTTTGTTATCCATTCATAAATTAATGGACATTTGAGTGGTTTCCAGTTTTTGGCTATTATAATGTTGCTATGAATATTCATTATAAGTTTTTGTGTGGGCATGTGTTTTTTCTTGGGCGTATATCTAGGGATGGAATTTCTGGGTCAGAAGATAATTCTATATTTAACCTTTTGAGGAACTTCCAGGCTATTTTCCACAGTACCACTTTATGTTCCCACCAGCAATGGACAAGAACTTCAGTTTCTACATATCCTCCATATCCGTATATATTGCTTAGATTCTATATTTCCTTCTATGAATAGTGCCAAATAGTAACATTCTCCAATACTTTTTAGAATATTTTTACAGCCTGCTTTTGTGATTCTAGCATAAATTGAGAGCCTTCACTTTTCATGAGCCTGCTCTGTGAAAAAAAGTGAAAAAGTGAAAAACAGTGAACGTGTTAGTCACTCAGTCATGTCTGACTCCTTGCGACCCCATGACTGTAGCCCGTCAGGCTCCTCTGTCCTTCGTTCTGTAGTTGTTTGTAAACTAACCTTTTGTTTTATCTGTGATACTTAGTATTAAACCTTGCAGAAAATGTTGTAAAGCAAAATTTTATCAATGACACCAGTAAATTACAAGTCCCTGTCCTCTAGGCTGTATATTGTCACCCTACTTATTTAATTTATATGCAGAGTACATCATGAGAAACACTGGGGTGGATGAAGCCCAAACTGGAATCAAGATTGCCGGGAGAAATATCAATAGCATCAGATATGCAGATGACACCACCCTGATGGCAGAAAGCGAAGAACTAAAGAGCCTCTTGATGAAAGTGAAAGAAGAGAGTGAAAAATTTGACTTAAAACCCAACATTCAGAAAACTAAGATCATGGCATCTGGTCCCATCACTTCATGGCAAATAGATGGGAAAACAGTGGAAACAGTGACAGACTTTATTTTTGGGGGCTCCAAAATCATTGCAGATGGTGACTGCAGCCATGAAATTAAGATGCTTATTTCTTGGAAGGAAAGTTATGACCAACCTAGAGAGCACATTAAAAAGCAGAAACATTACTTTGCCAACAAAGGTCTGTCTAGTCAAAACTATGGTTTTTCCAGTAGTCATGTATGGATGTGAGAGTTGGACTATAAAGAAAGCTGAGCACTGAAGAATTGATGTTTTTCAGCTGTGGTGTTGGAGAAGACTCTCGAGAGTCCCTTGGACTGCAAGGAGATCCAACCAGTCCATCCTGAAGGAAATCAGTCCCGAATATTCATTTGAAGGACTGATGCTGAAGCTGAAACTCCAATACTCTGGCCACCTGATGTGAAGAATTGATTCATTGGAAAAGACCCAATGCTGGAAAAGATTGAAGGTGGAGGGGAGGAGAAGGGGACAACAGAGGATGCGATGGTTGGATGGCACCACTGACTCAATGGACATGAGTTTTGAGTAAACTCTGTGAGTTGGTGATGGACAGGGAGGCCTGGTGTGCTGCATGCAGTCCATGGGGTTGCAAAGAGTCAGACACCACTGAGCAACTGAACTGAACTGCCTTACCTGGGGCCTCTTCCAATGATAACAGACAAGGCCATTTATCTCAAATTTTGAAGAATCCTTAGCAAGAAAATAACATCACAAGATGAGATCCCCAGAGAGGCATGGCCAAGAGTTCTTCTGCCTCTTTCCATAATATTCCTCACTGTTTATTTACTGATTGAATTGTTGTGGTGGAAGACAGAGTGTTTGCTGCCCTGGGAGGGGGTTAGGAGATAGGCTGCGGTTTGATGATAACAACAGAGGGAGTGGGTGCTCTGCCCTTATTACATTGTTGGAGGTACACCTACCTGAGGTATAGAAGCCTACCTGATTCTCTCTGCCTGAGGGCTTATTTTGATCACCTTACTGCACTCACCTGCCTTTAAACCTGAAGTACCGGGGTGTTATCAGCCCAGGAGCAGTCCCTAACCAAAAACTGATTACGAGAGTTGGTACGTGTATTGGTTTCCTCTTCATCAAATTACCACAAACTCAAATAAACACAAATTTATTATATTATGGTTTTGAAGGTCAGAACTCTGTAACACAAGTCCAGTGGAACTAAATCAAGGTATTAGCAGGGCTGTGCTCCTCTTAGAATACCTAGGGGAGAATTGTCTCCTCACTTCTAGCATTTATTTATTTATTTATTTTTCATTTATTTTTATTAGTTGGAGGCTAATTACTTTACAATATTGTAGTGGGTTTTGCCATACATTGGTATGAACCAGCCATGGATTTACAAGTGTTCCCCATCCTGATCCCCCCTCCCACCTCCCTCCCCATTCCATCCCTCTGGGTCTTCCCAATGCACCAGCCCTGAGCACTTGTCTCATGCATCCAGCCTAGGCTGGCATTTAAACTTCTTTGATTTCTGACCTCAAATTACTTTGACCTCAGCTTCCATAGTCATATTTTCTTATCTGACTTCAACTCTCTTGCCACCTTCTTATTAGCATTACACTGGACCCATTTGGATAATTCAGGATAATCTCCTCATCTCAATGTCCTTCCTTAATTTTATCACACCAGCACATCCCATTTGTAAGGTAACAACATATCCACAAGTTCTGGTCAATAGAATGTGAACATATATTTTGGGGTCATAATTCTGCCTATCTCAGTGTAAAATGCCCCAATTCCACCACTCCTTGAGTGAGATGGCTCTGAGCATACATTCTGTACAGTTTCCAGACTTTCCCAGCAGGGCTTTGCTCTAGCTATCCACATTAATTACTTGCTCATTAGTATACCCTTTTCTGGTTTCCTTACCTTTTCCTATTTCACTACACCCTATTTCCTGGAATACTCTCCCAAATTCAGATACATATGGTCCCCAGCTTATGATTGTTCTACATTACAGTGGTGTGAAAGTGATATACATTCAGTAGAAATTGTATTTTGAATTTTGTTCTTTTCCCAGGTTAGCGATATACGGTATTTTCTCTTGATTTTGAGCAGCTTTAGTGAACTGCATCTCCTGGTCAACCACTCACAAGAATAAACAACCGATACACTTACAACCATTCCATACTCAGACAAGCACTCTGTTTTTCACTCTCAGTATAGTATTCACTACATTACAGAAGATAGTCAATACTTTATTATAAAATAGGTTTTGTGTTGGATGATTTTGCCCAACTGTAGGCCAAGTGTTGTAAACGCATGTAAGGTAAGCTAGGCTAAGCTATGATATTCAGTAGGTTAGATGTATGAAGTGTACTTTAAACTTGCAATGTTTTCAACTTACAATGGATTTATTTGGGACATAAGCCCAAAGCAAGTCAAGGAAGATCTATACTTGCGTTCAAATCTCAGGGTCTTCTTAGCTCAGTTGCTTAATATGTGTAAATGCTTAGAAGACTGAATCTTTGAGTACTCTAAAATGATGAGAGTAGGTCAAAAGAACATGGGAGCCAACTTGAAGGAACTCCCACTAGCCAAATCTAGACAGTAAATAATGATTATAAATGATCACAACCTACTGAATAGAGTTAAGAATCCACCAGTCCACTGATAAATAATTAACAAACAAATAAATAAGAAGGGAAATTTCTTCCTTGTAGGCAAATCCAACTGCCAAATGAAGAAGGGAGGATACAATCACAAAAGTATTATTTGGCAAACATTATGCTAATAACTGATTCAAGCAAGAAAGTTCAGTGGATGCCCAAACCCGGAAAAACAGGAGTTTACATAGTCTCAAAGTATTTCTCTACAAGATCATTACAAAGGGTAAAAGAATAGCTTGACAGTGGAGAAATCTGATAGACATCACCTTAATCAAATTATTTAATTGGTCAATGGGACATATTTATGTGCCTTTCGATTGGATGCATTGAGAGGATCTCAGTGTATTCCGGCCAAAGCAGCATAACTTAAATCTAATCATGAAAAAAAGTGACAGAACAAAATTAAAGGACAGTCTATAAAATAACTGGCCTATCCTCTTTAAAAAAATGTCAATGTCATGGATTACAAAGTAAGATTTCAAGAACTATTCCAGAATAAAGGAGACTAAAAATACATGAAAACTAAATGAAATACATGATCTTGAGTTTTTATTTTTCTATAAAGAATATTGTTAAGGCAACTGAAAAATCTGAATAAGGGTTTAGATAATAGTATTTTCTCAGTATTAATGGTCCTGATTTTATAATCTGTACTGTGGTGATGTACAAGAATATTCTTATTTTTTGTGGTTAGAATACTTGAGGACTTTTCTTATTTTTAAGAAATGCACACTGAATTATTTAAGGATGAAGGAACATCATATAAGAAACAAATAGTCCAGGAGAGAGAGACAGAGAGAATAAAACAAATGTACTAAAATGTTATCATTTGGTGTATCTGGGTAAAAAGTATCTGGGAATTTTTTTGTACTATTTTTGTAGCTTTTGTGTATGTCTTAATTGTGGCAAAATTTTTAAAATGTAATAAATATTAAGCATTTCAGTAATGGAGTCATTGCCCTGCTTACCCACAGGTTGTTGTCTTGCTATGTGGTAAATAGTATGTCCCTGACTTTCTTAAGCCACATTATCTCTACACTGTGTCCCAGGGATGTGTTGACTAATGAGTAGAGTTTCTACTACCTGCAACAGGGCACTGGATTGAGAACCAAGAAACTGGAATTTGAGTTCTGACTCAATAGCTATCCAACCTTTGATAAGTTATTTTACTTTTCTTGGCTTCAAACCATGTCTGGAATCTTACAGATTTTTAACTATCCTTTGATTCTACCTCATCCCTTTTAGACACTCATTTATGATTCTCTAAATTTCTTTGGTTATTTGAATAACTGGATCTTTTCTTCTGGATGTGGGATTCATGATGACTTTGCCTTATAATAAATTCCATTGGATGTGGTTACTGTGATTCACATCAAAGAAATTCCCAATGGAAAGTTATTATTATTTGTTGTTGTTGTTGTAAAAGAGGGGGAAAACCAGGCAAAATATTCAAGGAAATTATTCAGTCTGTGATTCCACTTTTTAGATTTCTCACATAGGAAATTTTATAAGTTTAGGTAATCAAACTTCATATGAATGACTACTGGGAACAATTTTCTTGGTGTAACAAATTAGCCCTTTTTGCTGAGTTAGTTTGAGCTGGTTTATTTCCAGAAGCTCCAGCCATGTGTGAGTTCCTAAGTTACACTGAAGGGTAGGATGAACAGTCTAGTGGAAACAGCTAGGAACAGGGGAGTGGAGCTCAGCTACTGCATCAGCCCTACAGCTGTTTTGCTCCTTGGTATTTGGCTGGCAGTAGTTCTCTAGTTATTGCCCTTTCTCTTTTTTTTTAAAGAAAAGGTAATGAGGCTTGAACCTCTCTCTCTTGCCTCTCAGAAGTGCTGCAGTGATGAATGGAAATGCCATTTGCAAACTGCTGTGCATCCTTTTCTAGGGAGATATTTAACTAACAAAGCATCCTCATCAGTGTACAGTCAGCTCTTGCTGCAGTGCCAGCACCCAGGATATTGCATCTTCTCATATTAGCATGATCTACAGTGTACTGTACATAGCCATGCTGGGGGAAAGGAACAGACCAATCTTTTTGTCCCACGCCAGTTATTTTTTATTCACTACTTTCATTTTCCTCATAAAACTTGTCATAAGCTACAATTAATTCACTAATTATTTAACTTCTCTCCAGTTGCCCATCAGAAACATAAAAGTTCAAGGCATGCAGGAACCTTTGTTCTTCTTGTGTCCCCAGCACCCAGCACAGTGCCTGACAAATAGTAGGGGCTCAATAAAGACCTATTAGTGATGAAATGAATGAACTATATAAACCGTGATCTAGTCTTCCTGTTCCTTTATGACAGTATTTGACCACATTTGCCAAGCTGCTTAATAACTGCTCATGAGCTTTCAAATTCCAATAACCAAATAGGCAATTTCCCATGAATGTGATTTTAAAGATACCAATTATGGACAAGAAATAAATAAGCAGACATGTGATAATGAACATGTGGGTCTGTCCAATATCAATGGGAACTTCCTAAGGAGCTTTATTATACATTTCTGGTAGCACTGAAATAGGCAATTCACCAAATAGATTCTATTTAAATTTGAAAAATAATTTGCTTATCTCTTTACTTTTCTGGTGAAGACCTCTCACATTTTGTTTTGTTTAAATTGCTTAAAAGGTGCATCTTTTTTTGGTCAGTTTTTAAAATCTAAACAGCTCACAATACTGAGGCAGAAGGGAGGTCAGGAGATAGTAGGGATATGCATTGAGATGAATCATTTGCCCTAGATGGTCTCCAACCTGTGTACTTCTTCTCCAATGATTTATTTTTGTTTCTATGCAGCTTTAAAGGTTGAGGCAATATGTGTATTAAACCTTCCATCAGCCACCTGTGAGGATTTGAGTCACCTGTCTCTCTAGCCTCCTTTGTAGTGCTACCCAAAGTTTGATGACCTAGAGACATACATGAAATGAGGAGGGGGAGGGATGGAGACTCTCACAGACTGCTTCAATTCCTTAATGGTAGTCAAGCTTGGAAAAGAGCCTTTGTTCTTGAATGCTGTACTTTTTGTTTTTTTCCCATTCTGCATAAGTTCTGGGGGTCTTTTTTGTGTGTGTATTTTGGACTCTTGATCTGTGATTATTAATCTCTTTACCTTCCTAAAGAATGACATTGATGATATCATTTTTGTTCAAACCCTTCACCAGCTCCCTAACACTTGAAAAATAAAGTCTTAAGCATTCACTCTGCGCTTAAGTGTTCTTACAGTCAAATTCTAGAATAGCATTGTGGTTATGAGCATAGATTCTGGGATTAAATATCTGATTCTGCCTCTTGGATGACCTTGGGCAAATTGCTTACTCTTTCTAAATCTCCTGTTTTCTCATGGAGCAAACAGTGGAAACTTTCTCATGGGGGTTGTTTTGAAGATTCATTAAAATTATGCATAAAAGGGCTCACTCTTGGCATAAGTGCCAACAACATAAAGGCTCAACAGAAGGTTGTTATTTTACTATTTCTCTCTCCCCTGATCCAGCAAACTGGACTAATTACTGCTGCAAGTGCTATTGTGAGTACCCCATAATTTATATTTTCTCTGAGACTTCTTCTGCCTCATGCTTTTGCTCACTCCTTCCCCTCTTTCCTGAGTTCAAATGTAATTCATTCTCTGGTATCGTCTCACAGTGTTGCTTCCTAGATAGGCAACACCACTTCCACAAAAGTAATTCCTCTTTTCCTGCTCCCCACATTTCTAAATGACCTCTCTTTTCTTTATATCCCCTTGACATTTCTTTTTCTAAGGTGAAAGTGGCAGCCACTTGAATCAAGGATGCCCTCCAAGACTCCCACTGGTTGAGATCTGGAGCACGTTTTTTCCTTCACCCATATCTTAATGTCAGTCCTCCCCGACATGCTGCTCAGCCTTAGCTGCTAGACACAACTACTCTGTGATCATGTCCAGCTCTCAGCAGATGCTCAATGAAGGAAAGGATCTGTGCGGAGTGAAAGGGACTCTCTGAGGATACCAGGTGTATCATTCCATCTGAAGACCTCATTTCATCCTACATTGAAATTCCCTAGAAAGTATGTACAGTGAGATTTGAAGAGCCTTTGAGCTTTGAGCCTGGGGAGGATTTGGTGACATATCAGATATATTTTTTGGCTCAGGAATATAACTCGGGCTTGGGGATTCTATATGTGAAGCTCTCTATGACAGCTGTCATTTTCTCTCATGGTTCAGGTTACAAATGATTGCATGGAAAACAGAATGCTTTGTTATTTGAACAGATTATGATGGATTATTTCTGTCTTGTTATCATCTTCCTTCACAAGATGGTACAAAGAAGAAGTCCCCTAAATTTTGAAAATAATGTTTCTTTTCAGGAATAGAATTGACCTTGGGGTAGGAGTGCTGCCTGTAGTTTTACTCAGCACAATTGGTATGGAGAAGGTTTTGAAGCAAAAACAGAAAGGAATTTCCGACATATAGAAACTAAAAGCAAGACTTTGGGTACAATCTCAAAAACGACAGAATGATCTCTGTTCATTTCCAAGGCAAACCATTCAATATCACAGTAATCCAACTCTAAGCCCCAACCAGTAATGCTGAAGAAGCTGACACTGAACGGTTCTATGAAGACCTACAAGATCTTCTAGAACTAACAACCAAAAAAGAGGTCCTTTTCATTATAGGGGACTGGAATGCAAAAGTAGGAAGTCAAGGAACACCTGGAATAACAGGCAAGTTTGGCCGTGGCATACAGAATGAAACAGGGCAAAGGTTAATAGGGTTTTGCCAAGAGAACGCACTGGTCATAGCAAACACCCTCTTCCAACAACACAAGAGAAGACTCTACACATGGACATCACCAAATGGTCAATACCAAAATCAGATTGATTATATTCTTTGGAGAAGATGGAGAAGCTCTATACAATCAGTAAAAACAAGACCGGGAGCTGACTGTGGCTCAGAGCATGAACTCCTTATTACCAGACTCAGACTTAAGTTGAAGAAAGTAGGGAAAACCACTAGACCATTCAGGTATGACCTAAATCAAATCCCTTACAATTATACAGTGGAAGTGACAAACAGATTCAAGGGATTAGATCTGATAGACAGAGTGCCTGAAAAGCTATGGACAGAGGTTCCTGACATTGTACAGGAGGCAGTGAACAAGACCACCCCCAAGAAAAAGAAATGCAAAAAGGCAAAATGCCTGTCTGAGGAGGCCTTACAAGTAGCTGTGAAAAGAAGAGAAGTGAAAGGCAAAGGAGAAAAGGAAAGATATGTCTATTTGAATGCAGAGTTCCAAAAAATAGCAAGGAGAGACAAGAAAGCCTTCCTCAGTGATCAATGAAAGAAATAGAAAAAAACAATAGAATGGGAAAGACTAGAGATCTATTAAAAAAAATTAGCGCTATCAAGGGAACTTTTCATGCAAAGATGGGCACAAAAAGGACAGAAATGGTATGGACCTAACAGAAGCAGAAGATATTAAGAAGAGGTGGCAAGAATACATAGAAGAACTATATAAAAAAGCTCTTCATGACCCAGATAATCATGATGGTGTGATCACTCACCTAGAGTCAGACATCCTGGAATGCAAAGTCAAGTGGACCTTAGGAAGCATCACTACGAACAAAGCTAGTAGAGGTGATGGAATTCCAGTTGAGCTATTTCAAATTTCAAATACTAAAAGATGATGCTATGAAAGTGCTGCACTCAACATGCCAGCAAATTTGGAAAACTCAGCAGTGGCCACAGGACTGGAAAATATCAGTTGTCATTCCAGTCCCAAAGAAAGGCAATCCCAAAGAACACTCAAACTACCGCACAAGTGCACTCATTTCACATGCTAGTAAAGTAATGCTCAAAATTCTCCAAGCCAGGCGTCAGCAATATGTGAACCATGAACTTCCAGATGTTCAAGCTGGTTTTAGAAAAGGCAGAGGAACCAGAGATCAAATTGCCAACACGCATTGGATAATTGAAAAGGCAAGAGAGTTCAAGAAAAACATCTATTTCTGCTTTATTGAGTATGCCAAAGCCTTTGACTGTGTGGATTACAACAAACTGTGGAAAATTCTTAGAGATGGGAATACCAGACCTCCTGACCTACCTCCTGAGAAATCTGTATGTAGGTCAAGAAGCAACAGTTAGAACTGGACATGGAACAACAGACTGCTTCCAAATAGGAAAAGGAGTATGTCAAGGTTGTATGTTGTCACCCTGCTTATTTAACTTATGTGCAGAGTACATCATTAGAAACACTGGGCTGGATGTAGCACAAGCTGATATCAAGATTGCTAGGAGAAATATCAATAACCTCAGATACGCAAATGACACCACCCTTATGGCAGAAAGTGAGGAAGAACTACAGAGCCTCTTGAAAGTGAAAGAGAGTGAAAATGTTGGCTTAAAACTCAACATTCAGAAAAATAAGATCATGGCATATGGTCCCAACACTTCATGGCAAAATAGATGGGGAAACAGTGAGAGACTTTATTGGGGGGGGGGGAGGGGCTCCAAAATCACTGCAGATGGTGACTGCAGCCAAGAAATTAAAAGACACTTGCTCCTTGGAAGAAAAGTTGTGACCAACCTAGACAGCATAGTAAAAAGCAGAGACATTACTTTACCAACAAAGGCCTGTCTAATCAAAGCTGGACCTACTCTTCTAGGTCCAAGTAGAAGTTCTCTTCACTCCCCAAGGGAAAACCCAAGTGAAAGAGGCGTTAGGAGTGATTGTAGAAATGTCAGACCACTTTGCCTAGAGAAAATGAGGAAAATGGGAGGGGAAAGGAGACTGACTCACAAAAGATCCATTTAAAAGGCTCTTTTTTTCCCAGCTAACTTTGTCCTTTGTCTGCTCCTACCATGGTTGCATGGTACAGAGCTTTCAGGGAGGTGGATTGCTCTCTGCTCTCCATCCTTAGATAGCTGTCTGTCCACATTGTCCCTATTTTTTGGCATTTCTACAGTGGCTGCATTGCAAGGCTTTTTTTCCATTTCTCCTCTAGTGGCATTATTCTCCCCAAAACTCTTCTCCAGCCCCTTGCTATTGGTAGTTGTGAAACATGAGATACATTGAATATGAATTTCTGTTTGCCTTCAAAGCACAAAGTTTAATGAGAAAAACAAAAGCAAAAGGGTGGTGGTGCTATTTTGAACGAAGCTTCCATAACTGCGGAATTAGTAAGGCGTACTCCAGCGAACTAAACAGAATATGTATTCATCTGCATGGGGAGTGTCTGAGGCTCTCAAATCCACAGATAGTTGCTCTATGCCCAGATAGTGTAAGCTGCTGCGTGGTGTGTTCAGGAAACCCCAACAATCCTGGGTCACCACAAGTGGCTCAGTCCAAGCAGGTGTTTTAGGTTGCATGATACCCACAGACTTGAGTTGAAGTTAAGACAAAATTTCCCAGACCTCAATACAGGGGAAAAAAAAAAAAACCAGGAAGAGCAGTCTGTTCCCCAAATCAACCAAATGCACAGCTTGCTCCCTCCAGCAGTCCAAAAATGTATTACCAGACAAAAGAAAATCTAACTAGGAAGATGAATCTGTTTCTAGCAAAAACTTATTATTCACTCCAAAGTCAAAATTGTGAATGAATTCATTCATTCAACAAACCACTATTGACTTCTGGATTGCCCAGTGTTTTTCCTTGTCTACAAAACTGCTTGTCTCAATTTATATACCTAATAGGAGGCTAACTCTAACTTATACTGTCTGTCTGGGGAATGAAGATGATTCCCAATGATTGGAATGAAGATATCTGTAGAATGGTTATTTGAATCTTTCTCCAGAGAGAGACCAATACTTCAGAGACTGAGTTGATGGGAAGGTATAAACAGTCTTGGACAGATCTCCCAATAGGGGGGAAAAAAAACCTACTAAATATTATATCCACTAATATCCTTTTTAAGAGCAGAATTAGGAAGAAGAAACTTCTCTCCCAGTGTCTTCTTGCTGTCATGAATTTCTATTCTCAGGAATTAATCAAATTAAGAATCCAAAGGAGATTTTGTAAGAATAGATTCTAGATTCAAAAGTATTTTATATTAGGTTACACTACAGTGTCTCTGATCTGTTTTACTTTGGGGATCAGAGAGTGGTGCAGTGTGTGAGTTTGGAGGTAGATGTGCCAAGGTACAGCTTGTTCTTTATTGCTGTTGCCAGCCCAAGGCCTAGGTTATTACATTAAAAAAATCAGATTTTTTGGGAACCAGAAATGTTGGTATTTAGTGGGTTAAGAGCAAGTTGAACAGAGAATTTTTGTGCGTTATAATCCCACATAATCCGTTTCCGTTTTCCAAACATGCACTTCCTATTTCCTTGACACCAGGATCACTGAAGGAAACGTGAACTAATTGCAGGCCTCTGATGGGGGCAATTAGGGCAATCTCTCATCTGTGTAATGCTTGGGTTTTACCTGTCTCCACATTTGAGACTCCACGTTGAAGCCCCAGGGATTGGGAGGTTTATCAGATTGCTCCTGCAAGCTTCTCTTACCTCCCCAGGAAGGCCCTCCCCCAGGGATTCACACAAAGGTAAAAGGAATTAAACTGGGGACAAAACTCCTGGAGCCTGTACCCTCCTTGTATTACTCAGCCTCATCTTCTCATCCTTGCACAAAAACTATTCTCCTAACTCAGCTTCCTGTTGAGTTACTCTGTACTTTGAGTAGCCTTTTCCTCATCACCAAAGTGCCTCCAGAACCCCCAGCTTCTCTGAGAAGCCTTCTTCCAGGCCCTGGGACACTGTGATCATGGGGCTTCGCTCGCTTCACCCAGGCTGCCTCTCTCTGATTGTTGGCTTGTTGAATGCTCGCCTCATCTTCTAAGTCTGAGCTTAGGTAGTGAGATTTGAAGTCTGAGTTCCTCAGCTGACCTGTGCTCTTTTTTCCTGAGCTTTCACGCCACCGTTTGATCCTTTTGGTGGCCGAGCTCATACTGGGTAATCACATATGTGGATGTTCATCTTCCTCTGTGACTGCCCTGAGAGCATGGGCACAGGATGCTTATTTTTATGCCCCTAGTGCTTGAGAGAGGTAAAATGCTCCCAAGAGAAGGAATTCTTCAATCACCGGATATCCATAATCACTGGATTATACAGACTTTAACAAGAGGCTTTCCATGAGAATTTAATAAATAATATGAGAAGATGCTCATTGTTTTTGCATGAAGGGAAAAAAAATATACAAGACCATATATACCAGGATTCTAAATTCTATATTCATAAAGATGTATATTTTTATAATTGTTGTATATATACATATATAAATATACACACAGAGGGGAAAAAAAGACTAGAAGAAAGTATACCAAAATCTCACTTGGTTATTTTGATAAACACTATTTTTTATTACTATTTTTCTCCAGATACTCTATAATGAATGTATGTTACTGTTATAATTGAAGGAAAAAAATTACCATTTAAAAATGAATGGCAAGTAGGACTATCTTAAGATGTGGGCACACCTAAGCCAGTTAGAATAAAATTTGGTGAAACAGAACATTCTTATGTGTCATATTCTAATCAGAGGAAAAACAATACGGGAGCATACATTTTTAGTTACTGTTCATAGTGGCCCTTTTTTATAGTTTCATCAGTAGAACAGAAGGTATTTAAACCAATTTGCTTTTTATAAGATAGAAGGTAATGCATTTTTAAATTAAAGGCTATTGAGATCACAAAGATATGGGATTTAGTATAGAACTTCACTTAACAGGTCCCCTGGGAGTTTATCTTCACTTTCCTCCCCTTATGGTCGGCTTCCCCCACGCCCTGAATGATTTACAAGAAAGTTAAGATTAGATTACGCAAGCATCTCTGTGCTCTGAATAATGTGGTATAGCTTTAAAAGGCAGACCAGAGAAATGATTAAACTGAGACTAACCTTAACGGTTACAAAAGAAAAAGAATGAGGCAGCGTTTTTCTTCTTACCAGAAGTCTGTGGCATTAATCCATGTTTATACACCTTTTGTGGGAAGGTCCTTTCAAGATCCTCACAAGGTCATGAAACCTACCCCTTTTCTTGCTCCTCACTCTCAGAGAAGAACCAAATCAAGCAAAGGAGCTGGCCAGCCCAGTCTTCTGGGTGTGTGTTACCTACAAAAACAGTTCAGGGGTCAGTCTTGGCTGAAATCAGCCAGGGCTGAAATCTTCGCTTCAGATCTGATTTCAAATTAAGACTGATGAACTGAGGCTCAGTTTCTCCATGTGAAAGATACGGATATATGCATTTCAAAAAAATAACCACTTCATCAAACTGTTAAAGATTACATGAGATAATATGGGTCAAGTGATTAATACAACATCTGGAGCATAAGTGCTCAGTATATGGCAAAATATGGCATCTACTCCAAGTTCTACCCCTACCCATCGCCCCCTGCCTTTTTTTTTTTTAACTGTTTTTTTCTTCTTCAGCTTCAGTGTCTTCCATCTGATTGTATGGATTTACTATCACAAATAGTCCTTTCCTTTTTCCTCTCTCTGGCTTACTGTTATTTCTGTACACTGATCTCAAGTTTGGGTCTTAAATTAGATCCCTGCACTCCGAGGCCTCACTGCTGGGCAGTGCCTGCTTTTGCTCCATTTCCCTTCTGTCTCAAGTGCCAAATTGGCTTTTGGGCTCAGTGTTCTACACTCCTGGTCCAGATTTAGCTTGCAGACCATTTTATAATGGAAACACTGCAAGTTTTATTTATATACATCTTGAGTTTAAGTTCTTCTTCTTAGAAGCTGCATGATTTCAGGTAAATTGCTTGCATCTTTGAGGTTGAGTATTCCTTTCTCCTCTCTAGTGGAGGGACAATGCTACCTGCCCTGTACCCACTCCCTGGGGGAGGAGGGTCAATTAAAAGGATTAAACGTAAATAATCCACGTGAAGCTCCTAGCAGAGGGCTACATACAGAAGAAAATGTTTTTCCTTCCTTCTTTCTTTGTCAGTCACCACTGTAAGTTTGGTTTTCTTCCCTCCAGGACCATCCTGTCTTGTTTGTATTAGTGAGACATGCTAAGGTGCAGACTGACGCATTAAAATGCTGCTTAATTCAGGGCAGTCCGCTAATTAGGAATTCATTACCATTTTATCAGGGCCCAGGCTGAAATTTACCTTGTCAGTTTAATCTTATGGGAGAGAGAAAGGAAGGCCAAGGTGGAAAGAGGAGGACTGCATGGTCTGACCCACTCTGTACCCAGAGCTACTTTCATGAAGAGAGTGAAACTGGCTTTGCTTCATATTAAGTAGTATACAACTGACAAAACTCGAGTATGTCAAGAGGGCTATTACATTTATTAAAAATAAGAAATCAAGACATCCTTTTAATGCCTTTCAGCCTCTGGATACTTTTTTTCCCTGGGGAACAGAGAGATCCCTGAATAAAAAGATCTCACCAACTCCATAAACTTGGTGGTTATACAAAACCCATTTTTCTCCAAGTATGTCAGACACACCCTTCTAGTTATAGGAATTCCACATTTCCCTCTTTAAGCTTCAGAGCTAAAGATTGAGTTTGTTACTAACTTTACATACACCTTCCATGATCTTCTGCTAAGGAAAGGAGGAGCTTGGAATTTCCTCCACAAAATCTTTAAAATTTTCTGAGCATGTAACAGATTATAGGAGAATTGAAGGTTAGAATTAAAGTTAAGCCTCATGTGAACATAGTTTTGATGGGTATCTCAGAAATTCCTAGCACAAAGCTTTAGAGGGGAAGAGAGAAGAACTTTAAGATACAAAGTTTGCAGAGTCATCTCCCGTGAATTCTCCGGCATGTGCCTTCTCCACATGCTTGTGACCTCCAGCCTCTCACCTTTGGTAGATGCTCCCCCCTCCACCTTAGAAGGGTGTCAGCTGGATGTGGAGGAGACGAAGTGAAGGGCCCCATCCTGGTCACCCACTTACAGAACTGAATGGCGTCAGGCAAAAGGGGAAGGCAACAGCAGAGGAGGAGCTGGTTAGGCAGCATAGCCAGATCAATGGACATGAATTTGCGCAAACTCCAGGAGATAGTGGCGGACAGAGGAGCCTGGCATCCTGCAGTCCAAGGGGCTGCAAAGACTCGGACATGAGTTAGTGACTGAAAAACAGCAACAAATGGGCCTTGACTGTCTTTTCTATAAAATTGTGAAGAATAAATACCCCAGTTTATCAGGACTATTTTGGAGATTAAATTAAATCCTCAAATTCTCAGGATCTGTAATGCAGAATAATAGTAGCCTGAAATATCCTAATGGTGAAATGACAGGGAAATGCTATGTACTTCCTATTAGTACCATCATGTGTCTGAGGAACTCTACAATACTAGACATCCATTTAGTTCTCTTAACCTGTGCTGGGCAATGCTGAATAAGCAGGTACAAAAATAAAGCACTCCCTTGCTATCTCCTTATTCTTACCATGTACCCTAAGTTCCTGACTTGGAGTACAGAGTGAAGGAGCTGGTATCCCTGCAAGGGAGGCAGGGCAGAGTGATCTTGCCCACACCAGATTAGATCAAGTCCTGCAGGGATTCTAGGTCAAAATCATTCCAGAGCTCTGGATGAATGGTGATTGTCAAAGTCTTTTAAGAAACGTTTTCCCTGTAGGTAATCCCTTATGAATAACAATTTTAAAAAGTCTATTTGCCAGCAGGGTGAGAGTGACAGAACTTAGGTGAAGAAAGCATTTTTCAGTTGTATTTAGAATGCATTAGAAGTAGTTAAACTCCTCTTTTCAGGGAATAGAAAGTCAGAAAGTATGGTTTTCCTGGGAAAATGTTAGGCATGTGAAAATTTTTTCCCTAGTAATGAAGAAAAGAAAATGCCCTGGAACATGACCATAGAGATAGAAAGCAAACACCAAGTAAAGGACTGATCATGGTGTCCGTAGCAAATAAATGAATGAATAAATAGAAAACCACATGAGAGAAGATAATAGACTTTAGTATTGTTTGTTTGTGAAAGAATGGATATAGTTCCTTTTGGCCAATCACACAGGCAAATTAGAAAATTTGATAATCAAGCATTGCATTTGTTTTTATATTCATGGCATCAGTTCAATTAGGCAAATTTGGGAATGCCTGTTTTAAGAAACTGATCCAAAAATAACCTTGTGAAATAAAGTTAAAGATACATTATATGCCCTGAGGGCAGCAGGAAGTGAAAGGGAAAAATATGAATTAGAAAATGACCTATAATAGTCCCTTCATTGGTAAAGGTGATGTAACTTCCATTACCAATCAGGACCTCGTTTGATGTCTAATTTCATTGGTTGTCTAACGGATCAAATTAAATTAAGTACAAATGAGAAAATACTTGGTTAAGGTAAAAAAAAAAAGTACTATGCCATTTTGCTTTCTCTCGACTGAAAACCAAACCAAGTGGCATGGACAAGGAAAAAGAAGCTCGAATATTTATTGGAGAAAGAGTTAAAGAGTTTTACCCCCAAACTGACCTGGCAGAAGATGTTTGGCAAAAAAAGCACTGGATTTCCTGCTGCTTGGTGGTGGTGGTGGTGGTTTAGTCACTAAGTCGTGTCCGACTCTTGCCATCCCTTATTACATATCGAGAATAGGGAAGTGGTTTTGTTGTTGTTGTTTTCATTTATGCCACTAATAGTTGAGTGCTGATTATGTGCCAGGTTCAGGTCATTGCTGTTTGGGATAAACAATGCCTCCTCCCTGCTCTGGGCCTAATGCTTTGGCATCATTCTCCTTTCACAGTTTGCAGAGTTAGCGGAAGAGTTTGTTGGATAGTCCATTACTGTCTGTAGATATTTGAAGACAAGAGTCCCCGGCAGGAAACCCTCCCCCACCAAAGCTGCATCCAAAGCATCTCTAGTCCCCGGTGTATCCCACATGTAACTGGCAAATAACCATGAGGCAGAAGCTTTCCAGACCCTTTGGTTTGCCCTTGTGCTAAAATATGTCCTGAATAAATGAGAACTTGAAGATACAAGGCAGTTGTGAAGCAAGGGCACCAGAGGTTGTGAGAACTGTAAAAGAGAAGCTCTGCACCGCAGTCTAGAAGGCTGCTGGTCCCAGAGCAACAGATGGAGGCAGCCTTCTCCATGGGTAAAAGTCTGACCAGGGCAAGATACAATCCTTCCCCGGACCCCAGTTTTTCTGCCAACAAATGAAGGCTGTGGAAAGAGATGCTTCTTATTCGGATGCTCTTTGTTTTTCTATGCAGCTCACTTGCATCAGCATTCGAACTTCTCTTCTACACAGTAGACACTATGGGGAGGAAGGTGATGATTTTTTTCTAAGAGATTCACACACACAGAAAAGGAATTTTACAAAGAAATCCTTCATCCTTCCTCACTTGCACTTCGCTCTCCCTTTCCCTTGCTTTTGCTCAGCTGGCACCCACTTGCTCTCAATTTTTTTTTACAATCTCATCGTTCCTGGTGTGACAGCATGTCTCTGGGAGCAGGTGCCAGCTGGAACAGTCTTTTAAAAACATTTCTCTGCTGTATCAGTCTTCATCTTCAAGTGGGTCCTCTTTCCTCTAACTGTACCTTTAAATCTTCCCCCTCCCCTGCTTTGTGGATCGGGCCTCCCACCTAAATCTGGGTCCTTCTGTTCTAAATTTCACACACATTATTCGGGAAACACATTATTCTGCAAAACTGTTTCGATATATTATTTGGATGTAAAATGCCAGTTGTAGAGAAGTTGTTCTCTCTTCTATTAATCATTTACTTTTCTTAGTAGATATCTCCCCACTGATATGTGGATTATTATGTATCTAGGCATAATGACAGCTGTTAGAGGAATAACATGTAATACATTTCAGAACTTATGTTTTAGACTGATGGGGAATATGGATACTACTTTAAAAAAATCAGATTTTAACAAGACCCTTACAGAGAAGGAATGTGACATATCCAATGTATCTATGTCTTTTGCTACATTTAGCTCTACATGGGATACAGTAATACACCTTTTTTCTTCATATGAACTTTTCCTTCCATTAGGTCTTATCAGTAATATTTAAAATATAGAAATTCTTTTCATTAAAATATTTATTTCTTCCCTTAGAAAAAGAAATCAAAAATTTTTAGGCCTAGTTTTAAAAAGCAACATGCTCTCGGTAATTTATTTTGGTGGTTGTTTTTGGGGATGTGAAAAATATCACCACTGCAACTAGCAAGAACTATAAATGATACATTATTGCAAGTGTTCTAAAAAATCAGAACAAAACTAATTTATTATAGTTCTGTCTTCATTATACACCACATGTTGGTGAGTTAAACACAACAAAATTATTGTCTTTTTTTTTAAAAGTGTCTACTAAAGATAAAAAGAATAAGGTATCAATTAACATGTAGTTTGTTACATAAAAAATCTGATATACATATTTCTATTGCCTGTTAGCTTGTTCTAAGCCTTTTAACTATTACAAAAAGAAAAGTTGTTGTTCAAAAGCAAACATTCAATTCAGTTGATACAACATCACAGTACAGTCAACTAGCATCATTCAACAAAGGTAACAAGTCTAGCCTTAGCTTCTTGAGTTAAAAGTCTATAGACCAGATTGCTACAGAAGTTTCAATGCTGCTTCACAACCTGTGCTAGCTTTTTGGAGGACATGGTACTGTCTGCTGATGGCTTCAGAAGAAGGGGTCATGCTACTGGTAAAAGCACAGGGGAGCCCCAACCTGTCATTAGTCATTTTATTGAGCGTTGTAGTTAGAACAGCATTATTGAGTTTAGCACAACAACTAAAACAAAATAATAATAATAATAATAATATAATAATAATCATAATAATGATAAGAATAAAAACCAAACACAAACCGGAAGCCTAGAGACGCTGCCAGTTGTGTCAAACCCTTGCGATACGCTATACTAAAAAAATTTGAAATATCCACCCGTCCTCTCCACTCTGCCACCGACTAGCAAAGTCAAAAATACAAAAGTCTTCAACTTGTTACTTTTGCAGAATAAAGCAAAAACGTCTTTGTGCTCCTTACTACCAGAAGCAAAATATCCACTGAGTTACCACATGTAATAGCTTCTGGATGTGTCAACTTGGGTTGGCTTGGAATCTGCAATAACATCTTTGTCTTTCTCGCTGTCACCTTCCCAGAGGTTAATGAGCGGTGGGTAGAGCTCATTTAGTGGGATGGAAGAGGTTTTTTGCATATACTTTTTTAATGAATGATGGTAGTTTTTCCTCTTAAATCTTTTGGCAATGTACACAGCAATGGACGCAAGGCTAATGACGGCAAACATGGACCCCATGACTGCAGCAAGGGCTGTACTGGTTTCTTGATCAGAAATGTCCAGCGCGAAGGCAGCATTTTTGGTTGTGACGTTAACACACGACTTTTGAGTCTGCTGATGAATATTGGACACTGTGAGGCACACTTCATAATCTGTGGAAGGCTGCAGATGTGTTAGGTTGTATTCGTGAACATCTACCGGGACCCTGGCGGTATATGTTATGTGGGGGTTGTCAATCTTCATGGTGGCAGATGACCATTTTAAGTTTGACGTCATGACATTGGAATTGACTTTCCAGGACACTAAAATGGAATGAGATTCTGTCTGCTTGACATATATTTTCAGCACCTGGGTACCATCCAGAAGGGTTCCATTAACCTTAATCATCGCCACTCGAGTGTCTGCCCCTTCCACATTCTGGGCAACACAAGTGTATCTTCCTGAATCTTCAATCTGTATTTTAGATATTTCCAATGTACCTTCACTACTTAGCTTATATTTATCTGAAAGGGTTTCCACAGTTATCTTATCCCCGAGGGGAGTGACCCAGTATATTTCAGGTTCCGGCTCAGCCATGGCCCGACAGTCTAGGAAAACCGTTGTGCCGATGTCCATGTTTAAATGATTTGGAAATGTGTCATGAGATATCATTGGGAGGCACTGTTCACTGGAATCCTGGATTAACACTTCCTTTACCTGTTGCCCTCTGTATTCAGGCGGCATAGCGCAGAACATAGACAAGGGCTCCATGAAGCGGATGTTTGTCTTGTTGGAGTTAATCCAGTGGATGACACAGTCACACCTCAGGGGATTGCTGTGAATACTGATCTCACGCAGATTAGGAAGCGACTCGACTGTCTTTTGATAAACGGCATTCAGAGCATTGTTGTTCAACATCAAGCTCTCTAGGGCAGGAACACTTCGAAAAGCCAAGCGGTGGATGTAAGATAATTTGGGGTTATTGGTAGCTTCTAACTTTGTGAGTTCAGGCAAGTTATCCAGGGCATAGCGATCCACAGAAACGAGCTCCCCCATATTGTTGATCCCCAGTTCTTTTAACCGAAGCATATTTTTGAAGTCCCCTTCCTGGATTTTGTGGATTGGGTTTTTGTTGAGGTCTAAGAATTTCAAGTTAGGAACTTTTTGCAGGGCAAGTTGAGGGACTTTGACCAGTTTGTTATCATAAAATGACAGACTCTCGAGGCTATCCAAGCCCACCAAGGCGTTTCCAGGAATATCAGTGAGATACATTCCGGCCAAAACTAAGCTTCTCAAATTTGAGAGAGGTTTGAAGTTCATATCCAGAATTCCAATCACAGGGTTTTCCCCAATCATGAGAATTTCCAGGTTGGGTGTGGAATCAAACCAGCGGCTATCAATCACTTTCAATTTGTTGGAGTTCAGGTGGAGCCTTAAAAGATTTTTTAAGCCTGAAAAAGCATTAGCAGAAATAGTGCTAATCTGGTTATGGTTGATGTAGAGTTCTTGAAGGTTGCTGAGGTCTTGTAGACAATAATCATTCATTTCCGTAATCTGATTTTCCTCCAGATGTAGAGTGGTGAGCTGGGTCAGGTTTGCCAGCCCAACCTCCTTAATGTTTGTAAAGTTGTTTTGGGAGAAATCTAGCTCCGTCAGGTTGAAAAGCTGCTGTAGCTCATCCACAGTCTTGGCGATGTTATTGCTCTGTAAGAGAAGCACTTGAGTGTCACTGGAAAGGTTGCTGGGAATCCTTGTTAGGCGGAGGTCATTGCAGTCAACAGTGGTGGCTTCTCTGTACGTTGACTGAGGGGTAAACCAGGGCCTAATTTCACACACACAAAGTTGTGGACACTCACCACTTTGCAGGGGAGACCCAGGTAATGAAGTCATGAGCAAGCTTAGCACCATCTGGTAAGCTGCGAAAACAAAGCTCACCCTAGCCATGCTGGCGTGCCAAGCAAGCTGAGCTCCTGACAATTGTTAAGTTTTAACAAAACACGAGCACTATATAGTGGTGTGAAAGACAGCAAGCAAAAAATGTAAACATTTAAGCAAAGTCTCTGTTGAAAGCTGTAGAATTCCAGAGTCTGAAGGGATGATTTCCTGGCGTTTCAGAAGGCAGGACGCAATCTGGAGTCTCTTTACCCGTGTCTCTCAATTCCAGGCATATGCACAGCTCTATGGCATAAGTTATTTCAGCCCAATCAGAGTCTGGAGATGTGCCTGAAAATCAGATTAGGACAAACGTTATGTTTACTCCACATACATTCCACATTAGAGCTTTTCTTTGTCTACTAAAAAGACAATCACTTATAAATCTAATAGTGTTCAAAGTAATGAAATAAGCTTTTAATTTATAGAATACTTTTAATATATTATTACACTTACTAAACTAGTTTTAGTGTTCTTTCACTTTTACAATTAAGTTGGGACTTCTTGTGTTATTGAGTGAAATCATTAAACACACAGGTACACACATATACACACACACTTAATAAAAACACTTGGAAAAGCCCACAGATGTCATTTCTTTCAAGATGAAGATGACTTTAGAAACTACACATATTTATGGCTCAAAAAAAAATTAAAAGATCATTCCTCATAAAAGCAAAGCATGAAAGTCAAAGTTCATTTTTAGTTATTTGTATTTTAATTGATTCTTCATTTGTTCTCATGAATTCTTTCTTTTCCAAATGGTAGATATATTCAGCCACAGTTGATCTAGCTCAGCTAGATTATTCTTATACAAAAAATTAATTTAACAGAACTACAAAAGAAAAATATCAGTTTTTCTTGTATTCTCATAGATACAGCTGATTTTGACTGAATGAAATTGTATAAGGACTTTAGTCCATCACACTACTGGTCTTCATTAAAAATACAAATACACTTATACATGTATATATATAATTTCACATGCATGATTTCATCCATCTCATAGGAAATGACACGGTCACTTAATAGCTATATAAGGGTATGTTATTCAACCTTATTTAACCTGTTAAATAACAAGAGCATGTTATTTAACCTCTTAAAGCCTCAGCTTCTTCAACCATAAAGCAGGATTGGTCATAAAAATATCTCTCTCATAGGGTTATTGAGAGAACTAAAAGAATCTATGTAAAGCTCTTAGTGTAGTGCCTGGCAGATATTAAATGCTTATAAAAGTTAATTATATTTGTTATCTTATTACAGCTCTCATCTATTTAATTTTAGCTATGCAGTGGTTACTGGAGGATAAATAAAAGAAGGAAAGCTGGAGATATTTGATTTTATTTAGCCATGTATCATCTATTGATTTTGATAAGGTCTTCTGGGGTCAAATATGTATTGCTCACCTGCTTGTAAAGATCATACAGTAGCTAATGCCGCTGAGTTTTTAGATTACAGCATGTGTAAAAGTCATTATGGATTCAGTGTCTGTCCTGCTCTCCCAAGACCAATCCAGTCATTTGCTAAGATATTAAAAGTAGAGATATATATTTCCTTACACTTGCCATAATGCAATTCAGCTTTGAGTACTGAAGGTACTTCAGTCACTAGTGTTTTCTTTATCTTCAGAAGATTACTGTAAGGATTCAATAAAGTAGAGCATATAACATATTTGAAGCCTAGTGTTCAATACACAGCATGCTCTCAATTCATATTAGCTACTATTACTACACTCATTCTTTACAAAACACAGTTATCCTTGTGAGGGACCAAGAAGCATAATGCTACAAATAGTCAGTCCTGCAGTCTCTATTTATGGTATATATATATATATATATATATATATATATATATATATACCATAATATATATATATATATATATGTAGAAAGAATGAAAAATTGTATATTTTTCCGGTTGTTTTATAAAATACACAAACCAAGTTATTGGTCTAACAAGATGGGATTTTAAAAAACCATTCAGTACAGATCTGGCAAATCAGAAGTGGGAGAAGGGAGGCCATGTGCTGTGTGATGCTAGATGCTCACTCTCCTCAGTGGGGTTAAACATACTGACATCCTCCTCCCCTTGATGTGGATACTTGACCACATCATGGATATGCAAAACTTTTCAATGTTTAACATTACCTGATTGTGACTTTTATCAAGAAATCACATGAAATAAAAACATACCTCAGAGATGCATTTTCCAAATATCATTAACTCCACAAGTTTATTCTACTCTTGTTTCCATTTACAGTAATCTTAAAATTGGCACAGTGGTCACAATAGGTGTTCAGTTAAGAACACTTTTGCCACAGGCTTTTTCTTAATTTTAATTCACAATAGAAAAACCAGGAGAATAAATATACCTTTAATAACTCTGAGATGGAATTTCAACTAATTTTTAAATTCTGACTGAACTGAAGAAAACATGGCAGAAAGTAAAACATATATTTAAGTTGTGTGAGACTCCCAAAACCGTCTGTTACCATTGAAGAGTATCTTTTATGGGGCTATCCTTTGAATATTGTCATGTGGAATCCCTCCATTTTAGTTTATATGATGAAGTTATTATACTGAAATACTCAAAATTCTCCTTGACACATACACAAACTTCTTTTTTTTTTTTTTTTTAACAAACCTCTTTAAACAAACACACCACACAAGCTCAGAATGTCAGCTATCATATCAAACATAGAGGGAAGATATATTCTCTCAAATTAGCATTCAACTCCTTTGGGAACTGAGAATAAAACTTCCTTAACACAAAAGGAGGTGTTTAAGATGTTTCTATTTGTATACCATTGTAAATTCTCTTTATTGTATTCTCCCAGACTTATTTTTGAACATTATACATAGAACAAAGCTTCATAGAGTGCCTATGCCATTGTAAAACATCGGTTATGTCTCAGGAACCATTCATTAACAGTGTTTAAAAGTAAAGCCATTATTGCAACAAGAGAAGAAAACTACAGACCAATATCTGATGAATATTGATCCAAAAATCCTGAACAAAATACCAGCAAACTGAATTCAGTGGCACTTTGAAAGGATTATACACTATGATTAAGTTGGATTCATACATAGAATACAAAGATGATTCAATATATGAAAATCAATCACTGCACACCACATTAACAGAACGGATGACGAAACCCACATGATTATCTCAGTTGATTCAGAAAAAGCACCTGACAAAATCCAGCACCCTTTTATGATAAAAACACTCAACAAACTAAGAGTAAAAGAAAACTGCCTCAACATAATAAAACCTCTATATGAGAAGCCCACAGCTAAAATCAGCCTCATTGGTGAAAGAGTGTACGTTTTTCATCTAAAATCAGAAACAATGCAAGGATTGTCCTCCTATTTACCTTGGTACTAGAACTAAGCCACTGCTATTTACCTTGGTACTAGAACTCCTAGGCAGAGCAGTTAGACAAGAGAAAGAAATAAGAGCCATCCAAATAGGAAAGGAAGATGTAAAACTGTCCCTGTTTGCCAATGATATGATCTTCTATGTAGAAAGCCCTAAAGAGGTCATGAAAAAAACCTCCAAACTGCTAACACTAATGAACAATTTAAACAATACTGAAGGACACAAATCAGTTGTGTTGCTATACATGTTGATGACCCATCCAAAAAGGAAATTAAGGAAAGAATCCCACCTATAATAGCATCAAAAATAATAAAACACTTAGGGATAAACTAACTCAACCAAGGAGGTGAAAAACTTGTACACTGAAAATTACAAAATACTGCTAAGAGAAATAAAAGAAGATGAAAATAAATGGAAAGAAATTCAATGTTCATAGACTGGAAGACTTACTACTGTTAAGATATCTATCTACCCCAAATGATCTATAGATTCAATGCAATCCCTATCAAAATCCAAATGACCATATTTGAAGATAATTAAAGAAAAAAATCTTAAAATGTACATGGAATCTCAAGGAACCCTGACTAGCCAAAACAACCTTGAAAACAAAGAACAAAAATGGAGGCATCACATTTCCTGATTTTAAAACATACATACTACAAAGTAATAATGACCAAAGATAGACGTACAAACCAATGCAACAGACAGCCCAGAAATAAGCTCTTCCATATATTATCAGAAGATCTTTGACAAGAGTGTCAAGACTATACAATGTGGAAAAGATGGTCTGTTCAACAAATGGTGTGGGTATCCAGATGCAGAAGAATGAAGTTGGGCCCCAAGAGGATAGCCACTGTCAAAAGAACAGAAAAGAACAAACTTTCTATGAGGATGTGAAGAAATTAAAACTCTTGTGCACTACAGGTTGGAATGTAAAATGGTGTAGCCATTATGGAAAACAGTATGGAGGGCTCCTCAAAAAATTAGAAATAGAATAACAGTATGATCCAGCAACCCCAATTCTGGGTATTTATCCCAAAGAATTCAAAGCATGATCTCAAACAGGTATGTGCACACCAATGTAAACTGCAGTGTCATTTATAATGGCAAGAAGTGGAAGCAACCCAGCTGTCCACTGATGGATGAATGGAAAAAGAAAACATGGCATATACATAAAGTGGGATCTTATACAGCTTTAAAAAAGCTCTAAAAAATAAGGAAATCCTGTCACATCTACAGTATGGATGGCCCCTGGGGACATTTACACTAGATGAAACATCAGTCATAAAACACAAATACTGTAAGATTCCACTCATATGAATTATTTAAATAATCAAAATCACAGAATCAGAAAGTAGAGAGGTGGTTGCTAAGGACTATAGGGAGGGGAAAGAGATAATTACATTTAAAAAATTTTAAAACTTCATCTTGGAAGTATCAGTTTTCCAAGATGAAGAAGTTTTGGGAGCTCTGTACAACAGTGTGACTATACACTTAGAAAATGGAAGATGGTAAGTTTAAGTGAAGGACAGGGAAGCCTGCATACTGCAGTCAGCGGGGTTGCAAAGAGTTGTACATGACTTAGCGACTGAACAACAACAACATTTAGGGTTAGGGCTTTTTACTATAATAAAGTAAGTTAATCATAATACAGGCCAACTTTTATCACCCAGACACAAATTGAGATCTTAAATTCTGCAACAAATAACAAATGGCTAGCACAGATTATTTGAAAAAGTAAATTTGATTAGTTCTAGGGCTGATTGGACCAAAGTTGGTCAAATGTGAGAAGACAGTGTCTTCCATAAACAACTGTGGCAGTTTAAAGGAACAGTCCCTTAAATAATAACAAACCATAGCTCTAAAAGCCCGGAATTGGCCAGTGATGCCTTTCAAAGAGTCCATGAACAATTATATAATTAAATTTGATGCTTCTTTTATATATGTTTGGAACACTCTGCTCTGCATATAAGATTTCAGAGGAAATGGACTGCATGGTCATCACCATCAGTGAAATTGGCACCGATTCCCATTTCCTCCACTGAATCAAGCAGACGGGATGTTTGTTTAACAAAATCACAACAGCTGATAGGAATTTGGGCTAGACTCTTTATGCATTAAGTTCTTAGGGAGTTGGGCAAAAGAAATAAGCAAGTCACAGTAACATGACGATTGTGCAAATTCTAGTTATGCTGAACCCAGATAGCTCTCAAATTACAGAAAGGACTCTGTCCTGGGGGAATCAAGTGATCTGGGTTCAGAATCAGACTTTTTCACTTACTTACTAGAAGTGTTACCTTATACAAACTACATACATTTTTTGTGTCTCAGTTTTCATGACTTAAAGTAAGACTAATTATACATACTTCATATGTGGAGACTAAATAAAATAATCTATGTGAAAGTATTCAGCCCAGAATCTGGGAAAGAGTCCAGCACAGACTGAGACCAAAAATCCTTATTTGAATCTCTGGAACCTCATCAAATTTACCCATTAAATTTCATTCTCACCCTGCAGTGCGATTGGGAGGTAATGAATAAGCAAATCTCTTTAAGACTCTTGGGTATGACAGGTACTTAGAAAAGAGTTATTTTTTCTAATTATTTCAAAAGTTATTATTGCTTACCATTTCCATTATATTTTTACCCAGTATTATTGGAATTAATAATGTGATAAACCCAGAGAGTTTATTGCACTGGGCCTAAATTAAAACTTGTTGCAGGCAAGCAAATTGTGAAACACAAACCTCTCACCTGGAAATTAACATCGTCTCATAGACACTATTAGTCACATCAATGAAGAACTAAAACTTTGACCTCCTAAAAGCTGAAGAAAATGCCTTCAGCAGACATATACTTTTATGCAAAGTTTCTTTGGTGGCCAAATTCACACCATGTACATAATGTTCAGAAAAATCAGTCTTTTAGCCCACATAGATCTAGGGCTAACACAGAATTCAGGTTTGATTGTCTTCTTTTGGGAATGGCTTGAATAATGGAGAGAAGGGATTTTTATTCAAGCAAGCTTTCCTTCTGGTTAGAAACAAAAATTGTCTCCATACACATTGTCTCTCTATCCACTCTCCTGGTATGGGGGCTGAAGTGGGGGTGGTACAGTAGAGCCAACCTCACTCTATGGATTGACCTCCCATAGGGAACTCCCCTATGTCTGAAGGCCACCTTGACTTCTGCTCCAGGTACAAGTGGCTGATGATTAGATTCACAAAGTCTTTAAGCTTTTTGAAACAGGAATTTAGCATAGAGTTAAGAGTGCAGTTTCTGGAGAAGCAGACCTGGTGTCAAATTCAGCTCTGTAACCTTGAGCAAGTTATTGAAGTTCTCTAAGTCTGGTTCCTTTTTTAAGAAAATGGCTATCATGAAACCTTCTTTGGTAAGAGAATTAGAATGAGATGTTAAATATGGAGCTTTTGGTAGAGGACCTGGCACATGGCAAGCACTCAACAGATGTTAGCTATCATTATTTACATGTTTGATGTCTCATATTGAATCTGAGTGTCTTAATGGGCATTGAGGATGAAAGGGTGGTAGAAATCAGTAGAGTGCCATTTTGGTATCAGCAACTGCAAGTTCTGAAAAGGACTTGGCTGGAGGCCTTCTAACAAGGCAGATGGCTATAGCAGGTAGAACGAAAGAGAGAGAGAGAGAGAGAGAGAGAGAGAGAGAGAGAGAGAGAGAGAGAGATTGCAGGGGTTTCTTTATGAAGGGTATATTTTATTTCCCTTAAGAAAGAAAGAAGGTCTTGCTAATGCATTCTGAACTCTGAATCTGCAAGAACTGTTTTTAAAGGCATTGGTTTCTTGCACTTTCTTCTGGCCCTTGACCCTTTCTGACTTTTGGATTTCTTTCTCCAACCATTTTCCAAAATTACACTCCTTGTTCGCACATTATCCAAAGTGAAGCACCCTGTAGCGTGTGTTAGTGATCGCAGATGGAGGGTGCGTATGGGAGGAAGAGCTATAATCGTCTCCATAATGCATTAAGGCAACAATAAAGTGTATCCCCTTGCAAGGATGTAATGGAGCTCACAGAGACACTTTTGCATAAGGAACTGTTCCTGAGAGCCCACATTATTCATCAGCAAAGAGTGCAGCAGTGTGTGTGAATGGGCTGAGCAACAGAACGAGGACACCAGGGAAATGTTTCTTCATTTTGGCTTCACCACAAACTTTTCAGGTGACCTTGAGCAAGTCCAGTACTCTGTGTCCTATTTTATTTATCTCACAGTAAGTGGGTCAAGAGGAAACACAGTCACAGCTTCCAAGACCAACATAATCCTCAGGAAGTCATCTCATCAGCCCATTCTCCAGTGTCATGAAAACTACACTTCCCGTCATTCCAGAGAGGTAATCCTTCTTCCTGCCTTTCCTTCTTTACTTTATTTCTCTTTTTTGGTTATTAAATCATTACAGAGGCATGACGTTTGATGATTATGCCAAGGATCTCAAACTGCAGTGCCTTCAGGGGTCAAGTGGGTAAAGTCAGCTGAGTAGAACACAGAAGGAAATAATGGTCATGTAAAAAGCTGGAGAGTGCATGCACTCCCAAAGGCATTTTCAGATATTTATATCTGTACGAGCTAAAACAAAACAAAACTATCTGCTTTATGAGGCCTTTAATGGCATGTGGCCAGTTTGAAATCTCTGAACTATTTAAATATCACCATAGGTAACAATATCAGCAATAATGCTGAGCTAATGGGAGTATCTGATAATTAGATGTCAGTTTTCAAATATTATCGGCAAATACTTCCTACATGAAAATCTATAATTAGAAGCTCAGCGTATTAAGGTGTGGATGTGACTCTTTGCTCTGAAGAAAACTTCTTTTGTTGTTGTTCAGTCGCTCAGTTATGTCCACTCTTTGCAACCCCATGGACTACAGTATGCCAGGCTTCCCTATCCCTCACCATCTCCCGGAGTTTGCCCAAGTTCATGTTCGTTGCATTGGTGATGCCGTCCAGCAGTCTCATCCTCTGCCACCCTCTTCTCCTCTGCCCTCAGGCCTTCCCAGCATCAGGGTCTTTTCTAATGAGTCAGCTCTTGACATCAGGTGGCCAGAGTACTGGAGCTTCAACATCAGCATCCGTCGTTCCAGTGAATATTCAGGGTTGATTTCCTTTAGGGTTGACTTGTTTCATCTCCTTGCAGTCCAAGAGACTCTCAAGATTCTCATTCAACACTTTAGTGCTTTTTAAAAGAGCATTACATTTACAAAAATTCATTTTACACCCCTTTCTTTTGGAACACCTACTTTAAAAGGCAGGACCTTAGAGATACCCTAGGTGATCCAGCATGACCCAGTTAATTGGCAGAGGAACAAAATAAAACACAAGTGCCTTGATCCTCAATTCAGCAGTTTCTGATCTGACCACTTTAAAATTCAGTGTTGGTTTTTCTGGCTCCTAGAGAAAATTGTGATCATCCCTTCACTAATTTTATTTTCTTCCTGTATTTGTTATTCTTAACTAATAAGGACTCAAAAACCCTCTGGCATGCTTAGGTAGTACAAATGCAGGAGGGTGTAAAGCAGAGGATGATCACACGTGATCTTTTGATTACCCCGAATTTTCCTTCCTGTTCTGGGCTGAGGCAAATCCATTACACAGCAGATAAAGCATCAGCTAGCACCTCTGGGAAAAGCTCAGAGGTGCAGCTGGTCTCCAAGTTGAGGGTATAAGCTGGAACCACAATTCATTAGGCTCCTGAGAAGAACTGGGCAAGGACAGCACATTAGCCCTTCTGGGAGGGTTGGCCAGGCATGGTAAACAGAACAGGCTAGGATGCATGGACTGAAGAGTTACAAAAGAAAAAATTTAAAAGGCCAAAAGAAAACAAAAGTCAGAAACCCAGAGCCAGTAGGGATGAACCCAAATCTAAGTAGGTGACTTGGTATGATTGGGAAGGGACTTGTGGAAGAGCCCTGGGGAAAAACATCTACTTCAGAATCTGATTTGGTTTCAACCGATCAAAGGCAAACAGGCTCATCTCCCTTTGAAATATGAGAAATACAAACTATGAAAGTTGGATAAGGCCTTGGAGATTAATTACCTGGCACATCTAAAACAAGCTCTCATTTCATAGAGGACACCTCAGAGAGGTGAAATCACATATTTGGAGGCCAAGCTTGACTGCATTCCTACCCTCCAAATGCAGGGCTGTTTATGGAACGTCACACTGCTTCGCTTAGTCTTGGGTTAGTTGAAATTCATATTCTGGCAGGGTCTAAATGGTCAGGGTCCAAAACTCTCTGAAGAATGTTGGCCTCCAGCACTCCATTAATCAGTTACCATTTATTTGAAGCATAGGAAAATATCATTATATTTAGGAAGAGTGCAGTGGCTTGTTTAGTAGCCTCCATCTTAACCTTCGCTTAGGCGGATCACAGATGGGATAGCTCAATTAATCATGCTGATGGCCAGTTTATTCCAAAAAATTAAGTCAGGTCAGCTAGACAATGTCTATTGATTTTTTTAAAACATGCTATTGAATTGATTATAATGGTTGATCTGTTCTACATAAGCACAACCAAATCACAAGTTTAATTTGTAAAATGCATAAATTAAACTTTTTAAAATTTGATGATGGACTGTGCATGTTGCAAACTTTGTAAGTAAGGGGACAGATATTCAAATATAATAAGTGTAAAGTGGATTTGAAAAATTAGTAGGAATTGGAACTGAGCATTCAAGGTAGGAGAAGCCTCATGAATAATATAATAATAATATGAATACAGCTAACTTTATTAATAGACTTACTTTAATAGAAGACTTACTATGGACTGACCACTATAGTGAGTGCCTTACATGTACATCCTATAATGTATGATCATCCCTATGTGTTATAGAGAGGTCAAGTAACTTGTCTAAGATCTCAAATAAGACTGAGTCAAGGACATAAAGCTCAGGCCAAAATGTTATCTAGTTGTGAATCTTTTCTGGTTTGGAGGCAGTTTGAAAATCAGAGTGGTACCAGGATTGGTGCATTAGACCAACAGTTAGGTGACCTGAGTCCTTATCTCTGGTTTTGCCTCCAACTCAGATCATGCTGGCCATCTTTGCGGCCTGTAAGGGGTGAGTTGGGGCCAAATATAGATGATGTCTTAGGACTCTGGTAGCTCCAGGATTTTAGGTACTTGACACTTCTTTTCTGAGTTTCTACTCATAGTAGCACCCATGTAAGCAGCCCTTCCTATGACTGACAGCAAAACACTATTTAATCCTGGCTTTGTAAGAGAAATTATGTTTAGAAATTTTGTTTGTTTTTTTTAAAGAAATCGTCTAAAGAGGCAGACAGAGCTAGGTCCATATCCTGCCACTATCTATATCACCTTGGACAAATTAGTCCAACTCTCTGAGCCATGGTTTCCTCGTCTGTTGGAAGGGGATCTTTATCTATCTGCCTCACATGGGTGCTGTGAAGATTTAATGAAAGAGCATGTCTTGAGCAGTGCCTGGGAATCTCAATAATCACAATAATCGCACATTTACTCTGGAGTTCTCAACTTAGAAAATACAGTCAGATGCTGAAAACTGAGTTGATATCTACTCTTCCAACAAGGAAATGAACACATTTTCTGAACATTATCTGGAACACCTTTCTCTTTTTCCTTTCCTTTTCTTTCCTTTCTCCTCTCTCTCTCAAGCCCGATCTTTATGTAATGCTTTACTTTTGCCTCACATCATCTTTGGGAGATAGAACTATGGTTGTCCCTTTTCACACAGTAGAAACCAATGCAGAGATATTCAGTAGTATGCTCGATATATACAGCTAGAAAGTGATGCAACAGGATTTGAACAGAGGCAGCCTGGCTCCATAGCCCATGGCCTAAACACCCACATGTAACATGTGACCTCCCACATGATCATCCCAAAGAAGCCCAGATTTTGAATCAGAGGAGTATGACTGTCAATGAAGTATCAAAAGTATAGTATTCTATACTAGCTGGCAGGGAGTATTTATTGCTCTTAAAGGCAATACAGATTCTTCCCAAATGATTGGAGCTTAATAGATCTAGGCATGGATCATCTCTTTGCCAAAATGCTCGTGTGCCACTGAGACATCCTCTATTCCTCAGTTAAGGATAAAACAGTTTTCTAGAATTCTAGAAAGATGTTAGAACAAAGGCACAAGAATAGTTCTGCAGTTTGGTTTGGATTGAAACTTTACAGAAGACTTTGGTAGGTACCACGATTTTTATTCTATTTTACTTTAATATGAAATACAAGTATATACTTGTACACTTGTGTACACTTGTATACATTTATGCAAGCAGCTGTCTTTCTCCTTCAGACAAAACAATGGGCAGGACTCAGAAAAAGCTCAACCTGCAAACTCTCCAATTATCTCATTACTGCCTTCAAAATTCAATGCTCATTTCCAGAACATATCTTCAATGGCAATATCATTTTTAGAAGAAAATATTATATTTATTTTAATGAGACAATGCTAATTAAATCCTTGCATGCTAGTGAAGTAGGATGTCAATTTTGCAGTTTAATGATAAACCTCTTGAAAGAATTCTCCTTTGGAAGAACTAGGTTTAAAAGTGCATATACCTCTCTATACTGAGAGGTTGAATGACCTCTCAGAATATTTCCATTTCTAATTGTCTTAGAAATGTTCCAAATGAATTAAATCCTTTGCCAAACAAAGAAACAAAAAATGAAGCAAAGGATGGGCATTTACCAACATACTTACTTATTGATCTTGGTTACTCTGGGTGCAGAGATGTAAATAAGAAGCAAAGAGAATTAAATTGTTAGCCCAAGAAAGATAAGAAGCATCTTTTCTAAAAAAATAAATTATTCTCTAACCTTGTAGACACTTGTCATTTTTACACCTAGTGTTTGTTTTGGGTTCATGTTGACCGAGTAGTAGTCATAATAATAATATCAGTCCATACTTAGTAATAGCAGTTAGCTGTTATAATGCCACAGGCATTGCACTAAGCACTTTACACAAGCTATTTCATTTAGTGTTCACAACCCTATGAGGTAGGAAACATTAATTTATCTATTTTTATGGATGATGAAATGGAGACTCAGAAAAATGAAAGAAGCTGGCAAAGATCTTGGAGCCAGCAGAGTGACGGAGGATCTGTGTGAATCCAGGCACCTGAGGCCAGAGCCCAAATCATGCTCCGCTACTGTCCCAGCCTGTCTGGGCAGAGCAAGTCCTTGGCAATGATTTATCTGCCAGGGCTAAAGTGAGCTCACAGTAGAGACCCTGTTTCCATCTTGTTCACAATGACACTGGCCTGGCATCTACACAGTAGGCACTTACTAAATAAAGAAAATATCTGACTCAATTAAAACATGCTTTCCAAGTGCCCAAGTACGACAATGACATTAAGCCAGCAATCTTCACAGTCCTACTGGGTCTCTTCTAATTTGGGCTGATAGAAATTCTATGATTTTATTTTCTTTTATTTTTTTGGCTGTGCTGGGTCTTCGCTGCTGTGGGCAGGCTTTCTCTAGCTGTGGCGAGTGGGGGCTCCTCTCCACTGCAGTGCTCATTGCAGCTTCTCATTGTGGTGGCTTCTCTTGTTGTGGAAGGAGCACGGGCTCTCGGTGCCTGGGCTCCGTAGTTGTGATGAATGGGCATGTGGGATCTTCCTGGACCAGGGATAGAACCATGTTCTCTGCATTGTCAGGAGGATTCTTAACCACTGGACCACCAGGGCAGCCCAACCTTTGCTTTTAAAAATCATACTTTTATTTAAATTAACAAAGAAGAAGAAAAAGCTTTCAATTTAGCACATAAACTTCTCCCCATCCATCCTAATGCCTGTGATTTAGGAAAATCCTGCTCTCTGATTGATCTATTTTCCAGACTCTGATGAAATCAGGATTTAGTCTAAATGCAAAAGAGGTCTAATAAACGGATGCCTAATTTAATTAGATTAATTTAATTACACAAATACTCATTGGGTGTTGACTGTGTCACAGAGCTAGAAAGACCAGACCCTGGGCTTAAATAATTTATAATCCTGTGGAGGAGGAGAAGACAAAATATACAAATGACTCTGTAAAATAAGATACATGTCAGAAGGAAGGAAGGAATGAAGAGATATGTAGATCCTTGGGAAGGAGAGATGAGAGTTGCCAGCCTGCGACAACTCCATCAGCAACATCCAGTCCAGCCCTCTGATGACAGAAGTGTTCTGTGTTGGCTCTTCCCAACAGGAAGTGTTCTGTGTTGGCTGAGTAGCTACTGAGTACTTGAAATGTAGTTGGCATGACTGGGGAATGGAATTTAAAACTTTGATTTAAACTTATTTCAATTGCACTTAAATAGCCAGATGTGGCCAGCAGCTACTATATTGGGCAGCAGAGCCCTAGATTTATAGACTTAGTTGTTTATTACCCAGGGTTCTCTTTAAGAATGCAGATTCTCATGCCTTAAGGAAATTTTGATGACGCTGGTCTGGGACAGGGTTTGGGTATATAAAGCTCCACAGGGTGCTCTAAAGTACACCAAGTTTAAAAATTCCAGCCTCAGGCTATCCTGGGCTCTGCCCTGTCAGCAAGCACAAGCTCAGAGTGTCTGGCAGGCATGTGAGCCAGATGATCTCTTTACATGGTAACTGTAAAGATGTCACTTGGCTTGGCTTTGCTTTGCTCCAAGTCACTCTGTTTCCTTCCTTTATCTACTCATCCAGGTGTTTTTGGAGGTGACCCAAGCTCCAAGCTAATATTTAACTGAAGCCCAAAGTTGTGTTTTATTCCTCTAGGTAGTTGCTGTGCCTAACACAGTGCCTGGCCTATGAGTCTACTATAAATGTTGACTGAAGGAACCAAGATAGATCACAAAATACATTTTCAACAATCTTCCACTTAAGGAGACTGCCACTCCAGAGAACAAAGTCCACTTGAAAGAGGTGTATGTATGGATGATGGACTGCAAAAAGCAAACACAAGAAAGCCAATGCACTCTTTAAAAGATTCATAATTTGACTACAGAAGGAAAGTTATGAAAAAAGAATTCGTTTGTCCAAAATCTCAGGATAAGGCAAGTAAGACTCCTGCCTTCAAATTAAGTAACAGAGTGCACCATTATTCTCCTTACCATCTTTGTATAGAAAATAATAGAAAATAACCTAAACAAAAAATGTCTAACCCTGTAACAAATGCCATAATTCTTTGTCTATTTCTTACAGATAAGGCTGAGTGTAGGAAACTTTCAGAAATTAAGAATTTTTGATGGTGTTTGCTACACAGGGCCTAGTAGAGTGCTCAGCATTGAGGGGGCACTCAACATTGGCTGTTGAATGAATAAGCTTTTAGGTGCTATTGTGCTTGAACTAGTTTGTGTTTTAGGCAGTTGGCTCTCATCAAAAACATTTGTCATTTCTGGATCACACCCTTGGGTCAGATAATACTAGAAGATATAAAATAACTTCAAGTTTAAAAACCAGCAAAGCATAAGCTTTTAAGTTTCATTAGGTCCCATTTGTTTATTTTTGCTTTTATTTCCAATATTCTGGGAGGTGGGTCATAGAAGATCTTGCTGTGATTTATGTCGGAGAGTGTTTTGCCTATGTTCTCCTCTAGGAGTTTTATAGTTTCTGGTCTTACATTTAGATCTTTAATCCATTTTGAGTTTATTTTTGTGTATGGTGTTAGGAAGTGTTCTAGTTTCATTCTTTTACAAGTGGTTGACCAATTTTCCCAGCACCACTTGTTAAAGAGATTGTCTTTTTTCCATTGTATATCCTTGCCTCCTTTGTCAAAGATGAGGTGTCCATAGGTTCGTGGATTTATCTCTGGGCTTTCTATTCTGTTCCATTGATCTATATTTCTGTCTTTGTGCCAGTACCATACTGTCTTGATGACTGTGGCTTTGTAGTAGAGTCTGAAGTCAGGCAGGTTGATTCCTCCAGTTCCATTCTTCTTTCTCAAGATTACTTTGGCTATTCGAGGTTTTTTGTATTTCCATACAAATTGTGAAATTATTTGTTCTAGTTCTGTGAAAAATACCGTTGGTAGCTTGGTAGGGATTGCATTGAATCTATAGATTGCTTTGGGTAGAATAGCCATTTTGACAATATTGATTCTTCCAATCCATGAACACGGTATGTTTCTCCATCTGTTTGTGTCCTCTTTGATTTCTTTCATCAGTGTTTTATAGTTTTCTATGTATAGGTCTTTTGTTTCTTTAGGTAGATATACTCCTAAGTATTTTATTCTTTTTGTTGCAATGGTGAATGGTATTGTTTCCTTAATTTCTCTTTCTGTTTTTTCATTGTTAGTGTATAGGAATGCAAGGGATTTCTGTGTGTTAATTTTATATCCTGCAACTTTACTATATTCATTAATTAGCTCTAGTAATTTTCTGGAAGAGTCTTTAGGGTTTTCTATGTAGAGGATCATGTCATCTGCAAACAGCGAGAGTTTCACTTCTTCTTTTCCTATCTGGATTCCTTTTATGTCTTTTTCTGCTCTGATTGCTGTGGCCAAAACTTCCAACACTATGTTGAATAGTAGTGGTGAGAGTGGGCATCCTTGTCTTGTTCCTGATTTCAGAGGAAATGCTTTCAATTTTTCACCATTGAGCGTGATGCTTGCTGTGGGTTTGTCATATATAGCTTTTATTATGTTGAGGTATGTTCCTTCTATTCCTGCTTTCTGGAGAGTTTTAATCATAAATGAGTGTTGAATTTTGTCAAAGGCTTTCTCTGCATCTATTGAGATAATCATATGGTTTTTATCTTTCAATTTGTTAATGTGGTGTATTACATTGATTGATTTGCGGATATTAAAGAATCCTTGCACAACAAAGGAAACTATAAGTAAGGTGAAAAGACAGCCCTCAGATTGGGAGAAAATAATAGCAAATGAGGAAACAGACAAAGGATTAATCTCAAAAATATACAAGCAACTCCTGAAGCTCAATTCTAGAAAAATCAATGACCCAATTAAAAAATGGGCCAAAGAACTAAACAGACATTTCTCCAAAGAAGACATACAGATGGCTAACAAACACATGAAAAGATGCTCAACATCACTCATCATCATAGAAATGCAAATCAAAACCACAATGAGGTACCATTACACGCCAGTCAGGATGGCTGCTATCCAAAAGTCTACAAGCAATAAATGCTGGAGAGGGTGTGGAGAAAAGGGAACCCTCTTACACTGTTGGTGGGAATGCAAACTAGTACAGCCACTATGGAGAACAGTGTGGAGATTTCTTAAAAAACTGGAAATAGAACTGCCATATGACCCAGCAATCCCACTTCTGGGCATACACACCGAGGAAACCAGATCTGAAAGAGACACGTGCACCCCAATGTTCATCGCAGCACTGTTTATAATAGCCAGGACATGGAAGCAACCTAGATGCCCATCAGCAGATGAATGGATAAGGAAGCTGTGGTACATATACACCATGGAATATTATTCAGCCGTTAAAAAGAATTCATTTGAATCAGTTCTAATGAGATGGATGAAACTGGAGCCCATTATACAGAGTGAAGTAAGCCAGAAAGATAAAGAACATTACAGTATACTAACACATATATACGGAATTTAGATAGATGGTAGCGATAACCCTATATGCAAAACAGAAAAAGAGACACAGAAGTACAGAACAGACTTTTGAACTCTGGGGGAGAACATGAGGGTGGGATGTTTTGAAAGAACAGCATGTATATTATCTATGGTGAAACAGACCACCAGCCCAGGTGGGATGCATGAGTCAAGTGCTCAGGCCTGGTGCACTGGGAGGACCCTGAGGAGTCGGGTGGAGAGGGAGGTGGGAGGGGGGATCGGGATGGGGAATACGTGTAACTATATGGCTGATTCATGTCAATGTATGACAAAACCCACTGAAATGTTGTGAAGTGATTGGCCTCCAACTAATAAAATAATATTAAAAAAAAATAATAATAAAATAAAAACCAGCAAAGCAAATTCATATTATGGTAGGAAAGGTGGAAATTGTTTTTGAGAACTCAGGAAATTATATTTCCCACCTAGAAGAAAGGGGAGAGAAAATATGTCAACTGATAAGGCAACACTTTAGAAGATAAGAGTAAACTCAGGCTTTGGAGCCAACAGATTGAATGAAAATCTAGTTCTACTTACAGGAGTCGTGTGAGCCTCCTTTCTTCATGGGGTTGTTAAAAGGCTCAAATGAACTGTCCTCCCTCAAAAAGGTATGTGTAAGTCCTAACTCCCAGGACCTCAGAAAGTGACCTTTTTTGGAAGTAGGGTTGTTGGAGATGTTAATTAGTTAAGAGGGGGTCATACTGGTGCAGGGTGGGCCCCTAATCCAGTGAAACTTGTGTCTTTATAAGAGAGAAGATGATGTGAACACAGGGACACACATGAAGAGTACGGTCGTTGTTCAGTCACTCAGTTGTGTCTGACTCTTTGCGACCCCATGGACTGCAGTACACCAGGCTCCCCGTCCTTCACCGTCTCCCAGAGTTTACTTAAATTCATGACTATTGAGTCAGTGATGCTTTCTAAACATCTCATCCTCTGCTGTCCCCTTCTCCTTTTGCCTTCAATCTTTCCTAGCATCATGTTTTTCCAATGAGTCAGCTCTTCGCATCAGGTGGCCAAAGTATTAGAGCATTAGCATCAGTCCTTTCAGTGAATATTGAGGGTTGATTTCCTTTAGGATTGACTGATCTCCTTACAGTCCAAGGGACTCTCCAGAGGCTTCTCCAGCACCACAATTTGAAAGCATCAATTCTTTGGCACTCAGCTTGCTTTATGGTTCAACTCAAATCCATACACAACTACTAGAAAAAACCATAGCTTTAACTATTGAGACCTTTGTCAGCAAAGTGATGTCTCTGCTTTTTAATACACTATCTGGGTTTGTCATAGCTTAACTTCCAAGGAGCAAGTGTCTTTTAATTTCGTGGATGCAGTCACAGTCTGCAGTGATTTTGTAGCCCAAAAAAATAAAATCTATCACTACTTCCACTTTCCCCCCTTCTACTTGTCATGAGCATAATTTCAGTTTTTTTAATGTTGAGTTTTAAGCTAGATTTTTCACTTTCCTTTCACCTTCATCAAGAGGCTCTTTGGTTCCTCTTCGCTTTCTGCCATAAAGGTGGTATCATCTGCATATCTGAGGTTGTTGGTATTTCTCCTAGCAATCTTGATTCCAACTTGTGCTTCATCCAGGTCAGCATTTCTCATGATGTACTCTGCATATAAGTTGAATAAGCAAAGTGACAGTGCAGGGAGAACGCCTTTTGTCAATGAAGGCAGAGATTTGAGTACATAGCTGCAAGGCAAGGAACACCGTTTGCCAGCAAACCCCCGGATGCTAGGGAGGGGCCAAGCAAGGGATCCTTTGCAGGTTTCAGAGGGAGCATGACGCCGCTGCCTCCTGGGTACCTTGGTTTCAGACTACCGACCTCCCGAACTGTGAGACAGTACGCTTCTGGTGTTTCAGCCACCCAGGCCTTGATCCTTTATTATGACATCTTGAAAATAACACAGTGTTCTTGCCTGGGAAATGCCATGAACAGAGGAGCCTGGTGGGCTACAGTCCATGGGGTCACAAAAAGGTTGGACACGACTTAGTGACTAAACAATAAATATGTGTATTAGCTACTTTCCTAATTATTTTTCCATGAATCCTTATTTTATTTAAGGTGCTGACGCTCTTTACCCTCCTTCTCCCCACTACATACCTAGGACACAGAAACTAATTATGAAAAAAGGTGGTTTTCTGCCATTGCCTGTACATCTTATGGATAGGGAAGTACTCATTCTTAAATGCTCTGGTAAACTTGATGATCTTTACAGCTTCTTCTCTAGGACTTAGCAAGCAAGACTAATGGTTATTCATGAACTCTCAGCTCTATGCCAAAATAATTTTTCCTTCAGTGTTTTGAAAGTCATAAAGCAGATACAGTTTGAAGAATTCTTGAACCTATCGTCTTTCTAATCCCTTTTAAACCTGAGATTCTAAGACAGGCAAAGGAAGCTGGACCAGGATTTTTTTTTTTTCCTGTTTACATCACTTGCAGGATCAAGAAAGTTTTTTTCTTTTTTTCCTTTCTTTGTAAGAAATGAGCTATTAGCATAACTGGAATCATAAAGTAGCAATTTAACATTATTGAATTGAGAAACTGACAGAAGGCTAAACAGAACAAAACATGAACCAACAACTGGGCTATTTTTATTGCTCCTTTTTAGTATCAGCAAGTGCAGTGACATAAAAACTACCATGAAATCAATTAATTTTAGTCTTTTTACAAGTTATTTTAATTCTCCTCCCATAATATGTCTATATAAAATAATTGCTTTGTAATTACCGACATGATTAAATGTTAAATAAATGCAAAATTCTTAGTTTGGCAGCCTTTATATGCCCAGAAGGCTGTTTCATTACTTCTTTTTAAGAACTTCAAGTATATTGCTTAATATTTTCACTGAGCCCATAGATTTTACCATGCCATGTTAATAAATGTTGCATAAGGAGCCACCTGCTATAATGGCTCTTGATTATATTTTCAAAATTACAGACAGACCAATGAAAAAAACAGACTCATCACGGTTGATGAGTTGGTTGGTTTTGAAAGTGGCAATATGTCGGCTGCTAATACCAACACTGTAGACTACTTACTGGATGCCAACCAAGTCAAGCAGCTCCATTAGACTGTATCAGATTTTCTTTTGCTTCCAGCCTGAACGAGAGTTTAGTCTGTAATAACTTCTCATCAAAAAAATGGCAAACATTTTCACATCCAGATCAGAATACTTTTTGCATTCTTCTTTGCTCAAAGAGAATTCTGTACCACTTTTTGTTATATTTTTATATCCAGTAGTAATCTTTATTAGCTAACAGACATCTTCACAAAATTCTTATTTAGAAAATGAAAATACCCAGTGTTGTTCTAAGGGGAGTCTATACTTTTAGATCTCATCTTGAGGTATTTCTCTAAGGAATCTGACTGCTTAGAATTTGCCAACTAGAGGAGTAAGTGCTATTAAACTTTATATTGAGAAAATGTCAACAACATATCCCTTTCACATTGAAATGTTCCTGTAGAATTTGGAGCCCGATATACAGAGGTATACATATCTTCAGTGTAAAAGTTCCTGCTACTCAAGGTTAAAGATTGCAGTGTTTGGATGAGTGACAGTATTTGCCCTTCAATTTGATAGACCTTAAGCACACTGTATTTCTACAGACTGCAATATTTTTAAAAGAAGCAAAATAAAGCCATCTGTCCCTGAACTCTTAAAATAAATGTGGTTCCAAGTTCTTTCCCTTAAACTATTTTTATATGACTATTTATTCTAATAAGGACTCAAAGAACTTGATTTTCTTCATCACTGGGAGAGGACAGATACAGTAAAAAGGGTGCCTGTCTGTTCAAATGTTCCCTCTGAAGGGTGGCATGGCTCTCTACGGAAGAGTGTCAAGATGGCCAAAGACCAGGGATGGGAGCAGGAGATACAACAAGAAGGCAGCACTGGGGAGAATGCTTTACCTACTTTCTCACAGCTGAGATGGAGGCAAATGTGATTATTCTCATTTTATAAACGAACTTTTAGGGCCCAGAGACTAAGTGACTTGCTAGAATTCCCACAGCTAACTGGTGAAAGAGCTGGTATTATACCCAAGTTTGTTAACATTCTTTTTTTTTTAAGAAAAGATGTCGTTTTTAAAAGTACATTTATTGTGATTTATTTTAAAATATGTATTTATTATTTATTTTGGCTGAACCGGTTCCTAGCTGTGGCTCACGAGCTCTTCATTGTGGCATGCGGGCTTAGTAGTTGTAGCATGCAGACTCTTAATGTGTAGCTACAGACATAAGTTGTAGCTTGTGTGTGGGCTCTAGTTCCCCAACCAGGGATCGAACCCAGGCCCCCTGCATTGGGAGCAAGCAGTCTTACCCACTGGACCACTGGGGAAGTCCCCCAAGTTTGTTACATTCTGAAGTCAGAACCCATTCTGTGAACCCACTTGCCTCAGTGATCTTATTGGACCTCCATTAAGAATTGTGAATGCACTGCAGCAAATGGCAGATACACAGAAGAAAACTAACTTGTAAAGTAAAACCTTGGTTAACCAGAAGATTAAGCTCAGGGAATTGGCAGATTTAAACCTTTATTAGAAAGCTTTTAGTTTTGATCTTTAATACCCACTTTCTTGCCTTAGATAAGGGTAGTTAATTTTTTGTTTTAAAGACTTTTTTTTCCTTCAAGGCCCTGATAATGAACTCATATTAGAAAACTGTTTTAAAAAATCTAGACCCCTGGTTATTAACTTCTTTTCTTCCAATTTCCCATTTTCTCCTAAAAGTGGACTCTGGAGGAAAAAATTTCTAGTTAATTAGGATTTCTGGTAATCAGGTTTTTAAATTGTTTTGGTAAATTAAAATCAGGTGAAAGCTACCTCCCTGAATTTGAAATAGCTTCTTATTATAGATTCTCCTTAATGCCAATGTGTTTGCCTATGTTAGTATGCATTTGAAATTAATGGTCCAATACACAAAGTGCTCACATCGTCGATGACCTGAGCACCATAAATCCACCAGAACACATTAGTGGGACGGTCCCTTAATTACACAGTTTAGGCTTTACGTAATCAATGGTGCAAAGGAACAGCTGAGAACATTAAAATGTCAGCAGGCATTGTAAATCATAATGCATTCCATAATCTCCTCAATTCATGTGTCTTATTAAATTAAAAGTAAAAAGAATAGTTTTAGTTAAATATATTGCCATCATAACCATTAAAATATAAAATAATTCAATGCTATTATAAGATCATCTTTATTACTTTAGTAGTTACTTTTTGAACTTTAGATATAGTTATGATATTTTTAATGACTCAAAATGAAAGTTATCTCTTAGAAAGGTTGACTAAATAAATAAGAAGGTTCTTTTTAAATAAAATACATTTTAGAATAAAATGCAGTACAAGCTCATCTATCTAGGACTAACATAAATCGTACAAGCTTTCTATAGGGTTTTAAGTTTAAGAGTACACTATTTGCTCAACTGGTTATAACAGAGATGAAATAGATTAATGTTGGCTTATTATTACTTCACATTACATTTAAATGAGGATAATGAAGACATAATTTGAACACAAGACCAGAAAATGAGAATTACTTTCCTGGAGAATTAGGCAATTTTAAATAGTAAGCTTCAGCAACTTGGGCTAAAATATGGACAGGTAGCTTAATCTTGCTTCAGGACTTTTAAGTCTCAGAAATCTAACAAGCACCCATGTTATAGCACTCATGAAAAAACTGTGGGTTCAGAAGTATCACCATCAATATGTGACTGGCCATTAGGTTACTGTACACGTCAAAGGAACAACAGAATGAATGAAAATAATTGATTGGGAAGCTCTCCTGTGTAAGGCACTGTTGGGGGCAGACAGTGGGGGTGCTGGGCATCCTAGGTTGAGGTGAAACTGTAAGCAAAGCGTAGTGTCCTGAGTCAGTTGTGAGCACTTCTTTTCAAATCCAAATTTAGAGACAGTGTGTTGTTAGCTTGAAACTGGTCATGCTAAGTGTACACCACAGAAATTGGCAAACCCTAAGAATCAGGATTATCTTATTGGAGACATGTTAAACATTTACCAGCACACTACTGGTGTTAAGGCACCAAAGGAGCAGAGTTGGAATTGGTACATGGAATCAGAACTACTTCATTATGAATGAGATTCAACGTCTGCTAAGATAGTATGGTGACTGCAGCCATGAAATTAAAAGACGCTTGCTCCTTGGAAAAAAAGCTATGACAGACCTAGATGGCATATCAAAAAGCAGAGACATCACTTTGCCAACAAAAGTCCATACAAAGCTATGGTTTTTCCAATAGTCATGTACGGATATGAGAGTTGGACCATAAAGAAGACTGAGCGCTGAAGAATTGATGTTTTCAAACTGCAGTGCTGGAGAAGCCTCTTGAGAGTCCCTTGGATAGCATGGAAATCAAACCAGTCAATCCTAAGAGAAATTGACCTTCAATATTCACTGGAAGGAGTGATGCTGCAGCTGAAACTTCAATACTTTAGCCACCTGATACAAAAAGTTGACTCACTGGAAAAGACCCTGATACTAGGAAAGATTGAGGGCAGGAGGAGAAGGGGATGACAGAGGATGAGGTGATTGGATGGCATCACTGACTCAATGGACATGAGTTTGAGCAAACTCCAGGAGATAGTGAAAGACAGGGAAGCCTGGCGTGCTGCAGTCCATGGGGTCACAAAGAGTCAGACATGACTTAGCGACTGAACAACAACAAGATAAGAGTGGAAAAATCAAGACAGAAAAGAAGGATGGTGCCTATCTATGGAGGACTTTTAATGCTTCATTAAGAAGTATTCTCTGAATTTACTATCCTTGTCAGAGACCTAGCAAAAAACAGAAGGTACATTAAAAATGGAGTGAATTAAAAAAAAAAAAAAACCCTAAAAGGGGACAATTTACAAGGCATGGAGAAGGTTCAGATCAACTCACAAAAGATGACCGAACAGCCCTGAGCTAGCTACTGCAAGAAGCAGACGCCAATAAGAAACCAAACAGCAAGGGACCTACTGGGACAGTCCATACAATCCAATTTCCAGGTTACAAGCAAAGCGGAAAGGGTAGGGTGGATCCAGAGGTGTACAGAGAATAACCAGCACAATCTCAGTATCAGTGAGGACAACTAAGTGTCCTCACAGGGAACTATGGGATCATTTCTATAAATTCAGAAAGACTGACGCACCTGTATGACAGGAGAGGGAACATGATGGATATGGGGAAACCCACCAAGAAGCACTTTGAATAAGCTAAATGAGAGGTAATGAGAACTGGCATTGGGGTTGTGGTGATAGGAACAGAGAAGAAAGACCATATGTAGGAGGCATCAGAGAGCTATAAATAGAGAGGTATCTATCAGATATTATTACATTGACCAGATATGGAGAAAGGGGAGAGAACAGTTACAAGTTACCAAAGTATTGAGCCTGGATGACTTTGAGATCCTGGCTGCAAACAAGACAGGGTATGCAGGAGCTTATTTTGAAAGTGGGCTAAGTTTCCATTTGTGTGATTAGAAGGTGGGAAGAGAGAAAGGTCGGAGTACTTCTCCCTCTGGTCCCCTCGCTGCTGGGCCCGTGTGTAGTGACTATGTTCCTCTGCAGAACACTATGGTATCCTCTCATACGGCCACAACTCATTTTGGATCCAAACCATTGCCTCCTCTTGACCCTTTGATGATGTTGTGATTCTTTAGGGGTGAAAATATCCAGCGGATATTTGAAAATATAAAAATATAGGACAGGAGTTTGCAAGTGAGGTTATGGTCAGAGAGAAACTTGAATGTTTTTTTCATAAAGGTCTAGTATAGAAGACTTGAGATCTCAAGAGGCATGGAGAGAAAAATAGAATAATAACAAAAGGGTTCAGGGAAGCCAGAGATGTTCTGCCATAAAGCACAGTACAAATACAAAGGATAATGGCATCTTGCTGAAAAACAACTGACTCTACCTTCATTGTCTCCTTTGATAACTGTTTAGTGATAGTGTTGGAATTAAGTTATATGTCAATACAAAGATGGAGCTAAAACAAATTATTACCAGGCAGCACTCTAACTCAGTATTGAGGTGATCTCTGTATTATGAACCATAATAATTGAGATCAGGCAGAAAAGTATATCTCTCCACGGAGGACAAATCAATAACAACTAGGTTTTATGGTCATTAGCACCCTAATGAAATTACTCACCATCTAAATATCTCAGAGGATCTTGCACATTCAACATCAGTCACCTTTTTCACGTTAACACCGGCCAAATGTAGCTAAGTGCAACTTTTATAATGGAGACCATGAACAAGAATGATATTCTACACCTAAAACATTTGCAAACCAAGCAAGAGGAGTTATTTAAATGATACTCCTAAACCAGTACTTAAAATTTTATAACTGTGGGCATCACAGTCGATATGTTGTTAGTTAGCCAGTGTCTTAATCAGAGGTTCATCTACAATAAAGGGACATGTATTACATCTACAGTAAAGGGGGAAAACAGGCGATGGAAAGCAGAAAATAAAAGAGGGTACATTAGTTTACTGGGCTTCCCAAGTGGCTCAGTGGTAAAGAATCCACCTGCCAAGGAGGATATGCAGGTTCAATCTCTGGACTGGGAAGATCCACTAGAGAAGGAAATGGCAACCCACTCCAGTATTCTTGCCTGGGAAATCCCATGGACAGAGGAGTCTGGCGGGCTGCAGTCCATAGCTTTGAGAAAGAGTTGGATGTGACCGAGCAACTAAAAGGCAATACTATGGCCCACTCTCACATGCATTTTATCTTTAACCAAAAGGTGGAGAAGTTAAGCAACATGCCCAAGACCACTCAGAAAGGAAGGCCTTTCTTGCCTTATGCCTTTTTAGCTCTTAGTCTGGGCATGTCTTTTCCAATGAGTCAACTCTTCGCATCAGGTGGTCAAAGTATTGAAGTTTCAGCTTTAGCATCAGTCCTTCCAGTGAACACCCAGAACTGATCTCCTTTAGGATGGACTGGTTGGATCTCCTTGCAGTCCAAGGGACTCTCAAGAGTCTTCTCCAACACCACAGTTCAAAAGCATCAATTCTTCAGTGCTCAGCTTTCTTCACAGTCCAACTCTCACATCCATACCTGACCACTGGAAAAACCATAGCCTTGACCAGATGGACCTTTGTTGGCAAAGTAATGTCTCTGCTTTTCAATATGCTGTCTAGGTTGGTCATAACTTTCCTTCCAAGGAGTAAGCGTCTTTTAATTTCATGGCTGTAATCACCATCTGCTGTGATTTTGGAGCCCCAAAATTAAAGTCAGCCACTGTTTTCACTGTTTCCCCATCTATTTCCCATGAAGTGATGGGACCAGATTGGAAAAGACCCTGATGCTGGGAGGGATTGGGGGCAGGAGGAGAAGGGGATGACAGAGGATGAGATGGCTGGATGGCATCACCGACTCGATGGACATGAGTTTGAGTAATCTCCGGGAGTTGGTGATAGACAGGGAGGCCTGGTGTGCTGCGATTCATGGGGTCACAAAGAGTCAGACACGACTGAGCGACTGAACTGAACTGAACTGAACTGGGCATGTCAGTCCAAATATGTCAGGCACCGGCATGCCACTCAGCTGTTGTTCCTGCAGTTCATCTCTCCAGGAATTCAAGCCTTCTGCTGTCTTCTTCTTTTCATGACTAAACTCAACACATCCCATTCCTTTTGTACATAATGCTAACTCTTCCTTTGCAGAACTTCATAATAGCCTGCCTTGTCTGAGCTCCAGCGTACTTTAGAGGAAGGACTAATTTCCCTCAATATTTTGTTCTATTCTAAGCCTCACTGGTCTTCTCTCTTGTTTTTCAAACCCAACAAGCTTCTTCCAACCTCCAGGTCCTAGCTTACAAAGATCTACCCTGTACCCTTTTGCCTAGGTGATTTTCACTTACCCTTGAATTTTTGGTTGAAATGTCACTTCTTTAGGGAGGTCCTCTCTTAGAAGCCTCCATGGCATGTTCTATTCTGGCCTCTTGAACTTCTCTTTCTCTGGACTTGACAGAGCCATACTTTTACATTTCCTTGTGTGATAACTGGATTAATGCTTTTATCCCCTATCAGAAGGTGAGCCCGACATAGGAAGGGACCACATGTCATTTGTTCTGCTCACCACTATATCCCCAGATACAATGCATGTGAAAGTGGGCCATCGCGTTGTCGTTTACTTGCTCAGTTGCATCCAACTCTTTTGTGACCCTATGGATTATAGCCCGCAAGGCTCCTCAGTCCACACACAGAGATCTGCACCGAGACAGAGGTGGTGCTGTTAGTGCCTGTCAAGTGACTGAAGTAAACGACTGTCATGTACTAAGCATCACAGCAAGAGCTTGCCCACGTATCCTCATAGCAACCCTGTGAGATCACATCATTCCTCTATTCCACGGATGAGAGAACTTGGGGTGAGGGTGGGATGGTGGTGGGGAGCAAATAAATTCAGTCTTTTAACCAAGATCACTCAGCTAGTATGGGATAGAGTTGAAATTCAAACCTAGACCCATCTCATCCAAGTCCCTTTTTCTGTTGTTACAGAATTTCCACAGATGATCACTTAATTATTTTGTCTTGTTTCTATTCATTCTATCTCCCCAATGAGTCTCAAAGCTTATTTGGGATGGAAATAGCACCTTGTACATTATTTTCATCCCCCCACATCACCCTGCTAATAGCATTTGATATTCTATATGCATTTAATGAATACTTTTTGATTAATAGTACTTTCTTGGCATTAATAACATAAAAGCACCCCCAAATGAGCTCAGCGTTCTATAACAACCTGTCTAAAATAGTAATGTACTAACATGTGTGAGTATAATACAGGTTTAAGAGCTACTAATTTCTACCAAACTTTAGGAAATAATTTTTTTAAAATTATTTGAAAGAAACAGCACGGCAAAATGAAATGGACATATGATATGGAAATCCCTTTCCTCTTTCATTTGCTGAGTATTTGTGTGTTTCCATGTGTACTCTTCTGGGTGCCAGGGACGTAAAGCTGAGGAAGTCATAGTCTTTCCCTCAAGGAACTGTTGGATGGAGGGGGTGGTATCACAGTGATGTAAATAAATAGTCTTAAATTAAGATAATCTATGCTTGAAGAGAGAACAAGGAAATGTGGGGAAAGCAAAGACAATGTGACTAGCTCAGCCTGGAGGAAAACCAGAGTTAAAAGCACCTGGTCCTAAACACTAACTGGCTGTGAGATACTGGACAAATTCTGTGTGTCAGGTTGTTACTTGTCTTTAAACTGGGGATAATACCTATGTCCCAGAGTTGCTATACCCTCCTCTCAACACACTTAGAAAAAGCTATTTGTTGGTAAGAGTAACTAGAGGTGACGAACTGGGTGGCACTGGCTGTCTGTCCCCAGTGGCTAAAAGTAGCATCTCCATTTACCTGTAAATACACCCACCTACCAGTTGGGAAGCTCTGATTAGAAGGATGAGACAGACAGTAAAAGTTCTCTGCGTATAGTTATTACTTCCAGCCCTCATAGAATTCAGAGAAAATGAGGCAAATAGTATTCCAACCCTCGCCTTCATGTGTAAAGTAGAATCTGCTAGCTGAAACAAGGCAGAGCAGCTTAAATCATAGCAGCTTTTTCCTATGTCAGTCAGACCAAGGGTCTCCTTAAGAGTCACCTGATTTGGCTAGACTGGTACTTCCTCTTGCTTTGTGACTGACCTGCTCCCAGGAGGACTTTTGGTTACATTGAACTGGATTTTAATCTGATCCCAACCAGGAGTTTTGCAGTTTTGTCAAGAAGCAAGAAGGTAAATATTACAAAGATGGTGATTCAAAGAATCAACAATAGTAATGGTAATAGCATGATTTATTATCTTAACAGTGGATCCTACAGTGTTAGAGTTGAAGCTTTTGGGTCTGTTAATTGTAAGAAAATTTTGAATTCAGCTCTCTTTGATAGCTCTGAACTGTACCTTTTCTCTCTGGTTAGAAAATCTGATTCTAGGAATCACAGCTTAGGGGTATTATAATATTTTCAAAGAGAGAAAAGGCAGAATGGATACAAAGCACAATCTAGAAACAAAAAAAGGCTCTAATGTATTCATCTGTTTGCCAGTTCTTTCAAAATATTGTACATCCACTGACTCAAGATTTCTTGCATGTCTGGACAAATATAAGCTCTCTTGGGGTTCACCACAAAAGGTGACAATTGTGTGTACAATCAGCTTCTCAAACATCTAGTCCGAATCTTCTTGTCTTTTAAATTCCTCCACTTGACTAAAAAAGAGCATCCAGACACTATAGCAGTCAGAATGCTGGGTTTCTATATAATAATACCAGTATGACCTACTGCTGCTATTTACTATGTACTTCCATTGGTCCAAGAACTGTGCAAAAGGCTTTAGATGCATGATCTCATTGAATGAGTCCAGTGATTCTGTAAGGCAGGCCTTACATTTTACTGAAGAGGATACTGAGGCTCACTGACTTCACTCCAGGTCACAGAGCTAGGATGCAGTTTTGAAACCAATTCTTCCCAACTCTAAGACCTGCCTGGTTATCCACTCTCTTAGCTCTGTCTTGGGTTGTACATCCTGTAACAAGATGACAGGGACTCACATTGTTTTTGATGCATAACTTGCACACCAGAAGGATCTCTAAAAGCAAAGCACTCTTTAGAAGCAAATCTATGCTATTGAAACTGTGTGTTTTGTTTTTACCTTGAGTAGCTTGTCTGAGAAGCAGCAAAAATAAACACCTAGCCTTCCATGAAAATAAAAAAAGAAGCAAATCTCAAGTAGTTTCTAATATGGATAGCAAACTCAATACTTTTCATAATATTTACCAATCTACTTATCTCTGCAAATATCAAATAACTTTTTTCACAACTAATCATTTTACTTCTTTTTTATGTGTACCATAAAGATGTTTTTCAACTTTTAGAAACCTTCTAAATTTAAACAGGTGAAATAACTCAATATGCCACGTGATGGTAATGGTTAGGAGAATGCAGTCTTTAAGTATGCATTTTCATCCACTTAAAATTACTTATCTTAAATACAATTTAGAAACATGCTGTTAATAATTGCAATAATTTTAAAGGATAATTCAATGATGATTGGTTAAATAAAAACATCATGTTTTAAAATTTAAAGTAATAAATAAACACATCATTTTATTTTACATAAACCCTTAATAATGGAATTATAGAATTTTTAGAGCCAGATGGGCTATGAAAGCTAGTTTAGTCCAATCCTTTAGTTTTTCAGCTACAATTAAAGAGAAAGAAACACAGCCAAGGACTTTTACAGTGCAGTTTATAGTCAGACCCAAGTTCATATCCCTGCCCTGCCACGTAGCAGCTCTAAGAATTCATTCGTCATCCAGAGCCAGTTCTTGAAAGTGCCCTGCTTAGAAAGCTGAACTGCTATAAAACTGAGAGTTCACCTAAAGGACTCTCTGCTCTAAAACATATATATTCTATTCATTCATTCGACATATCTATTGAGTACACACTAGTTTGTGGCCTTGGGCAAGTTGCTTAATGGCTTTGTTCCTTAGTTTCCTGAGTTGTAAAGCAGGTATCTACATTATAGAGTACTTAATTGCAAGGATTAAATGAATGAATGCAGGTAAAGTATGTGGGATGGTTCTGGGCACACCAGAAAGGCACAAAAATGTTGGACATGTTTCTCTTACTGCGTCTACATTTTATATTAGGTAACATGGTAGGCCCTGGGGATATAACTTGGGAGTCCTATATAATATCTTCTTCCTAAAAAGTAAAGTATCTCACTTGCATGGAGTGAATCTCTCATTCCATTGCTCTATATTGAGGGTGAAATCATTTGGAAACTTCTTCAGTAGGGTTTATTTGGACAGTGTTATCCTTCAGTGCATGAAGAGAACACTGTCCCACCAGCATTTGCCCATGTACTTTCTGTTTTTCCTTTAGATGGCTTTGAAGGAACCCAAGATTTCCACCTGGTCTCCCAGGTGAGAAATGATGGGTTTGTGAGTATGTGCAGAAGTTGCCTGGGATTCCAGAGATAGACTATCCCTGAAGGACACAGCAAAGCTAACTGGTCCTTTGGGAATTTAAATCTGACGTGAAGTTCTCTCTGCAAAGAACTATAATCAGCTGGAAGAACAAGCAGAGAAATCCAGTTAATTGCCACTCCAGTGTCTCCAGCGGTTCCATCGTGGTTGGCTAAGTTAATATAAATTCCATTAGTGTCTTGGAAACTCTCAGGTCATGGCTGAAGCCCTACATAACTCTCACTCATGATCTTGGAAATCACAGAATTACAAAGATGAGAAAACCCTGAACAGTCAGGCAGTTCCTCAGTCTTCCTTCTCACAAGAAAACATCACACCATTCCAGAGAAGTGGGAAGTAGTTATATATTTAAAACCTTGAGAGAAGGCTCTCCCCAAAACTCATTTTTAATGTGCCAGTCTTTTGGTGGCTCAAACTGTAAAGAATCTGCCTGCAATGCAGGGCACCCGGGTTTGATCCCTGGATCGGGAAGATCCCCTGAAGAAGAGAATGGCTACCCACTCCAGTATTCTTGCTTGGAGAATTCCATGGAATTCTCCATGTAGCTCTCCTGGTGGGCTGCAGTTCATGGGGTTACAAAGAGTAGACACAACTGAGCGACTAACACTTTTGCGTTCTTTTTGCTTTTATTAAAAGCAAATACAGAAACTTTTCGATATGAAATCTAATATGTCATCCCTGTTGTATGTGGGTGTGCAAGTGTATCTATGTATACACTGGTCATTATTCTCAGAGAGAAAGTTAAAATAATCCTGCCAAAGAAAAAAAGCAAAAGCAAAGGCAGAGAGCCACACTACTACTGCATCTCTTTTCCTAGGGAGAACATCCTCAATTCTGTCCACATATTCTGGGTTATGTCATTTTCTTACCCTGGCATCACTCTTCTATGAACCTTTCTTCCAAGCCTGTCACAGTCATTTTTTAAGCTTTTAAGGTCAGCTTGAAATAAAATATTAGAAAAAGAACTATTAGTCCTTAGGTGTCTGGGAAACCCAGCTTAAATTTCTCTGCATGATACATTATAATTAAAGCATCCCAGATCTTTGCTCTCTTTGGTAACCCAAGAGCTAGATGCTGAGTCACTGTCATATTATTACCTGTTCTGACTTCATAGTCCAGGAAGTAGCTTCAGTGTGAACCAGAAAGGCACTGGGTTTGAAAGAGGCAGGGAGGCGGGTCTTACCCCAGCTCTGTTGTTTCCTTAGGTGTGTGACCTTAGACAAACTGAACTTGCATTACCAAGAAGAGCCTTGCAACCCTACTTCTTTTATAGATAAACCTTAGAGAAATATTAAGTGACTTGTCCAAGGTCACACTGCATCTTTCCATGGCTTTGGTTCATTAGTTATTTAAAAAAATAAAAAAGAAGGAATGATAGTATTTGGTGTCTCAGAATGTTGCAGGTCAAATGAGATACATATTTAAGGACTCTGATGAATTTGAGGTTCTGAAACATGAGGCATTGCTCGCTTTGTCAGCCACATCTCCTCTTTAAGCTCTTTAAGCAGCTTGTACAGCCCTATGTTTCTTGTCACTGACACTCATTCTGTTTCCAGCCTCCTCTCCTGATGACTCAAGACACTCTGAATTCTGAATTCTACAAGGAATTAACAGCTCTGTCCCCAGTGTAGACTTCTTGAAAATTTAAGACTTGTACCCTCTTTCAACCAACCGTCCAACTCATTTATGTTCAGTAAGGTTAGGTCTAAAATTGTCTCCTGCTGAGTATTGGTGTTCCAGGTGATAGCCTGTTCAGGGAGTGAATCAGAATGTTTCTTAAAGCGTTTGCTGGCAGTCAAAATTTGGATGAAGGCTTCTACTTCTGTACAGATTCTGTAGCTCATACCTTTACCATCACAGAATGCTTTATTGCACTTGCCACTCTCCTTTCTGTCACCTGTACTAGACGTAAACTCACCAGAGCAGGATTCCTCACCCTCAGCCTGACTGACACGTGGAACAGATACTGTTCTGCTATGGAGGGCCCATCTGTTCATTTTAGGATATTTAACATCATCCCTGACTTCTAGCCAGTAGCGGCCCCATCCTCAGTTGTGACAATACCTGACAAAAATGTATTCAAATGTCCCTTGGGGGTGAAGGGGCAAAGTCACCCCCAGTTGAAAACTTCCATGCTAGATCTAGCCAAGTGTCTTTTCATACTGGGCATTCAATAAATCCCTGAAGGTTACGTGACTGATGGCAACAAAATGCTTATGATGATTTAGTGTACAAGCTGCAGAAAAATCAAGCTAATTTCTTTTGGTTTTAGTGCCTGGCACACGTCTGGTGCTCAGAATATATTTACTGGGTGAACAAGTGTTCTATAATCCTAAGCAGCTCCCTGTATCCCAAGTAAAATTCTTTCCCTCAAAAGAATCCAAGTGAGATTCATGTCAATGTATGACAAAAACCACTACAATATATATACAAAAAAAAAAGAATCCAAGTGAGGTGCTGGGAAATTGTCCTGTGGTGGGAGGGGTTGGGAGGATTTTTAAAGAACAAAACAATCTCTTAAACTGTGGTATTAGGAACCAGGAAGATAACCTTCCTGTGTCCCCCAGACCTTAAGCTCTCTGTTTCATCATGACATACACGACAGAAATCACATTCTTTGCAGTGGAAAATACTAGAAACATCTACTAGTGTGCTTGGATCCTTTAAAACACAACTTGGCTAGGGACGCAAAGCACCAGGAGGGATGCAGGACATCCAGAAGGTCACACATGCAGTCATTAGTGTCAGAGCTGGGAAATGAGTCTGTGCCTTCCTGACTCCCTGTCCAGTACTTGATTACAGTGATTATTATAGATGCAAATTAAGACTTATTACTATTGTGAAATAACAATGCAGGTTAATCATATTCTTTATTGCCATGCTAACATTTTTTTCTAGAGGGGAAAATTATAGGCATGAAACCAATTAAGCAAGCTTTCTTTCTTTGTAAAGCTTTCTTAGTTTTCCTAAATGAAGATTCTCTCGTTGTGCTTCCTACTTAATACTGCACGCTGACTTTTTTTTTTTTTTGTCTCCTGGGCCTTCCTGAGATGGATGCTAATACTCATGCTGTCCATTTTCCCCTATATGAATCAAAAATGACTATGCTAATACATTATCTCAAAGGGCAGTCATAAATAGGAGTAGCAAATATTTTGAAATGAATACTTAACAGACATCCTTCAGTAGAGGTTAAGCATTGTTGGAAATGCCTCCCTTAGAAATCTTTGTTAGTCAAAGGCTTGCAGTTGCCTCTTGTTGGATCTCACTGTAGAATGGCTGCCCTGCCATGAATGAAACGATGGCTCCAGAAATGGACAACGGATTAATCTATGTATTCCTCAAACTTTACGCAGTTGTCCTTTACCCCCAGGTCTACATAATATTTGCCACAAAAACCTTTCATGTAGAAGAATGTCATGTCACATGTACATTGTTAGTGTAACTATGGTGACCAAAAAATGCCAGCAGTGTGTCTGTTTCATACACAAATGAGGGGGCGGCTGTGGAGTCCACAAGTCTGCCGGTGGTATGATAGACGTGAGCGAGGATGGCCTGGGTCAGAAAATTACCAGGCATTTATATTAATCAGAGCTTTCCAATAACATTTCAACCCCTGAGCTATGAAGAGTGTAAATGGAAGGCAATAAGCCACTGTAAAAGCAGTTTTCACTCCTCAGTTTTTGAAACTAAATGTCATAAATAAAGGCAGCAGTATCTTTGGAGGGTACCCCCAAGTCAAAGTTGACAGACCTCCAGTAATGTATCAGTGCAAGTTTAAGCCTAGTTTCTTTGCATCTCAGGATGATTTTCACTGTATCAAGTGTAAAGGTTCCATCCCAGTTAAACGTTTATGTTAGTTGTGGTATTGAGGGCACAACTTCCACAGAGCTTTTAGCAATCTTACTTATTAGGGCAGTCAGTCCTTCCAGCCCTATTCACCTAACCTTGTCAGATACAAATGAGGGAACTGAGAGTTTGTGGTGCTAAGAAACTGATCTAAGATCACCTAGCTAAGATTAGATAGCTGAGTTACCAACCAGATAACTGATAAAACTGCTAATAATATTCTACATTTGTTAGACCTTTTCAAAATATTCAAAAAGTAAAAAAAAAATAATAATAATATATAAGCCTGCATATTGTTTCTTAAAAAATAACTCTGAACATAAAGTGGCATAAATTTTAATTATTGAATAAAATGCTTAACACTTCTGTTGGCATGGCATTGTTTAGTCACTAAGTCATGTCTGACTCTTTTGCAATCCCATGAACTGTAGCCTGGACTATAGCCCGCCAGGTTCCTCTGTCCATGGAATTTCCCAGGCAAGAATACTAGCATGGCTTGCTATTTCCTACTCCAGGGGATCTTCTAGACTCAGGGATCAAACCCACATCTCCTGCATTAGCAGGCGGGTTCTTTACCACTGAGCCACCGGGGAAGCCCAAGGGTGTCCATAAAGTCTGAAAATGTATGCTATATGATTGTATTGTATATTATAATTATAATGTCAGTAAACAATTTATTATACATTTGTCTGTTTTGAGACTTGGACACTACATCCAGTGATGGATCCATAAAGTAGGCAAATGTGAGTGAAAGAAACTCAGTTGTGTCCGACTGTTTGTGACCCCATGGACTATAGATTCCGTGGAATTCTCTAGGCCAGAATACTGGAGTGGGCAGTTGTTTCCTTTTCCAGGGCATCTTCCCAAACCAGGGATCAAACCCAGGTCTCCCGTATTGTGGGTGGATTCTCTACCAGCTGAGCCACCAGGAAAGCCCAAGAATACTGGAGTGGGTAGCTTATCCCTTCTCCAACAGATCTGCCTGACCCAGGAATTAAACCGGGGTCTCCTGCATTGCAGGTGGATTCTTCACCATCTGAGCTATAACAGAAGCAAGTAGGCAAATAGTACTATGATAAAACAAGAAAATTTAAAAAGCAAATTTTATTTAAGACTTATAGAATGAATGGTTCCCTTGGTCACTAAAGTACTGAATTTTACATATAGGGTTTAACTTTTGTCTCTCTTCTGCACTTTGAGCCAAAACAAGACAGAATACATGTTTTTCTGACTTTATCTGTATAATTATAATTTCATCCTGAATAAAATATTAATCAAAACTCTATTCATGAGTTAAAGATACTTCCATTGTTCCCAGAAACCAAAATATGGTTATGATTCTGAAATAGAATTTGCTTTATCTCCAGATTGCCTTAACCCAAAATAGATGTTCAGCATAATAATTTTGAAAAGTTAAATACAATATTTGAGCAACCTTACATTAGTGCACAAGTGAATCATTCAAAAACTATTACTTTGTATCTTAAAAATAAATAATAAGAAAGTATTATGAAACTCTAGTGAAAAATGACATCCTGGTTCTATAATTTACCACATTTTACTCGTGGTTTATGGTTTGTTTATGGTGGCATAAAAAGGTCTACCATTCTGATTATTTAAAATCATGCCCAAATGCCTTGGGAAGTAGCAGTATAATTCTGTAAAGGCAGATTTTCTTTAGTACCTACTGGATTCATCCCCATGAGTATAACTGCTTCAGAATATGTGATAATTGTTCTAACAGTTCAGGTCAAAAAGCTAGCTTTAATAGGTTCTAACCAGAGAGAAATCAGTGGTTGTATTTCCCCCGGCTTTTTGGGAATTGCAGACACTGTGCAGAACTACCTCTGTTACTGTTCAGAACCAGAGTAGGCAGTTGGGTCTGGTCTAAGATTTTATTTAGCAGAGTGATACTTGTCTAATAATAGGTACTTTATTACTTTTATTTACCAAGGAATAAGCCCTAATTTTCCCTTTCATTAGACTTGTGGAACAAAAATTTCACACAGCCAGGATAACAGCCAAAGAAATTCTCACAAAAGGTGAAGCTTTGGACATTTTAAAGTTACCACATTTGTTTCAAAAATATCTAGATGATAACTTTACGGTAAAATGACTTATTGCCTAGTTTAGAAATGCCAGCTGCATTTTATAGGTACCCTTCAAGTCCATAATACACACAGAATCCCAGGCTTAAGTCACATAAGAGTTTATTATAATGATTTGTAACTTTCTGACTTCTAGATAGCCCTAAGACAGAAAAATGTAATCTTGGCTAAATTTGACTTACTTAAATTTGACTCAGTTCAGTTTTCCCCTTCTGGGAAAGTACTGTGTTATGTGTTTAAAAGAAGTCACTGAACCAGCTTAACTGGTTCAGAAAAATAACTTAAGAAAGCAAGTAAAATAGCAACTAACATCTGTTACCCATCCCCTAAACCCATCCCACCCTACTGAGCTTCAAAACAATATTGTTTCTCTCTCTCTCTCTTTTTTTTTTTTTTACTTGTATTTTAATGTCCTTTTCAGTGAATATATAGAATACAGGGGCAAATGCTGTTCAGTGAATAGGTTCTTCTTCCCTCCAACAGTGATTGAGGCTGACAAAAGACGAGGCCACTGGTTGGCTTGTCAGTAGGTATGATCCCTGGGACTCACGTGCAGACCACACTGCCTGCCTTTTGTTCAGCGGTTGATCAATGCCAGGAGGTGAACAGTGCAGTGGTCTGTTGGCTACTCTTAGACAAGGCAGACATGTCTCTGTTTGAGGGTCCATTACATGAGTGCCTCGCTATTCACTGTTCTGTCCTGTGGCCCTAAAGCCCCTCAGGTGATTGGGAGTGTGATGGTTTCATCACCTGCAACTCTACAAGTTTGGTGCCTGCTACTGAAATGATTTTGACTGGACTATGAAGATCTTCTAGTGAGATCTTCCTGTCAGTCATCTACAACTATCTTCAACTATATTGTATAACCCTGAGGATGGAGAGCCTATGTGAGCAGGAGGTGGGGTTACTAAAAGGAAAGGAGAAGAAACTCTAAATAAAAGTTAAGGGGTCAGTTCAGAAATTACTTCAAATCATTTGAATTAAGTTACCTTCTGCTTCATTTAACACTTTTCCTCACTAGCTCAGAACATCCAGCTTGAATATTGCATAAAAACACAGCCAGGTAAAGAGCAAGCAGTGCTTGGAGCTTTCAGTACAATCACACTCAGAGATTTTGGCTCTTGAATAAAGGTGTCAGCAAGCCTTGGAATTCCCAAAGAGAAAAACTCACTGAGCCTTTATTCCATTTTCTTAAGGTCTATTGTTAACTAAAGACTCCTTGTCTTTTCAAATTCCTTCATGTGAATGGATGAGGCCAGACATCTGCCAGGATTTGCTCACATTTGCATGCAAATCAGAGACTTAGGGACACACATGGCCCCAGAGCCAACAACACCACTTTTTAACTGTAGACTTATACTGATCAAAGTACCTTCCTGAACTTTGCAGTCCTCTAGTGCTGGCTTTCAAAAATAATTGGCATATTCGAGTAGTGTTAATGCTTTTTAGGCCATGGTGGCAGAGCAAATTGCAAAATAAAACAACATACTGTATTTCCCAAATATCCTACAAGCAAAAAGCTCTCAAGTCAGCAATACCTGTCCCCTCAATGAATTCAATTTTCTTTATTATCTGGGTCTGGGAATGAAGATGCTAATAGCGGTGTGCTATTTAGAGAAGGGTCTATTTTCCTCAACTCTCGGCCTGTGGGGTTCGAGAATTGAGTGAATGTCTCAAAACCTTCACACCCCGATAATTCATTCATTCAGTTCCAGGCGCTATGGCTACAGGGGTGAACTCAGCAGGCAAGGTCCCCCTCTCTCTCCCGAAGGCGGTACTACTGCCCAACCTCCCGGCGCCAGTATCCAGGCCGGCTTCCTCACAACCGTCCTCGGACGGGTTTTCCCACCAGTCCCGGGTCAGCCGAGCCCCTGTAGCCACTCGATCTTTCCACCCTACCTGGGCCTACCAGGCAGCGGCTCCCCTCGGTGCAGGCAGTCACTGCCGGGCCCTGGGAAGTCCCGGGTCGGCGGCTGCCCACACCCCTCTGCACGCAGCACAAAAGACACCCGCTGGCAAACTTTCCGCTATCCTCCCCAGCCTAGCCTGGAACCGGCACCGGCTCCATGCCTGGGACGGACCGAGGTTTCCCAGACATTTCTGCATCCCTGGCAAACCTCCTGAGGCTGCCACCCTTTCTGGACTCAAAACGCGACGCAGGGTGAGGTCTTTCCCCACTTAGACCGCGCGACAGCTGAGTTGATTCTTTCGAATGCTTTCACTTCAGTACACTCAAGCGCTTTGTGAATTACGCCCCTTACCCTTTTGGCAAAAAGGCCACCGCCAAGACATCTTCTCTCTTATCTCTTTCCACAGCTTGCCACCTTCTTTCCCCTTTTCTTAGCCCTCTTTCCAACTCCCCGGGCCCCTTCCGACTCTGGCAGCATTTCTCAGTTCAGATTCCAGCAGCCCTCCTTCTTCCGGATCCCTGGGCATCACCCTCCCCGCCGTCGGTCCCGGGAATCTAGCGGGTTCGTCTCCTGTCACTGCCTTTTGCTCATTTCTGTTCGGCCTTCCTTCCGAATTACCATTCTCCCCCACCCCAGTGATTTTTGTTTGTTTGTTTTTTTGTTTTTTCAAAACCCCGTAAAGAGGTTACTAGATTCCCGCTCCTCCAGATCCGTCATTTTTCCCAGCTTCATGAGCCGCGCCCCCTCGTACCTCTTAGGCCCGCGATCTTGTCCCACGGTTCCCCAGACCGTTCTCTGGCCCTCCAAGCCACCAAGTTTGCTTTGACTTCCCCTCGCTGCCGCCCACATCTCCCGCCGCTGCCCGGCTGAGCGAGCGCACTTACCCCGAGGCCCGGCTGGCAGGGGTGCCGGGGTGCGCACGGACCAGGCACCGGAGGCGGCAGCAGGAGGAAGAGGAGAAGGAGGAGGACCGGCTGAGCGGCACCTCCCTCCAAACCCACAGGCACTGGCTCCTTAGGGGGCTCGCGGCAGAGCACCAAGACGCGAAGCGAGGCAGTAACACGAGCAACAGCTGCTGCGCGGGCCTGGGCTCAATCCGGCTCTCGGGGGCCGGGCAGAGGCAGGCAGGATTGGGGTAAAGGATAGAAGCGGGATGCTGACAGCGGGACAGCGACTGTCCAGGTCCAAAGGAGGGCGTCCGGAGCGCCTAGGGATGCCACCGCGCGGATGCTGCTGCCCGCGCTGACGCCGGCGGCCCCTCTCCCCGCCCGGAGGGCGCTGCAGGCGCGGGCGCACGGGCCTCGCTTAGCTCGCCGGCTGGCTGCCGGCGCCCTCGGTGCGCCCCGCTTTGTGCTCCCCGCAGCCGGCGTGCACCTGGTGTAAGCAAAAGCGGTCAGCTGATGGGCTGCACGCCCATTGGCTGCTCCACGGTCTCCGCCCCTCCCGCCCGACCCCCTTCCCGGCCTCCCCCTCCGGTCCTCCTGCCCCCCACACCACCCCCGCCTCAGCCCGGTGCTGGGGCACCATCTGTAGCCGGCTCAACGAAAACGTAGCGCCGTGGGTCCGGGTGGCTCGGCCTCCCCGAGTCGCGGCCGCGGCCGCTGCAGGGAGCAACGGGCCACCGCTTTTTGTCTAGGGAACGACAGGCTGCGGCTGGGTTAGGCAGGCAGAGCACATTGCCGTTTCTTAGCATAAAAGGTACCAAAAAAAAAAAAAAAAAACCCCAAAAAACGAAAAAAACCCTTTCTACCAGGCCACCTAGGCACAATGGAGCCAGATTTTTGTGCAACATAGAACTTGGGCTTCTGGGACTGAGAAGCAGACAAATTCAACCCAGAAGACAGCTAAGTCTCGGTGTGAAACCTGACCCTTCCTCTTAAAATGAATGGAGATTCATTGGGCTGTGTGTACACACCTGGACTTATATGCACATGGAACTGGTCTGTGTCCTTGCCGCAGAAAGAGACTATTATGACACTTAAATGGATGGCGAAACAGCTTCTTATTTAGAGACGCTTTCAGGAACCGTTTCTGAAACTTCGTGATTACAGCTCTCTGATTTGTTAGGTGTGAAAGTTGTGTTCAAATAAGCGGAGGATTGAGAATGCAGTCTGTTTGAAGCGGGGGGTGGCAGAGAGCAAGGTGGAAACGGGTTTTTGGGAACCGAACATGAACCTGAGTTTCATCCTCCAAGCACCTTGCAACCAGACTTCAGAGAAGCACTTAGTACTTGTTACTGATTTAAGCTAGAGCATTATTAACCCCTCAGTGCCAAGTGGCTCTGGCAAGAGAATATGACAACATTTCTTTGTGATGTCCAAGTTTAGAACTTCTGGGGAATTTGGAAGAATAAACTCATTATTACAGTATCATCTTTTAAATTCCTTGAAAATATAGTATGCATTTAATCATAGTAATGTTTTATCTTGATTCCTGTAGCATTCCTTGCTGTCTTTATAGTTGCCTGATAAATATTTGATGCTCTCAAATGTCCATTTACTTTTTTTTATCCTGAAACTGTCATATAGATATCAGTGGGTCATACTGTGCCTTAAAAGGCTCAAGGGAAAGAAGATATTTTGACTTAGGGAAACAGGTAAAATGAAGTGTAGAAGGACAGCCATACAAAAAGGCCCATTGCAAATAGAATGGGAGAGTGCTGCCCATAAAAGGTTTTAAAACTTTCAAAGTAAGGTGACTCTAGAACCTTTCCCAAGAGTCAAATTTTCTCATGCTGATTATATGTAGCTTGGAAGTAGCTTGTCTGAAAGGAGGTGGGCATCTAGCAGAAACACAGAACTTGAATGATAAGGGAGACAGAACACAGGTTTCTTAGGAAGTCTACTTTAGGTTTTTCTGATTGTCTTTCTGGGAGAGGAAGGGAAACAATGTTGTACTTTGCACAGTGGTGTTTGACAGAGGTAAGTCCTGGGGAGCAGTTGAAGCAATTAATGGTGGTTAGGAATTACTGTTATTAGGAGGCAAGATAGTTAACAGCCTCCAGGTTTTGGAAGAGGCTTCATGAGAATGGTGTGAAGCCCAGCTAAGAAGAAACCAAGTCAGACCACCAGTGTATGAACTTTGAAACTAGGCTGACACTGCTTTAAACCCCAGCACTGCAAGTTATGAACTGTGTCCCTCTGGGGTAAGTCATTTTACTTCTTTAAACCTTAGTTTCCTTGCCTATAAAGTGGGATTAATAGCAGTACCTATCCCAGGGGGTTGTGTTGTTTAAGTAAGAATAGGCTTGTAAAATGCTTGGTGCAGTTCTTGGTGTCTAGTCAGGAAGCACAAGCTGGAATCAAGATTGCTGGGAGAAATATCAATAATCTCAGATATGCAGATGACACCACCCTTATGGCAGAAAGCAAAGAACTAAAGAGCCTCTTGATGAACATGGAAGAGGAGAGTGAAAAAGTTGGCTTAAAACTCAATATTCAGAAAATTAAGATCATGGCATCTGTCCCATCACTTCATGGCAAACAGATGAGGAAACAATGGAAACAGTGACAGACTTTATTTTCGGGGGCTCCAAAATAATTGCAGATGGTGACTGCAGCCATGAAATTAAAAGACACTTGCTCCTTGGAAGAAAGGTTATGACCAACCTAGACAGTTTATTAAAAAGCAGAGACATTACTTTGCCAACAAAGGTTTGTCTAGTCAAGTCTATGGTTTTTCCAGTAGTCATGTGTGAATGTGAGAGTTGGACTAGAAAGAAAGCTGAGCGCCGAAGAATTGATGCTTTTGAACTGTGGTGTTGGAGGAGACTCTTGAGAGACCCTTGGACTGCAAGGAGATCCAACCAGTCCATCCTAAAGGAAATCAGTCCTGGAAAAATTCATTGGAAGGACTGACACTGAAGCTGAAACTTCAATAATTTGGCCACCTGATTTGAAGAACTGACTCATTTGAAAAGACCCTGATGCTGGGAAAGATTGAAGGCAGGAGGAGAAGGGGATGACAGAGGATGAGATGGTTGGATGGCATCACTGACTCAATGGACATGAGTTTGAGTAAACTCTGTGAATTGGTGATGGACAGGGAGGCTTGGCGTGCTGCAGTCCATGGGGTCACAAAGAATCTGACACGACTAAGCGGTTGAACTGAACTGAACTGAAGTAAGCTTTCAGCACAAGGAAGAATTAGGCATTATTAGCCCAGTAGTGAGGATAATTAGGTTCTCATTAGGTCATTAGGTTAGACAAGTGGGATGATAATTTCACAGAGCTGATACAGGTGACAGATATTTTAAAAGCACTAGCAGCTCCAACGAGAGAAACAGACTGTCTCTCCACTATTCATTTCTTTATAAACCCCCATATCACTTATTTAAACTACTTTCCTTCTTCCTCAAAGCAAGAATGAGAAAGGAAGCTCTGCCTATTTCCACTTGACCACTGCATGTATTTGGCTTCTGACAGAGGAGCATTACCATTAGGAAGAAAGATATGTGCCAGAGGTGGGAAGGGAGCCTGGTTGGTGGGGAAGACCAGGTTTGCTGTTTGTTGGAAAGATGGCTGTGGGACAGAGGAAGACAGATGTAGACAGAGTATTTATAAAGGAATCAGAAGTTTGATGCAGTCATTGGAAATGTGATGAACTGCCTAAATGGTTAATGGGTCCAAATTTTAGGAACTGCCATTTTGTAACTCTGCAAAGGCGTGCCAGGATTATTTTATCAACTGACATTTAAAAACCCCTTGTCATTGGAATGAATAAAGAGGAAATAGTCAACAGACAAGGATAACTAAACCAAACTCATTTGTTTCTTTTGTAGAATCCTCAAATCTATCTGAATTTCTCCTCCTGAGCTCACCCATTACTGGGGTCCTAAATTTATTAGTAAACATTTATTTCTTACATCTTGGAAGGCCTTGGAGGCCTTGGAGGAGAATGGAAATTGATAGAAGGGCCCCAGACTCTCCCAAGAGAGCCAGGTCTTACTGTTGATGTAGGGAGGCATTCGTGCCCCTGGAGTTGGCCTTGTTGAGACACTACAAATTCCTCTGGGATCCCTCACCATCCCCTTGAGGTTCTTTAGCTTCAGTTTGAAGAAACATTATAATTGGTATTAGCTTAATTGTACTGATATATGTGGTAAAAGGACAGAAAAAAGAAAGATGGAATCTTTAGAAGGTAATCATATTAGAATAATCTTTTAAAGGACGTCTATACTTTAAGAATGAAATTATAATATGCCATTTTAAGTCACAGCTTTTACAAGCTGAAAATATGTCTCTCTCCAAGGGCTTAATTTCCAAAATATACAAACATCTCATACAACTCAACAACAAGACAAATAACCCAATTGAAAAGTAGGAAGAAGACCTGAACAGACATATTCCCAAAGAAGACATACAGATGGCCGATAGGCACATGAAAAGTTGCTCAGCATCTCTAGTTATTAGAAAAAAGCAAGTCAAAACTATAATGAGATACCACCTCATACCAGTGATACATTCTTGTCTTCATTAAAATGTTTACAAATAACAAATGCCGGAGAGGTTGTGAAGAAAAGGGAAGCTTCCTACACCGTTAGGGGGAATATAAGCTGGAAAAGCCACTATGAAAAACAATATGGCGATTCCTCAAAAAACTAATAATAGACTTGCCATATGATCCAACAGTCCTATGCCTGGATGTATATTTAGACAAAACAGTAACTCAGAAAGTTACATGCATTCCTGTGTTCATAGCAGCACCATTTACAATAACTAAAACATGCAAACAACCTAAACATCTATCAGCTGATGGAGAGATAAAGAAGATGTGGTATATAGATAGATAGATAGATAGATAAACAACAGTGTCCTACTGTATAATACAGGGAGTTATGTTCAAAACCTTGTGATAAGCCAAAATGGAAAAGAATACTGAAAAGTATATTACATATATAGGGAAAACTGAGGGCTTCCCTGATAGCTCAGTTGGTAAAGAATTCACCTGCAATGCAGGAGATCCCATTTTGATTCCTGGGTTGGGAAGATCCCCTGGAGAACGGAAAGACTACCCACTCCAGTATTTTGGCCTGGAGAATTCCATGGACTATACAGTCCATGGGGTCGCAAGGAGTCAGACACCACTGAGCGACTTTCACTTTCATTTTCATAAAATTGAATCAGTTTGCTGTACAGCAAAAATTAACACAACATTGTAAGTCAACTATATGGTTAGAGAGCATCACCGACTAAGTGGACCTGAATTTGAGCAAACTCTGGGACATAGTGAAAGATAGAGGAGCCTGGAGTGCTACAGTCAATGAGGTCATAAAGAATCTGACATGACATAGTGACTGAACAAAAACTTCAGTAAAAAATAATAATAATAATAAAGAAATGTCTCTCTGAATAAAATATTATTGTTTATTTAATATCATAAATATTAATATCATATGTACTAATATATATTAATGTATCTTAAGAGTAAATGTATATTTCAATTAGAGAGAGACAGTGTGGTCTCTCTCTGATGGTCAGTGTTTTTTACAGCCTCTGAATTAAGATTATAGTTTTAAAACAATCATTACCAAGCTTTTAGAGGATGATGACTGTAAAACTCATGTGATTGTTGTAATCATTGTTAACTTGCACACCAAACGTATTATTTCTCTGAAAATTTCTGACAATGGAGTGAGTTTACTGCGTGTCCATGGTCTCTGTTCTTTCAGTTTTGTACTGCATATAACATCATTTCAACACAGAAAAGGTATTCATTAAGGTTTCTGTAATAATTTTATTAATTATTTCAGCAAATTAATTTTACTAATTATTAATGTAAATTATTTCTGCAATTATGTTAATAATTTGACTTGAAAATAAGGTGTTCAACTATCTTGGTTTGCCTAGGACATTGGAGGTTTTCTTCCTAAAGTTTCACATCTGAGAAATTCCTCAGTCTGGAACAAATCAAGATGGTTCATAGCTCTAAACAGCTCACATTCCTCAGTTTATGGTACTTTTGCAATTTTAGTCCTGCTATAACCTTGCACATACGCCAAATAATGTCTTTATGCCTAACTGGATCAAGAATCCCATTTCGCCTTAATTTAATTGCTGCGTAGTCCTTATCAGTCATCTAGCCCAATCTCCTTATTTTACACATAAGAAAACTAAGTCTTATAAAGGGATTGTGCCATGCTATTCATGCTATTGACAAAGCTTACTCTATAAAGCTAGACTATATACTGTTTGAAGGCAGAGACCAGATGGCCATCTCCTAGCCCAGCACTCAGCATGTAATAGGTACTCAGTAAACATTTTTTGAATGGATGAATTGACTCAATTAATAAGTTAATGTCTTCATATAATTAGAGCAGATTAGATCATGAGCTTATTCTTCATATTATTAAAATGTCTTTGAAACTGTAATGCTTTATGGCTGTGTAATTCTACCAATCTTCTATTGGTGAGAAATAAGGCTTTATCAGTTATTTGCTACAGCAGATGTTGTAATAAACTTACTCTTTAGAAATGCCCATTTTGGTTATTGAACTATGGATGCATAAACTATAGTTTGAAGCATCAATTTAATATATTCAATTTTTTTCTATTTCCATAGCTATTTATTTTTAGGCAGCCAGACCTTACTAATAAATAAAGGTTTATTTAGGTTTTTGGCTCTTATATTATAAAGATTTTAGTTTATATGTTTGTTTTTAATTATTTGCTCTCCATTCTGATTTCTCTTTTGCCTGTATGATAATAGATAACTTAAGTAACGTAAATTAGCTACTTACTCTGTGCCCGGTAATACACCTACTAACGAGACAATATACTGTAATAGTTACAAGTTAGGGCCTTTTATTTATGTTACTAAGGTTTATATTCCAGCACAGCATAGCTGTGTGGATTTGAACACGTTATTTAAGTTCTCTTTGTTTGTCCTTGCATCTATATGGTGGGGTTTGTGAGGATTAAAAAATGTTTATGTTCCTAACATACGTTGTTACTCTTGTTCAGTCTCTTATGTCATGTCCGACTCTGCGACACCATGAACTGCAGCATGCCAGGCTTCCCTCTCCTTCACTATCTCCCTGAGTTTGCTCAAACTCATGTCCATTGAGTCAGTGATGCCATCTAACCATCTCATCCTCTGTTGCTCCTTCTCCTCTTGCTTTCAGTCTTCCCCAGCATCAGGATCTTTTCCAATAAGTTGATTCTTTGCATCAGGTGGCCAGCATATTAGAGCTTCAGCAATAACCCTTCCAATGAATATTCGGGGTTGATTTCCTTTAGGACTGACTGCTTTGATCTCCTTGCTGTTCAAGGGACTCTCAAGAGTCTTCTCCAACACCACAGTTCAAAAGCATCAATTCTTCAGTGCTCAGCCAGCTTTATGGTCCAACTCTCACATTCATACATGACTACTGGTAAAACCATAGCTTTGGCAATACAGACCTTTGTCAACAAAGTGCTGTCTCTGCTTTTTAATACATTGTCTAGGTTTGTCATAGACTTTCTTCCTATGGACAGTCAGTGAGGACATGACTGACTCAGGGTCATGCAGCAAGGACAAGGCCATCATTATATTAAACAAAATACACTATAATATAGCTGTTAGGGCTTTCCAATTCTCACTTCCTCTTTTTCTATTATAAATTATTTTAATTGAAGTATAGTTGATGTGTAATAGTCTGTGTTACAGATACACAATATAGTGAGTCACAATTCAGGGTTATATTCCATTTATGGTTAGTATAAAATATTGTCCATAGTCTCCTCTCTTCTTATGCTTCCTGCTAGGTGACTCAGTGGTAAAGAATGCAGGAGACATAAGAGGTGCAGGTTTGATCCCTGAGTTGGGAAGATTCCCTGGAGGACGAAATGGTAACCCACTCCGTTACTCTTGCCTGGAAAATCCCATGGACAGAGGAACCTTGCAGGTTATAGTCCATAAGGTCGCAAAGAGTCAGACATGACTGATATTATAAAATACTGGATGTATTCTGCTCTCACTTCCTCTTAAAATGGTTCTTGGGGGATGGTTAACCTGATTACCATCACTCTGTTGCCTTCTGAAAGTTCCCAGAGACTTAAAGCAGGGAGGGGTGACTGTCAGCTGCCCCCTCAGCAGCTTGTACTCCTGCTTTCATTAATATCCTTTTTCTTTCAGTAACTATAAGACTTCAAAGAAGTTCAGAATATTTCCTCATAGGAAAACTGCACGGGAATTCAGTGCCCCATTACCATAAATTTAGTATCTACATTTACTTTTAGTCCTAGGGGTCTACCAGGCTATAAAGGAAAGATCATCAGGCAAAGGAGACCAAAAGTTTTATACATATCCTGCAGAAATACAGAAGCTCTTGGAATTTCCCTCCACTTCATTCAGTACCTTCCTCTGTCAAGTTTGCATTTATGATTGCACTTCATTTTATAATAAAGATGCTCACATTTTACATCTCTGAGCATGTTAACAGTTTCTTCTGAGTAAAGGATTGCCCATATTCCATTTTCATGGATAACTGAGTACTTACCTACCAGACTAATCATCTGTTGAAATCATTATCCTCTGAAATTTGATTCACATTGTACCCTTGAGTCTGTATCTAACCCAAACCTTGCACCATACACTGTCCTTTGGAAAAGGGTCTTAGCTTTTAAACTTTGTGAGTTTGGGAGAAGAAAAAGCCACAGAGAGACATGTGATATATAAGTGGCGGCTTAGCCTGGTCACTTGAATTGAGTCTATATTGAAGTTCTGTTCAGCAAGTACCATAGGATTGAAGGTTGAAAAGAACCTTAGAGATAATCTGGCTTAACCCTTTCATTTCACAGATGAGAAAGCTCATGTCTTAAGAATGCTAACATTTCCATGTACTTCAGCGCATCTGGGAAATTTGGGTAGATTTAAATCCTTGTCCAAGGTCACACTGTTGGTTAATAGGCACACTTAAGCCTAAAATCTGTCTCTTTGAATTTTAGATCAGGGATCTTTCTCTAGTATTAATAGTAATATAACTTTAACTGGGATTCTCAGGCTTCCCAGCATTTTGTGGTTATACTCTCAGTAGTCTGCTAGGTTGCTGTAAGAAATTTTTATTTGTTCGCATTCTAGTAATAATCTGAAAAATTACTGTTAATATAAGCATATTCTGAATCATTGAATGGCATCTTTATAACTGAATGAAGAAAAATGCCATCGAGTGCCAGTATCTGTTTTTGTGTTTATGACCATGTTGATTGTAGTACCACTTTGTATTGGAACTGATGAGAGAAAATGGGTGATTTTGGTGTATAAATGATGTCTTTTGACTAGGTAAAGGCCACATGATGTCTCAGCACATTCCAAGAAAGAAGATTCCTGAGAAATTTCATGAGTTAAAAGTGAAGGGAAAGTAAAAAATGGGATAAGAGAACTGAATCACCCCACAACATGGAGTAGTCTAAACTAGAGACAGAGAGAGAAACAGAATGAGTACCATATTCACACAGTAAGAGGTGACTTAATTTTAGGGAAAAAAATGGGAAAAGTCCAACTCTTACATAAAATTGATGGTTGAATTTAACCAGTTTAACCATTTTAACTGGTTTGGTAAGGTTTTTTTTGTTTTTTTTTCTAAACAGCTTTATTCAGTTATATTTGCTTGTATGAGTTGAATTGCGTCTCTTCTCGTATGTTAAAGTTCTAATCCAGGACCTCAGAAAGTGACTTTCTTTGGAAATAAGATCACTGCAGAAGTAATTAGCTAAGATTAATTATGCTGGAGTAGGGTAGACATCTAATTCAAAATCCAAAATTTATAATCCTATAAAATGGAGAAATGTGGACATCCAGGCCCATGAGGAGAGCACTGAATGAAAACAATGGCAGAGATTAGGGTGAGGCTTCTGCAAGCCAAGAGACACCAGTTTGCCAGCGAGCCACAGAAGGTAGCAGAGAGTCACAAAACAGGTTCTCCCTCACAGACCTCAGAAGAAACTAGGCCTACTGACACCGTGATCATGAACTTTTAGCTTTCAGAACTACCAGAAAATAAATTTCTGTTGTTTAAACCAGTTTATGGTATATAGTTATAACAACCCTAGCAAACTGAAACAATTGCCATATGATAAATTCACTTACTTATTTTGTTGAATTTTGACCTCTGTTTACACCTATGAAACCATCATCACAATGGAGATAATGAAGAGATTCATCACCCACAAGGGGTTCTTTGTGTCTTCCTGTATTTTATTCCTTCCCACCCTCTGTGCCCCTTCTTGCTGCCAAATCTAGATTCAGTAAACTCACCTTCTTTCTCTAAGTTCATTTATACTTTCCAGAATTTCTTTCACTCAGCATAATTATTTTGAGATTCATCCATGTTGTTTTGTGTTTTAATAGTCTGTTTTTTATTGCTGAGTAGAACTCCATTGTGTTTATATGTTTATTCACAATATGTTTATTCACTCACCTGTTGATGGACATTTAAATTATTTTCAGTTTTTACCTCTTACATATAACACTACTCTGAGTATTTATGTTCAAGTCTTTATCTGGATATATACTTTTATTTCTCTGAGTAAATATCCAAGCATGAAATGACTATGGTACATGGGCTTTTTTTTCTTACTTTTTAAAAAAGTGCTAAACTGTTTTCTAAAGTGGTGGTACCATTTTTTATTCCCAGAACAGTGTCTAAGAGTGGCAGTAAGCCTACACGTTAATAAATCTTGAAGGTGATTGTTTTCAAGGAGTAGGGACTTTTAGATGATCTCAGAAGGAGCACCCTGCCTATTACCTTACACCAGCCTTGAGTCACATACTTAGACCTATTTGGTTTTGAAATGTACAACCTATGATTTATAAATTGGTTTAGAACTGGCTATTCAAATATATGAACAGATACATTACTTTGTCAACCAAAGTCCGTCTAGTCAAGGCTATGGTTTTTCCAGTAGTCATGTATGGATGTGAGAGTTGGACTATAAAGAAAGCTGAGCACTGAAGAATTGGTGCTTTTGCGCTGTGAACTCTTGAGAATCCCTTGAACTGCAAGGAGATCCAACCAGTCAATCCTAAAGGAGATCAGTCCTGGGTGTTCATTGGAAGGACTGATGTTGAAGCTGAAACGTCAATACTTTGGCCACCTGATGTGAAGAGCTGACTCATTTGAAAAGACCCTCATGCTGGGAAAGATTGAAGGTGGGAGGAGAAGGGGACGACAGAGGATGAGATGGTTGGAGAGCATCACCGACTCTATGGACATGAGTTTGGGTAAACTCCATGAGTTGGTGAGGGACAGGGAGGCCTGGTGTGCTGCAGTCTATGGAGTCGCGAAGAGTCGGACATGACTGAGTGACTGAACTGAAGTAAACTGATTCAAATATATTAGTCAAATGTTACTTGCACAGAGATCTCTCGAGTCCTGGACTACAGTCAGAAGATGTGAGTGTGCCATTGACCCGTCACGTCCCTCTCAGTGGGCCAACCACTAGTTTAAATGTGCTGCCTGAAAAGTCCAGTCTGAGTGCTGTCTTTTTGAATCAAGTCAAACTGTTCAGTGAATCACTTTGCAATCTGTGGACTATGTCAGCCATTCTTTTCTTGGTGCCAGGAGATTGGAAGATTCTCTGAGACATGGGCTTCTAGCATGAGGTTTCCACAGACCTTGACCTCAGGCACAGGCATGAGGTTTTGTTCATCGTTCTGCTAAGCTGTGTCCAACCCTTTGCGACCCCATGAACTGCAGCGTGCCAGGTTTCCCTGTCCTTCACTATCTCCTGGAGTTTGCTCAAACTCGTGTCCATTGAGTCAGTGATGCCATCCAACCATCTCATCCTCTGTTGTCCCCTTGTCCTCATGTTCTCAATCTTTCCCAGCATCAGACTCTTTTTCAGTGAGTTGGCTCTTTGCATCAGGAGGCCAAAGTATTGGAGCTTCAGCATCAGTCCTTCCAATGAATATTCAGGGTTGATTTCCTTTAGGATTGGCTGCTTTGATCTCCTTGTTGTCCAAGGGACTCTCAAGAGTCTTCCCCAGCACCACATTTTGAAAGCATCAATTCTTCAGCGTCAGCCTTTTTTACGATCCAACTCTCACATCCATACGTGACTACTGGAAAAATGATAAATTTGACTAGAAGGACCTTTGTCAGCAAAGGAACAAAGCAGCTAGAGAATATTCCAAAATGCCCCTCTTCTGGTGGAAGCAGCGTTGTCATTTGCCCGTCACTTGATACCTACCACACTATAGACTGGAAACCAGAAAGTGTACACAGCTCTGCCTAATGATATTGCCATTGTCCTTGCCTGAAGATCTGAGCCCCCAGCATCTGCGCTGCCCTTTCATGTAGCTGACTTTTATGTGTGTGTGTTGTTGACTGAACCCAGGCGCTGTACAGGGCAGGAGGACAGCTAGAAAGGGGTTGGAGTAGGTGCTGGGTGGGCCAACTCATAATACATGCCATCAGTACACATTGAAGATGAGCAGGACCCCTCTTTAACCTTTTCCTGTCACTGTTCCTTGATGTTGATGGGACCCTGTTGAACAGTCACTCATCAAACAGGCTCCCATGGCTCTGTAAACCAAAGCTAGAAAACCACCAAATTAGATTATTTCTAAGATCTCTCCAGTTGTAAAATTCCTTGATTCTATGCATTTCCAAGGTTAAAGTGGAGAATTTTAAAATATTTTCCTAGAGGACTCAGCTAGTTCCAATATATTCTCTACAATTATCAGTAGTTAAGGATATTAAAGCCATGGAGTATGGCTTCATTTGCTTTTACATTTGGTTGATTCCCTCAGTTAGATATATCTGTACAAGAACATCCAATTTACACAAAAGGAAAGGAAAAGGAGTGCAAGGGAAAGAAAGGTGAATATTTGACGAATATGTATAGTTTGTTTGTTTGTTTTTCAGAAGGACATATTTTGGGCTTTTCAAGGGAAGAATTTTTACTTTGCTAGTACTTGCAGATGCAGTCATAGGAAAACTGCTTATAATGTTAGGCACAGGTTCAGACCTACAGATTCCAAGTATAAAGTTCCGAAAACCAGAAGAAAGAACAAGCAAAGTTAAGCCACCTTAAATTATACAAAGTTCTGTTTACATAATCTTTTATTCCCAGTATCTTTCAATTACCAGAAAATAACCATTCTGATTATTTTCAAGACACTCAAAGACAATAAATGTTGGTGAGGTACCGAATGATTAGGCATGACATGTCCATCAACTGTATGATAACGTGGAATGTTCTTTCTCTTTGTGTCTAAGGGCTTGGTTTCTGATTCAGCCCCCTTAAGAAGCTTTAGTCAGTTTATCCATAAGATGGGAATAATAATAGTAATGGTGTCATGTTGCTGCAAGCATTAGATGGGCTAATTATGAGCACATTGCCTGAGTCTTGAGGAATGTTGTCTAGACAGTCAATGGGACACTTACTTTGACCTTTGCTCCTTTGGAAGCCCAGCTGGTGTTGGCAGTCAAGCAGCAATTTGGGGAGGTTGCTGGTCAGGAGAGGAAATGTAGCTCTACCAATTGATCTTCTAGAGGAGAGAGATGTTATATTCATAAATGTGCAATCAAGCCCCAAGTCCTACACCATCATCAAGATGAAGAGACAGATCTCTTCCTTCCTTGGAACCTTCTTTACCTCTTTAAGATTGCCCTTAATGTTTATTTCAGACTGATTTCATCTGTACATGATTCAGCAAACATTGATGAACAATGACTGGAGGCAAAACAGTGCAGCACATGAACTGGGGAACTTGACAAACATGGACGCTAATTCACAAATATTTGTTGAGTTTCTCCTACGTTAGGGCTTCCTTGGTGGCTCAGACAGTTAAGTGTCTGCCTACAATGCAGGAGACCCGGGTTCAATCCCTGGGATGGGAAGATCTCCTGGAGAAGGAAATGGCAACCCACTCCAGTATTCTTGCCTGGAAAATCCCATGGACGGAGGGGCCTGGTAGGCTACAGTCCACGGGGTCACAGAGTCAGACACGACTGAGCTACTTTACTTTTCTCCTATGTTTAGGGGTTGTTTTTCGCTCTGAGCTTTAGGTAGGCCCTAGGGGATTGGATGTAGGCTGTGGTGGTGGCTTGGGAGAATGATGTTAGGATTGACTCTACCCCTATATATGTGGGAAAACCAGGGGTAAGGTGGCCAACTGTCGAGTTTACCTGCAACTAAGGGGTTTAATGGTGCCGAAAACTTTTCTTTTTTAAAGGGAGACTGATTTCCCAGGATGTAATATTTTGATGCCTAAAATTAGTAAAGACAGGCTAGACCAGAGTAAGCTGGTCATTCTAGCAGGTTTTATACCCACTATTAGGCAGCCTCTCCGCATTTGAGGAATTTAACTCCCTGAGTTTAAAATGAGAAACTGCATTGGAATGTAGCTGTGATGTGGTCTAAAGTGGTCTGGAATAGGATTCAAAAGGATAGCTGAGATTCTGGTCCTAGCTGTTGGTATTGTGATGACCCTTGACAAATTAATTATCTCTCCAAACCTTAGCTTCCTTAAATATAGAAATAATTGTCATTTAGATATCTATCCTATATGTGTTTGAATAGGTTAAATGAAATAGTACACATGTATTGCACAGAAAGGAAATAAAATATTTTAGGAATTTTCTATCTTCAATTAAGGAAACATACTATACTGGCTTAAAAATAAGAAGTTTCATATACATGTACTTGCCTTCCATCACTCATGCTTGTGTATTGCTCTGGAAATTCTCTTTAAATGTTTTCACTAGTTGAATTCCAAGTTACTAACAAAACTATAACCTTCCCAAGTGCAAGTGTGATCTTTTTATGTCTTGGGTATCTCCTGAAAGCTTCTAGAAATTAACATGGTAAAATTTGGGGAACGCAAAATACTGAGGTTAGTTTGTAATGCCCTAGGCATGGGTTTGGGTAGACTCCGGGAGTTGGTGATGGACAGGGAGGCCTGGTGTGCTGCGATTCATGGGGTCGCAAAGAGTCGGACACGACTGAGCGACTGAACTGAACTGAACTGAGGGATAAAATATGTAGCAAATACTCTGTTTATTTTTTATAATCTACTTTTTAAAATGTAGGTCTACCATGATGAATGTTATTTTTATATAGATCATAGGAGGTAACTTAGATCATATGCTTTTGAAGCCTCCTCCCTTACCTAAATTATTGCATCTTAATCCCATTATCTGCATGTACATTAATCCCATTTCCATGCCATGTGCAAATTTAGTGGAAAGGAAAGGTGACAAAGACAGGATAGATATATACATTTTGCCATGCAAACTAGGCAGGAATCTTTCTGTGCCATGAGCCTGAGAAAACACAGTTAAAATGTAAAAAAAAAAAAAAAAAAAGGGAAAGAAAAGAAACAGCAGATCCAAAATGGAGTTGCTTGTGCTAAGCCACATGTCAGCAAACCAATACATCACACTTAACCTAATTGTAATTTTGACCTCTCCCAGGAATGTGACCTTTAATCAGTCAATCTGAATTTACCTGGTCAGTGTTACTGAGGTAGTCTGCCTGAAAGACCCCTGCCTTTCCCCAAAGGAAGTGACTTCTCCTGAAACAATCCATGCTTTGCTAGAAAAGCTTCCTTGTCCTGCCTCCTTCTGCCTATACATTTTCCGTTTTGTACAGATCTTTGATGCCCTTTCTGTTGGCTGAGATGGGATGCTGCCCAATTCATGAATCATGAAATAAAGCAAATTAGATCTTCAGATTTACTCAGTTGAATTTTTTTTTTTTTTAACAAATTTAGTGGCCATGGTGGAATTGAAGGAGACTTCCAATGGGGCTTCTCTGGTGGCTCAGATGGTAAAGAATCTGCCTGCAATGTGGGAGACCCAGGTTCAATCCCTGGGTCAGGAAGATCCCTGGAGAAGGGAATGGCAACCCACTCCAGTATTCTTGCCTGGAGAATCCCATGGACAGAGGAGCCTGGTGGGCCACAGTCCATGGGGTCACAAAAAGTCAGACATGACTGAGCAGCTAACGCTTCCAATGGTTTCAGGAAAAATGAGAAACAGAAGCCTGGTACCTGGAAAATCTTCTGAGTTCTCTTTTTCTCTATTTCTGAGGGCTGAGGGTAAGTTCCTTGTGGTTCTGAGTTCTGTTCTCTTTGTGTTGAGCTCCTGATCTAATTGGCTTTCCAGTCCAGGGTAGGTCAGCATGAGCGAGCAGATGGCTCCATCTAGAACTCAAGCCTTTTGTTCAGTTCACAATTCCCCTTTTGATTGGAACACCTCAGCCTTTGTTTCTGTCTCTAGATCCACACTGGGAACTGCTGGCAGTTTAGTCTGCAGCCCCCACCACCACCCCAGCCACCACCACCGCCAACATTTGCTGTGCAAACCCATCCTGCAGCCCCCGTTCTTTGGGATTCACTGGTTCACTTCTTTGTTTAGCCCCCAGTTTCATGGGAATTGCTGCTGATGTAGACAGGACTTCCTAGTGGCCGTTCCACAGTAACATTGATAATGCTGGTATGTTAATGTGCACATGAGGTAGAAACTATTGCTAATCAGGATCTCAGAAAGTCATAGAAATGTACATAAGCCAAGCATTTAAAAGCCTTTAGAGTGCTCATCACCTAACACACCTGTGTTACATTAAGTTGGTCACGGGATGGGTTAGATTGACACTAACCTGTCAATCTCAAGAAAATTTCTGTGCAGCAAGGTACACTGAAAAACATTACACAATTCCCAACCCAGAGGCACATCTCTGTTAGGTACAGTTTGGCTCCAAAAGACTCAGAAGTTTAGCTAGCATAAGCAAGTAGATTAACAGTAATAAAATGGGATACTTAAATTCCAAAAAATTTGAGCATGCTGTCTCTGGTACACCTGCTTATTTTATGTCTAAGAACTATGGTCCCGGAAGTTATCAATATCTACAAAAATGGCAAAATCTTACTAAAAACAGCCTATAATTATAATGGCCATTGTGGCAAATGTTCCAATTAGATAAGATCGGTCATTTAAAAAGTGTAGTTGAAAGTAAGCATTCCTAAATTAAACAGAATGGGATACCTATTTAAGTTGGTGTGCACAAGCATCTGAAAGTCTTCAAGATTCCAAAATAGCCTCACCAAAAAATGTGCTGCGAAACCCTAGTAGAAAATTAAAGACCCAAGAGGTACCTAAAATAGAGCAAATAAATCTGACTTTACTCCTATTGCTCCCCTCTCTCCTTTACCAAAGTACTCTGCTGGTGCACATATTGGTAGGATGCCAGTCCACGCCAAAAAGTAGATATGGGAAGCAGAAAGACATAATCCTGAGAATGAGATCCTCAGCCATCAACATGGTTCCCTCAGGAACCAAAAAATAAAGCTCATGAAATAGCAACCAATGTTTTAAAAGCCATTCCTAGAGTCTTCTCTGCCCATGTAGGTTGGTGTATTATTCAAAGATGCAAACAAAACAAAAATGATTCTGTTGCAATTTTTAAAACCTGTCTGGAAGTGCTTTACCTAAAGCATTCCAGGTTTCATTCAATAAATGAAGTCACTCCATCTGCTCTGGGCATCCCAGGTGGTGCTAGTGATAAAGAATCTGCCTGCCAGTGCAGGAGTTGCAGCAGACGCTGGTTTGATCCCTGGTCAGAAAGATCCCCTGGAGGGGGGAATGCCCACCCACCTCAGTATTCTTGCTTGGAAAATCCCATAGACAGAGGAGCCTGGTGGACTACAGTCCATAGGTCCACAAAGAGTCAGACCTGACTGACTGCCTGAGCATAACATGCTCTAGCTGCCCTGTTTGTAAATAAATTATCTCCTAATATAAATGGACTGATAAAAGGGCAGAAGATAGGGTGGGAGACTATTGGTTTGACTGAATTCATGACCATTGCTGTGCACTTTCAAAGTATTTTGGAACAAGACCGCAAGCAAAAGTCGGCTAAGCTATTGACCTTACAACTACAACAGTTTCAAGTCCTGGCAGCTAAAATAACACCCGGGTCTTCTACATCACACTCTCACAAGCATCGTCAAAATGCTGGCCCAGGGATTGATGTCTCACTTGTAATCAACTAGGACACTGGGGAAAAAAGATTGTCTTCATAGGCTCTATGAAAAATCTTCAAAGTCATCTCCAATTCTGCTGTTTATGTTACAGGAAGGGGAACCCCTTCCAGGGCCCGAAACTGGGCTGTTGTCTAACACTCGGAAATGGATTGTCTGAGGAGACACACGTGCTGACAAAGCAAGAGATTTTATTGGGAAAGGGCGCCCAGGCAGAGAGCAGGAGGGTAAGGGAACCCAGGAGAACTGCTCTGCCATGTGGCTCGTGGCTCCGAGGTCTCAGAGTTTTATGGAGATGGGATTAGTTTCCTGGTTGTCTTTAGCCAATCATTCTGACTCAGTGTCCTTCCTGGTGGTGCACGCCTTATTCAGCCAAGATGGATGCTAGAGAGGAGGATTCTGGGAGGTGGTCGGACATGTGGTGTCTCCTTTTGACCTTTCCCAAACTCTTCCGGTTGGTGAAGGCTTATTAGTTCTGTGCTCCTTACAAGGACCTCCTGTCATAAAACAACTTATGCAAATGGTTACTATGGTGCCTGGCCAGGGTGAAAGGTTTCAACCTGTGTCCTTCCCCTAAAACTTATACCCTCAAAGGACAGGCCCTGTGTGGGCCCCTTCAAGAGCTCATGGGGTTCTCTGGGACTAGTAAACTGCTACCAGTAATATTTTAAACCGCCAAAGGAAAACTAAAATTAAAATTAATAAATCTTGCCAAATTCTGGTGATATCATAGCTAAACTCTGCTTTAAACCCCAGTCATAGCCTGCAAGTAGGATCCTGCAGAAGTCAGTAAAGGTTGAGAATTCTTACCAGAATCTGCTCTCTTGAATCTCTGTCTGTAATACCAGGTAGAGAAAGGAAAAGAAAATCTCTTTTGCATCCTTTTTGGGGATATCTCTTTAATCCAAAAAGGATTACCCTATGTTACCAAAATTATTTACTATTTGTCCTGGCTAAAATGTTACAAGATATTTGAAAGGATGTCTTTCTTTTTCTTTTCTTTTTTTTTTAAAGTATCTCTCACATCAGAATTTGGGTAAACTTGAAGCTGATATTCATAGCCTGAGAGGAATTTTTTCTTTTAAGGCCTTCGGAGAAGGGGACAACAGAGGATGAGATGGTTGGATGGCATCACTGACCCACTGACATGGCTTTGGGTAGACTCCAGGAGTTGGTGATGGACAGGGAGGCCTGGCATGCTGCAGTTCATGGAGTCGCAAAGAGTCGGACATGACATAGCAACTGAACTGAACTGAACTGAACCCCTAAGCTGAAATGAAACCATGTGCCCAGATGGAAAGAAAAACCTGAAGCTTTTGTGAAAAGGTTTAGTAAAACATTACAGAGACAAACAAATTGTAGGTATTGTAAAAATTTTGGCTTTAGGGAACAGAAGTCCTTGGAGGACCTACATTCTTTCTCTGTGCCTTTGAGATGTAAATAATCTACCTGGTCTTCTCCTAGAACTCTTATCTAGGCCATCCTCTTGAAATGAAAACTTCAGGGAGGTAATTCTTATTAGAAGAAAAACTAAAAAGGGAAAGGTTATTTTGACACTTAGGCAAATGAAAAATCTTAAGTGTCTTCTCCACTAATATTAAAAGGCTTTTAGCCATCTGAGGAGGTAACTTTAAATTATTCCATCTGTCAGAAATGTAGTTTGAATCCCACCATTTTTATAACTAGTGAGTTTTGTATTATTGTATTTAATTCATGGCTAAACTTTTTAAACAGAAGCTATAATGTATCTATCTGTGTCTGTACATTTCTGTATCTATGTGTATATTTTGTAGATGTATATTAATTTCTACCTCTGGATGATATGATGGTATTACTGTACATTGATTTGTAAAAGAGCTCCATTTTGTTGGCTTGAAGAAAATCAAGTTCTTATATGGGTGAAAGTTTCTTAAAACTCTTTGAAATGCAAAAGTATAACTCAGATGTTTTTCAAGTTCACCTTGAGAAATGGAGTACTTCCTGCCATATCAGTAAATAAGGATGTCACAGTCATCAGCAATTCTGACCCTCCAAATGTAAATTTCTAGCCCAAAGGACAACCAGGAAGGAGAACAATACCTGCGATCAGGCTACCATCAGGCTGCAGTCATTCCCTAGAATGAGAACTGAGGAACTTAGGATGTGAAAGATCACTGGATGTTGGCACCAGATAGCTGAGATACATATGAAAGGAATGATTTCAGTGAGCCCAGACTATTACATCTTCCCATACATGAAAGTGAAAATGAACATTGCTTAATTGTGTCCAACTCTTTGTGACCCAGAACAGAATAATGGAGTGGGTAGCCATTCGCTTCTCCAGGGGATTTTCCCAACCCAGCGAGCAAACCCAGGTCTTCCACATTGCAGCAGATACTTTACCGTCTGAGCCACCAGGGAAGCCCAAGAATACTGGAATGGGGAGCCAATCCCTTCTCCAGTGGATCTTCCCGACCCAGGAATCAAACTGTGGTCTCCTGCATTGCAGGCCGATTCTTTACCAGCTGAGCTACCAGGGAAGCCCCATACATAGAAAAATGCTAAATTCTCTAACTTGAGAGATTGGGTTTTCTTTAATTCACAAAAATACTTTTCATGTTTGGAGCACTTACCCTTTGTTACAAAATTCTGTATAACCAGATCACTCACAGTCCCCCTTACCCCCCTCCCTTCGGAGCAGTTCTTTCAAGGTCAGTTGAGATGCTGTCGCCTGGGGCTTGAAGTCCTAAAAATTCCCATCGAATAAAATGTAATTCTTAACTTTTAGGTTGTGACTATTTTTTACTTGACAACCTGATAATAGGATCTTTAGAAAATAAAGGTTAGTATAAGGTTGTTGGTTTAATTAAAACAGGTATGTCTTTAGAGTTATTAGCATTAAATATAATACTTTCATTCTACCAGGGTTTTCTAATTAAATAAATTCATGTTACCTCCGGCATCATTTGTTGGCAAGAAAAATAGCTTAAGAAGATGATTACCTTTGTCTAATGTCCAATGAAGTTTTCATAGATATTCAAAACATGGTTAAGAACAAGTGGTTTAAAGATGTAATGAATATAATAGATCTAAATGGGATTAAAGTTTCTAGGTTAACTTTTCACCATAGTTTCCAAAACTTTTTGGTTACTTGTAGCCTTAAGGTTTTGCTAAGTTAATTTAAATGATGAGTTAAGTCAAATTTATTGAATATTTAGATTATTTCCAAATAAAACACTGAAACATTACTAAAAACAAGTTTACACATTATTTTGGCTTCCTTTAACAGAGGAACTAAAGATATTTGGATCTAATGGTAAACATTTCAATGTGCCACATTGAAAATGTACTATGAGGAAAATATACTTTGGGGAATTAATGGAATGTACTTATAAATTTGTCAGTAACAGACTATTCACAACTGTTTAATGCTTTTAGAAAGGAAAAGGGCAACACGGAAAGTAGGGCTGTGTTTTTGGCAAGAGAAGAAATGAGGAACAGAGGTGCATTTTATTGAGAGAAAAGAAAGTAATTTTGTTCTAATGTGAGACTGATTATTTCAGAGTGGGGAAGAAGGAAAAAAAAAAAAAACCAGAATAGAATCTTAATGTAAAAAAAAAAATTGTAGAAGGTTTGTGGGAAAAGAATCTGTGGAAAGAAATGTTGGTGTGTGAACAAGCTGGATACAATTGAAAAGGCTCTAATTATATATATATATATATATATATATATATATATATATATATATATATATATATATATATATATATATTTAAATGAATGGCTACATGATGTTGTTCAGTCGCTAAATCGTGTCCAACTCTTTGTGACTCCATGGACTGCAGCACACCAGGTTTCCTTCTCCTTCACAGTCTCCTGGAATTTGCTCAGATTAATGTTCATTGAGTTGATGATGCTATCTAACCATCTCATCCTCTGCCACCCTCATCTCCATTTGCCGTCGATCTTTCCCAACATGGCAGTCTTTTCCAACGAGCTGGCTCTTCGCATCAGGTGGTGAAAGCATTGGAACTTCAGCATCAGTCCTTCCAATGAATATTCAGGGTTGATTCCTTTCAAGATTGATTTGATCTCCTTGCTGTCCAAGGGAATCTGAAGATTCTTGTCCAGCACCACAATTCAAAAGCATCCATTCTTTGGGTGACTGATGTATAATAGAGCAATGCTTTTAGGTTACCTAACTGTGCCCCTAAATATTCACAGACAGACTGAGACATCTCACTAGTCCACTCCCTTGATTTTACATCATTGAGTTAGAACAGTCTTAACCAGGATGCTTTCATAAATCAGTATTTGCTTCCTTTCACAGGCCTCTATTTCCCTGGTTAGGAGTAAATACACATGAGGCTATGATCAGGAGTCTCTCCCTAACTCTTGAAAGTACTGTAGAATCTGCTGCTAAAATAATAGCTGCCAAACAAAAATCCTAGGACTCTCTGGCCAAAGTTGTTCTTGATAACAGGACTGCCCTTGACTGTCTTTTCGGGGAGTTAGGGAGTATCTGTTCTGTGGCCAACACCACCTGCTGTACCTGGATTAACACTTTGGGGGAGGTTGAAACTTGGTTGCATTAGATCACTGAGCAATCCACTTGGCTTAAAAACATACTCCTTCAACGGAGTCTTTCTTTGACTTACTTGATTTTGATTGGCTTGGGCCTTGGGAATCATGGCTCTGAAGTACATTCCGGACACTGGGAATTATCCTGCTTATAATAGTCTTAATGTTCCCCCTGGTATATTATATTCTCTCAGAATCTTTAAATGAATGTTTTCAGGTGCTAACCACCAAAAAATGATCTTAAGACTGGAATATCCAAAAAAAAAAAGAAACAAAGAGAATGACCAACTTCAAAAGAGAGAGAGAGAGAGAATAAACCTAAAGTCATGAGTTGTGAATACCACAGAGATTTAGCAAAAATGTCATGACATATGAGTACCATGTGGCATATTAGCAAAAACTGCAAGAACACAGAGTGATAGCTGAGAGTGGTGCTAATGCCTTAAACTTTGATAAATTGTCAGTTCAACTAAGAATCTGATCATAAGGGGGAAATTGTTTTAAAAAATGAAACAAATCCAAAATGGACCCCCTTGTGCTAAGTCCCCTTTCAGAAAACCAAGACTCCATGCCTAACCTGATTGCAGTTTTCACCTCTCCCAGAAATATGACCTCTAATGAGCCAATTGGGAATTACCTGGTCAGTACGAGTGACGTAATTTGCCTGATAGACACCTGCCTTTTCCCAAAGGAAGGGATCTTACCTGAAGCAATCTGTTTTTTGCTAGAATAGATTCCTTGCCCTGCTTCCGTCTACCTGTAGAAGTTTTTCATTTTGTACAGATCCTTGGAGCCCCTTTCTGTCTGCTAAGATGGGATGCTGCCTGATGCCTGGATCATGAAATGAAACAAATTAGATCTTCACATTTCAGCTCAGTTCAGTTCAGTTGCTCAGTCTTGTCTGACTCTGCAACACCATAGAGTGCAGCACGTCAGGCCTCCCTGTCCATCACCAGCCCTCAGAGTTTACTCAAACTTACATCCATTGAGTCAGTGATGCCATCCAACCATCTCATCCTCTGTCGTTCCCTTTTTCTCCCGCCTTCTATCTTTCCCAGCATCAGGGTCTTTTCAAATGAGTCATTTCTTCGCATCAGGTGGCCAAAGTATTGGAGTTTCAGCTTCAGCATCAGTCCTTCCAATGAATATTCAGGAGTGATTTCCTTTAGGATGGACTGGTTGGATCTCCTTGCTGTCCAAGAGACTCTCAAGAATCTTCTTGAATACCACAGTTCAAAAGCATCAATTCTTCGGCGCTCAGCTTTCTTTCTAGTCCAACTCTCACATCCATATGTGACTACTGGAAAAACCATAGCTTTGGCTAGACAGACCTTTGTTGACAAAGTAATGTCTCTGCTTTTTAATATTCTGTCTAAGTTGGTCATAACTTTTCTTCCAAGAAGCAAGCATCTTTAAATTTCATGGCTGCAATCACCATCTGCAGTGATTTTGGAGTCCAAAAAAATAAAGTCATCCACTGTTTCCACTGTTTCCCCATCTATTTGCCATGAAGTGATGGGACCAGATGCCATGATCTTAGTTTTCTGAATGTTGAGCTTTAAGCTAACTTTTTCACTCTCCTCTTTCACTTTCATCAAGAGGCTTTCTAGTTCCTCTTCACTTTCTGCCATAAGGGTGGTGTCATCTGCATATCTGAGGTTATTGATATTTCTCCCCGCAATCTTGATTCCAGCTTGTGCTTCCTCCAGCCCTGCGTGTCTCATGATGTACTCTGCATATAAGTTAAATAAGCAGGGTGACAATATACAGCCTTGACGTACTCCTTTTCCTATTTTGAAACAATCTGTTGTTCCATGTCCAGTTCTAACTGTTGCTTCCTGACCTGCATACAGGTTTCTCAAGAGGCAGGTCAGGTAGTCTGGTATTTCCATCTCTTGAAGAATTTCCCACAGTTTATTGTCATCCACACAGTCAAAGGCTTTAGCATACTCAACAAAGCAGAAATAGATGTTTTTCTGGAACTCTTACTTTTTTGATGATTCAACAGGTGTTGGCAATTTGATGTCTGGTTCCTCTGTCTTTTCTAAATCCAACTTGAATGCCTGGAAATTTACGGTTCATGTACTGTTGAAGCCTGGCTTGGAGAATTTTGAGCATCACTTTACTAGCGTCTGAGATGAGTGCAATTGTGTGGTAGTTTGAGCATTCTTTGGCATTGCCTTTCTTGGGATTGGAATGAAAACTGATCTTTTCCAGTCCTGTAGCCACTGCTGAGTTTTCCAAATTTGCTGGCATGCTGAGTGCAGCACTTTCACAGCATCATCTTTCAGGATTTGAAGTAACTCAACTGGAATTCCATCACCTCCACTAGCTTTGTTCCTAGTGATGCTTCCTAAGGCCCACTTGACTTCATATTCCAGGATGTCTGACTCTAGATGAGTGATCATACCATCGTGATTATCTGAGTCATGCATCGTTCTTCTGTGTATTCTTGCCACCTCTTCTAAATATCTTCAGCTTCTATTATGTCCACATGATTTCTGTCCTTTATTGTGCCCATCTTTGCATGAAATATTCCATTGGTATCTCTAATTTTTCTTGAAGAGATCTGTAGTCTTTCCCATTCTATTGTTTTCTTCTATTTCTTTGCACTGATCACTGAGGAAGGCTTTCTTATCTCTCCTTGCTATTCTTTGGAACTCTGCATTCAAATGGGTATATCTTTCCTTTTGTCGTTTGGTTTTCACTTCTCTGTGTTTCACAGATATTTGTAAGGTCTCCTCACACAGCCATTTTTCCTTTTTGCATTTCTTTTTCTTGGGGATGGTCTTAATCCCTGTCTCCTGTACAATGCCATGAACCTCCATTCATAGTTCATCAGGTACTTTGTCTATCAGATCTAGTCCTTTGAATCTATTTGTCACTTCCACTGTATAATCATAAAGAATTTGATTTAGGTCATACCTGAATGGTCTAGTGATTTTACCTACTTTCTTCAATTTAAGGAGTTCATGATCTGAGCCACAGTCAGCTCCTGGTCTTATTTTTACTGACTGTATAATGCTTCTCCATCTTTGGCTGCAAAGAGTATAATCAATCTGATTTCGGTGCTGAACATCTGGTGAGGTCCATGTGTAGAGTCTTCTCTTGTGTTGTTGGAAGAGGGCGTGTGCTATGACCAGTGCATTCTCTTGGCAAATCTCTATTAGCCTTTGCCCTGCTTCATTCTGTACTCCAAGGCCAAATTTGCCTTTTACTCCAGGTGTTTCTTGACTTCCTACTTTTGCATTCCAGTCCCATATAATGAAAAGGACATCTTTTTTGGGTGTTAGTTCTAAAAGGTCTTGTAGGTCTTCATAGAACCGTTCAGTTTCAGCTTCTTCAGCATTACTGGTTGGGGCATAGACTTGGATTACTGTGATATTGAATGGTTTGCCTTGGAAATGAACAGAGATCATTCTGTTGTTTTTGAGATTGCATCTAAGTCCTGCATTTCGCACTCTTTTGTTGACTATGACAGCTACTCCATTTCTTCTAAGGGATTCTTGCCCACAGTAGTAGGTATAATGGTCATCTGAGTTAAATTCACCCATCCCAATCCATGTTAGTTCGTTGATTCCTAAAATGTCAACATTCACTCTTGCCATCTCCTGTTTGACCACTTCCAGTTTACCTTGATTCATGGACCTAACATTCCAGGTTCCTATGCAATGTAGCTTTTTACAGCATTGGACTTTGTGTCTATCACCAGTCACATCCACAACTGGGTGTTGTTTTTGCTTTGGCTCTGTTTCTTCATTCTTTCTGGAGTTACTTTTCATTGATCTCCAGTAGGGCATTGGGCACCTACCGACCTGGGGAGTTCATCTTTAGTGTCCTGTGTTTTTGCCTTTTCATACTGTTCAGGGGGTTCTCAAGGCAAGAATACTGAAGTGGTTTGCCATTCCCTTTTACAGTGGACTGCATTTTGTCAGAACTCTCCACTATGACCCATCCGTCTTGGCTTCTTGGGTGGCCCTGCACAGCATGGCTCATAGTTTCATTAAGTTAGACAAAGCTGTGGTCCATGTGATCAAATTGGTTAGTTTTCTGTGATTGTGGTTTTCAATCTGTCTGACCTCTGATGGAGAAGGATAGGAGGCTTATTGAATCTTCCTGATGGGAGAGACTGACTGAGGGGGAAGCTGGGTCTTATTCCCATGGGCGGGGTCATGCTCAGTAAATCTTTTATCCAGTTTTTTTCTGTTGATGGGTGGAACTGTGTTCCCTCCCTGCTATTTACCTGAGACCAAACTATGGTGGAGGTAATGAAGATAATGGCAACCTTCTTCTAAAGATCCTATGCTACATTCAGTGCCCCCAACCCTGCAACAGGCCACCACCGACCTATGCCTCTGCTGGAGACTCCTGGACACTCCTGGGCAAGCCTGGATCAGTCCCTTGTGGGGTCAGTGCGCCTTTCTTCTGGGTCCTGGTGCACACAAGTTCTGCTTGTGCCCACCAAGAGTCTATTTCCCAGTCCTGTGTAAGTTCTAGCAGCTCTGTGGTGGGGTAATGGAGACCTCCTCCAAGAGGGCTTATGCCATACCCAGGTTTGCTGCACCCAAAGCCCCTGACCCTGTGGCAGTCCACTGCTGACCTGTACCTCCACAGGAGATGCTCAAACACAATTTGAATTTTGTTTTTTGACAAACCTAACAGTGTGGGTTCTGGAGTTTATAAGCAGTGATAAACCAGCACATACAACCCCACATTAGCCAAATGGGGATATAGCTTCTTTGTAATTTCTAATTCCCTGTTAGCATAATAGGTTAGTCATTCTACCCATTTAGGAAACTCTAAGGAGTTTTCTTTAATACTAGCTAGCAGAGAAAATGTCACCCATTAGCAGTTACCTTGACTCTTCCTGTATTAATTCCCCATTTCTCTTTTCATCTAGTCTTCCTCTATCACTTTCACTTTAGGCAGTTTCTGCCACTGATTTTATGCCAAATGTTCACTCAGCATCTTGACATATGGTATTGTACAATGGATGTGTTGGTTTTCACATTAGGTGTCTTCTCCTGATGACTGGATCAGATGTTTCAGATACACCTATGACTAAAGGCACCATAGATTCTGAAAGGTGGCTCATCAGCAGGTTTTTGGGAATATTCCCTAAATCAACCTGGAGAGAACTAAAATTGCATAACTAGAACCATCTGATGCTTGAAGGATGTTTCTGAGTTTGTGCCCATAGATTATAAGAGGTTATTCCCAGTGTTTCATATTTATGATCTGAGAAGGGGGGAGTTCAACAGAATGTTTGTAATTTCTAAAAGAGCTTATGTGACTTCAGGCTGTATTAAAAGAAGTATTATGGTTGAAATAAAGGAGGAGAAGTTCTAGCAACTGTCTTCACTTTAAATTATTCATTTATTAGACTAAAATGTATGACAACTATTCTGTGGAAGCCACTGGGCTGTAACAGATACAAATACAAGTAGTGTATGGAGATAGATAAAAATAGCACTAAATGAGAATTCTGTGAGTGGGCTGCTGCTTTTCTGGTTTGCCTCAAAAGTTTGTTAGAATCTTTACTACAGAAATCTCGAACCAAGTTGTCTACAGGATGATAAGTGTGTAAAATGGCCTGGTAGGGACTGTGCACGTTAGGGAGCACAGTCCCGTTTAAATGGGCAGCTGCTGTCATCTGGTGAGAATGTGGGCAGGACTTCGCCAAGAGAAACTGGAGATCCAGAATTTTACATGAGATATTTCATTTAAAAATATTGTCAAGACAGTAGCTAATTCACATGAATAAGAGCTCTGCAGAACTCTTCATGCCCCTGGTGAATTCTGCTCCTATCAGAAGGATCCCCCCAGTCAAGGAATATTTGCCAATAGTTAGAGGGATTCTTTAACTTGACACTTTTAGTAAATAGCCACTTGTATACTACAATAAGAGAGACTCAGCTTACTTAATGTAATCAATAGGTGAAGACAAATGAATGGCATATGAGGGTTTTATATAATTCTGGTGGGAGGAGTAGGTTTTCCAATCACAGTGGAAAGTTTTAGTATATTCAACAGCCTATGACCTGAAAGCATTTCACATTTCCCCTGGGACAGGTGAGAGGAATAAAAGGTCCTGTACTCCATTTGCTAATTTGAAGATGATGAAAGCTATTTCTCTGAGATTTCTCAGAGTAGATTTATGGTGACCTCAGGTTGAATTCTCTGTTGATGCTTTGAACTTCTGTCCAGAGCATCAGATACATTTCACAGGAGCTTGCCTTCTCTATGTCCTGGTGAAAGAAATACATGTACTCAGCTAATGGGTCATTGGCTCTTGAGTAACTTCTGGAGTTGCCTGGATAGAACCTCTTCCCCTCATGGACTATAACCAGGTTCCATCTCTTTACTTGCTGTCTGTATCATGCTAAAGATAGAGCCAAGATTTAAACCCACCTGTGTCTTATTTTCATAGCAGCTCCATTGCCAGCTATGAAATACCTATGTGGCCTGTTTAGGTATCAGAAAAATTATTGTGATTAATATATTTACTTCTACCCCAAACATAATTAATTTGAGTTCAGATATTTTTTAGCAAGTACATTTAAACTTGAAAGTTAGCACTTGAGAAGCAAAGAACTAAAAGAAACTGAGGTTTTCATTAAATTTAAAAATTGAACAGAAGTGCAGTTGATGTCTGTCCTCTTCATTATGAAGATATGGCAGTTGGATCTGTGCTCTTACTTTATAAAGATCTAAACTGAGGCTTGAGTAAAGAGTCCATCCAGTTTCCTGGGCTTCTGGAATTTTTAGGTAAGTTATTTAGATCTTGTCTCTTCAAAAAGACTGTCTTGAAGTATGTGTAACTTCAATAAAAGCTAGTATTCTACATAATCCAGTCCTTGTCAGTGTAGCCTTAGAAGAAAAATACACTGCATAAATCAAAAATACTTTAAACCCTTTGCATCTTTACTGGAATCTCTTGAATAATGTCAAGACAGACACAATCTGAAACTCCCAATTTGTTTGTTTGTTTGTTTGTTTAAATCATCTTTCCCCAGTTTTCTTAAATATGTCTTCAGTTCATTTCAGTTCAGTGACTCAGTCGTGTCTGACTCTTTGCATGAATCGCAGCATGCCAGGCCTCCCTGTCCATCACCAATTCACAGAGTTTACTGAAACTCATGTCCATCGAGTCAGTGATGCCATCCAGCCATCTCATCCTCTGCTGTCCCCTTCTCCTCCTGCCCTCAATTCCTCCCAGCATCAGGGTCTTTTCAAATGAGTCAACTGTTTGCATGAGATGGCCAAAGTATTGGAGTTTCAACTTCAGCATCAGTCCTTCCAATGAACACCCAAGACTGATCTCCTTTAGGATGGACTGGATGGATCTCCTTGCAGTTCAAGGGACTCTCAAGAGTCTTCTCCAACACCACAGTTCAAAAGCATCAATTTTTCGGTGCTCAGCTTTCTTCACAGTCCAACTCTCACATCCATACATGATCACTGGAAAAACCATAGCCTTGACTAGACGGACCTTTGTTGGCAAAGTAATGTCTCTGCTTTTTGTTATGCTATCTAGGTTGGTCATAACTTTCCTTCCAAGGAGTAAGCATCTTTTAATTTCATGGCTGCACTCACCATCTGCAATGATTTTGGAGCCCCCCCAAATAAGTCTGACACTGTTTCCATTGTTTTGCCATTAGTCCAGTAGCTAACCTTAACATTTTCTTTATCTCCTCACTGTCAACACTGCAAACTTTTTCTTTTAGTTTAAGAAAGTCCTTGTTTTCCCTTTATGTGCTACCATGAAAAAAAATTTTTTTTTAATCTAGTCATTATCTGTTTGTATCTGGCCTCTGCCTAGACACTGCCCAAATTCTTCATCACAAAATCCTGTCTATCCAAGCTATCAAAGACAGAGTTCTCACAAGAGGACTACTGAGGAAGGTAAGGCTTAGAATACTTACAGTTTAATAATTTTTGCTCTGCTATGTCACATAAAAAATATTGTATGTAATTAGTAAGGATTATGCATAACAGATATGCTTGGGCATACTTATCCTTTTGCAGACAAGATCCCACCCTTACTGTGGACAAGACTGAAGAACAGCATGAGGTTACAGATAGCTGAGAGTAAAGAATGGTGGGAGAGTCAAGTATGCGGTAGGAGGTGAGGTCAGGTTCAAGGTGGACTGAGTATCAGCCCTTGGTTGAAATTTAGCATAATAAATATGCCAGTGTGTTTTTGAGGGGTGATTTTCTTAAAATTACATTTGAAGGCTTCTGTTTTGAGCAGTATCAAATAATCCTGCACCAGAATATCTGTGGAAGCATGTTGTTTACACTTTGATACATTCTAATATTCTTACCTCACTCTTTCCCACTTGAATCACTTTTCCCAAATTTCTAGATACCACACTAAACATTAGGTTGAAATCATAGAGTGTCGGGCTTGGAAAGATAAAGGTTATAGAGTTCGGAGCTTCCCAAATGTCATACCTGACTCTTTTGTCAAATTGCACTTCTTGTGTTCCACCGCTGAGAGGTTCTGGATTATTAGTTTGTTGTGAGTCTCTAAAATCTGTATTTTAGAAAGTATCCTGAAGTGCTTTTGTTAACCATTCTGGTTTGGGAAATCCTGATCAAATTCACCTCCTTCTGTCCCACCTGGTGCCTGAATTCCGTCTAACAGCACACCTCTTTGTGGTCAGCCTGGGGATAATGTTGGTGATGGTAAAGGAAACCCGTATGTACCAGGGGCTTTCTCATTGTTACGCACTGAACTAAGGCATGATCAGATTTGTCCCGTATAATATGAGTAACAGTCTCAGAAACTACATAAGATTATTGTACATATATTTTACTGTAAATCTTTGAATTTGTTGTAATCTCACTTGCTTCTAGGTTTCTGCTCATGTATTGTTACCCTGCAAGGCATTCTTGCTTAACTTATAGTCTTCATTACACTTCTTTCCTTTGAGCTTCTTTAGTATCTTTACTCATTTCTATTCTTCCATATTTTATTGGGAAACAAGTAGAGTTTAACAAGTTAAGGGTATGGATTCTGGAGCCAGTCTCTGTGGGCTTAAACCTAGCTCGGCCATACTCTGACAGTGTTGCTCTGCATTAAGCTAACCTTCCTTTCCTTTCTTCATCTGCAAAATAGAGATTCAAAATAGCACCTCTTCACAGAGCACATGTGAGGGTTAATACATTAATGTACATTAAGCCCTCATAATAGACCCAAGAATGCAACAAATGCCTGTTAAATATTACCTATTATTATTAGATTCTACCAAACTTTAATTGTCCATTTACTTGTCCTTCTCACCTACTAGGCAATGAGCATCTTGAAGGAAGAGACTGTATCTTCTTTGATCTCATATCTTAAGGGTCTACTGCAAGGCTTAGTAGATAATAAATATTCAAAGATTGGTAATTCTTAATGTAATTCTAATCTGTAATAGAGTTTGGAATAAAACATTATAAAGACTTTCAGACTATACACTGATTTTTCCCAACATTTACAATCCTTCTAAATCATACTACCCCACTGCCAATTAATAATAACTTTTTATTGTTATTTAACTATGTGGCCCTTTAAGTCTACGCACTGCTTTGCCTGTCAGACAAACCTGAGTTTGAAAGTTCATTGCTTGCTTCTCTTAATATCTTGACTTGACATTGAGATAGTTATTGTACCACTTAGATCTTCATTTCATTCATTTGTAAACCAGAAGTGAAAAATGTTCCCTGCAGTGTAGTAGTATGGCTAACTAACTACTACAGTGTTGTGTGAGGGGCATATTATATAGTGCCTGTGATAGAAAAGATGCCTAGGAAGAAGTAAGCAGGCTTATTGTTGCCCAGAAGAAGTTCAACGTGAATATTTGTTGATATGGTCTTGGTTTATGTTCAGTATTCTTTTTTATTTTTTTATTTTTTATTTTTTCAGTGGGTTTTGTCATACATTGATATGAATCAGCCATAGAGTTACACGTATTCCCCATCCTGATCCCCCTCCCACCTCCCTCTCCACCTGATTCCTCTGGGTCTTCCCAGCCCACCAGGCCCGAACACTTGCCTCATGCATCCCACCTGGGCTGGTGATCTGTTTCACCATAGATAATATATATGCTGTTCTTTCGAGACATCCCACCCTCACCTTCTCCCACAGAGTCCAAAAGTCTGTTCTGTACTTCTGTGTCTCTTTTTCTGTTTTGCATATAGGGTTATCATTACCATCTTTCTAAATTCCATATATATGTGTTAGTATACTGTAATGGTCTTTATCTTTCTGGCTTACTTCACTCTGTATAATGGGCTCCAGTTTCATCCATCTCATTAGAACTGATTCAAATGAATTCTTTTTAATGGCTGAGTAATATTCCATGGTGTATATGTACCACAGCTTCCTTATCCATTCGTCTGCTGATGGGCATCTAGGTTGCTTCCATGTCCTGGCTATTATAAACAGTGCTGCGATGAACATTGGGGTGCACGTGTCTCTTTCAGATCTGGTTTCCTCGGTGTGTATGCCCAGAAGTGGGATTGCTGGGTCATATGGCAGTTCTATTTCCAGTTTTTTAAGAAATCTCCACACTGTTCTCCATAGTGGCTGTACTAGTTTGCATTCCCACCAACAGTGTAAGAGGGTTCCCTTTTCTCCACACCCTCTCCAGCATTTATTGCTTGTAGACTTTTGGATAGCAGCCATCCTGACTGGTGTGTAATGGTACCTCATTGTGGTTTTGATTTGCATTTCTCTGATAATGAGTGATGTTGAGCATCTTTTGATGTGTTTGTTAGCCATCTGTATGTCTTCTTTGGAGAAATGTCTGTTTAGTTCTTTGGTCCATTTTTTGATTGGGTCATTTATTTTTCTGGAGTTAAGCTGCAGGAGTTGCTTGTATATTTTTGAGATTAATCCTTTGTCTGTTTCCTCATTTGCTATTATTTTCTCCCAATCTGAGGGCTGTCTTTTCACCTTACTTACAGTTTCCTTTGTTGTGCAAAAGCTTTTAAGTTTCATTAGGTCCCATTTGTTTATTTTTGCTTTTATTTCCAATATTCTGGGAGGTGGATCATAGAAGATCTTGCTGTGATTTATGTCGGAGAGTGTTTTGCCTATGTTTTCCTCTAGGAGTTTTATAGTTTCTGGTCTTACATTTATATCTTTAATCCATTTTGAGTTTATTTTTGTGTATGGTGTTAGAAAGTGTTCTAGTTTCAAGAGGACACAAACAGATGGAGAAACATACCGTGTTCATGGATTGGAAGAATCAATATTGTCAAAATGGCTATTCTACCCAAAGCAATATATAGATTCAATGCAATCTCTATCAAGCTACCAACGGTATTTTTCACAGAACTAGAACAAATAACTTCACAATTTGTATGGAAATACAAAAAACCTCGAATAGCCAAAGTAATCTTGAGAAAGAAGAATGGAACTGGAGGAATTAACCTGCCTGACTTCAGACTCTACTACAAAGCCACAGTCATCAAGACAGTATGGTACTAGCACAAAGACAGAAATATAGATCAATGGAACAGAATAGAAAGCCCAGAGATAAATCCACGAACCTATAGACACCTTATCTTTGACAAAGGAGGCAAGGATATACAATGGAAAAAAGACAACCTCTTTAAAAAGTGGTGCTGGGAAGACTGGTCAACCACTTGTAAAAGAATGAAACTATGTTCAGTATTCTTCATTCACAGAGTCTGAAATCTTTTAGGATCAAATTTCTTTAAGTGCTGTGATGGTTAAATTATGCCCCTCTCCACTAGACATCCCAGATTCTCAGAATGTAATCCTTTTGGAAATAGGGTCACTTAAATGTAGTTAGTTGAGGTGAGGTCAAACTAGAGTATGATGAATACTTAATCCAGAATGACTGATGCCTTATAAGAGGAGGAGAAAGAGACACAGGGAAGAGAATCCCAGGTAATGATGAAGGTGGAGATGGGAGTGAAGTACCTGAAAGCTGAGGATCTGCAAGAATTGACAGTCACCACCAGAAGTAGGAGGGGGAAAGAAATGATTCTAGCCAGAGTCTCAGAGAGAGCACAGTCCTGCTGACACCTTGACTTCAGATTTCTGGCTGGTAAAACTGTGAGAGAACATGTTTAATTTCTTTTAAGCTGTGGTACTTTGCTATGGCAGTCATAAGAAACTGATATAAGTTCTACAATAAATATAATGACCATAACTTCATAAAGCTACTCTAGAAAAAAAGGAGCTGTTGTGATACTTAATCATAAACATAAGCAAATTGAGGTTTTCCATCCTAAAAATGATTAAACTGTAGAATGGTAGGTTTCCAGAGAATGAGGGAGAAAAAAATCCTTACTTTACCACTTTCCTTAAAGTCTTGAAAAAAAATCCCCCTTGAACTTTCAAACTTTTGTTAGTAAGTTTGGACCCCTTGAGGACCAGAAAGCTTTCAGCCGTACTTGTTCAGAAAGGTAAGGAGATCCTGTCTGCATTTACTATTTATGAGCTGTGGCATCATATTTTCACGTGGCCACGTGATGCTTGCTTTTAAGAAACCTGCAAACGAGACCAGACTCATTATTTTTTAATGTAAAGAGTATGATGGCAAACTGTGCAGTGTAATATACAACCATACTGTCACTCTTGCCCTAGAATTTGTATTAACATTGTTCATTTAGAAACTAGTAAACTACACGCCATATTTAAAAAACATCATATTTGACACAAAAGCAATATTTGTTGGAAATAGCATTCAAATGTTTAGTTGCAGTGCATGATTCATTGGAAAATCTTCAATTCTGAGCAATTCTATGGGACTCAGGGGCAGATTTTTCCATGTAAAGTACACGTCTAATAGAAACCCGTTGGCTTTGTTCTCATATTTCTCTTTCAACAAAGAGGCAGCGGCCATTTCAGCTAAGTACAAGGAAAATGAAATCAACATGGATCAGTTGGTGTAAAAAAACAAAAACTAATGTTATGGTCATCAAGTGTTTTAGAAAATAATTTAATTTGTATTTATTTTTAAAAAGTCTTTCTTCTGGGGAGAAAAGTGTTGTGTTGCCAGTCTGAAAATGTAACTGGGAATCCAGTCCTGTCTCGGAGAAGCTGTTTTCTGTCGTTTGTATATATTTAACTCTATATATTTAATGTATCCGTCCTCACCTCAGCTTCAACGAATGTCATAAGCTATGAAATGATGTTGTCCCATGCCCAGTTCTAACTGTTGCTTCTTGACCTGCATATAGATTTCTCAGGAGGCAGGTCAGGTGGTCTGGTATTCCCATCTCTTGAATACGTGAAGACTGTATATTGTCACCCTGCTTATTTAACTTATATTCAGAGTACATCATGAGAAATGCTGGACTGGATGAAGCACAAACTGAAATCAAGATTTCTGGGAGAAATATCAATAACCTCAGATATGCAGATGACACCACTCTTATGGCAGAAAGTGAAGAAGAACTGAAGAGCTGTTTGATGAAAGTGAGAGAGGAGAATGAAAAGGTTGACTTAAAACTCAACATTCAGAAAATTAAGATCATGGCATCTGGTTCCATCACATCATGGCAAATAGATGGGGAAAGAATGGAAACAGTGGCTAACTTTATTTTTTGGGGCTCCAAAATCACTGCAGATGGTGACTGCAGCCATGAAATTAAAAGACACTTGCTCCTTGGAAGAAAAGTTATGACCAACCTACATAGCATATTAAAAAGCAGAGACATTACTTTGCCAACAAAGGTCCATCTAGTCAAAGCTACGGTTTTTCCAGTAGTCGTGTATGGATGTGAGAGTTGGACTAGAAAGAAAACTGAGTGCCGAAGAGTTGATGCTTTTGAACTGTGGTGTTGGAGGAGACTCTTAGGAGTCCCTAGGTCAGCAAGACCAACCATTTTATCCTAAAGGAAATCAGTCCTGAATATTCATTGAAAGGACTGATGCTGAAACTGAAACTCCAATACTGTGGCCACCTGATGTGAAGAACTGACTCAGTTTAAAAGACCCTGATGTTGGGAAAGATTGAAGGCAGGAGGAGAAGGGGACAATAGAGGATGAGATGACTGGATGGCATCACCGACTCAATGGACATGAGTTTGAGTAAACTCCGGGAGATTGTGATGGACAGGGAGGCCTGGTGTGCTGTAGTTCATGGGGTTTCAAAGAGTCAGACACAACTGAGTGACTGAACTGAATGGAATGATGACATTCCTCTCTTTTGAAGGAAGCAGTTTCACATTTCCCGGGGTGAATTTTTGGTCCAGATAACCACTGTACAATTGTGAATTTTTAGTATTTTTTTAGAATTATCATTTCCCCCCAGAATTTTCCTAAAATATCTAGATTATCATAGAATTATTTTCTCTTCTTGAATTTCATCTTCCATTAATCCTGCTCTTAGCGATCTCTGTTCCCTAGAACACCTAAGAAATCAGTTTCATTTATTTGTCCACTGAACTACAGTCCAGCACTCAAGTTGACAAACTAAGACTTGCTGCCTGTGTTTGTGCTACACAAAAACTAAGAGAGTGTGTGTGTGTGTGTGTGTGTGTGTGTATGTGTGTGTTTACATTTTTAAATGGTTGGAAAAAGACAGCAAAAGAATAATAATATTTTTTTGACACAAGAAAATTACATGAAACTCAAATTTCAGTGTCCACATAAACTTTTATTGGGACACAGCTTCACTCCTTTTATGGCCTAGGAAAGCCGCATGGTCAGTCATTCTAGTACCTCAAGGTTGTACCTCCTTTTCACATCCAAATCGCCCAGCACTGCCCTTAGACCTACGTACCTGTCATGTCCCATGGCCTGGCATCTGTTTTTCTCTGGCTCTTCCTCCTCCTGTTTGTGGGACACTTCAACAGGCTTTGCATGGCCAAATCCCAATTGTGTTCCTTCTAAGACATCTCTACAACCCACGATCTAGCCTCACGCACTCCTGTTTCCAGTTCACCTGTTTTAGTCAGCTCAGGTTGCTATAACAAAATACCATAGACAGGGGGCCTTAAATACAAACATTTACTTCCCACAAATCGAGAGACTGGGAAGTCCGACCTCAAGGTGCTAGCAAATGTGGTGTTATATGAGGACCACTTTCTGGCTCACAGATGACCACCTTCTCCCTCTGTGCTTGGTGGAAAGAGGTTAGAGAGCTCTCTGGGCCCTCTTATATAAGGATATTCATCCCATTCATAAGACTTCACCCTCATGATCTAATCACTCCCAGAGGCCCTCATCTCCTAAAGCCATTACCTCAGGGCTTCAGATTTCAACAGATGAATTTTGGGGAAACACAATTATTCAGTCCATAACATCATCCCATGTGTGCTCTTATTCAAAAGTGGAGCTCAGACAGTGGAATGATGCAAGTCATGAATTTTTTAAAAAGACTCTCAATCTGGGCTTCATTCTTCTTACATATAGTTGTTTTTTTTTTAACTTAAATATTAGGAATCTACTTTCATATTTGTTAAATTTCTTTTGATTGTTTGCAACCCAGCATTGCTGCCTGTGGAGGTGATTTTGAAACATGATTTTGTCAGTCATTTTAAGGCTGTTTCCCAGATTTGTTTTGTTCTAAAGATTTTTTTCCCCCTAGGAGCACATTCTACATTTTAACCAGATGTATTGATTAAAATATTGGAATATTAGAGCCTAAACATAACTTTGTGGCACTATCCTAGAGACTTCTTTCCAATTCAATATTGATCTCTTACACAGCACTCATTGGTTCAAATAATTACCAGTCCCCCTGAAAACTGGTGATTATGGAAGACTCTGTGTGAAATGTTTTGCTAAAGCAAATATGAACTGTATCTAGGGCCTTTCCCTGACCCAATAGCTTAGAACTTCCCATCATGCTATCTGTGAGGAGCTGGGGTAAACGGAGAAGTCTTTACAGATGGAAAAATCTGAGTTCAACCACTATGTCTGCGTCTTCACCTAGGAAAATGCTCTTCTAGCCCTCAGTATGGTGGTATGGATTCAATGAATTGAGGGGTGAACTAATAAAGCTATTAGAACATAGCACCAATGTCTCGCTCCTCAGAGCAATGCTCAGTATTGATGAGATCCCTCTTGCTTGCATATCGTAGTGCAGTGGGTGAGGCTTTGGGTGAATCGGTGTCTCTGCCTTTCCTTCCTATCTCAGTGTGTTACTTTTATTTGTTGTTGTAGAGGAGCAGTTCAGCTACTTCTTGGCTTCTTTTCAGAGGGAGTTTTTCCATATATAGCTGTAGACTTGTGTCTGGGGAGAAGGGGTGAGTTCAGAATTTTCCCCTACCAACATCTTGAACTGCCTTTTCCTGTATGTGTTTTCTCTTCCAAGTATCTGACAATTGATGCTTTGTTTCCCTGTTTTTTCTCCCTCTCTCCATACATATTTTGGTTGGGGACAAAGTAGGTGCTAACTGTGGTGACCAGGGACAAAAGAGCAGATAAAACCAAGGAGGGTCTTGGAATGCAGGAATGAAAAAACCAGACCCTTATTGTCCTTGCCTCCCCCACGTTGTAACTATTCATGGATTTCAGGTCCTCCTGAGCAGTATGACCTCTCTCCCTTCCTACTGCATAGGGAGAAGATATTTGCCTTACTCTCAGCCCCCCACCCCCCACCCAGTATATGTGCTTCATCCAATCAGCAAATGACCCTCAAGACCCCTATCCCACTCCTTGTACCCTGGATTTAAGAGTGGACTAAGGACCCCTCTTCAACGTCAGTTCTTCCTTGAGCTGGCCCACTGTTCTAACAGCGTCTCCCACTCTAATAAACTTTATTTCCCTCTCATTCTGTCTCATGTCTGGAAATTCTTTTCCAATCTGCACCCGGGCCATGACACTAATGAGAGGTAGCCGAAAGGTATAATGGGGTGAATATAGTCCCAAGCACATTTAAAGGTAAGAAAAGAAACCTCTTGAACAATGAGAAGTTTTAGGGAGTCAAAATTCTCCTTGCTTGAAATATTTAAAACAAGACCAAGCAAAGCACTTGCAAGATTGCCATTTTTGGCAGGAAGATGTGTTAGATTCTTCTGTAGAGTTTCTCCATCTTGAAATTCTTGTATTTTGTAATATAAGACATTATTAGTTCATCATATCATGCACTGAGACAATTTTTGCTTATGTGCAATGGCTAGATTTGAGCAATTGAAAAATGCAGCCAACAAGGAACTCTGAGACAATTGCTTGTGCACAAAACCTCATGACCTTAGCTGCACAGTGACCCCTTGCTAAATGCAAGGCTTAGTTTTCTTCCAGGTAGGATATTAGCTATGAATATATTGAAAAGTGAATACACTCAACTCTTTCATCAAATAGTTTGATTACTGCTATAGAGAAGACACATGCAATATTTTTCACCTGAGCATTATTTTTGTCATTCATTCTCTACCAACTCCATTTCCTTTGCTTGTAAAATAAAAGTTGACCCTTCTCTGCAAAGATTTTTTCTACTTGAGAAAAGGAATCATGTTGGAAATGATTCAATATATGCTTATGTACCCCCCCCCAACACACACACAAAATTAAGAACTTCTGACTGCTATGGAAAACACATTTTAAAAAACTCTTTCAAATGTTTTGACTTGTAACATTATGTTTTCACCTCCTGCCTGATTATCCATTATCATGTTGACAGGCAAAATGTATTCTTTCTTGTGATCTTCTCTCTTAAAATGAGTATGAGAAGGAAAGACCACCTGTTGCGATTTAGAAGTATAGTTTTCTTCTAAATCCACTTGACATTTTAAGACTTCACATCTGCTACTTTGTGATAACATTTTCCTTTATAGATCATGTGGTTTCTAAAACGGTGTCATGTGAGTCGAAATCTAGCCAGGAATGTTGGTTTTTTTTTTTAATTCCTAAGCTTAGGTTTTTTAGGATTTCTTCCCCTATAGGGAAAAGGGTGCGTGATGATTATACCACACTCTTATCTAAAATATATGAAGCACATTTATTCTGTGTCTGTTCTGATCAGTTGTAAGTGAGTCCATGAACTACTGGGTTGAAATTGGCTATTTATGGTTGCCCAAGTAAAACAGTGCTCACTGGTCAGGGTTGCCTTTTGTAGGTGAGAGACTGGGGCAGTGTCCTGGACTGGCCATTTAGAGTCTTCTTACTGGTGACAGAAGGATGTGACTTCTCTCCCAAGTACACTCACATTCTGGCTGAGGCAGTAGGGTGGCCATGGGCATATGGCAACAGACTTCTACCTACCTGTCCTCCCTTTTCCTTTCCTCATTTAGTTTGACTGATGTTCAATCCTTGTGAGTTTTCTAACAAAGAGGAATAATTCCTGGCCTTCCTTCAAAAGCCCAGGCAGTGTGATGTGTCCTCGACAAGATAAACCTTTATCCTCATCCCTCCTCACTGGGCCTCAGGAGGGTCTTAGTCACCAAAGAGGTTCAGGTTGTAGCAGTGTTTGCTGCTGGTGCATTTTCAGAGGCTGGGATCATTTCACGGCCTGCAAATGGAGATAAGAGGTAGGCTGCAGACTGGGCAGCCATTGCTGGTAGCTAAGAACATGTTATTCCATGCCAGAGGTTAATGAGGATTGTCAGTGTGGCGGTGATTTTTCCAGTTCTCTGTCCCCTCTGTGACAGAGGACGTGGCCTGAGACAAAGACAGGATCCTATTTCCAAAAACACCTGTCGCTTCATGGATCATGTGTAAGAGATACCTCTTGGGAATAGCTTCTATCCCAATACACCATGTCTCTCTGTCATTTTCTGTCCACATTCCTGGCATAAGCTTTCCCCAGCTGCCCTCATTTGCCAAATGGTTAATCTCCTCTTAGCTGTTTTCTTGCAAAGTTTTAAAATATTTTCTTTATTTCATTTTCTCTTTTGTTTCTGAGAAGGGGATATAAATAACAAAAATATATTTCAAGTAAACACTTAAATATCTATGTCAGCTTTAGTAGAGGACTCTGGGTAATAATAATCCAAGAAGGAATCAAAGTTAATTTTTATATTTGTTTTCAGGATGTAACCAGTCAGACACATATAAATGTACTTTCTTAGTACTCAGCCAGGGCTCCTCTCTCCCCATGACCGGTGTCTGCATAGGAGTCCATATCTGGGGAAATCCAGGCCCTGCAATTGTAAATGATTCAGATTCAGTGACTGAATGACTAGCACACATTTCCAGTGGATATTTTTTTCCCCTTATGCTTATCTGAATGGCTGCAAATAGGTTCTGTTATTTTAAAAATGAAAATATTGGGTTTGGCCAATAAGTTCATTTGGGTTTTCCTGTAAGATATAATGGAAAAACCCAAATGAACTTTTTGGCCAACTCAGTATTTAGTGGATCAGTTCATAACATGACAGATATAATTCAGCCTAAAGAAAGCAATTTGCCACAATCAGGTTGTTTCACGTGGGAATAAGAAGGGGCATCTTGAGAAAATGAAAGGACTTTTTGGCTCTGTTTCAAAGGCATTGTTGTGTTGTTATCTAGTATAATTAACATTGGACTTCAGGGGTAAAGAAGTCGCCTGCCAATGTAGGAGACATGGGTTTGATCCCTGGCTCAGGAAGATCCTCTGGAGAAGGAAATGGCAGCCCACTCCAGTATTCTTGCCTGGGAAATGCCACGGACAGAGGAGCCTGGCGGGCTACAGTCCGTGCAGTCGCAAAGAGTTGGACACGACTTAGCGACTAAACAACACAAACGACAACAAATAATTAATCACATACCCCAGTTATCGTGTGCTTACTAGGAACCATGTGTTGAGCTAATTTTGCGTGCTTGCTCTCATCTAATCCTATGGAAACTTCCTGAAGTAGGTGTATATCTCTCTTTGATGGATGAGGATACCGACTTAGAATGATGAGGCAACTTGACTGAGATCACATGACTAAGAAGAGATTGAATTCGGTCTTTCTGCTTCCAACTCCTATTTTCTTTCCTGCTTTCCAATAAAGCAACAGACTTGGTCTTCAAACTTGCAGTGCCAAAGGATCTCTTTCCAGTTTCTAAATTTCTCAGTCCTCCTCACTTTTCCATACTTGCATAAGATCTTGCATATAAGAGTTTCTAACAAAAATGGATCCTTGTTGAGAAGGTCATAACTGGAGTCCATGTCTCCTGGCTCCTAAAGCAGAGCTCTTTAACAGTTTTACCACTCCCTTTCTTCAGGCTAAAGACAATGGCAAACTATCTTCATAAGCTCTTCCCTCATTTACCCCCACTCTCCTTCCACTCCACAGCCCCTTATCTTTCATTGCTGTACTTAGATTCAAAGACCGTGTCCCTCCTTGACATTTTGTTGAATGTTTGTTTGCTCTCTGTTGGTTATGTTTCCCCAAAATAGAACACCCACCCTAGAATAAGAGAGACTTTGCTTCATTCTCTGCTGTCCTCAAGACCTAGAAGAGTATTGGGCCCTAATAAGCCCTCAATAAATATCTGTGGGATAAATGAACAAGGACACAGTCTTGGTCAGATGATCCCATTCCCTTGAACTCACTGGTGTTTTAAATTTATCAAAACCTCCTCTCTCTCCTTCACATACTATATACAAAGAGCTGTGGACATTTTTTAATGTACTCTAGAAGCAGTGTTTTTTTGTTTTATAAAAATGATTTAATACATCATTAATATAGTAATGTTTCATATTCAGGACATGTCTAGCCACAAGGTCCATCCTTTTGAAAGCTTAAGCCAATTTGTAATTAAATGCACTTCAGAAATATTACTCTAATATATCACGCCATATCATAGCACTCAAAAAATATTTCTCCTCACCCTCTCAGTATAAAAAAACAAACCCCCAAACCCCAAACAAAAACTGTTCTATCATACTTCTTCAGCTTTTTGTAAACTCTTTCAAATATTCATTGATTTTAAACAGAATGTATACATGTTATGTCATGTTAACCATATTAATAGGTCCAGATTTTCTAACTTTGAAAGATGAAGAAAAAATTTAAGCTTGCATGTTATCTTTTGGGGGAGGTATTCCCTGTGCTTTGTAGAGTGTTCAAGAATTAGAATTTAGACTACATTAAAAACTTTCTGAGGAATTAATATTTACAAAAATTGGAGTGTCAAAGTGTTAAGAAGGGACATTGGAGCTGGGAGCTGAAGGAAAAGTTGGGAAGACAGTATTTTTATGTTTCTAATGTTAACCTAGGGAATCTTTCTTTGCACTTGGATAAAGGGGGAAAGCTTTCTCCTTATTTCACAATGCAACTGCATAAAAAGTGATCTTCCTTGCATATGGATATGACTCAATCTCAAAGAGTTTTCTCAGCCAAAGTTATCAGCTTCTCTTACTTTTTCTTCAGCAATAAAGGCTTTTGCTTTCTCTTTTCTCACCTCCCCAGGGTGAACTTTTGCCATGTAATTTCTTCTGAAAGATCCAAATTCCCACTGACACTTTTTACTTTAAAGTGTTTACTTAACAGCAAATGATCAATGTTGAGCCAAACAGGAAAGAAATCATATGTAGAGTTACGTTTCTTTATATCTCTCAGCACATGTTCTCCTATTTTAAATGCTAACATGGCAAACTATGTTGGATAAGCATTCTGCGGTGTCCATGTGTTCATTATTTTGCAACAGAAAGTGCAGATACTCCATCATTGAAAATTGCTTTCTGAGATTGGATGCTGCTCCACGTCTCCCAGCTCATATTTGTCCTTAATAAAGAGGTATTATAGAAAAAATGTGCTTGTTCTTGCTGGAGTAACTCTTTACTATAAAAATGGATTAAGATATATTGATATTTATTCTTTCAGGAAACGCTGCTCTGGTGTGTGTGTGTGTGTGTGTGTGTGTGTGTGTGTGTGTATAGTATGCAACCATTTACCAGCTAGATTAACTTTTTTCAGATAACGCTCCTTAAAAAAAAAGAAAGAAAGAAAGAAAGTCAAGGGTTAAGGGTATGGCACCTCTAGGACAGATCTGGATTTGAGTTTGGATTTGAGTTTACTAGCTTTGGGCAAGTACTGTGCTTGATTCCTCATCTACCCAGTGGAGGCAGGCAGAGTATCTATCTTAACATAGAATTAAGGGTTGAAGAGTTGATCTGTGTAAAGCATTCACCACAAAGCTCAGCTGATACGTCCTTAGTTTGTGTTAACTACTACCATTTATTCAGTTGGTAAGTGAACGTACAGTGACGCCACCCAGGGCTTAGAAAGGGATGGCCAGTGGCTTATGGGCTTTAATGATTTAATACACTGTCCTTGGAAAATTTTTCTCTGATTCCCCAAACTAGGGTAGGCAACCACTTAAACTTTTAAGCATCTTTTACAAGATTTACCAGTTTTATTTGCATGATTAACCATTCAGGGTCTGTCAGGTGATGTAAGGGATCCTATGCATTTTGTTTACTGGGGCGTGTCTTGTACATATTCCATAACCTAGAACAAAGTGGGCACTGAAAACTGCTGGGTGAATGAATGATGGATTCAGGAAAGAGTTAGAAGGTCCTCATGTACCTGGCAGAGCTCCTTTGTAAATGAATGAATGAATGAATGGAGAGATGAATGGATGGATGAACTCTTCTAGTTTCATTTGACTTCTTTGGCTGCTCTTTGTCCGTGTCCTCTGCTGACTTTTTCTCATTCGGTCAGTGTCTAGTTATGTGTGTGTTTATGTAATCTGTGTATCCAATTCCATGTTAGGAAAACATATTGATTGGTTATATATGATTCTAGAATCTGCAGCCTAGAATGGGAAACATTATCTTTGAGGTCTTAAAATATGTTGCATCTCTATATTGTGCCAGGTGCTATCAAAAGTCCCCTTTGATGACGGATTCTACAAGCCCGCAGATACTTGAGGATCTCCGTGGAGTTGGTTTCAGTACCTCAAGTCTGCTATAAAAATAGCACCTTATATGCACCTAGAGGAAAATTGGATGCAAGTGCCCTCTTCCAGGGGTGCTGGTAGTAGTGGTTTAGTGGCTAAGTCGTGTCCGACTCCTGCCATCCCGAGGACTGTAGCCTGCCAGGCTCCTCTGTCCATGGGATTTTCCAGTCAAGAATACTGGAGTGGGTTGCTATTTCCTTCTCCATCTTCCAAAGGTAGCCCTCACTAAGTTCCTGTTGACTTTTGTCACACAATAGCCCATTGTTGCTAGATCTGCTTTTTTTTTTTCCAAGAGAAGCTAGAAATCTATATTTCTGTGAGAAATTCTTTTCCTTAAAATATTATCAATGAATTCTTTCATTTTTATTAAAAAATAGTTCTAATGGCTTAATTCAGCTCCTGAGGAATCTGTTTGGACAATTGTGTCTGTGCAAATCAAAATCACTTACTGTTAAATGAAAAAAAAATTAAAAGTTCCCTAAATAGTGTGAGAAAAGAGACTCCAAAAGATGTCTACCAAGAGTTGGTGGTTCAGCAGATATAAACACAGGCTTTATATTTCTACAGATCTAGGTTTCCAGTGTGACCTTGGACAAATTAACCTCTCTGAGATTGTTTCTACCACTAATTTTTTTTTTTCTGGGGGTTGATTTAACAGAGAAGAACATAAACTTCTATTTATACTTTGTAGAATGCTCAGTTTATTAAATGTACATACCTAACATACAAAACTTGAAAGATAAGATTGATCATTTAAAATTTATTATACATGCAGTTATCTAAACTCTCATAGAAAATACAAATCACAATTAAAATTTTAATGTGACAAGCTTTAGAACACTATAAATACCTTAAAGGGTAGACAAAACAATTATAATGGTTACTAAACTCATTTCTGTAATTGAACTTTGTTCAGAATTATCAGTTCTTCTGATTTGTTTATTATTTCTATATATATATATTTTTTAAACACCTTTGTAGGGTTACAATAATGTTTAAGCTAATTTATAGATTATAGTAGAGTTTATATTGACTTGTTCCCAAGATTGCAAGCTTTTTAGTGGTTCCCCCTCCAAAACCCCAAAACAAAACAAACCTAATGCAAGCTGATATCTGATCTATGAATGGGGTGATTGCTTGTCCCAAATTAATTTGAACCTGAGTCACTGATTGTTCGGCACAGTCCTTTTTAAAACTATACTTTGTTATATTAATGGCATGATCTTAATTCTGTGTTTCCCCCACAGGTTTAGATATTTGCAACTTGTGTCTTTTCCCTAGAATGACACGGTCTTTAAGTTTTGCATGGTCAGCAAATTGATAATCATCAATTATCCTGCCAATAATTACACATTTTCCTATCCCAGCAACTTATCTAGCAACTTCCTAGCAACTTATCTATGTCTTATTAGTATCTTATTATTATCAGTAGGGCCATCTAACTCTCTGGGGACATTTGGCTAACTGATCATCTCAAAACTGTCTGTTGAACCCTCTTTCTATTTTGATCATTGAGTATGACCATTGATTTAACCTCATTTTACTTGGTTACCTGTGGCCATAATAGGTACTTCTTATTTAGGGGTTTAGTTAAAAAAAAACTCTTTTACTGATGCAGTATTCCTGTATCTACCCTTCTCTATTTAGACAGCAAGTACACATCTATACCTTATGAGCAGCTGTACAGGAGAATAAATGGAAGAAACAACACACCTACCTATCGTTTTGCTTTTAATTATTATAACAATTTAAAAGTAAATATACATGTTTATAGCCATTCTTATTTTTGCTTTAGAACTACCTTGTAGTTCACTTTCTGTTAACTTTCCCCATTTGTTATTGGGGTAGAATCATGGTCTCTCATAGACTCAAATTTGTTCCATTTAGCCAATATTATTTTTCTCTTTCTGATACTCAATTTGCCTTAACTTGGTGGGTAAGAGTCACTTTAAACTGGCTGTTTGTCCTGATGGTCTCAAGAGCACCATCATTCCTGTTCCAGGCTTCTTGATATTATTACTGAGTTCCAAGGCAGGGGGCCAGTTACTCTCTGCAAAGACCAGGTTTCTTTTTAAGAGAAACTTACTAGAAGCTAACAGTTGGGCCCTAGAGATCCACATAAAGAAATGATGGAATCAAAGGGCTTCTGACACTGTTAAAAGAGAAAAAACAAACAAACAAAACTGAGTTCTTATCATTTTTTCCAATTTAGTTATTATGTCATACATTCTTCCCTTAAATGTAATTTTCTAAGTAATTTTCCCCACATCAATAAATAAATAAATAAAGCAATTTCTACCATAAAAATCAAACCTCAAAAATCTCCTCAATCATACTGCAATTGTATAATCTCTGTTACAATCCTTCTATACTCCTACATTCAACTAGTCTGTAGTCACTTTGGGAATTCTTCCTCCCATGAAATAATAATATTTGTATATTTTGGTCTCTTCCCCCTGTACCTGACTACCTGACACAGAGCTTCTAGATCCCTTGGAATTTCCTGGGTGAGAAGAGCATCTTTTATTTGAATGAGGTGACTCTTGGTGGTCCCCTAGATGAGAGCTGGTCACCAGAAAGAGTAAGCCATGATTAGAAGCTTGCCATTCTACAGAGAGGTGAAAGGGGTTAGAAATGGAGTTACTGCTGCTGCTGCTGCTAAGTCGCTTCAGTCATGTCTGACTCTGTGCGACCCCATAGACGGCAGCCCATCAGGTTCCCCCGTCCCTGGGATTCTCCAGGCAAGAACACTGGAGTGGGTTGCCATTTCCTTCTCCAATGCGTGAAAGTGAAAAGTGAAAGTGAAGTTGCTCAGTCGTGTCCGACTCCTAGCGACCCCATGGACTGCAGCCTACCAGGTTCCTCTGTCCATGGGATTTTCCAGGCGATAGTACTGGAGTGGGTTGCCATTGACTTCTCCAGCCCAGAAATGGAGTTAGTAACTGATTATACCTATGTAATGAAGTCTCCATAAAAACCCCCGAAGTATGCAGTTTGGAGAACTTTGATGTTGGTGAACATGTCTGTGTACAGGGATGGTGGTGATGGTGTGCCCCAAATCCCCACACAAGCGCTTCACTCAGGATCCTTCCAGGCTTTGCTTTATGTACTTCTTCATCTAGCTATTCGTTTGTATCCTTTAAAATATCCTTTGTACTAAGTCAGCAGTAGCAAATGAACCTTTCCTGAGTTCTATGAACCAGTCTGGTGAATGACAGAACTCAAGGGTAGAGATTGTAGGAATCACTCATCTGTAGCCAAATGGGACAGAAATATAAGTCATCTGGGGACCCACTACCTAGATTCCATCTGAAGAGGGAGATCTGCATCTGAAGTGGGGGGGGGGGGGCAATCTTGTGGGAATGAACCTGTAACCTGCAGGATCTGCCCTAATTGCAGGCAGTTAGTGTCAGAATTAATTGGCATGGAAAGCCCACACACCTCCTCAGGAGAAGTCTTATAACATGGAGCTTGCAGAGTTATTGTGAGGAGTAAAGAAGTTCCCGCACAGGGCATAACACAGAGCTCACACATTTGGCAAGTGGAAGCTATTATGATTAAGCATGCCTAACCCAGAGGCACGCTTAATGGTGAGGCAAGATGCCTCTTGCTTAGAAAGTAGAATTCATGTGTAAGCTGTAGAAGCTCGATTTAAAATGTACACGTGATACACAGGAAAAAAAAAAAAAAAAAAACTTTTCAAATATGCCTTCTATCTCTTTTGTATTGCAAATCCTCTATGTGACATTCTGTAGCTCTTTTCAATATTTTGTATTAACATTGAAATTACCCATCTGGGTGGTTTCTGAATCTGCCTGGGTATTAATAGTTGGTTCTGACCTGTTTCCATTTATGAAGGAGCTGTTAAATCATAAAGGATTGGATAGTTTGTCCTGAAACCATTAGGACAAAGCAGATCTAAAGATTAGGTGACTCAGAAGTATTTGGAGCAGCCACAGTTGAAATCACAGGCAATTCTTTCTGTAGTTGTTTTTTAAATTCAAAAATTACCCTGGATGGCACTAGCAAAAGATGAATCCCCATGCCCACTTCTTTTGTGGTACTGAGGAAGCTGATTTTGAAAGAGACCTCTCTCATTTTATTCATTAATCAGAAATAAATCAGTTTTTCCATATGTACCCATAAAATACCTACTACGTGACCAAAACCATCTGGAGCACACAGAGGCATAGTTACCAAGAGTTTAAAAACTCTTCACTGTTACTAGAAACAGCATTTGACTTAGAGTCAAAAGTCCTCATTTTAAACTCAGTTATGAAGAGAGGAGCCTGGCGGGCCACAGTCCATGGGGTCTCAAGAGTCAGACATGACTGAGTGACTAACACATTATCTTACTCACCGTGCAACCTCAGATGAATTGGCTTACTTTTTGGGGCCTCTGGATCCACCTCTACACACTGTTGAAGAAAACTAACCTAACTGGATTATAGTGAGGCTTATGTTTAATGAGGTAAGGTTTGTCAAAATGCTTTATACACTATAAATGTATAGGCAAATATGTTACTAATGAAAAGTAGGCTCTGAGGCACATTGCTCTTATGACTTTGACATACATACCTGTTAAATTTGCTATCTGCAAAGTAATAAATTATCACTGTCAAAAATTTATCGTATTCACAAGGTACCTTACCAGTTCTGAGGAGAAAGAGATCATTCTTTAGAAGCTGGGGTGATCAGGTAGAGCTATATAGAGGAGATGGCATAAATTAGGCTTTGAAGAATTGCTAAGAATCTGGGAAGAAAACCAAGAAATCCTCAAACATTTCAGGACACAGTGAATAGACCCATCTGGCTGTAACTAAAGGCTCCTGAGAAGGGTAGAGAGGTGCAGCTTTGGAAAGGTAAGAGCTAAATATTGGAGAGTCTTGAATGCCTGGTTAAGGATTTTAGACTATCTGGTCAGCATGAGATTAGGGATGGTTTAATGGTCCACATATCAACCTTAAACTACAAATCTGTTAAAAGAGATTTTGTCTGTTCTACCATTCACTTGTAGGATAACTGCTTTATGTGATGATGAAGTAAGGTTTGCCTTGATGCTATTTTCAATAACTTTCAAATAGTTCTTTCTGTGGACCTTAAAGATAATTCTGGGAAGTAGTTTTCTTTTCCTTGTTACAAAGGCAAAATTTCTGGATGAAAATTTGAGCACAATGTGCCGGTTCTCCAAGCCCATCTCTTTATTCCTCTTTTCTTTCTTCAGACACATACGTTCATCTCTTTGCCACACCTGTCTGTTGACGTCCCCACGCTGCCCAGCACGCCGTCCTGTGTCTGGTAGTGTTCCGTCGCTCCGTGAATGTAGATAGAGACCTCTCTGTCTTAACTGGTTATATCCCCAGCCCCCGCTGCTGTTTCAGGCACATAAGACGCTCTCAGGAGAAATTTGTTGAACAGATGAGGAAGGAGGCAAGGACAGAAATGAAGAAATGAAGGAAAGCAATAGATAATGACAGGTAGCATCATTTGAACAAGCAAATTGTAACCTCTTGCCTTGGACCATTTATAAGTTCAGTTCTTCATGATTGGGGTGCTAAAGAGCAAAATCAATAAGAAAGATTTATCTCACCAAATAACAGAATGTTTTGAGAAACACCTTGTAATAAAAGGTCAGTAGGGAATTTCTAATGGACTATATATTCCCAGCCATTTATCCTGAGTATTGACTCGGTATGATGTAATTTAAAAGGGCTTAGGGAGCTTAAAGTAGATTTAAAGGAACTCTGAGTACTGACATGAAAAATAGGAGTGCAGGTAACAGTTGCTGTGTCCGTCAGTTGCAGCTATATATTGACAAAACAAAGTCACAAGGCAATTCTGTTCTCTATTGCCTTCCAACTTTTGTCTTCCATCAAAGAGGAAAGCTTTATGTCTAAAATGTGGTGATATTTTTAGGAGAAAATGAGCACACAAGTACAAGTAATAAATAACACTGATCTATTATTTAGAGATATTAATAAGTTCTCCTGTGTATATATGGCTTTAAACAGGAAAAGATGTGGGGGAGGGTGCAGAAAATAGCAATCAAAGATTAAATTGCAGTGACCTTTGCAATGCCACTCTCCTGTGGGACTGACCTTATTTGGGGGCAGGGGTTTCATTTAGCCATAAAAAGTGAGATGTCACCACTTTTTGCCTTACCATTAATATCTTCTAGAATGGCAGCATCATTTGCAGTATCCAAAATAATGTGTGGCTATTTAAATTTAATTTAAATGAATTAAAGCTACATAAAATTTCAAAGTTTATATTAAATTTTAAATTTATTCAGTGCCTCAATCACATTACCACATTTCAAGAGCTTAGGAGATACATGTGGCTAGCAACAAGGATGCTGCACAGAGAAAATACAGAACTTCCCTTTGTCTCAGAACGTCCCGCTGCATGGTGCACTTTGGAACCAGCTTCATCTTTTTTTTTTTGACAACAACAAAGCTTTAGATATAACCATCAACAGCCAGTGTCATCTGACTTGGAACTCACAGTGTCTCTAGGTTTTTCTATTCACATTTTTTAAAGCTGCTTTCATTTTTATCATATGTAGAAGTAGTAAGGATTGTACTGAGCCTTTTGGGAACGCTTGGGATGGTTCAGTAGGGAGCAGCAAAGAACAAGCTTCTATTAATCATGCTTAAGAATTTGTTCCTTGACACGTGAGAGGTTGAAAAATAAGGTTAACTAATTAAGAGGAGTGTAAAAAAGCTGGCTTCAAACTCAGCATTCAACAACCAAAGTTCATGGCATCTAGTCCCATCACTTTATGGCAAATAGATGGGGAAGCAATGGAAACAGTGACAGACTTTATTTTCCTGGGCTCCAAAATCACTGCAGATGGTGACTGCAGCCATGAAATTAAAAGACACTTGCTTCTTAGAAGAAAAGCTATGACAAATCTAGATAGCACACTAAAAAGCAAAGACATTACTTTGCCAACAAAGGTCCATGGAGTCAAACTTATGGTTTTTCCAGTAGTCATGTATGGATGTGAGAGTTGGACCATGAAGATGGCTGAATGCTGAAGAATTGATTCTTTTGAGCTGTGGTTTTGGAGAAGACTCTGGAGAGGCCCTTGAACTACAAAGAGATCAAACCAGTCAATCCTAAAGGAAATCAATCCTGAATATTCATTAGAAGGAGTGGTGCTGAAGCTGAAGCTCCAATACTTTAGTCACCAGATGCAAAGACCTGACTTGTTGGAAAAGAGCCTGATGTTGAGAAGGGGACAACAGATGGTTGGATGGCATCACCGGCTCAGTGGACATGAGTTTGAGCAAGCTCCAGGAGATGGTGAAGGACAGGGAAGCCTGGTATGCTGCAGTCCATGGGATGGCAGAGTCGGACACAACTGAGCAACAGAACAACAAAAAATTACACACGTCTTCAAAACTCCCAGTATAACATTTTCCAAAATGCACTTTAAGAGTCCTCCAAGAGAGAGCCAGAGACAAATCATGGCTCCCTGTCAGTTACCAATGGGAAATGCTTTAGGCCCTTTTCCACACAACATTCAAAGTGAGCTTGTAAAATTCTAAGGATATTTTCCTTCTTCTTAAAACAAAAATAAGCTTCAGATGCTTCTTTTTGCCTTTTAATATCCAAAGTCCCTACTGGGAAGCCCAAGATCATGCATGAGGAGCCCACTTACCATCGCAGCTTTGCCTGCTGTCCTTCTTCCCTTCTCTCTTGATCCAGACACAGCGGCTTTCGTAGTCTGCTAAATGGCCATATTCTTTGCAGGGCAATGTTTTTGCACATGCTGTTCCTCTTACCTGAAATGCTTTTCTCCTCCCTTTCCGTCTGACAAGCTTCTTCTAATAACCTAGTTCTTACCATGTCTTCTTTGGAGGGGGCTCATGTGACGCCTCCTGAGTCCCCAGAGCTTCCCTGCCTCACAGGGCTCTGTTTTTCCCCTTGGCCATCCGCTTTACAATTCAGATTTATATATTGACTTATTAATCTGCTTATTTTCTGTTGCCTGCATTAAACTGTAAGCTATACAAGTGTAGATACCATGGCTGTTTTATTTATTAATGGTTAATACCCACTGTGCTGAAGCCAATTTGAATTGGCTGGAAAGGGCTGATGGTGTGCATTTCAACCTTACTCCAAGTTCGGTGATGTCACTTTGATAGCTTGAAATCAGCCATGTGGGAATCTATACATTATAGAGATTGGCAAACACTTCAAGTGGGAGTGTCTGATTTCTTATTCCTTAGAAAGCTGGCTTTTAAACATTTGCCAGAATACCTCTGTTAGCTTGTTGTGTGGCATATGCTAGTATTGTTAAACAAATGACGTATTGTCTCCTAGACAATCAAAATACCTACCAATAGGTTAACGCTTTGAGTTCTGCAAATTGAATTCATACATAACCTGATATTCTGAAGCATATATGGCCAAGGGACACCTTTTCAACTAAGTTTTTTTAATATAACTCAGAAGTGGCATCTTTCTTTTTTGCCTTTCACTTCTCTTCTTTTCTCAGCTACTTGTAAGACCTCCTCAAAAAACCACTTTGCCTTCTTGCATTTCTTTTTCTTGGGAGATGGTTAGATAACATCACTGACTCAACAGACATGAGTTTGAGCAAACTCCAGGGGACAGTGAAGGACACGGAAGCCTGGCATGCTGCAATCCATGGGGTCGCAAAGAGTCGGATACAGCTTAGTGAATGAACAACAACAACCGAAGTAGTGTGAAACACATTTTGAAAAATGCTGTCCTAAAACATTAGGGAACATGCCCTAGCTTAGCTTCCCCACTGTATAAAAACTCCTAACACACAAGATTCCACAGCATCGTTTCTAAGAAACCGAGTCTCATAATCACTGGGTGTTACTGTTGTGCCTACTACGTAGAGCTCAGTAATCTTATTCAGTAGGGAACTCTTAGAGGTGGCTACTTATACAACCTATAAACATGGATTAGCTATTTACTGTGTGTAGAAATTGTACAGAAGTAAGTAGCATTCAAGGAAAGTAACAACAACAAACAAATAGCAACTGGTAAAAAATCAGCTGGTAAAGAATCCACCTGCAATGGGGGAGACCCAGTTTCAATTCCTAGGTTGGGAAGATCCCCTGGAGAAGGGATAGGCTACCCACTCCAGTATTCTTGGGCTTCCCTGGTGGCTCAGATGGTAAAGAATCTGCCTGCAATGGAGGAGACCTGAGTTGGATCCCTGAGTTGGGAAGATCTTCTGGAGAAGGGCATGGCAACCCACTTTAGTGTTCTTGCCTGGAGAGTTCCATGGACAGAGGAGCCTGGTGGGCTGCAGCCCATGCAGTCACAAAGAGTTGGAGATGACTGGGCAACTAAGCATAGCACAGCATAGAGTGCAGCCAAATCATCAACCCATCCTACAGAGACTTTATGGGGCCTGGTCCTGCGTATGTCTGTGGCATGATTCTCCTGTGACCATCACTCTGTATTCCAGATCACTCCGGCCTCGGTTTGATCCCTGAATAATGATATGCTTCCTTCTCCTCCAGGACTTCCCTGTTTAAAATACTTTCCACCCCTACACCTTTGTCTAATTAACCTCTACTTGTCCTTTTGGCCTCAGCTTGACCATCATTTCTCTAGGAAAGCCTTTCATTATCACTTCCCTGATTATAGCCATACTAGGTTACTTTGTTTTAGTCACTAATACAATTTCATTTTAAAAATTTCAGAACAGTTACATCAGTTTGTAACTACACATGTATTAGTATGATCAGTTATAATCTGCTATTCGCACTACACCATATGTTTCTTAAGAATAGAGACTCATGTGTGTCATGTAGCCCCAGAGCCCGGCCCAGAACCTGACACCATAATTGACACTTGCTGCTGCTGCTAAGTCGATTCAGTCGTCGTGTCTGACTCTGGGCGACCCCATAGACGGCAGCCCACCAGGCTCCCCCATCCCTGGGATTTGCAAGGCAAGAACACTGGAGTGGGTTGCCATTTCCTTCTCCAATGCATGAAAATGAAACGTGAAAGTAAAGTCGCTCAGTCATCTCCCACTCATAGCGACCCCATGGACTGCAGCCTACCAGGCTCCTCCGTCCATGGGATTTTCCAGGCAAGAGTACTGGAGTGGGGTGCCATTGCCATCTCCGAATTGACACTTAGTACTGGCTAAATGAATGAATGAGTGGATGAATGAATTAAAGGCAGTTGATCAAAAACACAGGTACCATAAAACAAAGTGAGAGGGCTAATACTTTGGATAGTAGATAAAGTTTTCAAAGTTATCTTTTCAGATTAATAAAGCAGGTCTAAAAGTAACAGGACAAAATTTAGGATGGAGAATATGACAAAGAAGTGAGGTGGTACCATGGAGCAGATGGAAAGGGAGTGAGTTTTAATTAACCGTAGGTTTAATGTGGTCTCAGAATAGTGTGGCAGAAAAGCTGATGCAGCCTCCAACTGCAGTAATTGGAATGCATATTCTTCACACGAGAGATAATTGTTTCCCTCTCCTCGGCATTCCCCCAATTACTCATGGAAGATTGTGTCCAAGTCTGAAGAAAAAATATATTTATAAAAAAGAAGCATGTTTAGAGGATGGCCAGAATGATGTGGGAGACTCAAAATGATGTGTTTTTGTTTTTTTTTTAATTTTTTATTTTTCAGTGGGTTTTGTCATACATTGATATGAAACAAAATGATGTTTTGAGAGGAAGCTTCAAGGGTTAGCAGTGCTTATCTAGGAGAAAAAAAAGTGTGTCAGAGTTCACGTTAGTTGTCTGAAAATCTGTGATTGCTGTGAATATTTTAAGAAAATAAATTGCAAAAGTGGATAAAAAAATAAAACAACAATTCTGTTTTTTCCCTTTGAACAATAGAAAAAATATTGAGATTTCGGTCAAAAATACATTTGGAAATATACATGGAAAGGAAAAAAGACTATTTTGAGAGATACAGACAAGTCAGCCATTAGGAAGAACTGTTTAATAATAATTAAGGACATCCTGTAATGAAACGGGCTGCCTTATGAAAATAGTGAGTTACTTTTTAGGGGAAGCAAGCAAAGTCAATCATGCAGCCTTGTTTGTCATTGGGAATTCACACATCTGTTAAGAGTATGGATGGGTTGCCTCAGAAATTCAATGAGGAAATAAAGAAAACAGTTGATCTAAGATAGCTACTTTTTAAAAGTGGAGATTAAAAATGAATTGTTGACTTTGGAGATGACCAAGATGTCTTTCAATAGGTGAGTGAATAAATAAACTGTGGCATAATACATCCAGATAATGGAATATTATTCAACACTATAATGAAATGAGCTATCAAGTCATGAAAGAATGTGAAGGAAACATACATAGATGCATATTGCTAAGTGGAAGAAGTCAGTGTGAAAAGGCTACTATTACATGAGTCCAACTACATGACATTCTGGGCAAGGCAAAACTATAAGACAGTAAAAAGATCAGTGGTTGTCTGAGGGATGAAGAATGGGAGGGATGAATAGATAGAGCACAGAAGATTTTTAGTACAGTGAAAGTATTTGTAGGACACTATAGTGCTGGATCCATTTGTCAAAACCCATAGAATATATAATACCAAGAGCAAGTTCTAATGTAAACTTTGGGTGATAATCATGTGTCAGTATAGGTTTACTGATTGCAATGAATGTAGCACTCTGGAGGGGGATGGGTGAGAACGGTCATGCATGTGGCAGGGTTTGGAGTACCTTGGAACTCTGAATTTCCTGCTCACTTTTGATGTGAACCTAAAACTGCTCTAAGAAACAAAGCCTTAAAAAAATAAGTTGTTACACCAATTCATAGAATTGTGGGTCTGTCGTCTTTTGTTTTTCAATGTAAGGAAGGCTTCAAACTTTTATTTTCAAACTTTAACCATGCCTCCATTTTTATCAAAAAAGTTTGTTGTAGTTTTACTGAAAAGGTAGAAGCATTTTTCTTCTTGAGTATTGGTTGTTTTTGTTCAGTCTCCCAGTCATGTCCAACTCTTAGGGACCCCATGGACTGCAGCACGCCAAGCCTCCCGGTACCTCCCTCACCATCTCCCGAAGTTGCCCAAGTTCGTGTCCATTGCATCAGTGATGCCATCTAGCCATCTCATCCTCTCATGCCCTCTTCTCCTTCTGCCCTCCATCTTTCCCAGTATTGGTACCAAAATCAATTAAACTTTTTCCCCCATGTATCACTTAGTCAATAATCTAAATTTAGTCACAAGAATGATTTAGGTTTATCTGATAATATATGCAAAATCTATTGTCCTGAATGATATAGTAGTTTGGGTTGGAAAGATCCCCTGGAGAAGGGAAAGGCTACCCACTCCAGTATTCTGCCCTGGAGAAGTCCATGGACTGTACAAACCATGGGGTGGCAAAGAGTCAGACAGAGCGACTTTCACTTTCATTTTGCTATTCAGACAATGAAAAAGGGGGACACTAGAAGAGTGTAAGACTTCAACATGTTTTTCTTCCTTCTTTAGTTAATTGAAACAGAGAATTGAACCCACAAGGGAAATGTTAGGACTTTGAGCAGTGAAGTAGAATGCTTGCTTCTCTCTGGTTACCAATATAATTCAGATTCTAGAACATTGATTTGGGAACTCCAAAAGGATATTTGCTTTTGAGTTTCATTGATTCTGAAATCCCTATTCTCCCAGTAACCTGTGGTCTGCGTGTAGCAAAGGGGACTGTTGGGTTTCTGAGGTGTGCCTTGACACGAGAACAGTGCATGTACTCTGGCATGGAACAAAGCAGCCCTTTGATTTTTATCAACTAAAGGATTTTAAAACTTAAGATATACATACTTTTTTTCTTTTTCTTTTTTCTTAGAAACAGTAGTGAGAATTCTGAGGTTTTTACTATCGGATTTTAATTCCAGTCTTCCCTAGGTCATTTTCATTTTCTGTGCTTGTTTGATGTTTAGCTGCGACCGTTCATATAGGAAAGGAAAAGTGGTACCAAGAAGTCCCTCGTTTAGAGCCAGAATTTTGACTCAAACTCTGAGAGCACCAGCCCCCATCACTGCCCACCCCTTCAGACCAGAGGAAGATCACTCAGGTGTTCGTACTGCCCTGCAGAGAAATGAGCCCAAGTTTTCTAACGTTTGGTAAGAAAAGGGGGTCATAAGTGAATGTCTTTATTAAAGAGAGCTGGGAAGTGACATGTCGCAAGAATAGAAAGTACTGAGAGTACCTGAAGGGACTGATCTGAGACCTGGGGATCAGGCCTTCTGGAGGCCAAGGAAATCAACCTTCTATGGGAAAATGTCATGTTGTGATTTTTTTTTTTTTTATGGTTGCTTCCATTGAGGAAGTGAAATGTTCCTTGCTTTTTCTTTTTAGCCACCTTCTTTGCTCTTTCTCCCTGCATACTGAATGGAGTACAAGTAAACTATGGATTACAGAATTCTGAGTTTTCATGGAAGTATCACTTGGAGGTTCCCTAGGATGGATGAAAGAGGCCAGGCAAAGTCAGAGCCCTACTCATGCACAGACTCAGCACAACCCAGATCTTCAGCTTCATCTTTCCCATTTCTCTCTTTCTCTGTATGTTCTGTGGTCCCAATATTCCAAGGTTCCCTCACATGCACTCATGTGTAGGGCTTGCCACCCAATCTTTCCATCATTGGCCTACTAGCTCTGCTTTCCTTCAGCAAACCTTCTCTGGCGCCTCCTCAGCTGGTCTGGCCCTGCCATAACATCCTGTGCATGATTATCCTTGCATTTCCCACAGTTTTTTTAGAATGATATGCTGAAACACATCTCTCATAGCAGATACTGGGCTCCTTCTGCGTAGAAACTGATTTATGTTTTTATCCCTAGTGTGCACAACTGACTGGAATATAGTCGATGGTAAAGAAATCATTTATTTTGAATGAATTAATAAACAGCGCACTTGTGTTCTAGATATATCTTCCCTAGAGCTTGGGTCTCTTCTGGAATGTGATCTTTCATGCATATCTTTATTGAGTGTGTGCTAAACTCTGGGGTTAGTGAACGCAGCAGACACTGATGCTTTCCTTTCCCCTCCACTACATCCATGAACTCTCTTCACGGAAACAGATAAAATACCTCCTCTCAGGTTCACTTAATCATTATTTATAGTAAATGGTTAGATAGATTGTAGGGCTTAGACTGGTAAAGCTCTACCATTATTGATTAATTCCAAACTGAGTGCACTGAGCAGGCGTCTACATTTCTTTATGGAGGACACAGCATTGATTTCCAAACTCACCTGCTGCAGACCTAGGACTCCTCAGCGGGCTCAGGGGCAGGCCAGAGAACAAGGAGGGGAGACCCAGACTGAGAAGTTTAGTCCCCCTCCATCTAGTACTCCATTTTCAGTTTCTTTATTTTTTTTTAACATTCATTCTCCCATAAAACTTCCTTTGAAGAATGAATTTGCTGCCTAAGAAAATTTGCAAGCCATTGGTATTGTTTGTGAGAAGGGAGGTCAAAGAAAGTAAATCATATGCCCACATTCTTTTTATTTTTTTACTATGGTAAAAAAAACCCACTTAATAAAAAAATTACCATCTTTATCATTTTTAAGTGCACAGTAAAGTGGTGTTTATTATATGTATTTTGTTGGGTAAAGATTTCTAGAACTTTTTCATCTCGCAAAACTATATTCTTTTAAATACAGTAAAATTGAAGTAGCATAACATTTTGCTATTAATTGCTCATTTAATCCTGTTTTTAAATCAATTTCTCTTCCTCTGGCCAATTTACCACGCTAGCAGGACAAAAGGTATCTATTTCCCCTCTCCTATTTTCCTCATGAAGAAGACATATTAGCATACTAAGCTATGACTCTTCATTTGTGAATACCCTGTCTTGGCTTTATTTATGTAATGAAAACTTCTAAAGACTGGGGTGTAATATGGATCACCTAGTTCAACCCTATTATTTGACAGATGAGAAAATAGATTCAAAGAAGCTAAGCGACTTGCTCACAGTCACAGAACGAGGTAATAGTAGCACATGGACTAGTTTTCTTATCACCTTATCCAGGGTCTTCTGCCTACTTAATTAGGTTCATTTTAAAATCAAATCTTAGTGGATTATCTGCAGTCTTTTACACTGAATCGCCTGCTATGGGCACACACACACCATTTCTCTTTGCAAGGATTGTTGGTGGGGAGGAAGGAGAGTATTAATCATGGGATGTGTCTATTGCTACCTGCTATAAATATATGCCAGATACTAATTAGTGACTTTACTTAGGCCTTCTAACATTTTCTTTTTAATTTTTGAAAATATATTTTTAAAAATTATAGTAAAGTACATATGGCATAAAAAGTACCATCTTAACTGTGTTTTTTAGAGTACAATTCAGTGGCATTAAGTGTATTCACATTGTCGTGTAGTCTTCACCACCATCCATCTCCACTCTTCATCTTGAAAAAGGGAAACTCTATTCCCATTGAATAATAACTCCCACACCCCCTCCCACCCCCCCACCTCTGGCAACTACCATTCTACTTCCTGTCTTTATGAATTTGATTATCCATATGGGATAATATAAGTGGAATCATGCAGGTATTTGTCTTTTTATGATTGGCTTATTTCACTTCATATGATGTCTTCAACTTTCATCTATGTTGTAGCATGTGTCAAAATGTCCTTCTTTTAAACACTGAATAATATTCCATTATAGGTGCAGACCACATTTTGTTTATCCATTATCCATCAATGGTTAGGCTGTCTTACTTTTGAGAGAATGTTATTATCCCCATTTCATGGATGATGAAACCAGAAATAAAAAATGTTCAGTAACTTCCCCCTGGTCCCATAAGAGTCATTAGCAGTAACATTACAAGATGAGCACAGATATACTTGAACCTAAAAGTCATGCTCTTTTCAGTGTTGTGAGGCAGTCTCCCAGTATCTTCAATATATTTAACATATATCAGCAATGTTAGGGGAATGGAAGTCCTTAATATTACATTTTAGAGCCTTTATTTCTCATATTTTAGAGATAATCTAGAAGATTTACTAACCTTTTCAAAATTGATTAGAGTTTTAACCTTTAAGCTTTATTTACTTGCCAGGAGTAAGGTATTTATTCAAAGTGATTTTATCATAGTTTGAGTAGATAGCATTATTCAAATAAAAAGTAAAATTTTTTGCAAACACATTGGTAAAATATGAGATGTCAAAATCAACTCATACTGTTATGAAAAATCATTATGGCCTTTAGAGTTAGAGGAAAATATTATCAGCGTGGGCTTCTCCTCTGTAAAGCAAAGTGAAACAAACTGAGCTTTAAGGCTCTATATCCCCACTTTGATGATAATAATAGTTAACATTTCCTGCCTTCCAGCTATATGCCAGGCATTATGCATATAGTAGCTACACTTTACATACATTATCTCATTTCATCCTCTCAGCAGCCCTGGGAGGTCAGTATTCATCGCATCCTCATTCTGTGAAGGGGAAATGAGTGTAGAAGGGAGGTTAGGTAACTGTTATGGATTGAAATGTATCCGCTTCCATCTCGGCCAAACATATGTTAAGGTCCTAATTATTAGTGTCTCAGAATGAGACCTTATTTGGAAATAAGGTCTTTGCAGAGCTAAGCAAGCTACAATGAGGTCATTAGTGTGGGGCCTAATGCAGTATGACAAGTGTCCTTATAAAAAGGGAAAATTTAGACACAGAAATTATCAAAGACAGAGGGGAGGTGGCCATGTGACTGGAGTGATGCATCTACAGACCACAGAATCCCGAGGATCATCAGCAAACACTAACAGCTAGGAGATGCCAAAAAGGATTCTCCCCTGAAGGGCCCTTGATTTCAGACTTCTAGCCTCTAGGATTGTCAGACAATAAATTTGTATTTAATCCACCCAGGTAGATACTTTGTTCAACAACTCTGGAAACTAATACAGTAAGTTTTCTAGGTCAAACCAACAGTAAATAATGAAGCTGGTATTTGGACGTAGGCACCTACTAAGAGCTCAACAGATATTATCTGCTATTACTATTTGTAATATTAGCCATACTATTTAATGTTATAATATTAATAATAAAACTTAGGGCTATTGTTGTTTCCTTTCTCATCAGACTCTATTGTTATCCATCTACTATGCTTCATTTGGGGCTTCCCTGGAAGCTCAGCTGGTAAAGAATCTGCAATGCAGGAGACCTGGATTCAACCCCTGGGTTGGGAAGATGCCCTGGAGAAGGGAAAGGCTATCCATTCACTCCAGTATTCTTGCCTGGAGAATCCCCATGGACAGAGGAGCCTGATAGGCTACAGTCCTTGGGGTTCCAAAGAGTTGGACACAACTAAGAACTAAGCTCAGCACAGCACATGCTTCAACTGGGGCTTGCTTGTCACAGATTCAAAAACCCATCAATCTCACTCAAAGCTGAGTGTGATATCAGATATCTATATGTGAGCCGCTGGCCAAGTTCAGAAACCAGTTAGTCCCCACTTAAAGGAAATGTGCCCTTAACAATCTGTGTGAGACATGTGTGAAACTCTGTTAGAGAAAATTCATGAAAATATCACTAAATTTAGGCCTTGTGCATAATACTGGCCTGAACCTGAAGCCCTACATCCTCAGCAAATGAAGACAGCAGATTGTTGAAGTCCTGTGTTTTGATGAGGATTTATCTGGAGAGGATTATTATAGCTCTCAACTCTGCACTAATGTCTAGCCTCTGAACATGCATCCACGGAAACATAATTCAACTTCTTAATTTTCCAGCCCTGCAGATAATTGGTTCCATAGAGACACAAAGACTCATGCTCTCAACACATGCGTCAGTGATGTTGCTTACCAGTAATCAGAGGATCAGCTTCCTTTGAAGTTCAAAATGTGTGTGTAGAGGGAATTTGGGGTTGAAAGAGAATCATTTCTGGGTCCTTTATCATAATTAAACTGGATTATGATTTTTTTTTTTTAGGGTGAAACAAATTTAGCAGAGCTAGACCCAAATTTTTCAGTCTCTCTGCTCTACATCTCAGCTGAGGTCTCCTGTGGTTTGCCATGCTAAAGAGTACACTGGAATTTAGTGGAAAACAAAGCATGCAGTTTCTCTAGTTTCATAAATTATCCTCACTCTCATCTTTGGGGGAATTATGAATAGCTAAGTTGGGGTAGAACTGGCTCTGTGGATAAAGTCACACAGGAGGTATGGTTTATGGAGGTATGGTTTCTGATTTAGCTTCTGCCTCTGGCTTGCTTTGACCCTCTGGGAAGTCACATTGTCCCCATGGCTTTGGTTGGGTTGCTTGTAAATACCAGAAACACATAGCCCAGCACTGTAAGACAAAATCGCTGGGAGGGGTACTCTAATTAGAAATATGGTGGTCTCCAAAAATGAAGAGCACTCTTATTATGGAATCCTGTCTCAATGTAGAATTCGTTTGCATGACACAGTACATCAGGTTCTTAGAAAAGTTAGGGAGAATAATGTGATGGCTAATATCAGGAAATGATCTATGCCTTCTTTCTCATGCTCACTCAGTCATGTCAGACTCTTTGCAACTGTATGCACTCTAGTCCACCAGGCTCTTCTGCCCATGGAATTTCCCAGGCAAGAATACTGGAGTGGGCTGCAACGTCCTTCTCCAGGGCATCTTTTCAACCCAGGGATTGAACTTGCGCCTCTAGCATTGACAGGCAGAGTCTTTAGGAAGTCCCCATCTCCTTTCTCACTTAGCCTTTTGTCATAGCTCTGAAGTAAAAATAATCCCCCAAATCTTCATCACATTCCAGGTATGCCAAGTGGTGCTGGCTGTCTCCCAAGGTTGAAAGAGTCAGGACCAAGCAGTTTTAAGGAACCTGCCACAGTCAGCTCAGACATGTGCTCTGTCTCTGAGTTGTGAGATCCATTCTTTTAGACTGACCCAAACTCCAGCTGAGACTGTTTTTCCCCTGCAGTTCAGACAGTATGAATTTTACATTATTTTGTTTTGCTTCTTCTTGCTTTGGCATTTGATAATAATTCTATTGCTCTGTTACCTTGGAATTCCACCTCTGACATTTGCTTCTTGCTTGAGAAATGTAGGTCCAAAAAAGCAGATCTCACAGTCATTGTGAACTGTAGCTCTTGATGACGGGTCCATTATGTAATCAAGGTTTCCAGTGCTTGGCCCCATCTTGGTCTTGGTGCCAGAGAAATTCACTGAAGGCAGAGCAAAAGATTGATTTACCTAATCCTATTAGAGAAGAGCTATAACAGTTGCCTTCTAAATCATGCACACTATTTCCAGATTAATCATAAAACCTCAGTTATACCCCCTTGCCACCTCCAGAAACCTTCAGTGACTTCCCTATTATATCAAGTGGCTTTCACTGTAAGCCATTCAAAACTTAGTGGACTAAAGCAATCAATATTTATTACTTTTAGCAATTTGGTGGGTTGTTTTTCTGGTCTGGGTTGGCTCCACTGGGCTGGAATGTCTAAAGATGGCTTCAGTCACGTATCTGGATGTGAGTAGGCTGGTGGGTCTAGGGGTGTTACCTGGCACAGCTGGTCTGAAGTGCGCCTGTCTCAGGGTTTATTAAGACTTGGCTTGTACCACACTTGCTAATGTCCACCTAGTCAAGCCCAGAATCAAAAGAGGGATCCAAGAAGCTGTAATTGTTGCAGGGAGTCATTGCTACAACACCCTTTAATGAGGTCCACACTCCTTACCGGGGCTTCCTTGGTGTCTCAATGCCTGCCAAAGCAGAGACTCGGGTTTGATCCCTGGGTTGGGAAGACTCCCTGGAGAAGGAAATGGCAACCCACTCCAGTATTCTTGCCTGGGGAATTCCGTGGACAGAGGAGCCTGGTGGGCTACAGTTCACAGGATCGCAAAGAGTCGAATTCGACCTAGGGGCCAAACAACACTCCTTAATGTGGTACTGCTTCATTCTGAACACAATCTAGCTTTCCAACACCATGCCACACTCAGGCTCTAGCCAAACTGAACTTGCTGTTTCTAGCAGCTGCCACACTTTCTGTTCTCCATGCCGTTATACTTGCACTTGCCTCTGTTAGAATCCCTTTCCTCCACTTGCCACTCAGCTAAATTCATCACAGAATAAAGTTTTTTAGCCTCTATGATATGTAAGCAATCTGCTATGCTGAGACCCAATCTTGCAGAATCTCAGCTACAATCCTGTATAGTTTTCTAGGGCTACTATAACAAAGTACCAGTAACTGAGTGGCGTGACAACATAAATGTTTTTATCCTCACAGTGTTGGAAGCTAGAAGTCTGAGATCAAAGTGTCAATAAGATTGGCTCCTTCTGAAGTTCATGAGGGAAGAATATGTTCCAGGCCTCTTTCCTTTGCTTATAGATGGCTGTCTTTTCCGTGTCTTCACATGGCCTTATCTTCTGTAACTGTCTGGGTTTAAATTTCCTTGTCTTCTAAGGACATCTGTCATAATAGATTAGACTGATGATAGATTAGATTTTAACTTAATCACCTCTTTAAATACTCTATCACCAAATCCAATTACACTCTGAGGTACTGGGCATTAGGAATTCATGTATGAATTTCTTGGGGGATACACTTCTGCACATAACATAGCCTTAAGTACCCCCATTCAATTGCTATCTCTTCTTCGAAACCTTTATAATAACTCCTATTGTTGTTCATTTGCTCAGTTGTGTCCAACTCTTAGTGACACCTTGGACTGCAGCATGCCAGTCTCCTCTATCCCCTACTATCTCCCGAAGTTTACTCAAATTCATGTCTATTGAGTCAGTGTCGCTGTGTAATCATCTCATCCTTTGCCACCCCGTTCTCCTTTTACCTTCAAATAACTCCTAGATAAAAATAAATTTTATCTCCCTTTGACCTCCTTTGCTAATTTAATTGCCTCTTTTATGATTCTGATCAGTTACTGTCTTGTGTTACAGTTGTCAATATCTGTGTCTATTTCTGCCATTTGTTCATTTAGTATTTACCAAACACCACCCATGTGTCAGGCATTGCACCAAAGGCCAGGTAACAGAGGAGTAGCAGACACTGCTGGTGCCTGCTCATGACTTCTGGCATCCATTGCTGCAGTCCATCTGATGCTGTCATATGAAGCTCCATAACTCTCTGCCCCAGGGTTTTCTACCCGGCGCCCAGAGCAGGAGAGAGTGCCAGGGAATTAATGCCCCTTGGGAGAAGCCCTCATTCAGTGGTGGACTAGTGTTAGTGCATAAATAGCCCAGTTTCCTCATCTGCTTAGCCCTTCCCTTCATCCAAAGGTTGTTGGTGGATGAGCACCCCAATCCCACCCCTTGAGATGTGGGACATGGAGGTGTGACTTCCGAGAGTTTCCTAATAGGATGGAACCTCAACTGCCCTTGTCAGTTCCTGGTTAGACAATACATGTTCTCATTATCAGCTCCTTCCCCCATTCTTGCCTTATTTTCCTATTTTCCTCCTTTGCTACTCTTGCTTCCTGGGATTAGCTTCAAATGAACTACTTGCTCTCAAATACTTGTCTAAGGGATGACTTTAGGGGAACTCAGCCTACATCAAGTGGTAAGCAGAGAGGCTGTGGTTTCTACTCTTATATACCTGATTCATTACTCACGGGAATACAGACAAAAGAATAGGGAATTACATTACAGTATGATAACAGCTAACATTTATTGTGTAGTCTCAAAACAATTCTAATACAAATAAGTGTTACTATTCTCATTTTACATATAAGGAAACCAAGGCTTAGAGAGAGATTGAGAAGTGACCCAACAGCAACACAAGTTGAGAGGTACTAGGGATTCAAACCCAGGTTTGTAAGATTTCAGAGCCAGACCTCTGCCGTTTAGTTACCTGCCTCTCCTTTAGTCATTTCTTCTCCATTTGCAGACAGTTTCAGAAGGGTTTGATTTGTTTAAAAACAATAAAAAAAAGTAAGAAACAAACAAAAAAGACCTAACAGGGATTGAAGTCAGGGGTCCTGAACATCGTCCAGATGTCTAATTAACGGCTACAGTCCCTCACATGGGACCTTGGCTTGAAGAACTGAGGCCCTGGGACCTAGACCTGTCCTAGGCCCCGAAAGGCATTTACCCCTCCAATCCAGCTGCTTACTTAGAGCAAATCCACTCCCCATAAATGCCAGCAAGACCTGGGAACACACGGGTTGCTTCTTATAGCAGAGCTGGTGGACCTGGCATCATGGGTAAGAGCAGATGCTAGGATTGTCAGCTTCCAAGTGGTTAAGACCTCCTCCGGGCCCAGCGTGCCTCCGGAAGGCTGGAGTATTGGGATGGGTAAGGGCTCTTTGGCCTTCACTTACCAGGTCACTGAGGAAAGCAGTTCAACCCCGGCAGCTAATTGTTCCATTTTCCAAGTGACCCTTTTGTCTCTTCCAGGTCACAGGGGCAGCCTTTCCCACGGGGAGTCAGAAAGGCCGCTCCTTACGAGAGCTGGGCTGGTGGGGAGAGTGGCACCAGGTGCCTGGGGATGGCCAGGGAGGCAGGCTCGCCGCTGATGGGCCACAGGGCTCAGCCGTTTCGGGAGAGCACAGCCGGGACTCAGGGTCTGGAAGGCCAGCACGCTGTTCTGCCTCTCCTGCCTCTCAGATAGAAATGAGCAAAAATAACAAAAAACCCAAACAGCAACAACTGAAGCTCTGATTACTTACTCCATTCTATTTTCCCAATTGCTGTAAATAGAAAATTTTATGATATGAACTGGTGTGCTCCTGGTCCCTGGTCCTGTGACTGTGGGCACGTGGCCTCCGCTCTGCCAGCAACTGCTCCCCCTGCAGGCAAGCGGGGGAAGTGCCGTACCTGAGGCCCCGTGGATAATGTGGCATGCCTGGAGTTCTATCCTGTGCCTCTGTTGATATCAAAACACAAGGCTTCCTCTTAGAAAGGTGTTGCCATGTAACAGGAAAGGCTCAGAAGGTTCAGCTCCAGGGCGCTGCACTGCCATCAAGGCAAAACTGTCAAGGAGATGTGTTACGTGCAGGTTGTTCTCAGTGTCACTCTTTTCTGTCTTCTAAATGTCAGGCACCCAGAATTCTTGGTGTCTCTGCCTGTCACTCATTTCACCTGCTTATTAGAAAGAACCTGGAATTTGGATTTTCCTGAAATACTTAGATTTGGGTTCCAGCTCTTCCACGTACTGGCTGCACCCTGGTGGACACATTAATTCTAGAGTTTCACATCTGTTTCTCATTTTTAAAAGAAAGGGACTGGTCTGAATAATCTGTTAATTTTTCTTAGTTTAAAACGATCGATTTGTAGGCAGATGGTCGGGTTAAGAATCTCTAGGTGTGTGAACTTGGACAAGGCCTCATCTTCCCCAATTCTGAAGTCCCTCATTTGTAAAGTTGAAATAATGAAAGCCTGTACCTCTTGGGCAGGAGTGCAAAAAGGGTCAGTGCAAAGGAAGCGTTTCTTAGGATAGTGTCTGGCATGTCCTCTTAGTAGTAGCATCAGTGGCAATAATACTCCTAATGTAAATCATATCTGGTCTAGGATCAAGTTGGTCATTTCCACCTTAGCCTGAATTTCAATCATGGCATTTCTTTTCTCTGGAGGCAGTTGCTTTATAAAGATGTGGTTAGCTGTTAAAGGGGTTTCAGTCAGGAGGGGATATCTGAGGGGTTTTTCTAGCTTCCTGGAAAGCATTCCAGTTGGACAGTTGTCTACTCCAACAATCTATAAAACGTGTTTTGTATGGATAGTTAGGTCAGGAGGTCATATATATGTCATATATATGTCATATGACATGTATATGTGTGTGTGTATATATATATATATATATATATATATTTTTTTTTTTTTTCCTGTAGAGGCTCTCCCAGGAATACTATACAAGTCTTCAGTCTTGAGTGTGTGGAGTCTTATGGGAAGAAGGTGGAGGAGTGTGGCTGAAGATGCCAACCCGGTCCTGGTCTGACATTTCCTTTTTAAAATTTAAAAAGGCTTCCTTCTGCCTTTGCTTTCTCTTGGCTCTGCCAGTTGGCATTCTTATTCAAATCAGACCCCAGTCAAAGGGGCGTACACATCAGTCAGTCAGACAGGCTTGCAAGTGTGGGCTTTAATTACCCTGTGCCTTCTCATAGTTCTTACCCAAAGGAAATCGCTGCAGCAGAGTTTCTGGACTTGACTCTCAAAGGAAGTATTCAGTGAATAGAAAGTGCAAAACCTTCACAGGAAATTGGCATGCAGAGAGAGATGGAGGCAGGCCATAGTGACTGCATCAGTAGGACCCTCAGGACACAGCAGAGAACCTCCTCCAAGCCCTCAACTACCGAAGACTACCTTTTCCAAGGAGTCCCTTATTAAGTGTTTTTGTTTGTGATCTGTAGGCTTCCACAGCAGAAGTCCTTCTAGTCATAGACACATATGGTTCAAAGGGGCCTTAATGGGAGTGTGTTCTAATCGTCCATCTGACTTGCAAATCCCTGCCATGCCATTTCCGCCAACAAGTCTGCTCATCTCCTCTGGAACGTCTCTAAGAGCAGAGTACTTATCTGGTCCAGTCTATTTTTGTCCAGGTATCCTAGAAACCTCTTCTGTAGTGAAGTGCTATTCCAGAAGCTTCCACCTTTTGCTTCTAGAACTTCTTTGTGACACTCAGCATGTATAATATCAGTGTTTCCCAAAATTCTGTTACTGATTCACCACTTTTGCAATTGTACTCTATCTATGCTCTACCAGAGAAGGCAATGGCACCCCACTCCAGTACTCTTGCCTGGAAAATCCCATGGATGGAGGAGCCTGGCAGGCTGCAGTCCGTGGGGTCACTAAGAGTCGGACTCAACTGATTGTCTTCACTTTCATTTTTCATTTTCATGCATTGGAGAAGGCAATGGCAACCCACTCCAGTGTTCTTGCCTGCAGAATCCCAGGGATGGGGGAGCCTGGTGGGCTGCCGTCTGTGGGGTCACACAGAGTCGGACACGACTGAAGCGACTTAGCAGCAGCAGCAGCAGCTATGCTCTACCTGTAATTCTATCAACTGAATATTTTCTTTTTATTAATAGTTGATTTGGTTTTTTTAAACTTAGATACTTTAGTTTTTTCCTAAACAGAATTATCTGTTAAACTATGGGTTTAAAGGGTAAGTATTGTTTTTCACATTATGTATAAAAATAAATGTATGTATCAAGTAAAACCATCTGTGTACCATCAACAGTGGCACACCATCTGCTTGTTCTCTAAATAACAATGATTTATTGTATTCAAGTAAATGTAGTAAGTTGGAGGGCTGTTTATTGAGTTATTATTATATGCCAGATATACAGTAGGTGCTTCATATATGTTATCTCAATGTCAAGTTTGATGCTCACAGTAACCCTCTGAACTCTGTTATTTTTATACTTGATTTTTGAAGCATAAAACAAGTTTCTAAAAATAGAAGCTTCAAGAGGGGCTCAAGTTATACAATTAATGAATGAGGAATTTAGGACTTGAATTTAAGTCTTCTGGTTTCAAATGCCAAGCTTTGTCCCCTGGTCCACAGAATGACCAAGAGTTCTGTTTGCCCCGGAAAGAAGGCTAGGTACCTTTGCTTTATTTTCTCAGCCAGGTTAGAAGAAGATATCCTTGTCTCCAAACAGCTTACTGCTGACGAGAACAGTTGTTCACTCTTCAGTGAGTGCTCTTACAGACTCAAAATAGACAGCTAAGTTGATAGACAGAAATGTGGCAGGTGTACCCTAGCCACCATTCCTTTCTTTTGAGAAATGCCTCCATCTGTAATCAAGCCCAAGTCACACCAGACACAAATAACAGATGTCAATATAAAAGTGGGATGGGGAGGAGGAAAGGACAAGCATACTTTCTCTCCAGCATCTCCGATCTAATCCTTTCAGTCCTTCATGTGCTACTTTGAAGCTGTGTACCATGTGGTGGGATGGGAAGGTGGGAATGCAAGAAAAGATAAGGGCAAGTTACACGAAACCTGTTGGAGCTATTTGCTCGCTCAGGAATGAGTAAAAAACTCTGAAAACCATGAAGATCCTCAGGCTAAGGAAGTGATGTCCTCCACTGTTTCCTTCTGTTAGCTCCAAGAGCTTAGAGCACTTGTGTGCAGATTTCCTAAGCAGCTCTATATTGATATTTTATAATATCTTAAAAAGAACACCATGATAAAGGGTCTCATGAACAAATACATTTGGGAAATAGTCTTTACTATGTTCTCTTTTTGTTGTTTCTAAATGTATATTACCCATTAAAGACTGAGACAAGACACTTGATAACTGTTTAACTCAGTGCTTCTCAAACTTATTTGATCACTGTCAGGAAAAGTTGAAAGGCTTTGAAATGGCCACAAGATTTCTGGGTGTCCTTTCAATTGAATATGAAGCATTAACCCTCTTAGCCTTTGGATTATTTGATTTTATAAGAGTCTAGGTCTTTTACTGTCCTTGACCAAACTATTTTATATATCTGCAAATTGTTGACAACTAATAGTAATGCAAATGATTCTTGTTCTTGAGGTACAAATATACTTTTCTTTTTTCTGGTGGAATTGCATAGATGCATCTGCTAGCAATTTTATTTCTGCATTCGTGACTGCCTATATATGTTCTTTGAATTCTCTTTTGAACTCGTTTTTTACATCTTACTTGTTCTCTCATTATTTAATGGAATAAATAAAATCTTTGGAGCATTTTAATTTTATATTTGTAGGAGAGCATGATTTTTCTCTTTTTAAAAAATTACCCTTTCATTCTCAGAATCTCATTTTGTTTCAAGTCTGTTATGAATTTGGTCTCTTCATATACTTGTGCATCTAGGCCCTGTGGCCTGCCAATTCTAGCCCTGGGCTTTCCCATCTCTTCCAGCTTAGCACCTTTAAGTCTCAATCTTGCAATAACTTACTGCTTTCTGATCTCAGACTTCTTCCATAATGCCTATGGGCAGAGTAACTTAGGGAAGCATGGCATGTAACATGCTTTCTCTAATGGACCTTCCTCTAATACATTTTTTATTTTCCCACCCTCACTTCTGGCATGATTGTCTACTCTCGGAGCTGTCATCCCCCAATCCTCACTTAACCAAATCCTTCTTATCTTTCTAGGGCCAGGCTCTTCCTCCATGCAGCCATTCTTGGTTATTCTAGCCTGAATTACTTACCTCCTACGCTGAAGTGCCTTAACATTTTGTATCAGTCCTAAGGCGTTCTTAACATACTTCCTGATGACATTTATGAACATTTAAAAAATCTCAACAAATTCCAGAAGACAGAATAATTCTTTATACTTTTCAGTGAATGAATCATATGGTTGGTCCTGATGCATGAATTTGTTCTCTCAGACTCAGTCAGAATGCAAACAGTAATGTTGTTTCACATGTATATGTGTGTGTGTGTGTGTATGTGTGTGTCCATGTGCATAAGTGCATAAGGAAAGGCTCTCAAGTATGACAGGGACTTGTTATGGGAGGAAGTCAGGCAAAAGTGAGGTCTCAAGCAGCATCTTGCAGAGGCTTCATTCATCCTGACCCTGAAGGGAACTCTGGCTTATAAACTGTGTCTTAGAGTTGTCCTCATCAGTGAGTACCCTTGATTTGGATAAGGGCCACCCACTCACTTTCTGGGCATTCATGAGTGAAGCGTGGCTCACTATACCCTAAGGGAAGCTCTCCAGAGATACGTTATGGGTTCTGCTTGTTAGAATCCAAATCTTACAGGAAAAGGGTGCACGTAGGTTAAACGGAAATCAAGTGGGATCTAAGTGGAGCACCAGCGTTGCCCATGACCTTGCTTCATAAGATATTTTTAAAAATTGTGTTAAAATACACATAACATAAAATTGAACATCTTAACCATTAGTCATTTTACAGTTCAGTGGCGTAAAGTACAGGCATATTGTTGTGATCACCACCATTGATGCACAGAACTCTTTTCATCTTATAAAACTGAAATTCTATACCTATGAAACTAGAGCTTTTAAGTCTTCCCTTTCCCCTGGTCTTGGCATCACCTTTCTTCTTTCTCTATGAAAGTGGGCTATTTTAAGTACTGAATAAAAATGGAATCATACAGTACTTTTCCTTGTGGGGAACTGTAATGTTTTTAAATAAATGGCAATACTCCTTTAAGAAACAGTGCCCTGAAATGTTCACATCACAGAAATGGCCTCCCCAGCCCTCTCTTATTCTTCCTGGGTGCTGGAGATCCCTCTCACTGTTGCCAAAAATTTCAAATAATGGATCAAGAAGAGGCCCATGAAAACTCTGATTTACCTGGATCTGTGTGACCCTGAATCCTGGTGAGGAAATCAAATCACTGTGGTGCCTCTTAGACTATAGATTGCAAGGCTCCCCATCTGACCAGCAAAGAAGACGCTCCCACGATGGAGTACATGTTCTGTTTACAAAAATTCTTTAGCACGGGAATTTTATGTAGCCAGAAAAGCACTTTCAGTATCACCAATATTGAACAACAGTTTTCAGCCTTGCTTTTAAACCCCTGAATCCTTTCTTGAGATGGTATTTCTCATGGGGTGCCATTTTTCAACAAAAGTGCAGAACTGTTCAGTCTGATGGAGGGGAGATGGGGTCAGGATTGCTTACGGCTCACCTTCTTCTGCAACTCCTGCTCTTCCATCTCACAGCCATAAGGCTTCTTGAGAAAAGCTTGCAAATTAATGAACTGAAAAATATGCAGTTTTCCTTTTTCTACTTGTGTGTGATACATGAAAAGTGGCCCCATTGCCACTAGAAAATACCCATCTCAAGTTCCTGCATCCTGTGAATGTTACCTTATTTGAAAAAAAAAAAAAGACCTTTGAGAGGTAATCACACACACAGGAGTGTGATTACGGTAAGGATTTTGAGAGGAGTACATCACTCTGGATTATTCCTATTGGCCCTGAGTGCCATCACAATTGTCCTTACAAGAGGGAGAAGAGGGCAATTCTAGACTGAAGAGGAGAAGAAACAGTCATGCAGAGGATAAGGCAAAGTGAAGACAAAGACAGAGATTGGAGTGATATCACCACACACCAGGAAAGCTGGGGCACTCACCAAGAGCTGGAATGGACAAGGAACTGATTCTTCTCTATAGCCCCTGGAGAGACCGTAGTCTGCTAAGATTTTGGTCTTGTAGCGTTCAGAATTGTGAGAAAATTAATTTCTGTTATTTTAAGTTAGTGGTAACTTGTTGCAGCAGCTGCAGGGAACTAATCTACTGTACAATTAAAAAACAATTTTCAAAGGTGTAAAAAAAATTCTGTAGCTTCTCTGTGAAAATGGTGGTTGATTATTATCATTCCTTCCCTAGGCAAAAAATCAGGCCAAAACTAACATCTAGGATAAGCACCCAGATAGAATCAGAAAGTTTTCCCTCTCTTTCCTCCTTAGGGGAAATAATAAATCTCTGTCATTTCAGGTAGTTTGATTTTCAAGTTTTCCTCTACCCACTTATGCTTTGGGGAAACTCTTATGAGTGAAGATTCAGTTTCAAAGTACAAGCCCTCTTTCCAGTCAAATTTTCCTCTGCAAAGACTATATTTTGTTTCTGTGCTACTCATCCATTTACATAAGTTCTGCCTTGGGGAGGGGGAGGGGGAAGGAAATGTAAATGTCTTGGAAAAAAGGACTGTCTGCAATGAGAGATAATGTACCTTTTTGTTTTGTGGAAATTAAGCTATTACTGAGTCCATATACTATAAATATTTAAGCCATTAAGCAGCATTTTATGCAAATCAAATGAGAAAGAAACATCACTTGCAGAAAAAATAAATTTTCTTTCATGAAAGTAGCATGACCACTTCTTGACTGTTGTTGTATACAAAATAATCAGTAGGATGGCGTGTGCTGTAACTCTCAAAAAACAAACTCCATTAACTATTGTAAGTCTTAATAATTCCTTGTGTTTGTGTAGTGCTTTACAGTTGGCAAAATGCTTTTATATTCAGTCTCTCTCACCTAAATCTTGCAAGAAGCTAAAACAGGGATCCCCAGTTGGTATAGGTTGAATTCTGTCTCTTCTGTTCCCTCCCCAGCCTCACCAATTCACAAATCAAAGCCCTAAACCACAGGACTTCAGCAAGTCACTTTATTCAGAAATAGATTCACTGCAGATGTCATTAGTTAAGATGAGGTCATATTGGGGTAGGATGGGTCACTACCCCAATGTGACTGGTGTCCTATAGAAGGGGAAAATTTTAACACAAACACATATAGAGGGAAGAGACACAGGGAGAAGATGGTCATCTATAAGCTAAGGAACATTGTAAGGCACCCAAGTTCTGGCACTTCGTTAAGAGCCCTAGCAAATTAATACATCAATGAGGTTTAGGAAGTGTCTTCATATGGATTCAGGACTAAACCCTGGATTTTCTGATTCCTAGTGCAGTGATGTGAAAATTTCAGATTCAACTGATTATCGGTGCCTGGGCTGGGTAAGAGGATATGAGCCATTATCTGCAGCTGAGGAGTATCTAGAGCAGAAGCTGAGTAGAATCTCATCCTCTTCTACAGTTGGGATGAGGTAGGTGGAGAAATCTGAATAGGTAGCCTAGGCTCAGAAAGTAGAGAAGGCTGAATCACAGCAAGCGGTTGGGGTATGGAGTTTGCAGACATGTGCTAAGACTAACACAGCAATTGGTTCCAGGGTCGGAAAGCTATAGTTAACAGCTGAAGAAGTCAAGGAAATGGTGAGTTGAAGTCAAACTCACCATTCCAACTGCTCAAGAACTGATTGAGAATAGGGCAGGAGACTTGTGTCGTCAAGGTGTAGGGATCTCTGTAGACTGAGACAGCTCAAGTGATTCTCCTTAGGGACTGTTCCTTAGGACTAGAGGAAGCAGTTTTGAGAAGCAGGGGTTCCAACAAGGATTACGCAACTCTTGCCCACTTATTTCTTGTTTTTGAGTGGGATGGAGAAATGTTAGGGAAGTAGTGAGTTTCAAGGAGGGATGTATGCTAGCTGACATCCTCTGCTGGGGCTCCGACTGAAGCCATGTATGTGCTCAAAGTTGAAGATGACTGCATGCTTCCCAGCTACCTTGTAGGGAAGAAGTGTAGATACAGTCCACTGCTGCTCCCTGAAAGTCACTTTCAGGGAGGACAAAATGAGGACAAAATGCCCAGTGTGTTGGAAGGCATGTGATTGTAGGGAAGAGACACTCAAGGCTACCTTAAGGATCCAAGGGTTCATCATATTGATTCATGGATGAATAGAGGAGACAAGAACATTGGCCATGAACTTGACCCTCTCAGAGATTTTGATATGGTGTGAATACTGGAGGGATCTAGCACTTCTCTGACATCACACAGTCCATCAGCAGAGTGGATTCCTTGATTCCTACTCCTATCCTCTGCTCCTTCTTCTCTCTGATTCTGTAACTCGTGTCCCTTGGCAACCATAAGCTCATTTTCCAAGTCCATGAGTTTGTTTCTGTTGTGTAAATAAATTCCTTTATATCATTGCTTTTAAAATTCTGCATACAAAGGCTCTTGTGATGTTTCTGCTTCTCTGTCTGACTTACTTCACTCAGTATGACTATTTCTAAGTCTATCCATGTTGCTGCACATGGCATCATTTCATTCTTTCTAATGACTGAGTAATATACCAGTATATATATGTACCACATCTTTATTAATTCCTCTGTTGATGTTAAAACTGTTTTGATAAGGCTGGAGAATATCTAATTTCCAAAGACAACCCAAGAAGGAGGGGTTATAGAATCATATAGCTTGTTCCTCACAATGACTGTATGAGAGAGATACCATTGTTATTCTCGTACAAAAATAGAAGACCGTGCACAGAAAAGTGTAGTTAACCTCCCTAAGGCCACACAGCTAACTAGTGACAGGGGTGGAATTGAAACAATTCTATTTGATGACAAAACTTGTACTTTTAACCATTAGGCTATACCCTTAGAAACATTTGCTTTTCAATATGTACCCAATGAAATAAGATAAAATAAATCTTTAATATCTCCAGTTAAATTTCTGCTTGGTTTAAATAATCCAACTTGCCTTTTGTATTTCTAAGTGGTTAGTGTGGTTTGTAGCAATATGGCCAGCACAGTGAACCAGCAGACAGTCGTCATGAGGAAGGCCAGAGCTCATGAGGAAGGCCACAGCGCTCATCTGCTGCCTCTTCCATGGTTGAGTGTAACAGCAGCAACAAAATAATAGCATCTCAACACAGCTGCTTTCAGACAGGCTGATGTTTTTGGCTTAGACTTGACTTTGTAATATCTTATGACTAAGAGAGAAAGGTAGAAAGTTATGCTGTTTTTGAGATAATACAGTAACCTAGAAAGGCTGAATGATTTGCAGGAAAATTACCAACCAAAAGTAGGAAACAGATTTTGTTTAGAAAGCTTAAGCAAATATTTTAAATTTGGGCTGGGGAGCCTATTGCTCCTGTGGACTTGTTAGTTAATTTTAAGCTTCTTGACAGATTTACATTCCTCGGGTCGATGGTAGGGATGGATTGAGTGTCACATTCCATTTGCAGAGGAGACCATGTATTGGGCTCAGAAACTCACAAAAATAGCTTTTAATTTGCTTCCCCTGTAAGCGGATTATATAGAATTTGATTTTCACGTCCTGAAGATCTTACCTCTATCCCAGCCACTGTTACAAGAGCTGTCAGAGGAAGGGGACTGCTTGTGTTCTGCAAAGCCAAATAACCGAGTTTCCCTTCAATTTAACAGCATCACAAGGCAGGAGCACTTTCTCTAGATAAGTCCTGTGTGCTTAGTCACTCAGTCGTGTCCAAATCTTTGCGACCCTATACTTTGCTTTAAATCCTGAAAAACCTGGAGACATTGCCCACCTACCCGACTCTGAAAATAGAGGATTCCTGTGGGGTGTTTATTTCTATCATAATCACAAGATGAACTGATAATGCCTGAGCTGAGATAGAAGAATCAAATAGAACCATTTCCAAATGCTTTTGCAATGAATACAGCTACACAGTCTTAAAAAAGCAAAACTAGTCAAATTATGTGTGATTTTTCTAAAAAATAAGCCGTCTCTATAGGCAATGCAGTCTGGAAATGTAAGCTGTAGAAAGCACTATATGTGTGTGTGTGTGTGTGTGTGTGTGTGTGTGTGTGTGTGGTTGTTGTTTAGGTGTCTGTCTTCAAAGGCTGCAATTATCTGACAATGCTTGCTTAAATTCTTCAGAGGATTTTTACTATAGTGTATAACAAGTGATGGAGGAGAAGGATAAATCTAGCCAACCATTGTGCAGTTCCAGATGCGGTCTGAGCACTGCCCAGGGTTCTTATGATGAAAAACATTAATTTCCCTTAGTTCCTAGAAGGATTTTGGAACATAGGTATTTATTCCCAGCTCTTTGGGGAATGCATTTTTCTTTATTTATTGTATTCATAAAGCCACTTGGTCCCATTTAGCTTCAGGATACACTAATATCATTTAAAAATATCCAGAATTAATAACCATTTAAAAATCCTGTAAAACCTAAGTTTTTCATTGTCTTTGTATCCTTCAAAAAGAAACATAGTCAGGAAGGCAGGATAGAAAGTAAGAAGAGAAAATGAAAGACAGATCAAACTTAACTGGCCAGTGCAGTAGCTTGAATGCCAGGTTTTTCTTCTCTTACTTCATAAATGACCAGTGTTGCAAGGTAATGTCTTTGAAAGACAGTGGTTGGTCATGAAATATTTGACTTTTTTTGAAAACGTTGGAGGAAGAAACCTACAAATTTAGCAGTAATGACCATAACATTAACTATTATTTATATATAGTGCTTTAGAGACTACAAGGCAAGTATCATACAGTTACACTCTAGTGGCTCTTGGGATTTCTCAGATAAGATGTGACCAGAGATTGGGGTGGGATGGAGACAGGGAGAGGAGCAGAGTAGCCCTCCACTTACATTACCTGCTTGTTCATTCCTTGATTTCAATCATGGTTCTTTCACTATTGGTTGTTAACTTTTAAAGTGAAGAATCGGGGAAATAAATAAAAGCTATGAACACTTTCCTTAGAAAAGTAAATACACAAATAAACCAAAGCTCTGTCTTTATTTTCAGAAGGCTGGTCGATGCCATGGACCTGCCAGCCGTGGACCTGCCTTAGAGAAGGTGGTCTGTTGGTACGAGCTGGACGCCGCAGGCAGTGAGGGGCAGCGGGCGGAGCTCTTGCGCTCATGTTTACCACCGAGTGCCTGATGCGCAGCGCTCTGGCAGGTATGTAGCAGGTGTTTAATGAGCACATATTTAACGAATGTGCCAAATTAGACTGAATTTCTGTGATGTGCCTTTCCACCAAGCATCTCAAAATGTTAATGTGGTCATTTCTTTATTATTTAAGTTTTAGTTTTAACTAGGAGAATATCAGTAGGAAATATTCATCTTGGGTCAGTCCTTTATTTTCCTCCTGTTCTGTCTTATTTCTAACCAAATGCGTACCTAGAGAAAACAACTGGTTCTAATATCTGTAAGTAGTTTTGTGAAATCTTGTCTTTGCAAAAATGGAGCTTCTCACTTAATACCTTCTCTCCCATTCCCCCTGGGATATTGGAGAAAGTGATACAATATACGTGTGAGTTTTCTTTAAGTAGGACCAAGTCTTTTCCAAAGCATTTAACTTGTGGTTGACGTGATTCCAGGGATAAGGGTCCCATCTGTTGATCATAGTGAGAGAGATGCTATGAAGGTGCTTAGTGACAAGGTGGTGTTTTAGGACAACATTTTATAATGAGGCTTTCTCAGGCAGAACAGCAAAAATAATAAATTGGAGTGCCTACGTTTCTGCCTGATATTGAACATCCCCCCCACACACACATTTCCTTCTCTTCATGTACCTTTCCCCCCACTATGTCATCATCATCATTCCAAACTGATTAGTCCAGATTTCCTCATCAGGAGAATGATGTTCACCCCTGTCTTGCCCAGGACACTCTGTAGTTTTGCATCTCCTGTAGTTTGAAGATTTAGAAATTTAAGCTTCTCTCTGCCTTGAGGGATGCTGCTTAAATAATTGCAAATGTACAACTGTTGTTTTTAAAAGAATAACATGTTCCAATAAATCACCACACCTTTGTCTCTTCCTTGTTCTGTCATGTAATTAAAGACGTTTGTCCCAATGTAAGACAGATTAAGGTTTAAATATACCAGCTGTATGTTCGTCAGTTCTTGGTCTCCTGATCCTCAGTGTTCTTATTTGTGAGCGGGGGTAAATAGTATATTCATAAGGTTATCATAAAGCTTAGGTAAGAAAATGTATCTACAGCACGTAGTGTTGTGACTGAACATAAGAAAGAGCTCTTGTTATTGACTCTGGTGAGTTTGTTTGTTGAAGAAGCTGTCCTGGGAGAGCTAGTCTGGCCCAGGTTGAGGGCGAGCCCTGTGGTCTAACACAAGGGGATTTCCTCCTGGGGACTCCTGCAGGGGCTGCAGGTAGGAGGGAGGAAGGCTCAGCTGTCTGCCGGTGCTCACAGTCTGATACTCAGGATACTGTGGGGCTTTCTTTCTTCCTGGGTCAGGATGGGCAGAAGCCTCGTCAAGGACCGAATTTCTCAGTATCCAGGGATCTAATGAAATGAGTCATTTGTTAAACGGAATTTACCAAGAGCTCCAGAGCTCTCTGCCTAACCTCTGATAAAAGATACCAGAAGGGCAGCTCTCCATGGCCTCTGCCAGGTTCACGCAATTCTGTTGGCCTCAGAGACTCCCTTTGCTGGCAGTCTAGTGCTTCTCTACTAGACAGATTGCTGTATCAGAAATTCTTAACCAATCTCCTTCTACCCATTTGAGCTACCAGAGCTTTCTATTCCTACTGTAAAACGGTGCCTAAGGCCTGAAGAATGCAGATCGCTCCCTTCTAGTGGGCTGCTGTCTGCTGCATCCTGGTTCTTCTCTTCCCAGCAGAGCAGTTGTCTACTTGCCAAGAGTCAGCTGTGTTGCTGCCCATATCTATTGATGCCAGTTCTGTTTGTTATGTAATTACATATTTCAATTAAATGCTTCACAACTGATTTAATATAAGTTCAGAAAGAGAGTTGTTGACTCAGTGAATGTTTTGGAAACAGTAAGGTTGAGTTGCTAAAAGTGCTATGGAATTAGATGTGGGTGAGACAACTCGAAAAACCTTGGGGGCGGAGGGAATCATAAAAACTAGAAGAGCCTGCACTGAGATTGTTTCACAAAGGTCTTTACTTCCTCACTCTGCTTTATAGAAAGTAAACCTTGAAATTCTAGTAGATGATGCACGGTTTGAGTTGTTTATGCAGGAGAGGTGGTGTGAACTCTGATCCTGTACTGTTTGAAAAGTCAACCAGAGCACCAGAACTTGCCCTACATCCAGAGCTTAGAAGTGAATCTGATTTGTTCCTTTAAATTGCAATATAAATATAAGGTATATGTGCACCACTTTTAAGGATTTCACAGTTTAACCTGTATTTTTTTTTATTAATTGACCCACCACCTGTCTGTTCACAATGGATGACAGTAGAGGGTTTCTGCTGTCTAAAGTACCTACCATGATACATGACGCACCTGCTATCCACAGCACAAACTCTTTTGGGAACAGCCAGTGATGACAGTGGGTTGAGCAGGTGTTTTTGAGCTCACTCTCTGAAGTAGGCACCTAGGGCTGATGATGTATTCCATGACCAAAGAAAATGTGTGTGACTGCCTACCCATACTAACTAGTGTTTGATAGGTAATTTTTCATACACTGCCTTACTCAATCTCCAAGTAACCCTTGGGAGGTAGGAATTATCATTGCTTTATAGATGGGGCTGCTGAGGTTCAGAAGAGTTAGATGACTTGGGCTGAAGACACACACCAAGTAGAGACATGTCTAAGACAAGTCCCAGGCTCTACAGCCCGAGATTGACCTGTCGAGACTGGTTTGCCTGTTGATTTCAATGGCAGGGCTTCCCAGGTGGCATAGTGGTAAAGCACCCTCCTGCCAATGCAAGAGATGCAAGAGACACATGTTCAATTCTTGGGTCAGGAAGATCCCTTGGAGTAGGAAATAGCAACCCATTCCAGTATTCTTGCCTGGAAAATGCCAGAAGAGTCTGGCAGTCCATGGCGTCAAAAAGAGTTGGACATGACTGAGCACACGCACACACATTGACTGATCTGCTAGTATTGAGATCTGGGTCCTGATGCTGTTAGTTTTGAGCTTTAACCAGTTCAACCTAAAATATGGTTCTCACATTCTTTAGCATCTGGTCAGTTGGACTAGTTTTAGGCAAGGGACTTGGGGCCAACGATGCTCTGAGCTCCTAGGTCAGGGCTTTGTGGGAGCAACAAATCTCTGATGAGCCCTATAGCCCTCTGCTCTCAGCTGGTCATGATGCAGGTGGTCTGTGAGCGAGAGGACACCCTGAAACATTCAAAGTGAGCCACCAGGGCAAGAGGGGACAGCTTTTGGCAACACAAGTCATCTGTATTGTTGCAGCACCTGCTCCCTTTGGTGCAAAATAAGGGTCTATCAGAATTTCCATCATTTCCCCTATTCAGTGGGAGAGCCATTTGGCCAACTCTTTTCCCTCTGGTCTATAATTTGGGACATGGTATGTCAGCTCAGCTAGCACTGCTTTATTATTAAAATTGTTGTTGACCATTTTGAGTTAGTATTGACCCAAAGGCACATGTATGATTTTTGTTCTCCAGATTACTTAGGAAAAAGCACAGGAGGGAGGGCCTGGCTTTTGATAAAAGTCAGGGAAAAAACAAAACACCTTGGCAGTTTAAATCAGTGTTTTGTTAAATTTTCTCTGTAATCCATCATTATTGGAATTACCAGAGGAGTTTATTAATTACATGTTTCTGAACTTTGCCCCAGATCTACTCAATCTGATGCTATAGAAATTTAACCTAAAATCAAAATTCTGAGAGCCACTGATTTAAATAAGTTACATGGTGCAATGAGCATCTGTGTAAATTTCTTAGGCTGCTATAACAGAGTACCTCAAACTAGGTGGTGTTAGCAATAAACATTTATTCTTGGATGGTTCTGGGGGCCAAGAGATTGTGTCAGCAGGGCTATGCTCTCTCTGCAGGCTCCAGGGGAGACTGTTCCACGCCTTCATCTTAGTTTCTGGTGTTGTAGGTAACCCTTGAAGTTCTTGGACATGTAGATGAATCACTCTTATCTGCTTCCATTTTGCATGGTGTTCTTTCTGTATCTCCTCTGTTTGTAAGGATGCCAGTCACATCGCATCAGAGCCCCCTTCCCCCCATCAAGTGTGACCCCATCTTAATTTGGTGACATCTATAAAGACCCTATTTCCAAGTAAGGTCACCCTCACAGTTACTGGGGGTTTGGACTAAATGTATCTTTTTAGGATGAATAATTCAATCCACAACAACTTCCTACATGTTTGCTGACAGGACCTTTTTTCAGTGGAAACAAGGCGTACTTTACATCCTAATGTGAAAAATGTGTAGTAGGATTTATGATTATGAGAAATAAGCATTAAACTCAAATTTTTTATTTCACAATAACCATTTGAAATTCCAAAACCATACTTAATGTAACCATACATGAACCATACTTAATGTAACCATACTATAGTCATCAAATCTCCTTCATGTAGAGAACTCTTGACTTTATTTTTCTTTTAAATAATAATTTTTCTGCTAGCAATATAGTAGTGACTTTCTCTTATTTTGTAACTTATTGTAAAGAAAGACATTCTTGAAGTTATTAGCCTCCAACTAATAAAAAAAAATAAAATAAAATAAAAATAAAATAAAATAAAGAATTAAAAAAAAAAAGAAAGACATTCTTTCATTATTAGTTTCATCCACTTTTTCATCCAAAAGTATGTTTAATACTATCTCCTATATTCCAGGTGCTATTTTAGTCCTTGAACATATAAAAACAAATGATACTTCAGATTTTATAACATTAAAATATTATTTTTTCTTGTTATAAATTTTATTTTTTTCCATTGCCAGTATGCATTTATTAATGTCATATTTTATGTTCACATTTTTATCTAGCTTTATTAATTTTTTAAGTTGAATGTATACAAAGTATTGATTTGATACACTTATGTATTGCAAAATGATCACCACCACAGGCTATAGCTGACACCTCCATCATGTCATAAAATTGTTATGAATGTTGAAGATCTACCCTCTTAGTAGTTTCAAGTGTATAAAACATTATTATTAACTATAGTCAACATGCTGTACATCCAATTCTCAGAACTTATTCATCTTAGAGCTGGGAGTTTGCAAACTTTGACCAACATCTCATTATTTCTTCCAGTCCACAGGCACTTTAGTAACTAGCATTCTACAGTCTGATTCTATCAGTTTGCTTAAGTCTTCATTATTGAGGGCTTTGCAGTTTTTTGATAGACTCTAAGTGAATTAGACATTACACTGTTGTTCAGTCGCCAAATCATGTCTGACTCGTCGTGACTCCGTGGACTGCAGCATGCCAGGCTTCCATGTCCCTCATCATCTCCCAAGGTTTGCCCAAGTTCATGTACATTGAATTGGTGATGTCATCCAACCATCTCATCCTCTGTCACCCCCCTCTCCTTCTGCCTTCAATCCTTCCCAGCATCAGGGTCTTTTCCATTGAGTCAGCTGTTGGCATCAGGTGGCCAAAGTATTGGAGCTTCACCTTCATCATCAACCCTTCCAAAGCTTGATTTCCTCTAATATTATTGGTTTGATCTCCTTGCTGTCCAAAGGACTCTCAAGAGTCTTCCCAGCACCACAATTTGAAAGCATCAATTCTTCAGCACTCTGCCTTCTTTATTGTCCAACTCTCACATCCATACATGACTATTGGAAAGACCATAGCCTTGACCTTTGTCAGCAAAGTGATGTCTTTACTTTTTAACACACTGTCTAGGTTTGTCACAGCATTCCGGCCAAGAAGCAATCATCCAATCTCATGGCTACAGTCACCATCCTCACTGATTTTAGAGTCCAAGAAAAGACAATCTGTCACTGCTTTCACTTTTTCCCCTTCTATTTGCCATGAAATGATGGGACCAGATGCCATGATCTTATTATTATTATTTTTTAATATTGAGTTTTAAGCCAGCTTTTTCACTCTCTTCCTCATCTTCATCAAGAGGTTCTTTATTTCCTCTTCACTTTCTGCCATTAGAGTGGTATCATCCACATATCTGAGGTTGTTAATATTTCTCCCAGCAATATTGATCCCAGTTTATAACTCATCCAGCCTGGCATTTTGTATGATGTCCTCTGTGTATAAGTTAAATAAACAGGATGACACTACTGTGGTCAGAGTAAAGAAAATTATGGGATATGTGGCAGATGGGAGAGGTAAGAAGATGAGCAAGGAAGGCTTCCTGGAGGAGTTGTCTTTTGAGTAGATGTTTGAAGAAAGAGTAGAAATTTGTCTAGCAAAAAAGTATGAGAAGGGTGGAGCAAAAGATGAATAAATCTGAAAAACCTCCAGGAGTTTGTTAGGATGGAGCAAAAGGAATGGTGAGCTTGTGCTGGAGAAAGCTTGACAGCATCAGATCATTAAGATCGTGTGTGTTGGGGGTGTTTTCCCTAAGTTTTTCTCTGGAACAGAGTTTGCTAAAGGTTGAACATTATTTTACCTGAAAATCTCTTTTTTAAAAAAGAATGATTTATTTTTGGCAAAGTGCTTTCTAAAAGTTACATATTACTGCATTACTCCTTTCTTATAGATTTACAACAGTCTTTCACTGTTAACGGTTCTAAAACATCCTGTAAAAAGGAAATCTAAGTTAAATTGCTTTAACTTAACATTTCCTAAACTTCCTGATAATGAAACTTCATTATGGAACTATGAATCTCAGTGAAGATAATGCGTATAAAATATTTAGCATTGAACCTTCTATAAGACACTCAACAAATAATATTTTTCAATAAGCAAATTGAGTGTCTGCTCTTGTGAGCTGTCATGTGGGAAAGAAGTGTGGATGATCCAGTACCTAGAACTAAGTAGCTCAATAGACTAGTTGCGGGGTAAGGACGTGGTCACACACACCGTAGCCACTGCAGTGAAGACAGCAAAAAGAAAAGTCACAGGAAGTAGGGGAAGGAGGGACTACTTCTTGTTGGGGGCATGTTGTCAAGAGAGGCGTCTCAAGGTGGGGAAAATTCCAATTGGCAGAAATATTAAAGGATTCATTCTAAGCCAGGCAGAATGGCAGCAGGAAAATATTGGGATAGGAAGGCATGGGTTAACTAGGGATTCAGGTGGACAAGGTGCAAAGAACATGCAAGGTAAACAGAGAATTATAGTGGAAAGATAAAGCCAGATCCTGAAGGGCTCTCACTGAACAGCTTGAATGGGTCCTTAAAGCGGTAGGGAGTCACTGAAGGGCTTTAGAAGATGAGAGGCGTGCTGTCTGAATGTTAACCTGCCACTGGGTTAACGCACTGGTGTGTAGCATGGACTGGACAGAGGAAAGACAGGCGGTGGGTGTGGTAAGGGCAGCCCAGTGCTGTGTTGTCAGAATGAAACTAAATAGCAATTTATCCCTGCATGGAACATCCATCTTTATAGTTTTTTTTTTTTCTTTTTTCCTAATTACTATTTGGGAAAACCAAGAAACAGCTTTGTGTCTTCCAAGGTTGATAAACGGGTTAGTAATGAATCCATTAGCAAGTTGCCTTTGATTCCTGCTTCTTATCCACAGAGTAAGTTTGTCTCTTAGCAACACATTTTGAACTTGGCAACACTCAAAGCTCTCTGTGAATGAATAAAGCAAAATGGAGGGAAATGTGGAGTCTTTGATTTGAGGAAGCATGCCTGATTTGTATGTATAAGCTGAACATATGCTGGATCCCAAAATCAGGGGGAGCCAGTGAAATGTACACCAGCAGAGTCTGTTTGGTAAAGTTCTCTTCTGGCTGCAGTTGGAAATTGGACATGGCTTTAAAATACATAAATTTGGCACTTGTAGGAGATTGCCTACTTTTCTTTACCAAAGAAAAGCTAAAATAAAGCAGGATAACCACTACCCTGACCCCATTATCTCCCTGTATGTATCTGGAGGGCCTGCACTGTGCATTTTTAAGTAGAATGGTTCACTGCTTCTAACAAGATTGTATTGCAAGTAACTTCTAAGGACTTTCATCTTTTTATTCACTTAACATACTTATTGACAACCTTTGTTTTTAGGCCTTTAAAGTGTTCTAAGCATGGGTTTGACATGGTGAAATGTGAGGTTTATTTTTCGGTTAGCCTGCTGGCAGTGACAAGCTAGATAAAGAAGGGAGAGAGACTATGGACTGAAGCCAGTGGGGAGACTCCTCTTGAACCTCTCCAGCTAAGGCGTTGTCAGAGAAGACATAACTTTCTACAGTGCATAACGGATTTTTGTAGACTTAGCCACTTACACTAGCACATATCAAGATCCTGCAGTTTCTGTGTATTCTTTTATGTTCCTGAGTTCAGGAATGGCTTAGCTGGGCTCTCTCCCAGTTGGATCACTGACAGAGCTGTGATCATTATGTTGGTCAGGTTGTATTCTCTTTTGGAGGCTTGACTGGAGAAAAATCTGTTTCTAAGTGCTTTTAGGTTATTGGCAGAATTTATGCATTTCTTTCTTTTTGCAGGTGTAGTTCTGAGAGCCTCAGTATTTTTTTTTGTCAGATGTCAGCAAGAGGCTGCCCTTAGCTTGTAGAGGCTTCTCTCAATTCCAGACCACGTGGCCTTCTCCATATGCAGTTTATATCCTCTCGGTTCGTTTGCTAAGACCAGCAGTGCTGAGGGAGACTCGAGAATGAGCCTGCAAAGGGTCATAGAATGCAAAGCAATCACAGGGTGACCTGTTTGTTGTAGTACATTGGTTAGAAGCAAGTCACACATCGAGCCCTGCCCCACCCCACCCCCCACAAAGCAAAGGGGGGAGATTACAGAAAGGTGTGAAGACCAGAAGGTGGGGTTCCGTTGGGTGGGTTACCTTAGAGTCTGTCCTCTAAGGAAGGCATTGGAAGACAGATATTCAGGCTAGGTCCAGAATATATATTATTTAACTTTCTCTCCTTATTCCCTGGTTCACAGTGACTAATGACGAAAGTAAACTTGATTGGGCCCCTTCACTGGTTGGATGTGAGGAGTGGTAACTAAGGAGGAAGATTTGAGGATAACTCTGAGTTTTTTAGCAAGGGTTATCTGAACACTGCTGCTATCAACTGGGACAGGAAAACAAATGGAGGAAATGTTGAAGGTTAAGGGGAGGGTAGGTTAACTTGGAGCCACTACCCAGGTGAAGAAATCTTGTAGAGCTGTTCTTAAAACTTTAATGGGTTGCAGATCACTTGGACATCTTTTTTTTTTTTTTTTTTACTTGGACATCTTAATACAGTGGTTCTGATGCTTCATGTCTCAGGTTGCACCCTGAGATCTCTATTTCTAATAAGGTCCTAGACAATGCTGACAGAGTCCTTGGGTAATGCCTCAATAGCCAGCTTTAAGAACAGGGGCTTGCCAGGTGGCACTGGTAGTAAAGAACCCACCTGCAATGCAGGAGACATAATGAGATGCGGGTTTGATCCCTGGGTTGGGAAGATCCTCTTGAGGAGGGCTTGGCAACCTACTCTGGTATTCTTGTCTGGAGAATCCCCATGGACAGAGGAACCTGGCGTGCTACAGTCCATGGGGTCACAAAGAGTTGGACACTACTGCAAAGGACTTCTAATGCTTTTGTTTCTGAACCATCTAAAGCATTTTGAAAAATCTACCTTTTAGCACCTTAGTAAGTTGACATCTAATATTTTTCATTGAGTTTGAATAGTTACAAAGAATATGATTTTCAGTGTGTTGTCACTATTCATATTTTAAAGTAAGCCATTACATCTCTCTTTTAAATGTATCCTCAGGCCTAGAAACCATAGTGATTTGATCATCATCATCTATTTTAGCAGTATACTTGTTTGAACAAGCTTTTCTTATGTAGTCAAAAATTATGCACTATTCCTTTTTCTCATTGAACTTAGATTTTCATTATTCTTTCGCAAAGAATCTTATTCTTACGTGATACAATTTTCTGTTGGACTCTTACTGATCAATATCTACTTAGCTACCACAAAAATGCATATAAATTGAAATATTTTAAAAATGAAAATTTCTTATGTCCAGAAAGTTTGAATGTTAAAATTTTCATCTGGTTTAAATTATTTGTTACATTTAGTTACAGGAAGTTGACAACTTCCTGATGGGTCATATGGTAAAGAATTTGCCTGAAATGCGGGAGACCTGGGTTCAATCCCTGCATTGGGAAGATCCCCTGGAGAAGGAAATGGTAACCCACTCCAGTATTCTTGCTTGAAGAATCCCATGGACAGAAGGATCTGGCGGGCTGCAATCTATGGGGTCACAAAGAGTCAGACACAACTGAGTGACTAACACTTTGATCAAGATAACACAGAATACAAATTTCAGTAAACATTGAGTAGAATTGTACCAGAAACATATCTTTTGATGAAACAATTGGGGTCAGGTTTCTTTTTTATTTATCTCCTGTGTTAAGGATAAAAATTACTTTTTGTTAGAATGAGATACTATACAAAATCAATTGTCTGTAATTTCTGTCTTTATGTGTTTAAATGTGTTGCTCAATGCTATGAATACTTTTAAAGATATTTGCAAAAAAGTCAGATAATAATCTATCAAGTTATTTTTAATAATGTATTAATGGGTATTTTAATTCAATTTTCCTTCAAATTTACTGAAAACAAAGATTTGGAAACCATTTCATGTATCTTATGATAGTAAAAATCAGGATAGGTGAGAGCTGTTCTTTTCTTTGTAAAAGAGGAGAAAATGGGGGTAGTGGAGAGATGAAAAGTGGCAGGATGCTGACTAGAAGCACTTTCTTAGGCAGATGAGTTAGAGAGACAAGGATGCATGGAAACTGAAGGTCTGAAAATGTATTCCTTTTAGACTGTTCTTGCTCCCATAACTTTTGAAAAGTCTGTGCACAAGGATAGTACAAGTATTCCAGTTTGAAGACTGCTACAGAGTTCAGAAAAGAGGCTGGGCTGAAGGTAAAATTGGGGGCATAGGAGCAGAAATGCATACACAGTAAAAGCTGCACAGACCACATTAATTCAGAATTTTAGGAGTAGAGTCTGGATTAAAGGAGGTTTTGTCTTATATGTGGAAAGAAGAAAAGTGGCTTACAGACTCAGGGGTGAACAGGTTTAAGCGGAGACTGAAAAACATAGTATCTTCAAGTCATTTAGGAAATCCTAGATCTATGTGTACAGAAGAGACTGGACACGATTATCACCCCTGACCTGTGTTACAGCTGTTTCTCTGTTCAGGGACACTGTGTCAGCTTACCTCTATTTTCTCAGGTGTACATAGGGTGCCTGAGCTAATGAAACTTCATTACTTAAAATGTAGGAAGTACGTGAGGGATGGAGGAAGGAAGGAAATCTGATTCTGTCCTTTTTCTCATTGCCTATTCTTCTTCTGCTCCATCTGAAATGGCTCAGTCTAGGTGACTTTAGAAAGTCCTTTCAGCACCAAGATGTTTTGATTCTTTGAATCAACTACATTTTAAAGACATATAAAATATCTGTAGAATGAGTCATATTTTTTTAATTTTATTTTGAATAGATCCTTAGAAAATCTTTGCTAGGTATGCTGAATTTATTTTCATAGGGAGACCAGGTGAAAGAAAGAGGGTGACATCTACTACCAACCCAGTGCTGGAAATTTCTTGTTCTCCGCTTTATCAAATACATGATAACGAAACACTATAATCTCAGGATCAAGGATAGCCTACCTTGACTGAACAAAAGGAAGACAACTAGAAGTTTGCAAGTCACATTCTAAATCACCACTCCCAGAAAGAATGTATTCTCAGTCTCTGACATTCCCAGACCCATTTTGTGCCCACCTCTGTCATTTCTTTGTGCTCGCCTCTTTCTGGGTTGTATGTAGGTTTTTGCCTTTCTGTGATCAAATATCTTGGGATGTTTATGCTTAAACAGCAAGATATTCCCGAGAACAACTGTGGTTCAATATTTTCCATAGAACTAATAATAAACTGCTGCCTAATAACTATGAAGAGTCTGATGTCTTATAAAGTGTGGAGGAGGTTGAATTTTCTCAGTAGAGAATCACAGAACTAGAAGAGACCTTTCTTTGTTATAGGAGTAAAATCATCCAGACTTTTTGTTGTTTTGTTTAATTTTTTTCCCTTTATCGTCTGAAAAAGTTGGAGAGGCATGATAAAAAGTTCTAGATTCTTACCAACATACTTGCTATATCTCCTCCCTTACTTCTGTTCTATTTCTCTGCTCCTGACCTAATATTCATTTATACACTTAGCATTTAAATAGGTTAGAGAAGATGCTGATGCTCCGAAGCATCAAGCCAGCAGGGAGAATAATCTAGGATCAAAACTCTATTTTGTTGCAAATCATAAGTGCAGAAAGGCAAAGCTGTTTTTGGCTAATATATCTTTTATCTCTTTTCATCTGTCAAGGCATGCTTGGCATCTTGCAGGGGCTTAATTTTTAAAATTGGATATAGCATTTTGCATGTTGTAAATTTTTCTCTATAGCTTTCATCAGAGGCTTGAAAAGATAAATTTTGCTCTTTATAAAGGTAAAGAACTACCAGTTTGCTGGGCTTATTTTTCTGCATGGCATTGAGTGATTCCTAGGGTTGCCCTAGTGAAGCATATAATTCATAGTACCTCTCACCCTCCAATCTTGTGAAACTTGGGCACTTTGGCTATATAAAGACTAAAGTTTGCCCTCTGTTTCTTTTCTCTTAGAACAACTCTCTTCTCTAGGTTCAGACAATCTCAACTGCATTTTTCATGAAAAATTTAGTGGCAATGATGAGAATTCTCTTTCAGGGTCTGCTTGTAAGTGGGAAATGCTGTTGATATAATCTGATAGTAATTCATAACTACTGAACTCCCACCACCTCCCCTAACATTTAGAGTCCTCACTATGTGTCAGGTATGCGCTAAGCACTTTATGAGCATTGTCTTATTTCATTTTTATAATAACACTTTTAGATAGGCATTATTGTCCCATTACAGGTATTGCCTTATGGGTAAGGAAACTATAGCCCAGAGAGATAAGGACCTTGGGTGGTAGTGACAAAACTAATGCTTGAAATCCAAAGACATACTGAGACGATTTGTTTATAGAAGCTTATCTAGTTTATCAAACTATTTCTGTCAATTAGGTGACCTTTGGTAATGGTGTGATCAGTCTGTTAATGAAGGGGCAAGCAGAGAAATCAAAAAGCTGGTAGAGATAGGATGCATTTGGTTGGAACCCTTGGAATCTATTTCTTACATCCCCTTGATCATCAACTTCTGAAGGTACATTAGGATAGTGACTTAATATTTCTGTGCTATTTCTTCTGTAAAATTTAAAACTTCTGTTTATTATAGAAGTTAAAATAATAGATAGTGATCAAGAATTTCAACACAGGAAATAATTATGATAATAATAATGTAAATAATTATGCATCTGTAGATTCAGATCAGAGACCTGAATTCAGGAAGACCTCAGGTTTCCTTTGCGGAAAAGATCCCTTTGTTAGTATTGTCCTGAGTGGGGTTCTTATGGTCAGTAAGTGAATTTTAAATCTTTTCTCCAGGTTTCTCCCCTTTCTCCCTCTCAGTTTCTCCCTGTTTCTCCCTTTCTTTTCCCCTCATCCTTCTCCCTACCCTGTCCTTCTCCTCTCACCCCCTCTCTTCCCCTCTTGCTTCCCCGTCTTGGATTACAAAGACAGCACTGTGCCTGGGAGAGTGCCGAAGGGTGCCGGGGGAGATGAAAATGAGGCCAAATAAGTTTTAACAAACTCTGCCTCTCTTTGCAGCTGCTGTTTGGAAAGCAGGCTTCCTGCCACTCTGGGCCTGAACCTGCCAAATGCCTGATCCTGGGCTGAGCCCCAGGACCTCAGCCACAGACCACTGTCTATGGCATTTCCAAATGCAGTCCCTCAGCTGTGCCGCAGGCAATAAATATCTCTTTCTGTAATGGGGAAGTGGGCCCGTGAAATCTATCCGTTCATCCTGCAGAGCCTCTGCCCGGCTGCCGCTTTATTTTCACCCAAATTGCATTATTGCTCTTTAAGATAGAATCTGGAGACATTTATCAAGTGCCTGCATGCCAGAATTCTCAGTATTAGAATATTCTCAAATTCTCCAAGGGGGAGATCAATAGAAAATTGTAGCCAGAGGACTGATTAGCAAGATAGCATGGAAGATATTCTTTTTTCCTAGAGACTGTAGCTAGCCCAAATCACATTTAATTTTCTTAGCCCCCTGTTATTAAAGACAGTAACTCAAGGTTTTAACGTTAGAAATGTTAGGTTTATTTTCTTAACATTAAATAATAGAACTGGGACTGCTACATACAGCTAGTTTAATGTGGCAGATAAACAAATAACAATAATAATAACAAATAAATACATAATGTTTTATAATGACAAATAAAAGTTATTATTTTATTTATGTATATTTTGTTGGCCAGACAATCATGGAGTTTCTCTTTATATATCATCTTATGTAATGACCAAAACAGCCTTGCAGAACAGATATTTTAATTGACTTTTAAAAATAAGGAAAGCGAAGCTGAGAAAATTTGGCCATAGGTTTTTCTTACTAATAGTATACATCTTAAATTTACATGCTGGAAAATAGACATGTTCTTGCATTGTTGGTAGGAATGTAAATGTAGTAGATAATTTTGCAACTGGAATCAAAATTAAATACAAATAAAACGTGATCTTTTTTAAAAAAATTAATACCATCTGTATACACATATACATACACAGTTATCTTTTTATCTATTTTTTCTTTGGATAAAAGTTATGAAATAATATACATGGTTATCTCTGTGAAATGATACCAGAGGACCATGGAGAGAAAGAGAGCTGTTATTTATAACTTTATGCTCGTCTCAACTTTTGATTTATTATTTTTTTCCAAGACCATATATTGCTTTTATATTACAAAAAACTAGTTTGAAATAAAATGAAAAAGAACCTGGTCTTTGACCCTGCATTATTTTAGTAATGTATCCAAGAAAACAATTAAAAAATTGTACACAAATATGTAAAGAAAAATATTCATTCCAGTGCCATTCAGTTCAGTTCAGTTCAGTCGCTCAGTTGTGTCTGACTCTTTGCGACCCTATGAATCACAGCATGGCAGGCCTTCCTGTCCATCACCAACTCCCAGAGTTTATTCAAACTCTTGCCCATTGAGTCAGTGATGCCATCCAGCCATCTCATCCTCTGTCATCCCCTTCTCCTCCTGCCCCCAATCCCTCCCAGCATCTGGGTCTTTTCCAATGAGTCAACTCTTCGCATGAGGTGGCCAAAGTATTGGAGTTTCAACTTCAGCATCAATTCTTTCAATGAACACCCAGGACTGATCTCCTTTAGGAGGGACTGGTTGGATCTCCTTGCAGTCCCAGCCATTAGGAGCACCTAAATATCTATCAGTAGATCTTCAGTTAAGTAAAATACAGTGAATTCATATTGGAGAAGGAAATGGCAACCCACTCCAGTATTCTTGCCTGAAGAATTCCATGGACAGAGGAGCCTAGTGGCTACAGTCCATAGGGTTGCAAAGAGTTGGACATGACTGAGCATGTACACACCAGGGGATTCATATAATAGAGTGCCAGAGAATTATCTTTAAGAGTAAATAGTTGTATGCCTATTGACATTAAATTCTCTCCAACTAATGTTCACCAGGACACACCTGTAATCTAACAAGTTAAGATTCCTTGTTGCAAGGAGGAAAAGCATAGCATAGAGAACGGTGGGACATCTGAGTTAGAGGAAGTTAGAAGGGACTTACTCACAGGGCACCTGTTCTTGGGTCAGGTGGTCTGGAGGTGGGTTTAAGGAAACAGGGCTTTGCTGTGGGTTGTATGCTGTCAAGCAGTGGAGCAATTCTGTGAACGTATATCTTAATCTTTTCTGGGAGGAAGACAAAGTAGAGCAAAGTTAAAGTTATAAAAGATAAAGAATGGAGAGGGAGGTGGGATGGGGGACCGGGATGGGGAATACGTGTAACTCTATGGCTGATTCACATCAATGTATGACAAAACCCACTGAAAAATTAAAAATTAAAAAAAAGATAAAGAAGCAGCAATCACTGGTACTAGTCAGGAAACGGGAATATCTGGTTATTTTTTTGGTGGCTTGGACAGTGTTCATGTTTCATCCATGTTCAGACCTGGTACAGGTTGTCTTGTTTTTATCTTGATCCATCATAGTCACAGAGTGGTCTTGTCAATTGTTGATGTTCTGTGAAATTATTTATGTTTAACAAAAGAACAACAAGTTCTATGTGTAGTACCAGGCCAGCTCTCAGATGTCAGAGGTTGCTTTTCTCCTTCTCTGAAGACACCCGTGATATATTCAGTAAAAGATAAAAGCAAGATACAGAACATTACTTATGATGTAATCTTATTACAGAAATAGCAACACCTATTTTGTTTGGACATAGAGATAAGGTTGGAAGAATAGATTCCTCATTATCAAAAATGATCCATGAAACAAGGTTAGATTGGGGGATTTTTTTTTTTAACTTTCTGCTTTTCTGTTTTGCTTGAAAATTTTAAAAATAATGAGCACATATAATTTTTACAAGCAAAGCAAGCAATTAAAATAATTCCAAGTGGAAAATAGAAATTGGGACATCTGTCCAAATAACCATGTTTGTTTCTCTCCACCCAGTCCCCACGTGGTGAATGTATTCTCTTTTCCATACTCAATCTCTCCCATGGCAGAATTTGAAGAAAAGGCCATATCTTTGATTTTTTAAACATATGGTGGCCACAGTTTGAGTTGTATATGATCATTAGAGGAATAGGGATGGGGGAGGTGGTTTGAGCTTCAATAAGCAAGATAGTTTTTTAGCGCTCTTCTCCAGCCTTTTTTATCCCTCATGATAGACAACTATATAGCGGTATGAGCTAGTGTGAGCACATATTATACCGAGTGGCCCATTTAATGGTCCAACTTAATTTTTGATAGCGCTCTAGCTCTCACAAGTACTCTGGTTTGGATACCAGGTTACATAGTTGCTTCAGGAAGACCTTCCCAGAGAAAGGGTGGCTGGAGAGAGAGACTTGACAAACGCGGAGGGAATTGTCAGGGAGGAAAGAGAATGCCAGGCAGATGGAGCAGTGTGTGCTGAGGCCCACAGTGAGGGCAGCAGGCCGCGTTTGAGGAACTGAAAGGCCCTTGTGGCTGGAGCTCAGAAGGAATTAAGTGGAACATGATAAAGGATAAAGCTGGAAAGCAGGTTTGAGAGCTGAGTATGTTGGGCTTATCGAGCTCATTAAGGAGTCTGGACTTTATCTTGAAAACCACGGGAACCCCCAAAATTATTTTCAGCAAAATATGATGTGATCAAGTCAATATTTTGAAATGAGTATTTTGTCAGTAGTGAGGAGAGGTGTGTAGGGCCAAGAAGAGTTGTTTCATGGAGGCCCTTTAGAAAGTCATTTCCAAAAGCCAAGTGAGAAGGGATGGTGCCTTGCAATATAATACTGTCAGTGGAGATGGTGATAAAGGGACCAGGTGGATACATATACAGGAGTTAACACAGCATTCCTTTAAATATTTTAAACTGCATCCGTAAGTCCTAGATAAGACATGTATACATAAGACAGCCCAGGGGCAAATGATGAACATGGATTATGGTAAACGCAACCTTGGTATCAGCAGAAGTTGGCCAAGATTGATTACATCATCATCTTAGTCTGCATATTATGCCAGCCCCTAAACTGCCTCTCTTTGAGTCTCCTTTCTGCACCTATGAAGACACCACTAATCGATCACAGCACTCTCCTTCTGAGCCCAGGCATGGTCAAAGAACCATTTTCAAATCAACATTCCTCAATCAACTTTCCAAGCAGCCTCTGAGAACTGCTCAGGATTATTCCACATGAAAAAATTTATCTGCCGTCTTGCCTGTTTTGGAGAAAACTTACTGCACAAAGTCCTCTATTCCTTTATCTTTCTCTCCTGTACCAGGCCATCTGAGCATCTGGAATGCAGAGCTGGAAGAGTTAAGTTAAAAAGAGCTCTGTGGACACTCTGCCTTATTTGGATCCAGAAGGATCTACACATATATTATGAGATTAAAATGAAATAAGCCTAGGGGGAAAGGAAGCATGTTCATTTGGATTGAGGACATGTTTGCCATTACAATGTGCCTTCAGGTCTGGCATTGCTGTGCAGGGAAATCTGGTGTGTGTGTGTTTTTTCCATCTTCTCCTCGGATTTAAAAGACATGCTGACTACAGGGAGAATGGACTAAGTGAAGCACCCTACCATTTACAGTGTGCTGGTGGATGTCTCATATGCTAGTTGGCAAAGTGGATGGAATTGCTCTTAACTAAGTTAAAAAAAAAAAAAAGTAGCATTCAATTACCTTAAAAATGGGCTTCATTTGGAGAGTTTCCTTTAACATATTATGGGTACAATCTCATTTTGTTTTTTTTTTAAAACTTTATTTTGCTAAAGCAAGGCAGAAGAGTTCTATGCCCTAAATAAATAAACCAAGGTCTCACTGGGGAGGGTCAGAGATCTGGGATTCTCATATTTTGGAGAAATTGATTTAATTTTCCTAAATCACTTTTTAATAGAGAAAAACAGTAGCAGTGTCAGCCATTCACAGTTATGGGGATCACAGAATTTTGTAAATGCTCAACTCAGCCCAAGAGATTAAAAAAAAAAAAAAAAAGAAACTGTTTCCACTTGCCCTACCTGCCCAAAGAATCAACTATCTTAAGATTCTTGCTTCTTTCAGAAATTGTTTCAAACAATTCCAGTTTTCCCCCAGACTCTCCATCTTGCCTTTGCTATTTTATTTCTTGGGATTGTACCTCTGCAGGGGAAATCCTTTGTGCAGTGAAGGAGTTGAGAACCAGGACTCTGAAGTTAGCCAGGCCTCCTAGTAAATCTAGGCACAACAGCTTATGAGCAATATAATATTGACTATTTCACTGAACCTCTTTGAGTCTCATTTTTGTTTGTTTGTTTGTTTTGTTTGCTTTCATGTATGGGGATAGGAATAGTTCCTACTTAAGAGTTACCTGTGCCTTAAATGAAATTGTACAGGTGAAGTGGTAATCACTAAATGGGTATTAGCAGTGGCCATTATTGTTGCTGTTGCTGTTCTTTTAATCTGTAGGGCTTTGATCCAAGCTCAGGCCCTCATAATTTGCCAGCTTCTGTAGCTCTGCCAATAGCCCCAGTGGGTACTGTGGCAACAGTGCGTGGTGATGTGGAGGCGGTGGTGGTGGCTGAGAGGGAGAGAAGAGAGATTGGGGGAGGCTGGCATGGTGCAGAGAAGGAGGCTCAGTGACCACCTGGAGTCAGCCAGCACCGCACAGTCAAAACTGTGAGTACTGAATCCACAAATGAGAAGGGTTTCTTATCCAAAGTGCAGTGTAAGTGTTGAGTAAAAACTAATAATAAGAAATTCTTGTAATGCCTAATCATGCTTGAAATGTACTCTGACATGGAGCTTCTGCCCTTGGCATTTATAATAGTTGAATGGTTTAATATCAAGAGCAACCATTTTGAATAATTGTGCTTGGACCACTTGAAAGGAAATGTTCATAGCCTGTCCAGTCAGAAAACAAGAAGTGATTTCACTTAACCTTTGAGAATACTAACTCCTTGACTTGCCCATATAAGCTGCTGGCATAGCACTGATCTCCACCTGCCTGATTAGACAATTGTAGTTATGTGGTTCCTGTCAAATATACCTGGATTCTTAGTAAATACCCTGCTTTATGTCTATTGGGACTCAAAATAGAACCAACTTAAAATCAAGATAGAGTTATTTAGGAGTCTATCTGTATGTGGAAAAATGGATCAATTTTTTTAGGCCTGGAATCATCAACCACATACACAAAAAACTTTAAGTTCCTATTTATGATGGAATTACGTGAAGCTATCTTTAGTAGGTATAACTTCTGATTTCAAAGAAGTTATCTTCTTTGTGGTTGGAGTAGTTATTAGGAACCATACAGCCAGCATTTAAGTCCTGGCTCTGCCAGTTGCTAACTTTGTCACCTTGAAAATAATCTCTTACCTCTCTGTGCCTCTCTGGCAATAATAAAGGTATCTACCTCACAGGGATGTTTTGAAGATTAAATGAGTTAATATGTGCATATTGGTTTGCCCTAGATGCAGGCAAGAAGGCGAGGGATGCATTGTCCATGGAGAGCTTAGAAAGAATAATGAACCACATGGAAGTCTGGAAGCTTTTTCTTTTACTCACATGGTTGCCCTTCCAAATGATTCCAGTCTATAAGTGTACTGCTCCCTCTACCCTGACCCTTAGTTACACAACTGGGAAACAGTGTTAAAAGCAGTGCTTGGTACAGAAAGTTCTCAATGCATTATCACTCAATACATTGTCATTATATTTTTCTTTGAAGTTCCAGCGCTCATTACCACCTCAAAATCTTTCAGTGGTTCCCTCCTGCCAGTAGAAAGGTGGTTCAGACTCAGCCTGCCATTCAAGGATCTTCTTATCTGCTTTCAGCATTTTGTTCTCCTAGTCACATACTCAGTAGACACTTTCTTTTAACCTACAGGAAAACCAAGAGAATTTTTTTTTTTCTGGAACCCTCGAGGCATAGAGTGTACCCTTTTCCCTATCTCTTTTTGAAAAAGCACTTTTTATTTTGTGTAAATATAAGATTTTTGAGGTGTAGCTGATTAACATTGTTGTTATAGTTTCAAGTGAACAGTGAAGGGACTCAGCCATACATATACATGTATCTATTCCCTCTCAATCTCCCCTCCCATCCAGGCTGCCATGTAACATTGGCCAGAGTTTCCTGTGCTATACAGTAGCTCCTCGTTGGTTATCCATCTTAAATATAGCTGTGTGTACATGTCTATCCAAAACTCCCTAACTATCCCTTCCCCCATCCTTCCCTCTGTCAACCGTAAGTGTATTATCTAAGTCTGTGAACCTATTTCTGTTTTGGAAAGAAATTCATTTGTATCATCTTTTTATATTCCATATATAAGGGATGTCATATGATATTTCTCCTTTTCTGTCAACTTAACTTCACTCAGTATGACAATCTCTAAGTCCATCCATGTTGTTACAAATGACATTATTTCATTCTTTTTAATGGTTGAGTAATATTCCATTGCATATATGTTCCACATCTTTATCCATTCCTCTGTCAATGGATATTTAGACTGCGTCCGTGTTGTGGCTATTGTAAACAGTGCTGTTCTAAACAGTGGGGTGCATATATCCTTTTGAATGAGAGTTTTCTTTTTCTTTTTTTTTTTTCTGGATATATGCCTAGGAGAGGGATTGCATGGTCATATGATAGCTCTATTTTTAGTTTTTTAAGGAACCTCCATACTGTTCTCCATAGTGGCTATACCAGTTTAAATTCTCACCAACAATGTCAGAGGATTTCCTTCTCTCCTCTCCTTCTCCAGCATTTATCATTTGTGGATTTTTTGTTGATACCCATTCTGGCTCGTGTGAGGTGATATCTCATTGCAGTTTTGATTTGCATTTTTCTAATAATTATCAATGTTGAACATCTTTTTATGTGTTTATTGACCATCTGTATGTCTTCTTTGGAGAAATGTCTATTTAAGTCTTGTGCCTATTTTTTTCATTGGATTGTTTGCTTTGACGCTGTTAGGCTTCATGGGCTATTTGTAAATTTTGGAAACTAATCCCTTGTTGGTCACATCATTTGAAAGTCCTAGCTACAGAAATCAAAGAAGAAAAAGAAGTAAAGGGAATCCAAATTGGAAATTGGAAAAGAACAAGTTAAACTGTTACTCTTTGTAGGACGTGATACTATACAAAGAAGATCCTAAAGATGCTACCAGAAAACTACTAGAACTCATCAATGAATCTGATAGTGTCAGGTTACAAAATTAATACACAAAAATCTATTGCATTTCTATACACTAACAATGAAAGATCAAAAAGAGAAATTAAAAAAAAAAAAACAATTACATTTACCATCACATCAAAAAGAATATAATATCCTAGGAATAAGCCTGCCTAAGAAGACAAAATATTTGTACTCTGAACACTATAGGACACTGATGAAAGAAATTGAGGAAGATGCAAACACATGGAAAGATATGCCATCTTTCCATAGATGTCTGTGGGTTGGAAGAAGCAATATTGTCAAAGTGACTATACTACCCAAAGCAACCTACAGATTCAATGAAAGCCCTATCGAATAATGGCATTTTTCATGGAACTAGAACAAAAAAAATCTTAAAATTTGTATGGAGACACAAAAGACCCTGAATAGCCAAAACAATCTTGAGAAAGAAAAATGGAGCTAGAGGAATCAAGCTCTCAAACTTCAGACTATATTACAAAGCTACAGTCATCAAAATGGTATGATACTAGCCCAAAAATAGAAATACAGATCAATGGAACATGGTAGAAAGCCCAGGAATAAACTTATACACCTATGGTCAATTAATCTATGACAAAGAAGGCAAGACTAAACAATTTTGGAAAGACAGTCTCTTCACCAAATGGTGCTGGGAAAACTGGATAGCTATGTTAATAAAATGAAATTAAAACATACACAAAAGTAAGCTCAACATGGATTAAAGACCTAAATGTGAGACCAGACACTATAAAACTCCTAGAGGAAAACATTGACAGAATCCTCTCTGACATAAATCACAACAGTATCTTTTTTTTAGTCTGTCTTCCAGAATAATGAAAATAAAAACAAAAATAATTAAAAAATGGAAACCACTTAAACTCAAAAACTTTTGCACAGCAAAGTGAACAATAAACAAAACAAAATGAAAAGATACCTACAGATTGGGAGAAAATATATCCTCCCTTCTTGCCTGAAGAGCCTGTGTTCTTAAAGACCTAACTTAAACCTATACTGAATTCCTTTATCAAAATGTTGCTCTTGCTTAGAACTCCCCTAGCATTTCTTCTTCTTCTTTTTTTTTTTTTTAAAGAATTGTCTTTTCCTGCTCTCCACCTAATTACTTTAATACTTTCTCTCTCCTGATGGACTCTCAATTCCTTGGGACAGAATCTAAGTCAAATTGACCTTTGATTTCTCACATTGCCTTCCATAGTACTTTTCTCCTCATGAATATTAATAAAGGCACGTTGATTGAATGCATTCCAGGAACTACTATGGAGTGAAAGGCAAAGCCTATCTTCTAAGGGGTCATAACTTGCCACCATCAGTGTTATTTAGCAGAAACACTGTAGTAGACAATTAGCTACACCTTATATTTTATTTGGCTCTTTCTAGATGTTTAGAAATTGGCTAACATGACAGAGGTAACTGACTGCATAATTTGGTATATGAAAATATTGTTAAAGATGGTCATTAAAGTTACACATATTGAGTGCCTGTTGTAAGTATAGCAAAAATACACTAGAGATGGCTCTAAAAGTAGAAGAAATCATCCTTGCCCCTAGGGAGCTTATGGTTTGGTTGGTGAGGGGAAAAAAAAAAAAAAAACCAGTTATGCTAGAAACTAAGCCAGACTTATGAAGTAATGTGTAAACACATGTATAGATCTTCCTTGACTTGGATGTCAGTTTATATCCTGACAAACTTATCATAAGTTTACAATATCTTAAGTGATAAAATGCATTTGATACACCTAAACTACTGAACATCATAGCTTAGCCTAGCCTACCTTACATGTGCTCAGAACAACTTACATTTAGCCTACAGTTTTGTAAAATCATCTAACGCAAAACCTATTATTTTTACAGTCAAGTATTGAACACCTCTTGTAATGTATTGGATACTGTGCTGAAAGTGAAAAGCAGAATGGTTATATGAGTACAGAATGATTGTAAGTATAACAGTTGTTCATCTTGGGATGGCTGGAAAATGATTCCCAGCGTCATGAGAGAGGATTGTACCACTTATTGTTAGTCTAGGAAAAAGTCAAAATTCAAAATCTGAAATTAGATTTTTACTGAATGTGTATGACTTTTGCACCATCACTAAGTTGAAAAATTAAGTCAAACCACTGTAGGTCAGGGACTGTCTGTATATAGTGTGTACACCTTTGATGAAGAAATGTCCGTATATTTGTGGAGAAAAGAAGTTACCTGAAAGGACAGTCATTCAGGGTTATTTTAAAGGAGGAAGTGGTGATGCAGGGAGCAAGTATTCTGGGTGTTCTCTGGTCACCCCACAGGATCTGCTCTTCACCCTTGTCACCCCATTTTATGCGCCGGTGGCTCCCCTTGATGCATGGCATAGACCCTCTGCCATGGTGTCAGCATCCTGTTGTGTTCAGTCAGTGAAGGCAGTGTCAAGAGCTAGAGAGACTTGATGGGGAGGGGGGGTGGGGTTGGGACCCCCCATTTCCTTTCCTACTAGGATGCAGGTTGGTTGCTTTCTTCTCAAGTGGATCAGGCAGGACTCACAGTATTTATGACTTTAGCAACCTTCTGAGGGCTTCTAAAACTGCTCTCTTTCCTTACCCCTTCAGGTCTAGAAGGGGTGTAACTCTTTGCTACTGCAGCCCTAGGGTGCGTCACCATCCAGTGATGGTAAATTTACCTTAAATCTGCTTAGACCTTGTAAACAGCCCTTGTAGTCAGTTCTCCACAATGACTCAGTGTGAGTGGGCCATCTGTTTCTAGCCAAGATCCTGACTAACACACATTTGAAGGCTAGTGCAGTAATTCAGTTCCACAACACGTACTGAACATCTTTACGTGTCAGGTGAGGCTCTAAGCACTGGGGATAAAACAAGATTAAAACAAAATATCTTCCCCTGAGGAAGCTATAGTCTAACAGAGAAGACAAACACGTAAGTTGGTGCAAATTGAGAATGGATGTTAGAAGAGTGCTTTTTCTAACAGGATGAGGCTGAAAGAGGACTTATGAAAGAGATGACTAAAGCTAAAACCAACTGACATTTCATCATCAATATATATTTTGGATTTTTAGAACCAGAAGGCATAATAGCTGCTTATCTGGACCAATGCCTTTATTTTACAGAGGAGAAGTTGCAGGGTCTGTTGAATTAAAATTACCCGTCCCCTTTACTGCTAGTGAGAAAACAGGTGTGAGACCCAAGTCTTCTTACTTCTTGTCAGTGTCCTCTCTCCCTGTCTCTTTAGACTGTAGTCATTGCCAGTTCTAACTTCACCCATGTCCTCCCTCCCTCTGCCTTGGCGCCTTCCTCCTGAACCATTTTTCATTTTGAAGCACTTGAATATTTGGAGCAAGGAGGGCAAACTTATTGATTTCAATATTCTCACTGTCACAGTCAGAGGGAAAGGTGAAGAGGGCTGAGACATATGGAGGTGAAGTATGTGGTTAAGGACAGACCACCAACACTAATCCTCCTGCCTCAGGAAGCAATCTGAGTGTCTGCAGGCTTTGAAGTGTTTCCAAGCCTCCTCCCTGTGCTTGTGAGCTTTCTGGATGCCCGAGCCCGACTGGGGCCCTAATAAGCATCCTGTGAGGGGCTGATTCATCCTTCCTTCCACCAGCGCCAGAGAGAGGCTGAAGTGCAGGGTAAAATTTTCCACATGGTATCTTAGGTGGTAGGAAAAGAAGTTTCTTTGTATGAAATAACTTTGAATGTTACCACTTAATTTGTTTAAGTCCTGAAAGACTAGGGCTACTTCTGTGAGAAACTGGATGATTTGGAGTCATATTCAATTTTAGGGTTTTAATAAACGCAGTAACTTGTATTTGTGGAGTGATTACTATGTGCCAGATGCTGTCCTGAGGGCAACGCACGTGTTGACTAATTTAATTCTGTGAAGTAAGATACTGTTATGAATCTTTTGATGATTAATATTAGTATATCTGTATTATAGATGAGGAAACAGAGCCATAGAGTAGAAGTAACTTGACCCAGTTCACATATCGTGTGAGTGTGGGGCAGTGATACAACCCAGGTACCTGGCCCCAGAGTCAGTCTTGCGCATGATGTTAAGATGCTTTTATAGATAGTCATTCAAAAGCTAGTGTGCTCTTATATTTGCTTTTCTTTGATTCCCTTCTATTTTCTAGAGTTCCTCTATTTTCAGGCATAAGGATAGGGGACTTTGAGGGTAGATATGTAACCTCTGGGAGCAGGACCTCAACACAGAAATCTTATGAGGTTTTAAACGGAAGATCTTACCTTAATAAAAATGATAAATTTGACTCAAGAAAGAAGTAATATGATATGTGAGGTGATGATGCTTAGGTGTTCCATGCACTACCTAGCTCAATGGAAATTCCCTTTATGCTAGGGTGGCTGATTGCAGGACTGGTTTTCTGGGACATGGGACTTTTCATGCTAAAACTGAGGAAGTTCTATGTATACTGGGATGAGTCTGTTGCTTTACGCATTTTGGCAGTCAGTTGAAGCTCACTTCTTTCCCCAAATCCTGGAATCAACCTTACCTTAATACAGAGTATGTTTGTTTGTTTTTAATCACTTAGAGCACACTTTTAATCTCATAGAGCACACACCACCAGCATTTGAGTCACTTGGGACCCTTGTTAAAAATACTGATTACTGACTACTCTACGGATTTACAGAAGTATGATAGGCAGGCAGGGTAGAGTTGGAACTTAGGGAATCTGCATATTTAAAATAAACCTGCCAAATGATTCTTATAAATGTTTCCAAACTACTTACCCGGTCTATAAGGAAATGCAGAAATCACACTGTAATAGCTTAGGTGCTCTGGATCTATCACTCTTGCTGCTATTCTTGTTCTGACTTTTCATCTCAGTTCTATTCGGTGGAATCCTGTTTTGTTTCTCTGTCCTTATTTGGAGCACAATGTCAAGAACTGTGTTTCTGGTCTCTACTTCATACTTTGCAATCTATTCTCTGCCATGAAAACTCACCCAGTTCCCTGTTTTCTATGAGGTCACGGCCCCTCCCTGCCCTCTCTGTCCTCCTGGAAATTCGTCTCTCCAGAAGTCTCACTACCTACAGAGCTTGAGGCAGTCAAACTCTAGTCTATCTCCTTCCAGCTTCCTGGTTCCATCTTCATATCTTCTGATAAAGTACAAGATTGAGAAGTAAAGCAGTTGTTCTGTAATTCTCATAAGACTGCCTGTTATATTGTCAATAACTTGAAAAATCTACATTGACTTTGAAAACTGGCTCCATTGGCACCTGTATCTACCTAAGCCAAAGCACGTATGTATTTATCTAAGCAGTGAATTTGATCCCAGCCACTGCATAGGTAGGACTCTATGCTCACTGGCTTCTCTGTAATATGATAGTCCACTGTATTTATTTGCAAGTAAACAGCAGCCCTCGGGGTTCCCTGGTAGCTCAGCTGGTAAAGAATATGCCTGCAATGCAGGAGACACTGGTTCAATTCCTGGATCAGGAAGATCCCCTGGAGAAGGAATAGGCCACCCATTCCGGGGTTCTTGGGCTTTCCTGGTGGCTCAGACAGTTAAGAATCTGCCTGCAGATTGATCCCTGGGTTTGATCCCTGGGTTGGGAAAGTCCCCTGGAGGAGGGCTTGGCAACCCACTCCAGTATTCTTTTTTTGTTTTGTTTTTTGCCACTTTATTTAATTTTTTAATTGCAGGATAATTGCTTTACAGAATTTTGTGCTTTTCTGTCATACATTAACAAGAATCAGCCATAGGTACGCCCATTTCCCCTCCCTTCCAATCTCTCCTCCCGTCTCCCTCCCCATCCCACCCTTCTAGATTGTCACAGAGCCCCTGTTTGAGTTCCTGAGTATACAGCAAATTCCCACCGGCCATCTGATTTGCATATGGGATTGTAAATTTCCATGTTACTTTCTCCATACATCGTACCCTCTCCCTCCTCCCTTCCACCTGTGTCTGTTCCCTATGTCTGTTTCTCCATTGCTGCCCTGCAAATAAATTCATCAGTGCCATCTTTCTAGATTCTATATATATGCATCAGTATATGATGTCTATATTTCTCTTTCTGACTAATTTCACTCTGTATAATAGGCTCTAGGTTCATCCACCTCATTAGAACTGACTCAAATGCATTCCATTTTATGGCTGAGTAGCATTCCATTGTATATATGTACCACAGCTTCTTTATCCACTCATCTATTGATGGACATCTAGGTTGCTTCCATGTTCTAGCTATGGTAAACAGTATTGCAGTGAATATTGGGATACATGTGTCTTTTTCCATTTTGGTTTCCTCAGGGTATATGCCTAGTAGTGAGATTGTTGGGTCATATGGTGATTTTATTCCTAGTTTTTTAAGGAATCTCCATACCATCTTCCATAGTGGCTGCATCAGTTTGCAGTCCCACCAGCAATGCAAGAGGGCTCCCTTTTCTCCACACCCTCTCCAATGTCTGTGGTTTGTAGACTTTTGATCATGGTCATTCTGACTGGTGTGAGGTAGTATCTCATTGTAGTTTTGGTTTGTATTTCTCTAATAATAAGTGATGTTGAGCATCTTTTCATGTGTTTGTTAGCCATCTGTATGTCTTTTTTGGAGAAATGGACATGTAGGTCTTTTTCCCACTTTTTTATTCCACTCCAGTCTTCTTGCCTGGAGAATCCCCACAGTCAGAGGAGCCTGGCAGGCTACAGTCCATGGGGTCACAAAAAGTCGGACCTGACTGCCTAAATAAGCATAGCACTGTACAGAAGCCCTCCATAACACTCCCCTACTTTTGCCCAGAGAACACCTACTCAGCTTTGGCATCTGTTGTCATCTGAAGTCCCTGCTGATTCACCAGATAGAAAACCAATATTTTCTTTTCCTGTATCCCCAGTGCACAATGATGGACTGCTACAACATCATCCATAGCAGAGGCTGTGGGTACTGTATTCCATACCCTCTTGGCTACTTCAGAGTTTATCTGAACCTGTGATGAATAATTTCACCTGTATGCCAATGCCTTCCCACCTTAAGAACCTGTGTTATTCTGCCTCTCTGCCTAAAGGTGTTTTCTAGCTGATAGCCTAGAAGTTCCAGAGACAAGCTTCAACCAATGAGGAAGTGTCTAATGGAAAGCTCAGCCCATCTGTCCCTTACTGGGTTGACTCTGAGGTAGGTGGCACATGATTCCTCACAAGGCCCATGGAAGTGAACCTCAGCTGCCCACATGGAAAACTGCTCATTTGTGATCCAAGGATCACCTTCCAAATAAACTACCTCTACTCATGTATCTGTAACAGAGTCTGCTTTGGGGGAAATCCAAATTAGAACACCATATTTAACTTATCACTGGATGTATATTTTTTTGTCTGTCTCCTCCTCTCAGACTAGAAGCTCCTTTATAGAAGGGAACATGGATTGAATATCTTTGTATTCTAACTTGTAGCCTGACACACCTAATAAATACTCAGTCGATATTTGTATGAAAGAGTAAGTTGATCTACATTTTAATGATGTAATAATGTTTGTGAGGCACTATAAAATCTTAAAGTATGTTTCAAAGCAACCATTGCTGTTACATAGAAATCTCAATGTAGTAAATTCTTTTAAAAATAAAAGGAATGGTGTAGTCTGGCTAATCAAGTAAGGGATGTAACCTGCAAAATTTTGCAGGTTTTTTAATATTACATCCCTTACTTGATTAGCCAGACTACACCATTCCTTTTATTAAACCACATAAGAAAATGTTTTATATTTTTTAAATTGTTTTATTGCCTTTTCCCTAAATAAAAATCCAAGCCTCTTCTTCATGGTCTATAATAAATATTAAGACTATGTTGTAAGTAAATCTTTCATCGTAAATGATGACAATACAATGAGTGATATGGAGAAATTATCAATAAATCGAAGACTCCTTCTTTATTGTTTTACTTAAAAGTCTTTCAAAATAAATGTATAATAATTTCAGAAGAATTCAAATTAGTTTATCCTCAAGGGACTACAATCTTTAAATATCTTCAACTGGAGAAGAAACTCACTCTGGTAATTATACATCATTTTGTTTATTTTCAGAAGGCTAGCAGTTCTTGAGCAATATTATTAAACTAATAATTTATTCCAGTTTTCATCTAGAATCAGTAAGATATTGATCATTAGTTCTTCATCTATCATTTAATCTTTTTCCTTTACAGTTATGCACATTCAATAGCTTCACCAGTAAGAAAAAACAAATCCTGCAGAATTATGACTGTGCCATTCTGCTTCTAGCAGAAGTACTAGAAAGAACTGAAAGAACAATGTGAGCTAAAGTAAAGATGAGCAGATTGACCAGGAACAAGTTCTAATGAATATTTATGGTTAAAAGTTTATTTTCTATTTATCATCCTTGCTCTAGACCAAAATAAGTGTTGTTATATTCATAAGAGCAATGAAAAGGCTGAGCTTACAAGAGTGTTTTAAAATAATTTATATCAGAAGCATTCCTGTCTTGAGATATTACTTTTAGGAATCACTCTACTAATCACATATTATTGAGTTTTGGGCACCCTGTTTTTCATTAAAATATATGCTGAATCAAATAAAGAAAAATGTGACAGGCCTACTATAGCTAGGAATCCAATCACAAAAGATGCTTTAGGAAGAATATAAATGTTGATATGGGACTTTTCAACAGCACTAAAAATAGTGAGAAACTCATTATTTCATATTACAAGGTCCAAAAAGAAAAAGCTAGCATCCCACAAACATAACCAGTTAGAGTAAATAAATAAATAAGCTATTAAAATTTGGCAGTAGATATTTATTGTACCAATTTTGATTGACCTTAATGTCAATCCTTATTACATAATATTTTAAGCTCCTCCAGAATAAATCTTTAGCATTGATGAATAAACACGACAGAATTTCAACTATCCATTGAATGGATATTTTCCCTTTATTAAAAAATATATATTTTATAGGGACTGTGACAATCCTTGTGAAAGGACGAAAATAGAAAAAAAAATTGCAATTTATTTTAACAATTCAAGCAAACCATCTTCTAAAGCAAACATATGTCATAGATATTTGTCTTTCTCTCAAGAAAAATAAGTTGTTCTATACTAACAGATGGTAAAACCAGAACCACGAAAGACAGCATATTCTAAAAGTCTAGATTTGTCAATTGTTCTAAAGGCAAAATATTTTTTTTTCTTTATAAAAAAACTACATTTTTCTTTCTGGTGAAGTTCCTGGCCAGTTTACTTCATGCAAACTTTAATCTACATGTTAATCTTCAATCAGTGTGTAATACCGAGAGACATTCCTCTTGTGATTATTCAATTACTCTATTCACAGTTGGATAGAAGGTCATTATGTACATTTAGTCCATGCATTGAGATTCTTGCATCAGGAAGAAAAGTTAAACAGCTGTGAGGGAAATTGGTTTCTAAACCTATATAGCTAGATAATATTTTGATAGTGTTTTGAGGTTTTTAACTAAAGTTCACTTAAAATGGACCCTTTTATTGTCCATTCTCTTGAGCAAATTACTCTTCTCTTCTTTACTAATAAGTGTTCATTGCTGCAGGTAAGGGAGAAGTATGGTAGAAAAGCAGAGAAGTACCCATAACTAAGGCACTAAGTTTCAAGACCCTGGGCTTAGTTTTAAAATATGAAGTCCTAAAGGAATCAGAGTGTTATATATATGCAATAAACAATAGATTAGACGAACTGAAATACAGGATACCCCCCAGCATTCTTGGCTTTAAGCTGGAATTACTACAGTGTGAGCTAGGCTCTCTGGGGTAATTAAATTTGAGCAAAGTATTTGATAAAGTTTACATAATGTCCTTGAGGAAAATGTCTGCCAAATGTTAGTGATTTAAGAGGATTCAAAAGTTGAGTGGCACAGCAGCATCAACTTTGAGCTAGGTTACTAGTGGCATTCTGTGAGGCTCTGCTTCATTCAAAATTTTAATAATTTAGATAACATATAGAAAGTTTGCCAGTCAGACTTTTGAGAGGCTTGAAATTAGGAGAGGGTTAGGTTAGGTTAGAAACTACACGAGAAATCTGAATAAAATCAGTCAGATAGGCAAACTGGGCCAGATTTAACAAGATTAAAAATAAGCAAAGATACATGTAAAGACCTCAGTTTAGAACTAAAAAGAGCAAAGCAAAACAAATAAGGGGCTGACAAGGCGGTGCCCCCAAAATATGTTTCCATGAGCATGACCTGAGGGTCTGAGTTAATTTCACACTCAAGCTGAATGGATGAGGTTTTTGCCAAAAAGGTAGTTTCACTGGGTTGTACTGTACTTTGTACTGGTCAAAGGATAGCTGGAAGAGTGTGCTCACTTCTGACTTTTCACTTCTGAGTTGGATATCAGTGAACTGTGGTATATCTAAGGTATGTTACTAGGATTTTATATTCAGAAAAAATTTTTCTGAACTCCTCTTAAGTGCTAGACACTATCCTAGGGATATAGCAGCAAACAGGAGTTAAACACAGTGAATCTGGGAAGGGGGTGATTAATTTGGAAATGATATGAGGGTCTTTGTTAACTGACATCCGTTGAACAGTTGGCATGTGGAAAAAGAATTAGCCTGATACCAGGTGGCTCCAGGGGGATTATGCAGAAGTTACAAGGATGAAGATTTTGGTTACAGCATCTGTTCAGAAGTATAGAGTATGGACTTGGGTTGGAGAATGTCTTGTCATTTTCCAGCAGAGACAGAAATGTGTCTGTTAGGGTAAATGATATAATGTAGAAGGCACTTAGCATAGTATATGGAGATCTTACAGATGCTTAGTCAGTAGAACAAAATTGTACAGGGTTTTCTGATATCTTTTGGGAGTATGGATAGATGATTCTAGAAATCTAGAGAACAGAAACTCTTATTTTTTTCCTCTGTGCCCACTACAGAATTTGGCATATGGTTGGTGGTCTTTAAGTATCAAATAAATAAATGAGAGATTTTTATCATCTATAAGACTATACATTAATAATTATGAGTTAAAGAAGTAGAATTTAGAGTTCAGAAATCATTGTTTCCAATTCCACTTTCATTGATGATGTTATTTGACATTATCTTTTTTCAGCATCCTTTTTTTTTTGCCTGTTACTTAAAGAAAATCTCAGTCACTTTCAGGAGCACATGGATCTTTTTGTCGTGTTATAAAACATTCAGTGGCTTGTGGATTTACTGAGAATTTACAAAGAATCCATTATTTAATTCTCCGAATCAAGTAGGATCCTTTTAAAGTCCAGATCAATTGTTATAACCTGCATTATTCTGAACTGCACAATACATCCTTCTCATTTATGTAGTCCTCTTGCTTGCAGAAGGTTCTCCTTGTATATTTCTTTTGTTCTCAAAAATGAGCATTATTATTTTCAGCTTTCTAATCACTCTTCTCTTTCCCTAAACTCATCTGGAAATACTTATTTCTAGTCCTCTCTTGAGCTGTATAGAAGTGTCAATGTTAGCGATACTAAGACTCTGCCATCTCTCGAGTGCTTACTATGTGCCAGGAGCCTGGCATATCTTATCTCCTTTAAAAATCTTGCCAACTTTATGGTGTTGGTGTTATTATTCCCAATTTACAGATCAGGATGTGGAGGAGGTAGAGTTTAGACCCAAATTCTTTATCTTAACTGCATAGTTAACTTTTCATGTCAACTAGGATTTTGGATTGAAACTGTAAACATGCTAAAAAGACAAATGGAAAATTAGGCTTTGTTTTGAATGGAATTTATCTTTGTCAAATAAATTGCAAAGCTCCTTAGTACAATTGACCAAAAACAATGAGATTCAAAGGCTGATGATATCACCCAAAGTATTCTCAGAGTTTAGGGTTAGATGAGCCCCTATCAATCAGACTAGAAAGTTCCTTCCAGAAGTTTCACAACCAACCTCCTGGTCTTGAGACAAAGAGTGAGACTCTGCCTTGCTCAAGGTCGACAACCTGGTTAATAGCACTGAGAGGACCAAAGGCCAAGCTTCTGGATTCCCAGACAGTAAGACTATTTTTTGAGTGAAATCATGGACAGTTTTCCCCTAAAGAGAGACTCTACTCAAGCATAAGACACAACAGAAGAAATGTATTTTGATGGAGTCAAGCTAAAAATAAATCTTGATTTATGATCAAGCAAGCATTTATAAAGCATTTCTGAACCCCTTAGAGAAAGGTACTTTCTAAATGAAAGTTTCATTTGATCATTTTGAAATGTTTATTTTAGGCAAGCTTTCTTTTCATAAAATATTTACACATGCTCTTAATAGCAAATATTCACATGAGTATGTGCTAAAATATCTGAAATTTACTTAACCAAAATTGTTCACTTTTCTGGGTACAATCAGCAGGATTTCCAGAAATCCAAAAGAGATAATGGGATTTCCTTACAAAGCCTGTTAAAGAATCAGATAGGAATTTGGAAAGGGCAATTCTGAAATAAGCCTCCTTTAGAATAAGAACTTCCTTAAGATCTTGACTTGAAGAGTCTGCACTAGCTCAAACACCTGCAAAATGAGCAAATAAGGCATAATTTCCTCAAGACTTTAAGCCAAAATTTTGCTAACTTCTTTTCATTGCCAAGGACTCACTTAATATTTCAAAGACTGAAGCACAATAGGTTTAAGCAGTTTTTCTAGATTTCCAGAAAAATAGAATAGATATGAGCATTGCCTGATTTATCAAAAAAAAAAGCAATAGCGTAAACCTCTGCCTCTATTAGAGATGATTCTAGACATGTCAAAATATTCCTAATGTTGGCAGCAAGCCCTGTGGTAGGTGTGCTTTGAACGGAAAACAATGTCACCTGTTTCTTTGAGCTTATTTTGAATAAATCTTCTGGGAAATCACAAAGCATAAACTCTTCCTGATGAAAAGGAAATCGCTCTGATAGAAGCCCCATGATGTTGCAGAAAGAGCATGAGGACAAGTTAATAGAGTTTCTAGGTTCTTCTTCCAGTTTGCTGCCTGTCAGATAGCGCCCTGAGGTGAATCACTTACCCTCCCTGTGCCTCAGTTTCTCCCTCTGCAGAAGGAGGGTGATGGGCCCTTTCTAAGGCTTCACTAGTGTGCTTTCATATATGTCCTTTCCAGATGATTTAGCTTCCTAAGACCCGCTTGACTTCACATTCCAGGATGTCTGGCTCTAGGTGAGTGATCACACCATCATGATTATCTGGGTTGTGAAGATCTTTTTTGTACAGTTCTTCTGTGTATTTTTGCCACCTCTTCTTAATATCTTCTGCTTCTGTTAGGTCCCTACCATTTCTGTCCTTTTTTGAGCCCATCTTTGCATGAAATGTTCCCTTGGTATCTCTAACTTCTTGAAGAAATCTCTAGTCTTTCCCATTCTGTTGTTTTCCTCTATTTCTTTGCATTGATTGCTGAGGAAGGCTTTCTTATCTCTCCTTGCTATTCTTTGGAACTCTGCATTCAGATGGGCATATATTTCCTTTTCTCCTTTGCTTTTCACTTCTCTTCTTTTCACAACTATTTGTAAGGCCTCCTCAGACAGCCATTTTGCTTTTTTGCACTTCTTTTTCTTGGGGATGGTCTTGATTTCTGTCTTCTGTACCATGTCATGAACCTCCGTCCATAGTTCATCAGGCACTCTGTCTATCAGATCTAGTCCCTTAAATCTATTTTTCACTTCCACTGTATTGTCATACGGGATTTGATCTAGGTCATCCCTGAATAGTCTAGTGGTTTTCCCCACTTTCTTCAATTTCAGTCTGAATTTGGCAATAGGCATTCGTGATGTGAGCCACAGTCAGCTCCCAGTCTTGTTTCTGCTGACTGTATAGAGTGTCTCCATCTTTGGCTGCAAAGAGTATTATAAGTCTGATTTTGGTGCTGAACATCTGGTGGTGTCCATGTGTAGAGTCTTCTCTTGTGTTGTTGAAAGAGGGTGTTTGATATGACCAGTACGTTTTCTTGACAGAACTCTATTAGCCTTTGCCCTGCTTCATTCTGTACTCCAAGACCAAATTTGCCTGTTACTCCACGTGTTTCTTGACTTCCTACTTTTGCATTCCAGTCCCATATAATGAAAAGGACATCTTTTTTGGGTGTTAGTTCTAGAAGGTCTTGGAGGCCTTCATAGAACTGTTCAACTTCAGCTTCTTCAACATTACTAGTTGGGGCATAGATTTGGATTACTGCGATATTGAATGGTTTGCCTTAGAAACGAGCAGAGATCATTCTGTCATTTTTGAGATTGCATCCAAGTACTGCATTTCAGACACTTTTGTTGACTATGATGGCTACTTCATTTCTTCTAAGGGATTCCTGCCCACAGTAGTAGATATAATGGTCATCTGAATTAAATTCACCCATTCCAGTCCATCTTAGTTTGCTGATTCCTGGAATGTCGATGTTCACTCTTGTCATCTCCTGTTTGACCACTTCCAATTTGCCTTGATCCATGGACCTAACATTCCAGGTTCCTATGCAATAGTGCTCTTTACAGCATCGGACCTTGCTTTTATCATGAGTCCCATCCACAACTGGGTTTTGTTTTTGCTTTGGCTCCATCCCTTCATTCTTTCTGGAGTTACTTAGCCACTGATCTCCAGTAGCACATTGGGCACCTACTGACCTGGGGAGTTCATCTTTCAGTGTCCTATCTTACTGTTCTTTCCCAGACTTTTCATGAGTCCGCCTCCCAGAGGCACTATATCTTTATGAGACACAACTTCCATCTACCCTTGCAAATGATATTTACAAGGTAAGACACATGCATATCAATTCTCCATGTTTTAAATCACTTTTTATGCATGTTGAAAATTTGTAAAACTTTCTCTGCTATAACCTTATCAAAGTTTTTCTTTGTTCCCATCCAAAAAAGAAAGCGTCAGTCACTTAAAACTATGTATATCAGGTTTGCAAGGGGAATGTTTGAGTTCCTTAAGAAAATTAACTCTTTAAGAATCGCAGCCAGTTGTTCTAATGGTGTGATAATCAAACAACTAAATGGAGTAGGTTTTGGCAAAGGCTTACAGTCTGTTAGCATTGGCTGGATTTGTAAAATATGATTGAAAGTAACGAGTCCCATTTCTTTAAGAGTGGTTTATGGTAGAGGCGTTTTACTCTGTGGTTATACACATAGAACTAATTAGGCCTTTGGATCCAAATTGGCCTATCAAATTGAGTAAAGGGGGGAAAAAACAATTAGTTACATTTAAAAAAGTATAGACTGCCAAAAAAGTTAATCTAGTTGTATATGTAAATAAATACACTTCAGTCTGTGGATCAAGACAGATTAGCAGGTTGTGAGATCCATGCATTGGCTCAGAGACAGCTTTAAAAGCAATAAACAGAACAGCAAGTATTAGAGTATATCATAATGATGATTAGTATTGGTTTGTGAAAATTAATTTTACTTACACAGAGGGAACACATATACATGCATATATGCTCCTGGTCACAATGTAAATTTTATTTCTTACTCTGTCTGGTTACAACAAGGTCAAGTTCATTGAATAGAATTTGTATCCTACTGTTGTTTGAAAATTGTATAAATCTTAATTATGTCGAATTGGTTCATAATGCTTTTCAGGTCAACTATATTCTTCTACTTCTCTGTACATTCGTTCTATTAATTTCTGAGAGTTTGATATTGAAACTCCAACTAAAAATCTTACTTTATCCACTTAAACGATGGTAATATATGGGGAACCTATATGTAACTCTGTTCTGTAATTTCCAAGCCTCCTGTAAGTACATTATCATGTTTTCAGAATTTAAAAAATAAGAAATATTAAAAAAAAAAAAAAAAAAAAGGTCAAGTTCCTGGGGAAAGATATTGTGAGATGGAGATTTTTGCGCAGAAGGTTTATCAGGAAGAGCAGGGCAGGCACAACGCCTGTAAAAGACAGGGAGGCAAGCTTGGGTAGAAGAAACAGAACAGAGTTGCAGGTACGACAGAGGTCTCAGCTGATCCCTGTGGGGAGCTTGGAAGGCCTGCAGAGTTGTTCTCAGTTGAGGACGGGGAGCAGCTCTAACCCCACAGCTTGATACTGGTCGTAGGCTGCTCCCCAAGAAGAGGGGTTGCCTCTGGGGAAGTAGCTCCCTTTGCTGGCCAAGGGCAGTCCCAGCTGAGCAACTCTGCCCCAAGCGGTCAGCAGCCTACACAGCTGGGAAAGCGAGTGCTGGATGCTGAGGGGGCATCTTGGAAGTACTCACAACATCCACCCGGCTACTACCTAGATAGAGCCTGACTCAGACCACCCTACCTCCAGTGCAGGGACTCTTAGCGCTACTGAAATTTAAGCTTGGAAAAGTATTGTGTATTTTTGTCCTGTGTATTGTAGGATGTGATAAAGAAACTGACTCCATTTTTGATGACCACTGACAACTTCCAAACCCTACCACTTCCCGCTGACTTTTTGTCCCACATCTGAACAGTCCTAAGAAAGCTAGGGTGTTCCTACCTTTGGCTCTAGTTTGATTTTAAACACTATTATGCACCTTCTACCATCTTGTTGCAGTTTTTCCCTTTGTCCTTGGACGTGTGGTATCTTTTTTTGGTGGGTTCCAACATTCTCCTGTCGATGACTATTTGGCATGCTAGTTGCAATTTTGGTGTTCTCACAGGAGATGTGCGCATGTTCTTCTACTCTGCCATCTTGGATTACTGTTGGCAGTAGCGGGGAAATTCAAATCAGGTAAACCCAGGCCTGGGGGCGGGGACCCTAACTCTAGATTTGCTTCCTAATCACAGTACCCCAAGCCATTTTCAGACTGCACCTGCACTTCTCCAGGGAGCGTTATTGTATGAGCAATAAACCTTTCATACCCTGTTGGTTGTCTGTGTGTGTATGAGATCACCACTCTTGATATCTGAACCAAATTTCAGACATAGGATACTTCACATCATCCCTGTCCTCTATTCCTGTAGATGCCAGTCGTACTCAACCCACTCCACAATGGGACAACCAAAATGTACCCAAACATTGCCAGGTGCCCCTAGGCGACAAAGTCACCCCTGACTGAGAACTGCTGTTCCAGAGCATTAATGGCCCTTTGCTAAGTAGGTAAGTGATAGCTCATTTGAGTCCAGTGTGCTGTGTTTCAATTATTCTTGCATTATACCCAGAAAAGTCCTGTGGTCATTCTAAATTCTTACAACAAAACAAGATGGTAAAGGTGGTTTCATGGGTTCTGTGTAATTAGGTAGTATGTCTGATTTTCTACTTCTGGTCTGGCTGTAAATTCAGAGTGGGTGGTCTGGTGGGAAAACAGGCTGGAAACTTTAAAAACAATTTGATTGTTTTATTTATGGGGCCTATTAGCTCCTTCTTTGGAAGGCACATAAAATCATTTAGGCCCTGTAAAATGGGATAATGTGGTGATTTGCATTTGCATGCCATTTTAAAAATCCATTTTATAAAGTGGGAGTGAAGCAGAATGGTATAGTTGGATTTTAATCACTAGAGTTTCGACTTCCCCTCATGGGAGCTATTATCCTATTTCAAAGATTAGAAGCTGCAGAGAGCAAGAGAATAGAGGTGAGTGAGCTGGAAGGAGTATTCTTTAAAAGCTAGAAAGCTTTTGCTAACAGTTGTAGACCACAGAATCCCACACCTCACTTTGGCTATCTTAATTTTTAGTGCAAGCTTACACTAAAATCCAGGGTTTGAGAATGAGGTGGAACAGCCTCATAATTGCATTAAAGTTATCCAACAATTATTTCCAAATATATATTTGACAATCTAGAAGAAATCTTCCTTAGCTCTCTTTCAGGGATCTGCTTTTGTTCATGGTAATGTATAATATTGTTTTCATGATTTGAAAGTTATAAACTCTTATATTTTAGTCATATCATTAGCCAAAAAATTTTAGAAGAGTATAGATTTTTTTAAAATTAACTCATTTGTATAGTGCTCCAATCTTGATATACACTGATATAAGTTTCAGCTTTGCATATTTTAGTTTGGTGAATTCAAGATTCATTTTATTAAAGAGAAAGAAAGTGGTTTTTAATGGGGAAATTACTGACTCATCTGCAAGGAAGTCATTGTCTCATTGCTGGGCTTGGGTGCCAAAGGCATGCTGGGCAGTGACATCAAATCTAAAGACAGTATAAGAGCTGGGAACCACCACAGAAATCAGTGCAATGACTTCTTTTCCAGACAAGATTCTTTTAATGGCTAAGAACAGCAATAGTTAGAGCAAGAAAACAATGGACATACAGGTTTCATGGAATCCAAGACTACCACACAGAGCATTGCTTGATCTCACAGGAAACAGAATGCTGGAAGCAAGTAGGTGCTTTACCACCGTTTCTCAACTCTGCTTCAGGTTTCCTTCGTTTTCTTGCCGTTCACTGTAGATTGTTTTCCTCTGGCATTCCTCCGATTATCAACAGTCCATCTACTGGGCTGATGACAGGCTTTGACATGATTTTCGCTTAACTTGTCCTAGTTACTGGCCCAGAAGTCCACAATTCTAGAAGCGGAATCTAATTGGCTCAGCTTGAATTATGTGTCTATGCGTCATCCTCTAAGCTGCCGCTACCTGGGCCAACTTCTCCAGTGCTGTGGATGGGCAATCATAGCACATCAGGTCTGCAAGCCTTTCATTTTAAAGATAAGGGAACTGAATGAACACCTATGGGGGAAGTGATTTGTCCTTAGTTATGTAGCCAGTTATTGACTAATGGACAGTAGCAGAACCACCACACCACCTTTCTTTTTTTTTTTTAACTATCAAAGGTATATTACATCTGTCACACCTTCCTGGCGTTTCTTCCTAGCAGAGGGAAGTAGAACACTGTTGGGCTGAGAAACTGGGGCAAAAGGTGACTAGCAAGTTGGAGATGCCTCTAGGTTTTCTGCATAACTATTCTGCACTTAGTAGATTGTCTTTTAATTGCTTTGTCTATTCACTTGCTTTATTGAGATATTTACTTATTATAAAGTTCACCCATTTTAAGTGTATATGTCAGTAAGTTCTAGTATATTTGTAGTTATACAACCATCACCACAATCTAGTTTCAGAACATTTCCATCAGCTTATGCTCATGTACGTTAATTCATTACAGTAATGAATTTGTTGTATACACAACAAAAATCAAATTCAATATGTTTTTTATTTTTCAGCTCTACTATGAACCAAGCATTGTGCTAAAATTGTTACAAAACATTATCTTTGTCTATTATCTGTATCTTGTACTTATGCTGTGATGCATATCTAAATAACATGAAAAATGCTGTAATAGATGTGTAGAGAAATTGTGATGGGTAAGCAGAGAAAATGCCAGTTAATTCATTTTAGTTTAAAAGAAAATCTATCCCTCCTTTTTTACATTTAAAGATTACGATATTTGAAATTACATATAACTTTAAACCAATTTGAGAAATATTATCTATCTACATACAAATCACTGGTAATAGCACTAAAAAGGAAATGTTGTCCTGGCGTTTACAAGTCTAGCAGAGAAAGGATATATTCACAAATTACTGTTTTATTAAGGTAGAATATCATGATACCCTTTCAAATAGCTATGAAGTCCTGGCAAAGGGAGAGACTATAACTTTTGAAATTAGGGAATTCTCCCTGTAAGGAGTAGTAATGCTTTACCTTGAAGAAAGGGGAAAATCTTAAACTTAAAAATGGGCCTTCATAAGGTGATAATTTGTTATTCATAATTGAGCAACAAAAGAGACAATTACACTGGTTACAGTGATGCAATAGGAATAAAGTGGGATTTTTCTGGGAACACTAGGATGTGTGATCACTCTAGTCATCGGAGGGGAAATACAATAGTTGGAGAAGACACAAGCACGTGCTCAAAGAGGGGAAAGGGGAAGGCCATTGAAAGATATGACACGTGAAATGATACTGCTATGCTTCCTAGTATTCTCCTTTATATGGGCCAAATAAAATGGGTTCTGTCCTCTCTCACTGTGGCGGGGAATGGGCTCAATTTCCTACTACTTTCCCACCCTCTGGGGACAACAAGGAATGAAGATCCTGGGATTTGTAGAAAGATGGGGACTTTGGATATTTGGTGTCCTACAGACTAACCTATGCAGGTCATCACTCAGCTCCCGGTCCACTTTCCTTCTCTAGGTATAACCTTTTTTCCTCACTCTTGCCTCAAGGACCCAGTTTCTCTACTCTGAATTATATTTCTAATCTAACCTCCGCACTTCTAGCCCAGGTTTGTCTATTTTTATATTAATAGAAAAGCAAATTCTGCAAACTTTTCTGTCTCTAACTTCTGTCAGCTAATTATTTCAGTCTTTGTTTCTCTGGTTGAGTCTGAGCTGAGGGAAAATGCTGAGTTATAACACTGCCATACAATTAATGTACCATGGTTGTTACCTAATTGTAACCAGGAAAGTGGTGGTAGGACTAGAAAAATTCATGAATGAAGTGTACGTTTATTTTGAGTTCAGTTCCTGTGGTCTGATGTCAAAATGCAGAACCTCACAGAAGTAGAGAAACTCATTTTCAACAAGAAGCATAGATAATATCACATGTGGCAAAGGAGTTGAGTATTTCCTAGAGAAGTCAAATTAAGGAATGTGAGGACAACCAGAAGGATTGGTGATGGATGAAAAGTGGTCCTGGAAAACTGGAGAGGGAGGTGGGATGGGAGACCGGGATGGGGAATTCGTGTAACTCTATGGCTGATTCACATCAATGTATGACAAAACCCACTGAAAAATAAATTAAAAAAAAAAAGGCAAAAAAAAAAAAAAATAATAATAATAATTAAAAAAAAAAACCAAAAAACTTTAATACAGTTTTGTTTAGAAAAGGTCCTCTAAACAAAGTAGCAGCACTAAAAACTTGGTGCTCTAATTTAAAGAGTATGTAATTTGAGAGAGCTTCAGCTGTATCTTTCACAGAAGCTGCCCATGTACCTATATAGACATCTACTACTTGACCTGAAACTTGAGGAGAATCAAATCAATTAGCGCTTTTGCTCTAAGGATTACACAGGCCCTTCCCATGAAGCATCAAGAGCAAAACTGCACACGAGACACGACATGGGATATCTGAATGTGGCATTTGCTTCAGGATGTTGTCTAGAAGTTGAAAGTCTCCTAAAATGAAGACCTGAAGAACCTGAAGGACGACAGAGGAAGAGATGGTTGGATGGCATCACCAGCTTAATGGACATGAGTTTGAGCAAACTCCAGAAGTTGGTGATGGACAGACAGGGAAGCCTGGCATTCTGCAGACCATGGGGTTGCAAAGAGTCGGACACAACTGAGCGACTGAACTGAACTGAATTGAAGGACCTTCAGCTACTTTGCTATCTATAAACATTTCACTGTGCATAATAAAATACAGTACTCTAAGAGTTCCAGAACCTATATAACTCTCTAATTTTCATATAAAATATTAATATTAAGTAGCCTTAAAGTAAAATTGGATCCTTTTTTCTTGTGCCTCTAGAGCAATTTAATAAGGGTGCCATTAGAATAAACTGGCAACATTTCAACCACTGAAAAGCTCCAAGATGAAAAGAACTGGTCTTTACGTACACTAGGATGATTTTAAAAGGACTTAGTAGTTTAGGATTTTCATTTTCATTATAAGTCAGAATGAAATCAAGATACTTGAAACAATATAATGAGATACTGATATTTTTATTCCAGTGATGCTCCTGTGAAGTGAGGATCAACACATTGGAACCATTATTATTCTGTTAAAAACAAATCAGCATTGAGTGTCTGTCAAAATTTGTCATGGTCCAATTATGAAGCCACATTAGCTATAGTTTATTTAAGCTGCCAGCACACAATAAGCTCTAGGGAGATTATTATTAAGAGCATAAATCTAGCAAGAAATGAGTAAATCCATAGCATTGCTTCAATAAACAGAGAACGCCTTTTCTTTGTTTCTAAAAGACTGTAGAATTTTACCCAAATAAAAGCACTGTATTTCATCTTGTCCAAATGAATATTTTATGAATGAAAAAAATTGAGAATCAGTAAGTTAAATTATCTATCCAAAATCACACACTTAATAGTAATTGATCTAAAATTAGAATCCATGTGTTTCTAGACTACAAGTGAAATACATTAACCAGAAGTCATGTTTTTCATAGAGTACTGCTACACTTTTTTGCTGGTAAAACCTCTTTAGAGAAAGATGTTTGTTTAATTAGGGATAAATGGACAAATATCTATCTATCTTTGCCACTTTGAAGCTGTTATAAGTCACTTAATCTCTGTATCATGATTTACTTGTTGGCTAATGAAGATGAAAGTTAACAGTGAAAGTGTTAGTCACTCAGTCAAGTCTGACTTTTTGCGATCCCATGGACTGTAGCCCATCAGGCTCCTCTGTCCATGAAATTCTCCAGGCAAGAGTACTGGAGTGGGTTGCCACACCTTTCTCCAGGGGATCTTCCCGACCCAGGGACTGAACCCTGAGTCTCCTGCATCGTAGGCAAATTCTTCACTAACGGAGCAACCCTGGAAGCCTGATGGAGATAATCTCTGCCAATAATAATCTTAGGTTTGTTGTGAACGAAGGAATAAAAGGAAGAAATCCATTTATTTATTCTATATTTTAGTGGGCAGTTGTATGCTTTATACCATCACATTGGGTATTAGCCCAAAAGTGAATCAGATTGGAAACTGCCTTTAAAGGTCTGCAGGATAGTGGAGGAGCTAAGATTTGTGCCTGTTTTCTCCATCAGGGGGTTTCTTCCCTTGTGGCTCAGTTGGTAGAGAATATGTCTGCAATGCAGGGTATGCAAATTTGATCCCTGGGTCAGAAGATCTTCTGGAGAAGGAAATGGCGACCCACTCCAGTATTCTTGCCTGGAAACCCCATGGACAGAGAAGCCTGGAAGGCTACAATCCATGGGGCTGGACATGACTGAGAGATTAAACTATCACCACCACCACTATTTCCCTGGGATTTAGCATGATATCTGGCATGCAGTCAATGTTCAGTAACCACTAAGTAAATAAATTGACCAATTGAGTATGTAGAAACACCTCTAACATAAGATAAGAAGTAGTAAGAGTCACAGGGAACAGCAGATTGATGCTCCGGGTTTTAGAGATCTTTGTTAGAGTCCAAAGAACCTATACTAAACTACAGAGGTCTTGGGTCCCAGAGCCAATCCTAACATACTACCTATTTCTGTGACCCTGATCAAACCACGCAGACTTTATAGCTTTTATTTGTAAAAAGGAAAAGATTAGACCACAGAGACAATACTGACAATATAAATGAATAAAGTAGAATGAGGGCAAGTTAATGGGGGCTGGTAGGGATGATACAATCTAGAAAGCTTCCCAGTCTGGAAGTAGGGCACCCCTTCTCAATCCATTCAGGAAGAAGAACCTAATGTTGAAGATCTTTCACATTTTCAAGAGAAATCCATATTTTTCGATTTTTTAGAGTTTTCTAGTTCTTGTCTGGAGAACTCCTTGCCTGGTGGGCTGCCGCCTATGGGGTCGCACAGAGTTGGACACAACTGAAGTGACTTAGCAGCAGAAGCAGCAGCGTTTAAATGTTAGCTACTAATTCAAAACTTAAAAAAAAAAAAAAAGCAAGTGAAACAAATCTGTCTCTGAATCAGATCTGGCCCATGGGTCACTAGTATTTTATTTGTAGACTAGATGATCATCAATATTCTAATAATCTCCAATTCTTTGTTTTGCTGAATCTCTTTAATATTGTGAAGGTTAGGAAATAATGCAGTTAATGTTGAAGTGATCTGATTTTTCCCAAAATATCTCTCAGTCAGCTTTTATGAAGTTTATGCTGACAATTTTCCATGTAGATATGATCTATGACATCACAACATAAGTATTGCTTCCTGGAATTTTTGAAGGCTAATTAAAATTTTAAAATCATGCTAACATCTGGAATTGCTGCTAACAACATACAGAAGGACAAAAACAAAGAGTTTATCTTTTTTAGGCCTTCTCTCTTCAGTTTATCTTGTGGGTTTTTTTGCAAACTGTTTTTCCATAGATATGCCCTTAATTGAATGTTGACAGCTTAGAACTAACTGGAAGAGGTTCTTGGCTTTCCCATCATGCATTTCTCTCTAGCTTGGGCATTCATTTACAATGAGCTGACTGTTACAGAACAGTAGATGCCTTTTATTATTGCTGACATAGATCTTGGGTTTTTTCCCCCACATTTGCACCATGTAGATTGATTTCTTTTATGTTTATTCAGCTAAAACTTGCATGCCTGAGAGAAAATAAAATGGCATGCCATTTGTCATTTTACCTGACTATGTCCTTAAATAATGCCTTTTTTTTATTGAATATTTGCTAAATTATTTATTTATAAAATTTATATGAAAGCAGCCTGGTAGCATATTACAGTATCTTCCATCTGTTGACCTTACACTGTACTTCTCCCTGTGTCCTTCTGTAAGATGCACTTTTTAGGAGGAGGAATTCATAGACCTCCTTTTACTTTCCTGTGACACAATGTACTTTTCAGTAACTTTTCTTCACAGCAGGTTTTCCCTATTACTTTTTGAGCTAAAAATTAAAATTTAGCATGCAATAGCATGGTACAACATTGGAGAAGGAAATGGCAACCCACTCCAGTGTTCTTGCCTAGAGAATCCCAGGGACGGGGGAGCCTGGTGGGCTGCCATCTATGGGGTTGCACAGAGTCGGACACGACTGAAGAGACTTAGCAGCAGCAGCAGCAGCATGGTACAGACTGTGAGTTAGATAATCTGAGTGTGACTTCCAACTATCTCTACCACTTACTGTGTGATTTTGGGCAAGTTAACTTAACCATGCTGAACCTCAATTTCCTCGTCTGTAAAATGGAGATAATTCTAGTACCACCGCATACGACTGTTCTAAAATTTAACAGTGAAAATTAATAGTACATGGTACATAATAGTTATTATGCAGTTGATACTTATTAGCTATTATTTTCATTATTATTATGTTAAATTTTCTCTTTTGAGGTATAACATTAGATTACAGATAACCTTAGACAATTTAGGGAATGACATTTGCATTGCACTGTTCGCTTTTCCTTCCAAAAATCTCACCTTTTCTCCCTTCCTTTCTTTCGGTATTCCATTGTACTCTCTCCCTGTTTTCTTACCTCTCTCAAGTCATTCATAATTATTGAGTACCCACTAAGTGCATGACATGGGCAAAGATCATGAAGACAAAAGAGTTTAAAAAATGATCAAAAGAGACTCTGTCCCAGCTCTCAGGGAATTTACAGGATGTCAGGGAGGAGGCAGGAGGCAGTCATTAATTCAACAGTGTCATGAATATACAATTACAAACTGTGACAGCTAACCGAAATTAATGAACACCCTCAATTTACCCTTGCTCAAGGAACTGTGATGCATAATAACATTAGCAAGTAATATTTATATGATGTTTACCTCTTACAAAAAACTTGTATTTATTTTGTTTTATTTGAACCTTATAATGGTGGTATGATATAGATATTGCTAATTCCCACTTCAGAGATCATGAAACTGAAAAGTGAGAATGACTTAGGGTTAAAGAGTAATCTTATTAAAAGACTTAAAGCAGCATCTTCTGCCTTAAGATCTACACACTTTTCTAATTTTCTACAAACATTTCTAAAAAACTTCTGGAATTGCCAAACTCACCTGGGAGGTTCTAGAAATGGATGTGTCTCTCAAGGGACTTGTATTCAAATATTATCTGGGAGGGAGGGACAAACTCTAGCTTTAATTCCTGGGTAGACTAAGTGACCAGGTTACATCCAGGCTGTGGTTCTAATCCCAGCCAGTTCCTCCCAAAGTCAACTATAAATACCAAAGACAACCACTGAGGTTTTAGCCCTGATTTATCAGGACCAACACTGCTTTTGGAAAAGTCCACTTAAGGTAAACATGTAAATTCTTTTGCACCCGCTTTGGCTGCCAGCCTCTGTACCAGCATTCTTGTTGTTTCCACCCCCCCACCAGTTTGACTTTCTCTCAATTTACAAAGACAAAGAGACAACAGGAGAGAATATCCACATCTTTCCAACAGAGTTGGAATGAGAGTCACAAAGCTACCAGCCATGACTTGACCAAGTAAGAATTCTACTTTCCAAGTATGTGTATATATGCTTCCCTGGCCATAGTGAAAACTGTGATAGATCACATTTCCAGAAGAGACGTGATATAGGTCACCACACCTGGGATACGTGCTCAGAGGACTATCTGGGGAAGCTTGGCACATGTTTTCCTTGTAACTACACCTTTAAACAGTCCATCACATTGACTTGATCACTTGCTAGTAAAGTGTGCATTTAATGGGTGGTTCTATTTTATTACATTCAGGATGGTCACAAGCAGTCATCTAACAATTAGTTTCAGGGGTCAGCCCTGAGCATGCTCCCTGCTCCATCCTTGAGACTGCCCAGTGGTTATACAACCACAACACCCAAACTTACTATCAGGGTCCTAGATAAACACCCTCTTCAAACTAGAGATTTTTGCCTTCACTTGGAGCAAACTTCTTCACAAGTTGTTATAGAAAGGAAACACGAATTCTAGTTTTGACAAAATATGGCTCCCAGAAGAGTTGTGACATTTTGGATTTGAAAGAGCTTTGAAAAGTTCAGTGTCTTCATTTACTGAAAAGGAAACTGGGGCATTATGGTTGGCAAAATAACAGCCCCTCAAAGATGTGCATGTCCCTATTCTCAGAATCTGTGAAAGTGTTACCCTGAATAACAGGGGATGTTTGCAGATAACCCCTGCCCTTTTTAGATGTGATTAAGGTTAAAGACCGTGAGATGGAGAGAAATTATGCTGGATTATCCTGGTGGGCCAATCTAATGATGAGTCCCTACAGAAATAAAACGAAGGCCAAAGAGTAGATCAGAGAGATGAAATGTGAGGAGGACTCTACTCATGGTTGATCGTGTTGTAAGGGGACCTCCAGCCAAAGAATGTAAGTCTTGCAGGAGCTGGAAGTGACCCTCCCCTTACAGACAACAAGACAATAGGAGCTTTGAACCTGCAACAGCAAGGGACTAAATTTTGCCACCAATCTAAGAAAAAAAAAAAAAAAAATTGAATTCTTCTCTAGAACCTCCAGAAACACAGCCCAGCTTACATTTTGATGTTAACCCAATAAGGCCCTATTGGATTCATCACCTAAATGTAAGTATTATGTTTATACTGTTTTAAGCCGCTCAATTTAAGGCAGTTTGTTTTGGCAGCTATAGGAGATGGATACAGTGGGAAAGAGACTTGACTAATGTCACATACCTAGTTTATAGCCCATCCAAGAGCTATTCCCAGGACTTCTGACCACTTGTTGCTTTAGGTCTTCCCAGTCAGCTGACCTTCATTTACTCTCTAACACAACATCGGGTTCTGTCCCTCCTCCTGGTGATCGTCCTTCTAACAAGGCTGATATTTTCTTGCTTCCATATCTAGTTGAGTACCATCTGTCTCACTGTCTCAAATGGAAACTCCATAAAGAGGGGGACTCTGTTTTCATTGCTCATTTCTTTACACTTAGTTATCAACACAATGCTGCACACGGAGGAGGGCTCAGTAAAATGTGCTGAATGAACGAATGAAAATAAAAGGATGAAAGAATAAATGAGTAAACACTGTGTCAAAATCAGTGCAAATGGAGCTATCAAGCTAAAAGAAATTTCATAAATTTATACTCAAACCTTCATTTTACTTATGAGGGAACATGAGACCGAGGTCACAGGTTCAGTTCTTAGCAGATCCAGAGCAGAGCCTGACCTCCTGACCACCTGAACAGCATATCCCTGTTTTTCATTAGATGCGTGCCAAAACGTCACATTTAAAAGCAGTGTGGAAGTAGATGTGTGTGGTGCAACCAAAGGGTGGTAATTGGAACTGATACTACCTGAGTGTCTGTGTCTCTGAAAATACCCAGGGGCAATACTTGTCTTAAAAATGTTTGCTTTTCAAATTTTTCTGTATTAGTTCAGATAGACCACAGACAACTTAAGCAAGCACTTTCATTCATTCCTGAAAAAAGATTGTAAAGGTCTGTAGAAGGAATAGACATGGCAGTTTCATCCCAGTTGTGCTGGTTTGGACTAACGGAATTGATTGCCTGGCTGGGTGACAATATATAAGTTTGGCTTTTAAAATTCATTTCTAAGCTGCTCATATGTTCCTGTTCTCTTTTTCATTTTTATACACTCAGTGTCCAACATTTTAATTATCTCCATGTGTCCTAATCAGATCATTTTTGTTTGTGTTTGTGCTTTTCTTGTGTGTGCAAGGAAAAAAAAAATAGACTCAAGCAATTTATCTATTCATTTCATCACCAGATAGGTACTGAGAATCCTTTAGGATGAAGACTGGCAAAGATGCCAGTCTCGAGGGGATTTTTAGGCCTTGATCAAGGGCATTCCTGCTGTGACCACCAAGGACTAATGCCTAGAGGATTCTCTCTGAGAGGGTGACAGCAAGGCCACTGACCCATAGCAGAGCCAGGTCACAGGCCAACTGCAATTTGAACTCCTGCATATATTTAACACTATAGACTAAATGTTGTGTGTCGCCACAATTCATGTGTTGAAACCTAATCCCCTATATGAGGGTGTTTAGAGGTGCAGCCTTTAGCAGGTAATTAGGTCATGAAGGTGGATCCCTCAAGAATGGAATTAGTGTCTTTATAAAAGAGACCCCTGCGAGATCCCTCTCCCTTCCCTCAGTGTGAGAATATAGCATAAAATGGCCTGCAACCCAAAAGAGGTTCCTCACTGAAATCTGACCAAACTGGCACCCTGATCTCAGACTTCCAACCTTTAGAACTGTGAGAAATACATTTATGTTGTTATGTAAGCCATGCAGTCCGTGGCTCTTTGTTATAACAGACTAAAACACTTGATTTTTCTGTTGTAATATTTTCCTTTGATTTATAAATCCTCCCTCATTCTCCCCACACTGGCTTCATTTTCTTTTCTTCTGTGGGAAAAAAAAGACATTTTTACCCATCTGGGCCAAGGGTAAAAAAAAAAAAAAAAAAAGGACATTTAAAAATGGAAAATAAAGAGAAGAACAGGTGAAACATCAATTTGTACCTGTGAATGACCTGAATCATATTGGATTTCTCTCCTTTCTTGTCTTGAACTGCCATTTCCACTTCGACCAGGCAGTTATCTTCTGTTGGGCCAGGAGGCCAAGCCAGATACGTCTTCTGAGCTGTCTGAAAGCCCGGCTTGGGCCCAGGCTGGTAGCGTGTCTCAGCGTGGCTACCTCTGTGTGCTTCACCTCAGAGTCCCTGGGCCTCCCGCCTGCAATTAGGAAGCAGCAGACGCAGCCGGGCTCCCACGGGTGAGTGCCGCAAATCAAATTGTCGTTCCTTTCATAAACCTGACCCAGCAGTCACTCCCACGAGACAGTCATTTTCCAGGAGAGCTTTTTCTATTCTGACAAAACCCATGAGGCAGCTATTTTGTGAAGAGATTGAATCTCGCTTTCCCATCAGGAAGAAAACTTTCAAAATTATACTCTAGGCTGTGTTGCTGCCAGAGCCAAGTCATAGGAGACTCACAGGGAATTCAGTCTCATTTCTGCTGCTGACCAGCTGGGCCACCTTGGAGAAACATTTTGACCTCTCTGGGCCTTGACTTTCTCACCTGTAAAGTGAGAGTTTGTCTAGGATCAGATACGACAACATGGAGGCCAGGGGTCTGAGTTTAGTCTGTACATGTATTTTATTTATTCTGAGCTGTTTTTCTTTTTGTTAAGGCAAGAGTTTAATGCCTTCACTTGAGACAGTTGCCTAAGAGTCTCCCACAGTCCCCAAACCCACCTTAAATTGAGTTTTACTCATTTACCTTACCTATTTGGTCCCTGGAGACATTTCCAAGTTCAACTCCTGAACTAGATGACCTTAAAGTGTACTCCTGGTTCTAATAATTTATGATCTCCAGGGATAAGTCATCTGCAAATGATCAAAACAAAGAGAGATGAATTAGACATTTCATGCGTTTATTCTTCTAAACTCTAGATTCTAGACCACTGATGACGATTCCCATTTCACATGCCCTCACATTTCCATGCATGGTGATCATTTTCAGCAGTAACTCTATCTTTGGTGGATCTGTGTGACTCAAAGCCCCGTGAAAGAGAAGAACATGAGGCCTGGTGACCGGGCAAGGCAAGTGTTTTCAACAGTCGTGGACTTGCTGGAAAGGGAGACTCAGTGGTAGATGGCAGAGTGGCAGAACTCTGCATCCACCCCTTGGTGTAGAACTTGGTAGTGTGACTTTGTAGCTTGTCCCACTGAGGTAGGAGAAGGAAATGGCAACCCACTCCAGTACTCTTGCCTAGAAAATTCCATGGACGAAGGAGCATGGTGGGCTACAGTCCATGGGGTCACAAAGAGTCAGACACGACTGAGCGACTTCACTTTCACTGAGGTAGAGTTCGTTTCCCTACCCCTTGAATCTGAGGTGGCTTGTGACTTTCTTTGGGCAATAGAATGTGGCACAAGTGACCTTATGCCAGTTGCAAGTCTAGTCCTCAAGGGGTCTGACATACTTCAGTTCTTTGTCTCAGAACCTTGACAGCTGTCATATGGACAAGGTCTGGTTAGCATCACGGAAAATGAGAGACTTGCCCACATTACCCCAGCCAACAGCCTGCCAAAGCTAGAAGCTTGGTTGCCTACCCTATCAGCAGATGACTACACTTGCAGGAGTGAGCCCACAGACAGTAGAAGGACCACTCCAGCTCATTTAAAGAGCTGAGTCAAAAATCTGAACTAAAGAAATAGGGATTGTGTGAAGCACTAAATTTTAAGGTGGCTTGTTATGCAGCAGAAACTGGTACAGACTCATGTGCTTGGTTCACTGCAATAAGCACTGAATGAGTAGTGTGTGAGAATACAGATGAGTCAGATACTATCTCTATCTCTAAGGAACGTGCAGTTAAGCTGAAAATAAGAAAACTGGGCAGATATTGAGGGGGAAGTGAATTATAGCAGATATCATAATGAAGTTGCAATTGAAGCTCTGGACTCCAGAGGATTGGAGAAGACTTAGTAAAGAAGGTCCCATTTGAAGTGGTTATTAGATAAGGTGTGGAATTTACACAGGTGAAGATGGGAGATGGACTTGTTATTTATGAGGAGAGGTAGCTGGATGATAGCAATAAAACAGATCCACATAAATGAGAAGCAAGAGCAGTTTCATCAAGCATTTACTGTGTTCCTATTTTCCTATTTGTGAAACCACAGTGGTATATTAATACATGATATAAATCTGAATCTTAAATGGTTCATAATCCAATTGGAAAGATAAGCCACAACTGCATGAAACAAGTTATAATGTAAGACATGAGGCTTCTCCCGGAGCCAGCACACGGGAGGGCAGCTGTAATGGTAAGTGCGTCTGCAAGGTTCATATTCAAGGTTGATTTCGTTTAGGATTGACTAGTTTGATCTCCTTGCTGCCCAAGGGACTCTCAAGAGTCTTCTCCAGCACCACAGTTTAAGAGCATCAATTCTTTGGTGCTCAGATTTTTTTATGGTCCTACTCTCATCCATACATGACTACTGAAAAAACCACAACTTTGAACACCTGATGCAAAGAACTGACTCAGTGGAAAAGACCCTGATGCTGGGAAAGATTGAAGGCGGGAGGAGAAGGATGAGATGGTTGGATGGCATCACCAACTCAAAGGACATGAGTTTGAGTAAACTCTGGGAGTTGGAGATGGACAGGGAAGCCTGGCGTGCTGCAGCCCATGGGGTTGCAAAGAGTCAGGCATGACTGAGCAACTGAACTGAACTTGAATATACAGACCTTTGTCAGCAAAGTAATGTCTCTGCTTTTTAATATGCTGTCTAGGTTTGTCATAGCTCTTCTTCCAAGGAACAAGCATCTTTTAATTTCATGACTGCAGTCACCATCCAAGAAAATAAAGTCTGACATTGTTTCCACATCTTCCCCATTTATTTGCCATGAAGTGGTAGGACCAGATGCCGTGATCTTCATTTTTTGAATGTTGAGTTTTGAGCTTTTTTACTCTCCTCTTTCACCTTCATCAAGAGGCTCTTTAGTTCCTCTTCACTTTCTGCCATTAAAGTGGCATCATCTGCATATCTGAGGTTGTTGATATTTCCCCCAGCAATTTTGATTCCAGCTTGTGATTCATCCAGCCCAGCATTTTGCATGATGCATACTGCATATAAGTTAATTAAACAGGGTGACAGTATACAGCCTTGACATATTCCTTTCCCAATTTGAACCAGTTCATTGTTCCATGTCCAGTTCTAACTGTGGCTTCTTGTCCAGCAAACAGCTTTCTCAGGAGGAGGTAAGGTGGTCTGGTATTCCCATCTCTTTAGGAATATTCCACAGTTTGTTGTGATCCATACTGTCAAAGGCTTTAGCATAGTCAATGAAGCATAAATAGATGTTTTTTTGGAATTCCCTTGCTTTTTCTATGATCCAGCATATGTTGGCAATTTGATTTCTGGTTTCTCTGCCTTTTGTGAATTCAGCTTATACATCTGGAAGTTCTTGGTTCACATACTGCTGAAGCCTCACTTGAAGGATTTTAAGCATACTCTTGCTCGCACGTGAAATGAGTGCAGTTGTACAGTAATTTGAATATTATTTGGCCTTGCCTTTCTTTGGGATTGGAATGAAACCTGACCTTTTCCAGTCTTGTGGCCACTGCTGAGTTCTCCAAGTTTGCTGGCATAATGTGTGCAGCACTTTAATAGCAATATCTTTTAGGATTTGAAGTAGCTCGACTGGAATCCCATCACCTCCACTATAGTAATGCTTCCTAAGGTCCACTTCACATTCCAGGATGTCTGGCTCTAGGTGACTAGAGATCTCTTTAAGAAAATTAGAGATACCAAGGGAACATTTCATGCAAAGACAGGCACAATAAAGGACAAAAACAGCAAGGACCTAACAGAAGCAGAAGTGATGAAGAAAAAATGGCACGAATACATAGAACTGTACAAAACAGCTCTTAATAACTGTGCCTTACTTCCTATGATAGTTCTTCTCAGGCTCCAACACGTTTTCTGGTGATACCTAAGGAACGTTTTTCTTAGATTTCTGTAGTAGGAAAGGGTGATAAAAGTTTTCTTGCATATACAGTGATTGTTGGCAAGAAATGTGCTGTGAATCTGGGCCTGAAGAAGGGTTACAGAATGGCAGTGAAGGCAGTCTCACATGGGGGACAATCTATCATTTTCATCCCCACATTTTTAGATGTCAATAGATGGATTGGCCTCCTGACTAAACATGCCTTAGAGATAATTTCTCCTTCTCTAGACAATAGTCAATTTTGCAAGTTCCAATATGTTAAACATTACACTTAGTTTTTGCTTATGTATGGAGAGATTAAGGAAATAATCTCTAAAAAGCCATTCATAATAAAACATTATTGCTTCATGGTTTATAGTTTTAAAAAGAAATGAATTAAATGACAATACAAAAATATCTGATCCCTCTGTCAGGGCTATAAGACACACTAGAAATAGGGTTCAATGTTTTCCAGAGAATTTTCCATAGAACTTCAATCATGTAAAATGCTTCATGGTCCAGTAAGTTTAAGAAATATTGCACTAAACTGTTCATGGAGATTAATTTTTATGTTAAGATAGTATGAAGAGTTTTGAGAAACTCCTGTCTTTAAAAATCAGTGTTTCTTTAAGGACTACTAAAGCATCTCAGCAAAACTTTGATCTAATCTGATTTTTTTCCTTTGTCAGGAGAAGGAACCAGTTAGTGGCTAAGTAACTCAACCCAGTTATCTCTAAAGAAGAATAGGACCCAGGCCTCCCTGAGAGATTCTCAGTCAGGGATGTTTTTTCTTGGACTTCTTTTTGCCTCACACAAGGTCATCAGAGTACAGTGAATCCACAAGTGGGAGCAAAACAAGTGAGAATCATGGGGAAGCTTCCTGACTGTGGTGGAACTTGGAATGGGTATTATCAGTAGGAAGAATTTGGACAGGCTGAATGAAGCGAGAGCATTCCAGATAGTACACAGGGCATTTCTGATTGGACTCGCTCTTACCTCTGTGCCTCCCTCACCCTTGCCTTTTTTCCCTTTTTTATTTTAATAGACTTTATTTTTCAAAGATTTAGGTTCAAGGCAAAAATGAATGGAAGGTATAGATATTTCTTTGTGCCATGAACCCCGACATATGCATAGTTCCCCCACTGTCAACATCCAGCCCCACCATGGTACACTGTTTACAACTGATGAACCTACACTGACATGTCGAAAACACCCAGAGTCTGTTGTTTACCTTAGGGTTCACCTTTGGTGTTGTACATGCTATGGGTTTAGATGTTTATTTATGATGACATATACTATGATTCTCAGGTGGCACAGTGGTAAAGACTCCATCTGCCAATACAGGAGATGCAAGAGATGTAAGTTCAATTCCTGGCTCAGGAAGATCCCCTGGAGCAGGACATGGCAGCCCACTCCAGTATTCTTGCCTGGGAAATTCCACGGACAGAGGGGCCTGGGGGGACTACAGTCCATGGGGTCGCAAAGAGTTGGACACAACTGAGCGACTGAGCATAGCTCATGATGACATGTAGCCACCAGTATCGTGTCACACAGAACATACTGCTCTTTGTACTTGTCATAAGCAGATAAATCAAGTATATAAGCAAAATCCCTCCATTCTACAAAGAAAGCAAAATCCAACTGGGGAAAGAGATTGCAGTAGAAATGCAGGTTTATAAATCCTTTGAGTTTAGGGGTTTTTTTGGAAGCAGTGAACTTGTTCTGTGATATTATGAATTATATCTAATAACTTCATAGGTCTAGGATCCCTGCTCTCTGCTCTCTCTTGTTCTTGAGTATGTTATCAGTAATTGTTCCTGTCCTCTGCCTATGACTTTGCTTTCATAGTGTATTAATTCAGCCAAGATTGAGGAATAAGCCAGAAGCTTTTAAGGAAATTATTAGGGCAGGGTAGTGAAGAAAAGTTTGTTTAAAGGTATTAATGACACAACGTTGAAGACACAGTGTGGAGTCACGCAGATTAGAAGAATTGTGCAGAACAGCAGAAGAAAGTGATAACGATGTTCGAACAAATGATGGGAGTTACCCAGGCTGGAATCCCATTAGACCTGCCATGTTCTCTGTCTCCAGCATGACAAGCGGGCTTTGTGTTCCTGCCTGAATATTCACACAAAGACAGGAGAACTCACTTAGGAATGAAAGAGGGAAAGAGGAGTGATGAAGGAAAGAAATGTCAGCTTAGGTTTGAGGGCTTCCTACAAAGCATTTTGAATGTGATTTTTTTTTTTTTGGCTCCATTTATTCTCAGTAAATGGATGTGAGTTCAGTGCTAGGTGATTACTTTCGAGAAAGGCATTTTTTTTCCCTTTCACCTCAGAACAGGAGTAATGGACAACTTCTCAGAAATCTTCTCTCTCCATATCACTCTTCCATTTTCCTCTGCCTTCAAGTTCAACAGCTGTAGATTTGACAGATGCATATTTTTAGAGACAAAATTATCTTCCTCTCTGATTTAAATTTGCCAGCCCTGCTTGTAGAGCTCCACCTACCCGTGGCAGAGACACATCGGTGTAGCTGGTATTAGAGACGTCATTTTGTGACCAGTGCCTCTTCTCTATACATTTTGCATGTGATCTTGAAAAACAGATGTTTTCAAAGGAAGGTCTCTGAGACTTCAGTTCCATCTTTTGAAGCCTCAGGTTTAAGTTGGAGAACTTTGTTAGTCCAAGTCTTACAATTGGCATTCACCGAGACACAGTCTGTTTCTCCAACCAGATTTCATCTTGCCTCTGAAAGCACCTACTGCTCTCTCTCCAGGTTACATCCTCCTGCCTCCCCTTCCCACCTAGAAAAGCAAACTGCTTCTTGCTTCTGGGTGCAACAGAAACGCAAGTGAGCTGGAGTCCAGTTGGTGTTCAACCTCTACACTGCACAGCCCTGGCTGAGTGATTTACGGAGACTGCTCACAATGGCTGTCCTGGGGCCAATAAAGACTTTAAAGGAGTGGATTATAAAGAAGGAATGGTCCAGCATTTCCATGAGAGTTTTTCTGTACTCCAGAGAGGGTCTGAGTTTCACAGCATGGCAGGATCAGCTGGAAATTGCAGGTTGCAGGATTATGGAGTGTAGAGTTTCCCAGGCACGGCTGGGAGAGGCTGGGAGGGGGCAGTTTGACAGAGAGGTTATGAGCTCCTCAGGGAGGCCCTCAGACGTATGCCTGTCTTCCAGGAGAATAGAGTCTATTCTAGATAAGCAGTTAGGACTCAAAAGAAGGGGTAGAAAGAATTTCAAGTCACTAAAATGGTATGTGATAAACAAGTGTCATGGGTAACACGTGTGAATGAATTTTGAGGAAAAAATTTTGTTTTTCCAGAGGTTCTGGAAAAGATTCTGAAGAAAAGTAGAATATGATTTGGAGTTCAAAAGAATCAGTATCATACAAACTTAAAATTATAATAAACATAATTTTTAATGTAAAAATCTCCCAGTAAAACAAAACTACCATCCTATCATGGAACCAAAATAATTACTCTTTAAGTTCCTTTTTATTCTGGGATTGTATATTTCAGAATTATGATATAGTATACAAACTTGTGCTTTTACTCACATTTTTCCTATGTATATTTTGAACTTAGTTTGTAGACATTGTAGTAGGTATTCTGAAAACAGTAGTGAGTAACAGAGTGATCAATTTGCTGTCCTGCCTTTAATTTCTGTGACTTTCCTGGTTTTAGCACTGAAATCTCTGCATCCAGCAACCCCCTGCCCCACCCACCCAGCCTCAACAAACTAGGACTGTTGGTCATCCTATAAAAAGACCCTGACTTCATGGAAATTATAGTGCAGTGGAGACAGGACTATGAGCCTATAATTTTTTATGTGCTGAATGTTACAAGGGAAGTGCAGGGCTAGTATAGTGACTGGGGCCTGGTTAGGCACCTAGAGGAAGTTATATTTCATGAAGTCCTAAGAAGAGTTAGTTGGGGGAAGGACCCCCTTATAATAATATGCTACACCTGGAAGTAGATCCATAATATAATATAATAATGCATAATATAATATAATATAACATAATGTAATAATGCTACACCTCGAAGCAGACCCACTGTGGGAAGCGAAATTACATTAACAAAGTTGCTTTTGACTGTAAGGCAACATCCTAGGAGAACATGAAGCTGATCAAAATGTGAGATGTGTTAGGAGAGGTCTGTCTACACTTGTTTGTGCATATTAGTAGAACTGTGTGTTAATTTTACTAGTCTGTAATGATAAGATTTGTTCATTTGTTTATTTTCTATGTTGGTAACAAATTTTGCAATTTTTAATTCTCGAATTTCAGATAGAATGCTGACTTATGATTATAGTTTATATAGACAGTTTAATATATTTCTCATCTTTTCCTCATGTTCTTTATAATGACCCATGCTATTTATTTCCTCTCTGAAAATTTTGAAACACATGACTTCTCTTCCCATAGCCTTGCCATGCTTCAGAAATGACGGCAGTCTTAACGTCCCTCATGACCTTAAAATGACTCTATAAAGACAGACTGGTAGAGGTCACTGCATCTCCACAGGCTTGAATGAACTCTTATTTTTACATTCCTTGCAGACCATCCCCGATTCCTATTGATGTGCTCTTTCTTCAGATATGCTAATACTGCTGATTAAGCTACTGCTTTCTTTTGTAGTCAAACTTTGATTAGATTTTCCCAGGTTCTTGTTGTTGTTTTGCTTTTGGTGTGGGAAATACTCTACAAGGAAAGTTGCTTTCTAAAACAGTAAAAAATGAGCCATTACAATTTTATTTGTGAAGCTTTCAGAGATTGTGGGGTATCTTACCAGTTCTGCTATGTTTTAAACATACTGCTCTATTGATATTCCCACCCCCTGCCTCACTCCTCAAAGAGAATTTTATGTGATCTGTGTCCCCCTGGGCTTCCAATAAGGTGCTAACCCCTGCACGGGAATAATGCAGTCAGCCCTAGTGGAAAGCTTAGAGGCCGAGGTCGTCCCTGACCCCAGGAACTGTCCTAATGAACTGTTTATTTCCCAATGAAGAATAAAAAGAAAACAAGGTGTTTCGTTTAGCAAAGGGAGAAATTTTTGTGTAGTCCAGGGAAAGCTCAGTAGAGGAAGAGACTTGATCTGGGTTTTGAAAACTAGGGACAGCGGAGCTCCCAGTAGAAACTGCTCTTTCCCTCCAGCATATCATCATGAATAATGATAAGATGTGTTGGTATTTTATTTTGCTAATGTGTTTCATACACTATTTGGGGTTTCACATCAAGCCCACTGACCCTTTAAAAGACACTTTTAGAATTTCTTCAGACAAGCAACCCCTAACCTGGCTAGTAGTAGCCCGGGGTAAAAGGTTTGCTTTCCCATTTTTGTTCAAGTTTATGAGACTGTGGTCAGCCTGGCCACTGTGCCATTTGCACATTTGCCTCTTCTAAGGACGGGGGTTATACAGTGTCCTCTCAGGCAGACAGATGATGGGGCATGGCGCTGCAGTAGGAGCTGGGGAACAAGGAAGAAGGCTTCTCAGGACAAAGAGTACCTGATCAGGTTACAGATCCCCTTGTAAAATATCCAGTCAGGCACAAATACAGCTTTACTACTACAAACAATACTACATCATAAAGAAGAATGTGCTTTTTTTCCAAATTAAATTTTCATTGATGCTCATGGCTTCTGAAGAATAAAGTACAGCTAAGACAGATATCTATTTGGTGAAGGCTTAAAATAAAATTTCAACTAAGGAAAAAAATAATAAAAATGCAAGTTTAATGTTCAACAAGACATAGAGTGTGTAATTAAACTCAACTTTATCAGCTCCAGCATTCATTAATGAATTCTAAGCCTTGGGAGCTATAAAGTTCTTTCAGAGGCAATCAATAATCTATTCCAATTGTGACACAAAATCTGAACCTAATTACCTGCAATGGATGGTTGTGGCCCATTTAAAAAGATCGTTGTATTAGTAGAAGTGAGCAAAGGTGTGTGGAGGTTAATCAACATTGACTTATATCTCACCAAACCTCTACCTTAATTTTTCCTTTATGATGCTATCGAGGAAAAATGCTAATTAGCCCTTCCTGTTCTTTCTAACCTTGAATTCTGCATTTGTTCTTTCTGAGAACTTTGCTTTTCAAGTGCTCTGAAGAGTGGATCATTTAATTTTATGGTATTTTACAAGATTTCCACTGAACATTTCTCATTCTCAGAAGCCTTGTGACTTGCCTTTACCATTCTTTCTATTAGTGCTCTTTAATTTACTCGACGGAAACCCATTCTTCCACAGATATTTTCACTTGAATCTTTGGAGAGTCGTCGTTGAACACTATGTTGGCTCTTCTGTGTGCCTGCTCAGCTATAACAGATTTGAAAGAACTGAATTATGTATACACTACCACCTATGTTACTCATGTTACCTACTTTCTTACTATGAGCTCCACAGAAGCAAACAGTGGGGTAGGATTTGATGTGAGTAATTTCTTTGGGTGGCAAAGAGAAACCAGTAGGGATTGGGAGAAGTAAGACACTGAAGGAGAAAGGTAGTGCATAAAGAATGGTGTTTATCACGCCAGATTTACTATGGGCCATGGAGTTTTATCCTACTGGGAAAATTCGGGAGGCCAAGAAAGAATACACACGTCAGAGCTCTCTATGTGCACATGTGCATGCATGAGTGAGAGAATGTTTGATATGTGCACATGTTCCGGGAGATGCATCCACAAGACTGTGAATCAGGGGTAATTTGTCTTATTTAGGTTTTGCATTAGGCTCAATGCCCTATTGAAACCCATGGACCCCCATTTGTCTTATGACACTACTCTTCAGGGTTATTTTCAAAACCACAACTTGCCTCTGAAGACCAAAAGACTACAAATAAATAGTCTTCATTTAATGCAGAAGCAGAAAGACATCTTAGGAATTCAGCTGATTATCCTGAACATAACCCATGAGGCTGTTCTGTGATCTTGGTTTTCTCTTGAAGAGTGTTATTTTGGGGAGCAAAATCAGCACATGTGAGGTTAGACTTCCAGATTGAGTAAGAGTGAGAAAAACCAGACTTAGCTTTTCAGCACAGATTGCTTAGTTGTTTCTCTTTGGGATTGTTCAAGTGTCTGTCACTGCTTATGGTGGCAAACGCTGCAGTTATGTATGTTTACCTGTGTGACCTAGATAGAGCCATCTGTAGATTACATTCTGCACATACATACCCCTGGAATCCCATGAAACATGTTAGACTCTGAAAGTTCCTTTTGTTTTGATTGAACTCTCATCCCAAACATTTTCCCATCTATTTTCTACTTCTCAAGGACCATTAGTACATCTTAAAACAATTTTATGTACAGTCGTCCTGTGTATGCTAATTAGAAAATCATCGGCCTTTGTAGTCTTTTGGAATCTCCCAGAAAATTAACAAAATTGGCTATTTTTTGCATCCAGAAGTTTCACACACTTGATGAAGGACACATTCATCTTGCATTGATCCCTCCTCAATTCCCCATCCTCCTATTCTTTGCACCTAATGGGTATTCAATAAGTCTTGGTTGAAATAAACATGTCTTCTAAATCTTTCAAAGTCAATCCTTAAGTCTTCTGTCCAGTTAACCCTCCGGAATATTTCAGAACAGTTAAACTGTCTGTTGATATGTCCCTCTTGGCTGAAATGCCTTTAAGTCCCACTGTAAGCTCAGCTTACTAAGTCCCAGTGGGAGTAGGTAAGATGATACTAATGCAAACCAAGAGTGGGCTTTGGGATTAGAGTCATTGTTTTGAATTTGGAACCTCTTGTATAGGGTACATGCCCACTAAGCCTCCGCAGGCTCCTTCTGTGGGTGTCTAGGATGTGTGGTTGTGACTTTGCCCTGATTTTCTTCCATATTTAGCACTCAGTGCTTTACTACAACTGCAGCTTGTTTAAGGACCCAGCTTACTCAGCTGGGGTTTTGATACTGTGCTTAAATTATGCTAATTCCTCCTCCAAGGGGCTGAATTATATGCAAATAACTTAAACCACTGTCTGTAGTTCTCCTATGAATGCATTAAGGACCAAGAGTATTCTTCCACCATACACTTGACCTAAGGAATTTGGTGTCACTTACATCTATGATATAGAATCATACTGATTAAATTTGATCACCTCAGTTTTCTATTTTCCTTAGCCATTCAAACATCTACAAATTCAAATATCTATTCTTTGATTTTCTTACTCTTCTGTGAGGACCACTCTGTCCCAAGCACAATTTTGGACCTACATTTTGGACTGTCAACTACTCTACCAGGAGCTGGTTCTACCCCTGGTCACTTTCCCTCAATCGCTTAATTTTCACCTGTACCAAACCTCTCCTCCTCCTCTGTCCAGTCACAGAAGTCCTTACTTGTCCTGTATCCAAGGCTACCCATCCCACAAGGACTCAGCTAATTTAGTCTCTATATTTCATCTACTCTTGTGAAGTATATCATAATTCTTCTGTGTAGTTTGTATGGCAGTCAAGATTAGGAATTGATTTTGTAGCCTTAAAGAAAGAATAAAATCATATAAGTTAATCAATTGGACACATATTTACTGATTACTTAACACCTCTCAGGCACAGTGGGATACAGTGAGCAAGATGAACAAGACCCCTACTCTCAGGAAGGTTATGATCTAGCAAGGGAAACATTCACTTAACTAGGACAGTCAGTCCCTCATTATTCCCAGATTCCATATTTGTAAATTCACCAACTGACAAAAATTTATTTGTGACTCCCAAATCAACACTTACAGCGCTCTCACAGTCATTTGCAGACAGACACAGGGCAGCAAAGAATTAGAGTTGTCTAACCCTCATGATCCCAGCTGCGATTAAGCAAAACAAAAAACACTGCCTTCTTGTTTCAGTTTCCATGCTGTAAACAAGCAGCCTTTCCATGGTAGATTGAGTGCCCTGTTTCTCGTATTTTCGTTGGTCTGTCTGCTGCTTCGGATGCCCCACCCCAACTGGCTAGTGTTCCTTAGGGCTGTGGTGTGCCTTACAGAGAAAATACTTGTGTTGGACCAGCTTCCTTCAACCCTGACTATAGTGTGTTGGCTCTGATTTCAGTGCTAATGAATCAACAATATACATTTTAAGAGGCACTTTAGACAGATACACACATAACAAAGTTATGCATTGAGCAGTTGACAAAAATGTAATGAACAAAGATTCACAAGAATATAACCCTATATTTCTCTAGGAGCAAACACTTCAGTATTCTTTAATGTAGTGTTCATGGTGACTTTATGGAATATAAATACTATGAATAACTCACCATAATTTAATGAAAATTTCTTTAATTACTTATATGATAAACTTTGCAAGTTAATGGTGTTCCATACCCCGAGAGTGTATATAGTAGGGGGACTTCATTGGAGAGAGTAAGGAAGACTTTCCTGAAGAAGTTATATTTTAGCTATGACATGAAAGAGATGTAGGGATTAGCTGTGTTCAGAGTGTGAGGAAGGGCACTTAAGATAGAAGGAAGAGCTTAGGCAAGCTCTTGATGCAGGAAAGAATATGATCTGTTTGAGGACTAAAGTCAGGCCACGGTGACTGTGTATATGGAGGAGAGAATAATGAAAAGTAAACCCGTATACATAGATAGAGCCTAAAGACTAGTCAAAGATTTGAACTTTACTGAATAGGAAGGGGAAAATACTGATGTATTTTCTTGGAGGACTGATCATTCTTTCTTCTCCAGGAAGAATGGATTAAGATAGACGTAGTGGAAGCAGGGTGACCATTAGGAGTCTGTTTCAGGAATCCAGACAGAGGATGATGGTGTCTTAAACTAAGTTGTGACAGCAGATATAGCGAGCATGGAGATAGACTTAGAAGAGATATCAGAGGTAAAAATGGCAACATTCAGTGATGAGAAGACATGAAGATTGAGGGTAAAGGAGGATAATCATGGTAGGATTATCTCAAGGTAGATGATTTCTCAAAGGGAGAACTCTGGAGGAAGAAGACAAAGAGATTGGCATACATTTTGTTTTCAATGATGGCTGCAGCAAGATCTCCCATCCTTTCTGCTTTTAGCAGTCTGACCTTGCCATGACCACTTAAAAAGTTGGATTTATTTCCTCTCCCCTTGAATCTGGCCTGGTTTCATGACCCATTTTAACTAGTAGAGCACAGTGGAAGTGAGGCTGCACAACTTCTGAGACTAAACCTTAACAGAAACACAGCTTCTGACTTCATCTCTTGGTATCTTTCTTCTTGGAATCCAATTGCCAACTTCAAGGACGCCTAGGCAGTGACATGGAGAAGCTCACACAGAGGAGAAGCTGGACCATGGCTGATCACCCCAGCTAAATTCCAGCAAGTAGTTGGCATCAACCACCATGTGACTTCTACACCTTCCAGTAGTTGCCCCACGTGGAGCAGAAGAACATCCATATCACCTTCATAATCATGAGGAAGAGAATATTTACTGCTTTAAACCTTTCAGCTTGGGAGTGATTCACTTTATAGCATAGATATCCAAAACAGAGAGAGATAGGATTTCAGTTCGGGGAATTTCCATGAGTTGCTATGGAACATTTAAGTGAAGATGACTATCAGGAAGCTGGTTATAATGTCTGGAACTGACAAGTGACATCTGGGTTAGAGATATAAACTTGAGAGTTGCTAGCACATAAATGATGTTTTTAGTCATGGAAGTTGATAAAACAAACAGATAATTAGTAAGAATATAGAGTGGAAAAAAAAAAAAAAACAAAGCACAAGATGGAATAAGTGCTTTGAAGAAATCTAACATTTAATAGCTGTGAATGGAGAACGTGCCCCCAATGAAGATTAATAAGAAGAAGCCAGAGAGTTTTCTTGGTATCACAGACGCCAAGACAAGAAAGAGACTATTTCCAGAAAGACAGTGTACCTAACGGTAGTTTCAATGTGAAGTTACAATAAATGGGTTCAGAATATATCCTTTATTGATTTGGAAGCAATGCGGTCATTGATGAGTCATCTAAGCAAATTTACAGAGACCTATGACTGACTTCTCACATTGCTGATAATATTTTTATTTTAAGTATTTTAGGTATAATAGCTGACATTGCACACTTAAACTTTTGCAAGGCATTATACTGAGTTATTCATATATTGTCTCATCTCTGATTTAACCAGTATAACAACCATATTTATTTTTGAAACAACTGAAGCTTAAGGAAAGTGAATGAACTCCCAGAATTATTCAGCTAATAGGTAGCTACATGTCCCCTGTTCCTATCTCCACCCTCCTATCTCCATCTCACCCCTGCCCATCATATTTACTGCCCCAAGTCTACTGGAGGAAAGAAAGCCACATATGCAACTCTGAGACAGTTGCGTCCATAATGAGTAGAAAGGTCACTGTTACTGAGATATTATTATTAATTATTTTAGATATAACAATGGTTATTTTTAACAGGCTTTTTAAAGAGTCTATATCTTTTGGAGGTACAAAATGAGATATTTGCAGATGAAATTTTATATCTTGCATATGTTTCACAATAATCTGGTTGAGAGGGGAGGTACACAAGTACGGATGGAATTAGATTGGCCCTGGGTGGGTAGGTGCTGAGGCTAATGGTGAGAAAAATGGGAGCTGTTACACCACAGTTTCTGCTTTTCTACAGTTTGAAAAATTTTAATAATAAGGTTAAACAAGTGTTTCAGTGAGGATCCAAGGTCTTCACAGTGAATATAAAAGTGCATGGGCTTTGTAATAGCTATTTTGGTATTTAGGGCTTTATATCAGGTGTTTTGCTCTAGTGTTGGGGATAGCTAGAGGTGCTAGATAAATGGCTCCAGACATAGAAAGAATTATGTATTAAGAACTCTATAAAATCTGCAAAAAAATGAACCTTAAATTTTAATTTACTGAATAATCACTAACTGTGACATTCATCATTAGTCTATAAGCTTAGTAGCATTTGCAAGATGACAATTAATTAGCTGGATGGCTTTGTAAAATGCATTTTTCTTTTAATTGCTATGGCCCATTTTCCATGTTTAATACAAAACTGGAAGCTCTTAAATGCATCAGAAATCTTTCTGGATTTGCTGTTGCATCATTCCACAGGCATTTCCCCTGGAGACATGGTAATTTTGCAACTTTTAAATATTCAACACAACTCTAATTAAAAATAGTTCTCTTTCAAAAGTGATAGCCAGACTCTTGGCACAAACCACCTCTTGTTTTATGGGTAAGGATGACAGCATAATGACTGATGATATGTGTTAGATTCCCTCATCTCTCTTAATTAGAATTTTCTCTGCATCATCATGCTTTGTAACTAATCTGCTCCTTCCTGACAATGGTTAATGTGATTGAGAATGGCTTTAACTTTGTATTTCAACTGGAGAAACAGCCCAGACAGTCTGTAGGGTAGCCTGTGGAAGCAAAGGAAGAAAACTCTTCCAACTCCTTCCAATTTTTCTGTTCTACTTGGGTTGGTCAGGATCTGAAAACAGATAACAAAATCAAAGTACGTTCTGTGCTCTTAGAAATGTAGGAATAGATATGGAGGTAAAGAAGGATGCAACCTTGGAATAGAAGGCAATGAGAAGGTTAGAAAAGCTGACCATATGGAGCCATAAATCAGTAGCTACCCAGGCAACGAAGCTGACCCTGGACATCTGGTTCTTGACTCACCGGTTATTTATTGAGCACCTGCTATGAACACAGCCCTGTGGGGAAACACACACACACACACACACACACACACACACACACACACACACACAGAATCTCCAAAGACCTTTTCTTTGCCTTCAGTTCCAGATAGAGGCAGTCCATCTACAGCTTAATACACTGCTTTGAAGGCCAAGACTCAGTCTCTTTGGCTCGCCCCTGCATCCCGTTGCTTGGTACTGGGTATAGCTCACAGTCATTTACTTTAATAAATGATTTGCTAAGAAATGGGTGGATGAATGAATGAATGATTTAGTTATGGCGCCAGTTACCCAAGGTCAAAATAACCTACTTCAAACTAAATATGTGGGAAGGTTTCAGACTTCTGAAAATCCTGCCTTGCATCCCGTTCCTCCTGCATCCCAAGTAAAACAAAGACTATGGGGGTTAAGCTGCCCACCCTCACACGTGCCCACCCTCACTACCCCACTCATGGAGCTTTAGTGACAGTAGAACTCCCAGGAACTGTCCATCAGGTAGGTAAGAGAGTGTATGGTAGTTACAAAGTGAGACAGTTTCAGCTCCTCGAAGCCTGCACAGACCCTCCTGAGAGACGAGATCATGCAGCTTTATCAGAGTACCAGGTATGCTGGATGTAAGATGTTGGTAGATCTCAAGCCTTTTTTGACACTGTGTTGTGGACAGTCCTGAGTCTTTTGAAGCGTAAAGAGACAATGTCCCAAAGGCCAGTTTTTATGGTGTTGTGCAAAAAGGAATTTCTGAACCTCGTACACTTGACTTGATGGGAGACCCATGACACTCTTACTGCAACATTCTGGAAGACTCAAAAAAGATAGTATGCTTTGCCTTCAACTCATAGATTGCTCCCCAAACTAAGGACTTTAGGAATAGGTTTGAAAATAAAATGTTGTTTTTTGGAATCTTCCCCTGGATTCAACAAAATACCTGACCTGAAACAAATATTTGGGTCATTTTGGGAATTGCTTTATCTATAAGTTTATATTTGTCCTTCAAAGTAGTAACCTGTATGAAATCAGGTAATTCAACTATAGAATGTCTGATGAATACTCTCCTATCTCCGTTCCCATATGCAGACATTTGGGTTCTTTTTTCCTTTTCTTCCAGTGAAGCCATGAAGGTTTTGCTAAGTGTAACTGATTAATTATCATCACATGGCTAGACCTCTGCTTAGGAGAAAGTATCATTGTTATAGACTGAATTATGCCCCCCCCACCAATTTATATGGTGAAGCCCTAATCCCCAATGTGCCTATATTTGGAAATAAGGCTCTAATGGGGATAATTATATTAAATGAGATCATAAGGGTGGGGACCTAATCCAACAGAACTGGTGTCTTTATAAGAAGAGAAAGAAACACCAAGGATGCACATGCCCAGATGAATGACCATATGAAGACATCAAGATGGCAGCCATCTGCAACCCAAAGAGAAAAGTACCGGAACCAACCCTACTTGTACCTCGATCTTGGACTTTCAACCTCCAGAAATATGAGAAAATATACATATGTTGTTTAAGGCACCCAGTCTGTATTATGTTATGGCAGCCCTAGCAGGCTAATAATCTGTAAATAAATAAATAAAATATGGCTTCACTTCTCAATGAAGTTAAGTTTAGCCAAGAAGAAAGGACTAATATACATAAAACAGAGAAGATATACAGTTTATATTGAGTAATTCTGCTCATAATATAGCAAAAGTAATAGTCTATTTTCATGGACAACGTTCTGTGTGATCATGTCAACTTTATGTTTGGTCCTTTTCATGGGTTCAATTGTGTCCCCTCCCCCAAAAAGCTATATTAAATTCATAACTCCCAGGACCTTAGAATGAGACCATATTTGGAAAGAGGATCTTACAGTGGTAAAACTGTATTAAAATGAGTTCATTAGGGTTGCCCCTAATCCTGTATAGCTCATGTCCTTATAAAAAATTTGGACACAAAGACAGACATGCACAGAGAGAAGATGATGTGAAGACACAGGGAGAAGGAGCTGTGTAGATGGAGTGATGCATCTGCAAGCCCAGGATGACCAAGCATTGCCGGCACACACTGGAAGCTGGAAGAGGCAAGGAAGGATTCTCTCTCAGAGCCAACAGAGAAAGCATGGTTCTGCTGACACATGGATTTCAGACAGCTAGCCTCCAGGACTGCGAGACAGTCAATTGCTGCCAGTTTTTGTTTCTGGTAGTTATAGGAAGTCAACACCACCCTGTTCTCAGAGCTAGATGGAGGCAGTTTAACAGGATATCTTCTCAGCTAATCCACAGGCAGTTATAAACTATCACTAGAATGATTTAGAAATTATAGAACCAGCTAACTCAGGTTCCCTCACATAGAGTAAAATGTCCCTGCTGGAGTCGTAAGGTGTTACTAGTGGAGAGAAGAAAATAATAATAATTTAAAACATCACTTGCTATCACCCAAATAATGCTGTTGAGTATTTTTGTGATGTACACACGATTTGCATGGTGACTTCCTACAAAGCAGATACGGTTATTATCTCATTTTACAGCTGAGGAAATGAGAGTCAGAGAAATTAAATGACTTGCTTGACTTGCTCTTCGTCACACAGCTGGTAAACCGCAAAGCTGGCATTCAGACTAAGGTTTCCTGGAGCTAGATTTTGAAAGGTGAAAGGATTTTGTAAATGAGAAGTAGGAAGTGCTCCTGAGCTGGGAGAGTAAACACAGTTATTTCCACTAGAGATATTTTCAGGCGAAAGAGAAGAAGGAAAGTGACTAGGGCAGGAGGAGCCTAACATCACAAGATTGGAGTGGGCCAAAATTCAGGGTGGCTCTTCAGTTCCATATGAAGTCAACTTTCCCCTGTCTTTATGGTTTCATGCTTCTGAGAACAGAGTAAGAAAAGATAAACAAACAGTAGAATTTGACCTAAATCCATTAAGTGTGCCCTCTTAACATGGAGTTCTCTGTTCTCTTCTTGCTTCTTCTCTACCTTCTCATCTCACAAAATTCTTTCTGGTGTGGGGAACTATAGAGATTGTTGATCATATTGATCACATGGAAAATCCTTGTGTCCCTTCTGTGATTTACATAGACGATGCTAAACAAATAGTGGGCATTTTCTCCAGAGTTATGTGTATTTTACAAACACGTAGTAACCTTCCTATCTTTAAATTTTCCTTTCATGAATCACTGTCCTGAAGGAAAAAAGTAATAATTATAATAAAAATGTAACATGGTAAAACAAAATAGTAACTGCAAACTTACCACAAATGTTTGGATGAGAAGACCATCCTGCTTTCCTGAAATACTAAATTGTAGAGTGGTTGACAAGAAATGTAGCTTTGCAGGGAAAGTGTGTGGCCAAATATGGACCAAATACAAACATAAGGATTTACTTAATAGATAAGAGCTATTTATCATTAATAAAGCAGGAAAAGGGTACAGCATTGTATGAAAAGACTCTCATTTGTGATTGGAAGGTCTGATTTTAGTTCTGCTGTGGTGTTTCTTTGGAGTGTCTCTTTACCTCCTAGGGCCTCCCTCTTCTCAACTACAAAATGAGTAGCTTTCATTTAAATCACAAGTTTCTTTCAAGCTCTCAGTTCTGCCTTATCATGTACAGAATTCAGTGCTTCTCAATTGCCTAAAGGTACTTCCAAGTATCTTTAATATTTTAACTTCATTAAGATGCAGAATATCTTCTCCAAGCATTATGCTCTGGCTAGGAAAACTCTCTCCTGATCCAGTTAGAACAATGATAAATACAAAGCACTGATATCTAAATAAGGATGATGTTATCATAGTTGAACATATTAGCAGACCTGAGTGATTACACTAGCATAATCTTTCTCTCCTCAGGACCTTCTTACACCATATTTATAACTTACTCCTTGGCAAATGACTAGGGCTTCCCAGGTGGTGCAGTGGTAAAGAATCTGCCTGTGTGCCGATGCAGGAGATGCAGAAGATACAGGTTCAATCCCTGGGTCAGGAAGTTTCCCTGGAGTAGGAAATGGCAACCCGCTTCAGTATTATTGCCTGGAAAATTCCACGGAGAGAGGAGCCTGGTGGGATACAGACCATGGGGTTGCAAAGAGTTAGACATGACTGAGGGACTGAGCACACACATACAAACGACTATGCATCTTAGATTCTGAAACTAGCTCTTCATAGTTGTACCGATATACAAGCAATAGCCAATTGGTTGAATTATCACCCCAAATATAGAATACTCATCAAAGTCACTGAAATCTGTATTTCACATATTATTTACATGGAGTTCCTTCAGTATATCCTTTAGATATAAAATATATAATGACACCATTGATAACTTATTGGGAAAAGTGTAGTGTTTCTCTCTCCCAATTAATCTCCCCATTTAAGAGAGAAGTTCTCTCCCCATAATCTTCCTCCTTATTATTCTTCCCCAGATTAGGAGGAAAAAGTAATCTGATTGCTGAAAACTGGGGACATTCATTGAACCACATTTTCTACAGGGCAGGATGACTAAATTAAAAAGAAAGCCCTGCACCATCCGGTGTTTTGTTGTGCTCTGCGTTCTGCTGGTGATGAGGTTTGGAGCAGGTCCTTGTCTTCCATTCCTCTGGCTGGGTGGGTAAACACATCTCTTCTGCAGACCCAACTATCCTTACACAGGCTGACCTCAAGATTCAGGTTTCCAGAGGAAATAAGAAGCACTCACCCCAAATCCAAGCTACATTCCCCAAAACTACCTACCATAACCCCCTGCTCATTGGGAGCTTGCCCAGCCATGTGCAAAGCTGATGTGTTGTATCAGTTTCTTGTGTCCATTAGTTAGGACCCTGGTTAGGAGGAGGAGGGGAATCCTGGCCTCCTCCCAACTTCGAGCATTGCTGTATGTCAGCGTCGTGGACAAGAGCTTACAAACTCCTGACTCTTCATCTGATTTAATCTGCCTCTTCAGAAAGCCTCTCTATCCCAGTTTTTAAGACACATCTGTGTGTGTATATATATGCATGTATTTTAAAGAAATCCTCTTTTAACTAGCATAGCTGTTACTTTTATGTGTTATTATAAAACAGTGCTTCAGCTGTCAGCATGCTGTTCTCCCTCCATATGTTTTCCCTGTGTCTTCTGACACTGCCTTTCCCTGGGCCAAGAAGCAGCAGAGGGAGTCTGCGGCTTGCCTGGAGGGCAGCCTCTGGGTCACAGTACAATTCTGAAAAGCTGTCTTCTCACTTAGTGCTTCTCAACCCCCTTTTGCTGAGTCAGGAAGATCCTCCTCTCTCTTCAGCACCCGGTGGCTTTGGGCATGAAGCCTAGTTCTTAAACTCCAGTCTAACCCAGCAATGAAATTTCGGTTGCTGCCGTTTTATTGTTGCAGATAGGAAGATAGACAGGGTTTTGGTACTTTATACCTTCTAATGGCAAAAACTAACGTGTTCCTTTGGGCTTATAAAAATCTCCTGCATTTATATGTGCTTTATGGTTCATAAGGTGTTTTCATATCTATTTTTTAAAAAAATTTTAGAGGATAATTGCTTTATCACATCTATTTTCTCCATTGAGGTTCATGACATGAAATACTTGCTCAATACTTATAATACATATGCCAATCAGAATGGTGACAGATCAGCCAGGTATTGTTTGCCTGCTTTTTATATGTTAGGCATTAGGAATTTGAAGGTGAGTTTTTTACTATTGCTATGAATATCAGTATTGATATTTATTTATCATTTTGTTACATTTTGTAGATGAAGGTTACAGGCAAAGAGAATTTAAGTGGATTATCTTAGACTACCCAGATAGTGTACATTGGAGTGAAATTTTCAAACCTAGACTTTTCCTTTTCAATTTTAGTATTAGTACTTTTGTACACTATTATAACTTGTTCTTCATTTGGGTTCTTTTAACTTAGCCTTTTTCTTTTGAAAGGTTTTTTTTTTAGGTTTGTTTTGTTATTTAGCTCAAAGGCTAAGAGAATAAGCAGCTATTGACATTTACTGAGTGTCTGATAGTCCCTTTATATTAATCATTAATGCTAGGTTATGTCAGAAATGAGAAGGAGTGTCCTGAAAAATATAGGTTTAGAGAATCCATAGTAAAGAGATACAAAAAACTGGAAGGTAGCCCTCAAGGATAAACAAAGGTATTAAAATGATCTTTTTTGTACTTTCTACTCTGATGAATAGATGTTGAATGTTCTTCTGGACTGGCCATTTCACTTCTTGTACATAATGAAAATTAGGCTTCATTTTTTAAAAAAAGATATGGTTTATATCATAATACAAGTTTTAATCTATGTAAATGTTAAATAGAAGCTAAGAAATTACTGTGAATGACTAGGAAGGAACTTAACTGAAAAAAACTATTAGAGACACTAAAACAAAGCTCCAAGATTGTGTTGCATGAAATGAATATTAAAAAAATTAACTTACTTCTGTACCAGTAATGTGCTAGAAAACTTACTAAATTAAGAGATGATATTCAGAATAGCAAGAAAAATATTAAAGTCCTTGGAATAAACTTAGAAAGGAATGTATTATTCCTAGAGAAAAAAAACTTAAGGGATCGAATATTGTGCTTTAACATGTGGATAGAAAAACTGAATATTAGATTTAATCAGTTCTCATAAAGCAAATTTCTCATAAAAATATACAGGTTTAATACAATTTCTGTTAAAACCTTTGAAGAACATTCTCTAGATTCCACCATAGTTATTCTGATGTGTTTTGGGGAGAAAATAATGTAATAAATGAAGAAAACTTTGAGCAAGAAGAGTAGTGAAGGGGAAACTTGACTTCCACGATACTAAAATATATTAGAATGTGCCTATAATCAAATAGGATGTTGTGGTTCGGGTTTGGACAGAGAGCATAGAAAAAGGCTTAGGTGCAAATAAGCAATACACATACAAATGGCAAATAAATATATAAAAGAATTCGATTTGTAGTAATAGAAAATCTTAAAAATCTTAACAAAATATACTATTTTTCATCTATTATGGCACAGATTATTTGGTAGAATTTTTAAAACAATGTTTTCTGTCATCATGTTCAAGATGTGATCATAAAAATAGACATGGGAACTGTGGGTGAAAAACAGGATACGCTATTATTCTTTTTCACTGCTGCATGACCATCGTAGATGGGAGCAACAGCAATAAAAGGTCATGACCTTTGACCCAGATTCTTGATTTCTAGAAATTCAAAGAAAGAGATGTATGCAAATAATAACCTATAGGCATATTTATTGCATTACTTATTTTTAGCAAAATCAGAAACATCTTGATGTTTAATAATGACTGGTATATGCAAATAACCAACTGCTTTGTAACTATCAATGTATTTTCAAAGACTATCTCATGAAATGAGGAACTAATCAACATATGTTTCATGAGAATGAAACAGAATCCGTGATCATATATGTGAGTGAAATATGGATTTTAAAAATCTACCACAATCTTAATAGTGACTATGTGTGGGAGATAGAACTTAAGATCATTTTGAAGTTACTATTTGTACTTTCTCATATTTTCAAAATTGTCTATAATAAGCATGTCTTATAGTTACACTTTTAAAAATGAATGATATTTATTAGTTTAATAATATTTTCTTATTTAATTAAAATAATATCTTATGTCTCTAAATCCAGAAGCTATTTAATTACAAAGTCAGCTAGTCAATAATTTCATTTCCCTAAGTGCTTTCCTTGGTTAATAATATAATTTTACAAATTTCTGCTTAAGATATGCTATTTGATAGTTGTAAGTAGTATTTTTGATGTTTTAATTGGTACTTCTTAAGTATTGATAACATTAAACATAGCTTTTGACCTTTATTAGTCATTAATATTCCTACTAATGTTTTTATATACTAAACTATGATTGCTACACATCCTATTCCACTCATTTATTTGGCTGTTCTTGTGCCACTACCATGTATTAATTATATAAAACTTCATTTTACATCTTAGCATCTAGTACGGTAGGTCAGTTTTTAAAATTGAAGTATATATAACTCAGTAACTAATAGTGTGTTAGTTTCTGGTATACAGCATGATTTCATACTTGTATGCATTGTGAAATGATCACAATCCATCTAATTATCACCTGTCAACATACATAGTTATACAAATTTTTTTCTTGTGATGAGAATTTTAAGATTTACTCTTTTAGCAACTTCCAAATATGTGACACATATTATTAACTACAGTCAGTATGCTGTATATTACATCCTCATAACTTATTTATGTTATAACTGAAAGTTTGTACCTTTTGCTCCCCATCGATCATTTAACCCATCTCCCACCTCTGCCTCTGGTAACTACAAACATGTTCTCTGTATCTATGAGCTTGGATATGTATACGTAAGGAAATGGCAACCCATTCCAGTATTCTTGCCTGGAGAATCCCATGGACGGAGGAGCCTGGTGGGCTACAGTCCACGGGGTCTCAAAGAGTCGGATGTGACTGAGCGACTTCACTCTCATACACATATATATGTGTGTATGTATATATATGCATGCATATACACACATGCACACACACATATACATGCATACACACATATGCATATATATATATATGATGTGTGGGGTTATTTTTGGATTCCATATATAAATGGAAACATATAGTATTTGTGTGTTTCTGACTTATTTCACTTAGCACAGTATCCTTGATGTCTATCCCTATGATCACCAATGGCAAGATTTCACTCATTCTTTATGACTGAATAATATTCCACTGTATATGTATAACCAGTTTTGTAAATCTGTTCCTCCATTGATGAATGCTTAAGTTGTTTCCAGATCTTGGCTATTGTAAATAATAATACAATGAACATGGGTTGCTTGTTTGTTTTCTAATTAGTGTTTTCATTTTCTTCATATACTGAGAAGTGGAGTTGCTGGATCATGTGATAGTTTTGTTTTTAATTTTTTGAGGAAACTTCATGCTATTTTCTATAGTGGCTGTGCTGTTTTACATTTCCAGCAGTAGCACACAAGCATTTCGATTTGTTCCCTTTCCTCATCAACATTTGTTATTTTGAGGCTTTTTGTTAATAGCCACTCTAACAGGGCTTCCCAAGTGGCACCAGTGGTAAAGAGTCCACATGCCAGTCCAGGAGATGTAAGAGACTCAGTCCGATCCCTGTGTTGGGAAGATGCCTGGAGAAGGGCATGGCAACCCACTCCAGTATTCTTGCCTGGAGAATCCCATGGACAGAGGAGCCTGGCAAGCTATAGTTCATGGGGTCATACTGAGACACAACTGAAGCAACTTAGCATGCAATGGCAACAGGTATGAGGTTGACATCTCCTTGTAGATTTGATTTGCATTTACCTGATAATAGTGATATTGAACATCTTTTCATGTACTTATTTATTATCTGCCTTTTCTGGGAAAAAAATAACTGTTTAGATCATCTGCCCATTGTTTAGTTGGATTGCTTTTTTGCTGTTGAGTTGTATAAGTTCTTTGTCTACCTTGAATATTAACATGTTATCAGATATATATGGCTTGCAAATATTTCCTCCCCTTTTATAGATTAACTTTGCATTTTGTTGATTGTTTTCTTTGCTGTACAGAAGGCTTTTAGTTAATTTAATCCTACTTGTTTATTTTGGCAAGGAGTTTACTATCTCAGTTTTATGGCTTCAGGTCTTAGGTTCAAATCTTTTATCCATTTTGAGTTAATTTTTGTATATAATGTAACAGAGTGGTCTAGTTTCATTCTTTTGCATGTGGCTATCTTGTTTCCCCAACATCATGTATCAAAGAGACTGACTTTGCCACATTGTACATTCTTGGCTTCTTTGCTGTAGATTAATCAACTGTGTACGCATGGGTTTATTTCTTAGATTTCTATTCTTTTCCTTTGATCTACATGTCTGTTTTTATGCCAGTACTATACTGTTTTTATTTCTATAGTTTTGCAATAGAGTTTAAAATCAAGGAGTATGAATCCTCCATTTTTGTTCTTTCTTAAGAATTTTTGGCTATTTAGGGTATTTTTTTGTTGTTCCATACAAATTTTAGGATTGTTTGTTCTATTTCTATGCAAAATGCCATTCAAATTTTGGTAGGGATTGCACTGAATCTACAGATTTCCTTGAGTAGTGTGTACATTTCAATAATGTTAATTCTTCTAATCCATAAGCATGAACATAATTTCATTTATTTGTGTCTCCTTCAGTTTTTTTCATCAATGTATTATAGAGTTTTGCATATAGGTCTTTTACATTCTTGATTGTTAAACTTACTCCTAGGCATTTCATTCTTTTTGATGCAATTGTAAACGGAAGCTTTCCTAATTCTTTTTCTGATAGTCCATTTTTCGTGTATAGAAACACAGCAGATTTTTGTACAGTGCTATTGTATCCTACAATCTACTGAATTTATTAACTATAACAGTTTACGTTAAAGTTTTTAAGAGTTTCCTACATCTTATATCATGCCATCTGCAAATGGTGACAGTTTTACTTCTTCCTTTACAATTTGGATGTCTTTTATTTCTTTTCATTACCTAATTGAACTGGCTAGGTTTCCAATACTTTGTTGAATGGAAGCAGCAAAAGTGGGCATCCTTATCTTGTACCTAAGCTTAGAGGAAAAGATTTCTGCTTTTCACCATTGAATATGATGGTAACTATGGGTCTGTGATATATGGCCTTTATTATACTTAGGTTCATTCCCTCTGCACCACCTTGTTGAAAGTTGTGTCATAAATTCATGCTTAATTTTGTCAAATATCTTTTCTGCATCTATTGAAACAATCATGTGATTTTTATCCTTCATTTTGTTAGTGTTGTGTATCATGTTGATTGATTTACAAATGCTGAGACATTCTTGCATCTCTAGAATAAGTCCTACTTGATCATGGCATTTGGTTCTTTTATTGTATTGTTGATTTGATTTAGTAATATTTTGTTGAGGAATTTTGCATTTATATTCATCAATGATATTGGACAGTAGTTTTTTTTTTTTCCTAGTGGTGTTCTTTTCTGACTTTGGTATCAGGTAAATGTTTGCCTCATAAAATGAGTTTGGAAGTGTTTCCTCTTCTAAGTTTTGAAAGAACTTGAGAAAGATTAGCATTAATTCTTTTTGAAAGGCTCGGTAGAATTCACCAGTGAAGCTATCTGGTCCTGAATTTTGGTTTGTTAGGAGGTTTTTGATTACTTATTCAATCTCCTCACTAGTAATTGGCCCACAAGGCATGTGGATCTTAGCTTCCTCACCAGGGATTGAACACACACACCCTGCATTGGAAGGCAGAGTCTTAACTGTTTAACCACCAGGGAAGTCCGTCTATGGTATCTTTTGTAATATCTCCTCCTTTATTTCTGATTTTTTGTGTTTGGGCTCTCTCTCCTTTTTCTTAGTGAGTCTAGCTAATGTTTTGTCAATATTGTTTATCAATTCAAAGAAACTTCTCTTGATTTTCTCGATATTTCTATTGCCATTTTAGTCTCTATTTCATTTATTGTGGCCTCATCTTTGTTATTTCCTTCTTCTACTAACTCTGGGGGCTTCCCCGTTGGCTCAGTGGTAAAGAATCCGCCTGCCAATGCAGAAGATGGGGGTTTGATCCCTGGGTTGGAATGATCTTCTCAAGGAGGAAATGGCAACCTGCTCCAGTGTTCTTGCCTGGGAAACCCCATGGACAGAGGAGCCTAGCAGGTTACAGTCCATGGGTTGCAAAAAGGACTTTTGTGCGTTCATTCATGATGTAGTGAATAAACAACTACAACAAAACTAACTTTGGACTTTTTTAGTTCTTTTATTTTTTAGTTAATTGAGATGTAAAGTTATGTTGTTTATTTGCAATTTTTCTTGTTTCTCGAGGTAGGTATTTATCACTATGAACTTCCCCTTAAAACTGCTTTTGTTGCTTCCCATGAATTTTGATATATTTCCTTTTTCATTTGTCTCAAGGTATTGTTTGATATTTCTTTTTAGTTATTTATTAGCTCATTTGCTTTGCATGGTAGTACGTTGTTTAATCTTCATGTATTTGTGAACTTTCCAGTTTTTTTTTCTCTAGTAAGTTCTAACTTCTAGGTTTATACCTTTGTTGTTATTAGAGCTGCCCCAATACAATGACCGTGTCGTTGTAAGAAGAGGAGATTAGGACATAGATAGGTGCAGGGAGAAAATTGTGAAAACGCAGTTTTTTTACCACCATCTTCTAGGCAAGACAGGAACCCTCAGAAAAACCAACCTTGTTGACACCTTGATTTCAACTTCCTGGTCTCCCAATGTGTGGGAAAAGAAATTTCAGTTGTTTAAACCACCAGCCTGTGGTACTTTGTTACGGCAAAGTACTAAGAAACCGATAGAGATGGATCATTCTAAATGTTTCTCTGTAGAATGCCTGAGAACATAAAATGCACATCTGGTCTTCTGACTCCAAGATCCTAGGGTATTTTCAGGAAGTAAAACTTGATCCTAGGAAAGGCTTTGTGCAATTTCGTTACCTGCTACACTAGGGCTTTTCACAGAGAGCAGGGACTAGGGCCAAACCCACATAAACTCTGACAGAGTCAGTCTGAGGGGGTTGTTAGAAGTCGATTACTCTGGACTCCAGAGGAATCCCTAATGACTCCGTCCCTCCTGCAGCCTTGAGGAGGAAGAGCTTTCTGAGCAGCATCTGTCCCTCCTGTGTGTGCTCAGCCTCGAGGTAGTGTGCCCTGCTTGTTTATAGATGTCTAGGTAAGACCAAATGGTTGGTCTGTTGATGATGGCAGTGCAAAACGATGTCTCTGGGTCGCACATGTCTTGTATCCATCTTGCCCAAGTTTAGCAGATGAGACCTGAAAGCGTTTTGTTACTCCCCCAGGATAATGAGTAATTTGACCCTGGGGCATCTTGAGAGCAAGATGCTTCTTCCTCTACTCCTGTTTTCCCTTCCAAGATAGTCCTGGAAAGTTTTCAAACACACTGTGTTGTTTGTCCTTGTTTGTTTAAGAATGTGAGTCTAGTGAAGGGCTCAGGCTGGGGCTGGGTTGCATGAGTTCAATTACTGATCTGCTGGCTCCTGACTTTATGACTTTAGGCAATTTATATTTAATCTGTACTTTAATTTCCTTACCTGTTCAAAACCATAGTCCTAGTACCTACTTCCCACAATAGTTATAGGGATTAAATAAGTTAATGCATGTAAAACTGTTAGAGGAGTACTTGGCACATAGTAAGCATCAAATAAATTTTACCAATGTGGATGAACGACATCAGCTGTTAAATACAAGAGTTTATTTTATTTTCAGTACAATAGAATGAGAATGAATCTCATAAAATTTTTGTTGTATAAATGCTACAATATAGCTTCTCCTTTAGACAGAATAAACACAGTACATCCTCGGTTTTTGAGGCTTCCCATGTGTCAGGCACCAGGGTGAACACTTGTTGTGCTTCTTCTCATTTAAACCTCCCAACAGTCCCTTAGGTCAATACTATGTATCTGTCAATATAGGGAAGGTTATATGTAGCAGTGAAGAACACCAAAATCTCAATGTCTTAAAGGAACAAAGATTTCTTTCTTGTTTACACTACAATTCCAATGCAGATAAATAGGAGTGTTTGCTGATCGCTATCATTCAGGAAGCCAGGCTGATGGAAGATGATGCTGTCACCTCAACAGAAATCTTTAAGGCCAACCATGACAGGGGAGAGAGCCAGGAGAATGGAGTGTTAACTCTTCAGTACTACAGCCTCATACTGACGTGTGCCATTTCTGCTTGAATTAGCCAGAGAAAATCAGATGACCATGTATAACAGCAAGCGGGTAGTATGCCTGGAAGAAGAGGAGAGAGAGAAATCTTGATGAGCACACACTGATAATTGTTCCTACTTCGTACATAGGATAAGACTTGTTCAGGGTCACACAGTAAGTGGGAAACCGCAATTTCAATATTAGACTCTCTGACTATAAAAGTGTTGCTTCTTCTCATTGTGATTATTGCCTGCCTAGGCCAGTGACATCCTTGATGAAGACTATTATGAGTTGAATTGTGTCCACCAAAAAGAAATGTTGAAATCTAACCCTCAGAACCTCAGAATATGATCTTATTTGGAAATAGGGTCTTTGCAGATGTAAGCATGTTAAGATGAGGTCATATTCTCAGTATGACTGGTAACCTCAAAAGAAAAGAGAACAGAAACACAGACCGACACACGGAGACAACACCCTATGATGATAAGGCAGAGCCGGTAACACCAGAAGCTTGGAGGAAATGAGGACAGATGTTTTCCTAGAGCCTTCAGGGGGAGCAGGCCCTGCTGACACTTTGATTTTAGACTACTAGCCTCCAGAATTGTTAGAGTAGCTTTCTGTTGTTTAAAGCCTCTCAGTGTCTGGTATTTAGTTACGGCAGCCCTAGGAAACCGACAAAGCCCATTCTATAATCCTGTGTTTTGGATCTTCATGTTCACGTTGTTTGTTTGGCTTATGTGTCCTCTGTAACCAACCTGGGTCTTCTTAGAGGCTATCTCCAAGAAGCCTTCCAAGTGGGGCCTGGGTCATGTTTTCTTCTTCATGTCTCCAGCATCTCAGATAGTATCTGGCAGAGTAGGCATTCAGTAAATGCCCATTGAATGAACACGATAGAGCTGTTTGTTTTCTTCATTTTGTTTTCCTCAGATATTTGTTTCAGACTTGAGAGATATTGAGAGTTTATCAGAGGACAGTTCCTGCATTGGTTCCCCTTTTGAAACTCCTAAGCACAGGACCAACCTTAGCTTCATATACAAAGGTTCCTGTGATTCAGTCCAAGCTGATTCCGAAGACTGGATTCTCCATGAAGCAGACCTGAGATGGAATTGGGGGCTCAAGATATTTCCTGGGTTGTTGGGAAGATCTCCTGGAGGAGGAAATGGCAACCCACTCCGATGTTCTTGCCTGGGAAATCCCAAAGACAGAGGAGTCTGGCGGGCTACAGTCCATGGGGTCACAAGCATGTATATTTACTGGAGAGCAATGCCAGTAGGGAAAAAAAAAGAGGCACGGGGAGATGTTTAGCAAAATAAGTGAAATTGCAATACCTGCCTTGACAGACGTTCAGCCAGCCTACTTATCGGTGGGTCTGGAGGAGGGCTGCCTGTCAGTGTATATCCTGCAGGGCCAAACTGGGCCTTTAGACCCCGCAGGCTGCCTTGGAAATAAAACCTCAGACAGAACCACTCTCTGCAGCTGAGGCTGACACTGAAGTGCTGACAGTCGGAGGCTGGCTGCAGACTGCACTCCCGCAGCTGAAGAGCAAATCCTTCTTTAAACAGCAGCCTGGGTGGCCTACCTCCGAATCTCCCACATCCACCTCTCTGGCTCCATCTCACACCACCTCTTTTCCCACCATCACATCCAAAGAACCTCTCCTCCCCCAGTTCCCCTCACATCAGGGTAACCACTTGCAGATCTTAAAAACCTCCTGGAGGTTTCCCACCTCTATGCCTTCACATTACCTTCCCCTCACCCTGGAATGTCACTCCTCCAAACTGTCTTCCAGGAAACTCTTGGTCTCCATCACTCCAGATCCTATCTTTTTAGGAAGACTTTGCTGACCTCACAAGAAAAGGAGGGTCCCCTTTTCTTCTTTATGCTCCTTGATATTTTATAACCTCATCATTACAGTGCTTATCACATACCATCATGTCGGCCACTCACTGGGCCATAAACTGCCTAGAAAAAGAACATAGAACACCAACTTCATGACACCTGTGCCTCATCTGGTGGCTGGCACATATAGGCAATTAATAAATATTAACTGGTGATGGATGGAGTGAAACATACAGGATGAAACAGAAATGGCCTTGTGATATCAAGAGAGGGCTCATTTGGCTTTATTGTAGTAAAACTCAAACTAAAATGAAGTATTTATTATCCTCTTTCGCTTGACTTCAGACCAGTCAGTGCCACATCCTGTGAAATCCAGCTTCAACAGATAAGCTCCTCACAGACCCGAGAACCCACACAAGAATACCATGAGACAGACAGGGAAGATGCATAACTTAGGAGGGTCAACTTACCCCAAGAATGTGTGGTGCAAACCAGACTCTAGCGGCAGAGGGAAATTGCCCATCAGGCTCTTCACTGCATTAGACTGGCTGCTTAAGCTGCTAAAAGGCTCCGAATCTAGGCGCACATCAAAAGTCAGGGTTTAGAGACACTTTGTTGGTCTAACAAACATCTTCTGTCTTTGTCTACCCAGTGCCAAATTGCTCCTTTATCTGAAACAGCCCCAGTTTTCCTTTTATTTATTTATTTGAAGTATGGTTGATTTACAGTATTTTGTTAGCTTCAGGTGTATGGTAAAGTGATTCAGTTACCTCAGACACATACACATATATATGTATCTTTTTTCAGATTCTTTTCCCATATAGGTTATTACAAATATTGAGTATAGTTCCTTGTGCTATCCAGTAGGTCCTTGTTGATTATTTTATATGTAGTAGTGTGTATATGTTATTCCCAAATTCCTAATTTATCCCTCCTTCCCACCTTTCTGCTTTGTCACTATGTTTCTTTTCTATATCTGTGAGCCTATTTCCATTTTGTAAATTTGTATCATTTTTGGATTCCACATATAAGTGATATCATATGATATTTGTCTTTCTCTGCCTGACGTATTTCATTTAGTATGATAATCACTAGGTCCACCCATGTTGCTGCAAATGTAATATTACTCCATTATATATATATATATATATATATATACATATATATATACATAATGGAATATACATACATATATACACAGCACATCTTCTTTATACATTCATCTGTCAATAGACATTTAGGTTGCTTCCATGTCTTGGCTATTGTAAATAGTGCTGCAATGAACACTGAGGTGCATGTTTTTAATTATGATTGTCTGCTTATACATGCTCAGGAATGGCATTGTAGGATCATATGGTAGTTCTATTTTTGGTTTCTTAATGGACTTCCATATTGTTCTCCATAGTAACTGTTTGCATCCCCTCCAACAGTATAGGAGAGTTCGATTTCCTCTACACCCTCTCCAGCATATATTATTTGTCAATTTTTTTTAACAGTAGTTATTTCGGCTGGTGTGATGAGATATTTCATTGTAGTTTTGATTTGCATTTCTCTAGTAATTTGCAATGTAGAGCATCTCTGTGTACTTTTGGGCCATCTATGTATCTTCTTTGGAGAAGTTTCTATTTAGATCTTCTGCTTATTTTTTATTGGGTTGTTTGGGTTTTTTTGATATTGAACTCTATAAGTTATTTGTATATTTTGGAGATTAATCCCTTGTTGACTGTATCATTTGCAAATATTTTCTCCCATTCTGTAGGCTGTCTTTTAGGGAACTATTCTCTCATTTGCATCCAATCCTAAGGAGACTATCAACCAAGGATTATGCCCACCCCCAAATACAATGAATAGTTTTGCAGAATCTAGTCAAACTAGTGGACATCACTTCTAGGAAGGAGAACTCATATACTGCTGGTGATAGGAGGACAGGAGGTAAGATGGGGGCGGCTAGAGGTCATCAGGACACCAGGCAGGTAGAGCTACTTGAGAGGAAGGCAACACAGATAGTATCAGAGACAGTGGATGAGAAGAGACAAGTTTTCAATGACATCATTAGAGCATCAGAACTTAGACTTTCTTGAAAGTAGCATAATCATCAAATTTTTAATTAGCAAGTCAGTGAGTCTCCATTTTTGGTTAGACATAGTTTTGAATCAGGTTCCTGTTACTTGAAGTTTTCTCATCAGACACCATCTTGTCCTTTCACTTAAATTTCCAGGTGAAGTGAGTGGGAATCTGGAGTAAGAACCAGTGTTTAGTCCACTATATCTTTGACTAAGCACTGCACCTCAGAACAGAAACAAAACAACTATTTCATGTTATTTGGAAAATGAATTTTGTCCCTGAAAATGACAAAAAAAAATATATGAGAGGGTTTTTTTCTCTCAAGCAACTCAAAGTTTAGCCAAAGATCCAGACTTTGAATATGAAATTGTAAGTGTGCAAACAGGACAATATAAAGGTTTAAGTCTCAGTAGTCAGGGCAAATATTCTGCCCTCTGGTGATCTTAGTGCTGACCGTTTGGTAGGATTGGCAGCAGACTCATAAGGTTTGTATTTCTACCAACATGAGTACCAGGGAGCTTAATCTGGAGTGATGAGTGATGACTCCTTCAACCTGGTTATTAGGTTTTGCCAGCCTGGGGCTAAATGGAAATTAATAAAGTGGTATATTGGGGTGCTTTGCCTGACCTTGTCAACAGAAGCTCAGTTCCTGGGGGGTAGATTGCTCAGAAAGCCAGGGTTTTCAGGATTGGACTGAATAATTCATTGGTATATTGTTTAAGAAATAATAAGAAGTTGGAAAGATGGGAAATGGTTCAGGTTTTGCAGGACTTTACAGTACAATCAAGGAACTCTAGGTTTGTTCAGTAGATTGCATCATCTTTTACAGCTGCCATTGATTGTACTTTTACAGTATGCAAGACAGTGTGCTAAGTACTTTACATGGGTTGTTTCATTTAATTCTCATAATAACCTTATGAGGTATGCAATTCATCCTCTTTTTGCAGATATGCGAACTTTGGCTCAGAAGGATAAATTCAGCTGCCCAAAGTCACAGAATTAATGACCATGGGAGTCAGGGTCTGGAATCAGGTTCACAGTCTGAGTCCTAACACTCCCTGTCCTCTTCCCTCCCTAGAGTAGAGATCTGGGGATCCCAAGGGACTGATGATGAGTGTCAGTACACAGAGAGGGGTGCTACACACTGATGAGACCCTGGATTCCGACCGATCAGCTCAGAATTCACTTCCGTTATCCCAGAACAAAGTAAAGAAGGGCTAGGCCGGTATGACTGCAAGAGGAGAGATGGAGAGGATGACAATGAGAGAGTTTGCAAAGGAACATTACAGGATTTTGCTACTGGATTGAAAAAAAGAACGAACAGTGAGTCAAAACATATCAGAGTATCAGAGTCCATTTTAAATGCAGGTATAAAATATAAGCATCCAAAATAGTAGCTGTCAAGAGATTACTTGCAATGTATTCCCGGAATGCACTTAGTTTTCATGGTAGAAAGCTGTGTCAAGGAAAAAAAGCTATTCACATACACACTTATTGGAGGATCATTAGTCTATTTAATGTATTTTTAAATTTTTAAAAGACCATTTGCTGCAGTTGTGTCTGGGCACATATACAAGGAGGGGGGAAATCAATGTTGAATTTTACAAATAGACACTCATCTCTGCCCTCACTCTATCATTCCCATTAGGCAAATGACAAGCCAACATTGGGCAGAGTGGAGTTATTAACAGGCTTGAAGAAAGAAAGTCCCTAAAATTGAGTCCATTTAAAAAATATAATTGCTTTACCATAGCTTTTCTTCAGCTTTATTTTCACAGTGACCCACATTGTGTGCTTTTTTTTTTAAGGTTCATGTTGAGATAGATAAATAGTAAGGATAGCAACTGTGTTTTCTCATACTTGCAGGCTGGGGTCAGGATATAGCACAAAAATGTCCATTAATACCAGAGAAAAAATAGCACTCAGGGCCTGGATGGCAATAAACCAGCTATTAGTGACCACAAACCCAGATCACAAAGCCAGATTGAATTTGCTTCATGGTTCAGAAAGTCAGTCAGTCTAACTCAGCCTTGACACATTGTGTACCCCTCATGATGCCATCGGCATTTAGTATGAAAAGAGGCATGTCAGCCTCTCCCTGGCCTCCCTCCTTTACAGGCCCCCTCTGAGCCATTCCATATAGCCAGGAAGCTTCCTGAAAGTGGTAAAAGAACCTCTGCACTGGAGGCCAGAGACTGAGATGGATTCTAGCTGGGTGGACTTGGGTATGTCACTTTCTTTTGCTGGACATCAGTTTCCTCATCTATAAAATGAACAGATGGGACTCTGAAAGTTCTGTGGAGCTCACACAATCTGATTTTACTCACATGGAACACTTCTAAGACAAAAAGAACATTTCTAAGACACATAAAGTTAAAGAATATGTATCTGGGGGTGGGTGGGAAATAACAAACAACTCTTAAAATGAATGAGTGTATGATGACCTGAGATGATTTGGGGTGATATGCAGATCAACATTTAAAAATTTTAAGTCTAATACACATTAATGTGTGATCTAGCGTATGCTTGAGGCGGTTGATCTAGAGTATCAAGCCTGCAGTAGCCTTATGTTACTGCTTACAAAAATAGTAAACTTATTTAAGGCCCAAAGTGAGTTGATTTAAAGATGTTAGTAAATATTTTGACTAGCTTTTGTCCCTGATTCCTGGGAAGTAACCTTTTAATCCTTGGAATTACCAAGTGTGATAGAAGTGTTTCTGTTATCCATATTGGGCTTTTCCTAGTTCATACTACAAAGTGACTCATGGTGAGCCCCTAGATAATTTCAGGATAGAAGCTGGGCATACTTGAATCACAACCATGTAATTCAAGGGTTGGGGCTTTGAGCCAAGGGACATCAACCCGACCTCTGGGGAGACTGAAGACTAAATGTAATCATGTGACCAGTGGTTCACTGATACCTGTGTACTGAAGCTGTGAGGAAAATACTGATCTCTCAAAAAACTCAAATCAGGTTGAGTTTCCTGATTGGTATGACACCTTAACATGGGAGGAGGGTAATGCGTTCTGAGGACATGGAGATTTTGTGCTTGAGACCATCTCAGATCTCACCCTGTATGTGTCTGCATTGGGCTAGTCCTGATTGCGTCCTTTATCATGGAACTATAGTCATAAAGGTAGAAATCTCCTGAGTTCTGTGAGTTAGTCCAGGAAATTATCCAACTTGAAAGGTAGTGGAAATCCCTGAATTTGTGTTTGGTCTGAGAGTCCTGGAGCTTGGGGCTGGTGTCTGAAATGAGGTGAATTTGTGGATAATTCTTCCCTTCACATTTGAACTTTGACCTAGCTCTAGGCGGTAAGTGTCAGAATTGCACTGCAAAAAGGCAATATTAAGTAGATAGCAGTATGAATACTAAACTGGTGCACAGGTATATGAACCAACCCTATACAAGGTATAAAAATGACCAAAGTTTGAGAAACTAGTATCATGTTCTCTGTATTGAGGTGAACTGTTTTAAGTCTGTTATATATAAGTTTATAATTTATTTCTCACAAAACACTAAGAGGTAGTTAACTACTAATATTCCCAACTTATAGATTAAGAAACTGAGGCCTAGAGGGATTAAATAACTTCTCCAAGGTCCTGTCACAAGTAAGTGGCAGTGTTGGGGTACAGACTCAGGCAGTCTGTCTCTAGAATGCCTTGTTTATAGTATGTTCATCACTACACAATTAAAATACCTACCTTGTGGGATCACTCTGAAGATTAAAGGAAGTATTATACATAAAGTTTTTTGAAAAACTCAGTGAATGTCAGCTCTTACTATTTATTCTTGCTGTGATTAGAAATATGTTTTTGCATTAAATAATACCAGTGCTTAAAATAAGTTAGGGGATTTTTAATTTGATCATACTCTATAACATTGTCTAGAATCAATTGAAAGTCATACATATCCTTTTTATATATGAAAAAGAGGTTTTCTGCTTGTAAGATACAAAACATTTTTCACACACTTTCCTAGGCATAGAGCAGTTCCTTTTCCAGTGAAGGAATACCATTAAGTCTGAAGGTAGAGTCAGTGTGATAATGAACCTGGTTTTTACAACCTTTTCTTGGTGTTATGTAATTCTAAGTAACAGAGTAGAAGACAATGAGAAATTTTTGCTAACATAGCAGAAAAAGGGTTTCAAGATTCATTTAAGTGACTACAGTGGCTTAGTTAGTTAGAATGCTCCAGACTGGTAATTTATCTTTATTTGTCAGTTCCCAAGGGTCGAGCTCTTATGAAGGGCAAAAAATGAGTAGGAAGCAAAAATAACTGCTGGTTTCTAACTAGCACTTGTCTCCAGATACAGGATTGATACAACTAAAATGCTTTTGTTGGAAGAAAACTTCCACCCTTAATATGTTAAATGTATAACTTGTCAGAAATTGGGAAACATATTAGTGGTTTGTACATTTTCTTTCATGTAAACACATGATTATAATAATATTGCCTGGGACTATAATACCTATGTATATTAATTTAAGAAAAAACACAGTTTGTTAGAATTAAGGAGCATTGGCATCAAGTAGGAAGCATTTTGAAGTGAGCATTTTTTTCTGACTATGTCCCTCAGTGAGACAGTTATGCACTTTATGAGACATGTGATTCTGTGAGTTTCCATGAATGGAAAAAGCTTCATCTTTTACCGTAAAGGAACAACAAAGGGAGGAAGATCCTATCTCCTTTGGACATTCTGGATTCTACACAAGAAGGAAACAGTGAAGGGCACTGCATTAGCATGGTTGGGGGACAATAAAATAATTCTTCTGCAGAACTCAAAGGAAAGGGCAAGTGGGTTTCTTCCTGTCAGCCATCTGTATCCTGGATGGTCCATTTCCAGTGGATATAAATTACATGTGATTTTTCTTGTTTTCTGTTATATATAGGCCTGATTAGTTGGGCACTTAATGATTCCATTAATGCCGCTGTAACACTAATTGGTTTATTAGAAATTCTGTTTTCTGGTACATTCAGAAAGGGGTTATGCTCTTTTGGTTGGTTAAACATTCTGATTAATAGAGGTTATCATATAGGTGGTGGCAGATGGCAGTTGTGGTCCTTATTCATTCACTCACCCACCCAGGAAATGCTTCTGGAACATTTTCCCTTTATTAGACACCATTTTATTGATTGATGTTGTTGTCGTTCAGTTGCTCAGTCATGTCTGGCTCTGCAACCCCATGGACTCCAGCATGCCCGGCCTCCCTGTCCTTGACCATCTCCCTTAACTTGCTCAAACTCATGTCCATCCAATTGGTGATGCCATCCAACCATCTAGTCCTCTGTAGTCCCCTTCTCCTCCTGCCTTCAAACTTTCCCAGCAGTTTTATTGATAGATACTAGGGATAAAAGAGGCATGTGAATATGATAGCTGAGATCCCTGGTGTCTTGGGATCTCACAGTGATAAAAAAAACAATGCATACATTCATCAATGAATATGATGATTTCAAATAGTGAAAAGTTCTTGAAGAAAGTAAACAGAGTCCTGGAATTAGAAAGTAGTTGCAGGAAGGTGGGCCTGATTTAGACTGAGTAGTCAGGGCAGGCTTCTCTGAGGAAGTGTTATTAGGGTTGAGATAAAAGATACAACAAGAAAGAACCAATACAGTAAATTTCTGGGAGATCTTCAACATACAGAGAACATCAAATGCAAATGCCCTGAGACAGAAGCAGGGTAAATAGGCTTAATGAACAGAAAGAAGGCCTTATGAGGGGGAGTGAGTGCTATGAGCAAGGAAAATAGGGTGGGAAGGTCAAAGTGGTTGGCAGGAGTCACATAATGCAGAGCCTGGAAGCTTGGAGGTTTCAAATGCCTGGGATTTTACTTTGTATGTGAAGGGAAGCCACAAGAGGGTTAAAGCAGAAAAGTGATGTGATATGATGCATATTTTAAAGCACTACTCTGTCAGTTATTTGTACGATGGATTGTTGGAGGAGGTCATTGAGAGGATGTGAAGGCTGGTTGATGTTCCAGCTGGTCTTGGGCAACTGAAAGTTCCTTAACCCTTCCCTGTCCTTGGAATGTACGCCCTGCTATTACTCCCATACTAGTCATTTCAAGAAAGTAGCCTCAAAAGTGTAAGGTGTTGTTGAGATCGTCTGGTTGGTATACATGACTAAACCCAGTTAAGGCCTCTGTATAAACTTCTAAGATTCTATCAGATGGGTGCAGAGATCTGATTCTTTCACGGCTGCCCAAGACCAACCTCCTATGAGAATTCTTTGCTTCTTAAACCTACCCATGTGGTGTGTTCTGCTTCTTCCTTCAGTTTCTCTCTACCCTCCAAGTAGGGTTTCAGATTTCAGATATCGTCCAGAGAATGCCTAAGGTTGTGAACCAACATGGATTGTATGGACTGGGGTGGGGTGGATGGAAGGGTGGTCCCATCAGTGCTCCGAAAAGTCAGAGAAAACTGAGGAGAAGAAATGCTATTACCTAGCAAATGGAACCTGGAGAAGGGATGGCAACCCACTCCAGTATTCTTGCCTAGAGAATCCCACAGAAGGAGGAGCCTGGTAGGCTACAGTCCATGGGGTTGCAAAGAGTTGGGCACGACTGAGCGACTTCACTTCACTTCTTGAGCAAATGGAACAGAGCCTGTGTCTGGCCTCGCTCTGTCACTCTCTTGCCCTGTTGTCTCAGACAAATCCCTTCTCCCTCTGAGCCTCAGTCACATTAGTGAAGAGAAGAAAAAATGTCTTTAATGCTAGATTCCTTCCCAAGTGCTCCTGCAGACTAACATTATGTGGTTGAGTGATCTAGGCCTCTCTGAAAGCAGTACAATTTCCCAGATCGAAATCATACAGTATAACCAACACCAAACTTGAATGATGGAAACCAACAGGGCAAAATGGATCCCTGAGCTACCATCAGTTGACACAGTCTGGTGTATCATGTCTTTCTTTGCAGGAGTTCACCACACATTAACTGGCCTTTATTTGGTGGCTTCACATTGTTCTCATTTGTGTGGTTATCTTTGCTGCCTCCTGATGCTCCTGGTCCCAGCATTGTTCCTGGCTGCATCATGGCTGAGTAGCTTGGGGACTTGTAGCAAGAGAAATCATATCTGATATCTTTTCACTTCTGACTTCATTAAGAGATATATCATTTTAGTGAGTCTGGGATGTCAGCTTTGACACTTAAAGGTAGGGAACGTTGACATGAAGTGAACTGTATAGTTCTCAGTGCTTCTGCAAATGTGCGATCATTTGTAAATCCAGATCAAGCTAGGAGAGTTAACATTCCTGCCTGACCTTGTGGCTTCTTCATGTAGACATCAAAGCCTAATTTAATTATAAGATGGCGCACTAAGAGACATTGCACCATTGGACTTATTCCTCACACCCTCATCTCCATAGAAAGGAGTTTCTTTTCCCTAAAATTGTCATTGTCATGGTTTAATTTCTCTTAAATGCTTCATCAGGATTTATTATTTCAGTGTCTAATTTTGACATGCCTGTACTATTGTATTAATTTTTCAGCATGTAGTGACTAGGAAACCAAAAGTAAAGAAATATTAAGGTGTTTCAGAAAAGAGTATAGATCAATACACTGTACTATTTACCAAATATTATTTGAATATTTCTTGAGTGACAGCATCTGATTTTATCACTAGATTAGACATTTATGTACTTATTTCTTCACTTCATATGTTGGTTTCTATTGCCATGTGACAAATTACCACAAATTTAGTGGCATAAAACAATCCCCATATTCATTCATAGGGTTGTAGGTATGAAGTCCAAGTGGGCTCAGCTGGGTTCTCTGCTCAGAGTATCAGAAGGCTGATATTAGTATGTTGGCTGGACTGAGTATTCATCTGGGGGCTCTGGGTAGATATCTGTTTCCAAGTTTATTCTCAAAAAAGATGAATTCTTGGGGGAATTCAATTCCTTGTGGCCCTAGGACAGAGGTCCACGATTCCTTGTTGGCTATCAGCTCTCAGTTCCAAGAGGCAGCCTGTGTTCCTTGCCACATGATCCCCTCCATTTTCAAAACAGTGAAGGTGTCTTATGCTGTTGAATCATTCTCGTGCATTGAATTTCTCTGACTTCCTCTTGTGCTGTCAGCCAGAGAAAGCTCTCAACTTGTCTCATGTGATTAGGTCAGGGCTGCTAGTTTGTAGAAAAATAGTCAGAAGTCGCAGTATGGAGGGACTGCTCTGCCATTGTAAGGACTTAGTTTTAACTGCTGGCTCACTCAGACTGGTATGTGTCTGACCTCAAAGTTTGCTTCAAAATATAAACTATCTATAAGAAATGTTGAACTAACGGTGTTCAGGTACAGGCAATTCAAGGGAGTGTTTGTGGAAAACATTTCAAGTCCCAGTACTTAGAACTGGAAGAAAGATCTTTGGGAGAGTGCTTTGATATTCCATGGGGCTTTAATAGTGGGTTCCAGCTAAACTTGTATTTATTCTGGACCTTTGAGTTTTGGATTTCTTTTTCTTTTTTATTCTTTCATGTGTTTTGATGTTTTGAGGTAAAAAATCTTCCTTTAAAAAGAAAATTTTACAAAGGGACATTGAATGTACTAGCAACATCTTAACCTTCTAGCATCAATTCCTCACCTGGAGATCAAATGATTAAAATCAATTTTTATGCTTTTTGCTACCACTATAATGGGATATTCCTGTCAGAGAGCTCCTCTGGGCTCCACAGTAAGTTTGCTAATGGGATCTGGCCCATTTACAGCTAAAGCATTTTAAGAAAAACAAAATGTAAAACTCCAATTGCACAGAATATTCTTTTTAACATTCTCCATGGTGATTCTGTTGAGTCACATTACAAGAAGATAAGTTATATTATTAAAATAACCATTTGATTACTTTTGATTTTTTTTTTTTCATTTTACTGTTGGGAAAAAAGAAAATTAAGACCTCCTCAAGATTTTTTCTTTCCAAGAATTTGCTCTAAAATAGTGGATGGCAGGACACCTGAAAAAGACTCTTTGCAAGTAATAATAGAGAAATTTACTGTGTTAAGCAGTATACAAATATTAAATAAGTGAGCCTGAAAGGAATGTATGTACTGGGATTGTGGTATAAGTGCAGCATTTATAAAATGTTCATTTCTGTGACCCACCCCCAGAGTTTCTGAATCAGTTAAGTGAGCCTGAGAACTCACATTTCACATGAGTTCCACGGTGATGGCCATGCTGCTGGTCTGGAGACCTCATTATAGGTACAACTATGCTGGGGCCATGCCCTGCCATATTTCATTAGTCTCAGATTTTATTGCAGTGGTTACTGTCTGTTTTCAAGGTGATTTTAGAACTTTGCTTTAATTCATCCTCAGTTGTAACAAATGTCTAAGACATAATCTTTAATACAGCAAGGCTCTAGAGTTAAATTTGAATAAGGTTGAAATTTTCAAAAAGAACATGATCAGCTGCAACTAATTATTTCAAAACCCATTATCCACACCAGCTCTTTACTTTTTGCTTTGGCAACCCTCATGATACGTCATGGTTTTTCTTATTCTGTTTTCCCACCCAGAAGGCTTTCTACCTTGTTCTCTATCCAAACAAACCTGGCCAAAGACCTTGGTCAAATCATAACTCTTATGAAATTTTCTGTAATGCAATTTCTCCTTCTTCTGAGACCTCTATAGCTTTTATTATTCAGACCATTAAGACGGAATGGCGAGTGGCCAGCTTTTGCCCTAAATCTCTAAATAAACCTTGTATGGTTATCTAACTTTTTGCAGGAATATGTTTGACCTCCCTAATTATGCTGTAAGCCCCCTGTGAGCAGAGATTGAGGCTATCCTGTGGTTGATGTATTAATATGAATTTGATTGAAGGCACAGATTCTACCAAACTAAGAGTATGCTATCTCAAATATAAGGAAAACAAATAACATATAGAATACTTACTGATTTTCAGGAATTTGAATTCCCTATAATAACTGTATGATGTTGATGCAGTCATTATCCTTGTTAGACCAATGAGGAAATGTACTCTTAAAGAAGTGAAGTGACTTGCTTAAGTTTATACATCCAAGAACAGAACGACGATCGGAAGCCAGTCAGGCTTCACAGCCTACACCTTATCCTTTGCAATATTACTGAATTATAATCCTTTCTCTTCCCTCCAATCTCAGCAGCCCATACCTTCAATTCTGAGAACTACACAGTAAGAAGCTAGCTTCTCTTCTTTCTGCCCCAAATTCACTTGAAACCACAGAAACCACATGAAAAATGGAGTCTGACCACCTCCAATCTATGGATCCCAGGCCGCTCCTTCTGTAATGATTGACCGTCAAGTGCTATAGAAGTTGTAGAAGCAATAAAGAACTCATGTATCGATCTACTTTGAAATTATAGAGGAAAACAAATTATCCTGAGCTTTTCTATTGGCAGTGAGTGCAAAATCCAGACAGATTCTAGAAAAATTTAGCTTTTAAGATTTAATTTTAAAATCCCTTACAAAATATGGATCTGGAAAAATGAGTTATTGTATATTAGGGGATGGAGAGACAATGATGATAAATGCTTTTTAGTAAGTTTTGGGTTTTGACATAAGCCTTTCTCTAATAGTTCATCAGAGTTGATTTAGAAGCTCTAAAATCCTCATTGTGCCCCAGACTGCTAACTCTTAGTGGCCCTTTGGTGGAAAGATTTGCTCTGATAATATACAAAATAATACTTATTATTGAATAGTATCCATTCTATGTTACTGTATTATGTATATGTTAAGAATCAGATACTGAATAATCATTTTTGCCATCATTATTAAATAAAACATGAATCTAATTTTGTTAGAGATTCAAAGAGTAAAGACATATATATAAACCAGTTTGAAATTCTTCCTTCAACATTCTTCTCCCACTTGCCTCAGCCCACCCCTGTTTCCAGCTATAGCCATAGTCAGTAGTTGAGCATAAATCCTTTATCCTCCTGTGCATGTGTATGTGCATGTAGAGAAACAAATTAACTTTTTTCCATGAGTATAATCATATTATAAAATTTGTTCTATGACTTTTTTTCCACTTAAAATGTTGAGATCTTTCCATTTTAATGTAATATAATGCTTCTATTTATTTCTTGGTAAAAAATTTTAAAGTACCTATAAATACCCTGGTGCTATTTACCATATTTGATTTAGCATTGCTTTAAAATGTACCTGGGATATGGTTTTTATTCAGTGTGGTGAGGTGACAGATCACTAAATGACTGCCTTTGAACGGGTAGTTTGTTACTTGCGGTCCCCAAGAAGAGGGGACACACTGCACTGTGTAATGCAGGGCTGTGTATGGAAGCACCAGGGTTGGTCCGGAAGCAGAGGGAGTGGAGGAAATGTAGTTTTCATTGAGGTTTTCGTTGAAAGGAAGGGACAAGCCAGGGTAGGAAGACTAACCGAGATTAAGATTGCATATTGGAATAATGTCAGTGGAGTCTAGGAGGTAGGGTAGTCCCCACTTGTCTGGCATCTGGTCCCAGAGTAATTTAGGGCAAAGAGAGTACTGACTCAGTGTGTGAGAATTAGATAAAGGAAGTGGCTGAAGTGTGGGTTTTGAATTTGTTGGTTTGCATACGAAAGGCATACTTTCAGTCAAGTTGTTTGTCATCTCCAAGCATAACCCTGGGAGAGGCACTCCATCCCCAAATCATAAGGCCCCAGGATATCACAGCATTATAAAATACAAAAAATAAAGACATCATTAATACAAATATTTCTCTATTTGCTAAACAGTCTGCTTCTTCCAGTTCCTAGTTATTCTTCCTGCCTACATCACAAAGTGTGAAGATCAAGGAAGAAAATGGATGCAAAGAGTATCAGTTGAAAAGTGATTTGTACATGTATGGGCTGTTAATATCACTACCATCTGTGGTACCCATCACTGGATATGCTACAGCTCTGGTGGTGGTGGTTTAGTCACTTAGTCGTGTCCCACTCTTGCAGCCCCATGGACTGCAGCCTGCCAGACTTCTCTGTCTATAGGATTTTCCAGGCAAGAAAACAAGTGGGTTGTCATTTCCTTTTCCAGGGGATCTTCCCGACCCAGGGATCGAACCTGGATCCCTTGCACTACAGGCAGATTCTTTACCAACTGAGCTACCAAGGAAGCCCATGTTACAGTTATAATGTTCTGTATATTATCATATACTGTATGCTTTTATCTATATAGTTAGTGAGATGTTCATGGGAGTTTAAGACCGATTTGGATGAAGTTATGGAGAAAAAATGTCTTATGTTCATGTTATGTAGTCCCCAGAATGATGCTGTTTGCTAGTTTTTATTCTCTTTTTACAGATGAATAGTTGGAGGCTTTGAAAATTTCATTTGTCCAAAGTGTCTCAGTTCCTATGATAAAAAAAAAAAAGCCAGCTATAGTTTTTATCTTAGATTTCTCTGGTTCTGCTTTTCTTACTATGCTTATCTGACCTTACCCAGTTCTAACATTCTTCTTCCTCTTTCTGCCACCTTCAGGAGCTACCTGATCCCGATCTGTAAGACAGCCCTGTCTTTGGCCTCTGGGCTCTGTAGCTGAGACAGTATCAAAGGAACCTGCCTGCCATGAGAGCCCCTCTAGGGTGGAGGGCCTTATGAGATTTCACAGTGTCCCTGCCAAAAGCTGAGGTCACTCTGAACCCTTGTCTGTCCCTGGAATCTTACTGCCTGCCCAGAGATGCCCCAGACACAGACTGCCTCCTGGATTCCCTTTGGTGATCTCGCCAAGTTTCTTTCCTCTCCCAGAATCCCAGGTGCCTGCTGCTTGCTTAGTCCATGACCCAATTTTTTGCTGAGCCCTTTGAATACTCTGCAGTGCCTGCCAGGCTGGGTTTTTCCTCAGTATCAGCAGTTGCTCTGTCTCCTGGTGTCACTCGAGCTCCAGCCCCAGCTCTTATAGCCAAACAGGCTGTGCTCAGCCCTGTCTGTCGCTGTGATCTTTGTTGTGCTCTCGCCTTGATCTTTTGCATTTTCCCACTCCCCTAGTTGCCCTACCACTTCGGAGGTAAGGCAAAGTCTCTTGCTCTTAATTCTCAATTCAATATATCATTTATCTGCAGTCTCCTCCCTCAATGGTCCTTTTGTCTTCAGCATTCCTGGGGAAAATCACGCTTATGATATGGATGAAAGTGATAGTGAAAGTTGCTCAGTCGTGTCCAACTCTTTGTGACCCCATGGACTACACAGTCTGTGGAATTCTCCAAGCCAGAATACTGGAGTGGGTAGCCTTTCCCTTCTCCAGGGGATCTTCCCAACCCAGGTATCTAACCCAGATCTCCCACACTGCAGGCAGATTCTTTACCAGCTCAACAGATGATGCTCTGCATATGCATTAACTCGTTTGATGTCACCAGTTTTCCAGGTGGGTGATATTAGCCCCATTTCATAGAAAGGTACTGTACTTCAGAGAGGTCACCGAGTCTCTGCAAAGGGAAGACTATGATTGCCATTTGCTTTTAGCTGACTCTCAAGTCCTTATTCTTCCAGAAATGTCTCCTTAGGTAGGTACCCTGACTTCTGGTAGTCATGTTCTGCTGATATGTCTGCATTGTACTGAAGCTGGGCAAATGGGGACGGGAATAGTCTTGACTTACTAAGGCGAGCCTGCCAGGATCTATACTCTCAGGGCAAGTAGACCCTTGTGCAACTCTCATATCACTTTCACTGAGACTAGCTCTGGCCTTCCTGTAAATTGAACACACATTTGAAATATGTCAAATTTCAAAGGCTGTTGCTTGAAAAGAGCAGCAGGGGATCCTCATCAGCACAGGAGAAGGGAGGAAAAGCAGAATCAAGGTATGAAGGTACTGAGCTGCGTGTCACAGAACTTGCATCTTAGTCTTACTTCTGCATCCATTAATAACTCATATTTAAAAAGTGAGGAGTAGCCAGGAAGGGCATCTCTTGTTACACATCCTGTTACCTGGAGTGTGGTGCTAGGAAGGATGCTCAGGCCATATCTAGGTTCAGGGGTGCATCTGTGGGTATGGGTGCTGTGACAGTGGTATGAATGCCAAGGCCTTTTCTGGAAGGGCATTTAAATATTTAAACTTCAGAAACTATCCATCTTTACTTCATCTCTATGGGGCCCCAACATAGGAGATTCTAGGACATGTCAAGATTGAGAAATAGCATGTGTTTCTTCCACTGACCTCTCCCAAGACTCTGAGCAAATGGCAAGTTAGCTGGTTAACTGTGCTGAAGGCAGCTAAGAAGTCACCTGAAAGGAGGACTTCTGCTTAAAGATCTAAAAGACTTGACATCCTTAAATCCTGTGTTCTTAAAGTCTGTGTTCCAGTTTTCTTTGTCCTTAATCATTGCCAGCACCATATTAAGCACATACTAACAGACTAGAAAGACAATCCTCTCCTTCATGGGAGAGATAAAGACAGCGGTGGTGGCCAGAGTGGCTTCCTCCCTGTTGTCAGTATTAGCTGAAACCTGAAGCCCTAGAAGATGTTGCTGAGTCTTCCCTTTAGCCTTTGGTCAGGCCAAGGGCAAATGTATCCCAGCTTATATCTGCCCTTTGCCTGACCCTTTTTCCATCTTATGCAGATTCTGCTACAGGGAGGCAATTCATATTCCATGACCTTGCAAGACATTTGAAGTCCATAACATAACAAAACAGCGGGGAGTAATGCTCTGACTTGCTCAGGCACCCCAGGGACACCTCCATAACAGATGCAATGGGAGTCGAATGAGGAAGCCAAACTATAAGTTATGAAGCCCTTTGTAATCTTCCAGTTAATATGCACCTTCTTTGCAGACACGTGTCACTCTCCATTCCTGTCCCTTCCTCTGTATGTTGTGTCTGTGCCTTTGCATTCTAGGCAAGTGTTCCTTTCATGATGAGAGACCCACATGTTAAACCTAGCATCCCTTCATGACACTGGGTTGGCAGTTCTGTTTTGGCCTTCCCACTTTTGGCCTTGTCCAAGACTTACTCCCCCATTGCTGTCCCCAGTGACAATCTACCCCATCAGCCCTGTGTTGTCAGCTTCGGACCATGTGAAATCACACTCATAGCAACAGTAAGAGTTGTGGTAGCCACAGCTGCCACCCAATAGCAATTCCTTGTTGGACCCACCATAAATAATCTGTGGAAACTCACAGGTGATAAATCGGCCTAGACTTTTGGGAAAATATCTGTGATTAAACTGCTCATTTACCTCTGGACCAAAGTCATGGACAATGTAACACTTTAGCTCCCTACATGCAAGCTGTTGCATGTTTGCGTGCTCAGTCCTATCTGACTCTCTGTGACCTTATGGACTCTAGCCCACCAGGCTCCTCTGTCCCTGGGATTTCCCAGGCAAGAATACTAGAGTGGGTTGCCATTTCCTTCTCCAGGGGATAAACCCAACCCAAGGATCAAACCATGTCTCTTTCATCTCTTGCCCGTTGACAGGTGGATTCTTTGCCACTGAGACACCTGGGAAGCCTTAAGCTTTTTTACAAAACTCCTTGTACTTCTCTGTTAAACTTTTTAGTTCCCTCTTGCTTTTCTCTTCCTTGTCTTAATTTTTACTGTCAGCATTTGATTTCTCAGAGCCTCCAATTATGATTCCAAATTTTTGGAAACATTCTCCACTGTCCCACCAATATCTGTTCTGTTGATCTCTGGATCTATTCTGCAGTTTCTTTTATGCATTTTCCTTTATTCTCCTGCTCCTCACTTTCTTACCAACTTAAATGTCCTCCCCTCTGTCCACTGCCTACTAATCAGGCTGGGGGTTGACCTGGAAAAGAGGCTGCAGTGGAGTCCAGAGCTGTCCTTTGTGTCCTCGTTGGCAGCTAATTCCCCTTCTCTAACATGTTTTCTCATTTGTAAAATTAGAGGATTAAATAGTCTCTATTTTCTTCTTCCATGCTATCTTGTGATTCTAGGTTATTCATGAGTACAATAGTAATACCTGAAATTTATTGACTGCTTAATGAGTGTTGGTCACTGGGCTCATTGCTTTTCTTGCATGCAAACGGCATACATACAAACTGCACAGCATCCTGAGGATGATGATTATAATAATGGCAATAATAACACATTTAGGGGATGTTTCCTATGCATTATGTACTATAGACTTTCTGTGTATTATCTCACTAAACACTCACAATAATCTCTTATGGTTTTTATTATCACACCTACTTTTCAGATGATGAAACAAAAACTCAGAAACATTTAAAGAATTCATCCAAGACCGTGCAGCTAGGAAGTGGGGTTGTGGGGGTTTGAATTCCAGGCAGTTTTACTCCAGAGGCCAAGATCTTTTCTGAATTAAATGTTTCTAGTACTTATTTCCACAGTGGATGGCAAGGTTGGCCTTTGATTAACACAGCTGAAATATATTTCAAGAGTGTGCAGCAGGGGGATCCCCCAGAAGTTAGTAAGGGAAAGTATAAGGCATAGAGAAAGAAAGCAAGTGGGGAAGAGGTAACAGGAGAGGAAATTCAGTTTTAAGCAAAAGCAAACCCAGGAGGAGGCCTTATAAAAGCTTATGGAGACAAGGAAGGAATAATTGAAATTAAGAAGATTATAAATCCTAAGGGCACTAGTGACCCTGAGCCACTCAGCAGGAACCCACAAAGGCTGACATTTCAATGGTCCATGAAATCAAAAGACAGTTAATAAATTTAGCCAGTTCTGTGCCTTGGGAAGAGGTGATATAGTTCAAAGGTGGTTCATCCCGAGATCCAATATAATTAGAACACCTCAGAATCAAATCTTCAATTAAAAAAACTTCTCTAAATAAAATATTGAATCAGGTATGGAAGAGTCAATTAAGTTAATTCAGCATACTTTTCAGTACCACCCACTCCCAAGTTATTTAGAAGCCCATGCTGTCAGTCTGAGGAATTTGGATTTAACCCTTTTATTCACTGTCTATTTTTAACAAATTCTTAATGCATCACATCTGTTACTTTGATATTTTCAACTTGGGTGATGCTCCCCAAGGTGAATCATTATAGGGCTTTTGTAGTGAGGGCTAAGAAAGAGTAGACAAGATACTTTTGTATTTAAGATGCATGAAAATAACAGAAAACAATAGATAAAAATGCAACTTTATTCTTTGGAATGAGAGCACTTTCATAATGTGTGTCTCACACTATAGACAGACCATCTACTGCAAAAAGAAGCATCTTCCTGTCTTCTGCCACAGACAAAACTCCTTTATCAAGGTGATGTTGCAAAAAAAAAAAAAAAAAGGTGATATTGCAGTAGACTGGGGGTTATGTGACTGCTTTCAGTAGGATATTTGAATAACAACACCCAACCTCACTACATTCCTTCCTGAATCTATCTATTCTCTTCAAATGCTTGTGCCATATCTTTTTATTGCAAATATCCTCAATGGAGAGAGATGAGAAAAAGTCCTAGTAAGCCTTTGTATTAATTATCAACTACACCCAAAAGTTCTCCCTTTTTATTCCGCTAGTCCTCGTGGACGTTGATGACCAAACATTTGTTCATACCAAAAACCTAAGAAGCCCTCCTGGATTTCTCCCTCTCCCTCACCTCTTACATCCAATCAAGCAACAAGTCCTACTGATACTTATAAAATGTAATCCAATCCACTCCCTTTCTCTGTCACTGCAGCCACGACCCTTGTCTCCTTGATCGCTGCAGTAGCTTCTATTATTCCTCCTGACTTCATTCTTTCCTACTTCTAGTGTATTCTTCAAAGAGCAGACAGAGTGAACCTTAAAAAAAACCTTATCTCACACAAGTCAACACCCATAAGGCTATCATTGGATGTCTAAGTAGAAACATTGGGAATGAGTATGAGATGATACATTCACAGTGCTGAAAGAAAGAAAAAAACCCTGCCAATCAAGGGTACTTTCACTGGCAGTTTTCTTTCAAAAATGAAGGGGAGATAAAAATTTTCCCAGACAAAAGCTGAGGGGGTTCATCTGATAAAGATAAGTATACAATAAAATTCAGGATACTATATTACTGTAATGGTGGTATATAGTCACTTAGGTATAGTCTAAAGGTTAAAAGATAAAAATATTTTAAAAAATAACTATAGCTTCAATAATGTTAATGAGTATACATGTAAAAAGATGTATACTGTGGTATCAAAAGTACATGTGTATGTGTGTGTGAGGGGGTAAAAGTATGTAGATTTTGTACATAATCCAATTTAAGTGGTTATCAGCTTAAAATGGAAAGTTATAAGATGTTTTATTTATACCACATGGCTACTACAAAGTAAAAATTTATAGTGGATGCACAAAAGACAAAAAAGAAATCAATGTATAGCATTATGGGAAATTAACCAGTCACAAAGGAAGACAGCAAGAGAGGAAGAAAGAAACAAGGAAACAATAAAACAGCCAGAAAACAGTAAGAGGACAATAGTAAATCCTTACCTGTCAGTAATTACTTTAAATGCAAATACATTAAATTATCAAATCAAAACACATAGAGTGACTGAATAGGTTAAAAAACAAAAGAACAAAATACAAAACCTAACTGTGTGCTGACTCACATACAGTTTTACTCACTTCAGAAGCTTTCAGAACACACACATGCTGAAAATGAAGAAATGGGAAAAGTTAGCCCATGCAAGTAGAACCCAGGAGAGAGCAGGAATAGCTGTATTTATATCAGACAAAATATATTTTAAGTCCAAAACTGTAGCAAGAGACAAATAAGGTTATTATAGAGCGAACGATGGATTGATTCATCAAGATGATATAACAAATCATAAATATATATGTGTCCATCATCAGGGCACCTAAATCTATTAGGCAAATGTTAGTAGATCTGAAAGGGGAAATAGCCAACAATGCAAAAGTAGTAGGGAACTTTAATACTTTTTTAAAGCTATTTGAATTAAAATGTTGTATTAGTTACTACTGTACAGCAAAGTGACTCAGTTATACATATGTATATATTGTTCTTTCATATTCTTCTCCATTATGATTTATCACAGGATACTGAATATAGTTCCCTGTGCTATACAATAGGACCTTTTTGAGTATCATTCTATGTATACCAGTTGGCATCTGCCAATCCAAAACTCCCAATCCATCCCTCTCCTGTCCTACTTCCCTTTGGCAATCACCATTATATTCTATATGTTTATGATTCTATTTATGTTTTGTGTCATATTTTAGATTTCACATATAAGTGATATTATTTGGTATTTGTCGTTCTCTTTCTGACATTTTTCACTTAGTATGATAATCTCTAATTGCGTCCATGTTGCTGCAAATGGTCTTATTTTGTTCTTTTTCATGACTGAGTAGCGTTCCATTGTATATATGTCCCACATCTTAATCCCTTCATCTGTCCATGGAGATTAATTTGCTTCCATCTCTTGGCTATTATGAACAGTTCTGCTGTGAATAGTTCTGCATGTATCTGTTTGAATTATAGTTTTGTCTGCATATATGCTCAGGAGTAGGACTGCTGGATCACATGGTGATTCTATTTTTTTGAGGCCATTACACACTGTTTTGCACAGTGGCTATACCAAATTACATTCCAACCGACAGTGTAGTAGGGTTCCCTTTTCTCTGCACCCTCCCCAGCATTTGTTATTTGTAGATGTTTTAATGATGGCCATTCTGACTGATGTGAGGTGATAACTCATTGTAGTTTTGATTTGCATTTCTCCAAGAAATTAGTGATATTGAGTGTCCTTGAATGTGCCTATTGGCCATTTGCTTGTCTTTGTTGAAGAAATGTCTATTTAGGTCTTCTGCTCATTTTTCAAGTGAGTTTTTTGTTGTTGTTGTTGAGTTGTATGAGATGTTTGTATATTTTGCAAAGTAAGCCTTTGTTAGCCACGTTGTCTGATAAAGGATCAATATCTGAAATACGCAAGGAACTTTTACAACTCTATAAAAACCACAAAAAATAAATCCAATTAGAAACAGATAAAGGGTACGACGGAGAAGGCAATGGCAACCCACTCCGGTACTCTTGCTTGGAAAATTCCGTGGAGGGAGGAGCCTGGTGGGCTGCAGTCCATGGGGTCGCAAAGAGCCGGACACAACTGAGCGACTTCACTTTCACTTTTCACTTTCATGCAGTGGAGAAGGAAATAGCAACCCACTCCAGTGTTCTTGCCTGGAGAATCCCAGGGAGGGAGGAGCCAGGTGGGCTGCTGTCTATGGGGTCGCACAGAGTCGGACACGACTGAAGCGACTTAGCAGCAGCAGCAGCAGCAAAGGGTATGAAGAACACTTTTCTAACAGAGATATTAAATGAGTAACATGTACCTGAAAAGGTTCTCAACATCATTAATCATCAGGGAAATGCAAATCAAAACCACAATGAGATATCACCACACACCTGTTAGAATGTTTATTATAAAAATATATAAGATAACAAATACTGAGGAGAATATGGAGAAAAAGTAAGGAAAACTGCTTGGGGGACTTCAAGGTGCATTTTGCAGTGTTACCTTCTGAGTGTTGATTTCAAGGACAGTGAATCCATCTGAATATTCCAAAATATTTCCTCAAGCAAAATGATGACTGATTTCTACATTTGGCAAGTGTGTTGCAAATGGGCAAAGGTGCTGTCCAAAACGATAGGACCTGTAACCACATTGCTCTGAGGAGTGTGGGGAACTGATAAATGCCCCAGACTGGTAGAGTTTGTGTGCGTGTGCGCATGTGTGAGAAAGAGAGCGTTGAGGGACAGGTAGAGGGGGTGTATATGAAGGTGATTATCTGGATATCTGGGGGCTTCTCAGGTGGCTCAGTGGTAAAGAATCTGCCTACCAATACAGGCGACACTGGAGATGTGGGTTTGATCCCTGGGTGGGAAAGATCCCCTGGAGAAGGAAATGGCAACCCACTCTAGTATTCTTGCCTGGAGAATCCCACGGACTGAGGATCCTGGTGGGCTACAAGTCCACGGGGTCGCAAAAAGTCGGGTACAACTGAGCACAAAGGACCAGTTGACCTATGAGCATATTTTAGTTCAGGAAGCAAAGTTTGTAGCTGGTGATTACCAACAGGATCTTCCTTACCAGTGGGGTTTGCAGGGTAATTTTTTAATTTGAATTTAAAGAAAACACACAGATGTTTATGTCTCTCTGTGTGAAAATGGGGTATGGTATACCTATGGAATGTATTCATGCTTATTTCTTTTTCTGCCTGTTAGCTTGGGTTATAAATGTTGCTGTGGGAATTGTTACCATGGTTGTTTTAGGAGCATTTGCAAAAGTGTACAGATATTCCCCCTTGATATTTTTTTCATCTCTAAGATTAGCATCAGCACAAACAGAATAGTCAATGTTATCCATTTGAGTGGAACAGTTGGGATGATATATGAGTGTCTGTGAAGTGTTTTATTTTTTGCAATGTATTAAATTTTCAGTCCTAGAGAATATTTTAGAGAGGTACAGGATATATGGGAAAATGGCTAAATTTGAATAAGACCAAGTGTGGGTCATTTTGATTGTAATATGAATTTTGTTTGGGAGAAGGAACATCCTTTAGAAAAGATTTCAAGCTGACTTCTACTTGAAAAATTTGAGAAAAACTGTGTTGAAATCTGTGCTTGGAACTTTCTTCATCAGAACTTGAAAGCAATTGCTTAAGAAAACTATATTATCTCTCATGCTTCAGTTGATCCTTGGGGGAAAAAGTTAAGAATAAAATACATAATGAGTAGATTAACTGCCTAGAAATTGGGTGATGTCTCCCTAACTCAGTGGGGCCCAACTAATCTTTTAGGAAGCAAGTTCCTTAAATATATTGTTAGACCAACTGGAAAATTAACTAGGCTGTTGACTGGAGAGATTTTATTTCTATGCCAAAATTTGCCAAGAAGAAATGGAAGAGGTATCTGACTACTTGTTTTTCAAAATATGTCTCCTGTTGCTGGACCTTTTAATGTAAATTATTTCTTTCAGGGATAGAAGAAAAATTTAAAGGATCATTTAGTCACACACAAAAAAATCAAAATATTAAATCATAGTTGGCTCAAATGACAACTTCTCTAAATAGCTTACCACAATCCTGCTGGTCAAACTAGTTTACTCAGCATTTATTTTCCTTAATGGCTTTTTGCCTCTCTAACCTAACTCAAACTGACTAGGAAGAAAGGGGGGAATGTTGATACATATACCTAAAGAATCTCAAGAATGACTGATTCAGGCACAGCTAGATGCAGAAGTTTAAGTCTGAATTTGGCAATAAGGAGTTCATGATCTGAGTCACAGTCAGCTCCCGGTCTTGTTTTTGCTGACTGTATAGAGCTTCTCCATCTTTGGCTGCAAAGAATATAATCAATCTGATTTTGGTGTTGACCATCTGGTGAAGTCCATGTGTAGAGTCTCCTCTTGTGTTGTTGGAAGAGGGCGTTTGCTATGACCAGTGTGTTCTCTTGGCAAAACTCTATTAGCCTTTGCCCTGCTTCATTCCGTACTCCAAGGCCAAATTTGCCTATTACTCCAGGTGTTTCTTGACTTTCTAGTTTTGCATTCCAGTCCCCTATAATGAAAAGGACATCTTTTTGGGGTGTTAGTTCTAAAAGGTCTTGTAGGTCTTCATAGAACCATTCAACTTCAGCTTCTTCAGCATTACTGGTTGGGACATAGGCTTGGATTACCGTGATACTGAATTTGCCTTGGAAATGAACAGAGATCATTCTGTTGTTTTTAAGATTGCATCCAAGTACTGCATTTCGGACTCTTTTGTTGACTATGATAGCTACTCCAGTTCTTCTAAGGGATTCCTGCCCACAGTAGTAGATATAATGGTCATCTGAGTTAAATTCACCCATTCCAGTCCATTTTAGTTCACTGATTCCTAGAATGTCGACATTCACTCTTGCCATCTCCTGTTTGACCACTTCCAATTTGCCTTGATTCATGGACCTAACATTCCAGGTTCCTATGCAATATTGCTCTTTACAGCATCAGACCTTGCTTCTATCACGAGTCCCATCCACAACTGGGTATTGTTTTTGCTTTGGCTCCATCCCCTCATTCTTTCTGGAGTTATTTCTCCACTGATTTCCAGCATACTGGGCACCTACCAACCTAGGGAGTTCCTCTCTCAGTATCCTATCATTTTGCCTTCTCATACTGTTCATGGGGTTCTCAAGGCAAGAATACTGAAGTGGTTTGCCATTCCCTTCTCCAGTGGACCACATTCTGTCAGACCTCTCCACCATGACCCGACCATCTTGGGTGGCCCCACACTGCATGGCTTCATTTCATTAAGTTAGACACGACTGTGGTCCTGTGATCAGATTGGCTAGTTTTCTGTGGTTATGGTTTTAATGTGTCTGCCCTCTGATGCCCTCTCACAACACCTGCCATCTTACTTGGGTTTTCTTACCTTGGACGTGGGATATCTCTTCACGGCTGCTCCAGCAAGGCGCAGCCACTGCTTCTTAACTTAGACGAGGGGTACCTTCTCACGGCTGCCCCTCCTGACCTTGAATGTGGAGTAGCTCCTCTCCGCACTCCTGCGCCCGCACAGCAGCCGCTCCTTGGAGGTGGGGTAGCGACTGAGAGTGCCAGGCTGACAGTGCAGGAACGGTGGCCGGAGGAGCTTCAGACTTAAACTGAAGAAAGTAGGGGTAACCACTAGACCATTCAGGTATGACCTAAATCAAGTCCCTTATGACTATACAGTGGAAGTGAGAAATAGATTTAAGGGACTAGATCTGATAGACAGAGAGCCTGATGAACTATGGACGGAGGTTCGTGACATTGTACAGGAGATAGGGATCAGGACCATCCCCATGGAAAAGAAATGCAAAAAGGCAAAAAGGTTGTCTGAGGAGGCCTTACAAATAGCTGTGAAATGAAGAGAAGTGAAAAGCAAAGGGAAAAAGGAAAGATATTCCCATTTGAATGCAGAGTTCCAAAGAATAGCCAGGAGAGGTAAGAAAGCCTTCCTCAGTGATCAATGCAAAGAAATAGAGGAAAACAATAGAATGGGAAAGACTAGAGATCTCTTCAAGAAAATCAGAGATACCAAGGGAACATTTCATGCAATGATGGGCACAATAAAGGACAGAAATGGTATGGACCTAACAGAAGCAGAAGATATTAAGAAGAGGTGGCAAGAATACACAGAAGAACTATACCAAAAAGATCTTCACAACCCAGATAACCGTGATGGTGTGATCACTTACCTAGAGCCAGACATCCTGGAATGTGAAGTCAAGTGGGCCTTAGAAAGCATCACTATGAACAAAGGTAGTGGAGGTGATGGAATTCTAGTTGAGCTATTTCAAATCCTGAAAGATGATGCTGTGAAAGTGCTGCACTCAGTATGCCAGCAAAGTTGGAAAACTCAGCAGTGGCCACAGGACTGGAAAAGGTCCGTTTTCATTCCAATCCCTAAGAAAGGCAATCCCAAAGAATGCTCAAACTACCGCACAATTGCACTCATCTCACACATTAGTAAAGTAATGCTCAAAATTCTCCAAGTCAGGCTTCAGCAATACGTGAACCGAGAACTTCCAGATGTTCAAGCTGGTTTTAGAAAAGGCAGAAGAACCAGAGATCAAATTGCCAATATCCGCTGGATCATTGAAAAAGCAATACAGTTCCAGAAAAACATCTATTTCTGCTTTATTGACTATGCCAAAGTCTTCGACTGTGTGGATCACAATAAACTGTGGAAAATTCTGAAAGAAATGGGAATACCAGACCATCTGACCTGCCTCTTGAGAAACCTGTATGCAGGTCAGGAAGCAACAGTTAGAACTGGACATGGAACAACAGACTGGTTCCAAATAGGAAAAGGAGTACATCAAGGCTATATATTGTCCCCCTGCTTATTTAACTTATATGCAGAGCACATCATGAGAAATGCTGGGCTGGAAGAAGCACAAGCTGGAATCAAGATTGCCGGGAGAAATATCAATAACCTCAGGTATGCAGATGACACCACCCTTATGGCAGAAAGTGAAGAACTAAAGAGCCTCTTGATGAAAGTGAAAGAGGAGAGTGAAAGAGTTGACTTAAATCTCAACATCAGAAAACAAAGATCATTGCATCTGGTCCCATCACTTCATGGCAAATAGATGTGGAAACAGTGGAAATAGTGGCAGAATTTATTTTGGGGGGCTCCAAAATCACTGCAGATGGTGACGACAGTCATGAAATTAAAAGATGCTTGCTTCTTGGAAGAAAAGTTTTGACCAACCTAGACAGCATTTTACAAAGCAGAGACATTGCTTTGCCAACAAAGGTCCATCTAGTCAAAGCTATGGTTTTTCCAGTAGTCATGTATGGATGTGAGAGTTGGACTATAAGGAAAGCTGAGTGCCAAAGAATTGATGCTTTTGAACTGTGGTGTTGGAGAAGATTTTTGAGAGTCCCTTGGACTGCAAGGAGATCCAACCAGTCTATCCTAAAGGAAATCAGTCCTGAATATTCCTTGGAAGGGCTGTTGCTGAAGCTGAAACTCCAGTACTTTGGCCACCTGATGCAAAGAACTGACTCATTTGAAAAGACCCTGATCCTGGGAAAGATTGAGGGCAGGAGGAGAGGGGGAACAACAGAGGATGGGATGGTTGGATGGCATCACTGACTCAATGGATATGAGTTTGAGTAAACTCTGGGAGTTGTTGTTGGACATGGAGGCCTAGCATGATGCAGTCCATGGGGTCTCAAAGCATTGGACACAACTGGGTGACTGAACTGAACTCAACTTGTACCTGTGCTACACGTATGAGGAGACTAGCCCTCTGGTCCCAGAGGAAGAAGAGAAACATGTAGAGCAGAGCTTCCCCAGCTAAAGAACTTTGACTAAATCCAACACATTATAGAAGCCCAAGTTGACTGAAAAACATACAACTGGACCCAGCCAAGATCAACTGAATCATGTGTCAATTGGGAAACCTAATAATCAATGGCCATTATTTAAAGTCAGTGCCTTGGAGTGGTTTTCTAGGCAGCAATAGCTACCTGATACATTTATTTATCTCTGTTATTATTATCTATAGGGTCGATAATCAACTGGTGTATACTACTTCTATGTGTACCAGTGGTTACGGCATTTTAATACTTTTGAATCAGTGGGTAAATATTTTCTTTCCCAAATTCTCTGAATGTTCTTTAACCCTGGTCCTCTCCCAGCACCTTTGGATCTCTCTATAATCCAACATCTAAGAGTAATGCCTCACCCGACTAGGATCCTCCAACTTGTGATCCAGTTCTTTAGAAGAAATCTATTCTGATTGGTCAGTGCCCAGGCTCTACCACTTCCTTCTTTCAGTTTTATTGATGTATAATTGACATACAGCCCTACATACGTTAAAGGTGTGATTTAGGTAGATGATGAAATCATTACCCCAATGAGCTTAAATATTCTGGTCTTTTATGGATCTGACTCATCTCCTCATTAGGCTGTTAGCTTCCAAAGGGTAGTCTCCATGACTGAATCACCCTGAGTACTTCCCCTGGGTCTTGCACAATAATATGTGTTGAATGAATCCTAGATAGGAATGTGTACTGGAGGAAGCAGTATGGTCTCCAAAAAGGTTGAAATCATTTGCCACACAAGTTTAAGTGTCAGCAACTCACTGAACCTGAGATGAGAGAGAACCCTTTCAGGGCATTTATATTTGTTCTCCTTCTGAGTAATTTCTGAAAGAGTGCCTATTTGGACTTTATTTTTCAATATATTTAAAACTGAGTAATATCTTAAGCAGAATCAAGATCTTTCTCCTTTCCCTTAGCCCTTGCTAAAATTTTCATTGTGTTACCAAAGATCTTTCAATCATGCAGGCTCAAAAACTAGAAATAAATCACATGTTGAACTAGGTGCTGTGGATACAGCAATTAAAGCAGACAGAAGTGCTGTTGTCATGGAGCTTGTAGCAAAGCCTCTGCCTACAAGAGGCTACCATCTTGATTCCTGCTCTGTTGTCTGATCTGCCACCAGCCAGCCAGCATACTCTTGATTGTTTGTCCTTTTCCTCACGTCTGTTCCTTCTTTGACATTCCTGATGCCCCCAGCTTGAGAGGCCCTTGTCATAGTGTACATTGACCTGCATTAGTATAAAAGACAGGCTCCCATTAAACCTCTGCAGGACTTGCTTTGTTTCCTTTTCAAGCTTCTACAACTTTTAGATTCCCAAGATGGGGCATAGAAGGAGGTAGAGATTGACTCTGAAAAGAAAACCTCTGTATGGAAGCTCTGGGTTTACTTCACATGTTTTACACTCTAGGAAAGTGAGGCATTGATGCCTAGGGCTCTGTTGCTTGTTCCAAGTTGTCTAAAATGCTGAATTTTCTCTTCCCTAGCACCATTTTCCAGTATCCTTATCCTTAACTTTCACTTTCATCTTATATCTGGCCTCTCTTCTCTTGCCCATAAAGTTGTTGCTTCATGGCAAGAATCCCAGTGTCTTAGTTGTAATTACATGCCTGGTGCTTACTCCTCGAGAAAGTGTTTTAGACTATTTGAGACTTAATTTATTTATGTTTAAAATGGGCAGGGGTGGGTAATAGTGAGAATTAAATGAGATCATTTATGTAACACCTCTAATATAGTATTTGGTACATAATAGAATCTAGTATCATTTTCATTATCCATACCAGCTCTCCCCTTACTAAGGCTTTCTGTTTTAGAGAAATCAAAATGTATTAATCATGACTTTGCTTAGAAACAGAACCAGCAAAAGATATTTAAAGGAAGAGATTTATTTTCTATGAGGCATTGTCTCCTGCTATGAGGGAGTCTTAGAAATCCCACAATCTGGAGACACAGGAAAGCTAGTGATGTAATTCTAGCCCAAGACCAAAAGCTTGAGAACCAGGGCAGCTAATGGGGTGAACCAGTCCAAGGGCAAGAAAATACAGATGTCCCAGCTCAACCTAGCAGGCAGGAAGCAAAGAAGGGCAAGTTTCTTCTGTTCCTCTTTGGTTATATTCAGGCCTTCAATGGATCAGATGATGGTCACTCATATTACAGAAGGGCCATCTACTTTACAGAGTATACTGATCTAAATGCTAATGTAACCTGGGAACACTAAGAGATACAACCAGAAAGTGAAAGTGTTAGTCGCTCAGTCGTGTCCAGCTCTTTGCCATGGACTATAGCCCACCAGGTTTCTCTGTCCATGGGATTCTCTGGGCAAGGATACTGGAGTGGGTCACCGTTTCCTTCTCCAAATGTAATCTGGGAACACTCAGAGACACAGCCGGAAATGATGTTTAATCTGGGGATCCCATGACCAAGTCAAAATGATACAAAAAAAAAAAAAAAAAATTAACCACCACAGCCTGATCCATTTTGACTGGCTGAATATGGATTTGGAAATCTTAACAGTAGCAACCAACTTTATCTACACTTCCGTGAAAATATGTAAACCAAATATGGCATTCTGTTAAACTTTTAATTTCAAGTTTGGTCTGCTAGAGCAGTGGGCATATTTATTTGGGGCAGAGAACATCTGCATCACCCTACAAATCACACTGCAGCCATTTTTTGCTGGTTGTGCATGACTTGGCCTTACTTGGTAAAAGCTAGCTGCTGGATCAAGACTATTATCCAAGGACAAAACAGGAAACATTGAACATCAGATTTGGAAGGAACATGGAAATTCACCTAGATCTAGTATATCACTCTGTTGGATGTTTGATTCTCTTTTACATCCCTGAAGCAAAAGTCTGTTGCACTTTACTCAAGCACAGACTCCCGAAGCGAAAAGTCCATAGTTTGTCAGCCCTGATGACTGTGGATCATGCTACAGTGCAGTCCTCCTGTTAATACCTTAGCTCTGAGGTCAGCTCACCAGGAAAAGAACTGGGCTTGATAACTGTTAGTTATTCTAAAGTGAACAGTGCTTTAGGTGTGTGAAAATTGTCCAATAAACTTACAGTCAGGATAAATCTCTAAATAGGTACTCAAAATGAAACGCATGGCATTGGGATGGGTTTTGAGCTTGAGTGGTTCCAAACAGTCATACTTTCTGTTGCTTTGAGTTTTCCGAAGTTTCCTTTTGTCTTTTACACACAATGCCGTACATCCTTGGCTCCCTCCTGGGAATGCAGCAAGTGGTGTTCATATGGATGTATCTGTCCTTGGCACCAGACTTCAAGAAGGTGTGAATGCAGGAGTTGTTCTGAACAAACCCAGAGCTCCCTGGCGAGTTGGAGAGAGGCAAATAGAGAATCACTGTGGAACTTACTCACATGGGAGAACTTTGAGCAGGGAGAATGAAAACCGAGTCTAGGCTGAAAAATACTTTCCAATATGTCATTGGAACCCTGTTGATCTCAGTGATGGCCGGATAGTCTCAAACTACTTCACACCTCACCTCTGACACTCTGAGTCCAAGAGGCTGGTATCTTGTGCCAAAAAGCCTAGTTGGTCTGAAACTCTTGGTAAATATGAGACCATCATTATCCATCTTTAGCAGTTCATGCTGGGTCCATCTGTGCCTTTTAACAGCACACTGTTTATAGTGTAAAAGATGAATGTCTTAGTCCTAGAGGGACCTAGCTGTTTTAGTTTGTGAAATTTTTTTTTCTTTTGGTTGTTTTGTTTTTGCTTTCAATTTTTTTTTTTTTTCTACCAGGTCAGCCTTAGGCCCAACTGCAAAGTAAATTAACAATACCTTACTTGTGTGTTATACTTTACAGATACTGAAGTGTTCCCACATCTATTACTTGATTTTATCAAGTACTGACAAACCAGGGAAGGCAAGACCAGGTGCCTATTATCTGCAGTTCATAGAAGAGCTCATTGAACCCCCCAGAGGCTAAGCAAGCTGCCCAAGAGCATACAGTAAATTAAATGAAAGTGAGAAATAGAAGCCACGGATTTGCTTTCCTAGTCCACTGCTCTTTCCACATGGCCCTGTCTTTAGGCTCCCTTTTTCTTTCTGATTCTGGGCACTTCCTACTACTCACCACCAGCTGCATAGCACACTCTCTCACTGAGACCAGTTGAAATCATCGGGGCAACCAGGCTCTTTTCCTGAGCTTTTCCCCCCATTACAACTTCATGCCAATGAGTCATTTCTTTTTGGCCTATTCTCCACTAATAAATGAATTGAAAATATGCAGATACCTAAACAGATATTTCCAGAGAAGGCAATGGCGACCCACTCCAGTACTCTTGCCTGGAAAATCCCATGGACGGAGGAGCCTGGTAGGCTGTGGTCTATGGGGTAGTGAAGTGTCGGACACGACTGAATGACTTCACTTTCACTTTTCACTTTCATGCATTGGAGAAGGAAATGGCAACCCACTCCAGTGTTCTTGCCTGGAGAATCCCAGGGACAGGGGAGCCTGGTGGGCTGCTCTCTATGGGGTCACACAGAGTCAGACACGACTGAAGCGACTTAGCAGCAGCAGCAGCAAACAGATATTTCTAGAATTAGGCCATCAGGGGTAAGGGATAGCTAGGTTACAGACTGGAATACCTCAGGGACCAGTCAGGACATGCTAATGAGTAGAACAGTCTTGCTGTCAACTGTGAGGAGTGGTAGGGGCTGTGGCAAACCAGAGAGCTGGTGCCGTGTGTAAAAGGAGCAGTGGCTACTCCACTCCAGCTGACTGAAGCATAGGGAAATGTGGATCTGATGCTGCCAGATCTTCCCATTCTAGTCTTCCCTCGCTGAAGAACAGAAACTTGAACTTTAAGGTGGGTGATTTTCCTATATTTTAAAACACTGGGGAAGCCTCACAAAAGACACTCGTGTGTGTAACTGAGTTAACCAGCTTGTGTCCTCTGCTCTGGAGAGACAAAGGAAGGCCTGCTCTCCTTGGCCTCCATGGGATTTCGGTAGAACAACATCCAGTCTGGACACCATCGTTTCAAAGGGATGTGGACCAACAGGAACATATTTGCAGTCAAAGGATCGTGGTGGCCAGGAGCCTCAGACACATAGGAGTAAAGGTGAAGGAGCAACACATCTGCTCTGGATGAGGGACTACTTTGGGCTGTCAAACAGAAGATGGGAGAAAATTACCCTGCATAGTCCTAAGGGCGGCTTGTTATGTTAGACCACCCACCGCATTTTTACTTCTGGTGGCTCAGATGGTAAAGCATCTGCCTACAACACAGGAGACCTGGGTTCAATCCCTGGGTCTGGAAGATCCCCTGGAGAAGGAAATGGCAACCCACTCCAGTACTCTTGCCTGGAAAATCCCGTGGATGGAGGAGCCTGGTTGGCTACAGCCCACAGGGTCGCAAAGAGTTGGACACAACTGAACGACTTCACTTTCACTTTTCACCCACTGCATTTTAGACTCCAGGCTTATGCCTTCCTTCCCTCCATCCTCTCTCCCCTTCTCTTAAACATATTTTATATATTCAGGATATATGGATTTAATTTTTAAAATTTTAGTGTCCTAGGGCAGGAGCAGGCAAGTGCTACTTATAAAGAGCTGGACAGTAAATGTTTCAGGCCTCTGAGCCACAGAGGTATCCACTGTATATTCTTCTTTATGGTTTTGTTTTTATTTTTATAATTCTTCATTAACATAAAACTACTGTTAACTGCTGGGCCTTATAAAAATAAATCACCAGCCAACTTTTGTTGTTTGCTGACCCCTGGCCTAGATGGAGTGAATAGCTAAATGAATCAGTTGGGATATTCTTTTAATTCTCCTGAAATATCAATTACTAGACTCTTTTACCACAAATGTCAGTAATATTATAAAGAAAATAATTCTTGTATCATATAAATTTGAGAAACAATGAGTTAAGCAAAGTTAAAAGTATTTTCATCTCCCAGGACCTTTTATATGCAAATATGAATTACAAATTTCTAAGGAAAAACTATTTTCAAAATTGATCATGGAATCTTTTTCCAGATCTTAACATCTTCCAGGATATTTGCTTGGAAAATGAAACTATTTGTGGAAACCAACCAAACCAAATGAAAACAAAGCAATAACAAGAATAAAACATTTTTTGATTCTTAATTCATCTTTTTAACCCACTCTATCTGAGTTATGGAAAATACATTTATTTAGAACCTCTCATATTCTAGAAGGCATTAGTGGTGCAATTAACATTCTTTGAAGGGAAAGGACAACCAGCTGAGTTGGAGAGAACAGAGGGAATGTTTGGAGTACTTTCCACCTAAAGGGTGATTTCTGTGAAGTGAATTCCTAAATGCTTTAAATTACTGTTACTAACCATTAATCTGTGGAGCTCACACAGCCACCAGTAGTCAATTACTTGACCATTTTGATTAAAAACAATTACCAGAAACTTTGTCTGTTTGCAAATTTCCTGAAGAAAAATATCTGCTTAAAATGCAAAGACTTGGCTCTGAGCTTTACAAGGCAGAAGAAGAGAACACCTTGCCTGTTTTGTATAAGGAGTCAGGCTGTGTGTGTGATACACAGAGATACCAGGCCCGGCTCCTGCCCTGGGAAGTCACCTTGCTCACTGGCACAGCACATGAAAAGTTCTGTGGTGACGAGAGCACATTCTGAGCCAAGCCCAGTCATTTGAGCCTGGCCCCACCTTTTCACCTCTGCGTATATGCCTCAGTATAGAACAGGGCGGCGGAGTAGAAGGACGTTAGCTCATCTTCTTCTGTGAGAACTCCAAAATTGCCACTAACTGCTGAACAACCATTGACAGGAGAATGTTGGATCCCACCAAAAAAAGATACCCCATGTCTAAAGGCAAAGGAGAAGCCCCAAACAGACAGGAGGAGGGGCAAATTGTATTTAGAGTCAAACCATGTGCCTGCCAGAGACTCTTGCAGGGTTCAAACAAATCCTTGTGTGCACCAGGACCCAGGGACCCCCAAGAGACTGAGCCAGACCTGCTTCTGAGGGTCTGGGGGTCTCCTGCAGAGGCACAGTTAGCAGTGGGCTGCTACAGGTACAGAAGTCTGGCTGCAGCAGACCTGGGCGGCATGGTACCGTGAGACACGCCATGAGCCACAGAGAAGATGACCCACAAAATGGAGAACAGTTATACCAAAGAAGTGCTTGCACTGCTGTGAAAGTTCTAGAGCCCACAACAGATATCCCAATCTGGGAATCCACCAAAGGGACTGAGAATCCCCAGGCAATTTGACTTTGAAGGCCAGTGGAATTTGATTGACTGCAGCACTCCAGGCCTCCCTGCCCATCACCAACTCCTAGAGTTTACTGCAGCTCATATCCATCGAGTCCATGATGCCATCCAACCATCTCATCCCCTGTCGTCCCCTTCTTCTCCCTCCTTCAATCTTTCCCAGCATCAGGGAATTTCGAATGAGTCAGTTCTTCACATCAGGTGGCCAAAGTATGGGAGTTTCAGCTTCAGGATCAGTCCTTCCAACAAATATCCAGGACTGATTTCCTTTACAATGGACTGGTTGGATCTCCTTGCTGTCCAAGGGACTCTCAAGAGTCTTCTCCAACGCCACAGTTCAAAAGCATCAATTCTTCAGTGCTCAGCTTTCTTTATAGTCCAACTCTCACATCCATACATGACTACTGGAAAACCACATCCTTGACTAGATAGACCTTTGTTGACAAAGTGATGTCTCTGCTTTTTAGTATGCTCTCTAGATTGGTCATAGGTTTTCTTCCAAGGAGCAAGTGTCTTTTAATTTCATAACTTTTATCACCATCTGCAGTGATTTTGGAACCTCAAAAAATAAAGTCTGTCACTGTTCCCACTGTTTCCCCATCTATTTGCCACGAAGTGATGGGACCAGATGCCATGATCTTCATTTTCTGAATGTTGGGTTTTAAGCCAACTTTTTCACTCTCCTCTTCCACTTTCATCAAGGGGCTCTTTAGTTTTCCTTCACTTTCTGCCGTAAGGGTGGTGTCATCTGCATATCTGAGGTTATTAATATTTCTCCCAGCAATCTTGATTACAGCTTGTGCTTCATCCAGTCCAGCATTTCTCATGATGTACTCTGCATGTAAGTTAAATAAGCAGGGTGATAATATATAGCCTTGACGTACTCCTTTCCCTATTTGGAACCAGTCTGTTGATCCATGTCCAGTTCTAACTGTTGCTTCTTGACCTGCATGCATATTTCTTAAGAGACAGATCAGGTAGTCAGGTGTTTCCATCTCTTTCAGAATTTTCCTCAGTTTGTTGTGATCCACACAGTCAAAGGCTTTGGCATAGTCAGTAAAGCAGAAGGAGATGTTTTTCTGCACCTCTCTTGCTTTTTTGATGATCCAACCAATGTTGTAAATTTGATCTCTGGTTCCTCTGCCTTTCCTAAATCCAGCTGGAACATCTGGAAGTTCACTGTTCACATACTGTTGAAGACTGGCTTGGAGAATTTTAAGCATCAATTTGCTAGCGTGTGAGATGAGTGCAATTGAATGGTAGTTTGAGGGTTCTTTGGCATTGCCTTTCTTTGGAATTGGGATGAAAACTGAACTTTTCCAGTCCTGGGCCCACTGCTGAGTTTTCCAAATTTGCTGGCATATTGAGTGCAGCACTTTCACAGCATCATCTTTTAGAATATGAAATAGCTCAACTGGAATTCTATCACCTCCACTAGCTTTGTTCATAGTGATGCTTCCTAAGGCCCACTTGACTTCCCACTCCACGAAGTCTGGCTCTAGGTGAGTGAGTACACCATCGTGATTATCTGGGTCATTAAGATCTTTTTTGTGTAGTTTTTCTGCGTATTCTTGCCACCTCTTCTTAATATCTTCTGCTTCTGTTAGGTCCATACCATTTCTGTCCTTTATTGTGCTTATCTTTGCATGAAATATTCCCTTGGTATCTCTAATTTTCTTTAAGAACTCTCTCGTCTTTCCCATTCTATTGTTTTCCTCTATTTCTTTGCATTGATCACTGAGAAAAGCTTTCTTATCTCTCTTTGCTATTCTTTGGAACTCTACATTCAAATGGGTATACCTTTACTTTTCTCTTTTGCCTTTCACTTCTCTTCTTTTCACAGCTGTTTGTAAGCCCTCCTCAGAAATCCATTTTGCCTTTTTGCATTTCTTTTCTAGGGATTGTCTTGATCACTGCCTGTTGTAAAATGTCATGAACCTCCGTCCATAGTTCTTCAGACACTCTGTCTATCAGATCTAATCCCTTGAATCTATTTGTCACTTTCACTGTATAATCATAAGGGATTTGACTTAGGTCATACCTGAATGGTGTAGTGGTTTTCTCTACATTCTTCAATTTAAGTCTGAATTTGGCAGTAAGCAGTTCATGATCTAAGCCACAGTCAGCTCCCTGTCTTATTTTTTCTGGCTGTATAGAGCTTCCCCATCTTTGGCTGCAGAGAATATAATCAATCCGATTTCAGTATTGACCATCTGGTGAAGTTCATGTGTAGCGCTGTCTCTTGTGTTGTTGGAAAAGGGTGTTTTCTATGACCAGTATGTTCTTTGGACAAAACTCTATTAGCCTTTGCCCTGCTTCCCTCTGTACTCCAAGGCCAAATTTGCCTGTTACTCCAGGTATTTCTTGACTTCCTACTTTTGCATTTCAGTCCCCAATAATGAAAAGAACATCTTTTTTGGGTTGTTAGTTCTAGAAGGTTTTGTAGATCTCCATATAACAGTTCAACTTCAGCTTCTTCAGCATTACTGGTTGGGACATAGACTTGGATTACTGTAATATTGAATGGTTTGCTTTGGAAATGAACAGAGGTCATGCCTTATAGATCCACCCAAGACGGATGGGTCGTGGTGAAGAGTACTTACTACTCTTGGTCCGATGGAGAAGGAAATGAAAGCTACTTCCGTGTTCTTGCCTTGAGAACCCCATGAACACTATGAAAAGGCAAAGAAGTGGGACACTGAAAGATGAACTCCCCAGGTCGGTAGGTGACCATATGATACTGGAGAAGACTGGAGAAATAGCTCCAGAAAGAATGAAGAGGCTGAACCAAAGCAAAACAATGCCCAGTTGTGAATGTGACTGGTATGGAAGTAAAGTCTGATGCTGTAAAAAATAATATTGCATAGGAATCCGAAATGTTAAGTCCATGAATCAAGGTAAATTGGAAGTGGTTGAACAGGAGATGGCAAGAGTAAACACTGACATTTTTAGGAATCAGTGAACTAAAATGCTCTGGAATGATCGAATTTAATTCAGATGACCATTGTACCTACTACTGTGAGCAAGAATCCCATAGAAGAGATGGAATAGCCCTCATAGTCTACAAAAGAGTCCAAAATGCAGTACCTGGGTGCAGTCTCAAAAGTGACAGAATGATTGATCTCTGTTTGTTTCCAATGCAAACCATTCAATATCACAGTAATCCAAGTCTATGCGCCAACCACTAATGCTGAATAAGCTGAAGTTGAACTGTTCTATGAAGACCTACAAGATCTTCTATAGCCAAAACAAAATTTTTTAAAAAGAGTACTTTTCATCATAGGGGACTGGAATGCAAAAGTAGGAAGTCAAGAGATATCTAGAGTAAGAGACAATTTTGGCCTTGGAGTACAAAATGAACTGGGGCAAAGGCTAAGAGAGTTTTGCCAAGAGAATACACTGGTCATAGCAAACACCCTCTTCCAACAACACAAGAGAAGACTTTACATATGGACATCACCAGATGATCAGTACCGGAATCACATTGATTATATTCTCTGCAGCCAAAGATGGAGAAACTCTATACAGCCAGCAAAAACAAGACTGGGAGCTGACTGTGGCTCAGATCATGAACTCCTTATTGCCAAATTCAGACTTAAATTCAAGAAAGTAGAGAAAACCACTACACCATACAGGTAAGACCTAAATCAAATCCCTTATGATTATACTTTTAATCATAAGTGGAAGTGACAAATAGATTCAAGGGATTAGATCTGATAGAGTGCCTAAAGAACCATGGATGTACAGTAAGTGGTGATCAAAACCATCCCCCAAGTAGAAGAAATGCAAAAAAGCAAAATGGTTGTCTGAGGAGGCCTTACAAATAGCTGATAAAAGAAAAGAAGTGAAAGGCAAAGGAGAAAAGGAAAGATATACCCATCTGAATACAGAGTTCCAAAGAATAGCATGGAGAGATAAGAAAGCCATCCTAACAGATCAATGCAAAGAAGTAGAGTAAAACAAAAGAATGGGAAAGACGAGAGAGCTCTTAAAGAAAATTAGAGATACCAAGGGAACATTTCATGCAAAGATGGGCACAATAAAGGACAGAAATAGTATGGACCTAACAGAAGCAGAAGATATTAAGAAGAGGTGGCAAGAATATACAGAAGAATTATACAAAAAGATCTTAATGACCCAGATAATCATGATGGTGTACTCACTCACCTAGAGCCAGACTTCGTGGAGTGGGAAGTCAAGTGGGCCTTAGGAAGCATCACTATGAACAAAGCTAGTGGAGGTGATGCAATTCCAGTTGAGCTATTTCAAATCCTAAAAGATGATGCTGTGAAAGTGCTGCACTCAATATGCCAGCAAATTTGGAAAACTCAGCAGTGGCCCCAGGACTGGAAAAGGTCAATTTTCACTCTAAAACCAAAGAAAGGCAATGCCAAAGAACATTCAAACTACTACACCATTGTACTGATCTCACACACCAGCAAAGAAATACTCAATTCTTTAAGCTAGACTTCAAAAGTACGTGAACCAAGAAATTTCAGATGTCCCAGCTGAATTTAGAAAAGGCAGCGGAACCAGAGATCAATTTTCCAACATCCGTTTGCTCATCGAAAAAGCTAGAGAATTCCAGGAAAACATCTACTTCTCCTTCATTGACTGAGCTAAATCACTTCTATTGTGTGGATCACAACAAACTGTGAAAAATTCTTAAAGAGATGGGAATACCAAACTACCTTACCTGTTTCCTGAGAAACCTGTATGCAAGTCAAGAAGCAATTGTAGAACCAGACATGGAACAGTGGACTGGTTCCAAATTGGGGAAGGAATATATCATAGCTATATATTGTCACCTTGCTTGTCTAACTTACATGCGGAGTACATCATGTGAAATCCCGGATTGGATGAAGGACAAGCTGGAATCAAGATTGTGGGGAGAAGTATCAATATCCTCATATATGCAGATGAAACCACCCTTATGGCAGAAAGCGAACAGTAACTAAAGAGCCTCTTGATGAGAGTGAAAGAGAAGAGTGATAAAGCTGGCTTAAAACTCAACATTCAAAAAACAATGATCATGGCATCCAGTCCCATCACTTCATGGCAAACAGATAATGAAACAATGGAAACAATGACAGACTTTATTTTCTTGGACTCCAAAATCACCGCAGATGGTGACTGCAGCCTCAAAATTAAAAGATGTTTGCTCCTTGGAAGAAAAGCTATGACCAACCTAGACAGCATATTATAAAGCAGAGACATTACTTTACAGACAAAGCTCTGTATAATTAAAACTTTGATTTTCCAGTAGTCATGTATGGATGTGAGAGTTGGACCATAAAGAAGGCTGGGTGATGATGAATTGATGCTTTTGAACTGTGGTGTTGTAGAAGACTCTGAGAGTTCCTTGGACAGCAAAGAGATAAGAACACTCAATCCTAAAAGAATTCAGTCCTGAGTATTCATTGGAAGGACTGATGCTGAAGCTGAAGCTCCAGTACTTTGGCCACCTGATGCAAAGAGCTGATTCATTGGAAAAGATCCTGATGCTGGGAAAGATTGAAGGCGGGAGGAAAAGGGGATAATAGAGAATAAGATGGTTGGATGTCATCACCAATTAGATGAACATGAGTTTGAGCAATTCCAGCAGTTGGTGATGGACAGGGAAGCCTGGTGTGTTGCAGTCCATGGAGTCACAAAGAGTCAGACAGGACTGAGCCACTGAACTGAATTGATACGCTTCAGCATTGTAAGACACCTTATTTAAACATATTTGAATCTCAATGTTGTCATCTGTATAGTGAGGATTGTAAAACTTATTTTACAGAACTCTTCATAGTGTTTTGAGAGTGTGCACAGAGTCATTTTCCTGTTGTAGGCACTCAGTTGCTAGTAACCCTGACAAGTATAACAGAACAATACACAAAGTCAGAGGAAGGCAGTTCAGCATTAATCTAGTTGATCAAGGCAACTTCTAATTTTCTGCTCCATCATGCTTAACTTAACACTTTCTGCATCTTGACTGCAAGAGGGCTGCCCTCCATTTAGGCATTTTAGTTATGTTCCATGAAGGATGAAGTGGGTGGTTGAAGAGATTCTTGCCAGCTGAGTTTGGCTTCTTTCTATCAAGGAATCAAGATCTTTCTCTGAATTCCATATAGTTGATTCTGCTTATGTTTCTTTGGCCAAAACTGCATCACAAAGCACCTCTTAGCTGCAAGGGAGTCTGGAGAAGAGAGTAGTTTAAAGAGGCACCTTGGCACTTGAACAACACTGGGGTACACAATCCCTTGCCGAGGTCGAGTAGTTTCTAAAAGGCACAATTAAATTTCTTCCCAGGTGGTTTGGATCCATAGCCAAAACTCTTAAGTACTATACCATATTGACTCATTAAAAATAAGTGATCTTAAAAAAAAAAAAATGAATAAGTGATCTTATATTTATCATCAGTTGATTTTCATCAAAGGGGCAACAGAAATTTAGTTGGGGAAAATTATAGTCTTTTAAATGAGTAATGTTGAGACAGTTTCATACGTAAATGCACAGAGCAGAATTTAGGCTTTTATCTCTCACTGTACACAAAAATAAGATCAAAATGAATCTGACTTAAATGTAAGAACTAAAAATCAAACTTTAAAAGAAAATCTTGTGACTCTGTGTTAGGAAAAGAGTACTTAGACATGTCATCAAAAGCATGATCTGTAACAGAAATTGATGACACAAACTTGATAAAAATTTAAAATTTTATACTTCAAAGGACACAGTTTAAAAACTGAGAAGATAAGTTATAGGCTGGAAGAAAACATTTTCAAAGATAGTATCTGATAAAGAACTTGTATCCAGAATATATTAAAAACTCTTACAATTCACCAGTAAGACAAATAACCTTATTAAAATTGGAGAAAAGATTTTGATATAATAGACATTTTATCAAAGAAAAAATACAAGTGAATAATGAACATATGAAAAAATACCCCACATTATTGGTTTTTAGGGAAAGGCAAATTATCATCACAATTAGACTCTACCTTACATTCACTAAAATGGCTTTAATTCAAGCAACAGACAGTAACGATTGGTATGGATGTGAAGACACTGGATTCCTTTACATCTTAGGGATGTAAAATCCTATAACCATCCTAGAAAACCATCTGTCAGTTTTTTTAAAAAGTTGAATATATTCTTATCATTTGACATAGCTATTCTATACCTAGATAACCACCATAAGGAAATGAAACCTATCTTGGTATAAACACAATGACGGTTTTCACACAAATATTCATGGCACCATTATTCATTATGGCCAAGAAGTAGAAGTGAACCAGATGTCTGTCAACAGGTGATCAGGAAAAGGTGCTGTGTCCATCCGTACAGTGGCACACAGCTCAGCAGCTAAAGGAAAGTAAATATGGACACAACACTCTTGTCCTCAAAAATATTAAGACAGGTGAAAGAATCCAGAACAAAAGGCTCCATACTGTATGATTCTATCTAGGTGAAATATCCAGAGAAGACAACCATTTAGGAGGAAAGCAGACTGGTGGTTTCCCAAGCAGAGAGTCATTTTGCTGCAATATGACCATGAGGTCTTTTCAGAGTGATAGAAAAGTTCTGAAACTGCATTATCATGATATTTATACAACTCTAAATTTACCAAAAGTTTGGACTTGTGTACTTAAAACAATTGAGTTTTATGTTATGTAAACTACACATCAGTAAAGCTAGTGTGTTGTTTTTTTTTAAGTGGTCTCAAAAGAAGAGAGGTTATATTCTAGATATTCCCCTCAGCTTTGTTTTACTAGTGAATTTAGAGTTAAATGTATTAAATTGAGCATTTACTGACATAATCCAAATGTTGAATTCCATTCTGTACTCATTCACTGTATTTCATTGACTAAGTCTCTATTCAGGCTTCCAGTCCCACAAGAAGTGTATTCCAAGTAAACAATAAGTAGCTCGTCAAGAAGATATTGTCATTAATTTACCCACTTTTGCGTTTTGTACAGTGTGTGCTTTGGAGTTAGGATTAACATGGACTAGAAATTCTGGGGTGAGTCCTTGTGCCTTGTCCTTATCAAAGCTCTTTGATAGATGAATGTCTTTTTGAAGTGGCCCTTTATCCCTTTGTCATAAAACCTTATATTAAATTACTTTTAAATGATTTTTTGGTACAGAATCTGACACTGTATTAAAAAGTACATTCTGGAAACTGATCTAATGTAATTTAGAAAGATTTTCACAATTGAGACACATCATCAAACCATCCAAATTTGGCATTTCCATCAATCTGAAGTTTCCCTATCTCCCTTGGGTAAAAGCTGTACTGTGTACAACTTTGAAGTACTTGGAAAATATATTTTGATGTTCCAAATGTAACAGCTTTATAGGCCTAGCTGACATTATTCCAAGAATGTAGCTTTTCTCTCTCTTATTTTAAAAACTAAAAACATGACACCATGCCTTAAAAAAATTAATCTGTGATATATTTTCTCTGGAGCCCATAAAAAGAATCATACTCCTTACATGGGTCTCAAGTTCTGCCTTAATGCCGCAAAAGAAGGCGGAATTTTTGTTTTTAATTATAGAAGCCCTGCATACATTGTTTTGGGCTTCCCCGGTAGCTCAACAGTGAAGAATCTGCCTGCAGTACAAGAGACATAGGAGATGTGGGTTCAATCCCTGGGTCAGGAAAATCCCCTGGAGGAGAGCCTGGCAACCAATTCCAGCGTTCTTGCCTGGGAAATCCCCTGGACAGAGGAGCCTGGAGGGCTATAGTCCTTGGGGTCACAAAGAGTCGGACACGACTTTGCACACACATGCACATCTACATTGTTTTAAGCTTTTGGAAGCAATTTAAATGGCATCAGGCAGTTTGTCCTTACATCTCTGTCCACTTCAACTGTGTTATAGCAGCATATAGTTTCAGAGCTGTAGAGACCTCAGGAGATAGACAGCTATCTATCTATCTATAGATAGATAGGGGAAGTAATGCCCAAGGAGCTTCTGTAACTTGCTTCATCCAAAACCACATAGACAGTCGGTGGGTCTCAGCCCAGCGCTTGTTCTGCCACACTGCTCTCTTAGATCAGAATTTCAGAGCCTAAAGAGGCCTTTAGACAATGCCAGCCAAAACTGGTCCTCGCAAAGAGGTAGCTGACTACAGAGATGTGAAATAATGTCTGCAAATGGTCTCAGAACTCTCTTCCTCTTTGATAGCATCTTTTTAGGGTGTAGGGCTGGTGTTCTGCAGCATTCTTAAGACTCATACAGGCAGGGCACAATTCCAATAATTCAAGTTATTTTCAGTATCTTGCTACTGTAGCAAGCTGCAGAGAACAAAGATTAGTGAAACTGTTTTAGTCTATAGAAGTGCCTGTTTAAGGAAGACCTGATGATGCGAGGTGGTTGGGAAGTAAATGCCTTTTATTTTTATTAGGGATGTAATTTATAAATTGATTCACTTTAACATGTGTTTCAGACTTATTTTAGAAAATCCTTTTTGGTTTATTGAGTGCTTTTATGTTTATTATTACCTTATCAGATCATCCTAATAGCATGATGGGGTTGCTTTTGCTATTCTGATTTAACATTTAAAAATATGCAGGGTTAAAAACCGTTGGATTGCCCAAGGTCACACTGTAATTAACTAAACGGAGAAGGTGTTAAGACTTGGTCTTCTTATTCCAGACCACATAGGTTTTCCACAACCTGTCTTACTACCTTTAAATATTCAAGGTATTGTTTCCCTATAGTTTTCGGTTTCCTGATATCACAGTTGTTCACAGACTGTATCTTTAAGCAGAGTAGCTTAATAAAATTTAATAGACACAAGGCCTGCTGCTGTGACTATGTTGTTGTTGTTTTCAAGTCCTATTTTGTTGTTAGCAGTTTGATCTTAGATTGTTTTCTGCTAAAATACAGAGACTCACTAGAAGCATTCCTTTCTTTTAGAAGACAAGACATTCTCAAAGTTGAAATTGCAAAGTAAAGAAATTAGGAATGATTATGCTTTTCATATGCATTCACTTTATAAAAGATTTACCAAAAGGATCCTATAAGTATGCAAAAGTGTTCTTTCTATATTTCAATTGTGATTTAGTTGACCAAAAAATTTTAATCATTTGTAATCAGTTTTTCCAAGAAATTTATCTCTTGTTCTTTGTCAACTATATTTTCTCATTTCTCAAAAAATTTCTTTTCATCTTTGAACAGTAAGACTGGTCTCACCCTCTGCTTCAAAATTAGTGATGAGTGAAGAATTCCAAAGAGATCAGGGGAAATACTTAATATTGAACTTCAATCTACAGCAACTGGAACTAACTTGGCATCCCTGAATGACAGAGTGTTCCAGTCTGCTGTTATTGAAGTTTCTCCTGTTCTCATATTTATAACCCAAGAGGCAGGTCCATGTGGCTTTCAGTTTAGCTGAAGAGTCAGGAGCTTCATTCCTGAGGGAAGGAAGAGCAGCAAAGAACCTCAAGGTTCATGGTGTGTGCACTAGCACTCTTTGATTTATTAATTTTTTATTTTTAGTCTGACCATAAAAGCATTTATCTTGCAATTATATTTCTTGCCTGAGATGAAACATTACTGATTTTTAGAAATTTAGGATGAAGACTCTTCTGAAACGTGGGGAAGGCACTGGGGGGAGCTGAGTATTTGTGAGTTGTTGAAAGAAAAGAGGTTGGTGAAGAACAGATGGGCTCCTCCAACCATACATATTCATGAGTGCATTTATTTCATTATGCAGTCCCCTGGGAAACCTTGTACTTCAGCTTTTATAAGTTTGTATGGCCATCAAATTGAGCAGTCAGAAGCCCTTTGTCAAAAACTGTGTTGCAGCAAAATTTGAAGAAAAGTATGTGAAAGCCTTCACTTCTCACTTTTGTCTTGACTTTTCATCACTGAAACACCTGTGATTTCAAGATCTGAGACAAGAATGTCATTGAGTATAATAAATGCTAAACGTTGATAGCTAAACTGACACTGTATGTTAATCAGATAGCTGCGTGTTATGTTTAGATTATCACTAAGCACATTGTTTGCTAATTTTATAAGAAACATGAAATTAAAACATGTCTGCGTGTCTGAGAAGGAAATGGCAACCCACTCCAGTGTTCTTGCCTGGAGAATCCCAGGGACAGAGGAGCCTGGTGGGCTGCCGTCTATGGGGTCGCACAGAGTCGGACATGACTGAAGCGACTTAGCAGCAGCAGCTGCGTGTCTGTTACAGCATCTCCAAAGTTCATGGCAGGCCCTTCTCATTTGTAGATCTGAAACGGGTCACCTCATGGTTTGGAAACTGTTCATTATTGAATTCCCTGGGTATCTAACAATTTGGCAGGCAACTACCTGTTATATGCTTCGTTAAATTTCATTCCACTGGACCAAGACACAGAGAGGTCTGTGAGCAGCACAGATTTTTTTTTCCCCTTACATTAGAAGTAAGCTTCTGGTTAATGCTTAAAGAAGGTATCTCAATTGCCTTTGTTTTAAATATTTTACTGTCTGTATGCAATTCCACATGCCTTTACCTCAAACAAGAATAAGAACATTTCGGTCTTTTCCCATTGTCTGGCCTTGAGGAACTCTTGATGTATGATAAACTGTTTTACAGATCTGTCAAGACTATTATTTGTGTCCTTCTCTGTCAAGTGATAAGTTGTCCTCTGCTCTGAGAATCTATGTGGAAACTGAAGCATGCATGAAGTCTACCCACTTGGATGAAGCAGGTCATTTGTTTTCTTAAAATCCTTAAAATAATAATCATGATGAATTTAATAATAAGAACATAACCTGATATTTATTAAGCATTACTCTATAGCAAGCTCCATACTAAGACTTTAAAAAAAATTGATGACATCAATATTATTAGTATTTGCCTCTTGCATTTGAAAATACTGATGTTTGAAGAAGTTGGGTGTCTTTTACATATAGTGTCAAGAAACATTAGGGCCTTTAAAACAAAGCGTTGTCTCATTCAGTTCTTGTGATCTCTCAATAATAAGAGATCATAAGAATTGTAAAAAGCTGGATGATCCCATAGACTCTAGGCCTGAGTAGATTTAATAGCAAGAAAAGTCATGTGCAAATGTATTATTGGGCATCAAAACCATGGGAAAGATGAAACTATTTTGCAGAGGTAGAAAAGAGAGAACCATATACATATAGTCAGGTGGGAGTGACTTGGTCTTTCATAGTTTCATAGCTTCTGCCTGCATTTCCTGGGATCCTCCAACTACAAATCATTTCTGTGATCTATAGTTTTACAATAACCTTCCCTCAACTTTAGGTAGCTTCAGTGGGTTTCTATTCCCTGCAACCAAACGTTTGAACTTGCAAATAATGGAATTAATATTCAAACTCTTGCTTTTAGACTTTAAACCAAACCCAACGCTTGCGCCAAATCATCCTTTGTTTAGTGGCTCTCCACGCTAGAAGGAAAGGGCCCAGTGAATATGGCCACGGAGCTGCACATGGTTATAGAGCTCTCAAGTGAGGAGACAAAAGCAAGTATGTAAAGGAGGAAGCTGCATAGACAGTGATTTCTGGGAGCATGGCAATAAATCCAAGCATCAGCTAATGCTAGTCTAAGACGGCCTTTATTGAAACACTTTCTTTTAAAGGTTATAAAGTGAAAATGCTTATTAAAAGTTGTTACTATAGTAAAAGTTTATGGTAGGGATACATAAAGCAAAAGCTAGAAACCCTCCTCTTGTTTTCCTCACTCCAGTAATCAGGGACCCACGATGCACAGTTTGGTGTGTCTTTTCTGTGTAACTTTTCCACGGGCAGGGCAGGTATGTGCATATAATGGGGTTGTGTTCAAACACTTCATGCCATTCATACTTGCCTCTTATTGATTGTACATTGTACCATGGATGCCCTGAGGTATGAATGCATTCAGATTTGGTTCATTTATATTCAGAGCTACACGACCTATGCCATAGTGTACCAGCTCTCTATTGGTGAGCATTGATTGTCTCCACATTTCTACTATTATTATTATTTCTATTATTATATTATAGAAACAATTCATTTTAAATTACCTCATTTACTCATTTGAGACCATAAGTCAGAAACATTGTTAAGAGGACTAAACCTGTAATCATCCACCCTTATAAATCCTAAAAGACAGGTAAATATAATAGGCATTTGTATTCACGTATCACCTCAAAATCACTTCACATGACCATTGTTAAGGTCCTATGATGCTAACCATTGATCAGAATCCCTCTGTGTTTTAGTGCGATTCAGAGGGGTAAAGGATGAGTATAACTGCTATTCATTCTGTCTATCTAAAAAAAAAATTTAAAACATTAAAAAATGACAGTGAATAACCACTCACTCTTAGGGGATATATGATATGGGATTGCTCTCTGACTAGGTTACCCCTGACTGCTTAGAAAATCAACTAGTAAGCAAGTATTTATTGATCAACTGTGAAGTGACCAGTACAAATATAGAAAAATATCTAGGATTGTTTTTTTTAATCCTTCATACAAGAATACACGGTCTCTGAACAAGAAGAACAGGAAAAGATGAATGGGCTACAGTAACGAAATGTTGTTGCTGATGTTTTAGGATTTTTCATGTATGATTTCAGAAACAGGGTAAATATATGCAGCACAGAGGATACAACAATATTGACAACATTTAGAAAACTTTTGTTAATGTTTTATGAAATAGAATCTTCCTTATCAAGGATGCAAAATACATCAGTCAAAAGCTATTTGTTTTGTGAATATTTGCTGCCTGCCAAAGTCATGGCAGATAAAGAAATCTTCAAAATTAGTGAAATAACATATGTGAAAACTATCTCTATACTCCTTTATTGAGAGCCAGCTAGGTGAAAATTCCATGTTTAACACTTTAGAAGATGTCAAGACTAAGAAAACACCATCCCTATCCAAAAGGTTCAGTTCAGTTCAGCTGCTCAGTCGTGTCCGACTCTTTGCAACCCCATGGACTGCAGCACTCCAGGCCTCCCTGTCCATCACCAACTCCTGGAGTTTACTCAAACATATGTCCATTGAGTTGGTGATACTATCCAACCATTTCTTCCTCTGTCATCCCCTTCTCATCCTGCCTTCATTATTTCTCAGCATCAGGGTCTTTTCAAATTAGTCAGTTCTTCACATCAGGTGGCCAAAGCATGGGAGTTTCAACTTCAACATCAGTCCTTCCAATGAATATGCAGGACTGATTTCCTTTAGGATGGACTGATTTGATCTCCTTGCAGTCCAAGGGACTCTCAAGAGTCTTCTCCAGCACCACAGTTCAAAAGCATCAGTTCTTCAGTGCTCAGCTTTTTTTATAGTCCAACTCTCACATTCATTCATGACTACTGGAAAAAATATAGCCTTGACTAGACGGACTTTTGTTGGCAAAGTAATGTCACCGCTTTTTAATATGCTGTCTAGTTTGGTCATGACTTTTCTTCCAAGGAGCAAGCGTCTTTTAATTTCATGGCTGAAGTCACCCTCTGCAGTGATTGTGGAGCCCCCAGAAATAAAGTCTGTCACGATTCCCACTGCTTCCCCATCTATTTGCCATGAAGTGATGGGACCAGATGCTATGATCTTAGTTTTCTGAATGCTGAGTTTTAAGCCAACTTTTTCACTCTCCTCTTTCACTTTCAAGAGGTTCTTTAGCTCGTCTTGGCTTTCTGCCATAAGGGTGGTGTCATCTACATATCTGAGGTTATTGATATTTCTCCCAGCAATCTTGATTCCAGCTTGTGCTTCACCAGCCCAGTGTTTCTCATGATGTACTCTGCATATAAGTTAAATAAGCAGGGTGATGATATATAGCCTTGATGTACTCCTTTCCCTATTTGGAACCAGTCTGTTGTTCCATGTCCAGTTCTAACTGTTGCTTCTTGACCTGAATACAAATTTCTCAAGAGGCAGGTCAGGTGGTCTGGTATTCCCATCTCTTGTGGAATTTTCGAAAGTTTGTTGTGGTCCACACAGTCAAAGGCTTTGGCATAGTCAATAAAGCAGAAGGAGATGTTTTTTGCTTTTTCAATGATCCAATGGATGTTGGCAATTTGATCTCTGGTTCCTTTGTCTTTTCTAAATGCAGCTGGAACATCTGGAAGTTCATGGTTCATGTTAACTGTTGAAGCCTGGCTTGGAGAATTTTGAGCATTACTTTGCTAGTGTGTGAGATGAGGGCAATTTATGGTAGTTTGAGCATTCTTTGGCATTGCCTTTCTTTGGGATTGGAATGAAAATGGACCTTTTCCAGTCCTGTGGCCACTGCTGAGTTTTCCAAATTTGCTGGCATATTGAGTGTAGTTCTTTCACAGCATCATCTTTTAGGATATGAAATAGCTCAACTGGAATTCCATCACCTCCACTAGCTTTGTTTACAGTGATGCTTCTTAAGGCTCACTTGACTTCGCATTCCAGGATGTCTGGCTCTAGGTGAATGATTACACCATCGTGATTATCTGGGTCGTGAAGATCTTTTTTGTATAGTGTTTCTGTGTATTCTTGCCACCTCTTCTTAATACCTTCTGCTTCTGTTAGGTCCATACCATTTCAGTCCTTTATTGTGCTCATCTTTACATGAAAATTTCTCTTGGTATCTGTAATTTTCTTGAAGAGATCTCTAGTCTTTCCCATTCTATTGTTTTCCTCTGTTTCTTTGCACTGGTCACTGAGGAAGGCTTTCTTATCTCTCCTTGCTATTTTTTGGAACTCTGCGCTCAAATGGTTATATCTTTTCTTTTCTCCTTTGCCTTTTGCTTCTCTTCATTTCACAGCTATTTGTAAGGCCTCCTCAGACAACCATTTTGCCTTTTTTTGCTTTTCTTTTCTTTTCTTGGGGATGGTCTTGATCCCTGCCTCCTGTACAATGTCAGAAACCTCTGTCCATAGTTCTTCAGGCACTCGTCTATCAGATCTAATCCCTTGAACCTATTTGTCACTTCCACTGTATAATCGTAAGGGATTTGATTTAGGTCATACCTGAATGGTCTAGTGGTTTTCCCTACTTTCTTCAATTTAAGTCTGAATTTGGCAGTAAAGAGTTCAGGGTCTGTGCCACAGTCAGCTCCCAGTCTTTTTTTTTTTTTTTTTGCTGCTTCTATAGAGCTTCTCCATCTTTGGCTGCAAGGAATAGAATCAATCTGATTTCGGTATTGACCATCTAGTGATGTCCTTGTGTAGAGTCTTCTCTTGTGTTGTTGGAAGTGGGTGTTTGCTCTGCTGTATAATATGTAAATAGCTAGAGTGCATCTGTATATTTAGCTTAAAAATGTAAGAATTATTATTAAAGCCCAGTTTTCTTCCTTGTTTTCATCATCTTTTTCTTAAAAAATTAAACGGCTGTGTGTCATTTTCTAAACAAAGTTCCTGTGTGCCCATAGCCACCCAGTACAAAGGGTTGTCTTTGTTTTGTTGCTGGGGGAATCCTTGGGGTGAGACTTGTAATTGTGGTGAACAACTAACAGCTGTCACTTATGGAGTGCTTCCTAGGTAGCCAGGCTCATACTAAAGGATTTCGGTGGATTTTAAAAAATTCTCCCATCAGGTCCCTGTGGGAAGGTTTGAAGAACCTGGCAGGTATTAAATGGCTGAGCCCGAGAGCTGGGCCAGGTTCTATAGCCCTCTGTACCACTGTGCCAGTGTCTACCCGTCATTCTAAGGACGCTGCAGTGGTTGCCTTGTCTCAATACCACTCAAATCGCGCTTTCTTAATGATTTTCCTAGATCATTTTTTATACCTGTGCCATTCTAAGCATTTCAGATAATAAAATTTGGGGGTTTATTGTGCTAGTTATTTGATTTCTCTAAAGGATAGTCAAGCGAATAGAAATCCATGAAACAAAAATGTTTGTCCATATGCCACCTGCAATGATTTTGTTTTATTACAACTGTTACTTGTACCACACTTGGGGAAACTCTTCACCCTGAATTACTCTTTTCCGTTTTTTCTCTTTTTCTGTATCACCATATGCTCTCGGTATACATGTTCACTGGAGTTATCCACTTCCTTACAAAGGAATTAGTAGTGTAAAATCAAGTTTGCATTTCATTCCACCATGAAAACACATGTTTGTGTGTGGAAGAAATCTCACGTATACTGAATGCAATAGGAAATGTGCTTCTAGAGATCATACTAACAGATAGAACTTTACAATTAAAATAGATACCAGAATATGCCCTCACTAGCAAAGTCTTGTCGTGTAGGATATGTTATCACCCAATTTTTCTGGCTTTCTTTAAAAACTATCTTAAAAGTGAAAAAACAAAACAAAAACAAACAAACAAAAACAGTTATGTGTCACCATTTGGATTAATTGATAAAGTTCATCTTTTAATCAAACTAGTTCATTCTCATTATTATTGCAGTTATTATTACTATTGGCACTATAGGAAGTCCACAGAATATGTTGTTCCAAAAGGTATTCAAAGCCTTCATTCATTTTGAATAATCAGAGGGTCAAGCATTACTCACAGAGCAATATATCTAATCAAAAGAAACAATTACCAAAAGAGAAATTATTATGTACCTGCTTGTAATCAACTAATTTTTGACTTTATAATCCCACATAGAAAGATTAGTTGAGAAAATCATAATGATATATAAAGATACCCTTTTAGAAAATTAACTTTCAAGACCATACAACAGACAAAATTAAAATGAGTTGACAAAGGGACCAGAAAATTTTTTTACCACGATTTGGACTCCTCCCAATTAGGACAGAGTCCTCATTGCTTATTCTGAACAGGGAAGCCCATTAATTTCTGCAATGTGGGCAGAATATAAAATATTAACTTTCACTACTTTTTGAAATTTCAGAAAAAGGCAGAAATCTTTGTTAATTGTCTCATCTTGAAAGGTAGTTAGGTATTACTAAGCTTATTCTGTCAGTAATTTGGAACTTGAAGCACAGTGTTAAATTGCTTGGCTCTGTTTTCAAATTTTCCACTCTGCCTTTGACTCAAGCAGGTGGTCAGTGTTTGCATTCAAGATTTAAGATCATACAGCTCAGGACCTCAATCAAGTGTTCAAAAATAGTAGCATCTTATCTTCAGGTAGCTCTAGGAGCAGGCCGAAAAGACTGCATAGCTCTGGACTCTGTACCCAGTTTTGTACTTTGAAGAAAAGACGAGGTCTCTTTCCAGAAAGCCCTTGTCAAGAGAGAGAGCAGCAATATGGAGCAGACACAGGCTCTGCTGTGTCCCTCAGTACACCATTTGGCTTGGAGAGAGGAGGAGTGCTGAGACGCTCAGGCCACTAGATCTGGCCATGGGGCTAGCTCCTGAAGTGGTTTTATGTCAAGGCAAGCCTAGGTCTCACCTTGACTTCAGTTTAGATCCTACATTTGAGGACACCTTTTTTTCTTTCTTTCTTTCTTTCTTTTTTTTTTTTAAAGGAAATGAAGCACACAGAGAGCCCTTTGGGCATGATGAGTGTGAAGTAACAGACCTGCAAACAGACTGTGTTGTTTCTTTTGAATTCTGAATGTTATTGGAAATTTAGCCCCTAAGGCATTTCTAGATAAGGAGATATTTTATAGTAAAACAAGCCATGAACTTAGAAATGATGAAGGCTTTAAGACTGAAGGTTATTTTTGTTGTTTGTTTCTTGATGGGGGAATTCATAGCCAGATGGTGAAAACTTTGATTTACATTCCAGCAATATGCTTCTAGGGTATGATGGAAAAGTAGCCACATATTTGACCAACAATAAAGAATAAATACATGAAACTTAGTGCCAGGCATGGAGGAATCACCAAAGAAATGTTCCTTTTCTTTCTTTGCTCTCATTTCTCTTTTGAACCTTGAGAGTAGAATATCTATATTCCTTCTTTTCCTGTCTGGGAATTATTTACTCATAGAAAGATCCCTACTGGGTTGTGAGTCTCTTTGAAGGCATCATACCATGTCTTATTAATTATACCCCTTATTCCCAACCTTAGGCGGTAGCACTTAACACTAAATAACTGCTCAGTAAATGTTAAAAAATATTGTTGAAAGTAAGTAGGAAGTTGCTATAGTTGAAGGTTTACTCCCTGTGTTCAGCATTATATTTCATTAAAAGGATCTAAATTGCTTGTTTGAGAAAGACTACCTATAAGAGATTCATCAGTGTGGACTCATTTGGTAACTGGAAAAAGTTGATAGGGGCTTCCCTGTAGGCTCAGTGGTAAAGAATCCACTTCCAGTGCAGGAGACAAAAGAGGCAAGGGTTCCATCTCTGGGTCGGTAAGATCCCCTGGAGGAGGAAATGACAATCCCCTCCAGTATTCTTGCCTAGGAAATTCCGTGGACAGAGGAGCCTGGCAGTCTACAGTCTGTGGGGTCGGAAAGACTTGCGATTGATAGATGGGCTTTACATGTTAGGCTCTTGGACATTTTTCATGGCACCCCTACTGTGTTACTTTCCCACTTTGGATTGAACTTCTGTCTCTCAAAGAGAAGTTTCTTGCTTCTTGCTTCACTAGAATAGCTCTTGACTTGATTGCAAATTAAAACTCTTGAAGGAGTAGCTCAGTCCAGTGACTTTTCAATGACTACACTGCCAGTGGGAGATTTATGGTTATCACCACTGCAAATTTCTATAAGCATTTGCAGTTTGAAATTGCTAGGATGAACATTCACCGAGATTATGATACATAATTTTTTTCTTTTGGTGTTTTTGAAAGAAGAACAATGAGGAGAGTAAATGGCTATTATTGCCATTTGGACAGAAGCCCGTTTAAGGGAGATTCTGAGGACATGGCTCAAACTTTGACTCTTACTTTAGCCTTTTAGAAGCATTTCCACTTGAGTCATTGAATGGCTCTTAGAGCCTCACAGCTTTCCAGAAGATATGAATTCTTAATGAAAGATGAAATTTGACTTTTAGTTGGAAGTATTATTATTAGTGCTGCAATATGAGATGTGGGAAGGAAAAAAAGCATAACATACTTTTTTTCCTTTTAAGATTATAGTTGCAGTTCTTTCCCTTCCTTCCCATTTTCCCTCTTTCTCTCCCCTTTTAATCTTTTTCCCTCCCCCATAATTTAAAATAGCAGCTGGGAGAAGTAGTGCTTAAACAGTATTACTCAAAGTATAGTGATCCATTTATGATGATCATTAGCAAAATTAAATGGGAGTGTTTAAATGGAGGTGTTTATTAAACATTCAAATTCTTGACCATTACTCCAAGCCTACCAAATCAGAAAAATCTCCATGCTATGTAATTTTTTTCTTTTCTTTTTTTTTAGCAAGAACCTTACCTTATGCTTTTAAAATTTACAAACTATTTGGGCTGTGTGGATGGATTCAGGGAAGAAAATTCAAGCCCAATTAAAAAAAAGAATCCTTTCTCAAGGCCTGAATACCTTATTTTTACAAGTAATTTATTAAAAAAAAAAAAAAATCTCATTTTGAAAGATGCCATTTGTCCTAATGTAGAATATGAAGGTTCCTGGCTGGCACTTTGGCAGTCCAGAAGCGATGGGATGGGTACTTCTTGGGCTGCCTCTCACAGCCCCAGTGGATAAATTGATGCAGTAAAACAACACACGGAGAAAACGTGAGCATCTTCTGATGTCCTCATTATGTAGAGCAGCCTTAGTCGCTTGGTCATGTCCAATGCTTTGCGACCCCATGGACTATAGCCCACCAGTCTCTCTGTTCATGGAATTCTCCAGGCCGCAATACCGGGGTAGGTAGCCATTCTCTTCTCCAGGGGATCGTCCCAACCCAGGGACTGAATCCAGTCCTCCTGCATTGCAGGTGGATTCTTTACTGTCTGAACCACCAAGGAAGCCCAGATGCTCCTCCGTAACTGAGATCGTATGCTACTCTATTGAGACAATGCTGCATTTCTCTATCCCTAATGGAGAAAATGGGTTTTCTATAGCATATAAATCTCTCTAAAATCATATTGATGTAACAAAATTTGGTACTGAGCTTCGTGCTTAATATGTCTTTAAAAGCAGCAAGGGAATTCAAATTTCAATGCCAAAATCAATTCCTATCAGCCCACAGAACTGTTAAAAGGTTTCATTCTCAAATCACATTTCTTTCTACCAAACCCTGACATTTGAGTCAATGAAATTGCTTACCCTTGATTTTTTTTAAATCAGTTTACTGACATATTTTGAAGGATGCTGTATAATCATATCCTCTATTACCAGGTATTGTTCACACTTCTTAAATTTGATTTTAATCCATTTTGCATGTATTAACTCGCAAATGAAAGCCAGTAATGTGGTAATAAAAATTCGATCCCATATGCATCTGGGAATCAACTTTTTACTTCTTTCTACACCCTGTTGACAAGCGCAAAACAAATTCTGACCATGAAAATTATATCAGCAGCAAAACATTTGATGGCAAGAATGTTACCCATATGGTCACAAATGTATCTTAGGATAATGTCAGAAGTGAAACAGGGAAAAAGTGTTGAGGAGAAGGACACCACAAATTTTAGTGACTATAAGAAGAATAGAAAATAAAGATATTACAAGGAAAGAAAGGAGTGGTATAAGCAAGTGGCGTGAGGTTCAAAGGATGGTACACAGAAAGGTATCCAAAGATGTCCATGCTTCCAAAACCCAAAATCTGGTTGTATGTTACATAACATAGCAAAAGGGACTTTGCAGATTGAATTAATGTTAATGGCCTTAGAATAACGAGACCATCCTGGACTAATCACATGGGTCCAATCTAATCACAATAGTTCTTAAGAGCAGAGAACTTTCTTTACATGAAGATAGGGGAAAGAAAGCAGAAGGGGAAGTTAGAGCAATTCAGGTGTGAGATGGGCTCAACCCTTTACTGCTGACTTTGAAGACGAATAAACCATAAACCAGGGAATGTAGAGACCTCTAGAACAACCTCTTGCCACCGACTGGTGAGAAAATAGGAACTTTCATCCTACAACCACTTGGAATTGCGTTCTGCCAATATCCTAAATGGGCCTGGGAGCAGATTCTCCTCCAGAGCCTCTGGTCTGTGTGAGACCTTGATTTTGTTCTTTTGAGACCAAAGTAAAGAAGTCAATCCAGCACCCTGGCACTTCTGACCAACAGAACTGTGAGGTAATAAATGTCACTGTAAGCTGCTAAATTTGTGGTACTCTCATATGGCAGCAATAGAAACCCATAAAAAAGGTAATGGGGTTGTTGCAGGGGAAATGACAAACTCAAATCTAGAATGGATGTGGGGAGATAGACAGGATTGTTAATGGCTCTAGACTTCGATGTAATGGTGTTCAAATCTCAGCTGACACTTAGTAGCTGAGTGATCTTACTTAGGAAACCATACTTTTATGACAGTTGATTTCCTCCTCTACAAACTGGAATTATTAACAGCATCTCCTGCACTAGCTAATGGTGAGGCTTACATGAGGTAACGGATGCACTAACTCTTAACACGTCTCGCAGAGAAATGGTCTGGAAGAGAAAGGTTTTTCCTAAAGAATACAAAATAGTCTTTTGTCCCTAAATTCCAAGGACAGGTGACAATTGACACACTTTACTAGAGAGGATTTGCAATATAGCCTCCTCAAGGGAAAAGCCAGGTTCTAGCCAAGGCCCGGAGATGGAGACATTGTGCTCAGAAAAAGTTCTGGAGCAAGTGGTAAGCCAAAAGTGAATCAGAGCAGCCCCCTCAAATTAAAATATCATAAAGATCACCCAAGAGGCAGAAGATTCTGGAAAGATGGCAGAGTAGGAAGCAGTGGGAGTTTATCTCCCTACCCAGACAATGATTGCACTGGCAGAATCTTTCTGAAATAGCTATTTTGGAACTCTGGAGTCTATTGAAGGCTTCAACTTTCAGGGGAAGGCTTGGGTGATAAACTGTGCTTAGTTGTGGTCAAGTTCAGCTCTTAGCATGGTACCAGCTACCCGTCCGGCACTCCTTCCAGGAACATGAAATGAATGAATCTGCATGCAGCTTTCAGGAACCAAGGTGGGCAAAAGTGGCCCTATCTTCTGAATGTTGGGAACCTGTTCGCGGCTTGCTGCTACTGATCACAGAGGTGCAGACAAAGGTGGGTGTTTGTACTTCCTCTGTTGTTGTACTGCCCCCTTCATGTAAGCCCCTCCCGTCTGGTTGAAGTGACCTCCAGTTAGTTTAAAGGAATGGCCCCCTTCACCATTCCCTTCATTTTAATCTTTTTCCCTTCTTGGGAGATAAGCATTATTGACTGGGACATTTTAAAACAACTGAACAAATGGAAACATGTGCTATGCATGTCCAGGGAAAGGCTCAGAAAAGACCTGTGAAGACCTAAAGTTAATACCACAGGCTGGTCCTCAGCACAGAGGCATGCTACAACAATGCAAAGATGACAATAAATAAAAGCAAGAATCAAAAAAATCCCAGCAAACCCCAGGCAAGGGGAAGAATGTGATTTCCAGAATTATCACATCATTATATTCAAATGTCCAGTGTTCATCCAAAAAGTCAGAAACCAAGTGAACTAGCATACTCATTGAGGAGTCCAAGAAGGAGAAAAGAGAAAAGGTAGAGAGGAAATGGCTGCAAATTTGAGGAAAGATACAAATAACTGAGAAGCTTAATGAGAGCCAAGTAACATGAAGTCAAAGACACCCACCCTGAGACATACTGTATTCAGTTTTCAAAAGTCAAAGACAATGAGAGAATCTTGAAAGCAGTAAGAGAAACAATTCATCACATACTAGAGGTCATAAATAAGATTATCATCAGACTTCTCATCAGAAACTTTGGAGTCCATAAGCTAATGCATTCAAAGTGGTCAACCAAGAATCTAGCAAAACTGTCCTTCTTGAGTGAGTGTAAAATTAAGACATTTCTAGATAAATAAAAAGTTGAAGGAATGTGTTACCACTAAACCTATCCTGCAAGAAATTATCAACGTAGTCCTGTAGGGTGAAGTGAAAGGCCACTAGACAGTAACACAAAGCTGTGTGACTTGAAACACAGATGCCACTGGTGGCGAATGCATCAGCAATTATGAAAGCTAGCATTATCAAAACAATGATTGTAGTGCTACTTTTTTTCCTACATGATTTAAGATACTAATATTTTTTTAAAAAGCAATTGTCAGCTTAAAAGCTAGTATTATTATAACTTTGGCTTGTAACTCAAAATTTTGTTGTCTACATAGTTTAGGAGACTAATGCATTTTGAAAAAATTAATAATTTATGTTTCCAGCCATATAATGTATTAGCAAAAGAAAATCAATCAATGATTATAATGCATCACATAAACAGAATGAAGAAAACCCCACATGAATATTTCAATTGATGCAGAAGCATGTTGCAAAATTTACATTCTTTCATGACAGAAACTCAACAAATAGGAATAGAAGAATACTACCTCAAGATAATAAAAGCCATATTTATAAAAATCCACAGCAAAAATCTGTCTAAATATTGAAAGACTGAAAGACAAAGATGTCCACTTTTACCACTTCTATTCAACTAGTACTGGAAGTGCTAGCCAATTTAATTAGTCAAAGGAAAGAAATAAAAGGATCAATTGCAAAGTAAGAAGTAAAATTATCTTTTCACATATATAACATGCTGGATCATCAAAAAGGCAAGAGAGTTCCAGAAAAACATATATTTCTGCTTTATTGACTATGCCAAAGCCTTTGACTGTGTGGATCACCACGAACTGTGGAAAATTCTTCAAGAGACGGGAATACCAGACCACCTGACCTGCCTCTTGAGAAATCTGTATGGAGGTCAGGAAGCAACAGTTAGAACTGGACTTGGAACAACAGACTGGTTCCAAATCAGAAAAGGAATACGTCAAGGCTGTATATTATCACCCTGTTTATTTAACTTACATGCAGAATACATCATGAGAAATGCTGAGCTGGAGGAAGCACAAGCTGGAATCAAGATTGCTGGGAGAAATATCAATAACCTCAGATATGCAGATGACATCACCCTTACGGCAGAAAGTGAAGATGAACTAAAGAGCTTCTTGATGAAAGTAAAAGAGAAGAGTGAAAAAGTTGGCTTAAAACCAAACATTCAGAAAACTAAGATCATGGCATCCGTTCCCATCACTTCATGGCAAATAGATGGGGTAACAGTGGAAACAGTGACTGACTTTATTTTCTTGGGCTCCAAAATCACTGCAGATGGTGACTGAAGCCTTGAAATTAAAAGATACTTACTCCTTGGAAGGAAAGTTATGACCAACCTAGACAGCATGTTAAAAAGCAGAGATACTTTGCCAACAAAGGTCAGTCTAGTCAAGGCTATGGTTTTTCCAGTAGTCGTGTATGGATGTGAGAGTTGGACTATAAAAAAAGCTGAGTGCCAAAGAATTGATGCTTTTAAACTGGTGTTGGAGAAGACTTTTGAGAGTCCCTTGGATTGCAAGGAGATCCAACCAGTCTATCCTAAAGGAGATCATTCCTGGGTGTTCATTGGAAGGCCTGATGTTGAAGCTGAAACTCCAATACTTTGGCCACCTGATGCGAAGAGCTGACTCATTTGAAAAGACCCTGATGCTGGGAAAGATTGAAGGTGGAAGAAGGGGACGACAGAGGATGTGATGGTTGGATGGCATCACTGACTCAATGGACATGAGTTTGAGTAAACTCCGGGAGTTGGTGATGGACAGGAAGGCCTGGCGTGCTGTGGTCCATGGGGTTGCAAAGAGTGGGACACGACTGAGCAACTGAACTGAACTGAACTGATAACACCATATGTAAAAATTAATTTGAAATGGATCAAAGACTTAAATGTAAGACCTAAAGTTATACAACTGTCAGAAGAAAGCATTAGGGCAAAAGTTAGGCATGCCCTTCGATTTGGTAAAGACGGTGGATATGATACTAGAGGCACAAGTAACAAAAGAAAACATAGACAAATTGGACTTTATGAAAAAGTTAAAAGTCTGTGTTACAAAAGTTTATACCAATAAAGAAAAAAGAGAACTCAAAGAAAGATAAAAGTATTTGTAAATCAATTATCTGATAAGGGATTAATATCCAGAATATATAGAGAATTCCTAAAACTCATCAACAACAAATTTGATTCAAACTAGGCAAAGGACCTGAAAAACTATTTCTTCAAAGAAGATATACAAATAGCCAATAAGTAGATGAAAAGATGATAAAAATTACTGATCTTTAGGAGAATGCAAATCACAACTATATTGAGGTATGGATCATACACCCATTAGTATGATTAAAACAAACAAACAAAATAACAAATGTTGGTAAGAATCTGGTGAAATTGAAACCTTTGTGTGTAGGAGTGTACAATGGATACACTTACTATGGAAAATGGTATCACAGAGTCTCAAAAAACTATAAATAGAATTACTATATGATCCAGCAAGTCTACTTCTGGGTATATACTCTAACGTATAAAAAGCAGGGTCTTGAAGAGATGCTTGTACATTCAAGTTTATAGCAACATGATTGACAACAGGTCAAATATGGAAGCAATCCAAGTGTTCATCAACAGATTAATGTTTATGAAAAATATGGTATATGCACACATTGTAATATTATTCAGCATTAAAAATAAATTCTGACATATGATACAACATAGATAAACTTTGAGGACACTATGCTAATAAACATGCCAGTCACAAAAAGACAGATACTGTACAGTTACACATACATGTATGAAATAGAGTTGTCAAAAGACAAACAGTAGACTGGTGAGTGCCAGGGACTGGGGGTGGGAGAAATGAGGATTATTATTTAATGGGTATAGGGTATCAGTTTTGCAAGATGAAAAGAGCTATGGAGATGGATGGTGGTGATGGTTTTAATAGTATTTAATACATTTGAATTGCACCCTTAAAAATGGGTAACATAGGGACTTCCCTGGTGGCACAAGTGAATAAGAATAGGCCTGCCAATGGAGGGGATGCGGGTTCCATCCATGGTCCAGAAAGACTCCACATGCCATGGAGCAAGTGAGCTGGCGTGCCAAGACTAGTGACCCCATGCTCTGGAGCCCTCAAGTCGCAACTACTGAGCCTGCGAACAACTAATCCTGTGCTGCAACTACGAGCTTGCACTACAGTCAGAGAGAAGCCGGGCCAGGGGCTCCAACGAACCAGAGGTAGCCAAAAAGAAACGCTTAAAGCAAAAAACACCAAGGAGAAGGGTTTGCTGGGCTGGTAAGAAGCAGGGCGGAACGTGCGGGCTGACTGAGCAGGCCTGTCCTCACTGGCCTTCCGCCCAGTCCCGGCGCTGAGAGCGGCCCCTCAGGCACAGGTGTGAGCGGCTGTGTATCGTCAACACCTGCGGGCCCACGGCCTCTCAAAAGCTTCCGTGTTTCCTCACGGCCTCTTTTAAAAAGCGCGCACTCGCGAGAAGATTCGCGAAGCGGGTCCTGCGGAAAGATTAAATCCAGGCTGCCTTCTCTGTGCTCCGGAGTGGCGGTGGACCCCAGAATTGAAAGAGGTGGGACATCTTACAGCAATATTCTTAGAAAAAATAATAATAATAAGGTGTTGGCTAACTATGACTAACGGTTCCCTCCCTTTTCAGTCATTTCATTTTACAAGGTACTTTCACCATAATATGGTCTCGTTCTGTTTTGTTTTTTTCCTATTAAACTGTGAAGGTGTTTACATGCGGTACATAGGTATGGTGTTTTGCGTTCTCTTCTGAAATGAAATGTTTAAGCGCATTTGATTTCCCTGCCGTCCTAGAACACAAGGGAGTGAGTCTCTTCCCCTTCCTCTTTTTGTTTTTTAAGTAAGGACGTGTTTTCCTTACAGCCTCAAAGTGAGCTTGGTAGTAGAATCTCAATTTCCACAGCCTTGTTATGGCCTCCAGCCTGAGGAGTCAGGGCAAATACCTGGAGGTAATGTAGGGACAGTAATAAGGGCATTTATGACTCGAGAAATAAACTGGAACGAAGTGAATGTGATGTGAAGGTTCTAGGAGAGTGGATTGACTTCCAGGTGAAGTTTCCTGACTAATGCTTAAGCTTAAAAAAATTCTTGGGAAAAAATAAGCTTTTTTTGGAGGGTTTAATTTTGGTTATCTTTCTTTTTTTTTTTTTTGGTTTAATCTTGTTTTTTCTCTCTTTTTTTTTTTTTTTTTTTTTGCTGGGTGTGAAATGTGTTGAACTCTTATTACAGAAAATATTTTATATAAGCTATTCTCATGTTCCTATAAAGCATGGCAAAGTGATAGTAAAAGTACAAGCAGGGAAGGTATATATTAACATTTTAGTATATCCATTACTGTTGATGTTTGTGTTACTGGTTTTAAGACTGACTCTTACAGTTACTGACTGAACTTTATGATGTAATCCTCAGGGATGCAATGCATGAGTGGATTTATTAACTTACATGGATTTAAGTGATTTAATGAAAAATGAATTTTTAAGGGAAAACATGGCAGGTAATAAATATGAGCTACTTCCCACCTGCTTCTAATATATGACCAATGGTAGTTCTGTTCACTTAGGCAAAAGATAGATCACTTTACCCACACCAGGAAGAACCTTTAACTGAACTTTGTAAATGGCAATCAGAGAAAGTAGCCCAAGGTCCCTTAAAGTTCCTCACAAAGTTTATTTTGTCCAAAGTGAGATTTTAAAAGCAGGAAGAACTTGGATATTTAAAGAGAGAGATGCTTATTAATATGAAAGAGTTAGACTGCAAGAAATTTCCAGGTGAACTAGTGCTTAATCAAAGTGAAAATTAAGAATTTTGACTCTTCATGATGCTGCTTCTTAAAAGGCAGGTGTGGTACATTCCATTTTTATATCCAGCGATTTGTTGCCTTGGACGCTTGTGTAATTTGGGGAAGCCAAGTCTTTGAAGCACAGTGGCTGAGCAAAGAGTTCAGCTGTCTTTACCTGGTATAAGTTATGTCAAGATGTAATTCAGTCAACTACCAAATATTTCAGTGCTTATTGTATCTCAGCTAGTCACTACTGAAGCAAATTGCCCGTGCCCCGCCCATGGTAATCACTGGGCTTTAGGAAGTGGATGATTGGACATGAATACTAATAGGGATAAATGCCATGAAAGAAGTAGAGGGATGTGAGAGGGAATAATGGAGGAGAGGAGCTCTTCTTGCTAAGAGTTAGGAGGGCACTGAGATGGTGAATGCACTGCATGGCTGGAGTTCTCAGAGACCCTCTCCAGCCCTGCCTCCTCCTCTTATTCTGGGCGCCCACTTTGAAGAGTTTGCCAGCAGAAGAAAACCCAGTTTTAGGATTCCCCAAGGTGGCACTTCCTGAGCCAGTGACACTGTCATGCAGTGACTCTCGAGCTTGGTTGAATGTGGTAGTCACATAGGGAGTTTGAAAAATAACAGATATCTGATTCCCATCCACAAAGCTTCTGATATAATTGGTATGGTGTGCTAGGGCTTGTCTGGAGAGTTCAAAAAGCTACCCAGGTGATACTCATGTGAAGCATGTTTGGAGCATCCCCCTTGCAGAGGTTCTCAGTCACTCAGGTGCATCTACATCACCTGGAGGGCTTATTAAACACAGATTGCTGGGCCCACCCCCAGATTTCTGAGTCAGTACGTCTAGGGTGGGGGCTTGAGAATTTAACTTTCTAACAAGCTCCCAGGTAATGTGGCTGTTAGTGCAAGTACCACATTTTGAGAGCTGTTCCTGTCATCCATTTCCTTAGGTTACTTGGTAGAAGAGTAACATATAGCTGAGGAAATTTAAAATCCTGATAGTCACAACAGTGTGCTTCTTCCTCACTCCTCTCCCCTTGGAAAGAAACATAGTACTAGTTAGAAATCCCCACTTCTGTTTTCAAAATACTATTTCACTTCCTGTTCTTCCACCATTCTTTGTGACCTAAGGAAATGAGAGCAAAAGCTGTTCCCTCAGTGTGAGACCATTTTAGCTTTTTGTGTCTTAGTACCCAGTAGTTTAACAGAATTTTATTGCCCAGGTAGAAATCAGGTAATTTTGAAGCAGAATTTATTAAATTCCTCTCCTGGTGCTCCCTAATACTTTTCTTTGCAGCTTTTCCATCTCAGATGGTTTTAGAAAATATGCAGGCCTCATGCTACTCTTGGAAATCCTAGGGAGGTAATCCTCCCTAAGTGGTGTTTTCTGTAAATGTGTTAACATTTGACTTAAATAATGATGAATGGTAGAGACTTCAATGAAGAAGAAGAAACCAGAGGGCTGAAGAGCCTGTGTCTGTGTATGGGAGGGGATTAGACTTTCTTCACCATTTGGAGATGGGAAAATGATTTAAAAGTTCTACTTGGAAACTCTGTTCCATGTGGTATCCCACCCAAACAAAATAATCAGTTTTCTGGACTCCTTACCTGAAAAGTCCGGGGGTGCATCTGGTACCTGGATCCAGGGTCTGGCACAGTCTCTTAACACCCCAGACTTGGCTTTTTCTATACCGTCTTCAGTCTCATATTCTTCCACAGGGCTGGCAAAGATGGTGCCCAGCACTCTGTTTATTCTCTCGTAGTCACAGCCCAGGGGAAAGCAGGTGCCTCTGTCTCAGTGACTCCAGTATAACTCTCAAGGCTGAGTCAGGGAGCACTCCTTCTGTCCCTTAACTAGACCCTGTATACTGTGATGTGGACGGCATCCCGACTGAGATGAGCACTAAGGTTGCTCTTAAAGTACAGATGAAAGGAGAGTGAAAGGTATTAAAGGTCAGCATAGGGGGAGAAGGAAAGGAAGTGTAACATGTGGGGAACATTACGATATTTGGATAGTGTGGGGACCATCCAATGAGAACACAAGTCTGGGAGTTGTGGGGCCCAGTGGAGAGAGTTGCTGAATCGGGGACATCCTGAAGCTCTCAGAGATAGGGGTGGGAGGAACTTGGAGCGTCAGCAATTTACCAGCCACTATGCAAGTATTTCACTTTTACAACCTTGGTTGCTGTTACTGTGTATAACACCAAAACGTCAGTTCTGAGTGTGTACTCAAGATATGAATCCCTGCTGTAGGGCAAAAGAACCTAAGAACCTTCTCAGAAATCCTTTTGAATAACTGTGGAATAAAACTGCCTTGAACTTGGAGACTATTTTTTTTTACTTTTATTGTTCATTTGCATATACAATGTGTTTTTAAAAGTACTCGTAAAAGTTAGTGAGTGAACAAACATCACCTGAGCACAAGTAGCCAGCAGCAGACTACTGAATGTGTAGCAAGAAATTCAAGTCTCGCATTCATCCAAAGTTTGTATCCTATTCCTTACTGTGTATTTACTCTGCTTATTGAAATAATACTTGTAAGTGTTCCACTAGGAAGAGTGTAGTTTTTTAATTGTGGTTTATTGGCAAGATGTTGTTTTAATATCACCCAGTTATGACAATTGAGTCAAAATTGAGCAAATGAAACATAACAACTTCAATGTTCAGACAATTCTGTGTCTTGGTGCCACATCTTTCAAGAGACCCGAATCATGTAATTATATAGGTATAGATGATGACCGTATTTTTGTACTGTATTATAAACTTCAGTAAATTTGAGTTAAAAAAATTCATCACCAAAAAACCGTGCTCCCAAGTGTTACCCATATGTAATCAGGTGTAACATGTTCAGGCTCCGGCGGCCATTCTTAACACATTTTCCAGAGACAGTTGTGCTGTTGGTAGACTGACGGGTCTCTCTTGTAGTCAACCTCTTAGATTACCTCTGGGAAGGACTCAAAAATTTGGGGGTGAAAATAAATGGTAAATTGTGGAACCTTATTCTACCATGAATACTGTAATTTTTTATAACAAATTTACATAGAGGATCTTTTTGTGGTAAGAACACACATCAAGCTATTTAGTTCGTGGGCATCAAAAAAGTCCCAAGTGGTCACTTTGTATAGATGTAGTTCGTCACTGCCAGTGATTTGAGTTTAATCTATTCTTATGAAAGTGGCTTGTCAAATCTGTTGTTGGTGCTATAACCTTTGACTTTTGTGAATTCCAAAGCACATTTTCTGGTCAGTTACAGCAAATTCATTTTTTGAGTCTTAGAGCTTATACCTGTTCCTCCTTATACACACACATACACTTGAAAGAAAAACCAAAAAAAAAAAAAAATGGACTAGCATGAAAAGCAGTATTTTGTTTATTGTGCAAGGATTTGAGTAAGCTTTGTGAGACTTTGTAAGGCAATGTAGTGGAGTGGTTTTTATTCTATAACTTTGTAAGAAATGACACATTTATTTCTCTAAACCAGTATTCAACTCTTCTGAGTGTCTAGTTTCCCTGGCTGGTGGGAAATTCAGTTTTAATCATTTCGGGTTTCCTTGTCCCTTCAGTTCAGTTGCTCAGTCGTGTCTGACTCTTTGTGACCCCATGAATCGCAGCACGCCAGGCCTCCCTCTCCATCTCCAACTCCCAGAGTTTACTCAAACTCATGCCCATCGAGTTGGTGATGCCATCCAGCCATCTCATCCTCTGTTGTCCCCTTCTCCTCCTGCCCCCAATCCCTCCCAGCATCAGGGTCTTTTCCAATGAGTCGGCTCTTCATATCTGGTGGCCAAAGTATTGGAGTTTCAGCCTCAGCATCAGTCCTTCCAAGGAACACCCAGGACTGATCTCCTTTAGGATGGAATGGTTGGATCTCCTTGCAGTCCAAGGGACTCTCAGGAGTCTTCTCCAACACCACAGTTCAAAAGCATCAATTTTTGGGTGCTCAGCTTTCTTCACAATCCAACTCTCACATCTATATATGACCACTGGAAAAACCATAGCCTTAACCACTTGTCCCTTAGAGCTTTCTAAAAGTCCAAGAATTTTGCATTTTCCCCTTTGAGAGCCCTGTGGACTTCACAGTTTTTTATGAATATCCACCCTATTATCGTCTTCCCCCTACTGGAAAGAATCTCTTCCATTTTATGTGGGGATCTTTCTTCTTCTCTTTATATCTATCCTCTCTTTCCCTCTGGCCCAGTGAGCATAATCACCATCAATGTTTCCTTTTTTAAGGGGGAGGGGAACAAAAGTGGGCTACTGTTTGCACTCACCAGCTCATATACTCCTGAGGTAAAGGAATCAGAATGTTAGACTTCTTAAATGAGGCATGGGAAAATGCAAAAAGGGCAAAACATAAATTAATAACTTTCAAAATTATTCTGAGTATAAAAAATAAAAACTCTTTTTTCCCTGGATATTTTTGAAAAATCAAACTCCTAAGTAGCTATGCTGTGTGTTTCAGTTAGCTTTACATAGCCTTAGGATTTCAAATTATTTCCCAGGGTACATGTATTCTAGCTGCAGAAATAGGGGCATAAATTTTCACTTGATTGATCAAAACCACATGTGTTGGTAGCTGTTATCTCCCTTCACAGATGAGAAAACTGAGGCTCAAATAATTTAGGACCTCTCCTAGGTTAGTGATTGATCCATTCAGCTCATCATTTGAGTATTACATGACGGACACTGTTGTTGCTACTCCGGATACATTAGTGAACTAGAATGACCAATCTCAACTCGTGGGAAGCTTCTATTGCTGGGGGGATAAAAACAAGGACAAATCAAGCGCTGAAGTAAATAAAGAATTTCATATTATGGTAGTGTGAAAAGTCTTCTCTGACCTTTGCACTAGAGTACCAAGAACAACCCTGCTAGGAAGAGCACCTCTTCCTATGAGACAAAGGAGGATCAAGAGATCTGGAACATACTCAAGAGGAGATCTGGAACGTGAGGGGATGTATGTCAATGCCCAGAATCTCTCAGTACCTGAGTTTTTTTTTAGGGGGTGGAGGAGGTTCTGATAGCCCCAAAGCAGATTCCCTGCCTTCTTATCTTGCCATGGGAGAACAGAATATCAGGGGTGGATCTTTTCTGGTGGCTTGCTACTCGACTCTCATGAGAGAAAATGCTTTTGCCCCAAGTAGGCCTGTGTACATGTTTCTGCCAAAGTCCTGATACTGTCGAAAATACAGCCTCACAAATACGTTTGAACTAGGACGATCAATAATTAACTGTTTTTCGGTTATTGTAGTGGTGTAAAACATAAATAGTGGAGGGTAGGTGTGAAGAAGGGCTATGTCCTACCATGGACAAAGAGTGAATCAAACTATGTCAAGTCTAAGGCATCTCCCATCAGTAATTTGTGACTTTGTCTAGAGGTCACAAACCAACACATGCATGTGCCTCTAGAGCCTGGGATGGCCCTTAGTCAGTAAGGAAATAGGGACCTCAGTTCTGCATTGCGTTGAACTTAATTCTGCCAGCATATTGAATAGGCAAGTACACAGATTCTCTACCTTGAACTTCTGGAAAGAAATAGAGCTCTGCTGACCTGAGATTTTTAGCCTGGTGAAATCCATACTGATTTCTGGCCCATGGAACTCTTAAGATTATAATTTTTTTTTTATGTCACTAAATTTGTGGTAGTATATTACAGCAGAAAGGAAAACTAACACCCTTCAAAGAAGACATCAAAACACTTATTTAATGATTAAGAAGGAAAATGACAGCAACAAAACTGTGGTGAGACATCATGGCATCTGACTTAATTCCCTTTTCTGTCAGGATTAGGGGGAGTAGCAGGGAAGGTAGGTTGAGGAGTTGATGTACAGATGAGATTTTTCACACTCAGTCTGAATGTCTGCTCTGAATCCTATCTACCGAGGTACATTGAGACATCATCCACCAAATGATCTCTGGTGATCACCATCTCTCCTTCTTTTCCTCTGAAGGTGGGTAAACATCTCATTACATCTGTGTCTCTTACCCTGCCAAGACAAACAAACAAACCTAAGTACCTCTTCTTTAAATAGTGGCAGCAGCAACTTTGCCTTTGGGAAATAAGTCTTTGAGATTATGGTTTGCTACTAAAAGCATTTCTGCATAGTAGAGGACATCAACATTTGAATTTTACTACTTTTGAGTGGATTTGAAGAGGTTATTAGCCCTAGCCCCCCAAATATCAATCTGAAGTAAAATTATAGTGAGGGTATGAGTTATAAAGAAATGAAAGGTCCACTTTGTTATGCTGATTCAAAAGAAAAGAATATAGGGTTTCTGCAGTTTGTTTTTATTTTAATGGAAAGACCTCATCTGTTACTTCATAACACAGCCTGCTATCTGATGAGCGATGCCACTGATACCACTTTGTAAGCATTTTGTTTATTTCTGGAAGTAGCAGCAGTGGGAAAAACAACTAAGCCCTTTAGAGAATTAAGGAACTGAAATGGAAAGTTCAGTTCAGTCCTTAGTGACTAGCTTCCTCTAGGAGCTGTTTGAAGACGAGGCTCTTGCTTATAAATAAACAACTTGAAATCTTCTCTTACTGTTGATTGACTTTCCATGAGGAACTTCAACTGCTCACATTCTCTGGGGGGATAATAAAACCAACTGCTGGGATCCAGGTTGTCGGTTTCCTCTTTGGCAGCCTGACTGCTGATTTTCTCTTCTTCCCCCTGTGAGTGATGCACAGGATGAGTAATGAAGGGTGAGAGCTCTGTGATGACTGCTGCCATGCAGGCCCCTACTGGGCCCCAGGACTCCTTATCACACGTGCTGAGGCCCAGCTAGCAAGTCTCAGGAGAGACAAGCCATGTTTCTGTGCTGTGATGGGACAATAAAGCCAAGGATGGTAATTATTTAATCAACATAGTGCTTAATAAAAAATAGAGCACCACAGAATTAGTAGGAAACTTAGATGTTTTCAAGGCCAGCCCATAGCACAAGGAAGAAGTCTCTTCAGAGTATTCCCCAAAGATTGAACTTGACGGTGACAGAGATGTGTTGCCCTTCAGAAAGCTGTATTTGTTAGAAATCAGGTCCTCATTTTAACCTGAATCTGGACCTTTTTACACTTTACCCTGGTGGTTCTGTAGTCTTTGGCCATAGAACAAGTCCTGTTTTGTCTCCAGTAGAATTCTTAAGCCCCAGAGGGTTCTTAAAAATCATGTTGGTCAAAGCTGTCACTTTATAGGTAAGAAAACTAAAGCAAAAACAGTTCAATATTTTGCTCACAGTTACAGAACTAGTAGATGGGCATTAAGAACTCAAAGTGTTTGACTGCCTGAGTTTTCCTCACTGTAATCTGTCCAAGAAGGGGGCCCAGTGAAAGGACTGATTATATTAGAATATGCTTTCGACCTGGGTTACTCTCGGGTAAAAAATGAATTTTGGAATTAAAAAAATTTCTGGGTTCTAGTCACAGGCTTGGAGCTTCTTATCTGTGGCTGTGGATGTTTTCTTTAAAATTCCTTATGCTCAAATTTGTTAATTATAAATTAAGGATAATGAGAATTATCCTGAGGATGAAATGAGGTCATGGTGTTATAAAGCTTCTATTTCAGTGACTAAAATAAAGTAAACATGGACATGTTGTATGGTTCATACTTATTAAAATTTTCAGCAAATGCTTTCTGAATGCCCTCTAGGTTCTGTGCACTGATACTGATGCTAGGCATGTTGAACTGAACCAAAACATGATCACTCCCTGCCTTAATGTGAAGAGGGATAATGAGCAAATACACAGATTTATCTGTCAGCTATTAATAAATGTTTAAAAGAAAATACATGGAGAGTATCAAGTAACTTTTTTCCATGTAGGTCAAGGAAGGCATTTTGGGGGAGATGCCTTATGAGAAGACACTTGAATGAAGTCAGGCTGTGAACCAGGTGAAAGTGGGGAAGAGTATTCTGGGCGGAGGGAACATCAAGAGTGAGGGCCCTGAGGCAAGGGTGTTGCGGTAAGTGGTGTGAGGAGTAGTGAGGAAGTCAGTGGGACTGGGGCAGCATTAGGAAGTGGTTTTAGATAGGGAGAGAAAGCAGCCGGGGGCTACAGCGTGCAGGACCCTCTTGGACAGTGGGAGGGACTTGGGGCAGTTGTGTTGATGTGGGGAATGGTTCTGAGCACAAATGTGCCATCATTAACAGACGTTTTATAAAACAGTCATTCTCAGCCTTGTCTGCACAGTAAAGTTGCTTGGGGTTATTTTTCAAAATACCAGTGCTTATTGCCAGAGACTCCAATTAGATGGTCTGGGCTAAAATTAAGCATGGGAACATTATAGAAGCCCCCTGAGGGATGCTAGTAGACATCCAGGGTAGGGAAACACTCATAAAATATCAATAGTTAAGAGAATAAGAGGAGCCACTGAGTAGATTGTGTTGTGGTAAGTGTTGCTCCAGATGCTGTGAGGAAGTCAGTATGATCAGATATCCTCTAATGATGAATGAGTCGAGAGGCTTCTGATTTTGGTCAAGAGTCAAGAAAATTGTGAATAAGAGAAGGGATTTTCTCACTCCCTGCTGGTTCTCCTGATTCTTTCTGAGTTATAATACACACACACCCAAAAAAAGATGAAAAAGAGCAACAAACTGGGAGAATAGAACAGATCCATAAGAATGAGCTTCTAGAAGTTTGCTTTGTAAAAACATTTTTAGCTATAAACAACTTCCTCGTGCTTCAGTCTTTGGCTAATGAGGATGTTTAATCTGAGTTATGTGTTGGACTTCGGCTGATTAAGTGCTGTGGCTTCCCGTGTGCTGAATCTTTGTGATTGTATAAGTGAGATAGCACTTAGCCTTGTGTTGTATCCAGTGTGTATGCTTGGTAAACATTATTTTAACTCACCATAAAGACTGCAAGGTTTCAACAGAACCTTCCCGGAAGTATTGTGGGTATTCAGTGGGTACAGTTTTGCTCCTCATGTGACATTTGGCAATGTTTGGAGACATAGTTTTTATAACTAGAGTGGGGATGCTGCCGGCATCTAGTAAACAAGAGATGAAAGATGGCCCAGGATGTTGAGAAACTCTGCTTTAAGGTCATATTACCCCTAATTTGGAAGAGAGGGAAGTTCAATTCTACATTTCCTGCTTCTCTCTAAACCCAAGGAGTTTCTCATTTGAAAATAAGTTGTTGAACTAGGTTTGATGCAGTGCTACAAATACAGATGCCGATTCAGTATGTATCACCATGCTAAACTAAAACACAGAAAAGTTCCTTTACCTTCAGTAAGGTGTGACGATATGAGCTGGCTGTAGTCACCGTAACGCTGTTGAACAAACCACATCACATTTGACTGGCTCAAAACTCCATCATACATCCTCAATCATGAATTTTCAGGTTGTCAGAGCTTCATCTGATGTACACTTGGCTTGACTGCTAGAGAGGGTTAGGTTCTGATGGTCTGTCTGACTTTCATCTCTCTAGAGCAGGATCCTCTCATGGAGATGGCAGCACAGAGGGGCAAAGAGAAACATCCAATACCTATTAAGACCAGAACTCAAAGCTGTGTAAATATCCTTTTAAAATATACTCTTTTGGCCAAAGCATTACATATGGCTAAAATCAGAATCAAAGAGATAATGAAATATATTCTATTTCTAGTGGGAAAGTTGAAAAAATCACATGTGGGAGGGCATGAACATAAGAAAATGAATTAGGAACAATAATGTTATCTATACAAGAGAGACCTCTCAATTCAAGTGTGCAAATAGAGAATTCCTCAAAACATTTTATAGAACCATATATGAAAGTCTTAAAGGCTATTTTTTTTCTTTTCTTGCCTGTCATCGCTTGAGATTTTTAACTTAATTGAATTCAATAATTTCTCTTCATTTTAAAGTTAAACTTAAGCAAAATATCCAATTTGGCTTCCAAGATCCACCTAAACTTACTTTACAACCATTTCTTTTCATACAAAGACCTTCCAGCCAATTTTCTGTCCCCAGATTTTTTGGCCTGATTATTAGTTCCACCATGGAGGTTTGCTACACAAACGGGTAGAACTTGAGTGCTGCAAAAGATAATTTATGATTCCCTGGCTGTGAAAGGAAAAAGAACAGATGGTTAACATCATCAGTACCATACAGGGTGTCAGCTGAGTGATATGTCAGATGTTCTTCCTCCTCAGTGGGTGATGGCTTCCTCTCAGTTGCTGCTTCTCAAATTTGAGCACCCTTCTGTTTCATACATGGTCGTATAAAATGTTTTGAGGAATTCTCTAATACTCTGACCATGGGCTAGTTCTTCACCAACTTTACCTTTTTGCCTAATGACAATGCTAAATCTAAGTGCTCAGATCTAATTTTAAAATATGTGTCTTTTTATTGTAAGTAACTTGGATTTTGTGAAAAGCTTTTCCTGCACCTGTTGAGATGGTCACATGGCTTTTGTTCTTCAGTTTGTTAATAGGGTGTATCACGCTGATTGATTTGCATCCTTGGGATAAATCCACTTGATCATGATGTATGATCCTTCTAATGTATTCTTGGATCCAGTTTGCTTGTATTTTTTTGAGGATTTTTGTATCTTTGTTCACAGTGATATTGGCATGTAATTTTATTTTTTTGCCATATAATTGTCTGCTTTTGGTAACAGAATGATGGTGGCCTCATAGAATGAACTTGGCAATGTTCCTTAAAAAATAAATAAATATAGTGTGTGTCATATAAATGTGCATTTTGTAAATGCCTAGAAGAATAGTTCCAGAAGGGAACTCACGAATTACTTAATGATTGTACCAGAAAGAAAAGTTGAGTGGCTATGGGACAGAGGAAGGAAGAAGAATTTGTTTCATGAATATTCTATTTTACCTCATTTTTTTTTTTTTTTTGCATTATGAGCATATATCATCTATTCAGGATATTTTAATTACATGAAGGAGGGAACTAGTATTCATGTTTTACAACAGGGGTAACTGAGTAAGTTATTTTCCTATTGGTAGCCTCAAACTTGTATTCCTAGAAAAGCTAAAGAACTGACCTTTGAATCCTGACCTGTAACTCTAAAAATCTTGTTTTTATCCTGCTGTAAAGTGATTTCACAAATTATTATTATTTTAATGGATCAGTCTGCACACTTTGACTTCTGTTTAGGAGACATTCATGTATTTTCATCAATAATGTCTCCATTAGCATCATCATTAAGTTTGTGCTTGCCAGGAGTTGTGTTTGACAGGCTGTACAAAGCCCATTAAGCAGGCTAGATTACGATGATCTCCACCCTCAGTGTGGAGTCATCAAGACATAAACAGTAGCACGGCCAGAAACTATAAAACTCCTAGAGGAGAACATAGGCAAAACACTCTCTGACATAAATCACAGCAAGATCTTCTATGACCCACCTCCCAGAATATTGGAAATAAAAGCAAAGATAAACAAATGGGACCTAATGAAACTTAAAAGCTTTTGCACAGCAAAGGAAACTATAAGTAAGGTGAAAAGACAGCCCTCAGATTGGGAGAAAATAATAGCAAATGAGGAAACAGACAAAGGATTAATCTCACAAATATACAAGCAACTCCTGAAGCTCAATTCCAGAAAAATAAATGACCCAATCAAAAAATGGGCCAAAGAACTAAACAGACATTTCTCCAAAGAAGACATACAGATGGCTAACAAACACATGAAAAGATGCTCAACATCACTCATTATCAGAGAAATGCAAATCAAAACCACAATGAGGTACCATTACACACCAGTCAGGATGGCTGCTATCCAAAAGTCTACAAGCAATAAATGCTGGAGAGGGTGTGGAGAAAAGGGAACTCTCTTACACTGTTGGTGGGAATGCAAACTAGTACAGCCACTATGGAAAACAGTGTGGAGATTTCTTAAAAAACTGGAAATAGAACTACCATATGACCCAGCAATACCACTTCTGGGCATACACACTGAGGAATCCAGATCTGAAAGAGACACATGCACCCCAATGTTCATCGCAGCACTGTTTATAATAGCCAGGACATGGAAGCAACCTAGATGCCCATCAGCAGATGAATGGATAAGGAAGCTGTGGTACATATACACCATTGAATATTACTCAGCCGTTAAAAAGAATTCATTTGAATCAGTTCTAATGAGATGGATGAAACTGGAGCCCATTATACAGAGTGAGGTGAGCCAGAAAGATAAAGAACATTACAGTATACTAACACATATATATGGAATTTAGAAAGATGGTAACGATGGCCCTATATGCAGGGCAGAAGAAGAGACGCAGAAGTACAGAACAGACTTTTGAACTCTGTGGGAGAAGGGGAGGGTGGGATGTTTCGAAAGAACAGCATGTATATTATCTGTGGTGAAACAGACCACCAGCCCAGGTGGGAGGCATGAGTCAAGTGCTCGGGCCTGTTGGGCTGGGAGGATCCAGAGGAATCGGGTGGAGAGGGAGGTGGGATGGGAGACCGGGATGGGAAATTCGTGTAACTCTATGGCTGATTCACATCAATGTATGACAAAACCCACTGAAAAAATAAAATAAATAAATAAATAAATAAAAATAAAAAAAGAACAAAAAACAAACAAACAAAAAAAAACCAGTAGCACGGTATACGAAGGCATCCACTAAGGGAAGCTGAGACGTATAGTTTGCTGACTCAAATTTTTATCCTCTTCTCCTATGAAAACAACTAATAATGACATTGCCTACTAATATTGATCACTTGTGTCTTGTGGGAATAAAACTTTCCTAAGGAACTCTTCCTAACCTAGCTAACCCCTGAGACTTTGTTTTTTTCTAACAGGAAATGAACATTGGAAAATTCAAAAGTGTCATTACAGGAGAAAGTTCAAGGTTCATGAAATGATTTTGCACCAAATAGCCATGCAGTCTGTTTTGCCCAGGAGCACATTATGAGATAAAGATTGGTTATTAAAGTTTGAGGGCTAGGTAATGATTTATCTTCCCAAGAGCGTTAGGGGCATTTTGTTGTTTGTTTGTTTGTTTTAATCCATCTGTATGTATAAGAGATTTAATCCAACTATACAGATATTTATCCATAATATCATGGAAAAAATCATAGACTGGGAGTTGGGCCCCCTGGGACTTAAATCTCTTCTCCCTTCACCTTAGTTTCTCAGGTGGAAGAGAAGGAGACAGTGTTCTTTGTATGGTCTCTTCTATCCAAAGATGATAATATCATGATCATTTTTTTTTTTTCAAGATACGGTAGCTAAAGCCCATGTTTCTTTCCTGAGGCAGTCCTAACTAAAATTGTCTAACTGTTCGAGTTTTCTTTGGGATTTTATTTCCCTGTTCTGTGTGTCTCCTCCCTTTCCTTGGTTTCTCCTAAGTATATACAACAAAGGCTTTTGGTATCAGCCAGCTACCATCTAGGACAGGAGAGTGCAGTAGGAAAAAACAGCATATTTTGAGTCAGTCAGGAGCTGGTTTTATTTCCTCATCTTTCATGTGTTGTGTGACCATACTATATGTCACTCAGCTTCATGAGCAGGATGGCAGAATGACCCAGATCATCTTGGTAATTTCTCCTCAGCTTTAAAAAGATTTATTCTAAACCCTACTGAAGTGGCAGTTTGCAATGTTCCTTTCCGTGAACCCCTTACTCAAGTCTCAGTGGTTTTATAGGGTGCATGTTTTTCTCTCTTGATTTCAGTTTATATATCAAATAGCAAAGAAAGGAAACCCATTGTACAGTTCCTTCACTGTGGCATGCCAACTTTCACTTTTTATCCCATGAATTCTGGTTTGTCGGGTTAGGGATCTGATTCACTGAAATACTCAGTGGGAGGGTAAACTTTTGTGCAGAACTTCCTACCTGGCCCTGTCAAATTACTGTATGAGCACTTAGTTTAATGTGAGGAAAATCTGTTCTTGGTCAATAGGGTGAACCTCTCTCTAGCTTTGATTCCTATAAGAGGATAGCAAGGTAGACCAACAATTTTGCAAAAAATTTTTGAGACCCACAGTAAGAAATATATTGTGACTTATTTACACACAAATATGAACACAGATGCAACATTTTACAAAGCAGTGAATATCCTTATTATATGCAGTGTTCATTATTTATATGTACACATATGCTATTTTATTTAGTAGGCCACACAAATCCTGACCTACTAAACTGATTTCATAGCCCTCTAATGGGTCTTGACCTGCTGTTTTGAAAAACAGTCACAGCCAATTTACCATTTAGTCAGGATGCCCTAGGGACTCAAAACCATCCTGGCTCAGCTCTTAGCAAAGAAGTAAATAGTACCCTTTAAATAATACACACTTGATTGAGTGTGTACAGTGAGGAATTTCTCACTTACCCTCACACACGGGTAAATGGTGTCAGAATCCCAGAGTATCTTAATAGAGTTATCTCATTCTGCTCTGTGATACATGGTTTCAAGGTATTTCTTGTTTTAAGAATAACATACCATGTGACAGCAAGAAAGTTTTCTATCCTGAAGGAGCTTCGTTGCTTAAGTGGCTGAAGCACTCCAGGCATGCTGCTGCATGTCCCTGTGTTATGGCAACTCCACGTGGAGACAAATAGCATTCACCCAGAGAGAAAATGACTGAAGCTCTGACAGACTAGCTGGGAGGGAATTGGGCAAATCATTTAACTACATTGCAGATTAGTATCCATTGGTAAAGCAGTTGGAATAAGGTCTTCCACTGAAGTCCTTTGGCATATGTTTTTATCAACCTGAAGCTTTCAGTTGGCTTCTAAAAGCCAACCATATCTCTTTCTCCCTCCCTCCATCCCTCTCCCCCACATTCAGATAAAAGTGATATATAACATTATAAAAGTTTTAGGTGTACATCATTAGGTTTGGTGATTATCACCGAAACTCTAGTTACTATCTTTCACCATACCCTTGACCCCCTTCACCCACTATGCTGCTGCTGTTGCTGCTAAGTCACTTCAGTCGTGTCCGACTCTGTGCGACCCCATAGGTGGCAGCCCACCAGGCTCCTCCATCCCTGGGATTCTCCAGGCAAGAACACTGGAGTGCGCTGCCATTTCCTTCTTCAGTGCAGGAAAGTGAAAGTGAAGTCGCTCAGTCATATCTGACTCTACACGACTCCATGGACTGTAGCCCACCAGGCTCCTCCATCCCTGGGATTCTCCAGGCAAGAACACTGGAGCGGGTTGCCATTTCCTTCTCCAATGCTTGAAAGTGAAAAGTGAAAGTGAAGTCGCTCAGTCGTGTCCGACTCTACGTGACCCCCATGGACTGTAGCCTACCAGGCTGCTCTGTCCATGGGATTTTCCAGGCAAGAGTACTGGAGTGGGGTGCCATTGCCTTCTCCATTCACCTGCTATGCTTACCCCCTAACTTCCTCTCTCTTTGGTTTGTTTTTTAGACTCCACATATAAGCACAATCATATAATTTCTGTCTTTCACTTTCTGACTTATTTAAGATAATGTCCTCTAGATTAATCCTTGTCCCAAGTGGCATGACTTTGTTATTTTTCACAGAGAAGTATCATTCCATTGTGTATGTGTAACAAAAAGTGTTACACATGCACAATAAAAGGCCATTTATTGGTGAACATTTAGGTTGCTTACATATCTTGTCTGTTCTAAATAATGATTAAATGAACACAGACAGGGTTGCATATATCTTTTCAAATTAATGTTTTAACTTTATATACCCAGGAGTGAAATATATTCCCAGGCTGGACTATATGACGGTTCTATTTTCAATTTTTTGAGAAACTTCTGTATTATTTTCTATAGTGGCTGCACTAATTTGCATTCCTACCAACAATGTACCAATGTTCCCTTTTCTCTACATCTTCACCAATGCTAGTTACTTCCAACATGGATACCTTTTACTTCTTTCTTTGCCTAATTGCTCTGGCTAGGACTTCCAAGATTATATTGAATAAAACTGAGTGGGCATTCATGTCTTGTTCCTGACGTTAGAGGAGACGATTTCAGCTTTTCACTGTTTATTATGATGTTAACTGTGGGGCTGTATGTAGTCTGTATTACTTTCAGGTAAGTTCCCTCTACTCCCACTTTGTTGAGAGTTTTTTTTTTTTTCCTTTATTATACATGGATGTTGAAATTTTGCCAAATGCTTTTTCTTTGCCTACTGAGTTGTTCATATGATTTTTATCCTCCTTCTTTGTTCATTAAGGATATTGGTCTGTACTTTTCTTTTTGTGTGGTGTCCTTTTATGGTTTGGATATGAGTAAAGCTGGCCTCATAAAATGGAGTAAGTTTGTGTGAGAGGGCTTCAAGAGCAGAGCCTCAGTTTCCTGGAGCCAGTTGACTCTCCCAGACCAAAGTCCCAGTGGGGACTTGCCTCTCCAGTGCGGGTCCCCTGAGCTGGGGTGCTTGATGTGGGACTTACACCCCTTACTTTTCAGGGAGCAACTCCATTTTTGTAATATCCTTTGTACTGGTCAGCACACGGGGGTGGGGGCCCTGGAAAGATTGTCTTTGTCACTTTCACCTGTCTCAACATGGCTCCCCCTCCTTTTTTGTGGAAGTGCTGTTAATACTAGTCTTGAGGTCTTGGAGAGACTTGCTCTCTCCATAGTTGTAGTTCTGGAGTGTCTGTGGGAGGAAGTGAGCTCAGGATATTCCATCTTTAACATGAACCCAGTCACCAGCCATCTTTTGAGATCTCTCTTAAACCAACATTCTCATCGTTTTTGTACATGGAAGTTATTCTTTTGCCTCTCTTGTTAAGATTTTGGACAGAGGAAATCTTTTAAGGCAGGTTAGTATTTGCAAAAATGAAGTAGAGAATTGAGGATACATATAATTTTCAAACTGTGGAAGCACAGTGATTCATGAAAAGTAGATTTGGGGCTCAAAATAGGGTTTTGATTCCTAGAGGTTTGTCAGCATTTTTCAAATACTCTCTGTCATTATCTGTCCCCTACTGGAAGATTTGATTTTGATTGCCCTGGATTTTGAAATTACCTTATTAAAAAACTTGACTTTTTAAGAAAAATTCCCACTGCCTTGAGACTATTTTCAAGATATATCATTGACCGACAGAAGCAAGTCACAGAATTTTAAGTGTAGACAACCAAATGTATGAAAGAAGAAATTATATATGCATGCATTTGTGTATATGTAGTATTCTAATGACATTGATTGAACTACATAAAAATACTTTAAGAGACAGAGGTATATCTGGGGATAATTGACAAAAAACTTTTTTCTCTCTTTTGAAGTTTTCACAGTGATAATCTACTGTTGTGACTTGACTTTGAATTAAAAGAAATCAATGAGAAAAGTGTATGACTCATTAATGAATAATGGGATAAACTGGCCTGCATTTAGGAAAGCAGGTTTAATTACTGCCTCACAGCATACAGAATGATAGATTCTTCTAGAGTAATAATTACTGAGTATTTATATTGTGCCAGTCACCTCACTCGGATTTTTTTTACTATGTACTCATTAATTTTCACAACCAAGAGGATGTGTAGGGCAGATCATCCCACTCCATAAGAGTGAAGTTAAGAAAGGTTACATATGATAGAGCTGAATTTCCAGTGCAGATGCTCCTTTCTCTTCATTCTTGCCTACTTCTGTCCTGGCTTGCATTTCTCTTAAGTACGTACAAAAAATGTAAAGTAATTTTGAATACAGTGCATCCTATTGATTTTTTAAAATGACCTAGGAAAAATTCTTAAAGTTACTTAGAAAAGCTAAAAAAGAGAAAAAGCTCATACCGTTTTCCTCATATTGTAACCTTGCTAATGGAGAGCAATGTATTTCAAATCATCTGGGACTCAATGACAGAAGATGCTGATTACCACAGTCTCCAAGCGGAAGGTCTAAATTTGACTGCGAAGCCTTCAATCATGGTGTTATATGACATGAAGTCAGAATGCAAGGTCATGCAGTGTTCTGCAAATAATCCTGTAATTAGATCTTTCAGGCTCTCTTAACTGCAACTGTTTACTCATGTGGTGATTTGTACCAGCTAGCATACCCGAATTACTTAGCTTTTTATTATAAAAGTAATGTGTGCCCAAAGTTAGGTGTTTTGGTAAGTATGATTACTGTCAACTTCCAAAGTAGAGGGACTTCGTTTTAAATGTCTGTCCCACTAGTTCAGAATCTAGGTGGGTGGAGACCAGACCCTGAGAGTTGTTTATCACTACCTTTACAGCCAGGATTCTGGTAGTGGTTAAAAAAAATTAAAGTGAAAATTTAGATGATGCTTTCTGCCTTGCTTTTTTTAACCCTGGAAATATACCAATCTTACATCTGTAAGAAATAGTTTAATTGTATCTGTAGTATTTTCCTTGTATCTAAGAAATTATTTAACTCTCGTGTTAGACAGTTAACACCAAAGACTAATGTCCTTTTTCTGCCTTGCCTGCTCATGACATAGTTAATACTTTCCCCTGAGTTTTGAGAATTGTGTATCTGTTAAGACAGATGAGAAGGTAATGAAAATAGAACTATAGATCTGAAAATGGGATCAATCTTTACAAATCTTGCCCACTTGCCATGTGACCTCAATGGTAATTTCTGTGAAAGTGAAATTTCTATTTTATTCACAATCCACCCCAAATTTACCTAGTGCATAGGAGTAAATTAAGCATTATAGACCTTAATTAGAGGAAATTAGAAACCAGTTGTGTTGTGTGTGTTAGTCGCTCAGTTGTGTCCAACTCTTTGCAACCCCAGGGACTGTAGCCCACCAGATTCCTCTGTCCATGGGATTCTCCAGGCAAGAATAGTGGCGTGGGTTGCCATTTCCTTCTCCAATTGTGCCATACATTTCTTACCTAAAAGTAGATGTAGTTCTTCATTTGTAGTTGTTCAGTCACTCAGTTGTGTCTGACTGTGACCCCATGGACGGCAGCACACCAGGTTTCTCTGTCCATCACTATATCCTGGCGTTTACTCAGTCATGCCATCCAACCATCCCATCCTCTGTTGCCCCCTTCTTTTCCTGCCCACAGTCTTTCCCAGCATCAGGTCTTTTCCAGTGAGTCAGCTTTTCCCATCAAGTAGCCAAAGTGTTGGAGCTTCAGCATCAGTCCTTCCAATGAATATTCAGGGTTGATTTCATTTAGGATTGACTGATTTGATCTCCTTGCAATCCAAAGGACTCTCAAGAGTCTTTTCCAGTACCATAGTTCGAAAGCATCAATTCTTCAACACTCAGCCTTCTTTATGGTCCAACTCTCAGATCCATACATGGCTATTGGAAAAACTATAACTTTGACTATATCGACCTTTGTCAGCAAAGTGCTGTCTCTGATCTTTAATACACTATGTTTGTCATAGTGTTTCTTCCAGGAAGCAGGCATCTTTTAATTTCATGGCTCTGGTCACCATCTGCAGTGATTTTGTAACCCAAGAAAATAAATTGTCACTGTTTCCATTGTTTCCCCATCTATTTGCCATGAAGTGATGGGACTGAATGCCATGATCTTTGTTTTCTGAATGTTGTTTTAAGTCAACTTTTTCATTCTCCCCTTTCACTTTCAAGAGGCACTTCAGTTCCTCTTCACTTTCTGCCTTTAGAGTGGTATCATCTGGATCTTTGAGGTTATTGATGTTTCTCCTGGCAGTCTTGATTCCAGCTTGTGCTTCATGAGCCCGGCATTTCGCACAATGTACTCTGCATATATGTTTCCAAATTTCTAATGGAGAAATTGTTCCATGAGGTAACAAATGGGTGAATTCCTTTGAAAAGGAATGGAGTTTTGTCAAAACCCTTGTAAGCAGGCTTGGAGCCTTTTCTGGTAACCTCAACCCCATAGCCAAAGAAGCAGGCATTGCCATAGGATACTAGAGCTATGCCTCGAATATAAGAGAATCTCTCTGTTGCTACCATATCTTGCTTCCATTTTGAGTCCCCTCAGCTCAGATTTTGTGACTCAGTTTCTTTTCTGAAGTCTGTCTCTCCTTCCCTCAGGCCTTTGACTCAATAAGGCATTTGCCCAATTCTCCTAACTCTGACATAAAGTTTAATTCCACTTCCTCCCCAACCTTTACTTCTCAAGAGTTTATGTTTATTACCTGCCTGTAACTCCCTTCCTGTGCTTCATTACATCTGCAGTCAGGCCAGGCTCCCACAAAATATAATAAATTGTTGTTAAACTGGGTCCTGCACCAAACCTGTAGGGATTATGTTTCAAACCTATTTGACAGTGTAGGGATAATTCACAGAGGATGATGTAAAGAATAGCATCAGTTCCACTGGGACTTTCTTGCAGTGTTGGTCCAGCAGCTCTCGATGTTGAACCAGCCCACATGACAACTGGCAGACCCAATGAAGCCCTGATTGACCTGGAGTTTGAGCATTGACCTCAGGGGTAGGACACAGTAAATTTATTTACCTCTGAAGACTTTTTGATGCCGCTTTGTATGCCTTTGTTATATCTGTGCCACTCAAAGTTCACACAAGTCCTAAAATAAGTTTAGGGCTCTGCCTTTTACCTTTTGCAGTCACATGCCTTCACTTGGTTAAGGTTGAGAAACACAGTGATTATTCTTTCTTGGCTTCAACTTTACTGAAATTTATTTTTTCACCTATTCTAATTACATGTGTCATAACTTAAAAGTATAGTCTTTAAAGTGTTTTTTATTTCTTTTCTTCTCTATGAATGCCTTAGGTCTTCCCTGGTGGCTCAGTTGGTAAGAATCTACCTGCAGTGCAGGAGCCCTGGGTTCAGTCCCTGCTTTGGGAAGATCCCCTGAAGAAGGGATATGGCCACCCACTCCAGTACTCTTGCCTGGAGAATCCCAGGGACACAGGAGCCTGGTAGGTTACAGTCCATGGTGTCGCAAGGGCTGGATATGATTGAGTGATCAAACCACCATGAATGCCTTGCCTGAGCTTTGGTTTTATCATCTATAAAATGAGAATACAGACTATCACCAACATTTACAGATGGTTTGCTATGCTGGGTCCTTGCTTAGCACTTTACAACAAAGTTATGGCAAAACTAAAAGGTCTTGTCACATGAGGTCATTATTCCCCCTCCTGACTCTGAAGGGACAGAGAGGACATGGATTAAGATTCAGGATTTGGCTTACCTATTTAACAATAATCAAATCTCCTGACTCCTAGAGCAAAGATGTATGATCTTGGAATAGCAAAGGTGGATTTTTTAAAGAAACAAGGGCGATAGGGAGAGGTGGGGAAGGCAGTGGTTATTTTCCGTTTATAATTGTGTTTTTTCATTCCTTCCCTTATCTCTGTCCAAATGCACAGTCCTATTTCTTCCATGTCCTCCAAACACAGCCCTTGTACAATAGTGAGCATCATTTGAGATCCCCATATAGCACACAGTTCTTTGCCTGCAACTCTGGTATCGATGGGGTGAAAGCACATAGCCCTCATATTTATTGAAATTATCCGGTTTTAATCTGAATGAGAGGCTAAAATTGACCAGACCTATTTGTTGACCTTTTTCTTCTTGAACACATATGAGCCTTTATTTCTCTTTTATTAAAGATGGAAATCTCTCCTCAGAGTAACTCACATGCAACATTAACCTTGTAATCCTAGCTTAGAAAGTTTTCTCAGAGCTTTGAAGCTGAAGTGTGAATCAGCATACTGACTCTAGGCAAATGCACTCCAGAAAGCCATTTCCTTGTGAAAGTAGCATCACATGGACAAAGAAGATGATGTTGCTCACAATACTAATAGACTAAAATGACCAAGGGGTCGAAACCTCTCTTACTCTTGTTAGCATTCTGCAGTGAGCAATACAGTAGTTCACAGTAAAATACGCTGCTCTATGGAGAACCCTTTGATAATGATTGTAATGGTCCATAGTATATCTAGATATCTACAGAGATGTGGTGTGGGGTGAATAGCGTCTCCTCCAGAATTCATGTCTAGCAAGAATCTCAGGATGTGAAAACAGAAATCTCTCCCAATAATCTCTCTCCTGTGATTTACAGGGACCTGAAGCTGTGCTTGTCTTTTCTTATTGATTCATGCAAGGACTCTTCTGTCTGGGAGCTTCTGGCTTTTGGAGCAAGCGCAGTCCCAACAGGGCTTCATGTCTCCCCTTCCTGGGGCTTGTTTTCCAGAGCTGTGAGTGTTGTCACCTTGGCTGTTTATGACTCTTCACACAGGTGCAGCAAGATATTTACAAGCAGTTGATATCAGGAATGGAGTTCCCTCTGTATTTAGAATCCCGGGGGGACTTGTGAAAGGATTCCTGAAATGCTAGTCTATATAGATGGGAGGAATTAATAGCTCAGTCCTTGCAAAGTAAAAGTGAAAAAAAAAAAAAAAAAAAAAAGCATTAAGATGATCTATAGTCATTTCACTCCAAAGTACAAGTGTCTTATTGCAATGAAATCCGCTCTTGTGATATCATAAATTTCCTCTGGAGGAAGCTGTGTTAGGTGACTTTGGATCCAGAAAGAGGCCCTTAAGGAAAGCCAAAACAGAGTTGTTGGCTCATCATTTGATATTAATGAAGTGTCAAGTTCATAAGCTACTGTACAGAAACTCTCCCACTGCAAACTTTTTCTATGATGACCTGGAAACACAAAGTAAAACCCTAAAAGCAAGGGCATAAGGGAGGGATGTATCATATTTGTCTTCATCTAAACTAAAATATGAAGAAGTAGCTCCTAAGACGATCTTCCTGCATGTGGGGGAGTGTTGAAGAAAGGGTTTCCATTTTAGACCAAAGACAGTGTGGGACAGGATTTTCAATTTCAGTGCATAGGATCCACGTTAGATTCTCCTTAGCAATTTAGTGATAGGGTTTAATAGGGAGGAACAGCTGCAGAATTATGTTCTTTGGGCCTTTCTATATAGTGTACAAAGCCATGAAACTTGGGTTGATAGAACGATAGTATGGAAACTTTAAGGAATTGGATAATAAAAAAACATGCTTGCTGATGTGCTGTGGAAAGCTTATGATTCTGTATTATTTGGAATATGAGGTTTTTAATTGTCTTACTACACTTAAGTTAATTGAAGCCTTGGGATACATATAAGTGAAAACTTTATCTGAAGATTATTTGCCATTGTATAAGATATATATGTATTGGTTTACATATATTTGTATTTAATACATAATTATACATTGTAACACGAAGATAATGGAAAGTTGACTCTATTCTGATTTTCCTTTTTTCTTTTTGCTGCTTCTGTGTAGATTAAGTCAATCAGTTACCAACCCAAGGGAGACTGGAAGTGGATTCCAGTCTGAATTTTGTTTCCATGGTAACTCATTAGTGGCCATAGCTTGTTCTACTTTTTTTTTCTAGCTGTTAAACTGACTTAAATCTTCACTTTTATGTAGTGAAAAATAATTGACTATTTGTTGACATTATGCCAATTGCAAAGAATCTGAGAAATTAAAAAATACTGACTTCCATAAGGAAAATATTAGAAATACTGAATTTATTGATGCTAGTCTTACCAGGGATGCCTGATTTAGAAACCAGGGATGCAACTGTCATGTACCAGAGAGTGCAAGAATACCCACATCTCATTTACTGTCAATCAGTGGTCTTCACAAAGTCCCTGGAAGAGAGAGGAACGTAAAGTCTATAAACAGCCTGAAGTTTGTGGTTTGAATTTGGTCCCCAGACCAATGCAGAAGACTGGAGAGGAGCCCCATTGGAGCTTCACTTCTCTCCAAGCGTCTTCGGACCAAACGGTGGCCAGGCCTTCAGAGTCTGCATCTCAGACCTTGCCCCCAAACCCATGGGTCAGATCTTAGCACACTCCTGGGAGAAAAGGTAGAGTTGTTACCCTCACGTTTTGTTAGGTAGACAAAGAGAGTTTGCCTTCAAGACAAACTGAGGGATAGGGGAGAGAGTCTCCATGAGAGGTGGTCAAGCCCTGGGCCGGTTTATCTTTCTAGTGATGAAGAACAGAAGTAAAAGAAAAGCTATCACTATATGTGTGCTGCTATTTCAGTCTCTTGTGACTTTTCCAACTAGAGGAAGGAGACTGTCTGAACCCAAGAGTCTGGACTGTGCAGAATCTGTGTGAAGGGTGATAAGTAAGGGACCTAGATGCTTTTCCTTAGAAGCAAATGAAAATGAACACTCAACTCCACGTTTACCTTCTTCTACCTTGCTATTGCTTCCCTGATAGCACAGTTGATAAAGAACCCACTTGCAATGCAGGAGACCCTGATTCAATTCCTGGGTTGGGAAGATTTATTGGAGAAGGGGTAGGCTACCCACTCCAATATTCTTGGGCTTCTCTTTTGGCTTAGCTGGTAAAGAATCCGCCTACAATGCAGGAGACTTGGGTTCGCTCCCTGAGTTGGGTCAATCTGCTGGAGAAGGGAAAGGCTACCCACTTCAGTATTCTGGCCTGGAAAATTCCATGGACTGTATAGGCCATGGGTTTGCAAAGAGTCAGACACGACTGAACAGCTTTCACTTCACAAATTGTTGTATCACTCACCATTGACAAACCAATAGATCATCCTGAGGAGAGGCCTTCCTACTTCAGCTGTCATTGACTCAGAGACACCCTGAATGTTTAAGCCTGGTGGGACTTTTGAAATCATCAGGCCTACTTATTTCCCAGTTGAGGGAGGGAAGCCAGCAGGAAGACCTGCTCAAGGTCACCAAGAAGTGACAAAGTTAGGAATCCAACTTGGGTGTTATTCCCGAGATTCCGTCACCCATGTCTGCCTGTCCCTTGCTCTATTTCTGTCATATCACCAGCTCTTTGTTGCTGTCACTTTTTTCCCCCCATGTTCACTTGTTTGCCTTAATGTGACTGTTTTCTCTGCTCAGAGCCCAGCTTGGTTTAAGGTTTATGTTTTAACATCTCAGATTCTGTTTGAAAAAATATTTCCATATTATTATTGTTACTGAGTTTTATTCTTTAAGTACACGAGGAAAATAAAAATCTGAGTTTCAGCCCAGGGAAGCTTGTGTAGTATGAGTTTATACAGTGAGTACAGCACCTTATTGGTGTGAAAAGGCAAAGAATATATTTAAGTGCTGGTCATCTTTGAGGAGAACTCCCACTTGATGCTTTATTTGTCAGATCAGGTGTTTTCTCTGAGGCCTTCCTAACCCCGCTTACAGAGCAGTCACCTTTCCTCTCTGTCCTCACAGCATTCTGCTGAGTTACAGCACTGGCCGCATTGTTGTAATGATCTCTTTCAGTGGAAACTGGCCCGTGCCATTTGCAGCAGTGGTTTCTCACTATAGTGAGGATAAAGTAGATCCTCTTAACCATGCCATGCAAAGCTTTCTGCCATTGGCTGACTGTCCACGTCTCCAGCTTAATTTAGTGCCACCACCTTTCATATGGTGTTCTGGCCACACAACCTGTTATTTCTATCATGGCTCTTTCTTCTTTCCATAGCACTTGTGTTAATTTCTATATATTTATTTCAATGATTATTGATGCTCAAGAAGGTGATTCTTGAAAGACTGTACCCAACAAGATGAGTCAAGATGCTCTGTCCATGGCAACAGCAGAGATGCAAGGAGATTATGCAGAGGTGCTGGTGGGAGCCAGGTGGAATCTTGTCTGATGCCTTCTCTTGGCTCCATGAAATAGAAGAGCAAATGTTAAAGAGAGAACATGAGGCTAGGGGAGAATGATTGAATGTTTACTTAGATATAATGCAGTTTTTTTAATCCATAAAGTAAATGTAATAATAGGGCCTTACAGAACTTTTATAAGAATTAAGAATAGATGGTATAGCCATAGATGCACAGAGTTAAATACCCATAGACCTGCAGTAATTACATATACAACACATACAGATACTGTCTATCCATAGACATGCAAATATTGCAAATCTATACACATATAAAGAAAAAAGAATAGATAAATGGATAAAATCTGGGTATATCTGTAAGTTTTTAGAGCACAATACACATATATAAGAGGGTGAGGGGCACAGTATTGCCTAGTGCTGTGTATGTTATGGGTTGAATTTATATGTTGGGAATCCTAATCCCCATTACCTCAGAATGTGACCTTATTTGGAAGTACAGTCACTGGAGACATACATTAAGTTAGGATGAAGTCATACTGGAGTAGAGTTGGGCCCTAACCCAGTATAATTGGTGTCCTTATAAAAAGGGGGAATTTAGACACAGTCACTGAGATGGAAACAATATCAGGTGAACCTAAGAGTAGATATTGGGGTGATGGATCACCTAAGAGACAAGGAATGCTAGTGATTGGCCCACAACCAACCCTACTGACACCTTGATCGTGGACTTTTAGCCTCCAGAACCATGAGACAGTAGGTTTCCTTTGTTTAAGCCACCCAGTTTGTTACACCTTGTTATGGTAGCTGGAGCTAACTGATAGACTATTGTTGACAGCAGAGGCTTTGGAGAATGGCTGGCTTGATTTGAATCAAGGCTGTATCACTTAGTAGTTATAGAACACTGAATAAGTCATATATCTCTGTTCTCATCTGTGAAGTTGGGATAACGATAGCAAATATTTGGTAAGAGCTTACTCTGGGTGCTCTTGACGTGTATGTCATAGTATCTCATCTCATACTATGTCCTAGGCATTCATATATTCTGTATGTTCTTTGCAGCCCTAGTATATTATGGCTGCAGATGTGGCAGCAGAAATGGGATTCAAACCAGACTCTCTGCTTTTAGAGCCCACCCTCTTAACCACTCCTGTTCCCTGCTTCTCTAGTGCCTCCCTCATAAGGGAGCTAGGAGGTGATGCTTTTGAAGTACTAAGAGCAGTGCCTGCTGTGTAGCAAGGAGCAATAAAAACGGAGCTATTTTACTATTTAAGGGGAATGAGGAAGAGATGTGACAGTCTTATCAGGACAGACCTCCTACTAGTGAAAAATGGGAAGATAACTAGGCAGTGGTCATTGTCCATCTGAGGATAAATGGTTAAGATTGCATAATTTATCTTCAGCAATGCTTATGTTTTAGAAGGACTTGTAGTTCCTGTGCAAGCCTGGTGGCATGAGAAAGCAATTTCTTCCTTTTCTTTCTGGATATCATACTAAAGCAAAACAGGTGAATGAGGGAAAAAACCTGATAACACTGTTTTCAGTGAAAGTAGGGGACAGCCAAGTGTGCTAACTCAGAAGTGCCTAGGGACTGCTAAGAGCAGCTAGGTTTACCACAGAAGCCACATGGAGTGAATGCAACACAAACTTCATCAGGAGAATAGGGTGGGGAGGTGAGAAATCCAAAGTGAAATAGAACTGAGAGAGAAGAATATATATGCTGATTGTAATAGCTGAAAATGAAGGTCATGATCATTTTCATAGATGCTTACTACATTTGACAAACTGTTTATGAGAGAAAAGATAAATGCATTATTAATGTTACAAAGCTACATCTATTTCAAGTCTAAGTGTAAGTAAGTAAGTGTCAGTCACTCAGTCGTGCCCGACTATTTGTGACCCCATGGACTACAGCCTACCAGGCTCCTCTGTCCATGAGATTTTCTAGGCAAAGACACTGGAGTGGGTTGCCATTTCCATCTCCAAAACTGGCATCAAAGTCAGTGGGACAACACTAGACTCATTCCTGACTAAAGGAAGGAACAAAATCAGGAATCCACCTTTTGCCAGTATTGTTTAACATCTACTGGATGAACAGTTAGACAAGAGAGAGATGTTAAAGGTTAATATATTTTAAAAAGAGGTGGTAAGGATGAATGTTATGGTATGTGAATTGTATCTAAGTATTGCTGTTTTTAATACAGGAATTGGTAAAACTCATACTCTTTAGTGGACAATATAGGTAATATCATATATCTGGAAAATAAAAGAGTAACTAAAAATATAAAACTATCAGAAGTTCCAGTGGGTCCTAAACTATGCAATTAATATGCAGATATCAATAGCTTTCATGTATATAACCAGTGAAGTTGCTCACTCATGTCCAACTCTTTGTGATCCCATGGACTGTAGCCTACCAGGCTCCTCCATCCATCCATGGAATTTTCCAGGCAAGGGTACTGGAGTGGGTTGCCATTTCCTTCTCCAGGAGATCTTCCCGACCCAGGGATCAAACCCAGGCCTCCCACATTGCAGGCAGACGCTTTACCATCTGAGCTACCAGAGAAGCTCTTCATGTATATAAAGAGCAGGCAAAAGAGGCATTTCATAGTGGAGGCAGGATGGTTGCTATGCAAGAGGTGGACTATGCAATGCAATTGCTAAAGCTGGGTAGTTTTCCAGGAAAAAAAAAAAATGAATCTCTTACACTTTTCTCAAGAAAAAAAGATTTAAGTGAAAAGAAGAAATTGCAAAACTACAGGAAGAAAACATGGAAGAACTCCATTATAACCTTGGAACAGAGAATCCTTTACTAAATATCTCTCAAAAACCAGAAGCTATAAAATATTGATGGTCAGCTATAGGCATAAATTAAAAAAAAACCTTTACTTAGCAAGAATCAACATAAGCAAAGTGTAAATATGAAAAAGGTTATAATTCATTTATAAAGGCTAATTAATGCTTAATTATCTGCCACTTACCTAAGAGCAAGGGTTATATCAATGACTAAAACTGACAAAAATCTCTACTTTCTTATACCTTATTTTCTAGTTAATTTATCAATTGTGCCTTCCTCATGTATGGAGAACGTTAGAAATTAAGAATAGAACTACCAACCTAATAGAAAAATGAGAAGAAAATACTAGTAGTAGTTCATGGAAAGAAAATTCAAATCTCTTAACTATTAATAATAAAGCAAATTAAAATATACTGACTTCATTTATATATAGAGAGAATTAAAACTACATTTATATACCATTTTTCATTTATCAGTCTGATAATATCTAGAAGCTTAACACAGTTTTCTGGGAAGGCTGTGGAGAACAAGCTTACTCACTGTCTGGGAGTCTAAATTAATACAGTCTCAATGGAAGACAATTTGGAATATCTATCAAAACCGCGAAAGCAAATAGCTTTTTAACCAAGAGGTTTGTTTTTATTAATAGAAACTTAGACTCATGTTTTTACAGGTGATAAATGCCATATAGTACTAGCTATTGAAGCACTCTGACAGCAAAGGTTAGAATCAATCCAAGTGTCCATCACCTTGGGATTAAATGGGGGTACATCTGTCCCAGGGGTCAGAAAATAATAACCCACAGGCCAGGTCCAGCTCAATGGCTGTGTTTATATGGCCCACAAGCTAACAAAGGCTCTTATATGTTAAGTGCTTTAAAAAGGCAGAAGGATGATGTTTTGTAACACATGAAAATTATATGGAATTCTAATTTCAGTGTTGATAAAGTTTTATTGGAACACAGTTTATATTGGAACACAGCCATATAAGTCAGTTTGCATGTTATCTACTCTTGCTCTCAGGAGCTGACGCTGTGATAGAGACCATGTGTGCCTCTCTCATTGCTCACCTCTGTTGGTTGACTCACTATAAATTGTAGTGATGCAGTTAGAATTTGACAGTGCTTCAAGTGCCATACAACTAATATGTAGAGTTTTATGACCCAAATGTAATAATAAACTTAATAGAGCTCCACTTATGCAAGTGAAAATTTTATTTGGAGGTAATACATATTCAGGACCAAAGACTACTGGAGAAAATAGAGGCAGAAAAATAATTCTTTACCACTTGATTATTTTCTCAAATAACAAAATGCAAAGGATAAAGTATCACTTTTACAAACTGTTGATTTCTAGACTGTCATTTCAGAGGTATGTAACATGCTTACTAGAGAATGAGGAACTCACTGGAGGTTTTCAGTTGATTGGATGGAGACTTCTCAACACATTAATGTATGCGGGGACTAACTCTTGGGATTCAGACACTCTAATGGCATTTTTTCACAGTGCTCAGTCTTATAGAATACATTTATATTTGTTGCAAAACAAAGATTTTTCCATTTCTGCCAAATTAAAAATGAGATCCTATACCTGTTACCATGGCATTTTTATTGAACTTCTTAGTCTTTTTCAACATTTGTTACTTTATTTTTACTCTGTGTTTTTCATGGAACCACTCCTAATCTCTCCTGAGTCATATAGTATCTGCCTTTCAGGTGTAACTCAATTAACATTTGGCTAATTTATCAGTGGATTGGATAATTGTTAAACAATTTTGATCAGAAATCCCCCCATCCTCTCTCACCTAAGCAAGGCAGTCAGAACTATTTATTGGCCTGAACACATCAGTTTCTCTATGTGCTTGCTCTTAAGAGGATTTAGTACTCTGATAGGGGAAAAAAAATAAAATTTGAACAAGATACTTAATGAATCAAAACATGCTCAGATTAAATGATTAGCAATTCCCAGCTAATTACTAGGAAGGAAAATAATTTAATTATAGTTCAGCTTTTACGTGGGTTACTGGAGTGAATGTTAAGAAGGACCCTTTCAATCACTTTTCCATTAAAATAAAACAGGCACACTGAGAGATGTAATTCTCTGTTTTTTTTTTTTTTTATCCTTTCCAAATTATATCATTTAAATTGTGTTCAATGTCTCAGTTGCTTATACAAACACCTATGTGTATTGTAATTGACTTGTGAGACAAAAGCTTAACTTATACATATGGTGAGAAACGTTGGGGATTTCTAAGTAAATATTCAGGTTAAAATGTATAGACATCTTGATATCCTGGTTATATTGCCTTAGCTGAGAGTACTTTAGGACTAATAATGGACTTTGGTCATTCTGAAGGGGTCTTTAAGAATCTGCCTGCTCTGTAGCTACCAGGATAATCACAACTCAGCACTACAGTTCAGTTTTGTTTAGAATAGCAAAGACATTTTATTAAACCTAGATGTGAGGCAAGTGAACAAAATCTCTTTATCTATTTTTTAAAAATCTTACTGTGCAGTTATTTCATAGTAAATGTTTAAAGAATAAAATGGGGGAAAAAAGGTAGAGGTAGATGAAATAAATGCTTTCTTATTGAAATTAAGGTAATTGTAGGAGAGAAATTCTCAGAACCCTACATTAGGCCAGTCTCAAACATGAATCAGAAGTTTTTCTTCTATCATGGAGTGTAGAGATCTATGACACCCCAAACCCCAGTGTTAGAATGTTACCTTTTAATGAAGCTTTCTCACTACCAGCCATACTCTTCAGAGTATTAACGTTATTCCTAGGAGAAAGAATACTTAAAATTTTCCTTGTCAAAATGGGTAAGGTAGGAACTCTGGCCATATAGGTGGAAAGACCTGAAAAGAGAAGAAAGGGGAGTGGGGAACATTGGCAAAGAATTCCCTTTTTTGTAGCTTTGATGACATTCAGGTATATTCTTAGGTCCCTTTCTTTAAGTCCACCAGCAAGGTTAAGAGTATGAATTAGTATGTAGTGTCTTCTATTGGGCTTCCCTGGTAGCTCAGCTGGTAAAGAATCAAGCTGCAATGCAGGAGAGCCTGGTTTGAGTCCTGGGATGGGAAGTTCCCCTGGAGAAGGCGTAAACTACCCACTGCAGTATTCTTGGACTTCCCTGGTGGCTCATGCATTCAGCTATATTCTTAGGACTCTAAGTCCACCAGCAAGGTTAAGTGATATGAGTTAGTATGAAGTATCTCCTTTTAGAGTGGTTCTCAAACTGTATCATGCAACAGGATCATCAGGAAGGCCTCTTAGTTATAAAGCTCCAGTCCAGAATTTTCAGTGAAGCAGGTTGGGGGTGAGACTCAAGAATCTGAGAATTTCCCAGTGATTCTGCTGCTCATGGTTCAGAGGAGAACAACTGCTAAGTTGGCAACTGACATGCATTTAGGGGAGAAGCAGAAAGGTACACATTCCACTGAAAAAGGTAAGGATTGTTGCTAATATCACATAAACCCTCAGAATTTTTTATTGCATGAAGGTTAAATTGAAATAAAATGGGAACGTTGTGTTTGAGAGAATATTAGGAACTTACAGAAAATGTTTATGCTTCACAAGGAGGAGAGTGATGGTCCTCATTTTTTGTGTCCATTTCATTGACTAATAGCAAAAGGACTTTCTATATTCCTGCCAGTATGTACTATCAAAACATGGTCTTTGCTCATTTTACTATTCCATTTTCAATCTGGATGAAAAGATCAAGGTTAGTAATAAACTAATGGCCATGATATATTAAAGAATTCTCCACCTAGTAATAGACCTTAGCTTGGCTACTCAACTCTGTCTACTGTATAGCCTTAAATGAATGGAACATCAGAGTGGCTTCAAGAAGAGGTGAAACTCAAATTTTGAGATACTAATCTAGTGACTGATTCTCAGAGTTTTTGTGAATCAGAATTACCTGGAGCAATAAGAAGAATTATAGAGCTGATTGAATTAGTATGGGGCCTGAGTCTCTTGCTGTTTACAGATTTACTCAGATGAGTGTATAGAAAAGAGTTGAGACCCTCTGGTTGGGAGCTATGCTTCTTAAACTATTATAATGAAGAACCAGATTTTTTTTTTTTTTTTAATTAAACATCATGGACCAATACTATTGTAAAATACAGTAAAATTAATGAGTAAAAATGAAATTTAAAATACAATACAAAACATAGACACTAGGGAATAATAGATTAAGATCCTACCTGAGAGTTCCTGCTGCAGAAAACAATTATAAAATATAGAAGCATTGAGAAGTGAACAGATGCAAACAGATCCTGGTGGAGAGTATGTGGTGGAAGGAGGGAAAGTAGGGAGTGACCTAAAGTGAGTCCTCCGCTTTTGTAGCTTTCCCCTTGTGCTGGAGATAGTTGGATTTTCATGGTTCTTGTTGTGGTGGAGGTTACATGACTATTCAACTTCAAAAATTCGTCAGTCTACACTTAAAATTAATATATTATTGTATGTAAATTATCCTTCAGTAAAACTATTAAAATCCATACAATAAAATAGACTTTAAAAATGAAGCATTATATTCCAAGGAAGTTACAAAATGATGAAGAAATTAGTTTTTCAGAAAACAAATAGGTTTTTGTTATATTTATCTTCAAAATTGAAAATAGAATAAAATATCAACATAAGAAGATATCTCATCCAACATCCTGGTTTTCACAGTTGAGGTGACCAAATGTTGGAATCCTTGCAAATTGATCAGTGTTGTGGTGAGAAATAATATAATATTTGGCTTAGTTCTGAGGATTTTTCAGAACTGATGAATATAGGTAAATAAAATATTCATAATTCATTGTTAGTGTCAACTAAATTAGTAATAAAAGCCTCAATATTTTATTTTTATATTCAGGAAGAATACATTTACATATTCATAAACATCTCTAAACACTTGTTTTTGTTTATCTCACTGAGGACTAATAACACACAAACCTACCCAGGTTTCTGGACCACATTGTGAGTAACACTGGTCTAGAGAACTGTAGTCAACCAGTTGGCCCAGACAGTAACCAAGGGTGAATTAACAGCATCTGTTTTGGTGCATTGCAAGTAATTCACTGTAACTGGCCAGTATCCAATGCTACAAAATTAAGGCTACCTAATAATTTTTGTGATGCATTCTGTTACTCATTTGAGTACATATTTGTTTCCATTAAAAAACTGTAAATTGCTTGCAGGAGGCCCATTACCTATTCAGCTCTCTCCCTTGAAGAATCTAGCACAGTCTTATAAATAGTAGCCACTCAGTATAATATTTGTAGAACTTAATGTTTGTTGAAAGAACACCAGCTGTGTTTTAGATCTTTATACCATCACTGATGAAACTGACTTACACTTAAAGCAAAGTGATATTTTCAACATGACAAGATTTTGATGGAGACAGACCAAAACAGAGTCATAGTTTTGACATTAATTATCAAAGAGAGTAGCAAAGAAAGAAACCTTATTTGATAATACCTGTGAACTGTGATGTTATGAGACAGTGGAACGTAAAATTGAACACTGTGGGCTATTGCCAGAGTATATTTGCCTGAGTATCTTGGATAAGAAACCAAGACTGTGTCAAACAATAGCCTATAAAAGTAAGTTATGTAACTCTTTAACAGAGTAGTAAATTCTTGCCAGCAAACCAGATATTTTGCTGCTTGGAGCATGTCCATACATCAACTTGCTCTTTTATTCAGAAGATATACTTCAGAAATATACACCAAGAAAATCAATAAAGAATATAATTCAGATAGAGCTAAATCAAATGTGAAAATTGAAGGAACACTCAAGGTAAGTCTGGAAATTCACACTTTGGGAGCTGTCTTATAACCAAGGGTGTCCTTTATGTAATATGTAATAATATTGATTATGTTAATTGTATTTAAAGCAAGATTAGTAATCTCTGGCAATATTATTTTATTGATTAATACTATTTGATTTATTCTATTTGGCATCAGAAGGCAATCTTAACGACTGTGACTAAGATGGAATTGTTAATTGTGCAAGTGCCCTAAAACCAGCTGGCATGGGTTTCTGGAAAAATCAGACAATCTGGGAAGAGAATGAGAGGCAGTCTGTCACAGGGAGGTGTGGTGATGCTGGAGAAGGAGGAGAGTCATGTAAAGGCAAGCAAAGAAAACTGGAGTGACACTGACAGAGGACCTCTGAACAGTAGCCCTGCCTTATTTAAAGACCTAGGGTTAGATGTATGTTTATTCCTTCAATTCTTGGTTCATATCTCAGCTTTACCCCCTGGGAAAATCTCATAATGCCTCTGTGTCTTAGCTGTATTAATATCTATAAAATATACCCTTTTAATGTGAGAAATAACATTTAAAAGATTTTAAAGAATGATTTTAAGAATGTCTGACTCATGATAAACACCTACTGAATGTTGATGTCTTGTACGAGTGATGTTTACTTGTTTGCTTTAATTTTGTTGTGACTGAGCACATAGTATACACTGGGCATATTCATTCAACAAATAAAATGAATAATCATGTCCTTTAAATTTTTGGCAAGTTGTATAAAGCAAACAACTGCTGGGAGAGAAGATGATTGGCATAAAGAACAGACTCCTCTCTCAGGTATAAATAGGGGAAAACTATAGGGAAGAAATGGATGTTTAGATATTTAATTTAAAAATAACAGAGACTTGTGTGGGAGGGAAGAGGCATTGTTCAATAGAAGTGTTAACTTAGAACCAGAAAAAATTAAGGCAATAGGATGCCTTAAGAATCGTCTCATTTGTGGAAGTATTTAAGCAGTGTTTACGGAGAAGGCAATGGCCCCCCACTCCAGTACTCTTGCCTGGAAAATCCCATGGACAGAGGAGCCTGGTAGGCTGCAGTCCATGGGGTCACTAGGAGTCGGACACGACTGAGTGACTTCACTTTCACTTTTCACTTTCACACATTGGAGAAGGAAATGGCAACCCACTCCAGTGTTCTTGCCTGGAGAATCCCAGGGACGGGGGAGCCTGGTGGGCTGCCGTCTATGGGGTGGCAGAGAGTCGGACACGACTGAAGTGACTTAGCAGCAACAGCAAGCAGTATTTAAGCAGCGTAGAGGCAAAATGGGTCAGATGTCTCATAGAAGGGATTCTGGCACTGAATCAAAGATCCTATTCTCTTTCTTGGATCTTTGATGATCTTGGAGTCTGTGTTCTCCTTGTCCTTCATTTATCTTCTACCTTTTTAACTATACCTCTTAGAATTATTTTTTGTAGGTTTTGTAGTGAATATGTGTGTGTATGCGTATGTATACTTGTACCATCAACTCAGATCTAATATTGTATCGCTTTACATGAAATGAAAATGATAGCCCTATTTACCCATTTCTCCTCCTTCCTTTTCTCTATTTGCCATATGTATTTTTTTCATCTAGATATCCTCACATTTTAAATCCCAAGCTACAATTTCATGATTTTTTTTAATTAGAAAAGAAAAAGATAATCTGTATATTTACCCACTTGTTTAACATTTAGGTGCTGTTAGTTCATTTCTAAAGCTCCAAGGAGCATTTGTCTTCAGCGTAAAGAAGTTATTCTGTACCTAGCAAAAATATTCTATTTTCATTTAGTTAAAAATCTTTTGCTTTTTTAGTTGTAGAATACTTTTGCTAGGTACAGAATTTTGAGTAGATAGTTTTTTTTTTTTCTTCTAGCACTTGAAAAATGTCATTGTACTATCTTTTGGACTTCATTTTTCTGATAGAACGTCGTTAGTAAGTGATATTGTTGTTCTACATGTAATGTGTTGTTTTCTCTGGGTGGTGTGAGGTTTTGAAATGTTTAGATTTCAGCAATTTGATTAAGATGTGCCTCCGTGTGGTTTTCTTTGTATGTATCCCTCTTAGTAGTTGCAGTGCTTCTTAAATCTGTAAATTTATGTCTTCAACTGAATTTTAGACAAAATATTGCCTTTATTTTCAAGTATTTTTTGTATCCCCTTTATAACTTCTCTTTTGGAATCCAATTACCTTTATGTTAGACCATTTTATTTTGTCCCATAGCTTTCTGGGGCTATGTTTGTTTATTTATTTTTTTTTTCAGCCTTTTGCCCTTGCTCTTTTCTTGTGATTAAATGCTCTCTATATGTTTATCTTTAAGGGCACCTATTCCTATCTCTCTCCAATCTGCTATTTAACCTAATTGAATTAACTCTTTATTTTAATGGATTCAAAATACATTTAGTTCTTTTGTATACCTGCTATTTCTCTGCTGAGATTCCTTATTTGTTTATTTACTAAGTCCATATTTTCCTTTATTTCCTTATGTAACCTTATGCATAGTTACATTAGCTTTCTCTTATTTATTTTTCATTGGAGGGTAATTGCTCTCCAGTGTTGTATTGATTTCTGTCTAAAACAACATGGATTTGCCAAAAGTATACATTCATTCCTTCCCTCTTGAGCCTCTCTTCCAACCCTACCGCCCATCCCACCCCCCCGAGTCATCACAGAGCACCAGTCTGAGCTCCCTGCATTACACAGCAACTTCCAACTAGCTATCTGTTTCACATATGGTAATGTATATATATATTTCAGTGCTACTGTTTAGCTACCTTTTAAATAACTTGCTCATTTTAAATAGTAAAAACATATATTTGCACATATTTTAAAATTTTATTCATATGAAAATATATAAAAGCAGAAATACAAAGTAGATTTTATTTACTATTTTGCTTGATTTATACCTTTTAAATCTTTACATGATATGTGGCCTTCCTTTTTTCTGAGACCGTGAATAAAGGGATTATAGAAAATAAGGTTGAAGGCATTAAACAAATTATAGATTAGTGAAATTTTAGGTTATTCGAGATTCAAATATTATATTAAGAAAATATTGACTTGTGCAAATATTGGAGCTGTGTTGTACTGTATTTTGTAAAGAATGATTTAGTAGGAAGTGTGAATGAAAGATATGAAGAAGATAGGATTAGAGAAGGAACACAGGCAAAACACAGTGTGAAATAGTAAAGGATCTGAGTGATGACAGTGTAAATGTGAATTTTAGAAAGAAGAACAAGAAAATGCATTTAAGGAAGAACTTATGTATGTTCCTGAGAAATATGTTATGGAACTTGGACAGTCTGGGCTGGAGATATTATCATTAAATGAGAAAAGTAGTTTTTATCAAATTGCTACCATGTTGTAAAGGCATCAGTTCAGTTGCTCAGTCATGTCTGACTCTTTGCGACCCCGTGGACTGCAGCACACCAGGCTTCCCTGTCCATCACCAACTCCTGGGGCCTGTTCAAACTCATGTCCATTGAATCAGTGATGATATCCAACCCTCTTTTCTTCTGTCGTCCCTTCTCCTTCCACCTTTAATATTTCACAGCATCAGGGTCTTTTCCAGTGAGTCGGTTCTTCACATGAGGTGAACAAAGTATTGGAGTTTCAGCTTGAGCATCAGTCTTTCCAAAGAATATTCAGGACTGATTTCCTTTAAGATGGACTGGTTGGATCTCCTTGCAATCCAAGGGACTCTCAAGAGTCCTCTCCAACACCACAGTTCAAAAGCATCAATTCTTCAGTGCTCAGCTTTCTTTATAGTCCAACTCTCACATCCATATATGACCACTGCAAAAACTATAGCCTTGACTAGACAGACCTTTCTTGGTAAAGTAATGTCTCTGCTTTTTAATATGCTGTCTAGGGTGGTCATATTTTTCTTCCAAGGAACAAACATCTTTTAATTTCATGGCTGCAATCACCATCTGCAGTGATTTTGGAGCCCAAGAAAGTAAAGTCTCTCACTGTTTCCACTGTTTCCCCATCTATTTGCTATGATGTGATGGGACCAGATGCCATGATCTTAGTTTTCTGAATATTGGGTTTTAAGCCAACTTTTTCACTCTCCTCTTTCACTTTCATCAAGAGGGTCTTTCTTTAGTTCTCCTTCACTTTCTGCCATAAGGGTGGTGTCATCTGCATATCTGAGGTTATTGATATTTCTCCCAGCAATCTTGATTCCAGCTTGTGCTTCATCCAGCCCAGCGTTTCTCATGTTGTACTCTGCATATAAGTTAAATAAGCAGAGTGACAATATACAGCCTTGACGTACTCCTTTTCCTATTTGGAACCAGTCTGTTGTCCATGTCCAGTTCTAACTGTTGCTTCCTGATCTGCATACAGATTTCTCAATAGGCAGGTCAGGTGGTCTGGTATGCCCATCTCTTTCAGAATTTTCCACAGTTTGTTGTGATCCACACAGTCAAAGGTTTTGGCATAGTCAATAAAGCAAAAGTAGATGTTTTTCTGCAACTTTCTTGTTTTTTTCGATGATCCAGTGGATGTTGGCAGTTTGATCTCTGGTTCCTCTGTGTTTCCTAAATCCAGCTGGAACATCTGGAAGTTCACAGTTCACATATTGTTGAAGTCTGGCTTGGAGAATTTTGAGCATTACTTTGCTAGAGTGTGAGTTGAGTCCAATTTGATGGTAGTTTGAGCATTCTTTGGGATTGCCTTACTTTGGGATTGGAATGAAAACTGACCTTTTCCAGTCCTATAGACACTGCTGTGTTTTCCAGATTTGCTGGCATATTGAGTGAAGCACTTCCACAGCATCATCTTTTAGGATATGAAATAGCTCAACTGGAATTCCATCACCTCCACTAGCTTCATTCATAGTGATGCTTCCTAAGGCCCACTTGACTTCACATTCCAGGATGTCCCAGGTGGTTACTGGTAATGAATCTGCCTGTCAATGCAGGAGACAGGGTTTGACCCCTGGGTGGAGAAGATCCCTTGAAAGAGGAAATGTCAACCCACTTGAGTATTCTTGCCTGGATAAGCCCATGGACAGAGGAAGCTGGTGGGGTGCAAGGAGGCAGACGTGACTGAGTGACTGAGCATGAGTGCATGTTCCTTCTATGCCCGCTTTCTGAGGAGATTTTTTTTTTTTTTAATCATAAGTGGACTTGGGATATGTTTTTATTCTCAAAAAGAGAAAAAAACATATTTATTAGTTTAACATTTCCATTGATTGGATGTGAAATGTTATCAAAAGCTTTTTCTGCATTTATTGAGATGATCATGTTTTTAATTCTTCAATGTGTTAATGCAGTGTGTCACATTTATTGATTTGCAGATGTTGGAAAATCCTTGAATCCTGGAATAAATTCCACTTGATCATAGTGTATGATCCTTTAATGTATTGTTGGAGTTACTTTGCTCGCTAGGTGAACATACCACAGGCCATGATATGGGCTTGTAATTTTCTTCTTTGTGTGATAAAGATGTGTGGTTTTGGTACTAGGGTAATGGTGGCGTCATGGAATGAGTTTTTATTTCCTTTGCATAGCACCTAGAAGTGGTATTGGTTGATTGTATGGTGGTTCTATTTTTAAGTTTTTGAAAAACGTCCTTAGTGTTTTCTGTAATGGCTGTACAATTTGCATTTCTACCAAGAGTGCACAAATGTTGCGTTTTCTCCACATCCTTACCAACACTTGTGATTTCTTGTCTTTTTGATCAAATCATTCTAACAGATGAAAGTGAAAGTGACTCAGTCATTCCCACTCTTTGCAACTCCATGGTCTATAGAGTCCATGGAATTCTCCAGGCCAGAATAGTGGAGTGGGTAGCCTTTCCCTTCTCCAGGGGATCTCTCCAACCCAGGGATCGAACCCGAGTCTCCTGCATTGCAGGTGGATTCTTTACCATCTGAGCCACAAGGGAAGCCCTCTAATGGATGAGGTGATACCTGTTTTTTATTTTTTTGTATTTTCATAATGATTAGTGACATTGAGCACATTTTTATGTATCTGTCAGCTATTTGAATATTTTATTTGGAAAAATAGCTGTTCAGGTCCTTTGCTCATTTTTTAAATTGGATTATTTGTGTGTACGTGTGTGTGTATGTGCCTGCTCTTGAGTTGTATCTTTTCCCTGTATGTTTTGGATATTAACCCTGGGGAAGTTAGGTGGTTTGCAGACACTTTTCCATTCTGTAGGGAAAATATTTTTTCCCTATTCTGGCTTTTCATCTTGTTGATTATTTCTTTTACTGTGCAGAGGCTTTTTAGTTTGAGATATTTTCAGTTGTTTTTGTTTCTGTTATTTGCACTTTTGGTATTAGTTATTTTTAAATGGTTTCCTGCTAATTGGATATTTCAAGCTCAGCCTAAATTAATTTCCTTTTCTCTTGATTATGTGCCATGTTTTCTTGTTTCTGTGAATATGTAAATTTTGGATTTTATATTTGATTTTGTCAATGATGGAGAAGCTCTGTACTCTATTCTGATGAATATTGAAAACAAAGTTAGCAGTCAACTTGACTAAACCACTATCTCTTTTGTGATGTTAGTAGCTGGAATCTCTGTGCAGCTCTTTTGGCTTAGTTGGCCTCCTTGGAGTCTGATCTTTTCATGGAGTCAGCTGGAGACTTGGGCAGAGTTTATGCCCAGAATATGGAGTTTTCCCTCTCTGATTATATTTCCTTAGTAGCATTCTCACTAACTTGTGGCATCTCTAACTTTATCCTTTGGGTCTTCTTGACAGTAAAACTGCAGGTTTATATCTGAGTTATAGTACCTCACATGGTGTTGACTAGGGCCTGTTCTCTGATAGGAAAAATATATTAATAAAAACAGAATCCTCCTGTGTCGTTACCTTCTTCCAAGTTTATCTTCCTTCCTGTTCCCCCCTCCCCCACCCTGCCCTTCTTCTCCAGCAGTCTGTCTACACTTTGTTGTTCTCCAATGCCTTCAGGTAGTTTTACTCAGAATTTATAGTTTTTCTCTGTAGTCTAATATAAACTACACCACTGTAACTGGAAGCAAAATTCTCTCAATATACTTGAAAGGATGAGGGTAACATTGCTTTATAGTATTGGTTTTCATTAATCCACAAATCTGTGATTGAAACAAGATTTCCTTCATTATATTGTCACGGAGGTTACTCAGAATAGAATAAATGTGGATCCATAATCCAGACTGATCAACGTTAAAATGAGAGGGCAAAGCATATATAATGATACTGCATCTCACACTAATTCTGCCACTTTCCAAATCTGTGATTTGCTTTCATGATATTGACTATATTTTTACATAAGATAATTACAGCCAAAGTATTATAATGAAAGTGATACATAATGTGGCACTACCATAAAGTTCAGCAACCAATAACAATATGAAATAGTTTAGCATCGACTACTCTGCTTTTATTAAGAAAATGCATCTTCTTTTATGATTTTTTTTTTTTAGCTTAAAATGGCATCCTACGAAATAAATTAAGCTCAAAAATACTCATTGGTTTCCTTAGGAACATAATGATAGTATAGAAATTTACCTAAATAAGTGTAGGAACTCAGAAAATAATTTTTATAATTACCTGATTAATTAGTAATTCTTACCATTAAAACATAGCAGGACAGCTCCCAAGCTACATTTAATTTAGAGGTGGCCATTTTGTGGAAAATTGAATCAATCTCTTTCTGTCACCTGTTTACAATGATGATAGCTGAGATTTGGAAATAGTGCAAGAATGAAAAAAATCTTAAGTTACAAATGTCTCCTGAATCTAACTAACTCAGGGGCGAGAGGGAGTTTAGCAGTCATCATATCTTTCCTTGATTTTTAAAAAAATACCTTAATGCATAAACCTAGAACAAAGTCCATGACAAATGCTTTTCGTCTATAGTCTATTTGACTCCATAAATTTATTTTGGAATGCGGTAGAAAATAGGAAAAAAAATACATGTTTCTGCTCTAAAGTCAATGGTGATCAGTGGTCCCACCACACTAACGAAACAGATGGGACTGTGACAGTGGGGGAATTAGAGCTGCTCCTTTTATTTCAAACAAATGCCGTTTGAGAGAACGCAAAAGGGTTGCTTTTCTCCCTTGTTTTTCTTCTCAGTATGATTTGCTATGTCCTTAGGACTGATTATTTCAAAATTGCACAAATAGATTTGTAATAAGAATGTCATTACAAAAAAAATCATTGCAGTCTGAACAATTTTTGGCCTCTAGGTCATCTCCATTCTGACTAGATTAATGACTTCATATTGATTTTTGTGTGTGTTGCCGTATTTAAAACATGATAATCTGCTGTTACATTGATCATCTTTCTTCATTAAATATGTGAAATTACTTTCCAGACAAGTTATAGACATAGATGTTTTCAGTATCTTCATGTAAATGCTAAAACCTTAAAGACTGTACTAAATGAGATTTAGAATTTCCCACAAGGACATGTTTGTTGTTGCTTTTTTTGTTTGTTTGTTTATTTGTAAAGCCGCCAAACTAAATACTTTTATCAAAACTCTTTTGGGGGAATCCATCTTCATAATAGCTACGCCTTAGGAAAAGATACTGAAACTCAAATGAACAGGCTTTTCTTGGGGCCCAGTCACCAACTTATGCAATGAAAATATTTAATTAAATGATATGCATTTCATGTTTAGTTAAATGGTGGTAAAACATCCAGAAGCAAGCCATAAGCAGTGTATCATGTGGTTAGAGGTGTACACTCTGAATTACATTTGTGTAGTCCTGGTTTCATCACTAACTTAATGGCAGTAGGCAACTCCCCCAACCTCCCTGTACTTTTGACATTCACCTAGGAAATGGGGTTAACATTAATGTTACCCACTGCACAATGCCATTGGGGGGGTTAAATACATTAATATATGCAGAGAGCATAAAACACGATGATGATTTATAAATGTTGTCTCTGATTACTAGAGGCAAGTCCAGAAGACAGGTGTGGAAAAATACTGTTCTCTTAAGGGTCAGTTTTCTTTACAAGGATTAAGCATGGGACCTGCTACCCAGTCAGTTATTTCTAAACATGAGCTAGAACTAACTGTAAGTCAGAATGCATCAGTTTCACTTGGGTCATTAAAAAAAAATCACACGAGTTTACCTGTATTATCTTGGATGGATTTCTTTTGTTTACTTTCCATATCACTGTGATTCTCCTTAGTTTTGACTGTGAGATTATTCAAGATACAGGTGCTTCAGGGAAAACTTTAACTTTTTCCTTTGTCTTTTTCTCTTTAATCCATTCCGTATGTCCTGGAAAAAAAAGGACAGTAACCTTAGGTAACTCAGATAGCTCAGCAGTATGAAAGACTGATTTTAAAAATTGTCCTATGGGATTCAAGGCACAATATTGTACTTTGAAAAAAGCCTGTTCTTTTAAAGAACAAATTGATCAACAGATAAAAGACAAAAGGGATAAAAAGGAATTTTGAAGTTCTACCTGAAAGGATCTGCAATTGTTTAATGTTTAACTTAGAGGAAAAAAAAAAGCAACGATGTGCCAGGTAAAGTTAGGAATTGAGAAGAAAGAAACCAAGAAGCTATATTGATGCAAAGACATTTCCTAAATTGGCTGGATTTCTCTAGAGCCACTTCATTACTTGGCATCCCACACTGCTTATGTATTCACTGTATACTGTGTGATTTCACACTTATTGATGTATTCATTTGTTCTCAAGTATATGGAGAGAGAGCTCATCACAGAAGAAAAACTGTGAGTGACCTGTGAAATCCAAAGGTTTTTAGCTCTGCTTCTGATTCTCAAAGTTGTTAGTTCAGTTGTTTAGTCTTCGTCTCTTATCTACAATAAGAAAAAAAATACCTATCTCCCCCAGATGAGAGGTCTCAATGAAGTAATGAGTGGATAGACATGTGTCTCATACAGAATAGTTACTCAACAGTTGGATATCATTGTTTGATCCTACTATCCCAAACTTTTCCCGTAAACTGCATCTGGTAAATATTTGAGGCTTTCTGGGCCAAACGGTCTTTGTTGTAACTTGTCACTACTGTTACAGCATAAAAGCAGCTTTCAGATTTTATATAAACAAGTTGGTCGCATCCCAGTAAAACTTTATCGATTTTGAATTTTGTATTTGTATCATTTTCACGAGTCATAGAGTATTAGTCTTCTTTTGACTTTTTTCAAATATTGAAAATTTAAAAGTCATTCTTCAACAGACAGTGTAAAAACAAGTGGCAGAATGTAGTTTGCTGACTGCATTACTCAGAAAATTACAGACTACAAAATGAAATTCAGGAGAATTGTAGGGGTGGCATATTTTTGTGACACTGTGAAAATTAAAAGATGCATTTGGGGAAATAATGAGAAATAAGACTGGATTAGAGAGATCTATAGGCTGAGGTGAGATTTTGATTAAACACGTAGAAAACAGAAAACTGTTGGAAGCTTTGAGCAAAGCCCTTTCTGTATGGTGTCTGGGGAAAACAAACCTGGCACACGGCAAGAGAAGAGACCGCTGCAAAGTGAGCTAGCTGATGGTGCCTGTTAACTGGGCCTTGCAGTGGTGAGCAGTGGGGACGGAGGAGTAGATCATTTCTCAAGCTATCGCTTTCGCCTTTATTTTTCTTCAGAAAGTGGTGTAGAGCAAGTACTCAATTACTGCCTTTTCACGCACTGACAGCCCATCTGGGTAGATGGTAAGCACAGTGTTGGCTGCAGCTAAAGCCCCCTTTGAATTCCAAGTATTTGTTCATTTCTTCATTGAGTTCCTCTAACATGTTTGGCATCTTACTAAGTCCCGAGATGCAAAAATATATAGAGTGTGCACCCTGTACAAGTCTCACAGGATGGTTAAGAGGATGGGATCAGGATCTCAGCAGGCTCACCTTCAAGCTGTATAAACAAGGGCAAGTCCACCTCTGTAGTGCACGTTGCCCTTCTGTCATAAAGCCATGTGATACAGTAGCTCCTGTTGAGACCTGGGCAAGGTGTTGGGCAGGGAGGTAGTGAAGGGGATCAGAAGGCCTGAAGCTGCCTAGAAAGTGAGGGCGGCCTTGCCAGCAGACACCCAGGCACCCTTCAAGGGGGAGGAGTAAGCGATAACCGGGAAGACCGACCAGGGTGGGATGGAGGGTGCTCTCCGTGAGGGAAAAAGCCTCAGTTGTCAGATTTATTATTTAAACCATTAAAAGTAATTTGCATATTTACATAATATACAAATAAAATGTAGTTAGGGTTCTGCATTTTATTGAATTCTGTAGAACTGATCTCTTTAAAAGTTCAAAGTCTGAATTACTTTAGTTTTAAAGATAAAGCTGTGCCTCATAAATTTTTATTTCCACTAGGCTTCCAACAAGTCTATTATAACATTGGCTAAGTGTCCACGGATAATAGACTGCTTGCTAGCGAAATAATGTGTGATAAGTAGCACCTTTTAAAATAGCATCCTACTTATCTCTGTTTCTACAAAGATATTGGTAATTCTACCAAAATACTGGTGAAACAGATTTTCGTCTCAGGTTTTTGTTTAGCTCTATGAGATAACACATTCAGATTTGCTAAATATTGGCACCTCTATATCTATGAGTTTCTCTCAGACATCGAGGGCAGATATCTTAATCACACATGGTAGTGCTCGAATCTGACCATAAACTATATTCTAAAGCTCATGAGACACCGTGTCCTTTTTCTGTCATTCTTCAAATTAGCGACATAGTGGGAACAATGTACTCAAACATGCCTGTGTTCAAATCCAGACTGTTTTTCAATAAGCTGAGATCTTGAGCAAGTCTTTTAAGCAACTTGTCAGGTTCATCTTGTCCAAGATTGGAGTAGCTCAACTGTGCTTGGAATACAAGAATTGTGATGATTCAAGACACTGTGTGTGAAATGCCTACAGGGCACAGTTTCCAGTACATAGCAGATTTTCTTGAAATGGTGAGCATTCTTGTCATTTTCATCTTCATTATCGTCATTCACTATTACAAATAGTAATGTAATTTCCCTGAGTCATTACAGGTTCATCTGGGTCATTGACCATCTGGTTAAAAATCATAATATACAGATTCCTAGGTACACACGCTTTTCAAACATTTTCTCAATCTCTGAGCATCCTGTCCCATGCTACATGGGAGTGAAAGAGGGAATGAGCAAAGGAAATCTTTCTTGTTTCCAGCTACCAGATTAAAGTTTTCTGTAGAAATGTTCAGATTATAACTAAGTACCTATAAATATTCCCCTATTATGGATTAAGGAATTCAAGGGAGAGATGAGAACCAACTTGATAATGATTATTTTTATTCTTCTAGTCTTCCAAATTAGACCCTCCAGTAGAGCATTTTGTCACTTGAAAATAAGGACCACTGCCCTAGACAAAAACCTCACAGAAGTTCCTGAAATAGCTGCTCAGTGCATTTGTCATCTCACTCCTCCCTCTACCAATCCATCCCCCACACACCTGCCAGAACAATCTTCCATAAATATCCTTTTCTTTGTATCTCATCCTTGTTCTGTAATCTGCAGTGCCTCCCTGTTGTTATTCTGTATATCAATTCAGAATTCCAATGTCCTCATCAGCCTTTCCTATTCCTTCCTTTCCTACTTTATAGCTAATTATTCCTTCATAAAACAAATCAGTTTTAAATATGCCAATTAATTTGACCAGGAAACTTCCTGAATCCACCCTTTCCTACACCTTTATAACTGTCATAACATTCACTTTGCCTGTTCCCAGAATCAAATTATTTGTTACCTTCTACAAAATACGAGCCAGAACTTGGGCCTAAGAAGTCATTTTTTAGTTCCTGCCTCTTTCTCTCCATTTTTCACAGCTGGACCCTCTGATATTTCCCTGGTAGGTCCTCATTGGAAGATAGGTTAATTAATTAATCCTTCCTCTGGAGCATTGGTTTGGGAATTTCAAGGTGACAAATCTTTGCATCTTGATCAATTTCAGCTTCATACCTAGAGTATCTAGTACCACCGCCCATTTTCAGAGGACTTTTCTAAGTGTGTGTTGGAAAGAAGCAGGGGCAAATTGATAGAGGTAAAGAATTTCAACCCTAAGCCACCTTCAGGACCAGAATCACAGTGACAATGATGAAGCTAAGTTAGCTCCTTAGAGTCCTGCTTACATAAGAATCCATTAGGGCCGCAATAAGTTCTAGGAAGCTATCTAAGTCACTTTACTCAACCTTCCACTGTGTACTGTGTTGGTTCTGCTGACAACTAAACATGCCTTGCTTCTCCTCCTCATCTCCTCCCATATACGTGTCCCAAGAATGGAGTCCTGCCATGGATTCTAGATCTTCATTGGGATTCCAAGACACACAGCTAGTGCTTGCTCATGCCCGTCCCCATTGCTAGATCAGACCCCTTGGCCTTTATTTGCTGAATGCAGTAGTGGTAGATTCTCTTTTTGTCCTGTATTAATTGACAGAAAATAACTTTTTTCACTGTTATAAGCACTCATTTCCCCAAAGTGATTAATCTTTGAGAAGTCAGACACAAAGTAGTTCAGAGATGACATCATTGAAAATAAAAGTTTTGATGGTTTGGAGTGGATATCCTACTTTGGTTTTCTTATAATGATCTTGTAAATTGTTCACCTTTGTTGAAAATGTATATCACATCAGCAAGATGTCTGGGAAATATAGAGCCCTGAGAATTGATTCATCGACAAGGATCCTCTACTTTATGAAATTTTGAAAGCACATCTGCCCTTGAATTCTTAGTTTCTTCCTCAGAAGCAGATCTCCATTGCCCCTTTGATGTGCTTCACTTGCTTTCTCAGAAGATGAGAGGGAAATATTAATTCATCAACAAATACTTATCGAGTACCTACTATGTGTAGAATTTTATTTACTCCATTTAGGGAAAACTCCCTTTAGGTCTAAACTGGAAGATTGCCGGTTATTTAATAGTATTTTATGTTTTTATATCCAAATTATGATGTTTTAACTAATCATAGCCTTGGACTCCAGTAGTTTCTACAGACAAATTAATTTCCTTCTTTCCCATGTGGATCAAGGAGTCCTGGTTTTCCATCCATCCCTACTGGCTCCATGTAGCCTTAAGACTAATAAGTAACAAAGATTTCTTTATTGATTAGTTTATCCCAAACCACTTCATGTTTCCAAATAGCAGAACCATAGACTTGAAAACCTGGAAGGTACACACTCATGAAACCACCCCTGAAATTGATATCCAGTGAGGAAGAGTGATTTGGCCAAGGACAATCAAGCCTGCTAAAACCCTTACCTTTATGTTCCTTTGCCAAACATCAGATATTTGTTTTCTGAACATAATTTAGAAATACTTATTTTTAGAAGATGTGATAGAAATTGTCAAGGTATTTCAAGTACAATTTTTTAAATGTAGCTAGAAAGAGAGGGAGTTTATTAATTAAAGTGTTATATATAATAATGCAGGACATCATATATCTTTTTTTCAAGCATTGTGCTGATTCAAAATATTTAAATCATGAAGGCATTTTTGGGATGGGTGAGGAAAATCTTTGTGGCTAGTGATAAGTAACTATCCAAGGAAACATTCTTCGGTCACACACTTACGGGTTGCTTCCTTTGTGCCAGATAATGTTCCGGGGACTGAACAGTGTCTCCTGGTAATTAAAACTGTTCTTGGCTTTTGAGTCAGGGAGAACTGGTTACAAATCCCAATTTTCTGGTTGTTTAATTCTCAGCAATTTACTCAACCTTTGTAAATTTCCAACACCTCGACTGAATGGTGAAGATGATGATACATTTACCTCCTAGTTGTGGCAATTCACGCATGCAGAGTGCTTAGAATCTTTCCTAAAATTTCATGAATGTTCACATGGTAGCTTTAAAAAATACGTTCATACCAAAAGGAAGTACTCAAGTTTCTGGAAAACTTTTGCCACTTTCAGATTGGGTCAAGTTTATATCAGGGCTGGCACATTCTATTTTGCATGCACATGTTGATAGTCAAAAATTGTGCTGGGTTCCTTTGAAAGTATTCTCAGGTTGGTATATGGTTACCAGTGCAACCAGACAGCAAGCATCATAAAGGCCAGTATTACATTTCTTGTTTGTTTCTCTCTTACTTTACCCCTCCTTCCCTCCCTCTCTTCCTTCCTCTTTTTGTGCATTTGGTACTTAATAAATGCTTATTGCTTGTCCAACTGGCCATTTATAGTAAAATAATTCCTGAACACTCCTCAACCTTTCCGCGGAAAGCTAGATGACATAGATATAACAGAACTAAAAAAATAGTAGGAACCACTTGAATTAGTTCCACAGTTGAAGGAAAAGGCACTCCTGAAGGAAAATCCTTTTAAAATTACATGTTTAATCTCACACAAGCCAATTAAAGTTCCCCTAAGCCATGTTTATCTGTGTACTGACTGCTTTCCATGTGAGAATTTAATGTACAATCAAAAAGTGAACAGGATGTCAGTTCCTCTACATTTCTTTGGCATAATGAATGCTGTGGTGTTTGCAGGGGGAAAATGTTGGTAAACTGTGAATTGGATTTTAATTGTGCTAAGGTAGTCTCTCAGAAAAAATTATGGCATGGGGATGTTTCCTTCCTACACTTCACTCTACTCAGAATGTCCAGCTCAGCAGAAAGCTGCCTGTATTTATTAGCCCTTTAATAATGTATGCTCACTCTGGTGGCCACAAGGAGATGAAAGCACTCTGTGATTTGGGAAGAGTGAAGGGTCAGGAGTGTATGAAGTCTTACAAGTCATCCAAAAGTTGGAAATGAAACTTTTTCATGTGTATTTGTGCCTGAAATATGTGATTAACTGACTGGAATTTTATACTTGGTGCTGAGATTTGGGGAAAACTATCAATTTGAGAGAAGTTGATTATCAGGGTCCAAAAGTAAAATTTGAAGACTAGTGCTCAGTGTATATATTTAGTTTGAAAAATTGGCCTGTTTGTTCTTCCTTACAATTATAATGAGTTCAGTTCAGTTCAGTCGCTCAGTCATGTCCAACTCTGTGACCCCAAGGACTACACCATGCTAGGCCTCCCTGTCCATCAAAAACTTGCGGAGTTTACTCAAATTCATGTCCATTGAGTCACTGATGCCATCCAACCATCTCATCCTCTGTCATTGCCTTCTCCGCCTGCCTTCAATCTTTCCCAGCATCAGGGTCTGTTCAAGTGAGTCAGTTCTTCACATCAGCTGGCCAAAGTATTGGAGTTTCAGCTTTAGCATCAGTCCTTCCAATGAATATTCAGGACTGATTTCCTTTAACATTAACTGGTTGGATCCCCCTGCAATCCAGGGGACTCTCAAGAGTCTTCTCCAACACCACTGTTCAAAAGCATCAATTCTTCGGTGCACAGCTTTCTTTATAGTCCAACTCTCACATCCATACATATTCAGCTCAGTTAAGTCACTCAGTCATGTCTGACTCTTTGTGACCCCAAGAACCACAGCATGTCAGGCCTCCCTGTCCATCACCAATTCCCAGAGTCCACCCAAACCCATTTCCATTGAGTCGGTGATGCCATCAAACCATCTCATCCTCTGTCGTCCACTTCTCCTCGTGCCTTCAATCTTTCCCAGCATCAGGGTCTTTTCAAATGAGGAAGCACGTCGCATCAGGTGGCCAAACTATTGGCGTTTCAGCTTCAACATCAGTCCTTACAAAAACACCCAGGAGTGATCTCCGTTAGGATGGATGGGATTTATCTCCTTGCAGTCCAAGAGACTCTCAAGAGTCTTCTCCAACACCATAGTTCAAAAGCACCAATTCTTCAGTGCTCAGCTTTCTTTATAGCCCAACTCTCACATCCATATATGACTACTGAAAAAGCCATAGCCTTGATGAGACGGACCTTTGTTGGCAAAGTTATGTCTCTGCTATTCAATATGCTATCTAGGTTGGCCGTAACTTTCCTTCCAAGCAGTAAGTGTCTTTTAATTTCATGGCTGCAATCACCATCTGCAGTGATTTTGGAGCCCAGAAAAATAAAGTCAGCCACTGTTTCCCCATCTATTTCCCATGAAGTGATGGGACCAGATGCCATGATCTTAGTTTTCTGAATGTTGAGCTTTAAGCCAACTTTTTCACTCTGCTCTTTCAGTTTCATCAAGAGGCTCTTTAGTTCTTTTTCACTTTCTGCCATAAGGGTGGTGTTATCTGCATATCTGAGGTTATTGATACTTCTGGCAATCTTGATTTCAGCTTGTGCTTCATCCAGCCCAGCGTTTCTCATGATGTACTCTGCATGTGAGTTAAATAAGCAGGGGGACAATATACAGCCTTGACGTACTCCTTTTCCTATTTGGAACCAGTCTGTTGTCCATGTCCAGTACTAACTGTTGCTTCCTGACCTACATGCAGGTTTCTCAAGAGGCAAGGCAGGTGGTCTGGTATGCCCATCTCTTTCAGAATTTTCTGCAGTTTATTGTGAACCACACAGTCAAAGGCTTTGGCATAGTCAGTAAAGCAGAAATAGATGTTTTTCTGGAACTCTCTTGCTTTTTTGATGATCCAGCGGATGTTGGCTATTTGATCTCTGGTTCCTCTGACTTTTCTAAAACCAGCTTGAACATCTGGAAGTTCATGGTTCATGTATTGCTGAAGCCTGGCTTGGAGAATTTTGAGCATTACTTTACTAGCATGTGATATGAGTGCAGTTGTGCGGTAGGTTGAGTATTCTTTAGAATTGCCTTTGTTCGTTATTGGAATGAAAACTGCCCTTTTCCAGTCCTGTGGCCACTGCTGAGTTTTCCAAATTTGCTGGCATATTGAGTGCAGCATTTTCACATCTTTTAGTGTCTGAAATAGCTCAACTGGAATTCCATCACCTCCACTAGCTTTTTTCATATTGATGCTTCCTAAGGCCCACTTGACTTCACATTCCAAGATGTCTGGCTCTAAGTGAGTGATCACACCATCATGGTTATCTAGGTTGTGAAGATCTTTTTTGTATCGTTCTTCTGTGTATTCTTGCCACCTCTTCTTAATATCTTCTGCTTCTGTTAGGTCCATACCATATCAGTCCTTTATTGTGCCAGTCTTTGCATGAAAAGTTCTCTTGGTATCTCTAATTTTCTTGAGGAGATATCTAGTCTTTCGCATTCTATTGTTTTCCTCTATTTCTTTGCATTGATCACTGAGGAAGGCTTTCTTATCTCTCCTTGTTATTCTTTGGAACTCTGCATTCAAATGGGTATATCTTTCCTTTTCTCCTTTGCCTTTCACTTCTCTTCTTCTCTCAGCTATTTGTAAGGCCTTGTCGGGCAACATTTTACCCTTTTGCATTTCTTTTTCTTGGTGATGGTATTGAATACCGACTCCTCGACAGTGTCCCGAACCTCCACCCATAGTTCCTCAGGCATTGTCTATCAGGTCTAGTCCCTTGAATCTGTTTCTCACTTCCACTGTATAATCGTAAGGGATTTGATTTAGGTCATACCTGAATGGTCTAGAGGTTTTCCCTACTTTCTTCAATTTAAGTCTGAATTTGGCAATAAGGAGTTCATGATCTTAGCCACAGTCAGCTCCTGGTCTTGTTTTTGCTGACTCTATAGAGCTTCTCCATCTTTGTCTGCAAAGAATATAATCAGTCTGATTTCAGTATTTACCATCTGGTGATGTCCATGTGTAGAGATTTGTATTGTGTTGTTGGAAGACAGTGTTTGCTATGATGAGTGCGTTCTTTTGGCAAAACTCTGGTAGCCTTTGCCCTGCTTCATTCTGTACTCCAAGGCCAAATTTGCCTGTTACTCCAGGTATTTCTTGACTTCTTACTTTTGCATTCCAGTCCCTTATAATAAAAAGGACATCTTTTTTGGGTATTAGTTTTAGAAGGTATTGTAGGTCTTCATAGAACTGTTCAGTTTTTTTAGCATTACTGGTCAGGGCATAGACTTGGATTACTGTGATGTTGAATGGTTTGCCTTGGAAATGAACTGAGATCATTCTGTCATTTTTGAGATTGCGTCCAGGACTGCATTTTGGACTCTTGTTGACTATGATGACTGCTCCATTTCTTCTAAGGGATTCTTGCCCACAGTAGTAGATATTATGGTCATCTGAATTAAATTCGCTCCTTCCAGTCCGTTTTAGTTTTCTGATTCCTAAAATGTTGATGTTCACTCTTGCCATCTCCTGTTTGACTACTGCCAATTTGCCTTGATTCATGGACCTAACATTCCAGATTCCTATGCAATATTGCTCTTTACAGCATGGGACTTTACCAATGACCAGTCACATCCACAACTGAGAGTTGTTTTTTCTTTGGCTCTATCTCTTCATCCTTTCTGGAGTGCATATTGGGCACCTACCACTCTGGGAAGTTCATTTTTCAGTGTCCTATCTTTTTGCCTTTCCATACTGTTCATGGGGTTCTTAATGCAAGAATACTGAAGTGGTTTGCCATTCCCTTCTCCAGTGGACCATGTTTTGTCAGAACTCTCCACTGTGACCTGTCCATCTTGGGTGGCCCTACATAGCATGGCTCATAGTTTCATTAAATTAGACAAGGTCCACTTGATCAGATTGGTCAGTTTTCTGTGATTGTGGTTTTCAGTCTGTCTGCCCTCTGATGGAGAAGGATAAGAGGCTTATGGAAGCTTCCTAATGGGAGAGACTGACTGAGGGGCAAACTGGGTCTTGTTCTGATGGGCAGGGGCATGCTCAGTAAATCCTTAATCTGATTTTCTGTTGAAGGGTGGGGCTGTGTTCCCTCCCTGTTATTTGACCTGAGGCCAAACTGTGGTGGAGGTAATGAAGATAATGGCGACCTCCTTCAAAAGGTCCCATGAAGGCTTTGCTACAGTCAGTGCTCCCAACCCTGCAGCAGGCCACCGCTGACCCACACTTTCCCCAGAGACTCCTGGACACTCACGGGCAACTCTGGGTCAGTCTTTTGTTCTGTCACTGCTCCTTTCTCCTGGGTCCTGGTGAGCACAAGGTTCTGTTTGTGCCCTCCAAGAGTCTGTTTCCCCAGCCCTGTGTAGGTTCTGGCGGCTCTGTGGTGGGGTTAATGGCGACCTCCTCCAAGAGGGCTTATTCCTTACCCAGGTCTGCTGCTCCCAGAGCCCCCGCAGCAGCCCACTGCTGGCCTGTACCTCCTCAGGAGACAGTCAGACACAGGTCTGCCTCAGTCTCTGTGGGGTCTCTGTCCTGGTGCACACAAGGTATGTTTGAGCCCTCCTAGCATCTCTGGCAGGTATGGGGTTTGATTCTAAACCTGATTTCGCCCCTCCTACCATCTTGCTAGGGCTTCTCCTTTGCCCTTGGATGTGGGGTTTCTCCTCACCATTGCTCCAGCACCGTGCCGCCACTGCTCCAGCATCACACAGCTTTTAATTAGTTCCCAACCCCCAAATCCCATATAAATCCAGAGGTTTTATTTCTGCTTCAAAATGGAGAACTTGCAAGACCATGGGTCTGAGTTCCTCTGTGGCATCAAGTGTCACAAGCTAAGTAGCATTTGCCCCCTTTAATTGAGACTCCCAGATTCCTATTTTCTAATCTTTGCCATATCACATGCCTTTTATCTGTGAACCTGCCCTAGTTTTTTTGAGGGGGAGGTTAAAATAAAATCCCACTATTGTCTGAAAATGTTTCAAAACCAAATATAGACCAAGAAAGTTGTACATGTCAAGAAAAATGGTAGAGTACATATTTTTGGTTAAAGAAAATAGCCTTTTGAGTGTTTTTAAAAACAACATATACTTGTGTTACGGTTGCATCAGTCTGTTTTTATTTCTTCTTTGCCCCTGTATAATCAATGCCTGGAATAATTTTTCTTTGCTTTATTGCTTCTAGTTATTGACTAAAACATACTATTTTGATGTTATGTAGATAACTACTGTGTAGAGATCATAAGTTAGCATTAGCAGTGCTCAGCTAAGACTTGATTCTCTGCTATTATCTTTTTCTTATTTAGATCCCTGGGAAATATCAGTTACTCCTGTGGATTCATCTAGCTGACACTGATGCCTCCTAGTCCTATCCATATTTCTCTACAGGGTTCTGATTGTTTCCTTGATATCTCCATCCTAATATGCCACTACCACTACCACTTGCAGTATGTCCACAGCAAAGCTCTCCTTGTGTTTCCCATCAACACAAGTCCCTAACCTCCCTCCCCCCATCACTAGCTTCCTGTTTTAGTCAACAGGCTTATCTTCCACAAGTTTCCTAAGGCAGAAGACTAGGCGTCTTTCTTGGCCCCCTCCCTCTTCTACTTCATGCAGAAATTTACTGAAATATATAGACTTAGCCTCTTTAATACTTTGAATTTCATCCCAGGCTTTCAAAACCATTGTCTGAGTTAACACCCTCATTATTTCCCACCTAGATTATATCACAGCTTCTGACTGACCTTTCTGCTCTAATAACACCTGTCTCTGATACATTTCCTGCCCTGCAACTTGAATGATCTTGTTAAAGTGCACATCTGATCCTGTCCACCTCCTTCTTGTTTGTTCGTTAAATTACAAGTGGAGTCTCAATCTCATGCCGTGGTACCTGAGGGTCACTATGATGTGTCCCCTGTTTGCCTCTCCTGACTTAACATTTCAATACTGTGTCCCAGTTTCTTGCATTTGCACTGTACTAAATGACTCGCCCTAGCCCAGGCAAGCTGTACTTTCTGTAGCTTCTTCTAATGGAATATCTTTGTCCCCTCCTTTTCACCTGACTAATTCTCACTTCCATGCAGAATTCTGCTGAGATACTAACCTTCCCAGGCAGTTCCCCTAACTCTCAGTTCTGCACACACATTCCGGGCAGAGTCAGCTCTTTCTTCAATGCTCTCACAGTTCTGTGTGCTCCATCACAGTTGCCTCATAATTGGCTGTCCTCTCTTTTGTTCCTGCTGCTGTAACTAGACTGGGTGCTCGTTAAAGGTAAGATCTCCTGCTTTACTTATCTTTGTAGCTTACCATGCATGGTAGACAATGGGCGCTTAGTAACAGTGCATTGACTGTATGAGAGGAGGAATGTTGACACTAAAGAATATAGAAGGTGAAATTAAGGCCCACAGTTTATTTACTCACTCAGCAAATAGGTATTGAAAGTTTCAGATGTTTAAAAAATAATCTCTTACAGACCTGCTCTCATTAGCATTTATGATCTTTCTTTGAGCAGCAACCCTCCTAAAAATTTTGAACATTTTGCTAGGAGAAATCAGGAGCATGGGTCTTGCTAATTAGGTCCAGTTGAGATCCATGGTCGCAGAAAGGATCTCTGACTGTAGCCAGCTATGTATCACTTGAATTGAGAATGGTGTCCTTGGCTTACATTTAGATTCAAAAACTAAGAGATTGGGAATATTCTGGAGGGCACAATGAAACACCAAGATGGCAGCAAACCAAAGGTATAAACAGAATATGACAGGATAAACTCCAATGTAAACTTCTGACCTTGAGCCTGTAATACCAGCTGTAAAATGAAGGCTGGAAAAGTGCAGCAGTGCATCGAAGAGCTTTTGTGAACTTGACAAAAACTCAAAACACAGTTGTGTGATGTGACTGTTAAGATAGCAGTGCGTTCTTGTGACTTGAATACAGCATGGTTTTTGGAGTGAGAGAAAGTACCATTCTTTGCTATTCCAGAGTGTGAGAGAGTAGTCCTTACACCAGAGCCGAGTTTCTGAAGTAGATTTTATGCAAGAGAACTTAAAAATGAGGTCTAGAACAGCAGGAGCACTTTAGAAACATATAAGCATTAAATCTTAGGAGGAGTAATTGAAGAAAAGAGAGATGTTTAAGTTAAGAAAGGCAAAACTGAGGGGCACGTGATGGTTGAAGAAAATGTGGAAGTTAGGGGTAGAAAGTTTTTTCTACAGCTGGAGCCAAAAATCATGTATATGTGTTTGCCTTTGCACATGTTTTAAACAGAAACATCTTGGTTTAGGCAATGTTACCAATTTGCAATCACAGGGCATGAGACAGTTTATTCACAAAAGATCCCAGAGTCCTTGTGCAGACTGATTCACTTACCCATCAGAGCAGTTGCTGGGGGGATCTTGTCGGGACCACCTTTATCATAATAGAACAACTCTTAATTATTCTCACCTTTTACTTACACTGCTGAGGGGAAACCACTGAGTGGGAACCTCCCTTTAGAAAGAATGGATCTGTCCAAGGTGGCGTTGCATGCTACAGGAGCAGGGAAGTGCAGGTACAGCTTCTGAGTGATCTAAAGATTCAGTGAACGACCTGGGAAGGCAGTGACTCTTCACTTCCAGGAGGACTCCTGAAAAGTTTGGGCTGTAATATTTTATCTGAAGCCCAGCATGTATAATGCCCTGAGCCTGACAAAAACCTGCACTTTAGACCATGTGTCTTGACTGACTACCTCATAAGAGAAAAGATATCTTTTCAGTTTCTAGAACAGGAAAAAAAAAACAAACCAAAACACAACATGTTTTATCGACTTATTGTTCATTTAATTTTGAAACTGTGGACTTACCTCTTCCTTTCATTTACTGTGCATTTCTTTGCAGTCTCCAGCCCAGTGGCTTTGTTATTCAGTAGAGAGACTGCTCTGAGAGTGGATCTTCCAGAGGGAACATGGTTCATGTATGCTCATGAATAAACAGGAAAACACATTCGCCTGTTCAGTTTGTGAAATTAAAAATATCTTTTATGAGTAGGACATGAATTTCTTTTGTTCTATAAGGAAAAGTAAGCTTAAGAAGTTGGTTGTGAGTGGAGGTAAGGGGAGTGAAGAACAGGGATTTTGTTTTTATTTTTTAGTTATTAATACATATAGTTAGTAAGTGTGACTTTGCACATAGGAAGTAGTGGGAAAAAAAACCAACGATATTTCTTACCAGATTGCTGTGACAGTGCATTATCAGCAGCTCTGTCAACAGACATGAGTGAGAACTCTGTTATCATAAAAGATGTAATATTTAGAGTGTTGAAGTGAGATGCAGGAGGGCTCAGATAGCTACCTAATTTATGAGCTCCCAGGAACCTAAGCTGAGAATGGACAACATGCTCTCATTTGACATTGTTATTCCCTTCAAGTAGTAAGCACGACATCCACTGATTGGCTGTCTTCAGTAATCAATTAGTTACTACTTTCCAAAAGAACCCATATATTATTTGATTAGCAAACACATTCATCTTCTTGATCACCAGTAGCAATATTCATCCATATTTTGAAAGTACAGCTTAGAAGTCTTTAATCCTGTAGCTTGACTTCCCTGTTTCATTGTGTGTGTGCGCGCGCGTTTTCACAATGACCGCTGATAACCCAAATGCATCTATCTGTTTCATGCCTTGTCTTACTTGGTCTTCATGGCTTCCCTCTTCCCTCCCCACCCCTGAGTCTGCCTTAAAAGGATATACTGTGTTGTGTTGCTTCCTAAGAGTGTGTCAGAACAGTTTTGTTGTTTGCAGAGTGTGTTCATGATGCCATGACAGATTTGCCTGCATTTCTTCCAGTACAGCGCCTGAGATGTGATATATTTAGAACACCCTTTCCTTTTCCAGATTTCTTCCACCCCAGCTTCTTATTTTAGGATTCTCATTTGCACGGGGTTTACCAAATCTGAAGACTTTGGTTTAGGAAGTGACCTTAGTAGGGGACTTTATTTTTTTTAATTCTCTTGCTTCTTTAAACTGCTTTATTAGTTTCATAATATATAATGAACATCTCCCCATGCAATAGGTAAAACTCAGATTCCCCTGGAGAAGGGCATTGTAACTTGCTTCAGTATTCTTGCCTGGAGAATCCCATGGACAGAGGAGCCTGGTGGGCTACAATCCATGGCGTTGCAAAGAGCTGGACACAACTGAAGTGACGTGAAAGTGAAAGTCGCTCAGTCATGAGTGACTCTTTGCAACCCCGGGGACCATACAGTCCATGGAATTCTCCAGGCCAGAATACTGGGTAGCCATTCCCTTCTCCAGGGGGTCTTCCTAACCCAGGGATCGAACCCAGGTCTCCTGTATTACAGATGGATTCTTTACCAGCTGAGCCACAAGGGAAGCCCCTGAAGTGACTTAGCAGTGGCATATAATGAACAGGTAAACCTCTCCTGCTGACAGATACTTAGAGATTGGGTCAGAAGCACAGCATTCAATTAGAAGCTAGCAATAGGAGACCCACAAGAAACAAGTAACACCAAAAGGTTTACAACAAACATACGTCACAAACCTGTAAGTTTAGGAAACATGTGTCTTCCTGTTAACTTCAGGGAAAACATCAGGATTCAAGGCACAAGGCAAAAGTCATCATGATGGTCATGGTGAGGGGATCTGTGCTAACTGCTCACAGTTGTTGTTCGGTCACTAAGTCATGTCTGACTCTGCAACCCCATGGCCTACAACACACCAGGCTCTTCTGTCCTCCTCCACTGTCTCCCACAGTTTGCTCAAATTCATGTCCATTGACTCAGTGATGCTATCTAACCGTCTCTTTCTCTTCCACCCTCTTCTTTTACTTTCAGTCTTTCTCAGCATCAAGATCTTTTCCAATGATTTGACTCTTTGCATCAGGTGGCCAAATTCTTAGAGCTTCAGCATCAATCCTTCCAATGAATATTCCGGATTGATTTTCTTTAGGATTGTCTGGTTTGATTTCCTTGCAGTCCAAAGGACTCTCAAGAGTCTTCTCTAGCACCACAGACTATGACTGTCCACAGACTATGACTCAATTGCTTTCCCCTCAGATATTCAATCAGCTTCCTCACTTCCTCCCCAGTCCTTTCCATATACTCTTCTCTCGTCCTTACCTGTGGCTCTCCATGCCTCCAAGTCATGTCCCATCTACTCTGCATGATAGGCTGCCTACCACAGAACCACCTACAATTTCCCTAGGTACAATGTTCACAGCTCCCAAGGGGAGGGCTACAGGCTCTCCTTTATTAGCATCTTGTCCATTTTCATCCTTTTCTCATTGTCCTGGTTTTTAGTGCTTGTTTCTCTTTGGACGCCATTACTCCTGGGCCTGTCTTTCCTATCTTGCTGCAGGTGCTCCCCCATGACACTTCAACTCCCAGGCCTGCTCCCTCGCACCTCCTACTCTTAGAGGCCTCTGTGGTCCACCCTCCCTCAGGGCCATGGGGAGCAAGGGCTGAGAGGGGAGCAAACGATGGCCAGGTCTGGTGCTCGAGTAAGGCACATGCAATTCTTGAGTGGGGGGACTTTGTTCTCAATTTTGTTTTACATGGAAAGTTCTTTTTATCATCACATAGGTAGAGTAGTCAAGATATTTTAAAAGAAACATGATGTGAAAATGAGTCAAAATTTAGAAGTCAATAGTTGATAAAGGCATCTAATAATTTATAGTATTATCAGTCATAAACATCACACTTTGCAAAGGATACTTATTTGCTTAAACGTATAAATCGGGCTTCCCTGGTGGTGCCAATGGTAAAGAATCTGCCCACAATGCAGAAGACCCAGGTTTGATCCCTGGAATAGGAAAGATCCCCTGGAGAAGGAAATGGCAATTGACTCTAATATTCTTGCCTGGAGAATTCCGTGGACCGAGGAGCCTGGTGGACTCCAGTCCATGGGATCACAGAGTCTGACATGACTGAGCAACATTTTCCCTATAAATAGGAATAAAAAAGTCATCACCCAACAAGGTTGACAGTTCCCACATATCATGTCTCAATTTGGAGACAGAGGTCTGGTTCATGCTATACTCTGCCTATACCTCTCACTCACCATGCTGTGACTCCTGGCCAAGTGTGCACAGACCCAGGCTGGCCTATTTGGATTTAATTCAGCCCTCTGTTTCCTTGTCTATGATGTCACTGATAACTATTTCTTCAGATTCTGGTTGACCATCTCTAGTGATGGAAGGGTCAATACCTCAAGAGAAAGTTGATTTGAAGGGTGTAGCTCCAAACAATGGCATGATTTATCTCTCTTTTTTTTTTTTTTTTAACTGACAGTGATTTAGTTCTCCAATTTTTTGAGATACAGTTGACATAGAGCACTATTAACATTTAAGGTATAGGCCATTGATTTGACTTGCATGCATCATGAAACGATTGCCACAGTAAGCTCAATGACAATAATCTCATATATGTATATGTATATGTGTGTGTATATATAATTAAAGAAATATAAATTTTTCTTGTGATGATAACTCTTAGGATTGACTGTCTTAACAACCTTCTTATATGAAACTCAGCAGTAATATATTTACTGTGTGGTAAATACATTATATCCCCAATACTAATTTATCTCATAACTGAAATTCTGTTCCTTTTCACTACCTTCATCAATTCCACCTCCCCTTGTCCTCCCCCTCTGGCAACCACAAATCTTTTTTTCTATGAATATGTTTGCTTTTGAAGTATAATTGGCCTTCTGTACATTTCAGAATGATCTCCACAATAAGCCTAGTTAAAATCTGTCACCTTTCAAAGATATTAATAACTCTTGACTGTGTTTCCCACATTGTAAACTTCATATTCATGACTCATTTTTCTCCTGAACTTTATACCCCTTAATCTCTCTCACCTTTCTTTTCTCCCCCTACCCATTTCCACTCTGACAACCACATGTTTTCTCCTCTGTTACCTATAACTCTTGCTGTTTGTCATATTTGTTCATTAGTTTTGTTTTTAGTTTCCACATATAAATGAAATCATATGATATTGTCTTTTTCTGACTTATTTCACTTAGCATCACACCCTCCAGGTTCATCCATGTTATTGTAAATGGCGTTATTTCATTCCTTTTTATGACTAAGTAATATTCCAGTGTGTGTGTGTGTGTGTGTGTGTGTGTGCGCGCGCGCGCGCGCACCTGCCACATCTTCTTTATCTATTGATAGACACATAGGTTACTTCCATGTCATGGCTATTGTAAGTAATGCTGCAGTGAACGCAGGCGTACATATATCTTTTCTAATTAGTGATTTTGTTTTCTTAGATACCAGGAGTGGAATTGCTAGATCATTTAGTTGTTTTAGTTTTTATTTTTTGAGGAATCTTTATACTGTTTTCCCTAGCAGCTGAACCAATTTATACTTCATTTTATTTTGAACAAAATTCTAGCTCTCTATAACTCCGTTTGAGTCATACACAACACATGGGTCCCTTTTCTATGTTGTCTTCTCCATGATAATCAATCATTGAGGGAGTATTTACTAACTGGGAGGTGAATCTATGAAATAATGATCTCATTTTAACCATACCACTACCCTTAAAGGTAAATATTTCTATTCCTATGTTGTGATGAGGATTGTAAGGCTGATCAAATTTAAGTAACATGCCCAATGCTATCCTAGTAGTAGTGGTGAAGTTGGTGTTCATATCTATGGTTGTATGAACTCTAAGATAGTTCTCCCAATTGAAGTCTTAATCTGAGATTCTGTGGATAGTTTAGGGATCCAAACATGGTTTTGAAGTCTCTGTTGGCCTCCTGAAATTGAATCCCAACTTTGGTTTGTGGTTTATGGTAAAAGCAGCCATGCTCATTGCTCAGTCATGCCTGACTCTTTTGTAACCCCATGGACTATAGCCCTGTCTGCTGCTCTGTCCATGGCATTCTCCAGGCAAGAATATTGGAGTGGGTTGCCATTTCCTTCTTCATGGGATCTTCATGACCCAGGGATTGAACCCTCATCTTCTGCATTGGCAGGCAGATTCTTTACCACTTTAACACCTAGGAAGATCCTGAGCTTCTTTGCTTCCTTCTAAAATTGCCCAAGTGTCATCCTCTCCTCCCTCATCAGATTTTCAGTTACATGTGTAACCTCAAACAGTATGAATACCCATGTTTTGCATTCCCTCCTTTTATTTTGCTCATTTACATGAAAGTCTATACTGCTATTCACATGTTAGTTTTGTGTCCTTCGTTCTGTTTTTTTTTTTTCCCTTCCTCCTCTTCTTATGCCTAAGTATAAAACTTAAATCTAATTTTCTCATATTTAGCCTTCCTAAGTTCAACTTCTTCATATCCGCTCATTTCAGACTCCTGGGATCCTGATTCTGATGTCTGGTATGTTTAATACCCATCTCTATTTCATGTCATCTGTCAATTTATATCTGAAAACAAATAATGACAGTTTTCAACCGTTCTGGACTACAGACTATTGCTTACCTCTGAGGATCCAGGATGGAAATACAATCTCTTGCTGTCAGGCCTCTGACAAAATTATTCTTTGAAAGTAGTCTCTTGATATGATACTAACCTCTGTAGGTCTCTTTTGTGAAGGGTGCAAGTGTGTGTACCAGGGACCAGGCTGGATGGAGACAAGATAGCACTGTAGACACTCCAACTATCTGGAGATACTCCTTGAAGTTGATCTTTTTCAAATATGTATTTAACATTTATTTAATAGACACCAAAATAAAGTGGCTTTTCTGTTAATAGGGTATATACATTTTGGGCCAACTTTTTAACTTGGTTCAAATTGTCTTTCAGGTTTTTTTTAATAACCCATAATCACAAAGAAAAGTAACTTACTTAGGTAAGTGGTGTTACATTTTGTTCAAATTATAACCCCACATTCTAATTTTATGGGCTTCAGACTGACAAATCATTCCCTACCTTTCACCATTCTTCTTCTCACTTCGAATTTATATTTAAGTTTCTGAAACAAAATGTTTCTTAGGGGCATATTCCAAGGGTTGAAATGTAGATAATGAGCTAAATCACTTTTTTTAGATTAAAACAAAAAAATGAAACCACTTTGCCATGCCTGACTCAGTTTTAGAATGTCAGCTGACACTCAGCCAGCTTGTCTCAAGGCTACTGGAGCAGCCTGTAATTGGATCATGCAATTATGCTTCACAAGTAACTCAGCAGAGTAAGTTCAGCACCAGGAGAAGTATTTCCATAATTTGCACTTGAGTGTGTTACCTACTTTTGCCAATTATGTTAGGAGTCTCATGTGGAAACCTGACTTAACTAGCATTGTATTTACATTTATCCTAGGGCTATTTTAATGTGCTTTATGAACTGATGTCCCAGGCAGCTGTCCAGCTGACTTTCTTCTTAATTGAGCTCTATAGACAGAATGAAATAAAAATTAAGTAAATATAGCAGTCAGACACTAGGCACACAGTAAATGTAGGCAGTCACCAGAAAGGAGTTTTAACTACACTAGTTTGAGTAAATCCTTTGTTTCTTTGGAGGAAAAGGAAAGTGATTTGTTACATCCTCAACTTCGGGCTGTTTTTTTTTTTTTTTTTCCAATTCATGGTGTTAGTGTAGGAAATGATTTAATCAATGTGATAGGCCAGAAACAGAGTTTCAGTTCAGTTCAGTCGCTCAGTCGTGTCCAACGCTTTGAGACCCCATGAATCGCAGCACGCCGGGCCTCCCTGTCCATCACCAACTCCCGAAGTTCACTCAAACTCATGTCCATTGAGTTGGTGATGCCATCCAGCCATCTCCTCTTTCTTCCCCTTCTCCTCCTGCCCCCAATCCCTCCCAGCATCAGGGTCTTTTCCAATGAGTCAACTCTTTGCATGAGGTGGCCAAAGTATTGGAGTTTCAGCTTCAGCATCAGTCCTTCCAATGAACACCCAGGACTGATCTCCTTTAGGATAGACTGGTTGGATCTGCTTGCAGTCCAAGGGACTCTCAAGAGTCTTCTTCAACACCACAGTTCAAAAGCATCAATTTTTCGGTGCTCAACTTTCTTCACAGTCCTACTCTCACATCCATACATGACCGCTGGAAACCGTAGCCTTGACTAGACGGACTTTTGTTGGCAAGGTAATGTCTCTGCTTTTTAGTATGCTATCTAGGTTGGCCATAACTTTCCTTCCAAGGAGTAAGCGTCTTTTAATTTCATGGTTGCAATCACCATCTGCAGTGATTTTGGAGCCCCCAAAATAAAGTCAACCACTTTTTCCACTGTTTCCCCATCTATTTCCCATGAAGTGATGGGACTGGATGCCGTGATCTTAGTTTTCTGAATGTTGAGCTTTAAACCAAATTTTTCACTCTCCTCTTTCACTTTCATATTTCTAATTTTTTTTTCAGTTTACTTGCATAAGTAACCTCTTTGGAGATGGTTGAATACCCTCTGTTTGCTTCCCTCTGAGTTCTGCATGCCTTAGCAATTAAGATGAGCCAAACACAAAAAGCTTTTTCTGCCCAAGTTTAAATATTACCCTAAAGAATTGTAAGTGAAATGTGTGTTTAGGAAAACGACAGTGAAGCACATTGGTCAGGAAGAGAAGCTCCTGAGGGCCAGGACTCCAGATGAGAAAGAATGTGAGAGGAGAGGGCTGATTCCTGAAGAAAACTCCACAGTTTCTTTCAGTGGTCAATTCCCACACAGTAAGAATCATAGCTGAGAACATAGCAAAGATCATAGCAGAAAGCTTTTAATTATGCTTCAGTCTGAAATAAGACACACTGTTTTTCTAACCATGCAATAAGCAATAGAGTTCCCCCAGTTTTACAAGGCTTCCCTGGTGGCTCAGATGGTTAATAATCTGCTTGTAATGTGGGAGACATGAGTTCAATCCCTGGATTGGGAAGATCTCCTGCAGTAGGAAGTGGCAACCCATTTCAGTGTTTTTGCCTGGAGAATCCTATGGACAGAGGAGCCTGGTGGGCTACGGTCCATGGGATCGCAAAGAGTCTGACACGTCTGAGTGACTGCACTTCCCCCAGTTTTACACTGGGGAGCTGACACACTCCTTGATTTGGGCGTGTACCCTCCAGGGCAGGAGCAGCCTCCAAACGGAATTATTCCAGCCGACACAGATGACGACTCTCCTACACCTGAGCCCATGAGGAGACAACTCACTTTAATTTTGCCATGGTGTAATGATATTTAAATGACTCAAGTGGTTTTATAAATGAATATATTACAAAGTTCATGTTCAAGAATTGTCATTAAACCAAAATGGACTTTACCATTTATTAGTTTCATAAATGTCACCTTGTTATTAACAATATAGGTAAAGCAACTTCACAAAAGTTTCCATTATCATCCATTGAATGAAACATTTAATTTTTTGAGCTGGAGTTTTAGGCATTCTCATGTCACCCTCATAATTCAACTTTACAGTCAGGCTTATATGCATAAGCAATATGATGTTTTAGACTTTTCAAGATTCCATTTTCATGTAAGGTTGAAATTTCTAAATTAAACCTAGAGAAATGCTCCTTGGAACGCAGTGTGGCCAGAAGTATGGTGACTACATACAGATGGTAGTTGTGTCCCCAGCATGTCCTATTCACGAGTGTCTTGTGCCAAACACGGTTTAGTATTTCTCCTCCTAAGTATTTGAAACTGCCATAGCCCACTGCATTTTAATCATTTCAGTAACGCTAAGGGAGGGACTATGTGTTGGCTTGTCAATATTCTTCTTCTTTTTCAAAATTCATAAGACCAGGTCATATTTAGATGAACACGAAACACCCCAGCTTATATGATTCTGTAAATCTTTAAATGTTACATTAGAAAAAAAAATTGTCAACTTTAATTATTGAGGAGGCTCTAAGACACATTAATATGTATTTGGCAGGTTAAGATGTCAAAATTGTCACGACTGTAATTTCAAGAACACCCTGGAATTGATAGTAAAATAATGAAATTCTCTGCTAAATCTCCAATTACCTGTATTTTCTTTAACATGGATGAATCATCTTATTCTATAATTTCAGAGTAGGGGTTTTTCTTTCTTTTTATCTTGCAGGATTTTGTTCACATCTGTATGGGGATTATGTGTTTTTTAAAGCCTTTTTACTCTGTATTGGGGTATAACCAACTAACAATGCTGTGATGGTTTTGGGTGAACAGCGAAGTTCAGTCTGTACTTTAAAGACTGTAATTAGCCAGTCTGTATTTTTTTAAAGAAGGTAGTTCTGGAAAGAAATTAATTGCAAATCCAGGATTCAGTTTACTCATGACCTTAACAGACTTTTAATTCACTTTCGCTACACCTGTATGTTTGTTTTATTGTGGGCAGAGGTAGGGGAAAGCATTGGAGAAGTCTCAGATGGAATGTGGGATGCAGTTTTTTCATGAAAAATATGGCCATTTTCTCATTTGCCCACAGCTGTTGAGAGTAGGGGGCCTGCTGGAAAGGAGCCTTGGCAGAAGGCCTTACGCAAAGTGTTTTGCATGTTTCTTGGGGATGAATTCTCATATTTGGTCTTTCCCAAGCAGAGATCTCCAACCCCTACACTACCCTTCTCTGCTTGGTGAATCTTTATCAGATCATCTGCTTTTCAGATTTTTTAACCTAAGATTTACCATCAGTGAAACTGAGATTTGTGTTCAATTACAAATCCCCAATAATCAACTATACCTCCTTGAGGCTGTATGTTTGGGCAAGAGGCTTGAAGAAGAGGCATGAGCTGAACGGGCCACATCTACTGAAGAACCCCATCTGGGCATTGTTGGAATGCAAACTGTTGAACTCAAATGGGCTGGTCTTAAATCTGGTTGCAATTTTGGTGCCTGAGCCCTGGATATATTATTTCTTCATATTTGAGTTAACTCAGTTCATTTTTTTTTTTTTAAAGATGGCCAGAAGGTTGTCAATGCATGTACTTAGTTTCATTATTTTGCCTGTTTAATTCAATTAACTTTTAAAAGTGCATGAATATATTCCTATTGCTAGAATATAAATATCAGATTGTGTGTTAAGCCTCTTGGCAAAAGATGGATGTTTTTCTCTTTGTTTATTAGAGCTAATTTTAATCTGTGTGAGCAAGTCTCAATTTACCACGATTTTCAAGTTCAATAATGTTTAGATAAAGAGTGAAAAATAGTTTCCTTATTTACTAAATTTTCTTATTAATATAAATATTTGTGCTGGAATATTTTGAAAGATAGATTTATTTCTCAGTGCATTTTTTGACCCATCTTTTAAAAAAATCTGCTCCTGTCAGTACATGCTCATGGGAATGCAGATGGTTTTCATACTGACCAGGGTTTTTGGTCTTTCCCAAGCAATAGAAATTGACTAGAGGCCAGGGAAGAAATTCAGGCAAGGCTTTATTGAGACTCCTGTGCCAGCTACAGGAGGGAGCAAAAATAAGTAACAGATTCTCTTGCTAGCCCCATTCCAGAGAAGTGAGCTTGGTCCTTATATGGGGTGAGGGTAAAGGTGTGTCCGGGGGGTCGCACCATAGGGGTGACTTGGGTGTTTTGCCCACCTCTCTAGTGTGTTGAGTGCAGGGGGCATGATCAGTACCTTGATTTTGCTTCAACACCTGTTTTTGCTCCTGGCTCTTTAGAAATGGCAACCAGGTTTTTTGTTTGTTTGTTTTTTGTATCTTTTGTGCAGAATTTGTCCCAGCTGTTGAGGCACACAGTTATTTTTAGTCCCATATAGTTTCTTTGTTGCTGGAGGAAAAGTTTGTCCAGGTGCAAAAAGCACTGCAGCACTTGTAACAAAGCGTCCAGGTCCCAGCCTGTCTGAGTTTCAGTGGTTGAAATAGTAGGTTTGAAGATTGCCTTAAATTGTTTTCCTCTCCAGTGCATGCCGAGAAGCCTGGTTGGCGTGGAAATCGCAGCCCTCTTTCTCCCCTCCTGCTCTAGGCCTCTTCTTGGGTAAGGCCGAGAGTAGAGGAGCTGAGCTCAGTCAGGCCCGCGATCTAAGGCTCCTCTGCATGTTCTTCTGGTCTGTAGGGAGAGTACTGAGGTCGTGGTGGTACACGCTGATGCAGAGTATTTACCACTGCCAGGCGCTGTCCAAAGCACTTGAGACACACTGAGTTAATCTTTTAAAAAATTTGTGAGTTAGAAGTCTTTATTACCACCATTTTACAGATGAAAGCAATGACGAGTTTCAGTAACAGCCTGAGAACTCCCTTTCTTTTCCTCATTTCCTGTATTTCCACTCCATCCCCCTTGAAATCTTTTCAGGAGCATTTTGTCCTGCTGCCACATGTCATGGGAATAAACACAAGCTGAATTTCCAGTCCCCTGGGGGAAGACAAAGATTCGTTCCCTTCTTACCTGCCTCTCTTTGGGGAGCCCTTCACAAGCTCTTCTGGCTTCCTCTGTACTACACAAGTCAGATAATCTGGTTCAGTTCATGTTAGGATTTGTGCTTCATATATTATGCTACTTACATGTATTTCTCTCCATTGTAAAGTTGACTTCAAGTTTATTATAAAATTATATAGAGATAAAAGATGTGTATATTAACTATGCAAAGAACTGACTCATTGGAAAAAAAAAAAAACCCTGATGCTGGGAAAGATTGAAGGCGGAAGAGAAGGCGACAACAGAGGATGAGAGAGTTGGATGGCATCATTGACTCGATGGACATGAGTTTGAGTAAACTCCAGGAGTTGGTGATGGACAGTGAAAGGTTGTTTCTGAATCACGCAAAGATACCGGGGTTCTTGGCCTCTGGAGGAGAAGAATTCAATCCGGGGCCAGAGACGAGCCTGGATCGCTCAGAGCTTTTGTGCAATAAAGTTTTATTAAAGTATAAAGGAGATAGAGAAAGCTTCTGACATAGACATCAGAAGGGGGTAGAAAGAGTACCCACTTGCTGGTGTTAGCAATGGAGTTATATAATCTCTAATAAATCCAAAGAATGTCTGGAGGTTGTAAAGACCTCATCAGACCTACTCCCATAATTTACATTTTAAGATAACAGTTGGCCAGAAGGTTTAATCCAAAGACTGTCCTCAAGCAGGACACATCCTTGTAAAGACCAGACCTACTCCCATAATTTATGTTTTAAGATAACAGAATTAGCCAGAAGGTTTAATCCAAAGACTGTCCTCAGGCAGGATACCTTATTGTTATATAATCCTAAGGAATGTAGAGGAAAAAAGTAAAAAGTTTGTCCTTTTTTCCTCCTTGAATATTCCAGACCTCTCTCTCCTTGGGGACCCTTAGACTTCCTATCAACCTGCCTAGAAAATGACTGTCTCAACAGGGAAGCCTAGCATGCTGTAGTCCATGGGGTCACAAAGAGTTGGACATGACTGAGTGACTGAACTGACTGACTGATAATAGCTGCCCTAAGGTGCTATAAAAAGAAATCCCTTTATTTACTAGTTTCATTCAAGTCATTTATTAACCAACTTCCTTTACCAACAAAGGTCCATCTAGTCAAAGCTATCGTTTTTCCAGTAGTCATATATGGATAGGGTCACAAAGAGTTGAACAGGACTGAGTGACTGAACTGAACTGAAACTGAATAGGTACGGATGTGAGAGTTGAACTCTAAAGAAAGCTGAGTGCCTAAGAATTGATGCTTTTCAACTGTGGTGTTGGAGAAGACTCTTGATAGTCCCTTGGACAGCAAGGAGATCCAACCAGTCTATCCTAAAGGAAATCCGTTCTGAATATTCATTGGAAGGACTGATGCTGAAGCTGAAACTCCAATAGTTTGGCCACCTGATACAAAGAACTGACTCATTTGAAAAGACCTTGATCCTGGGAAATATTGAAGGCAGGAGGAGAAGGGGACGACAGAGGATGAGATGGTTGGATGGCATCACCAATTCAATGGACATGACTTTGAGTAAGCTCCGAAGTTGGTGATGGACACAGAAGTCTGGCATGCTGAAGTCCATGGGGTCACAAAGAGTTGGACATGACTGAGCAACTGAACTGAACTTTCTTAGAAGATAAATTTATGTGCAGAAATGAGATATCACCTGCCCTGGGTTATGTAAGGCTGATGGGTTTCCTGACATGTGAGGCTTTTAGTGCTAAAAGTAATAAAGTTCTGGGCAGACTGGGGAAGTTGGTCACCCTTTGCAAGAATCAGGTCAAATTAAGTTTACTTTCATATCATGTACACAGGCAAATTGCTTGATGCATAACAAGTGGCTAATAAATATTAATTGAATAATGAATGGGGGCTAGGCTTTGTCCTATTTCTTAAGAGTAGAATGATTTAAATCCAACAGATGGCATTGCAGACAGAAGAGCATATGTCAAGTTCTAGAAGTGGGAAACCTTAGTATATGGTTTGTAAACTCAGAAAACCCCATGCAGGAAGAGACAGAGCAACAGGGAGGCTTATGCTATAAATGAGAAAGGTGTATATAATCCAGATTATTGAGGACCTTCTATTTAAGGTGAAGGAGTTAGTTTTTATTTTTCGTAAGAGGGAATAGCTTTAGATTTTTAAGCAGGCGCATGATACGGTTACATTGCCACAAAGGGATCTTTGTAGACAAGATGGAAGGTAAATTAGAAGGATGGAAAGGATGAATGTGATGGGTGGGTGGAGGGAGCAAAAGAGTTAGGAAGCTGTTGCAAAAACACTCACAGAAGATGCTCATAGTTTTATTGAGGTTGGTAAAGATAGTGATGGAGAGAGAGAGGGAAAGCAAGAAAGTAAAAGTTTGAGAACAAGATGGATGGTGAAATTAATTCAGCTCGCTCACCTCCTGTCCAAATGGAGACAGAATGGGTAAGATGGCTGAAGGGATTTGCCTCTATGGATGGCTGGTGGTGTGGTGGAAGGAGGATGAGAAGAAGTTCTGGAGAGAAGGTGAACTTCTGTCCATTTGGAACCGTTTCGGTTTGACTGTGAAACAGTCAGATTAAGATGTTTGATGGCATAACTGAGTCATCAAAAAGCTTAAAGCACTGTTCAGGATATGAAACATTATCCCCCAAATGAGAAAAGCTGTTGATGTTTACTTCCTGATTGTAAAGATACAGAGTTTTCAATGGGAAATATTTATGATTTTCTGAATTTTTAAATAACAAGTTGAACATGACAGAGAATCTTACTCTCATATTCAGAAGGAATCACCATTAATGTCTTGAGAAACATTGAAGATTGATGCACCCATCTCTCTCTCTCACCATCTAAGACCACAGGATGTTTGCTTAAACTCTCTGTGCCTCAGTTTGCTCATGTGTCAGATGGTTATTGGTATCCAATAGAGGGGGGATTAGATGAGTTAAATATTAAATCCTCAGAAGAGTGTCTCGCCCATAGAAGCACAATCAAAGCACTATCGAATATAACATATCCATCTTTTTAAAAATAAACAGCTTGCATGTCATGCTGTTTTGTAACCTCCATTGTTGTATATTATCATTCTTTACTGTTCACTAACCTGTGAACTTCCAGATGTTCGAGCTGGTTTTAGAAAAGGCAGAGGAACCAGAGATCAAATTGCCAACATCCGCTGGATCATCAAAAAAGCAAGAGAGTTCCAAAAAAACATCTATTTCTGCTTTATTGACTATGCCAAAGCCTTTGAATGTGTAGATCACAATAAACTCTGAAAGATTCTGTAAGAGATGGGAATACCAGACCACCTGACCCGCCTCTTGAGAAACTTGTATGCAGGTCAGGAAGCAACAGCTAGAATTGGACGTGGAACAACAGACTGGTTCCAAATTGGAAAAGGAACATGTCAAGGTTGTGTATTGTCACCCTGCTTATTTAACTTATATACAGAGTACATCATGAGAAATGCTGGGCTGGATGAAGTACAAGCTGAAATCAAGATTGCCGGAAGAAATATCAACAACCTCATATATGCAGATGACACTACCCTTATGGCAGAAAGTGAAGAAAAACTAAAGAGCCTCTTGATGAGAGTGAAGGAGGAGAGTGAAAAAGTTGGCTTAAAGCTCAACATTCAGAAAACTAAGATCATGGCATCCGGTCCCATCACTTCATGGCAAATAGATGGGGAAACAGTGGAAACAGTGTCAGACTTTATTTTTGGGGGCTCCAAAATCACTGCAGATGGTGAGTGCAGCCATGAAATTAAAAGACGCTTACTCCTTGGAAGGAAAGTTATGACCACCCTAGATAGCATATTCAAAAGCAGAGACATAACTTTGCCAACAAAGGTCTGTCTAGTCAAGGCTATGGTATTTCCAGTAGTCATGTATGGATGTGAGAGTTGGACTGTAAAGAAAGCTGAGCACTGAAGAATTGATGCTTTTCACATGTGGTGTTGGAGAAGACTCTTGAGAGTCCCTTGGACTTCAAGGAGATCCAACCAGTCCATCCTAAAGGAGATCAGTCCTAAGTGTTCATTAGAAGGACTGTTGTTGAAGCTGAAAGTTCAATACTTTGGCCCCCTCATGCGTAGAGTTGTCTCATTGGAAAAGACCCTGATACTGGGAGGGATTGGGGGCAGGAGGAGAAGGGGACGAAAGAGGATGAGATGGCTGGATGGCATCACCGACTCGATGGACCTGAGTTTGGGTAAACTCTGGGAGTTTGTAACGGGACAGGGAGACCTGGTGTGCTGCGGTTCATGAGGTCGCAAAGAGTCAGACACGACTGAGCGACTGAACTGAACTCTTAGTGAAGTATATCTTTCTAGCCCATTGTTAGCACTTTAGTCCAAAATTGACTTTTATTGCTAAAAGTCCTAAGAAAACTGAAATGAAAATCAAAACAAAAATAAACACCCACCATTATGATAACAAAACATTAGCCGGGTCGGTCTTTGAAAATGCTTTTACTTGACCTTCAACTATCAGCTAGTAGTGACCATTACAAGAGACAGTTTGTTACAGCTAGATCATCTGACTTTCTGATGAAAAAAAAAAAAAAAAAAAAAAACCCAAAGAGTTTTGCTTTTTTCTACTGTCCTTTGCTCTTCTGCCCTCACATTAATAATTCTTCTAACCTTTAATGTCTCATTGATCACCTGTCAGGTGAGATTTCTACCTTTTATCCTGGCAGCATCTGTGCAGTGCTACCTTTTCATTCATCTTCACTGTGTGCTATTAAGGTCTAAATTTGTTTCTGTGACTAAATAGGGCAATTTATACCTTTAACCCAAAGCATTTCTTTTTATTTCTGAAAAAGACGGGGGAAAAAATCCAAATGACTGAAATCTTTTATCAGAGGCACTTGAAAAATCAATTTTTCTCAAGACTGAGAGTGAGGGCAAAGAGGATTTTGTCACTGTGTTGGAATTCTAACAAACTGTTCTGTCATCCTCTAGAAGTGGCTTGGTTAAAAAAAAGTCATGTTATGATAACCTTTAGAAAGTCAAGTGATTGAAGTGCAGACATTGTGAGAGAAAATATAACCTCTAAAATAATGGTTGTGGGTAAAGCAATTTTTAAATTATGTGGTGAGGAAGCAAAAGAAATTAGCATTTCTTTTATAACATTTGATGTATCTTTGTGGACATGCTGTTCCTCCTCTTAACTGAGGAATACCTCTTTTAGCACAATTTATATTGATTCTTTGCATTTCTATAGTGTGTTTTGAGCCCTGAGCCCTTTATAAGCATTGAGTGTAAACAGTGTGCTTGCAAGCCAGGTAACTGAATATTCTGAAATCACAGATGAGGAAGCACCAGCATAGGACTCTTAGTCACTGTGAGAAAGTGAAATGAGAGCTCTGAGTAGTTTTCCATGTTGAGAAACAATTAATTTGGCTTCAAAGTTTAAGTTGTTTCTGCCTGCTTACAATTTGGTCTTCTGGAAGCAGTAGCCTGAGTTTTCTGAAGACTTCTTCCACTTTCTGTCCTCATATTTTGGGTGAGGTTGATCCCCCAACTCTTTAGGGTGAGAATATGACCCAAATGTGGCTGCCTGGTATAATCCATTTTCTTGGCTACTCTAATGGGAGCAATTCTGCAATAATGGATAACCGTGGCTTGAGCTGTTAGACCTGTTCCTCTGGAGTTGCTGAATAACTGCACTATAGGCCTGGTGCTGCATAGTGCAAGCAGTGAAAAACATTCTAAAAGAAACGAGAAGTGAAGACAGAGCCATAAAATTTTTCATTACATGAGCCACTAAATTATCTATTTCACCTGATAAAGGTAAATTTTCTTTTTCAGTGAAGTAAAGAATCATTTTATAAGGTTATTAGAGTCTTTTCAAAATTTATCTTTTAGGTTAGAACATAAAGTAATTCTTAAATTTTTTGTACCCTGATGTGCATTTCAACAAAGTATCTAAAGTTACTTGTCAGGAGAAATTCTGTTGAATAAATAACAGAGGACAGCTGGGAAGTAGTAAAGGAAATATATATATATATATATTTCTGAAAGATACAGAAAATAAATTTCAAGTATATATATATATTTTTTTAATATTATTTTATTAGTTGGAGGCCAATCACTTTACAACATTTCAGTGGGTTTTGTCATACATTGACATGAATCAGCCATGTAGTTACACCATGGAATATTACTCAAGTATATTTTTATAAGTGTATTTTTGTGTTAGTTTTTTTTAAAAATTCATTTTGAGAGATTCATACTGATTTTGATCATGTTGCTCCTAGTGATGTAGCATATCCAGTGCTGTGATGTAGAAATGAAGCTTTCATTGTTTGTGTGTTTAAGCCTAGACTTTGGAGGTGATGTAAATTCATATGTTGCTTACTTATGGTCAGGTATTTGGTAGAAGAACCCCAAATGTTTTTGTTTTAAAGGTCAAGGCTGGACAGGGACAGTGGCAAAGAATGATCTCTGATTACTTCCATGAGGTAACTTTTTCCCTCTTAATGGGGATGTTTCTGGTCCATTCAGAAATGTCTCCCCAGGAAACCTGAGAGATGGAGAGTTCATGTTTCTCATTAAACCTAATCTGGTACAAGACTAACTGGGCTAATGATCAATGCAGAATAACGTGAAAAGTATGAGAATTGCATTTTCCATTTTAGTCACTGACTGAAATTTGGTCTTGGGTAGTTTCATTCTCTCCTTTTGTAATTTTCACATAGAAGAGGGAAAAAACAGTTTACTATTAGGTACATGCAATTCCCTCAACATCCCCCAGTCAGGTGTGTGTTAGTGATGGGTTAGGGACCTGGGGGCAGGGGTTTGGAGAGAGCTAATACACTTTGTAATGCCTGGACCAAGATCAGAACAGTCAGCTTGCAAATGAGGGTTTGTAACTATTTGAATGCGATAAAGTAGAGTCAGAAAAAGTCTTCCCTATAGGTATAAGGATGGCAAGCCTGAGTTTGTGGTAGTGGCAGCATTCATGGGAAGAGTAATTAGTGTAGCTACCAGTGATTGAGTGCTCATAACATGTAAAACATCAGGATTTTAAAGGTGCTATCTTGTCCCACTATCACAGCAATGCCACAAGTCATATAAAGATACTTCTTTATACCCATTTTAAGATGAAGAAACAAGCAAGATAAAGTTTATAATAGCAAGATTAATTAATAATCATAGTTCATACTCTAGTTCATACCGTTGGTACATGACTGAGCTGACAACAAACTCTCGTCTCTGTTTTCCGAACCACTCTACAGTCTCAATCCACTTAAGAAAGTATAAGAAGAATTGAGGCCAGACACATTGTAAACTGAGTAGCTTGTTGACCTGCCTGGATGAGAAGAAAGAAAATCAGAAGCGTTTCACATATTCTCATCACAATCACAGGAATTAATGCTTCCTTTTTGTAGCATTTGTTTCACTTTCACGTAGTAGACTGGATTTCTTGCACCCGCTTTTAGTGTGTGTATTGTGAGAAGATCAAAGATCGATGGTTCTGTGAGCAGTACGGTGGTGCAGGCTCTGTTCGTCATGCAGGGGAGCTTTGGCAAGTCTTTGCAGTTCTCGCTGTTCTCATCCATAAAGTGAGGGCCTTAAATATATACAGCACTTTTGTCCAAACAAGCTTTGCTTTGATACCATCACACCATAATGAATATGTATGCAAAGAGTTTTTCTTCCTCTCTGCTTTTTCAGAGATGAGCTTTAGTAGTTCTTGCTGGATTCAAGGTAGTACTTAACTGAATTCACAGTGCCTCTGGACCCATGTCTGCAGTTGGCATCAATGTTGATTGGTTGCTGCTTGGCTGCTTTACCAGTTGTTAATATTTTCTGACTCATGTGTAAATATCTACTTATCTACTACTTATTTTTTTTAAATGTATCCCTTCTTTCCAGTCTTTCAGCTATCAATTTTGTTATTGTTGTGGTAAAACATGTAAAATGTAAAACTTACTATTTTAAAATTTTATTTTAGTGGCATTAATTATATTCAGAGTATTCTGAAACCATTATCACTATGTCTAAATCTTTTTCATCACTCTAAACAGTAACTCTGAATCTATTAAGCAATAAAACTCCTATCACCATAATCCCTAGACCCCGGTAATCTCTACTTGTCTCTACAAACTTTCTGAACATTTCATATAAATGGATTCATACAGAATTTGTCCTTTTGTGTCTGGCTTCTTCTCTTAGCATAATTTTTAAGAAACATCCATGTTGTAGCATATATTAAAATTTCATTTCTTTTAGGCTGAAGAGTCTGACATGGCTCAGTGACCATACAACAACAACAACATTTCAGTCCATGCATTTATCATATTTTCTTTATCTCTTCATCTGTTGATGGACACTTGGATTGTATCTACCTTTTGGCTGTTGTGAATAGTGCTGGATATGTATTTATTTAAGTCCATGTTTTCAGTTCTTTGGAGTGTATGCCTAAAAGTGGAATTTCTGGATCATAAGGTAATTTTATTTTTAAATTTTTGAGGAACTACTGAACTACTTACTGTATGAATGTTCTCTCTCTTCACATCTTTGTTAATTTCCATTAAAAAAAAAATTATAGCCATTGCAGTAAGTATGTAGTGGTATTTCATTGTGGCTTGGATTTGCATTTCCCTAATGGGCTGGATGAAGCACAAGCTGGAATCAAGATTGCCAGAAGAAATATCAATAACCTCAAATATGCAGATGGCACCACCCTTATGGCAGAAAGTGAAGAAGAACTAAAGAGCCTCTTGATGAGAGTGAAGGAGGAGAGTGAAAAAGTTGGCTTAAAGCTCAACATTCAGAAAACTAAGATCATGGCATCCGGTCCCATCACTTCATGGCAAATAGATGGGGAAACAGTGGAAACAGTGTCAGACTTTATTTGGGGGGGCTCCAAAATCACTGCAGATGGTGATTGCAGCCATGAAATTAAAAGACACTTACTCCTTGGAAGGAAAGTTATGACCACCCTAGACAGCATATTGAAAAGCAGAGACATTACTTTGCCAACAAAGGCCCGTCTCGTCAAGGCTATGGTTTTTCCAGTGGTCATGTATGAATGTGAGAGTTGGACTGTGAAGAAAGCTGAGTGCTGAAGAATTGATGCTTTTGAACTGTAGTGTTGGAGAAAACTCTTGAGAGTCCCTTGGACTGCAAGGAGATCCAATCAGTTCATCCTAAAGGAGATCAATCTTGAGTGTTCATTGGAAAGACTGATGTTGAAACTGAAACTCCACTTCACATGATGTGAAGAACTGACTTATTGGAAAAGACCCTGATGCTGGGAATGATTGAGGGCAGGGGGAGAAGGGGACAACAGAGGATGAGATGGTTGGATGGAATCACTCACTCAATGGGCATGAGCTTAGGTAAACTCTGGGAGTTGGTAATAGACAGGGAGGCCTGCCGTATGGCAGGCTACAGTTCATGAGGTCGCAAAGAGTCAGACATGACTGAGCAACTGAACTGAACTGAAAGAAAGTGAAAGTGAAGTCGCTCAGTCATGTCTGACTCTTTGAGACCCCATGGACTGTAGCCTGCCAGGCTCTTCCGTCCATGGGATTTTCAAGGCAAGAGTACTGGAGTGGGTTGCCATTTCCTTCTCCAGGGTATCTTCCCAACCCAGGGATCAAACCTGGGTCTCCCAGGTTGTAGGCAGACGCTTTTACTATCTGAGCCACCAGGGAACTGAATGACTAATTGAGTTTTTTTTTCAAGTGGTTCTTGGTCATTTGTGTATGTTCTTTGGAGAAATGTCTGTTTAAGTCTTTCGCCTATTTTTGAATGGGTTGTCTTTTTCTTTTACATATCCTCTATATTAAACCCTTATCAGATACATGATTTGTAAATATTTTCTCCCAATCTATTGATTATCCTTTTATTTTGTTGATAATGTCCTTTGATGCATAAAATTTTGTTAATTTTGATGAGTTCTAATTTATCTTTTTTTACTTCTAATTATTTTTTTGTCACTGCAAAATCGAAGTTTTAACATTTAACATTTTAACATTTAACATTTTTTTCTAACAGCTCTAAGGTTTTAACTCTTATATTTAGGTTATTTTTATATTTTTGTTAAATTTTTATGTACAGTATGGATGAGGGAGTCAAACTTTATTCTTTTGCATGTTAAAATCCATTTGTTCCAGCATCATTTGTTGAATGGACTTGGCAGCCTTGTCAAAAATCAATTGGTCAAAAATATATGGGTTTATTTCTGTATTCTCAGTTTTATCTGTTAGTCACTATGTCTCTCCTTATGCCAGTACTGGACCTTTTCAGTGATTGCTTGTTGTTGGTTTGTATCAGTGATTGCACTTATTCTTAGACTTCCACTGCCTCCTCTTGGATTTGCTACTTCTGACCCATGTGGCTTAAAAACACCAGTCAGCCAAGCTTATAATACCTCCATATGACTAGAGTTTTGGAGCTTCTCTTAAAGAACAAATTGGATTTGGTACAATGGCTTTGTGATACATAGTCAAAGCCAACAACCTGTTTTCTCTCTCTCAACAGAACCTCAGATAATTCATCAGATAAAAACAGAAATGTTCAGTTTGAAGGGCAAGGAGGTAAAATCCCATGAGTCCAGTCTCCTGTGAATCTATGTGTTACATAAACGGTTAGGGCAGAGGTGACATCCTTAAGAAAACCCTTTAACATCAAGGAATCTCTAGTTTATTTTTCTATTATTTTATAGGATTATAGTTTTCTAAAATTCACCCTCTGGATAAACTGAATTATGCTAGATGAAAAAAAGCCAACATTATTAATGATTTTTCTGTTTATTACTAGCTTTAGGAAAAAATATTTAAATAAATATTTACACATAATTCTAATCTAGGATTTGCATGCTCCACAGAGTTGACTTCTCCTGAAGGATCTCAAAAGAGTGAGAAATTCCTGTTTGACTGTGAAGTCAGTCTTGCCCGTGGATCACCTTGAACATTACTGGATATACAAAATGACAAACCCGTAGTTTGTGCTACCACACACCAGGACCAAAATTACAGTTGTTTCAAATACTGTTATGGTATGCTCCATAAACTCACTAAGGTGACCCAGGAGTGTTGATCTGAATTTATTTTAGCCTCACTTATTGTCACTTAACAGAGTAAACAAGAACTGATGGTTCTTCAAACAGTCATAGTAAATTACAGTTATGGCGAACACAAATGCCTCATTATGTCTGGTCAAGGTCTATTTCCCTTTTATAGAGCTAACTGGTAGAAAGCATTGTTTTTAATTCATGAATGAATATGCACAGGAATCTTAGTTCTCCTATTTACATAAACCTGATACACAATTAATCTCCAGCAAAGTACCTAGAGAAAGCTTAGAAAATGTAAGCCATAGATAAAACATTAGAAAAAAATAGCTCTAAAATATCCAGTGCTTTAAATACCAAAATGCCACTTTTATTAGCCTTTTATTATCTCACTTGTAAACACTCAAAACCTGTAACAGTTTAATGTGATTATAAGGCATATGTGCACTTGGATTAAATATATTAATAAAGCAATTAGTGTTGGTTAATTAAACACTAGAAACGTAGTTGAAATGTTTGGACTCTAAAAAGATGTTCTTTAGGGGGTTTCTAAACTTAGCTTAAACTTTTCTTGATATTTGTGCTGTTAGGTCAACACAATTTAGAAAGGATTTGTCTATAAGAATGGGGCAGCAGAGAACCTTGGGTGTGATAGAAATTTCAACTCTGATGGCTATGATGAGTAGACAGTTGTATACATTTATTAAAACTCATTACATATTTAGAATTTGAGTATTTCATTTTGTCTATGTGTATACATATATGTTTATCTATCTTTTACACACACATACTCACAGAGAAATAGAGTCCTGAACATACCTTTGAAGCCAGCCATCCCTATAGGTGGATTCACTGTGCTATAATTTGGTTGTGCATATCAATAAACTCCCTTAGGCATAAATGTAAGTGTCAATTTGCATAGTGTCTATGTTACTCCTGTTTCTACCTGGAACCCTTGTGGTGTGAGGACAGCGGTTACCATCCTTGTCTCCACGCACGTGAATAGGACCGATTTACTTCCATGCCCAAGTAGAGATGTCCTTGCCAGCCTCATTCAGAAGAAAGGGTATGAGGAAGAACCTTGATATCTTGAGGCAGAACTGTGTTGACTAGCAGTGTTAGGAGCAAGTTTGTATGTGATAAATCCTGTCTCTCAGAGAATTGAAATGACAGCCTTTGTGCCAGTACATACTTCACTCTCAGAAGCTATTTCCTTTATCCAGGATCACTGGACTAACTCATACAATCTTAAGCTTTAGAATGGTGGTATGGGACTTTCTTTGGGTCGTTCCATGCAGAGACATACCTTAAGACTACGTGAGCATTGTCTTTCTCCATGTAGTTGGAAACACACCATGTTGCCACAGCTGTTGCCACTTTCATTTTTCAGTTTTCTAAAATTAAATTGAGGCATGCTCCATGGCACATGGTGTCTTAGTTCCCTGACCAGGAATCAAACCTGCACCCCCTCCATTGGACGCATGGAGTCTTAACCACTGGACTGCTGAGGAAGTGCCTTGATTTTCTTGTAAAAGACTTGCTCTTACCCCATGGGCAAGAAGAACAGTAAAGACCACCAGTCTCTGTACAGGAAAAACACTGATCAGCAATTCAATCTTGAACTTCAGTCTGTTTATCTGCAGCCTCTTTGGTACTTAGGCTTGGGCTTATAAGCACAGGAAGGTAATCAATAGTTGCCTTGATTTCATAACTCAAATACTTGTAATACCAACATAGAAGCAAGATTAAGCTTAACTAAATTTGAATAGATAGTATTTGATTTCTACCCAGAGGAAGCAAACTAAATTTTAACAAATGTTTACTCCTTATAAGCATAGGGCCCTTATTAATCATCACAACAGCCCTGCAAAAGTTTGATTATTGTCCAGTTTTGTAGACTGTAGACCCTGTGAGAGCAGAGAACGTGTTCATTTTGTCCAAAGTAGCATCAAGTATCCGTTGTTAACTGGTAGTGTCAGAGAAATGAAGCAATTTATCTGAAGGTCATGGTATAGCATCAACTTTAGGAGAATCTTCTATATCGGTTAATGTTGGGTTTAAAATTTTTAAGGAAGAGAAGACTGATTTTGGCCTCATCAGCCTCCCCTGTCTTTCTCTTTCTCTGTCTTTGTGTGCCTTCTCTTTCAGACTAAGAACCTGGACGCTTAGTTGTTGCTGTGTACCAAAGTCAAACAGTGTCACTGGAGACAGGTTGAAAAAGCAGATTACCAGCATTTTGCCAGAACAAAGAAAGTTCTTAGCCAGAAAATATTATGGTCAGAAAACAAAAAGGAATTTCTAGCATAAGGGAGGTATCCAGATAGAAAATAGCTACATAGGAGGAAGGTCAGACTAAATAGGAACTAGGAATCCAGAGAAAACACAGTGTCTGTTAAGGACATTGTCCCTGAAGGCACATTATCTGTTTTCACATCCTATTTTTGTTACTTCACATTAAGTGGTATTAGATAAATTACTGAGCTTTCATATCTGTAAAGTGTGGATTATACACTGACCATTGTTTTAAGGATTAAATAAGATTAATCTTTATAAAAATAACTATGATATTTGGCGCATAGTAGGTACTCAAGAAAATTTTGATGACACTTAGATACATAAAGCGATAGGTATGAACAGTTAATAGAGAAGGAAGCAGTGATTTTTTAAGAGACAGATTAGCTTTGACAGTTCCCATTTTGTGCCTCCTAGCTTTGTAAGTGACAGATACACAGAACTGACCCTGGAAATCCATCTGATATCTCCCTCTCCAGTCTGTAGATCCTAGAACTATACTCTATTGACCCACTCAATCCTTTTGCACGTCGAGTACACATGCTCTTCATCCCCATCAAAACTATCATTCTCTCAAGGAAGATATGCTGTCAGATAGGTTTTATGAGTAAAGTTCTCATTAGTTAACTTGATTCCTTCTAGCTTTTTTATTTTACAAGATGTGAATATTCCTAAATATCCTTATATTTTGAGTGTACATTAGTGAGACAAGTGAAGTATGAGGAATTTGAGATCGTATGGAGAGATGTTTTTCATGAGGGAGGCTGAGATCATATCCCATGTATTTATAGCCAATAGTGCTTTAGTAACTTTCATTTCTAAATTTTCTGTGCAAACAGCTGAACATATTTTTATTATAATCTCGTTTCCAAATTACTGTGAAGTCTGAGACATCTGTGTGTCTTTATACACAGCCAGCTGAATCACTTGATTAATTATAAGTTACTTTATTACTTCAGAGTTACACAGCCCACTTGACGGAGTGCACAAAATAAGTCATCCTCCTTTGGTGATTAGTTTACCGTCTAACTTTCGTCCATGGGATTTTCCAGGTAAGAATACTGGAGTGGGTTGCCATTTCCTTCTCCAATCCATGGGGTCGCAAAGAGTCGGACGTGACTGAGTGACTTCACTTTCACTTTCACTGTCTAACTTAATCTGGCACTCCCTAGACTAGCAGTATAACTGCTGAGTTGGACATGTTGACCATCCAGCATGATCACTGCATGCAGTTCGTTACTGCCGTGAGGAGAGCCATAGTTTTAAGCTCTAGGTCTCACTCAAGACTGTTGTTTCAGTCAGTGGCCTTCAGCACCGTGGAAAGATGTGAGACCTGTCATAAGTAGACTCCTTTCCTTCTCCACCAGAACTGCTGCTTTCTATGTGACTGGGTGGGCTTCTCTGGTGGCTCAGAGGTTAAAGCGTCTGCCTCCAGTGCGGGAGACTCGGGTTCAATCCCTGGGTCGGGAAGATCCCCTGGAGAAGGAAATGGTAACCCACTCCAGTATTCTTGCCTGGAGAATCCCATGGACGGAGGAGCCTGGTGGGCTACAGTCCACGGGGTCACAAAGAGTCGGACACGACTGAGCGACTTCACTTTCATGTGACTGGGCACTTGCTCTGTACATTGCAAACTGGTTGTTGTACAAGTTGATGTGCTTGTTTTCTTTTTTTGAAAATAGTTTCCCTATTTTCTTGATAGCATGCTTGTACTTTCAAACAATCCTTTAGAAGCCCAGTTACGTGTGTTTTTTAAAACAAAGGCAGTTGAATGTGTTCCCATTTCCGTTTTCAGAACTCATTCTTTAGATCAAGAATTGCTTCCTTTTCTTAACGAAGATATTTGCAGAGCTGTGGACTTTTGTTAGCCATCCCCATCAAAGTATTACCATAGAAGTTGCAAAGGGAAGTTCTAAATCTGCCATTGGTTTTGATTTACAGTAATCGTTCCAGTATTTCCAGTGATGCTTTGCTGGGCAGGGATTTTTAAGTTTCCTTAATAATTGGTTTATATACCTTTCACAAAATTTATTAATACCTTACATCTGTGTTGAATACCTTGGCATTTATAGACTTAATATAAGTGATTTCAACTGTTTGAAAATGACCTGATATCCATGACGTGCTTTAATTTGTTTTTGCTGAAGTAAAATATTTAAACTGAGCACACAGACAAGCTGATGTGTGAGTACAAGTCATCATCTCAACACACATCATTCTCTCCTCACTGAATATATGGTAATTTCGCTGCAGTAATTGAAACCTTTGCCTTTTTGTGAAAAAATGACCATAAATCACAGAAAAATCTTCAATTAAGTTTAAAACATTAGCATACATTGTGCGTACATGCAAAAAGAAAACCAAAGTGAAACATGATTCCAGACGAACTCAAGAGTCTTTACAAACTAGCATTCACAAAGTGGGGATTTCTGAAGGTAACGATAATACCACCCAGAATTTTAAGGGTTTATTTCAGGGATGGAAGGCATGATTCAACTCTAATATCAACTGTGACTGACTTATGAGCTTGTCCACTTATTTTATCATGTCTTAATTTGTAATTGTTTGTATGTATCCTTGCCTTTTTCCCTATCACCATGCAAAAATAAATTGCAAAATCAATGTAGAAAATATTATCAGTTGATTATCCAACAACCATTTCTTTTCTTCTCACTGCCTAAGAGAATAGCAATTTTCTTTATCTAGTCTCTGCTAAACATTATGTTTTCTCATGTGGTAGTGGGGATAATGATTATTCTAAGCCAATACCTGGCATGCCTCCTAGAACCTATTCTTAGCCTAGAGCATCAATATTCAATTTGCCCCACTAAATGAAAGATAAAGGCTTACTTTCAATAATCAGAACTTTTTCTCTCTGTATTTTTGAGCTTTTGTCTTCTCCCTGTTCAGTTTCTCTTGCTTCATAGCTCCACTACATTTTCCATCCCTATTAACATATTCACTCATGAATAATAGTAGCTAACAAGAGCAGTTATAGCCCTAATTGCCCTCCTAACCACCTTGTAACCAAAACAGAAACCTGATTTAGGGTAGAGATCTGTTGAAGATATCAGGATGAATAATACCAAGAATATCAAATATCTTCAGTTTCACAATTAACTCGCTTATCAAATAGCACCAAAATCTGGTCTCTTTAAAACTCCATTTATGTGAAATGATAGAGTTTTTGAAATACATTTGACCCCAAATAGTATTTTTTGTTTGTAGCAGACAAAAGTTTCCTAATTGATATACTCAGTGAAGGTAGGAACTTTTATTCTTTTCATTTTGAGGGCACTTGTATCTAGACCAGTGTTTTACATTAAAAATGTATTTGGATATAAATGTGAAATCTCTGTAAATCTTGATTTAGGTACATCAGTTTCTTTATGAATAAACTTACCTCTTCCACCATGCCTACAGCACATTACTTCACCATTCCTACTACTTTACAATAATCCTCTTGACCAGTCCTCCAAAATATCCAGAACATTTTGAGACACATTAATTTTAAATGTGTATAAGCAAAGCTTCACAAGGTTAAGAAATTTAGCCAAAACTTAATTACAAATGTGAAAAAAAAAAAAAAAAAGCATTTTGACTATAAAGTGACACATTGAACTGTTGATTTTCATTGTGGTTTTATTCATGTAGTACCCAAGAAACCTATAAATCTCTTCAATTCAATTAAACAGCTAATTAATTCACTAGAGAAAAACATTATACCACTTATTTGACTGGATTGACCAGCCAGTTTGATTGAAATAGCAAATTCACCATTCTTGTGGAGATAAAGTTGGCTGGACATTTTTTCCCAACTAATAAAAGGAGAGGGTTTTACAAAATCAATTGAATCACTTACTCTTATGTAGTGGAGATGCAGCCTGATTCAGTATTTGAACACTGTTGCCACCCTTTCAAGCACAGTGAAACCAAAAGGTTTCTGAAGGAGATGATAAAGAAAATGGACTAAGGAGAAAATGGCTGAGACCCTCAATTTGATGAAAGCTTCTTATGCATTCAGGGAAGTTGTAGAGGCGGGTCTTGTTTATGTGAAGAAGAAGAACCTTCCCAAGATTCTTTTCTAGGTGAAGACTAGGAAAGGTTTCACTCACAGAAGTCCAAGAAGGACTAGTGCAGCGCATAGTCACGGAAAGTATTCAGTAGTCACATAAATAATAGTTCATGCTTGTGGAAACAATTAATATTTGAAGTAGAAAAATGCTGATGTCTAGAAGTAGAACATAAGAGATCGGGGACAAACAGCTGATGAAGATGATTTTAACAATATGGATATATGAAAGACCTATGTGGTAGTTTAACATGTTCCAGATGTTTTATCATTTTGCATATTAAGGGCTTCACTTGTGACTCAGCTGGTAAAGAATCCACCTGCAATGTGGGAGACTTAGGTTCGACCCCTGGGTTGGGAAGATCCCCTGAAGAAGGGGAAGGCTACCTACTCTAGTATTCTGGCCTGGAGAGTTCTATGGACTATATAGTCCATGGGGTCCCAAAGAGTCAGACATGACTGAGCGACTTTCACTTTTCACTAATCTTTTTCTAATACTTTGTTCTCATTCAAAACCCCACTTTTCAGATGTTTTCCATCTCTTCTTATTTCTCCTTCTCTACAGGTTCTAACAGAAGAGGTATTCTTCTTGAGTTCCAGAGCTGGCTTTGTATCTTCCTGCCCCTTTTGTTCTGTTGTAAGTGTTGAAAGTGAAAGTCCCTCATTCGTGTCTGACTCTCTGTGACCCTGTGGACTATACAATCCATGGAATTCTCCAGGCCAGAATACTGGAGTGGGCAGCCTTTCCCTTCTCCAGGGGATCTTCCCAACCCAGGGGTTGAATACAGGTCTCTCTCAAGGATTACAGACAGAAATTTTCATAACCACATAAATAAACAAAATAAATGACATAACCTGATGGGAGACACAAGGGACTTGTGAAAGATCTTTGGGAACTGTGGTGAGATAGAAATTATGTGCACTAGATAAAAATATTCAAATATTGAACAGTTTTGTGCTAGCTGAATATGCACATGTTTTGACAATGGTCAGCATTTTGTGGCTTCTCCTTAAATGAAAGATATTCTCTCTCCTTTATTTTCTGCCCACAGGACTCACTGAAAAGTAGTCTTCCTTCAGTTACTACTAACTGAAACATCTCCCTTTCTTGGCTGTGTCTGTCCTCGTCATTCTTACTTTCATAGCATATTTTTTATTTCCACAGTATCATTAATTTGAAAAACAAATTTAATTGAAAAATACAACATAAAAAGTATTAAAAGCAGTATAACTGACTCCTGTGTATCTGCTGTACACACAATAGGTGCTAATGTTTTTCCAAGTTTGATCTTTATAAACTTTCTGTTTGGAAAATAAAACCTCACCCCTATTGTTCTCTTTCCTTTCTTAGAGGTAACCACTAACTTGAAGTTTATGTATATCATTTCTGTGTGTTCGTAAAAAGCTTTACCATGTATATGTGAAATGTGTGTATATGTATGTATAACCATAAACAACATGGCAGTGCTTTGTTCTTTTATCATCCAGATTATACATTTTTTTCATGTTGAATTACCCTTCTGAAGCTTGCACAATTGTGATTGCTCCATTTATAATAGTGTATTTATACATTACTCTTCATTCTTACAAGTGAGAATATCTCAAAAGTATAGTTCTTAGGTTGGAGGGTTTGTAAGTATATAACCTCTCCTAGATGTCAGCTGTATATGAAATTCCCTTTTGTTAAGTTTACCAACACTTGCTATTTCCAGACTTTTAAAATTTTGCCAATTTGATGTGTGCGGATTTGCATCTTAGTGTTTTAATTTGCATTTTTAGTTGAGAGGTCTTCATGTGTATATTAGCCATTCACTATTCCTTTCTTGTGCATTATATGGTCACTGTCTGTCTTTTTTTTTTTTTTTCTATTAGTTTATTCATCTTTACCTGTTTGATTTATAGATCTTAATGTGTCCTATTTCTGCCATTAAGAAATGGATGTGATTTGGATGTGACCTTGGATGACTTACACACTTTACCTATGATTTAGTTTTTTATTTTACAAAATGCAAAGAATAATTTTACCTAAAATTTGTTATGAGGATTAAAGGGGTTTGATGTAAGGTGCATTGAACAATGTCTGGAACATGCTAAGTATTATATAAGTTTTTGCTGTCATATTTTTTATCCTAGATAAATAATCCAATTTTGTTTCTTATTATTGCCAAACCTTAGTTGCCTCATAATGTTACAAGTAATAATACTTAACTTGTCACTTAATTATATTTTATCATTTTTATATAAAATTTTTAATTTTAATGAAGAGAAACTTGATGTTCACTATTATGGTTTGCACTTTTAGTATAGTGCCTTGTTTAAGAAAGTATTCTCTAGTTCAAGATATAAAATATATTCTCTTGCGTTTTCTTGTAAATTCTTTTCATTTGATGTTTATGGTTCTAATTTTAATAATTTTTCATCTGAAGAGCAAATTTCCCTGGCATCATTTATGGAACTGGTCTTCCTTTCCTCCCTGATTTGCTGTTCCTTCCTTCTTATTCATTTTCCATGTTCCTGTTTACTTGGGAATTATTTTGTCTCTTTTGTACCTTTGATCTATTTGTCTATTCTTACAGCTTTTCAGTCCTTGATATTTGCAATTTTCTTTATGAGCCTTCAAAACCTCTTTTCTTTTGGCAGTTCTTGAAACTTTTTAGCTTTTCAAGTGACAGCGTTAAATTCCTTTATAAATGTAGGTTTCATGAAGCTGGAAACCATTTGTATCTCTTGGGTGTTTAAAATCTTAGCTTGCTTTTTTAAGAGATCAAATATCTGGGGAAAATTTTTAATAAAGAATGCGTTTAGCTAAAATGTATAGTATGCATGTTATAAGCCTTTAAAATTTTACGAGGTCCTATTAGTTGTCTAGAAGAATTCAAAAATATAACTTTTGGGTATTAGTGATTAAATTTCTTAATGACCTTGTCCCTTTTCCTTTTTAGAGCAAATAGTACCACTCTATTTCACAGTATCATTTATATTGTCATATTCCCATTTCTTTCTGTTATATAAAAAAGTGTATCACTTTTTTCATGGATTTGAATCTGCAGTAGATTGATTTGTTGCCATGGACTTTAAAAATCCATTAAGGATGAAGTCAGAAATGGTGAATTAATTTGAAATCCTTTGTTGGTATGGATGAAGTGAGAAAGGTATTTATAAAACCATTAATCATGCTTCAAAGTATAGTTGAAAATGAATCAGAAGACAGATGTAATAACTAAACTTTCATTTTGCTGTCTGCTTTAAAGTCTTAGCACTTGGAGAGCCTTATCTAAATGTTGCTGAACATTACTTGTTTTGTCATTTGCTTTATTTTGATAAATATGTCTTGTCATGCAGCCATCTGTGCCACCATGAGAAGTAAATTGTTACCTAATATTAGGTCTACATCTGGTTTAAGTGAATAAAACATAAAAAAAAAAATAATGCTCGGAATCATAAATCAGGTCAAACATAGAATACAGAAGGGCTCTATGAAATCACAGTTCCCAGTTAGTTGTGAAAGTTAATATTCTAGACTTTCTACTAGTGCCATTCTTTGGTTTTTCAAACTATAGTTACAGAGTTGTCCTCAATATAAGAAAAAGTTTCAGGATTATATTTAGTTAGCATTTGGTTGAAGTAAATAGAGTAGGAGTCGTGATGTTTATATCTGAAAAGGAATTGCCACAGAAGTAGTAGTCTTGATTTATTGATTTAACACATGAATAATTTTCTGGAGCATTATTTTTGGTTCAGTTTCCTGAGGGTTGAGCTTGAAACCAGCTTACCATACAAGGGTTAAAATTATGCTTTAAATATGGTAATCCAAAATTTAATCCTTTTTCCAAATTTTTTTAATCCAAATAAAAATAGAGTTAGAAGGAAAATTTCTAAATGTGATGGATATTGAATATAAAGCTAAAGTGAATGTCCTACTAAAAGGAATTCCTATTAAAACTAGAACTGTAGTATGGTCACTGTTATCACTATTATTCAATATCACTTTAGAAGTTCAGGTTAAGACAATTAGGCAAACAGCATACATGAAACAGATATTTGAAGGGAGAACACGTTTTTTGTTACTCACAGATGATATGCTCATATATATATACTTCCCAAATTAAAAAAAAAATCTATTAAAATAAATCAGTGAAGTATTTTCAAGGTAAATCCCACAACAGAAGCAATACTTTCCCTTTATGTTAGCAATAACCAGTTATAAACTGAAAAAAATAATTTCTAATTTTTACTAGAAAGACCTAAAAATAAAATAAACAAGGAAGGTACAAGACCTAGTTAAAAGAAAGCATAGAATTTGATAGAGTACTGAGATGCACTTGAATAAATGGAGGTTTATACCCTGAAATCAGTGTTATAAATATGCAATCCTTATCAAATTAGTATATGAATTTACTGTAAATATTTGGCAAATCAATACAAGCATCAGTGTGTTGAAACCTGATTTAAAATGGATTTCACAGGATGGTAAGATATTTATCTTCCCAACTACAATGCCTCAACTATGATGTCTTTTATGTTGACATGTTCAGAGACTTTGGAAGTTGTCATTTTATAATATAAATGAAAAAATTTTTAAGTCCGTAGAGAAATTTCAATGGCAAACAGTCAATGGCTTTGAATTGTAAGGCAAACATACATTGTGAGCTTTAGCTTTATGTGACAAAATAAATCTTTAATTTCTTCTAATGATTAGAATAGCAAATGCTTTAAATAACTAGCTATAGACTAACTTTTTTATATAAGGGAATAGCACATTAATAATGTCTTGAATAAATCTATAGGTTTCCCCCTTTGTTTGGCTGTATTTTTTAATTAACGTTTCAGTTCCCAAAACTGAAATCATATTGCATAACTCCTTGGTGACAAATTCTTTGGTACCTTTAGAGCATCTGGAATTATGTGCTGCACAATAGATATTTAATAAGTTTCCTTGGAATAAATGAATCCATTGTAAAATAATTTGTAATATAGATCAATTGTGGGTTTTAAATCATAATATCTAAAAGACTGGAGGTTCCCAAGTGTTTCAGGGGTAAAGAATTTACCTGCCAATGCAAGAGATATGGGTTCAATCCCTGGGTCAAGAAGATCCCCTCGAGAAGGAAATGGGGACTCAACTCACCCCAGTATTTTTGCCTGGGAAATCCATGGACAGAGAAACCTAGTCGGCTATAGTCCATGGGGTTGCAAAGAGTTGGACATGACTTAGTGGCTGAGCATGCATGCATCTAAAAGACTAACTGAAATATTCAGTGCTTCTGTGGTCACTCTATGGAGGTAGGATAAATACCCACTCAACATTTTGTTCAAACATTGAGACCAGTGATTCCACACATGCACCAGTGAGGTTTTCTGGAACAAAGGCAGGTTCCCAAACAGGTGTGTAAAAGGCTTGAGGGGCTTACAGTTTTATGAACGTTGGGACAGGGGCTGGAATGAGGGTTTCCTCACAAGAGCTAGGGCTTGAGAGCTTAGGACTTCCTTCAGATATTAAATGTGCAGCCAGCTTTCTTATTAGCATGCCCTGATAAGGTGCAGAAGGGGAAGAGAAAGGTGATGCTTGAAAGCTGTTGACAAACAACAAAAATGGAATTAATATCTTAATTAGAAACACATTTGTATTCAGTTTGGAAATGTAGAATTTCTTTCAAATAACTATATATTCATTGTGATATATACTATAGGACATTAAAAGTCATTGCCCTTTACTGTCTCCTGGGAAGCATAGATCAAGAACGTGGTTTGGCTTAGAGAAAATGTGATTTCTAGGCAGATATACATTTTAGCTGCTGTCTAACTTTTTTACTTTGGGAAACTTAATTGACATCTCTGAGCATCAACTTTCTTGTCTCGAAGTGGACAATGCTCCGATCTCATAGAGTTGTGAGGGTTTAACTAACTAATTTTTGTAAAACATCTAGTACCTGGTACAGCATATTGTAAGTATTAACTATTGATACATGGCATTTAATTGACACTATTACTATTATTACTACTATTATTTAGAGAATATTTAGAAAGTAAGATAGGTATTAAGAACATAAGGTCTGAATAAGTAGAAGACCTAAAATCATTAAAATTTAATGCCTCTCAAATTTATCCGTATATTTAATACATTTCCAATAACACTCCCAATCAGTTTTAGAAAGGATAAGCAAAGTTATTTTAGAAATTATATTATATAAACATGAGGTTTCCAGGAAATTTTTGAAAATTAGTAATTAACAAGAACTTGTCTATAAGTTGCTATGACTTAACATGTGTAAGTTGCTATGACTTAACTAGTATAATCTAAACAATATGAATCTGGCACAGTGGAATGGACTAGGTGGGGTTTTAATGTAAATTTTGACATAATTTGTTTTCTTTTATGTATCTCATTCATTTAAAAAGATTACAATGAATGAGTTTTCTATAAATTTCATCACATGGCCAAAAGGATACCTGCCACAGTTAAAGTTGAAAGATTAAGAACCCTCTAGAAACACCAAGTAAAACTGATGAACACATTAGTGATCTACTGCTGCATAACCAATTGCTTAAAAACTTAGTGGCTTAAAACATTAATGCTTATTATCTAATGGTTTCTGTAGGTCAGCAATCCAGATGTAACATAGCTGAGTCCTCTGTCTCAGGGTCAGTCACAAAGCTGTGGTCTTTTTTTTATATTGTTGTTGTTATTATAAGTATAATTGATTTACAGTGTTACGTTAGAATATATGTGTGCATAAGTACACACACACACACACACACACACACACACACACACACACACACACACGCTTTTCAGAGTCTTCCCTTATAGGTTATTGAGTGAGTGAGTGAAGTCGCTCAGTTGTGTCCAACTCTTTGCGACCCCGTGGACTCTAGCCTACCAGGCTCCTCCATCCATGGGATTTTCCAGGCAAGAATACTGGAGTGGGTTGCCATTTCCTTCTCCAGGTGATCTTCCCGACCCAGGGATCGAACCCAGGTCTTCTGCATTGTAGACAGACGCTTTACCATCTGAGCCACCAGGGAAGTCCCCCAAAAAACCAAAGGTAAGGGCCGGAGGCCACACCCACCCCTGCCTTCCTCACCCTCCCCAATGGGCAGGGGATTATAGGTTATTACAAGATATTAAATTTAGTTCCCTGTGCTATATAGTAGGATCTGGTTGTTTATTTTATATAAAGTAGTGTATATATGTTAATCCAAAACTTGTGATTTCTCTCTCCCATCCCTTTACCCTTTGGTAACCATAAGTTCATTTTCTAAGCCTATGAGTATATTTGTTTTATAAATAAGTTCGTCTGTATCATTTTTTAGATTCCACATGTAAGTAACATCTTATGATATTTGTCTTTATCTTATTTCACTTAATATGATAATCTATAAATCCATCCATATTACTTCAAATGGCATTATTTCATTCTCTTTTATGGCTGAGTGATATTCCACTGTACGTCTGTACCACAGCTTTATCCATTCATTTGTCAGCGTGCATTCTGGTTGCTTCCTTGTCTTGGCTATTGTACATAGTACTGCTCTGAACAGGGGGTGCATGTGTCATACCAAATTAGAGTTTTCTTTTTTTCCAGACTGATGTCCAGGAGTGATACTGCTGGATCATATGGTAGTCCTGTTTTTAGTTTTGGGTTTTTTTTTTTAATTAATTAATTTTTTAATTGAAGGAAAATTGCTTTACAGAATTTTGTTGTTTTCTGCCATACATCAACATGAATCAGCCTTAGGTATGCATATATCCCCTCCATGTTGACCCTCCCTTCCATCTCCCTCCCCATCCCACCCCTCTAGGTGGATACAGAGCCCCTGTGTGAGTTTCCTGAGCCATATGGCAAATTCATGTTGGCTATCTCTATTTTACATGTGGTAATTTAAGTTTCCATGTTACTCTTTCCATACATCTCACCCTCTCCTCCCCTCTCCCCATGTCCATAAGTCTGTTCTCTATGTCTGTTTCTCATTGCTGCCCTGTAAATAAATTCTTCAGTACCATTTTTCTAGATTTCATATATATGCATTAGAATACGATAATTATCTTTCTCTTTCTGACTCACTTCCCTCCTTATAATAGGTTCTAGCTTCATCCACCTCATTAGAACTGACTCAAAGGTGTTCCTTTTATGGCTGAGTAATATTCCATTGTGTATATGTACCACAACTTCTTTATTCATCTGTCGATGGACATCTAGATTGCTTCCATGTTCTAGCTATTGTGAATAGTGCTGCAGTGAACAAAGGAATACATGTGTCTTCTCCAATTTTGGTTTCTTCAGGGTATATGCCTAGGAGTGGAATTGCTGGGTCATATGGTGGTTTTATTCTTAGTTTTTTAAGGAATCTCCATACCGTTTTCCATAGTGGCTGTATCAATTTACATTCCCACTAGAAGTGCAAGAACATTCCATTTTTCTGCACACCCTCTCCAGCGTTTATTGTTGGTAGACTTTTTGATGATGGCCATTCTGACCAATGTCTCATTGCAGTTTTGATTTGCATTTCTCTAATAATGAGCGATGTTGAGCATCCTTCCATGTGTTTGTTAGCCATCTGTATGTCTTCTTTGGAGAAATGTCTGTTTAGGTCTTTCCCCCCCCCCCCTTTTGACTGGATTTGTTTTTCTGGTGTGAAATTGTATGCTGCTGCTAGGTCACGTCAGCTGTGTCCGACTCTGTGTGACCCTATAGACGGCAGCCCACCAGGCTCCCGTCCTTGGGATTCTCAAGGCAAGATTACTGGAGTGGGTTGCCCTTTCCTTCTCTAGTGCATATATTTTGGAATTTAATCCTTTGTCAGATGTTTCATATGCTATTATTTTTCTCCCATTCTGAGGATTGTCTTTTTACCTTCCTTATAGTTTCCTTTGCTGTGCAAAAGCTTTTAAGTTTACTCGGGTCCCACTTGTTTACTTCTTTTTTTATTTCCATCACTCTAGGAGGTGGGTTGTAGAGGATTTTGCTTTGACTTATGCCATAGAGTGTTCTGCCTCTGTTTTCCTCTAAGAGTTTTATAGTTTCTGGTCTTACATTTAGGCCTTTAATCCTCTTTGGTGGAGAAACATTCAGGTCTTACAGGTTTTTTCTTAAAGGACCAACATCTGCTAGTTCCAGGCTTCTCAAAAAGGTGTTTTTAGTTTTTTAAGGAATCTCTGTATTGTTATCCTTAGTGGCTGTGCCAATTTATATTTCCACCAACAGTGTAGAAATGTTCCCTCTTCTCTATACCCTCTCCACAATGCTGTGGTCTTATCTCAAGGATGATCTGAGGAAGAATTCACTTCTGCGTTCATTCCAGTGTTGATTGATAAAATTTAGTTTTTTCCAGACCTGTGAACTGAGGTCCTCACTGCCTCATAGGCTGTTGGCCAGAGACCATGCTCATTTCCCCGCCCCAGGCCCTCTCCTTTAGACAGTCTGCTTCATCAGTGTGTGTTTAGCAGAGTGATGGAACCAAAAGGGAAAGAGGGTAAACCAAAAGTCATAGTCTTTTGAACTTAATCTCAGAAATGATGCCTCTAACTTTTTCCATATTCTATTCATTACAGGCAAAACACTAAGTCTAGCTCACATTCAACAGGAGAGGATTACACAAAGCATGAATATCCAGGCAGGGGAATCATTGAGAATGTTTTTCAAAGCTGCCTCTGACAGTGAAGTGATCATTTCAATTCATGGTGTAGTCTTGCTGTGTGTCATATACGCTACTTGTTGTATGTGATTATGCAAAGTCAGCATGGTTCTATGAAACTTTCACTGATTTCCTATTTCCAGATACTCAATGAAATTATTTGATAAAACTTAGGTTTCTTCTCATTAATCAACTTGTTTGAATGCCTCTGACTTGCAGAGTTGAAAATAGAGCAGAGCCTGAGTCATAGTATGGAATTTCAGCCTTCACCGTGCCCACCCTCCTTATTTATCAACAGGTAACTGAAGTTCGGAGGAGAGAACTTACTCAGGGTGCCCTGTCTTGGAGTGGCAGAGGGAATACTTTTAAGTCAGTTTCTGTGACTTAGCTCCATTGTTATTTTTACCTTCCTACTTCTGTCATGGTGGTACTTTTCTTTCCCTTAAGAAATAGAGAACATGAACAAAAAATGTTACTACATGTAAGTGCAATCGAAAGACAAAACAAAACAAACATCGGTGTACCAAGCAACTAAGAAATAGTTTATGAGCAGAAGCCTCCTAGATAAATTTCCCCCTCCGAGATATCCCAGAGTTAATCACTATCCTGAATTTGTTTATCATTCTCTGGCTTCTTTTCTGGTTCTTAACCATTTCTGCACGTATACTTAAAAATACTTTTTTGTTTTGAATATTAAAAATGGAATCATACTGTATATGTTTGCTTCTTGATTCAGCAGTGTGTTTCTGGGATGTATCTACATTGATTTGTGTAGCCAGAATTCATTCATATTCTTTGCTAAACAATATTCTGCTACATTAATAAAGAACTTATTTTTCTCTTCTGTTGTTATATGATATTTGGATTTTTCAGTTTTGGTTTTGTGTATGTGTTTGTTATTCCAAGAACAGCTGTAGTTGCATTTTTATACATGTATACATTTTTATACTTCTTGTATACATAGGGAAGAACTTTTCTACCTTTCATACCTAGTAGTGAATTTGCTTGGAAACAGAATGTGCATAAGTTTCATCTTAATGGGTCATGGCGAAGAGTATCCAAAGCAGTAATGCTTTGCTTACCTGCCTACATTTTGATGGTTTCTGTTGTTACATACCCTCACCAACATTTACTACCATCAAAATTTTTAATTTTTGCCAATATCTTAGTTGGGAATGGTATCTTATTGTGATTTTCAGTTTGCCTTTCCCAAAAACTTAAGAAGTTGAGCATATTTTCTTACATTAGTAGGTCACTTGTACTTCCTTTTCTGTAAGATTTATTTACTTATTCTCAGTTTTCTATTTTGTTGCTTATCTTGTTCACTGATTTAGAGAAGTTGGTTATATACTTTGTATAGTAATTTTATAGTCAGTTGTATGTATTCCTAGTGTCTTCTCTTGTTACTTGCTTTTTACTGTAAGAATGTGTATTAATCAATCTTCAGTGCTAGAAAAATAATATCTATATTTTTTCAGAGCAGTAAATATTTCTATCAAATGATTATGTGATGTCATGAAAATTTTTGGTGGGAATAGTGTTGCAGGCCAAGGGATTAAATGCAAAAACTCATGGCAGCTAAAAACAAGATAATTTTAAAAAAGCATTTTGTTGTGTGATATATAATAATTTTTACACAAAGGAAGAATCATAAATGCAGTTTGGTTTTCTCTTAGCATTTTCCTGCTCAATAAACAATCTTTGAAATAAGCACAGATGAATCATAAAGAATCCATTATAAGTGCAATTGCTGTAACAGTTTAGTGCTAACTCACCACTTCAGTTCAATACAAATTACTGAAATATTATAGCCTGGGTTGATTGAAATTTGCCATTTATACATTCAACAAAAATACATTAAGCCTATCTCTGTATCACAGATTCTTTCAGGTGAGTCAGAAAGATGGCAAACAAAATAGGCAGAGTTACTGCTCTATGGATTGTATATTTTTGTGAAGAAGATAAACAGAAAAATACATAACTGTTTAATTGTAAAAGTAATTACATAAGCAGTGTATAATATGAGACATTAGGAGTAAGATCTCTGGAGGAAAGTTAAGTATTATTTTGACCAGGAACTCAGGGATTGAAGTGAGCAGTGGCATCATGGGCATGCATGTCTGAGGACAGTGTGCTCCTGGATGAGGATGCAAAAAGCACCTTGCCCTTACTTTGTCTCTATTCTAAGTATGATGGATCAGTTGCGGACTTTTAAGTTGGAGATTGTTATGCTCTGATGTACACTTCTAAATGTTATTCTTGGCAACATTAAGAATGATACAGGATACTCAGAAGGAAGTTGACATAACACAAGTAAAAGATGATGACTGTTTAGACTTGGATGGTGGTAAGATTGTGACAAGTGACATTTAGTGAGGTAAAGCCAGTTGGATTTGCTAATAAATCTGATGTAAGTTCTGAGAGAGAGGACCACGGATGACTCCTAGTTTTTTTTTTTTTTTCCCCCCTAATTAAGCAACTATTCGATGTTGAAACCATTAAAAAAAAAACCAGAAATCTCTTAGAAATGTGCATAATTGAGGGTGGACATGGGAATAAAGATACAGATTTTAAATGCTTATTAGGTATATAAAGATGCTCGGTAGGAATTAAATATGAGTGTGGAATTTAGGAAGAAGTGGGGACTGAAGATGAAATTTGGGATACTTCCGCATGTAGAGCACATTTAAAGCCTTGCAACTCAATGAGATTGTCAAGGGGTTGAGTGTGAAGTGACACAAGGATTAATCTCTAGGATCTTCCCACATTTAGAAATGGGAAGTAAAAGAAGACCTAGCAGAAGTGAATGACAAGCAGCAACCAGTGTGTTGGAGGCACACAGGGCAGAGTGGTGTCCCAGGAGCTCAGGCAGCAAAGCGTTTGGAGGCAGAAGTAAACACCGGCATCAGCAGCGAATGCTGCTGAGAGATTGAGGAAAGTGAGGACTGGATATGTGTTTTCCAGTCTGGTGATACCAGAGGCAGACTGGAGTGGGCTGAGGAAGGAATAGTAGGGGCGGAAGGAGACACAGTGGGAACGACATCCATACAAGTGTTGGGGAAGTTTTACTCTTAAGTTAGCAGAGAGACCATGCGTAGCTGGAAAAGGACATGAATTGAGAGGATGTGTTTTGAAGTTGGGAGTTTTTCCAGCAAGTGGATATGCTGATGGAGAGATAGGGATTGATAGTGTGGGAAAAAAAGAGTAGCTGAAGTGCTGAGTGAGGGTGTGGGGACAAGTGGGTTTCCTGCACAGTTGGAGGGGCTGCTTCAAGTAGGACCGTGAGTAGTGAATGCACTGCAGTGGTGAGGGAAGCAGATAGCTGGTTTAGAGATGCAGGTAGGTTGAGAGATCTTGCAGTAAGAGGGTGAGAAAGAGCTTCTCTTCTCATAGCTTATAGCCAAATCCAGCTTGGAGACATCATTTACGAAAAGTAATGAGATGAGAAGTCCTGAGTCAGCCCTGCTCTCACTACGAAATCTGAGGTGATAGCAGACCTCTGAGATGAAGGCGTGTTCCAAAATTTACAGGACAGACTTGTGTGTCTGTCCCACTGGCCCAGGGCGTCACAAGCCGCTCCTGCACGTGATGCCCCTGAGGAGGGCTGTTGCCATGCTGATGGCTCCGCTGTGCCCAGCTGCCTCTCACAGGGGTCTTCTCAGCGACCACTGCTCCCAAGGCCAACAGGCTCAGCATCCAGCCTCAGCTGTGACCTTAAACCGGACACCACCTGAACTCCTTCCAAGTCTGGGTCAGTGTTCTGTGACTAGGATGCAGATGACTGCCCTTCCCCAGACACACGGATCCCTACCACTTCTCTCATATATCTTAATAGTGTTTTTAATTTTGCTTATTTTTTATTTCTCCTCTGTGAAAGTATAAAAATATAATGTGAGAAAGATCTAGATTAGTTGACCTAGATGGGTAGTCTGAATGGCGGAGACAGGGGTAGGGCCAGCCTTAATCTCTGTTTCTGGCAGTCCCTGTGATCTCAGGCTGCTTCTCTCAGGTGCAGAAAATACTACTTGGTTCAGAGTGAGCAATGTTTATTTCCATAGAACAGAGGAAGAGAAAGTCCAGGAATACTCTCTTCCTGTTAAGAGTGTTAACCATCTAGTATCTCTGCTGAGTTACCCAGTAAATGGAGGGTGTGCCAGCCCTTCCTTCCTTGTGTCACACTGTCGTCCCTCCATCCTCCGTTCATCAGTTATGTACATCTGTATGCAGCCCAGCGCTCGGTCCTGGGGAGGCCACTGCTCTCAGGGCTAACTTTAACTCTCAAGTTATAACTTTAACTCTCAAAGTTAAAAAGATTGACCAGATTGACCAGATATGTGACATCATCAAGCACGAGGGCCTAAAATGAAGGCATGGGCTTCTGCTGCTTGAATGTCTAAGAATATGCTAGTTGGTAACTTCTGTGCAATTCCAAGAAGTATTAGGTGCCTCTGGTACAAATGGAGGAGATTTAAATGAAACCTTGGAGAGCAATGCATTATATGTAAGAGGGATAAAATGGTAATCAGTATAAACAAGATTAAATTAAAAATTGATAGCAGTAGGAAATGAAATTCTTATTTGAGTATTAAAATCTAAAACCTCAGGGCAGGTGGTAAGAATTAATTATTTCACTTGGAGTCTGTGGCTATAACATATGCCCTCTCAGTCTTGAATCATCTCTATGTATTCCCATATGACCTCATGTATTATGGGCAAATGGTTTAACCTTTCTGATCTAAACCTAAAATTTTACATATGTAAAACTTCAAGATTTGAACAACACAAATTTCAAAGTTTTCTCTATTATTATTCAGTAAAGCTAAGAATTTCCTTTTATTATTTTTAATAACATGCTCATGCATGCTCAGTCGCTCAGTCATCTCTGACTCTGCGAAACTATGAACTGTAGCCCACCAGTCTCCTCTGTCCGTGGGCTTCTCCAGGCAAGAATACTGGAGTGGGTTGCCATTTCCTACTCCAGGGGATCTTTCTGACCCAGGGGTCTTTGAACCTGTGGCTCCTGCATTGTCAGGCGGATCCTTTACCGCCGTACCACTTTGGAAGTCTTTTTAATTAATTTATCTTAATTGTGGACTTCCCTGGTGGTTCAGCTGGTAAAAAAAGAATCTGCCTGCAATGTGGGAGACCTGGGTTGGATTCCTGGGTTGGGAAGATCCCCTGGAGAAGGGAAAGACTCCCCATTCCAGTATTTTGGCCTGGAGAATTCCATGGACTATGTAGTCCACAGGGTGGCAAAGAGTCAGACATGATTGAGGGACTTTCACTTTTGCTTCTCTTTTCATCTTAATTTTGGATTTTTCAGGTGGTGCAGTGGTAAAGAATCTTCCTGCCAATGCAGGAGACACAAGAGACATGAGTTCAGTCCCTAGGTCGGGAAGATCTGGAGTAGGAAATGGTAACCCACACCAGTACTCTTGCCTGGGAAATTCCATGGTCAAAGGAACCTTGCAGGCTACAGTTCATGGGGTCACAAAAGAGTTAGACATGACTGAGCAACTGAACACACACACACACACAACTTTAGCTGCATCAACACCTCAGGTGATAGCTAAATTTATATGATCAGACATCAGGAAGAGGAATAGAACTGGTATTTCTAAGAAGTTCAAGCACTTCTAGACTTCTGTGTTGACAGAAATTTGCATCCAAAAAATTTTCACCTTATCCCTTGACTAGACCTGGGCTTATTGTTTCACAGAGTCACCTTTGAATCTCTGTTGCATCCTCTGAACTCCAGGCCTAAGGCTGCAGCGAAGGCATAGAAATGTGGGAATAGCCTTTCTAAACATGAACTCACGTTACCACATTGGAGACAGAGCGCTTACACACAAGCACTGCACTGCACTGTGAGCGGGGGCAGCAGTGCCCTTTGTCTTACCAAATAACCCAGCGTTAGGGCCCAAATCCTGGCCATACATGTCCTGCGTTAGGACATCAGCTCCAGGGAAGATGATAAAGATGATAACTTTTATATGCATGATTTGTTCTGTTTTTTACCTTGATGGATAATGTAATAAGCACAAATAATATAGGGGGAATATGTGACTTTTAAAACTGCAGGTTTTCCTGCATTTGTTCTATGAACTCATAATCAGTGTACACAGTTCTGCAACAACAAAAAATATAAACTTGTTTCTCATTTTCAACTGAAATTTAGTGATTTGAACTGTGTGTACGTAGGGAGGGAGGAGAGGGGGAAAGAAGGCAGACTACGACTGCATTTGATGTATATAGGCTGTCAATCTTGGGAAAACGTGGATAGATCTTTCTATTTCATCTCCATTTTATCCTGTTTCATCTCCTCTCCTGCTTCCCACAGAAAAGCCTGCTCAGGAACTTTTCTGTTACCAACACTCCGCCAGTCACATCTTTCCCTGATACAGGCTACCTGGCTCTCATCTTTTCTCCTCCTGTGCCCTTTCCCTCTCCATTTCCAGCCCCCTTCTTTCTCCACCGTACCCCACCAACTCTAATACATTTTCTGATTCCTAGTTTCAAAAGCAAGGAACCAGGCTCCCATAAGAAGGTGGGTAAAGCAGGGAAGAGAGTGAACAAAGAACAAATGCTTATTTACCATGAAGAGGGGAAAAAAGGCTGAGCACCTTCACAAGCAAGCATTTTTTACTTGTGACGGTGCTCAGTTTGTCCACAAATGAAGGTAAAGGAGAGAGATCTCTTTTGGCTCAGAGCATAAGAAAAGGAGGAGTGGTAAGGGGAAAAGAGTAGTAACTATAGTAACAATACTGGTAGTTATGACCGTAATCAGCAGCGGCATCATACAGCAGTTGTATATTGAGCATTTCCTATATTCCAGATGCTGCCCTGAATACACTGATTTGGACAACAAATTTGGCATGTGAGGGAGAGGAGGCTACCGTCACTTCCATTTAGCTGTTAAACTGAGGTCTGGTTTGTGCTCTTTCCACTAAGCTCCCTTGATTCCTGAAGTGAGGCATTAGAACAGGGTAGTGTGATTGATGGTTGCACTGGTTGTGGTATCTTGGTATTTATACCTTCTTTTAGTGCATTTCCTTACTTTCTTTATGAAAAGGAGCCTTCCCACTCCATGGGGTACGTCTGACTGAAAGGAAACCATGTGACCCATGCCTGGCCTATCACAGTGACCTGTGCTAATGACACACAGGTTACTATGCAGGTCAGGCCAATCAGAGTTCTTTTCTGACACTGCTATTTCTACATGCTGAAAGCACCCTGTTTTCCAGGGTTACTAAGTTGGATGATATAAGCTTGGGTTTGCTTTGTTTTCCACATTCCCCTTTACTGCCCAGCACATCCTTATATGCAAGAAGAATGGCCACAAAAGGACAGAATGAGGCCAGTCCACAGGAGTGTAGGAAAGGAAAGAGCTGCGAAAGCCTGGGAGATAGAGAGCAGATCAGTCTTCACAAGAACTGAGTCAGGCTATCCCTGTATTCACTTAAGCTGGTTGGGTTGGGTTTCTGTCCCTTATAACTGAGTCATGATTAACATATATTTAAGAGTGAGAAGACCTTTGATGGGAAGGACAGTTGAGATAGAGGGAAGAAAGTGAATGGAAGAGGTAGGGGAGTTCCAGGTCATTTCAGGGAACAAAATGCTTTAGCATTCACATGAATGGATGAAGTGGAGGAACAGGAACGCTATCTAGAGAAGTAAGTGGGGGAGTGGGTCACTGAGAATCCCAAGTTGAGTCTTCAAGAAAATAGTGCTGTTAATGCTGAGTGTGTGAAAATCCTGGGTAAGGTGAAGCCCAACCTGGAGGAGTTAGGATATTGTTGCAGTTTGGCCTTGAGCCTACAGCTACATCACCTGTAAAATGCTTTTATGTTTTGATTTGAATGCCTTTAGGCCAGGCTCACATGGTTTCCAACAGTCCTCAGTCCTCTGTCTTCTCTCAGATATAACCTGCTTCTCTCATTTATGTGATCTGCTATCTCTGAAATCTCCAAGAAACCATCTCTGTGTGCTGGCTCTTCAGTGACCACCATTCCAGTTAGATGAAACGACGTTGTATTGCTCGTCCAAGTCCTTCACGTAATGTCATATGGTGTTTCTTTGCTAGGAGGGACCTGTTGCTCTTGAGCATCAGTAGATGTATGGTTATGGTGTTCATTTCTCACCGAGGAGTGCCTTATTCTCTCTGTCTAAGGCCCAACTGACTTCCAGAGTTTTCTTGAGACACCAGGTTCACCAGACGCCTTCCTGGATTCTATCCCCAGGTCTTTCCACACCACCCCAGCCTCCACGTACAGCTGGAAGATTGTTTCAGCAGCTGAAGTTAGTTAACAGATTTAGTGCTTAGTAACACTGTTTATTATCTGTTGCCTATGTTTAATTTCTGTCTCTTGAAGAATATTGTTAACATCCTAAAGTTGGAGAGTATTTCTCATTTGCTGTATTTTTCCATAGTGTTGAGGATACCATGGGAGCCCCCAGTAGACTTAATGATTTCTGACAGAAAGCCACATGATCCCATCTGTCAAAAAGCTCAATTTTACACATGAACCATTTGGAAAAAATTCATCTCCTCCCATTTTTAGTGTTTTGTCCTAATGTTCTGCCATAATTGTAGAATTGAATTTTGGTCAGATTTCAAACTTTCTTTTCATTAGTATGAGGTAGAATATTACACATTAGTATTAGTAGAGGTAGAGTATTAGTATGATGTAGAGTGAGCACAGCTGACTTCTAACTTGAATGCAACTCCTCCAAGTCAGGAATATGGAACATCCTGAGCTTCTGAGGATATGAAAAGCCTTAAATTGAGCCAAAGTGAGACATAACTTTGATCTTGTCCTCTATACTCTGTAAGAAGTCTTTATACAGTGTTGTTTAAAGCAAAGAAAATGAGTTTTGATCTAATAAAACCCATCTTACAAGCACTTCTGTCCTTTTCTAGAAAAAACTTTAGAAATGATATCATTTCTAATTTTAATTATCTTTGAAATGAAAAGGAGTCTTAAATGTAATATGTTCCAAATAAAAGGGAAGAGTTGGTTCTAGGAAAACAACTGCTTTCCAAGGTACTTTCTCTCTCATCTTTTTCCTGTTTGCCCCTCTTTTACTGATACTGAAGGCACATCTCAAACCACTCTTCAGAGTATATTTGCATGCACAACGAACCTCTGTAAAGCAGGTTTATTGCTGTGAGTGTATCCCTCAAGTGTGAATGACCATACGTTGGTGGGTTAATTCACATTGTGTGGGAAGTAGCCTGATGCCTGACTCCTCTGACGAGGTGTATTTGTATTCCAAGTGGCAAAGTGCCTCAAGAGGAATTGGCATGTTGAAATTTTCAGCACCATTGCACATGCACGAAGAAGACATTTTTCTGAAAGACCAGCTTTCGTAACTCTTTTTGAGCTCACGGCTGAGGAATATCACTCAAGCAGTTAGTCATGGAGCCCCATGGGGGTGAGCACAAGGCTTACAGGAGGAACAGTCTGCATCTGTGGAACAGTGGCCCTCACACCTCACTGAATCCGTCCACATGTGTTATGCTCTCAAACTCCTGATGGCAGGAATGAGACTGCGAGTCCCAGAAATCTGCAGGCTTTTGCCCGAGGGAAGCAAAGCTTACAGCTCATGAGTCCGTAATAAGCTTTTTACCGTAGCGCATTTGCTCCTACACTCCAGTTATTTCAACAGGGACTATCATTTCACACACCGTTGTCCCCCAAAATGTGATACTCTTTGTCCTGCATTTAGATGGAAAGAGCTCGCAGCTCGCTCATAAGTTGTAATAGGTTCCTGTACTAAAACATTTGCTTCACCAGTCTGGTGACTGCAGGCCTCACCATCGTTTCACACATCGTTGTCTTGGAAACGTGCTGGTGTTTGTGGAGCTTCACTGCTGCTACTTGCAGACCCAGTCTTGCACTCCATCTGACAGGACTAGATGAGATGGGTATGTACTTTCACTCAGAGTTGATTTGTAATGGATTTTATTTTTGCAACACAGCTTGACCACCTGGAGAGAAAAGCCCTCCAGTGCTCTTAGCAAGACTGGTGTGCCTTATCTTCCCATGTATTCTAAGGTCAGATGAACAATTTGCACAGATCCTTTGGAAGGCACTGGGAATATTAATGTACTGGGATGAGCAATGTTTTGGTTTGCAGCACTCAAACATAATCTGATAATCCTCTATACACAGGTGACTTCTGACACTCTCATCATAATTAAGAGTTTGTGAATTCTTACTATGTGCTAAGTACTATACATTTAATCTCTTCAGCAAACCCAGGAGGAAAGTAACAAAATCCCAAATCTGTCTGGATAGCAAGGGCATTCCTTAAAAATCAAGATCTAAACTGAGGGCCCAGCCAAAGGCTTTCTACTATATTATATTGCCAATAGCCATTTACGTTGTTTTAAAGCACCAGTTCCTTCTAGAACATAATCTAAAAAGTGGTCACACTTAAAAAGGGAAGTATCCTTTAAATTGTAGAGGACACAGCACTGAAAAGTCAGTCAGACAATCTGAATTTGCTCATGACTGGCTTTGTCATCTTGGACATGTCATCTAACTTTTCAAAATCAGTTTTGTCAACTTCCTCTTTTATAAAATAAGTTGAATTAGATAATCTTTTAAGTATATTCCAGCCTCTGTGAAGGTCTGTGATTCCATGAGCTGTTTTTACTCTTTTCTTTAAGGCATATTTTTTGAACTTCTATTTATAAGAGGAGACATTGCATTTATTATTTTATTTTACTGATGTACAATTGATCAAAGTGTTGTGTTTAATTTCTGCTACACAGCAAAGTGACTCAGTTATCCATAATACTCTCTTTTGTATTGGTTTTCATCATAGCTTATCACAGGATATTGAATATCCTTCCCTGTGCGGTACAGCAGGACCCTGTTGTCCATCCATTCAGTGAATACTGCTTTGCCCCTGCTAATCCCAGACTCCCAACGCTTCCTCCCCTACCCAGCCTCGGCGACCACAAGTCTGTTTCCTGTATCTGTGAGTTTTATTTTGTAGATACGTTATTTCGTGTTGTATTTTAGATTCACATATAAATACCATATAGTATTTGTCTTTTGGACTTACTTCATTTTAGTATGCTAATCTTTAGGTCCCTCCATGTTGCTACAAATGGCATTATTTCATTCTTTTTAACGGGTGAGTAATGAGGGTGTGTGTGTGTGTATCACCTTTTCCTTATCCATTTGTGTCAATGGTAATTTAGGTGTTGCCATGTCTTGGCTAATGTAAATTGTGCTGCTCTGAACTTTGGGTGCATGTATCATTTGAAAGTAGAGTTTCTTCTCTTCTGGATGTATACCCAGGAATGGGATTGCTGGATCATATGGCAGCTCTCTTTTTAGTTTTCTGAGGACCCTCCATACTGTTTTCTGTACTGGCTGCACCAATTTACATTCCCACCAACACTGTGAGATAGTTCCCTTTTCTCCATGCACTCTGCAGTGCTATTGTTCGCAGACTTTTTAATGGCCATTCTGGCCCATGTGAGGCGGTACATCACTGTAGTTCTGATTTACATTTCTCTAATAATTAATGGTATTGAGCATCTGTCTGTGTATTATAATAATTAATGGTATTGACCATCTGTATGTCTTCTTTGGACAAATGTCTGTTTAGATCTTCTTCCCATATTTTGACTAGGTTGTTTGCTTTTTGTTGTTATTTAATTGTAGGAGCTGTTCATTTATCTTGGAAGTGAAGGCTCTGTAGATCACATCATTTGCAAATATTTTCACCCAGTCCATAGGTTGCCTTTAATTTTGTTTATGGTTTTCTTTGCTGTACAAAGGCTTATAAGTTTAATTGGGTACCATTTGTTTACTTTTGATTTTATTTCTATTGCCTTGGGAGACTAAGAGGAGACATTTTAGAGATCTTAGAGCATGGCCTCGTTTGCCATTTTTCATGCAAAGAGTTTCTCCTGAAGCCCATCACAGCTAACCTATCTAAAATTCTAAGATGTCTCTTCTCTAGCTTCACTCTCAACATTTCCTGTCCTTTCCTTCACTTTTATTATAGCATGCTAGACATTATACACACACACAGCCTCATAGGCTACAGTCCATGGGGTCGCAGAGAGTCAGACACTACTGAGCGACTTCACTTTCACTTTCACTTTCACACACACATATATATGTAAAACATTATACATACCTATATATGTATATATACATGTAAATATATATATATATTTATTTCTTGTATTGCATATTATATATTTTAGGTAATTTTCATGTGTCCAGCAGTATGTAAGTTCCATGAGAACGTGGTTTTTGTTATGTTCACCTCTCTTATCTCTAGTGTCTAGAGCAATGTTTAGCACATGGCTTGTGCTCAATAAATATTTCCAGAAAATAGCAGCTATGGAGTCTTTTCACCTCTCCCTTAAAATATCAAGCTTCCTCATACCATCTCAAAGAAAAACATATATTTAATAATGGTTGATATTTTCTCAGTACTATGTTTAACACTAAAAGTATCGTTAGTAAAATTTGCTGTCTTTTACATTTCTTTCAATTTGAAAGCAAAAATAGAAACCTTGTAAATAAATAAGGTACAATTATAGATCCTAAGAAATATAATCAGTATTCTATAATAACTTTAAATGGAATGTCATCTATAAAAATATTGAATCATGATGCTGTACTCCTGAAACTAACATAATATTGTAAATCAACTGCATATCAGTATAAAAAATAGCATCCTTATGATGCAAACACTGTTGGAAGTTCCTAACCTCCTTTCCAATTAGACTCCAGCCATCATACCCTCTTCGATAGAAATTCTGGAGCTGCTACTGTGAAGTAGTGTTTGCTTCGCATTTTATACTTAACCTTGAGAGGAGAAAGGGGAATTGGAGGGGTAGGACCTCTCTGCCACTATAACACTAACTACAGAGTTAGTGTTACAAAGGAAGCTCAGTTTTCTTTATGTGGGTAATTCATTGAAAACACTTAATCGAAGCAAAACTTTACCCTTTAAAACCCTTATTTGACTATTCGAGTTGTGAGTGACTTCATTCCTACCTAACTTAGAGAAAGTGACTGTAGTCTTGGACCACTAAGTGCTCAGCATTCAATAAAAAATGGTCTCGGTGAACTTCTCACAGTGTGAGCTCCAAATCTTACTCATTCCAAGCGAGAAATTATCTTTTGAAAAATGAAAGCCAAGAGACCTATGGGTTTTATAAATTTTTCAAGAGCTTTAGATGGATAATAAAAAAGGGCAGAACATATTTCTCTTTGGTAGTAGGTTCCTCTCCCCAATTAAAGTATAAAATAGGAATTACTATCCCAAATTGTAGACCAAGTTTTAAGAATAAAACAGCTGTTACATTTTCTTAGAAAATCCTTCAAGTTCTGTTGATATTTAGTCATTCATCTTTGCTAATTTTACTAGGTAATATGTAAAATATTTTGCCCTCTCAACTGATACCTATTTGACCTATCAGAGTAGATAAGTCTATTATATTAGCAATTCCTGCTTTGTGAATAAGAGTAAATCTGAAAATACGTATACTGGTTTAACACAGTGAAAATTTACTGTTCCCCCATTGTTAGCAGGGTGAAGGGGGAGGGCTCCACTCAACAGATTTATTCTGGGACCCCAGCTCTTCCTCAAAGCTATGGTTTTTTCCTGTTCAGTTCAGTTCAGTTCAGTCACTCAGTCTTGTCCGACTCTTTGCGACCCCATGAATCGCAGCACGCCAGGCCTCCCTGTCCATCACCAACTCCTAGAGTTTACTCAAACTCATGTCCATCGAGTTGGTGATGCCATCCAGCCATCTCATCCTCTATCGTCCCCTTCTCCTCCTGTTCCCAATCCCTCCCAGCATCAGGGTCTTTTCCAATGAGTCAACTCTTTGCATGAGGTGGCCAAAGTATGGGAGTTTCAGCTTCAACATCAGTCCTTCCATTGAACACCCAGGACTGATCTCCTTTAGGATGAGAGAGCCCAAGGGACTCTCAAGAGTCTTCTCCAACACCACTGTTCAAAAGTATCAATTTTTCAGCGCTTAGCTTTCTTTACAGTCCAACTCTCACATCCATACATGACCACAGGAAAAACCATAGCCTTGACTAGACGGGCCTTTGTTGGCAAAGTAATGTCTCTGCTTTTTAATATGCTGTCTAGGTTGATCATAACTTTCCTTCCAAGGAGTAGGAGTCTTTTAATTTTATGGCTGCAGTCACCATCTGCAGTGATTTTGGAGCCCAAAAAAATAAAGTCTGAGACTGCTTCCACTGTTTCCCCATCTGTTTCCCATGAAGTGATGGGACCAGATGCCATGATCTTAGTTTTCTGAATGTTGAGCTTTAAGCCAACTTTTTCACTCTCACTTTCATCAAGAGGCTTTTTAATTCCTCTTCCCTTTCTGCCATAAGGGTGGTGTCATCTGCATATCTGAGGTTGTTGATATTTCTCCCGGCAATCTTGATTCCACCTTGTGCTTCTTCCAGCCCAGCGTTTCTCATGATGTACTCTGCATATAAGTTAAATAAGCAGGGTGACGATATACAGCCTTGACATATTCCTTTTCCGATTTGGAACCAGTCTGTTGTCCATGTCCAGTTCTACCTGTTGCTTACTGACCTGCATACAAGTTTCTCAAGAGGCGGGTCAGGTGGTCTGGTATTCCCATCTCTTTCAGAATTTTCCACAGTTTATTGTGATCCACACAGTCAAAGGCTTTGGCGTAATCAATAAAGCAGAAGTAGATGATTTTCTGGAACTCTCTTGCTTTTTCGATGATCCAGCAGATGTTGGCAATTTGATGTCTGGTTCCTCTGCCTTTTCTAAAACCAGCTTAAATATCTGGAAGTTCACGGTTCATGTATTGCTGAAACCTGGCTTGGAGAATTTTGAGCATTACTTTACTAGTGTGTTGGAGAAGGCAATGGCACCCCACTCCAGTACTCTTGCCTGGAACATCCCATGGACGGAGGAGCCTGGTAGGCTGCAGTCCATGGGGTCGCGAAGAGTCAGACATGACTGAGTGACTTCACTTTCACTTTTCACTTTTATGCATTGGAGAAGGAAATGGCAACCCACTCCAGTGTTCTTGCCTGGAGAATCCCAGGGATGGGGTCACACAGAGTCAGACATGACTGAAGTGACTTAGCAGTAGCAGTTACTAGTGTGTGAGATGAGTGCAATTGTGCGGTAGTTTGAGCATTTTTTGGGATTACCTTTCTTTGGGATTGGAATGAAAATGGACCTTTTCCAGTCCTGTGGCCACTGCTGAGTTTTCCAAATTTGCTGACATATTGAGTGCAGCACTTTCATAGCGTCATCTTTCAGGATCTGAAATAGCTCAACTGGAATTCCATCACCTCCACTAGCTTTGTTCATAGTGATGCTTTCTGTAGTCATATACAAATGTAAAAGCTGGACAATAAAAAATCCTGAGCATCAAAGAATTGATGCCTTTGAACTGTGGTGCTGGAGAAGATTCTTGACAGTCCCTTGGACAGCAAGGAGATCAAACTAATCAAACTAAAGGAAGTCAACCTGGAATATTCATTGTAAGGACTGATGCTGAAGCTGAAGCTTCAATACTTTGGCCACCTGATGTGAAGAGCTGATTCATTGGAAGAGATCCTGATGCTGGGAAAGGTTGAAGGCAGGAAAAGAAGGGGATGACAGAGGATGAGATGGTTGGATGGCGTCACCAACTCAATGGACATGAGTTTACAAACTTCAGGAGATGCTGAAGGACAGGGAAACCTGGTGTGCTGCAGTCCATGGGGTCACAAATAGTCAGGCATAACTGAGCGACTGAACAAGAACAGCTCTTCCTCCATGTGACACCGCCCTACACTCTAAGGTGCCAGAGGTAGATGAAGAAAGAAAAACGTCATGCAGAGACATGCAGTGGTCCATGCCTGAAAGGGACAAGCATTCTGCTGACCAGAACCTACTGATCTGGGTCCACCTGACCATAAAGGGTTTGAACAAAGCTAGGCTATTGACTGAGGCAGGTGGGCCCTGATAGTCACTGGTGGCTTCTGCAACAGTGTAGATTTGTGTCTATATTCTAAAGCTTTGACTGTGGCCTTGACACAAAAGTCCACGAAACAATCTCCCCATTTCTCTAATAGCACTTGAAGTGGTCTAATGCTTAAATGAGAAGAAACACTGTATATGGTATTGTTGCCTTAACACACGTCATGGTGGTGGGAAGAAACAACATTGAGTAAAGAAAAAGTGATTGAATTTAGAGTCAAAATGCTAGATTCTACAAACATTCTTGGCCAAGTGTCTTACCGTCCCTGTAAAGTTCTAAGATGAGTGAGAAGATTATCCACTACATGACCTATAAAAGTAATCCCGTCTCTCCTGACTGCATATACAGGCCTGTTTGCGTTTTTTTGTGAAAAGGGTATGGGACATTTGGCTTTAGAATCTGGCCTTTATATGCAATATTACAAAGTATTCTTGTTGTTTAGTCGCTCTATTGTGTCCAACTCTTTTGCGACCCCATGGACTCTAGCCCATCAGGCTCCCCTGATCATGGATATTTCCAGGTGAGAATACTGGAGTGGGTTGTCTAGAGGGGATCTTCCCAACCCAGAGATCAAACCCATGTCGCCTGCATAGGCAGGCAGGTTCTTTACCACTGAGCCACCTGGGAAGCCCTTAATAAAGTACTCCCATATTTAAATTGCCCCATCCTGTGGCACAAACATTTCAGTAATATGGGAGTAACCACTGTGATGAATGGAAACTTTCACTATCCCCAGCTCCTTATGAGCACTGAACATTTGTCCCTTTCTCTTCATTGGGTGGTTCTCTCCAAAAGTCTTGGATAGGGAGTTCTCTCACACACATGCCCTGATGACTATTCTGCTGAATACTCAAGAGTTTCCCGGAGTTGTCTCTGTACAGCTCTCTTTGGTTTGTGTCCTGTGATCTATCCTGAATCTCAGCTCTACCTCCTTCACCTGGGATATCCACCAGACTCTGCCCATGTCCCCTCCTGTGTCGTGACCTGAAAACCGTCTTGGGCAGATGGGCTGGCATACTCTTAGGACCCACCTCATTTGTTTCCTGTCTTTCAGAGATTGTTGTCCTTCATTAACTGATGTCCAGGATCTTGAAAACCACTTTTCTATGTTTTGTCTACTTTTTGATTGTTTCAGGCAGGAGAGTATACCCAGTACCTGCTAGTCCATATTGAGTGAAAGCAGAAGTTCCCCAGGTACTATTCAAATATGGTAAGCAAGTTACCTACCTTTTTAGAATTTAGTGGGTTTTTCCCCCTGTATCTTGAATATGACACTACTTTATAAGCCTGTGTATGTCATCTTCTACTTGATAGGCTCTTTATTCCCACTAGCTTTTTTCATGTATGAAATTGTCAATTTGAAGCTACAACATGTCAAATACCTTACATTCTCTTTTGTTTGTCAGACACAGTAGTGATCAGTTTTCAACCTTTCCTTTAGATAGTAACACATCTTTTGAACACATTTCTGAGAATAACCCAAATAATCATTTTGGTTCCCAAATGAACTGAGACAAAGGGAAGATGATAGCCAAAGTCTTCTCACTCAAGGACTACCCTTGTGCAAGGGTACCCCCCCCCCCAACATAGTTAGTTCTGACTGTCTCCAATCTGGATGCTGGACAGAGGCCAAAAATAGCCCTAAAGGCTTTTTTGAGCCCAGAAATACAAGGCCAACTGGGGAATATTATTTTTTACTAGATGCCTGTGTTACTGGGTATTTGGTCTTACACCCAGAGAAATGTGTTCTTGATGTACACAGCCTGGCAGATAGGTGATGTCGATCAAAGGCCTAGTCACAGCATTGACTACCTGCTTGTAAAAATCTTAGATAGTGCCAACAGAGAGAATCCCAGCTTCCTGTGAGAGACAGGAAAAAAAAAAAAGACCCGAAAAAACTCAGTCCTTGATTTTGAAATAATCCTATAAAATATCACCTTGGGAAAGTGTATATAAGAAATTTGTTTTTTCTAACTTATAAAATTTTAACTATGGCTATTGAATATCATCTTTAGATTCAAAGTGGTTTCATTTCTGCCAAGTCAAAATTGCTTTGGGACATATTTAGTTAATTTAAGAAACTATTTTGTTAGGCCGATTCTCAGGTTGGTAACCTGGGAGACATGCCAATTAAAGACATTTATCTCCATAAAGAATTTGGGTCAATGTTTCATAGGGGAAGAACTTGAATAACTATCAAGGAACCAGCTCTTTAATACAAATATAAAATACTTTGATGCATAATTTCTTGCAAACAGCTTTTCCAGAAATATTCCTATGATCTACAGAATAGGATATTCATTCAAGGCTTTCCACATGTGAACACAAACCTACCTAACAGCATGTTTCTCCACATGTCTGGTAGAATCAGATAAATGTAAAAATCCCGTGGAAAATATAAAATCTGTTGTGCCTATGTCACAGAGAGTAGTGATTGGCTTAAAGATAGACATGTGACCCACTTAGGCCAATCAGAGTACCTCCTCATTTCCCTTGTGAAAGAAACGTCAGGAAGCACCTTTTTCTTCTCTGCCTGGTTAGAGATTAAGATGTACTTTCATGTGAGGGAGCCTGTGTATAGACTGAGAGTAAGGTTAAAATGCTGAAAGACATAAATAGATGATAAGAAAGGGAGCCAGCTGTGGTTCAGTCCTTGTTTTCATCCCTTATCCTGGTTTTCATCGCTTATCCTTCTAGAACTTTGGGAGTAGAAACCAACAAATTACTATATATCTTGCTATTTAGCATTGAATTTTTGTCACTTGACTGTACATTAGAATTCTGACTAATACATACAGATGAGAATAAAAATATGATTTTTTATCTTGATTAAAGGCATCACTATTGATTTTTAAATAATTTTTACACAGAAGAGAAGCCATTCATTACTCAAATGTAAGAGATTTGGTATTTCAAACAAAGAGAGATGGATAAACAGTTTTAGAATATTATTGCAAAAAATAAGTGAAATACATGAAAAATGAATAAAACCAAATAAAACCTTTTACTTACTGTTATTTTTCTTTTATTGATATCAAAAAGACTTCTTAGGATATAATGTTGTTTGTTCCATTTTATCTTCTTTTGGTAAAGGGCTTAAAATGGTGTAAAATTTCAGAAAACAAAAATTGCTAAGAGAAATTGTCTTTGCCAGAGGTAGAAATAAAATAAAATCATGACCCATGGAATGCCAAAGCTTAAAGGAGAAGAAACCCTGTGGGCCGTTGAAGGTCATGACTGAGATGCCTTAGTGACTTTCAAGGGTGCATTTCCAAGTTTTCTCCCTCTTTCTTTGCAAAGCCCCTTCACTCCTGCATCTGTTTTAGCTGCCAGGCTCAGTCAGTCAGAGGCTTCCCAGACCACCACAGCAGTTGTTCTTTAACTCAGAGAAATCCCTGATGCTCACTTGGTGCCCATTCTTAGCTTTAAAGTAAGAATATGTATTGGGTTTTGCCATTATATCATGCCCATGTTTTATTTCATGGCTGAAGAAAAACACTGAATCATATTTCCCCTTTTGTATGAGTATAGATAATAACAGCTATATAGTCATCTATCTGCAAAAACTTCTGTTAGTATTATTGACTGAAAGTGTTTAGGCAGACTTTTAGAAATGGAATAGACATAGAGGAAAGCCTCATAACATCAACTTTCTTCTATGTAATAGAAATTATGAAGAGAACAGAGTATATGAAAGAATGATTTTTTTAAAAAACAATAGATAATATATCTGCTTTTAAAAAAGGACAAGAAACTTTATTTTTTAAATATTGATCAAGCTTTCCAAGCACTAAAAAAATGTATTCTAATTCTAGTAGAATTTCTGAATTCTGAGATTAAAAAAAAAAAATTGTACAGACAAGGAAAATAATCAAGTGACATCAAAATTCCAGCATTTAGTGTTTAACCATTGGAAACACCATTTAGTGTTTAACCAATGGAAAATGTCTTTAACCATTCTGTTCAATAAATACATTTATAATTATATGGCCAGGATGATATTTCTAAAACCTAAAAATAGAGATTCTTAGACTCAACCCATTTCAGTTACTATCTATTAATAGTTGGCTGGCAGTACCTGTGTCACTATCTTAGGACAGATGTTTCCTAAGCCATAATTTTGAGAACCACTAGCCTAGAGGTTTTAATAGTGAGAGAACAGGTCATCTTCTATGATCTTGGTGAGTGTGTAATATTTTATAAACTTCTCAGAGAGCTGTCTGTTAATATCTGCTACAATTTTACACATGCTTATCTTTTAAAATGCTGCTTCTTAGAATTTTACAACAGTATTTGTTTACTATTTAAGGAAATTTCCTAATAATTGTATTAATATATATATGTATATGTATTTTAATAATATGGTGGTTGTCAGCTCATCGTTTTATAGTAGCACAGACCTAGAAACAACCCAAATGCCCAGCAGAAAAGTATTGCTTATATTAAGTTACAGTGATTCAAAAGGGTTCTAAGCTACTATAAAAGAAATGAGGTAAATCTGCATGAAGTAATATTGCAGAAATAGCCATGATGTTTTAAATATGTGCATATTGGTGAGAGGAAGGCAATATAGAATATTTCGGTTTGATCTGAATGAGATATATATGATTTGATTCAAATTATGCTTAAATGTTTAAATATAGAAAAATGGAAAGTAATACACAAAATTTACTAATGTTATTTTCTTGGAATTTTTTATATCTACTTTATACACTTGAATATTATATGATTTTTTAGAAGTATATGTAATGTGTAAGTAAGCAATAAAATATTTAGTTTGTTCTGTGTAGTTCTATTTCAAGAAAAAGCAACCCCAAACTTGGTTTAGAGCTGAAAAGAAATATTTGGGTAATTAACAAGCTTGGATAAACTTGTCTCATGTGGACAAAGTCATAGTGAATCTATAAGGAATGACTCAAGCTTGCATCTGTGGATAGAGTAGACTAAATATATTACAAAATTGGTACTTTGTAAATTAATACGATTTTCCTAGAGATAGGCTTCAATCATATTTTTGGACTGAATTTAGAGTGTCTCAGGAGAAAAATATTAGTTAGCTAGAATTGTAGCTAGAAAAATATTCAGTTAGCTAGAATTGTAAAGCTTAAGCCAAAGTTTGTCAGAGATGAAATTAGAACATAGATTACCAGGAAATACCTAAGCAGAAGAGAAGCTTCATAAAAAGAACATAATATAGCAAAATTAAACATTGATAATCTTTAAAAAAAAAAAAAAAAGGCTGCATGGTGAGATGCAGAAAATTTATTAAAATTTTAAAAAGTACAGCAAGTTTCATTAAAAGCTACATCTCTAAGTTTAAGAGGAGAAAATGTCTTCAGCTTTTAAAATTTAATTTGGTTTATTATGAAAGAAGTAATTAAAATGTAGTTTGAAATTACTAAGTTTAATTTCCTTTAAGTCAAATAGGAGCACGATGGCTTGAGGGAAATATGAGGGCCAAGAGGCAAAGACTAGATAAAAAATTATTCTTAAGGGCTTACAGACTTATAAAAACTACCCTTTCTTGGGAATTAGGACTTTATTCCCATTCCAAAAATGAACAGTGTTGAATTTAACATGCAACTAAATAGACAGGATAATGTGCTTACTTCAATGTATATTACTCTCTGTTACAGTAGAGTTGTGGTAGTGAAGAATGAATCATTTAGTTACAAGTGACATATACTCAAGTCAAACTAACTTAAGAGTATATAAAGGAGAAGAGAACTTCCTGTGTCATATAAGAGGGGCAGAGCTTGTGTCTTGTAGTAGCTGGATTCAGATACTCAAATGATGTCTTCTACACAGTACCCCTCCCTTGGTTCTGCTTTGCTCTGCATTGGCTTTATTCTCAGATGGGCTTTGTCCCTGGGGTGGAGACCCAACCATGAACACCTGTAAGCTGCATTGTGCGCCTAACTTTTCTAATGGAAAGCTTTTGCTAAACAGCTTCAATCAAAAGTCTCAGAAAGAGCTCTTATTGGCTTGTCGAGGTATCACGCTGTGACATGATTTATAATAAGAAACATACATTTGAGCTTCATCTCTGCTTCTTAAACCCTTGCAATTTCTTAAGTGATGAGAGTGATAGAGATGTCTTTTGTTACTTTAATGAAGTGTCATTCAGAAAACACCTAAGGGGGAGGGTGGTTGCTAAAGGAACCAACCCTGTAATTAGAAGGTCCCAGTCTCCCACCTTTGGGGAGCAGGGAGGAGCTGTAGAACAAGTTCAGTCACCAGTGATCAGTGATTTATTAACCATGCCTGTCTACTGAAGCTTCCGTAAAACCCCAAAAAACAGAGTTTGGAGAACTTGCCAGATTGGTTAAACACATGGTCAGTGGTGCATCTGAATATTAACTGATGTTCCATGCCCTCCTCCCCATATCTTGCTCAGTGCATTTCTTTGTTACTGAGTTATATCCTTTTATAATTAAATCGGTAATCTAGTGAGTAAAATCTTTCTCTAAGTTATGTGAGCCCCTCTGACAAATTAATCTAACCAAAGGAGGGGATCATGGGAACCTCCAGTCTGTAGGCTGTCAGTCAGAAGCACAGGTAACAAGCTGTGACTGGGGTCTGATAAAGTGGGGTGGGGAGAAGTTTCATGTGACTACTGTTAACATGTAGAATCTGACAGCATCCCCAAGAAGATAGTGTCAACACTGAGGTGAATTCTAGGACATCCAGCTGGGGGTGGAGAATTGCTTAATGTGGGTAAAACCCCACAAATTGGAATCAAAATTGGAGTTGATTAGTGTCCAACTCTGAGTTACAAAAGCTGGGGACGTATGAATGACATCTCCCAGCAGGCAGAGAAGGGAAATCTTCTCAAATGAGAACTTGCTAGGTGCTCTAAAAGTAACCGGAGTCCAACACGTCTATCAGTCAACCTTTATGTCTTAAGGAATTTTACTACATACTAGACAGTCTGCTAAGCCCCAAAAGAAAATTTAAAACTATGGTAGGCAAGGTTCAAGCACTTTCTTCTTAACATTAAGGTTAACAAAGATACCTAAAAATGTTGCTACGTACAAAGTGAGTTGAGAGTTTTATTGAAGAATTGAGATTTGAACCAGAGCTTAATGTTTGAATAATGCTTGAAGAAGCAGAGAAGACAGAATGTCAAGAGCAAAGCTTGGGAGGTTGCACAAAATATTTTTAATAGGTTTGTTGATAGTTTTGACCATTGAGGTGCTCTTGGGTGACCCTGGCCCCATGACTGCCGGTATAAAAGTCAGTTTCACTGTTGAGGACCACTCAGGGATAAACACTTTAATTTAAAGAAAGGCATGCTGCTGCAAAAATAAACTTGCCTTCTTGAAATTATTCACCACATGTTTCAATACATATTTTTGTTTTTCAGTGTTTTTCCCCCCTTTAATCCAGTTATTCCACTTTTAGGAATCCATCCAAAAAAAAATCCAAAATGCAGACAGCTGTTTGCATATTTATTGCAGTATTGTTTATATTTTGAAAAATCAGAATGCTTTAAACAGCCAATAAAATGGGAACATGGAAATTATATTTCATTTATATATTAGAGTAAGAAATTATTTTAAAATGCCTTTCACCAAAAACAAAAAACTTTGTAATGATAAATTGTTCATCCTGTGTTACACATAAAAACACAGTACTGTTGTTTCATTGCAGAAACCAGGAATCGAGAAACCAAGCAGCACACTTGGAGAGTTGGAGAACTCAGGCTTATTACACTGGCAGGCCCAGAGATGTTAACACTTCAAGCTCTGAGCTCCGAACAAAGGGGTTACAGAGTTTTTATAGACAAGCTATAGTGGGCAACACTAGCTGCTCATAGGCTGGCTTAAACTAAGGGGTTTTGTTGTAGCTACACATTCTGGGAAACAAACTCACTCCGAAGGACAGTGCAGATAGTGGAGTGCAGTTTATTACACCAGCAGGCCCAAGGCAGAGTCTCCTCTTAGCCAAGAACCCCAGCCAGTTTTTGTGAAAACCTTATGTACCCGAAGTGTACGTGCCCAAACCCACCTCCCCAAATTCCCTGAAAGTAGTCTGAACAAAGGAAAAGAAAGATACAATCAAAGTTAACCCGTGATTCATATGCCTTAGGACTAGGTAGTTAACAGTGGACAATTGTCAATAGGCCTGTGGTCGTACCCCGCAGGGTATGCATAGTAGAATTTATGATTCTATTCGGTAACACAGACAATTAGGGTATTCTTTTAGGGAGGAGAGTCTAGGTACCAGCCCTGGGACTCTTCCATGGGGGCGGGGGTCTGGTTTTCCAGTTGGTATGTCATTTCCATAGATACTGGGCATGTAGTCAAAGTCCACAGTCCAGCCCAAGATGGAGTCCTGCTTTCAAGATGGAGCCTGTTCTGTCTGATTCCTCCTTAAGTTTCACACGCGCGCGGAAACAGCAGTCAAGTTGGGAGGGGGATGACTGACCTTTACACAGACAGGCATGATTAAGCAGGTTTGCAGGAGCTGGGCAATTGCAAAGAGCAGGACAAGGGTGAGTGAAATAAGCTCTAGTTCCTAGTATTGTAAGTCCTTACTTTCTGAGACTATGCGACCTATGTGATCCAGACTTTGCAAGGAGCAAGCTGGGTTACAGAGGCAGAAGGAGCAGGAGGTTATGTGAATTTTAACTTTTCTTCTTTGATTTTAACAGGCCTTATTTCAGTTTTATCAAATGAATTATGATCATAAGTGGATGTGTGTGAGTATGTGTATAAGAGGAGAGGAGGAAAGGGAGAGAGGAAAGGAGAGAAGGAGGCAAAGAAAATAATACTGCCATAATACATACTTATCCTTCCCAGAACCGTTTGGCAGGCATAGTGGGCACAGTGATTGACACTAGAGGTCAAAAGAACAAAAGCATCATAAGGGAAGACAGAAATGAAAGAAGTAATTAGAAAGCTGACCAGTACAGTCAAGGAGAAGTACATGGTGCCAAGAAATTGCGTAAGGGGAAGCTAGCCTAGCCTGGAGATCGGGAGAGCCTTCTCCAAAGAAGAGGTGATTGAGCTGAGAATTAAAGGTCATGGAGCTATAGGTAGGAAAGATACCGGATGGGAGGTGGTGGGGCAAAGATTAAAGTACCTATGATAGAAACTCTAGGTGGGTATGAGCAGGGCACTTAGAAAGAAATGAAACCAAGGCCTTGTGTCCGAGACTTGGGCAGCAATCAGTGAGAGCTGAAGCAGGAAACAGGGTGGGGGCAAAGCCTGCAGAGTCCCAGGTGGACAGGGTTATTGTCACCATGAAGTGAGGTTATTAGTGTAGTGGTGTATTAATACTTCTTTCACCTACTTTGTAGAATATTTCGCCTTCTTGGGACTTAGTATTCACACTTTTGTAATTGGAAGGGAAATAAGTCCTTAGGACAATGTAGGGCCATAGGATGCAGAGGAAAGAACCCTGAGCTAGGGGATGGCACGGAAGCACCCGACCTTGCTGAGCCCAGGCTCCTTATCTGTAAACTATGGGGACTGGATGTTGATTTCCTGTTTCCTTGCCTCTGCAATCTTTTCTTTTGCGGATGCTAGTAAGCATGCAGGGGGTCAGCTTCCTAGCCTGCCTTGGTCTCTGGTGTCATGGCGCCCAAGCATCCTGCTAGAATGGCTGGAGCTTTCCTTCTCACTTATGTGCACTTTCCTCTATAGCATCCTTGTTTGGAGATGGTGATGCCTCAAGCTCAGCTTCTCTGTACACTGTTGCTGAATCAAATCTTGGAGACAGTGTTTTGGATGAGGTAGAAAAAGATAGCTTTATTGCTTGGTCAGGTAGAGGGGGACACAGCATGCTAATGACCCCCAGAACCAAGTGTCCCAACTTGGGGAAGATAGTGTGACAAGTTTTATAATAATTGCTCGAAGAGGGCGTGATCAGCTTGTGGACTTTGTTCTGATGGGTTGCTGATGAGGTAAGTAGGAGTCCAGGCTTTGGGTCCAACTGGTCTGAGGTCTGCTTGACTATAGGCAGCATACCATTGTTAATCATTAACTTCTTCCATCTGGAGAGGGTTTCAATATCTGCAGAGTAGCTCAAAGATACTATTGTCTGTATCCTCTGATGGGGAAATAGGACCTTGCTCCAAGACTGCTCTTGGTTATTGTTTCTCCTTGGTCTCCCATTCCCTCCCTCCAACTGCTTGTATCCACCAACTGGAAGTCAGGGAAGTTCATGGAGGCTGAATGAAGGCTGTTTCCTATAATCAAAGAAATAGGAGAGACAAAGACTTTGTGCGCAGGAGTCCCACGGGGCCCAGCATGGTATCAACAGCAGTCTCTTAAGCTGTTTAAAAATGAATCAGTCGGGCAAACATGAAGTAGCTGAAAAGGGGACAAAGTGGTAAAAAGACGCTTAAGCAATCAATCATGACTGAGTAGTTTCTATTTAAGAAACAGTCTAGGAGTTGTGAGTGAAAAACGTTTGGAAAGATGAGTTCTTTGCTCCAAAGTGTTGATAGAATAGCAAGACAAATCAGACTTATCAAGCATTAAGTAAAAATATCACCTAAGGATAAGAAGTTGTAATTGAGAGAACCAGACAAAGGTAGATTGTGAAAGATCATGGGCGTTAGAATTGGATGAAGTACCTAAACCACTTCCAGCTGTAATAGGACAAGGGCATTGTCTTTCCTGAGCACTCTTTTTATCTTCATTTTAAAGAGAGTCGTGCCTTCTTCACCTCATGATGAGCGTGAAATTAGACAATGCACACTGAACACTTGACCCTTAATGAATATTTGGTTGATGTCCACTCCTTCCCATGGGGTTTCAAAGGGACTTGAGAGTCAGCTGAAAGGTAAGAATTCTCATGTAGCCACTGGGATTTGAACTGACCCTTTACCTTTAGGGTGATTAGATGATTCTAGAAGAGGATGGAAGATACTGACATCAAGGGTGGGGAAGAAACTGAAAAAGAAAAAGGCAGAGGTAGGAGAGGCAGAGAGTGTTCAGAGAACATTTATGAGGACAGAGCATCCAGAGGGAATCTTTGCTTTCTTTGGAGAGTGGTGGGGAATGAACTGCTCTTGAATAAGAAGTTTGGAGCCTAAGCTTCTGTGCAAGCTGGCCCAGTGGTGGGAACTCTCTTCCTTCCCTCTGTATTTAAATCCTTCCTTTTATGGGCCGAGGGATGAATCTGTAGATCTGCAGGGGTGTGTCATTTTCTTCCTGCTTGCATAGAGGAACATTGTCTAACTAGCATGCCTGGCACATGAAAGGAGGCATTCCCCACATATTTGTTAAGCTGAATCAAACAATATTTAACATATTTGTTGACTGAAAAAATTGATTAAAATGCAGTTATATTTTTAAAAAAATTACTTCTTGGTGCTTACATACTGTTCACTTTCTAGAAGCATTTCTATATTTATATAAAAGAACAGAATTAAAACTCTGTGTTTAGACTGTTCCCTTCAGAGAGAGCCTTCCAGAACACTTTAATAATAATAGAGGGAAGTGAATTAGGTCTGCACACTTCTGGCAGGATTCCTGAGTGTTAATTTCTTTTCAGGCAGCTTCTCCATGTTGAGAAGAGTTGTGACATGGCGTTGCATTTTGTGAAATTCTTTCTTCACCGTCTTGCTTCAGATCACATCTGGTAACTGCGGAGCATTGTGGCTGTTCATTCCCACAGGGTTTCCATGGAATTACAGTCACTCTCTCCCACTGAAGTGTCACTGTCGTAGCTTGGTTTTGTTTTGGTTTTCAATCCACTTTTTAAAAAATGACATTTTAAGAAGTCATATACCACACTGAACTAGGGATAATATGTCAACCAGGCCGTATGCCCCAAGTGCCTCTAAAGGGTCGTCAGTGGTCTTAACTTGCAGGATCCTCATCCCCAAAGCCTGAAATGAATCTCGTTCTGTGACCAGAGAGGACATGAAGCAGAACTCTCTAGATTGCTTTTCTTCTTTTTCTCCCCCATACTAGCATGAACATGCTGAGCTCTGAGGCCTAATAGAAACGTACATTAATCTTTTCCTTCTTACTATGCTGGGTCCAGTGATAGGTTGTGGACAGTAAAGTAATAAAGAAATCTGAAATCCATGAGATAGCTTAGCTCAGGGCTGAGATTCTTCTGAGGGTTTCTTTAAATGAAAATTGGGAAAGGGGGAACAGCAGAAAGGGAGGAGCTAGTTTGTATGGCAGGAAATAGGATTAATTATAAACCCCGCTCTAAGAAACCCAAAATATAATTAAACTTCTTGTTAAACAAGCTTAAACAAGTTAAACACGTCACTGAATTTATAGTTTTAAAGAATCTATTATTATTCTCAAAGGGACAGAATTATAATGATGAGGTAGTTGCAGCGGTTAGGGTTAGGGAGAGGACTGTGACTAACTATTAAGGGATAATATGAAAGAAATTCTTTGTGGTGATAGATCAGTTCTGTATGGTGAATAGAATTTATGTATGAGATAAAAATTTCCTAGAGCTATACATTATGAGGGGAAAAGTGAATGCAAATCTGGTGAAATCTGAATAAGGTGTGTATATAAGTTAGTAGTATTGTAACCTATTTCAGTTTCCTGCTTTTGACCACTTATCATGGTGCTACAGGATAAATTCTTTAGGGAAGCTGAGTGGAGTGTATACAGCAACTTCCTGGGATTCAAACTATTTTTTAAAAAAAAAAAGTATTTTCTAAAAACCCACTCTTTACCCATAATAAACTATAAAGCTCATCTGTTAGCTTTTATTTCTCACTGGAAAACTGAGCTCAGTTGTAGATGTAAGCTGTTCAAAACCCCTTAGAATCTAAGTCTGTGGCCCCATCATTATGCTCATCTTTGTGTCTTGAAAGACTTAACATCAGAAGAATAGATTCTGATATTTCCTCCCCACCAAGCATTGGTAATGGGATACTAGACAGGAGGTAGTTGTTCTCCTTTAATAAAGAATAAGAATACTTTTTCATGTATCTTTGCTAGAAGACCTAGAATTGACAAGTCTAACTGTTATTTTAGGAACTATAGGTAATTTAGCCCCAATCAGTAGATTATGTTCATTCTGGCTCGCTCTAGTTTTTCACAAAGCAATGGGCAATGCCATTAAGCAAGATTAGCAAAGAGCATTTTGAGCTTCTTCTGTTTCAGTGTGTGGCACAGTGCCTGACAAACAGAAGATGTTCCATAAGTATTTGAGAAGGGTAGGGTATGGAACGGGCGCTCCATAAGGTCAGGGAATAGACATTATATACTCCAGAATCACTAGCACCTAGACATGGGTTTGGTACACAGAAGAAACTCATAAACACATTTCACGTGAAGAGTTGTACTCTGGTCTTTATGCTCTATCAGCCAGGTAGCTTTTATTCTGCATTTGGAATGACCTTAAGAGTACTGGTAATAAGTTCAGGGCACTCAGAAAGAAGTAAACCAGAAACTAGCCAACAATCAGTAAGTCATGCCTGTGACTTTTACTCAAGATTAGGTATAGCTATTAATTATGGTCAATACAGTGTAGAGGGGAAAAAGGACGTGAATCAGGATGTTCCCCAAATCTGAAGGACAACACAAAAGCCTGAGCTTTCCCAGGGGGTCCGTCCTTAGTCAGACCCTCATTCTTCTTTTTTCCTGAAGTGTAGTTGATTTACAGTGCTGTGCCTATTACTTTTGTACAGCAGAGTGATTCAGTTATACGGGCATATACATTCTTTTCATATTTTTTCCATATGGCCTGTCACAGGATACTGAATATAGCTCCCTATGCTGCATAGTAGGACCTTGTTTTTATCCATTCTGTATAAACCAGTTTGAATCTGCTAACCCCAAACTCCCAATCTGTCCCTCTCCCACCCCCCCAACCCATGGCAACCAGCAGTCTATTCTCTATGTCCGTGTTTCTGTCCTGTAGATAGGTTTGAGTCACATTTTAGATTCCACATGTAAGTCATATTCTATGGTATTTTCTTTCTCTTTCAGACTTAATTCACTTAGTATGATAATCTCTAGTTGCACTCATGTTGCTGCAGATGGCATTATTTTGTTCTTTTTTCTGGCTGAGTAGCATTCCATTGTATATAGGTTCCACATCTTCTTTATCTGTTCTTCTGTTGATGGACATTTAGCTTGCTTCCATGTCTTGGCTATTGTGAATAGTACTGCTAGGAACATAGCAGTTCATGTATCTTTTTGAATTATAGTTTTGATTGGATATATGCCCAAGAGTGAGATTGCTATATCATTTGATAATTGTATTTTTAGATTTCTAAGGATCCTTTATCCTATTTTCCACAGTGGCTGTACCAATCTATATTCCCACCAACAGTGGGATTACCTTTTCTCCACACACTCTCCAGTCTTTGTTATTTGTAGACTTTTTAAAGATGGCTGTTTTGATCAGTGTGAGGTAGTACCTCATTGTAGTTTTGATTTGCATTCCTCTGATAATTAGTGTGGTGTTCGGCATCTTTTCAAGTGCCTTTTGGTCATCTGGATTTCTTCTTTGGAAAAGTATCTCCTTAGGTCTTTATGTCTATTTTTCAATTGGGTTGTTTGGCGTTGTTTTTATTGTTAGTGTTTTTGTTGAGTTGCATGAACTTTTTTGTTTATTTTGGAAATTAAGCCCTTGCTGGTTGCATCATTTGCAAATATTGTCTCCCATTCAATACATTGTCTTCTCATTTTATTTGTGATTTCTTTTGTTGTACAAAGACTTGTGAGTTCGATTAGGTCCCCTTTGTTTATTTTTGCTTTCATCTCTATTGCCTTGCAGGTGATCATTCTTCATCTTACTCTCTGTCTCAAGATCTGTCCTCTCTTGATAGTCTTTTCCATTCGCCCTTTTATCAAAGCCTTCAAAATAAAACCTTCAAAAACCAAATCCTTGTGACTTCAGAAAAAGTCAGCTCCTTTTTATCCCTAAAAATTGGCATTGCATTGCGTTTAGGAACCTCGTCTCACTTGTCTGAAGTGGCCACCCAGCCTAGCAGGAGGGCTGCCTCTCCCTTAGCATGCAGATATTTTCTGGAAATACCTTGTGGAAAAGATATAGCAGCACAAGGAATCTATTATGCCTTAAAACCAGGAGGTAGAGTTGATGAAGTGAGAGTGCGTTCTTTGGCCAGAAAGGTTGGTCAAGTAGAGTTGAGTTAGAACACACGTGCAAAGATGCTAAGATCAGCCCAGTTTTGGAGTGCCTTGTGAGGCACCGTCTGGCCTGAATCCTACCTGCTTTCCAGCTCCCTTCCCACAGTCTTTTGCCTTTCTGTTCAGACAACACCAGGCTTCCTCCACTTCCTCTGACTTGTCAGACTGTTCCCACCACATTTTTTTTTCCTTTGGTCTAGTTCTTTTATTATTGTGATACAATCCACATATCATAAAATCCATCCTCTTCAAGTACACAATTGAATGATATTTAGTATATTTACAAAGTTGCACAACCATAATCACTAATTTCAGAGTGTTTATCACCCCCAAAGAAGCACTGTACCCCCCTTAGCAGTCACTCTCACTCCTTCAGCCCCTGGCAACCACTCATCTACTTTCTGTCTCTGTGAATTTACCTATGATAAATTTTTCATAGAATACAATCAAATGATGTGACCTTCTTTCATTTAACATGTTTTCAGGATTCATCTATATTATAACGTAAGTCAGTACTTCATTTCCTGTTGTGACTGAATAATATTCCATTGCATGGATAAGCCACACTTGATTTATTTATTTCTCAGTTGATGGACATTTAGGTTTTCCTCTTTGGGCTATTAGGAATAATGCTGCTATTAACATGTATGTGCAAGTTTTATGCAGATGTATTTTAAATTCTCTTGGATGTTGTCCAGTTAACTCATTCATTCATCATTCCTGGGCTGAAGCCTCTTCTTAGGGCAATCTCTGATTCTATGTATTACATCACTCCTTCTAATTATGTTCCCTTGAGGTGCCATATGCCTTTCTGTTAGGTATTCATCACAACTGTGCTTTACATTATTTAGTGGGTAGATGATCAATACCAATAAATATTTATTCAGTTAATTCAAATGGCCCGACACTGAAAGCATGAACACTAACTTGCCCCATTTTATAGCCTCCTAGTCTCACATAAATTCATGTGTTTAATGACATCTCCCAAGACATCGGCAGTTCATAAAATTAGCACCAGTGAACAGGAGATCCTTGCCTGAGTTCATCTGTAATTTAAGGCTGTTCGAGGAGCCTTCCCCACTTTAGCTCTGGTGTTAAAAATTTTTATATAAGAAGAGAAAAGCTCTAAGTGGAAGTGGGGAAAAAGTTAACCACGTACATAGTGCTTCCCACACTTTTGTATTTATTCTGAAAAAGAAAAGAATTAGATGCCATTAAAATGTGTTCTTGACAAAGGCATTTGTAATAACACATTGTAACTTTCAATTTCTGCGTTTCTCTTATAATTGAAACAAAACAATCTGAGAAAGTTAACCCAGTAAAAAATGAAATAATTTTTTCTATACAGCTTAAATCTTGAGTTCTGTATTACATAACCGAGTAATCAAAACTTCTCTCTAAATGCCCAGAACATAATATGAGCTTTAGATATAACTTTTACCTTCTAATTTGGATTATGTCATAGCCCAAATTACTGATCATGTGAAAGAACTAGTTACATTTTTTAAAAATACTAAAAGATAATCCAGTGTCAGTTCAGCCGCTCAGTTGTGTCTGACTCTCTGTGACCCCATGAATTGCAGCACACCAGGCCTCCCTGTCCATCACCAACTCCTGGAGTTTACTCAAACTCGTGTCCATCGAGTCGGCGATGCCATCCAACCATCTCATCCTCTGTCACCCCCTTCTCCTCCTGCCCCCAATCCCTCCCAGCATCAGGGTCTTTTCCAATGAGTCAACTCTTCCCATGAGGTGGCCAAAGCATTGGAGTTTCAGCTTCAGCATCAGTCCTCCCAGTGAACACCCAGGACTGATCTCCTTTAGGATGGACAGTTCAAAAGCATCAATTTTTCAGCGCGCCCAACTCTCACATCCATGCATGACCACTGAAAAAATCATAGCCTTGACTAGATGGACCTTTGTTGGCAAAGTAATGTCTCTGCTTTTTAATATGCTGTCTAGGTTGGTCATAGCTTTCCTTCCAAGGAGTAAGTGTCTTTTAATCCAGTGTACCAACTTTAATTATATCTGGCAGCTTGAGAAATCTGAAGCCTCAGAACTTCCTTAGAGGTTTTCTTTTCCTACAAATTATGTAATTGTGTGTGTGTGTGGATGTGTATACATTGAGTTATTTTGCTCTGTCTTTTCCTTCACACCCTTTGCATCTGTCCTCTTTAGGTAACCACACTTGTCCTAAACCGCAGATCTTAATGTTTTCCAAGACTTACTACACATGACAGCTATCAGTCTCTTTAGATATGTGGGAAAACCTGTTTTGCTGTGACTCTGTTTTGTTATTGTTTGTTTGATCTTTTTAGTTTCAAGTAATTGCAAATTCATAGGAAATTTCAAAAATAGTTTTAAAAATACAATTTTAAGTCAAAAATTTGGTTTTGAAATTTAATATTTCATTGAGATTAAAACTATGCTTTTCTAAAGATGTATTAATGGTTTTGCATCCATTTAACCAATATTTATAAAGCACCTATTCAGTGCTAGGCACTTTTCTTGTTATTGGGGATACAAACAGTGAGCAGTTTAACACAAACTCTACAAAATTGCAATATGCTCAGGGTATAATCAACTAGTTGTCCTTAACAGGTCTGGTGAGCTACCTTGGTAATACTGTGTTCTTTTTAAAGATAAACAGAATAAGGCTCTGGAGGGTTAATGGTGATGTCTGTGTTTCCTCTGATTTGGGACAGAGCCAGGAACAGGTCTGGGAAGTTCTGACTTCCAGGCCCAATTTGCTACTGAAAGCCAACTGACCAAGAAGATGCGGGAATAATGTCCCAAAGAACCATCTTTCCCAAGTTAGCATTCAGGCGGTTTTTTTTAGTATATACTAAATGGGGAGGGAGTGTGATTGATTGTTACAAACTTCTTGGAGTCAGAATCCTTAGTTCTTACAACTGTGCACATAGGTCAGTTCAGATGTTTCTGGAAACTGCCAAGAAGACAAATGTTATTCTCTGTTCTGCAACTTTATATCTCTATATGAATGGAAAAGTGTTATACCCTTAAAGGTCAGAACCTTGAGAATGGGCTATCCTGCAGTTTTAGGCCGTAGGCAACACTCTTGTAGCAAAAGCAATAGAATACAAAGGTCAGAGTAAAAGAAACATATCCTGTATGGAGTCAGATTTGTCTTTCCCTATTACACTACCACAGTTGAGCGCTGCCTTCTTCTGTGCAAACACTGCTGACTCAACCAATGAAGAGGCCAACAAGACTTGAAGGTAAACATTTCCCTGATTGTGAGAAAGCAACTGCAAACAAAAAAGTTCACTTTTCAAGACTTTAGAAACATTATTGAAATAAAATAATTAGAAGACCACTTGAAAAGTATGTTGCTCTATTTGTTAAAGAAGCATCCATTTCATCAACTATTTTATTTAACCCAGTCCCAGGTGAATATATACTGAGTGAATAAACATTCCTACAGGGATTGAATCCAGTTCAAACTTTGTGTACATTTATTTTTCCAAATTTTTTTTTTCTCATCCTGACTGGCCTACCTCCCAGTGACTTCAGAAATAGTAACGCTTTGTACCTTTCAGAAAAATTCAACACCTCACTTGGCTTGCCCTTTTATTTGACATTAAGAAATCCGTGGACATAAGAATAAGGCTAAGCCAAATGAATTCATCTGGTGATAGGGCAAAGTAGTGGACTGCAAAATAAGAAAGTCTTAACAAAAGGGCTGAATTACAGCCTGGTCACTGGAGTGAGACACTTTCTGTTCAACTTCGGAGATTTAATAATAGCTTTATAGTATTAACTACCTGTGGCATGGCTGAATACTCTGGCCTGGGAGCCAGCAGGGAGTTCACAAAAAATCAAGCACTTCACGGTTAAGATTTTTAATAGCAACTGAAAATGGATTCTGTTAGGAGTTGAATTGAGCCCCTACCCCCCAAAAAACGATATGTTGGAGTCCTAATCCCCAGTACCTCAGAATGTGACCTCATTTACAGGTAGTCAAGTTAAATGAGATCAGTCAGGTGGGTCCTAGCTCAGTAGGACTGGAGTCCTTAAAAAAAAGGGGAAATTTGAACATAGAGGCCTAGGTACACATAGAGGGAAAATGCTATGTGAACATGAAGGAGAGAGGCCTGAAACAGACTCTTCCTGCAAGCCCTTGAAAGGAACCAACCCTACCAATACTTTGATTTCAGATGTCGAGGCTCCTGAATTATAAAACAATAAATTTGTCATTTAAGCCATTCAGTTTGTGGTACCTTGTTATAGAAGCTCTAGAAAACCAGTGCAAACTGCATGTTCCTTGCTGCCTTTCATAAAATGACCCACCTGTAAGCATATATTTAATGAAACCCTACTGTGAGCATACCCCTGGGGCAGGAGAAATACTAAAGAAACAAAAAGCACAATCCCTACCGCCCTGAACTAGGTGGTCTAGTTTGTGTCAAAAGTGCTAAGAAATGCAAAGTAAAAACATAATGTGATTAATATGCAAACAATATTTGATTTATTAGTGAAGTTGAACTGTACACTTGTGTCCCTCAAGCCCAAATGATATAGACTTGTTTTGCTGGTTGTTTAAAATAGCCTTATTGAGATATAATTCATATACCATAAAATTCGCTTCCCTCATAGCTTGATTGGTAAAAAATCTGGCTCCAATGCAGGAAACCCAGGTTCAATTCCTGTGTCAGGAATGTCCCCTGGAGAACGATATGGCAACCCACTCCAATATTCTTGCCTAGAGAATCTCAGGGACAGAGGAGTCTGGCAGGCTACAGTCCATGGGGTCACAAGAGTTGGACATGACTTCGTAACTAACCCACCACCACCACCATAAAATTCACCCATTTAAAGGCTTCAGTGGTTTTTAGTTGTGCAGAGTTGTGGAACCGTCACCGCTATGTAAATTTTTAGCACCCCTAAAGAGACCCCGTATTTACCCATTTTTACCCATTAGCAGTCACTTCTCAAGCGTCACTTCTCTAGCAGCCATCCCTTAACTAACATTCTATGGAATTGCCTGTTTTGAATATTTCACATGAATGAGATCATTTAACATATGATCTTTTGTGACTGGCTTTTTTTTTCAATTAGAGGAATATTTTCAAGATACATGTTGCCCCACTCTTATCTGTTGACTTCTTTTCTTTTTATTATTGCTTTGTCCCTAAGTCCTGTCCAACTCTTTGCAACTCATATACTGTAGCTCCCCAGGCTCCTCTGTCCCTAGGATTTCCCAAACTAGAACACTGGAGTGGGTTTCCATTCTTTTCCCCAGGGGATTTTTCCTGTTCCAGGGATTGAACCTGTGTCTCTTACATGGCAGACAGATTCTTTACCACTGAGCCACCAGGGAAGTCCATTCCTTGTAATAGTCAAGTGATATTCCATTGTATGTCTACACGTATTCATTCCTCAGTTTATGACACTTGCTTCTATTTTTGGCTTTTATGAATTGTGCTGCTATGAACATTCACATACTCATTTTTGTATGGACATGTGTTTTTATTTCTCTTGGATATATACTTGATTCTCCTGAATCAAGGTGGCTGGAAGAAATATCAAGAACCTCAGATATGCAGATAACACCATCCTTATGACAGAAAGAGAAGAGGAGCTAAAGAACCTCTTGATGAAGGTGAAAGGGGAGAGTGAAAAAGCTGGTTAAAACTCAACATTCAAAAAACAAAGATCATGGCAACTAGTCATTACTTCATGGCAAATAGATGCAGAAGCAGTGGAAATAGTGCCAAATTTTATTTTCTTGGGCTCCAAAATCACTGCAGATTGTGACTACAGCCACAGAATTAAAAGACAATTGCTCCTTGGAAGAAAAGCTATGACCAACCTAGACAGCGTATTGAAAAGCAGAGACATAACTTTGCTGTTAAACGTCCGTCTAGTCAAAGCTATAATTTTCCCAGTAGTAATGTTTGGCTGTGAGAGTTGGACTATAAAGATAGCTGAGCGCTGAAGAATTGATGCTTTTGAACTGTGGTGTTGGAGAAGACTCTTGATAGTCCCTTGGACAGCAAGGAGATCCAACCAGTCAATCCTAAAATAAATCAATCCTGAATATTCATTGGAAGGACTGATGCTGAAGTTGAAGCTCCAGTACTTTGGCCACCTGATGCAAAGAGCTGACTCATTGGAAAAGACCCTTAGTACTGCGAAAGATTGAAGGCAGGAAAAGAAGGGGACAACAGGGTGAGATGGTTGGATGGCATCACCGACTTAATGGACATGAATTTGAGCAAACTCAGGGAGGTGGTGAAGGACAGGGAAGCCTGGCATGCTGCAGTCCATGGGATCACAAAGAGTCAGACACGACTGAGCGATTGGACAACAATAACATATACCGAGGAATGGAATTGTTGGGTCAAAGGATAACTCTTTATCATATTGGGGACCACTTTTAAAGGAAAAGTATTACTTGTTTCTACTGTTTCACCTCCTTCACGACATTTGTCACTATCTAAAATTTGCTTGCCTATTTATTTCCGTCACTAGATTGTTATCTATTGCTCACTACTCATCCCTCGGTAGAATCTGAGCTACATTAAAATCTTGAATATTTTGTTCATTTCTCTATTCTCAGGACTTATCAAGTCTGGCTCAAATTATTAGTACCAAATGACAAATCTTCCTGGATAATTTGAGGATTGTAAGGATCCTTAAGTTCCATTGTGGGAATTCTTATTGTATTTCCTGTGTAAGAGGTTCCCAAAAATGGAGGAAAGAAGCTCATAGAAGAAGTAGGACTTAGGTTGGAACATTTTTTTATGGGCAGAAAAGGATTTCAAGCAGGGAGAGCAGCTTGACCAAAGATGTAGATGTGAGAGTCCACCTATAGCATTCAGAGCCTCACTACTACTGCAGTTTTCATAAAACAGGCAAAGTGGATTATTGATTAGACCTCTTAGTGTTGCATGTCACAAGATCCAGTCACATTCACTAAAAAAACATGAGCTCATTATTGGGTCACATGCCTATAAAGTTCACATTAACTGAATCTCCAAGTCCCACTGTACACAGAGACCTATTTGACAGCTTCAGAAGCTTGACTCTTCCTCTCTTTCTCAACTCTGCCCACCTCTGTCCAGTGACTTCATTTTCTGGCAGGTTTTTTCCATCTGTAGGGTGATAAGCTGATAACCCCAAGCCTAGATCACTATGGCTGATGATGAACAGGAAGGGATAGATTCTTTCTCCAAGTGTCCATATTGCAAATCTCTGGGAAGCTTATTATTGACAGTGTAAATCATGTGTCCATCCCAGCACTCAGTGGGATGGAGATTCTCGTGCGCTGGGCTTAGGTCATGTTGGAGATGGAGTCTATCTTGCATGTCACTTGGTGAAAAGGATTTAGCCTCCCTCAAACCAGATGGGAAACAACCTGTTCAAAAAATGCATATTGTTCTTAAGAAGTGTGGATGGTCATGGAAAGATTAGTAATAACAACAAAAATAACAGTGACAATTATAACAACAATTATTTAGTGAAATAGGTAAATAAAACTTCTGAGCTGGAGAATTTTGTCTTTTTTTTTTTTTTTTTTTTTTGAGAGTGTGTGAGTATGTTAGGAAAACATTCATTAAGATTTCTCTTTAAAATAGAGATATTTCTAAAATCTAACAGCAAGGTTTCTTTCTTTCTTTTTTTTTTTTTTTTTAAGATGAAAAGACCTGCACATGTGCTGCAGATTTCTGATTGAGCACAGGAATTGGTAAAAGAGTTCTGTGTTCATTTTGTTTACACATTTTAAAAAAATGTGAGTCTACCTAAAAGAGCTCATTTTTAGTCTCTCTGGGCCTTGAACGTAGGAACATCTATTTCTCACGGGAAGGATTCACAATTGCTTTTCCACAGTTACATCCATCTGAGCACTGCTCCCTGGAGGAAAGTGGCATCAGAATCTAGATGGCTTTTTTCTGTGTCTCTTTTAAGTTGTTTGTTTTTCTTTGAGAACCAAAACAAGAAACACCATTAGTGAGAGCACCAAATTAGGAAGCTCTGGTGAGCAAAGACATTAAAAAAATAATACCCATTCTGAATATTTACTTCCATTAGCCTACTGCTCTCTTCAAACTGTTTTCTTAGCTGGAGGTTAAATAAAAGGCCTGTTATTTTAGTTAGCCCAATGAGCAGATTAAAAAGCAAAAATACTAAAAGGTAAACAAAAAAGCGTAAATATTTTTTTCTAAATTTTTGAGTGGCTGATCGTAAGAAATCATTACCTGTAGTAGTAAGCAAGTAACAAAACTTTGATTTGGATCTGTCACCTTCTTGACTTCAAAAAAATGCATTTATCCTAGCATCTTTAAAAAACAGACTTGAAACACTGCTTTCCATGTTAAAGGATGAACACATAATTATTTTCTTTGATTACTCAGACTTTATCACAAGGGATAATTAATAGAGGAAATTGATAATATAAATAATACAGGTGCAAAATAGAAATTGCTTGCTAGAGATACGTGTGCCATGATGTAGAAGCATAAGAGCAAATACAAATGAAGCAAATAACTTTGAAGATGATTGAATAAAGCTTGGCTAAGTGGATGGTGTTTGAGCTGGAATTTGAAAGATAAATACGTGTGTAATAAGCAGAGAAGTCAATGTTTTTTCTTCTTCAGAGTTCTACTCGTTCATTCCTAGCTTTCCTTAAACTGTTAGGTATAATCATGAAGAAGGTTTCTGTTTCTTTTTTGTATATCCCTGCGACTCAGTTTTGTTGATTAAATGTGCCTCTCCCATCAAATTTGGCAGCCCTTCTTGTGGCTGAAAGAGTTCATGGGCACCATCTATAGCATTTGCCAAGTCAGAGCTTCTCACTGTGTGAAGACGCTTCATGGCAGCTGCCGCTGCAGTCCAGGCACCAGCGTCTGAGTCAAGGAGCCTTTCATCTTTGTGTAAATAAGGGCCCTGATTTGTCATTATTCTGTAGGGCAACGTGTGACCAGTCTACAGGGCGATGCCTCCATTTGTTTGGACTCAAAGTCCAAGGTCCAACCTGCAGGTTCTTAAGTAACAGATTGAGCCCAGGAAGCATGTGTCCCTTGTTCTCCAGCCTCTCCAAACCTGGGCATGAGGTGGACTGGGCCATCTGCACCCAGGCCAGTGGTCAGCATATCATGTTAGGAGTTACCCCTTGGATTTCCTTCTTGTTCATCAGTAAAGCAGTCTCAAGACTTGTAGTGAGGGGAGATCCAGGCCCAGCTCTTCCAGTGTCCCGAGTGGCTTATTCAGAGATGCATCCTTGGATAGCGATGGTCATCAGAGAATGTTTTCAGTCTGGCAGTATAGCCAGTCTGGGCCACATTTTAGTGTCATTAATGAGATTTTTCTCAAAATTTGATGCAGTAGCTATGAAGAAACAGAAGTTAATATCTTCCGTCTCTGCCATTCATGGGCTTGGCACCAGTCCTCTGCTGAGGTCTGTCTGCACTTACATTTTCTCCCCTGGTTGTTTAAAATGACTTAAGATGCTCAGACACAGCGGATCTTCTGCTAGTGCAAATATGTTCTTGCTTTCCTCATGATTAAGTTGCTTGTGTGTGCCCGACAGGGTCTATTGAATTTCGAAGGTCACCGTAATTGGCAGATGGAAGAAGTTCCACCCTATCTACTTTGGGGAAGTCTCTGGCTGCCTTCCTGCTTGACGGAGCAGTGAGTGATGAATTCTGCTTAAAATGACAGCAGGCTGCATAACAAACAGCATAGGCCATCAAGCGGTATTTTTAACCAACATGCATTACTCCCTTTAAAAAGCAAAATCTCCTCTTGATATTTTCCCTTCTTCAAAGAGCACACTTTCCTCTCCCTGGAAATGACTCTTCTTCCTCTCCTAGGTGCTCAGCCTGTACAGTTATTACCCTAAGTGATGGGTGAACTCACCCCTCTAGCATCCCTTCTCGGCCCCTCCCAAATCTCTTCTGGCATGTGGGGTTCTCGGAAACCCACCACTGGCTCCTCTCAGCTTTGCTGGCGTTAAAGCTCTTGCCTCTGCTGGCCAGGCCTCAGCCGTATTCTCTCCTTTCTTCATTTCTGCTTAGCCTTTCTTATTTCCCTGCAGACTCAGTTTCTTCAGAAAGTGCCAGTGCCACTCTGGGCCAGCTGCTGCCAGCATGTGGCTGCTCACAGCACAGCATGCGTCCGTAGCTGGTGCTACCAAGATGCACATTCTGTTCCTCAGCAGAGCTGCCTTCTATCAAGGAATTGTGTTCTCAGTCCTCACATAAAGAACAAGTACCACTTAGAGTCAAACCGAACTCTGTAAATCTCACGTTGGAGACCACATAGCACTCTCAATAGGTCCAACACAACCGTATTTTCCTCCAGGGTTGAAACAGATTGCTATTTCCTCACTTGAACACAAGAGGAATTAATTTTTTTTTTGATTAGTAGCCATCATGTAAAATTACACCTAGTATAGTAAGAAACTCACACTGCAAAAGAAGGAAGAGGAAATGAAACTCAGCTGCGGTGCCAGCCTGTGGACGCTTCACCCTCATGCTCACCTAGGACATTTGCTCATGCCGTGGAATTACCTGACTGACCTCTCTCTTCCCGCTCTCTCCCCCTTTTCTTGGCCCCATCTCACCATCATCTCTTCTCTCTTGTCCTCCTCTTTCTTGTCCTTCTTTGTCTTCACTATGCTCCTCCTCCTCTCCCCCTCTATTATCTTTGACACACACACACACACACAGAGCAATCATTGGATTTAATCCATGTCTTAAATCACTTAAATCATTAGATTTAACCCATGTCTTCGTGTGCAAGTATTAAAAAGTCAAATTGCCCCTTTCTATCCCACCTTGAGTTCTTTATGCTCATCACCGAAAGTTCTACCTTAACTTGCTCCACTCTTTTCCTGTTTTCTTTATTGCTACAGTCCCTTGTTGCTCCATCTTCCCTGTGGTCCACCCACATCAGTCTTACTTTCCATCTTTACTCTCAGAGGTCCTGATCTCCTTTCCCATTGTTCATGCTACTAAAACACTTGACTGACACACTTTGAAGTAGGTTATTAAGTGATTCCAGGGGACTATTTGTCTTCTGTGCCCCACTGCCCAGGGGTTAAATTCTGTTTGACAAATATTGGCTGAGCATCTGGAGTGGAGGAGGCTTTCCTTCCAGCAGAACCTACTTCCTGCTCTGACACAACACCATCTTCTCTCCATTTAGCATCTCCATCTGCTTCAGCCGTGCCTCACCCTGTATCCCATAGAGCTTAGCCCACATGTGGTGTTTAACAGACTGTAAGTTCCAAAGATGATTTTCTACAGGCTGCAGTGATACTGTTGTCCTTTATTTTTCCCAACTTGATCCATCTATTCACCTCTCTTGCATCACTTGTAAGATGTCCTGCTCATTCCTACTAGTTAGAGCTTTGTCCCACACATCTTTCCTTTCACCACAAAGACCCCGTTTCCTTCTGCTTATCTAAAGATACTCATGTCTCAAGAGCGTCTTTAGTACTAACCTCTTCTCTCAAACTTTCTCTGACAAAAGCATTCATTATTCTTCTCAACTTTTCCAATACATGAAGTCTACATAAAGCACTGCATGGTGGTTAAATGGTGTCATTTATTCCGCAGGTCCTTTTATATCCATGGACCAGATTTACTTAGTGAATGTGTTCGTTTCCCTATACTTTGTTTTAAAATTATTCAGTGGATCCCCATTGAAGGATTTCTCATTTAAATACCAATGTCCTGCTTCTCCCCACTGTGAAAAGGCGGATCTGCAACACTGGATCTGTATCCCACCCACTATGGGTAGACTGGTTACTCCCCAGCCCCTGCCAACTCAGCAGCAGCAGGACTCTGCAGGCTCCATCTGTCCCATGCAGCTCCTTTTCTCATTTGTATCATCTGACCTCCAGCTGTGTAAAGACTTTGAACCACGTCTGGTGGTAACTCACCGTGTTTGGTACTGACTCATATCTTACCTTCTAACTGAAGTATGAGTTCCTTAAGAACATGGACTGTGTATAAAGAGTTAACAGTTTTTTTCTGGGGGAAAATTGAGGCACACAGAAATTGGTAGGAGATTTTCTAAGAGGAATATAATGTCACTTGAGCTTTTGTAGGGGAAGCTGGGGTGAGGGAGATGAGCATGCTCCTGAGGGGAGGTATTTAGGAGACCCAGTAGCCAAAACAAGAGAAGAAACATATCTACATGATACTTTTTCTCAGAAGGAAAACACGGCGGTTTAAATGAATGAATGTGTCTAAAGTCAGACCTACTTCCTTTCAATTTCAACATCTGTCAGAGAAGAAGCAAGACAGCCCCTGATACATAACATTATACAGCATTCACTGTACTAGGTCTTGGAGATGCAAGGACACAGAACACATAGAATCCCTAACGTCATGCTAAGAGTTTAATGAAGAAAAGAGAATTTTTTTCCCTCAAATTTATTGAAATACACCTTTTGTTTTATACATATTGTTTATTCCTATTTCCCTGGTTTCTTATAGGAAAAAAAAAACCTTCAAAATTTTAAAAGGTTAGATAAACAAGATGATGTGGGAACAAACAGAGAATCTCACAAACAGGAGTCACCATACTGCTCTCCAATTGGTAATAGCTGTACCACTTTACATTCCTACCAGCAGTGTATAAGGTTCCCTTTTCTTTACATCCTTGCCAATGTTGTTATCTCTTGTTTTTTTTTTTTTTTTTAATAAAAGCCATCCTAACAGGTGTGGTATCTTGTAATAGTTTTGGTTAGCCTTCCCCTGATTAATGATGTTGAGCAACTTCTCATATATCTGTTGTCATTATGTTTGTCTTCTTTGAAAAACAATGCCTGTTCAGTCATAGCCTTTGAACTAGCACATAACCTCTTTCCTGGGAGGAAACAACATGTGGTGGGAGAAGTACCATCTTTTAGAGATAAACAGACCTGTATTGAAAACCCAACTGTTGTATTTATTAGTAATAGTTGAGCTGGTAACTGAAAGTGAGGGAGGAATTTTGACTGAACAGAAGTTCGGGAGACATCAGTAATGAAAGGATCAGGATGTGCAAAGGCCCTGAGGTGAATGGAAGCAGAACTCCTTCAAGAAACCTAAAGAAGGTCACACTGATTGGAGTACAGCAAGTAAGTATGAGAGTGGCATAAAGTAAAACTAAAAGAGTAGGTAAGGGCCAGGACATGCTGAGTGGTACCATGTGGATATCTTTTATCCCAAGAATGATTGCAGAAGATTTAACATGGTTGGACTTTGAACAAATACAGGGGTAGGGGTCAGTAAAGAGAGGCAAAAGGATCTGATTTACCACTTAAACTCAGCACTTCTCCTCCAGTGGAGAGAATAGCTAGAGAGGGCCAGAGTGAAGGAGGAGATACCATTTAGGAGACAAAGGTAGAGGAAGATGGTAACTTGATACTGGGTGGTGGTGATGAAGACAGAAAGAAGTGTGTTGATGGGAAAGATATTTGGGAACTTCATTCAGCAGGATTTGTTGACTGGGCATGGGAGGGTCACAGTAGGTGCCAGGTTCATTGTTGTGTACCTGCATCGATAGTTGTGTTAGGTCTTGCACTGTGCAGAATACTTGGGCAGAATACTTACATTCAGTGTAAGTGCCTATTAAATACTTGCCGTTTGATGGAGAGCAGAGTGAACTGGAGGCTTTCTTCCCATCAGCCCCCAAAAGAAGAGCATTTCCAATTCACCTCACCTCACCAAGCTGGCAGAGAAAGAAGAAGCAGGTGTGTGCCCCAGAGCAGAAGCAGTCTTTTTGGCAAGAGAAGACATTGTACTGGGGCTCCAGATCCATCTTACTGACCTTCTACAATATGTTCTCCTGAACAGAGGGGAAGAAATAAGGTCATGGGATGAAAGCCAGAAATGATGTAATGACAAAACCTCTTCAGACACCAGTTCTACTCTGGCTAAATGGCAATGATCAGAAAGGAAATTTAAAAGTCAAAGAACAGTTTCTCTTTTATCACATTCTTATGGCTGAAACCTGGCTTACCCCTAGCCAAGTTCCCTTATTCAGCTGTATTTGTCGAGTGCCTACTCTGTGTGCCAGGTACTGTGGATTTATAGAGCTGAGCTCTGTTTAGGGGAGAGAGACATTAATCAGATTTTCTCACAAATGATATATAATTGCACGTTTTGAAGTGCTAGAAGGAGAGGTGTATGGTACTATAAGAACATCTAAGGGAAGTTTTGATCTGGACTGGAACATCAGGGTGAGCTCTATGGAATAAGATTCTGTATTTCACTTGATTAGGTGGACATGATGCCATAGAAACTATGAGTGAGGAGCACTGTGGGATCAAGGGTTTAAATGAGTAATACCTTTACATTCTGCAAATGTTGCTGTGAATCTTGAGAACCACCTCATGCTTCCTGCCATGGGATAGGAACTCAGCAGGGACTGATTTTATGGCTTGTTTTCTTAAGAGGGCACAGCATGGGTAACATGAATGTTTATAGTGAGGGGAGGCAAAGGTCAGCAGCCTTCATTCTGTTGCCCAAGGTAACACACCTGTCAGTTCAGTTCAGTTCAGTCGCTCAGTTGTGTTCGACTCTTTGCGATCCCATGAACCGCAGAAAGCCAGGCCTCCCTGTCCATCACCAACTCCTGGAGTCCACCCAAACCTATGTCCATTGTGTTGGTGATGCCATCCAGCCATCTCATCCTCTGTTGTCCCCTTCTCCTCCTGCCCTCAATCTTTCCCAGCATTAGGGTCTTTTCAAATGAGTCAGCTCTTCACATCAGGTGGCCAAAGTATTGGAGTTTAAGCCTCAGCATCAGTCCTTCCAATGAACACCCAGGACTGATCTCCTTTAGGATGGCCTGGTTGGATCTCCTTGCAGTCCAAGGGACTCTCAAGAGTCTTCTCCAACCACAGTTCAAAAGCATCAATTCTTCGGCACTCAGCTGTCTTTATAGTCCAACTCTCACATCCATACATGACTACTGGAAAAACCATAGCCTTGACTAGACAGACCTTTGTTGACAAAGTAATGTCTCTGCTTTTTAATATGCTGTCTAGGTTGGTCATAACTTTCCTTCCAAGGAGTAATCGTCTTTTAATTTCATGGCTGCAATCACCATCTGCAGTGATTTTGGAGCCCCCCAAAATAAAGTCAGCCACTGTTTCCCCATCTGTTTGCCATGAAGTAATGGGACCAGATGCCAAGATCTTAGTTTTCTGAAGGTTGAGCTTTAAGCCAACTTTTTCACTCTCCTCTTTCACTTTCATCAAGAGGCTCTTAAGTTCTTCTTCACTTTCTGCCATAAGGGTATATCTGCATATCTGAGCTTAACACACCTATTCCCACTCCCAAATATGTAAGCTTCCTGAGGAAAGACACAAATGATTGTCTCTTTGATTTCTGATTCTTCATTACCCAGCAAAATGCCAGACCCACAATTGATACTTAATAAAAAACTGTTAGCAAATACTGATATTTTGAATCTTATCATTATTTTAGTATATATAAAATTAAATGAAAATAAATGATTAGAAATCCCTTTTTAAAAGTTTGTTCTTTTTGTGAGACTGAGCAAACAATCTGTTTGTGCTATTCATTTTTACATTCCTGCACATAGCACAAGGTGAGGAGTGCCCGTATTTTATTTGTTTTTACAATAAACGTTTATATTTGTGTACATATTTATAAGTGTAACCCTGCTGCTGCTGCTAAGTCACTTCAGTTGTGTCCGACTCTCTGCGACCCCATAGATGGCAGCCCACCAGGCTCCCCCGTCCCTGGGATTCTCCAAGCAAGAACTCTGGAGTGGGTTGCCATTTCCTTCCCCAATGCATGAAAGTGAAAAGTGAAAGTGAAGTCGCTCAGTCGTGTCTGACTCCTAGCGACCCCATGGACTGCAGCCTACCAGGCTCCTCCATCCATGGGATTTTCCAGGCAAGAGTACTGGAGTGGGGTGCCATTGCCTTCTCCGAAGTGTAACCCTAAGCCCACATAAATCAAAAAAGTAGAACATTACCTGTATCCCGGAAGTCTGCCTTGTGGCCCTTCCCCAGTGATGAACCCTGTCCTGATTTCTGCCATCATAGATGAGTTTAGTCTGTTTTGTTGTTGTTTTATTGAGAGACAGTTCTCCATGGGTCTCTCTTTCTGGATGATTTGCAAACAAAAGCACTGACAGCTTTGTTCTAGACTGTCTTATCAAGAATGTTTGGACAGCCCTGGAAGGTAGAGATAATATTTCCCTCTGGAGCAGAAGGCAGATTCAGTTACTGTTTATTACACTGTATGATAATAAATATTTGTCCTTCCTATGCAGAGATCAAACAGGTTTGCTTGCACCCCATTATAAAAGATTGGGGTTTCCTAAATGTGAGGATCTTCAGCTGGGCTGCAAATCCCCTTTGTGAACAGTATCTGCCTAGGCTGCCTTGTGTTACCCCTGTGCTTTTGGGGGCCAAGGGCAAAAGAAATTGATGCAAAACCGAGTTGCTGACTGCCACCAGTGTTAAAGTTGCTTTGTCTCTGATCCAGAGTTCTCGTATCTGCCAGCATCCATGAACCATAGCAGGCTAGTTTTCCAGCTAGCAAGGAGGGTAAAATTTTAGATCTTGAGTTTGAGTTTAGTCTGTTTTTGAACTTTATATAAATGGAATCACTAAGGATATACTACTATTGTCTTTCTCTGTTTCGGTATTTGTGAGACTCATCCTTGTTGTTTTGCTTGATAGTAATTCATTGTTTTTAGCTGTTGGTTAGAACCCTGTTGCACAAATAGGCCACATTTAGCAAAATCTTTTCTACTGTTGATGACCATTTGTGATGTTTCCACCTTAGAGCTGTTTTAAATGATGTTGCAATGGATATTTCAGTATGCTTCTTTCAGTGCACATATGCATACATATCTTTTGTGTATATACTTTGAAATGAAATGTGTAGATCAGAGATTTTGCACTTGTTCCATGTTCCGCAAGTGGTTTCCCAAGTGGTTGTCCCAATTTTTTTTCCCACCTAAAATAGACAGTTGTTCCATATCTTCGTCAACATTTGATATAGTCAGGTGGCATTCTTGGTCACTTGTTTTCTTTTTGAAGGTTATGCTAGTGGATCTAGAGAGATAGTTATTGTGATTTTGTTTGCATTTTTCATTGACTATTGAAATTGAGCACTCTGTTATTTGCTTATTGGTCATCATGTATTTTGTGTATTTTAAATTGGATTATCTATCTTTTTCTTAAATATTTGTTAGAGTTTCTTATATTTTATGGATATCAGTCCTTTGTTGACTGTTTGATCATCAATTTGCTAGCACTGTCAATTTTATTAAGTCTTTCCAAAGAACCACCTTTTGTGTTTGATTCTAGCAAATTAATTAATTATATTAATAAATTTTTATGATTTATGATTTCCTTCCTTTCCTTATTTTTGAAGACTATTGATAGTTGTTCCTTTTCTTATGATTTTCCTTCTCTTCTAATGTTAATAGTTCAGGATATACATTTCCCTGTTACTCATGATTTTAACTGCATCTCAAAATTTTTATATTTTATTCAAATCAAAATAGTTCGTAATTTATATGATTCCTTGTTTTACTCGTTGGTACAGTTTAAAGCTTGCTTTCCAAACATTTTGGGAATTCCTCATTATCTTTTTTATTGACTTCTAGTTTAATTCTGCTTCAGTCAGGGAAAATATGCTGTAGGTTTCGGTCCTTTGAAATGTGTTGCTTCTTGCTTTATAGCCCAGCATGTGTTCATTTTGGTGTGCTTTGCACATGCTTTAAAGTAATGCATATTCTGCAGTTTTTGGAGAAACATTCTCTACATGACAGTTAGATCTATTTGTAGTTGTGTTAATTAAATATTTTATACTTTACTCATTTGGGGATTGTCCTGTTATATACTGATAGAGATGTGTTAATCTTTCACCATGATTGTGGATTTTTTTAATTCCTCTTTTCTGTCAGTTTTCTTTACTTTGAGGCTGTTTCATTAGGTACCTAAAAATTTAGAATTCCTGTAATTTCCTAGTGGATAGACTCTCTTATGATTATGAAACGCCCCTTTTAATTTCCACTAGAGCTTCTTCCCTTAAAGACTGTCTTGTCATGAGCAGCACTGTTAGGCTTATGGTTAGATATAGCTCTTTCTAAACTTCATGGTAGCTTTTTTGCCATTCTTTTACTTTCACCCTTTTTATATCTTGATATTTAGGCATGTTCTTGTAAGCTACATAAAATTATACTTGTAAAAACTCCATGTGACAATCTTGTCTCTAAAATAGTGCTTTTTAAAAAAAATTTTACCTTTAATGTAACTCCTGGTACATACATCGTATTATTCTCCTTTTAGAGACTGTACCAAAAATATTACCATACTACCATACTTATTTTGACTTCTTAGAGTCAAATATAGATTGGAAGTTTGCCATATACAGACAAGGGACTTTTACCCTCTTAAACATTTATACTGTTGTTTTCATGGACTGACTTCTAGAAGTATTCTAAATCCCATAAAAACTGTACTTATATTTTATTATACAGTCTATCTGCCTGTGCATTTATCCTTCCTGTTTCTTCTCATTCCCTCCTGTATCTTTGTACTTCAGTCTGAGATGATTTTCCTTCTGTTTTGAAGAACTCTGCTTAGTTCTTTCATTGAAGTCATGATAGTGACAAATACTTTCAAGTCTTGTTTGTCTGAAAATGTCTCTTTATTTCACTTTGATTTTTGGGTATAGGGTTTTATGTTGAGCGTTCTTTTATTTCAGCATTTTGAAAATGTCAATCCGTAGTCTTCTAACTTCTATTGTTTCTGTTGAGAAGTCAATTATCAGTCTGTCTTATTTTTCCTTCTTTTCAGACTGTTTTTTGTTTTTCTTTCAGTGTTAAGGTTCTGTCTTGCTCTTTGGTTTTTAGCAGTTTTACTATGCTATGACTAGATAGTTCTACTAATAGTGTATTTTTTTCTGTTTCAAAAATTTTTCAGTCATTATCCTTTTTTAATGTTTCTGTCTTATTTCGGAGGATGAGATGGTTGGACGGCATCACTGACTCGATGGACATGAGTTTGAGCAAGCTCCAGAAGTTGGTGATGGACAGGGAAACCTGGCGTGCTATATTTTATATATATATATATATATATATATATATATATATATATTATATTATATTATATTATATTATATTATATCTCACCTATTATGCTTTTACTACATTTTCTATCCTTTATTCCCACTGTGCTTCATCCTAGGCATTTTCTCCTTACCTACCTTCATTAATCCTGATTCTTCTGTGTCTAATCTGCTCATAAACCCACACTTTAGTTCTTAACTTTTGTATTTTTAGTTGTGGGATTTTTATTTGGCTCTGTTTTATAGTTCTCACTGTTCGTAAACAAGTCTTTACCCCTGTTTTTGAATAAATGTTGAACAGTGTATATGGAAAGAGATTAAGATATTTGAGGCTGGCAGCCACAAATTAGCACATGCCATGGGTGCTTGCCATCTGCCTCTACAAGGATTAAATCATGTGGGGCTGCAGCTGTTGATCTCCAACCCTCTCTGAAGGAGCTCAGGATGGAGAGCAGAAATGAAGCACACTGTGCTCCAGAGAAACTGACAGGACAGACCTTCAGATAGTTAGATATTATTAGGAGCTGATTTTATGAGCCTAATTCTTTTATCTCCTCATATCTGTTGTTGTTCAGTCGCTAAGTTGTGTCCGAGTCCTTGCAACTAGCATGGAGTAGACTGCAGCGCGCCAGGCTTCCCTGTTCTTCACTGTCTCCTGGAGGTTGCTCAAACTCATATCCATTGATCACTAAAATCCTTCATGGTGATGATCATTTCTGGTGACTAGCAGAAGCTTCACGAGACCAGCAGAAACTGTCTACCAAAAAATAAATAAATAAATAAATGTATGTGCTTGATTGCATATATTTCCCCTTTACTAAAATCACATATATACTGTCCTTTCCCTTGCTACCTCTTTGGAGCAGCTTCTCATAGCTATCTGAGGTACTGTCTCCCTGGCTACAGTCCTTATATTGCCCCAGATAAAATTTAACTTGCAACTCTCACATTGTACATGTTTTAAAAAATTTTTTTAAGTTGACAGTGGTTTGGGTGATAGTTAAAAATCTTCCAGAAAGAAAATAAAAAAGGGCTGTGGGGCAAATATCAAAGTCAGAGAATTTTCAGTAAAATGTTTCAGTAAAAATAAAGTGTGTGGTTAAAACAACTTCTTAAGAAAATTGAAAGGTTTAAGTTGTTATTTCATAGATTCTTTTAAATGCAACTTCCTATGGATTTTAAGAAAAAAACCTCAAAAACCCTTTCTGCAGACAATAGGGCTCCTAAAAATATTAATTGTGTTTGTTCATGGCAGTCCCAAAGGGAAGCAGAGAGAAACACTTACTTCAAAGAGATTTGTGACTGTGGCTTTTGTTAAATGGAATGGTTTATACATGCATGGGCAGGAAGGCCATCATACTTTTAAAGTCATTATAATGGCTTGTGTAAACACAGGCCATTTATACTAAAAAGAGAAGGATTGTTAGGAACATGGATAAAAAAATCCATGAGCAGAGTAAAGATCTGTGAAAAATAGCTGAGTCTAATTCAAGGAACTAGAAATATGTACCTGATTGGATTTCAAAATTTTTGTGGGCCAGAGACTGTTTTCATCTACTCTTTTCCCCCTTTTTAAAGCAGGATTATATATAGCAGTTATCCTATGCATGTCTACAATTGTATGTAAAGAGAGTTGGGCAAATAACTTATTTTTTTAATTGGTAGGTTTTTTGATCAAGACAACCCATAATCAAGGAATCATACCTAAGGACCCTTACCCACAGTAGACCTGACTTAGATGACAGGATCCTAGAATTTAAGATGATGTCATATAAGAGGAAACTTTGGAAGTCTAACTGAAGACACAAGTATATTTTGCAAGTGAGAGGGTGTATATAATTGGTAATCTCAGAGGGAAGATTATTATTTTTTAAAAAGCCTTAGATTCTTTGATAATTCTATTGAGTAGTAGGCTCTTTTTCTCCTCCTCTTGAGTCTGGGCAGATTTGTGACTACATGAGCCAACAGATTATAGTAGAAATGACACAGCTAAGCCAAAAAAGGCTTTCTTGCTCCCCTTGGTTCTGTTGGTACACTCACCGTGGGAGAAGCTAGTTGTCATATAAGAAGTCTGACTACTCTGATACCATTATGCTGGCAAAGACTAACTTCTTTCAACAGTCAGCATCACCTGATATCTATGTGTGTGAGCCGTATCGAAAAGTCTTGTCCAGTTGAGCCTTCAGGTGAGTGTAGTTTCAGCCAACACTTGATTCTAACCACATGAGGTACTCCAAATGAGAATGTCCTATCTGAGCCCTTGCTAAATTCCTGATGCACAAAACAGTAAGCAAAATAAAAATAGTTGTTTTAAGCCACTAAATTTTGTGAGAGTTTATGTAGCCATGGTAACCATTATACTTGATGTAGGGCCTGGGAATCTACGTTTTAATAAGCATATGTCAGTGATGCTTTTGTGTACCGCAGTCTGTCGTTGGCACTGCCCTACATTTATTTCTTTCTCTTCTCCTTAACACATCATAGGAAAGACTAGAGAGCAAAGACATCATCCCAACCTTAGCCTCTGGAAATGAAGCACTCACCATCCAATATCTATTGGCTAAGGAATAATCTCATGACTAATGGAGAAGGCAACTGTCCATAATGTTCTGGGAATAGATAGTTTTCTCTCACAGCTTGGATCCCCTGCTATTACCTCTAAATATCTAGAGCAGAAAAAATTTTACTCCTTTCCCTTTCACCCCAGCTGCTTCCTTGGGCCAGTGAGAGCGCAGAAAACAGGCTTTGAGTCATTCATTATGCAGAAACAGTGCTGTGTGTATTTCTGGGGAGAAGGCATTCATGAATGTGAGTTAACATTAAAATGGTCTTCCAGGTATATGAGATGTTGAGGTACATTAATGTTTGCATGCAGAAAGCTCTGTAGTTTTTCTAATGCTTCATAGTCATATGTTGGTTATTCACAGTCATGTGAATTATGTGTTATAGTCATTCATTAGTTCTTTGTACCTGGTACCTTTCAATCCCAAACCTCACTGCTGTATTTGCTTTCTGCCAATCATTGTAGATGAGAGGGAAACTCAGGAGGAAGAATGTGTATGTCAGATAAAGAGAGACCAGATGTAGTTGGTGATGAGATGTGAATTATACACGTGGGCTCATTCATTCCTTTCCCTTCTGACTTTAGGGGGAAAATAAAGTTTAAAATTTTAAAGGTATTGCTTCTTTTCAAAATCTCTAATTCTCTGAAGTGGTGCTAATTTTCTTGAATGACAGGAGGAAACAAGATGGGGAATTGAGTGTGTTAACACTACCTAATATCTTCAGTGTTATACCCTTATTAGTGAGTAATTTGCTGTGTTTAACTTTCCATCTCTAGAGAGTTGAGTATGTATATAAATCTACCAAACTAGTTAAGTGTGCAGAAAACAATCTAGGTTCTTGTAATAGCATTGAAATATTTAGTTTAACAACTCATACATAGATGCATTTGTTTCCTTTTTTCTTTTCCTCCCAAGACATTTGGGCTTGTCATAATCATACAGAAATAAAGAATACAGAATTGGACATAGAAAAAAATATTGTATTGGTGGAACAAACTTTTTACTTAGTGCAGTTTTTAGGAATAACCCTCAACTGTCTACTTTATTGATTCTGAAAATACTTAAACAGAATTTTAAACAGAAAATGATTCTCTAAAACTGCTTCTCATATTTACATTCAAAACTTAACTGTGACAGATAGGAATCAAAGTGTGGGAAAGAATGTCAGCTTTAGAATTTCTTTGGGACCTCATTGTTTTTCATTATCTTAATGTATATTATTAAATATACATATAGTAAAATATCTATAGTGTGAAATATGTCCTATGTAATTAAAACATCAAGTCAATAAATAGTTTTGCTAATTGTTTATTAAGCAATAAGAAGAGGAACATTTCAACTATGGGGATCCCCCGCCTTCATAACTTGGCATTTTTCTAGTTATAAAGATATTTATCTAGAATTTCCTAGATCACAGAACTACTTAGTTTACGTAATGAACTCTGAGCAACATTACAAATCTGCCCATAAGTGTGAAGATATTAGGGAAAATGATTTGTGCTCTTGCCATTGAGCTTTCTGATATACACCTGTATCCGTGTAGATTTTGGACAAATATAGAAAAGGAAAATGAGAGAGTAATTATATTTTGTATAGAGTAATTATAAAATTAGAAGAGAATTCCACATCCACAGAAAAAGTACAATGTGTAAGAAATGCCCCTGAGAAGATTACAGAGAAAAGGGAACTGGATCATGATAAATATACACCACCTGATTGTACACGGATGGAAGAGGGTAGCATGCTATAGGAGGAAGACCACTGGATTAGGAATCAGGACACCTTATTCAGACCAGGTCTAACTGAGTGACCTTGGACGTATCACTTCAGGCTTTTACACCTTGTAGTCTTTATTATAAAACTACTAATTTGAATGACATAGTTTAATCTCTTCAGTAGCTTTTTGTATATTGATCCTAAACACACACACACACACACACACACACACACACACACACACACACACAAGTTTAGCAGTATAATTATTTAGTTTGCAGGACATTTTGTAAATAATTCTGGAAAGCCAAGTAACAGGTACAGTTTGGACATACAGATTGAGGCCAACTTAAAATGAGACCCTGAGGGTGTGACTAAACAGTGGATTATAACAGGCAGTCATTTTTATTAATCTCTTGATTAATCTTGGATGGAGGTAGAAGCCAAGCTCACTGTCAAGATTAGGATAGGGACATATGTTGTGGAGAAGTTTCTAGTCACATATCTCATTTATCTGCATAGTAAAACTACACATATAGGGTCCCCAAAGTTTAGAATTTTAGATAATAGATACACAAAATGTGATTTACACTTCTGATGAAAAACTTCTACCATAAGAATAACTAGTATAAGAAAACATGTTTATAGAAGGGAATATTTATATCAAGGAAACAAACTTTTTATATACTTTAAAATCATATATTTGTTTAGCCATAATGATAAATCATTCTTAACCATAATTTTATTCAGTCTGTTCAAATCCAGTGGAAGATCTTCTGGAATGAGTTCCATGATTGTTTCACTGGTTGGTATATTCTCAGCTACAATAAATTGCTAGCAAAATGCTTGATGTGAACAGAGTTTCACCAGCTGAGCAACATATCCTGAGTTGAAACTCATGCATATCAGATAGCTATTCCTCTTCAGAATCTCAGTTTTACATTTTGGTGATAATACAGTTTATAATTCTAAGGCATTTGAGGGAGAAGGAAGCAAATAAAAATCCCCAACAAACCACATATCGTTGGCCACAGGGCAAGTTCACAGATTGTATTTAGTAGAACTTTGGGCAATTGCTGCAGAAAGTCTGCCTTGACATCAACTTTTTCCCTCCAGAGCTCTCAAAATATAGAAAATTAATCTGACCCCCTGAATCCTATTAATTTCTAATTTCTAGACCCATTACCAATTCTCCTCACTTAATCCTAGACTGCTAACTCCCACAGTAGTATGTTAAAACACAGAAAATTGGAAGAAAAAAAATTTCCATTTTTCTACTACCCAGAGATAGTAATTTTGACATTTTAAAGATTTAATTAATATAATATGCATAATATTCCTAATGAAGAGGAAAATCTTCAAAAGTAATTTTCTCTTTGTATTTTTAAATCCAGTTATCTTTTTCCTGCTGAATGCTTACAGTGACCATCTTTTCAACTAGCAAAATAAATTACTGTAAATCTTTTTCCTGGGACTTTAAGAAGATGAGATTCAATTAATGTCTTCATACTGTATGCTGTTCTGTGTTTAGTTGCTCAGTCATGTCCGACTCTATGTGACCCCATGGACTCTAGTCCACCAGGCTCCTCTGTCCAAGGGATTCTCCAAGCAAGAATACTGGAGTGGGTTGCCATGCTCTCCTCCAGGGGATTTTCCCAACCCAGGGATCGAACCCAGGCCTCCCACATTGCGGGCGGATTCTTTACCATCTGAGCCACCAGGTACAGGCAGTGGTAAAAAAGCAAGTCTTTTCTTTTTGATCAGCAGCCCCATGGCCTGTGTCAACTTCACTGGGCCTTTGGAAAGAAGAGGTCGGAGTACAGAGAAGCAGATCAGGAAAATATTAAAGGACTGAAATGTTTTCTCTGTGTTTTTTTCACTTGCAATAATGGTCATTTTGACATTTTTATCCAAGCTCTGAAATCTCTTTTGACATTACTAAAATAGACTACAAAATGAGAAGCAAGTTTTAGTAACTAAGCCTAAGCCTGTTGAACAATGTTTCTGCACAGCCAAAAAGATACTTTTGAAAATATTCCACAGTGACCATGGGTTCCAAAAGCAGTGTGTGATTCTCAGAAGTCAGGGTCAAACCACAGGAAAACCGTTCGGTACTGAAGTAGCAAGACTTCATCTCCTGTATCCAAACTGCTATTATCTGCTTAATAGAGCTATAAATTTTATCAGCTAAGGTTGGCAAAAAGTAGGAAGAAAATTGGCTTGGTTGAACTTGTATTTGATCAACTGTAGAATGAAACAAGAAGACTGTTCCTCAAAAAATGAACAGATTACTTAACATTGGTTGGTATTTAGTAAAGTTCTGTTCAGAAACAATCATAGACTAGTTTCTGGATACTAGGTGATTAAATAGGTAAAGCCCGTTTGCACACCTAACTCCACCCTTTGAGGGAGGGTAGAACCTGTTGGAGAGGAGAAGAGTGACAGTGATGATGGTAATTGTGGTGATATTCACCTTTATTGTGCTTTTATTATGTGCTGGGTATTTTGCAAAGATTTTCATGTTAAGTATCTCATTTAATTGCACAGTACTAAGCATGTTCTACTTGAGATGCAAAGGTGATGATGTTATAATTCAATATTACACAGCAAAAATGTATAAAATATTGAAAAGATACAAGTCATTATTTTCAGAAATATAAATTAGAGCAAAGGCACAATGCCTCAGCATTTCATTTTGTATATGATGTTAGCACATTTGCACCCATCAAGTACACAGTCTTTGTCAAACTGTGTTAATCTCGGTTGTGTGAGAAATATATATCATAATACAATTCGATATGCAAGATATTTACTAGGGAAACATCTGGGAGGGAAAATGGAGAAATACACCAGGAGAGACAGAAGATGATGATTTAGGTCTGGCCCTTGTGAAGGACAGGGGGAAGGAAGATGGTATGGTGGAGTTTGGCAAGAACCATGGGGAGCCCTCCAGTCACTGCTCCCGTCAGAAGTTCCTGAATCTCCTGGAAAGAGCTGCCTTAGTATTCCTGTCATGATCATCCATTGGCTCAGAACCCCTGGAAGAGGCATGACCTGGGTGCAAACACAGTGAAGGGTTTCAGAGCCCAGCAGTTAGGGCTTTCCACCAATTATGCCCATAGTCCAGGGCTTCCCAGGTGGCCTAGTGGTAAAGAACCTGCCTGCCAATGCAGCAGATGTAAGAGATGCTGGTTTTATCTCTGAGATGGGAAGATCCTCTGCAGGAGGGCCTGGCAAGCCACTCCAGTATTCTTGCCTGAAGAATCTCATGCACCGAGGAGCCTGGTGAGCTATATTCCATTGGTTCTGCAAAGAGTCAGACATTGAATGGACTTATTTAGCACAGGGCCATAGTCAAGGGGCACATTTTCATGGCAACTGCAGAGACCAAATGCAGATATCAGCTTCAGCTTGGTATTTACCACAGACTTAACTATAGCACAATTTATTTATTCTCATGTATTCAACAAATATTTATTGTATGTGTCTGTTGAAGAGGTCATGCCTATTTAATAGTAAAGTGAAGGTGTTAGTTGCTCAGTTGTGTCTGACTCTTTGTGACCCCATGGGCTGTAGCCTGCCAGGCTCCTCTGTCCATGGAATTCTCCAGACAAGAATACTAAAGTGGGTTGCCAATGTAAAGTCAAATACAAATCAAATAATGGCACAAGTAGATGTAAAATGAAAGCTGTGAAGTTCTATGAAGAAGTTTTGTCTTATTAGAGGTGTATAGGAACAACAAACCACACCCCCTTCCCTTATAGTATAAAAGAAGCCTGAATTCTAACTCAGATAAGATGCTTCTTAAGGCCCCTAGTCCACCATCTCCTCAGTCAGCTTGCTTTCCAAATAAAGTCCATATTCCTTGTCCCAACAACTCATCTCTCAATTTATTATCCTTTTGTGTGGCAACAGTACAAATTTGGACATAGTAAGAAACTTTACCATTCTATTTATATTATGCAATTTGTAATAACCTCTCAATTGTCTCTATATAGTCAGAAAATGTGAATAAAGATCAGCCAAATGAGAACTACTATACTAAAAAAGTTAGAAGCAAAATTTTCCTTCTGGAGCTTTTCTTTTCCCAAATTTAGAGGTGTGTGTTTGTTTGTTTTAAATTTCCTATACCAAGTTCATATGTGGAGTCTCATTCTGGTGGCCCAATAAGATGTGAATGATGACTGCTTGCACTTTGATAAATTGTTTATATTTAGGGATTTCATGATGAAAGCTGCTGTCACTATTTCATTGTTATCAAGGGACAGTTATGTGCAGATGGTATACATAGTCATTTCCTGGTTATACAGGAGCCTGGAGTAAGTTGATTCATGATTTAATGATTTTTATCAGAATGAAATAAGCATTTGATTTTTGAATTTGATCAACCTCTATCTGCAGCTGTGCCCCAACTAGCAATTACTTCCTCCCTGGGCTCTTTGCCCAGGCAAATGGGGTTCATCCTTGTTTCATGTCTCACTGGCTTCCCTGGTAATAGACATGGGAACAACTTGAGCTGTCGCTGCCTTGGAACTTCGAAGCTCCAAAAACTCAGCAAGACATGTTTTCTCTCATCGTTTTATTTATTTATTTACCCAGCATAATAAAATGCTTCCTCTAATCATACGCTTTTGAGAGTCAGTTCATTTTCTACCCATCAAAACTGAAAAGCAAACTTCTAAGGATTGTCTTTTTTATGAGATACGACCAACTATAGCAATTTTATTTAAAAAGAAAGATTCAATATCACTATGGTGGGAGTACCATTCCTATTTGCTTTTTTGCCTCTGTTTTACTGAGATCATTTTGGTACCATGGTTGGCATCAACCATCTTCTCAAGCTGCCAAGCATGTTTGGCTTAAGGCAGACACCAATTAATTTTCCTACTCTTTACGTATTCCTTCCATGATTCCTTCTTCTTTACTGCTCAGTGATTAAGACCACCGTTTCTGTTGTACAATGTACTATTTTGCCTTTCTGTGGTTGTTTTAATGTAATTGTGAATGAAATAGGGCCTGTGATTCAGCATTTTTCATGTGCATGTGGTGGTTTCTGATTTCAAATGGGACACATTAAATAGATTTAACTTAGCTGGTAGAAAAGTTAATAAGGTACATGCAGTATTTATCTGCTCTTTGAATGTTTGCTAAAGCCTGTCTGTATTCTGAATGGCATAATTTCCCAACCTTCTTCATTAAAAAGATAGTATAATTAAAATGATAACTACCCAATCACAACAGATAAATCTGTTGCCAGCTGAAATCTTACATGTACTTAGTTGATAAAATGATTCTATTTACTAAATCTTATTAGTTATCTGGTAAAATGACTCTAACTGCTCTCCTTGTTTCTAAGTAGTTAGCAGATTAAGGCCTGGACTCTTTAATCTCAGAAAATTAAATCTGCCCCGATTGTCATATTGATGGAGCATCTGTTGTTCCAGGTGTTTGCCTGGTTTTTCAGAGCTGTGAAGTGAACTATCACAATTCACCTGCATAAGTGAGAGTCTTCCCAGAGATGCTGTGCTTGAGATTCCAATTTGATGTATTTGTTAGACATACAGAGGGATAGTGAGCTATGTAGATATGTCACATGTACAGACTACAGGTGTTTTAAATGCATGCAAGATGGGATATATTTGCCATGTATTTGCCAACCCAAGCAAAAGAGTCATTTTAATATGCTAGCAGGCTGATAGAAAAACACAGTAGGAGAACCAAAAAAGAGTTTCATAGGTCTAAAAAAGATATCTGATCAGTAAATAATTGATTATCACTGATAATGTTTTAGCATAGCAGAAGGAGACTAACTGGGGAATATTTTTTTGTGTAATAATGTTAAAAAAGGTAAAAGGTCTGATAGGTTGCATTTTTGTAGGGTATTATTCAGGACATAAAGTTCAAAATTTCAAAATTAAGTATTCCTATATTTTGGTGTAAAATTGATTGAACTACATGTATGTGTCTGTACAGTTTTATACACACACACACACACACACACACACACACATATGCTTACAGCTCAGTGACTGTTCCCAAAGGGAACATATCCACAGAAACTCAGGAAATCTCTCAGCTCACCTTCTAGTCACCGTCCCCAGCCGTAAGATTAACCCCTGTCTGAACTTCTAGTAGTTAATCTACTTTTTGGGGGGACAGGAGTAGGAAAACATTTTTGAACATTTTATTGAATGGTTAAGTAGTTATATAAAGTATGAAAATGAAGACATGATTCACATTTTCAGAAATTGAACATTCCTACAAATTCAAATCAAGAAATAAAATGTTACCTCTCAGAGACCCTTTCACACCCTTAGCAAGCTCTGCTCCCCACTGAGGGTTACCCCTTTGCTGACGTCTACCAGTTGCACTTAGTTTTTCCTATTTTTGAACTTTACGTAAATTGAATCACATGGTATGCACGCTCCTGTCTGACATCCTTCACAAAATACTGCACTTGTGACATTCATCCATATTGTTGCATACAGTGTTAGGATAAGTGGTATATTTTAATGCCATAATGTGTCTGTACCACAGTTTGTAGACCCATTCCCTTTGTAGGCATTTGGGTAGTTACAAATAGTGAAGACTCCTCTTTTAGCCTTTCTCTGAAGTCAGTATGAATTTTATTCCTGTGTATTTTCTGACCACAGAGGAGAAAAAAAAATTTTTTTTTTTTTTTGGCCCGTAAAAGTCTCTCAGCATTCTGGGTACTGCCGTTTGTCCTCTATAATATATACGGAGCTTTTGCTCCCTGGTTAGAAGAAGGTCCAGTCCTCTGATACTGGATTCTGAGAGGAATTAAGTCTTTCTCTGGTCATTTAATTGGAAAGTCATCACAGAACTGTAACATTTTATAACAATTAACTATCACTCATGGGTCAAGTCAGTTCAGTTTAGTAGGATATAATCAGGGAACATCTTTAACTTCTCCATTATTGCCTTCAGTAGTTGAATCTTTCTTTCCCACTCTTATATCCCCCCCCCCTTTTTTTTTTCACACAGAGATGTTAAAAAAAACCTGGGCCAGTTTAAATCAAAACTTCAATCTCTCCATCAGTTAAAGCCTCTCTCCTCTGCCAGCATAACTTAACTCCTCTGCTCAGAGATAGAATTGGAAGGAGAAGGACACTCTGTTCTTTCATGTTTCTTGCCCCTCAGCTCACTCCCTCTCTGGCCCTGGTTGGTTTGTTAGAGTATTTGGGTAAGAGAAAGGAAAAGACAAAGAGTGAACAAATGATGGAAGGAAAAAAAAAATAAGAGTTTTTAGTCAATTGTATTTATAATTCTCTCTTGTTTGTCAGATTCTGTCTTGGTAAATCTTGGATTTTCTTGTGGGGTATATAACTGTTCTTTAGAGATTCCAATGACTTCTGATCCAGGTGCTGTATTCTGCAGCTGACCTTTTGAAACATCCCCTCCTGTGATACACTCACAGTTTTAATTCTATGAGGTCCCCTCATTTTGGTGAGCAACAAGGTGGGATTCACTTGGTTCTCAAGAAGTCATAGATTTTTGCCCCTCTAAAGCATGGAAATAAGCCTGCTGGCCCCTTTCTTCTGCCTGATATAATGGGCTGCAATGGTGTGATCACTCACCAGAGCCAGACATCCTGGAGTGTGAAGTCAAGTGGGCCTTAGGAAGCATTATTATGAAAAAAGTTAGTGGAGGTGATGGAATTCCAGCTGAGCTATTTAAAATCTTAAATGATGATGCTGTCAAAGTGCTGCACTCAACATGTCAGCATATTTGGAAAAGTCCATAGTGACCGTAGGACTGGAGAAGGTCAGTTTTCATTCCAGTCCCAAAGAAAGGCAATACCAAAGAATGTCCAAACTATCATACAGTTGCTCTCATTTCACCTGCTAGCAAGATTATAATGGGCTGTGCCAGCCAGTGAATAAGGTGCCCTTCTCACAATTACTCCAAATACTACAGAAAAGACAAGTACCTCCATCTCCTCTTTCCTGCTCACATAAATTTATCTCAAAGAACCTCTGCCTTAAGTCTCTTGCCTTCTTTTTTCCAACTTGTGGTGATGGTCATCAAACTTGTTTTGTTCTCTTTTGTTAATATCTCACAGGGCACTACCAAGAATGTGTGCTTGTTTCTGATTGATCTTGGTTTTCAGGCCTTGGCCAAAATTTTAGTAATAAAAGACCTAGGTAATACCTTATTTGAGAGCAGAGTCAGGTTAAAATTGGTCTTATTTATGGAGTGTCTACACTGCCTGGAGTCACCTCAAATACTTTCGGAAATAAGATGGGTCTAGCTGCTTGGTTAGAGAGGTAAACTTAATTTCTGCCCAACACTATTCTAGGCCATATGGAGGATTCAAGACATTTGGACTTTCAAGGAGCTCCTCATCAAGTTTGAAAGGCAAGATTCCCATTCTTCAAACATTAAGCTCATCATGATTGTGCTCTGTAAATGGCAGCATGGAATGGTAACAGATAAACCATTATCCAGAGGTTAATCTGAATCCAGGGGAGCATTAGCCATCTTGCCATCTCATTACTGAGAAGCTATTGCTTTGTCCCTTGGGTATTGTCTCAAACGGCCAGAGCAGCTGGCTGGGAGCAATCCCCCATCAGGGCACCACTGTTTCCAATATTGAAACACCAGAAAGCAAACAGTCAACTCAACAGGAGAACCACAATATTGAGTTCATGGAGGAAAACCTTCCTAGGTTTCTGATTTAATCTGTACCATGTAGAACTGCTGCTTTTGATCTACCTCAAACTTTTGATCTACCTCTTTTTATTTGATCTACCTCAAACTTTTTCACCAAACAAACTGTAAGAACAGAAAAGTTCGATTGATTGATAACCCCCTCACAGTTCTGGAGACCTAGTTTACAGTTTTGTAACAAGTTTGAAACATCTTTTTAAAATTTTTTTATTTCTAAAAAAATAATCTGAGCTTTATATTCAACCTACAGTGTGTGTCTGTTTTAGTTTTCAAGCTGTGGCAAATTTCCATGATATAAGGTCTCTGTTTGCTCACAGGCACATTCCCACATACAGGAACACCTTGATTTATTGAGCTTTACTTTACACTGCTTCTCAAATACTATGTTGTTTTTTTTTTAAATACAAGTTGAAGGTTTGTGACAACCCTGCATTGTCAGGTGACAGCATTTTTTAGCAATAAAGTACTTTTGAATTAAGGCATGTGCATTGTTTTTTTAGATAGAATGCAGTGCACACTTAATAGATTAGAATATAGAAGTCTCAGTGTGAAGAACCTGTCTGCCAGAACAGGAGATGTGGGTTTCATCCCTGGGTTGTGAAGATCCCCTGGAGAAGAAAACAGCAACCCACTCCAGTATTCTTTTTGGGAAATCCCATGGACAATGAAGCCTGGCGGGCTACAGTCCATGGATTCACAAAAGAGTTGTACGTGACATAGCAACTACACAACAACAGATAAATATAATTTTTATATGCATTTAGAAACCAACATTTTCATGACTGACCTTATTGAGATACTCACTTTATTGTGGTAGTATAGAAACAAACCTCCAGTATCTCTGAGGTTTGCCTGTACCCTGAGGAGTATGCTTAGTCCAGTGAAAGAGATAAATACCACCCTCTGGGTTCAGGATAAGTGTCTTGGCTTCTTGTAAATCTAAATAATTCACATCATGGTAGTTATGAATCTTCATTGCGTTTAAAAATGATCCAAGGAGGCTCAATCCCTGTAATCTGGAAGCATATTTTAACCATAAGCAGTGTAAATATGACTATCTCATGAAGAATAGTACAGTATTACCTAACATTTTTAAATGTCTACCTTTAGTGAGGTATAAGTGACTAATAGAATTGTAAGATATTTGAAGTGTATATTGTGATGATTTGATATAGGTATACATTGTGAAAGGAGTCCTCCAATCTAGTTGAACAGTATATATGTGACCTCACGTATTTATCTCTCTCTCTCTCTCTCTCTCTTTTTTTTTTTTTGGTGAGAACATACAGGTTGTCATCTTTTAACAAATGTCAATTGTGTAATAATGTCATCAACTATAGTCATGGTGTTATACATTAGATCCTTAGATTGTATTCATATTTTAGGTGAAAGTTGGTAACCTTTACCAACCTCTGTATTCCCACCTACTAGCCCCTACCAACTACTTTCCCACTCTTTGAGTTTAGCTCTTTTTTCTTTTTAGATTCCGGTTATAAGTCATGGCCATGCTCTATTCATCCTCTGTCCAGTTTATTGCACTTAGCATAGTACCCTCAAGGTCATCCATGTTGCCATGAATGGCAGGATTTCCTACTTCTCATGGCTGAGTATTATGCCATGAGAAGAATATTATTACACAAAATGTTGTGTGTAAATAGAGACGTCACATACGTATCTGTAAATATCACATGTATTTGTGCACATATATGCCTAATTCCTTATCTGGTCATCGGTTGACCAACTCAGGTTGTTTCCGTGTCTTGTCTCTTGTGAGTGACAATGCAGTGAACATGGAAGTGCAGCTTTCTCCTTAAGATCTCGTTTTCACTTTTGTTGGGTGTATTATACCCAGAAGTGAAGTTGCTGGATCGTATGGTAGTTCTTGTTTGAATTTTTGAGGAATCTCCATACTGTTTTCCATACTGGGTACAGGAATTTGTATTCCCATGTGTACACAAGGTTTCCCTTTTCTCCGTATGCTTGCCAATGGTTATTATTTCTTGTCTTTTTGATGGTACTCTTTGTGACAGGTGTGAGGTGATATCTCATTGTGATTTTCATTTACATTTTTCTGATGATTAGTGATGTTGAGCAACTTTTCCTGTACCTGTTAGCATCTGTATCTCTCCTTTGGAAAAATTTCTATTCACATCTTCCCATTTTTTAAGTGGATTTTTTTGTTTTGGATTGGTTGCTTTTCTGTAATTTTTGTTTCTGCTTTTTGCTATTGAGTTCTATATATATTCTGGATATTAGCTTCTTATCATGGCTATAATTAGCCAAAAAAAAAGATCTACAATTTGCAAATATTTTCACCCATTCTGTACATTACCTCTTCATTGTGTTGATGGCTTTCTTTGCTGTGCAGAAACTTTTTAAAATAGTTCCACTTACTTATTTTTCCTTTTGTGGCCCTCCCGTTTGGTGTCAAATCCAGAAGGTCATTATCAAGAGCTATGTCAGGAAGCTTACCATCTGTGTTTCCTTATAGAGTTTTGTAATTTCAGGTCTGAAATGTATGTCTCTAATCCATTTTGAGTTTATTTTTCTATATGGTGTAAGATACATAATTTCATCTTTTGTATGTGCTGTCCAGTATTGCCAGCACTATTTATTGATGAGACTGTCATTTTCCTGTAATATATTTCCTGTAATATATTCTTGACTGCTTTGTTGTAAATTAATTATCTGTGTATACATGGATTTATTTCTGGGCTTTCTATTCTGCTCCAATGATTTGTGTGTCTGTTTTTGTACAAATATCATATTGTTTTAACTACTATAGTTTTGTGATATAATTTTAAATCAGGATGCTTGGTTCCTATAGCTTTGTTCTTGCTCAAAATTTCTTTGGCTATTTGAGGTCTTTGTAGTTTCAAACAAATTTTAGATTCTTTCTCCATTTTTTCAAAATATCCCAATGAAATTTTGATAGTCATTGCATTGAATTGATTGCTTTGGTTTCTATGGACATTTTAACAGTTTTGATTGTTCAAACACATGAGTGTGAAAAATCTTTCCATTTATTTATGTCTTCACATCCTTTCATCAATGTCTTGCTGTTTTCATTATGCAAAACTTTTACATCCTTGGTTAAACTTATTCCTAAGTATTCTTTTGGATACAGATTTTAGCAGATTATTTTCTTTATTTCTCTTTCTGATAATCATTATTAATTATAGAAAAACAGCTAATTTTTGTATGTTGGTTTTGTATCCTACAATTTAAGTGAATTGTTTGTCTGTAAGGCTCTAATGATTTTTTGATAGTCTTTGGGATTTCCTACATACAGTCTTGTGTCATCTGCAAATGGCAGCAGTTTTACTTATTTTCTCATTAGGATGACCATTATGGCTTTTCTTGCTTAACAGCTCTGATTGGGACCACCAGTAAGAGTTGAATAAGTGTGTTAGTAGTGGGCAATGTAGTCTTGTTCCTGATCTTAGGGAAAAAGCTTTCACATTTTTATCTTGATTATGATGTTATTAGCTTTGGGTTTGTCATAGATAACCTTTATTATGTTGAGGTATGTTCCATCTGTACCCACTTTGTCAATAGTTTAATTATGAATGTTGAATTTTGCCACATTTTTCTACATCTATTATAGAGATTATCATGTACTTTTTAGCCTTCATTTTGTTAATGTAGTGTATCATAATGAGCAATTTGTGTTTATTGACCCATCCTTGTATCCTTGGAATAAATTCCATTTGATCATGGTGTGTAATCCTTTTAACATACAACTGAATTTTCTTTGCTAATATTTTATTGAGGATTTAGTACCTATGTTTTTCTTTTCTCGTGGTGCCCTTGTCTGGTTTTGGTATTAGGGTAATCCTGACCTTAGAAAAGGAATTTGGAAGTGTTCTCTGTACTTCTATGTTTTAGAAGCACTTGAGAAGAATTGGTATTAATTATTCCTTAAATGTGTGGTTGAATTAATCAGTAAAACTGCCTGGTCTGGGACATTTATTTGTTGGGAGATAATTGATTACTGATACCATCTCCTTACTGGTAATTGGCTTGTTCAGATTTTCTGTTTATTCATGATTCAGCCTTCTGAGGTGGTGTGCTTCTAGGAATTTATCCATTTTTTTCAGGTTGTCTGATTTGTTGTTTTTAATAGTGGCCTCTTATGATCCTTTAAATTTCTTTATCAGCTATAATTTATCCCCTTATTTCTTAGTTTGAGTCCTCTGTTTTTCTTGGTGAGTCAAGCAAACTATTTGTTTATTGTTTATTTTTCAAAAAAATCAGCTCTTGGTTTTACTAATTTTCTTTCTATTTTTCTTCTTGGTTTCTATTTTGTTTATTTCTACTCTAAAATTTATATTTCCTTCATTCTATTAACTCACAGTAGGAAAAGAGAAAGGAAAGGGCAGAAATCTCACTTGAAGAAATAGTGGTTGAGTACTTCTGTAACCTGGGTAAGGACATCCAGATCCAGGAAGTTTACAGAATTCCAAATAGGATGAACCTTAAGAGACACCCCCGCCAAGACACGTTTTAATCAAAATGTCAACCATTAATGACAAAGAGAGATTATTAAAAGGAGCAAGGGAAAAGCAATTTGTTACATGCACGGGAACTCCCATCAGATTAATAATAGATTTTTCAGTTAATGCCTGAATGTAGGCTGGTGGGAGGTTGGATCTTCATGCCACAGCTGGGAAAGTATGTAGTGCTAGTTACAGCACTTCCAAGGAGATGGACTTTTGTTCTCTCCCCTCTGCACTGGACCTGGGTATATAACTGCAGGGCTGCCCCTGCACCTATTAATAACTTCTCTGTTTGCTGCAGTCCTGTGAGACTACTGAATTCAAGCCCCATTGTCTATCAAGTTAGGTGATCTAGGGACCCATCCCTTGGGCCGCAGCTGAAAAGCTGAGGTGCCAGGCATGTGTACACGCTCTTTCCAGGGAGACATTGGCAGCAGGCTCAAATGAGAACATGGAGGTAGTGTCTGCTGGCTATCCATGTCTCAGGGAAGGATTATGGTCAGCCCCTGGACACCTGCTAAGTTAGAAGCCAGACCATCAGGCAGTAACTTTTAAAGTGTACAAATAGGCATCTTTCAGGAAAATATTGGAAGATATGCATTTTTGTCCTGTTCTCTTTCAGAGCTAGGTATTTGGGGAGCCCATCCCTCAGATGGGTGTCTTAAAATTAGGGATGCTAGATCTGGTGTCCGTACCCTTCATTTCTCAGAGAGAAGCTTGGAATTGGGAGTTCCATCTGATTATATGGCATTGTGGCAACGATGTGGTTTATGGAAAGAATGTAACTGTGCCTTTCCTACCTGCTTCAGTGTGGGTAATAAAGCTATTTTCTCCTTTGCTTGATGGGTAGGAGTTGATTAGCTAGTTTTTTGGATTTCTTTGAGAGGGAGTTGCTCCATGTATAACTATAATTTCATTGTGTCCATGGAACGAGGTGGATTTAGAAAACTTTTATGTTGCCATCTTGGACTGGAATTCACCTGACTTTTTTAATGAACTTAAATTTCCACCATAGCCTCATCCTACTCGTCATAAGTATATGTCATATTTATCCTTATAGCCCTGATAAATAGAATAGAAATTATCATCCCCATTTGAGAGGGAAGAAAAATAATGAGTAACTAATGAGGAAGTAACCAGCCTGTGCTTACAATTGAGTAGCCTATAAGTTCTATGAGGGCCAGGACTTCATTTATTTTATCACTTTATCTTCAGTCTCTAGCACAATGTTTGGAAAACAGTAGGAGCCCAATAAAATTTTCTTAAATTGATTAATATTTAGATTTCAGATTCTAACTTTCTTTCCCTATACAGCATACTAATTCTTACCAGAGTAAGATGGCAGAAAGAAGCCAATTGTGAAACAAACAAAAATCAATTTCAATTCTCTAAAGACTTTTTCTGAAATCTTTTTTTTAAATAAAAACAAAACTGTAATACTCCCTTTGTCTTCTATAACAGCTTTTTAAGCTGAGTTTGTTTCCAGTCTTTCTTTTAGTGGCTTCCCACATCAATGGCGCAGTAGTTAGGACTAAAAGTATGTGTGTCAGTGTGGGCATGAGAAAGGATGATTTTGTAAGACTCTGAGTATTTCTTAACACTTGGAGTTCAAGGAAGGCATTCAATACAATGAACTCACGCCTGCATAAAGGTCAGTGTTGGGAGTAAGTATTCCAAAGTCTGAACTGCTTATTAACCCTGAGCTGAGACTGTATAGCACACAGAACTATATTCAGCATTTTGTAATAACCTATACTGGAAAAAGAATCTGAAAATAATATATAACTGAATTACTTTGCTATATACATCAAACTATTTCATATTGCAAATCATCTATACCCCAAGTGAAAATTTAAAAAAAAAAACTGAATTGAGCAACAAACTCAAAGTATTTGACAGAAAATCAGCATAGATTGTGCTTCTGTGTCCCAGATTTGTCACTGTCATCCAGGGCCATAACTGTAGTATAATGGCAAATGTTGAGGTGGAGTTTTAAGGAAGAGAACAAAAGAGCATATGGGAAAAAATGATTAAAAAAAAAAAGATCAGAGAGCAGAAGGAAATGAGTTTCTTATTACCATGGAGTAAAGGGAATGAAATTTAAAAGTTTGGTTCCCAAGTACTGAACAGATGGTTGAAGATTGTCTCTTCCACTGAGTAAAAGAAAGAGGCATTGCCTCAGCTTCTTGGTTTATACCTTGATGGAAACATCAACATCACAAACTGAACAGTGGAGACTTGATGGTCCCCATTGGCACCACCAAGCATCTAATCATTCATAGTTTCATGAAGTACATCGTAACACAGAGTCCTGGGTCCAAAACAGAGACCTGGGTTTTTCAGACTTTGACTCTGCCACTTTAGCTACTGGGACTTCTGGCATATCACTCAAAGCAGTTAAACTTCTCCTTTTCTCCACTTGTGTCTGTGGGAAAAATAAACCTGACTTCACATGCTGTTGTGAAACATTCGATTAGAAAATACAAAAGAAAGTTCTTTGTAAAATTTGTGAAACACCTCAAGTCTGAGATGATATACTTTTGATGGTCTCCATTTCTAACATTAACCACTTTAGACAGTAACACTCAAAGGCAAGGATCGGCATGAGAATGGTGTAAAATAAAGCCAGTTCTGCTGAGGTATGACATTGACTCACGTTAGGAACATTTTTGTAGATGGATAACTAAAGTAAAATTGCACTCACCTGATGTTCCAGGCAGTCGCCAAGTGACTTACATGCTTTGTGTCATTTCATCCTCTCAACTTCACAATACTCATCTGACACATAAAGAAATAGAGACTTATACAGGTTAAATTACTCAAAACAGCCACACATTTCTTAGGAGAGAGCTGGAATTTAAACTCAGGCATCTAACTCCAGAGATTTCTCCTTGAGTTGCTATTGGGTTTGCACCAATGGCATTAGGTGGTATAGATCAGTTAAATAATACTAACATTTTTAAACCTTTTTATTGTGCAATACAGACCAAAAATACATTAAAATACAGACCTTAATGAGTTATAATAAAGGGAAAACTCATGTACCTACTACCCATATCAGGAAATGAAACATTCTCACCAGCCCAGAAGCTATTTGTTTCCCTGTTTTTGCTCTCCTGTAAAGATAAGCACCATCCTGACTTTTGGAGTAGTTTTCTTAATGGTTTTACCATGAAAGTTTAGTCCACTAAATCCACTAAACATTATAGATTGGGTCTACCTGTTTTTGAACTTTGTATAAATGGTCATATAGTGTGTAATATTTTTTCTGATTTATTTTAGTCATATCCATGGCAGTCATCTGTCTTATAACTAGTTTGCTCATTTTCTTTGCTGTATATTCGTTATAGAAATATATCACCTATATAACTATTCTGTTAATTAGTTGTTTATAGTTAAGACGTGTTACAAAAATTGCTGCCATGAGGATTCTTTGTGTCTTCTTACTACATGTGTACATGAATTTCTGTTGAATATGTGCTTAGAAGTAGGACTGGTGGGTCCTTGATATGTATGTTTAACTTTGATATCACCAAACCATTTCCAAAGTGATCATCCCAATTCAAAGTTCTATGTGAGTTTCTATCAATTCGTATTTTTAAGTTTTTAATTTTAGGTATTCTGGTGAGTTGTGAGGTAGTAGCTCATTGTGGTTTTAATTGACACTTATTTTACTGTTAGTGGAGCTGCATATCATTTTGTATGTTCAGGGTCATTTAGGTATCCTGTTTTGCCGCTTGCCTGTTCAAGTATCTTGAATATTTTTTATTTGGTTGTCTATCATTTTTTTTATGATTGGGAATGTTTATATAATCTGTATATGAGTCCCTTTCTGTTGTATACGTAACAAATATCTTCTACCACTCTGTGATAGTTTCCTTCTCCAAGGTCATGAAGATATTTGTTTAAATTATCTTCTAATTCCTCTGCAGGGTAATGAGGTAAGGTGTTCTTTTCAATAGTAGAGGTAGGATAAATGGATATAATGTAGGGGGGAAAATCCTTGACCTCTGCCCCATGCCATAAACCAAAAATAACTATAGTGGATTGCTGGTACAAATATGAAAGGTAAAACAGTAAAGATTTTAGAACATAATGTTGATGACCATCTTTATGACTTCAGAGAAGGAACTATTTTTCAGTAAGGAGATAGAAAGTGCTAATCGACAAGAAAAATGTTGAAAGATTCTATTACAAATTCTATTCCTAAAAAGACAGTAATTCTCTTTTTAGAAAGAGAGAGAGAGAAGTCGCTCAGTTATGTCTGACTCTTTGTGACTCCATGGAGCCTACCAGCCTCCTCTGTCCATGGGATTTTTCAGGCAAGAGTACTGGAGTGGGTACTGGAATTCTGGAATACTGGAATTCTCTTTTTAACTGAGTATAATCTATCCCTTGGACTGCAAGGAGATCCAACCAGTCCATCCAAGAGGATATCAGTCCTGGGTGTTCATTGGAAGGACTGATGCTGAACTGAAACTCCAGTACTTTGGCCACCTCATGCGAAGAGTTGACTCATTGGAAAAGATCCTGATGCTGGGAGGGATTGGGGGCAGGAGGAGAAGGGGACGACAGAGGATGAGATGGCTGGATGGCATCACCAATTCAATGGACATGAGTTTGAGTAAACTCTGGGAGTTGGTGATGGCCAGGGAGGCCTGGCGTGCTGCGATTCATGGGGTCTCAAAGAGTGGGACATGACTGAGCGACTGAACTGAACTGAATCTTTTAAACATTTCCAATAAATTCTTAATTTTAGTTTTTTTTTCCAATTCTAGAATTTCTATTTGATTCTCTTGATCATCTCTGTGATTTATGTAATATACTATTGGCTGTTAATATAGTCCATTTTTTAGGACCTTGAAATAATAAACAGAGTTTGAAGACAGTGTGGATTGCTTTCTGTTTTCTGCTTTTCCCCATATTATCTTATTAACTTGTAAATTTTCTTATCTTTGATTGTATACCAGAATTATTGTTACTAAGAATTATAGAAATAATGCATGATCCATAGTGATGTTATACTCCTCTATAAAATATTTTTTGTTTCTGCTGCATGTATTGAGGCTCTAGATAATCTGAGATTACTTTAACTCAGTTCTAGAGGAGGTTAATTTTCTAGATTATCCATATATATGCTGGCTTAGATCAGTTTATGTGAGAAACGTTTTACTTGCAATTTATCCTTTCTCCTATGATAACAGATATTCAGGGTCCCATCACAGATTGCATTTATAATGACCCACCTCTGTAGAAAGCCCTGAAACTCTGTCCCTCCCCAAAAGCTTTCATATAATTGGCTCAGACTCTCAGCTTCATCCTCCAGAAGATCACATTCTGAACACATCTCTAATGTACTGGCTTCTCCTGTCTATTTTGGCCCAGTAATTCTTTCCTATTTTATTAACATTGCAATATATTTGTTTTGTTTTTCTGTTTTTTCCAGATTTAAGGGTTATCCTTAGCAAAGATTTTGTCCATATTACCCTGTCAACAATGACCAAAAGTGGAAAGACCTATTCTTCACATCTCTTAGAATTTGTTGTTGTTCACTTGCTCAGTCCTGTCTCTTAATGACCCCATGGGCTGCAGCACACCATGCTTCCCTGTCCTTCACCATCTCCTTGAGAGTGCTCAAACTCGTGTTAGTTGAGTTGGTGATGCCATCGAACCATCTCATCCTCTGTCATTCCCTTCTCCTCCTGCCTTCAATCTTTCCCATCATCAGGGTCTTTTCTAATGAGTCAGCTCTTTGCATTAGGTGGCCAAAGTATTGGAGTTTCATCTTCAACATCTGTCCTTCCAATGAATATTCAGGACTGATTTCTTTTAGAATGGACTGATTGGATCTCCTTGCAGTCCAAGGGACTCTCAAGAGCCTTCTCCCACACCACAGTACAGAAGCATGAATTCTTTGGTGCTCAGCCTTCTTTATGGTCCAAATCTTATACCCATACATGACTACTGGAAAAACCATAGTTTTGACTAGATGGACCTTTGTTGGCAAAGTAATGTCTCTGCTTTTTAATATGCTGTCTAGGTTGGTCACAACTTTTCTTCCAAGGAGCAAGCGTCTTTTAATTTCATGGCTGCAGTCACCATCTGCAGTGATTTTGAAGTCCCTAAAATAAAGTCTCTCACTGTTTCCATTGTTTCCCCATCTATTTGCCATGAAGTGATGGGACCAGATGCCGTGATCTTCGTTTTCTGAATGTTGAGTTTTAAGTCAGCCTTTTCACTCTCCTCTTTCACTTTCATCAAGAGGCTCTTTAGTTCCTCTTCGAGTTCTCCATCAGGGTGGTGTCATCTGCATATCTGAGATTATTGATATTTCTTCTGGAAGTCTTGATTCCAGCTTGTGTTTCATCTAGCCCCGCATTTCATACAATATACTCTGCATATAAGTTAAATAAGCAAGGTGACAATATACAGCCTTGCTGTACTCCTTTTCCAATTTGGAACCAGTCCGTTGTTCCATGTCCTGTTCTAACTGTTGCTTCCTGACCTGCATACAGGTTTCTCAGGAGGCATATAAGGTGGTCAGGTATTCCCATCTCTTTCACAGTGTTCCACAGCTTGTTGTGATCCACACAAAGTCTCTAGCATAGTCAATGAAGCAGGAATAGATGTTTTTCCCAAATTCTGTTTTTCTGTGATCCAATGGCTGTTGGCAATTTGATCTCTGGTTCTCTGCCTTTTCTAAATCCAGCTTGAACATCCAGAAGTTCTCGGTTCACATACTGCTGAAGCCTAGCTGGAAGAATTTTGAGCATTACTTTGCTAGTGTGTGAAATGAGTGCAATTGTGCAGTAGTTTGAACATTCTTTGGCATCGCCTTTTTTAGGGACTGGAATGAAAACTGACCTTTTCCAGTCCTGCGACCACTGCTGAGTTTTCCAAATTTGCTGGCATATTGAGTGTAGCACTTTCACAGTATCATCTTTTAGGATTTGAAATAGCTCAACTGGAATTCCATCACCTCCACTAGCTTTGTTCATAGTGATGTTTCCTAAGGCCCATTTGACTTCACACTCCAGGATGTCTGGCTCTAGGTGAGTGATCATAGCATTGTGGTTATCTCGGTCATGAAGATCTTTTATGTATAATTCTTCTGTGTATTCTTGCCACCTCTTCCTAATACCTTCTGCTTCTTAGTTAGGTCCATAACATTTCTGTCCTTTTTTATGCCCGTCTTTGTGTGAAATGTTCCCTTGGTATCTCTAATTTTCTTGAGATTACTAGTGTTTCCTATTTTATTGTTTTCCTGTTTCTTTGCACTGATCACTTAGGTAGGCTTTCTTATCTCTCCTTGCTATTCTTTGGAACTCTGCATTCAGATGAGTATATTTCCTTTTCTCCTTTGCCTTAGCTTCTCTTCTTTTCTCAGCTATTTGTAAGGTGTCCTCAGACAACCATTTTGCCTTTTTTGCATTTCTTTTTCTTGTGAAATGTTTTGATCCCTTTCTTCTGGACAGTGTTATGAACCTTCGTCCATAGTTCTTCAGACATTCTGTGAGATCTAATCCCTTGAATTTATTTGTCACTTCCACTGCTTCATTGTAAGGGATTTGATTTAGATCATACCTGAATGGCCTAGTGGTTTTCCCTACTTTCTTCAATTTAAGTCTGAATTTTGCAATAAGGACTTCATGATCTGAGCCACAGTTAGCTTCTGGTCTTTATATTTATTTATTTTTTCACTGACTGTATAGAGCTTCTCCATCTTTGGCTACAAAGAATATAACCAATCTGATTTTGGTATTGACCATCTGGTGATGTCTCACAGTATAAAATAGGACTAATTTCATAGAGAGATTTTAAATATTTTAGCTATTTAGCTAAAACATGTTATATTCATGTTTTCTGATCTCCAAGTTAGAAAGGCTATTTGATTCTGTCTGAAAAGAGAAGCTTTTGAAACTATTATAAAGTTTTAGGATTTAGGGAACTAAAGTCAATAGCCCAATTAATAGATTTTTACAGCTAAATTAGTTGAGGTTCTTTTTTTACTACAGCAGAAACTCAGCTCTCACTGGGTTTTTTAAATTATTATTGTGAAGATTCTATTAGTTTCTTTAATTTAAAGGGATAAAGCTTCAGAAAGGTTTCTTCCAGCAGCTCAAATAACACCATCAGGTCTGGTTTCAGTCTCTCATTTCTCTTTTCTGCCATATTGGCAGAGGTTCTTAACTTCTCTGTAGTGGCCCTTGGTGACTCTCCATTTATATTCTTACCCTCTTGAGGCCAGCAAAATATATATAAGTATCCTGGAATTCTAATTATGTCTCACAGGCCCTGTTGTGTCATGGGTCCATTTGTGAACTGATCGCTGTTTCCTGGAGAATGGGATGTTGTAATATGTCTCATCTCAGTCAAGTGCTTTGACTGTGGAGCTTAATCAGAAATACAAGGCCTGAAAGTGGCAGAGGATATGCTTTGCTGGGGGGGAAAAAAACTATTTTTCATAGAAGTGCTAGAAAACGATTTTTCTAGAAGATTCTAGATAAAAGAGAACAACAAAATGTCCATTAGAGCAGCCCACTGGGAATCAATGTTGTAGTTTTCCTTTGTGGCCTCCAGGTCTCCCATTACCTTAGAAAGCATTTTATTGTTTAATTTATTATGCTGTCACAGTGCACAGAGGTCTGACTTTGCATTTCAGATGTGCTTGATGCTAATCTCTTTTGCATATCAGTTTTGAAAAAGTCTTAAGGCTCTTGTGCACTTGGGCAATGGAAAGAAGCAGTGGTCTGCCATGAGCTGATTTTGAGAGAAAGAGCTTAATCTAAACACAAAATGCCACCTTGATGAGTGTCCTCTGGGATTAAAAGGGTGGCATGGGAAGCAAGCATAGGCGGTCAGTTTAGGCTCATGCCTCAGAAAAAGGCCTGGTGTTATCTGTTCTGAAACTCAATGGAAATGAATTGATGAGCAGACAATAGCCCGGGTGTCCAGCTGATTGATCTGTGCAGCCCCGAGCGTCCCCAAGCTGTTTGGCAGCAAGCCGTCTTTCTTCTGTTCTTTCCTTATTAATTCAGGCTATGATAAATGGCTATGCTGACAGCCCACTACAATGAAAATAAAATCCTTGTCAGGGAGTCTTCCATCTTCCAAGAAGCAAAGAAAATCTTGTCCATAACCCTCTTGCAGTGGAATTTTCTCACATAATCTTACTGGCAGTGAGTAAGTATAACAGCGCATGTGTCTATGTATATACATCTCCTGCGAATGCTGTGAGTTCTCTTCTAGGTTAAAAAAACCACACACTAACATTAAAATACACTCCTACAAACAGAAACCACCAAGTTGTACTTTATTTATGTCATAAGCAAATGTGAGGAAACGCAGAACTCTCAGAAATACCTTGAGTTCAGTAACACAGGGGAGAAGAAAATTAATGCTTTTTTCCCCCCCTTGTAGTCATATAAAAGTAAGTAGCAGATGCAAAGTGTTGAAGAATTGTTTAAACATTGATCATCCATGGCTGGGGATATTTTATACTCATCAGTTTACCTCCCCTAACTTCTTAAACCTCTCTTTTCCCTGATCAGTGTTTTGTGTTATATCGTAGCACACTGCAGAAGCTGGCATGTTTTAACTGAGATCTTTTCTGAGTCAAAAAAGGTTTACATATTTTAATGTTTCTGAAACAGGATACTCTATGAAGAGAGCTAACATTAACAGAGTTACTGTGGTCCCCAGAAATAATCAGATGAGCAAACCAAGACAAACGTGGAGGTAGATATGTTTGCAGACATCTTCCCACAGATATAGACACACACATATACAACAAGAAGCATATTTTTATAGCATTACTTGTAAGAGCAACAACTCAGGAACAATCTATATGACCAACAGTAAAGAAACTAAGACAAAAAAACTCAGTGAAATTAACCATTAGAAAGAACAGGGAATCTCTGTATGTGTCAGTAGCAACAGTTTTCAGGGAAAAAGTGTTACAGGAGAATAATATGATTTATTTTCTGTTAAAGCAGGAGAGAAGAAAATACATGTAAACATGTAAACAAGATTTCTGGAGGAAATAATAGAAATATAAAACATTTGTTTGGTCTAGGGAAGAACACTTGGAATAAGTGGAAAATTCTTGTAGGTGTTGTGTACAGTTTGAATTTCATTTTTACATTATGTGCATTATGTCTTCATTAAAATATAATACCTATTCTAAATTTTTTTTTCTGATTCCCAGTCCAGTGTTTTAGTTTGTTAATCTGCCTTCTGCAGGTGTAGAGAAATATTGCCTGGTCACAGGCTAAGATCCCTTGGGACAGTCACTCTCCATTGCTGTCAATTGTTCCAGGGCTCCTGGGGCAGAGAGCTTATACTTCTCATCAGTGATGCTCTGAGCATGGGCTGTATTGTATTTCCCATCATTCTCCCACGGTAGCATGAATAAGCAGCACCCAGAGACCTCGATGAAACATATTTCTAAGCCCTTCTCCAAGAATTCGGAAGTCCCAATTCTGTAGATCTGAGCGAAGCCTATGAGTCTGCGTTTCCAAAAAGCTCCTAGGCCACGCTCATGCTGCTGGTCTGCAGACCACGTGTTGAATGTGTATGTGTGCAGCATAGGTGTAATTTGAGTGTTTCAGAAGAGACTTGTCCCTCCCTCAAAAAAAATTTATCTAATTAATCGTTGTCTCATCATGCTTTAAATACAGTTGGGCTGGAGGGGAAGCCATGGAGATGGACTTGGGATCCATTTTGGAGGCCGTGCTAGTTAGACTTGCTATAGGTTTCTAGTATGAGCAATTGAGTGGATGATAACAGTGATGACATTTATCGAAATGCTTGAAACAAGTGAGGCAAGAGAGTGAGGAGAACAGGTTAAGCTGCAAGTCAAGAGTTCCGTTTGAGACTGACTTACTACAAGATGCTAGGAAACCACCCAGAAAAGATACTGTCTAAGCAATTGGCAATGAGTATCTGAAGCTCAGGAAGGAGGTCTGGGATTATGGATGTAAGTGTGGAATGGCCATAATATAGACATATTTGAAGCCATGAGGAAGAATTGAATCACACTGAGAATGTGGACAGAGGAGTCTGAGCAGACCATGAGGAGCTCCCACATTTAGGGTCTTAGAGGAGAAGCAACACTAAGGAGAATAGCAAGAAGCATCCAGTGCGGCACTGTGAAACGGAAAGAATGCAACATCACAAAAGCCAGGAGAGGAGCTGTGTGCAGACAACACAGGAGGCTCTGCATCCAGCTGCAGTTCCTGTCCTGTCTCCCCCATGATTGTGATCGTGGACAGCATTCACTCCTCACTGCCGTTTACTGAGCAGTTACTCTCTGCCAGGTGCTGTGCTGTGCTTGAAATATCTTAGCTCTTTGATTCTCACAGAAGTCCTTTGAGGTAGCTATTATGGTGTTCCCAGTGTAGAAGTAAGGACACTAAGGCTCAGAGAGGTTGAGTAACTTTGCCATGGGTCTTGCAGCCCAGGAAATGGCAGCAGGAGAGTTTGGGTGGAGGTCTGTCTGATTCCAGGTCTAGCTCCTGATCATTGTTATTCTGTCTCTCCAAGGCACTTAACATTTTCTTGCCTTACCTTCCCCATGTGCAAAACGAGGTTGTTAGTATAGATAATTTCTGAGTTGGCTTCCAACTCTCCCTTCTGTGAGTCTATGAGGTAAAAGCTAGCCAAATTTGAAAGAGGGCATTTTGCTCACACTACCAGAACAATGTGCAAAGAAAATATTTCCTCATTTTTGTCTATGACTGATTTGTCTTTCTCACATGTTCACTTAATGTTTTATCCCAATCTAAGAAGTAATCCAATGTAATACATTAGAAAGTCCTTTATAATCTCCGAGTCCTCTCTTCTTTGCTTCTCTCTAAAATGGTATCTGATCATGAGGTGTACTTGACCTTGAGGATTAATGAAAAACGGTCCTCTACCCTTACAGCTCTCTGTGGTCATGTCCCCGCAGCTGTCCAGGCTGTTGGCACTGGATGACTGGCACATTCTCTCTGCTTGGTCAGGGTCCCGTAGCCCCTTGACAGTGAAACAGCTCCCCCATCCCCACGACCGTGATCTGGCCGTGACCCCAGCGTGGCACAGGAGCAGCTTAGGCAGCTGCTTTTGCAAGGACTATTGAATGCAGGGTCTCCTTGATCCCATTACAGAGAATTCCCACAAGTGTCCCAGCCAGATTCCTGTCTACTTCTGGGGCCCCTTGGTGTGGACTTAGTATAGCTGGGAAAGCTGAGTATCACAGCCCTCTCCTAAGAGAGTCTGGTAAGGTTTACTCTGCTGTGGCCTCTTCCAGGCCAGTATGGGCGGAGCCCTTGAGGTTCCTCAGTCATCTGTTTCTTATGCACTAAGACTATCCTTATGTATCTAGCAAAGTCAGTGGACAAGTGTGGTGAACTTGAAGTTATCTTACATGTTCCCTGATGCTGGGAAAGATTGAAGGCGGGAGGAGAAGGGGACGCCAGAGGATGAGATGGTTGGATGGCATCACTGACTCATTGGACATGAGTTTGAGTAAGCTCTGGGAGTTGGAGATGGACAGGGAGGCCTGGCATGCTGCAGTTCATGGGGTTGCAGAGAGTCGGACACAACTGAGTAACTGAACTGAAGTGTTCCCAGTGCTGTATAAAAATGTGCATGATTTGAACTTGAAATCCCAATTCTACATCAACTGCTGGACTGAACATTTTACAGTGGAATTTTAAAGCTAACATAATAGGACAAACTCTCTTAAATATTACAATTACATAAAATCCCAAATTATATAAAATGCCAAATGCACAGACTTCTTAACTCAAAACTGTTAATACTTTGGGTCTTATAAGCCTATCTATACTTTATTTGAACTCTTCTAAGTGTTGATATAAGCCTGCCCACTAAGGATGCTATAATCTGATTCCAGGCCTTTGGAAATTATTTGAGGTAATATGATGATTAGTAATTTCACCTTAGCCTCCTGACTGAGTTCTACGGGCAACTTAGATGGGAAACATGAAGCCCCGCTGTCTGTGAGTCAAAAGCATGTATGGATGTATAGCCCATGGTCTGGAGTGAAGTATAATAATAACCTACCTGATAATTCTTTTTACATTGAAGTGAAGCTCACCCAAGCTGGTCACTTTGTTCATTGGTTTGAGCATATCTCTAGTGTCCTTTTGACTGACATTTTCTTCCCACTCAGTAGTCTGTGCACTGGTAGAACAGTGTACTTTCTCGTACTCTTAGGAGCTTACAGATCTTTTGAGTGTCATCATGTAATGTCCAGCCTCCATCTTTCAGAACAATGAAGTAGCCATACCCTAGGAATTAACAGACCTGATTTCTAGTACAAATTCTCCCAACTAGTTAGCTGTGTAACCTTGGATAATTTACTTCACCTTTGCAGGCATATATGTCTGCAGGAATCCTTTTTTGTTTTGTTCTCCGCAACTTGCACTTTTTTGAGTGTCTACTATGTGCCAGGTCCCATACTAAGACTTTATGTGCCTTGTCTCATGTAGTCATCATTGCCGTCAGCATTCTGGTTTTTAAACCCATTTTACAAGTGAGGAAACTGAAGCTTAGAGAATTCAAATAAGCCGTCCTGCATTAGCTGTCTAGCTGGGAAATGATCTAGACTAAATTAAAACCCAGATCTGCTGACTGTGCAGCCCTTGGCTTAAACCAGTTATCAATTGCCTCCCTTGAGTCTATGTTGGGTCTGTGAAACATAATTTACTGGTCCGTTTCAGGAGAAATACCTTAATATCTGTTGAGATATTAGGATACATTGCAACTGAGCTACATTTTTTAAAACACAGTCCTGCTCAGGATATAGAATTGCTATGGAAACTATAGCTTGAAGATTTTAGAGTTTTTGCTGTCTTTTGTTTAAAGAGTATTGAATCACCTTTAATGCATGGCTCTGAAAGGTTCAGAAGGTAAAGGATGTAGTCACTTTAAGCTTTTGAGCTCAGTAATTGTATAAAAAGGTCCCCAGGGAATCATGTTAACAGGCAAACCTCAACTACAGCCCCTAGCTCCACCCAGAGCATCACAGTACATTGTATTGAGCATGGTGCTTTCAAGAGCATAGAGGATGCAGAGAGAGAGAGTTGAGGATAACAAGAGACTCGTTTAACAAGATGTGCCAACAAGTTTCCAGCTGAGCTGCAGTGACAACTTTTCTTTTTCTCTCTTTAGGGCAGATAACAAACTGATGGGTATGGGATGGCTTAATTCCTGCCTGCCCTCACGTGAATTTAATCACATTTCTCTGTTTACTTACTGTTCACTTTGCAATGAAATAAGGTGTCCCCATCACGTTCCACCACCTGAAAGGGAAGAAATTATTTGGTGAAGACAGCGTTGAATTTAGCTTGCAGAAAATGTTTGCAGGCTTAGAAATTGTTAAACCTCATTTACAGACAAGGGTGAGAAATTCCACAAGGTTTATTTTGTGGCTTCAGGGGCTGTGTTTGCAAGAATAAAACAAGACCATACATTGCCCCATAACTCAGCCCTTAGTGCAAAAGCTCACCTGGACCCCTGGGACTTCCAAGTGTAGTAGTTAGGAAAAAGTGAAAACCAAAGCACAATCTCTAGCAAGGCACCCCCATTAAACCAGGCTCTAGTTGGCTTCCAGGTAAAAGATAAGAAAGAGGAAAACACAGCATTCTGTGCAAAAGACACCTGGGTTCACCTGTGGCTCTCCGTCTGATTTGCTGGGTAAACTTGGACAGACCATTTCATTTCCTTGAGTCTGTTTCCTTCTATATGAAAGAAGATAAAAATAATACTATCTGCCTCAGAGCAATCATGGAAGAGTAGGATGGAATTAATTATTTCTCTTGCTATCTCTCTTATGTTAACGATTCAGAATACATTGGCAGGGAAATATATTACTTCCTGGATTCAATTAAGGAAGGACTTTAGAGAGTGAGCAGGATTTAGAGAGGAGTCTTTTGTAGTATTTATCTTTGAAGGTAGGGATTAATCTCCTCTAAGGATATATTGTTTGCTATTAGTTCAGTTACTACAGCGCTGAAGTCTTTGGTAAAATTAATGACAGTAATAATATTTTGCTTCCCAGGTGGCACTAGTGGTAAAGAACCCACCTGCCTCTGCAGGAGACATTAGAGATGTGTGTTTGATCCCTGGGTTGGGTAGATCCCCTGGAGGAGGGCATGGCAATCCACTCCAGTATTCTTGCCTGGACAATCCCATGGATAGAGGAACCTGGTGGGCTACAGTCCATAGGGTCGCAAGGAGTTAGAGATGACTGAAGCGACTTGGCATGCAGTAATAATAGCTAGGCACGTAAGCTCTCATCATGAAAAAAAAAATGAAGATCTCATTTAGCCACTAACTAAAAAATCCTTTCATGTATCAGGGTCTGAGCTAAGCTGTTTGTGTGTAGTATCTTATCACAACAACAATATAAACTGTTACTTTAGCCAGCCTCCAAGACTTCACAATGATTTCTGCCTTTAGGTATTTATTTCCTTGTATAGTTCGTCTCACAGTGTGTTAGCATTGGTTGTATGACCAATAGGAAGTGAAAGAAATGATGGTACGTGACTTCCAAAGCTAGACTAAAAGACGTTATGGCTTTCACCTTGTTCTTTCTGGGATCACTTAGTCTGGGAAAAGCCTGTCGTGAGGATGCTCAAGCAAGCCCACTGGAGCGGTTCTCGTGGTGAAGGCCTGAAGGTGAAGTAGGAAACAGACAGGACAGGCTCCATCTTGAAAGCAGGACTCCATCTTGGGCCGGATTGTGGACTTTGAGCTCTATCCCCATCATCTATGGAAACGATTTACCAACTGGAAAACCAGACACCCTGGATGGAAGAGCCCCAGGGCTCGTACCTAGACTCTCCATGGCCTAAAAGAATACCCTAATTGTTTGTGTAAGCGAATAGAATCATAAATTCTATTATGCTTATTGGGGTATGACCACAGGCCTATTGATAATTGTCCACTGTTAACTACCTAGGCCTAAGGCATACAAATCACAGGTTTAAGGCACAGGAATCATGGGTTAACTTTGATTGTATCTTTCTTTTCCTTTGTTCAGACTAGTTTCAGAGAATTTGGGGAGGTGGGTTTGAGCACGTACACTTAGGCTTTATAAGGTTTTCATAGAAACTGGTCAGAGGCCTTGGCTGAGAGGAGACTCTGCCTTGGGCCCACTGGTATAATAAACTGCACTCCACTATCTGCATCGTCCTTCAGAGTGAGTTTGTTTCCCGGAACACGTGGCTACAGCAAAGTCTCTAGCCAAGAGTCGTGTGAGACATCCATTGTGGTAATGGGTCCTCAGCCCTTATCAAACACAACCCCAGTCTACACCTTCGACTATAGCCTCATTTAGAGACCATGAGCCAGAACGACCCAGCTAAACTGGTCCAGAATTCCTGACTCTGAACCTACCTAAGATAATATACATATTTGTTATTTTAAGTTCCCAGGGTTTGTGATCATTTTTATGTAGCACTCAGTAACAAATGAATTTCTCTGTGACTCAGTGGTAAAGAATCCATTTGCCGATGCAGGAGACGTGGGTTCAGTCCTTGGGTTGGGAAGATCCCCTAGAGTTAGGAAATGGCAACCTGCTCCAGTATTCTTGCCTGAGAAATGCCATGGACAGAGGAGCCTGGTGGGCTACAGTCCTTGGCTACAGTCCATGGGGTCACAAAGAATCGGACACGACTTTGCAGCTAAACACCACCACCAACAAATAACTGATACATGATATTTTACAGAAATGGAAACCAGAAGCTCAGAGAGGTAAATTAGCTTGTCTAAAACCATAACTGTAGGAAGTAGCAAGCCAAGTATTAATACAAACCGGGACTCCAAGACCCATTTGGCTCCAGGGTCTTAGTCACTGTACTTTGTTGACTATCCACAGGGGAGAAAATGATTGTAAGAACCTCTTGCTTATACTGTATACACATACCAGGAATGGCCCTCCACTTAAGTTGTTGTTAATTCTACATAACTGTTCTAAACATTCTTACTAACAATAAATATACTATATACTTAGGCTTTTAAAGTGTTTATAAACTGGAACTATTTTCAAAATTTGGGGGTGCTCACTCAACACATACTTCTATCATATATTTCTCATTTTGAGGCTGCATCTTTTTTTTTTTTTTTTAACTTTTTATTTTCTATTGGAGTATAGCCAGTTAACGATGTCATGATGTTTTCAGGTGGACCACAAAGGGATTCAGCCATGCATATACATGTATCCATTCTCCCCAATCACTCCTCCCATTCAGGCTGCCATATAACCCTGAGCAGAATTCTGTGTGCTATACAGTAGAAGCTGCATCATTTTTCCAAATTTCATCCTAACAACCACACTTTGTCTCCTCTGTAATCCTTTCTCCTAACAATTCTGTTGTAAATACCCAATATAAAATTTTAATAATTTCAGAAATGTCTTGAATAAGTTCAAATAAGTTCAGAAATAGTAGATTATTCACAGTCTTGCTCTCTCTTGGCTACTCCCCCCTTCTCCTTTTTTTTGCCCATTTCTTATCCTTTTATCTTAACAATTTACTCAAAAGTCTCAAGTTTTAGTGAAGGCGTTGATGCTAACCAGAAAACTAAAGACTGATCTATGAACTGTAATGCTAGTATTCCAATTTACAGTAGATACCCAATGAATAAAATATCGTATACTACTCTCTATGGCATACCCTTATCTTTATGAACTTAATTAGGAAAACTAAGTTATTTTTCAAAAACCTTCAGAGATAAAAGCAAAAAAAGTTTGTGTTTGTTAATGGTCTGAAGGAATATTTCACTGGGGCATGAAAAACCTCTGTAGTTACTATGATCCTCTTATCTTTTACCTCCGGACAGAGCTTAGTAATATCTTAAACATTTCAACTCTGTTAGTCATTACAGAACTGAGTATAGCACAGCTTTCTGTGAGGCACTTCAAAATCAATCAGCACAGCCTGATAATCCGCCTTTGGCATCTTGATTAGATTTCAGAGACGCTGAAGTCTCCTCAAATCATCTGCATACATCTAGACTTAGGTAATCTCATTCCTTTTGTGTTAGTTCTTATTAGTTGCAACTGAAAAAGGAACCCACTTTATGGTCTCTGTCCCCAAATCAGGACTTATAAGGGATCTTTGGGTCACCCTATTTTCAACTGATTATATAAAGGTCTATCTTGTCTTCTACCAGGTCATCTCAACAATCATCCAAAGGGACTCATTGTATATGGGCTTCCTTGAGAACTCTGACATTTTAAGAAAAAGCTGAACTTCCATGTGAATGAGAAAAGCAGCAGGAACCTATGTTAGAAGAATTACTCCAAAATCCTACTGCCAAACCTATTACACATCTTGTCTGAAACCCTTCCTTTATAATGGCAGTTTTTATTGAGTAAAATTGTACCAGACACTCTGCTAGTTGTGTTACATATGTGTTACATTTAATCTTCACAAAATCTGCAAGATGAGTTGGAAGGCCTTTTTTTAAGGGAGAAAATTGAAGATTGGAAAGATAAAGAAATATGTCCCCAGCCACAGTGGGAAAAGTTAGATGGAATTAGAAGGTTCTATGTCAGTCTGACTTCAAGAACTAGATTCTTTCTGTCACTCCATAGACCTACTTTACGTTCATTGGGCTTTCTTGAGTATTTTTAGCAGGCCAAGACACTGGTTCACTTTTTTTTTTCCATTTATTTTTATTAGTTGGAGGCTACTTACTTTACAATATTGTAGTGGTTTTTGCCATACATTGACATGAATCAGTCATGGATTTACATGTGTTCCCCATCCCGATCCCCCCTCCCACCTCCCTCCCTATCCCATCCCTCTGGGTCTTCCCAGTGCACCAGCCCTGAGCACTTGTCTCATGCATCCAACCTGGGCTGGTGATCTGTTTCACACTTGATAGTATACTTGTTTCAATGCTATTCTCTCAGAACATCCCACCCTCGCCTTCTCCCAGAGTCCCAAAGTCTGCTCTGTACATCTGTCTCTTTTTCTGTTTTGCATATAGGGTTATCGTCACCATCTTTTAAATTCCATATATATGTGTTAGTATACTGTATTGGTCTTTATCTTTCTGGCTTACTTCACTCTGTATAATGGGCTCCAGTTTCATCCATCTCATTAGATCTGATTCAAATGAATTCTTTTTAATGGCTGAGTAATATTCCATTGTGTATATGTACCATAGCTTCCTTATCCATTCGTTTGCTGATGGGCATCTAGGTTGCTTCCATGTCCTGGCAATTATTAACAGTGCTGCGATGAACATTGAGGTGTACATGTCTCTCTCAGATCTAGTTTCCTCAGCGTGTATGCCCAGGAGTGGGATTGCTGGGTCATATGGCAGTTGTATTTCCAGTTTTTTAAGGAATCTCCACACTGTTCTCCATAGTGGCTGTACTAGTTTGCATTCCCACCAACAGTGTAAGAAGGTTCCCTTTCCTCCACACCCTCTCCAGCATTTATTGCTTGTAGACTTTTGGATAGCAGCCATCCTGACTGGTGTGTAATGGTACCTCATTGTGGTTTTGATTTGCATTTCTCTGATAATGAGTGATGTTGAGCATCTTTTCATGACACTGGTCCACTTAAAAGTAACTACTAGTTGATGACAATTTCCCACATTGGTGTGACTCAGTATTTATTATAGTGTTTTCCTGTATAGAATGACAGAAGCCTTATGATAGAGGTAAAATTATTGCCATTTTGTAAATAAGACTCCAGCTGAGTGTGAGGAGTCAGGTGGCTCATTCAAGATCTAGCAGTTATGGAGCTCAGGGCGACAGAGTAACTAGCTTTTCTACTCTTTTCAGGATACCATCCTGCATCTCTTTGAGTGTCTTCTTCCTCCTGTTTTCATTTTTTCCCTCCCTTCTTCCTCCTACTTTCAGTGTTTTTTGTTTGTCCTTTTTTTGGTTTGTTTTCTGCCTTGTCTACTGTTTATTGGAGTCCATCATCAGAGGCAAGAAAAGAGCTGTCATTTATCACAAAGGGGTTGAGCTGAGCTTCTACCAGGGTGGAGGGAGGTTGTGGGCTAGGGCTGGGGAGGAGGGTTTGGAATCCTGAAGAGGACAGGCAACCCTTCACCCTGACCACACTTAATCCCATTTGAGTTTAAAATGAACTACATCATAAGTAAATTTTGATTGAGAAAACAGAGAGGGACATTTCATCTATAGCGCAGGCTATTTCGTTTGGCATGGTGAAAAGGCATATTAAGAAATAACCACGTGAGAACACAGGGTTCTTTGCTTACACTCCTTTCTATAATTCTTACAGCCCTTTGAAGTAGATTAAATAATTCTCTTTTTGTAAGTATAGAAATGGAGGTTCAAACAGTTTAAGTAATGTGCCCTTGCCCAAGTTTGTAGACGTTTAAGAGCAAAACCAGGATTTCAACTCAAGTCTCTGTGACTAGAACCCATGCCCCCTCCACCACCCTCTGGAAATGAGAGGAAGGCTAGGCAGACCATCCATTACCTTTTCAATTTCACCATAAATTATTTCTACATAGAAATACTTTGCCCCTTCTTGAAAGGACATAGTCAAAGTAAGAGTTTTTCCTCTTAAACGGTGAGTTACTTTCAGAAGGTTTGTTTTAAAAGGTAAGGAAGAAAAAAAAAGGTAAGGAAAAAAGAAGAAAAGTTACAAAACTTTGTTGTGACAGAACAGTTGCATCAGAAGTGCTATTTCCTATTCTTTCAAGGGAAAATCAATTATTTTGTTCAGTACATTTGAAGCGACTTTTGTACATCAAGAGCCCCTTCAGTTCTGCTTCAAATAGAGGATATCTTTTTTCACCCCACTTTAGTAGAAGCAGGTGCCGATCACAGATCTTTTTAGGTCTTTAGCTTCTACTTCCTGAACCACGCATAAGCTGATTCTGGAATTCTCATGATATTCTAAATAGAATAGGTCTCCCTTGCACATGAAACACAAAGGGAGCATATTTGGATTCCCATTCAATTAATTTGTCAAGACTAGGGAAGGAAGGCTTCTTGCTAGAAAACAAGGCTTGCCTGGGCATCAGTGACTGTTGCTTCATTGTTTCCTCATCTATCAAATTTTGTCTTTGTTGTCGCATGGCAGTGTAACTTAGCATTAATTATGATATATAAAGATTTCATAATTACTACTAATGTATATTAACATGGTATGCTATTAAGTACAATATACAGTGTTTCTCTTTCACACAACTGGGGAAGTGGCAACATTTAGCTAAGTTATTTTTTCACTGGAAGTCTAAAGATACATATGTTTGAGTCATCTTTGTTTGTACTGACACATATAGGGCCTGAATTTCATGGTGGATGGATGAATAGATGGGTGGATGAATGGAGGAATGAACAAGAGAAGAGAGAATGAGCATATTTTATGTCTCAAACACTGTTAGAATTTTACAATTTATTATTGAATTACTATACTTATTGACAACTGGTACCTTAGATTTTAGCCAATAGGTAAGACTCACTTTCATCCTTTCGCATCCACTCAGGATGTGAAATAAGGCACTGTCCTAGTGCTTTGGCACTGCAGTTTTTAAGCGTATTAATTTCATTTTCAAGGAATGATCTTTAAGAAGTGGTGTTTTGAAAGTTTATATAAGTTATAGACTCTGTAATGCTTTAGGAGATAGGCAGCTAAGTGGTAGCAACCATGACGACTTCCCCTCTGCTTGTGTGTGTGTGTCTGTGTATTCATGTGAAGTGAGCCACTCTTTGTCATTTCCAGAAAATTTGAGGATGCCTATTTTCTCATACAGTTGGTGAAAATAATCTTATTTGGGGGATTTTTTGAAGGCAACTGATAGTATGCAAGTCATGTTGTCACACTTAAGATGTTTTTGTCAAAGTTGTCAATAGGGAAAAGGAAGTACCTATTACTACTATGACTGCTGTTGCTATGACTGCTATTGTTATAAATTTTAATAATGATAGTAGCTATCATTTATTGAACACAGTATGTGCTAAAAATAGGGCTGAGTTTTTTTCATCCATTATTTCATGTTCTACAAAAATAAAAGGATAGGCTAAGACATTCAGTGATTCATCTCAAGTTACACATATAAGAAAAAACAAAAAACAAAGAATAATCGCAGCATCTTCTGTGTCCTGATCTTGGAATTTGAAGTCAGGGATCTCTTAGGTGAAAGGAACTGTAAACACAACTCAGATTGGTTTGTGCAAAAATGAGGATTCCTTGACTCATGTAACTGAGAAATCACAGACAGCTATATCTTTAGATAAAGCTGTATCCAGAAGCTCAAATGATGTCTCATTCATTCCTTTCTTTTCCCCTCCTACCCCTCCCTCCTCGCCCTTTCTCATGTTTCTTGATTTGTCCATATTTTGGCTTTTTTTTTTTTTTCTTATTCATTATCTTTATTGCCCAACAGATGTATAGCCACCAGCAACTCTAAGCTTATATATAATTTATTAAGTCAAACAATGGAAATAGCATTTTACCCCAGTGGTTCCAGGAAGAAGTCCCAGAACTGAATTTTATTGGCCTGCCTTGGTTCACATGCCCTTGCCTCAACCAATAATATACTGGACGTGGAATGCTATGATTAGCCAGGCTTAGGTCATGAACCCAAACTCATTCTCAGGGGATGGAGTTAGCACTACTCAAATCAAATGGACTAAGGTGGAGAGAGTTGTTGCCCCAAACTAGAAGAGTGTTTTTCTGTTGTTGCCAGAAAGGGAAATGGATGTTGACAAAGATAACAGAAACCTACTACAACCATTTAGACACAGATAATGCCATCTCTCAGATTTGAGATAATACAAATCAGCCTCCTTTAGGACTCTGGTAGCTCAGTCACATCCACCCTGGAGTCATCCTCTCAGTAGGTTATCTAACTTACTCTTTTAGAAAAGTGTTAAATGCTTTCAAATGGCAAAATGCATAGCTAGAAGGCATCTTGCTTATGTAAACTGGCTCTTTCCTACAACTCACTAAAGCTTCCAGAATCATGAATCTGAAAGGACCAGGACTAAGGTTAAGGTAGTCCCAGCCGGTGGATAAGCCTAAGATTGTAATTACAATGGGTATTTGGCCAGTTCTGATATGTTTAACAGTAAAGATTCAAGTCATATTCAAATCTAAGCCGACATAAGGACAGGACTTATTTAAGGGTCCAATTAGGAGCTGGTGATGAAAAGATAATGTAAATAATTTTAAATAAAAGTTTATCTGCTTTTATACCATTTGCTTTCCTGTATATTTCTTTTCCCTGAACTGGCTCCCTCTTGAAACAGCTGCTTCTGGAGTTTATAACAGCACATGGTTGAGGAGGGATAGGACTGGCAGCTAAACAAATGGCAGAATAATGACTAAATGGAAAAACAGCTGAGTGCTATAATTTACAGATGATATGACCACATCAAAACCAGGGAAATGAGCTCTCTCCACTTAATCGTCTCCAGCCTGCCATCTCTGGCGATGCGTTCTGACTTTGCAAGCCAATTCTGCAACATCCAAGTCCAGCCAGAAAGAAAGAGGGAGGAAGGAGGAAGGACCTTGCTGTCCTATTGTATTATCTGTGGTGAGGCGTCTCTGGCTTCCCCATTCAGGAGTTAAGGCAGTGGCAGTAAACCTTTGCAGCTAAAACCTTCAGCCAGGAAAAAAAAGATAGTAATATTAGATGCTTAATGGACAAGAATTTAACTTCTGAAGTAGTAAACATTCATAACTAAAGATTCTGACATCCTGCAAAAATTCAGATGAGGCATCTCAAAAAAAAAAAAAAATCCATGTGTCATTGTGATTTTCAGGTTGAAAGCCACTGTTTTTTCACTCTTTCTTCATCTACTCCAGGGACACTTATGGCCACAGCATAATTTTTGGTATTTAAAATGCAGGAATTATTTGCTACTTAACACCGCTAGAGCAAATGTAGCTGCCTCAAATTCCATTTTTATTCCCTACCAGGATGCTTTCTCTTTGTGTCCCTTCTGGCAATTTCCAATCATAGACAATTTTAATATTTCATGGTTGTGTCATTATGCAACTAGCAAGCCCAGCTGCTGTTTCTTGGTGAGATAACTATTTGTATGGATGTTTGAGTTGTATTTTATGCTTGTCCTAAAAGATACTATTATATTTCTTGTAAATTTTCAGAAACATTGTTAAGGCAAAATTATATACTTGCCACTCATGATTTCACTTGATTTAATCCCCAAAGAATCTTTAAGAGGTAGGCACTATTTCCTATCTCTCAATTCCATAGATAAGGAAGGAAAAAAGTGAGACTACCAGAGCTTAAGTAACTTGGCCAAGGTTATGTTGCAGTGACAGAGACAGGATTCAAACTTGGTTCCTTCTCAAAACAAAGCCTATACTTTTCCCTGTCAGATCCCCAGCAACCTCCCCTCTTTCCATTGACATTCTGAAAGCCTTCAAACTATTTCTAAACTTCCCTCAATTAAAACCTGCTCTCTGGGCTGTTTCATACTGAGATAGCAATTATTACTAGCACAAGTTTTGGTGGCACTTATCTTCAAAAAAATTTTTTTTATTTTGTATTGGGGTATAGCTAATTAATAATGTTGTGGTAGTTTCAGGTGAACAACGAAGGGACTCAGCCATGCATATACATGTATCCATTCTCCCCCCAAATCTCCCTCCCATCCACGCTGTGTGTGGGATTTACCTAGTTTATTCCAGGTATAGTCACATTTTAATATTGCTCAGATGTCTAAGCCATTGGTCCCCAACATGGCTGTGTATCAAAATAGCTGCAGGGAGATTGATGGCTGGGTTTATTTTCAGCAGAAATGCAGCAGCCTCATCCCCATGAGCTTGCTAACTCCATGAGGCTAGAGAGGGTCCAATTTCTAAAAGAACAAAGGTGATTCTGATACCCAGCTAGGGTAGAGAATAATTCATTTTAAGAGGATCAAGTTTCATTGGTGGCCTATAACAAAAGGAAATTTGAGGAAGCTGTTGATCAATTTTGAGTACAAAAGTTAACTGATTTTTGCTCATTCTGTGTTGTTAAGTGTTGTGAGCTGGTAAAGGATCTGCCTGCAATGCAGGAGACCAGGATTCGATCCCTGAGTCTGGAAGATCCCCTGGAGGAGGGAATGGCAACCCCCTCCAGTATTCTTGCCTGGAGAATTCCCATGGACAGAGGAGCCTGGTGGGGTACAGTCCTTGGGGTTGCAGAGAGTCAGACACGACTGAGCAACAACACTTTTTGCACTAAAGAATATTATTCTATGATACCATTAATCACCATCAAGGTAAGAAACGTCCATCACAGCCAAAACTTTTCTTGTATCCCTTTATTTTGTGTGTGCACGTGAAGCTAAGAATACTTAATGTAACATCTACCCTCCTAAAAAATTTCAAGTGTACCATACATTGTTACAACTGTATATCTCTACAGTTGTACTGCAGATCTCTAGAACTTATTCATCTTGCATAAGTATAATTTTATACCCATTGAAAAGCTTCTTATATCTCCACCCCTCCTATCTGGTAGCAATCAGCATTTTAGTTTCTGTTTTTGTAAGTATGACCATTTTATATACCTCATGTCAGTTGAATTATACAGTATTTGTCCTTCTGTGACTGGCTTATTTCATTTATTATAATGGGCTTTGAGGCCCATCCATGTTGCTGCATATGGTAGGGTTTCCTTCTTTTTTAAGGCTGAATAATATTCCTGTGTGTGTGCATAACATTTTCTTTACTTATTTGTCCACTGATGGACACTAAGTTTTTTCCCCATATCTTGGCTCCTGTGAACAATGTTGCAATGAACATGAAATGGCAAATATTTCTCCAAGCTACTGATTTGACTTATTTTGGATGTATATACAGAAGTGGGTTTTCTGGATCATATGGTAGTTCTGTTTTTAATTTTTTGGGGAACCGTCACACTGTTTTCCAGAGTGGCTGCACCATTTTACGTTCTACCAAATAGTGTAGAAAGTTTCCAGTTCCCACATAGACTCACCATTACCTGATGTCTGTTTTCTTTTTTCTGTGCTAATAGTCATCCTAACTGTTGTTTGATGACATTTCATTACCGTTTTGATTTGCGTTTCCCTGATGATTTGATGTTGAGCACCTTTCATATACCTTTTGGCCATTTTTATGTCTTCTGTGGAGGAATATCTATTCAAGTCATTTGTCCATTTTTTAACAGGGTTATTTGGGAGTTTTTGGCTTTTGAGTTGTAGTTGCTTATGTATTTTAGAAATTAACCCCTCATGTGATATATGGTTTACAGACACTTTCTCCTACTCACTCTGCTGATTGTTTTCTATACTGTGCAAAAGCATTTTACTTTGATGTAGCCCCAGTTGTCAATTATTGCTTTTGTTGCCCCTGCTTATGGTGTTATATCCATGAAATCATCACCAAGATCATCGACCCACGTTTTCTTCTGAGAGTTTTACAGTTTCAGGTCTTGTCTTTAATCCATTTGAATTGATTTCTCTGTATGATGTAAGGCAGAGATCCAGTTTCATCCTTTTTCATGTGAATATATAACTTTCCCAACACCATTTGCTGAAGAGATGCTCCTTTCCCCATTGTATATTCTTGGTACCCTTGTACAATCCTTTGACCTTATAAGCATGGGTTTATTTCTGAGCTCCCTTGTTTGGTTCCATTGGCCTCTATGTCTGTCTTCATGCCAGTACCAACCCCCCAGTATCATACTGTATCTTTGTAATACAGTTTTAAGTCAGGAAGTTTTTGAGTTGTTTGTATACAACAACACTTTTCAATTTGTCTTTTGTAAAATACTACTTAAAACACTAAAAAAGATGGGAGGTTCCATGGCCAGTTATGTTTGAGAAATACTATATATTTTGTCTCCCTCATGGAGAGTCATAGCATTATAATATAAAAGAATAACATACTATTATGTGTGTATAATAAAATTTTGAAAAACCTTAAAGTAAAGAAATTGGGAAATTTTGAGTTTCCCAACTATGATCACCAAAGAGCTTATTCCTTTAATACCTTTTAACATTCTCTATTGACTGTGTTTTACTAATACACTTTGGGAGTACAGTAGTGAAGTCTTTGTGTCCAAAGAAATTGATACAAGTGTATTATAAATACTATATCCCACATTTACTTATACTGTTATAAGTCACCTCTTTAACATGTCTAGATAACACTCTCAAGGACTCTGAAAGATGAAGGAGAAAGTTGATGTGTTCTTTTCCTGTTACGCATGACCCTCCACAGGGTTTACCTGGCATCTGCATTCACAGTCTTGAGTATCTTTCTGCCCAATGCCATAATTTTTTCTCCTCTGAAATAACAATAGTGCTACTTTCTTATAACCATTATATATTTTTTTCTGATTATAAAAGTGATAATCTTTATTAATGAAAAGTTTTGAAGTCCAGAGAAGTTCAATAAGGAAATAAAAGTACTGAAAGCCTATGCCCAGATGAACATTATTTGTATTTCTATTGATATGCTTTGATTTTACACACATACACACACATGTAAATTTGCACACACATTCACCCATAAAGGAAATAGGTTCTCTTACAGGCTGAAGTGTGTTCCCCAAAATTCATATTTTGAAGCCCAGTGCTCAATGTGACTGTATTTGGAGACCAGGCCTTTAGACAGGGATACACACACATGGAAAAGACCATGTAAGGGCTGAGCAAGAAGGTGACCATCTGCAAACCCAAGAGAGCAGCCTCAAGATAAACCAGACTAATCTATTTTAAGGACAGCTGATTGGTAACCTTAATTCTATCTGCAACCTTACTTCCATTTTTGCTAGGTAAGGTAACTTAGTCAGAGGCTCCAGGAATTTGAATGAGGACATCCTCGGGGATTGGTGCATTATTTTGCTTATGACATTGGTATCTACTGCTGCTGCTGCTAAGTCACTTCAGTCGTGTCCAACTCTGTGCGACCCCATAGACAGCAGCCCACCAGGCTCCGCCGTCCCTGGGATTCTCCAGGCAAGTACACTAGAGTGGGCTGCCATTTCCTTCTCTAATTCATGAAAGTGAAAAGTGAAAGTGAAGTCTCTCAGTCATGTCCGACTCTTCACGATCCCATGGACTGCAGCCCACCAGGCTCCTCCATCCATGGGATTTTCCAGGCAAGAGTACTGGAGTGGGGTGCCATTGCCTTCTCCAGACATTGGTACCTAAGTCAATACTGAATGAAATCCCCTAGCACATGAGTATAGATAAGAAAGAAAACTAGTTTGATGCCTGAGATTCGGGAGATAAGGTGGAACCAGCAAAGAAGACTGAGTAGAAGAAGGTAGAGAGGAAGGAGTAAAAATAAGGAAGTGGGGTGGAGTCCAAGAAGCCAAATGAAGAAAACCTTTCAAGAAAGAAGGAAGGCCCTGCCATTCCAATGCACTCATAGGTGGAGTAAGCAGGGGCTGAGAATGGACCATTGGCTTTGGCGTGTGCAAGCCAATAGTAACTGGGACAGAGGTGTTTTATGAATTTTGTGGCAGTCTGTTTACCACCTTGCTCACTAACACTATTCATAAGATGAGTTTCCTAATCAACTGAATGGAGTGAAGTCTTTTATTCTTTATAACCAGTATCTTCCATCATTATTTACATTATTCCTTTCTTATTTACACCATCCTATCTTTCTTTCCTCTGCCAGCAAAACTTCTTTATCACACCATCTTTGCTTCCTGGCTTCTTATTCTCTCTGGCACCCATTTCACTAAAGCTTATGTCCCCACCTTTCCATCAAAATAAGTTTTAAGTTTCTGAGAGTGGAAGATTGCTAAGTGTTGCTAGGGGGTTATTAAGAAGCACACTGACAAAAATCAGGCTGTACCTTGGGTGGAAAAGCCAAGCTGTAAGGCAGAGAGAGTGATTGTCCTCTTGTTACTTCATAAGCTGGGAAGTTTTATTCTGATTGAGAAGAACAACAGAAGTGTAGTTCTGAGGCCTTTGCACTGCTACTGACATCTTCCTACTTTGTAGCCGTTATCCCCATTGTCTGGCTTGTTAAAGCTGTGCTGAAGGAGGGACGAGGGTATTCCAAAGACAGGAGAGTTAGAAAGACACGACAGCTTCTCTGAGATTAACTTGGAAGGAGTAAGGAAGGGCACTGTTGCTGAAGTAGCTGAATTATTGACTACCGAGAAGTAAGCAGGCAGGGAAGAGCTTTGATGCCAGGAGCCTGCATCGTGGACCATGTGGCAGGCTCCCAGCATCTGAATTCCAGTGTGTGCTGTGATCTGTTGGGCTGAGTTCTGTCACATTCACAGTGCATTTAAAATGCTCAGAAGAAAAACTCAGGGCAAAGCTCTTTCAATAACATTGCTACCTTTAATATTTACATAAAACGCTTTACAGTGTACCAAGAAATTGTGCAAAGCTAAGAAACAGAAAAATCAACTGTACAAAAAAATCAACTATGCTAAAATTTTTTATTGACGTATAGTTGACTTATGAAATTGTATTACTTTTCAGTATACAACAGTGATTTGGTATTTTTGTAGATTATTCCTTCATATAAAGTTATTATGGTATTTTAGCTATATTCCTGTGCTTTACATTATGTTGATTTAAAAAAATGCACAAAGTCAGAGCTGTGAGTTAAGTTTTTTTCAGGGCAATATGAGGACTTCAACCCTGGAGACAATACCTCATATAGTTCTCTTTGAGAAACTTCTCTGAAGAGGCAGTTGGGGAAGGTCAGGATATATGTGATTTTGGTGAAGGGCAGGAAGTACATGCAATCAGGCATGTTTGTTTTTTGGAAATTTTCTGATGGTCTTGTGAAACTTCTGCTAGTCGTGAGAAACAGTCATCACCATGAACGATTTGAGTGCTTTCCTAGGTATGAGGAGATATAAGAATTGGGCTCATAAAGTCAGCTCCTAAGAGTATCTAACTGTCTGAAAATCTGTTCTGCCATTTCTCCTGGAGCACAGGAGAAATTCATTGCTGCTCTGCACCCTGAGCTCCTTCGGGGGATGTGGAAGATCAGCAGCTGCAGCAGCCCATGATTTAGTCCTGTAAAGAGAGAAGGGAGGTGCCAATTTGTGGTTGACTATTACTTCCTTGTAACTTATTTATTTTACATCTACTAGTTTGTATCTCAATCCCACTCAGCTATTGCGCCCCTCCCCCACCCTTTTATCTATAACCAGCATTTCAGTGCCTGCTTAGAAAGGAGGAGACAGAGTTTTTACCCAAAATTTCATGTCTATCACGTGACTACCTTGGACAGATACACAAAGCTTTTCTGAAGCTTGAAACTAAAATTGGAAAGAAAAGTGATTGTTCAGCAATTTAATAGCATAAAGGTTAGGACTCGAGATGATATTAAACATGCTATTAGAGAAAAATAATAGTAATTTAACTGGGAGAATATGGCCACCATAGGTTGGTATGGAACTGAAAAACACCCTTCTCTGACTTGGAGAAATCATCATAAAGGGTAGTATTTGATGTATGGCTGGCTGCCATATCTGCATTCTGAGTCTTGGAATAACTAAACTAAGAAGACCTTGACGCTTACCTCACACTACATTAGACACAATACTTAAAATTGTATCACAGACCCAAATGTAAGGTAAAGCCATAGCAAATCTTGAAGAACAAAATAGGAAAAAAATCTTTGTAACTTTCAGTTAGGCAAAGTCTTTTTTATTGTTAAGACTAACAATAATCTTAAAAATATTTAAAGGGGCTTTCCAGGTAGTGCTAGTGATAAAGAATCTGCTTGCCAATCCAGGAGACATAAGAGACATGGATTCAATCCCTGGGTTGGGAAGATCCCCTGGAGGAGGGTATGGCAACCCACTCCAGTATTCTTGTCTGGAGAATCCCATGGACAGAGGAGCCCGGCAAACTACAGCCCATGGAGTCGCAAAGAGTAAATCCATAGCATATATAGAAGAACAAAACAGGAGAAAAATCTTTGTAACTTTCAGTTAGGCAAAGTTTTCTGTAAAGTTAAGGCTAACAGTATAAATCTTAAAAATATTTAAAACTTCCACTCTTAGAACATTGAACAGATAAGCCACAGACTGATAGAAAATATTGAAAAAATACATATTTGATAAAGAAATTGTATCTGGAATAAATACAGAATTCCTAGTCTCAAAAAAAAAAAAAAAAGAACCCAATAAAAATGTCAGCATTTTTATTGAATACTTGTCCAAAAGAAATATGAGTTGCAAATGAGCTGACAAAAAGAACCTATCATTTATTTGCATTACAGAGATGCAAATTAAAACCACAGTGAGGTAGCTGTATATGACACAGAGTGATTGGAACACCATACGTTGCAGGTGGGAATGCAAGATGGTGCAGTCACTTTGGAAAAGAGTTTGGCTGCCTCTTATAAAGTGAAATATACACAACATATGACCCAACAGTTTTCCTCCTGGTATTTGCCCAAGAGGAATGAAAGTATATGTCCACCAAATAACCCGTACACTAGTGTTTACAGCAGCTTTCTTCATTATTGCCAAAAATTAGAAAAAAATATAAGTGCCCATCAACAAGTAGATGGTTTAATAAATTGTGATGCATCTGTACAACATAATATTATAAAGCAATAAAAAGGGAAAAGTTAAAGCATTCAACAACATTCTGGAAAAGGCAGAACTGTGGTGATAAAAAAAAGTATAGATCAGGTGTTCCAGAAGCTGAGGGTCTGTAGAGGGGCACCAGGGAACTTCTTGGGGTGAAGAAAATGTTCTATATTTTAATTGTAGTGGTGGTTACATGACTATATATTTTAGCCAAATCCCATCAAACCATACATTTAAAAAGGATGATTTTTGATGTGTGTAAATTACACTTCAATAGACCTGACTTTGGAGGAGGAAATGGCAACCCACTCCACTATTCTCGCCTGGGAAATCCCGTGGACAGAGGAGCCTGGTGGGCTGCTGTTTATGGGGTCACACAAAGTTGGACACGACTGAAGCGACTTAGCAGCAGCAGCAACAGAACTGACATAAGTCAGAGGGGAGGCTGAATGTAAAGTAGAAGAAACTTAAGGAGACAAAAATGGGTAGGTTCTATTCTAGATAACAAAATAAAAAAACAGTGAATCTTTTTAAAAGAAATTTCCCAAATGGCCATCCATGGATTGTAATTCATCCTATTGTCATCTTTGGTCAGCACTGTATTCACTCACACTGTGTAGAAGTGAATGTTTTTAATGACATGCCAATGCCTAAAACATACAGATTTCACATAAAAACCTACAGGTTTTACCCTTCTTCTAAAAACCAATCTGAAGATCTGGGGACACTGAATGAGTTTCCAATACGGAGTAACCTGGCTGAGCCAGCAGGGAGGAGGTGTGGGGATTGCTTCTCCCCTTTGCCTGTCTGGCTCCCACAGGCATTTCTGTCTGCACATATGACTTTAAATCCCTAACAGCACCACTATGCTGGTCTCTAAAGGCCATCCTGTTGAGCAAGTGGAGATAGTAGATTTGGTATGTGTGGCCAAATGCCAAGTCTTTACACCACCAGGAATCTTGAATATAGAATTTCATTTTTGAACATTTACCTTGGTTATAAAGTGCTCAGTTGTACTTAAATAGTTGTTCTTATTTAAAACATGTTTTAAGTGGTATTTTAATGTCGATGAGGCTTAATGGTAGTTTAAGAATTATTATGGGGAAAGGGGAAAACCTTTCCAGAATATCAGTGCTTAGAACTATTCTAGCTATAGGAAAAAAACTTTCATTGGCAAATGTACCTCCTAGAAGCACCTAAAGAAATCCCAGACCTGAGGCCTAAAATCACTTGAGCAGAATTTAGTGTACTTCTAGCAAAGTCCATATTTGTCAGTGATATTCCAGGCCACAACTAGCAGTCACAAGTAGAAAGGAACATTTAATTAAAAGCTATAACTTTGGGTAACTGATAACACTTAAAAGATGTAAGAGAAAGAAAAAAAAATCAGCTACCCCCCCCCCCATCCTTCATTTGTTTCACAGTAAAAACTATCTTCTTATGGTGAAATGTTGTTAAAGCTGAGATGTTTTAATACAGACTTGTGTAGATGAGGTTAATTTAACAGTTTATGGAGAAAGGTCAGAGTTACCTTATAATGACTAATCATAGGAATTTTCTAATGGAAAAAGATAGCACATTAAGGAAGGAAAGTTCCCTTCCCCTCACCTCAGGTCACAATAGAGAGTATTTTCCTGCAGGCCAGAGTGTTGTTTTGTGGGAGGAAAGTTTGAGATTACTCCTAGCTTTTTCTTTTTTTTTTAACGTGAACTCAAGCTTGCCTATGGCTCTCATCGTGTAGCTCTATAATAATGAGGAAATCATACATAAAAAAGGAAGAATGTTTCAGGGGAAGGCATAGATGCTTTTGATAGATTTTTTCTGAAATACAGAGTTTAATGTTATGACTCTTCTTATGGGGGAAAAAAAAAAGCCCCTGTTGTCTGTGGACCAACCCTCATGTCACACAGCTTTAAAGCAAGTGATCAAATAAACTCTATAAAAATTTAATGTAAGGAACTGTCAACCTACTAACATAAATTCTGCTTTCTGGTTTAAGTCCTGCTGTTTGCCCCACAGACAACACACACCCTGTAAGTATCATGAACAGTGTTATTTTCAATAGCTGAGTTATTTTCCATAGACAAACAGATGCTCATAATTCAATCTATCTGCTTTTTTATTATCTTTGTTACATAGTATGGAGTTACTAGATTTCATACAAATATAAATGCATATATGAGTCTTGCAGTTATCCCTCTTTTTACTGGCATTTTATTTATGCTTGCATACAAAAACACAGTATAATTTGTATCTGTCAAATGTTGCCGAGAGTCACTTCAAACCCATGAGGTAGATGAAAACAGGAGGATACCAAGATTTGTTACCAAGACCCCATCTGGTTCACAGAAGTCATTGCCCTTTTCCTGGTGGATAGAGAGCTGCAAACATTAAGAATGATAATTCATTGAAAAGGTCAAATTCCAAAGCTGCTCCTCTTGAAATCTGTTTGAACAGTTTAATAAACTGCTCAAAATGAAAGAGTACACAGGACTTTCTTCTGGAGTGTGGAAGATTTAGGAAATGGAAAACAATGACTTAAAAGAGAAAATCCTAGCAAATCGGGCTCTCCTCAGGGAACGCTTGCGTTTTGTGCAGATCTGTTTCCTGACCTACTCACCAGGAGTACTCATATAATTAGTTTTCCAGACAAGTGAAGGCACACGAAGGTGTCCCTTCCTTATGACCAATATTACCAGGTTAAGCTTAACAGTGCTTCCAAGTGACCAGATTTACCAGCGTAAACTGTCAAGAAGGGCTATCTGTTTCTTTTTAAACTCCACTTCATAGTGGAGCTGAATTGAATGAGCTGAATTGTTTTCTTTTCCTGTCACCCTCAACTCTGTGCACTTGCCTTTGGTTGAAATGCCTTTCTCATCCCATAATCTAGAAACTTCCAGGAGACCTTCCCTGACCCCTGAGACTGAATTATGCTTCTTGTCTGAACTCCCATAGCACTGTTCAGGCGTTGATTAACTTAGCCATCTCCACCAAAAATATTGCTACTTCAGAACCGTAACCATAGCGTTTGATGTGTGTTTTGCATTAGTACTTGAATCAATGTACAGAGTAGGCAGTCTGGAGAATGGGAGCATAAAACAGAAGCCACTTCAGGAAGATATCACATAGGTTTGTTTGTTTTTCTTTGTACAGGATCTGTGAAATTGCAGTACATGCCTGCACTTTTAACAGAGTAGTTATGTCTATGCCACATACCCATGACGACTCCTGCAGAAGTTACGTAGATAACAGAATAGCCTGCTTACCTTGATGTTCCCATTTGTAAAAAATTATTCAGACACAAATGAAAGTACCTCATAGGACCGAGATATTTGCAACATGCTTTGATGTTTAAGAAGACGCAACATGTAACCATTACAAATCTCTCATTTTCCATTAAGTTAAAAATATGATCATATTCCTGAATTAACAGATCAGTAGGTCTGGGGTAAAAGGAGATGAAAATGTTCCCTTGCTTTTAAATTCTCCCCACTCCATCTGGTAATCCAAAGCACTCCTGAGACACAGAGGAGGAGGGGTTTCCATGGTTTTGATGCTTACTGTTGACCAATTATTTAGGAATAGGGGCCATGAGAAGGTGATCTCTTACTGCTCTGTTTCTAGTCTCTGTTCCTGAGATGAAAGAGCAATGCTCGGTAGCACAAAACTTTGTATTTAAAAGCCAAGTTTGACCATCAGCTAATTGTCCTCATAAGTGAGTTTTACACAATTGTAGAATATTCCAGCAACACTCAGAACCTGAGGTAGAGATTGGCAAGCAAGGTAAGAAGGATGCAGGTGGTATAGGTCACATGAACAATGGGAGTGAGACATCTGAAGTAATGAGCTGGGCTGTTTCTTCAGTTATAAAATTTGTTCTTTGAACAAAATTATCTTTAAAGGATGCTTTTAGCTATAAAATTATACACTGTTATGGTTCTAAATCAGCCATTTTCTTCAGTAAGAAATGAAAATCATCATGCCAAATGCAGTCAACTCTTAATGTTGAAAAGACCTACAGTTTTTTCCTGAATAACATTTAGATGCAACACATTCATTCACTTTCTTATTCCACAAATGGGTCATTGGTTTCCACTCTGTCTGGTCCAATATGCTAAGAGATTGGGAAACAAAAGTGAACATAATTTAAGCCTTGTTTTTAGGAAGTGTACAGTCTAATAACACAGATATTAAATATACATATCAAATATATACTTATATATATTTAGAAGTTATATATTTTATGCAATTGTATATATAATTACATGCATAGTTGTTCATGTAATTTTATTTACTTGCATATAATTAGAATTGCAAGAATCACTTGAAAGGAAGAATGAAATGAGTGAAAACAGTGAGTTGAAATATTTTAGATAGGGCTGTGCAGGAGGGCCTGAGGGGCTAACATGTAGACTGAGACCTGAAGCTTGTAGAGGAGGCGCCCTTCCATAGAACAGGGAAGGAATGCTTTGGGCAGGATGAATGGCACAAATGAAGGCTTCACAGCGTGTTGACATCACTGAACTCAGGCTGTGAGGCTGGAGCAGGATGGGGAGTGGGGGGCAAAAGATAGGGCAAAGGGGGTTTGCAAAGGTCATGTCCTTTAGGCCATAGTAAACAGTTTAGATTTTCTTCAGAGTGCAAAGCGAAAGCAAGAACACATGTTGCACAGAGTATGACATGATCTTGTTTATTTAACAGACTTCTCTGACGTCTGGGTGGAGTGGGTTGTAGAGAGGAAGTGGGAGGGCCATGGGCTGGGTAGAGGGGGTGAGGGAGGAGCATGTTCGGGGCACAGGTTAGAGGTTGAACCATCAGGGCCCGCTGGTGCTCTGGATACAGGGCGCAAGAGAGGAGGTGACACTTGGTTTCTCTCTTGAGAGGTTGACTTGATTATACTGTCATTTGCTGAGACAGCAGTGATCGAGGGAGAAATAGGAGGAGGAGGGGTGTAGAAGGGTGTGATTTAGGTCCTGTTAACTCTGAGGAACCTGTGAGACCTGCAGGTGGGCACCTCCAGCAAGTGATGAGATGCACTCATCCAGGAGCTCCTACAGAAGTCAGGCCGAGAGATAAACCTTGCAGGTCATCAGGATATAAAGAGGACTTAAAGTCCTGGAGTGAAGGGATGCAGAAAACTCTAAGGAGGCAAACGGTTCTGTTCTTTGTTGGGAAGCTACATAAATCAAGATTTATCAGCCCATCTCATTTTTTCCCTGATTTTTAAAATTATGGTAAAATACACATAACAGAAAATTCACTACCTTAAACCAACTTTTATAAGAATATCTGAGAAAATTCTTTAATAAAATATATCATTTTGCATTATAGCCATTAGTACTTTTTTCCCATTTTTAAAAAATGTGGTAAAATGCATGTAAGATAAAATTTACTGTCTTAACCATTTTTAAACTTATAGTTCAGTGACGTTAAAACATTTATATTGTTGTGTAACCACCACCTCCATTCATTTCTGAAACACTTATCATCTCACAAAACTGAAACTGTGTACCTTAAACACTAACTCCCTAGCCTTGTCTCCCCACAAGCTCCTAGCAGTCACCATTCTACTTTTTGTCTCCGTGATTTTAACCACTCTAAATACCTCATATAAATGAACCATTTGTAACCGGTTCCTTTAGCTTCATTCCTTCAAGTTTCGTCTATGCTGTAGTGTAAGTCAGAATGTCTTTTCTTTCTAAGGCTGAATGATACTACACATTTTGCTAATCCATTTATCTGTTGAAGGATACTTGAGTTGCTCCCATGTTTTAGCTGTTATGAATAATACAGCCCACCTCATTTTTAAACTCCTAAACCTCACATAATTATCAGTCTGCCAAAAGATGTTTACTAAACACCTGTTATGTTCATAGCAATGTGACATGAGGAAACCATGTACTGCTGATCTTAAATTTAGTGATTATTATTATTCTGGTATGCCTTTCCATAGCAAGTTAAAACTGAATTTGGTATTGTCTGAACTGATTTTGCTTTGTATTTTATATGTATTCATCAGAATCACTATAATGTTTCTGGAATTGAATTAGATAATACTACTTATAAAGTAATTTGTATGGGTTAAAGTCAAATTCTGGTTCCTTTGAAATATTTATGAAATAGCTAGAGTAATACAAATATAGTTTAAGAAATACATATGTATATAGCACCTATCAAATTTAAGGTGATTCATTTACATTTATCCTCCCTTCTTATAGAAAAGGAAGGTGGAAAGAATGTGTATAATAAGCAGATTTTCTCTGAAAGAAATAGGTCTATTTCCCACAAATAAAATTTACTGCAGAATTATACATGAAAAATTGTAATGAAAGTGTTCACAATTGAAACTTTACTGTAGGTATCTATTAGGGAGAAATGTTAGCTAGGAGCCAAATTTCCTTATAAAATAACACAAAAAAGCAACTGGTTTTTCTAATAAGCAAAGCCTCAAAGTTGCCACAAGCCATATTTTGTTCATGAATGCAGATTTAGTATATGCTTTTGCCTGCAAGGAACATTTACAGAAGGAACAGTGCTCTAAGCAGTTTGGTGCATAGGGAGAGATTGTGTTTGTGAAAGGGAATATATAAACCTCAATATAAGCAGGCATTAAATATATATTAAATGGTTGTGGTGACTCTGGAGAATTGTATTTACTATGCATTTGGTTCTCTTTCTTTCTTGAAAATTGTTATTTACAGTGTCTTTTGCTGAGACACTGCTTTATACTAGAAAATCCATACTTACTCCCCACTGGAATGAGTGACCACTTTAGGCAGTATTTGTATAAAAATGAGTGTTCTCTTATGTCAGAAGGCTCTTCCTCAGCATCCTCCAGTTGGCCACAAGTCACGAGCTGATTAATCCCAGAAATAGCATCTCTGAAGTGAAAAAAAAAGCTCCATGGCTTCATTTATTGATGAAAACGTCCAAGTGTTTTCTCCACAAGTTCATAAATGCATTGCTGATGGGCTTTCAAATCGAAATATGATAATATTATGTTTTCCCCTCTTTGGGATTTCAACACACTTCCAATCAAAGCATCGACCAGGTCAGCTGTATTAGTGTGGTCTTTGGTTTTCCTCTCTCTCAGAGATTCATTGGGACAGATTTTCACCTCGCCACACGGTCACACCAAAAACCACTTCAGAGGGGGCACCAGAGTAGGAAAACAATGAATAATATTGTTGATATCAGTGCTGATCATTTGAATGAGATCATTAATTTTTCAACACAGAACAGGCCATCAGTATGTACTTCAGTTTTAAGTTTATAACTCATGAAACCCAGAAAAATCTGCAGATGGTCTGATAGGAGGGTTACAGCATAGGGATTTGCATTGGGCACAGAGGGCAAGTTAGCTCTGTGAATCACTGTCTCAGTCCACAAGCGCTAGGTAAGCCAGCCTCACATCTGCTCACCTTCCTGATTAGTAGTAGGTCTTCTCATTGCCCAAAGAGAGCAACTCCCAGAAGCTGGAGCTGGGATGCAATTTATTGGATTTTTAAGAGACTAACTATAACACAGCTAAAGGGAGCCCCTTCCCTTTCTAACATCTTCTCCTCTTTCTGAGTTTACATAATTACAGGCAATAAAAATGATACACCTTGGCAATCACAGACTAGGTCTGTATTGTCCCAGGCAGATGTGATTTTCACTAAATCCCCTATGGATTCGGTTTCTCAGGTGGTTTCTCCTCCCTCCAATCCTCTTGACAGTTCCTGCAACATTTCCTCCAACTCTGATCCATTTATTAATGTTGCATCAACATGGAAAGTTTCATGTATCAAATGCACAGAGAGATTTCACTAAATGGAGAAAAATGCACACCCTGAATAGGATGTACTCCTTGGAAGGAAAGTTATGACCAACCTAGATAGCATATTAAAAAGCAGAGACATTACTTTGCCAATAAAGGTCCGTCTGGTCAAGGTTATGGTTTTTCCAGTGGTCATATATGGATGTGAGAGTTGGACTGTGAGGAAAGCTGAGCACCGAAAAATTGATGCTTCTGAACTATGATGTTGGAGAAGACTCTTGAGAGTCCCTTGGACTGCAAGGAGATCCAACCAGTCCATCCTAAAGGAGATCAGTCCTAGGTGTTCATTGGAAGGACTGATGCTTAAGCTGAACCGCCAATACTTTGGCCATCTCCTGTGAAGAGTTGACTCATTAGAAAACCTGATGCTGGGAGGGATCAGGGGCAGGAGAAGAAGGGGATGACAGAGGATGAGATGACTGGGTGGCATCACCGACTCGATGGGCATGAGTTTGAGTAAACTCCAGGAGTTGGTGATGGACAGGGAGGCCTGGCGTGCTATGATTCATGGGGTCGCAAAGAGTCGGACATGACTGAGCGACTGAACTGAACTGAACTGAATAGGATGGAATGGCAAGGTTACTATGGTTACTTCAGATATGGGGCTTCTACATATGTAAATTGTCTTCTATGGAAGAGTGCAAAAGAAACTGGCCTCTGAAGGCACTTAAACCAATTCCTCAAAAGACTTCATTCAGAGCCTCATTTACAGCTGAATAAAACCTTGCCTGCTTTTTTTCTCTGCTTCCCCAGTTAATCTTTTTAAGTCACTTTGTTTATATTTGAATATCCTCCTTCTCCTGTTCCTTCTCCCTTTGTCCCCTCTGTGAACTGGTGAGATGGACATGACTGAATAATAACTAGAAATCTTTTTGTATTCGATGCAATGTTACCATAGTCGACTGACAGTTGACTGTTATACAGAGGTTGTAATGAACAGGCTCCGTATAAAAATGAGTGCCCAGAAGTCCAAATGTATAAGTTAATGAAGAGAAATATGGCCATGATTTCTGACCAGTGAATTAAGAAGTATTAATTTCACTACTAAGACTGTCAGAAGTCATACCATTCAAGTTGTTATTTTCTGTTAAGTGTTTCTATGTTTGCCAGAATTATAGAAGAAAAATACCTTTAGACATATATAGACCATTTGTGAAAAACACCATTGAAAGAGAAGGAAAGTAAGCCACAGTCTAGAAGATGTTAGGCACATAGATTAGATAGATGGATAATCTGACAAAGAGTTCATATTCAGTATAAACAGCTCTTAAAAATCAATAAGAAAAGTCAGAGAACCCATTTGAAAAATGGGGAGAAGACTTGAACTAGATGTATCAAAGAGAGATTGTCAAACGGCAATAAATAGGTAGCATCATCATTAGTCATTGCAATTTAAAGCCATAGTGGTATATATACCATTACACACACACCAGCATGGTTTAAATGAAAGTCAACACCAACTATTAGCCTGAATGTGAAACAACTACAACATTTAGGCACTGTTAGTGGGAGTAAAACTTGATACATTGTTTTAAAACCACCTGACAGTATCCATTAAAGCTAAAAAGAAGCACATCCCAGTTCAGTTCATTTCAGTCGCTCAGTCTGTCCAACCCTTTGCGACCCCGTGAATCACAGCATGCCAGGCCTCCCTGTCCATCAACAACTCCCGGCCAAAATTCCTGTATATATACTGAACAGAATTGCCTGTGATGGTCACCAGAGTACTTGCACAAAAGTCATAGAGAATTCAGCACCACTGAAGCCGCTTTACAACAAATGCTATAGCCTTGTTATTTATTAATAGCCCTCAAGTAGAAATTGCCCAGGGCTTCCCTGATAGCTCAGGGGAGAGATTCTTGGTAAAGAATCCGCCTACAATGTAGGGGACCCTGGTTGAATTCCTGAGTCCGGAAGATCCACTGGAGAAGGGGTGGGCTACCCACTCCAGTATTCTTGGGCTTTCCTTGTGGCTCAGCTGGTCAAGTATCCACGGGCAATGCAAAAGACCTGGGTTCGATCCCTGGGTTGGGAAGATCCCCTGGAGAAGGGAAATGCTACCCACTCCAGTATTCTGGCCTGAAGAATTCCATGGGCTGTATAGTCCATGGGGTCGCAAAGAATTGGATGCGATTTCCACTTTCAGAAATTGCCCAACTATCAACAGCTGATTAGATAAAATGAGTTATACATTGAAGTACTATACAGCATTGAAAACAAATTCCTGTTTGTTTTTATGAATTAATTTCACAAACATATTATTGAGTGAAAGAAGACAGTCACAAATGAGTATGTACTGCGTAATACCAGTGTTATAAAGAAAGTTCAAACATAAAACTGATTCGCCGTGTTAGAAGTTAGAATATGCTTACTTGTGGATAGGCTTAATCTCTGAAAGACGATAGAAAGTGGGCTTCTAGGGTTTGAGTAATAACATTTTTCTTAATCTAGGTGCTGGTGAGTTGGGAAGTAAATACTTACATTAACTCCCTCTACTAATAAAAGAGCCCAGTCTTTTAATTCCCAGTCTGACCAGAAGATTATACCTGAGGAAAGCTGATCAGAAACCAAGGTGGACCCTTTAAAGGGAAATGCATTTATTTAGGAGAGTAGAGTGAGATGGGTGTGCAGATCAGACAGAATCACTTAAGGTAAGTAACAGATGCTGTCACCACCCCTAAAGTTTTCTTGGCTTTGTATGACCTGATGATCTGCTGTGATTGCCCTTGAAATCAATCATGATGGTATCTGTGGACTTCCTGGATAGCAATTCAGGTCAGAGTTGGCTTTTCCTCCTCCTCACCCTGCTACTCAGTTTCCTGGTCATAAACACAGTTCACTTTGGCCATGACAGTGGGCTTGAGATACTGGCCAGAGCCAAGCATGAGGGCTTTGCCAAATGAGTTTGGAAAAGTAAAGAATCTGAATGATTTTTGCTACTTCTAAATTTCTCTAGGGTGCCAAAATAAACTTGTCTAAGTGGCAAATTAGACAAGATCTTTTTAGTTCAGCAACAGATTGACTGAACTTCTGAAAAGCAGGAGTTAGAAATGGTAGTAAATGGCAATCAAATGAGAAGAGAGCCTTCAATGATGCCATTTGATGCAGAAATTCCACCACTAGTTGTGAAGCTTTCTTTGAATATGTTAGACTGATAAGGATGACAGAAGATAAGTATATTTTTTTCATCACTTTCCTTTAAACTCTGCTTGAAAATGGTTCTCACATGTGGTCCTCAGACAAGTAGTATCAGCGTCATCTGGGCACTTGTTAGAAATGCAGATTCTCAGGCCCCACCTTCACCTGCTAAATCTAAAATTCTGGATATGGGGCCCAGACACTGGTCTTTTCAGAAGTCCTCCAGGTAAGTCTGACACATGCTAGAATTTAACAAAGTGATATGTCAGCTTCATTCTTCAGTGTCTTTGTTGGAGGGAGAAGGACATATGGCTTACATAGTCTTCATGTTGGGTTTTAGGAAAGAAATATCTATTATAAAAAAATATTTAAGGCTTTTCAAAGAGTGCTGAAGGCACCACAGGGTTGAAAGGGGCCTCTGCTGGGACAATTAGCAGTTATTAATTCTGGCTACACACTAGAGACACCAGAAAAGGTTTAAAAAAATAATATCTAGGCCTCATCCCCAGAGATTGTGATTTAATTGATCTTAAGTGAAGGCCAGTACTTCAGTATTTTTTTTAAAAGTGTCCCTAGCCTAGCAAAGGGCCTCCCAGATGGCTCAGTGGTAAAGAATTTGCCTGCCAAGCATGGAGACACGGGTTCGATCCCTGGCTCAGGAAGATCCTTGGAGAGGAAATGGCAACCCACTCTGGTATTCTTGCCTGGAAAATCCCATGGACCAGAGGAGCCTGATGGGCTGTTCTCGAAAGAGCCGGACCCAACAACTAAACAACAACAAACCTTACAGAAAGTCATTGTTGAAAACCAGTGATTTAGTTCACCAGACTCCTATATCTGATGATACAATTATTCTTATTTTTGAAGAGTTTCTTCCCCAGGCCACAGGTTCAGTTTTCTGTTCAGTTCAGTTTTCTGTTTATCTTCATGTCTAATCAAAGTCTCTGTGTCTGTGGTTTGACTCATTTGACTCAATTGGTTTTAAAATACGTGTTGATTACCTGCAATGCAGCAAGTAGGACTGTGAAATAAGAGTGGTCGTCACCTTCCATCTGGCCCACCTGATTCTCATCTGGTTCTTCAGAAATATCAAAGTGTTTTTGTGTGTAGTTGAGTAGGTGGGGCTCTGGGGCCCATCAGATCTGAATTTGAATGCCGGCCTCAACCCTGATGTTGAAAGAAGGTCTCTTTCAAAGAGTTTCTAACAATCTTGGTCTAACTTTGTCTCTAAATGTGTTGGTTTCCTCATTGATAAGTAAGGCTAGTCCAGTCATGACTCATCATGCTTTATTGCAAGGATTAAATGAGACAGTGGAACTCTTAACATAGCACCTGGGATACTGGTAAGCGCTCAGCATCCAGCCTCCATTACTGAAAGCCCATTTCTGGTCATCTGTCGCATCTCACCCACTGCTCTGGAATTGGAGTGTCAGATTTCAGTCCCAGTCCACCTGCAGAAGCTAACTGTATGACCTTGGGTATGTCATGTAACCCTGCTAAGCCTCAGATTCCTCATTCATAAATTGGGGATAATTTTAATACCTCATGTGAAAGCTGCATAAAGTAAGCACCAGAGATTATTTAGCCCAATGCAAAGCATTTCTCAATTATTACAGTAGCATAATTTCATAGACATACAGATTTAAAAAATCTTTTCAGGACAGTCATTTAAGGGCTTTCAGGATTTAGACACCTAGATAATAGATCTTCCTTTAAGTTAGTATTTGGGTTGGGACTGGGTTTGGGTTAGCATTGCAGTGAGTATTAATTTAAACACAATTCACTGTGCGTCCAGGGGGGTTATGATACAGCAGGAAACAAGTTGGTTTTACCTCTTCACAGTTTCCAGTCTTCCCTGAAGCCTCCTATTTTCCTCCAGAGCTTCGCCCTCTAAGAGCCCTCCTTCCTCCCATCACCCATGCAGCTCTCACAAGCGGGACCGAGGCCCAGTGTGACAGAGGAGCAGTACCTCTGCTTTGTTCAGCAGCAGACAGACCTGATCCACAGTCTAGCTTCAGTCACCCTTGTTTTTCCCCCCCACTGAGGACTAAATTCTCCTGATATTCAGGAAACATACCACTTTCCCTCAAATGTGGTTAAGTCTTCAAACCCACTAAAACCTTCCCCTTCCTAATGGCTTCTAATTTGAGAACCAGTACCAGTCATTCTTCCATCTCCGGTGCTTGGAAACTAAAATATTTGTCATGCCCATCTGTGAAGGAACCAGTTCAATTAAATTTTGAGATAAGTGCACAGGAAGCATAATTGAGAGAAGACAAGAGAAGCTTGCCTTAAGAAATGATGAGTTCTTGGTGACTGTATGACTGCTGGTGTGGTTCTCTGCCTTCCAGTTGTGCCTGCTATTCATGAATCACGTGGTCTTATGCCAGTTTGTGCAAACCTTTGTCAGTGCTTCCAGGCTGATTTCCCTGTCTCTGTGCATAAACGATAGTTCAGGATAGTTAATGGTAGTTCCATGTGTTCACTGATTGGAGAAGCGCTGAGGGAGGAATTAAAGGGATTATCCTAAGTGCTTCCATTATGATTTGAAAGAATTTAAAAGTCTTGTACGATTCAAACAGGAACCAATTTTTTATTTTACTCCAAAAGTATACTAGCAATGTATTAGGAAGTATTTCATTGATAATCAACTGCTAACTAAACCACTTGGGTATTGTCAACTTCCTGGGTGTCCATCAAAAATTGTTCTGTCTTAAAGGAGCTTCCCCCAGTGGTCCAGTCCTTACTAGGCTTCCTAAATTAGTTGGATTTGCTGAATTTGTAGGACTTTTGAAGGTCATGAAGCCCAGCTCTTGGCTAAGCATGTTTCACTGTCTAATAGCTCTGTAAGTAAACATCTGGGTCATTCCGGAAACGGGGTTTGGCCAACTCTATCTGAGGTCTTCAGTTCAGTTCCGTTCAATCGCTCAGTCGTATTTGACTCTCTGCAACTGCATGGACTGCAGCATGCCAGGCTTCCCTGTCCATCACCATCTCCTGGAACTTGCTCAAATTCATGTCCATTGAGTTGGTAATGCCATCCAACCTTCCCATTTTCTGTAGTCCCCTTCTCCTCCTGCCTTCAATCTTTCCCAGCATCAGGATCTTTTCCAGTGAGTCAGTTCTTTGCATCAGGTGGCCAAAGATTTGAAACTTCAGCTTAAGCACCAGTCCTTCCAATGAATATTCAGGACTGATTTCCTTTAGGATTGGCTGGTTTGATCTCCTTGCAGTCTAAGGGACTCTCAAGAGCCTTCTCTGGCATCACAGTTCAAAAGCGTCTCTTCTTCAGCACTCAGCTTTCTTTGTGCTCCAACTGTCAACATCCATAAATGACTCTGGAAAAACCATAACTTTGACTAGACGGACCTTTGTCTGAAGCCTTATTAAGGGATAAATGCCTATGGTCTGAGAAGATCCACATTGATAAAGCATAGTGGCTCTTCTCATTCAACCATCAGACCTTTGGATCCCTACTTTAGTGTTTGCGTTGATGAGCTCCATCTTACCAAACTCTGAGTTCACTCCAACCCCAACCCCAGTGTAAACCTTTATCATTTCTGTGGAATGAGTCCTGGATGCTGTACATTCCCGCTTTGGTTCCTCTGGACCCTGCTCTGTGTCCTGCCCTCCAGCCCCACCTGTGTGGGGGAGATAAGAGAACTAGGATGCTGTGTTGGCTCTGTCCCTTCTCAGGAGAACCAGCCTCTTTACAGGTCAACTGGCAAATCTTCACTGTTGAGGAATTCACCACCATGAGGGCAGCCTTCCAAAGCTCTGATTGTTAAATGTTCTTCCTAGCAGTGATCTGAATGCTGTGCCTTCAAAAGTGGCAAGATGTGATTAAGTGGCTGAGTGATTAAACACCGGGGTTCTGGTCTTAGCTTCACCACTTCCTTGATGGACCCTTTACCAAATTGCTCAATCTATCCAAAATCACTTTTCTAGTCTCTAAGAGGGAGCAGTAAGCATTGTGTAGGGATGTTGGGAACATAAATGAGAATGTTTATAAAAGATAAAGCAGTGCAGTGACGGGCACATACACGTTCTTGAAGTTCTCTTATTGTAGTTGTGTTACTGCTATTCTGCTTCTTCAGCTTAATATTTCTCACTGGAATTTTATGTAGTAAGCTCAAATTTTAGAAATAACAACACTTCACTTGTTTAAAGACAACTTTCATATCCCACCAAAGGAATTTTTCCAGAATATTCTTCATATTTTTACCATTTATTTTGCAAAACAGATTTGAATCCCATCCCTAAAGCACAGGGCATCAGAGAATCAGATCATATGGTATAGACTTAGACAAGATGGGTTCAATAATAATCTCCTCTTCTTATCGACTGCAGGACTTTAAGCAAATCATGATGCCCTCTCCTTTGATAAAGGTAGTCTTTATAAAGTTCTTTGATAAAGGTAGTCTGATATTGAGTTGTGATTTGAGGGGCAGTTATACTATAGTGTTTCTCATATTCAATTTATATTCAAAACCTCAGATCTTTGTTATATATATTATTTACTTTTAAAAACTTTTATTTATGTATTTTTGGCTTTGCAGGGACTTCGTTTCTGTGCAGGCTTTTCTGTAGTTGCAGCAGGCAGGAGCTCCTCTCTAGTTGTGGTGCACGAGCTTCTCTTTAAGGTGGCTTCTCTTGTTGCAGAGCATGGACTCGAGAGCACACGAGTTCAGTAGCTGTGGCTCCCAAGCTCTAGAGCACCATCTCAGTAGTTGTGGTAGGAGGACTTAGTTGCTCCATGACATGTGGGATCTTCCTGGACCAGCGAAAATCCTTGTGTCTCCTGCATTGGCAGGTGGGTTCTTTAACTTAACCATCAGGGAAGCTCCCTATATGATGTACCTACACTGCTGCTGCTAAGTCGCTTCAGCCATGTCTGACTCTGGGCGACACTATGGACAGCAGCCCACCAGGCTCCTCTGTCCCCAGGATTCTCTAGGCACGAATACTGGAGTGGGTTGCCATTTCCTTCTCCATGTACTTACGCAGTTGGTGTTGGTGGGAAGGTGAAATGAGAGTGGTAGAGATAAGGAGTAATCTTAGTGTGGAATCCCACGAGGGGAGCAGTACTGTGGAAAAGGCAGGAGGGCAAGAGGAAAAAGAGCCAAAAAAAAGTAATACATTGTCCTACTGGCCTCTGCAGAGGATCAAGCATGACTCTTACATAGATTTTGCAGTTCAGTGTCTTCTGAGAAGCTGTAATACACCTGTTAGTAGCTGTAAGCACCTATTTCTTAGAACCATGACAAAAGGATGTGTATTGCTCAACACATGTCAGTTTCTGTTTTCAATGGGTAAGATCAAATTTTACTTGTATGCACACTGAGCAGATCCTCAGATGCCTGATTCTTAGAAGGAGGCAAGAGAAAAATGAGGCAGGGAAGAGGGAAGGTGAAATTAGTTGTGTCCACCTGAAGATGGTCACCTGAGTAGCAGCAGGCCAGAAAAAGTAACCAAGACCTGGAGAGCAGTGAGGTAAGAAAACCAGGAATTTATCAAGGTGCACCAGAGGTTGTGTTATACTCATGTAGTTGATGTTTTTAACCTATAGCAGGACTTGTGTGTGTAGTTATTACATATCCTCTTATTAATTGGTCCCTCTTTCCAATTTTATGTTGTCTTATTGAGTCTTATCATTCAGTGTAGTTGTTGCGTCTAACGTACTCATTGTCAGGCATAATTAAATCAATCTGTATTCCATCTGGGTCTTCAAGATATTGAAAAAAAAAAAAAAGCGAACGAGCAGTCTCCATCAGCTATTCTACCTCATTGTTCTGCATCATGTTTCGGTGTTATCAGTGGTCATCCCTCCCTTCCTTGAAGTCAGTCCTGACTAGATTACCAGCGGTCATTCTTGTCCTCTGTTACAGTCCACATACACATGGCACCAGCTTTAGTAGGAGGAAACAGCCAGAAAGCTACAAGAGTATTTAGATATTCTCTCAAAAGTTGGTGTATCTATTGTGTCAAATGTATCCACTCTTTGCCTTTCAATGCTATGAAGTTTAAGTTGCCTGGAGAAGTTTCCTGCAAACACAGCAGCAAGCTGAGTAGACACTAATTCCCACTTTACATGCTACAGATCCTTTATGTTTTATCTAACCTCTTTCTTAAAGCTTCAGTAGCAGAAACAAAAATACCAAGGTGCATACAAGACTAAATGCATTGAGAGACATTTAAAAATCTCATATGATATTTTACATTTATAGACAATTCCAATTAATTTACATTGATGTATTCAAATAAGAGTTCTTGTTATTAATGTTCTAATTTGCCATTCTTAATTAAAAAGCTAAAAACCTAAAATATTATTAGAGATCCCATTTGTTGGAACTGTATAGTCAATCTATAATAGAATCAGTGATAAAGAAATGCTTTTATTCACTGCATCTCATAAACATATATAACTACTTTATGCCACTATTTTTCCCCTCTTAGCTTGACTGTTTGAATTAAAATATAGAGAAAAACATCTGCAATAAATGTTGTTTAAAAGCTAAAAGAAAAAGCAATATTGATATCACAAAATGAGATTCAGTCTTACTATCATCTTTTCCCTGATAGAAAGTCGGATTCCTTTCCAGGAATGATGTGTCCAGGATGAGGAAGGGAATGAAGTACAGAAATAAGAAAGTGTTTTCTTCTATTTCTCTTGCATATGTTCAGAATAAATTGGCATGGAGTGCTTCCAGATCACTTTCCATTATGTGTCAACATATTTTGAAGTTCTAGAAGAGTATGACCATTTCAACCTGATTGGCTCTGGATTGCACCTAGCCATCCACAAAATGCATTAATGAATCTTTCAAAGGCCACAGTCAATGTAGAGACTCATTTTATTTTAGATCTATAAACATTTGTTCTGTTTGTTTACAGTCGACAAGGCACTTTTATATACATTATCTCACTTGATCTTCACAATTATCTGATGATGTAGGCAGGGAAAATACAATCCTTATCTTACATATGGTTAATCTGAGGTTAGAAGAAATTATTGTGTTCATTGCAGTGTCGGGTGGGGGGCAGTTGGACTCCTTTTTTTAGATGGGAATATTTGATGTATTATGAATATGGGAAATTTCAGATAATATATGTAAGTGCATTCTGGGATTTAAAACTGAAATTACTTAATTGTTTATTTGTTGCTTAAATACACTAGCAATAGAATTAAAAAACTTAACTTTCAGTATGTAATAGCTGTCAACATAAGAGTGACCATGTAAGTGGATTGTGGGTGTTTTCTGTTTGTATGACTAGTTGTCTTAAATAAAAAAAAAAAAAAAAACGCATTGACTAATAGTACATGGCCAAAAATAACACTAAATGAAAGATGTTTCTGACACTTGAGGTAGATTCTAAGATGACTTGGGGGGACGGAAATCTTAAATATATAATTCCATTTGTAAACTTGGCCTCTTCTGTCGACTCTGAAACCTGTGGGGTGCTAGTGAATATTTAACAACCAGCTCTTTGGGGGGAAAAAACAAAAGGCTTGACTTGGGCATTTACCAATTTATGTAATGTAAATACTCCTACCACAGCTGATTTCAAGCTGCCAATAGTTTAGTAATTGGTTTATAAAACTCTTGGAGTTTCTGTAATTGGATTTCATAGCTTGTTGGCTCTAGCACCATTGTGTTGAGTTGTTTAACTTACTACTCAGCATTTCTATTTACATATCTGATAATTATCTCAAACCTCACATGGCCAAAGCTGACCTCCTGGTCTCTTTCTGCCTCATAGCCTCCTTGCCTGTGTATCTCGTTTTCCTGTGGTCTTCTCTGTCTCAATTAACCATTCTGTCCTTCCAGTTGTTCAGGCCAAAATCCTGGGTGTTAGTCCTGCTCTTTTTCTCACATGCCTTTCAAGTCTATGAGAAAATCTGGTACCAACTACCTTCAAAATATATCCAGGTTTCAACTTCTTTTGACAACTTCCACTGCTCAATCCCAGATCCAAATCATCATAATCTCTTGCCTAACTTATTGCATTAGCTTCCTGTATTTGTCACGGTGAAACTTGCTAGATGCTGTAGTGAACATCCCCCAACTCGCAGTGGCCTAGCATAACAGAAATTTATTTTTCCAGTCATCTCATTATTTGGGTAGCTCCCCCTCTAAGCAATGCCTTGAGGGTCCATTGCTGCTTCCATCATGTCTCTACTATTTAAGAGTTAGCTTCCAGCCCCACAGAAAGTAGAAAGAGAGAGCATCTAAAAGCATGAGATTTTTCAGGAGCCAAGCATGGAAGAAATGTACCTATATCTCTTCCATTTGTATGCTATGGTCCAGATCTAGGCATGTGGCTCCACCCAGATGCACTGGGGCTGAAAAATGTAGTCTTGGTGTGTGCTGGGAGGGAAAAGAAGTTGTTTGGGTCAACAGATAACACTGCATCACGTCTCCTCAGTGGTGTGTCTGTTCCCACCCTTGACTCCTGTAGTCTGTTCTTAACCCGGAAGCATTAATGGTCAAACTATAAGCCAGATTATGTACTTCTCTGCTTAAAACTGTCCAGTGACTTCATATCTCATGAAAGATGAAAAACCAAGGTTCCTATGATGACTTATAAGGCCCTTCCTGGCCTGGCCCCTGTTTCCTCCCTGGTCTCACTACCTACTTCTCTTCTGTACGCTCTGTTCCAGCCGTATTGGGCTTCTGACACATGAGGCATGCTACTGCCACAGGGCCTTTGCACTTGCTCTTCTCTTTGTTTGGATTCCCTTCACCCAGATATCTCCCTGGCTAACTCCCTCCCCTCCCTCAAATATTCCTTAAATTTTACCTTCCTTGGCTACCATATTTAAAATGTCAGCTTTCTTGCTCAGTCTCCTTCATCCCTATTGTACTCCTACCCTCCCTTTTTTTTCTCTACAGCACATAACACCTTCTGATACATGTGTAATTTACTTATTATTTTATTATTGTTCCTGTCATCCTACTCTAAATTTAAGGAAGCTACGTGTGTTTTTTTACTGCTATATGCCAACACCAAAAACAGTGCCTAGAAGATAATAGGTACTTAATACATATTTGATAAATGAATAAATGAAATTAAGATTTTTAATTCAGTAATCTGTTTTGAAAATAAGTACTCAAGTTGCCTTTGTCAAAATCCTCACAACTGAAGACAGATGATGTAATTTAAACCTATAATAATAGTAATAACATCGTACCAGGTTGTGTGCAAAGTATTATCCTTGGGTTAAATTTTGAAGTTTTCCATAATCATGGTGAGATAAGTATTATTGTTTTCCCCCATTGTTTCCCCATCAGGACATAAAAGACATAAAAGATAAATCACTTGCCCTGGCTTACATGCCTAGTGAGAGGTAGGGTGAGCTTTGAATCTGGACAATCTGACCTCAGAGTAGAGGAGTCTAGATACCAGGAGGGAAATATTCCCAGTCTGTGTTTAGGGGAGGAAGACTTAGGTTAAAGTGAATAAGTTCTGTCACTAATGAGCTATGTGACTTTGAATCCATCTGAGCCCCTTTGGATATTAGTGTTTTCATCTGTAGAGAAGATATTGACACCAGATCACTGTACAAGTCCCTTCTGGCTTAATGAGTCAATAACTTGCCACAAGCAGAAAACAGAAGATTCACCGCTTCAAAGCCCTGTCTTCTGAGCTCTCTCAGTGGTTTTTATACTCTTGTGGTATCTGCCACGAGGAATGTGTCAGACAGGTAGAGGCACTAAATGGCTGAGTGGCACCCTGCACATGTAGGTACAAACCAAATCATGCACAAAAGATATTCAGACATCAGATGTCCTCACTGGTTTGTTTCTCAAATGTGTTCCCTTTGTGGTGACTAAAACACATTATAAGATTAGCATATGTTAGAGCAGGAGGGACTTCTAATAACTTTACCATGATTTAAGCACTCACATATATAAGTGCATTTTGTATTTACAACTGTGTAGCTAGTACTTTCATCAATTCTTCTTTACAATCAAGAAAGCTGAGGCACAAAATTATTACGTATTTTACCCACGCTAAGTAGATGAAGCAGGACTTGAATTCCAAGTCAATCTAACTTTTAGAGGTCAAGCTCTTAGCCTTTCTCCCCTGCTGACATTCAATTCAAAAATATTCCTGCACAATTAGGAGCGAGTAGGAAGAGAACAATGGAAGATGACTGCATCACTGAATGTAATCCTGTGATGAAGTTTGTTTTCTCTTTAACAATGTTTTTTCTTTGTATTAAAGACCCCATTTAAAAGTGCATACATGTGCACATGCATGACAACTTAATGGCCTAAACACGAGAAGGAAATGGCAACCCACTCCAGTATTTTTGCCTGGAAAATCCCATGGACTGAGGAGCCTGGTAGGCTACAGTCCACGGGGTCGCAAACAGTTGGATACGACTGAGCGACTTCAAACACACACACATACAAACACACTAGTTCCATGATGACATCATGCGGGGCCCATGATATTTTTTTTTTTTTTCCAGTGATTTAGCAAGAAATGCTTTTTCCTGAAACTGGTCACCTAATTTCAGAAAACTAAGGAAAGAGGGCATGTGGATGCTGTAGGTCAGATAAAAAAGATGTTGCAATTGGAACTGTTTTTGACAGCCAGCCCACTCTCAGATTAACCTTCATGTTTGTAGTCCTGACACTTTATTTTTGGAAAGGCTTAAATAGTGAAGCAAATATTTGAATATCATCTGCTATGAAACTCTTGAGGACAGAGATAGTGTCCATTCCATCTTGTATCTCTGATATCTATTGTGGTTGTTCAGTCGCTCAGCCATGTCCGACTCTGCAACCCCAAGGACTGCAGCATACCAGGCTCCTCTGTCCTCCACTATCTCCTGGAGATTGTCCAAATTCATGTCCATTAAGTCAGTGATGCTATCTAACCATATCATCCTCTGTGTGTGTTAATCACTCAGTCATCTCTGACTCTTTGCGACCCCATGGACTGTAGCTCACCAGGCTTCTCTGTCCATGGGATTCTCCAGGCAAGAATACTGGAGTGGATTGCCATTCTTTTCTCCAGAGGATCTTCCTGACCCAGGGATTGAACCCTGGTCTCCTGCATTGCAGGCAGATTTTTTACCATAAGAGCTACAGGGAAGTCCTGTCATCCTCTGCTATCCGCTTATACTTTTGGCTTCTGTCTTTCCCAGCATCAGGGTCTTTTCCAATGAGTCAGCTCTTTGCATCATGTGGCCAAAGTATTAGAGCTTCAGCATTAGTCCTTCCAATGTATATTCAGGGTTGATTTCCTTTAAGATTGACTAGTCTGATCTCCTTGAAGATCAAGGCGTCTTCTCCAGAGTCTTCTCCAGAACTGCAGTTTGAAAGCATCGATTCTTCAGTGCTTAGCCTTCTCTGTGGTCCACCTCTCGCATCCATACATGACCACTGACCTTTGAAGACAAAGAGATGTGTCTGCTTTTTAATACACTGTGCAGGTTTGTCATAGACCTCCTTCCAAGAAGCTAACATCTTTTAATTTCACTGTCCACAGTGGTTTTGGAGCCCAAGAAAATATCTATAGCTGCTTCCACCTTTTGCCTTTCTATTTGACATGAAGTGATGGGACCAGATGCCATGATCTTAGTTTTTGAAGTGTCAAGTTCCAAGCTTGCTTTTTCATTTTTCCTCTTTCACCCTCATCAACAGGCTCTTTAATTTCTCTTCACTTTCTGCCATTAGAGTGTTATCATCTGTGTATCTGAGATTGTTTATATTTCTTGCATCATTCTTGATTCCAGCTTGCAATTCATCCAGCCTGGCATTTTGCATGATGTACTCTGCATAGAAGTTAAGTAAGCAGGGTGGCAACGTGCAACCTTCACTACTCCCCTCCCAGGTTTGAACCAGTCTGTTGTTCCATGTCCAGTTCTAACTGTTGCTTCTTGACCTGCATACAGGTTTCTCAGGAGACAGGTAAGGTGGTCTAGTACTCCCGTCTCTTTAGAATTTTTCACAGTTTTTTGAGGTCCACAAGGTCCAAGCATTAGCATTTACATGTTTTCCTGGAACTCTCTTACTTTTTCTATGGTCCAGCAGATGTAGGCAACTTGATCTCCGGTTTCTCTGCCTCTTCAAAACCCAGTTCGTACATCTGGAAGTTTTTGGTTCACATACTGCTGAAGGATTTTGAGTATTACCTTACTAGCTTGTGAAACAAGTGCAGTTGTACCATGGTTTGAACATTCTTTGGCATTTATTTTCTTTGGAATTAGAATGAAAACTGACCTTTTCCAGTCCCATGGCCACTGCTGAGTTTTCCAAATTTGCTGGCATATTGAGTACAGCACTGTCACAGCATCATCTTTTAGAATTTTAAGTCACTCAGCTGGAATTCTGTCACCTCCACTATGTTCATAGTAATGCTTCCTGTGGCCCACTTGACTTCACAGTCCAGAATGTCTGGCTATAATTATAGTATAGTTATATAGTATATAGTTATAGTATATAGTATATAGTTATAGTGTAGATAACACCATCATGGTTATCCAGTCGTTAAGACCTTTCTTGTATAGTTCTATGAATTTTTACCACCTCTTCTTGATATCTTCTACTTCTGTTAGGTTCTTATCATTTTTATCTTTTATTGTGCCCATTCTTGCATGAGCTATTCCCTTGGTATCTCCAGTTTTCTTGAAGAGATCTCTGGTCTTTCCCATTCTATTGTTTTTTCTTTATTTCTTTGCATTGTTTATTTAAAAAGGCCTTATCTCTCCTTGCTGTTCTCTGAAACTGAACACTGAATTAAGTGTTATCTTTCTCTTTCTTCTTTTACTTCTCTTCTTTCCTCAGCTATTTGACAAGCCTCCTCATTCAACCACTTTGTCTTCTTGCATTTGTTTTGCTTTGGGTTGATTTTGATCACTGCATCCTGTATAATGTTATGCCTCTCCATCCTTATTTCTTTAGGTACTCTGTCTACTAGATTTAATCCCGTGAGTCTATTTATCACCTCCACTGTATAATCATAGGGATTTGATTTAGATCATACTTGAATGGCCTAGTGATTTTCCCCTGCTTTCTTCAGTTTAAGTTTGAATTTTGCAATAAGGAACTCATGATCTGAGCCACATTAGGCTCCAGGTCTTGTTTTTACTAACGTATAGTGGATAGCACATGTGTACTCAGTCTTGTCTGACTCTTTTGCAATCCTTTGGACTGTAGCATGCCAGGTTCCTCTATCCATGGGAATTTTTAGGCAAGAATACTGGAGTGGGTTGCCATTTCCTCCCCCAGGGGATCTTCCTGACCCAGGGATTGAACCTGTGTCTCCTTTGTCTCCTGCATTGCAGGTGGATTCTTTATCTACTGAGCCATCAGGGAAGTCCAATGTTTTAATAACTGTATAGAGCTCCATTTTCCCCTGCAAAGAATATAGTCAGTCTGATTTTGGTGTTGATCATCTGGTGATGTCCGTGTATGGAGTCATCTCTTGGGTTGTTGGAAAAGGGTGTTTGCTATGACCAGAGTGTTCTCTTGACAAAACTCTGTTAGCCTTTGCCCTGCTTCATTTTGTACTCCAAGACCAAACATTCCTGTTATTCTGGGTATCTCCTGGCTTTATACTTTTGCATTCCAATCCCCTAGAAAGAAAAAGACATCTTTTTTTTTTTTTTTTTTTGGTATTAGCTCTAGATGGTATTGTACATCTTCATAGAACTGTTCAACTTCAGCTTCTTTGACATCAGTGGTTCAGGCATAGTCTTCGATTACTGTGAAGTTGAACAGTGTGCCTTGGGAATGAACCAAGATCATTCTTTTGTTTTTGAGATTGCACCCAAGTGCAGCATTTGGGCTCTATGGTTGACTGTGAGGGCTACTCCATTTCTTCTAAGGGATTCTTAGCCACAGTAAAAGATATAATGGTTATCTGAGTTAAATTCTCCCATGTCTGTCCTTTTTAGTTCACTGATTTCTAAGATGTCAGTGATCAGTCTTGCCAACTTATCGATCACATCCTTTCACTTTGATTCATGGACGTAACATTGCAGGTTCCTATGCAGAATTGTTCTTTATAGCATGGGACTTTACTTTCACCACCAGACACATCCAAAACTGAGTGTCATTTCCACTTTGGCCCAGCCACTTCATTCTTTCTGGAGCTATTAGTTACTGCCCTCTGCTCTTCCCCAGTAATATATTGGACACCTTCTGACCTGGGGGCCCTATCTTCCAGTGTCATATCTTTCTGCCTTTTGATACTGTTCATGGGGTTCTCTAGGCAAGAATACTGGAATGGGTTGCCATTCCCTTCTCCAGGGAATCTTCCCAACTCAGGGATTCAATCCAGGTCTCCTGAATTGCAGACAAATACTTTACCAACTGAGCCACCAGGGAAGAGAAAAAAAAGTGAAAGTGTTAGTCGTTCAGTCATGTCTAACTCTTTGCTACCCCATGGACTGCAGCCTGCCAGGCTTCTCTGTGCATGGAATTCTTCAGACAAGAGTACTGGAATGGTTAACCATTCCCTTTTCCAGGGGATCTTCCTGACCCAGGGATTGAACCTGAGTCTTTTGCATTGCAAGTGAATTCTTTATCATCTGAATCACCAGGGAAGCCCTGAAAGGCTTTATATAGTGTATATTTAGCTAGTGGTCAGGAAACCTAGGTTCTAACCCCAAATGTTTAGTTAACTTACTTCTAATATTGGATAAGACCCTTCTTATTTCTTGTTCTGTTTCCTTATTTGCATAATGTCTATGAGTCCATTAGATTCAAAATATAATTGAATATATGACTCAGCTCCCTCAAGGTGGCCTTTAAATATGCCCCACCTGGAAAAGAATAACTTTTCCCGTGTACCATCTGTCTCTCTTCTCTTAGTAGTTAAGACCATTCAGTCAGAGCAATTGAGTCTTGGACAATAAGATGGCATAGATTAAAGGTATTTACCGTGGGGCCTAATGGTGAATGGTAGGACTTTCCTGTTGCTAGTGTTTTTATTTGCTTTCTGCTGTTGAAGTTGCTGAGTACTTGGTCATTTGCCTGAAAGTTCTAGATTCACACTCAAGGAGTAGTTAAGAGATAATGAAGAAGAGAGAGGGCACACTTGGCTCTAAGAGCAGTGAATTTGGGAGGCAACATCAGTCATTATCACTTTATCATTGAGTGTGGTGGTGAAGAGCAGGAGCCCTGCTCAGAATTAGAAAGATTCATATCCTGGCTCAGCCACTTGCTCTGGTTCCTTGGGCAAGTGAGTAAAAGTGGAGATAATAATGAAACCTTCCTGAGATTGAGATTATTATGGGAATTAAATGCAACAATTCATGTATGTAAAGGATTTACCATAGTGCCTGGCTCATAATAAGCTTCTTACAAACATAAAATGTCAGCCTCATTGCCATCATTTTCCATGACAAATTGGGATGGGTGTTACTAGTTTCCTAAGGCTACCATAACAAATTACCACAAACTGAATGGCTTAAAACATTAGAGATTTATTATCTCACCAAATTTATTTTTGAGGCCAGAAGTCCAAAATCAAGTTGTTGGCAGGGCATTGCTTACTCTGAATACTCAAGGGGAGAATCCTTCTTGCCTCTTCCTAGCTCCTGGTGGTTGCTGAAAATCTTTGCTTCCTTGATTTGTAGCTCAGTTTTCCTAATTTCTGCTTCTGTATTCACATGGTATTCTCCTCTCTCCATCCCCGTGTGGCTTTCTTATAAGGACAGCACTTATTGAATGTAGGGTCAACCCTAATCCAATATGATATCATCTTAACTAATTGAAAGTCCTATCTCCAAATAAGGAAATAAGTCACATTCTGGGGCTGTAGGTGGACTTGAAATCTGGAGGGACACTCTTCAATCCAAATATTCTTGCGGTAACTTCTTCATCTCCCCCACCACGTTTCCACTCATATCTCATGTATCTGCTAGAAACTCCATATCATTCTAGAAACTTCCAATGCTATTGAGAGTTGAAATAGGAACCATTGCCATCAATATTCTAAACTCAAAAAAAAATTTTCCCTTTTACTTTGTAGAATAAAAGAGTTAGAACTATGACCCTGAAATCCTCTCCAACTAGCCAAGTGTAAAATGATCTTTTCTTCACTCCAAATACCTGTGAGTATTCAGAGGGACACTGATGTGAGTAGTGTTGATCGCGTGTGAAAGGAACAGGATTGCAAATACCAAGTAAGCATTTTCCATTTGTTGATAAATGTGTGAAACTCCTATGGCAGGTGCAAGAGAAAGTGCCAATTAAAAATTAGCTGCCATCCACATTTATAGATTGTGTTGTTGACTCCAGCAGTTTGCTGTTGCCTATTAAAGCAGGAGTTGACAGGTAAATTTCCTCTGCTGGATTCTTCTATAGGTCAGGAAACAGTTCTGCACAGCTTTTGGAATCCATCCAAACCATTTAATGAGTCCTTCCTTGGCTGTAGATGCTGTAATTCAGCCCTCTTGCTTTGTTAAAAACTGTTGTTAAAAGTGTAAATGTGACTTGTGGTGATGTTCAGGAATCACAGAAATACAAGCTTTCCATTGAAAGGGATGGTAAAGGTTACCTGGTCATTCTTGTCTTACTTAAAGCTTGTATCCTTGCTACATCCTTGTTAATGTGTCACCTGTGATGCTCTAAGAAACTCATTTGTCTAGGGGTGGTTCTGCTTTTCAGAAATTTCTTTCTGTTAATAGTTAGAATAAAGGAAATATGTTTTGATTTGGTCATGTCAATCTCAACTCTTTTATGTATTTGAGCACCACCTTAAAGAATCTTGAAGTTCTCCTGATACAGCTGCAAGATAGTTGCCATTTATACATTGCACCTCTCTAACATGTGTTGAGATTTTAGTTTGAGAGAAGATTTTTACCGGCAGTATGGCCCCACCCTCAGGCATTCATGGGGCTCTCACCAGCCTGTTGGGCTTCTCAGGTGGCACAGTGGTAAAGAATCCACCTGCCAATGCAGGAAACAAAAGACATGGATTGAATTCCTGGGTCAGGAAGATCCCTGGCGTAGGAAAGGGCAACTCACTCCAGTATTCTTGCCTGGAGAATTCCATAGACAGCGGAGTCTGGTGGTCTACAGTCCATTGGGTCACAAAGAGTTGGACACGATTGAGCATACATGCACATGCCAGCCTGTTATGGAACACTTGTCCTCCACCAAATAATGAACCTCACACCCTCTGACAAGTGAGAAGCAACTTCTCATCAAAAGGCTAAAGCCCTTTAGATTGTTTAGAGCAGTGATTCTCTTAACTTGAAAGTATTTATGAATTACCTCTGATATTGGTAGATTGCAAATTCTTTTTTTGGAGATAGAACCTGAGGTTCTTCCTTTATTTTTTTTAATTGAATTATAGTTGATTTACAATGTTGTATTAATTTATGTTGTACAGCAGTGATTCAGTTATATATATATACATTCTTTTTATATTCTTGTACGTTATAGTTTGTCACAGGATACTGAATATGGTTCTCTGTGTTACACAGTAAGACCATGTTGTTCATGTATTCCATATATAATAGCTTCCATTTACTACCCCCAACTTCCCACTCTTCCACTCCTCCAGCCACCCCCCCCCCCTTCTCAACCACAAGTCGTTCTGTGTCTGAGAGTCTGTTTCTGTTTCATAGGTAGGTTCATTTGTGTCATATTTTAGATTCCATATGTAAGTCATATCACATGGTAATTTTCTTTCTCTTTCTGACTTACTTCACTTATATGACAGTCTCTAGTTACATCCATGTTGCTTCAAATAACATTATTTTGTTCTTTTTTATAGCTGAGTAATATTTCATTATGGATATGTATAGTATCTTCTTTATCCATTCATCTATTGGTGGGTTTTTAAGTTGTTGCCATTTCTTGGCTATTGTGAGCAGTGCTACTTTGAACATAGGGGTGCATGTATCTTTATGGATTAGAATTTTGTCTTAACACATGCTCAGGAGTGGGATTGCTGGATCATATGGTAATTCTAATTTTAGTTTTTTGTGGAACTTCCCATAGTATTTTCCATTGTGGCTGTGCCAACTTACACTCCCATCAACAGTGTAGAAGGATTCCCTTTTCTTCACATCCTCTTGCGCATTTGTTACTTACAGAGTTTTTAAAGATAGCCATTCTGACCTGTGTAAGGTGGTGCCTCATTGTAGTTTTGATTTGCATTTATCTAATAATTTGCAATGTTGAGTAACTTTTCGTGTGCTTACTGGTTGTATTTCTTCAAGAAATGTCTATTAGGTCTGCTGTCCTTTAGGTGTGTTTGGGTTGTATGTTTTTTGTTGTTGTTGAGTTGTATGAGATGTTTGCATACTTTGTAAATTAAGCCGTTGTCAGTTGCATCATTTAAAAATTATTGTGTTACCTTAACATTCTATAAAATGTTATGGAAAAAGCAAATGAGCTGTTTGGCCAGCTCAAGTTTTTTTTCATCCATTTGGTTGTTTGTCTTTTCATTTTTTGTTTCTATTTTTTGATGGTTTCCTTTGCTGTGCAAATAGTTGTAAGTTTGTTAAGGTCCCATTTGTTTATTTTTGCTTTTATTTATATTGCCTTGGGAGATTGACCTGAGAAAACATTGGTATAATTTATGTCAGAATGTCCAGCCTATGATCTCTTCCAGGAGTTTATGCTATCATGTCTTATATTTAAGTATTTAAGCCACTTTGAGTTTATTTTTATGTATGGTGAGAGGTTGTGTTCTTGGTTTATATGTAGCTGTCCAGCTTTCCTAATGCCGCTTGGTAGAGAGACTTTTTACCACTGTATATTCTTGCCACCTTTGTGAAGGACTAATTGACCATAGGCGTGTGGGTTTGTTGCTGGGCTCTCTATTCTGTTCCATGGATCCATATGTGTCTGTTTTTGTGCTCGTACCATGCTGTTTTGATTACTGTATCTGTAGTGTTGTCAGACATCTGGGATGGTTATGGTTCCTACTTTGTTCTTTTTCTTCCGGATTGCTTTGGCAATTTGAAGAATTTAATGGCTCCACATAAAGTTTAGGAGTATTTATTGTAACTCTGTGAGAAATGTCATGGGTAATTTAATAGGAATCACTTTCAGTTTGTAGATTTCCTTAGATAATATGACCATCTTAACAATATTCTTCTAATCCAACAGTATGAGATATCTTTCCATTACTTTGAATAACACTTAATTTCCTTTATTAATGGTTTATACTCCTTAAAGTGTAAATCTTTCACCTCCTTTTTTAGGTTTATTTCTATGTATTTTATTTCAGAGGGTGTGATTTTGAAAAGTGTTGTTTCTTGGCATTCGTTTTCTGACATTTTATTGTTTGTGTAAAGAAATGCAATCAAATTATGTTTATTTATCTGTATCCTGCTACCTTGCTGAATTTGTTTATCAGTTCTAGTAGCTTTTGTGTGGAGTCTTTAGGTTTTCCACAGATAGAATCATGTCATCTGTATATAATGATAATTTTACCTTTTTCCTTCCAATTTGGGTACTTTTTATTTCTTTTTCTTGTCTGATTGCTGTGGTTAGGACTCCCAATACTGTGTTGAATGGAAAAGTGAGAGTGGGCATCTTTGTCTTAGTCCAGATTTTAGCAGGAAGGCTTTCAGCTTTTTACCACTGAGTACTATATTGGCATGGGTTTGTCATACATGAAGCCATGCTCCCTCCATAGGCTCTAGAGGAAGATTTGTTCTTGGCTCTTCCAGCTTCTAGTGGCTACTAGCCTTTCATGGCTCTAGGGCATGTCACTCCACTCTCTGTGTCCACAGTCACATTGCCTTCCTCTTCTGTTTGTCTGAAATTTCCCCTGCCTCATCTTTATAAGGATATTAATGATTGCATTTAGGATCTACCTTGATTATCCAGGATAATTTCCCCACTTAGAGGTCCTTCGTGTAATCACATCTACAAAAATCCCTTTTCCATGTAAGGTATGATTTATAGATGGAAGGGATTAAGACTGCATACTTTTGGGGACCATGATGTAGCCTAACACAATATTTGTCTTGCAAAACGCAAACCCCTGAATAGGTCTCTGGTAATGATAGCAAAAATCACAGGTACAGGTAGATTCACATCAGACCTAGAACCCTGTTTCATTACTGACAGGAAGCCAGGGAGTTGCACGTTCCAAACACACTTAAGTTCTCAGGTGAAGATTGTTGAACAGAAAATTTCAAGGAAAAGAAGGCCTATTTCTGCTGCACTCAAGAGATAGCACTCCTAAGAGATTCATATTATTGGATAATAATTCTTATATTGAGTAGAAAACTGTTAAAGCTACATTGTTGCATGATATTCATTTGGTCACACATTTATTATTAGCATATTACTAATTCAGTGACATTTGTACTAGACATTGTGTTAGGGGCAGTGAAGACCAGAGACATGTCACAATATAGCACCTGCACTCAAGATGCATATACAGTATGTGTATAGTAAAGTCTAAGCAAGACAACAGGACAAATTCAGCCACAAAAAGGTACTAGGATTTTTTTTTCTTTAAAGTATTGTTTTAATCTGGCATCACAATTGCTGCCACCTATGGGGAGTTTGGAAGACCATAGCGAACCTTTCAGAGAAAAGAGGACCATGTCAATTCAAAACAGCCATTTGTGTGGCATTAGTATTAAAATTCTATTCATAGTATCTGTTGTTCATATCTGCAATTTTCAAAAGGCATCAATATTTTCTTCTTGACCAATGATTTGGAACAGGGAAATGTTACGGTCTAATAAAATGTACACTATCATATGTATCCTGGAAAGCAGGGAAGAAAAAAAGAATTTTCAAACATGATCTGAGTTATGCTCATATGCATGTGTTTATCAAACTCTGATATTGCACCCCCTCGGCCTTTTAGTTTGATGCATATAATTATTTAAGGTCCGCTAAACTCCAGTTTGCCCTGAAAGCATGGAGAGTGTAATGTAATCTTTATCCAGTGGTAATTAACAGTCCATCCTTTTGGAGATTCACTGTCCAAGTCTACCCACTGGATAATTGCAACACTTAACTTTTTGTACCTTTCTGGAGTCTTAAATAAGACAGTCTTACTTTCATTAGCATAAAACTTAAGCTAGAGGAAGACATCCCAATGCTAAAAACTGAGGCAGATTTTTTTTTTTTAAATAATAATGAAATGTGACTAACCAGCATCCACCATATTGACTAACTGATAATATTCCTTATGTTTTTTAAAGTATGTATGGGAAAGGTAGTGGCTCAGAATTTAGTCTTAGCACTGAAAGAACCACTCAGGGCCAGGTGCACAGTCCATGCATAGAATCCAAGGGCAATTAGAGGATGAGACATTGAAAATGTGGGAAATCTCTGACAGTTTGGGTTGTTTGTTCTGGTTTTTCATAGAGTAAAGCAGTATTAGAGGTCTTGAGCATGACACATCCAAAGACAAAGAACAGATTTAAAACCATTAGTTGGATTTTCCCTGATATGAATTCATATATTCAAGAGATATATAATGATAGTAATTGATGGATGATAGATAGATAGGTATTGCTACTCATCTTCTTCCTGTGTGCCCTGCACTCTGCTAAGCATTTTAAATGTGCAATTCTCATTTTATAGTTATAACAGTATTATGAAGCAGGTTATTTTCATTTTCTAGATTAAACAGAAAAACACAGCTTACCATGTAAATTGCCTGAGAAAGGTTAGAAAGTGAGGTTCTGGGATTTAAATACAGGTAATGTCACTCAGGAGGCAAAGTTCTTGTGTATTCATTCAATCTGTATTTACTGAGAACCTCCTATGTGTCAGGATCTGTGCTAGACTATTGACATAAAAAGTCAACATGTAAATAGAGAAGGAGTTAAAATTCATGATAGCATTGGGAGAGGAAAAGACCAGTATTTGAGATGCAGAATGGGGATGGGTGGCTCTGCTGAGAGGTGGTCAGATGAAGCCTCTCTGACAATGTGATTTTGAAGCTAAGATCTTAAAAATGAGAAAGAGTTAATCACAGAGAAGAAAATCCCAGACAATGAGAACAGTTTATGTAAACTAATGGGTCTGAGGAGACTTCATGGAGAAGAAAAGTGAATTGTCCATGCCTCAAAAGATATTTAATAAGCACAGAGGGTTTTCTAGGTGAGCAGGACCTATTGAACAAAGACTTGGTAGGTGAGAAGAAAATAAGTAGAATACTTTTACTTATAGAACTGTAGCTGGGACCTTCTCCCAAACATACAGTTCTGTTGTAGAAGACTTTAAAGGATTGAAAGTCCTTTTAATGTTCTCAGGTTTGCACTGATACTGTGCTTTTTTCCTGTCTGTGTGTTGTAGGGGGAAAAGAGAGTTTCATGTTACTGAAATACTACTAAAACATCCATCTTCTAATTAGAGATCATAGTGGTCTATCCCACTGGCTCATGTGAGGACCACAGTGGAACAGAGCAGGTGGTTAGCTATGGAATCTGAGGTGGTAAAGCTTAAATTCTCCCACACAAACCAGGTGCCCTGCTTGGACCTAGATGCGTCAAGATGGGAAGTTCCTGAGTGGAGATTTTAGTGCAATAGAATTTAAAAAGTCAGGTAAACAAATGAGAGTGTAGGTCAGAGATCAGCAAATCCTGCCCAAGGACTGAATCCAGCTTACCATCTCGTTAGTTTACAGCTAGGAATATCTTTATATTTGTAATGGTTTGAAAACAAATGACACATGAAGATGAAATGATATTCAGATTTCACTATCAGTAAAGTTTCATTGGAATGCAGTCACACCCAAGGCTGCTTTTGAGCTACAGTGGCAGAGTTGAGTAGTTGTGACAGAGGTGCTATGTGTGCTGCCCAGCTGGAAATATTTACTATAGGGCGTTCATGGAAAGTCTTACGTAACTCCTGGTATAGGTAGTGGAGGGGCCTTGAGAGTATCATGGAGGGTATTGTAACTCTGATTCAAGGATCAGGGATGTTTTTCTGAGGCTAAAGTTGGAGCTGGCAATTCATGATGGAAATTGAGCTAGATATAACAAAATTGCAGAGATGAAAATAAGTGTGTGTGTGTGTGTGTGTGGAGAAAAGAGTTTGCCAACCCCAAACATAAGCAGAGGTAAAGATAAGGCCATTCAGGATATAGCAGTGTCCCAACACCCCAACTGTATAGCCAGCCCCTTCTCCTAAACACACACTGTGTTGGTGACATCATATTGCCAAGGCTCAGTTCATTACCAAATAAGTGGGACAAGGATCAAAGGCTGTGAGTTCACAGTTCCATCCTGGAGGCTATAGAGATCTGGGAAGGTTCCATAGAGGAGGAGAAAGAAGAAGAAGAAAAGGAGAAGGGGGGACGGTGGAGCAAGCATTATTCCAGACTTTGAAATTGAACAAGCAGATGGGGTTCCCAGATCATCAGAACTACCAGAACAGACTCCAAGAAATCAGGCTGTTTTAACTATTTGGAAACTCTTACCTCAAGCAGGCGATCCCATCAGATAGAATTTTACAGGATTTGAGACTTTGTTACTGAAGAGTGTTCTCCAGTTTCTGCTGAGTTTGTGCTTCACTGTTTTGTGAGTTGGATTGGAGGCAGCCTAAATTAAACCCAGTCTTGTCATTTTTCTCATAAAATACAAGAGCAGCGCAATCCCACAGGCCCACATAAGGACCACAGTAGACAGAGCAGGTGATTTGCAGTTCTCAAGCCATGAGAAAAATGCCCACAGTTCATGACTTGTAATTAATAACTGCTCTGCATCTAGTCACTTAACTCAGGAATCTTAGGGAAGTTGAAAAGTCTCCATCTCCCCTTAGCTCTGGTATACCTATTAAGGTTAGGATGAGCATGGCTAATGTAAAAGTTAATTATGACTGCCAGAAGTTACTGAAAACCTCGTATCTTATTACACACACCTTAAACCTGAAATCAGAATAAACACCCTGACCTTTAGAGCATTCTGGAAAGTAGAAACAAATATCCTGAGGAGAAGAAGGCATTCGACTCTGCCTGTCTTTGCAAAGATGAGAATTCGGTTTCACCAAGCATCCCAAGGTGAGAAGGATCTCGGCCCCTGGCTATGCCGTTGAGGGAGCTTCTCCCAGGTCCCTGGACTGCTCTCTTCATCTGCAACAGACATTCAGTTGTTTTTTTTTGTCATTCTTACATTGAGGGGAAGGTTTCAGGTTAATGCTGAAATATCTGTAAGATTTGCTAATCCCTCTCTCTCTTTTTATAAGGAAAAAAAAAAGTAGCCTTAAACTAAAATCTATCTGCATAGAATGGACAGTTTAGCAAGTGAAAATACAAATAATCTCAAATAAACAAAAGAATTCTTGTTTAGGATATGTATTATCCTGTACCCCATGCGGTATTTGGGTGTACTTCTGCTAAATGATTTGTCACTTATCTGAAATTCAAACTTTAACTGAGCATCCTCAGTTTCATTTTATCCAGAAACCCTACTTCTGCAGGCAGTGGTGGCTAACTGAAAGTTTTGATTGTTTGGTTTTCATCATACTGACTACTGCTTTTCTGCATGTGGAATGTTAGATTCTTGTTCAGCAGGTACTCACTCTTTCCTCCCTCTCCGCTGCCTGGATGATTCTCTCCCCACCCCAGCTGTGCTGGGAAATGGCTGTGTGACTTGCCTTGGCCAGTGGAATGTGAGTAGAAGTGTCCAGTGCCAGTTTCAAACCTCAGGCAGCCTGTGTCCCTTAGTTCTAGGCCCCAGAATGGCACACGCGGCGCGGACCTGCACCCAGGAGCCTGATCAACGTAACTTGCTTAACCGACAAGAGCGGCCGGACGGCAGCCCCTCTGCAGCCCCATGCGTGTGAGGGTAAACTCAGGTTATTGTGAGTCACTGAGTTAGATGAGATTTAGCAACAAGATTATTGTGAGCATGTATATACCTACGGTTTAGGTAGTAGCAGAAAGCTTTCTTTTCATGTTAATATATTTTATGTAAAAATTATGCATCAATTTAAATAAAAGTATTAAGTGATATCAGTTTAGATGTTACAGGAATATGTTAGAATTTGTAAAGGTGGAGTTTAAATGAGATTTAAAGAAAGCTTCACTTGAATGCCCAAATCTCTCCCAGTCTAGCCTTTTAGGCACAGTGGGCACAGTGGGGTGGAAGTGAAGTCAGACTCCTCAGATGGGACCTGGACCTAGTCACAACTTAGACTGGGCCTTGAGCCCATGGGATGGGACTAACACCTACTGTCTTTTAATTGAAACCACTCATCCAATGTCAGAACTTAATGAAACTCAGGATCTTTTGTGTTGTTGCAGAAAGAATTCATTGTGAAGCAAATGATAGGCATAGAGTGAATATATTAGCATAGGAGACTTGTGAGAGATATAAGCAGGCACGCAAGGGAACACATCCCTAGAGCAAAGAGGGCTACATTTTTATACACACAAAAGGTGAAGCAGGAAGAAGACCACCTTCCTCCTCATTTTTGGGCAGACATCATGTCTTATATTGTTAAAACATAGATGTTTTATTATATGTCACCACCCTTTTGCTAATATACATATGATTTAAACAGCGTCATGACAGTTCTGGTTAGATCATCTAGAGTCAAAGGAGAAACTAATGATGTAAGCTGTGATGTCTGCCCCAAAATGAGGAAGAAGATGGTTTTCTGGGGTTGCAAAGAGTCAGGCATGACTGAGCGACTTTCTCTTTCACTTGGTAAATGTCCTATTTCACCTAGTTTTTTCCCTTTTCACTTACATTCCTGTCTTGGCTACATGCAGAAATGCTACTCTTCAAGGACCGTTGACTCCTTGACTTCACATAACAAGATAATACCCCGTATCTACTGTCTTATGTTTTAACTATCAGAACGGTGGCTGAGCATGCCTGGCACTTGAATGTACCTGGTCTTCCTTCAAAGTAGTATGGATTGTTGCTAGGTTACTGGTTTCTTTTCTTGAGTGGTCATTAGCTTAGAATGGTCTCTCAAACTTGCTCGAAATTCTCTCTCTGTATTTAATCCCTAGTAGAATTTTTAAACTCACTATTTAATTAACCTACTCTATCCCTGTCAGAAGGAGCTTGAGACTTGCAGTGAGATGGGTCTTAGCTTTCATTCTGACTTACTCCACTTGTGTAACCCTAGGAAGTCACTAAGTGGGGTAGCATGGGTCTGGGCAGGCCCCCTGAGCTCCCCCAGTTGCCTCATTTCTAAAACTGGAATGATAATGGTGCCAGCCTTTAAGGATCACTGTCATTTTTCGAAAAGAAAATGGCCAACTTTAGGTGCTCAATATTGCTTCCTGCTCTTTCCCAGTCATTGGTAAGCGTGCAGATCCATAAAGAAGATTTTGAAAGTTTCCACAGGGTCCAACCTAAAGTTAGTGTGTAGAGTAGGGGAAAAGGGGTAGATGTAGGCACGTGTTTGCAAAGCAAGACAACAGACACAGGACACCAAAATTTTTTCTAGTCCCTTAAATGCAACTCTGGTTTTTAATTTCAGGGGCACTGTTGGGAGTCTTCTGGTTCCTTAACAACCAGAAACTGTTGGTTGTTGTAACTCAAGCATAGAAGCCCTTCAGCCATAAAGGGCTTCACTAGCCACTTCATATTTTGTCTTTTATTTTTCCTAAGCATACAGTGACTCAGAATGGTATACATTAAAATTGAGGGATCCTAGGCAAGTTTGGGAACTTGGATGGCTAAGCTAGGAAGCTCAGCGTCCTTCTCTCCTCCAGTGGTTTTAGGGTCTGGCTTCACAGGACCTGGCCATCTGATGTCTGAGGATAACCAGGATTTGGGCCACCTGCCCAGGAAATGTGAAAACCACACAGGCTACAGAGAGAAAAGGCTCAGCAGACACTGTGCTTAGGCACAGCTTAAATGATCATCAAAGGAAAGAATGGGCCTGTGTCATCAGTCCTGCTCCGGCAGTTACTGTCACTGAGGGCCAGGCTGAGAACTCTCACAATCAGTGGAGAAAGGAAAAAAGTAGAGAAGATTAACAAAATTAAAAGTTGGTTCTTTGAAAAGTTTCATGTAAATGAAAACAAATACAAACTTCAGTCCGGAAAAAGCTAATCTATAGAGATAGCATGTGAACTAGTAGCTGCCCGAAGCTGTGTGAGACATGGCTCCCCATCCTCAAAGTGGGACCATTTGGGGGTAATGGTAACGTTCTAATACTGGATTGTGGTGATCATTTCACAACTCTAAAGTTACTCAAAATCCTTAGACATACACTTTACTGTATTTAAGCAACTGAATTTTATGCTATTTAAATTTTATCTCAGTAAAGCTATTAACAAACACAGGATATAAAAAGAAATAACCATAGATACAATAGACATTTATAAAGACTGATAGGCTTATCAACAACTATATTGTATTGGTTTTGTGTGTTAAATGGAAGTAGATCAATTCCTAGAAAATTAGAAGAAGAAATGGATGTCTTGATGAGTTCAGTTATTTTAAAATGGTAATCAAAGTCTGAACCAATTGCAGGTCCAGATGTTTCCACTGGTAGTTCTACCAAACTTTCAAGAAAATGTTGATTCTTTGTTATGTAAGTTGTTCAAGGAAAAAAAAAGAGCAAAAGCTATGCAGATCATTTTGTGGAGCTAAAGTAGTCTTAATTCCAAATATAAAGAGAAGAACAGGGGAAAAGTTATAGTAATTATAGGCACATTCTATTTATAAAAATTTGTATAAAATACACTAACTTAATTCAACAGTGTACAAATATATATCATAGTAAACTGGAATATATCTCAGAAATATAAAGTACTGCTAAACAGTGGAAAACTCATATGATTATGGCCAATGATGTCCCCAACATTTTTTAAATGGTTTATGCATCTTCAGGATGAATCTGGAAAATCTCCACCTGAGATTCTTCCCAGGTAACCCTGGTCTGCATTGCCAGGGTGTTTGGGTTACTGAGGATTTGGAGACAATCTGGGTGTGCGTTTTTAGAACAGTGGTGGATTAGTCATTGTGGACACACATTCAGGAGGATTTTGCAGCAGAGGAAGCAACAGAACAACCTGGAGAGATCTTTAAAACAGTAAAAATAGAGGAGGAAATTATAGGATATATAACATTACCATGTACAGAAATTGAAAATTCATGCACATAGTATAACAAAACACATTTTGTAATAATGTATCAAATAGAATACACGTTAAACATTGAAATGTTGAGGGAGGGAAGCATGGGTGCATTGAATGAATTAATGATTCAAGGAAACAGCCCAGACAATCAGAAATCATTTACTATGAGCTGAAGACTATGACTAACTTAACCCCTTTTCAGGGTCTTATGGAAACATGATCTCTTTCAGACTCTTAAATAATTCTCTTCACAGACTTTAAAGCTACTTTCTTTGTTAAATATTTGACAAGACTCATTTTACACATGGATTGAGTTGTCCATTGTTCAAAACAGTGACTCACAGGTTTTTGTATAAAATAAAATAACCAGAAGCATTTTTATAATGCAGATATCAACAGAATTACTTAATGTTTACTTTGCAAAGAAAGGAAATGTCTCAAAGTCTAGGTATTTCCCCAAAAGTGCTATTAGCAAAATTACATGTATTATCTCTCTGTCTCCCCTATGCTAGAGACATGTATATGTACATATACAATAATATACACAACCCATTTTACTTTGGGCTGGGAAAAACATCCTTATAAGCAAGTATTTCTCAATCTTGTTTTCATTCTTTCCCATTCCCCCATAGCATATTTTTAGACATATTTTCCTAGTCACACACTCCTGTGAAATTTTAATGTAACATATGTACTATATATTCATGTATGGGTGGCCTTTGGGAGAGTCACCAACCGTTGTAATATCTTAGAATATTTTCAGCCTCCCAAGAACCAATTTTCACCCTCTTGGGGACAATATCACTCCCCCTGAGAATGCATACCATATACTAAAGCCAGTCTGTAAACCACGATTCAAATCCAGTCTCATAGGAGGTTAAGATTCCAAGAAATATTTCCCCACCTTTCCATCTAAAATCCTTCCTTCATCAATTCATTCTTTTGTATTCATCATTTTCTATTCTCATCCTGTCTGTTTTCTAAGTAGCAACCATTTTGAAGACATAACATATTAGGAATACAAAACATCATTTTAAAAATTAAAACACAGGACACCTGCTAAGAGCAGTATGCTTTGCTGAACACTGGGAAGAATTGAGAGTTGAGTCAGCTGCAGGCTCATCTCTCAGAGGAGTTCAGAACCGGTGGGACTAGACAAATGGGTACAAAAGAGAGAGGGAAGGTGGAGGGGGAGATAATTAGTGTGGGTTGAAACCTCAAGGTGAAAAACTGGAACACTCTGTTATCACTGTATCATTAAGTTTATTCAGACTTTCTTCTGGCAAGAGGAGAGAAAAAAGGACAGAGCAGATAAGTTTGGATAGGAGAGGTGTTCATTCATTCATTCATCCAACAAACATTTATTGAGAATGTGCCGTTTGCTAGGTCCTGTGTTAGGGGCTGATACAGAGACTCATTGTATGGCATTGAGTCTTTGCCTGCATGGCTATCCTTCTCCTGAGGAGGATGGCGGGGAGAGTTAACATTCCAGTGAGAATAGCAAAAGCTCCTCTGCTTTGTCAGTCACCGCCACACTGGCCCCGGCATCTCCACTCCTGAAACAAGTGTTGTTTCCTTTCTCAGCCTGGGCTGTCAGCAGCACGGTAATGAGTCCGGCACATAGTATAGCAAGCAACGCAGGCTCCCCTGCAACTGCCTGACAGTGCTTAGAATCATTTGTCACACAGCTGAACAGTGAGCTCCAAGCCTTAGCAAGGTGGCAATTAAGAAAATTCAAGCATATCTTCATTTACCCCAGTGGAGTTCTTTATTCTTGACAGTTTGTGAAATTATAGTGTTAAGTAAAGAATGTTCTTAGCTTATTTGAAAACTCGTTAACTAGAAAATAATGCAGTAAATTTGTACACGTAAATGATGTTTATATTTCTGTGCCATGTCTGAAATTTCTTTCTTTTTCCTTTCTTTCTGTCATTTTCTGTTATATTTTGTTTGCTCTGTGAATTTCAGGACTTTTGTTGTGTTTTGCTTTTATCTTTGATTTTGAAACCGTATTATGTTTGGTACTGTGTAACATGATTTTACTCCTGCATAGTCTGAAAGAAATGTTTATGAAAAGTCTAAACTTTGGGTCTAGGCTTTGCTGAGGAACTTTGCCTTTTAGTATTCCCACAAATGCAACTAATCTGTTGTGGGGGTAATCTGCAAAACCTTTCCAATTAGTTTTGGGATAGAACCTAACACAAAATATTTAAACCAAGTCCTCTATGCCCAAATGTTGGATGTTATTCTTTGTGTAGCTGAATTATATTTTGTTCATTTTGTACCAAAAAAACTGTTCTCTGAATAAGGACTAAGGCTTAAATCAGCTATTTTTTTAATTTCTGGGTGACTGTATCAGTCAGTATAGGCTGATGACGCTGCATTAATGAAGGACCTCACATGTCAGCTTACAAAAGCAAAGGTTTATTTCTTGTCTCAGTTCAGTCACTCACTTGTGTCCAACTCTTTGCAACTCCATGGACTGCAGCACACCAGGCCTCCCTATCCATCACCAACTCCCGGAATTTACTCAAACTCATGTCCATTGAGTTGGTGATGCCATCCAACCATCTCATCTTCTGTCGTCCCCTTCTCCTCCCACCTTCAGTCTTTCTCAGCATCAGGGTCTTTTCTAATGAGTCAGTTCTTCACATCAGGTGTCCAAAAGTATTGGAGTTTCAGCTTCAACATCAATCCTTCCAATGAATATTCAGGACTGATTTCCTTTAGGACGGACTGGTTGGATCTCCTTGCAGTCCAAGGGACTCTCAAGAGTCTTCTCCAACACTACAATTCAAAAGCATCAGTTCTTCAGCACTCAGCTTTCTTTATAGTCCAACTCTCACATCCATACGTGGCTATTGGGAAAACCATAGCTTTGACTACATGGACCTTTGTTAGCAAAGTAACGTCTCTTTACTATGCTGTCTAGGTTGGTCATAGCTTTTCTTCCAAGGAGCAAGCATCTTTTAATTTCATGGCTGCAGTCACCATGTGCAGTGATTTTGGAGCCCAGAAGAATAAAGTCTCTGACTGTTTCCAATGCTTCCATATCTATTTGCCATGAAGTGATGGGACCAGATGCCATGATCTTAGTTTTCCGAATGTTGAGTTTTAAGCCAACTTTTTCACTCTCCTCTTTCACTTTCATGAAGAGGCTCTTTAGTTATTGTTTACATTGTTCCAAATTGGGTGTGGCTCTGCCTTGCTTCATCCTGAATCTGGAACCTAAACTGAATAAACAGTTTCTGTTCAGGATGCTATTTGCTTCATAGAAAGAGGTATAGAACATGATAGAACCACCTGCCAGTTCTTTAAATTTCTGCTGGAAGGTGGCACACACCATTTCTACTCATGTTTCATTGGCCAAAACAAATAACATGGTGAAATACTATAGCAGAGGAGTTAAGAAATAAAACTGTTGTACAGAAGGCTGCAGCAAAAATATCTTGAAGAGTAACAATCTAAAAGTAACTATGGGAGGTGTTAGACTTCACCTTCCTTGTGTAAAAATGGGAGGATGAAAGTAAAAGTGAAAATATCTCAGTCATGTCCAACTCTTTGAAACCCCATGAACTATATAGTCCATGGAATTTTCCAGGCCAGAATACTGGAGTTGGTAGGGATCTTCCCAACTCAAGGATCAAACCCAGGTCTCCTTCAATGCAGGCAGATTCTTAACCAGCTGAGCCGCCAGGGAAGTCCAAAATGGGAGGATAGGATTGGTTATCTCTGAAAACCCCTTGCTTCTAATAAAATGAGCATGTAACATTTGAGAAGCTGGGAAAGGTGCATATTGGGAAATCCAGTCTGAGATTAAATATCGTCTCTGGAAGAATGTGGGAAAATAGCTAACTCCTCTGGACAGTGCAGTATAGTATCTGCATCATATGAGATAAAGGAGTAGCAACAGCTCCTTAATTTCTGAAAGAATCAAGTAGGTAAGTAAGCCATGCAAATAGCGTGATCTGAGGCATGCTAAATCCTTCCCAACGAAGCCTGCCATTGTCTGATGGACTAAGGTAGCAGGGAAAATCATATTGCTTCAAGACCTTGGGAACCTGATGATGGGTTTGGTAGGTAATTTGCTTGCTCTACTGTTTTGGTTACCAGCAAACTGGTCATTGTCCACTTTGTACAATATGAAACAAAGTGTACATCAGATTTCTTGAGGCATAACCAAGCCATATTTGGGCATGTGATGGCAATGAATTTTAGCACGTCTGTTTAATGATCTCATTCTTTCATATACCTGTACCATTTGCCGCCAGAGGCTAGCTCAGTAAGTGTCTTCAATAGTAAAGGTCAAAGCACCCCCAAACAACCAGGGGGTGAGAACTCAGAGGAAGGGGCCAGGTTAGATTTCCCCACTGAGCTGCTCTGGCCTACTGCGTCCAGAGCTGCCCTTTCTCTAGTGCATGGAGCTATCAGTTCACGTGGTGGTGTCTTCCAGCGGGCAGCCAGGTGGCTGTGATCTATGCCCCTGCCCTGGAGAGCACAGAGAGTAAGAAAAATGAAGGGATTTGCGAAGTGCTTTGTGCAGAATAGAGACTTCAACCAAAGGAAACAGAAGATGGGCCGTTTGTCTTGGACCTATCATCGCTTCCTCTTTTCTGGTGCTCTCACGACCCTCCGTGTGCCCTCCGTGTCAGGGCAGTCAGTGACTCTGGGCAGTGCCTAGGGCCTGGGTTTCTCAACCTTGTCAGTGTTGTCACTGGGCAGTTCTGTGTCCTGAAGTAAAGTGAAGTGGTAGTCACACAGTCATGTCCGATTCTTTGCCACCTCATGGACTGTAGCCTGCCAGGCTCCTTTGTCCATGGGATTCTCCAGGCAAGAAGACTGGAATGGCCTGAAGCTCATTCCAGAAAAATAAGTGACCCAATCAAAAAATGGGCCAAAGAACTAAACAGACATTTCTCCAAAGAAGACATACAGATGGCTAACAAACACATGAAAAGATGCTCCACATCACTCATTATCAGAGAAATGCAAATCAAAACCACAATGAGGTACCATTACATGCCAGTCAGGATGGCTGCTATCCAAAAGTCTACAAGCAATAAATGCTGGAGAGGGTGTGGAGAAAAGGGAACCCTCTTACACTGTTGGTGGGAATGCAAACTAGTACAACCACTATGGAAAACAGTGTGGAGATTTCTTAAAAAACTGGAAATAGAACTACAATATGACCCTGCAATACCACTTCTGGGCATACACACTGAGGAATCCAGATCTGAAAGAGACATGTGCACCCCAGTGTTCATCGCAGCACTGTTTATAATAGCCAGGACATGGAAGCAACCTAGATGCCCATCAGCAGACGAATGGATAAGGAAGCTGTGGTACATATACACCATGGAATATTACTCAGCCATTAAAAAGAATTCATTTGAATCAGTTCTAAGGAGATGGATGAAACTGGAGCCCATTATACAGAGTGAAGTAAGCCAGAAAGATAAAGAACATTACAGCATACTAACACATATATACGGAATTTAGAAAGATAGTAACGATGGCCCTATATGCAGGGCAGAAGAAGAGACGCAGAAGTACAGAACAGACTTTTGAACTCTGTGGGAGAAGGTGAGGGTGGGATGTTTCGAAAGAACAGCATGTATATTATCTGTGGTGAAACAGACCACCAGCCCAGGTGGGATGCATGAGTCAAGTGCTCGGGCCTGGTGGGCTGGGAAGACCCAGAGGAATCGGGTGGAGAGGGAGGTGGGATGGGGGACCGGGATGGGGAATACGTGTAACTCTATGGCTGATTCATATCAATGTATGAAAAAACCCACTGGAAAAAAAAAAAAAAAAAGACTGGAGTGGGTTGCCATTTCCTCTGTGCCCTAGGGGCTCATCTGTGTGTTGTAGAATAATTATGTGGCAGCTTCTCTGGTTTCTACCTGCTAGATGCCAGTAACATCCATGCCCCAAATTGGGACAACCAAGAATGTGCCCTGCCACTGTCAGATATCCCTTTGGGGACACATTCACCTTGGGTTGAGAAGCAGTGATCTGGTGGATGTGAGTTTTGAACCACTTGAGCCAGTTGATTGTTGACTCCAGCACATTGCCTTTGTGCCTTGCAGTAATGAGTTTCTTTGTATTTCATGTTGAAAAGTGTTCAAGGATGATCAAGGGTCTGGCTCTCCCAGGTTAGTAATTACCTCTGCTGTTATTAATTTTTCAAATCAACCCGGTCAAATGAGTCATTTTTATCTCAATCCCTCTGCCATGGATGATTGATTCCACTCCCATATTGTTTCTAATTTCATGTAATGTCAGATTACAATAAAGAAATATTCAATGCAAGTCTCATGTAAGCGTCATTACAAATAGGTTTATTCCTCAGCTCTAAATAGGAATGGGTGAAGGGTTTTATATCACTTTATTGAAAAAAAAGTCTCACCAGAAGTAAAATGCTTGAACACCCCCCAACCTGATAGAACATTATGAAAAATCCCAAATAAGTCAATACGAGGACCTAATCATTTCTAAATATGCTAACAATGCATATTTATGATTTGCTTTCATTTGTGGTGTACACATTCGAGCATCAGTTCTTTGGAAAGCACCCAGAATGTTAGATAGAATTCTTCTCACTGGAATTCTTGGACTGTGTCTGTTGGATTTCTGTGGTATTTGCTCCTATTTGAAAATATATCAAGAGTTCCCTACTGATCTCGGGGACAAACCTTGACAGCTATAAAGTAGTGCAAAAGGAATGGGCTTTTAGCCTGGCGAGTATTTGAATCCCCGGCAATAAATTAGGCCTGTGGATGGCGTGTCCTCTTACTCAGCTTCCTTGGGGTGCTCCCACCTACTGTGCCAGGAGAGCAGGGGGGAACTGGAACGCTGCTGTTCTCATCGTGTGATTCCACTACAGCATGACTGTCATGAGCTGGTCAGGGAGAGACGTGGTAGCATTTGGGGGAGTCAGGGGTGGGCGAGGAGGTGAGGAGACCATTGACTGACTGTCATGAGCTGGTCAGGGAGAGACGTGGTAGCATTTGGGGGAGTCAGGGGTGGGTGAGGAGGCGAGGAGACCATTGACTGCTCTACTAGGTGGCGTCCAACTCCAGGGACAGGGACCTGAGTGCTTCAAGATCAGAAGTGCTCTTTCCCAGAAACTGTGCATCGGTTTTAAGGGCTGAGCCAACAGTTAAGCACTAGGATTCACTATGCTGAAAAAGGCATGATGAGGTGTTTTTCTTAGTCACCGCGTGGCCACAGTCCTCACCTGGCACAGTTGCATGGTCATGTAGAGCTGGTTCTGCCTCGTAGTGGCTTGGGCCAATTACTTTACTTCTCTGTGCCTTAATTTCTCCCTCTGAGAAAAAGAGGATAAAGTAATAAAGCTTTCCTCAAGTTTTGTAAGGATTAGATCAGTCAAATTGTGTCATTTGTCTAAAATCGAGCCTTGTAAGTGCTATGTGATGTTGACAGGAATATCTGTAATCTCTGTTTTTTTTAAACGGCAAGCTTCCACTAAGATCCTTCTAAATAGAGTTTCCAGATTCAATCAATGAAAATGCAGGATGCTCTGGTGAATTTTAATTTCAGTGCCCTAAATTATAATTTTTTGGTGTAACTACATTCCATGCAATATTTGAGTGTATTTTCACTAAAAAATAATAATAGTAATAATAACTACTACTGCTATTGTTTGTAAGGCACCAATTCTTAAGAGAGTGTTCTAGTCACTTCACTGGTACTTTGCATGGTGTAAAATGATATATTCTTCAATCATGTGTCATAATACTTTTTTCTGGCCCTCATTTATAAACAGGCTCCTTCCATCCTTACTAAAAAATACATGCAATTCTTTAAATACTCCCAAATACAGACATAGTCCCTACCTTCTAGAAACTCTCATGGTAAAGCTCAGTTCTTCAAAAAGCTTTTTCTTGTTAATTCCATCTAGCTTATTCTCTCTCTGTAATTTTTATTTTATTTGTTTTTATCAATTAGCAGACAGTTAAATGTTTCCTTGTAAAGTTTTCTTGTCTCCCATGGACTTCCAATGTCTTGTTTTACAGCTTGAAGCAAGACCTGTCCTATAAATATAAATTTGGACATTTCCCAATTGCACAGACTTTGAGTGTTCAAAGGGCTGGTGAATAGGGCACACACGTATGATGACACAAACTCCTATCAGTTCAGTGCCTCCTAATTTGTTCACGTTTAAGTTACATTGGCCTGAAAGGCTTTGAATAAAGTGGCAGAATTCAGATTATCAGTCAAATTGCAACCCTTTAAGAAGTAAGGATTGAGATGAATTTTTTTCACGTAAACTTACCTTTCGCAGAGTCAGATTTGCTTTTGGAAACCAGGAAGATGTCTACAGTTCATAGCTTGACTCCTGGGCACATTATACTGACTTCTGCCCCACTGTTTATGATAAAATTACAGTGTCATTTCCCTAGAAAAGTTGACAATAAAATGAAGATGTGGGTCTCTTAATGCTGTTTCAGTTCACCTTCTCCTCCTTTTCAATAAAGGATCTGTTGAGAAGCATGAAGTGATTTTTCTGTGCTTGTCAAGTGACATTGAAAGATTCTCATATGAAGTAGAATGAATTTTCTCCCACCCTATTTGTAGACGATGGTATTCAATGTCAACATTTTATTTTGGGGAAAAAAAAAAACAACTTTTTTTTTGGAAAACCATGCAGTCAAGATACTCATGATTTCACATTCTCATGAATGTCAGATCTGACACTCCTGCCTCACGTTTCTCCCTCTGTTTTAACACTTTGGAAAATGGTTTCTCTGAGATGTTGGGATAACTTCCTAGCGTTCACACAGCTTGGGAGAACTATCTGTTTTCCTTTCTCCTTATAGGAACAGCGTGAAGAAAGAGAAACATATGCTAAATTCTTTGGCATCTTGAAAAGAAAACTCCATAGCAGTGGAGGCCTTGTTATTAATAACATTTTCTGTGCTGCGCGTGCAGTGGTGTGTGGGCTCCAGATCCACAGTCGCTTCAGTGCAGTGTTGTGGGTGGTTCTCATGGCCCCTGAGTTAGGTGTTGACAGCAAGATGACGCGGCGCAGCGGGAAGACTCGGGGAGTAGTCTCGTAAGGAATGTGGGACATGCCGGATCCCTCAGCGCCCTTTCAGTTGTGAGAGTCTATGTTTCAAATACGTTAAGTAAGAAATGCAAGTGTCAGCTTCACACTTGGATCCGTGGGCTAAACCCACGTCCTCCAGACCGTGTGTCTCTATATCTAGACTCTGCTTCCTTCTCAGATGGATTCTCTCCCTGCAGGGCCCAGGTGGTCACCAAAGCCCCCAAGCTCACACCCTTCTCGTGATTTCGTTTGTTATTTAATTGCTAAGTACAGCCTGACTCTTTGCGACCTCATGGACTGTAGCCTGCCAGGTTCCTTTGTTCATGGGGTTTCCCAGGCAAGAATACTGGAGTGGGTTGCCATTTCCTTCTCCAGGGGATCTTCCTGACTCAGGGATCGAACCTGGGTCTCTTGCAGGTGGATTCTTTACCACTAAGCCACCAGGGACGCGCCATAAATGCTGAGGGAGGTGATTTCCTGGTACCACCAGGAGGATTCATAGAGGAGCCTCTCAATTACCTAACGTGGTGCAGTTTCATATCTCTTGGCCAGTCACAAAAAAGAGGAATGGAGTAATCTGATCAGCTAGACTTGGGTCCTAGCCCTGGAGATATGAAATCACTGCCAAGAGCCACACATTCGAGAAGAAAAGATTGGGGCTTTCCCTAAAAGACGGGACAGTATACACACCACAGATGTTTTGTCTATTTATTGATTTACTTACAGACTGCTATCGCTACTACACTTGTTCTTGACTGTAGCTTAATCCAATCCATGGATTCAGTAGCAGAGTCTAAGGTATTTATGCATGGTGCTTAGAGTCAGTTTCCCATCTCTCAAGATTCTTTAGCTCCGTAAGTGTTGGTCCTTTAAGGGACCGGAACCTGGTGGTCCTGAGAGTAAGAGAGAGAAACAAAGAAAGAAGGAAAGACACAGGGACCAAAGCTCTGATGGAGCAAAGGTGTTTTAATCAACATGGCGTGGGCATATATACTGTCTTACAAGGTGGTTATTCTCAGCAAAGATAAAGATTAAAATTCCAGACTTACAAAACATAAGACGATCCCTATCAAAGAGAGAGTTGCAGACAATCACCTTTTCCAAAGAAGGAAGAGGGTACTTATCACTGTAATGAGAAATGCCTGGATTCCTCAGCCCCAGAAAGGTGTGCCTCTCCTCCTAATTCCTGAATATCCAGGAATCAATAAGGGCCAGAGGGTTCCTGACAGATCCAAAACAGCACACAGTGCTGCGATGAACATTGGGGTGCACGTGTCTCTTTCAGATCTGGTTTCCTTGGTGTGTATGCTCAGAAGTGGGATTGCTGGGTCATATGGCAGTTCTATTTCCTATTTATGATAGCCAGGACATAGAAGCAACCTAGATGTCCATCAGCAGACAAGTGGATAAGGAAACTGTGGTACATATACACCATGGAATATTACTCAGCCATTAAAAAGAATTTATTTGAATCAGTTCTAATGAGATGGATGAAACTGGAGCCCGTTATACAGAGTGAAGTAAGCCAGAAAGATAAAGACCATTATGGTATACTAACACATATATATGGAATTTACAAAGATGGTAACGATAACCCTATATGCAAAACAGAAAAAGAGACACAGATGTACAGAACAGACTTTTGGACTCTGTGGGAGAAGGCGAGGGTGGGATATTTCTAGAGAACAGCATCAAAACATGTATATTATCTAGGGTGAAACGGATCACCAGCCCAGGCTGGATGCATTAGACAAGTGCTCGGGCCTGGTGCACTGGGATGACCCAGAGGGATCGGGTGGAGAGGGAGGTGGGAGGGGGGATCAGGATGGGGAATTCATGTAAATCCATGGCTGATTCATGTCAATGTATGACAAAAACCACTACAATATTGTAATTAGCCTCCAACCAATAAAATAAATTTAAAAAAAAAGCACACAGGAAGCCTCTTGTTAAATGCTTCCTGACACATAATGATTTATTTTCCTCCTATAGTCAAATAGTGAGGAAAATCTGTTCTGTGGCTCTTGGTTAAGGTAGTCTTTACATGCAGTTTGTTTCCAACTGGACAGCTGCAAGATTCCATTGCTCTTGTGTAGTTGTGCAAAGGGAAAGGAGGATATAGGGTTCATGGAATTAATCTTCAGAGTCAGAAAGCCTGAGACCTAGAATCCCAGCTGGATTATTATTTTTTTTCTAGCTGGGTTATTAAAACTTGAAGGGTACTGTTGTTCCTAAGAGAGTCTTGGAGACTCCTTCATTTATTTATCAAATATTTCTGAGTACACTATGCACCAGGCATGGTTTGGGCATCAAGTTCAGGGAAGGAAATAAGGTAGACAAGAGCCTGGTTCTCATTGAACTTGCATTTTAGTGGAAGGAGGAGACTATTATCAAATAAAACAAATAGCAAAATCAGAATGAGGGAATATGAGAGTCCCTGAGAGGGTGATTCTTAAGAGGAAAGTTAGGGAAGAACTCTGGGGAGACCAGTCTTGAGTCTACATTTGAATGACAAGGAGGAGCCACGGCCTCAAAGATTTGGGGAAGGAATATTCCTGGTCAAAGACTCTGAGGTGGGAAGAAGGCTCTGTGAACCAGGAGGAAATCAGTCAGCGCATCTGAAGCCGGGTCCAAAAGACATCATAGTCCAGTGTAAGGGATCAGGTTTTTGTAATGAGTGTCAAAGACCATGGGGTCTTTTCTTGAGTACAGAAAAGACCATTCCAGCTGTTACGGGAAAACCAGATCATGTATAGCAGTGGTTCTCAAACTATGGTCCCTAGACCAACAGCAGCAGCGTACCAGGGCACTTGTTACAGATGGAAATTCCCAGACCTGTTCCAAAAACTCCGGGGTGGACCCTGAAGTCTGTGCTCTAATAAGCCCTCCAGAGGACACTGACACGCAATCAGGTTGAGAACCCCTGGTATTTAGGTGAGAGCCACAGGAGGAAGACTCCTTGGGAAGCATTGCGGCCATCCAGGCAGGGACAATGTAGTTTATCTTAGACCTGGGTGGCAACCGTGTAGATCAAGAAAGACAAATCCAATGCAAATTTGGTAGGAAAAATTGAGAGGGCCTTCTAATGGATTGGAGACAGAGAGATGAGCGAGAGATTAATTCCTGAGTATTATGGTTTGAGTTGCTGTTGACATAGCCTTTGCTTCCCACATGCCATGGAAGTATAGGCAAAGCAATACGGACATGGATGTCCATACTGGGAAGGGTGACAGAGCCACATAGCTCAGTTACATCCTGGCTCTGCACTTGGTACTTCTGTTTCCACAGAAAAGTCACTTCCACTGAATCTTAGTTTTCTCAAATGTGAAATAGCGCTATTGATAACCTGCTTCAAAAGCTGAACATTAGAGTAAGCATGGACTTTGCGATCAATTAACCACCCTATACATGGAAATTGTTGTCATTAGCGTTGTTCATCCTGGAAGGTGCGGGTGATAAGGCAGGACCATGGAGCCACACACTGTTTTGTGAAACTCTACTACACAGCCCCCTTTAATGGTATCTGTTAATCGTCATGATGAATTCCAATTTATAGATAGCTTGTGATTCTAGCAAAATGTCTTCTTTACCTTGAGGGGTATGTGATTAATTTCTGTATTTAGAAGATGTTCTTCCACACACATGAACAAGCGCATGTAAGACCCCATGCTAACTGTTCGGTGCTGGTGGTGGTTTACTTGTTCAGTCATGTCCAACTCTCGAGACCCCATGGACTATAGCCTGCCAGGCTCCTCTTTCCATGGAATTTTCCAGGCAAGAATATTGCCATTTCCTTCTCCAGGGGATCTTCTCAACCCATGAGTGGAACCCAAGCCTCTTGCATTGCAGGCGGATTCTTTACTGACTGAGCCACCCAGGTAGCTCTAAACATTGGTAGAACACAAAAATACATTAAAAATATCTGCTATTCTTGGAGAGCTTACAATCTAATAAAAGATTAAGTGTATATGGGATAACAGAAAGAACATAATCACACTCTACACAAGTTCAGAAAGATAAAGACTTCCAAAGGCCACCCCGTCCTCCTTAAAACTTGCTTAGAATTTGTAATGTGTTACCAATGCACCAGAAGTCCTAGTTGGAGTCCACACCCTAACTTCCATTTGAGAAAGAGAATCCAAGACATCACAAGTCTCAAAACAGAATAAACAATGTGGAACCTCTTTCAAAACCCAAAGATGAGCAGGTCTAGCTGTGAATTTTGAAAGAGAAGTAGAAAAGTGCCTTCTCTGCACCCCAGACCATTGTGGTAATTATAGTCTCAGGCAGTTTTGTAGACCATAATATCAAAAGAAAGCTAAGGGAGGTCTGAAACCCTGCTCTGCAGAAGGAGTCCATGCTTGAGACATTTATCTTAGATTTACCCAAATCTGGCAGTGAACACTCTGAACTGTGCTGGGACTGTTTTGTATTAATTAATTGTACCTGGTGAGTAGGTGGCTTCTGGCCAAAATCTTAAGGGCAGTTGGAAGGCAAGGAGGATTTAACGACCTTTGGGAAATGAGATTTTGCAGGCTTCTTGCTTGTGAAGGACGCAACACTGCATGTATCACATAGCAGCTGGAGTTTCTGTGGAGAATCCAGGGACCCCTGGCAAGCCAAGAGCATGTTCATTACCTCCTACTTTGTACATCACCTTAAAATGGGTATATAAATGTCATTATCCTTTGCAATGAAAGAAACTTTGCAACTTTTGCTCTGTCTGTTGCTGTCTTTCCATGAATCATGTCCATTGCAACAAGCACATAGATGGCTTTGGAGCTGTTGTAAATGGAAGGAGTTACCACAGCAATCAACCACTAGGCCTGACCAAACTCATTCTCCTTTGTTAAAGGGCTGCCAGAGCAGAAGATAAATAAACGTAGACGAAGCACTGTATTGAAGTTCTAGAAAAGCATTGACTAGTTATTTCATCATGCGAATAACTGTCCATCACCAACTCCTGGAGCCTACTCAAACTCATGTCCATCGTGTCAGTGATGCCATCCAACCATCTCATCCTCTGTCGTCCCCTTCTCCTCCCACCTTCAGTCTTTCCCAACATCAGGGTCTTTTCCAGTGAGTCAGTTCTTCGCATCAGCTAGCCAAAGTATTGGAGTTTCAGCTTCAACATCAGTCCTTCCAATGAATATTCAGGACTGATTTCCTTTAGGATGGACTGGTTGGATCTTCTTGCAATCCAAGGGACTCTCAGGAGTCTTCTCCAACACCACAGTTCAAAAGCATCAATTCTTTGGCGCCTAGCTTTCCTTATAGTCCAACTCTCACATCTATACATGACCACTGGAAAGACCATAGCCTTGACTAGACAAACCTTTGTTCACAAAGTAATATCTCTGCTTTTTAATATGCTATCTAGTTTGGTCTTAGCTTTTCTTTCAAGGAGCAAATGTCTTTTAATTTCATGGCTGCAGTTACCATCTGCAGTGATTTTGGAGCCCCCCAAAATAAAGTCAGCCACTGTTTCCATTCTTTCCCCATCTATTTGCCATGAAGTGCTGGGACCAGATGCCATGATCTTAGTTTTCTGAATGTTGAGTTTTAAGCCAACCTTTTCACTCTCCTTTTTCACTTTCATCAAGAGGCTCTTTAGTTCTTCTTCACTTTCTGCCATAAGGGTGGTGTCATCTGCATATCTGAGGTTATTGATATTTCTCCCTGAAATCTTGATTCCAACTTGTGCTTCATCCAGCCTGGCATTTCTCATGATGTATGCTACATATAAGCTAAATAAGCAGATTAACAGTATACTGCCTTGACGTACTCCTTTCCCTATTTGGAACCAGTCTGCTGTTCCATGTCCAGTTCTAACTGTTGCTTCCTGACCTGCATACAGATTTCTCAGGAGGCAGGTCGGGTGGTCTGGTATTCCCATCTCTTTAAGAATGTTCCACAGTTTGTTGTGATCCACACAGTCAAAGACTTTGGTGTAGTCAATAAAGCAGAAGTAGATGTTTCTCTGGAACTCTCTTGCTTTTTCGATGATTCAGCGGATGTTGACAATTTGATCTCTGGTTCCTCTGCCTTTTCTAAATCCAGTTTGAACATCTGGAAGTTCACAGTTCATGTACTATTAAAGCCTGGCTTGGAGAATTTTGAGCATTACTTTGCTAACATGTGAGATGAGTGCAATAGTGTGGTAGTTTGAGCATTCTTTGGCATTGCCTTTCTTTAGGACTGGAATGAAAACTGACCTTTTCCAGTCCTGTGACCACTGCTGAGTTTTCCAAATTTGCTGGCATATTGAGTGCAGCAATTTCACAGCATCACCTTTTAGGATTTAAAATAGCTCAACTGGAATTCTATCACTTCCACTAGCTTTGTTCGTAGTAATGCTTCCTAGGGTCCACTTGACTTCGCATTTGAGGATGTCTGGCTCTAGGTGAATGATCACACCATCGTGGTTATCTAGGTCATGAAGATCTTTTTTGTATAGTTCTTCTGTGTATTCTTGCCACTTCTTAATCTCTTCTGCTTCCATGAGGTTCATACCATTTCTGCCCTTTATTGTGCCCGTCTTTGCATGAAATGTTCCCTTGGTATCTGTAATTTTCTTGAAGAGATCTCTAGTCTTTCCCATTCTATTGTTTTCCTCTATTTTTTGCATTGATCGCTGAGGAAGGCTTTTGTATCTCTCCTTGATATTCTTTGAAACTCTACATTCAAATGAGTATATATTTGCTTTTCTCCTTTGCCTTCTCCACACATACTCACAAAATCAAAATGAATATATAAACAGAGACAAAAAGCTTGCATTAGAGAATAGAACACATTGAGAGCTTCATGAAGTTGTTGAAAAGTCAATACATTCGGGTGCAGATGAACGGACTTTGCCTCATTCCAAGCCCATGCTTGTGACTTTCTACAGGGTGATTTATCCAGTGTCATAGGACAGGAGGGAGGGTGTCTCAGGAAACATGCCAACTCAACACCAAGTAGGCAAAAATGAGCATTCGTTTGGTTCTGTGACATGTGAGGCAGCATCTTGCATAGGTAGTTTTACAAGTGAAGAATCAAATAAGATACATCGTGAGGTACTCCCAGCTAGTTCACAGTGAGCCCGGGTCTAAAGACCCAGGATGCAGCATCAAATGTACAAGAGTTGCCAGAAAAGAAGCAAGGTTTGATCAAACAGTTGGTCAAAAATTAGACCCAAACACATTTCTTGGTGCCCCAGACAACTTTTAAATTTGTCTTCTTTAATTTACTTTTATTGAAGCATAGCTGAACTACAATGTCGTGTTAATTACCGCTGTGCAGCAAAGTGACTCTGTTACACACATAGATATCCAGGCAGCTTTTACCTGGACTCTCTCATGTGGCAAGTCTTTCCAGGGGCATCTTAAAGGTGCTTTAATTGGGGAGGGGAAGTCCTGAAGTGAGAAACCAATAGAGGAGTAGAGTAGCTAGTCATCTCAGGTTGTCTGACATTGAGAGACCTTCCCAGGATGTCGACTTTAACTTTTAAAACCAGGATAAGTTGGTCACCCTAATAATAAAGGGGCTCAAAACCATGTCACATGAAGACATATTGAAATTTTTTCATCAGAATCATAGTCATAATGTCAATAGTAATAACTAGCAGTTACTGAGCACTTGTCATCTTTTCAAGCTCTCTGTTAAGCACTTAGGTGAGTATTCTCACTTCAATCTTCACAGCCTTGTTCAGAAGAAGGAAAGTGAGGCTTGCATGTGTACCATGTGCTCAATTGTGCCCAACTCTTTATGACCCCATGGACTGTACCCCACCAGGCTCCTCTGTCCATGGGATTTCCCAGGCAAGAATACTGCAGTGGGTTGCCATTTCCTTCTTCAGGGGATCTTCCTGACCAGGGATTGTACCCACATCCCCTGCTTCTTCTGCATTGACAGTTGGATTCTATACCACTGTGTCATCTGGGAACCCCAACTGAAGCTTAGAGTATCTAAGTAATTGCCCAAGGATGCTTCTGGTAAGTGGTAGAAGCATGACTGGAACCTGAGCAGTTGAATTCCAGAGCCTGGAGTCTTGAACCTTTCAGAAAATTGCAAAGGATTCCAATAGCTGCTTCATTATTTGAAGGGATACAGTGGGAGAAAGACTGGGCTTATTTTATGAAACTGCATGGTCAGCATGTGTGTAAAGTCAGGGAGTGAAAGAGTTCTAAATGCCTGAGCTTTCCAGAGTGAAACAAGCTTCTCCAGAGGACGGAATGTCCTGCATTTGGTGGGACTGCTTAGCAAAAGCTCAAACATTGCATAACTGGCTTCATCTTTAAACTCCCTTTAATGATGGGATGCTGTTTTTTTCAATTTATATTTCTAGCAAGGTCAAAATCAAGAAAGGACTCCTCCACACATACTCACAAAATCAACTTTAAGAACGCAATAAAAAGGCAACTTATTTTACAACAAAACTTATGATTTACCATAAATCCCCATGCTTTGTTAATAAACGCTGATGTGCCATATGCCCCCTTGCATTCAAGTTTGAGTGTAAATCATAAAAAGTCCATAATCCACAATGCTTTATGTGTTTTTATAATCACAGAAGGCTGCCTTGCCTTCCATTCGTGATTAATTTTTTTTGATGGCTCCCTCTAGATCTTAGAAAATAATTACAACTAATGAACGATCTGCAGTGGCAATAAAGCAATGAGCATATTGTTTCCTGTCTGGGCTCCAAGCTTGATCAAAGGGGAGACTCCCTGAGAAGCAACTCACTGATGTTTTGTTCTTCCCTTCCTGACCACCCACTGAGACCACATTACAGCTTTGGGGGAAATCATGAGTTAAGATTTTTCAGTACTCAAAAATACAGTTAGTTAGTACAAGTGCTGATTCCCTAACAGAGGATTCTAAGATCTGCACTGTTTATTTTCTCTTACTAATCTTCCTGCATCAATGAGATCCTGTTTTCATTAAACCAGATCTGCTAATCACAAATATCACATAAAGCAGAGCGACTGATGTACCAAGGCCTTCCTTGATGGTACAGTGGTTAGCATCATTGTCTTCCAGAGTGACCCATGTTTAAAAAGCAAGAAAGAGAGGCACTCATAAATTCTATTGTATCATATTTTTTCCAAGATAAATGATGTGTTTTAACAGATACTATACTGAATATTTTATTCAAGGTTTATCTAGTCAAAGAAAAGTAGAAAAGCACACTTCAGGTTAAATAAATCCTTTGGAGACTGGAAGGTTGAATTGTGAGGTGTTTCTACAGAAAGTAAAACAGAAGTGAAAATCTGGGGGAGAGTCAAATTTACTTGCATTCATTCTCTATTGTGTATTCTGTGTCTACATCAACGAAAAAGTTCTTGACATTTTTGGCTGGGTTAATAACTTAACTCTGTTTAATTTGACCCAGTCAAGCAATTAAGAAATCATAGTCAATCAAAATAGAAGCTTTGTCTTCTTTTGCTTTTCTTCTGCAAATGACTTTTAAAAAATAAATCCCATACATTAAAGATACAGCCAGAACGAATTAGCTTTTAGCATCGACCTCAGTGGGGATTTAGATGATAATAAAAATACAGTCAATTCTTAATTGCTCTGAAGCTGATTACATTTGGGGCCTTCTAAAGAGTTTCTTTCTTCCTTCATTTCCTGTTTTCCTGTTTATTGGCTCCAAGTGGGAAGGGAAAAACCACAGATGCTCCAGAAGCACTTTTTTAAAGACTTTCATGTAGAAGAGTTGCTGAGAGTTGGTTAGATTTCGATCATCCAGGTTTGCTCCACTGGCTCATTGGTCCAGCAAATTGAAAGTTGATGATACACTTCCAGAAACTATAGTTAGGAAGCTTCTGTGTATTTGCTGTCAGTTTTGACTTCTCTGATGGCTCAATGGTACAGAATCTGCCTACAATGCAGGAGACAAGGGTTTGATCTCTGGGTCAGGAAGATCCCCTGGAGGAAGAAATGGCAACCCACTCCAGTATTCTTGCCTGGGAACTCCCATGGACAGAGGAACCTGGTGGGTTATAGTCCAAAGGGTTGCAAAGATTCGGACCAACTCAGCACACACGCAGTAAGGTAGTGAGAGAGTTGAGTTCTGCCTTCAGAATGCACTCCATACACACACTTTCTGTCTTTATTTTAGAATCTTACAACCTCAAAGAATGGAAAAGTTCAGCTGTGTTCTCCCTAGCCCCTCAGGTCAAAATATTCCCTCAGAAAAGGATCCCACACCTTTTACAGATTGTTTTTAAAATCTTATTTATTGTGTAATAAAAATGGTTATGGACTGAAAAGGGCAGGAAATATCTGTGAGTGGGTTGAGGAAGAATCTTATGGGTTGGCAGGCATTCAGAGTTTGAAACCACCTCAGGAGCTAAGTCATATTTTATAAAGAAAACACTCACTTAGCATGTATTCAAGATGTCTTTGTCCCTTATACATGAAGGCAGAGTTCTTTTTTCCTCCACTGTATTTTCTACTTTATTTTTTATGTCTCATATTTTTTAATTGAAGTATACTTGATTGACAGTGTTGTGCCAGTCTCTGCCACTGCAAAGTGACTCTCTTATCCACACATATACATTCTTTTTTTTAACACCCTTTTCCATTATGGTTTATCAGTTACTGGATGTAGTCTCAATGCTATCCACTAGGACCTTGTTGTCTATCCATTCTAAATGCAATAGTTTTCATTTACTAAACCCAAATTCTCAGTCCATCCCTCTCCCCCTCCCCTTAAGCAACCATGAGTCTGTTCTCCATGTCTGTGAACCTGTTTCTGTTTCAGAGATCTGTGCCGTATTTTAGATTTCACATATAAGTGATACCATATAGTATTTGTCTTTCTCCTTTTGACTTACTTCATTTGGTATGATAATCTGTAATATGATATTCTCAAATGGCATTGTTTCATTCTTTTTTTATGGTTAAGTGGTATTTTATTGTGTATATGTACCATATCTTTATCTATTCATCTGTTGATGGATGTTTAGGTTATTTCTGTTTTGGCTACTGTGAAGAGTGCTGCTATGGACATAGGGGTGCATGTATCTCTTTTTAAATTATACTTTTGTCCAGGTATATTCCCAGGTGTAGGATTGTTGAATCATATGGTAATTCTATTTTTAGTTTTTTGAGGCATCTGTATAGTGTTCTCCATAGTAGCTGTATCAGTTTACATTCCCTCCAGCAGTGCAAGAGGGTTTGCTTTTCTCTGTACCCTCTCCAGCATTTGTTATTTGTAGACTTTTTAATGATGGCCATTCTAGACCTGTGTGAGGTGGTACCTCATTGTAGTTTTGATTTGCATTTCTCTAATAATGAGTGATGTTGAGCATCTTTTCATATGCCTACTGGCCAACTCTGTGTCTTCTTTTGAACTGGGCTGACAGTACAAACAGAGGCTTGAACAGTTCTTACACAGTTGGGCTCATTCTCTCTGCCATCTCTGCTGTTGACATGAGAAAGTCATGACCCACTTGACCTGCTGATTCCCGAAGGAAGATGATAATTATGGACAGCACAGCCAGCCCTGACCCAGCCATCCTAAAAGGACTACTGCAGTCAGCCTGCAGACTGATTACAAGCCAGATATGACTGGTGTCTTATGTCTTCAGGTTTTACATGGTTTGTTACACAGTATAAATCATTTTAGGGGAAAAAAAGTAGCTCATTAAATCCAAATAAAACTCTTCAGATATGTTTATACAATATTTTTCACTGAATTCAAGAATTTTTTTCAAGTAAATTATTCAGAATTCCTAACTTCAAATTTCCAAATGTTTTCTTTTTCTCCTTCCACTCACTCTTCTGACTTTAAATCTTCTTAAGCCATTTTTCCTATAAGCTCCACAAGCTTCTCTATCGGATAGAAACAAGATGTTTTGCCTTGCCAGTGAAAATTCTCTTTGGGATCTTCTTAAAACTCATCTGCCGTCAAAGGGCACCACAGATGGTTTGCATAGCCATGGAGGGTGAAATAAATTTCCAGATGTCCAACTCAGTGGGCTTCCCATTGGGTCTGCGGAGAAAAGGAAGGGAGGAGCACCCTGAGTTCTACAGTATTTGTGAACTGAAGATGTTTTCCTTCAGGGGAGAAACAGAATGAAGCAGATATAGGCACTCACATATAAACATAGGTTCTCTTCAAAGGGAAAGCTTTTTATGGAAATTCATATATTAAAGCTGAGAGTAGACATATAGGACTGAAATGGTGTATATAATTGCAAGTCAAGATGTTTAGCCTTTGATCCCCGATGGGTTTGTTTTCTAAATGGGCTAGGCAGTCTGGAATCAGGCTTCTGTTACAGCCAGCTGAAGATCATATGAAGAACTGACTTCTGAGAAGGGGTACTGACCAGCATCTACTCTTCTACCCTAACTTTTAGGTGGCCCTTGGGGTTTTATTGCCCCATGTCTCTGAGGCAGCAGTATGGAGCTGTGGTTAATAGCACTAACCCTGGAGCCAGATTGCCTACATTCAAATCCTTGTTCTACTAGTAGTTAGTGTATAACTGTATAACGTTGGGCAAGTTACTCAGCCTATCTTCTCATGAGGTGATACTGAGGATTAGATTAGTTAAGACACTTAAAATGACTAGAAGAGTTCTGAGCACATATTAAGCACCCTGTAAACGTCTATTGTTGCTATTATCCTTGTGTTACACCTTTAACTATTAATACTATTTTGGTGCAAACCCTGATTGTCTTCTAAGAACCCACCCCTTCCTGTTTTTTGAGTTTATAGTCTACAAATGCTGGTTCCGCCCTCCTTAGTCCTGCCTCTCCAGTTAAAAGAGTCATCATTACCTGGCACAGTGATGCAGTAAGGTTTGAGTAAGTGACTCAGTCTAACCAAGGAGTTAAAAGCTTTATTTTTGGGGGTGGGAGGGGTGGGGGGCTGTTATTTATTTATTTATTTTTGGTTGTGCTGGGTCTTCATTGCTACCTGCAAACTTTCTCTAGTTGTGGCAAGTGGGGGCTACTCTTCATTGTGATGCTCAGTCTTCTTGTTGTTATGGCTTCTCTTATTGCAGAGCACAGGCTGTAAGTGTGGGGACTTCAGTGGTTACGGCATGCGGGCTCAGTAGTTATGATTCATGGGCTTTGTTGCTCCAGGGCATGTGGGATCTTCCTGGATCAGGGATCGAACCTGTGTACTCTGCGCTGGCAGGAAAATTCTTATCCATTGCACTACCAGGGAAGTCCCAAGCTGTAAACTTGAGATTTGGCAGGGTTGTGAGAGAGAAGCATGCTTTCTGTTCCACTGGAAATCAACTCATAAGGAAAAATATTAGATTGTAGTCCATTATAAAGAGCAGAGCCAATAAATGGAGCAAGAGCAGGTCCTGATGACAATGTTTAGACCCCTAGGTTATGCCCTTCATCCTATCCATGGAGTTTTTTTCTTTAATGTGAGGCTATGAATTTCCTTTTGGTTTAAATGAGTTCAAGTTGAGTTTAACAGAAAGAGACCTTACACTCCTTAAAATTATTTTTTTCAGGAAGTTTTATTGAAACTTTGGTTCCTTCTTTGAAGTCTTTCTTGTACTTTCAAGGTCATTTCCAGCTTCCTAGGTGGCATGGTGATAATGAACCCACCTGCCAATGAAGGAGACACAAGAGATGCACATTTGATCCCTGGGTCAGGAAGATCCCATGCAGGAGGAGATGAAAGCCCACTCCAGTATTCTTGCCTTGAAAATACCATGGTCAGAGGAGTCAATGGAGTTCCAAAGAGTCAGACACAACTGAGCTACTGAGCATGCATGCACTTACAAGGCCATTTTAGGTCAAACTTGAATGAACAAACATAAATTAATCAATATATGACAATCTCATTCAGATTGAACTATGAGGAAGTCATTTTAGAGCGTTTTTACTTTTATAGGATTTGGGGGTATAGCAGCTTATAGTGGAAATCACTGCCTTGTAGCTCTGCCCTGAGTTGTGTATTAAACCTTGTCAAATCTAAGAATTCATGGAATATAAAACTGGCAAATAAAACAAAGCAGCTATGATCTTCCCCCCCATGAGATACATTCTGACAGTTTGCAACTAGATAAAATAGATAGTGGAAGTCCCTTGTCAGGATAACTCAGTTTAAATGTATTGTCAGATTAATAGACTTAGTTATCCACTTTACCAAAAGACCATAAAAGGCAAGGCTTGACATCATCCCTTCTCATTAACATGGAAAGGGATTAAAAAGCATTTCTTTCTTTTAATAATTCTTATCACATTATAGTTACTTTACAATATTACTTTAGCTTCTACTGCATAGTAGCATGGATGAGTCATACATATACATATACCATCTCCCTTTCAGATTTCCCTCTGTGTTAGGTCACCACAGAGCATTAAGTCGAGTTCCCTGAGGTATACAGTAGTTTCTCAGTAGTTACCTGTTTTATATATAGTAGTGTATATATGTCAATGCAAAACTCCCAATTCCTCCCACCCCATCTCTTTCCCTTTGATATCCATGTTTGTTCTCTATGGCTGTGTCTCCATTTCTGCTTCACAAACAAGATCATCTATACCATTTTTCTAGAGTCCACATGTATATGTGTTAATATATAATATTTGTTTTTCTCTTTCCAACTTACTTCACTCTTATGATTTTCTTTAGGTCCATCCATAACTACAGATGACCCAATTTCATTCCTTTTTATGACCATGTAATATTTCATTGTATATATGTACCACATGTTCTTTATTCATTTCTTTGTTGGTGGATATTTAGGTTGCTTCCGTGTCCTAGTTATTGTAAATAGTGATGCTGTGAACATTGGGGTGCATATGTCTTTTTGAATTACGGTTTTCTCGGGTATATCCTCAGTTGTGGGATTGCTGAATTGTATGGTAGTCCTTTTTTTTAGTTTTTTAGGGAAACTCCGTGTTGTTTTCCATAGTGGCCAACAAGAGTATAAGAGAGTTTCCTAAAAAGCGTTTCTAAGGGGAGCGGGGTTCCTAAGTATGTGAGATTGTGAAGTGGCAAAGTTTGCTTTCAGTGAGCTATTTCCTACTTCCCATTCTTAGGCATGGATTATTTTTCCTCTTTATTCTACATCCCCCATTCTGAAATGCTTGTGTTTATACCTTTAAGGAATTTCTGTTGTCTTTTCTACTAATGGTCACATTTACATGGCCCCAAGGGTGTATACATAGTCCAGGCTGGAGTAATTCCAGTCCTTCCCCTCCACAACCACAATGATTGGTTCAAGGTGTGGGCATGTGAAACAGTGTTAGCCAATCACAATACTTTGGCAGATTTTTCTTTTTAATTGAAGTTGAAGAGGAAGATTCTTTGCTTGTGTGGTAACATCTATTAGGGTGTGAGTCCATAGATGCCTGCAGCCATGGAGAAAACAGATCAGCAATCAGCAATAGTAACAAGTTAAGTCTTGGAAACATTCAAGGCCTCAGTCCTGTTTACTCCTGAGGGAAGCTTTATCTCTACTCTGCCCATGAATTTATTATGTAAGTAAATAAATATGTCTTCATTTTTTGAGACAGAGACTTTGGGTCTCAGTTCTGACATGTAAAGAGCTGGGAGACATCTTCTCATCCTTAAAATAAGAAAAACAACTCAACAAAATGAAAATCAATTAATTTTCTTTGGCTTTTATTCCCAAGAACCTACAGGCTTTGGAGAACCCACTCTTTCATGAGCATAATCCCCAAGAACCCCACTAGATTCTCTCATGGCTCTGGAAGAAACAGGGGAAATTAATCACAGTAAAATTCACCCAGAACTTGTATGTAACAAAGAATTCCTCTCCAGGAAAAACTATTTTGCCAGAACCTTATCCCAATAGGGGAAAAACATTCCTCTACCTCCAGACCCTCAAGCCTTCCTGTCTCTCCTCTGGGGAAGTGTGAGGGCTGGAGCAAGGGGCACATTGACCACAGGTCAAGGTTTCAAGGAAATTGATAGCAATTGCTATAGGCAAGGAAGGGAGTAAGAAGCAGGTAGAAAATTTTATACCCCTGGAGAAACTAGTGAAGGTGACAAGCCTGAATTTCAGGCTTCTAAAACACTGCGGTTTAATCAGATTGTAATACTCGCCTCTCTAACAGCTGATCTTTCAATAGAAACTCTTCAGGCTAGAAGGGAATGGCAGGATATATTTAAATGATGAAAGAGAAAAACCTACAACCCAGATTACTATACCCAGCAAGGATCTCATTCAAATATGAAGGTGAAATCAAAAGTTTTACAGACAAACAAAAGCTGAGAGAATTCAGCACCACCAAACCAGCTCTTCAACAAATGCTAAAGGAGCTTCTCTAGGCAGGAAACACAGAAAAGGTTTATAAACTCGAACCCAAAACAACAAAGTAAATGGCAGTGGGATCATACTTATCAATAATTACCTCAAATGTAAATGGGTTGAATACCCCAACCAAAAGTCAAAGATTGGCTGAATGGATACAAAACAAGACCCCTATATATGCTGTCTACATACAGACTGAAAGTGAAGAGCTGGAAAAAGATATTTCATGCAAATGAAGACCAAAAGAAAGCAGGAGTAGCAATATTCATATCAGATAAAATATACTTTGAAATAAGGGCCATGAAAATAGACAAAGAAGGACACTGCATAATGATCAAAGGATCAATCCAAGAAGAAGATTTAACAATTATAAATATATATGCACCTAACATAGGAGCACCTCAATACGTAAGGCAAATGCTAACAAGTATGAAAGAGGAAATTAACAGTAGCACAATAATAGTGGGAGGGTTTAATACTGCACTCACACCTACGGATAGATCAACTAAACATAAAATTAGCAAGAAAGCACAAACATTAAGTGATATAGTGGACTATTTAGACCTAATTACTATCTATAGGACATTTCACCCCAAAACAATGAATTTCACCTTTTTCTCAAGTGCACACGGAACATTCTCCAGGATAGATCACATCCTGGGTCATAAATGTAGCCGTGGTAAATTCAAAAAAAATTGAAATCATTTCAAACATCTTTTCTGACCACAATGTGGTAAGAGTAGATGTCAACTACAGGAAAAAAAAAAAACTATTAAAAATGCAAACTATATAAAAATAAAGACTAAACAACATGCTTCTGAATAACCAGCAAATCACAGATGAAATCAAAAAGGAAATAAAAATATGCATAGAAACAAATGAAAATGAAAACACAACCATTCAAAAACCATGGGATTCAGTAAAAGCAGTGCTAAGGGAAAGATTCATAGCAATACAAGCTCACCTCAAGAAGCAAGAGAAAAATCAAATGAATAACCTAACTTTACACCTAAAGCAACTAGAAAGAGGAGATATTAAGAACCCCAGGGTTAGTAGAAGGAAAAAAATCATAAAAATTAGGGCAGAAGTACATGAAAAAAAAAAAAAAAAAAAAAAACAAAGGAGAGGATAGCAAATATTAACAAAACTAAAAGCTGATTCTTTGAGAAGATAAATAGACAAACAATTAGTCAGACTTATCAAGACAAAAAAAAGGAGAAGAATCAAGTCAACTATATTAGAAATGAAAATGGAGAAATCACAGCAGACAACACAATACAAAGGGTCATAAGAGACTACTATCAGCAAATATGCCAATAAAATGGACAACTTGGAAGAAATGGATGAATTCTTAGAAAAGTATAACCTTCCAAAACTGAACCAGGAAGAAGTAGAAAATCTTAACAGAACCATCACAAGCATGGAAATAGAAACTGTAGTCAAAAATCTTCCAACAAACAAAAGCCCAGGACCAGATGGCTTCACAGGTGAATTCTACCAAAAATTTAGAGAAGAGCTAACACCTATCTTACAAACTCTTCCATAAAATTTCAGAGAAAGGTAAACTCCCAAACTCATTCTGAGTCCATGATCACCCTAACACCAAAACCAGACAGAGATGCCACAAAAAAAGAAAACTACAGGCAAATATCACTGATGAACACAGATGCAAAAATCCTCAACAAAATTCTAGCAAACAGAATCCAACAACATATTAAAAAGATCATACATCATGACCAAGTGGGCTTTATCCCAGGGATGCAAGATTTCTTCAATATACATAAATCAATCAGTGTGATACATCACATTAACAAATTGAAAGATAAAACCATGTGATTATCTCAACAGATGCAGAGAAAGCCTTTGACAAATTTCAACATCCATTTATGATAAAAACTCTCCAGAAAGCAGGCATAGAAGGAGCATAACTCAACATAATAAAAGCCGTATATGATAAATCCACAGTAAACATTATCCTCAATGGTGAAAAATTGAAAGCATTTCCCTTGAAGTCAGGAACAACACAAGGGTGCCCACTCTTCACCACTACTATTCAACATAGTTTTGGAAGTCCTAGCCACAGCAATCAGGGAAGAAAAAGAAATGAATCCAGATTGGAAAAGAAGAAGTAAAACTCTCACTGTTTGAGGATGACATGATCCTCTAATAGAAAACCCTAAAGACACCACCAGAAAATTACTAGAGCTAATCAATGAATATAGTAAATTTTCTGGATATAAAATTAGTACACAGAAATCCCTTGCATTCCTATACACTGACAATGAGAAAACAGAAATGGAAATTAAGGAAACAATCCCATTCACCATTGCAACAAAAAGAATAAAATACTTTGGAATATCTATCTAAAGAAACAAAAGACCTATATATAGAAAACTATAAAACACTGATGAAAGAAATCAAAGATGACACAAATAGATGGATAAATATAGCATGTTCATGGATCAGAAGAATCAATATAGTGACAAAGAGTTACACTACCCAAAGCAATCTATAGATTCAATGCTACCAATAGTATTTTTCACAGAACTAAATAATTTCACAATTTGTATGGAAATACAGGCAATCTTTAATAGCCAAAGCAGTCTTGATAAAGAAGAATGGGATTGGAGGAATCAACCTGCCTGACTTCAGACAATACTACAAAGCTACAGTCATCAAAGAAGTATGGTACTGGCAAAAAGATATATAGATCAATGGAATAAAATAGGAAGTCCAGAGATAAATCTATGTACCTATGGACACCTTTTCTTTGAAAAAGGAGGCAAAAACATACAGTGGAGAAAAGAAAATCTCTTTAACAAGTGGTCCTGGGAAAACTGGTCAACCTCCTGTAAAAGAATGACACTTTCTAACACCATACACAAACATAAACTCAAAATGGATTAGAGCTCTAAATTGAAGACCAGAAACTATAAAACTTCTAGAAGAAAACATAGGCAAAACACTCTCTGATGTAAATCACAGCAAGATCCTCTATGACCCACCTCCCAGAGTAATGGAAATGAAAACAAAAATAAACAAATGGGACCTAATTAAACTTAAAAGCTTTTGCACATTGAAGGAAACTGTAAGCAAGGTGAAAAGACAGCCTTCAGAGTGGGAGGAAATAATAGCAAATGAAGCAACTGACAAAGAATTAATCTCAAAAATATACAAGCAACAAGTCAGAAAGAAAAACACTAATACAGTATATTAAGGCATATATATGGAATTTAGAAAGATGGTAACGATGACCCTATATGCCAGACAGCAAAAGAGATACAGATTTAAAGAACAGACTTTTGGACTCTGTGGGAGAAGGTGAGGGTGGGATCATTTGACAGAATAGCATTGAAACATGTATATTACCATATGTGAAATAGATCACCATCCAAGTTCAATGCATGAAACATGAACTCAAAGCTGGTGCACTGGGATGACCCTGAGGGATGGGATGGGAAGGGAGATGGGAAGGGCATTTGGGATGGGGGGAATACATGTATACCCATGGCTGATTCATATCAATGTATGGCAAAAACCACCACAATATTGTAAAGTAATTAACCTCCAATTAAAATAAATTAATTAATTAAAAAAATAATGCTCCCTTCTCCCTAATGTAGTACCACACCAACAGGGCCTCAGTATAAAAACAGTAGTTTATAGCTGAAAGTGGTAAAAGGTGCAGACTCTGAGGAGGTATACTTGGGGAAGCCCAAAATCTATAGATGAAATAAAAACATGCTCAATAAACACTGATTTCACAGGAACCCCTGGAAGTGATCAGATCATCTTTCATGCTAGGTATTTGGAAACCTCTGGCTGTAAATTGGGAACACTTACTGTGACAGGTGTCCTTCAATTCAGATGACGTATATTGGGCTGCCTTCTGAGACCAGCTCTCATCCAAAGTTCGGTTCATGGGCTCATCTTCATGGTTAATCTTTGCCCTTTCTCTCTAGCTCCAGTCTGGAGACAAACTTAACATCAGTGGTGGTGAGCAAATGGATAATCTTCTTGCCAATTAAGTCTATTCAAGTCCAGGGTTGTATGTATGGGAGCACTAAGGGCGAGTTTAGCCTTTACCCACCTAGCATACCCCCACAAACAGGAAAAAGTCTGTTAACAGACAAGTCATGCCCTTTGTAGTATAAGACAATTTTAGTATGAAATTTTAAGAACTAGTGAAGGGGTTTTGGGGGCTTCCCTGGTGGCTCAGATGGTGAAGAATCCACCTGTAGTGCAGGAGACCTGGGTTCAATCCTTGGGTTGGGAAGATCCCCCCTGGAGAAGGGAAGAGCTACCCACTCCAGTATTCTGGCCTGGAGAAGTTCATGGAGAGAGTAGCCTAACAGTCTGCAGTCCATGCAGTCACAAAGAGTTCGACATGACTGAGCAACTTTCACTTTCACACTTAGGAGTTTTCAGTCTCTGCAAAACGGATATGTTCCATCACTAAATTAGAATAATTGCTGGGTTTTTGCAATTTTCAGAAAATATAACTTACTGGATAAAATTTTCTCAATTTTAAGCTTTTCTTTGGTAAATTTTTTCAGTCTTTCTGCACCTGCTACTGCTCATCTGCTGGTGAGTGCTAGCTGGTATCAAATCAAATGAATAAGTAGAAAGCAAACATTAATGCAAACAGCCAATCACTCTTAATTCAACAGCATGTTTTTTATGGATGTGTGTTTATGGTTATGATTTTATATTGTAACATACAATACAGTCATATTTTCTGTGTGAAGTTGTTCCTGGAATTATAAATGTATCAATATTTAATGGTGTTCTATGAAGAACATAATAAGCTCCAAGTGTTCAGTCATTATGAGCGCTTTTTAAAAGTTCAAGAAAGTATTATTTTTGTAGGTCATATGTCAGATACAGAAATCACATCCTTGGACATATATGGCCTGGTAATCCCAAATCTCAGCTCAGTGAAACAGCCAGAAGACGGAGCACTACAGCTGGGCCCCTCATCTTACATTTCCAGGTTATCCATAGGGCAAAATCATAAGGGAGTGCTAAGAGGAGGAAGCCAGCAAGGGAGGAACGTTTATGTGGGGTGTTCATGCAGCCGTTTTTTATTAGGAGCAGCTGTCTTAGCCTGCTTGGGCTGCTGTAACAAAATACCATAGGCTTGTGGCATTGAAGAAGACTCTTGAGAGTCCCTTGGATTGCAAGGAGATCCAACCAGTCTATCCTAAAGGAGATCAGTCCTGGGTGTTCACTTGGAGGGACTGATGTTGAAGCTGAAACTCCAATACTTTGGCCACCTGATGCGGAGAGCTGACTCATTTGAAAAGACCCTGATGCTGGGAAAGATTGAGGGCCGGAGGAGAAGGGGATGACAGAGGATGAGATGATTGGATGGCGTCACTGACACAATGGACATGGGTTTGGGTGGACTTCAGGAGTTGGTGATGGACAGGGAGACCTGGCATGTTGTGGTTCATGGGGTCGCAAAGAGTCAGACATGACTGAGCAACTGAACTGAACTGAACTGAACGGCAGGCATTGATTGATGTTCCCCCAGTTCTGGAGGCTGGGAGGTTCAAGATCAAGGTGCTAGCTGATGCAGCTCCTGGTAAGAGCTGTCTTCCTGGCTGGCAGATGTCTGTCTTGCTGTGCCCTCACATGACAGAGTGCAAAAGAGAGAGTAGACTCTCTATTTTCTTTTCTTTTCTTTCCAATGTGAATAAGAAACCACTTTTTTTTTTAAATATACCTGACATAAAACATTCTGTCTCCTCTTTTCTTATAAGGATATTAATCCAATGATAAGGTCCCTACCCTCATCTAACCAGAATTATTTCCCATAGGCCCTTTTCCAAAAACTACCACACTAAGGAGTTAGGGCCCTTCAACAGATGAATTTCAGAGAATACATTCAGCCCACAGCAGCAGATATCTGTGCCTTGCCAGGAATGCAGCCCCTCTCCACTTTCCTCGGGAATTTCTGTCCCAGTTGTGTGAGGACATTCTGCCCATCACCTTTTTTTTCCTATTTATTTTGTTTTTTTAATTAATTAATTTATTTTAATTGGAGGATTATTACTTTACAGTACTATGATAGTTAAATGTCTGCTTCTATACAGTAGAGATAAGAAGCTTAAGTCCAAGGACCAGGCCAGATGTTCAGATTCATGCTCCAGTTTGTGTTTATCAAAGAGGCCACCCCTTGGGATTCTGTATTTGCCAAGTGACTACTAAAGTTATACTTCATTCCCCATTCTGTGAATTATTCTTCCTTGGATGTAAGTTTCTTGCCTGAAAAACCCTGGTGGAAAAGAGGTACCAAGGCAGGACTCAGTTCCTCAAGTTCTTAGCATCAATTGTTTACTTTCTTTTTTTTAAATCAGAGGATATTATATAATTTATGTACCAAGTCATGGCCTCCAACTTTAATTCAGCCATTTCTTTGTTCTGTGTTCTAGTAAATGTTACCGGTGACCTCCTGATTACTCAATCAATAGACTTCTTAATTGCTTATATTATTTGAACTTGCTAGGTCACTTAGTATTAGGGGCTACTCCCTTTACTAAACCTTTTCCTTCTCCATTCATTTGCAGCACAGCACTATCTTTAGTATCTTCCTGATTTATGACCACTTAGCATGTGCTTACTGGTTCCCCTTTTTTGTATTCCCTTTTAAGGCACTGCCTATCATTCCCTTTCTCTTCTCACTACACCTGCTCTGCCTGTGTACTCTTCTCCAGTGCTGCGCAGTCATCTGTCACCTGCATACACGGTCCCAGAACAACATAGGCAGCTCCTAGCCAGTTTCTCTGTTTATGCCTAACTAAATGACCCACAGGTGCCCCAGAGGAGATAGCCCAAGTAGAACTTGTCTCCAGTTGACTTCACTTGCCCTGAATTCTTGCTCTTGCTACGTTCTCAAATATGTTGATGGTGTTATTAACAAAGATGAAGGAGAAGCTGGAAAGATGAAGAAAGCAAATAATTATAAACATTCTCTTCCAGCACAGTTCTGAGTGCTTTGTGTATGTAAATCATTTAGTCCTTACATTATTTCTATGAGGAATGTGTTCTTACTGTCCTCATTTTACAAGTAAAGAAAGGGAGGCAAAGACATGGAGAGTAACGTGCCCAAAGATACATGGCGAGTAGTGTCAGTGTCAGAATTCAAACCCAGAAAGACTGGCTCTCAATGCCATCTTGCATACTTCTTTCCCCTGTCTCTAAAGATAGCACTGATGTCCATCTGGTCACCTGAAAATGAACCTAGATACTCCCTCTTCCTCAGTATCCAATCAGCCACCAGCAGGGAACTTGATTTGAATGCTCAGGATGGAGGGTTGAAGAGAAGGGAGACAAAGGCCCTTCCATTTATCTGGAGTTCTGCAACATGGTAAATAGATGAACAGGCACTAAAAATCATTCATAATTTTGAAAATTCCTCATAATGCAGTGTGGGATGTCATGTCCTTTTTCTGACTATTTTTCAAACATTTATTCTACACAAACATGACTAATGTAAGAAATGACTTGAAAATTATGCTTCAGTGGCAGAGTGAAATTCAGAACTTGTGCCTTTGTAAGATGAGGTGTGTTAGTCTCATTCCAAAAGAGGTTTTTGCTTAATATGGAATCAAAGGGTGGAGGCTTTGGGTGTCTAAATTCTGTCACTGGTGGGCTCAGTATGGTAGGATTATAACATAGATAACATGGCTGTATTAATAAAATCCTTTTGGTCCATAAATCATGGGCCATGGGCTTGGGTAAACTCCCAGGTGAAGAAGCCTGTCTTCACTTGAACTTTTCTCTGGGTGGAGAACATGACAGACTGTGCAGTATTCTTCGTGATTTCCAAGTTGAACATTGGGAACACGTTATACATGTTGATTCTTCTAAGTGTTACAATAGAGAGGTACGAGTGAGTATCTCTGAAAGTCATTTAGTAGAGACTACTTTGTGAAGTTTCCCCTAATGTTTGAGGAAGGTAAACTAACCTAACTACTTTATCTCTTAATATGAGCTATTTTGCTTTAAAGACGTATTTGAGCAAAGACACTATGTCAGGCAACAAAGTAGGTGCTAAGAATACAGCAGTGATAAGACAGATGTGAACTTTGCCCTCAAAGAGCTGAGAGGCAGTTATAAATAAATAAGTAAATAAGTAAAAGGGGAGTAGTGAAATAATTATGCCCTAAGAGTGTTATGAAGAAAACAAAAATAGGTCTAATATGAAACAGTTCACAGGATCTCTCTCTAAAAGCTATCAAGGAAGGCATCTCCAAGGAGGTGATATGCAGACTGAATCCTGCCCTCTCCACCCAACTCACCCACTGCTCCAGGATGAGGAAGGAAATGCTTGATTTCTCCTTGCCCTCTCCCCTTCCATTTATCTTCCTGGTACTGTTTATCATGCAGAGTGTGTTTCCCAGCAGTACGTGTTGCTCCAAAACCCAAGGCCACATTCTGTTCACCAAAGGGCTCTTGGCACTGCTATTGAAGTGATACCACTCACTTTAAAAATGGGCTAATGATATGAATAGACATTTCTCCGAAGAAGAGAAAAATATGGTCACCAAACACATGAAAGGGTACTCAACTTAATTAGCCATCAGGGAAATGCAAATCAACATCACAAGGAGATACCACTTCACATCCACTAGGATGGCAATAATCAAAAAGAGACATAAATATTGGCAGCGATATGGGGAAATTGGAAGCTTCGCACCCTGCTGATGGGAATGCAAAATGGTGCAGCCACTTTGGAAATAGTATGACAGCTCCTCAAAAAGTTAAAAGTAGAATTACTATATGATCCAGCATTTCTATTCCTTGGAACATACCTTAGAAAAACGAGAACATATGTCCACACAAACACTGTACATGAATGTTTGTAGCAGCTTATTCATAATAGCGCCAAGGTGGAAACAGCCCAGATGCCCATCAGCAAATGAATAAATAAACGAACATGGTGTATCTATACAATAGAATATTATTCTACCATAGAAAGGAATGAATATCTGAGTGGATGAACCTTGAAAACATGATGCTAAGTGAAAGAAGTCAGTCACGAAAGATCATGTAATGTAGGTTCCATTTAAATGAAGTTTCAGAATAGGCAAATCCGTATAGACAGGAAACAAATGAGTGGGTGCCTAGGGCTGAGGAGAGGGGAGAACTGGAGAATACCTGCTAAAGGGTCTTTTGGACGTGATTAAAATAGTCTAAAATTGATTGTAGCGAAAGTTGCACAAATCTGTAAATATGTTAAAAACCATTGGATTATACACTTAAACTGTGTGAATTGCACAGTATATGAATACATATCTTAATAAAGCCATTACTTTAAAAAAAAAAAGTGACAGGAAATGGAGACTTGAAATGGAGGGCGGGATACAAGTGTAGAAAAGGATTATTTTTCTCCGTGACATCTCATCACCTTTAAAGACACCTCTTTCTGCCTTTGTCCAAGGGGAAATTGCTGTATACACAGAGTCTGTTATGGCAGTGATAGATGGTGACATCCTAGCTCTAACACTGAAAAACAATCTCCTTCCACTCATGGGGGAAAAAATGGTCTCTTGGCTAACTTCACCCTAATGTAATTTTTATCTCTCTTGCAAAAAAAAAAAAAAAAAAAAGGAAGTGTGCTAGGAGTAATCATTTTATATACTCTGGAATCAGAAATCTAATATGAGTCATGCCTAGGTGTGGGTCACAATAAAGTGAGACGTGGAGATGCTTAATTGACCCCTTCATTGATTTAACATTTATTTAACATTTAGCATTTATTTAACAACTGTATTAGAACTCTGTAACGTGACAGAAACCCAACCCAAACCAGCTGCCTGAAGGAATGGAGGGAATGCAATATATTAACGTGTGCACCTGGGGAGTCCAAGTGTGCATTTGGCTCCTGGCCTCAGGAACGTGGAGTATGAATGTTCGCTGACACTGTCCATGTCGTGCCTCTCGTGTGTCTCTGAGAGCCCTAGCCTGCGTGTTCACAGCTTATGAGCTAAAACTGAGAGCATGCTGTCTGTCTGACAAATTTGATCACTTTTGGACATGAACTCTAACTGATCTGACTTTGATCACAGGACTATTTCTGAGCCAGTCACCATTTCCAGAGGGGAAGTGTACCGTCTGGCCCAGCTTCGTGCCCAGTCCAGTCCACAGTGTTGAGGAATAGGGCATGATGCTTGACAGTCTCAACATGACCACCTGTGGTGATGGAGGAGTTTCTCAAAGGAAAAGGGGGTTCTGTTACCAGAAGGGAGGTGGGAATACATGCTGAGCAGATAGAAACCACCGGCCACTGCAATGCCCATCTCGTGTAGAAGGCTTTAGTGCTAAGCTGTGGAGCACAGTGAGGCAGAAACACCATCTGAGAGGACTGCCCAGCCTGGGTTCCAGGACCATCTACCTGCCACAGGTGGCACATTCAAGGTGGCAGCTCCCGTCTCCACTGTATTTCACCCTGTATTCTCCCACTCCCTTTGGAAATCCTTGCTCATCACAGGGGAGTGGCAGACATTTGATGAACTGCAAGCACAGATGAGGTGCCTCATCTATGCTGCTGCCTGAGTACAACTAAATTAGGTATCACAATACACTCTATCAAAGATTTTAAATGGTGCAATCAGATGAGAGGTTTATGGTTCCAAAAGCACTAATGATACATCTATACTTGCTGCAAATTGTTGTTTTATGCAAAGAGTTTGTCATACCAGCTGCTGTGTTGTATGAACTGCTCCTTTTTATCTTTGACCTAAAGGTACTTCAATCAAAGATTCATTGTACTATAAATAATGACTTGCCACCCACCAAGATTGGCCATGGCTTAGAAAATACATGTAAGAATAATTGCTTGAATCGGGTTTCTTTTGGTCCCAAAAATTCTTTGTCAATCTGGTTGAAGAGAGGTTTTTTGTTTTTGTTTTTGTTTAATTATTTCCAAGATCCAGATGTGTAGGAAAATAGCAAGTATTTATGCAAGTCAGACCTAAATATCTAAGTTGTGTTAGTTAAATGTTGAGGTGGTTCTGTTTTTGTTTTTGTTTTTAATGAACTCTATGTCTTGATCATTAACTGTCAAATATAGTACAGTGAGCCCAGCTGGTATCAGGAATAAAGGAAAAGAACTGCATTATTCATATGTTATATGATAGTAGAAGCCACAGAGCAAATGTTTATTGTGATCCGAGTGTGTTTCCACCCTGTGCTCACAAAGAGGTCTTGTACAAATTAATTAAGGGAAGGAAAGGCCATTCTCTATTGTCCAGCTCTGTGGAGGCTTCGGTGCCTTTGGTGGAAATGAGACTTCAGAATACTGATCTGCATGGGTCTCCATCATGGAGAACATCTTACTGCTATTAGTAACCAGGAGACTGAGATGGAAGAGGAGTTCAAGGAAGCTACAGATGCATGGAGCCAGGGGCTGTGCTGGAAGACAGGATAACTTCAAAGACATCAAGGCATGCAGTGTTTCCAAATGCCATTTAGTGAAGGAAAGATGAGGCAACATGAAACATTTATAACTAACCTTGAGGGAAATGGTGGGCTCATAGGGGGAGACACATTCCTTGTGAGGTTGATCCACCAGAGAAGAAAGTGATCCTTCTCCATGTGGACCCTCTAAAATTCATCTGTAAATGGTCTTAACAGTACTCCAGTCCTTAGATTGCTGAGGCAAAGAAAATTGGACTGTGGTTATGTAGATTCTATCTGTAGGTGAAGGCCTTTCCTTTATAAAGCTCTGTAGAATTATAAAACACTTCCACAGTCAGGGTCTCGTTTTTTTGTTGTATAGATAACAAATTTTATTTCATTGTTAAAAAAATTTTTAGAGTATAATTGCTTTGCAATGTTGTGTTAGTCTCTGCTGTACAAAGAAGTAAATCAGGTTTACATATACATACATCCCCTCCCTCCCGGGCCTCCCTCTCTCCCACCCACCCCTCTCGGTCATCACAGAGCACAGAGCTGAGCTCCCTGTGTTTTATAGAAGGTTGCTGTAGCCATCTATTGTACACATGGTAGTGTGTATATGTCAATCTGAGTTTTTGCCGTCCAGTTTACAGGTAAAATTAAACCTGCATAGGTGAAAACCACACACCAACCTAGCAGCAAACCCAGGGTTGGCAACATTATCGTGTGTTCAAAGTCCTCTGCCCCTTCCACTATCATATCAACATTGATCTCTGACTCTGGCTCTGTGTATTCTTCTTCTTATCTAGTCACCATTCATGCTGTCACTTCCCTCTGTTCCCATTGCCTCTTCATCAGTTTGGACGACTGTCCCTTGCATATCAGCATTAGAATATTGCCTATGGATTAACCACCCTGTTTTCGTCTTGCTCCCTTCATGCTTCACACAGCAACCAGAATTATCTTTGAAAAATCCAAATCAGATTTTTACCATTATCTTGCCCTTTGAATCAAGTTTAAACTCCTTCAGGATCTAGACCTTGCAGTTTTCTCTTACTTCACTTGTATTTCATTCTCTACTCCAGTCACAACTGGCCACTGTCAGCCAGTCCCTCCTCACTTTCTCCTCCTGCTTGAAATGCTTACCTTCCATCACCCACTTTCTGCCAGCCCCTTTCACCTTCCACGGGCCCTTCACCTTGGTATCCACTCATCACTGAGGTGTTGCTGGATGCTTTGTCCCAATTGAGATACTTCCTGAATCTTCATTACCCCTCTTCTAGTATCTCATTCCATTTAACACTTCTCTGTTGACCTTGGCTTTTGTATCACAAGTCAGTCTTACCTTCTGTGATATACAAACACAAAAATATCAGTGGCCATTAGGACATATGTTTACTTTTTACTGAAACCACATTCTGTTGAAACTTAACAGTGCCGGTTTCAACAAAGCAGCCTTTCCTAGGGATTCAGGAACCCAGGCTCCTTCTGTCTTGTAGCTTTGCCATCTTTCAGTTATTGCCAAAGAGAAAAAAGACCTATTTCTTTTTTTTTTTTTTTTTAATTTTTTGGACCTACTTCTTGACTTAGTTTAAAAATGATACACGTCACATTATTTCAATTTTATTGGCAAAAACTCATCATGAGGCTGCACTAGGAAGCAAGAGGGGTGGTGAAACATCACTGACAGGACAGCTGCTCCCTAGCAGCAGTGCTGCTGTATGGAAAAGGAGCATGTGTCTTTGGTTAACTGACCATCGATGTCATTCTTTGGTTCTTTGTCTTCCTTGATAGCTTGAGAATAGGAGCTGTGTCCCTTCACTGTCACCTAGGCAATATTTGTGAAATTAATGTCATGTATATATTTACAATATAGATAAATCTTAGTATTTTGTAGATCACAGACACCATTGTTTATGTATCATATAAGTCATGTACATGTTCACCTGAAACTATCAAAACATTGTTAAACAACTATACCCCAATACAGAATTTTAAAAGTTCAAGAGAAAAGTTAGTCATGTACATTTTCTCCAGGAAAAAAAAAATGCAGGTTCATGACATTTTACCTATAATTTCGTATCTTCCATGTCACAAGATAGGTAAACTCATCACCTTTTCTCAGATAGAATGAAGGCAGGCCCAGTAGGAAATCAAGCCCACTCATGAAATCTGTTGGGGGTCCCTGAACTCCATGTAAAGAACTATGGTGTGGGATACATAGTATATTTGAACAGGTTATTTGCATCTGGCTCAAACATAAATTTTTATTCCTGGGAAATGCCATGTAAGGTGGCTGTCTTGCTCTCATGATTAGGCACTCTCTCTTCAGTGTTCCCATTAATTTTCTGTATCCCTGTATCAGTGACCAATGTATTTAGAAGTTGGTCTCCCATCAAAGTTGATTAACTCCATCTTTGTCACCTCAGGACCCTAGCACAGAGTAGGGCACACTAAACATATCTTGAATAGAGTCAACTGGATCAGTTGAGCACCAACCCTCTATATCTCATGTCTCAGGGAAAATCAGCCTAGGGTCTACCCTAGACTGAACACCAAGCAGAACCCAGGTAGCAACTGAAGGGACAGTTACACACCAGAGTGACTCATCCCCAACGACAGGGGAAGGAGGGAGCCATCTGGAAAACAGATGGACTGCTCCCTTTTAGCTGCACATAAATTAAATCTCACTATCTGCCAAAACAGAAAGTTAACATTGATTTTTGTGTTTTTTTTTTCTCCTTAAAGAAAAAAATCCATTTGTTTATGAGTTAAAACTTCATGACAAATTTTGTTCTATATTGTGATTATAACACCTAATTTCCTAATTAAGTATGCTAATTGCGAGTTACCTCACACAACTACAGAACACAGAAGTATAATTATGTAATAAAAAGCTTTTATGAAACTTTCAAGAGGAAGAGGGCTAGATGCAGAGGCAGCTGCTTAGCAGGAACTAGAATGGTGTTACCTATGGGACCCTGTGTCTGAATTACCCGTGGGTAACAATTACAAATTGGCTCCTTGCTTGCATTTCTCAAGTTTTAAGTCTGAGAAACCCTCTTTCTGTAATGGAGGGCATGGCAACAAAGCTGCTGTGTGGTGAGAAAGGAGAAACCTCTTCATGGAAAAAAGGGATTCTTTCACTTTGATTCTGTGGTGTTTTAGGAACATAGGATTGTTCCCTGTGCCCCCTCCCCAAACATACACACACAGCTTCCTCTGTCATCATTTATACCCACTTAGAGAGTCTTAATGACTCCAGTTTCCTGATCTTTTATGAGACAAAATCATCAGCAAGAAGATCGGGGTAGGGGCGAGCAGAAGGGTCAAAATGGCAGCGTGTGAAGACCCTGAGCTCATCTTCTCCCAGGGAAACATGAAAATCACAAGAAGCAGATCAGAGGCAAGAGGACAGCTAGTAGAATGACCTACATGATAAAGAACTGGGGGAAAAGGAGTAAGAATAGAGGAAGAAAGCCCCCTTGAGCTTAGGCCTAAGAGTGCTTGGTGATTTGCTGTAATATAGGAAGGAGGTTTGGAGAGTGTTGCTGATCCATGTGCATGGGGTTCCTTTACTGTTCTCAGGAGGCACAGTAAGGAGGGGAGTTTCATTAAATAACCTACAGTCCCAAGACTGTGCTTCTTAGGGTGCACCTTTGCATGGATACCAGACCATGTGAGGCCCGCAAATGTATTTAGACTCCTCATTATCATCTTATCCATATTCATTCAAGAATGAATATCTTTTATTTCTGTTATTTTTCTCCCCTATATAACCTATTCACCTTCAGTGTGTAAATATATATATATATATATATATACACACACACACACACACACACACACACACACACACATTCTAGCTGCCTTTTTCTTTTTAGGTTGTCATTTAAAAATTTTTTTAGTTGTATACAATTTTAAGGGTTACTTTCCATATACAGTTACTACAAAATATTGTCTGTGTTCCCTGTGTTGTATCATACACCCTTGAGCCTGTCATTAACCAGTAGTTTCTGCCTCCCATTCCCAGCCCCTACTCTGCCTCCTCCCAACAGTGGTAACCACTAGTTGGTCCTCTAAATATACAACTAACTGGTGAATATTTTTAAAAAATTAGAAGTAGATTCACAGATATAGCTGCTTTTTAAAAGAAATCCTTATTATTATCATAATTGTTGCATCCACAATTATTTCCAAATTCTATAAGATCTTACATTCTTCCTGTTCTCTTGGCTCTTGTGGGTTTTGTTTGGTTGTTTCGTTATTTCATAGCTCACTGCCATCAAATCTGTCAAGTGGGCCTTAATTTTTCTCATCAGTGGTCCAAAGTTCAAGGCAAGTAAACACTTGAGCTGAAGCACTGGAAAGGAACTTGATAGAGAAAGGTTGAAACTATGTCATGTCAACTGAGTGAGCTGTGGTCACTGTAAGATCCCGTAATTGTGTTCCTGTTACTCACTGCAAGATGCTGTAATCCTCTCATCAAATCATGCATTTGGGATATTATCCATGAGCAAAATTATCAGGTTAGATTGATTTTCCCATCCCATCTTATATACATAATTGAAACTATAGTCTGGCATCCATAAATCAAGTCAGATCACATTGAAGTGACCTAATTCATGGTGGGATGTGGGAGAGAGACTTTGATGGCACCTTGTCAAGATTCTGCTCCTGGTTCTTCTCTCCTGTGGTGTGAGAGACCAGCTAAGCTTAACCTTTCCCAAGCTGAGCACTGGGATAGCATGTCCTCATTTATTTACTGAGGGAACATACAGGCACTAAAATTTATTGTTCCAGAGTAGAATACAGCAAAAATTTCCTGAGCCCTCACATAACCAGTGGCATCAGGACAACACTTGGAAATATAACCACCAGCAGTCACCTAGGGCAACTTTTGGTGGCACAAGTTGACCAGAAACAGTTTCTCCAGAAAAAAATAGATAGGCTTATGTCTAGAAAATTCTACTTTATAATTCAGAGAGATTTTAAAGTGAAGGTTATGCTTATAAAAGAAAAAAATATATATTTGTGATAGCATGTTACCTTGCTCATAGTAGGAGATCAATAAAGATTTGTTGAATAAATGTTTTCAAGTTAACACATGTTGGTGGTTTAATTTTTCTTTTAATTTTGTGTTTACTTTGATAAATTCCATACACAATTCCATTAAGTTTAATGAAAGGGGGAAAATGGTTTCTTTACATGCCATATTGTAGAAAACTTTACTGTGCTTTGATTCCTAAGTTCATTTTTTAAAACTTTTATTTTGAGATAATTTTAGACTTAGAAAAAAGTAACAAAAATCAAGCAGAGTTCCCACATTCCCAGCTTCCCCTTGGGATAACCCCTTACATATCGTAAAACAATGATCAAATCTAAGAAAGTAACCTTCTACATTACTATTAACTAAACAATGGAATTTTTTCAGATCTCAATAGCTTTCTACAATTGATTATTTTTTTCTGTTCCAGGATCCAATTAGGATCCCAAATTGCATTTAATTGTCACATTTACTTAGTCTCCTTTTATCTATGACAACTTCTTTATCTTTGTCTTCATGACCTGGTCACTTTTGAAGAGTACTGGACCTTTGTTTTAAAGACAGTCCCTCCCTTTGTATTTGTCTGATGTTTCTTCACTGTTCAAGTGGGGATGCACAGAGAAAAGGATACCAGACAGGTGATGTACTTTTCTCTGTGTGTTAAATCAGGGGGTGCATGATCATTGCTAAGTAAGTATCCATTAATGCATCTTCCCAGTGGCATTTGTTACTGTGGTGTGCTTAAGATGATTTTCTGTTTCACTCTGTTTACATTTATTAATTGAAATTCTTCATAAAGAAGAGTCATTGATTCTCCCTCACTTTTCTGTTCATTCATTTATATCACTGTGAGCTCCTCGGTATTTATTTTCTTCTTTGGATCATAATCTGTCATTTATTTGATGCTCACGTTGTTTCTCCTTTAGCCTTTCAGAGCTCTTTCAGTATGTGCCCTTGTAATATGCCCACATCCTCTGGTTTTGTTTTGTTTTGGGGGGCCCTCCCTTACTATCTTGCACTCCACAATGCTCCAGGTTCATCTGTTTCCGCTGCCCTCCCCTAGAATCAGTCAGTTCACCAAAGAGCCCTTAGTTTTTGTTGGAGAATGGCATTTAAAATGGTGTTATCGAAGTGTCACCAACTCATTGTTTTTAACATTGATTTGACAGGTCAATGCTTCAGAAAGCCTCTGTTACAGACTGAAAGTGTCCCTCCAAATTCATGTGTTGAAATCCTAACCCCACACCATCTGATGGTCATAGGAGGTGCGGTCTTTGAATGGTACTGCATTCTGAATGTTTGTGTCTTCCTCAAAATTCACGGATTGAAATCTTAATGCCATTGTGATGTTATTAGTGGGTGGGGTCTTTGGGAGGTGCTTAACTCATGAGGGTGGGGCCTCTAGAATAAGGTTGTTACTTTTATAAAGTACTCCCTCATCCCACCTGCCAGGAGAAAACACATGAGAAAGCTGTGAATCAGGAATCGGGCCTTCACCGAAAAGAAAATCTTCCAGCGCCATGACTTTGGAGTTCCTAGACTCCAGAGCCTTGAGAAATGAATGTTGTTTAAACCACTCAATCCATGGTATTTTCATTATAGCAGCCCAAACAGACTAATACAGTCTCCCATCCCATCCGCTTAGAAAATAAAGACACAGTCCCTCAGCCCTCAACATGTATAATACATTGACACATAATCATATTGATCAAGAGTAATATGTTTTTTTAAATTTACAATCATGATGGCAAGGACAGCAACAAATCAAATTCTACACTAGCCTTAACCGTGGGGGAGGGTTCAGGCCTGCCCCCCATGATGAGTATTTACAACCCATCGCTTCTAGGTCTTGAGGTGATACCACAAAGCAGAGAGTGTAAGGGGGGAGCCCAAGAGAGGAGCCCTGGCAGCTAAGACCGAGGGACAGGCACACGGGGGACTTGGCAGTGAGTTTCCCACGTGTGGGATGGTCTCTGTAGTTTAAATGTTGGTAGAGCCATCGTGATATTCTGATTCATAATGAGAAATATATATTTGGTTTTCATCTCCATTTCTGGCACACAGTTCCTAAAGCCTTTCAAATTTCTTAAGTTTGAGAGTAATAGAGGCGTCTCTTTCTCTATCATGAGTTGCGTTTGGAAAAGCATCTGAGACAAGGGGCTGGTCAGTAGGGGACCCAGCCTTGTGATTAGAGGGTTCAAGCTTTCAGTCTCGCCCCCTCCCAACCTCTTCCTTCTGGGAAGGGGAAAGGGACTAGTGATTGAAACTATCACCAACAGTGAATGATGTAATGAAGCCTCCATTAAAAACCCATAGAATGGGGTTCTGAGAGCTTCCAGGTTGGAGATTCTAGAAGAGCAGTGCGCTCTGAGGGCATGACAGCTCCATGCCCTTTCGCCCTACTTGCCCTGTGCATGTTTTCCAGTTGGCTATTTCTGAGTTATATCCTTTATCCTTTCTGAGTTATGTCTGAGTATGCATATCATTTAGTATATAATAAACTACTAATCTAGGAAGCAAAATATTTTTCTGAGTTCTGAGTCGCTTTAGCAAATTAATTAAATCCAAGGAGGAAGGCATGGGAGCATCAGGTGTGTACTACTCAACTGGTCAGAAGCCCCGGTGGAAACCTGGAATCGTGACTGCCATCCTAAGGGTGGAGGGGCGGTCTCGCAGGACTGAGCCCCGAATCCGCGGGACCCGATGCTGCCTCCAGGTGGATTGTGTCAGAACTGAATTGGATTATAAGCCACCCAGCTGGTGTCCAAGAACTGGGAAACATACACAGACAAATTAGAATGGAGTGACATAGTTTTTAGCCTTTCATGTATATAGCAGCTAAATATCAGGCTCTCTGTTGACACCTTACAGAGCCAGTCCTCTACAGACTGGATGCTAATCCTGACTGGTTTATACTGCGTATGAGTCGCTTTCATCTTCTAGCTGAGGGCCAGGACTCTGGAGTCAGCTCAAACTGCATTCGAATCCCATTTCTACTACACACCAGCTGTGTAGTCCTGAGCGAGTTACTTGTCCATTCTGAGCCTCCATTTCCTCAGTAGAAACACATAATGAGAATACCTACCTCACAGCATTGTATACATGATATAATCGACATGGAACATGGCATAGTGCCCGGAACAGAGTATTTGCCTGACAAACAAGAACATTTTACTGCTACTGCTATTATTAAAAATAATAATGTTAGTCATTATTTGATCTATAATTGAGTTTACTTTTTTTTTTTTTTTTACTCTCCATAGAGCCTGTGAACATTGCAAAATGTTCTCTGCACAAGGGGAGGGACTCTGCAATTTTGTCAAGATGATGCTACGACAATGAGATGGAGCATCTCACCTCCTGTTGTTAATTACCTGGCATAGTTCACAGAGCTGATCAACTTTGCGTGGTGTGGTAAGATAATGAATTTTTGCATTACTTTGTCTTTACGAAGCCAGAAATGGTAATTGCATAGAAATTTGATCTCTGTTGGCATGATTAGGTAGATTTAATTAGTTTTAATGCTATAAATATCTTGGACACAATTTTAAGGATTACACCACCTGTAATTATACTATAGAGCAGTAGAGGCAAAAGTATTCTTAATGAAATTTTAGTTTGATAAACTCACTGTGTGCAAAAGAAGATTGAAAACCAGAACAGTAAAGTGACTTTCCCAAGGTCACACAGCAAGAAAATGTGTTTGCCTCAGATTCCAATGCCTTCTTTCAGATATAAAATACCATTCTGCAGATAATGAATTAGTATGCACTGCTTAAAGGTGAAAATTGTGCCCTGATGAGTCTAGTACTTAACTGACTTGTGTTGTGTCCCATGGCTTTAAGCTGGAAGCATCTAAAGAGGTAAGCAGAGAAAGTTTCATGATAGTGATAGCAGTGTCCTTTCAGATTCTACACGTTACCTCAGTTTATGGTCAGTACATCCCTGTGATCACTGTAGTATAGATAGGGAAACTTAAGCTGCTGGATCTCAGATTTGGAATAATGCACTCCTCTCATGCAGTCAAAGAAGACTTTGTGGAAGAGGTGCTGTGCTAGTGAGTTTGGGCTGCTAAAACAGGATACCACAGACTGGGCGGTGCAAGTAACAAAGATTATATCTCACAGCACTGGAGGCTGAAAGCGAAAGCTCTGTTGCCAACTTGGCTGAATTCTTGGTGAAGGCCCTGCTCCTGGCTTACAGATGTCTGTTTTCTCATTCTGTCCTCACATGGTAGAGAACAGAGAGAGAGGAGACATGCTCTCATCTTTTCTCATTAAGGGCACTAATCCCATTCATGAGGGCTCCACCCTCACAACCTGACCACCTCCCACCTACCTACTAATTAGGCCTGCCTCCTAATACCATCATATTGGGTGTTAGAGTTTCAACATATGAATTTTGGGGAGACAAAAGCATTTATTCCATAATAGATGGCATTTAAACTGGAACTTGAAAGATAAAGTAGAATTTTGCTCATTGAATCATAAAAAAAAAAGGGAGGGAGACGTTCTAGGCAGAGAAAATACAGTGAGCAAAAACAAGTGGTATAGTGCTCCCCTCGTGGCTCAGTGGTAAAGAATCCAGCTGCCAATGCAGGAAACACGCGTTTGATTCCTAGTTCAGGAAGATCCCACATGCCACGAAGCAGCTAGGCCTGTGTGCCACAACTACTGATCTTGTGCTCTAGAACCCATGCTCTGCAACAAGAGAAGCCACTGCAATGAGAAACCCATGCCCTGCAACTAGAGAAGGCCTGTGCATGGCAACGAAGACCCAGCACACCCAAAATAAATAAATAAAATTATTTTAAAAAAGCAGACAGTGGTATATCAGGGTGTTTGTTTATGAACTCCCTCTTATATCTTGATTTAATGTATTAAATCCTACATGGGAGGTACCAAATGAAAGAGAGATTTTTATTGGCTGTAGAATTTCAAGGGCTTATCAGTTAATGAGCAAGAATTGTGTACATTTCATGGTTACAACTTTAACTAATAGGCAGAAGGGGAATTTGAATTTTATCTTCCAGTGTCCTTAAAATAGCATCGTGGCACTGTAATTATTAACATAATCATTAAAAAAACAGTTTAGTTAAATTTTAGAAAACCTAGAGACATGAAGACATAGTGTCTTCATCAAAGCAGCTCCAGTCCAGATAAAGCAAGCCTTCTAAATTGACTTTGATACTTTGAAATAAAATCCTTGGAGCACCAATTATAGTGGGTTCTGAAAAGCAATTATTATCAGCTGCCACAGCTTTCTGCCATGACTTCTAATTTAATTACATCTCCTCTGTTTAAAACGTGCTGTACTTTGAGATACAGCAATGGGAAAGGAGTTTAAGTTACTTAAAAAAATAATAATAATAGAGGTATTTTCTACACCGAAGGTAATTAGTCTCGGACATAGCTGCTTCCAAGAGAGACACGGGATTTTGAACTCATTAATTTCAAGTGGTCATTGCTACAAAGGGATGTTCATCTTCAGAGGTGGCGAAATAGCTTTCCTGGATGAGACGAGTATAGAGGGAAAGAGACAGAGCTTGTTCATCTATTCACCCTACCAGCTGCTCATTGCCTTCCAGGGATCTCTTTCAGCCAGGTTTCCTTATTCCAAGAGAAATGAAGTTTGCAAATTTGTATTATTGACTGTGAATATTTAACAATTGTGTTTGGCTTCCAACTCCTGTTGATGAAACAGCCATTTTGCAGAACTTGTGAATTCACTTTTCTCATTTCTGATGTTGAGAACAAAAGTGGCTGGGCGCTTCTCTGGCAGAAAACCAAGCCATATTGACATTTTACAGAAAAGGTTTTTCCCATCATTCTTACAGCACATTGCTTATCTGGTTGCATGAAAATTCTGCCTGTTTCTAAATTCACCATCTCCCTGGTTGTGAAGAATCATTGCATTTTGTGGGTGGGAAGAGGTCTTTTGATCACAGGCTCTCTGCTTTATTATACAGATGATGTGATGGAGCTGTGGGCTTTAAATGGACTCCTCAGTGTCCCCAGGTTGCCAGGCAGAGCAGGGACTAGATGCCAGGTCACCTGTCCTTCAATTTCATTGAGGTGGATAATATTCTATGGGAATGAAATTGGCGTTTGACCTTGACTTATAGAATGAAGTTCATCTCCACCTTACCCCACATTTTTTTAAACTATGATTAATCACAGCTTCTCACAGTTTTCCTAACAGTGTTTTAAATCCCCTGTATGATCATTCCTTTAAGATAAATTTTAATTGCATATGTCTGGGTTCTGTGACAGACCTATTCAATCAGAACATATCACAGTGAAGTTTAAAAATATTGCTCTTCCCCAATAGCTCTTAATCTGGGCTTCCCTGGTGGCTCAGTGGTAAAGAGTTTGCCTGCCAATGCAGAAGCTGTGGGTTCAATCCTTGGGTCCAGAAGATCCCTTGAAGAAGAAAATGGCAAATCATTCCAATAATCTTGCTTGGAAAATCTCATGGACAGAGGAGCCTGAGAGGCTGTAGTCTATGGGGTCACAAAAGATCTGGACATGAGTAAACAACAGCTGGGTGGAGAAGCTTGATGTAAAATTGAAGGAACTTCTATTGAAGCATACATACCAAGAATTCACTTTATTACTGTCCCTGGGAATATACCTAAGAATGGACTCTCAAAAAGAATATTCCCCTGTATGAAAACCATTACTCTGAAGAGCATCAGGAAGAAAAATATACGAGGTGAAATATCCATCCAACATTAGAATGAATGTTTTCTGTGTACTTATTTCTCACTGCTTATAATGAAAGACACAAATAGAATGACTAAAATCAAAGAAGAAAAAGAAAAATCAATGAAATAGAAATGTCTTGGGAGAGAAAAACTGTGCCGACAATGGAGGTTAATGGAACTAATACAAAGCTCATAGCACTTCTGAGCTTCCTGGCAACCAGTGCAAAAGGGAAAATACACAATGCTCCTGTGCTGTCATAATCTTACAGCTGTCCAAGGGAATACTGGATTTTTCTAAGCATGAATTTCTGGGAGAATTTAATGAAATAGCACTGAACATCTCAGGAGCAATGTTTGTCCTTTTGCATGCTTATTCTAGCACTTTCTGAGTACTGTGAGCCAAAGCAATAAGCCTCTAACCCCTACGTATCCCTTGGTCTCATCTCATTGCACGCCGTGGGGAAACGAGAGAAGAGGAGGCAGAAGAGGACATTTTGGAGGACTGATAACAGCGTACCTGGGTTTGCCTGCATCATGCAGATGTCGATTTTCCACATGAAACTTTTGCCAGGCACAGGGAATCGGGCGGGTGCTACATCAGCCTCAAGCTAATGACTCCTGTAGAGATCCAAACAGGGCGGCTTTGCATTAGATGCAGCACTGCAGCTCACCAGTGCTCCAGCCCCAAGAATGCATCCTTAAAGACTCAGACATCCAACCAATCATATACTTCTGGAGAATTGGAGAATTTGAGCTCTGGTTCACTGTAGGAGCTTACTGCAGCGCCCCTTAAATTACCACATCCAGTGTGTCCGCATGAAAACCCAGCTGCCGTTCCCTGTGGCTGAAAATCCTTTGACTTGAGGGATGTTCTGTCAAAATATTTCTCAGAACATTTCTTGAGGCTATAAAAGAAAACTGAACCAAAGAGCTTATCTACAGGTCAGTCACTCTGCAGAGAGCCATAAAGATAATTTTTGTTTACGTAAAGGGGAAAAAAGTGATGAAAAAACAAGACCACAAAACCTGGCCTACAGGTTTTATCTGACTCCTTTTGAATGCTCTGATGGAACTCTGGAAGATAGTAAGTTTGCCCTCCAGAGGAAGAGACTATCAAAAGTACTGCAAATAGTATATTTTAGTCACATTTTCTTGAACAAGTAGGACGACTCATGTGATTTCATTCTTCTCATAGTGAGGTGCTGTATTTTTTTAAATCTTGTTTTTAAGCATTCAGCCTATCACACGAGGAGGAGGAGGCAGCAGGCAGCTTTGTTTGAGGTGCCAAGTGCTCTGGAAAAGAGAAAAGTCACCCCCTCAACAGGGGGATTTCACTCTGGACCGTGACTCATTGCTAATTGCTCGTGTGCCTGATTCTCAGGTCATGCTTGAAATCATCCAGTTCAAAGTGGAGCTCCTCAGAGATTATTTTACTTTTGCAAATTTGACACTCAAAGAGCAGGTCTCCAGGCTTCTCCTTTCTTTACCCGTCTTTGCGAAGACTTTACTCCTCCCCTATTCCATCTCAGACAGAGAAGACCGAGACCCGATATTCATCTGGAAACACTGAAGACCGCCCCCCCCGCCCCCCGCCAACCCCTGGAAATTTATATACCTGAAAGCTCGGCCTGAATTCTGCGTCTTCACTCAGGGTTTGACTGAATGAAGAACTAGATGGTTGTCAGAACTTTTGGGAGTAGGAGGAGATGGTTTCTGAGTAATGCTGAAGGCCGGAGCTTGTAATCTAGTCCCCCCTCCCCAAATCATCTGGGGCTTCCAGGTGGCACTAGTGGTAAAGAACCTGCTCGCCATGCAGGAGACATAAGAGATGCAGGTTCAATCACTGAGTCTGGAAGATCCCCTGGAGGCGGGCATGGCCACCCACTCCAGTATTCTTGCCTGGAAAATCCCGTCAGGAGCCTGGTGGGCTACAGTCCCTGGGGTCACAAAGAGTCAGACACAACTGAAGCAACTTAGCATGCACCTCAAATCATAGAATCACTGACTATGCCACTGATTGTCCCAGGCAAGAGCATTGTACTCTCTGATGACCCACATCACCTGTCAGAGACACAGAGAATTCCTAGAGAGGATTCTAATGATTTTTAGCATCATTAGATGCTGGTGACAAGTAGAGAGGAGAGAGCCCCATCTAAACACACTGCCTCCATACTTCACCTTAGACTGGAAATGCAACTTCCTACATTCATTTTGAAATGTAAATAAACTCTGTCTTGTTCCTTCCTGAGAGCAGGCTTGAGTCAGAGGACAAAGGACATCATGACAAGAGAACAGAAAAGGGGAGATCCTGTTCCAAAATTTGGCTTTTGTATCTCAGTACCAAGTTGAACCTCTGAGTAGAATCTCCTGGGTTAAGTATTGTAGAAAAGAATGCTTTATTGCTTTGCCGGGGAAAGGTGGCCACAGTGGGCCCATGTCCTCAAAACTGTGTGTTCCAACCTGGAGAGAGTAGTGAGGAGCTTCTTAGTAATGGTTCAGTCAGGAAGGTATGATCAGATTGTGAACAGTTTTTCTGATTGGCTCATGGTGAGGTAATCAGGAGTCAGCATCATCAACTTTCTGGTTTCAGCCTACCTGAGGTCTGCGTTGCTTATAAGCAGCTTGCAGTTACCTTCTCCCAACTGGTGGGGGTTTCACTATCTGCAGAACAGCTCATTGTTATGTATACCCCTTGATGGGGAACCAGGAGCCTGCTCCAAGGCTGCCTTCTCCCTTGTCTTCCCCTCTCTTCCTGGATTAGCCATAGTTTGTACCTCTCTGTTGGAACTCAGGGAAGGTCGAGGAGGCTGAAAGAAGCCTACTTCCTTGTCATCAAGAAATGGGAGACACAGAAAGAATTTTACACCCAAGAGCCCCACTGTGTCCTCCTCTGTTTCAGTGTTGAGTGGCACAGAAATTGGAGACAACGTTTACCCAAAGAAAAACTTCAGCTTTTAAGTATTTTTGCCCTAGGCCCCAGTTGAGCTTAGAGACCATATACATATATATATATATATAGAGAGAGAGAGAGTATTCAGAATAGCTAAATATCATCCTCTTTTTATACATTTTACTAAGGATTTCCAAGGGCAATAATTTGAGTTTCCCAGTAATAAGACTAGTCAATATTTTATCTTCTTTTTTTATGAGAGTGCTGGCATAATTTTCACTTCATTCCTTTATGGATACTGGAAAAAAAAACTCATCAAGCCAATATTAATAAACATTAACGTTATAACAGGATGGAAGAAAACTGAAATTTGTTGATATTAGGGGAGTGGAAGAAAAAGCTAAAACACTCAGAGAATAGAAAAAGGAGGTCATAAATGGGATAACCTCTGAACCCCTTACCGCTCTCAGCATTCCAGGTCAACATTATCCAAAGTGGTGTCCTACAGACATAAGTGTTCTGTGGTCAAACATGTTTGGGCAACTATCAAAATAAAACAGAATTCTTCAGTGAAAGTCTTCCTTAGGGTTATTGATGTATATAAAGTGCCTCCTAAATGTGGATGGATAATAGGCCTAGCTTACCCACCACTTATCATGTTTTTGTAGGCTACTTCCTTGCTGCTTTTTGTTGGGTTGGTTAAAAAGTTTGTTTGGATTTTTCTGTAAAATGTTAGGGAAAACCCAAAGAAACTTTTTGGCCAACTCAATACATCAGGAATTCAAGATGTGTGGCTCTGAGCTACTTCCATATGAGGATGGCATCATCAACTCAATGGACATGAGTTTGAGCAAACTCCAGGAGATAGTGAAAGACAGGGAGGCCTGACGTGCTGCAGTCAATGGAGTCACAAAGAGTCGAACAAGACTGAATGACTGAAAAACAACACTTCCATATAGTTGATGAAGTATCTCAAAGCATTAACACTGGGCTTTTGCATCCTTGCTACTGTCTGCTCCGAAGGACTGTGGATAAGTGACACCTGTAAATAATACAAGAAAGAAGAGCCAATTGCGAATACATGGGCTAAGTCAGTGTTCACAGCCATCCCTAAAAACCCAACTTCAATCTAATTTGAAGGCTTTGTGAACTCATATTCAAAACAGAAGAAAAATCTGTGGTCTGTATCAGCCAGTGATGTTTGGGTCTGAGGCATCGTCATTGGATATTGCACTTTACCATAAGGAGCCAGTGATTCCAAATTAGTAGGCATTAGAAATCTTCCCTCCAACCCACTCCACACAGAACTTGAGTGATCATAAAAAACAAATGTCAGAATTGTATTACAAACACACAGATGTGATTTTTAAGAAGCTGTTCTATAGGTCTCCCATACTTTATTCTTGGCTTAACTAACTTCCCCTAAGTCACTGAGAATCAGCTCTCAAAACCAAACTCCAACGTTTCTGTGCCAAGAAGTCACCAGGGTGATATGAAGTAGTAATCAAGACAGGTGGGAAGAGATTAGTGAAATCTTTTCATACTTTCTAGGTGAGCTTCAGTAGTGATCATCAATGCAATGTTACTGAGCAAAATTATATCAGGCAGACCAAATGGAACAATCCCTTAAACAAGAAGAAATTGTTTGCAGGTGCAAACAAGCATGAAATAGAATTCTGCTAATGAGTTTCCATTACTAGTTAAATACATAATCAAATTACATAGGCTCAACTCATGACAGTGAGAAATCAATTATTCATCATAAATCTGGTGCTGTGTATTGACCATCTTGGTATGTGTCTAACCTGATCTGTAATGAATAAATGTTTCAGTTTCAGGAGTATGTTGTCGTTACTACTTAGGTAATGAAAAGTCAAAACCAGTTGAAAAGTTCTGAAGTGATAAAAAATCAAAATAACTAGAGTTTTCCTTCAAGGTCTTTTAAGTAATAAATATATGAGGATAAAAATTGCATTTCTTCTTTTCAAGAAATGATTTTAGAATATTTGGCTATCTATGTTCAAAAAAAATAAGCCTGAAACCAGATTTGTTAAATACAAACTTAGCACAAAATGGATTATAGATTCAAATGTAATATGTAAACCTACAGAATTTGTAGAAGAAAACATTTGTGACCTTGAGTTAAGCGAAGATTTATTAGGACACAAAAAACTTGTTTCATAAAAGAAAAACAGTGATAAATTAGATACCATTAAAATTTAAATCTTATTTTCAAAACTACTGCTAAAGAAAATGAAAATAAAAGCCATATGCTGCAGGAAAGTGTTTGCAAAATGCCTATCTGATTAAAGACTACTATCAAGAATATATAAAGAATTCTCAAACTCAGTAAGAAGAAAATAAACAACTCAATTTTTTAAATAGGGAAAATTTCAAACAAACATCTCACAAAAGAAGGCATATAATGGCGAAAAATAAAAAACACGAAAAGATGTTCAACATTATTAGTCATTAGGGAAATATGATTTAAAACTATAATGAGCTATGAGTGTACAGCCATTAGACTGACTTAACTTTTGAATTGACAGTAGTATATGCGTACGAGGTTGCAGACCATGATTGGCAGAATAATACCTCACCCCCACAACCAAAGAAGTACATGTCCTAATTCCCCATGCTTGTGAATATGCAGTGTCACATGGTGACAGGCAATTTCAATTGCAAATAGAAATAAGAGTGTTAATCACCTGACTTAAATTAAAGAGATTGTTATCCTGGACTGGCTGAGATTATTATCCTGGACTATACTGGATAGTGTAGTCACAAGAATCCTTTAAATGTAAAAGATGAAGGTGAAACATGTCAGACTAAAACACAGTTAGAAAAACTCCACCAGCTGTTGTACTGAAGATGGGAGGGGCCGGACAGCCAAGAGGAGCTAGAGAAGGCCAGGGAACTTCCTCACCCTACCTAGAGCCTCCAGAAAGAAGCTCAGCTGGTCACACACCTGAGTTTTAGCCCAGTGAGACGTTTTGTGTATCTGACATCCAAAACTACAAAGTTATAAATGCATGCAGGTTAAAGCCACCAAGGTTGTGGCAATTTGTTATAAGAGCCATAGAAAACTAATATGCAAATGAATCAGAACTCTCCTAAATGTCTGATGATTGCAAAATAAGTACAAAAATTGTTTTGATTGGGAACAAAATGTGGCAATATCTAATAAAGTTAAAAATACATCTTCCATGTGACCCAGCAGTCTTATTCCTAGATACTTAAACATTTATCCACTCAAATGTTTATTGCTGTTTTTTTTTTCATAAGTCATCACTGGTTAGTAGATAAACAATTCATAGTGGAATGCTTAGCAATCAAAAGGGGTGAACTCACTAATAAAAAGGGATACAGACGATAGCAAGGATGACTCTCAAATGTAACAGAGTGAAAGAAAGCAGACTCAAGTCTATGTATACTCTGTGACTATATTTATATGACTTTCTAGAAAAGACAAAACTATTGGGACAGGAAACAGTGACTGGTTTCCAGAGACTGGACGGGTGAGCAGAGTGATGGCAAAGCGGGTGATGGAACTGTATGTGATTGTGGTGGTGATTCCATGGTTATATGTTTGTCAAAACTCATAGAGTTGTGTACCAAAAAAGAGAAAATTTTACTGCTTGTAAATTTTACCTCAGTAAGCTTAAGTACATGTATAAACAAGCCACCTCTGAAGTCAAGGAATCTAAGAAACTCTGTCTGCTTTTTGTATGTGTTCTTCATAGTTGTTTTGTTTTTCCTATAGTTGGTATCTAATCTTACCTTGTTGTGGTCAGAAAAGATGTTTGAAATGGTTTCTTTATTTTTTTTGATTTACCAAGGTCCAAAATGTGATCTGTCCTGGGGAATGTTCCATGTGCACTTGAGAAAAAAAAGTGAAATCTATTGTTTTTGGATGAAATGCCCTGTAGATAGGTATCAGTTAGGTCCAACTGGTCCAGTATATCATTTAAAGCTTGTGTTTCCCTATTAATAAACCCTGTCTATTGAGTCCCCTTTCTGTTGTCTCATAAGAGTTATTTTATAGAAAGAGGAATTTTAGAACTAGAAAGAATTTTAAAGATCATTATTCAGATTCCTTTTTGTTTCAGAATCTTTTCCCCAAATAGTATTATTAAGTAGATACTGTATGCCATACACTATAGCTAGTGCTTTACTTCTTTTAACCCATAAGACATTCCTAAAAAGTATTTTTAATAATAAAAATGTTAATAATAATTATAGAGGTGTGCAAGTGGAAGGGGTTGTTTAACTTCACACAGCTGCCAGTGGTAGAGCTCTGTCGTTTGGATTCTAGAGGACACCCTTGTAACCAATACATTGCACAGTCATTTTTTTAAATGAAATCCTTAAAAAACAACTACTGTATAGCTGCTCTGGTTGCTTAATGTGTTTGTGGGTATGTAGTGGGAGTAGGGGGTCTGGATCTTGGTGGTGGTTTCACAATAACAGTATATAACTTGAACACTACAGATCTAGTCCGATGATATGATTATATAAGGAGGAATTTGCAGCCCAGAGAGGTCAAGTGACTTGCTGTGGGTCACACCGCTGGGGAGTGATCGTCCTGAGTCACTCTCCTCACACCTGGTCAAGTATTCCTTCCTCAGCTCACAACAGAGGCCCCATTTTTAATACAAATATCTGTTCTTTTAACCCATGCAAGACCAAGTCCAATAGAAAATTCATCAAGTTGGACCTCCCCTCTTGATGCCATATTTTTCCATTTAAAAAATAAATAAAAGCACGTTTAAGAGAAACATTGCTCCCAAAGAGATGAGTCAGAGGAAGGTAAAGAAAGACCCGCCTGATTCTAAAATTTGGGCTTTGCAATCCTCCATTCTTCTCTTTCTTTTGGATGGCGTTTACTACATGTTTTACAAGCCCAATAACCTGTATTGGATTTTATAAAGGAGAACTGAGTTGAATTTGCATTTCAGAGGCAGCACTTGCTTGCGTTCTCCCTTCTGTTCAAAGCCTCTTTCTGTCCCCTTGAAGCCTGCACTGCATTGGAACCCCACACACACATGATTTTCACTGAGAACTGCACAGCAGACCCAGCTAGGAACAAAGACCCAGCTGATCTTCCTCCAAGTAAATCCCAGGAAAATACTACAGCAGTTGATAAAGAAACACATACCAATTAAGAACTCAATATAGTAAGGTGCTAAAAAAAAAAAAAATGAAGAATGTCAGTTTCACTGTACATATTCTCACATTACAGAAGAACAAATGGATTTCTACATTATTTCATTACACAGGGCAAAAATAAGGATCGGTGGCTTTAAGTACCTTTCAACAGAAGGTGGGTGCAGTATGGGCTCAGTTAATTATGTGAGTCTGAATTCCGTTGGTTCCACTGACCTTCTGGGATCTAGTCCAGAATATCCAGTCAGCACATCTTTTGTCAGTGATGTATAGTGGAGATGTACTTGCTTCATTCATTCAGTATTTTATTGAGCACCTACTATGTGCCAGAACTAGGCTTAATGTTTTCCATCCATTATCTCACTGAATCCTGTGTAACATTCCTAGATGCAATCATTGTTATTCTTGGTTTTGTTGTTTTATATTTTCATTTTGACTATATTATGATTTTAAAGATGCTGAAGAGATTAAGTATATTGCTCAAACTGACATGTTTATTAAGGAGTGAAATCAGAATTAAGCATGTCCTTAGTCACTTGTGTCCAACTCTTTGAGACCCCATAGGACTGTAGCCTGCTAATAAGCTCCTCTGTCCATGGGATTTTTCAGGCAAGAATACTGGAGTGGCTTGCCATTTCTTTCTTCAAGGGACCTTCCAGACCCAGGGATCGAACCCACATCTCCTATGTTTCCCTCCTTGCAGGAGGATTCTTTACCTGCTGAGCCATCGGAGAATTAAACACAGGACTCTCTGATTCTAAAAACGCAGGGCTTTTTTCCTGTAGATTACATTATTTTCAGGAGTATGTGTGATGGCAGAATAGCAAAATCAAACTAAGCTGACCAAGAATATCAACCTCGCCACCGAAACCTGAACTTGTCTTACTCCTTAGTCATTTTTAATATGTATATGTGGCTTGGCTAAGACATTAAAAAATTATTAATATCCAAATAATACTAGCATCAGCAAGCTCTGAAACCATCCAGTCTAACTCCCTTAGTTTGTAAACTAATTCTTTATTCCATGCAGGTTTACTGAGAATCTGTTATCTGATGCACAGTGCTGAGGGTACGCAATCCCCAAGCCCTTGAGCAGATTGCAGTGTAATGGAAGCGAACAACAGGAATACAGATCATCTAGAGTCCTGGCAGTTTGAGAGATGACTGGTCGGGGGTCTAGTAGAACAGAAGGAAAATAACCATGTGGTATAGATTTGGGGGGTCTAGGAGAAGGTGATGTCTTTGCTGAGTTCTGGGAAGGACACAAAAGAAAAGAAGATAGCAACTCAGAAGGATTGGCATTAAGGCCTCGGGAAAAGGGACTTGAATTAAACATCTAGGAAATATACTGTTTGAATTTAACCTCTCCTTCTTCCCAGTCCCACAGAGGAAGAGAGGATGGTGGCATTAGAGATGTGCAGCCTGAACTCTGGGTCAGGGCTCTAGGAATCTAGACAACCACAAGGACCAGGTGAGGAGGATAAACATACATTAATACAAGCAGTGTTTGGTGGGAGGGGCTGTGGTTTGTGTGGTATAGTTTATACTTGTGGTAAAAATGCAAGGGAGGGAAGCCTCCTACACTATTGATGGGAATGTAAACAGTCAGTATGGACAACAGTATTTGTTGTTACTGATTTTTAGCTGCTCAGTCATGTGAGATTCTTTGTGACCACATGGAGTAGTCTTCTAGGCTCCATGAGATTGCCCAGTGAGTGAGTTGCCATTTCCTTCTCCAGGGGATCTTCCCGACCCAGGGACTGAACACACATCTCTGCACTGGCAGGCAAATTCTTTACCACTCAGCCATCATGGAAGCCTATGGAGAACAGTATTGAGGTTGCTTAAAAAGCAGACAAAAAAGGCAGTTATCATATTGATCTAGCAATCCCATTCCTGGGCATATATCTAGAGAAAACCATAGTTGGAAAGGATATATATACCTCAGTGTTCATTGCAGCACTATTTACAGTGGCCAGGACGTGGCATCCAAAATATCCTATCAGCAGAGGGATGGAAGAAGATGCGGTATGTGTATGTGGTGGAGTATTACTCAGCTGTCAAAAAGGATGAAACGATGCCATTTGCAGCAACCTAGAGTTTGTCATACTGAGTGAAGTAAGTAAGAGAAAGACAAACATATGATATTGTTTATAGTGGAATCTAAAATAAATGTTACAAATGAATTTCTTTATGAAACAGAAAGAATTCAGTGTAGAAAATAAACACGGTTACTGGATGGGTAAGGGATTAGGGGAGGAATAAATTAGAATTTTAGGATTAACCCATATACCCTACTATATAAAAAAATGGATAATTAATAAGTACCTACTATAAATCACAGGGAACTCTACTCAATACTCTATAATAGCCAATATGGGAAATCAAAAAACAACAAAAAAAAAGTAGATATATATATGTTATACATATCTATATATGTATAACATGAAATTAAAAGGTGCTTGCTCCTTGGAAGGAAAACATTGGAAAATCTAGACAGTGTATGAAAAAGCAGAGATATCACTTTGCCAACAAAAGTCTGCATAGTCAAAGCTGTGGTTTTTCCAGCAGTCTTGTACAGATGTGAGAGTTGGACCATAAAGAAGGCTGAGCATTGGAGATCTAATGCTTGTGAATTGTGTGCTGGAGAAGAGTCAAACCAGTCAATCCTAAAGAAAATCAGCCCTAAATATTCACTGGAAAGACTGATGCTGAAGCTGAAGCTCCAGTACTCTGACCACCTGATGTGAAGAGCTGACTCACTGGAAAAGACCCTGATGCTGGGAAAGATTGAAGGCAAAAGGAGAAGGGGGCGGCAGAGAAAGAAGATGGTTAGATAGCATCACTGAATCAATGGGCAAGAGTTTGAGCAAACTCCAGGAGACAGTGAAGGACAGGGAAGACTGGTCTGCTGCAGTCCATGGAGCTGCAAAGAGTCAGACACGACTTAGGGAATGCACAACGATGGCAGCAACATTATATGCCTGAAACCAACACAACATTGTAAATCAACTTAGCCCAATAAATTAAAGAAAAGAAAAAACTCAAGGAAATAAATAGGCAAACGGGCAAGGACACTTGACAATTATTTTGGGTTACCTGATACATTTATCCTCCATCAAACTTGCTGGGGTACCAGAATCTAACTTTTGACACAAGGATAGGTGCTGGACTTCACCATCGTCAGTTGCAGCACTTGGTTGTCCTGTACACATCTAACAACTCAAGCAGAACCAGCCAGAGGACTTCTCTGGGACTGATATACAGAAATTCAAAAGAGACCTTGTCTTATCAGTGAGGTTTCTAAACCAGAAGGAAATGAATCTAGGGTAATAGTAGCCATTTATTTTCCCGGCTTTACAGAGAGCCTGCCTTCAATCTGGATCCAAGCAGAGAGCTAGAGAAAAAGGACGTGGAGTCTTGGCAGCACGAATTTCCTGATCCAGCCTATAAGGCGCTGGTTCCTACAGTTCTCCCTCCAGTTTTCCGAGGCACTCCCGCGTCTCTCACAGCTGGTGAGTCAGTACATGCCTTTCTTGTTGATTGACATGTTTTAGACAGATTTGAGATGGATAACTTGTAATCGCAAGAGTCCTGAAAAATAGAAATGACTAAAGAAGAAATTCAAGTGTCATTGTACGTATGTGAAGTTCTTTATTACCCAAAGAATTTAAAAATTGAAGTGAAACAGTTAATATCAGAAAAGAAGACCAAAAGGTACAATGATACTTGGGATTAGTTAGGGTCCAGGAGGTGAACACATAACGTCATGGTGGGGATCTAACTTGAAAAGCCATCTTAACATATGTATCAGCGTGTGTGACAAGTACCTTCCTTTTAATCTAGCAATTCCTCCTCTAGTAATGGATTCTGAGAAAGTAACTGTATAAACTTACAAAGTTGTATGTACGGGAATGTTTATTGCAGAAATGCTCCTAATAGCCAAAAATTGGAAGAAGTCCAAATGTCATTATTTGGGTGTTTTTTTTTTTTTTTTTTTTTTTTGAGGTAACATTTGATTTGTAACATATGTTTCATGTATACACCATTATATTTTTACTGCTATATACCCTAGAATACGCTCACCACTAAACATTTATTCTCTGCCAGCCACCATACTGTGATTCCTCACTCCCCCTAGCCCCTTCGCCTTCGGTAACCACTACTCTGTCCTCTGTATCTACTTGGTTTGGTTTGTTTTTGATCAGTTATTTATTTTGTTTTCTCTATTAGCTCTTTACTTCACAAATGAGTGAGATAATGCAGTATTTGTCTTTCTCCATCTGACTTATTTCACTTAGCCTAATACCTTTAAGGTCCATCCACTTGTCACAGATGGCAGGCTTCTGTCTTTTTCTGGCTGAGTACTACTCCATTGTGTCTAAATATGTATGTGTATTTATCACATCTTTATCTGCACATACTCTGATGGGCACTTAGGCTGTTTCAAAATTTTGGCTTTTGTAGATGCCTTTTCAGATTAGTGTTTTCATATGATTTGAATAAAGACCCGGTAGTGGGACAGCTGGCTCACATGATAGTTCTATTCTTAGTTTTTGAGGAATCTCCATATTGTCTTTAATAGTAGCTGCGCTGGTTTACATTCCCACCTGCAGTGCATAAGGGTTCCCTTTTCTTTACATCCTTTTTAAAATTTGTTATTTCATTTTTGTTTTTTTAAATAACGCTTGTCTTAGGTATGAAGTGACATCTCATTGCGATTTTGATTTGCATTTCCCTCATCATCAGTGATGTTGAACCTCTTTTCATGTACTTCTTGGCTATCTGTGGGTATTTGTTGGGGAAAAAAAAATAGTTCATCTGTTCATTTTTTTCCCCATTGGGTTAGTTTGATTTTGTTGCTGTTGAATTGTATGAGCTCTTTATATATTTGGAGTATTAACTCCTTATCTGATACATCCTCTGCCATTCAGTAGGTTGTCTTTTCACTTTATTGATGGTTTCCTTGCTGTGCAGAAGTTTTTTAGTTTGATGTAATCCCAGTTGTTTTTTTGCTTTACTTTCCCTTGCCTGAAGAGACACATCTAGAAAGATATTGTCAAGACCAATGCCAAAGAACATATTATGTCTTCTTCTGGAAGTTTTATGGTTTCAGGTCTTATATTCGAGTTTTTAAACCAGTTTGAGTTAATACCTGTGTATGGTGTGAGGTAGTTGTCTAGTTTCATCTTTCTATATTTGACTGTCCAATCTGGGGGAGAGGGATTAACTTTTTCAATGATGATGTGATGATAGAGTGGAATGCTATTCAATGATTTTAATCATTGAGGCAGATCCTTCTGTAGTGACACTGGAAAATATCTTCAATGTGCTGTCATGTGGTCAAAACACAATATAGAATATGAAATATAGTGTGACCTATTTTCACTTAAGGTGCATGTGGTTATATGTATGCATAGAAAATCTGGAAGGTCTGATGACTGAGGATAAGGAAGAAAATATTACATCTGAGTTGCTTAAATATTTCATTTAAAAATACACTATTTAAAATAGAAAAATATGCTCGCATGTTCATATGGGGGGAAAGGATATAGGAAAAGGATTAGACCAGCAGCCTTAGGAATAATCACATCGTGGAAAAAGTGAGCTACTTAGGCTTTAGTTAAGCCTTCCGCAAATGCAGGGTAGCTACAGACTGACAGACAAGATTTGGAAGTAACCTGTCAAATGTTCATATGATCCAAAAAACAAGGGCTAATCTGGAGCTGGGTTAAATCTCCACACCTTTTCCCCCTTCTGTGCCAAGCACACCACCATTAGGAGTAGACCCGGAGGCCCAGCCCCTACTCCACTAACAGCAGCTTTGATTTACCGAATTCAGTTAGTGACTCCATCATTGGGATTTTGAGAATACTGCCATCTTTGCCTAGAGGACAGAGAGAATTTAGGTTTCCCCACTTTTAGGTTGAACCATTTGAAACTGCCACCACTGAGCCACTTCAGTTTATAGAAAGGCCAACCTACAGTTCATCAAAACACACTCTAATACAGAAGTTTATAGTTTATACAGTCTGTATGAAATGATGTCTTCAGTAGCTCATAACTACTAATCAAGAGTATGTCTGGTCTGAGTGAGTATCTAGTCTTCCAGGTTTAGGTGATGTGAACAGTCATGGTTGCACTATCTGAACTGTGTATATGTGTTAACGTTATTTCGGGATGATTGGTAGAAACTTGTTTAAAAGCTCTACTCCAGCCACCACTGCTGCCCTCCACCCCCTCCCTTACCTCCACAACACTCAAATTCCTATCCCAGCTCTCTTTTTCACACTTACCAAAAGAAGCTTTAAGAGTATCTTGTTGTTTTTACTTCAAAGAACTATTAAATACAGAGGCAAGGTATAGAAATCAAACTGTGGATGTTCTCAGAAGCTAAAGTGTGCTCTGTCAAAGATGTGAGAGCAAAGCTAAATCAAATAATAACTTGTACATTTTCGGTGGCCTAAAGTTATAAATTGCAAGGCAGCAAAGATAATTAAGAATAATGTTCAAAAAGGTAGAATCAACATAAATCATATAAAAAGGATAACAAGTTTTATCAACCAAACCGATTTTGAGGCAGGTTTTAAGTTGAATGTGTTTGGAAGGCACCAAAGCGGATGATTAGATACGATATTCAGCTTAATGTGCAGGAAAAGCAATTGGGATGAAGCAAATCAGTTTCCTGACTCTAATGCAGGGAATGTGGAGGGGTTTATTAAATATAAAATTAAATTTAGATTTATAGCCACTGTTGATTCACTAGAAAGAAACTGACATTATCATATCATTATTTTTTAATTTCTAGCTTCAGATGCCTTATTAAACAAACAAAAAATAGACTGAAAGACAAAAGTTGGCATCAGTTTCAGAATAATTTTTGCCTTTTTCCCATAATTATTTCAATCTATATTCATTTATTCCCTGTATCGGTGTCACAGAGAGCACACTGCAAATATAGAATATTATGTTAAGGTGTAGATGAGACACAGGGGGAGGACATTTTCAAATATTAACCTTTTTGTATAAATGAACCAAGTTATTAACATTTTAAAAGATCTTTCCATGACCGATGATGTTAGGAGCAATGGAATATGTCTAGAGAGAGTAGTGCTGGTTGTTAATTTCCTAGGAGGCGGTTTCTAAGCAAATCGAGATGCACTGAGGCACGGGGATGAGCAGAGAGGACAGACGTGGGTGTTACCCAGCGGGTTGTCATTGCCAGATACCGGGGTGGCTAGAACTCAGCTGCTTCATTCTGGAAGGTGCTGCTGAGTCCTGGCGTGACAAGGCAATGCCCCTCTTTCAGAGGGCTTCCCCTTTCTGCTGCTTTCTGCTACCGTCAGCCTAGAAGACCCAGCACGGAATGCAGATGAAATCAGTGTAAAGTAGAACCCTGGAGAGGAATGTTCTTTGGGTTTCACTGTGTAATAGGAGATGGAAAAAACAGCTTTAAAACCTGAAATGTGATTAGGTCATGAATGTGGAGCCAGCTGGAGAAACTGAGGAGAAAAGAAGAGCTGTGCCCTATACTAGAATAAGCCAGCTGCTGAGTTTCCATGAATGGTGAGTTTATTTTCCAGAGTCATCTGCCAGGAACCCCCTCACCATTGCTCAGGGCTGTCAGAAGTCCCAGATACTCCATTCCCACCATCGCCTCTGATGGAGCCCTGAATCCTCGATCCCCAGGTGTGAATATTGCTCCCTGGTGCCATTCCCACCTTACTGAACTGACAAGGTGTCATGCCTTGGCTCCCTGACTCAAGAGTCTCCACAGATCCCCTCAGGTCAGCACACTTCTAGTCATCACCACCTCACGGCCACCTTGTTGGCCCACCGCTGCCCTCTCAGGGAACAGCTCTGCCCTCCCCTGCTCTCGTGGCTGGAGGAGAGCCTCTTTCTTCCCTAGAGAGGCTGGAATGAGAGTGGTTTAAGGCAGATGGGCGGGGATTGGTGTTTTATCTTGACCATTTGCTAAGATTGTTAGCACTAAAGAGGAAAGGAGTTTCTGGTCCCTTTCCGACACCTCAGCCCCCGCTGAGGAGGCCTCCACGGCTCCAGTGAGCCCCAGGCCACATATAGGTAATGGCAGCATTTTCTACACAGGGTGCGTGTGATACGCTGTGATAAACTGACAACTGAAGATACCCAGGATAGTTTCCAGTGGGATAAATATGTATGTGATGACTATTTGAGTAACATAACTATCATATCACATTGCATCAAACTCATGAATTTACGGATCATGTAGGATGAGGCTGTGGTAGAACTGATGAGTTTATTTAGGGTGAAAGCACAGGAGTTATGTGTGTGCATGTGTGCTCAATCAGAGTCCTGTCTGACTCTTTGCGACCCCATGGAGTATAACCCACCAGGCTCCCTCTGTCCGTGGGATTCTCCAGGCAAGAGTACTGGAGTGGGTTGCCGTTTCCTTCTCTAGAGGATCTTCCTGACCCAGGGATCGATGAAGCACTGGGGAAGCCCCCACAAGGGGCACAGAGATACTGAAAAATACAGAAGGGCTACACTAATGACCCCTGGAGAAGGAAATGGCAGCCCCCTGCAGTATTCCGGCCTGGGGAGTCCATGGACGGGGGCGCCTGGTGGGCTACAGTCCATGGGGTCCCAGAGAGGCACAGACGACTGAGTGACTTAGCACACTAGTGACCGGAGGTCAAGAATGCTCACAGTAGAGGATTTAATGAGCATAGGTGAGACACAACTGGCCTGAATGGTTTCACAAGGAGCCTTTTGTGCAGTTGGGTCCTTGATTTTATATACTGCCCTAGAGATTGACATGATTCTAGGTCGAGGCAAACTTTCCTTTTTCCAAAACACTCGGCACATCCTACTTCCTGAGCCAGCACTAGAATGCAAGATAAAGATGAGTTCCAGTTGTGTTTGCCAACTTTGAATCCAAGTTCCAGCTCCTCCCTGGGCCCCACAAACATGAAAGGCTTGATGATGCTTCTCCCAATAGTATAGTGCCTTGGGGCCCCTCATTCTAGAGATGGCTCCGTGGACTGCTGCTGTGGAATCTGGTCGGGGAGGGATTCATTGAGGCACTCAAAAATGAGTTGTCCCACCCACTCTGGTGGGGGATCAAGGCAGTTTGGGAGTACTGTCTTCTGTGGATCCAGAGGAGGGAAATTTTTTTGCAATGGTATCATTTGGTATCAATGGACATGAACTTGAGCAAACTCTGGGGGATCATGGAGGACAAGGAAGCCTGGTATGATGTACTCCATGGGGTTGCAAAGAGGTGGAACAACTTAGCAACTGAACAACACCTATCTGTAATATTAACACTAGGTGTCAACATTTAGAGTGATCTTCTGATTGAGGATCTGTGGAGTGATATGTGAAAATATTCATGGATAAACATCGGTACAGATACTCAGAAAGTTTACTTGTTTTCTTCTTGGTCTTGAACTTTGTTAAAACTGCTTGATGTCTTGTCTAGTGAGTGAGGAGATACTGGGTACTAATAGGCAACAGTGTCTGCTGTCGCTGTGTCTTAGGTATGAGTTTCCAAGTGCTGCTGTGACACATGACCGCAGAGTTGGTGGTTTAGAATAATAGGAGCAGGGACTTCTCTGGTGGTCCAGAGGCTGAGACACTGCACACCCAACACAGGAGGCCTGGGTTCAATCCCCAGACAGAGAACTAGATCCCACATGCCACAGCTGAGGATACCGAATGTGCTGCAGCTAAGCCACAGGTGCAGCTAAATAAATAAATAATAATGGGAACATAATCTGTCACAGTTCTCCAAGTTCAAAATCAATGTGTCATTGGGACTGTATTTCCTCTGGGGAGGACCCATGTCTTGCCTTCTCTAGTTTTCTGGGTACTTTTTGGCATTCCTCAGCATCCCTTGATTTGTTAGAAACACAGTCCACAGGATGTGTGTGTGTGTGTGATGTGTGTACGCAGAGATGCATATGCCCACACACAAAGACACACAGAAGGGAAGCCTTCAGTCAACTGTAGTAGTAACATCAGAGATCACTGACAACAGATTGCCATGACAAATATAATAATATTGAAAACGTTAGAAATATTGTTAGGGTTACCAAAACATGACACAGACACATGAAATAAGCAAATGCTGCTAGAAAAATAGTGCCAGTAGACTTGCTTGATGCACAGTTGCCGCCAACCTTCAATTTGGGGGGGAAAAAAGAGCAGTATTTGCGAAGCTCAGTGAAGCAAAATGCAATAAAATGAGTTATGGTATGTCAATGTATAGATATATGCATGTGTGTGTGTGTTTGTGTCTATATATATAGAGAGAGAGAGAGACTGAGAGATTTATTTTAAGCAATTGACTGATGCTACTGTGGGATGCTTGGTGAGTCCAAAATCTGCAGGGTGGGCCAACAGGCTATAGACTTAGGAAGAAGTTGTAGTTCAAGTCCAAAAGTAGTCTGCAGGTAGAATTCCTTCTTGCTTGGAGAAGGTCAGTCTTTGTCAATTAAGACCTTTAATTTGCCTGGATAAGACTCACTCACATTATGGAAGGTAATCTGCTTTATTCAAAGTCTACGTATTTAAATGTTAACTCATCTAAAAACACTTCCTAGAAAAATCTGGAATAATATTTAACCAGATATTGGGCACCATGGTCCAGCCAAGTTGACACATAAAATTAACTGTTAATTTCACACAGGGATTCACATGTGGATATACCTCTGGGAGTCATTATAAGCCTACCACAGTCAATAATAAATTCTAGGCACTGTTCTAAGTTTTTGTATATATTAACTCTATATTTACAACAACTGCTGAGGTAGAACTGATTTATTATCTCACCTTACAAATAAAGAAACTGAATCGAAGGAAATAAGGAATTTGACGAAAATCACACGGTTTGTAAGTAATAGAGTCAGGATGTGGACTCAGAAAGTCTGATTTAATCTGTCAAGTTTGGATTAAGAGGTCATCTTTCTGGTAAACCTCCATCTTCGTTGAGTCATGGATCTTTGAATGACCTTTGGTATTGTGTACTTCTGCTGGATTTCTTTTTTTTTTTTACTGGCTAGTTCGTTACATAAGAATGAGAAATGCCAAGGGGAAGACAGTAGTAATTCCTCCTTTCTTCTCTTCTTTCTCTTCCTCCTCCTGTAATGATTACCCTGCACCCTGTTTGCCTTTTTACACCTCCCTTGACAGTGACTCTGCCTTCCTTTGACATTTGATAGACACTTACCAGGTCTTGTCTCATGGCAGGTGCTGGGGGCACAGTGAGAATTCTGTGCTTCATGTCAGTGCTAGTAGCTTCCTCCACATGTCATTCCATCATCTCTCCAACCCCTCCACCAGCAGATGCCGAAAATTGACTCAGAGGAGCTAAGAAGCAGCCTGTCCTCTCTCAGACCTGAAGGGGTCAGTGAGATGCTTTGAGTATCTACTGATCTTGAGAGAAGATAGCGAGGGCGTTAAAGTATTTATAATCATCCAGGCATTTCCTTATCTCAAAGCCTGGGTATGGCCTGGAAATCTAGCACGTGACAAGTATCAGCCGGACAATGGAAGTCAAGATTCAGGGAGAGCTTAGGCAGCTTTATGCTGCTTCTCCTTCTCAGGCTTCCAGTAGCACAAAGAGAAGCTCCATCTTCTTAAACTGAAACTTCAAGAAATTAAGGAGTTTTCAGTATCTGTTTCTCTTTTCCTAAAAACTTCTTTTGAAAGATTGAGATTTTAATAGCTAAGTGTTTTGAACTTTCTGTTAGAATTAAAGTTTAATGAGAATCCTTTTTTATTTCAGTAGGGCTTCTGCTTTCCAAGTGTTTTCATACATGTGATCCAGTTTAGCCTCACAACAACCCCACTGGACAGATAAGACAGGAAGGTGCCTCATTTTGTGGATGAGGACACTCAGACTGGGAGGAGTGAAGTGCCCAATAAAATCTGAACCGTCACAGCGGGCACCTCTCTTTTAGAAAGATAAAAATTGCCATGGTCCTTTAGCATCTCTCCACCATCTAAATGATTTTCTGGAGCTGAGTAAGTCCAAACAGTTCACTGAATAAAGTCAGATTATTGAATATGACCTGACACATCCTATGCAAAAAATTAAGTGTATAATTTCAGTTCATTATAATAACCTATTATGATACAATGAGGGAAAGTTAAATTAATTTTTATTGCACTTATTCAACATAGTGCAGTCTGATGACAGAAACTGAGCCACTTGGGTAAAACTGCTGCAACCTGACCTGAGTTATTGGTCAGTCTTTAAGCCATAGCTACAGATGAATATAAAATGTGCCCTTTTTACCTGGGAAAGTGTGAAAACATATTCTAAATGCAGTGTTTTAGAATGGTGCTTTTACTACCATATTATGTATGCTAACAGTTTTTTAAATCAAGTTTTCCCAGAGCTTCTAGAGTGTATGTACCCCACATACGGAGATACTTAGATACCTACACTCTACACGGCTAAAAGTATAAGCTGTGGTATTGTACCACTTACATATATCATCAACAAACTCTGTGACTGTAGGTAAATTACTTCATCTCTCTAAAAATTGTCTTCATTTCCAGAGATAGGAAATTAATCATTTGATCTGTCTCCTGGACTTGTTTTGAAGATTAAATGATAGAAGAACTGGAAAGTGGTAGGCATAATCACTTGCCCATGGTTAAGGCACAGCACATACTATCTATTATTGTTATTATTCATAGGACAGTCTCATCTACCCAAAGTGACCTAGATAGCAATAAAAACAATATCAAAGAGAACCAGAGGGAAAAAATCAAAAGGCCTGTGTATTCCTTCCCTACTGTTGCTGTAACAAATTACCGCAGATCTAGACACAGAAAACTGCATAAATTAACTTACAGTTCTAGAGATCAGAAACCTGAAATCAGTCTCACTGAGTTCAGATCAAGGTGCCAGCAGGCCTGCATTCCTTCTGAAAGCTCTAGGAGAGAATCTGATCCCTTGTCCCTTCCAACTGCTAGGCTGATCCTTCTTCCATTCCTTGACAGATAATACTTGGTCAAGTTTCACACTGACACTCCTCCTCTGTGGTCGAGTTATCTTCCTGCCTCCCTCTTCTGATTACATTGGCCCCACCCAGACAATCCAGGATAATCTCAAGATTCTTAATCACATTAGCAAAGTCCCTTTTCCCATATAAGGCAGTTCATAAGTTCTGTGGTTTAGGATATGGACATCTTTGGTGGGAGGGGGTGTTATTCAGCCTCCCAAAGTTAATTTCAAGTATATGCCATAATAGCCACATGTTAAAAGTTCACGGACTCCGTTCACTGGAGAATCCTAACTCAGAGCCTACTTTCTCTTCATTTTGGTGCTGTTCTAGTAAACCTGGGAGTTGCTAGTAGCCCATTGCCAGTTTGAAACAGTCCATCAGGGAAGCAAGGCTTCCCTGGTAACTCAGTCAGTAAAGAATCTGCCTGCAGCATAGGAGACTGGGTTCAATCCCTGGGTCGGGAAGATTCCCTAGAGATGGAAATAGCAACCCACTCCAGTATTCTTACCTGGAGAATCCCATGGACACAGGAGCCTGGCAAGCTACAGTCCATGGGGGTCACAGAAGAGTCAGACCTGACTCAGTGACTAAACCCCCAATCATCATGTATCTGAAATTAGGACCTGCCTTTGCCCACCTTCCAGTGACCAGATCACACTTACCTGCCTGCCCTCCTTGGCAAACTCGAAATATTGGCTGATGCCCAAGAAGAAAAAGAAAAAAAAGAGTTTCATCAATTTATATCAGCATCTGTCGCATTCTCAGCTGTTGTAATAATTCAGTTTAGAACTGAGGACAGAGTGGGGTCCAAGAGGGTAATAGACACTGAAAAAGAATCGAGACACAGCTAAGATAAGCTCCCACTTTATAGTCTGCCAAAGACCCATAGAGAAGAGTAGGGAAGGCCTGAGCATCTGACCATCAGTGACTTAGCCTGACTTGGCTTAGACAGAGAGCCTTGGAGGCCAAGACAGACTGTTTCCTGGAAGAACTCACAATGCCTGGGGGAAATCCCAGGACCAGTGAACTGAGTTACGCAGGCTATGCATAGAACTATTCCCTCTGAGACAGCTCTCTCTGATGCAGTTCTCAAACTTACACTTTCCAAAAAATAAAAAGAATACTATTTTTTTGGCCTGGACACACAGCTTTTGGGATCTTAGTTCCCTGACCAGGGATCTAATCCATCCTCCTTGCAGTGAAAGCACAGAATCCTTTGGACTGCCAGGGAAGTACCAGAAGGAATAGTTTTTAAGTGAAGGAAAGCCTTTCCATTTTGCTTTTCTGTAGCCAGTTAGCAGATGTCAAAAGCAGAAGGAAACTAGAAATCTAGGAATTGGCCTCAAAGGACAGACTCAGTCTAGGGAGCTCTTAGGAAGACTGACTCATCTAGGCATGTTTCCTAGCACCTCTCTTTTCTCATCACAAAACCTCCCTGCTACTTTTATAGGCAACCTCTTTCCTTCTGTAGTTTTATGGTTCGTTTTAGGTAGGATTTGGAGTATCAGATTGCTTTATCTCTAGGTTTGGGCAATAGGAAAATAAAACTTAAAAGCAAAGTTACCTCCCAATTACCAAGTGTTTTGGTAAAGTAAAACAGTGGGTGAGGAAAGAAAGAAACCAGGCACTCATGTAGAACATCAGGATAGGGTATGGATTTTAAAGCCTTGTGTAATCTTTTCAGCATGTCTCAATAATTTGAATCAGAGTATTAGAACCCATTATTTTCTACAGTATTAAAATAGTCATGAAAATATCTACTAGCCCACAGCCCAAGAGAAAAGTACCAGGTGGAAATCACAGATTATGTTTGATGAAACATGTGTACTTAGGAGACATCTACATTTTAAAAAAAATTTGGCTCTCATGGAATTTTGAGACTAGAAAAGTATGAGCTTGTCTCAGTTTGAGAATTAAATCAGTACTAAAGGAAACACAGTGATATAAATAAAAACCTCTCCCAACCTTGGCACTGCAGCTTCAAGTTTGGGATGACCAGAGAACACACATTTATATTGGAATGACACCCTATTGCCAAAGTTAACTGGATGAGCTTAATATCTGTGAATCTGTGTATAAGGTGTAAGTCACCCTCTGGAATCAATGAGTTGCTTTTCTGCAAAATGGGGGTTTGTAAATACAAATGAAATACTAGCTGTGAAAATATTTCGAAAGGTCTAAAATACTCCACAAATGCAGACTGTTAACATTTTCAGTAAATTTGTTTGTATTCCACAGAGGCCTGTTTGCTACAGATGAAGTATAACATCCCCGTTAGAATCAGATGTGGATTCAAATCTACCAATTACTAAACATCACAGCTTGGGCAACTTCACTGAGCTTTTCATTCATCATCTTTTGGGGGGAATGGTAGGAACTTCACAGTTACGAATATTAAGCAAGGAGGGTCTGGCACAGAGCTTCAGTTGTTGTTAGTTTTATTCACTCACTGCCTCCCAGCGTGAGGGTTGGCGGCATCCCTCTATGGAGGCAAACGTCCTCGGTGCAGGATTCTACACGTGACTGCCAAATGGCTCGAGAGATAATGAATCTATCTGCAATGCAGGAGATGTAGGGGTTGCTTACCAGAGGCACTGTTTGCCTATCAGGCAGGCAAGCCGCTGACTGAACTTCACAAAGCTCCTGAGTCCAAGAAGAAATTAGAAATGTTGAGGGCAGAGATCTCCTGTGACTGTTCTACACTGTGATAATTCAGAGAGTGATAATTTGAGAGAGAGGAGGGGCAGGGAGGGAGGGAAAGAGTTTTCACTTCCAGAAGATACTGACTGCCCCTGGAGACTCAACATCAAAGACAGGCTTTGTTTTTGAGAATTGGCACTTTTCAAAAACATTGTGTGCTAACGCCGTTCCCCGCACGCTGGCTACTCTATGTCAATTAGCTCATGGAACCCTCAAATGACAACTTTATGAGAAGATACAATTATCACTGTTTCTAGGTCACCAGGAAGGTCATTCAGGCTTGAAGTCCATGGCAATGCCCTTGTGTTACACCCTGTCCTCAGGAACACCTCTTTCAGATAAGTCCACAGATAGACAAAGAACGTGTTCCTCAGAGTGTGGCATGGTTGTTTAAAGATAATTTTAAGTTGTTCATGACATCAGGTAACATTGATTAACATAGTAAGAAAATGACTCACTTCCCTTTTTTGTACCACAGGAGGAAGGACTCTCTCAGCCTGGTGTTCACATGGCAACTCCTCTGACACTTGTTAATCCCCCAGAGGGCAGACCTCAGGCTGATGAGATTCCTGTTGTCAGTGCCATCTTGCTAGAAATTAATAACTGTTCTGGCTTTCAGTACGTATTTTTAATTAATTTCTAGTTACTCTGCACTTCTGTTTATGGGAGTGGGATACATGTTTCCTTTTTAAATAAATGTATTCTATTATAAATGCATTGCCATTAAAAATAGCTTTCAGGTGTTCACCTAAAAGTAATATGTCATATGTCAATTATAAATAAATAAATAGAAGGAGGAGGAAGGAGATTCCTACCAGGAAAATGGGAAAGTAGAGCTTTCTTCAGTTCTGTTTGTGTGAGGCTCTGCCCATGTGACGTCAGGGTGAGAAATAGAGTTGAGAGGACAGTTGATTGGAGGAGAGAGGGAGATGGAGCTGACTGGGGTGGCTGCCAGGGTTTACATTAGGTTCAACTTTTCTCAGCTGAGATTCCTGGAAGCATCAAAAGCTCTGATGTACAGAGGTGTCTACTGTATGTAGTAAATGAATTCACTACCCTCCTAAGCATCTAGAATGGTTCTGTGTGTGAAGAAAAAAATAGCCTCAAGAAATATTACTGAGTAATAGTACAGGTGGCTTAAAAATGATCAAAAATGGTCCCAACAACAATGCTCAGAAACGTAAATGTGGTATATTTATGAGCCAAAATTTGAGACATTATCCAGTGAGATACAGTAGAGACACCAGACAAGAAGCTGGGCTTGCTAGTTGGTTCAGGGAGTAAACCATCTATAAAGAATTCTTTACATGGCATATTCTAAACCAAAATTTGAGACATTATACAGTGAGATACCATAGAGACACCAGACGGGAAGCTGGGCTTTCCTGTTGGCTCAGGGAATAAAGAATCTGCCCAGTACTAGCTCAGACAGTAAAGAATCTGCCTGCGATGCCAGAGAAACTGGGTTCGATCGCTGGGTTGGGAAGATCCTCTGGAGAAGGGAACGGCTGCCCACTCCAGTATTCTGGCCTGGAGAATTCCATGGGCTATACAGTCCATGGGGTTGCAAAGAGTCGGACACGACTGAGCGATTTTTACTTTCACTTTTTTGTTCCCAAGAGAAGTCACTGTAAAAACAGTGAGTCCTACCATCACATAAGAGCCACAGCTCCAGCGGTTTTCCATCAAGAGCAGTCGTGGCCCCTGGGAGCATCTGGCTGTGTGTGGACACATTTGATTGTTGCAGTCTGGGGGATGGAGATGGGTGTTGTGCATCTGGCATCTAGTGGGGAGAGACCAGGAATGTTGCTCACCATCCTGCTGCGCACGGAAGTGCTCCCCATCCCGCGGCGCACGGGAGTGCTCCCCATCCCGCGGTGCACGGGGAGTGCTCCCCATCCTACAATGCACAGGAGCGCTCCCCACCAGTTTCCCTGTATTGTGAGGGGAAGAAACCCTGCTCTGTGCTGCCTGCAAGTGCTGGAAGTGACTCGGCTGCTGCCACTTACCCACTCTGAAATTCAAGGTCTGTTTGATAAAGTTGATGTATCACCTTACGGTTGACCATTCTTGTTGGGTGATTTGACCTTTGGTTGTAATTTTATGCCTGTTTCAAACATATTATTTGTTTATAAAGTGTCTTGATTTTAACTGTGAATTCAGAGGGTGGCCAGGAGTGAGCTGCAGTTTGCCCCTGATCATGTTATATTTAGATGTGCTAGTTAGAACATTGTTAACTATTTTTTAATTGTTTCAACTTCAGAAAGGAACCTCACGCGGGTGGTTCTGATCAAAGAAGGTGTGATAGCTTTTATTTCGGCTGTTTGGACCATTTCTTTGCAGATTTTCCTACAATTTTTATCTTTTAGCTTATTTTTACCCTTTTATTTGAAATCTGTATTTTACTTTTAAAAATCTATAGTGACATATAATTCACAGCATGCAATTAAACAGGTGTCATGCTAGCATTCTAAACCTCAGTTTCTATTATTGAAGAATGCATAGGAGCCTGGTCTGGAATTGTACCAACCTTGGTCCATACCCAGAAACTGGATTTTTAGACTCATTACATGAGCTCATTTTCTTGTTTATTTCTCCTCAACATAAACTTCAGAAAATAACAATTGGTTCATTTATGATTTCTATCACTGAGGAGATAAAGAAAAAATGAGAATTTTTCTATAATGACATTATCCTGTGTTCAGTGAAAAATACTAGTTTCATTCACTAAAATGGAAGAGAATTATTTAAAAGGTTATAAATTCATTTTTTGAAAAGAATGAAAGAATATTTAATTGCTCACTTTTTATCTTAAAATTACTTGAGGGTGAGGAACCTTGTAAGTACAAAAATATTTACTGATAATTAACCCTTTGTAAAGTTAGTCCCATCCCCAAACACAGACTATTTGTCCATGTTGGGTGGTACCTTATTGACTGAATATTTGTCAATTCTGTGTTTCAGCAATGTAAAGCAGTTGCAAAATAAAGTTGCATGTTCAACATGTCTTGTCCCCAATATGTGAGATTTCAGAAAGCCTATGAAAGAGGAGGAAAGCTCTTCTAATTGAACACAAAGCCATTGACACATAGGGGTCTAGGAGAGTTAGACAGCTTGCAATTAAGAGAAAATCGACAAGAATGATTACAAGATAAATGCCTCAGAACAGAAAGATTTAAATATCAAAGATAAAGACAGACCCCTGGGAAGACTGATGAAACCTTCAAACACTTTTACAGAAGTGACTCTCTTGATTATCACACTGTGAAAGTCAAACATGGAATAAAGGGTATTGTTTCACTCTACTGTTCAAATTGGTCAGAAAAAAATTACTCTCACCCCCAAATAATCAATGTTTGGTTCCAGTTGTGTTCATCCTGACATTTTATACATAGCTGCATTTATAACTTAAAAGTTGTTAACACTGCAATAAAATTTTGTAGTTTTTATTTCATTTTCCATATCATTCCAATCAAATATTTTACTATTTGCTGTGGATTTTTGGTTCACATTTTAATTGCATTCATTTTGAATGAGCTTTTGACAGTACCAATTATCCTTGGACAGCTATCACCTTTTGTAATAGAATCTCCTAAAGTAGTAGAGTTAAAAGAACTTTCAGAAGCTATCAAGTTCAACACCCTTTTTCAAATAAAGAAAATAAGACTGAATGATAATGTCACCTGTCCCAAGGTTACAAATTATATAGAACATTTTAACAAAGCAGAAAAATTACCATAGGCCAATGCATTAATTCCAGACAAAAGGATCACTCTTTTGAAGACCCTTTGATGCTGCTTCTGAATTTGAAATTGTTTGTTCATGTGAGAATAATAACTATTTTTCCCATTTTTTTCAGTCTCTTTATGTTTTCAGTAAATGGATAAGAGAATAGAAATGATTTCTTATCTACCACTTTCTCTGAGTTAGTCTTTCTCTGCTCCTCCTGAAAATCTATTCCAGCTCAGTGTTTATTTTTATTTTCTTCTTCACTTAGTGTAATCTGTGATGGATCACTATGCATTTTAATTCATATTGCCACTACATCATTATGATAATCTTTTCAACTACCTTGAATTGAATATGGTCCTGATTTGACAAGTTCTTATGTCTTCTCATAAGAAGTCATATGAAGGCATCTGCTTTTCTCCACCTCTGAGGATGACGACGTTACCATGTTCTTACAGGGTTGTTTTTCTCCCCACTTCCAGCGCACCCACTCCATTTAGCCTGGGCGTCTACAGCTAGTGATGTATGAGCCAGAGGTGGCCCAAACGTGTGCATCCCTAAATGTGTGTCATTCAAAAAATAATTTGTATTAGTGGCCAGCTTCAAAAACTGGATTGTTTCCATAAATCAAAAGGTCTCTCTTCTCTTTTTAAAAAGGGCATATCTTGAAGTATCGCTTTGCCATCTGTACCAGTCAGCCAAGGCTTGGTAACAACTGGCCTTGGTAACAACACCCGGGTTGCAGAGTGCCGAGTACCGTCAAGTCATGTAGCCTCTGTCAAGTCAAAATGTCAGTTTCTGTTTTGTATTTGCACGAGATAGAAATTTGTATTTCTATTTTGTATTTGTATTGTGTTTGTGTTTTGTGTTTGTATTTTCTTCTATTGGAGCTGAGATGAACTACTTCATATATCTGCATCCCCAGACAATGAGGGAGAATTAAAAAGGCAGAGAGAGCTGGATGTCTCAGCAGAAATGGGAGAGAGCCTTCTTACCCTCAATTGTTTTCCCCAGGACTCCTGTTGACACTTGAGTTGGCACACTCTGATGTAACCTATTGTTCCACATTTTTTAAAGTTTGTATTACAGTTCTCAAGAGAAGCAGTATCTTTACTACACACACACACACACACACACACATAGACATATGCATGTGTGCTAAGTCGCATCAGTTGTCTCGGATTCTGTGCGACCATGTGGACTGCAGCCCTCCAGGTTCCTCTGTCCATGGGATTCTCTAGGCAAAAATATTGGAGTGGGTTGCCGTGCCCTCCTCCAGGGGATCCTCCCATCCCCGGGATCGAACCCGCATCTCTTAAGTCTCATCCATTGGCAGGCGAGTTCTTTACCACTAGCGCCACTACGTATATGTATATACATATATGTATATGTCTATGTGTATGTATATGATTTATTATTAGGCAGTTCCTGTGATTATGGAGGCTGCCATCTGTAAGGTGGAGACCCAGGAAGCCTGGTGTTGACCGAGAGATGGGGACTGGTGGTGTATTTTCCAGTCCAGCTCTGAAGACTTGAGAATTGGGAGCATGAAGGGCAGGAGAAGATTAATGTTACAGATCAAGCAGTCAGGCAGAGCTAATTCAGACTTCTTCTGCCTTTTTGTTCTATTCAGTCCCTTAACAGATTGCCCCCTGCCCCCCCCGCCCCACACAGTGGGGAAAGCCATATGGTTTACTCAGGACATCAATTCAAATGCTAATCTCTCCGGGAACGCCCTCACAGACACACACGGAAATTGTGTTTAACCAACTATGGGGCATCCTGTGGCCCAGTCAAGTAGACAAATAAAATTAAACATCACAGTGTTCATGTTGTGGGCATGAAAAGTATGAATCAACACATAAAATCAATGCAGAGGACAAGTAGGTGTATGATTTATGGACCAAGGAAGCTTGTCCCTGCAGATACTCCACCAGTGTTTGGAAATGTATACTACAGATCTTAAAACCAAAAGTTTTTTTTGGATACTGGATATATGATTGTTAGATTTTTTATGCCCAGCCCCACTCCTTTTCCAGGCAAGTTTGATTTCTACCAGAAATTTACATGAAAAGAGGATGAGAAGGCCTAAGTATATCTGGATGTTTCAGATCATCCTGGATTTAATTTCTTTTTTACTTCCTTTACACTTTTTTTTTTTTTTTACTTCCTCCCCTCCTCTTTTTATAATATGATCTTAAACAGGACTTGTGCTATCTTAAACTGATTTCAACTTAAATGGAAACATTTGCTTGCTTACCTTTTTTCTTAACTATAATTGACATACAATGTTATTTTACATTAAGATATACAATGTAATCATTGGATTTTTGTATACTTAGTAAAAGTATTACCACAGTAAGTCTGGTTACCAATCAGTCACCATATGAAGTTAGAAAATTTTTACTTTCAAATTTAGAATACAGTGTTACTGATAGTCACCATGTTGTCTGTGATTACATCCTCATTACTTACTTTTTACACGACTGGAAGTTTGTACCTTCATCCCCGTTACCCCTCTCACCCATCCCCCAGCCCTTCTCCCCTCTGGCAGCCACCAGTCCATTCTCCACATCTATGAGTTTTGTTTTGTTTGTTCATTTGTTTTGTTTTTTTTTTAGATTCTGTATGAAAGTGAAACTGTACAATATTTGTCTTTCTCTGTCTGACATGCTACATTTCACTTAGCAAAATACTTAGCAAAAAAAGGTGCATTCTTAGACTCACTCTTATACTCACTCTTCTTATACTCATTCTTATAACTCAATATATGAGTATATTCTTAAACTGTTTGTTATGGCTGAGTTATAGTCCATTATGTATATGATGGAATATGGTTGGCAATATATTTCTTTTGGATGTACAGCGACCTGATTCCATTGTACATATATACACATATCTATTTTTCTTTGGATTTTTTTCCCCTTCCAGGTTATTACAGAGTGTTGAGTTGGGTGACCTGTGCTATGTAGTAGGTCCTTGTTGATTATCCATTGTGTGTGGATTACCGTGTATGTGTTAATGTTACTCAGTCGCTAAGTCATGTCCAACTCTTTGTGACCCCATGGACTGCAGCATGCCACGCTTCCCTGTCCTTCACTGTCTCCTGGATTTTGCACAAACTCATGTCCATGGAGTTGATGATGCCATCCAACCATCTCATCCTCTGTTTCCCCCTTCTTCTCCTGCCCTCGATCTTTTCCAGCTTCAGGGTCTTTTCCAATGAGCCAGTTCTTCGCATCAGGTAGCCAAAGTGTTGGCACTTCAGTTTCAGTATCAATCCTTCCAGTGAATATCCAGGGTTGATTTCCTTTAGGACGGACTGGTTTGATCTCCTTGCAGTCCAAGAGACTCTCAAGAGTCTTCTCCAGCACCACAGTTTGAAAGCATCAATTCTTCAGAGCCCAGCCTTCTTTATGGTCCAACTCCCCAACGGTCTAATTCCTCCCTCCCTCCTCCCACCCTGCCCCACCGTTCCCATTTGGTAAACAGAAGTTAGTTTTCTATGTCTGTGAATCTGCTCCTGCTTTGTAAATGAGCTCATTTGTATCCATTTGATTTTTAGATTCAACCCATAGGTGACATCATGGCTATTTGTCCTCCTCTGTCTGACTTCACTCACTCACTGTGATCATCACCATGCCGTCTATGTTGCTGGAAAAGGCATTGTTTCATTCTTCTATATGGCTGAGTCACACTCCATTGTGTGTGTGTGTGTGTGTATGTATATAAATATACCACATTTTCTGTCTCTGTCTACAAAAGCTTATTATTATTTACATGTAATATGCAGGTAGAGGAAATTGAGAACATGGCCATTCACCATCCTTGTATTTTTGACCCAGGTCGCCTCAGCATTCACTTACATCCCGGGGTAACTGAGTGTTTCAGGGCCGTCACTGTGCAGGGCATGCATAGCAGGCCCTCAGTAGGTAATGGTTTGGAGAATGTATAAATGAATGACTTCTTGTCTAGCTTCCAATGTAGACCATGACTTGAAAGGAGGGGGCGCTTCTTATTGATTTTTGCTTCCCAAGCATCTGATGTAATGCTTGCACATAGTAGGTGCTAAATATTTTCAGGAAGAAAGAAATAGGAAGAACAGAAAGGAAATAAAAAAGAATAACTGTAAATGTTCTTATCTAGATGTCTCAGTTAAAAGAAACACTTGGTAAGTATGGGCAGTTCAACTTTTGACCTTTTTTAAAGCCATTCCATGCTTATTTTTAATGAGTGAAGTCAAAAGAGAGTCTCATGATAGCGAGTACCAATCTATCCATCCATCCGACGATGAACACTATGGTATTTCCATGTCTTGGGAGGGTAAATGGGGCCACAGTGGATGTTGGGGTGTATGTGTAGTTTTGACCTATGGTTTCTCTCTACAGCCAGACTCAGGAATGAGAAGGGTGGATTGTGTGAAAGCTCTATTTTTAGTGTATTAAGGAACCTCCATACTGGCTGTTACCAGTTTACATTCTCAGAAACATAAAAGGGGGGGCCCCTTTTCTCCAAACCCTCTCCTGTATTTACAGCTTGTAGGATTTCTGAGGATGCCCCTTATGAATGGTCTAGGTGATATCTCGTTGTAGTTTTCATTTGAGATTCTTGAGTAAATTCAAACAAGGAGCATCTTTTCAAATGCTTTCCAAAAAAAAAAAAAGAGGGATTGAGAGAGAAGCAGAGACTAAGAGCCTGTCTGCTGAGATTGTACTCTTAAAGATTCACCCAGGTTAAATGACTTTTTGATCACCTATCCTAGGAGATTGCTTGAGGGCAGGTGTCCCTAGAGCCCCGGTTCCCTGTGAATTTGAAGTGCCCTTCCGCAGAGGTTTTCAAAGTGTGTTACAGAACACGTCCACGAGGCGGCAGCCCTGCTTTATGCCCCACTCAGGTTCCTCAGGCAACCTGAGCCCCAAAGTCCTGCTCCTGCCTTGTCGCATAAGGTGGAATGCGCCAGAGCTGGTGTCTAGTTATTTCTCCCCCCTTACTCTGCACCCCAAAGACAAATCCCAAGCCCTGGCCAAACTGGGATACTGACGGTACCATAGTGCTTAGCTGGGGCGACCAGGAGGAAGGAGAGAGTGGGTGGGAACCTCACCACTGGGAGAGTAGGAGACCAGGTGACTTTCAGAGCTTTTATCCCAGAGCGTCCACCGTCTTTTGAGTGCCCGAGGATCAGCTGTCATCTGTGAAGTACCACCTGCACCTAGAGATTGGGGCCCATGCAGTGGCCTGGGTCCTCCCGGTCCAAGGACCCATCCTTTGCTGGCACCCCCTCACCAGTTCCCTAGCTCCCCACACTCCAGCCTTGGGACCCACGGCTTCCCATGCACCAGCCCTGTGACAGCTGCCCAGGTCACCTTGGCATTTGGGGAGCGCCATGGGAATTTCTTTACTTTTCCTTTCTTTTTAAATTTAATTTTTATTGTGTACTGGAATAGCATTGATTTTCACTATCCTCTTTGTTCTGGGTATATAGCTACCTGATTCAGTTATACATACACATTTATCAGTTCTTTTTAAGATTCTTTTTCCAGATGGCCTATTACAGATTGTTGAGTAGGATTCTATGTGCTGTACATTCTGTCCTCTTTGATTATGTATTATTGTGTGTATATACTGTGTATATGTTAATCCAGACCTTCTAAACTATTCCTCCCACCATCCCACATTGTCCTTTCACTAAGAAAAAAAAAAAAAGCTTTATTTTCTAAGTCTATGAGTCTGTTTTTCTTTTGTCAGTGAGTTCATTTATACCAATTTGATTTATAAATTCTACCCATATGATACCATAAGTGTTATGTCTTGATCTGTCTGACTTCATGCACTTACTGTGATCCCCACCAGGTGCATCCATGTTGCTGGAAAAGGCGTTATTCATCACTTTTGGGGGCTGAGTCATACTCCATTGTGTATGTAGAGAATCACCTCTTCTTTATCCAGCAATCTAACAATGCACATTTTGGTTGCTTCTATGTCTTGGCTAGCATAAACCATGGTGCAGAGAACATTGAGGTGCATGTGTCTTTTCGAATTACAGATTCTGTCTGCAATGAGGTTTATGAGTGAGATGACGAGATCATGTGGTAGCTCTGTTTTCAGTGTTTCAAGGAACCCCCCATGCTGTGCTCCATCATGGCTGTGATCAATTTACATTCCCCAAAACACTGCAGAAGGGTTCCCTTTTCTTCACGCCCTCTCCTGCATTGAGGGCATCTAGGCTTTTTGAGGATGGCCGTTCTGACTGGTGTGAGATGAACCCTGCTTGTAGTGTTAGTTTTAATTTGCAGTTCTCGAATAATTAGCGATGTGGAGTATATTTTCACGAGCTTTCCAAAAAAGACTGAGAAACGGAGAGACACTTAGAGAGAAACAGTGCATTTTCAACTACTTTGAGATTGTTTTTTTCCAAGATCCACCCTGGTTTAAACTGCTTTTCCATTGCCTACTCCAGGACATCGCTGGAGGGCAGATGTCCGTTTCAACCCCTCAGGTCTTGACGATTTGAAGTGCCCCTCAGTTCAGTTCAGTTAAGTCGCTCAGTCGTGTCCGACTCTTTGAGACCCCATGAATAGCAGCACGCCAGGCCTCCCTGTCCATCACCAACTCCCGGAGTTTACCCAAACCCATGTCCATCCAGTCGGTGATGCCGTCCAACCATCTCATCCTCGGTCATCCCCTTCTCCTCCTGCCCTCAATCTTTCCCAGCTCAGGGTCTTTTCAAATGAGTCAGCTCTTCATATCAGGTGGCCAAAGTACTGGAGTTTCAGCTTCAACATCAGTCTTTCCAATGAACACCCTAGGCCGTGGTTTTCAACTTGTAGTTACAGAGAATGTCCACAGGGCGGCAGCACTGCTTCATACCCTGCTCCGGTTCCTTTGGCAACCGGAGCCCTAGTTTAAGTCTTGATCCTCCGTTGTAGAATAGATGGAATGCGCCAGAGGAGGCTCATCACTTTATACCCATTACACTAAAGTGGGAAGACAAATTCCAAGTCCTCGCTAAACTGGGATTTTGACGGTGCTCTTGTACTTACTTGGAGTGACATGGGAACCTCACCACTGGGAGAGTAGGAGACCAGGTGACTTCTCAAAGCTTTTATCCCAGAGGCCCCACCTTCTCTTCGGTGCCCACGGATTGCTTGTCATCTTTGAGGTGCACCTGGATCTAGAGATTGGGGCCCATCCACAGTCGCCCGGGCCCGTTGGGTCCAGGGACCTGTCCTTTGCTGGCACACCCTGACCAGTTCCCTAGCTCCACACCCTCCAGCCTTGGGACCCACGGCTTCATGTGCACCAGCCCTGTGACAGCTGCCCAGGTCACCTACACATGCGGGAATCCTGCTGGAATTTCCTTCCTTCCTTTTTAAAATTAATTTGTGTTGAATTCTGGAATGGCATTGATTTTCACTGTCCTCTTTGTTTTGGGGATACAGCCACCTGATTCTGTTATACATACACATTTATCTAGTTTTCTTTTTGATTATTTTTCTGGATTGCTTATTACAGTCTATTGAGTATAGAGCTCCTTATGCTATACTGTTGGTCCTTGTTGACTCTGTATTATATATGCATACTGTGTTTGTTAATCCACATCTCATAAACTATTCCTCCCACCATCTCACCTTGTCCTTTTTTAAAAGCAAGTTTGTTTTCTATTTTTGGGAGTCTGTTTCTGTTTTGTAAAGGAATTCATGTATAGAAATTTGATTTATAAATTCTACCCATCAGTGATAGCATAGGTTCTATGTCTTTGTCTATCTGACCTTATGCTTTTATCCTTGCCAGGTGAATTCATGTTGCTGCAAAGGGCATTATTTCATTCATTTTTATGGCTGAATCATACTCCATTGTGTGTATAGATATACCATATCTTCTTTATCCATCGATCTGACAGTGTACATTTTGGTTGCTTCCATGTCTCGGCTCATGTAAGCTGTGATGCAGTGAACGTTGGGATCCATGTGTCTTTTCAAGTTGTAGCTTCTCTCTGCATCCATGTTTAGGATGAGATGACTGGATCATGTGGTAGTCCCATTTTTAGTGTTTTAAGGAACCTCCTCGCTTTTGTTTATCATGCATGTGTGCATGCGAAGTGTCTTCAGTCGTGTCCGACTCTTTGCGACACCATGGACTGTAGCCTGCCAGGCTCCTCTTTCCATAGGATTCTAATTGCTGGAGGGCAGGTGTCCTTTACAACCCCTCAGGTCTTGTGAATTTGAAGCGCCCCTAGGTGGTGGGCTTCCCTTGCAGCTCAGCTGGTAAAGAATCCCGCCTGCAATTCAGGAGACCTGGGTTCTGTCCGCGGGTTGGGAAGATCCCCTGGAGAAGGGAAAGGCTACCCACCCCAGTATTCTGGCCTGGAGAATTCCATGGACTGTATAGTCCATGGGCTCACAGAGTCGGGCACGACAGTGACTTTCACTAGGTGGTGATTTACAAGTTATAGTTACAGGGAACGTCCACAAGGCGGCAGCACTGCCCTATGCCCCACTCCAGTTCCTTCAGCAGCCTGAGCCCTAGAGTTAGCTCCTGTTGCTGGATTGTAGGATAGATGGAATATGCCAGAGCCAGGCTCATTACTTCTTCCCCCTTACACTGCATCGGGCAGACAAAACCCAAACCCTGGCCAGAGTGGGTTGCTGATGATCCTCTTGTACTTAGGTGGGGGACAACTAGGGGTCCAGTGTGGACCCCACCTCTGGAAGAAGTTGAGACCTGGTGACTTTTCAGAACATTTTTAGCCCAGTGGCTGCATTGTCTCTTGAGTGTCCTAGGGTCTGAGATTTATGAGGGACCACCTGGACGTGGAGACTGGGTCCCATCTGGAGTGGACCAGGAACTCCAGTTTCAAGGGGCAGTCATTCACTGGCGCACCCTCACATTTTGCCTAGCTCTGTAGTACTCCAACCTTTGGACCCAGGCCAGGCGGGCTCCAGGAGGGTGACAGCAGCCCAGGTCACCCAGGCCTGCAGGGGTACCGCTGGCAGTTCCTTGCTTGCTTTTAATTCTGGTTTTATAGTGAAATAGCTTTGATACTCACTGTCCTCTTTTTCAGGTGTATGACCACCTGATTCACATATTTTGATACACACACACATATATATATACACACACAAACACACACACACGCATATATATACACACACACAAACACACATATGTATACATGTGTATATATGCACACACATATACACACACATATACACACATACATATACATGTGTATAATATATACACGCAACATATATATACACATACACACATACATATACATGTGTTTATACGCACACATATACACATACACACACATACACACATACACATACATATACATGTGTTTATACACACACATATATACATGTGTTTATATATACACACATATATACATATACACACATATATACATACACACACAAACACACACATACATATACATGTGTATATATACACACACACATAGATATATACATACACATACACATATATACACATACACACACATATATACATGTGTATACACACACACATATATATACATACACACAAACACACACACATACATATGCATCTGTATATATGTATACACACATACATACTTCTTCTGATTCTTCTCCCTGATAGGTTATCACAGAGCATTGAGTAGGATTCTTTTGTGTGGTATACTGTAGGTCCTCATTAATTATCTCTTGTGTACGTACTGTGAGTATACTAATCCAAACCTCCTAAATTATTCCTCTCACCACCCCAGGCTTCCCTATTGGTTGAAACAAGTTTTTTTTTTTTGTAAGTTTGTGCGTCTGTTTCTGTTTTGTAAATAAGCTCATTTATACTTATTTGATTTATGGATTCTACCCATAAGTAATATAGTGATATGTCTTTGTGTGATTCCATGCACTTAGTATGATCATTGCCAGGTCCTTCCATGTTGCTGGAAATAGCTTTATTTCATTCTTTCTCATGACTGAGTCATACATATATTTCCTTTATCTATCCAATAATGGACATTTTTGTTGCTTCCATGTCTTGACTAGAGTAAATACTACTACAATGAATGTCGCTGTGCATGTTCCTATTTTAATTAGTGTCTCAGTTTTCTTCACATAAGTGCCCAGAACTGGAATTTTTAGATTGTATGGTGTTTTTGTTTTTAATTTTTTTGGAACATCCTTACTGTTTTCCATATTGGCTGTACCAGTTTGAAGTCCCACCAACCGTGCAAAAAAAATTTTTTTTCTTTGCTTCCTGGCTAACCCTACTTACCTCTTGTTTTTTAATAGCCATGATAGTGAGTCTATGAGGTGTGAGGCCTATCTTATTGTCATTTTGCTTTGCAGTTCCCAGTGAGGTTCAGACACCTTTTAGGCAGAAACTCTGTCTTGACATCTTTGTTACACCCATACCACACACAGTGCAGGGCTGTTCAGATCAGTTCAGTCGCTCAGTCGTGTCCGACTCTTTGAGACCCCATGGACTGCAGCACGCCAGGCCTCTCTGTCCATCACCAACTCCTGGAGTTTACTCAAACTCATGTCCATTGAATCAGTGATGCCATCCAACCATCTCATCCTCTGTCGTCCCCTTCTCCTCCTGCCCCCAATCCCTCCCAGCATCAGGGTCTTTTCCAATGAGTCAGCTCTTCACATGAGGTGGCCAAAGTATTGGAGTTTCAACTTCAGCATCAGTCCTTCCAATGAACACCCAGGACTGATCTCTAGAATGGACTGGTTGGATCTCCTTGCAGTCCAAGGGACTCTCAAGAGTCTTCTCCAACACCACAGTTCAAAAGCATCAATTCTTTGGTGCTCAACTTTCTTTATAGTCCAACTCTCACATCCATACATGACCTCTGATAAAACCATAGCTTTGAGTAAATGGACCTTTGTTGGCAAAGTAATGTCTCTGCTTTTTAATATGCTGTCTAGGTTGGTCATAGCTTTTCTCCCAAGGAGCAAATGTCTTTTAATTTCACGGCAGCAGTCACCATCTGCAGTGATTTTGGAGCCCAAAAATAAAGTCTGCCACTGTTTCTGTTGTTTCCCCATCTGTTTGCCATGAAGTGATGGGACCAGATGCCATGGTCTTAGTTTTTTGAATGTTGAGTTTTAGGCCAACTTTTTCCACTCTCCTCTTTCACTTTCATCAAGAGGCTCTTTATTTCCTCTTTGCTTTCTGCCATAAGGGTAGTATCATCTGCATATCTGAGGTTATTAATATTTCTCCCAGAAATCTTGATTCTAGCTTGTGCTTTATCTAGTCTGGCACTTCTCATGATGTACTCTGCATATAAGTTAAATAAACAGAGTAACAATATACAGCCTTGACGTACTCCTTTCCCAATTTGGAACCAGTCTGTTGTTTCATGTCCGATTCTAACTGTTGCTTCTTGACCTACATACAGATTTCTCAGGAGGCAGGTCGGGTGGTCTGGTATTCCCATCTCTCTAAGAATTTTCCACAGTTTATTGTGATCCACACAGTCAAAGGCTTTGGCATAGTCAATAAAGCAAAAGTAGATGTTTTTCTGGTATTCTCTTGCTTTTTTGATGATCCAACAGATGTTGGCAATTTGCTCTCTGGTTCCTCTGCCTTTTCTATATCTAGCTTTAACATCTGGAAGTTCACAGTTCATGTACTGTTGAAGCCTGGCGTGGAGAATTTTGAGCATTACTTTGGTAGCATGTAAGATGAGTGCAAATGTGCGGTAGTTTGAACATTCTTTGGCATTGCCTTTCTTTGGGATTAGAATTAAAACTGACCTTTTCCTGTGGTTATAAACTTAGGTTGACATTAGTTTGTTAATACTCAAGTGTTTTGGGCTTCCCTGGTAGTTCAGTTGGTAAAAAAATGTGCCTGCAATGCAGGAGACGCAGGTTCAATCCCTGGGTCAGAAAGATCCCCTGGAGAAGGAAATGGCAACCCACTCCAGTGTTCTTGCCTGGAGAATCCTATGGACAGAGAAGCCTGATGGCCTACAGTCCATAGGGTCACAAGAGTCGGCCTTGACTTAGTATCGTGACTAAACCATCACCAGTGGTTAATGGTATTGAGCATCTTTACATATACCTGTTGATCAAATGTTTTTCTTCTCTAGAGAAATGTGTATTCATATCCTCTGCCCATTTAAAAATCAGACTCTTTGGTTTTTTTTGTTTTTTTGTCTTCATTTTGTTAACTGAGTTGCACAAGTTATTTATATATCAGAGATTAACTTCTTATTGGATACAAAATTAACAGATATCTTCTCCAGTGCAGTAGGTTGACTTTTCATTTGTCGATGGTTTTCTTTGTTGTGCAAATGCTCTGTAGTTTCATGTAGTTTTGTCTGTTTATGTTAGCTTTTGTTGTCATTGCCCTTTTTAGAAAATTTTTCTTTATTTTTGACTGGACTGGGGCTTCCTTGCTGCAGGCGGGCTTTCTGTAGTTGAGACAAGTAAGGGCTTCCCCTCGTTGCAGTGTGCGGGTTTCTCCCTGAAGTGGCTTCCCTTGTTGCCGAGCGTGGGCTCTAGGCTTACAGACTTCAGTAGTCTTGGCGCACAGGCTTAGCTGCTCCAAGGCATGTGAGATCTTCCTGGATCAGGGATTGAACCCATGCCCCCTGCACTGGCTGGCAGATTTTCATCCACTGTGCCAGCAGCAAAGTTCTGCCATTGCCTTTGGATTCAGATCTAAGACTGGTCAGAGAGCTTTCTGTTCATTTTTTTCCCAGAAGTTTCACAGTTTTGGGTTTTACATTCACATGTTTAATCCATCTTGGTTTAGTTGTTTTGTACAGTGTAAGATAGGGGTTCACTTTCATCCTTGTGCATGTGGCTGTTCCGTTTGCTCAGTACCACTTGTTGAATAAACTATCTCTTCCCCACATATATTCTTGCCTGTTTGCCTTGCTAAGAGTAGGCTAATGCCTCTTTTCTCTTCTTCAGTTCAAACAGTTCAGTTCAGTTGCTCAGTCATGTCTGACTCTTTGGAACCCCATGGACTGCAGCACGCCAGGTTCCCTGTCCATCACCAACTCCCAGAGTTTGCTCAAACTCAAGTCCATTGAGTCGGTGATGCCATCCAACCATCTCATCCTCTGTTGTCCCCTTCTCCTCCTGCCTTCAATCTTTCCCAGCATCAGGATCTTCTCCAGTGAGTCAGTTTTTCATACCAGGTGGCCAAAGTATTGGAGTTTCAGCTTCAGCATCAGTCCTCCCAATGAATATTCAGGACTGATTTCTTGAAGAGATCTCTAGTCTTTCCCATTCTATTGTTTTCCTCTATTTCTTTGCATTGATCACTGAGGCTGACTTTCTTATCCTTGCTATTCTTTGGAACTCTGCATTCAAATGAGTATATCTTTCCTTTTCTCCTTTGCTTTTAGCTTCTCTTCTTTCTCAGCTATTATTTTTCTGTCTTAAGTAAAGAAATTTCTAAAATGTGTGAAACTATTGATAGCAGGTCCCAATTCCCAAGAGACAGTCTGGTTGTTTACTTAACATTCTGCTTTGGGAGCTACTGTGAGGAACTTAGAAGTCAAGACCCTAATCAAAGCTCTAGTGGAGTATTTTAAAGTCAGTAACCATCCACGTAATGGCCATACAAGAGAGGTAAAAGCTCTTTGGCATGGTTATATCTGACCTCATCTGTTAACCTTGAGGAAAGGTAATGAAACGTACACTAGAGAGATTATATTATCTACTTCAAGAAAAATCTGCTTAGTGAATAAGTAATAAGCACCTTTTTAAGGAATATGAAATTCCTGGGGACTCTTCTGAAAAAGTTTAAAATCCCAATTTGGGAATGTTAAATGGTAAGCCATTTAACTATGTACATGATAATTAGCTCACACTTTCTGGGCCAGAAAGTTTTGTTACTATTAAGTAATGCACTAGGGAAAAAACCACTACCGAAAGGTCTGCTGTGACCAACACTGATTTAATACTTATTTCTAGGATCCTGTTGCAACTAGCTGTATTAAAATACCGTGCAATAATATAAAACAGTATAAAGACACTTGGAAGGAGGGTGAAATAGAGATGAAACAGCTGTGATAAAAATTATCTTTATCTTGAGTGATCTGTAGAATTAAGAAAGGTACAGGAGACCGTTAGCTGTGATGAGGGAGAATAATTTGTGTTGTTTGCCTAGTCACAGGGCTATAAGACAAAGGTTAAATGAGAGCTTATTAATGCTTTGTTCAGCCCTTTTCAGACTCTTCCCCACTCCTAACCATTACTGTCCACGGAAATTTGGAACTCCTTCTGGCATCCAAGGTCCTTCACCATCTGGCTTTTGTGTGTGCTTTAAACAGATTTCCTTTTACTCCACTCAGAAGGTATTAAGACCCAGGGGTATGGGTCTGAGTTTAATTTCTAATTCTAGAAATTAGAATTTGTCTCCATGGGGCTTTGAATGAGATTACTCCTTTTCTCTTAGCCTCAGTCTCTCTCTGTAAAGGGGCTCATTCCTCTTAGGCTTAAATGAAGATTAAATGAAATAGTCTATGTCATGGACTTAATGTCATGTTTGACATAAGGTAGGCATACCAGAAATGTTATCTATTAGATAAAGATAAATCTAAATCTCTCTGGCTGCTAGTGGTAACCTCCCTTCCAGCTCAAAGGCTCTTCTCACCCCATCTCTTTTTTTTTTTTAACCCATTTATTTTTATTAGTTGGAGGCTAATTATTTTACAATATTGTAGTGGTTTTTGCCATACATTGACATGAATCAGCCATGGATTTACATGTGTTCCCCATCCCGATCCCCCCTCCCACCTCCCTCCCCACCCCATCCCTCTGGGTCTTCCCAGTGCACCAGGCCCGAGCACTTGTCTCATGCATCCAACCGGGGCTGGTGATCTGTTTCACCCTTGATAGTATACTTGTTTCAATACTATTCTCTCAGAATATCCCACCCTCACCTTCTCCCACAGAGTCCAAAAGTCTGTTCTGTACATCTGTGTCTTATTTTGCATATAGGGTTATCATTACCATCTTTTTAAATTCCATATATAAGTGTTAGTATACTGTAATGTTCTTTATCTTTCTGGCTTACTTCACTCTGTATAATGGGCTCCAGTTTCATCCATCTCATTAGAACTGATTCAAATGTATTCTTTTTAATGGCTGAGTAATATTCCATGGTGTATATGTACCACAGCTTCCTTATCCATTCGTCTGTTGATGGGCATCTAGGTTGCTTCCATGTCCTGGCTATTATAAACAGTGCTGCGATGAACATTGGGGTGCACGTGTCTCTTTCAGATCTGGTTTCCTTGGTGTGTTGGCCCAGGAGTGGGATTGCTGGGTCATATGGCACCCCATCTCTTCAAGTCCAAGTCCTTCCTTCACATGCCTTTGCAGAAAGCTTCCTGACTCCCTTTAACCCTCCTGCTCCCTCTTCTGTTCCCTGGGAGACACACACTCGGCAGTGGACCGCATGCTCTGTGAGCAGAGGAAGCAGGTCCTGGTCGTCTTCGTCACAGTCCCAGGGCCCAGTGAGTGTCAGAGACACTGCTGATGAGAGAGGCAGAGAGACAGGGAAAGGTGAAGTGAGGGGAGAAGGGTGGGAGTCAGAGAGATGAGGCAGTGTGAGAACGCCTACAGACAACAGAAGCCGCCGCCCCACCCCAGAGGGTGCAGAAGGAAGGGCTGAGCTGGGGAGAGGGAAACGTGGATAAGAGGAACGTGACCACGGTTTCCCCTCTGTGGCGGCTGCTGCCAGCCCGTAAATGGCTCCTCCGGCTCTTCCGTGGGGTCGCTGCTAGCATAAAGCTGCTCTGTGTTAACAGAATCCGTGTGTGGTCATCAGAGAATGTGCAATAGGCGCTCTGTGTGTGGGGACATATAATAGACTCTCTGATGAAGCTGCCGCTTAGACCCCTTGCTATTTCTGTGCACAGCTCTGATGGAATCTCAGAATGTGTGTGAACTAGGGCCGCTGGAGTTACACAGTTGTTCTGGATGGAGGGGGGAGAGAGCTGGTCTTTCTGAGGCCTGCGTACTCTAGATTGATGACCGCTTCCCCTTCCCCCCGGGCGCAGCCAGCCTCAGCATTCCTGGGGGTAATTCTCACCACGATGCCTGCTCACAAATCCAGGTCTTCCCTCACCCACGTGCTGCAGCTGCTCTGCCTGCTGTCTCCACCAGGTAGACTTGGGCGATTTCTGCCTGTTTTTGGCCGTCCAGTTAGAATTTAATAATCCTCTTCCTGCTGTGTCTTTGCTTTGTGGCCGGAGAGGTCTTGCTAGGGAAGGTGGAGGCCGGGTGTCACTGGGGACGGGAGGGCGGCCCTCCAGGGTTCTCCTCCCTGAAGGCCAGCAGTTCGGAGCTCAGGGCCAGTCTGGCCGGCTTCAGAGACGTGTTCACGACGTGTGGTGTCAAGGGCTTCGAAAGGGGCCTTGCTCCCAAATTCTACCAGGTCGGCCTCTGTCATTTCAAGGACCGTGAACATAGCATACGAATACCTCGAGATCATAGAAATGGTTTGATGTCCTCCTCTGTGCTCATTCTCACACTGTCACTTTACAGGTATTATGTGCTTTAGGTTAATCTCTAGATCAGTTGTATTCATTTGTATATTCATGACATTTACTAAGCACATATGATGTTTTGAAGTATGAAGATAAAACAGTTAACAAAGCAAAGTCTCTGTTTTCCTAAAGCTTACTGAAATAAACTAATAAATATAAATAAGCCAATAAATACACCTGTGCTCTGATGAAGGTGAAGAAAGCCCAGACAGGGAGAGGGGAAGTCTGTTGTTTTACGTAAACGTATCCGGGAAGGTCTGCAGGATGAGGTCATTCTTGAGCAAAGATTGGAAGGAAGAAAGGAGTAAACATACCAGAAAGAGTGATATAAGCCCAGGGGCCGGAAGTGCAAAGGCCCTGAGGCAGAAGCGTGTTGACCGTCCCCCGGGATCAGCATGGGGGGAGGTGTGCTGAGCGTGGAATGAGGCGAGGAAGCAGTAGAGATGCAGGCAGGGAGGAGGGGAACAGCCTGGCCGTGTGTGATGTGTCGGGGTTAGAGGTTTGCATTTCCCTGCGTGAGATGAGGGGTACTGAGCAGGAGAGTGCCATGAGGTGAGCTGTGTTCCCCAAGATTCGCCTCTCCGGTTGCGTCACAAGCCACAGGAGAGAAAGTGGAGGAGGCAAGGGTCTGAAGAGGTGATGGCTGGGACTGTGGTGGTCAGAGTGGTGAGAAGTGGTTGAGTCCTCAGTGTGGTTGTCAATGAACTGAAGGCGGAGCATGTATAATAAGAAAGAAAGAAAAGCCAATAAACTCTCCAGAACTTTCGACTGGAGTAGCTGGACCAATGGAGCGGAAATGGGAAGGGCTGAGAAAGGGGCAGGTTAGCCTACATTTCTGAGGTAGAGATTGTTGCCCCCATTTTACAGATGGGGAAACTGAGGCATGAAGTTGCCCAAGATTGTATAACTAGAAAAGTATGGAGTGGATTTGACCCTAACCTTATTTGATTCTCTCAACTTGAATTCCACAAGGCAGATATACATTACAATATATGTATCTCATGATAATATGTGTTATATAATAAGTTACATAACCCGGGGTTCTCTTAGTTACAAGTGGCAGGAATTGTGGAGAAGCTGACGCGGAGATAGAAAGCAAAGCAGAGGGTAGTCGGCTCTGCCGATTGGGGTGGTGGGACGGCTACTGGGTAGGTGACTCGGAAAACCAAAGAGTGTGCTACGGAGCCTGGGGTCTCGGGACCTGAGCTGAGGGTTCTGGGTCGGTAGGCTGGCTCTGCGCCTGGCATCCCCTTCTTGCTGCCTTCTTTGGAGGGTTGAACCTGGTATCTCCCATGACTGCACATGAACTGAACCGAGCCTTTGACAGGCCTCTTCCACAGGGTGTCAGACATGGATATTAGCAGTTTTAGCTATAGAGTACAGACAGAATGTGACTTCTGTCCCCCAACATTTATACACCAATCCAAGGCATAACGTTTTACATTATTATTCAAAATAATCATCCCCCCTTATCCCTGTAAGAGGATTGCATCTCCCTGGCCGTTGCCAGGTGACTTACCAGCTCTCCCATGGGACAGCAATGCATCCGTCCTCATTGGCTTCGGTTCTGGTCATCTGACGTGCTTTGGTCCCTGGGATGAAAATAAACAGTGTGTGTCAGATACCAACATAAGCTTCATAACTTCAGGAGGCCCCATGGGTTTCTGCCAGCCCTCTCGCTTTTCTCCTCTGTCATTAGACCAGGCGTACCCCCTCAGGGACTCACCCATTGGCCAAGAATGCCAAGATAGAAAGAGCCCCAACCCAGCATTAATCTGCTGAGGTGTGACGTGAATGGAACGATGCTCGCTGCTCTGAGGCGCCAATCTATGAGGATGTTGTTACCCAAGCACAGCTGCGGGGGCCCCAGAGCCTCTCTTTGGTCAGGTTCATGTCCCGGGCCTCCCTGGGCCCCTTGATGTGCTCGGGGAGCGGGGCACGTACCCCGGCTGCCCTGTGGTGCACCCCCACAGCGCCGTGGGTCTGCCGATCAGACTTCACTTCCAGTCACACAGATGCCAGTGTGCATCCATAGGGCAGTCCTTCGTCAGATAACTCAGCGGTCCAGACTCCCTGCTTCCTGTAACCCTTGACCTATACATCTGGCCTCCAAGATCTTGAGCCACAGGAAGAAAGCTGAACGTTTATAAAGAATGTCTCTAAGGGCCATCATTGGAAACGTCAATACGATTTTCATTCATATCCCGCCAAGTAGCAGGAGCCCACCTATTTGCAAAGCAGGCTGGAAATGGCAGTTTTCCCACATGCCCACCAAGATGGTAACAGAATGAATCGGGTTATCTTGTGGCACAGTCTCTGTCATAGACCCGTGTTTGCCCATCCTAAGGCATGCCCCAGCTCCGTGGCCTCTGTTACCAAGGAGAACAGGAAAAGCGAGAACAGTGAGCGGTGGTAACCAGTCCTCTCAGGGAGCCAACACTGTGCGGGCCGCGGTGCAGTGACTCAGGAGCCAGCGGCCAGCTGTGGGCCTGCTCCTTCAGCTTACAGAGAGTAGCAGTGGCCCCTCTGCCCGTGAGTCTGCTCTCCTTATGTATATATAAGACATCAAAATTAACTTTAAATGTGATTATTTGGGAGCCTCTTTGAAAGTCTGACAAAAGTCAAGGACACTGAAATTGCCCAGATGCAAGAAAGATTTAATGGGTTCAACATCCTTCAAAGCTTATATGCTTCAGGTCGCAATCCTCGAAAATGATCTATCAGGCCCCTTCCAACTCTGACAGCTTATGATTCAGTTGGACAGATCTGAGGGGGAAAAGACGGAGGAAGAACAGGAGAGCTGCCGGGCAGTGGAGAGGAGACCTCACGTAGGGGCGGTGTGCTCGGCAGTCCTGCTCAGGGGCGGTCACCCTCTTTTCATCTGCAGTAAAACTTAACCCACAGACAGTTTTATCACGGCCTGCTGGAACTGATCAAAAAAATATATATCAGATAGATTTATTTTTACACATTTTCAATGAGTTGACAGTCTCTTATCCTGAACTGAAATATGGTTTCGGCGATATCATCTCATTTGCAACACAGCCCACTTTGTGCATCTGAATGACGAATGGCTGATCTACAGGTTGGTAAATAAGGAAACAGCCGTCAGCCATGCCCTATTCACGATTGTTAGCATGAATCAGTTTTAAATGATGTGTTATATATCTCAGAGCAGAGCAAAGAGCCTCTCTGGAAGGCAGAGATGCGAGGCCATCTTGAGTACACCACTAACTTCTCTGGGTATTTTGGCACTTATACTGTCTGCTGCTTGTCTGTAAGAAAAATGGGTCTCTGTCCCTTTCATTAAAATTGTATTCTTAAGAAATAGACATACCTTGTTTTATTGCTGTTGGGGAAATGGAGGAAGCTAGGCTCCTATTTGTGGCCATAGCTGAGGTCCTTGCCTTAGAATAACCATCCGTAAATGTCCAAGGTGGAGTTCGTGACAGAGACTGTATGGGTCAGTTTGAAGATAAACTCCTAGAATTAAAAGAAAGAAAAAATGTAAAGGGCTGTTCCTCAGTGTGACATCTTCACAATTCAGAGTTTGTTCATCCCCTCATTCAGAAGACAGCTGCACTGAGCATTGTTCTGCATTGATGATCCTCTTCCCAAGCTCTAGAGTCCTGTTCCAGTTGGGGAGGTAAGACACATATCAGAGTCATCTAGTTAACAAGGAGTTTCTAAAGCCAGCACAAGAGACCCACAGTCAGCATTCTGCATGAGGCCCATGGAATGGTGTGGGCCATGTTGAGGACCAAGATGTCTTGCTCAATAAGCCCAACAGAGCCAGTGTTTCTCGTAGGTAGGACAGATCATCAGTTCTTTGAATAAAGTGAGGAGTTTATTTCCCAGAAAGAGGAAAATCAAATCAAATGCGGTAGTCCTCAGTGCTGTCCCTGCCTTGGGAACTGAATCTGGTCTAGCCTACACCATGAGCCCACCTCGTAGTCAAGGTTTGCCATGTGAACCTCTTAGTAAACGGTATGGGACTAGTGTTCAAAAACACAGATTTGTCAAACTTACGGTTGTCGGAGGGGAAAGATGAAGGGAAGGGATGGTCAGAGAGTTCGGGGTGGACATGCACACATCGTTATATTTAAAATGGATAAGCAACAAGGGCCTCCTGGACAGCACACGGAACTCTGCTCAATGTTATGTGGCAGCCTGGATGAGTGGGGCGTTTGGGGGAGAGTGGATACATGTGTATGTGTGGCTGAGTCCCTTTGCCGTTCACCTGAAATTGTCACAACATTGTAATTCAGCTATACTCCAATGTAAAGTAAAAAGTTAAAAAAATGCATGTTTGTATTACAGCATATACTAAAAGCAAATTCACAGGGACTGGAACCCAATGTTTATTCTTATCTCCTATCTTGGATTCCTTCCAGGGTATATTACCATTAAATGGAATGACATGTAAAATAATGTACTCTATGTAAATTTAAAACATCATTTATCATTCTTTTATCATCATTTGCTTAATATATTTTTTTTAGTTAAAATAACTTTTTAAAAAATTTTACTTTTTACACGTAAATATATTTCAAACTAGTGTGTGGAAACAAAGATAAGGACAATCAAATGCCATTGGTCATTTAAGACAAAGAAGTGGTTAGTTCCAAGGAGGTGGAGTTTGAGTTGATTGCAAAGGATGGTGAGATTTAAATATTTAGAGGTTGGCAGTATGACATTCCAGCTAGAGAATATGATCAGAAAAAGGCCTAGAGGTTGTTGTGCTTGTGTGTGTATCACGGAGGCAGCCATAGGTAGTGACAGAAAATAATTTGGAGCAGAAAACTGCAAGGCTTGAATGCCAAGCTTAGGGTTTTGAGGAGGATGTAAGGAGTCGGGGAGTTTTTAAAGTGAAAATAACATCATTTGACTAATGGTGGCAGAGCATTAAAGCATTAGAAGTCGAAAGTTTGGAGGTTTGAAGGATGCTTAGTAGACAGGCATCAGTCTAGAGGTGTAAGTCTAAACTAGTCACGATGTAGGAGGAGCAGCCAAAGAGGCGGAAAAGATAACCTCTGAGGGCCAACTCTATGATTTTAGCAGTTACCTTCATAAAGGGATGAGGAGAGAATGAAGAATTAGAGATGGAGCTTCCTGTGTGTGTGTGTGTGTGTGTGTCTGTGTGCGTGTCTCTGTCATCTGTCTGTCTGTCTCCCCAACTAGACTGTCAGGTCCTGGAGGAAAAGGACTCTGTGATCACATCAGAGTCTCAAGTATCTAGCATAGTCCTTAGTATAAAGAAGCTCAATAAATGCTTGCTGAATTTCATCCTGCCCGCCTAACATTTTTGCTATCTGTTCCCAGAAACTCTGCTCCCTAGAGGGTAGAGAGTCCCTGCTTTAGCAGACCTAGGACTTTCTGGGTCATAGATAGTCCTCTCAGGTTTGGACAGAGAATGGACCCAGCCATTGGGAATGGACTGGAAAACTGACTTCCTGTGTGGCTAACAGCTGGAAGGATATCTACCCTTTCTGTGGCTTTGTTGATTACCGCTATGTAGTGATTTGGAATAATAGGAAACTCAGACACAGTCCATGAGTGCAGTATTTCCTACATTATAAAACTCTTCACCACTCTTGCTAGACCTTCAGACTCCTTGCTTAAAGATTTCCAGTATTAAGAGATCAGTACCCTGACATTATTGGATGATTCAGTATTAGTTTCCAAGTTCTAGAACTTTTAGCTTTCTAATCTATGGTTTTTATGTCACAGCTGTGGACTCCTGTGTTCATGTACACATCAGCCTGCCCACTGCCATTTTTCTTATGGATCTGAACCCTTCAGGACTTAAGGTTTCCTAAAAATAATGTAGAAGACTAATTAGAAGGATCTTGGAGTTCCAATGGAACAGGAATCATACTGCATTCCAATTCAGGTGCAGTTAAGGAGGAAAAACTTTATATTTTTAAGCTGAAATGCTGTGTTTGCAGTAGTTTTCCTCAATTACCACAGCATCCTAGTTAGCAAAAAGGATGTGGGTAGAGATTCTGATTAGGGGCCTCATCTCACTGTTGGGTTGTTGGGTTTTCTTCAATTAATAATATCAGATGAACTCACCTCCTTCTGATTTGACAATCCAAATTTTGCTTATTATTGGAGTTGTCAGGGAGAGAAGGAGAGAAATACTATAGAAAATAGCAGAGATACTGTAAAGCATTTAGTTGAAGCAACTGGAAGGGGAAACACACCACAGAAGCCATTCTGTGAATGTACATCAATTCATGAAAATCCACTTATGGTCCTTTTGCCTTGAGAAACATCACAGGTCTTTGGCAGACAGTAGGCTGAAGGGAACATAATTTTTTCCACTATCACAAAGAGATAATCTGCACCCACCAGCCCTATCATTTTTTCTTCTAGAGAAAGCCAGCTGCTTCTTCCCCATTACATCTGTTACTTCTGCATGAAGCCTTTTCTTCATGTAGGCCATTGTGCACTCAGCTGTTCCAAGCAACCAGCTACTTGGGGAATAAAGATGACCAAGACCCAACCTCTGCCTTAGAAAGTTCACAGTCTCCAAATTGTCAGGGTTTCCAAACCCTTCTCCCCTACCTTTCCAGGAGTCTCTTCTACATAACTCTGTGCCTGCCTGCTATGTCACTTCAGTTGTGTCCGACTCTTTGTGATCCTATGAACTTGTAGCCCGCCAGGCTCCTCTGTCCATGAGATTCTTCAGGCAAGCATACTTGAGTGAGTTGCCATGCCCTTCCCCAGGGGATCTTCCCAATCCAGAGATAAAACCCATGTCTCTTATGTCTCCTGCATTGACAGGCAGGTTCTTTACAGCTCTACTCTATGGCTTATCATTATTCTAGGAAACATGGCATTGGGGATCAAAACCAGTTGTGTTTATCTGGACTGAGCAGTTTGGAAGGTAGTGGGAGAGTAACCTTATATGTGTGTTAAATAGCCTACATTTGTTAATGAAACCTAAGAACTTGCCAGCTCATGATGAACACATGGTTAACTGGAGGCCTCTGGTCCAGAGATCTGTCATGCATTTGTGCAACCTGCTTCTTTGAACTTGAGTAAAAAGCTATTTGTGTAGATATGTGTGCATTCCCATCAGATTTATCCTAATGGTTTGGATTCTTGATCTGTGGTTTCTTTTCTCTTTTTTTCTTCCTTTTATTGTCATTTACTTATTTTTGACTGTGCTGGTTCTCTGTTGCTGCATGGTTTTGTCACCAGCTGTGGTGAGCAGGGGCTGTTCTCTAGTTGTGGTGCACGGGCTTCTCATGGCGGCGGCGTCTCTTACTGTGAGGCACAGGCTCTAGGGCATGGGGCCTTCAGTAGTGGTGGCATGGCGGGCTCAGTGGTTGCAATTCCCGGGTGCATGCGGCTCACAGGCTAGGCTGCCCTGTGGCATGTGGGATCTTCCTGGACCAGGGATTGAACCCATGTCTCCTGCACTGGCAGATTCTTTACTGCTGAGCCACCAGGGCAGCCCTTGGTTTGTGGTTTCTTCGCTTCAAAATTCTTTTTTAGATGCCGGCTCCAGGTTTCTTTCTAAGCAGAGAGTGATCCTCTAGTCCACCAAAGGTGAACTTGAACACTATAAGAAGTTAGTTAGACACAGTCATTGCCAAACCCCTCTCCATGGAGTGGTCTAGAAAAGGAAGCAAGAAGAGTTAAGGTTCAACACTGAAAACAATGCCTACAGCAGTCTCTGCCTTCGTAGGAAAAGTGAATAGAGCTCTGTTTGAAGACTGAACATTCCCATTCAGACTGTTTTAAAGACATAAATCTAAACTCATCCATAAAACGCTGAATGGTTTGCTTAATATCTGGCACACCAGCTCTCGGGCTCACTCCCCCATGCCTGCGTGTGAGCATCACATCGTCTGGAAGGAAATGGTGTTTCCATGAGCTCTTTCAGGGAATTTAGTGCTCCAGAAGGAGCTGTATTTTTCAGGGGCTCCCAAACTCACCCCTGAGGTGCCATAAAAGATTAAGCTTGCCTCATTCATGGGAAGTAGATTTTTTTCAAATCCTGATTTATTTCGAATTTAGGTAGTAAAGCATTCTGATCGACCCCATGTGGATAAGAGAAACAAAGAGGATAGAAAACCATGACACAGAAAACATTTTCTGAAAATTGTTTCCTTTTCCCATCAAGATGCATTTCAACAATATGCAAATTAGGTGGTGCCATTGTGCGATAATTATGTTTTCTTAATGTTTCCACAACAGCCCTGCTTTTGCCAGACTTCAATATTGTGGCAGCATAATGGTCACTTTGGAAGGGATGAACACCCATTATATCTGGGTAAGGAAGACCTTGGAAAATCAAATTCAGATAATGCAAAGAATATACTTTCCATTGCTAATTTGTCTCACAGTTATCTTAGCAAGGGTGAAAAATAGAATGTTCTCTCAAGAAAAAAAAAAATGGATAAAATGCAAATGAATTAGAAACACCCTGAAGTGCACATCCCTCAAATTCTAAACCTATGCTTTAAAAGCTTCCCGGGACCATCAGACACACAGGCTGGGTTGATCCCAATACAGCTGATTCATCAACATGCAAGCCACTGGAGGCAAGTTCTGGGCAGTTAAAAACCACTGTCTTTTGTCAAGTCAGTTTGCAAAATGCGCTAGATTAAACAAAGTTATCCAAGTTTTATTCCTATAGAAACACGCTGATGTGGTAATATTGAAGAGTTATTGTCCAAAGCTGGATAAAAACATTTCCAATCTATGTGGAAATGGAACCCTCTTTTCACAGAGACTCAAGAGATCAGAGTGCCAAGAAGTACTCTTTGGGGAACTTTGTCTACCCCAGCACCCGTTGTTAAACTAGAATTGTAGTCCTGCTGACCAAAGGCCAAGCTAGAAATAAAATCTCAGGTTCCCAGTTTCTCAGAACAGCTCTCCACTCCCTCTTATTCATTCACTGTCTGCTTGTTTGGCAGAAGCTTATCTGATATTGACTCATTTATAAATGCTTACTTTTTATAAGATTCTAGAATTTTTCTATAGGTAGCAATAAATCAATAATATCCTAGTTTATGCTTACTCCTTGGAAGGAAAGTTATGACCAACCTAGACAGCATATTAAAAAGCAGAGTCATTACTTTACCAACAAAGGTCCGTCTAGCCAAAGCTATGGTTTTTCCAGTAGTCATGTATGGATGTGAGAGTTGGACTATAAAGAAAGCTGAGCACTAAAGAATTAATCCTTTCGAACAGACTCTTGAGAGTCCCTTGGACTGCAAGGAGATCCAACCAGTCCATCCTAAAGGAGGTCAGTCCTGGGTGTTCATTGGAAGGACTGATGTTGAAGCTGAAACTCCAATACTTTGGCTACCTGATGCGAAGTGCTGACTCATTTGAAAAGACCCTGATGCTGGGAAAGATTGGAGGCAGGAGGATAAGGGGACAACAGAGGATGAGATGATGAGATGGCATCACCGACTCAGTGGACATGAGTTTGGGTAAACTCCAGGAGTTGGTGATGGACAGGGAGGCCTGGTGTGCTGCGGTTCATGGGGTTGCAAACAGCCGGACACGACTGAGTGACTGAAATGAACTGATGCTTTTCATATCCTAAATGAATTTTATAGTTTAAAACATGCATATCTTCCCCTAGGTAATTGTTTAAATAGATGCAGCCCTTTATAGCAGGGGTCTCAGACCTCACTGCCTCCAAGGCCAGGGAAGGAATGGTTGTATGGGCAACAGCTCAGCTTCAGCCAAGAACTGCTTTGTGAAAATCGGAGCACTCTGTTACTAGTTTTGGTGTTTCTTTCTTTTTTTTTTTTTTAAGGAAAAAGCCAAACATGGACCTTTTTTATGTGAAACTCATTAATGTGAAATTAATGTAATTGTAGCAAGTGGTTAAGAAAAAAAAAGAAAAGAAAATGTTGGCCAACACAATACATCTACAGGTAGAATTTGGCCTATTTTTAGGCCACCAGTTTTCCGTCTCTGCTTTACATTTTTTTAGCTAGTCCATTTCTCTCCCTAGAGGAGAGAGGATTCTGTCCCTATGGGAGCAGAATGGTGGGAGAGAGACTCGGGGTTGGTGGGGGACACGGGCAGACACTGAACAGCTTGGAGCTGTTACCAGCTTCTGTCCTCCATAATGACCAAGTGACGCAAGAGCCAGAGAGAGACGGCCAGAGGTAGAGAGGAGACAGGCAGGTTAAATCCTGGGCTGCTCTTTTATCTGTTGCTCTTCTTTTGGCTATTTAAAAATGTGTTTTTGTAGAGTTTAGTTTTGAGAGCAGTTTTAGGTTCACAGTGGAATTGAGTGGAAAGTACAGAGTTCTCCTACACCCGGTCCCCACACAGCCTTCCCCACTGTCAACGCTGTCAACGCTGCAAACCAAAACAGCGTATTTATTTCAGTCAGTTCGCCTACACTGACTCATCATTGGTCCATGGTCTCATTAGCCAGTCTCGGTGCAGGTGTGTTCATTTTATGGGTCTACACACTCGTATGACGTTTGCACTCTGTGCCCCCAGCCCCTGGCAACCTCTGATCCTTTTACCTTCTCCATATCTTTACCTTCTCAAGTGGTTGGAATCAGACAGTATGTGGCCTCCTCAGATTGGCTTCTTTAGCTTAGTAATAAGGATTAAACTTTCCTCTGTGTCTTCTCGTGGCTTGACTGCTTATTTTTTAGTGCTGAATAACATTCCATGGCCTGAGTATGCCAGTATTTATCTATCCGCCTACCAAAGGACATCTTGGTTCCTTCCAGGTTTGGCAATTATGAAGAAAGATGTTCTTATACATATCTGGTGCAGGTTTTTGTGTGCACATGAATTTTCAGCTGCTTTGACTAAATAACAAGGGATGAGACTGCTGGATTGTAGTTATGTTTTGTAAGAAATCACCAAGCGGTACCACTCTGCACTTCCACCATCAGTGAATGGAGTTCCTGTTGCCCCACAGCCCTTGTCTTTCTTTTAATACCTGATATAATGTATTGTTCTCGGCCTACAGATGGATATGCGTTCACTGAGTGACTTGGTACATGAGCTTGCTGCTTCAGGAGCCGGGTCTCAAAACACCTGAAGCAGGAGAGCCCTTCTTTTGCGCCTCGTGGGTTTGGTGCGTTGTGAAAGGCGGCCGTCGCCTGGCAAAGCAGCGTCTCACCAGCATCTGGCCAAGGCACCAGGCCCTCACGAGCTCTCCCCCCACGTTCTCTTTCTTTTTAAATTTTGTTTATTTATTTGTGGCTGTGCTGGGTCTTCGTTGCTGCACACAGACTTTCTCTGCTTGCAGCAAGTGGCGGCTATTCCCTCATTGTGCATCGGCTTCTCTCTGTGGTAGCTTCTCTTGCTGCGGAGCGTGGGCTCTACGGCACGAAGATTTCAGTAGTTGGGGCATGTGGGCTAAGTTGCTCCTTGGCGTGTGGGGTCTTCTCAGACCAGGATTTGAACCCTTGTGCCCCGCATTGACGGGTGGATTCTTAATCAGTGGACCACCAGCGATATCCTCTCCCTACATTTTCATTGGGAGAAATCCATTTCCTCACTACTATTCTTGGGGGAAGTTGGGCAGCAGAGATTGTTCAAGAGTTTTCCCTCAGGCTTTTAAAATAGCCCAGCCTCTAGTCTGAGAGCTGGTAAATTGAGCTGAGTAGAGATATGGATAAAATTAGGAAGCCCTAAAGCCTGGATGGTAGCACACTTAGTCGTTTAACTTCTGTAACCCTTTTCTTGCGTAGCTGGGCTCGGTATCATGCAGGCAGAAGATAACTTCATTGTCTCCCATTATATGTTCAGATTCACCACTTGGATGAAATCTTGGTGGAATCTTAGAGCATTCAAAGGTCATGCTCAGCTAATTATAAAATCTCCCCTTGACTTTTAATTCTGAAAACAATCTCAAATCAAGGAATTAAAATTTTTCTGGCACAAGAATCTAAAAGTCTAAACTCTTATCTGATAGTGAAGAGTCTCAGGGCCTTGCTCAGTACTGCCATGGCCTTTTAGATTTGCTGAAGCTGGAGGAGATGGTGGGAGCCCACTGCTTTCCTTCTTGGTCTCCTGGTCCTCATCAGCTGGCTTACACTCCAGGCCAGGACTAGGTGGTGGCAAGCAGGTGAAAAGGGCTCATTCTCATGGGACTGATCCTGCCGTGATTTGGCATCAGGGCCCTCTGCACTCAGAGGATGTTTAAATCTCTTTCCTTTTGGCACTTTTTTTTTCCCTAGTTGGGTTCTTTTGTATGTTTCTCAGTGATTCTGCTCTAGGACCCTCCACCTGCCCCACAGGGACATTTCTCTTCATCCAGTAAGGTTCCCTTCCTTGTCTCTGGAATCAGATCACAGGGGTTTACATCACTAATAAATCACCCAGACCGCCATGTCTCAGTTAATCCACACTTGAAACAGGACAATAACAGAATCTACCTGATAGGGCTCTGAAAGTGATTCAATGAAGTTATTCATGTAAAGTGTTTAGAAGTTGTCATATGGTAACATACAGTAACAAACACTGTTATTGTTAATGTACCAATAATTTGAAGGCACTGTCTGGAAGATTATTACCAAAGACACAAATTCAGTGTCAAAGAGACTGGGAACTAGGTATGAAGAATTCTGGCAGAGAGAAATAAGAAATATGTTTTCAAGTTACACGTGGTATTGTGGTAAAGTAGAGAAACAACGGACTCACTTTCAGGAGACTCAGAATTCAGTCCTAGATCTGCTATCAACGGCTGTGTGTGCTTGAAAATGTAACAGAACCAGTCTGTTCTGCATCTCAGGTCCCTTCCTATATTTTGATTAAGAAACATGGTTTTCCATTGATCTTTTCTTTTTTTCTGGTTTGGTACCAGCCAAATTGTATAGTCTTCAATGTCTTCATCTTGAAACTGGAATCAGCAGCCTAGCGCATCCCAAAGTTTTGGTAAGGATCAAGTGAGATGCTGTGTAAATGAACACACCATAAACTCTAAATCCTTCGTGCAGTGCCTCAGCAAACATTTATCAACCAACCTCAGTCCCAGATGCTATAAAACTGTAAACTATTGCCAACATTGCCGTTAAGGAACTAGGTCAACTCCAGGGTTTCTTCTCGCCCTAAAATTCTTGGAAGCAAATCATGTGAAAGAAGGAATCCTTCCCATTTTCCGTGAGCAGTCTGCACCTGGTACCACAGAGCAACTCCGTCCAGTTTAAGTTACTGTGGTGATGGACACGAGTTATATCTGCACTGACCAGTATGAAAGCCACTGGCCTCATGTGGCTACTGAGCACTTTAAGTACAGTTAGTGCTACTGAGGAGTTGAATGTTTAATTTTATTTAGTTTTAAATGACATATTTAAATAGCTGTATTTGACTAGTGGCTACTAGTGAAATACAGTTTCCAATACATATTGGAAAGTGAAAAATTGTAGCTCCCTAAGCACAGGGTTCTGCAGGAAGGAAGAAAGAAATGCAGACCGGAAATGCAGTCTGATTTGGGAGATATATTTGCTGCTTGGTGGGCGTACATGTTTGGCTGCAGATAGTTCATTTTATTTTGTTTCAGTATTGAACCCTGGCACTTGAATGACTGTGATCCGTCAGGAAGAGAGTCCAGCTTAAGTTGTAAATGTCTGATGATTCCTTTGCCCTGAAAATGGAGTAGGGGAAATCCTTAAGCTTTCTGTTCTGACAGAATATAATTATGTGTGTTTCATGAACTCTGAAGAATCAGGGATTTAGTAGAAATTTCCCACTCATTGGTCCTTAAAACAGGCATAAGATTTAAGAGACACTAAATACAAATGCTTTTCCTCTTAAGTCCATCGCCGATAGGGATATCATAGTGAATGATTTAGAAAATATATATTAAGTGCTTCTGATTCTGTAAATCAGACACCGCTGGATGGTATTTAAGACGGGTAGTCTTGCAAATTAGCCCCTGAGCAGACGTTTGGCCTGTCTTTTTTGAAAACAGATACTCGGAGATGCCTGGGGCCACAGGCAGGACAGACTCCAAGTTCATTCTCATGCCAGGCCTGGCCTTTTCCCTATTTCTGCAAAGGCGGTGGAATTTCCCAAATCTATTAAAATGAGACAATCAGATAGAAAAACTCTGTTTCTCCTCTACTATTCCCACGGAACACTTCTGTGACCTCGTGTGTCAGCTCTTTCTCACACCAGCCAGTCCTCTGACCGCGCAGGGTGTCCTGCACGTGAGTCCGGTTGTGACACCGACAGCCTGGCTCTGGGACAGCTCCCCCGGGCTAAATGTCCGGACCTCCGAGACTGCCCCGCTTCCCACGTCAGCCGCACGTCTCGGGTGTCACCTGTGCACTGACCAAGCAGCTGTAAATCCGGGTTCCTGCAACCCGTAGGTTTGATCATTTGCTAGAATGGCTCACATAACTCAGAAGAACAGAGTTCACTGCTCTACTGTAGAGGATATAGTAAAGACTAGCGGGGAACAGCCAGATGGGAGAATCTGTTTCCTCACCTTTCCCTCCTCCTACATTCCGCTTGCTTTCCTCGGCCTGTGGCCTCTTTCCTCTATTTTTAAAGCACATTGGTTTAACCTCTCCTTTTGTTGTCGTGTCTCTTTTTCTTTCTCCCTTTGACTCTCTTGCCTTCCACTTAGAAATATGCTTGTGATTAGATAAAGTCCCCCCAGATAATCTTGGATAACCTGTCATCTCGAGATCCTTAAACCAATTACAACTGCCAAGTCTCTCTTTGCCGTGTAAGGTAATGAATTGCCAGGCTGTGCGGATCGGCCTGTAGACACGTTTGGGGGCCGTTATTCCGCCCACAGTCCTAAGCAGGTAGCAAGCAGCCTGAGCGGTGAGTGTGCGGCAGCGATCTGCTCTGCTTGGACCAGCGGTTCCCTGAGTGTGCTTCCTGGCCTTGGAGCGTCAGCAGCACCCAGGAACTTGATAGAAAAGAACGTTCTTAAGCCCACCTCAGACTTGGAGAATCAGACACTTGAGGGAAGTGGAGCTCAGCAGTCAGTATTTTAACGGGCCCTTAGGCTGATCCTGAGCATCCCTGGAGTTTGAGAACCACTCGCCTGGGGGATGATGTAGGGAACGGACTCACACTGCTCGTGCTCCTGGGAGCAGCTGTCTTTCCTTTACTCTTATGTTTTCTCTAATTTTATTATTCTGATTTTCCCTTATGCTGGGTCTTCCTTGCTGCATGGGCTCTTCTCTAGCTGCAATGAGCAAGGGCTGCTCTCCACTTGCGGTGTGCGGGCTTCTCATTGTGGTGGCTTCTCTTGTTTTGGAGAACAGGCTGTACAACGCACAGGCTTCAGTAGCTGCCGTTCCCAGGCTCGACTGCACAGACTCAGTAGTTTGGGCGCACAGGCTTAGTTGCTCCGTGGCATGTGGGATCTTCCTGGGTCAGGGCTTGAACCCGTGTCTCCTGCATTGACAGGCAGATTCTTTACCACTGAGCCACCAGAGAAGCCCTTCTTTACTCTTTGTCCAGGAGAGAGGCCTTTAAGTTTTTTAAAGGTTAAATTTCTATCAGATTTAATGGCATCATGTATTTGTCATAGTTATTCTCTGCACTGCATAGGATTTAAGATGGCTTATGAAATCCAGTTAAGTCCCCTTTTAAGTAGGTGAGGTTTTAGTCCAGTTTGGTTATCGCTGGGATATTTGTGCAGAGGATACAGGAGTTGGAGGAAAGGGCAGTGAAGAGCATTGCTCCACGCCCCCTTATTCCCTTTTCCTTTCTACCACCCCATCCCCACTGCAGCAGAGCGGGCTTGCGGGTATTAGTTACAAGTCAACAAACACCTTGGAGGTGTTGGTAAAGTATCAAGCCACTGATTTACAGAATTAGAAAATGATAGAATCAGAAGAGGTCTGCGAGAGCATGTTTCCAAGACTGTCATTTTACAGGGGACTCTGAGGCAGAAAGAGGTCACACACAAGGTCACGTGATTAATGTGTGGAAGTAAGGACTAGCAGCCCAGACCCCTGATTTTATGCTAGTCAGGTAGCATCTCCGAGACACATAAAAAGTATGAGCTGCTTTCACCCAAAACAAAGAAACTTGACTAAAACAAGGTGAATCTGACCAGCTCTCATTTTCATTAAGGCTCCACACTGTGAGGAGAATCAGTTAGCAAAACATGAGGATCGAGTTATTGGCTCTTAACGCCGGAGCAGAATGAAACTGCAATTTATCCAAGGTGTGTCCAAAGCAAGAGTAGATATAAGAAATCATTATAGTCCTATAGAAATAAAAATACTTTGAAGGCAGAGATAAGAATATTAGAAAATCAATGGGGGACCTGAGGTTTATGAAGCCAGTTGCTGGGGGAGGTGGAGGGGAATGAGGAACTGCCAGAACAAAGGGGAGGCATTATTATGAGAATAACTGTGAAAATCCAGATGCTGAAATATAAAGCCAACCCAGGAGTTCTTGAAATTTATTTCTAAGAATGAAAATATACAAGAGCTTGCTGAAGATGAAGGGCAGGATTTCCTTTCCTTTAACCCAGAAGATGAAAATGATGATGATTTAGACAGGAACATGTATAGACATGTAGGTGGGGCAGGACAAGGAGGGGAATGGAGATGCAGCAGAGAAGCAGGAGAAAAATGTAGAAATTTGTCACCATGGTCTAACATTAAAATGTGGGGCTTTAAAAATAACCAAGAGAATATTTTCTTGGTTTTTATTTTCTCTATTCTTTTTTTTCTCTTGTGAGAGGGAATAAGGTTATTCTAGTGGTAAATATGTTTTGGAAACTGATGAATTCAAATTATTAGCATCAGTATATAGAGTTAGACCTCCTCCAAAGAGGGCTACCAACTCACTTATTAATTTTCACAAAGATAGGGGACATTTTTTTATTTAAAAAAAAATTAGTTGAGCATTTTTAATGTCTTTCTTTTCCCATCTGCTTTTGTTTCTTTATTCATTATTAGAAAGAGAGAGGCTGTGTGTGTGTGTGTGTGTGTGTGTGTGTGTGTGTGTGTGTGTGTGTGTGTGTGTGTGTGTGTGTGTGTGTGTGTGTGTGTGTGTGTGTGTGTGTGAGAGAGAGAGATTCAGTTTCCCTCCATGCACTCTCTGTAAATGTCAACTACACCATCTAGTGGTGATTGGATATATGTGCACTTGGCTTAAAAAATGAAAAATGAAAATCAAATTCGAAAAATACTTGGGCTTCCTGGGTGGCTCAGATGGTAAAGAATCCGCCTGCAGTGCAAGAGACCCGGGCTCGCTCCCTGGGTCGGGAAGATCCCCAGGAGGAGGACATGGCGACCCACTCCAGTATTCTTGCCTGGGAAAGCCCACGGACAGAGGAGCCTGGGGTCCTCTGGGGTCTACAGTCCCTGGGGTCTCACAGTCGGACACGACTGAGCAACTAAGCACAGAACAATATCATGATTTCCCATCACCTTCAGTCATTAAGTTAAATACCAGTTCTGATGCCGTGAATATTAACTAGGATTCAAAGTAAAAATTAACTAGATGCTTGTTGTGGAATATTTGTTATAAAATGAAGGGCAGTTAAAACTTAATAGATACAAAACTCTTACCAGATTCTTATTCATAAACAAAGCTTGAGAAATTTCCAAGTCTGTGATGGCAGTTGTAAAGGGTTTCATTTTATACCCACACTGAAGGGGGTTCCCCGAAACCCTTATCCTTCTCTACTTCAGCCCCTTATTATCTTTTTCAGATTTTTTAAATAGCCTTTTGTTATTTTATTTGCTTCTTTCCTCCGGCATTGCTTTTTAAATGAAGTAACTTTCACAAGAGTAGAGATTGTTTTTGTGTTTTTCCCCGTGGTGTCCCCCATGTGTACAGTAGACACTCAATATAAATATTTGTCCAATGAATTTAATTGAATTTAAAATACTTTATAATATGTGAAAAAAATTTAAATGCAGTTATATGAACAATAAAATTAGAGTAATCTCTCTGAGTGGTGTGGACTAACATTTTTTCAAAAAACTCAGTCAAACTGGTTTGGATATATCTCTGGTGGTTTTAGAAACTGCGGTTTTTGAGGCCATGCTTCTGACAGTAAAACCACTAGCATGCATTCATTTTTCAGTGGGGGGACATTTGTTTTGAAAAGCCTCCGTATTTAGGCTGGGGTCTTTAGGACTAAACAGGTGCCTTTCAATCAACTCAAAGAACAACTTAGAAATTCACATTTTGATGTATGCCAGACTCCTCTGGGTTATAAATTGACGTTTATGTAACTGATTTAAGTAGGCCCCACCACTGGGAGCTTCATAAGTCGCCGAGCTTGTCGATGTCAGCGCACTGGAAGCAAAGTGCTCACCTCTGCTTTCTTGGACATGAACTTAGTCACATAACAACAAGGGTTCAATTTCAATCACAGTGCCACGTTTGTACTTTGACTTCTGACAAATGCCAAGTGTTTCCTGACACATATTCTAATCATGCAAAACCTACTCAGACAGCAGAAGAAATGGTGGACAGATAACTGAATTACACATGGGTTTGAGTTGGACACCACAGATTTTATGTGCAATTGAGTTCATTCAATTTAGACAGCAATCTTGTGGGTTCCCAGAGATTCTTCTAGGGGGATTGTTCACTTTACTGAGAGATCAAGAACCTTGCAAAGGAAAATGGGGTGCAGAGGGATTAACCACCATAGTAGTGAAGCTTTGGTTGTATTTAGGGGAGGGGATGTGCTCTGCTTGGCTCTTTTTTCTCCCGTGGTTGGTATGTAATGGACAGCTTGTAGGTGGGAATGATGGGAGAGTGGGTGGGTGGAATGCTGGATGGAATGCTGAAAGATTACATAGATTCAGGAATTTAAAGACAGGGTGAACAAGAGTAGAAAAGAGAATGGTAAAATTGCCAAGGTCCCCACAGATTCTCTGAATTTATCCTAAATATTCTGATACATCATGTGTTGTATTCGCCCCCTGATTTTATTTGACCTTTATTTAAATATCATCTCTCTTTAGCAACGGAGTAGTTTTGTCACTTGGGATTAAAAATGATATTTTTGTAAAATGGCAAATCATCTTGACATTTCATTACAAACTTTTTAACAAATTCCTCTTCTAATTCAAAACTCTTCTTCCAAGTAGAACAAAGCTTCTCATCAGTGGTTTCATTTTTATTTTAAAATGCTTCTTTGCAATGTGAATCCAGAAGGGCCACGTGGAGTGGTACAAAGAGGGTTGGCTTTGTACCCCAGGAGGGCTGGACCCCACCGGCAGCCCCTCCTCTGTAATCCTGTGACTTTGAGCAAGTCACACCCCTGTCTGGGCTCCAGTTTCTTTGTCAGTAAAGTGAGATATTTAACCAAATGATCTCCTGTAGGCTATACGTGTTTTTTAGAATCACTTTGAGAGTTTAGATTTACCCCCCACCCCCAATGCCTCATCCTTGGCAGCAAAAAAAAAACAAAAACAAAAAGACTTTCCTGAAGGCCTCCCTTAAATACATTGAGGGAGGCAGAACAGTGCCCCCCACCAAAGATGTTTGTGTTTGATCCCTAACCTGTGAATGTGCTACCTTATGTGGATAAAAACGATTTTGCAAATGTTATTAGATTAAGGACTTTGAGGTGGGGAGGTTAGCAGGGATCATGTAGGTGGGCTTGGTCTACTCATTGGTCCTCAAAATCAGGGAACACTTCCTGACTGTGATCAGAGAGAGATGTGATGATGGAAAGAGGGTCAGAGAGGTCATTGGTGGTTTGGAGATGGAGGAAGGGGACCAGCAGCCAGGGAGCATGTGCTGCCTTCACAAGCTGGGAGAGGTGACCAAAGAGTCTTCTCTGAAGTGTCTAGGGAGGGCTGCGGCCCTACCAGTGTTCCTCTGGCCTCGATTTCAGCCCAGTCAGACCGAGCAGGACTTACAGAACTGTAAAGTAATACATTTGTACCATTTAAGCTGCCCTGTTTATGTATATAAATACACACATATATTCAGCCAGAATAATTTTTCAGCAACTCTAGGAAAACTATTGGATGGTCTAAAAACACACTGTATAGTTCATAACAAATGCCACTGAGGCTCAGCCACTTGCACGGGTTTATACCCAGTGTAAATAGTGAAAGAATCTTCAGAGGCAAGTAGCATCTGCCGTGTAGCTCTGGAGCATAAAGGTAATTGATCTGTGTGAGAAACCTGGAATCAAAAGCAGCATCCAGGTAGGCGTGAAATCACAGAGCAGGAGGGGACTGTCCATCTCCCAGGCCGCCGCGTTCATTCCGCAGGTAACTAAACTGACACTCCACGGAACAGGAACTGTCCCCAAACAAAGCCTGAAGCCCTTTCTGCTACAGGAGAAGGTCCTCATTGAGAAGACAAAAGAAGTTCCCAGCATTGAGAAGAAAGCAGGGTTGAAAAGTAAACTTCCGTCTTGGTATCTTAGAATCCGCATTGCCTGGGAGGACTGCAGCCCTGCCGGTGTTCCTCTGGCCTCGCTTTCAGCCAGTCAGACCGGGTGGGACTCCTGACTTACAGAACTGTGAAGTAGCTTGCAAACCTGCGGGTGCAGCGCCTTCTGAGGTCCGGCTTCCCAAGCGGGAAACTGACCCCAATTTGAGGAGGCACCGATGGAAGGGAAGGTAGATGGCATATATGAGCTGGCACATAGCAGGCCAACACGTCTCCAAATAATAACTAGAATCTCAGCTTTAACATGGTCTACAGTACACTTTGTCCTAAACTATCTGGGAAATGTGGATATCATCACTAGTTTGTTTGATCCCTTAACATGGTGGTCACCATTGAGAATGTTAGAGGTAGTTTACCCCTAGAATCATATAAATGGAAATACGCCCCAGAGGTTAGGGGCTGCATCTGGAGGCAGAGGCAGCATTTCAGCTCCATTCATCCACCCCCAGGCACTTGCTCGTGCCCTCTGCTCACTGGAACTTATGGTGCTGTCCTGTGAGTGAAGACCCTTGAAGCATCATGAAGAGTATTTTTAGTTTCAGCCCATGTATTACCCTGTCGGACTGAAAACTGTGCCTCTTAGGGTCAGAATTCATGTCCTCTGCTAGAGGGGAAAAAACCAGACTTGTAATCCTAACTCCTTGGTGAATTAATAAAAGACATTCCACTTCTAGAATGTCCAAGAAGCTGAGGACACAGCTTCTTGAGGGAGATGGGGACAGAAGCATAATTACTGACCAGGGATCTCTTGCCCTAATCAGCACAGTGTTTGGGAAAACCACAGAGTCCTCATGCTCCTCTCATCCAAGTAGCTCCATGCAGACAGGACTATTATCCAGCGGTTACCCCGACTCAGCTAATATGCTGAACAGTAGATAAAGACATCCATCCAGAGCCACTAGGTAACCTGGGATTTGATGTGAAACCTAATTGGAAGGTAATATTCTAATACTTCAGACCTCAGGCCTCTGCTCAGATTGCTGAGATCATTATTCTTGATTTCTCTAAATTCATGCTTTAATGAAGAGGCACACAAATTGCTTACCTGTCAAATGCTACCATTTTAGGAGAATTCACTTTACTGTTAATGCTTAAGGGACCAGGGGGTTTCAGATTTGGAGTATCTGCTTTCTATTTTGATACTCGATAGGTATCCCTGTGCCAGTTTCGGATCTCATCCTAGAAATCCAGTGCATATGTGAGAAGAGTCATGCTCAGTGAACCCTGGACCTGGATTCTCCACTTGCAAAGATTGATAACACAGTAAAATACTCTTAACTTGGAAACTGTGAGTAATAAAATGTAATTTTTCTGTGATAGTTCTGAATGCACTTTAAAATTATGCAGTGCCTTGGAGTCACTGCAGAGAATGTAACTTTTTATAGATCATGGAGCTATAGAAGTTTGGGAGTCAGTGGAACTTTATGTCAATCAGTAGAGGGTTAGTAACTAAGTTTTGTATAGTTGCCAACTAGAGTCTATTGGTATGCCTCTGGTGTGCCATGCTGAGAAGAATTTTTTCGTTACTTAGACTCAATAGATGAGTGTAATGTGATTGATTAGCAATGTCTGCCATGGGTGGGAAGAAAGAAGAGTCCCTGGCAGAGCACATATTTTCTGTCCTTAAGAATTCCAGCCTCTTCATTTTTGGCTCAGATGATAAAGAATCTGCCTGCAATGTAGGAGACCTGAGTTCGATCCCTGGGTCAGGAAGATCCCCTGGAGAAGGGAATGCCTACCTATTCTAGTATTCTTGCTTGGAGAATCCCCGTGGACAAAGGAGCCTGGCGGGCTCCAGTCCATGGGGTTGCAAAGAGTCGAATGTGACTGAGCTACTAACACTTTCACTTTCAGCCTAAGGGGAGTGGCGTTCACAGGACTGTCCAGAATCAACCAGCTGGTCTGTGGTTGAACTGGACGGGCCACTAATATTTTTATCATAGCATACCACCTCTGTAATATCAACTCACAACTTCTAGAAAATAGAAAATCAAACAGTAGCTTCTTGGGTATCTAACAACTTCAGGAATGAAAAAGCACAACAAAGCAGAGAAGGTATTTGGATGGTGATATACGTTACCTAGGAAATTGATGGCAATTCATCAAATAGTTCAAAAGAATTTGAAATTAATTTTCCAGTGAGGCATCATGTAGTTTTAACAAATATAATTGTATTTTAAAATTCAGTTTAGACACTCAGTAAATATGTTTGGATGCCTTCCCAATGCAAGGTACTATATTGGAGTAGCGAAAACAGTAATGAGACATTCTAGGCAAAAATCCCCCAGGATCCATTCAGGAGATATTTCCTGAGCACTTGCTTGAGTCAGACAGTGTACTCAGTCCTGGAGATTCAAAAATCAAGTAAAGCTCTGCCTTGAAATAGTTTTTCTCATAGTAGGCAATATCTGGCACCATAGCCAATGGTTATAACAGCTATGTTCTGCCTTCTAGATTTTCAGAGGATTCCAAGAAACCCAATCTAGAGATGAGGCTCTAAAGCAGGGGAGAGTTTAGTAAGGGATAAGCCGGTGATTTTTCAAAATGAATATCCAGTATAAACAGGAAACTTCAGACTGTAGATATTTTAATCTTTTATTGAAGTGGATTGGATTTATTCGTGTTCTATGTATTGTAGCTCTAGCTTATCATCTGTTACTGTGTGATATCACCCTGTATAGGCAGACCTGAGTGTCTTTATCCATTCTATGGTTGGAGGATATTTCTGTTGATTTCAGATGGGAATTATCACCAAAAACATTTCTATGAACAACCCTTTTTTATTGGAGTGTAATTGCTTTACAGTAGTGTGTGAGTTTTTGCTGTTCAATGAAGTGAGTCAGCGATATGTATTCACACATCCCCTGTCTGCTGGACCTCCTTCATACCCCACCACCCCATCCCTCCAGGTCATCAGCGAGCATCAGGCTGAGCGCTGCACTACGCAGCATGTTAGCACTATCTGAAATAACTGTTTTACACATGGCACTGTATTTATGTCAAACCCAACCTCCCGATTTATCCCACCCTCCCCTTCCCCTGCTATGCCCATGTGTCCGTTCTCTGTTGGCATCTCTGTTCCTGCCCTGGAACTAGGTTCATCTGTACCATTTTTCTTGATTCTACACACGTGCATTAATATTCGATACTTGTTTTTCTCTTTCTGACTTACTTCACTCTGTATGGCAGACTTTAGGTCCACGCACATCTCTACAAATAACCCAGTTTCAGTTCTTTTTATAGCCGGGTTACAGTCCATTAGTATATGTGTTACGTCTTCTTTATCCACTCTCTGTCGATGAAAAAACCCTTAGGTTTTTTCCATGTTCAGGCTATTATAAATAGTGCTGCAGGGAACATTGGGGTAGGTGTATCTTTTTGAATTATGATTTTCATAGGGTCTGTGTCCAGTAGTGGGATTGCTGGGTCGTATGTAGTTCTATGTTTAGATTTTTAAGTAATCTCCATATTGTTTTTCACAGCAGCTGTACCATTTACATTCCCACCAGCAGTGCAAGAGGGCTTCCTTTTCTCCATACCCTCTCCTGTGTGTGTGGTTTGTAAATTTTTTGATGATGGCTATTCTGACTGGTGTGAGGTCATGGCATTTGCATTTCTCTAATCATTAGTGATGTTGAGCATCTTTTCATGTGCCTCTTGGCCATTTGTATGGCTTCTTGGGAAAAATGTCTGTTTGGGTCTTCTTCCCATTTTGTGATTGGGTTGTTTGTTTTATTTTTTTTAATTTAAGCTTCGTGAGCTGTTTGTGTATTTTGGAGATTAATCCTTCATCTGTTGATTCATTTGCAAATACTTTCTCCTATTCTGAAGGTTATCTTTTCATCTTGTTTATGATTTCCTTTGCTTTTAAGTTTAATTAGGTCCCATTTGTTTTTGTTTTTATTGTCATTACTGTAGGAGATGGATCAAAAAAGCTCTTGCTGTGATTTATATCAAAGAGTGTTTTTCCTATGTTTTCTTCTAAGAGTTTTATAGCGTCCAGTCCTACATTTAGGTCTTTAATCTTAGGCATGCATCTCTACTAGGGCTGTCGCTATGACGTAACAGCTGGGTCACCCGTGTGAGCATTATGGAAGCCCTTCCAGCAGTTTACAAAAGTGACTGGAACCAGTTTAAATCCCTACCTGTAGTGTTGGAGAGTCCCCATGTTCCATATCCTCATCAAGATTTGCTATTTTCAGTATACTTAATATTAATCAGTCTAGTAGGTATCTTAGAGTTTTAATTTGCATTTTCCTAAGTTACTAAGAAAGTTGAAGACATTCTCAAGTTTGGTGGGCTTGCTTTGGTGAAGTACGTGTTCAAATATTTTGCTTATTTTTCTTTTGAACTGTTTTTTTTTTTTTTTAATTTTTGCAAGTTCCTTGATAAGTTGGATTATATTCAAAGTAACAATTTCTTACAAAAGACCCCACCAGAGTGCTTCCCTTGGGGTCTAGTCAGGAAACATAGACCAGGAAGGAGAGAGTTTAACACAAAGAATTATTAGCTACATACAGAACTGTCGTCTCTGTGACTAAATACAAGGCCAAAAGAAAACACTAAGGTCTCCTGGAGTAGCAGCTGCAGGAAACAGTTACGCCTCCAGGGACTGGAGGGAAGAAGGGAAATGTTGATGCTATTAAACTCAGAAGCCCAGAGAAGGGGCCTTCGCCCAGGCTGCTGAGCAGGAATTTGGGTCTCTAAGGACGAGACGCAGCCAGCTGGTGCTGGATCTCTGAGAAGGGGTGATAAGGCTGCTCTCGGGAGTGCTGGGAAAGTTCCATACCAGATCTGATTGCCGGTGTGAGAACAAACACCCTGCTGCACCGAAATGCTTCCTGCCTTAGGGACTGGAAGCCGCCGGAAGGCTTAACACCTCCTCTTCCAGCCTCGCAGGATCCCGCTAGCGCCCCCTATTGGCGGTTGTCAAGCAGAGCCGGGTTTCCTGTCTGGCGCCATCATCCCAAACGGGAGAAGAGTGAGGTCAGAGCTAAGAAGGTGAAGGTTGCTCAGTCGTGCGTGTCCGACTCTTCGCGACCCCTTGGACTGCAACCCTTCAGGCTCCTCTGTCCATGGGGATTCTCTAGGCAAGAATACTGGAGTGGGTAGCTATGCACTTCTTCAGGGAATCTTCCCAACCCAGGGATCGAACCCAGGTCTCCCACATTGCAGGCAGGTTCTTTACTATCTGGGTCACCAGGGAAGTCCTAAAGGAGCTTAATACTTGTCAAGAGAACGTGAAGGCAAAGAGTGTGGAAGGTACAGCCAACAAGGGGCTTGGATCTAGGCTTGAGATGTGTAATAGTTCAGAGCAGCTAACCTTTAGGCGTTCAAGTAGCTGACCTAAGAGTGTACTTAACTCATGCCCCCTTGCGTAAAGCGTCACCTGTACTACATCACAGCTGCTACTCCGCGAGACCTTGGTGTTTTCCTTCCGCCTGATATTTAGTTACAGAGAAGACAGTTCTGATCCTGACACCTCATCTCACAACAGCCCCTTGATGAGAACTCTCACTACTCCCACTGAAAAGGTGAGACCATAAAGGCAAGAGAGTTGAAGTCATCTGCCCAAGGTCATACGGCCAGGAGATGCCAAGTAGAATAAGTATGTAATTCAGATCCATCTAACTCATTTTTATCTTCATATTCAAATCCCAAAATAAAGGGGGTTTACTGTAAAACTATACAGGATTATGGTAAATGAGACATGAAAATTAATAGCAGGTGTCCTGACGTCAGGGAACTTTTACAGTCATCGATATTTTCTGGTCATATTAGCTCATAAAAATATGGCAGATGGCATCAATATCTTTCCTTCTTTACTTTTTTTTAAAGTATCTTTTTTTAGCTGGTATTTTCAGACATCCTTGTCTCTGTGGTGAAAAACCACACATTCTATTGATGTGCTTGAAATTACTTTCACTGACCGGTGCTTTGATTTCTGTACCTTCACAGGCGGTAACTGGGTGACAACAGTCCTTCTTTGTCTTTCCTAGACTTGGAACCTAGACCCAAGCTGCTCCCAAAGCTATAACCAATAGGAAAACTCTCTGGCTTGTTCCTTGGCTGTGCAGGATTGTTTGAATGCAGTTGAAGTACCTGTAGCCCAAGCAAAGGCGCTTTCTTTACCTTGGACTCTGCCTCTACATGCTGATCAGCTCTAGGTTTGGAAAAACTATGAGAACTTGTTTGTTTATTCTGAGATGAAGTGTATGGTGTGCTAAAAATCTGACTTCTTTTAAAAGATGAACCTGTGCCGCAGTCTTGTGGAATTAGGGGGTAGCTAGGACTCCCCGGGCAGCCTCTGACTCTCAGGCGCTGTGCAGTCACTCCCAACCACCTAAGCAGTGTCTCCTGGTCCCCTCCCCACGCCACCTGACCCTCCCCTGGCAGCCGGATGCAGGGGGCACGGGCAAAGCTGATGGCACAACAGCTGGCGCTGGGGAAGGAGGGCCTTCTCAGCCTGGTGCTCACGCTCTCTCTCTGTGCAGCCTGCCCTCAGGTCTGACTCGTCAGCAGTCCCCCCAGCACTGGTTTCCTCTCCTCCCTGCGATGGACCGCCACAAACTCGGTGCCTTCAAGGGTACAGATTTATCGCCTTACTCCTCTGAAGGTCAGACGTTCAAAATCAGTCCCAGTGAGCTAAAAGCAAGGTGGTGGAAGGGCTGTGATCCTTCTGGAGGCCCTGGGAAGACTGTTTCCTTTCCTTTTGCAGCTTCTAGAAGCCCCTGAGTTCACTGGCTGGCACATCACATCTCCTCCTCTGATTCCGACCCTTCTGCATCCCTCTTATGAGGCCCCTGAGTGATCATATTGAGTCCCCCAAAGAGGCTCAGGTGATCCTCCCCCTCAGGATTCTTAGTTTAAGACATCTGCAAGGTCTCTGTTGCCACATAATGTAACATACTCCTAAGGCCCACAGACTGGGTGTGGGCATCTTTGAAGGACAGTTATGGTACCCAGCATATGCCCCATCCCCAGCTCAATCTTTTTGCTCTCCTCCTATTTCTCAGGACTCCATGCCCCTTGTATTTGCCAAGGCTTTCACCACACCAGCCTCCTTTCTACTCTGCCCATTCTCCCACATGACACGCCTCAGCTTTGGGCAGATAATGCCTCACCCTGCCTTCAGCTATAGTGACTAAGTTCTTTTTGGAAACAAACTGGCCTGGGTTTGAATTTCCAACTCTGTTACTTCCATACTGTGTAGGCCTTGTAATCAAACTTGAGTTTAGCCCTTTCCTTTGTCCTGACTTGGGGTCTGGAGGCCTATACTACTTTTTAAAATATTGAAGGATAGTTGTATTAATTTCAGGTGTATATCAAAGTAATTCAGATATATATAGTGGTGGTTTAGTTGCTGAGTAGTATCTGACTCTCTGAAGCCCCATGTACTGTGGCTTGCCAGGCTCCTCTGTCCATGGAATTTTCCAGGCAAGAGTACTGGAATGGGTTGCCATTTCCTCCTCTAGGGAATATATATATATATACACACACACACACATATATATAGACACACACACACACCTTCCCTGGAGGCTCAGATAGTAAAGAATCTGCCTACACTGCAGGAGACCCAGGTTTGATCCCTGGGTCAGGAAGATCCCCTGGAGAAGGGAATGGCTACCCACTCCAGCATTCTTGCCTGGAGAATTCCATGGACAGAGGAGCCTGGTGGGCTACAGACTGTGGGGCTGCAGAGAGTTGGAAACGACTAAGCAAGGAACACTTTCATATATACGTGTGTATGTGTGTGTATATCTCTATATATAGATGCATCCAGCTTTTTCAGATTGTTTTCCCTTATAGGTCATTCAGAGTATTGAGTGGAGTCCCTTGTACTGTATGCTTGTTGAGTCCTGGTGCTTGTTGGCTGTCTGTTTTTATACACTAATGTATATATATAGTGTATATATGTATACTAGTATATACATATGCTATGCATATAGTGTATATACGTGTATGTATATAGTGTACACATGTATACTAGTGTATACGTACGCTATGCATACAGTGTATATATGTGTATATATATAGTGTATATATGTGTATGCATATAGTGTATGCGTGTATACTAGTGTATATGTACGCTATGCATACAGTGTATATACGTGTGTGTATACAGTGTACACATGTATACTAGTGTATACGTACGCTATGCATACAGTGTATATACGTGTGTGTATACAGTGTACCCATGTATACTAGCGTATAGGTACGCTATGCATACAGTGTATATACGTGTATGTATATAGTGTAGATATGTGTATGTATATAGTGTATACATGTATACTAGTGTATACGTGCGCTATGCATATAGTGTATATACGTGTGTGTATACAGTGTATACATGTATACTAGTGTATACGTGCACTATGCATATAGTGTATATATGTGTATATATATAGTGTATATACGTGTATGTATATAGTGTATGCGTGTATACTAGTGTATACGTGCGCTATGCATACAGTGTATATACGTGTGTGTATACAGTGTATACATGTATACTAGTGTATACGTGCACTATGCATATAGTGTATATATGTGTATATATATATAGTGTATATACGTGTATGTATATAGTGTATGCGTGTATACTAGTGTATGTGTGCGCTATGCATACAGTGTATATACGTGTGTGCATGCAGTGTACACATGTGCACTAGTGTATGCGTGCGCTATGCATACAGTGTATATACGTGTGTGTATACAGTGTATACATGTATACTAGTGTATGCGTACGCTATGCATACAGTGTATATACGTGTGTGTATACAGTGTATACATGTATACTAGTGTATGCGTACGCTATGCATACAGTGTATATACGTGTGTGTATACAGTGTATACATGTATACTAGTGTATGCGTGCGCTATGCATACAGTGTATATACGTGTGTGTATACAGTGTATACATGTATACTAGTGTATGCGTACGCTATGCATACAGTGTATATACGTGTGTGTATACAGTGTATACATGTATACTAGTGTATGCGTACGCTATGCATACAGTGTATATACGTGTATGCATACAGTGTATACATGTATACTAGTGTATGCGTACGCTATGCATACAGTGTATATACGTGTGTGTATACAGTGTACACATGTATACTAGTGTATACATACAGTGTATGTATGTATGCATACAGTGTATGTGTGTCAGGCCTGAGCTCCTCTAGTTTACCCCTCTCCCCCTTCCCCTTTGGTGTAACCATAAGTTTGTTTTCTGTGTCTGTGAGTCTTTCCGTTTTGTAAATAAGCTCATTTGATTCTCATCTTTATAGATTCTACATACAAGCGACAGTCCCGTGGTGTTTCTCTGTCTGGCTGACCTGACTTAGTATAATAATCTCTGGGTCCATCCACGTTGCTGCAAACTGCACTGGGGTCTCTCTGTGAGCCGTCCCTCCCACAGGACAGACTATGACTAGATAGACAGAGGCTGGACTTTTCTGTCTGTCCTGTTCTTTTACAAGCTGAATCCAGTCCAGCAGTTGTTGATCAGCCCCATCCCAGCAAGGGGCACACAGAAGCTGAGTGAGGCATGGTCCCTGTCCTCAGCGGACACTCCACAGACCAAGGGACAAATAAGCACAAAATTTCAAAGTAAAGTGGCAAATGCCATAGTTGCTTGGCGAGATCAGGAAAGATTTTTGGATTTAGGGACACTTGAGCTGAGTGAGGTAGGAAATACTGTTGCAGGGAAAGTGTTTTGCTTTTTGTATTCATCGATTACATCACCACCCAAGGCACTGGGCCAAACCATCATCAGCAGAATTTATGCTTGAGTGTTTCAGAATAATAAGAGCTTCACCACTCCTTTCTTCTAAGCCCAAGCCTGGCACAGCGAGAGCTTTTGCTGGGGGCCTGGCTAATCCCAACATGCTCTGCTTTTGCAGAGACAGACCTGACATAAATTTAAAGGAACTCCATCACTTTGCTGCCCAAGCGTCTTGGCCAACACAAGGAGACACCTGCCCACAGGATAACAGCCGTGTGATAAAGCACAAGGGATGTCGGGCTGGCTTGTACATCAGTGGCTTTCTGACTTTTTAGATCTTGACTCCTTACAGCAGTGTAAAAGTCCTACCTCTGTCCATCCTATGTGTTCAGGCTCTCTAGAACAAAAGAACCTCAAGATGGCTAAAACTTGGGGAGAACACAGTAACAATAAAATCTCTGAAAATGCTTCAGTCAGCCAACATAATAATCAGTAAAGGCAAATCCCAACATAACTCCTCAACTACATTAATTCATGCATTAGTAGGAGCAACAATCTAGGACCAAGACCGACTCAGCATAGATGCGGTCCATGCAACATGGACTGCATCCCAGAAAAGTCCTGGGAACCCCTGCATCTCCTGCACGCACATTCTCAGTAGAGGCATTGCAATGCTGCCAAGGCACTGGGTGGTTGCCAGACTTCTTGATGGAATATAAAGTTAAAGCCTTGCGCAAAGTCTACTAATGGCCTGGTATTTTAGCTTTAGTTACCCTTATTTTTAAACTGTATTTATAACCTATGGGTTTGTGTCTGCTGTCTCCAAAGAAAAGACTTTGACCCTGGGATCCATGTACAAGCCGTCCAGGAAAACCCCTGCCGCCCACAGTGGACTCAAGGCCACACCCTAAGAAGCACTGCTCCCGAGAAACCAGTACCCGGGCCTCACCTCCCCACCCCTTAGATGCACTTCTCCAGGTCTTCTGTCTTGGGCTCCCCTGGTCGCTCAGACAGTAAAGAATCTCCCTGCGGGGAAGCTGGGCAGTGTCGAAAGAAGCAAGAATAGTGCTCTAAACTATGTGAAAAGGAGGAACCTGGAGGTATATCCAGGCAGTGGAAGGACAGGGTCCCGGAAGATAGGACGAAGGTGAAGGTCCATACTGTGAACTAAGATCTGAATTCACAGAGTGATAGAAAATGAAAGCTCATTAAGACCCAGGAAATCAGCCTTGACCCTCCCCCTTCACAGAGAGAACGTGACTTGTGATCATAAAAAATAGAGATGACAGCACCTACCTCTCAAGGTTGCTGTAAATTCATTGAAAGGATATGCACAAAGCATGTGTATCAGCTGGGCTCAGAGTAAGCATTTAATATGTGCTTTCTGGTCAGCGAGTGAAAGAACGAGAACTAGGTCCTCTGACTTAGAGGACGTGCTCTGTCTGGCTGCCAGGAAGCCCAGGCGCAGAGGAAACTCATAAAGCATCAGCCGTCTCAAGAGTGCGGTCCTGGACCCGAGCTCTGCTCCACTCAGGGGGCTGCGTGTGTCTCTGTTTGGATGGCAGGGGTTCTCAAGCCCAGTGTATGACTCCATCCTCTTCTTGGGTCCTTAGTTTTGATTAAGCTTTCGGATGGCTAATGTTAAGTCCATAAGTAATTTTCAGAAATGTATTTATTTATCAGTTATGGCTCTGCTGGGTCTTCATTGCTGTGCGCGGACTCTCTCCAGCTGCAGTGAGTTGGGGCTTCCCCTACAATGCGCGGGCTTCTCACTGTAGTGGCTTTTCTTGTTCAGAGCGCAGGCTCTAGGGCACGTACGCTGCAGTCACTGTAGATCAAGGGCTCAGTCATTGCGGATTCTGGGCTTAGTTGCTCCGAGGCATGTGGGATCTTCCCGCAACAGGGATTGAACCCGTGTTTCCCGCATCGGCAGGCAGATTCCTATTCACTGTACCCCCAGGGACACCCCTGTAAGTAATTTTTGTGAAGGACACTGAGTCAGTGATACATCCCTTCAGTGCTTGCTGAAATGTGTCCCCTCCTTCCACAACCATCATTGTTTACATGAAAAAGAATGTGTACTGTGGCCACTGCACTGGGTACTTTGTCAGACTGTTTATGTCCTTGCTTCTCCCACCTTGGCCTTCAAACTAAAGCACAGCCAAGAGCAGATGTTACATTGCAGTCATCTTTTTGTCTCTCAAGTGGCTCATTATCCTTCTGCTCCTAGTAGGACTAAGCTCCCCAAGGACAGGCACTCCAGTGTGTTTTCTTGTACTGTCAGTTTCCCTGGTTCCTGTAACATCACCTTGCACATGGCAGACATGCAGTGAAAATGTTTGTTAATCTGAGTTTGAAGAAAGACAAGTGATTCAGAGTCTGCAGTCTTAGAATGCTTCTAGTCTCTGAACACTTTCAAGTTCTGTTCTCAGCTCTGGCCCTGGCTTGCAAATCATCTTAGCCTTTTTCTATCTACTTGGCTTTCCAGTTATTAAGTTTCTCTACTGAACACATTATTAGATTCTTCTATCCACCATTCTATTTTTCTTTCATTGAAGTTCACATTTCTTGTGCATCCATTAATAACTTTATATGACATATCTTTCTCAATTAACACCCACATTTTTCACTGCTTTTTGATGTGAATGATAAACTGAATTCAGTGGCAGCTAAGAATTTATTTACTAGAATTTGGGGACCTGGATTGCCTCCACACTGTTGAAATCATATTTATCCAGATCCTCATTTGATCAGTTTTTCCTCTCTTTTCATGTCCCGCATGAATTGCTTGACTTTCTCACATAGTACAGATGCTATGAGATACTTTATTGTCATTACATCTGCTTTGGTCATTGTTCTGATCTCTTATTTTTGAGCTGGTAGCTTATGGAGTTAGTTGATTCCTGGCCTTGGGTCACATCACGATGTTTTAGAACTGTCCAGGGATTGTCAAACCACAGTCCCCCTTAAGTGTAGACAAATGATGAGAGCTAAAAGCATAAGCTTCAACTGTCCCGCTTTCATTTGTTATATTTATTTATTTATGCACCTGGGCAAAGTATTCTGAAACATATATATGTGTATATTTCTGAATATATGTATGTATGTTTGTGTTTGTAGACATATGTACATTCGCATACACGGGCTTCCCAGGTGACGACATCGGTAAAGAATCCACCTGCCAACGCAGGAGACGCAGGAGACTCAGGTTCGATCCCTGGGTTGGGAAGATCCTCTGAAAAAGGAAATGGCAACCCACACCAGTATTCTTGCCTAGAAAATCTTTTGGACAGAAAAGCCTGGTGGGCTCCCGTTCATGGTCTGGAGAGAGTAGGACATGACTCAACAACTAAGCACATACAAACACACATACACACATCTACAGACATACATGAAAAACGGATTTAGTTCCACCGTGTGGCTGATGTTCCTAACACAACCAAAGGACAGAGTGTTTTGAAGTCACAGGTGGATTCACTTTGCCAGTGAACTGTGTGTGGCGGGGGCAGGTGTCACCGGCAGGCAGGGGCATTTGAGAGGCAGTGCTCAATTCTGCAAGCTTTTTTCTCTGCCACGGCAGTCAGGGATTGTTGACCTGTACAAGAGAAAGAGGGGCCACAAGATAGAAGCAGACCAGGCCAGGGGTCCATCTTGGAGAAGCACCACACCCAGGACAGGCCTGACTGGGGCCAGAAGCACGCTTGTGTGAAACCACTGAGGTTTTGTTTGAACGGCCAAACTTCACACATCCTGGCCGTTACCCCTCCAACAGGCAAGGCCAAGAATAGAAGGCCAAGGGAGAAGATGCTGAAATGATCCAGCCTAGCTGGCAGCTGGAAACAGGGCGATGACCAGAACCTCGGACTCCGTGCTCCTTGCTTGCGTTCATCTCTCCCGATGCTCCAGGTGCCTTTAACTGCGGTGGAAACAGCACGCTGCAGTGGGGAACGCTCCTGGATGAGTCATGCAAACAGTAAACAAGTTTAAAACCATAAATTGCCCCACATTTTACTGTCTTGCAAAATCGCCCCTCCTTTGCCTGTCAAGTCAGAGATGGATGGGATGGAAGGCAGTCTCAGTGAATGCAGCTCCGAGTATCATCACCCATAATCATTTTTGCGAATAACCCAACATGCTTGGGACTTGAATAGGCTCTGGTGTCCCTGGAAATACTACCATAGCAGTGAAAGATGTATACAAAGGCGTTTCTTTGAATCCCAAATTATTCACCATATTACTGAAATATGAAAGTGAGTAGTTCATAAAATTGTCAACATTTTGAAGGAGCCATGAAATATCCTTACGCCATCTGATTTTATGCCTGCTCCCTCCCCTCTAGGTCTGCATAAAGCAGAGAGGATCCATCTTTCATTCCCCGGTAACTCTGGGATTTACAGGATAACAGATGCCCAGCTGCACACCCTGTGAGAATGGTTGCTAGACCCAGCACTCGAAAGAGAAGGAAGGAAGAGCTGCACAGCAGGATTGAGGATTTCTCTCCCTGATACTCAAGAGTCCTCCTCAAGTGAAAAAAGATCTCTCTGCTGGGACAATTTTGCAAACTCTTTGTGGTTAATGGAAATTAGGAACATGAGAATTACCAGGGTTTTAATTCCAACCTTTTTGCTTTTCTTAAGTTACTCACAGCACAACTAGAATAGTTTAAAAAAAAAAAAAAAAACTCATGAAAACGATGCCCTTTAAGAATGAATCACAGAGCTACAAAGGATTCAAGATCCCCAATTTCAGCCCTTTCTTTCAAAGGCAGCTAAACATGAATAGGCATCCTCCACATGGGTTGTTGAAGACTGTGTAGACCAGCACGATGCTCCAAGCTCCTCTGGACCATTGATTCGTTTACAGACCGGCACACTTTGGGGAGTGGAATGGGGCGGTGGGTGCCCTGGTTCGCTGGCCTCACACCGCGGCTGTCCTGGGCCGGTCAGGGTGTGGCCACTCTCCCTGTAAACGCTCACACACCAGGTTGCAAACACAGTGCTGACGGACTCTGCAGGCACTGTACTGGCAGGCTGGGGTCTCTGGTGCGTCTGCAGCATCTCTTAGTTGCCCTGCAGCATGCGGTGTCTTCCTGGACCAGGGACTGAACCCGTGTTCCCTGCATTTAGATGGGCTACCCCATGGTAAAGGGCAGCTGCCAGTTTTGGTTTAAGACAGTTGTTCCCATGCATGAATCTAAGCTACAGTTGCCAGATCTTCCCATTTTTCAAAGGAAATCGATAACTGCATGTGCCAATTCATTCAAAAGCTCCAAATACCACAAAGACCAAGCACATCCATAGAATCCTCACTTGGGGTTCACCAGTTTTTGACCTCTGTCTTAAGAACGGGAGAGGGAACTGTCATACCAGAACACGTGAAAGGCCTCTGGGGTGAGGTGAACCTGTCACTCTACATGTGCTTGTGCATAAAAGGTAAGGAATTGGAAGATTTACGCAGTTCCAAAAGTAATGGATTCCTCCCTACATTTTTTTAATTTATTGGTGAATTTAATTTTTTTAATTATTAATTTTTTGAGATTTTTTGGTTGTACCAGGTCTGTGTCGCTGACCACAAGGTTTCTCTAACAGCGGTGAGCAGGGACGACTCTCACTGTGGTGAATGGGCCTAGCTGCCCCGTGACACGTGGGATCTTCCTGCACCAGGAACCGAACCTGTGTTCCCTGCACTGGCAGGCAGATGCCTGTCCACTGGGCCACCAGGGACGTCCTCATCCCTTCAGTTAAAAACGACAACAGAATATGCCTACAAGTAAATCTAGCTGTGCTTTTTCTGAAGTTCATGATGCTCTCTAAAATCTCTTAGGTGTTTGTACTCGCTTGGCTCATTTTATTGGGCAAACCAATATGGACCTTAATCTTCATCCCTGCAGGAGTATATAGGAATGAAATAGTTTTCTTTAATCATGTAGGAACACCTTTCCCTTCTCACCGTTCTCCCTGGCTGCCAGGACGACTTTCTCTGCATTGCATCAACCAGAGTTGTGTCTCCTGGCTGCCACGAGCTGCAGAAGATTGAGAGGGTAACAGGCAGGAAGGCCAGGGGTCTCCAAATGGAGGAGACCCATCTCTTAACCGGCAGGAAAGAACAAACCAGCGATCTGTTTTTCCTTCTCTATACAAATTTAAAAAGAGGTTTCTCTTAACATTCTGTGTTGCCATGACACCTGGTCTCACCTAAAGCTAACTACTCTCAAACCTTGAGTTAACCAATACATTTCTTTTACGTATGAAAATGTTGTCTTAAGATATGTTAATGAACCCCAGACTCTGTCTTCAAGTTGGTTCCGCCAAAGGGCCTAATTTACTCAGATATTGTTCCCCTAATCTATGTAAATGGAACTATTTGTTGGTATCCTGCCCTTCTACAAGATTCAAGTCAATAGTTTTATGGCCTGGGATGAATTATCTGGTGCCATTCTAGATTTTATGACATTCCTTTCTTTTCATTAACAGACTGTGAGTGACTATATAACATACAGCTGAAGACTAGGAGGGGGGTACTCTTTTGCCCCCTTCTGATGCCTATGTCAGAAGCTTTCTCTATCTCCTTTATACTTTAGTAAAACTTTATTACACAAAAGCTCTGAGCGATCCAGCCTCGTCTCTGGCCCCGGATTGAATTCGTCTCCTCCGGAGGCCAAGAATCCCTCGTCTTATCGTTCAGCAACAACCTTTCAAGATCATGGGGGAGGGGACTGGGGCAAGACAGTCTGGGAGCGGACATGAGCCCACGGGGCTGGGAACACCATCACCCCAAACCACAGGACGGTTCTTAGTCGGGAAGAAGAGAGGATTGGTGCTGGATCAGTCAACAGTGTCTTCCATTAAAGGTGCCATTCATTCATTCCCTCTGTAAACATTTTTTGAGCACTTACTAGGTGTCAGGCTTTGGGGACACAAGAGTAGACAAAAGAGGCGCAGATCTCTGACCTCTCCCACTGAGTTTACACTCCTGCAGTGAGGGGGATTTTTTTTTAAATAATTTTATGTATTCATTTACTTTTGGCTGTGCTGGGTCTTCGTGGCTGTGTGAGCTTTCTCTAGTTGTGGCGAGTGGGGGCCACTCCCGAGTGTGAGGGCACGGGCCTCTCACTGGGGTGACTTCTCTTGTTGCAGAGCACGGGCTCTTAGGCACGTGGGCTTCAGCAGCCGCAGCGCCGGCTCTCGAGCCCAGCCTCTGCTCCGAGGCGCTGGGGTCTTCTCGGTGAGCGATGTGCCCCACGTGGCCTGCGTTGGCAGGTGGGGTCTTTACCACTGAGCCACCGGGGAAGCCCAGGGAGGAGGATCTTTTTAAAAAGTAAGCTTCACAGTGTTTTAGAAGTTGACCAATCCTCTGGAAAAAAAAAATAGAGATAAAACAGAGGAGGAGGGTAGAGGGTAAGGAGGCTAGAGGTGGGGTGCAGTAAGATGTTGGATGATCTGGGAAAGACTCCGTAAGGAGGGACATTTCATCAAAGACCTGGAAGATACAAGGGAGCAAGACGTGAATCTCCACGAGGAAAGAGCATTCCAGGAAAAGGGAAGGGCTAGAGCAACGGCACTGTGATGGGAGTTGCCCCCTGCTTGGTTGTAACACAGAGGCCAGAGCAGAGGAGAGCCTGGAGGGTCACGGGAGGTCACTGGGCGGAAGCGGCTTACAGTGAGATGGGGAATGAAGGCGTGCTTCCGAGCGGGGTGTCACATGTCTGACCTCTGCTTGAAGGGGCTCACTCCGGCTGCTTTGCTGAGGATGAACTGTGGAGACCAATAGTGGAGGTCGAAAAACCATTATTCAAGCTACTGTAGTAATCCAGGTGACAGATAATTGACTGCTTAGACCAAGGTAGTAGCTTTCTTTAACATATTAAGAATATACAGTCTATGCAAATGATTAAAAAAAAAAAAAAAAAAAAAAACAGAAAGGAGCCAAAAAAGTTGTCTTCCAAGTCTGTATATCCCTTTCTACTAACGTAGTGTATAGACACCAGAAATTAAAAGTACAGTGGGAACTTTTTTTATTTGTATTTTCTCTTATCTAATATCAGCCTCAATTTTATCCTATTAAAGGTAATTCTTGAACTATAAGACAAAGATCTTAAAAAAAAAAAAAAAAAAAAAAGATCTTATAAGTTTATCTTATAAGACAAAGCTATAAGTTTCCTTTCCCACTGGTTTGCCGAGCTTCTTATCAATGAACACATTTCACAGAAGCAAGAAGAAATGTGAGCTACTCTGTGTGATGGCTCGCTTCAGGATAAAGTTACCCAATTAAAAATAAATGGTGAATGATCATGTTTTCCTTTTTGGTTTTAATAACCAGGGCTTAATCCAAGAAACCTGCTTGCTGAGATGTTTTTGTTCAGTGGTCATTTGTTGTTACCCCTATTGAAAGACATAGCTATGGATGGCTGGGTAGACTTGGGGCGGTGGGGGTAGGGAAGGATGATATGAATGCAGGAGCAGATGGTGAGTGTGCATGGAGGCGAGGGGAAGCAGGCAAATGGGGAGTGAAAGGTGCACAGATGGCAGCGTCGCTGACCCGGGGCCGAGCACAAAAGAAGAAAGAGGCGCGAGTGCTTTTCCAGCCGCGTCTGCTGACCCCTCCAGGCTCACAGCTGTCCTCCCTTCCCCACAGGATTCTTGGTTGACCCAGGGTGCAGGGCACGGTGCTGGTGCCACCTCTGGGCAGGACCCGGGAAGGTCAGAGCTTCCTTGTTTAGGAACCAGATGTTTGCCGTGTAAAGAAACTTCTGTTGGAGGTAAGCACAGTCCTTTGCATTTCTGTAGACCATAGAATTATAAAATTCTATAAACCAAGACTGATAATGTACATATATGTGTACTTGCAATCACCCTCCTCCCCCCTCCTCCCCCCTCACACCCACCCACCCACACAGACACCTTTCTCTCATAGTTCTATCATTCTCTCTTGCATTTTCCTTTCTCTCATCCTCTACCTTTCTAGAGTGACCATCTTACTTTCAATAACCCATCATGATAGTATATCCTATGTAACTTATTAATCTGTAACCTGAAGTGGTTATATATGATCATAAAAGGCAATGCTATCTTCAATTCTGCAGCCATTATTAGCTAGAGCAAACCTGAGAAACTGCTTGGCCTACTCTCGCTTGGCAAATGGATAAACTGGTCATGTTTTAAGGCCAGAAGCCATGAAAGAATTGATCAAGGTCACAGAGTAGTGGTTCGGGGACAGAAGGCAGAATGACACTGAAAGGACCCATCAGCCTCTCTCCCAAGGAGGTTCTCAGCTTTTAACTTTTCAGCGAGCAAACTTTTGGAACAAACGTATTTTAAACTATTCAATTCATTATTTTCTTCAGAGCAATGCTGTTTCTTCCTCTCACCCTTCTCCCCAGCATGTTTAGGTATTCTATTTCATTCACTGAAGAGAGTGAAAAGACACTAATAAAGCTTTTGTCACTCATCCAAACAGCCCTCTGTGCACCAATGCTGACAAGAGCTTTGGAGGAACAAGGAAAAGTAGCTATTTCTTTGCCAGGCAGAGATGGAACACCACAGGCTAGCTCCTCTGAAACTGTGCCCCCCTCCCTGAGGGACAGGGAGAAGTCTTATAGGCAGGGCTCATGGGCTGGGGTAAGGGAGCAGGATCAAAGCAAAGGTGTTGCAGTTCTTTTCTGCAAAATTTCAAAATGGCCACAAGTGGCATCAGGCAGTTAGGGAACTGGGTCCGGTGGGCTCCTGGTTTATTGCCTATGACCTTTCTGAAATGAAGAATGCTACAGGGGAGTGTGGGCAGACACAGCTAATTTACTTCCTTGTACAGCAGAAAGTAACACAACATCGCAAAGCAGCTACACTCCAATTTAAAAAAAAAAAAAAAAAAGAAGAGAAGAAGGCCAGGTGACTCGGCGGAGTATATGATTCACACAGAGTCAGAGAGTGTGGAATTCTTTTGTGAAGGACAAGTCTAGGTACCTGTACTGTGAATAGTAAAAGTTAAAGTAAAACTAGGATTCTTAACTCTTACAGGCCTGTTTTGCCATTCACTCTTCCCTTTGCTTGTTAGTAGGAAAACCCCATTTTTCATTTCTCTTGTAACACAATGACTCGTTTCAGTTGAAGTAATAACGCGTAAGCTATTTTATATCGACAATCTTACTTGCCAATCACAGGCCTTTCTCTATTCTCTTATCGTTTCTAGTATTTGTTTCAGACCAATGCTTATTAATTTTGGAAAATATATATGAAAACTACTTTTGATTGTTGTAAAGAAACTCAGGTATAACCCAGCCGTCTTCGGAATAGCTGATGCATTTTCCCAGTCTTCATGTACACAGTTTTTATTTTAAGGATTGGAGCTAAGCCTGTATAAATGGGTTTCTATTTGCTTCCCATCTTCCTTGTCAAGAGCAAGGTGGAGACTAAAGAACCTGAGCCTGTTTCCCTGTGTGTGTAAAATGTCCTCCCGGGGAGGGAACAGGCGACGGCTCTGTACGAAGCGCAGCGGACACAGCGTTGAGTCCCGGTGCCGGCCCTGCTGCCGGCGGTGCCTTTCCCAGCCGGCCAGTGCGCTGTCCTCCCCGCGGGCGCCGCCAGGGGGAGCTGTGGCCCGGGGCGCAGCCACAGCGGCGCTGCACCGGCCCTCCCCCGGCGGCCGGGCGCCGCCCTGTCCCAGGCTCCTTTGCGGGTAAACAGACATGGCCGGCGAGGGAGATCCGGAGGACGCTGCGCACAACATGGGCAATCACCTGCCGCTCCTTCCCGGTAACCGTCTGGGGCCTGTCCCTGGCAGCGGGAGGAGGCGAGGCCAGATGCGCCAGTGGCGCGGCGGGGCCGGGGAGGCGGGCGGGTGGTGCAGAACCTGCACGGGGCCGCGGGCCCGGGACCGTGGTGTTTCTTGCTGCAGCTCGGCCTCCCTAGTCTGGGGACGAGGGCTTGGGGAGGGAGGAGGCTGCCCCCAGAGGCAGGGACTCCGTGCTCTCCATCCTCCGTGTGCCCAGAACTTGGCTCCAAGGAAATGGCGTGAAACTGGGTGGGGAGAGAGGGAGACTGGGGCCGCCCAGCATCCCAGACTTTTATGGAACTTCATCCCCCCCATAAGAGTGACAGCTTATTTATTAAGTGCTACCGTGTCACCGGCCCTGCCCTGGGCGTTTGCATGCATTTTTCCACTTTGTCCTCCCCACTTCACTGTTCTAGTCTTGACTTGGTGGGTGAGAAATGAGCTGGCAGGTTCCTGTGACTTGCCCAAGGTCACACAGTTGCGGAGCCAGGGGTCCTACTCAGATCTGTCTGCCTGCATGGCTGGTGTCTCTTAACCACTCAGTGCCACCTCGGTGTTTGGTCAGTTCCTAGGCATGTAGTTCAAGTACTTGGTAGAATACGCCTGATTTTAGATACTTAGAACTGGGATATTAAACTCGGGATTCTCTTTGCTTTATGTTTTGTGAAAATTTAGACCTTGGCCTTATGTTGGATTAGTGGGCAGAAAAAAAGTCTGGGATAATTTTACAGTTTTGTCATGGAAAGAGTTGCCTTGCAAGAGGTGTATCAGCCAAACTGAGACTATTAGCGGAGTCACTTACTGTGTGCCAGGAAGTATCTTATGTATCCTGAAGGTAAAAAGAGGTATAATGCACAGTCTGATACTTGAGGATGTTTATCATGTATATATGGTTCCTGAAAATATAATTAGCAGGAGGCCATTGATGTAGGCCAGATAAGTAAATCGTCAGAGGGAGGGATTGATTATGGCTGAGAACGACTGGGGGAAAGCTCTGTGAAGTGTACTACAGACATCCCAAAGCATTATGACCTAGGATAGACTTGCAGAAGATAAGGTCTGGAAGGTAGGTTGGGTCAGAGTGTTGGAAAGCTTGCATCTCTTGCCAATGGGATCATGAGTTTGTTCCATGGATTGGAGAGGAGCACTTGTGGATTTCAGACAGAAGGGAAGCTGTGCTTGGAGGATGACTTTGCCCACTGGGTGTGGTGTGGGCCAGAGGAGGAATACTGATGTCATGCCCCCGCTGTGTGGAAAGGAGCTTTTCCATGAAAATAGACTAGAATCAGAGTCAGTGGTCCATTTGGAAGCTGATCTCCTGAATTGAATTTGATCAAAGAGCTGAGCTATTTTTTCAGAGACATCAGCCCAGCTCTGTCCATGCCAGATCCAGTGTGCCGGGGAAGATGCTGACGTTCTGTTGGCATCCACACTGTGCTCCTGCGTGAGATGAGTCATCACACTTCACCCTGGTAGCTCTGAACGGTGTGTTTTGTTGAAAAAAATTGAGAGCACAAGGGGCTCAGAGAGGTTGTCAATATAATAGTTATATTCCTGCAAATCATGTACGACTGATTTTTAGAAACATTCAGTTGTCCATACATACATGTAGTATGAGTTGTTTGGAAGAGTAATTCCCTCTAAGTGCTTAAGTAGTTGCTTAATATTTAAGATTTGAAGAATCTGTCCCAGCCAAAAAAATAATAATAATAGATAAACAGCCAAGTAGGAGGAAGTGGGTTTCAGCCATATATAGGAGAAAGGCTAAAGGAAATCATTTTGAGATGAAGTTGGGACAGTTAAAATATAAATTTTTTAAAAAGAGTTCTAGCCTTTGAGCTGAAAGTTGACCTTTAAAACTTTGCATAATAGAGTGCATAATAGAGCAGTAAAGTGTCAAAAGTGCATAAGGAAAGCCATGCTGTCAGAATTGTGAATGCAAGGAAGTAGATGCAGTATATTTTTGTCATCGGTTTAGATTTTTCTTCGTTATCTCTGATCTCCTGTTGAACTTTTTTTCTTCTTAGGAAAATTTTGTATGCAGTGTTAAATCACTGAACATTTGAATTTAAGTTGAAATAATTAGGTTGTTCTTTTTGACAAAGCCTTATATCTAAGGACTTTGTAGGCATTAATAGAAAGTCTAAAGCAGTTGTCATATTGAAAAACATTTACATTTTCTTGTCAGGAACCTAGCTGGAGGTGGTTAGATTTAAATAATGATATGCACAGCAGAAAGTACCTATTTTGTAAAGCCATTTTATCTATTTAGAAGTTTATTTAGGAACCTACTTGCTTTTTAGCCCCTTCTTCTTTCCTTCCTTCCTGCTTCTCTAGAAACTGTTTAAACGTTTGAAAAAACTATTTTATAGAGATTGTCTTGTTCATGTCTGTCATTTTTCAAATGAGGAAACTAAGGTTTCATCACATGGGATGAATTGTCTATTGTGTCAGAATTGGTTCCTAGTGAGGGAGAAGAGATACATCTCCTGTGCAGAAGAATTTCAAATAATGTATGCAGGTAGTCACCTTTCAAGGAAGTGGAACCAGTCCCTACCCCTAAGATGTGGGTTGTGCCTCATGGTTTTGCTGCCAAAGAGTACAGTGTGAAAAAGGGGGGGAAAGGAGCCTCCAGTGGAGAAGTCTGACTAACACGCCCTCAGCCAGTGACCCAGGTCAGCTTCAGCAGTTCTAAGTCACATCACTAGTGAGTGCCCTTGATAAGACATGATGAACATGGCTCTTCACCTCCCTGGGATTCCTCCCCAAGAAAGTTCCGACTTGAGGGACATTCTACAAAGCGCCTGACCAATAGTCGTCAAAACTCTGAAGGCCATCAAAAACAAGGAAAGCCTGAGAGACCATCCCAGCCCAGAGGAGGCTAAGGAGACCCGACGACTAAATGTTGTGTGGTGTTGTGGACAGGGTCCTGGGACAGAAGTAGCATATTGGATAATAACTCAGGAAATCCAGATGAAATGTGTCTAGTCAGCGGTACTATGCCATCACCGATCGCTTGGTTACGGCAAGCGTGCCACACTAAGATGTTAACTATTGAGAAACAGGTGTGGAGTAGAAGGAACTCTCTACCATCTTTGCAGCTTTTCTGTAAGTCTTAAACTATTCTAAACGTAAACATTGATTTAAGAAAAGTAGTTAGAGGCAGACCCAGCCTAGACCCCAGCTCCCTGGCTGCCTCTTCACAGTACTGTCGAGATTCCCAAGTGTGAATGGTGTCCTTAAGAGCTCCTCTTCCCACAGGCCTGGAATCCCAAAGAAGGAGTTATATGTATTTGAAGGGGAACATGGCTTTTATGTCTCCATGCCTCTGTTTTTTGTTTTTCGCTTATAATACTCTACTTTTACAGCAGAGGAAGAGGAAGAAGATGAAATTGAAATGGAAGTTGAAGACCAGGATATCAAAGAACCCAAGAAACCAAACATCATAAATTTTGACACTAGTTTGCCGACATCACATACAGTATGTAACTTTGTATTAGATCTAGTATGAGAGATGCGTACATTTAACTGTAGATAAAAGTTCTTTAAAGTGAATGACTGCTTTTAGCATTACCTGATATTACCTCGCGCTTGAAATCGTGGATGAGAATGTGGGCTTCTTGCCACCGATAAATAGTGTTAAGCTGTAATTTTTAAGCAGTTTGGTACTTTGACTATTACAAGTAATTCTTTGCACACTTGGAACCCTCCTTATATCTTGGCTAGTAATATATAAACCATTAAAGTGCCGGTTATTCTCTGTGCTGCAGGATTCCAGGGTGTTATTTAACATGCTGGCATTTTATAATTGTCATTTATGCTTTTCAGACATAGAGATGTTGGGCTTAGACAAAATCAAATATTTTGAGCTTAAAAAATGCTTTTTAATTTGTGTGTGAGCGATTCTTCACAAGGAGTTGAGAAGTCTACTTGCCGGAGCCACACACGGACTTTGCTGTGGGCCGCTGATGCGGCAGCTTTATTCTTTGCATGTGTGTACCCCCCGCGTCTGTGTCTGTGTCAGTCGCGCGTCAGTGTGTGGAGCGCGTGTCCCGTTGCCTGTCCGTAACGACCGAACCCGGCCCCCGCAGTACCTGGGCTCCGACATGGAGGAGTTCCACGGGCGGACCCTGCACGACGACGACAGCTGCCCGGTCATCCCGGTGCTGCCGCAGGTGCTCATGGTGCTCATCCCCGGGCAGACCCTGCCGCTGCAGCTCTTCAGCCCACAGGAGGTCAGCATGGTGCGGAACCTCATTCAGAAGGACAGGACCTTCGCAGTGCTCGCGTACAGGTAAATCTTGGTGCGCCACAGGAGAGGTGGTTTTAAAGGCAAAACTGACTGCTGTTTTGCCTGCATAGAAGTTGGGGCAAGGCTGTGAAGTAAAACTCTTCCATAAAGAGCTTGGAAGTGGAAGTTGGAGAATTTTGCTATGATCATTACCATCTAAGTCAAGCTTTAAGTTTCACACACAGTTAACTTTCTGGTATGTGAAAGTTTTAAAATCATTAATATGTAATGAAGAACATTTCTAGAACCTTATTTTCAAGAGCCGTCTTCAAGAAAAAGAGGGCTTTTACACTGTTTGTAAAGGATGGTTTTTACAAAGGAGTGACTAGTTATTTTCTGTCTCTCAAAATTCCCAAGTTGTTGTCTTGTAGACGAGTGGTAACTTGAAGCTAAATGTCAAGTGTCCCATGACAACTAGAGGAAATCAGTGGTGGAGGCAGGAAATTGATACAGGAAGTCCCCACTCCCCCCCAAACCCCACCCCAGTGCAGAGCTGCTGATAAGCGGCAGAAAGGATGATCTGCTGAATAAAAGAATGTTTAGTTTGGGAAATGACAGTTTAACCCCTCTCAGCTGTGGGTTATTTTCAATGACTAGAAGTCTGTTCTTCTGCTAGTGGGCGCTAAGTGTACTTCCTGAAGCCCTCTTTATATATCTCAGTTCCCCGTGTGATTCTAAAATAAATTAAATAGCTTTGCAGTGAGAGTGATTGCTATAAATTGTTTTCCCATGTGTATTGCTTTTGTCATCTTGGCATATTTGAAAATTAAATGTTCAAAACTGTTTCCTTTTTAAAATTTCCCTTGGAAGCAATGTCCAGGAAAGGGAAGCACAATTTGGAACCACAGCAGAGATCTATGCCTACCGAGAAGAGCAGGATTTTGGAATTGAGGTTGTGAAAGTGAAAGCAATCGGAAGACAGAGATTCAAAGTCCTTGAGATCAGGACACAGTCAGACGGGTAAGAAACACTGTCTATCTTAAAACTCCTCAAACATCATAAAATGAAGTAGTTTTCTTACATTTCGTCTGTTTTGCTGATGTCCACACTTCATAGCCTTTCACTAGTTGTTCTTTTCCCTTTGAAAGTGCAGTCTGGGGTTTCTAACTTGGCTGTGCATCCCAGTGACCGGGGCAGTAAAACTGCAGACGTGCGGGTTCCCGCCCTTCCTCCCGTCCCTAGAGAGGGACCAGTCGGGGAGGAGGCCGCGGCGTCCTTTCTGTCCAGGTGTCCATCTGTCAGATGTCCAGGTGAATGATGCCCCTCTAGGTTTCGGAACAGTGATGTAACCCCACCGGCAGTGTCATTTGGGACAGGGCTTCTTTGGGACTGAAGACCTCTCTGCAGATTGGAGAGGGTGGGGGTCAGGGCTCGGGGAGCTGGGTGCACCAGCGGGTGCTTCGAGAGCTGCGGCGGGACGCTCGCCGCCCGCTGCGTCTGGGTGTCGGAGACCATGTAGCTGCGTGCCCACCTCCACCGCAGAATTCTCTCACCCACAGGGGATCATGTGTTTACTAAGCGGTCAGGAAGGGCTTCTCATCTCTGTCTTATACAGTTTAGAAATTCTCTGAGTGTTCTGGTTAGCACTTCCATTTTGGTGTGACTCTCACAATGGCTTTTTTCCCACAAATTTAAGGAATACCTTATTCCTTAAGGTATTCCGTAAAGAATACTTCATTTTAAAAAATGCAGTTCACTTTGCAGACCTCCAAAAAAACCACAGAGCAGTTGTCCTCATCGCTGTGTGTTTCCTTTTATAGGAATGGTTCTTAACTCTGGCGCAGAAGAATCACCAGTGAATCACTAGTGAAGTCTTAGAAAGATACAAATTCCTCGGTGCTCCCAGCCTTCGGGAATTGGTCTCTTATCTGTAGTCACAGTTGAAAATCTTGTCAGATCTCTGTGTTGGACAGGTGATGTCTTGTGAAGTCAAGGACATTCAGAGGGTTTTGTTTTTTTTTTTTTTTTTTAAGGTTTAAGAATATGAACTGCATGAGGACAACACCTTTCCTGTGTTTTCACATAGTGGGCGTTAATAAATATTAGTGAACTCAGCCACCCTCTGGGGCCTGAGCGAGCGCAGGGGGAGGGGTGGGGTGCCAGAGCCCGCGGGCGTCCGGTGCTCCCCGCCCGGTGCTCCCCGCGAGCATTCGCCCCGGGAGCTCGCCGGCTGAGCAAGGCGCTGTCCGTGTGGGGCGTCTGTGTCCTTCAGGATGTGGGCTGCTCGGGCCGGGCGATGCGACGCCCGTGCGTTCTGCACTGCGGACCATCAGTGTTCCAGGGATGGGTGAGCGTCCCCGAGAGCCCTGTGTTGAGACAGCAAGCTGTTTGTGCTGTGGATTTTACTGACAGTTCCATTGTAAAAGTACTTCCTACCTTTGTGCTTATAAAGTTTTGAATATTTGTGAATACTATATTCCAGAAACCATAATAGCAAATTGACTTGGGGAAAGGTATATTTCTGAGACTGTCGACATCAGTGACTTGTGATTGTGGAAAAATTAGTTTGAACACAAGATGGCAATAGTGTCTTGACTCTGAAAGCAAGTAAACGGATGCGCATTGGCCTCGAGTAGAGATGAGCGTCAGACTGGTCAGGCGGGCCAGGACTGGAGAAGGGCCTCGTGTTCCGTAGACCCCCCGCCACGGCTCACAAAATGTCTGTCCGAAAGACCCCCATGGAGTGAGAATTCTGTGGGCCCACTGCCCCTCTGGCCCTGTAACTACCTTCAGAGGAAATGGTGAGAGGGCAGAGACTAGCGAGGATGTAGTGCAAGCTCTTCTTCCAGAAAGGGAACCTGACCGCGGTGGAAATAAGTGGTTTGCCCGGAGTTGTCCAGCTCGTGGGCGCGCGGGTGAGCTCCAGGCCCCCGACTTCCAAACCGGTGCTGTTCCCACCAAGCCAGAGTCCCTCCCTCGCACATTTGCAACTCAGGCCAGTTTCCTTTCCTCTGTAGTGCAGGACAGATGATAGTGATCTGTCTCATGACTCTCCATATGTGCAAGGCGTACTGCTGCCTCTGACCTTTCCAAGTCGTGTCTGTATTTCTCTGACATCTTCTGAACAAAAATTAATTAAAAAGTAGAAATGTATCATTGCATCTCTATAGGACTGTTTTAGAAATTCCTGAGTATTTCTTACATGTAGAGAGGAAGAGGAGATTAATACTCTATTTGTAATTACAAAAGAAGCCCTCGTACTTATCATAATTGAGGTGAGTAATTTTTAGTCAAAAAGGTGATTAAAACTAGAACTCATAAAAATATATACATATATAAATTTATACATATATATCCTAAACATTTTAACTTAAAATATGTAAATACCCCTTAATTCGTTTCACATTTGATGGTAAGACAGGGTACTGTCTTTATATTGGGTTTGCAGATAAGAGTTGACAGAAGTCTTTCTTGCACTAGTTGCTTTCATTGCATCATCCATCTGCAGTGCATACCTGTAGTTTTTCTTTAGAGAGATTCCGAAGATACTCACAAGGGCTTTGCGCACAGAAACCTTCCAGATTCATGCACTTTTCTCCCTATTAGAATTGCCTGAACCTAATTTGAAAGCATTTTTTCGACTCAAGCTAGTGTTTCATTAAAGCAGTTTTAATTTTGTACTTATTTTCCTGGTTGCCATAGTAGTTACATAAATTACAAAACAACAGGGCTCTGCTATATAGCCCAGGGAACTGGTCTGTCATAAACCATAATGGAAAAGAATATAAAAAGGGACGTATATACATATACAACTGAATCACTTTGCTGTCTAGCAAAAATGAACACAACACTGTAAATTAATTATACTTGAATAAAATTTTTTATAAAGCTCCTTCCACTTCAAAAAATATTTATATAAATTATATAGCTATAATTGCACAACAACTGCCAAGACAGGTTGTGAAGAAACAAAACTAGTTTACGTTAAAACCAAAACTCAGCTGCTGGGAGCAGAGCCAGCCATGCGTGCAGCAGACCCTGGGGTGTTTCACGGAGGAACAGAGAGCAGCGCTTTCCCCTTTGAGGTGATCTAGACAGCCTGTGTACACTAATTATTAAAACGATCTCTGAGCTGATGTTTCTGTAGCATTAACGTTTGTATCATAACAAAAACTTGTGAATTAGGTGAGGAAAACATGATTAGTTATTTTTGTTTTAAATGAGCTCTAATAATATAAGAATATTTGAACACAGATTTATGTTACCATTTTCCAAAGTCATGTAGACTTAAATTTGAGCTTGCAGGAAAGAAATGAAGTGAGTGGAGTGTGTATCATGACAGTAAACCTACATATTTTCAGACACGTTTAGCTATTTTCATTTAATAAATCAGAAGAAGTATAAAGTGTCATAAGTTTTTGTGGATTGAGACAGTGGTAACAATGAAAGACCACTTTAGAATTCCTGAACATGAATAATAGTGAAGCAGAGACTTGTAATATATTTGACTTCTTCCTACTGATAGTGTTTTTTCGTTCCAGCATTTGAATGTGTTGATACTTTCTGCATTTGAAAAGTTACAATAGGAGATAATTCTTTTAGTGCCTCATAAGACAGTGGCTTGGAGGTACAGCCTCTTTGGCATTAATTCATGAGAAGATACTTGGAATTATGATATTCTCAGGTAGCATTGTTGAATGATGACTTTACTATATGAGTAGAGATAATTTTTAAAGATAATATGGATTTTGATTCTTTGCATATTCAGGGTAAATGTTTAGGAATGAGAAAAGGAACGCAGACAGAAATAAGGCTACATGTAATTCTCTGGTCTAATCCGTGTGAAAAGGTTCTTGATTTTCTCTTCCTTTACCTACCTACTTCTTAGGATAGGTGATTTGTGAGAAGGGATTGATGTAAGAGTTGGGCAACATAAAGAAGTGGAGTGAGGGGTGGGGTGTCCAAGAATGAGAAATTTTTATAGAAGTATCAACACATCAGGGGTTGGTGGTATATTGATTTTTTAACTTTATTTCATTTACAAGATTTGCCTGAAATGTAAAAATAGCGTTTTCCATTCCACAGTGAGATAGAAAAATCTTTGGTTACCTTTGGTTTTAACTTTGGTATGATTTATGAAATATAGTAGTTTTTTAAAATTTCTTGTATCTTAATATCAGGACTTGATGAATATGTTTAAAAAAGAAAACCTTGAAAATTTTAGTACTTGAAGCTATCCATAATGGTTAGCAACATAGTAATTAGACTTAGTTGATCTTAAAAATGAACACCGTGCCTGGTTCTCTTTTTTTTAATTAGAAAAAAATTTTTTTTCATTTGTTTTTATTAGTTGGAGGCTAATTACTTTACAGTATTGTAGTGGTTTTTGCCATACATTGACATGAATCAGCCATGGAGTTACATGTGTTCCCCTTCCCGATCCCCCCTCCCACCTCCCTCCCCATCCCATCCCTCTGGGTCTTCCCAGCGCACCAGCCCTGAGCACTTGTCTCATGCATCCCACCTGGGCTGGTGATCTGTTTCACCCTTGACAATATACATGTTTCAGTGCTGTTCTCTCAGAACATCCCTGGTTCTCTTTATTTTAGAATCCAGCAAGCTAAAGTGCAAATTCTTCCTGAGTGTGTGTTGCCTTCAACCATGTCTGCAGTTCAACTAGAATCCCTCAATAAGTGCCAGATATTTCCTTCAAAACCTGTCTCATGGGAAGACCAGTGTTCATATAAATGGTGGCAGAAATACCAGAAGGTGAGAAACTGATTTTTTTATGCATGTTCAAAAAGCGAAGACAGGTTGCTTTTTTCCTGTTTAAAGAAAGAAACACCAACAACTCTCATGATTCCTTCCTCAGACATCTTCTGAGCAATACTATAGTTGCATTTGTTCATAGCTGGAGTTTCTTAAAATTTCTTAGGCAGTTGTTGATGTAAGAGCAGATTGCAAAACCAAGTAAAATGTTAATCCAGGTATTACTTCACTGTAGTTCTAAATGCTGCAGGAAACGCTTATTAGACTGTGATCACAGGAGATGCTTGGCTCTTGAGTCATAAACACCTAGACTCAGAGGAAGAGTTTGGGACAGTACACAGTGGTGGTTGTTTTGCTCCTTGTGGACTTCTGAAAGGAAGCTGTTTTTGAGCAACAGTATGGACATCACCAAAACTGGCTTGACTTTTAAAGGCACTCTTTAAAAGTACTGCCTCTAGGGCATTAATTCCTGTGTATATCCTTTTGGCTAGATCGTTATTGAAGGAAAAATATCAATGAAGCTTGTTTGTACTTATCTGTGAGATGTATCAATTTTGAGTATAAAATACCTAATATTTATGATTTCTCCCTAAAGGAGAAAGATTTCTAGTGTCTAAATTTAAAATTACTTTTTTGAGATATGTCTTTTAAAAATATGGAAAGACAATTTCCGTAGTAACCTGAAGAATCCTGTACTTATCATCCATTACTCTTTGTCGAATATCAAAGGTTTTAATTTTGATGTAAATTATCCTAGGGTCCTCATTTGAGGTAACAGCTCAACGGCAAAGAACCTGCCTGCCACTGCAGGAGTTCAGTTCAGTTTAGTCGCTCAGTTGTCCGACTCTTTACAGCCACATGGACTGCAGCACACCAGGCCTCCCTGCCCATCACCAGTTTGAGGAGCTTGCTCAAGCTCATGTCCATCGAGTGAGTGATGTCATCCAACCATCTCATCCTGTGTCGTCCCCTTCCCCCTCCTGCCTTCAGTCTTTCCCAGCATCAGGGTCTTTTCTGAGGAGTCAGTTCTTTGTATCAGGTGGCCAAAGTATTGGAGTTTCAGCTTCAGCATCAGTCCTTCCAATGAATATTCAGGATTGATTTCCTTTAGGATGGACTGGTTGGATCTCCTTGGAGTCCAAGGGACTCTCAAGAGTCTTCTCCAACACCACAGTTCAAAAGCGTCAATTCTTCGGCACTCAGCTTTCTTTATAGTCCAACTCTCACATCCATACATGACCACTGGAAGAACTATAGCTTGACTAGATGGATCTTTGTTGGCAAAGTAATGTCTCTGCTTTTTAATATGCTGTCTAGGTTGGTCATAGCTTTTCTTCCAAGGAGTAAGCATCTTTTAATTTCATGGCTGCAGTCACCATCTGCAGTGATTTTGGAGCCCAGAAAAATAAAGTCTGACACTGTTTCCATTGTTTGCCCATCTATTTGTCATGAACTGATGGGACTGGATGTCATGATCTGAGTTTTCTCAATGTTGAGTTTTAAGCCAACTTTTTCACTCTCCTCTTTCACTTTTATCAAGAGGCTCTTTAGTCTTCTTCACTTTCTGCCATAAGTGCAGTGTCATGGATATCTGAGGTTATTGATATTTCTCCCGGCAATCTTGATTCCAGCTTGTGCTTCATACAGCCCGGCATTTCTCATGATGTACTCTGCATGTAAGTTAGATAAGCGGGGTGCCAATACACAGCCTTGATGTACACCTTTCCCAATTTGAAACCAGTCTGTTGTTCCATTTCTAACTGTTGCTTCTTAACCTGCCTACAGATTTCTCAGGAGGCAAGTAAGGTATCGCTTCTCTTGAAGAATTTTCCACAGTTTGTTGTGATCCACACAGTCAAACACTTTGGTGTGGTCAGTAAAGCAGAAGTGGATGCAGGGGATGAGGGTTCAAACCCTGGGTTGGAGAGATCCCCTAGAGAGGAGAAATGGCAACCCATGCCACTAGTCTTGCCTGGAGAATCCCATGAGAGGAGCCTGGCGGGTACAGTCCGTGGGGATCAGAAAGAGTCTGACATGGTTTAGCGACTAAACAGCAAACAGCTTAAATTCACAGTAAGTTTTGTATAGCTGTGCAATACTTTTGTTTTCAGACTTGATACAGATGCTTTATTTTTTTAATCTAATTTTTTATTTAGCTGTGTACTGGGTCTTAATCGTGGCATGCAGGATCTTTCATTTCCATGTGCAGGATCTTTAGTTGCAGCGTGAGGGATCTAATTTCCCGACAATGGATTGAACCTGGGCCCCCTGCGTTGAGAATACAGTTGTACTCTGGATCACCAGGGATGTCCCCAATACAGACGCTTTATATATTCTTTAAATCATGTTTATTTGACCACTAGCACAGTGGGAGATTTGCTGTTAGTCACTTCAGCCTAACTGTGAAGTGAGTTTGTGGAGGACGGCACTGTTGTCCACGGCTCCGTGGAATGTTCTGGAACGCGTGGAGTCATTCAGTACCCAGCAGTGCGTCGGCTCTGGGGGCTGCCGAGATGCTCTGTGGCGAGGTCACTGTGTCAGGGCGCTGCCTGCATGGCCTCTCAGGGTTTAGATCGCTGTGGGTTTCAATCATTGGATATTTTTTCCAGGAGGTATTAAGTATTTTATTTATATAATAGTTCTTCCACACCAAGATTTTTTTGTTAAAAATTCTTAACCATTTAAAAATCCTACATTACCTCTTTGCACAGTTCTGAGCATAGAGTGAGAGTCCGTGGAGTTCATTCCTCACTTCAGTGCTCTGGACGATTAGTTCGTGTTCTCTCTGCGGGATCTTGCCATCTTAAACCTGCACTTGGGTTGGACAAACAGAACTTGTAAAAATCTTTTGTGTGAACCACTGACTAACTCCTTCCTGTTCCGTGGCCAAAGCACCTCAGCTTGTTCACGTTGAATTCAGACGGAGGCCTCTGTAGCTGGGCCGTCAGGTGTTAGGAACCAGACAGATCCTCTGAGCATCCCCTGATGTCTTATTTCTCCAGTAATTCTGGATTCTCAAACATTCCCTCACTTTTCTTCATGTTCAGAATTGCCAAGGAGTAAATGGAAGGTACTTAGGAATGAGCGGATAGAAAAGGTGTTCAGGGCTACAAATGCCTTCGTCTGTGTTTTTTTCTGATTGTTCCGTTGCTTACACTTTGGGTAGAGTGTCTTAGCTTCTGAAACGTGGATCTAGATCACTAGGCCAAGAAAAAACACTAGCTGCTCTATTTTGGACTCCAGGCGTCCTGCAGACCCTGTCTCACTTTAGAGAGCCCGATGGGAGCCGTTCTGGCTTGCCAGCCTGGCGGGGGTGCAGGGAAGGGCTGGTGGATGGCAGGGGCCCTGGACCGTCTCGGGGCTCATCCTGCTGCGCCTGTAGCGGACACAACTTGTCACAGCGCTTGTCTTCAGGCCGACCTGGGGCTCGGGTCAGCCCTCTGTGGAGTTTATTCACACCTGATGGTTGTACCTGCCACGGCCCCAGCAGGGCCTCGTGCATCTTCGTGTCTGAGAAGCGGTTCACTGGCCAGAACTGGGAAAAGCTTAGCTGATTCTTACTCACTCTAATTGTGTTGCCACCCACTTCTCCACCAGAAAAGGACACTAAAGGATGTAGGAGCGGAGTGGAGTCTTCCTGAAGTGTATCCAGTTGGCCTTGCAACTGTGTATATGACCTCTCAACATTTGGTATTGAAAACGAAACAGTCGAAATGACAAAAGTATTTCCACTTCCGTTATCTTCCATTCTGACGGGAACACTGGAGAAAGTGTCGCTGAGGGTTGAGAAGTTAGACCAGTTAACCAGGCGATGCTCTTTCAAATCCACTTCTCTCTGGGAACCTTTCTCATCCGGAGATTCGACCTTTAAAACGATTTCTTTACTCCCTCTTCTCACAGTGTCTTTTTCTCTTCACTGTTCACTGTAGCGAAATTCTCTCAAAATGAGGAAAATGTTGTTTAAACCTACTCAGAATACAGTGTATATGTTTTTGAGGATACTCCCTTCTTGCCCATGCTATTTGGTCATTGATAAAGCCCTTCCATGTTAATGAGAAACAGTATGAAGTACAAAAAATCAAATGTGGAAACAAGAAAGTGAATGAAGCTCATCTTTCTGGTCTCTGCTAAATTTACAAGCTCCTGCTTCTCACACAGAGCAGGGAAGAACTGAGCGTAACTCAGGGGCGGGACCCACAAACAGGAGCTCACAGGTTAGCTTCTCAGTCTTCTTCAGAGTTTCTTTATGAAAACACAGATAAACATTCTTACTTCTCTCCTTTTTCTTATGTAGGAGGATGCATGCTGTCCTCCTTATTTTAAGAGTGTAGGAGATTCTTCTGCTTTTAGTTTTCAGAGTTCTTCCTTGTTTTGAAAGCTGCACGGTATTCTCTGTATTAACGATGGACCTAGACTCAGTGATACACACAGATGACCTTTCATATAGGTCAGTATTTGAGACGTGAGATGACTGGATGTCAGGGCGACTGCATTTGTAATGTTGACATCTATCTTCCAAGTTTCTTGCTCAAGGAGGTTGTTCCTATCTGTACTCTGTCAGTGTTTCCATGAGGCTGTACAGTATCCAGCTTAAGTTTTGCTGATCTGGTAAATGAAACATAGGAGCTTGTTGAAGGTTTAACTTGAATTTCTCTGAATGTGAATGATGTGTGACATTTGTGTTTAAGAGCATGTCATATTTCCTTTAACTGGAGTTGTCTTCACCCCCACTTTTTGTTGCCAGTTCTGTACACACTCACCTGTGTGTAAAGGCAGCGTATCCCTTCATCTGCAGTGTGTGTCAGACACTTTTTTTAGTTTCTCATTTTTGTCTTTTAACTGTATTGTGGTCATATAGTTGAATTTTTTTTTTAATACTTGTGTATTCTGAATCATAGCTAGAGATACCTCCCTGTGTGAAGGAATCGTCATGCATCAATGAGATGTGTCACTTTTTACTTTTGACTTCATTTTTTCTTAATGACATCAGAATGGAAGCTTTGATCATCCATGTGTAGTTTCTCTTGGTGTGATTCCAGCACCTATCCCAGGTAGCGACCCACTGTCCTTTCACCATTTTCTGAAAGGCTCGTGTGTTCACTCCGCACACCTGTGCTGCCTTACAGACCAGATTCGTGTTTATTTTTCTTCTGCTCTGTGATCAGTCTGTCTGTTTATGCCCCACCAGGATACTGTTATGTAACTGTTGACAGTTTGTAATTCTGGTAAAAATATGACCACTAACACCATCACAAGATTTTCAAGGTTTGTGTGGCTACTGTTGCTTATTACCTTATCCACAGGAACTTTGCAGTCTGTTTTTGTCTTGTCCCTGAGTCGTCAGAAGAGTGGCAGTGAGGGCAGTTTATTTATGTATGAAGGGGAAGTCTTGAAATGGGAGGCTGTGTGTAGTGTAGGCAGGCTTCCTCAAGCGGAGGAGTGGTTTCCCAGCATACATTGTACGCTTGTAATTGTGTATCTTCCATTATGAGCTTACAAGCCTCAGAATCTAGAAAAAGCTCACCATTCCATTCCAGTTCTTAGAAGCAAGTAGGATTTGATAAATGAAGGAAACAAAAACTTGTACTGTTTCAATTACTTGGATAGATCATTTTTATCATTTGCACTGCTGACGGCGCTAGGACCTCACACAGCTGACACCCTTGGTCGTATGTAAACCACCGTTTGGGCTTGCAGGTACAGGAGCCCTTCCCCGCCCAGTTTCACGTGTCCGTGAACAACTTCTGCACAAAACTAGCATGTCTGTAGACGTGCAGGCTTTGCTTTGCATGTGGAGAAAGTGTGACCATCCCTCGTGTTCCCTACTTTTCTTCGGTCGGGTGCAGGACCTTCTCTAGTGGAAGCGTCTTGTATGGACGGTTGCTGGTAGATGGGCGGGTGTCCCCGCCTGTTGCCGTTGACAGCACTGCCGCGGAGCATCCTTGCAGTGTGGCCTTGTCCTGTCTAGCAGTTCTCTTTCCAGATTTTCTTGGTGGTTTTTACACATCTGTTCTTTCAGATGAGCTTTAAACTGCTTCTGAATTCCAATTCATTGGTATCACATTAAATATATACTCTGAGGACTGATACCTTAATTATTGAGTGTTCCCATCAGTTACTTAAATTTTACAGGAATTAAAACATCTTTGTCTAATATAATCATCTCTTGCGGAATTCTCTGCAAACTTTTTCATCTTTTTGAAATTAGAACGTCCTCGTGGGCCAAGATCAGTTTTTAAATCTGGTTCCTTCTACCCCTAAGATATTGATTGTATGGTGTTTAAGTGACTTTTGTTTTCTTTTCAGAGAAAGTTTCATTGTGCAAATCTGACTTCATGGCCTCGCTGGCTGTATTCCTTATATGATGCTGTAAGTAACCTGCGTTGAACGGTTTGCTTCTAGGACAGGCCATGTCATAAGGGTCACTAGACGAAACAAGTGGTATTTTATTTTTGGAACTAGTGCCATGCATTTAAGGGGAAAGGGCAGAATCATACTGCTGGACAGACCTGACTTCTAACGTGTAGATCTTTGGTTTTCTGTCAGTGGGTGGCGGCTTATAACTTCAGGACAAGGTACCGTGGCATCTTTGGGTGTGTTAAGCATTTAAAATTTTGTTGTCAAAGTACAGTTACATTTAGAAAAATACAGAATCCTTAACAGTGTTTTAGTTCTCTTGTAAACAAGTATGCCCACGTCTTATTTCCTGCTTTTAGTATACTAATTGATATACACACCAGTGCTTTTGCAGTTCAAATTTTTTATACTAGGCATCATGACAGCTTGAAAAATTGAGTAAGAGACTGTTAGTGGATGGTTCACAGAATGTAGGTCATAGAGACAGGCTGTGTTCAAGGCCCCATTTCTGTTAATTTTTCTGTGGTTTGGGGCAGAACCTGAGTATAAAGTGGGGGTAAAGGTGCCCTGAGTGTCCTGGGATGCATTAGAGGTTCTCAGTCTTCCATCAGCCTGCCCACAGAACTGGAGCTCTGGGCTTGGTGAACTGGGAGGTGGTGAGCACTTAGCACATGGGCAGCACTGAGGGAAACGATCGTTCACTCTGCTCTTCAGCAGCTTAAGAGGCATTACAAGTACATAACAGACAAGAGTGTTACATCCCCTTGTGAAAAGATAGTGAGCACTCTGACGTAAACAGGTACCAGGTAAGGTGTGTGGGTAGCAGGCGCTAGTGCAGCTCGCAGGGACCGGCAGAAAGGTCTCCTGGAGACGGAAGGAGAGAGGCCAGAGCCGGGGAAGAGAGGCCGGAAAGCCAGCCTCGTGCTGGGCTGAGCAGGGGCTGCAGTCACTTCTGTGTAAGAAGCAGACACATATATACTGGAACTGTACTAGATAGTAACTGCTTACATTTGTTACGAATATGTTAGATTTATTGAGTTGAAAAGCTGACAGTGTAAAAAGTGTGTGAACCTTACTATGGCTCGTTTCAAACAAGGAAACCTTAATGGATAGAATCAAGAAACAGCTACGCGAATGGGATGAAAATCTCAAAGAAGATTCTCTTCCATCAAATCCAATAGGTATGAAAAATTAGCTTTCTTCCTGTGATGTTTTACTAAAATCCTGAAAAGCATACACATTTGTTTTCATCAATTATAAAAAATGAGTATTTTTTAGTTAGTTGTAACAAGGGTCTTAAATTCTAAGCATTCCTATTTTAGACATAACAGGCTCGCATCCGGAAATGCTATTTGGGTATACTCCTTTCCTTGGTCTTCAGGATGCCTTTAAAGGTCACCTTAGTTCCAAGGCTTACTACTGTATTTACATAGCTGTTAATTAGGTACAAGTTAACTATTTTTCTAGTCTCTTAGTAAATAAGTGACTTCTAATAACATGGGTTTGATTTCATGTTTAAGACATTTACAAAAAACAAGTATGGGAAAAGAAGTTACATCCTTAAGATATATATACACGTGACAACTGATACATTTTAGTATTGTTTATAACTATGTGAAGTGTGTTCTCAGGGAAGGATTTATTTGAAAAGGATGTTATTGCATTCATAAGTTATCTGATCTGTATCTGCTTCGTAAGTTTAAAAGTCTGAAAAACGTATCCTGTCTTTAAGATTTTTCTTACAGAGTAGCTGCTTGTCTTCCTATTGATGATGTATTACGAATTCAGCTCCTTAAAATTGGTAGTGCAATCCAACGACTTCGCTGTGAACTAGATATTATGAATAAAGTGAGTAATGAATGTCTGTCTGGATGTACACATTCTGTCGGGGCGGGGGGGGGGGGTGGTGTTGCACTGTTGGGACCAACAAGGGCTGGTGGTAGGGTGTTTAGTTATGGAAATAGAGAACATTTGAGATCATAAGACAGAAAAATTGTTTTGCATTCCTCTGTGTATCCTAGAGGGTCATTAGTGATTATGTCAGCTTGTGTTTTCCTTGTTCCATCTTTCCTATAACTATAGTTTTAATCAACACTTTGGAGCATTTCCCCCACTAATTTTCTCTTAAATATTTTAGTGTACGTCACTTTGCTGTAAACAATGTCAAGAAACAGAAATAACAACCAAAAATGAAATATTCAGGTGAGCTTTTTATTGCATTTTTAGTACACGTCTGAGTACATTTTCCCAACTGTCATAACAACAACAGGCAAGACTATATTTCTATTCTCCATTTATTTCCCTCCATTAAATTACAAATACTCAGCAAATGAAATATGGGAAGTTACCTCAGTGGTAGGTAAGACACTTCTGATTGGGTACCAGAACAGCAGTGGGTGTGGACGGGATTATTCACAGCAATGAGTGAGCCTGGTGAGGGAGAACCTCCACACCACCTCAACTTTGTTAAAAATCTATCAACTGTATCTTTCTCAGTACTTACGGACCTAGCAGGAATGCCTCGGCTTTATGCACTACTTCACTCAAATATCAGTTTCACCATAGGGTCAGAGATAGGACATGCTTGTTAGATTTTTTTTCCCCATTTTGACTCTCCTCTGCGCTGATTCTCTATTCTAGTTTATCTTTATGTGGGCCGATGGCAGCTTACGTGAACCCTCACGGATACGTGCACGAGACGCTCACCGTCTACAAGGCCTGCAACTTGAATCTGATCGGCCGGCCTTCCACAGACCACAGCTGGTTTCCTGGGTAATGTGGTGGCGTCCCCTTGTGGGGTTTGTGTGTGCGCCTTAGTGGGGCGGTAAAACTCAGGGTATTAAGGAGAGTTGTCCGCTTCACGAGTGGCTGGAGAGCTACTCTTGCAGTCTCACTGCATGTACTGTCACGTGGCAGCTGCAGGTCTTAAACCAACTATACGGTTGGGCCACACCCCTTCCGAGTGAGCTGACAGGGAAATGAAATACCCACTGTTTTATGATCCAGTAAAACTAGAGTTGACCCTTGAACAGCATGGTTTTGAACTGCTCACTTCCACTTAGATGCAGGGATGTTTCAGTAGTAAAATACTGGCTGCTTCTCTGTTGGTTGAGTCGTTAGATGCAGAGATGAACTGCAGATACAAGGACCAACTATAAATCATAGGTGGATTAGCCACCTGTGTTGGTCAAGGGTCCACTGTATATCTGTATTTTATAATGTGTAAAATTAGTGACTATGACCCAAAACATGCAGAATGCAGCTTTTCTTCTAGTTTGCAGGCTTCGGGTTTTTTTGGCTTTAGCCTACTGACCTTCAAAGTATGACTGTGGGACCTACAGCACCACCTAAGCACTTGTGAGATGCCTTCAGCCATAATGCTGGCTCAGCCTTTTTATTTTGAACGAGGCAAGCTGAGCAGGGCGTAGTGACTATATTTGTGCTGGACCTAGACCCATGCCACCTGGACTGGCCAGTCTTACGTGAGGGAAACGCTCACCTCTTTCCCCAGTTTAAACTCCCAGAAGAAGAGTGTATTTCTACAGGTGATTGCTGTTCCCTAACTTGACTGCAGCGCAAAACAACGTAAGAAAATGCTGCTGCAACTTACACTGTGCTGCTGGCAACCAGCAGTTTGTGTAAAGAAATCTGTATTACCATGATGACTTGATACAAATTGGAAAATCTTTTTGTGAGGGCTGTTTTAGGAAACTGTATAAATCAAAGCTCTGAGTTTTCTCTTCCCCATCCTTAGAATTTGGCTAGTAAAAGATCTGTCTTTCTAACAGGTTTCTGAGGTGATAGGCTGGGCTACAGAGATGCATTTCCTGAGCTGATTTACTTTACCTTTCCTTAATCTCGTAGGTATGCTTGGACTATTGCCCAGTGCAGGATCTGTGCCAGCCATATTGGATGGAAATTTACAGCCACCAAAAAAGACATGTCACCTCAAAAATTCTGGGGTTTGACTCGATCTGCTCTCTTGCCCACCATCCCAGACACGGAAGATGACATAAGCCCTGACAAAGTAATACTCTGCTTATAAACAAATACAGTAGGGATAAGGTTACTTAACACATTGGTATTCTAACACCAGATCTGCTTTGGAAATTACTGCTTTTGATGCATAACTAAGTAAAAAGCAACATCACATGGAAGGTTGCAGTCTCTTAGTTGAACAAAAAGGATTTCAAGATTTAAACTAAGATATTCTATTGACGGGGATGAGAAGCAGTCTAGAACACTTGGTTTTCAGGAATACCTACTTTAGGATGTTGGGACCGTTACCCTGTGGACTCTTGATAAGCTTGGTAGTGTTATCACTGAGAGGATGTGAAGACATCTGTGAAACTGGTGAGCATGTTTTCTGCACAAATCTGAAATTCCTATAAATTGTTGTAATTAATGCAGTTCCTCATTTATTTGATCCTAATACACAGAACAGAATGGCGTGTTTGCATCAGTGCTCCAAAGGGCAGATGTTCCAGAAGGTAGGGTGCCAAGCTCTAGTACTGTTCTTTTTTGAAAGCAGCAAGGAAATGTGTATAATGTTAAAAGGACTTTGTTCCTTTTCTTTAGTTTCTGAGATACTGATTTGTAAATTTTGAAAATAAAGAGTTATAATATGCAGTTTGAGCCCCAAAATAAAAGTTTTCTTAACATGTTTGTTAGTGAATAGTAATATCTCATGTATTTGCTTAGTGTTTGGTTATTCTGCTGCAAAGTTGAATCTCAACTTAGACTACTGTGGAGCACAGATGCTAAAACACGTCTCCTTCCTACAGGCTAGAGGTGATGATGTATTTCATAGGCTATTTTGTTCAATGTAAAGTGAAGAAACTCTGTAAGTAAACTATAAAAGCAAAGCTAAACATGTTTGTTTAAATAATGTAAAATATCTACTCAGATGTGGATACTTTAGGTGTAAGAAATAATTTTTAAGATAAAGTTCTAGACAGACAGATTTGCCACCTACCTCTTTGCTTACACATTCAAGGGGTTTATTGGATCCTTCCACATTTTGGTGTAATTTTGATACTGCTCCACTGCTTTACATAATTCACTGAGGAAAGTTCAGCTAATTAGGTACAATGTATGTGGCCAAAAATGGACTGTTAAAGTTTCTTACATTTTAACTTACCAAAAATGCAATGGTTTTGATTGCCTAGACTAGAAACCTAAATTGAGTATCATGTTGCATATTTATGTAAAGAGAGTAAACGAAAAGCAACTTAAGAACGCTGTTGATTCTTTAAAATATGCTTAACCTTTCTTTACCTTTTTACCACTAACAACCACCTTGGGTTTTTATGGCTTTACTATTACTACTTTACTGTTTGTTCATGTAGTCTTACACTGAACCGAAAGTTCCTCTAAACAGATTCCACGGAGTGTTTTTTTCGGTAGCACAGCACATCTCTACATCCAACCCAGCTGTAGTAAGGAAACGCTGCTTTTACTTTACTCCTGGAAGTGTGAGCTCAGAATGTTCTGTACTGTTTACTGACTCTTGCAAATAAAATATTCTGGTATATAAAATACACATAATACAAACCTAAGGTCTTTTCACCTAACAAAACCAGACCTCTAATAACTCAACCTGCATACGTCCTATATAGAACAGTAGAAATTGTAAAATGTGTCCAATACATACCTTACTAGTACTTAGCTATCGTAAGCGTTCCTTCATAAGCACTCAGTTACTGACCTGGATGCGGATGTTTCTGAGGCTCCCTTTCTTGCAGCAAAGGCCCCATTACACTGTTTTTCACACTTCCTCTTATCTGGGGTTTAACAGAAATACGCTTTTTTGTGTTATCAAGGTCCAAAAGTGCTATTTGCCCATACTGCACAAAGATGCTCTGACTGGCTACACAGAAAGAAAAGTTAGTTATAAAATGTCAGAATACAGCAGCTGAAATAACTCATACTTCCTGCTGTTTACCTCTTCACCTACTGGAAAGCACAAAGGCTCAAATCTTTATAAAGAGCAAATATGTAGGCCGTTAACCTTTTTACTTTAAAGTGACAGGAGTACTGCCGTAAGTATATATGGCACCTGATATATAGTGTCAGATACCACATTTATCTTCCAATACCAGAGGAAATGTTTTAATAAGAATGGGCACAAGAATCTTAAGCTAAGCTTTCCCAGCTTACCAGGAAGTTAGGTAAATTTCATTTTGACAGAGAAAACTGTCAACTATATCCTAAACTATAGCTCCCTACAACATGTCCTGGGTGTACGAACGACAGCCACTTGGGACACATCTAGTCTTCACATTTTATATATTTTACGCAAATTTTTCAGCTGTATTCAAACACAAGTTTATTCTAGAATTCAGAAAAAAACTGACACCATACACAGTCGTTGTACAAAATTAACCCAGTTATTTCAATTGCAAATACAAAGAAACATGTTTTTCAGGACACTTGGCACTGTCGTATGCAACAAAAGCAACCAAAAATCCACTTTAAAAAAAGCCTAAACAGATTGAGACTCCATCTCACTTTTCTCAGTAAGAACTATTCCAAAAGAATTACAAGCTTCAGTGATAACAAATCAGATTAAGAGGAAGCAGACTTTAGTGCCTGAAATATAGTTTTCACAAAATAAGACCTTTATTCTTCTGAAGAGATCCCCTAAGCTGGCTTGTATTCTGCTATATATTCGAGTCTTTTAAATCTCACCAAGAGGGAGGGGGGAGAAAACAAGTCTTACCAAAAATTTCCTGCTTTTTAGTAGTCAGCGCTCATCAACTTTAGGTCTTCTTTATGTAACTCAGTAGTTCATCTTTTTCCAATTGGTAACCACTTTTCTTCCACTGTTCTCGCAACTGCTGTAACAGCACCCCAATTTCTTTCCCGGAAGAAACGCCCACTTTCCTGATGTCATGGCCACTCACAGGAAACGGGGGGATGGACCACTGCTGCATCTGCTTCAGAAGCCCGTGCTCGCCTTGGTACTTGAGCAGCTCACACACACGCGCAGTCGTGTCAGCTTCTCTAGACTGAGGGCCAAAACCAAACATCACCACACTTGCGATGGTCTTATGCTCACATTTAAATAAATGCAATGTGCAGATTTTCATTTAAAATAAAGGAAATTCACATAATACACTGTGGGTCCTAGTATTAATGAACTGGTTGCAGTTAGTGGAGATGATCTATACTCTGACAGAGCCATGAATATACTTACATCTATAATGAAGTCTTGATAGGGTTTCAGTGGTTCTGAACTATCTACTGCCTTAATTAAATCTTTCCTATTTTTAACAATAAATAAACCAAGATTCTTCTCTTCTTTTGAAATCTTCAACCTCAGATCCAATTTCGTGACATCATCCTGTACTTTGAACAATGAGGTCAAGACAGTCATTGGCTTTGGTGAAAAACCTTCCACATTTTTACTGACTTTGTTAAATTCTTCTAAACTTGCATTAGCAGGTAAGCCTGTAGGGACAAAAGCATTTTCCACCCATTTTTAGATACATTTTAAAAACTCCCATCGTAAGCACACTTTGTTCTCAAACACAGAAATGCCCTGGTGCCAGGATTCACTGCTGGTCCAGTCTGTTCTCCGTCTGAGAGGTGAACCACTGCCCACTGTTCCTCTCCCCTCCCACATCTCTCTAAGGCCCACCTTCTCCATGCTCTACATGTGGTTAACTCCCTGAAGCTCTCAGCTCTTCCATTAGATGCTATTATTTTCATATCCCTTTTATAGATTCGCAAACAGGAAATAACCCACGTTACAAAGCTGACCAAGTGGTGACGCTGCGGTCAGAGCCACAATGGACCGACTCCAGAGGCCACTTGTCCACCCTCACACGCTGTCCTTGTGCATCCCCTGCCTGGGAAGAACTCCGACTCCTGGCTCAGAGTCTACCATATTTTAAAGTAGTCCATTTTTCCTTTTGGAATTGTTTAAATAAATTAACTTTTTTCCTTATGAAATTGTAAACCAGATGTGTTTCATTGCCAAAAGTGCAAACATTTTACAAGTTGGCCTCACCTATGTAAGGAGCCACATCGAGCTCATAGATGAGATGAATCAGATGGTTCACGTGGTTACCAGTAAGTATTTTTTTCAGTTCCACCCAGATCCTCTCTCCTGATATTCCTGCCAAGCCTTTTGCATTTTCTGCAATTGCTTCCAAAGTCTCAGGATCGTGGTCACCAGGTGTGTCAACAATTTTCCCGTAAAACCTACAAAGCAAACATGTCCAAAAGTACTGCCTTCATGCTGGCATCTCACCAGAAAGCTGCGCTCTTCATTTTCCTGGTGCTACTAGTGAGGTCTGGGAGGGACCTTAGAAATCATCTGCTCATCACCTTCTCTCTTTTTCTCAGCTCAAGAAACCTGAGATCCAACAAGTGTTAAGTTAAAGTGGTCTTCAGTAAAGGCCTCCTGGTTGATCCTGACAGTGGGCGCATAACCAGAGCAGTCTTGGGCAGGCATTAAGCAGGTCCAAGATATCGTCTGGGAGTAGTCTTGCTTCCTCAAAGGCTGCCCGTCTGTACCCATCAATGCTTTCAATCACATGAATCTCAATTCACATGAAACACATCTCACTGCAGACATGGGAGTGTATTTCATGGACTCTATTGGAAGCATTACAGTATACCTGCTTTTACCACTCATTTTTTCACAATGCATTTCTATAGTGATCTAATTAAATGACTGACTGTACCTTAGTCTGTGTCCTGTTATTTGTAAAGAGAGACTGTTTGCAAACACTGAAGTTTAAAGGAACAGCAGTTATTGACAAAATGTAAAATCTGTCAAAGAACATTCTGAGCATGATCCCAAGCTGGAAAAAATTAACTGTTAATAGATACAAAGTAGCCAGCTACAGTAGTTTAAGTGTTATAGTTCAGTGTTGAAGACTGCTACCCACAAAACCATCCAGGTGCGTTACATACCTTCCAGATTCATCTAACACATCTCCCATTACCACCTCGAACTATAAGCCACATGAAGGCGTACTGCCACTCATTATTCCAGGTTCAAAGCACCTAGGACAGTGATAAGCACTCAAATACCTGTGTAATGAATGATTGGTGCAGGAGATGAAAAGACTTAAAACTGAATTATATAAAAGATCAGCACAGAAAGGAGTGAATCAACGATTTGGAGAATGCAAAGATGAGGTGTCTCAAAGTCACAGGACCGTTTCTTGGAGACAGATGCGAGCCGTCACCATTGTGTACACTAACCTGCTGTGCATTTCACAAGACGAGAAAGAACTGCACTTTGGTAACAATGATACTCAAAGCTGTGTTGTTATAATTTATAAAAATCCTTACCTGAAATACCTTAAAATCCGAAGATAGTCTTCTTGTATCCTCTGTTTAGCTTGTCCAACAAATCTAACTTTCTTATTTTTTAAATCTTCATAACCATTAAAATAGTCAAATAAAGTACCATCAAAACCTAGTCATTAAAAGAGGGAAGAAAAATCACTATTAGCAAATAAGAACTGGAAAACATTGCTACATATATAATTATTATTCAGCCATTAAAAAAAAACATCTTGCCATCTGCAACAACATGATGGATCTTGAGGACATGATGCTAAGAAGCCAGACAGAGGAAGATAAATACTATATGGTCTCATTCTTACATATAATCTTAAAAAAAAAACAAGCTAGAGAACAGACTGGGGGTTGTCAGAGGCTAAGGCCAGGGGTGGGGTGCATACAATGAGTGAACATGGTCAAAAGGTACAAACTCCTAGCTATCAAATAAGTCCTGAGGGGGTAGTGTATACTGTGGCAACTAGTTAACAGCGTGTGTGTGTGTGTGTATTCAGTTGTGTCCGACTCTGCAACCCCAGAGACTAGCCCACTATAGGTAACACATTCGGAAGTTGATAAGACAGTAGATCTTCTCATCACAAGGGGAATAAAATTCTGTCAGGTATTAACTAGACTTACTGTGGTGATCATTTCTTGATATATACAAATATCAAACAATACTGTATACTGAATCTAATGTAAGGCTGTATTTCATTACCTCAATTAAAAAGAAAAAACTGGAAAACTTAAGAAAATCTACTAAAAACTATCACAAATAGTAGAAAATTAGGGAAAGAGCTACACAGTTGAAGTACTGATATGAGTAACATTCATCTGTATCCAGTACCAAATGGACATATAATGGAATAAAAGGCTGCATTTACAATAGCAATTAAAAGACAACACACTAAATAAACAAGACGTATGCCAGTATGAAATGGGTAGAAATAATTAAAAAAGCTGATTTTCAAGTTAATAATGGAAAATAAAAACAGCCAAAATAACCTGGAAAGAAGAAATGATAGCCAAACTATGTGGGAAAATGTAGTAAAAACTGTAATAAACCAGAGGGAAAAAATTTATAATCCTAACAGGGAAGACCTTTCAAAATATGATTACCAAAAGAAACCAAAACACAACATCAGAGCCTTCAAAGAAATTATTAGTAAATCCAACTACATGAAACATTAGATATTCATTCCTGGATAGCAAGTAAATGCCACAATATAAAGCATAAGGTAACATACTGGGGAAAACATTTAAAGTCAGCATCACAGAGAGAGATGGCTTTCTATTATCTACAAACACCTCCTAAATAAGAAAGACCACATATAGAAAGGCTGAGTTAGGGGAAATGTTGAATTGGTGCAGCCGCTGTGGGGAACAGTATGGAGGTTCCTTAAAAACTAAAACACAGAACTACCAAGCATGACCCAGCAGCCCCACTCCCGGGCATACACCCGGGAAAAACCGTAACGCGAAAGGACACACGCACCCGTGTTCTGGCCCTATTCCCAACAGGCACGGGAGCGACCTAAGCGTCCATCAGCAGAGGAGCGGGCGCAGGTGACGTGGTGCGTGTAGACAGTGGAACGTTAGAGTGAAGCTGCTCAGCTGTGTCCGACTCTGCGACCCCACCAGCTGTAGCCCACCAGGCTCCTCCTTCCATGGAATTTTCTAGGCAAGAGTACTGGAGTGGGTTGCCATTTCCTTCTCCAGGGGATCTTCCCGACCCGGGGATAGAACCTGGGTCTCCTGCATTGCGGGCAGACACTTTACGGTCTGAGCCACCAAGGGAAGCCCTAACAGAACACTACTCGGTCATAAAAACAAAACTGGGTCATTGAGAGAGACGCAGACGGACCTAGGGACTGTCATACAGAGTGAAGTAAGAAAAGCATCCCGTTGTTAACACATGTGGAGTCTAGAAAAATGCTACAGATGCTCTTACCTGCAAAGTAGAGACCCAGAGGTAGAGAAGAAAACACATGGACACCAGGCGGGGAGGAGGGGGTGGGATGCACGTATGAACACTACGGGATACTACGTAAAAACAGCTAACTGATGACAGACTGTATACAGCCTGGGGAACGGTACTCAGTGCTCTGTGTGATCTAAATGGGAATGAAATTCAAAAAAGGAATAGCTGATTCACTTTGCTGAACAGCAGGAACTAACAACACTGTAAGCCAACTATAATAAAAAATTTTTAAAGAGTGGAAAGGAACTAAAACATATATGTGAAATATAAAAAGCTTTAAAAATGAAGATTTTCAACTTTAGCTGTAAGAAGTGCACATTTACGAGATAATCGGTTTTCAGACCTACATCAGCTCAGCAAGGACCTACGTCCAATTACATGTTAGCCGGGGGACGGTGAGATCTGACCGGGACACTTCCCTGTGCAGCCTTCTGAACTTGGTGAGTTTTGAACCATGTGAACCTAACATCTGTCCAATATGTTATAAACATATTTCTACCACAATATCCTCTCTTGTTGAACAAAACAAAAAACTTAACAAAACAATTTTAATGTAAGGCACATAAAACCTCAGGTATATGTGAAGTGACCAAGTTCTCCCAGCTATCCCAGGACTTCCCTGATTTAAAAATCTCCTGACTTGGGGATACCTCAGTCCAGGCAAACTGAGACAGGTGGTCAACTCTGGGAACTAAGATGGAAAAACAGAAACACTTGGAGCAAAGACACAGGTGCCATTCAACCACCTAAGTGGGGAGCTCCAGGAGCCTGAGACAGACCTCAGCAGGTGGCCTCACAGGAAGGCGGGAAAGGAAGAAAGTAACCACTTATCATGACTATGGCAAATGCAGCCACACTCTAAGCTTGGGCTTAACTCCTGCCAAACTCTTCTTGGCATTTTGACACTTAGAGCCAATTTATAAGGCTCCAGATTCAGAAAGATACAAGAGGAAATGAAAACAAATAAAAAACTTATACAATATGATTACAACACACATGCAGTATACCTATCTCCTGTTACTTCTCTTACTGAATAGACTCAACTCCCTGGGGACTGTGGAAACCAGATCTTTTTCAGTAAAGGGAAGATCAAAATTTGCAGGGAAAAAACAGTGTTACAAAAGGGAAAGTAAGAGTTTGAGAAAGAAGTGACCATGACCCCTAGAACTAGGAATGCTTTGTCTGATAAGGTTTGAAGAAAGTCTGGATGGTAAAAGGGACTGAAGGTAAAGATTGCTCAGTATTATCTGTGTGCATTTTGTTTTGCTCTGAATATCCTGTTAAAAATGATGAGCAGAAATGAGAAACCAAGCTGAGGAGCTGAGCATAATGCAGTTGGTTAAGGACGTAACCTCTGGAATCAGGCTGCTTAACACATTATTGACAGGAAACTTTTGCAGAAGGTAACTATATATATTGAAACACTCTAGTCAATAACATTCAGGTAACAAAAGATGTATTAATATGTCTCTGTTCAATAAACTGTTAAGTTGGAATCCTAATTCAGCAGTTTATTGGCTGCAGGACTTTGAGCAAATTTTCCTTAGTTACATACCAAGATCTGCCTCATAGGGTTGGTGGGAAGATTCAATTTCTGTGATGGTCTGGGAACAATGACTGCTGACATTTTCTGAGCCCTTATAAAATGTGTCAAACAGTTGCACTGATAAGAACAGCTCTTATTTTTATAAATCAGTATCTTGAAAAAGAATATTAGTTTCTCTTTTAGTTATGTCTGGTTATGAGACATTAGTTATAAGGTTTTCACACACTGCACTAGTTGGAGCAGTTAACGCTAAGTAAGGATGATAAAAGAAGAACTTAACACCTGGAGTTCAACCCCATAATGGGGAGAAAGCATGCCTCCAACTAGGCTCCCTTTGGTCATAAGCCACCCAGGCTCTGGAAACCTGGGCTCCAGTCAAAGCTCTCCGCGACTTGGGCTCAATTATTTAATGTCTCTGAGTCTCTTCCACATCTGTTGAATGAGTTTTAACACCTACTTTATGGAGTTTTCCTGGGCCTTAAATGAGCACTGATGCACCTCAAGCCAGGAAGGCACCCTAGATATGTTACTGGGCATTAATGTAATTAGCGAAGTGAGCCCACTTGCGCCTACAGCCCCTTCTCCATCCCACCAACTGGGTACCACTGCTCCACCCTTTCACTATTACTGTGCCACAGACCAGCTTACTAAAAGTGGATGCCCATCTCTTTTCTAACCCAAAGACTTAACCCTGAAGAACCTGCCTAAATTTTAAAGGACAAAAAACAGCGCTTCAATTGCACTCCAAAACGCTAACCTAATCCACACTGACTCCCATCATGATCCTCACTGCTTTCTTTCGTGAGCAAAACATCACGCTGAGACAATCAACAGGTTTCCTCACGTGCCAGGGCAGAGCAGACGGGCCGTAAGCCGTGGTGCCACGGGGACTGAGGCGCTGCTCGGCGCGCGGGGCATCAGAGGAGGAGCAGCACCGACCCGTCCGCCACGGACGCCAGCAGGGGCGGGAGGTGTGCGCCCGAGACGGGAAAGGGGGCACCGCGCGTGTACGCACGGTTCTCACCTGAAACCTGACATCTTCAGATGCGATTCCTAAGGAACCACTGACTGAACGTGCACACACACCAGGGACTCGCCAGGACCGACTCCTCTCATCCTCACGACAGCCCTGCGAAGAGCTGGTATCAACCGCCTCGCGCTACAGCGAGAGCGACTGAGGCAGAGGAACCTAGGGATGCTGGCTCCACCGTCTGCTTTAACCAACAGCCTGTCTCTTCACAGAAACTAACGCAAGCCCTCAAGTGGAAGAACACTGCCAGGAGACAGGTTTCACAAGAAAAGAAAGCATTCGGACTGAATGGACTAAAACTTGACCCCCAGGCATTACCTAGAAACATGGAATTTATGGTGAGATCTCTGCGCTCAGCATCCTTTTGCCAGTCAGTTGTGAATTCGACCTCGGCGTGTCTTCCATCGGTGGATACATCAATCCTCAGTGTAGTAATTTCAAAATTTTCTTCATGAAGCTGGAAGTAAATATGTTTTTCAAAAATTAGTTTTCAGTATCATTGGATGGATTGAAAAAAAAAAACACAAGTCCTGACAAGTATACCTTTTTTCCTTTTTAAGTCAACTAGTACACATATAGCTTGAAATACAATGATACCCACAGTATTCAAAGATACATCCAAAGAACATTTTTAAGAAATAATGAAATAGTAAGAAATAATAAACCCATCAAATAAGAAATAATAAACCCATCTTAATTAAAAAAGTTAAGCTTGCATAGAAAAAATGGCAAGTCTGACAAATTATGTGGCAGAAAGTAAGATCCCTTAACATATTCTGGTTCTTCAATACAAAACCGGGCTATTCTTTGAAATATTTTTTTAATAGCTCCAATTTTCAAAGAACTGAATATCACTTTATAGAATATAAACCACTGAGCAAAGGACCGACAGAGGAGGAAATGCGGGCAGCACGTCCTGCAGCCCCTTTGCTGGTTTTCCTCAGTTAAGTAAGTAAAGTGCCCCATATATCCTGGGGGGAGAGAGGGCCCCCTGCTGGGAGATGCAGAGCTGCTCCATTACAGGGGTGTGTGCGCTTAGCCTTAAAAAGTGAGTGAGATCTGGACATGCAGATGAGGGAAGAAGAACAGCTCAAATGAAGAGAAAAGATGAGCAAAGGCACAGTGTGGAGGAAGAGGGGTACGTGCAAGAGCAGGTTCACAGCATGAACAGGGCATCCACACTTAGAGGTGGACAGCAACAGGTTTTATACGCCAAGCAGGAGTTCGGGATCTTTTCATTAGGAACTGTAAGCCATTAATGACCAGTAAAGTCTGTTCTGGCTTCCCTGATGGCTCAGTGGGTAAAGAATCTGCCTGCAATGCAGGAGACATAGGAGACGTGGGTTCAATCCTTGGGTTGGGAAGATCCTCTGGCGAAGGAAATGGCAACCCACTCCAGTAATCTTGCCTGGAAAATCCCATGGACAGAGGAGGCTGGCAGGCTACAGTCCATGGGTTGGCCAAGGGTCGGACATGACTGAGCAGCTAATAAAGTCTGTTCTGGAATTCCTCTCAATCTCATGTACTGTTTTCTACAAACTGGTTCTCACTGGCGAATTCCAGAACTAGGAATTTGAGGCACAAGTTAACTCAAGGAAAACAGTGTAAATATTAAGACATTTGCAATCTATAGAAAACAATGAGCCCCCCAGAGTGCCTCCCTTGCCCAAGCAGAGAACCAGAGATTAATTACAAAGGATGACTCCAAAATAATCACAACTTGAGGCACCATATAGAAGATCATGGGAAATGCAAACAAATTGTGAAGAAAACCCAACATGACCTCTATCCCTTTCTGCAGTCAGTTTTCAAAATGTTAATCAGCAGCCTTATTCCAACCTGGGTAATGCTAGAGGATTTCTCTCATGTCCCCGGATGAAAAGCCCTCCTACTGACAGCAGGGTCCCATCACTAACAAGGCTGACGCTTTTCACACAAGACTACAGTAAATTGCCTCGGGCATTCTGCATGCACTCCATTGCTCCAACAAAGAGATACTGAAAAGTCTCCACACTGAAGGAATGCGAACAGCAAAGACAGAACAAGCTCAAAGGAAACAGACACCATCAAAGCACCCAGCCCCTTCATGGATCACAGTCCTGTTGTGGCGAAGGGGCTTGGATAACTCAATGAAGCTATGAACCATACTGGGCAGAGCTACCCAAGACAGACGGGTCATAGTCGAGAGTCCAGAGAAAACGTGATCCACTTTGGAGAAGGGAATGGCGCCACTCCAATATACTTGCCGTGAGAACCCCATGAACTGTATGAAAAGGCAACGAAAGATGAACCCCCAGGTCAGAAGGATTCCAATATGCCACTGGGGAAGAGCAGAGGACAACTATTAGCAGCTCCAGAAAGAATGAAGCTGCTGGGCCAAAGTGGAAAGGACGCTCAGTTGTGGATGTCTCTGGTGATGAAAGTAAAATCCCACGCTATACAGAACAGTACTGCATAGGAACCTGAGATGTCAGGTCCATGAATCAAGGTAAATTGGATGTGGTCAAGCAGGAGATGGCAAGAGTAAACATCGACATTTTAGAAATCAGTGAACTAAAATGGACTGGGATGGATGAATTTAATTCAGATGACCATTATATCTACCACTGTGGGCAAGAATCCAACAGAAGAAATGGAGTAGCCCTCGTAGCAAGAGTCTGAAATGCAGTACTTGGGTGCAACTTCACAAACGAAAGAATGATCTTGGTTGGTTTCCAAGGCAAACCATTCAACGTCAAAGTAATCCAAGTATGCCCAACCAGTAATGCTGAAGAAGTTCTGAAGCTGATCAATTGTGTGAAGACCTACAAGACCTCCTAGAACTAACACCAAAAAAAGACGTCCTATTCATTACTGGGGACTGGAATGCAAAAGTAGGAAGTCAAGAGATACCTGGATAACAGGCAAGTCTGGCCTTGGAGTACAGAATGAAGCAGGGCAAAAGCTAACTGAATTCTGCCATGCAGAATCCCAGTACTATGCCCTGGTCATAGTAAACACCATTCTCCAACAACACAAGAGACCACTTTACACGTGGACATTACCACAAGGTCAACACCAAAACCAGACTGACTACATTCTTCGTAGCTGAAAACGGAGACACTACACACAGTCAGCAAAAGCAAGACCTGGGGCTGACTGTGGCTCAGATCATCAGCTTCTCATAGAAAAATTCAGGCTTAAAGTAAAGAAAGCAGGGAAAACCACTAGGCCAGCCAGGTACAACTTAAATCAAATCCCCTATGAAGATACAGTTGAGGTGACAAATAGTTTGAAGGGATTAGATCTAGTAAACAGAATGCTTGAAGAACTACAGACAGAGGTCCATAACACTGCACAGGAAGCAGCAAACAAAACCATCCCAAAGAGAAAGAAGAGCAAGAAGGCAAAGTGGTTGTCTGGAGGCTTCACAAAGAGCTGGAGAGAGAAGAGAAATGAAGAGCAAGGGAGAAAGGGAAAGGTACAGCCAACTAAACACAGAGTTCTAGAGAATACCAAGCAGGGACAAGAAGGACTTCTTCCATGAACAATAAAAAGAAATAGAGGAAAACAACAGAAAGGGTAAGACTAGAGACCTCTTCAGGAAAACTGGAAATGTCAAAGAACATTTCATCCAAAGATGGCTGTTAAAAAGGACAGAAGCTAACAGAAGAAGAGATCAAGAAGAGATGGAAAGAATACACAGAAGTGTACAAAATAGATCTCAATGAACCGGATTACTAAGATGGTGTGGTCAGTCACTCAGAGCCAGACATTCTGGAGTGTGAAGTCAAGCGGGCCTTAGGAAGCACTGCTCTCAATAAAGCTAGTGGAGGTGATGGAATTCCAATAGCGCTATTTAAAATCCTAAAAGATGGTGTTACCAAAGTGCTTCACTCTATATGTCAGCAAGTTTGGAAAACCCAGCGGTGGTCACAGAACTGGAAAAGGTCAAGCCTCATCCCAATTCCCAAGAAGGACAGTACTAAAGAACGTTCAAACTACTGGACAATTGTACTCATCTCTCCTGCTAGTAATGTTATGCTCAAAATCCTCCCAGTTAGGCTACAACAGTACATGAACCAAGAACTTCCAGGTATTCAAGCTGGGTTTAGAAAAGGCAGAGGAACCAGAGATCAAATTGTCAACATTTGTTGGATTATAAAGAAAGCAAAGAAATTTCAGAAAAACGTCTACCTCTGTTTCATTGACTATGCTAAAGTCTTTGACTGTGTGGATTGAAACAAACTGCAGAAAACTCTTAAAAGAGATGGGAATACCAGACCACCTTACCTGCCTCCTCAGAAATCTGTATGCAGATCAAGAAGTAACAGTTAGAACCTTGTATGCAACAACCAACTGGTTCAGGCTTGAGAAAACAATATGACAAGACTGTTTATTGTCCCCTTGTTGATTTAACTTTTACACAGAGCACATCATGAGAAATGCTGAGCTGGATGAATTACAAGCTGGAATCAAGACTGCCAGGAGAAATATCAACAACCTCAGATATGCAAATTATACCACTCTAATGACAAAAGCAAAGATGAACTAAACAATCTCTTGATGAGAGTGAAGAAGCAGAGTGAAAAGGTCGGTTAAAACCAAGTATTTAAAAAACTAAAATCATAGCATCTGGCCTCACTACTTCATGGCAAACACAGGGAAAAGGTGGAAGTAGTGACAGATTTCTTATTCTTGGGTTCTAAAATTACTGCAGATGGTGAGTGAAGCCATGAAATTAGAAGACGATTGCCTCTTGGCAAGAAAGCTGTGACAAATCTAGACAGTGTGTTAAAAAGCAAAGACATTACTTTGGTGACAAAGGTCCATATAGTCAAGGCTGTGGTCTTTCTAGTAGTCATGTACAGCTGTGAAAGCTAGACAATAAAGAAGGGAGAGTGCTGAGGAATTGATGCTTTCGAAGTGTGGTGCTGGAGAAGACTGTTTAGAGTTCCCTGGAGAGCAAGGAGATCAAACCAGTCAACCCTAAAGGAAATCAACCCTGAACACTCATCAGAAGGACTGATGCTGAAGCTCTGATACTTTGGCCACCTGATGCAAAACAGCTGACTCACTGGAGAAGACTCTGATGCTGGGAAAGATAGAAGGGAGAAGGAAAAGAGGGCAAGAGAAGATGAGATGCTTGGATGGCATCACTGATGCAATGGATCTGGACCTGGGCAAACTCCAGGAGATGGTGAAGGACAGGGAACCTGGCGTGTTGCAGTTCACAGAGTCGCAAAGAGTCAGACACAACATAGTGACTGAACTAACAGAGTACCTAGAACTGATACTCTCAGGGAAATATCAGATGATCCCGCATCTGAAACAAGAACAGGAAGCTTTCAAAAATATTCTAAAAAAGACCTCCTGAAAATGTAAAAAAGACAGCAAAGTTGCCAACAGAAAAACTGGATGATCAAGTTAAGGCAATCTCACAGAAATTAAATGAAAATATAAGAGACAAAAGATAAAACTAGGGGATCGGTCCTAGTGGCCGAACATCCAGCATTCGCAGAGGTTTCCACAAGAGAAGACCTCTGCCAAAGGGGATCGAGTCGGGAGAGGAATGAACACAAGAAGGCCTGCTCAGCGCCCTACGCCAAGGCAGTGCCCAATCCAAGCCAAGGTATGTCCTCTTCAAATTAAAAACACCAGAGATAGAGTGATCAGAAAGGCTTTCAAAACGGGGAAGGGGAAATCAGTTCCCAAACAAGGGAGAAGTCTGAAGAGGCTCAGGATTCTCAGTGGCAACTCTGGGAGGTAGAGAACAAAGCCTTTACAATTCTGCCTGAGAATGATTCCCAGCCTTGAATTCCACAGCCAACCAAACTATCTGATCAGCGTGAATGGAGGCAAAGTAACAGCATTTTCACTCATGCCAAGCTCTCTCAGGGCTACTAACATGAAGGCATAAACCAAGACAGAACAGCACATGGGATCAGGAGCCAGGAGGTCTGTAAGGGAAGGGGCACGGAACTCCTGGGACCTGAGGCACGGACATCCCAGGGTGAGCACGGGTGGGAGGGGGCAGACAGCAGCGGGTGCGCTAGCTCCAGAAGAAGAACTGAAACCCGCTGTGGTGATGCCCCCGGAGGAAGCGCACAGGCGGGGCACGGAGTGAATGAGCGGTGCGCAAGAGCCGGGTCAGAGAGACACACTTCTAGCTGCAGGGAAAACCCCAAGCATGAAACGCAGGGAATGGAGTCAAAGCACATTACACCACCTAGCTGTAAACAGCAGGGAGGGATGCATTCAGCCCACAATTATGGCACAGGTGTACTGAGAAGGCTAAGTCGTCTTCCTTGTAGGAAGTCAATAAACAACATCTTAAGACTGGAAATGTAAAACGAAAATGAAACACTGAAGCATTAGAGAGGTCTGTTTTAGAAACATGGAGGGAAAAGGCACTGACTATAAACATTAACTGAAAGGGGCTGCAACAAAGGAGGGCGCAGGATTTCCCAGGAGCAGAGGAGACTTTTTTTTAAATGAGGCTTCTTTGCTATTAGGTTTTGTTGTTTTTTTTTTTATTCCAACAAACAAGTTTCTGCCATTTTTAATTGTATTTAGAGCAACAAAAGATTCCAAGATTACAAAAAGAGAATAGAACACTAGTGCTTGGGGCTGGTTCTGCTGCCCAGTGGAGGCCAAGTGTCGTTGTGAGAACTGAAGCCCCGTCGAAAGACGTTTCAAGCAAAATGAATGTTTCTTAAAAAAAAAAACAACAACTTTATATGATGTTTTCTTTTAAATTTTTCCCTCAGCATAAAGTAAATTCTTACATCTGGTTACATAGTCTGCTCTCTTCTGCTGCTAAATTAATCTCAAGGACAGCCCAAGAAAGTCATGTCTGAGACACTCCCTAATCAATACTCCAGTCTAGGGAAAAGCAGAAAGGTGTCAATGAGTGGTGGGAGAAAGTACTTTTGTAACTTGGGTCATCCCAATGGTGGGTACTCTCAGCACCTGAATGACTTATGGGATCGAACAACCCCACAGGCACATCACTGTAGGACAACACCAAGGGGCTAAAGCTGGGAGAGACTGCGGGCTTGGTTTATCTACTGTGCAAGGAACAGAGTTCCAAAATGTGAAGCATTAGCCCAGGAGGGCACCAGCAGAGAAGCAGTATTGTTCCAGAATTCCTTTTCCTTTTGGATTGGGTGTGAGTTCCAGTATTGGTGGAATGGAATCTGTAGCTATGTGACAGCCTTTTAAAGTAATGCATGTACAAACTGTTTTAAGCCACAAGGGCTACTCAGACCATAGCTTCTCATTTAATTCCATAAAAAGCTAAGAGAAAAGTGGGATAAAGAAAGGAACCAACACTCTTGCTCAACTGAATTGAGGTTGGAAACCAATCAATGTGTATCATTTATTTTATGGCCAAATCTAATGGGGAAAAATCAAAGATGAGTCAAAGGCTACTTTTCCCTTTAAAACACTGCTGCTGCTGCTAAGTTGCTTCAGTCGTGTCCAACTCTGTGCGATCCCATAGACGGCAGCCCACCAGGCTCCTCTGTTCCTGGGATTCTCCAGGCAAGAATACTGGAGTGGGTTGCCATTTCCTTCTCCTGCTATTAGGTTTTTAAACACTAGAAATCATCTATAAAATTTTTTAAGTTTTCAGAAAAGGCAACACCGCTCCTGTCACCCTTCACTCACCCTGGCAGTGATGGTCCCGTGCTTTTCTCCTCTGTTGTTGATCATGCGGATGCCGACCGACTGGAACAGCTCCTTCATCTGAGCTGGCGTGGCCGTGGTGGCAAAATCCACATCCTGCGGCTTCACCCCACTCAGCAGATCCCTCACGGCTCCTCCCGCGATTCGCAACTCATGGTTTTCCTTGACAAATAATTCTGAGACAAAAAGGAATGCTTTTTATTTCAGTGGGTTTCTTTCAAGAATCACAGAAGCACAAGTTCTCCCATCTATTTGGCACAGCAGAGATAACTGAACTCAAGCCTTTTTACATAAAACTCGGAGAACAGGGGTGGGCTGTGGTGGGAGGTGGGAGCCGTGGTATACTCTTGGCTGATTCACATTGTGGTATCACAGAAATCAATACAACATTGTAAACTGATTATCCTCCAATTAAAAATAAGTAATTTTTTTAAAAAATTGGGAGAACAAAGCCCACAGCAGTGAAAGGGCCTGCCTACAGTTGAAACATCATGAGAAGCAGGGAACTGGCAGAATTTTCCTTAGGTTAATTCAGAATATCTAAATGCCTCAAGGTCATCAATGTAAATCTGAATCACTACCAAAAAGGACAGTGAACACTCTAGAAAGGTGAAGTGTTCCGGCACATCTGTTCTCTGTTGAAGCAACAGCATGCTGATGCAGGAAGGTCATCAAATGTTACCTATCACACCACGCATGGTGAACACTGCAGCTAAGAATCCTTGCCGAAATAAGCCACATATAAAACCAGCTCATAGCTCTGCCCCAGAGAAGCCACATACGCCAACTACCATGAGGACTGCGTCCAGGAGACCCAGAGCTGACTCCTCTGCAGGCGGAGGCCAAGGCTGAGCCCACCATAACCACCCACGTGACTGAGGGGCCCACATGGGATCCAGTGAGGATGAACCAGGGCCCGGCCTGACTCCCCACCCAAGCCGAGCTGCTGCTCCGTGCTGGGCTCGCACGTGAGGCCTGGGTACCCTCCTGTCAGCATTGCCACGTCAGAGAACATCCAGACTAGACACGGCCTCTCTGTGAGCAGCGTGCATGTGTGAATAAAGGCGGGCACACGCACTGTCCAGACAGCACCCGCTCACAGCTAACACACGTGACTGTGCCTTAGGTTCCAGTTTTATCCTCAAGCTGTGTTCCTACCTTCCAGGTAAGGATTATGAAGACCATCAGACTGACCCCTGCTTCCTGACACCCTAATCCACAGCAAAGCCCCCAAATCATGTGACACAAGCCCAAATGCACGAAAAGTCGTTTCTACAATGGTTCTTCTCAGCGGCCTTGAAGTTCTCCTCGGCCAGCAGCCCGCGCTCTGCCTGGACTCGCTGAGGGCTGTCCCTTGGCAGGAGGGGGCCTCGGAGCTCACCCCAATCACAACTCAAGACGCCACCCTGCAGCCCCGTGCCAACCTCCGAGCTCCGCCATCCTCCTCCTCTGCCCGTTCTTCCCAAACCTCCAGCTCCACACCTCTGCAGACGCCCTAGAACCATCTGCTGAAAAACAACCACGGTTGCTCCCTCTGCCTCTCGGCTTGACTAAAATCGCCTGCACACCCCCTCCCAGAGGGAGTGCTCATACTCCTCTAACCCCACACTTCCAGTCAAGCCCCGGTGACTCCTTAATATAGGGTCCATGGTTCCTTAAAATAAAACATTAAAATCATCTGTTAGTGCAGTTTTCATGAGACTCAGACAGGGAGGGTAAACCAGAGTTTTATGAAATAGTACTCACCCTTACTATATATACCACGCAACCTAACCTGTTCTATTCTTTATCTCCTCTATTTTTTAACACTGGTCATGACCACTAAGTTGATTTTATGACCCACTAACAGGTCACATAAACTATGGTGATGGAGAAAACTCCTGAGAGCCCCTTGGACAGCAAGGAGACATCCATTGGAAGGACCGATGCTGAAGCTGAAGCTCCAATACTTTGGTCACCTGATGCAAAGATCCAGCTCACTGAAGACCCTGAACCTGGGAAAGACTGAGGGCAGGAGGAGAAGGGGCGACAGAGGATGAAATGGTTGGATGGCATCACCAACTGATGAACATTAACTAGAGCAAACTCTGGGAGATGGTGAAGGACAGGGAGGCCTGGCGTGCTGCAGTCCATGGGGTCGCAAAGAGTCAGACAGGACTGAGCGACTGTACAACAACAATAACCATTTAACTTACACAAAAATTATTACATTTGCAACTTTAGCCTCATGTACAGAATGAAGGAGGGGATTCCCAGGGGGCTCAGTGGTAAAGAATTGGCCTGCCAAAGCAGGAGACGTGGGTTCGATCCCTGCGTCGGGAAGATCCCTCAGGGGAGGAAATGGCAACCCACTTTAGCATCTTTGGCTGGAAATCGACAGAGAAGCCTGGTGGGCTACACAGTCCGTGGGGACACGGGGAGGCAGCCATGGCCTAGCAACTGAACAGCAGCAGCAGCATTACATGGCTGTCTGTCCTTCAGCAAAAGCAAGACAAATTACATGAGACAGACGGACATAAAATTCCACACGCGCATCATACACTATCCTAAACCTCCCAAATTCGTGCACACTGGAAACTAGTTTTACATCTGGCAAAACAGCGATCATGACGTAACAACTGGTACGGTATTAAACTGCACAGCAGCGCCAGACAACAGCCACCTTTTTTTTCCTTTGTTGCTTTTGTGCATTGTTTTCACACAGAACACTGTATTTTAGCAAGACATTCAAGTCTTTAGAAACTAACAGGTCATATAGAAGTAATTATTTGATTTTCTAACTGTTGGGCACTGCACTAAAAGATTACATCCTTGCCACTTCCACCATAACCTAGAAAGCCTGGGTCAGTCTTTCAAGGACAAGGCCGTGGGCCCAACACTACCTGTCTCTACCCTACTCTTCAGTTCTCACTCCCTTAGGACTCCACCTCTCAAGGCGAAGAACATTCAGCTCTTCAAGTCAGGCTTAGTAAGCCAAATGCAACTGTTAAAAACTGTTGAAGGACCTATAGTAATCAATATCTACGGTCTTGTTTCCAAAAGAAAAACACAGAAGCAGCTTCCTTGAGAGCTCAATAGTAAAGCTTCCGCCTGCCAATGCAGGAGACGTGGGTGCAATCCCTGGTCTGGGAAGACCCCACGTGCTACGGAGCAACTAAGCCGTGTGCCTCAGCTATGGAGCCTGTGCTCTGGAGCCCGGGAACCATTAACTACTGAGCTCACACACCACAAGTGCTGAGGGCTTCGTGCCACATAGCCCATGCCCTGCCACAAGAGAAGCGCCTGCAACAAGAAGCCCCCACTCGCCGCAACTGGGGGGTGGGGGGGGAACGGCACAGCAATGAAGACCTGGCACAGTCAAAATAAGCAGATTTTCTACATCCAGTCATTTGGCACCTATCTTCCAAGAAACCTCTTACAACGAAGATGGGAAGTGTGGGAGCTGGGAGAGACATATAAAGAGAGAAGCTCAAATTCAACTGCAAGTCGGAACCTACAGGTATGAGCTGCACACACAGTAACCACATGTGGCTCCTGAGCACGTGAAATGCGGCGAGTCTGAATTACGGTGGTCTGTACTAAACACCAGGTTTCAAAGATTGATAAGCAAGAGTGGGAAATATGTCACTCGTAATTTGTACACAAATATGACTTTAAAATGACAGTACCTTAGATGTACTGAATTACATGAGATGTACTAAAGAGTTATTAAAATTAGTTTCACCCATTTATCTTTTTAACTCAAATTAGAAATCAGAGTGAAGTACCTACTTTAGGCCCCCCACTTCAAGACCAAATGAAACTATGGCCTATGAAACTATAAAACTCAAGAAGTTCTGGACCATTTACTTCTAACATATACCTAAAAATCACCTTATTTCAAGAACAGGAAAGTAGTTTTGTCAATAAGCTAATACAGGGATGTACCCGGTGGGCAAGTGGTTAAGAATCCACTTTGCAATGCAGTAGACATGGGTACAAACCCTGGTTGAAAAACTAAGATCCCACACGTCACAGAACAACCAAGCCCGTGCTCCATACCTACTGAGCCCGTGCGCCAAAACTAGGCCGTCTGTGTGCTGCAGGGAAGATCCCGCATGCCACAGAGACTGAGGCAGCCAGATACATACTAAAACAAAAACTTAGCTACTAAAAGGACAGTCATTTTAAAGCGACGGCCCCTTCACCTTCTAGGCATCAAAATTAAGGCAGTAGTTTTTATAAAAATTTATAAATGCCCATACTCCTCAGAGATTCCAGTCAGTAGGGCAGGAGTGGGACCCTAGCATTTGTGAGCTATAAAAGCTCCCCAGGTGAATCTAAAGGACAAACCAACATGTAAGGTTACGTTTCTACATATATACACCTTAATATACTTCCAAAACCACTGTGGACAGTGACTCTAGCCATGAAATTAAGATGCCTGCTCCCTGGAAGAAAAGCTATGACAAATCTAAACAGTGTATTAAAAAGCAGAGACATTACTTTGATGACAAAGGTCCATCTAGTCAAAGCTATGGCTTTTCCAGTAGTCATGTACGGATCTGAGAGTTGGACCATAAAGACGGCAAAGTGCCTAAGAACTGATGCTTTTGAACTGTGGTGTTGGAGAAGATTCTTGCGAGTCTCTTGGACTCAGTCAATGCTAAAGGAAATCAACCCTGAATATTCACTGGAAGGACTGATGCTAAAACTGAAACTCCAATAGTTTGGCCACCTGATGTGAAGAATCGACTCACTGGAAAAGACCCAGATGCTGGGAAAGATTGTGGGCAGAAGGGGACGACAGAAGATGAGATGGTTGGACAGCATCATCAACTCAATGGACATGAGTTTGGGCAGACTCCAGGAGATAGTGAAGGACAGGGAAGTCTGGCGTACTGCAGTTCATAGGGTCCCAGAGTTGGACATAACTGAGCCACTGAACAATAACATTGTTATTTCTAAAGACACGACTAACGGACGGGACCATAAACGCCACAATGCAACTGTGTGCGCTGCAACAGCAATAGCTGATGCCAAGTTGAGAACAGCGACAAGCAACATGAAGTTCCTGTGACCAGGCACTGAGCGAAAGCCACTTCCTATGTCCCTTCTAGATAAGGTTTGTCTGATCTGGACAAATGGAGATGACTCCCACTTACTCCTGCCTCTGGTTCTCTCAGAAAGCACTGATATAAGCCAGAAACATAGCTTAGTGGTGACAAGCTGGGTTCTCAAATCAGATTGCAGAAGTTCAAATCCAAGCTCTCCAGTTATTAGTTATAAAAATGGTGCCAAGGAATTTCACATTCCTAAGCCTCTGCTTCCTCAACAATACAACACGAGAAAAAGTATTCAATCCTTAAGTCAGTAGGCCCAATTCTGTGATGCATATAATAAAGTACATGGGGGTAACAGAAAAAAGTCATGCTTTTTTACTGCAATCATTATTTGCCTCTTCTCATGACTTGGCTATAGTTTTGGATTATTCATAGTAAACCCTGCTTTCATTAGCTCAACAATCACACAAAAACTATGAATGTTGGCTTAAAACCGTTACCTCTCTGCCTCTCCATTTATACAAGCTTCCAAAGCAAGAAGAGGCATCCGACTTCTCACCTGTCAGACTCTTCAATCCTTCTGTGAAAAGTGACTGGAATTCTGGAGACTGCAACTTCATTGTAAACAGAGAGTGTTTCAGAAGGCACAGTCTACTCCAGCTGCAGCTCAGTAAGTGCCTGCGCCAGGGATCCAGGCACCTCAGCATCTGGGGAGAAAGTCACCACCTCGCATCTACAAGATAAGCATGCACACACCACGATGAAACTTACAAGCGCAGGACAATGAGGGGATGCGCAGTGATTTTATCTATCCACAGAAACAGAGTCGTCTCCTGATCACGTGAAAAACGGAAAAAACTGACAACGTGAGGGAGAATTAGAGCTGGATCCTACCCCCGCAGTTACCCGGTTTTGTCCTCCTGAAGTACTTGCTACTATGTCAATACCGCTTTCTATGTTGGGATGCTCCCGTGGGAGACCAGTCTCAGTTAAAGCCTGAGGGGTACAAGGCTGCCATGAACAGTGGTTTCACAAAACGTAACTCAAACACTTGCAGGGACACTTGCTCTCCTCCAGAACATGTCACAGTCGTGTGTACATCAGCAAACTTGCTCATACACGCACCTGGGACTCATGACCCCGGGATATGTCCTATGCACTGTAAAATAAGATATTTTCCTATCATCTGTTCTTGCTGCCCGCTTCTTCCTCATTCACCATCCGCCTCTCCCATCAAGTCTCCTGAATCCCACCCATTCACACTCTGCCACCTGTCATCCATCATCATCACGCTCCGTTTTCCATGTAGGGTGGGCCTCTGGGAGGCAGCAACAGAACACAAACAGAAATCGACAGAAACCCCAGAGAAGAACCATTCCTTTACTTGGAAAGCAGGTTTCAAAGAGCGGCGTTTCCCACCAGGGGGCGAGTTCTCCTTATCCAAAGAACTGGGGAGGAAAAACACTGCACTTCCTTCCACGCTTCAACCCAGAAAACCCAGTGGGAACCCAGGACCTGAAACGGCGTGTCCTGTCCCCCACAACAGGTGCTGGACCTAAAAGGGAGACCAGAGGCCCGGCCGCAAGGAAGGGAAAGTGCCCAGGGGAAGCCCGATGAATCAGCCCACGGTCAGTGAGATGTAGCAGAAACGCGATCCCACGACCTCGACAGCGGGCTCTATTCCCGAGGGCGGAAGAGGCCTCTCACCGCCCCGGCACCCGCCTTCCCCAAGACCAAGCAAGTGGGACAGCCCCAGGGTCCGGCCATCGCTGTTGCTCGCCCCCAAGCAGCGCGCACCCGCACGTCCCCCGCACGCCTTCTCACCGCCTCCACGGCTCCGTCGCCGTCGCGTACACTTCCCGGCGGCAGGCGCCGTGACGTCACTAGGGCGCGCCGGTCAACGGCAAATGAGAGGTCGCAGAAGGGAGTGGGCGGTACCTTACCAGGCTCTCCCTGTCTCTCCCACTTTCCTGCGGGCGGCCACTTGCTTCAGCAAGGTTCCTTAGTTCTTCCCAGTCCTGCACAGCCAGGTTTTGCTCCTGGGGGGATCCGAGGCACCAGGGACTGTACATTTATTTTAACTATACCTCACCGCACCTTTCTCTGGCCCTCGGGTTGTTAGACACCCATCTGTACTGCATACCTTGTGTGACCCTGGACAAGTGACACCGACTTCCTTTGTAAAATGAGACTATCAATAGAACCTATCTCAGGGAATTGCCAGGCTTAAGTGTCATGTTTTCCCCTAGTAAAGAGAAAGTGCTCAGTAACTGTTTGTTATTCTTGCCTGCTCCCTGGTTGGCACTTGACTCACGTTACTATTCTACACCCTAATTGGTGTGGCAACCAATTTGACATTGTAGATGAAACAGAAAAATCCTTTGAAAAATACAACTTACCAAAATTGACCTAGGATGACACTTAAACATCTGAATAGCCCTTTGCTATTAAAGAAATGGAGTTTAGTTCAACAAACTTCTCACAAAGGTAATCCCAAACACACGTGGTTTCAGTGGTTAAATTTATCAACCACTTAAGGAAGAAATGACACCAAATTTGCAGTTTTTGCTCAGCAACTAGAAGACGGAACAGTCTTCCTTTCATTTGAGGCCAGCATACACTGATAACAAACTTCAAATAGATACTACCCAAAAAGAATTTATAGATTAATATTCATATGAACACAAAAACAAATATCTCTAATGTAGTATTAGCAAATTGAATCCATCAAGTTGGATACTGTTGGGTTTATTCAGGAATGCAAGGTGGATTCAACATTTAAAAAACAGTGTTACTTATCATATTACAGGCTGATAAAGAAAAACTGTATGATCCCTATAGTTGCAGAATAAGTGAAACAGAGCTGGACCCTCTGGGGCTCCTGGGCACAGAAACCTTTCAAACAGTTTCAGGTAAGGGAGGGGATACAGAGACAAGTGAGGAGCAGACAAGACACAGTAATGTAGCCTTTGGACAGGGTCTTGGTTCCAACTCAAGGGATACAAATAACAGTATGTTTGAGTTCTTTTACAGAAATAAAACCCCCAACAAATTAAAGGTGTTAACATTCTTCATTGTAGACTAAAGGACCAGAGAAGCTCTTCAGGAGAACATGTGAATCCTAAACAGCCAGTGCAATCTTGAGAAAGAAAACCAGAGCTGGAGGAATCAGGCTCCCAACTTCAAAATATACTACAAAGCCACAGTAATCAAGAAAGTATGGTACTACCGTAAAACCAGAAATATACCAGAAATACAGACCAATGGCACAGGATAGAAAGCCCACAGATAAACCCACCCATCTATGGGCAATTCATGTATGACAAAGGGGGCAAGGGTATGCAATAGAGACAAGAAAGACTTCAATAAGAAGTGCTGAAAAAGCTGGACAGTGACATATAAAAGAACGAAATAAGAACAATATCTAACACTATGCTGCTGTTCAATCGCTTAGTTGTATCCAACTCTTCGTGATCCCATAAACTGCAGCACACCAGGTTTCCCTGTCCTTCACTATCACCCAGAGTTTGCTCAAACTCATGTCCATTGAGTTGGTGATGCCATCCAACCTTCTAATCCTGTTGCTCCCTTCTTCTCTTGCCTTCAATCTTTTCCAGTACTAGGGCCTTTTCCAATGAGTCGGCTCTTCACAACAGGTGTCCAAAATATTGAAGCTTCAGCTTGAGTACCAGTCCTTCCAATGAATATTCAGGGTTGATTTCCTTTAGGATTGACTGGTTTGATATCCCTGATATTCCAGGAATTCTCAAGAGTCTTCCCCAGCACACAATTCAAAAGCATCAATTCTTTGACCCTCAGCCTTCTTTATAGTCCAACTCTCACATCTGTACATGACTACTGGAAAAACCATAGCTTTGACTACAGGGACCTTTGTTGGCAAAGTGATGTCTCTGCTTTATAATACGCTAAGTTTGTCATTGCTTTCCTTCCAAGGAGTAAGCGTCTTTATACTTCAAGGCTGCACTCACTGTCTGAAGTGATTTTGGAGCCCAAGAAAACAAAATGTCTCTCTTTCCACTTTCCCCCCATTTATTTCCCATGAAGTGATGGGACTGGATGCTGTAATCTTCGTTTTTTGAATGCTGCATTTTAAGCCAGCTTTTTCACTCCCCTCATTCACTCTCATCAAGAGACTCTTTAGTTCCTCTTTGCTTTCTGTCAATAGTTTGTTATCATTTGCATATCGGAGCTTGATATTTCTCCCAGCAATCTTGACCTCCAGTCTTTCTCATTCTCTTATTTTCCTCTATTTCTTTGCATTGATCACTTAGAAAGGCTTTCTCTCTCCTTGCTATTCTTTAGAACTCTGCATTCAGATGGATGGATCTTTCCTTTTCTCCTTTACCTTTTGCTTCTCTTCTTTTCTCAGCTATCTGTAAGGCCTCCTCAACCATTTTGCCTTTTTGCATTTCTTTTTTCTTGGGAATGGTTTTGATCACTGCATTCTATACAATGTCAGGAACCTCTGTCCATAGTTCTTCAGGCACTCTATCAGATCTAATCCCCTGAATCTTTTTGTCACTTTTACTGTATAATCATAAGGGATTTGATTTAGGTCATACCTGAATGATCGAGTGGTTTTCCCTACCTTCTTGAATTTAAGTCTGAATTTTGCAATAAGGAGTTCATGATCTGAGCCACAGTCAGCCCCCAGTGTTATTTTGCTGACTGTATAGAGCTTCTCTATCATTGGCTGTAAAGAATATAATCAATCTGACTTTTGTATTGACCATCTGGTGATGTCCATGTGTAGAGTCATCTGTTGTGTTGTTAGAAGAGGGTGTTTCCTATGACCAGTGCACTCTTTTGGCAAAATTCTGTTAGCTTTTTCCCTGCTTCATCTTGTGCTCCAAGCCCAAACTTGCCAGTTACTCCAGGTATCTCTTGACTTCCTACTTTTGCATTCCAGTCCCCTATGATGAAAAGGCCATCTTTTCTGGTGTTAGTTCTAGAAGGTCTTGTAGGTCTTCATAGAACTGTTCGACTTCAGCTTCTTCAGTGTTAGTGACTGGGTCATAGACTTGGATTACTGTGATACTGGATGGTTTGCCTTGGAAACGAAAGGAGATCAGCTTGTCGTTTTTGAGATTGCACCCAAGTACTGCATTTTGAACTCTTCTGTTGACTATGATGGCTACTCCATTTCTTCTAAGGGATTCCTGCCCACAGTAGTAGATATAGTGGTCATCCGAATTAAATTCGCCCGTTCCAGTCCATTATAGTTCACTGATTCCTAAAACGTCGATGTTCACTCCTGCCATCTCCTGTTTGACAATGTCCAATTTGCCTTGATTCATGGACCTAACATTCCAGGTTCCTATGCAATATTGCTCTTTACAGCATTGGACTTTACTTCTGATGAATAATCATCAGAGATTTGATGTAGATCATACCTGAATGCCCTAGTGGTTTTCCCTACTTTTTTCAATTTAAGCCTGAATCTTTTAGTAAGGAGATCATGATCTGAGCCACAGTCAGCTCCAGGTTTTGATTTTTCTGACTGTATAGAACTTCTCCAACTTTGGCTGCAAAGAATATAATCAATCTGATTTTGGTATTGATTATCTGGTGATGTCCATGTGCAGAGTTGCCTCTTGTGTTGTTGGAAGAGGGTGTTGCTATGACCAGTGTGTTCTGGTGGCAAAACTCACAAAAATAAATTCAAAATGGATTAAAGACATAAATGGAAAACACTATAAAACTTAGAGAAAACACACTTTGATCTAAATCACAGCATCTTTTTTGACCTACCAACTAGAGTACTGAAAATAAAAATGGAACCTAACTAAACCTAAAAGTTGAAGCAAAGGAAATCGTAAATAAGATGACAACCCTCAGAATGGGAAAAAATATTTGCAAACAAAGCAACAGAGAAAGGAATAATCTTCAAAGTATATAAACAGCTCATGCAGCTCAGTATTAAAAAAAAAAACAACCCAATCAAAAAATGGTTGGGACACCTAAGTAGACACCTCTCCAAAGAAGATGTACAGATGGACAAAAGGCACATGAAAAGATGCTCAACATCATTAGAGAAATGCACATCAAAACTACAATGAGGTATCACCTCACACCAATCAGAATGACCATCAGTAAAAAATCTATAAACAGGACTTCTTGGTAGTACAGTGGTTAAGACTCCAACTCACAATGCACGGGACGTGGGTTCAATCCTTGTTCCGGGAAGATTCCATGTGCCTTGGAGCAACTAAGCCTGTTCACAGAACTACTTTGCCTGAGCTCTGTGCCTGTGAGTCACAACTACTGAAGCCCAAGTGCCTTGACCCCATGCTCTGCATCAAGAGAAGCCACCACAAGAAGCATGCACAGTGCAAGAGTGGCCCACACTGCCACAACTAGAGAAAGCCTGCTGAAAGCAAAGAGGATGCAGCAGAATCAAAATACAAATGAATATTTTTAAAGGATAATAATTTCAAAAAATCTATAAATAATAAATGCTGGAGAGGGTATGGAGGAACTCTCTTGCACTGTTGGTGGAACTGTAAATGGATACAGCTACTGTGGTGAACAGTATGAAGGCTCCTTATAAAATTAAACCGTATGACCCAGCAATCCCACCACTGCACATATATCCAGAACACGGGTACCCAATGTTCACTGCAGCACTATTCACAAAAGCCAGGACGTGGAAACAACCTAAATGTCTAACAGCAGATGAATGGGTAAAGAAGATGTACCACATACACACATGGAATACTGCTCAGCCACTAGAAGGAACGGAACAGGGTTGTTTGTAGAAACACGGGTGGACGTAGAGTCTGCCACACAGACTGAAGTCAAGTCAGGAGGAGAAAAACAAATACTGGACATTAATGCATACACGTGGAAGCAGAACAACAGTAGAGATGAACCTATTTCTAAGGCAGGAATAGAGACACGGACTTAAAGAATGGACCTGCAGACATGGGGTGGGGGTGACAAACTGGGGGGAGATTGACCAATATACACTATATGTGTCAAACAGATGGCTAATGGGAAGCCGTGGTATAGGACGGGGACCTGTGAAGACCTAGAGGTGGGATGGGAGCGGGGGGGAGCTCCAAGAGAGAGGGGATGCTGTGCTGTGTTTAGTCGCTCAGTCATATCCGACTCTTTGCAACCCCATGTACTAAAGCCCGCCAGGCTCCTCTGTCCATGGGATTCTCCAGGAAAGAATACTGGAGTGGGTCGCCATGCCCTCCTCGAGGGGATCTTCCCAACCCAGGGATCGAACCCAGGTCTCCCACATTGCAGGTGGATTCTTTACCAGCTGAGCTACCAAGGAAGCCTGACGAAGGAGATATATATATGCATATGGCTGATTCACTTCACTGAAGAGCAGAAACTAACCCAATACTGTAAAGCAATTATATTACAATTAAAATTTAAAAAAGATCACCTGAGGCCCAGATTGAAGGCTCGCAGGCCCCGCACACACCCTGACCCTTGTCAGCATCTTCACCTTTGCTACATAAAACTCCTCACAAAAATTTTGTGAGGGTTGAGACACTTCTGGGTTGAGACACTCGGTTTTGAAGGCATGAAACTGCTGTGTCCCCCTTTGCCTGGCAAAGCAGTGATGCTATTCTTTTCTACTTCATCCAAAACTCTTGTCTTAAACATCCAATTCAGCACTGGGGCACAGAGGCTGGATTTTCGGCATCAAAAGCACTAGAAATTCAACATATATTCATGATTAAAAACTCTGAAAATTAGTAGGACAACTTCTACAATCTGGCAAAGAGCATCTATGAAAAATATGCCGGTAATATCATACTTAATGATAAAATATTGGCCACTTTGCCGCTAACATCAGCAAAAAGAATGCCCATTCTCAAGTATTTCTTTTCAACATTTACCACAGTTCAAACTGTTAACATAAGGCAAGGAAAAGAAGTAAAAAGATATGATAGAAAGTCCAGAGATACACCCATGCATATATGGTCATCTAATCTATGACAAAGGAGGCAAGAATATACAATGAAGGAAAGACAGTCTCTTCAATAAGTGTTACTGGGAAAAATGGACAGCTACATGGTAAACAAATGAAATTAGAATACTCCCTCACATTGTACACAAAAGTAAACTCAAAGTGGATTAAACACTTGAACGCAAGGCCAGACACTATAAAACTCTTAAGAGGAAATCATAAACTCTTAAGCAGAAATCACAGAAACAACATTCTCTGATATAAGTTACAGCAAGATTCTTTTTTGAGCCACCTTCTAGAGTAATGAAAATAAAAACAAAAATAAACAAATAGGACCTAATGAAACTTAAAAACTTTTGTACAACAAAGGAAACCATTAAAAAAATGAAACAGCAACCCTCAGAATGAGAGAAATATGTGCAAATGAAGCAACTGGCAAAGGATTAATCTCCAAAATATGCAAACAGCGAATGCAGCTCTATGTAGACAACTCAATAAAAAAAATAGGTGGAAGACGTAAACAGACATTTCTCCAATGAAGACATGCAGATGGCCAAAAAGTATAAGATGTTCTACATCACTAATTACTAGAGAAATGCAAATCAAAACTACAGTGAGGTACCACCTTACACAAATCAGAATGGTCATTATTTAGAAATCTACAAACAATAAATACTGGAGAGGGTGTGGAGAAAAGGAAACCCTCTTGCACTGACAGAGGAAATGCAAATTGATATAATGACTATGGCAAACAGAGAAGACTCTTGAGAGTCCCTTGGACTGCAGAGAGATCCAACCAGTCCATCCTAAAGGACTGGAAGGACTGATGCTGAAGCTGAAACTCCAATGTTTTGGTCACCTGATGCGAAGAACTGACTCATTTGAAAAGACCCTGATGTCAGGAAAGATTGAAGGCAGGAGGAGAAGGGGATGACATAGGATGAGACGGTTGGATGGCATCACCAACTCAATGGACATGAGTTTGAGTAAACTCCGGGAGTTGGTGATGGACAGGGAGGGCTGGCGTGCTGCAGTCCATGGGGTTGCAAAGAGTCAGACATGTCTGAGTGCCTGAACTGAACTGATGGAGAACAGTATAGAAGTTTCTTGAAACACTAAAAATAGAACTATGATATGACCCAGAAATTTCACTCTGGACATACTCTGAGAGAAAACCATAATTCCAAAAGACACATGAAACCCAATGTTCATGGAGCACTATTAACAACAGCCAGACATGGAAGCAACTTTACTGTCCCACAAATAGCCAGAGGAATAAAGATGTGGTGGTTGCTGGCGTTCGGACACTAAGTTGTGTCTGACTCTTGCTGTTGACAGTTCATGCAGCCCCATGAACTGCAGCACACCAGGCTTCCCGATCCTTCACTATCTCCTAGAGTTTGCTCAAAAAGATGTGGTACAATTGTCCAATGGAATATTATTGTTGTTTAGACACTAAGTTGTGTCTGATTCTTTCAGATCACATGGACTGTAGCCCACCATGCTCCTCTGTCCATGGGATTTCCCCGGCAAGAATACTGGAGTGGGTTGACATTTCCTTCTTCAGAGGATCTTCCTGAGCCAGGGATCAAACCTATGCCTCCTGCACTGGCAGGCAGATTCTTTACCACTGACCCACCAGGAAAGACCACTGTGGAATATTCCTCAGCCAGAACAAGGAATACAATTGTGTCATTTGTAGAGATATGAATAAACCTGGAGACGGTTATACAGAGTGAAATAAGTCAGAAAGAAGAAAACAAATATCATACAGTAATGCAAATGTGTGGAATCTAGGACAGCAGTATAGATAATCTTATCTGCAAAGCAGAGGGAGAGAGACAGGGACGTAGAGAACAGATGTATGGACACCAAGCGGGAGGGTGCTGGGAGGAAAGCGAAGGCTGGGGCTGACGACACCCAGTGCTGACACCGTGTGACAGAGCTGACCGCTGAGGGCCTTCTGCTCGGCTCAGGGAGCTCTGCTCAGTGCTCTGCGGTGACTTACATGGAAAGGGAGTTTAAAAGGGGGATATGTGTACACATACCACTGACTCACTCTGCTGTAGAGCAGAAACTAACACAACGCTATAAAGCAACTATACTCCAATACACACTAATGTAAAACATTAAAAAGTTGTAGAATTGAGAAGGAAGCAAAGCTGTTTTCAGATCACATAGTAGTTTACACAGATATCTTAGGAACTGACAAAACTATTAGAACCAGTAACTAAATCTGACAAGGTCTTAGGATTCAAGGTTAATATGTAACAGTTACTTGCATTTTTATACAGAAGCACATAGTTATAGATTTGAATTTATACAATAAATAATAAATTCAAATATAATCATAGCTAAAGTATATCCAAACAAACACTGTATAAGGCAGAAATAAATGGAATGATAGAAGCTATATGGCTGGCCACCAAGCATATGTAAACGAACTGAACATCAACAGACATTAGGAAAACGCAAAGCAAAACCACAATGAGATGTCATTACATACCTAGGGAACATTTTACTTAAAAAAAAAAACACAGTAAAATCAAATGCAGGTGAGGATGTAGACCAGCTGGAGCTCTCAGACATTGCTGGTGAAAATACAAACTGATGCAGCCACTATGGAAAACAACTTGATGGTTTCTGATAAAGTTCTGTAAAGTTCTGTAAAGTAAACCATACAACCCAGAAATCCTACTCCTAGATATTTACTTGAGAGAAGTAAAAACTTACATTCAAACTTAAAAAAAAAAAAAAAAAAAATATATATATATATATATGTATGTGAATTGTTAGAGTAGCTTTACTGATAATCCTTCAAGGCTGGAAATAAGTCAACTTTACTTCAAAAATAAATGGATTCATAAACTGGTCTGTCCTTACAAAGAAATATTACTCAGCAATATAAATGAATTAACTGCTGATCCAAACAATATGTCAAAAACTCCAGTCAAAAAAGCCGGACTCATCAGGCTATATACAGAATGATTCTACTTATGGGACTCCCTGGAGGAAGCAAAAGTGTAGTGACAGACACAAAAGACTCCAAATAGCCAAGACCATCTTGAAAAATAAAAACAGAACTGGAGGAATCAGGCTCTATGACTTCAGACTATACTACAAAACAGTATGGTACTGGCACAAAAGCAGAAATACAGATCAATGGAAAAAGGATATAAAGTCAAGAGATAAATCCACATATGTATGGTGACCTAATCTATGACAAAGAAGGCAAGGATATACAACGGAGAAAAGATAATCTATTTAATAACTGGTGCTGGGAACACTGAACAGCTACATGTAAATTAATGAGATTAGAACACTCCCTAACACCACTACTCAAAAATAAACTCTAAATGGATTAAAGACCTAAACATTAGACCAGATACTATAAAACTCAGAGTAAAACATAGGAAAAACACTCCTTGACATAAACGGCAATATCTTTTTTGATCCACCTTCTAGAGTAATGAAAATAAAAACAAAAGTAAACAAATGAGACCTAATTAAACTCAAAAGGTTTTGCACAGCAAAGGAAACCATCAAAAAAAAAAAAAAAAACCACAAAAAAACCCCAAAAAGAAAATCCACAGAATGAGAGAAAATATTTGCAAATGAAACAGACAAGGGACTAGTCTCCAAAATATACAAATAATTCACACAGCTCAAGATCAAAGAACAACAAAAATCACATCAAATGGGTGGAAGATCTTAATAGACCTTTCTCCAAAAAAGACATACAGACAGACAGCCAAGAGGCACAAGAAAGGGAGCTCAGTATCACTAATTACTAGAGAAATGCAAATGAAAACTATGATGAGGTGCCACCTCACACTGGTTAGAATGACCACTATCAAAAACATCTGCAAACAATAAATGCTGGAGAGGATGTTGAGAAAAGGGAGCCCTCCTACACTGTTGGTGGGACTGTATTAATAAGTTGGTGCAGCCACTATGGTGAACAGTACAGAGGTTCCTTAAAAAAACAAAAAACAGAATTACCGTTTGATCCAGCAATCCCATTCCTGGGTATAAATCTAGAGAAAACCACAGTTCAAAAGGGTACATGCATCCCAATATTCACTGCAGCTCTATTTACAACAGCCAAAGCAAGGAAGCAATCTAAATGTCCATTGATGGAGGAATGGATAATGAAGCTGTGGTACATATATACAATGGAATGTTACTCATCCAGAAAAAGAATGAAATAATTGTGAGGCTGCCAGGGTTAATACCATGACAGGCGGCCTGGACCTACGTTTTAGCTTCCCCCGAAATGGTAGGTAAGATTCCCTACCCCCATCAGGTAACCTGGAGCCAGTCAATCAATATGCGCCCAGTAAGAAACAAAGGGAGAGCTGAAAAGCCCGCGAACGCCCAGGTTTGAAAAAGCCCGCAAAAGTCTGTACCAATAGAATTGCTTTGCAAACATGTAACCAATCTGCTTAAGCCAGCTACTAACCGCTTATGCATATCTTATAAATTTGTGTTACAGCTTGGGCTCAGCGCTTTCTGACCCTGCACCACTGTGATGGTTGCGGCAGAAAGCCCTGGCTCGAGTCAGTAATAAACTTCCCTTTTTTTTGTGAGTTGCATTGTCTTGGAAGCCTTCTCTCTTCCCGCTCGGGGATTCGGACATCGGGCATAACAATAATGACATATGCAGCACATAGATGGACCTAGAGACTATCATACTGAGTAAAGTAAGTCAGACACAGAGAGACAAATACCAAATGATATCACTTATATGAGAAATGTTAAAAAAAAAAAAAAAAAAAGGTACAAATGAACCTATTTACAAAGCAGAAATTGAGTCACAGATGTAGATAACAAATTTAAGGCTACCAAGGGGAAAGGGGGCTGGGATAAACTGGGAAATTGGGATGAACATATATACACAATTGTATTTAAAATAGATAACTAATAATGAAGAAGGAATTCATAAGGCCTGGACTCCATCTCAGGCCTGTCCGTGCTGGTCGTGCACGGCCACCTCTCCAGTGGACTCTGAACTCTGTGCTTAGCGCCCATGGGAATGACAATGGAAGGATAAGACCTCCTCTGGGCAGGGGAATCTTGAAGATCACATCCAGGTTACTCATTGCCTAAGAGGAAACATATCGTAATCACCCCCGTCTCCGGACAGGTCATAAATTTTTTCCCGTATCTATCAGGATGTAATCACAGGCTTATCGATTATTAACTGGTTTGAACGTGACCACAGGCTTATTGATTATTAACTGCTTGGAATGTAACGGCAGGCTTATTGATAATTAACTGAACACATAACATGTGGATGATGGAGTTAGTGTAGTTGTATTTACCCTTCCTTTGTTTATGTAAGTCTCAAGGAAATTGGGGTGGTGGTTGGACACGTACACATGGGGTATAAAAGATTTTCACAAATGCTGGCCAGGGTCCTTGGCTAAGAGAAGACTCTGCCTTGGGCCCGCCGGTGTAATAAACTGCACTCCAATATCTGCATTGTCCTTCTGAGTGAGTTTGTTTCCCAGAAAGCGTGGCTATAACAATAAGAACCTTCTGTATAGCACAGGGAACTCTACTCAATACTCTTTAATAACCTGCTAGGAACAGAATCTTAACAAGAGTGGATATATGGATATGTATAACTGAGTCACTTCACTGTACAGTATAAATGAAAAGAATATTGTAACTCAACTATACTCCAATTTAAAAAAAATAAACAAAAACTAATACAAGATCAAACACTACTGAGACAGAAAACAGATCAGCTGTTGACTGAAGATGGAGAGAGGGGTTTACTACAAAGAAGCATGAGAGAATCTGGGAGGGCAGGTTATGGAACGGTTCTGTATCTTGATAATGATGGCAATCGCATGACTATGTCTTCATCAAAACTCAGAACAGTACACTAAAAAGGGTAAACTTTGCTGTATGTAAGTTATACCTTAATAAACTCAACCAAAACACTCTTTCTATAAATTAGCAAAAAACAGCTAGACCATGAAGTTTTTTAAGTAAATATTTTAAGACTCTCAAGGAATGCTTATTCAAATGAATTCAATTATTAAAGCATTTACATGTAAAGGTAGAAGAAAGAATTTTGAGGCTATTAAACTAAAAGAGGACGAACTTTATACATAAAATGCCCCTCCTCAGTATAGTGAAGATGACCACAGCACTACAGAAGTCCTTCCTCTTCCACACAGTGTGTTGACTATAATCTCTTAATATAAACTGGTCCTGAGGGACATCAAAGATCACCTGCCCAGGAATTGACATTTCCCATCTGCAATCCTACAGGAATGCTCTCTGTTCAGTATATCGCGCAATTGTGTTTGTGTGTGGTCAGTCGTGTCCTACTCTTTGCGACCCTATGGGCTGTAGCCTGCCAGGTTCCTCTCTGCACGAGATTTTACAGGCAAGAATACTGGAGTGGGTTGCCAGTTCCTTCTCCAAGGGATCCTCCCAACCCAGGGATCGAACTCACATCTCCCATATTGCCTGCACTGCAGGCGGATTCTTCACCACTGAGCCACCAGAGAAGCCGCAATATAACCGAAAGCAAATATTATGAACAGAGAGTATTGTTAGAGGAGGCAGGCTTCTATCACATTTCTAAAAGCACCACATCCATGAGTAGGCAAGATATTATTAAAAAGAAATGTTAAGAATATGAGATAAGAACAAATATGTATCAGTAATTATCATATGTAACAACATTAGGTCTTAACAGTTATCAATTCTCGTCTGAAAACTCACTAATGCTGGTTAGCATATAAGTTTAGTGTTGGTTAAAGATTCCCTCAAAAGTGGCCAGCTTCCATCTTTCTTCACAAGAAATCACATCTTTGATCCAGTTTATATATTTCAGTTGCCAAAATTTGGCTCCCAAGTATGTAGGTGTCTCTTCACTCATCTAAGTTATGATTAGGTTCTTCTGAAACTTAAGAGATTCATTTCTGCAAACTAGAGAAAGAAGCAATTGCATATGTATAGCAGGTGATGGAATTCCATCTGAGCTATTTCAAATCCAGAAAGATGATGTTGTTACAGTGCTGCACTCAATATGCTAGCAAATTTGGAAAACTCAGCAGTGGCCACAGGACTGGAAAAGGTCAGTATTCATTCCAATGCCAAAAATGAATGCTCAAACAACAACACAATTGCACTCATCTCACACGCTAGCAAAGTGGGGAAACAATGGCAACAGTGCCAGACTTTATTTTCTTGGGTTCTAAAATCACTGCAGATGGTGAGTGCAGCAATAAAATTAAGACACCTGCTCCTTGGAAGAAAAGCTATGACAAACCTAGATAGTGTATTAAAAAGCAGAGACATTACTTTGCTGACAAAGGCCCATACAGTCAAAGCTATGGTTTTTCCAGTAGTCATGTGTGGATGTGAGAGTTGGACTATACAGAAATCTGAGTGCCAAAGAATTGATGCTTTTGAACTGTGGTGTTGGAGAAGACTCTTGAGAGTCCCTTGGACTGCAAGGAGATCCAACCAGTCCATCCTAACGGAGATCAGTGCTGGGTGTTCATTGGAAAGACTGATGCTGAATTTGAAGCTCCAACAGTTTGACCACCTGATGCCAAGAGCGGACTCACTGGAGAATGTACTGATGCTGGGAAAGATTGAAGGCAGGAGGAGAAAAGGATGACAGAGGAACAGATGGCTGGATGGCCAACACTGACTCAATGGATATGATATTGAGCCAGCTCCAGGAGATGGTGAAGGACAGGGCGGTCTGACATGCTGCAGTCCATGGGGTGGCAGAGTTGGACACAACTGAACAACAAAAAATAGCAGTTGTGAATGTAATACTATTTTCTTTCATTCATTCATCCATCCATCCAACCAAATGTTTAGTGTCTTCTATGAGCCAATGACATGTGTGAATACTCACAATAAGTTCATCTAACTATTTATATTGTGCTTAGGACAGTGTTTGGCATTGTATTTGTAAATCCACCTTCACAAACAGCCAATGAGGACACTGAAGCACAGACAGGTTAATTTGTTCAAGGTCACACAGGTGGTAAGTGGCACAAGCAGAATGCAAACCCAGACGTCTGACTTGGAAACCGCCACTGTCTTGTGGTAAACCTGGAGAGACAGACAGGGACCAGGTCCAGCACAAGGCTGGGTACTTCACAGGATGGCATTTGGATTTCTTTTTAAAGGTAATACAAAGAAATTAAGGCTTTTCTCCATAGGGCTTTTTATAGCCCCATTTGTGTTTTCACGTGATGGGTCTTGCAGCAACATGGAGAATGGCAGGAAGGGCCTGATGCATAAATTTATTATCTCATGGTTCTGGAAGCCAGAAGTATAAAATGGGTGCACAGGGCTAAATTCCTTCTGGAGACACCTGGAGTAATAATAGTTCCAACTTATAGTGGTGCCTTCCCTCCATCTTTACAGCACACCAACATAATATAGTCTTTCCTCGCTCAGCCTCCTACCACCGTACAAGAGCCCTGTGATGACACTGGGCCCCCTGGATAGCCCAGCATCATCTTCCTATCAAAATACACTCACCCTACTCATATCTGCTATGTAAGGTGGTACATTCATGGGCTCCGGGAACTAGGCTGTGGACATCTTCAGGGGACCATGTATCAGCCTACTGCAACGCCACGTGTGTGCTTTAGTGACTGGGGGCTGGGAAGACCAGGAAACCCCAGGATTATTATGTTACAAAACAACTGACTGGTCAACATGTGACATTCATTGCATGGACCTCAATGATGAATATATTCCCCTTTCTTTCTTTTTTTTTCCTTTTCTGGATTTTAGGCAGGTGGTGTGATTTCAAGTAAAAACACAAGGTTGAATGGAGGCAAAACTATTAAATGGCACTGTGACACCCTTCTGATCACAGTTCTGTTATTTCCTCTGCCAGGGCCTTTTAGCAAAAGCCTTCCTAAACAGATCACAGCTCCCAGGAGCATTCTGCATTTTATATTAGAACAGAGAAGGGAGACTAAGAATTCACATAAAGATCTGAATTTATAATGATAGCAAACTTGACCCCCCTGGGGAGATATCTGAAGCAATATTTAGACAAAGTCAGATAAAAACATAATTATGACAAACTTTTAATATTCTGCAACTTTGGAGTGGTAGTGATTATCTTACCCAAACCTCTTCCTCATATTTTTACTTTTTTGTTTTGAGTAATTTGTTTAAAAGAACACGTTCTGTTTTAAGTATGTGTTCTTTCTTTGAAACAACAAAATGTATCTGCTTGAAGAAAAAGTCATTCACTCATTTTGTTCTCATAAAAGTTTAATAGAAGCCAACTAAAGTTTAAGATCTCCCAGAGGACAAATAAAGATATTTCTCAGCAAATGTAGAATTGCGATTTTCATTGGTGTTGGGGGATTTTACACACAAACGCAATTTTATTTTACATTTAAAAGAGGTGAGTAAATAGACAAATCAATTTTAGCTGTTCTGAAATTTCATACTGGGTCATTAATTTTAAAAGATGGGACTTTGCTAATAGTTAAAAGAACAGAGGCCCAAGGGTAAAGACGGAGAATGTGAAGTGAAAGTCACTCAGTCGTGTCTGACTCTTTGCCACCCTATGGACTATACAGTCCATGGAATTCTCCAGGCCAGAATACTGGAGTGGGTAGCCTTTCCCTTCTCCAGGGGATGTTCCCAGGGATCAAACCCAGGTCTCCCGCATTGCAGGCGGATTCTTTACCAACTGAGCTATCAGGGAAGCCCTAAAGACTGAGAATAATCATCTTCAAAATTCTGACTTATCAGTAACCTTGGATGAGAACCAAGAGGGATCTAAACCAGGTTCCTTTTGATATTCTCCACTGCATATCTTATCTTCATAGGAATTCATCTGGAATTCCCCACTGTAACAACACCAACCCTGTCCTCTTCTTTCCTTAACACCGCTTACCCTGATGGATTCTGATAAAACCAAGCCAGATAAAATAAAGACCTCTCCGCGCATCTAGCTCTGGAAACAAAGATGTAATACTCTGTACAAAAATAAAATCGGCACGCAAATGCAGCACTTAAACATACACTTAGAGTAGAATCAGAGACAGGCTTTCCCATGGGAGTTCAGATACCCTCAAATAATTAAAAGTTTCTCAAGGGAAATCTTCCCTTCATACCTTCCCCGCCTGCCAAAATTCAATAAAATATTTACCCCCCAGTTAAGTATGTATTTTACTGTTTCCTTTAAGATAACTATCAGTTATAAAGTTCTGCCATCCTGGGAAAAATGGCTTTAGAAAACATTATAAAGAAGCTCTGCTAAGTAAGTTCTTTAAGCCTCAGGTTACTCACATATAACATAAGCTTATGGGTTATTGTATGACAATGTATATAAAGCAATTGACAGTTTCAAGCACAAAGGAGGTTCCTTCTAGGCTAAAATCGAACGCTGATTTACATTACTGAAGTAAGTTTAACTTTTAGTTAGTTTTTTTACACTCTAGCTAATTTTCTGTATCTGACTTTGAGAGCAAAGAACTGGCCTCTGCAAAATCTTTTTGCACTATATACTTACACTAAATGATTGCATTGTCTACTTTCAACTTATACACTGATATATGTCAATTATATCTCAGTAAAACTGGAAACAGTGAAATAAAACTGATTACTGAGTAAAGAAATGAAAAAGCGTAAGTTACTCAGACTCCTTGCTGAATAAATACATGCCTTTAATTTTAATTTTAGCTATATAGACCGTAAGGGGCTTCCCTGGTGGCTCAGTTGGTAAAGAATTTGCCTGCAATAAAGGAGACATGGGTTCCAGCCCTGGGTTGGCAAGATCCCCTGGAGGGCATGGCAACCCACTCCAGTCTTCTTGCCTGGAGAATCCCCATGGACAGAGGAGCCTGGCGGGCTGCTGTCCATGGGGTCGCAAAGAGTCAGACACGACTGAGCGACTCAGCACAACAGCGTAGACTGTAAATTGATTTATCTTTTATTGGGATTGTTCAATTAATACCTGGGATACTATGTAAATCCTGCTGGTTCATTTATTTTTTTTTTTAAATAGCAACTTTACTGAGACATAATTCACATGTTATAAAACATACCTGCTGCTTTTAGTATAGTCACTGAATTGGCAACCATCAGTATAATCAATATCAGAACATTTCATCACGTTCATTACCTCAAAAAAACCCTCAGACAGAAGTAGAGAACAATTACAGGGGAAAGTGGAAGCAGGTGGGAGGAACTGGGAGAGTGGGATTGACATATATACGCTGCTGAAACTGTAGAAAATAGACAATTAATGAGAACATCCTGTACAGCTCAGGGAACCCTACTCAATTATCTGTAGTGACGTGCATGAATGGGAAGGCAATCCAAAAGGGAGAGGGTATGTGTAGACGTCTGACTGACTCATTTTGCTGTAAGGTAGAAACTAACACAGCAGTGCAACACAACTATACTACGATCAAAAATAATGGTAAATAAAACAGAAACCTCAAACCCATTAGCAACCACTTACCATTTTGCCCAAATTCTCACCATCCAGCCCTAGGAAATCACGAATCCACTTTCTATTTCCATAGATTTGCCTATTCTAAATGTTTAATATAAGTGGAACTATACAGAGCCAGTTTTGTGAATTGGTTATTTTTCACTTAGCTTTATGTTTTCATGATTCATCCATTTTATACCATGCATAAGCACTTCATTCCTTTTTAAGGTTTCCTAACATTCCATTACAGAGATATACCACACATTCTCAATCCATTCATCAGTTGATGGACATCTTCTGTTGTTTCATTGTTTGGCTGTTATGAATAATACTGCTATGAACAGTCACATAGACATTTCTGTGTGGCTGTCTGTTTTCAGTTCTCTTGGGTATTTGTCAAAAACTGGAATTGCTGGGTCATATAGCAACTCTGTTTAACATTTTTGAGAAACTACTAGACTGTTCAAAGTGATTGCACCATTTTACGTTCCCACCAACAGTCTCTGAGGGTTCCAACTTCTCCACATCCTCACCAATACTACTGCCTTTCTTTTTTATTTTAGTCATCCCAGTGGGTGTGAAGAGGTATTTCATTGTGGTTTTAATTTGCGATAATGATGTCAAGCAGGTTTTCATGCGCATATTGGTTTTGGTATCTACTTTGTGTATATATGTGTGTGTGTGTGTAAATATATATATGTTAGTTTCTGCTATACAGTAAAGTGAGCATATATATTCCTTCTCAGATTCTTTTCCATTATAGATTATTACAAGATATTGAATATAGTTCCCCGTGCTACATAGTAGGACCTTCCTGTTTATTTATCCCAAACTCTTAATTTATCCCTCCTTCCCTTCCTCTTCGGTAGCCATAAGTTTGTTTTTTATGTCTTTGAGTTTATTTCTGTTTTGTAAATAAGATCATTTGTATTATTTTTTTAGATTCCATACACAAGTGATATATGACATTGTCTTTCTCTGTCTGACATAGTTCATTTAGTATGATAATCTCTACTTCCATCCATGTGGAGTTAATTTTTGTAGATGCTGTGAGGTATAAGGGTTGAATATAATTCTTTTGCATATGTTTTTGCATTATTTATTGAACAGTGGTTTTTTTTCCTCCACTGAATTATCTTGGCTCCTGTGCCAAAAAATCAGTTGACAAAAATGTGAGGGCTTATTTCTGGACTCTCAGTTCTATTCCATTGATCTCTATTTCTCTAATATTTAAAAAAAACACAACTACTCCTGCATTTGTGTAGAGTAGACATTTGCATAAATAGAAGCATAAGAAGAAATTGAAGGAACTCCCTGGTGGTCCAGTGGCTAAGACTCCAAGCTCCCAATGCAGGAGGCCTGTGTTTGATCCCTGGTCAAGGAACTAGATCCTACATATCAAAACTATATAAGAACTTGTATACCCAAGTAAAGATCCTGCTGGCTTCAACTAAAAGATTCTGCATGCCACAACTAAATATTGAAGATTCTAAGTGCCACAGAAAAGATCCAGCACAGTCAAATAAATTAAACCAACAACAAATATTTTAGAAAAAGAAATGTAAAGGAAAGATCAATCCCACTGTGGTAGAACAAGCTACTGGTTCCAATTCTCACTCCTCTCTCGTGGTTATACACATGCACACCCTTGTCTTATCAAGGTTGGGGGGGGAGTGTACTCTGGGTGTGGGCCGTTTGACTCAGGGCTTGGCCATGCAATTTGTTCTGACTCTTGGGATGTCAGTGAACGTGACACAAGCAGACACTTCAAATGCCCGTGTCCAGTTCGTCTTACTTTCTTGCACTTTTGGGATCACATGAAAAGAATATGCCTTATGTATCCACTGGTTCCAAATGAACAACAGATGTTTGGAATAAACCTGAACCCACTCTGTGATCTGGAATCCAGCCAAGTTTAGCCAGATCCTGCACAAAATTCTGAAGCTTGGGCAAGAAATAAATGCTTATCACTGTTTCCCACTATGGTGTTTGTGGTTGGCTGCTTTGTAGCAATAGCTATCTAAAACACCTACCACTTAGAGATAACCATGCCTATCATTTTGGTCTTTTAAAGAATATGAGATTATGAAAAAAAAGTATGTACACATACATACATACATATATATATGTGTATGTATATATATTTGCACTCCTATTGTTTTTACATAGCATTTTTCCATAGTACCCTGTGTTTAACAGTTCTTGATAAACACTCTGTTTATTATCAACCTATTTCAACCTTGAGAAAATTATATATTTCTCTTAACCATTTCCACACTACTTTTACTATTTTAAGTGAAAGTACAATGCATTGTGTTTACTTCCTCTCTCTCAGATAAATCTTGGTCTATATTTCACATTTTCCACAGAATGAATTCCTACAGGTAAAATCTTTAGCAAGTGCCTTTAACAAGGGTTCAAGGAAGAATGGCATAATCCTAATTTCCAAGGCATTACTATTCACATTGTCAACTATACTCTGGCTAACCCTGGATTATTTTGCTTCTTAAGAAATGCAGGTCAAGAAGGGACATATGCACATCTATGGCTGATTCATGTTGTTGTAGGGCAGAAACCAACACAACACTGTGAAGCAATTATCCTCCAACTAAAACTAAGCAGCAAAAAAGAAAAAAAACGGGCCAATTTTTGTTTCACTTTTTGAAAAACCATTTATGTGAATTCTTCCAACATGTTCCATTATACTATCTTTGGACATTTACAGTTTATTCTAAACAAGGTTGTTCTTGCCCCCAAAAATAAACTACACAAAGCTGTACCTCTTATTTTCCTTGGGTTTATCTGGAAACAGGGCATGGGAACAAAATGCAAGCATATTTCTTTGGGTTTTTAATACTGGCATGGCTGATAAAGTGTCATATACCTAGAAAGATGGTATCCAGGGTAAGAGCCAGCTCTGATTTTCTCTATACCCGGAATAGCTTTTGGCATGTTGCATAGATGGATTTAATAAATATTTCTTGAATAAATGAATATAAGAAACATAGAAAATGTTAAAACAGCCTTCCTGATCAGACATTATTGCCCTCACAACGATTAGTAACTAGTTTTAAGGTTTCAAGGATGACAAATATGCTGCAACTAAAATTAGAGGCAGGACTCTAAAAAGTAGGTCAGATGGCTGATATTGTATCTAAACTTCTCTGGGTCCATCTTAGCAAATCAATGGATCTCTCTCAGTTCCCAGTTCAAATTTTCCTTTCCCCAAGGAAAATCATGTTTTCTCAGATTATCTATTAACAACTGATCTGGTTCTTTTTCGGCAACTGTTAAAATGATTACCTTCAGAGCCCTGGTGACTGTCCCTGCAGAAGACATTCACTGACTTGCAGGAAGTCTCACTGGGATGCCCGTCCTTTTTCATCTTGTAAACTGAACCCCTCAGCTTACCTGGCCATTGCCTCTCTCGCATCAGTTCTGTGGGGAGCTGGGCCCCTCCGTTCCCACTTCTCAGGGGCTGCTGTTACTCACCCCCGCGGGCTAAGCCTGGAGACACCCTTTCAAAGGGAAAGACTTCCACCTGCCTCAGGCACTTACTAAGGCTAAGTGACATTTTCATCTATTCAAACCCTGGGAAACATATTTTTAAAAGTCAGGCTTGCAAGTCACTCGCCTGGAAATTCCCTAGACAGAAACGGAACAAGGGACAGGAGCACCCAGCTAGGTTTCCTTAACCTGGAGGTGCTGGGGGGGCCAGCTGCGGTGGAGTCCAGACACAGCAGGCCTCGGGTGTGCACGGAAACGCGCGGCCGCCGTCCCCACGTGCAGGCTGAGCCCAGCCTCGCCGAGGCCACAGCTCGTGACACCAACAACTGCGGCCCTCCCCTGCCCCGCCCCGCACACAGCCGACGGTCTGAGGGCGGAGGACCTCTAACACAGCAGAGAGGGGTTAGGGAACCTCTGAATACTGAAAACCGCTGCTCAGCTTGTAGGGAGCGGCAGATTCCCCATTTTTCTGTCAAATCGTGTGTCTGGTTCTGTGTGACAGTGGCATAAAAAACGCTCCAGCTGAACGAAGCACAGGAAGGAAAGAGAAATTCTGCAAAGTGCCCAGGGAAAAGTCGCTCACCTTGCCAACTAGGAGCCAGGGTTCACTGCAAGTCCTGAACAGAGCAAAGCATCTAGAAAGACAGTGGCAATGCAGATGAGACAGTTATCAGATAGTGGCTATCACGAACAGAGACAGCCTTCACTCAACAGCAGTTCAGTCCTCAGGAGTTTCGTTATAGGGTTAAGGCTCGTCCACAACTACCTGCTCACAAAAGCTCCTTGGCATTTGCTTAGAGGAGCCCTGCTGCCCTCCCATCGTCAAGGGAACTGGCTCTGAGTCTGTAACCATTACAGCTGCGATGATGAAACAGTGAAGAAGATCTGCCTCTAAGTCAAAAGTGTACCCAGAGATAAGGCGCATTTTCAGTGCCCTGCGGCAGCTTCTGATGGCAAGGCCCCTGCGCTTCTCAGTAAGTGGGGACCCAGAGCTGATTCATCTGACTTTCTCTCTAACACCACCCTGGGCTCCACCTCCTAATAATTTCATTACATGGCAGGGGTGGGGGCGGGTCGGGAATAGGAAAAGTGAGAGAATGACTTGTAAATTATGGCAAACTTTTACATGAAGAAATGGGGAAAACAAAACCCCTTAGAACTCTATTATTAGCAGGAATGGAACTAATAATGTTACTACAGACGTGTAATCAGGCCAGTCATGTCCACTCTGGGTGTAATATTCTATTCCTCTGTGTTGGGCTAACTGAGGTATGTAGTCCGTGTGAAGTTGAGTCACACCGGAATAAAACCTTGGTTGTTTTGCTGATTCTTGTTTAAGACGCTTGTTACCCGCTGCTGCAGATACTTCCAAGATTAAAATGAGAACAGAGATTCTGCTAAGCTTTCTGAGGAAATATATGAGTTTAAAAAATAGGGTACAGGATAAAATAACTTGATGAGGAAGTCTGAATTAATAAAAAAGTTACAAATGCAGAAACAACAACAAAAAAGGAGATGGTTGCCCTGACTCTAACTGAAGGCATTCTGCTTTCTGTTTCTTTTGAGGGTTCTGGGATTTTTAAAAAAAAATGTTTGATTTTATATAAAATCTCCAAAAACTTGCTGAAATATCTCACTCGGTTTCATGTTTACTATTTTATTAAATATTCACCCCAATCAGTGTAAACATATTTCCATATATACAGAAGCAATGGATGGAATGAAAAAAAAAAGAGAGAAAGGAAGACATAGAAAGAAAAATCAGATTCTCTTAACCCTCTATGAGCCTACAACTTATTAACACATGAAAAGTGACTTTTTATAGCCATATCAATTAATGTATTTGATACCCAATTTAATGAATCATCAGGTCGAAAATTGAATTACCCGGAACAATTTCTAATATTTCTTGTAAAAGGGTATGTGTCTCCTTTCACAGTTACTGAAAAATATGTTAATGTATGTAGCTATTTGTTAACTGTTTGCATTTCAAACATAATAAAGTTTGGGAAATCAAATCACCTCATTTGTTTTCATGACATGAAATGCTGCTTGGGGGAATTTTTAGCCAAGGTACCAAGAGTGTCACATCTCCCCCTAGACAGCCCAGGTCTGCTGCATGCTCCCGCCTGCCGTGCTCTCATCTAACTTGTCCCTCTGCTAGGTTTTTCCCTACAGAGCTCGACTTGTTAAGGGCTGTGCGCTAATTTGCCTTTATTTTGTGTAGAGCCAGGCGTATGCAGCATCTGCCCCGGGCCTGGAGGTGGGCTAGGTGCTGTGGCTGCAGCCGCGGGCACTGACAGCGTGGAGGTGGTCCTGGCTGCCGGCTACTGCGCGTGGTTGGTCACCAGGAACGAGAGGATCGGCCCGAAGGAGACAGGTATGCCTGGGAACAGGAAAGTGTGGGTGTGGGAGGACATGGCACCCTGTGCAATTAGCTGGAAGACATTTACCATTAGGAGGTTTGCAGCCAACTCTTTCTGCAGCATTTCCCAAATCTCAGGGTGGCAGCACCATTTCCACCTTGGCTAACAAGGCTTTAATGACTGTGCCAAGTTTGAATTGCTGAGTTACATTTAAGGACTATTTCAGAAAATTAATCAGAAGTCCTGTAGTAAGGCAGAAAAAAAGGTCACATGCCTTATACATGCTCCTAATGACTCATATTTTTAGGATTATGTACAATTTTTCACTTGGGGGTAATGCAACATACCTAGCTAAACATGTCATTTGCATTTTACACCTTGGTTTATTTATTCTTCATACCCCAAGAGATACATTTTATTGCTGATTACATTGTACAGGGAAAAAAAAAAGGAAGTAAAAAGTAAACTCTACTTTTAAGGGTTTAACAGAGCATGAATCCTCTCAGTTGCTTTTCAATTTCTGGGCACTGAAGTTGAGTTTTAGTTAGTTGTCACCACAGCTGACTCAAAAAGCTTCTTTAAAAAGGGTAAATACAACTTAGGTTATAAAACAAACATCCTGGGCAGCAAAATAATCTGGAAAGAGAGTGGGGAAAACATAAGTCTGAACTTCAGTAGAATTTGACCAATTCTCAGGAACACTGGGGAAATTCATCTACAATTGTCTGGACTTTACCCCGCTTTCTAGAAACATCTGTACTGTGAGCGATGGTGCTCCTGTTTACTCCCAAATTTCAAAGAATATAACACCTACCATACGCCAAATTCTCAGCAAGCACTTGAGGAATTTTAGATTAACCCAATGAAATATGACAAGAACAGGCAGCCCATGGTCTAAGAGACTGAGCATGCATTTCTGACAATGGTATTAATAGGTAGGCAACCCATGCTTGCTTCATTCTGAATTTGAATCTACTTTAAAAATTTAATGGTTTTCTGCTGCATTTTAATTATTATCCATGAGAAGAATGGATAACAAGTTATTGTGAACAAGTTATTTCTATCAATTTTTTATATAGTGAAACAGCCTACTGTACAACAAAATATTACCCAGCTGACATCTATGTAACAGTATATCACTGGATTAAAGAGATGACCCAAAAACATTCAAGTTCGTTTTCCAGCAGGAGTGACTGCTCTGCCACGGACCAGAAATATTAAGAAGACATGAGCAAAGGCTGAAGGTGCTTTCAGGGAATGAGCAGAGCAAACAAACAGAATTATAGAAAAATACAGGGTCACCTGCTGAAGGTTCAATAATACCCAGGCTTTTATTGAATTTATCTAGTTCACAAAAAAATGGTTATTCTTGGTAATATTTGGACTCCTAGTTGAGTACTTTGTGTTGTCTATAACACAACAACTTCTTTTATTCAAAGCTATCATCCTTTTTAACAGAGAATATCACAGTAAGATGTGAAAAAATGTGCATGGTGGTTTTATGGCCGGTAAACTGATCATCACAAATTTTTGGCCAAATTTGAAAAACAATTCTGTTTTCATCAACTATAAAATCAGAACACATAAAAAATTCTAGGGCAGACTGCTTGGTTATTTGAAATATTCAATTATCTCCACTTTGAGGCATGTGATAGTTTATTACTTCAACAATTTAATTGCAATTTATTATTTTTACAAGTACTGTTATAACATACTAACTTTGCCAGTCAGTAAAACTCACTCAGGGAAAATCAATTTTGCATTTTTTTCTGACTGAGAATTCCTCCTAGCAATAATGATTAGTGAAAACTTACAACATGTGTGATTTTATTTCCGGAAACACTGAAATTTCAAAGACATCGCCTTCTAACCTTGAAGAGGAAGCTATTTTTTGCTGTTGTCTGTTAAGGATTTTTTTTCACTTTTCTCCTTTTTTTTAAGCATATGAGATCTTAATTCCCAGCCAGGGATCAAACCCATGCCTGCCCCTGCAGTGGAAGCACAGTGTCTTAACCACTGTACCACCAGGGACGTCTCTAAGAAGTTCTTATCTTTGCTTCTTAGGCTTAGTAAATTACCAAGGCTTACCTTTAAATCCTTAACATTCTCACTTACTGAAAACTTTAAAAACTTTAGAACAGCTGCTTTTATCATTGCTGTTGTTTTAAAAATTCTTTTTCTACATGGTGTAAAATCAGAGAAAGAAACAGGATGACTCCTATCAAAAGTGGCATAACTCTGGATGCAAGGAGGAATGTCGTATGACATCCCGTACATGTGGAATCTAAAAAGAAATGATACAAATGAACTTACAAAATAAAAAGCGACTCACAGACTTAACAGAACCAACTTATGGTTATGCGAGGATGGTGGGAAGGGTGGGGGAAAGGGATAGTTAGGGAGTTTGGGATGGACATGTACACACTGCTATATCCAAAATGGAAAGCCAACAAGGACTTGCAGAGAGAGCTCTACTCCATGTTATGTGGTAGCTTGGATGTGAGGGGAGTTTGGGAGAGAATGGATACATGTATATGTATGGCTGAGTCCCTTCACTGTTCACCAGAAACTATCTCAACTTTGTTAATCGGCTATATCTCAATACAAAATATAAAGTTTTTAAAAAGTGGCATAACTCTGATTAGCAATACTTGAGTTTATCTGAAAAAGAAATTAATTGATTTGTATGCTGTTTCTGTCTTCGTGTTGTGATATTTTACTAATTTCGTTAGTAAGTAGTAAAAGTGAAGAAAGTGTGGTTTTTGGTTCTTCCTGAATGTATCCATTTAGCCAACGCCTATCCTCTGTGGTTCTATCAGAATTATGTTTGAAAAATATCACATCACTTCTATAAAATTTTAAATTAAAAATCGTGTCACTTGAGTAAGTCTAGAAGATAGGTTTTATGGTTGGAAGATCTGAAACTAGGTCTCTGTTTTTAGCCATTTTTTCACTATTGTAAATTGGATAACTACACACCCTCATCATCTGGTAGGGGGAAGGACAAAACTTAGCAGGCTGAATGTTATTTTTGTTAAGTTCATATGAAAAATGCCTTCCGAAATTTTCAAAGGAAACAGTCAAGATTTCTAATCTACAATTCTCAACAAGAGATCTTCTTTCACATGTTAAAAAAAAAAGTTCCTGAAACAATCTAACTACTTTTCAGACAGCCACACTTGAGTTATGCTAATATTTCTACTCTAGATTCATTTTCATTGTTGACTTTTTTTTTTTAATTTCAAATAAACAGAAATATCGGTTTTATTTTCTTCAGGCTTATAACTATGTTTTCATTTCCTTTAATGGCCTATTTCTTTCTGGGTTCATCAAAAAATTCTGCCTCTCAGAAGTCTGAAGTAATGAACACTTACTCCAGGTTTGTGATACAAAGCGTCTTTTTCACATGTTAAGGTTATTTTAGATTTTATTTCCTTGTCATGCTGGACATGTCATGCTCATATGTAAATTCTTATTAATGAAACTGGTAATTGTATTTATATTCAATGTTATTAACTGTCTTCTACTGTTCAAACATCTGCTGTGGTCTCTCACGGAATATCAACCCTCTGCTATTTTCTTTCCTCTCTTCTGGCCTCGCATGGCTCCGTGCGCCACCATGGATGCCTTTCCTCACTTGTGTGTGTGTAAGAACTCTAGTATATCCTTTATAAAGGACTCAATTCAGAAGTCCCTTTGCTCCTTATACATCTTTACTAGAGCAGTTTTGAAGCTGGAGTTATAATGACTGATTTACACTTCATTCTGTCTCTCAGATTATGGATCCATGTTGGCAAGACAAAATCCAAGATTTGTTCATATTTGTATTTCTGACACATAAAGTTCACAAATGTTTGTTAAATGGCCAAATGACTATACTTTTCTTTAGAAAGGAGCTACCAGCTTTTCTTAGAAATGGCAACAGGTGCCATTTGGATTTTTGTCTTTCTGTTTTCTGTAGGATGTGATCATCATGGCACCTGAATTACTGATTCTTTTGGGGCTGGCAGTAATACTGCAAGCAGACTTACTTCCTGATAAAAAATGTAAGCACCACCTATTAAATAATTTTAAAAATAAGTACATTACAGAAAAGGATAGTATTACTTTCTCCTAAATAAGACTCAATTTGGAAATCATGATTTTTAAAAAAAAGGGATGGAACATTTATTCTTATTACAATATCAGTTCTTTAAACATACTATATTTTAAGAAAGCAAAGTTGGCTGAAGTGCATATTTTATGGTGCGGTGGGAAATCGTATTCCAAATGTGGGTAAGCGGGCACTCGGAACAAAGCTGCAGCTGGTGGCCGTATTTGGACACCTTCCCAGACAAAGTCCTCTCAAAGTTCTCAGAACCAAAGAATAGGAAGCTTGCACTATGATTGGTTAAGAAACTTGTTCATCAGTGGGTTTAAGGAAAAAAAAACAAACCATCACATGAGTCCCCCGTGAGCAGCACTAAGAGAACCTGCTACAATAGTGACCATTCTCGTGTCCGCACTGTCCAACGGTGCTTGACTACTGAGCACTGGGTATACGGCTCACGTAGCTAAGACAGTGAACTCTGATTTTACTTAAATAGCCACACGTGGCCAGTGGCCACCATAATGGTCGGTGAAGTACAGACAGAGCCCCAGAAGTCTGTATGTACCAGGTGTGGAGGCAGAGTTGTAGAAAGCTATTAAATATTAAATGTCAGTGGAAATGTGCTGACTAGTAAATTCATCAAAGAAAGTTTCATAATTGTACAATTCTATAAGCAAAAGAAGTGAACTCACTCAGTCGTATCCGACTCTTTGCGACCCCGTGGACTGTATAGCTGACCAGGTTCCTCCGTCCATGGGATTTTCCACACAAGATCACCAGAGTGCGTTGCCATTTCCTTCTCCAGGGGACCTTCCTGATCCAGGGATTGAACCTGGGTCTTCTGCACTGCAGGCAGACTCTTTACCATCTGAGCCACCAGGGAAGCCCAACTTTAGCAAAAATTTTAAAAGTTGTATAAATGTACACTCAAGAAAAAAAAAGATAATAAATGTATTACATGTTAATGCCACTCAGTGATAAAACTGTGGCTGTATTTTTTTCCTTATTTTTTTGATCATCTGTGCTTCCCAAGATTTCTAAGAACAGGCATTGATTTTGTAATTTAAATGAAAGCTTTGATTTTGAAGACAATTTTAGAGAGTGGTTCATAAAGGCGGAAAAAACATTTTCTTTTGGTAAATGTTCAGTGAGTAATTTTGCTTACAAGTTTTTTGGCCTTGAATCATAGTAAGAAACAAATCTTTACATCCTGAACCAGTATACAAATATGTGACTATATTTAAGGAACAGAAATAAGAGGTTCATGAATAGTATTTCTTATGCTTGATGCACCTGATATTTTCTATTCAATTCTATTCCATGTCATTAAACACATTGCTACCCACAAACTAACATATTATTTTAGTCCATTAATAGATAATGACCCTTTGAAAACTATTATACTTAATAATAATATAGTAAAATATTCATATTTCAATAAAACACCTGTAGGCGTTATAGGTAAATACCTGGGCAAAGTAAAAAAGACAATGAGCTAAACACAGTTTAAAGAAACTTTTCCTAAGACTACTTCAGTGTTATACATTCTGATAGCGTAATAAAATACTATAGTACACAATAAAAGGAAATGGCAACCCACTCCGGTATTCTTGCCTGGAGAATCCCAGGGACGGAGGAGTCTGGTAGCTGCCATCTATGGGGTTGCACAGAGTCGGACACGACTGAAGCGACTTAGCAACAGCAGCACACAATAAAATATTTAATGATTTTAAAATGTTCCATATAATTAAACATTGCATGGCTTTTTTCTTTTGATCAACAGTTTTACTTCTACCACCAGTCAATTTCACCATTAAAGCTGTCAATTTAGCTCAAGTTCTTTTACATTGGGAACCAAATCCTGATCAAGAACAAAGCAATGTCCAGCTAGGATATCATGTGAAAATAAATGCTCCACAAGAAGAAGATGTAAGTGTTTATTCTGATGGCAATCCTTACCTAGACTGAATTTTCCTTAGTAAAGGACATTTTAACTAGAAAGAGAGAAAAGCACTGCAGAGCGTTCTGTTCTATTCCCAGGGCAATGCCTCTATTGAAATGGCTGAGAACCAGTGCCACACCGGCACTGAAACAGTGGCTCGGAACATTTTTAACTGTGGGACCAACTCTTCCACTTAACAAGGAAGTTTAGTAACTTCTGAGCTACAATAGTTTAGATGTTGATTTTATGTTGCCTCTAAAATATTCAAAAGAACAAAAGAGAATAACTAAGCAAAAGAGGAGAGGGTCCATTGTACTTAATGGAAGAGATCAAATTCAAATCCCAGTTCAGCCACTTCCTGACTTTACTACCTTCCATCAGTCACTTAAAATTCCAGAGCCCCAAGTTCGCTGCAGGGCTATATTAAAGCACCAGGTACCTAGTTGATGTGCAATAAATCAAACGAGGGGAGAAGCAGTACTTTGTCAGTCAACATAGAATTCTAGACAATTCTCCGGCAAAAATTTACCTCTGGGGAGGAGATTGGAGCCAGAGAAGGTCGCCAAAGGAAACTGGAGTCTGAACTGTAGTATTTTGTTTGTTTTTATAAGAAGCAGTTATTCAGGTATCCTTGGATAATTATTTTCTATATTTCATTATGTATTTTTAAAACATGTACCAATCGAGAACTAGGCAATTTGTTTATTCATTTTTAAAACCACTTTATTTTTGATAAAAAGCTGCACCTATTTAAAGTGTACAACTTGACTGATGAGTTTAGGAATAAGAACATAACCTTGAAACATTGGGCTTGATTTTTTTTTCTAGCAGAATGATTGCATTGCATTGTGTTTACATGTCATCTAAAAAGTGGAAGCAAACTTCTATTTGATTCAATAGTTCTCTGAAGGCCATTTCTCCTTTACATATCATGACTTGTGGGTTTTATTTTTAGTATGAAACCAGGAACACCGAGAGCAGCCTCGTAACCATCCTTCACAAAGGCTTCTCAGCAAGTGTGCAGACAGTGCCGTGGAACAACCGCTCCCTACAAGCCAGCAGCTGGGTTTCTGCAGAACTTAAAGCCCCACCAGGTAAGGCAGGTCTCTGAGAGCCTGGTTTTAAATTTCAGACTTTTGTAAGCACGGGAAAGTCAGGAAAGGAACACACCTTGCTTTTCTCTAAGTTAGTCACTTGTCCCTACAGTATTCTTCTACCTCATCCACATCCTCTCCAAGACCGAGATCACTTCTTAGTGTGTAACCTAGTCAATCCCATCCAGCAGCTCCCTGCAAACACTGAGGATTCTTCTCCCTCCCCGGCTCAGAAGACAGGGAGTCATAAACAAAAGCTGAGCTCTCTCATCAGTGGGTTCTAGGACATCTTTTCACTCCCTCCCTACAAGAATCCTCTGCTCTTCTCAGATGACTTCCAACCACGACCCCTCCACACCAGCACAGTCCTGCCTCAGCCCTCACTGCTCTGAGCTTACCTCTTCTGCCTGTTTCTCTGAATTCTTCCTGTACTTCAAAGCCCAAATCAAATTGTACCTGCTCTGGGAAGCCTCCTTTTTTCCATCCGATGCATAGAGGGATGCTGCTCCTTCCAGAACTTATTCAGGGATGCGGTGCTACTCGTGTGGCACAACATACAACATTATATTCTTTATCTTTCACGATAAGTAGATGTCAACCCTGCCATCCTGGGCTGTATTGCCCTGTGTGCAGGGCAGAGTCTCCTGCTTTCCTGCAACAGCATACAAACAGCATGTGTTTCAGACACAGTGGTCCCTGTTACACTGGTGGATTTGTTCACAACTCTATGACATCTCAAATGAAATTGAAGAAAATTATGCTGACAGTTCTTAGAAACCATGAGACTGGATAACCTGAGTGCCACGAGGAAAGAGATTAACACTTACTAAGTCTATATGGTCCTTCTGTGGAAAGCCAGGGTTTCTAATACTCAGAACCAGTAATAGTTATGATTCAAACCTTGAAAACACACACACAGAACAGAGAAAGACAGAGGGAGAACAGGCCACCGAGTCTTGAGATGTGTATGTGTGCGCCTAACAACAATGGCCTTGGCCAGTCTGGCCGTGGCTAATAGTCGCACTACTCCCTCATCACATCATTGCATGAAAAGGCCGTGCCTCCTGCGTCACGTGTGTGACCGAGAGCGGTGTCCTGAAGATCTTCCCGTTCACTCGGTAGAACATGATGTCTGGACCACAGAGCAGCCAGTTCACAGGAGGCTCGAGGTCACAGGCAGAGACTAATCTAAGGTAGACAGAAGACCGCAAATACAAGTGTCATCTGCTGTACACTAAAGCGCGTTTCCACCTCCCTGCAGTGAGTAGCTGCAGTGTGCCTACAACAGCCTTTGAGGATTAGGCTTCTGCAACCTCGACTGCTCGCTGCGCACACTGATGTGGGGTAACACTAACGGAAACGTCATTTTTTCTGCCTGGAGTCAGACTGAATTCACACCACAGCGTTCCTCGGAAGGGGACTGGGAGAGGGGCAGACCTCAGAAACTCTCAGCTGTACCTGGCACAGGTGATCTGGTCATCCAGTGCCGGGAGAGAGTATATCTATACACACACATTACACACACACACACACACACATATACACACACACACACACATATACACATATACACACACATATACACATATACACACACATACACACACACACATATATATACACACACATGTACACATATACACACACACACACATACACATATACATACACACACACATATATATACACACACACATATATATACACACACATATACACATATACACACACACACACACATACACACACATATATACACATATATATACATACACACATACACAATTTTATATATACACACATACACACACATATATACGTGTATACACATGAAAATACGTGCGTATGTGTATGTGTGTGTATATATGCATATGTATACATATATAAGGGCTTCCCAGGTGGCTCAGTGGTAAAGAATCTGCCTGGCAATGCAGGAGCCACAGGAGACTCGGGTTAGATCACTGGGTCTGGAAGATCCCCTCGAGGAAGGCATGGCAACCCACCCCAGTATATTCTTGCCTGAAAAATTCCATGGACAGAGGAGTCTGGCGGGCTACAATCCACGGGGGTCACAAAGAGTCAGACACGACTGAGCAACCAAGCATGCATGCACACGTGTGTGCATGTGTGTGTGCACAGACATCATATATATGCACATCCACACCCACACACATACTTGCACGCCCATACACTTTTGTACAGCAGAAACACAGTGTTACACAGCAAAGGGAATCAGCCACACACACACATACAGCCCCAAAACAAATTCAGAGTGGATTAAAGACCTAAAGGTAAAGTCAGACACTAAAAAGTTCTTACACCAGAACATGGGCAGAATACTCTTTGACATAAACTGCAGCAAGATCTTTTTTGACCCACCTCCCAGAATAATGAAAATAAAAACAAAAGTAAACAAATGGGATTCAATGAGGCTTAAAAGCTTTTGCAAAGGAAACCAGAAACAAGTCAAAAAGACAATCCTGAGAATGGGGAAAACATCTGCCCACACAGCAACTGACAGGGATTAAGCTCCAAAACATACAAACAGCTCACGAGGCTCAATATCAAAAAGACAAACAACCCAATCAAAAAATGAGCAGAAGACATAAACAGAAATTTCTCCAAAGACCTACAGATGGCCAACAAACATATGAAAAGATGCTCAATATCGCTAATTATTAAGAGAAATGCAAATCAAAATTACAACAAGGTATCATCTCACACTGACCGTAATAGTCATCATCAAAAAATATATACATAAATGCTGGAGAGAATGTGGAGGAAAGGGAACCCTCCTACTCTACTAGTGGGAATATAAATTAATATAACCACTATGGAGAACAGTATGGCGGTTCCTCAAAACACTAAAAATAGAGTTACCATATGACCCAGCAATTCTATTCCTGAACATATACTTGGAGAAAACCATATTTCAAAAAGATACATGCAACCCAATGTTCACTGCAGCACTATTTACAATAGCCAGGGCATGGACGCCACCTAAATGTCCATCAATAGAGAAACAGATAAAGAAGATGTGATACATATATAAAATGGAATATTACTCAACCATAAAAAGGAGCCAAATTGTGCCATTTGCAATGATGTGGATGGACCTACTGTCAAACAGAGTGAAGTAAGTCAGAAAGAGAAAAACAAGTATCATATATTAAGAAGGAAATGGCAACCCACTTCAGTCTTCTTGCCTGGAGAATTCCATGGACAGAGGATCATGGAGGGCTAAAGTCCATGGGGTCACAAAGAGTTGGACACAAGTGAGTGACTAAGCACCACACACGTGGAATCTACAAAGATGGTACAGAAGAACTTATCTGCAAAGCAGAACAGAGACACAGATATTGAGAACAAACATACCAAAGGGGAAGAGGGAATAGGGTGAACTGGGAGACTGGGATTGATATATATACACAACTATGTGTAAAATAGACAACTAATGCGAACAGATTCTACAGCACAGGGAGCTCTACTCAACGCTCCATGGTGACCTAAAGTAGACTTTAATACACTAGTGTGTGTACTGGGTCTCTAAAGAGGCAGTGTTCTTCTGCGATGTTGCCAAAACTACTTTCCTTTTGAGCAGCAATCTCTGTTACTCATGAAGCATTTGGATACTACCTAACGAATCACTTCATTCTCTGATGCCAAGTGGCCCTGGAGACCTTCCTTAACTAGCTCTCTCAGTCATAGCTAGCTACTGACAATGGAGAGTCAGAACCCTGAGGCTGCTGTATATCAAACTCTGAACGACAATCTCTCACACTGCTCTTGAGCTCTGATATCTATCACATACAAACCCTCCCCGGAAAGAAGCTGCAAAACTTCTGAAGTCAGAAAGTAGGGCTTAGTCATTTTAGTTCATCCCCCAGAAAGCTGACTTTTTGCAAATAGGTTTCCATAACTGTGTGATGACAATTACTTTTTGATGTCCCCAATCCCTATGGGTTTAAAAGAAAACTATCAAAAGCTATCGTGGCAATGCTTTGTTCTTTTTTTAAAAAAAATTTTTGTTGGAATAGAACTAATTTACAATGTTGTGTTACTTTCCACTGTACAGCAAAATATGAAACAATTCATGTGTATCTGCTATTTTTTTCTGTTTCCAATTTTTGACCATCTAGGGTCTCCTGGAACTGAGATTGTGAATTTAACTTGCACCACAAACACGAAGGCAGATAATTACACACACTTAGGACCATACCAAGTTTCTCTTCACTGCACCTGGCTTGTTGGCAAGGACGCCCCTGACGATACACAGTATTTCCTCTACTATAGGTTAGTACCGATTTTCACTTATGCGAACGGGCTGTTTCCTCCAGCCTTAAAAACTTATGAGTAATATTCCATGGTGTATATGTACCACAGCTTCCTTATCCATTCGTTCCAATATAGGTATCGCTCTCGGACTGAAGAATGCCAGGAATACAGCAAAGACGTCCTGCAGAGAAACGTTGCCTGCTGGTTTCCCAGGACTTTCATCAATAGCAAAGGGCGAGACTCCCTTGCAGTGTATGTTAACGGCTCCAGCAAGGAAGCTTCGATCAAGCCTTTCGATCAGCTCTTTGCCCTTCATGCCATTGGTAAGACAGCCTGACAGAAAACCAGAATAACTGAACTGCAGAATCTCAGCACTGGGAGGGTTTATAAATATCACCTAGTTTGGCTACTTACCTAATACTGAACGACCACATGGCTCCTGCTTAAAAACCACAGGGTCAAGGTCTCAGCCTCGGCACTACTCGCATCATCTGGCCAAAGAAGTCTCTGTGGGGACATCCTGCACTTTACAAGGTGTTCAGGAGCAGCCCCGGTGCCTACCTGCTAGACGCCAATAGCACTCCACCCCCATTCTCAAGTTGTGACAATAAAAATGTCCCCAGGCTTTTCTTTAACCTCAATATCTAATGATCATTACTTTTAAAATTTTAGTTTTATTGAGGTAAGAGAGGTAAGAGGTAACATGAGACGCATCCTCCCAATCTTTGGTGCACAATACAGCACTGGTGACTACAGGGACAATGTTGAACAGCAGGTCTCTAAAACTTGCTCCTCTCTTTTTTAACTTTTGATTTTATATTGGAGTAGGGCCAATTAACAAAGCTGTGATAATCTCAGGGCACGGCAGTGACTCAGCCATACATATGCCTACATCTGTTCTCCTCCAAAGTCCTCTCCCACGCAGGCTGCCATGTAACATTGAACAGACTTCTGTGTGCTATACAGTAGGTCCTTGTTGGTCCCAGTAATTCCCCGGACATTTCAAAATGTCCCCTAGGGGATAATCTTCCCTAGTTGAGAATCCAGGGAAAGTGAGCTCACTGCTGAAAGCAGCCCAGACCACCACTCAGCAGCTCTGGCTGGTCTTGTGAGATGTCTGCCCACGGATCCTGTGATGGGTTGGCATCACCCCCAAACAAGTCTGATTCCTTCCCCACAAGGTCCCTCAGCTATCCAAAGGCTGCCAGAGAGAGCTCTCTCTTCCCAAAACTACTGCCCTCTTCCCCAAACTACCGGCCACCAACTTCTCATGCATTCCTCTCTCTACCCTCCAGACTGTCTCCTCTGGGTGTTCTTGAGTTAGCAGATCTCTCTCACCATGTGATTCTCTGACTGAAGCATATAAGCTAAGCTTTCGCTTGTTCAGTTTTCAAAACTGAAGATCTTCTCCCTCACCCTAAATACTTGTATTAGTGAAATTCATCAGGAGCCCCTCACATAGCATTTCTGGTTCTTAATGTTCAAGGCTTCCGTTATTAGTGTGAACTGTGGAGCCAGGCTGCCTGGTCACAGATCCTGGCTTCTCCACTCACTCGCTGAGTGACCTTAGACAAGCTGGTCATTTCTCTGTGCCTCAGCCTTTTCACCTATGTGGAGCAATCAGGTCTTCCTACAAGGTCTTTGTAACAATTAAGTATGTTAATAATTATAAAGTGCTTAGAATGGTGCCTGGCCTAAGTATCCAATAAATATGCAAAATATTAAAGAATGTGGTTTGTGACATATGTATCTGTTTCTACTTTTCTATTATCCATGTGTGTATTGAGTGGAGTATAACTTTGTTTAAAGAATTAGGGTACTTGCTGAAGAGGTTATACAATTCTCTTCAATAGCATATTTTAGGTCATATTAAATGACCTAAAAATGTCACTTTCATGAAAACAGGCAATAAAAAATACTGAGAGAGACCTATGAAACAATGATATTAATATGAAAATGGACACAGTCTGGGACAGACTACGGGCATTTATTTTCTTGTATGATTTTCATTTTATTGAGACCAATTCATCACATTACTAAAGGAAATAAATCTTCTCTTGGTGAAAAATGTTTTGGCTTAGGGGATGGCAGGCGCTGGAGCCAGTGGGCCCCATTTTTAGCTTGTCCCTATGATTCAGTAATTGTGAGATCCAAGTCACATAACTTTAGATAAGTCCACTCAATTAGAAATAATTTCCACCCATATCAAGCAGTCATAAAACAATCAAGTGAGATCTCAGGGGGAAAGAACTATGGAGTTATAAGCAAAGACAAATTGAGCCCAACCCATTCTTTTTCTGCAAGAAAAAACCAAATTCTCACAACAAACGAAAACAAGATACACAAACCAAAATGAAATAAAAACTGAGGCCCAGAAAGGGGAAGTGATCAGCCCAGTCGCACACCTGTTCCATAGCACAGGGCTTAGTTGGGTCTCCAGGACACCTCCTCTCCAGGAACAGGTTTACCCTCAGGTTGGCCCAACTCGGGAAGTAAAAATGGATGGTGGGGTAGGTCTTAATAAGCTGAAGGAAAGGGCATTCAACCATTTGAGACTGTTTAAGTAGGAATTTTTGTTTACAGGAGAGATCTCTCCTGTAGCTGTAAGATGCGAGTCAGATGCGCGCTGCCGGAGATCTGCAGCTTGAAGATTTGTTGGTTAAACGCTGGAGGGAAATACTTGAGAACATGTAGCTTAGAAATACCTTGAGAAATGTGGGTGGACTGGACTTATCAACCATGATCGCCGAGCTCTTGTTCTCTAACACAGATCGAGTAAATCCTCCGGCGAACGTCACGGCAGAGATCAAAGGAACCTGTCTGTCTATCCACTGGGAAAAACCAGTGTCTGCTTTTCCAAGCCACTGCTTTGATTATGAGGTGAAAATTTACAATGCAAAGAAAGGATATTTTCAGGTAATGATTCCAATCATTCCATTATTTGATGGCAGATTTCTTAAAAAAAAAAAAAAAAAAATTTCTTGTCCATTTGACAGCTCTGGTTATAGCCTGGAACTAACAAAGTCAGAGGTAACATATCTATCCCAGTTTGTAAAAATAAATCAAACCTTACTGGTTTTTTGTCTTGAAAGGACCTATTTTGGGTTGAAAATAATGTGAAGGATCAGATAAAAGTTCTTAGCACTGTTGGGGAAATGGTGCAGCTGCTATGGAAAACAGTACGGGGATTTCTCAAAAATTAAAAATAGAAATATCATATGACCCAACAATTCTACTTCTGGGTAGATATCCAAAAGAATTGAAAGCAGGGTCTCAGAGACCTTTGAACAACTGTGTTCACAGCAGTATTATTCACAACAGGCAAAAGCAGGAGATGGGGTACACAATGTGAATGTACTTTTACTACTGAACCACACACTTACAAATGGTTAAGATGGTAACGTTTCGTTATGTGTGTTTTATAACAACTTAAAAAAAAAACGCCACCTCATTAGTCCTAATGCACAAAAAGTTCAAGGGGAAAGGAGCTGAATGAAAGTCAATATTTATTAAGCATTAACTATAAGTTAAGCTTTGTTAATACTTAGTTTAATTACTCGGTCATATCTGACTCTTTTGATCCTACGTACTATAGCCCACCCAGCTCCTCTGTCCATGGAATTTTCCAGGCAAGAATACTGGAGTGGGTGGCTATTTCCTTCTCCAGGGGATCTTCCTGACCCATGGATGGAAAATCAGGTCTCCTGTATTGCAGGCAGATTCTTTACCAACTAAGCGATCAGGGAAGGCCCTTGTTATACTTATAGTTTCTCTATTATGTAACTATACAATGATCATTCCCATCTTACAGGACAGTGAGGCACAAAGAGATTAAGTAAATTGCCCAACATCACAAAGCAAAGTAAAAAACTGGAGAAGTCAGGATTCAAACTCCTTCCTTGCAAACTCAATTTGGTTTAACAAAGATTTTTACAAGCTGGCTTCTTAGTGGGAGATGGACAAATACGTGCCATTTGTGCTCTCAAGGGGCCTGGTCTGCGGGATGCACTCACCCAGTCTCGGAGCTGCCTGACCAACAGGCCACGTGGATACAAAGCAGGGGGTCAACAAAGCAAGCTACCAGGGCCTCCACCCAAGGGAGAGGAATTGAACAGAACCTTGACGGATGAACAAGAACCTGCCTAGTGGGAGAAGCAGAGAAGGGCTTTTTTAGCCAGCACTTGCCCAAGTAAATATGGCCCAAAACTGGCTTTCTTTTTAAAATTTCTAACCCACCATATACTGGTATGATTTGCTAGAAGAATCAAGTGTTGCCAAAGACAAACCCAGTGATCCTGAGCTTAGATGCCATGGCAATGTCAAATTGCTATAAAAGCTCCCAAACTGTTGTTTCCATTTGTATATTTCCTCCTTGAGGACCACAATAAACAGCCCTCACTCACACCAGTCCTCCAATACACTTGGAGTGGTCAAGGCCCTAGGCAGGAGTAACCAAGGCTTGAGAGAACATGGTTCCTTCAGCCAAGTGGCAGTATTTCAGTCAGCTAGACATAAGACCAACACTGAAATCATAACTCTAGCTCTGACATTAGGGCTTCTCCCAGAATGACTCTAAGACTTTGCTTGGAAAAAGTAGTTTCTCTTTTTAAAACCATGGCCATTAGCAATGGAAGGCACTGGAGAGTTTTACTCCATAGAGAAATGTGAACACATCTGGAGAAATGCAGAATTACTTTGGTAGCAGCATAAAGCTGGGTATGGGTAGACGGGAACATGTGGAGATAGAAATAGCAGTCTCAAGGCTAATGCAATGGTCTAAGAAAAAATTGATGAGACCTAAAATGGCAGTGTTTTTGGAGTAGAGACAAGGAAGGGAGAAATATATCCAGGAGTATGTAACATGGAGGCCCCAGGGACATAAACTTGGTTTGGGGCAGAGGGAATTAGCTGCATGGTGAAGACCCTGACCAGTAGAGAACATAGAAGGTTTTGTGAGAAAACAGCCTCAGTTCAACACTATACAACGTTAGTCTATGTTGCCTATGACAAACTGGAATTTACTGAGTGTGTATTATTAGGTTGAAATACCCCAAGTGATTGTTTTTGCAGATCAAAAACTGAATATTAGCAGTTTTAATGTGATTCAATCCAAAATATCTTTAAGCTTGGCCTTTACAAAGTTAGCGCTTCTTTATTTGATAATCCATTGGTTTGATGGTATTATTCTGATTTTACAGATGAGAAAACTGAGGCTCAGAGAGGTCAAGCAACTCGCCCTGCATTTAGTTAGAGGTTAGCGCTAGGATTCAAGCCCCCTTTTCCTAGATTCAAGGGCCCTGGTCTTTTCTGCTTCCTTACGCACCCTCCACACCTCACTTCTCCTCCCCACCCCCAGCTGGGAGTGACGCACTGACACAGGGATCAGCGAACTTTTACAGTAATAAGGTCACAGAGGAGATATTTTAGGCTTTGCAGACCATGCTGCTTTTGCCAAAATTACTCAGCTCTGCCAAAGATACAAGCAAATAGACATAACTGCATTCCCGTAAAACTGTTTGTGGATACTGAAATTTCAATTTCATGTAATTTTCATGTGTCACAAAATACTCTTTTTATATTTTTCAGTTGTTGAAAAACATATGTCATTCTTAGCTTGCAGTTTCTATAAAAACAGGCAGCAGGCCAGGTATGTCATAGACTGCACTTTTCTGGCACCTGTTGAGTATGATGGAAGCCATGGGATGTTGTTAGGTGATTATGGAATATCTTGGGACAAGATGAGGGGAGTTACAGATCCTGCGACGGGCCACTCCAGTCTTTCACTCTGGAAATATCAGTTGGACCCAGATGGATCATTGAAATCTTACAATTGCCTCCTTTATTTATTTTGGTTGCTACTAGCTTTCCATCGAAGTATGACTGCCAACACATCCATACTGAAGTGGTCTAGAAGACACTAACTGATGTGTGTCTTGTTGATTTTAAACGGGTTGCTGAACACTGAGTCACTTGCAGATGACCTTCTAGTCTAGTCACTGGCACAATTTAAATATCATATTCTGAAGAGTCTTATCATGTTATTTTTTCCATTTAGACAGAAAAAATGACAACCAATACACTCATCACCATAATTGATGATGTTTCTAAATATTACATTCAAGTGAGAGCAGCAGTGAGCCCTGTGTGCAGAACGACGGGGCTCTGGAGTGAGTGGAGCCAACCTATTTATGTGGGTGAGTACCTCTTGTTTATTTTAAAGCAAGTGGCCTTACTCATGGTTGTAACAGATCCTCCTGGAAAATGGACATGTTCACTTCTGAGTCTTGAAAGGCCTTCATTGTCTCTACTATGCCTTATCCTATCAGTTGGCTTGCTCCCTTTCTGACCAGAGGTGGATTTACCTTAAGAACAGTGAAGTTGAAACATTCAAGCTTCTCATGAGCACCAGCTCTTCCAAAGTCTGGTGCCTATTTAGTTTTTGCAGATTACCTAATTCCACTTCTATCCAATTTTTCCAAATGTGTTTTTTTTTTTTTTAGTTTTGAGATAATTATAAATTCATATGCAGTTTCAAAGAAACATGCTCAAAGAACTCATGTAGACTTCATTTGGTTTCTTTCAGGAGGAACCTCTTAAAAACCTGCACTGCAATATGCTACCCAAAAAAAGTGGCAAGGATACAACCCATCAATCTTATTCAGATTTAACTGATTCTATATGTACTCGTTTGTGTGTGTATTTAGCTCTATGCAATTTTATTCCATGCATACGTTCATGTATCTATTACCACAAGGATTCCTCTGTGCCCTTTTGTATGCATATTCATCTCTCTCCTCCTTCATTCCTAACACTGGTCAACTACTAATCTGGTCCCCATTTCTGTAATTTTTCCATACCTAATTTTGAATTCTTATTTTTGTTTCATTTCAAAAAGAAGATTCCAAAACTGAGTAAGGTCAGGGTCCACAAAATCTGGATTCAGACCCGGGCCTTCAGCAAAACAGACCTCAATTCAGTTCAGTTGCTCAGTTGTGTCCGACTCTTTGCAACCCCATGGACTGCAGCACGCCAGGCCTCGCTGTCCATCACCAACTCCCGGAGCTTACTCAAACTCATGCCCATTGATTCAGTGACACTATCCAACCATCTCATCCTCTGTTATCCACTTCTCCCACCTTAAATCTTTCCCAGCATCAGGGTCTTTTCAAATGAGTCAGTTCTTCGCATCAGGTGGCCAAAGTATTGGAGTTTCAGCTTCAGCATCAGTCCTTCCAATGAATATGCAGGACTGATCTCCTTGCAGTCCAAGGGACTCTCAAGAGTCTTCTCCAACACCACAGTTCAAAAGGATCAATTCTTTGGCGTTCAGCTTTCTTTATAGTCCAACTCTCACATCCATACCTGACTATTGGAAAAACCATAGCCTTGACTAGACGGACCTTTGTTGGCAAAGTAACGTCTTTGCTTTTTAATATGCTGTCTAGGTAGGTCATAACTTTCCTTCCAAGGAGTAAGCGTCTTTTAATTTCATGGCTGCAGTCACCCTCTGCAGTGATTTTGGAGCCCCCCAAAAATAAAGTCTGTCACTGTTTCCATTGTTTCCCCATCTATTTGTCATGAACTGATGGGACTGGATGTCATGATCTGAGTTTTCTCAATGTTGAGTTTTAAGCCAACTTTTTCACTCTCCTCTTTCACTTTTATCAAGAGGCTCTTTAGTCTTCTTCACTTTCTGCCATAAGTGCAGTGTCATGGATATCTGAGGTTATTGATATTTCTCCCGGCAATCTTGATTTCAGCTTGTGCTTCATCCAGCCCGGCATTTCTCATGATGTACTCTGCATATAAGTTAAATAAGCAGGGTGATAATATACAGCCTTGACGTATTCCTTTCCCGATTTGGAACCAGTCTGTTGTTCCATGTCTAGGAATGGGCACTGCCTGGACTCCTATATTGGTTCTGCAGATGTTTTTGTTTATGATTAAACTGACTAGCTTATTAGGCAAATAAGGTGATCACTGTATCTGCCTGTGGGATCAGAGAAGGGTGATGATGGTGGCTCTGAACGAAGGGTCAAATTTCCATTCGTCCTCTATGTCAGACAGTAATTCTCTAAGTTGGAGAGGCAGTCTTGCACCATGAAGCTAGCACATGCATGCCCTGTGTTTGCTGTCACCTGTGTGTATCCTGGCCATGCAGGGGGGCAATGCATGAGAGAAGAGGACAGTTACGAAAAACAACTACTGCTGCTCAGAACTCTGGAGTCTTCCACAGCAAGCTCAGATTTCATGCTAGCCTGGCACATGCTAACTACTTGTTCAGCCTAGAATACATCACTTCTCTCTGCCCATCCACGGGCTCCCAGAGCTAAGGAGACAATATCCACGTCTCCTGCCTCACAGGTTATTGTGAAACAGAAACAACAATGTCAGTAGATAAGATCTACTGTTGACAACCTGCTCCCCACTAAGCACTGAGCCAAAGGCTTTACACGAACCCTTTCACCAATCCTGTGCACAAAACTGTTTTGTACATGAGAAAAAAGAGTTTTGAACCATTTAGACAGTTTGCTTAATTCTGCATGGCCAGTAAGTGGCAGAGAAGGAATTCAAACCCAGGCTAACTGGCTCCAACACCTGAGCTCTCAGCCCTGCAGCACCGTGGCTGGGGTGCTACAAGCTAAAACCCTGCACAAATTAAAGACTCATTTAAGAGATCCTGGTAGCTAACTGTGTGGTTACGGCTTGTCAAGCACGTGCATGTCACATACCGCATCCTATGAGGTAGCTAATGACAGGCACTAAAGGAGAGCTTGCTTTCTTTCAGCGATGCTATGACTTTCTATTTAGAAATGAGACACTTGGACTACCGAGTGTCTCTGCAGGACGTTCCTGGGCAGTGCCCACTGGCCCATGTGGATGTCAGTACAGGTCAAAGACACAGCAGGGAGATTTCCAAGGAAGGCTGGGGAAGACAAGCAAAGGCCCGAGGGATGGAACACGGTTCTGAGTCTGCAAGGCCTTGCTGAGTTGCTGAGTTTCCCAAGGGGAAAGGCACCCCTAAAGTTGCACCACAGGATCAGCACAGCCTTGCAGCTCTGCCCCCATATGACCCTACTGGGACTCAGAGGAGCAGCAAGAGCCTTCCTGGGAGAGGGAACTGAAAGGAAAAAAGGAACTGAGAAAACAAGCCAAACGCCCCTACTTCATGGTTCAGCCAAGGCCAGTCTTTCCCCTCCCCCACCACCCTCCTTCCCAGGTTGAGGCCCCAACCTGACAGAGCAGACCCAGCACACAGCACCCCCGCCCCTCGCCCCGCCAACTCTGCTTCAACTGCACAATCGAGATTCACTCTGCTCCCCAAGGGGGGACCCAACAGAAGAAACACAAACCCATGGCAGGGAATTTTCAACAAGGTTATGAATTTCACCAAATGCCCATAGTGAAAGCTTAATTTTGATTACTTGCATTTGGTGGAATTTTGTCTTAATGCTTTGTTATTCCCCAAAGGCACAAAAATCACTGGCCCCAAAGTACTGGTATTTCCAGGGGTCTTTCCAACATTACTGCACACACAGTTTCAGAGATTTTTACTTTTTCTCAATGCTGTTGGAGGACCTCAAACTAACTTGGAGATCATGGTGGGTACCTTGGCTGTGGATCCAGTTCTAAACTTTTAGTGTCTGTGTTCTGAATTCTCATCAGTGTTGACTGTGAAGAGTTTAGAACTTAGAGAGGAAGAAAGCGAGAGACAAATCAGGAGATCTAGGTTTTCGTAGTGGCTATGGCAGCGTCTAACTCTCTGATTGAAGTTAGAGATGCAGAGATAGCATCTCATGAGCCAAGTAATCAGAGACTGTAAGGAGAGACAGATTACTTTAGGTCATCTGAAGGCAGGGCCAACTATTGTCACCCCTGCAGGGGACAGAGGGGCTGCCCTGTGACCTAGTCAGTCATCCCTAACCTTCCCAGGTCTCAGTTTCCTGCCTGTAACACGTGAACTTCCTCCTTTTTAAGTTCTTTCCAAATCTGCCTTTCACTTTCCTGGTTCCCCTATCCCCTGCCGTGACAGCCCCCTACCAAAGTGCTGAGAGAGATCCTGACCTAGAATGAGAGTTTATTTTAAGCTTGTTTTTAATTTATTATTCACTCAGCACTTTAGAGCTGGCACCCCATTATTATTTTCTAAACAACAGCTTCCCGGTTTGGAACTGGGTTCATTATCCTTTGCCCTCAGGTGTGCCTCCCCACCATCATCACTGCAAATCTTATTTCATTTACTGCCACCCTGGTCATGAAGATGCACTGATTAATATTACCACTAACCTTATAAATCCATCCTTTCTGGAATTTACTCCCCTGCTCAGTTTAGGATCATTAGTGAATTTAATCAATGCAGGCTCTCCATCGCCATCAAGATGATTAATAAACTAATAGGAAGCCCAGGCTCCTCTGGGACATTTCACACGGCTCTTCCTTACCCCGCAAGGATGCAGCAATAATTATGCTCTGCTTGCAGCCCACCAGGCAGTGTTCCCACTCCATTCATTTCCTCCAGACATCCATCCTCCTCTCCTACCTTGTCTTATAAATGGCACTCTGGAGCCCTCCCCTTCCATTTTCACACCAAGACCCAACTAAAATACTACCTCTCTGTTAGGTATTATCAAGTCCATCTCCCTTATTTGAGGGAAATGGAGACCCTGAGATATTTAATAATTCAGTAGTTATCAAACAGCCAAGAAGTGGCTATTAATGGATAATTTTCTCAAACAGGTGACATATGAGTCAATTAGTAAATTGCAATAAATTCAATCGACTAGCTAACCCACAAGAGCCCAAGGATCTTGATGGAGAGCGACACCAGGTGAATGCATTTTGACAGAGGAAAAGGGAGGATGGAGGAGTCAGGACTGCTGTCTGGCTCAGCTGGCAAGGTCACTGCACAGTCAAGGCAGCAGGCACAGTGGTCACGGGTCTGCCAGCCTCTGAGCACTCTCCGTCTGCCTTGAAACTCTGTTCTCCCATGCTGGGATTTCCAGGGCATGGAATACTTTTCATTTATTCTTCAGATAGAAGAAGCAGTTTCATTTTATCTGCCCTTGTTATCAGCTGCCCTTCCTCAACTGGCTACTCTGCCTTATCTGAAGAGCTAACTTCCCGCTTTTCACACTTCTTTCTCCTTTTGTAACTTTCTTAACTTCCGGATTGTTCTGTTCCTTTATTATCTCTGCCATCTCCTGTTTACCAAAAACCTGTGTCTTCTGAGGGGTTCGTGGTCTGAGGGAAGCTTTTCCTTTTCTAAAGTCCATCATCTTCTCCCTCCCTTCTCAGAAGCTCAAATGTCATGCATGAAACAAGCAATAACGAAAACAATTTCCTACAGTCATGCCTTTACCATGAGAAGTGTTATGTGCATCCACCCAGCCATGTCGCTGGACAGGCTCAGAGGATCTGAGTCCTGCACATCAGTGACAGGCCTTTCCCACAGTCACAGGCACTGCCTCTCAAACGAACTGGGCCCTTGATGAAATCAGTATCTAAATGCCAGGATCTATCAGACGAAGGCATCAAGTACCAATTAAAATGTAGTTAAAAATAAAAATATTGCCTCAGGCCTGAGAGGTGTAGCACTTGCACCCAGGGGAGTAGGGGAAAGTTCACTGCACTTCTTGGATGGCTCAGCTGTGCGGTGAAGGTAAACACGGATGGCAGCTGTCTTTCGGGGCATCTTCTACAACAATACCTATTACTCATAGGACTGTAAGGGCTTCATGAAAATAGTGGAAGCAGAAAATCAGGGAGGGAAGTAAGATTTGGTAGTGGTGGTGGGGTAATGGAAGCAAGGCTCTTACAGGGAAACTCTAGTGCCTTTTTCCTTGGACTTGACAGTCCTGGGCTGTAAGAGGGAGGAAACCGGCAGTGGCCCCAGGGCACATGAAATCAAAAGCTGGAGGGCTTGGTGTCCCCTCCCAGGCCCTCCAGCCCACCTCCTTCACTTTACACTTTGCCAGCTCCACCCTCAGCACTCAGAAAAGAAAAAAAAAAAAACTGTGACACAGTCTATTTGCCACAGTCCTACTTTAAATCCTCACACTGTGCTGGAAAAGGAGAAAGGTGATGGGGAGACACTTGTAGAGGACTCAGATTCACTTTCCAAAGGAAATGAATTTCGTAAATTCCAAAGCTTTCAGGAAGAAATGGTGGGATTCTGGGTTAACAGTGACAAAAACTGATAGAAGAATAAAAAGTTGACCCAATAACATGAAAAATCCCCCTGGCTTCCCTGAGGGTGATATAACTTGTGGCAGTTTAGGCTTTTCTTTGCAAATGGGGCATCTGGGGTTGGTAAATGTGGTGGCTGATTTGGGCCACTGCTTCCTTTCACCCAGGCTCCTGTGGTTTCCAGGCTGACAGCCCCACTGCTTACTTGTTCCCAGTGGGGGGACAAGACAATTTAGCCCTGTGGCCTGAAGGACGGCCAGCAGGGAGCTTTCTCACTGTCCCCAGATCTCAGGAGCAGGGAGTTCCCACAGTCCAGCCCCCACCAGCCTTCTACGCATGACCTCTGTCTCATGATGCGCCTGCCAGGTGTTAGGATGGAGGTGGGGCCCTGCTCTCGGGCAGGCACTGTGCCTGGCACCTTCACTTATCTTATCTTACGCAGCTTCACAAACATGGGGTTTTCCTAATTTAGCGGTGAGAAAGGAGATGCAGAGGGGTTAAGGAACTGGCCCAGGTGAGAGCTAGGAAGTGATGGACTAGAACCTGGAATGCAGCCACAGGACTGGGTCCACGCCCTGCTGTTTTTGTGATGCTGGTCACAGCGCCAGCACCGGAGATGGAGGCGGGGGAGGGGGGCACGGGGGCTAGCGGCAGTAAAAGGGTCACCCTGTCAGCGCGTGAGCTGGTCAGCCTCCACGCAGACCAAGCAATGGGGACATTTTCATTGACCTCTTCAGGCGCCTCTAGTCTGAATACCTCCTATGAGCTGTCCATGGTGTTCATTTTCACACAGACCTTCCGGAGGGTGAGAGTCATCATGCCTGAAGCCCTCTCCCACTCTCCAGTATCCTGAATATTCAGTGTCTTCTTTCCCTTCATGCCTAAGCTTACGTCTCAATCTTTTGAGGATTCTGACAGGACTTGATTTTTAGTCTGGCTTTGACTATTTAAGGAAATTATCTTGGTGCCTTACTGCTGAACATGATGTATTCAATCCTAATCACAGTTATAAGAACTATGATTCATTGAACACCTACTGTGAACTAGCACCGTGATGATCACTTTACAGGAATCAACTCAGTCAGTTCTTATCCCTATTGAACAAAGCAGGTGATGGATCCTCCCAAGGGCTCCCTGCTCAGGGACACCTCTCGTTGTAAGCGGGAGAAGCCAGAGGAAAAGTGCTTCACCCGTTTCTTAAGTCTCTGTGAGGACAGCTCTCAGCTGCTTTAGCAGGTGGACTGAACAAGCCCAGCAAACCCCTTACAGGGAAGAAAGTTCTGGGTTACCTGGGGCCCTAGAAGATACACAGCCCTCGGTGTTCTTTGGAAAAGTCTGCAAAGAAGAAGAAGATGGCAAAGAGGAGTTTTCCACTCAGCTCCACCAAGTCCTGCTAGAGACGAACACAGACCAACAGTCTGGCAGCAATCCCTCTAGGGAATCCTGAGTGCATACAACACACACACACACACGCATGCACTCACACACACCCCCCAAAGCATCTCCATGTCCTTTCCATATTTTGGGTCACTGAACCCCATTTCCCCAGATGAACACAGTACAAGTTTTCGGCATTTTGCTCTGGGTCCTGCACTATCTACATTCTGTCCACCAAGTCTGGATTGGTTCCCTCTTTCAGTCTCCCTAAACCAGGCGAAGCTCAAAATCCACACGACAGAACTGTCTTGGAAAGCTCGTCCACCTAAAAGGCATGCTTATGACTTCTGCTGGCATTGTGAGTCTGTGATCCCTCTTGGGGGCCCCTTCACAAACGATGCCAGTCTCCCCCTCCAATGAGCGGCAAGCACAGGAGGCTTCGTACACTAACAAATCTGCATCCTCTAGCTAGCCAGCCCCATTCGTGTCCTGAGAATTCCTCCCACTGCCTGTTGGCTTAACAGACAACAAATATGGCTGCTTCACTGGAAGAGCCCCATCAATCTACTAATGAGTCTTTTCCCTTGGAACCTATGGTTGAAACTGAAATCAGATTCAAAATCAATACGGGATCCCTGAAAGTCATGCTCATAGGAAGAGCTTAAGGGTGGAACAGGCCTCCAAAGCAAACTGATTGTCTAAGAGTTCTCAGTCTGAACCATAAAGATCATAGAATTCAAGAACAAGTGGGGCTATAGCACCAGCAGGGGGGAGATTTGACAAAGCTCTGAGAGCAGCCAGAGGCAGAGCTGGGACTTGTGCGTCCAGGGTCTGGGTCTCTTCAGCCACCATCCTCTCTATCCCCCTCTCTCCCTCTGTCACCACACACACCCAGATCATATGACATGTGCAGAAATTTCTTTAGCTCCCTTATTCTCCAGGCTGAATGGCTGAGATGTCAGAAACTAAAGACACCAGACAGCTTGAGCTCCCAAATGCTCCAAGTTATCAATATTGGGAGAACATCCTAGAATAAGGTGCAGAGCCTAAACTGCTTCTCCTCCTGAGCAGGACAGGCTTTTCGACTTCCTCTTTGTAAAGCTCACCTCTGCATAACCAAACAGTGCTCATCAATTTCTTGAAAAGAAACATCTGTGGCTTCCGTTTCAATGGCACAAAAGTCATTCTTGAGTCAGAGAAAAGATTCAAGTTACCTGGAAATACTTGTTCCTCAGAAAATTTCCAATGTCAGAGACCCCAAATTCAAATGAATGATGTACTGAGGGGCCTCTGAATTTTTACAGAAGTAAAATTCTTCTTCATTTTGACCCGAAGGATATATACTGTGAGTGGGGACTGTTCCCCTACTCAACTTTCAGTGAAGACAGAGTTGGTGCTGTTTTTAAGTCATTTAGTCACATAACTGACTCTCAACTTCATTTTTGTGTGAAGAAATCATGTAACTTTAGATAATCCCCAGGTAGTTGTCATTTGGTAGTGAATACGTGAATGTTTTTTCCTGCACTAAATTTATCTGCCAGTTTAGGTTTTCTTTGAAGAAAAGCTGACCTCAGCTCTGCTGTCTGGGTTAGTTCTGTCTTCAGGTGGTGGTAAGGGAATGGTTCTAAAACAAAGCTGGGACACTGCAGAAGCCAGGAGGGGAGAAATGACTCAAGTGCCACCTCTTCCAGGCAGGAACCATGACTGCTTCTCACCTTGCAGGCATCATCAACATTTTTTGATCAAAAGAAATAAAATCAGTTGTCTCTCTAAAAATTTTGCTAATTCATAGAGCATCTTCACTTATCAATGCGAGTACTGAAGTGAACAGCAAGAGAGTAGTTTAACTGAAAAGATTTGTGTAACCACATTCACAAGTAAACGGCACTCTTATCGGGCCATGACACACGGCTTGCAGTGAATTGCACAATTTGAGACGCCAATGGGACCCAGTGTGCCGCCCTGATAATGTTTACAACACAGCTCATTCTTCCTGCAGGACTCAAGTTTCGCCTGTCTAACCCACTGACAACAGGAAGAAGCCTGCTCCTGACATAACCCTCGCTGAATTTATATCCCATGTGGGCGAGTGTGGAATTTCTGAATGTGCTTGTCAGGGGACCTGCACAACGGCTCACTGTGTGGAGTGGTGAGCTCCAGAAACGGGGCAGTGAGGCAGGCAGGGTCCCTTATTCACGAAATCAGAGTGGGAAATACACTGAGACACTATTTGATTTGATGGTATTCTAGTTCATCCCAGTTGCTCTTTATATTAGCCACGTGCAGTAAAAACTAGGTTCAACAGGACACTTGGTGACAACCCAGAGAACTGAAAACTAATCCAAGAACAACGGAGTCTCTGTGGTATTGGGGAAAACAAAAGGTGTGTCTTTCTGAGCCTCTGTTTTCATCATTTTACAAACTGTGGCTACTGCCTGTGTATAACATAGCTGTACACACATGAAACTTCTTTTTACATGCCATGGTCAGAGTGAGTCACTTAAAGTGATTCGGTCCTGACTAAAGCCTAGGGGACCACAGGAGCAGGGGCACGCAAGGCAGCCTCCTCCTGCTGGAGACACAGCCTGAAAACACAGCCACCTCCGGCGACTGAGAAGCGACACCACAAGAGGGCTGCCCTGCAGGGAAGCAGCATCCAGCTGGGAAGAGGACGCTGAGGACGCTGCTGCAACAGGGGAACGTTCAGGATGTGCTCTGTGAAGCGCCTGCCCGTGCAGGGCGTTCTGGGCCTGGGGGACGGGGTCCCTGCACCTTGGCTGGGAGCACAGCCGCTCGGCACGTCCTGGCTCCTCCCCGGGCTCCCCGACTCCGCCCAGCTCTGCTGCGGCTCCTCTACCCGTCAGATGGGACAGCAGCGCCCACCCTGAAGCATTGCTTTGAGAATTCAACTGAGATGACACAGGAAGCCCTTGCAGACTGTCCGGTACCTAAAAAGTGAATGTAAAAATGTGTATAGAAAATAACCTACTGGTGACTGCCGGTTACTGCTGACTTCTCTTTTTTGTTCTCTTCTACTACTTTCACCAATGAAAATATACCAAAATTAATTATGTGAGAGATCAGGATACACAAAATGATGGTGCCCTGGACTGAGTCAGGGTACTGGAAAATGTGCTGGATTGAGAGTGTTCTTAAGGGTCCTATCTCAACTCCCTTGTTTTTACAGATGAGGAAGCTGAGGCCCGGAATGGCCACCTTCACCACAAGACCAGGCAAAGGCAAAGACAAAAGCCTGCCTCTCTCACAGTTATGGCTGCGTGTGATGCATTGGTGTAAACTGAGCCATAAACAAAAGCCTGCCTCTCTCACAATTATGGTGGGGTGAGAGGCACTGATGTAAACTGAACCAGTGAGGAAAGGAGGCGGGGGTCTACAGTGAATGAGGAGAATCAAAGTAACTTCCAAGGATTCCAGGTTGGGAACTTGGAAGAGTGAAGACCAAAACGGAGAGGTCATGAGGGAAGTTGCTTTGATGTGAAGAAGGATGTGAGTTTTGTTTTGAATGTTGTCAGCTTTGAGGCACGTCCCAGTGGGTTCCATCTATGGGCAATCTCAGACACAGATCAAGAGATAGGCAGGAATAAAGATGCAGGAGAGGATGGCATGGAATTAAAAGATGAAGCTGTGCTCAACAAACTTTTTAAAGTTCAAAGAATAGATCACAGTGAAAAAACACCAAGAGTTCAAGGTTGAGCTGAGAGGGCCAGCTGAAATTAAGAAGGAGGGAAAGAAATTATATTGAAGCAGAAGAAGATTTGGGTAGAGGATTCAGTGGCTTGGTTTCCAGGTGGGCATAACTATCAAGTCTGAAATTCAGAGGAAGGTCAGGGAAGATAAAGTCGCAAAAAGAAATCAACCATTCTTTGGCTTCAACCAGAAGAAAGTCAGCCGGGATTTTAAAAAGTGGTTTCTGAGATGGGAAAATGAAACTGCCTGAGTTTCTTATTCAACAAATAAATGAGTCTAGGGAATAAAGTAAGATGGTATTTAATGATCACTGAGAGAGATGGTGGAGCAAAGTAACGGCTTATTCAAGAAAAAGGGTTCTATGAATATTTGAAAGCAGAAGGGGAAAGATGAAGGAGGAGAGATTAAAGCTTTGGGGAGGTAGAGGATCAACCCCAAGTAAGAGTTCTCAGGAGGGGAAAAAAAAAAAAAAGTGCAAGAGATCAAGGCAACACTGGAATCACGAGCATTAAATCCTCAAGACATCTCTCCATCCTGACACCTTGAAAGATTTGAGTTTTATGTATATTGGGGTTTTTCCCAAGTCTTAAGATATTTACAAGGACTTGAAAATTGGACTTACATTTACTCCTCATTTTATTAAAGCAACTGTTAATGGCAAACTGAGGATTAGGACCTCCTGCTGAGGTGTGTCTGTCTCACCCCTGTATTCAGAGCAGCTGTCACTTAATTACCTGTGTCTTTATTTACTGAGAGAGTTCTTCCCTCAACTGCAGGAAGAGAAGTCTCAAATGGGTTCTTTTAACCCTGTCTCCCGGCAAGGTGTATAGAGTCCAATGCACAATAGGAGCTCAATAAATATTGACTAGATGGGTGAATAAAGGAATAAACAAACCCAGAAAGGGCAGTATATTCAAGAGATAACTCAATATTTTCATCTTCTCTAAAAATGAATCAGGAAGTTTAGTAAGCAGATTATTCCCTAAACATCATTTGGTTTTTATTGAACACATTTCCAGTACCTTAAATGAAAAAAAAAAAAAAATCACACACCCCCCAAAGCTATCATTAGATAACATCACCAACTCAATGGACATGAATATGAGCAAACTCTGGGAGATAGTGGAGGTGAGGGAAGCCTGGTGCGCTGTGGTCCATGGGATCACAGACAGTCGGACACGACTTGGCAACTAAACAAGATTGTAAAGTACTTTCAACAGAGTTTGATACCTTTGTTGTTACCTACAAGTATTATTCCACACTGTACTTCCTCTAAAAGTCCAACTTTGTAAGATATTTTGATTGCAATGCAATTAGGTTACTGATTAGGCTTACATTTTTATAGCTTTTTCATCTAAAATCCTTACTACTCACCTAAAGCTCTAAACTCCAAGATCCAGGTGGAATATTATCTAGAATATATTCCATAAATACCTGTTCAGTGATTAAATAATGATTTAAGATTAAAAATGGTCTCACGGCCATTGTTTCATTTCACTCTCATACCAGCTCTGTGAGATGGATGTCACCCTGCACCCCACTTTACAGGTAAGAAATCTAAGACTCCGGACAGTTAGGCATCACTCAGCACCTGCAGCTCAGACCCAGGCCTCCTGAAGCCCTACTGCAGTCATTTCTTTTACCTGCTGTTACTTCTAGTTGTGATTTTTCTTTCTTTTTTTCATTAGGGAAGGATGATCAGAAGCCCTGGAGAGAGTGGTTCCTTATTGCAGTTATGATGACCATCTGCTTGATCCTGTTAATTTTTTCACTCATTTGCAGAATGTAGGTATTCTTTTTATTTTGGGTGCTTTCACTGGGATCTGAATATTGAATTACATTCTTGCCAGGCATCCACTGGATGGAGGGCTCTTGTTAACAGGTGGAATCTATAGTATTTTTGTGTCTTCCTGGACAGCCTTTCCAAGATGAGTGTGGACTAAATAAAAAACTGGGAAACAGTAGGTGATTTACAGAAACTGGACAGAGCTCAATATAACCTCAGTCACTGGATGTCCCCTTCTTGAATTTGCCAAGTCTGCTAATTTCTGTGAAGGTTTTACATCTGTGTTCTTTTGCTTCCTTGACTGTCTTCCACTCAGTCCTTGGTTGCTTCTGTTGAGCCCACAGGGCATGTCTGTTACATCTCAGGGACTGGAAAGCAGCTCACTGGATGCTGAAGTCACCACAGTGCCTCCTGTGTTATGATCCCCAATTATGAGGTATCAACTCCTGGTCTGGCCCTCTGTTATCTGGCCCCAGAGTAGCCGATCGTTCCCAGATTCTACAGTATCTTACAGATTTGGCAACCAATCCTAGAGCCTGCCAAAGCCCCCTAGGAACTTCTCAACCCTTCTGGCATCTAGGAAGGTCAAGTGCCACTTAGGAGGCTGCAGAACATATTCTATCTTAGCTTTTTCATAGTTTAGAAAATGACTTTTAGGGGACTTCCCTGGAGGTCCAGTGGTTAAGACTTTGCCTTCCAGTGCAGGGGGTGTGGGTCTGATTCGGGATGAGTGAGCTAAGATCCCACATGCCTCATAGTCAGAAAACTGAAACATTTTTGTTTAAAAAAAAAAAAAAAAGCAGCAATATTGTAACAAGTTAAAGACTTAAAAAAATGGTCCACATCAAAAACAAAAATCCTTAAAAAAGAAAATGACTTATCTTAAACAGCTTCACTATCTTAAATGTTATATAAGATGGCATCTATACCAGGGGGTGGTGGTGGTGGCAGTTCAGAAAAGAGAAAAAAAGGCAGACTGAGAACCAATACATAGGAGGAAGGGCACATTAGCATCACAGGTGACCTGGGATCCCACACATTCGACGTCCGTCACTGTCAGAAGTCACGTCTGATAACACACACCGACATGAAGCAGCTGCCATTTTGTCTTTCTTGGGTCAGAAGTCACATCAAAGCCTTGCAGTGCCCCTAGATCTTCAACTATTATTACAAAGTAGGTACTTGGAAGTCTCTGTCAACGAAGATTTTGAATTTACAAGTTGGCAGGTTTGGGGATTAACCAGGTCAATGTTTAGAGTAGCTACTAAAGCACAAGAAAGGCAGTTTTTGCTCATCTATCTCCCTCCTTTACTCTGTTTCAGATGCCACTTATGGACCAAGTTGTTTCCACCTGTCCCAGTGCCAAAAAGTAATACTAACGATTTCCTAGTAACCATCAACAATGAGGTAATACTGAAGGTTCTCTAATGTCACATCTGCCCAGGGACCAACGGGTCCTGTCACTGGGTCACTCGTTTTCCATGTTACAGGAAAGGGCTCTTACCCAGGAGGCTGGATGTCTTCATGCTGCATTAGTCACTCGGCTCTTCAGCTGTTTTAATACATGTTCATTACAGTCTCTGAACATTGCAAAGGCCCTACTCAGTTATGAGGGTCCTCACCCGTCAGAAGACCTGAATTTTTATTTTCTATCAGCCATCTCTTAACTGTCCTTGGGCAATTCCTTCAACCCCAGGAGATGTGACTTCCTTTTCTGTACAGTAACAGGCATAGATGCGTCCAATGACCTGTTTAACTCTGACGTTTTAAGAATTCATGTTTCTGCCCCTGACTACCCCTAAGTTTTTCAGAGGAATTGTTCCTAGTTTCTAAATATAAAGAACCATAGAGCAGGCCAATGAGTTCCCCAAATATATTTTTGTAGGTGTCATTATGCACTCAGAGTACTTAGATGTAATCACTCACTCACTTATCAGCATGCGTTCAGTTGTTCTAGCATTAAGTGGGAGACGTAATCCTTTCTCTAGTGAATTGACTTGGTCTCTTTGCTGAAAGTAAGCTGTCCATGCGTGTGTCTATTTCTCAATGACTGTCCATCTGTATGCCTATACAACACTGTCCTGAAACTGAAGCTTTATTGTAAACCTGGAGACCAGGGAGTTTACAACTTCCAAACATGACTGTTACAAGTTGTTTTGGTTATTCCAAGTCCTTTTTATTTTCATGTGGCATGGCAGCACACTCCAATATTCTTGCCTGGAGAATCCAATGGACAAAGGAGCCTGGCAGGTTACAGTCCATGGGGTCACACAGAGTTGGACATGAATGAAGTGACTTAGCACAAACTTCAGAGACAGTTTATCAATTTCAATAAAAAGTGCTGCTGGGATCCTGATCAGGTGATTTTGGAGAGAAGGAACATCTTACCAGTAATGAGTCTTTCATTCTGTAAACGTAAACATCTCACCTTGTTTATTTAGATTTTCTTTTAACTTCTGTCACCAAGGTCTTGTGCTGTTCAGTTGCTTGACAAATCTGTCCTTAAACTGAATGGATATTTACATTAGGGGCCAGGGGACTCTCTATAAAGAGCCAGATAGTATACGTTTAAGGGCCAAATGTTTATCATGCAGTCATCATACTGTGAAAGCAACCATAGACAATATACAAATAGCTCTGGACAATACAACTTTATTTACAAAAGCAGGCAGTGAGCCAGACTCAGTCCATGGGCTGCAGACTGCAGACCCTCATCAAGGAGTTTTCTTAACAAATTTAGTTTTCTCTTTGATAAAGTGACTCATGGTTGGTTAAGTCAACTGGTGACTAGCTGTAGGGGAAGATGAGCTGATCAGACACCCACCAAAATGGATCACTGCAGGAGGCAGTGACCTTTGCAGTTAGCAGTTTGGGTGTCTGGGGTGACTGAGCCAATGACAGTTACTGACCCAGCGAAGCGGAGGATCAAGGCTGGCCCAAGACCCACACCTGTGCTCAGTCCCACGCCTGTGGTCTCCTTTACCAGGGGACCCTCTGGCTTGCTCTTGATAAGCCACAGCTTTTCTGGAAGACGCGTGTACCCGCCCCGGGAAAGTTGTTTTGCTTCATGTGAATTCGTGCTGTGGATCCCTTCTAACTCTGGCACAGTCATGCCTGGAAAACACCTGTGGTTTAAGCAGTAGACTCAAGTTGTTTGTCCTAGGCTCTTAATGGCACATATTAATGCTGGTATTTCATTTCCCTTCAGGACCCCCAAAATTTCCTTGCATATTCTGAGGTTGGTAAAAGAAACAGGCTTAGCAGTTTATTGTGGATGTTTGAAGTTTGTTGTTAATTAAAATCATGTATGCAAAAAGAACAACTGCAGGTAGACAGGTTGGTTTCAGAATAAGCAAAGGATTCATGTCAGAGTCCATCACTGCCAGGCTGCTCCTCTGGACAATACACTCTCCTCTCACATTTGGGGTGGTGGTGGTAGAGTGAGAGAGAGAGAGTGTGTGTGTGTATGTGTGTCGTATCCGACTCTTTGTGACCCCATGGACTGCAGCCCACCGGGCTCCTCTGTCCATTTTCCAGGCAAGAATACTGGAGTGGGTGACCATTCCCTCCTCCACACTGCAGTGGGTCAGGTGAAAAACAGATCTGTGAGTGGGGGTGGGGGAAGAGGATGGGGCAGGGCTGAGGGGTTGGGGGGAGGAGCAGGGAGAAGTGGGAAAATGAAGTGTCACCTTCTGCTGCCAGTCCTACCGCCCACACCCTCCACCTGGGGGAGCAAGTGACTCAGTACAGAGCTGCCCACGGCTGGGCCCCAGGCAGTGGCATCCCGGCCTCTGTCCAATCACAGCCTCTGTCCAAAGCATAGCCTGTCCAATCCACTTTGGGGGCCTCTGCTACAATGACGATGGGGGGGCCCTTTAGAGCTATTGACAAACCACCAGGAAGCCTTCCGCTGATGGAAAAGGAAACCCTCTGCTTTTCATCACTGCTGGCTCCTCTGAACTTCATGCTGGTACCCAGAGTCCTGGGATTCAGAGGGTGGCTATCATCCTAGAGAGGCCATTACACACACTTTTGCTTGTCCAGGCCTGAGTCAGAAATTATTTTTTTACAGTCAAGAGACTCAGGGAAAGAGAGGGAGGGAGAAAGGACGGGGATGAGCTGGCTGAACAATAAAAAAGGCTCACTTAAAAAAGAAAAAAAAACCTTATTCTAAGCTTTCCATTTGTTAAAGACTGGTTTCCAGCCATTCTCTGTTTCTACACTGGAAACTGGGAGAGTTCCTCCCAAGATTAAGTAGATAACAAACCACTCAAAGTACATAAGGCAGAGAGCATGGCTGCTTGGTTCATCACTGCATATTCAATGCATCACATGGTGTCCAGTGAAGCATCGCGCTAAGTCATTTCAGTTGTGTTCAGCTCTTTGCGACCCTATGGATCATAGCCCACCAGGCTCCTTTGCCAGTGCAGGGTACATATTAAAAACATGCTGAATGACTTCTACATTGTTGGTGAGACTTGTAGGTTGGTACAGAAACTGTCAAAAGAAGTACGGAGGTTCCTTAGACTAAACATAGAATTACCACATGATCTAGCAATCTCACTTCTGGGCATATATCCAGACAAAACTCTTAATCCAAAATGATGCATGCACCCCTATGTTCATAGCAGCATGATTTATAATAGCCAAGACATGGAAGTAACCTAAATGCCCATCAACAGATAAATGGATAAAGAAGATGTGGTACATATATGCAATGGAATACTATCCAGCCATAAAAAAAAAAAATGAAATAATGCCATGTGCAGCAACATGGATGCAACCAGAGATTAATATACTAAGTGAAGTAAGAAACAGAAATCTCACAAGATATTACTTACACATGGAATCTAGAATATGGCACATATAAACCTATCTACAAGACAGAAACAGTCTCATATACATAGAGAAAAGACTTTAGGGAGAGGGAGGAGAAGAGGGAGATGAATGGGCTGGGAGACTGGTGTTGGTAGATACAAATGGTTACATTTAGAATGGATAAACAAGACCCTAACATACGGCACAAGGAACTATATTCAATATCCTGTGATAAGCATAATGGAAAACAATATAAAAACAAAATATGTACTTGTATAACTGAGTCACTTTGCTGTGAAGCAGAAATTACCACTACGTTGTAAATCAAATATACTTCAGTTAAAAATATGAAAAAAATACACTGGATGAGTAAAGGAGGCGGAGGAATACGATCTCTTACAGGAAGTTTATTTTTGTCATGAATTTTATAATTAATATTAGCATTATTCATAATAGCCAAAATAGGACACAATACCCCAATTTAGGGGAAGACTATGGTAAACTGTGAATAGTGTACGATGAAGCTATTCAAAATGATACAGCCAAAAAACATACAATCATGCTTCAGCATCTGCAGGGGGAATGGTTCCAGGAGATTCTGTGGGTACCATCGTCCGCAGGTGCTAGAGTCCCTTATATAAAAGAGTGAAACCCATGGATACAAAGGGCCGGCTGTACGTAATTTAAAATACGATATGATGTTACACAAAAAGCAATCAACTTATAAAGCTCTTCATGTAACTGTAAAGATAACTCAACAGCTAGAGAAAAGGGCTGAAGAGACAGTGGACTGTGCTTGGGAGGTAAGTTTATGGGTGTTTTTTGGTCTTCTTCCTACTTCATTTTCCATATTTTCTTCAGTGAACATTTACTATTTTTTTTATGAGCAAAATAACTTGAAGCCAACTGTAAAGAAATTCAAAGAATGGAAAAGTTCTCTAGAAAACATCTAAGGAAGGATGCTTTGTTTTGCAGAAAACTGGTTCCAGTGAAACAGAAATTGAAGTCATAAGTTATGTGGAGCAGGCTGGATTTGAGACCCTGGAAGACTCCGTGTTTTGACTGTCCCAGGAACATTCTCAAAATCAGCTCATGCTCACGAGCCTCAGTGATGACAATGGGAAAGTCTGTTTCCTAGCTAAGAGCAGTTTGGACTTTACAGGACACTCAATTTAGCTGTAAGATGATGCAACCAGACAAATCGCTGACAAGTGTGGATGCCTCCTCCCAATCTCCTAACACACACTGGGTGACTGATTCGTCCATCCTGCCGGGTCTGATCTCTGCATGGGCAGCACGTCTTCACCCTTCAGTCGCCTGATCTGCATTACTCACCGCACACGCTTTTGTGTGAGAGAGACCGTAATTAAGGCTAATGTCAGTTGTGTTTACTCTGGTAGTCAGCCACCAATAGTAATCAACTAAAATATCAGGAAGAAATCATTTTGTTCCATTCTGGAATGAAGAGTGAACTTGCATTCAAGGCTGTCTTTCCTACAGCAAGTGGGAGCCATGGTGCTTTTATTCTGAGTTCAAGAAAACTTTTTCAAGTAATGGGTGGGTGTGCGGGTGTGGGTGTGTGTGGTAGAGGGAGACAGAGAGAGGGGAGAGAGGAAGGAGGGAAAGAGGTACAATTAAGTTAGCATCACTGCAGACAAACTAATTTCAAACCATAAGGAGCTAACGAATCAATCTATACCCAATGAAGGGACAAGATTTTGTTTGAAGACTATATTCTCAAAGGCAGCCTTGATATTTCAGGAATACACTGAGAAGGCACTGGGTGGAATTGTGTTGGAAGAGGATCACCTTATTAAGAATGACTTTTCTGAAGAGATGTCTGTTCACAAAGATTTCAGAGCAACTTGCTGGGCATCTGGTCAGGAAGGGCTGGATCAACCCCAGCGTCAGAGCTTTGGAATGGGTCCTACACAGTGCTTACCAAACATCCCAATCTAGACAGGAATCCCACCTCTGGTGATTTAGTCACTCAGTTGTGTCGGACTCCTTGCGACCCCTGGACTGTTGACCGCCAGGCTCCTCTGTCCATGGGACTTCCCAGGCAAGAATCCTGGAGTGGGCTGCCAAGGGCTCTTCCCAGGTCTCCTGCTCTGCAGGCAGATTCTTTACCGCTGAGACACCAGGGAAGCTTGACATCTTCCTGTATTGTTTGCAACTGGATCCTGGGCAAAGAAGGGGCAGGAGGGGCAGCTGGAAACTGAAGGGACCCAAACAGTGCTGACTGGAGCAGGAAGCTTAGGACTGGGAAAGGTCACAGGGCTCAGAACAGCCTCTGAGTGGGCCTGGGCCCACTCTTTACATGCTTGTCATACTTGATTTAGTCAGTCAGGTCGATCCAAGAATGGGGAAGGTTGACTACCAAATCCTTCCAGGGGCTGTTTTCCTGATAAATATCCACTGCATCTGGCAGGAAACTGGGTCCAGGACAACAGGCATAGGGATCTGGCAGCTGAAAGTTACTGCCTACTTCCAAGTGTTAGGGAACAAATGTGCCCCACTCCCCATTCATATGTTAAAACTCTACACCCTACTGGGAAGGCATTTGGAGGTGGGGCTTTGGGGGAAGATGCGGCTGGAATGCTCAGGAATGGGATTAGTGCTCTACAAGGGGACTCCAAAGAATTTCTCCCCCATGTGATGATATGAGAAGTTGGCATTCTGCAGCCAGGAAGAAGACTCTCACCAGAACCCCAGCACGTTGACACAATGGACTTCCAGTCTCCAAAACTGTGATAAATAAACTTCTGTTGTTTATAATCCCCCTAGACTGTGTGCTTTGTTAAGGGAGCCAGGTGTCAGGAGCTGCACCAGATGCTATGCACACATCTCTCTAACCCTGAGAAGTCCATGTGGTCAGTATTATTGCTTCCATTTTACAGATACAACCACTGAGGCTCAGAGAGCATATTAGATAGGAAATGGCAGATCTGATAGACAGAGTGCCTGAAGAACTATGGACAGAGGTCCGTGACAATGTACAGGAGGCAGTGATCAAGATCATCTCCAAGAAAAAGAAATGTAAAAAAGCAAAATGATTGTCTGAGGAGGCCTTACAAATAGCTGGGAAAGGAAGAGAAACTAAAGGCAAAGAAGAAAAGGAAAGATACACCCATTTGAATGCAGAGTTCAAAATACCAAGGGGAGATAAGAAAGCCTTCCTCAGCGATCAATGCAAAGAAATAGAGGAAAACAATAGAATGGGAAAGACTAGAGATCTCTTCAAGAAAATGAGAGATACCAGGGGAACAATTAATGCAAAGATGGACACAATAAAGGACAGAAATGGCATGAACCTAACAGAAGCAGAAGACAATAGGAAGAGGTGGGGGGGGGGGGGATACACACAAGAACTGTACAAAAAAGATATTCACGACCCATATAATCACAATGGTGTGATCACTCACCTAAAGCCAGACATCCTGGAATGTGAAGTCAACTGGGCCTTAGGAAGCATCACTATGAACAAAGCTAGTGGAGGTGATAGAATTCCCGTTCAGCTACTTCAAATCCTAAAAGATGATGCTGTGAAAGTGCTGCACTCAATATGCCAGCAAATTTGGAAAACTCAGCAGTGGCCACAGGACTGGAAAAGGTCAGTTTTCATTCCAATTCCAAAGAAAGGCAATGTCAAAGAATGTTCAAACCACCGCACAACTGCATTCATCTCACATGCTAGCAAAGTAATGCTCAAATTTCTCCAAGCCAGGCTTCAACAGTATATGAACCGTGAACTTCCAGATGTTCAAAGTGGATTCGGAAAAGGCAGAGAGGTATCAGAGATCAAATTGCCAACATCCACTGGATCATCGAAAAAGCAAGAGTTGCAGAAAAACATCCACTTCTGCTTTACTGACTACACCAAAGCCTTTGATTGTGTGGATCACAATAAACTGTGGAAAATTCTTAGACAGGAATAACAGGCCACCTTACCTGCCTCCTGAGAAAACTGTATGCAGGTCAAGAAGCAACAATTAGAACTGGACATGGAACAACAGACTGGTTCCAAACTGGGAAAGGGGTAAGTCAAGATTGTATACTGTCACCCTGTTTTTTTAACTTATATGCAGAGTATATCATGCAAAATGCCAGGCTGGATGAAGTACAAGCTGGAGTCAAGACTGCCAGGAGAAATATCAATAACCTCAGATAGGCAGATGACACCACACTTATGGGAAAAAGTGAAGAAGAACTAAAGAGCCTCTTAATGAAAGTGAAAGAGGAGAGAAAAAGCTGGCTTGAAACTCAACATTCAGAAAACTAGGATCATGGCCTCTGGTCCCATCACTTCATGGCAATAGATGGGGAAACAATGGAAACAGTGACAGACTTTATTTTTGGGGGCTCCAAAATCACTGCAGATGGTGACTGAAGCCATGAAATTAAAACACGCTTGCTTCTTGGAAGAAAAGCTATGACCAACCTAGAGAGCATACTAAAAAGCAAAGACATTACTTTGCCAATAAAGGTCCGTCTAGTCAGGCTATGGTTTTTCCAGTAGTCATGTCTGGATGTGAGAGTTGGACTATAAAGAAAGCTGAGCACTGAAGAATTGATGCTTTTGAACTGTGGTGTTGGAGAAGACTCTCGAGAGTCCCTTGGACAGCAAGGAGATCCAACCAGTCCATCCTAAAGGAAATCTGAATGTTCATTGGAAGGACTGATGTTGAAGCTGAAATTCCAATACTTTGGCCACCTGATTCAAAGAACTGACTCATTTGAAAAGACTCTGATACTGGGAAAGACTGACAGCAGGAGGACAAGGGGACGAAGGAGGATGAGATGGCTGGATGGTATCACTGACCCAATGGATATAAGTTTGAGTAAGCTCCAGGAGTTTGTGATGGACAGCGAGGCCTGGCGTGCTGCAGTCCATGGGGTCACAAAGAGTCAGACATGACTGAGTGACTGAACTGAACTGAGAGGTTGACCACAAGCCCAGGTGAACCCAGTAAGGTAGAGGGGATGGTCAGGAAACAAGCTGAAGCCTGGATGGGACCAGAAGGGCATTACCCTTGGAGAAGCTGCAAAGATGGGCAAAATATTTGATCATTCTGATTGATCTAGAATCTCTGTGAATGGTGTTCAGGAACCTGTACTAGTCTTATGTTAGGCACTCTCAAACAAGCATATCAGAATCACCTAGAGGAGCTATTAAAGTGAATCACAGTTTGTGACTGAGCAGTTCTGGGCGGCGTCTGAGAATGTGTGTTTCTCATAAGCTCTCAGGTGATGCCAGTGCTGGTTTCCCAGTCCCAGTTTGAGAACAACTGCCCTGGGTGATTCTGATGAATATTAATATTTGACATCCCCCCCCCATAAAATAAAATAAACATGAAGGACATCCCTGGTGGTACAGTGGTTGAGACTCCAAGTTCCCAATGCAGGGGACACTGGCATGCAAAGTGGCAAAAATGAACACATACACCTGAAATGAAAACCAACAGCTGAAGGACTGGAAAAGACTGGGGCGGGGTGTGGGCAGACCAAACTACCCCCTTTTCAACTGATTTCTTGATGTCTGATCTCTTTCAAGGAGGGGTGTGTGTGTGCTGGAAACCTAGGACTGTAAAAACTGTCTCTGTCTAAGAGGCTAGATGAGAAGAAAGCCTCCCTGAGTGTGGCTAGTTCTCTGTTTGGAGAGATGCTGGTCTCAGACCTGCCTCCCTTGACCTCAGCAATAGCATCATCCAGGCACTGAGCCTGTATCCCTATCTGATATCGGGGTATGAGTGTCTGGGGTAGCAGAGAATAGACCATGTGTCTCTGTAGTGAGTTAGCCCCCAGTGGGTTTGACCCTGCCTCCTCCAGCTTGTGGAACTCACACTCAGTCTTTGAGGACCAGTACCCCTCTTCCCCCCGCCAAGCCTTCAAAGGCAGATGTGGGTTGATTCTGTCTCTGGGGCTGCATTCTGGGTCTCAGCGCCTCTTTTAGAGTGATTGACAGTGATCCTTAAGCTTTTTGGCACCAGAGACTGGTTTTGTGGAAAAACAATTTTTCCAAAGATTGGGGTTGGGGATGGGGAGGGATGGTTTTAGGATGATTCAAGTGCATAACATTTATTGCACACTTTATTTCTATTATTATTACATCAGTGCCACCTCAGACTATTAGGCATTAGACCCCGAAGGTTGCGAACCCCTGCTGTAGGATGTACTATCCAGGATGATGGGGCTCATATGAAATGTATTTTTTATCTGCAGCGTCTGGGACAGTCCCTGACTCTTAGAAGGGATAAGTGTTTACTGAATCCTTTTAAACCCTCTTGCCACCCTGGCACAGATACTTGCAAATAGCTGGAACTAAATAATATTTGGAAGAGATCATCAAGGCGTAAAATAAAAGCATGGAGAAGAGACAGGTGTCTAATATGAACCTGACTGGAAATAACCAGGAGACCCGCGTGTGCCTGGCCACCTGACTGAGGTTGCCTGGGTCTCTCTCTCTGCTGATGATGTGGCTATGTTTTAATGTGTAAGTTGCCATAGAAAGGACTTGGATTATGAGTGGCGTGTTCTGTTTTCACTACCATGTCATGGCAAATCACAATGTGAGCACTTCACAGTAAACACCCTCATCAGCAGGTGGATTAGCTGTGGGCACTCATCTCTTTCCATCAAGTGCCAGGAGGGTGGACAGCAACCTTCCTCCCAAGAGCCTTTACAGTCACAGGCTCAGAACAAACAGTGGCTCTGCACAACAGCCTTTCCAATAAGGATTTCAGCCCCACCTCTTCAGTATTTGGGATGTGCTGGGGAGACTGGAGGGGGAAGAGCAGTTTGCCAGCAGCTCAGCAACCTGGGCCTTATTGAAATGCTTCAAGGCCTGATGCTGTTGATGCAGCCTGGGGAGGAACTCTGTGTGGGCAGACAACACCCTGATTAAAAATCCAAACGTTTTCACAGGGAGGCCTGTATGTGTCAGGACCACCTGTTGGTGAAATTAATAAACCTTAAGTGCTAATTTGTTAAGGAAAAAAGTAGATATGTGGAAGTGAGAACAGAGAACCGAAAACAGTCTTTGGTGGCACAAGTGAAGGTGAAAACCTGATTAGAACAGGACTTCGTGTCAGCCAAAGTGTCTTCACCTGTGCAGGTATTCCTGCTTCCACCGACGACAAACCAAGTTCCAAAGTACAAACTTGTCGAAAACCATTCCCTTTTACAGACCGACCCTTGTTTCTCCCGCCAGCATCCCTTTTTTTAAGGCAACAGGTGTGAATGTAAACGCAGTTCAGAACGAGAAACCTTTAACACAATTGATAGTGAATTGTCCGACTGCAAGCTGAACACGAGCACATCTCACTTCCACCCCCAAATCTTGGCATTCTGTGTTCTCACTCTTGTCTGCATCATCTCTGAGCTAGGATCAACGCAGCGGCCTCTCAAAATCCTGGCCTCCTGTACTGTCTTTCTTTGAAGCATCTAAGCAAAAGCGCGTTTGCAGAGCTCAGCCCCTGTCCAAAACGCTTAAATAACTCCAGCACCTTCAAGTTCAAGCTCCTTTTAAAACAAAGTCCCCTCTGACTTGGCACCTCCGTCATCTCTCCACCCACATCCCCAGGGCGCACCCCTCTATCACAAGCACCATGTCCCTCAAATACGTCCGAGCGTCCGCCAAAGCTTTCTCCGACAGAAAAGCCTTTTCCATTTTTCCCCCCATCTTGTTGACAGTTTATTTTCTAAGTTTCGGCTCTTTGCCACCAGGAAGTCTCTGTTCCCCAAGTAGTTCTGTTGGATGCTACTTTTATCGCTTGTATTATTTAAACTTCTGTCTCGTTTAAAGTCGAAACATGCCGAGGTTGAGAACACGCCCCTGTTTATCACCGTGTGCTTAACAGCAGGGTAGGAACTGGTAGAACTTAGACAATGAAAAAAGAAAGGTAGTTTCTTAAGCGTAAGCCGGAAAAGAAAACTATATTCACCTCAGACCAAACGAACCAAACTCGAAGCACCAGACTCACTTTATTAAAGCTGTGTGGGAACGGGAGAAATTAAATCATCTCTAGATTTTTAATAAAAAGTAATAAGAGGCCCTCCCTAGCGGTCCAGTGGTTAAGAGTCCGCCAGCCAAGGCAAGCAACACAGGTTCCATTCCTGCTTCGCGAATATTCTACATGCCTTGGAGCAACTGCTGAGCCGGGCCACTAGGGTTCGAGCCCCACATCTAGAGAAGCCACCTCAACGAGAGGCCCGCTCGCCGCAACTACAGAAATTGCCAGCAGCAACAAAGACCCAGCGAAGCCAAAAATAAATAAAAACAACCTAAGGAACGGAAAAAAAGAAGTAACAGGAACTCACAGTTGGCGTCACTCTACCCTCAGGAACGCCTGCTCCAACCTCGCGGGCCGACCTTCACCCGGGCGGCCTCAGCCTCTGCTGAGGACGGAACTTCCGGGAGCCGGGACCACCCCTTCCGCTCACGTGACCCACGTGCCTTGTTTTAACGTTATAATGGCCTCTGTTCCCCGTAAAGATGTGTTATCAGTTTTGTTTCATTTATTAAAATAAAAACCCAAGATTTGTCCCTGCCAGGTGATAAAAATGAATGAATGCATCCGCCTGGGGGAAAACTGTGGGAAAGAAATCAACACTTAAGTCACTGATGTCACAGTTCAGAGGTCGGCCAGATTCTTCTTTAAGAGCCGGATCCTTCAACCTTTTCAGCTGTGAGAGCCAGCAGCTCTAGCTCCTTGGACACACACATAGTATCCTCGGTTAAGGGGTCAGGGACTTAAACAAACCAATAGAACTTTAAACAGCAACGCTTGTGCATCCACCCTCAGCAACATCGCCCCTCAAAGAATTGATCACACTCAGTAAGACCCTGGAATTTTGCACTAGGAATGAATTACCTCAATAAGCAGGTGACTTCCCTTCATAAGCTTGCCAGATATAGCAAGAAAAAAGAAGAGGCCCTGTTAACCTTTAATTTCCAATAAATGTTGCAAAAACAACTCTGAGACACTGGAAGCCAAGTAAAACAAACAAGCAGAGAGACCATTTGGAGTTGAAGAAATCCAAGAAGTGGGGTGAGACCACCTTGGAGCAGAAAACTCACCATATCTGAGCTGCAAGCGCTCTCCCTGCAGAAACCCTAGGCTGCCGCTGAAGCTTTCTCCAATGGAAAAGCCTTTTCATTTTTCCCCCCATCTTGTTGGCAATTTATTTTCTAAGCCTTGGCTCTTGCCACCAGGAAGTCTATGTTCCCCAGTTACTTTCTGTTGGATGCTACTTTTATCACTTATTATATTATTTAAACTTTTCCTGTCTCATTTAAAGTTAAAACTCTGAGATTGAGAACATGGCCCTGTTTATCACTGTGTTCTTAACAGCAGGGTAGGAACTGATTGAACTTAGACAATGAAAAAGAAAGGCAGTTTCTTAAGCGTAAGCCAGAACAGAAAACTATATTCATCTCAGAACAAACGAACCAAATTGAACCCTTCCTGTACCCAGGTCACGTTTCAACAACCTGTGTACAACTTCCTAGGAAGCTCACTACCCTTCTTGTTGGGAAGCAGTATCTGTATCTATCTAGCTATCTGGCTATCTACCTGTCAACCTATTGGTATCTAATGGTTTAGAATAAGGCTTGGAGTCATAAGTGACCAGCATCTGAATTCCTGGCCTCCCCAGTCAGCTGCATGACCTGGAACAAAGCTATGAACCTCTCAGCCTTGGTCCGTCCTGTACCAAATAGGAATATTACATGGTAACTACAGAGACTGACATGTGCTTAAAGCATTATTGTTGTCAGCTGTTATAATTACCAATGCATTTCTCTGTGATATTGTGCCAAAACACTGTGACTGGTCCCCTGGCTTCCCCACCCAGTCTGACTCCAAACACCAGCCTCAGAGTGCCTCTGTCTCCTTCATCCTGTGGCCCTTGTGGGGTCTGTCTCCCTGACTCCCTGCCACTCCTCTGTGCCTAGAGCAGGGCCTGGTACATAGGGGACACAGGCTCCTCTGAACGGCTGTCCTGGGCCTGGTCGGAGTAAAGAACCTCTCCACCTCTCCACCTCAACCTCAGGCATCTCCCCTCCCACCTCGCCACTGTCTTCTCACCAACTCAGTGTCCTGACTGCCTTTTGGTTGAATTTAACAGACCAGCTTCTTACCCTCTCTTGTCTTTCCTCTGAGTAAATCCTTATTTCAAGGTTTTGAAATGCACTGAATTAAGAGTTCTAAATTCTTTTTTAAATTATTATTACTTTCTGCCCATCCCGCGTGGCATGTGGGCTCTTAGTTCTCTGACCGGGAATTGAACCAGTGCCCCTGCACTGACAGCACAAAATCTCAACCACTGGACCACCAGAGAAGTCCTGAGAGTACTAAATCCTTGTCCCAACTTTCGAATTGTCTGTGTTACCACAGACTTATCATATCACCTCTTTCTCTCCATTACATAAGCGCAAAGGGATAAAACCTGCATATCCTGCTTCTTAGTGTGACGAGCACTTTGAAAATTATTTTTAAAAATTCAAATTCAAGTCATTACACTGTTAGTTAAAATCCTAAGATACATACATTTCCTGGAATGGTTTGTGTGATTCCTAACAATTGGTAAGAATATATAGCAAAAGTCCAATTTTCAGAGATTGGGGAATAAAAGGATAGGAGCTGATTTTGTCTAAATTGTGATCTCTGTTGAGTGTCATAGTTTACACTTGGGTTGTGGAATTGGAACATTTAATCTGCATGGTCCATTCGGCGTGAGGGGAAAGGGGGCTCCTTTTGGAATGAGCAGCCTGACTACGGATGGTGATCAGGAGGGCAGAGTCTGGCGAAGTCACTCCAAATGATGCCCTAGGTTCTCCACCCTCCAGCTTCGTCAGGGTCAGAGATGGGGGCGGGTGGGTGCGGATAAAGGCCTGGCGCTTTTGGACAGCAGTCAAGAATCACAGCCAAACTCTAAGCCTGAGATATGCTCTGATGATTTACATACCACATAGTATGTACTGCATAGTACAGGGAACTCTACTCAATGCTCTGTAATTACCTAAATGGGAGGAAGTTCCTCAAAAGTGGGAATATAGGTATACATATGGATGATTCACTCTGCTGTACAGTACAACCTAACATAACACTGTAAAGCAACTATACTCCAATAAAAGTTAATTTAAAAAAAGATACTTAGAATACAAACCTATAGGCGTTGCATGCAGTCTCATGTGTCCCTATTTTGATCAATAATATGCTTGGGGGTTTCTGAAGTCACCTTTGTATGTGTGATCTGCTGACAATAAAACTAAAAGCTGAAAATGGTTCAAGAAAAAGTAATACCATGTAATGAACTGATACATATGTGTGAGTACTCATGATGTGCTGGAATCAGAGAAATGAGAGGTCAGTGCCAGAAAGGGAAATTGAGGGAGGACTTATGGAGAATTTGGTATCTGACTGAGAACCCTACTGTCTGACTTATTTTATTAACATAATTACACAGTTTTATTTTATTAATTGTATTATTAAAATTATTAAATATTAAAATTTATACTAAGAGTTGAAGATATTTAAGAAAAAAGTGATAATGTATATCTCAGGTGAGTTCAACACTCATTTTGGTTATGGAATGCAGCCACATTCTTTGTCCGTTATCTCAAGGGACTTGGGAAAAAGAACAATGACATAGTTATTTACAGAACAACTTGCTAGTGTTTGGAGAGCTGTGATTCTAGAACTTTACAAATGTTATCCTGTCAAATAAGTGGCATTTATCTGAATGCATCCCTGGCAATCAGACTCCAGAATTCAGACTCTTAGACACTGTACTAGGATGCCTAGGTAAGGCCGCAGTGTCTGTCATTTTATCATAGAACATTTTAGATTGTACATGTAGATCCAGAGATTGACTCTAAGTATTTGATTTTAAAAGGCTTTTCCCAAAAATCATTATGGTTGGCCAGAGAATTCTTCTAATTGTCATAAAGGAAAATATAGCCAACTCTTAAAACTACAATGAGATACTACCTCACACCAGTCAAAATGACCATCATCAAAAAATCTACAAACAATAAATGCTGGAGAGGATGTGGAGAAAAAGGAACCCTTCTACACTGTTGATGGGAATGTAAACTGGTATAACTACTATGAAGAACAGCAGGGAGTTTCCTTAAAAAAACTAAAAATAGAGCTATCATATAATCCAGCAATCCCACTCCTCGGCATATATCTGGAGAAAACCATTGTTGGAAAGCATACATACACCCCAATGTTCATCACAGCACTGTTTACAATAGCCAAGACATGGAGACAACTTAAATGTCCATTAACAGAGGACTGGATAAAGAAGGTGTGGGGTATATATACACAATGGAATATTATTCATCCATTAAAAAGAATGATATAAGGCCATTTGCAGCAACATGGATGTACTTGGAGATTATTATACTAAGGGAAGTAAGTCAGAGAAAGTCAAATATCTTATGATGTTGCTTATATGCTGAATCTAGAAAAATGATACAAATGAACTTATTTACAAAACAGAAACACAGACTTAGAGAACCAACTTATGGTTACCAGGGGAAAGTGTGGGGGTGGGGGGAGGGATAGATTGAGTTTGGGATTGGCATGCATATACTGCTATATTTGAAATAGATAACTAACAAGGACCTACTGTTTAGCACAGGGAACTCAGCTCAATATTCTGTAATAACCTACATGGACAAAAAATTTGAAAAAGAACAGATAATTGGATAGATATAACTGAATCACTTTGCTATACACCTGTAGCTAACACATGGTTAATCAACTATACTCTGATATAAAATGAAAATTAAGAGGAAATATATCCAATTCTTGATTATCTATGTTAATGGAGGTGAACAGCATCATTGATAATCCAATATAGTTTGCAAAAATCACCTGGTGGTTGATTACATTACATTGCTTTAAAAATTACATGACATTTAAAAAGCTAATTATTACTATTTATGAACTTTTTAGAATTCAACATTTTTGGAGCATATTTGCTGTAGAATATGGGTGGTGGGAGAGACTGGGAAAAGATTCACCAGGATTGACTGTTGCTTCCCAGATGTAAATAACCAAACATTTGATGGGAGGAATAACTCAATCATTCTACCTTAAGATAAAAGCTTAAGGCAGCTCCCACCTCACAGGTTGGAAGAGATACAAGCTCACCTGAGGATGAAACTTATCATCCACGTCTTCTGCCCCCATGGAAAGATGCTGTTTCATACTTAGGTTTTGTGAGCTTTATAAAAACTCTGGAATGCTGAGAGAATCCAACTATCTGGCAAAATAGAACTCTCTTTTGTACAGTTAAATCACAGGTGAACCACCCATACACAAAATGAGCATCAGAATAAGTGCTGGAAAAAATGAAATAACCAAAGCAAATATTCTTTTTTCTAGTGCTTCTCCTTCATAGTTATTGTGCAACAACCCCAAGCAGTAATGCATTTCCCTGACATATTAATCGGGCCTAGGGCCTGAGGAATCTCGCATGGATGGCTAAGCATAGATAGTGTGCTGTTTAGACATTCCCAGCATTTATTTTCCCATCATCTAGAAACATCACCTCATTTCTCTTTTAACAAACTCTCTCTCCCCTATGAGTACATGATTGAGGTGCTCTGGTGGGTAATATAAATCGATCAGACTCTTCTAGGAATTTGGATATTGAACAGAGTGGCTATGAAATCAGAAACAGAGATAATTCACCCCAAAACAGCTCCCCCAAAAGACTGCAAAGTTCCTGCAGGTTCACCCCCAGGGTGGCCTGCTCCTTGGTCTCACCAAGGCTTGGGCATTCCACGTCTCCATGGCTCACGTGATCTGACCTGGGTCATTCCTTTATGTTTGCTCAGGTAAGCCAGAGTTGTTTCTGTTGCTTGCAAGCAGTGAGCCTAACCTGCAACAACCATGAAAACCAACAAATGAGACACATTTGGGTGAAGTTGCCTATGGGGCACTTTTAAAAAAAATACCTTGAGCTTGGTCAGACTCAGCTAATCCAGGGCCTTATTTACCAAATGATTAAGCTGAGAGATTCAAGGACTTTTTCCAAGGTTTCAAATCAGAAGCCAGGTCTTCTGACACTTTCCGCCATCTTGCAAAACAGTGACAGTCTCTTCTGATAGGTTTGCTGGGGCACACAGGCGGGCAACTGATGCAAAATGCTACTTCAAAGACCCCTTCAATTAATTAATCAATGATTATTTATTGCAAGGCACTGTGCTAGGCACTATGGAGAGTACATGGAAGATAAGACCAAAGTCCCTGCCCTCAAGGAGCTTACAATCTAGTTGGGAAGACAAGGCATACATACAAGGAAAATTAAGTAACAATACAGGAGTTGAGTTAAAATGCAAGATAACAGTACAAGAGACTTCCAAAAGTAGTACCTGATTAAATTACTAAGTGAGGGGTATTGACAGGGCTTGCAGCTTATTCAGAGGAAGGAGGTCAGCAAGGGTTGGAAGGCTTCACAGACAAGCTGGGGCTGGAGCTACCCTAGAACAGTCAAGATCGGGGATTAAAGAAGAGTGGGGGTATTTCAAGAAGGGGCAGCCAGATGCCCAAAAGGCACAGAGGTGAGACCAAAAGCAAGTGGTGTTCAGGGGCCAGTGAGGGCTCTATGTGGCTGGGTATGGACTTAAGTTGTTATTAGATTAACAAGGGCCTCCGGTTTAGATTTTATCCTTTTAGCAATGGGACTGGGGGAAACCTTAAAACAACAGATGTCCTTAGATTAAGTGTAGAAAAGACTGAGTTAATCCAGAGGATCTACTCACGTTTGATCTTCAGGAGATTTATTTGTGGATTTTTGACCCTCTCTACTTCCAAAGAGGACCTGCGATGGTGTTTTCTCTGGGTCTTCTAGGCAGGGATCATAGCCAGAGACTTTTGAGTCCCTCTAGGATCTTAAATTATAACTAGCACAAGGGTGAGTGAACAGATTCCCTGACAGGCAGGCAGGAAAAATGCTCCCAAAAGACAAGTATCTTTACAAATGACAGAATATTTATTAACAATACCTTTAAAAAAAGATTACATATGCTAGATCACTGGTAAATATCATTAACACTGGGGTTGGGAACTACCTGGGGTGTTATTTTTTTTCATTCATTTTATTATTTTGTTGATTTTTTTGTGTGTGTGATTTTAAATTTTGTCTTATTTCAACATAGAAGTAACCATATCAAACTAAGAAAGGAACACAGCTTGAAATACTGACAATATATTTTTTCCCAGTTACCACCCTAGTTTTTACACAAGTGGAATCCTGATTATGACTTTATTGGATAAATATAGCTAGAAGGTTGAAAAGTTAACTTATACTCTTTGTAAGCAAAAATGACAAATTACAAGCAAATTTGAGCTCTCTGAGAAAGAAGAAAAGGTGCAGCGTGTTTACAAGTGAAAATTTTTATAGAAAATTTCATTGCATTTTATTTGCACTGTTCCACTAGTGTCAACTTACAAAACCTCCCCCGTTATAACAAATAGTTCTTTTCATAAGAATACGGTTTTGTTGATATTGTCATTTTCCAATGGGTGATTTTAAGACGTAGAAGATAAAGCTTATAAAGCAACAAGGCTACCTACTGCAAAACAGGAGAATCATCGAGATACCATACAGTTTTACTAAAGATCTCTTACAGAGTCATGAAAAAAATTATTTGTGGCAACTATTTGCTGAAATAGGAGAAATCTGCCAGACTCCTTACATAATTCTGATTTTAAAGAAGGGCTCTATCATTAAAGAGATACACATATTATCTATACGAGATTTTGTAAAGAAGTTATGAATCCATCCACAGAGAATTACTCTTTTCTTTGTTAAATGTACATTCAAAACAGATACATTTAAAGACAGTAAAATTATTCTTCATCCTTTGAAAGACGTGGTTGACTATAGTAACTTTTGGTCTATGTTACTACAGGGTATGTAACTTCCAGTGTCATGGCTAAGATAATGCTACTACAGAGACTAGGCTAACTTAGTCGAGGGAAAAGAAAGTCTTACTGTACGATGCTAAATTCAGGGGTGGGAGTCCTGCGCAAGGTACCTCTCGGGCAGTTAGTTTAGGTTTTGAGATTGCAGCCGTTCCTGAAATCATCTCAAGTTGTGTGGAACAACAAAATTCACAACAGGGCTAGAAAACATATTGTACAATGGCTAAACGACTTGATTGAGTGCGTCAGTCATCCCATGGGACATTTCTACACGGCAGCCTTGAGTTACAGACTAATCCTTCAGCTGCGCTGCCTCTAGACCCTTGTAGAACTGTACAAGGAATCTGCAATGTATTGACCAAGGTGAGTTTCCAACTCTGTCTGTAAAGGAAATATTTTCAAATAATAATCATATGATTGTGTTGCCCATAGCATTTTACAGCAGAGGAAAAAAATTAATATCTACATCTCATGTTAACTTTAAAAAATCCTATAAAACACTAAATATATAATAAAAAATATGCATATAAGGACATATGTAAACTGCTTTGGTAACATCATATTACAGATGTCTTCAGTGCATTGCAGAGTTTCCAAAGAAACTTCAGACAAAGCTAGATTTGCTTTGAGGAAGTACTGTAGAATGCCATTCCTAAAGAAGCAAAAAACATTTTTTTTTCCAGTAATAAGATGTACTTGAACAACAATATTACTTAGTACTGGGTGTCTTCAAAACAACTAGCTAAATGTTGCTTATATTATAAAGAGAAAGTCTTTCGGAGAACTGTCGTCATAAACTGGACCTTGCTGTGAGGGAGATCATGATGGTGCTGATGGCCGACAGCGTGCATGCATTTGAAGTGGACGGCCCGGCTCCTCTTGCATAGGCATCTGCGGAGAGAAGACATTCACTCAGCATCCACTTACCCTGGCAACAAAGGGAGGCAGGGCCCAGGGCTCTTGGAAATGGAAGAACTGTCTGAAGTCTATTGGAAATGACCATCCTTCTCTCTCTCTCTCTTTTTTTTTTTAAATTTTTAACCTTTTTCTTTTTGAGGTATAGCCAATTTTAAACTTTTTTTTTTTTTTATATTGGGGTATATATAGGCTGTTATGGGCTTCCCAGGTGGCACTAGTGGCAAAGAAGTCGCCTGCCAATGTAGGAGATGTAAGAGACATGGGTTCGATCCCTGGGTCAGGAAGATTCTCTGGAGGAGGGCACAGCAACCCACTCCAGTATTCTTGCCTGGAGAATCCCATAGACAGAGGAGCCTAGCAGGCTACAGTCTATGGACTCACAAAGAGTGAGAAACCACTGAAGCGACTAAGCACAAGCCAGTCAACAATATTGAGACAGTTTCAGGTGAACAATGAAGGGACTCAGCCATACATACAGATGGATCCATCCTCCCCCACACTCCCCTCCCATCCAGCCTGCCACGTAACATTGATCCCCGTGCTACACAGTGGACCTTGCTGGTTATCCATTTTAGATACAGCAGTGTATACAGGCAACCATAAATTTGTTCTCTAAGTCTGTGAGTCTCTTTCTGTTTTGTAAGGAAGTTCACTTGTATCAAGACCAACTCTTGTTGACGTTTTTAGTCTCTGTTCTATGACACCCTAGCTATGAACTTGGGAGCAGGTGGTGGACATCTCTGGACCTCTATTTAAGCATTTGTTAAGGAAGGGTGTCCACATCTAACATGAGAAGAAACTTCAAAATGACTGCAAACACTATAGATAAATACTAGGATATCAATGATGCAGCAAAATAAACATTGATGATCTCTTTCGAATTCAAGCTTTGTGCTGGGCACAGAGCCATATGACAATTCCTGCAAAAACCCTGAGAACCTCTGGTATGGTTATTACACAATTTAACAGATAAGGAAACTAGGGCCCAGAGAAAGAAGATAAGTCTAAGATTACCCACTTAGTAAAGACCTGAATTGGGATTCCAACATATATATATATCTAAATATACCTATTTTTTCCCAATAAAATAAGCTCAATCTTTAAAAAACTTTTCCTTATATGTCTTATATTATTTTCACAGTAAGAAATTATCAACTGTCATTTGAGTTTTATCAAGATTGTAAGATCTCTAACCACCAAAATGGAAAACCTCTTGAGAAAGAGACCATGTTTTATTCACAGCTACAGCCTTATCATCTAATCATTATAAGAATAAAATTGCTTCAAATATGTTTTTGTAATGAATTAAATCAAGAATTATCAATCTTAAAAAAAACAGTTCTTGAAATGATAAGCAAGTATGAAGTAAGATTTTAAGAAAGAGAGATAAATTAACCCCAAAACAAACTCCAATCTTGTGTTTTTTGTGGCCTGGAGATTACTTCCACATCTCACCATAGATCTGGTTCCTTTCAACAGAAGTTAGAGCCTCTTCTGAGATGTGGAAACCAATTCTCCCCAGTGTTTGCAAAGAAAAAAATGTGTTAGTATTTGCATGCAAAGGAGGTGTAGTAAATATAAACCTCATCTGGAAGACGACAAATTACTCCTGAATCTGGAGCTTGTTCTTGTAACAGCCTGCATTTCCCACCAGAAGTCCTGTTCTATTCACTAACAGTAATAAGTGCTTATTCAGAAGAAGGGTGAAGTGACCAGTGAACATTTTCTTTTCTGATTTGAGGCATCCAAATTTGATAGATGCAGTTAAAACTAGTTGAGTGGATACTTCATTGTAACTTCATACAGCAAGGATACCAGAGCCTTTCCTCATCCGACAAATAATAAAATGGACACTGAACAAAGGGACTGATGCCCAGGACTCTAGCAAGGATTGTCCTTGATTTAAAATATCCAATCTCCATCAATGACTTGAAAGTTCCTATCTCCAGCCTTCACTGAACCCCGTACCTCTTGACTAGTAAATCCAAAAGCCAGTGAAAATCTACACTTAGATACCTAATGGCAATCTTATTTGTTTTATTATTGTGGTAAGATACACATAATGTAAAGGTTAGCATTTTAAGTATTTTAAAGTGTACAACTCAGTGGCCTTAAGTTCACTCCAATGTTGTGCAGCCAGGACCACATCAAGTTCTAGAAATTTTTCATCATCTGAAATGGAAACCTCAGTACCCATTAAGCCACAATGAACACCAGTGGCCAGTCACTCTCAATCACCAATCTGCCTCTATGGATTTTCCTATTTTGCCTTTTTAAAAAAAATTCAAATAAAATCATACAGCAAAAAATAATATGCTGTTGAGATAGTTGCAAACATAATATTTGAAAAATAGATTGAATGTATTTGTCTGAAAAAAGAACATACACTCAACAGTCTTTGAAAACAAATATATTCTTGACTATATGTAGACATGTGTGCTTATGTACATGTTACATACACAAGTTCAAAATAAACAGTTTCAAGCTCAAAATATTTTCAGCCAAAGACATTAAATTATATTGTATCACTAGAGACAGGCTTCTAGAGCAATTTCAAGAACTCTTTTTTGCTTGTTCCTCCTAAGTCACACTTTTAACTTTCTAACCTATAATGTGGGGGTTACTATAGCTGTCAACCACCTGGGTCACATGGAAGATCCTGGGTGACTGATCTGTGGCTGCTTTAACCTCATGATTGATTGTCAAGTGATTAAATCCTTATTACATCAGCTATGACAGGTCAGACTTTTTTTGTACAAAACTACCTGTGATTAGCAAATATCAGTTGTCTAAGGAAGGAGGATGGTATTGTCCATTTTTATCATAAGTCTTTTTTTTTTTTATCATGTTTAATTTCATCTGAGCCCTGGGTCACTGGGAGGCTTAGGCAATAAGGCAGACAGGGAGAAGGGAGGTAAAAAAGAGAGAGAGAGAGAGGTTCTTACTTGATATCTTTGGAATTCGAATCTGTTCACTGCTGCTGCCATCTCCTCCATCACTGAATGGCTTAATTTCTATTATATAATCTTCATCAAAAGGCAAAGAAAGCTCCACCGACGTTTTGTTTGTTTCAATGACAGATGTGCTGCTCTGTCGGCTCCATCTGTACAGGACCTGCCAACATGGGAAGAACAGGTGTCACCTGCTGTCCTCACAAAGGCCCCCCCGGGATGCAGCAGACATTTGTTTCCACCTCTGGGCACCAGTGAAATGTGGGGATGCTGAAGTTGTCAGGCTGCCCACATGCATTCGGAAGGCTCATTTATAGCAAGGGGCAAGTCTGCAGCCACCATTTATTTCATCACAAGGAAAGAGTTGACAGGCTTGTGTGACACGGTAGCGTGGCTGGCATGAGTCTAACAACGTGCTCTGTGACCTCACATGACCTCTGGAGGCTCAGTTAAAACACTTGAAAAACTGGTTATACAGAGCTCAGGTGACATATGAGGGTCTTTGGCATCAGAACAGATTTGGCTCCTGTGTGACCTTGGTCCACTTACTTTCCCACTCTGAGCCTCAATGCCCTCATCTGTAAAATGGGGACAATAATACCGACTTTCCTGGGAAGTCTTTGAGATTGCACAGGATTCAATAAAATAAAAGACTCAAAGAAAGCATGTAGAACATGGTATCTATGAAGTATTAAAGGAAACAAGAGATGCAAAGATAACTTGGCGAAGGTTAGAAGCAAAAATCAGGCATGATAAACTATCATTATTAATTCTTTGGAAAGAGGACATTTCAGCAAAGGAAGAGCATCTCTGAAAGGCAAGGGCAGAAAGGGCAGAAACCCCTTTTCCTCCCCCTCCCACTGGGAACCCTTTTAAAGCTACATAGAAAAGGGAGGGTGTTAGAGGACCATTACTGTCACTCTCGAAGTGTCTGTAGCTCCTCCAGGGTCACTCACACATCTTTGCTGACCACTTTGGCTTCTGCTGGGCCAGAGTCGAGGCTGGTAGTTCACAGGATGAGATGGCTAACTAGCTTCCTCGAAAATACCCTCACCACCTGGCATTGCCTACCTGGTCATCAACAATCCCTATTAGGAACTAAAGATAAAGGTCCAGAGAGGTGTACCTGCCTTTCTGGTGATAACAACTGTGATGAGAACTGTTCCACAAATGTTTTCTCTTTTCTCTGAGCCAGACACTCTACTGGCACAGCTATGCTTAATGGTGACAGCATCTGACAAGACAGGCACTGTTATTTGTGCCCACAGATGAGGACACTGAGGCCCAGGGATATTGCAGAACCGGTGAGTGACTAGATGAGGGTTTCTAAGCCCATGGTCTTCAACCACTATAACTCATTGTTTTTCTTGATATTAAAAAAAAGATAGGGCTGGGTGACAGGAATGGTTCCAGGTCCTGGTTGTATGTAGAAGCACTTAGGGAACCTGGAAAAATAGCAATGCTCTAGTCCAGTGATCTCCAATCTTTTCGGCACCAGGACTGGTTTCATGGAAGACAGCTTCTCCACAAATTAGGGGTGGAGGTGGGGGGTAGTTTCAGGATGATTCAAGTGTATTAATATTTACTGTGCACTTTATTTCTATTATTATTACATCAGCTCCACTTCAGATCGTCAGGCATTAGAAAATGAGGTGGGGGAGCCCTACTAATAGGCCACCGGTTCTCAACTGGGGTGGAGGGAGTGGAGGAGCAATTTTGTGCCCCGGGAGGGCATTTGGCGAATGTCTGCAGACATTTTTGGTTGTTATAATGGCTGCTGCTAGTGTTGTGAGTGCCTGGGTCGCCCTATAATACAGAGGGCAGTCCCCACAACAGAGAATCATCCAACGTGAAGTGGCATCAGTGAGGAGGCTGAGGAATCCCGCTCCGGCCATTCCCCAGACCTCCCATGTCAGACTCCAGAGAAGAAGGGTCCAGGCCATGTTATGTTTTTAAAAAGATCTTCAGATGTTCATTCAGGGAATCATGAATGACATCAGGGTTGTCAAACCTAAGCTTGTATCAGAGTTGACTGGAGGGCCTCTTAAAGCATCTATCACTGGGCCCCACTTGAGTTTCTGATTTCATAGGTCGTAGTTGGGACTTGAAAAATCTGCATTTCTGACAAGTCCTCAGGTAAAACCATTGCCTCTGGCCCAGGGGCCACACTTAGAGAACAGTAAGACTAGCTCATCTCTCCCTCAGACCCACTGCTGCCACTGGTTAGTACTTCTTGCAAACCTGTGCGCTGGAGCCCGCCAGGCTCCTCTGTCCATGGGCTTTACCAAGCAAGAATACTGAAGTGGGCTGCCATTTCCTTTTCCATGGGATCTTCCCGACCAAGGGATCAGACCCAGGGATCAAGCCCAGGTCTCCTGCTTGACAGGTGGATTTTTTACGTCTGAGCCACCTGGGAAGCCCCCTAAGACCCACTGTGAATTCTGATTTGCTGGGGTCAGAGACATAGGGTCACTCTACTATTGCAAGAAAACCAAACACAAGAGAAATGCATCAAACTCCCTTAAAATGGTTTAGATCCCATTTGTTTCCTGACATTTCATCACCTTTATTTATGTCTCTCTAATACAAGGTGGGAAACACAATTTCCTTAGGGTGGAAAGATTCATAAGCATCCCCCTTCCTTCTCAGGAGTTTCAGTTGTATCAAACTCAGCATCCACTCACTAATGATCAGGTTCAAATAAATCCTGAGGCGCATCCGGGACTGTCAGAGCATCTCATCACAGCCCTTCAGGAACATGGGCTGGCTGATGGGATGCAAGGGCACATCTGGCTTTGAGGAATAAATTGCTTCTTTGATTTACCTCTGGTCCTTGCCAGAGCACAGAGGATTCAACTAGTTTCAAATATAAATCCAAAAGAAACACTTAGAGGAAAAAACAGACCTTTTATCAGCACTGTTTATTAGTCATGTAACATTGGGGGCTGAGCTGCGTGCATGTGTGCTAAGTCGCTTCAGTCATGTCCAACTCTTTTCAACTCCATGGATGGTAGCCCACCAGGCTTCTCTGTCCATGGGGATTCTCCAGGCAAGAATACTGGAGTCAGTTGCCCTCCTCCAGGGGATCTTCCCAACTCAGGGATCAAACCTGTGTCTCCTGTGGCTTATGCATTGCAGGCAGATCCTTACCACTGGGCCACTGGAGAAGCCCTGGGGGCTGCAGTGGGAGCTAAATAAAGGCCTGTAAAGCCTTTACACCACAATGAGGCTTATTTCAGCTTTAGATCTGCTGACTGACCTTAGTTCAAGCTTAGTTCAACTGATTGACTTAAAGGCAGTGCTTACATTTCCTATAATCCACTGTGGAAGACAAGGAGAAAGAGTAAGTTCGTGGGAACAATGAAAATAGGATCAAACACTGTTGAATGCTGATCATGAGTTTCAACATCATATACCTTGAGATAGGCACTGTTATTATTCTGATTTTCTTTTTTGGCCACGCTGCATGTGGGATCTTAGTTACCTGACCAGGTATTGTACCTGCTCCCCCTGCACTGGAAGTGTGGAGTCTTAACTCCTGGATCATCACAGAAGTCCCTATTCTGATTTTAAAGATGAGGAGTCTGAGGCCTGGAGATGTTCAGCAATGTGCCCAGGATCTTACAGCCTGTAAGTGGGGGACACAGCATTCAAACTCAGGCAGGGTGGGTACACAGCCTATATTCTTAACTAAGACCAGCTTGGCCACCACTGTGGACAAACTGCTTTCATTCTCTGGTCTCTGTTTCCATGAACACAAAACAAAGGGGGTTAGACAGTGGAAAGCTCATGGCCCATAGGTCACATTTGGCTTGCACATCTTGACTATTTGGCTCTCGGTGGGTTTACTTTTTTTTTAAGTTAGACGTCACCACTTAAAACTATACATAGTTTTAAAACTATACACCAAGAAACTACCCATAATAAAATTTGGGGTTCTATTAAAAACTGGAAGATATAGCCGCATTGGTCTACATTCCTGTCTGGAAACAACTGGTTGGACCTTAGAACTTACTGCCTTTTCTGGACCATCACAAAGTCTATAGGTACCATGGTCTCCAACACACCCTATTATGTCATGATGCTATGCATCTACCTCAGGACATTTGCACATCCTGGTCACTATTCTTGGAACGCTCTCAGAGGGCTGCTTATCTCACTCCCTCCTCTTTTTATGACACAATTGAAATGTCACTCCTTGATAAAGGCTTTCCCTGGGCTTTATTTAAAATAACATCTCTCCTATCTATCAACTGTCTACTCCCCTCACTCTGAGTTACTTCTCTTGGTAGTACTTTATTGATCTATTTGTTTACTTCTGGCAGGCAAATAACTGAGGGGCTAAAAGGCAGGACTCTGGATCCATACTGCCTGTATTCTGAATTCAGGTCAATATACTAGCTGTGTTAATAACACTGTATCACGTACTTGGGTGGTGCTAAGAGAGTAGATCTCGATGTTCTCACCACCAACAAGAAATGGTAATTAAGTGATGGGATGGAGGCCTTAGCATATGCTGTGGTGGTGATCATATCGCAATATATAAATGTATCAAATCAACATGTGTATATCTTAAACTTACACAACATTATATGTCAATCATGTCTCAATAAATTAGTAAAAAGAATACTAGCTATATGAAGAAGGCAAGTTACTAAACTCTGTGCCATGAGTTATTTATCTATAAAACTGAGGCTAATAACTGCACCTGCTTCATGGGTTACTATAAAGTTAGAAAGAATTGGACCTGTACTTGGCAAGTTTATTGATGATATTTTGTTGAAAGAATTAAGCCACATTAATCCATTTATATAACCTGCCTGGCTCTGTAGACAGTTTACTCTGTGATACGGAAACCAGACACACTCTCTTTTTAGTTCAAGTGTCATAAAGTAGCTTGACAATTTGTGCTGAAACAGTATTTGGGGCCTTAAACTTCCTAAAGTTGAGTTCTTTTGTGGACTGTTTACTCAAGCAGAAAACCCACAGATCTAGACAATTTAGATAGAAAAACAAAAACACACACAGACATGTATGTATAGTTTTTACAGAACTATATACCCTGAACGTTGACACGTGTATGTAGCATTTCAATATCTGTAACCAGATATGCTGAGATCCCTTGGGATCTAAATGAGGATGCGTGGGGAGTCTGGTTCCTCCAGTCCCAGCTCTAAAGAGAAAGGAAGGAACTGAATCGAATGGGAAGTCAAGAAGAAGTCAGAAAGGCGCCTTCCCACCTTGTTACTCCTTCAGTCAGCACAAGCAGCATTTCAAACTTCATACCCACCCGTTAGTGATGCTTCTAAGGCATGAGATTCCCACCCTGGAGGTGCCACTAGATATTTCATAGATGCAATTTAGATCTACAAGACACAGTGAAGCAACATGAAAAAACTTATTGGCGGGGACGGGGGGGGAGTGGCCTAAATCCATGGTTTTCCTTGTGCTGTGTTTTTATTATTTCCTGAGATTGTCCTTCCCTTGATTTCTGGATAGGTCTCTGTATCTTAAATTGTAATGTCTTCTTTGTTTCTTTTTTTATTTTAAATTAAGTCTGTGGTTGAACCCTTGTGATGAATATATGAAATAAATACATACTGGGTCTTTCTACCAAAAAAAAAAAAAGTTTATATCATCTCATTTGCTGCTCACATCTGCAAAGGTTCCATGCTATCCAGCTGTAATTTGTTCCAATGTTTTATTCTAGTTCTACAGGAGTAAAATGTTCCCCAAATACTGTGGGGAAGCCCCAGTTCTTTTCTGGGAGGTGACTACTTCCGTCAGCCTTGTGCTGCTTGATTCCCGCATACCTGCCTGATTCTGTGCTGCACAGGGGATTCTTCTAGATGTCTGTAAAAGTGTCTGTTGAATTAAAAAAAAAAAAAAAAATATATATATATATATATATATATGTATGTATGTATATATATGAAGGGCCTCCTTGGAAAAGTGCTAATAAGACAAGTTCATACGAGTTTTGGAGAGAGGGCGGGAAGACAAAGACATAGTAACTAAATGATACTCATTTTTCAGTTATTCTTCTGAAAGTGCCTACAATCCTTTAGACCCAGCGCACTGAAGCAGACTTCAGCTTGTGTATGCACCCCTGCCCTGTGGAAGCTGATGGCACTCCAAGTCCCTTTATTCAACAGCCTTCGGTTTTCACATTTGTAAAATGAAGGGCTTTGGCTGGATGATCTCCGGGGTTTCCTGCCCAGCTAACATTTTGCTTGGTTCCCTGAAATTCTTTAGGCAGCTCCCTGCCGTTCAATTTTATTTCAGCGCTAGTTTCAACCTGAGCTTTAAGACCTAGTAAAAGCTTCTCTCATGGAACTCGTGCCCCTCCTCAGGGACTGCTAAAGCTTTGGGATTTTTATTGTGTTTCCTCTCTCCTGTTCTACTAGGTGACACTGGAAGCCGGGAGGAAGACTTTCTGTCTCCGGTATTTTTTCCTTCTCTCCCTTGGTTTGGTTAAATTAATTCAGGCCAATCACATCTGCATCTCTTTCGTGCTGTGTTCAAAGTCCCGGCAGTGTCGGTGTGGGTCAGAGAACTGTGAGAACTGTCTTCACTGCTGCCTTCTTTCTTTGCATCGTCTCACTCCTTTCTCTCTCTTTCATCTTCCAGCCTCCCAAACCCCATGCCTCTCTCAAGTTGGATAAAACTAGTCAGATGAACTCTTTCCAATTATTTCACACTAAGAGACTAATGATTTAGGAGTTCAGGAAATGAGGGCTCCCTTCTCATACCACTGTAAAGAATGCAGCCTTGGCTGGAGAAATTACGGGGACCATTCAGGCTAGGTGCTCGTGAGGCCCACAGTCTGGGGATTCACAGTCTGAGGCCCACAGTAAGTCATCAGCCAATTATAATTACCCAAGAGGATGGAAAGTACTTTTAAAAATCTGACAAATAGTGAGAGCTCTGGCCATCAGGGAAGGCTTCAGGGAGAAGGAATAGAGCCGTAAAGGCTTGGGGAAAATGAAGGCACTGGCAGATTTCTCCTTTAGCAAAAGAGAAATGCAGTCCCAGAGAGGTTACGTGATTTACCTGAAGTCGCATACTGACTAGATGATCAAGACGTGCTTGTTTTTCGCTCTACTCTATAAGACCCTTCTAGAAAGTTTCCTTTTAAAAAGGGATCCAGTGGAAGGTCTATAGATCAGTTCTTAGGGAACATGTCCCTGCTGCAGAATACAAATCACTGTGCCTTGTGGACAAAGGAAAACGGTCCATAGAAGGGAAGGTTTCCGAATCCTCTAATCACATCACTCAAGGCTAACTGTGTCAACTCCCCGCCCTGGCTTCACACACTGTAACGAGCGCCTGCCAGCGCTGTCACAAAATGTCACAAAATAGCAGCATGCCGGCTTGATACATCCTGCTGACTAGTTCTGTTGGGCCTGTGTTGCCCCAAATGTTGTTTAAAAGTGAAACAAAGCAGGATACTTAAAATGCCCTTTAATTTTAATGATTGTGGCACCACAGCTACAATCAATTTCCTTTTCTAGTTTATTAAAGTCAGGCTAACATTTATAGGATCAGGTACATTAATTTGCTAAAAAATTCTTGTGTATATGTGCACATCCATATCCAAATACACATGCACATACATGGGCTTCCTTGGTGGCTCAGTGGTAAAGAATCCGCCTGCCAAGCAGGAGATGAGGGTTCAGTCTCTGGGTCAGGAAGATTCCCTGGAGAAGGAAATGGCAACCCACTCCAGTATTCTTGCCTGGGAAATCCCATGGACAGAGGAAGCTGGCAGGCTACAGTCCAGAGGGCTGCAAAGAGCTGGACATGATTTGGTGACTAAACAACACCAGTATCCCCATAACAAAAGGGACATGAGCAAAAATAATTAACCATTAGTAACACTGAGAAGTTACTACTGTTGATTAAAAATGTGATCAAGACAAGAACAAAACAAAACCGACTTTGGAGATATTAAACATGTGGTTCTTCATGATTTTTTTTATAGACCCAAACACAGGGTCTTTAACTGCTTCTGGTGACTGTGCCTGAGACTGAAGTTTAGGTGATTCTCTCAATCCTGGCCAGTTGTCAGGGACCATTTATAAAACTCAGACCAAACCACTCTGGGGCAGAGATGGAGAAAGGAGGCTGTGAGAGCATCATCTGGGAAAGTGAGGACAGTGATCGTAAGGTTCACGAGAACAGTGTGCCCCCGTTAACAGCAGGAGTATAGGTGCCTTAGCGAAAAAAGAAATTACCCACTTTGTATCCTTTTACTTCTGACTCATTATCCAGGGCCTTCACTTGATCCCAATTGAGGATAATTTTGGAGTCCGATGAATTCCATATGATGTTTCCAGGGGGTTGACTTGGCGCTATAAAAAAAATTAAGATATACGAAGTCACAGATTATTAAGTCTCAATGGATTCTGAGGAATATCTCCTTCCTAGAATTCAAGAGTGGAGGCAATTTAACGGGCTATTGCACTAATATGTGTCTTCAAGGTCACTAAAATCTGACGAGATACAGCGCTGCAAATGGAAAAAGATTCAGTTGGTCGCCTAACATTTATAGCTAAAAGAAGTAGCCCTTCCCAGTGAGGAGAAAACATTTATCTTTCTGTCCTCCAGAGCAATGAATTTTGCATGGTATTCGGGAAGGTTCAGTTAAAATGCTAAGGTAAATCTGAATCTCCATAATGATACCAATTAGTATGCAAATGATCACTGGGAGGTAGGGATGGGCAATGAACTTGGAATATGTTTGATGAATCCCTGCAATATTTCTGAGCAAGAATATTCTTACGCGGCTTTCTGGTTGTCACGTTGACCGTTGCACTGGAGGGGCCTGTCCCAGCAGAATTATATGCCTTGACAGCTAAATGATACAGGGCACTGCCTTTTAAGTTGGTGATTTTTGTTGACGTCTGATTTCCTATTGTTCGTATTTTTCGAGCATTTTCTTCTTTGTCATCATGTCTCCAATATTTAACCTGAGAAAACACAAAGGAAGACCTTGGATGTCGTACCTATTGGGGATATCGCCAATGTGATTTTTTTTTCATATAAGATTCTTAGGACGGTGTTAATTTTCTATACAGCAAGTCATAAGCAGAGCGTTCAGAACCAAGACCTTTGTGTGCACTGAGAAATAATTGGCAATAAAAAAAAGGCCCCCTCTTTGTTCTGAGCTTCAGAGTGAGACAGTAAATTGGCACAACCATCGTTGCTATTTCTCCCTCCCTGACCCCCACCTTGTTTTGAGGCCAAGTGATGCTGGGTGTATCAGAAATCAAAGTTCAATTTGCCAACCATCTTATATATGCTTAGACCTGCATGTGTTTGTTTAGACACAGATCTCTGTAATTCAGAAAGGAGTAAGCTGACAGCAGAATGCTCAGTGCTTTCATTCATGCTCCTCTAGAAGCCATTGTTCTCTAAAACAAATGTCTTTACATGGAACTCGAGGTCTTTTTTTCCATCCATCTGTGTTTGGAAAGTTCTCACTGAGGGGTAGAGACCCTTACCCAGAACCAAGGCACCCCTCTCTTGCTTACCTCATACCCTTGTATCCGACCTCTATTCTTCTCCATGGGGGTGGCCCAGAAAACTTCAATGTCTGTTGCAGAAAGACTTCTGGCAAAGATGCTGGCTGGTGGTTTGGTGGGTTCTGCAGATGAGTGTGGAAAAATTTACAACTCTATCAGCTATATCAAAATAGTCTTCTGGATACTGGCATCATAGGTGCAAAGAATCCATTACTATAGACTAATATTTACTGATCATGACCCAAACATTCACTTCACAGAGGACCCAGGATTAATGGCTGGGAGGGGGTGGTGATGGAGACAGTGGTGAAGAGAGCTGTTCAAAGTCTTTGTCTTCTAAATTTAGGGTTAAGTGGAAGGGAAATAAACCAGGAAACTGAAGTTTAAGAGCCAAGTTCTCCTAGCCAGCAATTTATTTAATATACATCCTTCTTAATTAGCATTTGTCATAGGTGAGAGTTCCACTCGCTGTTATGAAAATGAGAGAGACAGAAAACAGGAGAATCAACTGACTTGACTAAGTTTCAGGAAGGCTGGGTGACAGTTCAGTTCTGCACTGCCATCTGTATGTCTTGGACAAGTCATTTATGCTTTCTGGCCTCAGTATCCTCAGCTGCAAAGGAGAGTCGAGACCAAGTCTGTCCCCCACGTTTCAGTTCTTTTTGCCAGATTTCTGCCAGAGCTATGTACCATTTTTATGTGAAGGTTTTCCTTTCAGTGATCTTTCTTAAGGAAAAGTTTAGGCATATTGTGAACTGTAATTTCATGAAATTCTGGTTTTGATTTGATGGCTGTATTTTTTTATCTGATGCAATTCAAACCAATATATAACTATCAGATATTTTTAAAGGTTCACCTAGAACCACTAACAGTAACTTGCGTGCTCCCTCTGAAATCTATATTATGCTCCAGAACATGCTGGAGGTGGAGGCCACTAAGTTTGTGTCTATTTATAATAATGTATTAGTCTATCTGTGTGTTAATTCACTCAGTATTTATTAGGGGTCTATGTGGCAATACACACAGACACTGGTGACACAAAGGTGAAAAAATAAATATCTGGCCCTCAGGAAATACACCTTAGTGAGAATATAAAACTATAATTCAAAACTTATAATACATTGAGATGAGAATTATAACAGAGGAATGTTAGGGTCCAGGGACAAAGAGAAGCAACTCAGTCAGCTGGCCTAGGGAAATGAGAGGCCTTAGTTGTTCAAGTTGAATTTTGAAAGATAACTGTGAAATCACAAAGTGGGCAAGGCAGAGAACAGTAAGAGAAGTTGAAGCATATGCTAGGGGCTCAAGCTTCTTTGGACAACTGCAAATCCTCTGGCTATGGCTGGAGTATGGATCATACAGGGAAGTGAAGCAGAAAAGAAAGGTGAGGGTGAGATCATGGAGAACTGCTGAGTCTAAGGGGCTGATTTCTCTTTCTGCACAGAACGGACTGCATCTTCATTTACTCCAAAACAATGACTCAACTTGGAACTATTTTAATATGGTCTCATTCCAAACATCAGCTTTGAAACAAGGAAGGTGTACTCCAATGGAAATGAAGACCATTATGCAAGGCATTCTAAGAGCAATGCTAGCATAGAGGCAGTAAAAATAAATGAGAACCCCTCAACGTGATAACACCAGGGGTGATAATGAGAACAATCACATTGCTTTGTGACTCTCTCTACTTAGTAACAGAATAATTTTTGAGTATACTATGACGTATGAAAAGTGGTAAGAGGAAATGCAAATTATATTTTGGCACTCACCTAAAGGTATAAAATATAATTCTGTTGAAAGTAATATTATATATAAATGGAAGATCTTCTACAGTGCTTGTGATTTTGGTCCCTAGCAATGGAATTAATAATGGATATCCATTTGTTTTTATATATCATAGAGTTGCTGTCTTTCTAAGAGATTGGTGGAAGACAATGAAATGTATTTTTCATACTACACTTTTCTCAAGTCAGGATACGCCTTCAATTTATGGGTAGGGCGCTAAGTTGACGGCACATCCTGAAATCAATATCTAGGGCTTCCCCTGTGGTCCAGTGGTTAGGAATCTGCTACAATACAGGGGACACTGGTTCGATCCCTGGTCTAGGAACATCCTACATGTGGGGTGTGTCGGGGGGCAGCTTAGCCGGCACACCACAACTACGGAGTTTGTGCTCTGGAGCCCACCAGCCACAGTTACTGAGGCTAGGAGCAGCAACTACTGAAGCCCTTGCACCCTAGAGCCCACACTCAGCAAGAGAAGCCCACACACCTGCAGTGAGAAGCCCGCACACCACATCTAGACAGTCGCCCCTGTTCTCTGAACCTAGAGAGACCGCACATAGCAACAAAGACCCAGAGCAGCCATAAGTAAATAAACAAATAAATAAAATCACCATCTTGGAATTGAAGAAGCATCATACCTTCTTCTGCAGAATATACCACCGTGGTGGGACTGAAAGGGCCCTCTCCTTTATTGTTGAAGACACCCACTTTAACCTCAAAAGGAGAGAAGGGACGCACGCTCTCATTCCTGAACACGTATCTGGAGGCGTCCGCGGAGGCCAGCACGGTCAGCATCCAGACCATTTTGCCGTAGGGTCGGAAGGCCACCACATAACCAAAGCCTCTGCCGTTCTGTAGCTCCTCAGGGACCGTCTGGGAAAGAAGGGAGGCGGTCTTCAGAGACTGCAGCAGCTTGATTCAAGTGCCACCTTGTTTTATTCCACCACCACCCATACCCCCATCTTGCCTCCACCCTATCTCATCGTGGGTTTTGTAGAGTCTTCGGTTTGGGACTTGCCATCCGTCTAGCTTTGATATTCAGAGGGGACTACAGCAGGAGTTTAAAAAAATCACTGCAACCCTGCAGTGGAGAGCCTGGCTTCCTGACGTGGGAGACCCAACTCTGAAAGTGTTGGAAATGATGGTGGGAGACACTGGGCAGTTGATCTAAAAACCAACATTTCCAGCATGTACCATCCTACACAATTCTTCCTCCAGCGTCACACAGACACTCAACGAAGCAGCTCTCACCAAAGAAGTGAGGACTACTTTGCTCAGCCCCAATCTTCCCTCTCAGCTCAGAAGTGCTGAACGGGAAAGGGTGAGTGGTTTCTCTCACTGCTGGGGCTTTGGTTAAATGGACAGATTTGAACTTCCAGGCTTGTTGTCTAGAATCCTTCAGAAACATTTAGAACTCTTGCTGAGGCCCTGACCTCCTCTCTCAAAATCGATTTTCAATAAATGAGTGACTAATAAACCTCTATGTTTTTTTAAAAAATAACCTTACACAAGAGGGCTCCAGCAGCAAAGTCAACTCTAGGAAATCGTGTTGGCACACACAGTCTAATGTGCACAGAGGTTTTAGATCAACTGGCCTTGAAGTAATTCAGGAAAAAACGAAAAAAAACTGGTTTTCTCTAAGCCAGATTTCTTTAATGTATAATATTACATACACTTTTTTTCTTGTGTTGTCTTCCCTTTCATGATTGTTTTTTCTGTGACAAACTGAATTAAAACTTAACTCCATAATCGATGGGCAAACATCATCTCTTCCTGCTGACCATTAACATTGTGAAAGGGAGTGTCTGCACTCAAATGGATTTTAGTTGTTAAAAACAGAGGAGGAAACTTCCTAGATATGTTTAAAACAGAATAAAATGATAAGATAGCCTGGACTAATGTGTGTTGCTGTTGTTTCATGATTCATTTACCTCCCACGTTATAACCAGTTCAGATTTGCTGCCTCCACCACCACTGACGTTAGCTGGGGTGACTTCGGGGACTGTTGAGGAGACAAAAACAAGTCATGTCAGGTGACAAAGACCAGGAGGGCCAAGAGGCTGGGCTGAGGTGACCCAGTCTAACAAATACTTGGATGTGCATGGCTTTGTTTTCTGAGGTCAAAAATGGTATGATCAAGGGGTCTAAAGCATCAGTTCACAGAAATGAAATATACCGAGGAAACTGATATTCCATAGTGACCTATTTCCCATTCAACAAGGCACATCTATTATCTGACAAGACAGAACAATGGTTCAGCTCCACCCCTAGAGGCTGAGGTTCAGGGGGATGAGAAAAGGACTGAGGTTCTGGTTCTAATGCTTGGGTAGGTGTTTATTAACCACATGGCAATACACGAAGGAGACAATACACACTCTGCCCGTGCTGAGTTTACAGTCTAGCTGGGAGGCAGGAGCACATGCAGGATGATTACAGAGCAATGGCGACAACCACAATAGTGCAGCAGAGACAGAATGGAGGCGTGCAGCGGCCGTCGGCAGCGCGGGCTGCTCAGAGCAGGGCTGGGCTAATGGCTTCTCGGAGCAACGTGAGCTGTGAGCTGGGTGTTGAAGGAAGTGGTGGACAGAGGTTGACCTCTGGCTCACTGTGTTTTAACTCTTTGATCCCCAGTTTTCTCTGTAAAAGAGGGGAAATTTGGCTAGCTTTCTCCTCAGGACTGCTGAGAGGAATTAATTAAATTATGATTTCACAGCGGGGGAAGGAAGCATGGGGATTATTGGCTTATCATCATGTAAGCAAACAACTCCAGACAGAATCTGAAAATGTCTGGCTGGGGTAGAGATGTGGTGCCTGGGTATGTCCCCTTGGATAAAGACAATGAAACAAATCTAGATGGATTTGTGTCCAAGAGTAGGGTCAGAGGCCCCATTTGCTCTGGGGCTTTGCTCTTTCTTCAACAAACACCGAGGATGAGATGGTTAGATAGCATCACTGACTCAAGGGACATGAGTTTGAGCAAACTCCAGGAGACGTGAAGGACAGGGAAGACTGGCGTGTGGCAGTCCACGGGGTCACAAAGAGTCAGAAGTGAGTGAGCGACTGGATACCGACAATGACAAACACTGGTCTCATCATGGTTGGGACCTTCTCAGACACCCACACCTGGGCCTTCCACACCATGTGAGACAAAGACAAGGAATGCTGATGAATTTATACTATTCTCTCCCTGTGTTCACCCAAGCTGTGTCTACAGAACTTCCTACTAAACTGTTGATTGGGCTTGCTTGAATTAGCAGGAAGGAAATGGCAACCCACTCCAGTATCCTTGCCTGGAAAATCCCATGGCCAGAGGAACCTGGCGGGCTGCAGTCCACAGGGTTGCAGAGTTGGGCACGACTGAGTGATTAACACTTTCATTTCCCAACCTTAGCTTTTGGGAAAGGTTTATGCCCTAAGATAACCTGACTGGACATTTCTGAAGAACTTAATCTTTGTCACTTGAGATTCCTGTGAGTTGATAGCATTTGAAGTGTGGTTGTGCCTTTAAACAAATAATAATCCGGTGGGAAAGTCTTGGTGACAAAGGAACCAATGAAGAAAGACATGGCATTTGAGGGAACTAAGACAAGTGTCTCTCCCTGGACCAGGGAACCCAGTGAAGAGGAGAATATAACCCTAGATTGAAACTCAGTACTGGGACTCATGGAAAGAGAGAAAAAACAAACCAGTGGTTACCAGTGGGGACAGGAGTTGGGGAGGGATGTTGTAACGGTAGGGAAGTATGGGGTACAAATCATTAGGTACAAAATAAAGGTAAAAGGATACATCATAAAACATAGGGAATATAGCCAATAGTTTATAATAAGTATAAATGGAGTGTAACCTTTAAAAATTGTGACTCACCAAACTGTACACCTCTAACTTGTATAATATTGTACATCAAATATACTTCAACAAAAACAAATAAATAAAAACAACAATAGAAAAGACACTCCCTGCTGGTTAATAAGCTGAGCATCTACTGGCCTCATTTCTGATGACTACAGTCATTGTAGGGAAGGATGTGTTAACACAGAACCTCATTAGGGCTGAAGAACAGGGTGATTAAAAGCCTCTCCCTAAGGAGCAGGAGTTGCTGTATTCGGAGTGCTACTCACGGGCCTCTTCTGTCCTCCGCTTCTCAGAGGGCCGGCTGGGCTCCCCAATCCCAATCACGTTGGCTGCAACTGTGCGGAATTCATACTCGACCCAGGGGTTTAGACCCACCACAGTGGCTGTGAATGTCTTCCCATCAATGAGTTCTGGGACTGAAAGACATCGAAAGAAAGTAAAATAGTTGATTTTACTACTTGTCCCAATTTAAGAAAAAGTATTGGTGATTGTGATTCAAAATTATATGTAATAAAATATTGACTAAAAGGAATTCAAAATTATATGTCATCGACTTTAGTTATTACAAGGTTAAAAAAAAAGGTGAGGATGTTTCATAGTATTCTGACTTAGGAAGACTGGAACTTAGTTCATCACCATCATCACTGTCACTGTAACCAGGGTACCACCACAGGTCTGAAGGTGGCTGCACAAACAGCCCTTACACGGAGGTCATCCCAGACCACTCCGCACCAGACCAATCAACTCAAATCTCACACCAGCAGATGATGCCACAAAAGACAGTCTCCAAGGCTCAAGGCTACCTGACTGTAATCACTCTTATTCTCTCTCACCTCACATGTTTCTCGGTAGTTACTGAATAGGACTGGGCACATGGTTTAATTCTTACAACTACCCTAGGAATAACGTAAGATTATTCTCTTCATTTTTATAGATGCGGAAAAGGTACCTCGGAAAAGGTACCACATAAAGGTCAAATGACTCACCCTAGTGGATTTGTATCTTTGACCACATGGCCCAAGCTCCATTATAATAACAACGGAGTAATAATGTTACAGATCCAAACTACTGTCAATGAGTTGTATTAGCACATTGAAAGAAAGAAGCTGCAAATGTAGAATGGATGGTCCGTGAAGAACACAAAAAGTGGGATCAGAGAGGCAGCATTTGACAGTGTTCATTCAGCAGGATTTGGGGACGGCCTCCTCCACAGAGGACGGGGCTCACTGCCTGAAGCCACAAGCCACAGAGCCCTGGACTTGGCTTTTACACTCACTGTGCAACCTTTTGGGTTTTGAACTGATTACCATAAAGATTTCCCAAAGGGCCCAGGGGATGTCCCTGTGACAAAGCTGAGGCCCACTGACCAGACGTCAGTGACTTCCAGCCTCCTGGGGACCACATGTATACAGTCCTTCCCTCCAAAGGTGAAAAGTGTGGGCTCTGGAGTCAGACAACCTGGATTCTAATCCTGAATCCACTCTTAGCAGCCAAAGAACCTTAGGGAAGTTGCTTAACCTTTCCATGGCTTGGTTTTCTCACTGTGAAGTAAAACTAATAATACCTATTCACAGTGCAGTTGAGCAGACCCAAGAAAAGAGCTTAGATAAGGGTTCAACCAATTCTAGCTGTAGCTGTTTTCTTTTGTATACTAGCCTTATCATTGTTATGAATATCAATATCTTCATCCCCCTCCTTTCCTTCACCATATTTATGCAGTGATCTACTTTTTTTAAGTTTCCCAATCACTTCTGTACCAGGTCATAACAGTTCTTATTTTGCCCATTTAACAGAAGAGGAAAATAAAGGTGCATAGAAATCTGCTGATTAGCAGAGTCAGGATTAGAAGTCATATCTTCTTAATTTCCAGATTTTCCTTTCCTTTCTTCCTAAAACACTTCCATGACCCAGGAGAAAGTCAGTGATTCAGCTGGAAACACAGACACCCATTTCTGAGGTCAGATACGCTCAAACGGAAAAACCAGAGGAGTGTGCAACGTGCTTACAATAACTACTTGTTTGTTTGTTTTCTTCCTCAAACAAAACCTAAATAAAATAACAAAATGAGTCAATTGAGAGGTATAGACAGGAGCAGAAATGGTAGGCCTACTCATGTATTCTTTAACAAAACCTCATGCCTCTTCATACTCAAATGTATCCATTTAAAAAAATGACAGCAAGTCAAGGGTCTCCATGCAGTCCTAAGATACAGGTCTCCTGAATGTTGGGTACAAACTTTTCAAAGACTGTGACTACAGAGTAACACAATCCACTGCTTTCCGAAGTGCACCACTAGAGGTACACAGACAATTTCAGGTAATGCACAGACAGATGATGCATTTTATTTTCATAACAAATGTATTTTAAAATATGTTTAAAAAATAAAACCAACAGAAGACCTTGTCGGCTTGTCTCAAAGCTCAGTCAGTAAAGAATCTGCTTGTAATGCAGGAGACCAGGGTTTGATTCAAGGGTCAGGAAGATCCTCTGGAGAAGGAAATGGCAACCCACTCCAGTATTCTCACCTGGAGAACCCGATGGACAGAGGAGCTTTGCAGGCTACAGTCCATGAGGTCGGAAGAGTCCGACATGACTTACCAACTAAATCACTACCACCGCCAAGACCTAACATCATTTTAGACACTGTGGCTTAGAACAAATTAAAGAACAAGCAAATGTGAATCAATAGAAAGAAAAATATTAAATAAATGATGGTATAATGGGCTGAGGTCTGGGAAACGCTGCCCAAAAGTCTCATCTGTAGTGATGTGTCTGAACAGGAAACAAGAGGCCCCTCAGCTTCTGCTACAGAGCTGTGTCCATTCTGCTGAGTTCCTGAAGCCCCAGGGAGACACCAGAATCAGAGATTCAATACAGTACCTGTGTTGACCGCTTGCCAGCCCACGGAGAACGGAGTCCTGGCTTGAATGACATACATGGTGATGGGGCTGTGGTTGTCAGGCCCAGGTCTCCAGGAGAGCTGAGCCGTGGTGTCTGTAATTTCATCTATAGTCACGGCCTCTGGGGGCCCTGGAGGACCTGAGAAAGAGCAAGACCCTCAGAAGTGGGGCAGTGTGTTCAAATGTCCAAGGAAGTGACCACTTGGTTGAATGGTCAACATTCTATTCAGCTGTTGATTCATCCACCCCCAAGTTCAACGCTTGACAACTCCTTTCTGAATATCTGTGAGGTGCCTGTCTTCCTTCTAGGTTCTGAAACTACATAGATGAGTGAAACATAGTCTGGGCTCCTCCCTCCAGGGGTTTACTACAGAATAGGAAAAACTAATAGGTACCCAACAATTACAATAGAATATTTTTTTCCAGATGCCAAAGGAGAATATTGGGGTGCTACCAGGGACCAAGTTCATTAATCCATCCATCATATATTTACAGGTTCCTACTATGAATTGGACACTGATATCTGGGGATACAGTGGTGATAAATGAAGATCTGAGTCTTTTGGAAGTGGTCATTTCTACCCCTGATGGTGTGAGCAAAAATGACTTTAGAACTTTGGGGTCACAGAGTTTTTCTGCATAGTTCAGCTGCACTGGGATATCCACATCAAATGCCAAAACACAGTCATGTGCGAGGGAACTGCTGTGAAAAGTGGCTCATGTTCAAGAAACCAAACTCTGTGGCTTCTTCAAAGAAATTTCAAAATCAGGTTGGAGCCTGAGGACCCACATCTGCAATTTCTGTAAGTCACACCTGTATTTTTCTACTTCTGCTCTGGATGTGCACAGAGCACTGTGCTTAGACCACCGAAATGGGAGGAAATCAGTTTTAAATGAAGCCTTGCAAAACATAAAGAAACAGAGAGCTGGAAAGCGGTTGGCAGGCAAACACAAAATAACACAGAGCCGGATCAAAGACCCAAAGCTGTCCTAGATTCCAATACAAAAAGCTCTTAGCAGGCAGTTAAAGGCATTTCTAATGAGTGACCACCTTGGCAGAGAAATTGAATGCGAGGGAGGGAGACAGAGAGACAAAGTTCCTGTGTGTTAGACAGGAGTAAGGTGATCTTCCTAGGGGGCAGAGGGACGTGCTGAGGCCCAGGAGAGTGATCAGATGTTCTGCCAAAATACTCCGGGGCCACGGCAAAGGGGTTGGGAAGAAAGAGACCTTTCCCAGAGTGCTGAAAAGTTAATGGCAGTTTCTGCAAGTAACACTTTGTTCTGGGATTCACTTCTGCACCCTTCCAGTGATGCCCTAAATTTCTCTTTCCTTTTTTAAAAAGCCTTTTTCATAGACCCACAGGTGAGACTAAATTTATCTTCTCCCTCCTACTCCTGAATGAAAGGTCTGCAAGTCTGCACGCTGGCACTGATTAATTTTCCACAGTGACATTTCGGCACGTCAGTCTAATGCCACCTAGATAGAGCTGGCATAACCTCTGGTCTTCAGGACTCTTATTAACCACAGAAAGTTCAGAAGATAATAATATAATTTTCTTTTTCCTCACCAGCTTTCTTATTTAAAAACATCCTTTTTAAAAACAGATGTTCCTTCCATGGCCTTTAGCATCAAAGTGCCACAAAGGAGAAAAGCATTCCTCTCCAAATCCCTCAGTGAATTCAGTGGACGGGGGAAGAGCTGAGCCCACTCTTGGCAACCAGCAGGAGCACGTGAAGGAGGTGGCCTGAACTTGGCCGCTGGAGATAAGATGTATTTTCACAGTGGGGTTTGCTGTTTGTTATGTTTTTGCTACCCGCCCCACCCAAGGGTAGATACGTTCACATCTCACAGAATGTTTTTACCCATTTGTTTTGGGGAAGTTGGGTCTCTCTTTCAAAATGACAACATGAGCATATGTTTATCCTCTAAGCAGAGTGTTAACATGGGCTGGGGCTCACACGAGTTTGTGTCACAGGTAATAGCAGGGGGGATGCAGGCGTTCCTGCATCTTTCTCAGGGAAGACTGGCCTTTCTAGCTGCTGTCCATGTGCTTGAGATTAAATAAAGTAGATAACAGAGAAACAACGAAGCCAAATGTAAGACTTCAAGCTTTTAGTTTCAAATACAAAAATCCCTGGCAGGTCAACGAAGTACATATCTGCCTCTCCACTGCAAAGTGCAGAAAAGCTGCCAAGGGCAGAGGCAGGAGGAGATAAAACCAAAGATTATGGCTTAAAATGGCATATTAATTTATTGGCCTCATTCACTGATTATGCTAGATTTTCTTTTAGACAGCATTTGCAGATTCTTTTTGGTGTTTAATGTTATTTTTTGTGAAATGAAGTATACAATATCACTTAAGAAATTCAACTATTACTGATTTACATTTTTATGACTCTAATTTATTGGTGCTTAAACTGCTGATCTGAACATTATCCTAATTAAATAGAGGATACATTTTCAGCCGCAGAATTCCTTCGCCCCCAAGGGAAGACCAGACCAGCTCTGGTGTATTTTAAAATGGAAATAAACACGGTGCCCTCGGTTATTCTCTGGGTAGCTGTACCCAGATTGGAAGCTTTTTCTCTTATCTGGCCCTTATCCGTACCATTACAGAAAGGTTTTTAAGGCAATTTAAAGAAGAATCAAAGTGGACCCGATGGAAAAGATATCTTTCTTTAACCTCTCTTGACATCAGTTTGAATTGCTGACTCCCACACCTCTCCCACCCCTGCCCATGCTAAGTGCAGAGGATGCAGCCACACTTTTTATTGCTTCCAGTAACATCTTGTTCTCTGTGCACTCAGATTTGCCCTGCCTCCAAATCTGGTATCACCTGGATTTTTGTTTTCTTACACTTAAAATTCTGCTGGCCAGATTCCTAAACATTTGTATTAGTGTTCAGCTGGATGTTTTGGATCATCAAATCACTTACTGTATTCTAAGTCCCCTACACACAGACCTTCACGTTGCAAATTTTCATAGATGCAGATATGTTCCATCAACGTCAGGTATGAATGACGTTATGCCCTTCCCCTCCTATTACTGACGATCCTTCAGCTCCATCATCCCCCACCTCTTCTCCCTCCTCCAATCAATAACTCCTCTTGCCTGTTCATTCATTGCAGCCCCTACACGCCAACTATTGTACTGTACAACTGTACTTTTCAAGGTATGTACTGTAAGATTAAAAATGTTTCCTTTATTTTTTGTTTGTGTTTTATGTGAAACGTATTATTAACCTGGTGCTGTACAGTACTAGATAGCCGACTGTGTTAGTTGAGTATCTAAGTTAACTTGGTTGGACTTATGAACAAACTGGACTTAAACATGCTCTCAGAACTAAACTCATTTGTATGTAGAGGACTTACTGTACTTGTGAAGGAGACACTGGCTAAGAAATTATTTTGATATTCTGATTTGGCTTTGCACTTAACTTCATCAACCCCCTGAGCAAGCATCAGTTTGATTCTGATATAGATAGATAGATATACTGGTTCACAAAGACTGAATTTTAATTTGAAAATATTTCTTAAAGTTCACTTACTGTCTCTTTACACGTTGGTTTGGTAGGACTCAGTCAGCCACGTCACTCACAGCCATGAGGCTGAAGTTAGGTCTCGTCCGTCAGATGCAAGAGAATCTCACACATGTCAGTTCTGACATCAACTCCCTGCTAATTTACTACAACCTAGGCAGTCAGGAGGTATTTTCCTTCTAAAGCCAGATTGTAGAAACTGGACAGAACCAATCACTTAAGGGGGAAAAACCTGGGGAAAATTGGTGGCGATTTTACTTAAGCCACTCTTAGATCAGTGATCTAAGATACCGATTCGGTTCAGCCTAGACGAAGAGCAAAAGGCACAGTGTGATCCTTCTTTCAGCCATTTGCTTTTCTTAATCTACAGTTTTTCTCGAAGGTCCTATCAACTCCAACCCTGTAAATCATGGCACTTGGGGCCTTCAGAGGAGTTCTTTTCAGTAGAGAGTAAGTGGATTTGCTCTGCACTTTCTGATCCCCTATGAGAGAAACAGATGTACACAAAACTTCTGTAGACTCTTAACACCGTTAACAATGTTTTCCTTCTTTTGACTCTTTCCTGGTAATTCTAAACCACTGAGGCTTTTAGAACTCTGCACAGGAGTAGATATCACAAAAGTATTTTAAGAATGAAACTCCCAATTCCCATACCTCTCACGATCAGGTCGGCAGCGGCAGACAGCCTGTCGACACTTGTTTGGACCATGCAGACATATTTCCCAGCATGCTTCAGCTGGATGTTTCGGATCATCAAATCACCAGCTGAATCCTGCTGATAAAGTAGGGGAAAGTGGCTAAAATTACTTTTTAATGAGCTCTAAATATCATTATCACACGAAGGACACTGTGACTAATAGATTTATTTTACACTGGCTGATGAAAACATTAGTGATGCAAGCCATGGCCTATTAAAAATGCGTGAGCCTGCCTGTTAGGTAATAACAGCAACGTACTCAGGACACACCTCGGATGAGACCTCAGGCGTCTGGCCTTTGCGTCTCTGGAGCAGTTTGTAACCCACGTTGGAAGCACTTAAGCTGTTTATTTTTTCAAATGCATTTATTTATTTTAAAATGCTTTTATTTTATATTAGAGTACAGCCCATTAACAATGCTGTGATAGTTTCAGAACAGCGAAGACTGTCATACATATACATATATCCATTCTCCCCTAGGTGGCACTAGCGGTAAAGAACCCGCCTGGTAATGCCGCAGACATAAAGAGACTTGGGTTCAAATCCCCGCGTCGGGAAGTTCCCCTGGAGGAGGCATGACAACCCAGGATTCTGGCCTGGAGAATCTCATGGACAGAGGAGCCTGATGGGCTACAGACCATAGGCCCACAAAGAGTCAGGCATGACTGAGGCGATTTAGCATGCATTCGCCCTCAAGCTCCCCTCCCATCCAGGCTGCCACACAACATTGAGGAGAGCTCCCTTGGAAGCACGGAAATGTATGTAAAGTGGCTGCTGATTTCGTCCCATGGGTTTCTTCAGATACGCCCTCAACCTACAGCTTTTGATGGCACTGCAGTACTTGGGAACTCTTTATATGGAAAGGGGAGGCAAGTCCATGTTCGGAGGCACCTGTATTTTACTGCACAACCCTGTCTTACAGCCAGCATTCTGATTGCTCCTCAGTTTGAATTAAAGAATTATGAGGAGCAGACTCTCCAAGGAAATCTTGCATCCCCTAGTGTAGAACAGGGCTAATTTGCTTTCCAATGCCAAATGTGTGTTTGATCAGCAGATGAATAGCACTCATTATAGCCCGGTATAGATATCGAGGTGCCCTAGAAATATTTATACGCCATTTACCAGCACAGTACTTTTAGTAAATGTGAGAAGATGCCGTTATAGGCCATCACAAAGCTGGCAGTTAAACTGAAAAACACAGTTACACCTTAAGAGTTTCATAGCTCTGTTAATCAAAAGTTTGGAGAATGGCTGCTTGTGCAAGAGAACATCCTAGGGTTCAGAGTTAGGAAGCTATGCTTATTTCTAAATCTTGAAGGATGGCAAGGTAACATAGGTTATTTTGGCCCTATTGTTATTCTTTCAGATGACAATAACATTGGATAATACTTGGTGGTATTTAATATCTGGCAGGCATGTATTATACTGAGTACTGACATGTCCTGTGAGGTAGGCATTTTTGTTATCCCTACTATACAGTTGAGGAAACTCCTGGAGTCACTTAGCTGGTCAGTGGCAGAGCCGGGCTATGAGCTAACATGGTCAGGCTGCAGTCCCTATCCTTTACTAGAATGCTGTGCTGTCATCTGGAAAGATCTTATTCTAAATTAATGTGTACTTGGTTTCATCCTTGATTTCAGTACATATTTAGTCAGGGCAATGAAAGATATAGACCTGCCAGTAGTTACAAATTGGGTTAGAAGAAGTGCAAAAGCATGTTGTCAAGAGAGAGCAGAAGCTTTGAAACTTAGCTGTTTGGGGCTGATCCTTGCTGTGTGTCTCTGGGCCTTAGTTTATTAACCCAAGAGAAAAGGATGCATTGCCTATGACACTAGCTTGTGAGAAGCAGATGAGATTGTATGTGCATTGAAATCCTGAAAACTGTGAAGCACGGGTAAATTTAAACTAGTATTAGGGGTGGCCATGGACAGTATTCTTTGGGAAAAATTATGTCAAAAATATTAAATCTAATTCAAGAAGAGTTGTGCTTTTCTTTTTAAACCTGAAATCTTTTTTTTTTAATTTATAACACTTGGATTCTCATTTAGATTCTACTATTTACTCGTGAAGTCTTATAATTGCTAGTAAAATAGGACAATTGCTACCATATTTCAGAGATTCTGAGGATTAAAGAGCTGATACATATGAAAATGCTTGATAAATGATTAGACATTTTGCAAGTAATAAGGTATCATCATCACCATGGCTATTAATACTTCTTTACCTAAGACATTTCACATAGTAGGATTTTGAGCATAGACTTAAACAAAAAATATGCCTCATAAGGGAGTGTGTGTTGTGAAGGTACAAAGTCATAGTAGTTTAAAATAAATAGCTACACTACATCAATAATTTGTTTTATTCAACAAGGGCTGGAAGCTCAAAGAAGCTAGTGGTAGCCTGGAGATTTCGGAGCACAGGTATCCATTAACAGAATTTTGTGACTGTGTAGTTTGGAGTATACTTTCCCTATGTGTGTTTTTAAAGTAAAAGTGAAACAAAGAAAAGAAATATAAAGTCGGGATTGAGGTAAGAGGCTCACAGAAGGAGACCACAATAATTTTCTTTCCCTTTGAAGTCATTCAGACCACACTATTTACTGAGATTTACATTCACATTCCTACCATAGAAAGCCACACAATGCTGTGGTCTGCTCTGCTCCTGACAGAACTATTGGAGGTGACCAGAGGACAATGAAATTATAACTCTTCTAAAAACTGCAATCGGTTAGCTCTACCAAATGTCATTTGCAGCATACTGACCTGGCAAGTAGAAACTGCAAAATGGACTTAACTTCAGAATTGCTTCCTTACCTCTTCTGTTGTCCAGCACTAACTCCACAGACATTAATGATCCTGGTGGCTAACACACTTAGCTCTCACAATTTGCAATGATGTCCCAAATCTTGCACTTAATTCTTTAGCAATGATTGATTGGCACTTAGTACTGGTATCACAAACACTTGCCATACGAAAGGCTATTGAGAGAGATTCCATGGACAGAGGTCGTTACAAAAGGTGGTCCTCAGTCCCGACTCCATCGGGGGTGTCTCTACCTGTGCTTCAGCCCACCTTTCTGTGGTTCAGCATAAGGTTCACATCTGTCTTACTGGCAGAATTTATATTTTGATAGCCCAGGCAGCTGTTCTGATTGGTTGTTGCCTATGCCATCCTGAGAGAATATTTTTATTATCTCTCCTGCCCAAGACACTGGTTTTACTATGAAAATAAATATTCTGTTTAATCCATGAAGGTTTCCTCAATGTATACTCTCATGTTATTAGAACTAATATTACTCTTCCTTCAGTGAATACAATCATTAAAATTCCTCACATACTATTTTTGGTGGTAGGCATTGTGCTATTTAGGTTTCTAGACCTGAAGGTATTTAGTATCCTCAATGATGTTGTGAAATAGCTAATATCATTCTTTATTTGGTCCAGGTTATTAGGCTGAACTATCTCAAGGTGGTCTAGAGTGGTTAATAATGGCAAATCTAACCAGTTTTCTCAACCAGAGTTCCAAGGGACAATCAATAGACTCAAGTCATCCATTGGCTTAATGAAATAACTTCTCTTTCATCCATTTAAAATGGTACCAGTCATATACAATCCTTGGGAGGCTTGAGAAAATAGTTACAGAAATTATTTTGGGTGTTTGGTAATTTGGTAGAGATGTATTGTTTGGGAAAGGCAGAAAGAATGTAAATAATAGGAATAGCACCATATTTGAGAAGAATATGTTGAGGGTCAACATATCATATGTATAATTTATAAGCTTTAGTCCATTTATTCTCAATGTAAGAGATGGGGATAAGATGAGATGGGCAAATCAGATTTCTTTTGGAGCATGGAGGAAGGGAGTGTTTTCAATATAGCCTCATGCTTATATTCTGCTGTCTTTGATTAGTCCCCTCCATGATAATGGCAGCTGGAATGAATCTGTTTTAAAATTTGGATTGGAGTAGAGTTGATTTACAAGGTTGTGTTTACTTGCAGCAAAGTGAATCAGCTATGCATGCATATATCCACTCTTTTTTAGATTTTCTTCCCATATAAGCCACTAGAGAGTACTGAGTAGACTTCCCTGTTCTATATAGTAGGTCCTTATTAGTTATCTAGTTTATATATAGTAGTGTTTTACATATAGCAGTTATATTTTATATGTAATAGTGTGTATATGGCAATCCCAATCTCCCAATATATTCCTTCCCCCTGGAATCTTCATTACTAACAGGAAAGTAGGGCTACGTTATGGTAGAAAAAGTATTCTTGAAAATGATTGTCATAGATTCAAACTGTTTCCAAATCTAATGTTTTCTTGGTGTGAGTTCAATGGTACTATGTATTTTTTATGGGAAATAATTAAGGCCTTTGGAAAACTCAATCACTAGAATTCAAATTATTTGGAGATAATAAACAATCTGATCAGACTTTCAGATTCAAGAAAGAGAGCCCTAACCTCACAATGATGAATATTCTACAAGAGCCAAAGGGAGTTTAGTCAGCAGTCTAAAAGCATACGAGTAAACTGTCCTCGAGCTATTTTATTAATTCAGTTCCATGGCATATGGGTCACCATGGGGAAGAGGAATTTGGGATTTGAAGTTTCAAGCTGAGACCTGCAGTTTATTAGCAATCAGGCCAAGGCAAGCCATGTATCTCCCATGACCCTGAGCTTTCTCATTCATATACAGAAACGAATAGCTAACCTGTAGGGTTAAGGATTAAGAGGGTTAAGAAAAGGACTGGCAAACAAGTGACTCAATAAGCAGGGCCACACTTATGCAAAAAAGAGCAGACGTTAACCAAGAGTTTTTTAAGGTGTTTAAACAAAATCATCAAAGAATAACTTTATATTTCCTTTCAAGTTAGTCTACACAAGTTGTTTGACTCACTTTAGGGGCACGCTGCATTTACTGTAGATAATCTGATATTTATACTTACCCCTCCAACTCTTTCAAAGTGGTCCCCATCTCTGTCAAAGTCTATCAGGCGTCCATTAAATGACCAAGTGAATATGATGTTGAGCGAGTGATCGTGTGTTACCTGGCATGGCAGAACAATACTTTCTCCAACAGTGACATCCATACTAGAAGGAGGTACCATTACCTTTGTTGGATCTAGAGAGTGAAAACAAAACAGAACAACAAAGCCTATAAGCATAAGTAGAAATAAAATGTAGAATTCAAGGGCAGGATGAAATACTAAGGAGGTTGGCTTTATTTTTTCTTAGGCTATACCCGGCAAGCCTTAGTCATCTGGGAAGCTCAGATTCAAGCCAGGAGGTCATTTTTAATATGAAAAGATGAAAACACTCATAATGTGAACCTTCACAGAGCAACTGAACTCAGCTGGGGAGCACTGAGGTTACATCTCTTAAGACACTTATGGAGGGGCCTACTTCTGCAGCCTGCTCTGAAACTGCCTCTTCAAAAAGGTTTTCATATCTCCCTAGTTTCACTAGAAAGCTGAGTGCAAGCAGGAAAAACCATGCTAATTGGAAGCTTTTCTTTTTTCTACTATAAAAGTGATACATGTTTAGTATAGGAAATTCAGAAAATTCAGGGAAGCTGAAAGAAGGGACCAAAGCAAAACAAAATTATGCTTAGTTTCTTAGTGTTCAGATAAAATTCCTATTTTCATTTTAGTATAATTTCTCCCTGTCTTTTGGATTCATCGATTTTCAGTTGTTTTGTTTTGCAGTATAGCAAGCATGCTACATATATGATATTTCTCTTTTTTCTCTACTTAAATATAATACAGGCTTATATTTTATTCACAAATTTTTATAACCTGCATGATAGGCTGTTAATTGTTTCAACCATTTTGAAACTAGTAAATATTTTAGCAAATTTATTATAATTATAAATAATGCTATAGTGAATATCTCTGACAAAATGGTATATATATATGTATGTATAGCTTATTTCTTATTTAAGAATAGTTGATTTACAATGTTGTTTCAAATGAAATGTTAGTTGCAAATATATAGCAAAGTGATTCAGCTATACATATATATTCTTTCTCAGGTTCTTTCCCACTATTATTACAAGATACAGAATAGAGCTCCCTGTGCCATACTGTAAGTCCCTGTTGTTTATTTTATATACAGCAATGTGTATATGTTCCTTCCAAACTCCCAAGGTATCCCTCTCCACCCTTCCCGTTTGGTAATGATAAGACTGTTTTCTATGTCTATAGGTCTTTCTGTTTTGTTCAGTTCAGTTCAATCACTCAGTCGTGTCTGACTCTTTGCATCCCCATGAACCACAGCACGCCAGGCCTCCCTGTCCCTCAACAACTCCAGGAGTCTACCCAAACCCATGTCCATTGAGTCGGTGATGCCATCCAGTCATCTCATCCTCTGTCGTCCCCTTCTCCTCCTGCCCTCAATCTTTGCCAGCATCAGGGTCTTTTCCAATGAATCTGGTCTTCGCATCAGTTGGCCAGAGTATTGGAGTTTCAGCTTCAGCATCAGTCCTCCCAATGAACACCCAGGACTGATCTTCTTTAGGACAGACTGGTTGGATCTCCTTGCAGTCCAAAGGACTCTCAAGAGTCTTCTCCAACACCACAGGTCAAAAGCATCAATTCTTTGGTGCTCAGCTTTCTTTCTAGTGCAACTCTCACATCTATAAATGACTATTGGAAAAACCATAGCCTTGGCTAGATGGACCATTGTTGACAAAGTAATGTCTCTGCTTTTTCATATGCTGCCTAGGTTGGTCATAATTTTCCTTCCAAGGAGTAAGCGTCTTTTAATTTCATGGCTGCAACCACCATTTACGTGATTTTGGAGTCCAAAAATATAAAGTCAGCCACTGTTTCCTCATATGTTTGTCATGAAGTGATGGGACTGGATGCCATGATCTTTGTTTTCTGAATGTTGAGCTTTAAGCCAACTTTTTCACTCTATTCTTTCACTTTCATCAAGGGAATCTTCAGTTCTTCTTCACTTTTTGCCATAAGGGTGGTGTCATCCGCATATCTGAGGCTATTGATATTTCTGCATATAAGTTAAATAAGCAGGGTGACAATATACAGCCTTAATGTACTCCTTTTCCTATTTGGAACCAGTCTGTTGTTCCATGTCCAGTTCTAACTGGTGCCTCCTGACCTGCATACAGGTTTCTCAAGAGGCAGGTCAGGTGGTCTGGTATTCCTATCTCTTTCAGAATTTTCGACTGTTTATTGTGATCCACACACTCAAAGGTTTTGGCATAGTCAATAAAGCAGAAATAGATGTTTTTCTGGAACTCTCTTGCTTTTTCAATGATCCAGCAGATGTTGGCAATTTGATCTCTGCTTCCTCCACCTTTTCTAAATTCAGCTTGAACATCTGGAAGTTCACGGTTTACGTATTGCTGAAGCCTGGTTTGGAGAATTTTGAGCATTACTTTCTCACTGACATAGGATTTCATAACTGATGTCAGAGAGTAAAATGGTGAAAAGCAATGTGAATTAAATTGAAAGGTCATACAAGTGCCTACAGAGTGAAATTATGAATTCAGCCATATTCCTGAAATTTCTCTATACTGAACCTTAAAGTCAAACAAAACCAAACAAATGCACCACACTAAAGAAGACAAATCAAAAGCAAAGAGAGACGGTAAAAGAATGACGACTAATCCCCTTCCACATTCACAGGATTGTGTTTAACAGGCTGTGCAGCACATAAACATTTACTGAACGTACCTCCTAGATTACAATCTCAGCTGAGAATTTTGTAATGGAGAATTTTGTAACCAACAACCCACTCACTAAAATTTCCTCTTTAAAGAGTATCCAAAACAGTACTTTCTACCCTTTTATACTACTTTGGAAAGCAAACATCGCAGGTTGTTAAAGAAGGAGTCTGTGTCCATCTGAACTGAGTCAGTTCAGTTCACTCGTTCAGTTGTGTCCAACTCTTTGTGACCCCGTGGACTGCAGCATGCCAGCCCTCCCTGTCCATCACCAACTCCCGGAGCTTGCCCAAACTCAAGTCCATTGAGTCAGTGATGCCATCCAACTATCTCATCCTCTGTCGTCCCCTTCTCTTCCTGCCTTCAATCTTTCCCAGCATCCATAAATGGATTCTAATCTAGTGGAGGAGTATACTTTTGCTGTTTTCTGAAAATAGGTAAAGCTCAGGACGAGTAGATTGGTATGCTCTTGGTGACTTCATGGTATGCATGAAATCAGAAGTGAAAAACAGGTACTTCTAGCTAAGAGTTTTTTGCCTGGAGAATTCCCATGGATAGAGGAGCCTGGTGGGCTACAGTCCAGGGGGGTGCAAAGAGTTGGATGCAACTGAGAGACTAAAACACACACTAGCTAAGAGATAATGGGAAGGACAACTGCTTATTTCAAAACCTGAGGCTTTTGCAAGTCACATAATCAAAATCTACTATTGATTAACTGACCCACAGGAAAAGGTAGAGATAGAGATTTTTTTTTTTAATGACGGAAGGAGTTAAGAATAAATCACCTTTGAATAACGCTAAGCAGAAAACCTAGAAATAATTCCATTTCACTTAATGTGTCATTTATCATTTTTTAATTTAAAAATTCATCTATAAAATGAAGACTGGAACACATAATTCCTGGACAAAATTATATGCATCTCTGGTTTGTATTTGGCATGATGTCATCTTATTCTATTTTAAATGGCTGTCCACTGATTTTGCAATTTAGATTTTCATTTTAATGTACCTTCATTCATTTGTGGATCTATCTACCAAGCAATCTTTATGTGTTATATGGATAACAGTGTCCTAGTACCAAGAGAGCCATGACAAAACTTCTTCATAAAAACTAACTGAGGGGCTTCCCTGGCAGTCCAGTGGTTAAGAATGGGCCTTATAATGCAGGGGACGCAGGTTTGATCTCCGGTTTAAAAACTAAGATCCCACATGCCTCAAGGCAACTACTGAGCCTGTGTGCTCTGGAGTCCACACACAACTAGAGAGTCCATGCACCATTATGAAACATCCTATGTGCTACAACTAGGACCAAAAGCAGTCAAATAAATAAATGCTTGTGCTTGGTAACTCATTCTTGTCTGACTCTGAGACCCGGCTCCTCCATCCATAGTTTTCAGGCAAGAACACTGGAGCAGGTTGCCATCTCCTCCTCCGAGAGGACCTCCTCGACCCAGGGATTGAACCCGCATCTCCTGCGTAGGCAGGTGGACTCTTTACCACTAGCGCCACCTGGGAAGCCCAAATAAATCAACAAAGAAAAACAAAAAACCAAAAACTGTGTCTAACTTCTAACTAAAAAACTAAAACTAACAGAGCCTAACTAACTAAAAAACTAACTGTTCACGTTCTAGATACCATGTTATATGCTTGACATGGATTGTTTCATTTATTTTTAACAAGTACATACTATTATTCCTATTTAACAGATGAGGGAAACTGATGCCTATCAGTGGTTAAGGAACTATCTGTTGTGCTAAGCTGTCTCCCTTCATTCAGCTAAAAACATGATATATCCATTCACAAATGATCCAGGGAACAAGGCTGAGGGCATAATACAGCAATCTACACTCTTGATTATGTGTAGTCAGTCAAAGACATTAAACGCAGAAGAAATTCAGAGAAGGCCATGGGGTGAAGATGGTTTCAGAGGGCTTTACTGCAAGATGATGAAGTTACTGTCTTAGGTAAAAAAGCAGTGGTGATTTTATACCTCAAATGCTGACTCTATCTATAAGCTTACACATCACACTGATGAGTGCAGAGTCAGATGTCAAGGCTAAAGTCCTCAAAAACGTCTCAGAGTTGGCACCTACCTGAAAGCCTAGAATCACCTGTAATTCTGGTTACATTTTTAACTGACATCTTTTTTTTTTCCCACCTAAAGAAATGTTCATTCTTTTATGCACATTCAGTGGTCTGGGACAGATTTTATTATTATTGCTGAACTCAACTGCCTGTTAACCAAGGACCAAAGTTCTCTAAATTAAGGAGTATGCTGGTACAGCTACTGTGATGACCAGATGCTAATTCATTACCTTAGCACTTGTCACTGATTCACAGTTGAGCCCTGAAGTAGCAAGAATCAATGCAAAGGAAGTCAAGCACTGTACACACAGCAGAGAGGTCTCCCTGGGACTAGAGAAGATTAAACTAAAGAGGTTCAAAACCTCATTAGTTTCTTGGTTTTCTCAAATTGTATGCTTGTTCAGTACTCCGGTTTTCCGTGTTGTGAATTCAGATGCTCTTTATGTGATTGATTTATTTAAATTTGAATACAAACACTGTACACAAATAAGCAGATGGTGTCTTCAAAACAAAACTGTCTCCCCGCCTTTGGTTTTAATTCATCAAGATCAGGAAGAACCTATATTTACAACTTGTGTTCTGAAGAGTCACTCCAACTATTGTTCTGTGCATAGAACTCTCAAAGGCAATTAGAACTCAAGATGTGAACTGATTTCTGGATTTGGATGTAATTAAATAGCAACAATAAAATAGGGCCAACAATACCCCAAAACTTTCCAGCTTTTGTTTGGTTCACCACATGGAAAATAATAAATGCAGAACTCCAGAGGACTGATGTTGAAAATATATACATATATTTATCAAGTGCTTAACCATCAGAGAGTAAAAAAAAATTCTTTTATGCTTTATAGTGATTTCTATAACATAGAGAGGACAGAAGTCAACTAAGTGCTTTATTCTAAAGATCAAAAGAAGCATGAGAGAGAGATTTAATTATTAACCACTGTGTTAATGATTAAGTCAATGATTAGATGCATACTTCCTTTCACACAAACAATGAAATATCAGAAAGGTAAAGTAAAAAACAATACTTTTAAAATCACATCAAAAAATAAACAAAATGCCTAAGAGGAATAAACCTGATCAAGGAGGTAAAAGAACTATATACGGTGAGAACTATAAAACATTATAAAGGAAACTGATAAGGATTCAGTTAAGCGGAAAGATATCTCATGTTCTTCAATCAGATGAATTAATTTTGCTAAAATGGCAATGCTACCCAAAGAAATCTACAGATTTAATGTGATCCCTGTGAAATTATCCATGACATTTTGCACAGAATTAGAATAAATAATCAAAAAATTAATATGGAACCACAGAAGACCAAGAATTGCCAAAGCAATCCTGAGGAAAAAATAGCAAGAGGCTCTTTCAGACTTCAGACAATAAGACAAAGTCACAGAAGTCAAAATAGTGTGGTATTGGTACAAAAACAGACATACAGATCAATGGAACACAATAGAGTTCAGAAATAAAACCACATATCTATGGTCAATTAATCTTTGACAAAGGAAGCAAAACTATAAAATGGGAAAAAAGACAGTCATCAGCAAGTGGTGATGAGAAACTTGAACAGATGAATGTAAATCAATGAAGATAAAACATACCTTTATAACATGCATAAAAATAAACTCAAAATGGCTTAAAGACTTAAACATAAGACATGACACCATAAAACTTCTAGAAGACAACATGGGCAAAACATTCTTTGACAAAATCATACCAATGTTTTCTTAGATCAGTCTCCCAAGGCAACAGAACTAAAAACAAAAATAAATGGAACCTAATAAAACTTACAAGCTTTTGCACAACAAAGGAAACCATAAAAACAAAAACACAGAAAAGACTACCTACAGAAGGGAAGAAAACATTTGATGCGATGATGCTAAATAGCTTATACAGCTCAACAACAACAAAACATACAACCTAACTGAAAAGTGGTCAGAAGATCTTAACAGATATTCATCCAAAGAAGACATACAGGTGGCCAGTAGGCACATGAAAAGATGCTCAATGTTACTAATTATTGAAGAAATTAAAATAAAAAATACAGTGAGTACCACCTCACACTAGCTTGAATGGCCATCTTTAAAAAGTCTACAAATAAATGCTGGAGAGGGTGTGAAGAAAAAGGAACTCTTCTACACTGTTGTGAATGTAAATCAGTGCACACTCCTTCCAATGCTTTGGCATCTCAAAGGAATCAGAATATGATGAAGCAGGAAGAATGGTTGAGATTTTAAATGATTTCTAAGGTCACTAAAAAAAAATTAAATTGAGACTTCCTAGCAGCTTTGACTGGTCTATATAAATGCATTAAGCTTCTGTCTCTTTGTTATGAAATTGGGAGAAATGACTAGATAGAGCTGCAACAAGTTGGAGAGTTATGTTTGAAATAATTTGAGTTGAAAGAGGCTACATGAATGCCTATGAGTAAGTATGGGTTGATATATACTTAAGTAGGTATCAGGAAGAACGTATCAACAAATTGACAAAGCACACCTTTGTAAACAAAGATGAAATATTTACCTTTTTCTCTCTATTTGATCCTTCAAAAATCTGGCTTTACTTCAGCTGGCTCCCCTGTGCACTTGACAGTTTATTGTGACCAGATTACAACTAGTTATGCTAATCATTGTTTTTATTTGTTTTCTTTGTTTTGACATTTTTTGTGCTTTCTGTCTCTGTTATAGTATGATCTTATTAATATTACTAGCTGTATGACTTGTCTATTTTATAAGATTGCAATCTATGTATGTGTATGTATATATATATACATATATATATGTGCTTGTATCCATATGTATATATAGATGTCAGTATCTGTATGTATACATAGATATAAGAGATGGAGGTTCTCCAGAAAACTAAAAACAGAACTACTACAAGATCCAGCAATCCCACTCTGGGACATATACCCAGACAAAACTGTAATTCAAAAAGATACACGTACCTTTATGTTCATAGTAACACTATTTACAAAAGGCAACTTGTGAAAACAGCCTAAATGTCCACTGACATAAATGGATAAAGAAGATGTGTTGTATGTCTCTCTGTGTGTGTATGTACACAATGGAATACTGCTCAGCCATGAAAAAGAATGAAATACTGTTACTTGCAACAACATGCTTATAACTAGGGATTATCATACTAAGTGAAGTCAGTCAGAAAAAGAAAATATCATAAGTTAACTTATACATAGAGTCTAAAAAATTGAACATATGAACCTATCTACAAAACGGAATTAGACTTATAGACATAGAGAACAGACTTGTGATTGCCAAGTGGAGGAAGGGAGTGAGAGATGAACTGGGAATTTGGGTTTGGTAGATGTAAACTATTATAGTTACAATGGAAAAACAATGAACTCCTACTTTATAGCACAGAGAACCATATCCTGTCTCTTGGAATAAATCATAATGGAAAAGAATGCATATGTGTGTGTGTGTGTGTATATATATATATATAACTGATTCACTTCACTTCTAGATTGGCATTGTACGGTAGATTGGCATGGCGTAAACCAACTACATATCAATAAAAATGTAAAAAAAAAATTTACTTAAAGCATGTAATAAAAATGCAATCTGTAACAATTTAATGTCTTTTGTAATTTCTTAGAGTATTTTATTTAAAGGAAATTATCTCTTTTATAGGGCTTCCCTGATAGCTCAGTTGGTAAAGAATCCATCTGCAATGCAGGAGACCTCTGTTCAGTTCTTAGGTCAGGAAGATCCTCTGGAGAAGGGGTAGGCTACCCCCTCCAGAATTCTTAGCCTTCCCTTCTGGCTCAGCTGGTAAAGAATCCACCTGCAATGCAGGAGATCTGGGTTTGACCCCTGGGTTGGGAAGATCCCCTGGAGAAGGGAAAGGCTACGCACTCCAGTATTATGGCCTGGAGAATTCCATGGACTGTATAAATCCATGGGGTTGCAAAGAGTTGGACGCGACTGAGCGATCTCTCTTTCATGTTGAAGAACACTTTGCCCTCACTGTACTTTCTTTTCCTATTAATTTTCGCTAAATTTAACTGTTAAATCCCATTTTACTCTTGCTTTGCTCAAATTGCTTAATGAGAACATGTATTATTTTACAGAAACAATTATTTTTCTAAAAAAATTTTGACTGCATATATTCCAAGATGCTAATATTGGTCAGTTCTGAGGAGTATGACAAATACAATTGGATGCATAAATTATAACACATTAACCAAGTCTATGCCCCGACCAGTAATGCTAAAGAAGCTAAAGTTGAATGGTTCTATGAAGCCTACAAGACCTTCTAGAACTAACACCCAAAAAGGATGTCTTTTTCATTATAAGGGACTGGAATGCAAAGTAGGAAGTCAAGAAACACCTGGAGTAACAGGCAAATTAGGCCATAGAGCACAGAATGAAGCAGGTCAAAGGCTAATAGAGTTTTGCCAAGAGAACTCACTGGTCATAGCAAATACCCTCTTCCAACAACACAAGAGAAGACTCTACACATGGACATCACCAGATGGTTAACACTGAAATCAGATTGATTATAATCTTTGCAGCCAAAATTGGAGAAGCTCTATACAGTCAGCAAAGCAAGATGGGGAGCTGACTGTGGCTCAGATCATGAAATCCTTATTGCCAAATTTAAACTTAAGTTGAAGAAAGTAGGGAAAACCACTAGACCATTCAGGTATGACCTAAATCAAATTCCTAATGATTATACAGTGGAAATGAGAAATAAATTTAAGGGACTAGATCTGATAGACAGTGCCTGATGAACTATGGATGGAAGTCCATGACATTGTACAGGAGATAGGGGGAAAGACCATACCCAAGAAAAAGTACAAAAACCCAAAATGGCTGTCTGAGGAGGCCTTGCAAATAGCTGTGTAAAGAAGAGAAGCGAAAAGCAAAGGAGAAAAGGAAAGATATACCCATTTGAATGCAGAGTTCCAAAGAATAGCAAGGAGAGATAGAAAGCCTTCCTCAGTGAGCAATGCAAAGAAATACAGGAAAACAATAGAGTGGGAAAGACTAGAGAGCTCTTCAGGAAAATTAGACATACCAGGGGAACATCTCATGCAAAGATGGGCTCAATAAAGGACAGAAATGGCATGAACCTAACAGAAGCAGAATATTAAGAAGAGGTGGCAAGAATACACAGAAGAACTGTACAAAAAAGATCTTCATGACCCAGATAATCATGATGGTGTGATCACACACCTAGAGCCAGACATCCTGGAATGTGAAGTCAAGTGGGCCTTAGGAAGCATCACTATGAACAAAGTTAGTGGAGGTGATGGAATTCCCATTGAGCTATTTCAGATCCTAAAAGATGATGCTGTGAGAGCGCTGCACTCAATGTGCCAGCAAATTTGGAAAACTCAGCAGTGGCCACAGGACTGGAAAAGGTCAGTTTTCATTCCAATCCCAAAGAAAGGCAATGACAAAGAATGTTCAAAGGACCGCACAACTGCACTCATCTCACACGCTGGCAAAGTAATGCTCAAAATTCTCCAAGCCAGGCTTCAACAGTACGTGAACCTTGAACTTCCAGATGCTCAAGCTGGTTTTCAAAAAGGCAGAGGAACCAGAGATCAAATTGCCAATATCCACTGGATCATCAAAAAAGCCAAGAGAGTTCCGGAAAAACATCTATTTCTGCTTTATTGACTATGCCAAAGCCTTTGAGTGTGTGGATCACAATAAACTGTGGAAAATTCTGAAACAGATGGGAATACCAGACTATCTGACTTGCCTCTTGAGAAACCTGTATGCAGGTCAAGAGGCAACAGTTAGAACTGGACATGGAACAACAGACTGGTTCCAAATAGGAAAAGGAATACGTTAAGGCTGTATATTGTCACCCTGCTTATTTAACTTATATGCAGAGTGCATCATGAAAAACGTTGGGCTGACGGAAGCACAAGCTGGAATCAAGATTGCCGGGAGAAATATCAATAATCTCAGATATGCAGATGACACCACCCTTATGGCAGAAAGTGAAGAGGAACTAAAGAGCCTCTTGATGAAAGTGAAAAGGGAGAGTGAAAAAGTTGGTTTAAAGCTCAACATTCAGAAAACAGAAATCATGGCATCCGGTCCCATCACTTCATGGCAAATGGTTGGGGAAACAGTGGAAACAGTGGCCGAGTTTATTTTGTTGGGCTCCAAAATCATTGCAGATGGTGACTGCAGCGATGAAATTAAAAGACCCTTACTGCTTGGAAGCAAAGTTATGACCAAACTTGACAGCATATTAAAAAGCAGAGATTGCCAACAAAGATTTGTGTAGTCAAAGCTATGGTTTATCCAGCATTCATGTATGGATGTGATAGTTGGACTAGAAAGAAAGCTGAACACCAAAGAATTGATGCTTTTGAACTGTGGTGTTGGAGAAGACGCTTGAGCATCCCTTGGACTGCAAAGAGATCCAAAGTCCATCCTAAAGGATATCAGTCCTGAATATTCATTGGAAAGACTGATGTTGAAGCTGAAACTCCAATACTTTGGCCACCTGATGTGAAGAGCTGACTCTTTTGGAAAGACCCTGATGCTGGGAAAGATTGAAGGTGGGAGGAGAAGGGGATGACAGAGGATGAGATGGTTGGATGGCATAACTTACTCAATTGGCATGAGCTTGAGTAAACTCCAGGAGTTGGTGATGGACAGGGAGGCCTGATGTGCTGCAGTCTATGGGGTCGCAAAGAATCAGACACGACTGAGTGATTGAACTGAACTGAACCAAGTCATATTATATTCTGACTTTACTAGAAGAAAAGTTTTCGGATTTAGGGATTTTAATATCTGTAAAAACAAGTGTCTGCGGTTTATAGAATAAGAATTCCATTTTGATGTTGTTTGCCTTATACGGTATCTACCCTTTCATTTCAGTATATAATTTCTTTACATTTCCCTCCCCGTGCCAAGATCTTCACTTGGCGCCTCTCAGGAAAGTGTTTAGCATGCGTTTTAGTCATCTTCTTTCCTTGGAGGTATACATTTTCCTGTGTTAGTGACTTTCTTGATCATAATGTTTAAATTTATTTTATTTTTAATTATAGAATTACTGTGCAATATTGTGATGCTTTTTTTTTGGCCATACATCATCATGAATTAGTCATAGGTTTACATATGTACCCTCTCTTGTGTACCCCCTCTCACCTCCTTCCTCCTTCCACCCCTCTAGGTTGTCACAGAGCACTGGTTTTGCGTTCCCCGCATCATGCAGAAAACTCCCACTGGCTATCTGTTTTACATATGGTAATATGCATGTTTCAATGCTATGCTTTCAAATCAGCCCACTCTCTGCTTTCCCTACTGTGCCCAACAGTCTGTTGCCTCTCCTTCCCCCGCTGTGTTCAAAACACTGTGTCTGTGTTTCCTTGTTGCCCTGCATATAAGATCGTCAGTACTATCTTCCTAGATTCCATATATATGCATTAATATGTGGTATTTGTCCTTCTCTTTCTGACTTACTCTGCCTGGGCTCTAGGTTCATCTATCTCATTAGGACTGACTCAAACCTGTTCCTGTTTATTTATCTCCCACATTGCAGGCAGAGTCTTTGCCATCTGAGCCACCAGGGAAGCCTCCTTTTGATAGCTGAGTAATATTATACTGTATATATGCCCCACAACTTCCTTATCCATTCATCTGTTGAAGGACATCTAGGTTGTTTCCATGTACTACTTATTGTAAATAGTGTTGCAATGGACATTGGGGTACTTATGTCTTTTTCAATTATGGCTTCATTATGCCCAGTCGTGGGATTGCTGGGTCATATGGTAGTTTTATTCCTAGTTTTTTAAGCAATCGCCATATTGTTCTCCATAGTGGTTAAACCAATTTGCAATCCCACCAACATTGTAAAGAGGGTCCCCTTTCCTCCACACCCTCTCCAGCATTTATTGTTTGTGACTGTAATGGTTTTGATGATGCCTAATGTCAGATTATGTCTTCTTTTTAATATTAAATTTTGTAGGGAAACTTAAAAAAATGGGATTTCTTACACAGTGGTTTTTTTGGGTGGGAAGTAGGAGGGAGAGTCAAGAGGGAGAGGGAAAATACACATTGATGGTTAACTCATGTTGATGTATGACAGAAACCAAACCAATATCGTAAAGCAATCATTAGTCAATTAAAAATAAATATTTTTTTTAAAAATGGGATTCTTTAAAAAATGAGAGCCAAAGAGCTGACAGTCAACTTACCTCAAATGACACTAAGGGGGATTGGATAGAAAACTATTTTTGGTAGTCATTAAAGGCCACAGAAAAGACAACTGATTAATGATCACAATCAACCCGGAGGAAGAATCTCTATAGATGAATTTAAGGTCTCTCAAGTTGGTCCTATTTTTTTTTCAATAAAAATAAAACAAGTGTTGGATGAACTATTTTTCATTAATTTTGCATAAAACACATCAAAAAGGGATTCAAACATGAAATGAGGCTCAAAATTCCCAGTGATTTCAAACTGGACCAATTCTTTATTTCAGGATGAACTAAAGAGGCAAACCCAAGAGGTGCAGTGGTAAAGCATCCTCCTGCCAAAGCAGGAGATGTGGATTCTATCTCTGGGTTGGAAAGATCCTGTAGAGAAGGAAATGGCAACTCATCCAGTATTCGTGTCTGGAAAAATCCCATGGTCAGAGGAGCCTGGTGGGATACACTCTATGGGGTACAAAGAGTTGGGCAGGACTGAGCACAAACCGCATGCAAAGTTGCAAAGCAAAAAAGCTTTACTTCTAAAAATAAGCTATAGAGGTTCAGGCTGGGGGAAAACTGGGTTGGCAGTTCACATGGAAAAAACTTGAGCGTTTCAGTCTCAAAATGGTCTATGCAGCTGTGAAAGAAGCTAATGGAATCTTAGGCTGTACTAAATAGCATGTGATATTCATCTTAGAGAGGTAAAAATCCCATTATACTTTGCATTAATGAGACCACAGCTTACTAGGAACATCCTTTGGATTCACTAACACATTATTGCACCCAGGTTAGTGAAGGAGCTAATAAACTTGTAACAGTTAAAATAAATGAAAATGTGTGACAGGAAAAGGAGAAACGACAGGGGACATGAAACTCGTCTGCAAATATGTGAAGGGTTTATAGGCAGCCGATGAATTGAGTTACTTTGTGTTGCCTCAAAGTAGAAAGCAAAGGGTAACTACAAACAGGCATACTTTGGCTCTGTAAAAAGGAGAGCCTTCTAAATCATCTGATTTTATGAACAGGAAAATGGGCTGCCTCCAGAGAATATGCATCACCATTTCCAGAAGTATTTAACTGGAGGTGGGCTCTATCCAGCTCTGTCAGGTTACACAGAAGCCAGCCAGGGTAGGTGAACCCTATTGCCTCTCTAAAGAGCCACCTTTCCAATGCCTTCCTGACCACTCTACTCATGACTGATCTTTTTCTTGTTCAAAGCTTATCAGCATTAACTGTCTGTTCTACTTCTTCAGCATTACGCTTGAGCATTGTTGTGGAATATCACTATCGTATTTCTTTCCTGTCATCAGATTCTAATTCTGTTACATTGACTATGCTAAAGCCTTTGACTGTGTAGATCACAATATACCATGGAAAATTCTTAAAGAGATGGGAATACCAGACCACCTGACTTGCCTCATGAGAAACCTGTATGCAAGTCAAGAAGAACTGGATATAGAACACTGGCCTGGTTCCAAATTGGGAAAGGAGTATGTCAAGGCTGTATATTGTCACCCTACTTATTTAACTTATATGCAGAGTACATCATGCAAAATGGTGGGCTGGATGAAGCACAAGCTGGAATCAAGATTGATGGGAGAAATATCAACAACCTCAGATATGCAGATGACACCACCCTCATAGCAGAAAGTGAAGAAGAACTAAAGAGCCTCTTGATGAAGGTGAAAGAGGAGAGTGAAAAAGTTGCCTTAAAACTCCATTCCAAAAACAAAGATCGTGGTTTCGGATCCCATCACTTCATGACAAATAGATGGGGAAACAAAGAAACAGTGACAGACTTAATTTTGTTGGACTCCAAAATCACTGCAGATGGTGACTGCAGTCACGAAATTAAAACATGCTTGCTTCTTGGAAGAATAGCTATGACCAACCTAGGCAGCATATTAAAAAGCAGAGACATTACTTTGCTGACAAAGGTCCATATAGTCAAAGCTATGGTTTTTCCAGTAGTCATGTGTGAAAATGAGATTTGGACCATTAAGAAGGCTGAGTGCTGAAGAACTGAACTGTGATGTTGGAGAAGACTCTTGAGAGTCTGTTGGACAGAAAGGACATCAAACCAGTCAAACCTAAAGGAAATCAGTCCAGAATATTCATTGGAAGGACTGATGTTGAAGCTGAAGCTCCACTTCTTTGGCCACCTGATATGAAGAACTGATTCATGGGAAAAGACCCTGATGCTGGGAAAGATTGAAAGTGGGAGGAGAAGGGGACAACAGAGGATGAGATGGTTGGATGGCATCACCGACTCAATGCACATGAGTTTGAGCAAACTCTGGGAGATGGTGGACAGGAAAGCCTTGCGTGCTGCACTCCATGGGGTTGCAAAGAGTCGGACAGGACTGAGTGACTGAACAACAACAAATCAGATTCCTGGGCGTTGGGGACTACATCTTACACTTTCATAAATCCTTGGTGCTCAGCTCTGTCCCTACTCATGAGAGTGAATGATTAATTGAGTAAAGATCCACAAAAGGCAGTGTTGGTTACTAACAAAAGTAAGGACCTAAGCCTTGATGTGATGTAGACTGGGAAGCTATTGTGCTATATTTCTTATTTTTTATCATGACTTAAACTGACGATGGGCTTCCCTGGTAGCTCAGCTGGTGAAGAATCTACGTGCAATGCAGGAGACCCAGGTTTGATTCCTATTCAGGAAGATCCCCTGGAGAAGGGATAGGCTACCCACTCCAGTATTCTTGTCTGGAGAATCCCCATGAACAGAGGAACCTGGTGGGTTACAATCCACAGGTTTGCAAAAAGTCAGACACAGCTGAGCGACTACACAGCACAGCACACGTTGACTGCAGAGCAGAAAAAATTAGCCACCTAAGTGTTCACTCATTGTGCCAACTCTGACCCTCTCTCTGTGCTCATGCGGACTTTTGCCTTTAAGGCCATGTTTAGGACTTTTTCTCTCTTTTAGAAAGTAATTTATTTAAAAATAATTTATTTTGGCGAGGGTGGGATGATCTGAGAGAACAGCATCGAAACATGTATATTATCAAGTGTGAAACAGATCGCCAGTCCAGGTTGGATGCATGAGACAAGTGCTCAGGGCTGGTGCGCTGGGATGACCCAGAGGGATGGGATGGGGAGGGGGGTTCAGGATGGGGAACACATGTAAATCCATGGCTGATTCATGTCAATGTATGGCAAAAACCACTACAATATTGTAAAGTAATTAGCCTCCAACTAATAAGAATAATTGGAAAAATAAAAAAAATTTAAAAAAAGGAAAAAGATAAAATAAAAAAGAAATAATTTCAAAGTTATAGAAAGGTTTTCAGAAAAGTACAAAGAGTTCCTTTACGTTCACACAGACACCTACACTGTTAATATTTTATTGCATTTGCTTATTTCCTGTTCTTTCTCTCATATATAATAGATATGTAATAGATATATATATATCCATAATTTATATTTACCTATTATCATTAGTCTTTTTCTGAATCTTTTGAGAGCAGTCACAACTCATCACCCTAAAACATTTCAGTATGTGTTTCCCCAAACAAGAACACTTTGCTAATAACCAGCACAACTTCCAAGTAATCAACCCTGGGACATCACCACTATGCAATTCAGATCCCATTCAAAATTTGCTAACTTTCTCGGTAATGTCTCTTTATCTTTTGATTCAGGATCTTATTCAGGAGTAAACATTGCATTTCATTGTCAAGCTTCCTTAGCCTCTGTCAAGTAAGGACATTTTTTCTGTTCTCCCCTGTCTTTCAAATCCTCGACATTTTAAAAGAGGACAGACCTTACATTTTGTAGGATGACTCTCAAGCTAGGGTTCATCTGATGTTTCCTAATGACCTAACTCAGGTCTGCATTTTCAGTAGGAACAACACTGAAAAGCTATGCAGTACCTTCAAAGTGAGTCAAACCAGGAGCTGCGTGATGTGATATGCACTCATCTCAACACTGACCAATGACCATGTTAATTCTAATCACTAGGTCATGCTGGTGCCCGCCTGGCTTCTCTACCTTGTATTTAGCAACTTGCAACTGATCAGAATTTTCTGGGGAGATTATTCCAAAATTGGGACTTCCCTGGTGGCTCAGATACTAAAGAATCTGCCTGCAACGCAGGAGACCCAGGTTCAATCCCTGGGTTGGGAAGATCCCCTGGAGAAGGAAATGGCAAACCACTCCAGTATTCTAGCCTGGAAAATTCCATGAACAGAGAAGCCTGGTAGGCTACTGTCAGTCCATGGGGGTTGCAAAGAGTCAGACATGACTGAGCAACTAACACTTTCACTTTCATTCCAAAAGTACACCAAAAATTTATATTCATCAAATCTCGATCCACCAGCCTTAGGATCCATTGAAGACTCCTGCCAGAAGCAACCAGCTCTCTGATGTTGCCAAATGAAAAGTCTATATCTCCTCACTTCTTCTACATATATTAGATGACATTCAACTTTAAAAAAGAGCTTTCTTTTCTCATTCATTCATTTATTTTTGACTTCTTATTGTATTCAATGACTTGTAATACATTACTATTGCTATCTCTTTTGATGCTCAAATTGTCCACATTTGGCCAGTTCTTTTAGGCTGGCTTCCTATGCGCTTGGGACATTTTGTTGTCATTTGTTTCCTTACTTTTTGGCCCAATAAGAAGTTCAGGCTCATCTTATATGGTGCTATAGCTCTAGAATGAAATCGGTAATTTCTCCATGGAGGATTGGTTCTTTTCAGTGGAGGATGGTTTTGAGAAACCAAGATGTAGATACTATTGTGCTCATTGATTCTGGTCCTTCTCATTCAAAAACCTAAGCATGCACACACACATGTGTATAATACATGAAGTTATACATCTGTAACTGTTTCTATGTTTTATCCTCAAAACATGCATTTGCTTAATCAACTTTCTTGTTTGGTGTAATCAATCCCCAAACTTTGTCAACTGTCTCCTCTGCCCATCACTTCTGCACCTAGCCTCAACCATCCCACATCCAGGGATTCTGGACATATAGAAACATGCCTTCACATCCCTCTCCAACACTTGTCACCACCCTATATCCTCAGCCTGTACTGACTCCTCTTGTGTTGGGAAGAGAAGGGATCATAGGAAGAGAGAGGAAAGCAGTGGAAGGGAAGACAGGATTTAGATCACTTTAGTATTCAAAATGTAAAATTATTTAAGTGAATATGCCACAGAAAAATAAATTAAAAAGATGGCTAACTCTAATTCCAGAGCACATGCCATTTAAATATTAAAGTTTTACACTACTTTTTAGAAGAAAAATGAATACAGAAAATGTTAATCATTTTACTAAAACTGAAACACTCTGAGTTCTGCTCTTTACACCATGTGAAAATCTGAGTCAATACATTTATAAAATTTCTATCACCAAAACAAGGCATTACTTAAAATTAATTAAACTTTTAAAAACTAATTTATTATTAAATAGAAAAAAACGGATTAGTATTCTAATTTTTTTTCTCTGTTAGGTAGTTTTGGGTCTACATTTGAAAGCAGCTATCAAAACAAACAGCAGCATAGCTTCCAGTTTGTTTGTTTGCTTTTCCTGACTTACTTTTTAGAAATCCATTCTGTTAGGGACTCAGGTAGGGAAGAAAGGAAGGAAGGATGGAGTGGGCAAAGATATCCTTGAGAAATCTACACTACTTAGCTAAAAGTTATTTTCAGATTGCTCCATTAATACTACTTTTGAGGGTATGCATTCTCTTTGCTGTGAGAAGTGGAATATTTTCTGCCATTATCAGTAAACAATGATGTCACAGTCATCAGCAATTGTAGCCACCACATATGGTGAGCTAGGCAGCCTGAGGAAACCAAAGGAAAAGAATATCCACCATCAAGCAGCCATCAGATTGCAGTCACTCTCTATGGTGAGTCCCAAGGAAACACAGGATGTGAAAACACATTGGCTCCAGATAGCTGAAGTGCATATCAAAGGAATGATTTCAGTGAGCCCAGACTCTTGCATCTTCCCATATTTAGAAAAGCACTAAATTCCTTAAATTGAGATGTCAGGTTTTCCTTAATTAACAATAATCTTTTGATGCGCCTATGACCTGCCCCTTGCTGCAAAGCTTCAATAATAAGCTACCCCACCCCCACTGCCTCCTCAGAGGATTTCTCTCAGGGTTGCTTGAGATGCTGCCTTCCAGGTTTAAATCCTAAAAATTTTCACTGAATAAAACACAACTTTCAACTTTGAGGCTGTGAATACATTTTTTTTTTTTTAAAGTCCACAGTTATATTTGCCAACTATTTCTTATGGTGGCAGATTTCCTCACTGTCTTTCTAATTTTGATTTGGAAGTTCATCTTATAAAGAATTTTTTTTTTTCCTCCTCATGAACATTCCTCCCTATGTGTGGTTGCAAAGCCCTAAACAAGTTATGTGCAGGGTTTGGGGCTTATATCTCATAGGGTAGCAGAATATAGGTCATTTCACCTTGTACTGTACAGGCGTGGCTCTTGTTTTCCTAAGTGGTCTTGCTGCTCAGTCTGACCATAATTGAATTTCTTTTAAAAGTTCTTAAATCTGCAAATTCTCTCTTCCCCACTCCTACACACTTCCTGGCAGGGAACTGAGATTCAGGCGTTGACTTCAGGCACAGCAGCTTTAACTGCCAAAATATACTCATGGAATATAATATATTCAGTGTGTTTGTTGTTGTTGTTCAGTTATTCAGTTGTGTTCAACTCTTTGTGGCCCGATGGACTGCAGCATGCCAGACTTCCTTGTCCACCACACCTCCTGGAGTTTGCTCAAACTCATGTCCATTAACTCGGTGATGCCATCCCAAGCATATCATCCTCCGTTTCCCTCTTCTCCTCCTGCCCTTAGTCTTTCCCAGCATCAGGGTCTTTTCCAATGAGTTGGCTCTTTGCATCAGGTGGCCAAAGAAGTGGAGTTTCAGCTTCAGCATCAGTCGTTCTAATGAATATTCAGGGTTAATTTCCTTTAGAATTCACTGATTTCATCTCCTTGTTGTCCAAGGGACTCTCAAGAGTCTTCTCAAGCACCCTAGTTTGAAAGCATCAATTCTTCAGTGCTCAGACTTTTTTATGGTCCAACTCTCACAACCATACATGACTACTGGAAAAACCATATACTTATCTAGATAATATCAGGCATCTATACATTTGATATTTGTTTCCAAGTCTCCATTTTGGTTATAAATTACTACTCTTTTGGAAATCTTTTAGACACGTGATTTATTTTAGACATTTACTTTTCACTAAGATTTGTTTTGTACTGAGCAGCTAGGTCTGTGAATTGAGGATTTAGAAACTTTTGAAACAATTGGAGTCTATTTTCTCCTCGTTTATCTTACCTCTCTTTTTGTTAACACAATTAAAATCTGATTTTATTGTGTGAAGAAGTGGAGGGCACCAGGTTTGTTTGGAAAACAAACAAAACAAACAATGGTTTTATCTCGGCTGAAGACAAGAAAATCTTCCCTTTTCTGGTGGTAGAAAAACCACAGAGACAGCCCAGGCCACTTCTAACGAGTCAAGGTTTTTAAGCGATTCATGCCAAGCAGCACTGTCATGCAGTATCATGACCTGGTTCTTAGAACAACCTGTGCACCTTGACAAATGACATCAGAAGAAAACATAAGGCAAATTCTGACCCTAGTCAGACTGAGCACAGACTGGAGTCTTCTGTAAACCTTACGAGTTTACGAATCACCCCAGAGCTTACCGATCTGTTTTTCAAGGACTAGAAAGCAGACTGTTTAATAGGTTTGACAGCCACCAACGGAAACTGTGATGTGCAAGCCCATTGAGGGTGGCCAAGTATAGGTACTTGGGAAATAATCAGCTAAATGATAATCAAAGTTATTAGACTTGCCTGGTAAAAATGTGTAGCATAAAGCACCTACTTAATTATGCAGGCTGCTCTAATGACACCCAGATATTCCTGGTTGCCATTCAGGTTTTCAAGTAAGTTACAACTATTAATAATGAGTTTTTGTTTTGTTTTAAATAAGCAAGGTTTAATTTGTCTTAAAAACATTCATGGTTGTTTTTGTTTTTGTTTTTAAACTGCTATCCGGACAAGCAAACCTGTGGTTTGGATTTGTGACATGTTTTAGAAGCAGGGATTCTCAGCTGAGATGTCTTTCCAAATAGAATTTTCTGCACATGCGAGCGTCCACTATGAATAACACTCCGCAAGTAAAGTAGAAGCTATTACAGAGGTAGAGCAGGAAATGCTAAATTTACCCTCTAATGTTTTCTTTGTGAAGCTTTCTGTAAGATTTAAAAGAAATTATCTAGAGACTTCCCTGGTGCTCCAGTGGTTAAGAATCCACCTTCCAATGCAGGGGACACAGATTCAATCCCTAGTCAGGGAACTAAGAGCCCATGTGCCATGGGGCAACTAAGTACAGCCAAAGATAAATGATCTAAACAGACTACTGGGAAAAAGTACTCTCACTGACAAATTAATTGTATCTTCAATATAATTAAAATTATTCTATGGCATTTTGGGGACTGATTTAAGATGAAAAAGAATGATAAATGGCAGGTAAATGACAGGCATCTTTTAACCTTGGAGAATATTTTCATCATATAATAACTTGAATTTTTCTTTTTGAGATGAAGGGATTACAGTCTTGCTGTTTTGCAGCTACTACACATGAGTAACTCTCACTTAAGAGTCACTGGGCAAAAAGTTCTAAAGAAATCCCATTGGTGTCAGTGAAATAAAGTCAATCCGGTCGCATGCCATGCATAAGAAGGGCGTAATGAGGTCTTTGCTGATTAAAGGAATATTTTATTGCACTTGATGGGCATCTGGCTGTATCTACCGACACAAGGTAAGAGAATATTTACCTGAACTACAAAAGAAATGAAATGTACACCTTGAGGCAAGGGCAATGAATTCCAGACAATGCCCTCCATTGTCATATGCAAAATGATGAGTGCCCCAGTACTGAAGTTTGCTACACAGGGAAGGATTATCATCTGGTCAGTAGGTGGTGCTGAAACCACACCAAAAGGAAAGAGAGTCCCGGCTTTCTGTCTCCTGTTTCTGTCAGCAATTTTCTATATGTTTCCAAATTCTTCTGCTTAAAGTATGCATCTTGGAAAAGAGGCAATTATTCTCATGGTCTAAAGTGGTATTTCTTTTTTTTGCTTACAGATGTGAGAGCAGGTCACTGAAGAGCATGTGTGCATGCATACCAAGTCACTTCAGTTGTGTCTGACTCTGCAACTCTGGACAAGTAACTCACCACGCTCCTCTGTCCATGGGATTCTCCAGGCAATGATACTGGAGTGGGTTGCCATGCCCTCCTCCAGGGGATCTTCCCCATTCAGGGACTGAACCTGCATCTCTTATGTCTCCTGCACTGGCAGATGGGCTCCTTACCACATTGCCACTTGGGAAGCCCTGAAGAGCATGCGATGCTTAAAAATGAGAGCATGATTATCTTAGGGACATGGTTAAGCCCCGGCCTCTACGCGGTACGGGAAGGATGGGTGTATTGCATAAAGCTTTCTGCAAAACACAATCAAATCAGTCCACCCACCCTAGAATCTGAGTCACTACTGACTAGCTTGTTTGGAGGTTTGTCCATAATCCTAAGTGAACTTTTCCCTGAAACCCTTTAGGATGGACAAGTATCAGTAGCTCCCAGGTCTCTGCAACTGCGCAGATCTCCTGTGTGCTTGGCAGGTAAGACACTCCGAACTGAGCTAACAGATTCCTTTCCCTGTTGCACTGCCTGCTTTGAAGTGTGATCTGTACACACAGTCAATGCAATTTAAACAAAGAAGAGGGAAAACAAGCAGTCCTCAATGAAGATTTTTATTACTGCTCTTCATTGGAGGAGAAACAGGCAAGTAGCTGGCAAACACAGACTTGCTGGGAAGAACTCATTTCCAGGGCAGATTTTGAGGGTCACTGCACATTTAGTTCAATCTTCCATACCAGAGATAGAGAAACTTTCCTTTCTATTGAGAGCTGTTGACCCAAAGAGGAAAAGAAAATCAATTGAGGGTCAGAGAAGTAGAAAGCAACTTAATTTAGTTTATTTTCAGAGAGATGTTACACCTTTTCATGCCTTTTCTATTAGGTACAGGGGACATAAAAGTCTAATGTGCGTGTGTACTCAGTCATGTCCGATTCTTTCAGACTCCAAGGACTGTAGCCTGCCAGACTCCTCTGTCCATGGAATTCTCCAAGCAAGAATACTGGAGTGGGCTGCCATTCATTTCTCCAGGGGATCTTTCTGATCCAGAGATTGAATCCACGTCTCTAACGTGGGTCTCTCCTGCAGCGGCAGGCGGGTTGTTTACTACACGTCACCCAATGTTTATAAAACTCTAAAGGTACATCTAACAATTTAAAACTTATATCTGATATATATAAAAGATAGGGGAGTTGAAAAAGAATGGGAAGGCAAGGACATGAATGAAAGATCAAAATACAGAAAAAGAGAGCAAGAGAGAGACAGGCAGAGAGCGGCAGAGTTGCCTGCTCCACAAACACCAACAACGCCCTGTGATGAAGAAAAAACACAGACAGCAAGGAAGGCAAGCAGAGGAAAAGGTATTTTTGAGAAGTGAAAAAGCAGTCTTTTGGGGAGCAACAAACATCCCATCCTGTGGTTATTAAGGCTATCAACATAGAAAACCTTTGTTGGGCAAGCTGCATCTTTGTAAATATAGTCATTTACAGAGAAGTTATGAAAGGGAGCAAAATCTCCTACTCCAAATGTGTCTCTTTGACATGAAGATTAATTTAGGCTGATTCTTTCTAAGAAATGGAAGATTCAGAAAGCCTTTCTTTTTTTTTTAAAGATGGTTACTTAAACTTATTTTTTTTTAGTGGCTACAGCATGCAGGATCTTAGTTCCCCAATAAGGAATCTAACCCGTGCACCCTGCAATGAAAGTGGGGATTCTTAACCATTGGACCACCAGGGAAGTTTCAGAAAGTATTTCTGTTTTACCTCTCCCTTAGCTGCCTAAAGAATTTAGATTGAGGGCCTGTTTCTAGAATTGAGCCATAATTAGAGACCGGTGCCAAGAATGTGGTTAGCTGTGGTGGGGGAAATTTGGCCCAGCCTAGACCTCAGAGTCCACTCTGGGTTTCAGAGTTTCTGCCTAGCCTAGCAAACATCTGTGTACCAGACATTTGATTTCCCATTTCTGGGTCCACTGCCTTCTTCTAGTCCCAAACTAGAACATGCTCTCTTGTTCTTACCTAAAGATGGTCTTAACCATTTGGGGAGAATTATTCAGCTTTCTTGGGTCTGTCCTACACATACATATTGGAAGAGGAAATGGCAACCCACTCCAGTATTTTTGCCTGGAAAATTCCATGGACAAGAGGAGCCTGGCAGGCTCCGTGGGGTCACAAAAAGTCAGACATGACTAACTGAGCATGTATGCTCCCGTGTATATTTGTTGTTAAATTTCGGTTTGATTTTCTCCTGTTAATCTGTCTCATGTCAATTTAATTCTTAGACCAGCTGGAAGAATGTGAAAGCACAGAGGAAAATATCTTCCTCCCCTAGTTTCATCTTGCTGCTGCTGCTGCTAAGTTGCTTCAGTCGTGTCCGACTCTGTGCAACCCCTTAGACGGCAGCCCACCAGGCTCCGGCGTCCCTGGGATTCTCCAGGCGAGAACACTGGAGTGGGTTGCCATTTCCTTCTCCAATGCATGAAAGTGAAAAGTGAAAGTGAAGTCACTCAGTCATGTCCGACTCTTCGTGACCGCATGGACTGCAGCCCACCAAGCTCCCCTGCCCATGGGATTTTCCAGGCAAGAGTACTGGAGTGGGTTGCCACTGCCTTCTCCATTCATCTTGCTACTTCCACCTAAAGGTGCTTGGAATTTAGGTCAGAGTTCGAGTTTGAACCAAAGTCCCAAATTTTCAACATCTTCATTGAATGTCCTCTACAATGACAACTGGGTATTGTCATGATCATTACATGAAGCACAGTAGTTTTAATACCATCTAAATATAGTGTGCTTTGATCAGCACTAAAAATTAGTGAGATATTTTAGAAAGGGATCTGTTAAGGGTAAATAGAGAACTTGTTTTCTGGCTAGGTTTTGGTAAAAAAAAAAAATAAATAAAAACAATTAACTACTTCCTCATTCCAGAAATATGTTAGCTACTTGAATTAAAACCAACAAACAAAACTCCCTAGAATCATGTGTATGTGTGCGCATGTATTCAAATGTCCATTCCTGAAATCTTTTTAAAACTTTACAGGAAATGTATTCATTTCCTAGAATATCCATTAGAATCTAACAGCTCCTTATTGGCAGGGAAGATAGTATGACAAGACCAGAGCACAGGTTAAAACAAATACAAACACACTATTTGTATGACTCATGCCAAGTTCTGAGGGTGTCTTTCTGGGCTGCAGTGCAAAAGAGTGAGCAGAGTTTTGCAAATTGTTGCAGCTAACAAATAGACCAAAACTCACAGTGAGATAAATATGAAAAATCAATTCATTCATTCATCCAAGCAAGCAAGATATACAAGGTACATGCCCTTTGCGTTTGTAGATCATTTCTGCAGTTTACAAACAGTTTCTCACCCATTTCCATAGCTCTCTCAAGCTTTAACTTAGACTCCACAGGGAGTTATTTCTGGATTAGGTAGAAAAGCAAACAAGCTCAGAGAGATCGTCTTGCATTTGGCCACTATACCAGGACCCACTGTTTTGCTTAATTCTAGAGAGCACCATTTCTACCACGAACAGTGTTACCTGGTGCAACATGGCAGCAATAGAATACCCTGCCATTTCCTCCCAGACTGGCAGCCCCCAAACAAAGCAGGAGGACCAGAATCAAGCTGGATGCTCAGCTCACTGGAGATATGCCCAATCCCAGAGCTTGCCTCAGAAGTGGCAGCTGGGGTCTATTTCTCACAGAGTAAATACCATTCTTTGGGTGATTCTTTGATGTTGACAAAGGCTTCCACAGTGGCTCAGTGATGAAGAACCAGCCTGCCAATGCAGAAGATGTGGGTTTGATCTCTGTGTCAAGAAGATCTCCTGGAGAAGGAAATGGCAACCTACTCCAGGAATCTTGCCTGGGAAATTCCATGGACAGAGGAGCCTGGAGGACTACAGCCCATAGGGTCACAATATTGACATGGATTTTGCTAAAAATATCAGCATGGTGAAATGTATAAAAGTCTCCATTTACTGTTTTAAAAACCTGGTTTCCAGGTTTGGCCATATGACACACATTGGGGATGTAACCATCAAGAAGTCATTTGACATCTGAGCTATAGTTTTCTCATCTATAATTTGGAAGTGATGGTACTTGGCATCCTAGGATGACTATGAAATTCAAACTGGGTTAATGGGATTTTCACATGCTTTATAAACCATAAAGTGCTACCCAAGTGTGAGATACTATTATTATCATTGCTATTGGCACCGAGGGCTGCCCTCATAGTTCAGTTGGTAAAGAATCCGCTTGCAATGAAGGAGACCTGGGTTGGATCCCTGGGTCAGGAAGATCCCCTGGAGAAGGGAAAGGCTGCCCACTCCAATATTCTGGCCTGGAGAATTCCATGGACTGTATAGTCCATGGGGTTGCAAAGAGTCGGACACCACTGAGAGACCTTCAGTTTCACTTATTGACACTGAAGATTTGCTTGGGAAAAACAGGAAAAGGAGAGAGCTATATTGAGGATAAAAAGAGGACAGCATTCTAAAGTAAAGAGCTCACTGTTGTAAGTTATCGTTCCAAGACAGCTGTTGGCTGCTTAATAAAAGCCAGTGAAGATGACAAAGTAATTTCTGGTTCAAGCATGAATGCTCAAGTACAGGCATTTATGTTCAACTGCCAGATGCTTCAAGCTAGCAGCTAAATCCGAAGATACCAAAGACACTTCATGCACCAACAATATCCTGGCCTCTCAAGTCAGAGCAATGCAGAAAGGTACATCCCCAAAGAAAGAATGTTACTAGAAAATTACCCAGGAGGGGGAGAGACTGTGAAACTGATGAGAAAGATGGCAAATTCCATAAGAATCACTAAACTACTGGTTAGAAAAGGAAGTAAAATATGAATAGAGAAAAAGCAGGATCTAGAGTTTGGGAGATAAGAGAGATACCTTTGCTGTTTATGAAGATGACTACCCTCTGTGATTCTGGAAGATGTTACACTCATTTATGATTTTTGGAAATCTGTCAATGGAAGATTTAAAGTCGGTGGTTTAAAAGAGATTGTTAAAATATTTACCTGTATTCTCTAACCAAAAGTTAAGGTTGTACTGCATTTATCCAGGCGGTAAGTAATGTGCTTATTAAACATTTTCCTTTTTTTTTTAAATCTGTTAGATAGTTTATATGAAGAGAAAAAAAAAAAGTAGACTGACTCTGATGCCTAGTTCTTGTTGACTGGAATTATCACTTCGGGTTCTTGGTGAAAAGGTGTTGATACTATGATGGCCATATCACCATTCTTAAACATCATTATCATTAACATCATTTCAGCTTACATATATTGTGGAAGGTATTTACATAATTACAAAGGTTATATTTACCATCTGCAAGGATCTGTGCTGAACACCTGCATTTATGACCTCATTAAAATTTAAGCATTGTGAAGACAGGGAACATGCCTTTCTCGTTCAGCATAGATGCCTTATACGTAGCATTTGTTGTTGTTGTTTAATCGCAGAGTCATGTTCTGCTCTTTTGGGACCACATGGACTGTAGACTGCCAGGCTCCTCTGTCCATGGGATTTCCCAGGCAAGAATACTGGAGTGGGTTGCCATTTCCTTCTCCAGGGGATCTTCCCGATCCAGGGATGGAACCTGCATCTCCTGTATAAAGGCAGGTTCTTTACCACTGAGTCACCTGTGAAGCCCCAAACACAGCATAGTTAATGAAAAAATACATGCTTAATAAATATCTCAAGAATGAATGAATCACTAGCAGTTAAACCTCAATATTCTCATGATAAGTATTATTATCACCACTTATTAGACAATGAACCTGAGGCTTAAAAAAGCTACATATATTTCCAAGGACACAGACATAGTTAGAGGGAGAAAATAGGCATTCCGACCCTGAGTTTGGCTGAATGGAAAGCCCTATATGCTATAATTCCATTCCAACATGACTGTAGCTTCCTGCTCACTTTATTTTGAATGAGGTGTTTGCGTGGCTGCCAGTGTTTAGGTATAAATGAGCTTTGCCACATTCTCTTTTTCTTCTGATAGAATGTGACACGATGTGTTGGAACTAGAGACAGTTGCAGGAGTCAAGTCACTGGGAGGAGGAAGAAGAAAGGAGAATCCAACGGAGCCCAGTGTGATGAGGTGAGAAAAGGATTCAAGAGAAGAATGAGAAGCATCAGCTACTGGAAAAGCCAGAAAGGAATCAATAAAGTATACTTTATTGTCAAATGCTCCAAAATGTAGTCGTCTAGGTTATTTAAGGAAAAATATGTGGATATAAAACATTTCTAAGTTAACAAAAATCATTTCCACCTATCATATATTGAAAAAAATTGAACCTCTTGAATAAAAGGCAATTTTGTTTACAGATTATAAGTGTGCACAGTGGAGCCAGACTTCCTGAGTTTTAATTCTAATTCAATTACTTACTGTGTTGATCCTAGGGAACTTATTTCATTTCTCAGAGCTTCAGTTGCTTCAGATTTAATAGGAATAAGAACATATATCTCATACTTTGAGGATTAAGTGAGCAAATTAATATAAAGTTTTGAAAACTGAGCTTACCACATAATAACTGTTCACTATTACCAAGGGTCTAGCAGAAACAATGATGTCTCTATATTTCGTTCTGAAATGCTGAAATCCTTGCACTGGCCAGCAATGCCCTATCTCACCTCAACTGATAGTTTCATTTAAGACAGAAATCTGAAGAACCAGTTGACATGTACATACTACAGTAAGGGAGATCTGGGTTCGATCGCTGGGTTGGGAAGATCCCCTGGAGGAGGGTATGGCAACCCACTCTAGTATTCTTGCCTGGAGAATCCCCAAGGACTGAGCAGCCTAGTGGACTACAGTCCGTGGGGTCACAAAGAGTTGGAAATGACTGAGCGGCTAAGCACAGCACAACCAACAAAGACCTAGTGTATAGAATATGAAAAAAGAGAGAGAGAGAGAGAGAGAGAGAGAGAAGGAAACTGAACTATGGAATAAGAAGTATCTAGATGCAAATTTTAGCTCTACTGCTTACTAGGTGACTGATTATGGGGAGGTCACATCACTTGTAAGTCAGTTAATTTCCTAACTTCACTAGTCCTGTGGCTGCATGTAGTATGACTAAATCAAGCTAAGTGTGTGATACAAACTATCTATCATCATCATCAACATCTTCATCACTGAGCTTATTTGTACCTGGGTTCCATGTAATACAACTGTAAGAACTTTCAAAGGAAAATCAGCTTCTCTAACCTGCAGAGATTGGGGTGGGGTAGAGAAAACGTTAATGAGAGAAAAATGTCACAAAGCTCCAAAGCAATGCTGTGGGTCTCTAAGTCCTGACAAAACTGCTCCTACTTTACATGGAAGCAAAAGAGGAAACAAATTGACAGCAACTAAAAATGATAACAGATGCTCAAAACAATTTGCTGCCAGTGAAAGTATCATAAGGAAATTATCGTTGTACATAGACATTTCTTTGCCAGAACAGTGTACAAACACCCAGATAAACAGCACAGGTGCTGTCTTGTTCACTTGCCAGGGCAACGCACCAAGTTTGAAGACGTTCCCCGGAATGACATCAAGTCAAGAGATTCTCATGCTTGTTGTATTCACATTTCAGGACCTCCATTAACTCTCCGGACATCATCAGACACTGTGAAAAATGCTGAAGACAGGACAATATGACCCTGAGCTGAGAAGATTAATAACCGGTGAATAAACTAAACTAGCTCACTGATAGCTTGCTATGCTGATTTCTACAGCTATCTTAATGGATTATTTGAGTAATTTATGGACCACAGCAAAAAATATACTTTATTGAGGGACAGGAAAGGTCTGAGCAAAGCTTATGTGAGTGGTATCTTTAGCTTTTAAATACAGAATCTTTACAAACCTCTTTTTTCCCCTCTTGTCCTCTATTTTATAATTTTCCAGAGGCCAGAAATCACAGAAGGACAAAGGGTTGCTTTTGAAAGCATCAGCACAAACTCCCAAAGAAACTGTAAGACTGGTCGCCTCACGGGACACCCAAGGTGTACTGCTTGACTTTATACAAGTGATACACATGGGAAGACAGGGGACTGAACTTCTGAGGGAATTCTACTCTTCTACAGGGGTCACAGACTTGACTAGTAATTAAGAGAGCTGGATTCCAACCTGGAGATAGACTTGAGAAGTGTTACTCATTCGTGTCCAACTCTGTGACTCCATGGACTGTAGTCCACTAGGCTACTCTGTTAATGGATTTCTCCAGGCAAAAATACTGGAGTGAGTAGTCATTCCCTTCTCCAGGTGATCTTTCTGACCTAGGGATCAAAGACATATAGGCAGATTCTTTACCGTCTGAACCACCAGGAAAGCCAGATAGACTTACATGATGCTAAACTTAGATTTAGAATCTTCATCATGTGAGTGACTGACTGTAACATACACTAAATCCCTATTTCTTTTATAAAGCGCAGGCTAAATGATCATGGTTATATAAACAACCTAAGAACAGTGGTAACATTTGGCCTCTATTCCCTAATAATTCAATGTTTGTCCCCTACTGTCAACACTGAGGTGGCGTCCTGCACTAGCTTACATACTAGGAACCACAAGGCTTGGCCTCTGGTCTGATTACTGTTCTTAAATAAACCAGATACATTACATAGGCCTTGATTTCACAGGACTTTCCTTTTCCATGCTATCTCACTATAGAGAGCTGGTCAAAAATAATTTATATACTGGGATGATTTTATAAAAATAGAATAATAAAAAAGCAACAAAAAATAATCCCTATGATTATGTGTCATTTACTGTGCTAGCTTCTCTCCCTAAATTACCTCTTTTCCTCTTTATAGTAACTCTATTAGGATTCTGGCACCTAGCTAAAATATCTTTCAACAACAGTACACCTCTTTAAGGTACAAACTGTAAGGATAGAGAGAAAGGTTGGGGGTTTTAACTATTGAAACTGGGGATGTTGGGAAACCACTGAAAGGTGAAAAGACATGAAGCCTGATCCTTAGCTGCCTCTGGGGAAATAGAAAGACTAGACTGACTTTTTTTTAATTTTATGGGTTTTTATTTCCTGGTGTTTTTTTTTAATTATTATTATTTTTTTAGGTTTTACCAGGCAGCATGCAGGATGTTAGTTCCCTGACCAGGGATCGAACAATGCTGCCAGAATTGGAATCATGGAGTCTTAATCACTGGGCTTCCAGGGAAGTCCCCTGACTTATCTTTTAGAATATCCCCCCAAGATCCAGGAAGTGGTGACCTCAGCTGCCACTGGAAGTACAGGTGATGGAGCACTGGATCACTGTTACTTAGAATGAGTTAAGTCCCCAGACACTTTCCCTTATTCCATGCATCCAAGTGATTAGCTTCCTTACCCAGAAGGATGCTGAGATTTTTATTTTCTAAGCAGATAACAGAGGAAGATTTCTAAGCCAGAGGATACCAGGTTCAAATGAGGGTAGCAAGGATTTTTGTGAATATCTCTATCATGAATGTTGAGGTTCTCAACTTGCCTCCTCAACATGGCTCCCCAAACACTGGTAGAGAGATGTCTGTTTCTAGGGACTGTGTCCAATTTAAAAGGAAATGCCTAAAAATATTGATATGGGGAGGAGCTCTCTCCCCAAAATGGCTCAGTCACATTGAACTCACTCAATAAAATTGACCCTCATGCTCCTGGATTCAAGTTCCTGGACCCTCACATTTTAGTGCCTCAGCCTTCCACGTGACTCACCAACTGAGAATCACTAGACATCTGAAGACAGTTTCTAACATAAAAGATCAAGCTGAAGGCAAGTCAAGAAAATCTGTCATTAACATTTTTAGAGAAACAAGAGATACTGAATTTATGCACAGACATATCCCCTACCAACATCACAAATGAGGAACATTCACAGACTAAAAGAGGGCTGCTAGAAATTCAAGCCATGGTAATTGGGTGGTAAAGGGAAACTGGTTTAAGACATGTCCTACAGGCTGGCCTCCAGAGAAAGAGGAGGCTTTCTGCCCGGCTCCATGGAAACTAGCCATGGCCCAGTGTTTCAGGCAATTAATCACAGTCAACTCAACACTTGGTCTCTAGTCCCCAACAAGTCACTGTTCTTCCCCAGTTGCGAACACTGAGGTAGTGTCCTGCGCCAGCTAACACACTAGGAACCACAAGGCTTGACCTTTGGTATGTGGATTATGCAAAGAAAGAAACTGTGCTGTCAAAATCATGCAGTTCTTTTTCATACTGATGCTACATATATAACCCTGGAGAAAAAAATTAAAACAGAAAACAAAACTTTGTCAGGTGGACACTGTTATACCTATTTCAAAGATGAGGAAACTGAGGCTCAGAAAGTCACACAATTCGTAAGCAGCAAAGGGGAAATTTTAACCTGCGTCTGTGGCTGTTCTTAACTAGGACAGTATACCTAGCTGCTTCCAGGAGGGAAGAGACCCATCATTTTGCAGACAGTCTCTTATGCATCAGGCTATAGGCCAAGTGCTCTGTATACTGTACCTCACTTAGGCTCACAATAACTTGGAGTGGTAGGCATTACTTCTATTTTACAAAGGCAGAATCAGAAGCTTCAAGAGAAAGCAGTAAGATCAGGATTTGAAGGCAGGTTTCAAAGCCCATGATAAGGAGTCTATAGCACATGTATTTTAATCCTCTTCATCACATTGAATAAGTTGGGGATACTGTCGATCTTTATATAGGATTCTTAAAGTCTTCTCAATATAAGCTCTGCTTTTTGGCCTGCTGTTATTGAGTCTCAAAAAATTCAACTCATGTGTTTGTTTTCTTTGGAGGATCCATGCCACGTAAAACGTTACCTGACAGATTTCTCATTCTGCCACTGAACGTTCATTGAGGAGAATAGCAGTTTTCTGCTTGACTCACTATGTCTTCAAACACAGATTTTGTGATGCATTTGCATTTTTCCTACACTGACAACAGAAAAGGATCTTAATGCAGACAGAAAACTGTCCAAACTTGATGTAAGATCACCCTTCTCAAGAATTCACAGCTCTCGGCTCCTAGCAGGAGTCATTATCTCAAATACGGAGAAACACACATTCTCTCCATGGTTGAACAGTAAGTGATGGTTAATCTATGGTTCAAGGACTTTCCTCCAAGAATCCACAGGAGGAGTACACCACAGACACGTTGTCAACCCCAGTTGGTAACATTCCAGTTACCCAACATTACAAGGATCAGTTCTGGTTATCTGTTGTCCCAGTCCATTGACAGCACCTTGTTCATCCTACTTTGGAGGAAAAACTACATAATAACCTACTGGGAATTCATTACCACTCTCCTTTCAGTATGCTGGCACTGAATCAATTGCTTCCCCTACACTTTTCTTGCTCCCATGTCAACATATATGTTACCAAGCCAATCCTTTGTAATGGAGATGGATAAGGCAGTATTTTGGTATTCTTGCTTTCCAACAGGTATCAGCCAAAACACAAGCATGAATTTTCCTAACCTAATGTATTTTTCTACATACTGTTTAAAAAATAAAATAAAGCTGACTTTTGTTCTGAGGTGCTTTAAGTTAAACCAGGTTATATAACAAATGACAGCACAGTTTTGGTTAGCCCTTGTAGATTAGCAGGGGCAGATCCAGGTGACACCTGTGGAAGGTATTGATTAAAAGGAGCTGATATCCATCTTTCCAAACACAGAATAATCCTCTGGCTTTACAGAAATGATGGCAATCTTACAGAGAAGGTTAATCAGATACATGAGAAATCATACCTGCTCCCTGATAAAGTACAAATCACTCAGAGATCAATCACAGACCCCTGCTACCCACACTGTCCCTCAGAAAACAGAATTCAAGGCAGACAGATACTGCTTTGTTCAAGACCTAGTACAAAGCAAGACATTCTGCACATTTGCACAGTTTTCCCTGCTGAGAGCACTGATTTGTGGGTTCTATAATATTAATACATGCACTACAGTAAACAACATAAATATAAGAAGTAGATATAAAGTACTGATGTACTTTTTCTGAGAAGAGAGTGACTAATCTCTCAGACCTCAGCACTGCTACAAAAACATTGTTGGATTCTTGGCACAGTCTTAGGGAACCTTAGTAAGACACAAGGCTAAGCATCTTGAGACACTACTCGAGTCACTATAGTGAAGGTGATGGGGGGCCGGCAGTGACAGGAATAGGAGCACAATGTTACTGACTGTCATTTAAAGGTGTAAGTGTTAGTCGCTCAGTTGTGCCTGACTCTTAGTGATCCCATGGATTGCAGCCCACCAGGCTCCTCTGTCCATGATATTTTCCAGGCAAGGATACTGGAGTGGGTTGCCATTTCCTTCTCCAGGGGATCTTCCCAACCCAGGGATTGAACCCAGGTATCCTGCACTGCAGGCAGATTCTTTACCGACTGAGCTACAAGGGAAGCCCCATTTAAAGGTGAGTCCCTACTAAATTCAGGGTCTGGTTCATGCTTTACAGAGAGAATTTGATTCCTTACAACAGAGGGACTTTCCATTTTATACAAAAGAGACTAACACTCCTTAAGATTCATTTGTTCTAGGTCAGAGACCTGTTCAGAAAGGTTGGAGTTGATATATGAAACCAGGCTGTCAGATACCAAAGCCCTTATTCCTTTTGCTATGCTCCATTGACAACCTCTATTTTTTCCTTTGGCCTGTTGCTTATTAATTTCCTTAGCCATTGTTTTAATAACAAGAATTCGCTGAGCTCCTTGGGGAGGCAGCATGATAGTAGAGGGAAGAACAGACTATTGGGTGTCATCTTGGATATGTAATTTCCCCTTTCTAGTTTCCTCTGCAAAAAGAAGGGGCTAGAAGAGATGATCTCATCTCTTCCAAGGCTCTCAAAGGGTTCTTCCAAATGGGCCAATCCATGAATAGATTGTGAAAAAATGATGATTCTAATAAGCTATAAAAAGACCCTTAATTAATGTGGTCTGCTCCTTCATTTGTTCATTCACTCACTTATTCATTCATTCATAGTTACAGAACATCTACTATGTGCAGGTGAGTGCTAGACTATGGATAAAGGTTAGTGGTCCTGATCCTCAGGAAGCTTGCATTCTAGTTAGGGTGATAGATAATGGATATATAAGCAAAAGTGAAAAATATGTTTAGATGTTGAAAGCATTGTGAGAGAAATGAATATGGTACTATGATAGAGAATAAAAGGAAGAAACTTTTTGTGATAAGATGGTTAGAAGAGATCCTTGAAGGAGATCTGAGCTCTAAGGGATGACAAGGAATCAGTCACAAAATGAGTAAGAAGTAGGGTGAAGGAGGATAATTTTTATGGTAAAGAGAAAAATTATCCAAATATCTTATATTATTATAATGGTTACATGGAAGACAAAGACAATCATCAAAGCCCACTGCAAAAAAGAATAGAACACGCATAAATACATAAGTAAGATGGATGCACCTCATTTTTAAGATGAGGAAATTGAAGCTCAGACAGATGATGAATTTCTCACCCAAGCTGAGAAACTAAATGGACTAAAGTTAAGGTTATTTAGTTAAGCCCACTGGGAGCAGACATGCACCGTAGCACTAAAGCTTGCCTTGGTCATCATAACTGGTGGAATTTATATTGTTCAGAGCTCAACACACAAGTTCTTCTCCCTGTGTAACACCAAGATGGCCTCAGGTCATCAATTCAACCCAGTGACACAGCCAGAAATGCTAGCTCTGGCTCCAGGCTAGGTTAGAGGGTTTCACGGGAGATTTTTCTAGAGGCTTGACACTTTACATTGCTGATCTATACTATAGTGACAATAATTAATGACACCTAATATTTATTATGGGGCTTCCCTGGTGGCTCAGATGGCAAAGTATCAGCCTGCAAAGCAGGAGACCCAGGTTCAATCCCTGGGTCGGGAAGATCCCCAGAGAAGGGAATGGTAACCCACTTCAGTATTCTTGCCTGGAAAATTCCATGGACAGAGAAGCCTGGTGGGCTACCATCCAAGGGGTCGCGACGAGTTGGACACAACTGAGCAACTGACACTTTCACTTTCAGTATTTATTCTGTGTCTACCACATGGACAGGTATTGTATTGAGCACTTGAAAGAACTGTCATTTACTTTCCTTAATATCTTTATGAGGTAGGTACCATTTTTATTTTCATTGTATGCTTATCTGACTCAGTCTCAGAGATAGTACCGCATATTGGAAACTACATTGGACATTTTGTTTTAAGATTGGCTTCTGACCTGAGATTGCTATTTAGTAGTTGGGTATCTGAACCATGCCACATTACCTTTCTGAACCTTGGTTTCCTTATAAAATGGGAAAATAAAACTAGTTTCCATTTGCCTCACTCAATAAAGATGGTGTATGTTCTGTGTTAAGTGAAGTGATCAGTATTATTTCCTGTAGATACTGAGTCATCTCTTTGTTTATTTGAGTAAAATATTAATGGGGATTGAGACAGAAAATAGCCCAAACTAAACTGAGTAAGCCTATAAATACAGTTTGTCTGCAGGACTCAATGGGCATGGATCTAAGAGATATTAAGTTAACCAAAGTGCTAATGAAGGATAATGGTTGGCCCCTTCCTTCCTCAGAGCAGTTGTTTCAGAGTTATTTGAGATGTTCTCTCCCTCGCTTAAAGTCCTAAGAATGTCTGTCCAATAAAACAGAACTCTCTATATCTGCATCTCTATTCCTTCAAGTAGGTTCATCAGTTCCATCTTTCTAGATTTCATATATGTGCATTAGTATACTATATTTGTTTTTCTCTTTCTGACTTACTTTACTCTGTATAACAGGCTCTGGACTTGTGAGCACAGCTGGGTAAGGACAGGGTGAGATGAATCGGAGAGTAGCGTTGATATATACACACTACCATGTGTAAAACAGATAGGAGTGGGGAGCCGCTGTTAGCACAGGGAGCTCAGCTTAGTGCTCCGTGAGCACGTAGAGGGGTGAGAGGGGGAGGGAGGCTGGAGAGGGAGAAGATATCTGCATTGCTGTACAGTAGAAGCAGACAACATTATAAAGAAATTATCCTCCAATTAAAATTAAGAAAACATAAGTTTCAACTTCAAAAAAGGAGAATTGTTGGGAAGGAAGGCAGAGAGGTAGATCAGGATAGGGGCACATAAGTAGATTTGAGTTTCTGGCAATCATTTAGCTCTTAAGTTGATCAAGGGCTACAGATATTATTTTAATTCAACAATAATAAAAAATTAAAGAACAATGATAAACATCCAAGGGGAAATAAGGGCCCATCATTATCAGCTGTCAATTAGCTGGAAGTTATTTTTTCACTGAAAAATGAACTATCCTCATCTCGTTGATTTATCAAAATTTACTGAATAGTATGCTTGGCATTAGAGCTTCAAAAATTAACAGTAATCAAGTGTGAGTCGTAAACAGACTGCTGCAAAAATGTGATAAGTGAAACAAGACAGATGCTCACAGAGAAATATAGGAGGAGATCAAGGTAGTAATAAGGGTAACTCTCCACGGATGGGGCTGTGAGCAGATGAAACAGCGCACTCAGGAGGGGGTGCTAGAGCTCAGGGAGAGGAAACATTGAGCTAACATGGTGGAAATGCTTTATCTGTGAAGCCAACTATGCAGAGGCATACATAAGATATTTGCAGCACACAGCTGATCAGCCAGGTGTGGGAGCTCTCAATCGGCGGACTGTGAACAGCAGTCATAGATAAGGCAATAAATATCTAAACCCTGATGTGTGCTAATGTATGTCAATATGATATCTGATTTAGTCTTCCCAACAATCCTTGTAGTAGGCTCAGTTACACCCATTTCACAAGTTCACCCTGAACACCTTGGAAGTGATAATGTTAGGATTTGAACCTGATTCGTCTTCCTGCAAAGCCTGTATTCATCCCCCTATAATATATTAGCAGATAAGGAAAGAGATGGACCATATTGGATATTCCAGAGACCTTCTCTACCCAGTTATGTTGCCTTTAATATTTAGCATGGCATCATAGGAATGGAGAGGAAATGGCCAAGAGTCTCCAGAGCTACAGTGCATGGAAGAAGTGGTGAGAGTATCTCTCCAACCAAGTCCTCAGGAGCAGAGTTGAGGACTGTGATCACAGTAGGAACAGGATCAGGAGAAGCACTTAAGTAGCTGAAAATCATAAAGCTGCTGATCCCTAAGAATGTGTCAAGCTCCAGGAATTACATGATTCCTGGATATCAGAGCTGGTAAACTTATTTTATTGTTCCTTTCTCTTTTTCTTTCTTTCTTTGTCAGAGTGCAAAAGAGATCAAAACTTATTTTTTTTTTTCCTTTTAAAATAAAGATATAATTCACATCACATAAAATTCTTCTTTTAAAGTATACAATTCAGTGGTTTTTGAATATTTACTTTTTGGGTAATCATCACTACTTTCTAATTCCATAAACTTCTATGACCTCAATGAACAAAACAAAAAAATTTCCTATTAAGAGTCAGTCTCAATTCTCCCATCTGCCCATCTCCTGGCAAAAGCTAATCTATGTTTGGTTTCTAAGAATGTGCTTGCTCTTGACATTTCATAGAAATGGCATCATACAATATATAACCATTTTTTGGTCACTTCTTTCACTTAGCATCATGTTTATAAGACCAACTCATGTATCAGTATTTCATCTCTTTTTTCAGTTCAGTTCAGTCGCTTAGTCGTGTTTGACTCTTTGCGACCCCATGAATCGTAGCACGCCAGGCCTTCCTGACCATCACCAGCTCCTGAAGTTTACTCAAATTCATGCCCATCGAGTTGGTGATGCTGTCCAGCCATCTCATTCTCTGTCGCCCCCTTCTCCTCCTACCCGCAATTCCTCCCAGCATCAGGGTTTTTTCCAATGAGTCAACTCTTCGCATGAGGTGGCCAAAGTACTGGAGTTTCAGCCTCAGCATCAGTCCTTCCAATGAACACTCAGGACTTATCTCCTTCAGGATGGACTGGTTGGATCTCCTTGCAGTCCAAGGGACTCTCAAGAGTCTTCTCCAACACCACAGTTCGAAAGCATCAAATCTTCAGCGCTCAGCTTTCTTTATAGTCCAACTCTCACATCCATACATGACCACAGGAAAAATCATAGCCTTGACCAGACGGACCTTTGTTGGCAAAGTTATGTCTCTGCTTTTTAACATGCTGCCTAGGTTGGTCATAACTTTCCTTCCAAGGAGTAAGCGTCTTTTAATTCCATGGCTGCAGTCACCATCTACAGTGATTATGAAGCCCCAAAAATGAAGTCTGTCTGACACTGTTTCTACTGTCTCCCCATCTGTTTCCCATGAGGTGATGGGACTAGATGCCATGATCTTAGTTTTCTGAATGTTGAACTTTAAGCCAACTTTTTCACTCTCCTCTTTCACTTTCATCAAGAGGCTTTTTAGTTCCTCTTCACTTTCTGCCATAAGGGTGGTGTCACCTGCATATCTGAGGTTATTGATATTTCTTTCGGCAATCTTGATTCCAGCTTGTGCTTCATCCAGCCCAGCCTTTCTCATGATGTACTCTGCATATAAGTTAAATAAGCAGGGTGACAATATACAGCCTTGATGTACTCCTTTTCATATTTGGAACCAGTCTGTTGTTCCATGCCCAGTTCTAACTGTTGCTTCCTGACCTGCATACAGGTTTCTCAAGAGGCAGGTCAGGTGATCTGGTATTCCCATCTCTTTCAGAATTTTCCACAGTTTATTGTGATCCACACAGTCGAAGGCTTTGGCATAGTCAATAAAGCAGAAATAGATGTTGTTCTGGAACTCTCTTGCTTTTTCGATGATCCAGCGGATATTGGCAATTTGATCTCTGGTTCCTCTGCCTTTTCTAAAACCAGCTTGAACATCTGGAAGTTTGTGGTTCACATATTGCTGAAGCCTGGCTTGGAGAATTTTGAGCATTGCTCTACTAGCGTGTGGGATGAGTGTAATTGTGCGGCAGTTTGAGCATTCTTTCGGATTGCCTTTCTTAGGGGTTGGATTGAAAACTGACCTTTTTCAGTCCTGTGGCCACTGCTGAGTTTTCCATCTCTTTTTTACAGAGTTTGCCATCTCTTTTTACAGATTACTAATTAATGTATGTTCAGTTCAGTTCAGTTCAGTCAGTCATATCCGAATCTTAGAGACCCCATGGACTGTGGCACGCCAGGCCTCCCTGTCCATCACCAACTCCTGGAGTTTACTCAAACTCATGTCCATCAAGTTGGTGATGCCATTCAACCGTCTCATCCTCTGCTGTCCCCTTCTCCTCATGCCTTCAATCTTTCCCAGCATCATGGTCTTTTCAAATGGGTCAGCTCTTCGCATCAGGTGGCCAAAGTATTGGAGTTTCTGCTTCAACTTCAGTCCTTGCAATGAATATGCAGGATTGATCTCCTTTAGGTTGGACTGGCTGGATCTCCTTGCAGCTCAAGGGACTCTCAAGAGTCTTCTCTAACACCACAGTTCAAAAGCATCAATTCTTTGATGCTCAGCTTTCTTTATAGTCCAATTCTCCCATCCAGACATGACTACTGGAAAAACCATAGCCTTGACTAGATGGACCTTTGTTGGCAAAGTAATGTCTCTGCTTTTTAATATGTTGTCTAGGTTGGTCTTAACTTTCCTTCTAAGGAGTAAGTGTCTTTTAATTTCATCTGCAGTGATTTTGGAGTCCAAAAAAATAAAGTCTGCAACTCTTTCAACTGTTTCACCATCTATTTTCCATGAAGTGATGGAACCAGATGCCATGATCTTTGTTTTCTGAATGTTGAGCTTTAAGCCAACTTTTTCACTCTCTTCTTTCACTTTTATCAAGAGGCTCTTTAGTTCTTCTTCACTTTCTGCCATAAGGGTGGTGTCATCTGCATATCTGAAGTCATTGATATTTCTCCTGGCAATCTTGATTCCAGCTTGTGCTTCATCCAGCCCAGCCTTTCTCATGATGTACTCTGCATATAATTTAAATAAGTAGGGTGACAATATACAGCCTTGACGTACTCCTTTTCCTATTTGGAACCAGTCTGTTGTTGCATGTCCAGTTCTAACTGTTGCTTCCCGACCTGCATACAGGATTCTCAAGAGGCAGGTCAGGCGGTCTGGTATTTCCATCTCTTGAAGAATTTCCCATAGTTTATTGTGATCCACACAGTCAAAGGCTTTGGCATAGTCAATAAAGCAGAAATAGATGTTGTTCTGGAACTCTCTTGCTTGTTGGATGATCCAATGGAGGTTAGCAATTTGATCTCTGGTTCCTCGGCCTTTTCTAAATCCAGCTTGAACATTTGGAAGTTCACAGTTTATGTACTGTTCAAGCCTGGCTTGGAGAATTTTGAGCATTACTAGCTTGTGAGATGACTGCAACTATGTGGTAGCTTGAGCATTCTTTGGCATTGCCTTTCTTTGGGATTGGAATGAAAACTGACTTTTTCTAGTCCTGTGGTCACTGCTTTTTCTAAATTTGCTGGCATATTGAGCACAGCACTTTCACAGCATCATCTTTTAGGATATGAAATAGCTCAGCTGGAATTTCATCATCTAATGAAGAATTATCCTTTGTCTGCATAGACCATTGTCTGGATAGATCACACATGATTGACATGTGGATTGTTTCCACTTTTGGTCATGGCAAGTAATGCTGCTATGAACATTCATATACAAGTTTGCAGTGTTTTCTGATATATCTAAACAGGGCTCAGTTTCACAGTCAGTATATATAACAAAACTTTTATATACTGAACAATGCTCTTAGGAGTCCCACAGGAAGGCACTAGGCTTGGAATCAATACATTATGCAAATAAGCCAGTTTGCTAGCCAGCTCTGTCTTTAGTTCTGAGCCTGCTGATGCGGCTGGCTTGTGTTTGGTGGCTATCACGTATAAAGACAACGTGTCATCAGACACTAGAATCCCCTTCAGGGGTCCCAGATGATCATATTTTAAGAAGTATATGAAGACTAAGGTACTGTGAGCCTAGGGTTCTTTCAGATCCCAGTCTCATGGCCACTCGTGGATGGAATGGTTGATAAAACTGCCCACACCATTTAATTTCTAATTTTTCTCTTTCTTTCAGGTATTATAACCTGAATTAATACAGAATAAATGTTTATACAATGCAAATCTCCTGTTCACGGAAGATTTCATCTCATCTTCTCCGAAAGCCTGAGTGACAGTACCTCTGGATAGATTTTTCTTTTGTTGTTGAGTAAAAAAGAAATTGGAAATTAGAGGGCTTTCATTCTGTATTCCAACTTAAGCAGTTCTTTATCATAGATAGAACTTCAGAACTGGAGGAGGCCTTAACTCTCTCTATTCAGGGCTCTTCATTTTACAGGTGAGAAAAGAGTCTGAGGCAGTATGATCCACACGGTGTCACACAAGAGGCTGGTAACTGAACTGGACCCAGAACTCAAGTGGGCAGGACCTCACTCACTGTTCTTTCTACTGGAAGGCAGTCATTCCCATATTTACAAAATTTAGACAAAGTTGGTTATACCTTTTCAAGTTTTTTTTTTTTTTTTTAACTATTCACAACCTTTATAAGCCCCCATACTGTCTACTGTTTCCTTCTTTTCTCCTTTCTCTCTTTTTTTTTTTTTTTGGCAGTAAAGCTGAACTCTAATTCCACTCCTCCCCAACCCGCAGACAGACAGAGGTTCCACAAAGACAAGTTAGCCAAGGGAAAGAGTTATTTTGTCTATAATTTATGGCTTTGCCTTTACACAGACAGCTTTCCCAAACAGATCAGCACATTCAAGATTTTGGCTGGAAGACAGCACCCCAATTTTCTGGAGTTAAAGCTTAGCACAAATTCTGTCATTCAAACACAGTAGTCAAATCAATTATAATCATTCATGGAAATGAGCTTGTAGGTATTTCATGACCACTACTTTATTACCATTAATCCACATTCTCCCCATCTCTTTGACAATTGACAGGAACCCCCAGCCAGCAGCTAGAGAAAGCAGAATCTTTTTAATGACAGGAGTAATTCGTTTCCCAGTGAGAGGTGATAACCTGCCTCAATTTGCTTCAGGTTTCCCAAGGAAATCTGTTTTCTTGTCCCAATTAACTACTGGCCACTCCTGATAAGACCCTGTCCATTTAGAGAACCAAGTTTCTATTCCCACTGATAACCCCCTGGTAGAGATATGGGAGTGAAATGCAGATGTGGAGTAGAATAATGTATAGACTTATAAACAGAATGATTTGAAACATTCCCTCTTCCAACCATCTTTTTCTCTTAGTGCTATCATGGTCAGTTTGTATCTACTTACTAATGTAACAGATGAAAATAATCAAAAGGCTGATCTTTCTCCCAGAGTCATGGACCCACTTAGTACTGCATGTCAAATGCTCACAGAGGTCCTGACAATATCACCACTGTGTGATTTAGAGATATGAGACAATGAGGGATGATGAGTTCTTGGAGCAATTTACAGAATACATGCCTCCCCTCTAAAAGCATTCCAATTCAAGAGTTTTAAATACTCTCACCACCAAAGAAAACTGAGTGTGTGGATTCAAGTAAAATTAGCCATGAGAGCTACCAGTTTGCAAACTCTGGTCTATAGCTGATGTTTAAAGACTCTGCGAATGGTGACTGCAGCCATGAAATTAAAAGACGCTTACTCCTTGGAAGGAAAGTTATGACCAACCTAGAGAGCATATTAAAAAGCAGAGACATAACTTTGCCAACAAAGATCCATCTAGTCAAGGCTATGGTTTTTCCAGTGGTCATGTATGGATGTGAGAGTTGGACTGTGAAGAAAGCTGAGTGTCGAAAAATTGATGCTTTTGAACTGTGGTGTTGGAGAAGACTCTTGAGAGTCCCTTGGACTGCAAGGGGATCCAACCAGTCCATCCTGAAGGAGATCAGTCCTGGGTGTTCACTGGAAGGAGTGATGCTGAGGCTGAAACTCTGATACTTTGGCCACCTCATTTGAAGAGTTGACTCATTGGAAAAGACCCTGATGCTGGGAGGGATTGGGGGCAGGAGGAGAAGGGGACAACAGAGGATGAGATGGCTGGATGGCATCACCAACTCGATGGGCATGAGTTTGAGTAGACCCCGGGAGTTGGTGATGGACAGGGAGGCCTGGCGTGCTGCGATTCATGAGGTCGCAAAGAGTCGGACATGACTGAGCGACTGAACTGAACTGAACTGAATGTTTCTGAAGAGTCCTATCCTCTCTCCTCCCCTAACCTCACTCTTTCTCATTCAATGGTGAACCTGGGAAAAATCAACGAAGAATTCCTGGCTCTGCATTACCTTCTTCTGCAGCCACATACAGTGGTCTGATCCTCCACATTATAAGGTTCATAATGGCAGACTTGAGGTGTAGTGGTACAAGTCTACCCAGTGTGCAGTTCGGTCTTAGGAAGCTCACCAATGCTATATACCCAGTCGCTTTCTTATCTACCAGTTGTATGAGTTACAAAGCTGACATCTGATTGCCATTTGCCTGACTGCCTTGGCTTACCTCTCGAAGGGTTCAAAACTCAAGCAATGAACACAGGTGTTGTTTATGCAACAGCCTCAAATTCCAACACGTAAAGAGAGAATCAATTTTTATAGGACTCTTTTAAGAATAAACTATTCATAATTAGCAGAATAACCTTTTCAACTCATACTGCATTCGTGATTATGGATAAATTCATGCTGGGAGGAAAAAAAAAAACAAAACAAAAACAGAAAGACTTTGCCATAAGAGAATAAAGTCAACATGACAGAATTCAACCCAGCAGCAATATTTTTGCTCAAGGGTGGAAAAACAGGGCAGAAATAAATTTTTCAAACTATAAAATCATAGACTGATAACATTTCAGAATTGGGAAGTTCATACGGATCAATGTTTACAGTCACTGAAGCAGGTCACAAAAATGTTAAAATGACTGGGAAATGCCTTTTGCAGGCCACTGAGACCACACACTCCTATCTGTTGCATGAATTCTTTCTGCAGTGTTACTCTGGAGTAGATGTCCAGTCTGGAAATGAGCATCACTGATAAGCAAAAAAAAAAATCATTTGCTTCATCTTCCTCATGGTCTAACTATTTGAAACGTTTTCCTTTTATTGAACACAAATAATATCCTCTGTTACATTTATTACCCATTTAGGGACTGCCCTTTGATACCACACAGAGTTTGACAGTTCTTGAAATGTTCAAAAACATTGATTATCCCTTCTTTTCCACCCCCCCGCCCCCCAACTCCTCTGCTTTGGCTTAACATCCTTCAGCTATATCTCCTATCATTTGCTCGTTTGTCTTCCTCTAGGCTGATTTTAAATTTTAATGTCAGTCTGAAAAAACCCACAGTCCTCTTCAAGTTTTATTTTCACTGGGGCTACTGTAGACTTTAAGAATTTTGGTTTCCTCTCTTGTTTTGGGTTCTCCATTAAGTTATAGATATAATTTGCTTTTTTCTAAAGCACAGAATATTGTTAACTCACCAGTAATTTTACAGTCAACAAGACCTTTAACACACAGCCTGACCCTAAACTTTTACTCTTTCAACTTTACTTTTGGAGCCAAGTACAAACCTTTACAGTTGCCAGTATTAAAATTAATCTTGTTACATTTGGTTCCCATGATTATCTTTTGAATACTGGTTCTGTCATTTCTTCTATTCCCTCATGGTTCATGTGATCAGAAAACGTACTCAGCATATTATGAGTTACGTCATGTGTCACTGATAAGAAATTTCAATAGGGAAAGGTTGAAGAAAGAGGGCAGAGGGACAGTTTAGGACCTCCCTTCCAGGTTGACATGAACATCCTAATCAAAATTTTTGGGTGAGACATTTAAACCTGTCCTCCAAATTATCCTCCTGTCTCCTCTCTCCATCTTGCCTGCATATGTAACACAAGAGAGTTTTTTTAAAGGTGTCTTTCTGATGCTATTTTGACTAGCAGGAGAAACGAACATATTTATAAGAAAAAAAAAAAGGTTAGTACTTATTTCTCATTTGAAAATCTATGCCGGCAAATGAGAAAAGAAGTTATGAGACAATGTGTATAGTGTAATCTTTTGGTAACAAGGGTATTTATTTACAGGTTTGAAGACAAACACACACAGGGACTTCGCTGGTGGCATAGTGACTAAGTCTGTGCTCCCAATGCAGCAGGCCTGGGTTCAATCCCTCGTCAGTGAACTAGATCCCAGATGCCACACCTAAAGATTCCATGTGCTGCAACTAAAACCCAGCACAGCCAAGTAAATAAATAATAAATAAACATACACACAGTGACATATATATGTATATATATACATGCATACATACACATACATCTATTACATATATATAGGTATGCCTGGATGTAATTCTGAAAGACAACATAAAAACTTATGCAGCTCTCTCTGAATAATGAGATTATCTTTTTCCTAATATTTCTATGAATAACATGGATTATCACCTACTTTAAAGGTAATTTAAAAAAATCCTATGTTGGTGATAATCGCTTTTCTTTCTATATTTTCTTAGAAGATGCAAAATTTCCCCTGAAGTTGGTGTCAAGGTCATTTAGGTACAATTGATAGAACCTGTTTTCTTTGCTTTAAAAAACAAAAATCAAAATATTTTTCTCTCTACGGTCCAGAGTTGCTGAAATGGGATTAACAGTGTTTCAGGGCCTGCCTCTCAGGAAGTGCTCTCATTTCCCCTTCCACATGCAGTTTTCCTGAATGTGCAGAGGATTTCCATTCCTCTCGTACATTAGATAAGTGTTTTCTGCCTGAAATTACCTTTTCATTTTTTAACCTCCTGAACTCTGATTCTTTAATTCCCAGTTCAGTGATCATCTTTACTCCCCAATTAGTCACTCACTCTACTTTTTTATTCCTTTCACAGTCTGAACACAGTCTATTTCTTGGCTTTATTTAATGGTATCCACCCTTAGACTGTGAGCTCCTAGGTTTTTGACCTTTGATGTATGTAGGCGTTCTCTGGGGAACTTACTAAAAATGAAAATTTCTGAGTTGCACCCCTGGAGGGTTTTGTTCATCGGGACAGGGGTCCAGGAATGTGCATTTATTAAAAACAAAACTCTAGGCAATTCTATTAACTTGTGGTCCAAGACCACAGTGTCCTACAGGGAGAGAGATGGCTACATCTTTTATATCTTTTGACTATTTCCTCATATCCAGACTGCAGCAGTGTTCCCGTATCATCTATATTGGTCTTTATAATTGTTTCTTTTGTCTTAAGCATCAAAACGTATTAGTACAAACAGCATTGTGACCATGTGACCAGATGTTTTGCTTCGGTTGTGGGCAAAGGCAGTGGAGGCAGACACAGTTTATATCAGAGGAGATGTGGGCTAGGTTTATAAGAGTACAGTGGAAGAGAAGGCACTTCTGATTGCACCCTTAGGATCCCACTGGTTCAGGCAGCCAAGTTTTACTTATGCTTCTAAGCAATTCTACTGCTGAAAAGAGAGAAAGGTGAGGGGGAGTTAATATGATAATAGGTGACATGTTTTCCAGTTCAGGAAATTTTCAAAGCAGATGTTGCTAATCTTCACTTAATAACACATCTTGCACAGTGATTATAGAACTGCTAGAAGGCCATGTAAGAAGCCCCCATCGCTCTAAAGGTTCTGCTTATATTTCTTCTCCCATAACCAGTAACCTACTTTCAGCTCCTCAAATGGCTGCATAAAAGAGACAACCATTTTAACCTTTTAGAAATGGATCTTGCTAGAGTAAATCAGAGAGAGCTGATGGAAATGTTAATTAACTTGCTTTCATCTTGGTCAGGTTCTGTATTTAACCTGAAGGCCCTCACAGTATTTCGGAGGGCTTTCTTAGATTTGATTGCGTATGACAGCCAGAGAAATTCAATCATGGTTTGGTGAGGTGACATGTTTGGGAGGGCACTATTCCTCCTGCTTCTGGCACAGAAAACAGATGCCAAGAAAGGAAGGTAGGTGAAAGTCACTTATGAATTACTCTGATATATCTCTTTTCTGGTTCAGGGTTTGTAACAGACAGAATTTTCCTTTTCAAAGTTGGGAACCAACTCTCGGATTCCCCCATGGGAGAAGGATGAATTGAAACACACACACACACACCCCCCTGCTTATGAGGGAATCATGTCCATATAAAGCCAGTCTGCATGACAAAACATCATTCTCAAACCCCACAGGAAGCTCTGATATTTAGGAACAGAAAATAAAAGTGCTTGATTTTACTTTCCTTCTTATTTATAACACAATTAGTCGCTTAATCCATTTAGCATTAAATCCATTTCAGCACTGGACATTATAAAAAAGAAAACTCAGTATAGTTGAAAACAAACCACATTGATCCTGCAACATTTTATGACTAAAAAAAAATCTCAACATAAACCATTTCTTTCTTTCAGTAGGGGACTAGCTCTGTGGCAAGATACAAGAGGACAGACGTAACTTTAAAAGATGTGCATGAGAAAGAGAGGGATTTTTATTTATGTATTTGAAAAATATACAACTTTAATAATGCTGGGCATGTGTTCAGAAGTGGTGGCAGAGGTAAGTCAGAGATCTATGCTTTTTAATATCAACCTCCTCTCAAGTAAGGGTTTTATCACATTAATAGCTAAGTCATACTGATTGTAAAACAGCCGAAATGAGGCAATTAGTATGGCCTGTGACAGCCGTGAAGAATGAAACATGTGAGGTTTTTGGTGCAAGCCAGATGGATATCTTCAATATACTTCTTATTATCTGCTTGTGGTAATAAGTTCAATTAAACTGAATCAGTACAACACAAGTCTCTTTGAATTGCTGGAAAAGAAATTAATTATGTGCTTCACATTTAATGAAGCCAAAGAGTTATATTCTGTTTGCATTTTTTGTTTGTTTGTTTTGTTTATTTTGATTGGTAAGCACTCACTAGGAAATAAACCATTCATTTCATTCTACAGTAGGTTTTTTTTTCTTCCGTTAAAAGAAAATACTTGGACCAAGCGGGTTAAATATCACTAGTAATAAGGTTTTCTCTATTCTACAATGTCTATGAGAGAAGGAGAAAATAAGATGCATTTTCTGGGTGATTTTGACTATAATACCTGACCATGTACAGGAATTCTGACCTGAGGGCTTTTTTTTAAAAATTTCATTACAGAGATCACTCATGTAAAACTATAAAAAAATGATTACCATTGCTCATATTCCCATTTATAGAATTAACAGTCTTTAACATTTTCCCCATAGACCTCTAGCCTTTTTTCTCCTCTAAATATACATTAAGAATTTACCCCCAAGAAAAATTTATCAATACAGCTAAAGTCCTTTAGTATAACCTTACTCCAGATCTCCTTCCTCACAAATTAAAATCACAAGTTAGCACTTATGCTGAGCATTGTGTTTTCATGTTTAAACATTTCATGGTATTATTTTTATTACTAATTCTCTATTAAATCATGCTATATACATTATATAAAATACATTATATGAAATACTACCATATGTATTGTTCTTTAATTTGCCTGCATATTTTTTGTCAACATAATGTACAAACAACATAATGAACATTTTTGCAAGTCCATCTCAGAATACCTATAATTTCCTCTAGAGTAAATATCTCAAATAGAATTGCTGGACCAATTTTCCTTGTTCACATCAGTGTCTATCCCAGGTCACATTCCTATTCAAACTATGTGAGTACTATTTTCCTTCTATTCTTACTAACAAATTATTTGGTTAGATGTCTAGTTTTTGCCAATCTTACATGTAAAGTCGTACCACACTGGCACTTTAATTTGCATTTCCCTGATTACTAACACGCTTAGTTGCTCAGTGGGGTCTGACCCTTTGTGACCCATTGGACTGCAGCCTGCCAGCTCCTCTGTACATGAAATTTTCCAGGCAAGAATATTGGAGTGGCTTCCCTTCTTCAGGGAATCTTCCCAGCCCAGGGATCGAACCTGTGTTTCCTGTGTCCCCTGAATTACAGGCAGATTCTTTATCTGCTGAGCCATCCAGGAAGCCCTGATTACTAATGAGGCCAACAGTTTTTCAAAATCTTGTTAGTCCACACTATGTGTTTTATATTAAAGGCAAGAACATGAAAGCTGCCTTCAGCATAGAGGCCTTCTTAGGGAAGGGCAGGGTTGGCAGAGAGAAGCACAATAGTTAAGGAATTATAACTTCCCTCTAGACCAAAAGTGGAAAAATGATGGGCAGGATGGAGTCAGGGTAGACTGCCCTGGCACACAGTCTTAATACATTTAAATCTCAGCATTATAAAAGAAGAAAAGCTCTTTTACAGAGAGGATCAGACAAAGAATGATCATATCCATGATTGATATTGCTAAAGGCACTTTATTTGCTAAATCTATGTGGCCTTCATTAGGGCTCACAAGAATCTCAGGGGAAGTAATTATGCTCTGTTTCATCAAAATCTTGGCTTCATGTTTTGGCAGAAAAAGAGTTCTAGGTTACGTCATGGTCAGTGAACACAGGAAGTGTAAGAGGCACAACCATCCACCCTTTCTTTAGGCTTCTGCTATTTGAGTTGTGAAGTCAAAGTGAAAGTCCCTCAGTCATGTCTGACTTTTTGTGACCCCATGGGTATAGTCTATGGAATTCTCCAGGCCAGAACACTGGAGTGGGTAGGGTAGCCTTTCCCTTCTCCAGGGGATTTTTCCAACCCAGGAATTGAGCCCAGGTCTCCTGCATTGCAGGCAGATTCTTTACCAGCTGAGGTACAAGGGAAGTCCAGGAGTACTGGAGTGAGTAGCCTATCCCTTCTCCAGTGAATCTTCCTGACCCAGGAATTGAACTAGGGTCTCCTGCACTGCAGGCAGATTCTTTAGAACTGAGCTATAAGGGAAGCCCCGCTATTTGAGTTAGCTGCTGCAAACTAGAGTGGTAGGTCTTCTCAGACCTAATAGGATCTAGTACTGAAATGTTCTGAGCACTGTTCTACCAGGGGAGCTAACATAATTAGCATTCTGCACTTCTAACAACAAACTTTTCCTTCCTACTCTAAATGCCTTGGGTCAGAATTTGTGCTAATCCTATTAGAAAGACCCTTAATTATTGCCTCTAAATAATTGGTTCCAGTGGAAGACATCTAATTAGGTAGAAATGTATTCTGTTATAAGGGCCCAACATTAAGAGCTTTTGTTATGTGTTAGTAGCAAAATGTCATTGCTGATTACTGATTTCTGATTGATCCCCAGTCAAATATGGAAAAAGCCTTGAATAATTTTACATAGAAGATGTGGGCAGCTTCAAACTTATTTTCAAAAAAGGTTCCAATTGAAAAGACTACATTATTGTGTCAGTCATGCCATGCATCGAGAGGTTGATATTTTTCAATTTCCTATAGTTAAAACAGAAGAAAAATTTTAAATAATGCACTGTAATAATGTAGAAACTCCTTGGTATTGGTAAGAAAATTCCTTTTTTCTGCAACCTATATTATTGGATAGCATCTTGTCTTCTAAATATAAACAAACACTTGATGGAATGGACAATGAGCACCAATTCTGGCAAGGGGACAAATAAATGTTTAGGAAGCCAAAGAACACTTTTATTTTGCAGGGTTAGGGAATGAGGACACAAAATAATCTCATATTAGGAGTATATGTGGTCTTAGTTAAATACTACTAAGAACCCTTTCTCACAGTGCACCTGATCTGAGCTCCCTGCTACATATGGCAAATTTCCAGGGATATCTAATTTTACATATGGTAATGTTTATGTTTCACTGACAACCGAGAGGGGGGGAATAGGGTAGGAGGTTGGAGGGAAGTTCAAGAGGGAGGGGACATATATATACCTGTGGTCAATTCATGTTAATAAATGGGAGAAATCAACACAATATTGTAAATGAATTATCCTCCAAATAAAAATAAATAAATTTAAGAAAAAAGGACCCCTTTTCTAATAAAGATAAAGTACAAATTTACTTTTTCTTAAAATACAAGTAATTCTGTGCACTGAATAAAAAATGAAATAAAAGAAATATATTTACATATTAAATTTTTTAAAAATTTAAATGAAATTTATTTGCTAAGAAACATTTTAAAACCCATATGAAATCAGTATAAAATTTGTATAGAGAGCAACTATAAAAATAGAGCTACCATATGACCCTGCAACCCCTCTCCTGGGCATATATCTAGAGAAAAACATGGTCTCAAAAGATGCATGCACCCCAATGTTGACTGCAGCACAGTTTGCAATAGTCAAGGCATGGAATCAATCTCTGTCAATCCACTGACAGAGGACTGGATAAAGAAGATGTGATAAATATATATAATGGAATATTACTCAACCATTAGAAAGAATGAAACAATGCAATTCGCAGCAACGTGGACAGACCTAGATATTGTCATACTGAGTGAAGTCAGTCAGACACAGAAGGGGAAACATCATATGACATCCCTTATATGCAGAATCTAAAAATAAATGATACAAATGAACTTATTTACAAAACAGACTCACAGACTTAATGAATTTATGGTTGCCAGGGTGGAAGGATGGGGAAGGGACAGTTAAGGAATTTGGGTTCAGTATGTATACACTGCTATATTTAAAATGGATAATCAATAAGGTCCTACCATATAACACAGGGAATTTTATTCAATGTTATATAGCAGTCTGGATGGGAGAGGAGCTTGGCGGAGACCAAACATATATGCTTGTGTATTGCTGAGTCCCTTTGTTGTCCACCTGAAACCATTACAACATTGTTAATCAGCTATACTCTAACATAAAATAAAAAGTTAAAAAAAAGAGAGAAGGGATTAGCAAGTTTCTTTTTTTCTTGTAAAAACTGAGTAGCAGATACTTTAGGCTTAGCTGGTCAAGAGGCAAACCTGAGGAGAGCTATACATTACATGGTCTCCCTGGTGGCTCAGATGGTAAAGAATCTGCCTGCAATGCAATAGAGGCAGGTCTGATCCCTGGATCAGGAAGATCCCCTGGAGAAGGGAATGGTGACTCACTCCAGTACTCTTGCCTGGAGAATGCCAGGGACAGAGGAGTCTGTTGGGCTATGACACGGTCTCTGTCTTGACTATTCCACTCTGCTGTTGTACAGACACAACCATCATCAATAATGTAAACAAATGACACGGCTGGCTGTATCTCACTAAAATCTGATTTATGCACACTGCATAAAAATTTCGACGTATCTGAAACTATTATTATTCCTTTGATTTCTTTTCAGCCAGCAAAACACATGGAAGCCATTCTTAGCTACTGGGTTATATAAAAATATACAAAAATGGCTAGCTGCATTTGGCCCATAGGCCATAGTTTGCCAGTGACTGAAAATTAAGTCTTTTTCAGACTCTGGTGTGTATGAGGATCAAGCGGGGTGTTTATTAAAAATGTACGGTTTTCATATCTCATCCGCAAAGATTTAGATTTGTTAGGTTAGGGGTGGGGCAGTAGGGACATGCATTTCTATAAAGCATTCCACCGACCTTTCACTTAATTGGTAGCATGTTCAAAGTTCTTTGATGTAGGATAGAGCTTTAGATGGTAAACAATATGCCTGCAATGCAGGAGACCCGGTTTCAATCCCTGGGTTGGGAACGTCCCCGGTGAAGGGAAAGGCAACCCACTCCAGCAGCTTGCCTGAGAACTCCATAGACAGAGGAGCCTGGCAGCTACAATCTATGGAGTCACAAAGAGTTGGACATGACTAAGTGACTAACACTTTCACTTTCTTTCACTTTCAGGGCTCCTCAAAGTATGCTCTGGAACCACCAGCCAGAGAGTTAGTTACTCAAGGTCACTTTGGATGTAGTTCAGCTAGATAACAGCACAGCTTACAGCCCTGCATTTCATTTTGAGCCTGGGAGGTGATCAATAAGATCTAGGGTAGCTATTACCATAGTTATCTTGCTGAACTATATCCAAGACAAAGAGAAGTCACTCTTCTTGAGGATTGCTACTTAAAAATACCTGTCATAGGAAGCCTGTACAATAAAGACACTGCCTCATGCATGTGAGTTAAATGACATGCCTTTAACTCTGCTCTAGAGATAAAAATGAATTAGTAAGTACAGTACTGTATGGAAATGTAGCCTGCCTTCCATCTAGTTCTTAATGATGTTCACAATCGCTAAAGCACACCTTCCATGAAAGGTCAAATATGATGCTTTCTGTTAAGATTCAGGGGTCTGACTTGAGAACCGTTCTTGCTTAAAATAAAACAGTGAATCAAAATTCCAAATAGATGGTAACTAGCTAAAAAAAAAAAAAATTAGTCAAATTTAGAAATTCAGATGATGGGATGATAATCAAGAGCCCCCTGGGCACCTGTCAGAATTCTGCAGTTTGGAAGCCCGCTCATGCATAATCTGACTATTTATCCATTTTGTGGTCGTCTGCTAGAGATTTATTTTAAACCTGCTGTACCTTCTGTAGTGGATCTATTCTCTTCTCCCCCTCTCCCCTGCCGGCTTTACTTACTGTCCCTATGTTTGACAGTATCTTCAGTTTCTCTCAAAAAACCTGGTGTAGGGGGATGGAAGAGAATTAGACCTTAAAAGCATTGCTAATGACAGAAATATTGCAAAAAGGTTAGAGAAGATGTTGTCTGATGCCTGACCTTCATAGTGTTTTAATCCCAGACACTGGAGGAGATCAAAACGAATATAAGCACATTTTAAGGTTACAGCATAACTTCTCTGATAAATTAGTCCCTTTGTGGATCTCTAAATTGAATTAAGATACAGCGCTCCATCACATTTCCGGCTATTTTGCTACATTTACATTAAAGGTGTAGGGCTCAAGCATTTTGATGTGCGATTCAAGACCTGGCACAGTTCATGTGGAGTTCAGAACGTTTTCTCTGCCTTTATCGTGCTTTATGAGGCAGATTTCTAAATTGTATTTCTCCGTTTATGTTAATGTCCTTCTCGGCGACCTGGCAGTCTGGGTGACCCTCTGCGCGCGCGCGCGCGCACACACACACACACACACACACACACACACACACACACACACACACACACGTGCGCATACTTCCCATTAATGTGAATGGTACTCAGAATCAAGCAACAGGAAATAAATATACTCTGAAACATCTGACCTTACCCAAGCCACAGGGTTAACTCCTGTGAACATATTAACCAAATAAAGCTCATTTTCTTTTTTTCCCCATCTCACCTGGGAGAAAATAATAAGAATCAGAGGGGACTTCCCTGGTGGAACAGTGGTTGAGGATCCTCCCACCAATGTGGGGGACATGGCTTAGATCCCTGGTCCGGGGAGATTCCACATGCCTGGGAGCGACTAAGTCCACGAGGCACAACTGCTGAGCCCTCCAGCTGCACCTCCTGAGCTCACGTGCCTCGAGCCCGTGCTCCACGGCAAGAAAAGCCAGCGCAGAGAGACGCCAGTGTGCGGCGGAAAAGAACAGCCCCCACTCGCTGCAGCGAGAGAAAGCCTGCACAGCCATGAAGGCCCGGTAGGGCCAAAAATCAACAAACAATACTTAAAAAAACAAGACAAACCAAAAAATCAGACAGCCTCTCTGAAGAAAGTGACTATAGTTGAATACCCACTGCCAAGCCCGGAAAGAACTCTGCTTTGAAACAAACGAATTCGCCCACAATCAGGTCGGGAACACACTACTTGGACCGCACACTTGCTGCCTACAGATAGATCTCTGCTCTCCTCTTTCCACAGGCCACTGAGTTCTTTTGGGCCCGTCCTTCCTCCTTCCCCATCTATTACACAATCTCGGTGCTCATCTGCCTCAGCATAACGTGTCTCCAGCACAGACAGGTGTGTACCCACCCTGTCACATTCCCCTTAAATCCTTTCCCCTCAAGTCCACTAAAACGCTTATGTTTTGGAATGGAAATGGAAAACTGGCATTAATCACACCTTCCAATCTTAGGCATTAATCCACCTTCACAACCTTCTGCACATCCTTTCATAATAATACACACAATATTTCTTTAGAAATATAAATATATTTTAAAAGGAGTTTTTAAAAAATCATTGCCATTAATGAAAAACTAACATTTTCCTAATACATGTGGAAAAATATATATAGTTTATATATATATATAAATATATATATATATAAGTAAACAAAAAAATTAACTCTGAATTGTCTAAAATGATCTTTTGTACCACACATGGGGAAATCACTGTTTAACATGTTAACTGGAAGGCAAGAAATGAAGTGTTAAGTTTCTTAACATAGGTGGAAGTTACTACTCAGCAACATTTATATCCACCCAAATAAGGAGGAGATCATGGCATATCATTGGTGTATCACTAAGCTTTGTAATTCAGTATAAGCGGAGCAGCAGGGAAGTCTCTGCACACCTGTGAATGGTTTTAACTTGGGACTGGCGGTACTGCTGGAAGATGAACTCTGATGGGAAAGAGAGGAACTTCTGCCAACTATTTTGAGAGCTGAAGAAGTCAAGGCTTATAGGAAGGATGCTAACCAAACGCAGGGCATAACTTATTTCTACATGTGAAAAAACCCTAGTTTAAACAACATATAGAGCATATATATGGCACCTGTGCTTAGGTAAATACAGAGTTATGTCTGACTCTTGGACTTACACAGTTTTCTATCTGCACAAACAAGTATGTTTACGATAAACAGGCTTCTCTAAATGGCAGTACTTCTCAAACTTCTAATGATTCCAAAATATGTAATTAGGTAATTTTTAGCTTTCTTCATTAAATTAAAATAGAGGCAAACAATTCTTTCTGGGATATTTTTATTTGCCTTAGGCTATCTTACTTCATAGCTAATCAGGTCTTAGCTATGTTATTAATCAATTCTGAAACCTTGGGGTTACTCCTGGTTCTAGTTCATCACTAATTTTCCTTTTGTAATTGAGAAAGTTATACATTAGAGAAGATGCTAGCTGAAATTTTGCTATGCCAGTATTATCTAAACTTTTTTCTTTGCCCTATAAAACAGGGTGAACACACAGTCAATCACATACCCATGCTATTGCTCTGAGTGAATAATTAATAGATTGAAATAGCTGGAGTCAATATAAATACAGATTTCTGTCTGACCCTTGGACTTAACAGTTTTCTATCTACATAGATAAGTATGTTTATGATAAAAAGGCTTTCCTAAATGGCAGTACTTTTCAAATTTCTAATGATTCCAAAATATGTAATTAGATAATTTTTAGCTTTCTTTGTTAAAACAGAGGCAAACATTCTTTCTGGGATATTTTTCTTTGCCTTAGGTTATCTTATTTCACAGAGGGAGTTACAAATGCGCAAGGGGGAAATAAAAAATACACTGTCTATATCTATTATGGAGAAACAGGAAAAATGAGTAAGATTTCCTGGCACAGTAGAAAGAACCAGAAAGTGTAAAATCAGGATTGCAGGGTTCACATCTGCTATTGGTGACCTTGAGAAACTCGCCGACCTGAGCTTTATCTTCCTCAGTCAGATCATGGCCAAGATCCCTTCAATTCAAAAATTCTTTGACTTGACACCCAGATATAAAGTGACAGAAATGCAAATGAAATGTAAATTAAAACCTCATCTTCACAATTCTTACTTGGTACTTTCAGAACATCCCATCAAACTGGTGGTCTGTCATCTACTATAAAGCACCCGGGAGAAGGAATGTGGAAAATTATTTCCTTAAAACTGGCAGGGTTGGCTGGGTGACTAAGCAAAGCGCAGAGGTGGCCAAAGCCCTTTATGAGTACAATAATCCATATCCACGCCTCTGAATAACCAAGGCAGCTCTTTTAAAAATCTCCAATGTCATTGTTTAAACAATGTTAGCTAAAAATAGTATTTGAGCCATGGGTTTTTAATTTGTTAGCACGGTGTTCCTAGATATGAATTTCAAATCTATAGAGACTTGAAGAAATTTAATTAAAGGACGGAAGATAACATTAGTGAGAATACTATAATAGATACAATGGCAGTAATTCTCAAAATTGTATTGGATGATTCCGAAATAAGATAGCCTTTCTGTCATATTCATGACCGACAGTTCTCTAAGAATTGTTAATCATACCATGCTTGCCTTGATGGATTAATTTAGCAACACAGTGATATCTATACATATTAATATGAAGGATGCCACTTCAATAGGTTACATTATTTGAAATGGCGGCACATATACAAATCTACGTGTTCTCTGGGTTAGTCATTACCTTTCACTACAAGGTTCCCAGTACTGCTCGCAGTTCCAAAATGGTTAGTGGCTATGCAGGTGTAACTTCCAGCATCTGATTTAGTCACGTTGATGATTCTGAGGCTTCCATCTTCAGAAATAGTAATTCTGAAATTAAAGCAGATAAACCCCAAATGGTAAGTTTACTCCATATGACCAACTGGAAAATATTTCTATCATCCTGTCATTTTCAAACTATTAAATCATGGTTACATCACTTGACAGCCTCATCTTTATTTATGATATTTACCTACATACAGATAAATATAATTAGGATGTGTGATTTATTTAGTAATTTCATTACTTTAATTGCTAATATGGTTTCAATGTTCTGTTGGGATAACTTCTAGAAATACGAGACAGGATGTAACCATTCTCTTTCTTTGGCAGCTATAACCACATTATCCAAAAGGAAAGCTTATTGTAGATTACCGTTCATCATTAAACTGCTGAAGAATAAGAAAGAAAAATCCTTGACGGGCCACTTTATGCATTTTCATTGAAAATGTTTTCTTCCTTCTCGAGAGGCTTAAATTAAATGAGTTATTATTAAGCTTATTTCTTCCCAAAATATGTCAGACAATGCATTTTTAATGAGATGCAAGAGCTGAACTCAAAAAAATTAAAATATTCCACAACATGGTATGACTTTGGCAGAATAGCAAATGTGGATGGCGCATCTCAGGGCCTGCAATTAGGGACAAATATCTACCACCAGGTGGGAAGGAAGCACTTCCACTGACAGACACAAAACTGGAACAGGGGGACTGGAGGGAAGCCTGTTTTCAACATGACTATAGCAGAAGGGAAGGGTATGCAGATGAACAAGACATACAGCCTGGCTTAGAGGACAGTTGGAGAAATAAGAAATGTACACAGATGGCTTATTCAAGGTAAATGTCTGCTGAATATTTACTGCATCTTTCAAATCTACCCACTCCTGTCTATCTCCTTGGCTCCTGCTTTCTCACCCAACCTACCACAGCAGCCTCTTAAATGATTTGGCTATTTCTACTCCTGCCTCTCAAGTGCATCCTTCAGTCAGTGGCCAGGTAATCTTTTAAAATACAGATTATGTCACCCCTCAGGCTTACAGATCCTTCTTCAGCTCCACTTTGCACTCAGAACAAATTCTTTCCCAGAACCTATCTGGCCTGAGGAATCTGGCCTTTGCCATTCTCCTGACTTTGCCCTTCTCATTTCATCTTAATCTTTCTACCCTTCAGTGAGGTCTAGACACACAGGTCTCCTGCAAGTTCCTAAAGTATCTGACCCCCTTCCTGCCTCAGGACTTTTCTGTAATATTTGCTCTTCTGTCTGCCTCGACATCAGGACGCAGCTATCACCTTCACAATCTCTCGGGACCTCAACTTGTGGATAGTTGTTCCTTATAGACTTTCCCTGGCTGACATTTCTAAAATGGATTTCCCTTTTCCTGTTAATCTCGTTTCTGCAGCCACTTTATTTCTTCCCATTCAATTCAATCTAGAAGTTTTCTTTACCTGTTAACTCTCCTATTAGATGGAACATTAGCTTCCTTGAATGCAAGGACTCTGTTTTATGACTTAATCTCCTGGATCTAGCACATAATATATGCCCTGTAAGCATCTCTTAAGTGATCGAGTGATCAAGTGAACTGGTCACAGAGGAAGAGCTAAAAATCCAGTAACATGATTTTCAAATAAGCTGTATTTGTTCCTGGTGTTAAACAGTAAACACCAGTAGTAACCAAGTACTCAGTGATTATGGACACTATACTGGAGGGCTTTCATTTTTCATTCATCTTTAAGATGATTTAGAATTCATTCCTTGTGTTTAAAGATAATATTTAACAGAGAAACAAACATTTGTGTACAAAATGCAAAAAAAGAGAAAAATCAATACTATGTTACTGGAATTCAGAATGGCTAAAGCACTTGGAACTAGTACCAGCCTTAACAGAGTCCTTCAGAAAAGAACTAGGATGAACACAGCTTTATTTAACAGAACTTTTGGCTAAACATTTTAAAATCATGAGAAGATTTAGTTACACTGGGTTGCAAATGTGGTACATTTTTCATGAAGGTGCTTAGGAATGGAGAGGTGACCACCTTATTGATGACCCATTCCAGGTTCTAAGATTCAGGCTGAGGACATGAAGTGAAGGTTTGAGAACTCTACCAAGGATGCTGGCATCAAAGGCTATTCAAATTCCAGATCTGTCAGCTTTGGCTGTGTGATGTGAGGCAATTTGCTTAACTTTTTAAGTTTTAGCATCCTCATCTATAAAATAGAGCTCATAATACCAGTCTTATAGGATGGCAGTGAAAATTATGTAAGAGGGTCAGAGAGATCCTTGGTATTTATTAGGGATAATAAAAAAAGTAATTCTCTTTTATCTTTAAAATTGTTCTGTTATTTAATAATTGGTACAGATGGGGAAAATGGAACACAGTTATCTTAATACACTTAAAATAGTAATTAAATCATCCTGCTTCGTGCACCCTATTGTCACAGCAGATAATCTGAAGTCAATGTACACATGACCTGGGTCATCCCAAATCAATGTACAGGATACAGACAAGAAGGCCCTTTGTTCACTTACACCATAGATACACACATAACAGTTTGCTCAATAAAAAACACATGATACCCTATTAGCCAAAGAGCAGATGTAAATACTCACAAAAATAGAGTGGTGATTAAATCCTAATTACCTTGATAATCACAAAAATAACATTAAAGGAATTAATCATGTTCCCATTTACAAAATAACTGGCTGGAAATTATGAAATGCGGGCATGCGAGAACTCAATAAAGAAGGTGACATTTGTGTTTTGGGTGTGGAATCGTCTTCCATGAAGTAACACAGGCCTTTGCTGTTGGTCAGCCGCTAAGCTGTGTTCAGCTCTTCGCCATCCCATGGGCTGCAACACACCAGGCTTCCCGTTCTTCACCATCTCCTTGGAGTTTGTGTGAACTCATGTCCACTGAGTTGGTGATGTCTTCCAACCGTCTCATCCTCTGTCACTGCCTTCTCCTCCATAGGCCTAGGGTGTATTAAACCCTCTGAGGGGTGATCTGACTCTTCCGAAGCACTGCCGCTGCTGCTAAGTCACTTCAGTCGTGTCCGACTCTGTGTGACCCCATAGACGGCAGTCCACCAGGCTCCCCCCTGCCTGGGAAGCACTAAAGGGCTACTAATAATTTATACTTTTAAAATTCTCCAGATCTAAAAGACTTGCATCGCACTGCATACTGTATAATGCCAAAGGATATAAATAAGGAAAAAAATAAAGGATTTGTCATCAGATGACCTGAATTCTAGCTTTGACCCTGATACTTGCTACCTAGCAAGTATGTATGACCTGACCAAAATACTTACACTCCAAGACAAGGTTTCTCAACCTCAGCAATACTGACGTTTTGGACTGGAGAAGTCTTTGTCATGGGGAGGATATTTAAGAGGATTCTTGTGCCTTACCCACTGTACTTCATTGGCTATGCCTGTCCTCTCGAATCATGACAATCAAAACTATCTCCCAAATATTCTCTAGACACATCCACCCCCAGCTAAGAGTCACTGGTCTCCATAAGTTTTTATTTTTTTATTTACATAGGATATTATGATGGTTACCTGCTACAATAGATCAGATAGGCGAGTTTCTTTTAACTGTAAAGAGCTGTACAAATGTTTTTCTGAGCATCACTTGCATCCTGACATCCCTAATTTTGATACTTTCATTGCACAAAAGGTATTTAACATATAGTTGTTACTCAGCTGCAGGACCCTGCTAGTTCTTCACATCTCTCCCAAGGCTCTGCTTTCCCTTTATTCTCAAAACATCCCTGTCCAATTTTCTAGGAGGCTTATGAAATGAGAAAGTAATTTTTCAAAGAACAGTACTGTCCATCTTTAAGAGTTCATCTCCTGACACCAGTTTAATTTTAATCTTTCCATTGTTCTCCATAAAGAGTTGAGTAGAAACCTAAGCCTCTAATGCTAGAGTTCCAGACAATGGAGAAGGTCGGGGGGTGGGGGGTGGGAATTTGTAGAACTTGTAATTTTTAGTACCTGTCATTAAATCTCATCATACTTCTGGGACTGCTCATTCTTCCTAGGGATAATCCAATTGCAGGTTCAATATGAAATTGGGAGAACTGCTCTTTTGGGAAATTCAACCATTTCCTTATGTGAGCAATGCAGTGTAGTGAATAAAAACATATGTTCTGGAACTAAGTTGTCTAGACTCAAATCAGGCTTGCACCAGTTATGAGCTGTGTGACTTTGGGTAAGTTAGTTCTTCTGAACCTAAATTTTTTATTTGAGGTAACAGAATAATAAAAGTAACTATATTCATGGCTTTCTATAAAGATATGCAATGCTCAGAACAGTACATGGCACATAAAATGCACCACATAAGTGCATGCATTTGCCAAATGTTCTATTAGCTAAAGCTCTGTCCCCTCCTAGAGATCCATGGTTTCAAACATTAATATGGGACTCTGTTAAGGCTAAGACTACTCTCAAGTCATTCTGCCCCTCTGAAGTCCACCAACACACTACTATGCTTAAAGAAGGATACAGGTGACAACAAACAGTCCTGAAAGGGGATGAAAAACTGGACTCATAAATATCTATTATAAACCTCCTGCATACCAAAACCTCTACAGATCAAGAGGCCTTTAAAAAAATTTTTTTGGCCACACCATGTGTCAGATGGGATCTCAGTCCCCCAGCCAGGGATCGAATCTGTGCCCCCTATATTGGAAGTACAGAGTTTTAACCACTGGACCACCAGGGAAGTCCAATCAGGAGGACTTTAGATGACTATGTAGCTAGAAATAGTGATTACATAGCTAGAAATTGACTGCTTTGATCTCCCTGGACTGCAAGGATATCAAGCCAGTCAATCCTAAAGGAAATCAACCCTGACTATTCATTGGAAGGACTGATGCTGAAGAGGAAGCTCCAATACTGTGGCCACCTGATGCAAAGAGCTGACTCAGTGGAAAAGACCCTGATGCTGGGAAAGATTGAGGGCAGGAGGAGAAGGGGGTGGCAGAAGATGAGATGGCAGGGTGATGTCACTGACTCAATCGACTTGAGTTTGAGCAAACTTTGGGAGGTAGTGAAGGGCGAGGAAGCCTTGTGTGCTACAGTCCATGGGGTCACAAAGAATCAGACACAACTTAGCAAAATGAACAACAACAACTAATATTTAGATACTTGCTTCCCTTCCACGTGGATCCTATACCAACCTATTTTTCAGTGAATATTTCTACATTCATGTTTGTTCCATTAATAAAGTGCCTCATTCTGGTCTAAGAATAGTTTTATTTCCACATTTGTTTCTCGAACAGGTTTCAAAGTTCCCACTTCATTTTAATTCACTCATTTCAGACTACTGACTGACCTGTAGCTATTAGCTTGAGATTGAACTTTGAACTCTTCCTAATACTCATGCATAGTGATTGAGTTAGATTAAAAAAAAAAATTGAAAATGTAAATCTGCTTCTGGCTTAGAACAGAAGGTTTAGCCTTGACTGACCTGTAGGCTCTTTTTAAAACACTGATAGTATCAGAGAAAACTCAAAGATGATAAAGCAGCAAGTAGTAAAAAAATAAAGGTATGACACAGGACTTAATTTTCTCTACATGAGACGAGGTCATCTAATTCACAACAAGGTAAATTACCTATCGCATAGAGAAGCAGTTGTTCCCCCAGTGTCATTTAGAGTCTGCAGATCCATAAGCTATGGGAGCATATCTGGAATTATGAGACAAATTGAATCTCTCTTTCTCAATATGAGGCTCTGGGTTACAGCCACTGAAGAGCTGACCTTGTCAGTCCTATAAATCAAAACTGGTCTGGGGACACTGGACCTTTAAAAATGCTGATCTTTTCTTTTTTGGGGCTCTGGTAACAGACGACAAAAGCTGCCAACTCCACAATATTCTATCGCCCTACAGAGGAGGGTTATTCTAAAACGGAAACCCATGATTTTCTGGGTAGTTCTCCATGGATGCCCGACTGTTGCTGACAGAGGCAGCATGTCCTCACCTGCCCCTGAGTCGTAAGGAAACACTTCCCTTAAAAGTCAATCCCGTGAAAGGACAAATTCTCCCCTTCTGCAAAGAGAGGAATTATGAATTAATGATTTCCTTTCAACAAAGGAAGTATCAAAATGTTCAGTTAAATTAAATATTAACTTTCATATTGTTAGACATAACTCACTTAAAAATCACACGTAGTTAAAAAAAAAAAATTCAGAAGGTCATAGCAGGCTTCTTTCTTCCATACATGAGGAGTTCTAGAAAACACGTTTGGAAGTTGAAAGCCCGAGCGCAAAAGAATAGGCTTACACATTACAAGGGGAATGAACACTCCTAGGGGGCTGAAATATAAAACTTTAATAGAAGTATTGTACATCTTAGCTCACGGAAACTGACAGGATGGTGGAGCTATCACAGGACCCCTGATCCCAGGAACCACAAGTGATGCCCTAGAATGAGCAAGAACTACCCAGCCGCAAATCTGTTTGCTTCAGTTAGCACAGCATTTTCTCTTTCTTTTTTTAGTTTTTAATGGAATATTATTGTTTTACAGTGTTATGTTAGTTTCTACTGTACAGCAAAGTCAATGAACTACATGTGTACATGCACCCCCTCTTTTTTGAATTCCCTTCCCATTTAGGTCCGTACGTAGCATTAATTACAGTTCCCAGGGCTATGCAGCAGGTTCTCATCAGTTATCTGTTTTATATATTGCAGTGTGTATATGTCAATCCCAATTTTCCAATTCATCCTACCCTCCCTTCCTCCCCTTGGTGTCCACACATTTGTTCTCTGCATCTGTGTCTCTATTTCTGCTTTCCAACTGTGCCCATCTGTACCATTTTTTTTTTTTTTTTTAGATTTCACATATATGCATTAATATATGATATTTGTTTTTCCCTTTCTGACTTACTTCATTCTGTAGGACAGTCCCTGAGGCAGAAAAACAAATAAGACTTACAGCATTTTCTTTTAAACCAAATAATTGGGTGATTTCATACAAAACCCCATTCCTGGCTCATTATGGCAAATGGGAAGATTCGGGGAGTCCTGCAACACATCTCAGGTCACCAGCGGGCCACAGGGAAGGAGAGGAAACTACTTAAGTAGCTGGTGGGCTTTCTGGCTCTCGCCATGACTGGCTTGAACAGTTAATTCATGCCCCGTCCTCACTCCTGTGGCCTTTGGAGAACACTTTAAACCGTGTCCCTGTTCTGAGCCAATGGGACAGGTCTTGGGGCGGCCTTTAGGCTTAAGATCACACTTCTCTGCCTCTTGGCCTCTCCCCACCCCAGACATCCCACACAGAACAATGGGAGGATGAGGGGAAATTGGGCTTTGTGTTCATTTCCTAGAACTACCATAGCAAAGTATTAAGAATCAGGTGACTTAAAACCAGAAGGATTGACTTTCCCATAGTTCTGAGAGCAGAGGTCTGAAATCAAGCTACTGGGAGAGCTGGTTGTTTTCGGAGGCTTTGGAGGAGATTCCTTCTTGCCTCTCTTGTTTCTGGTGACAGTCAGTAGTCCCCGGTGCTCCTCGGCTTACAAATGCATCACTCTAAATCTCTGCTCCGCTGCACGGGTGCTTTTTCCTGTGTGTCTCCTCACCTCATCTTTTCTCTGCACATGTGTCTGTACCCAAATTTCCTTCTTCTTACAAGGACATGAGTCACTGGATTAGGGTCCACCCTAAACCCATATGACTTCATTTTAACTTCAGGTAGACATGAATTTAAGGGATATCCTTCAACTGACAGTGTCAAGAGCAGAAACCCACCAGAGTTGTTGGTCTGGGTGGAGCAAGCGGCTTCGGGGTCTACCCTGCAGCCATCAGAGGATGGGAAGAAGGGGTGACGTGGAGGAGTGGACTTGCTCCTCTGGGCACAGAACACATAGTCCCCAGTGCATCCATTTCCTTTCTCCATGGCCTGGCCCTTCTCCCCAATAGTAGCTACAGAGGCTTGAAATTATTGCTCTTTAGTTGATGGTTGGATGGCATCACTGATTCAATGGACATGAGTTTGAGCAAACTCTGGGAGATAGTGAAGAACAGGGAAGCCTGGCATGCTGCAGTCCATGGGTCACAAAGAGTCGGACATGAGAGCAACTGAACATCAATCACCTCTGCTACCACCCTGGAGTCAGCCAACGACATCCCTTCCCTGATTAGGGCATTAACTTCTTACTGCGGCCTCTGCTTGGTCACCTGCACCTCTACAATCAATCCACAATACAACATCCAGCCAGCTCCTTAAAAAAAAAAGGCAGATTACATCACTTCTCTGATCAAACCATACTATGGCTCCCCTGAGGGCATTCAAAGCAAGAGAAGTAAATATTTTCAGTGACACACATGGCCTTCATTTTCTGCTACATCCATCTCCATATTACATCTTGGCTCTCACCTGCTACGTTCCCATAACTCTTCCGTATCCAACCAGGCTAACTTTCCTGTTTCTAGAAATACTCAGCATGTCATATATTAAACACTTGCATGGATTGCTGACTCTGCCTGAAGCTCTCTTCCCTAAATACTCACAAGGTAAACTCCTTCGGGTCGAAAAGTGTTGGACACTACTTAGCGAATGAACACAACAACAAAGGCAGTAAACTAATAATCAAAAGTGGAGTCTGAAGGACAGTTTGATGTGGTAATAAATAATATGTAAAAGTCCAACAGGAAAAGAAAAATTAAGACTGAACTGCAATTTCAATTTCTTCTTTAGTTAGCCAGGTTTATTTGTTGGAATCAAGTAGCTCTTCCAGTCTATCCTTTCTTTGTTGTCTAGACAATTAATTAATATTAATTTTGATATTAAAATTATGGTCAAAATTAGGTAGAGAAGATCTCTATCAAAATGGTGCCCTGTGGCTTTCCAAGTAGTTCTGCATAGAACTGGAATTTCTGTAGAAAGGCCTTATCTTTACTTGCCTTTGAGGTAATAGCAGTACAAAAGAGTTTTAAAATACAACACTCATGAAGTAGTCAAAACTTTGAAGGAGTGGAGAGGTGGCCAGGAAGCGACAAAGATTTTTATATTCAACCTATCAACAGCAGAGTCAGCCTGTGACCAACAGAGCTGAAGACATATGGGCTCAGAGTTGTCCCTGAATTTGTGCCAGCTGAGAAACAGGAAAAGCCTGGCAGGTTAACTTGCATTGGTGAGCTGCAGACATCAGCTAAAAACACCAAAACTTTGTTTTGAAGGAAAAAAAAAAATTAGGACTTGGTGAGTTTGAACCTGGCTATCTAATAAAAGTCAAAAGATATTTTAACTTTTGTGATGGTTAATTTTATGTGTCAGTTTGACTGGGGTAAGGGATATTAAGACGGCTGGTAAAACATTATTTCTGAGTGTGTCTGGACGGGTGTTTCTGGGAAACATTAGAATCTGTGTCAGCAGACAGAATAAAGGTTGCGTTCACCCATATGGATGGCCATCATCCAATCCCCTGAGGGCTGAGGGAACAAAAAGGCAGAATTGATTCTCTGTGTGAAGCGGGACACCGCTGTTCTCCTGACCTTAGACATTAGTGCTCCTGCTTTTTGGATCTTAAGACACAGACTGTGATTTATATCATTGACTCCCCTCATCTCCAGACCTTGGAACTCACTCTGCACATCATCACTAGCTCTCCTGGTTCTCCAGCTTGCGAACAGCAGATCATGGGATTTCCTACCTCCATAAACTTGTGAACCAATTCTTATAATAAATCTTCTCTTATATACCCTCTCAGTTTTGTTTTTCTGGAGAACTCTAATACAACTTTAACTGAAGTTTGCTTGATATTATAATTTCAAGAGAGACACAGAAATTCTCAGCCCATTGGGGAAGAGTGAATTCTCCTGATTTATATAAATACTGTTTCACAGTAATGTATGGCTTATAAAGAGTCAGTGGATAGCTGTAGAAGATGGCTTTGCTTCCCATCTTAAGAAAGAAGTACATTTTGGATGACAAATTTAAGTGAAGGTCAGTGGGAAGACTTAGTCTAAGGGTGATTTCAGACCAACCTGTCATTGATCTTTCCGTATAGTGTCCAAGGCAGCAATAGACATTGTGCTATTGAACAGACACCCTGGTGATAAAGTTCCCTTAGAGATAATTTGCTTTCTGTCATCAGATTCGAGTTTAATAAACCCCTGAACAACCTGTGTATTTCTGCCTGCAGAACAACCAGCAGTTCAGAGCCTGTTGCCCTTGCCTGCAGCAGCGCTTGGAAGAGAAAATAAAATCATGTTTGTTTAACCTGGTTTGATCTGGGTCTAACTTTCTCTGAACAACAGTTTTCAAAGCTTCATAAAATCCTGGAAGGAACTACTGCCCAGGGCAAGATGAGTATTTAATATCGTAAAGTTCATTTTGATTATTCTTTGTGACATGGTGCTTGAATGAACGTGGGAAATATATTTCTTGAGCAGGTAAAACTTTGCAATTTTATACATTACAAATAACACTAAAAATACCATGTCTTGTGAAGAAAGAACTAAATTAAAGGACATGTTTTGTTGAAAATTTGTTTCTTAAATTGCTATCTTTCCTTGAGGCAGGACTTCTCTGTGTCTCTATTAATATAATACTTAGAATTCCTTTCTTCCACTTTCCTATGACCTGAGACACTTTCAAATAAATCTATAAGGTACTAGGAAGATAAATGAGGTGGGGACAGGAAGGTAATATAATATTCTATTTTCTATACTTCTATATATTTTTATCAAAGCATCATCATAATAAGTAATATTAATTTTGTAATGAGAAAAATGTATTATTAAACTACAAGGCACTCAGGAAGTTTTATATAACAACCTCTTAGGACATTAGAGTAGTTTAATAACCAAGTATAGCTGTCTTTAGAAATAATTGGAAATAAAAGAGAAGAGATGTGTAGAAATGGACCAAAAGACCCAGAGGAATGTCTTTAAATACATACTCAGTTGAGTGTTGGGCAGGACAAGGAGGAGAAAGCACCTACAACAAACTATTAGATGCTTATATTAATACTTCTCATCACGTTTAATCTGCATGACAATCCTGAGAGGCATTATTATTCCAAGTTTTCAGTTGAGAAAAAACAAAATCCAGAGAAATAAATTAAATGTCCAAGGTTAATGTAATCAGTGAAGGAGGGAGTGGGTTTTCTAACTCAGATCTCATTTCAAAGTCTGCACTCTCTACCAAGCCATCCTGTGGTGCTGGAGAGCTCAGGAAAGACACAAAATAAGGAACAAAAAACATCATTACCCCATGGGAGGGGTTTTCCTTAAACTTGCCATTAGATCTTTGATTAGAGTTAAATACTTTTTTTTTTGGATTTTATTTGCTGAAATTCCTTTTTCTAATACTGAGAAAGTTGTGTTCACATTATTCTCCTAAAGCAGAAACAAAAGAGAAGAAAACTTACAAACATAACGAAGTTGTAATCACAGAAGTTTCCTTTACCTTGAAGTGACTAAAATGCCTGGAAGACAATGTTAATTATTAATTACAAAGGGAGGGTCACTGTATAGATTATGAAATTTGGTAAGGAGAGGAGGCTTTTACAACACAAAGAGCTATATTGGCTATGCTGGAAAAAAATGTTTTAATTTGATTATGTGCCCAATTTTCAACTCTTTTGGAGTTGCAGGATCATGGTTTAGGTGTTTAAAAACCCCTACCCCAGGTCCCTGTAATATTGCTAAGAGAAGAAATCAAAGTGGAGTTTCCTAGTTCCTGCAAAAATCACAACAGAACACCACTGTCAGGGCACAGTTAAAATTCCCAGCTGCACACCAGCACCATCTATTTCCGCCTCCTGCAGAAGAACATCAGCTCCTAACTGTACCACCATCATGGTCATATAATCCACACTTTCCCAAACTCCCTGGCATGCTCCCAGTTTCATGGGTACCAGCAGATGGCTTGAATCTTTGCCCTAATATATATTAGACACGTGACTTGGGACAGTCTCTTAGCTTCTCTGGGCTCCAGTCTGCCATCTCGAAAATAATAATAAACATGGACTTTCCTGGTGGTCCAATGGCTAAGATTCCATGCTCCCAATGCAGAGGCCCGGGTTTGATCCCTGGTCAGGGAACTAGATTCCACATGCTGCAAGTAAGAGTTTGCAAGCTGCGAGTAAAGATTCCCATGTGCTTCGACTAAGACCTGGTGTAGCCAAATAAACAATAAATTAAAATAAAACAATTATTGTATCTCCATTTTATAAGATTTGTGAGAAGGCTAAATGTAGAAATAACCATGGAACATTTATAACTGTGGTGTTGCATCGTAAACACCTAATAAATGTTAGCTGCAATGATCACTTTTACTACTATTATTCTCTGTATCATTAATGTAATTAATAGTCACAATATTTTCTTTAAATGGCTCAAAGTTTAAAATGAAAGTAATTAAACAAGGGAAACTTTATATCACTACTATAAATAGAAGCCACTATCACTGTCATCAATAGATGTTAACCATAAAAATAAATGTGATAAAAACATATCTAAGTTATCACATTCCAGCTGGGTTTGCTTATCTGCAAGGATACTGAGCTGATGGCCTGCTTCTTCTTTGGCAGAAGAGGTATTAACCAGGATTTCAAGTGTTCAGACACAGTAGGACCAGACTGACTTTCTCCTTGATGGACTCAGGAGTGAAAGAGAACTATGTGATTCACTGGCATTCAGTGTCCATATACTGTGTAACATCTCAGGCAGAGTCCTGGGACAGGGGCGAATCTTACACTTGGTGAAACATACATCTATTTCAACCAGGTTCCCAGGATCAAGTTCCTTTTACAATAGTTTGACCAAGTTGGCCATCAACCTGTGTGGGGCAGGTCCAATACTGCATATTCATGACTTTTTTATACACATATGGCATTTGTCATGTACTGCCTCAATAACCCATCACCGCATCTATCCAAAGAATTTCTAGAAAGCAGGGCCCAAAGTCTTATACTTTTTTCTGTCTGCTTATTACTTCATGCACTCCTTTATGTACAAAGTGATACACAGTACAAATGATAATTGGATTAAAGTTCATTTAGTCTTGAGAATTTTAGATACTAGGGACAACCCCTTGGATTAAAACCTTGATTTCTAACCTTTTTCTGGTGGGTAGAAGTCCCAGATCTCTTTAAGAACTGGAAACAAAATATAACATTCTCTCCCCAACCCCCTCCCCACCACAAATACAAGTATATACACTTAATTTTTGAAAGTTCACAGGCCTCCATGTGATGAAACTAGAGATATCAGTGTTCTGGAGTAAAAAGAGATGCCATAAAAGATTTAGTCATCAAAGTATGTGAGCTATATTACCATTTTCTATAAAGCTCCATAAAAGGACTCTATGTGCTAAAGTTAATATTTTGGTATTCTCTTTTCCAGGGGAATTATTTGTATGTGCTCTGTACTTTCAGGTCTAGAATGGAGAAACTTCCATGAGCACTTTGCCTAAATCTTCTTTTCTCTCACCAATACTCAACCAAGTGCCATGTGAAAAATATACACAAGAACCTGGTAGGATGTACTATTTTTTTCCTCCCTGGCTGGACAAGAAAGCTATTTCTTTTCAAGGAAGAGTCTTTATTCTTTTCAGACAAACCACCTAAAAAGAACTGGAAAGTCACACAGGTAATGGGTTCCAATAAATAATTCTCATGATGACAGAACATTTAAGGAATTGATATATGGGTCTGCTTCTACTTAATAGCCCAAATCTGCAAGGACCTTTTCCTGATTCCAAGGGGAAGCTGATGACAGAAAAAGTGAAGAGCTTAAGAAAGGAGCAGGAAGCCCCTACAATTAAAGGTGTCTTGGGGACCGACAGAAGATATAATTTAGATATGACAGTGTTAACGGGAGTTTGATAAGGATATTGCAGGGGTAGGTTCTGAGGAGAACAGATCATTGTGAATCTGACTTACTTCAAGTGAAGGACAGGATAATATCTGAACACATTTGAACTGAATAGGTACAAAAGAGTTTTCTGACGAATCTTCCTCTAATGATCAGCACACAATAATTCTTGGAAAATCTGGTTAAGGAAGATTTTGCATAAATGTTAAACTTTAATGATGAAAGGAATACAGAAGTCCTGAAAATACTGATAATCTCAAGCAACAAGCCAAGGGTACTATAATTATTTTCAAAGAACTCACAGTAGCAAATTATTCAAATTGATATCTCTAATCATTGAAAAAAATTAGATTGGCTAAGGCTAACCCCAACAAAGTATGGTTTTTTGTGTTATCTGTGCGTCCAAGATCTCAGGCAAAGTGATGCAGAACTGTTAGACATGTTTGCCTTGGGGAGATGGTAAAATTCAGATAAAAGATTTACTAGAGGCTTTTCCTTGATTATGTGCCTGGGAACGAATAAGTCAGTATGTGTTTATGTGTATGTGTACATGTATGAGCTCAGTCCAAGAATAAGGAGAAGAATTATGAATAACATTTATGAGTTAGGATGATACATGAAAAATGGATATGAATAGTAAGTTCATTTTTTAAAATGAGGTAACCTGAATAATAAGTGATTTAGGGATATTCGCTTTGTAGTGGTCAAATAGCAGAGGCAAACAAAGTTGAAAAGAGTACAAAACATCAGGAGGTCTGTATAATTAATCAGTGATCCTACAAAGTATGCCATAAATTAGAGCTACAATTATACCACTGTGCTTGGGAAATAGAAAACCGGACTTCTTACATAAGCACTCAGGCTTAATGTTTAAAATCTATCTCTAGCATAATGTAAAGTGCACTTTAGGAAATTTGGTTAAAAGAGTTAATGCTTCCATTGCTGCTGTTTACAACCTAATTTGCAAGTTTTTACAGCATCTTAATAGTCATACTGCAGTTAAGAAAGAAATAGGATTGCCATTTTTGAAGATCCTGTCAAGAAATAAAACTTTAAAAGTCGCTGGAAAATAAAGTTTGTATGGGTGCTAAAATTAGTTAAGAAACATTTTCCTTTTATAAATTAAGCATAAATTTTACTTTCAAAGTATATTTTTTGAAATTGTGTCTTTGCATTTTTCAACTTCACTTCTTTCTACAGACGATATGCTCCAAGGTATTTATTGTGCTAAATTATTTATTCCAAACATTCTGGAATTTTGCATTGTTTTTATGTTACAGGTAAAGATTTGTATAGCTTGGAAGAAAAATGTTTGCTGAATACAAATTACAATGTGCTGGGCTCCTTGCCAGCTTATGTTATGCTCAGTTCAGTTGCTCAGTCGTGTCTGACTCTTTGTGACCCCATGGACTACAGCACGCCAGGCTTCCTTGTCTATCACCAACTTCCAAAACTTACCCAAACTCGTCCATCGAGTAGCTGATGCCATCCAACCACCTCACCCTCTGTCATCCCCTTCTCCTCCTACCTTCAACCTTTCCCAGCATCAGAGTCTTTTCTAAGGAGTCAGTTCTTCGAATCAGGCGGCCAAAGCACTGGAGTTTCAGCTTCAGCATCAGTCCTTCCAATGAATATTCAGGATTGATTTCCTTTAGAATGGACTGGTTTGATCTCCTTGCAATCCAAGGGACTCTCAAGAGTCTTCTCCAACACCACAGTTCAAAAGCATCAATTCTTTGGCACTCAGCTTTCTTTATGGTCCAACTCTCATATCCATACGTGACTACTGGAAAAATCATAGCTTTGACTAGACAGACCTTTGTTGGCAAAGTAACGTCTCTGCTTTTTAATATGCTGTCTAGATTGGTCATAGCTTTTCTTTCAAGGAGCAAGCATCTTTTAATTTCATGGCTGCAATCACCATCTGCAGTGAATATGTTATGTTATACCACTGAAATGATTCCAGGTCACCCACTAAGGTCATTTTTCTGAGAAAAAGGCATTAAGAAAGGCCAACTGTGTGTGTGTGTGTGTGTGTGTGTGTGTGTGTGTGTGTGTGTGTGTGTGTGTGTGTGTGTGTGTGTGTGTGTGTGTGTGTGTGTGTGTGTGTGTGTGTGTGTGTATACAGAAACCCAATTCAGCCTGGCATATAATGGCATGTAAAATACAGGAGACTCCCTATAGAGGGGGAGAGTCTGGTTGGAACCTGCTTTTGGGTTCCTCTATACACCCAGCTGCTCTGTCATTTGCCCATGTAGCCTCTCAGAATAAATCCCAAATTATCAGCTTGTAAAGATATTAGTCATTATCCTAATTTTTGTAGCCTGCTTACACAATAAAATAAAGAAACTCAGGGTCCTTCATTCTTGGTCTGCTCTATGCTTTAGTCTAAATACAATCAAGCCACAGACACTTCCTGAGCAACTGCTGCATTACAAGGCACTGTGATAACCACTACAGGGGATTCAGAAGAAAAGCAGCAGCATTGCTGTGGCGATCAAGCTCTCCTGCGGAGCAGACATCCGCCTGCCCGCCTGGAATCCATTCCTGTTTGCCTAGTATTAACAGTAATCCCTGTTTCCCTTTGGGAAGCCATGCCTCCCGATTCTCAGACCGCGGAGTTTGGTGGATATAATACCATCTTCTGACCACCGGGTTTTTCACGTGACTCAGGCATGGCCAATGAGAGTATCCCATGCTCTTGGTTAAGGTCATTGCCTTAGGGGAGGCCATGTGACCTACTCTAGGCCAACCAGGGTAAATAAGTGTCATTCTAAGATACTTACTAAAACAACTGGAGAAGAGGTAAGCATTTTCTGCTGGAGTTATAAAATGGAAGATGATCTGGCAAGGGTCACCTGTTATTCCTAACAGGGAATAGCTTGCCTGAGAAAAAAAACTGAGAGAAATCAAGTCTTGATGATATTTCACTAGCACACAGACCAAACTCTGGAATTTTCAGATACATGAACCAGTAAATTCCCTTTGAAGGGTGATGAAAATTTTCTAAGATAGGACTATGGTGATAGTTGCAAAATTTACTATATTTATTAAAACTCATTGATTTTGACACTTAAGATGGATGAATTTTATGGTCTGTTAAGTATACCTCCATAAAATTGTTTAAAAATCCATTATATGCCAGGTTGAGTTGGGTTTCTGTTATCTGCAATCCCAGGAGTCATGACAGATACAGTCTTTCTGGTGAGAGGATGGACAGAGGAGAAATAGCATGTGTATGCTGAGAGATGATGCATCAAATGGTGAAACACCAGAAGGGGTCAGTATGGATACTTATGCTGATTATAACTGTCCAGTTCCTTATCTACCTCTTCACCAGACTCTACGCTCATGAAATAGAGTCCTTTTTCTCTCTGTGTTTAAAACCTAGAGCAGGGATGACTCAGAGATGTTATAAGCATGTTTGTTTCATGGTGGTGGAGCTGCTGGGGAACTCTTCTTGTGAGAAGTGGCTCGTGGAAAGACTGTGAATTCAAAATGACCTTGACTGTATGAGACACAAGAGGAAGTATTTGGACCTTTCAGTATGTGATCAAATGTTTTTCTGACTTAAAATCAGGGCTTCTCTGATGGCTCAGAGGTAAAGAATCTGCCTGCCAACCCAGGAGGCTCAGGTTCAGTCTCTGGTCTGAGAAAACTCCCACATGTCCTGCAGCAACTAAGCCTATGTTCCACAGCTACCAGTCTGTGTCCCTAGAGCCCCGGAGCTGTATGTAACAAGAAGAGATACCACAAGGAGAAGCCTGCACGCTGCAACTAGAGAGAGCCCCCACTCTCCACAACTAGAGAAAAGTCTGCACAGCAATGAAGACCCAGCACAGCCCAAAATTAAAAACAATAAAATTATTTAAAAATCAAAGTTTGTAATTAGTGCTATGTTTGTTTTTCAGAACATTCAGAAAAAAATTATTTCAGACAAAGAAGTGTGGTCCTATTAATTCATCCTCCCAATTGGACAAATTCCCTGGATAAGTGTTAGAATTTTCACCTTACTTTAGCTTCCTGGGGACAGGGTTCTTTGGAGAGATTATATACCCAATACATTTAGGTTGGCCCTTCCACAATTTTTCTCAGCAGTTCTTTAGCTGTTGCGGAATACATTCCAAAGTATGAAATGATAGATTCAGATATTTATTTTACTTTTGAGGAAGGAGGAGAAAGAAAACATATTGTAATCAACTTCCAAGAAGCTTAAAAAGTGATTTTCTTGTGAGAAAAAAACACGTACATGCCCACAGATTCTGTACTCAGTTCAGCTGCTGACAAACCATTTTTGGAACTGTTCTTGAGATCTGTACAGAAAAACAGCAAATGCGATCTCAGCTTATTTGTTCCGGCTGATACCATCTGAGCAGAAGCCCAAAGGCACGGACTTTTGAGATAAGGCAGACTTCCCCAACTGAAAATGGGCATGATTCAAAGACATAAGATCCACCCCACTCTTAAAAGGGGGCAAAACTCTGTAACTTTTATTTGAAGTTAAATCTCATCAAAATTGTTGTCATGGTTTTTCATAAACTCCTCTGCAGCAGGTAAGTAGAAACAAAATGCCTTTCCTTTCAGACTTAAGACTTTTAGAATGTGTCCATGTACATCCACAAAGAAGGCTGAGTGCCGAAGAACTGATGCTGTTTGATTGTGGTGCTGGAGAAGGCTCTAGAGAGTCCCTTGGACTGCAAGGAGATCAAACCAGTCAATTCGAAAGGAAATCAACCCTGAATATTCATTGGAAAGACTGATGTTGACGCTGAAACTCCAATAATTTGGCCACCTAGTGGGAAAAGCCAACTCACTGGAAAAGACCTTGATGCTGGGAAAGACTGGGGCAAGAGGAGGAGGGGGTGCCAAAGGATGAGATAGCTGGATAGCATCACTGACTCAGTGGACATGCACTTAAGCAAACTCCAGGAGACAGTGAAAGACAGGAAATCCTGGCATGCTACAGTCCATGAGTCAGATTTAGATACAACTTAGCGACTGAATAACAACAATGACATACATATAAAGTTTGACTGAAGTCACTACTCATTTAGTGCCTAATCATGGGCATTTGTACAGTTTCCTTTTCTGAAAAACGTTGGGGTTGGATTTAGTGTTTTCTGGCTTGAAAGTTCATAACTGTATCACCAGTCAATATTGCAGAAGATTCAGACACTTAGTGAAAAGAGATTTGGCTCATTGAAACAATCTGCCTATGCAGAGAACATAAAATCTTTTATTTTGCATGGTTTAAACTAAATTCAAAATATCACTTGTTTACAGGAAAGCCTTTCAAACAGCATGTCCAACTTGGATTTACACCAGCTGTTAATGATAAGAAAATAAAGTTAACTGGAAAATTGCACTTTCCAAATAATGAAGAGTCAATTAAAAAAAAAAGTTTATATTACCTGGGTTACTTCTTCTTTCCTTTATTCCCTCTCTCTTTTCTATCTTAACATTCATTCATTGTTTATGTGTTATTACTAATCCTAATAGGTTCTTGGGCAATAAATAGGAAATAGTCCCTGCCTTCAAGAAACTCATAGGCTAGTGAAAAAGAAAATACTCATCACCATCACCATCCATAAATAACAGATTAGACAGTGTGGTTTCTTTCTTGAAGGGGATATATATATATATATATATATATATATATATATATATATATATTTGAAGGATATACTGAGAACATTTGACAGAAGTCCTAAGAGGGAATTGAGAAAGTTCTTTCATGGTGATAAACTGACTTTTAAAGGGCCCGTAGAAATTAAATACATACATGGATGCGATAACAAAACCTCATGGTCAGGCATTAACTCTGATGCAGAAAGGGAGCTGGATGACTCAGCAAGGGACCAGGTCACAAAGCCTGTATGTAGCCTTGCAACAAAGATTTTTTCTTGGGGAGAAGGGCTTGAAGCATGAGAGGGATACCATTATATCTGCATGTTTCAAAGACATGTGAGTGAGTGAGTGAGTAAGGAGAATGAATCTGAGTACAAGATGGAAGCCAGCGAAACCAGGCCGAAAGCTCCGGCAAGAGGAGGAGCATACAGGAGCTCCCGTCTGCTGCCCCAGAGACAGCCGCTGAGTCTACATGGTTGCTTACAATTAAATTAATTAAATTTAAACTCCAGCTCCTCATTTCCCTTAGCCACCTTGAGAGTGGTCAGTAGACACAGGCGGTGAGTGGCTGACATATTGGAACAGTGCAGATACAGAAAAACTCCATCATTACAGAAAATTCTATTGGGCAGTGTTGAACTAGACCAGAGATGAAGAGGCTCTAAACTAGGCAGCTGTGGCCAGGATGACTAAGAACAGCATGGGGGGAATATTTCCTAGGAGTATTAAATGAATAATGTGAGGTGAATATGAGTTGAAGCGGGGCTTCCCAGGTGGTAAAGAATCTACCTACCAATGCAGGAGTCACAGGAGATGCGGGTTCAATCCCTGGGCTGGGAAGATCTCCTGAAGGAGGAGATGGCAATCCATCCTAGTATTCTTGCCTGAGAAATCCCATAGACAGAGGAACCTGGTGGGCTAGAGTCAACGGGGTCACAAAAGAGTTGGACAAAACTGAGCAATTGAGCACACACACTTGAGAAGGAGTGTGAATAAAGATTCAGACACTATTGATTACGGTGAGACAAAAGGATACAGGAAGATGTTTTGTATGGCATTGATGACCTGCTGCATTTGGCTTATTCATTATGACCATGCAGGTGGAAGATGATGCTTAAGATAATGCCTTAATCTACAACTACATTTTATAAACATGATGTACTTTAATAGAATCAATGAACATTGGAATTGGGAGGCACCATTCAGTTTACAGATCAGGAAACACAGGGAGACCTCTGTCTCATTCACTGTGATCTCCTCAGTCCCTATCCTGCCTGATGTGTTGAGAAGCATAAATAAAGTCACTGTGAATGGATGGATGAAGGAGGCCCAGACATGACATGAAGTAGTGTCTAGGGTAGAATAATCACAGTTCCTGAAGTGAGGAACATGGTTAAATTCCCAGTTGTTGTTATGAATTATATGTTGAATCATAGATAAGTTATAAGTTTTCTAAATCGTAGTTTCCTCTTCTATAAATGAAGCTTTGGGTCACTGCAAGTATTAAAAAAATTTACAAAATATTGCTTTGAAAACTATGAAGTCCTCCACTTGCAGAAGATTGTTGTTTATTATCATTATCCAGGCTTATCTAGTTCCTTATTCAAAGTTTGGTTGTGGATCAACAATAACAACACTGTTATATCTGAATGCTTCTAAGTAATGCAGAATCTCAAGTCTGCAGCCTAGATGTTCTATTCAGAATCTTTATTTTAATAAAACTCCTAGATATTTTGCATGCTTCTTAAAGTCAGAGAAACAATGAACTACTTATTAGCAGACTTGGCAATTTCAATTCAAGTCTCCCGACTCTTATAAGATGGTGAATGAACAGTCAACACAGTCACTAAGCCAATTTGGTGGGAAATGAACCTAATTTGAAGTGTGATTTACTCACATTGGATGTTCATAATTGAGGGCCCTAGAAAATCACTAGACAACAGTATAATTTTCTTAGGTAGATGCCATCTTGGTAGTGGCCAAACTTCTCCAATGAGATTGTTAATTACTTGGATGAGGACAGGGGAGATGTACTAACTGCTTCTCCTGATGACACAAAGGTAAGGAGGAGAGCTCCCATATTGTTTATCAGTCAGGGTACAATTAGAAGGCAGAAACCACACTGTGCATAGCAGAATTAAACTCCTAAATGATCTCCACCATCTGGAATGCTAGGCTGAAAACAATAATAAATGACATTTAATAGCGACAATTAATGAATGTCTCTATGAAGGTTTCATAGTGAACTGAGAACTTCCAGACGTTGAAGCTGGATTTAGAAAAGGCAGAGGACCAGAGATCAAACTGTCAAAATCTGTTGGATCATCGAAAAAGCATGAGAGTTCCAGAAAAACATCTACTTCTGCTTTATTGATTATGCCAAAGCCTTTGACTGTGTGGATCACAACAAACTGTGAAAAATTCTTCAAGAGGTGGGAATACCAGACCATCTGACCTGCCTTCTGAGAAATCTGTATACAGGTCAAGAAGCAACAGTTAGAACTGGACATGGAACAACAGACTGGTTCCAAACTGGGAAAGGGGTACGTCAAGGCTGTATATTGTCACCCTGCTTATTTAACTTGTACAGAGTTAACTTGTACAGAGGACATCATGAGAAACGCTGGGCTGGATGAAGCACAAGCTAGAATCAAGATTGCTGGGAGAAATATCAATAACCTCAGATATGCAGATGACACCACCCTTACGGCAGAAAGTGAAGAAGACCCAAAGAGCCTCTTGATGAAAGGGAATGAGGATAGTGAGAAATGTTGGCTTAAACTTAACATTTATAAAACTAAGATCATGACACCCCGTCTCATCACTTCATGGCAATTAGATGGGGAAACCACGTGAACAGTGACAGACTTTATCGACTTGAATTCCAAAATCACACAGATGGTGACTGCATTCATGAAATTAAAAGATGTTTGCTCTTTGGAAGAAAAGCTATGACTAACCTAGACAGCATATTAAAAAGCAGAGACATTACTTTGCTGACAAAGGTCTGTCTAGTCAAAGCTATGGTTTTTCCAATAGTCATGTATGGATGTGAGAGTTGGACTATAAAGAAAGCTGAGTGCCAAAGGATTGATGCTTTTGAACTGTGGTGTTGGAGAAGACTCTTGAGAGCCCCTTTTATTGCAAGGAGAGCCAACCAGTCCATTCTAAAGGAAATAAGTCTTGAATATTCATTGGAAGGACTGAAGCTGAAGCTCCAATTTTGGCCACCTGATGCAAAGAACTGACCCCTTAGAAAAGACCCTGTTGCTGGGAAAGATTGAAGGCAGGAGGAGAAGGGGATGACCAAAGATGAGACAGTTGGATGGCAACACTGACCCAATGGACATGACTTTGAGCAAGCACCGTAGTTGGTGATGGACAGGGAAGGCTGGCGTGCTGCAGTCCATGGGGTCAAAAAGAGTCAGACACAACTAAATGACTGAACTGAACTGAACTACGAAGGTTCAAAAATATTAAAAATGCAAATATGACATTCTTGTATTCATTAAATATATAGGCAAAAAGAACACACTGTGTGTCATGCCATGTACTGGGAAAGCAATGGTGAGACATGCTGATGAGGTCTCTGCCCTCATGGAACTTAAATTCTTTTGGAGAAGACTATTTATCCTATTGACAACTACTCTTAAAATCACTAATTTAACAAACACTGCTTGAGCATCCACTGTTAGCCCTGTTCTCTTCTGGGTACTGAATATACAGCAGTAAATAAGACAAATGATGTCACTACTCTCCAGGAGCTGATATTTTAGTGAAATGAGGGAGATAAGAAATAATAAAGCAAATATATGAATGCTATAATTTCATTGAGTAATATGCGCCAAGAATAAAATACAGATATTAAACTGATAGATTTGTGTGTTCCAGGAACAGAAAGACTAGTGGGAAGGAGGAAGGGGGTAAGACATGAGTTTGGTGGCTAAGGCTTGAGCCAGGCCATGTAGTAAGAAATTTAGATTTTATTTCTAAACCAATTTTAAGCTAAATAAGCATATTCATAAATGTAAAAATAATATCATAATAGCTGCTATAATGGAGAAGTACGTAGTATTTTAAGAGTTAATGATAAGAGGGATTGAGTCTAAGCAAATAATGATACCTTTGAGATCTGAAGCAAGAGTCAGTTAGGCAAAAACAGAAAGCAGGAGAGTGTATTCTACATAGAGGGGAGAGAAATGATCATGGCGTAGATTAGAGAAACAGTGAGAAAATTAATTACTAAATTTCAGGTGACCTAAACTCAGTCTGATACAACAGAATAAAGAAGCTGCCAAAACCGTGAACATAATTTTGGGGTGCATGGATAGATACACAACATCCAGAAGGTGGAGGTGGGTGGACCCACTATTTTGTGCTGATCAGACTGCAGCTGGTGCTAAGGTACCACCATTCAACAGCCCTTACAAAATGTAACGGTGTTTAGGACATTCGATGATACATGGGGAGAAGAGAGATGGAACTCTAAACCTCTTCACAGGAAAATGAAAGAATGGTGCTCACCATTTCTTTGTTGTTACTTAAAGAGCTTCTTGATGGAAGTGAAAGAGGAGAGTGAAAAAGTTGGCTTAAAGCTCAACATTTAGAAAACTAAGACCATGGCATCCAGTCCCATCACTTCATGGCAAATAGATGGAGAAACAGTGGAAACAGTGGCTGACTTTATTTTTCTGGGCTCCAAAATCACTGCAGATGGTGACTGCAGCAATGAAATTAAAAGATGCTTACTCCTTGGAAGGAAAGTTATGACCAACCTAGACAACACATTAAAAAGCAGAGACATTATTTTGCCAACCAAGGTCCGTCTAGTCAAGACTATGGTTTTTCCAGTAGTCATGTATGGATGTAAGAGTTGGACTATAAAGAAAGCTGAGCACTGAAGAATTGATGCTTTTTAACTGTGGTGTTGGAGAAGACTCCTGAGAGTCCCTTGGGCTGCAAGGAGATCCAACCAGTTCATCCTAAAGGAGATCAGTCCTGGGTGTTTATTGGAAGGACAGATGCTGAAGCTGAAACTCCAATACTTTGGCCACCTGATGCGAAGAGCTGACTCATTGGAAAAGACCCTGATGCTGGGAAAGATTGAGGGCAGGAGGAGAAGGGGATGACAGAGGATGAGATGGCTGGGTGGCGTTACTGACTTGATGGACATGGGTTTGGGTGGACTCTGGGAGTTGGTGATGGACAAGGAGGCCTGGTGTGCTGAGGTTCATGGGGTTGCAAAGAGTTGAACACGACTGAGCGACTGAACTGAACTGAACTGAACTTGACTATCTAACATCTGGTCTCACCTTATAATATCACCTCCATTTTCTTTTGAGGAAGTGGTACAGTAGTAAAGAATCCACCTGCCAATGAGGGAGATGCAAGAGATGCAGGTTCGATCCCTGGGTCATGAAGATACTCTGGAGGAGGAAATGGCAACCAATTCCAGTATTCTTGCTCAGAAAAATCCCATCGACAGAGGAGCCTAACGAGCTACAGTCCATGGGGCCACAAAGAGTCATACATGACTGAACACACATACACTTTTCCATTGGATTTGACCTGGTGGGGCTGTAGTCAGGAGCTTTCTCTTCCCCTGTGGTTAGGGACAGATGCTATAACGGTCACACACAACTACATTCGCCTAGAATAGCAGAGCAAAGAACCTGAAGATGGTTTGGGTTTATTAAACTCAGCCTGATCAAATGATCCCCATAAAGAAACAAATTCTGCATTTCTTGCCCAGACAGCTAACTTAGGCAAACTTAGTTTCAAACCTTCTTCTTCCATGGATTTTCGAAGTCCTTGATATCCTCCCAGTAAAAATTCTTGCTTGCTTGAGTTAGGTAAGTTATTTTTGCTAATTGCAACCAAAGAACACTGACACATTTAGCCGTGGTGAACAAAACACTTGTGTGAACCTGGGGACAGGAGAGCTGCTGTCTTCAAACATTTGGAGGGCTGTTCAAGAAAAGGAAGCTTAGATTTCTTCTGCACCATAGCAGGGAGCTGGTCTAAAACTCAACGATTAAAAACTCTATCTATGAATAAACATTTTAATAAATGAAATTCCCCTAAGGAATACAATTCTTCATGAAAGGTCACCAGTTTCTATTAGTGAAGAGAAGAGAGTTAAACAAGTTAGGTTTTTCTTACAAGGAATTCAAGAATGGGAAAGAGTGGTTGAAATAATTTTTAAGGTCCACAGATTCACTAATTTTCAGGGTTCAAATGATATCTGTCTTACAAATTATATTTTTCATTGTAACGTTTTGTTATATTTTTTGCCAGCATATTGCTCCCGAGTTTAAATAGACTTTGACAGAGAAGAAAAAGACCGTGGATTTTTACAGGAAGTACAACTAAAAACAAAAACACAAAATTTTCCAACGTCTAATGGATTGAAAAAGTTAGGGCATGGTTTCTAGACCAACTTCCCTGTATAAAATATTACTCAAAGGTCATCCTGTGCACCTCTGAAACATGACATCAAAGCTAAACCACAGCCTGGTAATTTCATTGTCTCCAATCCACATCTCAAGTATTTGAGAGAGTGAGAATAGCCTTTGCTTTCCCAGCTATTATGCAGGGTAGTTGTGCAGGATGGAAAGGATGGCTGGTTTCTAATGATGGTTCTGAGGTGGCCATGTGACCTTCAGCAGGAACTCGACAATATTTTAGGTAGTAGGCACTGAGACAAATAAAAAAAATTATTTTTATTTTCATGTAAGGTATGCTCTCAATGGTTGTCATTTTTTATAATGAAGATTTTCCTATAGGTGCTGAATTATTCATTGTATCATTAAATACCTCTCATATGAGGCTCTGTATCAGTTAGTTATCACTGAATAACAAGTAGCACCCAAATTCAGTTGATTAAAACACCAAGTTGCTTAAAAAAACAATTTCTCATGGGTCTGTGGATCAACTAAGTGTTAACTGGAGTGGTGGGGTGACTGGGCTATGTGTCTTTTCCTCATCCAGGAGACTGTGCTTATTTTATTTTGCAGGATAGTGACAAGCAGCAAGGGAAAAGCTCTAATGTGCAACCACTTTTAAAGCATTTGCTTGCATCAATTTTACTAACATTCTACTGGCCAAAGTATAGCCAAGGACAGAGTCAAAATGGGAATGAATTGTCAACAGGCATGAATATAGGCAAGTATAAAACAATTGGGGACAATTGCTGCAATCAATCTGCTACTGCATTAAAGTAATAAATTTATTTATAATTGGCTATTGGGAGAAAACTATTTTCAAAAACATTTTTCAGATAATGAACATTTGTAGCTCACTGATTTCTCTCCCTAGGTTACTAGGAAGCTTAAAATATTCATATTTATTTATCCAAATCACTACTAATATATATTTCTCCCTTCTTGTACAAGGTCTAACTCTTCTATTCCAAAAGTCTTATTGTATATAACTTGTAAGCTACCTCAAGATTTTGTTTGTTTGTTTCAGAGATTGTATATAGACAAAAAGTGAAGATATGGTCATTGTCCATTCAGTGTCTATAGATATTAAAATGTCTGTGGACAAGAGAAGAGAGAGAAGCTTTATTTTTTAAAGGGGCTTTAGTCATCATTACATATTACATTCTCCTAGTTCTACTATGAACCAAAGTGACAGCAGTGCGTCTCAACAAAAGTTTTTCTGGGAATTACCTCAAACCAATTTCCACTAGGGATGCAGCCTCTGACAATCTCTACAGGTTCAAAAAGAGAAGTGCTTTAAAATTCCGAACTCACACCCAAGAAGGTGACAGATGTAAAGAAAATCACCTGAAAATGAAGTTCTTCATTTCATTTTAGAATATTTCTTCTAAAGATACCATGAGACCGGTTTTCAAAGCACTTTGAAGATGTAGCAGCAGTGTTTCATGACCGTATGATTGAGTCCAGGAAATATTACCTGAGCCTTGGCAGTGGAATTTGAAATGCTGACTTGAAATATTTTCATTGAAGTTGTACCAACATTAAATAGAACTAGAAAGTTATTTAAGCTGGTTTTAACATTTTCTTATATATTTCCTCTGAACTGACAGCAAACTCTCAAAGTTGGCGAGACAAAGAATTAATAGGTGTTAAAAGCCTTTGGGGAAATTTACCCCTAGAAGACACCAGAGGATTCTGACAGATTCCAAATCATTTTTGATGAGCTGGAGATTTCTTTATGATCAATCAGTCACAAATCAATATGAATCTGAAAATAAAGGGTGTGCAATGCGTGCATGCTCAGTTGTGTCTGACTCTTTGCACTGAGTTCTTCTAATTAAATGGAGAGTGGGCTAGGTATGTATTTAATTTAATGGTAAGAAAGTGATTTATATTAAAATAATAGTTAGACTGTCTATATAAATTTTAAAACCAGAGATAGCGCCTCATGATTTTCCTTAATGATTTTCACATAACACGTTGAGAGGTATCAATGTGAAAAGGGCTGTGAAAGTCACAATCAATCTAAAGAACTCATAAACACCTCACGTAGACTTGAGGACTTTCTGGTTTCATCACACTGAAATATGGTTAGGTATTTATAATTTTAAAGAGCTTTTCACAGAAACTCTATACATATTATGGATAAAAAAATATATTGTCTTCTGAAAGCTTGCTCTGAAAACATCACAGAACTCCTTATTTTTAATACATTTCCCCCTAGAAGCTAATTGCATTGACCTAAAAGGACTTCAAAGGGTAATATTCTTTTCTCGATGTCAAAATATCGCCATAGTTTCCTTTAATGATATTTATTCCTGCGAAGGAAGAAATAGTTTATAGCTTTGTTAACTGCTTATATATTTTACTCAGTATGATCCAAAGGAAGGCTCTGGCACACATGTTGAGACCTTTGATTTCAATTAATGCCTCAGTAGTTCTAATTATGAGTATGTCTTTGTCTGTAGGTATGTGGATACCCAAAAGTGCTGACTTTTCTGTCTCCTAGGGGCACAACTTCTGTTAAACAAATTGGGCAAGAGAACTAGTCAATGTAAGGGCTTTTTTGTCTTTATGCCTGTTGCTCTGGAGTTATGTAGGAATTTAGAAATTCATAAAATATAAATTCCTGAAGGCCAGTTTTAGTTTTACCACTTCACTCATGGAGTGTAAGGAATACCTTCTCTTACCCTCTCCACAAACGCACTGCTTCCTTATCATGTGAGGTACCTCTTTATTGCTGTTGTTGTGTTGATAAGTTGTGTCTGATTCTTTGGTGACCCCATGGACTGTAGCCCACCAGGCTCCTCTGGCCACGGGATTTCCCAGGCAAGAATATGGGAGTGGGTTACCGTTTCCTTCTCCAGGGAATCTTCTCGACCCAGGGATCAAACTCATGTCTCCTGTACTAGCGGAAGGATTCTTTACCACTAAGCCACCTGTGAAGCCCAAGGTACCTCTTAGGTGTTGTCTTTTATGAAGACTTCTCTGATTCTCTTATCCTGAGTTTCTTTTTGCCTCCCTTGCATTCTTGCATCCTTCACTTTTGTTACTTAAGGGACTTCTTGCTTTCTGTATTATATCATAATGTTTCCTGAGGTACACATTATCACCACAGTTGTACTGGGGGGAGTGATGGTAATTCAAAAAATAAAGATTATTTATGCTAATGTTTAAAAGGAACACATTGCAAAGGTAGCAAGGAAGATTCAAGGCTGGGTGCCATGGGAATTCAACAGTCTGAGTCACACTGATGAATTTCCATGTTTCAATATCTTAGCAACCATTGATCCTTGTACTGCCTACATAGTTTTGCCTTTTCTAGAAAGTCATATAATTGAAATCATACAATTTGTGCTTTTTCAGATTGGCTTCTTTCACTTAGTAATATGTATTTCTCATCTTTCCTTGATAGTTTTTTTGTTTTTTATTCATAATGAAATATTGGCTATATTCACTATCTTGTACAACATATCCTTGTAGTTTATTTTATACATAATAGTTTGTACCTCTTAATCTTCTACTCCTATAATGCACCAGTGGGGAGAGTATTTTTGCATCTATATTCATAAGATACTGATCTGTACAGTCATCCCATGGCATCCATGGGAGATTGGTTCCAGGACCATCCATAGATGCCAAAATCTACAAATGCTCAAGTCCCATTATTGGTCCTTCACATCCATGATTCTAAATCTGCATACTCAGATGGACTATTGACTATGTAATACTGTAGTATTTATTGAAAAAACATTCACATAAGTAGACTCTCAAGATTCTATTCCAAGTTGTTCAAGTAGCAACTGTGCTTTCTTTCCACATGTCTTTGTGTGGTTTCAGTATTAGGGTAATGCTGGCCTCAGAGAATGAATTAAGAAGTATTTCCTCCATTTCTGTCTTCTGAAAGAGACTATAAGTTTATTGGTATAGTTTCTTCCTGAAATGTTTTGGTGGAACTGAACAGTAAATGCATCTAGGCAATGTGCTTTCTATTGATCCAGTATCTTTAACAGATATAGGCCTATTCAGATTGTTGGTTTTTTCTTGTGTGAATTTTTGAAGACTGTGTATTCAAGCAAGGGGCTCACTTCATTTAGTTTATCAAATTTGTGGGCGCTGAGTCCAGCATGGTATTAATTACTCTTTTCCTGTCCATGGGGTCTGTAGTGATACTCCTGTTTCATTCTCATATTAGTATCTTTCATTAGTATTTTTCATATATTTCATTCTCATTCTCTCTTTTTTCTTGGTTAATCTGTAAGTTCCTATTTTCAGTTCTTTTAAGGATATACCTATAAGTATCATATGGCAATTTTATTTTTAATCTCTTGAGAAATCTCCATATTCTTTCCCACAGTGGTTGCAGCAATCTATATTCCCACCAACAGTGCATCAGGGTTGCACTTTCCCACACTATCTTCTTTTTTTTTTTTAAGTTTAAAAAAATATATATTTATAATTGAAGGATAATTGCTTTACGGATTTTTGTTGTTTTATCAGCCAGAGGTATACATATATCCCCTCCCTTTTGACCCTCCCTCCCATCTCCCTTCCCATCCCACCCCTCCAGCCTGACACAGAGCCCCTGTGTGAGTTTCCTGAGCCACACAGCAAATCCCCTCTGGCTATCTATTTCACATATGGTGATGTAAGTTTCTTTCCATACATCTCACCCTCACCTGCCCTCTCCCCATGTCCATGAGTCTATTTTCAATGTCTGTTTCTCCATTGCTGCCCTGTAAATAAATTCTTCTGTGCTATTTTTATAGATTTCATATATATGCATTAGAATACAATTTTCTTTCTCTTTTTGACTCACTTCACTCTGTATAATAGGTTCTAGGTTCATTCACTTCATTAGAACTGACTTAAATGCATTCCTTTTTATGGCTGAGTAATATTCCATTGTGTATATATACCACAATTTCCTTATCCATTCAAATATCAAAGGACATCTAGGTTATTTTCATGTTCTAGCTATTGTAAATAGTATGCAATGAACAATGGGATACATATGTCTCTTTCAAATTTTGGTTTCCTCAGGGTATATCCCTAGGAATGTGATTGCTGGGTCATATGGTGGATTTATTCCTAGTTTTATAATGAACCTCCACACTGTTTTCCATACACACTATCTTCCATTTTGACACTTTCTTCTTGTATAGATAGCTATGCCCAGCATCCACTAGTTCTGTTTCTAGCAAAGGTCATTTGAAAGGCCACCCCTCTTCCAGTCTCAGCAATATAATGTTGTCAGGTTTTTACCACTAAACCTCGGAGTGACACATGGAAGCCAGGCTTATACTTATCAGAGAATTTAACTTCTTCTGGACACAGTGATAGGTTAGGAATGATCACATGATCCAACTAGCTCAATGATCTCCATTGAGACTTATTCTGGGATTTTCTGAACAATGATTCTCACTCTTTCCTTCTGGAATTAAGTATCTGCAGACTTGAGGTCTGGAGTTGCTACAACTATTTTTTTTTTTTTTTTTTGGCCCCGAGGAGGAAAAGAGTCATCAGAGAAGAGCTAAGCTTGTGTTTATTTTGTGACTTGCAATGAGAAAAAAGACCCAAGACACTCCACCTGATTGACACATGCAAATACCATTTACTATGATGTTGGCAGAGTCATGCTAACACATAAGATTTATATTAGACTTCAGTCCTAGGGAATATTTTATCTTTAAATGTGATTTTGCATCTAATGTCACTCACTACTTGTGATGTTTAATTTTCAATTCTTAGATTTTGGTGAGCACCTGGCTGTCTGCTTTGCCCACTATTTTTTAAAGATTGTTAAAACTATGGAATGTTTTATAAGGCTTTTCATGGCAGATTCACCTTCATGACTAGCTTTGTTTTAGCCAATATTAAAATAAGGTTGAAGTGCTAGAGAATCAGCCCACTCGTATCTGCCACGTGTTCTGTCAAAATATTCCAGGTGATAGGAAGAGGGAGAGGGACTATAGTTAAACATAAGTTTTATAATCTACTTAATTCTTATGATAGAACTTCTTATGGTGAGAGAAAAAAGATTAGAGAACAAAAGCCAAGATTTAAAAACCTAAACAAAATTGTACAGAGACAGAAGCTTAAAATTAGTACCAGGCAGAGAGGATAAAAGTGCTGGAAAACTCCATATGGTATTGTTGTAATTACTGACTAGATCTAGATTGCATGCCTATGAAGTTATTACATAGCAACATTAAATGTACCGAGGCTGTAGTTCTTCACTATCCATCCAAGGCATGAAAAGTTTTAACTCTAATACATGAACAGCCCTCCCCCTCAGTGAAAAGAGGAGGAAGAAGTCAGGCATTGTTGGCCCTATTGATTTGGATGACACATGTTCTCTGAACCACCTACAGGGATTCTCTGTAGACTGAATGAAATCCAAAGGTCAGAGCAAAAAAAAAAAAAAAAAAACCTGATAAATATAATTGCAATTTCCTTGCAGCACCATATTTGATGACAAGACATTTGACACAGTGACAATTTAATATGTGGAAAAGGGGAGAAAGACCAGACATACTGTCCATCTGTAGTAACTGATCTTCTGCAAGTTCCCACTGGGCACAGGGGGACAATGCTCATAAATAGCTTCTTCATGTAACCCAAAGGGAGAAGGTAAAAGACCTTGTTCATTTCAGTGAAGTTCGCTCTTTCTCTCTAGGAGACAAGCTGACATGATGACATCGAGCAGAGGGACCAGAGGAGGTTGGGTGATGATGTGTAGGCAATCAAGGTAAGATTTCTGAATGGAAACTCAATCTCCCTCAGGTCAGGTGTATAAGTCTGCAATTGTCTTGTAGGACATACAAATAAATCTCCACTTCCTTACTTTGGAAAGGATTAAAGCATATTTTAGAAAAGGAAATGTGAGAAGGAATGATTCTCACATTCAGAAATCTTCCATTCACTATGTATTATGGAAACTAAAAGCTGGTTCTATAGGTACCAATTTGACCTGAGATTACTTATTGCTTAGACAAGTGGCTCTAACGTTTTTATCTGGAGTCTCAGCATAGTAGCTGGCACCCAGTGCTCCTGCTGCGCTGGGCTGAGTCGCTCAGTCGTGTCCAACTCTTTGTGACCCCATGGACTGCAGCCCACTAGGCTCCTCTGTCCATGGGTATTTTCCAGGCAAGAATACTGGAGTAAGTTGATATTGTTGCTAAATAATATTTAAATGAATGGACTGATGAATTAATAGCCCCATCAACCAATTAATTTCCTCCAGGTGGTCTGGAGATCTGTCATTTAAGTCAGTAGATCCAACAAAGCTTGACAGCTTCCCTTACCTTTAACTGGGGGAGAAGACGGTTCATGTATTACAGTTAGAAATTTGCAAGGCTGGAATGTATAGCAAAGATCACGTAGATGTTGAGTATGCTACTGAATATACTACTCTAAAGTTTATAGAAGTCTTGGCTGGAAATAAAACTTGGACTACTTCAGCATTTAGAAAGCTTAGAAGGCTGTGAACTAGATGAAGACAAGACACCTAGGAAGAGGGAACAGATAGACAAAAGGCCTAAACATTGAGTCCTGGGTCAGTTTGGAGATTGTAGACATGAGAAGACAACCTACTTAACTAGAAGGAGTGACTGCTATATAGAAAGCAAGCCAGGGTGCTGGGTACAGGGAAAAATAAGAGTTTTACCCTAGGAGGAGTGACCCATACCCATGTCCAATGCTGCAGAGAGAGACCAAGTTGAAGAATGAATACTAGTCATTAGGTTTGACATTAACACTCTTGTGAAGGGTCATTAACTTTAACAAGAGTGGTTTCAGGGCAGTGTGGGGAAGGCTTGTGGTGAGGGCAGTCTGGTAGGTGATGGTACCCTTCATAGAGATGGGGTATATCAGGAAGACACATTTAAGGGAAGAGTGAGATGGTGAGATCGGATCTAGATGTGGTGAGCTTGCAATCATGTGGAATATTCATATGATGGTGTGTATGTAATTTTGAAATCAGGTAACTCTACAAATGAACTATGGTTTTGCCACTTACTCATCTGAAAGGCTATGCGTAAGTTAGTAAATGCTGAGCAGCTTCAGTTCCTTCATGTGTTGTTGTTTGTATGTATGTATGTAAAAGCATAATCATAATGAGCTGTTAAGTTCTGGAGAGATTCACATAAAGCATACACCTAGCATGTATTAAGCACTTGATACATGCTAGCTATTATTGTAATTATGTTGGTAGAGATGCCCTAAATATGGCTGCTCAGAAATTCCCAAAGTTGTTATTAAAATTCTCATCAGAATCCCAGAGATTTTAAGTGGGTAATGTGAACAGCAGTGAGTTAAATAGCACGTCTCAGTAAGATACTGAGTTGTTTAAATTTTGAAATGCTTTTAGGGAACTGACAAAATCATATAATGACATATGATCAAGCTGTTACAAATGAAAATGACAACAAATGAAAATAGGCTCTAGGCTTCCATTATGAAATGATATCTACTATATAATTTTAAATAAAAAAGTCAAGCTTTAAAACAGGTATGAGAGTGCCATATTTTAAAAAACGTGTATACATTTAAAATCTAGCACATATATATGAATTTAGAAAGATGGTAACGATAACCCTATATGCAAAAGAGAAAAAGAGACACAGAAGTACAGAACAGACTTTTGAACTCTGGGAGAAGGTGAGGGTGGGATGTTTCGAAAGAACAGCATGTATATTATCTATGGTGAAACAGATCACCAGCCCAGGTGGGATGCATGAGACAAGTGCTCGGGCCTGGTGCACTGGGAGGACCCAGAGGAATCGGGTGGAGAGGGAGGTGGGAGGGGGGACCGGGATGGGGAATACGTGTAACTCTATGGCTGATTCATGTCAGTGTATGAGAAAACCCACTGAAATATTGTGAGGTAATTAGCCTCCAACTAATTAAAAAAAATTTTTAAAAAAGAAAAAAAAAAATAAAGTGAAGTGAAAGTAAAAAAAAAAATAAATAAATAAATAAAATCTATAGAATAAAACCTCTGTAGTGCTTTACCACTTCTAAAGCACTTTGCCATCTGAGGAAATTTCACCAGAACATTGGAGGTATTTATTATTGAGTGCACTTTAAGATAAGAAATTAAGTGATTTGCTCACAGAGATGGCAAAAATGGGCCACGGATTCCATTCCCCAAATCAAGCTCTTTTCATATTAAATCACGTCACTGCAGTAGCCTCAAGTTCTGAGAGTGTCTGGGGCTAAGAGTTCCAAACTCATGGGAAGCTATGAGCTCAGAGAGGGGAGAGAGTCCATCTAAACCTGCAAAATCATCTAAGCCTTTTAGATAAGGCTGTTCTGAGAAAAACTAGTTCTTATGTTCTTTATCTTTCTTCTCTGTTTGTGAGGACTTTTGCCTCTGCTTTAAGAAGCTCCTTATTACAGAGGCAGCAGGATTTCTCTCCAGGATTTGAGGCTTCAGGCCAAGGGTAGAAGCCTAGCCTTTCTGGGTTGGGTGACTTCCAGAACTCACCAGGCATCTCAGTAAAGTGTTGGAATCCCCCAGGTGTTACTTTAGCTGATGTTAAATCTGATGATGTTGAATCTGATGTTTAGTTTGTTCAGTCATCAAAGTGCTTCCAGCACAAGGAACTGTGACACATGTGACTTGTTTAGGGGTTAAAATCCTGGCATTCCAAAACAAACTGCTTTTGAAAATAGTATTTAGAAGGTGAAGTCACTAGAGGCATATATTCATACATATGACGATTTTGACTCTTGCAAATAAGGATTTGCAATGAAAGGAAAAAAAAAGGAACTGTCATACAGAGATGAGCCATAGTTGCTGTTCTGGTATATACACATGAAGGAATAAAACTTTCATTGTAGGAAATTATAAATACTGATTTAGTATCTGTGCATGCATGCATGCTATGTCGCTTCAGTGATGCCCAGCTCTTTGAGATCCTATGTACTGTGGCCCGCCAGGCTTCTCTGCTCATGGAGATTCTCTAGGCAATAATAATGGAGTGGGTTTCCATGCCCTCCTCCAGGGGATCTTCCTGACCCAGGGATTGAACCCGTGTCTCCTGAGGCTCCTGTGTTGCAGGCGGATTCTTTACTGCTGAGCCACCAGGGAAGCCCCCATTCAGTATCTATTACATGCCAAATGCTATGTTAAAAAGGTCAAGATACCACAATGAGCAAGGCAGGCAAGTTTGTCCTCATGAGGCTTAATAGTCTAGTGTAGTAGTCGGACTCTAAACCAAAAATTGTGACTTCAAATGAAAAGTGCATGAGATCTGAGAAAAGAGATTAGACCATCTTGGGATTCAGGAAGGTCTCCATGCAGAGTTGAAATCAATTCACCCAAGAATATTGGAGTATCTTTTCTTTCTCCACACCCACTAGACACTGTCAAGGGTGTTTCAATGACAGCCTAGGTCAGAGGTCCCATGCTGCCTTCAATATTCTGCCCCAGTGCCATCACTGCTGTCTGGGCAAAGGACATTTGTTTTGCTGAGAGAGGGTCTATTTCAGCCTCTCTGGGCCCAAGTGTCATACACAGACGTGGGTAAAGTAACTCGTCTGGATGTCACTGGGATGAGAACCTGCTCATCATCATAGACAGGTCTTACTGCTGAGCACAAGATGCTTATATAACAAGCTACTGATGCGTTAGGGGCTTCCCAAACTCCTCTGGCACGTTCAGCCTCATTTTACAAATATCCTTCAGTGAGAATCAATGAAGCAGGGAAGTATAATGACTCAGTTTGGGAGGATACAGATGCCAGACAACCTGAGTCTGCACAAGGCAGCCAAAAGGTTCCTCCCAAAGAACTTCACAGACACCAGCAACAGAACCAGAATGCCGAGCACTCACCAGAGGGGTGGCAGCATCAGACTCCAGGGCATGCTCTCCTTCTAAAGAAAAGAACTCTCTGCAGGGCATGCATTTGTTTTAGTTCCAGGGAATCTTACCATTTGATACATTCAACAATGCCATTAGTCCCAGCTATGGTACCTAATAAGGTGGGTAAGTAGGTATGTTGAATGCAAATGCTTTTGTGAAACAAAATGTTTCAAAGTGCCCTTCAAAGATTTTAGATACCCCAGACAGTAAGTTGTCTAGTTCAAATGGGATAAGATGTAATTATGTTTAAGAACTAAGATCAATACCCAAATGTCATTAAAGGATTACTTCTCATTGTGAGACGGTAAAAAATCCACCTGCAATGCAGGAGGCCTGAGTTCAAATCCTGGGTCGGGAAACTCCCATGGAGAAAGGAATGGCTACCCACTCCAGTATTCTTGCCTGGAGAATTCCATGGACAGAGGAGCCTGGTGGTGGGATACAGGTGGCAAAGAGTCGGACATGACTGAGCAACTAACACTTTCACTTTTTTCCTAATTTTTCTAAGGCAGATTTAGTAAAACAAACAAACAAACAAAAAAACACTAGAGATATCTTCAAGAAAATTAGAGATACTGAGCGAACATTTCATGCAAAAATGGGCTAAAGAAAGGACAGAAATGGTATGGACCTAACAGAAGCAGAAAATATTAAGAAGAGGTGGCAAGAATACACAGAAGAACTATACAAAAAAGATCTTTATGATCCAGATAATCACGATGGTGTGATCACTCACCTAGAACCAGACATCCTAGAATGTGAAGTCAAGTGGGCCTTAGGAAGCATCACTATGAACAAAGCTAGTGGAGGTGATGGAATTCCAGTTGAACTATTTCAAATCCTAAAAGAAGACGCTGTGAAAGTGCTGCATTCAATATGCCAGCAAGTTTGGAAAACACAACAGTGGCCACAGGACTGGAAAAGGTCAGTTTTCATTCTAACCCCAAAGAAAGGCAATGTCAAAGAATGCTCAAACTACCACACAATTGCACTCATCTCACATGCTCCCAAAGTAATGCTCAAAATTCTCCAAGCCAGGCTTCAACAGTATGTGAACTGTGAGCTTCCAGATGTTCAAGCTGGATTTAGAAAAGGCAGAAGAACCAGAGATCAAATTGCCAACATCTGCTGAATCATCGAAAAGGCAAGAGAGATCCAGAACAACATCTATTTCTGCTTTATTGACTATGCCAAAGTCTTTGACTGTATGGATCACAATAAACTGTGGAAAATTCTGAAGGAGATAGGAATATCAGACCACCTGACCTGGTTCTTGAGAAATCTGTATGCAGGTCAAGAAGTAACAGTTAGAACTGGACATGGAACAACAGACTGATTTCAAATAGGAAAAGGACTATGTCAAGGCTGTATATTGTCACCCTACTTATTTAACTTATATGCAGAGTACATCATGAGAAATGCTGGGCTGGATGTAGCACAAGCTGGAATCAAGATTGATGGGAGATATGCTTAGATATGCAGATGACAACACCCTTATGGCAGAAAGCAAAGAAGAACTAAAGAGTCTCTTGATGAAAGTGAAAGAGGAGAGTGTAAATGTTGTCTTAATACTCTACATTCAGAAAACTAAGATCATGGCATCTGGTACCATCACTTCATGGCAAATAGATGGGGAAGCAATGGAAACACTGACAGACTTTATTTTGGGGGGCTCCAAAATCACTGCAGATGGTGACTGCAGCCTTGAAATAAAAAGACACTTACTCCTTGGAAGAAGAGTTATGACCAACCTAGACAGCATATTAAAAAGCAGAGACATTACTTTGCCAACAAAGGTCCGTCTAGTCAAATATAAGGTTTTCCCAGTAGTCATGTATGGATGTGAGAGTTGGACTATAAAGAAAGCTGAGCACCAAAGAATTGATGCTTTTGGGATGTGGTGTTGGAGAAGACTCTTGAGAGTCCCTTGGACTGCAAGGAGATCCAACCAGTCCATCCTAAAGGAAATCAGTCCTGAATATTCACTGGAAAGACTGATGCTGAAGCTGAAACTCCAGTATTTTGGCCACCTGACATGAAGTACTGACTCATCTGAAAAGACCCTGATGCTGGGAAAGATTGAAGGTGGAGAAGGGGATGACAGAGGATGAGATGGTTGTATGGCATCACTGACTCAATGGGCATGAGTTTGAGTAAACTCCAGGAGTTGGTGATGGACAGGAAAACCTGGCATGTTGCAGTCCATGGGGTCGCAGAGTCGGACACGACTAAGTGACTGAACTGAACTGAACTGAATGAAAAAAAGAAAGCTGCTTATAGATCATCCACCTGTTTGCTTGTATCAGTTAGAGTTATGAGGGTGTAAGTAACTGAAACAAACTTTGGTTAACTTATGCAACTTTTTGGAAGGAAATTAAGTAGCTCTCAAACTAGAATAGATCCTGGACAAAAATGGCCTGGAAAGCATAGAAATTAATCATAACGTAGCTCTGCAACCTACATGTCTATCAACAGAGGAATGGATAAAGAAGATGTTACATATATAATATTGAATACTACTCAGCCATAAAAAGAACAAAACTGTGCTATTTGCAGAGAAGTGGACTGAGTGTCACAAAGAGTGAAGTAAGTCAGAAAGAGAGCAAATATTATGTATCAACGCATAGGTGTAGAATCTAGAAAAATAGTACAGATAAACCTATTTGCAAAGCAAAAATAGAGACACAGATGCCAAGAACAAATGTATGGATACCCAGAGGGTAAGAGGGGTTGGGAAGAATTGAGAGACTGGGAGTGATGGATATATACTATTAAGTTTATAAAATAGATAACTGATGAGCACCTACTGTACAGCTCAGAGGAAAAAAAAAAACAATAAATATCTCTGGGGATGTAGGGAACAGAATCTAAGGGGTGGTCTCTCCAGGGAGCTGCCATCAAAGGACTCTGCTCTAACCCTATTCTGCCTACAGGGAAGTTCTAGTTCCTGAAGAGGGAAAGGGCTTGGCTGGTTCAGCTGTGTCCATCAACACCTCCATCCAGTGAGAGGGCAGAGTGCCAGGATCAACAAGCTTAGGGAGCTGGCACAAATGTAAAAAGGCACTTTTTGAAAAGATATTAAACTTTTTCCCATGCTATCCAAAATTCTTTCTGATATTATCTCATCTGTGAATCCAGGAGAAGTGACATGTCGGCTACAATGTAGGACAAGAGGAAGCCAGACACTGAAGACTGGCAAAGTGTTTTTTGATCCAAGGGAAAGGCAAGGGCAAAGGCCCTGAGGCAGAGAAGAGCTGAGTGTCTTTCATTAACTACAAATACAGTGTGATTAGAACTAACTGAAAGAGTTAGCAAAGGTACATCGCTCAAAATACAAAGACAATTTGTTGCTGAAAATGTGAACCGTCACCTGAGTCTTCAGCAAGTAGCAACATCAAAGATCACTGATCACGGATCATCATCATAAATATAATGGAAACGTCTGAAATATAAATGTGACATAGAGACATGAAGTGAGCAACTGCTGTTGGAAAACAGCACCAGCAGATCTGCTTGATGAAGGGTTGCCACAAACTTTCTGTTCAAAAAAACAGTATCTGCCAAGTGCAATAAAACAAGGTACATCGGTATCTTGAGCAAGATGCTCAATATCACTGAGCCTCAGTTTATTTTATCCTCTTTTCAGAGGATGAAATATTATGATCTAATATTGTAATCTCTCATCAAAACTCCTAGGGCAAAATTGCTATTTAGAATTTATAATTTCTAATATTAAGAAACATACTATGGCACATAGTTTATTTCAGATAATATTTTCCCAAATATTGGCACGTAACCATCCTCCCAGGTGGTGCTAGTGGTAAAGAACCTGCCTGCCAATGCAGGAGACATAAGAGATGTGGGTTCAATCCCTGAGTTGGTAAGATCCCCTGGAGAAAGGAATCGGCAACCCCCTCCAGTATTCTTGCCTAGAGAATACCACAGACAGAGGAATCTGGCAGGCTATATACGGTCCACAGGGTTGCAAAGAATCAGACTCGACTGAAGTGACTTAGCACACAATCACAACCATCTAATCAATATATGATTATTTCTGCAATTAAACATGAGATTAAAAAAAAGACAAAGTCTGGAGCCTCAGTTTGGTTTTGCCACCAGATGAGTCAGCTACAAATTTGCCAAAAATAAACAAAGAAATTAGTATGAAGAAAAAGAAAAGAAAAATATCCCTTCAATTTTCAGAGCATTTTGGATTTCAGAGATACAAATATAGGATGGTGGGTCCATTCCTGAAGGCAGGGGTGTTCCTTGGTCCTGGCACCAATGGACAGTTAATACACATTTGATGACTTTCCCTTCTCCATCACTTACACACCACCACCACCACCCCCCCGCAACCTCCCTCCAAGTCAGGATACCCAAGTAAAGCAGAGTGACACAGAGCACTCTCGCCCACGATTCTTCCTATTTTATTGGTTCCACTTTGCATCATGAACTTCAGTTCCTTCCCATCCCCAGGGTCTGCAGGCTTGAACAAATGTGGAGGTTTGCAGATCACAGAGCCTGTCAGGTCTACAATATAATGGGGCCAACTGGGAGCACCACCGACAATAAAATCCCCCAAAGAGAGCAAGCCTATCCAGAGTTTCTAGGTCAGAACCCACTCTAACAAAGTGAGCCATGAAAGCGCCTTTATATAGTAACTTGTTTAATTAAGATAACAGATGTTACCATTAGACAAGTCCTAGTGAGCCACTATTTAATTGGACACTCATTCACATGACTTGTGACTGGTAAAAACCAGTTCAAACAACCATTTCCTTTGTATGAGGGCTTTTTTTTCCCTCCCTGCAATTAAATTGAATAAACAATGCACCCAGCGCCCATCCATTTAAAAGAGACAGGTTTAATGGCACAGGAGTTTAATATGAGCAATAATGTTAGAACAGAATAATTTCTTAGTTTAAAAGGCAAGTTTAACCCTCAATTTTATCTATCAGGCACTAAGTCAGGCTAACAATTAGCTGCTCAGGAAAAACAGCTGAGAAAACCCTCACTTGGGTGTTGTTAGACCCTCACTTGGGGTGTTGTTAGACGTATGTTATTTATAACAGAAGAGAAGTCCGACTGTAGCTTTCATGTTCAAATTTTATTACAATATGGAAACAGGGATAATTTACAACCTGTCATCCATATCAGTATGACAGAGGAAACATAAACAAAAAGAGGAGGATGAAATGTCAGGGGATTAGCAGAACCACCAGGGAAGACAAAATTCAGAGATTCTATTATTTAACCATTCGTGGGAGAATAAAAGCACCACTGTCCTAGATATCATGAAATAGATTGCTGCCCAGGTTTCCACAGCTAGTCTTAAGAATCCCTACTTTGTTCTTCCAAACTTTCACTGGCAGAAAGGGCCAGAGCTAGACCTAGATTTACAGACGCTGTGGCCTGCAGGGTTTAGGTGGGTCATCTGCACAAACCAAGTGTATGAGAATATGTTTTCACAATACACTCTGCTTATATTTGAAAGCAAGAACATTAATTATAAGCATAATAAAACACTATTTTTCTATATTTTTTGTTGGAAATGTGTGGGCCTTTGGGCCAAGTTTTATTTTCACTTTTTTATAAAGAAATAGATACCATCAATATGTTACTTTTACTAAAACTCTACTGCAAGAAAAACAATAATTCAAGAGCAGTGATAAATGGCTGACTGACAGTACACCTTAACCTGGGGAACAGGGTTGTGAAGTTAACTGGAGGTTTCAGGGCCTTGCTAAATGGGTAACTGTTTCTCACCTCTGGAGAGCTGAGTTTATAAAAATGCAGGCTGGCTGTTGTAGATCATCTAGGTATTTTTAAAAAATAATCAGTAATCTGACTTACATGACATATTTCAAATTTTAATTTTAATGGTTGGAATCTAATTAAAAAACATAAGCATAATGTTGGATAATGTGTTTGCCAAAGAAAACCTTCCTGAAAGCAAGGTTCAGTGAATCTTGGCTAATGATTTTGGAGACCTTCTGATGGTATCCTTCTGGAATTCTAAACCCTACTCTTGCTATAAACGTTTATTCCCAAACCAAGAATGGGAAGGGGTTTCTTTAATTTGGACATACAGTTACAAGACCATGAACTTGCCAATAGTTAGTTGTGAGACCTGCTATGAGTCACCTAAGCCCTGTTTCCTCATAAACACAGAACAAAAGTGCTGGTGCTGGGGAACCAGTGATCCCTGCAGGCTGGGAAGCCATGCAGGACAGCATGTTCTGGAGGGAATTTTTTCAAATCACGCCCTGAGATTCTTATCATACACTCCTGGGCTCCCTCCCTCCACTGCTTCCCATCCCTTCTTTCTCTTATAAACAGGGTGTGATTGATCATTTCAAGCAACAGGAATATGCTGCAGTTCACAGGTATGCTGGGGGTAGAAACAAATTGAAAAACCACTGACCTATCAATCTCTAAAACTTATCTAATTGTAAAAGTCTCATAATCAGAGATGACACTAGTTACATGAAAAGATATGCATCCTTCAGAGAAGATTTCTGGACCCCCCACACAATGTTCTTATTCTTACTTGCATATGTAAGTAGGAAAGAAGAGTTCCAGGATTCAAATCTTCTACCTCACTTTTGAAAATTCCAATTTTCAAAGCATGAAAATCATGTTTTTATAGTAAGTTGATTTTTTTAAGATATTTAAAATAAAAAAAAATTTAAGGTTAAAAAAAAGGTAAATCACTATGAGTACACATAACAGGTTTTTTTTTTTTTTTTTTCCCAATCATGACTTCATTTTCCAGCACTACCAAGATAAAGGGGCTTCCCTTGTGGTTCAGCTGGTAAAGAATCTGCTTGCAATGCAGAAGACCTGGGTTTGATCTCTGGGTTGGGAAGATCCCCTGGAGAAGGGAAAGGCTATCCACTTCAGTATTCTGGCCTAGAGAATTCCATGGACTGTATGGTTCATCGGGCCGCAGAGAGTCAGACACGACTGAGCGACTTTCACTCACTCACCAAAATAAAAGAAAAAAGAATTCAAATGTAAGCTTTTTGATAAGAAAATTTTTGAAAGCAAGAAGAGACATTTAGATAAGAAAACAAAACAAGAAAAAAAACCTGAAATTGACATATTTTTGATATGAAACTTTGTCTTTCAGCTTCTTTAGTTAATATTAATAAGTTGCTTTTTTTCCTTTAACTTTCTTTTTTAGGCTTGCCATATATCCACCTTCTGGGCAAGGGGCATGTGCCATGGTAGGCTAACTAAAGGTGTCTTTTTTTCATGCAATTCAAAGCAGAAAAGATATTCATTGTTTGCATTAAAAAAATCATAGGTACTAGACCAAAAGGTGATCTTATTTGTCCAGTACAAAAGCTGGATTGTCTTTTAAGATTTGCTTTCCCTTCCTGCTTTCTTTCTTTCCCTCCTTCCTTTCTTCTTTCTACCCTCCCTCCCACTTTTATTTTCTGTGGGAGACACAGAAAGAGAATTCAGAGGAGACAAAGTCCCGAAGGGTGTGGACTAAATATTAAATGGCAGAAATGATAAAGGCTCCGTTGCCAACATCATGGGTCTTGGCTTTGAGTAATTATTAGAAAGCAAATGTATGTAGTATAATAGAAGAGGAGCTGGTTTAAAGAGTTCTCAACTGGATATTACTCTTAGCTCTAAAATTCTACTACTTAGATTCTATTTTATTTTTTAATCCGTGCTCCAGTGGTTCCAATAATAAAATGGAAAAGTACAATTTCTAGTTATCTCAAAATGCTGATGTTAATAGAAAATTTAACAAAGCAGATGTGATGTTCCCATGAGTGTTTGAAGGTGGGGTCAAAACTAAAACAAAGCAAAACAAAATCCATTTTTCTTTAGGCCGTATTCTTGCCTTGTGACTATGCATACTTGAATGATAAAGGTAGAGGTGATCAGAAATTAAATACTAAGAACTTTTGAGGAATAACTCACCAATGGATTTTTATACAACAGTGTAACCACAATTCCACTGTTATATAGTCACACATACAGATGCATACATCTGTAGGCAAAGTGCATATTCCTTCTGGGCAAAGCAAACACTTTTAAGCCAATTGGTAGGGAGCTACTTGTGGCCAATACAAATACCTAGCATTCTAAAACTGTATAATGTAATGATCTGAATAATGTCTATGCTTTATAACCAAGTATTTACTAATCAACATACACTGCTGGATGTCAAATTAACAAAGAAGATGATGAAGCCTCTAAGAAACTGCTGTGTATTCCTGAACTGCGCTTGAACTTTCAGTTTCTTCACATCAGAGGAACCAGGAATAAAGTACTGTTCTTCCTTGGTTAATTATAGGCCTGAGTCATTCACGCCTTTATGTCATATTAAAAAAACAACTGGTCTGCTTTTGATTTAGCTATTCAGTTATAATGACTAACACCCTTGTGGAAAAATATGTCAGGAAAAACTTGAGAGTATCTGTAGCTTTTATCAAGCTTTCTCCATCTTTGACATGTAGACAGGAATAATTAAGGGTTGGTGGCTCAGTGGTAAAGAACCCACCTGTCAATGCAGGAAAAGTGGGTTCCATCCCTGGGTTGAGAAGATCCTCTGGAGAAGGAAATGACAAGTCACTCCAGCATTCTTGCCTGAGAAATCCCATGGACAGAGGAGCCTGGTGGGCTACAGTCCACGGGGTTGTAAAGAGTCAGACATGACTCAGCAACTAAACAACAACTGGAATAGTCCAACAAGAGATGATGGTGCTTGAGTGAGGACATGGGAAAAGCAGATGGATAGGAGGCAGACTCCATATATTCTTTGAAAGTTGAATCACCAACATGTACTAATACACTGGATGCATGTGATGTTGGAAGAGGGAAATCAGAAATGATTTTTAGATTTCTGACTGGAGTGACCAGAGGTAGATGGTGCAAGTAGGAGAACAGGTCTTAGGGTGCATGTTGGTGGCTGGAATGAGTTCTGTTTGATGCATGTTGAGCTCAAATAATTCAGTCCTGCACTGAAGATGTACATTTGGGAGTTCTTAGTACAGATGGTGAGTTTAAAGCCATGGGAGGAGGTGGGATTATCCTGGGACAGGGTGGAAGAAGGGGAGCGCAAAGTGGATGAGAAAGATGAAGATTCACTGACCAGAAAGATCCAACAGAAAGTGAAAGAGGGAGAGTGTGATGACGAAGGAAAGAGCAGGGGTGACTGAAGGTGTGTGAGTCCTTGAGAAAATGACAAGGGGGAATAATCATTTTAAACTGTGTTGTTTTTTCTTCTGAGTCAGAACATATTGAATTCACCTAAAAAACATTTTTTTTGGTGTTAAGAGCAGGCAGTTTCATTTTTTCTGAAACAATTTTATGCATCCTTTGGAACAAACTACCTCTTTTGGAATAAAACCCTTTAGAGCAAATCAATACATGGGAAAGTCAATGTGTGCAGAAGCAACTGAAAAATATCAAAAGCGCAATCCAAATCTTATCTAATTTCTGTCACATTGACCATAGGTGACAGTGCAGGCATCTTTTTTTCTCAAGCATACAATCCCCGCCTCCCACCACGCTCACGCTTTCACAGATGACTCTGACTCTCATTTTATCAAGATCATGGTCAAGGCCATATTATATGGAATTTCTCAACTCCCTCTTTATACTCCCTTCTCTGTGCCCTCACCCACCCTCTCTTTCTCCCCAAAGTCAGAGAAGACAGGTACATCCTTCTTTCCCATAATAATTGATTTCAGGTCCAATACCCTCCTGTCTCCTTGAGAATATCTCCCTCTCTTACACTGTTAACTCCTTCTCTACCTTTGTGTGAGCCCCTCAGGCTGTAAAGATGTCCCAGTGTCCTCCATCCTAATAAGATTCTTGCCACAAACAAGGCACTCCTCTCCAGTATACCTGATATTCCTCTTTTCACTATTTGACATCTGCAAAAATCAGTTACTACATCCAACTGCAGAGCCAGCCAGTAGAACTTTTGTTGAAAGTGTTTGTTTCAAGGTTACTTTTGACTTCATTATCTCCTCTCACAATATACTTTGAGGTCTTCCTTCTTTTTGTAACTTTTTATTTTATATTGGAATATAACCCATTAACAATATTGTGACAGTCTCCTGTAGACAGCAAAGGAGCTTGGCCAGACATATACATGTATCCATTCTCCCCCAAACTCCCTTCCCATCCAGGCTCCAACATAACATTGAGCAGAGTTCCCTGTGCGCTAGTTCCCTGTGCGCTATGTTAGGGAGGTCCTCATGCTTTAAAACCTCTCAGTGATGCCTGACAATGTCAAATGCTGTCATTTATGACACCCATACTTTCTTACCAACACCCGTTTCCTGATTCTCCTCTTAGCTTTCTGATGATTTTTGTTTTCTCTTTCACACACTTGCCACAGTTCAGAAGAATCTATCCAGATCAGATCTCTTTTGTTTTCTCATTTTTTTTCTCAATGAAACTTACTCTTATCACTTCAAAGAAGATGATTTATCTAGTCTTAATCTCTCCCATGAACCCCAAACTAGCATTGCCAACTCTGAACTGTGTTATGTCCCAGCAAGTAATGACATGTTGGTAGGTGTTTAACAACTGGTCCTCTATGGAAAAGAATGTCCCGATGTATACCACTTTCCATGGTGTAAATACTACCACCGTGATCAATCTCATCAACATGACATCAGTGAATGTGGTCCAGGAAAAGATGTGCCCCACTGACTCTTAGGAGCCCATCCAAATGGGGTCCAGGACACTTCTGCACGTGAAGCCTTTCAAATTCAACACAATAACACAATAACTCATCATCTACCCGAGCAGTTAGTCTACTTGCAGTGATAATAAGCAGATATTAAAAATCCCTTTTTTTCATTGGTCAAAGGATTCAGTACTATTTTTGCTACGTATTTTGCAGCCATTTGAGCAGGTTATCCTGCCTGGATGGAAGAACACATCCCATCAAATATCTCCTCTTACACAGAGCTGCTTCTAGCATTGCTGAGCTAATACACATAGTAATTTTTAGAGGTATGGAGGGTTAAATAATTTATGATAATACTATCAATGATTTGTTTTACATAAAAATTTAAAATGCCTGAATAGGATATAATTATGTCTCATGTGGGCAGGATAGCTGAATTACAACATATTTATTATTCTGGGGAGAGGTGGAGGGATTGTATACATTACAACACAGACACACATGCACACACACAGCAACTTTGTTTAATAGAGTCTTTTATCCACCACCTGGATTTCTCATCAGGCAACCTATAATTCTACTATATGTACCCTCTAGGTGCCATATGTTGTAATTATACAGAGAGCCAAGTGTTGCTCTAATTAGATCATTTGGCAAAAGGGATTTAGAAACACCATGATGGATATTTACTAGTAGAGATCTAATTAACTCTGGCATATCTGTAACTGAAATATGAGGATAAAACTCCACAACAGAAATAGAGGGTCAAACATAGTACATGATACTAGACCTTCAATATTTACATAGCATCCGCACAGTCTAGCAGATTCTATTTCTAGAGATGACAAAGTTAGGAGGAACCCACATTTATCTGCCTTGTCTCTACTGGGAAGGCACAAACACTGCCTTTCTGGTTTTAATATCCAGTCACATCACTTCAGTTCTAATTGCTCTTAATTACATGCCACTTTGGTTTGAACGTTTCCATGATCACTTAAATCCATTTGATGATGCAGAGCTATTTTCTCTGAACAAAGGCACTGCTGAGGTAGTTCAAGGACTTAATTTACCTCTTCTCCAAGGGGCTTAGATGGTTTTAACCCAGCCCTGAAATCAGACCATTATGCCTCCTTTCCCCAGGAAACTAGAAAACCATGGATCTGAAGGCTGCCAATTTATTACTGAAAATATGAAATGAGTTAACAGTAAAGGCTGATTCTGGCCAACTTATTCATATTAAAGATGTCAGCAGTATTCCAGTTTGAAAAGGGAGGTAATGAAAGCAGTTTTATTTTTACTAATGATAGACTTGAGCTTCCCTGGTGGCTCAGATAGTAAAGAATCTGCCTGCAATGTGGGAGACCTGGGTTTGATCCCTGGGTTGGGAAGATCCCCTAGAGAAGGAAATGGCAACCCACTCCAGTATTCTTGCCTGGAAAAACCCCATGGGCAGAGGAGTCCATGGGGTTGCAAAGAGTTGGACACGACTGAGTGACTAACACTTTCACTTATTGACTTACCATGAGACTCCATGCTCTCTTAAAGAAGAGAGAAGCACCTAACGCTCACTCCTTCCTCAGGCAAAGCTGGTACAGACAGAGTTTCTGGAATAAGTGAGACATGGACTTGAACACCAGCCCTAATATTACCAAACTCTGCAACCTCAGGTAGGGTGAATACCCTCTCTGAGCTCATGTTTCCTTATCTAAGAATGGAATAGGGCTGATCTCGAAATGTTTTTCCGAAGACTAAAAGAAAACATATATAAAGTGTTTTGCAGAAGGCACAGTAAAGAATGAAAAATAGCTAGGTAATATTATTATTCAAAAACGGGAGAGAAGTGATGGCCACAAGAGAACCAGGAAATACAGGAAAAGAGCCAAGGTAATCAGTATCCTGAATCCCCAGCAATTCCCAAAGCTCAAGGTTTATTCATGAAGGTGCTAGTGACATAAAGGGAGATCAAAGTCTCATTTCAACTTAATAACTAGAGATTTCGGAGCTTCTTCAGAGCCAAGCTGACTCACAGCATTTCTGTCACTATTATTTTATATCTGTCAACATTATTTCAAAGTGTTAATCATCTCTTGTTCGAAAGTCTGAAGCATTTCCCTACCAATTATTCTTCCATTTCTTCCCTCTACACTCGACTGACACCCAGTTTCCCACTTGGCTGGATCCCTCTTGACTTGCTCATGTCTGTCCCTTCATCTTGATCAGACATGAGCCCCCACACAGAGGCCTCCTGCTTCACCCTCTGCAGCCCTGTGTGGACCACTTTCTTTCACAACTGCTTAAACTCACTTCCTGTTGGAAGCCAATTCTGGCAGACCCTGCCTGACTCTAAGAGTCTCTTCTCTGTGTATTCCCTAAGCACTGACACTTAACTCTGTTTGGAAGATGTTACGTTAATTTGTACTTCACTGGTGGTTTCCAAGTTGTTTCATGTGTGTATACACTATCATAATAGCTGAATTTTATAAAACTTAGGAAGTGAGTCTTGGGATTTCTATCTTCTCTCTCCTCTTTCAACTGCACAAGGCCATTTATCATTGTTAAGAGTCATTTTTATAATCACCAAATTAAAATAAAAAGCCCTCTGCAAAACCACAGTCAGTATAAAATCACAGATCCTCAACCTGGGATGAAGAGCTCCCATTGCTTCATTCTTTTCCTTGTTTTCTAGAAACCTGGGGAAGAGCATCAGATATATACTCTCCACTCTCATTGCCCCTCATCTTTTGTGTCTTCACCTCGAAAGCTCCCCTGGCTGATTTCTCCAGGGAGTGCAAAGCTTTGGGGGCCTGAAAAGAAGTTCCTTTGAGTGAAATTTGGGAGCCACTGAAACAGAAGGGACAGCATTCAGACTTCCAGCCTAATTTATTTCCTCTTCAATTTGCATTTCATGGACTCCGTAGAAGTGACCATTTTCCCTGGTGACTTAGATGGTAAAGAGTCCACCTGCAATGCAGGGTTCAATGCCTGGGTCTGGAAGATCCCCTGGAGAAGGGAATGGCAACCCACTCCAGTATTCTTGCCTGGAGAATTCCATGGACAGAGGAGCCAAAAACATGCTGTGAGATGGATGGAGGCACAGATTTTTTTTTTTCCCCTATAAAGAGTCAGATTGTAAATATTCAAGGCTTTGCAGGCCAGATGGTTTCTGTTGCAACTACTCAACCCTGTCCCACTGGAGCACAAAAACCGCCTAGACAATTTGTTCAAGAATAGTATGGGGCTGTGTCCAATAAAACTTTATTTGTAGACACTGAAATTTGAATTTCATTTAAATTTGATGTGTCGTAAAATGCATTTCCTTTTTTATTTTTGTCTTACCATTTGAAAATGTAAAATGATTCTCAAGCTTGCAGGGTGTTCAAACACATGGAGGGCTGGCTGGATGTGGCTGGGGGGCTGTAGGTTGTCAAGCCCTGGGTAAGAGAGTTTGGGGGAGGAAGAATAGTGTGTTGAAAAGTTTTGTAGCAGGAAGAATAAGAGCATTTGATGAACTGACAGGAGGTTCACACAGCTTAAGAAGTCAGGTTGAGGGAAGAGTAAGAAAGAACAGTGGGGACAGGACGGCAGGAACCTGACCAGTGTCTGGCCTTGCTGATTATGTAATGGACTGTCTGCTCTGAGGCTAATGGGAAACCACTAATACAGTGTCACACCTGGCTTTGCATTAAAATCACCTTCGAGACTTCAAAACAAATTCAGACTCCTGCGTCTCATCTCAGAATTCCTTAGAAAGAATCTTTGGGGATAGAGTGGGATTCTGTACTTTTAAATGTAGCTCTGTTGGTCCTAATGCAGTCAGCTCAGCAGCAGTCTGCATACCCAAATTTGGGGTCTACCAAGAGTCAGGGGCATTTGTGCTCAAACACACATGGCATCTTTACTCATGGGCATTTCAGACTATTATGGGAAATAAACATTAATAAAATAATCAAACTCACAAACACAAAATTTATAAGGAAGGGAGGGAGGGGAGGAAGGAGGGAAGGAGACAAGTAAGGAAGAAGGGAGGGAGGGGAGGAAGGAAGGAAAATAGGAAGGAGAAAGAAAGAAATCCACAGTCCCAACTTCTAGGGAAATCACTGTTAACATTTTAGTGGTGATTCTCCCAGGCTTATTCTTTGCATGTCTATCAAAATATGGACATGTATATGTGTGTTGAGACTACAGAATGATATTTTATATACTGTTAAAGAATCAAACCTTTAAAAGAGGAATAGTCTCTTTCCTTTAAACCACTGTAGAAATTCTGTCCCTTTTTAAATGGCACCTGTAGAACTCAGATTTAAATTAGGTTGTTCATGTGGCTCAGATGCTCAGATGTGTCTTACTCTTCGTGACCCCTATGGACTGTAGCCCACTAGGCTCTTCTATCCATGGGATTCTACAGGCAAGAATACTGGAGTGGGTTGTCATTTCCTCCTCCAGGGGATCTTCCAAACTCAGGGACTGAACCAGGGTCTCCTGAATTGAAGGCAGATTCTTTACCACTAGCACCACCTGGGAAATATATATACATATATTGTTTTATATATATATAGGTTGTTCATAAGTTCAAATGAATCTGTACAAAGGAAGTGTGTGACAAATGTTTATTGAATTTAATTAACCAGGGTTGTGATATGGGAAGTTTCATCTTATGAAAGATTTGAGTACAGGCTGGTTCCAAACAAACCAGTTAAGAGGTTAGCTGAACATTTGCAAAGTCCACACACAAGATAATGAGGGCAGAAAGTAGGACAGGGGCAGCGGACTGACTGACAAAGAAAGAATGAATGCGGAAGAAACCTGGAAGGATTTTATCATCCGGTGTTGTCTTTAGGTTGGGATCCTAATTTTAAATACTTCCATATAAAAATTCACTTCTCTTGCCAGCATATCCTTAGGTATAACCAATAACCATGAGCACATGAATAGAACAGGTGGTTGCCTGAATCTGGACATCACTTTAATTCCTGATCGTAACACAACAAGACATAACTGTACTGAGGCAGAAAAGACCGGTGACTGAAGCTAAATTTACGGAGTCTCCACAGGACAGGGTCTGTGTACCACTGCACACATTTAAAAAACAAATGTCTCTAAACTCTTCTGCAACGACTCTTCAGGGGAGCTCAAAGTCGTAACTATTTTATGCATGGCTCTAGGAGAGACAAACGCAAGGAAAGGGAGAAAAGTTCCAGGTCTGAATTGGAGAGCAAGATAAGCTCAGTCTATTTCCATGACTATACATGCAAAATTAAAATGAAATAGTATTACCAATAAGCGGGGCAACAGATTCTATCTAGAGCAATGATGCTTGAGTTGCTTTGATGTTGTTTTGCCTCCAAGGCAGGATTTCCATTATTATGGAGATGAACTGCCTCTAATTATTGCAATAACATAATTGTTCCCCAGGGCAGAATTCCTAATAACAGAGCTATACGGCTCTGCAGCAACTGTAAGAGATATCCTGAGGGCGGGTTTCTCATTAAGAGCACATATATAGACACTCTGCCTCCAGAAGAGAAACAGAATGCCTGAAGCAATAAACTTTCTTTTCCACACAAGGATTCGATCAACCTCTGGGCAAATACCTGCCATCACACGTGCTCTGCCCCCCAGATTGCCAGTATCTTTAGACCAGGCTTTCACACCTTATATACAACATAGAGTTTTGCTGCCCTGTACTTAGAGTTTCTTCCACGTATTATGTGAATTTCAACTCTTTCAAAGACTTCTGGGAAGAAAGGCAAATTAGTAGAGCCATGATCTAATTCCACTGTGGCAGAAGACTGTGGGTTCTTTAGTCAAGACACAGGAATTTTATTCCTCTTTGGTATGAACAGTCTCACAGAATGTTAGACTTGATCTGATTATACTGTGGGCATCAGACAAACCTAAACATGTATTTCAGTCTGGGAAGAAGTGCCTAAGAATACGGACGATTGTACCATTTTATTGCGTGTTTGAAACATGTCCACGGTGGCCTCACAGTGCTCCCCTGAGGTCATGTTAAGGTTCCTCAATGCAGTGGTCATCTTTGAGTCATTATTTTGTCATCTCTTGGAAGCAGCAAGCACTTGCTCCTTCTTGACCCTTTCTGCTCCCTTGGTTTCTGTTTCCTAGGTTCTCCCACATCTCTGAATCCCCCTCCCAGCGGGCTCTGCTTCTACCCACTTTTTGCATGTGGCCATTTCTCAAGGTTCCTTTCTTTGATTCACAGGTGTTCTCATTCTACACAACTCTCTGGGTGTGCGTATCCACTCCACAGCTTCTTATCAACCGGTGACATCTGGGTCTCTGTCTTTACTCTCCCGAACTCAGACCCACATTTCCGGTTGGACATTCTCATTCACTGAACACTTAGTCTGTACCAGGCACCATCCTAGGGGCTAGCATTACAGAAAGGGACAAAACACAAAGGGCCCCTTGTAACCATGAAGTAAACTCAAAGTAGAAGAGCAGGGTGAAGCGATCTGATGCAGGGACCCTACTGTACTGGACTTGCTTTGCTAGCTCCAACGATGGAGGAGGGGGCCATGAGCCAAGGAATGCAGGTGATTTCCAGAAAGCGAGACAGTGATTCTCCCCTAGAACCTCCAGAAGGAATGCATTACTTAAGGATATAATAAGACTATTTATTTCTTTATCAATACTATTTTAATTCCAAATGGCAGCTTTAATTTTGGCTTTCAGAAAGACATTGAAAGAAATGTGCTATTTTAACTCAAGGAGAATAATTTTTGACTTATGACCTCCAGGGCTATAAAGTGCTAAATTTTTATTGTTTAAGACATACACACACACACTTTCCAGTCTCTGTCTTCACGAAATTTACATTATGATTAAATGGAGAGGGGGGGAAGACAGATAATGGAAAAAAGGCAAATATGCAGCATGTTAGAAGGTAGTAAGAACTATGAAAATCATAAAGCATGAGAAGAGGATGGTGGCGGTGTTTACAATTTGAAATAGGTTTGAGGGAAAAATTTTTGCTGAGAAAGTGATATTGAATGGGATTCCAATCTGAATGTGACGTCACCACTTGAAGGCACCTCAGATTTCAGACGTTAATACTCATTTCTTTATCTTCCCCTCTCAAACTTAGTTCTCTCTTCTCAGTACTGTGGTCAGTAGCTCTGCCACCTACCAGCTGCTCAAGTTAGAATCTTAGAAGTCACTTTCTTTTTTGCCTCCCTTCTTTTTAAAATATCTCTGCTTAATAGGTCATTTAAGTTTAAAAAAATAATCTATCTGTCTTCCCTCCTATACTATCAGGAGACTGACACTGAAGTCCTTTTGGTTTTCATTTTAACATACTGCCTGCAACTGGTCTCTCTGTGTTTCTAATCTTGTTCTACTCTGATTCTTTGTCCATGTTGCAAGCAGAGCAATCCTTCTGCAGCACGCATATGACGGTACACTCTCCTGCATAAAATCCTTCAATCTTCTCTGGGAGTTCAAGCCTGAACTCTACAGACATCAAATTCAAGGCTTCCACAATCTATTGTTGGCCTACATTTTCCAATGTTCCTTCTAAATGTATCATCTATGATTGAAAAACATATTGTTATTTTGCTGCTGGGCCCGTGCACTAATCTAAGAGCATCTTGAGGGCTGGGTTTATGTCTCCTCCTTATCTCTCTAGTCAGTGCCAGGCAAAGGGCTCAACATATGGTAAGCACAGAATGAACGCTTTGTTCATTGATCAAAATCTATGTCGGCTAGTTTCACAGAATAGTTCTGCTGCTGGTCTGAAACCACGCCTGTGAGAGGCAGGCTGTAAGTTTCAGATTCTTTCCAGAAGCATTCAGTGATATATCTATACTTAATTATTATCCATTAGCTTGACATAAGGTATTAGCCTAACATTTACAAGGAAGGAGAGACATTCTTAAACGTGAGTAAGAATAAGAAGTCTTTATTTACACATGGTTAACTAAAGTAACATTTCACTAATTTCTTCAGCTTCAGTGAGAAATAAAATATTTTCTCTAAGTGAATTTTCCAGACAACTAGATTTACCCCTTTAAGCACTAAGTTAATTGTTTAAAATAATCATTGGGAGGGAGTGGTTTTTCTATGACGTACACTTGTTTGCCTTACTAATCTAAGCTAGCTGAAGATGCTTTTTCCTCTTTAGGGACACAGTGTAATAATAATCATCAATCTTTGCTACAGAGTTCAAGATACTTATTCCCTTATTAATACTGTTTTAATTCTGAATGGCAGATTTAATTCTGGCTTTCAGAAAGACATTGAAAGAAACGTTTAGGACAGTAAGAGGATGTCAAATAACATGACATGAAGAACATCAGGATTTGGACTTTGAAAATAATTGAAAGGCGACTTGAGAATAGCATGTCGGTATATAAAGGGAAGAGGTATGGTGGAAGAGAATTAGATTTTTTTCTTAATATAACTTCAGAAAGCAAAGCAAGAAACAATGAGTGGAAATTACAAGGATATTGGTTATGAGGAAATACTCTAAAAATTAGTCAGGTCCTCATGTTAGACGTAACCAGGGATGGTGAAGGTCCACCCATTGTGGGGTTCCCTATCTGGGAATGGAAGCTGAGTTCCATGACTAGGGTAGGAATTGGACACTGTTGCCTATCTAGGACACTGTTGCCTGTCCACTTACTCTTCTTCTGGTTGTAGGACCCTATGTTTCTTTGAGAAAACCCCTGTCACATTCTCAGTCCTCAAGGTCTTAGGTGGAGCTTTCTCAAGTGCCTCTTAGGATGGCATCTGACCATGTCCTTCTGATCAGTGCATCACATTCCCTGAATGTTACTGGTTCAGGGAAAATCACTGACCAAGGCAGGTTTATCCCATGCCATAAGCATCTCTTCTGCAGCTGTGAGAAGTTAGAAAAGAGGGAAAGCATGGTGCTACCAGCAGCCATCCTACCAACAGGAGAGGAGAGCCTATCAGAAAATGGAGCCAAACCAGAGGAAGACACCAGTGAGAGAGGAAGCCAGCCAGTCAGTCCCGCTGTCACTGGGTCAGCTCCTGAACCCAGCACACCTCGAGTCACAGCCCGGCCCTGGTGTTCTCAGGTGCAGAGCCAATACGCTGCTTTTGGTACTGAAGCCGGATCTGAGTTGGGTTTCTGTCACTTGTAACCAAAAGAGTCCATGTGAGTTGGTTTCATGTCTCCTTATGATTCTAGGTGCCTAGGGTTTTATAAATGATTCTGTCATTCTAAATTCTGATTCTTTTTTTGTAACAGATCAATCTCATCTGCCTCAAACGCCTTCTGTCCAGAAACTAACAGTAAACAAAATTATCAACCTTTTTCAGTTACATGACTTGATTGCTCAATGAATCCAAATAATTCCACTGCTTTGGTGATGAGTAGAGGCCTCTCCTGAGAACTGAAGTACTTGGGTCTTTGTGACAAACCATCTCTGTTTTAAAGGCCTGATATTGCCTGTACTCTGATAGCTGGATTAATATACAAGAAAACAAAAAAAATATTTATGCTTATGGATATGCTGCCTACACAATAGTGAAGTTATAAAAATTGAAGATTAAATCTTTCATTTAGATGACTGGTTTAATATATATATATATAAGGTCAGTGTAAATATGATTTAAATTCCTAAAACCTTTAAAAACCAAAATAAGCACATACAAAAGTATTTTAAAAATTGTTCACATGTTAACATTAAACTAGTATTTCTGAATTCATACCCATTGCGGTAGCTATAACACCACAATGTGAATAATATCAAAATGTAAACATTTAAAAATGTTGCTTCTTATACTTTTACTGTAATCTCATTTGCAGGCAGCTGATTAGCTAAATTTGAAATAAAAAATCACTTAAGCAGTGTTTGGCTAAGTCAAACCATAAGCTCTAGGGAGAACATTAATAAAAAGTGGTGCTTGATCATAAATTTTGTTCCACTGAAACTTGGTTTATAGCAATACTCTGTAATTGAGATTAATCATCTTTTATTCAAATGTTAAAGGCCATCATTCAAAAGTCTACAGATAACAAATTTTGGAGAGGGTGTGGAGAAAAGGCAGCCCTCCCACACTGTTGGTGAGAATATAAATTGGGGCAGCCACTATAGAAAATGGTATGGAGGGTCCTCAAAAAAAAACTAAAAATAGACTTTGGTATATTCCAGCAATTCAACCCTTGGGCATATACCCAGACAAAACTGTAATTCAAAAAGATACAAGCACCCCTATGTTCAGTAGTAGCACTACTTACAACAACCAGGAAATGGAAACAACCTGTGTTCACTGACAGAAGAATGGAAAAAGAAGACAGGATACGGGAACTCCCCTGGTGGTCTGCTGGCTGTCTTTACATTCCCAATGCAGGGAGCCTGGATTCAATCCCTGGCCAGCTAACTAGACCACATATGCTGCAGCTAAGAGTTAGCATGCCGCAACTAAAAAAAATGTGCACACCACCACAAGAAGATCGAAGATCCCACATGCCACAACTAAGATCCAGCTCAGCCAAATAAATAAATAAAATATTAAAAAAAAAAAAAAAAAGATGTGGTATACACACACACACACACACACACACACACACACACAGGAATATTACTCAACCATCAAAAAGAATGAAACAATGCCATTTGCAGCAACATGGATGAACCTAGAGATGATCATACTAAGTGAAGTAAGTCAGAAAGAGAAAGACAAATACAACATGGTATCACTTATATGTAGAATCTAAAATCTGATACCTCAACATATCTGTGAAATAAAAACAAACTCACAGAGAACACACTTATAGTTGCTAAGGGGGAGAGTGGGCAGCCAACGGAAGGAGTGAGGGTTTGGGATTAGCAGAGATAAACTATTATATATAGGATAGATAAAACACAAGGTCCTACTGCATAGCACAGGGAGTTATATTTTGTGATAAACCATAATATCCTGTGATAAGCCGTAATGGAAAAGAATATGAAAAAGAGTATGTATATCTAAATCACTTTGCTATAGAGAAGAAATAAATGCAACATTGTAAGACAAGGGAAAGGCTACTCAGTTCAACATTCTTGCCTGGATAATCCCATAGACAGAGGAGCTTGGCGGGCTACAGCCCATGGGGTCACAAAGAGTTGGGTATGACTGAGTGACTAAGCATGTCACGTTATATTGTAAACCACCAATACTTCAATAAATTAAAAAAAAAATCATTCAAATGTTAACAGTTTGCCTTTTGATTCTTAGGATTCCACATCTCAAAAGAGAATTACAAATCCATATATTGGAAACTATTGCTCAACACTGTACATACTCAACAAAAATTTTTCCTTTTGTGTTGTTCTAGTAATGTCAGTCCTTTTCTAAAATAGGAATTCTAAACTTTTCACTAATGAATCCTATATATGACCACTTTTGTTCATTTATTCACTTACTTATGTTTCTCTTTTATCAAAAAGACATAGAGGAAAATGGCAGAATTTCTTCTCTGTCAACAAGGAAATGTCAGTAATAGCTTTCTTATTTTTTACCCTTTTCAGAAATTACAGGAAGTCCAGTTGAGTTTATCTTTCTCATACTCTTTACTCCATGGATGTGTGGCCCATACTGTTCTAACATTAAAACTTTTTAAAAAAATCACTGACATTTAAAACTTAAGATAGCTCAACTTAAATTCCATATTTCTAGTTTCCCTTGAAAAATGAGAAGGTAGGGAGGCACGGGACCTCTATTTCCATTTGGTGGCAATAATATGCTAGAATTGAGTGGCAAGTGTCTCCCATGGATGGGACACACACTTAAGCCTCTACATTCACCTTTAAATTATACCTAGCCAGGGACTTCCCTGGTGGTCCAGTGGCTAAAACTCCAAGCTCCCAATGCAGGGGGCCTGGGTTCAATCCCTGGTCAGGGAAACAGATCCCACGTGCCACAACTAAGAATTTGCATGCTTCAACTGAAAGATCCTGCATGCGGCAACAATGTTTGAAGATCCTGTGTGCTCCAACTAAGACTGGGCGCAGCCAAATAAGTTAGTTAAGTAAAAAACAAATACATGCTTTGTTTAAAAAAAAAAAAAATATATATATATATATATTATACCTGATCAGCTTTTAAATTCATTTTCATGATGAAAATCAATCTATCTGTTTAACACACTGTGAGTGAGGTAGAACCGAGAAAGAGAACAGTGAGGACACAGCACCTACGGGGATAAAAAGTGCTAACACTGACAGTTTGGGTCATGCCTGGTGATGGTGGAGGTGGAGGTGACAAAGACCAGGACCTGAGTAATGACGGGGAGTTTCCTTGCTTTAAAGATACCCTTAGTGCCATAGCAATGTTGAGTCTATATCTGAACCCTATCAATCAAGTCAGAAGAAAAAATTTTAAAAATTGGGGAGAGATAAGCTTTGTGGTAAGTCAAATGGTAGAAAAAGTCAAATTTACTTATTAAAAGTAATTCTTGGTATATCATTGTCCCAAAGTTAATTTAAACAACCTATAGCAATGATTAAATTATAGTCATTATATTAAATTATAGTTGAGTGGTCATTAATACTGTTCAAAAAGTTAGGCTGTCCTTCTTCTTCTAGGCACACAGAAAGACTGAATTTCCCTGTTGGGCTGAATTTGGGAAGAGCCATGTGACTTCTTTTGGCCACCAAAACATGAGCAAAAAAGAAGTGCTTCACTTCACAAGTTTAGCACCCTCTTTTCCTTCTACAATTTAAATGTTCCAGAGAGTGCTATTCTACCAGCCTAGGCTTTAGAGAGCAGCAAAGCCCCCAGCAGACCTCTGGTGGGCATACAGTGTGGATGAGAAATGTCCTTTTGTTTTAAGACACTGTAGGTTGCTTGTGACAGCAGCAAATTTTATTTGCCTCTCCTGGATTGATCTTCCATGTTACTCAAACCTCACTCATTCATATATCTATTTTTCATATTATTTTAAAATATTTTTCTTCATAGCAATGTTATATTAAAACTTTTAAAATGTAGCCTTAATCTAATAATGTATGTGGTGCACAAAATAAGAAACTGCTCTCAAGTTCCAACTTTGGCTCCAGGTTTGAATGTCAGGCCAGTAATCAGTAAACTATACCACTTTCTTGATATAACAGAAATCAGAAAGAGACACATATTATGCATTTACTATGTATGAATACACCCTCTATAAACCATATCAGGTTTGTTTGCAAAAATCATTAATAAGGACAACATCATCAGTGTGATGATCTACTTTGCATATGTAAATCCAAAGGTGTACAGGTGTTAAAGTCGATACACACACATTTTTACAGGCCTCCCCATGACATCGTGAAGTACTTGACCTTTAGCATCAATTAAAATCATTATGTATACAGCTGGTAAATGTTATCTTATGCATGACGGATTCATGCACAATCACCATTTTCCAACACATCTGAGTAGATTACAGAAAGGAGTGGGAGATATTTTATAGCGTGACAGCCAAGAAAAGGTCTTAAGAGATGCCTGCCATTTGTCACAATATGACCTAAACCCCCAAACAACCCATATAATTACACTGCATAAAAGAACATGCGTTATAAACATAATTCATGTATAATAGGAAACACACATTTGAAGAGTTTAGATATCAGAAAGAAAAAAAAACTTTTCAAAAATAAGTTTGAAATAGAGTTCTTAAAAAGACATGATTAAAATAATAAAAGCCATGTTATTTGAAAATGAGTTCTGGAATTAGAGACAGTTTGAAAAAAAGGAAGAGATTAACAAGAGACATATTAGACACTGCCAAATATTTGACGGGTTGCCATAGCAAAAAAGAACTGGAATTACTTGTTTATAGGGAAAAAAAGGAGGTATTAATAGAACGGAGAAAGATGGGCAAGTCTACAAATAAATTTTAAGCTAAAATTAAAAAAGATATTTCCAGTTGCACATCTTTGGGCAGCTCCTACACCCTTCAACAGGGATCACGTGATCTACCTGTGCAAGAAAGGCTTTCTAGAATCTTAATATCAAAAAGGATTATGAAGACCTGCTCATTTACCACACTTTTCCAAAGCTTCAGATCTTTGATTAGCATTTAGTTCATGAAGAGCTGATCATAATTTCTTCCCTCTAGGACTATTAACAACAGACCTATAAATTATTATGGGTTAACCACATACTTAAAATATTTCGAGATAATACCTTTCATTTTCTTTTAATACGTCCCTTCCTTTCTTCCAGGTGTAGATAGGTTTCGGAGAAGCCTTTGGCTTACACTCAATGACAACTTCACCTCCCACTTTGACAAGAGTTACCCTTTTTAAGAGGGTTCTTGAAAAATCTGGACCTACAGCTGGAAGAGAATACAGAAATGAAATAATTATTATGGGAGAAAAAATCCACTTGATCATTCGTTATAGTTTTTCTTTCTGCAATGCACTTATTATATCAAAGGGAAGAAGTTGCATTTTTTTTTCTCTGAAGTACAGGAGTAACACTGGAAGTTTTGATGGATTTATGAAAAGTTGAGCTATAGTTTGTATACAGTAAAATGTACCCATTGAAAGTGTACAGCTTGATGAATTTGGAAAACTCCAACAGGAAGATCAAAATATACACTATTCCAACACTATACATAGTGAGGGATTCTTTATGAAAACTACTCTATGTTCAGATGAAGAAAATTTTTTAAGTTTTACAGAAGCAAAAGGGAAAGACGAAAAAAAAGCCCATAAGGCACTTTTCTGGTTGTGTAGGTGAAGCACCCCTTCCTTGACAGTTACTGCCTTTGTTCTCTCTCATAGTTCTCTGAGCAGCTCTCCCTAAGAGGATGTGTTGAAATGTCTACAGCATCACCCTCTGCGAGCGCCTCCTTAAAAATAATGACTTAGATCAGCTTCCCACTATCACTGCCTAATGCAATGCATGGTTCTTGCAGGATAAATTGTGACTTGCTCTTAGAAAACTCTATTCCATGCTTGCTACCAATATTCTAAGAAAATCATTCAAGTTGACACCAAATATGTAGTTACATGGAAATAACATTAAATAATTTCTTTCTTAAAACAAAAGATATTCCTCTGTATCCTTAAAGAAATATGAAAGAAGCCTTTCTGAAAACTTTCCATTTCCTTCTGCATTAATTACACGAATGTTTTAGGGTTTCTTGTAAGCTGTTATCATATTAAAAATCCCTGACTCACTGTAGCTTGACCTGATAGAATTTACAATTTCATACTATGTTGAATGTGAAATTTAAACACAAATACTAGCCACAAATTACTTAGAAGAGTACAGGGAATGAGTATGTATGTATGTGGGTGGGGAGGATGGGGATCCTTTTTTAAATGTACACAAACCATATGTTAGTGATTAAAAAAATAAAAGGTTTCAGCAGAAGCAAGTTAAACCTTCATTAAGTGCTTCTGTTATTAAAATATTTTCGGTGTATAGAAAGAAAGAAAGATGGGAAGGTTACTTTTTAATGGGGTGTTGTAAGGTACACACGGGGTTGGCTTTACTCAGTGAAGGTTAAACTAAATAAATGAATCTAGTAGGCAACTGCTACCTCAGTCGGTATGCCTTGGATTCATGAGGGAAGTCTATAATTCAAAGAGTAATTGCATAATGATAAATGCAATTAATAAAGAGACTGCAAGTACAAATGCTTGTACTTATAATGAGATAAATGCATTCCCTGTATGATCTTCAAAATTACATAATGAAAATTATAGGGTTCTGAGAAATATAAGGTCAGGACACATCTACTCGATATTTATGTAACATGAATACTAACAAAAACAATAATCATTCTAGTAAATATATCAGCATGATTAAAAAGATAGCTTAAATTCCTAATAGATAAACACTACAAAAACAAAACAAAACAGGACTTCAGTGTGTGTGTATATATGAAGACAGTTTGGTGAAACAAGGAAGCCGGGAAAGAGAAGAGCTGAGAATGGTAATCTATAAAACAAGTACAAAGTGCAGAAAGGCTCAGGAGAGCCACAGTCTTAAACACAGTCATGTTGAAACAAGGCCAAAACTGAGTCAAGAGGAAGAATATGGGCTAAATGAGACACAGTCACTATGCTATCTGCCTTGACTAGCCTTGTGTTGACCTGAGTTAGTGAGCTTTGTTCTTGGTTGCTGGAACTAGTGAAATGCATGGACAAAGCAAGCATCTGTTATATTGATCTCATTTTTCCATTCACTACTCCCACACATGCTAATTTTCAACACACAAAGGTTCTTATAGCAGAATAGACTCACTTCCATCTTATGGAAACACCTGAACTGACACAGTAATGTGGAAAAAAAAAAAACAAGTCTCTAGAAGCTTTTTTTTAAAGGGTATTGTGTGAAATAGAGTTACAAATCTGTTAACATATAAAAATTCCTTCTTAAAACTATATCTTTCTACACACACATATTTTTATCACTTTAGAGAGACATTTTTCATCTGTTCAGGAGGAATTCTGCAACTGCATTTGAAATGAGTTTACATAAATCAAACCATGCACAACACATGGGTGTATTTGTCAAAAAACTATATATTGCTTTTACGGGCTTTGAAATAGCATGATATCGGCCACACAGAAGGCAGAAAATGCACATTCCACTTTCAAAAGCATTTGTGCTATACTATGTATGTGCCTATTATCTTTTGGATATCCTAGAGATAAGACTGCCTTTGAATGGCTTTCACTAACAAAAAAAAAAAAAAAAAAAGGAAATATAAATTTATATTTGTTCTCCTTGCTTATTCAACTTGCTTAAATTTACTTCTAGTTTTATCTAACTCTACAAATCTATCAGTTGCCACTATAAGCTGCAGTGTTTTCACAGGCAAAATTGTCAGACCTTCGTCCGTTTTTGAATACTGGACCCATCAACGGATGGGTCCGTTGTTTTGTGGCCATCTTTCACCCCTGAGATGCCCTGAAGCTTGTGGGGTGATGCTTTCTGAGTCTGTTCCCTATATTTATTCTAAATCTCAACCGTCAGCTCAGGAGAGGCTTGAAGGCAAAGCAAAAGGAGACTCTTAAATTTTGATATTCACAGAGAATCAGATGTTTAAGAGTTATTGATAAGGTCCCATTAGGGCATTGTTAGAATCCAACCTTTGTTGGCACTGGAAAAAATTAGTGCACATTCAATGTGAAACTTCAGTGGGTTCCTAATGGTTCAGAAAAGATAAAAGCAATTGTCAAATTACCCACTTGAGCTTGAGAGCAGTGCCAATTGTAGGAGCTCCTCATTTGCTAAATCTAATGCACTTTGAGGACAACGTTTCTTACAGGAACTACTAGGGGGCACTGCACTCCCAGTGTTGAAATAAGTCACACTACAGGACCTCGTCCCTGTGGGCAGTGTGACTTTTTATTATTTATCAATGATCTTTAACATATTAATATTACATTACCTAGGAGAAGCACCCGGCTGAGAGAAACCTTCTGTGTAATTCTCCACTGTTTGCTTTCACTTAATTAAATGGCTCTTGGTCACATGTCAAGGGTATTTCAAGTGGCCAACAGAACCCTTGAAAACTGAAGTTGTGCCCTAGGAGTTGGTGAGAATGATAACTGTTTAACGGAATGTGCAGTAGCAGTCCCACCTGGGGAACAGATGGGTGTGATGTTTTACTCTGTTATTAAAGGAAAGGATAATTACGTGTGCCTGGTCTATAAATCTGCAGAAACACCACTGGGATCACTGCCAGTTGACAGGGACTATTAAGGCTGGCCCTTTCAGAAGTTCAGAATTTCATATTATTTTAACCTTTTTCTATTGCCTTTAACTATTACCTCATCATCCCGTAGAAAATAAAGCTCGAGTAAATGCATTCATTCAAGTATGGCCACCCCTGAGGAGATAATGCTGGTATCAGATATTAAAACCCCAAACTTTGCTGCCTTGCTGGGTAGATAGCTAGAAGATTGGCTACAGTGGAGATAGTCTTCTTTCTAGGTCCATCATTTCAGAATGGCTGATGCAAAATCAGTCTCTCTGATCGGGGATGACATTCAAAAGGAGACACTCAACAAACTCTGAAGTCAGAGTTTTCTATTCTAGGATTACCATGACGCACTCCTTCTAAGACTCTAATGGTTGCCCCTGCTGGCTTTGGTCTAATTTGCTGAATGTCCTGTTCCCCCCAGGCTCCTCCTATCGTGGTTGCTCTTGTTTACGGGCTTTTGCTCTTTGGGGAAAGTTATTATCAAACCAAACTAATAATATTTACAGTCACAAGATTTAAGATTAAATAAAATACCTGTATTGTACAAAAGCACTTCAATATTTTTCCAGAGTTAATTCTTTATACCTATTCCTCTCCTCTGCTACTTCCACTATTGTCATTTTGCGTGTGCGTGTCAGTTGCTCAGTTGTACCCAACTCCTTGTGACCCATGGACCAGGCTCCTCTGTCCATGGGATTCTCCAGGCAACAACACTGGAGTGGGTTGCCACACCCTTCTCCAGGGGATCCTCCCGACTGAGGGATCAAACTTGGGTCTCCCACATTGCAGGCAGATTCAAATGAGCTACCCGGACCTTTCAGAGAATTTTAAGCTGAAAAGAAATACAGTTTTGTTTGAAAACAAAAAACCCTTTTTATTTTGAAATAATTACAGATTCACAAGAAGTTGCAAAGATAATTCAGAGAGGTCCAGTGTATCCTTCACTCAGTTTCCCCAATGGTTACATCTTTTTTTTTTTTTTTAAGTAATTGGAGGATAATTGCTTTACAATGTCGTGTTGGTTTCTGCCATACAACGTGAATCAGCCATAACTATATGTATGTCCACTCCTTTTTGAACACCCCCCCAAGCCCATCCCATCTCTCTAGGTCATCACAGAGCACTGAGCTGAGACCCCTGTGCTATATAGCAACTTCCCAGTAGCTATCTATTTTACATGCGGTAATGTGTATGTTTCACGGCTACTCTCCCAGTTGGTCCCACTCCCTCCTTTCCCCACTGTGTCCACAATCTGTTCCCCATGTCTATTCCTGCCCAGCAAATAGGTTCATCAGTACTGTTTTCCCAGATTCCATATATATGCGTTAATATATAGTATTTGTGACCCCAGTAAAACATTGCAAGGAACCTAATCATGAATATGGTGTGTAGAGTTCTGTCTTATTTTATCAAGTACTTTGACTTGTAACTACCACTGAAATAAAGATACAGAACTCTTCCATCACTACAAAGATCTCTCTCATGCTACCGTTTTAGAGGTGCATTCAACCCCCTTCTGTATTCCCTTTGCCTAGAATCCACCAATCTAATCTGTATTCCAACTCTACAATTTCGTCATTTTGAGAATGTAAAAAAAATCATACATTTGTATCCATAAAATCATACATTATGCTTTTTTTCAGAGATTTCTTTTTTCAGCTGGCATAATGCTCTTGAGATTCACCCAGGATGCTGAATGTATTAACAGTGATTCCTTTCTATTGCTGAGTAGTTATATCTCAACCATGCGGGTGTGCAAGAGAAATTCATCTCCACTGTTGACATTTCAGGCACTACGATAACTGATGAATACTTCTAAAGCACAGAAACCATTTCAAGATCTTTCAACAGTATCACTGCCAACTAGTAGGATTAGCCCTTTTTTCTTTTTTTTAGTGTGGGGATTGACATGTACACACTGCTGTATTAACAATGGACAGTAAACAAGGACTTACAGTACAGTACAGGAACTCTTTTCAATGTTATATAACAACCTAAATGGGAAAATAATTTGAAAAAGAATAGACACATGTGTAACTGAACCACTTTGCTGCACACTTGAAACTAACACAATATTGTTAATCACCTATACTCCAATATAAAATTTTAAAAACCCTTTTTTCTTTTTATGAAGGTTTGAAAGCCAAGCTCTCGTTCGGTAAACAAGGATAGACTCTTTCTTACTCAAGGAAAGATATTTTAAAGCCATTTTAGAACATCATATCTTACACAACAATAAACATGTTGATTGAAAATCATTCTTATGTGTTTTAAAAGCTTCAACTGCTAAACCCTTGTTAACCTTCCTTGAGCAGCTCTATCTGTATGAAGATAAGATGGCAAGCATCTGTAACTGTAAGCACTTTGAACTTCCTACATTAGTCCAAGTTAGTGATATTTCATTTTATTTGGCATAACATCCTGAACACTCACACAAATTTGTGAAAGTAGTGTGTGGTGGTACAACGTTATATTTGATTGAGCAACTTTGTTATGAGATCAAAATAGTTATTTAATTGACAGAAGAGAGTCATTAAACTCTGAGAATTCTGGAATCCCAGTGGTTACAAAATGGTAGCACCCATTAGTAGTAATTATTAGGTCATCAGTTCCTTGAAGGCAAAGACTATGAATCAGGGATCTTGGACCTAGCACAGTCCTTGCACAAATCAGATGTTCAATTGATATATGCTGAATTAATGTATGTTGTAGGAGAACTAAGGAATTCAGTTCAAGATAGGAAATACCCTTCTCATGATACTCTGCCTGGAATTCAGTGACTTCTTGAACTTCACGGCCTATGCATAGGACACTCCATCCTCTCTGGAGTTGGACCTCAGTCAAATGAAGCAGGATTATCCAAGAAACAATTCAAGCTATCTGTACACTTGTCCCTCAAAATCCAATATCCATGGAGAGACTGGTTCCAGGTACAAAAATCCATGGATGCTTAAGTCCCTCATTTAAATAGCAGGCTGCAGTGAATACAGCCAGCCCTCCATAACTGGCAGGTGTAGAGCGCTGGCTGTACTCTTTTACCACGTGAATCGGTGTGATGGTAGATAGTTAACAACTGAATCTCCAAGCAAAACAAAACACCAAAGAACTTGGGTTTCGAGCTTGCCAATTTCTGATTTTCCAAGTGTAGGGTTGAATCAGCAGCAGTGTCACCTGGCAACTTGTTTGAAGTGCAAACCCTCAGGCCCCACTCGAGAACTACTATGTCAGGAACTCTGGAGGTAGGGCTCAGCTTTGTGTGTTTAAACGAGTCTTCCAAACGATTCTGATGCATCGTAGAGTCTGAGAATCAATATCATAGAAAAACCTAATTACTTTCTGATCTGATCAGTTACAGCAATAGAACTTCTACCCATTGGAATCACTCCTGGGTGACTAAGGTATAAAGAGTCCTGGAGTCTCTACTGGTCCTGGAGCCTCTACAAGGACTAGTTGGTAGGGAGGATGGTATCAGGTCAGTTCAGTTCAGTCACGCAGCTGTGTCTGACTCTTTAAGACCCCATGGACTGTAGCACACCAGGCCTCTCTGTCCTTCACCAACTCCTAGAGTTAGATCAAACCTGTCCATCATATCAGTGATGTCATCCAACCATCTCATCCTCTGTTGTCTGTTCTCCTTCTGCCTTCAATCTTTCCCAGCAACAGGGTCTTCTCCAGTGAGTCAGTTCTTTGCATCAGGTGGCCAAAGAATTGAAGCTTCACCTTCAGCATCAGTCCTTCCAATGAATATTCAGGAGTGATTTCCTTTAGGATTGACTGGTTGGATCTCCTTGTAGTCCAAGGGACTCAAGAGTCTTCTCCAACATTACAGATCAAAAGCATCAATTCTTTTGTGCTCAGCTTTCTTTATGGTCCAGCTCTCACATCCATACATAGTTACTGGAAAATCCACAGACTTTACTAGACAGAACTTTGTTGGCAAAGTAATCACTCTGCTTGTTAATGTGCTGTCTAGTTTTGTCATAACTTTGCTTCCAAGGAGCAAGCATCTTTTAATTTTATGGCTGCAGTCACTATCTTCAGTGATTTTGTAGCCCAAGAAAATAAATTCTGTCATTGTTTCCATTGTTTCTCCACCGATTTGCCATGAAGTGATGGGACTGGATGCCATGATCTTCGTTTTTTGAATGTTGAATTAATTTTAAGCCAGCTTTCTCACTCTCCTCTTTCACTTTCATCAAGAGACTCTTTCGTTCTTCACTTTCTGCCATAAGGGGATAGTGTCATCTGTGTATTTGAGGTTATTGATATTTCTCCCGGCAATCTTGATTCCAGCTTGTGCTTCTTCCAGCCCAGCATTTCACATGATGTACTCTGTATATAAGTTAAATAAGCTGGGTGACAATACACAGCCTTGACGTACTGCTTTCCCAATTTGGAACCAGTCTGTTGTTCCATGTTCGGTTCTAACTGTTGCTTCTTAACCTGCATACAGATTTCTCAGAAGGCAGGTCAGGTGGTCTGGTATTCCCATCTCTTTAAGAATTTTCCACAGTTTGCTGTGATCCACACAGTCAAAGGCTTTGGCATAGTCAATAAAGCAGAAATAGATGTTCTGGAACTCTCTTGTTTTTTCTGTGATCCAGTGGATTTTGGCAATTTGGTCTCTGGTTCCTCTGTTCTTTCTAAATCCAGCTTGAACATCTGGAAGTTCTTGATTCACGTACTGTTGAAGTCTCCCTTGGAGAATTTTAAGCATTACTTTGCTAGCATGTGAGATGAGTGCAATTGTGCAGTAGTTTGAACATTCTTTGGCATTGCCTTTCTTTGGGATTGGAATGAAAACTGACCTTTTCCAGTCCTGTGGCCACTGCCAAGTTTTCTAAATTTGTTGGCATATTGAGTGCAGCACTTTTACAGTATCATCGTTTAGGATTTGAAATAGCTCAACTGGAATTCCATCACCTCCAATTAGCTTTGTTCATGAGGCCCAGTTGACTTCACATTCCAGGATGTCTGGCTCTAGGTTAATGATCGCACGATCAGGGCTATCTGTGTCATGAAGATCTTTTTTGTACAGTTATTTTGTGTATTCTTGTCACCTCTTCCTAATATCTTCTGCTTCTGTTAGGTCCATACCATTTCTGTCATTTATTGTGCCCATCTTTGCATGAGCACAATACCATAATTTTTGCTTGGTATCTCTAACTTTCTTGACGAGATCTCTAGTCTTTCCCATTCTGTTGTTTTCCTCTATTTCTTTGCATGGATCACTGAGGAAGCCTTTCTTATCTCTCCTTGCTATTCTTTGGAACTCTGCATTCAGATGGGTATATCTTTCCTTTATTTCTTTGCCTTTAGCTTTCTCCTTTTCTCTTCTTCTCCTCAGACAACCATTTTGCCTCTTTGCTTTTCTTTTTCTTGGGGATGGTCTTGATCACAACCTCCTGTACAATGTCACAAACCTCCGTCCATAGTTCTTCAGGTACTCTATCAGATTTAATTCCTTGAATCTATTTCTCACTTCCACAAGCGATTTGATTTAGGTCATACCTGAACGGTCTAGTGGTTTTCCCTACTTTTTTCAATTTAAGTCTGAATTTAGCAATAAGAAGTTCATGACCCAAGCCACTGTCAGCTCCTCATCTTGTTTTTTCTGAATGTATAGAGCTTCTCCATCTTTGACTGCAAAGAATATAATCAATCAATTTTGGTATTGACCATCTGGTGATGACCTATTATAGAGCTGTCTCCTGTGTTTTGGTAGAGAGTGTTTGCTATGACCAGTGCATTCTCTTGGCAAATCTGTTACCCTTTGCTCTGCTTCATTCTGTACTCCAAGCCCAAACTTGCCTGTTACTCCAGGTATCTCTTGACTTTCTACTTTTGCATTCCAGTCCCCTATGATGAAAAGTACATCAATTTTTTGGTGTTAGTTCTAGAAAGTCCTGTAGGTCTTCATAGAACTGTTCAACTTCAGCTTCTTCGGCATTAGTGGTTGTGGCATAGACTTGGATTACTGTGATACTGAATGGCTTGCCTTGGAAATGAATAGAGATCATTCTGTTGTTTTTGATATCGTACCCAAGTACTGCATTTCGGACTCTTTTGTTGACTAACTATAAAGGCTACTCCATTCTTTGAAGGAATTTTTTGCCCACAGTAGTAGATATAGTGGTCATCTCAGTTAAATTCACCCATTCCAGTCTATTTTAGTTCACTGATTTCTAAAATGTAGATGTTTACTCTTGCCGTCTCCTGTTTGACCACTTCCAATTTACCTTGATTCATGTACCTAATATTCCAGGTTCCTAAGCAATATTGTTCTTTACAGCATCGGGCTGTACTTCCATCACCAGTCAAGTCCACAACTGGGTGTTTTTTTCTTTGGCTCCATCTCTTCATTCTTTCTGCAGTTATTTCTCCACTCTTCTCCAGTAGCATATTAGGCACCTACTGACCTGGGGAGTTCATCTTTCAGTGTCCTATCTTTTTGCCTTTTCATACTGTTCATGGGGTTCTCAAGGCAAGAATACTGAAGTGGTTTTCCATTCCCTTCTCCAGTGCACCATGTTTTGTCAGAACTCTCCACTATGACCTGACACAGCTTGGCTCATAGTTTTCTTGAACTAGACAAGGCTGGGATTCATATGAGGAACGACTGTATGGTACTGGGATATTAAAGACTTCCCCTGGTGACTCACAAGCAGCAAAATTTGAGAATCACTGAAATAGGGTTTACTGGTAATTATGCAGCTATCTATATTATAATCTTTTGGTATGGATACTAGTTTAAAACAGAAACAAAACAAAAGAAAACAAACCCCAAACTTTCTATTGCTACAAACACTTCAGATTTGCAGGAAGTTTTCACATGTGATCTCTTTTAGTTTTGACAGTGACACCCTAATTTTATTGATTAGTGAAGGCTTAGTAACTCATTAAAGATATCAAATTTGCATTTGAGATCCAAGTGCATTGCTTTCCTTCTTTCTGATGAGTTAAGTAAAGCTCCTTTCAGACAATATTTGGATAAGAAAGGCATCCCTCCTCTCACTGGATGCTGTTCACACTCAGCACATTTGATTGTGATCTGGCTCAATGAGGCAGTTGAGAAATCAGACTTAGTTGCAGATGAGCACTTGTGAAAATCCCTGTGAAATGACTTTGAGTTTAGCCTTAATGTTTTTCTAATTTGTAGGCCAATCATTTGGACACATGGCAAATTAACCATATAACTGCCTCAAGCCTGCACCTCACTTTAATCAACCATCAGTGCCTTAATGGCATTGGAGTGTTCTGCCAGGGTCTGAAGTCCTCCACCACAGAGGCCAGGAGAATGCCCACGGCCCTGAACCATCAGACAGGAACTCCTTGGGCCAAGGCTACTTCTATCCCTTATACAGTCCCGGCAAAGTCAGGTCATATCCAAGACCACTGGGAAGACACTCAGTTGCTCTTAAGGACAGTTCATCCCATTTCAAAATCAAAGATACTCTAGAGTGTATAAAATAGACAGCTAGTAGGAATCTGCTGTTTAGGGAGCTCAGCTTGATGCTCTGTGATAAACTAGAGAGGTGGGATGGGGGACGGACAGGAGGGGGATCCAAGAGGGAGAGGATATATGCATACATATGGCTGATTCACTGCGTTGTAGAGCAGAGGCTAACATAACATGATAAAGCAAGTATACTCCAATGAAAAAGATATAGTAATAATTATGATAACAATTTGATTCATTGTAGATCATTAGACAACAAAGGAAAGAAGAAAAAAAAGGAACAAATATCTCCCATATTCCTACCCAATAAAAAGATAGTCTAGTGACACTGCTGGTTATGATCCAGGTCAACTGGACACAGTACCCGAGCATCTTGCTCTAGCACAATCACCTGTCTTCTGTAGAGGATGCTTTTGGTACCTCACATGGATTGTTTTTTCTGGCCCCAGATGCTGTGAGCGTTGGTTGCTTACCAGCTCCAGCTGTCCCCTTTTCTGGGAAGTTCACTGCGAGGTTTTGCTCCATATGCCCTGCCATTACCACCACCACTTGAGGGGCAGATCAATGAACAACTGATGAAGAGATTTTTAAAAAGGTCAGCCTCCTTGCCTGGGTGGGAATAGCTCTAAGATACAATTATGCTCCAGACATCACCCTCTGGAATGCGATAAAGGCTAGACTTTACCTGAGACCATGCCCCTGCTCCCTGCCCTCCATCCCCCTCCCTAGCCTGCTCTCTCTTACGGGTTTTGCTCAGAGGACACTCCTCCAGTGACTCACAGGTACCTAAACCCCTGTCTCAGCTTTTGAGGTCTTCGGCATACTCTATCTTTGCTGTTGTTGAGTCGCTTAGTCGTGCTGGACTCTTTTGTAACCCCATGGACTGTAGCCCACCAGACTCCTCTGTCCATGGGATTTCCCAGGCAAGAATCTTGGGGTGGGTTGCCATTTCCATCTCCAGGGATCTTCCCAACCCAGGGATTGAACCCACATCTCTTGCATTGCAGGTGGATTCTTTACCACTGAGACCCCATATATATATATATACACAGGATGACATTGGTATTCTGTATGGAGCAGCAGAGAAAATTTCAAGTTTGGCAGTTCAATAAGTATCCCCTAGTACCAACATGATCATCCACCTGAGTAGACACAAACATTAAACATGAATAGAAATATTTCATTAGAGAAGTTATCTTTATAAAATACTTAATGTGGCTTTTTAAATTATATTTTTTCGTAGAAGATTCAAATTTCCCTAAGATTATAAGACTTGGTTCGCTGTTCCAATTCCAGCACACCTTTCTATGACCCAGGGAATTGTGTGGTCGCTCAGGTCTGCCCACGGGTGTACATCACACAAGTGAACCTCATTTATGACAGAAGCTAACATAGGAGAAAAAGTCTGGAAACAGCTGCCTTGAGGAGTAATAATCTATTAACTGCAATAGGTCAGTCACAAACAAGGATGTACTATTTCTATTTGAAAGTACTCATCACCAGGCTACTCTAATATACTGACCTCAAGGTAAAAGTCTACAGCATTCGCCCACAAGGTGAGTAAATCACCCAGCACCTAGGTTAATTATTTAGCAGTTTCAATCCATTAAATATAGATATGTTACATATACATTAAATACCCAGACAGAACACATAAAATAAGACTAAGGGAAAAGCCTATTAAACATATGCTTCCTAACCATCTCTTATTCATGACCTTAAGGCTGTTGCCTGGCATGAAAGGGAATCTCCTCACTAGCACTGGAGGATGCTGATAATGGATCAATAGCTGCAACCAGCATATTTCTTTTCTTCCTTATACTGAAGTATCTTGTTTTCATTTTCTTTCTTGGTTCAATTCAACCTCCCTAAGAGTCTAATCAGGTAACAACTAATCTGTTATTCGATCCATAAGAGTCAAACTATTACCACCCAGCAAGAAACAAAGTGACTTGTGAAACACAATTGTATTAAAGCTTACTCAACCAATATTCACATATGTGTATTCTTAAATAATCAAATGTCTTCTCCTTCATTCATTTAATAAGAACTCTAGGGATTTACTCATTCAACACTTAACTGCCCTTTAATTCACTTGGAATATACTAGTGTGATTTTCTGGGGCAGGAAAAATGGGGTATTAAATAGAGAACTTCTAAGTTTGTTCAATATCTTCCAAAATTGGCCCTTAATTAATTTTTCCATCTTCTTCTTTCAAGTTTAAACTTTGCTGATATATTTTATGTATTTGAATTAAAATTTCTGGGAAACATTCAGGATTTTCTATGTTTTATATAACTTTTGTTCAGGTCTTTTCACTCTGCATTGTTCCTGGTTCTTTTTTCCCTTTTGCCTGTATAAATATAAATTATTTTTCAAGGTTCACCTGACTAGCTCAGTCCACTGGTCAAACTCTCTTTCCAGAATTTCTGGAAGACATACTATTTGTACCACTTGTTTGGAACTGAATCATTTACTGACATGCCTTACAGTTCTTACACTCAGTAAAGCTGAGATTAGGGAGGGGGGTTAAATAACTTCTCAGGCGTTTTCATCTTTTCTGATCTTGCTTACTGATCTCAAGGGAATTAAGAAAGGACTCAGACCAAGAATTCAAATGGAATTAGTTCTAACTGAAAATAACTTGAAATAAATCCCTGAATGTAAGCGTTGAATCAGTGATTATCACCTCAAAGGCCTTGAACCCTCGGTAGGAGGAAGAGAAAGGATCTGGTGAGGATCCTAGGATATGCATATCAGATAGATATATAGATACAGATATAAATTGGCCTTCCCAGGTGGTGCTAGTGGTAAAGAACCTGCCTGCCAATGCAAGAGACATAAGAGACACAGATTTGATCCCTGGGTCAGGAAGACCTCCTGGAGGAGGCAATGGAGACCCACTCCAGTATTCTTGCCTAGAGAATCTCATGGATAGGGCAGCCTGGCGGGCTACAGTCCACAGGACCGCGAAGAACTGGACATAACTGAAGTGACTCAGTGTGCACATGGATACAGATACGGATATCTGGGGATGGATGTACACACACACACACACACACACACACACACACACACACATCTTATTGTTGTTGCCGTTCAGTCGCTCAGTTGTGTCCAGCTCTTTGCAACCACACTGTTACGCTCCTCTCTGACTAAGTGCTCTAGATAAAAATCATTTAATAGTCTTTCTCACTTCAGGCTCTGCTTTTGAGACTGTAGTCATCCTCTGTCTTTACTCCTTGATTACATCCCGTGATTTCCAGTCCTTTGCTGCCATCAAAGTTTCTTATTTTAACAAAAGGACCTACAAAATCTTTTATAATTATAATGGCATCCCCAGACTTATAAACTGGACAGCTTTTGCCTGGAGGGTCTAAAGACAAAGTGATTCATTCCTGAGGCCACACACCCTCCATTGTAGCTGTTTGCTAACCAGTTGACACTATGTTTAACAAATAATACACTTCTTTCTGCATAACATTCTAGTGATCTACCTTTGTGATCTGTGCTCCACAACAGTCAGCTCCAACTACCAACAATCAGAGCCCACTTGGCCAGGGTGGGACCATTGTACTTGTTCTGGGAAGCTGGAATTATCGTTCTTAACATTTACAGTGGGGAAGGTATGTGTGTGGGGGTCATCCTTACAGTAGCCACACTGATGTTGACTCCAAGAGTACAGAATGCTCTGAGGCCTCTTTGAAAAAGACTGCAACCTCATGAATCCTAAAAAGTTCTTATCTTGATTGGGTGTTGGTTCAGGTAAAGAAGTTGGTGAGGACAACAGTTATGGAAGCAGCTCCTTTCTTTTTTACCTTGCATGGATGGACTAACATTCAGTTCAGGAGCATCCACTTAATCCATTTCAGATCCACATGCCAGGCAACAAGAAGTGCTCTGCAGAAGGGCAAGTCAGGACTCCGAATCTAGGCAAATTATCAGGACTTATGGAATCAGCTCTCTGTGTGTGTTGCTTTTCTCTTATTTATAACCTTTCTATTATGCTCCAAGAAGAACTGCTACTTAGAAGTTTAAGATAAATTCTGAAGTGAGAGTAAAGATTTTTCTATGAGAAAATGCAAGTTGATGGTCTGGAGTTTTTTTGTTTTTTTTTAATGCCTAGAGCTTTGTTAATTCACTTAACCACTGTTTTCAAAGATTTACTTCACTCATTAATTCATTTTTAAAAACAATCTCTCAACTCCTTCATCACTTAGTGCAGTCATTCATTCTTACATTCTTTCAATATTGATTGAGTGCATACTATGGCTTCAATATCGCATTAAGTCCTGACAATCAAATGAGTGAAACCAAGTATGGTCACGGACATCATGGGGAAGTTAAAAGTGCAGTGAGAGAAAAAGACAGAGAAATCACATTAGCAAATGTAAAGTGCAAATGCAGCATGATATCAAGGTGCATTAAAAGGCAGGATGAAAATTGTAACAGCAGGAGCTGACCTGGGCATAGATAGAGTCAGGCGTGACTTCCTGAAGAAAGCAAGATGGAGTTGGGAGAGGCAGCCTCAGTTCAGTTCAGTTTAGTTCAGTCACTCAGTCGTGTCTGACTCTTTGTGACCACATGGACTGCAGTATGCCAGGCTTCCCTGTCCATCACCAACTCCTGAAGCTTGCTCAAACTCGTGACCATCAAGTCTGTGATGCCATCCAGCCATCTCACCCTCTGTCATTCCCTTCTCTTCCTGCCTCTAGACCTGTCCCAGCAGCAGGGCCTTTTCCAATGACCAGTTCATCCCATCAAGTGGCCAAAGTATTAAGAGTTTCAGCTTCAGCATCAGTCCTTCCACTGAATATTCAGGACTGATTTCCTTTAAGATGGACTGGTTGGATCTCCTGGCAGTCCAGGGACTCTCAAGAGTCCTCTCCAACACCACAGTTCAAAAGCATCAATTCTTCGGCGCTCAGCTTTCTTTATAGTCCAACTCTCACAGCCGTACATGACTGCTGGAAAAACCATAGGTTTGACTAGATGGACCTTTGTTGGCAAAATAATGTCTCTCCTTTTTAATATGCTGTCTAGGTTGGTCATAACTTTTCTTCCAAGGAGCAAGCATCTTTTAATTTCATGCCCACAGTCAACCATTGTGATTTTGGAGCCCCCCCAAAATAACGTCTGTCACTATTTCCCCATCTATTTCCTATGATGTGATGGGACTGGATGCCATGATCTTAGTTTTCTGAATGTTGAACTTTAAGCCAACTTTTTCACTCTCCTCTTTCACTTTCATCAAGAAGCTCTTTAGTTCTTCACTTCCTGCCAAAAGGGGGTAGTGTCATCTGCATATCTGAGGTTATTGATATTTCTCCCAGCAATCTTGATTCCAGCTTGTGCTTCATCCAGTCTGGCATTTTACATGATGCACTCTGCATATAAGTTACATAAGCAGGGTGACAATATACAGCCTTGACGTACTCCTTTCCCAATTTAGAACCAGTCTGTTGTTCCATGTCCAGTTCTAACTGTTGCTTCCTGACCTGCATACAGATTTCTCAGGAGGCAGGACAGGTGGTCTGGTATTCCCATCTCTTTCAGAATTTTCCACAGTTTGTTGTGATTCACACAGTAAAAAGCTTTGGCGTAGTCAATAAAGCAAATGTTTTTTTGGAACTCTCTTCGTTTTTCAATGATCCAATGGATGTTGGCAGTTTGATCTTTGGTTCCTCTGCCTTTTCTAAATCTGGCTTGAACATCTGGAGGTTAACAGTTCATATACTGTTGAAGCCTGGTTTGGAGAATTTTGAGCATTACTTTACTAGTGTGTGAGATGAGTGCAATTGTATGGTACTTTGAAAATTCTTTGGCATTGCCTTACTTTGGGATTGGAATGAAACCTTTTCCAGCCCTGTGGCCACTTCTAAGTTTACCAAATTTTCTGGCATATTGAGTGAAGCCCTTTCATAGCATCATTTTTTAGGATTTGAAATAGTACAACTGGAATTCATTCACCTCCACTAGTTTTGTTCGTAATGATGCTTCCTATGGCCCACTTGAGTTCACATTCTAGGATGTCTGGCTCTAGGTGAGTGATCACACTATCAGTTATCTGGGTCATGAAGATCTTTTTTGTATACTTCTTCTGTGCACTGTTGCCACCTCTTTTTAATATCTTCTGCTTCTGTTAGATCCATACAATTTCTCTCCTTTATTATGCCCATCTTTGCATGAAATGTTTCCTCGGTATCTCTAATTTTCTTGACAAGATCTCTAGTCTTTCCAAATCTATTTTTTACTGTATTGCTTTGCACTGATCACTGAGGAAGGGTTTCTTATGTCTTCCTGCTATTCTTTGGAACTCTGCATTCAAATGGGTATATCTTTCCTTTTCTCCTTTGCCTTTAGCTTCTCTTATTTTCTCAGCTATTTGGAAGGCCTCCTCAGACAACTATTTTGCTTCATTGCATTTCTTTTTCTTGGGGATGGTTTTGATCACTGTGTCCTGTACAATGTCACGGATCTCCTTTCATAGATCTTCAGGTACTCTATCAGATCTAATCCCTTGAGTCTATTTGTCACTTCCACTGTAAGGAATTTGATTTAGGTAATACCTGAATGGCCGAGTGGTTTTCCCTACTTTCTTCAGTTTAATTCTGAATTTTGCAATAAGCAGTTCATGATCTGAGCCACAGTCAGCTCCTGGCCTTGTTTTTGCTGACTCTATAGAGCTTCTCCATCTTTGTCTGCAAAGAATGTAATCAATTCTGAGTTGGGAAGAAGTAAATGCAATGAAGAGGGGACAGAAAAGCATTTGAGGCAGAGGGAACGGTGTGGACCAGTGGACTGTGGAGGAAGAGAAGGTGAACAAGCAGCTCAGCGCTGCTGAAGAACAGAAGGAAAGGGGCACGTGTTGAAAGGTAGAGCTGGAGGGGCAGTCCATAGTGTATCGTCTGGAAAATTTAGATGTGAAAAAACAAAATCCACTCTGCCTGACATTCAAACAAACCTGTCCACCTAAGGCAGCTCTTCCTCTCTCCAAGCTCAAGTTTACACCCAACCAGAGAGAAAGCAACAGACACCAACACATTTCAGAAACTTTGCACAGTTAGAAGAGGGGTTGCTAGAGAATAAAAATGCATGCCAGGAGAACTGCATCACCCATTGCAAGCATCAGAAGAAGCTGATCTAGAAAGTGGTCTCCTCTTACTGCTTGTAGAATGCACTGCTTCTTTCTCAAGAGATATCTTCAGTCTAAAGATTTCTTCACCCTTTTTTTCTTGGATGGAATATTTATGCTTGGCAAAGCACATGTTAGTTTAGTGATTTCAAAAGCTTTTACTTTTTTATTCTTTCCAGTATAAAGACTCACCTATCACACTAAGCTCTGCGCTGGAAAAGATAACTCCATGTTTATTCTCTGCCACACACTGATACATGCCAGCATCTGAGAGGTTCACTATTGTTATGTTGAGTGTTCCTTGCTCGATATGAATTCTATCCTGTGAAAGAAAAGAGGAACACAAAACAATGACCTTCTACAACTGAGACCTTAAGGAATCTTTGCTACATGTTATATATCAAAGAGGCTTAATGGGAGGAAAATTGCCATCATATAAACAATTTACATAACATGAGCTATTTATCTGTCAACTAAACTTGTGGCGGGTCAGTTGCTAAATGAAACAACCCATACATCAGTTGGTAAATGGAATTTAAATTATAGGACTCTCTTGAGTTATCATTGATTTAATAGTGAAACCACCCAGATTAATATCCCCTCTAAACAGATGAACTTTAAATTTAAAATACTTTTTTTTTTTCACCCCAAGGCTTTGTGCTAACTGGGGGTGAGGAGTGGGAAATACGAGGAAATTTACTGTTTAGAGTAGTTAAAACACTCAAATTATGAGCAGGCAACACTTTGAGGGTTAAAAGGACTATACTCTTCTTGGATGAAGCAGAAATGCATATTTAATGTTGTTGAAGTTTACTAAGAATAAAGAATAAGTATTGATAATTTAATGTTCTGTTACTTGACTGCTGTTGGTGGCATGATCTAAGCTTAGGACACCAACTGGTAGCCAATCTGAAGACAGCAAAGTGAGTGTATCAAACAATAGATCATCCTCATTCATCAGTCTGAGGCTACATAACTTGAGGTGTCAATTTTTATAAGTACCCTAAAGGACCTCCTCTTCTCCAAGAGACCTGCCATTTAAAAAGTAAAATATTTTCTGTTTGCCCTAGGGTTGTGATTTAGCTGCCTGGCATCCATGACCCCTCACCTTAAATAGAGGAAGGAAAATGCCAGTTACCTGGGCACCTACACTCAAGTGATTTGAGGCTGGCCTTTAGAATTGAGAAAGTCACGGGATGAGCAGGAGCCCTGCAGTGACAGGAGGAGGTGTGGGTAGCACCGTGTGGACCAGGCTTGTTATATCTGCCTGTTTCTGTGGCTGTGAGGGCTATATCCTGACCAGTGCTCAGAGTGGTTGTTCTTGCCTCGGGGCTGATGAGGGAGAAAACCAGAGTACAAGAAACGGGCTCTCAAATTGGGGTCTGGGGAAAATGTCATATTTCAGCAAAAATTTGAATTCGGTGGGAAAATATATAAGGAAAATTAAACTGGACACAATTGTTCCTCATTCTAAGGTCCCCCCACCTCATTTATTTTTATAGGCATGATTCCTATCTCTTTGCGCCTTCTTGACAAGCTTATTCAGATTTCTTTGTTAGACTGCTCTACAGGTTAGTTACCATTCTAAAAAAAAAATTTTTTTTTTTTTGCATATGATTTGGAGTATTGGCATGCAGGCGTACTTTGAAAAGGAGTTATTTTTGTCTGTCTTTCCACCCATTTAACAGACTGGGTGGCCACCTCCACCTCATCTCCTGGGCTGTGTGCTTAGCTACTTAGTCATGTCCAACTCTTTGTGACCCCATGGACTGCAGTCCTCCAGGCTCCTCTGTCCATGAGATTTTCCAGGCAAGAATACTGGAGTTGCCATGGCCTTCTTCAGGGGAATCTTCCCAACCCAGTGAACAAACCCAGGTCTCCTGCATTCCAGGCAGATTCTTTACCAGCTGAGCCACCAGGGAAGCCCATGAATACTGCAGTGGGTACACTATCCCTTCTCCAGGGGAATCTTCCTGACCCAGGAATCAAACTGGGGTCTTCTGCAATGCAGATGGATTCTCTACCAGCTGAGCTATCAGGGAAGCGCCTCCCTGGGCTTGCTGGTCCAGAAATAACCAGACTCATGGCTTCTCTCAGGTCCCGGGATCTGCGAGGATGTTGAGGCTACTGCAGTTCCCGCCCAGAGCCAGTAGGAGGCGCAGCCTGTACCTTCTACGTCTCTCACATCACAGAGTCCTGTTAAGCCAGGCGGCAGTTTGGCTGCTTTTTCACTTAAGCCTTAGCTGCAGGGATACTGCAACCTGGTCTCCAAAGAGGATTTTTAACATCTGAGCTTTCAGCTACTACTGCGTGCTTCAGGGCCTACGGACTGGTGCCTCCCACTTTGCTCATCACTTTTAGTTGTTCTTTCACTTCTGTTCCTTTAAGAGATGCCAGTCTCGAGTTTGCACATGCCACTGCTACATGTCTGAGGCACAGTGAACATTGTGCTGTTCATTAGTCTTCCCAGACAGAAGACAATATAAAACCACACTGAAGGGGAGAACTGGGTGCTGAGAGTCTTACACACTCACCGGTACATGCAAACTTGTATCTTAGCACAATTACATGATCCGGACCTTTGGCATAACTCTCCAATTGTAAAGCCAGTGATGTTAATCTCTGAAGACCAAAGATCCGGTATGAATGTTAAACAAGGCTGAGCAACGCTGGAGAATTGGATTTATGTACAGTTTCTATCAACCACACTCACTTGTTCCACTATTAATGGCATTCTTTACATACAATTTTGGAAACAATCAGTCGTTTTTCTGTTTCCATAGCAACAAGACCACACGCCAGACTGAAGTTAATATTAAGACACAATTATCACTCATTTGCTTACCCGAGTTAACAGTGATTCTCCATTTTTCAGCCACCTGTATGTAGGCTTGGGCCTTCCATTGGCTTTACATTCCCAGAAGACGCTTTCTTCAATGGCCACATGGATGTCATTTATTTTTTGACTCCAACTCGGCTGAGCTACAGCAGTTCACAAAGCAAAGACGTACATTCAGTGCACGTTCCAACTCATGTGTGTTGATGCATGTCCCATGCAATCAAGGGACAGAAATGGGCTTATGATAAAATTAATTTTCCAGCGGTTATGCCAATTACAAATCTGTGGAGAAGTTCAGTGGGTACTTTTAGAATAAAATACCCCACCTCATGTCCAACTCTGAATGTACTGTTTTTGCAGCCTATCTGGCTGTTTTTTTCCCATCACTAAAGGCAAAATGAGCAAAACTATCATGAGTCATAGGGTAAAATTAACTGCTCCTCCTCCCAAATATCTATTCATTTTTTCCTTTTAATAAAAGGAATCTCCCACCACCACTCTTGTTACTTTAGGACGGGCTCATGTTTTCCTAGCTACGCACTGTACTTCCCAGATTTGTTTGCATCTAGAGGTAATTGGTAATTGGTATGAATGAGGTTCATACCAATGATATGTGGTATGTGTGTGGAAGTGATGAGGGCAACCTCCAGGTTACTGACTTAAAGATACCAGCCTTGGATTCTCACTTTTCTTTCTCACTGATTAGAAAATGACAAGTGAAATAGCCTTGGGCTCACAGATGAAGCTATGTAGGATGAAGATGCTGACCTTGAATGATCTTCTGGAATAAAGCAACCCCAGACCCACATGCCTATTTTTGGAGAGATATGCCATTATATTTCTGTGTGTCTCTCACACGCATCATAAAAATAATTTTTGTGACTCCTTTTTCCTTCAAGACTATCATCATTTTCTATTATTATCTTTTTTTCATGTTGATAGAAAACTTTCTATTAGCATATGGCCTTACAATTCCAAATCTCTGAATGAGCCCTGGTTTTCACAAACCTTCTTAAGCAACCGAGTCCTGCCCTGCCTAACACAGGAATTCAAGACTGCACTCAATGCCCACACTGCCCAATGCCATACTCCAGGGGTCCCCAACTCTCCGGGATCTAATGCCTGATGATTTGAGGGGGAGATGATATAATAGTAGAAATAAAGTGCATGATAAGTGTGATGCACTCAAATCATCCTGAAACCATCCTCCCACCCTGGACTGTGAAAAAATTGTCTTCCGTGAAACTCATCCTTGTTGCCAAAGAGGCTGGGGAATGCTGTACCACTCCCTTCTACCACCAAAACTGTGCCTCATTTCTCATGCTTCAAATAAAGTCCCATTTTCTCTCCTTGTTCCTAAGGGAAATAAAGACAATGCTAACCCACATTCCCTAAAAAGTCTTCATATATATCAAGCCTTCCCTAAAGCACAATTCATGCTATTGGTAAACTATAATGGCACACGTAATTCAGCAGAAAACCTTCAGCCCAAAGTGAAGAAGCAAAGTGTGGTCATTCTGGAATGTATCTTTGCACTGTGCACTTGCATAGGATAATGCCTACCAACTTGAACCCAATAGTTAGAACTGGTATTAGTATTTAATTAGAAGATGCTACTCAGTATTCTTAACAGATCTCTTAGAGGACTTGGCCTCAGTATCTTTATTCAATGAGGTTACCAATCATTCATAACTTAATTCAAAAGGAAATGACTAGTGCTGCGCTCAAGCTTATCTTCTCAACAATGAAAAAAAAAAAAAAAAGAAAGAAAAACTGGAAAAATAACTCACTTAACCAGCAGAGGTCCCTAGGTCTCTGAATAAATGTTACTTTCTCCTTTTATCCATCTATAAGCAAATCTAGTGTTTTTCAAAGAGCAAAACACAATTTTACAAATCTTCTACTGATGGGGATGATGCATTGTTTCAAAAGGCTGAAAGGGTCAGCTTTCAAAACAAGTTATAACATCAAGAAGCATTAACTTGAACTGCAGGGTTGTAACCTGTATCCTTGAAGGAGCTGCAAGTCTGCCATTGTTCTTTATCTTCCTGCTGCTTTGCAAAGGGAGCTCAGATGGTAGATAGTACCTTTCCAGTTCTCTGTCTGGAGAATTTGATGTGCAACACTGATGAGGCTAATGGCAGTTGTGTGCCTGATTTCACATGCAACCTGCTGAATATTTACCCCCCACAGGGTCTATGAAAACAAAGCAAACAAGAAAAACTATAGAAATCTGTGTGGAATATTAACAACGAAGCCAAACTTTTCAAAGAGAGTGAGGAAGAAAAAAAAAATGGAAGGGCAAATGTAACTTATGAAGCAATGTCAAGTTGAAGTTCAAAAAGGAAACATCAAAACCACATGCAGAGACAGAGATTTCAATGTCATAGATTTCCTGTAACTCTTGGGCTTATCCATGGCTTTCTTTCAAAAACACAGAAAGCTGGAAACACAACCTTGCAATCTCAAAGAGGATAGGAAGAAGAGAAGGGAAGGGAGGGCCTTGAGAGGATTTTGAAAAGCCCTTGCAAAGTTCTAACTAATTAAACCCTTCTGAGCGCTCATTCTGTCTCTTCGAAAAGGGTTACAGAGGTTAAGGTGCTCAACAAGAATGTTCACTGTTAGTGGTTTGTGCTGGTCAAGGTGACATCAACAGCAAATTCAGTCTTTGTGAGACATCACCAGATACTTTCCTTTTTTTTTTTTTTTAAAGTAAAATTAATTCTCAGAAACCAGATTTGAAGGACAAAAATCTACTCCTCCTGAAGTAAAATGAATTCATAGGAGCTAAATTTGAAATGATATAAACACATTCCTCTTGAAGTCAATATATGGACAGGGGCCCACAGAGATTGAGAATGAAATACTATATTATATATATGGCAAAGGATGAGATAATCTTTCTTTTAACATGCCAATTGCAGATCTACAGGGCAGAAACCCACACAGTGAAGGTTTCTCCTGCCACTCACTTAGACTGGATGAATCTAAGTGAGTGAGTTTCTTTGTAATAGAATAGTTTTGTACCTAATGGAAATTGCTCATATATCTACATATCTCTTTGGGTCACCGAGTTCAAAGTCTTTGAATAACAAATGGTCCACTTTAGTGCATAAGAGAAAATATTGTTTCCTTTAACTTTTTTTTTTTTTTTGGATAGTGTATGTGGGTCTGTGGTATTGATCACTTAATATCTAGGTTCTTTTGAAAACACCATGTCTGAAAAATAGTTCCATGGAAGGCTTGAACAGGTTGATTCAGCCCTATTATTTCAAAAAGAAGTTTATGTCTAAATGCTTTTTGGGCATTATATATATGTAGATCCCAAACACTAAACAGAATTAATCATATTCACATATTAAAACAGAACCATCTGTTTTGGCCATTCATATTCTTTCAAGGTTTGAATAGAAGAATCTCTCCTCTAAAGAGAATCTTTAGTCTTGTTCTCAAGATACAAATTCAAATACAAGGTTAAATGATTGTGTTTTACTTGACTCTTTGACATTGTTAGTCTCTTGCATAAATGAACAAGCTCTTCATTCCAATCTTTTGTTCAACAACTGCCAGAAATGACCTCAGTCGATGCATAATATAGCCACTGGGATCATGCAAGCATCTTGTCCAATAACAATTTATATTGCAGACAGATATAATTAGACTTTAGTGGTCAAACAGTTCTCAGAGATATCTGGCTCTCTGACTGTCCAAAACCAGAAATTTCTAATAGAAAGAAAAGCCATCAAGAGCCTTAGTCCTTAGGGAAAAAAAGAAAAGATAAAATGGGGGAAAATAATTTAACTTGCTATTAGAACAATTACCTGCAGCCATTCAAAATTATTTCTGGTTGCTTACACAGTCTTAGAGAAGATGAATCTATGTTAAGCTATACTCAAGAATATTAAGGGTCTTGGTATCAATTCTGTTTGGGACAATCAGGCAGACTCTTGCTTAAGTGCAAAATTATCACATCTGCTGTGTTCATTCTTTTGGTCATTCTATCCTTTAAGCCACTTTGTGAGACTGAATATTAGCTAGTGATCACACATACATAGCACATCTATGGGGAAATTAGTACACCATATTACATGATGCTTCCATATTCTGACACTAGATATCCTCCCATACCATTTGCAGGGTCATGAAGCCCACAGTTTTGTCTTTAGAGCCAAATCCCCATAGCCCACAAGGTCTCAACATACAGCCATAGAAGTAAATTGGAAAGGAAAGTAAAAAGAGCTCTTTTTGGCTCAGTAATCAGGTGATTATAAGTCACTTCCTTAGAAAAGAGGAAGTGAAAAAGTCAATTGTTCACCTGGATGTTTTCATTTATGACTTTGGTTGTGGAAAACAAGCAAATAAAGTATCTGAATGACTGATGGATTTTTTTCCTCTTTACCTATTTAGTGAAAACGTCCTACTGGCAAGACAAAGAACACAGAACAGGTCTAATGAGATCTCTGATTCTCACTCATTCTGTCATCTTGGGTAAGTTATTTTATGTCTCTGGGTCTTTATTTTAACTTTTTAAAAATCAAAGAGTTGGCTCCAACAGATCCTTCCAGCTCAAACATTATAGATTCATTGAAAAATAGTCTTGTTCACTGCTTGAATATTATATTCCCTATTTCCTCATGGTGGAAATGATTTTACTCTCTTAACACTCGTTACATCTAGGAGAAATTGTACAAAGGTATTAAATATCAGGAAATTTAGCTCATGCTTCATTTTTCTAAATGATGACTGTTATTCCATTGGTCTATTTGTGCAAAAAGGAATTCTACAGACATAATGAGGTGGAAAGATGAATAATTATCAAGTGAATTAAATCCATTTGATACCTCCCTCTCCTTTTTTCAGAGATAATCACTGTAGCATCCTCCTTCCACTGTGTCTATGTAGACGGGTTATAATACTTGATGTGACAGAAGTCTGCAAGCTTTCGGGGGAAGCAGGAACACCTTTATCTTCAGTAATTTATTCTTAGGGTTCACTCTACCACCTGGAAACAACCCAGCGCAAGAGCAATGGCTTTTGCACTATGGACGCAAACAGGCAGCATCAGCACAGCCAGGAAACTTCATGGGAATGCAAATTCTTGGTTCCCATGCTAGACCGACAAAATCAGAACTTCTGGGGAGTAGAACCCAGTGTTCTGTACTTTAATAAAATTTTCAGATTATTCTAACTGCGCTCTGAAGCCCGAGAACTTCCAGCATGAAAGAACAGGCATAGCATCTGGAACCTAGCTCTGCTTACTATGGGCTTCCCTGGTGGCTCAGATGGTAAAGAAATCTGCCTGCAATGCAGGAGATCGGAGTTCCATCCCTGAGTCGGTAAGATCCCCTGGAAAAGGAGATGGCAACTCACTCCAGTACTCTTGCCTGGATAATTCCATGGACAGAGGAGACAGCAGGCTACAGTCCATGGGGTCACAAAGAGTCGGACACGACTGAGCAACTATCACTCACTCTGCTTACTATGTAGCTTCAATCAGTAACGTGAGTACCTCTTTGGAAAGCAGTTTCCTTATCTAGAAAATGGCTAAGTGTAGAAATGACAAAAAAGTGTCTTACTGGTTCTAAGTCCAAAATACATGTCAAGTCTCCATTTATTTTTATTCTTTGCTTCCTAGCCATCATCATTCCTCACCTGGTTGGCTTTCTGACTGCTTACCCTGCTTTTACTCTTGGTTCCCTATAATCTAATCAACATAGAACAACCAGAGTGGTCTTTTAAAAGCATGAATACGATCGAGTCATTCCCCATTTAAAATCTCACAGGTGGGATGCATGAGACAAGTGCTCGGGCCTGGTGCACTGGAAAGACCCAGAGGAATCGGGTGGAGAGGGAGGTGGGAGGGGGGATCGGGATGGGGAATACGTGTAACTCCATGGCTGATTCATGTCAATGTATGACAAAACCCACTGAAATGTTGTGAAGTAATTAGCCTCCAACTAATAAAAAAATAAAAATTAAAAAAAAAAAAAATCTCACAGTGGTTTCCCATTATCAGAATAAAACCCAGACTTAGTGCCTGGTTTACAAAGTACTGCCTAATCTGCCCCCCCACCCCCACCCCCCAGCCTTCTGTTTCCAAACCCTTTATCCTTTCTCACTAGGACTTAGCCACACTGGCTTCCGTGATGCACCTCACACATGTTAAGTAGTCTTCTGCCTCAGGGCCTCTGCACTTCCTTCCTTTCTGCCTGGAAAGCACTACCCTTTGAAAGCCTGGCTCTTTTTCACCCTTTAGGTTTCAGTTCAGAAGTCAAATCTCAGACAAGTCTTTCCTGAGTGACTTTTCTTATGAAGTCTTTCTTCTGTTCCTGAAAAGTGAAAGTGAAAGTCGCTTAGTTGTGTCCAGCTCTTTGCGACCCCCATGGACTATACACCCCCATGGACTATACAGTCCATGGAATTCTCCAGGCCAGAATATTGGAGGGGGTAGCCCTTCCCTTCTCCAGGGGAGCCTCCCAACCCAAGGATAAAACCCAGGCCTCCCACATTGCAGGCGGATTCTTAACCAGCTGAGCCACAAGGGAAACCCAAGAATACTGGAGTAAGTAGCCTATCCCTTTTCCAGTGGGTCCTCCTGATCCAGGAATCAAACTGGGGTCTCCTGCATTGCAGGCGGATTCTTTACCAACTGAGCTATCAAGGAAGTCCTTCTTTTGCTCCTAGTTACTTGCTATCGTATCATCCTAACCACCTTCTTCATAACTCTTATCACTTTATGAAATTTTCTAGTTCATTTATTTGCATAATAGTGAATTGCCTGTCTGCTCCTAGTGAAAGAAAAGCTCCTTGAAGACAGGGATTTGTTTTATAGTCCAAAGTGTCTAATGCTCTGCCACCTGGTAGGCAATAAAAAAAAAAAATTTGAACAAATTAATAATATATTAAAGTCATTTTGGAAAATGTCAACCTTTAAGCAACAAAGATTTGTAGTAAAGTATCCTTGAAAATATAACCTCTATTTTAGTAAGTTTTTAACACTGAAAAATACCTGAAAGAGCAGATTAAACCACACAGACAAGTTCAGGTCATGGCTCAAATAACTCGGGAAGATGGAGATGGGTAAAAATGTTCGTGTTTGAACTAGCTTCAATTCTTCCCAAACATGAGTAGCACATGCTAAACTAAAGACACAATCACAGTGGAAACACACCAGCCAGGAACACAGGCTCCCATGACCCTTATAGAGGGAAAGTAGGGGCAACAAAACCATGCTCAGCAGACCTTTGGAGGAAGGTTAAATGGCTTCAGTGTGGGATCAGAAAATTGCCATTTTGTCAGGCCAGAACAGAAGTGAGCACACCTGTCTGGTTTCCCAAGTGAAGAGTGAATAAGTGGGATGCAGCAACTTGGAACCAAAAAGGACAAGCAGGTCTCTAAGCTGAAACCCAAAGTTTATTGTCCCCAAGCACAGCACATCTTAACGTTGTCAGACATTCTCTTGTCCACAAACAGAGCATGCTCATGGATAAGGAACTGGGGCTACTTTCTCCCCTTTTGTGAAATATATATGGTGATTTTAATTATAAAAACTCATTTAAATTGGAGATGTAGGCAGCTGGATATTGGGAACACTGTATTGAGAAAACCCAACAGAGACCACAAAGAAAAAAAAATGACAGCCAAGCACTTTTGCATAATTAAGCTCTCCTGTGACAATGAAAACAATTCGATAATTTCCGTGTCACTGATATGCTAGTTGAGGGAAAACAAAGGATAAAAAAGATGCAACAGCCCAGCATCATGAAGTCAACTGATCTGACAAGCTTCTAACACCTAGGGTGGTTGACAACGGAGAAAAAAGCTGAAGTATCTTCAGAAAACAGGCACATTTCATTTGGCTTTTTTTCCCATGGATGAATGCAGATGACTTCATTTAAAAGGGAAATGCTGTTAGCATCAGATTTTCATCTCCAAGGCTGGGTCCCAGAAAACCTTTCATTGTTTCTCCAGAAGGTTATTGATAAGGTTGATTCTCCAGAAGACTAACTCTGGAATCTTCTGTTTCCAGTGTAGGAAACTTATGACCTACTAGAAAGCACTATGCCAACTCCTGGTGACAGAATATTTCCTACATTTTTAATATACTGAAAAACAGGTATTTCACTTCAAAGAAAACCATAAAAGTGAAAAATTACTTCAATCAATTAACTGAGCAACACAATTAACATTTAGGGATCACAACTACTGAATGGAAAAATCAATCTAACTAATTGAAAAAGGAAAACACAGGCCATTTACCTGAACATTTTCAGGTTGTTCCTACTTGATGTAGGAGAAATGATTATTATACTAACGAGAAAAATGTACCCTAAACACTTAAAAAAGACAGTGATTGCATCTCACTGAACAAATCTGTAACCTACAGTCTTAAGTTTTTCTAGCAATGAACTGTGATGTCTTCTGGTTTTCAACCAATCAAGTAAGGTGTCAACCATCATAGTTTATGAAAGAGCAAAGATCAAGCATCAGATCTGTCATTTGGCATGAGTAGAGTTGGTCTTTTAGTATTGTTGAAGGAAGATGGGTGATTTTTAAAAGGTGCATATTTATTTAAACAATTGGTACTCAAGTCATCATGTGAAGGACTGCCTAACATCATGTGTATTCTTTTATCCCTTGGGCAACGTCAGGTATGAGTCCAAAATGCCAGATGGGGAGGTTGCTAAAGGCTAGCTGATATTCAAAAGCTCCATCCAATTTCTAATCATGCTTCTAAAAAATCTTACATGACTACTGAACAAAATCTTTTCCCCATATCTGAAATCCAAAATGCTCTGGAAGAAGATCTGATGAAATAAATAGACTTTTGTGGTATCAGTTGTTGTAAGACATCAGAAGGTTTAAAGTCTTTGCTACAACTTGCCCCTAAAGAACTGCTCTTATCCCTTTAATATACACTGTTGTTCACCTAAGCCATTCTTAAATAATTATCAATCTATAATATTTATTTTCAACACTCCATGGGATTCAGGCATGTTCCAACTTGGGAGAACTCAGTTTGATTTCAAAATGCCTATCCAGTGAAATCCCTTTCTTGATTCCAAACTGATACCCTAACTGGGTTTCCAAGACAGGCTCAATGGATGACCATGTGTTAGAGGCTTTACATTTGTGTTCTGTTTGGATCAATGCCGGTGATTTGATTGAAATAGGAGCAGCTGCACAGAAAGAGTCTGTGGGGTGAGAGAGATTTGTCATGCTCCACTCTGATAAGAACTAAATTTGGACAGCATGCATTTTGAAATGTTCGTGGTACCACATTAAATTGCTACCAAATAGGAGCAATTACCAAGGATTAACATGAGCTCCAAGTCAAAATTTGAACGAAGAAAAGCAGAGAGCTTTAGAAATAAATAAATAAATCAGGAGGAGGGATAACAAAACATTTCCCTTGTCAGGTTTGCAGCTTGACGGCAGCAGGAAAAATAGGTCCTTTGTGAGTGTGTTCACACTAATATCCATTCCTCAACACATCAGCCTGTATCTTCCCCTCTGCTGTCTCCACACTACTGCCCCCACCCTCCCCTTCCCCACCCAGAACAACCCAGGGGATGATAATTAGGCAGCAAACAGGGTTTTACACAATGGTATTTTGAGCAATCCTTCTGAAGAACCTTGAATGAAAATCTCCTAGCTTATGGGTTTTAATATTAAGAAGGTCAACAAATGATAAACTGGAATCACTACCTTACCATAGAAAGTCAACTGTCCTTTTGCTACGTTTTTCCCTCTTGAATTCTCAGCCACGCATTCATACAAGCCAGCATCCTCCTGCTGAAAGTTGGGGATTTCAAGAATCCCATTTGACTTGTGTTTTCTGGCTTTGGTTGCTATCGGCTTTCCATCAGCTCTTCTCCAGATAATAGTTGGTACTGGACTGGTGGCAAGAAAAAAAGGGAGTGAATCATGTTACAGAAACTTTCTTTTATTTGAACCTATGCTCGTTACAATCCCTTCCTTATTGGCTCCAAACATTATATAGCTGGCACTAGACAGTGTTCCCCAAAAGTCATTTATTCATGTATCACTATTATGATTTCAGTGATGCATCTCTAGTAATATTATGTACTCTGTGTTTTCTTTAGGGATTGAACCCAGGTCTCCCACATTGTAGGCAGATTCTTTACCAGCTGAGCCACCAGGGAAGCCCTTAAAATCAAATAACCTTTCTTAACCTTAAAGAAGGTATTCCATATAATATACAATATTACCAATGAAATGAAAACAGATTTTTATATGCTTGTTACATTTTTTCCAGTGCATCTGTTTTAGATCATAAATATGAAAATTTTAAAAAATCCATGTACAAATGTGGAGAATTAAAAACGCCTTCCACTAAGATGTGGTCCAGAACTCCTTCTGCTTGAACCAGGTGGCTACTATGACTTGAAATAAGACAGAAGTGATGTGGTGTCAGTTTCAAGGCTCAGTGGATACGAAACTGGCAGCTTCACTTTTTGCCTCTTAGAACACCCTCTGTGGGCCCCTACCAGCTTCTAGCAGTCCATTAGGAGGGTGGTTTGGGGAAAGTTATCTTAAAATAGCGAGACAAGGAAAGAGGCAACCTGTGGGGACTTTAAGTACTTTCAAGGCATCTATCATCCTGCAGCTGAAACTGTTAGAATGCATCTTAAATGGCAAGGGCATCACTGAATCTGCAGATCAATGGTTTAGCGAGCTAACCACAGCTTTTGAGTTGCGGCTTCCTAGCAGGGGATACAATTATTTACCTATTTATTTTTCACAAAGACACACACAGACAAGAAACTAGACTAAAGACTTGCTAATCTTCTCTGGGAAACCTGAGATGGTATTTAAAAAATTAGAGCCATCAACTCGACTATACTTGTTTTAGAGGAATTTAAGTTCATTAGGCAGAAACTAACTCAAGATACAGAAAAGGCTCTATCAAAAGTACATTATGGGTATCTTTACATGTGATGAGATAGACAGTTAAAACATGCCAGTACAAATAACTGTTCTTAGACATAGTCTTTCTGCTCTTAAGTGGGCCGTGATGATGTGTTTCCGCAGCTGCATGTGTATACCCAAACACTTCTGTGTAGACTGGAGGAGCCCAATTTGGGTCCTTTGTTTTCATTCTAGTGCCATTCAAGTAGTGTGAATGGAGTTTAATTCATACTCCCTTTGAAACTGGGAACAATAATAAATTTTGCTGTCTTTCTCCATGGATTTTTCGAGGAGTCACCTTGCAGAACTCACCAAATACATTCCTATACCATCCAGTTACGTTCTTTCAGCTTTTCTGTGCATGGTTTCCTAAAAAATATATATATACAAATGGGCTCCCCTGGTGGCTGAGTGGTAAAGAATCTGCCTGCAATGCAGGAGATGCAGCAGATGTGGGTTATCCCTGGGTCTGGAACATCTCCTGGAGGAGGGCATGGCAACCCAGTCCTGGATTCTTGCCTGAAGAATCCCACGGACAGAGAAATCTGGCAGGCTGTAATCCATGGGGTCACAAAGGGTCAGACATGACTGAAGCAACTGAGCATATATAAAATAAAAAATGGAACCATCTTCGACTGTTTAGCAATCTACTTTTAGTCTCTTAGTGATAAATAATGGGCATTTTCCAGGTCTTACATGTTGTTTTACAACTTGACTTCTAATGTCAGTACAGTGTTCAATCCTACAGCTATGTCATAATTTATTTAATGGAGTAAGTTTTCAGAACACAAAAAATGAGCACTGTATTTTTCGGCCCCCAAGTAAAGATACTACTGTAGGGTGTACTGCCCTGACTTGAAAACAGGACAACCAAAAGAATCCTTTCTATAGAACTAAAAATAAAATTGAAAAAAAATGGAACCACTTTCATGCATGGTTGCTGTGAAGTACAAAATGATATGAATAAAGATTACTTGCTAAAACAGACGCTGAGCAAAAGTTAGTGTCCCTGCCTTAGCCACCACCTGGGCCCAGGAAAAGGGTGAGGAGTTGGCAGTGGGTTAGCTGGATAAATGAGGTTGGCCACAGAGACTCACATGCATCATTAAAGTGCACTGATGACTAAAAATTCTTATTTCAGGTGAAAGTTTTTATCACTGATGCCAAACCTTTTCTGCAGGGTTACCGGCAAAATCTTAACTGATCTATTTTTCATTTTCTTTATGCCCTCTGACAGACACTCTAGGGAAAATTTAACTGGTTTCCAAGTAGGCTTAACTGAGAAAACTCCACAGATTGAATAATAAAATTGTGAATAATTTTCAGATGACTCTGTAAAAACAGAGACTCCTTAGAGAATATTAGGTCTTGCCAATCTCTAGCCAAAGTAGAAAGAAGATGCTATTGCTTATATATGGAATATAAAATATGACACAAATGAACTTATCTGAGAGTCCCTTGGACTGCAAGCATATCAAACCAGTCAATTGTAAAGGAAATCAGTCCTGAATAATTAGTGAAAGGACTGATGCTGAAGCTGAAGCTCCAATACTTTGGCTACCTGATGCAAAACCTGAATCATTGGAAAAGACCCTGATGCTGGGAGAGATTGAACACAGGAGAAGGGGACAACAGAGGATGAGATGGTTGGACGGCATCACCGACTTGATGGACATGAATTTGAGCAAGCTCCGGGAGTTGGTGATGGACAGGAAAGCCTGGCGTGCTGCAGTCCATGGGGTCGCAAAGAGTCAGACACGACTGAGTGACTGAACTGAACTGGTGAAACAGAAACAGACTCAGAAACATAGAGAAGAGTCTTATGGTTGACAAGGGGGAGAGGGCTGGGGGAGGGGTGGATTGAAAGTTTGGGATTAGCAGATGCAAACAATTATATAGAGAATGGATAAACAACAAGGTCCTACTGTATATCACAGGGAACTGTATTCAATATCCAGTGATAAACCATAATGGAAAACAACATGAAAAAGAACATATGTATGTATCAATGAATCACTCTGATAGAGGGCAAAAATTAACACAACATAGTAAATCAACTATATTTCAGTAAAATAAATTTTAACAAAAAACTAGAAAGAAGAGACTTTCAATTTAAAAAGAAATACAAGAAAAGTTTGATGCACACTCTCTAAGCTGGGACCCAAGTGAAAGTCTACCTTTTTCCAAACAGTCAACTTCACTGTACCTCAGATGAGGCCATTGTTTTCCTGTCATTCTGGGTCAGACAACATGTACGTTACAGGTTGCTGCTGCTGCTAAGTCGCTTCAGTTGTTTCAGCCTCTGTGCGACCCCACAGATGGAAGCCCACCAGGCTCCCCCATCCCTGGGATTCTCCAGGCAAGAACACTGGAGTGGGTTGCCATTTTCTTCTCCAACGCATGAAAATGAAAAGCGAAAATGAAATCGCTCACTTGTGTCCGACACCTAGCGACTCCATGGACTGCAGCCCACCAGGCTCCTCCATCCATGGGGTTCTCCAGGCAAGAATACTGGAGTGGGGTGCCATTGCCTTCTCCATATTACAGGTTATCGTAATAGAATGAAACGCTTTCAGAACTGCCCATTCTCCTCTCCTTTGTGGCCATGTCCATAGTGGCAGCTAACTCCTCTCATGCCACGCCACATTCCTTCTCCATGGTGAGAGGACAGAATCAAAGATGCACACACAGAATCACAGTGAGACAGGCTTGGCTTGCTTTACAGTTACTTCATAAACCATTACTGTGAACAGTGCAAAGAAATTTCTTTACTTGCCCAAGCTGGAGGGAGGACAATGGAGGAGAGAAACCAGAACTTACTTTCCTAATGCAAAGCATTCCAGCTTCACCGTTGTTCCCTTTGCGGTCGGGACCATTTCTGGAAACTGCACTTCTATTTTTGGTTCATATTCGCCCATCACCCCTGTGAATAAACAAAGGAGCTAAGCCTTGGAGAGTCTTTTAAGATATACACAAGTGTTTTTGTGTTAATGCAGGATGTTCCTATACATCATTGTGTGTGCAATTAATCCCTTCATTTAAAGAGGCTCCTATCTCCAACAGCCGTGAATCGTGGCTTCTTTCCCAGTTACTGCTGGAGGAAATGTGTATTCCAGCATCACACCATCTGCCTAGGATTAAATTCTCCATGCGGACAACTCTACCTCTCAAAAACACTTTGTTAAAAATGTAGTCATGGAAGAAAAAAAGTGGGGGGGGGGTTAAGTCCTAGTCACCACTAATACCACATTATTAAATTTTTTTTTGGAAACATACTGCAAAAAATTTAAAATATGTTAAAAAAATATGTGCATGCTTTAGCTGTGTCTCTATAAAGAACATTTTTGAGTAATCAATTTATAACCACAAATTATCTTTCACTTTTGAAGGCCAATCTGATTGAGTCATAAATTGGTATATGCAAGGTAACACAAAATTAATATATTTTTATTATATTCTGAAATAATGATAAAAGAATAATAGGAAGTAAATATAGGAACTAGCCTGTAAGTGGTACCCACCTTGCCAATGGTAGTTTTACCCTGAAGGTCCTATTTTCTCACTTTCCGATATCTCAAAAAATTACTGTACAATCATAGCCAAGGTAGCAAAGCCTAACAAATTAAGTCCATGCTTTATAACTAAATGCTTATGAATCATTTCTCATCAATCATTCTTAATGCTGTCCACCACTACTCTAGTTATTTTGATACATCCATTTCTGCTCAATTTCTAGTTATTTTCTATGGCTTCTGATTCAACTGTGGCAATATAAAGTTTAAAATTATTTAGCTCACTAAAACATGATAGGATCCTCCAGTTCATCTCTTCTTTAGGTTTCCTACAGTTAGAGAAAAAAGAGATTGAAGGATTCAGATGAAAAGGTTAAAAGTAAGGTATGGATGGGGACAGGAACAATGGCTCAGAGAAACAATTCTATGCGTTTTGCAGAGGTGACCCTCTTTATCTGCAACTTCATAGCCTGAGAAGCAGCAAGGGAATTTCTTCAATGTGCAAAAAAGAAAAAGTCAACCCCTAGTGTCAGATGATCTAATAGTCTTGCTAGATTTGTTGGGACGTATGTCATCAGAAGTGCAAAGCAGAACATAGTCATTTTGTTATTTTCTTTTCATAGATTGACAGAGAGGATTGGCTATGGAAGGCATCTCTGAGATAATTTGGTTCAGCAAGTTTTTTTAATAAATTTTTTTTTTGGCCATGCCACATAGCATGTGGAATTTTTAGTTCCCTAACCAGGGATAGAAACAGTACCCCTTGAACTGGAAGCATGGAGTCTTAACCACTGGACCACCAGTGAAGTCCCAGTTCAGCATTCTTAATATTGGCATTCACAGATGTACACTTCTCTGCAGAAAGGACCTATACCTACCAACAACCTGTTCTAAAAAGAACCTTAAACCCTCCACCAAAATGGAAATCACAGTTCTAGTCTGTCTCTGTCTTTTACAAGCAAGCCTGTAATTCCCAAAAGGGTTAAACAGTTTGTGTTTAGTTTCACAACAGACCAGCATTCAAGGTTGCAATCCTGGTCCCTGATTTCTGGTCTAAATCTTTTCCTATGGCCTCTCACCACTGCAGGAGTAACACTCCCAAACTAAATTCAAATATACTAAATCCATGTGTGACACACTCAGGTGCAAAACCATTCCTCCCTTTGTGGCCAGTCTCTGAGTCCTTTTGCCTTTCCTAGAGCATGTGCCACACAGCCGGACCATAAAGAGATAGTGTTTACTAACACCTGCATTCACAGACTTCTGCTGAACCTGCTAACAAACAGCCCATACAAGTGACTCATCATCCCATAAATATCAGTAGTATGACTCCGAGTGCAGGAACAAGCTAACACCTTTGAGGGCTGTGTGTGGCTGTGTTCTCTAAGAGTAGTGTTAATTAAAAAGCAACTGCCTTGAGAGGAAGTTGTTTTTTTTTTCATCTCTTTCTATTTTTTGGTTGCACAGGCTTTCTCTAGTCGTATGAGTGGGGGCTACCCTTTGCTGTGGTGTGTGTGATTCTCACTGAGGCATCTTCTTCTGTGGAACATGGACTCTAGGTGCATGGGCTTCAGTAGTTGCAGCAATGGACTCAGTAGTTTTGGTCCATGGGCTCTAGTGCTTGGGTTAAGTAGTTGCGGTGCACAGGCTTAGCTGCTCCATGGCATGTGGAATCTTTCTGGACCAAGGATCAAAACTGTAACTCCTGCACTGGCAGGCAGATTCTGATCTAGAGTGCCACAAGGGAACTCCAAGAGAAAAGGTCTTTTGTCCTCCCAGGATATCAAGACAACTTCCACTGCAGTGCCTCATGCATGGAAGGGAGATGAGATGAAAAAGTGAAAATATGGGTGTCAAGGCTGTGTCAGCCATGATCAGGTTTTCCCAGTCCCCTTGTTCTATAAACACTACATACAAACCTGGTTTCTATAATCCAGCTATGAAAGATACACCAAGGATAAAAAATATCTCATACACCTTTGTCCTAAGAGGCCCCCTGAACTATTAACTGCTTATCCTAAAATCTCACCCATTATGGCTTAGACTCAAAGTCCTCTGCTTCAGCATCCTGTACCCTTTCCTCAGCACTCTCTGCTCTAGCCCACAGCAGTCTGTAATGACCAGAAACTATCAAACCTCTTTTGCCTCATGGTCTCCCATGACTTCTTTTTAAAAGCATAGAATGTAATGATTTTTAGTAAACTGAATGAGTTGGGCAATCATCACCGTAACTCAATTTACAACATTTCCATCACCCACATAATATCCCTCATGCCTGTTTACAGTTAATTCCCAGAAGCAGTCCTAGCCCCAGGCAACCAATAATCTGCTTTTGTCTACAGATTTTCCTTTTCTGGACATTACATATACATGAAATCATTCAACATATGATGTTTTGCATTTGGCTTCTTTTACTTGGCATAATGTTACTGAAGTTCACCCATGGTGTGGCTTGCATCAGTGATTCCTTTCTTTTTATGCCTGTGTAGTATTCCACTGTGCAGAAGAAAAATATTTTAATCATCTGTTCACCAGTTGTATTAGTTTCCTAAGACTGTCCTTAGAAAGAGACACAGACTAAGTGTCTGTGTTCAAGCAAAATACATTTACTCTCTCACAGTTCTGAAGATTAGAGGTTGACAGGGTTGTGCTGTCTTTGAGACCACGAGCGTATCCTTCCTTGCCTCGTCCTGGCTTGTGGTGGTGGTCATCAATATTCAGGGTGTTCCATGGGTTGCAGCTCTGTCAGTCCAGCCTCTGATGTGTATGATGTTCTCTCTGTGGGTCTTCCCACTGTTTTCTTACAAAGACATCAGTCATGTTGGATTAAAGATTTACCCAATTCCAATATGATCTCATCTAACTAATTTATTTCCTGATAATGTTGTATTCTTAGGAACTGGAGGTTAGGATTTCAACATATAATATCTTTTGGGGACTCATAATTCAACCCAAGTTACCAGTTGATGGTCATTTAGGTTGCTTCTGCTTTGGCTATGGCATGGTTTGGGAATGGCATGGTTTTCACTGCTGTTTAATGAATAATATTTCCATGAACATTCACATGCAAGTGTTTCTATGGACACTTTTATATGTTTTCATTTTTCTTTTGTTCCCCATGACTTTTACATGGATGACTTTTGCTTCAAGTCTCAGCTCAAAAGATTCCCCCTTTGAGAACTGTTTCTGACCACATTATCTAAAATAGGTGCCTGCTGTCACTCTCTGTGAATAGCTTCTTTCCTTTATGTTAATTATCATGTGTATTTCTCATGTTTAGTTCTGTCTTCCATACATATTGTAAATCCCATGATATCAAGTAATATGTCTGCCTTTTTCATGCTAGCTTTTATCTTCGCCTCCACACTTAATAAGTACTCAGTAAGAAAGCCAACATAAAACATTTTACAAACAAACTTCTGGGCACTCTCAAATAGCACTGCTGTTTTCTATCATGTTTATAGCTATTTATATACTTGCCATTTCTTCTGTTGTACTTTCACTTCCTTGAGGAATGGAAGTACTTGTGATTTTTTCTGTTCCTCGCAAATCTCAGCTCGGTACAAGGCATATGGGGGGGCGGGGAACAAACTGTTATAAGTAGGGATTTGTGAAAGGGAGTAAGATGGGGCAATGTGGCCTTTTTTACTGGGACACATAAGAGTCACTAAGCCAAACATTTAAGTCTTCTCGGGCATGGTAATAGCGTTACCATGGCTATTGGTCAAGTTCATTCACTTCAGACTATGTTTTCCTAAAATGTGAGAAAACATAGTCTGTGCAGGTTGTTTATGTGGTCACATGGAGTGATTTCTGGGTGAATACACAGTGATCTCTATTTATGGCTACAGGAACTGAGTAACAGCGTTATCAGTAATGATGAAGACTGTCCTTCATTTACGGCAGCAGTTGCAGGACACAAGTCGGTATCAGAGATGGAGTGGCATGGATTCACTGTTATTTAAAATGCTTTAATTATATATGAAGACTGTCCTGGTATTTAAGTCATAACAAAATGAAAGAAGCCGTTCTCTTCAACTATATTATGAACATTTTTTGGAACACCTGTGTAGTGTTCCATTTAATTTGCTTACATCTGGCACACGGTTCCATTTTTATTTGACTATTCCTTTCATTTTAACTATTTTGGCCCTTTGCTACTCTCAATTTAAAAAACTGTTGCCTTTTATATCTTTTAAGAAACACAAGGTCCCTTAAAACAGGAGTGCATTTTTTCTTAGTCATTCCTCTGACCATCTGCACATTTTCGAACTTAATTGGCCTGCAGCTGCTCTGGTGATTTATAGAATAATTAGGTAAAAAGTGGTGCATTGATGGAACTGCTTCAGAATCCTTTTTCTACCTTCAAACTATCTGGAAAGGTGGGAAGATAGAAAGGTCTAGGTGCATCTACATAACCAAGGTAAAGCTGAAGTTAAAGTGCATACAGTGTTGTCAGGATCAACCAGATCATATAATCTCAGCAATATTTCCTTCCTCCTGACTGAAAATACATATTGGATTGTCCAGATTTTCCCCATAATATCCTATAGAAAAACCCAAAAATGTTTTGGCCAATCCAATACATTGGAGAAAACTCTTGCTTTCACTTCTAAATAGAGGCATCTATATCTACAATCTTAAACATAAGGTGAAAAAAGTTTTAATTTATTAAGATGCATTGTCAATGTTTTCTATTCATGGGAGTAAGAACTATGCCACCACCACAACAGTGAAAGCTACGTTCCTTGAAATTTGATACATGGAAGCCTTTAGGAGTTAGGGGCTTAGCTGTATTTACATTCTAATGAATTCAATAAACATTCATTTAACACCAACCATAACCACGGGGGCACAATGTGCATATCACAGACCTGATCATTATCTTCATGACATTTGTAGTTACCCTTTTCCTTGCATAGTAATGTGGCAAATGCAGGCAACAATTAATTGTTTATGGAATGTGTGTGCATGTATATGCTAAGTCACTTCAGTTGTGTCTGATTCTTTGTGACCCAAAAGATTGTATAGCCTGCCAGGCTCCACGGTCCATGGAATTCTCTAGGCAAGACTATTGGCGTGGGTTGCCACGTTCTCCTCTAGGGGATAGTCCCGACCCAGGGATGGAACCCAAGAGACATCTCTTATGTCTCCTGCATTGACAGCCAGGTTCTTTACCACTAGCGTCACCTGGCTCAGACAGTTTACGGAATCAGTTCAGTCACTTCAGTCGCTTGGTCGTGCCCGACTCTTTGCAGCCCCGTGGATTGCAGCATGCCAGGCTTTCCTGTCCATCACCACTCCAGGAGCTTGCTCAAACTCATGTCCATCGAGTCAGTGATGCCAATCAACCATTTCAACCTCTGTCATCCTCTTCTCCTCCTGCCTTTCCCAGCATCAGGGTCTCTTCTAATGAGTCAGTTCTTCACATTAGGTGGCCAAATTATTGGAGCTTCAGCTTCAGCATCAGTGCTTTCAATGAATATTTAGGATTTCCTTTAGGATTGACTGGTTTGATCTCCTTCCATGGTTTATGGAATAACCATGTTTATTTTCTAAGGAAGGCATGCTACAAATTTCTAGGTGTTTTTTCCAAAACCAGTGTTCTCAAACTTTATACCACCTGGGGGACGTGAATGTCTGAATTAGTAAATTTAAACGGGGCCTGAGAACGTTCATTTCTCACAAGTTCCTGGTTGATGCTAATGCTGCCTTCCAGGGAACTTCTGTAGCAACCATGAGGAGTTAAGCTTTGGACCAAACGGTAACAGACATCATGGACTAGTTGTTGGGAGATAACAAGTAAGCGCATCCCACCAGTGACAAAGCCAATCATGAGCCTGGATTCTGCAGACCACCCTTGTGGCAATGACTGTCCTCCTTTCAAAACTGGGAAAACTATTAATGCTGACGCTGATGTCTGTGAGAACCAGAATGTGACAAAATAACCACCAAATTGCAGACTATAAAAGAGAAATCAGGCACACACCACGCTTGTTTAACTACAATTTGCAGAGTGCTGTCTTGGCAGAAGGAGGCCAGTTTGCAAAATTTTGTGCCATAAAATTTTGCCAACACCTGCCTTAGCTGGAATCTATGCTTGTAAACTAAACCACAGAAGGGACTTTTACCAGCTTCCACAGTGGGACTTCCTACTGAAGAAAAACTGCAAAAGACTGTCTTATGTAGACCTCCCACATAGCTGTTCTTGAGGAATAGTCACATGATACAAAACCCATTTCTCTAAAAATATTTGGAAACATCTGATTAGGCATACTAATTTCTTTGGCTGAGTTCAGAACTTTATTCTTTCAGGAAAGCCTTGTTTTGCCCTGGTTGAAGGAGACACGGTAGGATCGAGGGGACTGTCCAAAGACTCTCTATCACTACTCATTTCCCTGATCACTGAATTCCCCTGAGTTAGAGTCAACAATTGCTCAAATAAGAACTTCCCCAGTGCAGGAAAAGAAGAATAAGACACTGGAAGGTTGTCTATCACTTGTTACAAGTGGGGTTTTAATGTGACTTCAAAAACCTGTGAGAGGGACTTCCCTCATGGTCCAGTGGCTAAGACTCCACGCTCCCAATACAGGGGACCTAGCTGGTCAGGAAACTAGATCCCACATGCTACAACTGAAGATCCTGCAAGCTGCAGCTAAGACCAGGCACAGCCATAAATAAATAAATAAACAAATACGTATATATTTTTTAAAAAGAGAAACCTGTGGGAGGTGAAAACAAATCCCACTGTTTGACCTAATTCAAACCTACATCTCTTTCCTTACTCCTCGACAGTTACAGTGCAGAGATAATCTGAGCGATTCCAGCAAAGGGGCTTCCCTGGCGGCTCAAATGGTAAAGAATCTGCCTGCAATGCAGGAGACCTGGGTTCAATCCTTGGGTTCCAGAAAGCTGGATCCCCTGAAAGCAGAGTAGCTATTTACCTGTGCTTGCCTGGGACAGTCTTGATTTGTAACAAGTCCTGAAGTAATTTGCTAAGAGTTTCCAGTTTGAGCAATTAATTGTAAATCCGCCATCCTTTAGGTGAAAGAAAATCAACTTTGGTCTTTTTGTGACGAAGTACATTTATATTCTTACTACTAAAAGTTCAAGTAGAAACTTGAACTAAACTCTCTCTCCCTCTAATTTGTATACTGTGGTCCTAGTTCAAGTCTTTGGAGCCACAAAGAACAAGTCTTGATGGACAGCCTTCGAGTATTTAAAGACATTATCGTGTGGTCAGAGATTAGCAAGGTTAATAATATTTTGTACAAAGAGACGGCAAAGATTTTATTTACGTTTTTTGAGACACACAATCTCTGATTCAACTCTGCCATGTAGCTAGAAAGTATCCATAGACAATATGTAAACAAATAGGAATGGCTACATTCCAGTAAGATTTCATTTACAAAAATGGTGGTAGGTTGTGTGTAGCCCACTAACTAAGGGTTGGCTAGGCACTCAGCTTAGAAGAAATGGGGAAGATAGCAAAGTTTGAGAGAGTTGACAGAATTAACAAATTATAGAACTAACAAGATTTCACCAAGTTTGCCATGCTCACTTACAAGTAAAATAGAGAATGTGATTAAAAATAAGATATCTTTAACAATAGTAACACAAATTACAGATAATTTAGGAGTTAAGTAAAAAAACCTAACATTTCTATGGAGAAAATGTTAAACTTTATTTATAATAGCAGGCCATGGGCAAGGTCTGCCTACAGGAGGAAGTTTGCCAACTCATGGTTTAAAAAAATACTGTGTCCACTTCCTGGAATTCTTATCCTCCCTGTTAGATGGAAGCTTCAGCTGATTTCCAAGACCAGGCCAGGCTTCCTTACATGCAGATCTTGATTATATGCATAATCTCATGATACCTTCACTGGTCCCAGACAGCTCTGATCAGAACTGAAGCTTAAATAACCCTGCTTTAATTTCTATCTACGCTAAACTGGCCCCAGTCCTGCCTCAGTCTGTAATTAGGCTCCTAAGCCAGGCCACCATCTAAAAGGACATAGAAAGACTTTTTCATCCCTAGTGACAAGTATACAACTGGCACTCAATGAAAATTTCTTGGTTAAGTTCAGTTCAGTTCAGTCGCGCAGTCGTGTCCGACTCTTTGTGACCCCATGGACTGCAGCACGCCAGGCCTCCTGTCCATCACGAACTCCCAGAGCTTACTCAAACACGTGTCCATTGAGCCAGAGCTGCCATCCAGCCATCTCATCCTCTGCCGTCCCCTTCTTCTCCCACCTTCAATCTTTCCCAGCATCAGGGTCTTTTCAAATGAGTCAGCTCTTCGCATCAGGTGGCCAAAGTATTGGAGTATTAGCTTCAGCATCAGTCCTTCCAATGAATATTCAGGACTGATTTCCTTTAGGATGGAAAGGTTGGATCTCCTTGCTTTCCAAGGGACTCTCAAGAGTCTTCTCCAGCACCACAGTTCAAAACCATCAATTCTTCGGTCCTCAGCTTTCTTTATAGTCCAACTCTCACACTGATATGGGACTACTGGAAAAACCATAGCTTTGACCAGATGGACCTTTGTCGGCAAAGTAACGTTTCTGCTTTTTAATATGCTGTCTAGGTTGGTCATAGCATTTTTTCCAAGGAGCAAGCGTCTTTTAATTTCATGGCTGCAATCATCATCTGCAGTGATTTCGGAGCCCCCCAAAAATAGTCTCTCATGGTTTCCATCGTTTCCCCATCCATTTGCCATGAAGTGATGAGACCAGATGCCATGATCTTACTTCTCTGAATGTTGAGTTTTAAACTAACTTTTAAACTCTCCTCTTTCACTTTCATCAAGAAGCTCTTTAGCTCTTCTTTGCTTTCTGCCATAAAGGGGTGATGTCACCTGCATATCTGAGGCTACTGATGTTTCTCCAAGAAATCTTGGTTCCAGCTTGTGCTTCATCCAGCCTGGTATTTCACATGATGCACTCTGCATATAAGTTAAATAAGCTGGGTGACAATATACAGCCTTGACGTACTCCATTCCCAATTTGGAACCAGTCTGTTGTTCCATGTCCAGTTCTAAATGTTGCTTCTTGACCTGCATACAGATTTCTCAGGAGGCAGGTCAGGTGGTCTGTTATTCCCATCTCTTTAAGAATTTTCCACACTTTGCTGTGATTCACATAGTCAAAGGTTTTGGTGTAGTCAATAAAGCAGAAGTAGATGTTTTTCTGGAACTTTCTTGCTTTATCGATGATCCTAACAGATGTTGGCAATTTGATCTCTGGTTCCTCTACCTTTTCTAAAACCAGCTTGAACATCTGGAATTTCATGGATCATGTACTGTTGAAGACTGGCTTGGAGAATTTTGAGCATTACTTTGCTAGTATGTGAGATGAACTCAATTGTGTGGTAATTTGAGCACTCTTTGGCATTGCCTTTCTTTGGGATTGAAATGAAAACTGACCTTTTTCAGCTCTGTAGCCACTGTTGAGTTTTACAAACTTGCTGGCATATTGAGTGCAGCACTTTTATAGCATCATTTTTTAGGGTTTTAAGTAGTTCAACTGGAATTCTATCACCTCCATTAGCTTTGTTTGTAGTGATGCTTCCCAAGGCCCACTTGACTTCCCATTCCAGGAAGTCTGGCTCTAGATGAGTGATCACACCATCGTGGTTACCTGGGGATCTTTTTTATATAGTTCTTCTGTGCATTCTTGCCACTCTTCTTAATATGTTCTGCTTCTGTTAGGTCCATACCATTTCTTTCCTTTATCATGCCCATGTCTGCATGAAATGTTCCCTTGGTATCTCTAATTTTCTTGACTAGATCTCTAGAATTTCCTATTCTATTATTTCCCCCTATTTCTTTGCACTGATCACTGAGAAAGGCTTTCTTATCTCTCCTTGCTATTTTTTGGATCTCTGCATTCAAATTGGCGTATCTTTCCTTTTCTCCTTTGCCTTTAGCTTCTCTTCTCTTCTCACTACTTGTAAGGCCTCCTCAAACAACCATTTGGCCCTTTTGCATTTCTTTTTCTTGGAGATGGTCTTGATCACTGCCTCCTGTACAATGGCACGAACCTCGGTCCATAGTTCTTCAGGCACTCTTATCAGATTCAATATCTTGAACCTGTTTGTCACTTCCACTGTATAATCATAAGGGATTTGATTTAGGTCATGAATAGTCTAATGGTTTTCCCCCACTTTCGTCAATGTAAGTCTGAATTTGGCAATAAGGAGTTATGATCTGAGTCACAGTCAGCTCTTGGTCTTGATTGTTTAGAACTTTTCAATCTTTGGCTGCAAAGAATATAATCAGTCTGATTTTGGTATCGACCATCTGGTGATGTCCATGTGTAGAGTCTTCTCTTGTGTTGTTGGAAGAGGGTGTTTGCTATGACCAGTGCGTTCTCATGGCAAAACTCTGTTAGCCTTTGCCCTGCTTCATTTTGTACTCCAAGGCCAAACTTACCTGTTACTCCAGGTATCTCTTGATTTTCTACTTTTGCATTCCAGTCCCCTATAACGAAAAGGGCATCTTTTTTGGGTGTTAGTTCTAGAAGGTCTTATAGGTCTTCATAGAACCATTCGACTTCAGCTTCTTCAGAATTACTGGTTGGGGCATAGACTTGGATTACTATGATATTGAATGGTTTGCCTTGGAAATGAACAGAGATCATTCTGTCGCTTTTGAGATTGCACCCAAGTGCTGCATTTCAGATTCTTTTGTTGACTATCAGGGTTGCTCCATTTCTTCTAAGGGATGTTACCCTCAGTAGTAGATATAATGGTCATCTGAGTTAAATTCACCCATTGCAGTCCATTTTAGTTCATTGATTCCTAAAATGTCAATGTTTCTTGGTCAAAGGCATCATCAAATGAATGCCCAGGTCATCTTTATTCTAGGCTGGACATCTCTCTTGCCCTGTTTTATTTGAAATCCCTATCTATAAATGTGTTTCCTGGAACTCAATTCAATAATTCCAATAAGAATGAAACTTCAGACCTTTCATTAATTTATAGTTGTCTAAGACTATAGACTCCCAGGGGCTCTGACCACATCTTTTTATTTTATAGTGTCAAACACACAATGGGTACTTAACAGATGCTTTCTAACTGACTAGTGAAGTGACGATTCACAAGCTTTGGCCCCACGGACCTGTAATGAATCTGATTACGCCTGAGGTTTAGAACTGACTCCAAGTTCCTAAGTTTGTCAAGGCTTCAAAATATTCCGACCATTAAGACACTATTAAATCAGATTAGCAGTGGCAGTTTGGCAAAATATCTCACATCCTTTAGTCATTTAGATGTTTTTCTCACAAAACATGTTTTACACCCAAAGATCCTCAAACATGGTATTGTCAGAAAATTAAATGCAAGATATGATTGCTGTGACAAAACCACAGAAAAGATGTAATTAGAAATGAGAGTTAAAGAAAGAAATGTGTTTGAGTATAAACCTTAGATCTTAGGTAATATAAAAATCTTGTGCAAGTCAAGAGCACATCTCTGCTTGTTCCCCAGGCAGAAGTTTTGTCCTTCTCAGTCTAAAGTTTACGTCATCAAAAAGTGTTGTAGATCAAGTCTACAATAAAAAAATGAACATCTTAATGACTATTTTTTTTTAATCTGACAGCTAGGCTAATTAAATGGCCTACAATTGAAGTAGATCTATTCAAGAAGACAACATCATGTCTGTTAATGTTCACTTGAGGATCTAACCCAATTTGGGGCAATATTACGAAAGTTTAGTATGAACAGATGGCAGTATCATAATGAAGAATACATTATACTACACAGATAACCCAGAATACTCTGGAATATTCTAGTTTTCTCTTTCACACTTTTCAGTCATTGATCTTAAACTTAGCAAGTTGAAGCAAATGTAGTCTTCTGAGCCACTAGGAGATCTAATGGTCATTTAGGTCCGTGATGGTCTAGTTTTGTACTAGGATTCATTTTTAGTGCTAGGAAGAAATCTAATCCAATGAACAGCATCTGTGTGCTAAGCTGTGCTTGATATAATGTGGCCTATGCAAATGCTGAGACTGGAATAAAGTAAGGTAGAAAGTTGTGACTGGAATCTCAGAAGACAACGCAGAAGAACTCTTAGACATAACTTATTACAAATCACTCATTTTTATAGCTAAGAATATTGAGGATAAACGAAGTGATAGGTTTTGTCTCATGTTAGTGGCAGATCTGGGACCACACCCCAGAATCCTATGGCTTTTTTCCTTCTTGATTTTTAGTGCTACACTTCTTTTCCTGCATCCAAGGTGACACCACAACAAACAAGACAAAGCTGGTTGGCATCAATCATGGACACTCTTAATCCTCTGTTCAGCACATCTATTTCTGTCCTACCTTAGGCTGCTCTGAAACTCTAGGCTGCTGGGGTTATCAGCTCGTCACCTGCCCACTAGGTTAAAATTTGATGTACACTGAAAACAATAAATGCTGAAGTGCTGAAGCATTCAAAACTTTGCGTTGAATGCAAAGTTTTCATGGCTAAGTAAAGTACAGCTTGGGGAAATGGGTCAGGGCTTGGGAAAAAATGGTCAGCTATTTTGGTTATATTGAAAACACAAATTTTTAACAATTTAAATTTACAGTGAAGTATAATAACATTCAAAAAGTGGTTTAAATTTTAACTCCAAAAGACAATATATTTTGTGTATATAAACACATGTATATTTATACACACATATTCTACATGTGTAAGTTTATCAATGTATATAAATATGGGAAAGGAAAAGGGAAAGAAAGAGACATAGAAAGTAAACTTAAAATTCTAAGATAGGAAAAATCCAGTGTTTCCTATCCCCTACAAGCTCTTCTATTGAGAGTTCTAATTAGGGATAATATTCAAAAACATTCAACAGCCAATGTGCAAAGCAAGGAGCCATCAGATACACATTGGGTGTAAACTGTTCAACATTTGCCTTGGTTCTAATAAGCAAACTAAGGAACTGCCAAACCAACCCCTAGCCAGTCTCAAGGGAAACGCAGAAAAAAGGCAAGGGCCATACAGTAATTTTTCATGCTCAGTTACGTACCTGTGCATATAAAGAACATAAACAACCTTGCAGACATGATCTCATTTTCCCAAGACTGTCCTAATCTCTGCTAGTTTTTTTTCCTCCCATCTTTAGCCATTTTAGAGCAAGTTGGGGTAATGACTTAAGACAGAAAAAAACATAGCTATTATGATTATGATATAAATCTATGATTTCTTTCATAGTTATGCTGCTTTGGTATGGGTAGCCCATTACCTTTGTTTATGGAAATAAGAGGTACAATTCTTTGAAATCTGTGTAGGAAGCTCATGATAGAGCAAACTCATGGTCATTAATAACTAGCAACTAGGCTAATATTGATCCATGGACTAGTTTAGTATCTCAGGTAAAAATAATGATGATCTATTTTTCTCAATGAAATGTTTTTCTTTCATGGTACCCAAGCAACAGGTGCCCTCTTCCATATGATAGGTTATATTATTGTTTCAGGCAAATTTTAAAATACCTAGATAAACAAATAAAAACTCTGATATAAAATTCTCTCACATTTGTCTAGCTCTCAGTTTTATACTACTTTCTGGAGATGAACACGACACATAACACACAGTTATTTAGAATTCCCAAAATAAAAATTTCAAAAATCATCTGAGAGCCAAAAAGCTTTTCTGAACCTCAATTAAATAGCATAGTGACTGAGGGCCAAGAATTTGATCCCTCTGCTGTTTTGACTTATTTCTCTCATCCTCAGTTTCCTTGTTTCTGGAAGAATATGAATAAATTGGGGGATCTCTAAGTGCCTTTTAGGTCCAATAAACTGTAGTTATCCCTTTTATCAAACATTAAAAAAAATTGAAAAGTTTCTAATCATTGCAGAAAACTGAGAAAACACAGAGAAGCAGAAAGAAAAAAATTAAGAACTGAACATTTTACTACTGAAAGTTGACTGCTTTAAAGTTTATGCCTGTTAGCATTATGGAGAGTTAGATTTCAGTTTTCTCTATCATTATCCACAAAAATTTTAAAATAAGGATAATGTTATCCAATTACTCTGTATAATCTGTTTTTTAAAAGTATAATTTGTGGAGCATGTCTTAGGGAAGTTCTTGACGCTGCCCTGCTGTCTTGTCACTGTTCAAAGCATTTTACACGTAATTTCGCACACAGAGTGTGCTCTGAGGTAGGTACTGCTACCCTCATTTGACTGATGACAACACAGCATCGTGAGGTTGTTCAACTGATGTTCAAGGTCACATCCCTGATAAATGGTGAGGCTGGATTCTACTCAGGGAACCCGGCTTACCTCCACACTACTCTGCTCTACATTTCAGTCATTGATTTGAGGTGTAGGAAGGCGTGAGGCATGTGAAGAGTTGAGGAAAAAGGAACAGCAAGGACAAAACCCTTGCAGAACCTCAGTATGTTAGGGGTTAGGACCTAAAGAGGGTTAGTGGGATCATCATGGGACACATTGCCCTTGATTTCCAGCTGGAACGTGGGTCAACAGAAGTTGTCCACTGTTTACTTTTTTCTGACTCACTGTAACCTTTGGGACTGGAAACAATTCCAGTCTAGATTGCTTAGCTGAAACTCCAGGAAAAAAAAAATAACTTGAATATTGAGGATATCTAGTTCTTTAAGCTACATTTGTCTACATCTGCACTTTGTCAGTGAACTTCCCAGTGAGTTTCCCTGGTGGCTCAGACGGTAAAGCATCTGCCTATGATGCAGGAGACCCGGGTTCAATCCCTGGATTGGGAAGATCTCCTGGAGAAGGAAATGGCAACTCACTCCAATATTCTTGCCTGGAAAATCCCATGGACAGAGGAGCCTGGTAGGCTACAGTCCATGGGGTCGCAAAGAGTCGGACACGACTGAGCGACTTCACTTTCACTTTTCAGTTCTTTAAGCTACATTTGTCTCCATCTGCACTTCGTCAGGGAAATGTCAGCCACGTCAATTAGTGCAGTGTAGGCAACAAGCTCGCTTGCCTCGCTTATTCATATATCAGAGACGGAAGGGAGGATATGAAGTTCTGAGTGAGCTTCAATTACTAAGATGCTTGTGCAAACTCCATACTCACCTTGTGTTTACCAGTCTAATATACAGTCATTAACGACCAGAATGCTAATTTCATTGATTTTACTCTCATAGCATACATCTTCACAAAAATGTCATCTTTATTTTGCAATCTTTTTTTGATTTATATTTTCCCTTTTACCTCCACAAAAGAGGTAATGAAATAATCTATTTTGAGTCTAGTAATGCAGTTTGAATATCCATTTTATGTACTGCTGCCTAAATGGGAAAGATATATTATGAATTTTCACCAACAACTCTCACAGAAATTAGGAATGAAAGGGCATTAATTGCTGAAGTATGAGATCCTTAGCTTGCTAATTTTGTGATAAAATATTCTCATAAAAAACATTTGTCACCTCTATGAAGATATACTAGGCAAGTTGAGATAAATGCAAAAGGTAAGCAGAAGGCAGAGTTTGGCCAGGTTGAGGACTTCCTGTATTCCTGAACATCTGTTCCTTCTTTCTGAAGCAGCGACTCTGGGTGATATTTCTCCTGGGCTGTGTCTTAGTGTATCAGAGTCAATATTCGATTATATTGTCTCCTTGACATATTAACTGAACTTAACAGACTGGACAGACATTTTGGCATATGCGTATTATGGGCAAAGGCCAGAGGGGCTGTATTTTTAAATAACTTTGCACAAAATGTCCCTGAAACACATATGTTGAATCAGAATTTTTATCCTTAGGTCCAGAGAGACAGCAATGATAGCTTCTGAAAGAATAGATCCCTTGCCTATGTTTCTTGTTAAACTGATGAGATTTTTCAGTTTTATTTAATATAACTCAGCTTAATGCAACATATCCATTTAATATTCTCCATGTGGCAAGCACTGTGCTGGGCCCTTATACCAAACTAGATGAAAGTTGTGGTATGAGTTTGATCACATGGCATCGGGTAGGCGGGGGAAGGCAGGCTGACAAATAAATATGAATAGACCAGATGCATATTATGATAGAGAGATGGAATATTATGATAGAGAGACTAAGAAGCACCAAATGAACAATTCTTTCTTTTGCCAGGGGAGAATAATAAAGACTAAAGTAATTCTGAATTGCTCCCTTGTAAACCCATTCAGTAAAACCATTTCAGTAAATGGCACTTCCATCCACCCAGCTGCCATGCTAGAAACTCATGTGTCATCCTTGATTTTCTCTTCCACCACCTCCCACATCCCAGGTGTTAGCAAGTCCTGTCAGCTCTACCTGCAAATGATGTCCTGTATCCACAACCTTCTCTTCTCTCCATGGCCACCCGCTAATTCAAGCTGCCATCGGTGACTGACTGAATTACAGCAACAGTCTTTAAGTGGACTTCCAGTTTTGACTATTGCTTTTTTAAAAGTCCACTTGCCACACAGTAGCTAAGCAATCTTTTTTAAAAAAAAACAAACAAAACATAACTCTGTTACATAAAATCCTCTATTGGCTTCTCACTGCACTTGAAATAAAATCCAGTCTCCAACATCAACTTAAACTACCCTCTACACTGGTCATTATGCTCCATGAGGCTCATATTCTCTTTGCTCTCTGAACATGCCAGTAATTTTATTTCTAGGCCTCAGGGCCTTTGCACATGATGTTAACTCAGTCTGAAATGCTCCTCCCTCTGACTTTCACAGGACCGACTTCTTATCATTCGGGCATCAGTTCATGTCACCCCCTCAGAAGCTTTTGCATGACAACCCTATCTAAATTAATCATTCGGCCCCCACAGAGTCTTTGTGTCAGCATACTCCTTTATTTATTGCTATCTAAAATAACTGCATTTGGCATTTTGTTTAGGTTTATTTGTTTGTTTTTAGCTAAATCCTTTGCAGAATTTAAATGCCATGAGGAGGGGTTTTTGGTTTTTGTTCACTGGCTCCCAGAGTAGTGTTGTCACATAGCAAGTGCTAAATAAATGTATGTTAAATACATGAAGAAGTAATTGAATGACTGAAATCTGTATTATTTGCCCCCAAATTCCAGTTTGGTCTATGCTTTAAGGATGCTCAACTTTCTCTGCAGAGTTGATTTGAGAAGGCACCTGATATAGCACAGTTGGGTGGAACGGGAGAGACAGAGATGATCTCCTGGAGAAAGCAATATATTTGAAGAAGCGGCAAGGATCAGTGTAAGTTAGTCAAGGGACCAAGAGAATGAAGAGTATTTCAAGCAGAGGGAACAGAATACATAAAAAGCCTCACAGTGGGGAAAAGGCATGATGTTATTAAAGTCTGGCATACAAATTGGTAAGACTGTCTTCAAAAAGCACATGATGAATCACCATACACTGTCATGTCATCCATCTGAGTAAGTAAGGTGAAATTCATCTATTTTCTTGAAATATTCTCACAAAAATGTAGGAACATAAAGCTACCTCCAGTAGGACTTGACATTTCTGCATTTTACTGTGGTTGGAACTATGTCTTCAATACCACACACCCAGAAATTATTTGGAAAACTTAAAACTTCTTTCTGGACACTGAAAACTAAATTACATAGAGTTGACTGATAAGCTAATTGACCGACCTTCTACTTCATTTTGTCTGTGTACACAATTAAGTGTGAAAAAACAGACGCACATTGCATTGAGGCTGAAATTAGAAATTATATTTCTAGTAAGTTTTGCAAAATGGATTCATGGGTTCAGTTCTTACACAAGCATAGAAAATACAGGTAGTGAACGTAAAAGCATTCAACTTTTCTTAAATGTAATCAAGATAGTCAAGCTTTGTGTGCCAATAACATAACTTCCCAAACTCAACCTATGAGCACAAAAACCAGAATTCTGAAAATCCCTTAGAAAACTCACCATCGTTTCTCAATATCAGTGGTGTGGGTGGTCCCAGGACTTTTTGGTTTGTCACTGTATTCGTAACCACACAAGTATAATTTCCAACATCTGATTTTTCTACTTTGGCAATATATAGGTTCCCAGTCTCTTGAGAAACGAAGCGGCGATTATCCTGATAGGAGGGGTATTCATTGAAAATCCAGGCATAGCTGAGCTCTGAAAGCAAAAGGAATCATCATTATACACATGTCTTTTACAAGAACTTTACTGTGTTCATGAAAGAACTGGTCAAGTTAAAAATTCATACTGTTGCCCAATGATCCTTTTTCAGCCTGCTAAAAATATCAACAGGAAGTAATAGCAGTCCCCTAAAGCATTTTTACCAGTCTTCCTACCATCAGTCAATAAGATTTTATTTTTATAGAACTAGAAGGTATACTGATCACTGATGGAGAAGTCCAATCTCTTTAAAGCAAGGAATAAGCATTAGAGTTCACTAAGCATGGCTAAGCACCATATAATACTTACAGAGCTAAAGCTCAAACTACAGACACACAGAGTCCACAATCTTGATATACCCTGGAAACTACTTATATCACTCCTTTCATCTTATAGGCAATAATCATAATAGTATGTCATGGTGCAACATACTTACACAGCACTTTATGGTTTCCAGTATAGTTTATAGTTTTCCATTAACTGAGAATTTCTGACACAGAGGATCAGACTGTCTAATCCAAATTCAGCCACAGCTAGAGACAGAGGCAGAATAATTCCTGATTCTCAACCCAGTCTTTTCCCAGTGCCTCTTACTATTGATGCATAGTCTTACTCCTTTTTCACTTGTGATGTTGAACTCTTTTCCCATTATTTTAGTGAGATGGTGATTTAATATTGTAGCAAATACTCATTAAATATAATACAATGATTAGTTGGCTGGTCCCATAAATGAAAATCTGCATTTTTAACACATTATTGACTAGAAATGTATTACAGCCATAGGCATTAGTCTGAAACAATCCCATGATCAGTAATGTGTTAAAAAAATTAGCTGAAAAAATTATTACATCTGTATAAAGTAGCCATCAAAGAGCAACCTTTTCACAAATACTTATCCATCCCAGAATGCCAACGGGAGGAGTGTAATAGACAGTCATACTTAAAATGTTCCTTTGAAAATTCTCATTTTTCTGGAGAATGAGGTGAATGTTTTGTGAATGAGCACATTAACCCATGCTTTCAGTTTCAGAAAAGAAACCTAAGTGACAGCGAGTTTAAACAATTTGCTGCAGTGAACTATTGTGCTCTGAGGAAATCAAACTTCTTTAGCTCCAGGCGTTTCATGATTCCTCTCTTTAAAGTGTGATCTTCAGATTTGTTCGAAGCTGGAGAAGTGATATACCAGCCATGGGCACTGATTAGCCAACATGCCCTGTTTTACTTTCTCAAGTTATTTTAGGCAGGATGGGGAGCAACTAGATGCAAAGGGAGCCTGTGGTTTCCAAACTAGCTGACTGAGTTCTGTGCTGCTCTTCAATATGATCCTGGGCTAAATTCTAAATGCATGGATTATCCTTGGAAAATGGCAGAAAGGTCACTTCAGCTTTGTACACAGAATGCTAATTATTGGAAAAGGCACTTTGTTGTTTAATACTTCAATGAGTCCTCAGCTGTAATTGACCTCGATGACTGAATGTGTGACTGAGAACATATTCCATCTTAATGATCCACTGTTTACATACAAAGGAGGGGGTCATGTAGATTGCTTTCCCTTTATGGCTGGATTATAACATTTCTTCATGCATTATTTTACAGAGATACAATTAGGTTTATATGAGAATAGCTAATCATTTTATTTATGCATATGCATATAATTATAAGTAACCCCATGCTGATGTCAAGAGGATACTCACTGTAAATAAGCAAGCTCTTCCCAGCAAGCTAGTTACTTTCTCAAGAAACTACAATTTGGGGGGAGGAAAGGCCCCTCTAATAGGTTGTGAATAAATACAATGTAATGCAGCAATTTTGCCACAAAAACAGGAGAGTCAACAAATATCACAGTGCTATGTACTCCTCTCTCAATTTGGCATGTCAGTTTCAGGCAAAGCAAGTAATCACCAAGCCTCTCAAAAATATTGTCACATGAACAGTGAAGAGAACATTGCTTATCCCGTAATTAATTATAAGAGAGTTTTAGGAATAAATAAACATATCCAAAGTCACAAGGTATAAGTTAGAAAGTAATTTACCAGCAAAATATTAATCAACCCATATCTCTCCAAGGAGAGTTATAATCAAATATATAAACTATACATATATATTTTTTTTCTGAAGACATTTTTTAAAACTTCTGCTTCTGGCTAGTGCCACAAAACTTTCAGAATTTTGTAGAAGATGCATAGTTCAGTAACTAGGAAGTTGCAGGAACCATGGATACCAAGATAAAATACATCCACTTTGTTATTTTCCTAATTGGAATAATTAAAAAAAAGACCAGAAGACCAAAATTCGAAACTGTATTCCATAAAGAAAGCCATTTAAACACTCTTATTTGGTTTCAACTTAATCCAGCAAATGGAGATAATCATAAATGTGATATAGGCATGTAGTGAGGTGCAAGTTATGTGAAAGTCCTCTGAGTCATAAGCACACCTGAACCATTGAAAGTTAATCATTTTTAAAGTAAAATCATTTTAAAGTAAAAATATCAAACAACAGTTATCATGTTGTTTGATTGTAAGAATTTTGGTTTCACTGCTTTTGTGAGTTACTCCTTTAGCAGGAAATGCAAGCAACCATAAACATATTCTGCAGGAATAGAATAGAATAAAATAGAAGTTCTCTACCCCCTACCTATCTCAAATTTAAAAAGTTTATGTGACCAGAAGACTTTGAGAAGAATGGGATTAAATAAAGTTTAATAGATTTAAAAATTTCTCCTTTCAGGACCTGCAAGAGACTTTTAACATGCCAATGTGCCTCAAATTTCTTAGAGACGATGAAAGTCATGGAAACTTACTTGATGTAGAAGTGCCTCCCAACTCCTTCATCCACACACTCTTTCTAAAACATCTACTATACATCACAAAATAGAGGCTGGGAAATGTTGAATTAATGCAATTTCAACTCAAGAATAAGTATAATATAAAAATTATTAGCTCTATTACTTCTGTTCTCAGGAAAGCCATTAAGTTAAATTAAACAACAGAAAACAACAAAATGTTGAATTAAAGTTGTAATAAGTTTCCCAAATTGTAATAGTAACATATTACTGTAACCATTTTCAATGCTGTGGATAAAGGAACAAACCATAGTTCCAAACACAAGTATCAAATGGATTGTGCTAAGGATCCTAACTAACATCAGTTCAACATACAACATTCATAAATACTGCTGAGTCCTAAAGCGTGAAGGTCAACCAAAGAATCTCAGCTGGTTCACTGTTGAGATCATGTTGAGCTAAATGCTGAGACCCTTGAAGGGGGAAAATTTCTAAACATGATATTAATTAATTTTTATTTATCTGTTTTTCTTCACAGCAAATAGCACTACCTGGAATACTGTACTTTTATTTGTCCATAAAAATTAGGAAGGGGCCTGAATAATATAATGTAATGATAATGCAGACATCAAAGTAGGAAAAAATGTGTAGTAAGGATAAAAATTACCCAACAGACACTTATCTCTTCATTTTAAAGATATGAAAGAAGAACAAAGCTGAAGGTATCACACTCAAAAATTTCAAACTGCACTACAAAGCTGCAGTAATTAAAACAGTTTGTTATTAGCATAGAAACAGGCACAAATATCAATGAAATAGAATAAAGAACCCAGATATAAACCTATACAAATATGGTCAGTTAACTTACTGCAAAGGTGCCAAGAACATACCACAGGGAAAGGACAATAATTGAGTAAGTAGTGTTGGGAAAACAGCCACATGCAAAAGAATGAAACTGGATGGCTACCTTGTACAATACACAAAAGTTAACTCAAAATAGATGAAAGATTTGCATTAATATCCGAAACCATAAACTCCTACACACACAAAAAATGGGAAGTAATAAGGTCCTTGACATGGGTCTTGGAGATGATTTTTTGAATCTGACACCAAAAACTAAAATAAGCAGGTGGGACTACATCAAACTAAAAAACAAATAAACAAACAAAAAAATTGCACAGTGAATGAAACCATCAATAAAATGAAAAAGCAACCTAATGAACAGAAGCGAATATTTGCAAATCATATATAAGATATAGTGTTAATATTCAAAATATGAAGAACTCCTACAGCTTACTAGCATAAAAAAAAAAAAAAAGAAAAGCTGATTAAAAAACGTGGGCAGAAGATCTGAATGGACATTTTTCCAAAGAGGACATATATCAATATAGCTAATTATCAGGGGGATGCAAATCAAAACCACAATGAGATATTATCTCACACCTGTCAGACTGGTTATTATCAAAAAGACAGGAAATAACAAGCAATGGTGAGGACACAGAGAAAAGAGAAACCATGTGCACTGTTGCTGGGGATATATATCAGTACAGCCACTAAGGGAAACAGTATGGAAATTCTTCAAAAGATTAAAATGGAACTTCCATATCATCCAGCAATTCTACCTCAGGGTATTCACCTGAAAAAAACTAAAACACTAACTTGAAGAAATATCTGCATCCTCATGTTCACTGCAGGATCATTTAAAATAGCCAAGATACAGAAACAACCCAAGTGTCCATTGGTGGATGAAAGGATAAACAAACCATATATAAATATAACAATACACACACATACACACAGAGAGAATGGAATATTATTCAGCCATTAAAAATAATTGAATCTTGCCGTTTGGAACAATGTGCATAGACCTTGAGGGCATCATGCTGAGTGAAATAGGTAAGACAAAGAAAGACAAATCTCATATAATCTCACTTACATGTGGACTCTAAAAATTAGACCAACAAACCAAGTTGTGGGTATGAAGAACAGATTGGCAGTTGTCAGCAGAGGCTGATAGACTGGGATAAATGAACATTAAAAAGGTAAAAAATAAAGTTATAAAATCTTAAAATTCCTTAGAAATTCTAATACCTCAACAGAAAGATAGCTACCATTTAGAATATATTTTCAATTCTAACCTATATGCCTGTAGGTCTTCATGATTTTAACCATAGCATAAATGTTGCTTAAAAAAAAAAAATCAACAACCATCCAAGTCTCTACAAATGACCAATCTCATTCCTTTTTATGGCCGAATACTATTCCATTGTATATATGTACCATTATTTCTATATCTGTTCCTCAGCTGATGGACATTTTACAGACTTTAAGTAAGTCAGAAAGAAAAAAAAAAGAAATATTGTATATTAATACATACACCTGGAATCTGAAGAAAAAAAACACCTGAAAAAAATTGATATAGGTGATCTTATTTATAAAGAAGAAAGAAAGACACAGACATAGAGAACAAACATATGGATACCGAGAGGGAAAGGGGGAGCAGGCTGAAGTGGGAGACTGGGGCTGACATACATACACTCCTGTGTATAAAATAGATGACTAATGAAAACCGAGAGCATAGCACAGGGAACTTAGCGCTCTGCGTGACCTAAACGGGAAGGAGATCCAAAGAAGAGGGGATATATGTGTATGTGCAGCTGATTCAGTTTGCTATACAGCAGAAACGAACACAACATTGCAATCCAACAATACTCCAATAAAAAATAAATTAATTAATCAAAAAACCCAACACCCAAACAACACATACGACAATTCTAAGGCCTAGAAAAGGTGAGGCTGGAGAGTCAGAAAGTGGCAAAGCAAGCCGTATCTTAGGTCTTCCAGCTACAGTCCCCTTCCAGTCACTTAGTCATTCATTTGAGTCCAACTCTCTGCGATCCCATGGACTGTAGCTCACCAGGCTCCTCTGTCCATGGAATTCTCCAGGCAAGAATACTGGAGTGGGTTGCCATTTCCTTCTCCAGGGCATCTTCCTGACCTGGGGACTGAACCCTGGTCTCCTGCATTGGTGGGCGGATTCTTTATCATCTGAGCCACCAAGGAAGCTCCCCCTTCCAGTGCTCCCTCCTGGAAGCAGTATGAGCTTTTGAAATTTGAAAGTAAAGAGTTAGTGTTATATGACTCACCAAATGATGCAGTTTTCCCCTAAGAACTAAAGTCTATTTTTATCAGAGCAAAACATTAATTCATTGGGTTGCATGAAATGCTATTCACATTCTGAAAAAATAAAGCCAAGTTAATAAAACAAAATAAACTCTTATACGCTGCAAAAAATATATGCCACTCAGTGTGATTTCCTTAGGGACTTACATGTAATATTTATCCTTATTCAAACTTGACAGATTTCTTTTGATAAGTTTTCATACACTAATTGCTCTGGAAGTGACAGACAGTTCCTGTCCCATTTGTAATTTGTATCAACTGGGTAAACAGATACTTGGAATATAACATTTAATAGATTGGGAAGTTCCTGATGCTCAACTGAAAAATAATGAGACTGGTTAGACTGTGATAGCTATTAAAGCAGAAGGACCTAGGGATGGTTTTCTAACTTGTAGCATCTAAATCTTTGGGGAATTAACTATGAAATAACACTCTCTTAATTGGTTCCTTTTCTCTATCTTTGGGCCAACAGCAAAGGGTATTTGGCTATTATTTTAAAGAGAAACCATCAATCAAACAATTTTCAAATTCAGATACTCATTGAGCAAATTAAGCCTCTGATCAGAGGCCTCAGGATGAATGCTCTTGTTCTTGATGCTGTCTAATTTCTTTCTAGAGCTGTATTATACTTCACGACATTCTGAGTCATGTCCCAGGGGGCAGCAAAAATGTCAGTTTTCAAAGATCCCTTTCTTAGTCCTCAAAGTTTTAAATTGGAAAGGGACCTAAGACCAACCCCTGCAATTTTACAGATCAGGAAGCTGAAGTCTAGAGAAATTACATGCCTGGATCACAGTCACACATTTGGTAAGTGGGAAGAAAGGGGATGATGGGGTAGCTGCTATATTCAGAAGAGCTGGTTCATTAGACAGCTATATGTTACTCTCAGAATTTAATTTGGAGCTAGAAGAGATCAGTTTTCCTTATCTGAACATTTAAACAGTAGAACTAGATGACCTCCAACTTTCTTCCAGCATTAAAATCCCACAACTCTATAAGCATGTCATCAAAGAACATCTTATGTCAACATATGAAGAAAGCAGGATCCAAAGAGATCCAGTAACTTGCTAAGATTCAAACAGGTAGTCTATTGACAGATAAAGAACTAGAACTTTTATACACATATACACACACATGCATACACACTTATATTTGAGTTAAGTGGTATTGTGTAGAAAGATAACAGAATTGACAGTCAGGAGACCTGGATTCTAGTCCTTGCAACACAACCAATTGGGACTTAGATCAATTTTTCAGCAGCATGAGAGCCTTCTGATCTTTTATTTTTTTTCCCCAGCAGCACTGTGTGACATGTGGGATCTTAATTCCCCAACTAGAGCCAGGGATTGAGCATGTACCTCCTATCTTTGAAGGCAGAGTCTTAGCCACTGGAGGATCGAGGAAGTCCCAAGCCTCCTGATCTTCGGAAAGTTTTATATACACCTATAGGCTTCCCTGGTGGCTGAGATGGTAAAGAATCTGCCTGCACTGTGGGAGACCTGGGTTCAATTACTGAGTTAGAAAATGGCTACCCATTCCAGTATTCTTGCATGTAAAATCCCAGGGAGAGAGGAGCCTGGCAATCCACGGAGTTGCAAAGAGTTGGACACGACTGAGCAACTAACTCTGTCACTTTTTTCTTTTTTCTTTTTCATACACATCTATCCTACTTTTTGCAGTCTTGTGAGGTGGAATTTCAACTGAGATAGGATTCTAGGCAAGTAGATATGAAAAAATATATTATTTTAAATGATTCTACAAGTGAAATATGTTTCAGGAATGCAGCTATTGGTTTATTGGTTGGCCAAACATTTACTCTTCAATAACCATTTACAAAAGCATGGAGTTCATGCCTAGAATGGAGAGGACCTAGAAAGACAGGGACTGAAATCTGAGAGTAGTCTATAAAGGGTAAAGGGACAGAGAGCATCACCCATGGAAAGACCCCTGGATTTGGTGTCAAGAAACATAGAGCCACGTCTTGGCTTCAGTGCTCACCAGCTAGAAAGTAATTTCTACAACTCAGTCTTTTTATCTGAAAAATGGGGATATGAAAAGAACACCTGCCTGCTAGGTAGACATCAACTATGTTAAGTCAATTTTTAAAAAAGGATATTGCTAAGGTATTTTGTTCTGTTTATTTTTGCTTATAAACTGATTGCTGAGTCATTTGTCTTCCTCTGACCTAAGGAGAAGGGAGACATTACAAATTATGAGTGATCTTATTCATTCTGGAAAAAAAATAAGAACTTAGTGAGGAACCTTAAACACAAAGCAGCATGATTATGCTCCATCGACAAGGAGTGAAAGAGTCCAGAAGAAGGTGTTTTTGTAATATCGAAGCAATATCCCAAGGAGTGGACAGAATTCTGACTTCTGAAAGCTGAAGCCTCTGGATGAATCCTCTAACATTCAGACACTAAACGATCAATAGAAGTATATTTGAATGGCACTTTGGCAAACAGGATAGGAGGGGAGATATCTAAGAGAAGTTGAAATCACAGGGATGTGACAGGACAGATATGGTATTTCTATTAATAAGAACATGGACTTATGGGTGTTTGAAGTTAAACGGTTCTTTGAACACCTACAAGACCTTTTAGATGTCCTTTTCATTATAGGGGACTGGAATGCAAAAGTAGGAAGTCAAGAAACACCTGGAGTAACAGGCAAATTTGGCCTTGGAGTATAGAATGAAGCAGGGCAAAGACTAATAGAATTTTGCCAAGAGAACTCACTGATCATAGAAAACACTCTCTTCCAACAACACAAGAGAAGACTCTACATATGGACATCGCTAGATGGTCAACACCGAAATCAACTTGATTATATTCTTTATAGCCAAAATGGAGAAGCTCTATGCAGTCAGCAAAAACAAGACTGGGAGCTGACTGTGGTTCAGATCATGAATCCTTATCGAAAAATTCAGACTTAAATTGCAGAAAGTGGGTAAAACTACTAGATCATTCAGGTATGACCTAAATCAAACCCCTTATGATGATACCGTGGGAGTGAGACATAAATTTAAGGGACTAGATCTGATAGACAGAGTGCCTGATGAACTATGGACAGAGGTTCGTGATGTTGTACAGGAGACAGGGAGCAAGACCATGCCCAAGAAAAAGAAATGCAAAAAAACAAAATGGCTGTCGGAGGAGGCCTTACAAGTAGCTGTTAAAAGAAGAGAAGTGAAAAGCAAAGGAGAAAAGGAAAGATATAACCATTTGAATGCAGAGTTCCAAAGAATAGCAAGGAGAGATAAGAAAGCCTTCCTCAGTGATCAGTGCAAAGAAATAGAGGAAAACAATAGAATGGGAAAGACCAGAGATCTCTTCAAGAAAATTAGAGATACCAAGGGAACATTTCATGCAAAGATGGGTTCAATAAAAGACAGAAATGGTATGGACCTAACAGAAGAAGAAGATACTAAGAAGAGGTGGCAAGAATACACAGAAGAACCGTACAAAAAACATCATCATGACACAGATAATCACGATGGTGTGATCACTCACCTGGAGCTAGACATCTTAGAATGTGAAGTCAAGTGGGCCTTAGGAAGCATCACTACGAACAAAGCTAGTGGAGGTGATGGAATTCCAGTTGAGCTATTTCAAATCCTGAAAGATGATGCCGTGAAAGCGCTGCACTCAATATGCCAGCAAATTTGGAAAACTCAACAGTGGCCACAGGATTGGAAAAGGTCTGTTTTCATTCCAATCCCAAAGAAAGGCAATGCCAAAGATTGCTCAAACTACTGCACAATTGTACTCATCTCACATGCTAGTAAAGTAATGCTCAAAATTCTCCAAGCCAGGCTTCAGCAATATGTGAACCATGAACTTCCAGATGTTCAAGCTGGTTTTAGAAAAGGCAGAGGAACCAGAGATCAAATTGCCAACATCCGTTGGATCATTGAAAAACCAACAGACTTCCAGAAAAACATCTATTTCTGCTTATTGACTATGCCAGAGCCTTTGATTATGTGGCTCACAATAAACTGTGGAAAATTCTGAAAGAGATGGGAATACCAGACCACCTGACCTGCCTCTTGAGAAACCTGCATGCAGGTCAGGAAGCAACAGTTAGAACTGGACATGGAACAACAGACTGGTCCCAAATAGGAAAAGGAATTCATCAAAACTATATTTTCACCCTGCTTACTTAACTTATATGCAGAGTACCTCATGAGAAACGCTGGACTGGATCAAGCACAAGTTGGAATCAAGATTGCCGGGAGAAATATCAATAACCTCAGATATGGAGATGACACTACCCTTATGGCAGAAAGTGAAAAAGACCCAAAGAGCCTCTTGATGAAAGTGAAAGAGGAGAGTGAATAAGTTGGCTTAAAGCTCAACATTCAGAAAACTAAGATCATGGCATCCAGTCCCATCATTTCATGGCAAATAGATGTGGAAACAGTGGAAACAGTGGCTGACTTTATATTTTTGGGCTCCAGGATCACTGCAGACGGTGACTGAAGCCATGAAATTAAAAGACGCTTACTCCTTGGAAGGAAAGTTATGACCAACCTAGACAGTATATTAAAATGCAGAGACATTACTTTGTCAACATAGGTCCATCTAGTCAAAGCTATGGTTTTTCCAATAGTCAAGTATGGATGTGAGAGTTGGACTATAAAGAAAGCTGAGTTCCGAAGAATTGATGCTTTTGAACTGTGGTGTTAGAGAAGACTCTTGAGAGTCCCTTGGACTGCAAGAAGATCCAACTAGTCCATCCTAAAGCAGATCAGTCCTGGGTGTTCATTGGAAGGACTGATGTTGAAGCTGAAACTCCAATACTTTGGCCACCTGATGCGAAGAGCTGACTCATTTGAAAAGACCCTGATGCTGGGAAAGATTAAAGGCAGGAGGAGAAGGGGACAGACAGAGGATGAGATGGTTGGATGGCATCACTAACTCGATGGACATGGCTTTGGGTGGACTCCGGGAGTTGGTGATGGACAGGGAGGCCTGGTGTGCTGCGGTTCAAGGGTTTGCAAAGTTTCGGACACAAGTGAGAGACTGAACTGAACTTAATACCTATCCTGGCCACAGTCCTTGACAACTTCGGGTGCTGACATGGCTCTAGCTAAAATGACCCCCAGGATAGATGCTCTGGGGCCCAGAGAACTTGGTTTAGACAGGTGCTCATCATCAAGCAGGACCTCGCAGGTTCAGACACTGTTTCCATTATTCACTAGGCTGAGCGGAGTAGGGATGGCATGTATCTATCACTTGGCCCAGCACCTGCCATGCCCCCTCCCATGGCAGACACTGAGAACTGACCATGCCAGACAGGTTCACACAGCGCTTCCGGCTGCTGCCTCCAATCAGTTTGTGTTGGCACATGAAGTCAAACCTTTTTACCATCTTTGCAAAAGTGATACAGGGGAAATGAAATGGTGACCATGTGAGGCAAGAATTAGATAAGACCCAGTGCTAAAACTCGTTCAAACCTGTGGCAAGCATTTCTATAAATAAGTCTCCTGACTAAGCCTTCTGACCAATTGCTGCAATCAATGATGTTTTTAGAATATGCTCTTCACTCGCTCAGATGTAGCAGTGGAGGTGTGGGAAGGAAAATGGAAAAAAGTTACACACACAGCTATGTGTACAGCTATTGATATTGCTGCATATGGCTTACAATATTGTCCATTTTATGGGTGACTCCTTGTTTATTTCTATTTTATTAGGAAATTGGACATGTTTCTGATTATACATTTTCTTCAAATATTCATAAGTGGAAATTTAGGAATGTAACTCGAAGGCAATTTAACACATTGTTTTGACCAAAAAAAAAAGCCAGTAATGAGTATATAAGAGTATTTGTATAAATCATACAAATTTAAAGGTAAATGGAAAGATTTGGACAAAATCTTGTACTTTGCAGCAGATTACTTTAGGGTATGTGCCCACATACCCAGAGGCAGATGCTAACTCTTCCGTGCTGTCAGTAATGGATCAGTAAAAAAGTTTGAAAAATAATGCCTAGGCCTGGAGTCAGCAAATTTGCATACTTCAAGGGAAGAGGTCCTAGGATTTTTAGAAAGAGAAGTATTTTTTGTTAGCATGTTCAGACTTTTGAGTATAGGCAGGAAAGTGGTGGCACATGAGATGGATTTAGCTGACACAAGTGCATGTGTCTTTTATGGCATCACCTGCTTTCAGTTCAGTTCAGTTCAGTTGCTCAGTTGTATCTGACTCTTTGCAACTCCATGGAGAGCAGCATGTCAGGCCTACCTGTCCATCACCAACTCCCGGAGTTTACCCAAATTCATGTCCATAGAGTCGGTGATATCATCCAACTATCTCATCCTCTGTCTGTCCCCTTCTCCTGCCCTCAATCTTTCCCAGCATCAGGGTCTTTTCAAATGAGTCAGCTCTTCACATCAGGTGGCCAAAGTATTAGAGTTTCACTTCAGCATCAGTCCTTCCAAAGAACACTCAGGATTGATCTCCCTTACGATGGACTGGTTGGATCTCCTTGCAGTCCATGGGACTCTCAAGTCTTCTCTAACACCACAGTTCAAAAGCATCGATTCTTCGGAACTCAGCTTTCTTTATAGTCCAACTCTCACATCCATACTTGACTACTGGAAAAACCATAGCCTTGATTAGATGGACCTTTGTTGAAAAAGTAATGTCTCTGCTTTTTAATATGCTGTCTAGGTTGGTCATAACTTTCCTTCCAAGGAGTAAGCGTCTTTTAATTTCATGGCTGCAGTCACCATCTGAAGTGATTTTGAAGCCCCCCAAAATAACCACTATTTCTCCATCTATTTGCCACGAAGTCATGAGACTGGATGCCATGATCTTAGTTTTCTGAATGCTGAGTTTTAAGCCAACTTTTTCACTCTCCTCTTTCACTTTCATCAAGAGGCTCTTTAGTTCTTCATTTTCTGCCATAAGGGTGGTGTCATCTGCATATCTGAGGTTATTGATATTTCTCCCGGCAACCTTGATTGCAACTTGTGCTTAATCCATTTCTCATGATGTACAGCATTTCTCATGATGTACTCTGCATATAAGTTAAATAAGCAGGGTGAAAATATACAGTTTTGATGTATTCCTTTTCCTATTTGGGACCAGTCTGTTGTTCCATGTCCAGTTCTAATTGTTGCTTCCTCACCTGCATACAGGTTTCTCAAGAGGCAGGTCAGGTGGTCTGGTATTCCCATCTCTTTCAGAATTTTCCACAGTTTATTGTGAGCCACATAATCAAAGGCTCTGGCATAGTCAATAAGCAGAAATAGATGTTTTTCTGGAAGTCTGTTGGTTTTTCAATGATCCAACGGATGTTGGCAATTTGATCTCTGGTTCCTCTGCCTTTTCTAAAACCAGGTTGAACATCTGGAAGTTCACTGTTCACATATTGCTGAAGCCTGGCTTGAAGAATTTTGATAGCTCATCAAGCACTCTGTCTATTAGGTCTAGTCCCTTAAATCTATTTGTCACTTCCACTGTATAATCATAAGGGGTTTGATTTAGATCATACCTGATCACCTGCTTTAGAAATGTTGAAAATCAAATACACATTTAGATACTGAGGTTTTCTTGAAGCTCAAACACGGTTCTCAACTCTCAGTGCTTAAGAGGAATCAGAGAGATTCACATACTACTCCAGTGGGTCCCAGGTGGAGTGAGCTCCAGAATCATTAGAAGGGCTTGTTATCACACAGATGGCTAGGTCCCACTCCCAGTCTCTGTTTAGGAGGTTGAGATGAGGATCAAGAATCTGCTCCTACCGGGATGCGGAATACGTGTAACATACGTGTATGACAAAACCCACTGAAAAATAAAAAAGAAAAAAAAAAGAATCTGCTCCTGGGTGATGCTGTCACTGCTGGTTTAGAGATGTCACTTAGACAAACACTCCTTTAAAAGGTTTGGAGAAACACTCTTTTAAAAGGTTTGAATACATTAGGCTCTCATTCCATCAGGAAAAATATTTGCAGAACAGAGTACCAGCTTCCCAGTAGAAAGAATGCAAGAGGTCTCCAGTTTGCCATTATCTCTGTCAATCCCTACTGTTCCCCAGGCTCATATCAGTCATGCAGTTGAGCTTGGGAGCTCTGCTCTGGTATCTAGAAGGAAAGACAAATCAAGAGAGGGGAGTGGCCCTTAGTGGCATGCTCTTGTTAGCATGAGAATGGTACTGGAGATCATAAACACACTAACCAATCTGAGTATTTTGATGGAAGACAAGGAATGGTCTGGCCTGCTGAGTGTGGTCAAACTAGTAAGGACACAGCACAGCATGAGTGGACTATAGTGGGCAGATGAAAATACCGTTCATAGGGGATTACAGGATACTTATTTCAGTTATTTGTTAAATATATAGCATATAAAGCTGGGATTAGGAAATGGCAACCCACTCCAGTATTCTTGCCTGGAAAATCCCATGGTCAGAGGAGTCTGACAGACTGTAGTCCATAGGGTTACAGAGTTTGACATGACCGAACAACTAAGCATAATATTTAAAGAAGTTAAGGTATCACCATATTTTATGAAGAGCTCAAACAATAGCCAAAATCTGAGAAATATTAATCCCCTGAAGCATAGATACCCTTCAACAGCCAAGTATAAAATGTGTGAAAACCACGTAAAAGGTAGAGTCTGATGCCCAGTTCTTGAGAGAATACAACTTTTCCTTGGGTGGTGGGAGAAGAGAAGAACATCAGATGACAGCATTCTTTCAGCTTAATATTTATGCCCTCTTCATACAATGCCCTCTCCCAGATCTCAGATTTCTCTAGAATGATTACATTTCCTATTGCAAGTGGAAGGGCAAATCCAACCAGCACACCAGTCCCGTTTTTTGTTTGTTTGTGAGAGAGTCATTTCCTAGGCAGGTTGATAAGAAGTCTAGGGGTCCCCAAGGAGAGACAGGTCTGGGATATTCAAGGAGGAAGAAAGGACAAACTTTTTTATCTTTTTTCCTCTACATTCCGTAGGATTATATAACAATAACGTATCCTGCCTGAGGACAGTCTTTGGATTAAACCTTCTGGCCAACTCTGTTATCTTAAAATGTAAATTATGGGAGTGGGTCTGGTGAGATCTTTGCAGCCTCCAGACATTCTTTGGATTCACTGGAGGGTATATAGCTCCATTGCTAAAACTAGCAAAGGGGTACTCTTTTGCCCCCTTCTGATGCCTATCTCAGAAGCTTTCTCTATCTCCTTTATATTTTAATAAAACTTTATTACACAAAAGCTCTGAGCAATCCAGCCTCGTCTTTGACCCCGGATTGAATTCATCTCCTCCAGGGGCCAAGAATCCTGGCGTCTTATCGTTCAGCAACAACCTTTCATCTGTTTGTTTGTTTCTATGCTTGTTTCAACATTACTTCTCTATTGGCTTAAAAACATTATTTTGGGATTTCCCTGGAGGTCCAGTGAGTGGTTAAGAATCTCCCTTCTAACGCACAGAATGCAGATTCTACCCCTGGTTGGGAAACTAAGATCCCACATACGTTGGGGCAACTAAACAGGTATGCTGCAACTACTGAGCCCACTTGCCCTGGAGTTCACACGCCATAATGAGGATCTCGAGCATCACAACTAAACGGGACACAGCCAAATGCACGCGTGCACACACACACACACACACACACACACACACACACACACACACACATATGAACATTCATTTTGCCAACTTCAGGTTGACCACTACCCCACAGCAACCCACACACAACTGCTGGATTAATCCTTTCATGGCATCTCTCTCAGTCAGGCCTCTCCTTTCCACACAAGCCCTTGGTGAGCCTCCGTGTCTCTCAGAGTTAAGAACAAGGTATCAAGCTAGTATTCCACTCCTTCCAAAGCAGTACTCCACGTTAGCTAGTCTTAGCTTTCCATTTTTCTTTCCATGTGGATCTATATTTTGGGAGAGGATTCCTTAAGTTGAACTCTGCAAAAGTCCAGGGAGGCTGAGAAGGGGCAGCCATGATTAACTTATTCATACAATACATCCTCATTCCCTTAAGGATCAGCATGTGATGCAAAGATGAGGCACGAAAGGAAGGCTCTGCCCACCCTATGGGGCTTTCAGTAGAAAGCTCTGTGCCAAATTCTTTGTGTTATTTGTATCTCTTAACAAAACTGTATTTTTTATTTATAGGGCATGTATTAAGTTAACCTTAATATACATTATACACTAGGTATACATCCCAGTATACATTTGGTGCAGACAAATACGTTTGATTCCACTTATACTGGGTACCTAGAAGAGTCTAATTCATAGAGTCAGAAAGTACAGTGACAATTTCTGCAAGGGACTGAAGGGTTAGGGAGGGTGGGGACAGGAAGTGAGGACTTAGTATTTAATGGGGACAGAGTTTCAGTTTAGGAAAGTGAAAAATTCTGGAGAAGGATGATGGTGAGCGTTGTACAAAAATGTAAATGTACATAATGTCACTGATCTGTACAGTTTACTATGGCTAAAATGGTATGTTTTGGGACTTCCCTGGTGCCCCAGTGATTGGGACTTTGCCTTTCAGGGCAGGTGGTGCCAGTTTGATCCTTGGTCAGGTTTTTGCCTTTTGCCATCCCATATGCCTTGTGGGATACATACCAAAGCATACAACAGAAACAATACTGTAACAAATTTAATAAAGATTTTTTTTAAATGTGCTCTTTTTCCACATTAAGAAAAAATAAAGAAAAAATAGTATGTTATATATTATGTGACTTTTACCACAATAAAAAAAATTAAAAACAGGTTCATACTGCTAAGTAGGTTTGTTTACAATAACGTGGGAAAACAGTCACTGCTCACCTGAGAGTCCCCCAGCTGAGGCCAGCGCACTGTCTGCCCAGCATTCCCTTCTCACCTCTGCTTATCTCAAGCACTGTCTTCTGCAAAAACACCATTTTCCCGAGTGGGAAATATAACTGGTCTCTCTTCAACAACTAAATAAGCATGTGTTTCTTTTCTGCCTCATAGCAACTACACGTTCTTTCACATATTAAAAGGCTGTTTTTCCCATGAGAATGGATCAATTGCTTTTCTCCTCTCCGACTACTGAACTTGAGTGCTACTGTGCCAAGAATACAGGTATAGTAGGCTTCACTTTCTGGAAGCAACTCATGTAAACATTAGTTAAGTTGAACTGAAATTTGAAATGTCAGAAGTTTCCTGGAGTCACAATTTCATGATTGAACTCGAGGCCCAAAGTGCTAGTGACAAAGATTTTAACTGAAAATAAGAGGCTACTAGACTTTCATCAGATCACTGATATCAAATTAAAATCTGTAATATCAAAATCCATATGTTTTCAATTAGAATGCTTAAACCTTTTCCTGAAACATTTTGTTTCTGACTTCTTAATGCAGTTTTACTAAGTTTACAAAATGCATAAAGAAAAGATGACTGATTCAGTCTTTTGAATATCCAAGAATGAGAAAGACTAGGTAAAAACAGAGAGGTAAGCATGCAAGCATTAAGTTGGCATACACAACTTAACAGGCTAAATGACATATGCTGAAGAAACTACTCGATTTATCAGATGATACTGGTATGACCTGGCCAGATCTCAGATCCTCAAAGTTGGCAGTAATTCCTGTACTAGGGTGTTTACAGGCACAAGAAAGGTAACCCTGGGTCCAGTGAGCCACATTTTTCCATCGAAATTTAAGTAAGGATACATCATATAAGAGTAGGCATAATTCAGAGAGCATTGTGAGTTTGGTTCCTGACCGCCACAACAAAGCAATGCAAATTAATGTTTTGGTCTTCCAGTGTATGTAAAAGTTATGTTTAGATCATACTGCAGCCCATTAAATTTGCAATAGCATTATATTGAAAAAAAAATGTACTTACCTTAAAACTAAAAAAGTACTTTACTGCTAAAAAATGCTTACCATCATCTGAGCCTTCAGTGAGTTGTAATCTTTTTGCAAAGTACTATCAAACATCACTGAACATAGGTCACCGTAATAAATAGTATAGTAATGTAAAAGCTTGAAATGTTAAGAGGATTACAAAAATACAACATAGAGACATAAAAGAGTCAATTCTTTTGGAAAAACCACACCTACAGAATCTGTTCAACCTAGGGTTGCCACAAACCTTCAATCTGTAAAAAATGAAGTCTGTCATAGAGAAAAAATGTATGGATACCAAAGAGGGAAGGGAGGTGTAGGATGAACTGGGAGACAAGGGTTGACATATATATATATATATAGATAGATATAGATAGATAGATAGATAGATAGATATACTATGTATTTTTAAATGTTTTTTTACTATGTATAAAACAGATAACTAATGAGAACCTACGGTATGGCACAGAGGACTCTACTTTGTGCTCTGTAAAGCCCTAAAAGGGAATGAAATCCAAAAAAGAGGGGATATGTGTGTACATGTCTGACTCCTTATGACCCCATAGACTGTAGCCGGCCAATAATTTTAAATCAATCAAATTTACCAAGAAATTACCAGTCTTCATTGCAATCCAAGATGATCTTTCTTGTCTCTTCCCTTTATCTTGTCAATGCTGAAGTGAAACCCCTAACAAAGCGTGTGGCTTGGTGACCTATTATAAATAAATCCACCTTTCCCCAAAGGGAAGTATTTTCTGTTTCAACTTGGACATTCAGAAAAAAAGACAAAAAAAACTTTGTACTACCTGCAGTGGTGAAGCTCTGCCTTGAGGTGTGATGGACAGATTGGATAAAGGATTTATCATCCATGAGTTAGAGTTCATTGTCTGGTTTCCCATGAAAGGTACTTTCCTCCTTCTCAGCAATACTTCTTCACTTGGTTCTCATGGTATCTAATCACCATTCCTCAAAGGCTGGTTATAGGAATCCGGGTGAGTCAAGAAGTAGACCAATCATATTACTGTATCTCCCAAGGCACAGTGATTGGTTCAGTATAGGTCACATGACACAAGTCAGCCAATAAGAATTTAATACCATTCAAGTTGAGCACAAAGGGCTTTTCTCTCAAGGTCCAAGACTCAGAGGCTGTGAGCAGAATGCCCCATGCTGCTGTCTAAGGTGCTTGTGACAAGCTGGTGTAAAAGGATGAAAAGAAGACTCAGAGCTGCCAGGTTGAGCAAGTCAGAGCACATCATGTTTGAGGCCTTTGAGAAAAAGCAATTTGGAGGAAACATACTTGCCCTTCATGTAATCTGTTAATTCTTTAAAATCACTAAATTGTTCATAAAAAAAAAAAAAAAAATTACCCAGTGAGTACTGAGTTTCACTTTGGTTCAGTGCGACTCCATGAACTGCAGTACGCCAGGCCTTCCTGTCCATCACCAACTCCCGGAGTCCACCCAAACCCACGTCCATTGAGTCGGTGATGTCATCCAACCATCTCATCCCCTGTCGTCCCCTTCTCCTCCTGCCCTCAATCTTTCCCAGCATCAGGGTCTTATCAAATGAGTCAGCTCTTCGCATCAGGTGGCCAAAGTATTGGAGTTTCAGCTTCAGCATCAGTCCTTCCAATGAACACCCAGGACAGATCTGCTTTAGGATGGACTGGTTGGATCTCCTTGCAGTCCGAGGGGTTCTCAAGAGTCTTCTCCAACACTACAGTTCAAAAGCATCAAATCTTTGGTGCTCAGCTTTCTTCACAATCCAACTCTCACATCCATACATGACCACTGGAAAAACCATAACCTTGACCAGGCGGATCTTTGTTGGCAAAGTAATGTCTGCTTTTTAATATGCTATCTAGGTTGGTCATAATTTTCCTTCCAAGACTTTCTGTCCCCTGCAATCAGAAGTATCTTGGCTGATATTAACTCTTGTCCTCTCTTTCCCTACTTAGAGATTTACCATCCTTTATAAACTCCCTCAGAATGTCCTTTGAAAAATACTTGTTTACTAATCTACCATCCACCCACTGCCACTTAAAATTGTTCTTTAAATAAGTGACTCTTAGGAACTGTGGATTCTTACCAATGACTCATTTATCTCTTTTAAGGCAATGGAACAAAGACCTGTAAGAAAAGACAGCAGCTTCAAAAAAACCTTCAGGAGAAAAATAACACGTGATGATCACAGCCCTTTATCTGATATCTAAACAAGTCTGTGTTTTCTTATCTTTTTAAATGAATATTCTCATCTCAGGTGTTTTGGAGTATTTTCCACAACTGGTCAAGCATATATCCTAGTATTTGGAGTTAGACATACCTGGTCCTGAAACTTCACTTTGCCATTTCTTTCAGACCATGGGAAGTTACTTAATTATGACTCAGCTTTCTCATCTGAAAAATGAGTATAATGACACTTACACTTTATAAATATTTGAGAGGATCAAGGGTAACATGGTGAGGAATGTGCTTAATTTTAATGAGCACAATGTCCAGTAGATACAAGAACTCAATGAATGTTAGCTAATGTTAGTTGTTATTATGGATAAGGCAAAGATCGCAAATGGGCTTCCCTGGTGGCTCAGTGGTAAAGAATTCAACTACAAATGCAGGAAACTCAGGTTTAATCCCTGGGTTAGGAAGGTCCCCTGGAGGAGGAAATGGCAACCCAATCCAGTATTCTTGCCTGCAGGCAAGAGGAGCCTGGCAGGCTACAGTCCACAGGGTCACAAAGGAGTCCAGTATGATTTAGTGACTAAACAATGACAACAAAGATAGTGAGTAGGTCTGATAAATTATATATTCAGTATAACTCACTCTAAAGACCCATTCTAAATCATCCACTTATAGTCACAGATCAAATTAGGATTTATGGTTGATAAAGCTGCACTGATATCTTAGTATAGTTCTCTCTTTTCCTGAAATTATTTTCACTTCTGTTATTCATTTGATTCATATTATATATATGATATTCATATATAGAAGTATTATCTACATTCCAGGGAAGGAAAGTGAGGAACAGAGAGAAACATGAATTGTTAAATGTTAGGATTAGACAAAGCTAAGCCAGAAAATCAAATCTTCTGACCACTTGTACACTGCTAGTGCATGTGTGGAGAAGGCAATGGCACCCACTCCAGGACTCTTGTCTGGAAAATCTCGTGGACAGAGGAGCCTGGTGGGCTGTAGTCCATGGGGTCGCTAAGAGTCAGACACGACTGAGCGACTTCACTTTCACTTTTCACTTTCATGCATTGAAGAAGGAAATGGCAACCCACTCCAGTGTTCTTGCCTGGAGGATCCCAGGGACGGGGGAGCCTGGTGGGCTGCCGTCTATGGGGTCGCACAGAGTCGGACACGACTGCAGTGACTTGGCAGCAGCAGTGTGTGTGTGCTCAGTCGCTTCAGTCGTGTCTGACTCTTTGCGAACCCATGGACTGTAGCCTGCCAGGCTCCTCTGTCCATGGGATTCTCCAGGCAAGAGTATCAAACCGGTTGCCATTCCCTCCTCACATTGACTGTATATTGATGCTAATAAGTGGAAATAGAAAAATCATAATTCAAAATTAGTATGTTCTCTCACTTCCTAGAAACTGAGAGCTGAGAGGAGCTGGGAAAGCAATGACAAACAGAACTGTGTGGGTGTATTTGGAAAATTTAGCAGTCAAGTTAAAACCAGAGCTCATGTATTACAGATTTTAGCTGGAAGTACTCTAGAGAATCACTGCAGATTGTGACTGCAGTCATTAAATTAAAAGACGCTTGCTCCTTGGAAGAAAAGTTATGGCCAAACTAGATGGCATATTAAAAAGCAGAGACATTACTTTGCCAACAAAGGTCCGTCTAATCAAAACTATGCTTTTTCCAGTAGTCATGTATGGATGTGAGGGTTGGACCATAAAGAAAGCTGAGCACCGAAGAAATGAAGCTTTTGAACTGTAGTGTTGGAGAAGACCCTTGAGAGTCCCTTGGACAGCAAGGAGATCCAACCAGTCCATCCTAAGGGAGATCAGTCCTAAATATTCATTGGAAGGACTGATGCTGAAGCTGTAACTCCAATACTTTGGCCACCTGATGTGAAGAACTGACCCACTGGAAAAGACCCTGATGCTGGAAAAGACTGAAGACGGGAGGAGAAGGGGACAACAGAGGATGAGATGGTTGGATGGCATCACCAATTCAATGGACATGAGTTTGAGTAAACCTCAGGAGTTGGTGATGGACAGGGAAGGCTGGCATGCTGCAGTCCATGGGGTCACAAAGAGTCAGACATGACTGAGCAACTAAATTGAACTGAACTGACAGTATAGTTGAGAGGTGGGAGGGGAGGAGGTGTCCTCCATCTAACTCTGTGATCTTGGCCAAAATCACTCACTCTCGCTAAGCCTCAATTTTCTCACATGTAAAGAAGGGATACCCCTTACCTTAGAGAATAGATGGCCAAGTAAGACCATTCATATGAAAAGGATTTGTAAACAAGAACACACAAAGCCAAGGTGAGAAATTATTACCACATAGTCACAGTGAACAGATTTCAACTTGTCTATGGAGCCCTGCCTGTTTGGTATTGGCCAACCTGAATGCTGTGTTAGGGTTCTGAGGATGCCTGGTTGGTACCCAGAGGAAAAGAGGGTCATAATAAATCTGGGATTCGGCCATAGTGTAAGAGTGGGAATGGGGACGCATGCAACAATATTTAGGGTATTGCCCCTGCATAAATGGCGAGTGACTAGGGTGGGAAGAGGAAAGCCTTTAGTAAAGAGGTGTATGAGTTTTTCTTTTAAATTTTTTGGCCACACCAAGAAACTTGCAGGATCTTGCTTCCTCGACCAAGGATTGAACCTGGTCCTTTGGCAGTGAAAGTATCAATTCCCAACCACTGGATCGGCAGGGCATTCCCAAAGAGGCATATGTTCTAAGGCATAGTTTTCTTAACTTCTCTGTTCCCATAAAATGTAAAATTCTATACACTGGAAATTGCCAAGTTCAGTGTTACTGTGAAAACGAAATTAAATAATGTATGCAAATGAGCTCAAGAAACTGCAAAGCAACATCCAGTAGAGATGGATTAATACTATTACAGCATAAAAAATTATACATGCAGCTATATCTTACCCATAGAAAATACCTCCTTTATGTGGATGAAAATAAAAGTTAATTACCCCTCCATAAGAGTGGCAAAACAATACGAGCCTGATGTTCATAAGTGAATGTTAGTAAAAATACATTTGGCCCATTTTAAATTTCTAGCTTTTTGCCTGTCACTTTAAATTGGTCAAATGTTTGACAGATGTTCAATAATTGACACAGCTTATCTTCCTCTCTCAGCTCCTTTCCTACTCAATTGCCAGCATTTCTAGTTGCCATAGAAACTGTAAACATTAATGATTATTCTAACACGACAGGGGATTTAAACACATCCCTAAGTTAAAGGTTCCCTCGGGGGGAAAAAAAACTATCCATCTTGGGAAAGATGGAAAATATTATATGATTTAAATTACCTAGTTATACATTTATTAGAGCTAAATATACAAACCTATTTCTATAGTTTGCTTGGGTAGTGATTTTTATTTTCTCCCATCTGACTCACAGAAGGAATTGCGGGGAACTAAGAAACTCAGAGGACAGAGAAGCCTGGCGGCCACGACCTAGCAACTAAACCACCACCAAGAAACTCAGTTTCCTACATGAAGGAGAAAGAACTCATCTAGATAAATGATAAATTAAAGGGCTAAAGGGAGAGCTTTGGAAACAACCATTGGAGGTCATGTGATACATAGCATTATTTCACAAGAAGCTGAGTACCAGTGTAAGGTCTTTTCACTTAAAGCCTCTGTGGTTTCAAAAGTAAACGTGGATGGTGGTATCTGTTCTAACCACACATCAGCCTAGACTGTAAAATGTACAAAATACATGGGATTATTGCTATCATCTGTGAGAAAGTGGTAACAGTTTCTCCTTTGGAGAAAACTGAAAATAAATATAAAGACAGTAGCAGTGACATCACTGATTTGAAGCTGTTGGATCAGAGGCCAGATCTATAGAATAGTCGGCTTGTATTTTTCACGTTTATGGTACGTGTGCTGTGCTTCATCTCTCAGTCATGTCTGACTCTTTGCAACCCCATGGGCTGTAGCCCGCCAGACTCCTCTGTCCATGGGGGTCTTCCAGGTGAGAATACTGGAGTGGGTTGCCATGCTCTCATCCAGGAGATCGTCCCAACCCAGGGATTGAATCCAGGTCTTCCCTGTTGCAGGTGGATTCTTTACCGTCTGAGCCACCAGGGAAGCCCAAGAATACTGGAGTGGGTGGCCTATCCCTGCTCCAGGCGATCTTCCCAACCCAGGAATTGAACCAGAGTCTCCTGCATCACAGTCGGATTCTTTATCAGCTAAGCTACCAGGGAAGCATAAATTGATTGCCAGCAGATAAAAATTGAAGTATTTCTCATGGAATTCCGCACCATGGTTTCTCATGAAAAACCCTAAGGCCAGGCAATACTGAACCTGTATTTCTTCAAGAAGATAATTAGCTTGAGATGAGTAGTTGCCAGCCTGTTTGAATGGGGCACGTGAATTGTAGCCAGATCTACATTATCTTGTTCATTGATATTTTTACTGCCTGGGGCTTGAAGACAGAGAGTTTCCAAAATCTTGACTGAGTGGCTTCTACACATTACATGCAATCACAAAACAAACTTTCCTGACTTCTATCAATCCTAACCACTTTGTTTTTCTTGGTCTTCATGTGTGAAGCGAGCAGCTACTATCTGTGCCCAACTATGGTGGGCCAGCACTGGATAACTGCTTCTGCTCCCACTGGTGACTAAATGACTCTGAAGAAGTGAAGTTTAGAGAATGAGTCGTGTCAGAATCTTTGCGACCCCATGGACTGTAGCCTACCAGGCCTCTCCGTCCATGGGATTTTCCAGGCAAGAGTACTGGAATGGGTTGCCATTTCCTTCTCCAGAGGATCTTCCTGACCCAGGAATCGAACCTGAGTCTCCCATATTGTAGGTAGAGGCTTTACTGTCTGAGCCACCAGGGAAGTCAAATGACTCTGGATGTCCACCAAGTGATTAGGGCAAGCTTCAGTGGAAGAACCCATCAAAATCTTGCCTTTCTTGATACCTAAGTCTGTTTGCTTTTGTTTGTTTGTTTTCCCCCTTAAACAAAACAAAACAAAACAACTATTGTGGTAAAATATACATAAAAGGTACCATTTAAACAACTTTTTTTTTTCCTGGCAGTGCTGGGTTTTCATTGCTGCGTTTGGGCTTTCTCTAGTTGCGATGAGCAAGGACTACTCTCTAGTTGTGGTGTGAGGGCTTCTCACTGCAGTGGCTTCTCTTGTTGTGGAGTACAGGTTCTAGGTACATGGCTTTTAGGTTCTAGGTTGTGGCTCATGGGCTCCAGAGCATGGAGTCATTAGTTGAGACTTGTGGGCTAGCTGCTCCGAGGCATGTGGGATCTTCTAGGACTAGGGATCAAACCAGTGTCCTTTATATTACAAGGTGGATTCTTAATCACTGGACCATCAGGGAAGCCCCCATTTAAACATCTTTTATGCATACAGTTCCGGGCTATTAAGTATGTTCAAAACTGTTATACAACTATCACTATTATTTATCTCCAAAATTTTATCACCCCAAACTAAAACTCTATATCCTTTGCTCAGTCACCCAGTCATATCTGACTCTTTATGACCCCATAGACTATAGCCCATCAGGCTCCTCTGTCCATGGGATTTCCCAGGCAAGAATACTAGAGTGGGTAGCCCTTCCCTTCTCCAGGGGAATCTTCCTGATCCAGGGAACAAACCCAGGTCTTCTGTATTGCAGGCAGATTCTTCATCATCTTAGCCACCTTCCACAATATTAAATGTGTGCTTATTATGTTCAGGCATTCTCCTAAGCACCACAGATACAGTAGGACATACACAGCAAAGATACAGTTCTATGGGAGCAGATTTTCTGAATCCTGATTATATTTCCAGGATAGCAGATCTTGTGGTTCATGGTATTCACTTCATCCACCCTGCAATAACTCTTTGAGGGTGGGATCTTTAAAGCAAGAGGTGATTTCAGTCTAGCTCTGTCTCTGCTTGTGGACAGTTTCATGAAGACCTCACTGACATCTACGGGGATAGTAGTCAACGTCACAGTTCAGCTATCAGAAGAAATGGCCAAATCTATATTTGGAAACATCTGCCATTTCTCTACTGATTATGGTAAAGAGCTGAGAAAAACAAGGGTACAATAAAAAGAATCAGACCAGAGAACTATGGTCAACAGGCTGAGAGTATGCAAGAGTAGGACTGCACAGAAGAGAAAGTGTGAGTATATGTACTAAAAAGCATATAGACACTTTAAAATGTTAAAATTTTCAACATTTTTAAAATGTGCTGGTTTAATTGAAGTGAAAGAGGCATGATAAAACCATGTGGACAAATATGTTTGGGGAAAACCATTTATTTATTTCAGGACTTTCCCAAATCTTAGGACTGTAAAAGCCCCAAGAGATTTGATATGCAGCATTTAGTAAGTCAGGGAATATCCCTACACCCTCTTAAGTTACAAGAGTTGGTTCTAAAGGAGACCAGTAGAGAGGAAAAATGGTATTTCTACTGTCATAACATAAATAATGATTCAGAAGCCATTAATTAAATATAGAGTTAGGTCAGCAGTCTTTAGCTGACATCTGTTTTGAAAAAGCCATTTTATAAAAGATCTAAAAAAAAGTGTGGGAGGAGAGGTTTGAAGAGGCAATAAGTCTAAGAATGCAGTGCATGATCGATCCTTGAGTGAGGTAGATCTTAGTTCTCAAAGGTCAGCTCGAAGTTATTCATCCTCCTAAAGCCTCATGCTTTAGGATTGGAAGCTTCATGCTTTAGGGTTGGAAGCCACCCTCTTCCAACAACACAAGAGAAGACTCTACACATGGACATCACCAGATAGTCAATACTGAAATCAGATTGATTATCTTCTTTGCAGCCAAAGATGGACAAGCTGTATACTATCAGCAAAAACAAGACCGGGAGCTGACTGTGGCTCAGATCATGAACTCCTTATTGCAAAATTCAGACTTAAATTGAAAAAAGTAGGCAAAATCACTAGACCATTCAGGTATGACCTAAATCAAACCCCTTATGATTATATAGTGTAAGTGACAAACAGAGCCAAGAGATTAGATCTGATAGATAGAGTGCCTGATGAACTATGGAGGGAGTTTCGTGACATTGTACAGGAGGCAGTGATGAAGAACATAACCAAGAAAAAGAAATGCAGGAAGGCAAAATGGTTGTCTGAGGAAGCCTTACAAATAGCTGTAAAAAGAAGAGAAGCAACAGGCAAAGAGAAAAGGAAAGATATAAGCATCTGAATGCAGAGTTCCAAAGAATAGCAAGGAGATAAGAAAGCCTTCCTCAGTGATCAATGCAAAGACACAGAGGAAAACAACAGAATGGGAAATAACAGAGATCTCATCAAGAAAATTAGAGATACCAAAGGAACATTATCATATTGTGCTCATGCAAAGATGGGCACAATAAAGAACAGAAATGGTATGGACCTAACAGAAGAAGAAGATATTAAGAAGAGGTGGCAAGAATATACAGAAGAACTATATAAAAAAGAACTTCATGACCCAGATAACAATGATGGTTTAATCACTCACTTAGAGACAGATTTCCTGGAATGTGAGGTCAAGTGGGCCTTAGGAAGCATCACTATGAACAAAGCTAGTGGAGGTGATCGAATTTGAGTTGAGTTATTTCAAACCCTAAAAGATGATGCCGTGAAAGTGCTGCACTCAATATGCCGGCAAATTTGGAAAATTCAGCAGTGGTCACAGGACTGGAAAAGGTCAGTTTTCATTCCAATCCCAAAGAAAGGCAATGCCAAAGAATGTTCAAACTACTGCACAATTGCACTTATCTCACATGCTAGCAAAGCAATGCTCAAAATTCTCCATGCCAGGCTTCAACGGTATATGAACTGTGAACTTCCAGATGTTCAAGCTGGTTTTAGAAAAGGCAGAGGAAGCAGAGATCAAATTGCCAACATCTGTTGGATCATCAAAAAAGCAAGAGAATTCCAGAAAAACATCTACTTCTGCTTTATTGACTATGCCAAAGCCTTTGACTGTGTGGATCACAAAAAAACTGGAAAATTCTTAAGGAGATGGGAATACCAGACCACCTGACTTGCCTCCTGAGAAATCTGTATGCAGGTGAGGAAGCAACAGTTAGAACTGGATATGGGACAACAGACTGGTTCCAGATAGGGAAAGGAGTATGTCAAGGCTGTATAATGTCACCATGCTCATTTAACTTATATGCAGAGTACATCATGAGAAACACTGGGCTGGATGAAGCACAAGCTATAATCAAGATTGCCAGGAGAAATATCAACACTTTAGATATGCAGATGACTCTACCCTTATGGCACAAAGCGAAGAAGAGCTAAAGAGCCTCTTGATGAAAGTAAAAGAGGAGGGTGAAATAGTTCGCTTAAAACTCAACATTCAGAAAACTAAGATATTGTCATCCAGCCCCATCACTTCATGGAAAATAGATGAGGAAACAATGGAAACAGTGAGAGACTTTATTTTTTTGTGCTCCAAAATCACTGCAGATGGTGACTGCAGCCTTGAAATTAAAAAATACTTGCTCCTTGGAAGAAAAGCTATGACAAACATAGACAGCATATTAAAAAGTAGAGACATTACTTTGCCAACAAAGTTCTGTCTAGTCAAAGCTATGGTTTTTCCAGTAGTCATGTATGGATGTGAGAGTTGGACTATAAAGAAAGCTAAGCACCAAATATTGATGCTTTTGAACTGTGGTGTTGGAGAATACTCTTGAGAGCCCCTTGGACTGCAAGGAGATAAAACCAGTTAATCCTAAAGGAAATCAGTCCTGACTCTTCATTGGAAGGACTGATGCTGAAGCTGAAACTCCAATACTTTGGCCACCTGATTCGAAGAGCTGACTCATTTGATAAGACCCTGATGCTGGGAAAGATTGAAGGTGGGAGCAGAAGGGGATGACAAAGGATGAGATGGTTGGATGGCATCACTGACTTGATGGACATGATTATGAGCAAGCTCCGGGAGTTGGTGATGGACACAAAGTCTGGCGTGCTGCAGTCTACAGGGTCACAAAGAATCAGACATGACTGAGAGCATGAACTGAATTGAACTGAACTGAAAGTGTCATGCAGAAAATGGGAATAACAATTTACATTTCTCAGAGAATTTTTCTGAGTTTTTTACCTCCCTTGTTATTCTTGATATGTCTATAAGGTGATGGTAATCCCTACTTTTGAAAGTTATTTTCAAATAATGTAAAAACTCTTTTTTCCTACACTGCTGAAATTTAGAGTTGGTTGGTTAATTAAAAACGTTGGTAGAAGTGGGAAACCATAAAAAAATTCATATTTATATCTGAAACATTTTATGCTATTATATTCACATATTATTCATTTATTTATGTAGGTTATATATAGTTATTTTTCATTAATAAAATTGCTCATTTGGGGGAAATTAAACTGATTATTTGTCAATCTTTTGTATAGGATCAATACATCCTTTTGTCTTTTCATTTTTTGACTTTTTAAATCTGGCTGTTGACTGAGCATGTTGTTATTGTTTTCATATAAACCATACTCATCATGTATCACTAGTTGTCACTTCCACTCTTGATTTCCTTAAGAAAAAGACCTGTAAAACTATATGAGTACAGAGTACTATCAGAGTTTAATGATTCCCCCAAACTCTTGTCTATAGTATCTTCATTTTTTATTAACTGACCTTCCTGAGGTTTACCCCAAAAGATTTCATGCATTTTTTATGGAAATGGCCAGTCTTTCCTTTTCATGATATTTCATTAACTTATGTAATCTTTAACGTACATAGCTATAAGTACAACAGGCATATACAAACTTAGTGCTAAGAACAACTGATTCTCAGCCAGTACGCACTCAACAGGTAGGAGCAGAGGAAGACAGGCTTTCTTGAGAGTAGCCTTCAGACACAGATCTTCAGCTTGCCACAGGGAACAGTCACTGTGCACAACAGAAGACTGAGGAGAATCTGCTCATCCAGATAGTTAAGGGACGGTGCTTTAAAATAAGACTTATTCTACTCTATTGCCCCTTTAATAGACTCGTGCTCCCTAGACCATGCAGTTTTATCTCCAAGTCTCTGCATAGGCTTCCTAGAGAGGCACTGGAGGTTGACTTTTAATTGCAGTTGGTACCAGTAGGGGAGAATAAGGTGGGACTTTTACAGAAATGATGGCAGGCCAATGATAGATGAAAATGGAGAAGGAAATTTCAGGCGTCCTTCAATTGCATAATATCGATGAATGCCCAGTCCATACAAAACAGAGAATTTCAAACTCTGCCACTGATGTATCCCTCTGTGAGGAGAATATGAACACACCCTTGTGAGGCGCCAAGAGGCAAATCCTCAAGCAGCTTCCCTGCAAGTCTAGGGTGCTTACATTAGAGATAATTCTATCTCAGAACGCCATGGCAAACTATGTCAATGCTGGACTGAACATAAAATATTTTAAAACACAACCATGAAATTCCTCAAATCTGTTAATAAATATAATTCTCAGGAATAAGTAGTACGTCACATGGTGCTAAGCACTATTAGGAAAAAAATGAATGACATGGTACTGTTTTAGACATACCAGGGAAGGAGTGAAAATGAGTAGGGCTCTGAAATGAGAGAGGGCTGCCAGTCAAGCATGTATGTGGGGAACAAAACTGTGAGGCAAGGGAACAATAATCACAGAGGCCGCATCACAAGCAGGGGTACATTTAGCACTTTGGAGAACTGAAACGGTTTATGACTGGAATCCAGTGAGATGGGGGATAGTGATTGAGTTGTATCCAGGGAGGGGGGACTACTAGCCAAGACAAAGATTTTCTATTTTATTTTATTTTTTCTTCCCTGAGTGAGATGTAAAAGCCTTTGGAGAGGTCTAAGCAAGGAAGAAACACAAGACAGGTTACATCTCAAAGGTATCATTCTGTCTCCTGTGCTAAGAGACAATTAGGGAGGGACAGGATTAGGAGTTGGGGGACCAGCTAGGAGGCAGTCATGAACATCCAAGACGGGTGCAATGGGAGCCTGGAAGAGGGTGGCACTGGTGGAAGTGGGGAGAGTGGTTAGACGCAGAGTAAATTTCAAAGGTACCGTGGCCAGGATTTGTTAACAGACTGGACGGAAGTACAGGGGAAAATGAAATTACGAACCATGTCCCCAAGTCTCAGTTGTGAGTCACAGGTTGAATGGGGTTGTCCTTTCTTATGACTGGGAAAACTCTAGAAGAATTCGATTTAGAAAGATGATCAATGCTCCAGTTTGGTAATATCATTTTTGAGATGACCATTAAGCAACAAATTGTGATGATGATCTGACAATAGATACTTGAGTCGAGGATGCAGGATGAAGAGGTGTTGCAGGCAGTTGGAAAACGTGAGCATAAAGATGCCACTTGAAGCCATGAGCTGGATGACATGACTAGGAAGTATGCACATATAGTGGGTCCTGAGCCTGAGAATGCTTACACTTTAGGAAGATGAGAAGATGATGGGAAGATGAGATGAAACCAGGAAGGGAGAGCAAAATGATAAGTCAGTGAAATAAAGCGGGTACCAAAGGAGTTACAAGGGCTTCCCGGGTGGCTCAGACGGTAAAGCATCTGCCTGCAATGCGGGAGACCTGGGTTCAATCCCTGGGTTGGAAAGATCCCCTGGAGAAGGAAATGGCAACCCACTCCAGTATTCTTGCCTGGAAAATCCCATGGACAGAGGACCCTGGTAGGCTACAGTCTATGCGGCTGCAAAGAGTCAGACACGACTGAGCAACTTTACATAAGGGAGCTACAAACCAAAAACTTAGGGAAGGAAGTATTTCAAGAAGTGTAAAGTGATCAGCTACACTGCTTCCTCTGCTGACTGGTTGAATTTGCCACTGCCATTAGTACACTGGACATCACTGACAAGACTATTTTTTGTGCGTAGCTAAATGAATACCAGATAGAACTCAGGACGAGAAAGACATATCAGGATGATGAATTCTCTGAGAGGATTTCAAAATCCTAAATCTGTATGCACCCAATAAATGAGATTCATTTACATGAACAATGCCTAAAGACTTCTCTTTAACAAGTTAGAAAAGAAAAACAAATTAAACACAAAATAAAAATGAAACACGTTTTATGAAACAAAGATATCAGACATAAATGGACTATAAATTGGACAAAGAATAGGAAAAAAACTCATGAAATAAAAGACCATATTTTTTTTCCAAAAAGATGAATATGATTAACTTCTATGTAAACTATTCAACAAAAATACAAATACAAAAATTCAACAAAAATTACTAATACTGTAAAGAAAGAGGGGTAACACTATAGAGCCTAAATACATTAAAAAGAGTAAAATAATATAAACAATTTTATGACATCGCATTTGTCAACTTCAATGAAGGAGATGCATTTCTGTACCACAACTGATCAATGGGCTCAAGAAGAAATAAAATACATAATCTGAAGGTTCAAAAAAGAAAAAGAGAGAGAGAGAGACTATTTTTGTGCAACTCTGGGGAAAAGTTCTGTGGGAGTGGGTGCAAGAGGCAGTGAAACAGAAAAAATAGAGACAATGCTTCAGTGCAGCTTTGGTGCAAAGGACGGCATAAAAATGGGGTAGTGGGGTCGGAGGAGTTTCTAAATACAAATAGAGTGATGTGCCAGGGAAGAAGAAGATACTAATGCAGGAAGGAGGAGGAAAACAGAGGCGAGAGCACAGTCCTTGAGTTAATAAGAGGGGACAGAATCCAACGCACAAAGGTGACCCTAAATAAAAACCCAGAGAGATTTTGTGTTTGAGTTTGAAGAGGGAACAGAAAGTACGCAGTGCTACAGCCATTACTTAGGACAAAGAACCGACACGCTGCACTGGACTATTAGGCAACTACCACTTTCTTTGTCTCTGGCAACAGTCCTGCTCTGCTGCAAGCCATTTCCTGAACTCTGCAAAACAGTTATATTTTCAAACTTTAATTATCTAAAACCCAATGACTTTTCATTGCACTTACATTACAGACCAAAATTCTTCACATGGCTTCAACAAACCTTAGTAAAAATATTTTCAATGTTGCATGAAAGCTCACTATCTTTTCTTAATGAAAGTGGTCTTGAAAAAAAAGGGAGGAGGTAGTCTCTGTAAATTTTTTGTATGTTTCAACTGAATAAAAAAAGGTCCCTCTGTTTTCACACCATATATTTCAATGTGACCTAGTTTAATCTTTTAATAGCTAGCTTTCAACAACTTTGATCGGCATCTTACTGTGATATAAAAGATTAGATCCTGCCCCTAAGATGCAATCTCCCATGGAACATTTCCTTGGTGAAATATTTAATATTGTGGCCAATGGATGAAAACAAAATTCCTACAAATGCCTGTGTTATCATGAGTGAGAGCACTTCTAATAACTGTAAGGCATCGCCACTTTCAATCTAGTCCCTTCTGTTCCTCATGGATTGACTTTTCCCATGTAACAAAGAGCCTCTGACCCACAAAAAATGAAAAGATTTTTTCCAAAAGGATTGAGCAAATACCAAATCCCTAGGCTACTGGCCAAATGGAGATCTGACACCATAGTCACGTTGGGAGTCAATAAATTCCTTTTTTCATTTCTGGCTAAAAATGGAATCCTTGATCTGGTCTCTGTAAGCCTGCTGATGAAAGTGTAGCAGGAATATAAACATGAAAGTAGTCCTAATTTCTTCCATTTGGAAATAAATTCCGTAACACACTACCTTTTCTTGGTGATGATGGTAGATTTGGCAAAATAAAGGTATTTTGTGTGACTATAGGTTATAACAGTATCACAATACGAAGAAGCTGTTTGAACTAGGGCTATAGCTGCTAGATACAAGGATCCACCCAGAAGCTTCCTTGCTTTTAAAAGGAGATGTCTGTTCCCGAAGTTCGTGGCCCAGGGTCTCGAGCTTGTTTGCACAGCTACTTCCAGTCAGCTGCATCCACAAGAGTTTCTTGGGAGTCACACTCGCGTTTTTGGGTCATTTAAGGCTTGGGGGCTTTCCTGGTGGCTCAGACGGTAAAGAATTCTGCCTGCAATGCAGGAGACCTGGGTTCAATCCCTGGGTCAGAAAGATCCCCTGGAGAAGGGAATAGCAACCCCCTCCAGTATTCTTGCCTGGAGAATTCCAGGGACAGAGGAGCCTAGCAAGCTACAGTCCATGGAGTTGCAGAGAGTTGGACACGACTGAGCAACTTACACTGGTAATCTCTGCACTGTGTATTAACATATCAGTATTCTGAAAAACTGGACTAAAAGTCAAAATCCACTCAGATGTAACACTCTCAATCTAGTTTCTTTGGGTGATCCAAACAAAAGAAAATAAATTGGTGTTTGTTTGAAAATCTTGTCCAGCAATGAGACTGGCATCAATCATTGAGAGTTTTGAAAGACCTTTATTTTACACTCACTCTTGGATTTCACATGATAAAGCAGAATAGAAAAATTGAGGGAAGAGAAACAGGCTCCCTGGCACTGAGCATATGAGCAGGAAGTATCATCTCTTTATCAATTAGAAAACAGCAACAGGGTCATTAGAAATAGCTTTCATTGGACCTTTAGGCAAGACTTTTACTTTACAGATGGAGCTCACACAGCAAATAGAACACAGCTCTTTTATTTTCTAGTCCAGGGCTCTTATTACAGTATTCTCACTTGAAAGATGGGAGATTTAACATTTAAAAAACCTAGAAGTCTAGAGTTTTTAAAGAAGATGAAAGGAGACTGGAGAGGAGGGGGCAGAAGAGGAAGAAGAGAAAAGGAAAAGGAAAGATCTGAACTCACATTCCCATAGGCTAGCAGTGGGTACAGTGTTGAAACCTTTTCTTCTTCTTTATGGACAAATTTATCTTGGATTAACTTCCTGGCTTGTTACCCCCAGAAACCTGATGAAGGTGAAACGTCAGTTGTGTGACGAGGTGATGGTGTTATGATAAAAATGACCCAGGACTGGCACTGTGCATGGGGCTGGGAGGAATGTAAAGGAACTAAAGGTACACATCTGGTGTTGGGCTTCCCTGAATGTGATGACTTTCACCACTGGGCTGGTCCTCTGGGCATCTTTAGAAGATCTGCCAACAGAAACGTTACAAGTGATCTTTCTAAGACATGGACCTTCCAAGTCAGGAGGCACCACACTTAACTAGTTATTCACACTAGAAGTGTGATTCACATTAACTAGAAGATTCACACTTACAAGTGAATCATCATTCTTGGCTCTTAAAATATCACTTGGAAAAAAAAGAAAAAAATTAAAAAAAAAAAAAAAACTCCCTGTGGATGTGTATTTGGACTCTTCCAGGACTCCCTGTGGAGAGAAGGTCTGGTGCAGCTCTGGGTCCTGTCCTTAAGTGAGTTAGTTGCTGAGTGTGACCCACAGTGATTATGTCATTTTGATAGTCTAGTCGAGAGTATAAACATGCCTTTGGGTGAACTGTAGGCATAACAAGGTGTCCCTCCTTGAATGAAATGTGTGTTCTCTAGTGCATCAGTGTCTTCACCATTCCCTATTAACTTACATCTGGTTCACTCTAATTCAGCTTCAGTGTGATCCCTGAAAGTTTTATAGCCCAGTTCTAGATTCTGGGTGGGGTAATTTCTTCCTACAGTCACATGACAAGTAATCTGCCAAGGGAAGCACTGAACTGTCAGTATTTATGAACTTTAGAGAAATAAAAACCATTCACCTACAGGGATCTAACACAATTCTGTTTTGATCACTTGTTTGTCTTTTCTTTTGTTTGCTCGAGAAACATACAAGCCTGCCATTCTGGCCCAGTAGGTTCCAAATTTTCTCTTTCCAGTCCCTAGTTCTACCTGCATGTAAGGTAAATTAATAAATATGCCAGCCAAAATCTTCAAGGTATTCTGACTTACTTCAGATAATTCTTTTTTAATAACTAATTGGAAAATGGGTCTTGACAACATATTTAGCTGTCATATCCTAGGACAATTTCTTGGCAGATATGGAAAGAAACAATGTTTTCAAAATAATTGGGCTGTATCTCCAAGGATTCGAACTAACAATTAGAAGTATATCTTTTAAATAAAATGTAGAATGTGTATGTGTGTCACTGAGGGTGTAGAGTTGCTTTTCTTTTTTTTAAAACTGGTTACTAGCTGTCACCAAACTAGAGGAAGGAGAACATGAGCATGACATTCATCATTCAGTACTTCCAAGAACTTCATTTGAGAGAACAGTCTACCTGCTTTAGTTTTTATGAACCCCCTATGAGTTACAGATGCCAGCTGTCTTTTCTCTGGCCGTCTGTCTGATGACAGGCATAGTGGCACATAAAAGGAAAAGCAGTCGGTGTTGGGGAGGAAACACAGAGCTTGCAGTGGGCCAGTCCATTATTAATGGACAAAGTCACAGGGTAGTTAATGTACCGATGTCAGACTTTCCAACTTTAAGAGAGTCCCCTTGGGAAGCAGCGCAGACAGATGTGTTGAAGGCAGAAGTGCAAGCAGCGCGGTAGTCAGCAGGGGATCATTAGTCTGCTTCAAGAGCCTCGGCTCCTGAGTGATTAAGAGGTAACAGCTTACAAGAGCCATGCATGCATTACACATCCCAGGGTCAACACCCCAAATTCTTCTTAATTTTTTCCTACAAGGTGTAGGGTCTGAATGGCAAATACGTCCTACTAGTCTGTCAACAGAAACTCTTACAACTTGCATATTTCTCATTCTATCTATAAAAGACAATGGACCCTTCCATTAATTGACCCTGAATTGTTTCTAGGTTTCTGTTAGAAGGGGAATATGGTGAAACTGTAGGTGAAAGGTGTCTAGAAAAGCACGTCCATGTAACTCATTTTAAAGATGCTTGCACATGGCAAAGATGAGGGTTGTTAAAACTAGGATTAGCAGGGATTACTTTTAGCCTTAGCCAGCCTGTCCTTTAATGAGGCCATTCATTCACAATCCGAAAATTTCAGCATAATGAAAGAGAACAGAATGTGTCACCCCAAAGTGTGCCATGTTAGCATATTGATTATTTTGAATTAAAGTTACTTAAGAAATAGTCAGTGCAAGTAAGACACTGACCCTCCTTTGTCCTCCTGAAAGCAGGAGTTAAATCTCCCATGTGAAAGATACTCTCTTTGTACAAAAGGAGTGATTATCCCTTATCACCAAAGATAGGGAATTTAGGGCCAAGAAGGACACAACAACCCACTTCAGTATTTCCTGCCTGAAAAATCCCTTGGAGAGAGGACCTGAAGTATATGGTCCAAAGGGTTGCAAACAGTCGGACACGACTTAGCAACTAAGCACAAGGATGTTTTAACCAACTTTGCTACTTCTTCACTCATGTACTACCCAGAGTCCAAACTTCTTTGTCTTGACAACCCTTCAAAAGCATATTGCTTCTCTGTCTAAAAAGTATAAAAGCAACCTACTTCGGTCACTTAAACTTTGACTCTCGTATTTGCATGGGCCCCTGTATATACAGAATCCAATTTGTTTTTTTCCTGTTGATCTTAGGCCAATTTAATTACTAGGCTAGCCAAAGAACCTAGAGGGAAGAGACAAAAGGTTCTCCTCCCCTACAACAGCTACACACTAATCTTTATGGATCTACCCTGACATTAAAACAGGAAAAGCCACATGTGGTACTTAAGAGGGGACAGCCTAATGTGAGGTTTGCTGAAAGAAGCCAATCATGGTCAGAAAACAGGCAGAATAGCATTCTCTGCATTACCCTAATATACTTAGCCCTGAACCCCTGGATTTAATTCAGACTTGATCCTCAATTGCTTATGAGCTGTCTGGAATGTTGGTACATCACCGGATAATTTGTGTTGATTGCATTGCTGTCAAAGATTGCTGCTGGGTGCACGGGATATTGTTGAAAATAAAAGGTTACCAGTGGCATGCACATTTGGTATGGTGTCTGCTACAAAATAAAACACAACATATTTCAGATCACAGCCACTCTCAGGCTTTGGACCACTGACTCCCCTATACTCCCCCCACACTCCCGCCTCTGCAGTATTTCACTGGTTGATTTTTCAGTGACAAACCCTGCATTTCCCCAGCTGAGATGAGTATGGAAATGAAAAGAGAAGCTATGTCAACTTGAATTTAAAGTTTTCTAACCTGAAAATGAACTAGTCCTCTTAGCATAATGCAGTCCCCCGCAAGCAATTCTCTTAACTAGGTTACAGTGCCACATGGGAATAGGGGTGTTTATATGTATATTTTTTTCATTCCCTGCAGAAAGTCAAATCATCTGAGCATTGCTCAGTGCAGATCTAATGCACATCACTGCACACTTGCCCCAGTAACACACTGAAGGTCTGCCGCTGGAGACTCAAAACAGCTCCAGGCAGAAACAAAGCAGATTACTGCCAACCCAGGCATTTTTAGTGATAACCATCTCTCAACGCAGGGTAGCAAGGACAGCTATTTTAACTTGAAGAACCAGAGTGATTTTCAAAAGGAAAATCAGTAATAAAGTAGTTATATGGGTTGCAGGAAGGCTTTCCAAGTGGCTCAGCAGTAAAGAATCCATCTGCCAATGCAGGGTATGCAAGCTTGACCCCTGGGATGGGAAGGTCTCCTGGAAATGGGAATGGCAACCCACTCCAGTATTCTTGCCTGGAAAAGTCCATGGACAGAGGAGTCTGGCAGGCTACAGACCAGGGGGTTGCAAAGAGTCGGACATAAATTAGCAATTAAACAACAAGAGACCCACATATCCACATATTGTAGAAACACCTCCAAACAATGTCAACATCTTCTTCCCCAAAGGCTGAAACAAAAATACTTATACAGAGAAAGAATTAGTTAACAGTGGAGCATCATCTAAAATTTGAGCTGGAAGCAACCTCAGAGATCACTAAACACAACTGTCATTGTATTAATATAAAATTAATCTATAGCTAATCTCTGGTTTAACTACATTGCAGCAGAAATTAAGGCCTGATTTGTACAATTTTAACATGATTAAGGTTTTCTTGGCTTAATATGTAATAAATTAAAATAAGCATTACATGGGCACTAGAAAATAATGTACACATATATATTTTATTATTACATTATTCAAAATTGTTATATTATTATTTCTATTTCTTAGACTGTCAAGTTACATAACAAATGGGCTTGAGTAATTTCTCCTTGTATTTTCAATTGTTGAGTATTACAAATTTTGACCTTATGTTTCATGATATTTAATATAATTGGAATATCTCCACTGAGATTTGTGTATTCAATAATAAAAAAGTATCCTTTGCTAATTAAATGTTTTTGCATGTAAATATGGAGAAGGAAATGGCAACCCACTCCAGTACTCTTGCCTGGAGAATCCAATGGACGGAGGAGCCTGGTAGGTTACAGTCCATGGGGTTGCTAAGAATCGGACACGACAGAGTGACTTCACTTTCACTTTTCACTTTCATGCATTGGAGAAGGAAATGGCAACCCACTCCAGTATTCTTGCCTTGAGAATCCCAGGGATGGGGGAGCCTGGTGGGCTGCCATCTATGGGGTCTCACACAGTCGGACACGACTGAAGTGACTTAGCAGCAGCAGCAGCAGCATATAAATAATATGGTCCTAAACTAATAATTTTACCCTCTTTCTTTTTTTTTTTTAATAAAGCTTACTTTATGAGGAGAACAGATGTTTTATTTGAAATGATGCCATCATATTTTGACTAGATCAAACAGATTTTTAATTCAATTGTATGTTCTCATTAAATACAGAAATTATACCTTTATATTTTCTGTTACAAGTCATATACTCTTATCTGTCATCTTTCTGTGTATTTTTTATTTATGCTGTTTTCTCATTTTTCCTTTTTGGACTTCATTTTAATTGAATAGTTTCTTTGACTGAACTTGCTCTAGCAGCTTGTAAGGTATACATTTTGTTTTTATACCTACCTAGATCTCTATTTCCTTTAATTATTAAAATAAAGGACACCATAATAACTTCTGGCTCCCTGTCAAAGTAGAAAAAGTACAATATGAAATGCTAAGTGTGCCGTGACATAAAATAAAAGCTTTTATATATATACATATATATATATATATAATGTGTGTCCAGTCCAGTCCAGTCCAGTCGCTCAGTCGTGTCCGACCCCATGAACTGCAGCATACCAAGACTCCCTGTCCATCACCAACTCCCGGAGTCCACCCAAACCAATGTCCATTGTGTCGGTGATGCCATCCAACCATCTCATCCTCTGTCATCCCCTTTTCCTCCTGCCCTCAATCTTTCCCAGCATCAAGGTCTTTTCAAATGAGTCAGCTCTTCATATATATAAATGATCAAACATCTTTATCAATTATATTGATTATATAAAATTGGATTTCTATTCCCTAACTGCTATGTTTACAAAGCTTCCTGATCATTAGACTTTCCTTTAAGTAAGTGAGTGCTCAGTCTCAGTTGAGTCCGACTCTGGGACCCTATGGACCGTAACCCAGCAGGCTTCAAAAAAAAAAAAAAAAAAAAAAACCCACAAACTTTAGTTAGTCATGCTTATCACTGATTCAGTTTTCTACAATGTTTATTTGGCTTATTACTCAGTCTGCTTTGGAGATTTTAATTCTTTCATCTCTAACTTTTATTAGCTCCTTTTAAACTATGGTTTGTATCAGAGTCGGTTCTTTTTACATGAGCATTGTTGTAGAGGATCCGTGTTTTCTTGTACTTGACTGAAAGCACAGGAGAAGCATCTCTTAATTTTAATGTATTTCTTTAAGGCATCTCTGTCACCTGTATTTTTAGTGTTTGTTTTGTTTTGCATCCTCAGGCAATAGTTGACACCTCCTCTTCACCCCCTCCCCTCTTTTATCACTGAATATTTTTTTAAGTCACCATGCTGGAGTTTTATTTTTTTTAAACTTTGTTTATTAACATTGGTTGTAATTCTATCCACGTCTGAGGTTCACTAACCAAAAACGTGTGTATTTCTTTATTCTTTCAAACTGACCAAGGGTGGGTGGAGGTGGTGCCGGTAATTCCTGTCTCAGAAGTTAAGTTTAAGGCAATTGGAAAACTACTTTTCCATTCCAACAGTGGTATCTGGCTATCACTGATTAAATAAGATTCTGAGGAACTCAGATAGAACTTTCCATTGCTTTAGTTTTCACCTTCTGAGTAAACTGGGATCACCCTTTTCTTATGTATACACCCAATATGCCATGGCAGCCTCTTTCCCTGTGAAGTATTAGCTAGAATTGCTAATTTCCTAATAATTCTTAGGGTGGGAGAGGTCGTTTGTGTACACACGTGTGAGTGTGTATGTATACTGGTAAGTATGATAGAACATTATTTCTGGATTCCCTTAAAAAAAGTTTTATAACAAGGAAGCAGGCATCATATACTTATATTGAAAGAAAGTGTTAGTCGCTCAGTCTTCCCAACTATTTGTGACTCATGGTCTGTCCACGGAATTCTCCAGTCAGGAATACTGAAGTGGATTGTCATTCCCTTCTCCAGGGGATCTTCCTGATCCAGGGATAGAACCTGGGTCTTCTTCTGTATTGCAGTCAGATTCTTTACCATCTTAGCCACCAGGGAAACCCATATTTAAAGTAGGTGTCCAGATTTAATGTGTATTTGATAGAGAAATACAAAGTGGTTATTGCTTGAGGCAATAGAAAAAAAAAAGATATTTTTTCTGTCTTTCTTGTTACAATTCCGTTCTTTAGTTGTTATTATCTACTCTAGTGTAACTGTTTGTGTTCCCTCAGAATTCATATTTTGAAATACTAAATCATAAAGGCAATGGTATTAGTAGGTGGGGTCTTTGAGGGGTGATTAGGTCCTGTGGGCAGTGCCCTCACAAATGAGATTATTGCTTCTATAAAAGAGATCCCACAGAACTGCCATGTTCCTTCTATATGGCAAAAATGGGCTGGCAATCAACCAAGGGGCTTCCCAGGTGGTGCTAGGGATAAAGTACTCGCCTGCCAATGCAGGAGACATAAGAGATGTGGGTTCCATCTCTCGATCAGGAAGATTCCCTAAAGAAAGTGAAAGTGAAGTTGCTCAGTCGTGTCCGACTCTTTGCGATCCCATAGACTGCAGCCTACCAGGCTCCTCCATCCATGGGATTTTCCAGGCAAAAGTACTGAAGTGGGTTGCCATTTCCTTCTCCAGAGGGTCTTCCCAACCCAGGGATCGAACCCAGGTCTCCAGCATTGTAGGTGGATGCTTTACCGTCTGAGTCATGAAGGAAATTGCAACCCACTCCAATATTATTGCCTGGAGAATCCCATGGACAGAGAAGTCTAGCAGGCTATGGTCCATAGGGTCACACAAAGTCTGACTGAAGTGACTGAAGTGACTGAAGCACAATCAACCAAGATGAGAGTCCTGACTTCACCTTGCTGGCACCTTGATCTCAGACGTCCAGTCTTCCGAACTGTGGATATAAATATCTGTTGTTTATAAGCCACCTAGTCTGTAGCATTTTGTAGTAGCCTGGATGGACTAAGACAGTATTGAATGGTCACTTCTCTATTTAACTTACCTGTGCTACGTGTATAAGCAATTTTTCAAATAAATTTTTGATGGCAATCCTCTGATTTTAGTTTGATTATTTTTGTTGTTCAATTTCTCAGCCATGTTCGACTCTTTGAGACCCCATGGACTGCAGCATGCCAGGCTTAACTCCAGAAGTTGGTGATGGACAGGGAGGCCTGGCATGCTGCAGTCCATTTGGTCGCAAAGAGTCGGATATGATTGAGCGACTGGACTGATGTCCATTGAGTCGGTGATGCCATCCAACCATCTCATCCTCTGTCGTCCCCTTCTCCTCCCGCCCTTAATCTTTCCCAGCATCAGAGGCTTTTCCAATGAGCTGGCTCTTCGCATCAGGTGGCCAAAGTATTGAAGCCTCAGCCTTCAGCATCAGTCCTTCCAATGAATATTTAGAGTTGATTCCCTTTAAGATTGACTGGCTTGATCTCCTTGCTGTCCAAGCGACTCTCAAGAATCTTCCTCCGAAACACAGTTTGAAAGCATCAATTCTTCAGTGCTCAGCCTTCTTTATGGTCTAACTCTCACATCCATACATGACTAGTGGAAAAACCATAGCTTTGACTATACGGACCCTTGTTTCTTTCTTTTTTCATAGAAAACTGGGTAATAATAAATCATTTTAAAATGATTTTAAACCATTTAAAAATGTTTTCCACCATCACTTATAACCTATTTCCTATTTCACAATACTACTTAAAAAAGAAATCTTTAGCAACTTCTAACTTCTCTTTGGAAAAACACCGAAATCTTTACTACCACATCTGACTCTAGTGTCTGCCTGTATCCCAGACTGAGACCTGTCCCACTCTTCCTGCTGCTCTGGAGGTCCCACCACACTGAGTTTTCTCTCATGTCCAGGCAATCTCCCCCCACCAAGACCTATGCACTGCTGTCCCGTCTAATCTACTAGTCCTTCCTTCCTTGTTCTCCTTCATCCTTAAAAATCTAAGCTACGTTTTATGTCTAGAGCTATGTCTTCAGGGAAGCCTTCTCCCAGACTACAACATGTCCTTCTATTCTACAGGGTCAGATCACTGAGCTCTGTTCTTCTTCCACCTCAGAACCGAGAGTTCGCGTCCCAGTGTGGTTATCTGATTACTCGCTCATGCCCCAGCAGACCTGTAGATTCCACGATAAGAGGAACCACTCTGTTTTTGCTCATTTCTGTGTCTGCCATAACTGCTGGCATCTGAGAAGTTCTGCCAAAGTTTGATGTTTTCACTTAAAAAAAAAAAATCTATTCTCTTCAACCTCAGTCTCCTGATTTATGTACTCCAACGGGATCCAATCATAAATTTTGTTGATCACAGTAACTTCACTGAAGTAAACTGGAATTGAACACTGATAAGGAATGCTAGCTGGCAATACAGTGAACAAACTGAGAAGGCAGCAAAACCCACAGAAAAGGTGTAGAGATGTCTTGTTATACCTAGGTTTTTATTTCAGAGATGTCTCAATCTGGCCTCATTTTGCAGTAATCAGGAACCACAAATGGAAGAAATATAGGGTACTTAAGTCGTCTACTATTTATTTTGAAAATTCTATTTATTCTTTCGAAAGGCAAATCTGAGTTTGCATGAAATGATAAGAACTTGGGCTTCAAGCACCTATAAAACTGAAGCATTCTGGCATTTCCCAGGTGTTCCCTAGTGTGTATGTCAGTCTGAGGGAAGGAGAAAGTGTACAAATTGTAAATGACTTCGCAAAGTAGATATGCTTTGGATATTTTTGAGTCACTGTATTATCAACTGCAGCTATCTTTCCAGCTGTGCTGCCATATGGATTTATGAATTCCTGCAGAGTGTTTTGATAACACAACTCCTTTCCAGGGGTTAATTTTGATGGTGAGGATGGTGATAATGTGTTAGCCTGTGACCAGCTGATGTGAGAAAAACAGGGTGTATTGCAGTAAGAAATGGGAACGAGCATTATTGCTCCATACAACGTGGCTGCCCACTGCTTCAGCAGCAGCCAGGACACCTAAAATATCATCAACAGGCTCCCAACCTGCTTCTGCATTAAATTTGTGACATTTTTTTTTTTTTTAGTTCACAATGTAGGCGGGGTTGCTTCTTCTGTAAAAGGATTACTACTTCATTCATATTTTGTATTTATTCTCTGTTTCAAATACCAAAATTATTAGCGACTATAGCTAACTCACATAAGCATGATGAGTTAAAGAAGTTTTTTGTCTTTACAGTTTGACCTTGATAAACAGCCACTTCATTAAGTCATTTTCTTCTAAATCAGAAGCTATAATCCTATCTTTAGACAAAATGCTACCATCTATTCTTTTGCCAGTAAAAGTGAGCTCACTTGTGTACATGCATAGTGTTGCCTGGTCTTTGATTTGACCAACTCCAGGTATTTCTTTTCTAAATGTCTAATAACTAAACTAAATGAGATAAAAAAGTATATCAGAAAAATGGCCAACTTCACAATTGTACGATCATATTCATAGGATCAGGATCCTTGACAGTGGTAAATATTCTGCTTGAGACTTCCATTTCTGATCTCCCAACCAGAGTCTATTTTCAAATTTCCAGGACTCAGCCAGCATTTCCTCATTCTATGTACTGCACCATTATCCTGCTTAATTCAATGTAAAATCGTGATGCACTGACCTGACAAAACTGATTCATTTCTGAAAATGTATCGAAAGAGCCGCTCATTTCTTTCTTCAGCTGAAAAGACAAGACTCATGTTTCTAACAGGCATTAAAACAAGAGTGCTTGCCATATATCCTTTGCTGATTGTCCACCGGATTATTTGTGAAATGCTCAGCCAGGTTCATGTTGTTGGAGGAGCAGTGTTGATCGTTTGCTCTGCTCTGGCTGGTAGCACTCTGCTGGGCATATAATGTGCTTTTCACATCTGCAGACTCTTCACAGCCCACCTAGCACCTAGGTTTCCACACAGTATCATCCTTCACTGCTTCTGGGGACAGGATACCTCTGAAAGGGAATTCTGCATGCAGGTGAGCTTTGTTGAATGATCACAGTCAGCTTTTATGGATCAAATCTCACTTTCCAAATGCCATTTTCTTTTGGTGCTAATGTGTTTGACCCTCACTCTGACAGATGAATGGTTCTCCAGTTCTAAGGATCAAACCTGGAGATAATCACTTTGATTTTTTTTTTTTTTAATGTTTGAAAAGAAAACAGAGACATTCTCAACTTGAAGTTAAATCTATCTACAACTATAGAGCTTATCATGAAATTAAGTACAGAGTAACTATCATATCAGGAGGGAAGCTGGGTAATTAGGGTCATCAATAATGAACTATAAAATCTTTGATTTTGGCTAAATAAAGAACATGGAAATGCATGTATAAAAGCAAAGAAGAAAAGAATTAAAAAATCATGAAATTTAGTTTTGCTTTTTTTTTAAGTACTAAATGATCTTCTTCAGACTACCAAAGAAATTTAACTAATTGCTATTAAGTGTGTGTGTCCTCAGCTGCTCACCCATGTCCACCTGTTTGTGATCTTATGGACTGTAGCCTGCCAGGCTCCTCAGTCCATGGGACTCTCCAGGGCAGAAATACTGGACTGCTATTAAGTAGCTGAGTCTATTTCTAAGTGTTATGGCCTGGGACTTGCTATAGGTGCAAAGACAGTTTAAATATGTCTCTTACTAGAATTGAAAGGAGAATGAAAGTACAAAGTGTACAGCTACCATTCCCAGGGTAATCTTTGAAAACAGACCAGCAATTCTCTATGACAGGTTAGTTTAAGAAACTGGGGGGACTCAGAATTATTCTAAGATCAGGGAATGCTTCTATTTATACAACTAATTTTCTGTACTCTAAAGTATGCAGTTATTGATATTTGGCATTCAAAAGTATAGTCATGAAACATTCAAGTTGTTTTAAAGAATGAATAGGACAGTTCAAAGGCAAAAAGTACATTGGTAGCATCAGTGAATATGCTTAACTGATTTCGGAAATAATCAAGACCAGAAATGTTCATCTCAACTCTTCTTGTCACATCTAGTGATGGAGAAGCTTACCATTCTTCTAAAAATGTGGGGCCTAATTTCTCCCTTTTGCTTTCCTTATTGATCCCTTCTTTTTTTTAACATTTAAAAAAAATTATGGTGAAAGTCACATATATTATTTTAAACATATTTAACTGTATAGTAAGTACAATCACATTGTTGTGAAACACTTTACCATCATCCATCTCCCAAATTTTTCACCTTCCTAAACTGAAACTGTGTCCCCATTAAACACTAACTCCTCATTTCCCTTCCTCACCACCCCAAACCCCAGGCCCCTGGCATCTATCACTATACTTTCTGACTCTATGAATTTGACTATTCTACCTATCTCATATAAGTGGAATCAAACAGTTGAGCTACATTATCTCATGGCTGAGAGAAATGGAGCCTGCATCTGTTGTGGTTAGGACAAATATTCCTAGTGGCCTCTGCATCCAAACATGAAACACTCCACCAGGCTGTTTAGGTCAGACAAGTTTATAACAAGTAATCCCTGATCCAGAAGGCTTTTTTTTTTTCTCAACTGGTGAAAAAAGGAGGTTTAAAGAAAGGAGAAAAACCTCATCTTTCAAACTGTTTCACATTTCTCTATGCTGATTAAATCAGCCGGGTGCTGTAACCTCCTCTGATTGACAAAGTGGGAAGAGAAAAAAAGGGAGGAATCAGCTCATTAAGTTTCAGATTAAAGAATCCAGGTTTGTATTTTTCAAAGGAACAGGGTAGAGTCAAGGACCATCTAATAGGACTGCCTTAAGAATACTTAATACAAGATTAAAAAGAAAAAAAACCTAGTACTATGGTGCTGATTAACCTATCACTAACTAAATATTAACCTTTCCTCAGTGAATTTCAGTAGATATCTACTCAAATGAATATATAATGCTTTGGCCTTAGAAGTGGAACTCAGAATGCATATTCCATAGAAGTAAAATCATAAAAGTTGGTTTCACTGAGTTTGATACATAATATTCTTGAAGGCTAGAACAGCAGTATTATTTCAATGCTGTCCCAACCGGCATTTTAAACATTATTTCCCAGGGTTCCATGTCCAGATGTCAAAAAGCTACACATTGCCTTCGTGACAGAACCTCTTTGGAATCACTGGTCTCCAGCAAGGTCAGTCTTAACTTGCTGAGCACCTGTGGTTCTAAAATTTACTTGCAGGACATAAGGCACTTCTCAGGTAAGTCACTTTTTAGGTCACATGAAATGGACATCAAAGGGCAGCTACCTCAGTGGTGAACAAACAATAAAGACTCAAGGTTCTAAGAATATAGTTTATCACTTGTTATTTAAACATCTTAAAAACTGTGCCTATTTTGGGGCACCTTCTCTCAGTTCATACACACACCCCAAGACCCTGAAACGCAATGCCGACTCTCTGTCCTGATATGTGCAGCCATTCACGTCCCCACTAAAACCAGAAAAGGAGATGATTACAATGCATAGAACGAAATTCTTTTTATGGTTTTCCATGGCAATTGAGTGACTGTTAATCTCACAGCCATTTAGAAATTTCAGACTTTACTTTTTTTCAAATTGCCATATAAGATAAGTGGAAGACTATGTTTCCTAGTTTATTTAAAAAATTATCAGAAATCTTTTAAAAACCTTAGCTCCTCTGAGGTCCACTTAATGCTTTGCTTCTTCTAAGAAAATGAATGAACCCCAGACACATACTGTACACACTAATGTACAATGCAAAGAATTATAGAGGGCTTGGCCTAAGAAGAGATGATTGGGAGACTTTACCTCAACTGTCATGTTGCATTTTTAAGAGCAATTTTCAGATGTTAGGAGAATGGCTAAATCAGCATTTTAATAAAGCCACAATACCAGAGCATGATGAGTTTATGTTAATAATAGATGCATATTCCAGATGAATCTCTTGGAAGAGATATCTGAAAAATATTTGCCTACCTAAAAGTTGCTACATGAATATAAATCATGTTTTCAAAGACAAGCAACATTTCTGATTTAACCTTAATTTCAAGCTTATGCAAATAAAAAAAATCAAACTAAGCCTAATTAATAAAATCAAGAATGTCTGCATGTTTGAATTGTGCAAACTGGTACCACATCTATTATGTCTTTTTACCCTTAAAACCCATTGGGGAGGTTTAAAGGGCAAAGGGGTTTAATTGATCACCTGATGTGAAAACCTGACTCATTGAAAAAGACCATGATGCTAGGAAAGATTGAAGGCAGGAGGAGAAGGGGATGGCAGAAGATGAGATGGTTGGATGGCATCACCGACTTGAAGGACATGAGTTTGAGCAGACTCCAGGAGCTGGTGATGGACAGGGAAGCCTGGCGTGCTGCAGTCCATGGGGGTCACAAAGAATCAGACACAACTGAGAGACTGAACTGAACTGAAAGGGCAAAGATACATTCCGTTTGGTTGCCATAATATTGTGTAAGGACTTGTGAGTTCTGCTGGGAACCAAGATGTAGGGTAGGAGAGAGTCTGAAATCTCAGTGAGAGAAAGTAGAGGAATAAGCTGGTAGTGGAAGGACTGCTTCCTAAAGAGGGTGGCCAGCTGCCCAAACAACACAGAGAGAAAATTAGAACCTAGCCAGTAAGATGTTAATATCCAAAAAGGTCTGATATGATGAGTGGGCTTGATAATTATACTGTCTGGAGGTCACAGTATCAGAAATAATGTGTTAGGTTTGAGGTTTGGAGCTGGGAGAAAACGGAATCTCCATGTACCGTTGGGTGACACATGAAAGCAAGAGCTAAACTGTCTGGATTGCAATGGAATGAGTTGTCATTAGGAGCTAATAGAGATGCACCAGAAAATCTGAAGTTATATAATATTGGTAAGCATGGGAGCCAAGGTGGGGCAGGAGTGGGGAGTAAGACATGGACAGGGGAATTAGGCACTGCCTGGCTTATCCATTATACATTCTTGGCTAGAATGTAGATGTCTTAACGATTATTCTGGGCATAAAGGATGCTCATTTCAGCAGAGCAAGATTAGTCCTGGCCCAGTGACCTGTCAGCATAGTTTGGACTAATTAAGAAACTGGGTGAGCTGGATTCTGAAGATGACATCTTGATGCTGGAACTCAAGTATGTGTGGGGAGACAGAAAAAGAAGAGGGTTCAGAGCAGCAGTTATATAATTGACTCAAGTAAGTTAAGAGCAGTGCTAGGATTAGAATGTGGGTGTCCTAGTTTCATGCTTTTACCTTTGTCCTACAGCAAAGACAAAATATCCAGCTGAAATAACCATGCTGTAGAAAGGCATGATTGATTTTTTTCAGGCTGTAATATTCAAGATATATCTAGATCCATGCAAATTTCCGAGGCCCTGGAGATATTTGCAAATAGAAAGGTCTTGCTGGGACAAGACCTATTTGATCTTTTAGGGCAGAGACACACATTTCCCACTCAGGCTGCACAGTAGAGTCAACTGGAGTGCTATTAAAACTATGAATGTGGGACTTCCCTGGTGGTACAGTGGCTAAGACTCTGCATTCCCAATGCAGGGGGCTCGGGTTCGATCCTTGGTCAGGGAACTAGATCCCACATGCTACATCTAAACATCCCACATGCCATAGTTAAGAGTTTGCATGCTGCAACTAAAGATTCCATTTGCTCCAACTAAAAGAACCCTCATGTTGCAACAAAGATCAAATATCAAAGATCCCATGTGCCACAACTAGGACCCAGTGCAGAGAAATAAAAAAACAAAACAAAACAAAACTATTAATGATGCCAGAGGAATCCCTCTCAAAAAATTCAGACTGCATTGATCTGGGATGGACCTCAAAGAACTAATGCATGCAGCATCCAATAACTATGTGTACAGTTGTCTCCTGACTGTAAAGAAAAATAAAAAATAAAAAAGGGGGTGCACAATCTAGGCAAAGGTAATTCCTGAACCTGCCATTGATTAATGTGTGACCTCACTTAATCTCTTTGCTTCGATTTTCTTTGCTATAAAACACATGTCTTTACTCCTTATAGGATTACCATGTGGATCCAAAGATAATGCAATGTAAACTAAAGATTATAAACCCCCTAAGGAACTCTACAGACACTATTATAAGGTCCTTGAGTCTGATGCTGTGTGAATGAGATCTAAGTTCAATGGGGATGCATTCTGTATAAAAGCATTCAAAGATGACAATTATATTAATAGCTAGTTTCTCTAAGACTCATAACAGTGAAAATAATCTCAGAATCACGTGCTCCCAGAAGGCATACTTTCTCTAGCAGTAATGTAGTAAGAAGTGTCCACGTGTAAAATGCTGCCTCTTCATGTGAATACTCAAGAAAAAGCCAGTCCTTTCTGAGTTGTTCATTTCCCTTCACAACAAGGACAAAACTGGAGGAAAGCCTGAGGTGATCATATTTTATCTTTAATTCTTTTAAATATGAACTTGATAGAAGAGATGTTCTGCCCTTCTGCTTGGGTTTGATGTGGAAATCAAAGTACTCCACCTCAGCAGGGTGAACCTTGGCTGGTTTTGCAGAAAAGGGATCACAGTGGGTGGATCTTCAATCTGGTGCTGCCTCAGAGTCCACTGGAACAATGGTTCTGAGGGATCCTGCCCCAGGCTTATGGAATCAGAATATCCTTGGGAAAGGGCTGGTCACCTGTGGCTCTCATATGCTGCCCTGATGATGCTTCTGCTTCCTGCAATCCCCGGACAGAAGTGAGGAGTGTGGGGGAGTCACAGATATAGCTCAGGGATTCTCAAACTTTAATGTGCATGTAAATCACTTGGAGATTTTGTTAAAATGTGACTTTGGAGACAACAGGCCCTGTGTGGGTCCCAACACTGCCTTTTTAACAAATTTCCAGGTAAGGAAGATACTTCTGGCCCATGGACCACATTTTGAGGAGCAAGGATCTTGGTGACATATAAAAGGAAGGTGGAAACAAAAACTTCCCTTGGTGAACAGCTCATGGGGATTTCACCTGTGAATAATCTGGTAATTCTAGTATGTTAGGAGGAAGAATCTCAAAGCACCTCATTTCTGTTCCTATTTAATGATCAGTTGGTTAAAGATCATGAATTCCTGCTGTCAAATGATCTGGGAGTTGATGGAAAGCAAGGTGAAAATTTTGAATCTCCTAAAACTCTATTTCTAATGTGAAGAAGCATCACAGACAACCTCATCATCCACAGCAATTTCTACTTTTTTTTTTTTTTTTGGTGTTTGGGTTAAGATTTAATAGGACTGTCTATGCAATGACATCACATCTGAATTTGTACCTATTAACCAAGAGATGACAAAGATGCTATGCATGGTGATTGGTAGAGCACTGGAAATACCTGCTGACTGGATAGGTTTTCAAAGTAGATTAATTGCTGCTCATTTCTTTGGTACCCTAAGAAGGTCTGACACTGCACAGCTTTTGAAATAGGACATAGAGCATCCTTTACAATGGATTTCATGCCATTACCCAGTATCCCGCTGATATAATAAAAGGCTGACTCATTTCCTTTCCTCTGCATGATCTGTTACAATAGAAACTGGGATACCATATGCTGGGTTTAAAATGCTCAGTATGGCCAGCGGCTCTTAGTGATGCTGCCAGCTTTGAGGTGATCACAGCCTAGAGAAGCAATGAGAGAGTCACCGCTGGACAGTTTGCATTGGGGGGTTTTGAGTAATTGGGGAGATTTCATCAGATAATCACTGACTCCACTGCCCCAAACTGATGGGTGTCTGCGATGGTCTCACATAACCTTCAAGACCCACTTGGTATTGTCTCGCAAATACCCTTGCCTTGCCGGCTTTGCCCACAGTATGACTGAGCTCACAGTTTCTAACAGAGCCCATAATGAGAATACTTATTTCCTTGTCTTTCACCATCAAGACTGTCAGGAATGTCAGCACAGCTCAAGAAACTGGATTTCAGAGCTGCTGACTGCTGCCAGCAGAGACAAGCAAATTTCAATGAATGTCTACAGGAATTTTTAATATATTTCTCAGTGGGAAGGGGGAAGTATTCAGGTGCCTCATTGCGGAGAAGCACAGCAGCATTCTGTGTGTTTTGCCTTTCCCAGAGATACCAGTATACCGGGAGGTAGTGAGGTTTTTTTTTTTTTTTTTCCCTCAATATGCTATATGATTAATTTTCAGAGTTGCTGCCATGTTGTGAAAGCTTAACACTGTGAAGGTAGCCTGCAGAAGAAATTAGCAAAATCTTCCATTCTTATTTTGCTCAGATTTCACACTAAGAGAGCTGTTAGTGTGAGTGAACATCACTTTAAATATATGTCCAGTTTATGTCTTTTCCTCATATAAAGACAGGATTCCAGCAATGCAAATATAGTTGATAGACATATTCAGTCTTTATTTAGCTATTATTATGTAGTGATAGAACTAAAAAGGATCTGAGAGATTTCTTTTAATCTCTTCATTTAGAGATTAATGAGTGCTGCATAGATAATTTGAACATAATAGTCCAATGTGACTACTATATCAGTCTATTAATGATCTGAAACAGAGCCAGGACCAGAACTCATGGCCTGGACTTCACATTTAATGGTTCTGATACTAACTTGGAGGCAAAAGGAAGTCCTAAAGAATAAAGCCACTTCTTCAGAACACAAACTCCTGAAATCTAACCTGGATTCTCTGACAGTTTCCAGAAACCCTAAAAATTCTATACCCTCCATTGAGACTTGGAGGAGTGCCTGCTTCTTCCACCTGCTTTTGTATTCTTCAGGCCTGAAATGCAAGCCTTGCAGCTGTTTCACTATTAAATAATTGTTATTTGCTGCTAAAAATGTTAGCTAGGGCATTAGGCATGAAGGAAAAGTTAAAACTTTTGAAGAGAGGACAAAAATAAAATGATGCTTTCAAATTCTCAGTTTAAAATATTTTCTTTTTCAATCACGAGTAATGCCAAATGGAAAATTAAGGTAATAACAAGGAGGGCAGATATCAAACTTTACCCAGAAAGACCACAAATCGACAGTCTTGTCAACACAAATTGTCATGGAATCCTAATAAATATCACTAACTATTAAGCTTCCAGACTACTGAACTCTATGTGCAGTCAGATTCCCCTTTCAGTCATCATTAGTCCTTTTAGTAGATACTGCAAGTTGCCTACATATCATTTCTCCATACTCTTCCTTATTCAAAATTATGATTATTTTTAGGGCCATCCCGCATCTGTATAAAATACTTGAGTTTTCTCTTCTGCCACTGGGGTGATCAATGAAATATACATACAAGTCCTTGGGCAAAGCAAACCTTCCATAATATAAAGGCAATTTACAATGGAGAGACTCCTGACATTTGTCCTGGTCTCTTCTCATTTCTACCTTGGAGTACTGCAAATTCGGTGCCTTAGCCATGCACCCCACCCCCTCCCCCCACAGAAACTTCAGAGAAGAATCAGAGAAAGGGCTTGAGTCCTGGTAGATACTCCTAAGAAGCAGTGCCAACTTTACACTACATAACTTTGGAAGTCTTGTGTGTGTAAGGACAACACAAACCTAAGTCCATAGAAGCCAGTGTTAGCTTTGTTTTCAGGGACTTGCAATCAAATGCATTCCTAACTGATCGAGTCGTTATGTGTGCTTACAAAGTCACCCTGGTTTCTGTGGTCAACGGACTTTGGTTCTGGGTCTGTTCCCTTCACAAACCGACAATGAGATGAAATGAAGCAAGGCTGTCCTTTGATACAACCAAGTTGACAGCAGTGCTGGCGATTTACCTACGTGGTTTTACCAAGCAACAGGATTCTGATTTTGATTGACTCAGTTGTCTTTCCCCTTGTGCCAGGTAGACATCAGCGGGATGGATCATTTGCACAATCTGATATTTTCTTATCCTAATTGTGGCAGGGACTGCCAACGATGTTTCCTCCACACAGAGGGCCTTTGGGAATCTCTACAAATGACACTGTCCCCCAGCCGATGCTCACAGGAGAACAATCGCAAGCAAAATAGCAACCAGTGAAGCGTGCACATGTTGGTGCACTTAGTTACCTCCAGAATGGGCTGGTGGGCCGCACAGCAGGACCATCCCCTGACCCTGGCGGACAGACACAGTGCTTCTTGTCCTTGGCTTAAAGTTTTCAAGATCTGTTGAGAGAAATAAAGAAAAAGAGGTTTAAAATTTAACATATTATGAGAAGGTAGCATTACTTCAAAAAGAAGGTAACAGTGCTTACAGCACCCAGATCAGGGAAATTCAACTTAAACTTTTTCTGTGTTATTGTCCCATCCACCTAGATTTTATAGATTTTATAGCTAGACTGTAAGGTAGCCACTTGGCATATGTCCTTATTTAGATAAAAAACAGTTAAAATCAAATACAGTTTATAAAATCAGTTCCTTAGTCACACTAGCTGCATCTTAAGTGCTCAAGGGCCATGCACAGCCACTGGTTTCCACACTGGACAGTAGTCAGAAAGAACGCGTACATCAGTGCTGAAAGTTTCACTGGGTAGTACATGTCTGACTGGAGACACCAAGGCTTAACCGGGCTAAGTGACCTCCCGAACTTCTATCTGTAATTAAATATATCATAATCAGGACGCAAATTTGCATTTTCTGATAGGCAGTTGCTACTTCACAAACCATTTCATTGTATGCAGCTATATTTCTTACTCTACATGTATCTAGAATATGCCTCTCTGTGTCGACACACACACACACACTACATACAATGTGTAAGTAGACATTTATATACATATTTACAGTTGCTTTAATGTTGCTGGGTGTCTTAAAATATTTATAGGGCACTGCCCAAGGTTCTATTTGGAATAAAATTTCCCTTTCTCAAGAAGGTCAACTTCTTAAAGAGATAAGACATTTCAAACCTAAACAGTTCAGCTAGAGTCAGTAAATACAGTTACCAGTAAAAATGAGTTAATAAAAGAAATATGTCTAATAAGGTGAGACACTATTGTTAAAGAAATAGTTTTTTCTTTCATCTTTTCAAACATAAATCGTCTCAACACCAATTGTTTTAAGTGCTATTTCCTTTCTTTTCTTTTTTTGGTCTAAAACATTTCATGTAGTAACCTGTTTCTGGATTTGAGGATTATTCTAAACCAAGGATGTTCTGTAGGGCTATAAGCCCTGCATCCATGCAGATCAAACTTCAGTCATATTTATTGACTATTTCCTCCGTGCAGGCTATTTTGGCAAGTATTTCATGGTGACTACCTCGAGTGATCCTAACAATAAGAACATGAGTTAAGTACGATTAATGTTTCCATTTTACAGACTAGAAAAGAGAGGCACGGACACTTTTTAAAGGGTAGTTAGAACATCAGGAATAAAGGAGCTAGGAAGTGAATCTGGATCGCCTTCCTGGAGTTAACAGCGGGATGTTTCCAGGCTTGGCTTTAGGGATTGCTCCCAATGTTAAATTAATTTATACACATACATGTCTTAGTTATCAGTTTCTTCTGGTATTAGGTGAATATTATGCTCATACATTATTGTTTTTTTTTTTTTTATCAGTTAAGTGTATAAAAATCTGGTTGCCAGCTCAGGAAACAGATGCTATGAGAAGAACGCTTCTGTCCTGTGAGGACTCAAGAGTTTAGTGGGCAGGCCTAACAGATGACATCTAACTGTGGGAACCCAAGGCTGCTGAACTTGTGTGCAGAGGGCCACCTGGAGGACACACATGTACTTAGTGCAAAATAAAACATGACCACAATTTAAGCTACATTTCTTTACCATTCTGACCCACTAGGGAAGCCCCAATTTATTTCTCATGTAATAAAATTCTTTTTTATTAGGTGAGGTTAAGACATGATTTTTTTTTTCCTTTTCGTTAAAGGAATGGTTTGAGAAGCCTTCAAAATCGAACTACAGATTAAAAAAAAAAAAAACACTTCATTATGGCATTCATATTCTAAACCATTATCCCTAAAAATGGCACTGAATCATCTAAATTATTGCTTCTGCATACAGGTTCTTAAAATAAGTCATCTATGTTTTTTCATAGACGTCTTGTACAATCTCCACAGTTGCACAAAAACTTAAAAGCTGATGGGAAACAGAGATCAAATCTTAGCCAGGCAAAATCCACCTTGATTCTAACTAGAGGAAGAACATTAAGAAATGGGAGGGAAAGAAAATAAAACATATATGTGATGATTTTTTAAATTGTTCTTGAGAAGTGAAAGTTGCTCAGTTGAGTCCAACTCTTTGCATGGACTCTATATAGTCCATGGAATTCTCTAGGCCAGAATACCGGAGTGGGTAGCCTTTTCCTTCTCCAGAGGATCTTCCCACCCCAGGGATTGAACCCAGATCTCCCACACTGAGGGAGATTCTTTACCAACTGTGCCACAAGGGAAGCCCTTAAATTGTTCTTATTGAGCTTAAAAGGGACTTCCCTTGTAGCTAAAACTGGATTCCTGTTTCTTCGTTTAGAGTTTGTGAATCCATGAAGTTCCACAGGATTTGGACAGTTAGAAAAATCACATTAATATGGTATTTGAGAAAATATTTAGATAAGATTCTTAGCAGTTAACTGAAATAGATTCCAGATGGTAAATACAATGAATGGAAAGATTGCATTTGGACTGATCTGAGTTTGCACCTCTGCCATGTAGTACGTAAGGTTTAATTTTCTCATAAATAACATGAGAGTAAATGTGATTTATTTTAGAATAAGAATGATGGGAAAAGATTAAATGAGTATTAATCATATATGAGAAGCACAAAACCTTTCATGCTCCAAGTCTGGGGCTTACCATTTATTTGTTCTGTCCACTTCAGAATATTGTAATCCAGTGGCAAATCATACCTCGATTATTCCATTAAGAAAGGGTTTTGGAACAATCCTGGTAGACCAGTGGTTAAGAATCTGCCTGCCAATGTAGGGGACATGGGTTTGATTCTTGGTCCAGGAAGATTCCACATGCCACGGAGCAACAAAACCTAAACACCACAACTGCTGAGCCTGTGCTCTAGAGTCCACACTCCACAACAAGAAGCCACTGCAATAAGCTGATGAAACGCAATGAGCCCCTGCTTACCGCAACTAGAGAAAGCCATGAGCACAGCAATGAGCACATGGTCCTCACAGCAATGAGGACCCAGCACAGCAAAAAAGTAAATACATAATTTTCTAAAACAGGGTTTTGAATGACAAATGCTCTCCAGTGAGAGTTGAAGAGGCTACTCAGAGTCCACCATATTTATGCACATGTTTAAGAAAATGCTGCCTGTTCATTATTGCTCTGTTCAGTTATAACTATCCATTTAGATCCTAATTGCTAGCAGCATGACAATTTTCCAAATTAAAGAACTATGTCTGTGAATATGCAGTTTTTTGAAACTTGGACATGGCCAGGCCTTTCCCAGAAATATTTCCATGTATTTTATCTGAGCGTCATTTTATCTACAAATACTTGGGACTAGATACTGATCAGAGCAACAAGCATTCCAAGTCAGTCAGAATACATGATGATGTTCTATCACCATGACTGCAGCACTAATAGCAATGATCGCATCTACTTGCAAAAATGTGTTGAGGTCATAACATGTGCTAAGAACTTTTCACACAGATATCATTTAATTCCATTATAGATTTAATTCCTAATTTGAAGGTGCTATAACTGTAGTTCAGAGAAGTTCAGAACCTTCTTCACACACTGTGAAAGTGGCCAGAAGAATACAGACTCATCTTCCTCTCTCCAAAGCCATTGCTACCAACTACCAGAATCAATCACTTCCAACTTCCTCCCTGACTGAGTGAAGCCAGTGAGAACGAGCGTTCAAACTAGTTACCTGATATCCTAGGGACAAAAAAAAAGTTCAATGGAATCAATGAATTTTTGCTCCTCAGGGAGTATGTATGAAAATCCACATTTCAATGCACAACGCAATGAGTTGGGACATTTGATTTCCTATTTCTATTCCTTTGCTTTTGCTTGTGGATGAGCACTTGATGAGGGGATTTTAAACATCAGGTGCGAAGGATGAAGTGGAACAGGAGAAAACAATCAGAAACCACTGTATTAAAAAGTAGGATTGCTACATGGCAAAAGAGGTAGCTGAACAATGACACTTGGGTAACAGACCTCTTAGCTCCGCGCCACTAGTTACTGAAGATACGGTTGAATAAATGATGTATACATATGACAAAGAATTAATATCCATGCACCATGGTTTCTGAAAATAAGAATTTTTTCCAGCTTTGAATATGGTTCTTTGACAAGTGACTTATAGACCTTTTAAAAAAAATGAAGTGGCCATACATTTAGATGTTGATTTCATTCATCACCATTTTATATAAATTTTTCCCCAGAAATCACAGGCTATAAATATAAAACACATAATTTCATGGCATCTGTGTTTTCCTATCATATTTTTTTTCTGTGAAAACAACTGTCTTTTATTCTCCTGTAGAATATAATATTAGCACTTTATTTTTACATGAGGTTTTAAGAAATATGCTATTATAGTACTTGAAATGTGTAGCTCATTGATAGCATAGAGGAAGTGCTTTAACAGCTAAATTCCTTGAGGAGTAAACGTGTACAAAGGCCTCGTAGCTGCAATGTGAGATAAATAATAAAAGCCGTAATATTTGAAAACATTTAGAATTCAGGCTGCAAAGTAAATCAGTGAGTGAGGGGGCAATATCTCCAGATACTTACTGTCTGGAAAGTTATTAAACGTTTAGAGCAGGAGATGAAGTAGTATGTATAAAACAAAAAACACTGGACAGGTCTAAAGAAAACAAAATCAAGGATCCAAGATATTTTTTGAGAAATAGTAACAACAAATAAGGAAGAGCAACTTTTTAAAGACATCATTAAGGGACTGCCTATCATGCATATGAACAGAAAGACTTAAAGCCATCCACAGGGTAGGACCACCCACAGAAGAGCATAAGTTTAGTTTTATAATGACCAGGAAAGGTTAATGAGATAGTAACATACATCATGGTTTGTCAAGAATCCACAGAGGAGCAAAAGAAAAGTAAAGTGGAAAAATGGTACAGTGAACCATGTAAGTAATGTACATACTTTTAATGCATATATCATTTACAAGCTAAAAAAAAAAAAACCACACCAGTTCACTTTTTTTCCTGACTTGGGTTGACCTGGATTCTATTAAATCTTACAAAGTGGCCTCAGAACAAGAAATTGTCAGTACCAGTTGTTTTTGTACTATTATTATTATAATTATTGCTTCCCCCAATTTTGAAAGATGCAATCAATAAAAAGAATCAATGTCAACTTGGGAAAATGGTCAAGGGATACATTTGTTATGAATATAATTACCATAATGATGATTGTGCCTTTTAAAATGAAATATTTTGGGGGTATAACTTTAAAAACCAGTTGTCATGTAGCAAGCATATTTGAAATTGTGTCTTGACTCTGTCATTTGGTCCTTGAATGTTTTACATCTGTGGATACACATCTGCATGGCTTCCTGGATTATTGGGACTAAGACTGATAATAAGTCAAACTTTACAGAAACCTTATGAATTGCAAAGTCCCATTTTTGACTTTCTTTCCACACAAAAAGAAGGAAGAAACCATTAGTGAGACTGGCATGGTTGGCCTGGTTTACCTGTGAGAGTGTATTTAGCAAGAGGAAGAATTACTGAATGGTTTAACACACTGGCTCTGGAGTTAGGAGGACCTGAGTGTAGACTTGGCTCTCTCAACTCTTTAGCTCTATGATGTGGGTGAGTTAATCTCCTTGAACTTCAGTTTCTTCATTTTGAATGTCAGGACAATAATTCCTATCTCATAGGACTCTTTAGAGACTAAGATTATGAATGTAAAGCACTTAACACAATAATTGGCCCACAGTCAGTGGTCTATAGAAGTTAGCACTAGCACTCTCATTTCTCAGCATCACAGGAAACTCTACAGAAAGGAAAACATGGATAACTGAGTGATTCCACCTTTCGCCAGATAAAGTAACAGTAGAGTAGGTAGGTCAATCACACTGTGCAAAAGAAGCTAAGACTTAAAATACCTCTTCTTTGTTTGGTCTGTTTTCAATTCTAGACTGGTGCTGAAGTGAGCCAGGTACCTTATCTTTTCAAGTACATGGATTATATTCTTCATGTGACTTACAATGAAGATATACTCACATACAACGAATTCAGATAATTTTCCTTAAAGAACTTCCTGTGATGATACATTCTGTGACAGCTAGTGCTATCTTTTCATCTCAAGTTTGGAAATATCATTTTCATTAAACACTAAAAACTAATGTCTGTGTACCTTTTTAAAGGGTACAAAATATTGTTATTTTAAAACAGAAATAAAAGATGACACATTATGCTATTTGCTGGCCATATAAATTTACTCACTGAACTTAAAATTTTAGGAGTTTACACTGCACGCCAGTTGAAAATAGGATGGATGAAAATGGAACTTGAATATAGATCAATAGATAGACAGACAGATATGCTAGTCAGTATCTTGTTTCTCCTGATGTCATTGATTTTTTATCTATTCAACCAACCTTCAGCAAATATTTTTTGAGTTCCTCTTTTGCTTCAAGTATTGGTGTCAGCCATTTTCTCTCTCCAACAACTAAGTAAAACAGTCAAAAATATGTATAATATATGCTGAAGATTTGATATTAATAAGCTAATTTGTTGGCAGCTTAAAGTAAGAGACCAAAATCTGATTCTGGGTAGTGGTTTGACATTGAGAAGAAAAGCAAATATCTTTCCGAGAGACCTTTGTATAGATAACAAAGAACCTTATTAATATTCCTAAGTGAATGTATACTCATTTTACAAATGACTCAGCCATAGAAATAGCTCATGACGGTTCTTTCATAGCCCAAGGCTACTGCTATGGACATCACTATGAAAATCCTTAGAGCACTTGTTTCAAAGTTAAAAATGAGAACTAGAGGGTGCTCTCTCAGGGGATGATTCCAACCCTCACAATGTTCTCCCTCCAAATGTCTGAATTTTATTCTCACTCTCATTAGCCATATTAGATGAAAGTCTATAATTTAGGGATTACTTTGGGATTATAGAAATGCCATTTTAGAACCAGAAACGACTGCAAATGTATTACCTTGCTATTAGTCACTTACAGTGAAGAATGAATTAATTCATCAAGATTGCTTCCTCTTAAATAAATAAGAGCAGTATGGGTTCTTAGAATATGAGTTTTGATTGACCATAAAAGAAACAAAGAAAACGTAATCTAAGAAATATTGGGGAAGGCAAAGTAGGGCTGAGAAACCTCAAGGAAGGATTAAAGACTCAAAAATACTCTTAAATTTGATTTTCTTCATAGGTGCTTTTTACTGAAAAGAAATAGTTACAAATCAACACAACTGTCTATAAGCAATACTAGTTTCTCACTCAATATTACCTATTTTATTTTTTGTAGAAGAGCTGAAAAGGAAAATGGGGACAAATACAGGATGGGAAAGATGTGTGCAGTTTGGCAAAGACAAATTTGTCTGGGATCAGCAATTCTGCATTTAGCAGGAGGTTACTCTCCTCTTTCTCTTCTTGCAACACATCACTACAGCACTTTTTCCTTCCAGTAACTAAACCTAGGCAAGACCTTAAAATAGCATAATCAATGTTATGTGTTAAGGAGGCTTCTGTGGGGGCTGATCTGGAAATTGATACAACTTGTAAATGTTAACTCTTTAGGAAGAAATGTAAGTCCAGTTTCAACTAACTTGTGTAAAGAGCACAATTTCTCATTTGCTATTTATTCATTCATTAAAACCTGACAACATCTCTATGAGGGAAATATTATTACTAATCCACTTTATACAAATAAAATCTACATGCAAGATTACAGTTCTAGTATAAGGAAGAGTATGGATTAGAACCCAGGTTTTCTTTGACCCACAAGTTCTCTATTCTATATTGAATTGAATACCAGGAATGAAGCCAACACTTGCTGACAGTCCAACTGACCATTTGAGACTTTTAACTTTTTCACCCCTCTGCTATTATTTTCTTGACTTTACAAGGAAATAAAGGTTGTTTTGCTGCCCCTTTTTCTGTAAGTGTGTGACTATCCTAATAGCTATTTTTATTTCTTACTTTGGAGTTTTTCTTTCCTCATTTCTTTGACACACTCTATTTTATCTAGATTTCCATGCTAGTTAAGAAGGCTAAGAACAACCCAATTTAAGCTATTTGAGTTTCCCTGCGTGTTAGATACAATATGCACCTACCTACCTCATGAGGTTGCTGTGATGAGTACAACCTGGCATTGTAAGTACTGTTGTTCTCCTTCAGAGACAGGTGCCTAAAACACAAGCTATTATTATCAGCATTTTTCTCTACAGGAGCTCATCTCTTTTTCACGTATCATCCTGACTCAGGAGTGTTAATGGTTAGGCAGCTGCATTCTCTATCTTTGGTTTCATACTTACACAACACAAAGAGAAACAAAAATTTCCAGAACAGCATCTGGCCTAGTAAATTTCAGAACAAAATACAGACTCTTTATTGAGCTCTATAATGGCCTTTAGGGATCTGGTCCCTATCCGGACCCCCAGTTTCAGCCTCTGCTATGTTCCCCCTTATTTATACGGTAACAACCACGTTTGCTTTCTGTTCTTTAAACACCTTAAGGCTAATCCTGTTTCAGGACCTTTGAACTTGCTGCTATTGTCTTGGATGCTCTCTACCATCGTTTGGTTTATCATGCTCATTCTCCAGGACTCAGCTCAAATGTCACCTCCTCAGAGGAGACTTCCGTGACTGTTTTATGTGACACAGCTCTCCAACCCTGTCCCACTCTCCATCACATCACCTCTTCACTCTGTCTTTCATAGTAATCATCACCAACATCTGCAATTACTTTGTTCATTAATATGCTGTTTGGTTTACAGTCTCGCCTACCCCCTCTCCCCCGCCCCACAAACACAAAAATAAGGCTCAGTCGTGGCAGGGATCTTTACAGTCTTTGTCAGGCTACGTGCTATAGGCACAGTGCCTGAAGTATGTCTGACACGTATGGGGTACTTAGTATCTGTCGAGCACCATTCTCTGTCATGCTTCACACACTGAGGTGGTATGCAGGAGATGCGCTGCAGCCGGGTGAATCTTCCTGTATTTGTCCACATGACACTCTGTCTTTCAGCATCCTGGCTTTCTGTGCTTAATGACCAGGGATGTTCTAAACATAACTTTGAGAAAAGGTCTTTAATCAATGGCACCAAGTCGCCTACGCTGCCCTAAAATGAAAGCCTAGGGACTCCCTAAGATAGGAATACAATCAGCATATGAAACAAATGCACTGCTTGACCAAAAAAAAAAACCACCCTCTCACCCACTGACACCTGCCCTAGGGAATACTTGAGATGAGGAAAACATGAAAGGACATTATACAAATCGCACGGGCCTGTTGGTCTTTGTAATCAGGACTGTTATTAGCTAGTTGGGGATATATCCTACAATTATCTGTTCATCTACTGTGACAGTGCTTTCACTTGACAGACTTATCATCATTACCGTTTCTTTTTTTTTTTTTTTTTTTTATAGTTTTGGCAATAAAGAAACACGAATCTCCATTTTGAACTTCTACTTTATGGGCTTTTACTCTCCCCTCTGAAAATTAAAATTAGCAAGTTGTAATTCACTGTCCCAGTCTTCCTAATAAACGAGCAACCCCAGAGGGCAAGTCAGATATGCCCAAGTAACAGAATAAATATTCTCAGAAGAAATGCTGAAAAGGCACTGTATCAAGAGGCCATCATAAAGTCACTAATCTACAGGAAAAACCTTGGGGGTGAACTAGATGAAGATATACAGGCCACTGGTCATGATAAAAATTCAGAGACCACAATTCTACCAGCCACACTATCGATCATGAAGAACCTCACTTTAAAGTGAAGAGAAATGGCTTCATCTCTGACTTCTTCATTCCATTTATTTTCTTTTATTAAGTTTTCAGAGGTACAAGCCTGATCAATGAGATGGTTACTGAATTTGCCTAACACTTTATGGCAGTGGATAACAATCTCTGAAGGAAGAGAGGCAGTGTCTCACTGCTTGATCATGAATAAAACTAGGAGGATGCTCACACAGTTAAACTGTCTCCTGCATGCATGCTCACTTGCTCAGTCGTGTCCGACTTTGTGACCCCATGGACTTAGCCTGGCAGGCTCCTCTGTCCATGGGATTGCTAGGCAAGAATATTGGAATGGGTTGCCATTTCCTTTTTCAGGGGATCTTCCCGATCCAGGGATTGAACCTGCATCTCCGATGTCCCCCCGCATTAGCAGGCGGATTCTTTATCACTGAGCCATCTGCGAAGTCCAAATTGTATCTTAATTCTATCCAAAAAATAGACATTTTCCCCAAGCAGCCTGGGAGGAACTTACTCTATTAAAAAAAGGAGAGGTAAACTTTATCAGTACTTCCTGACACCCGTGCTCGGCAGAAAGTTTTGCTTTCAAAACAAATAGAAAACTCTTCACTATACACTCAGTTTTGGACTTCTGAACTAATTAAATAGGGATTGGTGACTCATAACGAAAATGCCAGTCATGCTTAAATTCACTGTTCCTAAGAAATTGGACATGCTTTGATATACAACTATTTGGGGAAAAATCAAAGTTTTTGTAAGTAACAGCTTTGTTTAATCGCTGGTTCTTACAGGGCAATTTCTTTTCTATTTTCCTTCCCCTTCTCTGAGTACAAAACATTCCTTGGGATACTGGATGCTGAATTAGCTGTATACTGCTTAAAAATGTTTAAGGGCATAAAAAATGCTGTATATAGATGAAATTCCCAGATGAAGAACAGCTGTTATTTATGTTGAATTTAAGTTGCTTCGGCAACTCCAACCATATATTTTTATCTCATTTAATTACAGTTTTGAAAATAAAGCCATCATCAAATACACATGCAAGCCATGTGTTTATTCATCATCTATTTAGACTATGCTATGGGGCTGTTTCACCATTCTCTTCACAGAGAGTAATTAGAGATAAAGCTTCACTGTGATAAACCTGCCAGTTTTTGGAAATGTCATCACTCAAGCCCCTTGCTTTTAAATATACCCTGGCAATTGATAACAGATTCATTCAGCATCTACACTAGGCCTCTGATGAGTGTCTATACATGCCAGCCATGGTTTTGGGCACTGGGGTTACATCATTGAAAAACAAAACAAATCTGTCTCCTCAAAGAAGATAAAGTGTGGGACTTTCCTGGTGGTCCAGTGGTTAAGTATGTACCTTGCAATGCTGGAGACACGGGTTCAATCCCTGGCTGGGAAACTAAGATCCCGCACTATGCAGGGAACTAACCCTGTGCACCATAATGGAAAGACCATGCGTGCCACAACTAGAAATCAACACAGCCAAATAACAAATGTTTTTTTTTTTTTTCTTTTCTTAAAGAGGATAAAGTAGGTGAAAGGACCATAAACAAAATAAGAATAAATCATGCATAGCATCCTTGAAGGTGAAATATGCTATAAAAAGAAGTTAGGGAAACAGGATCAGGAAGTGGCAATGAAAACTATAAAAGAGGAAGATATTAGAAAAGTAGGATCTTGTTACTTCCCATCCTGCTTCCAAATGCAGAGAAATAAATCACTGCCCCTCTGCCGACTCAGCTTTTGGCCCCCACTGAGGCTGCAGAGAACAGCTCAAAGAAGTGCCAAGCTGTCCTGATTTAGTTTTGTACTTTCTTATTTCTAACTGAAGTTGAAGTTGCCCTAGTTCAGGTAACACCTGAGGAAACTAGTAAAAAGTATTTTCATCTTCCACCTAAAAGTTTCAAAGAGTGCTTGGCAAAAACAAAAACAAACTTCTAGATAACTGAAGAAGTGGGAGAAACACCTGAGCAGACATACTAAATACACAGTGATTTCCTAAGGGAAGACAATTATCCAACAAGTATTGTGATAATTTATGCTCTGCTTTAGATGTAGTTACTCTCCTCTGCCTCAGAAATCCTACAAAGTCAGAGAATTTCAGAGGTGGGAAGATCTTCATGTCTGTCTTAGTCTGTTTGAGCTGCTATAACAAATATGCCACAGATGAGGCGCCTTAAACAACAGACAGTCATTTCTCACAGTTCTTAAGACTGAGACGTGTAGGCAGATCTGGGGTCTAGTGAGAAACTGCTTCCAGGTTTGAAGATGCCCACCCACTCACTGTGTCTTCACGTGGTAGAAAGCAGAGAGAGAGAGAAAGCTCTCCACGTCTCTTCTTATAAAGGCACTGATCCATTTATGAGAACACCACCCTCATGACCTAATTACCTCCCAAAGGCTTCACCTCCTTATAATATCACTTGGTGGGTTAAAATTTCAACATATGGATTTGGGGAGGGGACATGAACATTCCTTTCTTCAATCTGAACTCCCTCCTTTCTTTTCTTCTCCTCGTCTTGTCTGGTGGGTGTTGTGGAGAATACTATGGTGAAGCAAAGTGATTCCTGACCTCAAGAAGTCTACAATTTAGAGTATTTAGGAATATAAAGAACACTATTACAAGGTACAAAAGGAAAAGTCAATGATGTAGAGTGATAGAAATAAAGCATTATGGGAGTTGGTAAGAAGTACTTTACTGGGGTGATTCATCCAGTCACCATGGCATTTGTGAGGGTGATGGACCCAGGTGCATGAATCTTGGATCTGGGTTTTAATTTAAGTCAGTACCCACGACCTGCTTCCTTTCCATCTCTATCTCAGCCCTACGGATTCTCCCCACTTTCTCTCTAGAGGTCAAAGCTTACAGACAGCACACAGCACTGCCTCATTCTACTGCAACGTGTGACTGGATTCTTATAAGAACTGTAATACTAAGTGTGTTCAGGCTGGTTACTCAAACCCGTCAGACCTAGACTCTGTCAACCACTGAAACTTCTAGTGCTCTGGTTTTCAAAGGAGACAAGCTCATTATGCAGCTCAAGCCTTATCTTCAGAGTCATAATCTGCCATCTTTCCATGTTAACAATGTCACTCCTGAGGTCATATTCTAGTTGCATGTCTCTGGGTGTGTCTCTGCCTCACAACTTTAAGACGCGAGTTTTCAGAAGATTTCAGCATCATTTCCATTGTTATTTGCAAGAAATCCTACCACAGTTCCACAGCTTCAGTCTCATGTGGCACTTGGATTTCCACAGACTTCTTTAAAGACTGTAGATGAAGCCGTAGTTAAAAGGATGCCACGAAGCATTGAGTTCTGTTCAGTTCAGCCCCTCAGTCATGTCTGACTCTTTGCAACCCCATGGACTGCAGCACGCCAGGCTTCCCTGTCCATCACCAACTCCTGGAGCTTGCTCAAATTCATGTTCATTGAGCTGGTGATGCCATAGAGTGCTGCACAACATAACAAGTGATAAACCCATTTTTAAATGTCCCAGAAGCGTGTGTGCGTGTGTGTAGTTGAGTGAGATTGTGAGGGCATTATAGATTGCTGCTGAGGCAACCTGGGACTTCAGTCATGATGCAGTGCTCACATACTTCTTGCTCAGTTGGAAGTGTGGTACTAGTTCAGAGATGTCTCTGGATTGCAGTAATAATCACAGTAGTGACGGCTAAGGTTTACTGAGCGCTCACTATGTACCAGGCACTATTTTAAGTACTTTTCAGGTATGAACTCATATGAACTCATATAATCCTTTCAACAACACCCATGAAAAAGGTACTATTGTAGTCCTTTTTATTTGTGAGGAAACTGAGGCACGGAAAGTGAAATCATTCGTTCAGGTTCACACTGGTAGTAAATAATAAGGCGAGAATTCTAACCTACGCTTGCCTGGTTCCAGATAACCTGATGTTTTTCTTTATTTAGATTTTTTTTTTGCATGATATGTAAAGCTCATAAAAGTTCATTGTGCAGAGCTTAAAGAATAAGAAACTGAACACCTGTGAACCTAACATCAAGATTTACAGATGGAACACTGCCAGGAACTTTGAAATCCCCTGTGTATTCCTCCGTGATTATTCCTCCACTACTGATTTTATCATTCTGCCATTTTCTTATGGTTTTATCATATATATATATATATATATATATATATATATATACACATATTCCTAAACAATCTATTGTTTAGCCTTGAATATAACATGCATTTTATTAAAAAAAAATGGAATTGTACTAATACCATGTATTCCTCTGAGACTTAGTATTTTTGTTTAACATTATTCCTCTGAGAGTCAATCTCAATGATGTAGCTATAGTTCCTTCATCTCATTTAATACTTCCTGTATGAATTTACCACAGTATATATCCTTTCAACTGTCTACAGAGAGTTCTTTTTTCTACTAATTTACTATTATAAACTAAATTGCTATGAACACATGTTTCCTGGGAATATTTTCAAGAGCTTCTCTGATCTAGACAATACTTATCCAGGAGTATAGTTAAAAAAAAATTAGATTTACTGGTTCATAAGAGGTTTATATACTCTGTTTTCTAAAGTGGTTGGGGCAAGTTTTAATATCTTGTCAGCCTGAATGAGACTCCCTGCTGTTTCTCACTAACACCTACTATTTTCATTTTTGTCAATCTGTATCTAAATGACAATTCATTATTTCTAATTTGCACTTTCTTCAGTTACTAATAAAGCTGTTTTTCATGTTTACACGCCACCCACATTTCATCAATCTTAAAAATGCCAATTACTGTCATATACTTAGTCATCTAGTGGATTTGTATCTTATTCTGACCGATTCATTGCAGTTCTTTACATATTGGGAAATTTGTGTTTGTCAGTTATATTTTTACAATTATCTTTCTGCTCTATGACTTCCTTCCTTGACTCTCTTTCTAGTGCTTTTTGATGAATGGAAGTCTTCTGAAAGTATCACTCTTTTCTTTATGTGAACATTCTTAGTTTCTTACCTAAGAAACTGTTGCTGTTGTTCAGTTGCTAAGTCATGTCCAAATCTGTGAGAGAGACCCCATGAACTGCAGCATACCAGTCTTCCCTCTCCTTCACTATCTCCCTGAGTTTGCTCAAATTCATGTCCATTGACTCAGTGATGCCATCCAGCCACCTCATCCTCTGTCACCCCCTTCACCTCTTGCCCTCAATCCTTCCCAGCATCAGAGTCTTTACCAATGAGTTGGCTCTTTGCATCAGGTGGCCAAAATACTGCAGCTTCAGCATCAGTCCTTCCAATGAATATTTAAGGTTCATTTCCTTTAGGATTGACTGGTTTGATCTCCTTGCTGTCCAAGGGACTCTCAAGAGTCTTCTCCAGCACCACAGTTGGAAAGCATCAATTCTTCGGTGCTCAGCCTTCTTTACGGTCCAACTCGCACAACCATGCATGATTGCCGAAAACACCACAGCTTTGACTAGATGGACCTTTATTGGCAAAGTGATGTTTCCACTTTTTAATACACTCGATTTGTCATAGCTGTCCTTCCAAGGAGTACACATTTTTTAATTGCATGACTGCAGTCACCATCCACACTGATTTTAGAGTCCAGGAAAATGAAATTTTACATTTCCCTAATTTTCCCCACCTACTTGCCATAAGAAACTGTACTTTATCTGAAAGTCATAAAGACTATGACTTTAGTCTCTGTTGTTTGGCTTTTAAAATGATTAAAGTTTTGTTATTTTCATTTAAGTTCTTGCACTCAATCATAGCATGGCACTATCAACAAGCAGTTCTCAGCACTGATGGAATTACGTTCTATACGACCGTTGCGAACACTGATTTAGTGAATATCGAACCACTGTTCTAAGGGGAAATACAGGATTAGGTTTCTGTGAGTCTTTGGTCTCAATAGTTTCAACAATTGTTCAATACATAACTTTATTTATGTGTGTTTATATTCAAACACACCTTTTAAAATACAGAATGTTAATTCATTAACACCAACAGCTCTATAACTCATGCTGGAATAAAATTTACCTAAGAAAGGCAATCCCAAAGAATGCTCAAACTACTGCACAATTGCACTCATCTCACATGCTGGTAAAGTAATGCTCAAAATTCTCCAAGTCAGGCTTCAGCAATAAGTGGACCGAGAACTTCCAGATGTTCAAGCTGGTTTTAGAAAAGGCAGAGGAACCAGAGATCAAATTGCCAATATCCGCTGGATCATTGAAAAAGCAAGAGAGTTCCAGAAAAACATATATTTCTGCTTTATTGACTACACCAAAGCCTTCAACTGTGTGGATCACAATAAACTGTGGAAAATTCTGAAGGAGATGGGAATACCAGACCACCTGACCTGCCTCTTGAGAAACCTGTATGCAGGTCAGGAAGCAACAGTTAGAACTGGACATGGAACAACAGACTAGTTCCAAATAGGAAAAGGAGTACGTCAAGGCTGTATATTGTCACCCTGCTTATTTAACTTATATGCAGAGGACATCATGAGAAACGCCGGGCTGGAAGAAGCACAAGCTGGAATCAAGATTGCCAGGAGAAATACCAATAACCTCAGATATGCAGCTGACACCACCCTTATGGCAGAGAGTGAAGAGGAACTGAAAAGCCTGTTGATGAAAGTGAAAGAGGAGAGTGAAAAAGCTGGCTTAAAGCGTAACATTCAGAAAACTAAGATCATGGCATCTGGTCCCATCACCTCATGGGAAATAGATGGGGAGACAGTGGAAACAGTGTCAGACTTTGTTTTTTGCTCCAAAATCACTGCAGATGGTGACTGCAGCCATGAAATTAAAAGACACTTACTCCTTAGAAGGAAAGTTATGACCAACCTAGACAGCATACTAAAAAGCAGAGATATTACTTTGCCAACAAAGGTCCGTCTAGTCAAGGCTATGGTTTCCCCAGTGGTCATGTATAGATGTGAGAGTTGGCCTGTGAAGAAAGTTGAGTGCCGAAGAACTGATGCTTTTGAACTGTGGTGTTGGAGAAGACTCTTGAGAGTCCCTTGGACTGCAAGGAGATACAACCTGTCCACCCTAAGGCAGATCAGTCCTGGGTGTTCATTGGAAGGACTGATGCTGCAGCTGAAACTCCAATACTTTGGCCACCTGATGCGAGGAGTTGACTCATTGGAAAAGACCCTGATGCTGGGAGGGATTGGGGGCAGGAGGAGAAGGGCACGACAGAGGATAAGATGGCTGGATGGCGTCACTGACTCGATGGTCATGAGTCTGAGTAAACTCCGGGAGTTTATGATGGACAGGGAGGCCTAGCGTGCTGCGATTCATGGGGTCGCAGAGTCAGACACGACTGAGCGACTGAAGTGAAATGAACTGAACACAGGTATTTTCTCTGTAAGACACAGCTCAGCCTTCTCGTGCATAGAAACACTAGACACCACTAGAATACTATATTGTGGGCTATTTCAAACAGCAAATTTACCAACAAAGAGCACAAAAATACAAAAAAGCATACCATTAAACAGAGTGCCAAAATAACCCTGTTTATAGTATGAGAGTTGAACCAAGAAGGCAAAAAATCACACCTTGTTAAACCTCAACAGGAAAAAGAATTTGTATGATTACTCAAGTATTTTCTGCTCTGCACATGTCCATAAATGACAAGGAGAGCACTGAGAGTATTGATTTTGGGCTTACAGATAAACTTCGCAAATCATCAATGTGGATACTGACATCTACTTCAGGGCTGGATAGTTGTAAGTGAAAGTGTTAGTCATTCAGTCCTGTCCAACTCTTTACAATTCCATGGACTGTTGCCCACCAGGCTCTTCTGTTCATGGGATTCTACAGGCAAGATTACTGGAGTGGGTAGCCATTCCTTTCTCCAGGGGATCTTCCTGACCCAGGGATGGAAAACAGGTCTTGCGCATTGCAGGCAGATTCTTTACCATCTGAACGACCAAGGATACTTCTTAGGCATTCGATGAATATAACAGTTAAATACTTAGTATTTTACACAGAGTTTAGATATGGGCAATACAAGAAATTTTATTCTCTTAGGCTATGTTTCAGATAAAATGATAATAATAAAGATGATGCTGGTGATGATAATAATAATAAAAATGATAGCAAAAATTAAGCAATGACGACAAAGATAACATTAAAACTATGAGATATTACAATACCACCTGGGAAGCAATAATAAAAGTAGCGGCAACTAAACCAATGATGATGCTTCCTCATACTTTTATAGCACTCTTAAAAAATTATTTTTTTTGTTGAGCTTTCCTGAATTTGGGACCACCTTAATTATAAAAGGCATCTGAAATCATATATCCAAATGAATACAGTCCTTCACAAAGGACTTCCTGGGATGTGCATATTTTTTTGTCCAATTTTTTAAAAGCTGTGTTACAATATATGTAACATAAAATTTCCCTTCTTAAATATTTTTAAGTATATAGCTCAGTGGTATTAAATACATTCACAATGTTGTACAACCACTATCACCATCCATCTACAGAGCTCTTTTCACCTTGTTACGCTCAAGTTTTATACCCATTAAACAATAACTGCCTACTTCCCCCTCCACCTAGACTGTGGCAACTAACATTCTACTTTTTGTCTCTATAAATCTATAGTATTTATTTTTAACAAGTAAATAAAAAACACTTCTATTCACAAAAACTCATTTGATCATTAAAGCATCATTCTGATGTAGTCAAAAGACGGCATTATTAACCGCACTGTATAGAAGACATTTGAAATTCTTGCTCAAAGTTAAGCCTCTAATAAGTAAACAATACAGCTGTTTCCATATCTTGGCTGCTGTGACCAATGCTGCAGTGAATACGGGAGTATAGACATTTCTTTGAGATCCTGTATTCATTTAAGTATCTTTCAACATCTTCAAGGATAAAGAAGATGTGAAACATATACATAAATGTTTATTATACTAACATAAAATAGACAATGGAAGGACTGATGCTGAAGCTGAAGCGCCAACACTTTGACCACCTGATGCGAAGAGCAGGTTCACTGCAAAGATCCTGATGCTGGGAAGGACTGGAGGCAGCAGAGGAGGATGACAGAGGATGAGATGGTCAGATGCCATCACTGAGTCAATGGACGTGAGTTTGAGCAAACTTCGGGAGATAGTGAAGGACAGGAAAGCCTGGCATGCTGCAGTCCATGGGGTTGCAAAGAATCGGACATGGCTTAGCGAATGAACATGAGAAAAAAAGGGAACCCTGACACTTGTGACAAAATGGATGGACCTTGGAGCATCATGCTAAGTGAAAGAAGTCAGAAAGAGAAAGACAAATACTGGTATAGCATCACTTATATGTGGAATCTTAAAAAGCCAAATTCATAGAAACAGACAGTAGAATGTAGCTGACCAGGGGCTGGGAGGTGGGAGAATTGGGGAGATGCTGGTCAATATTTGGATACATGCATCAAAATACTTCTGGAGAAATATTTATAATATGTATCAAAAGCCTTAAAAATGTTAACCAATTGATTCCATTTCTAAAAATTTTCTTAAGGAAAACTTCAATATGTACCTAAAGACTTATGTTCAAGGATATTCTCCATAGCATTAAAACAATAGCAAGTTGTAAACAAACCATAAGTTCTACAATAGTGAGTTATATAAATAAACACTGTTTCATTCACTGGATGGAATTCTATAAACTATGAAAAATAAAAAAATTCAAAGAAGTAAAAAAGGTATACAAACTTCCAGTTATAAGATGACTTAGTTCTGAGGATCTAATGTACAACATGGTGTCCTGTACACAGCATACTAGACTACGGTGACTATAATTAACAGTACTATATTATAATCTTGAAAGTTTTTGAGATCTTAAGTGTTCTCACTACAGAAATAAATGTATTTATGTGATATGACTGATGTGATAGAAATATTAGAGAACCATATGGTAGCAATCATTTTGCAACATATAAGTGGATCATATCAACCTGTGGTATACTTTAAACTTACATGATGTTATGTATCAGTTACATCTCAATAAAGCTGGGAAAAAAATCAGTAAATGATCTGAAACTAGAATCCAAAACACTTTGAGGGGAGACTCTCAGCAAGATCCCCGGGGGCAATAATAACGTCTCACATGTTAGGTTCCAAAAACTTATCCCAGTGTTCTGATGGTGTAGACATGCCATGAAATACTGTACTTCACTATAGTGATGATAACAGCAGTGTTGCATTGGATTAAAGGATAGAACCTTGGTATTTTAAAATAGGGACCCACTTTTTTGAATGCTCTGTTTTCCTCCCCTGAAGAAAGTCTTCATTATTTTACCAAAATTCATTAGAAGGAAGAAAAACTATCTGAAGAAAGTGACATATTGTGTCTAGAGATGTACGTTAGGCTATGAAGAGTCAACAATCCGGTTCAACTGTGTTATTAACATTGTTACTCCTGATTAGTGTTAATTGGAATATTTTAATTGGTGTAATGTTTTACTGCTTTCACAGCTTGAGTGAGCTGAAGTGAAGAGAACAATTTTTCAATAATGAAAACTAACAAAAACTACCCTGATCTCACTCAGTTCTACATGAACATATTGTGACAAATAGCACACACTTGCTGTACTAGAAAACAGGATGAAAATCATGTTCATTTGCTCTAGTCTTTTAACATATGTTAATAGAGGAAGGCATGGCAACCCACTCCAGCGTTCTTGCCCGGAGAATCCCATGCACAGAGGAGCCTGGCAGGCTACAATCTATAGGGTCGCAAAGAGTTGGACATGACTGAAGTGACTTAGCACACACACAGTATATTGCTTAATACAGCCCTTGGGACACAGAAATGAAGAAATTAGACAAATATCCCTGTGCCTGTGGAATTTACATCTAACAAAGCTAGGTGAAGCTGGATGATAATAAACATAATCCATTTTAAATTATAGCGTAGGTTAGAAAGTAGTGATGCAGTGGGAGAAAGAAAACAAAACAAAACAAAAAAAACCACAACACGTTAACATGGACTGGTCTCTGGGAGGATGGAGGAAGGCTGGACTTTTTAATGGGCTCAGGGTGACTCTGAGCAAGACCATGATGATATTGGAACAAAGAGTTTCAATTTTGATAATTAACGGTGAGGCATTTAATCAGGTGGTATTTAGGGGAAACCATTCCAGCTAAAAGAAAAGGCTCTCAAAGGAAGAATCCTGAGCATGTTTTAGGGACTTGAGGGAGCCAGCCTGGCTGAAGTGAAATGAGTGAGGGAAGGAGTCAGAAGATGGAGTCGGGACTATCCAGAGGGTGGATGACCTTGTGGGGTCGTGTAGATGCCTGTAAGCTCCTTGGCTCCTATTCTGAGTGAAAGTGGAAGCCACAGCATGTGTCTGAGAAGACTGACCTGGTTTGACTTATGGTTTTGTGGTTATTCAGCTCAATTCTGTTCAACCAGAATGATTGCCTATTATACTCCTGGTGGAGAGGTAAGAAATGAAACATGTAAAGATAAATTAAGATAACATTGCTGCCCTTGAAGAGTCCCTCATCTTGTAGGGAAATGTGGACAACCACCTGATTCAAAACAGATGATGGCAAGAGCTTTAGCAGATGTGTAAACAAAGTGCTGTGGGATTACAAAGGAGAAAGAAAATTATTGTTCCTACAGGAAAAAATATAATAACACAGTATATAACATTCAGTCTTGAGCTGGAAAAAACTAAAATTTCAAGAGGAGAAAAAATTAAGATTTCAAAAGGAGAAAAAAGAAGAAAGAGAATGCTGGGGTAAAGGACAGCTTGCACAAAGATCAAGAGGCATTAAAGCATTCAGTGTGGTCACTGATGGCAGTGAGGCATCGACACGAAAATAAGAGGCAAGATGTTAGAAAGGTAGGTAAAGGTCAGAGCGCAGACACTGTTATCACCCTGGAATTGTATTTTGTTTCCCACAGAGTAATCTGATAAAACAGAGATGCTTTAAAAATGGTTTGTGGTTAGTTGCAAAAGGTAAAAATGTACATTGATCTCTTAGAGATTTACTGTTCACAGTGCCGAAAAAAATCCAAAGTAAAGGGATTTTTTTTTTTTTTTAACTTTATTCAATCCATTATTTCCTAAATTTATTTGAGTCCTGTACACTTTGGAGGTGCCTTTATTAGCATCCTATAGTATAGGAGTTCAGCATTTTGGGAAACATCCCCACAAACAATAGGGGATAGAGTAGAAATTTGAGTGTGTGGTGCGGGGGTTGTTATGGACAACTTGATAGTTATCAGGATTTTGAAAAGTTAACTCCAGGAATGGTCTGAACTCTTAAGGATGAATACTTTGGGGGTATTGCAACAGAATAGGATGAAGCTAAAAATAAATGCAAAGGTATTTGCCATCCTTCATTTAATCTTTTCCAGAGAACTTTAAAGAACACAATCTTATATAAGAACTTAAGCAATTAACATTTCTTCTGATAAGTCTTAGAGAAAGAAGCTGAAACACAATGCAAACTGGTAATACTTATTCATCTTTATTCAGAACACTGGTACTAGCCTAAATTAGATTTCATTGAATTAATGTAGCAATGAGAAAACTTGGGGGTATATTTAGCTTGTGTATTAAGTATGGATTTTATTTTTAGATTCCAGCTTTTCATTTCAATTTTTTTCCCTCAGAGAAGTAAGGGCACATTTAAAACCATGTTATGGAATTAAAAAAGGATACTAAAAAGTGAATGTAATCAAGCGTATTTTTAGATCAGGGAATGCCAAAAGATTCTGCTTGATTGGCTTTAAGAAAACTCAAGTTCATGTCAGCCATACTGATGAGTTCTTCAACTTCCCACACTTTGGTTTCTTGAAAACTTTCAGATACAATTCTAAAAGTGACATCTCAAAATAATTCCATTTTAGTGCGAATGACAAGGAAGAAGAAAGATAAGAGCTACCAAGGTCAGTTTGTTCAAGCTACGGTGTAGCTTGTTTAAGTCCCTATTTTTTTAAAACCAAAACCAAGTACATAATGAAATTGAAATGCACTTGGATTTAATTTAGAAGAAAAAACAAACACAAATTTAACTCCTACATGTAAGTGTCAAGAAAGCAGTAAACAACAATTCTATAGTGAGAACAAAACATCCTGTTCTTTCCTCCAGCTGTTTCTGTGATTAATGAAAGGATAAGAAAAGTAATTTTCAGAATTCTGAGAAAGAGTTGTCTGAATTTTCTGCAGTAATGAACACATAAGAATTAGGTGCAATGAGAAGATTATTTTGTCCACAATCAAATTTTACATAAATCTGATTAGTTTTGCATTGATCACACATACTTATTTTGTATAAAAAACAAGTCTGAATCAAAAGGTATCTTTCCATTACTAGAAAATAAGTCTGTTATGAGTAAAATTACATTTCAAATCTATTTAATATAATGTATTATACAGGGTCCTATTCCTTGTGGGAGTGGCACCTAAGTTATGGTGAAAAAAGGTAAAGCAACTCCACCAAATTCCAGTCGTACAAGTTCTTCTCCATTCTTGAGAAGAGAAAAGCAAAGAACACATATGCAGCCTTTGTACCAGAGCCTGGAGAGAGGGGAGGAGGATGGATGCCTGAGTCCTTCACCTACTCACTATCCCCTAAACCTTGGTCTATGCCCAAACCTATGCCAGCTCTTTATTTGGGGGTAAGGTTAAAGTGTCCACCTGCTAGTTCCAACTTTGATATTTAACCTGCTGAATCAGGATTATTTGTCCATGATGATGATACTTTCAAAATATTAACCTTCTCAGGTTAGTCACTTAAATATCCAGTGGATTCGACTTAATAATTCTTCCTGAAACCAGCAGAACATCATCAAACTTGCGAAATGGAAATTTGGGTATCACATGGGACTCTACTTAACCTTGGGCAGAGAATGACAGCATTCCAAGTTTTCAAAGGACTCAAGAGATCATTTATCACCACTCCTAAAGGAAGCAAAAGCTGAGAGCTGTCATGTGATTTGCTTCAAGTGCCCTGTTTGTCACAGAGCTGGGATTAAAAGCCACGTTGACAGTTGTCCTGCTTTTTCATTCCATGATGACATTGTACAATGCTAAAGTTTCTTGAATTATTATTAATGCTTGTTTCTGAGAGCAATGATTTTTCTGTGAGCAAAAGGGGCTTTATTACCAAATGAGTACAGGATTTGGTATTTCCCATATCTCCTACCTGAGGATATACAATGCACATCACAGCATCAAAGGCTCTCAGAAGTCCTGAAGAAAAGAATGCTATAAACTGGCTCATAGCTGATCTCTCCTGAATCAGTGTCCTCCAGAGCATACACTGAAAACAGCTAAGTGGAGCATCACGGTCATTTTTCACTAGTAGATAGGGTTCCAGACATTATTTGCAGAGCTTGAAATACTTTTTGATGACATAATCAACTTTGAGGATGAGAATCTGTAAAATACGGCACATGTTTTTCATTATTTGTCCTAAACTACTAAAAGAGGTGAATGGACAGGATAATATATCTGAAAGGATGGTGGATTTGCAACATGTTACATTTTCCAATGCTGTAAACTTTGTGTCATAAATTGACAACAACAACAAGATGTGTGGCACTGCATATTTTTATTTGGTATTCCCAACTAGAACAGAACCAGACATGGAACAACGGACTGGCTCCAAATTGGGAAAGCAGTATGTCAAGGCTGTATATTGTCACCTGGCTTACTTAACTTGTATGCAGAGTATATCATGCAAAACACCGGGCTGGATGAAGCTCAAGCTGGAATCAAGATTGCCAGGAGAAATATTAATAACCTCAGATATGCAGATGACACCACCCTTATGGCAGAAAGTAAAGAGGAAATAAATAACCTCTTGATGAGGGTATCAGAAACCACAATCAAGGGAAGAACTGGTTACCGTTTTACCCTGTTATTTTTCCCATGCTGCATGGAATGAGCTAATGCCATACTGGTAGCCACAAACAAGGTTACAACAAAGGTCTGGAAATCTGACAGCTGAGACAAATAAATCATTCTTGGGGACTGTAAATTAGAAATAATACTTTTTAAAAGTCCCTTAAATAGCAGTGATCAAGAATCAAAAAGAAAAATCATTTAGGATCTCAATATCTGCAACTCTACTTGGTTAAACCACATCATGCCATTTTTCATGAAGTTACCAATAATTCATGAAGTTACCAATAATTAAGGATCCTGAATCTCAAAGTAAAACTCCAAATCCCTTTCTCCATTATAGATGGAAATAAGCCAAATGGTTATGGGAACAAGCTAGAAAGACTTTGCCACAACACTAACAGTAGGACAAGGACAAAGCTGACTCTTGGACCTCATCTGACAAGATTTCGTAGGTTAGTAAGAGACTTTAATGGGCTGGCTGAAGAGATAAGATGATTAACCAGCCTTCCTAAAGCTATGAAGAAACGAGCAGCAGTGTGATAGGAATTGAGAGTAAAATGCATGACCTCTGTTCTCAGCAAGTAAACCTACTTCCATTTAGGATGAAACTAATAGTGAAGTTTTTTTTTTTTTATTTTATTTGAATTCCAACATCCTGTTTACAGCATTTTATACAAGGTTAGCTTTCTTTATTCCATTGCCTGTAATGTGGAAATAATTCAGCAACTGAATTTACTGCTCCTTGGCAACCATAATGAAAACAAGAATACTTCCCCAAGGAGGTTCCAAGTCTCCGATCATCACTGGTGTGACAAAGACGGCCTTATCCTTTATGAAAGCTATGCTCTGCTTTGCAAATCTTTATTCACCAGGGAAATGTTTCCACGAACACGGTATTTCAGAATCTACATTATAAAACTGCACAGTATATACACCCTTAAATATAGCCCTGTATTAATTTTGTGGGGTTTATTGTCATTGGATTCATTTAAAAACTAAGAACCTAAACTAAAGTCCTCTCACTCTCCCCCTCTCTCTCTGGGGATGGGAGATACTGAGTTAAAACAAAACACCCTTTAATATTAGAAGTGAGCGCTAAGTGAATGGAATTGCTTGTGACAGGTGTCTCTTAACAAGACAGTTTCTGTAGCTGATTCTTCGTGAAGGACTTCCACATTTAGCTGAATAATGCTATCCAAATCTGACAGTGTTTACTTCCACTGGATCTCTAGCATTTTTGCTTAGGAAGCTCACAGCCATAATTAGTATATTTTCAGCTATGAACTAAAAGATTAATGTGTAAGTTGGGTTGAGATACTTTAAAACCATCTCAATCAAAACTAAGAGCAGTATTAATATTCTAGCAAATTAATATTAATTTTTTTCAGCCAGGAGGACTGTGAGTCTTCAGATGAACCTATCTGTTAAATATATATTAAAAACAGCCATGATCACCACAGTAGCTGTCAGTATAAATTTTTATTGTTTGACTAAAGCGGTCCAACATTTCTCACTGCAAAACAGTGTTCAGCTAGGACCCCTACTGAAAGAGCATGAGACCATCTACATTTATGGAAGTCAGGTAGAGCCAGCTGAATGACGGCTCCAAGAAAAGGATGTGTTCACATCCTAAACCCCAGAATCCGTGAATTTGGGGAAAGTGTTGGCAAATGTAGTTAAGGATCTCCAGATGATAGGATTATCCTGGATTACCTGGGTAGGATTTAAATCAAGCGGTGAGTGTCTTTAATAACAGCGAGGGAGAAGAAGGGAGATAGACACACAGCGGAGAAGGCGATGTGAAGAAGAAGGGATGGTGTGACCACAAGCACGCGGAGGCCAGGGCAGTCACCAGGGCTGGAAGAAGCAAGGGACAGATTCTCCCTCAGAGCCACCAGAGGGAGTACCTTCTTACCAAGTTTTGGTCTTTCAGGCTCCAGAATTGGGGGCGAACAAACTTCCATGGTGATACTGTGTTACGGCATCTCCAGGAAATGAACACACCAGGTGTGTATCCGTCTGCTTTGTGAACTTGGCGGGAGAGCTACTAGATCTGTACAGGTTTCAGTTATCTTCTCTTTTAAAAAGTTGTTTCTGAACTAACTGATGAAAATTGTAATAATAAAAAATAACAACCTCATCATTACCATGTGCCTAGATCCTTACAGGTATCCTACCTGTTGTGTTATAAAACTCATTTTAACACTAATCTCAGAGCAGTCAAATGACTCATCCTTGTAGAAACAGAGAGTCTGCAGAAACTCAACACTTGATCTTCCTTTTCTGCCCTTTGTTATTCAATATATAATGTGTTTTAATAGAATGAAATAATGCAGTTTTTAGCAACATGGATGGACCTACAGATTGTCATACTGAATGAAGTAAGTTAGACAGAGAAGGAGAAATATCGTATGGCATCCTTTATATGCGGGATCTAAAAAGAAATAATACAAATGAACTTATTTAAAAAACAGACTTACAGACTTAGAGAATGAACTTATGGTTACCAGGGGGCAAGAATGCAGCAAAGAGGTGGTTAGGAAATTTAGGATCAACATGTACACCACACTGCTGTATTTAAAATGTATTTAAAACAAGGTCCTACTATATAGCACAGGGAACTCTACTCAATGCTATGTGCCAGCTTGGATGGGAGGGGAGTTTGGGGGAGAATGGATACATGTATATCTACGGTCCTTTTGCTGTCCACCTGAAACTATCAGAACATTGTTAATCGGCTACACTCCATTATGAAATAAAAAGTTAAAATATATATATAATATTTTAGGACACTGGGATTGTGATTATTCTGGTGACATGGAATTCAGAGTCTAGCAGGGAAGACAGATATTAAATAAGCAACTAAATCCAATCTCATTTTAATTTTATAATTAAATGAGACTTCCCAAGCGGCTCAGTGGGTAAAGAATCTGCCTGCAATGCAGGAGACCCAGGTTCAATCCCTGGGTCAGGAAGATTCCCTGGAGAAGGGAATGGCAAACCCACTGCAGTATTGTTGTCTGGGAAATCCCATGGACAGTAGAGCCTGGCAGGCTACAGTCCATGGTGTTTGGGTCGTGAAGAGTCAGACACAACTGAAGCAATTGAGTACGCATGCCATAACTGCAGATTGGTGCTGACAGATGCTGATTGTCCCCAAGTATTTATCTATTTCATGTATAGAATTTACATCAAAGAGAAGACCACTTTCTTTGGAAAGAAAGGCAGTCAAGAAAATGTAGATGTGATGGCTGGCAGGGAAAAACAACATATTGGTCATCCTCTGAACTGCTTTTCTGGGAGGTAGACAGGTCTGTGATAAATACCAAACTCGCTCTGCTACAACTGAAGGCCCTGGACAAACCCATGCAATACTTACAGAAAGCAAAGTGGTTTTCCTGCAGTTAAGACTTGGAGGCTGCTTTGCCTGGCATTTAAACAGAAAGTCCTCAAGCAGAACACCTCACAGCAAGCTTGTCAGCTGGGAGCCCGAGTGGCATGGAACACATCTGCCCACGTAGGCCCTCACTCTGCCACGCTTGACCGGCCCTGCTCCTCTGCCTTCTGGGGAGGTGGTAAAGTGACTATCCCTGAAGATCTTTTGGGGGAAAAAAAATAGCAAGCATCTGTCCTAGATGGCGGGTCATATACCTGACGGAGGCAGCAAACTGGCCCAGCTGATCCCTTGAGATCTAGCATGGCTCGATGCTTCCCTGTTTAGTCCACTCAGCCACAACAAATCCCTTAGTTGGTCTGGGACTCCAAAGAGTGACCCAGCAAAGCGGCGACATTTAGAAGACAAGAATCTGATAAACAGGTTCCAATTCTAACTCTGCCCTTGGCTTTCTTGTTTTTAAAAGAGATAATGAATTTTCCCCCTAAATATAAAGTGAGATTATGCTGGTAAATTGTGGAACCTGGCATACGGTGAATGTAAAGTGCCAAAGGGCAATTATATTCATCATTGCTGTTAATTCTGCCTTCACAAAGAAAGAGCTTCCTCACATGTATTGTTGGTGTTTAGTCTTTAAGTCATTTCTGACTCTTTTGGGACCCCATGGACTGTAGTCTGCCAGGCTCCTCTGTCCATGGGATTTCCCAGGCAAGATTACTAGAGTAGGTTGCCATGCCCTTCTCCAGGGGATCTTTCTGGCCCAGGGATCAAACTCACATCTCGTGCATGAGCAGGTGGATTCTTAACTACTAAGCCACCAAGGAAGCCCTCTTCAACTGTAAATTCTACCAAATGGCTGGAAACCATACACACTTCCCTAGTCTGATATAGCCAGAATCACAGGTCAGGTTCAAAGTGAAAAATCTACTCTTCATCTTTCAACCAGATATATACCTTCCTGAGTCTCTCTGAGTTTGTTCCTTTCCCCTTTTATATTCTTTGGGATCCCTCTGTTTTATATCAGAAGGAAACTTATGAGTTGTACCCACCTGGGTAACCAGGTCAATGCTAAGACTTCTCAGATGTGGCTTTAAGAGTGATAGTGGTATGTGGTATAATAACTTGTGAAGATAGGACACTTCACACATGTTGTATCTTTATCCTTGCAACTGTCCCCTGGGTTAGTTGCTGTGATTATCATCATTATTACTATTTCAGAGATGAGGAAACAGATTCAGAGTAAGGGACCTGCCCAGAAGCATACAGATACAAAGAGGAATCAAAATTGGATCCTATGCACTCTGGGTGGAGAGACTTCCTTCAAATGATCAGGGAGATCCTGAGGGATCTTATGTCAGTATAATTAAGACAAGATGGACACACCATCACGCACAGTGAAGATCTACCTGATTATACATCAAGGAAAATCTTAAAGGCATAAATAGCTAAATACATGTGGTGGACAGACAGGATCAGAACATTTTTTTCCCCCCTTTCTTATCACATCTCTCAGAAAACTGATATGCTGAACTTTGCAGACACTTTTGTCTCTAAGAGTTTTTTTTTTTTTTTTTTAAGGGAAGAGTTTTTTGTAATTTCTTAAATGACTACAGTGGTTCTGTTCTCCTCCTGGCCCTGGGAATTTGGGCAGCTTCCCTGCTGGCTGGAGGGATCCTAGATTCTAACAAAAGCCCTCTGGATACTGAGCTTTAATGGTTTTTCCATTTAAGGGTTGACATTCTAATGACTTCTTTCTTAAAGACTTTGAAGATGAATGCTTTCTAATTTGACCTTTGGAATAGAAGCTTTGTATAAGATTACAATTTAATTGCAAAAGAATTTAGAAAGATATAGCACATTCTCTAAAAGATGGAGGAGAATCATTAGCCAAATAATGGTGTTTTAAAAATTATCCTGTCACTGATTCTTCTTCTGTATATGTGTATTTTGAACATCTTAATTTAATAATAATGCTGCAAATAGGTACCTGTACCATTTGAGAAATCAATTATTTATATTGTGACATTCCATTTTATCCTTATATTATGAGGTGGTGAATAATCCATCATTTATATTTCATTGGGTTTCATAATTTCAAATTGTATCATACACTGAAATGAATGGGTGCCTGAAATAAGGGAGGCCAGAGACACAAGACAATTTGCAATTCAGAAATTGGTCTCTTGAGCCATCCATGATTTCTCCACTCGTAGGTGCCTGCTGGCACTTTTGCAGTTTGGCCCACTGCATCTCTTTCCCTGAGAAGAGAGACATATTAGCTACGCTTTCACCAATTGGTTTCCTTGCCAGTGATGTGAAATTCATTAGAGATTTTGGCTACTCTCCTTTGGAAGGAAGAATCTCACCTCACCTTTCCCCATGGTGGGAGACATTTCAAATGCCAAGACTGTTTAGAATTAGAAACAGAACAGGTGAAGAAGAGCCTTTCATCCTGGAGCATCATTAAGCCATCGAGATGGAAGGAAGCAGGCCTCTGGAGTACGGAGCACAGAGCAAGAACAGGAGGAATTATAACTGATTTCTGCAGTGAGTGCTGCTTCAACAGCTGAGGGAACAGTCACATGTATTTTACTGAGAGCCTAGATTCCTTCCCATCAATTCTGATTTCTGGGAACACAGAAATGCTGATTCACAAACCTAGTGGAAAGAGACTCCCAGGAAGACACCTCTGAGCTCATACTTCACGTCTAGAACAACTGGAGAGGCACATAGGACAGTGCCAAGCATAAGAAGAAACTGAAAGAAGCTGTTGAATAAACAGAGAACTCTGTGTTCTGGGAGCATCTTCCTTATGCCATCATTGGAGAAAATCTTTCAAGTAAAATAATAAGATGAAATTTTTGTGCATACCCATGCATACACTAATCAGTACTTAGCAAATGACACAGCCAGGGAATTGATCAAATAGTCAAAATCTGTTGGATCATAGAAAAAGCAAGAGAGTTCCAGAAAAACATCTACTTCTGCTTTACTGACTAGGCCAAAGCCTTTGACTGTGTGGATCACAATAAACTGAAGAAAATTCTTCAAGAGATGGGAATACCAGACCACCTGACCCTCCTGAGAAACCTGTATGCAGGTCAAGAAGCAACAGTTAGAACCTGACATAGAACAGACTGGTTCTAAATCAGGAAAGGAGTACGTCAAGGTTGTATATTGTCACTCTGTTTATTTAACTTATATGCAGAGTACATCATGAAAAATGCTGAGCTGGATGAAGCACAAGCTGGAATCAAGACTGCTGTGAGAAATATCAATAACCTCAGATATGCAGATAACACCACCCTTATGGCAGAAAGTGAAGAGGAAATAAAGAGCCTCTTGATGAAAGTGAAAGAGGAGAGTGGAAAAAGTTGGTTTAAAACTCAATATTCAAAAAACTAAGACCACGGCATCTGGTCCCATCACTTCATGGCAAATAGATGGGGGAACAATAGAAACAGTGACAGATTTTATTTTCTTGGGCTCCAAAATCACTGCAGATGGTGACTACAGCCATGAAATTAAAAGACACTTGCTTCTTGGAAGAAAAACTATGACCAACCTAGTCAGCATATTAAAAAGCAGAGACATTATTTTGCCAACAAAGGTCTGTCTAGTCAAAGCTATGGTTTTTCCAGTAGTCATGTATGAATGTGAGGGTTAGACCATAAAGAAAGCTGAGTGCTGAAAAATTGATGTTTTTGAATTGTGGTGTTGGAGAAGACTCTTGAGAATCCCTTGGACTGCAAGGAGATCAAACCAGTCCATCCAAAAGGAAATTAACTCTGAATATTCATGAAAGGACTGATGCTCAAGCTGAAGTTCCAATACTTTGGCCACCTGATGCAAAGAACTGACTCATTAGAAAAGATCCTGATGCTGGGAAAGATTGAAGGCAGAAGAAAGGGACAACAGAGGATGAGATGATTGGATGGCATCACCGACTCGATGGACATGAGTTTGAGCAGGCTCCAGGAGTTGGTGATGGACAGGGAAGCCTAACATGCTACAGTCCATGGGGTTGCAAAGAGTCAGACACGACTGAGAGACTGAACTGAACAGTCAGGGAATACTTTATTGTCTCTAATTTAAATTTTAAATACAAAAATTGAAGTTGCTTTTATTTTTTTATTTTTTTAATTTTTCAGTGGGTTTTGTCATACATTGATGTGAATCAGCCATAGAGTTACACGAATTCCCCATCCCGGTCTCCCATCCCACCTCCCTCTCCACCCGATTCCCCTGGATCTTCCCAGCCCAACAGGCCCAAGCACTTGACTCATGAAGTTGCTTTTATAACAACAATAAAAAATTGTTATAATAATGAATCAGTTCAGTTCAGTTCAAAAATGGCATTTGAATTTTGGGATATTCAGAAGTTGCAACTCCAAAATAACACGATTTTTTTCTTTTCTATGTTCTCTTGTGATGGGTACAGACATTCATCCAGTAAACACCATGGCTTTCATATCAATAATTCTTATATATATAATGACTGCTATATGTCTCCTCAATGTACTCCTCAAGAGATATAATAATCCTGGTCATATACTTTTTAAAATTACCCTTCTCATAATTCTTATTAACATTAAAAACTGAACTTTTTTTCTTGAAATGCTGCCAAGGTTTTCTTATTCCTCGTAACTGTCAAACTGCACATTCGTATTATAGCATGTGTCTACTGTTACATCCATTGTGATACAGTTTCTGCATGCATGAGTCTCAGAAAAAAAGTTCAAGTAACAAACAGAATCATTTGAGTGAATTTCTAAGGCCACTCACTGCATTTAAGGTTAATATTTTATTTCTGGCCTCAAGATTGACACTAGAATTTGTTCTCCTGGAAATCTGCCCTTGCTGATCTGGGATGGTATTCACTGTACAATTAAAATGCACTTCACAGAAATGGAGGCAATAATTTTTAAATACAGGAAATCATATGCAAAAGGGCGCTTTTTCTTGAGGCCAAGCCACTCAAAGTTCCCTAGGACCTATTTATCTTTTCTGAACATGATTATAACTTTTGAAAAAGAGATGAGAAAAATTTTTATAGTTACCAAGATTACTCATTATTTCAGGCAAATAGGAGGTGGTGACGATGGGTGGGGGTTGTTTCTCGTCTTTTAGGTCTAAATGTAAACAGCCATCTCAGTAGAGCCAACACTTAGGGTAGCATAGATTATGCAAGAAACCCCGGCCATCTGAGGGGTTTTCCTGATCATCTACTCCCAAGTTTCCTTCTAGTTCCCCTCTATCACAAACCAGTTTTTTTTTTCATAACAGAATAACTGCTACATTAAATGATATTGTTTATTTGTGCATTCTCTCATTGTTCATTTGGCTTCATTCTAGGAAATAAGCTCCAAGACAGCAGAGAACTTAGATGCCTTATCCACTGCTGTACCATTGTGAGAACACAGCTGATTTCAATAAACTGTTATAGATCAGATGGATGTGTCAATGTCTATAATTAGATGGAGGAAAAATTAAGAGTCTAGGGCCTAGATGTCCATTGGCAGATGAATGGATAAGAAAGCTGTGGTACATGTACACAATGGAGTATTACTCAGCTATTAAAAAGAATGCATTTGAATCAGTTCTAATGAGGTGGATGAAACTGGAGCCTATTATTCACAGTGTAGTAAGTCAGAAAGAAAAACACCAATACAGTATAATAACACATACATATGGAATTTAGAAAGATGGTAAGATGATCCTATATGCAAGACAGAAAAAGAAACACAGATGTAAAGAGCAGACTTTTGGACTCTGTGGGAGAAGGTGAGGGTGGGATGATGTGATAGAACAGCATTGAAACATGTGTATTACCATATGTGAAACAGATTGCCAGTCCAGGTTCAATGCATGAGGCAGGGTGCTCAGGGCCGGTGCACTGGGACAACCCTGAGGGATGGGATGGGGAGGAAGGTGGGAGGGTTTCAGGATGTGCAACACATGTACACCCATGGCTGATTCATGTGAATGCATGGCAAAAACCACTACGATATTGTAAAGTAATTAGCCTCTAATTAAAAAAAAAAAAGAATCTAGGGGCTTGAGGGCCCAGGGCCAAGTACATTAAAATATGAGGGTTGATTCAAGCAGGAGCTACTGAAGCTTAATCATCCAGGTACTCAAAAAACAGACTCCTTGTAAAAATCTCTATATTTATATCATCAGTCCTTTCAAGTCTATAGGAAAAGGCACGTGGTCCTTATTTAACGCTTTCTGAGAGCCACGGCATTTAATTCGTAAGAGCACCTGGCAAGGTGAGTCATAACCTTTCATACAGAGATGAAGCTCAGAGAGGTTAAATAAGCGGCTCAAAGTGAGATAGCTGTGGAGTCACAAGCAGAGCCAGGATTTGAAGCCAGCGAAGTCTGCTGCAAAACCCTGCTCCTTTTAGGCCATGGCAGTGCTTCTAGGCTACTTCCTTCTGCCTAAAAGCTATTCTTTTGGTGAAAATACTACTGGCTTTCCTCTGAGTTCCTGTCATGTTTCCTGAACATGCTATCATCTCAGTTCTGACTCATGTATCAGTACGATTCAGCTTTCAGTGAGATATTTTAATCATGTCACACATAGTAATGGTATATCACACCTAGGAGGAATCTTAGAAATGATGTAGCCGTTGAACCCTCTGATTTTGCAGATCAGAGAGAATGAAGTACTGGCTGGTAAGTGCCATTCCCAAGGTTATACTCTCACCTACACAAAAAGATCGGAGAAGACAGCAGGGTCTGTGTTTCTTTCCTGGCTAAGAGGTTAAACAGATGGCCCAAGTTGTAAATCATCTTTCCTGCCTCGGTGGGTATAACAGTATACATCTGATAGAAGATATCTGAGAAGTGGCTTCTAGAATTTGGTGTGGGAGATTCCGTGGACACAAAACCATAAAAGCACCAGAATGAAAAACAAAAAATTTCAGTATCAGTGTAAAGTCACTTTGTTAAGGGCAAAGTTTGGCCTGAAATGTAAATCAGCTAGTTAATAGCTTGATGTCCTTTTCTAGCACAAATGGACTGCATTCGTAACATTATCTTTTTCCCTTTTGACATTTCTGATTTTCAGGCATCAGAGTATGGTTTGTGTTGAGTTTGAGTATCTTTTCTACCACTCATTAGCTGTGTGACTTCATACAGCTTCATATAGGCAAAGACCTTAAATGCACTGAAATTCAGTTTCCTCATCTGAAAAATGGGACTCATTACATCATGATGTTTGAAGATCAAATGTATAAGCTATAGCAAGGTGAGAGAATCAGATTGAGGCGTGTTGGTCCTACTGAATCTGATGATTAAGATGCTATGAAAATACTGAATGCTATTATAAAAAAAAGTTCACACATGTACTCTGGTCTGGCACAATTTTCACCGCTCTCTTTTGATATCCATCCCACTCCTCCACACACTCATGTTACTCCCTGGATCGTACATGACTCTGAGTTTCTAACTCCTGGGACAGATAAAGAGTACTGGCTGTTATTATTTCAATTTTCTAAATGTTTACAAGTAAATATTTCAGCAGATGATGAGATGAATACAGATAATCTGTTTAATCTAAAATTTGAAATTATGGCACAATATTGTCTATTCTCCAACAAATATACACCCACAGACCCAGAAAGGGTTATGATTTATAAAAGAGTATATTGACCTTTCCAGAAGAATTATGCATGGCACCTTTATAACAAACACTGTAAAATGAAAAACAAGCAAGAAAACCGCAGGGTTCAATCAGCTAGAGAATAGATTCATTGTGAACACTCATTAAATGTCAACCTGGTGGATTAGGAACTGTAGTAGTTAACCAGCACAGAATGAATTATATTCAAAACACCAGGAATGAAAAAAAATTTAAATGACAACTCCTCTCTAGTCTTGAGTTCAAAGGCAGTCTTATAACATGGGACACATGAGATTGGTTTCAGCTTTTCTAAGCACTGCAAATATTTTAGCACTAAAATATTGATATTTTCAAGTCATCTAAAGAAAAGTTTTAACAATCTAAATACTGCAGAGAAAAATCACAATTATCTTCTAGCTACTTCATTTGGTTTCTACTTCTCCTTCTGATCCTTAGCTTTCCATGAAAATCTAAATGTTTTACCTCTAGAGAAAAAGAGGGGACACCAATGTGCAAACCACAGGTATGATGGACAAAGGGTGACCAGAAACCTTTCTTCAATATGCATTTCTAAGGTGCCACCACTTTCAACCCTTACAATTAAAAAATTGTGTCAGTGCTCTTGACCCAATCTGTTCTTGAAAGGGGATTCCTTTTATAGCTAAGTAAATACATGGATCATGTCAGGACACTCAACAGAAATACAAAACTGATTTCAGATCACCTTTTAGCCCTAAGATTATGATCTTCTTTGAATGCATTTCACACATATCAAGTTGCTTTTCCTCACCACAGGGCTCTAGCATATATGCCTTGCTTTTCTTCTTTTTTATTATGCATTAAAGAACAGAGAGGTAAAGTAAAGTAGTAGTTTATGCTGGAAGCCGCAGGGAATGAACACTAAAAAAGATGTTCAAAGTAAAGTGCTCTTGGCTTATAATCCCCAAACTGAATCATGGCATCTGGTCTCCTGTCTGCCCAGTGGTGTATCATGACTTCTTAGAAAAATGACCAGAACTTTCAGGGACTTAAGCTAATTCTTTGTTAGTAAGGGAGGCAGAACCCTTTATGAACTGGCTACTCCTTCCCATGAAAAATCATTCAATAAGAAGGTAGGAATCAGGAATTCCCTGGTGGTTCTGTGGTTAGAATCCACCTGTCAATGCAGGACACATGGGCTTGGTTCCTGGTCTGCTAAGATTCCACACGCTGCGGAGCAACTCAGCCCATGTGACACAACCACTGAGTCCGTGCTCTAGGGCCCACACACCACAACTACGGAAGCCTTAATGCTCTAGGGCCCAAGAGTCACAACTAATGAGCCCCTGTGCAACTACTCAAGTCCATGAGCCCTAGAGTCAGCAAGTCACAACTACTGAAACAGCATGTTACAACTATTGAACCAGCATGTTGCAACTACTGAAGCCCATGAGCCTAGAGCCCTGTGCAACAAGAGAAGCCATTGCAATGAGAGGCCCGTATACCTCAGGAAAGAGAAGTCCCCATTCTCTGAAACTAGAGAAAGCCTACACAAAGCAAAGACCCAGCACAGCCAAAAATAAAAAAATAAATAAATACAGTTTTTAATAATAAAGAAAAATAAGGTAGGAATCAGTTATCAGTTATAAATCAGCTATTTACTGCTACTAGAAATCGTTTAGTAGAAAGTTGCTCCATGGTAGGCAGAATAAAAGGGTTAACACAGTGTTCCCACTACCTTGCCCACTTCACATATATATCTGTAGGATACAGTTTGGATCTGATTCAGAGAACAGTATTATTGACTTATTCTTTTCCATTAAAAAAGAAGTTTTTAAAGTGTTTTATATTTGATTTGTTAATGATGATAAACTTAGAAGAATATTTTCTCCCCTAGTTTCAAAAGGAGGTTTCAAATGAAGGTTTTAGAAGAATAAAGAATACAAATGGTATTTACCGAATTCAGCAAGTTTGAACTCACTGGAATTAAGATTAAAAGCACTTTTATTTCTTGTTTAGATTTCTCGCAGATATTCTATTTCAGTCGACCTTATGGCATATTAGCTTCTTTTCTTTTCATTTGAAGCTAAGCACTCCATGTACATTTCTTTTCATTTCTCACTTTTCTACTCATTTGAGATTTTGGCAGGATCATATTTAATGTGCCTCTTGTTTTCCAGAGCCCCTAGTACAGTGTCATGTGCTTAGTTGGTATTTAAGTACAGATCAGAATTTTTTTTTAACTTAACCTGGGCTTGGAATTTTGAGAGAGAATTAAAATCAGCAAGGAATTCACATTGACTAAAATTCATGATGCAGGAACTCACAAGAAGGTTATTTAATTTTATATGATAAATAGCACCATAATTCACTTTCCCAGGAAATGAAAATGTATTATAATATACATGACAGTGGAACTTTTTTTTTTTTAACGTAAGAATAGGATTTTAAGAGCAAAACAATATATAAAGCAGAACAAAGGCTACAAACACCCCTGTATATAGGGGTAAAAATAAATATTAAATGAGTGAGACAGGCTGGGTTTAACTTCATATTACATAGAAGATCAAGATGATGGAATAACATGTCTCATCAAGAGGAGCTCAACAGCAGCCATGGTTGTTATACATTCTATGTCTGGAAGAGAAGCTTAAAATCCTGCTTACTTTCTAGAGAAAAAACTTAACACACACACACACACACACACACACACACACACACACACACACACCAGAGTCTTTTACTCTTAGGCAGAACACCAAATATAAAACATATAAAAGAAAACACACTTATATTGAACATACAGAGGGTTGGAGGGTCCAGGGCCCTTTGGATGTTACAGATGTGTTTACTAGAGGAATGAAGTAGGTGTGAGAAATCAATTTCACAGAAGCTAACAGGCATAAATGATCTCTTACCCTGAAAACATCCATGTACTCAGGCACTAGAGGTCTAATATGAGAAAAGATGTTACTGGCAAGGGCAAGGTGCTTGAATGAAAATATTTAGAATCATTCTGTATCAACATTTGACCCTGACAATGTGTATTTTTTTGACAATTATTTTTCTCTTGATCTCATGTATAATAATCTCGTATACAATACTCAGACTATGAGTCAGACATACACACTATTTTTGTTTCTGTCACATGGCACCCACTACAGCTGGTGGGACTAAGACTGCCCTCATTTCTTAACCAGGGTATCAGTGAAGTTTAATCTTATAATAATATTCAGCTAACTCTTCAAATCAATGAATAAATTGATGAGTTTCTCATGTCACTAATTTTTATATGGCCTATTAAGGGTACATATCTGACTAACTTGAAGTAATACATTGCTAAACCACCTTATTAGCTATTAATTCTTCTGAAGGCTTTTATAAACATTTTAAGAATTTTCTCTCCTAATTTGAGGAGTTAATAAGAACACAAATAACTACTATAACTTGCTGTGTGACTTCTAGACTCTTTAAACACATAATCCTGGACCTAAAAGACACATATAGAACATTCTATCCAACAAGAGCTGAACACACATCCTTCTCAAGTATACATGAAATATTTTATAGAATAGACCATATGTTAGGCCACAGAACAAGTCTTAGCAAATTCAAGAATGCTGAAAATCATACCAAGTATCTTCTCTAAACAAAAAGGCATGAAACTACAAATCAGAAACAAGAAGAAAACTAGGGTGAACTAGGAAGGTAGTCAGATGATGCCAACTTTCAATATAAGATAAACAAGTACTAGAGATGTCAGGTGTTGTATGCAAAACAGGAAAGTTGTTAAGCAAGTGATCCTCACATCAAAAAAGAACTGTTTTCTTTTTTTTCAATACAATGTCTCTACCCGATAACAGATGTTAACTGAAACTATTCTGGTGATCATTCCAAAATATTATGTAAGTCAAACCATTATGCTGTATTCTTTGTACATATACAGTGATATATGCTATTTCTCAATAAAACTGGAAAAATACATAATCCTCTTTATTCCCCATTGCAAGGTATGTATTATTAAACTCTTCCTTCTGAATAGAACAGAGGTTTTGAGAAAATTGAATAATTTATGCAGAGTTAGCCACAGCTGCTAAGTGAAATCTACCACGTGAACTCTCATCATCTCATCCTAAAGTTTCTACTCTTACAAATGTCCCTTTTATTCCAACATACTTAGTTTTTTAAAAAAACAGTAATATTGGCTTCTAATTAATAACCAATCATCAGAAAAGAAAGCCATTAAATGTCTGTCAAAGTTTCAAGTTGTTTCAACATGTTGATGTCAATAAAATCATTACTCTAACTCCCTGACCCCTAGCACCACCCCCCAAATAAAAATCATATAAACATGGCTGGCTTGCTTTCTGAAAGTTGTTTTGTTGTCAACTATATTTAAAACAATTACTTTGTTGATCATTTAATCATCTGAAGTAAATAAATGCCACTATGGAGCATTAAGATGCTGACACAGTAGAGAACCTGAGTTGCAGTTATAATTTGTTTCTTAGCAACTAATAACAAAAGTTATAAAGTTTATTCTAGCACATCTATGAGAGACAGAATTATAGTCTTGGGAATATTGCAACAGTCCTTAACAGTATAATCTGTGAGTAATTTGCTTTTGCTACTATCATGGATAAATTATTTTGGATCTGCTTGGTCAAAGCCCTCAAGAATTCTCATTAAAAGTCAGCTATTATGTGTATGCTGTTTTCTTCCCCTCTCTCTCACATTATACTGAACCCAACTTTATTGGTTATTCCATGCATTATAATAAGTTGAAAAGAATCAGCATGATAAAAAGAGATTCCTTTAATAACTAGGGGAAAGGAGTTCATCACTATAATAGTTCCATTTCCTGTCTGAAATAGCATTTATTAAATGCAGTTATGGTTAGAGTAAATTAAAATTCTTATAATGGATATGAGTGAGAGCAATAGGGATTTTAAAGGATTCTATACGCTATAAACAGGGAGAAACAATAGTGAAATCTGAGTGGTCTACATCTGAGAGCATAGGAGATTTTCAGGCAGACTTTGCTTAATTTTTTTTAAATTGAAATATTGACCTACAATATTATTTTCAGGTGTACTTACTACACAGTGATTTGATATTTGCATACATTATGAAATGACTACCATCATACGTCTAGGAACTATCTTCTGGACCCATACAAAGTAATTATAATATCATTGACCATATTCCTTATGCTGAATACTACATCCCTGTGGCTTATTTATTTTATAACTGGAGGTGGGTACAGCTTAATTCCCTTCACCCACTTCCTCCACTCCCTACCCCCCTCTCCTCTGGCACTTATTCATCTGTTCTCTGTACTCATGAGTCTGTTTTTGTTGTTTTGCTTGTTGTGTGTGTGTATGTTTTAGAGTCCACATGTAAGCGAGATCATATGGTATTTGTCTTTCTCGATCTGACTTATTTCACTTTGCAATAACACCTTCTAGATCTATCCATGTTGTTGCAAATGACAATAATTCATTCTTGGATAGCTGAGTAACATTCCATTGTGTGTACACACACACACACACACACACACACACACACACACATATACACACTATGTCTTTCTTATCCATGCATCTATCAATGACAAATTGGCTTCTCAAAAATCAGTTGGTGGCTCACATTTTTGGAATATAACTTAATGTATTTGGCTTAGAGAAATCCTAAACAACTCATCAGATTGAAAATATTTAGCACAAGTATATCACAGTTTTCTCTTACATATTCACAGAATATAGATAATAGGAAGTATTTCTAGGATAGATTTTTCTTAAAACTAGAAGATAGGTACTATTTATCAGAAGTAAAAAAATACTACTAAATTAAAATACAAAGTCAGAGTAATAGGTCAGTGGTCACCAACCTTTTTGGCACCAGGGACTGGTTTCACGGAGGACAAATTTTCCATAGACTCAGGGAAGGATGGTTTGGGGATAATTCAAGCACATTATATTTATTTTGTATTTTATTTCTATTATTACTACATCAGCTCCACCTCCGATCACCAGGCATTAGGTCCTGGAGATTGGAGATCCCTGGGTTAAGTCACTGAATGAGAAATATTTATTTAAAAGAGATTTCCTATAGAAAAGATACAATTGTACAGCTAGGCATGTTTAAAAATGTGTTAGTAATATTGCAAAGAGTTTATGTTGTGTAAAAGGACATATATTAGACCTGCCGGCCTGAAGATTTCTTGGGTCAGATATCTCCCAAATAAACCAAGGGTTCCTGACTCCCGTTTGTCCCACTGACATGTCAGAAAGCCTGCACTGGGGAACAGCAGAGCCCACAATCTTGGTTACCTGTGAGGTGAATCAGTTTATAGGAACTGGGAAAGCTGAGAGTAACTTCAGTAACCTGAACTTAGCTATCAATTGCTCTTCCTGACCTTTGCTGCTGCCAGAGTGGGTCAGGAGCCCCTGGCCTGGTTTCAGATGGGTAATCTATTCCAGGTTCATTAGTTAAAGCACACCTTTACTCAGGTAAAGACGGATAAGCAGCTACACGCCCTGGCAAAACCTCCAAACACAGCATTAGAAATATCAGTTGAAGATGTTTCCAATGGTAACCACAAGTCACTATCTCCAGTTCTCTCATGACTAAATTTGGTCTTTACATCATTTTCCTAAAAGATCAAATGAAAGGGCTACATCTATTTCCAATTAGCAAACATGCATAACTTAGGTATTAGAAACCTATGGGCTCAGCAAAATCTTCTTAAATAAAACTTAATGCAGTGGATCCTGACAGGTAATTCATCATATATTTACTGAGCACTGACTGTCCAGTACAAAGCTTGAGTGCTAGGGAATCAAAGATGAGGAAGACAGTCCCTTCTGGCAAAGAGTTCAGTCTATCAAGTATACTAAAGGGAGAGGGCATGTCCCACAGATATGCTATGAAATAAGAATGTACAAAATGCAAGTTACAAAGTAAAATGGCTAGTTCTACCTAAGGAGAACTATATTTCAATCAGCAAATATCTGCTAACTGCCTGTTAGTGTATGTATGTGATGCTCAGTCATGTCTGACTCTTTGCAACCCCATGGACTACAGCCTGCCAGATTCCACTGTCCATGGGATTTCCTAGGCAAGAATATTGGAGTGTCCTTCTCCAGAGAATCTTGCTGACCCAGAGATCAAACCCAAATCTCCTGCATTGGAAGATGGATTATTTACCCCTGTACCAGCTGGGAAGCCAACTGCCTATATGGTTAAAGTACAATGCCAGGTACTGATATCACAGCAGTGAAGACAAAAGAAAAGATTCTTGCTCTCATGGAGCTTATATTGTAGTGAAGGAAACAGACAATAATTTAGTATGTAAGATAAAAAGGTGATGATCCCAGAGTGCGATAATAACTGCCATGGTGAGAAATATTTAAATGTTATAGAGAGTAAATCAATCCTAGGGTTGGGAAGATCCTCTGGAGAAAGAGATGGCAACCCCACTCCAATATTCTTGCTTGGGAAATCCTACGGACAGAGGAGCTTGGCAGGCTACAACAGTCCATGGGGTCGCAAAGAGTCAGACTTCACTTGGGGACTGAGCATGCATGCATGCATGCATAGAAGTTAAATGGTAGGAGATGGCTTTGTAGAGGGTCGTCAGAGACAGTGTGCCTCTTCAGGAACTTGTCATATAAAAGAGTTTTGTATGGGGAAGAGGGTGATGGTAGGAGTCAAAGAGGAACTGAAGAAATGAGGCTTGAAAACAGAACTGTAAGTATGAACTAGCCAGGAATGAAAACACAAAGCAGTATTTGAACTCTGAAACAAGTTAAAGCAGTGCCCTAAAGGAGTCCATGTGAACGCTTAATTGTTCTAGTAACTGTACAGAGCATATGGATCATATCATACATGATTAATGCTTTTAAGATGCAAAAGCAGACCATCACTTATGCCTGCTGGAAAGTCATTACTGCCCCACAGAGTACATGATCAATAAAGAGCAGGATGCTGGGTGAACAGGACAAGCATAACCAGTCTTCTGCAAAGCTGAAACAACCATCTCTACTTCCAAAGGATAAGGACTGTTCAGTTCATGGTTCTATGGAAACTGACATAAGGATCTTGGGAATCTTGCAAGACCACAGGCTGTTTTATAAACTGCCCCCACAAAGAATCTGTTTCATATTCTAGATGGTTAGTGGAAATGAGAAAACATATTCAATAAACATCTTGAACCAAATGACGTTACCTTACAGTCTATGGTCACATCTTGATTCCTAAAGTCCTCTAACAGTCATCTCTTTTAGAGTCTTCACAAATGAAAGCAAAAGGATACTCACTAGTCTGAAGGAGCACATATGTTCTTTTTTTTTGCTGCCTTACCTCCACACCTTTTATATCTAGCACACAAGAACAAAGGTCAGCACTTCTTGAAGGCTTTTTAAAACTCGAAAAAGAGAAAATATCAGTTTCTGTCTAAATGTTCTCAAGAGCTAATAGAGTGAACGGTAACCATTATATTTTAGTCAGTGTGTAGTGCAAAGGAGTTCCTTCTTCACTTGAGCACAGGGAGACAATAAGTGATCCATTAACTTTGAAGGTTGTGGAAAGGAGATACAGTAATTGAAGAGTCAAGTGGAAGAGAAACAAGGATTTGCTGTGGGAATGATATGTTGCTGAGAAAACAACAAGCTTCGCAGTGAAAATGGAGACTGGGAGGTGGCACTGACATATCTGCCGTGAACTAGAATATGTTTTGGTCAAAAGTCTACTATTAACACATATATGTGCAATCTAGAAATATGGTATAGACCAACCTATTTGCAAAGCAGAAATAGAGACAGATGTAGAGAAACAATGTACTGACACCACGGTGGGGAAGTAGGGGTGGGATGGATTGGGAGACCGGGCTTGACATCAATACACTACTACGTATAAAACAGACAATGAGTGAGAACCTTCCGTGGAGCACAGCAGAAGTTACTTAATGCTCTGTGGTGACCCAGATGGGAAGCTAATCCACAAAAGAGGAGATACAGGCATACATATGGCTGATTCATTCTGCCGTACAGCAGAGAAGAACACAGCGCTATAAAGCAACTATATTCCCAAGATTTCTTTTTTTAAAACCTCCTGAGCTGAAGTGAACATTTCATCATTAACGGGGGTTGGTAACATCTAAACCTCACCATCTACAGATTTCTCAGAAGGGAGGACACATTTTTCATCCAAAGATAAGGAAATCAGTGGTGGAGACTTACTACAACAAGTTCTTAAAACATGCATTTCTCATTCACTAACTTAACCCACTGCTATGACTTTATCTTAATGCAACATTTTTTTCCCCCCAATAGTATCTACCTTCTAGCTTTAAGAAGACCCTGCAGAAGTCTCATCTTCACCCAGAATCATACATGCATCACCCTTCTGAGGTCCTCCTCCAGGTCTTTTTCCAGGTGTTTGCAAATATTGGGTTGGCCAAAAAAATGGTTCAGGTTTTTCCATAAGACATAACAGAGAAACCAGAACAAACTTTTTGGCCAACCCAATAATTCTGCAGCAGGATAGCATGGAAAATACCCAATAAGCATATTTCATTCATGTCTCTATTTAGCAGTAGTTATAAGGCTAAGTACAAAGTAAAACAAAAGTGAGGTGGTACTGCTATTGAATGAAAACATTGCAAACTTTAAACTTGAACTAAGTCAGTACTCATACACTGGAAAAAACTATCTTCCAACTTGCTTTATGGCCTATTAAATATGTAAATGTATGCCAACTTAGAAAAATCTATAAAGCAAAATTTCCTTTGACTCTATATTCCTTCTGGCTATTTCTCTCTTTTTCTCTTTCCTTCTCTTGGTGTATCTGTGCTTCCTTAACTTCTTTACTTTCCACTCACTCTTCACCCCACCGCATCGGGATATGCTCCTCAGCTCCACCTGAAGTCACTGGCGAAATCAACTATTTCTTGCCAAACCAAATGTTTTAGTTATTTTCCTAACTGATTTCATTGCTTTTGCTGCACTGGACACTTTCAATCTCTTTCTGAAATTGTCTGCCCTCTGCCCACATCCATCTCCCAACCTCTCTGCTGTTTCTTTCTTCATCTCCTTTGTGGATTCTTTCAAACTTCCCTTCCCTTTAAATACTAGTGTTCCCTATGGTGCCCTTGGCTCACTGTTCTTTCTTTAGGCAACCTATTCACTCTCATGATTTTAATTCTAACCTTTAAGAGCATGTGTCCTTAGTGTAAATCTTCAATCCTGTTGATGTATTATCCTCATATATTCAATAGTCTGATTAGCATAGACATTCATACATACTTGAATTTCCTATGGATAAGGTGACTTTACTTTCTAGGTTTCCCTTGATAGTTGTAGTTTACATGTATTGTCCTGGCAAAATTATTAATAATGGCATTTTTCACATTCATAAATGCCCAAGTTCAGATAATAAATCATGACTTTGTATGTCTGAAAGTAAATTTGCCTTATCTTAATCTCCAACCTAACCTGCTTCCAAACTAAATGACACCCCACCGTGCAAGACAAAACTCACAAGTCACTGTATCTCTTCCACTCCCCCTCCTCACACACACTCAAACCATCCACCAAACCCTAGTGATTTTACCCCATAAATATTTTGTACAAGATACCTCATTCACTATCTTCTGCTTGTGTCTTTAGGATAGACTCTCAACATTTCCTGCCTGGGATTCAAAAGTCATCCTAAGTGTTTCTCTAGACTCTGGCATTTCAACCCCTTAAATGCACACTCCAAAATGAAGCCACGTAGTAAATTCCTGAGATGCAGAAACCCGATTATATCATTCTGTTGCTTAAAATTACCTTCAAAATCATCCCTCTCCAAAAGAAACTATCTCAAGTTCATTACATCAAGTGTGGCCCCCCATACCTGGCCCTTACCTCTCCATCTCACCTTTCTCCTGGCCTCCCACCCCCCAGCTCATACTCGACAACCTTGATATATTGAGTGTTTCCATCGTCCCGCCCATCGTGAAGAGTCAGGCTTGCTTGCCTTTATAGCTTGAGCTGTATAAAACATCCTGCCAATTGTGGGCCTCTTTAACTGTCAACCATCTGTCAACATGAGGCTCAGTCACTGTCCCTCTTGGGGGCATTCTGGGCACTCCCAGAATAGTTTGTATACTGCCCCTCCACACTTCCACAACATACTACACACACTGCAGTCTTTTCATGCATGGTATAACCTCCTGGCTCCTTGGAAGGGAAGCTACGACAAATCTAGACAGGGTATTAAAAAGCAGAGACATCCCTTTGCTGACAAAGGTCCATATAGTCGAAGCTATGGTTTTTTCAGTAGTCATGTACGGATGTGAGTTGTACCATAAAGAAGGCTGAGCACCAAAGAATTGATCTTTCAAATTGAGATGCTGGAGAAGATTCTTGAGAGTCCCTTGAACAGCAAGGAGATCAAACCATTCAATCCCAAAGGAAATAAATTCTGAATATTTACCGGAAGAACTGATGCTGAAGCTCCAATACTTCAGCCACCTGATGAGTAGAACCGACTCATTGGAAAAGATCCTGATGCTGGGAAAGACTGAAGGCAAAAGAAGAAGTGGGCGGCAGAGGATGAGATGGTTAGATGCCTTCATCAACTCAATGGAAATGAATTTGACCAAACTCTAGGAGATAGTGGAGGACACAGGAGCTTGGTGTAATGCAGTCCATGGGGTCACAAAGAGTCAGATGAAACTCAGCAACTGAACAACATAACTTCCTGAAATTAATGCTTTATTAATACCTTTATACCTTTCTCTCCTATTAGAGTGCAAGATTCCTCTCAGTAATGCTTCCTCCTTTCAGACATTGCTTCTTAGATCTTTTATAATTGTCTTTTTCTAACAAGGCATGTCATACTTTTAAAAGTGGAAGAAACTATGCCCGTATACTTTGTTACAGTGAATCTTTTAAAACAGTCATTGATACTAACATCATCCCCATTAAAGAGAAGGAAATGGGCACAGAAGGACTTGTCAGGGGCTGCACTGTGGGGTGGTACATATTAGACAGAAGAGACAGCTGTATAAACAGTGTGGGCAGTTCTGCCAGCCATGAACTCAACTGGATAATATCCTGTATTGCATTAAAGATAGAGCCATCTTTATGGAAACCCACAGGATTTCCTCAGTGGTCCAGTGGCTAAGACTCCACACTCCCAATGCAGGGGACCTGGTTTCAATCCCTGGTCAGGAAACTAAATTCCCACATGCAACTAAAGAGTCTGCATGTCACTACTAAAAAAGAAAAAAAAAAAAAATCCTGCTGCTACCACTAACAGCCAGCACAGCCAAATAAATTTTCAAAAAAGAGATGGGGCACAAACATCTATTTTATTACTTAGTTGCATTTTCAGCAACTTCACACAAAAGGACTATCTTTTCTATATTTAAATGTATCTATCTTTCATTCAACAGGTTCACTTAATCCTAAACTAACTTCTTCATTTGATGCTAAGTCAAGGAAACAATTACTTGTATGTTCTCATCCTGGTGAAAGTAAGAACAGCATGCCTGTTTCCAATGTAGGCATCTAGACCCAAAACTTCATGGAATTTTGAGGGTCATTTGGAATAATGCATTTATATTTTGCTTTCAGTGCTGACTTGGAAAACAAATCCCTGAAAGCCGTGTGAGTCATTCATGCTCTATTCCAAAACATGCTCACTTCTAGACACTACTGGTGCAGGAGAAGCAGTATTTTTCAATCATATGGGCTTCCCACCCTGGATTTTTAATAGAAAAGCAGACCAAAGAAAACAAGGATATCAGAATAAAACATGTGGTCTATACCAGCATGGCCCGTGTCTTCTGAAGTAATCTGTTGTTTCTAGTAGCAGGGTCCCTCAGCTGTGCCTCAGATGGTAACAGAATCCCTCTGAACGCCTTGTTATCCACTGAGTGTTGCTTTTAAACTCTTGCTATTCTCACCACATCAGCTTTTTAAATAGCAGTTCTTAACCACATGACACTTGAATTTTACATCCCTTCACTGAGTCCAGTCTAATGACTGGACTGTTATCTCTGGATTGTTTCTATTCATTTATTTTCCACCTTCCTTTGGGCTAGTGTAGTGACATGTGTGTAATAGCTGTGCAGAAAGAAGTCGGATAAAAAGGAGATAATGATTTTCAAACACTGCCAGCTTGTAAGATTCCTTGTCTTTTATGGAGCCTAACTGGTGAGGGGTTCTTCTTTTGGGAAGAAGGAAAATGGCTGCCTGGGTTAAAGGATGGGGATGTGCCTAGGTGCAAAGGCAAGACACTGCCTCATTCTAAATGGTTGTAAAGCTCCAATAGCTGCCTCCAAAACTAAATGGAAAGAAATAAAGAGAAGGTACTCTTTCCTTTTTCAGTGCTCGCTAAGTCGTTTCAGTCGTGTTTGACTCTGTGACTTTATGGACTGTAGCCTGCCAGGCTCTTCTGTACATGGGATTCTCCAGGTAAGAATACTGGAGTGGGTTTCCATACCCTCCCCTCCAGGAGTCTTTGCAACCCAGGGATTGAACCCACACGTCTTACATCTCCTGCATTGGCAGGTGGGTTCTTTACCAGTAGCATCACCTGGGAAGCCCTTTCTTCTTCAATAACAGGATATAATTAATCTAACCCTGAAAATAAGACATAATACAGGTGATAAGGCCCAAGAGATGGCCTCCAGGGAGCACCACAGAGGCTGGCACTGATGCCCAGAGAAAGCGTGCTGGTACTTTCAAGTCTGCTCCTTGTAGATGTTGACTCTACTTACGTTTTCTAAGAGTTGATACTGCCAGTAAGAAGCAGTTTACCTGCCACTTATTCTATCAGCTCATGTTGTTTTTAAAAACACTAGTTTATAGTCTACTGGATTTAATGGGGCAACAGATTTATTTGTAAAAAGGGAGGTGTATTAAACTAACCCAGATGTTTCTAAGTATTGGTGTTTAAAACAACCACCACTCTCACCACCATCTTCTACTGTCATCAATTTATAAAAGAAAAAAATTCCTTAACATTAAACATTAGAAGAAGGATATCAAGTCAGGAGAAAAAAAATGTCTTTAAATTGTGTGAATTCTGCCTTTAAAAAAATATATATGGTACAATCTCACTAGACACTAGTTCTGGGAACATGGATTTGAAGGTACACCCCCAAATATCTTCTTCACAAAATAAGGACAGACATCAGACACCTCATGAGCAAAGATCCCTTGATTTGACTTAAGAAAGGAGCCCATTTTAACTAAAAATAACACCGTGGTATAGTGGAAAGACATTAGGACTTGAAGTCCCAAGTCTGAAATTTGATCCCTAGACCTGACACTCGTTAGTGGTGGGAATCTGAGGAAGCAGCTTCTCATGTTGAGGCACCCATGCCACAGCTGTATGGTGGGATGATAATGAAGATAAATCATACCTCATGGGGCCTTTGTAAGGACCAAAGTTAATGACAGATTTGAAAGTGCTTTCTAAACAGTATAGACATTTTAGCTATTAGTTATTTTTCCAAGGCGTCACAGTGGTATCTTAGATGATCAGGGAGAAAGTAGAGCAAGCCACTGACAGGAAGAACCAAAACATATTCTGCCGAGAGAGTGACAGTTTCCTTGGCTTTACAGGCCTCAGTGCCAAGAAAAAAACAGGGGAAATCATTAGCATTGTTTTGGAGGCAATTTGAGGACAGGCTCCTCCATATTTATTTCCTTAACTCTCTACAGCTGCCTAAACAAGATTGTGCCAGCAAACCAGCAAATACTTCAACAATTTTCCTTTTTGTTTCTTTTTAATAAACACTTTCAAATAAAAGACAACTTGTAGTTAACAGATTGAATATTGAGCACCTACTTGCTAACTGTAGCAACATTGACTTTGATGAAATATTAATCAACTAAAACAAGATTTCCTTCTTAACCTTCCAAACCAGCTTAAAATGCACTATTTCACATCATCGCCAAGGTTAAGAGGAAGATTCTTATGATGTGATTGTAATTTATATTCCCGGATTTACAATTCATTTTAGAGGCATCAAGGCCACTTGGTCAAATGAAGGATACATGTGTGATGCTTAACTTCCAGCAGGAAATGGCAATGACACTCAAAGTAATAAACATGAAGGCTTTGCAGATGGAATGCATTCGTTCATCTCTAAGTGCCACTCTTTGCCCAAATTACTTACATTTCATCAATTTAAAAACCTCAACTCATGTAACATTTATACACAAATGTTTTCTAGCTTCAACATTTGGTTGGCGAACCGTAAATGACATCACACATGTACTGCTGTACGATATTTCAAGTTCTTCTTGCCTCTAACCAGTTAGAGGAAAAAAAAAAGCAAAAATACTAAGTGTAAGCTATTTAATTTAAAAGCTTTTCTTGAACTCCTGCTGCCTGGGGAGCACGGTACTGCATGCCGGGCCATCAGGACAGGGAAGTCACAGAGCTGCGCTGTGTGTTCTGTCACTCAGGCAAGTCCGGCTCTTTGCCACCTCATGAACTACAGCCCGCCAGGCTCCTCTGTCCACAGGGATTTTCCAGGCAAGAATGCTGGAGTAGGTTGCCACACCCTCCTCCAGGGAATCTTCCCAACCCAGGGATCAAACCGAGGTCTCCCACATTGCAGGTGGATTCTTTACCATCTGAGCTACCAGGGAAGCCCCTGCGAAGTCACAGAGCTGCCAAAGTAAACGCACATTCAATACTTTGCTCCTTGTCATTACTAAGATTCTTTGCGATCCCATGGACTGTATGTATAATCCGTGGAATTCTCCAGGCCAGAATACTGGAGTGGGTAGCCTTTCCCTCCTCCAGAGGATCTTTCCAATCCAGGTATCGAACACAGGTCTCCCACATTGGAGGTGGATTCTTTACCAGCTGAGCCACAAGGGAAACCCATTAAGATGTCGCTCATAGAGCAAATCAGAGGAAGACAGGGGATCAGAACCCAGCATCTGGGGCTTTCTAGTTTGGTACTCTCAGGTAGAAGCATTTTTCCAGTGGGCCTTGCATTTTCCACCCTGAAGTATTACACAGACTAATTATTATCTCTATTATCTGCCAACAGGGTCACTAAATGAATACTCAAACAACTAGCTGCATATTTAAACAACTACAAAAGGTGATAAACAGCACTTCTATAAATTCACATTTTTTGACTATATCAACAATGGATCTATTTTCAAAACCAAGCACATGACCACTGTTCATCAGACGTGGTCAAAACATCCTTCTGATCAAAAAGTTATGTGCATAGCAGCCACAAGATAACAGAGTAAACTAAGTCTTTGGGAGCTCGCCTTTCTCCTCCTGCAGAGCAACATCTCTTCTCAAAGGAAAGCACATTTACTTTTGTCTCTGAATTTATTTGCATGTTGAGCTGTACAAGTTAAGCTTTCAAGGTTGCCACTCCTAGAAGCATCTCTCTGGAATCCTTGCTTCCATGTAGAATGACTTACTTGGCTGCTTATCCAACAAAAATGTACTGAACAAAGCAAGGCATCAGTAAAGCTTCTGGTGGGAGTGATGAGCAACAGACAGACTGATAGATATAGACTCTTACTAGGGGACACATAAAGGAAATCAACAAAGGACTGAAAAGACAGCACTGAGGAAGACCACTGTAGCCAGTGTGGCAGAGGCAGTTAATAAAGAATTCTGCACCAAAACCCCCCAAATCCTTACTGTATCTTTCGACTTTGATTTGGAAGAAGTGGTGATAAGACATGATTTCCTGGGAATAGAGGGTGAGGTGAGGGAGAGAGGGAGGATTCATTTGGAAAAGCTACAGACAGGAGATAAAATTCTGGGAGGCTCTTACTTTCCCATTGTCCAAATTCCTAAATTCATGAAATGTTTTCTCTTTCTACAACTGGTGGTTTGTCCTTTCTGACACCCAACAATGTCAGTTTCTCTGTGTATGGGTACAGTGTTGTTAAGAAATAGGCACTAAATGCTTGCTTTGATCAGTTTTCAAACACTACTTTCAGGCCATCTCTCCATTCTCTTTCCATTGCTGCTTATTGTGTCTGATGTTCCTTAGAAATCAAGACCTTCGACCTTCCTAACACCCCACTGTGGTTAGTTGCCCAATGTTTGTCTTCCCTGTAGGATGTAAACTTCATATTTGTCAAGTTCACTGATGTGTTCCGCCTCATCTAACATAGCACTTACTACTTAGTTGGTATTCATTAAATATTTAAGGGAAGGAAGAAAAACAAACACACAAAGGAAATCTCCACACTGAGTATTGATAACTCAGTTTTTCACAACACATGTACTTGGAGGATGTGGTAGCATTTCCCAAAGGTACTTAATTTTTCAAATATGCAGGAGGATTAACAATTTCCTACCAGCATAGATAATTACTTAGTAGAAATGTCAGATTGTGATTACTAAGGTTGAATTACACTAAGGTTGATCAATGTTGGTTCAAGGGCCATGAAGCTTAATATCTGAGACCAATTGCTAACTGTTGTTGAAACCTTGAAAAATCTACCAAGTTTAATGCTGAGTAAAATGTAAAATCATGAATTCAGTCTGATTTTGAGAGTGTACAGTAGCCAGTGAGAGACCCAGACAAAACCACACTAGGACCAGAGCACTTACAAAGTACTGGAGCACTAATAGACAAAGGAGATAAGGACTTCCCTGGTGGTCCAGTGGTTAAGAATTTGTCTTGCAATGCAGGGGACCTGGCTTCGATCACTGGTCTGGGAACTAAGATCCCACATGCCAAGGGGCGACTAAGCCCACACACTACAACTATTAATGCACTCTGGAGCTCATAAGCCACAACTAGAGAGCCTGTGAACCATAAAAGATCTCACATGCCACAGCTAAGACTCAATGCAGCCAAATAAATAAATATTTTAAAATATTTATTTTAAAAAGTTTTTTAAAAAGAAAGCATAGCATTTGTGTGTTTATGTACATTTTGAAGATGAACAGGTGAAGGCATGTTGATAAACATATAAAGTACATTTCCCTGGCATATTTAATTCTCACAACTCTAAACATTATCATTATGCACCTTCTATAGACGAGGACACTGGGGTTGAGAAAGTGTGGAAACTTTTCAAGGTCACACAGCCTGTTGGTGGTAAATACAGAGAATATTACAAAGGCAATGAGGGGATTGAAAGGTCTAAGAAAATTTATGAGAAATTACAAGTACTCTAGTGGAGATAGGAAAACTGACATTTCAAAATAAACCCTGGGTCAAGAGTCTTTTTTGTTCTGAGAAAAAACACAAAGGGCCCTTTAACATATGCAAATACACACCAATTACCTCTTTACAGTTTTTGGAAGAGTTAGAAGTGGAGATGTGCTGGCCAATGTTAAATGGTCTGGTTGTTTATTTAATAGTTATCCTAGGACTTCAATGCCTTAGAGAAGATTATTTCTCTATAGATTTGGAGCGTGCCTGGCCTGTAAAACACTGATTGCTCCTAAGAAATTGCAGGCATTCTTGTTTGAGAGGTTGTTTGAGGAAAACAGAATTAAGACTCTGAGGAGTAAGAAAAAAATGAGTTCTTCCTTAAATTTAAAGAACCAAAAAAACAAAATAAATAAATAAATAAAGAACCAGTGAATTAGGTTGTCAAGGCTCCAATGTGATGTTATTTAAGATTAGATATCCTAGAATTTATATATATTAAATTTTACATGACATTCCCGAAGGCAATATGTTATGCTTATAGGGAAAACAGGATGGAGTCTATAGTTAATGTAATATATGCATCATATTTCTTTGATCTCATGACAAAAAAGAATCATCTTTTCATTAAAAATTTTCAGACAAATGAATATCCACATGCAGAAGAATTATTTGAAAAAATTTTAAAAGAATGAAGTTGGACCCCAACTTCAAGATATCCAAAACTTAAAATAGATCATATAGGTGATTCAAGCTCTTGTAGGGCAGAAACCAACAAAATACTGTAAAGCAATCATCCTAAAATTGAAAACAAAAATTAAAAAAAAAAAAAAAAAAAGCAAAATGGGTCATAGTCCTAAACTTAAGAGCTAAAACTATAAAATTTTTATTAGAAAACATAAGATTAATTTTTTGTGACCCTGGATTCTTAGATATGATCCCAAGAGCATGACACCAAGAACAAAACAAAAATAGATAAACTGACCTCATCAAAATGAAAACTTTGGTGGTTCATATGACATCATCAAGAAAGTGAAAGACAGCAAATCACATATCTGATAAGGAATTTGTATCCAGAATTAAGTAATATTATAATACAACAATGGAATACCAAACAATCCAATTAAAAATGAGCATAAGATTCGAAACTGTGTGGATAACAGCAAACTGTGGAAAATTCTTAAAGAGATGGGAATACCAGACCACCTTACCTGCCTCCTGAGAAAGAGGCAGGTCAAGAAGGTCAAGAAGCAACAGTTAGAACCGACATGGAAAAACAGACTGGTTCTAAATTGGGAAAGGAGTCATCAAGACTGTATATTGTCACCCTGCTAATTTAACTTATATGCAGAGTACATACATCATGGGAAATGTTGGGCTGGATGATGCACAAGCTAGAATCAAGATCGCTGTGAGAAATATCAATAACCTCAGATATGCAGATGATACCACCCTTATGGCAGAAAGTGAAGAAGAACTAAAGAGCCTCTTGATGAAGGTGAAAGAGGAAAGTGAAAAGGCAGGCTTGAAACTCGACATTCAAAAAACTAAGATCATGGCATCCGGTCCCATCACTTCATGGCAAATAGATGGGGAAACAATGGAAACAGTGACAGACTTTATTTTCTTGGGCTCCAAAATCACTGCAGATGGTGACTGCAGTCATGAAATTAAAAGACACTTGGTCCTTGGAAGAAAAGCTATGACAAACCTAGACAACATATTAAAAAGCAAAGACATTACTTTGCTGACAAAGGTCCATCTAGCCAAGGCTATGGTTTTTCCAGGAGTCATGTATGGACGTGAGAGCTGGACCATAAAGAAAGCTGAGTGCCAGAGAAGTGATGCTTTTGAACTGTGGTGTTGGAGAAGATTCTTGAGTCCCTTGGACTGCAAGGAGATCCAATCAGTCCATACTAAAGGAAATCAGTCCTGAATATTCATCAGAAGGACTGACGCTGAAGCTGAAGCTCCAATACTTTGGCCACCTGATGTGAAGAACTGACTCATTGGAAAGACCTTGATGCTGGGAAAGACTGAAGGCAGGAGGAGAAGAGGATGACAAAGATTGAGATGGTTGGATGGCATCGCCGACTCAATGGACATGGGTTTGAACAAGCTCTGGGAGTTGGTGATGGACAGGGAAGCCTGGCATGCTGCAGTCCATGGGGTTGCAAAGAGTAGGACACAACTGAACGAGAAATGAACTGAAATACAGATCTCCAAAAACCAGGTTTCCCTGGTGGATCAGCAGTAAATAATTCACCTGCAGTGCAGGAGCCACAGGAGACTCGGGTTTGATCCCTGGATCTGGAAGATCCCCTTGAGGAAAGCATGGCAACCCACTCCACTCCAGTATTCTTGCCTGGAGAATCCCACAGACAGAGGAGTGTGGGATTCTACAGTCCATAGGTGTCCATTGCAAAGTGTCAGACACGACTGAAGTGACTTAGCAGGCAAGCACATCTCCAAAAGCAACGTTATAAAGCATAATAAGTTGTAATGCATAATAAGTTGTTCAACATTAACAGCCATCAGGGAAATGAAAATTAAAACCATAGCAAGATACTACTTCACACTCACTATGACAGCTACAATAAAAAAAGACAATTAGAAGTGTTGATAAGGATGTGCAGAGATTAGAACCCTCACAGACTCTTAGTAGATTATAAAATGATTGAGACAATTTACAAAACAGTTTGGCAGTTGCTCAAATGTTAACATAGCATTATCAATTGACCTAACAATTCCACTCCTAGGAATACACTCAAAAGAAATAAAAACATGTGTCCACCTTTGAAAAACCTGAAAATGAATATTTATATTACATGACTCAGAATAGCCAAAAAGTGAAAACCCAAATGTCCAACAACTGATGAATGCACAAACAAAATGGTATTATTTCCATACAGTGGCCTATTACTTGTCCATAAAAAGAAATGAAGTACATGCTACAAGGTAGATGAACCTTGCTAACATCATGCTAAATGAAAAAAAATCACAAAGGCCACATATTACATAATTCCACTTACATGAAATGTCCAGAATAGGAACATTCATAGAAACAGAAAGTAAATCAGTGGTTGTCAGGGTGGGTGGAATGAGGAATGACTATTAATGAGAATAGGGATTCTTTTTAAGATAATGAAATGGCTTTGAAACTAGATCGTGGTGATGGTTATACAAACTTAGTGAATATGCTAAAAATTAAGTAAATCATATATCTTAAATTGTTGAATTATATAGTATGTGACATAAGTTAATAAAACTGTTATTAAAGAAAAGTGGTAATAAAAGTCAAAGGCAACACTTCAATGAATATTTTTTAGAAGCAAACAATAAAAAAGTACTCAATTCAGGGAAACAGACTATTTTAGAACAAAAAAGTACCTCATAGGCTGTCAAAGGCCAAAGCATTTCTGTTTCTCTTAAGGTCTTACACTGGCTGATTCATATATTCATTCAGTTTAATTTATTTCACAAGGACTTATTCAGTACCTATTTATTCATAAGTGCCTAGTCTCTTGGTGATAACATCTGCATACAGTAGGAGAAAGTAACTGTTGAATTAAAAGTAAGAAAATCCATTTGTTGACTCTCTCATAGTAACTTGCCCTCATAAATTTGGCTACTTAAAAGATAGTCTATAAGATATAATTAAACTAAATTTTACGAAGTCAAGCTAATAGATTGCTCATATTATAACAGTGAATTTGGGGTGGGAATAAGGAAATGCGATGGAAAACAAACAAAAAATGTGAAATGCTAATGATATAGAACAATGCAAACATTTGGCAGCAGATTAACGCTGTACTTATAATTAGTGTACATCCTAAATACATATATCAGGAATAAATTAAAGACCCGGTTAGCACAGAATTTAATCTCTGGTAAAATATCTAACAGAATAATTTAATTTGTGGAAAAACACAGACATGCATACGTGGAGACACACACACACACCCCTTTCATCATGTCTTTGAATTTGTGATTTAACCTCTGAACTCTAAGGCATTTGTTCTCTACAGGGGTCACATAGTACAGCTGTAAAGTAAAAACCAGCCAGGATGGTGCATAAAATACACGTCAGCTAGGAGCCAAGGGGCTTGTTCCGATTTAGAGCCCACTCAGGGAAAGGTGCTGAGCGGGAAGACAGTGGCATCAGCCCTTGACCGCACAGGGGCTTCTGCAGTTAGAAATGTCATAACGCGAATCATAACAATACGTGAGGAACCACAGTGGAACTGTTACAGACACAGGTCGGCCAGATACTTTCAACGTGGTAACAGCCAGTTTCGAGGACTTTAGCATGCCCGAGAAAGGTCAAATTCAGGGAAAATGACCTAGAGAAAAGCAGTCCAGAGAGAGGGTCTAGGGGCCAGAAAAACTACTCAGACTCTTCAAATCCTTACTCTATGGAGAATGAGCCATTTCTGCCTATTTTAGAAAAGGCCTATATAAGGCTATTCCTGGAGAGAGGCAGAAATACACTGGTGAAAAGAAAAGGCTGCTCTGAGCTTCTGCAGCTACATTTTTCAGATTTTCATCAACTCATACGACATACAGATTAAAATCCCCTTTTACATTCCCCAGAAGAAAACACAAAGTGTGACACAAAACTGGCCTCGATTATCCCACATTTAATCAAGGTTATCCCTCTCAATACCTTGCTTCCTAACACAGCTGAGTTACAAAAGCACCTGACTTCAGTGTTACTCCTACATGGTTTCAATTTTTCCTTGATAAACGTGGTCAGGAAAGAAAAGGTAAAGATCTGGGCATACACTGGTCACTAATTTCCTAGTATGGCCATAATCAAGTTACCACAAATTTGGTGGCTTACAGTAACAGAAACTTGTTCTCTCGCATTCTGAAGGCTCTCAGCCTGAAACCAAGGTGTGAGCTTCCACGATAGCTCAGTTGGTAAAATAATCCTCCTGCAATGCAAGAGACCCTGGTTTGATTCCTGGGTTCAGAAGATCCCCTGGCGAAGGGAATAGGCTACACACTCCAGTATTCTTGGGCTTCCTGGATGGCTCAGACTGTAAAGAATCTGCCTAACAATGTGGGAGACTTGGGTTCGCTCCCTGGGTTGGGAAGATCCCCTGGAGGAGGGCATGGCAACTCACTCTAGTATTCTTGCCTGGAGAATCCTCATGGACAGAGGAGCCTGGTGGGCTACAAAAGGGTCGACCATAGGGTCGCAAAAAGCTGGACACGACTGAGCAACTAAGCATAGGAAGGGATGGTCAGGCTGTGCTCACTGTGAAGGTTCTAGACGAGAATGGTCCCTGGGCCCTTCCAGCCTCTGACAGCTGTTGGCAATCCTGTGTGTCCCCGGCAGCTTCTCTCTAGTCTCTGCCTGCATGATCACAGCGCCTTCTCCTGTGTCTTCTCTTTTGTCTCTCAAAAGGAACTTGCCATGGAATTTAAGGTTCAAACGCCTAATGCTGGATGATCTCTAGGTCCTTAATTTAAGTATATCTGAAAAGACCCACTTTCCAATTTGTTCCACAACTGCATTCTCATTTTCACTCAGCATTTGTTGCCTCTTGCTATAATGCAATTTTCCAAATTTTAGCCAACAGTCTTCATGTTGAAAGTTCTAGATGAATTATCTTTTGGTAAACTACCATTTTAAATCAATTGGATTTTGAATTTGAATCTTAATCTGTCACATACAAACTCTTGAAAAAGGATGGGATACTATTCTCTATGTTGACACCTCCTCCCATTCAATTCTGCTTCTACTTTCAACTATCTGGCAACGCCTAATTGATGACTGACCAAACATTCTTAGAATGCTTCTGAAATTAAAAAAAAAAAAAAAAAGAACTCTGTATTCATTGATTTACTCATGTACTACTCTTTTTCACCCAAACAGACATCAAATTGGACTAAGTTATTATATATATAATAAACCAACTTGGTTAACTAGTATCTCTATGTTACTGAAGGGCTTCCCTGATAGCTCAGGGAAGAATCTGCCTGCAATGCAGGAGACCCCGGTTCTATTCCTGGGTCAGGAAGATCCCGTGGAGAAGAGAAAGGCTACCTACCCAGGATTCTGGCCTGGAGAATTCCATGGACTGTACAGTCCTGCTGCTGCTAAGTCACTTCAGTCATGTCCGACTCTGTGTGACCCCATACATGGTAGCCCACCAGGCTCCCCTCCCTGGGATTCTCCAGGCAAGAACACTGGAGTGGGTTGCCATTTCCTTCTCCAATGCATGAAAGTGAAAAGTGAAAGTGAAGTTGCTCAGCTGTGTCCAACTCTTCGCGACCCCATGGACTGCAGCCCACCAGGCTCCTCCGTCCATGGGATTTTCCAGGCAAGAATACAGGAGTGGGGTGCCATTGCCTTCTCCGCTGTATAGTCCATGGGGTCTCAAAGAGTCGGACACTGAGTGACTTTCACTTTCACCTGACTTGCATGTATTACTGAGTATCATGGAAGAGAGAAGAAAGCAAATGAGAGTAATGCTGTATACTTTGAATTTCAATTATTTTTTATATCAAAATTCATAACTGCCTACATCACTAAGAATCAATAGCACACCCATGTACTGACTAGTTATAAAGTTTATCTTATGAAATTTTCAATAGACACCCACTGTCACCAGTAATGTCTTTTCAGTATTATAGTAAGTGGCAACCAATCTTGAAGGAAACCAACTCCGAATATTCATTGGAAGGACTGATGCTGACATTCCAATACTTGGGTCACCTAATCTGAAGAGCTGAACCATTGGTAAAGACCTTGACGCTGGGAAGGAGACAGGTCTCCTCCTGTCTGAGGGCAGGAGAAGGTTGCGACAGAGGATGAGATGATTGGATGGCATCACCGACTTAATGGACTTGAATTTGAACAAATTCTGGGAGTTGGTGAAGGACAGGGAAGCCTGTGTGCCTCAACCCATGGGGTCACAGAGAGTTGGACATGACTCAGTGGTTAAACAATAAAGTGGCAGAAAGTACCTACTAAAAGCAATATTTCAGAAACTCAGCAAATTTTGGGTTGAATTCTTCTAATTACTCAAATAAGAAAATGTTTTGTTTTGTTTTGTTTTTATGGAGAATCAAAGCCCTTCATTGATATATGTTAGCAGCTTTGCCATCCAAATATTTCTTAGTTAAGTTTTAATTGACCTAAATATTTACAAATTATTTATCCAAACAGTCATCCATCAACATTTTATTGCTCAAAACAAAAGTTTGCCTATTTAAGCAGCCTTTCTAATTAAAAATCAGTCAAGTCAGTCCTGGGTTTGGCCATCTATCAAAACCCCAGTTATTGTTCTGATTGCATATTTCATTCTTTGGCTATGAAAGATAAACTAATTATTGGATATTAAAAGCAATGAACATTTGAAATTTACTGTGAATACACAATGATCAAGGCTCAAAAACCATGTTGCAAAAAGCCCCAGCCAAGTACAGTACAACACTCTAAATTTAATACATTAATCTTTATTACCATCATTACCACAATTGTCAGGTGGTGCTCAAGTTAAGGAAAACTCAGACAAGTCTCGCTATAGAACCCACAAGAACAATCTTTTTCAACAATGCTTTCTGATCATCTACTTCTCATCAGTGTGATCTTCTCACTATAAAAAGCATTGACTGACACATAACTGATAAATGAACTGAAATTAATCTCAGAATGGATTGCCTTATTGATGTATCATACATATACAGAGAGAGGTCATAAAAGTCGAACATGGGGTGTCTTTTGCACCTAAGACTCTCTTTCATATATTATCTTCATCCTTCCTTTTTTCTTTCCTTCCCTCTTTTCTTTCCTTCCCCATAATACAAGTTCAGGAGGTAGATAGGCAGGGTTTGAATAGTGTACCAACCTAGTGTCTTTTCCCACTTCATGCGAGGTACCAACCGAGTTCAGTGTATCCATCGCTTCCTTCAAAAGAACACCACCTTGCCATGGCCAAGACAGCAGGCAGGGGACTTACTTTTGCTGTGACTTAACTTTACCATCAGCAATTTGGAGGTACTTATGTATGAATTATAGTCATCCCCAGCAGGTGACGATGAGTAGCATAAGTCTTTTGTTCTGAAGAGCTGAACTGCTGTAAAATAGCTGAATCTCTTCCAGGAACAAGGCCCCAAACAATGTTTATGAAGCAATCAGTCTGACAGGCTAAAATCTGGAGTTATTGGATTAGTCTCTTGGAAGCTCTTCATAATAATCTACATTTAAAGTACATCTCTTTCTCATGTGGGGGAGGAATAATATGGGAGTAAAAGAAAAAAAATGTTTAATAATATGTCATTTACTGCTTGGGGATATAAAGTTTGCCAACCCACACTTATTTATCATAAAACATCAATATTCAGAATGTTTTACAACCTAGCAATAAATTGGAAATTTGCATATTAACTTTTAGAGAAGAAATATTGTTATTAATTATTCTCATTATGGAACCTGAAACCAATTATATTAAAATTAGAGTCACAAATATATGCATAATTGTGGTATACACATGGTTTTAGATATTAATGGTAAATCAACATTATGACAACATCAAGGAAGCCTATAATTAAAAAACTAAAAACAAACAAAATAATGAAGTCTATGAAAGGTTGTAAACACATTTAGAAATCAAGTTTGTGTCTACAAAAGAAACATTTTACTAACCACTCACATCTATAATTTAAACATCAATTCCATGAGAAAGAGTAGTTTTAGCTGTCATGGGGGAACTATGCCTGTCATCTGCCCAAAAGTAAGGTGGCCAGATTCCAGTGCTGGCTCCTCTCCCTTCCACTGCACCCTTGGTTAAAGTTACCTCATCTCACTAATCTGCAGATTCTTAATCTATGAGACAAAAATAATGCCTATACTTCTTCGGGTTATGTTGAAAACTAAATGGATGCTTTTAAAGTGCTAAGCATAATCTCTGACCTGGAGTAATCAAATCATAATAAAAAATAACAACAGCTAACATTTATTAAAGTGTGCTAGACAATAATCTAGGAGTATTTTGTTGTTATTCAGTTGCCCAGTCATGTCTGACTCTTTTCAACCCCATGAACTGCAGGACGCCAGGCGTTCCTGTCTCTCACCATCTCCTGAAATTTGCCCAACTTCATGTCTATTGCATCCAGCCATCTCATCCTCTGATGCTCTCTTCTCTTTCTGCCCTCAATCTTTCCCAGCATCAGGGACTTCGCCAATGAGTTGGCTGTTTGCATCAGATGATCCACATACTGGAGCTTCAGCTCAGCATCAGTCCTTCCAAAGAGTATTCAGGGTTGATTTCCCTTAAGATTGACTGGTTTGATCTTGCAGTCCAAGGGACTCTCAAGAGTTTTCTCCAGGACCACAGTTTGAAGGCATTAATTCTTTAGTGCTCTGCCTTCTATGTGGTCTGGCTTTCACAATCTTACATGACCACTGGGAAGACCACAGCCTTGACTCTAAGGACCTTTGTCAGCAGAGTAATGTCTCTGCTTTTCAACACGCTGTCTAGGTTTGTCATAGCTTTCCTGCCAAGAAGCAATCGTCTTCTGGTTTCAGGTCTGCAGTGATGTTTAGAACCCAAGAAGAGGAAATCTGTCATTATGTCCACCTTTTCCCCTTCTATCTGCCATGAAGTAATGGGGCTGGATGCCATGATTTTACTCCATTTTATGGATAAAGAAGATGAGGCAGAGGAAAGGACCTTGTCCCAGGTTATAGGGTTATAGAATAAACAATTTTAAGCTAGACGCTCTGACCTCAGGGCTTGTGTTCTTATCTCATATACCTAACCTCTTAATAAAGGTTAGTTGTTATTCTTATTTTTAAAAGACAGAAAAGAAGTGGAAAATAGGAGAAAGAGAAGAAAAGACAGATGAAAAATATAGAGGCAGCTATTTCATCATTTTCTCATGTTAGGAATCATTCTGTGCTTTTACTAGGAATTATTCTTATGCCTTAAAATTTAATCTTCATAACAATCCTAAAAAAGAAGTATGGCCATCCCACAGCTCAGATGAGAAGTCTCAGTTCTAGCAGCAGTATAAAACACACAAAGTGGAAGGGAGCGATGGACAACATTGCACTCTATCTAAACTTAGGCAAAAGAGCATCTCAGTTTCTCAAGCCCACATCCACAATTTTTAAAATAGTGACTTGGATATTTTGTAAGCCTGTAAGTGTGTATTACAACTTACTTAAAAAACCCATATCTATATGGCAGAGAACAAAATTACCCTGTTGACTAACTGTGCAAGGTGCTTCTCAAGCAGATTTGGGCTGGTATGGTGGTGCTAGTGATAAAGAACCCACCTGGCAATGCAGGAGACATAAGAGATGTGGGTTCGATCCCTGGGCTGGGAAGATCCCCTGGAGGTGATCATGGTAACCCACTCCAGTATTCTTGCCTGAAGAATCCCCATGGACGGAGGAGCCTGGTGGGCTACAGTCCATAGGGTCGCAAGGAGTTAGGCATTACTCACACAACTGAACACATATGCGCACTTGGTTGGGAAGTGGGCAGTGAGGATGGTGGAGCTGGAGCACTTCATTCTATATAGATACAGCCTCTGAAAAAATCCCTACCATGAAACAGTGAAAAATAATGAACTGAAATTCCTTCCACTCCTGGCCTGATCTTGTGATTCAGTCGCCTACCTAAGAATTAAAGAACATTCAACTTGCTTTTCCCCTTGCAGGGTGGAGAGCTGAAAGGAAGTTGCTAAACATTTTACTGAAACTATGCATAATCTTAGGCCAGCTTTTCAGGATATAGATCAACTTTGATGGCATTTTTGATGTGCTCAGTGCATGAACTTTTTTATTAGGCTAAGGCCTCCCAGCCCCAAACACCCTTATCTGGAATTAGGACACCAACTGTCTTCTATACAACCTCAAGGTAGAAATATTTGCATCCACCTCCAAAGCACTACCAAAGGAGCATCAGAAAGTCCTTGAACAGAGTGGTTCAACTCATGTCCCACACATGGACTGATGACTTTAACATCCAATCCTTATAGCTTAATCATTTATTCAACAGGTATTGTAAGTTTACTAAATGCCAGGTGCTGGGTAGACCCTGATCAGCTAATCAATCAAGTTTGCCAGCCCAAGGTGAAACACAAGGACTAGATGGTAGAAAGGGCATTGGTAGTCTACCATTAGAAATAGGCTAGGTGACAGAGAAGTGGTTGCCCCTGGCTTAATATTGCAGGGGATGGAAAACAAAATGTGCTCCAAATTACAACACTCTATGCTCATGAAAATGTCCACACCTCATCAGTTATGCTGTGCCTGTTTAATCAAGGAAAGATTTCTGTCCTAAAGATATTGAACTAAGAAAAGTGGAGGTCCTTAGAGGCATCATCTCCATTAACTAGAATTTTTGCTTATGTGAATTAACTTATTTTTTAAATGCTGAATACAAGAGATTACCAAATTCTGTCTACAAAAGCAGCATGATAATATTTTAAAAATAAACCATAAATGATATCAACCTTATAAGAGTGTCATACAGATAAAATTATAGAAGGTATATTAATGAGATTTGAAGGTAGAACATATTAGATAAAGATGAAGAGTTGTTTTCCTTATAAATCAAAGTGAGTCTAAAGCAAAGACAGGACAAGGTACCCCAGATTAGGAACTGAAGCTGTTGTTCTTTGGCTTTTACTTATTAATTATGTAAATAACAGTAATGTAGTTATTTCAAACCTTTAATCTTTTTAAAAAAGATACAAGACAAGAAAACATTAAGGTCCATTTCAGCCATAAAATCATTTGACTAAAACTGAAGAAATAGTCTCACTTGTGTCTTACTGTGCAGTAAGTATGGTCAAAAAACATTTTTTTTTCCCTCAGTGATTATGAAAATGCTTGGGGAGAAAGCAGACATTCAGTAACATTCAAAAGATGTGATTGTCATACTTTACCTCATATCACTTAAAAAAAGATAGTTTATTCTAAACAATTAAAAACAATTTTTGAAGAGAGTCAATGTCTTTTAATTTTTTTTTAATTTACAAAGGATAGAAAAGAAAGATCTACAAACTACATTAATAATCAAGGTGATAGACTCTAGAAAATGACTACAAGAAAAAGGGTTCACGTTTACAAAAAATATGTATCATCCCCCAAATAACTTTATACATATATTTTCTTTGTGGCATCATTGAATAGGTAATTAATAAAGGAATTCCTTTATTCCTATATATAAATCATCCCAGACTCTGGAGATACAGAGGGGACAAGATAGTCTTAGCTCTCTCAGAACTTAGATTATATTAAGGAAGTCAAATAGAGATAAAAAAGAAATACACAAAATTGTTCCAGGTCATAGTAAGTCCTAATGATTGAAAAAGATGCTGTTTTGTAGAAAAGTAGAGGGCTACAAGAAGACAGACAGAGGACAGAAGAAATGCTCGGAACTGTTTTTTCAGAGACTGTGTCTAGGTTAGACATGCGTGTGTGCTAAATTGCTTCAGTCTTGTCCGACTCTTTTGAGGCCCCATGGACTGTAGCTTGCTAGGCTCCTCTGTCCATGGGATTCTCCAGGCAAGAATACTGGAGTGGGTTGCCATGCCCTCCTCCAGGGGATCTTCCCAACCCAGGGGTCAAATCTGCATTTTTTGCACCAGCAGGCAGGCTCTTTACTATCAGCGTCACCTGGAGGCCCAGGTTAGACACGGTGATATGGAAAATTACTCTTGGGAGGTCACATCTCATTTGAGAACAGAGAATCATAGGAAGTGAGCATGTGAAGGATAAGGAGAAAAGCAAATAAGGCAAGGAGAGTGAAAGTATCAAGGCCCTGGTGCAAATGATCATTTGTCATCTTCAAGAAATGAAAACAAGACCACGGTAATGAATTTGAGATTTACTCTAAGTGTAGTAAAAGGTGTAATGCAGGAAAGTGGAATGATCTCATTTACAAGTTTAAAAGATTACTCTGGCTGTTTTATGATGAATGGTTAGGGAAGAGCTAGAGAAGATGCACAGAGAGCAGGTATAAGCGGATGTGTAGAAACAGTACATCTTGATTTCCTCCAGGCAAACGTCCTCATCACTCTAAGAACAAGTAGGAGAAACTGAGGTTCAAGTGTAGTATGTTCAGGGTAAATTTGTAGCTAACTGAACAAGAGGATGTGAAGGATATTGATTTATAAATTTAATCTCATTTTAGTGGACATTCTCTAGTGGCAGGCTGCCCTGTCCAGGTCAACATTTTTTTATCAATTATTTGAATGGACACATGCTTATCACATTTTCTGCTACACTGAACAAGAAGGATAATCAATATGTCAGATTAAAAAAAAAAAGATTTAAAACTATTTCAACTGTGATGGAATGAAGGGTCACTACTCAGAAGGTGAATATAATAGAAGTAAATATAATATTCTGGATTTAGGTAAAAAAATATGATTGGGGCGCTCTGGATTAATAGCCATTCATGAAAAATCAATGCTCTGTATTTACATGGAATAAATTTGAAATATGAGGTTGGAGCTTTAAAAATAAAAATGAAAACAATGAGTATCATTGACAGCCCCATTTGCCAAAAGAGACATTCATTTCCTAGGACACTACTGTTCCCACTGTCCTCTGCAAAGGTCAAGATACATGCATAGAATTAAGTACATTTCTAAAGGATCAGTCAGTCAGTCAGTCAGTTCAGTCGCTTAGTCGTGTCTGACTCTTTGAGACCCCATGAATCGCAGCATGCCAGGCCTCCCTGTCCATCACCAACTCCCGGAGTTTACTCAAACTCATGCCCATCGAGTCGGTGATGCCATCCAGCCATCTCATCCTCTATCATCTCCTTCTCCTCCTGCCCCCAATCCCTCCCAGCATCAGGGTCTTTTCCAATGAGTCAACTCTTCACATGAGGTGGCCAGAGTATTGGAGTTTCAGCTTCAGCATCAGTCCTTCAAATGAACACAGGAGTGATCTCCTTTAGGATGGACTGGCTGGATCTCCTTGCAGTCCAAGAGACTCTCAAGAGTCTTCTCCAACACCATAGTTCAAAAGCATCAATTTTTCAGTGCTCAGCTTTCTTCACAGTCCAACTCTCACATCCATATATGACCACTGGAAAAACCATAGCCTTGTCCAGACGGACCTTTGTTGGTGAAGTAATGTCTCTGCTTTTTAATATGCTATCGAGGTTGGTCATAACTTTTCTTCTAAGGAGTAGGCATCTTTCAATTTTATGACTGCAGTCACCATCTGCAGTGATTTTGGAGCCCAAAAAAATAAAGTCTGACACTGTTTCCACTGTCTCCCCATCTATTTCCCATGAGGTGATGGGACCAGATGCCATGATCCTAGTTTTCTGAATGTTGAGCTTTAAGCCAGCTTTTTCACTCTCCTCTTTCACTTTCATCAAGAGGCTTTTTAGTTCCTCTTCACTCTCTGCCATAAGGGTGGTGTCATCTGCATATCTGAGGTTATTGATATTTCTTCTGGGAATCTTGATTCCAGCTTGTGCTTCTTCCAGCCCAGCACTTCTCATGATGTACTCTACATATAAGTTAAATAAGCAGGGTGACAATATACAGCTTTGACATACTCATTTTCCTATTGGGAACCAGTCTGTTGTTCCATGTCCAGTTCTAACTGTTGCTTCCTGACCTGCATACAGGTTTCTCAAGAGGCAGGTCAGGTGGTCTGGTATTCCCATCTCCTTCAGAATTTTTCACAGTTTATTGTGATCCACACAGTTGAAGGCTTTGGTGTAGTCAATAAAGCAGAAATATATGTTTTTCTGGAACTCTCTTGCTTTTTCGATGATCCAGTGGATGTTGGCATTTTGATCTCTGGTTCCTCAGGCTTTTCTAAAACCAGCTTGAACATCTGGAAGTTCTCAGTTCACGTATTGCTGAAGCCTGGCTTGGAGAATTTTGAGCATTACTTTACTAGCATGTGAGAAGAGTGCAATTGTGCGGTAGTTTGAGCATTCTTTGGGGTTGCCTTTCTTAGGGATTGGAATGAAAACTGACCTTTTCCAGTCCTGTGGCCACAGATGAGTTTTCCAAATTTGCTGACGTATTGAGTGCAGCACTTTCACAGCATCATCTTTCAGGATTTGAAATAGCTCAACTGGAATTTCATCACATCCACTAGCTTTGTTCATAGTGATGCTTTCTAAGGCCCACTTGACTTCACATTCCAGGATGTCTGGCTCTAAGTGAGTGATCACACCATTGTGATTATCTGGATCGTGAAGATATTTTTTGTACAGTTTGTCTGTGTATTCTTGCCACCTCTTCTTAATAGCTTCTGCTTCTGTTAGGTCCATACCATTTCTGTCCTTTATTGAGCCCATTTTTGCATGAAATGTTCCCTTGGTATCTCCAATTTTCTTGAAGAGATCTCCAGTCTTTCCCATTCTGTTGTTTTCCTCTATTTCTTTGCATTGATCTCTGAGGAAGGCTTTCTTATCTCTCCTGCCTATTCTTTGGAACTCTGCATTCAAATGGGAATATCTTTCCTTTTCTCCTTTGCTTTTTGCTTCTCTTCTTTCCACAGCTATTTGTAAGGCCTCCTCAGACAACCGTTTTGCTTTTTTGCATTTCTTTTTCCTGGAGGTGATCTTGATCACTGTCTCCTGTACAATGTCACGAACCTCACTGATATATAATTGATATATAATTGAGTGTAATTGTGTTGTGAAGAAATTGATTGTGGATTAAGTACCTAGAGAAGAAAATAAATATGGGGCAGGGAGTATGACCATATTTTCATATTTGAAACCTCACCAAAATCATAGAGTAAGTACCAGAAATGAAGATGAGAGATTTAAATACCTATTTCAATTTCAAGGAAGAGATACTGAACTTGTTTTTGTGTTTTTCCACAACTAGAGCGACTATGGTTCAGGATGCTTTGTAATGAACAGATGAGCTCTCTATCTTCAGAATTTTTCAAACTGAATGATTATCAACCAAGGATTCTGAGGATTGTAGGATATTAGGCATGACGAGTGAGGAAAGCAGGGCCAATGTCAAACTTAGGCCACTCAAATGCAAAATGAGTGGGAGAGTTTTACTTGGGCTGAACTGTCCTATTTAAACGTGAATGTGTGACTACATGCTCAGTTGCATCCGACTCTTTGTGGCCCCACGGACTGTAGCCCAGCAGGTTCCTCTGTCCATGGAATTTTCCAGGCAAGGATACTGGAATGGGTTGCTATTTCCTCTTCCAGGGGATCTTCTCCATCCGGGGATGGAATCCATGTCTCTTGTGTATCCTGCATTGGCAGGCGGATTCTTTACTACTGTGCTGCCTGGGAAGCCCCTGTTTAAATGACTGTAGCTGAATATGAGATTCCATCTTTCCAATATTTTTGGTAGTAGAAATGTATGGACTTTTACAAAAGGACAGTCTTAAGAGTTAGTAAGTTATGTTTCAAATGTCATAAATTAGAAAAATGAAAAGTTGCTCCTGGTATGTTAACCTCTTTTCTGGTGCTATTATTGTTACTGTTTTTTAAAATTTCCCACACCGTGACATCCAAAAATAAAAGACATTTAATACGGAGATTTCCCTACTCTGGGAGTTTATGATCATTTTCTAAAAAGAATCCAAGAAAATCCTCTTGTTAAAAATAAATATAGATATTAGATTTGTGTTAAACCAAGAGAAATAAACACTTTGGTTCTATACCACTCAATCAGACATACCCTCCTTTTTTTCTGCTCACTTTAGATTATTTGTAAGACTACCTCAGAAGAAATTAAAAAATAAAATAATCCTGGAGTCCCATATATACCTAATACTTAGAAAACTCATTTCTCAATTAATAAAAATGCCACCAAATGGCAATAATAGATTAAGCACTGGATATTAAGTATATTAGGTGTTTAGTTTCCGGAGAGGATTTTATTAATGAGACTATTCTACAGTGTTATTGCCAACAGACTTCATAATTAGGAAACCTTTGACATTAATGCACCACTATATGAGCACCACAAGGAAACATATAATCATAAACAAATACATAAATGCTTTAAAATACAGCTGAACAGCCATCCTCTAAGGTGTCTATTAAAAATGTGTACTGACTGCTCTTGCCTGTGAATTTTACTTTCAACATGCTATTTCTAAATTCCACTATCTTTCCATATGCTCATAAACTTTTATTAGGCGGTGGTCTTAAGAGACAGCAAATTGTTTTTTAAATGTTCTAAACCAGAAATACAAAAGGTAAAGCTTTGATTGTCTCTACTTTTTGTTTATGTAATGGCTTTCAAAATGTCCCTTTTTTTTCAAAGAAAGAAGAACTAGAGAATTACAGGATTAATACACTACCAAGGTTTTCTCTTTTCCAGCTGTGAGCTTTATGGCTAAAGCACTTTGCAGTACTGGCAGGTACTGGCAGTTCCATTGTTTGCTTATACACACTCTCCTTAAAATGTGTGTGTGTGTATAACCTGTTGTATATGTAAACTTTATGTGTATAAATTTGAGTGTATGTGAATTTATGTGTATAGAGTATCACATAACCAAGCTATCATATAGTCAAACTATCTCAATCCTTTTAAGTTCAGATGAAAACATCTTCCCATTCAGATTTACCATTTATCCTACAAAAAAGGTATTGTGCAAATATATAAAAAGGTAAAGAAGACCAATATAACAAACTGAAATCTCTTTGACTTTTTAAGATAAACTGCTTTAAAGGTTGATTGGTACAATGGCACAAAAATTCAAAGTCACTTTTGCAATATGATATAATTGCTACTTACAAGCAAACTGAAGCTTTGCTTCTCTGCTAACAATTGTTCCAAACGAGTTTGTTGCTATGCACTGGTACATTCCAGCATCTTGGGTTTTATTGGGGTTATTGATCAACAAGCTGCCTTCAACAACACTGTAGCGGAAATCCATACCAATGTCAACATCTGTTCCGTTTAACTTCCACCTATAGTATAAAAATGCCAGTAGATAAAGCCTTGTAATATTAAACAATATTTCTGAATTACCTAATATATATATATATATAAAACTACAAATAGCATAAAATATCATCTGTGACTTTTTTTTTTAACATGGTAAAAAAAAAAATTAGAAAAGCTCTACATAGAAATGGTGTCAACTAAATGTTTATGAAATGAGCACATCCTTTTTAGGTAAACTGATATTAAAATTTTAACACCTGTTTTTATGACTGTTTACAGTGCTACAGACACTTCACTCCTTTTTTTCTTTTCTTTTTTTCTTTTTGGAAATTTCCTATAGCATCTTGTATAAGCATCTTCAAATAGCACTCCTCAGTAAAAGTTCTTTTTCTGGTTTTCAGTCATTCTTTAATGGGTCTATAGAGATAACAGAATACCCCACTTTCGGGTAGTTGGCTGAGTATTTGATGAAACTGCAGCAGATTTGCTTTGACTTGGTCCTTAATATGACTGAAATGTCTGACTACAAAGCAGAGGAATTCTATTGATCTAGAGCTGTCTTAGGAACCAAACTAGCCTTAACCATGGATCACTTTGAAGATCTCCTTAGCTACTGGCACTCAAACATCAATCAACCAGCCCAATGAACTGCAGATCAGGCCATTAGGTAACAGACACAAAGAGGGTTTGGCTGTTTTCCTGTTTGTTTACTCAGATCATCTGAATCTGAGTACACAGTCTGGCCCAATAAATTAGTTTTAGTGGGACTCACACATTTAAACAGCAAAACTTTAGTAACAAAATCTACTTTTCTTTTCCTTTCTTTTTTTCTAAACAGCCAATAACATTCCAGAGAGAGCTTATTTTAACCAAAGGGCCTTTCAGTAAGTTGTTTTAATATGTACAAACTTTCAAACTAATACAATGACTATCTTGTTTTTTTTTCCTCTTCCTTCCCCACTATCCTACATAAAATATTGGCTTGGCCGAAAAGTTCATTTGGGTTTTTCCATAACATCTTACAGAAGAGCCCGAATGAACTTTTTGGTTAAACCCAAATCAGGTAATGAAAACGGCATAGTCAGCATCTGAATTATCATCAATAGTTTCCTAGGAGCACTCACACTAGGGGGCCAAAAATAAAGCAAGACTAGAGCACAAAGAAAATTGATCAGAAACAATAACGAGACTAAAGAGTGAGAAACAGTCATTTTATTTCCTTCAAACAAACAAATAAAAAACACAATATTTAAATGTGTGCATATACATACATCCTCATTGTGCGCCCTCTTATAACATTCTGGGGCACTAGGGCTGGCGTGCATAGTGTAAAAGGATTTAAATGAAAAAAATGAAAGGTCAGTTACTTTCAGATTTTGGATACTGGTATTCAACAAAAAACATTAGGGTGAGTGCTTTTTGTCCACCAACATGTCTCTCACACGGCAATCTTAAACCACACTTTTTCTAATGAAGTCTTCCTCAGTATCCTTGGTCAAGATAAATCACAGCTCCCCCCAACCTCCTACAGAATTCTCCTTACTTGTTTAGGTGGGCATTCTGCCTTCACTTTAGATAGTTTGCCTGTATCACTTCTGTATTCTCCTGTCAGTCATTTAGAACTTGACACTCAATGTTCTCAATCAATGCTTGTGGTAATTCACTAAATATTTTACTTCCTGGCTGGATATTTTAGCTGTGTGCACACACAACTTATGAAGCATCCTAGCCTACCACAGCACGGTGGTGTATGTTTGTTCATGTCTGTGTCTTTGAAAAGCGAAAATATAGAAACATGAGGGGTGGGGAAGGTGGACCTGATCAGGAAATGGGACATAACTCTATGCATTTGTTTATAAGAAGATGGGTATTAGAAATTGAAACTGTTCTTAAGCTTGACAGTAATTCTGTGTTCTGACACAGACAAGAAAGTAATAAGCAATAAAAAGAGAACAGCCAGGTTATATCCTAGCAGGTCTATTTGCTCATGAATCTCCAGAGCTGGCTGCCTGCCCTAGATATTTTGAGTCAGCTGGTCACATCTCTATCATAACTCTCATTTCAAATGATAGTTGAGCAATCTAATATGACAAATCTAAAAACTCAAAGAGGAAATTGCAATAAAATGTGAGCCACAAGCAGAGTATGGAACTCAGGAATGAGACCACGTGAGTCTTTTTAGAAAAGTCTTTGTAGGGATAATGAGAACACCTCTGCGGGTCTGTCTACACATGTCATCTCAACTGAAATGTTCTGTAGAAAGTCCATTAATCTACTTTATTACCCGCTTTTACGTACAATGCATTATTTAGAAAATAGAGCACTTGCTGTGAAATGCAGCTGAGTCTCCTTTACAAAGCCCTATACCAAGTTTATTGCAATGCAGTCACTGTTCATTCCAATTGAATGTGGACTGCATTGAATTCCTTATCTTATTCCATACTGAAACAGTCTTGAAAAATTCACAATTTATTTTCAGTGTTTGAGAAGTCTTTTAAGAACTGGCCATAGAGAGGTATGCTCATTTGGCACACAGAGATTTTTCCCAAGGGCCAGGGCAAATGGGTGAGTCTCATAAGCTGATTTCTGCATCACTTGGGGAAATACAACGCCATCCTCTTCTGGGGGGGGGGGGGGGTGTGCACAACCAAATACTGGAAGGTATCATTTTTCAGACCTTAGTGGGAAGCTATCTATGGGATGGATTGTAGCAAAACATCCCTTTTTCTTTGTTCACTATTTCAAATTGGCAGCTAAGAAGGGGAAGGACCTTTCTGACCTGGAATCTGTAGTCTGCAAACCAAGCTGAATACTAACTTCACAGTGAAAGTACTTCCATCGAGTACTTGACCATCCTCTCTGACGGGAAAGGGAGGCTGAGAGCCATACGTAATGTCACATGTCCTCAGGGAACTTTAATACAAGGCAAGTGTGCACAAGTCAAAACTTCTTAAGTTTTTCTGGGTCTGAGTCAATCCTTTCAAAATTGAGGGGCAGGAAACAGTGAAAAGACAAGGCTCTGTTCAGGGAATAAACACAAAGAAGAGAGGTCAATCTGGGTGCTTGAGGGGAAAACCTAATGGCGAAGACCCCCATGGAGAAATCACCTTGAATTTCTCCTATGAATTTCTCCCCCTCAAAGTCAGCCTGAACCCAGATAAAGTTCAGCCAGAAAGATGTTGAAAATATCTGATCTCGCCATTCTTTCTCTTGCTCTCTCCTTCCACAAAAGGGAGTTTTTTAGCTCCTAGGTACCAATGAGCTATTATTTCATGAGAAACTGCGGGAAGTATAATAAAGGAAAAGAAAGTACACTGTAACCAATTCCTAGTGCATGTAATTAAAACTTTTCTTCTCAGTGTTTCCCAGCAATCTTTAAAAACATAATAGGTTTCTGTTCCTCTGATTGTTTTAAATAACAAAGCAAGCCCTTATATCTAGAAGCACAATGTTACAAAGGTAGTGTTAATTAAAGGTCACAGTTTGGGGAGAAACAAAGCATCAATTGCCAGATTCTGCTGCAAATTTTGTTTTCATTTATTGCTCCCATTTGAACTTACAGGTGGCGATGTACTAAAAACTGGGGGCCATTATATCATCATTTATATGTGTAGGAACCTTTCCCTCTTGCATTTATTTATTTATTTTTACTATATAAAGCATTAAAAAAAACTATTTGATATAGCTTTGAATTCAACTTAATATAGGGAGAATAACTACATATTCTGATTTGTCCAGGGCAGTTCTGGGTATACACTTATTGTCCTAGATAATTATTAACAATGGCCTTTTGCTCTCATAAGTGTCCTGGTTTGGATGATAAAATACATGTTCATCCTAATTATATGGTCTATTGGAGAGGGCTTTTTTTTCTTTCTAGAATATACTTCCTTTTTCCATCCCTATGACAAAAGATCATTTGCCCTAAATTCAGTTAATTATCTCCTTTTCTGGGAAACTTTTATTGCTATCCTCCCTCTCTACCCTGAAGCAGACCTTTCCTCATGATACCCTAGAACCTGGACATTCTTTTCTCACACTTAACCTTGCACTTCCTTCCCTAGGCACTCACCACCAACGTATACTGCTTGAACATGTAGTTTATTCTGCTTTGAATTCTTCAAACCTAGCATGATACTAGAACATTGCAGTTGCTTAATATGGTGGTTTAAACACCTTTCCTAAAGGATGTATTTTTAAAAATCCTAATATACACCCTAGTTCAAAGCAGAACTACTGTGAAGGAACCTTGTGTGGAAACCCTACATAATTCAGCCAGGGTCATTCCTGAGTCAACTCCATGGACTAGACTCCAGTCTGAAAAATCAGTGGAGTGGTCCAATGAATAATGCTGTTAGATGACTAACTAAACTGTAAAATAATTCCTACTCTGTTAATGCCACCATCCTTCCAGTTTGAAAACCATCTGCCTCAGTTCAAATTCTACTTCTTTGATAACTCTTGGATGATTCCAATCTCTTCTTCCCCTAAACTGAAACACATGCCACATACTCTTTTCGTTTTCACATACTACCACATATATTGATTACTAGCATAAGGTTTATATCATTAAATGTGAATAGAGACAAAATTATATTTATATTTATAAAGACCTCTAAGACAAAGAATATTATTACTTTTGAAGTCTCCTATTTCCATTTTCATTCCAATCATTTTCCTCTCAGTGGTTCATGATAACTCTGAATTTTGCTATTTCATTCTTTTGATTTTATTTATCATTTTATCATGTATGCTAGTATCCTTAAACAACTACTCTATCTTACCTGCTTTGGAACTTAATGAATACAGGATTATACTCTGTATTCTTCTCTGACTTGCTTTGTTGACTCAACGTTATGTTCCTATGATAGTGTTGCTGTAGTTCTAGTTCACTCATTTTCACTACTTCATTGTGTTACCGAGTATGAACACGCCAAGTTATAGTCAGTATATTACTTATGCTAAATTTGTACTTGCAAATTTCTGTAAATCTGTTGAGTTTGAAAGAGGCTGCCATTTTAGTTTTAATTTGTACATTTCTATTTATTAATGGGGGCTCTTTATTCCCTGGTGGCTCAAACAAAAAGGGTAAAGAATCCGCCTGCAATGCAGGAGACCCGGGTTTGATCCTTGGAGGAGGGCATGGCAACGCACTCCAGTATTCTTGCTTGGAGAATCCCCATGGACACGGAGCCTGGCGGGCTACAGTCCATGGGGTCGCAAAGAGTCGGACATGACTGGCTAAGCACACACAGGGCACATTTACTAGTGGTAATCTTATTGAATGCCTAATGGATATTTAATAGTCTTTTCTAGGAAGTACCTGATCAAGTCTTTTGGTAATGTTTTAATTAGGTTACATGTCTGTTATCTTTTGATTTTAAGGAATTCTTTAACTAGTTTAGACTTTATAAATAATATTTATCACAAATATCTTTTCCCAGTTGGAAGCTTATAATTTTACTCATCCCAGTATATTCTACTGAACAGCAATTTTTAACACTAGTGAAGTTAAATATTTTCTTCTATCATTTGTTCTTTTTGGTTATAATTGAATTTTTTTTCTTCCCTCTAAAGTCTTAAATATGCATGCCTATTTCCTTTGAAACATTTTGCAAATTTCGCATGTTGGTCTTCTATTCACTGGGAATTGACCCTTGTGTATGCTGTGAGGTAGGCATTCAACTTTAGTTCATTTTTTTAACCATACAGATTCCACTGTGTAGTATATATCTTTTCAATTTATTTCTAATATTGTCATGACTTTTAAATTTTCTCTTTTAATCTTCACAAGATAGTATGCTTTTACTATTTTTGTTGTTTAGTGCAATTGGTTTTTATGTGGAAATACTAACCTTTACCATTTGCTTTACTTATCATTCACTCTTATATCTAAAGGCAGTCTACCGGGGATTATTTTTATTCTGTTTAAAGTATATCTTTCAGAATTTTCTTTAGGCAGGGTCTGCTGGAGTCAAACTTCAATTTCTGTCTACCTAAAAACTCATTTACTTTGTTCTACTTTATAAAAAGTATTTCTGTTATACAAAAATTTTATAGTTAATTTCTCTCAGCATATTGAAGATTCTGTCTTCTCTTTTGCTTTTTTTGTTGCTATTGAGAAGTCAGCTGCTGGTTTAACTGTCATCTCTTTGAAAGTTAGCTGTATTAAAACTGTGGCCTAAATTTACGATCATATCTTCAAGTTAAGTGTTTTTCTGTTTCACCACGATAACTCTATATAAGACTTTATTTTTGTTTGCACTGCTTGAAATTCATTAGGTTTACTAAATCTGTAGATTTGAATGTTTAATTAGCTTTGGAAAATTCTTAGTTTTCTCCTTAAATAATGCTTCTGCCCCATTTTTTTTCATTCCTTATGGAATTCTGATTAGATATGTGAATGTTCTTGCTTAATCTCTTCTCTGTCACATTTTGCTCCTCTTTATCTGCTGCTTCTAGACAATTTCTTCAGGTATGTCTTGCATGTTACTAATTTTCTTTTTAGCTGTGTTACTAAAATCATGTAGCACCAAGGATTGAAATAGGTGATTACTTTTTGCTTTGGGAGGCAAGGCTAATTCTTTTACATTCACCATACGATTATATCCCTTGAATTCCAAGTATATTCTGAGAGGTTTTCTCATGTTAGATTCTCCAGTTGGTTGAGGCTGGGCCTTGTCTTGTGACCCTAGTCCCCTGTGAAACTATAAAATCCAAAGCTGCAATTCACATAGTTCATCAAGGTGAAAAATGATTTTAGTGTTCAGTTTGCTTCTTTGGGTTCCAAATAATTTACTAAACATTCCTTACTTTCCTGCCAGTTTATTGATGTATTTTTAAAAGGTGTTTTAAAAAAATATGTTAAGTGACATTAAGGTTTTCAGTGAAATGGTCAATCAGGATATTTAATTTCTCGTATTGACAGAAACAAAGTTGGGTACTGAACTGTTCATGAATATGAGCGTCTCTTTAGCATCTCAGGATATACAACGATGTCCGTCTAAAAGCTCTTTATGTAATCAGCACTCCATAAGTATTTGTTGGTTTTACTAATAGAAAGTGTATGCATGGAAACACATGTTTTTAAGTCAACAAACCTGATGTGAGGTTTCGGATTCCCTTTAACTTCACAGCTGAGCTTCACTTTTTTCTCCTCAGAGTCCAAAGGGAACATTACATGACTTGGTTCTTGAATGAAAATTGGACCATGCAGTGTGTAGTCATCTGAAATGAGAAAAGAAAATGTCCCGAAATGAACATATTCCTGATAGGGAGAATTACAGGAAATAACAAAATAAATATAAAAGAGGTAAACAAACAAAAAATAGTAATACACAACAGATTCAGCCCAGCCTCTGGATGACATTTCCTATTGAAGAGTAATCTTTGTGAATTATGAAGCAGTAACATGGACTCTCGTATTTCATACTGATGACTTATTTTTCCCACAAATTCCAGAACCAGAACGGCTTGGCATTCCCTTTTCTCTTCTCCACTTCTTACTGTTCTATCTGACCTTAGTCCAACCTCTGATTTTGTTCACATTTTGCGCCTCCTACATGCCTTTTGTGTGGCTGTCATCCTGGAAGGCTGTCTAATGTCACAAAGTTAAAATGTTTCTCCTCTGTAATGGGATAACATAGTTGAAAGTAAGCAATAGTGATTTCGTAAATACATTAATAATGAGAAGCATCAGTATACTGCTAAAATATGTATAAAACTTTTAGAAATTGCATATGTAGGTAAATAAACAATAACTTAGAGTCATGGTGCTCAAATTATGGTTGGTAAATGAATAGTTTTTTTTTTTTTTAACCTGTTATGAACCAATACATGGGGGCACTTGTGTACATATCACACAGCTGAGACTGACTCAGTAGACAAGTTCAGTTACAGTCAGATTAGTCTATTTCAACTTCAAGGAGGCTTGAGTATATTAATACAAATGAGGTATGAATTTCTAAATTCTCCATAACAGAAGCAAGACGCACAAAACTTATTGTCATAGAGCTGCAAAGTTCAAAGAAAGGAATAATCAACAAACAAGATTTGAAGCAACAATGTAGTGTGCATATACTTCTAAAGCAAACACCTACATAAATATTGGTCAAAACACACCTCATCACTGAAACCTTGCACAAGGCCTTGCGTCCTCATCTTTTGAAGTAAGAGCCTGTGTGCATTCATGTTCAGTCATACCCATGGACTTTAGCCCACCAGGCTCCTCTGTCCATGGGATTTCCCAGGCAAGAACACTGGAGTGGGTTGCCATTCCCTTTTCCAGGGGGTCTTCCCAATCCAGGGACCAAACCCACATCTCTTGCATTTGCTGCTTTGAAAGGCAAGTTGTTTATTCACCAGTACCACCTTTGTCTGCCAGTGCAGGAGATGCAACAGACGTGGGTTTGATTCCTGGGTCAGGAGGATCCCCTGAGGCGGGTTATGGCAACCTACTCCAGTATTCTTGCCTGGGAAATCCCATGGACAGAGGAGCCTGGCTATTTACAATTCATAGGGTAGTAAAGAATCAGACACAACTGAAGTGACTTAGCATGCATGCACACACATTACTCAACAGTTAATGATTGAGAAACATGAAGATAGAGAAAGAGAACAGCTGTTGGTCTGGGGAACTGGTAACAATCCAGACTATACAGCTGCTACACAACAAAGTCATTGAACTTCCAGTTTCCTTAAAGATACAGATAAAGACCGGACACTCATTCCAAGTTGTTTTTACAGGAAGCAGACCCCTCCTACACAAACAAGACTACACAAACAAGACCCTAGATGGGATCAAATCAGAAAGTTGATGATGCTTGAAACTTCACCTCGATGACAACCAGTTGCAGGATTGTCCATGAGTTGATCATACCCTGTTGCTTGAACACTATGAAACTCCTCACTACCCCTCTGGTGGGCGGGGAGGGTCACACAATTTTGAAGGCATTAGCCTGTTGCGGCCTCTTTGGCCTGGCAAAACATTAAAACTCATATTTTGTGCCTCTTACCTGACTTTTGTGTTTCTGTCACCCTGGAAGCCTGTCTACTGTCACAAAGTTAAAACATCTCTGCTCTGTTAAGGGGATATCATAGTTGAAAGCAAACAATAATTTCGTAGATATATTGGTCTCTAAGTTCCTATTCTGCACTGATAAATAGGGTTTCAGCAACACTATCCATACCAGGAAAGTGGCTTTCATTATTTACAATCTCATTTCTTTTTTCCTAGAAGGCTTTTCTAGACCCTCAGGTCTTCCTCTAACCACATGATTTATAAATTATCTCTTGGTGGACACATCTTTGTCTATTTCATGCATTTGGATCTTTCTTTCCCCTTCTTTGGGCTGTAAGCTCCTGGACAGCATGGCTGTATCTTATCCATTTCTGCTTGTTTTGTGGTACCAACTACACTAGCTTAAACATCAAACATGGTCCATAAGAACCGTTCTATTTGAGGTATTTTTCACTTTTTAATGTTCAGCCAGCCAATTTAGGCAGTGCCTAACAAATTTTGAGACAGAAGGGCCAGTGGCTATGATGTAAAGTGATACTGAATAGCGCCCTGTAGCTCGCAATCCGCTTTCCCCTTATATGTGATTATTTGGATGGATGTGAACTACAACTGTGGTCCTGGAAGACCTTAATAACCAGCCTTCTGTTGATAGGTGATAGGATGAGACTGAATTCATTCAGGAGAACCAGGACTGAGGAAAAAGAAGAAAGCAGATTTGGGGATCAAGGTGAAATATAACAAGGTGATTTCTTTTAAGGTTTTTAATCCAGGCTTTAAAACTTCGCATGTTGAGGTTAGGGTAGAAGAAAAATTAAGGACTCAAGAAAAGCAAACTGAATGGTATTTTATTTTAGAGGAATAGGGACAGCCCCTGACCTTGTTGAGAGAACAAGCAGAATACGGATGCAGAAAGACTAGGAACCGAGATTCAATGCCTTTTGTCAGCTAACTCTATGAACTAGGCAGGATCACCTAGTCTCACTATGCTTCAATCTCCTCATCTATAAAATAATAGCACTGGACTCAGTCAGTGCTTCTACACCAGTTCAGATGAGGAAGAAGTCATGAATATCTTCCCATAAATGCAGATGCATATGACATCCGCATTCAAAGATGCCATGAATTATATCACCACCATCATCCTCTCTCCTTAGTCCATGTATAAAAATCTCATGCTAATGAGAGATTCAAACAGTGAAAATAGAATTTTTCAAAGAACACATAATAAAAGCATGGAATAAAAGTAAGCAAACATGTATCTTTCTAAACACTCATGGTTAAAAGTCAGATATTTCAAAATCTACATATTTACATTTCAGATTTTCAACAATGACGTGGTTATTTTCAAAACAAATTTAGACACTGGTCAAAGGTTGGCGCAATTCAGTCTCAAAGAATTATATGAATTCTTAGCGTATCTAGTTAAGTGGCAAACATTATTAATCAAGATCACTAACACAGCAGCAAGTTGGGTAGATTATTTTCTAAGAGAGAGATATATTTCTATCATCACCCCAATTCCAAAATTATGTGTATTATCTATCTATATATAATATCAATCATCTCAATTCATTGGTGTTCCCTGATTTGAATTTCATATAGAAATACAGTCTATTACTAGTAATTCCAAATAAGAATAAAACATAATAATGATTATCCAGGATGCAGCTGAGAGGCTGTGGATTAACATCTGTACTATTTCTCAATGTATCCATGCCATATTTAAATAACAAAAAGGATATTTTTTCTGTGTATTTTGTAATAAGAATTGATAATAATGATGCTTTGCATTCCCTATAAATAACACATTTCATCTAAAGTTTTTATTTTCTCTTGGTTAACCAAGCTCACTGCCTAGAAATTAACATTAGCATAAAGGGACTGGCATTTCAGTTCTCATCTAAAGAAATCCACTGCCTTAGGCATGAACTATTTGGTTTCACAAAGATGGAGGGGGGAATTTTAGAAAGTTGCAATCCAGGTATAGAAAACAGATATCCTAACTTTAATAGTTTTAAAATCAGGGTTACTAGTATTTTGAGGAAAAAATAAGTTAAAGAGTTGTTTTATTTTCCCCAAACATTGAGGTGCCTGGGTTAAATGACCCTGAGAGTGACATTCTCAGATGAAAGATGGAGCAAGGCACCACTAAGCTTGTTCTGCGTGTTGTAGTCACAAAGTGACTTTCAAGTGGCTTGAAGGATTATATAAAAGACTCTGCATTTGCCAAAAGACTTTGAATTCACCATTTCAAACCTGACAAGTTCACTCTTTCATTTGTCACAGGAAGTTGTTCCAAATAAGCAGTCGAATGGCCATGATCTTCAGCCTAGCGAGGGAAAGGAGCAACTCAGAAAACAATTGAGGAAAAGATTAATAAGCCCATACACCTCAGTGTTAGACTTTGGACCACCTGTATTGTAATCATGGCATGCTTATTTTTTTTAAACCCCAGTCCAGACTTACTGACTACACCTGAAAAATCCAGCATCTATGAATCTTTTAGCTTAGTTTTCCAAGGGATTCTTTGGTACACTAAAATCTGAGAACTACTAATTCAGACCCTTCTGATCCTAGATCTCCATTTCATAAGAGCAGAACATCAACCAACACTGGCTTTGCACTCACCTCTAGACTTTCTCTTTTGAGCAAAATCTAACCAACCAAACCTTGTGTGAAAATACTTAGAGAGGGAATTTTAGCACATGACTAACAGTTGTGAGGTAAGCAGCCAAGAACAGAAAACTCTAAAATGGACCCACACAAAGAAAATGATGGATCTGTCAAAGTCAGGGACTAAAGCTGTATAAAAGAACCACTCCTGAGAACACTCACTGTTGAACTCAAGAAGCTAACTCTGGGAACAGCCAGGGCTGCACCACATTGACAAAGAAGAGGCTTCCTTGGGGAGACCCACTAATCTACTACCCTGTAGTAAAACCTCATCCACAACAAATACACACAACATTCTTGCCATCGTTGTTATTATTCAGTCACTAAGTTGTGTCTGACTCTTTGTGACCCCATGGACTGCAGCACACCAGGCTTCCCTGTCCTTCACTATCTCCCTGAGTGTGCTCAAATTCAAGTCCATTGAGTCGGTGATGCCGTCCAACCATCTCATAATCTGTCTCCCCCTTCTCCTCCTGCCCCAATATTTCCCAGCACCAGTGCTGTTTTCAGTGAGTCAGCTCTTCACATCAGGTGGCCAAAGAACTGGAGCTTCAGCTTCAGCATCAGTCCTTCTAATGAATACTTAGGACTGATTCCCTTCAGGATTGACTGGTTTGATCTCCTTGCTGTCCAAAGAACTCTTAAGAGTATTCTTCAGCACCACAATTTGAAACCATCAATTCCTCAGTTCTCAGCCTTCTTTTATGGTCCAACTTTCACATTTGTACATGACTACTGGATAATCCATAGCTTTGACTATATGAACCTTTGTCGGCAAAGTGATATCTCTACTTTTGAATATGCAGCCTGGTTTTGTCATAGCTTTCCTTCCAAGCAGCAAGTTTCTTTTCATTTCATGGCTTTATATGTAATGAATCTCATCTATTTAAATGACAGCCTATTGGGAATGATGTTTTCATTGTGGGATTACAAATAGGTGAAAAGTTATACTGGTGCTCTGCTGCTTTAGAGAAGTTAGAGAAATGGGCTGACACTGTTTTTGGGGATCTCTCAGAGGAGCAGAAGGCAATGATCTTTCATGCGTCCAGGAATTCTCAAAAATCAAGGTTAAAAAGGAGGACAGGGGAAGCAGACAGGTGGCCAGAAGCTCAGATATAACTTCAACGTTTCCAGATCGCTAGTCTCAGTCCCAGCTTGGGGATTTTAGCGCAAATGCAGATACCTGTACATCCTGATTTTCTGGGTTCTCCCCTCCTTGGCAACTAATTGCTAATTGGTCACTAGGTTACTTCTAGCACACCACCCATGATCCCAAAGTTTATTCCACAGAAACTGTCCTGCACCAGTTTCAGAACAAAAGGGATATTTTTACACAAAAGAGAGAAGATCTATGTTAAAGAAACCCTCCTTTTATGTCTCAACAAAGAGAGGAGAATGTCTGGATTTTCAGTAAAGAGTAAAGATTTCAAGAAAGTTGAAAGGGTTAGTTGCTCAGTCATGTCTGACTCTGTGACCCCATGGACTGTAGCCCGCCAGGTTCCTCTGTCCATCGGGATTCTCCAGGCAAGAATATTGGAGTGGGTTGCCATTTCCTCCTCCAGGGGATCTTCCCAATCCAGGGATAGAACCTGGGTCTCCTGCATTGAAGGCAGATTCTTCACCATCTGAATCACCAGAGATTTCATGACCAAAAACTTATTTAGGTTCAAGATCAGGCAACTCCTAATCTTTCTCCCTTTTTGCTCATTAAAGATTTAAAAGTTACTAAAAAACACTGCCAGTGATTCTCAAACTCCTTTTTGCATTTTATTCTTTTCTTTTTAGAATCCATTTTTGGGGGGTAGACAAAACCAATGTTTGTAAGTCAGGTTCTTCCTGTAACCTCCTTGCAAGCATCCCAGAAATAAAATGTAGTGCCAGGGTTACTCTTCAAAGTTTTAGACTACTAAAAGAGATGCAGAGTCATAGAATTTAAATTAGAAGAGATTATTTAATATTAAATGTATTTTTCCAGATCACAGACTAAAACTGCACTATATCTGTAAGGGAGACAAAAATGATATTCACCTAAAAATAAAACGATATTCTAAGGGTAGCTCAGATAGTAAAGAATCTGCCTGGAGTACAGGAGACCTGGGTTTCATCCCTGGGTCCAGAAGATCCCCTGGAGACGGGAATGGCAACCCACTCCAGTATGCTTGCCTGGGAAATCCTGTGGATAGAAGAGCCTAGCAGGCTACAGACCATGGGGTTGCAAAGAGTTGGACATGACTGAGCGACTTCCACATACATACATAAAAAAAAAAAACCCAAAACCAAAACAGTAATAAAACAACACTCTACCATTAGATGTGAGTAAAATTACTGATATCTCAAAGCTGCAGATAAAGTAATAGCTAGATGTCACTTATTTTATTTATTCTTTGAATTAATTTGACCCATTCCTGTCCCCAAAGTCCACAGATGTCCTTAAAATTCTCTCTTTGAAGAAGAATGTTACTCTTTCAGGTTACCAGGAGCCAGACTAGGCTAAGAACCTGGAATGGATGGGAACAGTCTGAAGTTTCCTGAGACTGGCAAGAATGATGGGAGATGCCAGGAGGCAAGACAGAGGCCTGAGTATCAGGTCCCTGGGAGTAAGAGTAAAGCAAAGTCGATTCCAAGTGAAAGGTCAGCACGAGATAACATGCATAAAGGAGCAGGCAAGGGGAGCTTAGAAAGATCCACTGATGCTAAATATAGATATTTTTATAGGGCACCTGTGAATAGTGCTAACAGGTAACTGAGATGGGGAGGAAAGTCATTAAGGGGCTAAGCCATACCAGACAGCAGGGAGGAATTCAGGGTAAATATTTCATAGAAGATGACTTAGTAAAAAAAAAAAAAAAGTCAAGCTAGCTTTAACATAATGATTCCTCAAAGTGTGGCCTAGTAACCTCATGTATCAGTATCATCTTACCTGGGGGTGCTTGATAAAAGGCAGACTTTTGAGCCCCTGTCAGACCTACTGGATTTTTATTATCAGAGCCCAGCACCCTCTATTCATTACTGTGCCTTCTGCAGCTGGAAAACTAGTACCTTCAATTATGAATTGAGCACAGATGACTTTCAGCCCGAGACCAATTAAGGACACCAATGAGGAAAAACAACCCTGCGGAGTTTTGTTCCATGCACTAGATCACTCTGTAGCAACCATGTGGGGCGGGGTGAAAGGTTGTGTTTTGCAAGCATAGCCCTTTGGTCAATGTGCTTCTCTTTCGCTGAAATATTTTTCATCTTTTGCAAACTCAGTGACACAACTCTGCTGGGAAAGGACAAACAAGCAGTACTATGATTTCATCCTCAAAACTAAAAATACCAGATTCACTTCTCCTTGCAATTGCTGTGGCATTCTCAGGTGCTGCCCCTGAGGGCTGTTGAGGCTCTTCATCCTCCTGGCAGGTAGAAAGTACCCTCACAGAAGCCAAGAATCCAGGACCATGACATACAGTCCGTCTTCCTCTGACACCAAACTGGCTGTCTGATTAAACACCTGGTCTTGGGCAGACACAATTCACTGGCAACAATCTCAACTGGGGAAGCAAACTCTAGGAGACCTAACGTAGAACACAAGGGCTTGAATATGAGCTCAGAACACGAGCCCATGGGCTTAGAAGTGAGTTTTATCTGGGTCACATCTGGAGGACACGTAGATGGTTGCATTATGCATGCTCAGAAGCATCCTGATGCAAACCACAGTGGCTTTGCTGTGTTATGTCTTTTACTCTGCTTTCTGCAGGGCCCTTGACCAACCCAGAGAGTAAATGCTGTGTGTGTGTGTGTGTGTGTGTGTCTGTGTGTAAGTAATCAAGGGGAACACACTGTCTTACTGGATTGCAGAGCATATCAAAGCCATGCCACTGGGGACAAGGAACAGGTAGCCCTGCTAAGTTGGTCTGTTGGGCATGCTCTAGAATCATGGCCCCATTTCTCTTTTTCAAGGTGGAATCCCAGTGGGGAGAACCAGTTGTTCCATATGGGAACACACAGGGCCCACTGTGTTTGGTCGGCTGTGCGCCATCTCCTCCATCCAGCCTTTCTAATGATCACAGAAAATCATTATGGCTAAAACTCTAAGTTCAGCAGCATCTCTGTGGGTCCAAATTACTCACAAAACGTATGGGCAGTAACCTAAGGAAATTCAGAAACAAGTGAGATATTGTAACAGTGATTTTCCTGAGTGTGAGAATTCCTTTAAAATTGAATCACTGATTGTAGAAATGATGATGGGACAGCTGTCAAACTATCATTACAAATACAATTTAGTGTTGTTCATCTTTATTAAATAAATAGCGGGGGATGTTTAAAGGCCCCACACAAGGGCCTGTGTGTGAAATCAGCTGCCACACAGCATTTTTATTGAATAGTCATTCCATTTGGTTCTATTTGGTGAAGCAAAACAGATATCAGAGGAGACAGAAATTCTAGCTTAAAGGATAAGATGCTTCTTTCATTTGTCGTTGCTTTCATCTTCCTTATTTTAACCCCCTCAAATCAGCATTTTTCAGGAAGCAGAGAAGTCTTTTGACAGAAGGTATATGTTTGAAAGCAGAAAGCAAAAGAAAATCTGAACAAGATGTAAACTTTCCTGCTTTTTCTTTGTTCTCTGGTTAACAAAATAATTGTGCTGCTACCACATATCATGTCAGACATAACAAGGACCTACTTGTACATCATGCCAGAGTTTAGAAATGATGGGGAGGAAAAAAAAAGAAATGATGGGGAGGTGGTCAAGCATGAAGAGATACAAGTGGTCTCTGATTAGAAAAATTCCATGTTGCTGGAGGAAGGATTTGTAGGAGTCAACACATCCTACTATGACCCTAACCTCACATTCTAACCCATTACAGGAACAATGGATTCATTACTCCTTAAGGAAAAAAAAAAACCTGGGAATTTGGGGTTGCTAGATGCTTAGAATGGATAAGCAACAAGGTGCTACTCTACAGCAGAGGGAAATATATCCAATCTCCTGGGACAAACCACAACAGAGAAGAATATTAAGAAAAGAATGCATATGTGTGTAAAACTGAGTCACTTTGCTGTCCATGTATAGCAGAGATTGGCACAGCATTGTAAATCAACTGTACTTCAATTAAAAAAAAAAAAAACTAATTGGGTGACTGCGATGTCAAGCCCCAGGTATGAAAAGAAAAATAACTTTTCAACAAATGCAAATATTCTGTAACTCAACTGGAAGCAAAATTGACCTGAACTTATGAGAGGCTATATATAACTTAGCATGAATATTCATATTTTTTGCTACAGAATTCAAATGTGTTCAATTATGGAATGCTGACCCAGGTTCAGCTGGAGATGTTATATAATACTGGGCATGTTATGTGGACCACATTTCTTTTCTAAAATCAGAAGGATTCTTAATTATCAAACATTTTTGACCCAAACAGTTGCTGATTAGCATTCGTGGCCTATACTGTACGTCACTTTCAAGGTTACATGTAGAGGACATATAGTGTGCAAAGAAGACACCATCCTGCCCTCAAGGAGGGTTTGTTCCAGAAGGACAGACAGACAATAATCAGATAAGTAAAGTTAACTTTGTATTTTTAATTAATAAACTATTTTTTTTAAATGTCATCACATTTTATGAAAATGTCCCACTGTTGGCCTGCTTTTCCCACCTACACAGTTTCTCTCGGCTGCATTTCAGGACAGCATCGTCTTGCTTCTCCACCTTCCTTCGGTTCCTCGGCACCCCTCCCCCTTCCACTGAGGACCCAGGCAGTTCCAAGCTTTGCCCACCCTCACTGGGCCAGCATCTCCAGACAAGTGTTCGAATCCGGACCCCACAAATGACCCACATCATCCTTGACGTGGGATAAACACAACACAAAGACGAACACTTGGCTGCTTTCTGGACTCACTCTTTCCTACAAAGTAGTCAGCAGAGGACTCTACAGCCAGGCTGAGGCCAGCAGGTACTGATTTACAGTCATTTAGTATCGTGAGCTCCTTCTTGCTGCTTCTTTGCAAGTGGATGGCCTCTACCCAATCAGGATGACGGTTTCTTGGGTTTTTGAGCCTGGAAAGGGGCAGCCAGGATGCCCAGCTTCAGATAGCAGGTCACTAGGAGCTAAAGCTCTCCTGGGTTGGGGCCTCCCCACCAAGATTAAAAAGAGTCAGGCAATAATGAGAGGTTACAGGCAGTTATGGACTGAAGCCAGGGACACCTCCCAACTCTCTAGCCAAACTTGCACTTGTCCATTCCAAGATTTATTCCTCTTCCGACCATTGCTGTTGTGTGGTCACTAAGTCCTGTTCAACTCTTTGCAACCTCATGAACTTCAGCACACCAGGCTTCCTTGTCCTTCACTGTCTCCCAGAGTTTGCTCAAACTCATCTTCATCGAGTTGGTGATGCCATCCAACCATCTCATCCTCTGCTGCCCCCTTCTCTTGTCCTCAATCTTTCCCAGCATCAGGGTCTTTTCCAATGAGTCAGGCTCTTTGCATCAGGTGGCCAAAGTATTGGAGCTTCAGCTTCAGCATCAGTCCTTCCAATGAATATTCAGGGCTGATTTCCTTTAGGATTGACTGGTGTGATCTCCTTGCAGTCTAGGGAACTCTCAAGAGTCTCTCCAACACCACAATTTGAAAGTATCAGTTCTTTGGTGCTCAGCCTTCTTTGTAGTTCAACTCTCACATCCTGAGAGTTGAAAAACCATATTGGAAAAACCATAGCTTTGACTATATGGACATTTGCCAGCAACATGATATCTCTGCTTTCTAATATGCTGTCTAGGTTTGTCTTAGCTTTTCTTCTAAGGAGCAAGTATATTTTAAATTTCATGGCTACAGTCACCATCGTCAGTGATTTTGGAGCCTATGAGAATTTCCAGCCATACGTACTGCCTTTCCTTGAATTTATCCCAGCCTTGTTCATTCCTCTAAATATGGCTATCAGCTGACTAATAATAATTCAATCATTAAACTGGCTCTTGTCAAATTTAGGCCTTATACCAGAGATGGGAATGTGGTATCTCCAGGGTTTAACTTCTGTTTTAAAGAAATCAACACGGAAATACAGTATACTGTCAGTGACTAAAAAGAAAACAGATAAAGAAAAAATTTTAAACAGAGGCCTAGGGTCATCATTGATCAGGTTGCTGGGTCAGGGGTTTCCAAGAGAATACTATGTGATTGCAGACCTGTCTCTACTATCAGCTGAGAAAAGTGAGGTTTAAGGAGGGACTCGTCCAAGGTCACATTTCTAAGAACTGTGATCATTGGACCTTGCTTCTAGGCTTTCACCAAAACCCCAAGTTTTAAAAGTTGGGATGGGGGTGGGAGTGGGCACAGACAGGTCTGCAGAGGTTCAAGTTATCTTTTATGACGAAGGGAAAGGAAACATTTTCTCTCCTTTTGTCTTCAGAAAATAATCTCTCTTAAGAATTTACTGTGCTATTACGCCGTGTTGTGCTCAGTTGCTCAGTCGTGTTGGACTCTTTGTGACCCTGTAGACTATAGCCTGCCAGGCTCCTCTGTCCATGGGATTCTCCAGGCAAAAATCCTGGGGTGGGATGCTTTCCTCCAGGGGATCTTCCCAACCTAGGGATTGAACCCTTGGCTCTTGCATCTCCTTCACTGCAGGCAGAGTCTTTACCTCTGAGCCATGGGGGGAAGCCCCCTATTAATTAACTGCTCATGTTTAAACAGGATAGAGACGCACTGACTCATTCCAAATGATAAGAGAGCTGACCATCTCTCATGGAGTCTGAAAGTGAAGTTGCTCAGTCTTGTTCAACTCTTTGAAACCCTATGGACTGTAGCCTACCAGGCTCCTCCATCCATGGAATTTTCCAGGCAAGAATACTGGAGTGGGTTGCCATTCCCTTCTCCATAATTAATAGACTATTTTCTAAAATAAGTGTAGCATTACAGAAACATTGAGCTGGCACTTGGCTCGGTGCTTTGTGAGGATCTAGATGTGTGGGATGGGGAGGGGTGGGTAGAAGGGAGGCTCAAGAAGAAGAGGATATATGGATATATGTAGCTAATTCTAGAGAAGGAAATGGCAACCCACTCCGGTATTCTTGCCTGGAAAATTCCATGGACAGAGGAGTCTAGCAGGCTACAGTCCATGGGATCACAAAGAGTCAGCCACGACTGAGTGACTGAGCTCACAGCTAATTCATTTCGTTATATAGCAGAAACCAACACAATATTGGTAACCAATTATAGTCCAAAACAAAAAAGACAAGTACATGAAGTTTTCATATATCCTTTCTCCCTGGCTCACAGTTTCTACTATTAACATCTTGCTCTATGTGGCACATGTGTTATAACAAATAAGCCAATGGATATTGGCTAAAATTCACGGTGCTATTAACTAAAATTCATGGTGCAATAGGGCCCACTCTTTATGTTGTAAAATTCTTTGGATTTTGGGAAATGTAATATAAGATGTCTCCCCTATTACATTATCACAGATAGTTTTTGTCCTAGAAACCTCTGTGCTCCACTATAGCTAACTCTTAATGTTCAAATATATCACTATTTACATATCAGTTACATATGAATATAACTGATAGATTTTGGCTAAATAGCTCTAAATATCTCAGATATCCCTAGGGCAAAAATACCTCTATAGTCTTGAATTGCTTGGTGGGAAGATGCCTGGAACTTCCAAAAGCTCCCACATAGAAAGCGTAAAGAAATCAATGACGCTAAAACAAAACCAAAGGATAGAACTTCAATGATATCCTTTGAGCTTTGAAGCCACTTCTGTCCAAAGCAAGGCTTATCCCTAAGATGCTCAGGTATGTGAGCAAATGACTACCTTTATTTAAGCCAATCTGAGCTGAATTTTATCATCTGCAGCTAAATGACTCCTAGTTGAAACTGTATTCATAGACAGTACATATCAATTTATTCAGTGGTTTAATTCTTGTCATTGGTCTTTTTTCTCTTCTATTTTCTTTTGACAATTCTCTACATGCACGTGTATCTAAAAATGCACACAAACAGGCCCTTCAACAATGTGATAGACAAAATCTTCTCTCTGTGAACTTAATGTTTATTTTTATGCCTCAACCTTCACCTGGTCGCTCCTATGATCAACGGCTCCCTAGAGGTCTCCTCCTTCGAACTGTGCCTTTTCTGATTTCTGGATACATATGGTAGCTTGGAAGGAAAATTATGACAAACCTACACAGTGTATTGAAAAGTAGAGACATCATTCTGCCAACAAAGGTCCATATGATCAAGGCTATGGTCTTCCCAGTGATCACGTATGGTTGTGAGAGCTGGACCGTAAAGAAGGTAGAGCACCAAAAAACTGATGCCTTCGAACTGTGGTGTTGGAGAAGACTCCTGAGAGTCCCTTGGACAGGAAGGAGATCAAACCAGTCAGTCTTAAAGGAAATGAACCCTGAATACTCCCTGGAAGGACTGATGCCGAAGCTGAAGCTCTAGTAGTTTGGTGACCTAATGCAAACAGCTGACTCAGAGGAAAAGACCTTCATGCAGGGAGAGATAGAGGGCAGAAGAAGCAGAGGGAGTCAGAGGATGAGATGACTGGATGGCATCACCCATGCAATGGACATGAACTTGGGCAAACTTCGGGAGACGGTGAGGGGCACTGAGGCCTGGTGTCCTGCAATCCACGGGGTCACAAAGAGTCGGGCATGACTGGGCAACTGAACAACAAATGGTATCAAAATTTGTTTTTCCCATGTCTTTCACCATCACAGGACACTATTTCTTATTGGAAATACACACACACAGAGCTGTATGGTAATCATCTCCTAAGCTCTAAGCTTCCAGCTAGAATTCATATACTTAACGATGACCTTTTGAAAAGGTAATTAACCTAAAACAGTGATAATACTCCTAATGTGCTTTCATGTATTCTTTGTGTGTAGAAAGATACTCCGAGGCCAGTTAAAAATGAATACAGAACTACATTCTTCTCCCCAGATTTTGACTGAATAGATTTGGAGTGGGGCACAGTATACGCATTAGAATCCTGCATCTTAGATTATTCACTTGTACGAGGTCTATAGTCAGGAGTCACCATTTGAAAAAGAAAAATCGAGGGAACACCAGCAGTGATGAGAGGCTGCTTCAATCCCCAGGTGGCTGCTACAATGATAAGGGGCATGATTCTCAGGTCAAATGCTGGAACTGCCTCTCTTGAATGCCCTGGGTGAGTAGAGTTTCTCCCATCCTACAAGCAAATGGGAATAAATCCTTGTGTGCAATGGGAGGTGTCAATGATTATATCAGACCTGTTTTGGCACCTGATGCTTTCCTCATCATGTCTTAAGACTACTGTCGTCCAGGTCTGTCCAAGCCTCTGTGTGACTGGGAGAAACAACGCGCTTTCCCCAGTTCTAAGCGTCCCGAAGCTAACACATTCTCCTTCTCAACTAAAAAAACAAAAACAAAACCCAAAAAATATATGGCCAAAAAGCTGAGGTTGACTTTGCTGCACTTAGTCATAATTTCACACTTTCTTAGAGACCATCTGCTTTAAGCCCTTCTGGGGTGAACTGCTGGTGTTATTATCCCCTCAATGACACCCCAAGTTCCCCACCACCTTCCCTGACATTAAATTGCTTGAACACGGAACGCCTGCAGGCAGCACTTTCATGTTACATGCACCGCAGCTTTTCAAGGAATATTCATGAACCTTTGCACCTGTCTCTTTGGCAGCTGAAGTACCTCATGTCTGTCTTTCCTTAAATGTTTCAGGTTTTTAATTTGGCACATAGCGAATGTGTCATTATATAGAGGTATATACCAGGGAGCGTGAAACGGAGTAATCTGAGAACTGTTCAAGCAAAACTGGAACAACATATTTCTAACAGGAAAGATCTACTAAATTTGAATTTCGTACGCTTCTCTTTCTGGTGTGTAGGTACTTTAGCTATTTTTCATATTGTTGCTTAGGAAACAAGGCTGTCATGGTGTTCCTGATGAAGCTGAGAAGAAGAAAAAAATTAAGTTCACGGCAGGCAGTGGGGTCCAGGCATGAGTCTTCTCAATGGGACATTGGTATTTTAATAGAAAGTTGGTAAGGAAACCCAAATCAGACTTATGTTGTACCTCCCTCACTGACTGAATCCAGAAGTCCTGCTGCTGCTGCTGCTGCTGCTAAGTCACTTCAGTCGTGTCCGACTCTGTGCGACCCCATAGACGGCAGGCTCTGCTGTCCCTGGGATTCTCCAGGCAAGAACACTGGAGTGGGTTGCCATTTCCTTCTCCAATGCATGAAAGTGAAAAGTGAAAGTGAAGTCGCTCAGTTGTGTCCGACTCTTAGCGACCCCATGGACTGCAGCCCACCAGGCTCCTCTGTCCACGGGATTTTCCAGGCAAGAGTACTGGAGTGGGTTGCCACTATCTTCTCCGGAAGTTCTGCTAGAGAACGATAAATACAACCACAATCAACTTAGGCAGAGATGAGCTGAGTTTTGGTAAAAAAAAGATGCTTATGAAATCATAAGTCAACTTTTACCTTCCCTTTCTCAAAAGGTCATATCTCTGCCTCCTATTTAGAGACACACAGAATAATGAAAATGAGTCTCCATTACTGAATACATAATTGGGCCAGGCTCTGTTGTAAAGTAAAAATACTTAGTAGGCCTTGTCTCACTTACTCTACAACAACCCTACTGATAGGTCTTACCCTCCTCCTCAGTTGGTGATGGAGAGAGAGATGCCTGGAGATAACCACCCTTATTAGAGGTTGCAAAACACGGATTCATTGGTTTCTTCCTCTTAGAAGCCAGTGCTCAGTAGCACCATGACATAAAGTAGAACTGCCCTCTACGTATTAACCCGCAACAAGTAACAAAGGAGATTTTGATATGTCAAAGAATGGTGTCATTAAATGTGAGTGGTTTCCTATTTTTAACCCAACTCTATTTTTGAGGCTAGGAAACAAAGGTTTTCAGAGGTTCAGTGGTCACACAGGTACTCAGTGATGGAGTTCTAACCAGAATCTTGATTTGTTGATTATCAGTGGAATTTTTTCATAGTACCATAGACTCCCCTCCAGTTTATTGTTCAGATAACAGCAGGATTAGTCTGCTTTTACCTAGAAATATGGTGGAGAAAAATGACAGAGTCATCCCTTAGGGAAGGAAGGAATCTATTTTGTCAATATTTAAGTCTTGAAACTTTGGTTTAGGAGAAAATAAGTGAAAGCCTATTTCCTTTTAGTCGAGAACAGAAAGGATAAGTGTATTCATCATATGCTGTACTTGTTACTAATTCTTTCAAATTATAAAGTAGTTCTTTGGGGGAATTACCAACATATTGATGTAGAGAAAGGGTATTTTGTCCTAAAGTATTCTCTATAGAAAACTTAATAAAAGAGGGGATTCATAACCTTTCAAAATGACAAGCATAAAATTTACATCTAATTATTGGCCATTCTGCCTTTTCTGTGTCATTCTGTCATAAGGTAAAGTGGCATGCATGCTGATTTGGGCAAACACAAAAGCAAAAATTCTTTCTGTAAAGGGATAAATAAAAGTAAAAAATGCCATTGACTTGAATTCACAGGCTTATCAAAAGAAGGGGAAAACACTTCTTTGGCTTTCCAAAGACAAGGTAAAAAGCTTGTCCATTAAGTTGTTGGACCCTTTGAATAAGTCATCCACCTCTCTGCTTCATTTCCCTGGCAACTGATGCCCAAATTCCTTCCCACAGACCTGTAACCAGAGAGGTGGGTGACTATGACCTTCTCTACCTGTATAACCAAAAATACCTGTTTGCTTAAGTAATATAGCAACTAACCAGAAGCAACTGACAAAGAGGTACCAGATTAACATCTTTTCATTCATTCAACAAGTATTTCTTGAGTCGCAGCTATGAGGTAGACGCTTAACATGTTGAGGATAGAGAGAAGTAAATCAACACACGGCCCTAAAAGAGCTCATGCTCTAGGCTGGGGAGGCAATTCACATAGCGTGTTGAAAGGTGAGTAGTGTTGGGAAGTGAAAAAGAAGGGCGCAGAGTCCTGGCAGGGTACTGACATTTTAAACAGGCTTGCCAGTGAGGTCCTTTATGAGAAGATGATATGTGAGCAAGATGTAGAGGAAGTGAGGAAACAAACCAGAAGGGTATCTGGGAGACAAACATCACAAGTCGAGGCAGGAGTGACTGCAAAACTCCTAAGGCAGCGGGAAGGTGCTTAGTGTAATAAATACTTTCCCACTTTCTCTCTCCCCCACTCTGGTTCCCTGCTCCCATATCCCTCACACATACGCCCAGTGTACCTTGAGCCCAGGAGTGGAAGGAGCAGGGGTGGCAGCAGCGATACCACGTATCAGAGCTTCCCTCTGCCATATTTCTGGCAATTCTCCAACCAACACTGTGTAAGTGAAAGCTGGTATCATTGCTCATTTTATGGACTAACAAAGTGAGATTATATCCTCATTTTACAGACGAACAAACTGAAACACACAAAAAAAGTTCACTTGGGAGCCTGGGGCATCCTGGCACTACCATGAGGTTTCTTTCTTTTTCTCTCTCAAAAGATGCACATGGAATTAGGAAACCACAATTCTTGACCAATCTTCTCATGTAGAACATGCCAAAGTCTGTACAATACTTAGAGCACAGGAATTAAATGCATGGTCTTCAGATAACAGTGTGGGCAGGCTAAGTCGCTTCAGTTGTGATTGACTCTTGGTGAGCCCATGGACTGTAGCCCGCCAAGCTCCTCTGCAATTGGGACTCTCCAGGCAAAAATGATGGAGTGAGGTGCCAAGCCCTCCTCCAGGGGACCTGCCTGACCCAGGGATAGAATTCCAGTACACTGCATTGTGGGGAGATTCTCTGCCATCTGAGTCACCAGGGCAGCCCACAGATAACAGTACCTGGGTTCAAATTTGAGCTCTGCCTGTGGATGACCTTGAACAAGTTGCTTGGATTCTCTGTCTCTGCTTTCTCATTTGTGAGATACTAGTGCATATGTTATAGGGTTATCCTATAACATAACTTATCCTAACATAACTCATTTGTGAGTACAAAATGCCTTAATATTTTTAAAGTGCTAAGAACAATGCCTGACACATAATGAGTCCTATACAAGGAAGGAAACACAACATGTCTACACATTTCCTACTTAAAGTCTCTGATTTGGGGTGGACGGTGTTGGAGATACAAAGGAGAGAATCAATCCTAGTTACTTTTTAATGTTCTTCTAGTAGGTAGGAAGACATACTTGTTCCTTAGCAGTACAGATGCAGCAGCAATTTTCTGAATATATATTGCCAAGGATACACATTTTTTGCCCCAAGAAAAATAATAAAGTAGATCTGCACATGTTTCTTCTCTTATTCCCCCACCCCCACCTCCCAAAATTAGTAGCCTGAATGATATGATTCGATAACCTGCACACAACCCAACTTTAATGTTTCCCTAGGTTTCTGAATGAATGATGTCAACAGTCACACTTAGGATACTTTTAAATCAAAGAAGGTCATCTTCAGAAGGGGCTAAAAAGAATATAAGCAATGTCTCTATTTAAGAGGAATTAAAGAAATGTGAATTCCTTTGGTTTCTGTCTTTTGATGTCATGGCATTTCTATTCCAATGACATAAAAAAGCACTATGATGTGGAACAAAAATAGGAGCTATCTCTATTTTCGGCAGGCAATAAAACGTGTCCTTCATGGAAATAGCCTATTCTTCTGCTCCCCAATCCTCTGGGATACTACAATACTTCCAGAATATGATGATATTTTATCACCTTTGTCTACTGCATGTAAGTTCTTCAAAGACAGGAATTTGAGTTGATGTGGTCTTTGTTTCCCAGACTTTATCTTTCTTTCTGGCACAGTGTTGATACCTAATCCATCTCTGACGAATGAGTTAGTGAAAGAAGGAAACAACACGGCAATAGTTAGTAAGTGGTATGTAGGAGAACCGGCGTGGAATACTAAACATCCTGATTGGTGGTCAAGTGCTATTTACAACAGAACCTCCTGCTTCTTGAAGATCTTTTGAGAGAAATAGATAAAGCTTATTCCAATAAGAAAGTCAACTTTAAAATTTTCTGTGAAAATTGACTCTTCATTTGATGTTAAAATGGTGTCTTTATAAAGCCTTTTTCCAATGTTAGCGCACAATGTTTTCTGAGCATGTACTCTGTTCCCCATGCTGAAAATACAATAATGAACAAGGACAAATACAGTTTCTCCCTTAAAGTCATTAAAAATCTATTCACTGACAAGTTTATGCTTGTAATTTAATTTAATAAATAGACTGACAAAACAAAAACAAAAAATCTGATGTACACAGGGCTAAGACATCATCTAGTCCAGTAAGTAGTTCTTATCATTCTGAGTCACAGGACACATTGAAAAGAAGATGGAAAGGAATTAATACCTACACAAACTTTTGCACAAAATTTCTAGGGCTATTGGACAATCTTCCCTGAAGACAATTCATGAGTTCAGGATTTAAAATCCCTGATCCCACTCTGGGTCTATCATTTCACATCTCTGTGTGTGTCCACATTTAAAGCCACAAAGTAAAAATGTTGAGCTCATATTAAAACCTCAAAATTAAATGTTCAGTATGGCTCAGTCTCTAGAGTTTATTTCAGAGGATTGACAGTAGCAAAAGTGAAAATAAAATGTTTTAAGTGATAAGGGAAACAATAATTAGGGAGAATTTGCTCTCTTTTAGTAATAAAGTTAAGAAGAACATGTATTTCAAACACTACAACTATCCTTTGAGTCTTTTGTACTCTTGAGAAATCAACAGAGAACTATTGGTTAAAGTGCTTGAAGCTAATGGTCTGAAAAAGATTGAGTGAAATAAAACTATTTTGCCTGAGTAATAACTGCTGTCAAATGAGAAGGAACTCTTCGTCACCAAACTTTTGGGATCTTGACCCAAAAGGCATCCTGAAGTCGGATTTGAGCAATTGTTAACATTTCCGCAAAGGCAATTCAGGAGTTGGCAGTTGACAGCTGAAATGCTTCTACTCTAGGCAAAATTTCCAGCATGTAACTGAGGTTATTTATAAGCCTTCCACAGATAATTACTGCAATGTGTGAAATACTTGGCCAACACACATAGGGAATTCAGTGTGCTATCAATATAGCAAAAGCTACAGGGTCATAAAATATAACCATGAAAATATATACATTTGGAGAAAATATAAGTGAGACTATTTTGGTAAACTGAAAAAAGGCTAGTGATGATTTGAAGATAGGATGATTAAAACATAATAATTATAGCTAACCTTTATGAAGCACTTAAAATATCATGGGCCACAGAACAGCAGAAAATATTTGCAAATCACACATCTGCTAAGAGGCTGGTATTCAGAATACATATAAAAATTCTTGTAACTTAACAGTAAAAAGAGAACCAAATTTTTTAAAAAATGTCAAAGGATCTGAATAGACACTTCTCAGAAAAAGAAAAAAAGGATATACCAGTGTCAGATAAGCACACAAAAAGATGTTCAACATTACTCAATACTAGGGAAGTAAATACCAAATGAGGCACCACTTTACACCCAGTAGGTATATACACAATTAAAAAAAAAAAAAAAAGTGTTGAGAAAAATGTAGAGGTGACCTGACTGGGAAGGAAGTCAAAAAGGAAGAGGATATGTGTACATGTGGCTTATTCATTTTGCTGTAAAGTAGAAATAAAACAACATTGAAAAGCAACTATACGCCAATAAAATTTAATTTAAAAATATAGGGATGTCAGAAACCTCAAATAATGATGGTGGAAATGTAAAATGGTGTGGCTGCTATGTAAAATGGTTTGCAGTTGCTCAAAAATTAAGTGACCCAGAGATTTCACTCCTAGGTGTATATCTATATCAGAAGTCTCCAAAGCCACCTCAGGGTCAAAGATTTGCCAGGAAGACTAACAGGACTCAGCATACAGTAGAAATCACAGACATGATTCTTTACATCCAGTGTAAAAACAAGTGGAGGAAAATTTGCAAAACCGGCAAAGAATAAAGACAATGGGAAACCAGGGGCAAGCTTCCAAATTCCTCTTCCGAGTTGACTCACATAAAAGCAATTCATTTGGAATACACCTGTGAAATGTTATCTGCCAGGAAAATTCATTTCAGATTCAGTCCCCAGAGCTTTTATAAGGCACCGGTGATGTAAGCAGTCTCCATGCGTGCACGTGTTCTCAGTCGCTCAGTCATGTCTTGTAACCCGCCAGGCTCCTCTGTCCTTGGGACTTCCCAGGCAAGAGTATTGGAGTGGGTTGCCATTTCCTTTTCCAGGGGATCTTCCTGACCCAGTAATCAAAGCCACGTCTCCTGTGTCTACTGCATTGCAGGCCGACTCTTTACCCACTGAACCATTGGAGAAACCCCACTTAAAGCAGCCTCTTCTTGGTACATATCAGATTGTCAGATTCCTAGAAACAAAGTGGGTTTTCAGCACAAAACCTACTGCTTATAGAAGCAGTTGCGGAGCAATGAGCCATTCTTCTGTTGCTGCTGCTAAGTCACTTCAGTCGTGTCCAACGCTGTGCGACCCCATAGATGGCAGCCCACCAGGCTCCCCCATCCCTGGGATTCTCCAGGCAAGAACACTGTTAGGTTAGGGCAAAACCTATAAAAAATCAAGCTCCCAGATGCTAGTCAACCGCTAAAACTCTTAAGCCATCCTTCCCAACTCAAGAGTCAGGCCCGTTAACCTCTTTTCTGTGCAATACCCAAGAGAATTGTGTTGACAGTTGTGTAAATTTTATACTTTAAGATTATTAAAGTGGCGATTTCTACCTCATACTGAAAAAAAAAAAAACAAAAAAAAAACACAACTTAGAGATGTTAAGAGAAGACCTTGGAGTTAAATTTGAACAATTATCTATTTGGTATATTAAAATTAATTTGTGTGTTAAAAATGTAAAGAGGACTGCTATGAATTAAACTATGTTCCCCACAATTCATATGAAGCCATAACTCCCAGTGTGGCTATATTTGGAGTAAGGACGTTACCAAGGTTAACAGGTCACAAGACAGAGCTGATAGAATCAGTGCCTTGTTGAGAGGCAACGGCAGAATTTGTTTTCTCTCTTTGCCCGGAGAAGACACAGCAAGAAGGCAGCTGTCTGCAAGCTAGGAAGAAAGCCATCACCAGAAACTGAATCAGACAGTACCTTGACCATGAGACTTCCAGAATTCAGAATTATGGGCAAATAAATCTGTGTTATTTAAACCAAGTACTGCTACTTGCAGGGACCATGCAACGTGCCTTATGTAAAGTATGTCACTTAATCTTTAAAACAAACCAGTGTGAGAAACTCTATTGATCTTTCCTTTTTACATGAAAGTCTTTAGAAAATTAATTTGCTAAAGTAGCAAGGTAGGATTTAAACAAAGGTTATCTGATACAAAAAATCCATATTCCATCATACTCTACATTCCCTCAAACTATAATGATACTGTGAAGAGATTTTCAAATTCTAAGAATATATAGTATAAAACAGACTCATGTATTAAAATCCCCTTTGTATATATAATTTACCCCTTTATGTATGTATTTTCACCTTCTATTTTCCTTTATTGTGTTGCTTTTCAGTAACCACTTCCTTCAGAAACATCTAATTCCAAGTTAGGTACCTAAAAGGCAGGGCTTCATCCTTTTATTGGAAATCACTACAGAGCAACAAGGGTAATGTGAAGAGGAAGAACAAGCCCTATCACATACAAAAAGAGGAAATATATGTGGAAAATGATTCAGTTGATCCTTGAACAACAGAGGAGTTAATCGATGTATAACTTGTAGGTGGCCCTCCATACCTGACTCCTCCACATCTGTGGATTCAACAAATATTAGACCATGTTGTGGACACAAGGTGGGATTGTGGGAGGAGAGGGCAGAGCGAGCACTAAAATAGACACATTACCGTGTGTCTAGATGCCTGGTGGGAAGCTGCTGTCCCGCACAAGGAGCTCAGCCCGGTCCTCTGATGACCTGGAGGGGTGATACGGGGTTGGGGCGAGGGGAGGATTAGGAAGGAGGGGATATATGTGCACTTGTGGCTGACTCCTGTCGGTGTGAGGCAGAGGCCAACACAGCATGGTAAAGCAATCATCCTCGAATTAAAAATAAAATAAAGAAGAAAATAAACAACAAAAAAATCTAGACTTCGTAGCACTATAGCATTTACTGCTAAAACACATCTGAGTGTAACTGAGCTGCATAGTGCAAACCTGAGTTCCTCAAAGCAGCAGAGGGCTGTGGAACCTACTGGCGTCACCTAGAAATTCACAAAGGTCCTGAAAGAACCTGAGGATATCAGACAAGGCAACAGAGAACCGCTCTCCAATCCAGCTACCCAGTCAACAGTAACTTGTTTGGAACACAAAGACGGTTTTGTCAACCAAAACTAAGGATACCCTGGAACTGGAAGTATAGAAAATCTCAAAAAACAGGGAAGGTGAGAATGAAAATAAAATGAAAATAAAATCACACAGAAAACATATATATATATATATGCTAAAACATATATATGCCAAAAGTCATGTTCTGGCAGCAGAAATGATTCTGCATTTTGAGTAGCACCATAGGTATTGCTCTCTGTTGGCTATGGTGATATAAAAACCTAAAACAACCCTCAGATTGGGAGAAAATAATAGCAAATGAAGCAACAGGCAGAGGATTAATCTCAAAAATATACAAGCAACTCCTGAAGCTCAATTCCAGAAAAATAAATGACCCAATCAAAAAATGGGCCAAAGAACTAAACAGACATTTCTCCAAAGAAGACATACAGATGGCTAACAAACACAGGAAAAGATGCTCAACATCACTCATTATCAGAGAAATGCAAATCAAAACCACAATAAGGTACCACTACACGCCAGTCAGGATGGCTGCTATCCAAAAGTCTACAAGCAATAAATGCTGGAGAGGGTGTGGAGAAAAGGGAACCCTCTTACACTGTTGGTGGGAATGCAAACTAGTACAGCCGCTATGGAGAACAGTGTGGAGATTCCTTAAAAACTGGAAATAGGATCGATGACGACACCCTCTCATGCACTCCTTCAAAATCTGAACAACATGAGTGAGAACTCACTACCGTCTCCTCATCGAAACTGAGGTCCAGCACATTGAAAAAAAAAACAAAAAAAAAACTGGAAATAGAACTGCCATATGACCCAGCAATCCCACTCCTGGGCATACACACCGAGGAAACCAGATCTGAAAGAGACACGTGCACCCCAATGTTCATCGCAGCACTGTTTATAATAGCCAGGACATGGAAGCAGCCTAGATGCCCATCAGCAGATGAATGGATAAGGAAGCTGTGATACATATACACCATGGAATATTACTTAGCCATTAAAAAGAATACATTTGAATCAGTTCTAATGAGATGGATGAAACTGGAGCCCATTATACAGAGTGAAGTAAGCCAGAAAGATAAAGAACATTACAGTATACTAACACATATATATGGAATTTAGAAAGATGGTAACAATAACCCAATATGCAAGACAGAAAAAGAGACACAGATGTACAGAACAGACTTTTGGACTCTGTGGGAGAGGGCGAGGGTGGGATGTTTCGAGAGAACAGCATCGAAACATGTATATTATCTAGGGTGAAACAGATCACCAGCCCAGGTTGGATGCATGAGACAAGTACTCGGGCCTGGTGCAGTGGGAAGACCCAGAGGAATTGGGTGGAGAGGGAGGTGGGAGGGGGGATCGGGATGGGGAATACTTGTAAATCCATGGCTGATTCATGTCAATGTATGACAAAAACCACTACAATATTGTAAAGTAACTAGCCTCCAACTAATAAAAATAAATGGGAAAAAAAAGCCTAAAAAAAATATGACTTAAAGATAAAACCTGAGTCAAAAGGAGACTGCTTCCTTGTCTGTAAAGTGGTACTATATTGAGTAGACTATAAAGAACTCACCCTATTCAAAGATGTGTAATATAAAAAAAAGAAAGAAAGAAAGAAAATAGCACAGAAAATATTGAATAAATTAAAAGAAAACGTGAATGGAAGGGCAAAAGTAAATAGTATGTAAGTATATAAGTAAAAGCCAAACAACTAAAAATGAAGGGAAAAGAAAAGTGAAAATCAGAGAATAGAATGGCTTAATGCATCTAATTTAAAGAAACTGTAAAAGACTCAAATGGTTAAACCATCTTATATAAGAAAGGAATACAAGTAGAAAGACAAAAAATGAAAAGTCACAAACATAAAGCAGAGAAAATAAAAAGCATCCAAAGAGAGTATTTGTCTCAGTATTAAATAAATGGACGATCTAGAGGGAAATATTCACGTCCAAAACTAACTCTAGAAGAAACAGAAAATCTAATTAGATCTGTTAGCTGAGTAGACAGAAAGCTGTCCAAGGACCACCAAAGAATCAGACGCAGTTGGATTCACAAATTCCACAGACATTTACAGTGTCCAGTGCTATTTATAAGTTCACAAGCTAATAAAGGAGATGTGCTTTTGATCTCTGGGTCGGGATGATCCCCTGGAGAAGGAAATGAAAACCTATGCCAGTATTCTTGTCTGGGAAATCCCATGGACAGAGGAGCCTGGTGGGCTACAGGCCAGGGAGTCGGACAGGACTTACTGACTAAACAACAACAACAACAAAGCTAATAAAATGAAGTTTCCAAATTATCATTATATATCTTGAGAAATATGTATATATATACACACACACACCATAATTCAACAAAAATAGCTCTCTCTCTTTTGTCTTTCTTCTTCCTTCTCTCTCCCCTCACTCTCCCTGTATATCAATCTCACTTTTCATATTCTACTAAATTCTAGTGTAATGAAATACATTTGCAGATGAGAAGAGTGTGTATCCTACTTTCCTTAATTTCAAGGTTACCTTTGAAGTAACTTAAAAATAAATTCATACCATATATGCCCTTGGGCAAAAGGGAACTTTGACTGACCTTCCTCATTTGAAATTGTATTGTATTCAGAATGTTTCAGTTTTATACATGACATGTTTAAAGTACTCCAGAAAATCCAGAATATAGATCCCATGAATGTCAGCATTTAGCAACGAACAGGGGTCTAAAGCACTGATTATCTTAAACTGAATTCTGTATAAGCAAAATCATGGCTTTCCAAGCCAAACTTCTTTGAAGAGGCCTGAGAAATGTTTAGCTGAATTTGATTTTTATTGTAATTGTTCCTTTTACTCTGAGGTCACAATTGTGTAATTTAAGAGCCACATCTCCTCTGCAAGGAGCCTTATAATTATTTCGTTTAGGCTGTTTTATTATGTGGTACTAATTTCATCTAATTGACCAGTCACAAATTGAACAAGTCAAAATTGCTCAGAACTATAGCAATTTTCTTCATGACTAAACAATTTACCATTGTCAAAGAAAAGAAAATTAACAGGTAGATTCACAGTGTTGTTTCTGCATTTTTATCTCTACTTTCTTCTACACACAAGCTAAATATGTCACAGGGATGTAGCTACAAGAAGGTGGTGAAACTCAAGAGAGAAATGGAAGAAATAACATGCATATACAGTATGATGAAGCTAGGTGAATATTGACTTGGGATCATTTTCTAATGATATTTTATTGATTTGAACACATAAGCTTTGTCTATATGTAGGAGAAGCCTTTATGAAATCTATGAGGATTTCTCTCTAAAGTTGATGAGCACTATAATTACCCAGAATCTTTGTGCTAAAGGATGAACGTTTGAGATTTGGATTTTTCTGAGTGATCCCAAGGTTCCACCTCACATCATGTGATTTTGCTGAGGCACCATTTTAAACTGGGACCTTTGAGAGATCAGTAAGCAGATTCAACACTTACTCAGTATTGCCATGTGGTTACTCTAGCATCTCGTCATGCACAGAATAAATACAATGAATTTGAGACTAAACTTCATTTCTTTGCAGAAAAAAATGCCACTCCAAATGAAGTCTTGCTACCTGTATTTGTGAATTTAGAGATATCCACGTGTCAAAGGTCTCCTCAACCTTAATTATACTTCTAATCTTTTCATTTAAGAAGTACATTTCATACAAGGACATGCTTTTCTCCCAATAATCTGAGTATTGTCTGTTTTCCTTCTTTGTATTTATACTATTTCACCTCATCGCCTCTATCAAACTTCCAACCTCAACATCGGGACTAAACATGATGCTGAGAAAGCTCTCACTGCCCTCTTTGTAATTACTCTGGTCTGCCCTCTCCATGAAGACTGATCTCTATAATAACTTTGTCTTTGGGGCTGGATACTTCTTTGACTTGACTTTGTCTTTGGACTATAGGTCGCATGCCTTTGGCAACATGGCCTTACTCCATGGCTACAGCTTAAAAGATGCTATGTTCCTCTCAAGCTTTCAGTTCCTTTGTGGCATAGCATCTAATTCCCTGGCAGTCGAACTAGTGACGAAATGTCTCTAGTCATGACTCTTCCCTACTTGGCCATTCACTATACAGAGCCTAGCCTTTTCCTAAGGCTACATAGATTTGTTTGTAAAGCAGCGGAAAGAACTCAGTTTTAGGATGATAAATGTCTAGATTTAAATCTTAGTTCCTCTAGCTGCCTCACTTTCTGTATAACAGTATTATTATTATAATACTATATTATATAAAAATATGAAATTATATATAGTAACATACAATAATATTGTTTTTAATAATAGTACACTTATCCCTTGGTGTCCTTAGGGGGTTGTTCCAGGACCACTCTCCACCCCGCAGCAGCCTGTCCTGGCAAATACCAAAATCTGTGGGTATTCTTACAGTCAACCCTCCATAGCGCTGGAAGCAGAACCCATGCATGACATGGCAGCCAACCAAATTATCAATGCTGCATATTTTTTTAAAAAATTGTCATGAAATTTAGAAAACAATCAAGTAAGAGTCTGAGCACTCTGCCTCATATGCAGTGGTATGACTGTCTAACAATTTTATCTCACTATGGCAGACTACAGCATTGCTGGACTCTCAGTAGATATACAAAAAATTATTGATTCTGGTTGCTATACATTTATCTTGTATTAAAAGTATATACAGACACATGGAAACAACCTGAATTTCCATTGACACGTGAATGGAGAAAGAAGATGTGATACATATATACAATGGAATACTATAAAAAGAATGAAAAAAGGCCATTTGTAGCAACATGAATGGACCTAGAGATTATCATGCTAAGTGAATTTAAGTCAGAAAGAGAACGACAAATACCATACAATATCACTGATGCGTAGACTCTAAAATATGACACAGATGAAGTTATCCATGAAACAGAAACAGACTCACAGATATAGAGAATGCATTTGTGGTTGACAAAGGATAGGGAGGTGGGGGAGGGATGGAGTGGGAGGTTGGGATTAGTAGATGCAAACTATTATATGCAGAATGGATAAACAACAAGGTCCTACCATATAGCACAGGGAACTATATTCGATATTCTGTGGCAAACCATAGTGGAGAGGAATAAAAAGAATGTGCATATGAGTGTATATATGTGTATACGTGTGTGTGTATAACTTCACTTTGCTAACACATTGTAGTTAGCTAGAAGCTAATACATTGTAAATCAACTATATGTCAATAAAATAAAAATTTAAGGAAATATAGAGACATAACAATTCAAAACACTAAAGTTTTTTTAAATGACATATAAATCCACCTCAAGTAGCTACTTTTAGTAAGCTTCGCTCCAGTTATTTTGTAATTCAACTATGATAATAGTTGTAATCACAATGTATGTGGAATTTTCTATCAAGCTTTTGTTCTGATGATGAGTACTTTCCATCATTCTTCAGAGCCTCCACAAACTGCATTCTAAATGGTTGTGTAATTCAGTAAATGCAGAGTGATTATTCATCTGTCATTAATAGCCAGAGCAGATCAACCATGAAGCCCTCCAATGAACTATGCTATGAATAACATATTTTAAAGTTCTTAATATAATGAAGGCAGAGTAGAAAAAAAAAAAAACTGGTTTAGTACTTAGATGCTTGGAAATATTTGTAACCAATGCACTTACGCTCTAACTGGCCCTAACTAGTGATAGAATTTGGGCAAATTCTTTATTATCTTTAGTAATCTGGAGACCTTTATTATAGAATGAGCCAGAATTTACATTCTTTCAAAGGTTCTAATCAGTTTTATAATTTTATTATGACACATTTATTATGGTCCCGGCTGTAACACTCAGCAGTTAGACTGGACCAGTATCCCGGCAGACAAAGTGCGTGTGTTAGTCGCTCACTCATGTTATATTCTTTGTGACCCCATGGACTGTAGCCCGCCAGGCTCCTCTGTCCATGGAATTCTCCAGGCAGGAATACTGCAGTGGGTTACCATTTCCTAGGTTACCTGCCTGACCCAGGAATCAAACCCAGGTCTCCCATATTGCAGGCAGATTTTTCACTGTCTGAGCCACAAGGGAAGCCCCCTGGTAAAGAGGAAGGGCAGGCAGATGAAAAGGTGATACCAAGTGAGCAGTTTTCTTTCTGTCATATTAATTCTCTCTGTGGTCAGCATCTCTAATCTGGACAGTGGTGCTGATTTTGCTTCCTGCAAAATCAGGAACCTCGTCATCATCCTCAACTCCCTTCAGTTCTAGATACTCTTCCTCCCTGCTCTTACAGAAAAGTTGGGGACTCTTGACTATATGAAGCCTCATGTCCCTTGCTGAAGCTGGGCCAAACATAGCAACTGCAGTGCTTGTGTGGCATTTTAATTCCTTTCAAATTAGTTTCCAACATTTAAAGTAAAAGTTCAGACTTAGAGCTCCTTTGAAAAATTTGGGATCTCTTAACACATTAGGTCAGCATTCCTTTTAGGCAGAAACTGGCTGGAACAAAACAAATGTTGATTGCTTTGGGTTGCCATGTATTCTCCCAAGTCTGGGCCACAGCTTATACGACCACTTATTATCATCTACCTGGTGAGTCTCACATTTATTCCCTTATGAGGCCTACACAGGCATCTGGATTTGTGACCCTGTGTTATGTGTAATACTACTTTGGCTGAGGAAATTATCAAAAACTGACAATGACTTTGAAGGCCAGAGCTTCGAACAGTTCATTTAGAAAATATCAGATCACTTCAGGCTGACTGACCTTCCTTGAATTCAATCTCAGTTCCATTGGTTTCGTATTCTGCCATCCCATTGATTAAATGCACACTGTACCTGCTTGGTAAAGCTGACTTCTCTGCTTTGAAGCTTAGGGTCAAGTACATTTTCATACTCTCAAGTAAAAAAGTGAAGAGGCTGACCTTGTTTGAGAGAGAGTGCCTCTCAATAGAATTGTCTAGAAGGCCTTTGCCACAAGTAAAGGGTAAAATAAAGCTGTTCTATGTGTTTACTTTGCATAAATAGTCACTCACGAAGAATTTTCCTTTGTAACACACTTTATGAAATTATTCATCAGAGGTGGAAATGGCCTCAATTAGATAAAAGAAATGGAGCATTTAATTAATTTGTGACAAACCCACCGGTGGCCAGAAAAAAATCTTATTTAAAATTAGTTGAAGACAGACCATGGGATTGGATGCTTTCTCCATATTAAAAAAAATGAACACAATTGACACTTTCTAACATTTGTCCTTTATCCATCTTGTAACCAAAAAAATTAATTTCCTTAGTCAGAGCAGGAAAACAAAAGACCAGGTTACAACTACACAGAGCTTTCAGGAAAAGGAAATTGCACTAGTCACGGAAACAACAAATTCAGGGTGCAGCTGTCACTGTTAAAATACAACAAAAGCCAGAATAAAACTGACACAACAATGCACAATTAAAATTATTCCTGACTGCATTTTCTTTTTTTTTTCCTTTCCAATTACTACTTGTGTCTGGCCAAGGAAAGCAATCTGGAAACTGCTTTATACATGCCCCATACAAGATGCATGCCATACAGATACTGTATTAGCTGGAGTTCTCTGACATCTGCAGAATGAGTAATCAAAGTACCCAAATCAAAATCACTCTATACAGGATTACACAGGAACCAGAAATCCAAATCCCTCCGATGTAAAATACGTGATTATGGTTCACTGAAATACAAGGCATTTTTTAAATAACAGTGTAACTTTACTAGCTGTGGTTTAGTGACACAATTTACTAACTTGGTTCTGACTATAGCATAGGTCAAATATTATACGTGGAGCTACCAATTTTTTTTTTTACTCTTACAAGATTTTATTTATTTATTTATTTTCTTTATTAGTTGGAGGCTAATTACTTCACAACATTTCAGTGGGTTTTGTCATACATTGACATGAATCAGCCATGGAGTTACACGTATTCCCCATCCCAATCCCCCCTCCCACCTCCCTCTCCACCCGACTCCTCTGGGTCCTCCCAGTGCACCAGGCCCGAGCACTTGTCTCATGCATCCCACCTGGGCTGGTGGTCTGTTTCACCATAGATAATATACATGCTGTTCTTTCGAAACATCCCACCCTCACCTTCTCCCAAAGCTACCAATTTTTATCAATGATTTCTCCAGAAGAAAGGTGACAATATCTACAAGTGGGTGATGTTGATGTGCTATGCTCAGTCAATGTTTGATGCTTTGCAAACCCATAGACTCTAGCCCACCAGGCTCCTCTGTCCATGGGATTTCCCAGGCAAGAATACCGGGGTGGGTTACCATTTCCTTCCCAAATCTACGGATCAGACCTGTACCTCTTTTTGTTTCCTGCATTGGTAGGCAAATTCTTTTAGCACTGCGCCACCTGGGAAGCTCCAACAATATTTACAGAGTGATGATTAAATATATTAACAAAGGGGGTTAGGCAATAACTGGGGAAACATGCATTGTAGAATTTAAATAATTATTTTAAAATATTTTTAATATGTGAAATTGTTTATCTAATAGAACTGGAAAGTGGACTAGTCTGGAAATCTAGTATAAGTCGTCTTTGGCCTAACTACATACATTTGCTGTAATTCCCTAGGTTGAGCCTCAGCAGTTCCACCCACATCGGCACATTACAGTAACAGGAGAGCTTCACAAATTCCTGCTTCACAAGATGCACTTAACCAATCAAATCATTATATGCGGATAGGACCCAACCATCAGCATTTACTTTTTAAAGCCAATGTGTAGCCAAGGTAGCAAAATCACACCACAATTATAATAAATTCAGGTCCCTTTTAAGATTAAACAAATGAACAGAAACTCTATGGATACATTTTGTATTATGAAAGGATGGTTATCTCTGTCAGTAAAATTATGCTTCTCTGTTATAAATGAAATATGCATTTTTGCTGCATTGTCATCCAACGTCAAGGTTATATCTGAGATGATTTGGCATAAAACACAGTTCCTGTGGTCTAAGCAAAGCAAAATTCTCTGGGGAGAGGGGTGGGGTCTGTGGGACACCTGTAAAAGATATGCCACCTTTTATTTTGAAGATGCCAGTAATAACAGCAATTGGATAGTTATGGAGTCTGGGATGGACATGGACACACTGCTATATTGAAAATGGATAACAAGCAAAGACCCACCATATAGCACATGGAACTCTGCTCAATGTTATGTGGCAACCTGGATGGAATGGGAGTTTGGGGGAGAATGGATACATGTATATATGTATGGCTTAGACCCTTTGCTTTCCACCTGAAACTATCACAACATTGTTAATTGGCTACACTTCAATACAAAATAAAACCTCAAAATTTAAAAAAAAAAGAATACATACACACACTTCTATGCAATATTGAGCATGAAGCCATCCATACACAACTGGATTTACATTTAAAGTCTTATTAGAACATTTTACATGAGGGAATGGAGAGGTTTTATATATATGTGTGTATAAGAGGTGGCAAGAATACACAGAAGAACTGTACAAAAAAGATCTTCACGACCCAGATAATCACGATGGTGTGATCACTCACCTAGAGCCAGACATCCTGGAATGTGAAGTCAAGTGGGTCTTAGAAAGTGTCACTACGAACAAAGCTAGTGGAGGTGACGGAATTTCAGTTGAGCTATTTGAAATCCTAAAAGATGATGCTGTGAAAGTGCTGCACTCAATACGTCAGCAAATTTGGAAAACTCAGCAGTGGCCACAGGACTGGAAAAGGTCAGTTTTCACTCCAGTCCCAAAGAAAGGCAATGCCAAAGAATGCTCAAACTACTGCATGATTGCCCTCATCTCACACGCTAGTAAACTAATGCTCAAAATTCTCCAAGCCAAGCTTCATCAATACATGAACCGTGAACTTCCAGATGCTCAAGCTGGTTTTAGAAAAGGCAGAGGAACCAGAAATCAAAATGCCAATATCTGCTGGATCATCAAAAAAGCAAGAGAGTTCCAGAAAATCATCTACTTCTGCTTTGTTGATTAAGCCAAATCCTTTGACTGTGTGGATCACAATAAACTGTGGAAAATTCTGAAAGAGATGGGAATACCAGACCACCTGACCTGCCTCTTGAGAAACCTGTATGCAGGTCAGGAAGCAACAGTAAGAACTGGACATGGAACAATAGACTGGTTCCAAACAGGAAAAGGAGTACATCAAGGCTGTATATTGTCACCCTGCTTATTTAACTTATATGCAGAGTACATCATGAGAAACACTGGGCTGGAGGAAGCACAAGCTGGAATCAAGATTTCCAGGAGAAATATCAATAACCTCAGATATGCAGATGACACCACCCTTATGGCAGAAAGTGAAGAGGAACTAAAAAGCCTCTTGATGAAAGTGAAAGAGGAGAGTGAAAAAGCTGGCTTAAAGCTCAACAATCAGAAAACTAAGATCATGGCATCTGGTCCCATCACCTCATGGGAAATAGATGGGGAAACTGTGGAAACAGTGTCAGATTTTATCTTTTTGGGCTCCAAAATCACTGCAGATGGTGACTGCAGTCATAAAATTGAAAGATGCCTACTCCTTAGAAGGAAAGTTATGATCAACCTCGATAGCATATTAAAAAGCAGAGACATACTTTGCCAACAACGGTTCGTCTAGTCAAGGCTATGGTTTTTCCAGTGGTCATGTGAGAGTTGGACTGTGAAGAAAGATGAGCACCGAAAAATTGATGCTTTTGAACTGTGGTGTTGGAGAAGACTCTTGAGAGTCCCTTGGACTGCAAGGAGATCCAACCAGTCCATCCTGAAGGAAATCAGTCCTGGGTGTTCATTGGAAGGACTGATGCTGAAGCTGAAACTCCAATACTCTGGCCACCTCATGCGAAGAGTTGATTCATTGGAAAAGACCCTGATGCTGGGAGGGATTGGGGGGCAAGAGGAGAAGGGGATGACAGAGGATGAGATGGCTGAATGGCGTCACTGACTCGATGGACGTGAGTTTGAGTAAACTCCAGGAGTTGGTGATGGACAGGGAGGCCTGGCATGCTGCAGTTCATGGGGTCGCAAAGAGTCAAACACGACTGAGCGACTGAACTGAACTGAACTGATATATCTCACCAACAAATATATTTATTTTCCCTACTTGGTTGCCTATTATCAAATGGTAAGATTTTCACACGAGGAAACAGTCCTATGCGTTTCTCCTGGAGTGCACAGCTGTGTGTGTGTTCACGTGCTGTCCTCATGAATCATGGGTGCGCTGCCTGGGCATGAGGAAACAGACGACTCTTCTAGGAGGCACATGAAGGTGTCCTGATCTCAGCTTGTACATATTCACAGGATGGGACTCAGGCCATGGTCCTAGCATCTGGGACTCATGCCTGATGTTCCTTTATTAAAATTTCCCCCACTTCTGTCACTGACGGTGCTTGCTCACATGCTAGTGCTTCAACAAAGCAGCGGAAGACAGTGTAATTGTCAAAAGTCTGGAGAGTCTGCCTTCTCCGAGAATGGTCAGAGTCTGCTAAGGAACCTTTTAATGTCTCCTTTCCAACAGTTGCAAGCGTTCCTGGTCAATATTGTTGTTGTTCAGTAGCTAAGTCGTCTCTGACTTTTTTGTGGCTCCACAGACTGCACCATGTCTGGCTTCCCTGCCCTATACTATCTCCTGGAGTTTGCTCAAATTCATGTCCACTGAGTCAGTGATGCTATTTAACCATCTCATCTTCTGCTGCCCTTTTCTCCTTTTGCCTTCAATTGGGTTGGCTAAAAAGTTCATTTGAATTTTTCCATAACATCTGAATAAACTTTTTGACCAAATCAATAATATGGATTACTTTGTAAGTAATGGTATTTGGTATTATAATGGTTAAATTGTTATAATGGTTTGGCATTTGGTTATAAATGATTACCTTCTGTTGGAAACTCCTTTCCTCCTCGAAAGATCCATCATATTATCAGCAAATGAAGATATTTTATCATCATTATTTCAATTTTTATAGTATGTAATGAAGACCAGAATGACTATATTTCAACTTCATGTCACTAGCTTTCATTTATACGTAACTTTGAGACCAGCTCACTGCAACTATGAAATATAAAACAATACAAGACAATCTTAAGGATAATGTATCCATTGATCAGCACTCTAGCCTGAGACCAATCTGTTAAGTTCTAATTTTGCTTCCTCAGTTTCTAGAAGAACCAAGAGAAGAATAGGCTGGCATTACATAAAACAAACAGCCTTCTTTTTCTACCATATTTCAAAATGACTATGTAGTAAGTAAAATAAAAATATTTAATTTATTAAATTATTTCCATACTTATTTGCTTAAATTATGCCTATGATAATTAATTTTCATTTGAGCACATGAAATCCAGTCAGATTTATGAAAATGTAAACATATTATATTGTAACTTACCTAAAATCATCAAACAATATTAAATTATAAAAGGAAATAGTAACAAAAATCTATAAACTTTCTTTTCCACCACTGTCGAAGAAGAAGCTTCTGGTGTGATGGTAATAACAGGGGTCTTTCAACTGGGAAACTTGATTCCCAGTTCTGTCCTGGCAGACCTGGTTCTGCTATTGACTAGTTGAGAATTCTTGCATGTCTATTGGTGGTGTCTCTTTCGAATTAAGAGGGCTGAACTACATTACCCCTGAAGAGTTTCTGAGCTTAATTTTCTGTGATATTAAGGAAAAAAAAAAACATTTATCAAATGATAGGTGAAGTTTTAGCTTCTTTTATAATTAGTTTCAGTCACATATATACAATCTAGTCCTTCCCTATTTCAATGATTCTTCCAGGCACTTTGGAAATGCTAACTCATTTTAATTTTATTAAAACTTAGTAAGTTATGTTTCCCAGTGAGGCACAAAGAGGTTAAGGGATTTGCCTAAAATAATATCAGGAGAGGTGGGATTTGTATCTAGGTAGTTTGGCTCTGGAGACAATATGGCCTTTCATTTCATCTCCCAACATTTTATGAAAAATTTCAAACATGCAGAGAAGTTGAAAGATTGTACATGGACCCCCATCTACCCATGGATAGGCTATACACACTTAGACTATACGAATTCTCTTTTGTGATGGCAAATGAAATTGAATAACAGGTAGATCACTTGAGTGTAAACTGCATTTTCATGTACAATGAAATTTTCCCATCCACCTCCCCAATACTACAGGAAGTGGGTGAGGCACAAGGTCTTATGTGAAGACATGAGGCCTGATCATCATCTTTGTAAAATCAACTGCAAATGTTGACTTCAGAGTCAAACAATAACAACACTATACACCAATGCAATCACTTCACCAGGCTGACTTATATTTCACAGAATCATATCAATTAAATAAACATCGACAAATATCATTTCTCCTAAGAAATCGCATTGTTATTTTTTCAGCAATGAATATGGAGTATTGTCTCAGTGACAGATATCAAGACTTCACTGATCATAATAGCAAACATAAAGCAGAGACTTTGTTAGCAAAAAATGACACCCGCTGGGTTTCCCTATTATATAAAGCATACTTTTAAAATGGACTTCCATAGTCATTTAGCTATTTTACTAGATTAACAGACATCTCATCTCCACCAGTGGAGAAGAAAATGGCAACTCATACTAGTGTTCTTGTCTGGGCAATCCCATGGACAGAGGAGCCTGGTGGGCTACAGTCCTTGGGGTTGCAGAAGGGCCTGACAGGGGTCAGACAGAAGCTAGCAAATGAGCACACCTCCACCAAAGCAGGTGGAAAGTTTATGCTTAATGCTTTATACAGCCTATATACCGCTGAAGTTGGAGACTTTCTTTACAACTTAGATTTAACATATGCCTAATCCAGTGCTCCAGTGATCTCTGATCCCATCATCACTCATACAGTCTTTAGGATACGACTTGAAATGGTTTAAGGAAATGAAAAGCTACATAGTCTTCTCAAGGCTTAAACTTCAGCTTTCATAATCTGTCTTCCCGACCCAAGGATCAAACCCAGATCTCCTGAATTGCAGGCAGATTCTTTACCATCTGGGCTTTCCTGATAACTCGGTTGGTAAAAAATCCGTCTGCAATGCAGGGGACCCTGGTTCAAGTCCTAGGTTCGGAAGATCCCCTGGAGACAGAATAGGCTACCTACTCCAGTATTCTTGGGCTTCCCTTGTGGATCAGATGGTAAAGAATCCACCTGCAGTGTGGGAGACCTGGGTTCGATCCCTGGCTTGGGAAGTTCCCCTGAAGAAAGAAAAGGCTACCTACTCCAGTATTCTGGCCTAGAGAATTCCATGGACTATATAGCCCATGGTGTCGCAAAGCGTCCAACACGACTGAGAGACTTTCACTTTCACTTTCTTTACCGTCTGAGTCACCAGGGAAGCTATCATCATCTACAGTCAAGTTGAATAAAATATAGTACATATTAAAGTCTTTTATTCAACATCTCTGATTTTGTTTTCTCTACATGTGCCTGCCTTATAAAAATGCATTTTAACATCATTCTGATGGCATATAGATCCATATTTCAGCAATTTGGACATACACACAGATACAATCTAAGATCCAAACAGGAAGCTAGCTATTCACAGCTTTTTCTAGGTGTATATAATGCCCATCTCTAGAATAAAGAACAAATCTCACACATCACTTGAATAATGAGAGGTCTAGCCCTCTTCTCAGGGGTGAACTCTAAAGACAGGGTCTCCAATATTCTAGCACAGTGGTTCTGAGTATGGTTTTCAGACCAGTAGCAGCATTCTGGGAACTTAGAAAAACAAATTTTAGGACCCACCTCAGAGGTTCTGAACAGAAGTTGTGGGAATGAGGACAGTAAACTGTGTTTTAATCAAGTCTTGCAGGTGATTCTGATGCTTCTTAAAGAGAACTGTTAATCTAGCCTGTATGGTATGAAGTTCTTCCAACAAAGTACACCGGTCTTGCCACTGCACTGGCAAACCAATTCTATTCACTTTTGCCATACTCTCGGTCACTTATAAGGGGTTAGAGATCACTTTGGTTCTATTTTTTTTTTTTTAATTGCTCTTAGTTTCAGAGTGTTATCCTACTTTCTATCCCATTATCTTTGCTATTCTCATTTACTTTGAAGGGTGTCTTAAAGTAGTAGTATATGTAAGAAGGAGTGTGTTACTGTTAACTTCAGCCTGAACAAAATAGCTAGTTCATTCTTTTCCATCTCGTCTCCTCTTCCCCAATAACTGCATGAATATTTTTCAAGCTCAAGTTTCCTTCTTCCTGTTTCCTTTACATTTCTTTCCATATTTAAAAAAAAAAAATACATAACTCTATCATACTTATTTTTTGGTCTAACAAACACATGTAAATGCATTTTCTGTTGATTTATATATATTGTGTTGCCATTATCACCAGTTTATAACTAACCATGCTTGCAATTTTGTTTTCTACTTTAATTTAATATTGAAATTTAATGATAACTTTGTGGCTTGTTTTTCTTTTATTTGCAACTCTGAATTCTGTGATTCTGTGTCAAGATAATGCAGATTGTACAATGTTTAGATTTTTTAGATATAGATTTTTTTAGATAACAGAGTTTACTAAAGACTTCTTTGTCGCAGAGTATACTATTTGTAATTAAGGACTATTTGTTACAGTTGTATCAATATGGGCAAATTATACCCTTCAGATTTTATTTCCAACTAAACTACTATAAAATAATAATACCCTTTAACTGAAGGCATTTCTTAAAAAAATCAAATGAGCTAATGGATATGAAAACTGTAAGCAAATTAGGAAATGCTGGATTTTTGTCCATTTCATGAAAGCTATTATATCTTAATTTGTACAAGCATTGCAATATATACTCTTATATTATACCATGTATTTTTAATTATTCAACCATTTATTCAGTCTTAGCTATGCACTGTGTTACTACATCAGGTATGTCTGCCTCTGCCTGCTCATCACCCAGTCATGTCAAACTCTTTGTGACCCCATGCACTGTAGCCCACAGGCTCCCCTGTCCATGAGATATACCCGGCAAGAATACTGGAGAGGGTTGCCGTTTCCTACTCCAGGGATCTTCCTGACCCAGGGATCGAACCCACATCTACTGTGTCTCCTGCAGTGGCAGGCAGATTATTTACCACTGAGCCACCTGGGAAGCCCCGTATCAGGTATTGATGATAAAAAATATGAATAAGAGACTAATCCTGCCCTCAAGGAGTGTTTAGTGAAAAAACAGCCATGTCCAGAGTATGGAAACCACTATAAAAGAGATGATCTGAAGCAATTTATTAAATATTCTCTCTGCCTCAGTTTCTTCATCTTCAGAATTAGGATAACAACTTATAGTTGTCATCACAGTGGTGTATAAACAAGATGGCCAGCCCTCCCTCAACAAAGGGGTGAGCATGGGCACATTTTAAGTCAATCAGATATTGTTTTAAGGTTTTTGGATCCTAAGCAATAAGTTAGAGAGAAGAAAAATGTAGCAAAGTTTAGATTCCACTGGCCACATCTTCCTTAGAAAACCTGATTGTGATGTTACCTACACCTTTCACTCTACTCTGGTTCTGGTCTTCTCTGAATATGGTGAAGATCTCCATCATTTCTGGGAACATCTTCTAACTTGTCAATAAACCCCTTTTCTGCTTCAATATCTAGAATCATCTTCTCTTACTTGTACCCTCAGTATTTTAACTAATTAAGAAATTTTGAAAAAAAATGATGTTTCATTTCTACAAGGACACAACTGTGAAAGAGGAATTACAAAATTAGGATTGAAATCCAAGAGTGTATAATTTACTGGTAAGTTGTTAGGCTTGCTAAACCCCCGTTTCCTCACCTGTAAAAAGTGGGTGGGCCTAGGATGTTCTCACGCATTGTTGCCAGAGGGACCATTTGTCAGGCCACTATAGATGCTTTCCCTTCATCCCCCATCTCCCCGCATGGCTTGAGGGGCAGATGATTCACAATAGTCGCTTGTGACAAAACTCAGATAAAATGGATTTCCAGAATATTTGAGTTACAGCTCAAACGCCATTTTATCCGCGATATTCCAAACTGAAGGTAAACATCACTGCACTTTCTTCAGCAACGCTAATGACTTTGCGTCATGTTTCCTGACTTATGTCTTGCCTTATTTCTGGCTGCACTGGAGCATAAGTTACATCGAGGTACCATCCCTTTCTAATTTCTTTCTCATTTCCAAGATCAGATTAGTGCCAATCACCAGTCCTTACTCAATAAATATCACAGGAGTTTTTCCAGAATGAGTTATCCCTAACTATGGCTGTGCCATGGATACTGAGTGAGTGTATGTAGCTGAAAGGAAAACCCCAAGGAAATGCCCTGATCTGTTTCCTTATGCTCCAGTGAGAATGGAAGGATGAGTATCAAATATGACTCTATCTAAGAGGAGGATGTGGGTTAGAGCATATTATACAACTGTAACAAACCCCACCAAATCAGTGGGGGAAAGAGTGCTATAAAATTCACCTTTGTGTCTGTAAACAACTGCATTGGATCCTACATTCCAGCCACTTTGGACATGCTGTGCCACAATGGGACAAAAACAAAGATCAAAACGACAAAACAAATCGGAACAAAAACCAAATATTTTTATTCTGGTACACAGGTGAAAATCATCCTTATTGCATTCCATTATTAGATTCTTTGACAGAAACTGTTTGCTAAATGAAGCTTCTGTCATTTTCACCAAAATTTATGGCCAATTTGAGGGAGAATTTAATTGAACATCTCATAGTACAGGGAAAAATAATAACTAAAATGAAGTGAACTGTTAGAGTTTATCCATATAAATGATAAAATCCTTTCTCACTTTTTTTTTTTCTTTTGCTGAGAGAATTTACTTGAACTCTATTTCAGTGAATCATATGACAGGATAGTCTCAAACCAACCTACAAATGAATATTTCTACAACGTGGAAATCTATCAAGAGTCCTTCCTTCTGGGAATGTGAAAGGTCAAACAGCCTCTAAGAGTCAACTTGTTTTCATTGCTGGATTTAACATTTGCGTGCGGTCCAAATCATGCATTCATTGGCCCTTTATTACAACAATAACACTGTGACTCCAAAGAACAGAATTCTTGCCCCATCTCTGTCTATGTAACTTTAAGGAAGGGCCTTAACCCTTCTGTATCTCAGCTTTATCATCTCTAGGAGTGAAGAAGAACTGATGCTTTTGAACTGTGGTATTGGAGAAGACTCTTGAGAATCCCTTGGATTACAAGGAGATCAAATCAGTCAATCCTAAAGGAAATCAGCCTTGAATAATCATTGGAAGGGCTGATGCTGAAGCTCTAATACTTTGCCCACTTGATGCAAAGAGCAGACTCTTTGGAAAAAGACTCTGATGCTGGGAAAGATTGAAGGCAGGAGAAGAGAGGGAAATAGAGGATGAGATGGTTGGATAGCATCACTGACTCATTGGACATGAGTTTGAACAAACTCCTGGATATAGTGAAGGACAGGGAAGCCTGGCATGCTGCAGTTCATGGGGCTGCAAAGAGTTGGACACGACTTCACAACTGAACAACAACAAGGAAGAGAGAACTGGATATAATGATTTTATAGTTCTTTACTCTCTAATTTTGTCTGTGTAGTCTGTAAATCTCTAATTTTATCTCACCAGGGGTGTGCAATGTGATGGATTTCACATGGGCACTACATGTCAAGTTCAAGAGTTGCACTGGCTTAAGGCACCATCCATGTCTTACTGTGTCACCTCCCTGTGGCCCAGCAGCACACGGGATGGAGGGGGATGGCTGGGGTAGGCAGAAGGACAGCTCAGAGACACTCAGAGGCATAGACAGCTTGCCACTCCATCTGTCTGGTGCAACATAATGGGAGGAGGCATCATCTGCTTCATCACCTCACCCAGTGGTAGCAGCCTGTGCGGATGCTCTAGATTTGTTCAGAGATTCAGCTGTATCACCCCAACAGTGTCTAAGATGCCAACAATCAACATGTTTCTGTTGAAGAATCAGGCCCACGAGGCCAAGTCATACAGTCATTAGCATCGTTAGGCAAAAAACGTGACTCATTCCGAGTCCAGCAACCACCCAAGAAGCCATGTCGGTGAAATTACTGTATTTGCACATTACTAATTTCCTTTCCAAGTTGGCCAGAACCCAGTAAATAAGAGTGTATGAAATTCACCTGAAACATACTGGACTAGCCAAGTGGACAAGGGCAGCCACATCCCCCACTTTGGGGTGAAGAGGGGAACGATTCTAAGGGCATTTAAGTTATCCTCCAAATGTCAGCTCCATATAAATACCAAAATCAAGCAAAAACGCTTGGGTGGAAATCCATTCTCAATTTACACCTGAATTTTATGAGTCCAAGTGAGCTGCATGTGAAAATGTCAGGTAGAATTCCTTTATGAAGTTTTACATGACTTCCAGGAGCACAGATCTGGTCTGAAGTGGTATTTGACAATCCGAGTGCAACATTCAGGGAGGAGCTGAGTGAGGAACAGTTAAGTGGAGAGGAGACAGAGTGCCAGTGTGAAACCATTGCAAAAACACACCAGAGATATCTTCTTGCAAATTTACAAGGATGTAAATAAATCACCACTCCAAACCCTTCCTCAAAAATCTTAGACCTTAGTAACTAAAGGTATAAGACAGAGGGTATATTTTAGGACTAGATGATTGGATTCAGTGAGATTTTTAAAGGATTATCATCAGATTCTCCCAAGCATTAAGCATTCCCCCAGAGTATGCTAATGATTCCAGGCTCCTAAAATTATGTATAAATGACTCCTGCTACATGTCTTACCTTAATATCTTAATGGAATGCTCCAATGCCATGATCCATAGATATGAGACCATGAATAACTAATTTCAACTCTGTCAACATGGTTTCAAACAGGTGTTCAAGCTGTGCTGACTTGGAAATGTATATAGACATCTGATTGGAAAAGCACATGACAGTCAAATTTCATTTTTTAAAAAAGTCATCATCAAAGAGAACAGCTTCCTATCTGTAAAATACAAAGTGTTAAATACTCTCTCTGTGGTCACTTCTGACTCTAGACTCTTGGAATGCTGCCTGGAAACCAGTTAATCTCTAAGACAGAAACCCTCAACATCAAGCAGTTTGCAAATTTCCATATTTAGGCTGAGCAAGAGGCTTATTCAGAACCCCAAATATAGAAGGGGGAAATTTGGAAAAGGGAGTGAAAATTGAACATTAAGTATCTCCCATGTGCTGACCTTATATGCACGTCTACAGTCATGAAATATATTCCCACTTCAGAAACACAGAGAGTAATGTGCAAATTTTCTAATTTACCGTGAAGCAGTATAACTAACCCCTTAGCAGCCTCTCCTGACTGTCTCTATCATGATGGCTTGTATCACATTTGGGCATCTATACTAGTTACTGTCTAAATAAGTCATGGTCTTTTTATTTACAAGTGTGATGGTTAATTTTATATGTTGACTTAGCAAAACCACAGTGCCCAACTGTTCACTCAAACATCAGTCTACATGGATGTTGCTGTGAGGTAGTTTTTAGATGTCATTAACATTATTTAAAATTTTTCGTTTTATTGAAGTACAGTTGCTGTACAGTGTTATATACGTTACAGGTGTATAATACAGTGATTCATAATTTTTAAAGGTTATACTTTATTTATAGTTATAATAAAATGTTGGCTATATTCCCTGCATTGTACAATATGTCCTTGTAGCTTATTTTATACCTAATAGTTTGTTCCTCTTCTCCCCCACCCCTAATGTGCTCTTATCCCTTCCCTTCCCTGCTGGTAACCTAGTTTCTTCTCTATATCTGTGAGTCTCCTTCTCTTTTGCTATTGTCACTAGTTTGTTGTATTTTTTAGTTCCACAAATAATTGATATCACACAGTATTTGTCTTCCTTATTTCACTTAGCATAATGCCCCCTAAACTCAACCATGTTGCAACAAATGGCAAAATTTTGTTCTTTATGTCTGGGTTGTATTCCATTGCATATACATCACATCTTCTCTATCCATTCTTCTACTGATGGATACTTAGGTTGCTTCCATATCCTGGCTGTTGTGAACAGTGCTGCTAAATGAACATTGGGGTGCATGTATCTCTCTTAGTTAGTGTTTTTATTCACATTCACAGTCTACTTGCTGAGTCATACGGTAGCTGTATTTTCAGTTTTTTGAGGTACTTCCACACTGTTGTACACAGTGATGGCACCAATTTATATTCTCAACAACAGTATATGAAAGCTCCCTTTTCTTTACATCCCCACCAACATTTGTTTTTTTGTGTCCTTTTTGATGACAGCCATTCTGACAGGTGTGAGGTGATATCTCATTGTGGTTTTGATTTGCATTGCCCTGACAGATACACTATGTTGAGTAATCTTTTCATGTGCCTGTTGGTGATCTGCATTTTCTTTTTTTTTTTGGTGATCTGCATTTTCGTCTTGGAAAAATCTATTCAGTTCTGGCCATTTTTGTTTTTTTTTGATGAGTTGTATGAGCTGTTTACACATGTTGGATAATAACCCTTTGTCAGTCATGTCATTTGTAAATATCTTTGCCATTGAGTAGGTTATCTTTCTGTTTTAGGCCCAATTTGTTTAATTTTGCTTTTAATTCCTTTACTTTAGGAGATGAATTAAAAAAAAAAAACTTGCTGCAATATATGTCAAAGTGTTCTGCCTGTTTTTGTCTATGAGTTCTATACTATTGAGTCTTACATTTAAGTCTTTAAAATATTTTGAGGTTACTTTTGTATGTGGTATTAGAGAATGTTCTAATTTCATTATTTTACACGTGGCTGTGCAGTTTTCCCAGCACTCCTTACTGAACAGACTATCCTTTCTCTATTTTATGTTCTTGCCCCTTTTGTCATAGGTTCATTGACTATTTCTGAGATACTTCCACAGTTATCCACAGTGACTGCACCAATTTATATTCTCACCAACAGTATATGAGAGTTCTGTCTCATATACTCATAAAGATGTTGCTCGGTATATAAAAAGAAGGCATGACTTTATTTCTGAGCTCTCACTTCCATTCCATTGATTTACATGTCTGTTTTTGTGCCAGTACAATACTGTTTGGATGACTCTAGCTTTGCAGTATAGACGGAAGTCAGGGAGTGTGATTCCTCAGCTCTGTGTTTCTTTCTTAAGATTTTTTTCTCTATTCTGTATCTTTTTCATTTCCATATAAAATTTTAAAATAACATTTTATTTATGAATTAAAATTTACAAATAAAATTTATTAGCTTCTCTCATAGCTCAGTTGGCAAAGAACCTGCCTGCAATGCTGGAGAGATACAGGTTCGATTTCTGGGTTGGGAAGATCTCCTGGAGAAGGAAACTATAACCCACTCCATATTCTTACCTGGAGAATCCCATGGACAAAGGAGACTGGTGGGATATAGTTCAAGGGGTTGCAAGAGCTGGATATAACAGTGACTAAACCACCATAAAATTTTAAAGTGTTTGTTCTACTTTTGTGAAAAAAAATTTCCATCAGTATTTTTATAAGGATTGACATTTAAATCAGTGAGCTCTGACTAAAGTAGATTATTCTTCAAAATGTGCATGGGTCTCACCCAATCATGGAAACGGGCTCTAAGAGAAAAAGAGACCAAGAATTCTCCCTCCAGACTGCCTTCAAACTCAAGATGGCAACATCCATTCTTCTCCTAGTCTCTCAGACTGAAGAATTCAGACTTGCTTGTCCCTGTAACTGCATAAGCCTGTTTCTCAAAATGTGGGATTCCTGTTGTCAAAAAGTAGTAGAGTACTCCTGTAAAGATGTTTGTAAGCTGAAATGGTGTACAGCAAAGAAGCAGTTACCTCAGGGCACATCGTGCTAATGGATGTACAGAATAAATCCAGAGAAAGCACAGATGCTCACAGACACAGCTCAAAGTCATGGTAGCCTAGTGTTGAGATGCCCAGTGGAGCTGATGGGGAAGGGGCTTGGTGGCTACTCTGGGTACCAAGTGCATCTATAGGCTCACTGCATAAGAAATGCTGAACTTTTGTTTCTTCCCCCCGCACCCCCCAAAAAAGTAAATATCCTCCCTGGATTTCTTACAGTTAGTAAACATAGGTACTAAGTGAGTCTTTTGTAAAAGTGAAGTGGCATAGACTGAACTTTCTAAAAGTGGGAGATGCCTGTAAATATTTTTCTCTTTGAATGCATGTGCATATATTCCACTGGTCTCTTCTGGAGAATCCTAACAAGTCTAAGCTTTAGTGTCTATTTCTGTCTGTATTTGTAGGTGGGTTCCCCTTTGCAGTGATAAAGATGGTCACTGGCCACCTGGGCTTACATTTTACCACCTCACATATTATGATGTGCAGGCACCTCTCCTTCCACAAAGACTCAGGAAGAGTTTGAGGAACCAGGGAGTCTTAAATCAGTCAAACCTCGGCCTCTTAAGTATTTGCGGTATAGGGAGATGGTCAGAGGAATCCCAATGGACTAAAAATAGGTGATGCCTAATTACCCAAAGGAAAATGAAAATGCTATCACGAAAGCAGAGGAAGTGGATAGTGGGGAGGCATATTACCAATACTCCATACACAGTCCAGAGCACTTAGCCAGCACTTAATATTGCAGGCTATCTTTACATGAGCACCTGTTTTATCTCCTTAAGTAAATAATAATATTATGGAAAAGACCACTTCTTAACAGCTATATTTCCTCTGGTTATGAGTACTCTGAATTCTAAATTTTCAACCCTTGTTCTTGTTCTTGACACAAATCTAAATGCATGAACTCAAACGCCATTCATAGACTGTGCATAGTGAGCTTTGAGATGAGTGATATACAAGATCAAGTAAAGAGCAATTTTTTTTAAATTCACAAACCTCTGTTCCTAAATATTCACAAATATTGTACGATATGACCTAATCCACTCGTAGCAATTAAGTTACCTAAACGGCTATCCTAAGTTGGAAAGCATTAAAAAAAGTTTGGTTGCTGGGATGCAAAAATCCAAGACACAACTCATCCAAAATAGATGAAAACTTTCCTCTGAAGTATCAATAACATATCAATAGTCAAATCTGCTACTTTATTTAGGTAAAAGAAGCATCAATCCCAAATGGCAAACCTCCTTACTAAAGCCCTTGTAGCAACTTACTATTGATTCATAACTATACCTTTTTACAACACACACTACATAGAATTCTGCTTCACAGAAACTATTTATTACAATATTTCTGGTCATTATGATCAGGTAATTATGACCACCAGTGCTGATTCTTTATGACCCCTTGAAAAGCTAATACATTGGTCATAGTCCTTGATCATAGTGAAGGAATTCTAATTTCCAACAAGAGAATGTAGCAAAGCTTGACAATTAAAAAATCAAAATATATTTTCACACATACACATACCTCATGAGCCCTCTTTTTTTTTTTATCATAATTCATCCCTCAAAATAACAACAGTGTCTGCACAACACCCCTGCTGTACTCATTTCTTAACCTCCAATACCTTAACGTCTGTTGATTCACTTCCTACATTTCACCTCCCAGGCAACACCTGGTCATAGTTTCAGACTCAACACGAACGACATTCCTGTAAATACACTTTCCTAAAACCAAGATTGGATTAAATTACCCTCCTGAGTACTCCCACAGTACACCTTGCTTATTGCTAAAATGACCTGCAATATCATGTTGAAATAATCTGACAAAATAATTGTCCCCCTGCTGCCGCAAATATAATTTCAGACAGCAGGGCTTATGCCCCATTCGTCTTCCCTACAACATCCTCTCACCTCCCACAACATTCCCCATCAGATGCCTTTCACGAGCCCAGTTCCAAATAAACTGAAGAGAAGGGTTTGTGGAATTGACAACAAATCTACAAGAAACATTTATTCATTTAAAAAGAACCAGACAGGTGTATTCTCAAAGTTTAGCTGTGATACTGCTGAGATATACAATCTTGGGAAAAGTCATGTGCATGTCTGGGATTTTTGGTTCTTCATATGGGAATTCTAAGAATAGAATCAGGGATCTCTCCACAGAGTAATTATAGTTGCAGATGCATGCTATTAGCTCCAGATGACCCACTACTTAAGATTTAAGGATCAGTTAGCATTAAAAGACTCTCAGACAAGAGTCAGAAAAACTCCAAAAATGTGACATGACTAGGATATATCCATTTGATGACCATGAGAACAAAGATAATAATCTACTGGCATGACCCTAATCAAAGATAATAATTCCTATCACAGTTAAGCAGGCTGTGCCTAATGTCACTAAAATATTCAAAAGAGAAAACCAAGGAAAGGGCATTCATAAATTCAGGTTGTCAGCAAGTCTATCTTGGATGAGTCTGTGAAATTCACCGATGTTTTCTCCTGGTTCTAGAGAGTTTTAAAGAAAATCTTACAAAATCAACCTTTTGACATTTTATTTAAAACTCAACTCAGACTTAGAAGGGACAGGAATGAATTTTCTGAGATATTGGTCTGTATCTTGATTGGGGTTTGTTTTGCACAGGTATGTGCCCTTGCCAAATCCCAAGAAGTGTCTACTTAAGATCTGCATGCTTCACTGTGTATATATTTTGACTAAGTAGTTAGGAAGAAGTGTACAGATATACGTAGTTTACTTTGAAATGCATTGGAAAAAGGAATTAATGAATGAAAGGGAGATGAACAGACAGAAGGATGAAGAGGGTAAAATGTTAAAGACATAATTCCGTTGGTGGGGATACTGGTATTCACTGTGATATAATTTCAATTTAATGCATGTTTGAGAATTTTCATAAGAAGATGATGGAAAGATTTTCAATAAAAAATTAAAATCAGAAATGGACATTTATAGAAGTACCAAGTTTGTCTTTTCAGGCTACCATATTTTTTAAAAAGTATTCTAACCTATCGTCAAGAAATGCAAACGAAATGCTTTTTTTTACTGATTTTTACACATTTTAACTCAGAATTTTTCTATAAGGATATTTCCCTTTCTTGACAGCCATCACATCATTAAATAAAATGGTGTTTGTATGTGTCAGTGTGTCTATGACAAAAATAACTATGAGAGTATTAAGGAAAAAATCTTCTCAGGATATATGGTGGCAGGATGTTTTAGTCAAAGAAATAAACAGCAACAGACCTCAGAGAGATAAACTTAACCTCAAATTTTCTGTCATATTAAGAAAGAGGCAAAAGGAAAAAGAGAAGGTATCCAAGTGCTCAAAACACTAATGGAACTAACGTTCTCTCCCTCCTGCCACAATCCTAGGCTCTGCTATTCACGTTAAAAAAAAAGAGAGAGCTACATTAAGAAGAAAGCAGATTGGCAGAAAAAGGGAAATTACTGGGACTGTTTCCGGGAGAAAAGAGGTGGTGGAGGGAAAGGACTGAGCATTGCTGGTTTTCATCACTTTTCCAAAAGAGGAACATCAAATTCCTTAGAAGCAAAGTTGCTTCTTGCCAACTTCTGCTATTTGCAGAAGTATTTAATCAAGCGATTGCATCTTCAAATATTTGTGAATAAGCAGATAGAATTGCTAGTTGCCTAGCGAAAAACTTAATACTTCTCTTGGGTCCAAGTGTACCACTTAACTTCAAGCATCTGAGATGTAATTTATGCCACGCACTACATGAAAATGAACTGGATCACATTCTGCTGTTCAACAATAACACGGGTGCAGAATGCTGGCACTCATCACCCCTGGATACTCTGCCAAGCAGGAAGAACAAACACCATCCTCTACAACTGGTAGGTATCCACATATATATTTCGTTGACATACAACAGTGTGTCAGGGAGGTCACAAATACATCTATGATGGCAAACAGCTTGAGTGTTAGCTTACTCAGAAATAGAAAAGAAAAAGCTCTAATAATTGTTTAACTTGCACATTTCCGCAGTACCAAGAAAGTACATCTAACCCTCTTCTGTTAGTGAGACAATTTGGTAGTCAAAATACATATGTTTTAACGTATGCATATGTGCTACTGTTGTTGATAGCTATGCTAATTAATATATTTCCCGGAGGCAGTGGCTTCAGGTAAATAGCATAATGAAATATGATCTTGGAAGAACTAGACACTGCAATTAATAGCTCCTATTACTTTCCAGTGACTTCCTCATTCTCAGTACCTCGGATGAGAGAATGCCTACCTTGATTTCACCCAGTCTGGAAATGAGATCAAGTGATCCTCAAGCCAGCTGTTGACTTAAAAGTCCTCGGGCTATCATTTCACACTGGGAGATAAATGGAATCATCCTATGTTTCTTCTTCTCTTCTTCTCTCTCCTCCTCCACCACAACCACCCCTACCTCCATCCTTATCACTACCACAAACATCATAGATTATAAATACAATTATGTTTCTGCCTCTTTGTTTCTAGACCATTGTAAAAAGGGTTGGGTGGTTTTTCAACAAACTTTGAGGACATGGTATAGGTGATACGATTTAATGTTAAGGTCAGTGAGGCACAGAAGGAATCAACTGTGAGAAGTTCTTGAGGAATGCCTCAAAGAAATGGTCATACATTCTCCCAAAGAACCAAAATTGAGATGAAACTGTAAGTCAGGATAAAGAGAGACAAGTCATACATACGAATACCATAAAGAAATAAACAAAGATTTTGAATGCAAGACCCACATCAAAGATAGCAAGAGGAAAGGTGATTATTTGTGATGGAACTAATTCTCATGTAGTCCCCCCTATATAATATTCTCCAGGGCAGAGGTTGACAAACATTTTCTGTAAAGGACCAGATTGTAAATATTTAAGTTTTGAGGACAAGAGTCTTTGTTACCACTTTGCAGCTAGAGTGTGACAACATTCACATGCAATATGTGAAGGAATGAGTGTAGCTGTGTTCTGATAAAATTTTATTGAGGGGCACTGAAATTTGAATTTTACACAATGTTCATGTATAATGAGATATTAGTATTATTTTTTTTTTCAGCCATTTACAAAATCGTGAAACTATCCTTAGCCTGTGGCTTGTACAAACATAGGCAACTATCAGGATTTGCCCCATTGGCCATAATCTGCTGACCCTTGCCCTAGGATGAAGAACTCAGGAATGGATCACTTAATGATGGTTAACATCTTTTCTTAGATAAATGAAGAAAATATTGTTAAGGATGGTTAAAAACATAAGTACCTCTCATGGACTGAAAACTGACTATTCAACTAAATTGTGATGTTGGCAGTATTACCCCACTTGTAGATTAGAAAATAAAGCTTGGAAAGTTGAAAACCTACCCAAGACCTCCCAACGGGTATTCCACTATGCTAATTGGCTTCTCTGAGAAATAATGAATTTAGCATGTTTGGCACTTTCCCCAGCCTACTGTGTCTCTTGGTGAGCACAGCCACTGGAGGAGGACACATGTAACCAGAAGTAGAGCAATTCTGTTTCTCATTACCTGTCCCAGAGAATGTAATTTCAGTGAAATGGGAGTTGTAGCAAAATATTCACAAGCTATAGGACACACACTACCTGCAGACAGAATAGAAACATTATTTTGGAAAATCTATAGCTCTAATAGCTCACCAAAGAAACTGGAGATTGTAAAGAAAAAAAGGGAGATTATTAGCTAGTCTGAACGCCACAGGCTGTTATGACTACATTTCTAAGTTTCATTGTTTAGTTTTTCCATGAGCAACAGAAACAGAAAGTAATAAGAAGACATATAATCCCAGTTCAATGCCAAAACACATAACACACACACACACACACACACACACACACACACACACACACACACACCCCTCCTGGGGAATGCATGATGCTTCATAAAGAACACACATGATATAGTGAACTGATAAGAACTTTTCTGTATGTGCTGGAAGAAGTGGAGGAGGTATGGATTGCTCAGTGTCTCTATAGAAACCAAAGAATTTTCATAACAGAGTATACAAGAGAGGAGGAGAAGGAAATTGGGGCAAGGGCATTGCATTAAAAACACAGACTTCTTACATCAGCCTCTCAACCGCTAATCCCAGAGTGGATTTCAGAGAGCTCACTCCATCCTGACCTGCTGAATCGCCACGTCCCACAGATTTAATCCTCTCGAGTGGTGCACATCCCCCTGCCTCAGGTTTTCCTCCCAGAAATGGTTCCAAATATCTCTAACCTGATCCCATTAAATAAGGCATAGAGCAGGGTTTTTCAACCTCAGCAATCCTGACACTTAGGGCTGGATAATTCTTTGTTGCATGGGTACTGCTCTGTGCCTTGGACGATGCTGAGCAGCAGATATAGACAACTGATTCCTGAAGAAGGGGAAGGGGACACCTCTTCTCCTACTCCCCATCTCTCTCCATCTTCCCTAAAAGGAGTAGGAAAGAGCTTGTACAAAGCGGTCTCTAGTAAGATGCAGACAAACGGGCTGGGGCAAGAGTCATAAACAAGAAGAAAGATGAGATCCATCTGGACTGGGGAGGGAATGCAGTTCTATGGGAGTGGGGCGTCTGTGGCAAATCAACCTTGCCTCTACCATAGGATTATCTGAGATGTGCCTATGAAGCTGCTGTCCATGGTACTGATGTTATAACTCTGGCTGAGATTCTTTATTCTAGAGGCCGAATAGTTGAGAGCTGCCACATTTCAAGGAACCACTTGGGTTCTGAGGAAGAGAATGCCAGTGGCAATTTTAGCAGGCCAGTATTTAAATATCCTTCCCCATTTCCTTTGTACAACTTCAGGGGCTGGACTGGTTCCAGTAAGAATGGAAATGTAATTTTCCTACCAAACTGGCAAAGACTGGATGGAGCTTCATAGCTAGAAATAAGTTGTTTTAAAGCAAATAAAGAAATGAAGTCTTGCACTTTACTGTTACATGCTTTTGTCTGCAAGTTCCAGAAGTCTATGTTGTGTTAAACTTTCAGTTTCACTTGTGGATGATTTAGTATAGAGTCCTCTATGATAAAGGGGTTCGGATGAGCCACCCCAAAAGGTGCCATTTTGGCATGTGAACTATTTTGAACTTAAGGTAATCAAGAACCAGCAGACCCAAGGAAAACTTCTACCTCTCTCTTGACTAATAAAAGGGCTTTAGATAAGGGGCCTGGCCCAGAAAGAGAGCTAAAACCAGAGATAACTTTTTATGTGAATGACCTATCTGTATGGTAGTATAAACACCTAATTACCAAACATCTGCTCCATTTACTGTCCTGAGAATTAACCTTCTCCTCTTTGAATCCCCAGGTTCCTATCCCTATCCTCAACTCAGAGTGGCATGTAATCTCAAATGCCCACCTTGCCCTCCTGTCCGATATTCTTATGGAAGTTGTACATATATAATTACATTTGTTTACCTGTCCTCTGCTAAATTGACTATTGGATTAGTTAGAAAAAACCATAGAGAAAAGTGCTTCTTCTCCTACAGGTGCTATAATGAAACTCAGTAAGTGTTGTATCTCCTCATCTAGTCTCTGCTTCTTGGTTTAATGGTTCCTTGACTGCCAACTTTTTCAATGTTCTCAATGCTTAACTCTGACTAATGGCTGGGCCATAGTCATGCTTAGCTCATAGAAAGTGAAAGTCAAGTGTTAGTCACTCAGTCAAGTCTGACTCTTTGCGACCCCATGGACTGCAGTCCACTAGACTCCTCTGTCTATGTAATTCTCCAGGCAAGAATACTGGAGTGGTTAGCCATTCCCTTCGCCAGGCAATCTTCCCCACCCAGACTCAGCTCACTGGCTTGCACTCAAGTAATGGCTCCATATGCAGTGAGAGTTACAAAGACCTACAGAGGGAATAAGGCTGAATAAACACTTTACTGGGTAAATGTGTATTGCAGCTGGTAACTGGATGGGACTATTCATGCCTCTAACCTTGCTAAAGGGTTAACCTTGCTAGATGGCTCCTCATTATCAAGCTGCCTACACTCATCTGCTATTTAATAAATGCAGGTTCAAGCTAGGCATATTGCTCAAAACAGAAATCACACACCACTCAGAGCAAATAACCCTGTCCTCCCACCAACAGCAGAGAGCTATGTGCGTATGATGTATTTCTCTTTGTGTGTGTACACACATTTGCAATTATTTTAATTCCATGTATTTAGGATGATAAAATATAGCGTGGGTAATCAGTAATTGGCTGGTGTTGAGACCGGCATGACTCATACCTTTCACACCAAATGATTCCTTTGAATCTTGGGTGGAAGGTGGTGCCTGTGGGCCTTTTAATTTGGCTGCTTTGCAAACTGTGTTGGGAAAAAACCCAATGTGATCCAAAGGAAAATACTGAGAAAATAGCTATTTTTCTCTCAATAGGTAGAAATAAGCAGATTATTTTTTTAAAGGCACTGCTCAAAGTACAACTGCAATAAGCAAATTTATAATCCCTTCAAATTCAGTATACCATATATTCATAGTTTAATAAGATACCAAATTAGTTACAGTTTTTAACTTCACTCTTGGTGTCCCTTAATTCCCACCCAGATATAAATACAGACTTTTCTGCTCAATGAAGAACAAATATGTCAGGATATGTTAATAACTAAAGATTCCAAGTTCAAGGAACCATGTGACCATGTTTCCCATCCTTCTCATGATGTGAACTTACTGTCAGCTCTAAGCTAGCCTCTGCCCCTGCCTCTCTGGATCTTATATTCTTCATCTGCACAATGAATGGCTACCTAAACAACTGCTAAGACTTCCTCTTACTGTAACATTTAATAGCTGCATCTCTCTAATGATGCAAACAACCCTACCAAAGAACCACACTTTGAGCTCCCATTCAATTGAAAAAAAAATTGTTCATTCAGGGAATGAGAGAATGAAATCAAAAGAAGAGATAAGTGTTTACAATTGTCTATCAGAAATTAGAAATTCAAATGTCTACAGGAGGTAGGCTTGCATATAAATGGGTGAAGCTGACCTGGAGCAAGTAGTGGGAACCTTGAGGAACCAAGGAGCACAGGCTCTACCTGCCTACAGAAGGCAACTTGTCAGCTCCAGTCTACAGCGCAGGAATGCAAGCTGTCATGTTATCGAGAGAGGTAAAAAAATCCTGACTTTTCTGTTGGATCATCTGATATTTAAATGACTGAAACTTTCTGTGGACGATCTCTGGTAGGCTAAAGAAAAATCAAGGTTCCTTATTTTAAAAAAGCCCATCTTCTTCCCAGATAAGGTCACACCGATCTTGGCTTCAGTTAGCCTAGAGGCTTAAACTCTAGGCTAAGGACTACCAAATGTAAAATCTCTACCTTGGCTCTCATTCTTAAACCTCAGGTCGTATGTTTAATAACCTCCAAGGCATCTCCACTTGGGTGCCATGAAATCTTAGTGGCACCAACTTACATACAGTTGGTCTTCTCCCATAGCATGTAAGGTACAACTAACCTGGGTCAAAAAGTAGATCTGGATTGATGTATGGGTTAAACCCTGCCAGAAAGTGGTCTCATTCTCAGGCTACCAATGTTAAGAATATTGCTACTTTCCCAACAGCACTGCTGTTTTAACAAATGTTTAGGACCTTGTTCATTGATAGGAATCACAGAACTCTCAGAACAAGAATCTTTGTCCATGTACCAATAGCTGGGAAGTTAGTATACTGTTTTTGTTCAGTCACTAAGTCGTGTCCAACCCTTTGCGACCCCACGGACTACAGCATACCAAGCTCCCTTGTCTTTCACTATCTCCAGGAGTTTGCTAACACTCATGTCCATTGAGTAGCTGATGTCATTCAGCCATCTCATCCTCTGTCAAGCCCATCTCCTCCTGCCTTCAATCCTTCCCAGCATCAGGGTCTTTTCCAATGAATCAGCTCTTCACATTAGGTGGCCAGAGTATTGGAGCTTCAGCGTCAGTCCTTCCAGTGAATATTCAGGACTGATTTCCTTTAGGACTGACTGGTTAGATTTCCTTGCTGTCGAAGGGACTCCTTCTCCAGTGCCACAATTTGAAAGCATGAATTCTCTGATGCTCAGCCTTCTTTATGGTCCAACTCTCATATCCGTATACAACTATTGGAGAAATCATAGCTTGGACTATACGGACCTTTGTCGGCAAAGTGGTATCTTTGCTTTTAAATATGCTGTCTAGGTTGTCACAGCTTTCTTTCCGAGGTGCAAGCATCTTTTCATTTCATGGCTGCAGTCACTGTCCACAGTGATCTTGGAGCCCAAGAAAATAAAGTGTCGGTTTCCACTTTTTCCCATCTATTTGCCATGATGATGGGACTGGTGTCATGACCTCAGTTTTTTTAATGCTACATTTTAATCCAGCTTTTTTACCTTCATCAGGGGGTCTTTAATTCTTCACTTTCTGCCATTAGGGTGGTATCATCTGCACATCTGAGGTTATTGATATTTCTCTCAGCAATCTTGATCCAACTTTTGCTTTCTCCAGCCGAGCATTTCGCATAATGTACTCTGGATAGAAGCAATGGCACCCACTCCAGTACTCTTGCCTGGAAAATCCCATGGATGGAGGAACCCTGGTAGGCTGCAGTCCATGGGGTCGCTAAGAGTTGGACACAACTGAGTGACTTCATTTTCACTTTTCACTTTCATGCATTGGAGAAGGAAATGGCAACCCACTCCAGTGTTCTTGTCTGGAGAATCCCAGGGACGGGGGAGCCTGGTGGGCTGACATCTATGGGGTCGCACGGAGTTGGACATGACTGAAGTGACTTAGCAGCACTCTGGATAGAAGTTAGATAAGCAGGGAGATAACATACAGCTTTGATAGACTCCTTTCCCAATGTTGAACCAGTCCGCTGTTCTATGCCCAGTACTAACTGCTGCTTCTTGACCTGCATACAGGTTTCTCAGGAGACAGCTAAGATAGACTGGTATTTCCATCTTTCTAAGGATTTTCCACAATTTGTTATGATCTACACAGTCAAATACTTAGCGTAGTCAATGAAGCAGAAGAAGATGTTTTTCTGGAATTCTCCTGCTTTCTCTATAATCCAATCTGTGTTGGCAATTTGATCTCTGGTTCGTCTGCCTTTTCTAAATCCAGCTTGTACATCTGGAAGGTCTTGGTTCATATACTGCTGATGCCTAGCTTGAAGGATTCTGAGCATTAACTTGTAGCGTATGAAATGAGTGCAGTTGGGAGGTAGTTTGAACAGTTTGGCATTATTCTTCTTTGGGAATGGAATGAAAACTGATCTTTTCCAGTCCTGTGGCCACTGCTGAGTTTTCCAAATTTGCTGACATATTGAGTGCGGCACTTTCACAGCATCATCTTTTAGGTTTTTAAATAGCTCAGCTGGAATTCCACCATCTCCACTAGCTTTACAGGTGGCAATGCTTCTTAAGGCCCACTTGACTTCACTGTATAGGATGTAATTCTCTTTATATGTATTCCCACTTGAAATTATTTTAATTCCATGCACTTTGGGATTAAAATACAGTTTGGGTAGTCAGGGACTGGCTGGTGCATTTTCTCCAAACAAAACTCAGGTTACTCTGTGGTTTGGGTTTTCTCGTGTCCAAAATCACAGAGTATAATATTGTCAACTGAGGTTAGAAACGGGAATAGTAATACAACTGTGAAGTATCAGCTGATGTAAAGCAAAACCACCACCATCTACTCTTTCTTCTAAAATGCAATTTAAATAACAAGTGGCTCAAACAGATGGAAAACAAGGTTTTAATCTAGCAAAGAAAACATAGATAAACTTCCTACTTTAACAAAATAAACAAGCCTACAGAAAGTAGTTAGGTTTTCTTCTTTAAATCACAATGTTGTTCTATGAAGCTTACTTCTTGGATTCTAAACCTTAAAACTACTTCTAAAATTGTCAAATCAGTGACATTTTTGGAAGGACCCTTTTACTTTTATATCTTATCTTAGTATAGAACCAAATGCTACTAAGTTCAATGGAGTAATATCACCTCCAAATGTGAAATAAAACTACATGAAAACATGCTATAGAGGAAGAATTGAATTATTTCCTCTAGTTTCTTCAGAGGTTTATGTGCATTCTTGTTTAAAAATTATTTTTAACATTTTTGGTATAAGTTAAAGGGGATGGGACGGGGATTAGGACACCGAAAGTATTTGCGCTCTCACTACTTCTCAAAGTGTGATGCTGAAGGTACCTCTCTTTGAACGCCTTTCTTCAGTTCTGCAGTAAGTTACTGTGCATTTTTATCCCCATTACTTGACCTAACAAAGATGATTCATAGTGTAGACATTTTCAGGTTAAAGACCAGATGGTAGATAACGTACATACAAGGGAGAAATGGCAGATTATCATCACCAACGTTTCTGTAAATTAAAATAATCAAAGCTAACTGCTACATAAAGAAAAGGGCTAATCACTAAATAAATGTAGTTTCCATTTCACAGGGACTTAAGGCTAATCTTCCTAGTTCACAAGTTCTGGCAAGTACAAATTGTCTTGCTGATTTCTGAACAAGGCCATGGTCTGCCCAATAACACTCCTAAATGTATTCTCTCCCCAGCTCCTCCCAGTTCATCTTGTCTGAGCATTTCTGATCCTTGTTTTATGATTTTAATCTGCACAACAATATGTTCACACAGATATTAATAGTAAGAAAGTCAGAAGGATATGACTGTTTGTTATTTTGTGACCACTAAAAAGAAAAAAAAAGTTGAAATTTTGCAAGTAATTTAAAAAACAGGTTGGGGAAATAGTACTTAAAATCGAAAACTTTTATTCCCGGAACAAAATTAGGTGATTACCATTGTTTGGATACACCTAGATTTAATTGTATCTGACATGTTCAGGGTCCATGCTTTGTCCCATGGTCTATGTTGTGATGTCTGAACTCTGCATTATATTTTAAATACATGGGTCAGACATCAGACTCTAGATCATGCTGAGAAGGAAATAGGAAAAAATGGCACCCGGGATCCACATCTACCACCAACATATTTTAAAGCCAGTTACACAACTTTTGACAATTTCTCTGTTTTGCTTTTGGCTACAGAATCCATCATTTTCATATTCCCTAACTGTCCAGGATTCTCAGCTGCCACGCTTTGGTTCTGCTGATCTATTCTGCTCCCTGCCTTCTCTCTCCTTTGTTCTCAATGGGATTCATTCATCTTCCTCTCCCCTAGAAGCCTTGCTGAATGATTGACTTTCAAATCCCTAAATCACACAGAGTGCTAATGGATGTTAATGGCTTCCTCAAGTATTTAAATTTTAAATGGAAACTCCTATAGGTAAGCTAGAAACCAAAAGGATAAATATTTAATAGTGTGAATTGCAGAAAAAGTAAAGACATTTTAGCACAAGCATTCTCCACTAGTCCTCATCAAATTAAAGCCCACCTTTAAAATAGATCTTATAAATTATATATAAATGTGAGTTGTCCTCAGAGTTTGGCTGGAACAATGGTTGCAGTTTTAAGACAGGCTCAGAGACCCGTGCCCAGAGATTCTATTTAGGTTTAAGGGAGATCCCAAGAATCTCCATTTAAACAAACAATTCAAGAGATTTTACCTCAGGTGCTCCTGAGAGTGTACTATGAAATACCTGAAAGGCAACTGGGACATTCGTAGTCAAGGATTGAGAAGGCACCACCTAGAAAGGCCACTTAGTTGCAGCTCTCAGTTACCTTTGCTCAAATAGCTCAAGGGTTCAGAAGAATCATTATTTTACTGGGTTCTTCTAAGGAATAAACAAGCTAGCATTATACCATTATTGACCATCATCATCATCAATGTCACTATTAACATCAATAATAATGGAAAACCACTTGAAGTGTATTCATATGTGCTGGGCTCTGGTCTCTGTTTACATGTATTAAGTCATTTAATCCTCAACATATGTTTAGAGGGACTAACTGAACTCTGTTCAAGCATGTGCAGATAACTATACTCCTATGGTGAAAAGTTAATACCAGGAAAATCACATCATCAACAAAACTCTTAATAGAAGTTGCTGCCTAGGACTGTGTGTGTGTGTGTGTGTGTGTGTGTATGCACGCACAGGCATGAGAGAGATATGTGCATTTGTTCAGGGTTTATCAATCTTGTCTTTACTGTTTTTTCAAGTTAGCAGCCTTATCTTTACTATTACTCTACTCAATCTCTTGTCATTTTCCTTTTTTGCTTGAAAATAACTGTACCAAAGTCTGCAAAGCATCATCTTTCTTTTCCATTTCTTGCTGTAAAGAATTTGTGACATTCTCAGAGATGGACATGCTATCACAATAATGGTGGATTGTTTTGACTTACAGGGAATCTAAGGAGAAAAAAATATCCCCACACAGGAAAGTGACAAGACAGACCTCAATCACTCCAAAAGATGGGGTCAGTGATTGGTACAGTCTGTCCAATCTCTCCTTTGGTTTCACTGAAAGTCAAACACACACCTGGACACTGACAGCAGAAGGAAAACCATCTTATGAATGATAAGAGCAAAATGCACTGTTGCTAAAGCCCTAGAATGAAATTAGGAAGGCTGGGTACTTCTGTTGAATTACATTGAGTTAAACAATGGAAAAAGGCAGGTCCTTGAAAATATGGTATAATATGGCAGCAGGGTGCAATTTTCGGTAATTAGAGATTTGACATCCCTCCCATATCTTTCAATGTAGATCTTCTATTACCCAACTCCAGGTATTCAGAGTTACTCTTCATGTTCTGTATACACTCCATGCATTTTCACCTCGGTGCTTTTATTTACTTCCATACAATTGACTTTGCCTTCTTCCAGCCTGGTGCATGACCAGATTCTAAGTGCTCATTAAAGTGGGGGTTTGAAAGCATCAGCTTCTCTGGAGGCTCAGATGGTAAAGAATTTGCCTGCAAAGTGGGAGACTCAGGTTTGATCCTTGGGAGGGGAATGGCTACCCACTCCAATTCCAAGGACAGAGAAGCCTTGTGGGTTACAGTCCATGGGGTTACATAGAGTGGGACACAACTGAGCAACTAACACTAAGCTAAATACACATAAATTGGTTTTGACAGAATCTGTCGATTTGTTAAACTGAATTACAATGTACTTGTGAGTTTTGAAGGTGAAAGTGAAAGTGAAGCGCTCAGTCGTGTCTGACTCTTTTCAACCCCGTGGACTGTAGCCTACCAGGCTCCTCCGTCCATGGGATTCTCCAGGCAAGAATACTGGAGTCGGTTGCCATTTCCTTCTCCAGGGGATCTTCCCAACCCAGGGATCGAACCCAGGGATCGAACCCGGGTCTCCCACATTGGAGGCGGAGGTTTTAACCTCTGAGCCACCAGGGAAGCCCAAATAGGACTCCAACAGGCTCCGCTGGGATTTGAACCCAGGATCTCCTGTTTACTAGACAGGCGCTTTAACCAGCTAAGTCACAGAGTCCATCTTAATCTTTGAAGAGCTAATCTTTGAAGGTGAGAAACAATCAAATTCCTCAGATGATGAAGAAGATCTCTGACATCCTCACCAAAAAAGTTAAGAGACTGCAACCAGGAGCCTAGATCATGGGTCACCTTTTCTGTAAAGATGTCCTTGATTTCTTTAGCCCACAGGTCAAGGCTAATGGTTAAGATTTTCTTGAGTCCAAAATCAGCACTTTATTGGCCTGAATCCTCTAAGAGACCATAAATGTTTCATGTATAAGGGATATGGTTTATTATTCTAGAATCTCAGCATTTGTGGACAGTAGGGATTCATGTTCCTTAACTTGTACTTTTTATTTCTGCAACACTTCTCAATAGCTTTATACCTAGTGGAGGATTTATAAATATGTGTGAATGGATGAAAATTCCTATCAAAAGAGCAAACACAATAATATTAAGTAAACATCTTAGAAATACACCATTTGCCTAATATTTTCACTTTGTTATGATACTTTCAAAAGGGAATTTATTTGTTCTTTTAGGAATCCAGAATTTTTTTTTCTTGCTGTTTTCCAAAATATAAGGCATTTTTCAATAACAATATTATACATATTCATTCTAACAATTTAAAAAATAATTAAAGATGGAAAAAACTGGTGGCAACAGGAATGGAAATAGTAAATTCATTTAAATGAGTTTATATAATCACCTGCCATAGATTTTGAGTGATTCATGGGAAGAAAAAAAAACTGTATACATAATGCACACATATGCATATACAGAAAATACATACACAGGAACACACACATAGGTGTGTATGTATGTGTAATTAATGTTCATCATAAATGGGACAAGGTACAACTTACATAGTAACATATTTAGGATGGGATCCTTTGGAGAAACGGATTTTGAGGAAGGAAGGCTGAGGAGGAATATCTACTTGTTTCTGGACTCCTGGTTGGAGGAAGTCTGGGGTCTCTTTCTCCTCAACCTCCACAACTTTTCAGTCAGTGTGCGCACATTTACCCAGCGCTCTCTGAGTCTACAGCCACGGCAGGTAACTGCAGAGCCCACATGTCCTCGCACAGGTGGTGGGACCACACGTACCTCAAAGAGCATGGTTGCGGTAAAGCAAAAGCACTTACAAATTCTATGTAATTACTCAGTAGGCTAATCTCTGATCTGAACTTCGAGGTCATAACTTATATATAACACTTTGGCAAATTTATAGTATCCTAATCGATGGTATGGCTAGAACTATTACCTGGCATTGCTACTAATTTACTCCTTTATGTCTTGCTTCCCTTATGGCTCAGTAGGTAAAGAATCTGTCTGCAATGCAGGAGACACAGAGAGGCAATTTTGATCTCTGGGTCAAGAAGATCCCCTGGAGGAGGAAATGGCTACCCACTCCAGTATTCTTGCTTGGGAAATCCCAGGGACAGTGGAGCTTGGCGGGCTACCGTCCAAAAGGTTGCAAAGAGTCAGAGATGACGAAGCATGCACGCACACATGTCTTTCTTCCCTAAACCATATTATAAAATTTGAGTGGAGGGCCATATCATGCACTTTTCCCTATCACCTTGAATACTTAATTCAAGGCTCTAGCCAAATTATGGTCTAAATAACCTTTAAAACTATGGCAGTATTTTCTACAACTCTTGTCTGTACATTTTATAGTTTAGCCGTAACATATCATGTCCAATTTCCTTTACAATATATAATTTCAAATATCTGTTTTCCTTGTTACAAAAGCAATATATCCACTGTAGAAACTCTGAAAACAAATAGAATATGCAGAAGAAAATGGAAGGTCTGTATAAACCCATCACCCCAAGGTAATTAATGATAGCAAATTAGCATACTGCTGTTATTCCCTTTTTCCCCCAGAGGTCTATTTTCACCTTTACAAAACTGCTGTTCAACCTTCCATTCAAATTTTCATTATACTATATACATACTGCATTCCAATCACCTTTCCATGTAATTAAATATTCTTTAAAAACCTCATTTTTTAATGGATGCATAGCTCTTCAATACAGAAATTCCATAATTTAATCATGGACCTTCAATTATTTGTTTAAGCTGTTAGTATTTGTTAATTATGCCATGATAAAAAATTCTCAACATAAAAACTGCTCATATCTCTGGTCATTAAACAGATTCCTAGAAGAGGAAATATTGAGACTTCTGATGCATATTGCCAAATGGCTTTCCAGAAAGTGTCTACGTCTCTGTAGTCCTGCCAAGAGCACAGAGAATGCCTGTCTTGCTGTATCCTTGCTAGGATTTAGCACCACCATGTTTTCCAATCTCTGACAATGTGATAACATCACGTTCACATATGCATCTGATCTTTGCTCATCTTCTGACCTCTTTCCAACATGCCCTTCCCGTAGTACTTCATTTATCTAAAACTACTTTCAAGGCAGACGTCAAATAGTCTCTGCATTTTTAAAGCCTTGTCCATCTTGGCAGATTTGCTTTCTCTGTGTTCTCATAGAGATGTGTTTGTATCTCTTTTATAGCATGTATTATAATCTGATTTATATGATATTTAATTGTATGAGTTTTTCCTCTACCATGTAATAAACCTTTGAAGGCAAGGATTAACACGTCTATTCCTTGCTCCCGGAACCAAATAACACAGTAGCATTGGAAATTCCCTGCTGGCCCAGTGGTTAAGACTCAGGGTTGCCACTGCCTGAGCCCAGGGTTCAATCCCCTCCGGGAACTAAGATCCAGCAAGCTGTGTGGCCCCCCCAAAATACAGTAACACCAAATATAATGGACACTTTACACTTTCAAAATATGTCAAATATCTTGCCCAATTTCTTGGAAAAATATTTAATAGATTATTCGTTAAAAATTATTTAGTGTCTACTACTCTGTATCAATTATATGAAACAAATGATAAATAAATGATAAGCAAGAATAGAAATTATCTCTGCCCTTGAAGATATTTTATTTTTTGGGTGAGACAGATAATCAAATAATCAACCAGATAAATTAAAATTATAATAAGGATGAGTGGTGCCAAGGAAAGGTATATAATTTAGTGGTGGAAGGTTTCTCTGAGAAAATGATATGAGAGATAAAATCTGAGAGCATGGGAGGGGAAATGATGGCGAGAAGGACCCAAGGCCTAAGACAGGCCTTTCTTAATCTGTTCACTGGTTCTTTCCTCCGTCTAACCTGGTGACCTGCCCAGGGTGACCTCAGTATAATCTTCCACACACAAAAATTGGCAAATCCATTCTAACAAGTACCCGAGGATCTTACAGAATAGCTTCACTATGATCATTGTTTTTAGGATCGAATTATACCTACAATCACTGACAATCATCATACTTCCTTGCCCTTCAGAGACAACACACAAGGCACCGAGTGACCCAAGTGCATTTGTTCACTGTCCTTTATCAACTGAGGAAAAAAAAATGCTTCCTACTTCTTTGTCCAGCAGGCAGAGTCTCTGTCCTATTCAGTATGAGCGGCCACATCCCAGACACAAGACAAATCAATACGCCCCACTCTCAGCCAGGGATACAAGGTATTCCAATAATTAAGCAATGTGTGTGCAGAAAAGGCAATATCCTCAACGATTAGTGTTAAATTTAATTAATTACCTCTAAAATAAAATGACACATAAACTTTGTAATTAAGAATAATTCTTAATTAAGGAATGTTTGACAGATAGGCAGGAAGGAGGAAAGGGATGGAAAATGGCTGATTAAGATGGGGAATTAAGCACCTCATTGAAGATGTTAGCAAGCCCTGTTGTGTGTTTATTTAATTTTCAGGGCATTTCAATGAACTGAAATTTGAAACAGATATGGAGGGCACTTTAATAAAACACATGCACCCTTTTTCTGCTTAATGTAAAATTGTATCTTTGCAGCTAAAATGATAATTTGCACTTTTACCGCCTTGATCACTTAACTAAGGAAAGGGAACCAGTTGGTTGGGGAATTATCACATTTGTTGACTTTCTAAGGCATGAGAAAAGTCATATAGTCTAAAGATTTAACACAGGCTTGCATTATAAACACGTAGTTCTTTTTCTATTACTGGCACTGGATGAAGTTTCTTAGCCATCTCATGTGTCTGACATTTGGAAGGGCTGAGTTGTATATTGAACTATTCCATTTAATGCTGATAAACCAACCGTGCAGAAATGGCCTGGGGAATCTTGGATAATAGAAGATACTGCAGAGTAAAAAAAACCAGAAGGGTTATCTGCAAATATGGCCTTGTCTGTGCTAGGAATGTTTCTTATGATTACTTCAAATATAATCCCCAGCCCTCACCCCTCTGACATCCACTGTTTCCTCTACCATAGAACAGAGATCAAACAGGCAAACAAGAAAGACAACTGAAGAGAAACGAAGTGACATAAATCACCTTGGTCTGGTTTTTATTAAGCATCTATTGAGTAAGATAAAGTTGAACAACATGTAAAATTTCCACTGCAGAGAGAAGTTATGATCAATATTCTTAAGGTCAAAGTAAGCATAAATGTGACCAACGATAGATAAGAATGACACACACACTAATGTATTAACCCAGGGTGGAATAATAATTTCTTCATAAATTCATGGAATTCTAGACTTTGAAATGCTCAAAAATCTTAAAGTAGTTTAAAAGATCAACTATAAACAACCACTTCTTTTCCCAAATTATACTAGAATAAATTCATAGTTGTTATAGTAAGAAGAGCAAGTATAGTAAGATGACCATCATGCTGTAGAATGATACTTAGAGAAAGGTACCCTTATTTTTATTCCACTTTAAATTGTTAATAGAAAACTCAAAGTCTTTTAGAAGACACTTGGAGTAAACTTTCTTAGAGAAAAACACATTGCTCTGCATTTCCTAGGTTATTACACACGAAAGAGATTTGGTGACAGCTAATATTCAAGTTCTCTGTTAACAGACTCATTAACTGCTTTACATTTCCATAATGTAAAATATACATTGTTGTGCTTATTGCAAATTCTACAGTTTCTCAATTTTTTAATCTGCACATAATAAGATGCATTGTAGAAAACCTATTACTTTTCTCACTAACACTCACTCCTTTTTGTTCCAAGTTTACGAATCAGCTATTTTAAAAGTTCACTTTGATTTCTCATTGACTAGAGTGACTGCCTGCTGCCACCCACCATCTGCTGGGAATCTGAAGTCAACTGCTTAAAATGCTTAAGACAAAAAACTCACAATGAACCATGCTGTTGGATGATGTTCGGCCCATCTTTATAAAGACTATTACTTCCCAGTTCTCCTAAAGAGCTATTTTTAAGATTAAACCAGTCACATGTGTGCGTGCTGTCACTCAGTCCTGTCTCACTGCATTGGCACGTGGGCTGTTTACCACTAGCGCCATCTGAGAAGCCCATGTACATATACATACGTGTGTGCATGTTTATATATGTACAAGTTTACTATGTATAATTATACATAATTATATATATTATTATTTTCATGAAATTGATGTTAAATGTGTGAGATTTAATAATTTACTTTTCACAGACAATTTCTGCTCAGTCCAGAAGGTATTTAAAACTCTCAATTGAATCCAATGTGTTAATTTCTGAAACGTGATCACTTATTACTGGATTTAAGCTGTTCAATGTGAAGGCTATGCCTCTGATACACACTTAGTCTAAAAAACAGAATACTGCAGACTGATAAGTTTATGTGCATATGACTGAAAAGTCAATTTGATCCCCCTGGTCCACAAGAACATCTTCCATTTAAGGATAAACACCACATACCCTTGAAGGATATTGTCCAATTAAGGTCTTCTCTGAAATATCTACTCTCTAATCATTTTCTCTCCACTATTTTTAACTGTGGCTTCTTAAATACATTTATCAAGGTTCCAGAGAGGTTGAAAATTGTGTATAGATCATCAAGGAAGATGTCCTTACTAAAATATTTTCTTCTGTACACTGCAAATTTTGAAAACATCTTATCAAATCCTCTTTGTACATTCAGTTTCCTTTCCCTGAAATTCCAGTTTTCTGTCTGGCCAAATCTTGCTCATCCACTCCTCAAAGTGCACCTCAAATGAGATTTCTCCATGAAGCCACCCCCTTCTCCCAAACCGTATAAATTATAGCTTCGATTTTTCTTCCTTGGGTGTCTGTTGCTCAGCTTCCAAACATGAGTAAGAGACTATCATCACTTTGGAGAGAAGAATAAAGATAGGATAATAGCATAGCAATAATTTATTTATAGGAAATCATACATCAATGTATTATATAAGAATGAGTCTCTAGGGTTAAAACTTCTGAATTTAAGCCCTGTGTATCTTATCTCAGTAACACTGCAGCTAGTTACCAAGTTCTTTAACCTCTCTTAAACTCAGGGTTTTTTTTTTTTTTTTTTTTGGGTAATAAAGAAGATAATAACAGAATGAGATCATGAATATGCTTAGGAGAGAGTACTTCATTCAAAGAAAGCATTCAAGACATATTAACAAGCAGGAAGAATAGTGGGAGTGAGTATTTTAGTTTTTAGGACTGTTCTCATGACCGAGGCCCTCTTCTAGGTGGTTTCATATCTGTAACTGAATAATTCTTGAGAATGACTACTTCACCTAATCATTCAGTGTGTATTTACTCACCAGGGACTATGCACCAGACATTGTTCTATGATCTGGACATCTCAGGATCCATAGTATTTCCTGACCTCATGGAGATTTCCTTCTTGGAAAGGTGGTGATAAGGTAGACATAAAAAAACAAGGTAACGAGAGATAGTATTAAGCTCTCTGACGGAAACAAAATAGGGGGATTAAGTAGTTTTTGGCCAGTTGTGGGAATGGGGCTATTTTAGGGAGTCAGAGGAGGACTTTCTGAGATAGTGACATTTAGGTGAGAAGTGAAATGTGAGGAGGAGTCAGGCATGTGAAAGTCTGGGAAAAAGAATTCAAGGAAAAAAGCAAGATGTGGAAATGCAAATTGATGCAGTTACTATGGAGAGCAGCATGGAGAGTCCTTAAAAAACTAGGAATAAAACTACCATATGACCCAATAATCCCACTACTGGGCATATATCCTTAGAAAACCATAATTGAAAAAGACACATGCATCCCAATGTTCAGTGCAGTAGTTTACAATAGCTAGGATACGGAGGCAACCTAGATGTCCACTGACAGAAGAATGGATAAAGAAAGTGTGGTAGATATATACAACAGAATATTACTCAGTCATAAAAAGGAACACATTTGAGTCAGTTCTAATGAGGTGGATGAAACTAGAGCCTATTATACAGAGTGAAATAAGCTGGAAAGGGAAAAACAAATATTGTAGGTTAACGGCATATATATGGAATCTAGAAAGATGGTATTGATGACCTATTTGGAGGGCAGCAGTGGAGACACAGACATAGAGAACAGACTTCTGGACACAGCTGGGGAAGGAGTGGGTGGGATGAATGGAAAGAGTGTCATGGAAATGTATATACTACCATATGTAAAACATATATAGCCAATGGGAATTTGTTGTATGTATGAGGCAGGGTGCTCAAATCCAGTGCTCATTGATAATCTAGAGGGATAGGATGGGGTGGGAGGTGGGAGGGAGCACCAGTAGGGAGGGAACATATGTATACCTATAACTGATTTGTGTTGATGTATGGCAGAAATCAATACAGTACTGTAAAGCAATTATCTTCCAATTAAAAATACATAAATTTTTAAAGAACAACAAAGATAGGGCAGTCTGAAAAGTCTTGGCATGTTCTGGGAATGTGGTTAGGATACAGAGTTAGAGAGAAGACAAGGAGATAAGGGGAAGAAAGGTGGGCAGGGCCAGAACACATGGGACCCTTTTAAAAACACGGGCTAAGGAATTTGGACTTGCAACACCAGTTTTTGTTTAAAAGGGTACTTTTTCTATCATGAGGTATATGCAATAAATACTTAAGTTAACTACTGCCATGTACAATAACAAACTGTTCCAAAACTGAGAGGTTAAAACGATAATGACGTATACTATTTCTCAGGATTCTCATCTGAGGCTACACTTTGTTGGAGTACCAGCTAGGTGGCTTCACTCAATGTCTGGGAGCTTTGGCTGGGTCATGTCAGTTCTTTTCTACATGGCCATTCATCCTTCAGCAGGTTACAGTGACCTTCTTCTCAAGATGGTCACAAAAGAATATTTCAAGAGGGTGAAAGTATAAGCTGCAAGGCCTCTTAGAATCCAGCCTCAAAAGTGTCACTTCTGCTGGGTTCTACTGGCCAAAGTAGGTCAGAAACTAATCAGGCCCAGTCCAGATGAACGTCCACCTCTTGAAGGGATGAGCAGAAAAGTCACATTGCAAAGGAGTGAGTCCATCTGGATGATAAGAATTCATGAGCATAGGTTGCAATTTATCTCAGTATTAGTGGTCTGTTGGGTTCAGGTAAGGAATAATAGTAACTGTGACCTGTGTGTGATGTTTCAGCAAACATAGAAATAGTCTACATGACCACCTGATGCGGCTCTACTGTATGCCTAGTTTACTGTCTCTGGAATGACGCTTGAACAGGTTAAATGACTTCCCAATGTTATGGAGTTATTGAAGCCAGGTATTTAAACTCAGGTAGTCTGACCGGGGGTGTGAATTCTCAATTAAAATATTCCACAGCTTCCCACTGTAATATATTGATAGGAGAGAAAAAAAAAAATGATATTTGAAAAGAAGACACACAGATGACCAACAGGCACATCAAAAGATGCTCAATATCACTAATTATTAGAGAAATATAACTCAAAACTACAATAAGGTAACACTTCACAATAGTCAAAATGGACTTCATTAAAAAGTCTACAAATAATAAATTCTATAGAGGGTGTGGAGAAAAGAGAACCCTCTTGCATTGCTGGTGGGGATGCAAATTGATACAGCCACTATGGAGAACAGTATAGAGGTTCCTTAAAAAACCTTAAAGTAGAGTTACCAAGTAATCCTGCAACCCCATTCCTGGGCATATATTCAGAGAAAACTCTAATTTGAAAAGATATGTGAAACCCAATGTTTACAGCAGCACTATTCACAAAAGCCAAGGCATGGAAGTAACCTAAACATCCTTTGACAGATTAATGAATAAAGAAGATGTGGTGTATACAAATAGTGGAATAATACTTGGTCATAAAAAAGGATGACATAAGACTAATTGCAGCCACATGGATGGAACTGGAGATGATCATATTTAATGAAGTAAATCAAAGAAAGACAAATATCATGTGATAATTCTTATATGTGGAATTCAAAAAAACTGACACAAATTAACTTATTTACAAAACAGAAACAGACTCACAGACATAGAAGACAAACTTATGGCTTCCAAAGTGGATAGCAGAGGCAGAGGCAAGAGACAAATTAGAAGTTTGTGACTAATAGATATAAATTACTATATATAAAATAGACAAGTGCAAGGACCTATCATACAACACAGGGAACTATATTCAATATCTTATAATAATCTATAATGGAAAACAATCTAAAATATAACATATATATTATATAAAATATATAAATGCAGGCTTATATATATTAAATATATTTATATATAATATAATCACTTTGCTATACCTGAAATTAACCTAACATTGTAAGTTAACTATACCTCAATTTAAAAAAATTGTTTAAAAAATCTCTGAAAGATAATATGATATTTACTGTAATAGAAATACAAAAGGTCTATGGAAGGTAGTGAGTCTGTATTTCCCACTGTAATTTTCCAATCTAAAACTGCAGTTATCAAAGTGCTTTGTAGCTTACTATTTGTATGTTCTTCAGGTCACTGAATTAAAGCTTCTCTGGGACAAGCAAAGACCACGTCTTCATCACTTTAGGGCCTAAACCAGTAGCTGGCTGGTTCATGGTGGACTGAGAATTATTACCAAATTTGTTACTGAATTTAAATGTTACAAAGCTAATTAAGGGTATTTTCTGTCGTGAGCAGTAGAAAATTACATATTTAAAGATTTTTATTCCCAGGGGAAAAAATCACCTCAAGGAATATTTTTAGAGAAGAAATGGTAACATAGATAAAATAAATCATAAATGACTTACTTTGGGAAAAATCAGTAATGATCATAAAATATCCACTTACTCTAGCTCTATGATATAGAAAGAAAAATGGCTGCTCTCTGAAATTTAGGGTTTTTTCATTTTAAATGTACATTTTCTCAACACTAGTTCAAAAACCATTCTTGCTTTTAATGACCTATTTGCAGAATAATAAACAATGGCTCTGAAGACTTAAGCTACTCTACAAAAACAAGACTCTAAGGTAAATTAAAACCCCAAGGACGTGAGAACAGTTATCCTAATACCAAAAATAGCTTAGTAAGCGGAATTGAGAAATGTAAAAAGGAAGAGTACTAACTGGTCTGAATAACAAGATGACCCATCACTCCTCTTCCAGGAAAAACCATGAGATAAGCCCCATGAATCTGTTCCGTTGTCAGCTATGGTGTGTTACCAGTGCAGGGTAAAGTGGTCTGACCTTTATGAGGGCCAGTTATTGTCACTTGCTCATTTTTACAGGTTACATTCTAACTTTCAGGTATACCTATCTAAATGAGTAATATCCTTGACGAGGGAGATGAAATCTTCAAAGAATCAAAGCAATGCCACGGCGACCTTTCTGAAAAGGCCAATGACAGCATCCATCCTACTAGAAGCCACATGCCATCTATATAAGCCCAATATTGCAATGATAGGATGTGGACAGAAACACGTCTTTCACACCCATCTTTAACACTCACATGCCAAGTATCTCACTAGAGAAGAAAGTAGGAAATTATTCCCTTCTGCCCCACTGGCAGTTTCAGTCTCTACCACCATATCTACCCTCCTATTCTCTCCTGAGAGATCCAGAAGGGGTCATCAAATCAGGCTGAGGCTTTGATCATCAGGATTTCCTCTATAAGAAACAAGAACTAAGACTTTTAATTTTTTCACCCAGATTCTCCCAAGTGACCAGGAAACAAAAACTGCAAACTTGCATAAAAGAGGTTCGAGCTTGCTGCAAACATGCCAAGCTCCATTTCTCAATGCCAGTCTCTGGAGATATTGACTCTGAATTTCTGTTTGTAGCTTTATTACTAGATATGATCATGCTGAAAATTCAAAGAGGGTTGTGTATAATTCTATTCCCTTTTCTGAAGATTTAGTCTGAGTCTGAAAATGAATTTAAGTCTTTCAAACACATCAACAGAAAAAATACTCTGTTCCCTAAACTACTAAAGTGCAAGAAAACAACTTGAAAAAAACCAACTAACACCAACTAACAGCTTCAAAGACCTGAGTACCACATTAATAAGAAAGTAGAACTTGCACAAAGCTGGGTTAAGAACAGGCAATTCATAAGAATGATGCAAGACCATCTGAATTAATATTTGCAACACTAACAAATCAGATTCTTCTTTTGAAATCTAAAGGCCTGCAAAAGGGTGTCCTACATCACCAGCCTCTTGAGGAATTGTGGAAAAACACAAAATAATTATATCCCAAGAGATGAAATACAACGAGTTTTCCCCCTGAGAGAGCTCTTGTTTTGATGTTAGAATGAAGAATGGGTGTTACTGGTATTTCAAAGGAAAACCTGCCCAGAAGCAGGCTGCAATAAAAACTGACATACAAATTAAAAAGATGTTAAATATTAATGAAGTCAAACCCACTTACAAATCAAATGCTGAGGAAAAGAGACATCTTTCTTCCAGAGAAACTTGATTACACTCATCACATTCTATTACTTTAAAACAACAAATTTGTTTGGGTTATTGCCTACTAAGCACCACGTTTTGGATAACATGGACTTGACCTTTGCAGAGCAAGCTGGTTCTTAAATAATGTATAACTGTGTTATTTGTGCTGTTCCAGGAAAACCTGGAGAATATCTTGAAGGAGAATTTAAATGTAAAATGACAAATGTTTTTCTCAGCTCTGTTTGGCTGGATTCAGTCTGGATCTAGACACTGCTGAGGGTATGGTTTTAACCTCCTATCTAACCCTGGAGAATAAGAGGCTACATGTTCACAGGTAACTGCTGCATTTTCTAAGATAGATTTGACATTAATCTTTATAATAAAAGCCTTTTATTATAAACAAAACTTCCCCAACCTACTTATCATAAATTTCAGTGCTAATTTACAGACGACCTAGACTTATTTAAGAAGGAAAAAGCATGGGTGATGACCTCAGAGTCTTGAGAATATGCCCAGTTACAAATAAAACAGAAGTCTTTTCTACACAAAAATTTACATTTATTTCTAGATAAAAACAAGCAAACAAAACATGACTGGTTTAGAGATCACAGAACTGTACTTCCAGAAGTTTGCTTAGAACACATGATGCTATTTATTGTACCCAAAGAAAGATTGGTCCCTTCCTTTTTTTAAATGAAAGTTTTATTGAGATATAATCCACATATCATATAGCTCACCTGTTTTAAATATAAAATTCTTTTTTTTTTCTTTTGGTAGGGGATGGGCCAAAAAGTTCATTTGGTATTTTAGTATTTTCTTTCTCTTTGCAATTTAATTGATTCTACACGCTTCAAGGAAACCTACATGTTGACAAGCCTCAAATCACAAGCTCAAAAGACTTCTTTCCTGAACTGCAGACCCATATAGATTCTTCCCCACTTATTATCTTTCCCTCCTACTTATTATTTTTCCCAATATCTAACTAATTTAGCCAAACATCATCCAGGAGATTTTCTGGACTATCTCCATTTCACACTCAGGGGATCTCCACAAACACATTTTACCTGCTGCTATTTCTTGAATTCATCCCTATTCCATGTCTTTAACTACTTGTTAGTTCATCATGTATCCCTAGTTCTATGGCCCTAACCTCCTAACTCCAGTTCTTTAGATTCTAATGTTAAAAATTTTTAGATTCTTTAATAACCCACTTCAATAAATAAAATAAAATAAATTCCAACTTCCTCAGCGAAGCACAAAATCCTATCTTGTCGTGTCTCTATTCCTCTAACTCACCTCATAGGACTCTTCACGGGTGTTCTCTACTTCAGTCACACCAGACTGCCTTCCTTTTATGCCACTAGGCACTTTATTCTTTCTGTTTAGAATGTCCTTTCCTCTTATTGTGCTGCTAATTTCCTATTGTTGGGCGAGACAGACTGTTTAGCTGCTTTGCAAAAAGTTTTCTCTTCTTTCTTGCCCCCAGAGCTAGACCATAATGGCCCGGCAGTCAGACATGGCCATTTGAATGAATTTCAGTGTTGGCACAAGGGTTCTTTCAGACCAAGATCATAAAAGCGTCATGTACAATGTTTCTCCTTCTCTTTTTCTCTCCTCTGTCAAGTGACTGTATGTTAATGTCCAACGACACCGTAGAAGTCCAACGTTGAAGATTGAGCCCGGGTCTCCGAAAGACTACATGAGCCACAACTATTCCTGTCACTCTGCTCCACTGAATATTACAAGTAAGAACCTAATTTCTCATGTGAAAAGCCTCAGATGGCAGGGATAATCCAACTCTTGAATAGATACTCAAAAAGGCTTTTCAAATTTCTGTCTCCACAGGCCTCCTTTTGTGCACCACACAACTTGTGCATACACGCTCAGTCACTCCAGTCCTGTCCAACTCTCTGTGGCCCCGTTGACTATATAGCCCGCCAGGCTCCTCTATTCATAAGATTCTCCAGACAAGAATACTGGAGGGGACTGCACACCCTCCTCTAGGAAATCGTCTAGGGACCAAGCCTGAGTCTCCTGCACTGTAGGCAGATTCTTCACCTACTGAGTCAGCTGGGAAGCCCATTACTTGCCAAACTGTAAATAACTGTAATCTACAGGTTCTTCTGCTTCCCCATGTAGCTTGTGCACTCCACCAGTTGTGGACTGGCTTTTCCAGCATTGTCCATAACATCTGTGTGAGTGTGTGTGTGTGTGTATAAGTATTTGTAGAATGAGTTACAATTCCTCTCACACATCTTTCCCTGTGTCTATTCTATAGAAATGTTAAAAAGAATTTTTAACAAAAAGTGAAGGGGGTGGAAGGGAAGATCTTGGAGTTTCTCTAAATTTGGGAAACGCTATGAAACAAAATAAAGCATGCTTCTTTCTCACGCGCCTTTTCAAAACTTCTACATACTAATGATCATCATCAAAATGATGCAGTTTGTTCCCAAAATTATTTGATCACAGGCTTTTTCTCTCCTTACGAAACATCTTGAGAGGCGAGAGAGCCACAGAACACATTTTGGAAAAAAAGCTGACCTTGACAAATAATATAAATACTTCAGAATCTTGCACAGAACTCTGAAACATTTTATTTCAGTCTTGGATGCATAAATCACACAGTCAATTTGAATATTCAAGGACTGAAGAGTTTCTGGAGTATTCGTGCCAGAGGCTCTCTTCACTTGGGGTTGCCTAACTTGGGGATATTTTTGTGCCTTGAGTGCACATAAGAAGCAATAACTAAGATGTCAGAATAAGTTAAATCCTGCCAATCATATTTCCATTGTTGTCTGAGTGTGGCTAAGAATGGTCTGGAAGTACTGTAGCTATTGATTCACTCATAGAAAAATTATTTGGGAGTCAGAATGATCCAGTGGAAACTTATTTTGCTGGCCCATACCTCAGTGCCCTCAACTATAACCATCAAAACATGCAAAGCATTTAGAAGCGTGCTTGGCCCATAAATGTTCTTTATTGTAGTTAATAACAGGAAAAAACACTGATGGGAGCCTCCTTATGGTGACCTTAGACAAGTCCACTTACCACTCTGGGCTTCAGAGTATCTTTCTTTTTTTTTTTTTTTTTTCAGAGTATCTTTCAAGAGCCAAGAGTGGGATGAAATTTGCCCCAGACTCCTAGTCTTCTTTGACATGCTGGGCTTCAGTACTATTTAACTTCAGTCTGTTATCTATCATTCTGTCCTTGGGCAAATCACTTTCTTGTGTTTTCCCCTTTTGAAGATGCTAAGAGAAAGCAATCAAGTCTAGATTATTATCACTGGTGCAGACAGAGTCAGAGATAATCCCCTAAAGAAGAAAATTCAATGTCATTTTAATTTGACCTTGGAATTTCCAATGACTTTGGGGATTTAAATTCACCTTCCTAATTTGCTAGATACTATAATTTTAGTTGTCTGGGCATACACCACCTGATGGCAGGGTTGAGACAGCCTGTGCTTCGTCAGTCACGTCTGACTCTTTGCAAACCCAGGGATTGGAGCCCACCAGGCTCCTCTGTCTATGGGGATTCTCTAAGCAAGAATACTGGAGTGGGTTGCTATGACCTACTCTACGGGACCTCATCAACCCAGGGACTGAATCCATGTCTCCTGCATTGCAGGAAGATCCTTTATTGTCTGAGCCACCAGGGAAGCCCAGAGACAATCTGAAGCAGACCAAATACAAGAAACTGTCTCATAGACAACACAGTCTTGGAGCCTTAGAAGCAGTGTGCTAGTTTGCAAGAAGCAAATGTATTCAAGGGAAAACGTCCTAGCTATCTAAGCTGAACACATGCTGTTTATTTTATATAGTTTGCGCCTTTATCTCCGCACACATGAAATACTTGTTTGATATAACAGTGTGGCTGAATCCAACACCTCCGACATTAGTACATCTTTCTTAAGCAAGCCCTTGTAGACTTAGAGTTCTCTTTCCTTAAAAAAAATGTTTCGAGTACCCTACTGTAGTTTTGTTGTCATTTATACACCATCTCTTAGCACTTGGAAAATCAGTAAGTGCTGTAGCTTTAGTTTTCAGGATCTAGGATGCTTTCAGCTGAACTGAGGTCACTCCTCAGACAGGTTGTTCACAGTCAGAGTAGCTTGGGAAGAAATGTAAATTCCCCTAGTCAGGAGGAAACAGACATTTGCCAACGAACAGCCAGTGACTTTGCATCAAATTGTCATGCTATTTTAAAAGTCAATAAAAGCAAACACAAATAGGATTTTACGTACAAAGTATAGCTGAGAAGATAAAGCTGTTCCAATAATCCTTGAGGAGGTTCCTAGTTCCATGTATCTGAACAAAAGCAACATTATAAGAAATTCACAATTTGCCAGGTTTAATATAACGTTTCAAAAAGATTATATACATTGAAGATGACTTCAAAGCATCAACCTGTCAAAGTAAAACAATAAAATAAATACTTGGGCATGTCAAATATACACCAGATACTATTAAAAGTCTTACAGGATGAAAAAGAAAGAATAAGACCTGTCCTTAGTCTCACACTGACCATCTTAGGAAGCCAAGACAAACGATTGTCAAAGTAAACAATAACAACTAAGGAACGGCTTGAAAATTAAAAGATGCTACAATTCACTAATAATTAGGAGGGACAGAGAAACCTCAAGTCAGGTTACAGTGATGACTGCAAGGTATTATAAAGATAGTACAGGTTTACCCTCTGTCCCTATTTCTAAGGAGCTTCTTATGGAAATTTTATTTATTATTTATTTTTATTGTGCAATCAAGATGGTGGAGTAGAAGGACGTGCGCTCATCTTCTCCTGTGAGCACTGTGAAATTACAACTCACTGCTGAACAACCATCGACAGGAGAATGCTGGATCCCACCCAAAAAAGATACCCCACGTCTAAGGGCAGAGGAGGAGCCCCAGCAAGATGGTAGGAGGGGCGAAATCACGTTTAGAATCAACACCCACAGCCTCCAGAGACACTCAGACGGCTCAAACACACCTGTGCACACCGGGACCCAGAGAGCCCACAGAGACGGGGCCAGGGCGAGCCTGAGTGTTTCGGGCAGAGGTGTGGGTCAGCAGCGGTGAGCCGCAGGGCAGGGGCCCCGGGGCAACAGACCTGGCTATGGCATAAACCCTCTTAGAGGAGGTCGCCATTAACCCCACCATACACCCACCAGAACTTACACAGAACTGGGGAAACAGATTGCTGAAAGGCACAAACAAAACCTTGTGCGCATCAAGAGGCAGGAGAAAGGGGCGGTGACCCCAAAGGAGACTGACCCAGACTTGCCCGTGAGTTTCCAGGAGCCTCCGGCAGAGGTGTGGGTCACCAATGGCCTGCTGCAGGGTCAGCATCACTCAGCACATGCAGGGGACCTTTGCAGGAGCTCGCCTAGCTTCATGACCTCCACCAAAGTCAGGCCTCAGGTCAAACAACAGGGAGGGAACACAGCCCCACCATCCACAGAAAAGTGGATTAAAGATTTACTGAGCATGGCCCTGCCCATCAGAACAAAACCCAGTTTTCCCCTCAGTCAGTCTCTCCCATCAGGAAGCTTCAATAAGCTTCTTATCCTTCTCCATCAGAGGGCAGACAGAATGAAAACCACAATCACAGAAAACTAATCAAACTGATCACATCGACCACAGCCTTGTCTAACTCAATGAAACTATGAGCCATGCTGTGTAGGGCCACCCAATATGGAAGGGTCATGGCGGAGAGTTCTGACAAAATGTGGTCCACTGGAGAAGGGAATGGCAAACCACTTCAGTATTCTTGCCTTGAGAACCTATGAACAGTATGAAAAGGCAAAAAAATAGGACACTGAAAGATGAACTCCCCTGGTTGGTAGATGCCCAAATATGCTACTGGAGATCAATGGAGAAATAACTCCAGAAAGAATGAAGAGACAGAGCCAAAATAAAAACAATACCCAGTTGTGGATGTGACTTGTGATGGTAGTAAAGTCTGATGCTGTAAAGAGCAATATTGCATAGGAACCTGGAATGTTAGGTCCATGATATCTACTGTTGTGGGAAAGAATCCGTTAGAAGAAATGCAGTAGCCATCATAGTCAACGAAAGAGTCCGAAATGCAGCATTTGGATGCAATCTCAAAAACAACAGAATGAATTCTGTTTGTTTCCAAGGCAAACTATTCAATATCACAGTAATCCAAGTCTATGCCCCAACCACAAATGCTGAAGAAGCTAAAGCTGAACGGTTCTTTGAAGACCTATAAGATCTTGTAGAATTAACACCCCCAAAAAGATATCCTTTTCATTACAGGGGACTGAAATGCAAAAGTAGAAAGTCAAGAGATAGCTGGATTAACAGATACATTTGGCCTCGGAGTACAGAATGAAACAGGGCAAAGGCTAACAGAGTTTTGCCAAGAGAACGCACTGGTCAGAGCAAACACCCTCTTCCAACTACACAAGAGAAGACTCTACACATGGACATCACCAGAAAGTCAATACCGAAATCAGATTGATTATATTCTTTGTAGCAAAAGATGGTGAAGTTGTATAGAGTCAGCAAAAACAAGACCAGGAGCTGACTATGGCTGATCATGAACACCGTATTGCCAAATTCAGAGTTAAATTGAAGAAAGTGGGGGAAAATCATTAGACCATTCAGGTATGACCTAAATCAAATCCCTTTTGATTATACAGTGGAAGTGACAAACAGATTCAAGAGATTAGATTTGATAGACAGAGTGCCTGAAGAACTATGGATGGAGGTTCATGAGATGGTACAGAAGGCAGTGATCAAGACCATCCCCAGGAAAAAGAAATGCAAAAAGGCAAAATGGTTGTCTGAGGAGGCCTTACAAATAGCTGTGAAAAGAAGAGAAATGAAAAGCAAAGGAGAAAAGGAAAGATCTACCCATTTGAATGCACAGTTCCAAAGAATACCAAGGAGAGATAAGAAAGCCTTCCTCAGTGATCAATGCAAAAAAAATAGAGGAAAACAATAGAATGGGAGAGACTAGAGATGTCTTGAAGAAAATTAGAGATACCAAGGGAAAATTTCATGCAAAGATGGGCACAATAAAGGACAGAAATGGTATGGATCTAACAGAAGCAGAAGATATTAAGAAGAGGTGGCAAGAATACACAGAAGAACTATACAAAGAAGATCTTCATGACCCAGATAACCACGAGGGGGTGATCACTTACCTAGAGCCAGACATTCTGGAATGTGAAGTCAAATGGACTTTAGGAAACATCAGTACGAATAAAGCTAGAGGAGGTGATGGAATTCCAGCTGAGCTATTTCAAATCCTAAAAGATGATGCTATGAAAGTGCTGCACTCAATAGGCCAGCATATTTTGGAAAACTCAGCAGTGGCCACAGGACTGGAAAAGTTCCTAAAAGATGATGCTGTGAAAGTGCTGCACTCAATAGGCCAGCATATTTTGGAAAACTCAGCAGTGGCCACAGGACTGGAAAAGGTCAGTTTTCATTTCACTCCTAAAGAAAGGCAATGCTAAAGAATGCTTAAACCACCACACAATTGCACTCATCTCACACTCTACCAAACTAATGCTCAAAATTCTCTGAGGCAGGTTTCAACAGTACATGAACCGTGAACTTTCAGATGCTCAAGCTGGATTTAGGAAAGGTAGAGGAATTAGAGATCAAATTGCCAACATCCGCTGGATCATCAAAAAAGAAAGAGAGTTCCAGAAAAACATCTATTTCTGCTTTATTGACTATGCCAAAGCCTTTGACTGTATGGATCACAACAAACTATAGAAAATTCTTAAAGAGATGGTAATACCAGACCACCTTAGCTGCCTCTTGAGAAATCTGTATGCAGGTCAAGAAGCAACAGTTAGAACAGGACATGGAACAACAGACTGGTTCCAACCTGGAAAAGCAGTAGGTCAAGGCTGTATATTGTCACTCTGCTTATTAATTATATGCAGAGTACATCATGTGAAATGCAGGGCTGGATGAAGCACAAACTGGAATCAAGACTGCCAGGTGAAATATCAATAACCTCAGATATGTGGATAATGCCACCCTTATGGCAGAAAGGGAAGACCTAAAGAGCCTCTCTTGATGAAAGTGAAAGAGGAGAGTGAAAAAGTTGGCTTAAAACTCAACATTCAGAAAACTAAGATCATGGCATCTAGTCCCATCACCTAATGGCAAATAGATGGGGACATAATGGAAACAGTAACAGACTTTAATTTTGGGGGCTCCAAAATCACTGCAGATGGTGACTGCAACCATGAAATCAAAAGGCACTTGCCCTTGGAAGGAAAGTTTATGACCAACCTAGACAGTATATTAAAAAGCAGAGACATTATTTTGCCAGCAAAGGTCCATCTAGTCAAAGCTATGGTTTTTCCAGTAGTCACGTACGGATGTGAGAGTTGGATTACAAAGAAAGCTGAGCACCAAAGAACTGATGCTTTTGAACTGCGGTGTTGGAGAAGACTCTTGAGAGTCCCTTGGACAGCAAGGAGATCCAACCAGTCTATCCTAAAGGAAATAAGTCCTGGATATTCATTGGAAGGACTGATGGTGGAGCTGAAACTCCAATATTTTGGTCACCTGATGCAAAGAACTGACTCACTGGAAAAGACCCTGATGCTCCAAAAGATTGAAGGCAGGAGGAGAAGGGGATGACTGAGAATGAGATGGTTGGATGGCATCCCTGACTCGATGGATTTGAGTTTGAGTGAGCTCCGGGAGTTGGTGATAGACAGGGAAGCCTGGCACGCTGCAGTCCATGGGGTTGCAAAAGAATTGGACACAACTGAGCCACTGAACTGGAGTACCAACTTTGTGTCTAATGAAACAATGTATGTGTTGTTCTAATAAAGACATTCTCTCTATTACCACTACGTTTAAAACCAAATTCAATTTATGTTGACTGCATGTACACATCTGTGTGCATGTTCACAAAACTCAATAGAAAAAAAAAATTACCAAGCAGTTCTTTAAAATCACAAATGTGGGATTTTCAGATGCTCCTCTTCTGAGTTCAAAGTCTTAGAAATCTGAACATGCTCTACTGGAGAATCTGTTTTTTTCTTGTTTGTTTTTGTTTTCTTATATAAATGGCTTGACATGTAGAGTAAGTTACCACCCTGGGCAAGACATTCCACCTTTCTTACTGTCAGTTCCCTTAGATAAATAAGTATAATGCCATTCACATCTCAGATTAAATGAACTGATAATTGAATGAACATGTCTATAAGAAGAAAAGGATGGTACAAATACTTATTATTCTGGGTACATAAGGGAATGGAAAGGATGATATTGGTCAAATATGAACTGAGGTAACAAAGTAACAATACAAGATAGATAGATGGAACAGACTTTATTTGTGTGCACTTCAGTAAGTTGTCCTATGTCTCAGAGCTTTAATTCTCCTCCTCTGTATAATGGGAATATCGACGGTACCTCCTTTCATAACCACCTGATTTAACCACAATATCAAATGAGATACTGCAGATCACTTGCCCCTAGGATACAATTAGGATGATCTCACTACTTACTATGATTACTCCTACAATCATTTCCATGGCAAGTCATTCTGATGGATTCAGTTATATCTGAAGAACTCTATTCAAGTGTCAATCTGAAACAATTTGTTAATGCTATTGCCAATGTCATAGAGCAGCTTGATGACATTTTAGGGTTTTATTTATATTTATTCATATTTTCCCATGAAATAAATAGTCTCAAGTTCCAACGAGGTTAAAAAATTTCCCTTCTCAAAAAATTTTTTTTGGCCCTCAAACTCTTTGCATTGGAAATCTATGCCATTTTGAATCTCTCTATCCAAATCAAAGAGCCATAAACATACACATCTGATGCATGACTCACCCATCTGAGAAACCAACACCATATACGCCCTCTGCTAACTAAATATGCAGGTTTACAGAATGCATATGTACAAAAAACTAATTTACTTCCTGTGTTCCCTGTAGTCCCATCTTGTTTTCATGCAGCTTATCCAACTTTCAATTCACAAAAGCAAAACCTCCTTAGAACCAAAATAAATACTAATCTTAAATTCAATGTACCCTGACAGCAAATAAGTTTGCTGTGCTTACTTCAGCATGAATAAAAAGCCCGCAAGGGGACTCCTACATAACAGTATATTTACAAGTTCCATTACCCACTGCAGAGATTGATATAATAAACCTATAATAAAAAGCCTCATGTTATAGATTTCTCTAATGTTTCTTATCAAACAACCTATATTATCTTGGCTTGTCTATTCAATTTAAAATAGGTTTTCAATAAGTGCCTAAAAGCTAGAGGTCATTTTCACTTTGTTTTCTGACATGCAGGGATGTTTACAGACACTTTCTCCCCCCAGAATTGGAAAAATACACTTGTCCAGTCAAGTACACCATGGCATTAACCTATATATTTATTTTCAGCCTTTAACCATTTTCCAAACTATAACCATTGTTTGTCCTATTATATAATTTATTTTCTTTGCCAAGGAGGAGTAAGTGAAGAGGTCCAGAGCACCACTATAATCTTATTTTGTTATATGTATACTAGATTTTTCAGACAGCTTCTTCATTTGAATTTTCAAGTATCTGATGAGAACTCTCCATGAGCCATTCTCCTGAATGGTGATGCAAGCCACTTATATGAAACTGGCAGTCTTTCTGTCCCAGAAAAAAGAAAGATAAGTGGGAAGATATGAGTAGAATACTTGAATTCCTATCCACATTTGCATCTAAACGTTCACAGAGAGTCCCAGTTACTACTATCTATTCACACTGAAAAAAGATTTTGCTACCCTAAGCTATCAATGCATACAAATCCAAGCATTCATTAGTTAGACCAACCCTTTGAGACTTGTTCAATTTATTGTCCCATTAAAATTGTCAAAACGTATTCATTCACCAGTTCATCCAGCAAACACTAACATAGCCCACATTATATTCCAGGCACTCTCCTAGCGTTTGGGATTCAAATGGAGAACAACCAGACAGAGCTGCTCTCTTCATGGAATTTACAGCACATCAGAGAAACTGGACATTAATCAGTCATAATAGCAAACCCTCCAATATAACTATGAAACATATTCTGAGGGCAGAACCACACAGGGATCTGATGATGCTTCTGGGCGACTTAACCTGGGAAGAGATCAAATTTCTTTTTCCATGGGCAGAAGTAGGACTATCCTCAGTTTTACTTTATATCCATTTGAATTTCTCTTCAATTTTCTGGACTTTGAGTACATTTTTGTCTTGAGATATGATGGATATTCTTAACTACTATTATCCAGGTAAATAAGACTGTATCTTCCCTTTCTTATAACAAATTATAAATAATCTATTACAATAGCTTTTAAAATTCCATAGGACCCTTGGTTCTACTCTACAACATTCTTGTCTGATAGTTCGGATAACTTTTGCCGCAATCCTGACATCTCCATGACAAAAAAAAGAACAAAACCCCAAACAAAAAACAAAACAACACTCTCTTTGTCTCCACTCCAGAAAGTCCATAGTCCATCCTATTTTTCAAGTATAACAAATCATGAGAAAGTAAATCCTAATCTGAGGTAGAACATGTCTTCAGTTTTCAGCATTTGTCCACGTTCTGGGACTACTACAAATAAGCTAGCCTCCTCTTCTGTATCATAGTTCTTCAAATTTTGAGAGTTTTATAACCCAGATAGGATTACCCCAAAGGCAGAGTCAAAAGAAGCTTGGTAACACTGCAGTGATTTGCAAATTCATTTCATTAGCATCCTTTTAGCCAAGAGGTACCAGGCTAGTGTACATGTCCAAAAATTCAAGTTCCATCATTTCAAATTGCTCTGGTAATATGTAACCCTTTGTTTCAGCTCTTTAGACTCCTTTACAGAGAAGCTAGGTATCTCAATACAGTGCTGTATTTTTCAAGGTAAACTGCCCTGCATGTCAGAATATGGGGGAGCAGGAATCAGAACCAGAAGGGAGACCACTGCGTGAATAGGATATAAAGCTGCAGTGCATTAAACCAAAATCAAGACCCTTAATTCAACTTTTATGAGAACAGTAGAGAAACTTTCACTATCAATCTCATTCTGAGAAGGTGAAGGGCATAAAGAACCAAAGAGACAGATTGTCATTAAAAATGTTAAAAATAGAAAGCCTGGGGCACAAACTGGGTGATGCAATAGTGTGCACACATTCTTTAACAGGCAGGATTTCTCTCTGCAGTTACAGCTATGAACCTCCCAAGTCTAACATCCCTGAACTCTCTTCAGAGTTAATGGTTCAAAAGGCAACGTAAGCATCTCATTAAGATTCTGTATCACACTGGAGGGAGGAAAACTAAAACAAAGATTTTCTCAGTTTCTTCAAACCTCAGGATTTGTATCATTTATAGGCTGTGGCTATTTTTAGAGAGAGAGAGCCACCTTCTGTGGCTTTGTGCTTTGGGTAGACTACAGATTTCATCAGAACTAATTATTTAAGGAAATTTTTTAAAAGCCATCTGCATTTTAGAGTGAGATACTAGTAACTTGATTCACAAAAATCCTCCAATTTCTAGAATGTAGGCTGCATGTAAGATCCAACAGGTTAAATTCGTCCCTGGCATTAACTGAGGTATGATATCCAGCACCATAGTTGACAATAAGAAGAAGCAAAGAAGTTAGTACCAGACCCTCCAAAAAAGACTGTTGGATTCTTATTTTTTACAAACCTAAATCCAGGTCTTCTACCTGCACTTACTGGGGTTAGGAAGGATGGGGAGAGATGAGGAGGTGACAAATGAGGCAGCCTGTAAGAAAACCACCAAATTCTTTCCAAATATTCCTTTTCTTACCCCCAAACCCATTCTTCAAATACATACTGCAAGGAAAGGCTGAATGCTTGTAATGACTAAGCTCTGAGAAAGAATAACACCATTTTTGCTCATTCTAAGAATTAATGTCCTCAGGCTAGCCTCATGGATTCTTTTGGAAAAAGGAGATACAAGTCACTAAAAAAAAAAAAAGCATGAGGGTGGGGGTGAAAAAAGAATAATGATTTACTAATTCTAAAGCATACACTTCTTTTAAATTCAAAATTTCAAACTTTATGCAAGTACCAAGTAAGACACAAATGTAAGGGTCCCTAGCAATCCATTTATATACATTTTATAAAAATGTATGGAAATTATTATAAGATTAGGTAAAAAAAAAGAACTATATTCAAGCTATGTCTGAAATTAGACATTAAGTTTCCATAATTCTAAACAGAAGTAATATGTCCAGTTCCCTATGCACCACAGACATATTAACCCATGATAGCTGATTGCAAATACAATATAAGACTGGTAGAGCTAGTGAATGTGATGGAATTCCAGTTGAGCTATTTCAAATCCTGAAAGATGATGCTGTGAAAGTGCCGCACTCAATATGCCAGCAAATTTGGAAAACTCAGCAGTGGCCACAGGACTGGAAAAGGTCCGTTTTCATTCCAATCCCAAAGAAAGGCAATGCCAAAGAATGCTCAAACTACTGCACAATTGCACTCATCTCACACGCTAGCAAAGTAATGCTCAAAATTCTCCAAGTCAGGCTTCAGCAATACGTGAATCAAGAACGTCCAGATGTTCAAGCTGGTTTTAGAAAAGGCAGAGAAACCAGAGATCAAATTGCCAATATCTGCTGGATCATTGAAAAAGCAAGGGAGTTCCAGAAAAACATCTATTTCTGCTTTATTGATTACGCCAAAGCCTTCGACTGTGTGGATCACAATAAATTGTGGAAAATTCTGAAGGAGATGGAAATACCAGACCACCTGACCTGCCTCTTGAGAAACCTGTATGCAGGTCAGGAAGCAACAGTTAGAACTGGACATGGAACAACAGACTAGTTCCAAATAGGAAAAGGAGTACGTCAAGGCTGTATATTGTCACCCTGCTTATTTAACTTATATGCAGAGTACATCATGAGAAACGTTGGGCTGGAAGAAGCATAAGGTGGAATCAAGATTGCTGGGAGAAATATCAATCACCTCAGATATGCAGATGACACCACCCTTATGGCAGAAAGTGAAGAGGAACTAAAATGCCTCTTGATGAAAGTGAAAGAGGAGAGTGAAAGAGTTGGCTTAAAGCTCAACATTCAGAAAACTAAGATCATGGCATCTGGTCCTATCACTTCATGGGAAATAGATGAGGAAACAGTGGCAACAGTGTCAGACTTTATCTTTTTGGGCTCTAAAATCACTGCAGATGGTGATTGCAGCCATGAAATTAAAAGACACTTACTCCTCGGAAGGAAAGTTATGACCAACCTAGATAGCATATTAAAAAGCAGAGACATTACTTCACCAACAAAGGTGTAGTCAAGGCTATGGTTTTTCCAGTGGTCATGTGAGAGTTGGACTGTGAAGAAAGCTGAGCACCGAAGAATTGATGCTTTTGAAGTGTGGTGTTGGAGAAGACTCTTGAGAATCCCTTGGACTGCAAGGAGATCGAACCAGTCCATCCTGAAGGAGATAAGTCCTGGGTGTTCATTGGAAGGACTGGTGCTGAAGTTGAAACTCCAATACTCTGGCCACCTCATGCAAAGAGTTGACTCATTGGAAAAGACCCTGATGCTGGGAGGGATTGGGGGCAGGAGGAGAAGGGGACGACAGAGGATGAGATGGCTGGATGGCATCACCGACTTGATGGGCATGAGTTTGAGTAAACTCCGGGAGTTTGTGATGGACAGGGAGGCCTGGTGTGCTGCGATTCATGGGGTCGCAAAGAGTCAGACACGACTGAGCGACTGAACTGAACTGAGAGCCTTATCTATGCTGGGTGATTAGCTGCCCTCCAGTACTAAAAAATGAAATAGAAGACTAAGAACTCACAAGCAAAACACATTCTGCCCTAGTATACACTCTTTTCCATTCCTACAAACAGAACGTTTATCCTTTTAATCAACAAATTCAACTTTGGGATTTAAAATATATTGATGGAAAAAGACATTTGCAGGACATGACAACAGTGTGAAAATGGCCATCTCCCTCCAACTTATGTCCCCTTAAAACAATGTAAGTACTGTGCTTCATGATACTTTCAATTGAGCATTAATACATGTGCCATAAAGTACACACTTACATCCCAAATTTTAGGTTATTCTAACATTATGGTTACAAACAGTGTAACTCTGAAAGTAGCACAATAATTTAGTCTTAAAATTCCGTTTATGGCCTTGCAATCTGTATACTTTGAAGAGGCCTCCAATTTTAAGGGGGGTTTCCTAGGCTATATTCTCGACAAACAACAAAGTGGTTGGCAATGGCAACAAAATGATGGTCAAAATGATGGGTTTTTTTTTTTTTTTTAAAGATGATGAATTCATTTTTTCAATGGTCTTTTCAGATCCCTCTTGAATTCTAGTAGCTCAGCTTTGGGGCAGAGGGAGTAGATAAAGTTCATCCCCTAAACAGAAATTCAGCAATTAATTGCTTTCAGGAAGGAATGCAAGGCCTTAGGGAAATTAGCAAACCTACTTTTGCTTATCAGGTTAGTTTTAACTACCAAGGACAATAAAACAAAAGCAAACAAAGCAACAACAAAAGAATGGCAGAGACCAAAGCAAAACAATCTCTGCTTTCCTCTAAGTATCTACATGCTTAACCTTACCGTTTTGCAACTGCTAGTTGCCCCTTGATAGCCACTCATAACTCAATCAAAACCAAATCCTGGGTCTGGCACAGAGGAACTGGTCCCTTGGTCTTTAAGGCAGACAAAATTACAAACAAAAGTTCATTTATCTAGTGCCCATTACATGCATGTGCATCAAGTTAAACTAGTAACTGATGGGAAAAAAGGAAATAAACAGGAAAGAAGACTATTCTTGTTTTTCAAAACCTAAAATATCTGGAAGTTGTACAAGAAGTTTGGTTTCGACTAATGAAGGTTGGAGCCAGTGGCTTTGGAGAGAAAACAGAGAAAGAAGAATACTTTAGGTTTAATCATTTGATCTACAAAAATAGGAGGAAAATTCAGTGGACTTAAAGTCAGGAAATTTGAATTATATTCTCTGGTTTATCAGTTACTATCCTTTTGATAATAGGTAAGACACTTACTTCTCTTTTCTGAGCCTCAATTGTCTCATTTGACAATTCTCTTAAGATATTCCTATGAGTTTGAGATATAAACATAGAAAAGAGCTCAATCTACAGGTTGACTTGGTTGATACTGCCAAAGTAGCAATTTTTAAAGAAGCTAATTTAGCAGTTTAAAAAGGGCATTTTAAGACATATGCATTGAGTATTAAAAGTGTGTTCAATTACAGTTTAATAACACAAATAAAAAAACACGACCTTTGTAGAATAAATCAGTTTTCTTTTTAAAGCGTTCACATATATTTTCTCATGTGAATTTTAAACCTTCTCTTTGAAACTGCATGGACAACTCATGTATAAGCTACAGAAGAGAATGAGCTTCATTAATTTACAGTCACAATACATTTTTTGACCAAAAATGGTGTTACCCATCATGAACACTAATGTTTATCATGACTTTGCTCTCATATATTTCTAAAAATAGAAAGGTAGCTGTTGACAAAGTGAAATCTGATTTCAAAGGACAAGGATTTACCAGCAGTTTTAAATATTCAAAGAAATAAAACATGACAGAAAGAAATTTTAAAAACAGAAGATCCATAATAAGTGTTTTAAGTAATACCAGAAATGTGATAATAAAGTGTATCATTTGGGAAACATGGGGCTTCCCTCATAGCTCAGTTGGTAAAGAATCTGCCTGCAATACAGGGGACCCCAGCTTGATTCCCGGGTTGAAAAGATCTGCTGGAGAAGAGATAGGCTACTCACTCCAGTATTCTTTGGGCTTCCCTTGTGGCTCAGCTGGTAAAAAATACATCTGAAATTCAAGGGACCTGGGTTTGATCCCTGGGTTGGGAAGATCCCTCGAAGAAGGGAAAGGCTAGCCACTCCAGTATTCTGGCCTGGAAAATTCCATGGACTGTATAGTCCAAGGGTCGCAAACAGTCGGACACGACTGAGCGACTTTCACTTCACTTCACTTCTTTAGGAAGCACACTATTTGGACGGAGAATACATTCACACATGAGAGATTGAGTCTGCCCTATTAATGACGACTTTCCTTACTAAGGAATGGATTCCACTGGGACCTGTATTCCTACTTTCTCCCTTCCATGGTTGATCTAGTCTCTCTAGTCCTTGGGTCCCTTTGCTAATAAGTCCCTTGGGTCTAGAAATAATAGAATACCATCCGGGAAATCTCTTTACTCCATCTCACAATCCACCAATAACTGCAGGTTGGGTTGGACTTGGGTTGGATGCAATGCTTCACTGTAGCTACCTTATAGTCAGTGTTCACTTTCTGTCCAACAGTTACTGTATTTCAGGGGGAATGTGTTGTGTTCAAATTAGCAGATCGGTGAGGGAAATGTGTGGTTTTTCAGAACACAATGCCAGTAATTGGTGTGGATGGAGCAAGTCCCCCGCTGTATCAGTAAATAAAAGATGCTGCAGCCACCTAGCTATCAGCCACAACAGCTGATCATCCAACTGTGTGCCCTGAGGGGACTCAGTGGAGAAAAACAGGATTCAGCTCTAAATAGCTGAGGCTGCATATCAAAGGAATGACCTTAAGTCAGCTCAGACTCTTGCTTCTTCCCATACACAGAAAAGAGATAAATTAATTAATCTGAGAGATCTGATTTTTCTTTAACAGTAATCTTTGATGTCTGACTACCTGATTTTTGTTGCATGCCCCTGTGTGCTAAGTCGAATCAGTCCTGTCTGACTCTTTGCAACCCTATGGACTGTAGCCCGCCAGGCTCCTCTTGTCCATGGGATTCTCCAGGCAAGAATACTGGAGTGGGTTGTCATGCTCCTCCAGGGGATCTTGGAGGAGATTAAACCCATGGATTAAACCCCTGTTTCTTACATTTCCTGCATTGGCAGGTGGGTTCTTTACCACTAGTGCCACTTGGGAAAATGGCTATATATCCTGGCTTCTCCCTTGTCTCTTTGGAACAGTCCCTCAGAGCTATCTGAGACCCTGCCTCCTGGACTCAAGTCCTCAGTCTATCTGCCGAATAAAACAATTCTCAACTTTGAGGCTGTGCATTTTTTCAGTTGACAAGAGTATAGGTAATTATTCAGTATGTGTTTTGTGAGTGAATGTGTGATATGGTGAAGTTTTTTCCCTTTGGAAATTTGGACAACACTATTCAATCAAGAGGAAGAGACAGGTTTTCATTCAACCTAACATCCAGAGTTATGCTAAGAGGACATCATTCTTAGCAAAGTGAAAAGGGTTGTTCTATCCAAGTATAATAGTACTGAATGACAACCTTCATAAGTGGCTCTGGAGAAGAAAATCATATTTTAGAGAAAAGGAGGGAGTAAAGGCATTAAAATTAAAGCTACAAAGTGGTCACAGAGAGAACAAAGGAATGAGAGAGTGTTAAAAACAAAAATTTCCCCTCTATACCCTTCTTGCAAGAGAGGAAGCTCTAAGAGGTGAGAAAATAAGAGGGGAGGGTCGTTAAAGGATGGGTCGTTAAATAGACTGCATTGGGGACCTAGACTTGGATCCTTATCCTGCCAGGTTAGAAGACATGACAAAGGGAAAGACTGGAATGGTCAAGTAACAGGATTGCAAATGAGCTAGTTGTTCTACAAGATCCCTCCAGCCTACAAAAGATCAAGCCTTATATTCTAACTTGTAAGAGATAGCTTATCTTCCAAACTGAAATGATGAAGAAGCTGGTAAAGTTTCTTAAATTACTGTAGGCTATTTGAAAGTACACTTAGGATTCACACATTAAAATAAAATAAATGACATTAAAATTACATATAGATGGTGGTTGCAAAGGCAAAGTGATATTTTGCAGAAAGAAATAATCTGTAACACATTTGTTTTGCAGTTGTTATATATATACTCAATGATGACTGGGAAGGACTTGTATTTTAAAATGGGTATAGGGCAGAACACAGTAATTTGCTTAAATGTCAACTGCAAATTACAGTTTTCTTAAAATCTAGAAAGAAACATGCATCTAATTGTAAACTTACTGCTTCGGCAACGAGGTAAGTGACTTTCCTAAAGGGACCATTAAAGACATTTAATATTAATAACTGTCAAGTAACAAAGATTGTAAAACAGGAAATGGAATTAATATCACTTTTTCAGTAAGCAGAAAGTTGGTATCTGTATAGCAATTTAGAAATTAGAAAGTTCTTTTCCCTATCCTGGCTTAGTTTACATTTTTTCGTGAGGATATGTGTTCCCTTTCACAGATAAGTAAAAGCAGGTCTCATAGAGGTGAAATGACTTACGAGAGTTTAAGGGCTTCCCTGGTGGCTCAGCAGTAAAGAATCTGACTGTAAAAAAAAAAAAAAAAAAAAAAAAGAATCTGACTGTAACACAGGAGATGCGGGTTTGATTCCTGGGTCAGGAAGATCCCCTGGAGAAGGAAATGGCAACCTACTCCAGTAGGAGTAGAAACTGGGAAACCCCATGGACAAAGGAGCCTGGCAGGCTACAGTCCATGGGGTCACAAGAGTTGGATACAACTTAGCGATTAAACCACCACCACATTTGTATAAGTTTATTCATATAATGAAAATCTGAGGTGTGAAAACAGGTCTCTGGACCATAAATGTTATCATCTTTCTATTGCATGAGTCAGACACCCATGCTAATTATAAAAGAGGGGGGGAAAAAAACAACAAACATGTGTCTCTGAACGAATAACTGTGACCACAGAAACTGGACCGAGATTTTGAGATAAGGCATAGATTACACATGCTTTTAAAGACATGATGATAAAAGGTATGCTCCTTTCCTGGCATGAGTTCTGAAGACAGGGCATCAGGATAGCTGCCATATGTAGGTCAAGTTCAATCTTAGTGTTATGGGCTAAATTATGTTTCTCCCAAATTCATAGGATTGAAGCTTTTGTTATTCAGTTACTAAGTCGTGTCTGACTCTTTTCAATCCCATGGACTACAGCACACCAGCTTCCCCATCCTTCACCATCTTCTAGAGCTTGCTCAAATTCATGTCCAATAAGTCACGGATGCTAATTCTCCAGGCAAGAATACTGGAGTGGGTAGCCACTCCCTTCTCCAGGGGATCTTCGCCAACTCAGGGATTAAACTCGGGTCTCCTGCATTGTAAGCAGATTCCTTACCATCTGAGCCACCAGGAAAGCCCAAGATTGAAGCTACAACCCCCATAACCACAGATTGTGACTGACGTGGTGATGCTTAAATTAAAATGAGGCCCTAATCCAACTGACTGATAGCCTTAAAATGAGAGTACCTTTGCTCATACACAGAGGAACTATAGCAAGAAGGCAGCTCTTTGAAAGTCAAGGAGAGAGGCTTCAGGAGAAACCAAACCAGCCTAACCTTTATCTTGAACTTTCAGCCTCCAAATACGCGGGACAATACATTTCTGTTATTTAAACCGCCCAGTATGTAGTACTTTGGTATGGCAGCCCCTGTAAACAAATACACACGATAAGAGAAAATGATGAAGAAACTTTGCTAACTGTACATGTTCTTTCAAGAGGGTAACGATGATAGCAATGGTTAACTTTTACTGAGTGTTTACTTTTTGCGAGAGCATATCTCAAGGGTTCAACATGTACTGACCCCTATCATTCTGACTCCCACTGAATGAGGTAGGTGCTCTTTATTATTCCTAACTGACAAAGAGAAACGGAAACATAGACAAAGCTGTTGCTGTTGTTCGGTCACTAAGCTGTGTCCGGCTCTTTGTGACCCCGTGAACTGCAGCAAGCCAGGCAAAGTGACTTACACAAAATTCTCAGGCAATATTTGAACCCAGTATTTAGCTGTATTAATAGAAATGATTAGTAAATGTTCACTGAGTTTAGTAAAAATATTACTGAGTCCTAGAAATTGAACTTTCATTTTAACAGTGTGCATGTATCTTTTCACAGACCAAGCACAACTGTTTACAAGCATCTTTTAAAAAAACATTATTTATTTGGCTGCATAGGGTTTTGGTTGCAGCACGTGGGCTTAGTTGACCCTTGGCATATGGGATCTTATCCTACAGACTGGGGTTGAACCCGCATCCTCTACACTGGAAAGCAAATTCTTAACTACTGGACCACCAGGAAAGTCCATACAAAGTATCTTCTATTGCCAGTTCCATCCGAGCAGATACCTTCATATGCTACACCATATGAAATCACAGTAATTCTAGAAGCTATATTACATATCATACTCTTATTTTTTACAGATGAGGATACTGCTTCTCAGATAAAGTCAGTTGCTTAATATCAAAGTCGGCAAAAACAGAAAAGAAACTTTAGGCCCTGGTTTGTCTGAATCCCTGAGTCATACATTTTCTATGACAGAGATGCACCACAGGAGTTGAAATGATACAACTGAAGAATAAGTATAAGCCATTTTTGGAAGAGATGTCGTTTTTGCATGTATATGTCTCTGTGTTTAAACACACTCTGAATGTGAAAAGAGGTTAGAGGATGAAAACATCCCGTCTGTTTTGTTCCTGATCTGACTGCTCCTGGTTTTGAATAATATTGTATTTTAAGGCAGGAACTGGTTTTTTACATATCCAGTTCTCTGTGCACTATGAACAAGAGGCAAACCTCAACTTTGTGATTTTTTTGGCTAAGGGTATTTGTAACTAAAGTCTTTCATATATCCCCAGTAGACAATGAAAAGAATGCTGGGGACCAATTTTTAAATGGAACATCTTGAACAAATCACAGCAAAGGAAAATTTGAGTCCTTGATAATTTAAGTGCTATTTTTACTACTAATGTGAATTCAACCCTGGCAAATTAAAACAGGAAGAATTAATTGGATATGCAAATGAGATTATTCAGTATATAAATCTAATTACATACCAATTTGCTTTAACAGCATGAAAAAAGAATAAATTGTTCTATGTAAATTGATTGTCTTAAATAACCACCTGTAGCCCAACAAAAATTGTCTTGGAAAAGCTATATTGTAAATGCAGGCGTCCAAGTTAATAACACAATATTCTTCATAGATCTTGTCACAAGAATCTCTTTACAATGACTCCTGCTTATACTCCTGATGTGCAATAAGGTATTATCAGGTTTCCAGAACACAAGGAAATAATGTCACAAGTCGGCTTTACTTTTCCCCCAGAGCACAATAGATTGACAAGACACGTTGATTTCTGAAACACTTAATGCTTTCACACAGACTAAACTTGAAGTCTGAGCAATTTTCATGTCAAAAAATAAGAAAGAAAATTGGGTGAAGTGTGCCAGTTTTTGTTAATTTAGTGGTGGCTCTCAAATCTATTTAATCAAATGCTTTCAATACAATAGATCACCTCTACCACCTATCTTTAAAAGTAGTTTCTTTGCGACTTAGTTTAAGCAAATGCTTTTTGAATACTTAACTAGGAAAGGAGGCATTGATTCACGAAGCCTGTGTCTTGGCAACAAGCAGAGTCATACCAGATGTTTGCAAAATACAAGATGAGGGATTGGCTGTTTTTCTCTCCGTCAGGAAGAGGCACTGTGTCTGTCCCTTCATGTAGCATTGACAAATAGCCCAAACAGAAATACCAGGCCAATTTTCCTAAGGGTTTGCCCCACTGAGGCTGGGTCCATTTTCAATGATGCTGACCAAAGAGCTCAAAGGTTCTCATTTCTGAGACTCTCTCACAGACAAATCACAGAGGCCATGGTGAGTTAAATTCATGGATTCATCTGGGAGATCCAATTTCACCTTTGCCTTGTCTGCTCAGGTTTAAACACAAGTGTTTTGCAGAACAGTGAACAAATATAGTCATGTTCTTGAATTGAGTGGTAGACAGAAGATGAATGGACAGATGGACAAGAGACAGATGGACAGAAGGAGGATGGCAAGATGGGTGTAATCTTCCTTTGCCATCAGCATTCATCCTTAACTCTAAGAATCAAGAGAGGTTCAAAAAGGAGCTCATAAGTTGGTAAACATACTAGAAACCAAAATCTCTGCAGCTGGTGTAAACAGGGCTGTGGAGAGATTTGTCCAAAGGAGACTTTTTTGCTATTGTATTATGAGGACAAGTGTCGCTGAACCCTCTTCAATCCCTACAACAAAAATCAGCAATGACAGCTTGTACTGTTGTTGAGCGTCTCTCTGCCCAAGTTCTTTTCTTTGGGGAGATAATTAGAACTTACCCTTAGGGGGTTCCTACCTACTCGTCCGTCCCTGGCAAGGAGAAACACCAATTGGGGAGCAGGGCACAGGAACAGATGTCCTGGCTCTGTCTGCCTGCTTATAGGCTATCACAGATGGAATCATAAAGAGAGGTCCAAGTTAATGATAGTCTCAAGGGATGAACCTGAAATCAACGCCGGGCTGACTGTGGCCTTAAAGTGGAATGAAACACACAACAGAGTGATCAGGTACAAGAGGAAATCTGATAAGAGCAAACTAATTTGAATGAAAAGTAGGAAGGAGCTCCAAGAGAGGTTCTCTCTGCTAGAACATAGAGCTGTAGCCAATTTTATAAGATGCCTATGACCTCAGATGTGGGCAGTCAGGGGTCCTTTGAAAGAAACTCCAAAGCAGTGACTTGGTCTCCCTCTAGAGCTCTGAGCATATAAACCAAAACAGTGACAGCTACATCATCTCCTTTCTTTCTTTCCTGACTCTCTTCACCATCTCACTTATGCCATTTATATTATTAGTTTCTTTATTAACTGTCTTCTCCAGGTGGAAGGGAAGCAGGGGTTCCTGGCCTATGTTTTCACTCCCCACCTTCTCAGCATCTAACCTAGCATCTGCATTGTAGGAGCTCTACAATGCTCAGAACTCAAAAGATAGGCATGCATACAAGACAGCGGACGAGAGAACACAGTTCGATAAGAGCTTTTCAGTGGTTGAGCCCTATGAGGTCACTTGAGGGGAAGAGATTAATACACAGGGATAAAAACGGCTCCATGGAGATGATATAGCTCAGCTTGCTTTGTTTAAGCACTTCCTACATGACAGGTATTGTGCACAGTGCTTTAAAGGGATTATTTTAATACAATCACATCTGCCCAGGGAGGTATGTACTATTACCATCAACCTTTTCCAGAAGCAGACACAAGTTTAGAGCAGTTAGGTCACTCGCTCCAAATCACAAATCCCATCTGTTGGTGGATTTTGCATTGGGATCCAAGCAGTCAGAATGTATTATGCCTCTTGGGTCTTGAAGTACAGGCAGAGTTTTAAAAAACAGAGATGAGTAAAGGACTAGCAGGGACAAAGACAGAAGAACAAAAATAGATCAGGTTTTTATCTTCTAACTGCCAAAGTACACATATGTGTGCTCATTGAACAGGAGGAAAGAAGCTGGGGAGAGGATGAGTGAGAGACAGAGAGGCTAAACATATTAGATTTGGCCATGACATAAATGTTACGTAGAAGATGCATGAAACATACCTGCTTCTAAGTATACACACCTATATGTTGGAGGCATTGGTACTGAAGAGAACCAACACATTCTATACAATTTATGTGGTTTATATGAGGAAAATGAGTATCTTCTTTCTCCTCATTTTCATGAAATATTTTGGGATCCACCAAATTTAAGGTGTGAAAGAGCACTGATATAATTAAATATATTATTCAACATAATACAAATATGGCTTGCAATCTGACTGGCTTTTAAAGTTCCATCTGTCGAAACAGGCTATAATATAATCCTAGCTTCTAAGCAATTTTCCTTGCTGGCGTCAAATAAACTCTGGCAAACCAGCAAAGAACACAGTTTTAAAAATTCACCTACCGGATACCAAATTGCATTGTAATTCAGTGTTACAAATCTTGCCACAATCTGGAGGACTATTCAGAGGAACAGAAATGTAGACTAGGGCCATCCTGAGGGTGAAGTAGAAAAGTATCCATTGGAAATAAAATGGGGACCAGTCTAGGGTGGGACTAACTGATAGAGTGGCACTGACATGCATACACTACCAAGTATAAAGCAGGTCACCAGTGAGGAGCTGCTGTATGCTCAGCCCAGGACACCGTCAAGACCTAGAGAGGTGGGATGAGGTGGGAGGTAGGAGGGATGGTCAAGAGGGAGGAGATATATGTATACCTATGGCTGATTCCCATTGTTGTTTGACAAAAACCAACACAACATTTTAAAGCAATTATCCTTCAATAAAAAATAATAAAAAAAAGACTATAAGCCACTAAAACAAACCAAAACCCCAGTAAGCTTGAGAACTGTGTGGGACTAAAGTTGATGACTTTAACATTCTCCATGACAGAATTTATTTCCATTTATTTATCTGACCTATGTCAACAAAGTTTTCATCAGATATTTCCTGCAGTCATGAGGAATAAAATAACCTAAATATTTTAATGCAAAGGATGATTTCTGGACAATTAAAGTGTTGTTTTTTTTTTTTTTTTTTCCTTTCACATCTCTGAAATACATGAATACTTTGTTCTCCCTGGGAATTACCAACAGAACATACACAGATCATTTCAAATCTATTTATAGACAAATTCAATAGGTTTTCTAACACTCATATGCCACAGCAGAAATACCTATCATAATCAATGGAATAATCTGGGAACAACAAAGCATTTGACAATATTTAATTTCCTCAGTCATTAAAATGTGATGCATTTGTTGCACACAAATGCATCTTTTGAAACACATACTTGGAGTTATGTATCAGAAATATATAATGAATACACTAAGTTGTAGTGAACAGTTTGGCAGAATCTTCTTTGATCTGTGAAAAGGCAAAATTGAGAAATGAACAGAAGTCTGCCTGACCACCCCTCAGTGTTCTTTCTTCCCTTGAATCACTCCATTCTCTTCCTTCCTTACACCCTGCCCAGCACTTTAATGCTGCCTGCAGTCACAGAAGGAAATCAGCTGACAAAGGTAACATATTTAGAAAGAGGTCCTATAATATGTAATTGAGTGTTTTAGGAGGACATACAATCCCAGGAATAGCCCCATTATTAGAAAGGATCCTCTGCTTCCAAAGTCATTCAGCAAAAAAGGAATTAGCCATCACTAATGGAAAATCTGATACCAAGAGCTGAATAGCAATGTTAGTACTTTTGATCAAGAATCTTCTTTGTATTCTTTGTATACACACACACTGCATTCGTTATATGTATGTATGTGTGTTTTTCATATACATGTGTATACACACTCATGTATCAGCTACCCCTGGACAGCAAAGAGCTGCTCTGGATTCTATTAACAGGTTCGCCACTGTTCAGTTTCGCAGTTGTTCCCAAGTTAACACTGCTGCTTAGTTGCTTCAGTCGTGTCTGACTCTATGCAGCTCTACAGACTGCAGCCCACCAGGCTCCTCTGTCCATAGGATTCTTTAGGCAAGAATACTGGACTGGGTTGCCAGGCCCTCTTCCAGGGGATCTTCCCGACCCAGGGATCAAACCAGGGTCTTCTGCATTGCAGGCAGATTCTTTACTGCTAAGCCACCAGGGAAGTCTCAGGTAATACTGGACATGAGACAACATTCCTTCAGAACTTTATCAGGTAATCACTGGTTCTTTACTATATATATATCTTTTTTTCTTCCTTCACATCCTATTCTTTTTCAAACCCACCATTTCTTGATTATATATTCTCAGTCAGACATATTTCTATACAAAAATTGCATATCACCTTTTGGTGAAAAACTTATTCTTTCCATGCTAATCAATCTATAAACAGCCTTCCAAGTCTCTGAGGACAGAAAATGTTGTTTCCTAAAAAGTACAGCTCTGTTACAGAATTCAGCTTTTACTCTGCTGTTTCCACAGTAATCTCATGTATGATATGTTAGGGTTTGCTTCTGTTACTCAATTTAAACTCTTCAACCAGTCACACTTTACCATCATGTAATGAATTTTCCAAATACTGTCATTTCAGAGTTCAGAAAGCTTTCGCATGGCAAGAAAAGCAATGTCAGATCATTCTCTTCACTTGTTTATAATCCTTTAGCCCCCAGCTACATCCCCTTTAAGTCAGACAAAAACAGATTTTGTTTTACATATAAATGTTGATGGTTTTCACTGTGAGTATTTTTGGTTCATTGAATTCAATTAACTAAGTTCTTAAAAAAAGACAAGTATGTATTATGTGCTTTTTTAACAATTTTAGCTTTAGCAAGGGGGGAATGGGTAGAGATCAAATAGCTTACTTTTTCCTTACATTATTATTTTTAACAATGTCCAAACAAGCAGTCAACTTTGGTCTACCATTCAGTCATTTGGCTTTATATGCACAAAGGCAGATAACTGCTAAGATTTTCTTTTCCTTTCTGTATCCCAACCACACATAGAAATAGCAGTACTAACAAACCTCCCTTCTCCCCCAACAAAATGTTAATGCATTAAACTTGTCCAAATCAATTTACTTCAGATAATCTCACTCATTCATTCATGTATTCATTCGGTAAGAATGTACTGAGTGTCTGCTCTGTGCTAGGCACTGTTCTGGATGTTTGTGATCCATCAGTGGATAAAACAAAGATGTCTGCCTTTGAAGAGCTTACATTCTAGCAAGAGATAAATACAACAAGCGAATGTAAAAGATAAAATATATGGTAACACTATATTTCAAAATGTATGTGGAACAAGATGAACAGACTCATGAGGGTGGAAGCGGGTAGATAGGACCACAGGTGTGGTTCAAGGTGATATGTTATAAATGTTAAGACAACTTCATCATTCTTAGCACTTAGAAAATCCCCAAGGTTTTTGGAACCCTCTGCCAAAAATGAGGATGAAAATCATACATATGGATTTCTTATTCTAAGACACAATAGAGAGATTTTAAGCACTGCCAGTTGAAGCATGTCACGAGCCATCAAACTCTAAAAGGATTTGGTCATTAGCCAACGCTAACCTTTAGCATATTCTGAAAGGAGTTCAGGGTAGAGAGCTGAGGCACTCTGTACTCCGGGAAAACTGATAGAACAGCCCTTCACATAGTTAGATGTTAATATTTCCACGAGAAAATTTTATGAACCTGAATTCTTGCATCTTAACATACTTAGAAAAAACACTAAAACCATTAGCTATGTTATCTGTTCCTCGTGACTAGCAGCAAGCTTCTATGGAGATGCGTGCTTGGTTGCACATACTCCCTTTCTCAAAATAAAGTAGATACTGACATCCCAGCCTTGCCCTTGGGAGCAGTTCCTTGGAGCTATCTGAGAGGCTATCTCCCAAGCTACAGTTCTCAGCAAGGTCCTAAATAAAACTGAAACTCACAACTCTCTGTTTGTTTTTATTTCAGTTAACAGCATCTACATGAAGCCATGAATGTAAAGTCAAATGCGAGTGAGAACTAAGGCAGAGACAAATGCAGGAATTTATCTGAAGAGTTAGAAGTTAAAGTTGTGCTTGAGGAAAACAACGGCTATCATTTGCTGAGTTTCTACAATATGTGTTGCATTGTGCTCGACAGTTTATACATATAACTCATTATAGACATCATTTATCACCTCAATCGCAGAGGTAGAATTTGCTTGCTCAGTTGTGTCTGACTCTTTGGGACTACAGATAAGCAACTTTACGCAAGGTCATACAGATGAAAAACACAAAGACTTGTGGTTCTAAGTATGACTTTCAAATTCAATAATAACCAAAATGTGTGTATTCTGTCTGTCTTAGAAGTAGGGCAAGGAGGACATCAACTTACTAACTTTTTAAAAAACCTTGTATATGTAAGAAAATGGAAATTACGCACTGCATTTACAAATAATTAAAAACTGGCAGAGAGATGTCTATGTGGGAGTATTGTTAATTCTAAAGTAAATGCCCTTGAGATAGTTAATACTGTTTTATCATTCAGCAGAAAATGTATCTGAATGAAGCAGAAAATAGTCTTCAAAATTTCTGATGCTTTTAAAAACCTCATGCTTGAGATTCTGAGAGGATTGTATAAACATATGATGGGGTGGGGGCAGCTAAATAATGAACAGGTATGAGTTTTTTAGGTTGGGGACTTTGGGGACTGCCCTATAACAAAATACATTTAGAAATACTTATTTTATAAACCACTTCATTCCCAGGTTAACTCAGAGAACTTGAGGAAGTAAGATAATCAATTCCTGGGTTTTCTTCTCTTTGAGGTGAACATAACTCTATGAGGCTGTAGCTCCCTATCAGGTTGTAAGCTGTAAGACTTTGGGAAAATATTACACAACCCCTAAAGGCTATCAACATTCTACCTTCTCTAATTTAAAAAAGCATATTTAATATTTTTCAGCAGGAAGAGAGGGGACAAGGAGGAGAGGGGACGGAGCCCATCCTGATGACAGTAAGTACTAAGAACATCTGGGATTAGTTCTCTTCTTTCTGCTGATGGGTGGAAGGCACTCCCATCAAGATTCAGTTCAGTTCAGTTCAGTTCAGTTTAGTCGCTTAGTCATGTCTGACTGTTTGCGACCCCATGAATCGCAGCACACCATCAAGATTACAGAATATTATAACCTCTGAATGTGATCAGAAGAAGCTGAAGTAGGGAAAGAAGACGGCAATACTGGGTGACCTTCAGCTTCATATCCTTTCATGGGCACTTTCAGGGGATCCCTGGTGAGACCTTCCAAAACTACTAAAAGACACAAGGGCAGAGAATTGAGATCCAGTTAATTCCTGGAGAAGGAGCCAGGGGAAGTGAGGTTACGTATGTGAAGATGGATCAATGTGTATGCAAATATATACAAACAGAACACCTTTGTTTTGTTCTTAATTATTTTCAAACTCTGGTTTAATGGGAGATGAGGCATGACTAAAGTGTTGATAAAGAAAAAAGTATATGGGAACTAGAAAAATTAAGAGAGAATATATTGATTGCAAATTACATATCTCACACATTCCTTCTTTCTAACTTGACTTTTTTTCTCTGGAGATTGTCAGATTGACCCGTCAAACAAAACATAAGGCTATTTTTTTCAAGGACATATAGAGAGGAAGCAATTTTTAATGGTTATCCAGAGTGGTGGTGTTAAATAGGGAGATAAGGAATGAATAGTTTTCAGTTTAAACTTAATGCAACAGAAAAAAAAAATCACATGATAATTAAAAAATTCTAGTGCAGAGGAATATATCTTACTGATAAGTATTTAGTTACAAAATAAAGAGAATCCATTCTATAATGGAGTGATGCATGCTATGTTTTTCCACCAAAAAGAATAGCTTTATCTCCCAATTCTAGAATTTAAAAAAAAAAAATCTGAATGATTAATGTATGTAATCATTTACAGATTAAAAAAAATCATAATGTCTTCTCTACACAAACTCAGCAGTGAATATTTTCTGAAACAACATTTTCTTAGGAAGGAATGCTTATTTTCTATAATAAACAAATACCACTATAGACACAAATACTTCTTCCTACTTAAGAGAATTTTTTTTCCAAGTGCAATTCTTCAGCATTGAGACTTTAAGCAGTGTTTGCATTACAGACTAGTTCAAGTGGAATAACGTCAAAGAGAAAATGCCACAGAGTGAATGTTAATATATTTATACATAGAGGCTAATACATTTTTTATTTAACTACAGAGTGGTAGCTAATACATTTTTGTAGTGAAACTAATACATTTTTCATTACTTAAATGCATAGTAGATGGTTCCAGAGTTACTAATGAATTTACATGAGATCTTCCAAAGAACTGAGGAACAATTTAAATCAGTTTCCAACCACTATGTTCCCCAGCTCATGAAAAGCAATGATTGTAAGGGGTAGATATCATTTGTACAGAGTAGGCAAGCATTTCCTTATCTACAATATCAACAACGTCTGAAGGCAATGGCACTTAGTGTAGAAAATTTGTGTTTTCACTATATTGACTGAGTATCGCATTTCTTCTTTTCATTTCCTGACAAGTGATAGAGTAGATATTTTTATCCCTCTTCTTCTCCTTCCTTACAGGATTGTAGATTTTGAGGTCAAGAGCTAAAAACCAAGCACCTTTCTGTATTAATCCCCATGACAGCAATGTTATAAATATAGTGCTTCTGCTTTCAAAAAGATCTTTACAGGCTGCAGACTACTGTGACTGCTTGCACGACACTTTCTCTTTGGCTGTTTATATGATTACATTATCATTAACAAAAAGACAGAGATAAAAGATGTCTTTAGCAAAACCCCCACCCCATTAAAAAGTTACAATGAATTTTCACAAACGATTGAAGTCTGAAATCAATTTTGGCTTTCTCTACAAACAAGAAAAACCAAGGACTTTATAAGTCTACTAAGCTGCAATCTTCACCCTTGAAGTTGGACAAAATAAATATGTCATATTTGTTGAGATCTCTGTGTATTAAATATGTGCTGGAACAGAATTTGGAGACACAACATTGAATGTAACTAGTTAAGTGGGAGAAAGATATGTTTTGTGTGATAAAGTTAAACTCCGTGTCTAAAATTAAACTTTATTAGAGTTGCTTTACAAGGCTGTGTTAGTTTCTACTGTACTGCGATTGAATCAGCTACAGGTTTACCTCTATCTCCTCTTCTTTGGATTCCTTAGGTCACCACACTGAGTAAAGTTCCCTATTCTATGTAGTAGGTTCCCATTAGCTATCTATTTTATACAGAGTATCAGTAATGGATATATGTCAATCCCAGTCTCCCAGTTCACCAGAACGTCCCCTCCCCTTTGCTCTTTGGTATCTGTAGGCTTGTTCTCTACCTCTGTATCTCTATTTCAAGGCAGATTCTTTTGAAAAGTCCAGTGACTAATGAGTGGGCCCAGGGCACTGATTACTCTGCACAACTCTGCAGTGAAGTCAGGGTGATGTTCACACACACACACACAAAAAATCCATGTGCAATACGGTAGGTGGACCACAGCTAAGGCTCACATGACTAGATTCCTATGTATAGATGGCTAATGATTTACTACTTTACATTGCTCTTTGGAGTATGGAAACGAATATACAGAAGAATAATTTTAGAAAGCAACCTGAAATAAAAGGTAGCTACTGTACAGTGTTAAATTCAAAATATGTTTCATTGCTTACAGTTTTTCCATCAATATCAACACATACTAATAGAATATTTCAGGCCATGCATCTTAGTTGGTTAAGAGCATTTGTGGTCTTTAAATGTTGATTTTGGCACTCACTGGCAGACTGAATTCTGGCAATTGACTCAGCTTTTCTATCCCTCAGCTTCAACACCCCTAAAACAAAGATGATAAAATATACCTTGTTTGGTGTTGTGAGAATTATTGCTGCAAAGTGCATACAATGTGGTTGGTCCATAGAAAACTGTTAAAGAAACTTGTGTACAACAGCTTTGGCATCATAGGTAAATTTGTTTTACATGAATTCAATCACACCTTATGTGCTTTCCAGATGGTGCTAGTGGTAAAGAACCCACCCACCAATGCAGGAGATATAGGAGATGTGGCTTCAGTCCCTGGGTTGGGAATATCCTCTGGAGGAGGAAATGGCAACTCACTACAAAATTCTTGCCTGGAAAATCCCATGGACAGAGGAGCATGGTGGGCTACAGTCCATGGGGTTGCAAAGAATTGGACACAACTAACGTACTTCCAGGAGAGAGATAAGGAGCTCATAGGGGATCCTGCTCAGAATGTTCTTCATGACTGTGCCCTACAGTGAGCCTGAGAAGAGAGGCATAATCCTGAAACTCTTTGAATAAGTCTTGATCTCTTCATGCCTCTCACAGCATATTGAGCATGGTTCTAGTGCATGAAGAAGCATATTTTACATACAACATGGCCACTGAGGATAAGAAAAATACTTCATCTAATGGTTAACAGGAATTTGTTCGACTGTTAAGGGTAAATTCAGAAGTGCTGGATTTACTGAGAAGTAATGTAGCAATCTTCAATACAGCCCTTTCCTAAAACATTCTGAAAAGTGATTTTTGTCTCTGCACTGTTTCTAAAAATGAAGCTCTGAACAAGATATGATTGTACTGTGTGGGAAATGCTCCTGATAAGTACTAGGGGAATTAAACAATTAATAAAACACAGTCTCTGTCTTTTGTGGGGTTATAGATTAGGCGAGACAGTAAATACAATGCAGTTTAACAAGAAAGAAATTATTTTTAAACACAGCACAAATATTGGATTCTTCTACACTGGCTTTCCATCATATTTTATCCTAATGCACCTTAGTTGACCTGATTTCAATCTTCTCAGATAAAACAGAATAAAATCCAATTATTTATAAATTAATCCTTTAACATAGGATCTGATACATTGTGAGAACTATGATTAATACACAAAAACCTGCATAGAGCCAGCTGGTGGAGGTGACTGACCAACATCAGGCTCTGGACAACCAATGGGTTTTCTACAGTACATACTGACTCCTAGGGCTATTTTCTTTTCACTGAATTATGTAGTTTTTAGTGTCAAATTTGCTTCCTTTCATACAGTACATATGAACATCCAGCTAATCTCTGGGGGTTACTAAAAATTTTTGTAAGGTTCACTGACAGAAGCATTCTGCTAACCACATTCTGCTGTTACATAATAAATGAAGTCTCTCAAAACATAGTAATCATTGCAATAACCCATCACGCAGGATGGATTTTAAGCTTAGAATGACTATTTGCCATTTGTTCATCCCCTTAAGCTAGATTCCTGACCTAGTAACCTAGGTTTCCTACCAGTCAGTAATGATGAATATAGAAATAAACCATAATGCACTGCCTTGGAGCCATAACTCTTAGGAAACACCATCAAGACTTAATTAGTTTCTGCAGAAGAGATGGAGAACTTAGCTTGATAATACTCACATCAGCCAATATGGGTGAGATTTGGTGGGAAAACACAGAAAAACCTTTTGTTACTTGGTCAACTGGTAATAAATGATAGGATTAAAGCAATACCATCTCTTAATGAACTTCAGAACTTGATCACATGCAGAGAATGATTTTGTGTTTACCCAGGCACATCTTTGTGCTAATAAGACTGTGTACTGAGAATATTTACTTGGTTTTAAGTCTTATTCATTGTTTTAAAAATGGAAGTTATTCAATAAATTCTAGAGTTAAGATTTTATTAAACACATAGCATATATAATTACATATATAAAAATTATCCTAGAGATATTTCATATAATTTCTCTCAAATTTTTCTATAATTTCAAAGAAAAGATTTAACAATATTAAGTTAGCATTTCTCAGCATTATTTATGCTTTATATACTAATAAGTGGCCGTTGGTGTTTGAGTCGCTAGGTCATGTCCGACTCCTGGGACCCCATGGACTGTAGCCACCAAGCCCCTCTGTCCATGGAATTTTCCAGGCAAGAATACTGGAGCAAGTTGCCATTTCCTTCTCTAAGAGATCTTCCCAATCCAGGGATCAATTTTGGGTCTCTTGCACTGCAGGTGGATTCTTTACCACTGAGTCACCAGGGAACCCTAATTAGAGACTGGAGTACATTGGAGCTATCAAGCAAAGATGTCAGTATACAGTCAGGGATTTGCAAATTTTTTTCCTTAACTTTAAAAAAAAATATAGACAGTGAATGTTTTAGTAGTACAAAGATGTAAAGGTAGCAAATATTTCAGGTTCCCATGGTTTCTTTTGCTTTTTTGTAACATCTTAATTCTGCTATTGTACCATCATAGCAGCCCTAGATTAACATATAAGCCAATGAATGTGGCTTCGTCTCAATAAAACTTTATTGACAAAAATACCTGTAGGGCCAGATTTGGCCCAAACCTCTATTTTGCCCAGCCCCTGATATAGAAAAATGATTACTTAGCAGAGGATAACAGTTATATTAAAGAGAAACATACAGAAATTTTTCAGGTTGAGTTTTGGGGAAAGTAGAGAATGATAGTGGATAAATAGGAGTTTGTAGTATAATTTCATCCCAGAGTATCATGGCCTCTGTAACAATCCACAAGCTCTTCCTTTAGGAAAAATAAACAAACAAACAAACAAACCAAGCATCGGGCATCATTTGAATTGAAGCAGTTCAATCATTATAAAGTTTAACAATTTCAGGGATGACAAACCTGGAAGCATGTGTCAGGAATCTTGGAGTCCTACAGGAGGGACTAACACCCTGTCAGATCACCAATGAAGGAGTCATTTTAGCATGGGTCCTCTACTTCCTATTAAACTTACAAAATCTGGTCAACAGCCCTAAAGATTGGAGTACCCACAATGAGTACCAGAAGTTAGTCTATGAACCTGGGATGGAAAAGCCTAAGGTCAAAGGTCTTTATTAGAAGACAAATCATCTCATTTGTAAGTCAAACAGTGATCATTTGCCCTGGGAAAATGAAGTATTTTTTAAAATTTTGCTTTAAAATTAGATGCTGTTTTAGTCTACTGGGGCTGCCATAACAAAATGTCATAGACTGCAAGACTTAAACAATAGAAATTTATTTTCTTGCAGTTCAGGAGGGTGGACATTCAGCATCAAGGTGTGGACAGGGCTGGTTTCTCCTCAGCTTGTAGCTGGCCATCCTCTCTCTGTGTCACGGTCATTCCTCTGGGCATGCCTCCCTGGCATCTCTTCCTCTCCTTATAAGGACACCAGTCCTATTGCATTAGGGCTCCACCTTTATGACTTCATTTAACTTTAATCACCTCTATAAAGTGGAGGACATGGCTACCCACTCCAGTATTCTTGCCTGGAGAATCCCTATGGACAAAGGAGCCTGGAGGGTTACAGTCCACGGGGTCACGAAGAGTCAGACATGACTGAGCACCTAAGCACACTTCTATAGAGATCCTGTCTCCAAACACACTTAAACTAGCATTTAGGGCTTCATTATGGGTAAGGCATTCCAATGTATGAGATGCCCATTTTGGATACATTTTCTGAAGATATAATTTCCCTATAACCAATGATCATTGACCAAAGTTAAATTATTCTAAAGTCTACAGTAGCAGTAGTTGGATTATTATACTACCAATTATCCTACTCTATTTGCCACATAATTGGGCAAGTTTTTTTCAGAAAAAATTATATCGTGAGTTAAAGAAAAACTTGCTGGTTTTGTTCAGATTTAAAATATATCACATTTAGAAAAATTATTTTGTGAGCATTTTATCACAATTTTTGGTATGTCCAGTTCTCAATTATCACCAGGAACACAACTAGATGGCTTTTAATAAAGCAGTTACTGCCCTGTACAAATCAGACATGGACAGGTTGAAGGATGTTCAACTGATTTTTCAAGACTCAGATCTGATTTCTTTCCAATTTGAAAGAATAGACAGCCCTATTCTCATTTCACTGACTCTGATAAAGGCAACTAGGGAAAAAAATCCCACTTCATCATTGCCTACTGATGGCAATCAGAGAAATTTGGAAATCTTCCCTCAATAGTCACTTAGATTGGCACAAAACTACATCAGATATCCATTGCATTCTATCTGGAGTAGAAAATATTCTCATGAATCAAACCTTTCAAAGACTTCACTTTTTGCGCTATGAACAGAGCATTGTGGAATAGCAAATCGGGTCTCGGGAGCCACTTTCCTTAAGGTGTCCTACTTCAACTCCCAAACACACAGCCATGGCCTTCCATGCCTGCTACTCTGCTCTTGACAACTACTTCTTACCTGCTGCCTCACAATTCCTGTCTTGTCCAAATTTTCTCTCCCCTATACTGTTACTTTGGAAAGCAGCTGATAAACTAATTTCTGCTAAGAGGGATCCTAATCCAACTGCCTTACTATCCTGAGCTTCCTCACGGCACTGGTGTTTAAACAGGGAGTGCTGGAGGGAACCAGGGTTAATGACCGTGTGCGTGAAAACTGGTGGGGTTTAAGGTGCACACAAGGCCACTGTCAAAGATACTGCCAGCTACAGAAGCCATTTCAACCACCTCTAACTTACACTATGAAGCAAATCCCTCATCAATCTGTACACAAAAATTCTGCCATCAGGATAATTCAACAGTGGCAAAAACTTGATGACTATGACTTTTATGAGTCTAAAGAAAGATGCTTAATGATACAACAAAAACTAAATCAGTGCCTTCAATTAAAGTCTGGAAGACGTTAATGCAACTGTTAATTAATATTATAATTCACTATAAATTCATTATAATTAGTAACCTGTGATGTATTTGTGAAAATGGAAAAAAAAAAATGCATGCTGGCTAATAGATACATCATTCATACTGAGACAGACCCTGCTAATAAGGAAAGTTCACGAGGACTCTAAGTTCACCAGACTAAAGAAAAAAGATTAAACATACATAAGAAAAATGCCAGCTTAATAAACTTATAGGCTAGAAGATAAATAAGACTTCTAAGAAAGAATGAGTAGCATCAAATCAGAACTGAGTTCCTTCCTAGTTTAATACAAAACACATTTTTCTAAACTACTGACTATATCAAAACACTGTGAAGAGAGTTGTACAACATCAAAAGATGCAATATATACAGTTCTTGTCCTCAAAGGAGGGTGAGAAACTCATCCCAGCTGCTGGGAGCTTGAGTTTAGTACTGAGAGTTCTGAATCCCAAGAAACGCCTCACACCCTGCAAAGTAGGATGGTCAGATCCCACCTCGACAAGTCTAAGTTTAGACTAGCAGGAAGTGAAGGCACAAACCAAATTATACTAAGCTGACGAGCAGAGTTGGGAGTGAGGACCAAGTCTAAACTGGATATAGACATCAAATGCTAAGATTATAAAGGAAACACAGATGTAATTCTATGTATCATCCTTGAATCACATTCCAAAGACATGGTAAATGTGAGAAGTGCTATCAAGATGTAGAAGCCCAGACACACCGCTTCCTCCCTGTAACAAGTTTTGCATCTCTAGCATTTAGTAATTTTGAGTAAAAAAGAGTAATCTAGACTCTGTAAGTTAAATTAGAGGCGAACACCACAGAAACATTAAAGTTTTATTAACCAAAGAGTCTGTCTAAATAATCTGGATAATCTCAAGCAAGTTTCTGGTTTTCAGGTACAATGTAGACACAGATTAAAAATGTAAAAAGTTGTAAATCGATTACAGTTAAATTTTTAAAAATTAAAGAAAAAAGTGTAAAGAGAACCAACTCTAAGACAAAATGACTCTGTCCTCTTGCCTTGAGTTACTATTATCCTTTTAATGATACAAATAGTTTTAGTTGATTCACTTTACTATTAGGAAAAGTAGATTGTGAATTTTTTTTATATAAGACAAAAGGCACAACTGTAAAGAAAAAGCTTAACTGGCTCATCCCTACTAAAATATGTGCTTCTGTTCTTCAAAGGCTGCAAATAAGTAAGGAAAGCCTAGTCCCAAACAACAAACTGGAAGAAGACACATTATTTATATACATATATCTGGCAAAGGGTAGTGTCCAGAACTTCAAATTATGAATACAACTAATCCTGAAGAAAACTGTCCAAAGACTTAAACTGGCAATTCACACAAAAGACACAATAAATGGTCAATAAAGAAATAAAAAATAAATTTAAATCACATTGTGATACCATTTCAAGCTCAAAAGATTGTTAAAATTTCAGAAGTCTGACGGTACCAAGTATTGGCAAGAATTTGAAGGAACTAATACAATTAGACACTGCTGGTACAAATTAAAATAGAACAGTCCTTTGAAAAACAATTTCAATTTATCTGAATTGCAAATTATCTTTACTTCGAAGGCAAAGATACTCATGATTCAATAATTCTTAGAATCAGGAACAGCAGAAGACATATATGACAAGATTCATAGCAGCGCTTATTGCTAATAGGAAAAAAAACCACAACAACAAACAGGCTATCAGTAGTAGATAGATAAAAAGTGGTGGCACATCCATTCAGAGAGAAATAAAAGAAAAGTGACAATAAAGTAAGAATTATAGCTAATTGTAACAGTATGGATGAATCTCAGGACTCAAAGTGAATGAAAAAATGAAGCCACAAATTTCAGTATGACACCTTTCACATCACGTTTATATTTATTTAGAGATATATGTGATAAAACTATAAAGGCAAGCAATGGACTATTAAACATATTTCAGGCTACTGGTTACAACTGTCAGGAGGACACAGACTGGGATCATATTGAATCATTCTTGGAATTTCAAAGATAATGGGAATGGCGTTTTCTTTAAATTGTCTTTAGTTTTTGTTATATTTCTTATTCTTTATACATTATATATACTTTATAAAGATTCTGGTATAATGCCCTAATATTAGCTGAAACTAATTTTAAAGATAGAATGTAGGCTTATTTTATGATAAGTTATACGGGAATTCTCCAAATCACCAAGTCTACTGTGGCACCCCGGAGTTGAGAGGCATGGATTCTAAGGAAGAATCTACTAAATTTCTGGAAGATGAAGATGGTGGTGTGTAGCAATTCTTATTAGGCACATAATTAAGTTATTAAAACCAATACTGGTGATTTTATATTAAGCATTATCTATGTATTTATAACTGTTTGAAGTGCTCTAAGTACATAATTTCATTTATCCCTCACCACAACCCTATAATTTAGATACTGTTACTATTCCAAGTTTTACAGATGAGAAAACTGAGGCTTAGTAAAGTAAAATAATATCTAGTCAACACTACACATCTTAAAAAGAAGTATAGCTAAAATTGAGATCTAGGAATTCCAATTCTAGAACCAGGACTGTAATCACAACACAAACTGCACTTATTTAATGATATAAAGGCTAATACAGGGATGGATTGCTATTGGTTAGTCTGAAAATCATGCTATGTTCCTGAGTTAGCATCTAGGTGGCAAGGTTTGATAATTTGGAGTACCCCAAGTTATTTTTCACTCACAGTAGATGCTGGCCTGGCAACACATATCACACTGAATATACCAAAGTACAACTTCCACTTCATCAAATGTTTGAAAACATTAAATCCTTAAGAAGTCAGATCTCAACTAACATTAAAAACAGTATTCACTGTGAGGGCTCCTAGCTTTTTTATGTGTTATGGACCCTTTTGATACTTAGATGAAAACTATGGATTCGTTCCTAAAATAATGTATATATAAAAGTATATATAGTAAAAGTATATATAGAATTACAGAGGCAACTGCTTATAATAAAATGATGTTTAAAATGTTTTAAATTTGTATGATAAGATAATACATTTCTAAGGTGAATATGATAACTCTGGTATTACAATAACTCTTATATTGCTATTCTTTATGATGTGTGTGTTAGTCACTCAGTCCTGTCCAACTCTTTGCAACCCCATGGACTGTAGCTTGCTGGGTTCCTCTGTCCATGGGATTCTCCAGGCAAGAATGCTGGAGTGGGATGCCATTCCCTTCCCCAAGGAATCTTGCCAACCTGGGGATTAAGCCCGGGTCTCCTGCACTGAAGGCAGATTCTTTACTATCTGAGCCGCCAGGGAAGCCTTTTTCTTTATCCCTTATATATACTTAATAGGTATTCCTGTAAATGCCCCAATATTTATTGAAACTGTTTTTAAAAATAGAATATTGGCTGATTATATGGTAAGATATCATATGAGGTGGGTAAAATAAAATTCATAAAATTTCAAAGTAGTGAATATCATAAAGATATTTTGAGGTATTTGCAATAACCATTAACACAATATAAATAAACCAGTGATTTCTACTGGTGGTGAAGTTACAGTAACTAATCATAATTACATGAGTACTAGCCACATTTATAACTTCAGGTAAAATGCTGTATTTCAGTGAAAGGTGAATGAACACAGAATTTGATTTGCTTGGTTTTGTTTTTTCCATCTGTGGCTGCTGCTCAAGAACTCCCAGCGTACTAGATCTTAGCTTGCTTCTCCAAGCTAAGATACAGCTCTTAGCTTGATCTGGTTTGACTGATCTGGTTTTCCCAGTCAGGGACAGTGCACTCCTCTTTATACTGTTTCATTCAGGCTGGTACAGATACGATTGTTTTTCACTCTGTATCGCCAAGCCCTGTGATGAATCCAAGCTACTATGCTATTGCTGTAGTTCCTATGCTTGCTCTTTCACCAGGGAGCGGTTCCATGATTCATCATTCCCGCCACACAGCCTTCTCTGCTGATATAGGAGTTTGACAGAAGGCAGAGCACTTGGGGAACCAGCATTCATCATGCTTGTTTGTACAAACCTGATTTATGTTTACCTCCCCCCCTGACCTCCCCACCCCTCTTCTGTCTAGATTTCAGCAGGAAGCTCCACAGTAACAGCTAAGTATCATCTCAAAGCCCTGGTAAAATGGTCACATGGTGGAAGAGGATTAATAGCACACTCCAGCCGAATATCTGGGCAGTGATCCATAAAACTCAGAAATGACTGTGGAGCTTCAAAATAAGGAGTTAAAATGACAAAAATACATGAACCATGAATGGGCAAAATACCGGAGTAGAAAATCAGGAAAGAAAACATGAGAATAAAAATGAAAATAAAAGATAATTAATCTCAAAAAAGGATCCTTCAAGAAGCTGATGTTCAATATGTACAGACTCATGAGAATATCATCCTTGAATGAGGGATTTCTGTCATATTTGGATGAGTTGAAAAGTATCTTTCTACAGACTTTGCATCATTTTTTAAGGGAAAAGAAAATCTGCCCTCCAAAACACAGCATAGATCTTTAATTTCACCCACTCCTGCGCAGGTAACGCTTTAATAGCTGTAGAAAATTTACTTTACTACGTATAAATACAGAATCAATTTTGTGTAAGAAGAAAAAAACCAAAAACAGATGTGTGTCTCCACTGTCCTGCTCTCACCTACTTTTCAATCTAGGAGAGTCAATCTTTAAGAGGACTGGTTTTGGAGTTCGAGTATACTGGGCTCAAATCCTAGCTTTTCCATTCCAGCTGTGTGATCTAGGCTGGGATAGCAACCTCTCTGAGCTTCTGTTACTTCGTCTATAAATGGATATATTAACACTCTCTGTTTTATGGTAACTGTGAAATAGCTTAAGATAATGTATACAAGGGATTTCTTGGAAGCTCTGCCACATATTAAAGCATTCAGTAAACAGTAAAAATTATATTAGGTACCATTATCCCTTATAATTGCCCGCATGTTCCAGGTTTCTCAGCAGTCTCCTCTACTGCAAAACATACTTGTCTTACATCTTTACTTCAGAATCAGAATCAATGACTCTCAATATAATAAATTATACTAACTGAACATTTTTCAAAGAAAGATAAGTCTTTCAAAGTATTTCCCCACTGTGATACCCATGACAGGTCACTCAACATCTGCACAAAGACTCTTAGTTTCGAGAATTCACCTCAACAAATCTTTACTGAGCAACTATTAATACTTTACCTGCTGCTAGTCTGGTAACTTGTGTGACATTTTTAAAAGGGTAACGTCACATTAACTGCAGCTAAGCATCTCCTGGTATCATCCTGGCAGAGTGAAGTCCTTATCATCTGTCTAATGAGGGCTACATTAGCAGCTCAGGTTCCTATCTAGAAGTTACTCTTTTTTTAATCAAAAGGTTATAAATACAAGATCCCTTCCTCTTGCCACAGTGAGAACTGAAAACAGGGTAAAAGGCAGCAAGTTAAAACAGCAAAGCAAAACGCACCTATGCAGAGCAAGATCAGACTCAGAGAAAGGGGCTATTTTCTAACATTTACTATAGAAAAGAAACAAAGCGCCTCAGCATTCTCTGTGACAAAGGATCCCTTAATGTTAATTCCATGCACTTAAACAGGCAAGTGAGGCTGTGATTTTTACAGAGCACGACAGGAGCCTCGAAATTCAGATGTGACATGACAGCACGCAATGGTCTGGACGAGTCCCATGCAGGGCACAGAAAGGGAGCCAGAGAGGACATGACCCTTCCAGAGAAGTCTAAAATGAAGCGGAACAGGGCTCATTTTTGTGACCTTACCTGCTTAAGGTTGTCACTGATATTTTTGTGAAAGAAAATGGATCATAATGCAGTGAAAAAATTCCTTATAACTATACAAGCTAAATGTATGTAAACTGTGTTTGGCTTTCATTCCACGAGGTTCACTAAGTCTTTTTCCACTTAATTTTTTGTGTGTTATAATAAAATACAAGTTAAGAAGAATCCAGATTCTTTCATAGATCATTACTGAAATAGGGTAACTAACAGACATTTGAGAATTACAACCAAAGTTATGGTCAAAATTCAGCACATAACATTCCCTTCCAGAATGTTCTTAGACTGACTCACTCCAGTCCTTATTTCTCATGTTGTACTTTTATATACATTGAAGATGATGAGCAGGAGTAGACAGATAGGCGCTGCTGACATTTACTGATAATGTTGTATGCGTCCAATAAGATGCCAAGATTTTTACAGGAGTTTTCTCATGTAATCTTTCCAACAACCTTACATGTATAATGTTCTATGCGGCCAATAAGATGCCAAGATTTTTACAGGAGTTTTCTCATGTAATCTTTCCAACAACCTTACATGTTGCTGTTGCTCAGTTGCTAAGCTGTGCCTGACTCTGCGGCCCCATTGACTGTAGCACACGAGTATCCTCTGTCCTTCATTATCTCCCAGAGTTTGCTCAAACTCATGTCCACTGAGTCAGTGATACCATCCAGCCATCTCAGCCTCTGTCACCCCCTTATAGTCCTTTCATGGCAGACACAATTTTTATTATTTCATGTTGTAAAGACTGAAATTATGATTCAGAGAGGTCCAGTACTGACCAAAGTTCAAACATATACTTTCTAGAGTCAGATACCAAGTCTTTCTTATTTTATGTTTAGGTTCATTTCTCATAAAACATAGAGATTTCTTTTGTTAAACATCCAGGAAAGAGGTCCAAAAGATAAAATCATGCTCAATTAAGAAATTCCTAACAGAGGTGTTTCGGAGTTTGAGTGTCTTGATTCAAAGGAGGGATGTTATTATAGAGTCTAGTGTTATGTCTATTTTGTCCATAAGTGAGCATTTCAGATTTCCTAAAATTTTATTAATCCTATGCACAAGGACATTCTTCTGTAAACAGATTTTCCACTTAAATCCAAGCAATTATAAAGTATTAAATCCAACTTGTAGCGACATTCACTGTTATATGAAAATAAAGGTATAGGGTCATGATTTTATCCCACAAGTCCTATAAACCTAGATTTTCATGTACTCTTGATAAATTAATACATATCTTACATTCAAAACCACTTTCTGCATCACCAGACTAGCTCAGATAGAACTGCATTAAGCAAAAAGCAAATATGATTTTACATAGTACAGTGTTGCCCTGCTTTCAATTACTCAGTCTTAGTACAACCAAATGAATGGCCAGCTAACTGACAATTCTCAAAGCTCTCCAGGGATTGGGGACGATAAATCATTGCTTCCAAGTCCTGGCTACAGTAAATAGTGTTGCAGTGAACAGTGGAGTGCATATATATATATGTTTTAAATTATGCTTTTATCCAAGTATATGCCCAGGAGTGGGATTTCTGGGTCATATGGTAGTTCTGTTTTTAGTTGTTCAAGGAACCTCCATACTGTTCTTCATAGTGGCTTATCAGTTTACATGCCTACCAACAGTGTAAGCGTGTTCCCTTTTCTCCACACCCTCTCCCGCATTTATGGTTTGTAGGTTGTTTGATGACTGCTGTTCTAACCAGTATGAGGTGGCACCTCATTGTAGATTTGATTTGCATTTCTCTAGTGATTAGTGATGTTGAAGATCTTTTCATGCGCTTACTGCCTATCTGTATGTCTTCTTTGGAAAAATGACTATTTAGGTCTTATGACCACTTTTTGATTGGATTCTATATTTTTTTGGTGGGGGACATGGGTGCTCAGTCCTGCCCTACTCTTCATCACTCCATGGACTGCAGCCCACCAGGCTCCTTCCACCAGTCCACCATGGACTCCAGCCCACCAGGATATGGATGCCATATCCTACTCTAGAGGATCTTGATTCAGGGATCAAACCTGCATCATTTGTGTTTCCTGCATTGTAGGAGGGTTCTTTACCACTGCACCACCTGGGAAGCACTGATTGGGTTCTACTAAGCATAAAATAGACAACTAATGAGAACCTACTGTATAGCACAAGGAGGAGAGTAGATGAAAATATATTTTTAGGACATATATCAAGTTAATCTTAAAAATGCATTCCAAATACATTAGGTATAGACAAATACTGTTTGATTCCATTTATATGATGTATCTAGAATAGTCAAATTCATAGAGTCAAAAAATACACCGGTTGATGCTAGGGGCTGTGGGGTGAAGGGAGGGGCAGTGGGAGTTGGTATTTAATGGGGGCAGAACTTTGATTTAGGAAGGTGAAAAATACAAGAGACAGATGATGGTGAGAATTGCATAACAATGTAAATGTACTGGGTGCCACTGTACTGCACAGTAAATTATGGTTAAAATGATATGCTTTATATTATATGATTTTTACCACAATAAAAAGCCAGGTCACTGCCTGAGTACACAAATGGAGTGAAGTGATGCTCTTAAACTAGGGGGGAGGAGGTGGGGGGAGATACTCATTCATCCTAGAGAGAAAAAACAAAAAACACCAGGTACAGAGACAGGAGCATATTTTCTACCAAAGAATAAGAGATTATAAAATTGAAAGGGTTAAAGCCATCAGCTCTGAGTACTTCTGAGAAAATGAAAGCATAACAAATGCTCTGTACTGTCTTGTGGCCAGAAAAGCTGCAAGCAGTCACAGCCCTGGTAGATTGTCTATGTTATGTTATTAACATGTCTGATCAATACAAAACACATTTCAAGGAAGAAGTGCTTGTTCCCTCATATTATTCATCAGCATATAAAAAGCCTTCTCTGTAAGGATATAAAAACAGTCCTGAAATGAGCTGTGTGATCCTTAGAACTAGATTCAGTGGGACTTGCCCTTTCTCATTACTAAACCAAATGCTTCTTCCAACATCAGTCACTTTACAGCTGTGACCCAATGACCAAACTTGGTGTCTGACAAACAATTTGAAAGATGTTAAGAGAGAAGAGAAACAGAAAATTAAGGTAGACACAGATGCCGCACATGTTTTCCCCTAGGTGCGGAGTGGAATGTTCTCTATTCCTCAAGCTATTTGTTTGAAAAATATTTGCACTCCATGTGGTCCCTATGTTGCATCTGTACCTATGAATCCATCTATATTGCTACTAGGGGAAGCTCCATATTGGTATTTTTTAGTCAACTACAGCTGGGAGCAAGAGCCCAAGAATAGCATGTCACTTATATTATCACATTTGATCTTGATGACAGCCCTTTGGGGGAAATATAATATTATTTCTTTCTTTATACTTTACCTTTACACGTATTGAATATGCACTTCTGAGGTGACAGACAATATCCTCAGTGCTACTGATGATACAAAGATAAAAAGATGTGGTCCCTATCACTAAGGTCGCTATCATTACAGAAAGACAGTGAACTGGATAGACACTCCCAGGCAATGTGATGAGGCTACCATTTTGCTATCATGAAGACCTAAAAGAGAGGCACCAGGCCAGCCAGGGAACACCTTCTCTATATTACTGACAACAAGCTCAAAGAACCTAAATAATTTCCCAAGTTCACACAATTATGTTAGAGGAATTATCATTTGTAACTCACATCTACAGATTTAAAGTTTACTATTCTTTATACAACACTAGGTGACCAAAGTGTCTGAAAATATCCCCCAATTTTAAAAGAAATGTTTCAGAGCAAACTCTGACAATTATTATTAGATTGGGACTATCAGATGAAACCTTGTTAGGTCTTACTGATGTCAAACCATTGAAACCATAATATATGAGCAATGGTGATAATAGAAATTTCCAGTAGGAAATGAGCAAATGATTTAATTTCTCTGTGCCTTAGTTTCCTAGTTTGTGGAATGGGGCCAATATGAGGGTCTATTCCATAGGCTGTTGTAAATATTAGATGAAGAAAAACCTATCTATAGCTTTAAAAAGTTTTTGAAGCACAGAAAGTGATGGCTGGAAGATCCAGAGGAATCGGGTGGAGAGGGAGGTGGGATGGGAGACCGGGATGGGGAATTCGTGTAACTCTATGGCTGATTCATATCAATGTATGACAAAACCCACTGTAAAATAAAAAATAAAAAAAATAAAAAAAAGAAAGTGATGGCTGGGAACATGATTTTTATTTGCTACTATTATTTGGCAAACCACAACCAATATCTTGAATTTTTCAAATAATTTCATGTAAATGTGTTATATGACACATTTTTGATATGCACACTTATCTAAATTCCTATTATAGATGTTCATAGGTTTCCTAAGCAGCTCATTGAAAATGACATCATCTAAGCAAAGAGATTATAACTGGGAAGAAAGAAGAACATTATCATTATGAAAGAACATTTGCATTACTGGGATTAACTATGAGAGAATGATGCCTAAAAAGAAATAAGGGCATCATGAAAAACTAAGAATTTTAATTTTTGCCAAAAAAATGTAATCACAGAAAAATCTGTGTTACTTAAATACTATGTAAGGAATAATTAACCTCAATCCTTGATGCATTCTGTCTACAATCCTGTTTCCAATGCTAGTTTTAGCCAATTTATGGAAATACTTTAAGATGAGAAAAAAAGGCATACTAATCCTTTTATAGGTCAGTCCTAAAGATTAGGTGTGTCCCAGCTTTCCCTGCAAGCTAAACTCAACACACTATGGATACACTTGTCCAAAGTTTAAAATTTTATTTATTCGAAATGTATTTTGGTGATGACTGCATCACCCTGTGCATTTACTAGCAAATAAAATTTACACTTACAAAAGTGCATTTAATGGTATGTAAATCACACTTCAAAAAGGGTACTTTACAGAGTCACTTATTTTTTTCAGCAGATTTTTTAAAAATTATTTTTTGTAAGTGGAATTTAGTCAGATTCTAAGTATATTATGTTTGGGGTGAAGTCATTCAGGAACTTCATTCTGCTGTCTTAATCCAAGAGAAACCTCAACAATTTAGCTTTAAAAGAGGCTTTTAAAAATGCAAAGTGACTTAAGACACAAATCCCTTTACCTCCTTCAAAATAGATAGAGGACTTAAAGATGTACAGATGTGAAAATAATCTGGGGGAATTTAGACACAAACAGATTACAGATTCTTTCATATCATCACTGACACCTGCAAGGTTTAATTAAGCTGAAAGTCACTAATTTCTGCTCAAAACGCTGACTAGTGGCTTGTTAATTAGGTGCTTTTCTCATTGATTAGCAACTTATGCAATACCCTGTTATAAATGGCTGTAATGCTTGCCTTGTTTCAGAGCTTAATTAATACAATATAGACTATTTAACAATTGTGTCCTTGTTTGATTTATGAAGCAAAAGCAGAGAATTTTATTGCTAACTCCAGTGACGAACACAAAAACATTTTCAAAGCAAGTGAAAGCTGATACTATAAAACTTCCTTTGTCTTTTTTAGGAAAGTTTGATGAAATGAGCCATCACTGCTTGTCATGAGCAATCAATTAATTTCTCAGAAATCGTGTTGTCAACAAATTTTCAAGACAAGTGTTTCAATAAATAAGTACCCGTCAATTTTTAGTCGTCCAAATTATAGTTTGGAATGCACTGTGGAATTAATTAAAATAACTGTGTGGGCACTTCTCTGCTTTTCTATATGCAGATGACTCCCAAATCTCTATCTCCAGACCTAGTTTCTTCCTGGAACTCCAGGCTGTTGTACCCAACTGCTTACTTGGTATCTCTACTGGGAATTGCAACAGGCACCTCTGACTTAACAGACCCAAAAGAGAATGCTGGATTCTGACCATCATCTTTCCCCAAAGATTCCACGTCCTACTCATCTCAGTAGAAAACAATTCCTCTCTCCACTCTGTATCTTAAGCCAAACATCTAGAGAGTTATCCTTTCTCTCGTTTCCCTACGTCCCATGACACCCGAAACCTATACATATTTTGCACATTTCACTAATACTACCTTGGTCTTAGACTTCCCTGTAGCTCAAATAGTAAAGAATCTGCCTGTAAGGCAGGAGACCAGGGTTCAATCCCTGGGTTGGGAAGTTCCTCTGGAGAAGGGAATGGCAATCCACTCCAGTATTCTTGCCCAGAGAATTCCAAGGACAGAGAAGCCTGTGGGGTCGCAAAGAATCGGACACGACTGAGTGACTAACACAATACACCTTGGTCTTATCCACTGTCATCTGTCATCTATCACCTGGGCAACAACTGAACATTACAAAGTTCAAGTGTAGTTGATGTACAGTATCATATAAGTTACAGGTGAACACTATAGTGATTCACAATTAAAGGTTCTATTCCATTTACAGTTATTATAAAATATTGGCTATATTACCTGTGTTGTACAATATATCCTTTAGCTTATTTTGTATATAATAGTCTGTACCTTTTAATCCTCGAACTGCACTTTGCCTCTCTATGATATTATGCCATACCGTCCAGTGTGCAGTCTTGTCCCTTCTCAACATGAACCTTTGCAATGGCTTCTCAAAGTGCCTGGGATAAACACCTATCCTTTTACACTTGATTATACAATCCCCCGTGATCTTGTCCCTGTGGACCTCTCTGACTTCCTCTCTCTCTTTCCTTTTGGTCCCTGTATTCTCACCACGGGGTCTCGGCACGAGCTATTCCTTATATTTAGCCAGCACATCCTCAGACTTTCACACACAGGCTCCTTACTTTTATTTTCTTTTCAATCAGATTTCAGCTTAAGTGTTACTTCCTCAGAGAGGACTTCCCTGACACCCTAAAAGAGCCTCCTATTTGTTTGTTTTCAGAGTACTTTTCAGTATTTTTACTTCTTAATGTTGTTTTTCTTTTTTTTTTTTTCTAGTTAACATGTTGGCTTGTTTTTTATTTCCACAATTGAATGCACACTCTATGTGAACAGAAACCTTAACTGTCTCGCTCTGTGTTCTACTCACAATACTTAGAATGGTGGCAAGCATATGGATGGTATACTACTCTTTCCTTCTTGTTGCTGAACACCTAGATGTCTGGATAGATTTGATGAGGTTTATTCAATACAGAGTGACTCTACACTGGTTTTCTTTCCAAAAAGACAAACCAGCACCTAAGCTGATGGCCAAAGTTTTTTTTTCTGTTTTTTTTTTTTTTTTTTTTTTTTAAACAGCAAACTTGGTTCTGTATTTACCTTGAAGGAGAACACTTATGACATACTCAGGAAGGATAAATGGGAAACTTAAGCAGATTTTGATATTAAAACCAAATCTCACCTTATGTATGAGATTAACATCAACCTTAAGGCAAAAATCTGAGTCACAATTATCCCCACAAAATGTCTCTTTATCGCCTTGAAGTACACTACACATATTCTTAGGTATTTTTGTTGTTGTTTAGTTGTGTTCAACTCTTTTGCAACCCCATAGACTGTAGCCTGCCTGGCTCCTCTGTCCATGGGATTTCCCAGGCAAGAATACTGGAGTGGGTTCTCGGGTATATCCCTTATAAAGTACTGTGAATGCAAAAATGCAAACTAGAACCAGTGTTTTACAACGCATTAGTGAATAAATACATTGTATAACCTATCTGCCTACCTGACCGCTGTTTACTCCCTTTCCTCTTCTCTAATAGAATCTAATATTTTCCTATGATTGGCCTGGCCCTAGGCATCAGTGAATAAGGCCCATTCCCACACCTGAGGTTGAATTATGGCTGATCTAATGAGTCATTTTGGCACCATTTTTCTTGCCAGGTTTGGGTGTGTGATACAATTTTGGCCAAGAAATGAAGAGAAACAGGCTGGGAGAGTGTCTGGGGAAAGGAATCATCACTGACAAAATATATGAGAAGAGCAGAACTGTTTCCACTGGGCTTGGCATCTCCAACAGAGTTTCAAACTATGGCAGCAACCTTAAGAGCACCTAAGTGGTGATTCTCAGAATGATAGAGCAAATTAACAGGGGAGAAAAACAAAATGTTATGCCATTGCACTAGCAATTTGCAGGTTCTGGCTTCTGTTGTAATATGCAAAATACACTTTTGTTGTCACTAAGTCTTGTCCAACTCTGTGACCCCATGGACTGTAGCACACCAGGCTTCCCTGTCCTTCACTATTTCCCAGAGTTTGCTCAAACTCATGTCCATTGAGTCAGTGATGCCATCCAACCATCTCATCCTCTGTTGCTCCCTTCTCCTCCTGCCCACAATCTGTATCTGTAAAGACATGCTCATGGACAGCAACCTAAGATGTTTCCTGTTGTCCCTCATGAAATGAAATAAGATCTAGAATCACAAGCAGATTCACTTCTCCCATCTCAAGGTCACTCAGGTTAGTACCCTTTGGGTCAAACAGTGTGAAAACTGCTGGTGCTATTTAAATTATTTCTTCCATATTTCCTTTCATTTTAAGTTTGCATGGCTGAATGTGACTAAATTAAATGCCTGTATCTTGAGATATTACTGTCTTCATCTGTAATACAGATATCATAAAGTACATGTTGATATCTTTAAAGAGTTAAAAGAAGAAATGCAATTTATCACATGAATTTCCCAATTCAAATAACCCAGAAAATATCTTTTATCTGCATCACTCTCACTGGCTGAAAGCCACATCTTTCTAACTATATTCTCTTTGCACTAATAACGTTCTCTACTGTGTGAAACTAGTATTAATATATGTCATATCTTGACTTCAAAACTGTTGCAAAAGCACCTGCATGTGCTCCAATTTCAAAAGCATACATATGCTTTGGTTTCATTAAGTTGAACAGTAGACTTCCAGTGGAAAACATTACAGTGTTTCCAGCCATTAATATGCTATTATCTAGGCATAGGCATATGTAACAGAATCTTTGTGGACACAGCTTTAGAATAATCCAGTCCCTGTGCATCCAGAATAAAACCAGGCCACCTAGTAGTACCCATCACTATAGGTTTGGTGCATTTAAAAGCAAAGCTCACCTGACATTAGAAATAACTAAAATTTTTAGAGTCATTTGTGTAAGTGATGCCACCGGAGCAGTCTGTTACACTACAGACAGCCAACATCATAGCCAGTCTCCCTCCCAGATGTAGGTCCTAAGTGTTTAAAATGCCTCTTAAAAATGTGTTCTCCCACCTCCATCCTCTGTTCCGTCCCTATTCACCCTTCCCTTCTGCCTCTAGATTCTTTTTTTCATGAGAACCTTCTTTCCATTAAAAAATATAAGTCAATTTAATGTTTCTAGGATCCTTTTCCTTCTATATTCCATCCATTCATTGGGTGTTAAAAACGAAGTCCAAGCCAGGTGGGCACCAGGTGACCCAGGAAAGATGAGACTGAGGCATTGTGCAAGGATCTATGTCATCTTCCTATCTGGACCCACAGAGTGGACTCATGAACAGCTGTCCCCACCTGGAGAGTACCACCCATCCTGCAGATGGGAAAATCCAGACTCAGAACAGTCCCCTAGGCCTCACAACTAGTTACCTTGCTAGTTACATTTCCATTCATAACATTACATTCACAGCAATGCATACTGAATCAGGGATAGTGATGATTGAAGGGGCACAGGAAAAAACAGACTGTACCACGGCTCTCTCTAAACTTGGGTCTCCTATCGTGCTCGTGGGGTCCTCTTACTACTGGACCTGGGTAGGGTCAGGTCCATCCATGCCTCTCAGAGGAGCCCCATTTTTCTGCAAAAGCCAACAACCCAGATACCTGGCTTTTCTCTGAGCTCTTGGAGATGAAGCTGGGGAGGTGTTGCCAAGCTCGTGGGCTGCTGCTCTCGTTTACCTGTATTCACCTCTGTCTCACAGCTATCCCCATTCTTGAAAGGGTTTTATCTGTAATAGACATATTTTAAACAAGTTCCATTCTTTACCTTAGGTGCTGGGAGGACTTTTGTTCCTAAACCTCTCCTGCATGAGCTGCAAAAGCTGAACACAGAGAGCGTGGAATAGAATTGTTTAATGAGTGTTGTTAAGAAGAGGTTAAGCATATGAACTATCACATTCCATCAAAATGACACATCTACACATTTCTAACCTTTGCTGACAAGATCTGTAAAAAAGGGATAACAACAATATCTAAAAAGATTATCACATGGAATAAATGAGATAATACATATAGAGAATGTTAGAGATAAACAATTTTGGTGAGAACAACTCCATTTGGAGAAAAAAGAAGTATTCAGTTATGTTTACACAACCAAAACAAATTTAACCACCCATTCCAGGTCAAATGACTTCGTGCATCATATACTTGAAAATGTATTTTCCCCAAGTTATTAACAGAACACAATGTCAATTTCTTTTTGGCAATGGAAAACACAAGCATATTCTCAGATAAAACACTCTACAATGTTCATAACAGTTGTTCTTCCACTTGGCTGCATGTTTATGATTTTTAAATGCTCTGATATTAGTCTTATACCATTAAATTTCTTAGAAAAACAAACTAATAAAAATATCTTTTGTGTTTTCTTCTCCACCTAAGGTTTGCACTACATCAAGATTTTGTACACTTACAGCACATTGACCCACCCCCATAATAACACAATGCACAAAGTAGAAGGTTTTGCTAGGTGACAAGTTGTCATGAGTTTCTGCAAGCGTTGAAACATGACTCAGTAGAAACAGTTGCCAAAAAAGGTGAGGAGAGCAAACACACAAGCATAAAAAGCTGTGCTGCTGAAAAGAGATGTTAGAATGAATTAACTGAATCATCTCTGAAGGCCACAGTCTTAAACTTTATCATGTATAGCAACAGTAATTTAAAAATAGTCACAGGTTTCTGAAGACTTAGGGAAAAAATGCCTTTAGGATGGCAACCCAAGAAATAAAATTATCTCATTATGCAAATAAGGACTAAGGTATCAGAGATGCTCTTTAATATTGTAGATATTTTTCTTTAGGAACAGAAGATTCCAATCGCAAGAGTAGAAGCGAGAAAACTGGGCTAGACACCAGGTTATTACGCAAAAGGCAGTCAATTTCCTAAAGGTCTGGTAGAAGCAAAATGATGCACTTTTACATTTGGAAATGGCATCCCTGACAAGAAGAGATGAAGGGAATCCATAATTTTCTCATAGGAAATGCTCAAAAAGCTTAATTCCATACTAAAATCCTGGAAGAAGAAAATTAAAGGAGGACTCGTATTCTTTGCATTTCCTTTAACAATCTACTTTAGAGTTACTGCGAACCAGTATTTATTCTCTGATAAACAATTTGTAATAATTTGTTGTGTGACACAGGCAAGGAGCACAGCAGTTGGGACAATAAAATCCCATCTTCTCGGAGGGTGGACACGGAATGTTTCTACGGAGAGAGACAGACAGAAGCCAACAAGTAAAGGCGCAGACATATTAGTGAGGACTCTAGAGAAGACACGGAATAGGAGTGGCACTCAATATAGCAAGTGTAACTTGGCAGACAGAGTCTTCTGTATTTACTTATATTAATACTATGGATGTCGCTTTACCCAGTCAGTTAGACACTTCAGTATCTAACATGTGCCAGGCACTGGGCAGGTCTAGGGATAGAGAAATCAATTATAAGTAAAAAAGGACAAAGATAAGCACATATTTTTGTTTGGGTGAACATGTTCAAAATTCAGGTGAAGAAAATATATTTGGGGTATATGAAACCAGTGCTGACATTTGTTTAATGAAACAAAATGATGCTAAATGTAAGGCTATGCAAATCTAAAAATACCATTTTATTTCTAGTAAGGGAGAGAATGCATTTAAAAACTGAAAAAAATAGAAGAGTTTTTAAAAGAGAAAATATATTATTTCAATATAAACCTACTATATAATATGGGGCTTCCCAGGTGGTGCAGTAGTAAAGATTCCGTGTGCCAATGGTGAAGATGCAGGTTTGATCTCTGGGTGAGAAAGATCCCCTGGAGGAAGAAATGACAACCCACTCCAGTATTCTTGCCTGGAGAATCCTATGGACAGAGGAGCCTGGAGGACTAAGTCCATAGGGTCACAAAGAGTTGGACACAACTGATGCACCCTGGCACGTATGCAAACATGTATATAATATAGAAATATGCATATAAGAAATACGTTTAGCATTTAATTTTTCAAGCCCCAAAGATTTACTTTCTTTAGAAAGTACAATGTAAAGAAACTCAATTGTAACCCTTAATTTTTTTCCACATCTTTTTTTTTTACTGAAGTACAGTTGATTCATAATGTTGTGCCAATCTGTGCCATGCAGCAAAGTAACTCAGTTATACACACATATACATTCCTTTTTTATATACTTTTCCATTAGGGTTTATCACAGGAGATTAAATATAGCTCCCTGTGCTATACAGTAGGATCTTGTTTATCCATTCTAAATGGAATAGTTTGCATCTACCTACTCCAAATTCCCAGTCCATTTCTTTCTCCTAAACCCCGTGGCAACCACAAGTCTGGTAATCCTTAATTTTTAATTAACTTATTTAGAGATAAGTTAGAGAGTTATCCGACTGAACTTACTGCTCTTGAGAACTACCTCTACTTTATAAATACAAATAGCTGCTTCATTGTTTTGAATTCTGTATGAACCTGTCAGCACATGAAGCATACATATTTATTTTCCAAGAAGGCCAAGTAGAAGGATCAGGATTTCCATAGAATGGTTCAATATGACTTGGCTAAATGAAGCGACTTAGCAGCAGCAGCAGCAACGTTATTAGAGGGTTTCTTAAACCTGTCTTGTTGATTATTTTACCTCAGAAGATGATGAAGGGAAGGAAGACCAGACTGTTTATAGGATGTCAGCATCCCCAGGCACTCCCATGTCTAGAAGAGATTTTCCCAAAGGTGGAACCACGGGGAATCAGAGAGTTCTAGCCACTACTTCCATGTTATTCATCGCGCTCAAACAAGTGAGTCTTTTAAAAGTCTATTATTAATAAGGCTTAAACCATATGGTTTATGTGGTGGGCCAAGGCAAATGCTTCAACTCCTTTTTTCTGCCTGAAATTCCTCCAGCTCACAGCACAAATGCTCACCTGATGTTGACATCAAAATTGCATCATCATCTCATGTGGCTATTAAATAGCTGAAACAACACCTAATTTTTGCTACAGTCAAGTTATTTCAAACCCTTGGTTAGAAGGAGAAACAGTGGAAAAAGTGGCTGACTTTATTTTTGGGGGCTCCAAAATCATTGCAGATGGTGACTGCAGCCATGAAATTAAAAGACACTTACTCCTTGGAAGGAAAGTTATAACCAACCTAGACAGCATATTAAAAAGCAGAGACATGACTTTGCCAACAAAGGTCCATCTAGTCAAGGCTATGGTTTTTCCAGTAGTCATGTATGGATGTGAGAGTTGGATTATAGAGAAAGCTGAGCACTGAAGAATTGATGCTTTTGAACTGTGGTGTTGGAGAAGACTTGAGAGGCTCCTGGACTGCAAGGAGATCCAACCAGTCCATCCTAAAGGAAATCAGTCCTGAATATTCATTGGAAGGACTGATGCTGAAGCTGAAACTCCAATATTTTGGCCACCTGACGTGAAGAACTGACTCATCTGAAAAGACCCTGATGCTGGGAAAGATTGAAGGCAGGAGGAGAAGGGGATGACAGAGGATGAGACGGTTGTATGGCATCACTGACTGAATGGACATGAGTTTGAGTAAACTCCAGGAGTTGGTGATGGACAGGAAAACCTGGCATGCTGCAGTCCAGGGGGTCGCAAACAGTCGGACATGACTGAGCAACTGAACTGAACTGAGCTGGTTAGATTTTACAATAAACTCTGTGATTGTATTGAAGAGTCAACCTAAACATTAAAAGTAGAGTATCCAATCTAAAAATGATTTAGTCACTCACACAAAAAAAGATTTTATTATGTGTTTGGATGGTATAAAATACAGAAAAAAAATATCAAAGTTATCAAGATATGGCTTGTGAGAAAAGTAACTTTAAAAAAATAATTTTTTTATGATTTAGTATGTTCAATTTTTAAACATTTCTATTTCATAGTAATGGTCACAAATTATTTTGACACCAATGAACTCAAAAGTTATGTTTAAGACATGATAACATTTATAGATTAGTTTAAAATATATCCACCTTTTTTTTAACATGGCATTTTAAAATGACAGATTCAGCTAAGGCCTTTTTAATCTCCCCTACCTGCTTTTATTCCCAGAAGTTTTCTGAGACATGTTTGAATCATTACCATGTATGTTTTTATACTTCTATTAGTCATGTATTGATATGTGTATAAATTTGTTTATATACACACATATAAAATTACATACATACACACATATAAATTCATGCTTTTGAACTGTGTTATTGGAGAAGACTCTTGAGAGTCCCTTGGTCTACAAGGAGATCAAACCAGTCAATCCTAAAGAAAATGAACCCTGAGTATTCGTTGGAAGGACTGATGCTAAAGCTGAAGCTCCAGTGTTTCAGTCACCTGATGAGAAGAGCCGACTCACTGGAAAAGATCCTGATGCCGGGAAAGATTGAAGGCAGGAGGAAAGGGGGACAACAGAGGACAAGATGGTTGAATGGCATCACTGACTCAACGGACATGAGTTTGAGCAAGCTCCAGGAGATGGTAAAGGACAGAGAAGCCTGGCGTGCTGCAGTCCATTGGTCTCAAAGAGTTGGACGCAACCGAGTGACTGAACAATGACAACAATATAATTTTATATTTCTAAGTGTTTATAAACAGCACTGCATTTCTATGCTATTTTGAAATTTTCTATTTTCACCCAATATTACATTTTTGCAGGTATTCCCATTGATATAAGCAGTTCTAATTTAGTTATTTACTATGTAGTATTCTGTTATGTGAATTAAGAAATTATTTATTCATTCCCTTTCTGATGGACAGTTAGGTTGCTTCTGTCTCTTTACTATTGAAATAGCACTATGATGAACGCTGGATACATGTGTTCTTACGTACATGTCCATGTTCCTCTCAAGCAGAAACCTAGAATTATCATTGCTGGATTGTACATATGTCCACAATCAACTTCAGTGGACATTCCTCTATAAGAGACATGTAACAACTTGTATTCTATTCCTCACTCACGTGGCAGTTTTTAGCAAAAGCAATAGGTTGAGCCAGATACCAAGTTCTTAGATGAATACCAGTCCTTAGAAGGATATATAATTTACTCAACAAAGTCCATATACTTTCCTCAGCAAGAGAGGCAGCATGCAGTCGGAGAGGAGCTTAAAATCACTGACAAAAGCTTGCTAAAGGAGCTTGAGGAGGGCTGAAAAAACTGAAGCACAATAAGTAACAGCCAGCAACCCTGGACAAAGCAGAGGACACAGCTATAAAACTCCCTGGTCTGGAGATCTGAACAGTCTCTGAGGTCATCACTTTTCATCCATCTATTAACACAGGTGAGGGAGAGGAAAAGATGTGGAGTATTGCTTTTCTCCATTTAAAATGGTAAGGAAGTGTTAAATATTCAGGAAAACTTTCATTTAAAAGGAACACAATGTGTTAAAGATGCACAGCTTAAAAAGAAAGGGCAACCCAGAGCTATTTGGCAAGTCTATTTCTAAGGATCATTTCATTTGTTAAGAAGGCTGAATGGTCTGCGCTTAGAGGGGCAAATATTTATTTCACTTTAAAAACAAAATGCACAGCAATTGTTTGTGCAAAAATAAGAAAAGAATGCGAAATTGGTCATAGAACAATAGGCTCCAAAGAGGTCTCAAGTCTAAAGTCCATTCTTCAGCAATCAGGGTAAATTTTTACTTAAAGGGTAAATTGGGCCATAAACTCAGTTTGAAAGCTTAAAGTGACTTTTTATGGCTACAGAATCACGATAATCTAAATTCCTTGATGTGACATGCTTGTGTGCTTGTCACATCTGACTCTTTGTGACTCATGGACTATAGCCTGCCAGGCTCCTCTGTCCATGGGGTTTCCCAAGGCAAGAAAACTGAAGATCCTCCTACAGGGGATCTTCCCGACCCAGGGATATAACTTATGTCTCTGGTGTCTCCTGCACTGCATGCAGATTATTTAGCATTGAGCCATCGAGAAAACCTGAGTGACTTCTTACCCTGGCATAAGAGCCGATGTGACCTGGTCTCTGTGGGCTTCCTATCAATGCTGAAACACCCTCTCCCTTCAGTTGAGGCAGGAGATAGATGGCCCTCCGCGCTCCCTGGGGAAATACCTGGAGTTTGTTCCCTGCCTATGGATACGGGGGAATTTGTTCCCTGCCTGATATTCTGAGATGAAAAAGCAGGACAACTGCGAGAGGAGACTGGGACCTGTCCAGATAAAAGATAAGAGACCTCATATTTCTCATTCTCAGAATCAAGGAAACCTTCCTGATTAGAAAACTCCTTGGAGGTGAAATGAGGAGTGATGCCAAGGCTACCCATAGTCCTCTTTGCTGGAATCCACCTTGGCTGAGAGATGCATATACAACCCTGGGAGGATCCTGAGATAGACCAAATACAGACTCAGAACCAGGAAAATCAAAATGACTGGCCAAAGGAAACCCAGAAGAAGTGTCCCATATAAGTGATTTAAACTGCCACAAGGGTGCAACACTCAGAGCCTGTTTGTCTGTTTCGCCCATCCCTTATCAGGGGATCTTCCCAACCCAGGAATTGAACCTGGGTCTCCTGCATTGCAGGCAGATTCTTTACCAGCTCACAAAGATGGAAAGTAGTGAAATAAGTGAAATGTTTATTAGGAGGAAAAGAGTACAGTATATGTGGATAGAGGGCTTCTCTCATAGCTCAGACGGTAAAGAATCCAACTGCAATGCAGGAGACCCTGGTTTAATTCCTGGGTCGGGAAGATCCCTTGGAAAAGGGATAGGCTACCCACTCCAGTCCTCATGGGCTTTCCCGGTGGCTCGGGTGGTAAAGAATCTGCCTGTAATGCAGGAGACCCGGATTTGATCCCTGGGTTGGGAAGATCCCCTGGAGGAGGGCGTGGCAACCCACTCCAGTATTCTCCCCTGGAGAATCCCCATGGACAGAGTAGCCTGGCAGGCTAGAGTTCATGGAATTGCAGAAAATTGGACATGGCTAAGCACAGCACAGGGAATACTTCTTTGCAAAGCGAAGGGCAGGGCCTTGTCACTGGCCGCTGGTCTAGTGACTAGGATCTGGCACTGTCACCACCATGGCAGGACCTCAAGCTCTGGCTGGGAACCAAAACTCTTCTTCAAACCATTGCAGTCTGAGGCCACTCAAGATCACACTTGAGCTTTGTGCTTTTTTAAAATGTAAAACATCCTTTATTTTTAAAATTAAACAGAAAAAAATTCCTACTAACTAAAAGAATTTCATTGGTCCAGTTTTCTTCTCTCTTTTCATTTCCTCTTCCCATCCTTAGCTTTAAACTACAGAGACCATAACCTTGCCACCACTGGCTAAGCCTATGGATCCTTGCACCACATGTCTGCTTGAGGGCTCCCTTCCCATTCCTCCAATCTTGTGATGTCTGCCTTCTCTTTCTTTAGGCTTCAGTTCTCCCAGGCTTGCCTGACATAGTTATTTAAGTCACTCAAGTTCCATGTTCAAATTTTCCTTCTACTACTAACTATTTTCTATTTTCTCACTAATAATCTTCCAAATTTCTTCACTGTTTGAGTCCCTGGATTAGAATTAATCCCTATGAAAATTAAATCTCTGCAATCCCATATCTTGGAACTGTACTAGCCTGCACAGGTTGTCTAGTAGTTTCATAGCTACACCTGCAGCATCTACATAGTAATAACTACCATAGTCACCCCACATCCCCACACACAATCCATTAACAAATTTGAAGGCTCCATATTCGAACGTATCCAGAATCCGTTGGTGAAACAATGCTATCACTCCTATTCTGGTCCAAGACAACATCATCTAACAGGGATGACTACAGGGGGTACCCAGTGATGCTCCTTGCTTCCTTATTGCTACCCCATGGGATTTTCTCCACAGAGAAGCCAGAGAAAGTCAAGTCATGCCATGACACCCCTCTGCTCCAATCCCTCATCTTCTCTCAGAAAAAAGCTCAAATTTCTCACTATGAGTACAGGGCTCTTCAAGACCTGACACCCTGCTGTGTCTCTGATTAAGTCTCCCACTTCCTCCCAGGGTCCTTACTGCACTCCAGATGCTCTCGGATCTGTCTGGTCCTCTAATTTCCACAGGAACATCCAGCCTTAGGGCTCTGTATTCACTCTTCGATTTTTCAGAAGGCTTCTCCTACTGATAATCAGAGACTGTTTCTGGAGTCTGCATGTTTATTCCTATTAGAGAAGTTTACCTTGAAAAAATCAACCCTGCTTTATTCTTTTTACTAGAATTTTCTACCTCTTGAAGTACCACACCGTTACTCGTGTAACATCAATTCTGTTGGAATATAAGAACCCTGAGGTCAAATATTTTGTCTGTTTCTGCTTTCTGTGATTTCTCCAAAGTTTAGCCACCGTCGGACACATAAGAATTAAAAAAAAAAAAAAGCTAAATGGATGGGGAAAAAAGATTTACTCTGGTTTCCAGGTTATACAAGAGGATGGTCACAGAAACGTGGTCAAATCAGGCAAATCCTCTACACTTTTAAAAACATACCAATGAAGCTCAGAGGTACCAAGATTTATACAAAATCACATGGCATGACTGCTGTGAGTAACACCTTGCTGGGTGCATGGTAGGATTCTATTTTCCTTGCCCTTGACCACCTGAGGTGCACTGGCAGATGAAATGTGACAGAGTTATTTATGCGTCACTTCCAGGTAGAAATGTGAGTAATCTCAATTATTTACATTCCCCTTCCTCCTGCTGATGGCGTTTAAAAACAGGTGTTAAGAGGAATGCTCCAACAGCCGAGGTCCTTGAATAAACTAACAGTAGAGGTCCCCTTGGTGAGGAACACCTCGGAAGATAGAGTGTGAGTGAAATACACGTATGTGCAATGCTGTGTCAGTGAAATCTTTTTATTGGGGCACAAGCTAGACTGTGTCGCTGATCTCAAATGATGCACGCAACTCCTAAATGAAAGAGGTAGGATACATATTCATATCTTGTTACCATCTTCCTAAACTGTTCTGTGATAAGAGACAGAGCTTTGTTAAAGAAGAAATAATACATGTGCCCATAAAGAGCTATTTTTATTTGACTGGAGCTCTCATATGCAACTTATTTTGCTTTCAAGTACAAGAAATAAAGAAAAAAGTCTTTATCCATATGACATGAAATATAAGTCATTAATCAAAAGTTTCTGAATTCAATATTTAGAAACTTCTATCTCTACTATTTACATGTTTATTTTTTCTGTTTACCTAATCCATTTTATTCAAACACTTAAATCAGCAGAACACCAGAATTATTTTCCATAGGATTTTGTTTCTTTAGAGATTTGATTATCTGCTTCTTGTAACACAGAAAAATCTCTATGAACTGGCACGTGCATAACATTACAAGACACCGACAATTTCTAAAGATTTCTCCACCTTAGGAGATAACAAAGTACCTTCTCAATCAAACATAGACATTTATGTTGTATATTTTCCACATAAAAAAAGACACCAGGCTTATAATTTGATTAGTTTCCAATGTTTGGCATATAGGGAAATGTAAATTACCAGTTAATTAACCCTAAATATTATTCCCTGGTCATGTGGAGTAAAAAGTTTGTTCCATCATGAACGAAAAATACAATTCCTGGCAATTATAATTGGGTAGAGAAGTGAGAGGTATAAAATCGTGGAAAGGGACTCAAGAATTCTAGCAGGCATTTTAAACAGCAAATTAGAGTCAGGAATTAAAAGACGCTTACCTCCTGGAAGGAAAGTTATGACCAACCTAGATAGCATATTGAAAAGCAGAGACATTACTTTGCCGTCAAAGGTTCATCTAGTCAAGGCTATGGTTTTTCCAGTGGTCAGGTATGGATGTGAGAGTTGGACTGTGAAGAAAGCTGAGCACTGAAGAATTGATGCTTTTGAACTGTGGTGTTGGAGAAGACTCTTGAGAGTCTCTTGGACTGCAAGGAGATCCAACCAGTCCATCCTAAAGCAGATCAGTCCTGGGTATTCATTGGAAGGACTGATGCTGAAACTGAAACTCCAATACTTTGGCCACCTCATGCGAAGAGTTGACTCATTGGAAAAGACCCTGATGCTGGGAGGGATTGGGGGCAGGAGGAGAAGGGGACGACAGAGGATGAGATGGCTGGATGGCATCACCGACTCGATGGACATGAGTTTGAGTAAACTCCGGGAGTTGGTGATGGACAGGGAGGCCTGGCGGGCTGCGATTCATGGGGTTGCAAAGAGTCGGACACAACTGAGCGACTGAACTGACTGACTAACTGAAGTGAAGCAACAATTTTTCCCCATACTCATATTCACTCATATTCAGTCAGTCACCTAAACCACCCTAGGATTTAAGCTTTCAGTTTAGTAGGTTGCCTTAATAGGACAGGACATACTTCCATGTGTGCTCGCTGAAACCCCATTTACTTAAGCTTTCTTTTCCCCCAAAGCCAAAGTGTGGGACAGCACATTCAGAGGGCAAATTTGTGCTTCATAAAGAAAGTAACAAGTACAGTAGTCTTTTCTCTTGTCTGTTATATTCCTGCCACATAACACTTGTAATCTGTGGGTGACATGCTATCTATTACTAATTCCATAACTAAAACAGGGATAGGTAAGAGCCTCCAAATCAAGGTTCTGAATTTTTTAGCAATTGAGAAACAAGTGCTCCAAATTTCACTGAAGAAGATCTTTTAGACTCTTGCTAACGACCCGGGCCTCAGGCGATGAGAACCTCATCCAACTCATACCTGGTGCTTCTTTCTCCATTCAATCCCTCAGGAATTGGATCTCTGCTAGAGAAGTGAGAAAGGCCACGCTTTCTAATGCAATCATGTATAATGCTGATGTAACTCCCTCCAAGGAATTATTTTTCTGTAACTGATGAGTCAAGGATTCTCTGGTGATACACACTGTTAACCAACAGAAGTCTGATGAATGCTATGAACCATGCTACAGAAGATGGCAGTAATACAGAAAGTGCTGCAAACAAAGCTGTTGAGTCATTAGATGGGGTTTCTGAGTGTCTTCTGACCCGACTGGGCTAATGACTCACCATCATCATCACAGTTACAAACAGAGTTTATTTTAAAGTAACCAAAAGGATGGAGAAAATAGCATCAGAATAAGTCCACAAATTTGAGACCTAAGGAAAGCAGATTACCAGAGGACTAACGTGGCGAGAGTGCACGGTGGTTAACTACTCAGAGATCTGGGTTCAGAAAGACTAGTTTTGAGCCAGTTCCCCACCACTTATCAGCACTACTATCCTGAAAAAGCATTTCCATTCTTTATGTCTTGGCTTCATCAGCTGTAAAACTGGGATAAAGTGGAACCTGCAGTTATATCAGGGGCTTCCCTGCTGGCTCAGTGGTAAAGAATCCCCTGATTTGATCCCTGTTTGATCCCTGGTTCAGGAAGATAACCTGAAGAAGGAAATAACAACCTACTTCAGTATTCTTGAATACTCCACTATTCTTGCCTGGCAAATCCCATGGACAGAGGAGCCTGATGGGCTACCATCCACGGGGTGGCAAAGAGCTGGCTAGGACTTAACAAGTAAACAACAGCAACAACAATTGGTAGCAGTGCCAAGGAGTGGTGTAGAAGGGCTTCAGCCAAAACTCCACAACCATAACTCCTACATGTGGATACCTCTTAATCTCTGAAACGAATGATAGACATTTTCCTAGTCTTATGTACAGTGTGACTAAAGGTACTTTTAAGTTAATTCATATTGATCCAAAATATATACACCAAGTAAAATAAAGTGCTTAAAATGGATACTCATCCTCAAGATAAGTCTACAATTCAGTCTATTACTAATCTAGATTACCATCACTATTTCCTTAGCAAAGAGAACATCTGCAATTGCCACTGACAAAACCATTAAAAACAAAAATGGGACACTGTTCGTGAAACCCTTAATATAATGCTGGATACACAGCAAATGTTCAATAAAGACCAGCTGTTATTGTTAATAATGTATTCTGTTGTATACTTCTAAGTATATTATTTTTAGATTAAAAATTACTTTGAAAGCCAAGGAGATAAAAAAATAACCTTGCTGTCCCATTTGAAGATGCCCTTTAAATGGGAAAAGTTATTACCATTAGTAACAGCTTGAGGAAATTTGTTCAGCTACAAAGCCAAGGAACTGTATCTTTATCTCCCCATTTATGTATATATGTTGGGACAACATTTCTACAAATGTCATGGCTGTACATGTACAAATAAATACATCAGCTAATTGAATTGATTTGTAGGGCCTTAGCTGCTGGGAGCTATTTATATTTATTTTCCTTTAGTGTCTAACTTCACTGAATGTCTATTAAAGCTACATATGTTTCTTGATATTTTTGAATTATAGAGTTAAAGGGATACACATACAAAATCAAGGAAAGAGTGCTGGTTTCACTGTAGCTCAAATACCATAATAAAATACTTAGGTGTGTGTATATATGTATTAATATACATACACATGCATGCACACACCCCCTAAATTCAATGTTAACTAGAATAAAATGGAAACTGGTTCCTGAAAATTCCAATCATCGGTGATCAGAATGCTGAGAGGCAGACCGGGTTTAGTTTGATTTTTTTTTCTTTCACTTTTCTCTCTAAAGCATTTCCTCCCACAAAATAAGCACGAAGATTTCCCGCACAATACAGTTCGGGCGGTTCAGAAGGTGCAATTGTACTTGCTAATACCACTGCAGTTGACGGAGTGTGGAACCACTCAGACCTCCTCACACTGCCGACTGGGCTCAGTGATAGAACTAACAAGGTTGTCCGGTGACACAGCAAGGAAAAATTAAAATCAAAGGAGCAATCACGCTTGACACTGGGAGTCACTAAAGGGAGCGGAAGAGAGGCAATAAGATGCTGCCAGGCTTGAAGCACCTGCTGAATGCAGAACATGTTGCAACCTCAAAATAGTCTGGTAAGGGAAGGTCATAAAAGAGAATTATAAAAATCAATTCCTGAGGCAACCAAAGCATGAACAAAAATTTGAGCAGCTGCCTGGTTAGAATAGATGGATGCAAAATAGTTCAATAGGGAGGGGGAGAAGAAAACGGACAAAGTGTAACTCCTCTTCCTACAGGTAGGTTGTTCAAATGTGTTTACCTTCCACAGTAGTTTTCTTGTACTTTCAAGTCACAGGACTAGTTGGGGGGTAAACACTGTTTTAAGGGGCTGGTGAACACTATTATATCACCTCTGACAACTCAGACTTGATAAAGTCTGATTTCCCCATCTGTGGACTCCCGAAGCACGAGCATCTTTACACTGTGGCAGGAGGGGGTGGGGGTGGGGGCAGTCTGGATGGAGCCTATGCGCCTCTGCATTGGCGCTGTCACAGACACACAGCAGTGCTTCTCAGATGCTGCCTTTCATGGCTTCAGGCTGCCGGTTATTTCTTTTGCACGTTTCTGGGGAACAGCTGGGGTGCTGTCAGTCACCAGATGTACCATGTGGCTACAGCTCTGTGCCGAAGTTGCTCAGAATTAAGATTCACAGGCCCTAAGTCAGGACAGACATGCCTTGGCATTTTCATGAACTTTTGTGCAGGCTCTCTCATTCAAGTATAAGATATCCCCTGCCAAAGACCTTTGAAAGCCCTTAAAACTTCATTTAATATGTTAATGCTGAAGTTGGAAGAGACATACCAAGTTCAGAAGAGGCGCTGTACCTGTGGGGCTTCCCTGGTGGCTTGGACAGTAAAGAAGCTGGCTGCAATGTGAGAGACCTGAGTTCAATCCCTGGGTCAGGAAGAGCCCCTGGAGAAAGGAAACGGCAACCCAGTACAGTATTCTTGCCTGGGCAGAGGAGCCTGGTGATCTACAGTCCATGGGGTCGCAGAGTCGGACACAACGCAGTGACTGATACACACACACTGTCCCTTCCTTTGCAGTCCAATGTTGTGGTCTTTATTAAATTTACAACAAAGGACTGACCTTGCTATAATTTTCATGACAGTTTCTGCAAAAGGGATGAGGAGAGTAGCAGTAGCTACAAATGAAGGTAAGTTGCTTTATAAATGCCTTGGAAATAATAGCGTCTGCCAAGTGTGGCTGCCAAGGCATTTGCAAACTATGCTTGTTGGTGACCTGGTCTCTTATTCCTTTCCTACTTCAAAGTTCAAGCCGTTTTGTTCAGTGATCTCCCCAAATGATCAGTTTCTGAGTTCATATTTACTATTAATATGTGTGGAAGTCAGATAACCTCAAAGAAGAAGATATTATCAGGAATGTGTCCTTTAATATTTAACTATGTCCTGTACAGAGTACCAAAAAAGGTATGATCGTTAATGAGATACGAAATCAATTCACTATTCAATTCAATAAATTCAATATCCAATCTTAAAAAGAAAAAAAAAAAACACTTCAGCAGATAACATTCATGAATCAAAATTATATCTACAGGATGGTCTTACAACTTGTGGACAGGAGGCAGCTTTGAATAGTGATAACAAGCATGGGGTCTTAAAGTGAAACCACCTCGATTCAAATCCTGCTTCTGCTTGCAGAGAGATCAAAGGCAAATGATGGGACTTCTCTAATTATGACTCCCTATCCGAAAAATAGACCTAATAAAAGAATATACCTCCCAGGGTTGGTACATAGATTAACTATATACACATGTGTGTGTAAATACATATTTGGCTCAGTTCTTTATTACTGCCAGAGTAAACACCCCATAGCTTATTGCTCTTACTATGGATCAAATTAGGATTATCATTGTCAACATTACTATTTTTACCCAAATTAAAATACAGGAAGAATTTGGAAGACAAGAAATGTCCATTTTATTAGTCTTTTAAAATGAAATAAATATGCTCAATGGATAGACTATAATTTGTTTAGTAAATTAATTTGCATGTAAATCAATATAGGGATTTTGCATAATTCAATATGCTTCTCACTTGCTGCTCCCCAAAGAAATATGTAAATCAGGGTGGTTATGAAATCTATTATAAACATTTAATACTATCTACACTCAAATCACAGGACCTTTAAAACATAATAAGTTTAACATATCTACACAGGTGTTCATTTATTGTTTTTAACTAAACTACATGTGAAGGCATAGACTTTAGTGCTATTTTTAAAGTTCAGACTCTAAGAATGATGTCATTTCATAAACTCATAAAAGAGAAAAACCATTAGAACTTCATTTGTTTTAGCCAGTATTAGTGCAATTCCACCCACCTAGGACAGAGGATGATAAATAATTCTCATGGCTACTATAGTGAAACGTCCACTAAAGAATGACACTCTAGGAGGTGACCTGTCTTGACAAAATGTTATACCTGTGTGCTTAAAGATCATGTAAATCTACTGATATGGTTAGAAAGAGCAGGACTGTCTGAAAATAAACACAGAAGCTCACTTGGTGTTCACGGGCAACATGACAAATAGGATGGGGATGCCCTGCTCTCTCCCAGCAGAAGAGGCTGCACCCAAGCTCATGCTCCATGCAAGGGAAAACTACACTATCCACAGGGCTTGAAGGTCTCTAAGAACTCAGACCCAGGTAGAACTCCTATAAATCATCTGCCTGGGGGCCCAAGCAGCCTGATCCTTTACTGACAAGGTAGATGACTGGAGCAAAGAGTCTCTTGACAGGAACACAGTCCCACACTGCAGGCTCAAGGAAGTCAGGTTCTGACTTATCTTTTAGTTGGCTATAGAGGATTAGGGAATTTCTGGCTTCTCTCTGTGCTAACTCCTGACCTATGTGTTTCCCAATAAATCCCATTCTCTTGTCCATGATGTGTGACATTGTGGAATATGTCCTAAAATCTATGCGAGAGATGTAGACTTAAATGGGACCTGCCGTCTCAAACATGAACAATATCATCTTTAAAATGTCCTAAAAAAATCTTTTTACTATAAAACTTATTGCCATTTGATAGTAATAGAAAGAATGCATCACAGAAATACTTAGTAAATGATGTGATATTGGCCAGTGTTTTGAAGGAGTTAACAAAAATATGCCATGAAATTGTAAGACAAACAAAGGAAGTATAGTCTTTCAAAGTATAGTACTATCAAAGGAGGTACTGTTCTCTCTAAAGTAGAACTTAAATCATATGTCAGAGTCTGTAGTTTACTTGGTTAAAAATTGGTCACATACACAATATGATATAAAACTGTGTCTAGTATGATAAATATTACTTCTTCAAGAAGTTTACAATTTTTCCAAATATAGTCAGATCTTGAGGTGTCTCCACTAATAGGCTGAGATCAGAGGCAAGAAATACGCAAAATTTATCACATTTATCCTTGAAAAAGAGTAAGAAAAAACTAACTACACATGTAATATACATATACAATTATACAGAAAGACACATAGACCCTTACGCATACACTTTTCTTTTGATCTGATATTTATAATAGCAAACTCACCAAGCTCTACCCTATTATATTGCAGGATCAACCAGGGAAGTCATCCTTTACCAGATTATCTACTTAAGAAGAGCAAAGAATATGCATATTTCACAGAATCAATGGATAAGTAAATATCTTGCGCACAGAATGGGCCTAAAAGATCTTGATCAGTAATGTTTCAGATTTTCAAAAGAAAACAGACTCTCAGGAGTCCTATTCAACATTACTCCAACAGAATGTAGCTCTCCAATAAAATACCTGACTGAGAGCCATTAACTAGGCAAGCAAAGTGATGCATCATGTTCCCAAAGTCATCTCCCACTTTTGAAAATTTATCTTGAATATGTGCCAATAGATTTTCAGGCAGCCCAATTTGCATGTCATTCCCAAATAAGTCAAGGTCTTTGAGGCACAGTACTCTTGAAATACAAAAATAATGAGATTGCCTGAAAACACCCATTTGTATAAAAATAATGTGATTCTTGCCAGACTGCAGGATATATTGAAATATATGATTTTATTTAAATACAAGCATAACTGTTCAGAACTGACTGGGACATCACAGATAATCAATATAAGTGACTACCTTGGAGGGTGATGCTGCTGCTGCCGATGACGTATTTTCTTCCTAATGTCAACTGGTTCAATTTTTATCATATACCGTTAGCTACAAGGCAAAACTGGATTTAATCATTCAGTTTAGAAGCAGATGAAAGAAATCCATCAATTCACATGCAGGTTGTCTTGATACCTTCAACACATCTAGAGCTTAGCCAAGGCAGAACATTCTTATGGAATCTTTATCTGTCCTTCTAAAATATAACTTATTTTTTTCCTATCAAAAATAACCAATCTAGATTCTAGGGTGAAATAAAAATGTGTCATCACACAGACTTAAAAATCAATAACCATTGCCTGATGATTTCAGAGGCTACAAATTCAAGTTTCAATTCGATTCTACAACTTACAAACTATGGTATTATGGGCAAGTTCTACCTAAGCCACAGGTTTCTTATTTGTTAAGTAGGGTTGATCTCAGAATATCTACCTACCAGGGCAACTGTGAAGACCAATGCAGATAGATACATTCAGTTGAGGTTTTGTCATACTGTATGAGCTGAATGAATTCACAGTATAGATTACTGAAAGTTACATAGTCAAGAACTATTTGAATGTGTATGGCATTGCACTGTCATATTTATTGGCCGTAATTTTCTATGCTATTAGTCAATAACCACAAAAACATAAAATTAAACCAAAGAGAGTTGTAGATTCTGTTGTGCTTGGTTTATCAAATTGATGTTTAATATATTTAAAAAGAATACAACCCATAGACTTTTTGTTTCTCTTACTGTGCATGTTAAAATTGTGTAGGAATGTGTGAGTTCAGAAAATGCTGAATGACTGCCATATATGCTTAAATTAGGAATTGTAGAGGAAAGAAATCTGCTTAAATATATCCAAATTCAAATTCAGACCCCTTCATTCTGACATTGCTTCTCTCCCTAATATACAGTGGCCTCATTACAATGTACTATAATATAATGAATACCAAAATAAGTGTGAACAAAGCATCTATTTTGTCATGTACAAATATATTTCCTAACATCTGTGTAAAGATTTCTAAGTCTTCAAAAACCTTGAAAATAAACAATTTGCTACCAACCCAGAATGGGCCACTCCAGAAAATGGTTAAACCAATTTTCCCTTTAAGAGAAATTCAAATATATTTTGAGTGATATTTGTATTTTCCTAACTTCGCTTCCTTAAGAATGATGGAAAACATGTATAGACAGATAAAGCAAAGATTTTAAAGAAAATCACAAGTGTTTTCTCATCTACTGGTGCCATATTAATTACACTTAAATAAAGCCAAGATGATGAAAAGTTGGGGTCAAGCTAAAAATCTTCAATGATTCCTTTTCTTTCTGTACTGAAATAACAACAGTCTACTACAGATGGCATTCAATGCTCACTTTTCTTAACTTACCCTCCAAGCCAGCCCAACAGGATCTTGTTTTTCTTTGTTTATTCTTAATGTGTATGTAGCATCTCATTCTCTTTTTCATATTTAGAAGGCTTTCACCTAATTTATTAAAATTCACAAAACTACTCATATGCAAAGAGCAGCTATAACAGCATCAACTCCTACATTCCTAAGTGAATCTTGATCTCCTTGACACCACCAGCTGTCTGACTTAGCACCAGAACACTTAGCTCTGTCTCTTAAAAGGCAGTTAATAGTATGCACAATCCAACATTTATTCAAAAAATTATCCAAAAGGGAGGGGATATATGTATACCTAAGACTGATTCATGCTGAGGTTTGACAGAAAACAACAAAATTCTGTAAAGAAATTATACTTCAATTAAAAAATAAATTAAAAAAAAATTTGCAACATCTACAAAGTATAAGGCAATGTGATCATGGAGATACAGCACTGAACTCTACAGATATATTTTCTCTTTATGTGAAACTTACACCTTTTTGTAGATTTGAGTTTTTTCAAGATTTGTAATTGTAGAGACAAAGTTACTACAGACTGAAATAAAGGCAAAACCGATTGCAAACGGCAATACATACTGGAATGATTAACCAGCATTTAACTCAAGACCCAGTGAAAAATGCTCTTTATGACAAGTCATGAGGAAAATTTGGGGGTGACTGATTATTTTACTTGTGATGACACTTTTACAGCTGTGTTCATATGTCAAAATGTATGAAGTTGTACATTTTTGAAATGGTGAGTTCGTAAAATGTCAATTATACTTCAATAAAGTTTTTCTTTTCTTTTTAAAGAAAAGAAAGAACAGCGGAAAGGTGGTACTCTAATTTCATCCTGGAAATCTCCTTAGTTTCAAAGGGGAAAGTTTCTCAGGTGGAGAGGGATTTAAGTGGAAAGTCAAAGGCTAAAGCTAGTCACAGAAAATCAAGGGGAAAGACCAAGACAGAGTGAGTAGCCAATGTGAAGGCCCTGAATCAGGAAGAGACTGACTTGTTTGAGTCATGGGGAGGTTAGAATTCCTCACGAGACCAGGGAAGAGCTGCATGAAAAGAGGGAATATGTAGGACATCAGTTTAGTTTAGTTCAATCACTCCGTTGTGTCCGACTCTTTGCGACCCTATGGACTGCAGCACGCCAGGCTTCCCTGTCCATCACAAACTCCTGGAGCTTACTCAAACTCATGTCCATCAAGTCAGTGATGCCATCCAACCATCTCATCCTCTGTCATCCCCTTCTCCTCCCACCTTCAATCTTTCCCAGCATCAGGGTCTTTTCAAATGAGTCAGCTCTTTGCATCAGGTGGCCAAAGTATTGGAGTTTCAACTTCAGCATCAGTCCTTCCAATGAATATTCAGGACTGATCTTCTTTAGGATGGACTGGGTGGATCTCCTTGCTGTCCATGGGACTCTCAAGAGTCTTCTCCAACATCATAGTTCAAAAGTATCAATTCTTCGGCATTCAGCTTTCTTTATAGTCCAACTCTCACATCCATACATGACCACCGGAAAAACCATAGCTTTGACTAGACAGACCTTAGTTGGCAAAGTAATGTCTCTGCTTTTTAATATGCTGTCTAGGTTGGTCATAACTTTCCTTCCAAGGAGTAAGTGTCTTTTAATTTCATGGCTGCAATCACCATCTGCAGTGATTTTGGAGCCCCAAAAAAAATAAAGTCTGACACTGTTTCCACTGTCTCCCCATCTATTTGCCATGAAGTGATGGGACCAGATGCCATGATGTTAGTTTTCTGAATGTTGAGTTTTAAGCCAACTTTTTCATTCTCTTCTTTTTTTTCTTTTCACTCTCCTCTTTCACTTTCATCAAGAGGCTCTATAGGTCTTCTTCGCTTTCTGCCATAAGGGTGGTGTCATCTGCATATCTGATGTTATTGATATTTCTCCTGGCAATCTTGATTCCAGCTTGTGCTTCATCCAGTCCAGCATTTATGTACTCTTCATATAAGTTAAAAAAGCAGGGTGGCAATATATAGCTTTGACATACTTCTTTCCCAATTTGGAACCAGTCTGTTGTTCCATGTCCAGTTCTAACTGTTGCTTCTTGACCTGCATACAGATTTCTCAGGAAGCAGATCAGGTGGTCTGGTATTCCCATCTCTTGAAGAATTTTCCACAGTTTATTGTGATCCACACAATCAAAGGCTTTGGCATAGTCAATAAAGCAGAAGTAGATGTTCTCTGGAACTCTCTTGCTTTTGCCATGACCCAACAGATGCTGGCAATTCGATCTCTGGTTCCTCTGCCTTTTCTAAACCTAGCTTGAACATCTGGAAGTTCACGGTTCATGTACTGTTGAAGTGTGACTTGGAGAATTTTGAGCATTACTTTGCTAGCATGTGAGATGAGGGCTCTTGTGCAGTAGTTTGAGCATTCTTTGGCATTGCCTTTCTTTGGGACTGGAGTGAAAACTGACCTTTTCGAGTCCTGTGGCCACTGCTGAGTTTTCCAAATTTGCTGGCATATTGAGTACAGCACTTTCACAGCATCATCTTTTAGGATTTGAAATAGCTCAACTGGAATTTCATCACCTCCACTAGCTTTGTTCGTAGTGATGCTTCCTAAGGCCCACTTGACTTCACATTCTAGGTTGTCTGGCTCTGGGTGAGTGATCACACCATCGTGGTTATCTGGGTCATGAAGATCTTTTCGTATAGTTCCTCTGTGTATTCCTGCCACCTGTTCTTAATATCTTCTGCTTCTATAGGTCCACACCATTTCTGTCCTTTATTGTGCCCATCTTTGCATGAAATGTTCCCTTGGTATCTCTAATTTTCTTGACGAGATCTCTAGTCTTTCCCATTGCATTGTTTTCCTCTATTTCTTTGCACTGATCACTGAGGAAGGCCTTCATATCTCTCCTTGCTATTCTTTGGAACTCTGCATTCAAAAGGGTATATCTTTCCTTTTCTCCTTTGCCTTTCACGTGTTTTCTTTTCTCAGCTATATCTAAGGCCTCCTCAGACAACCATTTTGACTTTTGTATTTCTTTTTCTTGGGTATGGTCTTGATCACTGCCTTCCGTATAATGTCATGAACTTCTATCCATACTTCTTCAGGCAGTCTATCAGATCTAAACCCCTTGAATCTATTTCTCACTTCTACTGTGTAATCATAAGGGATTTGATTTAGGTCATACCTGAATGGTCTAGTGGTTTTCCCTACTTTTTCTAATTTCAGTCTGAATTTGACAATAAGGAGTTCATGATCTGAGCCACAGTCAGCTCCCAGTCTTGTTTCTGCTGACTGTATAGAGCTCCTCCATCTTTGGCTGCAAAGAATATAATCAATCTAATTTCCATATTGACCACCTGGTGATGTCCCTATGTAGAGTCTTCTCTTGTGTTGTTGGAAGAGGGTGTTTGCTATGACCAGTGCTCATCACAGAGTGTGAAAAGCGTTCTGTATTTTATTCCAGGTGCAATAAAAAGCCACTCAAAGTTAAGGACTGTGAGATGATAGATTTATGTTTTTAAATGATCACTTTGGCTGCTACATGGATAAAAGAATAGAAATGGAGAAGAGCCGAAAAAGAGTGAGCATAAGAAAACCAATTAGAATTGTGTGTGTCACCTCAGTAAGAAGTGATAACAGTCTGGGTTGATATGGGGGCACAAGAGATGAAGGAAAGTGGATTGTGGTGGTTTTAAATCTTTTGACATTCTTCCTTCTGAAAGAGAGCCTAGTGCCTTGTCCTCTAGCCTGGGAAGAACACACCGAGTCACTTGAACATACAGAATATGGAGGAAAAGGCCTTCTACCACAATGTCCTACACCAAGGCACTGTGGCTTCCTTCTGTTTTCTCTCTGCGCCATTTGCTCTTGGAGGCTACCAAGGGCTACGCCACGAGGCTACACAGCGGCCATGGAGGAGCTCTGAGTGGAGGGGCAGAGGCCTCCCTCCACCTGCCAGGATGAACTCGCCAGGCCTCTATGTGACTGAGCCAACCTGGAAGTGGAAACTCAAGTCCCAGTGAAGCATCTAGAAACTGAAGCCCCAGGTGACATCTGACTGCCACTTCCTGAGGGACCCTGAGTCAGAAGCCCCCAGCTAAGCTGTTCCCCAACTCCTGAGAAGAACAAAATCAAAAGAAAACTTGCTTGAGACAGTAACTATTCATTGCAATTTTAAAAAGTGAGAGAGGTAAGTTGAGAATGAGCCTAGCATTCTTCTAATGCATCCATTATACAGATATTATCTTTGTGGGAATGGGGCAGGGGGAATGAACGGCTTAGATAGTCCTGCCTAGGGAGAAATTATACCAGAAGACACACGTTTATAACATTGGGCTTTTTATGAGAACAGCAGTGGATGGCTAAAAATGGAAACAAGATTGCACTTTCACAGATCATTGAACTGAAAGGCCCTTCAAAGAATGTTAAAAATAAGGCACTGAAACCAAAGAAACTCACAAGTCCTGTTTTTGAGAAGCAACTAGACTCCCTAAAACTTTTAAGAATGGTTTCTGTGCTAAATCTTGCACAACTAATGCCACAACTACTCAGCTCTCTGTCAAAACGCCATGTGCTTAAAGGGCCCCTAGTCGTAACACTACCATGTGCCAGAGAGCCTGCTGGAGGGCTCCACCAGAGGTCAGTCTGGCCCCGCTATGTCACTCGGGCTTCCTTGATTGCTCAGATGGTGAAGAATCTGCATGCAATGCAGGAGACCCCAATTCGATTCATGGGTCGGGAAGATCCTTTGGAGAAGGGAAAGGCTACCCACTCCAGTATTCTGGTCTGGAGAATTTCAGGGACTGTATAGTCCACGGGGTCGTAAAGAGTCAGACAGGACTGAGTGACTTTGACTTTCACTTCGTCACTCATTGTTTGATATTCTGCATAGGCAGAGGTTAAGTAAGAAGATGGGCTCTATTCTTATTTACAAAGCCTTTGGATATCATGAAATAGAATTACAAAGCCAGTACAATAATACTGTTACTTATCTTAATCATAATTGGTTTATATTAACCTTTGCATAGTATATGGGGTCAAAAATATAATTACTTTCGCATGTTAAAAATAATTCATAATAAGAACAGGATCTCACACAAAAATATGATTTACCTGAATCAGTTCTGCCAGAGTGTATCTGATACATCATGTTCAGATATTACATCTATTTGGGGACCAGAAAATATCAACTATCTATATTAGCATTTCCCAAACTGTGGGCTGCACAAGCACTGGTATGACAGATAACTTTTAGATTGTACAGAGACACACCACTAAATATTATTATTCACTCAAGAATAAACTCATACCTTCTTCAATTAATTCTCTTTGAGTTCTGATTAAGAAGAAAGTCTGAGCTGATGTCATAAAAACCCAACATTTGACGGTTTTAGTTTTGTGGAGAAATAACAGGAGTCAGGATCAGAGTTATGTAAGGAAAGCCAGGATTTCATACATTTGTTGCTATAATATTTACTTTTATGGCTATTTTGCATTTACTTGTAAAAAATGATACTCCTATGATGAAGTTCTTTTGCTAAAAATAGAGCTAATAAAAACTGAAGTAAATATTTTATAATGATCTATAATAGAAAAGAACCTGAAAGCATATATATGTATATGAATACATACACATATATATAGACACACACACATATATATACATCACTTTGCTGTACATCTGAAACTAACACAACATTGCCAATGAACTATACTTCAATTTAAATAAATAAGTTAATAAATAAATAAAAAGAATGCCAGCTAAAAATTTTTGTAGTAAATAATAATACTTCTGTAGATGAGGAGTACACAGACTGAGCAGAAGTAGATGATCACTGAATTGTGGGTAACACTGGCCTGGAAAGCTCATTTTGGTTCCATTCCATTATCCACTTATGCAGTATCTCAGGTCTTAAGCGGTCCAGTGATTGACTTAAAGCTACAAAACTACGAAGTAGCAAATATTGTTCTAGACTCTTCAGGTTTCTATTACATTAACATAATAAAAAGGTAAAGAACAAAACTCAAGAGTAATTTTTTCTGTGTCTATTTTTTTTTCAAGTTTTTGATGTTAATAATAGTGATTGCTTTCCCCCAGTCTACTGCAGTATAGCTGACCTACAACATGTATTATTCATAGTTTAAGCTATCTAACATAATGATTTAATATAAGTATATACCATGAAATGACTATCATAATAAGTGGTAATTACTTTCATTCATTACTACACATAGTTGTATTTTTTTTTTCAAAAGTGATTCCAAATCACTGAACCAAACATTTATTTAATAAATTGAGGATCTGTTTAGATAATATGAAGTCATAAACAATTATGAAGTGCAACTGATTGATAATCTCTTTTTCCCTTTTCTCATCTTGAATGCAGCTGAACAGAACAAGTCTAAGAAATCATAAGGGACATACAAGGAATCCAGAGCAACTTCAAACTTGACTCTATTTCCAGTCAGATAAATATTATATTAAAACCAAGTTTTTGTGCAAATATCACACCACTGGGGAGACAAACATTCCCAAAGAGGGCATCCAAGAACTCTGCCTAAGAGAAAAAATAGGAGAGGGGAAAATTCGTTTTCACTTGACAATTTTTAGTTTACAAAGATCACATGTATGTAACCCCCTACTTTCCAGTCTTATCAGAAGTTCATAACTTTTCAAAGAAATCCTACAGAGAATATCATATCAAGTTCTGGCAAAATATGTTGACCCAGACAAATACTGCTGCGCTTTTATTATTTATTCTTCTGCTCAAAGATGGGAATTTATTTAGGTTTTGCTTTGTTCTTTGAATTACCATAATTCCTACAGTGGAGGCAGTAGTTTAGTTTATGGACAACACTTTGTCAGAGAATTGCACCTTTTCCTTTAAAGGCAGCATAGAAGATACCTTGTACAAAGTGTATTGTTGTTTTAGTCGCTAAATCGTGTCCAACTCTTTGCGATGCTATGAACTGTAGCTGGCCAGGCTCCTCTGTCCACGGTGTTTTTCAGGCAAGAATAGTGTAGCATGTCACCACACCCTCTTCTAGGGGATCTTCCTGACCCAGGGATGGAACAGCGTCTCTTCTGTCTCCTGTGTTGACAGGTGGATTCTTTACCACTGTGCCACCTGGGAAGCCCACTCAAAGTGCATGCTATATTTGAATATATGAATACATTAGCCCAGTAAGTTTTAAATAAATAAATTAAAACTTAACTCATTTTAACTCAGAGGGAGGTGAACAGTTGGGAGTTTGAAGGAGGGTTTAAAGACAATTTCATTAGCTTTACATCTGTATTCTAAGCTAAGATATAATTAGACTGAGAAAGCAAAGGAAGATAGGAGGGAGGGAGAAAACATACCAGGAGTAAGCCAGAGGAAGAGATAATGACTATTACCCCAGGGGGTGGAAAGAAAACAGTGACAATTCAAAGGGATATGAAATGTTGGGAGTAGGGGAAAGATATCCCCTTGGAGAGAAAGCAGGATCATTACACTGTGATTGCATTAAAAAAAAAAAAAAAAATTAGCTATTTTGGGACATAACATCTACACAGTTTAATTTTATTTTCTCCAGAGTAATGGGTTAACCAGTAACTAAGGAGGAAGATGATGAAGGGTGAAGCTGACAGGCACTGGGAAAGGGCAGAAAGGTTGAGGTCCTGCTCAGGAGATGATCTACAAAAATAAGAGTGCTGCTCAGGAAGGTCCCTGGTAGAGTCGGAGGCTGGTGTGAACCAGGTGAGAGAGGCAGAATGAACCTGGTGTTAGTGAAGCCATTCCTGCATGATTTTCGCCCACCATGATGTAGTTGCCTTCCCGTATGATGCAGATGTGATGATATTAGTCATCTTATGGCTGCTCTGAACCCGATATAATTTATATAATGTATTTAAGCATTTAGATGAGATGGAGGTAGACAGCAACTACTGCTGTTATTATAAGTATTGTTATTATCATCATCATTATCAATAATGTATACCTTGGCCAAGACTGTAATGTTTCAATGGTAAGAAAAGTGAAAAATCAGGTAAAATAGTAATTAACAGTGATAAAATATTAGATGGATGATAAAGTGTTCCTATTTTGAATATTGTCTAATTCAAATATTAGCATATGGCTCAAGATACAGGGTAAGTATACAGTAATAAAATGCTGATAAACATTTGTATCTATACAGCTATAGAGTGAAAGTGAAAGCCCCTCAGTCATGTCTGACTCTTTGCAACCCCATAGATGATAGAGTCCATGAAGAAATTCTCCAGATCAGAATACTAAAGTGGGTAGCCGTTCCCTTCTCCAGGGGATTATCTCAACCCAGGGATTGAACCCAGGTCTCCCTGCACTGTAGGTGGATTCTTCACCAGCTAAGTCACTAGAGAAGTCCAAGAATACTGGAGTGGGTAACCTATCCCTTCTCCAGCAGATCTTCCTGACCTAGGAATTGAACTGGGATCTTCTGCATTGCAGGTGGATTCTTCACCAACTGAGCTATGGATAAGATACAGGTTATCCTCAGAATAATAAAGTTACATAAGAGAAACAGTCACCAATCTTGCCTTCTTTTCCTTTCCTATCTATGAAGGAGGTTAAGACCTGCTCCCTTCTTAGTCAACTTCACAACGGACTCACACATCCTCGTTTTTGACCTTTCCTCCACAGAAGTGTTCATGACAGACCAGATCTGGGCATGTTATCCTCTCTCTCTCTTTCACTGTTTTCTTCCCTCTTTATTCATACTATGTCATTCAGAAGCCACTGACATCAATGAAGTAGACGGAAGTATATTGCTTGCACTGGGACTCCCTGGTAAATGTGGAGAAGGTTATGATCTTTATTATCAATAAATAAATGCAATAGATATTGTTATTATATCCTAATTTTAGGCCAATATGTGCAATATAGGCCATTTATAGTCAAAATATGTGCTAAGTATTTCATATCTAATTTCTCAGAGAATTAAGCAATTTCTTCAAATTCATACACTTAGTAGGTACACTGAAAGAAAGGTTTTCAACCCAAACTTATCTCACCCCAGGATCATGGTCTTCTCCATTGTACGCTGTACCAAGGAAATAGCTTCTGATATTTTAACATTATGGTTCATTGAGAAGAATACTGTATTTTGCCTATATTTCTCACTTAAATCTGGATTTAAGTTCAAGATCTAAAATCAAGATTACAAATTTCTTAAATCCCTGGACTAAACCACAAGTAACTATGTATACTCAACATCTATCACTATGTAGAATGTAATAGATGCTTAGTAAATAACTAAATAAGTGAATAAATTAATAAAAAGTGTGTTAAGTATTTTTAAAGAAATAAAAAAGTTCTAACTTTACGAAGGTAATCTCTTCTCCTAAGTGCTTTGCTACTGTATAAAAAGTCTATAGGGGGTTATTACAACTTACTAAAACTCATCTCCAGTGGGAAAACAGATGCCAAAGGCAATCAAAACTTTTGTCCTCTACACTCGTAATAATAAAATTCAATATCCATTTACATGAATAGAGCTAAGACAGGCTGTCATGTAATAAGAAAACAACTACAGAGTCCAAATCAGGAAGGGTTATTATTACGGAGAGAAAAGGAAATCAAACCTTCCCAATTTACTCCTTCCTCAGAAAGCCTCTAGCCATGGGAGCTCGGGCAAACAAACCCATCCTTTTGCTCAATGGTTTTCAAATCTGCCCAAAGAGAGAGCGACGGGATGAGAGCACAGCTTTGACAGCTGTGAATCCCTGACTGTGGAAGTAACTATGCCCTGCACGGAACTGATAACGTTAACCACTGGCCTGGTCTTCAAAGTTCCTCAGAAGAGAGTAACACTTCCCTTTCTCGAGTTGCTTGTCTAGACTGTTGTTTCCACATCAACACGCAGACTGTGCCTCAAACTGCGTTAATTTCTGTCTGGTGTAGACATCACCTATGTGGAAGCACTGCAGCTGAAATGAGGGAGTTTATATTGATTTTCGCTTCCTTTTCCTTAAGTAGCTCAAGCAACATATGCGTTGCTGCTTTCACATCTTTTCAATAATACACACGGCATCGCACCTCCCTCAGGCACTCTTTATCCAGGACATCACCTTCTCTTTGCATCAAAAGTATTTTTAAGACTTTGACCTGGGACATAACCCTCTGATGTGGGGGGAGGTGGGGATAAATCACAGATTCAATTTGTATCTTTAAAATATTTATGTATTCATTTTGACTCCACTGGGTCTCAGACGCAGCACACCGGATCCTCGCTGCTACGTGGGAACTTGCGTTGGGGCACACGGACTCTGGCTGTGGTGTGGGCTCGGGAGCACAGGCTCAGGTCCTCTACAGCATGAGGGAGTCTCAGTTCCCCAAACAGGGATCGAACCCACATTGCCTGCGTTGCAAAGTGGACCCGTAGCCACTGGACTACCAGGGAAGTCCCAATGTGTGTTCTCAGTTTTGCCCACCAAGGGGTTTGGTATAGACAGGGAGATCATGAAAAGATGTCTGTTCCCTACAGATATCCACCTGAGACAGAACAGAAAACTGGTGAAGTCAATGCACTTCCTGACTCCTCAGGAGCACGCTCACAGCACGGAGCTCTCCCTCCACCTCTCTCACTTCCCCGGGGATCCAGTAAGACACCTTGGGTGAGTTCAACTCAGAGGGTTCATGCTCCCAGGGAGGTTTGTCTCTCATTCTTTCCCACTTATTACCGTAGCTGCCCTTTGAAGTGGAAGACATTCTGGGACTGCCGTGAGTGCACTGAGAAACTGATACTCAGATTATGCCACCAATGTTTCTGAGTGTCCCTGGTCAACCCGGTCAACTTGATAAAAGCACCCAGATAGGATTACAATCCCGTGAATCCCATCTGAGGGCAGCTGGCTCTAGTACCTGTGGCTTCCTGACAGCAAGACAGACTCTCTCTGGAGGGACTAAGGCCTGTCTTAGTTTTGCTTCTCAGAAGGTTTATTTTTTGCTGAGATGTAATTCATACAGCATGTAAGTCACCCTCTTAACATGAAGTGTTGGTCTGGTCTGAATGGAGAATTCCATGGACATAGGAGACTGGCAGGCTACAGTCCATGAGGTCATAAAGAGTCGGACATGACTGTGCACGCACGCAGCCACTGGTCTGAATGATCATGTCCCTCTAAATTCCTGTGTTTAGAATGCATGCCCTGTGTGATAAGATGCGCTGGTATTAGGAGGTGGGGTCTTTGGGAGGTGATTCGGTCCTGAGGGCCAAGCCCACGTGAATGGGATTAGCACCTTCACAGAACAGACTGCAGAGACCCTTGCCTCTTCCTCCATATAAGGACACAGAGAGAAGTGGGCAGTCTGTCACTTGGGAGAGGTCTCTGATCAGAACCTCACTGACATGATATCTTGATCTTGAACTTCCAGCCTCCAGAACTGTGAACAACAAATTTCTATTGTTTATGAGCCACCCAGTCTATGATATTTTGTTATAGCAGCCTGAACAAACTAAGATAAGTGGGTTTTAGTATTATATATCCATAAGGTTGTCCAACCAATACTAGATTAATTATAGAATATCATTCTTAAGAGAAACCACACATCCAATAGCAATCACATCCTGTACCCTCCTAAGTGCTGTTATGGTTCACTAATAAACTTTCTATCTCTATGGATTTACCTATTTTGAACATTTCGTGTAAATAGATTCATCTAGTATGTGGCTTTTTGTGAGCAGCTTCATATAAAATTTTCAAGATTTATCCATGTTATATCAGTATTCCTTTCTATGGCTGAATAGTATTCCACTACATGCACGCAAGGCATTTTGTATATTTCTTCATCAGTTAATGGAAATCTGGGTTGTTCCAATTTCTGGCTATTGTGACTAATAATGCTATGAATACTGTTACTGTTCAGTCGCTAAGTCATGTCTGACTCTTTGCAACTCCAAGACTGTAGCATGACAGGTTCCTCTGTCCAAGGGAGGTTTCAAGGCAAGACTACTGGAGTGGGTTGCCATTTCCTTCTCCAGGGGATTTTCCTGGATCAGGGATCAAAACAAATATCCCTACCTGTGTCTCTAACATTGTCAGGTGGATTCTTAACCACTGAGACACCGAGAAAGCCTGAGGCTATGAATATATGTGTATAAATTACTTCTGTTTTGGATGACACAATTTGAAAGTTCTCCAGAAATACTTAAAAAAAAAAATCCCCTGGTCTTCCCCGTTTCGCTATTTTTGCTGGATATAAGATTATGAACTGTTTCGTCTATGAAGGCATCTTAGAGGGCCTGTGATAGAAAAGAGCACAGTACTTGGAGTATGAAGATGTAGATGTCAATATTAGCTCTGTTGATCACTAGATGTTTCACTCTGAATGAATTCCATAGCCTATTATAGTCTAATTTCCAAGACTATAATTTTATAGAGGATTAGTGATGCCTGATCTCTAGGGTTGTTAAGAAGGTTAAAGAAGAGGGAATGTAGAAGCATATAACAGAGCCACAAAAGATGTCGTATTTATTCTTTCATTTACTTACTATTTATTGACTACTTGCTCTGTGTCATGTACTATCCCATGTGCCTCTTAAAACTAGTGAATAAAACAAATATTCCTAACTTTACGAAGTTTAAAATCTTCAAGGGGACTCATTCACCCTATTCTTTGAGTTAGGGACTTTGCAAATTTACATTTTGTACCTTTCCCATCTATACTTTTCCTGAACCAACTCCCCTTCAGGCCTACCAACCAGAGTTTCTACTGCTACAAAGAAAAGATAAGGAGGCGATTATTGTCAGCTATATTTATAGGTTAAGAATTAGCAGGTGAGTTGCTTTATCTATTATGACACTGCTTTCTAATAGAAATATAACGCAAGGCACATACGTAATTAAATTTTTCTAGTACCTACATTGTGTGTGTGTGTGTGTGTGTGTGTGTGTGTGTGTGTGTGTGTGTGTGTGGATGCTCAGTCATGTCTGACTCTTTTGTGACCCTATGGACCATAGCCGCCAGTCACTTCTGTCCATGGGACTTCCCAGGCAAGAATACTGGAGTGGGTTGCCAATTCCTTCTTCAGGAGATCTTCCTGCCCCAGGAACTGAACACACGTCTCTTGTGTCTCCTGCAATGGCAGGTGGATTCTTTACCATCAGCACCACCTGGGAAGCCCAGTACCCACATTAAGAGAAAGTAAAAACAAACTGGTAAAATGAATATGTTTTAATTAATCCAATATATTAATTTCAACATAATTTACATAAAAATAACCAATGAGGTATTTTACACTCATTCTTTTCGTTTTCACTGTGTCACACAGCTTGCAGAATGTTAGCTCCCAGACTGGGGATCGAACCTGGGCTCTGGCAGTGAAAGTGTCAAGTATGTCATTACTGTCAGGGAATTCCCTATTTTCCTTTTTTTGCAGGAGATTTCCCACATCCAAGGGCTGCCCTGCAGATGCAGAAAAGATGACGTGAAGATGGACATAGAGATGAGACTGATATGTCTACAAGACAACTGTCACCAAGGATTGCTGCCACAGCCTGAAGGTAGAATGGAGCAAGGAATGATTCTTCCTTAGAGCCTTCTATGGGAGAACAACCCTGCCAACATCTTGATTTCAGACTTTTAGCTCAAGAACTGTGAGAGAATACATTTCTGTTGTTTTAACCCACTTGAGCTAGCAGTAATCTGTTACAACAGCCCTAGGAAAGTATTACAGATTCTGGTAATTCAGTTTGGACTGGCCACATTTCAAGTGTGCAACAGCCACATGTGGCTAATTTGAACGTAATTTTAAAGCCTTTAGAGGAAAAGTCCTCCGCGGTCATTTTCCAAAACTTTGCTTGAGAAATGAGAACCTTTGAGATAGGTCTTAATTGAGAACCGAGGGGTGGGCCCTCTGCCTTAGAATCATTCTTTCCTTAACAAAATAATCTGTTACTTTTCTTAAGGGAAAGAATCCTTGATTACTCTGAGAAGACAAAACATCCCAGCAATCCACTAGGGGTTTTGCAAAATATGAAAGCTATTTTTCTTCTATCTCTCCAAGCACAGAACTCACACCTAACAACATGTACCTTATTGTTTACCAAAATGATCAGTAATCGTACTCTAGCTGTAGGCTCAGGAGACATTCTCCTTTGTTTTCTACTCTCCAAAGGTTGTGCAACATAGTTCTACCTTTCTTTAAGATTATGGAATAATATCTTTTTTTGCATTTATTACATCAAATAACAGAGAAAGAGTAGAGACCAATACCACACTGTCAGTGGTTCACTGGCCAGGAAAAAAGGCCCAGCAAAAAAATTAAATGATTTCAATACTCAGGACACCTCTTCAACATAAAAAGCCCTTCCTTTGTATCATCAAGTATTCAATAAATTGCCCTGAAAGCTAGGCTGACCTGAGTAAAAAGGCAGCGTATACACTAGGGGGGAAAAATAAACCACTAGATTATGAATCAGAAAGTCTAGACTTCAGCTGTGCCATTGATGTCAGGCATATAACCTTGAGCGGGTCCCTGACCACTCAGATTCTCATATGTAAAACTGGGATAATGACGATTGCTGCTCTACTTGCCTCTCAAGAGCATTTACTATAACTCTCAGGCTTTTGTGAGCATCACAGTTGCCTGGAGGAGGAACATGAACTCACCTCCAGAGGTTATGATTCTATAGGTCTGGCCTGGAGCCCAGGAAACAGCATTTCTGATAAGTTATCAGGAGTTGCCGATGCTGCTCATCCACAGACTACATTTTTGAGGCCCACTGGCTTATAATACTTTACAAGATGGTAAGCCCCACGATAATAGGTACTATGTGTCAGTGGATATTACAGCAAAACAGTTAGAGGTCCTGGCTTTTGAACTTGATGGACCCCGAATCAAACACTGTCTTGGACCCGTATGAGCTCTGATTCCTTGGGCATGGCACATAGCCCCTCATCTAGGAACGGGTTGTTCTGAGGTTCAGTGGTATCCTGTACTCAAGAATGCCATACTACATCTGGCACAGAAATGCTCAATAAACGTTTACTCCTGACATTATTACTGTAGTGGTCTCTAGCCTCCAATGAGTTTGTGAAACAGATCGTTCAGCAAATATTTTATAGACTAACCAGTGCTAAACAAATTAATGGGATTATTATGGTGGTATGGGGCTACATTGTTAACAAACTCTGTTCTTTGTACAGGTGAAATACCTGGTTGACATCACCAAGGGGAGTTTTTCAGAGGAAAGAAGAATGGAAGGATATGGTCCACTAGGGAGTCCATTCTAGTCCATTCCACCACACACGTTAGGGACTTCTATGTGCTCCTTTATTTATCTTAGTTTTTAAAACTTATTAAAAAAAATTTTTTTTCTGTCATTTGAACCACCAGATCCTTCTTGTTTTAGAACCCTTTATCTGCAACTTGCTAGGAGTTCTGTCATAGATATCTCCACAGCGCATTCACAGTGCCAGACCCCCAGATAGATGGCTCCAGCTGTCAGGGGCCTTGCTGCCAGGAGGCAGATCCTCAAAGGTGTGGCTGCTAAACATGTACATGGATGCCCACTGGCTTGCTGCTGCTGGTAATGATAATGTCAGTGATATTAATAGCAACTAACACATGTTACTAAGCCAAAATGTCTTCCTAAGTGCTCTACACATATGAGTTTAATCAACTAGGTATTTATTTTTCAGAGAAGCTTATCATATTTCTACTTTATAGATGAGGTCAAACTGCAAAAATGTGGAGGAGAGGCAACAAATGTCCTATAAACTCTGCTATCCAAACTTCAATCACTGAAGAAAGGCGGGATACTTGTGTGCTAAGAAGCTGATACTGGTGGCATCAGCAGCAGCAGCAGGGTAAAGAGGACAGGGCCAATCTTTCACTTAGAGCTAAACGACACTCTCAGAGAGCACCACAATCCTAGCACTGGTGGGTCCTCAAAGACAGACTAAACGACTCAGTGAACGACAGCTCACACTCACTGGCGCTTGCTCGTATCAGACACTGCACTAAGTATAAAGAACATATACATGACCTCAACTCTCACAGACAACCCAATAACCATGTATTCTGTCTATTTTATTTTATAAAAAATAAAAAGCAACCCAAGTCTTGGGGAGATAAAATAGCTTGACCACACAGCTGACAAGTGACAGGTCTACCTCTGTCATTTCAAAGCCCATGCTTTCGGGTGGTGTTCCTGGCATGATAGGAAACTCCACGGCTGTTCCTTCACCCGTCCTCAAGTTCTGAGAAAGTACCATGAATCCTACATTTTAACCAGGCACCATCACACAAGCTGATATTAAATGCATGCAACATTTGGATTTTTCATCTCTCTGTTTTTCTCCCTTCTTCCTAATGTGTTTCATTCATCAGATCATTTTTTTGTTTAAGATACAACATGTCCTAGACTCTATCAGTAAGAGAGTTTTATTTATAGTTAAGGCATCCAAGGCATCCAGGCTAGCTGAGCATATCTAATGAAGCCATTAATGATTTTGCTTCAGGAGAGGTCTTATATTGAATATTTCTAATAACATTTGGTTTGTATCACTGCTACTATCTGTCCATGCTGGTGGGGACATAAAATTGCTGCCAGTTTCTCTATTTACCTCAACATCTTCATTACTGATTAATATTTTTCCACCAAGAAATATTTTTAAGGACTTAAATTGATATTCAAAAAGAGTTTTCTGTTTGCTGTTTATTATTTTCTGAGTATACTTCTCCCTATTCTTTTCCTAAATTTTCTTCACTGGAGCCACTGCTTTTTAACCTAGCTATTAACTTTCTTCTTGCTAAATCTTTCTACTACCTTGGCTTCATTTAATGGCCATGGTTCTGAGACAGCACAGAGAAAATAGGAAATCCATTCTTTGGCTGCAGTCAGCATGGCTGGCTATACTGGCCAGACAGTTTCTTAGAAAGAGAAACAATAAAATAAGAGTTCAGTGCAAAACTAGGCTTTGCAGTAGCTGTATGAAAACTGACATTCACTCAACTCTGTTTTGATCTTAATTGAATGCTTCTTACTTTTGCAAAAACAGAGGCAGTACTGGGTTTAATATCTGTCTAGAATTGGGAATTATTTGAAAGTTGTCTGTTCTTCTGTTTACTCTGGGGAAAATACAAGAGTTTGAGAACTGAAATACTGCTGCTGGCTATGTTGTGAGGCCAACTTTGAAACTCACTTCTGTGTACTCTGCATCCTAGTGGGACCTATACGGGCATGATAGTGATGGGGTGCCGGGATCTTCAGGGCAGATCCTGAGCTTTGCAGGAATGTGTGATTAAGGGAAAACTTGATAAGATTGTGCTTATCGAGTTCTACTACCAACATCAACAAATACTGTGGGTTCCTACTGTGCATATATGTTCTCAGATCCTAGAAGAATAGAAAAGCAGCCATAGTCTAGGAGCTTCCCTGATGGCTCAGATGGTAAAGAATCTGCCTGCAATGCAGGAGACCCAAGTTCAGTCCCTGGTTCAGAATCCCTTGGAGAAGGGAATGGCTACCCAATCCAGTATTCTTGCCTGGAAAATCCCATGGATAGAGGAGCCTGGAGAGCTACAGTCCATGGGTCACAAAGAGTAGAACACGACTTAGTGACTAACACACACACACACACACACGCCCATAGTATACTTCAGTTTAACATATAAGACACATCTTGAGCCTAAGATGCCCTCTGAGGACCACTGGACATTGTCTCCATATACTCTGATTGCATCCTGGATTGTGTTTCTTGGGTTTCCCTGGTGGCTCAGAGGGTAAAGAGTCTGCCTGCAATCTGGGTTCGATCCCTGGGTTGGGAAGATCCCCTGGAAAAGGAAATCGCAACCCACTCCAGTATTCAAGCCTGGAAAATTCCATGGATGGAGGAGCCTAGCAGGCTACAGTCTATGGGGTTGCAAAGAGTCAGACATGACTGAGAGACTTTACTTTTGCATTTCTTTCTGTCATAGATTCAAGCTACACCCCTGTGATTAAGTATTCAATCAGGGCCTCCTCCTTGCTCCAATTACGAGAATGCTTGCTAATCCCAGACTATGCCTCTCTTGAAATAAACAGGACCCTTTCTCCACTGCCTGTTCCGGATGCAGTGGTAACAGCAGTAGACAGCTTGTGAACAGACAACAAAATGCTCGCATTTGCAGAGGATGCACTTTCTCAAAAAGAAATCATTGCTGAAGTTGGTCAACTGCATTATAGAGGTGGGGATATATTTAGCCTCTCTCAAACCAAGGCCAACTGAGAATACATCAAACATACATTTTGTTTTCACCCATTTACAGAGGACTTTTAAATGTCTTCATGCCTCTTCCTCCATATGAACATATGAAGCAGTCATTTTATTCTTTTTCTCAAATCTGCCAATGTGAACAGAATCAGTAACACATAGCAACAACACACAGGACCTATGTGAAATTTCATATTAGATGAATAAAGTTTCAAGCTTAGCTCTGACCCTTCAGCATATATATCTGCCTTTCAAATCATGTGTTTGTTAGAACTATGGTGCTAGTGGTAAAAAAAAAAAAAAAAAAAAAACCTACCTGCCTGCCAATGCAGGAGACATAAGAGATGAGGGTTTCATCCCTGAATCAGGAAGCTCTCCTGGAGAAGGGCATGGCAACCCACTTCAGAATTCTTGCCTGGAAAATCCCATGGACAGAAGAGCCTGGTAGAATATAGTCCATGGGGTCACAAAGAGTCAGACATGACTGAAGCAACTTAGCAGGCAGCAGACAATATTCTTAGAGTTAGAAAGGACTCCAGGGGAGCATCTGTTCACTATCCTCATCATACAGAGGGGTAAACTGAATCACAGAGAGGCAAAAATGACTTGTCCATCAGTTGGCTAATAATAAAACTAGTAAATAGTAAAACAAAAAATTAAAACTACCTGTTTGCAGGACCTGGATAACACTCCTAGGCATATCTATGTAGAGGCATGCGTGCAGGTTATCGCTGTCGTTCAGTCCCTAAGTCAAGTCCAACTCTTGGCGACCCCATGGGCTGCAGCACACTAGGCTGCCCTGTCCTCCACTATCTCCCCGAGTTTGCTCAAATTTAATGTCCATTGAGTTGGTGGTGCGTGCAGGTACTCACATGCATATAGGCAAACAGACCCACATCACAGTCAACACTTCAATAACCTCTACCAAAATCATGTTTTCTGTATGGTTTTGTCCTAATTACTGATGTGACCAATAATGGGCTTCTCATCTGCTACTAACTGGTGTGTGCGTGTTTTTGGTCTGGATTCCCCCAGAAGCAGAGCCTGAAAGAAGGACCTGAAAACAGTTTATTTGGAAGATGATTCCAGGAAATCCAGTGAAAGGAGAAGACAGGGAGTGTATTATGGGCAACAGGGCTTCAGTCTTGCTGGGGACCTCAAAGGAACTGTGAGGAACACAGTTCTCTTTCCAAATGACAGGCCCTGAGGCTTTTATCTGCTGATTCTCATGCCCCACGGTTTGTGGACCACGCTGAAGAAGGGAGTTAATTTCTTGAAGTTCCTCTTGCTTGTGACTTTAGAGGAAGACTCAAAGCAGAAAAATACAGAGTGGGAACAGTCCACCCAGCTATGGCTAAAAGCAGAAATTGACAAAGGGGTACTACACCACGAGATAGAGTTCAAGGCCCACCAACAAATTTTAATACTGTGTATGTTAAATCTAATTTTAAAAACGCATTTATATGAATCAGCCTTAGAGGTGGCTGGTTCACTGCCTTAACATGAAGGAGATGGCACGCCTTGGATCCAGTGCACGGCTGGAAATTGGAGATCAGCTTTCTCTTGCTCATGTCTGGTCAGCGTGCAGCATTTGTTCATTTGACATATGCTTATTTATTCAGTGACTGGCACTATGTACTATGCAGTTTGAAGATGCTGGGCATAAAGCCATGACCTAAAAAGATGCAAAATGCCTGCCTTAACACAGCTTCAGTCTGGTAGGGAAAGATATTTAGCATAAAGACAAATAAAACACATAGCTATTCATATACTGATAAGACCTCTGAAGAAAACTAAAAAATAGGGGTATAAAATACTGGTGAAAGGAATTATTGCTATTTCAATTTAATTTTATTTATTTGCTGTGGTCAAGAAAAGTCTTATTGATTAGGTGGCATTTGAGCACAGATCCAAAGAAGGCCAGAGGGAGACTGATGGGGACATTCAAGGGAAGAGCATTATTGGGTAAAGGAAGAATTAGTACAAAGACCCTCAGGTCTACTTATTTGGTACTGTGTCTCATAACAAATAGAAACTAAATGCTTGAAACAGACTTTGCAACCTGGTGAACTAGAAACAGCATCTTGCCGGAAGCCCGTCTTGATTTGCTTCATAGAGCCTTTTATTTATTTAAAGATTTTTTTTAATGTGGATAATTTCTTAAAAGTCTTTATTGAATTTATTACAATCTTGGTTCTGTTTTATGTTTTTTGGTATTTGGCCACAAGGCATGTGGGATCTTAGCTCCCCAACCAGGGATGGAACCTGCACCCCCCTTCATTGGAAGATGAAGTCTTAACCACTGAACCACTAGGACGGTCCTCATACAGTCTTTTAATTTTTATTTTAAAATTAATTTGAGTTGATTGGCAACAATAATTACGAGATTTATTCATAAAAGCTAAAAACTGGGAGGCCTGGCATTTAGGAGCTTAGTGGGGCACCGGTTGGCACGTTAATAGGACATGTTTTGTCCAGTTTTCCACAGTCACTTGTACTGCCTGTTGTCAGGAGTCAGTATGACCTTAAGAATGCTTCACTCATTTACTAGCTTCCTTGTTCTCCTAAGTAGTAGGGTTATGAGCTCCCTGTTTAAATTAAGACGGAGAAAAATAAAACTCAATTTTGTAGAGACCGAATTTTCAGACTACTAGCATCAGTAGTCACATTTTGTTTTAAATTGTTGTGAGAGGCTGAGTCTAGCTTTGTAAGAGAGAACACTGTCATTGTACCATAAATTACTAATCGATTCCTTAAAGAATTAGCAGACCTTTTAAGACGCATCTCATGTAAGAGAAACCTGTGTATTTATTTGAATCTCCTATCTTGTTTAGGAAAAAAGATCAGGAAAAAAAAAAGCATATTTGAGATTCACTAATTGTGATAAACATAATTGACAAACTATTTTCCTTGCCAAAAACTAATCAAGAAATACACAACTAAGAAAGTATAGAAAAGGAAAAGAAAGAGCAGTTAAAGAAATCTGTTCAGAATTCAGTGTCGAGTACTATGTAAATTAATGAAATCAAGACAAATAGAAAGAAAACAAAAACATTAATTAACGCTTGACTTTACCTACACTGAAAAAGGCATATGGTAAGGGAATATTAATGCCATGTAAACCAGTTCACAAAAAAGACTCACCCCAAAAAATCAATATAATGATTTCCTGCAAAAGGTTAACTGCATAAAAAAGATATAGGTACACATCTTGGGTGAGAATTTCGAGTTTTTCTAAAACACCACTGAGGAGATTAATGGCTTCACTGATTTTTAACCCTTTGAATTCTTGATATCTACTGTGCACAGTGGGTTAATTTGACTACAGATAGCTATGATCAAATACTGAGACACTGATTCATGATCTTGGACTTTAAAGTAGATGTTTATCTTAGAGTCAGGAGAAATTAGAGACAGAATGTCCCAGTTGAGGACTTTCAGGAGGGTCAAGGCCCATGAAAAGACTGGAGAAAGGAAGCGAGGCAAAGAGCCTGAGGCATCTGCTGAGAGGCAGACATTTAGCTTCTGACCAGATGAGGGTGAGAAGTAATATTTAAAAGAGACAGCTAGATGCCAACAGGACCCTAAGCAGGGAATGGTGAGGATGCTGTAAACCTAACTAAGGCAAGAAATGCAGGCTTTGAAGCTAGGGTTTTCTAAAGTTTCTAAGTGGATGGCAGTTCACATTTAGAAAAACCTAAGAAGAATGAAAGCCAAAATTTAAAGACTAATTTACAATCATACACTGAAGAAATCAATGAGCAAGCTACAAGACTGTATAACATGTTGGTCAAAACTATGGAATCTGGAGTTAGTCAGCTCTGAGTCTGAACCTTATTTGCTCTACCACCTCCTAGCATGGTGACCTTGGGTGAGTTTCTTAAATTCTTAATGCTTTAGTAATAATATTAATAATAACAGTGAAAAAAATAAAGAGTAAACACTTCTTAGTGATCATGAGATAATGAAATGAAGTGCACAGAGTGCTTAGTGCAGTGTCTGGCATGCATAAGGGATCCATACAAGGGAGTACTATCATTACTACCTTTAATTACACAGTAATCACAGTAATTTACTGTACCTAGCTGCAAGTCAGTACAGCTCGAAAACTCAGCTAATAGACTTCTGTGTCTTTCTTGCATAGGAGCATACCCACAGATGTTAACACAGTTCTGGTTCCCTGTAAGGTACTCAGTAACATTATTTGAATGAATGCATGAATCAAGTTAAGTGATGACTAAAAAAGTCACTTTTGTTTTATGGTATAAAAACAGAAATATATTCCAGGTATCTGTCTTGGACTTGGCACTCTGAATAACAAAACAGATCAACTAGTTTAATTTCAAAAAGACATGGGAAGACTCCCACCATCCCAACCTGGAAACCAACTCTCAGTGCATACTGGACGCAGGCCACATCAGCACTGAGTGGTGTACGTCAGCTCGTAGGCCCCCATCTTCCAGAAAGTCCAGAAAGGAATAAACAGCATGTTTGAGCTTTTCAAAGCTCTTGTTTAGCAGCTGACCATGAAAGTATGGTAAAAGCCTCATGTCTATGCTTATGGCTCCTGCTAACCTATAGGTGTATTCAAATGAAAACAAAGGTATCAAAGGATGGTGTTATATCAACAAAGACATTGAAAGAGTCATCCAGATAAAGTTCCATCCACTGACATCAAGGTAGGCAATACTTGAGACTAATCAGCGTTATTGTCCAATATCTCTGTGCAATTGAGTGCTGGAATGAGCAAAAATAACAACTTTCAAACCAAAGAGTAGCTCATACAACTCTAAAAGGACCAGACAGACAGGCGAAACATCAATGTCTAGCTCTGGATACAACACCATGAAAAGAGGCGCTAAAAGACCATCAGGAGAGCATATCCAGTGGTGTCAGCAAACGCTATGTCATAGTAGTCATATGCCATCTAAAGTGAAGGCCCACTTTTGAATTAGTGTGAGATACAGTGGCATTTTTAAATCAAAAAGTTTTCAAATGACACTCTACCTGCAAGGCACAACATGAAGGATTGCAGTACCAGCAGTTCCCATGGCAACCTCATCTTCAGTTTCCGAGGTCAAAGGAGTTTCAAGTCCAATAACAAGTGAATAGAATAGCTGCTTCTTTTAAGTTGTGTTCAACCTTTAATCTGTGGAGGAGAAGAGACATGACAATGAGATCTGGGAATACTTCTCCTTGTGGTCTCTGCAAATTTACTTAATATGAATAAAAGTGACTTTTGGAAAACTACTACCGAAAAAGAGAAAGCATGTTAAATTTTGAATATGAAGCAAATAAACCTCTTTTCCTTCTTCCCAATGATACTGGGGTAGAGAGACTGGAGCTGACAGATCCCTGTGGCTACTTAGTGAAGGTAAGAACAGCTTCTGATTAGATGAGAACCAACCTGAAGGCAGGGGACTAAATTATGTTTTATAAGTTCTTTTCCAGTCCCTTAATCTCCAGGTGCTATTATTTTTATTTTCTGATTAATAATACACCCAAAATAGTGAATACAGAAGAAATGTCACTGAACAAAATAGAACCTGATGGACCTTAAGGAGAAATTCTGAAGTCTTAGAATGGAGTTAAATGTGTGAAAAATGATAACCGCCCCATGAATTCAAGTATTTTTTTCCCTCCAATGCTCTATGTTTCATCCCTAAAATGCAACAGAAATGTGCAGCTCCAGTGCCTACAGACAAATTACTAGGTTCTTTTGGACAAATCTAGGGCATGAATGAGAACAGTGATTCTTCTGTTAGCCAGGAATCCTATAACAGAAAAACTCCATGGTGAAGAGAGGCTACTTGTTCTGTGTACAATCTACATAGCAGGAAAGTGGATGGGTGAAGCAAGCAGCGCTCATGGGCCATCAGATGGGCACAGGCTTCTTCTGTTTGAAGGGGCAGGGAGCCCTCAGCTCGTGCTGAGGGCTAACATGAGGGGTACTGACCCAGGGTTGCAGGGGCATTTACAACTTATCAAAGAACAGTTGAAAAAACTAGTATTTATTTTGAAAATCTCCTAAGTTTTAAATGTGGGAAATCAATTCACAGTATTTTTTAAAATGCCAGGGGGATCAAACAAAGCTGAACTGCCTTTAGGTGCCAAAGGTCTGCAACATGACCTCAATAAAACAGAACTCACACTGCGCTTGGCTTGTTCTCATTCACTCATCCCTTCTCCAGTTCATCCTGCTAGCCAGTCATGGATTTATGCATCTCTGGAGTGCCTTTTGCTTGCCAGACACTAGTGAGGCATGGGACCTGCCAAAACGGAGATCCCAGCTCTAGCTCTAGGGATCTCCTACTCCAACGGGGTACAAGCTGCCTACAGTTTCATAAAACTGCAACACGACATGCCATTGTGAAGGAAGGAGGGACATTTCTGGACTTCATAAAGGAGATGAGCTCCCACTGGGATTTGAAAGATGAGCAGAATCCTTCTTCCTATTCATCATTTAATCAAATAAATGAGAAATTTAAGGCACCATAAGACACATTCTCTTTACAGCTTGGGTTATAACAAGTTACAGGGTCCTCCCTCCCAAGCCTGTTTCAAAGACTCTTCTTGGTTAAGTAAATGAAACCTCATTGAAAACCACACAGTACCATACAAATACTAGATATGATTACTATTGTAGCCCTGAGATTTTTTTTTAAGCTGATGATAACCTGAGGCTTCTCATCTCACCGCCACTTATCAGGAAAAACCCCGAGGGAACACAGGTTTACATGAGAACAGGGACCGACACAAGCTCGTTAATCAAGGGCTCTTAGCATTAATTGATATCATGTGATCACTTAGAAGCCTTTATGTTTACCAGGAAGCTTATAGAAAGTGAAGAACCATCATTAGAGAACTCTCCTGTCCTTTGTGCCCTTAAATACCTCAGTTTCTGATAAAACCAGACTATATATGTTGTGAAGACAAAAGGGACTCTTAACTTCTGATCTGCTGATGTGGCTGAAAAGCGGGCTGTGTCTCTAATTGGATATGTTGAAATACTCTTCTGACATGCATGGTGATTAGGCCATTTTAGATAAACAGGATGTGCTGATCAATGAAAACTATTAATGTTTTTAGCAAATGATCAGGGTATTAATAATTAATTTTGTGAGGGAAATGTCATCTCAGACCTGGGGATTGATCTACAATGTTAAGCAGTTTCTTGAAGCAATTAAAATTAATTTAGAAAATGTATCCAATTATACCATAAAGATTTGATTCATGATAGGATGCTGTTTACAGTGCACGTTCTGTTAAGAGCTGTAGATTTTTAAGGATGAAGGATTTCAAGAACCCGATTGGCATTTACTTACCTCTCAGTAGGTAAGGCTCACCTTCACTAATCAGAAATAATGGGCCAGTTGACAGTAATTTGTCTGGTGGGCAGTCTTAACTAGAGAACTGGGTTTTCTGAAGGGAGGTGAAGATTCATGAATCTCATGTGGGGCTGTGGCACAGGATACAAAGTTTTATAATTTCGGTTTTCTGCCAGAACCAAAAAGCAAGCTGTGGGATGAGGCGAGAGTTATGGCGGTCATAGATCTCCCCTGCAGCTGAGAGCTCTCTCTGGTTTATCCTAAGGTGGTTGCAGCAAAAGGCAGTGTACTCAGCACTAACGGTGGGACCTTGACCAAGAATTAGACTCGTAAATCCTTGGGAGGAGACCACACAATGAAACAGGACTGGACAGCTTTCGCTGGCAGAGCCAGAAGGAGATGAATAATTGAGAATTCCACAGTGTATCTGTACACAGAGCTCCACAGAGCAAAACTCCTCTAGCCTCCAACTCTTCAAACAATTCTTATTCCAAAAGTCATGCTGAAGAACTCAGTATATAGTGTTCAAGATACATCATGATTCAGTTCTTCCTTACATGTCCTGGTTCTACATATAGGGCTTAATCACATAAAGATTAGTTTTAGCACTCTACTAAATTAAAAATCTGTCGTTATCCAAATAGCTCTTTTTAAGCTCAGTGAATAAGCAGATGTGCTAACGGGGGCAGAGGCAGGGCTAAGGGTTGGATGTGCAGAGAGGTAAGAGCCCTGCCCTCGAGAAGCTCACTGTTAACTTGGCAAGAAAGGCGTTTAAACCAGTCATTGTATTTCAGCACAATTCACATAATACATCTATGAAGAACACGGTGCTAAGGATGCAAAGGAACATCATCTAACTGAGCCAGGGGGTGGGGTAGGGCAGGGGCTTCAAGAATGCTCTCCAGGGACTTCCCTGGTGGACTAGTGGTTAAAAATTCACCTTGCAATGCAGGGGACATGGGTTCGATCCCTGATTGGTGAACTAAGATCCTACATACCTTGGGGCAACTAAACCCACATGCTTCAGAGCCACAACTAGAGTCCTTGCACTGCAATGAAAGCTCCTGCATGATGCAACTAAGAACCAACACAACCAAATAAACAACAAACAAATACCAAAAAAAAAACACCAAAAAACCTCTCCAAAGGGGTTAACAGCTTGAACTGAGTCTTAAAGGATAAATAAGAGAGAAGAAGGAAATGCCAAGTCAAGTGACATGGACAAGGAAAATGAAAATTTAGAGAGTGTTCAAGTTACTTCAAAGAAAGATAATGGAAGGAGCAAAGTAGACAGACTCATATCTGACGCTACGCTTGAATCTACATTCTCCAGCAGTGTGGCTCATCTGTAATGACAGTAACACCCATGTGGCTGTACAGTTGCCAAATGGTGTCTGACTCTTTGTAAACCCATGGACTGCAGCATAGCAAGCCTCCCTGTCCTCCACTATCTCCTGGTGCTTGCTTAAGTTCATGTCCAAAATACCCATGAAAAGTGAAAGTGAAGTCGCTCAGTCGTGTCTGACTCTGCGACCCCATGGACTGTAGCCCACCAGGCTCCTCCATCCATGGGATTTTCCAGGTAAGAATACTGGAGTGGGTTAATGCAGGCTTACTGTGTAGTCTAAAGAGAAACTATGGAAGGGACCGAGGACAGGACCTTGACACTTAGCAATCACCCTTGTTAAAGAGAGTACACCACTGCCTAAGCCACGGGCTTGATCCCCAAAGGACCTTGACTATATAGTAAAGAGTTTGGAGAATTCTCTAGTGGTCCACTGGTTAAGAATCTGCCTTTCAATGCAGGCGAGGTAGGTCTGATCCCTAGTTGGGGAACTAAGATCCCACATGCTATGGGGCAAGCAAGCACATGCGCTACAACTACTGAGCCCATGAGCTCTGGAGCTCACATGCCACGATTACGGAGAACTGGGCACACAAGCAGGAGCCCACAAGCAGATCTCATGTGCCACAATTAAGACCCTATGCAGTTCCCCACCCTCACCCTCCCTGGCCAAAAAAAAAAGTTGAATCTGAAGATTAGGAGGAGGATGGGTATGCTTTTAAACAGGGGGAATTTCTGAATATATCTGGTTTCTCTGTATGGGAGTCTGCTTTAAATGCAACCCCCAGAAGCACAGAATATCTAGTCCTGCCCTTTGCCTGTCTCCTCTAGTCAAGGGGATCTGCATCTCTAAATACTAATTTTGTTATTTTTCACAACCCCATGTATAAAAACACTAGATTGGAATTAAGTTCTTTCTTCCAGGTTTTGCCAATAGTTATCAATTTTGGGAAAGTCACTTAATCTTTGTAAACATACTTGCTTGTCTACAGTTTGGGACTCAAACCATGAACCCTGTCTTTTGCAGACACATGTTGTAAACTTTAACCAATCTATTTAAGACAATCAATAAACAGTGTCAGTGAAAGAATAAACTTAGCTAACATCTTTCATGTGTCTACCACGTGCTTTGATATTCCCTTTTCATTTAACCTTCATAGCAACACTGGAGGGTCAGATGTCACTATCCTCTATAAAACTATAATATTGGAAATTAGACTAGGAGACTCTACGGAACTTGTTCAAGGTCAAACATCTCTAAATCAACAGAGCCAGTGTTCAAATCTATGTCTTCCTATTGCATACTTCTCTTTTCTAACACATCGACAGAAATGTAAGTAAAGTGATGTGTCTTTTACATGACGACATAAAGTTCTGATGCTGCCTCTTTTCTAACTCTGCTTTTCATGCTGTCCTGCAGAAACAGAAGCCAGCACCATTGATGAGAGGTACGCGATCTGTGTAATATCCATAATATAAAGTGGAGCATGGGTTTCAGAGCTGAGACTTTGTTAGAAGACTGTATTTCACTAGTGTCAATTCAGAATTCTTCTTGTCAAGAGCACAACTATGAAGGTTTTCTCCCTTTAAGTGTAAAAACAACAGGAATGATTATTTTCTGGCTAATTACTATTTAGAATGCAGCCATTCTTAAGGCAAGAATGTTAAAAATGATCATCCACAGTTTCGTGGATAACTGAGCATTTTCTAATTCTAAAATTACTAATAAGGGGTGCAGTCAATCATAATGGCAAGAAAGCAGAGAGCAGAACTAAAAGCAAGAGAGAAATTCAGCTTCCTCGGAAAGCCAGCTGTCAATCATTTCAAGGGAAGATGGTATGTAGTCAGATCTTAATAGTCAACATATATTTCAGTGCTCATTATTCTGCACATGGCTATATGCAGAATGCAGAGTCAAGGTCAAGGTCTCTGTCCATAAGGGCATGACAGTTCAGTTGGGTAGAAAAGATTACTGATTATATAACTTAGTTTATATACCAACTTAGTGGTACAGATAATCTATACTTTGTATCCTATGGTATCTAGTCTACAGGTTCTTCTTGGACAATGAAAATTAATATCAATCAAATTAGCTTAATACATTGTCTCCTTGCACAGATTTTTACTCTATATTCTATAGGAAACATATTTCCACAACTATTTCTTTGAGATCATCCCTGCTTCAGTGGACAGTGCAATAAGCAGTCTGCCAGGAAGGTGAGAAAACGCGTCTTGCTTGGTTTCTCTTTGAATAGCTTGTCCCAAGCATCTTAATATATGAAGAGAACAGTGTAAAGAAGATATAAAATGTTTGGATAATACATTTGGAAAACTGCATCAATTAACCAACAGGTAGGCACACATGAGATGTTCCATCTTATATAGATGGTACTTACCTACTCAATAGCTGATTTGGACTCTATTTCCATCATAAGATCATATTACAGAGGACTTTGAGGAACTACAGAGGGTCAGCTAAGGTAGACAATTACCCCTATTTATAAAGGCTTTCTAGACTGTGTGGTGTCTACCACTTATGGCAATTCTAACCAGAAATATAATGATTATATTAATATTTACTCCAGCATAAAAGCAGAGAGTCAACATCTTATCAATTCAGTCATCGAAGAACATCTTTTATACATTTTGAGAGCCAAAAGATTTCTACACACTAATTCTGAAAAATCTCTTATTAAAGTTTCTTAGAGTAAGTATGCACTATTGCTTTTTCAACACACCTTCTCCTTGTAAAACCTTACTCTACATTGATTTTGGACCTTTACACTTTGCTCCTCAGGAGATCATCTCAAAAAAAAAAAATAAAAGTAATTCTAATAATCACAGTGCCATTTCAAAAGATCACAGGATTGAGATTCAGAACAACTTGGTTCCTAGGTCAGTCCTGTTGTTTACTTGTTGGGCAAGTTTCTTTACCTATAAAAGAAAGATCTAGATCAGGTTGCTTCTAAGAATCACTGAAGCCCTGATGCATCATATATCAGAGAAAGGGTGTGCATTCAAAGGATTTAATCTGTCAAATGAATAGTGGTCACCATGTCTTTGCCATAACCAATTAGACATCTCACAATTTCTCAGATGACTCCATCTTCTCACACATCAAAGCTATTTCAGATACTGATACATTGCTTTTAGGTTCTGTGTATGGTTCCATTACTGCAATTTAATCCCCAGCCATAAATACATATCTACTATTCATAGTCTCCACCAGGTAATCACTTAATATACAACTTTCCAAAGTTGTATTTACATTTTACTTTTATTAAAGTAATTCATAAACATAGCTTAAATACTTTTACTCCCTGACAGAACTTCTTCCCAAGGAAAACAAGTTGCCTTTCTGGTAAGTATCTCAATCGTCATAAAAATGCTTATACCACTATTTCTCGATTTGGGGATATTATATATATTAGTTTATTGTATAAATGATGAGAATCCAATTTTCATTTATAATCACTCTCAATGAGAGCTGCACATACATAAACATGCACACAAATACCTGGTTCCACTTTCATCCAAATTTAGTTACATAACTTAATTTGGTTAATGATTTTTCAACTAAGGCCCAGAGTATGCTAATATTTTCCTTTTTGTAATAGTCAGATTTTTAAAGACTTAAGAAATTTCTATTTATTTGCTTAGTTTTCTAAGTATATATCGCAAATTCATCCTAAACATCTTACCATGTCTAATGTTTGGATTATGTTCAAATACACATGGCAATCCCTCAGTTTGAATAAATATTTATTTAGAAACATGCAGATGCTGAACACTTTTAAAATTCAACTGAAAAATGAACAAATATACTTTGTGGTATTCTAGCATCATTTAGATGAAAATAGAAAAGCCTTGTATTCAAAGATACAATTATATATATTATGTATACTATGCAATTATCCATATATGAAAGATCTATTTGTGAAAGTTTCCAGCTCAATATATGCAATTAATAAGCAACATAAAAGAATGTGTGATTAAGCTATTAAACAATGCTGGAGGCAATGCCACGGTAGAATGCAATATGAAATAACTAAGGAAATGAGAAATAGACGTCACAAAGTACATACTATGTAGTAGTTCCTTCGTAAGTATTAACTCATAATCTTGAAAACAACCCTTTAAGGGATACAGCAATATTATATTTAAGGGGTAAGTACACTGTCTTTAGTTAGAGCTGATAAGTAATGAAGACAGGACATAAACTCTGAGTATTTTCCCCACAAGTTTACTGAAGTATATTTCACATACACTAGTATGTATTCCTCTTAGTATAAAGGTTAATGAGATTTCCAAAACTTATGCAGTCATGGGAACTTCCCTGGTGGTCAGCGGTTAAGACTCCATGCTCCTAATGCAGGGGCCCAGGTTTAGTCCCTGGGCAGGGATTAGTTCCCTGCCTTCACATGCTGCAATGAAAGGCTCTGCATGCCACAATCAAGACCCAGTGCAGACAAATAAATAAACAAAAGTTTTAAAAAATATTTAAAAATTGATGCAGTCATATCACCCCTACCACCAACAAGACATAGAATATTCCCATCATACTAGAAAGCGACCCTGAAAATTGAACTTCATAGTATGGATGTTTATCCACACTACTGAAATTCTTCTAAATACTGAAGTTATAACACAGGCTTATTAGAAAAACAGGCAATTGTAATGTAAAAGGTACACGACACTTTTTTCTTCTTTAATCTGCTTCTCAGTTACTTCATTTCTGCTTTGGAATGTATATTCTCAGTACAACAAAACTGCAACAGAAGTAGATCATAACAGAAGACAGAAAAAGACATGACACCGCCATGATTCACCTCCCAGTCCTGGGGAAGACAATGCTAAATGAGCATGTACTTTCTCCTGCTTAGCCCAGGGGCAGTCTCAGAATCTCTTCCAGATAGCATTTCAAATAGACACGACAAAATCAACATGGTTTGCAAATTATATAAAAATGTCTTTGTTTTCCCTATGGTGGTTGAAAATATCAGCTTTAGAATTACACAAACCAGGTTTTAAATCCCACATCTACCATTTAGCTGTTGACCCTGGGCGAGTCATTTAACCTCGGTTAGCCTTACTTTTCTCCTTGGTGGGCTTCCCTGGTGACTCAGTAGAAGAATCCTCCTGCCAATGCAGGAGACGGGGGTTCGATCCCTGGTTCGGAAAGATCCCCTGGAAAAGGGAATGACTACTCCCTCTAGTATTCTTGCCTGGGAAATCCCATGGACAGAGGAGCCTGGCGAGCCACAGTCCATAGGGTCACAAAGAGTCAGACATGACTGAACGACTGAAACACTTTCTCTTCGGCAAAGTGACAGTGATGATTCACGGTTGTTGAAAGCAATGTAAGAGAAAATCTCTTTAGCTGGATTCTACTAAAAAAGTTGAGCACAACTTTGAGGAGGCAAACGTTTTGGGAAACGAAGATGGACACGCAGTGGAGGAATCTGGCTTTAGGAGAGACACGGAGGCAGGCAGCTCACTGTGTCAAAGAGGAAGAACTCGTAACCCACAAGATTCCCTCCTGAGCGTCAGAGGAGAGTGCGCGGAGGAACTTGCGTGGCTTGGGGGAGCTGATATTGCCCAGAGACTACAGTTTTAGCTTTGCTTTCTGGGTATTGGGTAGTAAAGTTTGCAAAAGTTCTTAAGGCTCCTACCAACAGGGCAGGAAAGAAGGGTTTTTAGCAACCATCTCACGTTTGTTTTCCTTCTGCCCACTGGTGTGCTGCAGAGTACCAATTCTGCTTAAACTCCCAAATAAATCACTGCTAATGAAGCATGTTGCACATACAGACAGCAACAGGCATTTTTTAATCACCTAAACCAAAGAAGAGCTAAAGGTAAGCACAAAACACTCTAATACCTAATACATTAGGTGTCAGATTTTAAGTGGCAAGAATCGTACGACTTTCAGTGCTTTTACTTGGATGCACTTAGTGGGGAAGTAAAGCTACCAGTATATTCATCATTATGCACAGCTTGCCAATTGCTTGGACAGCCAAATCAGATAACTGGGAGCCTAAAAGAGAGTCTGTATCTACTTAATCAGAAGTAAAAATAAGAGGGCAAACACACATGCACACATTATGACAGGCTATAAAAACAAACAGGCTAAAATCATCTACACGCTGCCCTTCACTCCCAAGTCATTAACTAAATTTCTACTAATTGACATGTCACATAATACAGAAATGAATAAGACAGGTACAGTCTGCCCTCATGGAGCTTGTTTTATTTTACTGGCTGTGTAAAGGGCTCTAGAGTTTCAGAACAGTGGACAGCCAGCAAAGTGTGCCAGTGTGAACCAAAACTGTACATGACCTTTGGAAACAGACTAGGTTCAAATATCAGTTTTCTGTATCAAATGCACAAAATGTTTTGTTAAAGCTATTGGGATGTTCCAATTTTTTCATCTATATGACGGAGACACTGCCGCCTATATTAGAAGTACATAGGGAAGTATGTGGACTAACGCACATAAAATGGTTAGCACCATAAAATCTTAGCATGGACTTCGCCTCACTTAGGGGAACCTTAGAAGTCTCCTTTCTTATAGTAGAGTGTGGGGACATGAAACTACGTTTCAGTGAAATGGTAAAACAGGATTTGTATTCATCACTTGCAACCTCATATAATGGTAAACAGACTGTGCTGTTTACCATTCCAGATCCTGTGCTATTAATTTATAGACATATATAGCAATATTCATCTGAATAATCTTTGTTGAATAAATGCAGTATGTCAGGCACTGTGCTAGGAACTGGATGTCACAGTAAAGTAGACCCTGTCATCATGGAGTGTGCCTTCTAGTCCACTTTCCAGTTTATTTGCCCATGGAGGTAATTTTTTTGAAGAAAAAGCTAAATTCCTGTAAACATACCTTAGTATCACTGTCTTTTAGACCAGGTCTGCAAGCAGATGATAGGAGATTTACAGATGATTTGACAAATTCTTTTGAATTCTTCTTTGGCATAAAATAGTTTTCCAGAAATTCACTGCATATTATATAAAACTATTTAAGCAAGTACGCACCTCCTTAAAAAAAACTTTTTTTTTGCACTCAGATCTATCTGTATTTTGGGCTTTCCTGGCGGTTCAGATGGTAAACAGCCTGCAATGTGGGAGAACTGGGTTCTATCACTGGGTTGGGAAGATCTCCTGGAGAAGGGCATGGTAGCCCATTCCAGTATTCTTGCTTGGAAGATCCCCATGGACATAGTAGCCTGGGCAGGCTATAGTTCATAGGGTCACAAAGAGTCAGACATGACTGAGCGACTAAGCAGAGTACTATCAATCAGTATGCAAGATGGTAGAGAAAGGTAGACAAAGAAAACACCGAGGTTATTTTTTGTTGTTGTTGTTCTTTTTTCTTGAGTACTTACTATGTCTGTTACTATCCAAAGGTGTTACATGAACTATCTAATCCTCACAGTAACTTAAGGAGATAAGTATATGATTACTGTCATTTGCCAAACAAGAAAGTGAAGCTTCGGGAGGCAAGTAAGTCAGATACGTCTTTGGTATTCCTTCCACTGCTTTCTACTAGACCTGTAAATGCCCAATTTCCCCTCAGCATATTGTGTCAGGCCCAACAGTAGTGACAGTTCAAAAGCAAAACAGAGGAGACAGCTGATAAACCTCTGTGCAAAGGTTGCCTTTCTCTGCGTTGGTGGGGATTCTTCATCATCAGATACAAACTGAGGAAACTGAATTATTGCTTAAGGATTCAGAATCGTTGGCATGCCAAGGTACACTTTCCTCCCTTACAAGAACAGCAGAAATTTCAAATATGACAGTTTTTAAAAAGTATTTTATTGCCCTGATCAATGGGTGGCTATTCATGGGTTAGTTCTATGGCCAAAATAGACAGAATGTGACCGACCTGCTCTTTGTTTCATGAGGCTGACTTAGGCCAAATTGAACAAACACTAGTTGGTTCTCAGAGAACCAGATTTCAGGCCTGGCCTGTCACATATATAACAGATGTCCCTCTAGTTCTGGGTGTGGAATGAGCACATGTGCCAATCTACTTTTAACCATTCTATTTATGTTCCTATTTAAAATGCAATAGAGTGATCATTTCCAGTTATAAAGTGTCCTTTATCTGCGAATCTCCAAAGGACAGTGTTATTAACTTTACACTGGGATAAGGGTAAGGTTCCAGTATTATAATTCTCAGGCAGAAAAAATGAGTCATAAAAGAGTATAGTGAATATACAATATTTAGTAAATGTAAAAGAAATACACGTGTCTTTGTCTAAAGCTAAGACTGTACAGAAAAGAGTAATTTTACATGAGGAAAATTAGCCAACCCCCTCTTAACCAAGTGGTCAAGGCTGACATCATCAGCACCAGGTCATGTTGGCCTGGAGCCCCCTCGGCCATGCAGCACCGAGGGGACACAGTATTCATGTGTGGCCAGACTGACAATTTGACAGTGATGTCGAAGCTCAGGATGATCATGAGAAACCACCAAACAGCTGAGTAAGATGCTGCAATATAACTGACCAGAAGTCTTCAAAACGTTAAGATCATCAGTGGCAAGGAAAGACTAAGGGACTGTCATGAATTAAAGAATAGTGTGGACAAATGAATATTACAAACAAGGTGAGATTTCTGGATTAGATCTTACAAGAGAAAGAAGACATTTGTTTAAAACAAAACAAAACAGAATGCTGGTGAACTTTAAATCAGGCCTGTTGTTTAGTTAACTGAATGGCACCACTATCACCGTCCTGCTTTTGATCACTATACTACGGCTATGCACTATAGATTAGCTGGGGGTTCGGAGGTAAAGAAGCCACCTGCCAATGCAGGAAACGTGAGTCTGATCCCAGGGTAGTGAAGATCCCCTGGAGTAAGAAATGGCAACTCACTCAAGTTCTCTTGCCTGGGAAATCCCACGGATAGAGGAGCCTGGCGGGCTACAGTTCATGGGGTAGCACAGAGTCAGATACGACTTAGTGACTGAGCAACAACAACAAGATGTTAGCATTAGGAGAACCGGCATGAAGGGGACTCTGCACCCTTTTTTGCAACCTTCCTGTAAGTCTTTAATTATTTCAAAATAAAGCTGATGCTGCATCAATTACTTCCTATTCTGAGAGTAAGACTGAAAAACAATCCTATTATGGTTTTAACAACAGAGGGTTTATCTTCCTTGAAAGATATGTGCACATGTGCTATGGCTGATTCATGTCAATGTATGACAAAACCCACTGAAATGTTGTGAAGTAATTGGCCCCCAACTAATAAAATAAAATTAAAAAAAAAAAAAGAAAGAAATATATGTGCACATGTAATACCAGTGCAGATGTACATTTATGGTATGCCACAGTGTTTCCAGGAAAGTTCAATGATCATGAAAGTGTGCTCTGAGGAGACACACTGATCAGAGAAAAAATTATGAACAAAAAATAAAAGGGATATGCAGTCTGGATGTCCAGACTGCAATCCACATTGACAGTGTAGTTATTTTCCTCCAACTTAACTAAAATTAGATTGCTGAATACACAAGTTAAGGTATGGAGGAAAAAAAAAAAGTTTAGCCTGCTTTTCTTAATGAAGAAAAAAAAAGCCAGAATTCTGTACTTCTTGTATGCTAAAAATATAGCACTCAGGTTTTCCCTAAATTTCTCAATTATTATCACCATGAGCTCTCTGCAAAAAAAAAAAAAAAAAAGAAGTGAGACTTATGTAAGACAGCAGAAAAATATGAAAGTGGGAATAGATGTAATACTATATAATCATATTTTCTCATGACATCAAATTTCCTCCCTAAATTAGCAGTCTGGGCCTGCTGTTGGTAAAATAAAGTGTAGAAAGCCTAGCTATCTAAGGAAACTAGGAAATAGTTGAATTACCTACAGAAATATCTTTGATAAAAGAACTCTAATAAGTGATAACAAACTTTGAAGCTATTTCAGAGATGCGGCAAACAACCGAACAAAGATCTAAATAGTTGTAGTTATTTCAAAAAGATTTAATTCCATGATTTCTGTTAAAGTATATTTCTACTCACAGTTTAAGTTTTTATTTTATAGCCTCACAGCCCTCACTTACTACACCTTGGCTGCAAGTTTCAGGAAAGTATTTTCAAGTGTAGGAAAAAAATGATGAAATATGTCCCCCTGCTGCCTATGTTTATATAGCTGTAAATATACATAAGATCTCATCTGACTCTTGCTAGCATCACATTTCAGGCTCAGACTGTATCTCAAGTTATCTTATGGAAGCTCTACTAGAGGAAAACCAAAGCTACTTGGGAACCACTAACCTTGATGGATGAGAAAGAATAACGTGCGTAGAGTTAAGGGATACAAGTATACATACAACTGATTCACTTTTGTGCAGCAGACACTAACACAGCATCGTAAAGTAATTGTACTCCAATCAAAAAATAAATTTAAAAAAGAATAACCTGCATAAATACAGTGAAATATCGTTCCAAATAGTCTTCCTCATTCCTAGCTGAATGCATGAAGGCAGATTTTTCATCATCAGAAATAATTTTTTTTAATGTTCTTTCAATTGTATTTCTAGCTCATAATAAGCCTTCAAGTGGGGCAGTCACATTGGTAGTAGAAATGCTTCAGACTCTAGTGACAGACTTGTGCTACTTCAAAGCTCTGGCACCATTTCCTCCAAGAGATCCTGCTTTCTCCTGAATTCACACAACTGAGGAATGAGTCTGGTAGCCATGATGAGCATGGTCAGAGAAACCAGGAAAATGCTCAGAGAAGAAATGTATTGCTTCTGCTTTGTTGATATTAACAGGGGCTCCAAGGAAGCTCCTCTTTGATCCAATTCCCCAAAAGCTTAACCCATGGCTTTGTTCCCAATGCCTTTTAACACCTGATCCTCTATCACAACCACAAAAGTCCACATACCCTTCAGTTTTGACATTAGAAGTTACATGTCTCAGCATGTTAACTAGTCAGAATAAACTACAGAAACAGTATGTAAATCATATGCACTATACATACACATGGCTTCCGTGGTGGCTCAGTCTATTAAGAATCTGACTGCAGTGCAAGAGACCCGGGTTTGATCCCTGGGTCGGGAAGATCCCCTGGAGGAGGAAATGGCGACCCACTCCAGTATTCTTGCCTGGGAAAGCCCACGGACAGAGGTGCCTGGAGGGCTACAGTCCATGGGATCACAAAGAGTCGGACATGACTTAGAGATTAACCCACCATCAACCATCACATGTATACACATAAATGTGTATATATATTTTTGTGAATATATAAGATTGTGATATACACATGTATGTCTACACACATATATACACATATGTGTGTGTATATATATTCACACACACAGAGAGACACATACATGATATTCCAGGGCCCAGCTGCCAACAGAGAGTAATTTGTACTATAGAAGAAAAGAATTTAAAAAAACCCTTCACATCTTTGTAAGTGCTTCACTGTGCTAAGTGTACATATTTCATACACTGTTATTCAGCAAATACAACATTACACTACATTCTAATTAAGGATATTCCAGAAATAACTCACGCATTTGGAAATGAACAGTGCAGGTGAACAAGGACACGAAGGGTCTGCAATTACACCTGTGTATATTTATATGCCCACCAGTTCTGTTGTCTTAAAACAGACCTAAGGGAAGGCTCCTCCAGGTTAATTGCTGTTGCTGAGGAAACAACCCAGGTTTGCCTTTACAGTCCATGATTTCCTTCGAGTGCAGCAGTCAGGCGGGCCTCAGGCTGTCAACTTTCATTTAAAGGCAAATATGTAGTAAAGTCTCCTTTGAATTTTCTAAAAATATTTATTTTTCACCCTTTTGAATTTTTCAATATCTCCAAATAGAGAGAGCTTAACGTTAAAGCAGATGGTCTTAGGGGAAAAAAAAATATTACCTGATTCCTGGTTTCTCAACAGAACATAAGAGGCTGGGGAGGATGTTATTACTTGTCTGAAGGAACAATCTGAGTAATGGGTCATCAATGGAAGATGCCCTGAGAAAATCATAGAGCAACTGAAGAAGAGTCCCATTACTAAGCAGCCCAGCACCCTCTGATCCATCCTCCTCATTTCAGCGACAGCTACATGACTAGAGTACAGATATGATCAAGCCTCTCTCTCCAACTTTCCACTTATCTTCACTAACTCTAAAAATCAGGAAAGACCTGCTTAATTCAAACCCCCACACATCTCTGAGGCAGACATCTAAAACTGCATGTCAGCTCCATAGGTCTGGCAATCTTGCTTCCTTATCTCTGTTCCTGCTTCTTCTCCATCTTTTCTGACCTCTTCATTATGATTTAGTACTTCTCATATGCAAAATGGCTGTTTGAGGAGGCCTTAAATATAGCTGAGAAAAGAAGAGAAGCTAAAGGCAAAGGAAAAAAGGAAAGATATATTCATTTGAATGCAGAGTTCCAAAGAGTAGCTAGGAGAGATAAGAAAGCCTTCCTCAGGGATCAATGCAAAGAAACAGGAAAACAACAGAATGGGAAAGACAAGAGATCTCGTCAAGAAAATTAGAGATACCAACAGAACATTTCATGCAAAGATGGGCACAATAAAGGACAGAAATGGTATGGACCTAACAGAAGCAGAGATATTAGGAAGAGGTGGCAACGATACACAGAAAAACTGTACAAAAAAGATCTTCACGACCCAGATAATCACAGTGGTGTGATCACTCACCTAGAGCCAGACATCCTAGAATGCAAAGTCAAGTGGGCCTTAGGAAGCATCACTACGAACAAAGCTAGTGGAGATGATGGAATTCCAGTTGAGCTATTTCAAATTCTGAAAGATGATGCTATGAAAGTGCTGCACTCAATATGCCAGCAAATTTGGAAAACTCAGCAGTGGCCACAGGGCTGGAAAAGGTCAGTTTTCAAGCCAATCGCAAAGAGAGGCAATGCCAAAAACATGTTCAAACTACTGCACAAGTGCATTCATCTCACCAGCTACCAAGGTAATGCTCAAAATTCTCCAAGCCACACTTCAACAGTACATGAACTGTGAACTTTCAGATGTTCAAGCTGGATTTAGACATCTCTGGCAGAGGAACCAGAGATCAAACTGCCAACATCTGATGGAGCACAGAAAAAGCAAGAGAGTTCCAGAAAAAACATCTACTTCTGCTTATTGACTACACCAAAGCCTTTGACTGTGTGGATCACAACAAACTGAAAAATTCTTAAAGAGATGGGAATACCAGACCACTTGACCTGCCTCCTGAGAAATCTGTATGCAGGTCAAGAAGCAACAGTTAGAACTGGACATGGAACAACAGACTGATTCCAAACTGGGAAAGGGGTAAGTCAAGGCTGTGTATTGTCACCCTGCTTATTTAACTTATATGCAGAGTACATCAGGAGAAATGCTGAGCTGGATGAAGCACAGGCTGGAATCAAGATTGCCAGGAGAAATATCAGCAACCCCAGATATGCAGATGACACCACCCTTATGGCAGAAAGCGAAGAAGACCTATAGAGCCTCTTGATGAAAGTGAAAGTGGAGAGCGAAAAAGTTGGCTTAAAGCTCAACATTCAGAAAACTAAGATCATGGCATCTGGTTCCATCACTTTATGGCAAATAGTTGGGAAACAATGGAAACAGTGGCTGGATTTATTTTGGGGGGCTCCAAAATCACTGCAGATGGTGACTGCAACCATGAAATTAAAAGATGCTTGCTCCTAGGAAGAAAAACTATCACCAACCTAGATAGCATGTTAAAAAGCAGAGACATTACTTTGCCAACAAAGGTACATATAGTCAAAGCTATGATTTTTCCAGTCGTCATGTACGGATGTGAGAGTTGGACTATAAAGAAAGCTGAGCACCAAAAAATTGATGCTTTTGAACTGTGGTGTTGGAGAAGACTCTTGAGAGACCCTTGACTGCAAGAGCAAACCAGGTGATCCTAAAGGAAATCAGCCCTGAATATTCAGTGGAGGGGCTGATGTTGAAGATGAAACTCCAATACATTGGCCACCTGATGCAAAGAGCTGACTCATTTGAAAAGACCCTGATGCTGGGAAAGATTGAAGGTGGGAGGAGAAGGGACAACAGAGGATGTGATGGTTGCATGGCATCACTGACTTGATAGATATGAGGTTGAGTAAGCTCTGGGAGTTGGTGATGGACAGTGAAGCCTGGCTTGCTGCAGTCCATGGGGTTGCAAGGAATTGGACATAACTGAGTGACTGAACTGAACTGAACTGACCTCTCATCTGTGATTTGACAACATTCAGAACTTTTCTTACTAGAGCTGTTATCATATAGTATTATAACTTTCATCATTATACTTCTTTGGTATTATAAATACCCAGAAGGGAGAAACAAAGTTTGTCTCATGCATCCACTTATTGAGAAAGTGAACACAAAGAAACTATATCTTGAATCCATTTAAACTGTATTGCATTTGACTACGTAGGAAAAGGCAGAATAAGTCTAATAGCTCAAATTGCCAGCAGGAAGTAATAAGCCTAAAAACAGAATAATCAGAAAAGTACTCAGAACTAGTTAAGAAGGCTGGGACTTTAGCCTGGATACTTTTGTGGAGAAGAGTTTATGAGTTGACAGGGAATCTAAAAAAAAATTGAATAAAGATATGTGTATGATAACCTGTATAATTAGTTAAATTAGAGGGTTATAAACTTGCTTCTAAATAATAGATTCTAAAATATGTTTAAGAGTTAATACAATAAAGATAATTCCAAGGTTCCGTTTAACAGAACTGAGTTAATCAAAGTGGACAGCTCATTTTATTGCATGACATCTCATAACCTTCAATAAGACGACATGGAATTTATATAAATGAAGGAAGAGGCATTCCAAGTGGCACTGCCCAGAGTTACTTGACCAGAAGTTCCTTTTCATCTATGAACGTCTCATGGGTCAAAAGTTCCTCAGAACTCACTTTGGGATATGCCTGTCATCTATAGCAATGACTGATAATCTAAGGTTGCTACCAGTCCAATTCTTGTTTCTATAAACATATTTTTATTGGAACAAAGCCAGACTTGCTCATAAATGAATCCATGTTTTTGTGATATAATAGCAGGGCTGTATAGTTGTGACAACAATCATTTTACCTCGAAATTAAAAAAATAAAAGTACTTGATACTTAGTTATTTATAGAAAATGCTTGCTAATTCCCAATTTATAGTAATATTTTGCTCTTTCTTAAGCTTCACTATAAAAGTATCCTCTGGGTGTAATTAGCACTTACCACAATCAGCTGGATCCACGGCTGATGTGTTACACAAAACTGTCAGGCAAACGCAGAGTGAAATGATCCACAAAACCGGAGAGCATCACATTTTCCCTGAACACTGAACTGACCAGCAGTATTTTCTAAATTGAAAGGTGAACTAAGCAAAGTATCTTTGGTTTCTCTGCTTTAAATTTTAATTAGAAACTAATCAATACATATTTTTAAACTACTATATTAATGTTTACAAATATAGACACATTTGTCATAAAAAAGTTTGAAACAAATACACTAAAATATCTCATGGATACATAATTTATTAAAACACAAACTGGGAATTTTACCAATGACAGCTAAACATTTATTTGATAATTTGAAGAAGTCACACTCAAATCCTAAAATACATTATAATGATTTATTTTGGTCACATAAGACTAGAATTCAACAACATTTGTGATCTACAGTTTATCTAAATGAAATATCAATTCATGTACAGTACATGGAATATTCAGATGATTTGATTTTTTAATTACAATTTAGCAGTTAAAGAAAATGCATAGCTTTAATTCTTATAGTAATGAGGATTCTTTTTTCTTCCATTGTTAATCCATGTGATTAAAGTCAAATATTGAGCTGGTTCAGAACACATTCAACATTATTTTATAAATTGTTAGAATCAACCTGTTTGGTCATTAGTTTAAAAGAAAAACATTTGCAGAAATACAAGTTTTCTCTATTTTTATAATTGAGCAGAATTAGTCTGAAGTTGTATTTTTCATTTGCTTTTCTCCTTATCTCTCAACCTCCATCTCTATCAAAACATCTGACAGATATTGCACTGGGTTTTGGCTCTTCTCTCTTTCTCCCTGAGTGCTGAAAACCATCACATTTGGAAACTGATTCTCCTGGAGAAACTATTAAATGCCTTTAGGCTTATTTTAGAAGCTAAAGTTGGCATTTTTTTTTTCCCTTGTGGCAAGAACACTTAACATATACAGGTTTTGATAGTTATTTCAAGGCAGCCCTTTGACTAGATTTCAAAGTAAAGAACTTTGGCTTCCATGTTTCTATTCTTCTTGGGATAGAGGCCCAAGCTGATCACACATAACAAATAAATTCAACTAAATGTGCTGTGAAAAAGAAGAAAAGCAAAGCCACACAACATACGTACGGAGATACAATATTGTAAGCAGCACACATCCCAGCATGAGTGTTCGCTGGGATTTACAACGCAATTCACTATTCTCATGGGAGTTTTCAGTTCACAATTCTCTCTCATATGGTGAGCATTCCATCAGGGTGAGTACAATTCTTCCATTTATGGATCCAAAAGCATTATAAAAATGGTTCCTGAACACAAGCCAACTGTCTCATCTGGCATTCAACCATTAACTTGGTCATCTACCCCAAACCTACAGTAAAACTGCTCCGTATAGAGTCACTGTGAGATGACACGCTGCTTTCCAACTAGGTGCCATAAGTGTCCAGGCTGAAGTACCCACCCTTGGGAGGTCAAATGATTCACAAGAACACTGGTGAAGAGAGTCGCAGAGATAGACAGGAATGCTAGTCCCCAGACTCCCACCCCTGCTCCTCCGGTGCATCACAGCACGTTCCCTTCCTTATAAGACCACCTCCAGTCAAAGTCAAACTGGCTTTTTCAACCATATGCCTTAAACTCCCTGGCATACACCTGTGCTTCAGTCAAATCGGGTTTTCCATGCACGAGCTTGCTGCATCTTATACAGACTGTATACTTTCACTGTTTCCTCCACTCCTCCACACTGTAAAAAAAAATTCCCTCAACTATCACCTTCCAAAAAGGTAAGTCATCCAAATTCCCACAGATCAAAGTTATCATTTCTGTTTTGAATACTGAAGCACCTTTTCTGTATCTTTATTGTGCTGCTTATTAAATCCAAACTGGTGTTATAATTGCATGTTAATTCCTTTATTAGGATGGAAAGTTCATTGAGGTTACAGAGTCCAGAATTCGGTAAGATTTCACAGGCTCAGAACCCTGAGGTACTGAACTTAGGCTCAATAATTTACAAGAGAAGATAAACCTGTCTCATCAACAGCAAATAAATAAAACAAAACAAAAAATAACAAAACCTGACATCTTTATTTTCTAGAATTTATTCTTAAAATATTTTTAAAAGTCAAGGCAACTGGAATTGTTCTATCAGCACTCTGGAATTCTCCCTGAGAGTCAGCTTTCCTAAAATACTATTCTAAGTGGTTTCCACAAAAACACTTGAAAGTGCTTACTTCCTGTTTTATGTTTGTAACAGTTTCATGAATTTTAATCCACTGGTTTTAGATACATGAATTCACTTAAGTGGGGCGTGGTCCACTGAGTGGACAGCAAAGACAGTTTTGTCTTCTCAGTCAGAGGGAAGGGTATCTTGTTTTAAGTACTGAATCAAGTAGCAAAAAATTCTGATGATCCATTTTATCCCATTTTCATTTCCTCTTTGATGCTTTACTGTTTCTCTAAATAAAACAAAGACAATATTTAGGATGCAAACATGGTGTTCTATTAATAATTGAAGAAAATAAATTTAAAGTGTCAGTGATTCCAGCTAAACTTGGCTACTCACAATACTTGTACAAAACCCTCTAAGAGAAACTGAGAGCTAAAAGTTTACAGAAGAGTTGATGATCAACATGTATATCTGTACATCTCTACTAGGAAAGAAGTTTATTTCCTTTCCTGCATTATTTGAAACCCTCATGTTCCTCACAAACTCATGTTCATATTCTATGGAATGCATCATGATGTTACTAATGAAGAGTATGACTAGTTCTTTTCCATTTTAAATGTTACTGTGATTATCTCAAAGTAATATTGGTGATGTAGATACTTTTTTCCCACTTTTGTTCAAACATAAGTTACCTATGATTTATATATTTCTGGCCATTACAAGCATTCCTTTTCCTTTTCCATTACCATGTTGGTGTGATAATAAGAAGACTGCAGGGTGTGTTTGTGTGTGTATGAGACTTCACACTCAAGCACATACACACATATACATAGAGTCAAACACTTTCCTTCTCTTGGCATCCACAAACATTTTGTATTCTCCAGCTGAAGTCCTTCTCTAATAAAAATACAATATCAGAGGTCAAAAACCACATTACTTGATTAACAGCTCTCCATTAAGTGATGCCTTTCTCTGCTTTGTAAGGAATCAGCACAAAACCTGATAACATGCTCTGTGGTCCACTGGAATAAAAACGAAGCTCTCCCATTTTGCTTCCTCTATATCTACCACTCTCTTTTTACACTCACTTTTTGTGTGTGTCTTCTCTAGGTGTCCTTAATCTGCATGTCCCTGTTGAAAATTAATTTCTACCAGGTGGATCTACAGGCCTTTGAGCAGTGTCATGAGAAACTTGTTTTCTAATAAGTTATCTTCACTTGAGAAGAATGAAATCCCACTTTGTTTCACTGCCCTCCAGTGATGTAAAACATCTCTAAGGAAAGTCCGCAGCCCTAGGCTGTGGTGGTCATCCACTCTGGTGACTTTAGCTACTCACCTGGGCAGACAACACTTAATTCTGTTTCTTTAATTCAGTCTCCCTGGAATTCTAACTGCTTAGAGGATTATCCTCCTCGGAATATCTTATTTCAATTCACTAAACAACTCGTAAACAACTTGTGTTTTCTTTCCCATGTACCGCTCTTTAGAGAAACACCAATTTCAGTTAAAGCTACACATTCTTTGTGATTTCTCCCAATGTTTTTCTTTCACATTTCTTATACCTCTATTACCTACAACTAATCAATGACTAAATCCTTTGATTTGCATGACTTAAATTTATCTTATATGTTGTAATGAAGATTAATCAATGTTATATGGAAGCTGTTAAATATTCAATAAAAAGTTGACTTCTAAAAAAAAAAAAAACTTGACTTCTACTATCATTAAAATAATCCTGCTTTCACATTCATGCACTTTATAATACCTTTTGCAATTTGGACTAAATGTTTAAGTTCTAACAATACTTTATAATTTTACTCAAATTCATTTTCTTCTATTTACTTTGGGGGTCAAGGATGGTACATGGCCACATTCCTTTCTTCTAGTCTCCTAGGAGTATTTACTATTTTCATGATTCATTCAGTCAAGTGTTTCTTCATGACATCATCTCTACTTAACTGAATAGTTCTTCATCTCTTATATTGGTGCTTTGCTCACACTCATATTTATTTTCTTTCCCCAGTTATATTGTGATTTCATGAGGGATAGTCTATATGCTCATATTTTGTGTACTCCACTCAAATGTTTAGCAACATATATTTTTAAAAATGTTTAAAATCTTTTGTTGATTCCTTGATGACATAATATCCTGTTCAACTGTTTTTGGTGGGATCGACCTTGTATAAAAATATGCTTACATGGTCAGTCCACTTACGACTGCATGAGAATAATCTTTTTTCCAACCTCTCTAATGAAGAGTAAGGCACTGAAAAATATAATATGTTCCCACCATTTACCAAATATACTTAAGTCCACTCTATGTGTGTGTGCTCAGTTATGTCCAACTCTTTTCGACCCCATAGACTGTAGTCCACCAGGCTCCTCTGTCCCTGGGATTTTCTGGCCAAGAAACTGGAGTGGGTTGTCATTTCCTACTCCAGGAGATCTTTCCAACCCGGGGTTCAAAAATGCATCTCTTGTGTCTCCTGCATTGGCAGGCAAATCCTATATCACTGCGTCACCTGGGAAGCCCATGTCCACTGTGTAAATACTTCTAAAAAAGAGGACCACGGGGCACTCATGAACCAGCATGCAGAGCCTCAGGATTATATTTAATTTGATTCATTAATATTAGGATTATAATATTATGCTTATGAGTCATGAATCTTATTTGTTAAAAATGTATAACTGCTATATGAAGAAAATATTCTGCATTTATAATTCAATACATTAGCTATAAGAGTTCTATTATGTGTCCTCGGAGGAAAAACAGGACATATGCATGAGAAATATGCAAGGCTGGATGCTTAGCAGAGAGAGGCTTGTCCCTTTCCCACCTCCATATCAAGCTGACTTTTCATCAAAATAGAAAAACACAAGTCCACAGTGTAGATACCAATAAGATGTTTTTTTCTTAATGTCACAGGTAAAGCAACATGTATTAATTAAAAAAAAAAATCACTGCATAAAGGTTCCTCTCTATAGAAAAAGGATGTTTTAATTAATGGACAGAGCACCATTCTGTTTCTTAAAGCAACCTAAACCATGAGTGACCACAGCAAAGAATTTCTCCTAGTCTGCCCCGTTAGCTTTCTACATACCTAAATTCACAGAGACAGATGCAGTTTAACCAATGGAACTGTATTATGTGGCCTTCCTAGTATCCCTTCCATAGCCAAATCGATCAAAACTCTTAAGTCAATCAGTGCCAAGTGGCCTCTAATATCTCCACATAGTAAAGTGCAAAGCTGAACCCTTATTGTTATCCCCGCTCAGAAACCAAATCCCAGGTGACCTAGGGTCCCACTAAATGGAATCCAATACTAAGAAGAAAACACTTGATTGCACACAGACTGCCTCCCTTATTATTTGCTTATTAAACAGTTCTCTACTGGGTTTTATTTTAAAAGGTTGCTTCTGAATATGTGTACTTTATGAGAACAATGCTTGCTGTCTTCAGACCGTGCCCTTTTCCCAACAACAGGCTAGGTACTTAGCTCTTTACAGCTTCAACAGGATCAAACTTCTACCTCTTTCAGGTCAGAATGTATCCTCCCTTATTTTTCAAACTAATGGTAGCCAGTGAACCATATATTTTTGTAACTGACAAAAAATAGGTTTCCCAGAGCAATTGAGACTAAAATGAATTGTACGGATTTACTGTGGCATGTCTGACAGTATGTTCACATGTACAATCTGGCTGTGACCTTTCATAAAATCAACCTGTGTTAGTAACAACGATCTCCATTCCAGCTCTCTTAATGCACACTCACTACAGTGATAACAGGATAGGTGGGAATGTTTCTTTCTGAGGCCATCATTGGTAGAAACCTGGTGTAGTCAGCTGTTTTCTGATTGTCCAGTTTCACAGAGAACACTGAATCCTCTTTGCATCCTGACCATTCAGTGCAGAAAACATGCCACTCACTCCCCAGGACATCTAACAAGACTACTTTTTTGACTTCTCCCATTTGCCTCAAGAAGCAATTTTGCCACTTCATTTATGAGAGAAGAAAAAGTGCCATGAAGCATCTCTATGATGGCAGAGACCTCATGCTGGGAGTTGATCTTGCCACCCTGAAACTAATCTGGAAATATTTGTACCTTAATCTCCTGCAGAAATAAACCTTCTGGAGCTCTCAATCTGACGTACACTGAAATTTGTACTATATCAGCTGTCACTGTGCACATTGCTAGGAATAAAAAGAAAATGCAGAAGCTTAAGTCCTGTGCTTGGAAGATTATTTCTTGTTTACGTTCTCCCTCTGCAGAAGATTTTCTGTTGCTCATTCATTACAGAGATTTTGTCTCCCTTCCTGATCTAGTCTCCCTTTGCCACCTCTCTTCCTTTACTATTAAATCATATCTCACAACCAAATCTTTTAACCTGGGTCTGCAAAGGCCTATTTTGCTTATCTGACTGTTAGAGGTTCTAAATGTAATTGCAGGCTTCTTACTCATCCAGGAGATAAGGCTGGTGGTCAAGAGGCCAGTTAGCTGCTGCTATTTCTCCCCAGCCTACTTCTAGCATCCTCGCTGATCTTATCAAAAAGAACTACTCCTCACATCATTTAACCTGCTGGTATGTGCAGGCTAAAAATAACAAATGATGTCGCTCAAGTGGTAGTAGATGGCAGGGAGCATGGTGCAACTGACCCCAAAGTAGGTTACTCCCTACAAGGAATGTGTCCTGCCCCGGTCACCATGTACACTGATAGTTAGTTTTAACGGCATACCTATGGTCTCCACATTTCTGGTTTGTTTTTTTTTAAACTTGGAAACACCTGTGCCCTGCCCTTTTGTGTCACAACTCAATTCTACAGAGATAAATATTAGAGTTGCCAAGGGCAGAGACCCTGCCTAATGGCACCGTGGACAGCCAGTCAAGAGGATGTCTCTGCTCACTGCAGGCTAATTAAGAGTTGAAGGAAGCCAGCAACCCAGTGGCAGCCGCACGGCCTCCCTCAGCCCAGACTTTTGCCCTTGGCGTTCTGAGAACAGCCTGCCATGTACCCGGGTAGACGCTAGTGTGCTGGCTTCAGCAAGTTTAAGCGAGTCTACCCTCTGTCATTGACTGCCAATTAATTTTAAACCAAATGGCTGGGAGAGGTAATATCAGGTATCCCGAGAAAATTACCTGTGACATATGTAGGATAATAGCGTCATGAACACTGACTAGTCTTAAACTTCCAAAGTTTACCTTCTACTGTACTTCTTTCAGGGAGAGGAAAGTGATGCTAAGTGCTTTGGGGATTCTGTATCAACCCTGCTTATTGTGTCCAATTACTTCTTATAGAAAGAAAGCAATTATTTTGACTTGTTTGCAAAAAGAGGCTAATCATACTACATTGACATGTTTTGTTGCCATAGAAAAGTGATACATACGTAAGTGACAGGGTGGTTTAACAGGATATAACCTAATTTCACTGCAGAAAATTAAGTCTACAAATAATTTGCCAAACACCTTGATTCTGGTGCAAAGTCCCAGAAAATAGCTGTAGAAAGCTAGAAGGCTAGTATATGATAATACAAAGATGTGAGATCAAGTTTAAAAAAAAAAAATTTTGCCTCAATTTGCTCATTTGCATGTTAGATGCTTCATAATCTTAATTTATGGTTTGAATACTTCTGAACTCCCAAATAAATTATGAGTACAATCATTAATTGACAAGATGTCTATAACCCTTCTTTCCATTTTATCCTTTTATCCATATCCAAGCTGTTAATGTATAAAAAGATCTTCACAACCCAGATAATCACTATGGTATGACCACTCACCTAGAGCCAGACATGCCGGAATGTGAAATCAAGTGGGCCTTAGGAAGCATCACTACGAATAAAGCTAGTGGAGGTGATGGAATTTCAGTTGAGCCATTTCAAATCCTAAAAGATGATGCTGTGAAACTGCTGCACTCAATATGCCAGCAAATTTGGAAAACTCAGCAGTGGTCACAGGACTGGAAAGGTCAGTTTTCATTCCAATCCCTAAAAAAGGCAATGCCAAAGAATGTTCAAACTACCACACAATTGTACTCATCTCACACGCTAGTCAAGTAATGCTCAAAATTCTCCAAGCCAGGCTTCAGCAATATGTGACTGTGAACTCCCAGATGTTCAAGCTGGTTTTAGAAAAGGCAGAGAAACCAGAGGTCAAATTGCCAACATCCGCTGGATTATCAAAAAAGCAAGAAAGTTCCAGAGAAACATCTATTTCTGCTTTATTGATTATGCCAAAGCTTTCAACTGTGTGGATCACAGTAAACTGTGGAAAATTCTGAAAGAAATGGGAATACCAGACCACCTGACCTGTCTCTTGAGAAATCTGTATGCAGGTCAGGAAGCAACAGTTAGAACTGGACATGGAACAACAGACTGGTTCCAAATAGGAAAAGGAGTACGTCAAGGCTGTATATTATCACCCTGCTTATTTAACTTCTATGCAGAGTACATCGGGAGAAACACTGGGCTGGAAGAAGCACAAGGTGGAATCAAGATTGCGGGGAGAAAATCAATAACCTCAGGTATGCAGATGACACCACCCTTATGGCAGAAAGTGAAGAAGAATTACAGAGCCTCTTGATGAAAGTGAAAGAGGAGAGTAAAAAAGTTGGTTTAAAGCTCAACATTCAGAAAACTAAGATCATGGCATGCGGTCTCATCATTTCAAGGCAAATAGATGGGGAAAGATTGGAAACAGTGGCTGACTTTATTTTTTTGGCTCCAAAATCACTGCAGATGGTGACTACAGTCATGAAATTAAAAGACGCTTACTTCTTGGAAGAAAAATTATGACCAACCTAGACAGCATATTAAAAAGCAGAGACATTACTTTGCCAACAAAAGTCCATCTAGTCAAGGCTATGGTTTTTCCTGTAGTTATGTATGGATGTGACAGTCGGACTATAAAGAAAGCTGAGCGCCGAAGAATTGATGCTTTTGAACTGTGGTGTTGGAGAAGACTCTTGAGAATCCCTTGGACTGCAAGGAGATCCAACCAGTCCATCCTAAAGGAGATCAGTCCTGGGTGTTCATTGGAAGGACTGATGTTGAAGCTGAAACTCCAATACTTTGGTCACCTGATATAAAGAGCTGACTCATTTGAAAAGACCCTGATGCTGGGGAAGATTGAGGGCACAAGGATAGAGGGCATCAGAGTATGAGATGACTAGATGGCATCACCAATGCAATAAAGATGAACTTGGGCAAAATTCGGGAGATGGTGAGGGACAGAAGGACTGGTGTGCTGCAGTCCATGGAGTCGCAAAGAGTTGGACACGACTGGGTGACTGAACAACAACGATAGAGTCTGTATTACTTATATAAAGCTTGGATTAAGAAAAATAAACTACATTGTTAAAAAATTCTATTTTTTCTTATAATCGGCCTTGACTATTTTTTGACCTGCTATCCCTTACTGAACAATAATGTTCACAGAATTGGCTACTGTAGTAAACATATTATTATATTTTGTCTGAAAAATATTCCCATTTAGAATTTCTACAGATGGTGGGCATATCGTACGGAAACATCTGCCATATTTTAACAAGACCAGTGAAACCATTTACAGCAGTAAGTAGGATCCTGTGACATCCAGTACCTGGAGCAGAAGCTCAACAAATACAGCTTTACCCCTCGCATCCTGTCCTCCTCTCTCTCTACAACCACACACTTCTGCTCTCTCAGTTGACTGCTTTCTATTTTGTTACGAGAGGAACTGAGATTCAGTACCCATGAGACACGTGTTTCTAAGCTAACTGGTAACCCAAATGAGTGGTACCAAACAACATGATGCAACTCCAGGTAATCAGCCTTCCATATGGCACATTTTAAAATGCAACTGACTTACAAAGCAGAAATAGAGACACAGAAGTAGAGAACAAAGCTATGGATATCTTAAGGGGAAGAGAGGGGGAGAGGATGAATTGGGAGACTGGGATTGACAGACACACAGTGCTAATACTAGGTATAAAATAGGTAACTAACGCGAGCCTGCTGTACAGTACAAGGAACTCTACTCAGGGCTCTGGGGTGCCCTAAATGGGAAAGAGATGCAAAAAAGAGGGGCTATATGTATACATAGAGCTGATTCATTTTGCTGTATGGTAGAAACTAACACACCATCCTAAAGCAACTACATGTCAATATTTTTTTTAAATAAAAATACCTGCCTTTACCCTTAGTTTATTACTAGTCATAAAATAAATTTCCAAAAGGAGGCAACAAACTGGATGGCTGATAATTTATGTTAGCCTCTTTGGATGTCTCTTACAGCTCTCAATTTTTCTAATCATCTCTTAGTTAGCTCAAAACTTACTCACTGATACACACGCTGATGATGCAGATTATGGCATATTATCTCTTCCTCTACCACTTTAATTGTAGTAGATGATCTGTTTGTTTAATGACATTTCCTCAGTAAAGTTATTGGATCTACAAGGAAAAATTTTAGAATAACTCCAAGTTCCCTCCTAGCTTTAAGCTGCAAGTGATGAGTGATCAGTGGCAACTTATAGTATGCAAAAGTAGCATTTCTTGATGCAAACTGCTTCCATTCACTCTTATCAGCTATCAGAAAGAAAAAAATCCACACTACTTTATCTCACAGATTCTCATCATCTTTGATGTAGATGCTCAACATCAGAGAGAAAAGCTTGGGAATCTGTTTACTTGTAACATTAATTTCAACATGTTTTTCTTTATTGCAAAGATAAAAAGAAATCACATTTGTGAAACTAGGGCATTTTATTGATTTTTGCATTAGGTTTATGTGGTAAAAGACTAAAGCCAAAGTTTGTTTTTTAAGTGTAAATAATATGGGCTTCTTATATTGAATTTCTTTTGGGATTTATACCTAGGGCATTTCCAAATATTTTTGTTATCAAGATTATTATCTCAGGTGGAGATTAAGGTAAAAAATAATGAAGCTGTTGAACTAGGGAAAATGTACTTTTTTTTCAAGACACATATCTGAAAAGAAGTTAGTGCCAATTGACAAGGATTCAGACAAATGACACAAGGCAAGCTGAGGCTCATATGAACAGCTAAAGCATTCAAATGACAAAGCACACAATATATTCTGAAAATTAGAATTCTTATGATTAAAATTTAGCATTAAAATTGAATCTTATCCCTATATTGCTGTTTTCTATCCTACTGGTTTATGCTAATTTTAAGACTAAATTGCCATATGAAATTAGTCAATTTCACTGCTATTTTGCTTATAAATAGTCCTTAAGGAAACAATTACTGGAAATCAACAAAATGTCATAACCTTTAATCTATTCTTCAAATACATATTTTTCTTTATTCAGAATAGTCAAGGGTACTGCAACATTACTTCCAAAAGCCTAAAGCTATAAAGATATGTTCAGTAATGGAGAATTGTTTATCAATAATACTTAGAATATACAAATTTTATTTTATATATTATTATATGGTAGTTCAAATATTTCATGAAGGTAATATGAAAATAGGATATGTTTTAACACGTTAAATAATAAATTATAGAACACTGTATATATGTATGCCAGAATTAGAAATATATAAAATAAATATGCACGTAGGTAAAAACTAGATATGAATACACAAAAAAGAACTGCCATTAGGGGTTATATTTCAATTTTTGTTAAATTATTCAGTCATGTGTTTAAAAGCTAGCTTAGTTGAGAATTTAAGTATAACATAAGCTGGTGTTATGAAAATTAAGAAGAGTTACAGTTAGCCTTGAATGTAAACCAAGTTATAAAGTCAGTCTGCAAAATTCAAACTTTGACGTAAGCTAGAGACAACTTATTACACTAAACTATATTTTTGTGAACTGATTAATATTTCTAAAATATTTTATATTTAACACTGTAATGCAATACAGTATATACATTATATAACATATAATATTATATAATGCATATAATAATATATGTATTAATATACTGTAACTATCAGAAAAAACAAAGACACATACTTACAGACATAGAAAAACATCTAAAATGTATTGCCAAGTAGATGTAGAATAGAAACATGCAATGTTGGAGAGAGAGATTAATTTCATAGATTACTGTAATACTTTGCTAGGACTGCCTTAAAAAGTATCACACTGAGTTGCTTAAAAAAAAAAGAAAAGAAAAAGTGTGGGCTCACAGCTCTAGATGCCAGAAGTCTGAGATCAGAGGGCCACAAGGCACCAGGGAGGGTCTGCTCAGGCCTCCCCTGGAGCTTCTAGTACTTCCTTGGCTGTGGCAGGATCCCTCCCCATTTCACATGGCATTCTCCTTGTGTGCCTATTTGCATCCAAATTTCCCCTTTGAATACAGGTCCAGTCTACTCCAGTGTGACACCATCTTAAGTAATTACAGACTCAACAGTCCTATTTTCAAACAAAGTCACGCCCTGATGTACCCAGGGTTACAAGTTCCACATATGAATTTCGATGGGACATGAATCAGTCTGAGCATTTACTACTGGAGTGAGAAGGAACAAGGCTTCTAGCTCAGCGGGGAAAGAATCTGCCTCCATGTGGGAGGGACCAGGTTTCGATCCCTGGATTGGGAAGATCCCCTGGAGAAAGTCTACCCACTCCAGTATTCTGGTCTGGAGAATTCCACGAACTATATAGTCCATAGAGAGTCAGATGGGGCTGAGCAACCTTCACTTGAGAAGGAAGGCGAGAAAGGGACTTCCATCCTGCTGCCATGGGAAGACCTTTTTGCTCTGCTTTTTCACATCTGTAGGAAGAGATATACCTTAGCTAAAAAGTGAACTCAGGAAGAGAACATTAAGCTCACCCTTTTAAACTCCTTCTGTCAATTTGCCTGTTTTCAAGTCCTTTGGGTTTTTCCTTCAGAGGTAAAACTATGACATGAATAAGTGAATGAATGAATGGAAACAAATAGGCAAAAAAATCCCAAGTGGTAAAATAAATGCCAAAATATTAACTATGTTTAATATGGGTGGTAGTAATTCCTGTGATTATACATTTTTATTTTTTTTTATTTTTTATTTTTTTCATTTTTATTTTTATTATTTGTACAATTTTAAATTAGAAAGCAAGATATGTGTTCCATAGGTACACATATATGTGTGTACCATACATATGTATGTACCATAGGCAGTAATTATAGCTAATAGCTACTGAATACTTAACGTGTGCCACCCAGTACTGTAAGTGATTTATATGCAATAGTATCTATGATGGGTGGATATATGGATTAAAAAATAAATAGGTGGATGGATGGATGGTAATTACAATTCATCTTTCTAAACATTCTCAAGATCTTAGTTCTTGACACCTAGTGACTTTTAGCGGGTGGTTAAAGTTAAGGATGAATCTAATATTTTGGGTCATGAGAAATCATAGTCCCCTAGAAACATATCTTAGTCTGCTTCAAACCAACATCCTTGCTGAATAATTTCTACAGAAAACACTTCTCATCAGATCTAACATTTATATTCAGACAGAAATATGAGGCAAGATGGAGGTGAACAAGCAGAACTGAATAATTACCATTTAAAAAGCAGTAAAAAAAATGTGCATGCTAGTCATCAATGGGGAAAGTATAGACATAGGTCAATCAATATCTAATTACAGACAAGTGTGAGGACTCTGAGTTCTATATCCTGATATTACTCTCTAGATTTCCTACCTAGTATCTCAGATCTACCAAGTCTAGTCATTATCTCTTATCCTAATGGATTCACAAAACCTCTCTGACTCAAGCAATTATACGTCTTTTTGACAGTATTCTTATTGTCTATGTAGCCTCAATATCAGTACCAACATACTACATGGAAATATACAGTGAACCATTTCCTAAATTTCCCCTACAGAATGCATGTGTGTAAAACACAATTCTCCCCCCAAATTGAAAAATCCATGGCATCTTTACAAACATGAGAGTAGCATGCACTACAGAATCCAGTTGGCTGATGGGATTTCATTTTGTTCTACTTAATATACACAAAATTCCCACATGGTAAACATTGTTTTTTACTTATTTCTATACAGGAGACAACTGAGCAGGAGATGGGCTTCCCAGGTGGTGCTAGTGGTACAGAACTCACCTGCCAATGCAGGCGAATGTGAGGGACATGGGATTGATCCCTGGTCAGGAAGATCCCTGGAGGAGGACATGCAACCCACTCCAGTATTCTTCCCTGGAGAATGCCATGGACAGAGGAGCCTGGTGGGCTAGAGCTCACAGGGTCGCAGAGAGTCAGACAGGACTGAAGTGACTCAGCATGCATGCATGCACAAAAGAAAGACAGACAAAAGGGAGACAAAAGGGAGATTAAGTAACTTTCTCACAGTCACACTGCCCACACACTGAAGCCAAGATTTGAACTTTGTAGTAGGATTCCAGAATCCTGGCTCTTCAGCATGATATTCTATAATATCTACTTACATGATACCAAATGTTTCACTTCTGATATAGAGAAAGAAAAGAACTATTTCCACTGACCTAGAAAAATTGCTGGGCTTTTATATCTTAAAAATATATTCATTTAAAATTTTTCTGTGATCAAACTCAGTGTATCACCTTGATGTGGCCTTGCCTCTATGAGGTCAACTGCTTTTATGATATGTATTTGAGAACGCTAATTTAATATTTTCAGCATAGGACATTGATTTTCAGGTCAAGCTCTTTAAAAACAGTGAATTAAATAAAAATTGGTCTCAGCTTATGAAATCAAATATCATGGCCAGTCGTCGGGTAAGAACAGTAATGATTTTAGCTCTACGAATCTGTCAGCCTAAAAGCAATAGGATTAGGCTTAAAAGCAGGCATGACGGAGTACAGTTGAGTAAACTTTCAACCAGTCATATTTTTGTAGATTTGAAATTTACTCATAGATCTAGATGGTTTCTGAAAGATTCCCTGATATATATAAATGTCACCTTTGAGTGATACGGTGGTAGATGCAGGTCTGATCTGTTTCACCCTTAAATCCCTGCCTATGTGAGAGTCCTCCAGACAGTTCTCTGAAGGAAATGAAGTTTCAAGTGCAAGTTTCTGGCACTCACATCTTCTGTCCCCGGCCTTCCCTTGTGACACAGAAAGTCTATTCATTGTTCTTGTTTGCCACTAAGAGTAGAACAGTGAGCTTGCTCTCTGAAGAAGAGTCTTCAAAAATACAGCTTCAAGAAAGTGGAAGGTTTCTTTCTGTGTCACTGGCCTGTCCAGCAGTGGTTAGATTAGCCCTTTCTTAGATCAGTATTGTAAATGCTGAAATATGTTAATAAAGGGCATATTTTAAATTCAACCTATTTTGAGTCTCTTGACCACACATGGACATACACACATTTTCATGTCTCATTTAAATGTTTGGAAACATAAAAGAAGAAATAACATCAAAATATAAAATAATCAAACCTTAGAGGCTTCTTTCTAATTCTAAATTAAAGAATTAGGACTCCTCTTAATAATAGCACTGAGTGGCAGATGAGAACACAGTAGTCCCTAGAGTGAAAGGGGGCAGTCTAATCAACATCTGAACTGAAATGTGATTCATTACTGTGGACAAGTAGCAAGGAACTATCTGGAGAGACAAGGGGGTGCTCCTGACTTTACATGAAAGTGTTCTTAGAAATGGGTGAGAAGAATGAAAACTTGAAAGTGTACAGCTGGTTTTAGAAAGAGCAGAGAAAAAGCCTAAGATCAAATAAAAGACTGTTCAAACGTGAAACCTAAAAATAAGAGGAGCTAACAGAAAGACACACCTATTTGGAAGAGAGGAAAAGCAGGAATCCTTCCATCAAAAAGAGATATTAATAGTTTGGGAAAACACTGGAGACAGATACAAAAGGGGAAGACAAAGTATTCAACTGTAAAGGAAGACATGCCATCAGGAAAATCAATAAAGTTCTTTTTTTATTGAAGTCAAATGAAAAGGCATCAACTGGCTCTTAGGAATACACAGCTATCTTTAAAAAAACTGGGCAGGTATTTTTATTTAAAGCAGTCCTCAAGAAAAGAGTGGGAAAAGACATAAGAAATACCCAGATCAAATTCTTATCACTATATAGACAGGGTATTTTTACAGATAAGGCAAGACTGGTGAGTTTGCGTTACTTGCAAAGATAAAACAGGTTCAAGCATGGATTCCCATGCCCCAACACTGATTTTCATTTCAGATACCTAAATCCTTATCCTTGCACATATCTACACCATGACCCAATCCTATACTCATCAATTCTAAACCTATTCCTCAAAGGAGACAACAACAACAAATGAAAACAAAAAGGAAGTTTTTCCTCATTTGCTATCAGTCCCAAAGAGTCAAATTGAAGCTTTAAACAAACATTTCTAAGGTGACAGGACATGAAGTAAAAAAGGAGGCCACTGTAACCAACTAAACTTCAGAGTAAATTTAGATAAAAATTTGAAACGAGACTGAGGCTTTCAGGTCATGGCCCTCAGCTGTAGAACAGTGTGAAGCAACTTGTAATGACCACAAGGAATTCAGAGTTCACACCAACAATGCACAGCCAAGATCTCCGTTCAACAGTTTCTTAGAAAAATCACCAATCTCTAGTATACCCACCCTGAAGCTGGAAACAATCTCATTCTAAAGGAATGCTAGAGCTCGGGCAATCTTCAGTCATCCTAAATTCTTTATATTCTGAGAACAAAGCCCTGTCCAAGAGAGTTACTGTCATATGGCTCAAGTCACCAAGGAAGTCAACAATGAAAACAGGTCTCAAAACCCACAGGTCTGTCACGGTGATTAAACAGAGCAAATGATCACTGGTACAACTGCAGGACTGATTTCACAAATACTGCCCAGTTAGTACCTTCAGCGTCACTGAGATTCATCTTTCTTTTCAGAACAATGTCGTCTCCTTTCCCATAGTCCTCCCAAACTGATGATGTGCATATGTATAATTATGCAAGTATTAAAGAAAACAAACTTCATGGTGAAGTAAAACTTTTTCTATCAAAATATAAAGAAATAGCAAAATAGGAGAGTTTGAAGACCACCATAGCCACTCTTCCAAAGAAGTAAACAAACCATTCTACAAGGAATAATAGCTCTGATTTCTACTTATATGAAGGTAAACCAAATAATGTAAGTGAACCATAGTTATGCTTGGATTCCTTTTCTCCCAGTTACCTAAGTACAAAGCAAGAAGTTTTAAAATTACAGCTGAATCACACTGGTGTGAACTTGGCAGGCCCACTTATATAATCCACGGTTGTTTGAATCTACAGATACAATGCAGAGACCTGTGAATATGGAGAAACCAACTCTAGGAAGGGCTGACTCTAAGTTATAGTTATGGATTTTCAACCATGTAGGGTCAGTGTCCAAACCCTTGTATGTGTTGCTCAACAGTCAATCGTAGTTACTTTTATAAAACTGCATTTCCTTCATCAGCCAAGATTCTTTTAACATTTCTGGCCATACCCTGCAGCATATGGGATCTCAGTTCCCCGACCAGGGATTGAACCTACATCCTCTGCACCAGGAGATGGAGTTCCAATCACTGTACCACAAATGACGTCCCCATAAGTCAACTTCTAATTGATGGCTTTGATTTTAAAAATCAAAGGCTAAAATGTCTCCTACCTTATATTTTTACTTAGTATGAACATTTTGGACAACTGAAAGAACTTGTTCCTTTACCTTGACAGAATACCTAGGTGAAACTATCTGACAAAATGGAGAGACAACAGCCTCTTTTACTTCTCTTAATGATAAATATACAATCTTCCAACAGTAGGGTGATTCACAGTATGGGTAACCAAACTGGCACCAAGAACAAAGGGTGTTGAACTGAAGATATAAAGAAGTCCACTGGGAGTTAACAAGTCAATTACTCTCAAAACATGGCTTCTGGCGCATACAGAAACAGGGCACTGAAAAAATCTCAATCCTTAGCACTGTAATGCTAGCTCAGTTTTAATTCTTCAACTCGCATAAAGCTGAGATTGCCTCTTACAAAATCAAGTGTGGGAGCAAACACTGCCATGGGTTATTTCTGGTAGATGTCAGGAAAATCACATGAATCTCATTAGGAATATCAAGACGGATTTTTACTTGAGTCTGAATTTGTAAAATTGCATGTACCATCCCTGCAAGGGCATTCCTGACCACTAATAATGGGGGAGATAATTCTACTCATCAGATTGAACTCTCACTTCTAGAGATAATACAAAAGAGATAAAATAAGGTCAGAAACCTCAGGAGAAGAGTCAGGGAAGAGCCAATTTTTTCTTTTTAATTGAATAAGTGCATTAAAGGCTGAAAGGATAAATGAATGTTGAATGACTCACATTAAACAGTAAGTCATTATTCTACCCTCACATTTGGGACTGCAAACAGAGAAAGGGTATCACATTATTTAGGTATTGTGATAGTTAACTGAAAACAAACTATGGGTAACAGCTTGGGTCCCTAAGGACTTACTGCTTCCCACATTGGAGGGATGGAGATACAATGGAGATGGAGAATGCACGCCATTTGTTCCTCCACCCCTCTAGACTAAGTCGCTGCTAATGAATTCTTGACTATTCCTAGGCAAAACTTAGCAAATCATGCCTCTTGCTCATGCCCGCTTCCTCACTTGAGCCCTTTCTCTTGCTTTCTGACTCTGGTCATGCAGAAAGATGACAGGAGAACACACTGGGGGCAACAATTTTCCCCCTTTACTTCAACAAAGGAAGGGCTAGATTCTCAAGCCTGCTGGTGTCCCCAGCTGACAAGTACCAATACTAAAAGATGAAAGCCTTCAGTTTAATGTTATTAACCATATCTTCACTCCTTGGAAAATTCATTTTCCTCGATTTAAGAGTCATTTTTCTATGTCTCCGATCACTTCTGTTAGTAAAGATAATCCTTACCATATGACTCATCCATGGGGATTATACAGTTTTGTAAATTGCCATATTAAAATAACCTAAAACACTGCCTAAAAAACAAGGGAATCTCTAACACATGGTCTAAATAACTAAAAACATCAGGATGGCTTATTTCCTTTTATTCCTAAATTTTATACAGGATTATTCCCAAATTATTTCAGAAGGTAAAGTATGGAGTAACTCCTTGACTAGACCACATTTCTCAGATCACAGGATATAATATTTTAAGAATATTTTCTCAAGGGAAAAAGTCTGTATAAATATTCATCTCTAAATAACAAAAGAAAAATGTAAATAGCACCTACATGATAATGCCAATATATAAGAACTGAATCATGAGAATGAAGCCCAGGCCCAATCAGTGTGGTTTTAAAAAGGAAACCGAATATGTCAATGAAATGACGAAGTACATTGGCAATGGATTACACTTGGCAGGCTGTGATGGAATAGGATTTTATTTACTTATTTTGGATGAATTCTAAGCCAATGCATATTGTGATGAAAATGTTGGTGAAGCAGCAACAAACTTGGATTAAAAGACCCCTGCTGCTCTTCTATCAGTGGATTTAATACAAGCTTTCTAAAAATCCACCCTGGTAGTAGCAGAAGGTAATGATTCCATTGGCAGGGAAGAAGCGTCATGACACAGCCAAAGAAGGACATAAGGGAAATCTGAAGCACAGCATCTCCACTTTCCACTGTTCACGGATGAAAATCTACCAACTGTAAATTCGTCTTCCGGTCTTCCACTGTAATATGGCCAAGAAAGAAGCATCCTAACTGAAATAAAAATAGGAGCTGTTAAAAGACTAGGCTATCAAGATATTTTGGTATGGCATTTTGCCAATGATCCATCATGGTGACCCATGGCATGACATTCGTGGGGTGGTCACCATCATCAAGTTACTCTAACAAGAGTCAAGACAATTGATCCAGTTCAGCAGGGTACAACCAGTTTAGCTCATGCAATGATCAACACACCCTGTGCAAGAAGGCAGGTCCCCTCAAGGTCCTTCATAGCCTGGGAGAGGTGAGTATCTCAGAAAACAATAGCTTCAAGGGAGGGACTGACAATCTGCAGCACAGAGGGTCCATGACTACAGCCCCTGGGACTTTTTTCCTGTCTTTCTATGTACTTAATACACCTGTGATGTTTTATCACTGTGTACCCTGGGAAGTGTTTTGTTTTAATGAATCTTAATTTTAATAAGATCTTCAAGACACACATTTATTTGCTATTGAAAATTAAAATAGCATATGAAACTTTTTTTATTACAAGTCAAAGTTTTGAAAACCAAAAAACTGAGCTGATATGCCCTGTTCTAATCACACTCAATCTAAGCCACCCGATGTTTAAAATATCTCCTGTCATTTTAATTACTTGCAAGGAAGGTTATGTCATTTTACGGTACTTGTTGACTGTATGTAGTAGGCACTCTATCTATTATAGTACAAAATCTAGTTATATTATGTATTTTCTGCTCTATGTAAATATCAAATCAATAAATAACTTATTATACTCAAGGTAGGAATAACTTATTATAGGTTAACTATAGATTCAGAGTTTTTCTTAAAGGTTAATACTGCAATATTAAATATTCAATATTTAACTCTACCAGAGAGGTGACAATATTTACCCAAGTATCACAGTCACTTCACCACCACTTAGATTTTTCAATAATTCACCAGACTACTGTCCTCAAAGAAGTGTTTTGGGAAAATTATGTTTGAAATAAGTTAGTAAGATATGACAATTTCACACAGATCAGTTTTGGTTCCTGAGGCTGAATTATACTCATGTCATAGCCTTGTTATATTAATATCAGGGCTGTCCATATGTTTGCTTTAATGGGAGTGATTTGCTCTCTAATGTACATTAAGTTTGTTTTATAGGTTGATGGAGAAAGTGGGGGCTTGCCAGGAGGTACAGTGGTAAAGACGATGAGGAGATGTGAGTTCGATCCCCGGGTTGGAAAGATCTCCCAGAGAAGGAAATGGCAAGTATTCCAGTAATCTGCCTGGAAAATCCAAGGACAGAGGAGCTGGCGGGCCACAGCCCACGGGGTTGCAAAGAGTCAATCACGACTGAGCAACTCCCACACAGAGCAAGCGGCCACCGATGTAGCGTAATATGGATGACAAGCTGGTTTTTGCAGGTGGGCCTGACAGATGATGAGTGAAAACAGAAAACAGAAGCTTGAAAGTGCATATACTGATTAGAAAGAGCACAAAAAAAGTCTGTATTCAAATAGAAGTTAAAACTGAAAACTTGGAGCTGGGGAAACACCAGGAAGAGACACATTTCAAAGAGGGAAAGCAAGGCTTCTTGCATCGGAAGGAGCTGTATAAGGAACTGGAGGCAGAATACAAAGGGGAAGACACAGGGTACAACTGTAAGGGAGATATGCCGTCAGGAATTCTAGCAAAGCTCTTCTTTTGTGTTAAATTTCAAGAAGTAAAAGCATCTTTTGGGCAACCGGTTCTTAAGAAGATGCATCAATAAAATCTACTTTTGTAAATTTGACAGTTATTCCTATTTGGAAAAAAAAAAGTATCAGAAAGAGCCATAGAGCATAGAAGAAAAACCCAAATCTTTTCATATTTATATAGACAAGGTATTTTACAGATAGGGCAAAGGGAGTTCACATTACTTGCAAAGATAGAATAAGGTCAAGTATGAATCCCTATGTCTTCAACACTGCTTTTCATTTCAGATACCTGAAACTTTATTTATACACTTGTCCACATGACGGTCTAATCTGACTCCCATTAACTTTAAATGAGTTTCTAAAAGGAGACCAAAAAAAAGAAACAAACAAAATAATTAAAACAAAATTTTTCCTCACTTCGTATCAGTTCCAAAGAGTCAAACTGCAGCTCTTTACAAACATTTCCAAGGTAACAGGACAAGGAGAAAAAGAAGGCCACTGTAACCAATTAAAACTTTGGAGAACATTTAGAAAAAAATGTTGAAATGAGGCTGAGGCTCTCTGGTCAAGGCCCCCAGCTGTACAACAGTGCCAAGGGACTTATAATGACCACAAGAAATCCAGAGTTCACATCAGCAATGCTAAGATCTCTGTTCAACAGTTTCTTAGAAAAAGCACCATACCCTAGTATACCCATGAGCTGCAAGCAACCTCATTCCAAAGGAATGCCACAGCTCTTAAGTCTTTCAAACTTCTCTGTTTTCTGAGAAAGAAATCAAGGTCCAGAAGAGTTAATGTCACATGACCTGAGTTACAAGGGAAGTCAACAGCGGAAAAGGTTTGTTACAGTGATTATACAAACTGATCATTAATTGTACCAATTGATCTTTGGTACTGCACTGAATTTAGAGATTCTGCCCTGTTAGTATCTTCAGTACCCTTCTAACATCCTAACTCCCACCTTTTTATTAGAACAATATGGTCACTTTTTCTATCTATTGTCCTCCTCCCTGCTTATGAGGACATGCATGTTTATGTAGATAGTTATGAAGAAAAACTTCAGGAGGATATGAATTATCTCTATCAAAATAGAAAGGTATAATTGATAAGTATAATGCAGAAAGAATATGAACATTGTTGTTATTATTTTTGTAAAGTGAATGCATATTGTTTTGTAATAAAAAATTATGCTGACTTCCACTTAGGTTTTGGAAAATCAAATTTATTAAAGAAAGATACACACTTATGCTTGAATCCCTTTTTCTCCCAGTTACCTATGGATAGGGCATGAAGTTTTAAAACAAGTTGCTTTTATAAAACTGTATTTCCTCTCCTAGTCAATTGCTACTTGGGACAACTTTGAATTTTAAGGAATAAAGATACTAGGAATGGCTTTGACTTTGATATAATGTTTCCAAGTATGAAAACTTTAGCCATATAAAGGATGTGTCCTTTAAACTTGCCAAAAGACCCACGAGAAACTATTTGACATCTTATAGAAATACCAGCTTCTTTTACTCCTCCAAACTCTAAGAATGATAAGAACTACTGGAACAGAGTATTCTCAGTCTGTCTAAGAGTATGTTTTGATAGAGAATGAAGAAGCTGGAGAGAAAGGAGAGTGCTGGGAGGGGAAAAGGGCGTGACTGCTGAGTAATAGAGAGAACCACATTGTCAAAGGTGTGGGTGAGAGTATAAATGAAAAATTCACTAAAATAAACCATGTATACTGCACAGTTTTGTCTTGTGCTGGCTCTGATTCTTAACTAATGTGCTTAATTTACTTGCAAGTTACATTATAAGAAACCTGTTTTAAGACCACTACTTGGAGTAGCAAAACGACATCCTGTGTTGGGTGGGATATAATGTTAATTTGTATTTCCACATGACATTTACATATATTCTACCACTGCTAAAAATAGAACTGGATGATATCACTAAATCATTTCCTTTACTCAGTATATCTATAACACTCAACTTTAAATACATATTTTTCAATCCTTTTAAAAAGTAGATACTCTATGCTGATACTGTTCCAAGATTCAGTTCAGTTCAGTTCAGTTCAATCGCTCAGTCACGTCTGACTCTGCAACCACATGGACTGCAGCACGCCAGGCGTTCCTGTCCATCTTAGTAATGATACTTACTAAGTGGAAAACCTTGACCTCCCCCAAATGAAAAGCAAATAAAAAAACATCAGTGACAAGAGTGGCAAAATACAAATCATTGTATATTTGTGCTTGCTGTTAAACAACATTAAATAAATAATGTACAATAAAGATATGTCAGTAACTTGTATTTTAAGTAAAATACTCACATGTTTGATTTTGGACCACATTGAATGAAGACACACATCCTTGTCTTTTACAGACATATATAAATTTCAAAATGTCTTTGATTAAACATTTACTGAGAATGTTCAAGTTACTAAATAGTGTTTAGTTTTTTTGTTTTGTTTGTTTGTTTTTTGGTGCCATTTTTCATGATTCATGTCAAGAAAGATAATTTTTCGTGGCAGTAGAAGTATCTTATCTTTCTTTTTTCCTTTCAGAATGCTAACATGTTTATATCCTTCCTCTAACCTATTTTCAACTGGAAAAAGCAAAAGCAGTCCCAGTAGAATACTTGCAAAACAACAAATACACAGGAGTAGTAATCAAATGCAATCCAAACAGTCTTCCAAGGTGCACAGTGCATGAACAACATCACTCTCCCCAGTGCATTCATTCAGCCTCCTTTCAAAAAGGTGCTCTGATACTGCTCGTCATATTCAATAACAGACAGTAGAGATCTATTTCACAAGGGCGTGCTTTACAGTCTTGACTGGAGCTTCCTGGGATGAGAAAGTACAAACTTGACACCCCATTTGCATCTACAGCTTTTGGATTTTACAGACTGGTTGACAAAACACACCCACAATTTTCTTCATTGCAATACAAATATCTTAAGTCTCCAAAAGGCTTATTTGGGATACAGTAAGTTTTTGTCCCCTGATATACTAACTAAACCTGTTTCTAAATATCTCATACCCAAATTGCATGTGTTTTGCTCTTAATAAGTGGAAAGGACACACTCTTCATTTTGCTTTTTACAGACAATTTAACTTCTTGTCCTATATTCAAATCCTTCACCACTGGATGGGGCACCATTATTCAGTGTGGAGAAAGACTGAAGGTTTAGGAGATACTTATATTTTGGAGAGTAAAAAATTGAAGATATACTTTAATGAGTAAAATGATTCATTAAGAAACATTTTTACTATGTAGCTTTTAACATATTACCTTAAAAATTCACTATATTTCAGACTTGATGAAGCCTAAACACATTAGTTAAAAACCTTCTGTTTGAACCCCAAAATGACACTTTGATGGATAAATAAGATATGGTATATCTACACAATGGAATATTATTGGATAATAAAAAGAGTGAAGTGCTGACATTTGGTAAAACATTGATAAATCTTTAAATCATGATGCAAAGTGAAAGAAGTAAAAAGCTGGTCACCAAAAATTTACATACTGTGTAACTCCTCACATATGAAATATCCAGGATAAGCAAATCCATAAAGACAGAAAGTAGATAAAGTATTTTCCAAGGGCTTGGAGAGGGCTTAGGAGAAATGAGGCCTGACTGCTAATAGGTATGGAGTTTCTTTATGGAATTATGAATATACAGTTGACCCTTAAACAAGATGGGTTTGAACTGTGTGGGTCACTTATACTTGAATTTTTTTCAATGGTAATACTACAACACTATACCATATGTTGCTGGTTGAACCTACGGATATCCATTCTTGTATGCAAAGAACCAACTACAACTTATAGGTAAATTTTGACCTGTAGGACAGTTAGCATCCCGACCCTCACATTGTTCATGGGTCAATCGTATTCTAACATAGATTCTGGTGATCACTGAACAACTCTTTGAATATACAGGAAACACTGAATTATATTTCTAAAATGTGTTAATTATATGGATCATGATCTAATAACTAAGTAAAGTTCTTTAATAAATAACTGGCTAAGAATTTATCCTTTCTTAAGTTTTACAATCTTTTCAATAAAGCCATACACTCACAGGTTTGTTTTTTTTTAATTTATAAAACAAGAATAGTTTTGATGAAAATTGAAAAGGTAGTTATTCACATTGATATCTATGCACTCAGATGACTACCTAAATATCCACCTACTTCCTGAAAATTCTGGGTAAAACAAGGCTTAGAAGACCTACACTGGCCATGACATTTGCACCTCTTGGAAACAATCCCCATGCTGTTATTTACTCTGTTGCCTTCCTGATCTGAAAACCTCTTCATATGACTCTAGATTTTATTACAGGGGTAACCTTTTGTAAGTTTAAAGCCAAGGTCATGTCCCTTCAGCTCAAATCCAGTCCTGAGGCATAAATCTTTCAGAAAAGATCCTTCCACACTTGCATCACAAGGACTCTGACACATGTCACAGTGAAACAACTTTCATTATGTTGCAGCAATGAACGTCCCTTCATTTGACGAACTCTGAAAAATTGTTCTATCTTTCCCCATTCTCATGAGAGCTGTCACCATGTCACAAATGGAGAATAGTTTAAAAAAGAAAGGCCTCTCGCTTTCCCAACAGTTGTCACCACTAGCAGCAACATAATATACAATGTCACCAAGGGAAAATAAACACTGTATAAGAATCTAGAGAAGGCCTATATTGGAAAAGCCCACATTCTACTTTCTTAAATTGTAGGATTAAACAGAAACAAACAGTAGTACCATTTATAATAGTTCAGAATATTCCATATGGAGTCTATCTGTACTGTCTCCAGTATATATCTCAACTCCTATGATTCTGGAGAGAGTATCTATCCTAGCCGAAACATTCAAAATATTTCACTTCACATGTCTTTAAATAACTAACCACAAGACTCGAGTGTCAGGGAAAGATGTACCAGATCAATCTAGGACAGAAGGAAAAGATATAGGGTGTAAAGCAGTGTAACAAAATGAGGTAAAAGCTTTTAACTCAACAGGCTGATCGACTTGTTGATCTAACACACTTTCTTTTCTGATTTCAAGTAATAATACAGTGAGAAAAAGATGCCCAAGAAAGAATACCTTACATATAAAATTCAGTGTGGACAGAAGAAGGAGTTTAAACTGGCCTTTACTGTTATTACTCAAATGCAATGCAGACCTCCCTCCCACAACAACAAAGACATTAGCCGGGAACTATCTATAAATTCAGAATTTCAAGTCTCACTCCAGTCCTGCTAAATCAGAATCTGAATTTTCACACAAGGTTTGATAAGCATTTTCATATCACTTTTCCACTAGTGTCACTGTCCAGTGTTTGGACTCTCAGGCCACTGAAATAATTTGTTTCTCATTAGTAACAGCTATTAAGTAATACTAATGTGAGAAAACAAATACAATGTAATACAATACATACCATATTGTTAAATTAATTCAAAACATCATATTTGTCATGTGATCGCCATACTAAAGCCTCAATATTGATGGAAGGTTAAGAGGTATTCAAAGGAACTGATAATTAAGATTAAATCATTTGTTTGTCTCTGTGAAAATGAAACAAGCTTGCTAAAACTGAGTATAGAACTTCATGACATCAGTTTGATGCTGAGGCAAATTGAGGCTGATGCATATGCAAATATCTTTACCTTAGAAGGTGGTATTTCTAGATGATGAAAAGGAAGGGCAGGTAATGTAATTCACTTTGAACTGGCCAGTGATGGATTTCATGTTTATAATAACTGCTTACACAGGCCACGTGCATACCCAATTCTATTATGTCAGCAGAGGATTTACCTGCCTGGTAACAGTGAAATACACCCTTGAGTGCTCTGTGTTTAATTAAGGAAGCAGAGTTGGAAAACCATTGAGCCTGTAGGTTCTAAACACTAACAGGCACCCTTCTTATCACTTCCTAGGGTCACACAGGTCAGGACCACTCTATAAAAGCTCAAAGCCAACTTTCTAGGTGACTTAAGCACCAGTACTTCTGTGCCTCTGAAAAAAAAATGACATTGGATGCCAATACAATTAATCACTTCAGAGTACTCAGCCCTCAGAATTAAAGACAAAGCTGTCACCTACTCAGTAAACCCCTCTAACTGGCTACTTCAAAACTTAGGTAAGCTCCCAGATTACCCAAGGGAAGTTATAAGGGAGAGAAAAGTCAATAGCCTTGGGGAAAGAACTGATGAGGCAGTCAGGCACTATACATTCTAGTACTTATTTTCATTTTATGCACTGAAATGGAATAGTGCACTAAGAGCCCCTGTTCACTTAGCTGGTATAATATTTACTTCCAAACTGTTATCTTTAATACTAACAGCACTTTGCAGTTATAAAAACATCTTGATCCAAAAAGCTCAAAATGTTTCCCTACATATCAATTCAACTCTGCTTAAGACCATATGTCAGGGAGGGATGGCTGTACCAAGGGTATAAATACGATTAAAATAGGTTTCAAAACTAGTCAATTTGATCAACTCAATTGTTTAAGGCAGGTGGAAAGGAAAACACCTAAGAAATGAGTTGGGCTGACAGAAGTCCAGCTCTCCTCACAGAAGTGAAAAGAGATGGAGGCTTGCCTTTGGTAATTAGGTGGCCTAATTACAAAAAGCTACTCTCAAATAAGAAGTCTGCTTCAATGATTCAGCTATTTGAGGCCAACATAATTTCGAGTTCACAAAAACATCTGGGAAATTATTGTTCCTTTATTTCATATGGCATGCATAGGAACAATTTAAAAACCACGGAAGTATTATTAGCTGGAGAAATGAGCCAACAGAGCAAAAGGAGGTGGTGAAGATTCCAGAAAAGCCACCAAGGTCCCCAGCACAGCCTATGGAACCTAAGATTCCCCCTTCTTCACAGATGTTGCCCAATAAGAATGGGCATTATTAGGTAAGAGCAGAGATTTTCTGCGTGTTTTATTCATCATCATATCCCTACACCCTACAACAGCACGAGGTAAATAGTAGATGTTTAATAAATAATTTTAAAATGAATAAATGAACACAGCCTGGCAATCCTGAAGATGAGCCCACCTGCTGATTCTGTCAGCTGCACGGCATGCAAGAAAAATGTGAATGCCTAAACATCAAAGTCCTGTGTTCCTTTATCAGATACAACTTGTAAAACGTCTGCTGTAAGACTAAATAGCATATAGGCTATGTCCTTGAGGTGAAAAACAACTGGAAATTAGGCCATCTTTTCTGATGTGATATGACACGCCTGATCTCACATAATGCAGATGTGAGAGAAGCATCTGCAGGTGTTCTCTACCTGCCTGACTAGATACATCCTCTGTGACTGTCTAAGGAAAGTTAAATTTTTTAAAAAAGAAATAATCAACACATCCCTTTCAATAAATCACACTTAGTAAATTTACTGCCAAGTTTAAATGCAAAGGTTACATGTTAGTAAAACCAGTAACTACAATTTTAGTCCATAAAACTGAATAGCTCAGATATGTGTGTGTGTGCTGGTTGCTCAGTTGAATCCAAATCTTTGTGACCTCACGTTCCATAGCCCACCAGGCTCCTCTGACCATGGGATTCTCCAGGCAAGAATACAGGAGTGGGATGCCATGCCCCTCTCTAGGGGATCTTCCCGACCCAGAGGTTAAGCCTGGGACTTCTGAACTGCGGCCAGATTCTTTGTCATCTGAGCCACCTGGGAAGCCCTAGCAGACATATTTATTTATTGAATTCTGTGTGACTAATAACGTCATAGTTGCATCTGTAAAACAAAGAGTTTTTAAATATAACCCCTACAAAACAACAATTTGGAGACATATTAGGATCTCAACAAGCTTTGTAGGAATCCAAATGTGCTTTGTTCCAGTCTCCCCTTAAGCTCCTGTCTACCAGTGTATACGACAGATTGTTTGTACACGTTTCACCTTTAGGTACAAATATGCCAACTCATTGTGGAAAACCCATGTTTTCTCTCCTAGCTGTGAGAAGTCCTTCAAATAACATACTTGAGGATGTAAAGAGTTCAGTCCCTGGGTCAGGAAGATCCCCTGGAGGAGGAAATGCCAACCACACTGCAGTATTCCTGCCTGGAAATCCCCTATGTAGTCCATGAGGTCACAAAGAGTCGGACATGACTGAGCAACTAAGCAGCAACACCAGCAGAGGATGTGAACTCTATGAGCATCTGTCTGACCTTTACATAGTGCTCCTAGGGTTCTCAGGTCATGAACTCACTGCCAAACTCAGCTTAAACTGAATAAAGTAGGGAAAACCACGAGACCATTCGGGTATGACCTAATCAAATCCCTTACAATTATACAGTGGAAGTGACAAATAGATTCAAGGGATTAGATCTAATAGAATGCCTGAAGAAGACTGGATGGAGGATCGTGACATTGTACAGGAGACAGGGATCAAGACCATCCTCAAGAAAAAGAAATGCAAAAAGGTAAAATGATTGCCTGAGGAGGTCTTACAAACAGCTGAGAAAAGAAGAGAAACAAACAGCAAAGGAGAAAAGGAAAGATATATCAATTTGAATACAGAGTTCCAAAGAACAGCAAGGAGAGATAAGAAAGCCTTCCTCGGGGATCAGTGCAAAGAAATAGAGGAAAACAACAGAATGGGACAGACTAGAGATCCCTTCAAGAAAATCAGAGACGCCAAGGGAACATTTCATGCACAGATGGGCACAATAAAGGACAGAAATGGTATGGATCTAACAGAAGCAGAAGATATTAAGAAGTGGCAAGAATACACAGAAGAAATATACAAAAAAGATCTTCATCACCCAGAGAATCATGATGGTGTGATCACTCACCTAGAGCCAGACATCCTGGAATGCGAAATCAAGCGGGTCTTAGGAAGCATCACTATGAACAAAGCTAGTGGAGGTGATGGAACTCCAGTTGAGCTATTTCAAATCCTAAGAACGATGCTGTGAAAGTACTGCACTAAATATGCCAGCAAATTTGGAAAGCTCAGCAGTGGTCACAGGACTGGAAAAGGTCAATTTTCAAACCAATGCCAAAGAAAGGCAATGGCAAAGAATGCTTAAACTACGGCACAATTGCACCCATCTCACACACTAGCAAAGTAATGCTCAAAATTCTACAAGCGAGGCTTCAACAGTACATGGACCATGAAATTCCAGATGTTCAACCTGAATTTAGAAAATGCACAGGAACCAGAGATCAAATTGCCAACATCCGCTGGATCATCAAAAAAGCGAGAGAGCTCCTAAAAAATATCTCCTTCTGCTTTATTGACTATGCCAAAGTCTTTGACTGTGTGGATCACAACAAACTGTGGGAAATTCTTCAAGATACGGGAGTATCAGACCACCTGATCTGCCTCCTGAGAAATCTGTATGCAGGTCAAGAAGCAACAGTTAGAACTGGATATGGAACAACAGACTGGTTCCAAATCGGGAAAGAAGTAAGTCAAGGCTGTGTATTGTCACCCTGCTTATTTAACTTACATGAAGAATACATCATGAGAAATGCTGGACTGGATGAAGCACAGGCTGGAATCAAGACTGCCAGGATAAATATCAATAACCTCAGATATGCAGATGACAACACCCCCTTATGGCAGAAAACGAAGAAGAACTAAAGAGCCTCTTGATGAAAATGAGAGGAGAGTGAAAATGTTGGCTTAAAACTCAGCATTAGAAAACAAGATCATGGCACCTGGTCCCATCACTTCATGGCAAATAGATCGGGAAAGAATGGAAACAGTGACTGACTTTATTTTTCGGGGCTCCAAAATCAGTGCAGATGGTGACTGCAAAAGACGCTTGCTCCTTGGAAGGAAAGTTATGACCAACCTAGACAGCATATTAAAAAGCAGAGCCATTAGTTTGCCAACAAATGTCCGTCTAGTCAAAGCTTTCGTTTATCCAGTAGTCATGTATGGATGTGAGAGTTGGACTATAAAGAAAGGGCCAAAGAATTGATGCTTTGGAACTGTGGTGTTGGAGAAGACTCTTGAGAGTCCCTTGGATTGCAAGATCAAACCAGTCCATTCTAAAGGAAATCAGTCCTGAATATTCATTGGAAAGACTGATGCTGAAGCTGAAACTCCAATACTTTGGCCACCTGATGCAAAGAACTGACTCACTGGAAAAGATTCTGATGAGGGGGAAGATTAAAGGCAGGAGGAGAGGATGTGACGGTTGAAGGGCATCACCAACTCAGTGGTCATGAGTTTGAGTAAGCTCTGGGACTTGGCAATGGTAGTGAAGCCTGGCATGCTGCAGTTCATGGAGCTGCAAAGAGTAGGACACAACTGAGCCACTGAACTGAACTGATGTATTTGACATCTATCTCTAGCTTTGAGACAGTGAATAAACAGAGATTTAATATTTGTGACATGTGGCAACACTCTACTTACTATCAATTATGTGGATTCTCTATTTTGGGACATCTGGTCTACCTCACTCATTTATGTTTTCAGGCTGGTATCTACAGACCTTTTCGTTGGGTTTTCAGGCTCTCAGTAGTACTCTAGTATTGTGGTATGAGCACAGAATCTAGAGAGCAATTCAAGAGTGACTCACCAGAGAAAGAGCACCACAGGGTTCTGGAAATTCCATTCTCAATTCCAAATCACACTACCTAGAATTTTCAATAAGCCTCCAGCCCTAGTGGAGGAAAGTCAGATGAGACAATATATAGATAATTTCCAAACTTAATATTCCCTTATTTCATGTGACTGTTTGTCCATTTACTAGGGTGTCCATCCTTGAAATCACAGGAAATAACCTATGACAGGGTCACCTGCATGTCTCCACAACAAATTCCACTATAACTGTTAATCAAAAATATTTCTTAGAAATGCAGTTTATCACTGTAGTTTTGTCCTAAGCAGTTATATCTGTAAAATAATGTATTTTACTTACCACTTTTTTTTTTCCTTTAACAAATCATCAGAGATATCTATCTGTACCCTAAAAGTTATCAAACATTCCATTAGTGGTACTTGCTTCACGCTCTAGGAAAAATTCCCTTGTGGAGTAAAAATTTTCTAAAATAGGTATTTTAAAGGAATTACCAGAGCTTTATCCAGACTTTCAAACAGGTTACTAACTGTCTTTCATATAATTTTGATATCAAAAAACATCAAATACAAACTCAAGAATGTTTTCCAAGGGAAATATTTTAGTCCACCACTTTACATGAATATCTTGAATATTATTCACATGTTATGAAAACAATTTCATAAAAATGCCACTGTAACCAATGTATCATTCAGCCATGAGCATTGTTGAACATAAAAGATTTGCAAATATTTAGCTTATATATATATATTTATATATATATATACATGTACACACACAGGCATATTCATACACATCACTTAGCTGAGAAACTGTTTTTCTCCTATTAATTTACATAAGGATGTTAAAAGTCATCTTTAAAGCTCTCAGATCTCTTAGATGTACTTGCATGTCACAAAAAAGTTACTTTCAATAAGAAATATAATATTACAAGGGAGGTTAACAACAGCAATCAACTGAATACCCTGGCGGATTCCTGAAGGTAAAGCTGAGGGGGAACACCAGGGAAGGATTATGTCAGTCTAAATGTGCTATTTTTTATTTGCCCTCAGCACATACCAGACAGCTGGATGGAAGGAAGAGTAATAGACCTTAAATTACCTGATTCACAGTTAACACACACATCATAAAGATGCCAGAGACCATGTGTGAACACATGATTTCTTCTCTTCAGGGAGATGGTGCTTGTTCCCCACCCTGGGGTCGAGCATCATGACTGTGTATGAGCAGCTCTACCAACCTGAAAGGTGCACGAATGCACTGAATTCTAAGCAGCTTGGAGGCAAAGTTCTTGCAAGTGACCATGTATAATTACTGACGTAACTCGTTTAGAGGCTCCTGTCCTACAGACAAGGGCATTCATCTGACTGTTCCAGAGACCTAATCATACTGCTCTGGATATGATGCTTCATAGAGAAAATGTGAAGTGAAATAATTTCTAGAAGTCCTTGCATTGATTCAGTTCAGTCTCTCAGTCATGTCCAACTCCTTGCAACCCCATGGACTGCAGCACGCCAGGCCTCCCTCTCCATCACAAACTCCCAGAGTTTACTCAGACTGATGTCCATTGAGTCAGTGACGCCATCCAACCATCTCATCCTCTGTTGTCCTCTTCTCCTTCTGCCTTCAATCTTTGTGCATCATACCCCACAATAAGAACTTTAAATTTACTTCTCGGGAATGGAAGTGATTTAATAAAATAAAAATCCTGAGACCCTCCTAGTTGCCTCTCCTGGGACTATCTGGAGTAATATAGATAAATGGTATGTGGATGTGTGTTGGGGGATCAGAAACTCAAAAATTAATAGAAGTATGAAGACAATTCACTAGTAGCCTTTATGGACAGTTACATAATTTTTATGAACACCCGTCTACCAAAACCTACCACAGGAAACATAATACACATATACACTATTCCAGAAGTCCTCACTAAATAAGACAATCCACCACTGATGCGAAGATACACACTTCATTTAAGAAAATTACATTTTTATAATTTGTTTGAGCAGTGAAGAGCCAAAGAAAGGCATTCCTTTTTATCTGTATCTCCTCCTTAATTTAAATTCTTCATTGTTTTCACAGTCCCTAAGCAATACCTGTGACGATGATTGGAATTAGTTCCAGTGCCCTGGACAATTGGTATTCTTCATTCACTCATACAGTTTCCCTTTTGTAGCATGAAGCTGTACCACTTTCAGCCACAATACCTTTGTTCCTCTACTTACTTGGCTACTTTTATTTTTTTTCAGGGCACTCAAATTTCTATCCTTTGATATAGAGTTTCCTTCTAGTGAACCTTAAATCTGCCTCCTCGAGTCCCTTTTGCCAATTGTCTGGCATAGTCCGCTTCTCTAAAATCTGCCATAACCTCGGAGTCTGTGGCTCTGCATTTTATATCTAACCATAGAAATGCTTTATTCCCATGCAGATCCTTCTGATGAGCCCCTGTCAGTATTAAATCATCCTGGTCCTTCCTTGAAACAACTGAGAAATTTCATGCTAATATGCAGAAGGACTCTCATTTCTATACTGAGATACAGACGAATGTGGGAAACCATGAAAAAAACATTCCGCCACGTCTGAGACTGATTTACAGCTTTACCTTTTCCACTACACTACGTAAAGCAGTCTGATAAACTACTGGAGCTATTACTAAGTGATATTGAATTGAACATCTCAAGTCATCAGATCCACTGGTTTAAAACCCAAAGCGGTGTCCCCGAAGTTGCCTGGTAACATTATAATCAGGGGCTTCAGAGCCACAAATTATCAGATATATTTGTCACCATAATAGTTTTTGCATAGAAATAGTACTGAAGTACAGAATCATTTTGGTCATGGAAGGATGCAACTATAAAACTGAGGAATTATTCCACATTACTGATTCTACTGACTATAGGGCCTGCTGCTTAAAAAGTCAGGATATCTATCCAATTTTATGAGATTTAGAAAATTAATTTTATATTCTGCATGGATCACATCAAATACTGTCTACAAGTTCAATAAGGAATACTATTAATATTCAAAGTAAGCCACATAGACAGATTTCCTAAAAGTTAACATTCCAACTTGCATTTCAAAGCTGTCATAACACTACCCAGCTCAGGCATAAGCAGGAGAGCCCATCTAGGCTATTAATGTCATCAAATGGACACTTATCATCCATCTCAGAGTATACACACTGGATGTTAAAAATATATATAAATGCTGTCAACTGTTAAGTAGAATATTAGCCTCCAATTATTTTGTGCCATTCCAGCTAATAAGTCAATGTGCATTCTTATTTCACTTAAAAGTGACAGAAACAAAAAGCACTACCATTCTTGTATTATAAATATCAATTCTGAAATTAATTTTGTTTCTTCCAGCACATGTAGTGAAGATACTTAAAACACAATTCACTCACAATTTGGTTTGAGTACATCGAGCAGTCCCAGAGTCATTAGTAGTGAGTTCAATAAATTCATCATTTGTCAGTTTTAACTTAGAGTCTTATCTAGTAATGAACAGTCTAAGATTACAATAAACATAGAATGAATAAAATTTTTCCATGCTGTTTTTTTCTTTTAACTCTCTCGGGTGTCACAAAGTTGCTTGCATGATGATGCTGTCAAGTATATATTTCTCAATAAAATCATTTCTGGTTTTCATTTCCTGCACTATTTAACAAGACTATCATTTCCCATGGAAAAAGAAAATCCTTGGGTGAACTTCTTCTCCTTCTTAAAAGTCAAGTTCTTTAATATCCTCCAAACCTGAAGCTGATTCTCTGTTGTGACATTTTGTTTTTATTTTTAAATTAAATGTTGTTAGCTAAATACATCAGGGTGAATCCTGCTTAGTTACCTTCAATTTAGAAAGTAAGATAAACTATTCTCTCACTTTAAAAATTAACAAGGACAATCTACACACACATATATGAATACTCATAACTTTCACTTTGCTTTCTCCACACACATGCCTACGACTAAATAAACACAACATACAACAGAGAACTGTATCAGTGTATCATTTATACCTAAATGACTTCTCATAAGAAAAGGTGACAGACAAACAGGTTATACAAAAAACAGACAGCCCTAACTCTGTTTCTATTTGACTTTAGAATAACTCACTAATGAAAAAATGGAGGGAGGCAGGGGAAAAGGGAAGCAGGGAAAAAGGGAACCAGGGATAGGGCAGAAAGAGAGATAGTAAAAAGAAGGAAGGAAGGAAGGAAAGGAAGAAAGAAGGAAGGGAGGGAGGGAAGAACAAAAGAAGAAAGGAAGAGGAAGGGGAGAAAAGGAAGAAGAAAAAAAGAATCCAACTTGTTTTGGATGACAATTATATTGCATTTTGCCCAGTCCTGAGGCAATCTGAACAGCTATCAGGAGTCAGTAAGAGGCTAGGATGAGATGTCATGAGATCACAGATTTTTCTCATCTAGAAAGTATCTAAAAAATCAGACCACTTTACAGGGGATACTGAGTCACAGGGAAGTGAAGTGGCTTGTTAGAGTTTGCACAGCAACTTAAAAAGGGTTCACAGAAGCTTCCACTGGCCCAGGTGATACCCTAAAAGGCGGACACTCTGATAATGCAGAGTTGAGGGTTAACATTTAAAATCCAAAACCCCAAATTCCAGAATCAAAATTTTTAGGTTTTTAAATTCATAGTTTTTCCATTCAACCATATTCACTTTTGAAAGTCTGGGGGAAAAGTTTATAGAACTTCCTGCCCCAATTCACATTTCTGGGCACAATCCATCAAGCAGGGCTGGGCTGCAGCTTGTGAGCAAAAGGACCTCCTGACAAACGCTACTGAGGATGCTGTGTGCTAAGTCCAGCAGCTTCGGGACAGACATGACAGTGAGCCAAGGGCCCCAAGCACAGATGCCAGGGGGATGCTCTCCCTGATGCTGTTCCCCTTCCCACCGGCTTCTTTACTTTGTTCAACCCCAGCACCTTCTGGAGGCTGAGGGAGCACTGAACTGGGAGCAGCACAGAACCGTCTACAGGGCTTACTGGCTGGATCTGGATGCATGCTTGCAACACATAGAGACAGATGTTATTTTTACGTACAAAATGCAAGATATCTATCTTTTATAGCACTTAAAATTTATATTGAAGGCCAATCAAATCACCATGACTTTAGAAGTTCCTCTTACAAAATAGATGTAACACCCATCTGGTCTTCCCATTTGTCAAATGACCAGACCCTCAACTAACCCCTGAAGCATCCAATCATCTTTTCTACAGATTAAGCACAACTTGGGGGTGTCCCGATTTTTAATAAATAGGAAAAAATATTTCTGAGGTATTAGGAGCACACTGTAGATCTAGCAAATGTCTCTTGGCTCTTTGAGGTGACAAGACTCCAAAAAAAAATTAACATCACACGAGTTGAAATTTCTAAATGTTTGAGTAGAAAAATAGAAGTCAAACTTCACTACTTCAGAAAAGTACTTCCCTACCAAGGGTAAAAGTTCCATACATATGTACATACATACATATTAATATGTATGTATACACACACACATACACACCACACATGCTCACACACACACATACACATATAAGAATTCAAGAGTCACACACACAAAACCAAAATTCAAAGGAAAACATGTACTAAATTATTTAGGCTAAACAAGCAACTGTACAAAAATCACTGGACCTTAACTACCTCTATTTCTGTGCCTTTCATCATTTTAAATAAGTACATACCTTCAAAAGATCATGTACTTGCACCAGTTAGAGTAACACAAACTATTATTAAAAATATAGCTGAGGCTTCCTCAGTAACCATCACTTGCAGAAGTCATCATTTCAGTTTGGGAAGAAGGCATGAGGCTGATCTTTTGTTTAGCAGAAATATAACCATCAAATTCAACTGCCTTTATTTCAGATTTCCGTATTTCAGACCCTTCCCAGAGAACAGACTTCTCCTGGAGCACAACCCTGGGACTGCTGGCTCCCCATAGGCACCAAGGCTTTGCTCCTCCTGCTTCATCTTGCCAGAAGGTAAGTATTCAGTACTGGTTTGTTACCTTTGCCTCTCCAAACCTCGGGCTCTGAAAATGCCTGCGCTCACGTACACAACCAGCTATGTTGAGTCTTCTCTCCCCTTGCATCATTCCCCTCAACCAAATCTAATGAGAACATCCTCTGTCCTCACCAGTAAGACACTTTCATACTTCACAGCCTATGGTTTCTCTCTACTTTGAGACTTACTGCCTATTCAGAAAAAGTGTGTTTGCGCTCCGGAAACTGCGGGAACCTCTGGCTGCGTGGACTCAAGCTCAATGAGGGCATTTCGACTCCCTTTTGCAGGTAGGAATGATTTGAAGTTCACTTTGGTCCACCTCAGCTCTGACAATTGGTTCAAGTGGTTAAATCCTCTTATATTCAAATTCTATTCTTAAATCAGCTCGATTGTTCTACCTTCAACTCAGGAAAAAGAATGTGGTTTATATTTAGGTTAGGGGAAATCCAGACAAGAAGTCCATATATCCTTTTTCATAGTGATAACAATCTTTAATTTCACTAAGCCATTGATCATCTGAAAGACATCATGCAAATATTATTAACAATATTAATTTCTAATATAATTTTTATGATCAATTCAATCTTGCAGTACTAATCTGATAGACTCCATTTGGAGACATATGAAGGATAAATAAACCTGGAGCTGAACTGGTATTTTTTGCTTTTTAAAATTCACGTCTCTTCATAAAAAGTAGTGTATTCAGAAGCAAAAATGGGCTAGACAGACTTATTTTTAAATACCTTCCCTTAGAATGAAAAACGGATATACATAGCTCATATTTGCAAATATTCCTACTCATCACCCCCATCTCTAGCAAAGTTTCTAAAAAGCATGCAACTGAAAAACAAGAGAAACTTTCCTGTTTCTGCATTTCTTAGTGGCAGCAGAGAGCCAGAAAATAAACTATCTCACATAAATTCTGGAAATACAGACACATGCTTCTTTTACACAGACACCCAAGCAAGATGATCTCTTTACATATTGACAAGACTTCTACTTACATTTTTCTCACAATGGCCAGAGATACAGAAGAAGATAAATATATGCTCGAAGCATCCTGAGCACCACAGAAAATATACCCATGCTTCCTAATTCCAAACAAAGCCAAAAATTTTTAACTTCTATGAAAGCATTCTGAAAGGTCTCTTATTTCCTCGTATGAATCAATTACAAAAGAGATCTGACAGAAACAGCAAGCTCTAAACAGATTACACTCTGCCTCACCAGCTTGATTCAACAAAGAGCGATGGAACAGAAAATCAAATGCAGCTTGCAAAGTCACATTCACATGGAGCTGTAGGGAGGAAGAGGGGGAAAAAAAAAAAAAAAAACCTTGGTACTTACAGACTGCAAAGTAAAATGTCCCAGTTTCGCTTTACACGTTACAGCAAATCACACAGAGATTTCAGCTCTCAGCAAGTCCCTGCTTCCACTACACTGATCATCCACGCAGAACAGGGCCTTATGGATTGCTTAGGCAGCTGGGAGATAATGGGACCATATTCTCAGCTGGGACTAGAGATGCTGAACTGCTCTCCGCTGCGCGCTGCATGGCTCTCGGCCAGCATTAATCAAGGAGGACCCAGCTTCGTGGCTGTGTTCCCCAAAGGATCGACATAATTAGCGCATGAATCAAAGACGCACACTGGGAGAATCACGCACATCTCTAGCTGGCTCTGCTCACATCGAACCTGATTAGGAAATCAACTTGGTTCTCCGATCAAATGTGTTCAACCTTTCGAAGACACACAGAGACTCACACAGCTGTTTATAGATTTCAAGGGCGGGGCAGCAGAGATTAAGGCTTCCTTCCCAACGGGCAATCTATGTAATTCCTCAACTATACAATATAATGACACTGGTTGTTCGGGACATATGGTGGGTTTGCCCTGGGATGTGGTTTGGGTTTGGGTTTTGTTTTCTTTTTTGCAATTCTCAGGAAACCGCAGCATTTCCCCTCTGGATCTAATGGGACACGCGTGCGTATATTCTTTGCAGAACGAGACTTTGGGGAGACTGACTGGACTAAAGATAGTCTGAGGGCATTTTCTGTCTGCAAATCCATGCTTCTTCTCAAGCCTGGAAGTCCAGGGCATTCAAAGCAGAGGGTCTGGCATAGAACTTGGGACCTCAAATAATCGAAAAGGAAGTGGTGATGCTGATTCCACTTGTGTATCTGGAATAATAGGCTTCTTCACTCTCTGCATGGTGATGCAGTTCGGAGTTGCGAACTAGTAGCCTATGGACATGCTTGGTTTGGAAAGAGAGAGATTTTAGAATTTGAATGTGAACATTTTTAAACAGAACATGTGTTCTGCACTTTACCAAGAGGGTGCCAGCTCCTGCTTTTGCTCACATACGCTACCTGCCAGGCCCCGGAGACATTTGCTTATGTAAATTTGACCTTACTTAAGCAAGCGTGGGTTAGGGATGTAAAATATTCTCTTTTAGAGAAAGGAGACTTGGTTCTTCTGTCACTCATCACAGGCTGTGATTAAGGCACCTATGTTATAATTTAAAATTCCAACACACACAAATTAGTCTATGTGATAAAAGGTGGGGCAGAAACTAGGCAGAAAGAAAATCTAAATTCTAATGCTTACCATGCTACAAAAATGAGATGATCTACAATATTACTATACATCTCTGAGCCCTGTTTTTCTTATGTGTACAACAGGGCCTTGGTCCAGATCTCTGAGGACTCTCACAGATAAGACAATCTACTACTGTTCTAAGAGCTAGAAAGTAGGTCTCTGTTAGAAGAGTGCTTACACTTCATAGCAGTGACCTGAGTTATGGGAAAAGAATGTAAGTACGTTGCCTTTTTTTTTTTTTTTTTTGGGTCACATTACACTTCAGTGGGATCCTAGTTCCCCCACCACGAATCGAACCCAAGCCCCCTTCATTGAAAGTGTGAAGTCTAAACCACTGGATGCCCAGGGAAGTTCCAGCTATGCTTTTTTTTTTTTTTAAAAGCTCTCCTAAATTGGGAGGTCTCTGTTACCTTTGAGGGTTCCATGAGAAAATGGCTAATATGCAGCTGTCTAGAGAACTGGAGGCAGCATCATTGATCAGTAAATGTGAGTAAATTATAAATGTTTAAAAGGAAAAATAAAAGGTTGTCCAGAAGATGGTTTTGGCTATTTCTATACAAACTCTGTCTTCCTGAGAGTAAAACATCTGGATGAAGAGCCAAAAGTCTGGTCAAAATGTTCTTTCATCACTAGATGCTTTGATTTGCGGGGAAAGCGACTTCTTCGATTTAAACGAGATTGTGCCATCTTATTTTTTTACACTCCTACTATCCAAAGTAAATAAAGAAAGAGCTTCTCTTCATGTTGTCAGTCATGTCATCTATGTGGAAAAATGTGTATCATCAAGGTCAAGACAATTCAAACTGCCCTAGGGTTTTTTATATTGGCATCAGGGAACCACAGAAAAATGGATCTACACTTTCATGATGCTTTACTGAATAACTAGAAAAATAACTCACCTAAGGAGTTTCCTAGGTGGCTCAGTGGTGAAAGAATCCACCTGCCAATGCAGGAGATACAGGAGCAGTCGGTTTGATCCCTGGGTCGGGAAGATCCCCTGGAGGAAGAAATGGCAACCCACTCCAGCATTCTCGCCTGGAGAATTCCACGGACAGAGGATCCTGGTGGGCTACAGACCGTGGGATTGCAGAGAGTTGGATACAACTGAGTGAGCACTCACGCATGCAATTCACCCAAAGAATACATGATTTTGCAAAAGATGCATCTACCGGATATTTCTATATCTGTTTCCAACTCACTTATTCCAAAGTAGATACAAGGCCTCAAGTAGACATACTATCAATAATTAATAGTAACAATATACACAGTGAGGGATGATGAAACAGTATTAAACTTAGGAAAGTTCACTAAAACTTTTGAGTAGTTTTACATTGGTTCAATATGTTTGTTTTTGTGACTATTGTCAATCCAGTTTCTTTAAAGTAACTATTTTTTTTAAACATTTCCGTGGGTATTTTTGCCGATTTGGCACAACTTGTAAAATGACTGGCACGAATCTCATGTTTGTTATTTTTATCTGGCTCATTATTATTGAGACTTTAGCACATCTACTTCACGTAGCTCATGTGAGCTGCTGACAAAAGTAGGTTAATTAAATAGCAATTGTGCATCTCAGTTATATTAACAAACATATTGCTGAAGCAAATGAAAAGATGAGCAAATTAAAATACAAACATGTTTATTCAGTGGTACAGTTGAAATAAACAGTTTAATTGGTTTTAAGTTCTATTCAGTCCCTCTCTGCCTGGTAATTACTTTGATTCATCTTTGATTATGTTATGCAATAGATTCACTTTGACATCATGTGATTTGCACTTGTTTCTAATGGTAGGTGATAATTACTAACTAAAAATTTCTAACTTCCATCAATTCTTCATACATTTCTCGCCTGAGACATCATTCAAAATATGAAGTGATTTATAGTAAAAGCCTAAATCTGGATAATGTCTTTTTTTTTTTTTTCTTTTAAGGTCAAATACAACATTAATGGCCAAATAAATATAACAATAGAAGGAGAAAAAGACCAAGAGAGACCAAAGAAGAGACTGTCTTCATAAATACAGTAGGACCTGATATATTAACCCAGAATATATTTTGGAAGCCAAAAACATATGACGATGGTTTTACAATTTATGTGGAAACTATTTAAAAAGTGCATCTTTTTGGAACTATGAACAATCTACATTTTTTAAACACTCTTGGCAAGGCTAGTGAGAACCTGGGGAATGGGGCTCCTGAGGTCTCTTTCTGGCCTCAACACAAGATTCAGCTAGTTAAATACAGTTCTGAGCTTCAGCAAATCTAGGGGAAAAATGAAAGTTATGGCAGTAATTTTCCAACAAGTTGAGGGTTAATCAATATTTTGTAATGCTTTGGAATCTTCAGCAGTAAGTCACTTGATGTGCATATAGCTACTCGTCACTTCTTTTAGAAAGTATTCATACTTTCTTTTCCTTGCCTCTTTCACTAAAAGTAAGAGCCAAAAGCCGAGATAACTGTAACATTTCTCCAGCTGAGAACAAAATTTCAAAGGAATGGATGGTTCAGAAATCACTGCCCAGGGCACCCACTGCAGTGACAATCTAAGCAGCTTGACTGGACTTTCTTTTCTAACTGAAAGTGAAGGAGCCAGTAAGACATTAATCAAGAAACAAGCCCCAAGTATGGATCCACACAGGAAAGTGTGTGGCCATATTCATTTTTCCAGAAAGTCATCAGACTGTTGTAATAAGGACACGCCAAGACTGGGATCACAAACTTCAAACCATCTGCAGAAAAAAATGGCCCATTTTTAAAACTGTGCCACAATGACATTAAGTTCACTTACAAGTTAGATAAATATAAAGCAGTATGCCTCAATATTTATCTACCATTAACTGCTCAAAAATTTGGAGCTATCATTTAAAGTGTGCATGCATGTGCACTTGTCTGCATGTGTGAGAAGAGAGAGAGAAGGAAAAGAAGAGAGACAAATTGTAGACAAATGGTTTTGCAAGTGGTGTTTCTTATCCAAATGGTTTTGCCAATGGTATTTCTCATTTACTTTTAAGGGCAGACTTTATTACACTGGTCAAACAACACATACCAATTTTCTTACCATCCGAGAACAAAAATTCTTTCCCTCAGAAGATTCCTATTTTTCTTCCAACAAAAACAGGAAGTTTTAAAAGATTAGTTTTTGATCGTCACACCTTGGGGTGGGGGTGCGGTGAGGTGCAAGTGGGATCTAGCAGACAGAGGCCAGGGATACTGCTAAATAGGCTGCAATGCACAGGACGGTCCCTCCTTCAAAATTATCTGTCCCCATCTGTCAACAGTGCCACATCTGTGAAATGCTGACCCAAAGGAATCTTGATGAAGTCCTCATAGTTAGGAATTGAAAGCTAAGATTAAAAACTGACGAAGTTTAACTGGTGGTGGTCTAAATATAGCTGCAGTAGCAAATGGACTGTTTTGCCTTGAAAGTTACTTTAGACTTTATATTATGCTTTCACAAAAATTACAACATTCAGTCCACCAAGTAAGTCCAAAAGCTGAGAAAATACTGTAATTCCAAGCCTGTTAGTGCAAACAAATGTGGGCCTTAGAACAAATGGCTGGTGACAGAATGACTAAGTAAAAAAGTCAAGTCAGAACAAGTACCCAATCTGGCCCTCTGCTCCCTCCTCCTGCTTCTCCCAAAACCAAACAGAACTGAGAAGAATGAACCTCAGCCCAGCTCTGTACCTTCTCCCAGTTCACCAGCATAAAACCAACGAACACATGTCGAAGGCAAGTGGTAACCCCATGTATATCTTTTTCTTTATAATTTTATCTTTATAACTCTCCCTAAACAGATGGATATCCTTTCGTATGTTCTCATTTCAAGAATGTGGTCTTACTCCTGAAATAGATACAGTTTTAGAAGACAGCTAGGATTAAAAGTCTTCCCTGGTGGCTCAGACAGTAAAGAATCTGCCTGTAATGTGAGAAGGCCTGGGTTCGATCCCTGGGTCGGGAAGATCCCCTAGAGGAGGAAATGCAATCCACTCCAGTATTCTTGCCTGGGAAAACTCATGGACAGAGAAGCCTCGCAGGCTACAGTCCATGGGGGTTGCCAAGAGTTGGACACGACTGAGCGACAAACATTATTTCACTTGGGACTAAATGCAGATATGCTTCAACGCATGGACTTCCCTTAGGAATTCAGTTGTTAGACCTCTTTTGTTTACTCATTCAACAACACTTTACTATGCACCTTTTAAATCCACTGTACATTTAAATTATGGGGGAGAGAAATCGTATCTCTCAGCATCTGCTTTCCTTACAAACTCCATGTATTTATAGTGTGTATCCTACATCATCCCAGCTGGCTCAGAAAAAGTTTATTGCACTTCTCATCATCCACTAAGGCATTATTCTTTATAATCAGCTTTATCACTAATGTAGAGCCCTGTGGGCTCCAGATCTACTGCTGAGCTCTTTGGTCGGCTCCAGGGAAAGTAGGCGCTAGGGAGATGGCAGGAGCTTTTCATTTCACTCTTTGGCATCCCTTCTATCAACTGCAAAAAGCCTTGTTCAGGCTTTCACATGAGGGGAGTCACAGCTCACCTTTGTTTCTTAAACAGCAACTGTCTCCCCCTAGATCTGATGCAGATGGAACAAGATGAGAAAAGGGTACCCAGAGGTTGGAAACTGAGAGAAACAGAACAAAATCCAAAAAAGCCTATACATGGTTAGATTACCAGTGTTACTTTAGGAAAGAAGTGAGTGTCTGCTTAGAATGGGCTAAAATTTTCTTATATTTTATGGATCAAAAAAGAGAAATACGATACCTGGTTTCCTTCCTACCTGCATTGACAAAATGGATTTAAGTTTTTATTTGTTTTTCCAAAATGGACTGATTCCAAACAGAGAGGAACAGATAATTTTAGAATACATGTAAATCAAAGATTAAGGCAGAGATCAAGATTCTCTTGAGCGATTTTAAAAGCTCTTTTCAGAGAAACTTCTGTCTAAATTCATACTCTCCTACACTCTGCATCTATATGATGTAGAAACACTACTAGCAAATGACAAATGTAGGGAAATCAACCTTTAATTCTAGAAATCTAAAGTTTATATATCTATATGACATAGTCACATAATTATATATAACTCTAAAGTATACATCTGTTCTAAGTAGTATATTTGAGACTTTTCAAATTTAAGACAGTTTTTAATTTATACTTTTAGGGGAGATTTATTTGGAGCACTGAATAATATAGTAGAAGGATGACTTCTGTTCAGAGACACTTTAATTTTTCTGCCATGGACCATCATAATTTTGAGTGTTTGTCAGAAGCTGCTATACAATTTACATGAATTGTTTACTCTTCATCACAACTCTATGAGTTAGATGTCTTTACCATTCCTGTTTCATAGATCAAGACACTGAGAACCAGAGACATGAGTAAGCTGTCCAAGAGCCCTAGCTCACAAATGGCAGATACGGGTTTTTCTTAAACTTTATTTTGCGGAACATTTATTTTTCACTGTTGACAATTTCTTTTCCTTTTCCAATCATGCTCATAATGGAAAATGTTCTTAAGTTTGTTTGCCTACAATAAACCAGTGGTTCTAAAGTTTGAAATTTTAAAACAAGTTATACAAAATAAAGGAAATGTATTAAATCTTAAAATTGATGGGTAGGGTTGATCTAAAATAACATATAACCTGTAATAACTTTTGATAAGATAATAGAGCACTAATTTCAACTTGATCTTCTGGACTTCCTTCTCCTCCTCCCCTTTTTTTGAATAACTTCAGACTTAGAAGAAAGTTGAAAGAATGATACATTGAATACCCATATATTTTTGACTTAGAACTAAGGCGAACATTTTCATGACTGCTTTCTGCTTTTACTCTTTCTTCTCTCTCCTTCCCTTCTTCCTTCTCTCTATTATATTCATTTCTCTCTGAGTCATTTGAAAGTAGCAGACATCCTAAAACTTAGCCCTTATGCCACTTTAAGAAATCACCAAATATTTTTTTTAAGTTTTAACTGAGTTATCGTTAACTTTAAAAATGTAAAATATTTAATGTATATAATATCATGTTTTTATAATATCATATTGTTCAGTGGCTAAGTGGTGTCTGACTCTTTGTGACCCCTGGACTGTACCATGCTAGGCTCCTCTGTCCATGGGGATTTTCCAGGTAAGAATACCAGAGTGGGCTGCCCTCTCCTTCTCCAGGAGATCTTCCCAACCCAGGGATCGAACCTGCATCTCCTGCATTGGCAGGCAGACCCTTTACCACTGAGCCACCTGGGAAACTAGGTGATACTGATTTCTCAGTGCACTGCATTTCAAGGGAGGTATTGTCAGTTTACCCTGTTACTGGTGGTGTTAAGCTTGATCACCAGATTTCTCTATTATAAATGTAAAGGTATCATTTTACTTTTGTAATTAGTAAGTAACATTTGGAAAATACTTTGAGACTTTATGTCATTTTCTCTAAAAGTTTTTCACCTACTCATTTTGGCAAACCTTGATGAGTCGTCACTGAATCAATTTTTGTAATAATGGTGACAGAAGACTTGGATTCTCCAACCTCAATAATTTGCCAATCTCTTGTCTTAGAGGATCGCAACCTACTCAGTCTGTGCTCTCACATACGTCAGAGTGGTGGCAAAGGATGCCATTCAGAAGCACCAAGCTTCTGCAGTTTTCTCAGAAACAGAGGCCAATGATAACTCATCAAGCTCCTCATGAAAATTTGTTAGCAGCCCCAGAACATAAAAAGTGTGGAAGAAAAATATAAAATTAACCATTTGGGGGGACTTCACTGGTGGTCCAATGTCTAAGACGCTGCACTCCCAATGCAGGGGCCCAAGTTTGGCCCCTTGTCAGGGAATGAGATCCCACGTGCTGCAACTGAAAGATCCCACATGACACAACAGAGATCAAAGATCCTGCATGCTGCAACTAAGACCAGGCCCCAGCCAAATAAAAAATAAAGATTTAAAAAATAAAACTAACCAATTTTTTTTGAGGGGAAGAGGGAACTTTTCAGGATAAACCTACTATAATTCCTCAAAGTGGTGTCTTAAATTGAATAATGAGACATTCCTCTTCATATCTATGAATGCTAAAAATATCGATGTTACTCTTATCAGATTAGGGTCACTTTCAGCTTCTGCAGAAGGCACTCTATATTAAGAAGCCAAAGAGTTCCTTTCAGACATTTTAAATTGTGCCATTTATTGATCTCTAAACCGTTCTGTTTTGCTGTAGCGTTTTTCACCTGGAAATGAATAAGAAATGAAAAGCCCTGGTTGAAATCCATTCTCCACAGTGAAATCAGAATGCTATTTCCAAAAGAGAAATTTAAACATTATCCTCCTGCTTATAATCCTTCAAAGGTTCCTATCAAATCTAAACATCAAATCTAAACACCAATTCAAATCCAGTCACCACCCCAAGGACCTCCCTCCCTCACTGATTTGTACTTTCTATCTCATTTATCAACCAGGATTTTTTCCTCTTCCTTCCTTGAAAACTTCAGGCTACCCTTCCCCTCCATCGCAACTATATCCTATCTTTATAATGCTTCTTAACCCAAAACCCATCCATCAGGAGATACGTCCAACATTTTAGAGGTAGCTCTCACTGTCAAAGTACAAAGGAGCATACTCTGGAGTTGGGCAGCCTGGTAGCCTAGGTTCTCCATCTTACTGCGTGACCTTGAACAAGTTACTTCTCTGTGCTTCACTTTCTATGAAATGGTGATAATTATAGCAATTTTCTTCATCACATTACTATACATCTATTTACCCCTCTAAAATATGCTTCCATTAATCCAAAAAGAACTATTTTAAGATTAAGCATTTCAAACACATTCTTTCTTCTCCCACACCAATCATCTCCATACCCCCAGGATAGCATCACCGATGTCTTTGAGTTCACATGATCCTCAGGCACACTGCCTTGTAATTACCTGGCTATGCAACTATTTGTCTACTAGAATAGGACCTCCTCAAAAGAGCTATGACATCCTGGTCAATTTTGCTACCCTAACATCTAGCTCAGTGGTGTAACTCAATAAAGGCTTAAAGAATTAATGAATGACTTTTGGACATGTGTATAGCTACACAGCCATGCAACAATATGGTTTTCATCAGGTACTTGTATAATTTGACAATTCAGTTTTGAGTACTAAAATGATAGGATTAATAATAACAAAACCATGGTTATTAAACTTCATGAAAGAATCTTCACATTTGATTCAGGCACTAAGGTTCTATCTTCACTTGGTAATTTAGTAGTCAAGTATCTTCAGGTAAGCCTTGAGGATACTTTTTGGGAAGTTTTTTTTTTTTATGTTTTTTTAATATGTAAAATTAAAGTGAAGTTCTAAAAACACAGTGAGCTAAAACATTTCCTTTAAAAGTCATAAAAATGCTAGTTAAAAGAATAAAAGAAATGTAACAAAATTACATGCATGCACATGTAGAAGTATAGCTGAACTTGAGAGAAAAAAAATGTCAAGATAGAGTAGATAGTTAAGCTGATGAATGAGGGCCTATGAACCCTAAGGGCTGGCTGGGGAGTCCAGCTACATATCTGCAGGTGTGGTTCACATAGGCTCTCAAGTGAATGGACCTCCTGAAACTGTGTAAGAAAGCATCTCTGGGGGCTAGAGAATAAGCTGAATGCCTGACAGGGACAGGAGAAGCATAAAACTGAAACTTCATTGCAAAAACCATACGATCAGCGCGTACTTAAGCACCTACAGAATTTCATGGATAGGTCTTCACAAGCATTTGTGATAATATAGATATAGATATAAGTCTTCACAAGCATTTGTGATTTCATATATATATATATATATACACAAGAAATAACATGGAAATCAGGCATCCCAGGTTGGCATACCAGTAAAGAATACACCCGCTAGTGTAGGAGACACAGGATGTGAAGGTTCAATCCCAGGGTTGGGAAGATCCCCTGGAGTAGGAAATGGCAACCTACTCCAATATTCTTGCCTGGAAAAATTCTAAGGACAGAAGAGTCTTGTGGGCTACAGTCCATGGAACCACAAAGAGCCAGACTTGACTGAGCAACCAAGCACACACATTAAGATGTAAATATTCAGTGAACTGGCCACATATTAGGATCTCATGATAGAATTTTTTTTTTTTTTTACTAATATTGACTTATTATATTCCAACAGGACATTTAAAATGATTTTGTCTGTTTCTGATTCAAAAAATAAGTGGTTTTGGTGGGATAAAGAGAGGGAGAGAGAACAAGTAACTTAAGTGAGTAAGTGAGATGATTCACTCAACTTATTATCCATTGGGTGCCAAGCAATGCAATGGTTATCTCTGAGCCACACACAAATGAATGGTAACAATTATGGAGTTTTATGTCCTGGGGAGCAAGACTGATAGCACACAGCAATCAATAAGTAAATTAAATAATAAGAGATTCTGTTAACAACACTGCAAAAAATTTTTAAAAGAGTCCTAAGATAGAGAGTAACAAATTTTGGTTCTTCAGTATTCATCAGATTTGAAAAGATCAGTAATCACTAAGAAGGAACATTAATAGAAAATGTATGAAATTTTTATATTCCACAATGCTGGCCTAACTTTACCCAGGTTTTGAGAGAATAACTACACTCGACCTCCCAAATCTCTTCTTAATAAAATGACTTAGGTTCCTACATGTGTGCACTCACGGACAAAGAGCATTACAGTGTTCATTGCATGTGTCACTGACAAAATCACTGACCGTGGACATGACATGCATCAAATTCTGGATTTTCCAAAGATAAGCTAAGGAGCTAAGTCATGCGGAAGTTGAAACGTTAGGGGGATGGAAACTATGGGGTACAGATTTTAGATACTGTGAATCCAGTTCGCAAGGATCATGTGTGTCAAGTTAAGGATTTCACATATGATTTAATCAGGGACGAGTGTTTATTAAAGTTTTTTTTGAAAATTAGTTGGAAGAAAACGATGATGTGAAACACTATTAGAGGAACACAATGAAATATTTCTGGAGAAGGAAATGGCAACCCACTCCAGTATCGTTGCCTGGGAAGTTCCATGGACAGAGGAGCCTTGCGGGCTACAGTCCAAGGGGTCGCAAAAGAATTAGACATGACTTAGTGACTAAATCATCATTATCACCTGGGAACTAAGATCTCAAATGCCACGTGGTGTGGCCAAATTAAAAAAAAAAAAAAAATAAAGAAGAGAAGAGAATTATTCTTAAGCCTACTAAAATCCTCAAAAAAAAACAAACAAACAAACAAAAAAAAACAAGTCTTTTCTTCCTAGAATGTCTAAGAATATCCAGTACCCCAGGAAAAATCAAGTAAGATGATTAAAAGCACCTGAGTAGATTTAAACCAAAATTTCCTATAAACATATCAGATGCCTGGGAAATCCCATGGACAGAGGAGCCTGGTTACAGTCCATGGGGTCTCAAAGAGTTGGAACAGGTCAGAAACTAAACATCAACAGCAACTGCACTTAATAGTTGCTTTCAAAAAAAAAATAGTTGCTTTCCAGGAATTTGAAGCCTGGTAGAGAAGTATAAAACCCACAGGTACACATTTTAAGAGAGTGTTTATTACAGTTCTACAGGATTTTAGAAAAGAGAAAGTTTATTTCCAAAATGCTTTGGAGAGGAAGTGGTGCTAGAAATGAAAACTTGAAGAATCTGTCAATTTTAGACATTTGGAGATGATTACTTAGTGGTGACTATGATGCTGAAGGCAGAATTTCAAATGATCTTTTTAAACTGCTCTTTCTCTAGATAAATATTAATATTATCTTCCCATTTTGGATGCTGTCTCTGATATCTAGACTCTGTTGAGAATTTAAAGTACTTTCTCCCTAGAAAAAAATGCATCCACAATTACAATTTTCCATAAAAATGTCAAGGAATTCACAGACTTTCAGTTAAGAAATCTTGCTTTAGGTCAAGAGAATATTATTAATGGATTGCATATAAATAGCATTTTACACTTTCTGGAGAACTTTTACATTACCACAATATGAAGAAGTAATAAGGACTATTATCATTGCCTCTATTTTTCATAGAAGAAAAATAAAACATGGAGAAATTAAGCAACTCTTTCAATATTATGAATTTCTTTGGGAGTTACTGAGATTATGCCAGTGTTTACTAAAACACCTCCCTACTCTGTGGAATTCCACTTCTCTAAGCATCATTCATTCGAAACTTCACTCTAGCCAAATTGGTGCTATTACATGTGGGAGGAAAATCAAAATAATAATAGCTCTCATGGAAGCGAATTTCTCACTCAAAGTCATCAATTAAGGACACAGGCTTCTCTAATTTTTCTTCACTACTCTTGCTTATTACTTTAGCCAAGATCACCAGTTGGTCAGTGGTAACTACTAGAGCTCCAACATTCAAGTTTGCTTTCCAAGCATTAGAATGAAAGAAGTGGGATACAGGACAAGAAATCTGAATTTCAAGCTAAAACCTTTCCTCTCGAAGAGACCTCTCAGAAGTCCTCCCAAATATTTCTGCTTGTATATAACTGGACAACATTCTGGAACATGCAATAAAAATTACAATATTTCATCTGGGCACACTGATATTCTAAATAATATTGCTGTTCTGTTATTAAAGAACAAAGGAAGGATGGATATTGGCTGGCAACCAGAGATCTCTTCCATAATTGTTGTTACGGTAAGCCATGTCCAGCTCTTTTGCAACCCATGGACTGTAGCCGACCAGGCTCCTCGGTCCACGGGATTTTCCAGGCAAGAATACTGGAGAGGGTTGCCATTTCCTATTCCAGAGGATCTTCCTGACCCAGGGATTGGACCCGTGTTTCGAACACTGCAGTTGGATTCTTTACCACTGAGCCCCTGGGGAAGCCCCAACACCAAACACTTGAGCCAACAATAAAACTTTAGTGCCAGAAATCAACGAATGAGGATTCTGAAGATGGGATTTCCTGGTGATGAGAAGACATCAGTTAGACCCCTGTGTGGTCTGCGTCTCCTGATATACAAAATGAGGCAGGCTAGAGACTAGCATCTCTCTCAGATATCCTCGAGTTTTGAGGTTTTAGGAGACCTAAAATGTTAACTCATTACCTTACTACCAAAGGAATGGTGGTTTCTAATATGGAAACTATTTGCACATCTGTGAATAGTCCAGCTTACATTCTATTAGAGTAGCAAAATAAGGCTATTAGAATAGTCCCACTGAATTATTGGCCCCACTCAATTATTTTACAGTGATTTTTTTTTAAAGAAGGAGAAAAAAGAAAGAGAAGAGAACAATGGAAGTTTTCTTTGATGTTGAGCATGAATGGCAAATTTACCATCTTGGTACCAAGAGAATACCCTGTATGTGATCTTGGAAATTCACAATTAAAATGAAACATTCATGCTTACAATTTAAGAACTGTAAGATACTAAGCAAAATGTGCAGCTATTTATAAGAACTACCATTTATGCAAGCAAAATATTCAATCAGTAAAAACAGTTCTTAATGCCTCTAGGATAATTATTTTTTATGTGGATAGAATTAAACTTGTGTAACAATATAACCATCAAGTCTTTGTACAATCTCCCTATAAAATATGATAAATTGAAAAGAGTATAGACAATACTGTTTGAACTATAAACTGCCACCACACTTCAGATTTGTTAATTAGGGTACCAGCATGAGGTTCTTTCTAAGCTTTATCAAGGAAACCAGCTAATCCAAGTTTATTTGCCTTATTCCTCTCCTTCATTTATTGCAGTTTCTTAAATGGAAGAACCCAGAGTGTCATAAAAATGAATTAAATAGAAAACTAAATAGAAAATGTAATAATAAGCTAAATGAATAAGATTCTTCCTTTTAACTATATTACCAAAGAGGGAAAATATCTATTAAGGGCCATATGGTCACCTATGTAGCTATAAAATATGGCAAAGTAGAAAAGAAGAGAATGGCTAATCCCATCACTACAATCTTTGAAACAAATATACCTGGAAGAAGTAACTGTTCTCAAATTCTGCCACCTTGGAGCACTGAACAAGATTCCTTGTTCTCAACTGGGTGTGGCATCTCACTTGTGTCTTCAGATTGCTTCTGAACACAGGAGATAAGACTTGAATCCAAGTACAGCCACCAGGCCCACTATCTCAGCCTATAACCTCTGAGATTTGGGATGCATTCAAAAGGACTCAAAGATGCTATAAAAGAGGTACTATAATTGCAAAAGTGTGTAAAATACATGCAAAGCTTATGAGTCATCCCTTGCATCAGAGTCAAACAGCATTTATTAAGCATCTATTATACACAAGGCACCATCCTAGAAAACCAGAAGGCAACATTCCCTGACTTCAGGGAACTTTCAATCAAGTTGTTGTTGAGTAAAATTACAAGAATGCCTAAAGATTTATGTTTAAATCAATAAAAACCAAAGCAACCTGTTAAGAGTCTAAACTGCCACAATTTTCTGATTCACAGGTAGGAAACAAGGTACTGCAAACTTAAAACACTCCTTGTCTGAGAAGCTTAGAGTATAGATTTGTGAGACAAACAAAAACACAGGAATGACTCGCAGACAATCACAGAAAGGATGCCAGTGTAAAGCACTGGAGTGCAATAAAACCACGACAGGCAGTCTGCTCCATGACGGAAGAGTTACCTCCTCATTCTTTATGACAGAGCACATTTCCAGTCCTACCAAAAGGACTGGGATTCGGGGGAATACGTATGTGTTTTGAGGGATTTCCATCACACCACATCAGAGGCCATAAATATTAAAACTGTAATCAGAGGGATTTTAAACACACAGGAAAAGATAGGTTGTATGAGATACTTCAAACTAGATGATGCAAAGTTTAAAAATTGTTATAGGTTATGAGAGCCCATAACAATATGAGATAATAGTCTGTCACTTACTACATATAGACAGCAGCATCCACTTTCTCCCAATATTTTATTGTGAAAGTGCTTACAAAATTGACAAAATTCTTAAAAAGGACAGTAATTGCCAATATACTCACTATCTAGATCCAACAACAGTTAACTTTTTACCACATGTGTGTGCACACATATATTTTTCTTTGTTTTCTTCTGGTGACCCATTGGGCAGTAAGGCACCCGGCAGAGGATTTTGGAATCCTCAGATTTTGGAATCTGATACTTCTTTTCTAATTGAGTTCTTCAATTTTTAGAGTGAGCTTTATTTTTATTGGTAATGGTAATGGACACACGTGATATACATTTGTTGCTATCACAGTAAGCTCTTTCCTGTGGATCTTTTCTGATTATCTACCATTTACCAGGAGGCACTGAGGGTAGAAGAGATGTACTGGACACAGTCACTATCCTTACCTGTCTTCCTTTATTGATTCTCCAGAAACAACTGACTGACTAGCAATCGATCAATCGAGGCTCTGAAAAAGTTTATATCTTGCTTCATGTGTAAGAATCTGCCTGCGGCGCAGGAGACCTGGGTTCGACCCCTGGATCGGGAAGACTCCCTGAGGGAGGGGTATGGCAACACGCTCTCGTATTCTTGCCTGGAGAATTCCACAGACAGAGGAGCCTGGCAGGTTACAGTCCATGGGGCCGCAAAGAGCCAGACATGACTGAACAACGGATACTTCCACTTTAATGTGTAAAATACTACTCTCCCAGAAGCACTGCATTTTTGTCATTAATATTTAATAGGAAGTGTGTATTTAGTAAGGAAGTTGTAATGTCCTGGTATCTAGATCAGCGGGGTGAAAGCTGATTCCATCCTTAATTCATGCCCACGTTTTCATGTGAGATTTTTCCTTCTAAATACCATTTTCACTAACGAAACACACAAAGTAGACACAATGACTTGTAACTGCAACATATTCCAGGTTTTAAGCTATTTTCTATACATTTGTGTAAGCAAATACACAAATACAAAATACAAAACTGCAAACAAGTTCTGAGTTAGGGTGAAGGGAGATAAAACAGGCATTTCCACACTCCACAACAGAGGTGTTTTGGAAAGACCTCACTCTTTGTAAAATTACGCACTAAAAATAAGGCTTAAGGGAAAAATGAATTTTATGTAGACCACTGAAATCCTATGCAAGTATATAAGCAACACATTAACAAAGATGATTAATGGCACCTCCCTCAGAAACCACCCTAGACAACCTAGGCAGGTAGCTGAGCATGATCAGAGACTGCCTAGATGATAATGAAAAATACACGAAATCATAAGAGAGGGCATCAGGGTTTCTTGTGCTGAGACAAAGCAGAAAGCAAAAGGCTTAGGGTGAGCAGCCCTGCAACCAGTTAAGTGCAGGGGAGGAAGTGCACCCTGCCCCAAGAACAAAGTCCTCCTCGGGTGCATTTGTACCTTTCTAGTGAAAAAGTCCTTAGTACAGACGATTAAGGTTCCCTCGCCCCCCCACCCCCCACCCCCGCTTTTCCTTTCTGTGGAGAATGCTCTTGTCTAAGCAGCTGTTAGCTGAGAGATTTTTTTTTTTTCCTCCTCTCCTGGTGAAGAAATAATAACTCTGCTACTTCAGCAACCTTTGCCTAGGAAAATATTATATTATCAGTTATGACTTCCATGTTCCCCTAATTACTTTTTCCCTACTCCTATTTAGAGACACAAATAACATGGCAGGACAGTCTGTGCAGTTAACAGACATACACACACGTGTGTGTTCTATTTACAACAAAGGTCAAATAAGCAGGGTGGGTGGGACCAATATTGTTCAGAGTATTCCTTGATCCTTAGAGAATTTTTCCTAGTATTTCTTAGAGAAAATGAAGAAAACAAATGTAGAAGGCTGGAAGAAAGGAAAAGAAAGGGGGGGGGGAATAAAGATGAAATTTCATCATTTTCTAAACAGCTGAGTATGTGGCTTATTCCAGGCAAAAACATTATACTCTATATAAATAGCTTTAAAACTTAGCAACATGTAGAAAAGGCCTTCTTCAGAGTAACTGATATAACCAGTATTATTTTAGAGTGTGGAGGTTTTAAAATCAGTACAGAATGGACATATGAAATTACTCTTCAAACTCCTTTGATTCCTCAGGAAAGGGTACTTTGGAAACTACAAAGTAACTTCTGTGTTTCTGTCCATTTCAGCTGTTGTTGTTCAGTCTCTTAAGTCCTGTCCAATTCTGCAGCCCCACAGACTGCAACACACCAGGCTTCCCTGTCCTTCACCATCTCCCAGAGTTCGCTCAAATTCACGTCCATTGAGTCAATGAAGCCATCCAACCATCTCATCCTCTGTTGTCCCCTTCTCCTCTCTCCCTCAATCTTTCCCAGCATCAAGGTCTTTCCCAGTGAGTCTGGTCTTTGCATCCGGTGGCCAAAGTACTGGAGCTTCAATTTCAGCATCAGTTCTTCCAGACTATTCAGCATTGATTTTCTTTCCAAATGACTAGTTTGATCTCCTTGTTGTCCATGGAACTCTCAAGAGTCTTCTCCCAGCACCACAATCTGAAAGCATCAATTCTTCGGCACTCAGCCTTCTCTATGGTCCAACTCTTGCATCCGTACATGATTAATGGAAAAACCATATCTTTGACCATATGGACCTTTGTAAGCAAAGTGATGTCTCTGCTTTTTAACACACTGCCCAGGTTTGTCATGGCTTTTCTTCCAAGGAGCAGGCATCTTTTAATTTCATGGCTGCAGTCACCATTCACAGTGATTTTGGAGCTCAAGAAAATAAAGTCTGTCACTGTTTCCATTGTTTCCTCATCTGGGAAATGGGAAATTTCATCTGGCAGGCAAAACAAGGTTTAGCTTACAGGGACGGGAAAATAAATAGGGAGTAAATGTTCGTCTAGTCAAGGCTATGGTTTTTCCAGTGGTCACGTATGGATGTGAGAGTTGGACTGTGAAGAAAGCTGAGTGCCAAAAAATTGATTCTTTTGAACGGTGGTGTTGGAGAAGACTCTTGAGAGTCCCTTGAACTGCAAGGAGATCCAACCAGTCCGTTCTAAAGGAGATCAGTCCTGGGTGTTCATTGGATGGACTGATGCTGAAGCTGAAACTCCAATACTTTGGTCACCTGATGCGAAGAGTTGACTCACTGGAAAGGAGTTGACTCACTGGAGGGAGTTGACTCACTCCCTCCCCTGATGCTGGGAGGGACTGGGGGCAGGAGGAGAAGGGGACGACAGAGGATGAGATGGCTGGATGGCATCACCGACTCGATGGGCATGAGTCTGAGTAAACTCCGGGAGTTGGTGATGGACAGGGAGGTCTGGCGTGCTGCGGTTCATGGGGTTGCAAAGAGTCGGACATGACTGAGCGAATGAACTGAACTGAACTGAACTGAGGGGCTTCCTTCCTTCAGACGTCCTCTCCTTCTCTACTTCATCCAAGCGAGGAAACTGGCTAAATGATGCAACTTCACTGTTTTGTTGGTGGGGCTTGAGAACAGCTTTAATCACTACAATGACTTCCATTAGATGCAATATATCAATTCTAGAATGCCAAAACATCTAATGCTTTTTGTTGAGAAGGCAAAAATAATTTTTTAAGAAGTTTCTTATCCTCTCAAGATTAGCAGAAGCTCCAAGCTGATTTGTTAAACTGAGATATTTCAGTATTTCACCAAAAAGGAAAATGAGTCAATACATGCTAATGTGGAAAATATTTCAAAATAAAAACTCACTGGGAAAAAAACCTGCAAAAACAAAGCAAGGCTGGATGCCAGGAACATATTTGATGGAAATCAGCATGTCTCTGCAGAGCTATACAAAGATGAATGATTTGGATTCTATTGTATTATTTATCATTCCTTTTTATCTATGATTTCAGACTATCTATTATTAAAAATGGAGCCTACATTCAATTTAAATAACATTATGTTAGTTGCTTTTCTCACTTGTAAGCATCCATTTCAACTAAAGGGAATGGCAATGCACTAATGCAAGGAGAAGTCTACACAAGCTCTGAAAGTTCAGACTTGTTTTGCACATTTTCCTAGCATATATGAACTTAGATTGTTAATTGCTAAGCATTTGCATCTAAACATCTTAGATAATTACCAATGATTGTGCTTGGAGGGTAAGTGATTGTAAAATGTGCAGTTTGGCTAATGCCCAAGAAAATAAATCTGTATTAGGGATAATTATAGATATTTTAATTGCTTTGGGGTGTTAATTGGTAAGCTACAGACAAGGAGGGGAAAAGAAACTATAGGTGTCTTTTATCTATGCTGACCCACAGGTATGCTAAACCTTCTCTCAATGTGCAGTCTTAAAATGTACTGAGTCAAAATTTAACTTTACAAATCTATGTTCATGAACAAATGTAAGCTACTGGTACATTTGCTTTTGCAAAAATTAATTTACTGCCAAATGCTGATATTATTTCTTCCCACCTCTCTGTATGTGGCTAATCCCATAGCATACTAGAAACTGAAAAGAAAGAATAAAAGCCAGTTTCTCATATATTCTTAAATTACAAAGACAAAGGAGAAAAGAGATCAATATCAATGAAACATCTAGCCAAAGGCTTTTAAACTTTCTTGAAGTCACAGAATCCACTGTATGAAAAAAGAGGGAAACCTTTCCTCAAATGCTAACAAAGTTTTTGAGTGATTATATGCATCTGCACTGTAATTATACACAGATACACATTTTATTTTAGTTTGAAGGAAGTCATCTAAAGAGTACCTGAAAATGCTGATATATCCAAGGCAATAATTTTGACTGTGAGCTCCTTAAAGACAAGGATTCTCTATCTTCATCTCTAAATTCCCTGGCAACAAATAGTTGTAGAGTAGATGGGTGGTTGGGTGGATGCAGGCATGGGTTCTTGTAGGTTGGTTGGATAATGGAAAGAGAAGAAGGAAGTTAGTTTCTTTACAAAAGTTGCCTTGCCTTGTTACTTTTTCAGGTTAACTTTAAACAATACCCCACCCTGAACCTCACCAAACAGTGGCAGTACGTTAAAAGTCAGTGCATTGGAGTACAGATAAACATACTTCCAAACAAGCTGAGAAAGGAGTTAAGTTCAAACACGATATGCTTATATAAACTAAAACTGTTTATAGAAATAGAAACTTCACCAACAAAAAAATCACCAGGTGGACTTCCAAAAAGAAGAAAGTGGGAAGAAGATAGCAGATATTTGGTAGCCACCATTTCAAAAAGGCTACAAATTTTTATCTAATTTATAAGAAGAAATGATCTCATAACCTGATTGAAAAAACAACAATCTAAAAATTTTACTTTATACAATCTTGGAGAATAGTTTGGAAAAAACAAGGGCCCTATCTTTAGGTTCAGCTACCCTTCAAATGGCCAATTTTATCCATTCTGGTAAGATGGTTAAATGATCAAAAAGTCACCAAGGATCAGAAATCAAAGTTAATTCATTCCTTTATAGCTGTATCTGAATGATGTAAAATTAAAAACAAAAACAAAAACTTGGGACAACATCAACAAAACAATCAGCCAAAGTAGCACTCAGACAAAGCAAATATTTAACAGATATAAATTTTCATTTTTTTAAGTTGAGTTTCTGGTGCTTTATAATTTTTTTAAGTATCTAACATTGATCTGGGGGTAAAACTGGAGACCTAAATATATATTTTTATTTGTCTACAAGAATTAAATTAGGTGCTATGTTCAATGTATTAATGATTCTGATTAGTGAAGTACACAACTGCTTTTTACCATTGCATCAAATCAATAAAAAATCCAAACATTTCTCTAACTTGGTAATAATGTTCTCATCAGGTGTTTAATATCTGCCAGAGGTTCCTCATAGAGTCAACTAAACATAAGACTCATAAGACCATCACAGGCTACATCCAGTGTCTTGCACATAGCACAGCCTGCCAGCAGAGTTTCCTTCTGTGAACACCCTTGCAGTGGTTCTCACGGCTGCTTCTGGGAGCTGTCTGTCCTCTAGAGATGGCTTTAAGTTGAAGGAGGAAGAATCACACTGAGCAAGGGATGTGTAGCCCTGATCTAGAAGCACCACATGAGTGCATGCCAAGTTGCTTCAGCATCTGACTCTGTGTGACCCTATGGACTGCAGCCCACAAGGCTCCTCTGTCCATAGGATTCTCCAGGCAAGAATACTGGAGTGGGTTGCCATTTCCTCCTCTTCCCAACCCAGGGATCAAACCAGCATCTCTTATGTCTCCTGCATTGGCAAGAGGGTTCTTCAACACTAAGGGCACCTGGGAGCCAGCATGGTGTTGGTTAAGTCGCTAAGCCATGTCCGACTCTTGTGACCCTACACTACAGTTTATGGGATTCTCTAGGTAAGAATACTGGAGTGGGTTTTGCCATTTCCTTCTCCAGGGGATCTTCCCAACCCAGGAATCGAACCCAGGTCTCCTGCATTGCAGGCAGATTCTTTACCAACTGAGTTAGAGGGTGAGCCCTTGGAGCCAGCATCTCTTTCAACAATTCCCTGGGAATAGATCCCAGGCTCCCCACAAGGGATAACTTGTAACAAGAGTCACTGCATTCTAGGAGAACACGAAGATTTACATGCCAATCTAGTACCAGAGGCCATTTACAGTTCCTCTTAATGCAGACATAATTTATAAACTACAACTTATTTGTACTCAAAAGACTTCTATCTAGTGATAGAATTGTATTTATTATCATATCAGGTTAGCAGGTTAACAGAGCTAGCGTAATGGAAGATGAAATTAAAATGTCAAAGGGAAAAGGATTTTGTTATATACTCATATGAGTGTCTTGATAGCAGTCACTTCAAATATGCTCTTCTTATAAGTTAAGAATTTAGAGGCAGTAACCTGAATGTGGACAGCTGCCATCATCAAATGTTATACTACAAAAGAGAGATTTTTAGAAATTCCATTTCCCCATTCTATTAATGTCCATTACACAATAAGAAAACTTTCCGAAATCCAAATTATCCCAAACCATTATGAGATAGATTATTGCAGATATAAATTACTAGTTGCTTGTTACTCAAAAAGAACTGCAGATACTCTTACACTAGTGGATTTTTACAAGCATGTGCTGCAAGCTAAAATCTGGTGTGCAAGCTCACGGTGGGTTTTACGCACACTTAGTCTCTGTTAATAGGAACCAGCCAATGTGAAATTTTAAAAGTGTTAATTTATCAAATTAAGTGGGGAAGGCTTAAAACTAGCTTGTTTCAAAGCAAAGGAAGTGGCAATGATAGGCAACAGTACTGGAATACTAACTTTAACCTTTTCAAGACAAAAATAGAAATGTATGTTCTTTTGGACATTTAAAGGGAGAGACAAAATAAATATGCTGAAATGGCTGGGACTTTCTACTCAGTCTGTTGCCAAACTGACAGGAAGATGGAAAGATGACCAAGGACTCAGTTCTTGCTGGGAAGTCAGGGAAACTGAAGGAGAACTTATATAGTTAATGTGACCTTCTGTTGGTGGGGCTTCCCTGGTAGCTCAGCTGGTAAGGAATCCGTCTGCAATGCAGGAGACCTGGGATTGATCCCTGGGTTGGGAAGATCCCCTGGAGAAGGGAAGAGCTGGCCTGGAGAATTCCATGGACTGTATAGTCCATGGGATCGCAGAGTCGGACACGACTGAGTGCTGCTCACTTTCATTTTCCACTTTCTGGTAGTGGTATGGAGGGGAAAAAATTACAGCCCCTTGAAAAATCTGTGATCATGATTTTATTTAGTAAAAATGAATGATTAAGTGGAATTAAGTGCTAAATAAGAAGAGACATCTGCATATCAGTGAACTTCAATTTTTAATTCATTAGTTTTTAAAAAATAAAACAATTTGAGAGTCATTGGCAATGCATGTGTACAATCTGTGACAGAACTGAAAGGTGGACTTCTAACCCTCTGATCTCCAGATCTACATGGCATCTCAGACTGAGATCACCTGTGTGTATCTCACTCTGAAATAAAAAAAACACCAAGTATGTACCTTTTTGGCTTTGTGCCAATGCAATTTCCTTCTTCTTTATAACAGAAGGGTTTCAAGTCAGCACTTCATCTTTTATATTTTTCATAAACACACAGTGACTTCCTTCCCCCCTCTCTTCAGATTACTGAATATAAACCAGGAAGCAATATCTGAAAGCAAACTTGCCAGTTAGTGTACTTTCTATTAAAACATCCTCTTCTCTATCCATGCCCAAGCAATAATTTTAAACTAATTTAAAAATAGAGTCTATGTTTCAGCAACATCTCCTGTTTGTTTTCTAGCCTACTAATAGCCTTTTATTAAGCAGCTGTTCCTACTGAGTTTATTGTCTTCTTTCTGGAATGGCCATAGCCCGTGACACCTCAGCCCTTTCACACAGTTCATTAGATGGGACACTGTTCAGAACACAATGATAGAAATAGGTCCCTCCCAGAGGATTAGAACTAAAATAAACCAGTCCTACTACTGGACAAAACATCAGTGATTCCTCCCCAAAAGGCATAAGCTATGGATCTCTTTGCTTCTGCCATTTTACTTTATAGGGTTTAAGAACTATATTCTGTTTATAAGGAATTCTAATGGCAGATTATGCAGAGTTTAATGCTGAAAGCACGGGCCTTGAATTAGGACTGCTTCATAACTTACAATCTAACTTAGGCTCACTGAGACTCAGGTCTGCACATACAAATGGGATAAAAATACTCTGTAGGGTTGTTACAAGTATTAAACGGAATAATATATATAGAGCACCTTACACAAGCTACTGACATTGTAAGCACCGGATTTTATCATTTTGTATAATATCATTAGAAATATAATCATTACTATAATCATTATTATTATCATCATGTGAACAAAAAGCATGGATTCTCCAGATGGGACTCTACTACAAACCTAATGTTCCATTTATATCTGAAGCCTCCCTTTTGGCCTGAATCTTCTAGATTTTCTGAGACTCTTAACAGGCAAACATTTTTATAAGGCTAATAGCTACTTTAGAAGCCAGCTGCTTATATCTCTTTGACTGCCTGAGGAAGCTGGCTTGTGCCAGACTTTACATTTATTTTTGCTAAATTTCATCTTACTGGTACTAGCCCAGCTTTTCAGGCTGTCAAAACAATTCCAAATCTTGGTTCTGGCTTCTATTCTATTAGTTATTCCTCCTAGCTGTGTCATTCACAAATGTGAAAGCATGTCTTCATCCAAAACAGTTGATAAAATATAGATGGAGCCCAGTCAAGTACAGAGTCCTATGGAATATTCCCAGAATCTTTCACTTTAGGTAAGATGGAAAATAAAGAGTATTAAAAAACAATTTAATAATGAAAAGGCATTGACAATCATTGGCTAGGCTAAATGCTATTTTTAGGGTTTTTTAAACAATGTATTGAAGTACAATTTAAACATAAAATTTACCTGCTTTAAGTGTACAATTCAACCATTTTTAGCACACTTACAGAACTGCATGATTACCAACAAGTTACTTTTAGAAAATTTCCATCACCCCAAAGAGATCCTTTATGTCCAGGTCCACCTTCAGTCCCAGGCAACCAACAGTATAATTCCCATCTCCCTATATTGGCCTTTATTGTACAGACCATTTAAATTGAATCAAAATACATCTGAATCCTTTCATTTAGCATAATATTTTTGAGGTTCGTCCATGTTGTAGGATGTATTAGTAACTTGTAACTTTTTATTGCTGAATAGTATACCATCTTAGGGATATACTATGCGAACACTGTACACAGTAATCCATTTTAACCCTTACAGCAGCTGTAGGAGCTAGATGCCACACACCGGCATCCTTACCTGAGGCTTGGAGAAACTAAGAAATTTACTCAAAGACTAAGTGTGCTGTGGAAAAGCCAAAAATCTGAAGCCAGACAGGCAGGCTCCACTCCAATATACTTAAACTACTCTGCCTCCAGTTTCATGAGGATTGTCAAGCATTTGAGAAAGCACATGCTCACAGTATCAGCTAGAAATAACCATCCACATTTTCCCCAAGGATACCATTCACTCTGCGGCCCCGCATCTGAATGACAGGTGACCCAACCAAGACTGGCCTTTAGTATACTAGTCATGAATAGAAGGGAGATTAATTTTGTGTGTCTTACTTGGAATAAATCCAGACTGATTCTCAAGCCATTTAATACCTGTGCATTCTGAACAGAGATTTTGAAAGGATTTGGGGAGTATTCTAAAAATTCAATCATAAATTACTTATTTTTTACTGAGATATAATTGATGCGCAATACTATACCAGTTTCAGGTGTGCAGCATGGTTATTTGAAATATTTAAAGGTTATAATCCATCTATAGTTCTTATAAACTATTGGCTATCTTCCCTGTGGTGTACACTGTATCTTTATAGTTTATTTATTTTACACATGATAGTTTGTATGTCTTAATCCCTTAACCCTATCTTGTCCCTCTCCTCTTCCCTCTCCCCACTGGTAACTACTAGTTTGTTCTCTATAAATGTCAGTCTTTTTTGTTACATTCACTAGTTCATTTCATTTTTCAGATTTCACATGTAAGTGATATCATACAGTGTTTGTTTTCCTCTGGCTCATTTCACTTGGCATAATGCCCTCCAAGTTTGCCCATGTTGCTGCAAATGACAAAAGCTCAAAATAGTTTTAAAGAGTACCTTAAATACATTTTACAGTCAATGTTTCAGAATTTCACAGGTAACTACTTGAAACATTTTAAAAACTAGACTTCCTCCATTTTGCATAGCAAGCAAGTTAAAGACAGGAAACCCAGAGAAACAGACTGTAGATTTAAATGTTAGTGCAATTTTGGATATGTTACTTAACCTCTCTTTTGACTCAGTCTTCCAATCTTTGCAATGGAGATTTAAAAGAGTACCTACATCATAGTGTTGCTTTGAGGAGTAAATACATTAATACCTGCAAAGCACTTAGAGTGGTACTTGGCACATAATACATAGTCAATAAATTTAGGTCTTTTTACTATTTACTTTTGCTAATTTCATATTATTGTTGTTATTATGAAGCAGAGAAGTATATTCTAAACCACAAAAAGCTGTAACCATGCCAGTTAAATAAACAAAAATAGGTATTAATATAAAAAGAACTGATATGGGAGACTGGGGAAAGGAAGTATATACAAAATATAGTATTAATACACATCTGTGGGATATCTTTGTCATGTTTTGAAGTAAAACAAAATGTAAAAATGTCCCAAGAGAGAAAAAAAAAGTAAACTGCTTCCATCAAAGCTAAACTGTGACTACATACTTCACTTGTGTTCTTGAGCTCACTAGATCCTACTGCACATAGAGTGACAGGACATTAATGTCATATATTTAACCCCTTAAGTAGGAATACTTCAAATTTATAAAGGGGATATTAACCACAGTGCACAAAAGAATAGTGATTTAAACAACAGATTAAAATGAATGGCGCCTTTTTTTTGTTTTTCCTGAAATTTCCTCTTTGTCAACACAATAGTGGTGACAGAAAATAACACTATAGTTTTCAATACAAAGTAATTATTTCCCACATATATTCATTTTTTAAAAAAATCTTTTTTGATCCGTTTTGTCCTACTACACAAAAAAAAAAAAAAAGAAAAAAGAATTAAACATGATGACAATATCCCCAAACTCATAGGAAAATATTTGGCAAAAGCTTTCAAATCCCATTAACTTTATAGATTTTTACACTTAAGCAATTTAGCCTAAGGTAAAATATCTCTCTGAATAAGGAAATCTGCTTGCATAAAAATATTCAGTGCTATGTAAAATAGGAAACACTGAAAACCACCTAATACCCAGAAAGTAATGGGTGAATTTGGAAGTAAATTATGTTGTCATTATTGGATAGAGTATAGTGTAGCCATTAAAAATAATTATACTGTCCATGGTGGATATCTATGGTGAAATATTAATGTTGAAGCTAAAAATAGAAACTATCTGAGCTAGGGAAGCAATTGTCAAATTATGCATTCATGTAGTCAAGTGTTAGAAGGCAACACAGAAAAATGAAAACAGTTGATTTGTTCTAATTATATTAGATACTGGGCTTCTCACATGGGCTGGCACAAGCAGACTTGTGTTAAACGTAGTTTATTTCTCCTTCACTGGATGTGAGGCTCATGGTTATGTTTCCTTATATACGCTGCTATGATGATGATGATGATGATAATGAAAACCACATCATCAGCAGCATCATTACTGTACAGCTTAGGGTTAAATGGGTTTAACATTAAGTAACAGATTCTTAAGGATAAGTTTCTTGAGACCAATCTCTAAGGAACTTAATTTCTACTTTTATTAACAGTCAAATTTAAAAAGTTCAATTCATGGAAAATCATAAATATATTTATTCTAATAAGTGTGCCTATTTCAAATAAAATAAACATTTAAATGAATCCATTATAAATCAAAAGTTGATGGAGTTCTTGCAAAGTGCTAGGCATCAACGGCATGCCTGAACGTGAGACTGAGCCAGAACCATGAATTTAGAATCTGATAAGGGTAGAGACAAGTATACATACAATTACATTTGTATCTGTGATTGAGCATTATGCTAAGGGAAGCCCTAAGTATGGAGTACAACACAGACAAGGAACCTAACCAATGCGGGCAAGTTGGGAAGGGAGAGAAGATACCCTACACTGAAGCCGCAGAGAAAGGAACCTCAGCATGTGAAACCAGGAGGGGGAGTTAAGTCACCAAGTGGGGCTTGGAAAATGAAAGCTCGGTTAGCCCGTAACCTGCAGGCTGGTGACAAAGACCAAAGGCAAGGAAGGGTACTTATCTCTGTAGCACTGGTATCCAACTAAACTTTTTCTGATGATGTGAATGTTTTAAAATCTGCGCTGTCCAGTATGGTAGCTATCAGCCACAGGTGACCAATGGGCATCTGAAATAAGGGTAGGGTGATTCAGGCACTGAAATGTTCATTTCACTTGATTTTAATTAACTTGAATAGTAACAGGTAGCCAGCAGCTATATTATTGGAGAGCATAGCTTTCAGGTAACTAAAATATGTTCACTATGGCCAGGGCAAATGGTAGAGGATAGGAAAGAGGGAGGGAGGTGAAAGGAGGCAAGGCAGGCGGAGTCTAGACTAGGTGGGGATGTGAGCGCTGTGTTATGTGGGGTGTGCCATCACAACCATGCTGTAAGCGGAAACTCCGTACATGAGTGTAAGCAGTCGTCCATGGATCCCAGACAAGACACTTACAGACAGAGATACCCAGCTCCCCTCCTCCTATTAACAAACACCCTGAACTCTGCATACTGTCACAAGCAAAGCTGACCTACTTAACACACAGAAGTGTGGGGATTCATGGTGGGACCTGGAAGGGAGGAAAAGAAGGGCATTTTATTTGTGTTTTTTTGTTTTTTTTGGGGGGGTTTATATATTTCCTAGAATTATACGTAGTTGAGATTTTTCATTTCTCTTCTACCAATGTCCAAAACCCTTCACTGCTTTGAAAGGTCTGGTCTCCTGGATCATTTCTGTTATGTAATGGCAACCTATGACCAAGAATAATGCAGCGATTTCGTAATCAAGTCTGCACTTCAGAACATTTTCGTTGAAAATGAAAAAGCCAGATTAAAGGCAAGGAGATCAATTAGTATGCTATCATAGTAAATTAGGAGAGAAATACTGAAGCTTTAACAAGGTAGCAATACACTATAGACCCTCCGTATTTGCGGGTCTGGCATCCTCAAACTCAACCAGCCATGGATGATGTATCAAGACTGTGTTTAAAACCTGTTGTTGGCTGAATGTGCTGATGCAGACTGCAGATTTTGAGGTCTGACAACTGGACTTGAGCATTTGTGGATTTGGTACCTGTGACAGGTCCTGGAACCAATAAACCACAGATACCAAGGAGGCATCATGAAAGGGATGAACCAGACACCCACAGTCAACAATCTGACAGGAGATCTGACAGACAGACTTGAGACTGACTGCATGTGGGCTGAAACGTACAGGGAACACTCAACAGTGATACCGTGTTCCAGCTTGACCAGAGGAGATGGTGGTACCACTGTGGAGATGTGGAATGTAGGAAATGCACTAGGTTAAGACATAATTCTACCATTAGTGCACCCTGAGTTTGCTACTTCCTAAGTGAGTGACTTACACATCAAGTCACTTAACTTCTTAGGGCTTATTCCTCGACAAGGTCACAGGACATGGCTGATGAGATCTGTTCTACCTGATTTTAGGTTTATATTTCTAAAGATACTTTTCCTTTTATCAAACACTTGTATCAAAGACAACTTGTTTTCAAAAATACCAGTCAATAAAAAATAATATTATGTGCCATGTCTCTTCCCTTGATCTCCATTTTGACTGTGGATGGGGCTCTATGTATTCCATTTGTTGGTAATATGATATGCTGAATTACATACTTAAGCTACAGACACACACATATGTCCTAGAGGACATTTTTATGTGCAGCAATAAATAACATCATGTTCTACAATAAATCTTAAAGAGTCAGAAATGAGAAATTACAAAGCACACTTTATTGTCAAAGTCTCCCTTTGCTGATAATGTTTTTATCAAATTCCATATTTATTCTTTCTTGGTTTTCTTTAAGTAGTGATAATAGTTTCCACTTTGATTAGAACATATTTCAAATCAAACAGAATTGTCTCAAATCAATCTTTACATAGACACTTGTGAGTCCCAGGTATTCAGAAGATTCTACTTTCAGATTCAATCTGATCCATATCCTTCATCATTTATCTTGAGAGAACAAGTTTTAGGAATGACATTGTGGAAGTAGGAAATACACACACACACGGATGTGCGCAAGGAAGTGTTGATCTGCTCTTAAAGCTAGATAGGCGAGAATGACTGGCGTGGTTAATACTTTTTGTTTATAGAAACTTTCTAACTTGACCTCCCAAGGCGTGCAACTCTTCAATGGAGTTGTTCAGTATGAGTCCTTCAGTAATAGACACCGCAACTATGAAGGAATCCATGCCTTCCCCCAGCCCCCACCATCAGGATATCAAGCCAGATGAGTGATTAAGCACACGGATATACAATAGAACTGTCATAGTTCTCTCAATGAAGCCCTCCAGAATTAGAATTCCCAACTATACCATTTATTGATGGTCACTCTTGGGCCAACTGCCTACCGTTTTAAAGTCTCATCCTTCTCATCTGTAAGTGGGAATGAGCAGAATCCATCATATCACATTATTGTGAACACTATCTATCCAAGGATCTATCTACAATGCTACTTATGGACTAATATATTTTGCTACATATTTAATATTTTTTTAATCAATCACAGTCATAACTTATTAATACTCAAATTATCCCATTTTAGGCCATTGGGGAGCCCTGCAAGTTGACCCTGTGTCCTCTGTTATTATCCCATTTGCCTTTGATGACTTCCTTGTTTTCTGGTTTAGCAAGAGGCCTGGGTCATTTTGCATGTTTCTAGAGGTCAGGGATATTCATTTACTTTGTTCACTGATGAATCCAAGGTACCTAAAGATGTTCTCATTAAACATTTTTGAATGAATTAAATAGTATATAATACATTTTTCAAAAAAAGTTACTTATTTTTATTTGTCATGCTATTACAAAAATTTCTGTCTCAAGAACCTTAGCAAAGCAATTTTCAATTCAATTTAGTTTAGTCACTTACTGAGGACTTACTGTGGGTGCCCATCCCTCACCCCACATACAAATGTTTTGGCTGGTATGAAGAATATAAGTACTGTTAACAAGCACAACATAATAACTATATTGTAAGGTAACAAGGAAAGGAACATGGAAAGATTAAAAAAGGCAACTTTAAACTTTTACTGAACCTAAACAATTCTTTAGCTCTTTCCAAACTATCTTCCTTATATTAGAATCGAAACTTAAAGTCAAAGTCGCTCAGCCACGTTCGATTCCTTGCAACCCCATGGACTGTATAGTGGTCCATGGAATTCTCCAGGTCAGAATACTGTAGTGGGTAGCCTTTCCCTTCTCCAGGGGATCTTCCCAATCCAGAAATCAAACCCAAGTCTCCCTCATTGCAAGTGAATTCTTTACCAGCTGATCCACAAGGGAATCCCAAGAATACTGGAGTGGGTAGACTATCCCTTCTCCAGTGGATCTTCCTGACCCAGGAATTAAACCGGGGTCTCCAACATCGCAGGCAGGTTCTTTACCATCTGAGCTATCAGGGAAGCCCATATTAGAAATACAGGATTCTAATGTCAAATGCATTTCTGGGTAAATCTTAACATTTCTTCTGTAATAGAAGAAATTCATTTTAATCTGCATTTCAAATTCTATATTTGCTTTCACTGCCAAAGCCCTATATTGTCTTTGATTTCCTTTCTTTTTCAACATTTTCTCAGTGGTAATTTAGTTTTAATCACAACCACCTTTTCTTCATTCTACCCTTTACAAAATAATTTTGTTTACCATTTAAGTAAAATTTGCCCTTATTTTATCTGCTGGAATACTGAGGAGAAAATTTTAAATTCAGGTTCCTTTTCCTTATTCAAATGTTAAAAACCTAAAGAAATACTTCACATCTGTAATATATCAAAATTACTCAACAAAATTTTGTCTCACATCTGAGCTTTTAAAGTAGACTTTCAAATATGAATTGACTGCATCCAGTTTTGCCTAAAATGAGGCATTATAAATGTTCTCAGAAGGTAAAATCCAAACATCTAATACAAGATGCAGGTAAGGTTAATGAAAAGTTCACTGGCAGACAATTTTGACACCATGTCCTGCTAATACTTAGAACACTCAGATGAGAGATTTCTTAATTTGTCATGTTAGCACATGCCATCATCACCTCATTTTGGAATACTGTGAACCAACACACCTCTGGGGGGACAGATGGCTTCTAATTCAACAATGCCTGATGATTTACATGTTGAGCATTTATGACGGACAATCACAAGATGAAGTGAGCATTATCCCTAGAATTAACTATTTCAGAAGGGAAATGCTAATTTTTCCTCATTAAAAAGAGAGAACACAGATGCCACTCACTTCCATGAAAAGAAAAGTTACTATAGCTCTAGAGCATGCCATCCTTTTAGGGAACATAAAGTGAGAAGTGGGAAGCATAAAGCTAGCCCCTTGCCATCTCCCCTTTCTCATGATAGACTGATGTGCATTTTTCTCCAAATATTTTCTGGCTAATTAACACATTCACGTTCTGCATGCCCCCCTGCCTCAATTCAGGACTCTCTTTCATTTCTTTCTGAATACATCTAGTCTGGGTAGTCTTTAGGAACAAGTCCTGGTTCTGTAAATAACAAAAGTGTAGCTCTTTGAAAACCAGGATCACTCTCTGGGGCTGAGTTGGAGACTTCCCTCATTTATTTATAAGATGAGGGGATTGGATAATCTCCTCAATATTCCTTGTCTTTTTTTGTCTTTGGCATCCAATGGTCTGCACCTCTTATGAATACCTACCGCTCTAGATACTGGTGCCACATTCATTAAACACAAACAAACAACAACAACAAAACATAATTCATCCAATACTCCACAAAGAGTCCTACAGGGCAAGTTAACTTTCAAGTACACATGCTATCCTTTCCCTGGGCATCCCTGGGGCCTCAGACAGTAAAGAATCTGCCTGCGATGCAGGAGACTTGGGTTTCATGCCTGGGTTGGGAAGATCCCAAACTCAGGAGGAGGGCATAGCATCCTTCTTCAGTATTCCTGCCTGGAGAATTCCATGGACAGAGGAGCCTGGTGGGCTACCATCCATGGAGTCACAAAGAGTCGGACATAACTGAGCAACTAACATATATATCCTCTCCCTCGCAAAAGTGGCAGTGCCTTAAGGGCAAAGACTGTATTTTACCTTCCATGCATTTTTGCAAAGCGTTATCTAACTCTAAACCTTACATTTATCAGATGCTTGCTACATACCTGTGCATTGATTTGCTTATGGATTATCACCAAACTTTCTTCAGTTTTACCTGGGAGGCTGAACAAATAAATAGACAGGACTCTAAATGTGCTACACTCCTAAGAAGAGAGCCATAACAGGTTTGTTTATAACCTAATATCAAGTGGGCAATAAGTCACTTTTTTTTTTTTTTTTTTTTTTTTCTCCATGGGTAAAGTTGTTAGTGTAGAGTCCTTCAAAAGAACATGACAAGGAGAAGTAAGTTATGGGGCTTCAAAGTCTGTTGGCCTTTCATTGTAGCAGAACAAGTGTGTTGGGAAGAAGTCATAATATTAAGACAGGATCAGAAATGAGAGTAGATGTGAAGCTAAGAGTGGTATTTACAACCCACTCCAGAATGAACAAGAGTTCAGAGAAGAAGTAAGAAGCAAAAAAAGAATTAAGCTGTATAATTTTATTTATGGACAAAATACAATGTTGGAAAGTGAAAAACTACCCAATAATCATGATTTCTTAAACATAAGCAATATATAACTAAACATAAAGGGAATTACAAAGTACTTTGAAAAGTAATGCCACTCCCATGCAATACATTTATGCTAGTAAATAGTTATATAGAAATATTGCTCTCAAAATTTTCAGTCAATAATGTTTGTCACATATAAACACAAATACATCTTGTATTTTGTTCCACTAGGTGGGTGAGCACGCTTAAGGAGAGAAACTCAGACACTGAAAACATATTTAATTTTTCCACTAAGACATAAACATGAAGATTTTCCCATGGACCAGGAATTTAAACATTTGACTTTTCCACTGGTTTGGTAAGCCAACAGATATGAAACAATGGATCAGGAGAATAAAGGTCTATTTCTGCATTTACTCAAAACAAATATCTAAGTTCTACAAACCAACTGACTAACTGGTTGAAAAATAGGCATCACATCCAAACAATAGATTGCATGTTCTGATTACAATACATAATTCTACCCAAACGAGGTTTCAACCTGACCCAATATTAGAAGATCCCTCTAACTGTATGACAGATCTCTATGAGAAAAGCAAAAGACTTGAATTATCTGCTGTATTTTTCCTGTTCAAGGGTTAGTTGCTTAGTCGTGTCTGACTCTTTGTGACCCCATGGACTGTAGCCGGCCAGGCTGCTCTGTCCATGGAATTTTCCAGGCAAGACTACTGGAGTGGGTTGCCATTTCCTACTCCAGGGGATCCTCCCAAACCAGGGATAGAATCTGGGTCACCTGCATTGCAGGGAGATTCTTTAATGTCTGAGCCACTGAGGGAAAGTTATTCAAAAAATGTTAGACTGTAAAAAATACATGAGTGAGTGAAACTCGCTCAGTCATGTCCGACTCCTTGCGACCCCATGGACCATACAGTCCATGGAATTCTCCAGGTCAGAATACTGAAGTGGGTTCCTTTCTCCAGGGGATCTTCCCAACTCAGGGATCAAACCCAGGTCTCATGCATTGCCGGCAGATTCTTTACCATCTGAGCCAACAAGCAAATTGGTGAAGCACCAGGGAAGCAGCAAATAAAAGATGCATAGTCCATACAATTGGGAATAGATTAAGTAAGAATAAGAATTAAAACCATGTTTGGTTATGACCACTATTAGAATTAAGATGGGACAGAATGAGGACCAGACAGAAAATCAGACAATCACTTGCAGGCTTTCCCTGACTATGTCAGTTAATAAATAAATAAATGCTCAATACTTCTTGATAAAGGTGAAAAAGTAGAGTGAAAAGGCTGGCTTAAAACTAAACATTAAAAAAACTAAGATCATGGTATCCAGTCCCATCACTTCATGGCAAATAGATGGGGAAACAATGGGAGCAGTGTCAGACTTTATTCTCTTGGGCTCCAAAATCACGGCAGTCATGAAATTAAAAGACACTTGTTCCTTGGAAGATAAGCTATGACAAACCTAGGCAGCATACACAAAAGCAGAGACATTACTTTGCTGACAAAGGTCCTTATACTCAAAGCTATGGTTTCTGCAGTAGTCATGTATGAGTGTGAGAGTTGGACCATAAAGAAGCCTGAGCACCAAAGAACTGATGCTTTTGAACTGTGGTGTTGGAGAAGAGTCTTGAGAGTCCCTTGGACAGCAAGGAGATCAAACCAGTCAATCTTAAAGGAAATCAACCCTGAATATTCATTGGAAGGATTGAGGCTGAAGTTGAAGCTCTGATATTTCGGCCACCTGATGCGGACAGCCAACTCATTAGAAAAGACCCTGTTGCTGGGAAAAATTGAGAGCAGAAGGAAAAGGGGACAACAGAGGACGAGATGGTTGGATGGCATCACCGACTTGATGGACATGAGTTTGAGCAAGCTCTGGGAGATGGTGAAGGACAGGCATGCTGCAGTCCATGGAGTCACAAAGAGTTGGACACACGACTAAGAAACTGAACAACAATAAATACTTCATAAAATCACTCACTGTTTTCTTGATTAGACTAGTTCAAACTTTAAAAGTGGAATATTGGAAATAATTGCCGTAAATAAGATGCTAAGTAAATGGTTATTACTTTACATACTGGAAGAGTTTTAAGAAGGACAAGGCATTTCTCTATTTGATTTAAAAAAGGTAAAACTTGGGTTAACTTATCAAGATTTGTGGAAAGTCATCACAATAAAGATAGACCAGGGTGCAATACCTTCACTGTCAGGTATTCTACCCAGAACTCTACAGATATCATTACATATATTATTATATATTATCAATCATATATCACAACCCACATCTGAGGAAAGAGTGGCTCAGAGACAAAGTCTCAACGTCTCAAACACAACCCAGTCCTACAATGGAAATCATTCTCTTGATAATTCATCTTGCAAATTCATCTTGCAAATAGAACTCAGTTTTACTAGGACCTAGCTAAAAAGTATGCCGGCGATGTCTGGAGAGTGAAGTTGTAATTGTCCAGTGGAAAACACAATTAACATTCACAGTTTCCCAGGTCTCACATTGACAGACTAAGCTAAAGCAAGGGCTGGGCCCATGCAGATGTTACTCTGCAACAAAATTTAGGATTCAGAGGTAAATGTATTACTAAAACAGTGCCAATTTAAGAATTTTATCAGTATTCATACTCTTGGTATTTCTGGTAGTCAGGGTCTGACCACGATTTTTTTTTCCTCAAAAAATAGCTATCCAATGGAAAATATGTATTAATAATATTCTAAGACTGTTTAAATGAGGTAAAATTGGCATATACCCATATGTGAATATTAAAATTAGATCAGTGACTGAGAGCTTTGGCAGCTGGAAATGGAATAAGAACTTTTTAAGCACGAAGTGAAGAGTCAGGACCTTGGGAAAAGAACAAAGAGATCTCTACTTCCTCCCATGATGAAGATAATAGCTAGAATGAAAATAGTTAACCCTGCCTGCCATTAAAACAATTAATATATAAGCACCATTTTGTTCAAATAATATACTTATTTTTGGCAGAGTCTTGCATTAAGTAAATAATAAATTTTGAGACAGAGTGCATGTCAAATCAATCCAGTTTTCACGTGGAAACAACAAGCATAATGCACGTATAATGCCCGTGTAAAATGATCACTTACAGTTGTGACCAGCAATGTCAAAAGCGGTGTTCAGAGATACCATAGCAACAAGAGCCTTTCTGCTATAGCAGAGGACTCAGAATCACTACGTGAAAGAAAGAATCATTGTAGATATTCGAAAATTTTACTTTAAAAAGTACTGCCATCCTCTACCTTCCACGGAAATTTCATCATTCATTTTGAATTCTCAATTTCATTACTTAACACCTTGAAGGGTTCTTCATGGTATATAAGATGCACAGATCTCAGTAAAAGCTAAAAATACAAGAGAGCAGCACAGAACCTGTAGGCTTGGCTTCACATATACATACTTTCGTTCTACGAAAACAGCTTTAGGTGTTTGTGATTTTCAGAATCTATGTGTTTCACAAGCATTTTATCTTTTGTTACAAGTATTCAAAGTGAAATTCCCTTATAATTCTCTCTAATGGCCTTAATATTTCAACAGAATGATGTGTCCTAATATAGATGCTCATTTTAAAGGATCAGGATACACCTGCAATAATTACCGCAGTGAGATGAGTGAGGCCGTCCTATGCTCTGATGGCTTCACATGGTGTGGGTTTAGTGCACTGAAGCACACATAATAGATTGAACTCCCTGGGATATATCCCACAGACAGCCTTTTACAAAGTACTTGCACACTTGATACTTTTGACCTTGCTCATAACACAGTCTGAAAGCATGCACCAAGTCACTTTCAAATAATAGCAATGACGTCCTCCTCCACAAACTTACCCGTTACGAATTGCATACTCAGTATTTTAGGTGAAATACTTCATAACAGAATGTTAAATAAATTACGTAAGCAAACTGTAGACTTATGGAACATCACATCAGAGAAGAACCCAGACACTCGCTGGTCCATTCCAGAAACTGAGTCTTCAGGTTTCAAGAAATAAGACATCTGAAGTTTAAAACCTGCATGGCTATCCTATTAATTTTTATGAAATGAAAGCAAACATCATTTACATTTTTCACCTCTTTGCTCACACTAAAATGAAAGGAAAGAAACTGCAAAAAAGTTATTTTTTTCTAAACTAATGAACAGTGAATCTTTGTGGATGTCTTTGCACTGAAGTTCTCATTAAGAATCATGCCAACAGATTACTAAAATAATCCCCAGAGTAGCAGTTGGTAAGTAAATGAACTTTTTGTGGTAATATAGGTATAGCGGTAAAATATATGTAACATAGAACGTACCTTTCAACCAACTTAAACAGAAAATTCAGAGCTATTTAAGTCACATTGTTGTGCAAACATCACGATTCACTTCTGGGAATTTTTCATTATACCAAACAGAAACTCTGTGCCCATTATATAGTGTGTGTGTATATATATGTATATATATATATATATATATATTAAGGAACACAGGTAAGAAAAAAATTCTTTCATCCTTATCTGCTCCAGAATCTAAATTACAGGATTCACATGGTTATCAGTGGGGACTATCAATGGGTTATCATGGACTTCAACGGGGAAGACATTTCTAGGAGGTTTAGATGCCAGGGAAAGAGAATGAGTAAGTGCAGTTGCCACAAAAACAGCCATCTGTCTTGGGATTCTCTGTTGCCTTGAGAAGGAATCACAAATGGAACACAGGATACTTCCTTCTTCTCTAGAAAAGAGTTTCTCAAGTATAGACCACAGTTCTGGGAGCCTCGATAAAACACAGTTTCCCAGTTTCAACTTGAGACCCAGTGACTCAAAGCATCCTTGTGATGTATGTATGTAGAATCCCGAGAGACTATTATTTTCCTTGGTCCTCAGGAGACTGCAATCCACAGAACAGTTTGATACACTCTGCTTGTCGGCCTATAACTCTCTCTCTAATCAGCCTTTGTTTCTCCCTTTGCCCTTCCCTCCAACAACCTCCACTCACACACAATACCTTTTTGTGTCTTCTCTTTATTCCCAAGCATTCCTTTAGGTTCCTTTCTCCTGAGAGAGGCGGTGGTTCAAATAAGGGGAATTACTAGAAAGTTTCAGTCTTAATATAAACCCAAAAGACTAGTTCCTCAGCAAAAGTCCCCACAGTAACATTTAGAAATAATTTATCAAAGAAAGAAGTAGCTATGCATTCTCTTCCTTGCCAAGCTGACAATCCTGACCAGAAAAGAATATGGCGTGTATATTAAACAGTTTTCTCCAGTGGTGAGTTCTGTTTAGTATAATTCATATATAATCAACTGAATGAGGTTCACAGAGAAGTAAGATTTTTGATTTCCTGAATATCTCTCAAAGTAAACTTTGAAATTATCAAGTATAGAACTTCATGACTATGCTATATTGTCCCAATAATCTATGAGTTGGAAACCTTAGAGTTTTCATTAGGAAATGTACCTCCAGAATATTATAATATCCCATATAAGTTTTTATGCACAATCAGAATCTCCTTTGCCTGTGATCTTGCTAAAATTCATGCTGCATTTTCCTTATAAGCTATCAGGAGGCTGTGTGCTATGTATCTTTTGCAGTCTTCGGGGAAAAAAATCACACTTGATGATGAAAAAAGAAAAGCACTAAGATCTGTGACAAGACTTCTTGTTAAATGGTACTCAAGCCCATAACTTGAACCACACTTTAACCAACTCAGCCATAAGACAAAATAAGGCAGAAACCACTGTAAAATCACAAATACCAAGTCATTACTGTTAGCAGCCACACTTGATTCTAAACCTGCTCATTTTCCCAAATCCAGAGAAACAGTGTTTACTCAATTGCTTTATTTCTTATTTTTAATAAAAGATGCATATTTTTCTTTGGAATTTTAAAGCTTTATTTCTATGTTGAATTCATTTAAAGTTGAAGGATATTATAAAAGAATGTTAGTAGTATACAATTGCCTTTTATAGGAGGAAGAAGAATGGATAAAAATATTGCACAAATTCATTTTTTCAATATATTTATAATATATATGTGTGTGTTTGCATGTGCATCTTATTAATAGATAAAAGTTCCAATTACAAAATGCCTTTATTTAATAAAAATGTTTGAAGTTAGTAAAACTAAACAAAACATATAGAACAACACATCCTTTAGTTTTGACCCTCACTGGAGATCTTTCATTTTCTTTCTCATGTTAAACAAGTTACTTATTTATAGAAGCTATTTCAGGAATAACTAAGAGCTTCCCTTTCAGAAGCAGCAAAGTAGTTTATGTGGTCACCTGTAGAAGGTTATCACTTGAATGTATTATTTCTTGGATGGTTAACCTTTTGGGTAAGCAAGAAAAAAATGATGGTTTCCATTTCATTTATGACTATCCAATAGAACCCACTATTTATTAAATGCCAAGAAAGAGTATATGTGCCTTTTCCAGTTACAGAAGATGGGATATCCAAGTCCTCAGTCCAGCTTACCATTTGGAAATTTACACTGAGTGTACAGCAGTGGGTTGGTTCCTGAATGTGAGCTCTAAAAAATAATAGGGTATTTCTTAAAAACAGCAATATAGTGGGGCAGTTAACAAGTTTATGATCTAAAGGACAATATGAAACTGACATACCCACAGTGTGAGTACACCACAATAGGCTGGTAAGGGCAAAGCCCTGATGAAACTGTCATAAGTGGTACAGTATCAACTAGAGACAGTTAACTTCATGTAGAAATCAAACTTGGTATAACGGTCTGAGAAACACAAAACAACCGCCTACAGTTAGGGGTGCAAACACAGTTTTATAGAACATGGGATGGGAGAATGAGCAGTTCAAGACATTCCATTATTAGGCTTGGAAAATGAAGCCTAACAGGTGTTTCTCCTGTTCTAGGTTATAAAAGTCAGCTTCACACGTAAAGGAAGTCTGCTCTTCTACCCATGGACATAGCATCTCATACCTTAGCGTCAGACACCCAGAAGCAGGGTTAATCAAAGAGCAGTTAATTGCTATTTCACAAGTATCTTTCATATAAATCAAATAGTATAATTTTATATAAAGAAAGGTAGTTCCACCTGCTAAAAGATTATCCTCTACCCTAAGGATGGTTTGTATTCCTCTAACTTTAATAATATAAACTGGAAGGTCCTTACACAAGTTTTTATTTCAGCTAAAGCACACAAGAGCTGAAGCTGGGTTTTATTTTCTATGATGTGTTTTCATTTCACAGCCACAGTCTCACTTTAAAGTTTTATCAGTTGCCTTAAAGTCAAGCGTTACTAAAAAACTGTCATCCTGTTTAACAGACATAACCTTTTATTCCTCCAGTTCCATCTTTGTCTTCTGCCTGCGCACATTTATATTTGGACAGAATGCTTTATTTGTCATCATCTCTGACTACAATTAAGATTACAAAACCAAGTGGGGCTAGCGACTGTATTTCTTAAGGGTAGAAAGCAAGGAAATGCTTTCCAAACATAGCTGAGTCTCAGAAACAGCGATGTGGCTAATGCAAGCTGAGATGTTCTATAAAGTGTAAGATGCGTGTTGTCCAATCACTAAGTCATGTCTGACTGTTTGCGAGTCCATGGACTGCAGCACACTAGGCTCCTCTGTCCTTCACTATCTCCCGGAGTTTGTTCAAACTCATGTCTGTTGAGTCAGTGATGTTATCTAACCATCTCATCCTCTGCCATCCCCTTCACCTTTTGCCTTCAATCTTTCCCAGCATCAGTGTCTTTTCCAATGAGTTGGCTCTTCACATCACGTGGCCAAATTATGTGCAAACCAGATTTCAAAGACTAAATCTGGGAGAAAAGTGTGAAATATCTCATTAATAATTTTTACACTGATTCCAAATTGAAATGATACTTTTTGGATATACAGGTTAAAATAGATTACTAAAATTAATTTCACTTGCTTATTTTTGTTTTCTAATGTGGTCACTACAGTATTTAAAATTGGGTATGTTATATATGTGGTATTATAACTCTACTGACCAGCACTGCTATAGACAGTGATAAAGATGTGTAAGAGAACATAGGTCTGGCTAAGTACAGATGCACATGGGTGAATTTAGAACTATACTGCATTGCCTCAAAACTGTGAGACAACAGCAGCAGTAATAGCTGATATGTAAATGTGCTAAGTATTTTCCATTTGATAATCAGAACAAGTCTATTATCCTCATTTTACAAATGAGAAAGCTGAGAAATGAAATAATATCCCTTAAGTAACAGCTGTATATGGTACAACCAGGAGTCAAATGCAATTCTGCCTGACTCTAGAACCTGGGCTCTTACTTATAAAATAAAATCTCAATCAACAAAGCCTACTTCTGCTATTGCTACATAATGCCTTTGGGTTCTAGCATTCTGTTCTCTCCACCTAACAGATAATTTTGGGCTTCCCAGGTGACACTAGTGGTAAAGAACCCACTTGCCAATTCAAGAGACATAGAGATGGAAGTTCGATTTCTGGGTCAGGAGGAGGCCATAGCAACCCATTCCAGTATTCTTGCTTGGACAATCCCATGGACACAGGAGCCTGGCGGGCTACAGTCCATGGGGTTGCAAAGAGTCAGACACAACTAAAGCAACTCAGCGTGCACGCATCTACCTTATCTGTAAAGATGCAGCTCTTGTTCACAGAAGTCTGCCATTCTCTGAAATTTCTATAATCAGTAACACCAGGCTAAGGGTTCCTGGATTTTCATTTGTGTCAGGTATGTTAATTCTGACTTAGTTTCATGCAGGCAGAGACTGTATCTCATTTCTTTTGCAGTTTCCACAAAAGCTAGCAGATAGCAAATAGACCAAAGTAGCTGTTGAAGGAAAGCACATGAAAGGAGTTGTGGGTAGGAGGGAGGGTGGAGAGGCAGGTAAGTTAGGCAGGAAGTTCTATGTTTGATTACTTGGATGATAATAAAAAATAAAACCTTAGTAGGAATAATAAGGAAATTTCCTTTTGCTTGGAATGCATGTCCCAGCCCCTTTAAACAACTTATACACTGGACTTATGCCCAATCCTGATTAGCCAGCATCAAAATATACGATTTGCACAGTTCAAGATTTTGGATTAAATTCATGGGTAATTACACTTGGAAACTCTTCTAAAAAATGTACAATGTAGGTATAAAAATATTTTTATTCCTCTTTTTATTTTTGTCCAAACTTGTTACCTAAACTGTAATTGAGCTGCAGTACTAAATAAAGGCATACTAAATCTGAAAAATAGGTTTGTTTTAATGAAAGGAAAATGTCTGATTTTTCCTTTCCAAAATAACACATTGAGTAACAATGTGGCTACTATTTTTACTAAAGCCAAAATCACCACTAGTCATCAGAGTGCTTTTTAACCATCTTCTCCAAGTGCTTTGCCGTTCTTTAATAAACACACCAACTTGTGTTTCCATTGTAATAATTGATAACCTGCCCCACAGGTTAATAATTGTATTAGCCTGACTGAACACAAGGCCGTTTTGTATCCTTATGAGTTACCCAATCTACTGTAATAATTTCGGTCATGATAACAGACACATCATACTAAGCATGCACATTGGAAGCTATGTCCTGCCTTCCTAATTTGGGAGGGAATATTATATATTGAATGGGCTTGCCAAGTGCCTCAGTGGTAAAGAATCCACCTGTCAAGCAGGAGATGAGATTTAGACACAGGTTAGGGAAGATCCCCAGAAGAAGGAAATGAGAAAACCCTCTTTAATTCTTGCCTGGAAAATCCCATGCGCAGAGGTGCCTGGCAGGCTACAATCCACAGGGTTGCAAAGAGCTGGACACAACTGACCGAATAAACAGCGGCATTATATTGTATGCTTCTTTGTAGACCATGTGGGTGGCAAAGAGACAGTATAGTCTAGAAGAATAGCAATTACAACACTATCAATATTTCAGAGAAAATGATAATCCTCTGTTGGGAGGGGCTGTCGTGTGCACCCTAGGATGTACAGCAGCATCCCTGGCCTCTACCCAGAAGATTCCAGTAGCATCCCTCCAGGTTCTGACAACCTCACAGGCACTGTGCACATCTCTAGAGAGGGAGGGGAACCCTCTCTTCATCGAGAAGCACTGGGTTACCCCACAAACTGCAGCACCAGACAAGCTGGGTTAGAATCCCAGCTCCTCACCTTTGCAGCAGTGTGACCTTAAGCAATCAAGTGAGTCTCAGAATGCATGTTTCCTGATGAGTAAAATGAGGATAATAATAGTACTTTCCTCAAGGCAGTTGTGGTAATTACCTAAATGAGCCTAAATAAAGCATTAGGAGAGTGCCTACAATGTCATAATAAGCCCGAAGAAAGATTTAGTTGCTGCTGTTGCTGTGTTGTTGTTATTATTAGTATGTTTAAATGAAGACACAAGATTCAGTCTTAAATCTGCACTAAATTGTATGTCCATTGACAAGTCACTTAACAACCTGGGTTTCAATGTTCTTGTGAATAAACTAGAGGGTAGACCAAATGCGGTTAGTGGCACAGAGCTGTACAGTGGCTGAGAGTTCAGGATCTAGAATCAGACTGCACAGGAGTCCTGGATTTATAACTTAATAGTTTTGCGACCAGGGAAAGACCACTGAATAGGCCTAACTGTGCTCTGAGTCCATGAAACTTGGATAATAAAACCCCAATCCCACAGCATTCAGGTGAGAATTACCTGAGGTGATGTAGATAACAAATCTTAGCAGAATATTCAATAATACTACAAACCTTCAATATATGGTAACGACTGTTACACTTATTGCTTGGGTTTAATCCCTGGATTGGGAAGATCACCTGGAGAAGGAAATGGCAACCCACTCCAGTACCCTTGCCTGGAAAATCCCATGGATGGAGGAGCCTGGTGGGCTACAGTCCACAGGGTCACAAAGAGCCGGACACAACTGAGCGACTTCACTTGCTGGTTACACTTATTAGTCTTTCTGGCTTTTGAAGTACATGTACCTATAAAAGTGAGGGGAAGTAATTTGGAAAAGTGGTCTCCCTGGAGTATTCAGAAAGGAAAAATGAGACCAATTCACCTGTATTTACATAACTTTGGTTTCTACTGTGTCTAGAGTGCCCTAGGATAAATACAGAAGCCATTGTACCTGGAAACTTCAAAAAGCAAGGGATAATGACCTTTGAATAGGGAGAGTCCTCAGAATACGTCTAAGGTAGGTTACTATCCTTTTAGGGCAGACCATCACAAGACTATACAGATGAATTCCACTCATCACCTAGAAGGGCAGAGCTCACTAAATTAGACAAGGATATTCTCTGACCATAACAACCAGGAAGTGGAATTATGAGCCTAATGCCTACCTATTGTACAACTGGAAGTTACAAAGAGGCTCTCTTCCTCTCTCCCACCACTGTAACTAGCACCGTGTCAGACACAGAGTATGCACACTGTAATATTTACTGACCGATGATGTTGTAACCACACAGGACTCTGTGGGGCCTGCCCTGGGACAGGTCTTCCCTCATACCTCTGCTTTTGCTCCTCTCTGGAATACCTAAATAATAGTGTTTGATGCAAACTTCCTGAGTTGTTTTGTAGATATGACCCCCCCCCCCCCCAACACCAAATGGAAGGTGTTTAACTACTTGATGACCAAGAGCACATAGCCACAGGCCTCCCAGAGTCTAAGGGCTAATTAAAGTTAAACCCTGTGACACCACCCAGTTCCCTCATCATCAGCCCATCAGAGAACTGAGCACCATCTGATCACATACCCTGGGACCCTCATCTCTCTTTTAAAAAATGCTTTGCAAAACTTCAGGGAGCTTGAGACTTTTTTAGGGCATGAGCCACCCGTGTCCTTGTATGGCCTTGCCATAAACCTTTCTCTGCTCCAAACTCCAATGTTTGTTTGGCCTCATTCTATGTCGGATACACAAACTTGCATTCACAATTTCAGAACCAGTGTTCCCATTCCTGCCTTAATCTCTGGTAGAGACACTAAGCATATGGAGCAATCTAATCTATAGGAAAAGGTTTCCAATATTTAGGGGGGAAAAGTCCCCCTATTTAGGGGGACTATCCTTATCTGTAATCTCAAGAGGCTAGTTAACTCTATCTGATCTTCAGAGCCCATAGCTAACCATGGATTCTTCTTCACTTACAATGGGCAAAACCATCATTTTCACCAATGACAATGCCAAGGAACATCAAGAAAATGAAGACAATTCAGTGGTCACATGCAACAAAGATCTTCCTTAATAGTTGAGTCACAAAGGGGTTGCATTCATAGTTAAGTTCCAGATTTCACTCTACTGATAGTGGTACCAAACCAAATATCACTGCCCAGGAGTTTCAGAACACATGCATTCATCTCTCATGAAGTGATGGGAGATTTTCAAAGTGGCAACTAACACAATAGCACAGGAAATGATTTTTGGAACAGTATCTCTTAGAAGATGATATTAAACTTGAGGAGCAATGAGAGAGTTAATGTTGAGCTGGAAGAAGATCTTACTGAGTGACTGGCAATAAGCTCTACAGTGGATAAGAAGTCCAGGGTACTTCTACTGTCAGGGTGACTGACCTACTAGAAACAGTGAGAGACCTTTGACTCTACACTTGACCTATTAAAAATCTATTAGAGAAAAATGTGGCCATACTCAGCATAGATCTGGATGACCAGACCAGTTACATCTCATGGGACCACTCTAAACCTGTAACAGTTGCTTTCTAATGGACTATGTTGAGAAACATTATGAAGCCATTTCTGGGTTTAGCAGGACAGAATACCATAGCAAATTAGCAATGACTGCTAGAAATACAGGGCAGAGAGGTGATTAGAAAAAACTACTTTTTTTTTTTTTTTTTGCCTCAGATAGTGAAGCAAGCTTAAAAAAAAAAAAAAAAAAAAAAAAAAAAAAAAAAAATCCGATCACCTCCTTACAGTCATCTGTTGCCCTCTGAACCTAATACTTAGGGCTATTCAGCCAGAAAGGACACGAACCCAGCTAGCCTTTTTTAGCAGCCAAAGTGGTCTAATCAAAGACTTATGCTTTTAGAGCTCTGAGCTGTTTTTAGTACCATCTCTGGAAGGCAACTCCTTTTCTCTCTGCATGCCACCCTGCCACCGCATCCACAAAGTAATCTTAAAGGGCAAGACCAGGATGAAAAGCCTGATTGGCCAAACCTTGAGAGGAGCTCTGCATCTGGCAGATTTTATTGTCTAATTTGAACTACCACTGAAAAATTGCTCAAAATATATCTTGCTTTGGAGATGCATTGCAGATGGAATACTGACGGGAGGACAAGCACAGTGTAAAGAGTAGAGGCAACTTTAAGCAATTCCCATATCATCTGTGCATTTTTCCTGGTTTCTGGTTCTTTTGAAATCTTCAGAGGTTTCATGGCATATATCTAGAGCTGGATAATCCTAAATTAATGTTTCTTTTTAAAAATGGATATAACATAAAATTAGTGCGGGAAAAAAAGGTTGAAAAGTACAGTAGTACATTCAAATATACAAGGGAATAGTCCATCTATGACTGCTCCTAGGAAAGGGTTAACACTGCTTTTGGTATCAACAAAGTGGCAGATCATCATTTAGGCATTTGCTGAGACTACAAGATTAATACAGGTATTAAGTATATGTAATTTTCATAACCACAGGGTATCCATTTATCAGATTTAAAACGTATAGAGGGAATCTGATTGCTGATGCTTCTCAGCTTGAGCTGAGAATGAATGCTAAGTATACACACAAACATATTAATACATACACATGTTTAAGGTTGTATGTGAGGCACACTAAGTAGAAATGAAGAATTAAACAGTCTAAAGTATGGAATGAGAGATCCAATAATATACCCAACTCAGTAACACAATGAAAACATGCTTAGGAATGTCTGACAGCAAGGCCAATACCCTGCATTATAGTCACGAGGCCAGAAATTTATGAGGATTACTATTCATTTGCATTTTCCTCCTACCACAAAGTCCATTTAAAAAGGAAGTCAAGAAATCTCCACACTGTTTTCCATAGTGGCTGTACTAGTTTGCATTCCCACCAACAGTGTAAGAGGGTTCCCTTTTCTCCACACCCTCTCCAGCATTTATTGCTTGTAGACTTTTGGATAGCAGCCATCCTGACTGGCGTGTAATGGTACCTCATTGTGGTTTTGATTTGCATTTCTCTGATAATGAGTGATGTTGAGCATCTTTTCATGTGTTTGTTAGCCATCTGTATGTCTTCTTTGGAGACATGTCTGTTTAGTTCTTTGGCCCATTTTTTGATTGGGTCATTTATTTTTCTGGAATTGAGCTGCAGGAGTTGCTTGTATATTTTTGAGATTAATCCTTTGTCTGTTTCCTCATTTGCTATTATTTTCTCCCAATCTAAGGGCTGTCTTTTCACCTTACTTATAGTTTCCTTTGTTGTGCAAAAGCTTTTAAGTTTCATTAGGTCCCATTTGTTTAGTTTTGCTTTTATTTCCAATATTCTGGGAGGTGGGTCATAGAAGATCTTGCTGTGATTTATGTCAGAGAGTGTTTTGCCTATGTTCTCCTCTAGGAGTTTTATAGTTTCTGGTCTTACATTTAGATCTTTAATCCATTTTGAGTTTATTTTTGTGTATGGTGTTAGGAAGTGTTCTAGTTTCATTCTTTTACAAGTGGTTGACCAGTTTTCCCAGCACCACTTGTTAAAGAGATTGTCTTTTTTCCATTGTATATCCTTGCCTCCTTTGTCAAAGATAAGCTGTCCATAGGTTCGTGGATTTATCTCTGGGCTTTCTATTCTGTTCCATTGATCTATATGTCTGTCTTTGTGCCAGTACCATACTGTCTTGATGACTGTGGCTTTGTGGTAGAGTCTGAAGTCAGGCAGGTTGATTCCTCCAGTTCCATTCTTCTTTCTCAAGATTACTTTGGCTATTCGAGGTTTTTTGTATTTCCATACAAATTGTGAAATTATTTGTTCTAGTTCTGTGAAAAATACCGTTGGTAGCTTGATAGGGATTGCATTGAATCTATAGATTGCTTTGGGTAGAATAGCCATTTTGACAATATTGATTCTTCCAAACCATGAACACGGTATATTTCTCCAACTGTTTGTGTCCTCTTTGATTTATTTCATCAGTGTTTTATAGTTTTCTATGTATAGGTCTTTTGTTTCTTTAGGTAGATATACTCCCAAGTATTTTATTCTTTTTGTTGCAATGGTGAATGGTATTGTTTCCCTAATTTCTCTTTCTGTTTTTTCATTGTTAGTATATAGGAATGCAAGGGATTTCTGTGTGTTAATTTTATATCCTGCAACTTTACTATATTCATTAATTAGCTCTAGTAATTTTCTGGAAGAGTCTTTAGGGTTTTCTATGTAGAGGATCATGTCATCTGCAAACAGCGAGAGTTTCACTTCTTCTTTTCCTATCTGGATTCCTTTTATGTCTTTTTCTGCTCTGATTGCTGTGACCAAAACTTCCAACACTATGTTGAATAGTAGTGGTGAGAATGGGCATCCTTGTCTTGTTCCTGATTTCAGAGGAAATGCTTTCAATTTTTCACCATTGAGGGTGATGCTTGCTGTGGGTTTTCCATATATAGTTTTTATTATGTTGAGGTATGTTCCTGCTTTCTGGAGAGTTTTAATCATAAATGAGTGTTGAATTTTGTCAAAGGCTTTCTCTGCATCTATTGAGATAATCATATGGTTTTCATCTGCCATATGACCCAGCAATACCACTTCTGGGCATACACCCTGAGGAATCCAGATCTGAAACAGACACGTGCACCCCAATTTTCATCGCAGCACTGTTTATAATAGCCAGGACATGGAAGCAACCTAGATGCCCATCAGCAGATGAATGGATAAGGAAGCTGTGGTACATATACACCATGGAATATTACTCAGCCGTTAAAAAGAATTCATTTGAATCAGTTCTAATGAGATGGATGAAACTGGAGCCCATTATACAGAGTGAAGTACGCCAGAAAGATAAAGAACATTACAGTATACTAACACATATATATGGAATTTAGATAGATGGTAGCGATAACCCTATATGCAAAACAGAAAAAGAGACACAGAAGTACAGAACAGACTTTTGAACTCTGGGGGAGAACGTGAGGGTGGGATGTTTTGAAAGAACAGCATGTATATTATCTATGGTGAAACAGACCACCAGCCCAGGTGGGATGCATGAGTCAAGTGCTCGGGCCTGGTGCACTGGGAGGACCCTGAGGAGTTGGGTGGAGAGGGAGGTGGGAGGGGGGATCGGGATGGGGAATACGTGTAACTCTATGGCTGATTCATGTCAATGTATGACAAAACCCACTGAAATGTTGTGAAGTGATTGGCCTCCAACTAATAAAATAATATTAAAAAAAAAAAAGGAAGTCAAAAAGAGTACCTACCTATATGAAATAATCATAACAAAAATAAGAAGACCATTCACTCGGCTTGCCTTTATCCCTATATAAAGAAATCACAGATATTTATGGGCTGTGACTTAGTGGGGGAAATAAAAAAACATTCTTTAAAAGCTCATTAGTAAATTGAATAGTTTTTTTTTTAATAGTTTTAAAAATCATGTCCACCCACAGAATGATTGCTATCAACATTTAAGAGGGAATAAATAGATGATGCCTAAATTAGTACTTTTAGTCTTAGGACATCAAAACTCAAGTATATACACCTGATAATAAGGGATTTCTATTCTAATACAAAGTTTATTGAAAAAGATAAAGCTTAGTTTGACTTACACTATAGGTCTGTTATACATCAGAAAGACATATATCTCAGAGCTAGACAAAATACGTTACATTTTTTAAAAACATTTAATTTTTATCTCATAATATTAACTTATACTGTTATAAAAATGAAGCCATCCATTATAACTTTACCATTTGGTTTAATTCATAGCAGCTTAGTGAGATTAAAATGTGGTCAAATGCTATTAATGTAGGCATATCCCTCAGATAATAAATTATACTGAGCAAGAGACTGTGCAATTCGATACTCAAACTGAGAATTGCATAGGACCTCTGGTTTCAAATGCTACCATTAAATTTGATAAATGTCTTTCCACCTTTCCATGTTGCATCTTTGCAAATGAAGCTCTGGTTTTACAACTGGAACCTTGTTACCCTGTACAACACTATGGCTGGTGGGAGATGCGTGAGCAGGAATCTTTCAGAAATAACTGCAAAGCAGATGTACTTCTGTAGCTTAGGTGGTGAAAATCTCCCAGTTGACAGTGTTAAATACAGCCAATAAAATAAATGAAAAATTCTCAGGATAGTCAAGTGGCTGAGGTTTTTTTTGTTGTTTTTTTTTCATTTTCCAAACTGAGGGAAGTACGAAAAACTGGTTATTAGACTTGGACTGTAAAGTTATCTTAAGAAAATGGTATTGGGCCAGAACCTGCTCAATTAATTACACAGAGATATGGAAAGTTCTATAGTTAGGTTAAGAAAATCAACTTCATAAACCATCACAGCAGAAGGAAGCTCTAACTTGGCAACAGATCCTAAGAAAAGTGCCTGAGAGTTTAGTCCACTCCAAACTCAGGAGTAGTTTCTTGCATACATCTCTAAATGAGCTACAAGAGAACCCTGAGGAAATAATGAGACTCTGGAAATTGACACTGTCAGGACATACCTGGAATGAGTATTTGGAAATTTATACAATCTTTATCCAGAACAGAGGTCATAATAAAAAATTTTGTATTTCTTTACTATTTGGATTTTCAACATGCATATGTACTATGACTTTACTGCTTAATGGCAACAGAGTGATTCTGTGCTACGAAGCTTGGGGCTTGTTTCTTAATATGTCATTTACTATACAATGTTTATTATTAATGAACAAAATTAATAAAAATGATGTTTAAAGACTAACACCTAGTAATCTTTCAAATACAACCAAAATATCAATAATGGCAGTGATGATGATGAGTTGCCTGGGTGGTTCGGTGGTAAAGAATCTGCCTGCAATATAGGAGACCCAAATTTGATCCCTAGGTCAGGAAGTTCCCCTGGAGAAGAAAATGGCAACCCACTCCAGTATTCTTGCCTGAGAAGACAGGCAAGATGGACAGATAAGCCTGGTGGGCTATAATCCATGGGGTTGCAAAGAGTTGGACATGACCAGGCAACTAGACAGCGACAGTGATGATGGTAACAGTAAAAATAAATTACCCCTCTAATATTATTATCTAATATTGGATTTTGCATTTTAAGAGGAAACTTGGCAAACCAGGGGATATGACCAGGGGAGACAGGAAAGGGTGGTATTAGGGAAAGGAACACCTGTAGCAGTTGCAGGTGTTAAGTCTAAAGGTGATAAGAAACAAGAGAGAAAAACACAGTGTATAGTTTCAGCACTAGTAATCAATGCAAGGCATGTTAACCTCTCTGTAACTTAGTTTCCTCAACTACAAGCCCGGTATCATAATAGTATTCACCTCATAAGGTTCTGAGAATTCAGAGAATTCCTATATACAAGACACTCAGATCGGCAACTAGCACAGAGTAAATGCTCCAAAGAATGAAGCTCACAAAGAATCAAAAACAGTGACTCAAACACTTGTACATGAACAGTCATAGCAGCAGTGTTCACAGCGGCCAAAAAGTAGAAATATCCCAAATGTCTATCACCTGGTGAAAGGACAAATAAATTGTGGTCAACAGAATATTATTCAGTCATAAAAAGGAATGACGTGCCACTACAAGCTACAATAGGGATGAATCTCAAAAACATGATATTGAGTGAAAGAAGTCATACACAAATGATCATATATTGTATGATTCCATATATGTGAGATAGCTTATGCATCTCACATATAACAGATTAATAGGGGCAGGGGTGGGTAAGAGGAAAGAATGGGGATTAATTGTTTAATGGGTACTTTATTTTGAACATATTTTAGAATGATTTAGAGGTAATCATTATACAACACTGTAAATGTATTAAATGCTGCAAATTGTTCAATTAAAAATGGCAACACTAAGTCACGTGAATTTTGCCTTGGTAAATATTTAGGTAACGTTCATAATAATAACAAGGAAAATTGGTGATATATTACTTCTTCTCCCCCTCCTCCTCCCCTTCTTTCTCCATGGATGGGTAACTCATTCTCTCATAAGATAACCAATTCCATTTCAGGGAGGTCTGATGTAGTCAAAGATCTATGGGCTTACTGGACTTAAGCTCATTTCTCAACTCTATCTGCTACCAGCTGTACAGAGTCAACAAGTTACTTGGTCTTTTTTGTAAAATAGGAAAGCAAGTGTTCAAGGGATCAGCGCACAGTGTGCATTCAAGTAACCCACACTGCGTCTAGTAGAATGGCCAGCATGTCGTAGATGCTTACCAGTGACAGATGGAATCTGAGCTTAATAGATTTGAGTTGACAATGAATTTGGAGTGAGGTGTACTGTAGGAGAGAAAGAAGAGGGGCATGTTTAGAAGCTCTGAAGTCTCTAGTGGCTAAGTCGTCACTAATTAACTATTCACTGTTAACAGCTGGTCCTGCTGACCTGTGCACTAATGGCCCTTTCCCAAAACTTGATTCCAGTCCTCCCTCTGGGGCACACAGTAATACAAAACAAAACTTACCCGAAAGGACACCCTTCAACAATGACTATTTGAAGAGACAAGAAACACAGACACACCTGGCTAGGCACACAATTTACTAAATCACTGGACTTAATTTTCCATACTTTTTGGAGATGTCCTCCTTCCATCACTGACAAAACAGTAGAGCCTTAACAGTAAAAACACCCTCCTCTCGTTTCCTACTATCAGAGCAGTTAAGTATTACTGAAGAGATTTCTGGTTATGGGAAGTACAGAATGGAAGCAAGAGTCTCTCTCCTTAAAAAAACAGACCAAGGAAGGAATCATGGTCCCATTGCTCACTGTTCTGCCTCTCTTCTTTGCACGTCCTTTCAGCATTCCAAATATCTATACTGTCTTCTTTGGCCAGTGATCATCTTGCAGGGTTGACATTGACCCCGAGTGGCTGCAACAGTTCATTACGCTTGTTGCCCTAGCCTAGAGAACAATCGATAGCCCCAAATAAAGAATAACGGTTGATGAAACTTCCTTACTGATGTTACACTTGCTTATTGCTTCCTGAAGAGTCATCTGCCATAGCCCCTGATGCATTCAACTCCACCCCTTTCCTCAAACTTACATATCCACCTGTTCTTTATGTGGGTCTCATGTATATCCTCTTCTGAGCAATCCAGCCACGATTAGTTACTGCCACACCACACTGACTGGTTTCATTTTTGTTTCTAAGATAAATTACACTTGTATTTAGTGAGTTAGTCATTGCTTCTAGTTATTCATCATTAAATACACTTAAGACTCTCCTCTATTCTCTACTTTTGAAAAGTTTAGGACATCTCTTAATGACTGGCCTACCACTCACACTCCTGAGAGTAAGAGCTATAATTTAAACTCACTCTAGCATAAAGGTGATCCAAAAACTTTTTAAAAATGTTCACACATTCAACAATGAAATGCTTACTGAATAACACATTAATATCAAATTTAACATGGAGTAGAGATAATATTATTAAAGGAGTAGAAAACAAATATATTGGCTTTGGAATTAGAAATGACTATGTTAAAAAAAAAAAATTTCATTGCAGCACTGTTTACAATAGCCAGGTCATGGAAGCAACCTAATGTCCATTGACAGAAGAATGGATAAAGAAGACATGATACATGCATACAATGGAATATTACTCAACCATAAAAAGCAATGGAATTAGGTCATTTGTAGAGACGTGGATGGCCCTAGAGTCTGTCATATAAAGTGAAGCATGTTAGAAAGAGAAAAACAAGTATCGTATATTAACACCTATGTGGAACCCAGAAACAAAGTACAGATGAATCTATTTCTAGGACAAGAATAGAGACACAGATGTAGAGAAGAGATGTATGGAGTGGGGGTGGGGGAAAACTGGGAGATTAGGTTTGACAAAAATACACCACCATGTGTAAAATAGTTAGCTAGTGGGAACTTGCCGCATAGCCCAGGGAGGTCAGCTCAGCGCTCTGTGACAACCTAGAAGGGGTGGGATGCGGGGTGGGGCGGAAGGGAGGGGATAGATATATATATATATGTGATGTCTTTTAAATATATACACACACATATAGCTGATTCTTCCTTGTAAAACAGAAAGTAACACAACATTGCAAAGCAATTAGATTTCAATTTAAAAAATTGTAGTCAAATCACAAGCCAATTCTTTTGAGGACACACCTTTCTTCTTTTAAACTTTTTATTTTGTATTGGTATATAGCTGATTAACCATGGTGTGGTAGTTTCAGGTGAACGGTGAAGGATTTAGCCATACATACACATGCCTCTATTACCTCCCAAACTCCCTTGTGACTTCAAAGATATCAGAGCTTGATCTTTCTGTCCAGTTACAATATTCTCAACTTGATTATTTCTCTTTGGGTAGTTAGTTTTATTTTTACTTAGGGGAGAAGGCTATTTTTTTTTTTACTGTGGTAAAAAACAAAGACAAGCAAAAACACCTAGATTTGAACTCTGCTTCTGCTATTTGCTTGACATGTAACAATAGAGAAATTAACTTCTTTGAGCCTCAGGTTTATCATAAAGAGCTATGATATCGACTTCCTCACAACGTTATAGGATATAGCAATGCATGCACATAAATAACTTAAATGTTTTCTGTATTTTATATATTCATGCCTATTAAATATGATTTTTTCCAAGTAACTTCTAGATTTCATTAGGTTTATAAATATATTATCATATAATTTTCTTGTCAAGTCAAATCATCCTAATGATTTTGCATATTAACCAAACTACAATTCACCTTTGTTGTAGTTATGGCTATTTCACAACACTAACCTTCAAGTCACACATACTTATCTATTTCTCTCAGGCATTATGAGTCTGAACATTTATTTCTTTATTCAAATCATAATCCACCAAATGTCCTAAAATCCAGTCACATGCCTTAGATTTTTTACACTTATTTTCTTATTAGTAGAATGATAAGAACATGAAATGTACAAAATTTTTCCTATCTCTGTCTCTAGAAAACTATGTGATCATGAAATGGTCTTTAAAATGAACCTCAATTTCCTCATCTTTAAAATGTAATTGATTGTACTTTGCCTCACTACTTAATTTATTTCTTTTATAATGAGGTTTTACATGTGAAAGTGCTTTATAAACGCCAAAACCAACAAAAAGCAGCTATCAATACTTAAATTGAAATTTCTGCTATTTTTTTATTAGTCTTTTGAATTTTAGTGGCAAATAAATGAACACCTTTTCCCCAATATAGTTTTAAATTGAAAGGTATTCAGAGTTGACACCAAAGTTCACTATAGGTAACAAATTAATTTGGAAAGTTCCAGACATCTTTTTTATTCTATAACTTGATGCTTCTAGCTTGAATCATTTTCCTTTTCTTGGCAAGTTAATCACATAATTACAAACTAGCAGATTATTTTATGCAAAAAGATTCCACAAATTAGGTCACTGTCATTTATCATTATCATTTCTTTTCAAAACATATCAAATCTTACAATCTGTTAACTTCAGTGTATATCATTTTATATCCTTTAAATGAATATTGTGAATAATTGCAAAGATGTAATCAGGAAAAAAATTAAAATTTATTGTATGGTGCAATCATGAATATCTGCAGTGATCAAGGCCAGTATAAGAATAACACCACCACCACAATGGTAACGTTTTAGAACTTCTAGAGAAGAGGGAAACAGACTTATTTGGGGTTATGCCCCTTTTACAGGCTTGGGTTTCACAGGAGGAAGAAATAAACTGATTCGAGACCGCTTTTTATATACTCCTCTATGCGGGACCATTTCCCCCTCCCAACTCCATCAAGTGCATAAACACACATGATTGATTCTGAAAGAACAGAAGCCTGAGGTTCACAAAAGATAAATACCAATTGGGTAACAAAATAAGATGGAAATACTGATACTTTGAAGGTTTAAAGATCTCTGTCTAAACCCCTTTTTGCCTAAAAAAAAAAAAATGTCATGGGCTAGAGGGAAATGAATCATAAGCTCACACTGCAATTATACATGACGGCAAATTGGTACTTTGTAACTTCTAGGCTAAAACCATGCCAGAACAAATCCTTTCCCAAACAGAATCTCCACTGGAAAGCCACCAGAAGCCATACATGGACAAAACTATTCCAGCAGAAGGTGGGTGCTCAGAGCCTGGGTGAATTCACAAGACACATGAACAGGGTAAGGAACTCTCCGACAACAGTTCACTTTGTACAAAGCCAGAGATCAATGGGACCCCGAGAACATCTGCACAACCAGCTCATTTTACACAGAACACTCAGGCCAGGGCAAGTCAAATGACTCGTCCTACGCGAACAGCTAACACATAGCAGAGCCTATACAGAAGCTTCCGGCTCCCATTCTCTGCTCTCTCCACAACCTGCTGCTCCAAGTCAATGCTGGATAGGTTGTTCTTTCCCAATCTCATGTATGTCTCCTAATAATGTACCTGATTTGCGGGCCCTAAAATAAAGAAATTGACTCGTGATAACTAAGTTAACTCAGCTAAGAATCAATAGTATGTCTCTTCCTTTATAAGCAAGTCTTACGCAAAACAAAGTTGTAGTTTTTGTCCAGAATTCCTGTTTTGTGTCTGTAAAGGAAGGAGATAAACTGATTAAAATTCACAAAAGTATCTGGCACATTGCCGTGGTGACAGTAAAAACTGCTGAACAGATTTTTCGATTAATTTAAAGGATTTACTGGAGCTGGGAAGGCATGCTACATATAAAATCAGAATACAATAATTAAAGGACCAGAAATGGAAACTTTCCTTAACAAAAACGCTCAGGAAAATATGTACACTAAAGAATATATGCATAAAATTCTTACTTTAAAATCATTACAGAATATATACAATTATGGTTTTAGTCAAATAATAATTATGATAAAATTAACATTGTAAAAGTAAGGACAACAGGAATTAGTATATAATACATATATATATATATATATATATATATATATGATTGATAATAAATATAAATAACCTGGGTTTTAAAAAATACTGATTTTAACCCTCTGGGTTTAATTTTTAATAAAGATCCTAAAATCAAACTGTTTTAGTATGCAAAATATCTCATTTCTGCTTACTTCAAATCATAATGAAAATAAAGCATATGAAGCTTACTGGTGATGCCCCAGATTGTATAATCCTACAAAAGACATTAACACAAGCTCTAAAAATCTAATTAAATTTTAGAGTGCTAGTAATGTCGCCATAAGGCCCATGTAAGCTATTATCTACATTAATAAAAATTAAATTCAGACTATATTCCTACATGAATAATAATATACTTGGTTTCAAGGTCATTCTTATTTCCTTATTTAAGGACATTCTTCTCTAGTCTCATAAATAAAATTGATTAATCATGAATGTGAAAACCAAATCCCTTCTCATCTATCTTCACATTCTTCTCTTAGGTCACTTGTAAGGGACTGAACATCCTTCTCACTTTGGGGAACACAATTCCCACCTTGGCTCCTCTCTACCCTTCCTGACTTGCTGCTCCCAAGAAAGTAAAGGCTCTGTCATCTCCGTCTTGTGTTCCCTAACAACCTGAGAACAAGCTGGGCCCTGCTTGATTTCAGCCTCCTTCCACTAGCAGAGACGACAGTCTCCCACATGTGAACCCAGTTTGGTCTTCTCTATGATTCAACACCAGTGCCTGCAACTGTTTCAGCTGAGTCGAGGTAGACTCTTCTGGGACAGGTTATCTTTCATTCAAAGCTGGGAAAGGGAGGACGTCAGTCCAGGCCAAATTCATTCATTCCATTTTAGCAAAGAGCCTGCACACTGGGAGTGATTCAGTCTCCATTACTGTAACCTTGATGGGCACTTGGCCTCTTAGGTTCTCTTTCAACTGGGAAGAGCTGGGACGGGAGGCAGGACATGGTTAACAAGCCCTTCACCCCTCCAAGAAATCTCACTGTAAAATTACCATATTCCATTCGCCAGAAAAATACCACCATAATGCATATAACAAGAATCAACATTGCCTTCATAACTTTAAAACACCCAAACATATCTATTCTCTCTCTGATATCCTATTATTTATCATTATCATAAATTTGTCACTTATCACAGGTCTTAGGGTACATTTTTCTTCCATCTGCTTGGTCTCTGGGCTTACTGATGGGGTCTCTCAAGCCATTCCCATAGGCTCCTTCCCTGACTGCTGCCCACTATAGACTGATTTGCATCTTCTTGTTCAATAAAATCGTTTTCAAATAATGATCCTGAAAGTGACAATGTTTTGCTCCACATTTTTTCCATCTTTGAATCCAACATGTCCCAAATATCACCCTAACTTGGGAAAACATGCAAAGGTTTAAGGTTTTCCTTAGCTCTCAGCATGACCCTTTGACCAGAGTTATATAGGTAATATGTGCTCTCTCAAAACTGTGATCTTTTGTTTGGAAGTGAAAATAAGAGTGATAATTGGGGGGAAAAAAACACATTAATTTGAGTTAGATCGAAATTTTAAATCATCTTGCAATACAAAGGCAAGTGATAATAAAATAGCAGCTCATAGCTACATGGTACTTCATCATTCACATAATGCCCTCATATACATGCTCATCTAATCTGCATACCAACACAAATTAGATTTGATCATCGTCACTTAACAGATGAGGACATCTGGGCTGTTGGACAGCCAAAGCAGACTTAACAGAGGAGGTAATATATTCTATATCCTGTCAGAGTTGGTGCTCAGAAATATTTACTAAGTGGGTGTGATACAGCTGCCATCACTATGGTAAATAGACAATTGTGCATGTTGTTTGCCTGAGGTCCACTCAGAGAGCTCTCTCTTCTATCTCAGAGTGACTCTGGGAGAGGAGAGATTATCAATATGCAAGTTCTGGCATATGATCCAGAGTTGCTAGTATTCCATGTCCTGTTCAGAATTTCAGATATCTTTTGTTCTTTAATTTAGATACTGGAGGGGGAAAAGGGTAATCCTCAAATGCATTCAAGCTGAGTTTCTATAACCTGCAACTGCAAAGTCCTATTGTTACACACATCTCTTCATCACTCCAAATGGGAAAGAATGATGTCCTAAAGATCTGAGTTATTTTCCCTTCTACCTGTCAACTCATTTGTTCCCTGCTCCTGAGAGAGGAATATATTTACTCAGTGCTCTGGTTCAGGGTTCTCTGGTTATCTGAACTTTGATCAGTGATGTTTCTATTGCTCCCCACATTACCTGCACTGTACTTGTAACTCATTCCTCGTGCGTGCCCCTGAACTGTTCTCTCACCAGCAGTCTTTGCCGGCTGCTCTGAGCGTGGCTATGCTCTCATCCGCCTAGAGGACCATATGTCCACTTGACGATCTTACTATTAGTACCCATGAGCCCATGCCCCATAATTTTTCCTGCATTTTCATGCAAAGCTTTATTTCAGGCAATTATTTTAGAGGAAGTATATTTCAGGGGTGAAGCACATTTGCTTTTGTTTCAAATAGGCCTGCACCTAGGTATTGATTTTATCCTTTATGAGCTAAATACCCTACAGTAAGCCACTTACCTATACCAAACCAATATTTCTTCATTCTTAAAATTAAGATAATAATACTGCTGCTGCTGTTGCACTATCTACCCTTAATTTGGATTTCGAGGGATTGAAAAAAAATCATCTTAAGTACACATTACAAATCCAAACACATAAGGCTTAATAATTTAAAGGTATTTATTGAGTATACAAACTATGTATATATGATAATCATATATGTATGATTATATATCTCAAGATAGAGATCTTATATATCTCAAGATATAGATATACAGATATAGATGAGTATATTTTGAGATATCTATATCTATATATCTATATTTTGAGATGTCTATATGCATACATTTGCATATATATATATATAATTACCATATATATGTCAGTGAAGTATATCTCCTATATTTTGCTGAGTCTTGAGATACAGATAAACAGAACAAAAATGTTATTGTGGACATTATAACAGTACAGACAGATAAATAAGCACACAAAAGGATGTCTTAATATAAATACAACAAATTTAAATATGAAAAGTTAATCATAGACACTGATTTTTAGGCTATTTGAGGAGTTACTACTTCCGCTCTACTGATTTGGACTAAATCATTGATAGAAAAATAATTATTATATTTTTATTACAACACTAACTCTTAAGGAGACTAGATGATTAGAATATGACAAATTTTATGATTAGTGAGCAACATTTCAACCCACTAGGCATGTGATTAGAATCTAGTATATTCAGGGCAATTTGCTCAGGCTCTTTGGATGGGGGAGGAAGCACTGTAAAGGCAAGTTACACCTAAGAACAACTAATAAGGAAATAAATGTTAAGTAAAGGAACATGCAATATAATGACTGGGGAAAAAAAGAAGAGTCATTTTTATAGAAATTTTTCCATTAAGGAAAGAATCACAACAAGAATACAAATCCTCACCAATATTTTCTTAAACTTAAATTATGACCTGTTTTGTACTGTATAATCAAAAGTACAAAACTGGGGCTTCACGATGAACCAATGAAGAATTATGGACAAAATCAGTCTGTGTTACAAAAAGGACTTGGTATGGAAAATAAACTTTACAAGCAAGAGATTAAAGGCAGGAAGAATAATTAGGAGGTGACAACAAAAACCCTGGAGATAAATGACAAGAGTCTGAAACTCAGATAGTGATTGTAGTGATACAAAAAAATAAAATAAAAGGACAACGTTTTTGCAAATTTAAGCTTACAAGATTTTCACATTGTTGGTTTACGTGAACAACAAAGAGTGCTTTTATTTTTAAAAAATACATCACTGTAATAAATTGAAATATAAAATGACATAAAACAATTATTTTGAGAGGTGTAAGTCCCTAATGTCCTTAAATAATGTCCTTAAATAAATGTGGATAACCACACAAATGTATTTAAACATACCCAGATAAAATACACACACACACAAATATTTCTACACATCAAATAGGTAGCATGGTTCTAATCACCGTTTTTCAAACATTATTGCCCTGTGCCCTGACTTAGAAAGATACGTGATTCTCAGAGCAGTAATTATTTTCTCCTGCTCACTGACTAACAGACACATAATATACACAGAAAGACAGTGGTACTTCTTCAGTAGTTTGACTATTTATGAAAGTGAAAGTTGCTCAGTCGTGTCCAACACTTTGTGGCCCCATGGAGTCTACAGTCCATGGAATTCTCTAGGCCAGAATACTAGAGTGGATAGCCTATCCCTTCTCCAGTGGATCTTCCTGACCCAGAAATCGAGCCAGGGTCTCCTGCAATGCAGGTGGATTCTTTATGAACTGAGCGCATCAGGGAAGCCATATGACTCTTTTATAGATTACCAGATTCCCATATGTATTTTAATAAAGCTGTCGTGTGTTCTTTTAGTGTTACTGGCCCTCGCAAGTAAAATAACATTCTGGATACAGTAGAAGCTGGTCATGATTAATCAACACATGCAATCATTTAACTACACTGGCCATAATTTTTGGTATCTTATGCATGTACTTACAAATGAAAATACTAGTAGTAACTTGCTCATATTATGTGTAAGTGCTCCTGTAGCAAAAAAATACACTAGGATTCTAGGTAACTTGAGCCAGACAACTTGAATTTGAATTCTAGTTCCATCTCCTACTGAAGTAAGTCATCCTGGGAGAGTTAACAAAATTTCTTGTTAAATTTTCTCTTCCATCAAAGTAAATAAGTGTTTATAAGTATTTATAGTATACATATGATAATTATATGTTGAGTGTGCATATAAATATGTTAAAATATACAATATACATATACATTAAGAGAGAAGGAGAATATATAAAATCTTAGAATAATTCTTATTATAATTTAAGCACTAAATAATTATGTTACTATTTTCTTTGTTATTACTACTGCTGCTGCTGCTATTATAGCTTCCTGTGTGATTTTAGGCAAGTTGAAGATAATATGACAACCTGTTATTTGCAAGAAACATGTCAAGATTTTAGGTTTGGGGTGAGTCTCTTTCATGAAAGAGTTTTCTCCAGGGTACTTGACAAAGGCTTGGTGACACAGCATTGACAATAATTAGAGATGCAAGGGCTATCAAAATAATCTCTGATACAACCAAGTCTCTGCTTTCCAGAGACATACAGTTAGAAGAGAAAAGACAAACTCCTCTAAGAACTACATAGTATTTTGTTCTTTTATACATCTGAGTAGTATTCCAGTGTGTGTGTGTGTGTGTGTGTGTGTGTGTGTGTGTGTGTGAGAGAGAGAGAGAGAGAGAGAGAGCATGTGCCTACAAAGGCACATATATTTCTCACATCTTTATCCATTTATTTATTGATGGAAATTTAGGTTGCTTCTATGTCTTGGCTATTATAAATGGTGCTTCCATGTGCATTGGATGTACATCATTTGCAGCAACATGGACAGATCTAGAGATAATCATTCTAAGTGAAGTGAGTCAGAGAAAGACAAATAACATACAATATCACTTAGGTGTAGAATCTTAAAAAAATGATACAAAAGAACCTATTTAAAAAACAGAAACAGATTTGAAACAACAGAAAGAAATCTTACATTTTAAATTTAGTTGATCTCTTTTGAAAACCTTGCAAAGAATGAAACCCACTTGCTCTCCCCCCACCCCAGGAAAGGATATGCAAATGTTAGCAAAATTGCTAAGAATGGCTTTTCTTCAGATTTACTCCTGGAGAATCCAATCCATGCCTAAACTATGGGTAAATGGAGAGCTTAGACCATCTTAAGTCAAATGATGGAGACTCACTAGGGCTGATGCTCTAGAGTCAGAAACTGAGAGCCTGAATCCTAATCCCAATTCTATTCTTTGTCTGCTTTGTGAGGACAGTTAAGTCATTCACTTTTCAGAGGTTCAGCTGTATATCTGTAAAAGAGGATGCAACCACTTTTGTTGGTGATGCTGTTCTCCCTTTGATTATTCTCTTCTTATTTATGATGCAACACTTTACTAATCTACGACCCTTAAAAATAAAGGAAATTATAATGAAAGAAAGATGATGCTTCTTCCATTAGACCACTGGGCTAGCTCTCTCCCATCATTGCAATGAGAGTTTCTTCAACATGCCTTAGCCCCTCAAGACATATTTAGCACTGTCAATTTGAGAGCAAAAAATGATGAGAGCTGAACCTATAAGATACTGATAGCATGAAGCAAAACATATGCTGATGTGACTCATCTAAGTATCAACCCTAAGTAAACTCAGTGTGTTTATTTATAGCTGAGGTGTTTTAGGCTCAGAGAAACAAGCCCCAAATCAGATTCTGAATTCAGTTCAAGGAGCGAGGGTGCAGGTATGAATGAGCTGCAGAATGATGTACTGGAAAAGGAGAGTTTATTGAATTTGAGTGAAAGGAATCAGTGAGAGAATGAGAAAATAATTGGGACGCATAAAGCCAGCCCTTTAAGAAAGATGCCAGTTAAATGGGATGGTGACAAAAAATTCTCTAAAGCTCTGGAGGCTATGGGAGAGAAAAACAGATTCTGCATTCAAGTCATATTAACATCACATTCATTTCTCTTCACACCAGTGTGCCATGGCTCACTGCAGCAAATATACAGCAGTCTAACTTGGTGTGCTAATAAAAGCAGGAGTATGTGCAGCAGAAAAGGGGGCTTATTCTTCCCATAAGGGGTGAAAATGCACAGGAAAAAAGACCCTACTGAAAAGAGTATCTCCCTCTTCTCTGGCTTACGCTATCCTTCCCTATGGTCTCTTCAAGGCGACAGGACATTTTGAGATTTGAATCTCCAGGAAAATTAGAGAATTATACAATCTAAGAACTCAACCAAAATAAAAATGGGAGTAGAATTTTCATTCATTTATCTATCTAGGCAGTCTGGTCAGTGAGCTACTAGTTCAGTATATTCTACACAGTAGGGTATGTGTGTCTGTGTGTGTGTGTGTGTGTGTGTGTGTGTGTGCCCAATCATATCTGACTCTTTGAGATCCCATGGACTGTAGCCCACCAGGCTCCTCTGTACATGGAATTTTCCAGCCAAGATTACTGGAATGTGTTCCTATTTCCTATTCCAGGAGATCTTCCTGACCCAGGGATTGACCCCACATCTCAAGCATTGACAGGCAGATTCTTTAGCAGTGAGTCACCTGGGAGGCCCTAGTAGGGTCTCTGCTGGGTTCTAAAGGAGAAAGTAAAAGGACCTAGATATAGTCACTTTCTTCAAGAACTGCACAAGCAGATAAGGGAGAGACACACAAACAATGTGAGTAACCCTGAGTTCTGTGCAAAGCCTTAAATTTATCTGGAACATGACCTTAGTGTGAATAGAGAAAAAGTGGTAAAGCGATGGAATTTCAGAACTCTACTCAAATACATGCCTAGAAAATACCAGGAAAAGGGGGCTGGCTTTAAGATGAAAAGGATCAAGCAACAGAAGTTAAGTGTTGAATCATTTTAAGTGTTGAATCATTCAAAAATAAATGCAAATAAAAATTTGTCTATTATTATTACTACTACTATTATTCATGAAGAATCTATCTAGAATCTCCAAGCCTTTCTTTGAGCTTACATTTGAAAACCCTATGATGATTTTTAGAGGTAATTCAAGAAGAGTAAGGGGAGTTATAAAACTTAAGAATACACCTCCTACTGAGATAATAAAAGGAAACACTTCAGGCATCAAAACACTGATTTCTTCTGACAAAAAATAATCTTCAAAGAAGGGTTATTTAAATAAAATCTGCTATGTTTTACAACTATATTATTTTATGCTTCAGCATATTAGCATATATATGGACCCATTACAGAATTTGGTCATAACTCATATTTCTTAAATTTAAATTTAGTGTCTTTAAATCACATATATTTTCAAGATACTTCAGTGTTACTAATTCAACATTTCTGGGAACTTAGAAGCTACACTTTCCGCATTTTTAAAATCTCAGTTTTCCAGGTATAGACAACCATAGCAAAGATCTTCACAGTTATACTCTTATATGTCCTTCATTTTACTCTTTTCCAGACTGATCAAAGACCACAAATGGCTGTCATATTTACACTTCCAAGTAGGAGCACCTGGATTTAATGGGACCCTGTGTGAGAGAGGATCTGCAAGGATGCACAGGTCTCCTCTGTCCAGCAAAGAGGCTATCTCCAAGCCCACAAGTACCTACTGGACTCCAGGGCCCTGCTGAAGGGGGATTAACCAGGTTATGATCATTCTGTCTGTCCCATCCCATTGTTTTAGAAGAGTTCATGTCTGATCCTCTGACTTTTGAGCTGAGGAATCTGGCTTAACACTATCCTTCAGGATTAGTTATTGGATGGAAGTACAAGTAAGTTAATGTAGACAGTCACATTCAAGATGTCAAGCCAATCAATTTTCTTAACCCAAGGAGAGGAAAAGGAAAATGGGTATAACTGTCAAGGCATGAGGCACGGGGAATCCTACTCATCTAGCTGTAAAACAAAACAAAAGTAATACCAACTACCCACATGCATAACTCTGATATTAGAAAAGCAAAGCAAAACCCACAAGCAAGCAGCAGGGCTGTAGGGCCACTAATCCATTTGTCTCACCATGCATGCATGGATCCATCCAATATTTACTAAGTACTAGGTGGAGGGGCTCAAATTGTAATTGCAGATCCCATGCTCATATGGCAGGGCATGTTCTAATAAATGAGATATGATGTAAAAAACCCACCATGATTTTTCACTGAACTTAAAAAACAAAACATGAACATCAGTCAGGCAATAAGACGGAAGTGATCTGTTCCCTGCCAGGCTCTATGGTCTCCGTTTTTACCACTTTCCCTCATTCACCAAACTCAGTGTCACTGCTCTTCTTTCTCTTCCTCCAGGAAGACAGCTGAGCCCCCTTCAGGGCTCCCCCTTCTGACTGGAGAACTCCTCCCTGGCCCTCCACAGGATGGGCAGCTCCTTGTTCGTCAAGTCTTTGGCTTGGCCTCATCTGCTCAGAGAGGCCTTTCCTAATCAGAGAACCCAATCTTGCCACCACCTCTCCTCCCAGGTAATGCTCCATTTTTATCCTGCTTTATGTTATCTTCACAGCATTTTTCATCACTGAACATAATAATACATGTTGATTAAGTCTGTGCCTTTCTTACTATAACATGAGCTTCACAAAGCACTGATTTTTATCCATTTAATTCAGAGGATATTTACTTAGCAGTACCTGTTATAATCATTTGAAAAATACTTGATTAAAAAAAGAACACACAAATACATATAAAATTACAACGCCATATAGGAAAGATAAATGGTTCTACTGGAGTATATAATAAGGTGATTAGAGATATCCTGGAAGAGACTAAAAAGAGTTTCCTGAGGAAACGATACTCAGACTTAATCACACGTTTGTCAGATAAATTATGTAAATCGATTTGGTCTTTCATTGCCTAAAACCTAGAAGGAAATAAGATAAACTACAAATGAATCAACTTATACATAAATTAAATTGGTTAGTGAAAATAAAACTGACTGTTTAACTCAATGCAGGAAAAAAAAAACAAACACCATCATGAAACCACAACCCAGGATCACTGCTTTTTGTCCCTTCTACAGAACTGGTCTGGAAAGCTGGTCTCTAAGTAGAACACAGGTCCTCCAAAAAATCAGAGATCCAGTTTCAGTGAACTGAATAGGTAAATATGGTGGCTTAGATGGCAAAGAAACCACCTGTGATGCAGGAGACCCAGGTCCTACCCCTGGGTCGGGAAGACCCCTGGAAAAGGGCATGGCTACCCACTCCAGTATTCTTGCCTGGAGAATCCCATGGACAGAGGAGCCTGGTGGGCTATAGTCCATGGGGTCACAAAGAATCGGACATGGATGAGTGACTAACACTTTCACTTTAACACAGATTTAAAACTGAGCTCAGTGATACATGTCCGAGATTCCTTCAGAAGGACCTCAGAATAATGGGACTACTCTCTCACTGCAATATTGTGATCTTTGATGACTTGTCTTCTTTGCTATAGAAGGCCAATACAAGTTTTAAAAGAGGTTGCCAACCTTTAAGAATGAAGGCCAAGATGCTACCAGAAGGGCAGTCACCCAAGTGATGTAATGGGAAAGAAAACCACTAACAGAGAAAAGGATGAAATGGGGAAGTATGAGAAAAGAAGGGAAAGAAACTCAGTTGTCCTGCAAGAAACTCGAGGCCCTGTCTGACAAATGCGTCCAAACCATTCATTTTCTGCAATACTTCCTACTCAGCAGGGGGCATTACATGTGTCGCCAGGAACCAAAAAGAAACCAACTCATCAATTCTACTGAAGAGACACTTGTCAGAAGCATCTTTCTGTGAAATATCTTCCTTTAAAACCATTCCACTCTTAGAGAATTCTAAGTAAATTATTCTTCCAAAGGTAAGCTCCTACTAGTGTATAAATTACTTCTCCTAAGTATATTATTAAAAAGACTCAGAAGTGTTTCCTCCCCTCTAGGGTACATTTCTTCCAAGTGCAGAATCTCATTGGGAACTGAGCTTGAAAAAAAAAAGAAACAGGGCACCCTCCCTAACCATTTCAAAAAAGGTAATTTAAGAATCTTGTCAGTCACACTGTGATGGTTAATTTGAGGTACCAATTTGACTGAAAAAAAGCATGCCCAGGTAGCTGGTAAAACATTATTTCTCGGTATGTCTGTGAGGGTGTTCGTGGAAGACATTAACATTTGAAATGGTAGACTGAGTAACGAAGATCTCCCTCACCATTGTGGATGAGCTTCATCCATTCTGTTAAAGGCCTGGATAGAACAAAAAAGGGAGAAAAAGGCGGAAGACAACACTCTTGGTTCCTTCTGGTCTCACCACTTTAGTGAGGTCATTTCATCTTATCTCCTCCAGCCGTTGGACTGTCATTTAAACCATCAGCTCCCCTGGTCCTCAGGCTTTCCAAGATGAACTGCAGAATACCACTGGTTTCCTGCAAGCCCAGGTTCCAGAGAACAGAATATGGGACTTCTCAGCCTTCAAAATCAATCTCTCTCTCCCTGTATGTGTGTATGCATGTACATGTGTGTGAGTGTGTGTGTGTGTATATATATATATATATATACACATACATTTTTTTTTTCTTACAGGTTTTGTTTCTTCTAACACACACACCTAGAAGTAAGCTTCTACATCTTACCTATCAGAGAAATAGGAGTAGCGGATGAATCATTATTTAAATGGCACTATTTAAAGCACCCAACTAGTTTAAGGTCCATGTAATAGAATAAAACTAACCAAGCTGGATATTATCAAGGTCCTAAATTAAACTGTCTTTCCTTTTGGGTCTAATTCACAAAGCTTCTAAAATAAACTATCTATATGTGTTGAGTGGAGTTAAATGACAAGTTTATGGTACGTCAATATTTAAGAGATAGGAGATAAAAGAAATAGAGAAAAATAAGGGTTAAAAGTCTGCTACTGTTCAAAAAATGTTTTGAAATTCAGCAAGATATTTTGTAGATAGAAAGACAATACTCAGTTTTGAGTAAGACTTGGATTTTCCTCATCTTATACTCAGAAACAATCCATTTTAGCTTTGGGGTTGTATCTGTTTAAGTCTTTGTGGTCCATAAGCTACTGTCTATTTCTGTTTTTGTTACTGCTGTTAGGGTTCAGTTCCAGATGATTGTAAAAAGGCAACAACTTGATGAATTCCATTCTGAATCTTGAGTTAGATTTAACAAAAGTATAACAGAGAAGGCAAAAACAATGATAATAATAATCAAAAATGACACAGGGGGAAAAACAAGACGGTGGAGGAGTAGGTGGACGTGGGGTACATATCTCTCCACGGATACATGAGGAATGCACCTTCAGACACAGAAGTGCATACAGAACACCTGCTGAGAGCGGACAGGAGTACCTGACCAGAGGAAAAGAATATACAGGCCCACGCAAAACTCGGTAGGATGAAAGAACTAGGGGGGGAAATAGGAGTGTTAGTAGGACTGGACCTGCCCTCGGCGGGTGGGGAAACTGAAGCAGGGGTCTGATCCCAACATCAGGGCAATTGTCTGAGTCAGAGGAGAAACATTTAAGGCCAAGAGTGAAACAGCTGATCTGTGGCTGCCTAAGTGGAATGAGAATCAGACAGTTCCTGCCGCAGTCATACAGACCCCTGATGGTGCAGCAGCTGGGAGCTGGAGTTCAGGGATTGTGGAGCAACCCCTGGGCAAGGGCTGCTATTGACTGCCGAAAGGGCAAATCGAGGGGATGTGAGGAAGGGGTGCTTGACTCGCCAATCTACAGTGTAGGACCCCAGCCAGGGGAGCCCCCTCTATGTGCCTGATGTGCTGAGCAACAGAGAAGGACCCCAGGAAGGGAGCCCTCTAAGTGTCTGAACGGGCGGAGCTACAGAGCAAGACCGACCAAAGAGGCCTTCTGATCGCCAGCTACAAGAGGCTCAGAAAAAGACTCAGATAGGGCCATAACTCCTGCGGCGGAGGCAGTCCATGTCCCTGCACACTTGGCACTGCCAGGGTCCCCGCAAGCCAAGCAGCTGCACCACCTTCATGCTCAACTCTCACTGGGGCAGAGCTGCCACAGGTAATGAAGGTCTTGTGTCTATGTGCGCAGGGTCACTTCGGTGGTATCCAACACTTTGCTGGACTCAGTCAATGCTTTGTTGACTGCAGAAAGACAAATCGAGGGGATGTGAGGGAGGAGAATGTGGTGGGAAACGTCTGTGGTGGGAAATGTTTGCACCCTGTGGACTGTGACCTGCCAGGCTTCTCTGTCAGGGAGAGGGGTTCTCTAGGCAAGAATACCGGAGGGTATTGGCCAATGTTGGTTACCCTTCTAGAGCACTATATTTCCTGCTGCACTAGCCGCCAACTCCCCTGAGAACCTGGTGCTGCCAGAACCCCTGCGACCCAAGCAGCTGCGCCATCTCCACACCTGGCCCTCACAGGGGCAAACCCAAGTCCTCCAGGGCAGCCTCAGGGGCAAACCCCAGTGGACGACCCACATGCAGAGGTGGAAATAAAACCACAGCTGAAACCCAGGGGCAGTGTGGCTAAGGAAGAAGACCCCAAATCCTCCCACCAGTTGTACAAGCTGCAGATTAAATCCACACGATCAACTAGACAGACTCTGTGTCTATGGAATATATAAAAGGTCACTGAGAGCTCCCACAAAAGAAAACATACTAGTTCTGATAGCTGTGGACATTGGAGGCAAGAACACACAGGAGTAGGGCCAGATGGGAATCTGAGCTGCCCCCTCAGCAGGTCCAGAGATCAGCACAGTGTCAGAGGGCATCTAGGGAGGTGAGGTGGACTGTGACTCCCAGCAAGGAAAAAGATTCTCACAGCAGTGACTCAAGAAAAACATTTATTATTCTTATGTTTTGACTTGCTCTGTAGATTCTGTTGGATTTTTTTTTTCTTTCTTTCTTCCTTTGCCCCGCCTCTGTTGTAGTTGTTAATTTTATTGGCACTATGAAATCTAATTAAGATTTTGAGTTTTTCTTTGCTTTCTCAGTCACATTTTTCATTGTTGTTATAAACATCTGACTCTATGTTGGGTTTTTGCAGTTCTGGGGAGTTTTCCCTTTTTTTTTTTTTCTATTCTCTTTTTTAGTTTTAATTTTTAATATTTTAAACTTATCATTTTTTCTACATTTATTCCTTTGTCTGCTTTTTCTACAGTCCCTTTCCCCTTGCAGTTAATCTTTAATATATATAAATCTTCATCTACCTCTATTTAACTTTTCCTATCTATTCTTTCTTCCCTTTTCTTTCAACATATATGTTACCTTTATATTAATTGCTTTATACCCCAATTGGCACCTTGCTTTAATTTTTGTTCTCCAGTTTGTGCTTTAGTTAGTTTTGTTCTGGCAGACATAATTTTTGGTTTCCTTTGTTCACTGGGTCAATCTTTATACTTTATTTTTAATGGATTGTTATGATTTTGCTTACAGGTGTATATGTATATCTGTATATTCAGTCACACTTTTTAGTGTTGTTTTAAACTTCCACATGTATGTTGGGCTTTTGCAGTTCTGAAGTTTTCCTTTTTTTTTTTCTTTATCCTTTTTTTTTCTTTTCTTTTTTTATACTTTTAACTTTTTTAAACCTATTACATTTTTTCTACATTTATTCCTTTGTTTGCCTTTCCTACTGCTCTTAACCCTTTGGAGTTAATCTTTAATGTATATAAATCTTCTTCATCTACCTCTATTTAACTTTGCATACCTTTTCTTTCTTTCTTTGTTTTCTTTCCTTTCCTCTCAACATATTTGTTAGTTTTGTTTTCATTGCTTTATTCCCCACTTGTCACCTTGTTTTATTTTTGATTTCCAGTTTGTGCTTGAGGTAGTTTTGTTCTTAACTTGTAAATATAATTTTTTTATTTCCTTTGACTGCTGGGTAAATCTGCTGTACTTTATATTTGTAGGGCTGTTGTGACTTTGCTTACAGGTATATACATACATGTGTATATCCCATTATTTTAATTATTATTTGTCTGATTTTGTAACTGCCATTTGTCTGGGGTTCATCTTTGGTCTCTCATTTTGGGATATTTGTTTAATCTCACTTAATGCCATAACAAACCACTTGTGGAATCTTCACTCCTGACCAGAGATCGAGCCCTGAGCCTTTGGAGTGGGAGCACTGACTCCAAGACCCTAGACTATCAGAGAACCAGAGAAATAACTAGAGAGCATCGAGTAGTGAAAACTCACACAAAGAAAACCACCTGAATACAAGACCCAGCATCACCCAACCACCAGTAGCAACCTGTGCAGGATACCTCATATAAACAACAAACATAACAAAAATACAAACCCAATCGTGAGCAGACAGGATTACCACCTCACTCAGCCTTGCCCATCAGAGGAAAAACAAACAAACAAAAACTCAGTACAAACCTCACTCTATACGAAGCTTACACAAACCACTGGACCAACCTCAGGAGGGCAGAAAACAAAAGGAAGAAAGAATTCAACCTTCAGCCTGGGAAGAGAAGAACTCAAACACAGTACGTAAAAAAAAAAAAAAAAAAAAGAAAAGGCAGAGAAATACTACACAAATGAAGGAACAAACTAGAAGCACAGATGTACAAATAAATGAAGAGGAAATAGGCAAACTATCTGAAAAATTTAGAAGAATTAAAGAATAAACACAGAATAAATTAAAGAATAAACACACAAACAAGACAATTACTGAAGCTAAAAATACTATGGAAGGAATCAACAGCAGAATATCTGAAGCAGAAGAATGAATCAGTGAGCTGGAAGATAAAATGGTGGGAATAACTTCGGAAAAGCAGAATGAAGTAAAAAGAATGAAAAGAACTGAGGATAGTGTCAGAGACCTCTAGGACAATATCAAATGCACCAACATTCAAATTATAGGGGTCCCAGAAGAAGAAGAAAAAAAGAAAGGGTATGAGAAAATTTTTGAAGAGATTATAGTTGAAAATTTCCCCAACATGGAAAAGGAAATTGTCAATCAAGTCCAAGAGGCACAGAGTCCCACACAGGATAAACCCAAGGAGACCATGCCAAGACACATACTAACCAAACTAACAAAGGCTAAACACAAAGAAAGAATATTAAAAGTAGTAAGGAAGAAGCACTAAGTAATATACAACGGAAACCCCATATGCTTGACAGCTGATCTTTCAGCAGAAACTCTGAAGGCCAGGAGGGAATGGCAGAATATATTTAAAGTACGGAAAAGGAAAAATTTACAACCAAGATTACTGTGCCTTGCAAGGAGCTCATTCAAAATTGATGGAGAAATAAAAAACTCTTCAGACAAACAAAGTGAAAGAAAGTGAAGTCGCTCAGTCGTGTCCGACTCTTTGCGACCCTGTGGGCTACAGCCTACTAGGCTCCTCTGGGATTCTCCAGGCAAGAATACTGGAGTAGGTTGCCATTTCCTTCTCTAGGGGATCTTCCCAACCCAGGGATCAAACCCTAGTCTCCCGCATTGCATGCAGACAAGCAAAAGTAAAGAGAATCCAGTGCCACCAAACCAGCTTGACAACAAATGTTAAACGTACTTACATAGTCAAGAAATAAAACAGAAGAAAAAGATCTACAAAATCAACCCCAAACAATTAAGAAAATGGCAATAGGAACATTGCCATTTAATGTAATGTAAATGTAAATGGATTAAATGCTTCAACCAAAAGACACAGAATGGCTGAATGGATACAAAAACAAGACCCATATATAAACTATCTACAAGAAACCCACTTCAGATCTAAAGACACATACAGACTGCAAGTGAGAGGATGAAAAAATATATTCCTTGCAAAGGGGAAGTAAAAGAAAGCTGGAGTAGCAATCCTCATATCAGACAAAATAGACCTTACAATAAAGAAGATTACAAGAGATAAGGAAGGACACTACATAATGATCAAGGGATCAGTCCAAGAGGAAGGCCTACCAATTGTAAATATCTGTGCACCCAACACAGGAGCACCTCAGTACATAACACAAACAGTAACAGACATAAAAGGAGAAGTTGCCAGTAACACAATAATAGTAGGAAACTTTAACACTCCACTCACATCAATGGACAGATCATCAAAACAGAATATTAATAAGGAAACACAAGTCTTAAATGATACATTAGAAGAGATGGATCTCAGTGATATCTTCAGGACATTCCATCAAAATGCAGAAGAATACACTCTTCTTCTCAAATGCACATGGAACATTCTCCAGGATAGACCACATCTTGGGTCAATAATCAAACATCAGTAAATTTAAGAAAATTGAAAAAGCATCTTCTCTGACTACAATGCTATTAGACTAGATATCAATTACGAGAAAAATCTGTAAGAAACACAGACACATGGAGATTAAACAACACATTTCTAAACAACCAACAGGTTACTGAAGAGATCAAAAGGGAAATAAAAAAATTTCCAGAAACAAATGACAATGAAAATACAACAACTCCAAACCTATGGGATGAAGCAAAAGCAGTCCTAAGAGGGAAGTTTATAGCAATACAATCCTACCTCAAGAAACAAGAAAAACATCGAATAGATAACCTAACTTTACACCTAAAACAGCTGGAAAAAGAAAAAAAAAAAATTAGTAGGAGCAAAGAAATCATGAAAATCTGAGAAGAAATAAATGAAAAAGAAATGAAAGAAACAATAGGAAACATTAACAAAATTAAAAGCTGGTTCTTTGAGAAGATAAATGAGATTGACAAGCCTTTAAACAGATGCATCAAGAAAAAAAGAGAAAGGAATCATATCAACAAAATTAGAAATGAAAAAGGTGAGTTTACAACAGACAATGCTGAAATACAAAGGATCATAAGAGATTATTATGAACAATGATATAGCAATAAAATGAATAACCTGGATGAAATGGACAGATTCTTAGAAAAGTTCAATCTTCCAAGACTGAACCAGGAAGAAATAGAAAGTATGAACAAACCAATTACAAGCACTGAAATTGAATCTGTGATCAAAAATCTTCCAAAAAACAAAAGCCCAGGAACAGATGGCTTCACAGGAGAATTCATCAAACATTTAGAGAAGAGCTAATGGCTATCCTTCCAAAAATCCTTCCAAAAATTTCAAAGGAAGGAACCTTTCCAATGAGGCTACCATCACCCTGAAACCAAAACCAAAGATAACACATAAAAGAAAACTACAAGCCAATAGCACTGATGAACACAGATGCAAAAATCCTCAACAAAATTTTAACAAACAGGCTTCAGCAATACATCAAAAAGCTCATACACCATGATCAAGTTGGGTTTATTCCAGGGATGCAAGGATTCTTCAATATATGGAAATCAATCAATGTGATACATCATATTAACAAATTGAAAGATAAAAACCATATGATAATCTCAATAGATGCAGAAAAAGCCTTTGACAAAACAACACCCTTTTATGATTAAAACTCTTCAAAAAACGGGCATAGAAGGAACCTAACTCAACATAGTAAAGGCCATATATGACAAGCTTACAGCAAACATTATTCTCAATGGTGAAAAATGGAAAGTATTCCCCCTGAGATCAGGAACAAGACAAGGGTGTCCACTTTCACCACTATTATTCAACATATTTCTGGAAATCCTAGCTATAACAATCAGAGAAGAAAAAGATAAAAAAGGAATGCAGACTGGAAAAGAAGAAGTAAAGCTCTCCTGTTTGCAGATGACATGATACTGTACATAGAAAACCATAAAGATAGTATCAGAAAATTACTAGAGCTAATCAGTGAATTAAGCAAAGTTGCAGGATACAAAATCTATACACAGAAATCACTTTCATTTCTATATGCTAACAATGAAAAATCAGAAAGAGAAATGAAGGAATCAACCCCATTCATCACTGCAACAAAAAGAATTAACTATCTAGGAATAAACTTACCAAAGACAATAAAAGAACTGTACACAGAAAATTATAAGACACTAATGAAAAAAATCAAAGACAATATAAACAGAAGAAGAGCTATTCCATGTCCCTGGGGAGGAAGAATCAATATTGTGAAAATGACTATACTACCAAATGCAATTTACAGATTCAATGCAATCCCTAAAAAATTACCAATGGCATTTTTCACAGAACTGGAACAGAAAATTTCACAATTCATATGGAAACACAAAAGAGCCTGAATAGTCAAAGCAGCCTTAAGAAAGAAGCATGGAGTTGGAGGAATCAACCTTCTTGACTGCAGATTATACTACAAAGCTACAGTCATCAAAACAGTATGGTACTGGCAGAAAAACAGAAACATAGACCAATGGAACAAGATAGAAAGCCCAGAAAAAACCCATGTACCTATGGGTACCTTATTTTTGACAAAGGAGGCAAGAATATACAATGGGGGCAAAAACAGCCTCTGAATAAATGGTACTGGGAAATCTGGACAGTTGCATGTAAAAGAATGAAATTAAACACTTCCTAACACCATACACAAAGATAAGATGGATTAAAGACCTAAATGTAAGACCAGAAACTATAAAAATCTTAGAGGAAAACACAGGCAGAACAGTCAATGACATAAATCAAAGCAAGATCATCTATGACCCACCTCCTAGAGTATCAGAAACAAAAACAAAGGTAAACAAGTGGGACCTGATTAGACTTAAAAGCTTTTGTACAGCAAAGGAAAATACAAGCAAGGTGAAAAGATAATCCTCAGAATGGAAGAAAATAATAGCAAATGAAACAACTGATACAGGATTAATTTCCAAAATATAGAAGCAGCTCATACAACTTAATGCCAGAAAAACAAACAACCCAGTCAAAAGTGGGAAAAAGACCTAAACAGACATTTCTTCAAAGACCTACAGATGGCTAACAAAAATATGAAAAGATGTTCAAATCACACATTATTAGAGAAATGAAAATCAAAACCACAGTGAGGTATCACCTTACACCAGTCAGAATGGCCATCATCAAAAAGTCTACAAACAATAAATGCTGGAGAGGGTGTGGAGAAAAGGGAATGCTCTTGCACTCTTGATAGGACTGTAAATTGATATAGCCACTATGGAAGACAGTATGGAGATTCCTTAAAAACCTAGGAATAAAACCACCATATGACCCAGCAATCCCATTCCTAGGCATATACCCTGAGGAAACAAAAATTGAAAAAGACACATGTATCCCATTGTTCATTGCAGCACTATTTACAACACCTAGAACATGAAAGCAACTAGATGTCCATCAACACATGAATGGATAAAGAAGTTGTGGTACATATACACAGTGGAATATTACTCAGCCATAAAAAGGAATGCATTTGAGTCAGTTCTGATGAGGTGGATGAACCTAGAACCTATTATACAGAGTGAAGTGAGTCAGAAAGAGAAACATAAATATTATATTCTAACGCACATATACAGAATATAGAAAAATGGTACTGAAGAATTTATTTACAGGGCAGCAATGGAGAAACAGACATAGAGAATAGACTTATGGACATGGGGAGAGGGGGAGGATGGGGTAAGATGTATGGAAAGAGTAACATGAAAACTTCCATTACCATATGTGAAATAGGTAGCCAGTGGGAATTTGCTACATGGCTCAAGAAACTCAAACAGGGGCTTTGTATCATCCTAAAGGGGTGGGATGGGGAGGGTGATGGGAGGGAGGTTCAAAATGGAGGGAATATATGTACACCTATGGCTTAGTCATGTTGAGGTTTGACAGAAAACAAAATTCTCTAAAACAATTATCCTTCAATAAAAACCGTAAGTTAAAAAAAATGACAAATGAACTCTACACTTTTACAAGATTGCAGAAAGATCTGATTTAACTATATACCAAATTTCTATCTTTTAAAACTTATTCCAACATGTAATTTCCTTGTAAACATACTTTTCTTTTCATATGTAGGCAAATCACCTAATATTTCTTTAGAAGTCATATTTAATACTAGTTCATAGCACATTCGTCACTGGAAAGTGGCAGGAAGCTAGAGTTGAAATGCGAAAGTACTGTATTTCTAAGAGCCAATTGCACATAAAGCTTAATCAGGAATGAAAATAATGCATTATTTAAAAGAGTGTGTTTTCACAGTTTTCTATTTGTATAAAGGTTCACTTTACACAAAGCTTATTTTAAAAACTGAAACCACATGTTTTATATATTGCATGCTTGTTGATAATTTCCCAGTGGCTCTCCTGCGCCCTGCTGCTGTCCTGGGCTGCAAAGGCCCTTGCACAAAATATGATGGGGAGGTTCTGGAGATAAGCTCCTCCAACTCCTTTCCTGTAGGCAATTACTAGCAATCAGTCATGCAGCATTGCTAAATAACTCACTATCTCTATACCTCCAAAAGCAATGTTTGAATGCCACAGTTGAATCTACTGCAGGACTCAAATAAATTTAAACTGAAAATCTAATACTTTATTTATTACCTGCTACTCATAGGAATAGCATATGCGGAAGAAGAGGCCTCCAAAGATAATATTTTATCTTCAATTTGTTAGAATATTTCTCTGGGAATAAGAGTGCCTTTATGGACACTCATTTAGCAACACAGCTGCATTTCTCGTGGGCCCTACTGTAAGCAATGCTAAGCCAATCAGATCACACACTAAATAAGACACCTTTCCTTCCTGAAAATGTTACCTCTGAATCACTTATATTCATACATGCTTATTAGTGGATATATTCTACTCAATAATGGGCTTCTTGTGGGACTCCTTGTATTTATTCAAATGTATTATTTATTAAGTTATTGAAGTATAAAAATTCATTTTGACTTCAATAATAACACTTTATAAATGAATTGAAGACCATACAAGTGAATGCTGCTTGGAATATATAAAAGACCCACTATAGCACAAGGTATTGGTTCCAATTCTGAATTAATCTTAAATCAAGTACAGGATTTTGAACTAGTTGCTTAACCACATGCTGTACCTGTTCATTGGAAAAATGAAGTAAAAGAAAAGATTTCAGAATGTCTGGCTTTGTCATATACTGATACCCAATTATTCAAAGATACACTCCATATTCAAATACAATCATATACATGCATCACTTGGTTCCTTTAGCATCACTGGCTCTGACTTACCTGGACATATTAAAAGTAAACTCAGGAAATACAATTTTTGAGAACTATGGTGATCTACAAATGATCTATCCACAATATTTACCAAAATTGTATTTAATTAAACAATGGTACACAAAGGCATAAAATCTCATGCACTGGAATTTGAAGATCCTTAAGTCAATTGCAAGTAGCATAAGTTACTGTATCTGAGGTCTGTGTGACTTAATTCTGCAGCAAGTACATTTGCCAAAAGGAAACTAAAAAAATGAGCCATACCATCAACAAATATGACAATGCCAAGTATGCCTCTGCAAATATAACATTTGCAGTAAGAAAAGAAGATTGCTTTTCTGATTTGGAAAATTTCTGTGCTCTCTTAGGTTTGGTTTATTAATCTCATTTATTTATTGCCAGAGGCTTCTGCGAACGCTAGTTTTGACACTACTGAAAGCTAAAGCTGAAAAATTTACTTCTAAAGAATTTTCTTCAAAAGCAACTTCTTTTAAAATAGTCAGACTTGTTCTAAAGAGCAGGTGAACTTGAGGGTCTCAGTGCCTGCGTCAGAGTTGAGTGCCTGAGGCACTGGCGATGGAGCCAAACAACCAAGCCCTCTGAGAGGAACCATGCTTCCCTATGAGTCCCTGATTTACTGTTCTTCTCTTATGCATAATCTCATCCACTCCTTTTCATTAGGTCTGCAATTCAAACTTGTCATCTTCCTCCATTTTAGAATATCACACACACATACTAATACTCCAAAACTTTCAACGAAGGAAAGTCAGATGGTTACAAAACAGGCTGACTGCTCCTTTCCCCAGTGTCTCATTCAGTAGGTCTATGGTCGGGTCTGGGGAGCTGCACTTCTCACAAGTTGTCAGACGGTGAGGGTGATGCTGGTATGGGGGGGGGGGGTCACACCTCAAGAACCTTTGAACTCCCAGTTCATCCTACCCCCAATTGACATATATACACTAATATGTATAAAATAGATAACTAGTGAGAACTTTCTGTATAGCACAGAGAACTGTACGTTATGCTCTGTGGGGACCTAAATGGGAAGGAAATCCAGAAAAGAAAGTGCGTGCACACACACACATATAGCTGACTCACTTCACGGTACAGCAGAAATTAACAAAACATTGTAAGCCAATTAAAAAATAAAGAAGAAGAAGAACCACTGCACTGAATTTTCCCATGAACTTTTCATGTTCGGAATGGACTCTGAATACTTAGAGACTATAAGGACTTCAGTGATCTCATTGTATGATGATTTGTTTCTAGGATGAAGAGCCCACCAGTAGATTAAGCATGCCATTAACACCAGATATTTACACTAACAAAACTCTAACTCGCCCCATCACCTTCTCCATGGCTAATAGATTTTTCACAAATCTTCAAAGATAGAAGTGATTTTTTTAAATGTTTTTTTATTTTTTTCCCAATTATTTTTATTAGTTGGAGGCTAATTAGTTTACAATATTGTAGTGATTTTTGCCATACATTGACATGAATCAGTCATATGACCCAGCAATCCCTCTCCTGGGCATACACATCGAGGAAACCAGATTTGAACGACAGAAGTGATTAAACTTCATGCTTCAAAGTTCCTCCAAGTATGTACTAGAAGCCACCTACATCATAATCATTCCAGATTTCCATCTTTCAAAAATTGTTTCAGATTGCAAGGCAGGGTTTTAGAATCAGAATGTTTGGGAATGAGCCAGAATATCTACTTCTTAACCAATCTAGAGGATCATACACACATTGTTTTTAGAACTTCCTCTGTTAGGACCTTCTTTCTTTTCTTTTATTGCTTTAAGGTGGATGAACCTCTAGAATAAAAGGGTAAGTGGATTCAGAAATTTGGGGTGTGATTGTCAGCATCGATGTGTATTAAATTTTATAATACAAAGAGCATTACATAAAATATACACTGAAGGCAGCAAAAAACTAATTCACCAAGTTGTGAAAAAATAATTCAAGTAATTAGATCTTTAATAGATATTATTTAATTTTATGGCATTTTATTTTCAGGAACATTAAGAGTATTTTTTCCTTCTAAAATGTACAGCATTTATTTATTTGTATCCAGTTTTTCTTAAACTCAAGAGTTCCAAGAGGAAGAAAACTTTGAAATTGTCAATTAAACAGATTTAATTATCAGAGTCTCTCTTCCTCACTAGAATTGTGACTGGGGAATGCAACACTCTTAAATATGTCTGAGGACTTTGCTAATTAACAGGTTCCATTCATATGACAAGAGGTAGAAATCAGAGAAAAAGTTAAAGACGAAGAAATATTTAACATCGTGCGTCTCAAGAGATCTACACAAGAAGCAAACATTCTATGTACCCCAATTCGAAGGTTCACATAGAATCACTTTCCTCCATTTAAGGCTTAAAGTTGGTGAAAATTAAACAGAGCAACACTTTATTCTCTTTCTTGATGAAAACGTAATTTAACATCAAGACCTGTAAACTCTATCATTTTATACTTCAAAGATACCAATCTTAAAAATCACTTAGCCAGTTCCAGTGAGAAAGTATAGTTCTAAAGAACTCTCTCAGTTTAACGAACACAGTTTATTTACAAAATGCCAATTTATGGTCATATCTGTTAACCAAATGGAAAACATACACGAAGCTGTTTAAAATAAAAAATATATATACATATGATACACCAACTATACAGTGGATATGAAAAGCAACACTGAGCATATGTGTGTGAGCTACACACCCAGCTCAGTCACAGGAGTTGAAGGCACTCTAGTTTGCAGTTATCAGTACCACCAAGCTCTGAGATCTGATTCTTTTTCAATAGTGTGTGCCCAAATTCAACCACCAGAGGCCAAGAGAAAATAAGTCTAGCTAGAAAAATTCAATAAGGTAATAAAAAGCTCAGAAAACACTTAGGAGTAAATACCAAACTGACATGCTGCCCGCTGCACAGAAACGCTGCCAGCTGCCTCGTCTGATGAGAATGCCATCATAGTTAAGCACGTGTAGGATGGCATCTCCTCCAGGCTGCCATCTGCAAGCCCACCCACCAGTCTTCCCATCTTACTGACCTGGCCCCGTGAGAGCTCCCTGGATCTCTCTACTGGTACCACAGAGGGCACTTTTCACAATTTCTTCCTCTGTACACTGTGAGAAATTACAAACTAAAGACATGTTTATTTTAAACCTGTGAATCCACAGCCCTGAACTGAATTTCAACCTGTCTCATAATAGGTAGCATTCAATAAAATATTGGTCAAATGAATAATTGTTGAAATATTCAACTGAAAACACTGGCCAAAGGATGAAGTAATAATTGGCTCTAGCTACAGCTCTCTCAAGGCGATTCATTCAATTCAAACTAATTTAATTCAACTTCACTCAACAGGCATTTAGGAAGGGTCTAGCCTTTGCCTGTAATAGAGATATAAATGGTTTTTTGACCTGCATTATCTCTTCAATTGTCGTAATGCTTTCCTTCGCCTATAAAGGCACAGTTTAGCTTTACAACCAGAAATTAATGGCAAGGGGGTGAACATCACAGTAGAACTCCAAGTTTTGTGGAAGAAAACAAGAGTAAACAGATATAAAATGCATCCTTTAAAATTATGTATATACTGTACATAAGCATATATTTATGTATAAGTCTTTTCAATAACCTACCAGTTTTTCTTAGGAGGTCTTGAAAGAGAGATCTATTGCAAATAGTGAAGGATCTTTTCTCCTACGCAACTAGAATAGTACTAGAAGCACCAATACTTCTTGGAGAAATGAGAAAATAGTCACTTGAATAATTTCCTGTGTTTTGCAGTTGCACCTAACCCTAGTAAAGGCAGTCTGACAGTCTCTATTCAGATAGCATGTAGATGTATATCTGTCTATAATTTTTCATAACTTACTTCACTGAATTGGTAATTACTTGATGAAATTAATGGTGTCTAGCAGCCTACACAACATGGGGATAATTCAGGAGATTCACTTTACTATTAAATTCTTTGATTCGAATCATTTAGATAATTGGCTTAACTCTCCACATCATGTGTTTTGGACATCACTATAACAGATTCAGGAAAAATTAACTGTTGGAAAAGCTCCTTCCTTGAGATGGTTTAAGAGAGGGTCATTCTCCTTTGGTTCAGGATTTAAGAGAGCTCCACATAAAATAATGACTGCTTTCTTGCTTCCAACTAATGAGATTTCATGGCTGTAGAGAGGACTTTCTATCAGGAGACCCATGGCACAAACTAAAAGCATACAGAAGTATATAGGTAGAAAGATGGATGGTGCTGCAAATGAATTCAGGATCGCCTTTCTGGAAGAAAACAGTAACAGGGATTGAGTCAATCACAAAACTAGCTCAGAGGAAAAAATAAACCTGTGCTGTTGATGGACACCTTGAGCTGTTCAGACCTCCAGTACAAATAGCATTCAGCTAGGAAATAATTTGATTAGTTCACCTTTAAAGTTTCTGCCACACCCTAAGATTCAATGATTGCAAGATAAAGAATGCCATTCTTAGAAATTACAAAACAGACCATTATCTTTCAGTCTCAGGAAGGGCTGGGCTCTCAGTACTTCTGGGTAGTATTTTCTCCCAAGTTATGCACACACCTGGGGCTCAGATCCTTGTTCAGTTTCATGTTGTTTCAGTCCCTGGAACACTCCAAATTTTTACCTAGCTTAGACTTTTACACACGCCTCTCCCATTACTCTTCCATAACTGACTGTTCACACTGGGGTCTCATTTTAGTGCCACTTCTTCAGAAAGCCTTTCTCTGAATGTATCAAGTAGACACTGTCTACTCCACTAATTTCATCCACAACATCAGTCTCTATTTGTGATTTATTATTAAGAATTTGTTTGTTTATTCCAACATAATTGGAATTTATAGAGGAAGGACCATATTTGTTTTCCCTGATATCCAGCACATACAGGATGCTCCATATATATTTATTGGATACAAGAATGCAAGAGCATATAGACGGAGAGAGGAAAACAGTTAAGTGACATCTGGGTATTGCCTGGGCAATGATATATATTCAGTTATACAAATAACATCCAAAAAATGAGCTCAAGATCAATCGGACTATGACTCCTGAGTACATAAAAAATGAATACATGAAGATGTACTAACCAGTAAAACCTGGCTCATTGCTTGTGCAGCGAGACTTACTTGATTTTTCTGGATTTTTGCCATTTGCAAAGTATTACAGATTAACCACAGCCAACCAGATAGACTGGATTATCTGGCTTATTTCTTAAGACATAACTTATTCTATACCTTTTTATTCACCTGACTTTTATTGTTTATACTTCTTTGACGTCATAAATGGCCTCCGTGCTTTGTCAGGCCTGATTCAAGCTTCAGATATTGATGCAAAAATCCCTTTCTCAGGAAACTTTCATTGAGCATATAATCATACACTTTTCTAACTCCCTGTACTTTACCTAGATAATAATAAATGTGCACATTATTGTATTTCTTTTATCAATTTCTCTATCCCTTAGCTCAGGATCAGTGTGTCTCATTGTTTTCCATTGTATTACTTTTGGCAACTGTAGAAACTTGTACATAGAATGAGTACCATTAACATTTGTTGCATAGATTAACTGGATAATTATGACTCCACATACTTGTTTCATGGATTTTCTTCTTTTAAAAAATCAATTATAGACAATAACAGAAATACTGGTCTTATGCATGATTTTCGTAGAATAATGAAAAGTAGAGATGTATGTACCAAAATTCCCTTTTTAACTCTCCACATCCTGTTCTCCTAAAGAGAAGAAAAGAATTCTCTTTCAAAACTTATTCTTTGCATCTACATACATATACACATAGATGGACACGCTTTTATTTGCTAAATAAAGAGCATCCTCATGTGCATATTATTCTAATGTTGCTTTTCTCATAGACCTGCATTTTCCTTCATACCATACAGATTTGCTCTATAATTTTTTATAGGTTTATACTGTTGCACTGTAGATGTGGACCATAACTTTCAGGACTCTTCCCCTATTCATAGATACTTAGACCATTTACAATTTTCATATATGACAAAGCTGTAATGAATGCTCCATAATATATTTCATTATACACATGTTTAGCATTTTTGGATGATAAGAGTCTTAGACCAAAAAAAAAAAAAACAAGTTGTCAGGTTAATAAATTTATTCTAAAGTTATACTACATTCTGGATGGGATGCTCCATTTATTTCACAGGATTATCAAAATCTACAAGTTGGATATATGAAGTGCTTGGTATCATGATTCAATTCTAATTTTTATCAGCAACTTGGAAACCCCCCAAGTTGCTTAGATGAGTCCGTATTATAATTTGAGCACATCTGTCTTGTTCAGCTATTTTGTACCCCAGGGTGATGGAAGAAAGCTCAGCCAAACGAAATACACATGTTGAAATAACAACGCATGTAGAATAATGTAAATGTACTTAGCTCTTTCCAAAACCTGATTAGGATCACCTCCTGACACAGGAGTTGTGAATAAATCATTTCTAAATATAGTGTACCCCAAGCTGAGGCAAGCTAACTGAACATATTTTAAAAATCTGTGTCCAATAACAACTGAATAACAAAATATCATTCATGAAAATGATGTATTCCAATCATATGAACCTAAACTATTATTTTTGTGAGACTTTTGACACGATGCAAAAATCAAATGGTAAGAAAAATAATGTACTTTTATCATGCTAATGTAGGACAATAAAATCTGGCACCAATTGAACAGTGTACTCAATGCAGTCAAAGAGTGATAGAACTACCCAGAAGCAAATTTTATAACAGAATGTTTTAAAAAGAAGAAAAAAAGTGACATGTGGTACAAATAAAACTGCAAAACTTGAACCATTCATAGAGGAATCTAATGACAAAATCATTAAAATTTCAATTTTTAAGTAGACAAATACTGGATTTATATCAGCAAAACCAGAGTAAATTTTAATTAATATATTTTCTCTTTTGTAGCAAAATTAAAGGTACATTTTAGTCAAATTTGTTTATTTTTGGCAAGAAGCACTTCGCAGAAGCAGGCTGCAAAAAAACCAAAGTTCCTACCACACCTTTTAGAAATGACTGACTTGTCTGCAGCATGGAGAAATTTGTCTGAATGAGCATGATCAATGTTCATTAAATGAACTAAACTGACAGGTACACAAAATGGCACCACATGATTGTGCATCTGAGCTTTCTATAATGAATAAATGGAGCGTGTGATCCCAAAGGCAGCTGCACCAGCCATAACTTTGTATTTGACACTTGACTGCCCTTTGGAGTCTGTTTGTCAAAAATCGTCCATTTGGAAAAAAAAATAAAGAAAGGCAAAAAGTTGTGAGGCTTTCTAGAGGGCAGTTACACACAAGCTTCCCAGGAACACCACTTCTAGAAGTCAGACTGCTCTGAGGTGAATCACTTATTTGTTGTATTGGCTATTGGTTTATTACTTTTGGAGTTCATTCAAAGTTCATTTCACTAAAAATAATGGCATCAACTTCCATACTGAAATCCAAAATTGATGTGCAAAAGAGGGCAACACTACTTTTCCAGTTTGGCATGGAAATTCAGATTCAGAACTAGAAATTCAGGACAGGCAGCAGAAAAGGGCAAAACAAAGTTAGCTCCTGGACAACACAACGCTCACTGAAGTGTAGGAAACCTCCTATCTCATGACCTGATGGTCCTTCCATCTCTACAAAAGATACAGAATCCCTTTGAAGCCATGTCACTTTCAGACACTAGAAAAAACAGGATGTTACTGGATATCCCTTGACATCAAAAGCTCTCCACACTGTGACAATGAGATGAAGTCATTCCTCCAAAGTTGTGAATTATTTTGAGGCTATACAGAAGCTTCTAAAATGCTAAAATAAATTCCTGTACCCCATTTTAGACCAAAAGTATCAACAATCTATAGGGAAGACCTTGTAGTGGAAACTAGCTTGAAGAACAATGGCTTTAGATTACAAGCACTTGATGCAAATCTTTGATTATTTTTCTGACTCTCAGGAATTGAAATAGTGATCACTATCAAAATACATTTACAATTTGCTGTTGAGAAGATGTCTCTTTTTGAGGGACACTGAAGAACACCACATCTGTGTGGGTGAAAGAGGGAACTTGGCTGCTATCAAATCCAGACGCCCTCTCATTATGTAGAAAGCTGCAGAATGAGTAGAACTAAAACCAAGGGCCCTGGGTTATCACTTTCTTCTATGGAGAAGTTTGGAAAAGGAAGTGTCTAAATAGAACAGGGTTAGGCACTCAGGATCAAGGGCAACCGGCCAAGGGCTAACTCAAATTAGCATGAAAATCTGGCCTGCATTCCCCTCTTTTTTGTTCCACTGGAAAGCTTTCCTCCTCTGCAATACCCCTCCCCAAGTCTCTGTATGTTTATCTGAGGTGAGAACCTCCTAGTGACTGCTTTTTCATTGCATTGTCAGAGAACAGAAACAAAATTATCCACAACAGTTAGTTACAGAAGTCAGACTAGACAGAAACACAAAATCAGGTAAGTACACCAGTGTACAGATGCCAATATTAAAAATAATGTCTAAAAATACAAATGCTCTTCCAGTCTCTTCCTTGCTAGAAACTTTCTTTAAGTTCCTTCCTATCAAGTTCCTTGCTAGGAATTAGCCAGATTTCCTTGTTAGTGTGTTAAGCAAATTACATAATCTCCTCTCTGTGACTAAGGTTTCTATTGGTAAAACGGGAACAAGAGTTCTATCTCAAAAGGTGGCCATGACTGTAATGTCAATAATGATTATAAAGTGCTTAGCATTCTGCCCATCAAGGCACGAGTTCCATACTAAGTAGTTATATTGTAAATGAGTTTGGCTTCAGTCCCATCTTTGATGTACAAATGCTAAACTTCAGTGAGGACACACATCATTCAAGAGAATACTGAATGTGTATGAGAAGAGAGGCTTCAAGCACTGCCTGTCTAATGTTTCCCATTACAGAAGAGCAGAGAAAGGATATCAAGATCAGCATATGAAACTCTCTTACGCACACCCTAAAGTTCACTCCCTACTGCTTCTAGATAACAAGGCATTGATTATTATAGGATGTTGATTATTAGGGTGATGGGTGTCAACTACAAATTGACACTTGCCATGGGCACTTGCCATCTACAGGGATCAAACCAGGTGCTGCTGTAGCTGCTAATGATCAACACCCCCTGAAAGGAGTTCAGGGCTGAGAACAGAAATGAGGTACCCTGTGCTCTGGGAAAAACTGGCAGAGCAGGTCTTCAGATAGGTAGATATTTTTAGGAGGTGATTTCATGAGTTCAATTCTTGAATATCCTCATATATAGACAAGCACTAAAATCCTTCATGGTGACAACTGCTCCTCATGACTAGGAGAAATCTTTTGGAAAATATATTTGCTTGACTCTGTGTGTGTGTGTGTGTGTGTGTGTGCGTACACTCTCCCTTCACCAAAATCACATATATACTGACCTTCCTCCCTATCTCTTTGGAGCAGTTTCTCAGAGGGATCTATTTTGGAAAATATATTTGCTTGACTGTGTGTGTGTGTGTGTGTGTGTGTGTGTGTGTGTACACTCTCCCTTCACCAAAATCACATATATACTGACCTTCTTCCCTATCTCTTTGGAGCAGTTTCTCAGAGGGATCTATGATTGTGTCTCCCAGGCTATTGCCCCAAATAAAACATGAGTACAACTCTCATGTTATGATTTTTTTTTTTTTAAGTCAACATGAGAGATGGCTGAGCTGAGACTGGAATATGAAATGCATAGTGAAATAAGGGCTGGTTCTATTAGCCCTTTCAAGATGGCCTGCTCTTGTCAACTGGGGACAATATGTGTCTTAGTCTGTGTTTTTCCAAAAGCTGTCTGTAAGACAAGGATTAGGATAAAATGAGCTTTTTTAGGAAATACAGGTGATGCTAGGAAGAAAGTGAGAAAATGTTACACAGGAGTAAAAACAATCCAGTAAGTAATATTTTTACTAAAGCCACTAACACCGTGGGCAATCTCCAGAGAAACTCGGCCAAGTGGTGTAAGACACATCTTGCAGGGTGGTCCTGCGTAAGGGGCAGGGGAGCAAGGGTATTTAAACTGCATCTGCACTAACAGTCACCAGTGGAGGGCCACTTCCAAGGGATGGTAATTCTCAGCATTTACAGCTCAGTCATACCTTATGAGCAGTGCAATTTCCCACAGTTTCAGGAAAAGATAATTTAGGAAAAAGGGCTGTAGGTGTATAGGGACTGGAGGTCTTCAGGAACACAATTAAAGGTCTGAGGCATACAAGCAGGGTGCTGACCGCACCAGATACAGGAAATAATAATAATATTTACTTGTACTATGCCACCGCAAACAGGTGCAATCAGGAACAGACTCTCCCAAATGCCCTGAGACTCTACATGCGAGAGTGTCATCCAGAAACCACACTGCCCAGTGACCACAATGTTCAGGAAAATCAACATCAATCTGTAACTAAAAATTATAGTCATGCAGTGCAGTGATTACAAACATTTAATGTTCTGAAACCGTAAAGGAAATAAATATTTGAGCTGACGTATATGCTTATATTTGTGTATATATGTGTGAGGGACAGAAGACCAGATAGATCCCAGGAACTACTCACATTTGGATACACACAATTACTCCTTTAAAGATGGGGAAATGCACTTAGTACAAGAAGGCATTTGGTTATCTGTAAACTTCCTTAACATACCCTTTGCCCCTCATCATCTTCTGCATGACAATTGATTATGCTTGTTAGTACAAGTTTTAAAAATTGGTTCAAAATCATTTTAAATTTATTCACACAATGTTATGTGACATATAAGTGCTTTATCTTTTAGTTGCAGATTTTTCTATTTACTGTGTTATATTGTGCAATCCACAGAACATTTCACTAAAATGCCAGCATTTTTTAAATCATTGAACTGACAAGGACTTACAGAGGTCAGTTCATTGTGTCTCCTACATACGGACAAATAAATGTTGGACACACCCTGAACACAGGATGGCCACTAGATATACTTCACTACCACCCTAAAATTTATAAAATCTTAATAAAATTGAAAATCTTAAGGTAGAGAAAGTTGTATTACACTGAAATGTAGATGATAACTTACATCAACCTTTTCAGCCAATGGGAATCTGGGATACCTAATTCAAGTTAGAAGGTTATTTATTACATGATTAACTACCTGCAATAATGGGCTATTCACTATTATTCAAAGCAGCTTATTTTCCCCATTGTTGGGAAGATCCAGTTTTAAAAATCCTTTTAGAAACTTGAACCATGTGTCAATTTACCTTCTACCTGTTAATCCTAGTCCTGAATCCTGGAGCAAACAAATTTACTTTCAAAACAAAATCTTAAGAAAGCCCTATATTTTTTGGACCTCAGCATCCTTGTCCTACAGTAAGGTTCATCTTTTTTTCACCCTACGGATCTAAGGCTTCTTTCATTTTTTGGGGTCCTCTAAACTCTGATACAAACATCATGCTCTGTAAATCATTCCCTTCTTTCACAATGCAAGCCAACACTGATTAAAAATGACATTGATTACTTTTCTCAATTCAATGTCCCAGACATCATTTTATGTGTTATTTCTTCTTAATATAGTAAGTACATCCTGCCCTCTATATATCAGAAATGCTGAATGACTTCATCTCGCTTAAGCCCTGGATGTGTATTACAAAAGTGGAATCATTTCACCGAGTCTGTATTTTCTGCTTTATCAACATTACTAAACACAAATGCAATTGCCAAATTACAGCTTTATGCTGACACTGGATCATGTTAAATAGCATATAACAGGACAGGAAGTAAACGTTTGCTACTGGAGGTAATACTATTGTAGCTAATGGTTTAGCAGTAATTTTAGTACCTGGGTCATAAGCAGTATTGTGTTGCAAACTGCTTGTCTTAGTTTGCATTTGTAAGTGCCCTCTATATATTATTTTCAAGAGGTTCCTCTAATCTCATTTTATTAGTTAGTTTTCTTTTTTACAATCACTCCCCAAGGGGTCTGTTGGCAAGTTATTAATATGAGGGATGGGAAAGGAGCCGTGCACAAAATCCCGCAGTAGAGCATCAAACAGTTCACGGCAGACTCAGTAGTTCTGAATTTGAAGCTTGATTCAGATCATGGACTGAGCTTACTGCTTTTGAAATCAGCTCAAAATGTGATAGTCAATGTCCTTGGTTGCTTCACGATACAGTAGACAGCGGACTCTACTGAAGAAACTGGATTCTGCTTCTGAAGTTGCCATCAACTGTCTACTTGTTGTTCAGTCATCCAGTTGTGTCCGACTCTTGGGGACCCCATGGACTGCAGCACACCAGGTCTCCCTGTCCCTAGTCTACTTGACCAGGGACCAAATAACTCATAGACTGAAACAGTGCTGACAAGATCACCCATACGCACTACTCCTTCCAGTGAGCTTATCCTCATCCAAGCACAGACTTATCTGTGCTTTATTTATTCACAACAAGCTTATTTGATACACTTAAAAAAAAAAAACTGCAATGCAATTATTTTACGATGCTGCATTAGTCTCTGCTGTACATTGAAGTGAATCAGCTATACATCATCCTCTCACCCTTGAGTGTCCCTCCCACCGCCCCCCACCGCACCCCTCTAGGTCACCACAGAGCACCGAGTTGAGCTCCCTGTGCCTTAAAGCAGCTTCCCACTAGCCATCTATTTTATACATGATAGTGCATCTACGGCAATCCCAATCTCCCATTCGTCTCACCATCACCCCCCGTAGAGTCCACAAGTCCATTCTTTACATCTGTGTCTCCATTCCCGCCCTGGAAATAGGTTCATCTGTACCATTTTTCTAGATTCCACATATTTGCATTAATATACTATACTTGTTTTTCTCCTGACTCATTTCACTACATATGACAGACTCTAAGTCCATCCACATCTCTACAAATGACACAGGATAAGAGGAGAAATAGAGAGTCAGTTTTATGGGAACCAAATGGACCTGTGTCTGCTCCAGGTCAGATAAAGACCCCAGGGAAGGAGGTAACATAACAGAGTGCCTAGGAGGCAGCTGGAGCCATTATAACCTGTCTGTCAACCTGCAGTTGAGAAGGGTGGTCATCAAACTGTGAGGCTTCTGAAAAAAGAAGCAAATCTGATACAGGACACCAGACAGACCCTTGGTTCTTTTATAACACAAGTTACACGGACTTTTCAGAATTAACAGTGGTAACTGGAAACTCAAATAAGGAAGCATGAAAGACTTCACCAATGTCAAGAGCATCAGAGAGCAGTCCAACCCACCACGGGCACACGAGATGGCTGGACTAGCTGCCAACTATTACTAAGTATATTTATGCACAAAGGTAATTTCACAAATACCATATAAGGCATGTATTCCTACTATCTTCATTTCAAAGATGCAAACTTTGATGGCAAAGCTAAATGAAGTAAATTTCTCTAGGGTCACGAAGTCAGTACATAGCAGAGTCAGAATATAAAGCAACATCACCTATAAAGTCTGAAACTTAATGATTTTATTCTTTTTGGAGGATACATGTGGTCCATGATATGGAATAACCTTATGAGGGAATCAGATTCTAACTTACACAAAAGCTCTCTTTTGTTATATAAAATAAGTATCTGCTAAATAAGTTTTCAATTTCTCTCTCCATTAAATTCGTTTTGTAAGGACAGGATACTATACATGTAACTTAATGCTTATACAATAGCTGTTGATTGACTAAATAATTCTCACTTCCAAATCACCTTGTATTTGAAATTCACTCAGTAGTTAAGGAAATTACAGTATTATGAACACAACTTATAACTTGGGTTGTTAAGCTTCCAGAGTTGGGAGTGAAGGAGGAGAATGTGGTGAAATCTAGAGGTCTAATGAGACAAGGCCAACATCAATTTTTAAAATATTTAAAAAAGAGGAAAAAATAAGCAAGGCTAACAGCAATAGCAGCAACAAATGAGTGAGGTATCAGAGTTTTAAGAGTTTTATAAATTTATTATGCTATTAACACAGGATAAAAGAAAAAATATGATGGAAAAAGTAAAATGCAAAGGGATTTAGTGTTCGGACCATCGAAGCAAAATGCTGGTTAGATGGAAAAGTATAGTAAGCAAAATGAACCTCCCTTCTTACACTTAATATTGGACTAAAAATAATGTGATGTGTTTAATCCATTTCTTCTCTCTTATGAAATGATCCCTCACATTTCTGTCCTTGAAAATGTTACAACTTTATAAAAGCACCAAACAATTTCCCACATCTGGTTAAGCCCAATGAAACACTGTACTATTACAAAGCTGACCCATAAACTGCAATTCTATAAAATTCATATAGATTACCAGGAGACTTGGGCTATTATGGTTCTCTCATTCAGAGAGTGCAGGTTTGATGTAAGCAAAACATGATGAGGCTTTTACAAGTCAACACCATCAATACCTTTACAAAATACACTTGCTGCTGGAATGGTCATTCACGCTGAGAAGGGAAAAGAGAAGGGCTACACGATAATAGAGTCTCTTAGGATGAATGCATTTAATACTGTGGTGTTGACTAGGTGGCACTCAAGTCAAAAGAGAAGTTAGAATATCTCATCCACCAGATAAAAATAGAAATGTTTTTAAATGAGTCATCAACATAGAAAGTAATTAAACCTACACTTGCATTATATTTACTATATTAGACACAAAGATTTAGATAAAGAGAAAACTGCTTGCTGATTTTGAGATACTGGAAGAGTTTTCCAACAAAATTTACCCAGCATTTATTATCTTCCTCTCTTTATGTGCTTTTCTTTTAATGTATGAAAAAATTACTGCTGTTTTTAAAACAGAATTGTTAGAAAGTAGCATTGATATACATATACTATCAGGGGTAAAATAGATAACTAGTGGGAAGATGCTGTATGGCACAGGAGCCTAGCCTAGGGCTCCGTGAAGACCTTAGGAGTGGGATGGGAGGCAGCAGGGAGGCTCCAGAGGGAGCGAATATATATACATATAATTATGAGTGATCCATGGCGATGTGCACAAGAGACCGCCACATTACAAAGCAATTATGTTTCAATGAAAAATTAAATATTTAAAATAATAAAAAAATTATCAATTTCCAACTGACAATATTCGCAAAATAGGCTTAGACCCTCTCTCTGACTACTATATTACTACATTATATCAATATATTACTAGCAATAGCAATAACAATAAAATGCATCTTCATGCACCTTACTACATCTTAATGCACTTAAAAAAAAAAAGCTGATGTAATTAAAGTCTACATAGCAATGTGAAAGGAATTCATGACATTGAACTATACAGTCAAAAATAGTTACAATGCTTAGTTTTATGTTATGTATATTTTGCCACAATAAAAAAAAAAAAATACAATGGTTGAACTCATATTACTAAGTCTACCTGATCTGAAGTGTTCTTTTGTTGAGTTATTTTTGTCAGGTGTCTGCATTCATGTAATGACTTGGTAAAAATAATTTTTAAAATTTCTTTCTCCATATGCTTACAGAAATCAAATTTTAAAAATATGATTTTCTTAAAATCCTGTGAAGGAGCAGGCAGGATAATTTCTTAAGAAGTAGTTGAAAATGTCACTAATTTCTTCTATAGTTAATGGTTCGCTCAGGTTTTCTTTTAGAATCTACTATGTGTATATAATTTTATTTCTGATTATATAAATAAAGTATAATCACTATAAAAATGAAATAATTATAAATAAATGTTTTAACTATGTGAATTTACAGCTAAAGATAACTGCCCATTAATATTTCAGTGAGAATTATTGCATATATTTTTACACATATATGCACTGTTTGCTGTCATACTCTTTTAAAGCAGTCTTTGTATTTCACTGTCCTTTGAAAATCTTATAAGCTTGTTTCATCTATTTAGAAATATTTCTGTGGGGGATAAGTGCAAGCCCTTATGCTAAGGGATACAGAAAGAAACAAATTATCACCCACAATGTGCTCCCCAGAGATGGTACATCCTCATGTGCTGTGTTGTCCATAGCCACTCAGTCTGATTCTGCAACTCCATGGACTCTAGCCTGCCAGGCTCCTCTGTCCATGGGGATTCTCCAGGCAAGAACACTGGAGTGGGTTGCCATGCCCTCCTCCAGGGGAACTGTTTGACCCAGGAATTGAACCAGGGTCTCCTGCATTGCAGGCAGATTCTTTACCAGTTGAGCTACCAGGGAAGCCCTACACTGGTGGGACGAAATGACTACATAAATAAGAAGCATTTATAGTACCTCAAAGGCATGGACCTTTGGAAGCCACCAGCCATCTTACAATGTTAGAAAAATTTGAAACTCCACAGGTCAGGAAAGTCTTACATCTACCATCTTTCAGTCATATGCGTATGCTATCATCTATCATTCATACGCTGGAGGCACCAGCCCCTTTGTCCACAGTGAGGGGGAGATTTAAGTCTCTGTCATCTTTGCTGCCCAATCAGAACCACCAATACAGATTCTGGATGTCAATGCCAAGACTAGGATAAGCACCGAGTTGTTAGCACCAAAAATGTGACATGTTTGATGAAAAAACCCACAGCTGTAGTCGCCAATAGTAGGTACTCAAAGACATTTAACATATATTATATACTCAAGGCTTTACACAGAAATCTTCATAGAATGAGAAACATTAAAATTTAATTTTCAAAGGTAAATAATTTAGGATGACACACTTTTATGTTCAACAAATTTGATGTTTATCTTTTTTCCACACACCTAAAACAGTCTCCCAATATCAAAAGGCTTAGTGATTCAAAAAGGGAGGTTTGAATTTTCTTTTGTTATTCTTAGAACTAATGTCTGGATTCTCAAAGTATGCAGTTGAGAATGATTCAATCAAGAGCATTGTTGAAGTAATTTAAACTGGAGTGTCTCATTATTTGTAGTCAAGAAGCAATTTCTCTATGGTTGTTATCATTCACTTTGATTCACCTAAAGTAGAGCTACAAGAACCAAACTGAACTCAAATATTTAGCTTTTGCCAATTTTGGCTACAGAAAATAGCTGACAGGTTAATTCACATACTACACTTGTACTATGTGATGGTATATAAGAGCATACGGAATCCTAGATATATTTTTAAATAAAAAGGACCTACCTACTTGGAATAGTAGAAATAATAGCTAACATATGTGAAGTGCTTATTATCTACTCTGAAGGTATAGTCTGCTCAATCATCATAACAGCTTTATGAGGTAAGTTCCAACACCATTGCTTTTACAAATGAATAAAGTAAGATCCAGTGAGTTTAAGTAAATTGCTTCAAGTCACACAATAGCAAGCAGTATATCTATGAGTCGAATTCAGGCAGTTTAATTTAAAGCTTTCTATCTTAACTGCAATTCCGCCTTGTTTTAAGTTACAGGAGTATATACATATGATGCATAAATGTAACAAAACATATTATCAAAATCATCATCAATTATTTAATAACTCAGTTAAACTGTATCAACTATTTCTATATACTATGAGAGAGTCCAATGTTCTCATTAAAACACAAAAGGCCTATGACCCAGTCAGTGGAGTACTGGAGTCTCATTTCTTGGCACTTAAAAAAAGAAAGAAAAAAAATATATATATATATGCACACACACACATAAGTATACATACATACACGTATATACACACATACATACAGAGAAAAAAATGAGTAACGTACCTACAATAAAATGAATAAAATGTATAATAGTAAAAATAAATAAGCAAATAGTAATATGAAAATTTAAAATAAGGGTAAATGCATAAATTAATATGCGAAAGAGAAGACTAAGAACAGAAAGACCTAACGTTGAAACAACGCGTGCACATAATGAAAAGATCATCTGTGTTTTAAGGTATGGAAATGAACACAGATGTTATAAAAGCACTGACTGATTAACTGCATTGAGTATTTGGTAAATGCTCATGCTCTCTCTAAACTTGAATACAGGAAAAACTTCAAGATGTCATCTGTACTTGAACAGATGAACTATTTTGACGTCAAAGTTCAAGTTAAAGGCCAGAGAAACATTACCTCCCCCATCTCAGTTCACTATGAACAGTGTCTTAACACTTACAGTTTATGAACGTAAGCCAAGGTACTCGCCTTTTTCAGAGGTTACAGAGCTTGATTCTCTGTATATGAAGTCCAAGAACACGCAAACCTAGCCTATAGTGACAGAAGTCAGAAGACCAATTGTTTCAAGGTAGGGAGACACTGACTGTAAAGAGGTAAGAGAGAGTTCTTCCGAGGTAATGAAAATATCCTCTGTCTTGATAGGAGTGAGGGCTACAGGTATCTATATTGATCTATACACTTAAAATTTAAGATTCTTACATTAAATGAAGCATATCTAAATTTAAAAGGGGAAAATGTTTCAAAATGCAACAATGGAATCAAAGGCAAAGAGGCATAAAACAATGAAGTTTATATGACATATAAAGAATAAGAAATTCAGTATCTTTTCCTAGGGACTAAATTTTCCATAATAAAAAGGAAGGAGACAGATGGAAAGGAAGGAGACAGGGAAGGAGAATAAAGAAAAAAGGAAAGAGAGTAATAGTCCAGTGAATGAAATTCCAGTTTAAAAAATAAAACTTCCTTTGGAAAAGCCATTCCATAAAACCAAACAGGGCAATCATTTAAGGCCCCAATTTCCAAATTTTTCATGTTAAGGGTTTACCTTCTCCTCAACAAATGTATTTAATTGGAATTCTATTTATCAGATTTTTAACACTTTTACAGTTTCTACTGAATAAATAGCTCAATGCTTCTGAGGAAACAAGTACGTGTCATGCATGCATGCCAGTTTTCAAGATGACTGAGTAAAACCAAGGAAGAGATTCATTGCACTAATATTGTCATTTTAAATGGAAAGTCCAGTTGAAATACAGACATTGCACTATGGTGGGCTGGTGCTCACTCTGAACAAGTGGGATCCCAAAGCACTGCAAAACTAACAAAGGGCTTAAGGAATAGTTCTTACACTTTGCTAATATCACACATGAGTAAAAATAACATTTATCTCATCTTTGCTTGCCCAGGTGACCAGAGTCAGGCTGACTGCGCGCTACTGCTGCGGCTGTGCTCAGGGGCTCAGTCCTGTCAGACTCTCGCGCCCCGATGGTCTGCAGCCCGCCAGGCTCCTCGGTATGGGGCTTTTCCAGGTGAGAATACTGCAGTGGGTTGCCATTTCCTCCTCCAGGGGAACTTCCCAACTCAGGGATCAAAACCGCATCTCCTGCATTGGTAGTCAAATTTTTTAGCGCTGAGACACCAGGGAAGCCAAAATACAAAAGTTAGAGGGAGCTGATTTATCCTTAAGCTTATTCACATTAAAGTTAATCTAGTCTTTCATTTCTGATATCTCAGTAAAGGATTCATATTCTAATGCAGTAACACTAAAAATATACCTGGTCTTGATTTTCACTGTTAATACATTCTTCACAACCCTAGTAACCTAGCCCTGCCTTTCAACAGCGGTTCTATTTTGGCCACCAGCAATGAAACTGACTATATAATATATGAGGTGATGAGACAGAATATAAAAATAGAAGAATAAAAAAGTTATCTTCAAATATCTTTTGAGAGGATAAAAATGGAGGATTACCATTGTACAACTGTCAAGAGAAAGGATTAATTTTTAAATCATTTTCTATTTCCACTGCCTCATGTGGTAAAGTTGGATGAATAAAAGGCCATTGTCTTTATTCATTAATTTCAAGAGATTGTTGGAAGATGGAAATCTTTTGGAATGATTATGCCTTTGTAAAAGTCTTTATCTAAAAACTATGACTCTCAGAGAATACTCTGTTCTCTTCTAACTGTAAATGTTGTCAGAAGGATGAATTAGAGAGAAGGAGTCAACACAGATTTTCAGTGTCTGCCTCACCAAGTTCATTTGAGGATTTTTTGTCTTCTTATACTTGCCAAGATACCATCTTATCAAAAGAACTTGATTGTGATCATTTCTCAGTATATACAAATACCAGATCATTATGCTGTATGCCTGAAACTAATACAACATTACATGTCAATTTTGTGGCTTCTCAGGTGACACAGTGGTAAAGAATCCTCCTGCCAGTACAAGAGACAAGAGATGCAGATTAGATCCCTGGGTTGGGAAGGAAATGGCAACCTACTCCAACACTCTTGCCTGGGAAATTCCATGGACAGAGGAGCCTGCTGGGCTACAGTTTATGGGGCTGCAAAGACTCGGACACAACAGCACATACATGCAATTCGTGTCAATTATACTTCTTTTTTTTGGCTGTGTATCATGACACATGGGATCTTATTTCCTGGAACAGAGAACAAATCCATTCCCCTGCATTACAAGCCAGGGAAGTACCTATACCTATACCTAAATATTTTTAAATATATTTTAAAATAATTTGTTTTAAATTAGATAAATTAAATTAGATAAAGGAGAAGTGTTTAAATGTACATCATTGATTTCTGAATTTTTTCCTAATAAGCCAACATGGGTTAGAGGAATGGCAGTAAATAGAGATAAAAATGACCAAACTATGAAAAGTTAACCTTCCCAAATAATTAAATCTTTATCAATGATCCAGTGGATTCACTTCATGGTGTGATGACAACTACGTACCAACAAAGCCACACTAGTAAGTTGTTTCCTGCAGAAACTATCAGTTCAGATGTAAAAACAGCAAAAAGATAATGTCTCTACAGAAATGTATGAATATATATATATATTTAAAATTAGATTAAAATATTTCAAAAATAAGAAAAACTATAAAATAGTAATTTAAAATACATACTATAAACATAAATATATATAATTCTATTAAATATACAGTTGAACCTTGAACATGGGTGTGAATTACATGCCATTTTTCAATAGAGATACCAAAAACATTTCTGAGATTTTCAATACTCAGAAAAATATTACTGACAAACCATGTAGCCCAGAAATATTGAAAAGATTAAGAAAAAGGTATGGCAGGAAAGCATAGAGCAGATATAGATACACATATACTGTAATATGCATATATGTGCTAATCAACTGTTTATGCTATTGGTAAGGCTTCCAGTCAACAGCAATCTATTAGTAGTTAAGTTTTAAGGGGATCAAAAGTTCTATGATTTTCAACAGCAGCTGGGAGGGTACTGGTGCCCTCTACCCCATGCTGCTCAGGAGTCAACTGTATAAATGTACAATGTATAATATATATGCAGATAATCTACGTGCATGTTTCTTTCAATTAGCGACTAGATATCATCATACATGCTTGACTGTATCTTTGAAACACATATTAAATAGGGCCTAATTATTTTTATAGAAATGAGACAAAAGACATTGAAATTACAATCTGGAAATAAATGACTATACAATTATTATTGATTCTTAGATATTTGACATTATTATATGCAGCCATTAGAGCAATACTGAAAAGAACGTTATAAAAGGTACAAATGTTTCTATTAAATAAAACCTCTAAGATGAGCATGCTTTAATTCCCTAGGATTCATGACATGTTAGAAGATGATGCAAAACGTGTAATTTTGTTCCTCTTAAGTATTGGGTGTATAAACAAAACTATGGTTCATTTTCTTTTAATGATACAGATGTGCAAGATATTCTTATTGACATGCAGACTTAATCTGACTGATTAGCTGAAGAGCAGAAATCTGCCACACAAAATCAACTGTATATGTACAAAAATAAATTGCAAAGCCCTGCAAGTACCTCCAAATCTTAATATTTTAAAAGTTAGGTGACCTTGGATAAGTCATCAGTAGGTATGTCTTCAATTTCACCACCTCTGCAATGACGAGATTGCTCTAAAATAGCCTCTTTTAGAGGGTGTGGAGAAAACACAAGCCTTCTACTCTGTTGGTGGGAATGTAAATTGGTGCAGTCACTATGGAAAACAATTCCTTAGAAAAGTTGAAAATAGAACTATCATAGAATCCAGCAATCTCATTTCTAGACATACAGGTAGAGAAAACTCTAACCCCAAAAGATATAATCACCCCAATGTTAAAAGCAGTGCTATTGACAACAGTCAAGACATGAAAGCAACCTAAATGTTCATCAGCAGAGAAATGGATAAAGATTTGTGCGTGTATGAATATTATTCATCCATAAAAAAATTAAATAATGTCTCTTGCAGCAACATGGATGAACATAGAGATCATCATACTAAGTGAAGCAAGCCATCTACACAAAGACAAATATCATACAACATTCCTTATATGTGGAATATAAAAAAAAGGATACAAATAAACTTATTTACACAACAGAAACAGACTTACAGACAGAGAAAGCAAACTTACATTTACCAAAGGGGAAAGGGCAGGGGGGGATATCTGGAGTATAGGATTAGCAGATGCAGACTACTATATATAAAATAGATAAACAACAAAGTCTTACAGTATAGAACAGGGAACTGTATTCAATATTGTGTAAAAAACTATAATGGAAAAGAACCTGAAAAGTATATATATATATATATATCTACACACATAAACACACACACACATATATATACATATTTAACTGAATTACTTTTCTGTACACCAGAAACTAATACAACATTGTAAATCAACTATAATTCAACTAAAAAGTTTAAAAATAAAATAGCCTCTAGTATACGTTCCACTTCAATTCCATGAAGACTTTGGATATCACACTCTACTCTATGATGAAGTTATATTTACTTACTATTGATAAGCATATTTTTGTCCTACAGAGGAATTATAATACAAATGCTATGTCAATTTTATAATTTATTATTTCTCACTTTCCAAGTGGCCTTCTTAAGGAAGCACTTGGATCTTCTCTTTTCACAATTTATTAAAATGAACCACATATCCAAAAACACACACTGAAGACTCTCTTCATCCACTTTCTCTATTTATTATATATTAATACATAGACCACAACCATACTTCCAAGAGTTGCTCTCACAGTGCCCTTCCATTAGCAAATAGCTGGCCTGACTCCCTAAATGAGAATTATAAACTATACCTCTTACTACTTTTTTTTCCTAAAACACATTTTCCTAATATTTAATTTATAAATCATTTCCCAGATGTATCAGTAATAAATGGTTGTAGGCGGCAGACAGGTCTCCAACAAGAAAGCATCATGCTTGCTGTTTACTTGGAGGCCTCATTAAAAAGGCATCAAGAGAAAGCAAAATAAAACCAACCTTGTGAACCTTTGTAATTGGTCTCAAGGGACACGTAACTGAGGATATCAATAAGGAAATGCCCTAGTCCAAACTCCCTCTTAGGTTGCACAAAAAATACTTATTTGCTGATAAAAAGTTTGTGTAAGACAGCTGCTTATGATCAAAGTGAGAAGAAAGCAAAAAATAAGTGCTCCATGATTTCAGATATTTTCTCCCTAAAGCATATTTTAAGAAAATGAACAAACTAATCCTTTTCTTTAATTGCCATGATGCTCATAAATGAAGTAATTTTGAACAAATATGTCACAGATGTTTATCACATACATATAAGTGCAGGGATATATATATGTGTGTGTGTACATTATATACATAACATATACACATTTTTAAGTGGTATGATCAACACATTAGTCAACAATTTAGATGTTAAAAAATTAGGCACATCCCAAATGTATTACTATGTTAAGGTTAATCCTTTAAATTAACAATTTTTGAACTACTGGGTTTTCCTGAAGCAAGACATTCTTTTGTAAAGATGGGGACAACTTTTCATGACTGCATTTATTATCTTCATATTTCAGTTCAGTTCAGTTCAGTCGCTCAGTCGTGTCTTTGTGACCCCATGGGGTCTTTGCGACCCCATGAATCGCAGCACACCAGGCCTCCCCGTCCATCACCAACTCCCAGAGTTTGCCCAAACTCATGTCCATTGAGTTGGTGATGACATCCAGCCATCTCATCCTCTGTCGTCCCCTTCTCCTCCTGCCCCCAATCCCTCCCAGCATCAGGGTCTTCTCCAATGAGTCAACTCTTCGCATCAGGTGGCCAAAGTATTGGAATTGCAGCTTCAACACTAGTCCTTCCAATGAACACCCAGGACTGATCTCCTTTAGGATAGACTGGTTGGATCTCCTTGTAGTCCAAGGGACTCTCAAGAGTCTTCTCCAACACCACAGTTCAAAAGCATCAATTCATCAGTGCTCAGCTTTCTTCACAGTCCAACTCTCACATCCATACATGACCACTGGAAAAACCATAGCCTTGACTAAATGGACCTTTGTTGGCAAAGTAATGTCTCTGCTTTTTAGTATGCTGTCTAGGTTGGTCATAACTTTCCTTCCAAAGTGTAAGTGTCTTTTAATTTCATGACTGCAATCACCATCTGCAGTGATTTGGAGCCCCAAACATAAAGTCTGACATTGTTTCCACTCTTTCCCAATCTATTATTTCCCATGAAGTGATAGGACTGGATGCCATGATCTTAGTTTTCTGAATGTTGAGCTTTAAGCCAACTTTTTCACTTTCCTCTTGAACTTTCATCAAGAGGCTTTTTAGTTCCTCTTCACTTTCTGCCATTAGGGTGGTGTCATCTGCATATCTGAGGTTACTGATATTTCTCCCGGCAATCTTGATTTCAGCTTGTGCTTCTTCCAGCCCAGCGTTTCTCATGATGTACTCTGCATACAAGTTAAATAAGCAGGGTGACAATATACAGCCTTGACGTACTCCTTTTCCTATTTGGAACCAGTCTGTTTTTCCATGTCCAGTTCTAACTGTTGCTTTCTGACCTGCATACAGGTTTCTCAAGAGGCAGGTCAGGTGGTCTGGAATTCTCATCTCCTTCAGAATTTTCCACAGTTTATTGTGATCCACACAGTCGAAGGCTTTGGTGTAGTCAATAAAGCAGAAATAGATGTATTTCTGGAATCCTCTTGCTTTTTCGATGATCCAGCAGATGTTGGCAATTTGATCTCTGGTTCCTCTGCCTTTTCTAAAACCAGCTTGAATAACCGGAACTTCATGGTTCACATATTGCTAAAGCCTGGATTGGAGAACTTTGAGCATTACTTGACTAGCGTGTGAGATGAGTGCAATTGTGCGGTAGTTTGAGCATTCTTTGGCATTGCCTTCCTTATCAGACCTCAAATTTGATGTTTTGATGGATTTCGAAGATCATTTTCAGCATATCACCTATTTTCACCTTCTCATGACCCAAAGGGTGAGTGTCATCCCATATGAGAGATGAAGTAGGTCCAATAAATGTGGCTAAATAACACATGAAGCTAAGACTACTGAAAAACTGTGTGTGTCTGTGCACACGTGCTCAGATGCTCAGCCGTGTCCAACTCTGCAAAGCCATGGACTGCAGCCCTCCAGGATCATCTGTCAATGGGATTTTTCAGGCAAGAATACTGGTGTGGGTTGCCATTTCCTCCTCTAGGAGATCTTCCCAACCCAGGGACTGAAACCACATCTCCTGTGCATCCTGCATTGGCAGGTGGATTCTTTACCCCTGAGTCATCTGGGAAGCTCCTGAAATACAGATGCACCACCAAAATCCACTAGAGTGTTCTTCATATTCATTTTATTTTATGCCTTTTCTTTGTTTAAAGGAATCCTTCCAAATAGCAAGATAGATTCATGGCAGTTATGTTGCAAAAGTTATCAGATCTTGGTTGATTCATAGATCAAATGTTGTGTAAAATGGATTTGCAAAGAAATAATAAAGAAAATGCCAAAAGTATGTCAAATCCCACCATGATTCTTTAGATATATTTGTATTTCTGGACAACTGATTCATCTCATGTTTTCCTCTTTGCTTCAAACTAAACAAGTTACAAGTAAAAACAACTTCCTTTTTTATGGACCTTCTCTCCAGATTAAACTATGACTGTTCTTGTATAAATCAAACCTATTTACTACTTTTAGCTTCAAACAATAACACAAACTAAACAAATATTTTTAGATGCTTAGCTGTTAGTATCTGTTTATGCAAAACATCTAATGTGATATATTGGAATCCAGAGCACTGGATTCAATTTTTTTCCCTCATTCTCTCTTTTTTTTTAAATTTATTTTTTATTGAAGGATAATTACTTTACAGAATTTTGTTGTTTTCTGTCAAAACTCAACAGGAATCAGCCATAGGTATACACATACCCCCTCCTTATTGAGCCTCCCTCCCATCTCCCTCCCCATCCCACCCCTCTAGGTTGATACAGAGTCCCTGTTTGAGTTCCCTGAGCCACACAGCAAATTACTGCTGGCTATCTATCTTACACATGGTAATGTAAGTTTCCATGTTACTCTTTCCACACATCTCACCCTCTCCTCCCCTCTCCCCGTGTCCATAAGTCTATTCTCTATGTCTTGTTTCTCTTGTCTCATTCTTGGTTTACCTCCTGGCATGAGTATTCACAGCTTTATTTGGCCATTCATAAGTAAATTATGGACACAAAGTGTCACCAGTAATAATCTGGGTAGGAGTATGAACATTTATATTAAATACTGTCATAAACAGTATATATAAATTTCTCTTATAAAATAGTAAATGTTTAAAACAATGAATATGCAAAATAAAACAAAAAATAAAATTTATCTGTTATTCCACTATCCAGAAATCACCAGGGAGCTTTTTTTTTTTTACAATCCCTACCATTTTTAATTCAATTGTTCACCTGTTATTGGATGTTTAGGTAACTCTTTTGCTATAATTAATGACACTGTGGTGAACATTTTCACACATAATTTCTTGGCAGAATCTTTAGTTCTTTAAGTTGTTAAATAAGATTGACAGATATTTGTCCCTCTGCTTTTCTATTAGCACATTAAGAAAATATTTACCTGGCCATTCAGCTTATACATGTATAGAAAATAGCATTTGGAGAAATAGGTGCTGAGCTGAGATTCAAGTAAAAAGCTTCAGTGAATAGAAACAACAGGCAAAAGGACAAATATTATATGATTCTACTTATAAAAAATATTTGGATTGGGTAATTCATAGAGACAGAAAACAGACCAGAGGTTACCAGGAGGTGAGGATGAGAAGGAATAAAAAGTTGTTGCTTACTGGTTTTAGGGATTTCCTTGGGAGGTAAGGAAGAAATTTGAAAATAAATACTGGAGACTGCTATATAACACTAGGAATGTAATTGATGCTAGAAGAATGGTTAAGATGACAAATTTTATGTTGAATATATTTTACCACATTTTCTAGTTTCACTGAAGTAGATATATAACAATTAAAATCTATCCAACTCACTGAAAGGTTAAATATAATTTGATATATACTATGTCAAAGTCTCTGATGAGTGACTGTATCTTATTTAATGCCCACAATAAGTCTAGCATTACTAACAACAGGGAAACCAAGTCTTAATGAACTTAGGTAGTTGTGCACAGTCTCACCAGAATCAGACTTATACCACACTTATATGACTTCAAAGCCATTGCTTTTAATTATTATGCTGTCTAAATTATCTCTCTCATGCTTCATCTGTGACAGCCTCTGAATTGTTAAGCCTATTTTGTTGTTGTTACTGTTCAGTCACTAAGTCCATGGACTCCAGCACTCCAGGATCCTCTGTCCTCCACTATCCCCCAGGGTTTGCTCAAATTCACGTTGAGTTGGTGATGTTACCTAAACATCCTATTCTCCGCCACTCCCTCCTTTTGCCTTCCATTTTTCCGAGCATCAGGGTCTTTTCCAATGAGTTGGCTCTTGGCATCAGGGGCTTCTCAGGTGGTGCAGTGGTAAAGAATCTGTTTGTCAATAAAAGGGACGCAGTTTCGATCTCTGGGTAGGGAAGATTCCTTGGAGCAGGAAATAGCAATGTGCTCCAGTGTTTTTTGCCTGGAAGATTCCATGGACAGAGAAGCCTGGCAGGCTACAGTCCAAGTGGTTGCAAAGAGTGAGATATGACTGAGCATTCACATGTGTGTTTAGGACACACACATCTTTAAAGCCACAATAATCCTTAGTAAGTCTATTTCACAGAAAAGTAAAAAAAAGTAAAAGTAAAAAAGTAAAAGTAAAAAAGTAAAAAGTAAAAAAAGTAAAAAAAAGAAAAGTAAAGTGAAGCTCAATGAGGTTACATGAGTTAATTCAACATTACAAAGCTAGTCTATGGAAGAACTAGACTTAAAAAAATATTTTAGACCGCAAAATGACCAAAACAGAACAGAGAATTCCCATATACTCTTCATCCATCCTCCACACTGTTTACCTACATAAACATAGTGCCATGATCAAAACAAGAAACAAACTACAAACTTTACTCAGATTTTACTAGCATTGTCACTAATGTGTTCTTCTTTTTCCATGATCTAATGATGCAGCAAATAATACTGTCAAAATGTTTTGTACAGTGTCCCTCAATTTAGGTTTGTCTGATATTTTCTCATGATTAGACGGTAGTTATGTATTTTTCACAAGAACTTTGAAGAAAAATAAAAAAGTTTTCTTTTGCTCAAACTTTTATCCACTGGTTTTAGCATCCAACAGAGGTTCTTGCCTAAAACAGTTATTACCGAGGTTTTCTAATGATGATGTTCTATCTTTTTTGTTCCATATTCTTTATTCCTTCTATATTTACTAACTGAAATTCTTCCATAAGGAGAAACTGTGTCTTCTCTGCTATCAGCTCTCACCCTCCTCCTTTCTCTGTATTTCAGTATGGGGTTATAATTATTTATTTTATCCTATGGGTTAAAACTCAATGTTAGAGTTATTTATTGGGTTGTTCTAATTCTCCAGCTTTGGTAAATGGGAGCCCTTTCAGGTTAACACCTGTGTCTTTTGATATGACCCCATCCTTATAGAGGACTCTCTTGCTTTTGGTGCTAAAGATGCTCCAAGCTCATCTCATACTCTCTCTTATACTCTCCAGCCCTGCAATCAGCCACTTCTTCAAGGAGCCTGTAGACAATGGGATTTAAATACCAAGATCTTGGCTCTATGTGTGCTCATAGCTACTAGAGTGTTACTGCTTCCAAACTCTCTCAGTAAACAAAGCTTGAAAACATATGTATTGTACTGACAAAGAGTCAGGCACTTAATCCAGGAGTTTTCACTCTCCTTAATAATCTCCCCTGTCTTGAAATTAGTTTTTAATTTGGTAGGATTCACATTTCAGAAAGGGATAAGGAAATAATACTCTCAACTATATGAATAATAAATAATTAAAACAGAAGGAATACAATAAAGGCTTGGTTCTCTTTATTAAGTTAAGGACTAGTAGATACTCTTTACTGAGAGGAATTCTAATATACTGTAAACTACAGGTGTCCTGCATCTGAGAAAATCTATGAAGTTCGGTGTTTGTGTTTCCTTATCTATGAAATGAGGATGATTATCTCTATCCCCTACAGATGTTACAAAAATACATTCTATTACAAGAAATGTGAAGGTACTTTTTATACTCAAAAGCACATAATTTGTGGACATATTGTTGTTCAATATAAAAATGTTTAATACAAAAGATTACTAGGATATGACAGGTAGAAATCTATATATGTTCAGCCAAGATTTCCATTTCTTAGTCATTCCATCAAAGATGAATCCAGGTACTGCTTTGAAGGTACTTTGCTAATGGAATCATGGTTACCTAACAAATGACTTTAACATAGGGAGGTCATCCTAGGTCCAATGTAATAATATTAGCTCCTTAGAGCAGAAGGAGGAGACAGAAAAGTTTATCTGATGTGCCTGAATAAGAAAGTGAGGGCTGAGAAATGAGGATGAAGGGGAGGGTCAAGAAAGGTGTGAGAAGAACTTGACCCACCATCCCTGGCTTTGAACATGGCTGTGAATCAGGGTACGTATCAACAGGTGGATTCTAGGAGCTCAGAAAGACTCTAGGACAAATAGACAGCAAAGAAACAGGGAGCAAGTTTATAATCACATGGAATTGAATCCTGCCAACAGCTTGAATGATCCTGGAAAAACATTTTCCCCTACAGTTCAAGAGAAACAAAAACAAAATTAAAAAAAAAAAAGAAATGTTGATCCCTTGCTTTCAACCTTGCAAGACCCTTAGCAGAGATTCATGCTGTGCCGATACTTCTGACACAGAAAAACTGTGAGCTAATGAATGGGTATTATTTTAAGTCACTGAATGTGTGATAATTGTTAGCACAACAATAGAAATAAACATATCATGTTTCAGGAGGAAAAAAAATAATTTAGAGCAATAAAATGATTCTTTTCAATCTATATCAATCTATAGACCCTCAAACATAATGACTACTGTTGACTGATAACGGGAATAAGAAAGATCTGATTTAAGGAAACTGAGAAAGCATTATAAGGACAATCTATACTTACAGGGTCCACTGTACAATTCAATCAGTCTCTATTTGAGATCCATATGAGTCACAAACCTACCTTCATCAATTTTCTAAAGAGTAACATGATAATGAGAGCAGAAAGAATTCAAGATTTGGACTGGAAATCAAATATAATCCAGGCCACGTCTAACTCAATCATTAGTTAAGGAACTTCTGACATTTCATCACCTCTTAAACTGAATTTTCTCATCTTTAATGTGGGTATATATTGTGCTATATTGGCTCAAGATCAGGTCAGATGCTCAGTCATGTCCGACTCTTTGCGACCCCATGGACTGCAGCACGTCAGGCTTCCCTGTCCATCACCAACTCCCGGAACCTATTCAAACTCATGTCCACTGAGTCAGTGATGCCATCCAACCATCTCATCCTCTGTCGTCCCCTTCTCCTTTTGCCTTCAATCTTTCCCAGCATCAGTGTCTTTTCCAATGAGTCAGTTCTTCACATCAGGTGGCCAAAGTATTGGAGTTTCAGCTTCAGCATCAGTTAACATTGGCTTAGGTTAGATAACATAAATTAAAATTCTCTGAAAATTGAAAATACATAAATTCTCATTGGGTTGGGTACACTATTTGCTGATTCTCAGAAACTGACTAAAATAATTGTTAGTGGTCAGATTAGTCCAGACTGTTAATTTACTAAGATTGATTCACAATTACTTACTATAATGCTTCTCTTTGAATATTCTTTTACTTTGAGATTAGAAGTTTAATATGTTAGGATGTGGTTTATTGTTAATAGTTAATAAAGAATAGGAATGGAGGAATGAATAGCAGGATGCAAAATGACATTATGGTAATTCTAAAGTTTGCAATCAACAGAAAGAATGCTAAGGAAGTTTTTAAATTGCCCATGTTCCTTGTTATGGGTTTCAATTGTGCCCCATCCCCCAATTCTTAGGTTCAACTATCTCCCAGTGCTTCAAGATACAACCTATATGGAAAGATGGGCATTGCAAATATAATTAGTTAAGATGAGTTCATAATCAGCTGGACCCCTAATCCTTTATGGGTAATATCTTTTTAAAAGAAAACTTTGGACACAGACAGCTACATAAACAGAACCCCAAGTGAAGATTAAAGTTAAAATTAGGGTGAAGCCTCTATATGTCAAGGAACAGTGAAGACTGGTAGCAAACTACCAGCAATTAGAGAAAAGCCTGGAGGGCTTCTCCCTCATAGCACTCAGAGGGAACCAACCTGCAAACCTTGGTCTCTGACTTCTAACCATCAGGTATGAGAAACAAATATTACTGCTGTTGAAGCTACCCAGTTCATAGTATTTCATTATGAAAGCCTGAGTAATCGAATGCACTCCTCTATTCAAGAGAAAATACAAAAGGAATTGCTGCAACTATAATGATCCAACAAAGGGTATGAGTCACTTAAAAAAAAAAAAAAACAAAAAAACCCTTTCAAATAGCTTAAGTCCATTTAATTCTTTTTAAAAAGCAAATCTTGAACCATAAAGCAGATGGAAACCATTATTATACTTTACAAGAAACCAGTGGATGTAATGCAAGATAGTTTGAGAAGCTTGCTTAAAATCAGAGATGATGGAGGAAACGCTTGCATCTGAAACTTTCAAGCTTGAATCCAGAGCTCCTTTTTCTATGCCATTTAGTTAATTTTCACTTGGCTCAATTGCTCATACCTACTCCTAAATTCAAATGGAAGAAACTCTCAGACAAAAATGGTCAAGAAGCTCAGCATTTTGACTGTATGTTTAGGACACAATAAAATCCCATTAAACTTGGATGCAAGAGGAGTGGGAGGCAGAAGGCTGCAGGAAGGTTCTAGCTGCCCTGGTGAGGCCACCTCCACAAGTCCATTGTCTTGATCAGTCTGTCAGCGCAAAAATGCTTGAGCTGTTGGAGAGGAGTTCAGCAGAGCTTATGTCACAGACCTCATCTTTGTTCGATTCTGTTTTATTAGATTACCATCCAGCAGCTGTTCTTTGTCCCAAGAGGAACTCTAAGGTATTTTAAATTCCCAGCCAAGCTCCTCTGAGAAATACTCAAAATCCAGGTACCCTTTTGCCAGTGAACAAAATTGCTTCTGTAGGATTAAACTATTCAATTTTTGAGCTCTTAGTTAAAGTTCACCTGGCAATTCAGTGTGGTGAACAAACAGCCACCCTTGTGTGGTGCAAGCTTGAACCTCTGCAAAGTGTGCAGCCTTGCTGAAGAGCAAACTATTACCAGCTACAGAAACAATGGATTTGGGATCTCTGAAGAAAACATCAAATAGGTGTACTGTTCCTTTTGAATAAGAATGAAATAATTCTTTTTCTTGTTTGCTTTCCTTCCCTTGAATTACACGAATTATCTCTATCCCTCATCCCATTTGAGAAACCAAACTAAAAAATATATCAGAAAGCTACTATTTTACAGGAAAAAAAAGATCTAAGTTGTGAAATAATTTACAAATGAAAGCATACTGAAGTGCAAACTATCTTATATCATCTTAACTTATGGATTGATATCCCAAAATAGCCACAGTGTTACAGTATCCACAAATATCTGAGAGATGTCTGAATGTCACCAGGGAACAGTGTATTGATCTGACTCAGAGGAAATAAGGTGCACTAAAGCGGATATTATACAGTAAGTCAGGAGACCCAATTTCTTTATCTGGCTCCGTAACTCCACTACTAACGGGCTCTACGACCTTGAGAGGCCTTTTGGGATCTAAGCTCCCGTTTGAGTAATGAGCGGTATGATCTCCGAGGTCCTAATCTAAAATTATGAGATCCAAATAACGTAACTAACTCCCCCAAACCTATTAAAAAGTAACTCTTGATTGTGATTTTAGCCTATTTGGAGAATAACTCTAAATACAGGGCAATCAACATGGGAATAGCAAGATCATCTTTATCTCACTATTTGGTATATATTCTAAAGCGGGAAAGAGTAGCACAACTTACAATGAAATGATTATTTAGCATGTACTATGGAGCCTGTAGGCTACAGTCCATGTGGTCGCAAAAAGCCAGGCACGACTGAGAGGCTAAGCACACACACATACATGTTCTATACTAGTTTCTCTACACATTAACCTCTATATTTTAAGAATCCCATAAGTGAACTATAAGCTTGCTCCCCCAAGGGGATAATTTTAAATCAGGGAAGGAAAAAGGAAAGGTGGTATATCTATTCAGTCAGAACTTGAGAACTGGAGCATCAAGTAGTGTTTCTCCTATTATGAAGAGCATAATCCAAACTAATGCAAAGTAGTTGTTGGAAAACCTGGAATAAAAGTCATCAGAAAGTTATTTTCTTTGCTTATGCGCAAAAAATGTCACCAAATATTTTATTTTAAGAAAGATAATAGGTGTGGTTTTTTTGTACCATCATTTAGATATTCACATAAAAATATTATTTTACTGATATTTTCAGTTCAATTCAGTTCAGTCACTCAGTCGTGTCCAACTTTTGCGACCCCATGGATCGCAGCACGCCAGGCCTCCCTGCCCATCACCAACTGTCCATTACTCATATCCATCTCCAAACTTATATCCAAACTCATATCCATCGAGCCGGTGATACCATCCAGCCATCTCATCCTCTGTTGTCCCCTTCTCCTCCTGCCCCCAATCACTCCCAGCATCAGGGTCTTTTTCAAGGAGTCAGCTCTTCCCATGAGGTGGCCAAAGTACTGGAGTTTCAGCTTCAGCATCAGTCCTTCCAATGAACACCCAGGACTGATCTCCTTTAGGATGGACTGGTTGGATCTCCTTGCAGTCCAAGGGAATCTCAAGAGTCTTCTCCAACACCACAGTTCAAAAGCATCAATTTTTCAGCGAAATATCTATTTGTTAATAAATCTACATTTTATATCTCATTGATTTACTGAATTAGTGTTTAGAAGCTGAACTCTATTACTTACTTCTCAACTTATCCACAGAAACACAGTGTTTGTGGTAGAGGAAAGGCTGATGTAAACACATGATTCCAAAACTTTGGAATAAAATTTCAGGGGAAAAAAAGATACTATGGGGGAAAAGCAGAGAAAATTTAAAAATAATACAGGGAGAGGTTTCTGGTTTTATTACAGTATAAATGTTTAAAATTAGAAAAGTATTAGTTCATGGTGGTGTTTATCAGGAAAGTTCTATGAAGAAAATAGGTCTTAAAGGAGAAAAGGTTCCACTTTACCGAAGGCAGAAAACCTGGAAATCATAACAGGATTGATTTTCAACCTATAGAAGTCACTTATATAAATAAAGTAACCCCATAATTAGTCTCAGTTTGTCTACCACATTAAATTATATTACTGATGTACACAGTTACATTTCTCCTTGATATATTTCATAACTAATAAAATCACTCACATATATTGATTCTATTTGAAGAAAAATGGGGAGGTTAGTCTTTATAAGATTCAAGATTCCAACCACAGCATGATTATGTGGTGAGTTGGTAATGACAGAAACCATTTGATTTTTTACTCTCATTAAAAATATATTTAGATTTAAATAAGATTCATGGCTACTCTACTCAGAATCCATATACCAGATCAAACCCATCACTACCCAAAACTAGAATTAATTGTAGAGATTCTTTTTTTTTTTGAAAAGCAAAAGCCTGATATAACATTCACTTGATATAACAGGTGAATGTAGTAATAGATTTACTGAACATTCAACATAAGCAAGACAAAAACTAAGTATTTTACATGCATTCTCTCATTGGATTCTCTCAATCAACTAATGAGTGAGATTAATTTTATTATCTTCATTTACCATAGGGAAAACAGAGCCTCAGAGAGATCGTACAGTATGCAAAGGCTGGAAAGCAGCATCACTCGTTTTCAAAAACAACTCTAGTCTATTCCTGTCTGAATCAAAGCTGGATCCTAAGACATCATGAAAAAAGTCCACTATATGAACACAATCTTGAAACTGTGGTCACAGAAGTGACCATGGCTCAAACCTTACCTGAGTATATAAAAGATTAAAAGAAGACACCAGACAGAGTGTAGCAAGTGAGTTACAAGCTTTAATACTTATCCTGGCTTAACATGGTCAGCAATGAGAAATATCAGGACTAACCCAGGGTAAAAGCAATTCAAAACAGAAAGAGATCACAGATATGGAGCAAAAAGAGAAGGGCCCCCCATCAAAGTTTTACCTTTCTTTCCACCTTCAATGGCTTTCTTAGCATAACACCTGCCCAAGCCTGAGGATGCTCTTGGCTTATTATTATTATTTTTTTTTTTTCCCAAATGCTTCCTAACTCCTAAGTTCTTATGGATTTTTAACTTAGCATCTTTCACTGGGCATTTTTACAATTTAACATTAAGCTAACAAACCAACCTCTGAAACAGCCTGAATCTTATATTCTATGGTTTCATTAAAACTCAAATACACAATCCAAATCTCTGGGCAATGAAAAGTAGGGAACCAAATTGGATTAGCAAGATGGAATGGAGAATGAACCTATCATTAGTGATCAAATTTCATTTCCAAGAGTTTCAGGGAACTCTAAATATGCTGTCCAACAGTGATGAGCCAGAAACTGGATCTTGGAAATGCTTTGGTTATAAAAAGACTTATTTTAATATTGAACCAAAGCAGTCTACTCAGTAGAATCATGCTAAACTGCCAGTAGTAGACCTAAATCTAATCATTTTTCCCCTAATATATATTTAATGGGGCAACATCTCATACAGAAAATACAGTCAGGAAAATATTACCTAAAAAAAATGTTACCTGTTGGCTAGTAGTGGAAATGGGTCTAAACTGTGTACAATATTAGTAGTACCGTATTATCAATGAAACGATTTCATGTAATTGTCATTCTGACGCATATTTGCCCCTAACTTTGCATCCACAAAACAGTTTATTTAAAAGAAAAAATGATTATTTCACCTGAAAGGAGAAATGTCATTTTTTGTTCTTATCTTAATGCGTCCTACAATTATGTGGCATTTCCTTCATTCAGAAAACTCTGTGGAAATGTATGCTATTGTTCAAGGATACTTAAAATTACAGGCATTTGCATAATTTTTGATGAACTGTTATTTATCTTTGAAGTACTACATGTCACAGCCTGGCCTCTCTGGCCTAACCAGGAAAAATCATCGCTATTTTTAATACTTTTAACGTCATATAGGTCCACAGAAAATGTTAACTTGTCATTATGTTAAAAACTGACTATAGAAAAGTAACAGTGCAATCAAGGTGCTTTTATCTCATAGGTCATCTTCACATTTAGCTGTTTTTATAGAATTAGTTTACTCTCTATTTTCCTGTGCCAACTTTAACCTCATAAAATTATTTTTAAAAACTGTAATCTGTTTTAATGTAAGTCAAACAGGACTAGCATCACTGCAGTGTACTCAAAATATTAAAGCTACTAAATTTCCTATTAATAGTATGAAAGTTTGCACAGATTTAATTCAATTATTTCTAAAACAGTATCTTAGACTGGTTAAGCTACAGAAACAAAACACATTTATTTTAGGGTAGCTGGCCATAACATGTACTTCTACCTTATTAAAATATTAATAAAGCCACCAACTTATAATCATTGGCTAGGTCAGAGCACTGGTATAATTTCCTTCTTTAAATTTTGGTGTTGAACAGTTGTGGCATTTGTAATATCAGGTAAGAATGCTGTCATCTGATTCTGACAGAATCAGTTGTATATATACTTGGAAAGCACAGTTCTGAAATATTCAGAAATTGCTGATAAAAAGACAACTCTGCACATGAGACTAATCTTATGTTTGCAAAAAAAGAACAGACTTAAGCTCATATATTTTTCTTCAGGAGGTTTTTAAAAATAAAACAACATTACATATTAAAGAGATAACCAAAGAAGTCTGGGAAGCTTCATCAAGTATTAAAGCTAAGTATCCCAGAAAAAAACAAAAAGGATCACGCATTCTTAGTTCTTGCTTCTTTGAAGAGCTATAATTCGTATATGAAAAACAACGTACTTACTAGATCAGATGTCTGCTTTCAACAAATACTGAACTTATCTTTAGCACAACTTCAATCCTTGGTGCATTATTTATTTCCTCCTTAGCAGCAGCAGAGATGCAAGATGTTCCAAAGCTTTGCTTTCAGACAGTTTTCTTCAACCACAGTCTTTTACATGTCCTGTTATTTGCTTCAGCATCTATGAAACAACTCCATACTTCATGATAATCAAAACCCTTGAAGCAATCCACATCTGCTTCCTTACACTGAATTTCAAATCTATTTGCAAAGAAAAAAAATCCTCTTCCTTGCTTCCTTGTATTTTATTTCAGAAAGTTTCGTGGATTGAATATTCCAACTCCCTTTAACATACCACAGAGCACTAAATGGAAAGAATTACATTACTGCAGCTCCTTAGATTATAACTGATAAGGTGAGCCTTTTACATTTATATTAGGTTCTGAGGAGCTGATGCCATACCGGTTTAATAATTAATAATTCATGGAGCCAAATTACAGCCTTAGAAGGAAACAGCCTCTTTGACTAGTTCTTTCATAATCCTCTGATTTATGTATGACAGCAGAGAAGAGTTCTAGGAGAGGTTAATAATAAAAAAAAAAAAAAAAAAATCCCAGACATAACACTTGAGTTTTTAAAATTACTCCTGCCTTTGCACAAGCTGAGTTTGTTGTAGCATCATGGGAGTTCTACCTCTCTGAGCACAGCCAATTAATTCAAAGGGAAAACAGTATCATTTTAAATGAGCATGTGTCTAGTGAGAATGTCCAGGGGAAAGTAAGGGACGCAGGGGGTTGAGGGGGCAAGTAGTAAATTAAATTTGAGAGACATTTTGGACCAAAAAGGAGAGGATTTCACTCGTTATTCCTAAAAAGTAACCTTCAGTAGGATTTCTGAGAAGACACTTCAGGTTCAAATGTACCCTCTTTCTCATTATCCCTCAGACCCGAAAACTGACCTTGGACTGGGTTACCCATAATCTGTGAAAGTGAAAGGCACTCAGTTGTGTCTGACTGTGACCCAATGGACTATACATATAGTCCATGGAATTTTTCAGGCCAGATGACTGAACTGGGCAGCCTTTCCCAACCCAGGGATTGAACCCAGGTCTCCCACATTATAAGCACATTCTTTACCAGCTGATCCACCAGGGAAGCCCAAGACTACTGGGATGGGTAGACTGTCCCTTCTCCAGTGGATCTTCCTGATCCAGGACTCAACCTGGGGTCCCCTGCATTGCAGGTGGATTCTCTACCAATTGAGCTATCAGGGAAGCCCATAATCTGTATGGCTTAATAATTTGAAAGAATATATAAAGAGAGGTATAATTTACATATATTAAACTATATCGATTGGAAGTGTACAGTTCAATCCACAGTCCTATGAAGATACAGAATATTTTCATCACTTCAGAAGCTCCTTTATATTTTCTCCAGTCAATATCCTGCCCCCAAAGGAACTGACTTTTTTCACGAGAGATGTTTCCTATTCAAATGTTCTACATAAATGGAAATGTACACTATATATTAATATTTTATCTGGAATCTTTCACTCATCATATTTTCAGATGCATTCATGTTACTACTTGTTATTGCTCTGTCGTACTCCACTCTCTGAATACACTACTTCTTCTTCTAATTGACAGACACCTAGACTGTCCTCAGTTTATTTTTATGATTATGAATAAAGCCGCTATGAACATTCTAATATTAGGCTCTTTGTAGGCATGTTTTCATTTATCTTGAATACATTTCTTTCCATATAAATGTAATTGTTAGGTCATAGAGCATATTCTTTTAAACTTTCTATGAAACTGCTCAAAATACCCAAGATAAAAGGCTCATGTCACATTCTCATCTAGAATGTAGCAAAGTGTTAGTTGTTCCTCACCCTCACTGATATTTGTGGCTGTCAATTTCCTTCATTCTAGCCATTTAATTGAGTATTTGGTGGCCACATGGTCTCATTTTTCTGACAATTTATGATGTTGAGCACTTTTTTTCATGTGCTTACTGGCAATAGGTTCAGTCTTCACTAATTGTTAACAAACTGGGCTTCCAGTTAGTGATAGATCAACAACAGATTTTCCACATAGGCCTAAGTCTCAATTGTCTCTGAAAAGTGCATCTAATGAAATGCATCTTTTCATTTATCTAGAACTAGTCCCTGACCCTGTGAGAAGATACTATTCCTGTTAACATGGAAACCCTAAACTCTACATACTCATTATACACTGCTCCTTTTATTCTAATTTGATGATGCTATGCCTTTTGGTCATTTCTTTCATTCTCATATTTAAAAATAAGTTCCTTGGTTTATAAAGTGACACTCCTTTTAACTTCTGCCCATTTACATATCTATAAGTTTAGCTTCCATTGATGGATGTTGAACTAAGACCATTATTTGAACATAATGGCAACTATGAGGGTCCCCAGGTGGCTCAGTTGTGGGTTGGATCCCTGTGTCAGAAAGACCCCCTGGAGAAGGAAGTGACAACCCACTGCAGTATTCTTACCTGGAAAAAAAAAATCTCATGGACAGAGGAGCCTGGCAGATTACAGGTCACGGTGTCGTAAAGAGTCAGACAAAACTGAGCATGCATGCAGACACAGGAAACTATGACTAAACCTCACATCTTGATTTTCTTTCTTATTTGTAAAATGAAAATAATAGCTTTCTCTTAGGGGAATCATAAGGATTAAAATAAACAATTGGTACATGATATATCAGGACCCTTTGACTGCATCAGTGTTGAGGAAGTAATATCAGTTATGGTACCTACTACCCAATCTACAGGGAATCTCAATTCACACCGATAATTCTTTCAAGTAAGTAAATGGATTTATGGTGATTCTTTCCTACATTTCACTTGATCTCTTCAAGCATATAATTTATTATCCACAAGTTTCAGAGATGATGATAGCACTTAACAATTAGTTACAGTTTATAAAGATACTAGAAAAATAAGGTAATGCAATTTGAAATGTTCAATATTATTGCATCTGATATAATCTCACAGAGTAAGTCAGACCCATATACAAAAGTCCTGGTTATTTTATTAGGTGCATATTTGCAGACAGAGTGAAGATAACTATATTTATCTATCAAATCATATGTAAGTATAATGAAGTAGACAAAAAGAAGTATAATCCATACAATTCTATGAAAAAAAGTATGCCAAAATGAATGATTGATTCATATTTTTTCATACACTATCACCAGGATGAAAGAGAACCTCAAGAGTTTATGGGAAAATGACAAAGGTTATAGGGTTGAATTGTGCCCTCAAACCCCGCCCACCCTCCACCAATTAATCTGCAGAAGTCCTAACTCCCAGAATCTCAAAATGTGCCTTATTTGGATACAAAGTTGTTTCAGAGGTAATTACTTGAATTAAGATAATTTCTTTAGGCTGAGCCTTAATCCAATATGATTGGTGAAAAGGGGATATTTAGAGCCAGACAAACATGAAGAAAGTCACTGTGAAAATAAAGGCAGAGATCTGCACCCAACAGTTCCACAGACTACCAGCCAATCACCAGAAGTATGATACTAAAGAGGTTCACTCACAGCCCTCAGGAAGAACCAGCCCTGCCAGCACCGTGATCTAAGCTTTCTAGACCTGAGAAACATGAGATAATACGTTTCTGTGTTTTAAGCCACCCAGTTTGCAGCACTTTGTTACAGCAGCGCTGGCACACGAATACAACGGGTGAGTTAAGAGTTGCAGAATGAAAACCTATGGGAGAATCCATCTCATGTCTCCTAGGTCATGAAGTCTTTGCATATTATTTATCATCTGATGATAATAGGCATATTAACCAGAAAATCAACAAGAGATACTTCCTGATTAGGACTTGATGGACATGAAGGTGCAGAGTAGGGTTTCCAAAGGAGTTGGTGGAGGCTATAAAAAAGGAGGAGGAGGCGCTAAGCCACATGAAATCACCAAACCTCGACCAGGAAACAGCTGGTCACGGATCTCCTGAAGAGAAATCCTCACACTGGGACAAAGTGACAACCGTTTTTATTTTCTTGACACTAACTTGTCCTTTGACAAGGTAGCCAAATGTATTTGGGAAGGCTGAGAAACAGTCCGGAAAAATTCAATTTAGCATTCTGATCTAGGGTCATGAAGCAGTGTTTTTCTTGGCTGAGCCTGGCAGTTTGGAGGAGGTTCAGTTCTGTTCTGAGCTCCATTAGAAAGCTACAATGACTCTAACATCTTGACTGAAACAAGCTGAATAAAACTTCACTCCAACTACTTAATGCTGTTGTCTTTACTTGATCCATTGAACCAGTAGACTGAGAACACCTACATAAGAGGCTTTACTCCACTTTCCCAAAACTGGTGGGTCATTCTAGTTCTTAGAATAAGCTCTCATGGGTCACAAACTCAATAAAAAAAGCAACCAGTAAAGTTTTTATGGTCAGAACTGATATTTGATTCCAACTACTGGTTTATGGGAGAAGCAGTTCCAAGCTCAAAATCCTTGCTGAGGTCATGCAGATGACCAACACATACAGTGTTCTGTAGCCGGTTATCTTTATCAATATATGAAGGCATCACATGCAAATGTCCTCTGCTCCAGCCTTCATTTATGCACCATAGTATCAATGTTCTCTGAAATGCATATTTTTGGAGGGGCCTTGTTGGTAATTTCTGAGGTGTAGAAAAGGAACACAGGTTAGAAAGCTGAGTTTATCTTGATTTTGCTTTCCTCTTATTCTCTTATGCTGTCCAGTTACTTCATTGTATCCTTCAGCTAACACCACAGCTTTTCCACTTTTCTTAAAGAGTTTGTCATGGCTTCATCTATGGAATTTAATAATGACTCTCAGCCATGTAGGGCTAAGATAATGCAATTGTAAAAATGGTCATAAAAGAAGTTAGCATGGATTTAATCAGGAAACAAGGAGTCAAATGAGCTTAAAATAAGCACACACTAAATGACTCTAACATACTCTTATTATGTACTCTGTTTCACTTTTCTGCTCCAGTAGTTTTGGATTGGATGCTGGTTATTATATGTGAAGATATGGAAGGTATCCAACCCCATCAACAAAGGTGCTCCTTGGATGCTAGCCATTTTGTCATGTTAGCGTGATGCCCACAGGTTGTGCAGCAGGCAAGGTCAATATCGAAGCCATTAAAAAATAAACCTGGCTCCTGTGTTATTGCCCTGCCATTAAGAATATATATGAAACACCTGCTATTAGAATTATATGCCAGATAATAACCATTATGAATTCTGTTTTGCATCTTTTATTTTATAACCTAAAAAATGTAGTTAAAGAACAATCTATATTCTGGAAGAAGGAAATCCCTTTTCAGAGTCTGTACTGTTTAAAAGGCATTCAAATAAAAGTTTGAGTTTAGCAACTCTCTCAGCAAAGGTACCTATGGGTACCTTATTTTTGACAAAGGAGGCAAGAATATACAATGGGGCAAAGACAGCCTCTTCAATAAATGGTACTGGGAAAACTGGACAGTTACATGTAAAAGAATGAAATTAGAACACTTCCTAACACATACATAAAGATAGATTCAAAATGGATTAAAGACCGAAATGTAAGACCAGAAACTATAAAACTCTAGAGAATAACATAGGCAGATCACTCGATGACATAAGTCAAAGCAAGATCCTCTATGACCCACCTCCTAGAGTAATGGAAATAAAAACAAAAGTAAACAAGTGGGACCTGATTAGACTTAAAAGCTTTTGTACAGCAAAGGAAACTATAAGCAAAGTGAAAAGACAACTCTCAGAATAGGAAAAAATAATAGCAAATGAAACAACTGACAAAGAATTAATTTCCAAAATATACTAGCAGCTTATACGACTCAATGTCAGAAAAACAAACAACCCAATGAAAAAGTAGGAAAAAGGTCTAAACAGACATTTCTCCAAAGAAGACATACAGATGGCTAACAAACATGAGAAGACGCTCAATATCGCTAATTATTAGAGAAATGAAAATCAAAACTACAATGAAATATCACCTCCCACTGATCAGAATGGCCATCATCAAAAAGTCTACAAACAATAAATGCTGGAGAGAATGTGGAGAAAAGGGAACGCTTTTGCACTCTTGCCGGTAATGTAAATTGATACAGCCACTATGGAAGATGGTATGGAGAATAAAACCACCATATGACCCAGCAATCCCACTCCTAGGCATAAACCCTGAGGAAACCAAACTGGAAAGAGATACATGTATCCCATTGTTCACTGCAGCACAATTTACAATAGCTAGAACATGGAAGCAACCTAGATGTCCATCGACAGATGAATGACTAAAGAAGTTACGGTACATACATATAATGGAATATTGCTCAGCCATAAAAAGGACTGCATTTGAGTCAATTCTGATGAGGTGGAAGAACCTAGAACCTATTATACAGAGTGAAGTGAGTCAAAAAGAGAAACATAAGCATTGAATTCTAATGCATATATACAAAATCTAGAAAAATGATATTGAAGCATTTATTTACAGGGCAGCAATGGAGAAACAGACATAGAGAACAGACTTTTGGACATGAGATGATAGGGTGAGGTGTAAGGAAAGAGTAACATGGAAACTTATATTACCATATGTAAAACAGATGGTCAACAGGAATTTGCTGTATGGTGCAGGAAACTCAAACAGGAGCTCTGTATCAATCTAGAGGGGTGGATGGAGCAGGAGATGGGAGGGAGGATCAAAAGGGAGGGGATATACGTATACCCATGGCCGATTCACGTTGCGGTTTTACAGAAAACAACACAATTCTGTAAAGCAATTGTCCTTCAATCAAAAAAAAATAAATTAAAAAGAACATGAAATCAATTTGGTTCACACTCTGTTCTTGGAAAGATGAGCTTTTTGTTTTCCATCTTCTGACTATACTCATAGTTCAGGTATAATGAGTAGAACATAAGAAGTAATGAGTAGCCCTTAAAATTAATATCACAGGAATATCTTAATATCCTACAGAAAAGACAACAAAACAAGAAAAAGTTCTGCAAACTGGCTCTTTGGGTAAGAGCTTAGAGATAAAAATAAAAGTGAAATTCATCCAGGTAGCTAATTTAGGTTTACAATAATTAAATTTCTTATAATTTTTATAATTTTCAGTTTCTTCTTCTAAATAGTCTTTCACATTATTAATCAAATAATAATGTAATTAAAATTCTCATTCAATGTAAGTTCAGTTCAGTTCAGTCGCTCAGTCATGTCCGACTCTTTGTGACCCCATAAATCGCAGCACGCCAGGCCTCCCTGTCCATCACAAACTCCCAGAGTTTACTTAAACTCATGCCCATCGAGTCGGTGATGCCATCCAACCAACTCATCCTCTGTCGTCCCCTTCTCCTCCTACCCCCAATCCCTCCCAGCATCAGGGTCTTTTCCAATGAGTCAACTCTTCACATGAGGTGGCCAAAGTACTGGAGTTACAGCTTCAGCATCAGTCCTACCAATGAACACCCAGGACGGATCTCCTTTAGGATGGACTGGTTGGATCTCCTTGCAATCCAAGGGACTCTCAAGAGTCTTCTCCAACACGACAGTTCAAAAGCATCAATTCTTCGGCCCTCAGCTTTCTTCACAGTCCAACTCTCGCATCCATACATGATCACTGGAAAAACCATAGCCTTGACCAGACGGACCTTTGTTGGCAAAGTAATGTCTCTGCTTTTTAATATGCTATCTAGGTTGGTCATAACTTTCCTTCCAAAGAGTAAGTGTCTTTTCATTTCAGGGCTGAAATCACCATCTGCAGTGATTTTGGAGCCCCCTCAAAAAAAGTCTGACACTGTTTTCACTGTTTCCCCATCTATTTCCCATGAGGTGATGGGACCAGATGCCATGATCTTAGTTTTCGGAGTGTTGAGCTTTAAGCCAACTTCTTTACTCTCCTCTTGAACTTTCATCAAAAGACTTTTTAGTTCCTCTTCACTTTCTGTCATAAGGGTGGTGCCATCTGCATACCTGAAGTTATTGATATTTCTCCCCACAATCTTGATTCCAGCTTGTGCTTCTTCCAGCCCAGCGCTTCTCATGATGTACTCTGCATATAAGTTAAATAAGCAGGGTGACAATATGCAGCCTTGATGTACTCCTTTTCCTATTTGGAACCAGTCTGTTGTTCCATGTCCAGTTCTAACCATTGCTTCCTGACCTGCATACAGGTTTCTTAAGAGGCAGGTCAGGTGGTCTGGTATTCCCATCTCTTTCAGAATTTTCCACAGTTTATTGTGATCCACACAATCAAAGGCTTTGGCGTAGTCAATAAAGCAGAAAAAGATGTTTTTCTGGAACTCTCTGGCTTTTTTGATGATCCAGTGGATGTTGGCAATTTGATCTCCGGTCCCTCTGCCTTTTCTAAAACCATCTTGAACATCTGGAAGTTCTCGGTTCACATATTGCTGAAGCCTGGCTTGGAGAATTTTGAGCATTATTTTCCTAGAGTGTGAGATGAGTGCAATTGTGCGGTAGTTTGAGCATTCTTTGGCATTGCCTTTCTTAGGGATTGGAATGAAAACAGACCTTTTCCAGTCCTGTGGCCACTGCTGAGTTTTTCAAATTTGCTGGCATATTGAGTGCAGCACTTTCACAGCATCATCTTTCAGGATTTGAAATAACTCAACTGGAATTCCATCACCTCCACTAGCTTTGTTTGTAGTGATGCTTTCTAAGGCCCACTTGACTTCACATTCCAGGATGTCTGGCTTTAGGTGAGTGATCACACCATTTGATTATCTGGGTCGTGAAGATCTTTTTCGCACAATTTCCGTGTATTCTTGCCACCTCTTCTTAATATCTTCTGCTTCTGTTAGGTCCGTACCATTTCTGTCCTTTATTGAGCCCAGTTTTGCATGAAATGTTCCCTTTATTCAATATAAAGCAACTACTTACAATGGAAGAGGGTAACTTTATTATTTATTTATTTATTTATATTTACATTGTAGTCAAAATAAAACACAAAAATTATATTCCCTTTAATAAAAAATGAGTTCACAGCAGCATCATAACTCTTGGCTAACTTTATTTTTAAATGTTCTTTTTCACTATTAATAAATATTTGCCTAGTAGAAATAACTCATCAGGTTAAAACATTATAAACATGATTTGCTAAAAGTGTATAAAGACATTTTTTTCACCGACTGGTAGAACCACAGTCCTTGAATTAACAAGAGCATTTTAAATAGACAACAAAAGAATGGACTGGGTCACAACTAAGTAGTTTTTATTATAATTTCTATTTTTAAAATATTTAGATCACTTAATGTTAATTTAACATAAGGATAGGTTTTATAACTTTGAATAAATCAAGATGACATGTAAAGTGAACATTTATTTGTTACCATAGCAGAATGTAATAACTGACAGTGGAAGTCACTTCATAACATAGGGTCAGCAAGTTCAAAACTAAATGCTATTCCCTCCCTTGTACACAGCTTTCCTGAAATACAGATCCAAAGCCAGGAGATGGAGATAAAAGCAAAAGGCAAATTCATGGATTTGCTACATTTATGGCTTCTGTAAATTTTAACCTCCTCCTTTACCAATCACCTGTAAATAAGTAATTTTAAGTTAAATGCTCAGCTGTAGGTGTGGCTTACCTCAGTTTCTTGTGGTAATGACGCCTATGCTCAAAAGTGAAACTGAAAGTGTTAGTTGCTCAGCCATGTCCAACTCTTTACAACCCCATGGACTATAGCCCGCCAGGCTCCCGTGTCCATGGAATGCTCCAGGCAAGAATACCTATGCTCAAAGTCACCTTTAAATTATCAATTTATCTTTATCCTATTCATGTTCTTAATTCTATCCCACTGCAAATAATAAGATAAGCTCCCATTTTGTTTCTAAAAAGGAAAACAAGCCCTTTGCTATCAGGCTTTTTCTAGCTAAAAGTTATAAATAGAACTATATTTGCAATTTTCATGTATCTCCTTAGAAACATTCCAGCTCCGAGCATGTGAAATGTTTATGTTCTTACATAAAGTTTTCCAAAAATTACTGCCCAGAATGCAAACATCTTTTCCAATAAATATTTTAAATGCAACATAAATGTACTTTACAAACAATGATTTAATCTAATATCAACAAACCAGAGTATCCTACAGGGATATTACTGGGCATGTGAGCTGGCCCCCGATGGTCAAAGCATTCTTTGCTGTCTGAAGTGATGACAGCACGATAACCACACAGAAAGACCGGATTGTATGTCTCAGCGTTACAGTCTGGCCACTCCGCTGCCACCCCACAAAGATTAAGCAGACACCATGGTAATTTGGGGGGAAATAAGGGAAATAATCTACTTACAATGTAAGCAAAAATTTATATAAACATTTGCTCTTTCCTTTCAGGTAGCATGCTAGGCAGTGAGATATGAATATGAATAGTACATACGCCCTTCCTTGAGTAATTCATGGTCATATAATTGCAAAAATATAAGAACAAATGTAGTGTGACAGGCCAATTAAGAAATAACATGTGCAAAGTATAGCAATACATAATTACTGTTATGGAAGTGGGGTGATTACCTCTCTTTTGAATGTAAGAGAAAGTTTCTCAGAAGTGGTGGCTGAGCACATGGGGATTTATTCATCCTTTTATCAAATACTCATGGAGCACTGTCATGGTTTACTTTGTGTTCCCCAAAGAGATGTTAATGTCTGAACTTCTGGTATCTATGGATGTGGCCTATTTAGAAATAAGATCTTTACAGACACAATCAGGTTAAGATGAGGTCATTACTGTGAGTCATAATCCACTGTGAGAAAAGGAAAATTAGGACATATGTACAGAGAGAATATGGTCTAGTGGATACAGAGATTGATTGGAGTTCTGCTCCCATAAGTCACTGAATGCCTGGAGCCACCAGAAACTACAACAGCCAAGGATGGATCTCCTACCAGAGGTCTGAAAAGGGACCTGGCCCAGTCGACATCTTGACTTTGGCATTCTAGCCTCCAAACTGAGAGAGAGTAGATTTCTGTTGTTTAAGCACTCAACTCAGGGTGTAGGGAGTTGTTATAACAGCTCTAGGAAACAAATACAAGCATCTACTACAGACAACACATGAAGAATATTACTCAGGAGATGCAACTAGAGATTATCACAGTAAGGAAAAGTAAGTCAGAAAGAGAAAAACAAACACCATATGATGTCATTTACATGTAGAACCTAAAATAGGGCACAAGTGAACCTATCTACAGAAGAGAAACAGATTCATAGAGAATAGACCTGTGGTTGCCAAGGGGGTGTGGGAAGAGACGGACGGACTGGGAGTTTGGGGTTGGCAGATGCAAACTATTACCTGTAGAATGGATAAACAACAAGGTCCTAATGTACAGCACAGGCAGCTCTATTCAATATACTGTGATAAACCATAATGGAAAACAATATTTTTTAAAAAGAATGTAAAAAAAGAATATCACTCAGGAAATAGTAGTGGAAATCACAAAGACTCAAGATGCTGGGAGGTTGTCATGGGCAATGAGAATAATATAAAGCAAACACAACTTATGAAGCAGTGATGTTGGCTGGGAGCATTGGAAATGATTTGATCTTAGCATAGAAAAAAGTGGGGTGATGAGGCTGGTGAGAAACGCAGGACCAGACCATAAAAACTCTTCTATGTATTTATGAAGAGTTTGGGGTTAATCTTTTTTTTTTTTTTTTTTTTTTTAACAACAGTACAGTTTAAGTTAGGGAAATAGTGATGTGCTTACACTTTAAGTAGGTCTCTCTGATGGCAAGGTAATCTATTTGCTCTGGGCAATAACAAAGGAGAGAGATCAGTTTGGAAGCTACAGGAATAGGCCAGGAAAGAGAGAAAATGAGGATCTCAGTGGTGGTCGTAACAAGGAGTTTCAAGTCAAATTGATTTCAGACTTAAGAGCAATATAGAAGAGGTTGTGGGGAGCTCATCGTCTCTATTATCTTCTCAAATATTGTTTAAGGCAATGTGTTAATAAAAAAACAACATCCTCAAAATAGATAAAATGTTAAGTAAAATTTAGTCCTTTCATTTAGAAATGAACAATGTAGAGATGACACAGACACACACACATAAACATGTTGGGTCCCTCTCAGTGTGGGACTCAGAGACAAATCTGCCACTTGAAATGCTGGGCTGAGAACCTGGCAGACGTCAGCATCCTATGTGCGTCTCAACGCAGAAAGGGAGACTTCACAAAGGGACCGTCCTTATAAATCCTGATTCATCTGGGCATTTGCAGCTCACTCTGATTTAGGGTTTGGTTTTAACAAACTTACAATCTCCAACGCTATTGTGTTTTTAAAAAAAAAACATTAAAATAGGCATAAGCAATAAATCTCTCCTTGGCATTTTCTCCCATTATATATAAACAGTAAGAAAATTCCTCTTGCTTTATGCTCCCTACATAATCTGAAAAGTGAGTGTTAGTCTCTCAGTCATGCGCAACTCTTTGCAACCCCGTGGATTGTAGCCTAGAGGCTCCTTTGTCCATGGAAGGCAAGAATACTGAAGTGGGTAGCATTCCCTTTTCCAGCTATGTAATCTAACAGATGGATGGAACTTTGATGGAAGCAAACTTCCACTGGACTACAGCAACTGAATTCTGGGTTCACAGTGCTTACCCTCCTCTTGGTCAGAATAACTGAACTTACTTAACAGTCAATCAGTTCATGGAGGTTGAGAGCTACGCTCAGGCCCATCTTGTTCAACAATAATGCTAAAACTAATGATAATGGCTAATGAATATTGAGCCCTTATCATATGCCAGGATCCATGCTATGAACTCCAATGCATTATCTTATTTGATCTACCCAGGAAACCAATAAGTAGGCTGTAAACTTATTCTACTGATAAAGAAATCATACCTCAAAAAAGATAAACAATTTTTCCAAGTGGTAAATTGAGGATTTCAATGTATTTTTAATTATTAAGCTATTACAGTCAATCATAGGTACCAAATGTCTATAATATATGTATGTATGTATGTATATACATATATGTGTGTGTGTGTGTGTGTGTGTGTGTGTGTGTGTGGAGTAGGGGAGAGAAAGAGAAGGGGGAAGGAAGTGAAGAAGAAGAGAAAGAGAAAATAAATTAATGGGCTTGTGACAAGATTTTGCAGGAGCAAAATTCAAATTCAGCTCCTTCTCTGCTGTGCTACCTGAAACAATTTACCTAATCTCCATTGACTTCAGGGTTTCCCTGATGGTTCAATGGTCAAGATTCTGTCTGCTAATGCATGAGATATGGGTGTGATCCTTGATTCAGGAAGATCTCCTGGAGAAGGAAATGGCAACCCACTCCAGTATTCTTACCTGGGAAAATCCCATGGACAGAGGAGCCTGGAAGTCTACTGTCCATGGGGTCACAAAAGAGTCAGATATGACTTAGTGACTAAACAACAACAAAAGACCTCAGAATGCAAAATGGAGAAAATAAGTAGTATCTACTTTGAATGGAGATGGAAGGATTAAGAGTTACTATAGGAAACAGTGCACAGGAAGCAGGGAGAAGGCACTATGGAGCTAGTGTCTTTATCATTTTCTTCAATTTCATCATCATCATTCTAAGTGGTTACTCATTACTCTAGACATTTAAATCAGAGTTGAACAAATACACAGCAGGGTATTGTAAAAAAGGATTCACAGCCTGGATAGGTAATTGGGTAAAATAACCATTATCCTGTGAATTACAATCTGTGATCATATCAGTCTGGGAAATGCTACATAACATATTCCTTTCTTGCAATTTCAAAATGTTTACATTGTTTATGTTGTTCCCCCAATTTTCCCCGATCTACATAAGAGACTTAAATGAAAAGTGTCAACCAGATCTGATATCCCAAGTCGAGCCTACAAACATACTATACTAAGTCAAATATTGTGGACCCTCTTTCCCTAAAAAGGAAAAAGAAGACCACAGTTTACAAATTCTGAAATAACTGGTACACATGACACTAGAACACAACAGCATTGAATTGAGAAAAGAGGGGACACATACAAAAGACATGGAACCAGGTCCATTATAAATGAGTGATCCAGAATGACAAAATTGCTAACATTCTTTGAAGCTACAAAGAAATGTCTATCTAGTCTGCCTTCTGTCTTTCAGGTTTTCCCATTTTTCAGATAGAGCTATTATGTTCTACAGAGTAATTTATTTAGTCTAATGTCAATAGGATAAAAAGAAGAAAAAAAAAAGAAATCATAGAGCACACATGATCAGTACTGAAATCAGGGTATGCTTAATTTGGTAATAGTCAATGCTATTAGCGAATGACTCAGACTGGACATTTCACTAGATGTCCACGGGTGTGAAGTGAGAATATTTACTTAGCTCACAGAAGTGATACCCAAATAAACTAATTAAAGTTTGCAAACTGTTCTGAAATGTCAAATGCTCCAAGAGAGGTAAGTATCATTACTATTCAAATTAATATCAAATTTCACCTGTTCACAAAGCTATATAAATGTAAAATAGACTCATTTCATTTTCTTTATCTATTTTCTGCCTCCAATCTTCAACATCTGATCCTAGGGCTTTTTAATATTTTATCCAAATGTCTTAAAGAATCAAAGGAGAAAAAATAGATCCCCGAAGGGGACAAACACCAATGCAACCCCTAACGTCATCACCAAGGCTGAGATAAGGCAACATCCAAATTTCGAATAAAAAAATGAAGGGGTGCTTTGGAACAATTTGACTCTATTTTCCCTAACATTTTTTTGCCTCTTTCATCTAATTCTTTAAAAAAAAAAAACAACAAAAAACAACATTGTTGGAGTATAGTTGATTTATAATGTTGTATCAGTTTCTGCCATACAGCAGGTGAAACACTTACACATAAACATATATGGACTCTTTTTTAGAATCTTTACCCATATAGGCTACTACAGAATATTGAGTAGAGTTCCCTGTACCATACAGCAGGTCCTTATTTGTTGCCTACTTTATATATATAATGTCACGTGTATATGTCAACCCCAATCTCCCAATTTATACCTTCACCTGCTGGTAACCATAAATTTTGTTTTCTATTGATACATCTATAACTCTGTTTTTGTTTTAGAGAAAAGTTCATTTGTATCTTTTTTTTTTTACATTCTGTAAATAAGTGATATATTCCTTTTTCTCTGTCCAAATTACTTCACTCCATGCTTCTATAAAAACACAACAGACTGAAGAAAGGGAATGATATTTTTATTTAAATTGATGTTATGAGACAGATAATGCCATTAAATCCTCACTAAACCCCATGAAGCTGACACTCTTATAATTCACCAGCCAACGAGAAAATCGTACCTCAGAGAGGTTATACATTATTCCCAAGGTCATGTAGCTAAATAAGTTCTGCTCAGTTCAGTTGCTCAGCTGAGTCTGACTCTGCCACCTCATGGACTACAGCATGCCAGGTTTCCCTGTCCATTACCAACTCCCAGAGCTTGCTCAAACTCATGTCCATCAAGTTGGTGACACCATCTAACCATCTCATCCTCTGTTGTCCCCTTCTCCTCCTGCCTTCAATCTTTCCCAGCATCAGGGTCTTTACCAAGAAGTCAGTTCTTTGCATCAGGTGGCCTAAGTGTTGGAGTTTCAGCTTCAGCACCAGTCCTTCCAATGAACACTTAGGACTGGTCTCCCTTAGGATGGACTGGCTGGATCTCCTTGCAATCCAAGGGACTCTCAAGAGTCTTCTCCAACACCACAGTTCAAAAGCACCAATTCTTCAGTGCTCAGCTTTCTTTATAGTCCAACTCTCACATTCATACATGACCACTGGAAAAACCATAGTTTTGACTAGATGGACCTTTGTTGGCAAAGTAATGTCTTTGCTTTTTAATATGCTGTCTAGGTTGGTCATAAATTTTCTTCCAAGGAGCAAGCATCTTTTAATTTCATGGCTGCAGTTACCATCTGCAGTGATTTTGGAGTCCAAGAAAATAAAGCCTGCCACTGTTTTCATTGCTATACCATTCCATTTCATTCCATCTATTTGCCATGAAGTGACGGGACCAGATGCCATGATCTTGGTGTTCTGAATGTTGAGCTTTAAGCCAACTTTATCACTCTCCTCATTCATTTTCATCAAGAGGCTCTTCAGTTCTTTGCTTTCTGCCATAAGGGTGGTGTCATCTGCATATCTGAGGTTCTTGATATTTCCCCAGGCAATCCTGATTCCACCTTGTACTTCATTCAGCCTGGAATTTCACATGAGGTACCCTGCATAGAAGTTAAATAAGCAGGGTGACAATATGCAGCCTTGTTGTACTCCTTTCCTGATTTGGAACCAGTCTGTTGTTCCATGTCCGGTTCTAACTATTGCTTTTTGAGCTGCATACAGATTTCTCAGGAAGCAGGTAAGGCGGTATGGTATTCCCATACCGCAGTTTGCTGTGATCTACACAGTCAAAGGCTTTGGCATAATCAATAAAGCTAAATCAAGTGGTGGCAAAAGATTCAAATCCCAGCAGTCTAATTTCAAAGGTAAGATTTTAACCAATAATAAATGCAAGCTCTGCTGAGACCTATCCCAAGGCCACAGGTGTAAGGCCTTGCACCAAGACTACAGAAGCAGAGCTCAGAACCAAGGTCACACCTAAGGATGACTAAGTGCCTTTGAAATCATTGCCAAAAGTCCCCTTGATCATCACTGATCAGGCTTCCTGACCCCAAATGAGGCAAAAGTGCCCCCCCTGGCAGTCACCCTATAGCATGCTAACCAATCACCTAACAACCTTCCAGCAGCATTCTGCTTTCTTTTCAGGCTCTAAAACTTCGCTACTAACCCACAAAAAGCATCGACTCTCCCTTGTCTGTTAGGAGGTCAGTTCACTGCATTCACAGTGTCCACATTGTCTCTGCTCTTGCTTCTTAGTAAATTCAGTCCCTTCTGAAATGTTGTGTGTGGAAATTCTTTTCCAACCTCTGCTTGGACTGCCTCAACACCCTGCACAATATTTCACTTTACATGGCCTTAGCCAACAATTTACACCAACACAGTAATTAGGTAACAAAACTAAAAGAGGCCTGTCACACTCTGGCTACAAAGCTCTCCTTTTTCAGATAAGGATGCTGAGGTCAGCCACATTAATAAAAGTCACTATCCAAAGTGCTATCAGAAGCTAGTAGCAAGAGGGGCAACAGAACCCAGAACTTGTAAACTTACTATGTTTCACCCTACAGTAGGCAGAGCTGCCCATTTCTTGAAGAATTTAACCTACAATAAAAACCATTTGAAGAGAAAGAAGGAAGGGAGGGAGGGAAGGAGGGAAGAAAGGAGGGTAGAAAAGAAGGAAAGGAAAGAAAGAAAGAAAGGGAAGTAAAAGGCAAAAATGGGCTATATAATCTGATTATTAGAAAAGCTGCCTGAATCTTTTATGTTGCTTTGGCTATTATTATTATGATTCCATTTGTATGATCATATATCATACTTCTACTGTATAAGAAAATATGCTTGGCCCTATATGGAGGGTGAGTACAAGAAGCTCAAGCAATTCATCTGCCCTCATTTAATAATGACAATGGAAAGAAAAACTGTTCATGTGTGCAGAGTGATGGTCATTGAATAAAGGGCCTTATATTGAAAAGTTGATGGAACTGTAGTGTAACATTTCCTTTCCCCTACTATCAATAATAAAGGGTGGCACTCTTACAGAAAACCAATAAAAATAATGCAAATTCTCCTCTTACTAAGATAGATACCAAAGGCAGGAAAAGAAGAAATAATGCCACTACCAAAATTATTTGTAATTCTTCACTTCCAAAAAGGAAAAAGAAGCTGAGCCTCAACTCTTAAATCTCCACCTCCTTATCTGAATTTTTAGCCTCATTTCTCTTATACAAGACGTAAATTAGCTCTTTTCTCTGATGCACCATGCAGAAGGCCAATGGGCAGATGAACTGATAAGCGTACTCTCCTGCCCAATGCCTAGCACACAGTTTGCTCCCAGAACATTCTGAATGTGAGAATAAGTGAGTGTAGCAAAGATTGCTGCCTGTCTACCAAGATCCATTTAACTTTTTTTGCAGGATACTATAATAGATGCCATTTCTCAGCTTCCCACACACAGCCAAAGAAGGCCATGTGGCTGAAGTCCAAACAAGGTGAACGAATGGAACTATAAAGCCTCTCGCTAGCTGCTCGATGCCCTTTCCCTCACCTTGCTGACGGGAAATGTGAGGTCCAGCAATATCCTAAAGGCAGGCACATATGAAAGAGGCCGTGTCCTCATCTGCCTCAATCCCTGAACAACTATGTAGATAGGATGACCAATCTCTCCAAGTACTGGACATGGAACCACCCTGGATTTCTATGAACTTGAGAACTAAAACTCTGTTATTGAGTCAATGCATTTTGAGTCCATTTGTTGTACCTCTTTATTCTGTTTAAAGAAATGCAATGTATAGTCACAGAATTCAAGCCCCAAATCACAGGGTGGTATCTAGGTTTCACAGTGTACATTTGCAACAACAAAACACAAATAACGAAAGAGCTCGCAACTGCTCCCTTCTGCACAGGTGACACAAAAAGCTATGTTGCTGTTGTCTGATCGCCAAGTCAAGTCTGACTCTTTGAGACGCTGTAGACTGTAGACCACCAGGCTCCTCTGTCCATGGGATTTCCAAGGCAAGAACACTGGGGTGGGTTGCCATTTCCTTCTCCAGGTTTCCTGACTGAAGGATCGAACTTGCGTCTCTTGCACTAGCAGGCAGATTCTTTACTGCCGAGGTACCTGGGAAGCACAATAGCTGGTGGGAGCTCATTTTTCTACTAACACTTTCCTTTAGAAAAAGACCTTTGTGTTGGCATTTTGTTAGCTTATTAATTTTTTTTTTAAATTTTTATGCAGATATATGTATTATAAAAATTCTGGGGAGCTTCTGTTTCAAGGTCTTCTTAGCTGTAATGGAGCTCTTTCTTCAAAAAGATAAACTCAAACCTAAAATTGGTGTGTTAGTGTACAAAGACAGTGAAACCTTCCTGACCTTTCCTGTGAAAGTATTACGTTCCAGAGAGGAAAGCTTTACCAGGGCACAGGGACAACACATCTCTCGGTGACTTACAACCTGTGTGTGGGTGACGGAGATAAAGAGAAAGAGTGTGCCTTGCAGGTACGACCCATCATTCTATTAATACTCTGGATAATAAAACACAGTTTAAGGTGGCGTTTATATTAAAGTCAGTGTGCCAGGCATGCCGTTTGCATCCTCTCTGATAGTGGATGTATCAGAAACACTAATAATGCCTTACTGTTAAAAAAAATACAGGAAGATTGGATATTATATATTGAAACTGACATGAGAAGAGTTGTTGGTCATCTTCTGTGTTAATACCAGCAGGTGCCTTAACACCATCTCAGACCCATAGACTGATAATAAGTCAACGCGTGGTCAGCATACAACCAAAGTGGAAGCAGAAAGCAGACACTAACAGGTGAAATGTTACGGTACATTAAATGTTAGCCATATATCTTTTTTTTTTTTTTTACATACAAATGCCTCCTTCCACAAAACAAACTTAGAAAACACAAAACTGAGCAATAAGGATTCTCAAAGTTGCTGTTACTGTTTAGTGACTAAGTTGTGTCCGACTCTTTGTGACCCCATGGACGATAGCCCACCAGGGTCCTCTCTCCATGTGCCTTCCCCAGCAAGAATATTGGAGTTGGTTTCCATTTCCTTTTCCAGGGAATCTGACCAACCCAGGGATCGAACCCACATTGCCTGCATTGCAGGCTGATTCTTCACCACAGAGCCACCAGGGTTCTTTACCATTCTCAAAGTAAAAAGACCTAAAAACAGTGTCAACTCTGTGGACTGGGCTTCATCCATCCCAAAGACCTATTTTTATCTCAAAGAATGCCTAGTGAAACACAAGTACCTACACTTAAAAGCCCACTTCAAATATAACCACCTCTTTGAAGTCTTTTCTGACTTGCTCCTGTCTTTCCCTGTCCAAAAGAGAAAGGTAATCTGCTTTTCATGCGCTCCTATAATTCTAGGTTCTCATCAAAATATAAATCATAAGTGATCATCATCATCATTAACATGAAATGGATAATTACTAGGAACATAAAATAGGCAAATGTTCTGATCTGGACTAGAGAATGTGTAATTAGAATTATTCTATTTGAATTAAATAGCTCAATAGGAACAGTTAGAAGAATACTGTGAAACAGGATAACAATTTCCATCTGATGCATGGATTATTAGTATCTTCAAACTTAAGAATGGAGCCCCTCAACACAGTCCAGGGAGTCCAAGATTTCCTGACACCCTGGAACAGAAGAATAAGTGGTTATCTCACATTTTCTTAGCTTTCATGAGTTGTAGAACATAGCTTTTGTAGAAAGTGGGGTACCCTTATATGCTTCAATAAACAGCAAAGTAAGAAGAAAAAGGAAAAGACACCCAGTATTAACCTGAAAGTGAACAGCAGAGGTTTTGCAAAACCAGCTGTTCTTTTTCTTTCTTTTTCAATTGATGTATGTCAGGCTGGTATAAAAGGGGCGAGTTGAACATCTGGACCAAAACCAAGGCGTTTAACATTTTCAAGCAATTCACAGGCATGGATGATTTATGAGGCTCTTCTGAGATTTTTATCATGTGTCCTCTCAACTTTATGAAATGTGGACAGGCACATAAACCTGGAGACACTTCATGACATAAAAACAGTGATTGAAGATTGATAAAGGAGAAAAAAAAAAGAAGAATCGTTTTTGTTTGGACATGTTACAAACAGAGAAGGCCCCCGGGGAGATGAGTTGAATTCTGCTCCAGCCACAGCGCATTTCAGCCCTGGACAGGAGTTTTTGTGTTTTACCAATCATGGGCTTTTTCTATCTCCAGAAAAAGTGGAAAAGGATCTGTGGCTTAACTGATGTACCGCTGTGGCCTTTTGCACTAGAGAACCTGAGGAGTAACATTACTGAGTACTGAAAAGCCGTAAAGAAAATAAGGCCTCTGAGATAAAATTTTTATCTACAAAATGACCCATCTAATTCAGTTTTGACAAAAAAGAAAAAAATAGTAAAAGAAGAAAAAAGAAAGCTAAAACAAAGACTTGAAGACAGGGAAGGCAGGATGGCTTTTTGACGTACCAAGGAAAATAAAAACAGCATGACAGTTAGTCAAAGATTAAGCTTGTTTATAAATCATTTGTCTAACAGGCATTCCCTGTAAGAAAAATAATGCCTCCAGGTAGCAATTTCTATTTTGTGGCAACAATATGCCATATATTTAGAAATACTAGAAACTGTCTACTGTCATCAACTTGTTGATTAGTTTCAAACAATATGCAGACTCATTAAACCTCTTATAACTGGAACAGATTTGCACCATGACTGTTTAAGATAACACATTCTATGTATACTGTCAGATGGATTTTCGTTTTTTAAAATGTATCACTTCATTAACCATAATCACTATATTTTTAATTTGCTCAAATAAGCAACAGGCCTTGGCATAAAGTGTTATCCTATGTTTATATACAGGTCTAGTATTTTAGACAAGTTATTTGTCTCCTCATTTATTTTATCAATATTTCAACTGGTGACACTTGATTAGAATCAGAGCACAAAGAATATGATCTTTTATTTCATCATTAGATAAAAATTGAAACATTCATTTATATTTTCTGTATTTATGAGAGTTTTGGCATTCAGACTTTTTAATTTCCTCATGGTCAATCATGTTTAATGATTAAAGCATAAATATTTTATTGCTTCTAGTAATTACCTCTCATTAGGAACATAGGCTTTTTTTTTTTTTTTTGCAAAGAAACCTTGGCAGTTGAGAATGGTCCATCAGGAACATGTGATGTCCTTCTTTACAGAGAGATGAGACAAGTGCACGAGACTTCTAGTTATGTGGCAGTGCAACAGGCTTCATAGGACCTACTCTCTAAGGAATACTGGGTAATTAAATATTCACCAGCAACGTTTTTGAGTTAAACTCTTTAACATCAATAACTGACATGACATCAAAAGAGAAAAGAACAACTCTTCTTTCCAGATTGTTGTTGTTCAGTTGCTCCATCATGTTCGACTCTTTGCAACTCCATGGACTATATCCCACCAGGCTCCTCGGTCTATGGGATTTCCCAGGCAAGCATACTGGAGTGCTGCCATTTCCTTTTCCAGATCTTCACAACCCAGTGATCGAATCCACGTCTCCTGCATTGGCAGGCGGCTTCTTCACCACTGAGTCACCAGGGCAGTCCTTTCTAAACACTAGAGCTAAACTGCCTCAAGAAGCATGGAAGCCAACCTTGCTGTATGCATAAGGATTTTAAGGGGGCTGAGGGACATTCTCTGCACAGCCGAGCCCTGTCTAGAAGTCAGTGATGGGAATCCTGGATGTCCCTCCCAGGCCAATCTACCTCGTGACCTGTAGACTGAAGACTGTAAATGACAGTCTCTGAGTATCACCTCCGACCTCAGGAATCCATCTTCCTTTGCTGAATTAGACACTTACTCTACACAAGAACCCTTTCCCTCAGGGGCTCTAAAATAGAGTTGCTTAATTATGCGTGCCACACAGCCCAGAGAACAAAAGTCCTCCTAATCATAGCAAAGAAATCATTATTATTGATTAAAATGTCATTTCAGTCAGAGATCAGGAACCCCCCAAAAATCGTTTTTTGCTTTCCAAATTAAACATAAAAAGTTTAAACTGTAAGTAAAATGCCATTCTGGGCTATTGCAATGAATTTCCAATAATAGTATCTGCTTTATAGTGGTTCAAAAACATTGCCTTAATTAGGGTGACCTTTAAAGAGCTTTTCTAGAACTGAAATCCTTTAAAATACTTCTGCATATACTATATTCACATGCTATCTGCCCAAATATAAAAGCTTTAAAACCAAACAACTTAGTATTTGTTTTAGATGCCAATTAAAAGATGTAAAATTTTAATACATGCTCATACTAGTTTAGAATTAGCCTAACTGCTAAAAATTGTGCTCTTGGAGTAAGGGTGGAGTAAACAAAATACAGAACTTGCTTCAAGATACCAAGCAAATATTAAGCAGTGTATCTATTTGGAAGTGTTTAGCAGATATGGCATATACACTTGTCTAATCCTTACTTTGGTTTTCAGTGTCAATAAAACACATCTACATACTTTAATCCACTTGGAAATTACAGCATTCCTGGGAAGAACAAAAATAGTCTTCTGTTTTAGGGATGAGGACATAGGTTCATGTAGAGAAATTTGGTTCATCTCTAAGTCTTTATTTCATCAGCAAATATCCTCAAGGTATAAGACTCTGCCTGAGCCATATAGGGCCTAAGTCACAGCTCGTCTGGTGTTTCCTAAAGATCAACATCGCTTCCGTGTCTGTAATCACTGGATGAATCTTTGAGATTAAGTCCTCTAACCTCAGTGCTTTCCTATCTTAAGAAATTGGGGGTTGGGAAGGATTAGAAATAAAGTGATTTTTCTAAGGTCAAACGATGTATTAGAGCCTACCCGACACTGGACCCCAGATCTTTCGACTCCCATTCAACTGTTCTTCTTTTCATCTTCTGCCTGTATGGTCCTTCTCAAGAAATGAATAGCTAAAAACTTTCTGGTCAGAGTCTAAATGCCAGCAAGCTAGTCCTGAAAGACAATGGAACTGTCTTTAGAAACTTTTTTTTTTCTTTCTAAATACATTTTTTGAGAAGATATTAATGATTGGAACCTGATGTCCAATTTCAGCTATGTCTCTCATTTCGAGTTTTGAAGGATGGATACACTTCCTCCATGAACCCATCAGCACAGCATATGTCACATTTTTAATGAATGAGCAAGAATGTCCAAGTTAGCTATCCTGTTAATGTCCTCCAGGTTCTGTATCCAGTCGCATATTTCCAGGCACAAGGCGTATCCATCTTTGTACTTATTAATCACATAAAACCATTCTTTTCAAAACTCATCATACAAGAATCATATTTTTGTGCACTCTGCAGGAATTAAAAATAATTTATGCTTCAGTCTTGTAAGTTTTAAGCCTTTAAAGCATATGTCCTCAATAAAGGTAAACAGATAAGGCTTCAAGTACTTGTCATTATGTGACCAAGAGTTTAACAAAAGATTATAAGGAGAATGGTCATATTATGCAACTTTCTTACTCTAGATGAAAACACAAACTTTTATTACTGTATCACTGTTTATGCAAAGAACATGCTTGTTTATTTTAGTGAGATGAAATTGTTCTTCTCTAAACCAAACAGCACAAACTAATCAGATGCTGCATTTAATCTGGTTTTAATTCCACCACCAAAACATATTTGTATACTTAGACGATTTGGCCAACTGCTGTATTATAAATATACTACTACAAACACTTGATTATTTAGTCTGTTTCCCAATCATCACCTGTCCAAGGAAATTATTTAATGGAAATCAGACTCGCATTCGTTTTGAGCATCATAAGGGCTTCAGGGGAAATTTTAACAGATGTGAGCATTAAAATTCTTCCAATTTTTTTTTTGTTCATTCATTCATTCATTCAAAAGTACACATTACATGACTACCATATGCAATGCACTGAGAATACAATCCTTAGCACAAAACCAAACTACATGAATGTGTTCCCTATTTTCATGCATCTTAGCCTACTCGGGGAGCATAAAATATAATGACAAAACCCAACAAAAATCTTCATTCATTTATTCAACAAGTATTTATGAGAGCCTACAATGTGAAGGGTAGTATTCTAGACATTTGAGTGACATCAGTGATCAGACAAAAATAAACACCTTCTTTGTAGCATCTTCCAGGATGCAGAGACAGATGCTATCAAAGTGGAGAAGAGTGAAGAGAATTCAAACCACTGGAGTTGAGGGTTGTAACATGAGAAAACATGTTCAGTCAGTCAGTTCAGTTGCTCAGTCATGTCCGACTCTTTGCAACCCCATGAACCGCAGCACGCCAGGCCTCCCTTTCCATCACCAACTCCCAAAGTTTGCCCAAACTCATGTCCATCGAGTCGGTGATGCCATCCAGCCATCTCATCCTCTGTCGTCCCTTTCTCCTGCCCTCAATCTTTCCCAGCATCACGGTCTTTTCAAATGAGTCAGCTCTTCGCATCACGTGGCCAGAGTATTGGAGTTGCAGCTTCAACATCAGTCCTTCCAATGAACATTCAGGACTTATTTCCTTCAGGATGGACTGGTTGGATCTCCTTGTAGTCCAAGGGACTCTCAAGAGTCTTCTCCAACACCACAGTTCAATTCTTCGGTGCTCAGCTTTCTTTATAGCCCAATTCTCATATCCATGCATGACTACTGGAAAAACCATAGTTTTGACTAAATGGACCTTTGTTGGCAAAGTAATGTCTCTGTTTTTTAATATGCTGTCTAGGTTGGTCATAACTTTTCTCCCAAGGAGTAAGCGTCTTTTAATTTCAAGGCTGCAATCACCATCTGCAGTGATTTTGGAGCCCAAAAAAATAAAGTCTGTCACTGTTTCCATTCTTTCTCCATCTATTTGCCGTGAAGTGATGGGACCAGATGCCATGATCTTTGTGTTCTGAATGTTGAGTTTTAAGCCAACTTTTTCACTCTCTTCTTTCACTTTCATCAAGAGGCTTTTTAGTTCTTCTTCACTTTCTGCCATAAGGGTGGTGTCATCTGCATATTTGAGGTTATTGATATCTCTCCCGGCAATCTTGATTCCAGCTTGTGCTTCTTCCAGCCCAGCGTTTCTCATGATGTACTCTGCATATAAGTTAAATAAGCAGGGTGACAATATACAGCCTTGACGTACTCCTTTTCCTATTTGGAACAAGTCTGTTGTTTCATGTCCACTTCTAACTGTTGCTTCCTGACCTGCATACAGGTTTCTCAAGAGGCAGGTCAGGTGGTCTGGAATTCCCATCTCTTTCAGAATTTTCCACAGTTTATTGTGAAACACACAGTCAAAGACTTTGGCATAGTCAATAAAGCAGAAATAGATGTTTTTTTGGAACTCTCTTGCTTTTTTGATGATCCAGTGGATGTTGGCAATTTGATCTCTGGTTCCTCTGCCTTTTGGAAGTTCATGGTTCACGTATTGCTAAAGCCTGGCTTGGAGAATCTTAAGTATTACTTTACCAGCGTGTGAGGTGAGTGCAATTGTGCGGTAGTTTGAGCATTCTTTGGCATTGCCTTTCTTAGGGATTGGAATGAAAACTGACCTTTTCCAGTTCTGTGGCCACTGCTGATTTTTCCAAATTTGCTGGCATATTGAGAGCAGCACTTTCATAGCACCATCTTTTAGGCTTTGAATATAGCTCAATTTGAATTCCATTACCATGAACAGTATGAAAAGTATGAAAAGAAAGCATGTTGAAGATGAGTATTATTGAGAAGTGACCTGTAAAAGTGCCTTGAAAGAATACTACAAAACAGAGGCTGGAAAGACAGGCAGAGATATGTGAGACATGAAAAGTGTGTTGTGGTGTCAATAAGTGCAGTGGGAAGTGAATTACTTGGAAAACTTTGAGTTATGAAGGATGGCTCAAATTTTCATCTCAATTGATAAAATGAATGGTGAGATTATTTGCTGAGCAACAAAAGGAAGAAGAAGTTAAGGAACATGCTCAGTTGCCAGTCATTCTGCCTACAACTGTGGCATCCAGAATAGGGAAGGGATGAGAAACCACTCTACAAAGGTTCCCACTCCCATCTCTTGCAAACACAAATAGGGAAGTTAGACTTGAATTCTCACTCAGTATAAATAGGAAATCCTGAAATCCCCAAGAAATGTAGTAACTTTTGCTATACCTTGGTCTGCTGCTTTCAAATCACACTTTCAGGAGAGTGAAGCTTATCACTCCTACTGGGGACATGGGGTCTTCACAAATGTCTGCCTGATCTTCTTCCAGACAGGAAGAGGTGGATGTGGCACCCAGAATGTAATTTGAAAAATGGCTCTACTCCCACCTCCCAGTTAAGAAACACTGGGATAAACCTTAAGGATGCTAAACCCCTTGAATCTTTGATAAAAGCACATTGATTGATGAGCAATAGATCAGACAATCCATTCACTTAACAAAAAATGTCAGAGGATAGCTGTCTTTGAGATCACCACCATACTCAGAATAAAACAACTATTCCATAAACTACAGAACCACTTTTTCTGATGAAAAATATGCAAATGGGTTTGAATCAAATAGTCTCATTAACCAGTTATCCTTCCAGTGTTGTCAGATCAAACAGGAATAGAAGCAGTAGGGGGCATTTCATCACTCAGTCACCTCACTCTCCTCTATCTGTGCTCATTTCATTCTTTTGGATGTCATTAAACTTGACTCTGGTTCACTCTAACCCAGTGTTTTGTGTAAGTCCTTTTCATGACTATTTTATGCTTTCAGGCAAAACAAAGCATCAGAGTTATGAAACAGTTCTCACCAACATACTATTATCAGCGAGCTTTTTAAAAAAAATTAATAGATTAAAGCATACCACAGAATACTACTGGTCCTGTATTAAGTGCTTTCAAAGATATTAAATATCACAAATGCATTTTCTAACATACAGGTCTTTAGCTGTGGGTAACTAACCTCTTTACTAGATTCAGGCTGTAAATTCAGTTATGTGTATTACAGAGAGAATGTAAAGACATAATAAACCCACAGACAAACAAAAAAGGCCCCAAATCTCATTCCTAGGTTCTAGAACTGAAGGTAGTGTCTATAAACAGGGTTGGGCACTTTACCAGTAAGGCTGCATATTGGTGCTAGGCGGCTACCGTCTCAATGAATTCACATCTCCATGGGAAATGTAAGTGTGAAAAGAGCCTACCAAAATGGACAACTGCACTCTGCGTCAAAAGAGTGGTCACAGAATAAATAGACCCAGACGTTCTCTAGAGGCAAACATTTTACTTAGAAGAAATTATTAAACCACTACTCTATTATGGTAGTTAAAAGCAAGGAAGTGAGCTCCATATCAAAGTAGTTTTTTTCTATCTTTTTAAAAAATTCTGTGACAAGTATTGTAGTTTCCACCATTAGATGCTAGACAGGGTTCTGCCTCATAGAAGGAACCTGTGCTTTTCTGAAAACGTAAATATATTTCTAATTTCCAAGAAAGAAAAAAGGAAGCATCAGTTTCTAATAGGGATATTCTGCTGTATGAGTGATGATAAAGCCATTGTGTGTAAACAGGTCACTATAATACTCTAAAATTAAGAACTTTTGTGATTTCTGGTAACTTTTCTAATTGCTGCAACCTTGTGTTAGTCCCTGTTCAAAGGGACTGTGAGCTTCTTGTTCTGTGCAGAACTTCTCATTATGCCAGAATCTGCCACTTGGTACTCAGAGGGGAAAACAGACCACTAAATAATAACGGCTTTGGTTTTCTTTTAAATTAACTCAAGAAAAAGAGCAATGGCATGCTTAGAAGAACAAGAGGAGCAAGTCAACTTCTTCTTACCTGCTTTGTGAATAGAGGTTTAAAATGCTAGCTTTCCAAAACTCAGAATAAATGGCATACCATCTAGTTTTAAAATCTGTGAATCAATGCTTTTACTGACATACTTCCATACTTTGACCTGATGTTTAGCTTAACACACGGAGGAAAGTTTAATTCACCATCCATTTTTACAGCAGCATCATCCTGTTCACATGTTTATAACATTTGAGGTATGACTGTGAGTTAACCAGAGAAGAAAATCTGTTCCTTTATCTCGTAGTCATAATCTTATACTTCAATACTGTAATAGTGATTTCCTTTAAGAGATAGTAAAGCCTTGCACTTTAGTTTGATTAGTTATTTCTCTTTTTAAGAAAATGTGAAGAATCCAGTCCATTCATATTTTATATCTACAACAACTATCAATAATAAGTAGAATTCATACATGCTAGGGAACAGGCTTGATAACATACAGGTCCAAAAATGCCTTAGAAATAACAAATTGCCTGTTCGCACCTATAAATTTGTGGTATGTCAAAATACACGATAGGGGAACTTGGAGACGAAGTTAACTTGAGAAAGGGAGGTTCAGGTGAAGAACTGGCTTTGAGTTCAGATCATATGAGCTCAAATGTTTACAGACCATCTGAAAACATAGATGAAAGAAGTCTCAACATAAGAGACAAGGAGGAGAGAGGTGATGTGACTATATATATTAGCATACTGTTAAAACAATGAATTATATAAAGCCCCAGTGCATCACTGAGTAGGTTCTTGTTTAAATAAATCTGGACATAGGTTCTATAGAAAAATAATAGTACTTAGGAATCCTGAGGTGAATTTAACAATGCTTATTACAATCAATAGGGTGAAAGGTTCAAATTTTAGGAGTTTGAGGTAAAAGTTTCAATGGGTTTTATGCCTATGTTAAAAAAGGGAAAGACTCAGCCAACCAACTGAGATTCTTCCACCAGTGGAAAGACATTCTATTCCCACTTAACCACAATATACTGTAACTATAATTAAGACTGTTACAATTTTCAAGGATAATTTGTGTTTTTATCTCCTTGAAAATAATCTTAAAAACATGACAAGAGGATAGTTTAAGCTTTCAAATACAGCTTAATGTGCCTTTGCTTATTTTAATGATAAAATCCTGAAAAGCAACTTGTATATTTCACATGTGCCATCCAAGAGGTTATCTCCAAGAATAATATTATATGACATCTAGAAACCCAATATTTTTTCCTTCTACAGATCTGTGTATTTTCTATGATTTTTTTTTTTTTTATTTCTTGGTTTTTTTCCTAGAAATTACATTTTTTTTTTTAGGTAAAAAGTAGACTTATTTAGAGAGAAACACTCCACAGACAGAGTGTGGGCAGTCTCAGAAGGCAAGAACAGCAGAGAAATTACTCTTTTCTAAAATACTATTTGGTTTTCCATCAGGATACCCCTACATAAACACACATACAAAGATGCTAAGTAAACATTATTTAAAAAGAAAGTTACATATAGCCAGTCCCAAGATGTCATATACATTAAATTTGAATGACTATCACTCAAAGTGCATGTATCCTTGTTATTCGCGGTTTCCAAAAACTACAGCTTAGAATGTGTATTTTAAATTTAACATGTTTGGATACAATTTATTACATTCTTTAGCCATTAAAGAAATTATGTAAACACAGTAAACAAGACACTGCTGACAATAAAAGAGTCTGGAAAATATGGCTCTTAAGGTTTAAAAAGGTATACAAATTGTACCAAGGTAGATTTTGTTCCTTTCCTTTCACTTTTTTTACAGAGGGAAATTACAATATAAAGAAGTATATCAAGAATGAAAAGAGATAGGGATTTTAAGTCAGAAGGCCAGAATTTAGGTACTAAAGTTTAATCTCTTATGGATCCCTTATTAAAAAAAACTAAACTTAATGTAGATGCAAACTGACAAATTCAACTTGATGAATATAATTTCCTGCATGTTCACTTAATTACAAAATGTGAAAATGTATAGATTCGCTTGGAGCTTCCCTGGTGACTCAGCAGTAAAAGAATCCACCAGCAAGGCAGGAGACATGTGTTCTATCCCAGGGTTGGGAAGATTCCCTGGAGGAAACAGATTCATTTCTCAGGAAAGGATACAAGAAAGAGGCCTCGCAAAGATAGAGAGACTTTGGCACAGAAAGCAGTGAAGTGGAGTTGAGGGTTAAAAGTTCAAAGAATTGGTTGAAAATACATGATCAAAACTATCCTCATTCATTATATTGCCTTGTTGGGGATGGATGTAATTTTCCTTTTCTCAATAGGTCCAACATGGACTGATTTTTGTTCTTTTGCTTATGTTACCCTGGTACTGGAACAGATCACTGTCTCTTCACAGAGTACTATCCCTAGTTGACTTCTGATTGACATGTAGGGGGCATGCTGCCTAACTAAGATTAATATTTACACTGCCGAATCACACTGGGCCTGGAGACGGGAAGAACTGAATTTCATCTCATCTCATCTCAGTCTCACTTTGGTAAAAAAAACTTCACTAGTGGAAGGTAAGGAAGAAATGCCCACACCTTCCCATCTCTCTCTTTTTCACTTTTTCTCTCCTTCCAGCCCCTCCTTTTCTTGCTCCATTATTATTAACCAGTAGAATTTGAAAAGGCTAACTCGTGTTTAAGCATTATTATAGGTTGCTTCCTTGTCCTGGCTATTATAAACAGTGCTGCAATGAACATTGGGGTGCACGTGTCTCTTTCAGATCTGTATTCCTCAGTGTGTATGCCCAGCAGTGGGATTGCTGGGTCATATGGCAGTTCTATTTCCAGTTTTTTAAGAAATCTCCACACTGTTTTCCATAGTGGCTGTACTAGTTTGCATTCCCACCAACAGTATAAGAGGGTTCCCTTTTCTCCACACCCTCTCCAGCATTTATTGCTTATAGACTTTTGGATAGCAGCCATCCTGACTGGCGTGTAATGGTACCTCATTGTGGTTTTGATTTGCATTTCTCTGATGATGAGTGATGTTGAGCATCTTTTCATGTGTTTGTTAGCCATCTGTATGTCTTCTTTGGAGACATGTCTGTTGAGTTCTTTGGCCCATTTTTTGATTGAGTCATTTATTTTTCTGGAATTGAGCTTCAGGAGTTGCTTGTATATTTTTGAGATTAATCCTTTGTCTGTTTCCTCATTTGCTATTATTTTCTCCCAATCTGAGGGCTGTCTTTTCACCTTATTTATAGATGAATGGATAAGGAAGCTGTGGTACATATACACCATGGAATATTACTCAGCCGTTAAAAAGAATTCATTTGAATCAGTTCTAAGGAGATGGATGAAACTGGAGCCCATTATACAGAGTGAAGTAAGCCAGAAAGAGAAAGAAAATTACAGTATACTAACACATATATATGGAATTTAGAAAGATGGTAACGATAACCCTATATGCAAATCAGAAAAAGAGACACAGAAGTACAGAACAGACTTTTGAACTCTGTGGGAGAAGGTGAGGGTGGGATGTTTCGAAAGAACAGCATGTATATTATCTATGGTGAAACAGATCACCAGCCCAGGTGGGATGCATGAGACAAGTGCTCGGGCCTGGTGCACTGGGAGGACCCAGAGGAGTCGGGTGGAGAGGGAGGTGGGAGGGGGGATCGGGATGGGGAATACGTGTAATTCTATGGCTGATTCATGTCAATGTATGACAAAACCCACTAAAATGTTGTGAAGTAATTAGCCCCCAACTAATAAAAAAAAACATAATTATATATGGTTAAGATTACGGTGATTAGGCTGGAGACATAGTGGAAAACACGATGAGAACAGTATATTTAGGACAGAGCATGGGGAACAGTGAACAAGATGAGACTCTAATGCACAGACAAAGGGGAGAAATTTTATCACATGAGGACCCATAGGAAGATGAATCTTTAGAAATAAACCAGAAAGTACAGACCAAAGAAGATGTCAGACTAAATCCAATATGGTCACTCTGCCCTGAGGAGGAGAAAAGAAATGCTGGATAAATAATTACCTGACTTATTACAACCGTTCCAAATTCCTTTGTAGCCTTTTCTTCCATCATAACATAATATTATTGAACCAAATAACTACTATGCAATCTCTCAATATTAGATGTTTAGAAATGTGCTTAAGTCACCAGGTGAAATACACACAATATATAAGCTACCGTAACCTCCTTATCGCCAGTGGATAAATAAATGGCTTGAAAAATGTCTCCAATACAAAGTTAAATTGCACCATTATTAAGAGTATTTTGTGGACTATGAAATAGTATATTTGAAGCAGAATAAAACACACACACACATAAACACACACACGGGGGGGAAAAAAAGGAAGAAAGAAATTGTAGGGCTTTGTATTGTCATGGCAATGGCCTAGATTCACCATAGAGTTGTCTGTCTTCAAAATAGCAGCAATTTTTTTTTTAACTTTGTTGGAATCATTAAATAGGTCCTTTCAATCACCAGGAAACCAAGATTCATAAACTGTTTTTGTATAATTTTTCCTAGCAACTTCCAAATCAAAATGCAATACATTTTCCATTGACATCATATAACTAACTATCCTTTGGGGATTCAATTAGATTAAGAGATCCAGAATGACTGTAACTATCTATTAATAACTTAGGCTAAAATTTAACAGTTTGGAATATAGATGTTTTATTTTCATCACTTTCAAAGGTTGTAGTAACACCGCTTCCTCCTCTGACATACCAACACTAAGTGGTCCTTAGAAAGAAGAGCAATGAAAGAGAACAAAAACAGTCTAAGTATAGAATGTGACGACAGTTTATTGGGTTCCTATCCAACACTGCACTAGGCACCTTAAAAATATCCTGACAGTTCTTTTGAGAGAAGTATTACCATGTTGCAGAAGACAGCTCAGAGGATCAACAAGTTCAGAGTTGTACTGCCAGGTAGTTGCAGTAATAGAGTGCAAACCAGGACTATCTGAAATCCTAACTTAATTTAGTAGAAGTCCTTCATGTTACTCACACCATACAAAGTTAAGCAGTAGGACTGAAACAGGATTAGCACCCCATCCAAGCAAAGCTCTGGTCCCGAGATTGCTGGAGCATAAAGTTGCCGAGACTTTTATAAACGTTCCATTGTTCGGTGATCATTAAGAAGGATAACTGGAAGTATGCCACACATTGTTTATTTTCTATTTGTAGGAAATCACCTACATTAAGGCTATGGATTATGTGTTCCCTTACTATTTATTGTTTCAGTCCTTGGCAGAATTATTATATTCCATGCTGTATGAAGCTTGCTGTCAATACCACCTTGAGGAGGACTTTAAATTACACAGAGAGCCACTCTGAAGAGAATGCTGACCAGTTTTCTCCATCTCCACACAAGTCAATAGAGGGAAGATGTTAGACTGGTAATTTTTGGTGACAGCATAAAGATGCAATGAAAAGAAAATAGGGTTTGGGAGTCAGACCAATGTGGATCTAAACTGCATCTCCAAGGAATTATTAACGAAGCCACCCTGGACAGAGTTATCCCTTCCAAAAAGAAAAAAAGGGTAAAATCATATCTACCTCATGTGGTTGTTGTGAAGCTCAAAAAGAAGACATCAATTATCTATCTCCTACAGTCTGTATGGGGAAAAAAATAGAGCTTTGGGAATCAGAGGGAGAAACTTTGAGTATGTCTTTGCCAGTTACTGGCTGTAGGGTCTCAAGCTAGTCGGATCCTTTAACATCTGAGACCTGATTTTCTGATTTTTATCCATAAAATGGCACTTGCTTTAGAGGAAAGATAGCTGTGACATGCTTAGCCGAATCCTGGCACTTGGTAAATAACCAGGAAGTGTTAGTTTCCTCCCCTGTTACATAGGAGGCATCTAAAAGATGCTCGCTTCCTTATCCATTCATCTGCTGATGGGCATCTAGGCTGCTTCTATGTCCTGGCTATTATAAACAGTGCTGCGATGAACATTGGGGTGCACGTGTCTCTTTCAGATCTGGTTTCCTCAGTGTGTATGCCCAGAAGTGGGATTGCTGGGTCATATGGCAGTTCTATTTCCAGTTTTTTAAGAAATCTCCACACTGTTTTCCATAGTGGCTGTACTAGTTTGCATTCCCACCAACAGTGTAAGAGGGTTCCCTTTTCTCCACACCCTCTCCAGCATTTATTGCTTGTAGACTTTTGGATAGCAGCCATCCTGACTGGCATGTAATGGTACCTCATTGTGGTTTTGATTTGCATTTCTCTGATGATGAGTGATGTGAAGCATCTTTTCATGTGTTTGTTAGCCATCTGTATGTCTTCTTTGGAGAAATGTCTGTTTAGTTCTTTGGCCCATTTTTTGATTGGGTCCTTTATTTTTCTGGAATTGAGCTTCAGGAGTTGCTTGTATATTTTTGAGATTAATCCTTTGTCTGTTTCCTCATTTGCTATTATTTTCTCCCAATCTGAGGGCTGTCTTTTCACCTTACTTATAGTTTCCTTTGTTGTGCAAAAGCTTTTAAGTTTCATTAGGTCCCATTTGTTTATTTTTGCTTTTATTTCCAATATTCTGGGAGGTGGGTCATAGAGGAAGCTGTGGTACATATACACCATGGAATATTACTCAGCCGTTAAAAAGAATTCATTTGAATCAGTTCTAATGAGATGGATGAAACTGGAGCCCATTATACAGAGTGAGGTGAGCCAGAAAGATAAAGAACATTACAGCATACTAACACATATATACGGAATTTAGAAAGATGGTAACGATGGCCCTATATGCAGGGCAGAAGAAGAGACGCAGAAGTACAGAACAGACTTTTGAACTCTGTGGGAGAAGGGGAGGGTGGGGTGTTTCAAAAGAACAGCATGTATTTTATCTGTGGTGAAACAGACCACCAGCCCAGGTGGGATGCATGAGTCAAGTGCTCGGGCCTGGTGGGCTGGGAAGATCCAGAGGAATAGGGTGGAGAGGGAGGTGGGATGGGAGACCGGGATGGGGAATTCGTGTAACTCTATGGCTGATTCATATCAATGTATGACAAAACCCACTGAAAAATAAAAAAAAATTAAAAATAAAATAAAAGATGCTCGCTTCCTTCTTTTGGTATCACATAAGTCATGCTTTACCACGAAGAGACTGAAAACCAGATTCACTAAAGGAGAGGCATTGAACTGGGGAGACTTGGACATCTGTATATGAGAGAGACAGCCAGTTTGATTGGTTCAGATATAGACACCCACGGCCATTCCATCATGACAGTATTATAAGATAAGCTCCTGTAGAAACTTAGAATAATGTTCTCTAAGTGTCTTAATTAGGTGTTAAATGCGAACCTTATCATAGTCACTCTCTTATTTGAAAGTCTTAAAAGTTGAATCTTATTTTTAGAAGAAAGTTAAAAATTCTTTACATGCCCTCACAGTACCTAGGTCGATTTGAATCTTGCCTAATTTTCAAGCCCCTCTGCTTAACTGCCAGACTTAGCCCTACTTGACTCCTGACAGGTCATTGAATGCACCGAGATCTTTCCTACCTTCCTCTGCCTGTACTGGTACCTCTGTCTGGGGTTCATCTTGGCCTGGTCTACCCTCACTCTTCCTTTTTTCTACTTAAATGGAAACTTTTTTTAGACCTTTCTAACTCAGGTTCTCCTGAAGTTCTCAAATAACCCTGTACGTCATAAAACACATCTAAATTTTTAATTCAATATGCATTTATATAATTATTTGTTTAGCATCTCGCTTGAGCCCATGCAACTACAGACCTTATGAGAGCAATGCCTGTTCTGTTAACATCAGTTTTCAATGTACACTCACAAAGTCACTAGTGCTGCAGTCACACAATGTTCATAAAGGAGTTATTTCTTTAGCTGTTTTATGTGAAAATATTTTTACTCTATAAAAAATAAGATAAAAAAGAAAATATTTAGTTCTGTTTCATAGCAGAGCATGTAATTTCCAGGCTAATTTTTCAGCTCTTATTCCAATACAGTTGCAGACACACACTGGTTAATTGCTTCCCTGGCAGCTCAGCTGGTAAAGAACCCACTTGCAATGTGGGGGACCTGAGTTGGGAAGATCCCCTGGAGAAGGGAAAGGCTACCCACTCCAGTATTTTGGCCTGGAGAATTCCATGGACTGTAGAGTATAGTCCATGGGGTGGCAAAGAGTGGGATATGACTGAGTGACTTTCACTTCACTTACTTCATTGGTTAATTAATCTCCCTTTTATACTGAGACATAAACACAGAAGCTAACATCTGAGTCACGGAATCACCTTAGACAGCAGTGTAGAGCAGGGCTTCTCTGTCCTGAGAGTCCTGGTATTCAGGCCACATGATTTTTGGTCGAGGAGACTATCTTGTACAACGCAGGATATTTAGCAGTCCTCCCGGTCTCTACCTACCAGGTTCCAATAGCACCTACTTCTCAGTTGTTAACAACTAAAATTATCTCTAGACATTGCCAATTATTTCCCTGAGAACAAAATTATCCCTGGTTGAGTACCACTGATAGAGTGCAACTGTATTAAAACACAGTAATTGTTCTGAAGAGGTGCAAAACTAGGTTGGTGGTATCAATACAGGTATATAAGAATAAACCACACACACACACACAAAATGCTGTTAGGCTTAAAAAAGAATCTTGAGTTTTCCCAGAACTTGGCATTTCATTATGTATTGTCTCACACTAATTTACCCGGGCCCCGGCCATGTTACTTCTTAATCAACATTATGAATTGCTTAATAAAAGCAGTAATACCTAGAAAAACACCCACCACAGAGCCCCAGGGAACATGCTCAACCATCAGCGCTGTGACTGATTACGATTATGCCAGAAGGAAAACTAAACTCCACACTGATCTTTTAGGAGAGTTAAGTGTCCAGCATTACCAACTTCCAGCATTATGCAAGACTGTGTTCATAATTCACCTGGAAACCATAAAAGACTGAAATCCTTGGAAATTGTATTTTTTCAGACTTTTCAGATCAGTGAAAGATAGGAGGAGACAAAGAAGCTTCTATCTACTCTAGAAACATTAGTGACCTGAAGAGTAAAACATCTTTTTAAAAACTGCAATACAAAGTAATCATGAATTCTTGCTCAAAACGACCTTCTCTTTGAAGGGTCTTGTGTCTTATCTTGTACAGCTCTTCACTGTTTTGTTCTAACGTCAACTCTCCCGTGAAGCTTTCCGCGTACTCTGTGCTCCAAAGACAAGTCTATCACACTGTAGAGTTTGTATCTGCCCACCTGGCTTTCACTCTGCTCTGTTAAATCCCTTCAGAGAGGACACGCATATATCGCTATACTGCACAGCACTAAGAACTTGGGAGGGACTCCAAAATATCAGTGTAACAAGCAAACGAATGAGTCAATGAGCAATGAACTATACATGATTTATGTCAAGCGCATGATAGTTTGGGTTTGCCTCAGACTTAAGCAGATGATAATTTATTATATATCACAGTGATTAAAATTCCCTTGATGCTTGTGTAACTTCTTTTGGGAAATGTAGCACCTAAGCTCTTAAAAAAACAGACATTTCTGCAATCCCAGAGAGGGGCTGTGAGGTGAACATGGGGGTATTATACATCATAATGCATTACAATGTACAGCATATTTAATAGTTAGATCATTGTATTCACTCCACTCCAACCAGACAATCAGTCTAACTATAAAAAACCTGAGTCTACTCTGTCAATTCACATCCAGCTAATTAAATGGTGCAGACCTGACTGATGTATCTCTGTAATATCAAATCATATAAAGTCACTGTTTCATTATGTCACAGGGCTGTCATTTGAATAACACCTGGAAATAAATATTTATCACAATTCAGTCAGAGAAAATGATGATTTTACTTGGATGGGGTGAAAAGATCTAGAATAATTAAATGAATTGATGCAAATATGACATATTCATAAATAAACATACCAGTAATATCTAACAACAACAAGTAGAAGGGGAGAAATACTTCAATTTAGAAGCTGATAGAATTGTTAAAGAGAAAAATGCATGCTTTTGGAACACACCCCATGTCTGCACCGGTCATATTTGTTCACTCACCATATGTTCTTGTTGCAAAAGAACTTCTACTCTTACTGATCAAGTAATGCTACAGGGATAAAAATATAACTCTTACAAAATAAAAAAAAAAATCTAATACAACAGTTCATTATATATAACCAAGAAACTGATACTACTAATATCATTACAGATACATGATGAGGAAAGACCACACACTTTAGTGCTGATTTGATCTGCTATTATTTACCATTAACTCTCATTTATACACGCTAATACGTAAAACAAAGGTTAGGGACATACAAAAAAGATAATGAAAAATCATTTTTAACTGATTCTGAAAAGTACACTTCCTTTACTTTTCCCACAGTTAAAGTTTACACTTTAACTCTTCAGCAATGATTATAGTTAAAACTTACTTCACTTACCTGAGAGCATTCTAGGTGCATGAGGTAAATAAAAAGAATCATCATTTTGCTACAGCTTGTTCCTAGAGATATCAAATGCTTAAGCAAATAAGGAAAGACTATTTCCTGAGAGCTTAATATGCCAAGTGCTGTTTAAGTGCTTTTAAACATGCTGTCATTTTATCCACATTACTCTGGAAGGTAGATATTATTAATACTATCTTTATGTCATAAACGCAAAAACTGAGGTTCAAAATGGTAAGCTTGCCCAAGGTCACACATCAACCAAAACACATTATTACTCAAACTGCTAAGTGGACTGTGATATCCACTTTGAATAGATACAAATACTGCACCCTTTTGTGTATCTTTTTCATCCAAAGATAAAGCTAGTAGAAACTGTTAGAAACATAAAGCAAAGATCTGCCACAGCAGACTTCCTCTCATCCCCACTAAATAAGACCTTCGTAGGGGGTAAACAGATGCTTCCAACCACTGATTCTGCTACACAGCAGGTTTATAAATCAGATGTGAAGTGTGGAAATCATGCATTTTATTACACAAAAGACAGTCGCTGAAGTTATTTTAAAAACTCTAAGTAAAATATGATATATTCTGTACTGCATTCTTTCAGAAATATATTGAGTATCAGCATTTTTAATTTACAGAAATTAAAGCATGATACCAAATACATAGAGGATTAAGATGATGATAGCTATTTACAGCTGTGAATCAAAGGCAAACTACATGCTACAGGATCATATAATTGGAATTATAGGCTATTTATTTTTGCATTGAGAAAGGACACAGCACTGGAAAGGTCCTTAATAAATCTGAGCTTTATTCTCATTGGTCCCCTTTAGCCCAAGTTACTCATCTTGTTGCTGAAAATATACTCCCAGCTGTCAAAATTTTAGTATCAATCAACAGTCTCTCTGCATCCTGGGCTTTGCTTTGAAAAAGCTTGGCTGATAAACAGATAAATCTGTCTTCCTGTGTATATGTTTATGTTTCCAGTACCTGCTTGAGCTGAAAGCCAGACAGTGACAATGAATTAGAGCTATGAATGCAGCACTTTTACTAACTGAACAAAAGAGCATAGAATCAACTTAATAAATGAGAATCCCTGAAACTGTAAGTGTTAGAATCAATAGAATTTAGTTTTTAATTATAGCACTGCTACAAGCCAGAGCATTCTTATGCAAGTCGTCACACTTCACTGAGGTTTATTTTGTTATTTTGCGACCTCATGGACCTACCAGGCTCCCCTGTCCATGGAATTCTCCAGACCAGAATACTGGAGTGGGTAGCTGTTCCCTTCTCCAGCGGATCTTCCCAACCCAGGAATCAAACCAGGGTCTCCTGCATTGCAGACAGATTCTTTACCAACTGAGCTACCAGGGAAGTCCTTATTTTCAGGTCTAAAATAATGTTCTCTTATGTTCTGAAAAATTCCACAACTGTGAATGTAAAAATGTATATATCCTAATGTCTTTGTTACTTAAAGCGTGGCTAGATCAACCAGGCATTTTGGTAGAAATTGAAGTTTCAGGCTCTAACCTGGCTTACTGGAAAAGAAATTGCATTTTTAACAAAATTCCAGAATGATCTGTATGTACTTTTTAAGATTCAAAACTACTGGTCTAGACATCAAGTTGCAATAATAAGTAATAATAAATAGTCTGCATAAATCTAATTGTGTTGACAGTCTTGGAATTTTTAGTAAAACTACAAAAAGTCTTTAAGGGATTAAAATAACTCTCGTAAAAATTAACTCTTCTGATTTTAAGAGATAGACATCACAAAAAATACCTCTCAGCCAAAGGACAGCATTTCCATCCTCCCCTATGGCTAAGATTTCCAATACTTTATTGAATAAATGCATTAGAGTGGGCATCCTTGTTTTGTGTCTGATGACAGAGGCAGAATTTCAGTTTTTCACCACTGAGAATGATGTTGGCTGTAGGTTTTTCATATACAACTTTTCTATGTTGAGGAACACTGTCTCTATACCCACTTGTGTGCATCTTTATGATAGATGGCTATTGAATTGTGTCAAATGCTTTTCCTAGAACTACTGAGACGATCATATGATTTTTATCCTTTCTTGTTAATTTATGTGATATCACATTTATTGATTCAAGGAGGGTCATCCTTGCATCCCTAGAATAAATCCCACTTGATCATGCTGTAGCATGCTTTTAATGTGTTTGCCTCCTAATAATAATACTTCATTGAGGATTTCTGCATTTATGTTCACCAGGAATACTGGCCTGTAATTTTCTCTTTTCTCAGGGTGTCCTTGTCTGGTTTTGGTATTAGCATAACTCTGGCTTCATAAAATGCATTTGGAAGGTTTTCCCTTCTTTAATTTTTTTGGAAGAGTTTGAGGACAGATATTAAATCTTTCTTGAATGTTTTGTAGAATTTGCTAATAAAGTTGTCTGGGACTAGGATTTTATTTTTGGGCAACTTTTATTACTGTTTCTGTCTCATTGCTAGTAATCAGTCTACTCACATTTTCTATTTTTTCATGACTCTGTCTTGGAAGACTTCATATTTCAAGGAATTCATTCATCTCTTCTAAGCTGTCCAGTTTGTTTGTGTATAAATATTCAGAGTACTCTCTTATCAGTTTTCAGATTTCTGTATTAACAATTTGAACTTCTCCCTTCCTCTCTAGTTTTAATTATTTTGGTCTATTCTCATTACTGTTGATTTGCCAATTTCATTCTTTTCCAAAATGCCACCACCAGGGCTCACAGGGCTTCCATGATAGCTCAGTTGGTAATAATCCACCTGCAATGCAGGAGAACCTGGTTCGATTCCTGGGTTGGGAAGATCCCCTGGAGACGGGATAAGCTACCCACTCCAGTATTCTTGGGCTTTCCGTGTGGCTCAGCTAGTAAAGAATCTGCCTGCAATGCGGGAGACCTGGGTTCAACCCCTGGATTGGGAAGATCCCCTGGAGAAGGGAAAAGCTACCCTACCCACTCCAGTATTCTGGACTGGAGAATTTCATGGATTGTATAGTCCATGGGGTCACAAAGAGTCGGATACGATTGAGCGACTTTCACTTTCACTTTCAGTGTTGGCAGATACTTCAAAAAGTAGTAGGTTGGTCCTGTTTGCTCCATGCATATGATTTTATTCATTATTTCTTTGCATTTGTAGGTAGGCACTGGTTTACAGTAGCCAGGTCTACCATGTTTTCTAGCATCACCTCTTATCTGTTAGAAAGGGTGATGTTAGAGAAATATTTCAGTATTGTTGGATTTAAGTTTCCCAGTCTATAAGGTAAGAAGTTGGGACTTAATCCCCTAAGTAAAGGGGCTCTTTTCTCTATAATAAGCAATTTTAGAACAGGGACAAGTTTTTTGAAAAGACTCTACTTCATTCCCAATATGCTACCATTTAATTATTCAATTACTTCTAGTGAAATTTTTAAACTATATCACTGAAAAAAAATCACATCTTAAGTCCACTTGGTTTGTGGTATTTTGTAAGTAACTGTGTGAAGAACTATCATGACTTTTTAAACCTATGGGTTGAATAAAATTAGGTTTACTATCACAAAGTTCTCAAGAGATAACATTAACATAAAACATTTGTTTATTGCTGTAAGATATTTTTTCAAGAGACCCTCCAAAGTGGCATACATTACCATTTCATCAAATAGAAAAAAGGAATGATGCACATTTTTAGCTTGTCATGTTTAAAATAAGACATATGGTAGCTTGTCAAAATTTCAAAACAAAGTCTTGAATTTAGTATATTTAGTGCAGAATTACCCTTCTAATTACATATGTAGTAAAATAATTTAAACTTCATAGATCACCCAAAACATAGTGTAATTTCCCTTACAATCACACTAAAATGAGTTAAATTTGTTTCATTTTTTTGTTTTTTTGTTGTTTTGAATTACAATAAAAGTCATGTTCAAATCACTCCTAGGATTTGGACATCAAAGTCAAAGATATACTTACAGACACTACCCAAAAGCTAAAGATTTGCTGTCAGCTCTGGCTTAAGCACATAAATCTGAAGGGAAAAAAGTTATGTCTGTCTAAAGATTGTACAGAGAACCGATTAGAAAATCCAGACTTCAGAGGACTACTCGCAAACTATTAGCATAGTTCGGATTTTGCAAGCACATGGACTTGGATAATATTATCCCAGTGGAGAAATTCAAATACAAAGTGGAATAAGATCTCAGATGGAGTGCTGATGGACCAATATCCTGAACTGAGTACATTGAAACAAACAACCAGAAACAAGCCAGAGCAATTTGAGAAGCTTAAACTTGGAGATCAGTGGCGGGAAATTGAAAGGAAATATAGCCAACTTTATCTGAAAAGGATGAAATATCACACAATAGGAGAATGTTAACATATCTCCAGTGAGTCTGTTGAAGGCAGGGCATGGAAGAGTCAGGGCAATCTACTGTCCCCATTGAGATCTGTTTTGAAGTGAGACAGGCACTTGTCTCAAAGGTCAACGACTAAATGTGCTCTACAGACGTGGCTGCAGCTATAATACCTTTTAATCCACCTTTGAAGTAAGAGATTAGAGATGAGATGAAAGCTAACTGGATCCTTGCTGGAAGAAGGAAACTTTTAAAGGCAAACCATAATTACAGCTGCCTTCAAAGTTAGGTGGATGCCAAATCTTACGGACATACAGAATTAACTGTGTTGGTGATGACAAGACCTAAGGTATCCCCAGCAGTGTTCTTAAGAGCTCGAAAACCAAGAATCCAAGGATTTGAGAGCAGGTGGTTGGACACAGCTGCTGAATAATCCTCTTAACCTCATCTGTACTCCACAGGGAGAAAAATAGCAGGAAAATAAAAGCCTCCACCAAGTGGTTGATGGCAGTGAAATAAAAGGAGCATCAAAAGTATACAAGGACAAATTTGTCCTAATGCTAATAGTTTTGAACAAAAGGGACAGGCAGTTGCTATAGAGAGCTGTGTACAAGTATAAGATAAAGACATAACAAGTACAGCTACATAAAGGATAAAATAGAGTAGGATTCATAGGGGTGGTCCTTTCTTCAAGGCACATCTAATGCTATTATTCACTGAGGACCTAAATCCCTCTTAATGTCTCTTCATTAATTTTTTGCTCAGGAAATAGCCAGAAATGAATAGCTCTCAGTCAATATTTAATTGATGCTTATAAATTTAATTTAATCAGGAACTATCTAGATGTCTCTCTAGCCAACGAAAATTTAAGCAAAGCCAATGTAACAAAGAAAAATGAGAAGCAAAGCAGGCAACGGGCACCAGACTTGATGGGAGAGAGATACAGAACTTTACTGTATTAAGCAACTAATATTCCAGGTTATTATAGCAAAGGCTACCTAATCCTGATTAATGCAGCTCCCCTCCCAACAAAGCATGAAATAAAAATGATCTAATATAGACCTTTGTTTCTGTGCAATGCAATGGTTCTAAATTTTCATAATTCTTTATTATTTACAAGTCCCTAAATTGGGTACATTGACTGATGCTGAAATCTCAATACTTTGGCCACCTGATGCAAAGAGCCAACTCATTGGAAAAGACTCTGATACTGGGAAAGGTTGAGAGGAGGAGGAGAAGCGGGGAGGGGGGGACAGATGGCATCACTGACTCAATGATCATGAGTTTGCACAAACTCTAGGAGATAGTGAAAGAAGGGGAAACGTGGTGTGCTGCCGTCCATGGGGTTGCAAAGAGTAAGACATAACTGAGCAACTGAATAAAAACACTGAGTTTATGTGAAGCATACTGACTGTTCAGGCTCAGCCTCTGCTCATTGCATAGCTGGAGAATTATATGGTATCACTCCTACAGTGAAGGTGCGATCATTTAATGTTCACACTGGGAAGAGGAAACTCCTAGAACACAGTAAGTTAAAAGAGTCCCAGGTAACAGCCAGGCCAGAGCTTTCCCTTCACAGTTGGAGAAAACTTAGGCTCAGAACTGTGAACCACTTGCCCAAAGTCACACACAAATAGAAGTCTTGAAGTTCAGAGCTGTGCTTTGTCCACAATGTCGATCAGGGTTCCTCATGTCAATGGTGAGAATTTACCTTCCCCAAAGTGTTTTCTTTCTCCCTCAAGTGATGAAGGAGGATGATCTTACTTCCCCTAACGAACTGAATAACATTTAGTTGTGCTTAAGAGAAACGGGAGAAAACAGGATACATGCTTTAAATAATAAGCAGTCTTTACTTGATGATGATGATAACAGCTAATCGATTTTGAGCATGTATGATGCACCTGGCACTTTTCTGCTCCTTATGGACAATATTTGCTTCTTCAAAATATGAAAATCTAACCCAAAAGTGGGTTCTAACATTTTCTTCATTTTTTAAACATATCATCTGAAGTTTGGAGTGGTTAAATAAGTTTTCCAATATCTCATAGTAAATCTGTGACAAAATTGGGATTCAAACTCAGATCCTTCTTGATTCCAAGACCATGATTCATAATCACTGTTCATCTAGGTGCAGGTGAATAGGACCTAAATGGTTTTGAGTTTTAAGTGCCCATTAAGGGGTCAGACACACAGGATTCAAGAAATGCATCCACTGGAGTTATGTTAGAGCAGCTAGTTGCACCCAAACTCCTACCTTTTGACACAGTGGTAAGGTCGACACAGTGGTAAGGCGCTAACAGAAACTTTGTGTATGAGAATCCAATAGGAGCAGGAGACAGTTGTGCTGAGCTGCTTTCAGCTGGCGCTGCAGAAAAATCACACTTGGCCGTAAAGAAGCTGTTGATTGCTTGCACGGTTTCTGCGGCACGCCAGCTCTTCTTGCCAGCCTGTTCTTCCTTATCAAAGAGCCAGAGTTCCAAGTGAGGTGAGAATCCCACTTGACAAGCAGACATAAGCCATTTGGGGAAAATACAAATTAAAAGGCTCCAAGATAGAAATAGAAGCATTAGCAGCAGGAAGTGTCTTGGGGATACATTGTGTCAGATTACATAGGGGAATTGGGAGAATAAGTGAGTCACAGCCTCCCAGTGGATAAACCCTGCTGTGTCAGTAGCGGGCAGCCTCAGAAGCTGCGTGAGCTATTTAAAGGAGCCAGCACCGCCTCAGTGCCTTCAAGCTAGGATCTGCTCAGTAGCATCCTTGAATCATGCACACTTTGCTCTTTTCTCAAGCCACTTTGGCATTTGTCCTAACTTCTGACCCGTTATTCCAGGCATCATAATGGAATTTTACGGAATTAGAGACATTTTGCCTAATATCACCCAGTCATTCGGTCAATGAACTTAAACTACAATGTTGATTTCAAGGAGTTTTTTTTTTTTTTTTAATAGTATCAATATGTTGTCATCGGACATATTGGGTCAATGTCCAGGGTGAGAAATCTCAAATTTTTTTTTTTAATTTATTTATTTATTTTTTTCAGTGGTACATATACACCATGTGGTACATATACACCATGGAATATTACTCAGCCGTTAAAAAGAATTCATTTGAATCAGTTCTAATGAGATGGATGAAACTGGAGCCCATTATACAGAGTGAAGTAAGCCAGAAAGATAGAGAAATCTCAATTTTAAGAAAGAGAGGCCCCATAGGGTTTCCCTGGTGTCTCAGATGGTAAAGAAAGAGAGGACCCCTCACAGGAGCCTGAGCAAAAAGTTAGTTTGCTGTAAGAACAGAAGGAATCTCGGAGAACCTGGAGCTGTGAAGTGCAGATGGAGTAAAATCACAACGAACAGGTCGGGGCAAAGCAGCTGCCTTTTCTCTGTTTCAGGGACCATGTGGTCACAGCTCTCTCACCCTCTGAGCCATGTTGCCTTCCTTGCCCTTTCCGATTCTTCTGTGTTAGTATGTAGTGAGTTAAAATAGCTCAAGATTAGCATGATTCACTGGTTCCTTTGTTCGAGTCTCATCTAGACTCTGTGTCCTCATGAGAAATTCCTCAAAGAGAAAAATCTCCTGCTCCGGTCACTCCGTGGTAGAAGGAGACACCTGGACTTCTCTTCCGCCAGGGCTGTGCCAGCCGGATACTTCTAAGTGAAATCAGGGCTGTATACTGGGCAGACAACCCAAAGATTTCTTATGTATTCAACCAATTGCCTTGAATGTTCAGTTCTGATCTGACTCAAATGACAGCCAGGGCGTTTATCCCTGGTTAATGTATCATACGAGCACTTAGCACCAGGAGAGCCACTTCCTCACTGCCTTCTAAAACTCCCCGCAGTCGTTGCCTGTGTGGTTTTCACTTGTTTCACTCAGGGCTTCTTGACTGCTAATCCTGTATCAAAGAAAATTCAATACAAGACTCAGGGTTTCCATTTTCTATTGTTTAATGCATTTCCAGCTATTGGGAAAGAGTGGGAGGGGGTCTCCAGCTCTGGCCATTAACTAGTTACAGGCAAAGTACTTAACAGTTTAGAGAGTCTGAAACGACATAAGAGGATCCTGAACTAACCTCCTTCCATCGACACAAGGGATCGCCAGCTACATATAGGATAATCCCTTCGGAAAGAGACCTGAAAGCTGGATGAAGAGTCTCCAGAGCAAACGGTAAAACGACAGCAAGGGCACAGCAGGGAAGGCAGAGATAAAGGCTCGTCAAGAAAAATTCACACCCCAGTCAGATCAATCCAAAGATGGGAGCAATTACAAAAGTGTGGTTATTTTCCCTGCAGAGTAGGGGATTTGAACTCCACAAACACCTCAATGGCTAGATCCTGCACAACGGAGATGAGCCCCTTAAACCCCTGGATTTGAAAACCAAAGGGGCACATGCTCAAGAAAATATAAAACTACAGGGAAGAGAAAATCTGCTTTATAAAAGGCTCTTGTGTAGAATCACTCAATACGAACAACAACACTAGACTGAAAAATGTGTGGGCGGTAGGTGAAAGGAATCCACATCTCATCTTGAAAGGATCTGCCTGAGAGGCAGGTACCAAATGGGACCCTCTTTGGGGAACATGATCTCAAGCCACCTCAAAACTCAGTATGGAATTCTACTCTCTTGCCCAGGTTCAATGCACCCCATGGAAGAAAATTAAACCTGAAGCTTTTGCTAAACTTAAGTACATGACCTAACTGTATACTACTCATGAGCTGTAGGAAATTAACACTGGTCTGTGACACTTTACATCCCAGGACCTTGGTAGAAGCAAAAGCAAAACCACCTCTGTGTCATGTTTTCACAACACAATGTTCACAGCATTCTCACGTGAAAAAAATAAATCTAATATGAGCCCACAATATAAAAAGACAGACTATATGAGGGGGGAAAAACTATGACAAGAATGAATCTACTAGCCCAGTAAAAAGGATATGCAGTGTAAGCACTCAAAATGAAAAAAGATCATGAACATGAATAGAAAGTAAGAGTTTGGAAAATGTTAGAAAGGAATTGAACCCACAAGAAAATAGCAGAACATTATAAAAGATACACAGAAAGAGAAATCAAAGAAATCAAATAGAAGTTCCAGGAAAAAAAAATAATAGAAAATTTAAAAGCCAACAAACATTTTAAACTGCAATTAAGTGCTTTTAACAAATATTCTTTATTTCCAGGCAATTGTTAATACTGCATTATCTGCCTTCTTCAGAGTCATCCATGGCCTTGTGACTTTGGCAACAAAATGTAAACAAAAGTGAGTGACACATGTCCTTCATGAGAAAGTTTTCAGACTTAGTTCATGATCCCACAGGTTCTCTGAATTTGGCCTCAGCACTTATGGAATCATTTCCTGACAGTGATTCCATCAACATGAATGAAATATGATGAGCAAAGCTCCCACGTTAGCTTGCAGTGGGTATGTAACAAGAGGGAGAAACAAATGTTTGTTGTTTTTGCCCATAAGACTTAGGAGTTATTTGCTAGTGCAGCATAAATTTGCTATTTTGACTGATATAAATGTTAAATAACAGAGTAGACACTGATAAAGAAAGAATTTGAAAACTGGAGGAGGAAATGACAGATTTTCTCAAAAAGCAAAATGGTGATGTAAAGAAACAGACACTGAAAAGAATAACCAGGCATTATAGACAGGAGAAATAAATGGTCCCAAAACGTCTATATCACTCCAAAATAATGGTTAAAAAAAATGACATTTTGTGACAAACAAACAGAACTGAACACAAACAGAAGCCATGAAAAAATGTTTTGTGGGTGTATTAAGTAAAAGGAATTTGAACACTAAAGATTAGGAAACTAGAAACAAATGACAAATGATAAATGGGCAAATGAATAGGGAATTCTATATAAGTGAAACCTTAACTACATTGAATATAACAATAAGAATCACTAACTGAAAAAAAATCAAGTTTCCATAGTATTTTACTACGTATATGAGAAAAATGTGGAACTTTGTGTGGTATAATTAGAAATAAAGTATTTTAGGTTTTATGTAAGAACATTATTAAATTTTGCATTGCTAAGTGTAAAATGAAAGGAGCAATATACAAATAGAGACATAATAAGAAATCTGAAATAATCAAAGAATAGTGGAATAAAAGAAAAATTAGTTGTTCCATTAGAATTCAGAAAAGAAGAAATATGCAGAAACAAAACATCTCACACAAAGTGTGCTGACACAAAATAAGACAGTAGAAAGAATGGAAAGATTGTTTAAGATTTAAAGTAAGTGTGAACTTTTAAACTCCTTTGATGCATGAGAAAAACAATATATTGGAAAAAATATAGCTATATGCTACTAAAAGAAGACGCACCTAAAATGACTAGTAAGGACTGGAAACAAACTAGAAATGGGACCCCTGGCAAATATTAATTTAAATAAGGGAGGGATTTTAATCTTAATATGATATGAAATAAATATGTCAAGAAGCATTACTGAGAACAGAAAGAGTATCATTCCCTAATACCAAAGGGTCAATTTATTATGTGAAAAGAAGTCTGATGCCCGCATCTCTTGTATCTCCTGCATTGCAGGCGGATTCTTTACTGCTGAAATACCACATGCCACCTCTAGTAGATATCAAACTCAGAATTTGAGGGTGTATACATATATATTTTATTTGCCACCATAACGCTAGGTCCTACTGAAGATGTTGGCTTATAGTGAGCTACCAATAAATACTTGCTAAGAGGCAAATGATACAATCTCAGCTATTCTGGCTACTCACCATAGCATAATCCTTTCCATTATCCACAAAGAAAAGCAGAAAGCAACCACTGTATCAAATGGAGCAATTCACACAGTCATTTTTTCATAATGTAGATTAAACAATTCTGCTTAATGTTACAATGTATAGTATACTTCACTGAATAACTCAATTATCTTCTATATCCCCGAACTATGATTTTAATTTTAATTTCCAAAGATAAAACCAAAGGTAAAAAAAAAAAAGAACTCTACAATGTTTAAACAGAAAAAAATCATAAATAATAAAAATGATAGACAATTGAAACATACATTTTCAGGCAGCAGTTTATTTTCTTACTGGCAACATGTTGACTTGCATTCAGAGGCACACGCACAGACACATTTTAATACAAGGCCACAGGGATGTGTTCTCTTAGTTCTAACATCACCCTCATGGTATGCTAATGCTCCTCTCAGCTCAGGTAATGTTACTTCTGCGAGGGAAGGCTCTGTCAACTACTAGGAGGAACACAGGAAGCATAAAAATAGTGTTTTCTCTGTTAAACATTCCCCCGCTTTATCAGAAGTCCCTACGGGACTGATTAAATTCATTAAGTGATAGCAGAAATTCTAGTCGTGCTTTTCTTTCTGGCAAAGATGCCTGTGGAGGGGGCGCTGGGGATGTGGGAGGGTAACGGTGGAAAAGCTGAGTAGCCAAAAATCATGCTACAGCCTAATACTTACAACCAAGTAACACTCATTAAAATACATCAATTATGTAATATTACAAGTCTATTTTACTTCAATTTATATATATATACACACATATATACAGAGAGAGGAACTGTTTGTAACTGGCACCATGGTAAAAATTTGACATTTGTTCTTCCTATGTCTTACAATAACCCACCAAAATGGCCATTAATACCTTCGTGTTATTGTTAGAGGAATGTGTGGCTATAGAAGACGTAGTTGATGAATTTTAAACACGAATCCATCTCTGACCCCATCTCTCATAACCAGTGGATTAAACCATGAATTTTTACAATTAGAAATCTGCCTTGGTCTTTGACTTTGGAAAGCACAGCAGGACTTTGAGGAAAACTGTGCTTATTGACTTGAGTGACCGCCCAAGAAGTCTGCTTATTCTGTTACATGTCCTACTCACCACATTTGAAAGAGAAATCTTGTCTTCCTAAAACATGAATTTAGTGTTTTATGACTTCACTGATATTCACGTAGCATAAAAAGAGTTGGAAATGGCTGAGTGACTGAACAACAGCAACAACCAGAAAGTCTGGGCCAGTGCAGAAGACATGAGATGTTGGTTCGACCCCTGGGTTGGGAAGATTTCCTGGAGAAGGGGATGGCAACTCTTTCCAGCATTCTTGCCTGGAGAATCCCCCAGACAGAAGAGTCTGGCAGGCTACAGTTCACAGAGTTGCAGAGTGGGACATGACTGAAGCGACTGAGCTAGCACACACCATAAAATTCACCATTTACTGTACAATTCAGTATATCTCAGCATATTCACAGGGTCATGTCACCACCACCACTATCTGACTCCAGAAAATATTCATCACCCAAGAAAGGACACCAGGGGCCCACTAGCAGCCACTTCACATTATTCTCTTTCCTTAGTTCTTGGAAACCACTACCATGCTTTCTGTCTCTATCGTTTTTCCTATTCTGGAAACTTCATATAAATGGATTCATATAATATGGAGCCTGTTGTGTTGCTTCTTTCACTTAGGATAACAGTTTCAAAGTTCATCCATGTTGTAGCATGTGTAGATACTTAATTTTCCTAATCTGTTTAAATTAATATCATCCAATAAAAGATGAAAATTATGTGCATCAATCCAGAAAAACTATTTTCTTCAATTTTCTATATGTGCACAGGTTAGATGGAATGTTGTGGTTTTAACAAAGGAACTTGATGCAAGTTCATACACAATATTATAGTCTCCATTTCTCCATTTTACAGGTGGGGGAGAAAAGAGTTTTGGAGAGATTAGTTTATCTGTCTGAGTATTTGAGCAGGAAATTAAGCACAGAGCTCTGAACACAAAACGTAAATTACTTTTACTTAGTGGGGTAGATATACAACAGGAACAACAAAATGGTTCAGTGACCAAACCTATCATCTTTGGTTTTTAAGAGACAAACTCTTAGAAGTCGAGCTTTTATTTTGTTTTGTTTCAGTCACTAAGTCCCGTCTGATTCTTTGCAGCTGGATAGACTATAGTCTACCAGGTTCTCTGTCCATGGGTTTTTTACTGGAGTGGGTAGCCATTTCCTTCCCTAGGGGATCTTCCCGATCCAGGGATCAAACCCCCATCTTCGGCAGGCGGATTATTTACTCCTGAGCCACCAGGGAACTCGAGTGCCTGCCAGGGCCATATAGATGGCAAATGATGAGGCATGATGAGATGAAGGTAGAGGAAGGCATCTGGTGCTCAAACAGGCCCTCACGCCACCTGGGAATGCAGGCCCAGGGCAGAAAGCAATCCAGTTTCTTCTAAGAGAATCTGGAAATCATCACTGCAGTGAAATCTAATTTTCAAGTGTTAGCGACGAATTAAAATTTGTTTTCCTTTTTGAAATTAAATGAAAAAGAGAGAGAAAATGCATGAACCAAAGCACACTATTTTGCAGCTGTTCTGTTCCACAGGCTGCAAATAACAGATAGCAAAAGGCCAAGGCACCAGAGGGAGCCCTCTATAAGACAGGGACAAAGGAGAACGAGGGAAATTCGAGGGAAGGTGACCCTCTGCCTTCAACATTAATTCTGAACACGCCCAACCACTTAAACCTTTAAAGACAGAAGAGTTAGAATAGAAAAGATGTCATTGAATCCTTCATTCTTTCCATGAATAATTACTGAGTCATTCTTCATGCATGTCCTACAATTGTAGGACACTGTGATTATCATGTCATTCATATTGATGTCAGCAGTCAAGAGAAGCTTAACTGAGGCAAAGGAAAACACAGAAGGCTTCCTGGAAGAACTGAGCTTTCATTTAGTGATAAATGAGTTGATCACACAAAGGTAGGAGAAGGGAGAAGATGGAGAAAAGGGCTGTTCCTGGAAGAAGGGCTACAATGCACAAGAGCAAGATAGAAGATGAGATATTTAAACAATTTAAAGAAATTCAGGTTGGAAGAACCTATTTTGGAAAGTGTGGGGTGGGAGAAAGAAAGGTAGACAGCTAAGCAAGAGCCAGATAATGTTGAAACTTCTGAAGCTGTGTTAAACATCTGGAATTGATCCAAGGAAAATAGGGAAGAGTGGCAGATTTATAGGTGGTTCTGGTAGTTAGATTACATTTAGAACGTGATTTAAGATCACTCCTACTGCCTTGTGTGGGATGGATTCTAGCTAAAGAAGTCTGAGGAGGTAAAAATAGTAGTTCACAGCAAGTGTGAGGGCACTCATATCCTGGAACAAGGCCAGCTCCATGAGAAAAAGCCTGGCTCCCTGAAGGTGACAGGGAGCAGAGCCTCCCCCACCCAGCCTACAAACTGACCTCAGACACACAGACACACCCAGCAAACTGTGGGCTGATAGACTCATAAGAAATAGTAAATGGTCACTATTACAAGCCACTGAATTCTGGGGTGACTTTTTACAGAGCAAGAATTAATTGGTAAAGAATACCTTAGTTAATCTTGGCTTATGAAGGATTGGGGCTCATAAGGGGAAATCAAATTGAATAACTTTCTTCTATATATTTTTTTCAATAGACGGTGTTAAGAAAATTCCCTGAGACTCAAGAGTATGCATTAATATTACCCAAAGGTATCAAGCCCTATACTGAATCACAGAATATTTTGTTTTCTATTGCTGGGGAGACAATTTGGCCATCTGGATCCCTTGATAATTATTACATCTGTTAAAGTGACTCAGCTTTTTATTTTCTATACAGCAATGCAATGAGATTTTCCTCTACCACCATCCTCCAGATTAGCATTTTTCCCCATGAATGTCTGGTTAACTGTAGTTAACTTCAATATCACTCTTGCCACTTTTAAGGGCCAGGTCCTACTATGGGTGCACAATATCCCACAAAAAGGTATAGTGAAATCCTAATCCTGAGACCCATGAATGTGACCTTATTTGGGGAAAGGGTCTTTGCAGATGTAATCAAGTTAAGATGAGGTCATATTGGACTAGGGTGGGCCTGACGTAAGGACTGGCGTCCTCACATGAAGGGGAAATATAGACTCAAACACACGGGGGAGAAGTCATGTGAAGGCAGGCTGGAGTGATGCAATTACAAGCCAGGGAACACCAAAAGTTGTCAGCAACGTCTCGAAGACGCAAGGCGCAAGTGAGAATTTCTCCTTTGAAACTCTTAGAGAAAGCCCAGCCCAGCCTACACTTTGATTTCATTCTTTTCTACTCAGTGAGAAAATAAATGTCCATTGTTCACCCAGTTCATGGTACTTTGTTACAGTGTTAGGAAACAAAAAACAGCAAGTTTTACTTGTGTATATCTGTATCTTTTATAAAGGAAAAAAATATGAAGTTCAAGACAGAGTGGGCAAGTGTAAACAGAGGGGGCATGCATGACAGTAACTTACAACACTCATGCTTTACCCCTAAAAGACTTCAATTTTAATGCCTCAACATTTGCAGGCTCATTAACTTAGTATTTTGAAGATCTGACTGAAAATATTCTCTCCATAAGTTATGGGCAAAAATGCAACAACCTTCATTCTATTCCCAATACTCTTTCCATGATGCCAAATTCTGAACTTTCTGAATTATCATATTAATTTGAACCACCAAATACCTGCCTCAAGTATCTTCTCCAGAAAGAACCCAGAGAGGGTGCAACGTCCTCTTTTCAAGGTTCAAACTTGTATGACTTCACTACTTCTGTTAACTTCAACTTTCAGAAAAACATCAAAAATGATCTCACTGTATCACTCTAAGGACCGAATGTTTCCATAGTAACTGAGGATGCTAATCCAAGCTGAAATACAGGTAAGAAAAAGTTTTCCCTTTGGGGAAGCTTACCTTTTAGTGTAGATCTTGGGGCCACATGCTGTGGAGTTACTATATGTCAATGATTCCTAGAATTAAAAAAAAATAATAATAATGTACAAATAAGTACATTTTTCAAGGATAAATATTCTTATATGTAGTTAATGCTTAACAAATTCCATTCTAAACAAATTAGAAGGAAATAATCATTAAATACAGTTGGTATGGATTCCAGGCTTGATAGAATGGCCAAAATTAGAGACAGGAGCTTGGGTTCTATGCTGTGTATATCACTAGCTGTGTAAACTTTTTTTAAAACATGTATTTTTTAAATTTTTAAATTTTATCGAGGTGACCTTGATTGTTAACACTATATGTTTCATGTATACATTATACTTCTACTTTTGTATGCCTCACCAAAAAAACCATGCTCATCACCACAAATTTATTTTCTATCTGTCACCCTTTACGCATTTTACCCTCGCCATGTCCCTCTTCCCAAGTGGTAACAAATTTAAAAAAGACATATGCACCGCTATATGCACCGTTTGTTGCAGCATTATTTTAAATAGTCAAGGTACAGCAACAACCTAAGTGCCCATGAACAGATGAATGGGTAAAAAGGATTCATATACAATGAAACACTGCTCAGCCATAAAAAAGGTGAAATCTTGCCATTTGCAACAATGTGGATGGACCTTGAGGGTATTAAGCTAAGTAAAATAAGTTAGAGGGAAGAAGACAAATCTGTATGACTTCACTCATGCTTTATATATGGGATATTAAAAAAAAAACTAATAAACAAAACAAAATTAATGAACAAACCAAATCAAACTAGGTGCCTGCCTTGCTGTGTAACTACTGAGCAGTCGTTTCACCACTTGACGGCTTCTTGTTAGTGTAACAACTTTAGAAGCCTGCCATATTCTAAGGTACTCAGATTCAGTGAGAGTGACCATTTCCTAAGAAAATATGTTACAACGTGATTTTAAATAATGAAAAACAACTAGGAGGCATGCCACTGTTTTTGCTCATTTTATGATTATGTAAAATGAATGTAACAAAACTCTTCCAATAAATCTGGCATTATGTGTGCACGCTAAGTCACTTCAGTAGTGTCTGATTCTGTGCGAGCCTATGGACAGTAGCCCACCGGGCTTCTCTACGCAAGAATACTGGAGTGGGTTGCCACTTCCTTCTCCAAATATGGCATTATATCTTCTCTTAAAGCCACCAAGATAAACTTTAACTGTGAAATACTTTTCTACCTGAAAGTACCTTTTCTTGAAGCAACAGTTTCCTCCCTAAGGAAAATATATACTTATTACTAAGAATAGATGGAAAGATTCTATTTCTATCTCAATCAAATATGCTATGTTTAAAGGTAAATTAGACTAGAATTTTATAGTTAAAGATACTTCTGAGTGGCCTATACACACACACACACACACACACACACACACACACACCAAATGATATTTTCAATTATAAAAAGACAATTATATTACTCAGAATTAAAGTTGGAGGATATACACATATACATAAACATGAAGCTACAAATATATATATGTGTACACACACACACACACACACACACACACACATTTGTGTGTTTCCCTGGTAGCTCAGACAGTAAAGAATCTGCCTGCAACGCAGGAGACCAGGGTTTGATCCTGATCCCGGTGTCAGGAAGATCCCCTGGAGAAAGGAATGGCAACCCACTCCAGTGTTCTTTCAAGAATAGATGAATAGTGTTAGTTACTCAATTGTGTCTGACTTTTTTGCAACGTCATGGACTGTAGCCCGCCAAGCTCCTCTGTCCATGGAATTCTCCAGGCAAGAACACTGGAGTGGGTTGCCATTCCCTTCTCCAGGGGATCTTCCTGACCCAGGGGATCAGGATCAAACCCAGGTCTCCTGCATTGCAGGCAGATTCTCTACTGTCTGAGCCACAAGGGAAACACACAAATGTGTGTGTGTGTGTGTGTGTGTGTGTGTGTGTGTGTGTATTTATAGCTTCATGTTTATGTGTATGTGTATATTCTCCAACTGTAACTCTGAGTAATTGTCTTTTTATAATTGAAAATATCATTTTATGTGTGTGTGTGTGTGTGTGTGTATATATGCCACTCAGAAGTATCTTTAACTATAAAACTCTAGTCGAATTTACATTTAAACATAGCATATTTGATTGAGATAGAAACAGAATCTCTCCCTGACTACCATAAAAGCCTTATCACGTCTTAAGCTTACACTATCGCCTGGTGGGTGCCATAATAGATCATCACTTTGTTACATTTCTTAATACCTTTACTTTCAGGTCAGTATCAATAAGTCTGGAACATCAGAACCAAACATCTTCTTTATATTGTTTATATATTGGAAATGGAATTTTTCTTTTTCCTTTACTTTCTTAAATATTCTCCAAATATAAAGAGCCACAGATGATTCTAACAAATCTAAGGCAGTGCTTCCTATGAAACAAACAAACAAACAAATCCTATAATTAACTTAACCATGAATCATAAATATATCACTATTTGATTTTTTAAATATGGTTGGTCATCAGCTGTATATATATGTGTGTGTATCTCAAATCCTAATTTTTTTATACTAAGGATACCCACTGATAAGAAGGTAAACCTCTATTTACAGTTACTGGCACTATATGCAACTTCAGATTACACATCAAAAACAACAGCTAAAATGAGAGTTATCCTAAAAACAAAAATGGGAAAACTGTAGGCAAGGTTTCATTCTTTATTTTCAATTACTACTAGAATCTTGGCATATACATATATATTTTCTTTTCTTCCAGGATGAAAGTAAAGATTACAATTATCCACTGAAATGATACAGTCTGAAATGAAAGCAGACTAACTTCATTCATTAAATTATAATTATGTTCCTCTTGTTTAAAAGCACAAGCTCTGGGGCAGCTGCCTGGGAAGGGAAGCTAGTTAAATTATTTACTAGCCACGTGATCATGAGCAATTTGTTAACTGGTAAAAGCCTCAACTTCACCTACAAAGTAGGGAGGATAATGCTATTCAGCCTCAAAGAACAGATGAAAAGTAAGTAACATAATGTAATTCAGTTCTCAGTCCACTACCTGGCATATGGTAACCAGTGACTCTATAGTAACATTGTTAAGAGTCTTCCACCCATCATGAGGGATGTGTATACACACAAAAAATGCAGTCAGTACTTAAAATCTACACATACTTCAAAGAATCCCCTCCTTATCCACATTACTTAGTTCAAAACTCTCCCCTTCCATTTTAGGAACTGTTCCCTAAGGGCACTTTTATCTAAAGAATTTACCTGTTGGATGGGCTAACATCATGAACACCTCTATCAGATTTCTTAGATGCCATGAAGCAAAGGATGATGCCAGAGACTAGAAAGCAGGATGGAAAGGTTGGAAAGTAAGAAGTAATATCTAAGATGTACCCACAAAGGTCTATGAACACCTCAGTAGATATTAAGAAACTTTTTTATTTAAAAATTAGAGAATGTTTGTTTAATTCTAATTGGAATAAAATTTGACTAAGCAGATTCTTATCAGATTTAGAAGGGATTTGGTGAAAACTTCCCATCAGATGTGCCAACATACAGAGATAAACCAGGTAGAACATACCTAAGTAGATTCCTTCAATGGGTTAAAATCATAGGAATTACTGAATACCAACTTTGTGCTGCTTTATTCAAGCAAAGAAACCAGGCATTCGTGCTAGTTGATTGTGTAACAGCCTCTCCCTGGACAAGAACACATGGAAAGGCTTTCATTCCATTCACCTTTAATCAGATTTCCCATGCATAAAAAGAGCATAATGCTAATTTTATTCCCACCTTACACTGTTTTTATAAGGGCAGAATGAGATAATCTATGGGGGGGAGGGGGGGGCGGGGAAGCAAGCAGTGTCCAGCACATAATACACATAAAGTATTTACTTTTAAAATCATTGAAAATTTATTAAATTTTCCAGTACTATATCCTTGTCCTTGTTGGCTCAGATGATAAAGACTCTGCCTGCAATGCAGGAGAACCAGGTTCAATTCATAGGTCGGGAAGACCCTTGGAGAAGGGAATGGCTACATACTCCAGTATTCTTGCCTGGAGAATTCCAGGGACAGAGGAGTCTGGCGGGCTACAGCCTATGGGGTCACAAAGAGTCAAACATTACTGAGCGACTAACTGTCATTTTCACCATCCTTGTCATTTACCTGCTGCTGTAATAAGTTTAAGTTACATTTAAATTTTAATGATGGCTTTTATTAGAAACTCCATAAAAAGCACATGTGAGAACAGACAGGAAATTAATACATGAACAAATGAATAAATAGATGAATCTACCTCTGCTAAGGATTGGACAAATCCGAGTTTTGAACAAAATCAGCTGGTATAAATGTAAATGCACCGGCTATATCACAATACAAAAGAATCAGAAATCCATGAATGAGTGTAGACCTTCGTGGCAAAAAGCAACTATGAAGAGGCAGCAGCTGGAAAGCCTGGGTCAGAAAGGATTATTTTAATATAGAGAACAAAATGTCCTGAGCTACACCCTGCTCAATTATTTAGAACTAAAATGCATGCTGGTAATTTATTCAGGACAAAACAATCCTTCCCAAGTGACAGTATGTTATTGTTCAGTCATCAAGCTGTGCCAACTCTTAGTGACCCCATGGACTGCAGCACACCAGCCTTCCCCGTCTTTCACCGTCTCCCAGAGTTTGCTCAAACTCACGTCCAATAGGTCAGTGATGCTATGTAAGCATCTCACCCTCTGCTACCCTCTTCTCCTTTTGCCTTCAATCCTTCCCCGAATTGGGGTCTTTTCCAACAAGTCAGTTCTTCACATCAGGTGGCCAAAGTATTTGAGTTTTAGTTTCAGCATCAGTCCTTCCAAATGAATGCTCAAAGTTGATTTCCTTTAGCATTGACTGGTTTGATTTCCTTGCAGTCCAAGGAACTCTCAAGAGTCTTCTCCAGCACCACAATTCAAAAGCATCAATTCTTTGGTGCTCAGCCTTCTTTATGGTCCAACTCTCACATCCTTACATGCCTACAGAAAAACCACAGCTTTGACTATGGAGACATTTATCGACAAACTATTATCTCTGCTTTTTAATATGCTGTGTAGATTTGTCATAGCTTTCCTTTCAAGGAGCAAGTGTCTTTTAAATTCATGGCTGCAGTCACCAACTGCAGTGATCCTGGAGCCCCCCAAAAGAAAATCTGTCACTGGTTCTACTTTTTCCCCTTCTACTTACCATGGAATGATGGGCCCAGATGCTGTGGTTTTAGTTTTTTGAATATTGAGTTTTAGGTCACTTTTTTACTCTCCTCTTTCACCTTCCTCAAGAGGCTCTTTAGTTCCTCTTCACTTTCTCCCTTTAGAGTAGTATTACCTGTATATCTGAGGTTGTTGATATTTCTCCTGGCAATCTTGATTCCAGCTTGAGTCATCCAGCCCAGCATTTTGTGTGATGTACTTTGCATAGAACTTAAATAAAAAGAGTGACAGTATACAGTTTTGTCTTACTCAGTTCCCAATTTTGAACCAGTCCATTGTCCCATGTAAGGTTCTAACAGTTGCTTCTTGATTCACATACAGGTTTCTCAGGAGACAGGTAAGATGGTCTGGCATTCTCATCTCTTTAAGAACTTTTCACAGTTTGTTTTAATCCACACAGGCAAAGGTTTTAGTGTTGTCAATGAAGCAGAAGTAGATGTTTTTCTGGAAATCCCTTGCTTTCTCTATATTCCAATGAATGTTGGTAATTTGATCTCTGGTTCCTCCGCCTTTTCTAAATCCAGCTTGTACATCTGGAAGTTTTTGATTCATATACTACTAAAGCCAAACTTGAAGACTTTTGAGCATAACCTTGCTAGGATGTGAAATGAGAACAATTTACAGGAATTTGGACTTTCTTTGGCATCGCCTGCTTTGGGATTGGAATAAAAACTGATCTTTTCCGTCCTGTGACCACTGTTTTCCAAACTTGCTGTCATGTTGAGTGCAGCACTTTAACACAGTCATCTTTCAGGATTTTTACAGAGCTCAGCTGGAATTATATCACCTCTGCTAGCTTTGTACATAGTGATGCTTCCTAAGGCCCACTTGACTTCACACTCCAGGATGTATGCCTCTAGGTGAGGGGTTACACCATTGTGGTTATTTGGGTAGTAAGACTTTTTGTATAGTTCTTCTATGTATTCTTGCCACCTCTTCTTAACCTCTTCTGCTTCTGTTAGGTCTTTCCTGTTTCTGTCCTTTATTGGGCCCATCCTTGCATGAAATGTTCCCTCGGTATCTTCAATTTTCTTGAAGAGATCTCTAGGCTTTCCCATTCTATTGCTTTCCTCTATTTCTTTGCATTGTTCACTTAAAAAGGCCTTCTTATCTCTCCTTGTTATTCTCTGGAACTCTACATTCAGTTGCTATTCTCTGGAACTCTGCATTCACTTTCCCTTTCTCCCTTGCTTTTCACTTCTCTTCTTCCCTCAACTATTTTAAAGTCTCCTCAGACAACCATTTTGCCTTCCTACATTTTTTTTTCCCCTTAGGAATGGTTTTGGTCTCCACCTCCTATACAATGTTACAAACCTTCTTTCACCTTCACTGGTCTCAGACAGGTATATATCTAGTAATGAACGTGTACATGATCACCATCACCTAGAAGTCCATGATGGCACTGATTCCTCCTCGCAATATGCCTTTACAAAATCAGTGGCAAACAAACACATGGCCTCTGAAGTCAGATTAGGTTCTAAGCTTCACCACCTTTCTGCTACATCAACTCAAGCAAATCTTTTAATCACTACCATCTCAGTTTCCTCAGTTGTAAATCAAAAATAACATTAACTACCTTGAAAGATTCTTGTGATAATAAAAGAATATATGAAAACTATCAGGCATACAGCATGTATTCAATAAATGATGTCTACTATTACCGCATTATTTGAACATAAAAAGGTGAAAGAGATACCATTCACTGACTGTCCATATTCTAAAAAGTCACTGTATTTAAATTGTTTCTCCTTACATCTATCCGCTTAAGTTATCAATGGCACTTTCCATCACTGAATCAGCAGGTATTTCTTATGAGTGTTTACTCCCTTCTCAGGTATTTAAAATCCAACCAGAACTTTCCATGGGAGGTAAAAGTCATACAGATATTAAATTATCCATGTTTATTTCTACAATTTCCATTAGCCTGGCTTGACATAATTTAGTATTAACATCCAGGTTATTAAACTAATACCATGCAAGAGATTACATTTAAATGCACTTTCTACTGGGAAGTGGGATGCATTTCTAATCATGCTGTCTATCTACAAGCAAACAAATGGTCATTTGACGCTTTTGTCATCATCATGACCTACAGTATCAACCTCAGAGATCACTAATGGGTTCCCACACACACTCAAGGTAAATAACAACACAACATGATACATAACAGGCTTTGGAGGCATTAAGAGATAATCACATCCTTGGGACTTTCACTGGGGACAGTAAGTGGCCCTGCGAAAATACGATTCTCTCTCAATAATGAGGGTCCTTGCACTTTTCACAAAGGGAGGAAAAAAAAGAGTCATTACCATAGAGAAAATGTGCATTCATTATAATGAAACATAAATTTCACAATCTAAGCTAATGAAGAGGGCTCTCCCTGTGATGATGATATTACAAAGTGTAGGAGGCTTCGTATCAAGGTTACACAGGTACCATCACCTTGAAGAATCTGGATTCAAGGGCCGTTTTCTAGAAGACTAATTTCTAGGGTCTTGACTTTCTAGGGTCTCCCAGGGCTGGGAGATGCTTAAGGGTCTAGAGATCTAATCTATTTAAGACTGAGAATAGCATGGGAATGGCTTATGCAGCTTATAGTTGTAAAGTTATACTTGAGATACTAAGCTTGGAGAATTGTCCCAAAGGATCCCTGTTTGGCCTTTATCACAGGTAAACAGGTGAGCACCCAAGAGTCTTATGTAAATCTATGGGGAAGGATCATTCTTTGCCATTCTAAACCCTTTTCCAGAACACAAGGGGTAGAAGGATTGGCGGCCAAGAGGAGCTACCCCACGCCCAAGGTCAGGGGCAGCAACAGTTGCCGAGAGGAGCAACCCCACGTGCAAGGAGCGGTTGCTGCAGGACGCAGGAGGGCTGAGAGGAGCTAATCCACGTTCAAGGTCAGGAGGGGCGGCCGTGAGAAGACACCCCTTGTCCAAGGTAAGGAGCAGCGGCTGTGCTTTGGTGGAGCAGCCGTGAAGAGATACCCCACATCTGTGGTAATGCGAGAGGGCATCAGAGGGCAGACACATTAAAACCATAATCACAGAAAACTTGCCAATCTGATCACAGGACCACAGCCGTGTCTAACTCAATGAAACTAAGCCATGCAGTGCGGGGCCACCCAAGACGGTCGGGTCATGGTGGAGAGGTCTGACAGAATGTGGTCTACTGGGGAAGGGAATGGCAAACCACTTAAGTATTCTTACCTTGAGAACCCCATGAACAGTATGAGAAGGCAGAATGATAGGATACTGAAAGAGGAACTCCCCAAGTCGGTAGGTGCCCAATATGCTACTGGAGATCAGTGGAGAAATAACTCCAGAAAGAATGAAGGGATGGAGACAAAGCAAAAACAATACCCAGATGTGGATGGGACTGGTGATAGAAGCAAGGTCCGATGCTGTAAAGAGCAATATTACATAGGAACCTGGAATGTTAGGTCCATGGATCAAGGCAAATTGGAAGTGGTCAAACAGGAGATGGCAAGAGTGAATGTCGACATTCTAGGAATCAGCAAACTAAGATGGACTGGAATGGGTGAATTTAACTCAGATGACCATGATATCTACTACTGTGGGCAGGAATCCTTTAGAAGAAATGGAGTAGCCATCATGGTCAACCAAAGAGTCCAAAATGCAGTACTTGGATGCAATCTCAAAAACAACAGAATGATCTCTGTTCATTCCAAGGCAAACCATTCAATATCACGGTAATCCAAGGCTATGCCCCAACCAGTAACGCTAAAGAAGCTGAAGTTGAATGGTTCTATGAAGACCTACAAGACCTTTTAGAACTAACACCCAAAAAAGATGTCCTTTTCATTATAGGGGACTGGAATGCAAACGTAAAAAGTCAAGAAACACCTGGAGTAACAGGCAAATTTGACCTTGGAGTATGGAATGAAGCAGGGCAAAGGCTGATAGACTTTTGCCAAGAGAATGCACTGGTCATAGCAAACACCCTCTTCCAACAACACAAGAGAAGACTCTACGCATGGACATCACCAGATGGCCAATACCGAAATCAGACTGATTGTATTCTTTGCAGCCAAAGATGGAAAAGTTTGATATAATCAGCAAAAACAAGACCGGGAGCTGACTGTGGCTCAGATCATGAACTCCTTATTGCCAAATTCAGACTTAAACTGAAGAAAGTAGGGAAAACCACCAGACCATTCAGGTAGGACCTAAATCAAATCCCTTATGACTATGCAGTGGAAGTGAGAAATAGATTTAAGGGACTAGATCTGATAGACAGAGAGCCTGATGAACTATGGACGGAGGTTCGTGACATTGTACAGGAGACAGGGATCAAGACCATCCCAATGGAAAAGAAATGCAAAAAGACAAAATGGTTGTCTGAGGAGGACTTGCAAATAGCTGTGAAAAGAAGAGAAATGAAAAGCAAAGGAGAAAAGGAAAGATATTCCCATTTGAATGCAGAGTTCCAAAGAATAGCCAGGAGAGATAAGAAAGCCTTCCTCAGCAATCAATGCAAAGAAATACAGGAAAACAACAGAATGGGAAAGACTAGAGATCTCTTCAAGAAAATTAGAGATAACAAGGGAATATTTCAGGCGAAGATGGGTTCGATAAAAGACAGAAATGGTATGGACCTAACAGAATCAGAAGATATCAAGAAGAGGTGGCAAGAATACACAGAAGAACTATACAAAAAAGATCTTCACGACCCAGATAATCACAATGGTGTGATCACTCACCTAGAGTCAGACATCCTGGAATGTGAAGTCAAGTGGGCCTTAGAAAGCATCACTACAAACAAAGCTAGTGGAGGTAATGGAATTCCAGTTGAGCTATTTCAAATCCTGAAAGATGATGCTGTGAAAGTGCTGCACTCAATGTGCCACCAAATTTGGAGAAGTCAGCAGTGGCCACAGGACTGGACAAGGTTTGTTTTCATTCCAATCCCAAAGAAAGTCAATGTCAAAGAATGCTCAAACTACCACACAATGGCACTCATCTCCCACGCTAGTAAAGTAATGCTCAAAATTCTCTAAGCCAGGCTTCAGCAATATGTGAACTGTGAACTTTCAGATGTTCAAGTTGGTTTTAGAAAAGGCAGAGGAACCATAGATCAAATTGCCAATATCTGCTGGATCATCAAAAAAACAAGAGAGTTCCAGAAAAACATCTATTTCTGCTTTATTGATGACACCAAAGCCTTCGACTGTGTGGATCACAATAAACTGTGGAAAATTCTGAAGGAGATGGGAATATCAGACCACCTGATCTGCCTCTTGAGAATCCTATATGCAGGTTAGGAAGCAACAGTTAGAACTGGACATGGACCAACAGACTGGTTCCAAATAGGAAAAGGAGTACGTCAAGGCTGTATATTGTCACCCTGCTTATTTAACTTATATGCAGAGTACATCATGAGAAAGACTGAGCTGGAAGAAGCACAAGCTGAAATCAAGAATGCCAGGAGAAATATCAATAACCTCAGACATGCAGAAGACACCACCCTTATGGCAGAAAGTGAAAAGGAACTAAAAAGCCTCTTGATGAAAGTGAAAGAGGAGAGTGAAAAAGTTGGCTTAAAGCTTAATATTCAGAAAACTAAGATAATGGCATCTGGTCCCATCACCTCATGGAAAATAGACAGGGAGACAGTGGAAAGAGTGTCAGACTTTATTTTTCTGGGCTCCAAAATCACTGCAGATGGTGAGTGCAGCCATGAAATCAAAATATGCTTACTCCTTGGAAGGAAAGTTATGACCCACCTTGATAGTATATTAAAAAGCAGAGACATTACTTTGCCAACAAAGGTCCGTCTGGTCAAGGCCATGGTTTTTCCAGTGGTCATGTATGGATGTGAGAGTTGGACTGTGAAGAAAGCTGAGCGCCGAAAAATTGATGCTTTTGAACTGTGGTGTTGGAGAAGACTCTTGAGAGTCCCTTGGACTGCAAGGAGATCCAACCAGTCCATCCTAAAGAAGATCAGTTCGGGGTGTTCACTGGAAGGACTGATGCTGAAGCTGAAACTCCATTACTTTGGCCACCTCATGTGAAGAGTTGACTCATTGGAGAAGACCCTGATGCTGGGAGGGATTGGGGGCAGGAGGAGAAGGGGATGACAGAGGATGAGATGGCTAGATGGCATCACCGACTCGATGGGCATGAGTTTGAGTAAACTCCGGGAGTTGGAGATGGACAGGGAGGCCTGGTGTGCTGCGATTCATGGGGTTGCAAAGAGTCGGACACGACTGAGTGACTGAACTGAACAGATTAACATAATTAGGCCAGATCACCTGAGGGTGTAGAGACAGATGTTTGGTTTCCACAAGGTCCCAGGACAAACAACCAGCATCGAAGTAGGGAAGGGTGACAAGTGCGTTTAGACTTAGGAGAACAGGAAAAAGAAACAGGCATGAGTCGTTGGCACTGTTGTCAAGGGTAGAAAAACAGCTTATACACAAGATAGAGCCTTACTGAAGGGTTCTAATTAGCAAGAAAACTGTGGTCACCTAAAATTACTCCAAATGGTGGTATTCTCTGATCTCCCTAACTCACAAAAAAAACAGACAAAATTTACTCTTCTTGAATCTCCATTTACTCATCAATAAAATGGGTTTTAAAAAAGCTCTCCTCTGAGTTACTGGGAAAAGTAAAGAAAATATTGAGTATGAAGATACTCTGTATGAATAAAACACTCTATATTTATCATACATTATTATTTGGAAGGATTCATTGCACAAACTTTAAAAATGGGATGAGAATACATTATTTCTCAAAGGCTCTGCCAGAGGTATAACTTAAGCTTATTTATATTAAAAATAATACTAGTAAAGGATACATAACAATTAATTTTGTAATATGCTTGGAATTATAAGCTCGTTATTTTGGTCCCAAAGATACTATCCTCAAAAAATCTGCAGTCTTAAAACATGTGCAAAGGTGTTATTGATCTTAGGAGTTTATACTCAAAGAGTCAAAAATTCTATTGGTCTAAATCAGTGATTATCAAACAGAGGCAACTTTGCATCCAAATCTAGAGGTATTTTTGATCATCGTAATTGGTGAATGGAGGGGGGGCTGGTTTGCTCTGGCATGTAGTAGGTAGATGACAAGAATGTTGCCAGACCTCCCGTGAAACACAGGACCCTATTCTCTGTTCTAAATATAGACATTAAATGTTATCACTTAACTCATAATTTGAATGACCTGCATCATTAGGCACCCTCATCTACAATTCAGTGCTGTGGTAAACTACCTCATCAGCTACTATATCCTACGAATAGAGATGGAAAATAATTTTCTTCAAATTATTGAAGCCCATATCCAAATGCAGGCTCTTTAGCCCTTTAAATTTCCATTATGAACAATTATCAGTTTGACTAAATTCAATTCTGTCTTTCCCAATGGGAAACCATAGGGGAAGAGTCAATGTGTTGGCAATCTGCAAAACCAGAAAATGAAATTTGCAAGGGTTCACCATTATCACAGAAATTTGGCACAGCTGTAATGACAACCTGTCAGTCTCCATTCCCAAGTCATATATAACTCCAAGGCCTGGCATTCCACCACAGTCTAATGTGTCACATTATGTGACATGATATGAAAATATATTAGACACTTAGAATTTTATATTTCCTATAAGTGCCTGCTCTCTATTTCAGTTTCACCACCACGGGGGGAATAAAATACCTGTATTTCTGCCTAACAAACGGAAGACAAATGAAATGAAGCCAAAATTGCAGAAAGTATTAATAACTATAGATGCTAGAGTCCAAATATTTTCACATGGATAATTTCATAAACTTTTAGATGAGATACAGTATGGAATAGTGTTGAGAGTATAGAGTATGGCTTTCAGAATTCAGATCTCCACTTTCTAGCTGAGTGACCTTCAGGAAAATGCTTCTCTGAGCCTTACCTTGTTACCTTCCTCGTGTATTAAATGAAAGTATTAATCCCATCTGCCTCACAGGGCTGCTATAACAATTATATAAATAAATGTTTAGAAAGTGTTTAGAATCCTTCCTGATACACAGTAAAGACTATGAAGCTATCAAGTGGTTGTTTATAGTAAAAAGAAACACCTTGATAAAGCAGAAGATATGATCCCATTTTACTGGAGAAATAACCTAAGTTCTACAAGTATAAGGAACTCTTCGCAGATTCCCTCTTTCCCTGAGTTTGCTCAGCACTGCCCTGTTTTCATAGCTGCATGGACCTCAGAGTGCTGTGTGATTCTGTATGAGAGCTCAACTCCCAGAGCATGTTAAGAAGCACATATGAGACCACTCTATGCAGCGGGTGACACAACAGGGGGGTGGGGTGGAGGAAACAGTCTGGAGGCCGGAAAGGTTCAAAATCTGGTCCCTCCAGGCAGAATTTTTGTTCATGGCCATAAGCGACTTGTATATAAAGGAAACCACAGTAAGGTCTCTGAAATCCAATTTCAATCTTGAAAAATAACGTTACAGGGAATCTCAGTTTTCAAAAATTTGGTCATAGGACTTCCAAGGGCACACATTATTTTTATTTTCTGAACAGTTCAATGTAAATCTATGGGTGCATGCATGCATGTGTGTGTGCTCAGTTGTGTCCACCTCTTTGTGACTTCATGGACTATAGCCGCCCAGGCTCCTCTGTCCATGGAATTCTTCAGGCAAGACTACTGGAGTGAACCGCTATTTCTAGGGCCAACCCAGTGATTGAATCCGCATCTCCTGTGCCTCCTGCATTGACAGGAGTATTTTTTACTACCATACCACCATGGTACCTAGTTAATATGTGTGTAATTGTTTACATATTTGCTTTAATGTTTATTTTCCATTGATGACAAGTTTTCATCATTTATATTACTGATGTAAGCATTCTTCAGATTCAGAATTAGCTTAAAAATCCATTAAATTTATGGAATATGTTAAATAGACAAGAGTAGAGATGGTATGCAGCTATGGTGAGGTAAGATATAGTAAGATAAGATAAAATATATGGTAAGATATAGTCAAAGCTATGGTTTTTCCAGTCCTTACATCCTTACATGACATGAGAGCTGGACCACAAAAAATGCTGAGTGCTGAAAAACTGATGCTTTTGAAATGATGTGCTGGAGAAGACTCTTGAGATTCCCTTGGACAGCAAGGAGACCAAACCAGTCAATCCTAAAGGAAATCAATCCTGAATATTCATTGGCAAGCTGACGCTGCAGCTGAAGCTCCAATACTTTGGCCACCTGATGTGAAGAGCTGACTCACTGGAAAAGACGCTGAAGGTTTTTTTCAGATTGAAAGGCAGGAGGAGAAAGGAAAGATTGAAGGCAGGAGGAGAAGGGGACAACAGAGGATGAGATGGTTGGATGTTATCATGGATTCAATGTACATGAATTTGAGCAAACTCAGGGAGATAGTGAAGGACAAGGAGGCCTGTTATGCTGCAGTTCATGGGGTCTCAAAGGATCGGACATGACAGAGTGACTGAACAACAACAGTGGTAAGATATATTATCCTGGTACATAACTGTCCAAAATGCGAGGAATATTGATATTTGAAAGGGAAATTATATATGAATATGTGAGCTCAGAATAAAAAGGATTTCAAATATGGCCCCTGTTTTTCACTAGGAGCATCAATTTATTCTGGCTTTCTGGAAGAGTCCTGCGTTCCACCAACCACATTTGAGAACTGCACTCCTTTCCATATCTATTGCTATTCATGGTCCAGAAAGAGATCTATGTAATGGTTTTCTTTAACGACATTTGCACTAATTGCACAGTGACATATCTTGAAAGGAAAACATAATCAAAACAAAAGAAAATACAAAGCATGACCGTGGTTTTCTTCCCTAAAGAGGGAGAGACTTGCTGATGAAAAACAACCAGTGTCCTCTGAACAAAGGGCTACTGAGTGCTAAAGCGAGCCTTTAAGCTCAATAAGTGTTCACAATATCAGCAAATATTTTGCTATTATCATGAAGAATGAAATAGTAGCTAGACAGCACAAAAGGGATGAAAGAAATAATATTTTACGACTTAGTGAATTGAGCTACACATACGATAATTTCCAGGATTGATTTCCTGTCTACTTTTGAAGCAAACAGCCATCAATTTGGAAATCCATGCAGAACTACACGAAGAATGCAAACATTTTCCTAGTCGGTGGCAAGTTTCTTTGGCATTCTTGAAAATAAACTTAGAACTTTACACACACAGACATACACCCTTTGATTCTGATGACTATAGTTCATGCCAACATGAAATTTCCCTAGTTCACTTAACAAAACTCCAGGAGAGGCACTGCTACTTTTGAAACCTACTGAAAAATCATCACGGTGTCCTGCATTTTCATAGGTAGGAAAATGTTTTATGTGTAGTCTAGGTCCAAGAAAGCTTGGTGAACTGGTAAGAGAATCGCTTTCTCAATTAGAGAAACACTGGTTCAAAGCTAGCTATCTCATTTACTCCTATAGGACCAGAGGCAAAGGATTCTCCCTTAGCTTCAATTTCTGCATTTGCAAAATGAAAGCAACAGTAACTATCAGTGCCTGGCATGTAATATTAATTCAAAGATCGTGATGGTCACTCCTATCCTTACTCTGAGTGAAACCTCATTCCTCTGTTCTGTCCTTAGAAAGAGGCCAAATCACTTAAATGAGTTCTCAGACTAAGAAGGTTATCCAAATTAGGGGTCAACTTTCATTGACAGTTGGTATGTGCTAAAGTATATTTCCTTGATGATTTGCTTAATCCCTTAAAATAATTATGGGATCTTTTTACTTTTTACCATGTTATAATTTTCTAAAAAAAAAAAAAAAAAAAAAGTTAAAATACTCTAGGAGAAATTCACAGTTTTTGATAGCCTGCTTCTATTAAGGAAAACACACAAAGGAATAATACTTCTAGTCATGTATTTTTATCTCTGCATTCAACCCTATTTATGTCTTATCTCATGCAGCTTTTGAAAAACCCCACTGCACATCTGTGAAATACGGAGAGTCACAGAGGCAAACACCATCTTAGTAATATAAAAACAGCTTTGATCTGACAGACCACCTGAAAATCGTGGCTATTACCAACCAGAATTCCCTAGATCAGGTTTTGAGAACTACTGCAACAGGATGCCTTGGAAGCAGAGAGAAGCTATGCCTCACTTAAACAGAGAGATAAAAGGAAATAATGAAATACATATGTGAACAACAGTTAGGGAGTAGATGTTCAGAAAACAATTTTAGCTTAATTTTCTCTTCAAACGAGTAAATAAAAGTAAATAAAAGATCACTCCTTGTAATTCGGTTCTCTGGCTGGTGGAATCAGTGGGGGTAGGGTGGGAGGAGAGGATAGGGACTGGGTGAACCAGGCTGGTTCATCTCCCCTGAAAAACTCCATGGGTGCAGAGAACACATAAGATACAAGCAGATCCAAACACTTTTTTCTGAGTTTAATCTATGAGCTTTTGGGTGCAGGCTCAAGGATCTCAGAAGTCACCTGCCTCTAACCTGGCAACAGCCCAAGAGAAACAGAGGTGAGACCCACAGAGAGACACCTAATGAGGGCACAGTGTGAACCCCTGGATTCAACTATGTCTAAACTGAATGCAGGGAATGGCAATGGTAAAATTAAAACTAAGAGAAAAATCCAGAAGAATATCCAGAAGAAAGTATACTTCTGACCCAAACAGATAAAGCCATAATACAAGTTATAACGTGTCATAAGTTTCTGGACTAGAAAATGGGAAAGCTCATGCCGCACAGAATACAGACATCTGGTGCAATACATAATATGTGTATGCGTCTTAAGACAAATAATCCCTAGGGAAGATTAATACAGATGCATCTTCTAACTATATATGCCCCATCGTCATTCTCCTCGGCCCTCACTTTCTGCTCCAAAGACTAAGGCTTCCTGATCCAGGCCGAGGCTGAGGTGCTGGACCTTCACACTAGACCCAGTGCTTCTTAACGAGTGGAGGCAATGTCCCTTCGCTACTAGAGCACACGGGACAGTGTATGAGACATTTTTGATTGTCACAGTTTGTGGAGGGGGTTTTACTGTCATCCGGTGGGTAGAACCCAGGGATGCAGCTAAATATCCTACACTGAACAGGACAGATCCCCAGAGCAAAATGTCAATACAACTGAAGTTGAGAAGCTCATCTCAAGGAAATAACCTTGGCATGAGAATCACTTTCTCTTTTCCTAGGCTAGCACTCTGAATTGCCAATGCACTATCTAGATTTCTAAACACATCGAGGCAATATTACAAAGCCCAGTATGAAGCTTTACTATTTCCCAAAGTTGTTTGCATTCATACCATATTGTTCACAGACTAAAATGTTTTAATTTGAGTCAATGCACTAATGAAAATATACACAGATACATGAGTGTATTAGGCACTTGCTTATTCAAATCAGGGTTACAAGGCCATAGTTGCTTTGACCACAATGCTCTGGGCGGGGGGGTGGGGGTAGAAATTGAAAGAAATCATCAAAGAAACTTAATTTAATGGATGGGCTATTTTTTGAGCTTCAAAACATGTTCATTTGGTTTGAGGCACACCCTGAAAACAAAAACAATGGGTGATCATTTCTACTGAGGAGCTCTGATAAATGGAAGAAAAAGAGACATCTAAAAGTCTATACATATAGAACTCATGCAACTTGCAGCAGAATGACACTTCACAGGAACAATCTAAGCTTTTGTTTACCAGCTTCCATGAACCTCCAGGAGACCATGGCAGGCAAAGATGTTCTCCCAAATCCCACAGTTCCGCTTCATTTCAAAATCCTCTCCTGTCTGTCTTTCTCTCCCCTTGTCATTTACAGTCTGTGCTCCAGAGACAGACTAATGGGGCTTGATTTTGTTACCCTAGCCAGCATTCCTACAGGACACTTCATCCTGCAATCATCATAGTGCCAGCAGTGCGTGTCTATGAAATTAAAATGGAAGAGACTGATTCTTCAGGTATGCGCCTGCTGCTATTGACAGTCACTCCAGATCAGTTCCTCTGAGGCAAGACAGCTCCTGCACAAAAAATACCTCTGCTTATCAAGCTGAGGCTCTGTGCCGGGGAGATGGCAATTTGGGGCCCACATGACAGCAGTCAGAGACGAGCTAGGGCGCTCAGGAGAGTGAATTCTGGTAATCCTGCAGAATTCCATTAATCTGAAATACACTAATCTGAGGCTTCCAATTTTGCTCCATTTTAAAGCTCAGGTCCACTTATAACATTACGTAAACACAGGTAGTTCATTCAATAAAACTAAAAGACGCTGCCAACAGCATGTTTCAGGCATTTAGATGTTCAGTACATCAAGGTCTAAATTTGGGTTTTTTAAACCTTTAAACATATTTTGTTCTGGCAAAATAAATTTAAAGTGAAATTTGCTATGCTTAACTATTTTTAAACGTACAAATCAGTGCATTAGGTAGATTTACCATGTTGTGCAACCATCTCCATTATCCATCTCCTGATCTTCCTCATCATCTCTAACAGAAATTTATATTCATTCAACAATCATTCTCTAGTCCCTGGTAAACTCTACTCTACTTTCTGTTTCTATAAATTTGACAATCTCAGGTACCTCAGATAAGTGGTATTTTTATCACTGTTTATCCTTGTGTGTGTGTCGGATTTCCCTAGCATGTTTTCAAGGTTCATTCATGTTATAGCATGTGTCAGAAGTACATTCCTTTTTCAACTTGATAATATGTTATTATGTGTATAGGTATCATTTTATTTAGCTATTCTCAGTAATGCTGCTATCATCAAGGGTATAAAAGTACATGAATCCCTTCTTTCTATTTAAATTTTGATTCATTTTAACTCATTTAAAAACATTATCTGACAGCTGCAAAGTTGTTATGAAATAAGGTAATCTAATGTTCATTTTTGTTATATGATCCTATGTGACTCCTTGTTCCATAGGGAGAGAAAATATTTTACAAATAAGAACACTGCCACCTGGGGCTTTGAAGTTAGTTTTCAAAGCATATACAACAAATAAGTTCATGTGTTGGTAATATTCTTTCTTCGCTCTATGGTCACCCCAAAACACCTGGTACCTCTAAACAGGTCATGAGCAAATAATACCGTTTCAAAGCAGCTCACTATGTCTTTGGTTAAGTTAAAATGGTCAAATTATGTGACTTTATTTCATAAGCCACCTCCCCCTCTCACAACACCAAAGAGTCAAGTGACAGAGCAGAGTAAGATGTAATATTCTGAAGTTTGTGACCACACATGCCCTTCTTAACTTTGTCCTATATTAATTATGTAGTTCCATGAAGAGGAAACTCAAATATTAGGCTGTACAGAAACATGATTTCAGAGGAAATATAGCTGTGAAAAGGATAAAAATAGAAGGAAAGTGATCTTAAAGTTGATACAAATAAAATTAGTAACAAAATAATTGTACCAAAAACACAGATTGCTAAATGTTATAATAGCAACTGCATATCAAAAAGTGAAAATTTGTAAACCATATTTTCATAGTGAAGCTCTTCTCATTTAAACAACAGCAGAACTCTACATTTTAAAGATGTTTATTAAGTCTTGGTTACTCTGGAATTATTAATTTACTGAACTCTCATGGCAGTTCCTTGGGAACAAATTATTAGCATTTTCATTTAAAGCTAAGGAAACTAAGAGTTCAAGTAACTCTCATGGGGGCACATGGCTAATAAATGGTAGAGGCAAACTTTGAACCAGTATCTATGTGACTCCTGAGAGGAAACTTTTTATGACTGTGTTATCTAGAATCAGCCCAAATCACATTTCACAACTGGGACAATGCTTCAAACAAATATGTGTTTATGAGGGAGATAAGAATTAATGTGCCTTGTGAATTAAAATGGGTCCCCTCAGAGATATAAAGAGGGAGTCTGCCTAGCTTGTGTTGGACAGAGCCTGAATCATCTGGTCTTTCTCCATTCTGAAAATTTAGCAACTGAACATGGCTCCACATGGATTCATCTGACATTTCCTTCAGACCTCTCCCCTGAGAGCCCAACATTGGCTGTTTTACTGAAATATAAATATTTTATGAGTGAATGATACCTAGAATGGTCTAAAGAGAATTTCACTGTTGCTATTGTAATTATTCCTAATTATAATTGTTGTTCCCTTTGGAGCAAGTAAAATCAGGGAGCACTTATGCAATCTGCTTAGAGAAAAAGACTGATAGTAATCTATAGAGGATTTATCAACGAAATGCAGACTCCTGTGTTTCTTTTTCCTATGCACTGGCAGAATAATTTTAGAAGTCAGCAGTCTAAATGGTTTTAAGTCTATACTGACATTTGCTTCAGAATAATTTATGACATCCCAAAAGAGACACAAGCAACTTAGAACAGTAGTCTTTATTAACATGGTAAATTAAAATGGAATACTGACTGATGTCTTGTGTAAAATTCATGTGCCACTGACCTAACTATACAAATAAAGTTATATTATGAAGGTCAATTATAAGAACATTTATCTCCTGGGATATACAGCAAATGTATTAATACAGTAACTCTATGTTAATGTGGAATATAGGTGTTTAAAGAGAAAGCAATTGAAACCAAATATGAAAACTCTGATTCAAAAAAAATCATAAATTTAGACACACAAGTTGTATTAGTTCAGGATCCCCTATCCCATATCATCACTGATGCTCTTTCCTATGATTGTGTTGAAGGGTTTTTATTAAGTTGCTAAGACCAAAGTTTTTTTTCTTTTTGTCTATAACACATTAACACATCTCAAGGACACCAACAAAGAGCAGAACATTTTTTAGCTTGAAGGGTCACCAGAAATAAGTAATTTCCACCGTCTCATTCTCCACATGAGGAAACAAAGATCTAGAGATGCTAAGGCACGGACAGATGAAGAGGGTCTCAGCCTGAATCTCACTCCAGAATTATACTCCCTACAATGTGCTTGATTTCCATTCCAGCTCTTTCTTTGCAAAGGTATTCTCTCTCCTTTTGTTCTCTAACTCTAATAGATTGTATCAGACCCACTCTTAAAATAAGTAAAACAGAGGTAACAATTCCTAATAAAAAGATGATGGACAAACCCAACGGTCTTGAAATTTTACTTGAAAAGTATAAAAAATTATTATTTTTATATTCATAATGGTTATGACTGTATTGGTTTATTGCACATATAAATGTATATTTATCATAAATGTAACTTTTCACTCACGGAAAAAGTTGGACTCTTTTGAAAAGTCTGCTCTCCTTTTGGCAAGCCACTGCAGTATTCTTGCCTGGAGAATCCCAGGGACAGAGGAGCCTGGCAGGCCACGGTCCATGGGGTCACAGAGAGTCGGACACGACTGAAGTGACTACGCACATACGCACTCACTCTCTTTAAGAAGTCAAAAGCAATACAGGCTCTCAGATCAGGAAACTGTGATTCCTAGGGAAGCTGCACTCAACCTACTGGCTATCACTCTTGAATATCTCTCGATGGTCTAGATGTCTAAAACTGTAACAGTAATATTTCTCTTACATGGTAGCTGTGAATAATGAATAATAAATATAAAATACAGGACAGTGCTTGCAGCCCACTATACATTGGATAATTATTGAGAAATATTAATTTCTTTCCTCTTCCTTTTGAATCTTCCCTCTTTCCTTTGACTATGTATACACTGCAAACATTTAAATAGTACTAACACATGACAAATTTAGACTTACAAAATTATTTTATTACAATAGAGAACTACTTAGTGAGCCTCCCTATAACATAATACAATGATACACAGCAGAAAGTAAATCTGCCCACACATCCCTAAGCATTCTCAATTAAAGTAGGTTACTTACAGGTCTTACATTTGGAGGAGAGGAATATACAAAAATCTGGATTTACCTTAGAAATGTTTAATGGAGAATAATACAGTGACCGTATTCAAGAGAGAACACTGCGGCATTAAATGACACTTTGTTATATCCCAGAGATTCTGACAATTCCTGATGGAGGCAGGACCAAGCTCTTCCAGTATAAGCTTCCTTTCTAATAAGAAGAGTTCTAGTGATGTCTATTTCCAAGCACATTAGATCCTTCAGTACACACAATACAGGAAAGGTTATATATTCACATGATGATATACTAGTATATTCAAGCTGCCACGTTTAACATATCAGATCACATTAAGATTGATATTCAAAATAATTGTAAGCTATATCAAGAGAAAACACAAAACAACAGGAAAACAAAGTCAAAAGACAAAGTGTTCTGAACTGAGTCCTAGAGGACATACTAAAGCCATTTTTACTGTTGATACGAAAAAGCACAGTAACACTTTGAAACAATATTACTCTTTTCAGAAGAAAAGAAATGCTAGCTTAGTGGGCCACAGACTCCGAGTGCTAGCATATCAGCCCTTTTAAAGAAATTACCAGCATGCTGCGTTTGGTTTACTGTCTCCCACCTTGCATTTCACCAACTGGATCAAAGCACGGAGTCTAACAGCTCCAATTTCTTTCACAGCAGCTGCGCTAGCGTGAGAAAAATTGACAGATTAACTAGAAGAAAGCCTCCAAAGTCACTAGAAACTATGGCTGCCCATTAGAACAGAATCATAGACCAAAGAATACAGGGAAAGGAATGCCTCAGTGATTCGATGCACTAGCCCCATTGGATATGAGAATGTTACTCAGGATCTGAGTGTGAGTAGGAGAGGTTCCATCCAGGAATGAAAACCTGGACAGTCATGACCAGCAATCAACCTGGCTAAGGATAAATATCTGGATTGGAAAAGTAGCTACTGATTTTTCTGGTATTTCAGTTATAATTTTCATGTATCTTTTAGTTGCCAGTTTCTTCTAAAAAATACACAACAGTAAACATACCTGCCCCTTACATAAATTAATGAGGTCAAGCTAAAAGAGACAGCAACTGCTTCACAAACAAGCATCACTCTTAACTGAATTCAGAAATGCATACTTATCCTTTTATGATAATCTGTCAGGTCTCGATCCAGGAGGACGCTCTACCCCTCACATTTATACAGAAAATATATAGTATGTTTGAGAAATATTTGTCATGTGGTCCATACAACCACACTAAATAAATAGGGAGGACTGGTATTATGACGCCTATTTTAGAGATGAATGACTTAGAGGTCCGAGAGCTTAAATGCAGTGACTAACAGCAGAGGAAGTTAGGAAAGGGATGGTGTGCCTGTCTGCGGGGAATGAGATGAAGGCATGGGGAGGAGGAAAGAAGGCCTGAAAGAGAAAACTGAGGAAGATATATATTGGCTCAACCTCAATGTAATTTGCAAGTTTTTCCTTTTTTGAGTTACTTATTTTAAAAGTTTGCAACAATATACCTTTAAAAGACAACTATGGATTTACGGGGCTTCCCAGGTAGCGCTAGTGGTAAAGAACCACCTGTCAATGCAGGAGACAGAAGAAATGTGGGTTCTATCCCTGGTTTGGGAAGATCCCCAGGAGGAGTAAACAGCAACCCACTGCTGTATTCTTGCCTGGAAAATCCTATGGACAGAAGAGCCTGGCGGGCTATCATCTGGGGTCACAAAGAGTCAGACACAACTGAAGCGACTTAGCATGCACCCACCTTTTACATGGGGAACCATGAGTATTATATCACATAGACTTCAGGATCTACCAGAATGGATTTTCTTCTGACTTACTGGGATGTGGAATTTCCCATGGATCTTTATAACAAACCAGCTGATAACTAAGAGGTTCATATCATCCAGAATAGCTGGGTTACAGCATAATATGATCAAAACCAATGTCTTAAAGCAATTCATTTCTGGTCTCATGATTGTTGACAATGCTTGTTCACAACAATTCTTCAGGGGGATGAAAAGCAGTATCAGTAAACATTTCTAAATTCTCCACAACAGCAAGAAGGAAAACAAACTAGGGACTAGTTTTTTAAATCTTTCATTCAATTGTGATTCATGTCCTTTGTATTCATATTCCATTGGTCACAGCAAGTCATTTGGCCTCAGTTTGGGGAGAAGTATAACCCTACCATTTGCCCAGAAAGAGACTGAGAACAAGAATACTGCATACAATTAATTCTTCAGCTTAAAACTTCCCCCTCATCTCATGAAAACCCTCACAGTTTTCATATACCTAATCAATAAATATTTATTAAGTACTTACATTTTACAAGAAACACATCCCTGATCAAGAGTCCTCTAAATTTCATACCACTGAAAAATATCTAAGGATTGCCTGAGAAATTCTGTTATCTTAAATGAAGAGAAAGTTTTTAAGAAAGAAATACAATTGCTTGGAACACATTTTTCTATTCAATACTTTTCATATGAGCAATTTCCCCAGTAATTCTCTAATCACACAGCTTTCCAAAGTCTTATAAATGTGCACCAGTCTCTCTCCGACATAACACACTATACAGATGGCAAAGGAAATGCACACTCCTCAGTCCTGTGAGCATGCCAGACCACTGAAGAAAACCTATTGAAATACTATCCTTGCTGAGTGTCCAGGAAGAGCATCAGTCATTTGTTCTCATGAGTGCACACCTGCATTTTCTGTCAAGTCTGATTCGTGTAACACTTGATACACTACCTTTACCACAGATGATAAAAAGTAGATTAGCAAAGAGTCGTTAAAAGCATCAATAGAAAAAAAACCCAACAGTGTTTGTGTCGGTGACCGACCTCTTTCTGCTTCTTGTCAAATATGTTTCTATTTGATATATTTCTTCAATGGTTCCAAAAAAATAATGAAGCAAATTATCAATATAAAATTACAAATCAAAATATTATTCCTAGGTTGAGAGAAAGACAGAAGCAAGAGCATTTCAAATAATGGGGGGAAAAATCAATCACCAACTCCATCCACAGTTCTTAGCTTTCTGAAGAGACTATGACTCATTCCTGTTGCCACAGCTAGGTGGGACAGCTTGAATCAGGAATGGAGAAACAGCCTTCAATTAAAGATTCACTGAAATCTGTCAGCTCCAATAAGACATTAATACCATTTCAAGGGGGAATAGTAGGTGTGTTTTTTATTCAGTCTGCTTGTTTCTGATATTTTCATTCTACACTACATTCCTTAGCTGTTATTTTTCATTTGCTAACAAGGGAAAAAAGAAGTGTGAAATACAGGAGGATAAAGTAAAGGGAGAATTTTTGTTTATAAATCAAACATGAAAATTTCAAAACACATCCACTGCTTTGAAAGACAAGTTGAATAGCTATCATTTGAGAGTTAACCAGATTTCTGCACTAGAGCACTTGTGGTAAAAATGTTTTATAGTATTTCAATGGCAATCCTTTCATTTATATAGAATAATAGAAAACAAGCGGGAGTAGAAACAGCAAGTTCTAGATAGTGCCAGGTTAAAAAGCTTTCATATCCACAGGTATTTTTAGTTAAAATATCAAGGGATACCTAAAGACACATAGATGCTTAATATGCCATTGGGGCATGAAATAAACCATTTTTAAAGGGAGCAAGTAGCAGTATACATATTAGTTGAAACATTATCTACAACCGTTGACATAAAACAAAAAATAAGGATGCTGTATGATGATGCAGAATATGCTGGGGTGAAACAGCAGGAATGCTAACTCTTGTGCTACGAATGTCTCCAGTAGCTTCATAAGTCATAGAGGGCATTACTTTTATGAATAGTGAACGACAGACACTCTGCACTGTTCACCCTAGGACATGCTGCACTGATGGCAAAAATGTCTTACTAGAACTTTCTTGATGTAGACGTTTCATAGTTTCATAGTGTCATTCATGGTCAAGTAACATTCGCTTGTGAAAATGGGATTCTTACAATCATCGAGGCTAAACTTTTCATTTTATATAGGAGTAAAAAACTTCAAAAGCACCTAGAAAATTAGTTTATGACACACTAAAGCCAAGTCAATTGACTGTTGTTCCAACACTCACACTTGACCCTTTTATTACAAAGTCTCCATCAAGAGAACATGTATTTCCCATCCATGCATTTGCTTCCCAAACATGTAGAAACTCCTGAAGTGTATGATAAATTTTTCACGTACTCCATCTGGCAAAAGAAATACGTGAGGATAAAAAGAGTTAAGAAAAGAACATACATAGCATAGTACAAAGTGTTCACTATAAGTTAGTTTTTACTATTACTGTTTTATACCATTTTACAGGTAGGCAGGATTTACTTAAACATGTGTAGGCAAAATATAAAAGCAATCATGCTAGACTTGAACTTAGTCCTGAGAACTTCCATATATGGAAAAAACAGGTGGCAAATGGTTTCTCTTTCACTCTACTTGTCCAGTAGATATAGCTTGTTTGATTCACAACAATGACTTTAATATCTAGCTTCCAAAACTTTAAAGTTGAGTAAAATTTTTTTAAAAAATCACAATTTCAATTCATTTTGATAGACCGAAAAAACCTGCTACCACAAGAACGCCATCCTGTAATGGCCCTGACCATCTAAACCAAGTAGGGTATTCTGTTAAGCTCCTGCCAGGGGAAGGCTTGGACTGAAGGGCCAATAACTGGGAATGGAGAAATAAGCAATCACACACACACACACACACTCACACACAAAAGGAGATGTGATATACAGAGAACAAATAATAAAAAGGAAGATATAAATGCTACCTTATCCATAATACCATTAAACGTGAAGCGATGAAAAGGGAGAGATTTACAGGATGGACTGAAAAGAAAACCCATGTTCCAACTTCATGCTATGCACAAGGAAAACAATGTGGATTCAAATGCACAGTAGCTTGAAAGTGAAGGATGGAAAATGATATTCCCTTCAAACAGTATTCAAAAGTGAGCTTGACTGCCATTACTAATGACAGGTTGTACTGCTTCAAGCCAAAAATGTTACCAGCAATACAGTGGAACATTTTATAATGGAGACATGGCCAATCTACTGGGAAAATATAATAATTAACAAACATATATGCACTTGAAAAGAGACCCAAAACACATAAAGGGAAAGACAGATGAATGCATAACAACTCAATAATCACAATAGAAGAGATGTTAAAATCGATAACCTAACCTTCCATCGTAAGACACTGGAAGCAGAAGAGAAAAAGAAACATGAAAGCTAGCAGGATGGAAGAAATAATGAGAACTGGAGAGAAAAGAGAGAAGAGAAAAACAACAGGGAAAAATCAATGAAACTAAAAGCTGGTTCTTCGATAATAAAATTGAGAGAGCTTCAGCAAGATTAAGAAAAAACTGGAGAAGATTCAAAATCTAGACCAAGAAAAAAATAGAAAAGATTCAAATTTCTAAAATTAAGAATAAAAGAAGGGTGACTACAGCCTAACTCCCATATGTTTTTAAGTGACTCTAAGGAAATGCTACAAATCTTTGTATGCCAACAAATTAGGTAACCTAATAAAATGGACACTGTACAGGAGACAGAGATCAAGACCATCCCCACGGAAAAGAAATGCAAAAAGGCAAAACGGTTGTCTGAGGAGGCCTTACAAAAAGCTGTGAAAAGAAGAGAAGCAAAAAGCAAAGGAGAAGAAGAAAGATATTTCCATTTGAATGCAGAGTTCCAAAGAATAGCAAGGAGAGATAAGAAAGCCTTCCTCAGTGATCAATGCAAATAAATAGAGGAAAACAACAGAATGGGAAAGTCTAGAGATCTTTTCAAGAAAATTAGAGATACCAAGGGAATATTTCATGCAAAGATGAGCTCGATAAAGGACAGAAACGGTATGGACCTAATAGAAGCAAAAGATATTAAGAAGAGGTGGCAAAACTATACAAAAAAGATCTTCACAACCCAGATAATCACGATGGTGTGATCACTCACCTAGAGCCAGACATACTGGAATGTGAAGTCAAGTGGGTCTTAGAAAGCATCACTAGGAACAAAGCTAGTGGAGGTGATGGAATTCCAGTTGAGCTATTTCAAATCCTGAAAGATGATGCTGTGAAAGTGCTGCACTCCAAATGTCAGCAAATTTGGAAAACTCAGCAATGGCCACAGGACTGGAAAAGGTCAGTTTTCATTCCAAACCAAAGAAAGGCAATGCCAAAGAATGCTCAAACTACCACACAGTTGCACTCATCTCACAGACTAGTAAAGTAATGCTCAAAATTCTCCAAGCCAGGCTTCAGCAATACGTGAACTGTGAACTTCCAGATGTTCAAGCTGGTTTTAGAAAAGGCAGAGGAACCAGAGATCAAATTGCCAACATCCACTGGATCATCAAGAAAGCAAGAGAGCTCCAGAAAAACAACTATTTCTGCTTTATTGACTATGCCAAACCTTTGACTGTGTGGATCATAATAAACTGTGGAACATTTTGAAAGAGATGGGAATACCAGACCACCTGACCTGCCTCTTGAGAAACCTGTATGCAGGTCAGGAAGCAACAGATAGAACTGGACATGGAACAACAGACTGGTTCCAAATAAGAAAAGGAGTACATCAAGTCTGTATATTGTCACTCTGCTTATTTAACTTATATGCAGAGTACATGATGAGAAACGCTGGGCTGGAGGAAGCACAAGCTGAAATCAAGATAGCCGGGAGAAATATCAATAACCTCAGATATGCAGATGACACCACTCTTATGGCAGAAAGTGAAAAGGAACTGAAAAGCCTCTTGATGAAAGTGAAAGAGGAGAGTGAAAAAAGTGGCTTAGAGCTCAACATTCAGAAAACTAAGATCATGACATCTGGTCCCATCACTTCATGGAAAATAGATGGGGAGACAGTGGAAGCAGTGTCAGACTTTATTTTTTTGGGGCTCCAAAATCACTGCAGATGGTGACTGCAGCCATGAAATTAAAAGACGCTTACTCCTTGAAAGAAAATTATGATCAACCTAGACAGCATATTAAAAAGCAGAGACATTTGCCAACAAAGGTCCATCTAGTCAAGGCTATAGTTTTTCCAGTGATCATGTATGGATGTGACAGTTGGACTGTGAAGAAAGCTGAGTGCCGAAAAATTGATGCTTTTGAACTGTGGTGTTGGAGAAGACTCTTGAGAGTCCCTTGGACTGCAAGGAGATCCAAGCAGTCCACCCTAAAGGAGATCAGTCCTGGGTGTTCATTGGAAGGACTGATGCTGAAGCTGTAACTCCAATACTTTGGCCACCTGATGTGAAGAGCTGACTCATTGGAAAAGACCCTGATGCTGGGAAGGATTGGAGGCAGGAGGAGAAGGGGATGACAGAGGATGAGATGGCTGGATGGCTTCACTGACTCATTGGACATGAGTTTGAGTAAACTTTGGGAATTGGTGATGGACACGGAGGCCTGGCGTGCTGCGATTCACGGGGTCGCAAAGAATAGGACATGACTGAGCGACTGAACTGAACTGAATAAAATGGACAAGTAACCAGAAAAGCATAAAACTACTAAAACTGCAATAAGAAAACAGAAAAAAATCTGAATATAACCATGAAAGCAATTGAATTAGTAATAAAGAAATTCCCACATAGAAGTCCATGAACAGAAGGGTTCAGTAGTGAATGTTACCAAATGTTCAATGTAATTCTCTAAAAGAAATAAAAAAGGAGGAAGTGCTTCCAACTTATTCTGTCAGACCAGTATTACCCTGATTCCAAAACTAGTCAAGGATACCTCAAGAAAATTACAGATTAATATCCTGTATGACGACTGACCTAAAAACACTTCAACAAAATAGTTACAAACCAAATCCAGAAAGATTTAATAAGAACCTATGACCTAGGGGTTTATCTAAGGAATACAAGGTTTGTGCAGTATATGAAAAGGAATCAGTTTATTATGTCATATTAGTATATTAAAGGACAAAAGTCACATGATTATTTTATAGATGTTAAGAACACATTTGACACAATGCAACACCCTTTCACTAGAAAAACACTCTGAAACAAGGAAAAGAAAGGAATTTACTCAACCTGTTAAAAGTCATCTATAAAAATCGCTTAAGAAATGTCATGCTTATTAGTGAAAGGGTGAAAGCCTTCCTTATAAGGTCATAAACAAGACAGTGATGTCTGCTCTTGCTACTTCTCTTCAATAATGTATTGGAGATACTAGACAGGACAATTAAGCAAGAAAATGAAACAAAATTCTTCCAAACTGGAAAGGAAGTAGTAAAATTATCTCAATTTGCAGATGACATGATTTTCTACACAGAAAATCCAGTGAAATTCATTAAAAAATCTATAAGATCTAACAAAATATCCAAGAAAAATAAAAATGTGTCCACACAAAAACTGTATACAAATATTCATAAGAGCATGTTTTATAAAGGTAAAATATTCAAACAATGTCCATGTCCATCAGATGATGAATAATGCAGGATCATCCATCCATTAAAAGGAATGAAGCACAGATCTTGCTACAACATAGACGAAAATGAAGCATTGTGATAAGTGAAAAATGGGACTCAAAGTCTATGTATTTTATATTATGTATGTATAATATCTAGAATAAGCAATTCACAGAAGCAGAGTACTGATTAGTGATTTCCAGAGGCTGAGAGACCAATGTGGATTGGGTACTAAAGGACTGTGAATTTCTCTCGATTTTGAAAATATTCTAGAATTGAATGATGTTAACGATTGCAAAACTCAGAACTCTTTAAAAAAAAAAATTGAGTTGCAAAACATTTAGTATTCTTAAGAACTGGGGATTTGCGGCATTATTTGCTTGGTCAGATATGATAAAGCCAAATTTTTTCTTTCAATATTTTCCTAATTACCAAGGTCAACAATGTTTCATCTAAATTATATTGTGAATTCAACCAAGAAGATGCAAAGCATCTTGCTCATAAGTGACATAACATCCCTTCCTTCCCTTACGTCCATCTTTAATCATAATCAGGGTCAAGGAACACGTAAAACTCAAAAAGCTACTAACAGAACCTGGCTCTAAACATGTTTCACTGCACCTGAACAATGTAGATTAATAATCAAATTAATATTTTCTAATAAGGTATTTATAAGATGCAATTATTTTTTCTTTAAATACACTAATTCACTTTAGCAACAGATAAAATTGAGCATCATAACTAAGCTATGATCACATAAGCCATAAAATAAGGAATCTAATTGGGTGTGAATAATGAAATGAACAGGCCGATAAATCTAAACTAGTAAAGAACATATTTTATAAGATATATTTTCTACTTTACATAGTAGCTCCCAGCATCTCATTAGAGATAAATGAACAGAGTATATCACCAAATGATCCATTCCTGATACTACTATCTTTAACATCTCATCAAAAGATAAATGGATTGAATATCATTGGGCATCTCACCTATTAATACGTAATCTAGATTTACAGAAAATTTGAATAACACTCAGCTAAACGTGCCATCATCTAATTTACTTTTGACGAGGAAAAGTCCAAAGGTAATACTTAATTTTAAACAAAATATAATTTTTACACAGCACTCCAAGTATCCAACCTAGTCTGAAAATTCTAGTAGTGTGACTCTTGAGCTACGGATTCATCTGAAGGGAGTTGAGAGGGCAGATGGAAGTTCATGAGCTCCTTCCTACCCACAATCACTTGCTATATTCACTTCTCTGAGGTTAGCTGTTGGTCACAATCTGGGCTTCCCTGGTGGGTCACCAGTAAAGAATCCACCTGTAATGCAGAAGTTGCAGGAAATATAGGTTTGATTCCTGAGTCGGGAAGTTGCCCTGGAGGAGCACATGGCAATGCACTCCAGTATTCTTGCCTGGAGAATCCCACAGACAGAAGAGCCTGGTGGACCACAGTCCATAACGTCATAAGAGTCGGACACGACTGAAGTGAATGGACACAGATTGTAGCCTGCCTGGCTCCTCTGTCCATGAGATTTCCCAGGCAAGAATACTGGCATGGGTTGTCATTGTCTCCTCCGGGGTTCTTCTTGACCAAGGGATGGAAACCACGTCTCCTCCATTGCAGGCGGATTCTTTACCCCTAAGCCAAGTGGGAAGCCGCTGAGCTAAATCAGAGGTGCCTTTCAGACTCTAAAACTTAAAGCTTGGAGCTGTCCTTCATGGTGGTGCTGAAAGTGTGTGCTGAGCTGTCCAAACATTAGATATAAAAACCAGTGGTTTTAAGAGTCAATCCTTAACTAATAGAGTGGAAGCAGAGATCTGTGGTTTAAATAGCATGGATTAACATCTATCAACTAATAAATGAGGAAATAAAATGTATATACATACAAGGAACTATTTTTTCAAGAAATAATGAAGTATTGATATATGCTACCATATAAGTGAACCTTGAAAATATTACACTATATGAAAGAAGGGAATCATGAAATTCCACATATTATCTGACTCCATTTCTTTGTGACATGTCTAGAATCATAAAATCTATAGAGACATAAATTAGATTAGTGGTTGCCTAGAACAGTGGAGACAACAAATTAGGGGAAAAGAGCAGTGGTTACTAACGAGTACTAGGGTTTTTCTTTTCCTTTTCTTGGAGAGGGGGACAAGGAAAAATTCTTTTTTCAATATTTATTTGTTTGGCTGTGCCAGGTCTTAGTTGTGGTACACAGGATTTTCAATCTTCTTTAGTTGAGTCATATGGGATCTAGTTCCCTGACCAAGAATTGAATTCGGGCCCTCAGCATTGGGAGTGTGAAGTCTTAGCCTCTGGACCACCAGGGAAGTCCTGGGACAAGAAAGCATTCAAAAACTGATTGTGGTAACAAATTAATATAATTATTATTCACTGTAAATATACTAAACACCATTAAACTGCACAATTTAAATAGGTAAGATGTATGGTATGTAACATATCTCAGTAAAGCTGTCATTTTTTTAACAAGATCATGAATTTATAACATGACTCTACCACTCAAGAACTCTGGAACCATAGGAAAGTAACATAACATTTCTCAGTTACAGTACATTATTTGAAAGTACAGATGGTAACAGTATCTATACTTTATAGTTTTGAAGACTGAATAATTTCTGTATATGTAAAGCATTTAGGATAATTTCTCATACAGTAAATATCAGCTGTTACTACGGCTAACCAAAGCATCGTCTTCTAAGGTGTCTTCTGAAATCTGATGGCTGCCATTGTGTATAACAGATGTGTCAACAAAAGGGCACCTCAGTGTTCAAAATTCCATTCACATGTTTATTCTTACATGTTAATGGAGTATATACTGTCTGTTTGGCATGGTTAGGTGTAAATAAAACTCTAGATGAAATAACAAGCTCATAGATAAGACCTCCCAACATTTAATTAGATGTTCCTTCTTACAGAACAAAGTAACTAATACCTCCTTAGCCTCTACAGTGGCAAGAAACAGCGTTCTTTGTCTTTCACACATTTCTCATGATAAAAATGGGTGCAGTCAGACAAAGTCTAGATGGAAGTAAGTCAACTATGATCTGGCTCTCAGATTTCTTGGCAGGAGAATCACTCTTAGAAAGTAGGACTGCATTTCAAAAATAATAGCTGCAATGGCTTAAACTAGGGTACACCAATTAACTCAAACTAAGATTTCCCTATAACATATTTTTCTTAATTTACTTTTAAGTTGCATAATCAAATTACCTGAAGTTTTATGAAGTAAACAGTATGTTTATCCCACAAGAATTCCTTCACAAAGAAAAACAAATAGCAATGAACTCAACTTCAATTTAGAAGAATAAAATATATATTCACTAGCATAATTAACAAGTGCTCCATATACCTCTGATTATATTCAAATTACAGTTTAGTGTTATCGGTGATCTTTGTCGAGTAGATAGCTAATCTATAGGAACTAAAAACAAAGTTTTCAATATAGTTATTTTCATACGTCTTAGAGGTTTTTTTTTTTTTTTTTAAAGACAGGTCAAGCCAGCTTTAATCACAAGTATGAAAGCTTAAGGGACAGTTCCAATACCAGTACTTATAGAAGCCAACAGTGCATTCCAGTCTGAGGTCTGACATGAATGCTCGTTAGAAAACTGCATCTGACTCAGCCAAACTCAAGCTTCACACTGTGTTCAAACAACTCTATATTATTCACTAAATGACTTGCCTACTTTTGCTGTGATTATGATTTCTGCTCAAGGTTCATAATCAAATTTTTTACAAATAGAAAGGAATAAAACATAAGGTAAAACTGTTGAAAATCAGCTATCAACAAAAAGGTCAAGGCCTCCAGCATGAAAAAGGAAAATAAAATAAACCTTATTCTCTGGTCTAGAATCAAATTTGTTCTTGATATAGAGCAGAATCATTTAGAACTACAAAAAATATTTTAACTAGTATTAAAGCATATTACAAGCTCTCTTAATTCAATTTTCTCTGGCGTTTATTGTGTTTCATAAAATATCTAAATGTCACCCAGATTTATAAAAATGTATTTATAACTTAATAAATGGCTAAAACAGATTATTCATAATAAATACAAAGCAGGCCATAATAACCCAAATTGATACAAATATTTGTTTTCCTCCCCATCATAAAAGTAATTAGTGTTTGAAGACAAAGTTTTTCTTTCCATTCTATAGTAATGGATACTAAAAATGTACATCTGTATGCACTAGATATTTCAACACTACTACTGTACAGTTAGCATTCAGTATCAGAACATTTGGTGGATTTACATATTTCAATTTGCAATGAATCAATGAATGGTCAAGGACATATCAAGGATGGCTTAGCCCAAATCCGGATTTGAGGAATAATACCAATAATATTTTGAAAATGATTATCCACTATGTTGTTACTTCCTGCAGGTGAACCAAGCTCTTATTTGAAAGCCACTAAACAGGCAAGACTTCATGGTATTTTCAGGTTTCTCTGATAAAATGTTTTATAAAAAAGAAAAGAAAAAGAAGGCTTGCTAACTATCCTCTGATTCTCTCGAGGGTAAATGAAAAGAGCAAACAGTAATAAATGAGAATACTAGTTTCACCACTTGGGCTCAAAACAAACATTCACTTTTTGCTGCAATTTTTAAGGCCCCTGACTTTAAGGACGAAATTATTGCTTAAGATAATAACTGCAATACTTCTCAAACAATTCTACTATTGTGAGAACCTTACACAAGCCAATCTGTCCTACAGTTTCAGGTATGATCTTGTTACTGATGCCACAGTCTTGCATTTTGCAGAATGTCACAGAGTTGAAATAATACAGTCTGTACCCTTCTCAGAATGGCTTCTTTTACACAGTAATATAAATTTAAGCTCCCTCATCTCTTTCACGGCTTGATGGCTCATTTCTTTTTAGTAGTGAATAATATTATTCCATTGTTGGGACGTACCACAGTTATCTATTCACCTACTAAAGGACATCTTGGATGCTTCCAAATTTTGCAATTATGAATAAAGTTGCTATAAACATTTGTGTTCAGGTTTCTGTATGAATTTAAGTCCTCTGGGTAATTATGAAGCATGATTTCTGGGTAACTTGCTTTTGAAAATTGAATATAAAAGAATTTGAAATTCATTTTCCATTGAGTTTTAAAAGAAAAAGGGTAAGATAGAAGTACAGAGAGACAGAGGGACAAGATAAAGAAGACAAGGGAAGAGAGAAAGAGAGCAAATTTTAAAATTCCCATTTGTTTCAAGGGCATTTGGAAACATACAGAATGTAATTAGGGAACTACTTTCTCAGAATTTAAGGTTAATGAGATAATTAGTTGAGTTGAGCAATACATGAGGTACTAAGTGCTTAAAAAATTAATATACTTATTCTAACCGAGTAATTATAACTAACAGGGACAAAAGCCAGGTTTGAAAATAAGCTGTTAAATCCCCAAAAAAGGCTGAGACTAGATTTTAATTCAACAAAATGAAGACAGCCCTATCAGAGCAACTTAAAATTATGTATTTATAACTATTTTTAAACATAAAATGGAATATATATTTTAAAATTATTTATTACTAAACGAATACTCTTCTAACATTGGTTCACTTCAGTTCAGTCACTCGGTCATATCCAAATCTTTGTGATCCCATGGACTGCAGCACATGAGGCTTCCCTGTCCATCACCAGTCCCCAGAGCTTACTCAAACACATGTCCATCGAGTCGGTGATGCCATCCAACCATCTCATCCTCTGTCATCCCCTTCTCCTGCCTTCAATCTTTCCCAGCCTCAGGGTCTTTTCCAGTGAGTCAGTTCTTTGCATCAAGTGGCCAAAGTATTGGCGTTTCAGCTTCAGCATCAGTCCTTCCAATGAATATTCAGGACTGATTTCCTTTAGGATTGATTGGTTTGATCTTCTTGCAGTCCCAGGGACTCTCAAGAGTCTTCTCCAACACCACAGTTCAAAAGCATCCATTCCTCGGCACTCAGCTTTCTTTATAGTCCAACTCTCACATCCACATATGACTACTGGAAAAAACATAGCTTTGACTATATGGACCTTTGTTGGCAAAGTAATGTCTTTGCTTTTTAATAAACTGTCTAGGTTGGCCATAGATTTTCTTCCAAGGAGCAAGTATCTTTTAATTTCATGACTGCAGTCACCATCTGCAGTGATTTTAGAGCCCAAGAGAATAAAGTTTATCACTGTCTCCATTGTTACCCCATCTATGTGCCATGAAGTGATGGGACCAGATGCCAAGATCTTAGTTTTCTGAATGATGAGTTTTAAGTCAACTTTTTCACTCTCCTCTTTCACTTTCATCAAGAGGCTCTTTAGTTCTTCGCTTTCTGCCATAAGGGTGGTGTCATCTGCATATCTGAGGTTATTGATATTTCCCCCAGCAATCTTGATTCCAGCTTGTGCTTCTTGCAGCCCAGCATTTCTCATGATGTACTCTGCATATAAGTTAAATAAGCAGGGTGACAATATGGAGCCTTGACTTACGCCTTTCTCGATTTGGAACCAATCAACTGTTCCATGTCCAGTTCCAACTGTTGCTTCTTGACCTGCCTACAGATTCCTCAGAAGGCAGGTCAGATGGTCTGGTGTTCCCATCTCTTGAAGAATCAGTTCAAGTTTTGGTTAGATGATTTCATTTATCCACTTAATTGCTCCTTCATTCAAACTCTACTTAGTGTTCACCTTGTACCAAGCACTGTTCTAACTGCTAAGTACAGATCCCTCAATACAACACTCAAAACTCTCTGGCCTCGGGAAGCTTACATTCATGTGTAGATAGGTTGGAAATAAAAATAATAAACAAGAGAAGTGTATGATATTTTATAAATCCATAATGCCCTGGGGATTACAAGGGCAGGGTTCAATCAGACAGAAGTGCAAGTGAGTTGCAATTTTGTATGCGGATCAGGGTAGGAAGCACTTAGAAGTCAGCAAGTGATTAGTATTTTGTTGCTCTTTACTGCATTCCTTTTAAAACTGTCAACATAAACTCTGAACAGAATCTTCAAAATATTCTGCAATTTTCAAAGTAATTGTTAAAGCATCAAAATATCTAAGATCATTTGGCAATACTCTACAATATGATTTATACAAATTGTTTGATTTCCTTTTGATGGAAATTTTAAAATAAAAATGAAACAGGTCTGTCATATAATGTTTTCAGATGTAAATTATAGAGCATCCTATGTATTCTAATAGTTACAAATATGCTATTTGATACCTCACACTAAATCTGGAAAAATCTCACTAATGAATTCACTGAAAGACATTAAAGCTGACATTTAAAGCACAGTTAAGCTGAATTTATATTGTAATTTAAATCCACATTTTGTCAATAGGATACTTTGGTGGCGAGAAATACATAAAAGCTCTCTGAAGCCCCCTGTACATTCAAAATGAAATTAATGACTATAATCAAAGGCATGAGTTAAAAAAAAAAAAATCTCACCATTGCCCTAACCAAATTATTCAACTACAATTTGTTTAGGGAAAAGAAAAAAAAAAATGATGAGTGACATAATTTACAAGGAACTCAACAGATATTTTACACTAGTAAAGCAAAGATGTTCCCAAACCAGGGTTCAAGCCCAGATTTTCCACATTGCAGGTGGATTCTTTATGGGCTGAGCCACCACGGAAACCCAAGAATACTGTAGCCTATCCTTTCCCCAGTTCTTCCTGACCCAGGAATTAAACCAGGCTTTCCCACACTGCAGGTAGATTCTTTACTAGCTGAGGTACCAGGGAAGCCCAAAATTCTTCCAAGAAAATCTAAAAGCTTAGCTCCTCCTAATTTTCTAGTTCATTGGAATTATAGGGTTTTTAGGTCAAGAGGTGATAGACAGCATGTACTAAACAAACACGCTTCTATATATGCTCTCAGCTGTAGTATCTGTGGACCATTTCACTTTTCTCCTAACCTGTGTCCTATAAAATCTCAAAGCTAGTGTTGCTACTTCTATTTGACTAAACTCTGCCATGGTAAATTGTCAACATTAATACCTAAGCTCCCTGAGACAAATCATTCTCAGGCAGAACCATGTGAGCTTGGTCTCCTCCTTTGAGTCTTCAGATATTTATTACTCCTAAATGATAATAAATCAAAGTGGTATCAGCATGTTTTCCAACAAAGTTCAATCCTCTTTAATAGCTTCCACAGAAAGAATTAGAGACAGTCTGTTCTTGACAAGCATTTGAGTAATATTTTCAGTAAGAAAAACTTTTGAAGCTATGGTAGACTGAAAAAGACAGAACTCTTCTACCTGCTGTTTGCCAAGTATTAATACCTTTCCAGATACTCACATCACCACTCACAACAGAGGAAGCTTAGCTCCCCAGCCTTTGAATCTGGACTGCACAATGGGTCATGGTTGGGGACAAAACAGCAGTAGACACAAGGCATCCTGAATCTGGCATCTGAAGTCCCAGCTAGTTACCACAGGGCTTCCCTGGAGGCTCAGCAGGTAAAGAATCTGCCTGGAATGCAGGGGACCTGGGTTTAATCCCTGGGTAGGGAAGATCTGCTGGAGAAGCCAATGGCAGCCCACTCCAGTAGTTTTGCCTGGAGAATTCCATGGACAGAGGAGCCTGGAGGGTTACAGCCCATCGGGTCACAAAGAGTTGAACACAACTAAGCTACTAACACTTTCTCATTCACTTTTTCACTCGTTAGCACGTGAAGAAGCTACCGTAACAGGTTGGATGATGAGAGATTGTGTCTTAGGTTCCACCACTAACTACAAGTCAGCTTCCAGAAACAGAGCCAGGTGACTGGCAGTGCACCCAAGACCAGAGGAAATGTCAGCTGAATTCAGCCCAGACAGCTGGTCCCCAGAATTGTAAACTACATAAAAGGTTGTTTAAAGTCACTAAGTTCTAGGAGCTGTAGTACAACAATGGACAACTGGCATAAACTCAAGTCAGAGTACGGTCTATACATTGAATAGTTCAAGCAGGTTACAGGATTAAAATTATTATTTCATAAAGATGGTTGAAGTGAAAATGTTTAAATAATTTGTTAGTCCTGATTATTTAAATAAATACATTCATAACAAATATATAACCGAATGACAACTACTGCTAATAATATTAACATCCAGCACATGGTATAATGCTTGCTACTAAGTCACTTCAGTCGTGTCCGACTCTGTGCGACCCCACAGACGGCAGCCCATTGGGCTCCCCCGTCCCTGGGATTCTCCAGGCAAGAACACTGGAGTGGGTTGCCATTTCCTTCTCCAGTGCATAAGTGAAAAGTGAAAGTGAAGTTGCTCAGTCGCGTCTGACTCTTAGCGACCTCGTGGACCACAGCCCACCAGGCTCCTCCGTCCATGGGATTTTCCAGGCAAGAGTACTGGAGTGGGGTGCCATTGCCTTCTCCGGGTATAATGCTTAATATATGCTAAACAATCTATTCACTCACTTAATATCACAACCATCCTACAAAATGTGATATTATTCCCTGATGAGGCACTTGTGGCAGAGAAAAATAATTTGTCGAAAGTCAGATAGATAGTAAGTGGTAAAGTGAAGATTTGAATTCAAATAATCAATACTACTCCATTGTGCATCTAAACAATAATGGTAACAATAATAAAATGACACAGTATTATTTTATCTCATAATAATATCTAAAATTGATTGAGTTAGTGAGGATGTGTGAGCAAACAGAACTTCCATGCATTGCTGGTGACAGTGTAAAATAGTAAAATGAATTTGGAATACATTTTGGCAGTTTCTAATGAATAAGGGCAATCCTTTGGCAACTTCGCACTTAAGGAAATGGTTGAATATGTCCACAAAAAAACCTATACCAAATATTCATGATAGTTTTATTTCTAGCAGTCTCAAATTGGTAACATGCAGGATGTCCATCAGTAAGAGACAGGAAGACATATGGTGGAGTATTCATACAACAGAATACTCTCGGGAATTTTAGAAGATCAAATTATCTATACATGTAATAGCATATATGAATTTCAAAGTGTTATGTTGAGCCAAAGAAAGAAGACAAAAAACAGTATATACTATGTATTTTCACTTATGAGAAATTCTAGAACAAGTAAGAATATTCCAAAGTACATGAGAAAGCAATTGCCTGGAGTAGAGCAGATTACTATTGAAAGATTACACAGGAGAAATTTCTGGGATGATAAAGGTGTCGTGTACCTCTATTTGAGTAGTGGCAAATGGCTATCAAAAAGTTAACACACTGTATACTTTAGATATGAGCACTTTACTGAGCACAATTAAAGCTGAAAACACAAACAAAATAAAACTTGGTCATTTTAACTGTTACTCAAGTTAAGAAATACCTATGGGTACCTACTATGTGCTAGCACTGTGCTCAAAGCAATCCTGAGTGACAGAAGGAAATCTTGCCAAAATTAATGCTATTAAGAAGTCCATCCACTGTGAGAAAGAAAATTTAGGGGGAAATTCAGGAGAAAAGTAATATGCTGCCAAGAACATGGGTCAACCAAGTGCTTTAGAAGTGACAATATGAGTACCACTTTTTATAAGTGAAACAGGGAATAAGCATGCGATGTTCTGTTTCAAAAGTTGGAGATATGACAGATTAATATGTTCCTATCTTTTAAAAAAAGTCCTTAAAACATTACATTTCAAAACAAAGCAACACAAGTAAAATCACTTAAATCCCAGAAGGATTCTACAGACCTCCAGATATTTTATCATAAAGTTATCAGTTAATCCCTTAATGATTTTACAGTATCTGATATCCTATAGTGAAATATGGGATAAGCTAACAAAAAAATTTATCATTCATTCAACAACCATAATTAAAAATTCATACTGAGCCTTTTAAACTCCCTTTTGTTCTTCAAATATTTAAAGGAAGAGTAAATAGGCACCCGTGGTAACTAGGGTGATTCTGTTAGGCTAATAGCATGGCAAAAGTTATTCATCATTTTTAAATGATATCACAAAGTCTTAATAGTCTTGAATAGTGAGTCTTGAATAGTGAGAAAATAGTAAAGTCTTGAATAGTGAGAGGTCTCCTCCATGAGTTGAAGTTTCTCCATATGAATCACTGAACAAGAATTTATTGAATACCAAGGTTATACATTGAATGCTGGGGAAGTGAACAAGCTATTCAATACACTCTCTGCCACCAAGAAAATTCTAACGTACTTGGGTATATGGGAAGGGTAAAACATGTACACAAATCAAAGCAAACGAAGAGGAAAGAATGAAAAGCATCCTATTCACAATTATGGGGTCCAGAGACCTTAATGGCTAGGGATGCGGTTACCCAAACATATAGCTATGGCATGAGTCATGATCAAACTGCGCCAAACACTCTTATCATAGACAATTCTATTTTTCTTCAATAAATATAGCTCAATATGAGAAGTGATTCAATTTAACAATACAAAACTTTCATAAAAATAGGTCACAAGTCAAAAACAATTTCCATTAGTGCCTTGAGTTTTTCATTGGAAAATCCAATCATTTCAATAATAAGAAACTCAACAAAGCTTTAGACCTGGAGTTTCTAGTCAAACGAAAATGAATTGTTTCCTCCAATCTCATCTGTTTGAAGTCAGAAATATTTTAATGCCTATCTTCCGGACTCCCATCCCAAGACACTGTACATGCACCATGATCTCACACCCTGCAATACATATGTCTTTAACGTGGCTCTCAAACCAGGGGTAGCCTGGCTCAGCTCTTTGTCTTTAGTCACTTCTTCCAATTCTGACTCAACAACTGATTTCAGTCATATTGAAAAATTTCATTCTGTTCAATATACCACTTTTATTTGTCCACTTCTATTTCATATATAGTTTCTCATCTCTATTCTGGACTTCTTATATCAAAATTGTCATTAATGATTCTTGCCTCTAACAGCAACCATGGAACTCAATAAATAAGTTACATGTATAAATGAAAAGATGAAAAGGGCCCCAATCAATAGCATAAAGCACAATTTAGTGTGATGATATTTAGGTCATAATGTAGCAAACTGAAATGAACAGCTTTAAATTACTATGGATAAGTTCAGGGTTCATCTGGCTTCCCTCTTCCTATGATGTAACCTGGAGGCTGTCTCAAGTTTATGAACAAGGATGAACCTATTCTCACCTTGTTTGCTGTCCTTCTTTTTGGAATCACTGTTCTATGCTGCCTGTTTTGTTCACTATCTAAAAACTGTTGCTTTTTTTTTCTTTCATTTTTCGTTTTTTTCATTAGGCAGAATGGTAAATCCAGCCCCTGCTACTCCACCATGCTATATAAGGAAGTTATGAGATCTGAGAAAGTGGCTGGCTCAGAGGTCATATGTCTAAGAACTCGAGACAGCAACAGTGAAAGTTCTAAAATTCTGAAACCTATACTTCAAGGTTTGCAAATAAGGTAATCTGGATTTTTCAGTCATCAAATATCCAGATAGAACTATGTCATAAAGCAATATTCTCAGTAAGTCATTCAGCCACTGTTGCAGCAACTTCTATATCAAGTGGCCATTCACATAGACACAAAAAGTAGAAGAAAATTAGAACGAAGCTCAAAACTGAAGATAGTCACGAGGCCCTGAAATGGATTCACAGTCTACTCTTCATTATTTTATTTTCCTTTTTATTTCCCTAGTGTGAGAAGAAAGGGTTGGAGGTGTTAGAGAGCTGCCTAAAGTAAAAATCTCACATGGATTTAAAAAGACCAAAAAGTTCATCATACATGATTCAATGACCCTCTGCTACAACGTGTTCCATAAATGTTGACTGAAACCAGATGCTTTCATGCCTTGCTTTTCATTATTAACAACAGCATGTAATGAAGATCATAAATGTTCCAGGTGCCACGCTATGTGCTTTACATGTAATATCCAGTTAATCCTAACACCAGCACTCTGATGTAGATGCAGTACAATTATTATCCCCATTTCAGAGATGAAAGAACTAGAGAAAAGTAAGGTAACTTGCAAAGAATATATCTATGCAGTAGAAACATATGTCCAACCCATGCTGATCATCTATGTAAAATCACGGCATTTAACCAGTTCATGTTTAGAGGACCTGGTCTCTCCTCCTCTATAACCCCTTCACCTGGCCTATGCCTGTCACTCCTTCATTATCAGGCTGTCCTCTGTCATTCCTGTCTCCAGCCGACCCATCTTCAGACCAGTCATACTTCCCATTCTTTCCAAGAAGAAGATCTAAGTGGATTTAATGTAAATTGTCTGCAGTTTTCAGAGAAAACTCTTACTGTATCTGCTTACTCCAGTGTACACCTGCTCCTGCTGAGGTTCCAGCCCCACTGCTGGGCTTCTCCCTCATCGCCTGCATTCTCTTCACATGCTTCCTCCTGCACCGCTTTCCACCAGTCATAAGAGATCATTCCTGGAAAAACTTATGCTACCTGCCAGCTCAACTACCAGTCTTTGCTCACTTTTTCTAAATAGTTTTGTCTCTATCACCTACTTGTGTTTATGAGGAGCAGTTGGATTTCAACACATTAGGAAAAAAAGAAAGAATGTCACTGTCCTAGGCCCCATCAACTTCTAGATGTTTTACCTAAAAGGAGTTTGAACTTGGATAAAACTGGGCAAAAGTTAACTGATATTTTCCTTTTGCATATTTATAACATAAATAGCTTATAATTTATCATATGTAAATATATAAACACATAAACATTATATAAATTTATAAATAAAAGTTATTTAAATCTAGAATGTTACAAAATAATGAATTTTTTGAGTCTGTAATAAGTAAGCACTTTTCAGGAACATGGGGCTAAGTAAGGTCCACTCGCTGAACAGGGAGCAGGAATAAATAAATAAATAAATCTTCCATCTAGAAAGACCTTATAAATCATTATAAGATGTTACATAGGACCTTTAACCTCATTACCTATCTTTAATACTTGTATATATGGCTTTCATTTCATTCCATGCCTTGAAAATTTAGCTCTTCTTCCACTTTCCCTACATGACTGAACAAACAAGTTGTTTAACTTGAGTAATAAACTATTTTCCTTTATTTACACGGTCATCTGACATTTATAAATTCTACTCCAACAAGTACAAAACATGAGTTTTCTTTAATTCTGGTCTTGAGATTCATACTTCTTTTAATGTCCTTCTACTGATTTGATAACAATGCATATGTGATATATTTTCTGTGCTACACTTATTACAGCTTAATCTATTCCATTCCAAACAGAAACTACTTGAAGATCTCTGCATGTTGCAATCTTTCCCAGTTTCTTGACTCAGCCTTCATAGCAATTTCCTCCCTTCCTTGTTTTATTTTCAAATCCAGACCACTTAATTTCTACTAACATCCCCTCTATTAGCTAATTCTGCTGTCAATTTTCTCACTGCATTATGAGATGTCAGTGTTGCTGTCAAGACTGCCAGTGATTGAAATTCTCTGTTCTTTATATTTCTTTATAAAGTTAACACAACCAAAATGAGATCTTAATTCTCAATTTATTCATTTAAAATTTTATTAGCAGATTTTTATTAGCTTTTTACTCTTGTAATATAATTCAAATATCAGGAGATAAATATAAAGTTTACTAGATTAGCTACATCAAACAACTAAATTATAATCATACATCCAATTTCTAACTTCAGGTTTACTAATGCACTATTGTAAAATAGCGTATTGTTTCACACATTATACTCTAGAGCTACAGTGGATGAGAATGGCGTAAAGTCCCTTAGTTGCTCAAGTTTATGGTTCATATTTAATCACCAAGCTGGAAATAACCTTAAAGGTAATCTAATTCAACTATTAAATGATAAAAACCATCTCTACAATAAACTTTACAGGTGAATGTGCAGTCTCAGAACAAATAGGTCCAGAGAAATACACCATAAACTTTTTCACAGGAATGTCTATTATGTGACAGGTATGACAGTTCTCATCTTTTAACTACAATTCCTTGCTTTATTTTAAAACTATAATCAAAACATTAAGTCTCCCTTTTAGCCCCTGTAATTTTTTATACAAAAACACAATTCCCGAATTTTAACTCATCTAAACACAACCTTTTCTGGTTTCTTTAAACACTTCTTACAACATTGTTTAATGCTGTAACATTGATTAAACCTTTCTCCATGTTTTAAGAATTCTCTAGCTCTCTATGCCTCTTTCAAAATATCTTACCCAGAGTAAACTAAATGTGTGTTCAATTATGTCCTTGGATCATCCTTAGATATTTACAGCTTTTACTATGTCATACTGGAAAAGGAAATGGAAACCCACTACAGTATTCTTGTGATAAAACTGTTCTATTGTAACTATAACTAATGTGTAACCCGGTCAGGGGTAATGCTTCCCATTCACACAGTAATCAGATATTTTGACCAAAAAACTCATCTAATCTAAACACCACTTAAAATATTTTCTTTTTTCCTGTTCTTTTTATATTGTGTGACAGTCTTGTTTAATAACCATGTATTTTTAAGCTAAATACACCCTTTGTGGTTCAGTTCAGTTCAGTTCAGTTAAGTGATTCAGTCGTGTCTGACTCTCTGCGACCCCAGGAATCACAGCATGCCAGACCTCCCTGTCCATCACAAACTCCCAGAGTTTACTCAAATTCATGACCATCGAGTCAGTGATGCCATCCAACCATCTCATCCTCTGTCATCCCCTTCTCCTCCTGCTCTCAATCCCTACCAACATCAGGGTCTTTTCTAATGAGTCAACTCTTCACATGAGGTGGCCAAAGTACTGGAGTTTCAGCTTCAGCATCAGTCTTTCCAATGAACACCCAGGACTGATCTCCTTCAGGATGGACTGGTTGGATCTCCTTGCAGTCCAAGGGACTCTCAAGAGTCTTCTCCAACACCACAGTTCAAAAGCATCAATTCTTCAGCACTCAGCCTTCTTCACAGTCCAACTCTCACATCCATACATGACTACTGGAAAAACCATAGCCTTGGCTAGATGGACCTTTGTTGGCAAATAATGTCTCTGCTTTTTAATATGCTATCTAGGTTGGTCAAAACTTTCCTTCCAAGGAGTAAGCGTCTTTTAATTTCATGGCTGCAGTCACCATCTGCAGTGATTTTGGAGCCCAAAAAACAAAGTCTGACACTGTTTCCACTGTTTCTCTATTTATTTCCCATGAAGTGATGGGACCAGATGCCATGATCTTAGTTTTCTGAATGTTGAACTTTAAGCCAACTTTTTCACTCTCCTCTTTCACTTTCCTCAAGAGGGCCTTTAGTTCTTCTTCACTTTCTGCCATAAGGGTGGTGTCATCTGTATACCTGAGGTTATTGATATTTCCCCTGGCAATCTTGATTCCAGCTTGTGCTTCATTCAGCCCAGCATTTCTCATGATGTACTCTGCATATAAGTTAAATAAGTAGGGTGACAATATACAGCCTTGATGTACTTCTTTTCCTATTTGGAACCAGTCTGTTGTTCCATGTCCAGTTCTATCTGTTGCTTCCCGATCTACACATAGGTTTCTCAAGAGGCAGGTCAGGTGGTCTGGTATTCCCATCTCTTTCAGAATTATCCACAGTTTATTGTGATCCACACAGTCAAAGGCTTTGGCATGGTTATGATTGCACTATTTTCTATTCATGTTTCACTATTTCTTTGTACTGTAACTTTGAAGAAAGGGAAGTACTCATCTTTCTAATCAATAGGAACATCAATGTATAGACCAAGTATAATATCAAAATACAGGTTCACAATGTTTTTAAAAGTATAGGATATATGTGTGTGTATATATGCATGGATGAATAGATACATAATTGAATACATATTTAGTTTACAAAATATCTGGTAAGATATTTTGGAAGAGGCATAGAGAGCTAGAGAATTCTTAAAATATGGAGAAACATTTAATCACAATGTTGCAAGTAATGTTTAAAGAAACTAGAAAAGGTTGTGTTTAGATGAGTTAAAATTCGGGAATTAACATTTTTGTATAAAAACACTAGAGGGGCTATAAGTGGAGACTGAATGTTTTGATTATTTTTGATTATTTAAAATATAGCAAGGGATTGTAGTTAAAAGACAGGGAATGTCTTACCTGACATATAACAGACATATAACAGACATTCCTGTGAGGAAGTTTATGGCATATGGACCTACTTCTGAGACTGAACATTCACATGTAAAGGTTATTGTAGAGATGGTTTTATTTCATAGTTGATAGTGTTTCTCTCAGAGAAGGCAATGGCAACCCACTCCAGTACTCCTGCCTGGATAATCCCATGGACGGAGGAGCCTGGTGGGCTGCAGTCCATGGGGTCGCGAAGAGTCAGATATGACTGAGCGACTTCACTTTCACTTTTCACTTTCATGCATTGGAGAAGGAAATGGCAACCCACTCCAGTATTCTTGCCTGGAGAATCCTAGGGACAGAGGAGCCTGGTGGGCTGCCGTCTATGGGGTCGCACAGAGTTGGACACGACTAATGTGACTTAGCAGCAGTCTCTCTCTCTCTCTCTCTAGATATATATATATCTAGAGATAGATAGGACTTCCCTATAGTTCAAATGGTAAAGAAACTGCCTGTGATGCAGGAGACCAGGGTTTGATCCCTGGGTTGGGAAGTTCCTCTGGAGAAAGGGAAAGTGAAAGTCACTCAGTCATGTCTAACTCTTTGTGAACCCATGAACTGTACAGTCCATGAAAATCTCTAAGTCAGAATACTGGAGTGGGTAGCCTTTCCCTTCTCCAGGGGAATCTCCCCAACCCAGGGATCAAACCCAGGTCTCCAGCATTGCCGGCAGAATATTTACCAGCTGAGCCACAAGGGAAGCCCTCCTCTGGAGAACGGAATGGCAATCCACTCCAGTATTCTTGCCTGGAGAATTCCAGAAAAAGTCAGACATGACTCAGCGACTAACACAGACACACACACACACACACACACACACAACTGAGTGACTAACACACACACACATATATAGAGAGAGAGAGGAATGGGTGACAAGTTCATACAGGAAGATATATTAAATATAATAAAGCTAAAATTTTAAATTAACAGAATACTTAAAGATACACCTTTTTTGCTGATTATTTTTATAAATAAATAGATGCCTCCCAAAATCAGCAATTATGTAGCTAAATCAGTTTAATTCACTATAGACATACAAATTGGTACAAATTTTCCTAATAGAAATTTATTGATCTATTAAAAGCATAAAATATACACATTCTTTGATTCAACAGTTATGTTTAAGGAATCCATCCTTAAGAGATAAAAGATTAAGGAAACTGTATATCCATAAATGGAATAATCATTGGCCATTAATATAATGGAAAATAATATTTCCTGACATGGAAGATGCTCATATTGCAAAACTATGTATAAAATCCAGGCCACGAAACATTTGAAAAATACATAATCATTTATTTATGTGACTATTTAAACACAACAAAAAACATACCTGGATGGGCATCACTAAAATGACACTGATAACAATCTCTTGGTACTGGAATTATCAATGACTACTTTCATTGGTCTATCCAGTGAACACCATCTGTGTAATACGTGTGCAGTAAGCAAGGATGTTTTTTAAAATTAGGAAGTGCTTGCATGGTTAAACCTCCTACATAGCATTTTACTTAGTACATAAGAGTTATGATACATAGAAAGGAGAGAAAAGAAAGGAAACTGTTGGGCACCCCAATGCAATCTTAATGTTTCCACTTCAGTAATTTTAATATGTGTTATTAATGATATTATGCTGTGACAAAAAGCAATTACAATATCATTAAACAGACGTATCAAACATAATGGAACTAGGTAAACTATTTTTTTAACCAACCCATTCATCTAGTTATATCCTATTTAATATTTTGCAGATTTGGAACTTCTCAATTATGATTTTTTAAATATGTGTTTGTTACTCATCTTTTAGAACTTTTCTAAGTACTGCTAAATTCCATATTCTACCTGTTTGCTAATAGTTAACATGACTTTCTAATTTATAACAGAATTAAAATATCATTTTTATGTAGATTGAGCCCTTTTCATTTTTATATGTTTTACTCACCATTCCTCTTATTTAAAGCATATCCTGGTAAACAAACTGGCAAACATAAAATATATAAGAAAACAAAATTAAAACTATCCTATTACCTACCTCATAAGATTATAATCAATGAAGAATAAACATTTTACAATACTTCTCTGTGTGATATAACTTGAACAATTTTAATATTAATAATTTCTTATAATATATAGTCATGCTCATAGATAAGGAATATTTTTCATATAATAAACATTTCTTCAAGATTGCACAACACTCAGTACACTGTATGTGTAAATTAACTTTTCCACTACTGTCAAATATTTTATTACTGATAAAAATGAACATTCCAAATGATAATGCTGGCTCATTTTACTAGCTCTATTGCAGGAGTTAGTTTTCATTAACTATGTAAATAAATTATTCTACAATAGATAATTACAAATGCATAGGAAAGGAAAAATTATTCCCCCTCTTCCCTTATGATTTATTGGCCATAACTTCTATAATAGAAGCCAGATTAACAAGAGAAAAGCAAAAAGGGGTTTATGAACATGTAGACCTCATGTGCTCATGGGAGGAACACTGATTAACTCAAAGAGAGGGCTTAGAACTCTGACTTATGTAGCATCTTCAACAATAGTAACAATAAAACACCTATGTGGATAAATGACAGGACAGAGGAAAGCAGTTTTAGGATTCCAAGGGTGGCAAACTCACAGGGTAGATAAAATAAAAACAGATAAAGGCAAGTCAGAAAAGTTTGTTATACAGATTCCTCTGGTGCCATCTCCAAGTCAACAGGGAATAGAGTTCTTAGGCGATCAACTTTTTGTTTTTGTTTTTAGTAGAAAGGGTAAGACACCTTTGTAAATTTATCTCCTGCTCTTAGGCAAACAGGTGTAGCATAGGAATCCTTTCTTGTATTTGCTTCTCAATTGTCTACAGCTCAAAATAACTGTTATGCAAAAGGAGTCTGTTTGTCAAAGGTATATTCTGCTACCCTTCAAAAATATTATTATATATCAAACTCCAACTGTGATACTACATTTTAAATTCTTTGAAACTAAACTTCATATAATTACTTCAATTTAAGCAATCATGAGATAGTATAAGTAAAATTCATGAAAAATATTGAGACCTTTTATTCAAACCACCTTTCATAAAAGGTGGTTTATTTCATTCATAGGGATGAATGAGATAATTACTGCAAGATATCTGAAAGAGTGTAAAACTACCTTCAAAACCAGAGGAAGCTAAGTCTTCGTGTTTATTAGAGATGGGCCTACAAAAAAAAAAAAAAAAGAAAGAAAAGAAACTTGCAAACAATTTAATTGGTTCTGCATTCTAGCAACTCAAATTTTTTTTATGTCCTGTTCTTAACTTCTACACCATTCTTGGGGTAGCTTCCTTTATGATTTCCTGCCTGTAGCTATCATTTAGAATTAGTCCCAGCAGTTTTCTCATTTTCTTTCATTCCTTCTACTTAAACTTCATATAGCAATGTATTACCCCACTCTTTTTCCCTCTCTGAGTACTTATTCTATTTGTCTCTCTTTCCTTTTTCACTTTGCCATCATGCCCTGACTATTTTAGCTGTTTTTAGTTTCACATTTGCATTGGCAAACAGCAAGAGATGAACTAGATAAGTAAGGAGCAGATTTCAGGCCAGACAAAGGGGCAGAGAGCATATAGGCATCAAATGATCAGATGAAAAATTCATAACGGGAAATACGCTTTCTTAGCTTTTGTAGGACTGAAAAAAAAGTTCTAATTGCCTCCCTTGAGCAGAAATATGGAAGCTGGAGGAAAATTAAACCTTACAAACTGAGCCAAAAATAAAGACTGAAAGCTGTTTCAATTATATATAGGGTAGGAATCATTGAGTTCAATGAAGAAATAACTAACCCTTTCTAGATAGAAAAAAGAGTTAGGGTGAGATGAAACCTCTTACTGATCCTATTATTCCCTCCTCACCTGCACTGTGGCGTAGGAACATCTATGCCTCCTTCCAGAACCAGCTGAAACAGAACCTCTCTGACAAAGGTCTCCACACCCAATTCAGCCATGCAGTGTTAACTACCCTCTTCTGTACCCCACTCCTCGAGACATAGCACTTAGTACTCTGTGAGCATATCTGGTGACAGATTTATGAATATATTACTCTATCTTCCATCCACCATTCAATAACTAACTATCTGCCTTTAATTTTTTTTTTTTTTTGGCAGGGGGTGGGGGGACCTTCCTGATGGGTCAGACAGTAAAGAATCTGCCTGCAATGCAGGAGACCTGGGTTTGAACCCTGGGTTGGGAAGACCCTCTGGAGGAGGGCATGGCGACCGACTCCAGGATTCTTGCCTGGAGAATTCCCATGGACGGAGGAGCCTGGTGGGCTACAGTCCACAGGGTTGCAAAGAGTCAGACACGACTGAGCGACTAAGCACAGCACCTTTTGTGGGGGAGAGGGAACCCATTCACAGCGATTGGGACACCCGCTAACTGAGCATTATTATAAAGCGCTGTGATAAGTGTTTCTTATTTAAATGCATTCCTGGATTCGGTGTTACTATTAATTAGCTCATACGTATTTGTCTCTTTTTTTTTGGTAGAAAGCGAAGAATATAGAGCCTCTTGATGAAAGTGAAAGAGGAGAGTGAAAAAAAGTTGGCTTAAAATTCAACGTTCAGAAAATGAAGATCATGGCATCCAGTACCATCACTTCATGGCAAATAGATGGGGAAACAGTGAGAAACCTTATTTTTGGGGGCTCCCAAATCACTGCAGATGGTGACTGCAGCTATGAAATTAAAAGACATTTGTTCCTCGGAAGAAAAGCTATGACCAACCTAGACAGCATATTAAAAGGCAGAGACATTACTTTGCCAACAAAGGTCCATCTGGTCAAAGCTATGGTTTTTCCAGCAGTCATGTAAGGATGTGAGAGAATTGGACTATAAAGAAAGTTGAGGGTTGAAGAATTGATGCATTGGGCTGTGGTGTTAGAGAAGACTCTTGAGAGTCCCTTGGACTATAAGGAGATCCAACCAGTCAATCCTAAAGAAAATCAGTCCTGAATATTCATTGAAAGGAATGATGCTGAAGCTGAAATTCCAATATTTTGGCTACCTGATGCAAAGAACCAACTCACTGGAGAAGACCCTGATGCTGAGAAAGATTGAAGGCAGAAGGAGAAGGGGACAACAGAGGACAAGACATTTGGATGGGAGCAAGCTCTGGGAGCTGGTGATGGACAGGGAAGCCTGGCGTGCTGCAGAAATGTCAATAAACTCAGATATGCAGATGACACCACTCACGGCAGTCCATGGGGTCACAAAGAGTCGGACACAACTGAGCAACCGAACTGAACTGAACATGTTTGTCAGTTATCCTGAAATCTGAACATATGATGCTCTTCTTAATGTCAAAGCATTTCCACTAATTCCAGTGGCTTCTTATTTTCATGCTCTCTGTTCACTATAGCTTTTTTTTTTTAAATTTTATACTGAGATAAATGATGAAATTTATGTTATGTTAGTATTAACTGTTTTGAAGCGTATAATTATCAGCTTTTCATATTTTCACAAATTCATCCACTTATCACCACTATCTAGTTCCAGAACACTTTCATCACTTCCAAAGGAAACCCCATATCTCTTCGGTGGTCCCTCTCCATTCCCCTCTACCACCAGTCTATGGAAAATACTATCTGGCCTCTGTTTTCACCGATTTGTCTGTTCTCAACATTTCACGTAAGTGATGTGCACCGGGCATGGCTTTTTCTGACTTCTTTTACATTGCTTATTTTCAAGGTCCATCATCTTAAAGCATGTATGATTATTTCATTCCTTTTAATATATGACTAATGTTCCATTTATGGATATGTCACATTTTGTTTATCCAATCATTGGATGACGGACATTTGGATTATTTACACTTGGGGGTATTATGAATAATGCTAATATGAGTATTTGTGCACAAGCTTTTCTGTAAAAATAGATTTTCAATGTTCTTGGCTATAAGACCTCCTTGAAAAGAACCTGAGATCCTCTAAAACCAGCACTGCAACATCCAGTGTGATAGCGTTGCTTTGTCTCTTTATGTTAAAGACACATGTTTTCCTACATTTGGTCAGCCATTTTTGGCAAAATGATCCCCCAAAACAGAAAGACCACAGACTCAGACAGAGGCCGTAGATTCATGAACCACATACACCACAGACAGTACAGAACTCAGCAGAGTGCATTACAGCACAGACTAGCTGACAGTGACCACGATACTGTGTGCCTGCTCTCACTGTAAAACACAGGAAAAAATACATACTGTGTGTTTTTGACATATCCTTATATTAAAGGAAATACCTTGGAGACAAACGGAACGACAACCAATCAGCGATAAACAGAAGTCATTAAATGTCTGTCACCACTGATACACTTTCAGTAATTTTATAAATGTTTACTGCATTTAATAAAAAATTCAAGCCAACCATCTGAAAACTGTGTGAAACAAGCACTCACAAGTAGATTATAAAAGTTTACATTCATGATACGTCAGACAATAATGTTTACCTATCATACTCAACATACTAATAAACTGTAGTGTATAGGGAAAAAAAGAAAATTTAAAAGGTTATTATAAAAACAGAGCAGGAGTATATGTGAAAATAAAGGGGAAAATGAGTGGGTACTGGGGAAAACGTGGGAAGTTAAAAGCTGACAGCTTATGAACCTTTATAACACATGAAAATCTTCATGTCAAAGTCAGTAGAGTTGCCAGCCAAAATTAAATGAGTCAAGAATACCCAAGTACAATTACATCGCTCAAAGTTAACCTATCTTTATCTCCACAGAACAAGACGACACTAGACAAACAGAGAAGTAAGGTGCTTGACAAATGAAGCCACTGACATAGTCAACACTAAAGGAAGAGTACAAAAAGGGAAGAGAAAAGTTGGCATGGGAGGACACTATCAGGTGTGCCAGAGAGCTTCAGAGGCCAAACAAGTGCTGCGTTCCTTTAGGGAGAGCAAGAAAGTGGCCACCAGAGGTAGAAGACTACAGTGTACAGTAGACAGAAGAGAGTATAAAACACTTTCAGCGCATCCCAGTGCTTAGTTGCTGAAGATTCTTCAGGCTTTAGATGAGTCATGGAGAGTAATAATCACATTGCCTATGTTAGATATATACTGGACAGTCCCAGGACTGGGCTTTTTATTTATCCTTATGGCTAGAGTAAATGGTATGCACTGTCATCATTCTTACTTAATTGACAGATATACTGATGCTTAAAGAAGCTAATCAATTTGGTTAAGATCATTTCACTGCCTTACTTCAGACGCTGAGCTCAACAATGTTATCCATGTTAATGAACTAGAAAGTACCAAAATATGGTAGAGCTACATACCTCCACTAACCACAAAACCCAGTAACTGTTAGACACAGTTTTTAAAACAAGGCTATGCAATACCTTCTGTGACCAGAAATGACTTCTCTAACTTTGCTTGTTAGGTCAGAGCAAACTTTTAGTGTTCTGTATTTCTGTTTTATCCCATCAGCGTGTCATGAACTGTCAAGGGTATGGAAGATGTCATCCAAATCTCAGCTTTTCACTAACAGAGCAAGTAGGTGCCACCTCTAAAAGGCTGCTTCTGTCATCCCCAGACTCTGCTGGAGGCTGATGCCAGTGTGACGTGCCTTCCCAGGTGACTGGAACAAAAACCGTGCATGTCATTCTCATCATGTTTCCAACTTCTGTCAAGAACTTAAATTAAGTGGAGTTGAGGCTTTTAGAACAGTTTTGCAAGAGCTGGGGCTCTAAGTACCATACTTCATATAGAAGTTCTTCTAAACTGACAAAGAAAGTAGGCAATGAGGCCAGGTTTTTCCACGAAAAACAGCAAAGTTTAGTTGTTCCTTTTTTAGTTCGATATTTTTCTGTGTTCTCTACAGAGTTGTGAGGGACTTCCCAGGGGGCACCAGTGGTAAAGAACCCAGCTGCCAATGCAGGAGACGTAAGAGACGCGAGCTCGATCCTTGGGTTAGGAAGATCCCCTGGAAGACGCACTCCAGAATACTTGCCTGAAGAATCCCATGGACAGAGGAGCCTGGCGGGCTTTGGACTGTAGTGTTGTAGGATCACGAAGAGTTGGACATGACTGAAGTGACTGAGCACCCACACACTCATGCATTAGGGTAGTGACCTTATACTCCCAGGAGGTTAACAGTTGAAGACCCTATAGGACACTGACTAAAAGCACGGTTTCTGCAATTACACTGCCTGCATTTCAATCCCGAGTACCACTAGCTCGGGGACCCAAAGCAAAGTGTGTTACTCTGCAATTGTGTCCTCATTAGTAAATTAAGACTGTGCAGCTTGAGTCCAGTGGGTAACGTCAAGAAAGGAGGGAGAAGGCTGAAATGACTCTTTCTCATGCTTTCATAATTACCTTTCAAAGAATCATAATAAACAATACTTGAAACATCCCCTTAGTCAAGAGCATTAGATTCATAACTATGCCTATAAATACCTATTGATTGGTCCAGTATTATATCTGGTAATCAAGAAAACATGGTAAAAGGAAGAGAATACTTGCAGGTCATAAAAATACATCTATCATGACTATGTCTAGGAATATTTTAATAAAAGTGTTGTTATTTTTAATAATGCACATATAATAATGCATATAAAAACAGGCAGGCACTATTTACAAAAAGGTCGTTCTTAATCTGATTTGACAAAATAAGTACCGAATTCAGGACCAAGCATCACAACTCGTTATATGCTATTGGCCCTCTTTAATACAGCGCAGTCCCTTCTCCAGACATTAACTTGCTGAGGAGATCAGGCCTGCTGTCGCACAGAACGTCTCATATTTATTATCTGTCTTGTTGCATCTGTACGATGATGTCTAGTTTGTGCATTTCCTGTTCCTCCTGGCGATCTGATATTAAAACTTTGACATGAGTACATCATGGATGCTGTCTGTTACACCTTACATTATATCAAGAGGCATATATCTAACTTATTACTGGATTACAATGAAAACAATTTAATTCACTCACTGTATGTGTTTTCCCCTTGTAAAGTTATATGTATAGTTCTACCTTGATATTATAAAATTATCTGACTTCCCATAAATCAATTTATTAAATTGCTGATCCCTACCCAAATCAGTAATTTCATTTGGATGCTTTTATTAGTTTCAGTTAGTTGCTTTGTTTCTTTGTATTTGTTTATATTTGAACAGGGAGAACTAGGGCCAGAATTTTTTCTCACATAGAAGATAAATACATGGTTGGCAATTTCAAATGTCAGGTCTAAACTTGAATTTTAACTTGATGGGCCTGATCTATCAGCTCAATCTGCAAAGCCAGCAGGCATTCATTCCCTTCTGAGTCTAAGTTAAGGATAAACAAAAGTAGTGGTGACCATCCACCCAGTGTTTACCAATATACACCAAACACCAGACTTCATTCTTACTTTTTTATTAATTCTCACAATGATATTATGAAGCATTTTATCACTATTTCACAAATGGGAGAACTAAGGCACAAAGAACTTTTCCAGTGTTCGACAGTACACAGTTATTCTGGAATTCAAAATCATCCTATCTATTTAACATCCCTTCTTTTAATAATCATGCTGTATGTGCTCAGTTGCTAAGTCATCTCCAACGGTTTGAAACCCCATGGACTGTGGACTGCTTGGCTTCTCTGTCCATGGGACTTCCCAGGCAAGAAGACTAGAGTGAGTTGCCATTTCCTTCTCCAGGGGATCTTCCAGACCCAGGGACTGACATGTGTCTTCTGCATTGGCAGGCTGATTCTTTCCCACTGAGCCACCTGGGAAGCCCAACAGGAATTCATACCGGGGAGATGTATTTTAACTTTATTCTCTGAAGGGCAGGGAAACTTTAACATGTATACAGTATGAACAATCTTTCTCTTTCCATAGTTATGTATGCCTCCCTCTCTCAAACACTGCATTTTATTTCAAGCATGTTGCCTTCTGAGATCTGTACTTTCCACAATGATATAAAAATAAATAAGCTGACTGTGATGAGGCGAGAGAACACTCGTATTCTAGCTCTGATGATAGTTGGTACTCCATTCAGGAAGGATCACATATTTTAGAAAAAATTTTGGTGCATAACAAGACTAGTTTATTGCTGTTCAGTTTACTTTCCTACGTTATCCACGGCCAAATGGCATGTTGGTGCTCTCCAGGATGTAAAAATGAAGAATGTATATTTCCTAAGAAAATTCTAAGAGCTCCAATATTGAAATTTCCTCATCAATTTTTTTTTTTTTTTTTTACCATTTAGTGATATGGAAAAAGTGAGGCTATTTTGAGTTTTATTTCTTTATAGATTATCTTTTTTGCATGTTAATTTTTGGAGAAGTTTCTACTTGAGTTATAGGCTCTTCTCATGCTTATTTACAAACTTGCACCCAATTTGTCTCTTTCTGTGTGTTCTTATAACTTTTAATGAAAAGTTGAGAGTTAGCCCACCAGAAAACCAAACTGTGCTGCCATATTCACCTCAAAAAGTACTGTACCAACTTTAAAAGTTGTCACCTTCTGAAGTGACTGATTTTCAAACCTAAAGTCTCTTTTTGATTTACAGCTTTCTTTTAAAAAAAGAAAATTAAGTCATTATCCTGTGCACTCCCATATTGTACTGATTCCATTGATTAGTCAGCCATGCAAGGAAGGGGAAATTGACAGATAAATTCAATAAACAGCATTATGCTGAATGTGCTGAGTCCCCAAACAAGAAGGAAGTAAGCACAAATGAGCCATGTAGGTGCATCCCACCGACAATGCAGGGGGATCGATATTCCCCAAGAGAGAACAGGACCAATCAGAAGGAGCAGAAAAGCAAGCAGTGTATATTAATAATACTAGCTTTAATGAAAATGAGGCCAACAATAGAGACTAGAGGGGAAGATGAGCAATTATGCCTATATGTGCTCTACAGAGGACTATTCAACAGAGTTTCTGAAAGGTATACAGCAGTAAGCACTGGTGAATGGTGGCAAGAAGGCAAGAGAGAAAAAGAAAAAAACACAAGCATAAAAATATTTGAGCCTGCTAAAAACTACATTTCTTTCCTTACTTTTCTATAAACTGTTTAGCAGGAACTTTTGTTCAGCTTCAAGGAATGTCCTTTATACTAAGCAACAACATACACATTTGCAGTAAATTTAAGTCATTCCCTAATATTAAAAAAAAAAAAAAAAAAAAAAAACAGGCATTTTGCTCATTATTAACCTTTTAATAGTCTTCCAAGAAAATGTTTTTACTACCTTTCTCCAACAAGAAAACAGACACAATAAAGTAATGTATTATATCATATTCTCAATTGACTTGGGATACTATGATTTTATGAACCCTCAGAGTCATTAAAATTCCCCTGGTAAAATAATAGATTATAAAAAGATATGGCTCCTTCCTTCTCTTGCTTTTTGGTCTAACTTTACCAAAAGTACCTAATTTTTTTTTCACTTTTGTTGTTTATTTCTATCATAATCTTTTTATACATATATAAAAAGGTAAAGATTTATACCTTGGGCTATCCTAAGACACATGGATTCTTTAAAAGCATTTGTATTGATCTATACTAAACCACCTAATTATGGCCTAAAAATGATTTTAAAAGAGCAAATAATTTTAGGAACTCACCAACATTTAGGTCACACAAATGTTATTTTATTGAGGACTTATATTTGCAATGCATTATGCTATGGGGATCACAAAAATAGAAGAGCACTGCTTTATAAGTATTTATCATTTAATTGACCTATTATTTAAAATTTGTGAAAATACAATCAGGGAAAGAGTAACTAAGGAAATAAGCCCATTTACCATCACATCAAAAATAACAAAATATCTGGAAATAAATTTACCTAAGGAACTGAGAACATCCAGATGTTCAAGCTAGTTTTAGAAAAGGCAGAGGAACCAGAGATCAAACTGCCAACATCTGCTAGATTATCGAAAAAGCAAGAGAGCTCCAGAAAAACATCTATTTCTGCTTTATTAACTATGCCAAAGCCTTCAACTGTGTGGATCACAATAAACTATGGAAAATTCTGAAGGAGATGGGAATACCAGACCCCCTGACCTGCCTCTTGAGAAATCTGTATGCAGGTCAGGAAACAACAGTTAGAACTGGACATGGAACAACAGACTGGTTCCAAATAGGAAAAGGAGTACGTCAAGGCTGTATATTGTCACCCTGCTTATTTAACTTATATGCAGAGTACATCATGAGAAAGGCTGGGCTGGAAGAAGCATAAGCTGGAATTAAGAATGCCAGGAGAAATATCAATAAGATATTCAGATGACACCACCCTTATGGCAGAAAGTGAAGAGGAACTAAAAAGCCTCTTGATGAAGGTGAAAGAGGAGAGTGAAAATATTGGCTTACAACTCAACATTCAGAAAACTAAGATCATGGCATCTGGTCCCATCACTTCATGGGAAATAGATGGGGAGACAGTGGAAGCAGTGTCAGACTTTATTTTGGGGGGCTCCAAAATCATTGCAGATGGTGATTGCAGCCATGAAATTAAAAGGTGCTTACTCCTTGGAAGAAAAGTTATGACCAACCTAGATAGCATATTAAAAGGCAGAGACATTACTTTGCCAACAAAGGTCCGTCTGGTCAAGGCTATGGTTTTTCCAGTGGTCATGTATGGATGTGACAGTTGGACTGTGAAGAAAGCTGAGCACTGAAAAATTGATGCTTTTGAATTGTGGTGTTGGAGAGGGCTCTTGAGAGTCCCTTGGACTGCAAGGAGATCCAACCAGTCCATCCTAAAGGAGATCAGTCCTGGGTGTTCACTGGAAGGACTGATGCTAAAGCTGAAACTTCAATACTTTGGCCACCTGATGCGAAGAGTTGACTCATTGGAAAAGACCCTGATGCTGGGAGGGATTGGGGTAGGAGAAGAAGGGGACGACAGAGGATGAGGTGGCTGGATGGCATCACCGACTCGATGGGCATGAGTTTGAATAAATTCCGGGAGTTTGTGATGGACAGGGAGGCCTGGCGTGCTGCGATTCATGAGGTCACAAAGAGTCGGACACAACTGGGCGACTGAACTGAACTGAAGGAGACACTTTAAAGACCTATATTCTGAAAACTATTAGACACTGATGAAAGAAACTGAAGATGACACATACAAATGACCAAATAAACCATGCTTTTGGACTAGAAGAATCAATGCTATCAAAAAGAATAAATCTTTTTCCTCTCTCCCTTCCTCAGGTTTTCTTTTCAATTTTTTTTTTTTCTCCATGGTCAATACACTTGACCTTCCAGTGTACTAAGACTATCACTGCAAACAGATTTAACAGGAGAGAACTGAAGTGATTCAATGATTGGCAGCATTTATTGATGAAGGAGGAAGGTAAGCAACCATAACACCTCCACCATAAAAATGTTTTAATTAAAAAAAATGGCATTTCTCTAGGTTTTATGAAAGGTAAGAAAACACAGATCTTGAAATAATTACAAATTTGAAGAAAAATTAATTTCCAGGATGGTTTGTAGATGGAGATTTGAGTATGGCAACAACCTCTATAGGTTGGAGAAGGAATGGAAAAGCGTATCTACTTTCCTAAGATGCAAAATAGAATGTTTTTCTTCACAAATCTCTAAGGGATGATTATTTCTGTGTTCATGTGAAAGAGGAAAATAACGCTAAACCTCCATTAGATGCAGAAAAAGGAGAAAGAAGCTTTTTTTCTTGGATATTAGTAGGAAGAGAGATACTACTATCCTATTTTAAATGGGGAAAGCTGACCTAGATAATAAACAACAGAGCTACAATTTAAAAACAGTTCCGCTATGCTGTAAGCATAGGATTTTAATTACTTTTTTTTTTTTTTAAACTGCTTATTTAAATTGAAGTATAGTTCATTAACAGTGCTGTGATAGTTTTAGGATATAGCAAAGTGATTCATTTATACATATACATCTATCTAGTCTCCATTCTTTTCTCATTTGGGTTGTTACATAATATTGAGCAGAGTTCAGGTTTTGATTTAATGTATATTAGTATTAAAAAGAAAACAGTAAAGTGAGAAGCTGACCTTCATACTAGCATGTTGAAGAGTTTCTTTATCTGGTAGGCTCAGTCAATTAAATTTCTAGGTCAAACTTGAGGATTCAGGCAACTGACGTCCAACCAAAGAAACCCTGTTTCCACTTACTTACCATCATCTTAAACTCTGCTTGCTCATCAGTCATGGTAGCACCACAAATTAGATCAAGAGGTGAAGTTAAATGTTTCCATGTAAGACATCAATAGTGCAAGACAACCAACTTAAAGGACTCATCCAAGCGCCATGTCTTACTGTTGTTTTTATCGTAAAGAAAGCTGAAATGGGCTTTTTATCACTGACCTGGATAAATACATAAATATATATATATATATAAATTATATGCATACACACAGATGTACACATACGTGTACACACACACACACACACACACACACACAGAAAGAAGGAGGAAGAGAAAGAAATAGAGAACAGGACTGAAGAAGATACTAGATGCCTTTATAAAGCTATGCAACATCAATTATAAAGTTAAAATAATTTTTAAATGGCCATTGAAAAATTTTGTAGACAATTTAACAGTATCATGGTTTACTGCTATTATTATAATTTCTCTGAAAAAAGGTCTTTAATAAAATCTCAACTTTTGGATGGCGTCTCCCAATCTGTTCATTGTACAATTTCTAACACTGGATAGGGAGAAAAATTAGACCACTAAGGAAATTGAGCTTAACATTTATTTTTCCTCCCAGTTTAACCTAAGAGAGGGCTTTATATCATATAATGATACTGTAAAAAGTACTTTTCATTCATGCCTGAGGATACAGAGAGATATAAGCTGCTATTCACATACTGCTTCTCTAAAAAGACCTAAGAGGATACCCGGATGGAGTTCCATCTGTCTCCAGACACAACGCCACTCCCACCTCCAATGTGATCCCAATGGTTTCCTGTGATAGCACCAAGTAATATGACAAAATGTTAACTAGGAGTCCAATCACCACCTCATCCTCGTGGGAAAGGCCAGAATCACCAGGGTGGGAGTGTGATGAAAATAAATAAAAGCTATCTAAGTGCTTCTGATATTCTTAAAATATTTCTGCCAATAAGTGAATGATCACAGTTATGCTATGAATAATTTGAATCCCACTGTCTAGATGAGGGACTCAAGTATATACTTATGAGAAGATGTTCAACCTAATATTTAAATAAGAGTAGATGAAAACAATAAAGATATTTTTTAAAAAACAGCCAAGAAATATTTGCATATACCTTTATTGGTAATATAAATTGGTATGCATGAGAATATGCCAGAGGATAGGTTTTAGTACATTAATTATGAGAGATGAGCAAAATACACTCCCACATATACATATGCACACACATACATGTGCATGTGTGCTAAGATGCTTCACTCGTGTCCAACTCTTTGCAACCCTATGGATTATGGCCCACTAGGTTCCTCTGTCCATGGGATTTCCAGGGCAAAAAGACTGGAGTGAATCGCCATGCCCTCCTCCAGGGGATCTTCCTGACCCAGGGATCCAACCTGTGTCTCTTATGTCTCCTGCATTGGCAGGTGGGTTCTTTACCACTAGCACCATCCAGGAAGCCCTACACACACACACACACACATATAAATATAATTTCTATCATGAAAAGATGGTCATACATCTATTCAGTGGACTGGACCATTAGAATAATGAAGGTCAGTATATTCTGGCAACGGAAAAGTGCATGACACATTGTTAAGAAGGAAAAGGTGTATAATTCAAACTTCATTTAAATAAAATGAACAAAGTAGTGCATATGGAAATCCATAAATAATATCTGGATGATGTTATTAATATTAATGATGGTCATTTTGAGGAGGTGAGATTGTAAATGATTTTATAATTTTCTTGTTTTGCTTGACATATCTACAGTGAGCTTTATTACTTTTACAATCAGAAAAAGAAACCTATAAAGTTGTTTCCATTTTGAAAAATGTTAAGGCCAAATCAAGAAAGTACTCATTAAAACTAATCATAGGACTGTAACATTTTAATAACATTTTTCATGATTATAATATTCTCTGATGATTACAAATTTAGGATCATATGGAAATACTGTTTTGCAACCTATTATCCTGTTTTTTTCTACTTAACATTTTGTGAATATGTTCCCATATTCTTCAAAATATGTTTTTTAATGACTTTAGTGTTCATTGTATTATATAAAATACATTAGTTTTTACCTATCGTTTAGGTTCCTAATATAGAAAGTAATTACATGACATGATTCTGAATTACAGAATTATTTATTGAAGAATGAGTTCAGATGTTGGTAGAAGGTAAGTTTCTCAAGTTAAGGACAGATGGCTCTTAGAGATGATCATACTGAGTGAAGTAAGCCAGAAAGACAGACAAATATCACATGATATTGTCTATATTTGGAATCTTAAAAATGATACAAATAAACATATGCTGCTGCTGCTGCCAAGGCACTTCAATCGTGTCTGACTCTGTGCGGCCCTACGGACAGCAGCCCACCAGGCTCCTCCATCCACAGAATTCTCCAGGCAAGAATACACATACAAAACAGAAATAAACCCACAGACATAGAACACAAACTTATGGTTAACAAAGGGAAAAATGCAGAGTAGGGGATAAATTAGAAGTTTGGGATTAACACATATACACTGCTATATATAAAACAGACAATCAACAAGAACCTACCATATAGTATAGAGAATTATAGTCAGTAGTTTATAATAACCTACAAGGGAAAACAATCTGAAAAACATATTCTCTGTCCATGGAATTTTCCAGGCAAGGATACTAGAATGGGTAGCCATTCTCTTCTCCAGGGAATCTTTCTGATTCAGGGATTGAACCCAGGTTTCGCATATTGCAGGAGGATTCTTTACTGTCTGAGCCACCATGGAAGACCCCGAAAAAAAAGATTTATATCTAATATGTATAGCTGAATCAATTTATTATACACCTGAAACCCTGAAACTAACCCAAAATTATAAATCAATTATACTTCAATTAAAAAAAAAAAAGAAAAAAAAAGCTGCAAAAATGCATTTGCTGGAGATGGGATCCCACTACATGATTATCCTATAGATCATTTCATGCCCTGGCTCCAAGGCACTGATATAATCAGGATAGTCTAGGAAGAAAAAAAGTCTCAATCAGCTATCTACTTGGAATCACACTATTATTTTCCTTAATAAGATAATTTAACCAATGATTTTTCTATTAAAATAATAATGGTGAATAATTACACAGCACATTACAAATATTAGCTCATTTCATCTTAATAATCTTGTAATCTAGGTGTTATTATTACCCTAGATATTATTATTCTCATTATTTAACAAAGGAAGAAATGGATACCAGAAGAGTTTATATCAGGGGATAAAGATACCACAATGATTAACTGCAGAGACAAAAACTGAACTCAGAACTATGGCTACAAAGTGCATGTAATTACTTCCTTCAAAATTATGAACAAATTCACAGAATCTGAGGCTCATTCAAGGATATATATTTAGTTATCAGGAGGTCCAAGATCAGAATTCAGGGGTAAATTCAGGATCTTTCAATCTCACTCCACTCTTAGCAACAATATCTAGTAAATGAGATTCAAGGGGAAGAGGAAGAAAGGAGCACGTCATTTCCAGTGACTGAAAGTTCAGTATAAAGAGGCTGACTACATACAGATATAAATAAAACAATTTGAGAAATGGTATGATTTTTCTTCTACCATCCATACTTTTTTTTAGTTTGAATCCAACTGCTTCACAATGTTGTATAAGTTTCTGCTATACAACAGTGTGAGTTAGCTGCATGTATACATGTATCTTCTCCCTTTTGAGCCTCCCTCCCTCCCAATCCCCATCCCATCCCTCCAGATCCTCACAGAGCATCCAGTTGAGCTCCCTGTGCTAACAGCAGCATCCCACTAGCTATCTGTTTTACACATGGTAGTGTATATATGTCAATGCTATTCTCCCTATTCATCCCATCTTCCCCTTCTTGCCTCCCCCCTGCCGCCGCCTTTCCACATGTCCATTCTCTACATCAACGTCTCTACATTCTTTTTACCATCTACATTCTTTTTGCTACAATATACCACCAAACGCACAAAGATCCCCACATTTACAAGAGGTGGTTGAATTAATATTCAGTTTTCTAGAAAGAAAATCAAAGTTGTTCAAACTCAGAAATAATCCTTTAAGACACAGCAAACACTTCAGCCCACAAACTTAGGAGTTTCTGATAGCCCACACACATAACAATGGCTCATCTACATTTCAGGAGGCAGCTAGACTATGAAAACTGAGTAACACAGAAGGAAGTGAGCCATGGTCTGCCCCTCCCCAGGGCCCACGAAAGGAATTAATCATCCTGGGTAATTCTAAGATTCATTCTCTGTCACAGCGCACTTCAGCCTTCCCCAAGCAAATCACAATAATAATACTAGAAAAAGGTCACAATGAACCATATTCTTGTCACTGTGTCAATGAGCAAGGACTCAGTGCACATTAGCAGATCTTCTACCACAGTCCCCCTTGGGCCATCTGTGAAACATCTCTGAACTGGTCTAAGTGGGGTTGGTCCTACAGGTCATAACAGACACTACTGTCCTATTCAAAGTTAAGTGACATTTTCATACAGGGTGATTTCACATATTCCTTTATTTCTGTCCCCAAATGTTAAGAAACTAGCCTCCTACCACATACACACAATAAACTTGCTATAAAAAAAGGATTAAGAAGTAAACTGGGACTCCTCAGTTTAAAGTTCTGATACAAAAAAACTATATTTACATCTAAAGAAAGGTCGCTTAATTTTAAGTCCCCTTTTCATTATTTTTGAAATAGGGAATTTATGCTATAAGTTATTGAGTCTCTTTTCTACCCCTCAAATTACAGTGTTAATATAATCCATTAGATCATAGACATACATATTTTTACCCAATTTCAGCACCCCCGGTCACTAAGAGGGGGTGTAAGATTCTCATTTTATCATGATCTCTCTTTCCACTCCTAATTGGTTTCTTAAGGCAATTCAAGTGGGTGACAACAAAATCCTTAAGTACTTACAGCCATCTGAACAGTTTCTTAGGCGTTCTTTGCAGAATTGAACTAAAATGGTGCCACTTCCTGTTTGTCATTCTTAGCCTGATGGACTAATCAGCCACCAGCAGCCAACAAGACTTTGGCTCTGAGATTGTGAACAAAGTAAGTGATTTAGAGATGCCGAGATGCACACTCTAGAATTGCCAGACTGTAGAAATGCATCCCATAGAACACATCTTATTTCTAGAATATAAATGAATTAATCAGTAGGCTTGCCACCCACATGCCAAAGAATCCCTGATTAAATTTAATGTAGTGAATTTGTGCAATCACCACCAAACTAACCACTGATTAAACAAAGTCCTCTGAGTGCTAATTCTTTTAATGTGCAGTTTATTTCTTCTCTTGTCTGAAGGGCATACCTTTGAAAACATGGCTAGTTTGAGACACACATTCACATTTGGAATTCAGTGTGGGTTTATTTCTCAAGGCAGCCCAGCTCTATTGTGGGCAGGGCAACGAATGAATCAGACATTTAGACAGATGCCTATTTAGTTAATTTGTCTTAGTGGCACTAAGATTTCTCAACTACCTTGTGGACAGGGGGAGAAAACTGTTTATCACAAAGTAATTAGTCACCTGATTTCCTCTCTGCATGAATAAACAGGAAAGAACCTATTGTTTCTTACCTCCAAGATAAAAGTTAAATGCTGAAATAAACCTAAGGTCTCTGTCGCCTATCTCCTACACGCTTGAATTTAAGGCATAATGGTATTTGCCTGCCCATGGGTGATAAAGGAGTTAGGGAACTGTAAAATATTATAAAGAGATTGAAATTTGTTAAGACTAGTTCTTTATTTTCCTCCCTAACAGATACAACTATACAGATGTAGATATATCACATATTAACTAGAGTCTAACTTAAATAACAAATCCATTTGCAAACTCTTACTATAGGCGTAACAATAGCTCAGACTGCACGTGCTGTGTCCCTGCTGTTTAACAGGGACCACACAAGAGACTCAAGTTCCTGCTCTCAAAGCAGCTGGAAATTCAATGGCGATAAATGTGGAGTAATTTTTCTATACTGAAAATGCATCCCCTGGTACGTTATCTAGGTCTGTCTCATTCTAAGTCCTGTGGAATCATGCTCATGTAAATACTGGACAATCAAAAGTATATTTCTGGCTTAAAATAAAGCTTAGGGCTAAATACCTAACCTTGATCCACAATGAATATATAGGATTGCTGTCTCAACTCAAAGCATGGCTTTTATGGACCTATTTGGCCCTTAGAGGTCTGGCAAAGATTCTCTTAGACTTACAGAACAGCCCTATCTGTATATCATGGAACAACTACTTGAATGCATGTTTGACTTTGCTTCAATACCAAATCTAGTATATTGAGCACACAGGAAAATGCATTCAGGCTAAAAACATTTATGTTTCTCAGAGCCCACATCTATCCCATCATCAGTTCTTAGGGACTCTACATTCAAACTACTGCTGCTTCAAATATAAAACAGTATATAAAACAGCTAGTGGAAGTTTCAGTGTAACACAGGGAGATCAGCTCAGTGCTCTGTGAAACCTAGGTAGGTGGGATGGGGTGGGAGGGAGGCTCAAAAACGAGGGGACATAGGTATACCTATGGCTCATTCACATTATTGTATAGTAGAAATCAATACAACATTGTAAAGCAATTATCCTCTAATCTAAAAAAACAGAAAGAAAACTACTGCTGCTACATATCTTGAATGTGATCACTTATCATCCCCTGCTGCTGCTGCTGCTGCTGCTAAGTTGCTTCAGTCGTGTCCGACTCTATGCGACCCCAAAGACGGCAGCCCACCAGGCTCCCCTGTCCCTGGGATTCTCCAGGAAAGAATACTGAGGCTCTCCAGGCAAGAATACTGGAGTGGGTCGCCATTTCCCTCTCCAGTGCATGAAAGTGAAAAGTGAAAGTGAAGTCGCTCAGTCGTGCCCGACTCCTAGCGACCCCATGGACTGCAGTCTACCAGGCTCCTCCATCCATGGGATTCTCCAAGCAAGAGTACTAGAGTGGGGTGCCATTGCCTTCTCCCCTAAACTGCTACAATTTCAACCTGAGAGTCAAAAGGGTTCAGAGGACAAGATAACAATATATAAATACACAAGAACTGTTACGTGGAAGATGGAAAACTTTGCCCCTATGTGACTCCAGTTAGCAAAATCAAAACCAATAAAGTGGTATTTTTTCAGCGTACAAAAGAAAATCTAATACTCTCCAAAAATCTAATAGGTTACCTTAGGAAGCAGTGGGTGTTTTCACATAGCTGTTGAGGATTGTATTAGAGTTCAGCAAGATCGATTAAGAGTGAGAAAGTAGGGAAACGAACTGGAATAGAAAACAGTTCCAGCCAATCCTAAAATCCTATGCTTTCAAACTATCACTTTCTCATAAAGTTCATGAGTCATAGATGAGATAGGATTGCCATGTATAACATACATTTATAATGGTGTAGAACCATAAAACAATATCCTATTAGAAACTGGGATGCAATCCAAATATTTCTTTCATTCCAAATGAATCTCTCCTGCTTTGATTTGTACACATCATTTCAGGATTTCACAAAACAGCTGTGAAATTGCTGATTTGTCTTACGTATGAATTTCTTTGTTAGAAAAGAAAATGGCTCTTTGAAACAGTCCTCGTCCTATAAGGAGAAGAGATAACTTTTGCTTCTTTTACAAACACAAACACATTCCTAAAAGGCTGTGTCAGCCCAGGAAACGGTTCTTTCAGTGGCTCTTGTGCTACATTTCAACACCACAGAGACATGTTTGGCACACGAGCCGGGAAATAAGGTGAATGGAATGGTATCTTTGAGACACAGGCAAAGTTCACTCATCACAAGCCGTTTACATCCCTGAAAGGGAAATTCCCCTGGCGACATCTTTGTTTCTTTGCGACAAGACAGACCCATGACAATAAATGTATTTAATTCTTAATTGACTACCCTTTAAAATCCTATAATAGTAAGTGTATCCTTCCACTGCATGATTATATTTGAGGAACCATAAAAATAACGGTGGCAATTTTCTCTTCGGTCTCAGTACCAGAGACCCCAAGTTCTTTTGGTGCCTAAAAACCTCAAGGCAAGCGTGCTGCGTGAGTGTGGGGGAAGCTGCTGCTACTACAGATGACCTTCTCCTGCTGAGAACCCTCCAGTAATCTTCTGAGAAGTCTCCAATGCTGTGACTTTTCTAGGAAACTCAAAACAGCAAAGCTGTTCTTTACCTGCGAATCAGTTTGTACAGCGGGCATTACACATCCTTCAGCAACAGAGCTCAAGAAATGAAATATTTAAATAATCGGATCCCAGGACATTAAGGCTTCTTGTCTCAGAAGTATGGGAACCTCAATCACAGTTAACAGTCCTTATTTAAAAATCCTCCAAGGGGACTGAATCTCCATCTTATTATGGTACCTTTTTTTTTTTTTTTTTTAATGGGAAAACTCTCAGGGCAAAATATGACAAAAGCAGATTTTAAGAGAACAAAACAAGTAGTGAAGAGAATTATTCTCACATATGTTTTAAAATTTACCAATTTATTTTGGAAATGACCAAAAGTCATTTCCAAAAAGGAATCCACAAAAGGCCTTGATACATGGTTGCATCACAGTTACCAGTATGAGAAAAACTACAGTAATTTGACTACAATACTTAGCACCTAAGATGTTCTTTACTAAAAGAATGAAGATTGAGTACAACTGTATCAAACTTCAAAAAAATCAGTCTCCTTTTCTGTCATATTTCACATTAAAAATACTCTCTTAACGCACATTTCAATGACTATTCATTGCTTCGGTGTTACAGTAAGACAGATAACACAAAATAATATTATACTAGTTCCTGTCCACATGTAGCTCACAATCTACTTAGCAAATATTTCTCCAGTGGAGGATATATTAAAATTAACATTTGTGGGAAAATTACTGCTTGTCTCTTTTTCTTCCATAAGATAGAAATTTTAGCCGGGAGGGCACAGGGTGACAAGAAGAACTATATCTTCAAGTCTCCTTTGAAGTCACACACACGACCATCTAACTAAGTGCTGATCCAAGGGACAAACCAGATCAGTCACATGGCAACTACTGGGGACTTTTCTTAAGAGAAAATACTGCTTCCTTTAACGTGCCTATGACAACAGAGCTCCATCCTCAATCACGAGGGCAAGGACGATGTCTGAAAAGCCTGGATCCCTAACATCCTGCAACACTGTGACTGCTTTGGATTTTCTACTTTGACTTGAAAAGAAAAACAACCATCAACTTTTACATCATTTAAGTCTCTGCAATTATGCATCTTCTTTCTCTTGGCAGCCATGTCTAGCTCTACCTAAGACTGTATGAAGAAGATATGCTAAAGTTCTAATGCATTTGATGGTATAGGTACCAGAAAAAATTCTGAAAATGCATTTGTAAAATAAAATAATCATGGAACTGCTAAAATATTTCACACCTTTGCATACCTCACATTTGGAAACTCAAAAATCCTCTGTTCAGGAAGACAGATGACACAATTTTCATTTTAATTAGAAGAACATGGCACAGAGAGATTATAAGACAAGTCCAAGCTAATAAAACCTACTCTTCATTCAGGGCCTAAATGGATTGCTTGCCTTAGTCCAGTATGAGAACTTTCATTCTTTTACATAAAACCCATCCAAAAAATTGCAAGAAAGGCTAAGTGGGCTATGGCAGTTTTTTGTTAGTCAGAAAGCGTGCTGCACAAAATCAATCTGGAAAAAAAAAAAAAAAGCTTTTATTTTCCTGAATTATATGATGATGAAACTGCAAAAAAAGAAGAAAAAATATCTGGAAAAACTGGCCCAGTTGGAGCTACACAGTGGGAAAATGGATGAAATTTTTTAGGTGTCCCTTCTAAATTACTTTATATTGCCTGAGTTTTCAATAAATGGAAAGTGTTGTACAGAAGGGGTTAGAAATATATTTGCAATTTTCACATTAAAACTGAAAGGAAACATATAGGGAATAAGTAAGGGAGAAACTGAATCTTGCTGAGGGGGAAAAAAAATGCATTTTACCAGTTGGAGAAAAGTCTAGGTAATAAGTAGAGACAATGTGATTTGTGAGGCAAGTTGCAAAAGGCACTCTAAGATGAGAGAGGGAAAATAAAATGAAGACGACAGCATGTTTGGGACTTACTGGGCAAAAATAAAATCACTTTCAACATGCATCCCACACACAGACACTCAGGCAGATTTAGTTGATCAGTTCTGACAATAACAAAAAGAAGTACAAGTGGAAGATGCCCAGCCATTTCTCAAGGTACACAGTTCTATCTGAAAATTAAACAACTAACTTCCACATCTGAGCAATACTTCCACTGCCAGGCAAGAGCAATGAAGTGGGCTTGTCCTACACTATTTGCTCTATTTCATACTATTTTTGAACTGATTCTCTGCATCTTGGAATAGGTGGTGTTTGTGTTCAGCTTCTATCCCAGATGGTAAATGTAGCAAGTTACATTAAAATAAAACAGTAGAAAATTCCTGATGGAGAAGATGCTCACATTCTTTATCTGACATCTTTTTCAAACTCCTACCACCTAAGACTGTAATATAAATAATGTATGAATGGGTCATTTTAATAACGTCTCATGTGTGAATATCAGCAGACTTGATAGTAACAGCCCGAGTAATAACATGCTATCAGAGGACCAGTAGATTTTTACTCTGAGTAGTAGACAAACCAACATGTAGACCTTTAAAGGTAATTGGTAATTGGCATCTTCTATGATCTCAATCCAACAAAACAAATATAGCATAAATGCCCTAACTCTGAATAATAACTTTGAGTGACCACATAGCAGCAAATATCACAAATAACAATATGCAATAAACCATGTGAGAAAAAATCAGGGATTTTTCTATCTCCAAATGTGGTGGTGCTCATTTATTTTGACAAGTACAATTTAGTTTTAATTACTCATCATACGGTGGTGAATGTGCTGTAGAATATTGCATAAAGTAATGAAAACTTAAATCTGTAATGGAAAGTCCTGGTAAGAGGCAACATTATATTAAATATCTGCTTAGAATAATGCAAAAGCAAGGGTTTATAGCAGGCATCTGAGTGAGCAGAGCTTTCACAAGGCATTAACGGCAGGGGGCCAACTCTAGTCCTTAACCTGCATATGCACTGCTTTCTCTTTCACCTCCTTGCCTCACCCACCTCAGTGAACGTTTACTGTTCTTAAAGCTCATCCTAGTAACATCTTGAATTTAAAGAGTGCTTCGAAATTTACAAAACAGTTTCTCATTCATTATCTCACTTTAACCCATACATTCTCAACTGGCTACAATTTTGCGGGAGGCAAAATTTTGGCATTGCTTGAAGACATCTTTCCTGGAGTAGAAAACCCACTCCAGTACCCATACTTGAGAAATCCCATGGACAGAGGAGCCTGGAGGGTTACAGTCCATGGGGTCACATGAAGTCAGACATGACTGCGCACGCGCGCGCACACACACACACACACACACACACACACACACACACACACACACACACACACACACACACACACACACACACACACCAAAGACATCTCTGGTGTCACGTGTAGGAAGGTGCTACAGAGAAGAGGCTACTGACAAACCTGTCAAAGCGCAGGGCCTACTCCCACAAATAACTGCCTGGCCCCGAATGTCAGCAGCTGAGGCTGAGAAACCCTGATTTAATCCTACAGCCACATGGTGTGGTACAGTAAGTGAACTGCTATCTGTGGATGAGAAACTTAGACCTGTAACTCTGTAACTTATTTGAAAAAAAAAAAAAAGAACACACGAAAGACAAGTATCTTCCTTCGGTGTCTATTTCAGAAAAAAATTATAAAAGTCCAATGATTCGTAGAAATTGTGGGAAAGCTTGGTGACCAAAACAAAAAAGCATGAAAATAATAAAGCGAATAATAAAGGGATAAACAGCAAAGAGGTGTGGGAAAAGGAAACTACCTGCAGGTACGCGAGTGCACCACAGGAGAGAGAAAACACCTAGATTTGGATCCCAGGCCTGCCTCTCACCCACCAGAGCAGACTTAACATTCTCAACAGAGAGCCTAGTTGACCGACTCGTCACAGGATGATTACTCAAAGAGAATTCATATGCAGTGCTCTTTATAAAACATAAATCACTGTCCAAATATTATTTATTATCATCAACACTAGAGACAACTTTCACCAGTCTCTCCCCACCACCCCGTCTTATCATCTAGCTAGTGATGTTCTAATTTGTGTTCACACACTGACTTAAAAAACCAGGTTCGGGTCCCAGAGCTAACACGTAGCTAGATCCCATAAAGATATGGGAGCGAGGAAGGGAATGTATGCAGGAGCAGTTAAAATCAATGGGTCTGAATTCAAAGTATGAAATTTATAGAGAATAAATAATCACTGAATAATCAGCTACCCGTTACAGTATACCTTTGGGTGAATTATATAATCTAAGTCTTCATTTGAATAATAGTATCAGTGCCTAAGGTTTTAAGAACTCAATGAAATACACACACAAAAAAAGAGTACACAATAAATACCTGATGTGATGTTAATGACCACAGGGCATGATGCATAGTAGCGGGAACCATCATTTAGTTTATTGTTGTTGTTAATTCAGTTGCTAAGTCGCATTTGACTCTTTTGCAAACCCTTGCACAGCAGCTTAGTAAGCTCCTCTGCCCATGGATTATCCAGGCAAGAATACTGGAGTGGTTGCCATTTCCTCCTCCAGGAGATCTTCCCTACCCAAGGATCAAATTCCAGTCCCTGCATCTCCTGCATTGGAGGCAGATTCTTTATCACTGAGTCACATGGGAAGCTGCATCATATGGTATACCTGTACATATAAATTTTTTCAGAAATCCTCTTATGTCCAACATGACCCAGAGGATCTGGGAAACAACTGTGGATGAAATGGACAAGGTCTCTGCCCTCAAAATCTCCACATTTCAATGAGGAAAGTAAGCGAATCAATATACGAATAAAAAGTAATCAAAAATTAAAAAATTTTAAGGGCCAGGAAATAAGACTAAGACATGAGATGCTAATTCAAAATATCTATGAAGACAAAGATTACACTTTCCAGAAACGATGTGAGAAACACACTGAATTATTAAATACAGGATTCATGACCCAGGAAGTTCAAAGTATGGTTGGTGAGTTCACAAACATGAGCAAATAAAGTGCATCGAGCAGATGATTTAAAAGGAAAACTCATCCATTGTTTTCTTAAGCAATATTTCATCCTAAAGTAAAGTATTTCATCTAACAGCTATCTAGGACTACTTCTTACTTAGTAGGAAATAACTTTCCAAATGCTTACTGACACAGAAGAAATGATATTTTTGCAATATTCAATGAAACTTCTTGAATCAGAATATCAAAAAGTAACAAGATGTCTATCAGTTATGCAGCTATAATGGGAAATGTTAAATTATTAAGAAATCTTGGCACATTATGGTCATACTGATTCCACTGAGGAAGAGATTAATAATAGCAAGTTGTATTCTGCTTCAAGGAAATAATTCAATTACATAAGAATTCATGAGCTGAGCTCTTTAGTAGCAAATTTATCAAAGGAGAGAGAGAAAAAAATTCTAGAATTGGTGTACAGATCTTATGGCAGAATATTGACTGCTTTCCTTTATTACTAAAATATTGTATCACTTGAATTTCTCATCTCACTTCTTATAAATACCATAACATCAACACCTCTCAGAAATAAATTTTTAAAGGAAATAAGCCTTCTTCTATCTGAAATAAAGTTACTGTTCAATCTTACAGGCAGAAAAAAATAATGCAGCAGAAATGGAAGTAGTTTAAACACTTTTAAAAACACAGACAGAGAAACAGACATAGAGAATAGACTTGTGGACCTGGGGAGAGTGGGGGAAAGGGTGAGATGTTTGGAGAGAGTAACATGGAAACTCACACTATCATATGCAAAATAGATTGCCAACGGGGAATTTGCTGTGTGGCTCAGGAAACTCAAACAGGGACCCTGTACCAACCTAGAGGGGTGGGATGGGGAGGGAGATGGTAGGGAGGTTCAAAAGGGAGCGGATATATGTATACCTATGGCTGATTCATGTTGAGGTTTGACAGAAAACAACAAAATTCTGTAGCAACTATCCTTCAATTAAAAAATAAATAAATTTAAAAAAAAAAACAACACTGACAAAGGAACCGAATTCTTCAATATACTTAGAATAATTACATAGCACAAAGTACACAGGAGATTTAGAATCTAGTCACCTTGATCAACTTTAATTAAAAGAAAACCAAACTAGTAATTTTAGACTCTAAGAATGCTCATTGACTCTTTCATAATTTTTAACAGCCATTTATTTACTAAAAGCAATTACTAAATATGTTTTTTTTCTTTGTGCTTTGAATATATTATCTGCTATGTTTCTGTGAATGTAACAGCCTCTAAAACAAAAAGTTAAAATTAAATTAACTGACATAACAGCTTAAAATCTACATAACGAAACCAAATACCCTGAAAAGGAAAGAAGCAATAAATAATTAAGATCATCTTTTTTTTCTGAAGTCTTTAGACATCAACAGTATTGATGACTTTAGAAATAAGCAGAAATGCTTTCAAAGACTCCTGCATAATCAAATTATTAAGTCAATATGTACCGAAAGGGGTTTAGCATTTTTATCCCCTTACTCAAGTATGTCAGTTAAGTTTCCTAGTGGATATGCTTTTAATCACCCATGTTAAATTTACAATTTAACCCAGAAAAAGAGAACATATTTTATAAAAGCTACAAAGTAAAATCAAAGTGATGTTCTATAATTTGATCATTATTACAAAGCAATATTGTTTCACTTCCAATAAACACCTTGACATTTTTTTGTTCCTTTTTCTTGTTCATATGTATGGAACATAACCAATGGAAATATTTAAAAAGTAAGGGAAAAGTAGACGGTAGTTTTTATCATTATTGACACATACAAACTGTGAATGCATAGAAGCATGTTTACAAAATACCAAACTGTTATAAATTATTAATAATATAGCAATAATAAGGTCCCAAAAGAGATATACAAAAATGTAATAAATGTAACTTAAACACTTAAATGTTTTGCTAAAGATTCATTTGGAAATAAGACCACTTTATTTTCAACATGACTTGCTGTATTGTTATAATCAAAAAACTCATCAGAGTATCTTTAACATTCAACCACATTGAAGGAAAAAATAAATTCAATCATTTCGTTAGCAACTGTTCTTTAATAAGTATAATCCATTCATTAGGTCAGTATGTATCTAATACCTACTATGTGCCTAGCAGTATTCCCCATCCTATAAATATGAACGTAGAATTTGTGTAGAAATCATCAGAGGTTACAATGCCATCTAGATTGAGATTATTTGAATTAAGTTGGGCCAAAATCAAATCAAATCAATGAAACAATTTGATATGCTCACTTTCCTAATGGTTTTTACTATATAAAAGATTGAATTTAAAAAATATATCAACTAGACAACTAGTTAAAATGGGAAAATAGTCTCCTTTTTAATATCTATGCTCCAGGGCATTACTTCAAAGAATCTATACCAACTTTATTTTTCAATGTAATCCATGGTATATAATGTACAAAAAAAATATAAAACCTGCCTCTATAATTTATCAATATTACAAATCAAGAAAAATTAGTAGCACTAACTCAATTTCTTTAAAATATTACAGTAGTTTTTGCCAACATGTCACGTTAAGAGAAGAGGTTACCTAGTATTTTATAACTAGTGCTAAATTAAATAATTCATTTCCTGACTATTCAAAAATCCCCTAATACAGAAATGGCAGTGGCCCTTGAGGAAGCAGAAGGAAAGGCAAATTCATTCTTTCCATTTATTACCAAAGTCCCCTTAAATGACTTATTTGGACAAGGACATATTTTCTAAGGGACCATTAGTGATGGAACCCTGAGAGCCCTCTTTCCAGGGACCAGGACCTCTAAATGTAAGTGAGAGTGATCAGAATCAAATGGGAACACAAAAATCAGAATTGAGCAAAATGATATAAAGAGCTACTCCTTCATTTATTTAGTACCCCTTAACTTTGCTGTTTCCATTAAAAAATACTTCAGGAACAGAAAGTCACCATATTTTATTAGCATTCCTGAAGCAAATATTTAATATCCTAGATGGCTATGCTCAACTTCCCAAATGTTAATTGATGCCATTACAAATTGCTTGTGGCACATTCAAGGTGTACCAGGAAATTAACAACAGAGCTTCTAGAACAGAAAATACATTTTAATAACTGGTCAGGAGGATTTGTTTTTCATTAGCTTCTTTTCTATGGCAAGTAATAAGACACTCCTATTTGGAATTCTAAAGATATTGAGATAATGACACTCTATAAACAGGTGACAAGGCAACATTAGCATTGTAAGCAGAATTTCTCCTCAGATTTAGGAGTAACAGTTACAGGTGCCATTACTAATTATTCTTTTAATATAATTTAGTTTCTTCTATTAATTAGAACAAGAACAAAATCAGTGAAAGTTTCTATTGTAAATAATCAGGGATTATATTGACAACTAAGTATTATGCTCTGGGTTTCCATAAGCATTGTCTACTTGTGTCTTTATTTTGGACCTTGTAAGGTAATAAGATTATAATAGCATATTATAATCTTTGGGGGCATATGGTTATGCAGTCCAAAACTGAGTTGAAACGAAAAGAGAGCTATAGTGCAAATCATTTCTCAAGCAAAAGTTCCAAAATAGTTGTTACTTTTATTTCTCACTGTAACCTTTAATTACAGAGCTCTCAAGTATCATGACCTCAGAAGTATATAATGATGAAAAGAAAAATTAGTGAAAATCAATGATAATAGTTCTCTGAAGAATACAGAAATCTGTGATGGTTCCCAAGATTCCTGCCCTTTGGTGTACATAACTTCTGTAATCTCTTCCCTATGAATCAGGTCATGAGTATGATAGATTTCACTCCTGTCCTTACATCACCTTATAGGACTAACGTGACTAGATTACGGTTCCACATCACTGGGCTTTGAGTTATTCCAAAGGGAGATTCTCTGAGAATCTTGACCTATTGAGATAAAAACTGAAAGTGACGGGCTCCGCTCCTGAAGCGAGAGATAAGTAACAGACTGCCCCCTTTAGTATGAAGAAGAAAGCTGTTGTGTTGTGAGGTATTTATGAAGAGCATCATGCAGAAGGACTGGAGGGCAGCCTCTGAGTGCTCACAACAGTCCTGATTGACAGAAAGCCACTCAGACAAGGAACCCAGACCTCAGTTTCACAGCTGCAATAGGACAGATGCTGCCAACAGTCTGAAGGAGTTTGGAAACAGTTATTTTGCTAATTCAGTCTCCAGATGAGGACCTGGCCAGCTGATACTTCCATTTCAGCATTATGAAACCTAAGCAAATAGCTCAGCTAAGCCATGCTGGACTTCTGACCCACAGAACATATGAGATAATAAATATTGATTATTTAATTTTTTAAAATCCATGGTCATTTGTTACACAGCAATAAAAGTCTGATACAGATGGACTGTCATGTATTGAATATTTTCGAAGACTCTGCAGGCATTGTGTTAAATCTTATATTTATTGTTCCATTCAAATCAAATTCAGAAGTCAAACATTATCATCAACCCTATGTTACAGATGAAGTGCAAGTTTACAGGGTAAATATCTTGATTGAGGTTACAGAGATAACAGAGATGACAGCTGGAACTTTAACTCATTCTATTTAACTTCAGAGCCTATGCTCTTGAAGCCTGCAACCTTCTCTCCTTGTGACAAAGGGCACTGAGGTGATGGTACCAAAACCTGGGTTTGAATCCCATTTTTCTATAAATTAGCCATGCTATTTAAAGAAAATACACCTTACTTAAAGGAATATACCTTATTTAAAGGAATACACCATATTTAAAGGAATACACCTTATTCCTGGCGTATGAATGAAAGAGTAGTACATGCTCTAAAGTCCTTTCAAATCTAAGTTTCTCCCATGAAATTAAAACCCTATATTCTAAATTATCCACATAGAAATGAATGTAGTTTTATATATAAGAAAGTAAATTACAAGGGCCAATGACTAGATATCTCATTTTGTCACGAGAGCCACCTTACCTCTATGAGATTCAAAACCCACACTAAACATTTTGGGGAGGTGTATATACCCCTGGAAAGGGATTAGGAGATACTAAAACATCGTTTATTTTAAATTCCATGTTTGGTATACATCCCAGCTAAAGTAGACACAGAATATGGTATAAAATTCCTCAACAGGAATCTTAAAAGAATAAAATATCTAAAAGTGGGGTCCAATAACAACACTCATTATAGAGGTAAAAGTAGGATTTGGGTTTTTTTTTCCAAAAGAACACATCTATGACAAGAGAACTGTGAGTGGAATCCAAAGTCACACTATGATGGGACAGTTTTTCCCACTCTCTGACTTTTGAAGTCAAAGATTTCTGTTTTTCTGCTTTCCCTCCGACTCATTGGATCTCATTTGTGTACTTCTTCATGGCCCCCTCTTCCCTCTCCATTTAACTCCTTGCCCAATCTATGCTGCTCTCCACACTTACACTGCTTATAAACCTCAACCAATGTCTTAACTTAATCCTATAAGCTAGATCCTTTGCCCCAGCCCTACCAATTCAACCACACACACACACACACAATAATAATAATAAATACATGGGTCTGTCTTCTTCTGCCATCTACTTGCCCTCTTTCAGTAGCACTAACTGATCTGAGAAACAAATGCCATTTGCAGTCATGAGACACGAGTCATGATCTGGACCACTCTGCACTAGGCCCTATCTGTTCAGTCCTCTCTGGTTGTAAGACCACAAGCTTTCATCATTCAACTTTTCATTTTTCATAACACTTCTTTACCTCCTGCACAAAACTGTTCATCGATGCCTCCGAATACTGCTGTGATAGCAGCTACCTGTATCTTGGTTACTGAAGGCCCTCTGCAATTTTTTAAGGTATTTTATTTAAAACAGCAGATGATTCTGTTTTCAGCAACTAATATTTTCAGTCCCATTAGAAAATTCCCCATGCATTAGGAGGGCTCAAGGGAACACTTTCACCATCTGCCTCTTCGCTTGTTCCATACATAACCTCGTTTCTCCATTACAACAAATCCTCTCCTCAAAGCTGGATTTCACCACATCCAGTCAACACAAATATCAACAGGCTACAATATGCTATGTGATGGTGTCAGGAGAATACATGCTGTCCTGCCACCTTAGCAAGGTTTTCCATCAACAAATGCACCAACTAGCTGTTTTCATGTTAACTTAAGAGAGTGCTCAAGCTTATCATCTAAACTTCCAGGTATGATGAATGACCAAGGCAAAAAACACATTTGTTAAGGAAGCAGCACACATAAGCTTGTAAAGCTTTGATTGATCATGTTTACCCAATGGATACAAATGTTATTGACCTTTAAACAATATGTGGAGAGGGGGTTATGTTTTGTTTTCTTTTCCTTTTTGAAAATGGCTTTTTTGAACCAGTGTCTTCTTGGGCTTGCACAATGGAATGGTATAGAATAGTGGTTACCAGTGATTTTGTATAAACAAAATTGATTCCTTTTGTCAAGAATGTGATGAGGTATGGAAATGTTTTAGGTTCAAGTAAGGAAATAGTCCACTTCCCTTTCAGGGTTCTTTATTGCCTCTATTATTTATGTATATACAAACTAAAGTAACTTGGGTTAATAAACCAAAATTCTTGGGTTTGGCTCTGGAGCTAAATATTAACTATTTTTCTAAAATGTCTTTAGAACCTTGTTTCAGACCCCTCTGTACCAAAGATAAAGATAAAAATACATCCAGCTAATCATTCAGCAATTATTAATGCTGTGCCCATCACAGGCCTGAAAACGGTGCGGCATTCAGTTTACGGCACTAAGCTGTTCGGTCTCTGCTCTGATGCAGCTCACGTGCTTGGACAGAGACCATGAACAAACAAGCTTACCATTTCAGGTGGGGAAAGCTGCTATGTAGCAGTGAGAAGAAACAGAGGAGGTATAGACAGTTTGCTAGAGATGATGATCCAGGAAAAATATTTGAGCAGAAATTCAAAGAAGTAAGGGACCCAGACATGCAGATATCTGGGGGGAAGAGCAATCCAAGAATAGGGGACAAATATTTGAATCTTCAACAAATATGAATAGAACATTGAACATTCATGTGTGTCAACATTCTCCGAAGACCTAATAAGGCATGCGACTATCGTATCTTAAAAGTACCACACTTTCTGCCACTTCTCTGTCTACACTTGGGTTGCTATTTATTCCCCAAAACATGACTCACCATGGAAAATACTGCAAAGCCCAGAATAACTGTTTTGACTCAACTAATACATACAGAATAACTCATTATATTTTGCCCCACTGCTCAGTTTTAGAGCCATTTTATCAAAGAGAATACAGTTCTTAGCAATATTCCATTTAATCAAAAAGATACCTAATATGACAAGAAATCCCCAATCTAGGCTACAACATCAGCCAAAGAGGAAAAAAAAGAAGCAATTTGCCCTGCAAAACTGATTTCAAAACTATCATCATCCATCATCATCATCATCAATCACAAGAGGCAGCTGCTTTGGCAGCATTATTTTAAGTCCACATTTAACAAGATGACAGCTTAACCTTCTTAGAAAACCACAGTAATCTCTCCTTACAACCCTAACCAAGTACAGAGAAGCAGATTGGCTTTAATGTAGAAATTGGCTTTCATCTGATTTCATAAACACGCAAAGACATTTGATGATTTAATAGGTACTCGGGTTTTTCTTCTGAACATTTGACATTCTATCAGGACTGGTGAGGGCTATGTTACTCAAGGATTATTACAGCCACCACCTCAGCAAGAATTTATCAACAGAACTGACTGAGTCTGATGGCCAGGGAGAAAGCCATCCATGTTACACTACTATGTTTATCATTAAAATAGATAACCAATGAGAGGCTACTTCATAGCACGAGGAACTTTACTCAGATAGGAAGGAAATCCAAAAAAGTGGGGATGCATGTATACATGTAACTGATTCAATTTGCTGCCCAGCAGAAACTAACAACATTGTAAAACAACTATACTCCAATAAAAATTACTTTAAAAAAGAAACCATCCATACAAATGTACCTTCCAGAGCAAGGAACATTTGCCTAATACATATTAAAACAAAATGACCATGCTTCACACATGACAGACATTTCTTTCCTCATTCAAAGCTTGCATTTAACTGAACTCCAGCTCTCACTGTTCACATCCATATCCCAGAGCTTTTCATAGTTCTATGTATTTATTTGTACTATTTACTCAGCATGCAGGGGCCATCACCAACATCTCTATATATTCATATCCCAAGCAGAGACACTGACCAAATTTCAGCAGCAACCCCTTCCATAAAACTCCCTCTGGAACCCCAGAGAGTAGTTTTTTGCCTCCTCTGAATTTCCTATCAGACTTCAGCTGTATCTTTTTTAAGAACTCATCTTGTATTCTACCTGATCATAGAGTCATTTGTTTGCATCTATCATCCTGTTTTTCCTGTTGATGAAAAATATTTATGGGCAATTATAATGGCAGTTTATCTTTTTACCTATTAAAATAATCTTCCCTTATTACACTATTACAAAGATATGTGGTAAATTAACAATTTCTACACATCCCAATTATGCTGCACTTCTGAACAAATATCCTCAGTGAAAAACATGCCTTCCATCATTTCCATCATAGCTAAGGGCAAGAATCAAAGGCAGTAACTACGAAAGCTACTTAAAGCAAATGTCAAAAACAGCCGTTCTATTATGCAAAAGAAATTTTAAAAAAATAATAGCAAAAAAAATCTCCCCATTAAAAGTTTCCTTTCAGAATAAGAGGCATTAGGACTTTTTTTCATTATAATTTCCACAACAGCTAGCACACTGCCTTGATGACAGTTTGTGGGATGAATAAGTAAATGATTGCATGATTATGTGCACATTACTGCAGCTCAGACACAGAATATAAAAATTGTGGGGAGTGAAGATGGCTGCAAGACTAACATGGCCAAGGTAAGCAAGGAGTACAGGCTGAAATTTAGGAGAAAAGGAAAGGTAGATCAATACTGTTGTTAAACAGCATCTTAATAGAGAGTATGAGGTTAAGAATCATATCTGTACCTGAGGAAGATAATCAAGATCAATGACATTCTGAAAAATTAGCATACAGGAAGGTGTTCATCTAGAGAATGTGAGAGGTGAGAGAAATTGCACATACACACACGTACCTATCTGCCTGCCTGTTGCTGATGAAGCTGGAAGAAGGAACAGGAGAAAAAAGGATAATTCTCAAAAGGCAACTCTATTTACTACTGCGGTATATGTATTGATTCCTAAAAAAGTATGAGAATTTCAGCATACCTCGATGGTTTGTGATTAATTATAGGATACCTCGTTAAAGCTAGCTGAAAGGTACATCATTTTTCATGACACAGGACCAATGAGACTCAATTAATAAAATGAAATATTAAGTCAAATTTAGAATTCTTCCCCACACAGTCATTTCTCTGAAGAAAAAAGAACATGTGTGCTCATTTTTTATTGTTTCAGATTAAAACAGTAGGCATTTTACAACACATGTACATGCTAAATTCCTAGGACTCAGTGTTCATAGAGGTTTTCTTTTCCCTACTTCAAAGTCTGTACTTCTGAAGCACTGTTACCAGAGTTTCAATGCAATAGGAGCTTTTAAGAAATTAATTATGGCAGGAGAATCATGTTCTGAGTCAGTGTGCACTGTTCTTAAATTTTTCTGAAAATATGAGAACCATCACGTGAGAACCTATCAATTGTGACATGCCCCAACTTGCCTATCTTATTCATCTTCACATGCCAGAAAGTACCTGATGCAAAAGGCTCCTTAGGAAGAGCTGTTAAACTGTGTTGAGTATTTCAACAATGTATCTTTTCCCCTAGTATTCAGATTCTCAAAAGTGCAGTTTAAAACCACAAATAAATTAAGGACTCCTCCTGCCTCATTTCTTCTCATTCAAGCTATTATCAGTCTACCTTCTGTTAGGTAGACTCCCAAAATCTGAGTGGCTCCCAAAATCTGTTCTATGAAATATTTGTTATCAAAGAGTAGGGGAGTGGGTTCTATCCTGAAAATATGTGAATACTTGTCTTTGAAGCAGTAATCTATTTTCAGTTCTAGAACTTCTCAGTTTAATATGGATACATACATTGTGTGTATTATGGTGAGTGCAAAATTACTTTATTTGCATCCAACTCTTTACGAACTCACAGACAGCAGCCCGCCAGGTTCCTCTGTCATGGGATTTCTCAGGCAAGAATACTGGAGTGGGGTGCCATTTCCTACTCCAGGGGATCTTCCCAACCCAAAGGACCAAACCCGTGTCTCTTGTCTCCTGCACTGGCAAGCAGGTTCTTTTCCACTAGAGTCACCTGGAAAGCCCATGTACTATGGTAGAGAGATAAAAATGTATATAATACATCTGGACTTAAATGATTTCAGAATAGCTTTTAATTATAGTACTGCATTGGACTCCCATACCTTTTCACACACTGAACATGAAATATCAAAAAATTACAAGGCTTTCAGTTTTGTTTCAAATATTTTCCTGTAGGCAACCAACCAGTTCATCCTAAAGGAGATCAGTCCTGGGTGTTCATTGGAAGGACTGATGTTGAAGCTGAAACTCCAATACTTTGGCCACCTCATGCCAAAGAGTTGACTCATTGGAAAAGACCCTGATGCTGGCAAGGATTGGAGGCAGGAGGAGAAGGGGATGACAGAGGATGAGACAGTTGGGTGGCATCACTGACTCGATGGACATGAGTTGGGTCAACTCCAGGAGGTGGTGATGGACAGGGAGGCCTGGCGTGCTGCGATTCATGGGGTCGCAGAGTGGGATACGACTGAGCGACTGAACTGAACTGACTGAACCAGCATATATTAGTCTTTTTGATTGCATAGTCTCTTTGAACATAGATAATGGACATCTGTAACATGATTACTTCATAAAAGAAGAATTTTAACAATGTACTTTTCACATGGAAATTCTAAGTTTTAAGAATAATATTTCTACAAATTTTTGAATCTTTATTTTGACCTTATTTTTGAGAAAGGCATTACCTTTTACTTGTCTGTATTAAACTATACAGTGTGTCTCCTCCATTCCATTTTGTTTATTTACTCACCAAACATTAAGCCCTCAATGCACCCCATTCATGGGTCTGGAAATCAGTCACATAAAGATGAATATAATAGGTCTCTGCTCTAATGGAGCCCTTGTCTCATTTGGGAGAGAAAAATATAATAACAATAACTCAAAACAGAGGTCGCTGACATGAGAAAGATGTACCCACTTACAAAATAAGGACACGTCTGCCTTGGATAGTCAGAGACAGCTTCAAAGAGGAAAGCCTTCAAAGAATGAGTTTACCAAGCATCACAGGACAGTAGATTGAGGTGTATAACACAACCAAAGAGAGAAACTCCATTTGCTGAGACATGGAAAAAATATAGATGTTTAGAAGATTGAAGTGATTAGGCAAACTAGACCATGACTTGCATGTCAAACTAATTTCACTGAGAATTTTCCAAAAGCAAATATTATAGATCGGGGTGGGGTGGGGGCAGGGGATCAAATTCTCCATCTTTTGTCTCCAAATCACTACCATACTTGGGAGTATTCATGCGAGTAGACCTGGACTGAATTTCTGCACATGCTCAGTGCTTCTCGGAAACGTTAGACAGCTCTGGGGCTGGTCCCTTGAGAGATTAAGGCGACCTGCACAAGGCAGTAAGTGATTCTGTGATGTATTGCATAATTAATGCTTACTGAAAAAGAAAGGGTAACATCCAAATCCTTCTCTACCCATACCTAATATTGACAACAGAGTAAAAGAAGATGCAATCCACTATTCAAAGTACTATTTCCTTACCTCTGCAAATTTAAGCAATACATACGTATTCTGAATTTGTCATCTGCCTGGAACTTGGTGAAAAACTGCCATGATTAAAAACCCTCCTCTAAGCTTCCCTTGTAGCTCAGTTGGTAAAGAATCTGCCTTCAATGCAGGAGACATGGGTTCAATCCCTGGGTTGGGAAGATGCCCTGGAGAAGGAAATGGCAACCCACTCCAGTATTCTTGCCTGGAGAATCCCATGGACAGAGGAGCCTGGCGGGCTACAGTCTATGGGGTCACAAGAGTTGGATGTGACTGAGTGACTAAGCACACAAGCTCCCCTTTTCCATGACCCCGTTGCAATTAACCCTTTATATATTTAATCTTTCCACCAATCTAAAATGTTAGGCATATGCTTTAAGGATATACTTTTCATGATCTCTCCCCCTATGTTTGGCCTGAGTTCCACCTCCCTTTTCAGAACACCACCATCTTAAAAGTAGACACTGAAGAGAACAAAAGCTGTATGTTGCTTACCATTTTGTCCTCAGGAATTAGGGTAACACTTAATGCATGCTAAAGAGTTGAAAAGTATTAGATGGATACATAGATGGATGAATGAACAAGTGGATGGGAGGAAGAAAGTCAAGGAAACGAATAAAAGGACAAGTAGAAAGAAATAAAAGAAGAAAGAAAAGACACATGGAAAGAGGAGCAGAAAGAAGAGTTCACATGTGTCAATAATTTCATCCACATTAGTTAGGATTCTAAATTGAGTAACAAAGACTCAGTGCAGACTAGCCTAAACAAAAGGGTCAATTATTGGTTTCTGTAGCTCCCAAATACCCAACGATACAGAGCAAGGAGCTAGACAGAGAGTAGCAGGACACAAGACCTTAGCATACAGAACTTAGAGGCCTCCACTCTACAGATCTTTCCCAGTCTCCTGTTCAACCACTTGTCTGGGTACCTGAGGTTACTTTAACCTTATGAACATCAGTCACCTTCCTTGATAGAGAGCTCCTCATCCTCACATCCATACTTTGAGGGTCCTTTTTACAGTTTGGCCTGCGTCTTTTCTAATCTCTTTGTCCAGAGGAAGAGACAACTGTGAAATAGTTAAACTTGGGACACTGGTCCATGAATTCTGATCAGAATTGCTACTATATCTGTTATAAAAAGCAGAGCTATAAGCATATAGCTATAAACTATGCCCTTACATTTTGGGCTACCAATGTCACTTTGTTTTTGAATTATGCAAAGATAGCACAGACATTAAATGTCAGATTAATAGTTAATAAAAAATAATAAGATTTTAGAATCAGCTTTGAACAAATATTGAGGTTTAATAACAACCTTTGCTGTATCTGAATAATATCCAATTTCTGCCCCACTCATGTCATGGTGTGACATGAGGATCCAATAAGATGAAGTACATAAATACACATAATAAACCTATGAAATGCAGTGACTATTGTAGTTGGCAATTCTCCTATTTTTAGTATTAATTATTAAGAAACAGAGCAAGAATGTCAAAGAAACCATCTATAGCCTTGTGATTTCTAATGAAGATTTCCCTCTGATCTTTGATAAAATAATTATTACTCATTTAATTTTTAAAATAACTGTGTTCTTTCCAGAACCAACATACATTTTTTTTCACGTCTCTTGCCTAGTAACTAAGACCATGGATGCAGATGCATTCTTTTTTCCCTAGTATTTCTTACATTAACTGTGTTCACATTAAAGAAACAATATTGTGAGGTGATTTATCCAATAAAGCAGAAACCAAGAGGATAAGTAAGATCACTTTAAAAGTAGGAAGCAAATATAATTGGCCCACCCACTTCAAACATATCACATGGGAAAAAAATCAAGTCTGAACCTCTACTATCTTGTTGAGTAGACAATTTTAAATTTTACAAAACAATTCTATTAAACACAAGTGAGATACATAGAAACACATGAATTGTACCAAAGCAGGGAAAAAAGAGAAGAGAGGTAAACGATTAAGTTGGGGAACAGACAAACAGAATGTGCTGGTCAGAAGGCAGCGAGATTTAGATGAGCAACAGTGAAAGGACAAGCTGATGGCAATGACCTTGAGCAGCAAGTTCTGACTAGAGGGCATCTGGATGACTTCCTGGAAGAGGCAGAAGTTCAGCGAGACATAAAAAGACAAGTAGAACTTTGACAGCTAAGGAACTGGAAAAGAAGGGGGCATCCTTGACAAAGGAAAGTGTATAAAAGGCAGAGAGCCAGGATCAAACACTGGGTAAAACAGCAAGTGACAAATAGCAAGAGCATCGAGAACATGAAATCATGGTTAGAAAAACTGAAAAGTTAACTATGCAAGATTCTCAATGTCAGCATTATAGCTATCTAACCAATAATACAGTTAGCGATAAAATGTAGAGAATAAAACTGGAATTCACTAGAATACTTAGGATATTTACAACTTTGTTAATTAATTATTATTATGTTGGCCTCTGAAAATAAGTATATCTAGCTACTCTATTCATATGTTCATATAATTCTAATATGTAACACACAAAGAATATCCATTATTTTAATTATTTAATTATTTTTAAATATTTCCCTTATAATTTGCTTCTACGATTTGCACTCCTTTGAAGGGAAATAATGCATTTATATATTACCTTTGTCAAGACCATGCTGAAAACCACCCTTTGCCATAAAAAGATATCTTTACTAATGGCATATAATCAAGCAGGCACTTCATTAGTCGTTAAAACTTACTGCAAATATTCAACAGCTATGTAGCAATCGCAAAGAAAACAATGAAATTGATTTCAAACTGTAATGCCTGTGATTTGTCTCATAAAACACAGAAAAAAAATTTTCTGCAAAAAGAAAGACATGCAATGAAGGTTTTATTACCATTTGATTTACAAATGTTTAAAATATAGTTTTTAATATCTAGCACTCACGATGCTAAGTTTTCCTAAATGAAGTTAGTGTTTTAATAAGCTTTGCTGCTTGTTATTACCATATTCAGAGATGAGTTCTTTTTTTCCCTCAACAATGAATAACTAATATGTAGACTGAATCCATATAAAATTGACATCATCTTACCATTTTCACCTACAAAATGGCAATTTTTTATATTTAACCTAAAAACATAAAATAGCAGAATCTTAAAATTAGGAAAACAGTCTAAGAGATCTAGCAGATTCTTTGGCTTGACTCATAAAAAACCCCCTCTGGTATGAAATTGCAATCATTTGCTATCTGCTGTTGAAGTGTCTGAAATAAACTTAATATATGAATGGGAGCAAAAAGAAGCAGTCAACACAGAATAAACCAAATACTCTAATGGATCTTTTTCCTTATTCATTCACCTTATAAATAAAAGTAAAAGAGGAAAAAAAGAAAGGAAAGGAAAAAAGAAAAACAAATCTCAAGCAAATATCTTACCTCACAACAGTAAAGGTGCCTGAACATTATTTAGAATTGTTTTAAATGACCAGATAGGGGTATAAGGGTTTACCATTTGGACTAAATATACAATGCATTTCTTTCTCTAATTCAAACAAAAGGAACTAAAATTAGCATCTCTAAATAACACTTTTTCATCTAAATAGATTGAAAAAATCAAGTGAATTATTCAAATCTAGCAAAGGAAGCCACTAAGAACACATATTTTAATGCTCTTCAGCCTGAAACCTATCCAGGAAGAGAGAAATCAGATAAAAGATAACCTTGAGCTAACAAGGTTATAAGGTATTCTTTCAACATGAGAGATTTTTCAAAATGAGTCAGTCCTGTGTCTCCAAGTCGGGCAGAACAAAACGGGCACAGAGGGAAGCCTGCCTTTCTAGATCCACTCAAACTCCAGAATTCAGTAAATACACAAGAATATTGGTGACTCGACAATCAACTGAACCTTTCTGCACTCTTTTCCCAATAAAAGAATTTACTTTACTTTGCCACCTCTTAATTCATAGCAGTTTTACCAACATGAAGATACTCACTTCTAAACTGTAACTTTTTGAAGTAAGAAATGAAGGTATTTCAAGGAAAGAAAAAAACCTAAGAAATCTTGATTTGACCCACTAACCCATACAAATGAGGAAAGCAAACTTGAGGTAAAGTGAGATGTTCAAAATCCCACAGCCTTTGAGAGTAAGAACAGTCTCCAAATGCTTGATTCAAGAACTCCTGGCTTTGTGATGACCTGACAAGTTAGGACACCATCCTCTTTGTTGTGATTCAGTCATTTTAGCTATAAAACTGGGTGGTACGTGTGCCTGTGCATGTATCTGTGTGGGGCTTAGAAAGGCATTAGTACAGTTAAGACTCAATTTTTCACTGATTAATTAATCACTCCTAAATGGTCAGTAATCCTTTTTAAGTCTAAGATCTTTCCCATAAATTAAACTTCCTAATGCCACAGGATTATCTGCAATTGGGTAACCAAATACAAATCACGTTATTATCATGGAACCACCAAAGTAAAATTGCTAAAATAAACAAACTGATAATTCTCTAGTATTCGATGTATGCACTAAATGAGAAGGAAAAAAGACAGAGAACTTTGTTCAAATTATAAACACAGGTTGAAAAAGAATCAAAAAGACAATTTGATATCTGCTATTAAGAACAGAGACATCTGATCGCTAAATACAAAAAAAAAAAAACATAAAATAATGCTTGTAGGACTAAGGTGTGTTCCAAAATGCACATTTTGGTAATAGAATCTAACTTAGAAAATAAATAAATGTCATAAAAAGCAAAGATTTACAGCTGAATAAATATGTGAAGGAAGACAAACAAATGCATTTAGCTATCCAAATAATGAATTTCAAGTAGTTAACTTTCCTACTTTAAAAAACTGTGCAGTTTTTAAATGCACTGATAAATGAGATTTAATAATAAATGCTATTTGCAAATTAATTTTGAGGACCAAATACTAAATTGAAAATAACCATAAGTATCTTATGGTTTAATGTCAAATACATTGCTATTGCTTTCTGTATATTTTATTTCCATAAATTATAAGTTAATTTCATAACTCATAAGGAAAAGGAATCCTAGTTAGGATCAACATCAAAAATATTGTACAATTTCTCTACAGAAAAATATATTTGTATATTGCAAATATATATTTAAATAAAATGGTACATACCCCAAAACATGTTATTCATCTCAAGTTCAATTGCACATCACCTACAAATAAAGAAATGGGTTTTAGAATAAAGCATAAATCTAGACTTAAAAAAAATAAATCATCAGTTGCATTCCAGAGGTATCACTGGTGCTGGAAGAAAGTCTCAGTGGCATGTTATGGTAGAAAAACTTTCTCAGTCAATTACAGAGAACCTGATTTTACCAAGATATTCCTTAAACTGTACAGTAAGTTATACTGATGAGCAAGAATACTATCACAGTGAATCCATAAAAAAAGGCCAACAGGATGATCTATAACTAAATATCTGGGAAAAAAAAGACACTGATACTGCAAAGATACTGATACTGCAATATGTTTAAATAAGTAAAGTTAAGCATCTGATTTTCATATTAAAGTCAAAACTGTCCCATTTGAAACTAAAGAATAAACTAAAGATGGTTAAGAGCAACTATATTCATTTCTTATAATAACTACCATGAAAACAATCCCCTTATCCCTTTCTTTAAAAATCACTGCCAAATTTTTTGATCAGAATACATTGTACAAAAATTCAAACCTAACTTAAGTAGGACAATCTGTGCAACAATTATAACAATTTAAAATAGTATGAAGGCTGTCCAAGACTTACAAATCCACTTTTTTCATCCTCAAAAATCATACACTACACCTTTCTAAACTTAAACTCCAGGTGGTTCTGATAATAATTTAGACTTGAAACAAACTTACATTTCTTTCAGTTCTAAACTGTATCTTCATGCTTCCTTTTCTGAGCTCTAGATCTACTTAGCAAACTGACTATGTGAAACCTCTATTTGGATACCCTAAAGGAATCTCAAACTCAACTTGCCTGAAAACAAGTACATGACTACCTGTACCAACCTCTTTTCCCATGAAATGGCCTACTTTTACTGTTGATAGCACGAATTTTTAGATTGGTTTCCTGACATATCTACTGGCACAACTGTATACAGTTTAGTTAAAGTAGTTGAAATAGGAACAGCACTTAACGTTTATATTCCAGCACAGGCTGCAAAGCCTCCTCCACAGCGGCCACTTAAAACCCAAATGCTGAGTGGTGGTATGCAACAGTTAATGACTGAATTGTCCCAAGAACATGTACAATACTAGATGCTCCTGTTACTTCTCAATCATTACAATTTAAAATCACATGAGAACATTTTACTAAAAACTAGTTCTCTAGTCACCATAGTCACCATTGATGCATCGCATGCTTATCATATAGAGACAGGAGAAAGGACTTTGCAATTTGCACTGGAAAGATTTATTATACAAAGATTCAAAATGTTAGGGGAAGCACACTGACTGTAACCACCCACCCTGGCCAGGCACCATAGTAACCATTTGCATGAGTTGTTTTAGGACAGGAGGTCCTGGTCAAGGAACACAGAACTAATAAGCCACCACCAACGAGAAGAGTTCGGGAAAGGTCATAAAGGAGACACCACATGTCCGACCACCTCCCAGAATCCTCCTTCCTGGCATCCATCTTGGCTGAACAAAGCGTGCACCACCAGGAAGTCAGAATGACTGGCTAAAGACAACCCGGAAACTAATCCCATCACCATAAAACCTGAGATTGCCAGCCACGTGGCAGAGCTGTTCTCCCGGGTTCCCTTACCCTCCTGCTCTCCACCCGGGCGCCCTTTCCCAATAAAATCTCTTGCTTTGTCAGCACATGCGTCTCCTCAGACAATTCATTTCCGAGTGTTAGACAAGAGCCCGGTTTCGGGCCCTGGAAGGGGTCCCCCTTCCTGCAACAAAAATACAGATAAACAACGCTATGACTTTTTTAAGTTAGAAAAATTAAACAATATGGGAAGAGTTTAATTTCTTCAAAATTTTGACAAATTTTGGGTTTCCCTGGTGACGCAGTGGATAAGAACACGAGTTCAATCCATGGTCCGAGAAGATTCCACATGCCGCAGGGCAATTAAGCCCATGGCCCACAACTACTGAGTCGGCACACTCTAGAGCCTGTGCTCTGCAATGAGAGAAGCCACTGCAATGACAATCCCCACACAGCAGAATGATCAACTTGCTGCAATGAGAGACAGTCCATGCAAAGCAATGAAGACCCAGTGCAGTCAGAAATAAGTAAATACAAATTTTGACAAACTTCTAAAAAATGTTTACTACAGCATTTTGAAACACAGCCTAAGATATTCCCTTCCTAAATAGGTATCTGGAATTCTCTAGGACCGCATCAAAGTTAGCTTTCATATTAATAAACTGCTTAATTGAAATAGCTTTCATATTATCCTGCTATATACACCTCTTCACACCTGGATAAACGTATAAATAGATAATGTTAGCACATCATTAAATCACATGCAATTCAAAATAATCATTCGATTCAAGCTCTATTCAAAAGAGAAATAGGACAGGGGAAAAGAAATCATTTTGTTTCTGAAATATACAGACTTTTGGGTATTCTTCGCCACTCTGTACTTTTGTTAGTTCTGAGTGAACGCTAAGACAAGAGATCTTATCAAGGCCACAGATTAGCCAAAATAAATGAGAACTCAATTTTCCCAAATACCTATGGCCTTTTCCCATTGAAAAATAAATTCTGAGCAATACTATTCAAAGCAAGTAAACAAGCTTTATCAAAGTTTCAAGCAACAAGAAAGACAAGTATCTGGTTTCCACTTAGCATAAACTTGGATCTTATAATGGAGGTAATAATGAAATGCAATGGAATGCTTCTTTGGTGGAGAAAGGCATGCTAAGTAAGCAAGAGAATAGAATAGGGGAAAAAAAAAAAGACAAAAGCAGTATGGTCTTTGTGAAGATCACACTGATAAAATGATCAAACTTCACTTAGACTAACTGATGAAGATTAAAATATAATTCCTTTATGGCAAAGGCAATCAACAATGCATTTGCCTCAAGCTAAAGAAAACTGTATGTCTTCCTTACTCTAGGAGCTTTACCCAGTATTGTTAGCTCTGTAAGAGGACGTTTAATGAATTTTCCTATCAGATATTATCAGCAGGATTTCCTGCCAAAGATTTCTTGGTCCAGCATCTGGAAAAAAGTCACTTCTATAAATAGTTCTGTATATAAACAAGGTAAGCAGAGAAACTCCACAAGCTGATGAAGTTTGTTAGTCTCAGCTAGATGCAATAAAGACCTCTTAATAAATATTATAGATTCTGTTGTAGGTTGTCATTTCAGAATCTAAAGCTACCTGGCAAATTCTCATCTGAAAATAAGGAAAACCTACTAGATGCCTAAATGAGGAAGAAGTCATATGGAATTACAGGCATGGGTGGAAATACTGCCAATGCTAATTATATCAGGTCAATTTTCCAGGAACTGCTCTTGTTTGCTTTTCTTCCACCTTTTGCTGTGTTTTCACTTCTTATAAAAAAGACCATGAATACTTTTGAGAGAGGAGAACTCACTGGCCTCAAACCAAGGAGTTTGGATGGACTTTTCCATTAAATATCTTGAAAGTCATTTCTCTAAAGAGCTTCTTCATATGCAAAACTAGAAGGGTGAGCTAGATGAGCTTCACGTCTCTGCAAGAGAAAATAACTATCATACCCAGGTTGATTCTATCATACTGCTGCTTTATCAGAAGGTTTATTAGAGAAAACACTCAAACAAACACCCAGAAAATAGTCTGAAGATTCTCAACATATTTCATTTCCCACACCATCCACACCTGTCCTCAATTAGCGCAGATAATGCTAAAGAGGAATTATTCAAAGTCAAGTACTACATACTGAATTGTACCTGCTTCGTTCAGAAAGGCTGTCTATATGGTAGTACATATAGTCATGAGGGAGAATGCAGAATATATCACAAGACTGAAAGGGAAGAAAAAAAGGAGGCAAAAGCTTTTTAATCGACCACTTAAAAGGTTATGTAGAGGCCACAAGGTGAAGGTATGAAGTATGTTTCTAGTGGAGAATGCTGTCTACTGACAAGGAAACACTCGATATTCTTATGATTTTATTGAGTGAAGAGTGTATAGCGCATTTCAGTCCTGGATCAGTTAAGAATCTGGTATGTAAAAATAAAAGCCCATCAATTCTTAGCATTCCTTTGGGGTTTCTGTGGGTATATGTTTAATAACTGTCATATCTCCAAACAGTTCAGTCTGACCCCCATTTAGTTTAAAAACATAATGATAGTAGCCAGAGTTACCAGCCACGCTTGGATGGTTTAAATGCTCCTAACTGGTACGCCATTAACCAATTTTTTAGTATGCAAACAGATTTATATTTGAAAGGCTCAAACATCTTCAGGAAACCGATTAGGGCACTTCATAAAAGCAGAATCTATTTGCCAAGGTCAAAAAGCTCCTGAATCTCTTCCTCAATTCGATTTTTTTTTTATGACTTTCTACCCCCAAAGTTGTCTAATTTAAGTCCTGTTAATCCCTTGGCAGGGCTGTTTTGAGATATGGATGGGAGGATGATTGGAGAAGGAAAGGGCGACCCTTTCACTTTCACTTTTCAATACCTTGGCAGAGCTGTTTTGAAATATGGATGGGAGGATGATATGCAAAGGGTGTCATGGGTGTGGTCTCAACTATAGCAGACCACACAAACGAAAACAAATACTTTCGCACTTCATGTTTTACATCTGTTGAATCAGCAAAGATCAAAAGATTTACACTGTGCTGATAAGTGGGCTGTAACAACATTTTCAGTGGGTGTATTCATTGATACAAATTCTGTGGAGGATTATTTACCAGTTATCTATTAAAAGCAAAAAGACTTCTTTGGGGGGACTCGGGGATGCCTCCTCTAGAAATACAAAAGCCTAGAAAAACACAGTCATTGAAGCACTTCTTTACTGGTTGTAATAGCTACCTAATAGGGTTGTTGTAAAGAACAAAAGTGGCCTTTTACTGGTGTTAGTAGTTTGCAGATGCGTGTAGTCACTCAGTCGTGTCTGACTCTTTGAGACCTCATGAACTGCAGCCTGCCAGGCTCCTCTGTCCATGGGATTTCCCAGACGAGAACCCTGGAGTGGGCTGCCATTTCCTCCTCCAGGGCATCTTTCCACCCAGGGATAAAACCCACGTCTCTCGTGGCTCTTGCATTGGCAAGCAAATTCTTTACCACTGAGCCACCTGGAAAGCCCTGGTGTTGGTGGTAAGCACTGATAAAATTTAGCATCTAATTATTATTAGATGATGGTACAAATATTTTTTTTAATACTACAGAATTTCAGAGAAGTAGAGCAGAGCCTCATATTCATTATGGTAGAAATAAGCCTATGTGTGTACTACACATACCTGTACCTAGAACATGGAATTTACATTCTTTCTGGTAAAACATCTACTTTTGCTTCAGTGACTACACTACAGCCTTTGTGTAGATCACAACAAACTGGAAAATCCTTACAGAGATGGCAATACCAGACTACCTTACCTGTCTCCTGAGAAACCTGTATGCAGGTCAAGAAGCAACAGTTAGAACTGTACACGGAACAAACTGGCTCAAAATTGGAAAGGAGTACATCAAGGCTGTATATTGTCACCTGGCTTATTTAACTTCTATGAAGAGTATATCATGTGAAATGCCAGATTGAATAAAGCTCAAGCTGGAATCAAGATTGCAGGGAGAAATAGCAACAACCTCAGATATGCAGATGGCACCACCCTAATGGCAGAAAGTGAAGAGGAACTAAAGAACCTCTTGATGGAGGTGAAAGAGGAGAGTGGAAAAGCTGGCTTAAAACTTACCTTTCAGAAAATGAAGATTATGGCATCCAATCCCATCCCATCACTCCATAGAAAACAGATGGGGGAGAATGGAAACTGAGAGACTTTATTTTCTTGGGCTCCAAAATCACTGCAGATGACCACTGCAGCCATGAAATTAAAAGATGCTTGTTCCTTGGAAGAAAAGCTATGACAAACCTAGACAGCATATTAAAAAGCAGATACATCACCTTGCTGACAAAGGTCCATCTAGTCAAAGCTATGATTTTTCCAGTAGTCATGTACGGATGTGTGAGTTGGACCATAAAGAAGGCTGAGTCTCTTTGATGCAAGAATTGATGCTTTTGAATTGAGGTGCTGGAGAAGGCTCTTGAGGGTCTTGGACAGCAAGGAGATCAAATCAGTCAATCCTAAAGGAAATCAATTCTGAATATTAATTTGGAAGGACTGATGTTGAAGTTGAATCTCCAATACTTTGGCCACCTGATGCGAAGAGCTAATTCACTGGAAAAAACCCTGATGCTAGGAATGATTGAGGGAAAGAGGAGAAGGGGGTGACAGAGGATGAGATGGCTGAATGGCATCATTGATTCAATGGACATGAGTTTGAGCAAGCCCTGGGAAATAGTGAAGGACAGGGAAGCCTGGCATGCTGCAGTCCATGGGGTTGCAGAGAGTCAGACACAACTGAGCAACTGAACAACAACAAAATCCTGCCAATTGGCTAAATTTCTTTACAAAGAAGTATAGTTTATGTATAATAATATGTGTTAATTTCACAGGAATGCTTCACACTGAAATAACAAATGTCTAAAAGATCAGAGAAAAACACAAGAACCTTGTAATCTGGATCAAAATTATCATTATCTTATTAGAACGTAATTGAGTTGAAGAGTAGTTTAAACACTTTCTGGGTTTTCCTTTTCTGTAGCTAAATGACATTCTAACCAGTATCAACCATTCACTTTAGCTGAATGACAAAGAGAAAATATGTGAAGTAAAAGTATATTCATTTGACATTAATCCAAAATAACCAATTTGTTTCTTACGAGCCTGAGCTGTTGCTGAGGTGGATTTGTTGAATTAGAGCAGCAACTTTTCCTCAGGAATCTTCTAACTTTGCTCCAATCACTGGAGTCATGTTTATGCATTTCCTTGCACAGATATACTGCTTCCTCAGACAACTCTTGAGAATAGAACTCTTTATCAGATGATTGACTATCAAACAGTGAGATGACAAGCCAGCTATGTTAAAAATATGAAAAGGCATTTAAATTTAAACATAAAGGAGATCATACGAATGAAAAAATAGAGGGAATGCAGAAGAATGAATTAGGAAAACTCCTTCCCTTCCTTTTCTCTCAAGAGCTTTTCCATACCTAAGCAGGAAAGTTGGGTTGTGCTATCCAGTATGGTACCAATATTTAGAGCTGTGCTATCCAGTATGGTACCACTAGCCATGTATGACTACTGAGGGCTTGTAAGGCAGCTAGTAAGAAATGAAGAGATGATGCAAAAAAACGAGTGTAATGTATCTTACTCAAAATTGTTTTAATACTGGTAAATGTGGATATATTTTGAGAAATATATATATATATATAATTTCACCTGTTTCATTATACTCTTTATTGTGACTTGTAGAAAAATCGAAATTATACTTTTGGCTCATTGTGTATTTCCGCTGGACGGGACAGAACTGAAACATCATTATCTATGACATATGTATGTGCCAGGGTTCCGTTTTGTGTACTTAGCTTCGATGTTTCCAGTAGCTAAGTCTGTCTCTAAAGGGGAAGAACCCATATATCTGTACAACTGCATCTTCCCTGGGCTTGGGAAAACTGGTTACTCCCATTATATGGGTCCAGCTTTTCCTCCTCAAAACAAGGTTCTACCCAACACAGTGCTGCAGTCAAAAAGCTTGAGTTTCCAGCTGGATTACCTCAGTAAACCACTGAAATGATTGAGTTCCTGTCTCAGGTACAAAATGTCTGCCTCTCTAGCTATCAGCTAGACTGCTACGAAAGTCATTTAAGTCATTTAGTTTTATCTCAATAAATGGCGTACTGAACAACGAACCCTTTGCAATCCATCTAAGTTGCAGCAGAAATACTGCATCTCTGCTGCCAGTCACACTGCTGTTTACAACAGGTGGCAACTGATTTGTTCATTCCTAAGTCATAACTTGGACTTTTCCATGATGTTTCTTTTTCAAAGCAAGTGAATGGGGCATAGTTCTCTGATAAAGTGTATAATGATGATCACAGTATTAGAACTATGAGTAAAGAAACTGTAGATTAAAAACAGATTCAAATTCCATGATTACGTATTCCTGTTAACAACTGACTCTTTCATACACCCATGCATTCACGCAAACATCTGGAGCACGCCCTACTACCACAGCATGAAAACAATCAGGCTTTGGAGTCAGAGATACCTGAATGTTAATTTTAGCCACTTCAAGTGTTCTAGGTGTGTGTGTGGGTGTTAGTCACTCAGTCGTGTCCGACTCTTTGCAACCCCATGGACTGTAGCCCACCAGGCTCCTCTATCCGTGAAATTCTCCAGGCAAGAATACTGGAGTGGGTTGCCAGTTCCTGCTCCTCAAGTGTTCTGTACAGCCCTGTAACCTCTGTAATGTTGGAATAAACTGTTAAGACCAGAAGATTTTTAGGCAATTAAATGAGATATTACTTGTAAAAAAATTAGCATATTTTCTGGCAGAAGGTTAGCTAAAATAATATTTACTATTATGTACTTACTGTTCTCAATACTGAAGGTACTATAAGACACAGGCTCTGCCTTCAAGGCATTATTTAGATTATCATCCATCAGCTATATTTAAGAAAGTCTATAAGAGTGGCTTTTTTAAGAATCCTGGTAACTAAATAGTATGAAATAGTAAATCTCAGGCTATTATCCTGACTTAGCACCGTTTAAGGACAATCTTAACCCTCAGAAGGTCCTTTCAATAAGCCGAAGGAATTTTGCACATTAAAATACAGTTCACTGTGTTTCACTTGTTATTTCAAAACTGTAATTCAGCAAACTCTTGAGGAAACAATGATTCCCTCTTCTACCATGCTTAAAGTTACCCTAAATACTTTATTAAATAGATTTCCTCTTAAGACATTTTTTAGTAACACACAAAACTGATCATCATCACATCCTAATCAATAATCACTTATCACGATCCTCTAGTTCAGGAAGGGAGGTGAGATATCAGTGATGGAAAACAAGTAACTTCTTGCCTCCTTCCATAAACTTAGCTATGTAAACTCTTGCCATGAACAGCCATCATCTTTCCCATTTTTCTGTACTAAACGAGAGAGCAATAAGATTTCCACAGAAAGGCCCTATGGGCAATTCCCCAAGACTACTGTATTAGAGTTCTCAAAATAAAAGTTGTACCAACTTGTAAGCGTTTTTATACAGAGTAGGAACCACACTGACACGGAAAAGTGATTCTGCCACCTACTATGAAAACGGATTATGAGCCTCCCTTTTGTAGATAGCTACAATATCACATCTCATACATTCCACACACTAGAATGACTACTGTCTTTTTTTTTTTTTTTTTTTTTTTTAATGTGCTCTCTTTTTGTGCTGGGTCTTTATTTCTGTGTGTGGGCTTTCTCTAGTTGCAGTAAGTGACGGCTACTCTCCAGTTCCAGAGGCTTCTCTAGTTGCCGAGCACATGCTCTAGGGCATCTGGGCTTCAGGAACTGTGGTTTCTGGGCTCTAGAGCACAGGCTCGGGAGTTGCGGCACACGGGGTTAGCTGTCCCACGCCATGCGGGACCTTCCTGGATCAGGGATGGAACCCGTGTCTTCTGCCATTGGCAGGCCGATTCTTTACCACTGAGCCACCAGGGAAGCCCCTGGAATGACTGCTTTTAAATCAACCAAATACTATCCAATAACTATTAACTGATAACAGAAGACATAACCCCATTTTCAAAAGACTTAACATGTTGTTTTTATATAGGTCTAAATTCTAAGCATTCATACATGTTTTCATATTTACTTCAAGTTGTTATAGTTGAAGACTACCCTCAAAACCCAAGTAAAATGACTTAACAATCAGAGCCTCAGTATCTTGAGCTGTAAAATGGAGACATTTGTATCTGAACTGCAGTCCTATTAGAAATCACAGTCTTATTACCTCTACTGGCTTGGGCAGGGGTCTGCTAACTTTTTCGTAAAGATCTAGAGGATAAATATTTTCAGCTTTGCAGACCATAAAATCTGTATCAGAACTACTCAATTCTGTTGATGTAACATGAAATCAGTATAAACGATACAAACACAGATGAGTGGGGTTGTGTGCCATTAAACCTTATTTATGGACACTGACATTTGAATGTCATGACTTTCATATCATGAATTACTATTCTTTTGTATTTTTCCAACCATCTACAAATTAAAACAACAACAAAAAACTTGCTTAGTAAGTGGAAGACATATAAAGAAGTAGATAACAGAATTTGACCACCTGGCCATAGATTGCCAACCCCTTGGCCAGAAGACTCAGATCCAAGCTTAGGTAAATTGATTATGTATTTAACTGGCCAAAATGTTTTTGTTAAAAAATCACTTGTAACAAATTGAAAATGCTTTTCTCTATATACAAAACCACGGTGTTTTAATTTGCTTAACTTTAAATTCTGTTTAACACTTTTTTCCAGGGAAAAAAAGAAACTTTTCACTATTTAATCACCTCCCACTTTATAGGTCTTTTAGTAGTATTTTCTAACATAGAAAGTTCAACTATGGTACTTCAAAAGATTGCAAACAAATTTATTTACAGTACTTGTTAAACATACTGCTTATTTTCCTTACTAAATTAACTGTGGTTTGTGAAACAAACAAATGAATCCAACAACACAAGATGCAAAAACAATTTCAAAGAGTAGGTCTTCATTTACTATTTAATCTCCTTTCTGCCACTGACTTAAAAACATCTGCCAGGAAGAGGTGCAAACACCATATTTCTCCAGTTACATAATGTTAATTATAATGGAATTACACCACAAATAAAATCTTAATCATGTTGGCCACTCTTCTCTGTGTTCTTATTACTTACTCAGACTCCCAATCCATTAAATCTGTTGTGCTGCCTTATTAAAAAGGGCAGAATTGCAGGGAGAGAAAAGATGAATTTGATTTGGTCAAAAGGTCAAGGCATAATAATTTACTTGAATAAGTACAGTGGGGCATCATCTTTTCATCCCTTTTTATCTTGTGCTTTCAATGCTGAATTATATTAATAATGAACAAAAGATGGTGAATATCAGGGCAGTTATCCTTAGATGATCAAGCAGACAACACCATTTTAGTATTAGTTGACTTTAGTGTTAGCTGTTCTCCTGACATTAAGTTAGAGTTTACAGAGATTTAACAATCATTCCTAATCCATCATTATCTTGTAATCCAATTTATTTACCTTATTGAAACTAATTACAATGACAAGTAAAATTTTTAGGGATACAAGGATTAGTACTGTAAGTCAGAAAAGTTCACAAGTGGTCAGAATAGGTTTCTGTTTTGTTTTCTGAGTCATGGCATCACCGTAGGCCCCAAACAATCAACACATTATCCACATTACATGGATGCACATGCCTACACATAGTTAAATACAAAGGTAGTGACAGAAGGCAGTATAAAGCAGGGATTAGGAGCACATACTTATAGAACCGGACTGACCAGTTTTGTAAGCTCAGCCATTTATATATGTGTGTGACCTTAAATAATTCACTTATTTTATGCCTGAGTTTCTTTGTATGCAAAATGGAAAAAAAAGAACAGCTTTTGGGTTTCCCTGATAGCTCAGTTGGTAAAGAATCTGCCTGCAACACAGGAGACCCCAGTTCAATTCCTGGGTCGGGAAGATCCCCTGGAGAAGGGATAGGCTACCCACACCAGTATTCTTGGACTTCCCTTGTGGTTCAGCTGGTAAAGAATCCACCTGCAATGCGAGAGACCTGGGTTCGATGCCTAGGTTGGGAAGATCCTCTGGAGAAGGGAAAGACTACCCACTCCAATATTCTGGCCCTAGAGAATTCCATAGGCTGTATAGTCCATGAGGTTGCAAAGAGTTGGATATAACTGAACAACTTTCACTTCACTTTCCACAGAATGTTAGAATGATTAGAAAAATATGCATAAAGTTTTTAATACATTATCTGACATAAAGTAAGAACATGTAAATGTTTGCCAAATAAAGCAATGGCTAAAAATGTATTTTCCATTGAATAATATTCTATATTACTCCTTCTTTATAATATTTGAACTCTAATAGGTCATTACTATAAAGCTTTTCTTAGACCTCTATAAGAAAAACAAGACATAGGAACAGTCCCTCCATAATAAACATTTGCCAATGATACATTTGAAACAGGAATCTAAGTGTTGTTTGGCTCAAATACCACCAATGTCTGACACAACTGATGAAACAAAATTACAGGGAACAGGGCCCTTACTTCAAAAGCACCTACTAATGAGGAAGCCTTTAACCAGCTGTACAGACTTGAGTCCCCTATACTAATCCCGAAAATCAGCCACTTCACTGGCTCCTGCTCTGTACATAAAGTGTTTGCTCTCAGTTCCATGCGTTCCTTTATTCTAGTATCCCTATGACCTGTCTCCAAAATTCCAGGTCCTCATCAATAAACTTGACAAGATTCTTAACTGAGCCCTATTTAGCAGCACATCACTTTGCTAACTACTATATGGAAAGTCAAGACACAAAGGAGGCAGGCACAAACCATCAAGGAGATTAAAATCTATTTAGACAAACAAAACATTACAAAGGTGGACAACAATGGCAACGTGAAACCATACAAAAGGAAGTAAGAACTCAGAAGGCAAGCATAGGTGCACTGCTTTAGTGTCCACACTGCATTCTCACCAGTACAGTAATTCGTTTTGTGCCCCCAATCCACCGTTGATCAGCAAGTTAAAAAAAAAAAAAACAACTACCATCTTGATATTACAGACTACTGAACAGAGTCTCAGGAAATCTAAGTAACCTGCTCAAGGTCTTAAAATTAGACATAAACCCATAGTGCAGAACCTAGATCTTCACGCTCACATTCATGATTTTAAACTACAGCACTCCGTTTCCTTAAAGGAGAGACCCACAGGATTCAAGCACTCTGTGATCACTCGCCAGAGAAAGGGGATGAGCCAGTTAATGACGAGTGGTCAGAAGAGGGCATCTGACAGAAGAGGGGAAGGTCATCGCAAATGGAAAATGGCATCAGTTCAATAAGATATAGAAAAAGTTCAGATTAATGGCTTTAAAAAAAGTGTTTGGAAAGGAAGTCTGTGTTGACAAGAACAGGAAAGTCATCAGCTACTATCCTGCACTCCCTATTGGCTGTGCAAAAGATGGCGGAGAAGGACCGGAATTTTAAAGCAACTGTGTCGAGCATTATCAAGTTAAAATCCAACTCCAGCAGTACTAATACCCTTCTATCCCTTGATCTCGAGACTAAAATGACCTACACACTACACACTCAGTCAATCTGATTAACTTGGGATCCCCAAACCAACTGCTATCCCATACTGAATGACGGGGGATAATTGGGCAAACCTTAAGATATATGGTACACTTAGGATGTTAGAAGCACTGCACTAAGATCTTTCACATTATTTCATTTATTCTTCAAAATAACCACAGCAGCTGTGTCAGGGTCCTCAAGACTCCCCCTAAAGCTAAAGGCTTGCTAGTTTCAGCATGTAAGCTTCACTTGTGTGTAGGATTTATGACAAAGGTGTAGTAGGAAAACGAAGAGAGGTAATCAAGAAAAAAATCACAGGCAGAGTCTGGAGTAATCCAAATGCCAAGCTTCCTTATGCTTTCTCCCAATGAAGTGGTCACAGAGAGTGTACACTTTCCCAGCAATGACAATGCATCAATATGTCTGCAATCTTTCTGTCCAGAGAAGCTGATTAGGGACTCAGTGTGGGCACTGAGAATTAGTTTTGTTTGTGGGAGGGCTGGCCACATAGGCACTCTCTGCTGGAATTACCTAAATTCCATACAACTGAAAGAAAGCAGGTATCCAACATACACCAAATTATTTGTACAGGCAGCTTACATATACTGAGCTACTCTTATCAATTACAAAAATTTGTATCATTATTAGCCAAAGGTCAATCTCACATGCATGCCTCTTAGGATAGTAGTCTTAGGTCTAACATATCAACTGTTTCCTACACAGAGGAAATTATTATTATTTCATGCAGATGAAGTAACTAAATTACAGGTAGCATCACTGTCAAGCAGGAGTCAGTCTCAGTGTCGTACACTGTGAACTTAACTTGAGTTTTCCACTCAGAACACCAACTGGAGGAGTATCTATTTACTGGTTGTTCATCCCCTATTGGTTAAGGTTCTCAGGAGGTATTAACCCTTCATTATTACACCCCTGTAGTAGGAAATGACAACCCACTCCAGTATCCTTGCCTGGAAAACTTCACGAACTGAGGAGTCTGGCAAACCCCCGTCCTCGGGGTTGTAAAGAGTCGGACATGACTGAGCACTGCACTGCACTGCATATTAGGGAAATCTTAGGTCAGAAAGCAAGAATCCCTGAAGCAGAACACAACCTGATTTTGCAACAAGGATGGGAGCCAAAATCTGCATCCAGAGAATCAAAGAAGGGACATAGAAAGTATCAATAGCCTGTATTAGACCCCAGGCTAATATCCACCATACGTGAGTCCTAATCCTTATGCCATACCTGAGTCATCATGGTGGGTAATATCAAATTCCCTCATAATGGATTCGAAGTCCCTAAGTAGCTTTCTTTTCTTTTTCTTTATTTTCTTTTTGGGCTCCAAAATCACTGCCGATGGTGACTGCAGCCATGAAACTAAAAGACACTTGCTCCTTGGAAGAAAAATTATGGCCAACCTAGACAGCATATTAAAATGCATAGACATTACTTTGCCAACAAATTTCCATCAAGTCAAAGCTATGGTTTTTCCATTAGTCATGATGTGAGAGTTGGACTATAAAGAAAGCTGAGGGCCAAAGAATTGATGCTTTTGAACTGTGGTGCTGGAGAAGACTATTGAGAGTCCCTTGAACTGCAAGCAGATCCAACCTGTTCATTCTAAGGGAGACTAATTCTGAGTGTTCATTGGAAGGACTGATGCTGAAGATGAACTCCAACACTTAGGCCACCTGATGTGAAGAACTGACTTCTTGGAAAAGACCCTGATGCTGGGAAAGACTGAAGGCGGGAGAAGAAGGGGACAACAGAGGATGAGATGGTTAGATGGCATCACCAACTTGATGGATATGAGTCTGAGTAAGCTCCAGGAGCTGGTGATGGACAGGGAAACCTGCTGTGCTGCATTCCATGGGGTTGCAAAGCGTTGGACACAACTGAGCAACTGAACTGAACTGAAGTAGCTTTCTTTACTGTCTGAGCCACAAGGGAAGAGGAATAAACAGTACAGACCAATGTGACAGTGCTAACTTCAGTTTGTTTGGCAAGGAGGATAAGAGTAAAAATCTGTCTTAAAAATTCCATGCATCTCAGCTCAACTTCCTTTGCAGAAAACCTATATGAGGTCAGCAATTGTTGATACAAATACAAAGCTAATACAAATAAATAAATAAAATTTTAAGTTTTGTAGAAAGCCTGACTCTGACTCAGTTTGGTTTCTGTTCAACACTCTAGGAGACATGAAGGTCTTATTTACATATTTGAAGAACTACTGATTAATAAAAGTAATATTTTTCAAGGGTTAGAAAATTACTACCACCGAGTTTTAGAATATTCATCCCCCCACCAAAGAAACTAAGTAAGTTCACTCCCGTATTGCTGTTCAAAGTCATTCCCAATCCCCCTCTTTCTAACCCCTAGCAATCACCAACATATTTTTTGTCATTATGAACTTGCCTATTCAGAAACTTCATATAAGTGGAACCATACAGTATATGACCCTTTGTGACTGGTTTCTTTTATGTAGCATAATATTTACAAGGTTAATCCATGTTATAGCATGTATCAGTAATTCATTGACTTTTATTTCCAAATAATATTCTATCACATGAATATTACATACTTTTTTATTTGCATATTAGTTGATGAACATTTAGGATGAGTCCACATTTTAATGACTAATGCCCCTTTGAACAGTGTGGCTTTATGTTCTCATTTCTCTTGGGTAAATTCTTAGGGGTTAAATTTCTGGGTCAAATGATAACCTTTATGTTTAATAGTGAGGTATAGCCAAACAGTTTTCCAAAAAGCTATGTTATTTTACAATCCTATCAGTAGTGTATGAGAGTTCAGATTTTTCCACTTTTTCATCAACACTTGTTACTGGCAAATACAAATATTTGAAGGCCAGTTACTTTCAGGACATCAATGGTTTGACTAAGAAACTTCCTCATTATTTGCATTCAATATTCATAAATACATATTTAGGAGAATACCTTCTCCTGGACTTTATAGTTACAAATGCCTGCAGACTACAAAAATGACATGCCCTCTAACAGTTGTTATCACAGTGGGAAAACAAAAACAGCCTCACCTACACATAACAGGTAGCAGACCATGGTAAGTTTTCACAGTAATTCCAAATGGAAAGATCAAACCCAAGAAGGTATGATTTGAGGATTACTGGGGCTTCCCTGATACCTCAGAGGTTAAAGCGTCTGCCTGCAATACGGGAGACCTGGGTTCGATCCCTGGGTCGGGAAGATCCCCTGGAGAAGGAAATGGCAACCCACTCCAGTATTCTTGCCTGGAGAATCCCATGGAGCCTGGTAGGCTACAGTCCACGGGGTCGCAAAGAGTCAGACACAACTGAGCGACTTCACTTCACTTAATCAGAGTAGTATTTGAGTGGGAGTAGAAGAACCTAACAAAAGAGAAAGTTAGATGTCATGAACTGAACGTTTGCATCCCCCCAAGTTCATGTGGTGAAGCCTTAACCCTCAGCATCATGGCATTTGGAGGCGGAGCCTTTGGAAGGTAATTAAGTTTAGATGAAGTCATGTGGGTAAGGCTTCCACAATGGGATCTGTGTCCTCATAACAACAGAGAGAAACCAAACCTAGCCTTCAACATGTAAAGAACACAGGAAGAAGCTGGCAATCTGCAAGCAAAAGGGTTCTCACCTGAAACCCCATCTCTTGACACTCTAGTCTCTTGACTTCTCAGCCTCTGTAATTCTGACAAATAAATACCTGCTCAAGCAACTCAGTATATGGTATTTTGTATGGCAGCTTGCTCTAAAACAATAGCATACCAGATGCAGGAAACATTATGAGTGACAACATAGAAAAACAAATGAGAGGTTGTATTTATCTAAAATCAAGTAGTGAAACACAGAACTCATTTAAACTTGACTTCTGATGGTGGAAACAATATTCTTCTGGTAAATGGAAAGGAAATGGAAAGAGAAGCTAAAATTAGATGTAGGAAGAAAGTTGTCATAGGGAAATAAATAGAATCATGGCATGAATTTGGCAAAGCTAATTCCATTAACTTTAAGGTCTATAATTCTGAAAAATGCCATCTTTTATTGGGGAATATTTGATTACTTATGATCCAGCTCAAAACAACCATAAAAAATAATGCTTAAATCAGTCTCCAATGTGAATAATGATCATGAGTTATAAGTAAATAAACAAATCTGTTATAAATTACATTGCCATAATTAAAACAAAAACAAAGTCGTATTTTTATTTCCTTTTATTGTTAATACAGGCCAAAATTTAAGAAAACTCCAAGGAGTGTAGAAAAGCCAAGACAGAGAACTGTCCCAAGTTAAGGAACTGGTTGAAATAAAAATCACCAACTCTTTTCCTTCAGAGTTACTGTTCACATCACACTAGACACATGAAAATTAGCACTGCAACAGTTCACCACTTCCATGCATCTAGGCATTCACAGATGAGCAGATCTGCCTCCTAGGAATGTGTTGAGAATTAGTATCTGCAAGCTCTGAGTAAACCTAGGGGACAGCTGAGCCCAAAGCCTCATCACTTCTTTAAACATTTAACACCTTCAACTCTAGCATTCTCTTTAACAGATGCTCCTCACATCCCACATGTCAGCACAGCTTCCTACAGTTCCTAAATATAGAAAACATGATGATACATTTTGGTCCTAACTGATAAGAAAAACTGGAATTGCCATAGGACTGTCTGATAAGTCACTCCTAGAATGATGAGATATGGAAGGACTTCATTTCTGAGAGAAAAAGGTGGGGGAGAAGAATGGTGAATCAGGAACAATCCTCCTTAGTTATGTGTAATCTTTTACTCTGCCTTTATAGCAGGAGAAAGGATCCCTTTGGTTTAACACAATAAACACAAGTTTCAGAAAAAGTATACAAGGTAAAGAACCAGCAATAAGGAATTTTTACAAATATTTAAACCAGTTTGCAAATCAATTTCTAAACATCCAGACCTGGGCATGTATGGGAAAATAGCAATTATTAGACTTAATATTTTAAAAGAAAATTACAAAATACATACCTGTTCCCAACTTCTTTAAAAACAGAAACATACCATGATAATTTGATCTCAAAATGCACATCTATAAACTTTCACTTTATCTGTAACTGGTTCGATCATTAAATTGGGTTGTACATTTAAATTCTTGTGCTTTTATCTCCCCTTAACTCCTCCACAGAAAGCTGTGATTAAATTGATGGTGTCTCTTCCTAACTTTAGGCACACGCCAACCTCTTTCATGTCTCCAGACACTCTGTACCTGCATTCCTGGCTCTCTGTAATCTTGTCCTCCTTGATCTTCGCATGCCTGCTTTTCACATCCTGTGAAACTCAGCTGAAATATTTTCTTCTAAAAAACACTGGCTTTCCCTTTAACACTAATTAGCCTCTATCCACGTAGCAGTCCATGTAGCCCTCTCTTCCTTCCCCTCAGTCACAACATTGCTATCACTGTAACTCTTTCTTATCTTCACACCACTTCTCTATTTGCTTTTACAAATTTATTTATTTATCTCTTACCATTTCCTTCTGAAGACTTTATCTCCACGAATGGCAGATCTATATTTAACGTATTTACTGCTCTTGGTATACCAACAATTTTTGCTGTTGCTGGTCAGTCGCTCAGTCATTTCTGACTCTTTGCCACCTCATGGACTGCAGCACGCCAGGCTTCCATGTCCTCACCATCTCCCGGAGTTTGCTCACGCTTAGGTCCACTGAGTGGGTGATACCATCCCACCATCTCATCCTCTGTCATCCCCTTCTCCGCCTGCCTTCAGTCCTTCCCAGCATCACTGTCTTTTTTAGAGTTAGCTCTTTGCACCAGGTAGCCAAAGTACTGGAGCTTCAGCTCATTTGAAGGCACTCAAATATTTTTTCAAATAATACACATTGTATATCTTTACATCTGGATTGCTACAGAAAGCTAATTATAGCTTCATGAAAATCTTTTTTCTTAACGTACTGCTTTATTTTCCAAACTTTATAAAATGAACACATGTACTTGACTTGTAAAATCAAGGAAAAAAAAAATCTGCTTTTGTGAGGGTTGCTTTCCCTTTAAAATGCTATTCTTAGGGCTTTGGTTTTCTGATAACTTCCATATATTTAGGTCAAAAGCAGTCATTTACTGCTTGATGTTCAGAATACAGGTATTAGTACATCTATGAAGATGAGGTTCACATTAGTAAAGAAGAAATTGAAATATCTGATAGCTCTAGAAATGATCATGACCTTCAAAACTTTCTGAAGGAAGAAAAATAGGTGTCAAACAATTGACAGATTTTGTAAAAGAGTAGAACAAACAGCATGAAACCACTTTCAGGAATGACAGCAATCAATCTTTTTCTTAAATGGCAACGTCCACAGCAGAGAGCAACTTGTTGGGAACCAGATCAGCCCTCCAGGCCAGGAAAGTGCCAGGAGAAGTACCATGTAAGCATGATAGCAAAGAGTAACCTTCCTATATTATAGACAGGAAGGAAGTCCAGAAGAAGATAAGGCATTGATAAAGCATGGGGGAAGAAGAACCATACCACACACACACAAAAAAAGACAAAAAAAAAAAAAGCCCCGTAGCACCAAAGTCCCAAAGAAGCAAACTAAAAGGGGATGAACTTTAATCCTTGAAAGAGAAACTTTAAGAAGTTAGATAAAGTCTGAATCCTACATTTAATGTCAGATCCTAAAGGAATAGGTTTTGAGACAGAGTATTCTCCTTCTCAGAATGTGGGTCCAAGTACATGCCATATAAAACAAAAAAAAAAGTCTTGTTATTTGAACTAAGTCACAAAGTAAAGGCCAGACTAGCAACAGGTATAATCCACCCACAGAGTGGGTGGTCTACAGACTAGTGGGCTATAGCTCCCTCAAACTTATTACAAAAGGGCAAGATCTATTAAAAAAAAAAGTAGATGAGATTGAGCCTGCAAGGATTTCAAAATGTTGTAGCTATGGGGTAAGAAAGTATGTGAACCAAAACCAGTCAGGGCATAGTATCAACTATAATCAAAATAAGATAAATCTTCAACACTTAGTGTGAATGTCAACTGGTACAAGCACTTCAGAAAACAATTCACTAGTGTATCTAGTAAAATTGACACGCATACCATACAACTTAATGATTCAACATCCATGGGTATGTTCTTAGAGAAACGTTTACATCATAAGCATGTATGCATCAGAGGATTTGTTGCCATTGTTAAAATGACATTTTTGAAACTAAAATGCCTAACCATACGAGAACAGATAAACATCATGTGATTGAGTCAGACACTAGACTATTATACTGCATTTAAAATGAACTACTGTGAGTGCTGATCATACTGAATATTGGGAGAAAGAAAGCAATTAGCCACAGGATACGCACTGTGTCATGTTTTTAAATTTTAACACAAAATAGTGTGTGCATATGTATGTGTGTGTATATGTATATATACAAACATATTAGCATAACAAGATGCGTATAAAAGTATAAATATTTGAATATGAAGGGAAAACACTTAAACCAGGATAATTAATACCTCTAAAGAGGTAGGAAGGAGACTTGGGTGAGAGGAGTTTCATTTGTATCTGTAACTTAAAGGTTTGACTGTATCTATAATGAAAATGGTTCTAAATAAACAGCAAAGTATTAAATTGTTTTCAAAGCTGGTTAAGAATACATGGATATGTATTAGTATTATCTTCTATAGGATTTATCTTCATAATATTTATAACTTGAACAATCAAAATGATAATTTTTTTTGCAGAACTTCTTTTCAACTTAACAGCAATATTTTAAATTACTGTTAAGTAAGATCTCACATTACATTTAAGAGTACTGAAGAGTAGGCACACTGAGATTTATTAATTGTGTACTTACTGAAATACAGACTGAGTCCCTACTCCAGTAGAAATGCTCTCTTATCTAAGACTTTGATAGTCTTCACATAATCAGTGTGGCTGACTTTATATGATCGTTTTCATGGAATCCATGCTCTTTTACTGACTTTGTGTTGGTGGAGGGGGGACAAACCTTATGTTGTCAAATGTCATGTTAGGAAGATTCATACTATAATGTCAACTTAAAATGTCAAAATTCAGTCATGCATAATTTCCTCCCTTTCATCTGAGACACTCTCTTACCACCATTACTAATTTTTGAAAGGAAAAGTGAAAGATGGGGGTGGCACTATCCCTTTCAAGGGAAAAAGTGACAGATATTTATAAAAGTTCAATATTAAACAAATGTAAACCTGATCAGTTCTTGATCACTGCTATCATGAAGACACCATTTAAGATTTATCACTATAATCTACTCATCAACTGTCCAAACTGAAGAAGAAAATAACATCAACTGATCTGAAGCACTGGATTATTTGAGGATATAGGAATACGCAGACTTCAAATGAAGTATTTGTACTCGTATCCCCTTAAGCTGCACTGAACTGAATTTCCACACTCAGGAGGTTAATGTGTTTAAACCACATTACCCACCTTATCTCTAGAAGCAAACCTTGGGCAAATATACATTTTTTAAAAAATCAGTCCTACCTTCCAATTGTGGAAATCTCTTAAATTAAGCCTAGGTAGAAAACATGCACAATCTGTAACTATGAAATGAGAGTGAAAAAACATAATATTCCAACAAATAACATGATGTAATGAATCTGAGTATGAAATAAACCTTCCAGCATTTTCTACCCTCATTTCTGAAAACAGTAAGGATTACAGAATGGCAATCAGTCCATTCCAACACCACTAACAAAAATTAAGTCCACTGATACAGTTGTTGCTAACCTCATCCCAGTTTCTGTAATTTAGATATGTACAACTAAGTCACTCACAGCAAAAATACATCTTTAACTGATTCACTTTGCTATTTTGTTACTTTATGCTGCCGGGGAAATTATATCCAATAAGAAAAACACTATCTCATTTCACCAATGGACTACTTAACTTCAGAAAAACAAAACCTGCTTTTCAGGGGGAAAGTGGAATTGGGTGATTGGCAGTTGGCAAAGCTGATGCAAGCCTGGTGAACACTTGATCTGTTGGCAACAGAAACACTTACACTGCACATCAGCTGAATTTGAGACCTTGGCAACATGAGCGTATTCATTAATATTGACTGCTACTTCTCAGTGGAGAAACACTGCTGAAGGTACAGGTGTAGATCATTCCAACTTTTTTCTTAGAAAATAACACACATCTGTTCACTGTAAAGTAATTACTGAATGGTAATTAGGGCTTAAGCACTGGGGTTTAAATAACAAAAGGAGTTTTTAGGACTTGGCCCAAATAGAACAAATGAAATATCAAGTTCTGTGCTATTTCACAATATAGCGTCTGAGAGGCAAGGAGTGAAACAGAAAGAACACCTAACTACCAAACTATAGGCTAAGAGCTTCAAGCTCAGAGTCCTTGCTCCCAACCTGACCAGCTTGTGAAGCTGAACCATATATCTCATCCCTCTGGACCTGAATCTCCTCAAAGAGAAAATGGGGAACTAGACAAAAGGTGACAACTCTCAACTCCACCATTTTAGGTGTCCCTTGACTTTCAGATATTTTAAAATAGTAATTTCAGTCAGCAGGTCAGGTTCCCAATTTGCTATCCAACACCAGACCAACCACATTATTAATTAAATTGATGCCAATATTAACAGATACCTAGAAAGTTCAGGTATACCTAGAAAATCAGGATCATCGAAAAAGCCAGAGTTTCAGAAAAACATCTATTTCTGCTTTATTGACTACGCCAAAGTCTTTGACTGTGTGGATCACAATAAACTGTGGAAAATTCTGAAAGAGATGGGAATACCAGACCACCTGACCTGCCTCTTGAGAAACCTGTATGCAGGTCAGGAAGCAACAGTTAGAACTGGACATGGAACAACAGACTGGTTCCAAGTAGGAAAAGGAATACGTTAAGGCTGTATATTGTCACCCTGCTTATTTAACTTACATGCAGAGTACATCATGAGAAACGCTGGGCTGGAGGAAGCACAAGCTGGAATCAAGATTGCCGGGAGAAATATCAATAACCTCAGATATGCAGATGACACCACCCTTACGGCAGCAAGTGAAGAACTAAAGAGCCTCTTGATGAAAGTGAAAGAGTAAAGTGAAAAAGTTGGCTTAAAGCTCAACATTCAGAAAACTAAGATCATGGCATCTGGTCCCATCACTTCATGGCAAATAGATGGGGAAACAGTGGAAAACAGTGACTGACTTTATTTTTCTGGGCTCCAAAAATCACTGCAGATGGTGACTGCAGCCATGAAATTAAAAGACACTTCCTGGAAGGAAAGTTATGACCAAACTAGACAGTATATTAAAAAGCAGAGACATTACTTTGCCAATAAAGGCCCATCTAGTCAAGGTTATGGTTTTTCCAGTGGTCATGTATGGATATGAGAGTTGGACTATAAAGAAAGCTGAGCGCCGAAGAATGGATGCTTTTGAACTGTGGTGTTGGAGAAGACTCTTGAGAGTCCCTTGGACTGCAAGGAGATCCAACCAGTCCATCCCAAAGGAGATCAGTCCTGGGTGTTCACTGGAAGGACTGATGTTGAAGCTGAAACTCCACTATTTTGGTCACCTGATGTGAAGAGCTGACTCATTTGAAAAGACCCTGATGCTGGGAAAGACTGAGGGCAGGAGGAGAAGGGGATGACAGAGGATGAGATGGTTGGATGGCATCACCGACTCGATGGACACAGGTTTGGGTGGACTCTGGGAGTTGCTGATGGACAGGGAGGCCTGGCGAGCTGCAGTTCAAGAGGTTGCAAAGAGTCGGACATGACTGAGCGACTGAACTGAACTGAACTGAACTCAGCCCAGACAGTGCATAAAAACATGGACTGTTAGGCAGAGCTGGTATTACCATATTCAAGTCTTAGTGTCTTATTTATAAAAGAGAAATAACACCCCCTTGTGGGAGAGACTGGCTCCTTGTTTAGCAAGGTTATTTCCTTTCCCTATTGCACCCATGGCTCGATTACATATCCCAGACTCTCTTGCAAGTAGGTGTAACCATATGACTGAGGTCTCACCAATGGCACATGGATAAAAGGACAGATACCTTTTCTATGTAACACCATTCTTGCTATCCTCACGTTTTTTCTCCCTTCTTGTGTCAGATGGAACACAGAATCCAGCAAAGGTTTCAGAAACTCTCTGAAAGGATAGACCACAATTGGAAGGACACATGTATAATAAATGGTTAGGTGAAATAAAAACATCTATTTCATGGTGCTTGTGCAGAGGACAAGGAGGGAGGGAACATGCTACGAGGGAACTAAGATCCCACATGCTGTGGGGCAACTAAGTTCTTGCACCACAACTACTTTCAGCCAAAGGTCCTGCATATGCAACTAAGACCCAATGCAGCCAAATAATACATTAACTTAACAAAACATTACATGCATTACAAGCATTACATCAACTGAAAATTCTTATCACAGTGTTCAGAAACAATGCGTATTAAACTCCTGCTAGTTATAATTTTTTATCACCTTTCTGATATTTCTCAGTTGACACCTCTGTATATTTCCTTCACTTTAGTCAATGTCAAATTGCAGAGACACCATAAGTGACCAACTGCTGCTGCTAAGTCACTTCAGTCGTGTCCGACTCTCTGCCACCCCATAGACGGCAGCCCACCAGGCTCCCCTGTCCTTGGGATTCTCCAGGCAAGAACACTGGAGTGGGTTATCATTTCCTTCTCCAATGCATGAAAGTGAAAAGTGAAAGTGAAGTCGCTCAGTCGTGTCCGACTCTTAGCGACCCCATGGACTGCAGCCCACCAGGCTCCTCCGCCCATGGGATTTTCCAGGCAAGAGTACGGGAGTGGGGTGCCATTGCCTTCTCCGAAGTGACCAACACACATATTTAAAACAAAATAGACTCTAAAAGTCATTCTTAATATTACTGACTAACAAATCAAAATACTGTCCAAGAAGAAACAAGTATGGCTTTTTTCTTCTTTCAGTAAAAATTCAATGCTCAAAAAATGTTATTTCACGGTAAAGGAGAACTCACATTCATTATTTAGAGCACACAGGCACAAAGGTATATTGATTTCTAGGTTTTATAATGAAATTTGCTTGATGTGGTTTTCTTCACAAATGAAATGAACATTGACCTGCCTGATTGCATATTGACAATAAAATCATCCTTAGATACAGAAGCCTTTGTAGATACTGTCAAGGAAAGTTAGACATGATGAACGGGCTCTTTTATAGGTTGACAATATTAGCGTTGATCCTAACTTTGATCTTTCCGTATGGTTTAGAAAGAGCAGGCAGAAAGCGATTAGTTCTCTACTACCTCACTTTACTTCAAAATAATCCTGTTTCAAGAACTTACTTGAGAAGAAGGGAGAGAGAGGGCCCATGGAAGGAAAAAGCACCTTGTAAGAGTTTACAACAACCAAACAAACACAGGTGAAACATTCTCACCTGTCAGTAAACATAACTGCCTAGGAAAAAGAAAAAAAAAGACCAGAAGAGCCACAATACTCGGGCAAAGTATTGAAAAGTATTCAACTCTTTTGCATTTCCTCAAAATGAGAATTTCATCTCTCACAATTGCTGATTAAGTGTTTCTGTGGTCATCTGCATAGGATACACCATCTTATCCACTCAGTACAGAAGTTTATTTAAAAATCTTACACAACTACAAAGGCAGAAACAGTTTTCTGAGAACTGTATACATGTCACTTGCTGAGACAAATATTATTTCTGTTGGATTCTGTGTTTCTAGTAGTATTGTTTGACCTTCAGAGGGAAAGAACTGTTAAAACTGCACAAGCACACTCTTCATTCATTATTGGGCAGCTAATAAGTGCCTGATATGCATTCACTTCAGTTCAGTTTAGTTGCTCGGTCGTTTCTGACTACATGCACTACAGCACGCCAGACCTCCCTGTCCATCACCAACTCCCAGAGTTTACTCAAACTCATGTCCATTAAGTCGGTGATGCCATCCAACCATCTCATCCTCTGTCGTCCCCTTCTCCTCCTGCCCTCAATCTTTCCCAGCATCGGGGTCATTTCAAATGAGTCAGTTTTTCGCATCAGGTGGCCAAAGTATTGGAGTTTCAGCTTCTACATCAGTCCTTCCAGTGAACACCCAGGACTGATCTCCTTTAGGATGCACTGGTTGGATCTCCTTGCAGTCCAAGGGACTCTCAAGAGTCTTCTCTAACACCACAGTTCAAAAGCATCAATTCTTCAGCGCTCAGCTATCTCTACAGTCCAACTCTCACATCCATACATGACCACTGGAAAAACCATAGCCTTGACTAGATGGACGTTTGTTGGCAAAGTAATGTTTTCTGCTTTTTAATATGCTGTCTAGGTTTAATATGCTGTCATAACTTTCCTTCCAAGGAGTAAGTGTCTTTTAATTTCATGGCTGCAATCACCATCTGCAGTAATTTTGGAGCCCCCCAAAATAAAGTCAGCCACTGTTTCCACATCTATTTGCCTGATACACATTAGGCTCTTAAAAAAATAAAAAAGATATGATCCCTGCTCTTGGAGAACTTATAATTGAATAAGAACTTGACTGAGTTGTATCTAGGTCCAAATTGGCTTCAGAAATATACAAGTTACTACATATCAAGTCTCAAGTTCCTGGTGGAAGTTACAGTTGGAGAAAAACTATGTGGTTCTTAAAATGGTCAAATAAGAGTAAAATTAGGTTGGTGCATCCCACTTAAAACAGTGATCACATTTTTAATTTTCAGAGTATTTCATAATCAGAAGAAAAGTTAAATAGTGGTATTTAGTAATTTTAAATTTATTATTTAAATATTACTAAATAATCCATTGGATATGACAGAAAATCATCCAAATAATAAAAAACATAGTAATAAGGCTAAAAAGTTTTTTGAAAGTCAATAGTTCATAGGAAAAGACAATACTAAAAGAATGTTAAAGATAATTCATTTTTACATGCATTTTCCTCATCTTTGTTAATAATAATAATTCATGATTTGAAGAAAGTGACGATTGTAAGGAAATCCTAATTATATCCCACTCTACATCCATCAGCTACAAATAAACACTTAAACAGAATAATATCTTCAGTGAGTTTCAAAGTAAACATATTTCATATAATTCTAAATTGACAGTTATGAGATTTTCATGTTATTCAGACCAGAAATCCTGTCCCGGACTTCCCCAGACGTCTGGTCGTTATGATGCTATGCTCCCACTGTGCAGGGCGAGTGTTCAATCCCTTGTTGGAAGTGGGATCCTGCATGCCACGTGACACGACCTGACATTTTTTTTTTTTAATACAGCTCCAGAAATACTGTCCTCACTCAGCTTTTTCAATCATTCATTCAACAAATTGCTATTTCAAAACCCAATGTCACTTCAAGAATTGACAGGGTTGCTATTTCTCTGGCCACACCGAATTTATCCATAGTGGTGTCTCACCTCCTTCAAGGATTCTGAAACAAGATTAGTACAAGAACATTTTTCTCATGTGCCCTAAGTCTAAATGGACAAGCTCTCCTATGGCCCAAGCGATAAAGGATCTGCTTACAATGCAGGAGATTTGAGTTCGACCCCTAGGTCAGGAGATCCCCTGGAGAAAGAAACGGCAACCCACTCCAGTATCCTTTCTTGGAAAAACCCATGAATAGAGAAGTCTCATGAACTACAGTTCATAGGGTTGCAAACAGTCAGGCATGACTTAAGACTGTCTGTGTGGAAAACAACAAACTGGAAAATTCTTAGAGAGATGGAAATACCATACCACCTTAGCTGTCTCCTGAGAAACTTCTATGCAAATCAAGAGGCAATAGTTAGAGCCAGATATGGAATAATGAACTGGTTCAAAATTGCAAAAGGAGTAAGTCAAGGCTGTATACTGTCACCCTGCTTATTTAACTTCTATGCAGAGTACATCATGCACAATGCTGAGGTACCAGAATCACTAGAATCAAGACTGCTGGGAGAAATATCAACAACCTCAGATATGCAGGTGATACCACTCTAATGGCAGAAAGCGAAGAGGAACTAAAGAGCCTCTTGACAAGGGTGAAAGAGGTAAGTGAAAAGGTTGGCTTATAACTCAACATGAAAAAAATGAAGATCATGGCATCCAGTCCCATCACTTCATGGAAAACAGATGGGGACAAAGTAGAAACAGTGGCAGATTTTATTTTCTTGGGCTCGAAAATCACTGAATAAGACCCAGTTTCCCCCTCAGTCAGGCTCTCCCATCAGGAAGCTTCCGTAAGTCTCTTATCGTTATCCATCAGAGGACAGACAAAATGAAAACGATGATCACAGAAAACCAATCAAACTGATCACATGGACCACAGCCTTGTCTAAGTCAATGAGAAAATGAGCCATGCAATGTAGGGCCACCCAAGACAGACAGGTCATAGTAGAGAGTTCTGACAAAATGTAGTCCACTGGAGAAGGCAATGGCAAACATTTTCAGTATTCTGGCCTTCAGAACCCCTTGAACACTATGAAAAGGCAAAAAAGATAGGACACTGAAAGATGAACTCCCCAAGTCAGCAGGTGCCCCATATACTACTGGAGAACAGTGGAGAAATAACTTGAGAAAGAATGAAGAGTTGGAGCCAAAGCAAAACCAACACCCAGTTGTGGATGTGACTGGTGATGGAAGCAAAGTCCAATACTGTAAAGAGCATTATTGTACAGGAACATGGAATGTAAGGTTCATGAGTCAAAGTAAATTGGAAAGGGTCAAACAGGAGATGACAAGAGTGAATGAACATTAGCGTTTTAGGAATCAGCGAACTAAAATGGACTGGAATGGGTAAATTTAACTCAGATGACCATTATATCTACTACTGTGGGAAGGAACCCTTAGAAGAAATGGAGTAGCCCTCATAATCAACAAAAGAGTCCAAAATGCAGTACTTGAGCGCAGTCTCAAAAACAACAGAATGATCTCTGTTTGTTTCCAAGGCAAATCACTCAATATCACAGAAATCAAAGTCTATGTCCCAACCAGTAATGCTGAAAAAGCTGAAGTTGAATGGTTCTATGAAGACCTACAAGACTTTCTAGAACTAAGAGCCAAAAAAAAAGTCCTTTTCATTACAGGGGACTGGAATGCAAAAATAGGAAGTCAAGAGATACCTGGAATAATAGGCAAAAGTGGCCTTGGAGTACAAAATGAAGCAGGGCAAAGGCTAACAGAGTTCTGTCAAGAGAACACACTGGTCATAGCAAACACCCTCTTCCAATAACACAAGAGAAGACTCTACACATGGATGTCAGCAGATGGTCAACACCAAAATCAAATTGATTATATTCTTTGCGGCTGAAGATGGAAAAACTCTATACGGTCAGCAAAAACAAGAATAGAAGCTGACTGCGGCTCAGATCATGAACTCTTTATTGCAAAATTCAGAATGAAGTTGAAGAAAGTAGGGAAAACCACTAGACCATTCAGGTATGACCTAAATCAAATCCCTTATAATTATACAGTGGAAATGAGAAATAGATTCACGGGATTAGATCTGATAGACAGAGAGCGTGAAGAACTATGAACAGAGGTTTGTGACTTTTTAAAGGAGGTGGTGATCAAGACCACCTACAAGAAAAAGCAATGCAAAAAGGCAAAATGGTTGTCAGAAGAGGCCTTACAAATAGCTGTGAAAAGAAAACAAGCCAAAGGCAAAGGAGGAAAGGAAAGATATACCCATTTGAATGCAGAGTTCCAAAAAATAGCAAGGAAAGATAAGAAAGCCTTCCTCAATAATCACTGCAAAGAAATAAAAGAAAACAATAGAATGGGAAAGACTAGAGATCTCTTCAAGAAAATTAGAGATACCAAGGGAATATTTCATGCAAAGATGGACACAATAAAGGACAGAATTGGTATGGATCTAACAGAAGCAGAAGATATTAAGAAGAGGTAGCAAAAATACACAGAAGAACTATACAAAAAGATCTTCAGGACCCAGATTACCACAATGGTGTGATCACTCACCTAGAGCCAGACATCCTGGAATGCGAAGTCAAGTGGGCCTTAGGAAGCATCACTACAAACAAAGCTAGTGGTGGTGATGGAATTCCAGTTGAGCTATTTCAAATTCTAAATGATGACGCTGTGAAAGTGTTGCACTCAATACGCTAGCAAATTTAGAAAACTCAGCAGTAGCCACAGGACTGGAAAAGGTCAGTTTTCACTCCAATTTCAAAGAAGGACAATGTCAAAGGATATATAAACTACCAAACAATTGCACTCATCCCACACACTGGGAAAGTAATGCTCAAAATTCTCCAACCCAGGCTTCAACAATACGTGAACCATGAATATCCAGATGTTCAAGCTGGATTTAGAAAAAGCAGAGGAACCAGAGATCAAATAGCCAACATCTGTTGGATTATCAAAAAAGCAAGAGAGTACCAGAAAAACATCAACTTCTGCTTTATTTACTATGTGAAAGCCTTTTACTGTGTGGATCACAACGAACTGTGAAAAATTCTTCAAGAGATGGGATTACCAGACAACCTTACCTGCCTCCTGCAATCTGAGAAATCTGTATGCAGGTCAAGAAGCAACAGTTAGAACTGGACATGGAACACACTGGTTCCAAATTGGGAAAGGAGTATGTGAAGGCTGTATATCGTCATCCTGCTTATTTAACTTATATGCAGAGTACATCAGGAGAAATGCTGGGCTGGAAGAAGTACAAGCTGGATCAGGATTGCCAGGAGAAATATCAATAACCTCAGATATGCAGATGACACCACCCTTATGGCAGAAAGTGAAGATGAACTAAAGAGCCTCTTTATGAAAGTGAAAGAGGAGAGTAAAAAAGTTTGCTTAAACCTCAACATTTAGAAAACAAAGATCATGACATCTGGTCCCATCACTTCTTGGCAAATAGATGGGGAAACAATGGAAACAGTGACAGACTTTATTTTCCTGGGTTCCAAAGTCACTGCAAATGGTGACTGCAGCCATGTAATTAAAAGATGCTTGTTCCTTGGAAGAAAAGCTGTGACCAACCTAGACAGCATATTAAAAAGCAGAGACATTATTTTGCCAACAAATGCCCATCTGGTCAAAGCTATGGTTTTTCCAGTAGTCATGAATGGATGTGAGAGTTGGACTATAAAGAAAGCTGAGCACAGAATAATTGACGCTTTTGAACTGTGGTGTTGGAGAAGACTCTTGAGAGTCCCATGGATTGCAAGATCAAACCAGTTCATCCTAAAGGAAATCAGTCCTGAATGTTCATTTGAAAGACTGATGATAAAAAAAAAAAAAAAAAAAAAAAAAGAAAGACTGATGCTGAAGCTGAAACTCCCATACTTTGGCCACCTGATGCAAAGAACTGACTCATTGGGGGAAAAAACCCTGATACTGAGAAAGATTGAAGGTGGGAGGAGAAGGGGATGACAGAGGATGAGATGGTTGGTTGGCATCACCACCTTGATGGACATGAGTTTGAGTAAGCTCTGGTAGTTGGTGATGGACAGGGAAGACTGGCATGTTGCAGTTGATGGGGTCATGAAGAGTCGGACATGACTGAGCAACTGAACTGAACTGAAAATCACTGTGGATGCTGACTACAGTCATGAAATTAAAAGACACTCGCTCCTTAGAAGACAAGCTATGACAAACCTAAGACAGCATATTAAAAAGCAGAGACATCACTTTGCCAACAAAAGTCCACAGAGTTAAAGTTATGGTCTTCTACATACAGATGGCTAACAAACACATGAAAAGATGCTCAACATCACTCATTATCAGAGAAATGCAAATCAAAACCACAACGAGGTACCATTACACGCCAGTCAGGATGGCTGCTATCCAAAAGTCTACAAGCAATAAATGCTGGAGAGGGTGTGGAGAAAAGGGAACCCTCTTACACTGTTGGTGGGAATGCAAACTAGTACAGCCACTATGGAAAACAGTGTGGAGATTCCTTAAAAAACTGGAAATAGAACTACCATATGATCCAGCAATCCCACTCCTGGGCATACACACCAAAGAAACCAGATCTGAAAGAGACACGTGCACCCCAATGTTCATCGCAGCACTGTTTATAATAGCCAGGGCATGGAAGCAGCCTAGATGCCCATCAGCAGACGAATGGATAAGGAAGCTGTGGTACATATACACCATGGACTATTACTCAGCCATTAAAAAGAATTCATTTTTATCAGTTCTAATGAGATGGATGAAACTGGAGCCCATTATACAGACTGAAGTAAGCCAGAAAGATAAAGACCAATACAGTATACTAACACATATATATGGAATTTAGAAAGATGGTAACAATAACCCTATATGCAGGATAGAAAAAGAGACACAGATGTACAGAACAGACTTTTGGACTCTGTGGGAGAAGGCGAGGGTGGGATGTTTCGAGAGAACAGCATTGAAATAAGTATACTATCAAGGGTGAAACAGATCGCCAGCCTGGGTTGGATGCATGAGACAAGTGCTCGGGGCTGGTGCACTGGGAAGACCCAGAGGGATGGGATGGGGAGGGAGGCGGGAGGGGGGATCGGGATGGGGAACACATGTAAATCCATGGCTGATTCATGTCAATGTATGGCAAAAACCACTACAATATTGTAAAGTAATTAGCCTCCAACTAATAAAAATAAATGAAAAAAATTTTAAAAATTAAAAAAACAAAGCAAAAGTAAATAAAGTTATGGTCTTCTAATAGTTATATACTGATGTGAGAATTGGACCATAAAGAAGGCTGAGTGCCAAAGATTTGATGCTTTCCAATTGTGGTGCTGGAAATGACTCTCGATAGAACCTTGACAGCAGAGAGATCAAACCAGTCAATCCTAAAGGAAATCAACCCTGAATAGTCATTGGAAGGACTGAAGCTGAAGCTGAAGGTCCAGTATTCTGGCCAGCTAATGGGAAAAGCCAACTAACTGGAAAAGACCTTGACGGTGGGAAAGACTGAGGGCAGGAGGAGAAGGGGGCCACAGTGGATGAGATTGTTGGATTGCATCACCAACTCAATGGACATGACTTTGAGCAAATCCTGGGAAATAGTGACGGACAGGGAAGCCTGGCATGCTGCAATCCATAGGGTCACAAAGAGTCAGACGTGACTTAGTCACTGAACAGGAATTAGTCTAAATGGAGAGAAAAAGTTTAAAAAATAATTGTTCTTTCTTAATATAACATTATTTGTTTAAAACCCAGGTTTATTAACTTTGAAACATGTATATAGTTTTAAAAGCCACCCAGAAACTTTACTTTGCTTACCCAATAAACCAGCAAGCAGAAAAGCACAAAAGTGCAAAACTTCAGGAAGAATCTGTGTACAAATTCTATAAATGCCAAAAAAAATAGTTTTATTTCCTATTTTTAGAATCAAAAGAAAGACTTGTATATTATCTCTGTGTAGTTGCATATAACTTTATTTAATGTGTATAGAAACATCAAAGGCATTAATCCATTGTTAAGATTTTAAGGCACTGTAAGTTTGTGAATAATTAAAAGAGATGTAAGCAGTTTTTGCTGAGTAATGAATATGTCAAAAAATATGAATTTTACTGAACCTATTCATTAAGTTCTGTACATCAACGATCTTAAAAGTTAACCACTTCTCTTTGTTTCTAAGTATTCAGAAGTACTCCTCATGGATTAAAACAATGAATAAATACAAAATACAAATTATACAATTTAATTTTCTATGAAATTTAATAATTTAGAAATTATAATTCTTACATTTATAAGGCTGAACCTTTGAATATATAGATTTAAAATTTACAGAGACAGTTCACATGCATAAGTTTATGACTTTGCAAGAGAAAAAAGAAAAGAACTTGAAGAAAGCCTATTTTGTATTTTAACTACATATTCTGGTCCACATTCTGATTCTGCTCTTACTGGTTAAACAACTCTAGGCTTGTAATTTAAACCTACATGTTAGTTTTCTTATCTCTGTAAAGGGGTTTTGCCAAGTATTTTGTTTGTTGGCTAGGAAAAGGATTATAATTGATCTGAGCTGGACAATTGCAGGGCATTAACTGGATCACATCTCCTTTGAGTAGAGCTTTCAAGGGGCTTGGAAGGTTAGGGAACCTATAATGTTCTGACTTTTTCTTTTTTCTTTCTCTCAGTATGACTGGGATAATGAGCTGACTCAACACAATCCTCCTACCTCCATGCATGGTAGGTAATACATGCACCTACACAAGAACAAATCTGAGCATGGACTTCCCTGGGTGTCCACTGGTTAAGACTCTGTGCTTCCAATGCAGGGGGGGTGTGGGTTCAATCCCTGGCTGGGGAAGTAAGAGCCCTCATACACAATTTCTTTATGCATTCATGTCTTGGCTATTGTAGAAAAATGTTGCAATGAACATGAAAATATAGATGTCTATTCAAGATCCTGTTTTCATTACCCTTGGATATATACCCAGAAGTGAAATTGCTGGTTCACATGATAGCTGTATTTTTTCCTTTTCTTTTTTGAAGAACTTCCATATTATTTTCCACACAAACTGAACCACTTTACATTCCCATCAAGAGTGTATAAGGGTTCCCTTTTCTCTACATCCTCACTGATATTTGTTATTTCTTGTCTTTTTGATAACAGCCATTCTAAGAGATGCCAGGGAAAATCTCATTGTATCTTCAATTTGTATTTCCCTGATGACCAGTGATATTCAGCACGTTTTTATGTGCTCATTGGTCCTTTATATGCCTTCCTCTGGAAAATGTCTATTTAGTTCCCCTAAGCATTTTAACTGAATTGTCTTTTTCCTATTGAGTTTAACGTCTTTATATACTTTTGACTCTTATTAAATATATGACTTGCAAATATTCTCTTCTATTCAATGCCTTGACTTTCGGCATCAAGTCCGAAAAATGATTGACAAGACCAATCTCAAGGAAGTTACTGCTTATGTTTCTTTCATGAGTTTTATGATCAAGTCTAATCAATTTTGAGTTGACTGTTTTGTGCATGATAGGGGGTCCAGTTTCATTCTTCTACATGTGGTTGTCCTACAGCATTTAATAGAGAGATTATCCCTTCTCCACTGTATATTCTTGGCTCTTTTGTTGTATTAATAAACTAATTGCCCATATATCCATGAGTTCATTTCTGGGCTTCCTAGTTTGGTCCACTGATTTACGTATCTACTCTTAAGCCAATGCCATACTGTTTAGTTGGATTACTATAGGTTCAAAATATAGCTTGAAATAAGAAAGTGCTATACCTCTTGCTTTGTTCTTCTTAAGATTGTTTTGGCTATTGTCATTTGTCATTTTGTCATTCCATTCATATTTTAGGATTTTTTTTCTGATTTCTGTGAAAAAAAATGTTATTGGAATTTTGATAGAGACTGAATATACTCTGTAGATCACTTTGCATTATATGGATATTTTAATAATATACTAATTATTCCAACTCATGAACACAGGATATCTATTTATTTGTGTCTTCTTCAATTTCTTTCATCAACTGTTTCTTTCAACAGTTCTCAGTACACAGATCTTTCATCTCCTAAGTATTTTACTCTTTTTAATTGAGTTGTAAATGGGATTTTAAAAAAATTTTTCTTTCTGATAGTTTGTTATTAGTGTCTAGAAATGCAACTTATTTTTGTATATTGATTTACTTTATTTTTTGGCTGCATCACACAGCTTGAGGGATCTTACTTCCTTGATCAGGGATTGAGCCTTGTCTCTGTACAGCAGAAGCACAGAGTCCTAACCGCTAGACCACCAGTGAATTCCCTGGATATTGATTGCATATCTTGCAAATTTATTGAATTTGTTTATTAGTTCTAACAGTTTCTTGGTGGAGTCTTAGAAATTTCTACATATACTATCATGTCTTCTGCAAATAGAAACAGTTTTACTTCTTCCTTTCTGATTTGGAAGTCTTTTATTTCTTTTTCTTGCCTAACTGCTCTAGCTAGAGCTTCTAGTACTATATTGAAAGGAATGGTGAGAATTCACCACTGAGTATGTTAGCTGTGGGCTTGTCATGTATGGTCTTTATTATGTTATATATATTTCCTTTATACCCAGTTCATTTAATGTAAGAGTGTGTGCATGTATTTTTTTTTATATTAAATTGTGTTTTTTACCCCAAAATGTATAGTCATCCCTGGATTAAATAAGCAACTAATAAATTGGTAAATAAGCAGTTTTGCAGGTCAGAGGATTACATTTGAAGTCCAAGTGCCATCATTAGCCAACTATGTGACCTCAGGCAATTTATTTAGTTTCTTTGAATCTTACATTTTTATTGCCTGAAAATTGAAGGAAATGAATTTTCAATGATGAGTAAACACCAGAAGAATGGTGTAAAAGAATGTTATGTCCTTAGATTTTGGAAAAACCTGACCTCAGTGGGTTCTAACACCCCCCCTCAGGTTTCAAATTCATTTGGGTAGGGTTCTTAACCCTCCATTAGGTTTCAAATCCACTTAACAAATTGACCGTTTTTTCTTTAACATCCCTGAATGTAAGTTGAAACTAAAGGTAAATGACTTGCCCAAGGTCACAGAGGTAAGAAGTAATGATGATAAAATTAGAACAAATACTTCTAACTCCCATTTCCAAAATTTTTCAAAGAAAAATATGTGCAAGAACACATTAATCTGATAATGCTACAACTTTAAATAAGAACTAGGAGCCTCAATGTTAAGCAACCTTAGAAAAATGCACTGTTTTTCTCCAACCAGAAAACATCTTGGGACTGACATATATTCTTTTTTTTTTTTTTTTTTCAGTTTTATTTATTTTCTTACTTTACAATATTGTATTGGTTTTGCCATACATTGACATGAATCCGCCATGGATTTACATGTGTTCCCCATCCTGAGACCCCCTCCCACCTTCCTCCCCATCCCATCTCTCTGGGTCATCCCAGTGAACCAGCCCCGAGCACCCTGTCTCGTGCATCGAGCCTGGACTGGCGATTCGTTTCACATGTGATAATTGATATGTTTCAATGCCATTCTCCCATATCATCCTGCCCTCGCCCTCTCCCACAGAGTCCAAAAGACTGTTCTATACATCTGTGTCTCTTTTGCTGTCTCACATACAGGGTTATCGTTACCATCTTTCTAAACTCTATATATATGCGTTAGTATACTGTATTGGTGTTTTTCTTTCTGGCTTACTTCACTCTGTATAATAGGCTCCAGTTTCATCCACCTCATTAGAACTGATTTAACAAAGAACTGCTTAATAGCTACTGAAGCTATAGGAAGAAACCAAAGGTGCTCTTCGAAGGGGAAAAAAGTCATACTTCCCTCAAAAAGCAAAAGAAAAATGCCTGTAGGATGAAGTCTCATTTTAACAAATGAGCCTAAGAGCTTAAGAGCTTTGTTCTTCTGGTTGAAGACACTGAAAGTAGCCTTCTCTATAATATTTAAACCACTTTAATATAATTTATATATAGCAGGGTGTATAATAACTTGAGAGAATTGAAACAGGAAGAGACTAAGAATTTGTCAAATGAAGAAAATCATGTACTTTTTCAGTATCAGTAAACTATCATGAATGTTTCTCTCTACCTGATAGATTCGCTCATACAATATTTGAATGCAGAGATAAAAGTCTAGAGCTTTTAAGTGATAAAGACTAAAAACGGGGGAGAAAAATATCCTTTTCTTGCCAGCAGTATATGTCAGCTGAAGGATTCTCAGGCTTTACATTTGGAGATCACTTCCTAACACTTAAATCTTGGGTATTTCTAAGCTGTCTGCTTGACATGGCCATCTGAGTAAGCAGGCCTTCTGAAAAGAAATGAATCTCTTGACAACTGGTTATTTTTAGCAATGCTCTGACAAAAGTTTAAGTAGTCAATGGGTAGAGGAAGAAAGAACCTGGAGGTAATTAGCAACTTTGCTAATTAATTCTCTATATTTGAAGTTTTGCATTTTTAATTCTCCTCTTGTTTATTTGAATTGTTGATTAAGTGATGCTCTGCCAGCTAATGTATGCATTCACCTAGCCATTGATTACTTCAAATGACTGCCTTGAATATTTATCGCTAGTTAAATATTTTAAGCTTTTACCAACATTATCTTATACCCAATTAAGAACTCATTGAGGCAGGTTTTTTTTTAACCTTTCTTTCATTGTAGGGAGTGTTCTTAATCACAAGAATAGCTGCTTGTTTCCCTCATTTTGAGGCATAAGTTCTGGGAGGGAACTGCCCTGTCCTGCGGGAAGTTACTAACAGGAGTTTGGCACACAGCAGAGCTGGGGTGGATGCTGACTGCTGGGGAAGGAAGGCATGGAGAGCATGCTGCCGCCTCTGGCCTCTCTCTCCAGCTCCTTTAATTCCCTTGGCATTCCTCAGGGGGAAAGGTCTCACAATGCTCCCTCAAGTCTCATGTTCTCCCACCTACCATGTTCTTTTAAAAATAAAATTCATTTTCAGTGAATTTTATAATCAGTCTTTCTGGAAAACAATGTAAAATGGTGGCTATTGTGGAGTCAGAATAAACCCGGAAGCAATTTTTTTTTTCATTTCTTTTCTGTTACTCTACTGAAGGCTGCTGGGACTACTGTGCAAAGCACCATGTTCACAATGCACCACAGTCATTCATTCAGAAGAGAAGGGACTGTGGTAATCACTTGACTACAAGAATTTATTGTCTTTCCTCCAACAGATACTGTAAAATTGTGGCATCAATAAAACTTCATACAGAATTTAAAGCCCCCATTGGACTTTACAACATATTATTTAAGTAAATCCAGCTGTCTGAAGCATTGTAGGATGTACAGCTTGGCCTCTGGCCTCTACCACCTTGATGCTAAGAGCATCAACTCCAGACACAGCTGTGATGATTAAAATGGTCTCCTGTCTCCAGACAGTGCCAAATGTCTCCAGGATCTGGGGAGGAGGGAATGATGGCAAATCAACCCCAGTCAGAACCAGTAATATATCTATAATTTGGATTTTTATGAAGGGCCCATCACCAGAAATTCAAGTGATTTATCCATTTTACAAAGACTTTGACTCCTCTCTTCACTTAACCTCCACAAACTATCAGTAAATATTTATTAAGATGGTACAACAGTAACTTTGGTTTTGCATTGTTGAAATTTGCCATTGTATATTGGAAAATATCATTAAATAAGTGTGGCTATGTTGTACATCACTTTAATGTAAGTTCTCACTTTATTGCTTTGCTAATGATTTATTACTTGCAATTTATTTTATATGTATTTTAAACTATGGAATTGATGTTAGACAAAAAGAAAATTTGAGCAATTTTCTTATTCGAGTTCAAAGTGGGTGATAAAGCAGCAGAGACAACTTGCTACATCAACAACCCATTTGGCCCAGGAACTGCTAATGAACGTACAGTGCATTGGTGGTTCAAGAAGTTTTGAAGATGAGAGTCTTGAAGATGAGAAGCATAGTGGCTGGCCATCAGAAGTTGACAATGACCAACCGAGAACCATCATCTAAGCTAATACTCTTACAACTTCATGAGAACTTGAAGAACTCCATGTCAACCATTCTATGGTCATTTGGCATTTGAAGTAAATTGGAAAGGTTAAAAAGCTAAATAAGTGGGTGCCTCCTGAGCTGATTGCAAAAAAAAAAAAAAAAAAAAAAACTGTCATTATGACGTGTCATCTTCTCTTATTGTACACAACAACGAATCATTTCTTGATTGAATATGACATTCAATGAAAAGCAGATTGTACATGACAACTGCAATGACCAGCTCAGGGGTTGGATCAAAAAAAAAAAAACAACCCCAAAGCACTTGCCAAAGCCAAACTTGCACCAAAAAAGATCATGGTCACTATTTGATGGTCTGCTTCCAATCTGATCCACTACAGCTTTCTCAATCTTAGCAAACCCATTACATCTGAGAAGCATGCTCAGCAAATCGATGAGATGCACTGAAAACTTCAACACCTGTGCATGCAGTCTGCATTGGTCAACAGAAAGGGCCCCATTCTTCTCCACAGCAATGCCTGACCACATCTCACAACCAATGCTTCAAAAGTTGAACAAACTGGACTATCAGGTTTTGCCTCATCTTCCATATTCACCTGACCTCTCGCCAACTGACTACCACTTCTTTAAGCATCTAGACAACTTTTTGCAGGGAAAATGCTTCTACAACCAGCAGGATGCAGAAAATTCTTTCCAAGAGTTCATCGAATTCCAAAGCACGTATTTTAATGCTATAGGAATAAACAAACTTATTTCTCATTGGCAAAAATGTGTTTATTGCAATGGTTTCTATTTTGATTAGTGAAGATGTGTTTGGGCTGAGTTATAATGATTTAAAATTCACGGTTCCAAACCACAATTACTGTTGCACCAATCTAATAATTTGACCTCAAACATATCTTCAAATCTAGACACCCATCTTCAACTCTATTACCACCAGTTAGACCTATGACACCATCTCTTGCTTAGGCTGTTGCAGTAGTGTCCAATCTAGGAACCCAAATATTTATCCCCTTTCGCAAATTCATTCCCCACATACTGCATCAGTAATAATTTTAAAACAAATAGACTACCAACACTAGGCAGTTTGAAACCTAAGATGCTATCCCAATGCAATAAAATCCTAAAATTCATCTTTCTTATCTCTTTCTGGCATCTCACCCAGCCTACTGGCCACAGTGATCTTCACTTTCTTAGAATATGACAAGTATTCTTGGAGTCTCTACATAAATTGTTCTGTCAAGAATGCCCTTTCCCTGACCTTCATGGTTGATTCTGTCATATCTTAATTAACCATGAGTGTGTGTGTGTGTTAGTAACTCAGTAGTGTCCAACTCTTTGTGACCCCATGGACTGTAGTCCACCAGGCTCCTCTGTCCACGGGATTGCCTAGGCAAGAATACTGGAATGGGTAGCCCTTCCCTACTCCAAAGAATCTTCCCAACCTAAGGATTGAACCCAGGTCTCCTGCATCGTAGGCATATTCTTTACTGTCTGAGTCATAATAATTTACATATTTCTTATTTAATTCCCTGCATACCATTCTTTTGATATTTGCCTTGATTATTTCCATGTGTTATTTATCAGCTGTCTCTTCCATAAAGTGCAAATCCCGGAAGAGCAGGTATGTCCAGTCTGTATCTTGACTGTTGTATTCACACCTATGTTCCCGGGGCCGGGAACAATCTGACACATGACTCAATTAATGCATGTTGAATAAAAGTATTAATTAATGACTAACAAGTCATGGAGTGAGAACAGGAATCCAGATGGCTCTTTCCATTACACTATTAAAAAGAGTCATTTCAAAGAAATCAATTCATAAAAATATTTATGACAGAAATAAGGTAGGGACATGGTGAAAAGTAGGTGAATAAAGGGGGAGACCTGCAATGGAAAAGCTCCCAGTCTACGGGAGAGTCTCTCTCTCTCTCTCTCTCTCTCTCTCACACACACACACACATACATACACACAGACACACACATATTTTAAAAAGCACGTAAGTGAAATGCCAAAACAATGGTATGGACAAGGAACGGTGGGAAAGACGTAAAGGCTGGGTAGGATCATGAAAGTCTGAATTTAAGAGGTGAGCTTAAGCTGCATCTTGAATAAAGCATAGGTCGGTATGTATTTCAGACAACTGCAGGCTGTCAATACTTCGGCTTTTAGGATACCTGGATTAATAATGCCAAGTGAGGGATACCGCCAGTTAGAGACTCGAAACTATTACACTGCTTATACATTTGTTGTAGGTATTCTGACATCTCCTGACCATGGGCTGCATGGCCCAGAGAGACGTTCCTTTCTCATATAAGCAAAATGCGATTCAGCTTCCCCGGCCGTGCCTTTGTGTGTTTGCTTGAACAAAAGCTGTCATCTGCGCTGAACATCACCAGTGCGGCCCTCGGCCGGGGTACTGGAACAACCATTGAATGAGACGAGGACATAAAACTGGTATCTTCTGTGATCAGCATAATTTAAGAACTTGGAATCTGTGGCAATAATGACTAAAATGATAAGAGGTGGTTTTCAAATAAAGCGTAATGGGAAGCCTGGAAAAGAAATAGCTTCTAAAATGAAACTCAAAATGAAGCAAATTAAGTCTCAAGTATATTCTATGAAAGTCCCTGATGATTGTGTGGAGTGGAGGAAGGAGGAGGAGTGTTTTATTTCTCTGACTGTACTTTATTTTTTCTTCTTGACTAACTGCATGCTGATTCAGAGGTCCAAAATTATTTATAGATCTGGATATTTACAAATAAAGGTTTGGAGGGATTTTAATTAGAACAAGCATTTTGTGATTGTGATAGAATATATCTGCGATATGATTTCACAACCATAAGGTAAGTTATTACAGAGTTGGTAAAATCTACATGATGTAAACAGTTTGGTATTCTGCATCTAAAAAACAGCATCAGCATCATACCAACTTGAAAACTGACACCAACTTGAATTCTATGTGTTACTCTCTTTGAATATTAAAATTGAGTCATCCAAAGGCACTATTTTCTTTTGCTGTGATGTGAGAAAATATGTATATCACATTGTAATAAAACTGAGAACAACCAAGTTAACAGGAAAAGTCAAAAATTTTCCAAAGCTAAAAAGAGCATTGTTATGAAGACAAATACATCTTTCTCCTTGTGTGACAGGAGTACAGATTTATGGTTTAGTAGGAATTTGTCACTAGTCGAGAACCCCATGTGGGAAACTAAAATATCTGCTGCATTATTCCCTCAAGAGAATTTACGTATTATTGAAAACCCTCTATACTAAAAAGTATGTACCTATCAGCTTTCATCTTTTTCACACGACTGACAATCTTTTCTCAGGATAGTGTGCATGTTCAGTCACTTCAGTCGTGTCTGACTCTTTGCGATCCCATGGACTGTAGCCTGCAAGGCTCCTCTGTCCATGGAATTCTCCAGGCAAGAATATTAGAGTGGGTTGTTAGGCCCTCCTCCAAGGGATCAACCCAGGGATATAACCTGCATCTCCTGAGTCTCCTTCACTGCAGATGGATTCTTTACCCATGAGCCACTGGGGAAGCCCATTAAAAGAATGGAAATTTCTGCCAGAAAACCTTGAGGTCAAATCCAGATCTGACCACTGATGATATATACTAATAGGAGACAGCAACCGAATGTTGGAGTCTCAGACTCCTTATCTATAAAATGAAGAAATTAACCCCTGCCCTAAAGTATTATTTTGAGGATTACTGGGAAATGCACCAGCAACATCCTGACACATGATATTCACTCAATAAATGTTAAATGTAGACTAAGTCAGATGTGTTCCTTCTTGATTCTTCTTTCATAAAAGATCAATCAATTCAAGCTAGCAAACCAAGAAGGAATGAAAAGGGAATGACAGTACTTTGAGTTTTTAAATGGGAAGTTAGCCTCTACTATACACAAGATGTATGCATGTAAATAGCATCCATGGACATCTATAAAAAGCAGGAGAAGCCTGGGAGCCTGTCAGAAGTGAGAAGAACTAGGGAACTGATGCCAAATTGTGAAGATTCCTTAAAAGTTGCTATAACTTCAAGAAAGGCTGTGCTTCAATTCACAAGTGGAAGAGGTCCAGTGGCTCTTTCACCAGATCACAAATGGGTCACTGCTCAGAGCACAGACCAGGTAGGAGTGATTCGCAGAGAAAATACCACACTCAACTAAGCCAGAGGCTTCACAAGAAGGGTATCATTTGACCATATCCCACTATGCCTGGCACACAGTAGGCACTAATATTTGTTGAATGATGAGTGTATGACGCCAACAAAAGTAGTGGAAAAGAAAGCAGAGATCAAAGTACTTAAAGTAGATGCTCAATAAAATATCTTTGCATGGAACAAATGAAGTGAAGAACAAATGATACAATAAAGGAATGAACAAATAAAAACGGTTCCTTTGAGTCTACCAAGCAACAAATAAAAGAACATGCATGTTCCAGAACGCCTACCAGTGAAATAATTTGAAGTCCATGACAAAAATCAGGATTCATGGTAGGCTTTGCAGGAAAGCGAGAATATTAAGTTGGCCATTTCAGAAATTACTGTAGCACCATTTTTCTTCTCTCCATCTTCAGCCCTTCAGACACACACCTCAGAATATCTCTTTCCAAGTAAGAGATAAAAGCTAAGTATCTAAAAAACGGCACAGCGGTGTTAATCCCAGTCTGTTATTTCTTTACAGGATATAACTTACAGATGATATTACCCTACAGAAGTCAGTGTCTTCTAAAGCTGGGTCAGACTCGAACACTACTGATTACAGGGCCTACATACAGAAGCTTACTTATTCACATGCCACGTCTAGAAACTGGAGAAAATTTATACTCAAAAAGAAATTAAACAAACACATATGAGCACTTATTAAAAGCTTAATAATATATCAGATAAAGCCACAATTCTTACCAACAGTTCACTGAGAAAGTTGACTTTTTTATTCCCTGACTATTAAAGGATACGTCTTTAAGACTGTGATTATTTTTCTCCAGAAATCAGTTGGTTTAAAGAAGATCCAGATAGTTTCAAGCCAAACTAGGTGACTGTCACTTTAAGTATTATATTGAACTATTACAAAACTACCTATCCTTGTTTTCGAAGGCAACTTTCCATGAATTGGACAACCACAGGATTCCAAGAATGACACCTATCAGTGGAGAGCTTACCTGATATTATGGATTCAGAACTGTTAAGCATCTAAAAGGAGTCAGTTATTCTTCTGTACAAGTAACTAATACTCAAAAATACATGCTAATTTTCCTACAGTGTTTTTTTCTTATAGGCATTAACATTATATATTACACCAGAATAGTAATTATTTTCAAATTCTAATATATGAAAAAAAAACTTTAACTTTTACAAGAAAGTCAATTTCCTGACAAATAACATTTTTATTATAACACCATCATGAATGAAAAAGATTTTGTTCAAGAAAATATAAAGAGAATCTGCTCAATATTTCTTAACATATATACTCCCTCATGGTCTCTCTTTTGTTTTCAGTGATAATCTTTACATTGTCTCATCTCAGTAATCTGTACCCATTTGTTTTACCACATGTCTTCTGATTCATTAAACAACACTCCCAATGAAATTAGCGTTATGAGAGCACAATTCTCCCCTTTTCTGACTCATGATTTAGTGAGAAATTTAGGGTTGATTATAAGGGGACATCTATATTCTGGGAAAAAAATTAAAAGAGTAAAACTAGAGAACTACCTCTCTAACTATCCATCTCTAACTTAACTTACATGGGGTAGGAAACTACCACATCTCAGTTCTCAGAAGCGAACCACAGGTTTCTTAATGTCTTTAATTTTAAAGACTTTTACATATCTCTATCTTAATAGCAAGAAAAAAAGTCTTAAATTTAACATGAAGGTCCTTGTGCATGGCATATTAGTTGCTAATCCATCAGATATCCCTTTTCTTACTTAGAGGAAGAGCATGGGTTTTGTTTGAGAATTTCTCTTTCTTCTCAAACTTGAGGATGTGAAGAAGTGATAAACCCAGATTTGTCTAATCCAGGGAAACAAAATGGGCCATCTGTTGTATAAATAAAGTTTTACTGGAACACATTCATGCCATTCCTTTACAGATATCTCTGGTTGTTTGTTCACTACATTGGCAGAATTGAGTGACTGCAGCAAAGACTATGTTTCCTGCAAAGCCTAAAGTATTCATTATCTGAACCTTTACAGAAAAGTATGCTACCCGCTGGTTAAGCTAATCCTAATCATCTCCTTACACTCACCAGTGACTCGTTTGAATCAATGCATATGACACAATCCTAACCAGTAAGGTAAATAGAAAAGTCAATGAAAATTCTGAGAGAGCTTCCATACTAATCAAGAGAAACACACACAAAGAAATAATCCCTTTTCTTCTTTTCAGTGTTGTTATGTCTGTATGCATCTATGTTCAGTCATGTCCAAGTTGTTGTGACCCCATGGACTGTAGGCTGCCAGGATCCTCTGTCCATGGGACTTCCCAGGGAAGAATACTGGAGTGGGCTGCAGTTACCTTCTCCAGGGGATCTTCCCGACCTAGGGATCTAACCCATGTCTCTTGTGTCTCCTGCACTGGCAGGTGGGCTCTTTACCAGTTATCACCTGGGAGATAGGTCTGTACCTGCCTATCCCAGAGCTTCTTTTTAGGTAAAATAATAAAGATACTCATTTGTAGGCCTGCCGAGTTAGCACTTACTTTCACCTGCAGCCAACAGCTTCCTAATAATATTCTCAGATCATGAAATGTCAGAGAAATGACTGGCCAGGGAGAGACAGGAGAAAAGATGTGAACAGGCTAAGGAAGTAGCTCCTCTGAAAGGACATTCTATTTTTATAATAAGATAGTATTGTAAGAATGATGGAAGACCCACATTGCTTTCTACAGAACTGAGAGAATTGTGTACTTACAGGACTTATAAAAATTCTACTGTAAGTAATTAGAGCTACTTACCAATAATCCATTATCACAAAGTGTCATTAGGATAGCTATGTATTTTGAACAAAACGACATTATTTCTCAGGTAACTTGGGGAGGAAGACATTACTAAATTTATATTACTTTAATATTTTTCTTGGGCTCCAAATCACTGCAGATGGTGACTGTATCCATGAAATTAAAAGATGTTTGCTCCTTGGAAGAAAATTTATGACAAACCTAGACAGCATATTAAAAAGCAGAGGCGTTACTTTGCCAACAAATGTCCGTATAGTCAAAGCTATGGTTTTTCCAGTAGTCATGCAAGGATGTGAGAGTTAGACCATAAAAAGGCTGAGCATCAAAAAATTGGTGCTTTTGAACTCTGGTGTTGGAGAAGACTCTTGAGAGTCCCTTGGACTCTCAAACCAGTCAATCCTAAAGGAAATCAATACTGAATATTCATTGCAAGGACTGATGCTGAAGTTGAAGCTCCAAGTACTTTGGCCACCTGACGGAAGAGCTGACTGAAAAGACTCTGATGCTGGGAAAGATTAAAGGCAAGAAGAGTAGGGGACAACAGAGGACGAGATGGTTGGATGGCATCACTGACTCAATGGACATAAGTCTGAGCAAGCTCCGGGAGATGGTGAAGGATAGGGAAGCCTGGCATGCTGCAGTCCATAGCATCACAAAGAGTCAGACATTACTGACAGACTGAACAACAATCAATGCAATAGTATGATTTAAGTCAACTGCATTTAAAATGCCATTCATTCAACAGATTTTACCATATACCCACTATGTCCTAGGCATTTGAGATATAGTAAAATACAAAGAAAAAAGACCTTTATTCTTGAGAAGCTTTTAACACAGTGGAGGCAGTCATACAATAATCTATAAGAGTAAATAAGCAAGGAGAACAGCATGATAGAAGGTTACAGAGCATAATAGGGGAGGCGAGACTATTAGAGAGACTCTGGAAGAAGGAAAGGATACAGTGTTAAATAGAGGTTTTCACATGCATTCAAGGGGATGTAATTTGAGCAAAAACAAAAGATAATTAAAGGGATAAAAGAGGAAGTCAGTAAGAGGATTCAGAGAATACCAAAGTTAAAACATAGGTCTGTGCATAGTATGTTCAAGGTCATTGTGGCTGAAGCAGAATGAGAGAAAAGTAGTAGAGGATAAAATTGAGGAGCTATACCCTGAAAAATCTGTAGGTCATTGTGAGGGCTCCAGCTTACACTCAGAGTGAAATGGAGGGTTAATGCAAAACTTTGAGCTAAGGAATTTGACACACAATTTAAATATATCACACTTTGCTGAAACTAGACAATGGTGATTGGGCAAGTGGGGTAAACGACGAAGAAGAATTATGGCAAGGCTATAGCAGGGGTCCCCAACCTCTAGGATCTAATGCCTGATGATCTGAGGTGAGGTTGATATAATAATAATATAAATAAAGTGAAAAATAAATGCAATGCCCTTGAATCATCCTGAAACCATCATCCCACAGTACGTGGAAAAACTGTCTTCCATGAAATCAGACACTGCTGCCAAAAAGGTTGGGGACCGCTGGTCTATAGAGATGATAGTGACTCAGCAGAAGGTGATGGAAGTGAAGGTGCTAAAGGACTTTCTATTTCAGAGTGTGCGTATATACGTGTGTACTTCCATGTTTACATTTTTTAACTTGCAGTAATCTCAAAAATACTGAAAGTTGCAAGAATTTAGAGGTATTCTTTACCTCTAAACCCTTTACCCAGATTCACCTCCTGTATTAGTTTCTTAAAGTGCTGTCACAAAGCACCACAAACTAGGTGTTTAAAACAACAGGAATGTATTGTCTCACAGATCTGAAGGCTGGAAGTGGGAAAATACAGTGTTAGCAGGGCCAGGCTCCTTCTGAAATCTGCAGGGGGGTGCTTCCTTGTCTGTTTCTAGCTTCTGAGGGGTTGCTGACAATCTCTGGTGTTCCTTAGTTTGCAGCTGTGTAACTCCAATCTCGGTCTCTGTTTCATGGCCTTCTCCCTGTGTGCCTCCGTGTCTTCACCTGCCCTCTGATGAACTTTCTGCAGACCCATAATGGGCAGAGCGTGTGGGCTGCCTGGCCGACTGACAATCCACTCAGCCTTCTGGATCTGCTCTGGACACTTAACAAGGCTCTGCAACTTGGTCCTCACGCAACGTCATCTCCCATAGCTCATCTGACTCCCTTGGATGCTGCCTTCAGCCCTACTTGGCCCAGCCCTCACCTTTGTGGGGTAAAGATGCATCACAGGTCTTGGGTCAGGTTCTATTCCTTTGTCAAACCGGGCATTTTTCAGTTCTTTGTTATTGAATAAACAAACCCATCTCAGAAAAAGAAAAGTGATATTAAATCAGGGGCCCATGGAACCCTACCACGACCACATCTTAAATAATTATATACACAATAACTGCATTTTCAAATAAAGGCACATTCCAAGTGACTAAGGATTAGAATATTAATGTGTCTTTTCTTAGGGGGCACAATTCAACTGACAGCACCTACTTATAACATTGTGTCCTATTTGCTTTCTTCATATATATTCATAATATTCTTTCTAGAATATTTGAGACAGGTGTCATGGACTTATACCTAAATATTTCAGTATTTCTTTTAAAAAGGATATTTCCTACTACCCACAGAGTTCAGTTACTTACTTCATTAAAATGAGTATGTATACAGAATTTTAACCTAATCTGCTGGTTTAATTTCTGTCTTGTTAATTCACCTATCAATATGCTTTATAACATTGCATTTCTTATACTTTAAGACCCAGACTATATCTATTTAGTCATCACATATCTCTTATATCTTTTTATCTATTAAAGTTCTCCAGCTTTTCTTTTTCTTTTATGATATTGATATTTTTGAAAAATAAAGTTGATGGGCCATTTTTATAGTTCTTTATATCACCTTCATATTATCTTTCTAGAGTTTATATTCCTTCAGATTTAGAAGGCAAGTGCATTTTTATATAGGGGAGTCCTGAGGTTTTAGAGCCAATCAAGGCCAGACCACTCTACAATTGACAATGGAGATGCTAGGATATATGGAGGACATTCTCCACACAGAAAGAAATGCTGCAGTAAAGAAAGAATAGACTAAGGGGTGCAGCTTGAAATCTAAGTATTTGGGGAACAGCAACTGTGGAAATACTTCTGTTTCAGAAGAATATGGGCAGAGGAAGTAAGTCAGCTCCAGTAAAGATGCATCCTATGAATGGGAAAGGTTTAGGTGTCCTCCCAAAGCTGGTGCCACAGAAATGGAGGGTAACCAAAGCAAGTAGACTACATGGTGCTTGATTTAAGCAGTCTGTAAACCCCTGGAAAAGGAAATGGCAACCAACTCCAGTATTTTTGCCTGGGAATTCCCACAGATAGAAAAGCCTGGCGGTCTACAATGCAGTGTCTCAAAGAATCAGACACGACTTAGCAACTGTATGCATGCATGCTTGTTCATTTCATTCATGTCTGACTCTTTGCGATCCTATGGACTGTAGCCCACCAGGCTTCTCAGATCATGGGATTCTCCAGGCAAGAATACTGGATTCAGTTGTCATGCCCGCCTCCCGAGGATATTCCCGACCCAGGTATTGAACCTGCGTCTTCTGTGTCTCCTGCATTGTAGGCAGGTTCTTTACCATTGAATCACCCGGGAAGCTCCGATTTAGACACTAACAACAACAAATCTTAACAGCAAAGCTCTAAGTATTTCAAATCTGTTATATACCTGGATCACATGGAAAACACACATACACACATATACCTGTTTTCTCTCATTATTTATTTTTTTAAATACTGGGGTGACAGTGTATTGGGGAATATTTGGGTGGAATCAGGGCAAATGACTCTAAGAAGGAGAAAAATGGCAAACAATGACTTAGAGAAGGTTTTACATGCTCTGCTATGAGGTATGCTGCTGCTGTTAAGTCACTTCAGTCGTGTCCGACTCTGTGCGACCCCATAGACGGCAGCCCACCAGGCTCCCCCGTCCCTGGGATTCTCCAGGCAAGAACACTGGAGTGGGTTGCCATTTCCTTCTCCAGCGCATGAAAGTGAAAAGTGAAAGTGAAGTCGCTCAGTCGTGTCCAACTCTTAGCGACCTCATGGACTGCAGCCTACGAGGCTCCTCTGTCCATGGGATTTTCCAGGCAAGAGTACTGGAGTGGGGTGCCATTGCCTTCTCCAGCTATGAGGTATACTCACACATTTATCCCGCTCTTTTTCTCTTATAGCATCTTTAATACAGAGGCTATGCTGCTTATTAATTTGTTGTGTTTGTATGGAAATATAACATTCTGGGTAAACTCGAAGTGGGGGGAGTAAGAGCTTAATGTCTGAGTTAATACAAGAAAAAAGCAAAAAGCAAAAAACTACAACTGGAAGCCTGAGATGAGAATAAAGGAGACTCTAAGGAACCGAAATGCTGAGAATTAGTAAAAATTTCTGGGAAAGTGCTAAATTCTCAAAGCTACTGAGTTGTTAAAGCCACAAACACCAAAGAGTAAAGATCAAGCCCTAAGGTAACAGGAGTCTGGATCTCCTGTTTCAGATCTTGAAAAAGATCTAGGATGCTAATTTAGACCCAACTAAAGAAAACAAGGATTCTAGCAGCCACCAACTAGTGGATAATCCTAAAGAGAATACAAGGTTGGTGGCCTTGCACGTGGAGGGAAAGAGAAACTCTATGAAGAATAAAGGGGCAGTAGAGGCCCAGCTGAGCAAGATATCCCAATTCCTGACCTATAGGGCATAGGTTTCTCAAAAAATGAAATTCAGAGAAAGTATGAGTCCTTTATCTCCATGCAGTCATCCGAGAGGAAAAAGGAAGTCAGTAACGTGCCCTGTAGGTGCCAAGTCGGTTCCAGCCTCTGAGTAGAGTCCAGGCTCTGCTCAAATCACAGGTGTTGTTTGGCTAGCATGGTCTCTGAAGGCTAAGGACACAAATCAGTCATGGGCCTGGTTCCGGAGAGGAGACTGGGTCGGAGGCATAAATTTCAGGGAAGAGAGCATGGCCAACACACGGATGAACTCCAGGCAACCCTGTGATTGCAGACCCTCCTCCTTCCTTAAGCAAAGCAAAATGATAAGTGTCACATCTACAGGCTTCACATAGATTCTAAGAATCACAATTTTTTTTTCTTTTTAGGAAGAACAGTTGGTTCAGAAACAAACAGTTCAGAACAGTCAGTCAAGACATCACGGATTGATGTCCTAGACACACTGAGAAGGTCAACTGTGTCTGAGGCACCCTCTTTCTATGTTTCCCAAGGAGCCTGTGTCCCCATTCTGGACCTACCAGCAAGTGTCCAGGATACAAGATATTGCACTCACCCCTTCTCTGGGCTCTGTCTCTGAGCCAAGCATTTCCAGTGTGCCTGAAAATCCTCCTCTGTTCCCTCTCAGAAGGGAAATACCTGTCAATGAAAATTTTTAGTCCATGTGGACAAAATGTACTTCACTAGCTTGTTTTCTGAAAGAGATAATCTTTATTTCTTCTATCCCAAAATATTTTTTGGTCCAATTATATATATTTTTTTCTAATGAGAGAGTTGTGTCTTCTATCTCTGCTGCATGTGCAATTGAAGTTTACACTCTCAGTAGTTTGGGCTGATTAAGTAAGCATCATTCTCAAATATGACATTCTATGCAAGCCTTTGATTGCATGGCCATTATGTCCCATTATATACAGTCCAGTTATGAAAGAGCTATTCTCCTTTCAAGTGGGCACAAAAGTCTTAATTGATTTGAGTTCCAAGTTGACAAACAGATAAAGACTAACAAACCAGATTCTCTATTGCCTCTTACCCAACAGAGAACAGATCTCTATAAACCATCATTCTACTTGCAGAGCTCACAAAATGGTGAGACCATAACACCAAACAGCCAATCATTCTTGAACCTAATGAGAACGAACTTATCTGGCTAAAAATACACCCTTCCACCCAAATTAAAAAAAAAAGAAAATGGCAACCCCCCCCCCAATAAAATTAGCAGAGAAAAAAAATAAGATGAAAAAAACAAAGTCAGGAAAATTCTTTTGTCCCTCCTGAAGTCAAGAAAAGGCATAAGTTCGCTTAGTTTTCCCATGAAATACTTATATTTCTCTTGTGACAAAATTTACCTGTGTCTGTTGAACCTATTGGATATATCAGTGGAAGATCTCCAGAACTTGTAAAATATAATCAATTTTTTAAAAAGTTAAAATAATTGTCAGAAGATAAAATTGACATGTGTAAAAGAGTTTATTTTACTTATAATGAGAGAGCTAGTCATATGCTATAGGCGCTTCCTGTTTCCTGTTTAAGTTGACTCTTAAATAACATGGGTTTAAACCTGCACAGTCCACTGCAATAAATACAATACCTGTATTTTCATTTTGTAGATCTTTAACTAAATGTGGGGACATGATTGTGTTTGATTAGAGATCACAATATGTGGATTCGAAAGAACTAGTGTTTGAGTCCTGAGTCTATGAAATCTGTTTCAGCTGCCTGTTCTTGGGTGAGTCATTTATCAATTCCTTTGTTTTTGAGGAAGACATAGCACCCAGATTTTCAACTATGTGGGGATTCTAACCCACATTGTTCGAAGCTTAACTATATTTTATAAGTAAATTTAAGGATTCCCTGAAAGATGGAATATATGTTGTGAGTCATTGAACTTAGTGAAAAATCCCTAAAGATGTGAATTAGAGCTAAATTTTTATTCTGGTATATATATAGCTCTTTTTTATCCACCATTTTCAGAGTTGATTTGTCAGTATTTGTGAACACCAAAGTCATGCTCAATATAATTCAAAACAAAGAACAGAGCACCTGCTGTTAGGAACAGTCATTTTAAGTTGAACAAAATCATTCAGGAGGAAAAAAAAAAAAAAACACATGCTGGGCTAGTGTCTTTATCTCAAAAGTACCACAGTTCTTCTCAACCAAGACAAAAATCAAACTTATGGGGAAATTTTGCTTAGAAAATAGCTTCCAAATAAACAATAACTGGATTATAGGAAGGCATATTTAGTTTTATTAATGTTATAATGAGTTACATATTCAATATCTTCTTGGTTGATTGACCCATAATTTTAAAGAGTAACTCAGATAATTTTTAGCATATACAATGAGCTGCATATTCAGCTGGCCATCCTGTAATTTTAAACACTAGTACAGACTGTTCATGAAAGTGAAAGTCACTCAGTTATGTTTGACTCTTTGTGACCTCCTAGACTATACAGTCCATGGAATTCTCCAGGCCAGAACACTGGAGTGGGTAGCCTTTCCCTTCTCCAGTGGGTCTTCCCAACCCAGGGATCGAACCCAGGTCTCCCGAATTGAGGGCAGATTCTTTACCAGCTGAGCCACAAGGGAAACAGAATGCTCATAGCAGTTCATAATAATGAAAGTGCAAGTTGCTCAGTCGTGTCCCACTCTCTGCGACCCCATGGACTGTAGCCCACCAGGCATCTCTGTACATGGACTTCTCCAGGCAAGAATACTGGACTGGATTGTCATTTCCTTCTTCAGGGGATCTTCCCAACCCAGGGATTGAACACAGGTCCCCTGCACTGCAGGCAGATTCTTTACCATCTGAGCCACCGTGGAATCCTTCACAATAATAGATGGTAGATATTACATACTGGTTTCCTAATGGAAATAAAACTACTTAGTAAGAAAGGAACAAATAAGACATAACTAATGTTGTATCTCCAGACTTCATTAACAGTGATTAACAACTTTACTTCATCTCTATGAAGTTAATATTGTGAATTTATTTATAGTCTTGCCTTTGAATAGCTACCAACAATAAATGGGTAGTAGGAAGGTAGGTACGTGGGTAAATGGATAGATAGATAAACAGACTAACTTGAGTAAAAGAAAAAGGAAAGTATAGTTGATAACTGATTTCCCACTTATAAACGGCTACCGCTGGCTGCATCCTGAATAAGGCACCATCCAGTGTACTGGCTGAGAAATGCCAGCCTCAGCAGTGCTACCCAAAGCACTCTGAAGCGTAAGTGTTACATGGTAGAACAGCATATAACTGATGAGAATCCACACCTCGCTAGAAACTACTGGTTTTATTGTTTTAAGAATCCATCACTGTTGGGAATGGATTTTCTGTGCTTACTGTCAATGTTTAAAGGCATTCAACACCTATTATTGCAGGGGAACCAGCAATAATACACAGACAACCAATTAAAATTGGTTCCTATTATTTGCTTATCTACTATTTCATTTTGTATATGGAAATGTAACCAAAACCACAAAACATGCTGTACTAAAACAGAATCATTTATAAAGGCAGCAAATTTATAGGAGGAAATAACACTGGATTATTAGTCAGAAGACTGGGAGCCTCATTCTCAGTATAATATGACAAAGGATAATTGATTTCATCTTCCTGTCCTGTGTTTTCATCTTTTCCTCAAAAAATGAAACCAAATATATGCTAGTGGAATTTCACTCAAATGACTCCTGGTTCTTGACACATTCTGCTGAACATAAATTTTCAGCATTTTACACCAGTCACCCATTCCTTTATGCATGGTTTATCAGTGACACCCCATCACCTTTGCCACCCATATATCTGAGTAACAGCAGATTGGCTAACGGTTTTTAAACATTTGGCACCTTCTAAAACCCCTGGGGGTGGCCAATTTTGTTTTCTTTTTACTGTTGAAGGAATTATGCACCAATTAACTAGAGACCATTTTCAGCACTTTTTTTTTTTCAGCAATGCATTAGTCATTTTAAAATGATGAGAAAACGTTTTACAAAACAGGAATTTGCTGTATGGCTCAGGAAACTCAAACGGGGGCTCTGTATCAACCTAGAGGGATGGGATGGGGAGGGAGATCGGAGGAGGTTCAAAAGGGAGGGGATGTATGTATACCTACGGCTGATTCATGTGGAGGTTGAATGGAAAATAACAAAATTCTGTAAAGCAATTATCCTTCAACAAAAAAATAAATTAAAAAAAAAGTTATGGCAATCTCCCAAAAGAAGCTTTTTTGAAAGTCATGCTGGAGTCACAATAGCCAATAGTTTTTCATGTTCATTTTAAGCAGAATCAGTTTGTTTTAGCAGATAAAGCATGGTCCACTGATAAACTAAAAACAAACAAATTCCCCACATAGTTGCCTTCAGTAGAATGTTAAACACAGTGAGTCTGGCCTAATCATGAGCAGTAACCAGATGGCTAGGCAATATCTGACACATGACTTATCTGTCAATGCTCATAGCCACGTATGCAATTCACTCTGAATTTGACCTTGATTGTCTTATAGAGTCTGTCAATCACAATGACATGTGATTCTTCAATCCAAGGTAAATTTCCTCTATAACTACAATCAGATGGTTGCTAAGGCATCACTGTCAGTCACTGGGTTATCCCCAACAATATGCTTTCTAGGAGTGTGCATAGCATCAACAAACTTTCAGTTAAAATGCCATTGAAAGACAGTTTATACTCTTTGAGATAAGTTTGCCAGAGCTGGCTGTCAGGAGAGTCCAACTCAAGTAACTGAATTGCAGAACTTAATTCAACTGATAAGGAAGGTCAAGAGTAACCCTAAGAATCATATTCATCAACTAATCAAACAACCAAATTGTTTCTAATGAAGCCTGTTACACAATATTTAAGGAAATATGGGTCATTCAAAATCTTTTTCCTAGGACTACCAAGAAGCAAGTGGACCAACAATAATTATTTCTTATTGGGAAACCATGAGACAAAGTTTGTTGTCAAAGAGAGACAAATGTGGGCCCAGTTTACTATGCGCCATACAAGTGTATAAAGTAAAACCTTCTGAGCCTTACTTTTCGAACATGTAAAATTAAGACATACAACTTACCTTGCTGGGCTATATGAAGACTAAATTAGGTAATACTTGTAAGTATACTTAGCAACATATACAACCTAGGAAACAGTTCATAAATATTAGTCCCATTTGTTAAACTAACATAAATGTTAATCCCATTATGTTAGACTAACATAAATGTTAGTCCCATGATGTTAGTCCCATCATTATCTTCTAGTAAATATTGACTATAAAATATAGGAACTATTTTAGGTAGGATGCATATTTTACCAAATTCTGAAATACAAGCTGATAAAATCCATATAAATCAGAACATAAACTATATGAGTCATATTTACACCATGCACATATGATCAATGTAATCAATATGTGTATGCTATCTAATTCAGTAGCCACAAGCCATAGATAACTATTGGGCAACTGAAATGCAGCTGATTTTTCTGGCTTAAAACAATGATAAATAATTATTATTTCACACAGTTTTTGTGCATCAGGAATCTGGATGCAGCTTAGCTGGGTGGTTCTGGAAGTTTCAGTCAAGAAGTCATCCAGAGATGCATCACAAAGCTTGATTTAGACTAGAGGATCTGTTTCCAAGACGACTCATTCACATGACCAGCAAGGCAGTGCTGGTCTGCAGCTAGACGCCTTAGTTCTCTGACATGTGGACATCTACATAGGTCTGCTTGAGTACTCTTAAGGCTCCACAAAGGCCACTGGCTTCCCCCAGAGCAAGTGAACAAAGAGATGGCAAGGCAAAAACTGCAAAGTCTTTTTTTTTTTTTAATTAAAGTACAGTTCTGACACAATATGTTACAGTTGTACAGTATAGTATTTCATAATTTTTAAAGGCTATACTCCATTTATAGATATTATTATAAACTAATGACCATATTCCTTGCGTTATAAAATACATCCTTGTAGCTTTTCTATACATAATAGTTTGTACTTCTTAATCCCCTACCACTACATTGCCCTTGCTCCCTTACCTCTCCCCACAGGTAAACAGAGCTTTGTTCCCTACATCTATAAATCTTTTATTTTTTGTTATGATTGCTAGTTTGCTGTATTTTTCAGCTTTCACATATAAGTGATACCATACACTATTTGTCTTCATCTATCTGACTTATTTCACTTAGTGTAATACTCTCTAAGGACTTCCCTGATGGCTCAGTTGGTTAAAAAAAAAAAAATCTGCCTGCAGTGGAGGAAACCACCTGCAGCACAGAAGACCCACGTTTGATCTCTGGGTCAGGAAAATCCCCTGAAGAAGGAAATGGCAACCCACTCCAGTATTCTTGCCTGGGAAATTCCATGGACAGAGGAGCCTGGCAGGCTACAGTCCATGGGGTCGCAAGAGTTGGACATGACTTAGAGATTGAAACACCACCAATACTCTCAATATTGTCCATGTTGTTGCAACATCCTTGTGGTTGCAACTGGAAATTTTTTTCATTCATTTTTTATGGCTAAGTAGTACTCCATTATATATAGATATCACATCGTCCTAATCCATTCATCTATAGCTAGGCACTTAAGTTGCTTCCATATCTTGGCAATTATGCTGCTATGAACACTGGGGTGCATGCATCTTAGAATTACTGTTTGGGTTTTTACTTTTTCAAATAAATACTCAAGTGGGAAATTTCTGGGTTGTATGGTAGTTCTATTTTCAGTTTTTTGAGAAAGTTCTACACTATTTTCCACAGTGGATGCCCCAATTTACAGGACCACCAGCAATGTACAAGGATCCCATTTTCTCCAATACCTCGCTAATATTTGTTATTTGTGTTCTTTGTGATGATGGCAATTCTGACAGGTGTGATAAAACTGCAATGTCTTTAATGACCTGGACAGCATACTCATTTATTTCCAAAATGTGACTAATCTTAATGGAGATTTACTATAAGCAAAATGCTTACCACATTTAAAAGACTTACTGTAAAAAGTGCAAGATAATTCATTAGTAATTTTATACTGAATATCTGATTTAATGACTTTTTAAAATAAAATTCACCACTAAAACTAATTACACCTGCTTTTTGTAGCTTTTTATGTGACTACTAAAAAAATTTAAATTGGTAATGTGGCTCATATAATATTTCTGAAGGACAGTCCTGATATATATACATATGTGTACATACACACACACACACACATATATATTATGTATGACTGTGTGCTCAGTCATGTCTGACTCTTTATGACCCCATGGACAGTAGCCTTCTGGCTCCTCCATCCATGGGATTTTTCACACAAGAATACTAGGGTGGTTGCCATATCTTCCTCCAGGGAATTTTCCTGACCCAGGGATCAAACCCACATCTCCTGTGTCTCCTTCACTGGCAGGCAGATTCTTTACCACAAAGAGGCACCTGGGTAAGATATATATGTATGTGTATATATATATATATATAATCTTTAATGGATGTCTGAATAAACAAATTTGTGAGCTGCTTTCAGATTCATACATGTGATTTGCCTCACTCTCAAAAAAAAAGGTCTTTGAAAATTGAAATGCACATTGTATATGAGTAGGTGAATATTAAAGATTTTGAAGAAACAACAGTGTGAGAAAAAGAAAAATTCATTGTAAAATCATTAATGGTGGTATTGGACATGAAAAACACATTGTCCTCATGACATTCATAGTGTATACTCTTAATAGGGCAATATTTTTTGTCACAGCTACAAGAGGGAAAGCATTCATCCATGCTGAAAGTTGAAGTTTATTATCTCAACTTCATTGGATGTACAAGGAATCCTATTAATGAAATCTAAGTCTCTCCTCTCCTTTCCAACTCACTGTTTTTGGAGTGTTATGGGAATGTCACCCTGACAGCTCTACTTTACCCACAGAAGAGAAGACTAGGAAACAACTTTTCTTATTAAAAAAAAAAAATTAGTCCCATGGACAATTTTTATTTGACCAGAAATATTTTAATCATGTGAGTACTTAATAAGGTACAAATAATTATTTGCAATTACATGATAATTACTTTCAATGTAATTACCATGCCAGTGCAGCTTTGTTGAAGATAATCAGATGGTTACTGGTGAACCGCAAATTAACTGATAACGGGACATTTATAACTGCAAACGATCATGATTACCTTGGAGTCCTATGAGCACATCAGAAATGTGAGTAGGTCGGCAGGAGGATCAGGGACATTTATTTATCAGGAATGTCACAGAGAAAGTAAGATGAGATCATAAATCCACTTGTCCCTGTTCTAAGCTGAAGGATATTCTGTGCCTGCTGGTAATGAATTTTTTGGCCTTATTTCACTCAATATATGCACAGATTATTTGGGTTAGTCTACCAATCAAGATCTTCTTCACGTTTGCACCATCTGCATGGTAGTCTGTGTGGTGTATTTAAAGGCATCTAAGTAATAAATCACTCTTTTAGTGTTAGAAGATAAATTAACAGAGCTATCCATATGAAAAAGGGAAACAGATGACGAGAGAGGTAAAATGGCTGAAGATCACACAGATGGTGAGTGAGAGAACTGATTTCTGATCTCCTAACTTCTAGTCTAGCACCACAGTGGCTCAGACAGTAAAGTGTCTGCCTATAATGCGGAAGATCCAGTTTCAATCCCTGGGTTGGGAAGATCCCCTGGAGAAGGAAATGGCAACCCACTCCAGTACTCTTGCCTGGAAAATCCCGTGGATGGAGGAGCCTGGTAGGCTAGTCCATGGGGTTGCAACAAGTCGGACATGACTAAGCGAGTTCACTTTCTTCCAATTTCCAGCCTAGGACTATATTACACTGCTGCTGCTGCTGGTAAGTAGCTTCAGTTGTGTCCGACTCTGTGCACAGATGGCAGCCCACCAGGCTCCTCTGTCCATGGGATTCTCCAGGCAAGAATACTGGAGTGGGTTGCCATTTCCTTCTTTGTATTACACTAATGTTTCCCAAACCTAATTCCTTTACTTACTACTTCATGACGTTGCCATATTTCCGTATTGACTCAAACCTAGCATAGGTCTATATCTTAGTCTCATCCTAGATGCTAATATTTGAAAATGTATTAGTTCCATGTTAATCACATTTTCCTAAATCACACTAAAATAAACACACATCTGTTAACACAAACACTGCTTTCTGTAGTGTTATTCAGTTTTCTGTGGACTATCTACCACACTGTGTGAAACACTATGTTGTATCACACTCCCACTGTATGCTAGAATGTATCTGTAACTCTTTAAGGTTAATAACGGCTTATAATAACACTCTGTACTTCAGAAAACAAAACAAAAATTATAAACACCTCTGGGTGGAGCAATGCATTATACAATAACTCAGTGCAAAGACATATGTGTTACCACCCTGGCTCTTGAGAAACTTAAAGCTCTCCTATGGTATGAAAGCCATACACAAATACATTTCAATACTGAGCAGCCTGAAAGGCAGGCTGTCAGAGCGGTGCAACCTGGTAGAGTTTCACAGGTGCTTGCTATCTCATTCCTGGATGAAGTGAACAGTAATGACTCTGCAATGGAGAGAGAAAATGAGCTGGAACCTGCAGGATACTGAAGTTCAGAAATGTCGAGCATGGACATGTAACGCAGAGAATGCAAATACAACATCAATCGGATGAGAAAATTTCTATCACAAGGCATGTGTGATGGTTCAATTTAATGCATCAATTTGACTAGGTTATGGTGCCCAGTTGTTCGTTCAAATATTAGTCTTGATATTGCTGTGAAAGTATTTTGTAGATGTGATTAATATCTATAATCAGTTGAATTTAAGAGACTATACTCTATAATGTGGGTGGACCTCATCAAATCAGTTGAAAGTCTTATAAGCAAAATCTGAGGTTATCTGTCTAATGACCGTAATAGCAAAATTCTGCCTGTGTTACCAGTTAGCCACTCCACCCTACAGATTTCAGACTCAAGATAATAACATCAACTCCTGTCTGTCTGAATTTCTAGACTGCTGGTCTGCTCTACAAATATCAGCCTCAAGACTTCAACACCAGCTCTGAGTTTCCAGTTTCCAGTTTGCCAGCTTACCCAATATCAGACTTTCCAATCTCCACAACTGTGTGAACCAATTACTTATTATATTATATATTTAACATATATACTTTATACTCCTTAACATACACACAGAGACACATATACACACCTTGATTCACAAGGATTCCCTCATCCACTTCCCCCAAATATTCATTTTATTCCTTGATAGCTATTAATAGCTCTATAGCCCACAAGAAGCTCTGCTCAAGGTTAATAAACCACCATCATAATAAAAAACATAATAAAATACTATGTAAACTCTGAGGAAGATGTGTTCAGTTCTGCAGATACACTCTCATGCAGGCAAATTAAGTTACAAGATGAAAAATCATTGATCATTCAGATTCCCAAAAGTTTTATCGCTCTAGCTTCCCACCACTCCATGTCTTGCTAAAGTACATCCATCAGTTAGTATCATCCCTACTCAGCAAGTTAGTAGATTATGCCTATGTTGACATTTCCCTTCAAGCCAAATGGTCTGTTTGCTCAGTTGATCACTCTGTTCTCATTAGGAGCTCTTAGCCCATCAAAATCATATTTGATGAGTCTGGCAAAGTACTCAACTGTATTTGTGCTCTCCTTTGTTCTAACGCTAATTGTTGAATATTTTAACCACCCTTCTGATGAACAGAAAACCCTAATTTAGACATCCAAACAAACCAATCATGTTTCTGATGGCTGACATCAGCACAAACACAATCCACCAATTTGCAGATCACTGATAATCTTTCTGATCTGTAGTGTCAATGGTACCTGTCACACAAGCTTAAAATTTCAGTCATCTCTGCTTTTCTTTTGGCCCCTATATGCAATCAGTAAGCAAGTCCCACTTTCACTTTCACAATCTCTCTCGTGTGTCTCTTCTTCTCCAATTTTATCTTCTCTACTACAATTCAGGTGTTTACTATTTCTTGCTTAACTATCGAATAGCCTCCTAACTCGTCTCTATTGCCAGTGTCAGTCCCAAACAAACCACCTGTCACACACTACCACCGGAAGGAACCGCCTGATGGACATCTCCGTTCCTCGCCACCCCATTCTCAGAAACATTTACATTCCCTATCCTCTACCAAAAAACTCCAACTCACTTAGCTAAACATTTAAAGGCTCACATGGGCTGGTCTTTTCAGCACTTGACTTTCAGGAAGTTGGAAAGTTAAAAGAGCTAGTCACTCAGTCACGTCCAACTCTTTGTGACCCCATGGACTGTAGTCCACCAGGCTCCTCGGTCCATGGGATTCTCCAGGCAAGAATACTGCAGTGGGTTGCCATTTCCTTATCCACTTGACTTTCTAATCATTGTTAATAAATTCTCTGATACTATCTAAGGGGAAGATTAACTTATAATAAAACTTGACTTAGTTAAAAGCTTTACCCTGAATGTACCAGGTCCACGATTCTCAAACTTCAGGACCCATCAAGTCAGCAGGAGCGCTTATTAAAACACAGAGTCTGGGGATAGGATGAAGCAGTTTCTGATTCAGTAGGTCTGGGGTGAAGCTTAAGAATTTCCTTTTTTAATAAGTTCTTGGGTGCTCCTGGTCCAGGGATCACTCTTTGAAAACCACTTCTCTCGATTAGAGTATCACAGACAATATTAACACCAAACACATCAAGCAGTTGATGAACAATATAGAATCTCAAGTAAATACATTACACAAATGATCTGTTCTTGTCCTGTATGGGTTTTGTTATAGTTGGAGACTAAGTTTTCTCACAACTGTGAACAGACACCAACAGTGAGCATGATTACATGAGTTTTGACATATGTCAATCAGAACACCTTCAAGAAACGTAATTTGCCCTGGGATTTTATTTATACTGGTAGAATATAGACTATAACTTCCTGCTGAATTTCTTATCTAAAATGAAAACAGCTCTACTTTTTCCAATGCTTAAAGCAGTGAATACTCAGTACAAAAATTCAAATAATTTAAAATGTTAACTATATGAAATAAAGTTAAAAATCTCCACTCTCTCATTTCAGCTCTTGTATTCTTAAAAGTTTGGTTTTCTTTTTTGTAACTTTTTTTTTCTTTACAAAAAGGACAGACACAAAGATGAAGATATAGATTACAAAAGTGAGATCACAAATTACACTGTTTAGCAACTGTTTTCTCCTCTAATTGTACTGAATATTTACCAAATCAATACATACAGACACACCTCGCCATTACTGAGTCCCTTAAACATTCTTTTGTAAGAATGTATGGTTTTTATTTAAGTACCCATTTCTTGGTAGATATTTAGATGCCTAATTTTTTGACAGGGGTTAATCAAAACTATTCCTATTTACATATGCCTCGTGTTTATGGAGAACTTCTATTATATTGAATTTAAAGTTTTAAGAAAATTTAATTTACCTTTCTCTTTTATAGTTCCTGGACTTGAATCACACTAAGGAGGTCCTCCCCTCAAAGTTAAAAGTATTCTATATTTTCCTATTGTACGATGTGGTTATTTTTATATTTTAATCTTAAGTTAATATAAATTATTTTTGTTTGAAGTAGAAATTTATTAAAACAAGTGTTTTTTATTGCAGAATTTGTTGAGTTACCAATCTATAGTATTGTTCATTCTATAAGACACATTTCATACATACTTAAATTCCTAAATATCATTTGTTGTGTTTCTATTGATCTATTTCTGCACAATTTGGTACTGTACAATAATTTTTATAAATTTTGGCTTTTTAATTCAAGTTTATATTTCATAAAGTCCCCTACCCCCTTTTACACAATGTCCTTCTTCTAAATCCCTCAAAAAATTTTAATGACTTTTCCCTAAGAACAAATTTAGATTCACTGTTTAAGTTTTGCCCTAAACCAAAGTACAAAAATACATACATATACACATACATTGGAGAAGGAAATGGCAACCCACTCTAGTATTCTTGCCTGAAAAATTCCTTGGACAAAGGAGCCTGGTGGGCTACAGTCCATGGTATTGTGAAGAGTCAGACACTACTGAGTACATATACACATACATACATACATAAATAGAACTGTTAAGATTTTATTCAGAATTCCAATAAATATGTATATTAATTTATGTGCAACTTATATTCTTAAAGGTGTTCCAAATTAGGAGGAAAGTGTGCTTTACTTTTCAATCAAATATTTGTTTTACATTACTTAATAAAGAAGAATACATTTCTTCATGTAGACCTTCTAACAGTAGCATTTCCTGTTCAGTCTACTTTTTTTCTTTTTTGTAATTGCTTCTCTTGCAAATATATTTCCTTTTTATCTCTTTCTCTCTGTTTTTTGTTTGTTTGTTTGTTTATTGACATATAGTTGATTCATAAAATTGTGTTAGTCTCAAGTGTACGGCAAAGTGATTCAGGCTTTTATTATTCAGATTACATTCCATTATAGGTTATGAAAGGTTCTTGAATATCATTTCCTGTGCTATACAGCAAATCTTGTTGCTTATTTATTTCATCTGTGTCAATCCCATATTCCTAATTTGTCCCTCTCCCACTACCTTTCCCCTTTCGTAACCTTAAGTTTGTTTTCTATGTCTGAGTGTGATTCTGTTGTGTGTATAGATTTATTGATAGCATTTTTCAGATTTCACATATAAGTGATATCACATCTGTCTTTGTTTTCTTTCACTAAGTATAATACTAAGTCTACATATGTTGATGCAAATGACAATATTTCATTTTTTATGGCTAATATTCAATTGCATGCATATATACATATATATATATATATATATATATATATAAAACATCATCTTAAGACAATCATCTGTTGATGGGTATCTGGGTTGTTTCCATGTCTTGGCTATTGTACATAGTGCTTCTATCTCTCTAGTAATTAGTGATGTTGAGGATCTTTTTACGTGACTGTTGGCCATCCGAATGTATTCTTTGGGAAAACATCTATTTAAGTCTTCTGCTGATTTTTTGATTGGGTTCTTTGTTTTTCCAACATTGAGTTACATAGCTATTTATTTTGGATAGTTACCCCTTGTGTGTTGCATCATTTGCAAATATTTTTCTCCCATTCCATTGGTTGTCTTTTCATTTTTTGATGGTTTTCTTTGCTATGCAAAAGTTTTTAAGTTTGATTAAGCCCCATTTGTTTATTTTTGGTTTTATTTCTTTTGCCTTAGCAGAATGATCTAAGAAAATATTGCTACAATTTATGTCAGAGAGTGTTTTGCTTCTGTTCTCTTCTAGGAGTTTTATGGAGCCATGTCTTATATTTAGGTGTTTAAACCATTTTGAGTTTTTTGTTGTTGTTTTTTTTACACAGTGTGAGGGAGTGTTCTAATTTCACTGATTCACACACAGCTCTCTAGCATTCCCATCGCCACTTGTTGAAGAGACTATCTTTTTTCCACTGTATTTTCTTGCCTCCTTTGTCACAGAATAAGTGAACATGGGTGCATGGGTTTATTCTGGATTCTCTATTCTGTTTCATACATCACTGTGTCTGTTTTTGTGCCACTCTCATGCTGTTTTTTAAAAAACATTTTTATTTTGTATTGGGGTATAGCCAATTAACAAACAATGTAGTGACAGTTTCAGGAGAACAGCAAAGGGACTCTGCCATACATACACATGTATCCATTCTCCTCCAAACTACCCTCCCATCCAGGTTGCCAAATAACGGAGCACTGTTGAAACAGCATCAACGAATTCCACGTATAGCACATGGAACTCTACCATGCTATGCTGTTTTGATTCCTGTAGCTTGGTAGTCTGGAAAGGTTAAGATTTCAGCTTTTTGTTCTGTTTCCACAGGATTGCTTTGGCAATTCTAGGCCTTTTGTGGTTCCATATAAATTTTAGGATTATTTGTTCCTTATCCTGTGAAAAATGTCATGAGTATTTTAATTTCCTTTTACATTTCTGATTCTTATAAGTAAACTACTGGTTTTATCTTATAGCTTGCTATAGTACTAGCATTAATTCTAAAAGTTTCTAAGTAATTGTAAAAATTCTATTGAAGAACCCCAAACAGTAATCTGAAAACACTAATAATTTGTACCTTTCCAGTATTTATTCTTAATTTTGTTTCCATTTTACATTCTACAATCTTCAGAGTATTGCTGAATGAGAGCATTTATAAGGAACATTTATGTCCTATTTCTAATTTTGAACAGGAATATTTTTAGTGTTCACAATGAACTGTCAGGTTTATTACCATTTTTCATAGATACCCTCAATCATAATCATGCTAAGAAATTGTCTTTTATTTTTCCTAGTTTGCTCAGAGCTTTATTCGAAAATGTCTATTTAATTTTATTGAAAGGCTGTCAACAACTATCAATAAAATAATAAAGAATTTATCTTTTTAATATACTATAAAATTATATTAACATACATCTGAATATCGAATTTCTCTTACATTTTTAGAATAAACTATGTATAAGTTTATAGCACTTTTAACATAATAAAGACGGTGATTCACCAGTACTTACATCAGCAATCATAAGGAAAGTTGTCTATAATTTTGGTTGTTACTTGGTGCAGCTCTTCCCAAATTTGACAATATACTTTTATGTTAGCCTCTCAAAATGTGGACTTTAAATAAAATAGAAAGTGCTCCCTCTAAGTTTTAAAATTCTGAAATCTTTTAAGTCACTTAGTAATGATTAGGTTCTTAAACTGCTACTGGCACTTAACTCTAAAGCCACTTGAGTCTGTGCATTTTGTAGCAATGAAGTTAAATTTAAGACAGTATTTTGTTATATTTTACCCTAGGAAATTCGTTTAACTGGGAATTTTTTTTTCTTGGAAAAAAAATATTTGTGCTATTTTTTTCCCCAAATCGCCAATTTTGTTTGCATGTATACATCAATAAAATTACTTATGATTTTTTTTAAAAAGTTATCACATATCTATGGTCCTATACCCTTTAAACTTAACATTACATATATGTGGACTTAGCATGCTTTCTGAATCACATATGACAAAACCTTTTTGATTTTACCACTCTTTTCAAAACACGGGGTATTTTTAATTCTATATATTTTGTATGTAATACAGGGCTTCCCTGGTGACTCAGAAGGTAATGAATCTGAAACACTTCACTAATTTCTGCTTTTTCAATTACTAATTACTCTTTACTAATTTATTTTCATTTGTAATTTCTGTTTTTCAGCCACTTGCAGTAATTATTTAGTTTACTTAATTTCAGCCTCTTATATTTAAAAAATGGAAGCAATAATGTTTATTAAAAAAAATCTGAGCATGAAATTAACCAAATATCAAAATTGTAAACAAGTTTCTTTAGCAAGGTTTTTTTAAGATAGCGTAAAATTAGGATTTCCTCATAAACTCAAGAGCCACTCTGATATTCTTTTTTCTTTTAATTTCCAAGTAACTCCACTTTTGCTACTTGTTAATTTACAGCTTTATTACTCCTTTGTGAACAGGTGAGATTTTTAAAATTTTAAATGCCAAATTTCGTTTAGATATATCATATAATCAATTTTCATAAACATTTAACATTTGGACAATAATGCAGAGGCTACATTTGTAGAGTATAAACTTTAAAACTGTACCTTTGAAATAAATCTTAATTGAATTATAATATTCAAAATCAGTGATTATCAAATGAAAAGAGAATCGAGAATCAGCACACATAATAGAAACCTAAAACTCTTTTAAAAATGAAAGAAGAAAAAAGATGGATGAGGAGGAATGTGTAAACAAAGAAGTATTCTGTTGTAAAGCTTTATTCTTAGTCACCTCTTTGATTTATTTTAAAATTGGAATGACATTAAAGGAAAAGGTAGAGGTTTCTGTTACCAAAGAAAAAGTATGAACTTGAAATTGTACTTTGGACTTCTTTGGTGATAGTCCAGTTCTAGGTTTTGTGTTAAAATTTCCTAGGCTGGTAGCAGATGTATTAATTATTTCTTAGGTTTTTAAAATTCTAATTCATCATACTTTAATTCAAGTTTTTCAGTACATAAACGTTTAATGCTACTACATCTTAGTTGAACTGTTATCAATAAAAACAGTCCTGTAATATTGTAATACTTTATTATTCATTATTTTAAACAGCATATAACTGGGTTACACTTTTTATCTGATGTAAGAATGTCTGTTTTGTAATTAAAGTTTGTTGTTCAGTCGCTCAGTCATGTACAACTCTTTGAGATACCACAGACTGCAGCACACCAGGCTTCCCTATCCTTCACTCTCCCAGAGCTTGCCAAAACTCATGTCCATTGAGTCGATGACGCCATCCAACCATTTCATCCTCTGTTGCCCACTTCTCCTCCTGCCTTCAATCTTTCTCAGCATCAGGGACTTTTTCAATGAGCTGGCCCTTCTCATCAGGTGGCCAAAGCATTGGCATTTCAGCTTTAGCATCAGTCCTTCCAATGAACATTTAGGGTTGATTTCTTTTAGGATTGATTGGTTTGATCCCTCTGCTGTCCAAGGGACTCTCAAGAGTCTTCTCCAGCACCAAAATTTGAAAGCATCAATTCTTCGGTGCTCAGCCTTCTTTACGGTCCAACTCTCACATCCATCCATACATGATTATTGGAAAAACCATAGCTTTGACTATACAGCCCTTTGACAAAGTGATGTCTCTGCTTTTTAACATGCTGTCTAGATTTGTTATAGCTTTCTTCCAAGGAGCAAGCATCTTTTAATTTCATGGCTAAAGAAAATAAAATCTGCCACTCTTTCCACTTTTCCCCCATCTACTTGCCATGAATTGATGGGGCTGGATGTCATGATCCTACGTTTTTTGAATGTTGAGTTTTAAGCCAGTTTTTTCACTCTCCTCTTTCACCTTCATCAAGAGGCTCTTTAGTTCCTCTTCACTTTCTGCTACTAGAGTGATATCATCTGTATATCTGAGGTTGTTGATATTTCTCTTCGAAGTCTTGATTCCAGCTTGTGATTCATCCAGCCAGGTATTTCACATGACGTACTTTGCACAGAAGTTAAATAAGCAAGGTGACAATATGCAGTCTTTCCCAATTTTGAACCAGTTAATTTTAAACCAATTAAGGTTTAACTTACTGAATTACAATTTTCATATGTTCTATCATTTGGTTTTGTTTACATTTTCTTATTGCTTTCTTCCCCCAAATTTTTACTCTACTACTGAAGTTTTCTTTTTTCTCATTATTATTTTCCTATCTGTAGTCATTACGGAGATCCATTTTACCTCTTTTGCACCATTGTCTCGTGTCTCGTGTGTGTTAGTCACTCAGTTGTGTCCGACTCTTTGCAACCCCGTGGACTGCAGCCCCCCAGGCTCCTCTGTCCATGGAATTTTCCAGGCAAGAATACTGGAGTGGGTTTCCATTCCATTCTCCAGGGGATCTTCCTGTCCCAGGGATCAAACCCAGGTCTCCTGCACTACAGGCTGGTTCTTTACCATTTAAGCCACCGGGTAAGCCCATTAGTTATCTGAAAATACAAAGAGACAACTAGGAGATATTGCAGGTTTGGTTCCAAGCCACAATAAACAAATATCATAGTAAAGAATTCTTGGTTTCCCAGTGTACATAAAAGTTATGTTTGTACTGTACTGTAGTCTATTAAGTGTGCAATAGTATTACATATAGAAAAATATTTTACATATTTTAATTAAAGCAAAATTTTATGCTAAAAAAGGCAAACCACTTTTAAGCCTTCGATTAGTATTCATCTTTTGGTAGTCGAGGGTTTTGCCTCTATACTGATGACTGCTCAATAATCAGCATTGAGATTGTTAAAGGCTGGGGTGGCTGGGGCAATTCCTTAAAATAAGACAACAATGAAGTTTGCCACATTGATTGACTCTTCCTTTCATGAATGATTTCTCTGAATCATGCAGTGCTGTTTCATAACATTTTACCCCCAGTTTTCTCCTTTCAGAACTGGAGTTAATCCATCCAAATCCTGCAGCTGCTCTATCAACTAAGGTGATCTAATATTCTAAACCTTTTGTCATCATTTCAATCATCTTCACCATGAGAAGCTTCCATCTCATGACCACTTTCTCTGCTCATCCCTAAAAATACTCTTCATGCTTTAAAATTTTATTTTGAGATTGTAGCAATTCAGTCACACCTTCAGGGTCCATTTCTAATTTGAATTCTCTTGCTATTTCCACCAATTCTGCAGTTAACTTCTTCCACTGAAATCCTAAGCCCCTCAAAGTGAACCATGAGGGTTGGAAGCAACTTCTTCCAAATTCCTCTTAATATTGATATTTTTCAACCTCTTCCCATGAATCCCAAATGATCTTAATGACACTTACAGTAGAAGATTCTTTTTTAAAGGTTTTCAATTTACTTTGCCCAACTTCATTAGAGGAATCATTGTCTATGGCAGCTATAGCCTTATAAAATATATTCCTTAAATGCTAAGACTTGGAATTCAAAATTACTTTTGGGCTACAAAATTACTCCATGGGCTACAGAATGAATATTGTGTTATCAGACATGAAACACACACTAATATTACACTTCTCTTTCAGACCTTTTGGGTGACCAGATGCACTATCAATGAGCAGTAATATTTTCAAATGAAAATTTTTTTCTAGGCAGTAGGTCTCAACAGTAGGTTTAAAATATTCAGTAAACCATGCTGTCAATAGATGTTCTGTCATTCAAGTTTTGTTTTTCCACATTAGAACACAGGCAGAGTATATTTAGTGTGTTTCTTAGGATGTCTACGGTTTGGGGGATGGTTAATATGCCTAGGCTTCAAATGAAAGTCACCAGCTGCATTAGCCTCTAACCACCCTTTACAGCTTGGAAGTCAAGTACTGACTTCTCCTCTCCAGCTATGCAAGTCCTAGACGGCATCTTCCCCTGATACAAGCCGTTAGTCTACATTGAAAATGTGTTGCTCAATACAGCCACCTTCATTCACTATCTCAGCTAGATCTTCTGGATAACTTGCTGAAGCTTCTACATTAGCACTGGCAGCTTCACTTGTACTTTTCTGATATGAAGGGAGTTTCTTTCCTTAAATCTCATGAGGTAACCTCTGCTAGCTCCAAACTCTTCTTCAACAGATTCCTCACTTCTCTCATCCTTCATAGAACTGGAAACCATTGGAGCCTTCCTCTGGATAATGTTTCGGCTTACAGAAACATTGTGGCTGGTTTGATCTTCTCTCTAGCCCATTGAAACTATCTCCATATCAGCATAAAGCTGTTCTGCTTCCTTATCCTTCATGTGTTCACTGGAGTAGCACTTACAATTTCCTTCAAGAATTTCTCCTCAATATTCACAACCCAGTTACCTGCTTGGTACAACAGTCTTAGGTTTTAGCCTGTCTTGGCTTTCAACATGCCTTCTTCCCTAAGTGTCATCATTTCTCGCTTTTGATCGAAAGTGAGAGATATGAGACTCTTTCCTTCACTTTGGGGCCATTTCAGGGTTATTAATTGGTCTAACTTCAATATTATTGTGTCTCAGAGAGTAGGGAGGCTTGAGGAGAGGGAAAGAGATGGATGAACAGCCAGTGGTCAATGTAACAGCCAGAACACATTTATCAACTAAGTTTTACATCTAATATGGGTATAGTTGTGGTACCTCAAAATGATAGTAACATCAAAGATCCCTGATCATACATCATCAAAACGTATATAATAATGAAAAAAGTTGGAAATACTTTCGAGAATTTCCCAAAATGTGACATAGAAACAGGAAGTGAGCAAATGTTATTGGAAACATGGTGCTAACAGACTAGCTCAACACAGGGTTACCCCAAACCTTAAATCTGTTTTTAAAAAAATACAATATCTCTGAAGCACAATAAAATGATCTAAGCACACGTAACATAATTATCCATCAACCTCAATAACTAAATCATCTTTAAGAACTTCCCACTGAACTGACTGCTGAAGAACTTCCCATTAAGAAAAAGGCTAAGAAATCACAGGCTTCTATTTCTTCAGTGATCCCCTCACTCTGTACAACCTTTTCACCACAATATTTACAAATTACCTGGCTTCTTCTAAAGTAACCTAGGTTTTTTAGTAAAATAATTATTTACATTCAGTACAGTTCAGTAGCTCAGTCGTGTCCAACTCTTTGCAACCCCATGAACCACACCACGCCAGGCCTCCCTGTCCATCACCAACTCCTGGAGTCCACCCAAACCCATGTCCATCGAGTCAGTGATGCCATCCAACCATCTCATTCTCTGTCGTCCCCTTCTCCTCGTGCCCTCAATCTTTCCCAGCATCAGGGTCTTTTCCAATGAGTCAGCTCTTTGCATCAGGTGGCGAAAGTATTGGAGTTTCAGCTTCAAAATCAGTCCTTCCAATGGACACCCAGGACTGATCTGCTTTAGGATGGACTGGTTGGATCTCCTTGCTGTCCAAGGGACTCTCAAGAGTCTTCTCCAACACCATAGTTCAAAAGCATCAATTCTTTGGCACTCAGCTTTCTTCACAGTCCAACTCTCACATCCATAGATGACCACTGGAAAAACCATTGCCTTGACTAGGCGAACCTTTGTTGGCAAAGTAATGTCTCTGCTTTTTAGTATGTTGTCTAGGTTGGTCATAACTTTCCTTCCAAGGAGTAAGTGTCTTTTAATTTCATGGCTGCAGTCACCATCTGCAGTGATTTTGGAACCCAGAAAAATAAAGTCTGACCCTGTTTCCACTGTTTCCCCATCTATTTGCCATGAAGTGATGGTACCAGATGCCATGATCTTAGTTTTCCTGAATGTTGAGCTTTAAGCCAACTTTTTCACTCTCCTCTTTCACCTTCATCAAGAGGATCTTTAGTTCTTTTAGTTCATTTTCCGCCATAACCTCTGGATATCTGAGGTTAGTGATATTTCTCCCAGCAATCTGGATTCCAGCTTGTGCTTCTTCCAGCCCAGTGTTTCTCATTATGTACTCTGCATATAAGTTAAATAAGCAGGATGACAATATACAGCCTTGACATACTCCTTTCCCGATTTGGAACCAGCCTGCTCTTCCATGTCCAGTTCTAACTGTTGCTTCCTGACCTGCATACAGGTTTCTCAAGAGGTTTCCCATCTCTTTCAGAATTTTCCACAGTTTATTGTGATCCACACAGTCAAAGGCTTTGGCACAGTCAATAAATTATTTACATTATGTTCTTTCTAGGTTACCAAATAAGGCTAGGTGTTAGATCACTCAGGGAACCTATTAAAAATATAGACTGTTGGGTCCTATCTCAGATTTAAACATTTTTGTCACTAACTTTGGACTTTAAGAATCAGCATTAAAAATCTTCTCATGATCTTAACGTGGTCGGCCCAGGGCTGTTAGAGCAGCATCCAAGAGTAAGAAACCATGTCCTCCTCCTCCACAATCTACTGACACATTTTCAGTTTATCTATAGTACTTCATGGCTTCATTATGTACACCCTCCCCACCTCTTTCTTCCTTTCTCTTCTTTTCTTTAAGAAACAACCCATTCGGAGGTACTTTTGAGTCCTTTCATGTATCGAAATGTACTATTTCCCATCATATAATAAGAAAGAGTATCTGGTTAAAGAATATCAGGGTGGCAACCACCTTTCCACTCAGAGTTCTGGAAAGCATACTGAACTGTCCACAAGCATTTGTGTTGCAGATGACAAATTAAGTAACAAATTCTTTCTTCTTTGTAAGCAACCTACTTTTTAACGTGTGAATTTGTATATGAATTTTCTCTTTATCCTTGGAATTCAAAGTTTACACCATGATGTGTCTAAAAGTTTTTATTTTCATTAATCTTCACCAGCCTGTGGTGGGTTCATTTAATGTGAAGGCTTTAGGAATTAGTTCAGCTTAGGGGGAACAGTAATCTATTATTTCTCCTCTTTCTTCACATCTGTTCTCTATTTCAAAAATGCCTATTATTAGCTATGAGTTGAGCCCCAGGATCTATCCTTCGTGTCTCATCTTCTCCTTTATAAACTGTCTTTTTGCTTGTAGTTATGTTCATTCTGCCAGCCTTCTAGTTAATTAATTTGGTTTCCAGGAGAAACCTTTCTCATATTTACCAAAGTATCTTTGGATACTTTGTGTGTTTCCCTGAAAAATATCTTTTTTGTTTTCACTTACATTTTTTTCCTTTTTTCATGATTGATTTTGATTGATAAACACAATATCTCCTGTGACTGACAGAAAACTTCAATTGGTATATCATTATGGGTCTCGTCTACACACAACTTTAACCTTTCTCTAAAACAACTGTGGTTATGGGCATTGACAGGCCGTGTGGACAGCAAAGAACAAGAACAACTGCACCCATTCCTTAGGTTTGACAAATACCCGAGTCAATAAACAGATCACCACAGCTCTCCCACATCTCCCTCTGCATGAAGGGTAGCCTCAGACATCCCACAAAATTTCAAATACATGGATGGGGATCTGTATGGATTTCCTAGTAGTGGGACATATTTTTCCCTATGACTGTATGGTGAGTAGTTGGGAAAGCAGAAAAGTCTAAAACAAAATAAAAAACAAAACCTAATTAAATTGCACGTCATGGTGTTACCTCAAATTTTTTTTCACAGTGAAAGGATTCTTTACTTTTCAAAAATCCAAACATATACACACATATAACAATATGTCAACATTAAAAAGGAGTACTTTTCAATACAATGAACAGAATTCTGAACAAACTTATTCTCAATTAGAGAGGAACCTCACAGCAATGAACAAACATGAGTAATTCAAGTGCAAATCATGTTGAAATCATAATATGCTCAAATGAATAAAATGCATATGAGAAAACTACACTAAAATATATGTTTTTAAAAAAATTTATCCTCATTTACACCTACATTCTATTTAGTCTTAAGTCTCTGCTTTCACTGAAAAAGAATAAAACTAAACAAAATCCCAGGTGGCACTAGTAGTAAAGAACCCCTTTGACAATGTAGGAAACTTAAGAAAGGCGGGTTGGATCCCTGGGTTGGAAAGATCCTCTGATGGAGGGCATGACAACCCACTCCAGTGTTCTTGCCTGGAGAATCTCATGGACAAAGGAGCCTGGCAGGCTATGCTCCATTGGGTCACAAAGAGTTGAATACAACTGAAGTGACTTAGCACGCACCCATGCATGTAATAAACAAAAAAAAAAACATTTGAGATATTTCAAAAGATGTAAGATCATTATGTTATGTACAAAAGGCAGTGACTTTACCTTAACTTCAGATGCAAATATCCTAATCAGTCATTTGACACTGAAGAACTGATACACTCTTCTAAGTGTAAATAAGTAAGTGTTAGTCACTCAGTCGTGCCCAACTCTTTGCGACCCCATTGACTGCAGCCCACCAGGCTCCTCTGCCCATGAGATTTTCCAGGCAAGGATACTGCAGTGGGTTACCATTTCCTTCTCCAGGGGTTCTTCCCAACCCAGGGATCGAACCCAGTCTCCTGTACTGCAGGTAGATCTTTACCAACTGAGCTACAAGGGAAGCCACAGACTCTTCTAGAGTTCTACTAATAATTGATGAATTTAGTCAACTTAAGCAGTTTATCTGATTACTGGCATTGAAGAATACTAGGCTTATACAAGAAACAAGAATTCCTCGATACTTTAAACCTCACAGTTCAAAACTTAACTACACCAACTCCTGGTATCTGACCATCGTATTATTTAATATATATATTTATACTAGGAATGTGTTCTATATGTTGTGTTTAGGGGAGGAAGCCAATCATGCTCAAAGACTGAGATTGTCTTGGCAATATTTTACTTAAACCCATGTTCACTGTAGGAATTACAATCATTTCACAAGTCAAAAGCATACAGGGTAATGTCTCTTTAAAAAGAAATAACACTCCAATCCAGTTACAAATTAATCTCACTACTGTTCCAGATAAGCGGAGATAAAAAGATTAAAAACCAAATTTAGTTTGAGGTGTACCTCTTTATGAGTTGGTACTTCAGAGAGATGCTTGACCAACCTAGAGATGACTTCCAGCTGCCAAGTACAAAAATAAAAGTCCCTGGTTGCTAGAGCATGTTGCTAGGGACAATGGCACCAGTGTTGGCAGCATCCTCTTGGGTAGCTTAACAGCTTTTGTCACTGCTGGTAAAAGATCTGTCTTTTTCAAGGTAGGAGCTAATGTCCTGAGGGTGTTTCAAGAGCATGGTAGATCAGCAGAGAGTCACCTTGTCCAGACCTCAGTTCTCAGATTATCTTCACAAACTCTGGGTATTTATGATCTATGTCCCCTCACCAAACTGGCTTCTTCATCTGTTTTTTTACTGACAAGCATCCCCGTCCAGGTGGGGGGACTAGCAGCTGAGTTACTGACTGCTTACTGATTGTAACAGAGGAGATGATGACACTGCTGTAACTTATTGCTTTCTCACATCAAGACAATTTTACCTATAAAAACAACCTGCATTTTCCCATAAACAACTGGATTAAAAAAACTTCACTGAGGTCATAAACAAGTAAGATTTGAAATCATATCAAAACAATATACAACAGTATCCTAATCATGACCTAGAAGTTCTCTTTTCACTTGCCTCTCTGAGATACTGTGATTTATAATATGAAATATATACTTGGATTCACATCAATGTATGACAAAACCCACTGAAAAATAAAAAAAAAAATAAAATTAAAAAAAAAAAAGAAAAGAAATATATACTTAGTCTTTATCCATGGTTCTGGCATAAACCTCTCATAACCCTTGGAATTTTTAAGTAAAAACAGGACTAGGAGCATCTTTTGTTCTAATATTTAGACTCTATAACTCTGGTTCCTGATTAGATAGAGCTCCTAAATGTCTTGGAATTTCCTAGGTCACTGAAGTATCCTTTTTTTTTTTTTTTCTAATGAGGTAGTTCTTGGTGGGCTAATAGTTCAAAAATGGGCACCAACCATCAGAAAACTAAGCCATGATTAGTTTAGAACTTTCAACCCCACCTCACATCCTCAGAGAAGGGGAGAAGGGTTTGAGATGTGAGTGAACAACTAAGTGTGCCTACATGATGAAGGCTTCATAAAAATCCCCCAAATATAGAGATTTCCAAGTGGCTGAACATAGCCACGTACCTGCTACTGCTGCTGCTGCTAAGTCGCTTCAGTCTTGTCCGACTCTGTGCGACCCCACAGACGGCAGCCCACTAGGCTCCTCCGTCCCTGGGATTCTCCAGGCAAGAACCCTGGAGTGGGTTGCCATTTCCTTCTCCAATGCATGAAAGTGAAAAGTGAAAGTGAAGTCACTCAGTCGCGTCCGACTCTTAACGACCCCATGGACTGCAGCCTACCAGGCTCCTCCATCCATGGGATTTTCCAGGCAAGAAACTGGAGTGGGTTGCCATTGCCTTCTCCAATCCACGTACCTAGAGGGCAGCAAACACTAACCCCATGGGGACAGAAGCTTTTGTGTTCAGGACACTCCAGACCTCCCCTATGTATTCTTCATCTGTATATTCATCTGTATCCTTTTATCATACAGGGTTTGCCTGATGCTGAGATGGTAAAGAATCTGCCTGCAATGCAGGAGACCCGGGCTCAATCCCTGGGTCAGGAAGACGACCTTGAGAAGGGAACAGCAATCCACTCCAGTATTCTTACCTGAGAATTCCATGGACAGAGGAGACTAGCAGGCTACAGTCCATGGGGTGACAGAGAGCCAGACTCAACTAAGCTTATACATTGATAAATATAAGTGTGCCCATGAGACTTACTAAGCTATTCTAGCAAATAGTCTAAGATGGGGGGTTCATGTGAATCTCTGAATTGCGCCAAATCAGATGGAAGTTGTGGGTAACCAGGTGACCTATTACTTGCAATTGGTTCTCATGTAGGGCAGTCCTGTGGAACTGAGCCCTTAACCTGTGGGTTCTGCACTAACTCTGGTTAGTGTCAGAACTGCACTGAAATACAGGACATTCAGAGATATCAGAGAGAACTGTGTGCTGTAGGATTAAAACACACACACAGATGGTGTCAGAAGTGTTGTGAGTGTGGTGGTAGCATAAGTGTGTAAGTGTAAAGAAGAAGCATGCAGGAGAAGTGTGTTTTCTCTACACTCTCTGCTACGTGGTCCACCATGTGAGTATTCTTTTGCCAGAATGCCTTTGTGTTTCAGTTGTATCAGGAAAAAATCTGATGATATATCAACCTTGCTCCATCATTCATGATATCTGGAGCCTAAGACAGAAGTGGAGCCATTCTTTCTACCTCTTTTTGCATCTGTTAACACACACGCCACACACCAGCTCCTTCACTGTACCCACTGCGTATCTCAGGTCTCTCTTCCCTTCCATTCACTTCCAGCAAGCCGTCCTCTTTCCTGAAGAGCCCTGTGTTTCAGAACTTCTTCCTTTCACTCATTTTCCATACAGCGCTAAAATGATCTTTATAAAAGATCTTCCAATAACTTTCCACTACCTTATAATAAAGCCCAGAAATTTTAACACAAATTTTATCACAAAATTCATGATATATACCCCCTTCATCTCCAGCCTCATCCTCCTACATCCCCTTGCTTTAGCCACAGTGATTTCCATTTCTGCAATTACCGAATACAATACAGTTGCCCCTCTGCAGGTACCTATGAAGAAAGCTTCAAAATGCAAAGCTCAGCCCTATTTCTCCAGTTAACACTTTCTCATCCTAGAGAAATCCATACATTAGTTCTCCGATTCACTCACTCATAGCAATTAGTACTCATTTTTAACACTTATCACAGTCATAAATAAACAGAAATATGATTGGTTGTTTAGCATCTATCTCCCATCCCAAAACATAAGCTCCATGAAAACAGGCGTTCTCCCTTCTGTTCACAAAAGTCTGCTCAACATCAAGCACACAAGTGTGTACACAGAAGAAAGGGGCTCAATACAGAATTTATGACCCAAATATGAACACGGGCAACCAATAGGAATGGGGTGTAAACTCAACATGCACTGTGGAACCACATAACCAAATGAAAAAGATTTTGAGCCCCTGCTGAGGAAACTTTAACAGACCTCAAGAAAGTCTTTAGACAGTTTGGAAGTATTGTTAAAGCTCTGTTATAAAAATAAGCCTGGACCGGTGATCAAAACATTGGTTACCACCGTTATGACAGCGACGGCAATAACACAGATGATTTGTTGAGAACTTGGTATGTACTAGGGACAGTGTCATGGAGTTGGCCTAGACCCTATCACTTCTTATTCATCATAATCATTCAGAGTGAGTACTATTAATATTTTCACTTTAAAATCATGGAACTTAGGACTCAGAAAATTTATCTGGCTTGCCTGAAGTCACAGCAAGATAACTAATATACGATCAGCCATCTAGGACACAAACTCAGTCTGTCCACCTTCAGAGTCTAAGCCCTTAACCACTATGCAACACTATCTCCTGACTTTGCCACTACGTACGACACTGGCCAAGATGACCCTTCTACTATGTTCATCACGACCTATTCAGTAAAATGACGGTGTTACACGAAAGGACTGTCCAAGTGCCTTTTACCTCTAACAATCAATAGAACACATATTTACATAGTCACAGAAGGAACACCATGGACTGACATTCAATAATTAAAAAAAAAAAAATTACAATTTAGTAACATGTCCTCCCTATCCGACTTTAGTTTTTCCATAAATAGGTAACTCAGCATTTGACTGGACTATTATTTTTTAAGCAATTTTATTCATTCAAGCAGAAGATATTAGGGAAATAGAAGGCAAAGGAAAGCAAAGAAAAAATAAGAGTTTGAGTGAGCTCTGGAGTTCAATAACAAGGAAAAGGAAATAAGCATTTTTAATTTGCAAATCACATAACCAGCCAAAGCAGGTGGTCCAAGATTAAAGACAAATGTGGGCAAGGTTTGTCAAAGGATTAAACTAAATGTTAAAAAAAAAAAGTCAGGTTGTATTAAACTGACCTTATTATTGTTCATATTAAAAAAAAAAAAAAAAAAAAAAACACCATAGTGGGACAAGCATAATCCATTTAAACACTGCATTACCAATGAAAGAGAGTATTTTTAATGACTCCTTACAGATCTCATTTTCTGCAAATCACCTACCAAAAAAAAAAAAAGGAAGGGGGAGGGCTCACCTCACACAACAGAAGGCTTCAACAGTCCTCAGAGAAAGACAGTGAAGAGGGACACCTCAAATGCCTGGCAGATAGATAATCCATTTAATAAGAAATGCACACGGGTAGAACACCTTTGATGAGTATAGTCTCAAAACCAACCTTCTGATGACTTCTGTGTCCTTTCCCACTGCTCTGAGGCACCTGCAATTTTTTTCCTGATGCTCAGGAAAAACTAGCTTGTATCACCAGATGAAAAGTTTGATAAAGAACCTTGATTAAAAAAAAATGCTTCATAGGTCAGGACAAGAGGAGACATAGGATGCCTAACAATTTTGTATTGTATTTTTATATTTAATTTTTAAAATATTAAGGAAGCATTAGGGGTATAGATACGGTAAGCTTTGGGCATCTGAAAAACTATTTTCTTTTAAAGTTAAAAAATGTTCAAATTCCTAACAGGAGGGTGTTCATACTGAGAAATTCTTAGAGGAAAAATCTTGGTTAAAAGTATCAACTCTGGAACATCAATCTTACACAACCATCTCCCTGATCAGATCTTGTCTTGTGCTAAGACAGCACTCCAGGAACAAGTATAGGCATAATGCCAAGACTGCTGATTGTGATCTGAACTCATAACTACTCTCCTCTCTGCCTCTCAGGATCCCCACATCATGCACTGGGCTGGAAAGGTTGTGAACTGAAAATCCCTGGGCGAAATGTGGCTCAAGGTAGGTCCTGTTCAGCCCACTCAGTGCTCCCTGCACTGACTCAGGTGATGGAAAGAATGCTGGATTATCTCCCAGTATTCTAAAATTTGGGAATTTAACCCCTCTGAACAAAGAAAACAAAAACACATCAAACAAAACAAAAAAAAAGAAAGAAAGAAAATATCAAAAATCGGTAGATAACTTGCTTCTCTTGAAAAAGTGAAGATCTAGAAGCAAGGGGCTCAAATTCCCAAATGGCAAAACTAGCCACATGCACTGCCTGTTCTCCAGCCTTCTCTGCTGATCAACCACTCACGTATTCTATAACAGGTCTGATTCTCCTGCTCTTTGTGGTCCCTGCTGGCAAGGACATTTTCTCTTCTCCACATCAGTGATGATTCACTTCACTGAGAGTCTAGGCTTTTTTCAAATGTAGAACTGGAAAGAAGACGAGGATAATCGCTCAGGCACTTTCATCTCAGCAGCCAGCATTTACGACGCTTATGTTTGGTGTAACAGCTCATTCTGTCCTTCATAATTCTTTCAACAGTTGTTGAGACCACAGTCAAATTTGTAGGGTAAGAAACTGTTAAATAAAAGCTTTTATTCTCTATTATTTATGAAATGCATTTTAAAAAACATTGAGTGTGTATGTACTGAAATATTAATGCACAAATAATGAAGGGCAGCAAACTTTTGGAAGCATACCTAAACTTTCTACATTACTACTTTTGGAAAACGACATCTCCCCCTTTGTCTGTCTTTGTGTTATAAGCTGTATTTTCTGGAACATAAAATTTGATGTGTAACTTTGCCACTCTGTCCTATTTACCAGGGTTGTTAAAAAACCCTTCGAACATTTCCATTTCCCATGTAGGGCAGGCAGTATGTCCAAGATTAAAGAACATGTGAATTAAATCCTGCCAACTTATACTAAATTGAATCCAAACACTAGTCCTTGTAATTTAGGGTATGAGTGTGAGGCTTAACTCTAATTTCAGTGTAAATGAAATCATCCTCCCTAATTTGGGGTTCTTTTCATTCATTTTTGAAAGACTCCTGGGAGTGATTTTATGCAAATGTGTGCTTATTCAGCCATGTCTCTTGAATGAAAACAATGATTTATTCTGCACCTACTCATGAAAGACAATTAATTTCTGAGAAAATTCGAAGAGAAAAGATTATGTCAGCAACAGAATTTCAAGATAAACTGAAAACATTCATTTCAGCTAAGTCAGTTACCATAATGTGGAGTGAATATATTTTAATATATAAAATTAACATTTATTGGACACCTCTTATAAGCCAGCATTATCCTAGGACATCTCACTGGACATTTAACTTTATCATTTCACAAATCAATTTTTATAAATGAGGAAATAGGCTTAAATCTTGAAAAACTTAAGTAATCCAGGTAGTAAGCAATAAAGGTGGGTTTGAAACTAGAAATTACACCAGAGATTGTTCATTTTTAATTTTTTACTTTGTAGAGGCAATCCCCAATTTATATGTGCAAAATATATCAAGATTCCTTTCCTATGTGTTGTACCCCATGAGAGTGTGCAGTTTTACAGGCTCCTCTGATGATGTTTACGCACCAGTCCTTGGGCAACTTAAAACCCACTGACTGCAGGCATGCCTTCTCCAATGCATCCTTTCCTCAGCTGGTTCTGAGTGATCCTACCAAGGTTCACCACCTTTCTTCTCCCAACCCCAATAAATACATGTGCCCTGTTCTTCCCCACCCATCTGACTTCTCCCTGGGATACATGTCTTCTCTGGATATGTTCCTATCTCATACCTTAAAACATCCTCTTCTAAGAGGCCACTCCATCCTCAATTTTATTACCCACCATGATTATGTGATCTACTGTATTACATTCATATGTACTTACTTTGCTTATTTCACTTTTTAAATATTCTTTCCCATTTTCACAAGTTTAAGTGTAAATTCAAATAAGAAAGTGAAACTTCTCTTTCTTTAAAAATCTCTTTGGGAAAGTAAAGAAAGAAAAAGGCCTCAAGGAGACACGCAAGAAGAAAAGGAGGAAGGTTATGAGTAAAACAAGAAGAAAGAGGTTCAGACACATAGATGCGAAATTTTAATGATCCCAAAATGACTGATGGACATAAAATAAGCATCTTACAGACACAGGTTTCTACCTATTCTAAAACACCCAGGTATACATACCTAGGAGGGAATAAAACGTAACCTCAGTACACATCAGGGAAGCCTGGTTAGCTGGAGTCCACGGGGTCCCAAAGGGTCAGACATAACTTAGAGACTATAAACAATGACAATACACATCATGGTTTCATTCAACTGCAGAACTACCAAAACTGGGACCAAAAGCTTGGCATAGTCCTATCATAACTCTTGGAGAAGGAAATGGCAACCCACTCCAGTATTCTTGCCTGGGAAATCCCATGGACAGAGGAGCCTGGCAGGCTACAGTCCATGGGGTCCCGAAAGAGTCAGACAGGACTTAGTGACTGAACAACATGATCCTAACCCTATCACTGTGTAATGCTGTGATCTTGTGAAAAGCTACTGGAGTTCTCTCAGCTTCCATCTCCTCATCCATAAAACAAACATTGATTGAGAATCTATAGGGAATCTGACAAGCCAACAGAGACAAAGGCTTCTGGAAATCAGGGTTCATTTGCAATCGCATGCTCATTTTTCCACCTGGCCTAATGGGCAGGATATCCTCTGTGGACACCCATGTGCTGGGCTTAGTCGCTCAGTCCTGTCCAACTCTTTGCAATCCCATGGACTGTAGCCCACCAGGCTCCTCTGTCCACGGGGATTCTCCAGGCAAGAACACTGGAGTGGGCTGCCATGCCCTCCTCCAGGGGATCTTCCCAACTCAGGGACTGAACCCAGGTCTCCCGCATGGCAGGGGGATTCTTTACCTCCTGAGTCACCAGGGAAGCCCAAGAATACTGGAGTGGGTGACGTATCCCTTCTCCACCGGATCCTCCAGATCCAGGAATTGAACCGGGGTCTTCTGCATTGCAGGTGGATTCTTTACCTTCTGAGCCACCAGGGAAGCCCATGCTAGCGATCAGTCTGATCACTGTCATTGCATATTGCTGCCTCACAGCGGCGCTGTTTACGGAGTCTGCCGAGGAAGCTTAGCTACTGCTGCAAGGGATCCCAGAGGGCCCAGCAAGGCCCTTGGGAGGAGAATTTCGCTTCCTGAAGGCAAAGCTCATCGCGGATGCATGGTCCTCAGGCTTCCAATATTTTCCTGATTCAGATTATTATTATTTTTTTTCCACAAACAGCCACCTCCCAAGTCCCCTGCGGGTCATGGAAGCACTGCCAGGAATGGCTTTAGCATCTTCCATCTTTTGAAAATACCAGTTTTTTTCTCTCAAAGATCACAAGGGGTTTTGTTTTCGGTCCGACTGTACCCTTTCTCAGGCAGCCCTGCTACCAGTCTGCAGTTAGATGGAAATGCACACCTACACCTCTAAGGGTAGATTTTCTAGAATCTCTATTGCTGGAGAAGAGAAAAAGCAAACCTAAGGAAAACGCCTCCTGTAGGACCTTACAGACAAAATGTAAATGTTTTGGTGAAAGAGTAAACATGAGATGAGAAAACAATACAGGGGAGAAATTGAATATAAACTGGACGGTCAAAGAAGTGCTTTCTGAGGAAATGGCATGTAATCTGAGACCTTAAAGATGAATAGAAACTGCTGTGGGGTAGAGGGAGAACCTGAGGAAAAATAAACCACATGTGCAAGGACTCTGGGCAGATAAGCCTTAGTTGTGTTTGATTAAACAAATAGGCCAGTGTGGTTCATAGTGGAGAACAAGGTGGGGAATGAGAAGATGAACCTGCAGAGGAAGGCCAGGTCTAAACTGCGTGCAGCCTTGGACTATGCAGTTCCCAAGACTCTCCCGGATCACTACCTCACTATTGTTCAGACTTGGTGTGCACTGACAACTTAGCACAAACAAATTCACTTAAAAAAAGTTTTCAGTCAAGTCAGGGAATAGAGAGGAGTCAAGTCCTTTAACACATGGAGGTGCTCTCTGTTCTTATCAAAGCTGCTGGAGCATCTGATCCTGGGGGGATCCCAATGTCTCTGTTCTCAGAAAAGCTCCCTCTTGGGTACAAAGAATCTGTATTTACATGTCCTCTGGCAATGGGTGCCCCACTTTTCATAAAAGATAACAGAGTTTCCACATTCAGGAGTTGGTGGCTCAGGTACTTGAAGCAAAACTCCATTGCTGTAGAGAAATTAATTAATGCAGTAAGGTAAGCACTGGAGAGAGAGAGAGAGAGAGAGAAAGAGAAATGCAGAATTTGGGTTTAAAATTAGCTTTCTGAACATGATGAGAAGATTACGTATAAGGCCCACTGTATTACAATCACAAGTTGTTTTTTTCTGGAAACAATATTTCAGGAGAAAGATAGTTAAATGAAAATGATTGGCAGAATGCCAAAGTCTAAAACATCAAAACACTTAACAAATTTTGAAAATATATCTGAACCAAGAAAGAGACAGATGATAGGAGAGGTTTTGCTATTGTCAGATTTAGGACATTTGCTGTTTTGCCATCTATCAAATCTATTTATCACAAGCAAGACTTTTTCTCTGGGCAGTCCCGTGTAGATAGAAAGAGATTTTAGTGATTTCATTTCCTCTGTGATTCTGGCTCTTTCATGGATCACACAGAGGATGATTAAATGGCTTTTCTGTATTGTTTGTTAAATTTGACTCTTCCCACGAAATGGGGGTGGTTCCCATGGGAACCTGTGGACAGATCACAGACAATCATTGGAGTCTCTACTGAAAGCACATTTGGCAAAATACTTCATTGGCCATTTCTGTATGAGCAATCCTGTACTACGTATAAATCCAAGATCTGAGGAAGTGAAAGTGTCTTTTGTTGTTGCTTAATCCTCATCCCAAATAAAAACCATGGAACTTCTTCCATTTTAAAAAAAGTTATTTTGCACACAAACTCAGTCAAGGACAGTAAAGCAGAAACTGCCTCTAAAGTCATTTGAGCAAAATAGGCCAGTGTCACTGAACTGGTTCAGATGGAATTGAATTTAAAAAAGATAAAAATGATCATATCCATTTCTCCACAGACAACAGAAATTATTATTTTGTAAAAGAGCAGAATGTAAATTTTATAAATTAACCAATACAACATCACATTGCTTCAAATAGGCATTATTCATTATTCATAAAGTATAGCTGGAGATAAACTATAAAAAAATAATTCTCATGTGCCTTGGTGATTTTCATTCGATTATAAAAACTTTCTAAAATTTTGTAAGCTAGAATCCTACACCATGGTCTAAATAGCATTACCTCCTGGTAAAATTTATGCATGGCTTTCCACGTCTCCAGTGCTACAACTCTAGCAGAAGCCAACATAATCTCTCACCAGGGAAACTGAAATGGCCTCTTAACTGTTCTCCCCACGTTTCACTCCAGACCCTTCTCCACACCCCAGCCAGAGCAATACTTATAAAGACAAACAGATCACTATTTCAACCTTCCACTATCTCCCACCTCACTCAGAATAAAATCCAACACCTTTACCACAGGTTACCATTCTCTTTGTGAAAAGGCCACATTTAATCTCATTTTTATCTCCTTTCTAAAATATTCCTCAAAAAATTATTTTATTTGTTATATCAAATTTCTCTCCTCCCATATTCACATTTAAACACACTTGTCTGCACCTCCACCAGGCCTGTGAAACTTCTTTCATCAAGGTCAACAGTGAACCCTTTCCTGCTAAATCAATAAGATACAAGGACATAATGTACAGCACAGGGAATATAATATTTTATAGCAACTTTAAATGGAATATAATCTATAAAAATATCATATCACTATATAATACATCTGAAACTAATATAGCACTGTTAATCAACTATAATTCAATAAAAAAATGCAATGATCCCCACAGGTTACCAAAGTCAATAACCAATACTTAGTCATCTTTGACACAGTTGATCATTTCCTCCTCTAGATTGTTTTCGTTTTTACTTTTTAGACAATCTGTTTTCCCCCTATGTCACTGGTTGTTCCTTTTCAGTTTTTGCTGATGGCTGTCCCTCTTCTTCAAGAATCTTGTAATGTTTCAGCAACACAATCCTTCATTACCTTGTCGACTGTATTCACTCCCACTGTGATCTCATTTCATCTTGAGGCTTTAAGTACCATTAATATGCACATAACTCCAAACTCTTATCTCCAGCCCAGACTTCTTCTGAATGACAGACTGTTACCTCCAAATCCTTATTTCATTTCACTGCTTAGATGCTCTATTGGTAAGTTACTGTTGTAAAACTTCCAGATATAACACACTGCCTCAAAATTCAGTGACTCAGAGAACTTTACTCAATACAATGACCTCTATGGGAAAATAATCTGAAAAATAGTTAACATATGCACATGTATAACTGATTAACTTTGCTGCTCAGCAGAAACTAACACACTGTAAATCAACGATACTCCAATAAAAATAAGAATAAACAACAGCCATTGATTCCCATGGATCTGCAGTTCAGTGAGGGTCTGATGTTCCAAAGTATGTTCAGTAGGCAGCCCTGGTCTAGTGCACTTGGGGTAAGTGGCTTATGTGCACTCACTGGAGGACCAGTTCAGAAGGCAACGACTACCGAGGGAAAGCTCTTCTCATGATGACAAAAGAAAGCTCTTCTCACAAGAGATGGAACCCAACCCTGCATGCACACTTCAGTCCCATCTCATCCCACCTCTAATGATCCACAGGCCAAAGTGAATCAGACCTCTCAGACTAAGTCAGGATGGGAGATGCACCTGAGGACACAAGGAACAGTAACCGCAGAGTGTAACAGATGTCTCACACTTTACATCTCCAAGCCCACCCCATCCTAATCTGCTCCAGCTGGAGTCATTCCCATCTTAATCTTCTATTTGTTCAAGACCAAACACTTTGAGTCATCTCAGACTCCTTCTCACACACTCTACTTCCGGAAGCTTACAAAATACATTCAGAAGCTGATAAAGTCTCATCATCCCAACCGCCTCCTTCCACGTGCCATTATGTGTATCTCCCGGTTCACTCCATGATGCTAGCAGGTATCCTTGATTAAAGCACTCCTGTCCAAGTCCATATCCCCTAACTCACCCCTACCCCCAAGACGGCAGCTCATTTCACTAAGTCAGAAAGAACTGACAGTGGTTTATAAGACTCTGCGTGATATCACTTATTACCTCTCCAAATGTGTCTCCCACCTCTTCCTTGCTCGCTCTGTTCTGATCTCAAGAGGCTTCTTTGAGGTCTTCTGAACAAGTCATACTTAATGCCTGCTACCTATCTCTTCTGCACCAGCTCTTACCTGGCATCTTCATGTGCCTGAACAGTCATGGGGCTGACTTCCCCAGCTCCTTCAACATTTTGCTTGAATATCACCTGTACTGTGAGATCTACCTTGACTGCAATATTTTAATTTATAGCTCCCACACCCCCACATTCCTAACCTCCACACAAATTCTTTTTGTATCAATGATGGGCTTACGTTCCACATAATTATTTATTATACCTGTTTATTGTCCACTTTCCCCCAACACCCTTCGACCCCCTAACCTGACGTGAGGAGCAAAAAAAAGGCTTATTGTGTTCACTGGTGTGTATATCACAAGCAACTGAATGGCACCTGAACCCCCTGAAGGCTACAAAATGCATTCAGTCACTTACTCCCAACTTCGTCCAGACTGAGCTCCTTCTTGCATTAGAGCCCTGACACGTGCTGTTCCTTCTGCCTGGGATCTTCTTTGTCTCTCATCATTCACATCTCTGCCCACACCTCACTTCTCCACAGAAGCTGCCTTTGGGCACCTCATCTAAAATACTCACCTTCTTCCCTCTTTGTCCCACTTTCCTGCTTCATTTTCTTCATCAGACTTTCACACTTTGAAAAATATCGGATTTACTTATTTGCCTAATATTGTCTGTCTTCTCCTATGAGGGTGAAAGCTCTACGAGAACAAGGACATGTTCCATCTTACTCAGACCTGTCTCCTTAACTCACCTAGAACAGTGCCTAGTGGGTCAATGAGAACCTAAAAACAGCTGCTAAATAAATAAGTGTTCCTTCTCAAAGGGGAGGCAACACAAATCTTGTCCACATAACATGGAAGAAAAATGATGACTGCATTGCAGGGATGGCAAGCCTAAAGAAATGAGACAGAGGAAACATGAGTTCTGTGGTTAAACAGAATGTTCCCAAATTCAGTCATCTTTAAAAAGCTGTAGGAGACTGCACAGCACTTCCAAGAGAAACATGTGTGAGAACTACTCCAGGAGGAAAACCAAGAAAAAGCAGCTTCTGATGCTCCTTTTAGGTTAACTAATTTCCTCAATAAGAAAACATGCATGAAATGAACAAGCAAGTTATTTGATGTTACAAATGATTAAGTGCAAGCTGAGAGAGCTTTGAAGTAGCTGCCATAGAATCCCCAGGGGAGGATCTGTAGCCAAATAACCAGACTATCCCTTGCAAAGAGATTTCTCCAACAAGGAGGAAAAAAATAGAAAAACATATGTCCCACCCAAGGTGGAACTACTTGAACTTTCACATTTCCAAAAAAAGGCAAGGAAACGAAGAGATACTCCTTTTCCAAGAATGTTAATACATGCAGCGATGCTGGAGTTACTTTTAGAATGTATTACAAATAATGATAACTAATATAACTAACATTTCACTGGCATTTTTACTATGATTCTCTTTCTTACTAAAACCAATGTTACCAATGCTTTCAATACACTTAACATCTTTATTTCCCACAATCACCTTATGAAGTAAATACTTCTATCAAAGTTTAGACATGAGGAAACAAAAACACAGTTAGTTTAATAAGCAACTTGCTTGATATTAACCCAGAGAATTTTGCTGCAGAGTATATACTATTAACTCCTGTGGTAAAAACATCTTAAAAGGTATTCTCAGTTTAAGGAGTGCTTACAAGAAGCTGAGTATGGTGCTAATAAGCACTTCACCCATACTGGCTTATAAATGTATATGAACCAACCTAATCATTATTTTCTTAATTCCAAAGTCCACCTACCTTACAACATGGAAAAAAATAAAAAATGAACGAAAGCTACAACCACCCTGTTCCCTATTCAATTTGCACTGAGACCCAAAGGTATGCTTGACAACCTTGTGGATATCATTTTAGCATGGGCCACCGACTCCCTGGTTCTGTTATCAGTGATAATACAGTGAAGACACACAGGGCAGTTGGTTCTTATCCTTTTACCAAGCACTGAAATAATTTTACACTATAGGGAAAACTCACTGCATCAACTTGCATAAATATCAGCTACATTATTTTTAAAAATCACGAGCTTAACTACCTTCATAAGGATAGATAAAAATACACATAACTTAGGTTAGCATCTAAGTAGCAGGGTGTTTCACCGACATCAAATACAGAATTTCAGATAGAGTTTCTAGGGCAATGCTATTTTCTAACTGTGAAGGTCACCACCTTTAAGCACATAAACCTGAAGGTGCTTTTAGGGTAGAGCTACAGCTATGAGCCAGTGAGGCCTCTGAAGTAGGCATTAATCTCAAATTGGTAATTAATGGTCCCATGACACATGTCTCACTGTATACCTCCACAGACTAAAGGTGGCCATTTCACTTACCCTCACAGGTGTCCTATGATCTGCCTAAAAACAACCAAATAGAAGTTGTACACCTCTCAGTGTACAACAATAAAACCACTGTCCACTGTTCTGAGGTTTCTACAACATCAGTACACTTTGTATTGCTGCATCAATACAAGAGTCTTCTCTGATAGCTCAGTTGCAAAGCAGGAGACCTAGGTTCGATTTCTGGGTTGGGAAGATCTTTTGGAAAAGGGATAGGCTACCCACTCCAATATTCTTGGGCTTCCCTTGTGGCTCAGCTGGTAAAGAATCTGCCTGGAATGCTGGAGACCTGGTTCAATTCCTGGGTCTGGAAGATCGCCTGGAGAAGGGAAAGGCTACCCACTCCAGTATTCTGGCCTGGAGAATTCTATGAACTATACAGTCCATGGGGTCGCAAAGAGTCAGACACAACTGAGCGACTTTCTCTTTCACTATCACTTGACCCAACTTGAGGACCACCATAAGGCAGATGGAACATTTCAGAAAGATATAAGAATCTAATAGTCAATCTGAAGGCTTATCATAATGTGAAGCCTGCCTGGCTTGCTCTAAACTACAAAACCGATTTCTCAGATTAGAGCAGAATCAACAAAATAAACCAGCTCAATATAATTAAAGAAAATCTGCAATATTTTAGTATTTGAGACTGCAATGACAAATAATAAGACTCAGTCAATAGACAACACACAAAAACCACTGAAGGATGTAAAGTTTAACTGGCATCCAAAAGTAATAAGCTAAATGTTAAAAAGTGTTATATATATATATCTCACAGAAGTTACATTTGCCCTTGATTTTTGCTTCTCTCTGATCCATATGTTATTAATACATCATAGTACAATATATTTGTCACGTATTGAAACTGTCCCAAGGCATCGAGTTATACGAAAGGAGAGACATTAATATTCATTGATTCAATTAATTTGTCATCAGTTGATAATTATTAAGTGCATTTATCAAGCCTCATAAGATTTATACCACTGGATCATTTTACCCTATTGTCACAGCCCAAGAAATAGTTTATGTTTAAAGCTCAAATTGTAAACCTGTATTCTTTCGTTACTATTACTTTTTTCAGGGATAAAATCCCACCACCAATCAGCTATATAGAAGCCATAAAACATTTCAACTTGAGAAAGACTTGACATGCCTTGAAACACATGCCTTGACTGAGAAAGATCTTGTTGGCACTGCTACAAAAAATGGGCCAGGGAGGCCGAAGAGTGGAGGTTGGAGAAAAAATGTCTTAGAAGATGTTATTAATATAAAAGGTGGTCACAGAAAATAATTAACAAATACAAGCAGTCATTTCCATGAGTGAGACATAAAAGTTAACAAGTTCCTAGACTCTGTTCTGATTCTTGGAACACTCAATAAAGCCTTGTTAAAATTACTGCTGGGTTTTTTTTTTTTTTTTCTGTTATTTGTTTTTATTGAGTGTTTTTTAAGCCCAAGATATGAAAAACAGACATAGTTAAAATCATAATAATCTAAGTAGTCTAAGAATCCAATACAATGCAGGTATACCAAAAAAACTAGATATTTTCTACCATACTGTAGAATAATAATGAATGGCTGAAGTGTGAACTTTAAAGACAAAGAAATGGACACTTACTGAATACCTACCAAGTACCCAGCCTCACACCTTCTGGGGAAGTATTTGCCATTTCACTGGTTAGGTGATAACTCACATACTAGGTAGGGACCAAACTAGAGTCTTCTGACTACAAAAACATCTCATTTTTTATACAACATATGGTGTGCTATGCCACTTCAGTCGTGTTCAACTGTTCGCGACCCTATGGACTAGAACCTGCCAGGCTCCTCTGTCCACGGTATTAAACTGCAGATTACAACCTTATTGTGGGTCGGGATCAGCATATAATTTGAAATGTGATAAAATGCAGAATATTAGCACTTACTATAATAAGGGTAACTAATATTTTAGGAAATACTAGCTCATATATATATATTTGTATGTGTATATTTATAGGAACAGTATTTATTTAGGGTCATAACAAAATAAGTTTGAAAACTACTACATTCATTGCAAGATGCTTAAAACACAGATACTACTCAGCTTATTTTAGGGAATAAATAAATTTTTACTCTAAAATTCTAATAGCAGTTACTCTAAATTTGCTTATGAACTAATACTTTTGAAGTATTTCCCCAGATCACAGTAAACAAAAGTAACAATTAATATTAACATACAGTAAAGTCTCGGTATTCCTAGACACTGCTAAAATATAAACAAAATTACTATTTATTTCTTGAAACATAATAAACATGATAAATACATAATGTCGCAAGTTTATCTGTTTTCCAGATGACTTCTAAGTTTATATAACATAACTGCTTTCTTAAAATGGTTAACTGTCAGCATTCACAAATGTCAAATGTTAAAAAAACAAACTAATGTCAAAACTTGCTTCCTAATAAGAATTCTTCTAGGGCAGTAATTAGAACATCCTAGGTTTGTATTCCAGACTACCATACTAGGCTGCAAGACTTTAGTCAAATCAGTTAAACTTTCTAATCTCTAAATATCCTTGTGCTAAAAGTGGGAATGATACTACTTACCACATAGGTTTGTAAGGAGAGCAATGAGAAACCATATGCAAAGTGCAGGGCAAGAATGCCAAGCTCTTAGAAAATGTTCCACAAATGTGACTGAAATTGCATTTTATATTTAATGGTTGGCATGGCTAATTTATGCAAAAAGTCAATTTCACTTTCAGTAAATTTCATAGCAATTAAACTGAGTGTGAGGCAAGTGAGTATTAAAAGCTAAAGTTTTGGAGATATTTTACCATTACACATGATTTTTCCCCAGTTTATCTGCCCTTTCCTATCAGTCTTCCCATTCTCTGCTAACACTGAGAATTAAAAGCTCAATCACACCGAGTCACACTATCTGTTTCATGTGATAATTTCCAAACCCATAAGTGGCAAAGCTTTCAGTCTCTGAAGGATTAATGGCAACAAAGAGAGTGGAAAGAGACTTAATATGACAAGGTCAGAGTTGCTAGGCTGGCAACACGATCAACTGTACCTTCAGTTCAGTTCAGTTCAGTTGCTCAGTTGTGTCCGACTCTTTGCGACCCCATACACTGCAGCACACCAGGCCTCCCTGTCTGTAAGTAACTCCCAGAGTTTACTCAAACTCAAGTCCATTGAGTCGGTGATGCCATCCAACCATCTCATTCTCTGCTGTCCCCTTTTCCTCCTGCCCTCAATCTTTCCCAGCATCAGGGTCTTTTCAAATGAGCCAGCTCTTCACATGAGGTGGCCAAAATATTGGAACTTCAACTTCAACATCAGTGCTTCCAATGAACACTGAGGACTGATCTCCTTTAGGATAGACTGGTTGGATCTCCTTGCAGTCCAAGGGACTCTCAAGAGTCTTCTCCAACACCACAGTTCAAATGCATCAATTCTTTGGCACTCAGCTTTCTTTATAGTCCAGTTCTCACATCCATACATGACTACAGGAAAAACCATAGCTTTCACTAGATGGACCTTTGTTGGCAAAGTAATGTCTCTGCTTTTTAATAGGCTGTCTAGGTTGGTCGTAACTTTTCTTCCAAAGAGCGAGTGTCTTTTAATTTCATAGCTGCAGTCCCCAACTGCGGTGATTTTGGAGCCCCCCAAAATAGAGTCTGCCACTGCTTCCCCATCTATTTGCCATGAAGTGATGGGACCAGATGCCATGATCTTAGTTTCCTGACTGATAAGTTTTAAGCCAACTTTTTCACTCTCCTCTTTCCCTTTCATCAAGAGGCTCTCCCCTAAATGGGTTTGGACTGTTGTGGTGTGATAAATGTGTGGACTACTTTATAAGGAATCATTTAACAGTGGTTTATTTCTAGAGGGAAATAAAATGCCACCAGAACTAATTTGATGAAATGACAAGAGAACACAGATTTTAGTTTTGGGTCACAAAATCTCTTCACCCTTCTACAACTGTATTTCCAAATAAGAAAAGGAAATTTAAGGTTGAAATGACTCTCTTTAGGGAGAATATTGTGAAAAATAAGCCTAGAGCACCAGAGGTTACCTCCACCTGCACATCAACTCTTATGAGAGGACTCCCCCCGCCGACCCCAACAAATGGTTTTAACCCACACAGCTTTCCTGGAAGAGGGGGGAAGATTTACAAAATGGTACAAAAGTCTTTTAGTGGTAGCTGATCTTCCATGCATATGTAGTCCTATTTATATAATTAAAATTAATCTGATATAAACAGGGTGTCTTCAAAGTTAGAAATTTCCCCATGGAAATCCTTGGCAGATTTTTCTCTCTTAGAAAGAGAATAACACACCAGCCAGGCATCCCCTTGTCTTCAGGACCTCAATTTCAGGTTTAACAGTGAGCTTTCACTTGAGGAACTGTGATTGGGAGGATGAATACAAAACAAACTCAGATCTTCAACAACCCCTGTCTCCTGGGGGCAAAGCTGAATCAACTATTGTAGGCAGGCAAGTGTCACACATACCACTCAAAACCACCTTTTACCTCCCTGTCCTCCATTCTCTGCGCCCAGCCAAGGCTGATGATTTTCTGCATTGTGAACCATTCTTTGGCAAATGTGTGTCTGTCCCTTTTAGAACCCTTATAAAATCCCGGAAGTAACCACAAACAGACATGCCATTGGTTTCTGTGATTTGTTAAGGAACTGCCTACAAGCAAGTTTTTGGGTAAAAGGAACTCATGTTTTATAGATTTAGCAGCAGAGAACCATTTTAAGGTTGGGGACTAGACCTTCCTGTGTCTAGAAGAATCCCAGGACCTTGTATGTGGGCTATCATCAAAGAAATGAACAGAGGAATAGCTTTGCTTACATCTGATCTTAATTTATCCTCTTAGACTCACCCACTGCTGTAACTAAAAAAAGAGGGGCTTCAGAAACCATATTTCTACCTTATACTATTTGTTGCTACAATTCCAGTATATAACCTAAGAAGTCCTAAACAGTAACCAAAATATTATGTATAACTCACCTGGCATTGCCCATTAAAATTAGTCACGGCTGCCTTTAATTGGCACCTTCACCTTTGATGGCTCATCAGAAATGCAAGCACTCAGACGCTGGAGGGCACAGTACATCCTTAGGATTCTGCACTGAACTAACAACAGACCCGTGGGTCATCTCTTAACCATTCTCTCTTTCCCATCGTACAAATCAGAGATAATAATAACTCATAGGTTTGTGGAGTGAATGAGTCAGTGTTAATAAGACTGGGAGCAGTGGCTAGTACAGAGGATGCATTTAACAAATGCCAGTTATTAATAAAACTTGCAGAATGGTATACAAGAGATGGAGTAAACGTTTAGATTTTAATGATCCCGGCTCAAAGCTGCATTCTGATGGTTACTCTCTGAGGTTTAGATTCCTTATCTCTAAAGCGGGACTATTTCCACCTATTCCAAAAAGCTGTTGTAAAGACTAAACAAGGGACTTCACTGGCGGTTCAGGTGTTAAGGGTGTGGGTACAATCCCTGGTCGGGAAACTAAGATCACACATGCCTCACAGCCAAAAAACCAGAATATAAACAACAGAAGCAATATTATAGCCAATCCAATAAAGATTTTTTAAATGATCCACATTAAAAAAATGTTAAAAAACAAGACTAAACAAAAAAGTTAATATTATTGCACCCTACACAGTTATGGCATGTAGTTTATGCAAAATCAGAATCAACAATCTTTGTTTTAATCTCACTAACAACTAGAACACTTCTCAAGGTAACAGTGAACCAAATCCACAAATAAAAAAAAAACAATAAAAAATATCCAAACAGAATAATTTTATTAATAAATTTGGCCATGGCTCATTCTAAGTCGGAAAGAAAATGGGAAGCCTTAAAAACAAACCAAAAATGGCTCCAGTTTATAGAATGAAGACGTGCACAAAACCTGTGATGTGAGAAAGTCTGTGGCTGTCCTGCCACAGCGAACCGCCCCCAGGGAGTCAGCCTCCTGCGCTGAGCGCCCTTGATTGCTTATGTAATGAAGGCAAAATAGCACATACGTTTGAATCTAGTTAAGAGAGAAAAGAGGTTAAGGCCACGGAACATTCATTTTGTTCTTTCAGAGGAAAGCAGAAGTACAGGACAGTTTCACTGCCTGACAACTGCAAAAAAATAGAGGCAGCTCATTCACAAAACCTGAAGGCCAGGTGAAAAGTCACTCCTCAAAGCTCTCCTAAGAGCTCACATTGTATGCCTGAAGTCAACTCATAATTTTTGTGAAGTGCTGCTGCTTCGCTTTCTCTCTGCCCTTCCCCCTCTAAGTCTCCTCTCCTGTCCTCCGCCTACTCCTCTTCCTCCTCTGTTGCAAAGCCAGCTCTACAGTTTTTGAACTGGTAAGGGAGGGGAAGATTAAGAAAATTGTAGTGGGAAATGAAAACTATCCAAAGACAGGAATGCAGAGGCCCTAATTCGAAAAAGAGCAGGAAAGGCTGGTATATTATGGAGAGATCATAAAATATTTTTATCAAAAACTATTATTCATGATAATCCGATGTAGACACAGACGCTTCCACAAATACTGGGAGAAGATGCATGCATAGCATACTGCATAGCCTTTACTTTCATTTTTGGCTGGATGACCAGTCAAGAGAGCACCACGGAAAAACAAAACAGTCTCCTAGAGCCTTATGTGTGAAGCGTTAACATGCCAATGACAGAAACAATTAAAGTGTCATAAAATGAATGTGAAATGTATCAGGATGAAGAAATACGTAGTGACGGTAGTGAGGTCTAATGGCCAGCAGCTTGAGATCTGCAGACTCACCCTCAGTTCCTGACTAAGCCACTAACGGTTGGTGATTTAGAGCATTTCAGTCTTTACTTTTATTGAAGCTGTACTCGTAAAATGCATGCCTCTGCCAAAGGCTTTATGCTTTTTGGAGAAAATAACCAGAACCCCACGTTAAAAGAATTTGATAGTGAGAGTCCGTCTGCCTGAACGCAATGCTGGTATAATTCTGCTTATGGTAAAACTAAGAACAGTAAAGAGAGCTGTGTAGTTGTCAGTCTGAGAATCTGAGAGCCATATTCTTTTAGAGGATGAGTTCAAGGTTAATTTCAAAAGGTTTAGTGAGCTTTCTATGGCTTTTCATCTTCACACTTGTATTAGTTTCCTATTGCTGATGTGACCAATCACCACAAACGCAGTGATCTAGAACAACATACATTGATTATCTCACGGTTCTGGAAGTCAGAGGTCGGAAATGCATGTCACTGGGCTAAAATCAAGTGTTGGCAGGCTGCACTCCTTATCAGGGGTCTAGAGAAGAATCTGTTTTCTGGCCTTTTGCAGCTTCTAGAGGGGACCCTCATTCCTTGGCTCATGGTACTCCTCCATCTCCAGAGCCAACAATTGCAACCTTACAACCACTTCCATCATCATATCTTCTCTGACTAACTCTCCTGCTCCCTCTTCCCAGGGAAGAGGACATGAATATCTTTGGTGGGAGCCACTGTTCTGCCTATCACATCACCCCATACGACACTTCTGTAGAAAGTTGCCCATTACAATGAAGAAGAAGCAATTAAAATGCTAAGGTTGGAAAAAATAAAATGATAAATGTTAGTTGCTCAGTCGTGTCCGATTCTTTGCGACCCCATGGACTGTAGCCCGCCAGGCTCCTCCATCTATGAAATTTTCCAGGCCAGAATATTGGAGTGGGTTGCCATTTCCTTCTCCAGGAGATCTTTCTGACCCAAGGATTGAATATGGGTCTCCTGCATTGCAGGCAGTCTCTTTACCATCTAAGCCACCAAGGTCATCTGCATTTTAGGAATTTTTCCCTAACTCTTCCAGTTTAAAACAGGCGTGAATGACACCTAATCTGAGGCTCATATAACCCTCTACCTTGTAGGCTGTATACTGAATTTTAGTCAGGCTGGTGGACAATCAAACTTGGAAACATTAAAGGAATGAAGCTGCGATTCCTAACAACATCTAAGACTGACTCTCCAATCTTCATGCTGGACATAGTATCTTTGAAAAATTCATATCTTCCTGCTTCTATCATTTGCAGTTGTTTTTTGTCACACATGAGTAAAGTCACAAGGAGCACAGCTCCCCAAACACAATCTTCTTTCCCCAGAAAATTCACAAACCTCCCAATGTGATAGTTACATGAAACAACACACAAATAGAACTTAAGCAAGTGAATCACTGGCAGGAAACAAAACTCATTTTGAGTCAAGGATCTTTCCAAAGAGTTTTCTCATCAGTTTACCACACACAGGGAAGGAAAATGTGGAAACAGAGAAGACGTTTTGATTTGGAACCCTGCACAGCTGTGGAGTTAAGTCATTGGATAGGTCCTGCCACCGTCCACACATACCTTTGTCTATAGTGGCGAGGCAGTCCCATTGCTGATACCTCTGCTTAGTTCATTTACAGTAAGACCTAAATCACTTGCTTTTTATGGCTAAGGCTGACATAACCTTAAGTAGAGCAATATGAAATGTGCCACTATAACATATGAAATTGACATTTCATGTCCATTTTAGATACAGCTAGATGACAGTCTAAAAGAGCCATTTTAAGTGTGAGTCAGTTTTATTTTTTGACAGATGGGTGCCATGGCTGGAGAATTTATCTAGGTTATATCTGAACTCAAGTATGATCTATACGATTATTTTGATTCAATGGCTTTAGACATTGTGCAAATAATTTTTCTCTCCCAGATACTAATTTGTTATGTCACAGATGTCCTATTTAAGGACTTCTTGTTTTGCATTTCAGCAATCACATGAAGCAGGACGACAGGCAACTAGTCCTCCAAACTGATAATCCATATATCTCTGTCTTCACTCATTTCATGTTGTTGGATAAGAACAGACTTTACAATCAACTAATTCTTACAGTACACCAATAAAAAAGCAAACAGTCAATGCTCGTTGAACAGCATCTGTAATTATAAAATACCATAAAGTGTATTGTCCATGCTTACACATCTGGAGCACTCTAGGATTTCTTCCTTTCTTTTTTTAACCACAGAAACATTGTAAAACTCTTTAACTTTCTAAGAATTATACTCTCACAAATTACTATCATATTATTTATCAAATAAAACTCTCTAAAATATAAGAAATGCCTTATTAAAGCATTAATACAGAGAGCATGTGCATTTTGTTAAACTCCTCAAAACACACACATGCAAAAGTGGAAGAATATTATGAATATGTTCACAAAGTCTACGTAATGGAATATGAAAGACTAATCCATTCAAAGCTATTACCTGGTACAACACATCCTCTCTTATTGACAGTTTCTCCTAATAATTCTGTGTACCTTTTAGTAATTTTTTCAGTTTTCAGTGGAAGAAAATACAGCAGAATCTGGTATCATCAAAATGAAAATTTAAAGGTTTACATAACTTAATTCTGGAATTCTACCGGCTTCATACAGCTTCATTCTGGAACACAGATGCTATCATGTCTCTCAGCTCTGTTTTGCTTTAAATTGAATACATTTTTAGTCAATGCCTCCTGTCAGGATGACAAGATGATGGTCAAGGACTTGGGATTATATCCTTGTACCTCCAATCACAGAAAGTAACGGAAGAAAAGAATCGTAGAAGTATCCTCCGTACACCTGAATGGATCACCTGAGGTCATGGGTCCATACCTGAAAGAGACTCAGGACCAAATGTATCTGAGAGCCTATGCCTACATCACGAAACCAATCCTAGAGCCAGGGGTGAAGTCAACACTTCTCAGAGACCAAACATGAGAGGAGTATCTCCATGAGAAATCAGGAAGTCTTTACCAGAAGGTGGATGGAATATGAACTTGAATGGGTTGCTGACGTTTCACAGCACTAGCCTCATCTCTCTCCTTACAGAGCCTCTCTCTTTAGATGTTAAACTTCAGTAAGCCAGGAACCACTTCCAATGCTTATAAAAACTTATTCATTCCAAACAACAAAAAAATGGACACAGATCAGACAATGAAATATATGAAAATAATAAACACTGTATTTTTAAATTACATGGTTCTCATACTACTCCTTCATCTGCACTGACCAGCTCTAGCTTCTCAAACGTAAGGCTCTGCCCTTTCTATTACCCCAATACTAGCTCTGGTGGGGCAAAAACATGCTCCGATAACCCCTACTATTTCTCAGATTCTTCCTCCTGGTGATAACAGTCCCAGAACACTAATTTACAAACTAACTCCTTCTCATTCATTGTCTTATGTTTTCAGTTTTCAAGGCTCAATTTCTCTGTTTCATTGTCTTATGTTTCCAGCCTTCAGATCTTACAGAATAGAGGAGATTTACTATCTTAAATCTAATATTTATGCCCTATTTTTTCAGACCATAAAATACATTGTACCTATATGTTATAAAATGCCTTCAGGAAAAATAGTATTGCAACAAGCAAGCCTGATGTTCATTAGAACCACTACTCCTCCTGTCCCAGGCCTTTATCCTACATTACTTCCCTCCCCTCATCTCATCTGGCTTCCTTGAGATCCATAGAGGCCACTCCCCCAAAGCTTTCTGGACCAACCTGTCATACCCTTTTTTATGCCGGTTCCCAAAATGTTTTTTTAGGATGAAGTATTTCATTGCACTTCACTAGATCAGAGTTTCTCAGTCTTGTCACCACTAACATTTGTGGTCAGATAATGCTTTATTGGGGGGGGGGGGGGTGAAACTTCATTTTAGATGTTAACTTGACTGGGCCACAGGGTTTCCAGACATTTGGTCAAATATTATTCAGATTATGTCTGTCTGGGTGTCACAAATGAGACTAACACCTAGATTGGAAGGCTTGAGTAAAGCAGATTGCTGGCCCTAAAGTGAGCAGCTTTTATCCAGTCAACTAAAGGTTTTTTGACGGCAACAAAAAAGCTGAGTATCACACCACTGTTAATCAGCTATACTCCAATATAAAATTAAAAAGCTAAAAAAAGAAACCCACACAGTGCTCCCTAGCCCCTTCTACTGTACAGGGATCCACTGATAAGTCACCAGTCTACAACTTGAAAAGGACTGTCACCAGAACATGAGCTTGCAGGCACTTTGATCTTGAACTTTCAGTCTCTAGAACAGTAAGCAATGGTTTCACTCTTGATAGAAAGAAAAAAAAAAAAAGGCTGAGTAGAAAGCTTCCCAGGTGGCACAGTGGTAAAGACTCTGCCTGCCAACGAAGAAGACACAAGAGATGAGGGTTCAGTACCTGAATCTTGAAGATCCTTTGGAGAAGGATGACAACCCACTCCAGTATTTCGCCTGAAAAATTCCATGGATAGAGGAGGCTGGTGGGGCCATGGGTCCACAGGAGAGTCGGGCATGACTGAGCAACTGAACAACAAAAGGGAAAACCCCATGGTTGGGACTCACACCAGCAAGTCTCCAATTTGCCAGCTGCAGATCTCGGGGCTTCTTAGCCTGCATGATCATGCCAGTTATTTCCTTATAATAAATCTCTTGGCTTCCCTGATAGCTCAGATGGTAAAGAATCCACCTGCAATGCTGGAGCCCGGTGCTCGATTCCTGGGTCGGGAAGATCCCCTGGAGAAGGGAAAGGCAATCCACTCAAGTATTCTTGCCTGGAAAATCCCATGGACAGAGTAGCCTGATGGGATTTCAGTTCATGGGATCACAAAGAGCTGGATATGACTTAGTGACTAAATTTTCACTTCCACACATATAGATTTATGGAGAGATGTGTGTGTGTGTGTGTGTGTGTGTGTGTGTATGTATGTATGTGTGTGTGTGTGTATATATAGCCTCTGGGGATAAAACTGCCCCTGGTTGAGAATCACCACACTAGAGATTAACTGGAGACACAGCATCAGGACAATTGAGGTCATGAAAATGTCTTGGAAACATCGCAAATTTTCACCAGTGATCACGCCACCATTCACAATGACCATGTTTCTCAAACTTGGGATGTCCCGTGTTCTCTTTTAAAAGCTGTCTATACCTCAGGCTAGGTCTTGTCACCTGTACAATCTGCTACCCAGTATGTAAAGCAGTGGTTCTCAGATCTGGGCTGGGTATGAATTTAAAACACGTGTAAGCCTTGCTCAGCACATCTGTACTGTGGAGACTTTTTTTTAAACATAATTATTTACTTGGCTACACTGGGTCTTACCTGAGACATGCCAGATCTTCAGTTTTCATTGCTCTATGTTGGATCCAGCTCCCTGATCAGGGATCAAACCCAGGCCCTCTGCATTGGGAGTTCTGAGTCTTAGGCACTGGACCATCAGGGAAGTTGTCGTCCTTGAGATTTTCATTTAATAACCCTGGTGTGGGGCCAAGGACTCTCTTTCAATCAGAAGAAGCTCCATAGGTGATTCTGGTGTCCAGCCCCAGTAGAAGCACAACTGCCCTAAAATCAGCAGGGATTAAGAGGGACGTGGCGTCCCAGAAACCAAACACCTCTAGACACAGCGAGTATCCCGCATCCGAAAGTAAGTCAGGACAGGCCACCCTCAGTGCAATGGTTTTTCCAATTTCCCAGTAAGTGAAGAAAGATCATGCAATATCTTGTCACTTCTAGAGGCAAGTTCTTCAGATGAGGTCAAATACTATTAATTCCATTAGTTTTAAAAGGATTATCTTTCATAGCAGAGGAATCGGCAAAATCATAGAAAAGAAATAAAGGCTTTATAAGGCACATACTCAATTTTCACAGTAAAATCATGAGAAAACAATAGGCTTTAAATCTAATTCTGGAAAGTGACTTTTAATAAATCAAAAGACTGTTAAAGGACCTAGCCGGTGATAAATTTGAAAAGGAAAAGTAACCCTAAATTGAATAATTCATGAACTCAGACACACAAGTAATTTCCTAAAATTCTCTAACAACAATTCAAGCTGCAGTACACATATATTTACTTTGCCAAATTAGAATATAAGTTTCTCATCCTCAAGGGCTTTCATGTGTTCATGTTAATGCTACAGAAAATCAGTAAATATTATGGATAATGTAACTACATAAAAATTTTCCTCCAAGTAAAACCAATGTACAGCTAAAAAATATAGAAATCAAAGATTTTTTAAAAACCTATGAAGAATCTTTGCGTTAATTCTCTTTCAAGACAAGATTAACACTGGAATATGTAATTTGTTCTTTATTACTCTTTGCAAAATACCATTAACTTCTTATAGTTCCTTCTGCTAGCACCAATCACAAAATGCATGGAGACTCTAAATTTGAGGAAACAATGATACTTAAGAAATCTGAAGAATGACATGGGTGAACTGACATCACACACACACAAAAATCTTTAAAGACGGAGATCCATGTTATCATTTTCCTTCTCTAGAGAGACAATGAACCAAGCAAAGCTACAGTTAATAACACACAGAAGAGAGTGAACCCATTACGTGATGATGGACGAGGTGCCACCCAGCCCTTACCTGTTTCTTTCTCTCTACTCCGACCCCTCCGTTCAACCTACTACAGATTGCTCCAGTGTTCCAAGGTCAACTTCCTCATTTCTTCCTCTCTGCATCCCTTCCAATTCTTTCTCTGTTGCCTTATCTGCTTGCTTGAAACACCACCAAAGAACCAATTTCTCTTTGACAGTTACTCTGGCAGTCTTTCCGAACTGTTGGGAAGCTGCTCATCCAAATGTTCTTTGACTTCACTGCCACTTTTTAAAGAATTCACCACATCTTATTTCCCTTACAGTTTCCAGACAAAGAGTCTATAAAAAACAGAAATGGGTGCTGTCATCTAGAATGAGGATCCATCAGATGTTCTAAGCATGGTTACTGTCACAACAATAGAGGTCTGTTACTGTAGAAAATCCCAATCATTATGAAATAATAAACATGAGAGAGAAAAAGGCAGAATTTTTTAAACTCCTGCAATAAGGAAAAAAGGATGACCACCTTGGCTGCCAGCCAACCACACTTACTCTGTATACTTGTCCAGGGAGTACAGAATGATCATTCTTTTCATCACAATGGCAAATTATAATGAAACCTCTGAGGATATTAGAGAGAAAGGCCTTGGTTTTGAGATTGTCAAAACAATTATAATAAAACAGCTGCTCACCTTCATTTGAGGAATTTAACACGTTATCCCCCTCCTTTGCAACAAACCTCTTTTGGATAGCTACCGGTCTGTAACACACAACCCAGGAACTTCATGACTTATTACCACGGATTATTATTTCTCATGTTTCTGTGAATGAGCTCAGCTGGGCAGCTGTCCCTGAGGGTCTTTCAAGCAACTGTAAACCGATGGCACTTAAGAATGAAATTATCCGATGGCCTTGCTAGCTGGGGGTGTCCAAGGTAATTCACACATCTGGCACATCGACTGTGAATTACAGAACAGCAGCTGGCTGGCCAGGAGTGGCTCATTCTCCACATGGCTAGCCTGGGCTTCCTCACAGCACACTGGTCTTACTAACCATACTGAAGTCACGCAGCACCACCTCCACTGCATCTTCTAATTGCGCAGGGCCAGCCCACATTCATCATGGGAGATGATCACACCACGTAGGGACTTCCACGTGGGGCCATCTCAGACGTTCCAAAGCCATCTAAGTCAACGGGAAAAGGGATTATTTCTCTCAGCTTACAAATAACACACAGACTCTGACTCCAGTTCTGAGTTCCAAGACCTAGAAATCATCCAGACTGGGATAGGAATGCAAGTTTTCTGATTTTAAGGTGTCGAAGTCTAAACGGGCTGTGATTAAATATGTAGATATGATTTTCATTCAAATGTTCATTTCACTTGCAATTACTTAACCATTCAAAGAGTGGGCATTTCAGGACAGCCTGCTGTCCCACATTGATCACACCTTCTTTTGCTAACGGTCATCGATTTTCCTTTAGGAATGCTGTTCCAGCCACACTGGACACAGCATACCCTGCTCTCCCCAGTTAAGGGCAGCAGAGACTCAAGTACTCTATAACCCTCTCAGGGATTTGAATCTTGAACAGAGCGGCAAAAGGCCTACATCGTCTAAAGCTCATTTATTCTAGCAGCAATGTCCTGAAGAGACTGTTGAACAGTAGTTATAAATAAGACCCATCCCCTCCCCAGTTATCCTCTAGGCCTCATGCTCTGGCTGCCTGATGTCTTTCTCATAAATTCCCTTTGTGCTAATGTAAGCCAGAATCTATGGCGTGCTGGTCACATACACTGTGTAGTGGTTGGGATAGAAGGCACATTGTAATGGCTGTAAGCACCAGCTTTAGGGTCTAACTTAACTCAGTAGCTTAAATATGATTCTGCCACTCAGTAGGTGTACTCATATTTGGGCTCCCCAGGTGGCACAGTGGTAAAGAATCTGCCTGCCAATGCCAGGGACACGTGTGTGTACAAGAGATGTGTGTACGATCCCTGGGTTGAGGAGATACCCTGAGAGAAGAAATGGCAATACACTCTAGTATTCTTGCCTGAAAAAACCCATGGACAGCGCGGCCTGGCAGGCTCTGGCCCCCGGGGTCACAAAAGAATTGGACTGAGGGACTGAGCACACATATCCATACTTAGGCAAATTACTAAACTTCTCTGAGGCTGTTTGTAATTTTTAAATCAAAATGAATAATGTCACTCTTTTCAAACAGTCGCAATGTTTAAAGGAGATAGTACAAGTAAGCACAGTGTATCGTTCATAGAAGGGTCAAAATGGTTAGGTATTCTGTTTAATAATGCATCCTCAATCGCTCAGTTGTGTCTGACCCTTTGTGACCCCATGGACTGTGGTCCACCAGGCTCTTCCATGGTATTATCCAGGCAGGAATACTGGAGTGGGTTGCCATTTCCTTCTCCAGGGGATCTTCTTGACCAAGGGATCAAACCCACGTCTCCTGTGTCTCTTGAACTGGCAGGCAGATTCTTTACACTGAGCCATCTGAGAAGCCCCATGTTTAACATTACAGGTCCATAATCTCTTATCTGTAATGCTAATATTCAAAAAGCTCTGAAAACCAAACCTACAGTCAGTAAAACCTGACTTGAGCTGAAATGGAACTCTTTGTGATGTTTCTCCCACTCAAGTAACTATTCTTATGCCTCATTGTGGAAATGGAAATAGGCTTAGGTGTTGCCTGTGACCCTATGGGAACATCACATGGTGTATAGCACAGGTAGCACATTGCCTTTCTAAAATATAAAATTCTAAAACACCTTTATCCCCAAGGGTTTCAGATAAAAGACTGTACACCTATAAGTCATTATTTATTCAAGAAATTTACAATGAAAAATACACAGGTTGAGAACAGCAGCTAAGGAGAACCATGGGTGATCCTATAAAACTGGAACTATTTATCAAAACTCAGAAATTATACTAGAGTCAATTTCAATAACAAACAAATATTTTATACTGAACTAATGCTGCTTATATAGGCAAACTGTGCCAAAGGAACAAATTTACATATAATTGGATAAGCTACTCTACAAATATTATACTTCTAGTTAAGGCATGTAATTAGAACTGCATCTTCTGGCTTTTTAATTTAGTGTGTTTAAGAATTATATTTTATTACCTGAATTAAATGCAATTGGTTCCACACTCGTAGGTTTCTCACAGGCTTGCTGTTCACTCACAATGTGTCCTCTTACTCATACTGAATTGGATAAACCAGAGGTCTGAATTATAATCCCACCCTGGGACTGCTGCATTTGCTTACACTGTCAGATCTGCCTCTCAAAGGTCCAGAGCTCCAGAAAAATACACTAAGCCACTGCAGCATCATTTCTCCATGGTTAAATTTTTAATTTTAGAAGAAAGATTCTGAGGCTGTGTTTTTAAAATTAAAATGAAAGGTTGTGTGCAAATCCCTACACAAAAAAACTACAAATTTATAAGTCAAACCAAAATGACATATAGAGAGCCTTTTTACATCTGATAAAGAATAAAGCTATGAAGCACTCCATCAACTTTTCTACTGCAGTTTTTTACATCCTTTTTTAAAAAAATTCTTCCTTTAAATGGATTCTAATTTACAGTGCAAATTTGGGGGGGGGGGTACAAATGATACTATGTAAAATTTACACATAATACCAGATTTGAAAAACGTCCATTTTAGAAAACATGTTTAGCTGTCCAAACTGCAAGATTCATTTATGAAATCACCGATATAAATTTGTTTGAAAGGATCTAACTTTTCACCTAAATACTAATATCTGGGATGTCCATTTTTCTGTACAATTTAGTTAAGAAGGCAAATGAAGAGACTGAGTTGCATAAATCCAGAAGGTGTGCTCAAGGTCACAAAGCTAACTGCTGAACAGATGATGCAAAAGACTATTTGTTTAAAGAAAAAAAAAAAAATATTAACTTTAATAACCAGGGTGAAGAGCTTCTCTCCAAAGTCTCCAGCATATTTTCAGTTTTCATGAATTTTTCAGAGAGCATCTGTTTTTAAGTAAGTAGAAACATACCCAGGGAAAATAAGACCCGCTATAAGAAATTAAAATCAAAGTCTAGAAACATGTGCTACTCCTTACATGTGTGCAAAAGCACATTTATTACCATCAACATTTGATTATTTCTTAGAACAGAATACAAAATAGCACATCTAAAACAGCATTCTTTATCCATCCCTGCACCATGCCAAACTAGCCCTGCTTTCTCCCAGATTCACAGGGAAGGTAAGAGTTCTTTTGTTTCTCATTACAAACAGCTGCATACACAACCTCGCATACAATGCTATTTTCTGTAAGTTGAGGTCAACATTTGCAAACAATCTCCTGTGTCCTCTTGCTTGGTATTACAAGAAATGAAGAATTTTGCAGTATTTTATAACAATAAATTTAAAATCTTGGGAAATCCAGGGTTAAATAAACAGTTTGAAGAGCTTCATTTTGTTTTCCTAAATAATTTTGGGGGCCTTTCATGTTATAATATCTATTATAAATTGACAAAAGATAATTCCCCAAATATACATCCATAGAAAAGTATGGTTTGTTCTTGTTCCACAGACTATTTTGGGTACTGATTCTCTATAATTCATCATAATCAACCCACTGATCTAAGATTCCTATAAGACCAAAATAGACTATTTTTGAACATTTCTGGTGATGGGGAAGATTCACTACATGCTGAGACAGCCTATTTATTTTGGAGTTGTTCCACTCTGTTGCCTCTCTATGGTTTCCTTTAGTATGTCTTGGTTCTTACTACCATGCAAATGCAAAATAGATCATCTTCCACTTGAAAACCTTTCATAAATATAAAGACATCTGCTGCAATCCCATGCACTGAATTTCCACCACTAAAAGCTAAACATCCTAAATTCTTCATGATTTGGGAAGTCTTCATTAACCAAACTGATACCCTCAGGATGCCTGCTTGCTTGGGAGACACATGAAGTCATAGAGATCACAGCCGTAAGAGTGGGGTAACATCAGCAGAGGATTAATACTGAGCCTCTTTCCCAGGGTCTGAGCCCTGGATCTGCCATGCACCATCTTAAAAACCTTAACAAGTTAGTTAATGTTTTCTAAGCCTCACTCTACTCACTAGTTAAACAGTGTGTGTGTGTGTTAGTCAGTCAGTCTTCTCCAACTCTTTGTGACCCCATGGACTATAGCTCTCCAGGCTTCTCTGTCCATGGGATTTTCCAGGCAAGAATACTGGAGTGGGTTGCCATTTCCTCCTCCAGGGGATCTTCTAGACCCAGTGATCAAACCCAGTCTCCTGCACTGCAGTTAAACAGTGTCAACTACCAATGGGCGCTTGCCATCTACCACTACAAGCTTTAAATCATGTGTTACTGCAGCAGCTGACCTTCAACACCCCATGAAAGGAGTTCAGGGTGGAGAGCAGAAATGAGGCATTCTGTGCTTGGGGAAAAACTGGCAGGTCTTCAGATAGATATTTTTAAGGAGCCGATTTTATGAGCCCAATTCTTGTATCATCTCCTCATATCAAAAATCACTAAAATCCTTCATGGTGATGACTGTTCCTTGTGACTAGCAGAAAGCTTCAAAAGACAGAAACCTTCTGGGAAATACATACTTGATTCCATGTAGTACTCCTTCACCAAAATTAATATATACTGACCTACCTACAACTCACCTCTTTGGAGCAGTTTCCCAGAGTTATCTGAGATGCTGTCTCCTGGGCTACAGTTCTCATTTTGCCCCAGATAAAATTTAACTTGAATCTCTCATGTTGTATACTTTTTTAAGCAGTAATAACAGTAGTTCTAGTCATCATGAAGTTTCTATGAACATTACATTTAAAATATTGCTAGTATCAATATGTCCATTTTGGAAATATGTGGTTTTTTTTTTTTTAGTCAATTTTTTACAAGTAAAAATCACCGAGTACTCAACACTGACTGGCTCAGGGCTGTAAATAGCAGGTAAATAGAACAGTGGAGAAAGAAACTGCCAGAGGATTAAAAATAAGCCACAAATTATCTGCAAGCAGATAAAGCCCTGACTGCACAATCGTTACTGAACAGGTTCTATCTTTGTCTTCCCATGTAGTAACATGTCACTTTCTTTTAAGGGTTTCAGGGAAACACACTTTGCAAAAGTCGTCAATTTGAACGAGAAATGGGGGTGGATATAAACATCTTCCAACAACACAGACTTCCACTTTTTCTACTCTGCTTGAGAGAGTGTCATTCAGAGGAAGAAATAACTCAGTGTCAGGTTATTTTCTACTCCTGGTCTGATGCCACACCGCTTTGAGCTTGCTTTTGGCTATACCAGTTGAGCTTGCAATCGTTTAAATTGGCGCATGACTTATAGTTCCCTGTAGCACCTTTTAAACACTGGCAGAGCTGTGCAGTAATGATGAATGAGGCTCCACTGAGCCCAAACCTCTAGCATCTCACAGGTGCAAGCCTCTATGGGGCACCTGAACTGAACGTGGCATATATTTCTAGTATGGATTCTGATCCTTCTATGATTGGTGGACGTGAGGAGAGCTCTTGGCAGTAGTATAAGGAGTGAAGAGACTCAAACTATCTTTTAAGCAATTTCTTAGATGTTATAGGAATATTCTTGATTTCTAGCAATCAATTTGAAAAGTGAACAGAGAAAGCAGACTAGTTTCAACCATGGTGCTTATTCTCAAAGGATTATGGAGCATCAGATCCCACTATTTTAGGATCACGATACTACTCTCCACTTAATTTGATCAAATATTGAGTTCTTTCCTAAATTAAAAAGGAAGGAAAGACTAAGAGGAAAAGGAAAGGAATCCACTAGGTTCTGAAAGATGACTCACAGAAAGGTATGTCTGAGTTCTCTGATGTACTTCTTATCTCAGATCATGAAGCCATCCCATCAGCAACACGGGCTGGTACTGTGTTGGACACCTCGTAAAAGACAGCTGATCACAGGCAGCTCGTCACAGGGCCGCCAGCAGTCTACCAGGCAGCCCTGAGCTAGGGCGCTGCCCTCAAACTGTGGAGATGGTGACTTAATCAACTTAGTCTCTGCTCATGCAAAAAGTGCAAGCAATGCATTGGGAATGAGGGGGGGAAAGAAGTCCACAGACCACAACCATGAGAGAGAAAGAGTAGGTGGATCATATAACTGTGACACAGTCAACTAGGGATCCATAAATTGCCAACACTCCTAATCAGGTAAGCATCAAAAAAGATCCCATACAACCTTCTAGTCCTGAACTTCCTAGACTTTCCTCCCTAGGTAAGGTCCAGGTATACCACAGTTGTGAAGCTTTTTCAGAATTCCAATCAGAACTTCCCGTGTGAAAGACATTTCTTCTTCATTTCCGCTTTTATCCTTCTGATAAGCCCGCACTGCCTAACAAAAACTTAAATGAATCTTCACTGCTGGCAACCAGTGGAGAACAAAGCACATGTAAAAGGAAGAAAGTGTCTCCTTGATGAGTTTCCAACCGTGTTTGAAGTCACATTCTCCCCTCATTCTCTCAAGCTCAGACATGTGCTAACAAAAGGAGACAATAGGATCTGAATGGAGTCACTTGGGCTAAGACCCATGTCACCAATCAGAGACTTGATGTGAAAGTAAGTGAAAGTGTCAGCCGCTCAGCTGTGTCTGACTCTTTGCAACCCCATGGACTGCAGCCCACCAGGCTCCTCCGTCCATGGATTCTCCAGGCAAGATCACTGGAGTGGGTAGCCATTCCCTTCTCTAGGGATCTTCCTGACCCAAGGATTGTACCTGGGTCTCCTGCACTGCAGGCAGATCTTTACCACTGGGCCACTTGAGAAGCCCTGGAGACTTGACACAAACTATAGACTCAGTCTCTCCCAGGAATGGAACCTTAAAAAATCAATCTGGAATGACCTGGTCAGCAGTAATGAGTTAATCTGCCAGATAAGACCCCTGCTCTCCCCTAAAGGAAGGTGACATTGCCACAACTATATATAATTCACTTTTTGTATAACTTCCTTGTTCCCACTCACTTCTGACTATAAAAGTCTTTCTTTTCATACAGCCCAGAGCTCCTTTCTAATTGCTAGAAGAGATTCATGAATTGTTGAATAAAGCCGATAAGTTCTTTAAAATTTACTCAGCTGAATTTTTTTTTTAACACATAGCACTTAGTTTTGGATATCAAATTAACCTAAATTATTATTCCATTCAAAACAATTATGTGCTTAGCAGCTAACACCATCAGGAATAGGGCTACAGAACTGCAAGGTACTCAATAAATCTTATTAGTTAATGATTAAATAATGTCCACAGGACAAAAAAGTATTAAATCAATATTTCTTAATTATAAGGCATAAATCTACTGGAAACTCATATCTCTACTTCTTATTACCCAGAAAGTATAAGAAAAGGTGTCAGATAAAGAAATCTAAAATAGAATTCATTAAGACTTTTATTTACTGAGCACTTTAAGACACATGGGAATGCCCCATGCATTTGGAACACAGACAAGTAAGAAACATGGTCAATTACCTCACACTCTAATGGGAGACAAAAACAAGAAAATATCACAACACATAACAGATTAACTTATCATTCACTTTTCATCCTACCAACTTAAGAGTCTGTGGATTCTAACTAGATAGAGATCAGTAAATGCCTAAAAAGTGTTCATTGGTGGACACTCCATAAAGGCAGTGAACTGTTCAATATTCAGACACTCAAATAGGTGTATCCACAGCTCCACAGTCAGAATATGCTTGTAATACGATGCAATATGGGAAGGGGTTTTGATAACAAAGAGTTGCAGTCAATGACAAAGATAACCATCACAAAGGAAATCCTAAGTATGACAGAACTTCTGAAATTCATACACACATGCAAAATAAAAAAACAAACTAAAATCCTGAGGGACTTAAAGTCTTAATAGAAATCTATACAGATGGCTTTGCTGGTGGATCAGTAGCTAAGACTACACTCCCAATGTAGGGGACCCAAGTTTGCTCCCTGGTCAGGGAACTAGATCCCACAAGCTACAACTAAGAGTTTGCATGCCGCCACTAAAAGATCTCTCATGTTGCAACGAAGATCAAAGATCCCGTACCCCCTGTAGCAACATAAATAAATATTTTTAAAAAAATAGCAAAACAAAAAGGCTATTTTGTGGGGAGATTTTTTTTAAGAATTCTATGCAAATAATAGAGAGACAATAGGCTTTGAGAGATGCATTACTTAAAAGAGAAGAGAATCTTCTATGTATCGAGAAAGCTGGCATGACCGAAAACTGCCCTACTTTCCACAACATACCACTGACCACAGTGCCATGGCTAATGGTGGTGAGAAAACAAGTTCATGTGGAAGCTGATGACAATCTCTTCTTTCTCACACTTAGCCTACTCATACTTCTTGGATAACTCCTTCCCCTCTCCCCTATTGCTACACCTCTCCAACGTCTGTCAACGGGTTCGGAATTTTACCTGACTTCTGACAGGCTCTCAGACAGGGTCTGTTTCCAACCTGCTGTGAGTCATTTCCCCCTGATCTGCATTCTCTGTGCAAGCCCGGCCATGGGGGATTCCCCTTCCTTGAGGCTTCAAGCTTTGATGGCTTAGGGTTTTGTCTTCTGATTTCTTTGTCTTTGTAGAATTGTTAGACGTTTTCCTGGAACCTTGGCTTTGACTAGCCCGCATCTTAAACTCTTTTCATCTGTTTATATTCTAATCAGGGTCTAATTAAGAAGAATTAATTTGGCTATGTACCTTCTTCACTGCTCTTAATTGCTACACATTTCAATTTCACTTAGAGGTGGGATGACCTTCCCTTAGATGTCAAGCTGCCTGGTGACCCCAAATGTAGTTTTGATATGCTAAGTGGTGCAGGATAAGAGCTGTAAATCTAAAATTCTAGCATTCATCTCTTAGCTCCAAAACACAAAGTAAATTTCTAAGGAAATTTCAAACAATAAATCACCCATGTCAGCCACTAATTATAGTCAGTGCAGTGCTAGAAAACTATACCATCTCAATAAATCTTATGAGATGTCAGTTCAGAAACATTAGGTTGTGGGTGATGTGAGGAGACATAGCACTGCTGGATTCAGGATTTGCAGACCATCTATCAGGCATATTAAGGGGATGCTAAGCAGCCGAGGTACAAAAGTTGGACCGACAAAAGAAAGGGATCTTTCAGCCAAGGCACTGCCTAAAATTTCTGGAGTACTGATAACAAGGAACTTGTTAATGCATAAAAGTTAGCAAAGTGATTGTAACCAACTGAAATGATGCAATATAAAAGAGAAAACAAACAAACAAACAAAACAAAAAACCTCTGGAAGTAGGTATAGCTATGTCACAAATGCCAGTGCCATGTGGAAGAGAGAACAGAGAGTTTAGAACTGAAATAGCTGCCCTGCCAATGATCAGTTATCAGCCTTTTTACTGAAATTCCTGCTCTGCCAGTCATGAGACACAGAGAGGCACTTCACCTCTCTGAACCTATTTTTCCACAACTGTAAAGTGCAGATACTAATGCCCACCTTGGAGGCTTGTTGTAAAGATTAGAAATAACATATGCAAAGATTTCAGGCATATTGTTAATGCTCAACAACTGAGGGCTATTATTCACTGTTAACTTACTCTATCTGATTGCAAGTTCTCCAAAGATCAATTAGGTTATCACTTTGGAAACCAAATCCTAATGCTGCCTTAAACTAAGACTATACATTCTTGGCATCTTCTAGCCATTCCACAAAATCAAAGGCCAGTTTTGACTGTCCAGTCATGGCCTGGTCTTACCTGCAGCTAACACCTCATAATTTAACATTCAACCTTGCAACTGAGACGTCTTAATGAACTCTTATAGCTAGAAAGGATAGAAACGACAGCAACCATGACCTTGCACAAAATGCCTAATATAAGTTGTTCTGTCTAGATATGTGATGGCCTGTAAGGCTTTGTGAAAATCGCTAACGTTGGCAGATTATAGAATGAATTTCTGCTAATCACTAAGGAGCAACTACCTCTACTCAAAACGTATAAAGACATTATTTGGAGAATGTAGATTGTGATTGTTTCTTTGGAGAGCAATCTGAGAATAAAAAATGCTAAAAATGCAAAGTGCACTACTTATTCACTGAGAAATTCCCATGCTTCTATCAGGAATTTGCACTGCAGATAAACTCACATATGTTTACAAAAATAATGTTTATAGTAGCAAAGGCCTGTAAAGAACACAAATGATGATGACCAAGGGTCTGGTATTATGATCTTGGTACAACAGAATAAATATTCTGAGTAGTCATTGGCAACCAAGAGACAGCTATGCATAGACTGATATCTAAGATTCATCTTTAAGTAAAAATGGGATATTCCAAGCCATTGTTTTTACAGTAGACAGTCACATATCTTTTTTATTGAGTAAGTATCTTAATATATATGTACTCATATTCATTAAAGAACTCTGGAAAGATAAATGATACTACATTGCCTCTAAGAGAAAGAACTATTAATAACAGAAGGTGACAGAAAGGAAGCTTAGTTTTGACTAGATACCCTTTTACACTATTAAAGTGCACACTCACAGACGTATAACCTTTATGGAAAAATAACTTAAAAATACAAAGTAATATAAGGGCAAAGTGACACTGAAAGTTTGGATATTATCCAGGGAAATTCAACAACATTAACAGCCAGCTTAGTCAGTCAAGGACCTAGACCCTACTTCTTCATTACCACCAGAAATTTTTCCCTTTAAATAACACAGATAATAATCTTAACTCTTCATTTGTACAATGTAGACAAAGGGTGTCCACCTGAATTCTTCAAAATAAGAAATGAAAACTCTCCCAAGTTGAAAGTTTGAGATTTGCTTAAAATTTTTCAGCGAGGGGCTTCGTATACAGCACAATTTCTAGAGTACCCTATTTTGCAGTTCTACAGAATTGGAGGACACACATCTCCTGGCATGTAACTTTTTACAAGCGAAATGATACATTCACCACTTTCACTCCTATATGATTTTTAAGGCGAGGTAAGGACTCGATTAAAAATGAAAAGGAAAAAAAATGAAAAGAAGGGAGAGGAAGGAGGGGAAAGGAGAGGAGAGGCAGGGAAAGATGAGAAGAAAAGAAATAGTCACACAACTGAAATTCACAAAAGGCAGTAAGCCTAGAGTTTCAAGTCACTTGCGATACTGAGATAGTCTCTCAAAGTATGGAGAGCCTTCCAAATCAACATTATGACACTGAGATTTATGATCCCTAGACAAGTATCCATGAGCTAGCCTTAAACAGCACTACCTGTTCATGATGGCTACATTCATACTAAAAATATGTATTTCTCTAATACCTCAAAACCTCATGTTTGGTTTAAACAATACGGAAGTTAAGCACATATAAAAACTGGTTAAGTGTGAAGCGAATATTTTCCCTAAAATATATTCTCAAAGACTTTTCCTGGTGGCTTAGTGGTAAAGAATCCACCTGCAATGCAGTAGACAGCCTGCAATGCAGGAGACCACCTGAAGACACGTGTTTGATCCCTGGGTTGGGAAGATCCCCTGGAGAAGGAAATGGCAGCCCACTCCAGTATTCTTGCCTGGAGAATTCCATGGACAGAGGAGCCTGGTGGGCTACAGTTCATAGGTTCACAAGAGTCAGATATGACTTAGAAACTAAACCACCACCACTACCAGAATCTCAAACACGAATCCAGCTTAAGTGACTTCGTCTTCCCAATGTAATCAGTTGTGCTCCTCACAACTTTCACGCCCACAATTTCCTTCACTCAGCTGTGGTAAGGCTTTCCTGAACAATGATCCTTGATTCTTTACACATTACGTCAGTTATGAATCAAGGTCTTCCTTGTTTCCTGTCCCTTTTCACGTTATGTTCTTTGCCTGGAACTTTCCTCTCCAGTTATTTATTTGACTAGCTTCTCCTCAAGCTTTAGGTCTCAAAATTCATATTCACTAAGAAAGTTTCTCTCTGTATGCCACGTAAAGAACCCTCCCTTAGCACCCCCCCTTCTCCTTCAGAGCACCTATTTCAGTTTATAATTATTTGTATTATAAGTATTAGTTATTTAAAACATTTTTCAGTCTCCCCTACCAGACTCTGAGCTCCATGAAGCAGGATGCATGTCTAATTTTTTTCTACCCAGATGAACTAACTTGGTCCTAGCACAGAATTAGCTGTCAATATCTATAAGCTGAATGGATGAATGAAATGAATTGCAGGACATTTCATTCATGTTTTTCTAAAGGACCCCACTTTGACTAGAAGACCAAAGCCATACCCGAAAACCTGTCATACCACAAATTCATAAGGAGCAAGAACTGCCTTTTTGAACTTTCTATGCTCTCATTTACTCTACATGGCATTTATGAAGTGGTCAATCATGGGGACACAGCATCAGTGTTGGAGAAAGTAAAATCTGCTGCCATCCACACTGCTCATCATTCTGCAAAATTAGGAGAGCAACTCTGTGGACAAGAACATTCAAGGCAATCATTTGAAAAAGCAAAATGGAAAAACCTTCTTGGTAAGGTAATCAGAGTTCTCCAGAGAAACAGATCAAATGAGCACGTGTGTGTGTGTGTGTGTGTGTGTGTGTGTGTGTGTGTACACACAATATATGTGTATTAGAAAAAGACAGATTTATTTTAAGGAACTGACTTATGTAATTGTGGACGCTGGCAAGTATGAAATCTGCAGAACAGGCTGGAAACCCAAGAAAGAGCTGAGGTTGTAAATGGAGTCCAAAGCACTCTTCTGGCCTCCGATTAACTGGACGTTGGCCAACCTACATTATAGATCTGCTTTATTCAGTGTCCTGATTCAAGTGTTACTCACATCTTTAGAAATACCTTTATAGCATCACCAAGATATGTTGGACCAAATATCTGGACCGTGGCCTATACAAGTCGACACATAAGATAAATCACTATATTTCACTAAAAACTCTCTGTGTTGTCATTTATACATTATTCGATTTATCTTCTCTGGTAAAATGAAAGACATGCAACTGAATACTTTTTCTACTTGTCATAACAAGTTGCATAGGCATTTACTTTTAAAAGGAAACATCATATTCTGAGAATCTAATAAGCATGAATTTGAACCCATATATAAATCCCCTCCACTGAGTTTTATTGCCAGTAGTGAAAAGAACTCTTTCTCTTTATTTAAATTTGTGGCCAGACTAACACAAATTTATAAAACTCAATATTTTTTAGAAGTTTAGCAATATTGGAAGGCTAGCTATAAGAAAAAATACATTTATACATTGAATCATGCATATTCAAATAAATTCAGAATAATGAATATAGCATATAGATTACATACACAAATTACCAGCCTATTATAACTACAAAAATTCTGTTTATATTCATATACCCATGTTTGTCTGAAAATCTTTCTATATTGAAAGGATTTTTAACATTTGGAATGCATTCCCAAACCCCTATAATTTATGAAGATGCACAATCCTTGCAATAAAATGTAGTCATGAAAGCAGTTTATACGAGTTTAGGTCTTTTAACCATATGCTGATCACTAAGGATAAAAATCTCTACCTTCCTGAGGAATCCATACTGGTTAAAAGCTTCACAGGCAGGCACACCAGTAACATGACATCAGTATGGCTATTTACTGCTTGCGTGAATTGAGTTATTTAATCTTTTGATTTTTAGTTATCCCATCTAGGACGTAGGGTTCATTACAGCACCTAGCTCACAGGATCATTACAGGCTTAAATGAGATAATATAATAAAAGCAATTTGTCTGATACATTGTATTTGATTAATATTATTCATTATGATTAAGGTTTACTTAGAAAGTCCATATATATTATATATATATTTATTTATATGGATATATATATAAAGATATATATATTATATATATTTATTTATATGGATATATATATATATTATATTTATTTATATGGATAGATATATATATATAGAGAGAGATATATATATATATATATTTTCTCATAGAGTGTCTCCAACGACTGGGGGTACTTCTTCCCAAAAGAAGTTTATGTTACAGGCAGAAAAAAAGACATTTGAAAACCTTCTCTTAAAAATGTAATATGAGACATACATTACCATGAACTTAGTAAAACCACCAGACAGATGTCAAACAAACAAACGAAAACTTGGGTGATAGGAACACACACCAGGACTAAATTTCCCAACATATATTCCAAAGAGTATATTCATAACACGATATCTATGATCTTCAACACTGCTGCATTTAATAAAATCATCTGGGGAGTGTTATAAAAATTCTATTTCCCAGAATTCACCTTCACCCCAGACCAACTAAATCAAATTATTCTAACATACATCAGGGCTGAGCACCACCCCTTTGGATGTTTCATAGACAATCTCTGCTCTGAGGAGGGAGGTTGTTTTTCAGTCCCTATATACCAAATTGTATATCCCCCCAAAATCCTTACATTGAAACCTAATTCCCAATGTGATGGTATTTGAAAGTCAGACCTCTGGGATGTAAGTCGGTTATGAAGGCAGAACCATTACAAATGGGATTAGTGTCTTTATAAAAAGACCCCAGAGAGCTCTCTTGCTCCTTCTTTCATGTAAGGTTACAGAGAGAAGATGGCTATTTACAAACCAGAAAGCGGCCTCAGCAGACACTGAATATGCCAGCACTTTGATCTTGGACTTCTCAGCCTTCATAACTACAAGAAATACACTTCAGTTGTCTTGTAAGTCACCCAGTCTGCGGTACTCTGTTATGGCAACCTGAAAGACCTTAGTCAAGTAAGTTTCAGAGACATGTATTTCACAAGGCATATAAAGAGCCTGAGAAACTCTAATGCAAGAAAATCTATTTAAAATACAGAATTTTCTAAGCTCATTCCTGCTGAGAAATTTTTTAAACGGAATCCTATTTATATCCTGAAGAATTAGTGTTCTGCAGAACAAGCTCTAGTTCTCAAACCTGGCTGAACATCAGAATCACATGGGGAGCATATTCAAAACATAATTTCCTAACCTCATCCCCAGGGACTCTGATTCAGTGCCTCCAGAGTGGGCCTGTGAATCTTTAGCTTCTTCTAAAATGCCAGCTTTTTCTGAGGATCATGTTTTGTAGCAATTACCCCAGAGAGCTTATATGCACTCCCATATGCATGGTCCCTGCTTCTGCTTCCAAGTTGAGGGCACGGAATGAGTCTTTATAACTGGCACTTGGTCTCCTGCAATGCCTTGCTTCTAACAGAAGATCAACAAGAGTTTAGCGGTACATGATTATATATGAAAGAGTATTAGAAGATCATCAAGCCTGGGGTGCAATACAATTATGAACACCAGGCCCAAGTTACACTCTGAGACTTTTATGCTCAGATGACGATAAGGCACTCTGTACAAAGATTAAGCCTCTGTGCATAAATACAAATAGACCTGGCTCCCAGAGTTAATGACAAGTTTGCAAGGTGGGCCCCCAAATCTAAGCTTTAGCTCCTCACTGTGATAACAGAGCCTCCAAAAATACATTTGCAGAAAAGACATTAATCACTGGCTAGACCAAGAAGGGAACTTTCAACTGCTGATCTTATAAAACCACAGAAAGTACTGGATGATGTGAATTACTCAGAGAAGAACAACCTGTAAGGAAGCACCATGGCACGTGCACTTGTAGAGACCTCAGAGCTCCTCTGTGAACAGTCACTCACCAGGCCTGAAAACCAGAGGAACAGAGAGGGATTTACACACCAAATTCCCAGCCAACTTTCCCTCCCTGCTGAACACTGGGATGGGAGCAATTACTGTAAACTGAGGGAAATGCCATGGGCTCTCCAGGGGGGATGATTTTCAAATTAATGGAGGGGCCTCAAACTAATGAGTGGTGCATTCTGAAAAAGTAACCTTTGTGTCTGTGCTTCAGAAGTCTCAACAGAAAGACGAGGGCATAACAATGTAAGGCACATGGTACGAAGCGCCTCCAAACATCTGATACTAGGAAAAGCGCTTTACAATCCTTGGGGTGTAAGCAAAAATAAACACCAATGAGAACCTAGGGGGAAAGGTACTAAAAGGACATAAGGAGATCATAAGACCGAAGAGGAAACTCGGGAATCAAACAACTCCAGGTGCCCCTCCGCCTCTCGGCCGGGAGCAGGTACCATCGTGCAGGCCAGGCCAGGTCTGGCCCGGACACTGGCACAGCACAGACAGCAACCCCTCCCTCCAACTCTTTTCCCATCCTGTGTTACTGATCTCACAGTTCTACACATGAGGAGAGAGGGTCTAATAATTCAGACATTCAGAGATGAAAGTCACACGCCGGCACCTTTACACTGCAACAGCAGATGGGTGGGCTGAAGAAAGATCCCTGGGCCACTTCTTAGTGAGGGCATGGGCTCTGGATTTATCAACCCACAAGGCTATATACAGTAGTACTGATTTTTACTGTTGGGAAAGTGAGCTTATTCCTGTGAATTAAAATTTTTAAATAGTCAGCATCAATGACTACTATTTGAAATGTTACCAAATATCATTAGTTTCCCTTTGTGCTCAGTCGCTCAATCATGTCTGATTCTTTGTGGACCCATGTAAGACAGACCGCCAGGCTCCTCTGTCCATGGGATTTCCCAGGCAAGAATACTAGAGGAGGTTGCCATTTCCTCCTCCAGGGGATCTTCCTGACGTCCCTTGCACCTCCTGCATTGGCAGGCATATTCTTTACCGCTAACTGACGTCTAAGGACAGCAAATGTTATTAGCAAAGGAATGTGCCACAGACACCGGTGCGCAATGTGGACTGAAGCCAGAAAACATGGGGGAAAGCGGATGATCACTTGATACCCTGCAATGTAAACTTCCAGTATCTCAAATAAAACATTTTTAAATGGAAAAAAAGGAGTGGTACTCAATTTAAATTGTCCATTTGTAAATCTACTGCCATGAAACAATTCTTCCCATCCTACGATATAAAGGCACTTAATTACCTTGTGTAATGCTTTCTTTTTATCATTATAGGCTTTAGGACATTTGTTGTTTGCTCAGTTTCTTAGTTTTCTAATTTAAATCCCAAATTACTTATTAATCCCTGTGCATACTGGATTTAAATAATGAAATACATTAAGAATGTAAAAATATTTTATATGACAATGTAACATACTTTTGTACCAAGTCTGCTGTTTTCTTACATCATTAACACGATCAGAATAGGACATAAGAACTATTCATAGATCAGGCAAATATCTAAAAGCTTAGACAGGTTACGAATATCACTCCACACACCAGCCCCGACATATCACTTAGATTTTCACATTAAATTAGGATGAGTTTTTCAAAATTAACTGCTTGATGTCAGTCTAATGCTTTAAAATTGTGTAATGACTTTCTATGGCCTCAAGGACACAAGTCAATTTCCTCTTATTCCCTAAAGATGCTACTGTGTACAATTCTATAATGCACTAATCACCCTAGTCACACAATTACACTGTCTTTGTTCTCTGCCCAACTCATTGGGCATCACTCACATTCAGGTCTCTGCAGCATAGTACAAGGACTCTGCCATCACTCTCCTACATCTGTGACGTCCACTCATTCTCAGCTCTTTGCCAATCCCTAAACACACCACTTCTCTCATGATCTCATCCCACTATCACACTATATTCTTTTTCTTACGTGTTCTTTCCAAACTCAACCTGCGAATTCGATAGAATTCTTTCCACTTTGTCTCAATTATTAATATCAATTCTTCCCCATAATTTCTTTGCAACTACCACCATAATATCCCACATCACACCACACTGTAATTTTAGTTTTCTTTTCACACCACGAAATAAGTCCTTGAAAGCGCATTATACATGTCTCTTCACATATATATATGTGTGTGTGTGTGTGTGTATACATACACACACACATATACATATGTGTGTATATACATACATACACACACTCATCCATGTGCAGTGCTAAGCTGCTTCAGTTGTGTCCAACTCTTTGTGACCCCGTGGACTGTAGACCGCTAGGCTCCTCTGCCCATGACATTCTCCAGGCAAGAATACTAGAGTGGGTTGCCATTCCCTTCTCCAATATACATACATATGTGTATATATATATATAATATATATATGCCTGAAGTCAAGCATATTTCCATACAGAGGCAATATTTAGATTCTATAGGATATAAATTAATGGATGGATGTCGATCAAAGAATTAAGATTCTGATGTGAGTTCGTTTAGTAGATAGTAGGGAGGAATGCAAAACACAAAGAGAAACAATACTTTACTCTGTGTGTGTAAAACACAAAGAGAAACATACAAACTTAAGTATGTTAGAAATAAAGAAACAAAATAAAAAAGTAATTATAGCATTTAAGTCATGAGGTTAAATGACAATACAAGTGTTATTTGAATTCTGCAAACTCACAGGGTAAACCCCAAACAAGGAGGAAGTAGAGAAACATTCAAAATAAACTTACTAAAACGGTTACATTCTTTAAAGGCTATACAAACACATGGAAAAGAAAATAACATCAGCTTGTTCCTCTTCAAATATGCAAAAATCCTTCAGAGCAATCATATTAATAATGCATTAGTCATTACAGTTATGCTCACTAAGTTTTGACACTCAAAGCACCTATAAGGAGACTTTGTGTAGAATATGTAAACTGATATTCTCCCAAGTAAACAGAAATTCATTCCCAAATACTATTAGTATCAAAGATTTTTGAAACTTGTGTAAAGCTTTTTAAAAATTTCAATCACATTGACTAAGAGCAACTCGAAACATTTTTATATTTCCACTCTGTCACATGTCAGCATTTCTTTTTGTAGCATGGCAAGATGGGCTAGGGCTGAAGCAGCAAGAATACAGATGAGAGCCTATTCAGTAATTCATTCTTTATAATAAATAAGACTCTTGACCATAGCCAAAACTATTTCTCCAAAATGAAATCTCAAATAGTGCTAATCGCATCTCAGCTCTGATCCAGCGGCTCTCTGTAACAGTCAATCATAAAACAACACACTGCAAAGGCTGCCTCCTTCCATCTCTGTGCAGCCAAGGAAGATCACATTGTCTACTCAAGAGCTGTGGGTTCAATCCCAGGGTCAGGGAGATCCCCCGCAGTAGGAAATGGCAATTTACTGTTGCATTCTTGCCTGGAAAATTTCATGGACAGAGGAGCCTGGCAGACTAGAGTCTATGAGGATGCAAAGAATTGGATACAACTGAGCACGTGTGCACATGCGCGTGCGCACACACACCCCCCCCCCCATGGATAAAGTCACAGGGGCAAACATGCATCACCTTCTTAATTATTTAAAGGAATAACATTTCAAGTTTATAAGCTACAACTTTCATTATTTCATCAACAACATAGGTATCATATTGAATAAATGTATGAGAAGAATAAGATTATAATGATAAACTCCACATTTTTTAGGGATGATATAGTTATATGCAAAGCATCAGGCTATGTGTACACATCATTAGCTCATTTTGGTCTTCATAATTCTACAAGAATACCCTCATTATATGGTAAGATATGTTAAATAATTTGGTCTAATCTTGCAAGAATACTGTAGCCAGAATTTGATGATATCATGTTTCAATCACCAAGTCTGCCTACTACTTTTCTTTTTCATCGCATAAAACATTTTCCATCTGCGGAAACTGAATCACAACCTAAAACATGGAATTCATTATAATAGAGTGTATATTATATTATGCTCCTTTTCTTAAGCATTAACCTTAATATATTGATTTAAGGAGTTATGTTATAAGAAAATTACTAAAATTTGTACAAGCTCATTAATTCAGAACAAAAGAAGACTGCTGCTTTGAATAACAGTAACGTTTAAAACAAAAGTACTAATTTCAGTTACAGCACATAATATAAACTACAAGATACTGGTAAATTGCTACTAATAAAAGAATTGAGTAGAGTTAATGGAACTATGAATTCACAATAACCCCATGTTACACAGCCTATGTACATATGTTACCACCACATTCACAGTTATCTAGAATTGTTGCAATGTCTGTAATTCTGATCAACAGGTTCAAGAAAGAAAATAAAGGGAACATACTAGGACTTTTTAGTTAGATTCTAGTAACTGGTGAAAGAGACCTTGAAATGTGCTAAAGAAAATAAAAGGAACTTCTTTACAGAGTGAAGATCATGTTCTCAGAGTACAGACTTTTGAACAAAGTTTATAGTACTGCAGGTAAGCAAGCCAACCTTCCACAACTGTAACAAAGAAATCTTCACAAACAGGGTGCTGCTGCAAAGCGTATCACAAATACATGGGACAATATTATCAAGGCAGCTTATTTTCTATTTCTACGGTACATCTCATTACCTTGGTCAACAAGTAGGGGAAGGGGAAGTAGAGATGAGTGAAAATGAATAGGAGACATCCACGCTCCGAGGCTCTCACAAAAAGAGCGGTGTGGAAGGCCCCTCACAGTCTCATTCAGAACTATTTAAATTACTAAATATAGTCTGAATGGCTTGTAAATTTGTTTTTCTTTTTTCCAGTAGACAAGCGGGAAGAAACAGCACATAGAAATGGATAGTTCACCAAAGCAAGGAATTATATAATATATGAGCATCTGAAAGGCAGCAGAAAGCAGACAGAGGACACTCGGCATAGGGTCTGATGTTTCACCAGTCCCTGAGGGGATCCTGTTGCACAATCCAGTCTAACATTTATTGTCTCAACAAACAGAAAGCAGCTGTATGTACTATGTTCTGTATAAACTGCCAAGTTTATAGTATAGAATAGGGCAAGTTTGCTTAGTGATTAGAATGTATTGTGCACACCTACTAAAGTATTAAACTCACATCATTTAATGTTCACAGCATCTCTACAAGGTAGGCAAGATCTACTTCATTTTGCAGATTTTAAAAACTGCTTTGTAAGGGTTAATTAGGAACATGCTCAAGATCACACAGCTGGTGACAGAAGAAATCCAGGTGGGTCTGATTCAAAAGTGAATCACCGTCCTAGTCTATACACTAGACTATGTTCATCACAGTGATTCTGTGTCATCGAGACATACTCTCATACTGGGCCACCTATTTGGTTGACCAGTAATATAGTTGACCTGAATTTCCACTTTTTAAAAACCACTATTGTTATATTAAGGAAAACTGTTATTTGTGAAAAGTGAAAGTGTCAGTGGCTTGGTCGTGTCAGACTCTTTGCGACCCCATGGATTGCAGCCTGCCAGGTTCCTCTGTCCATGGGATTCTCCAGGCAAGAATATTGGAGTGGGGAACCAGTCCCTTCTCCAGGGGACCTTCCTGATCCATGGATCAAGCCCAGGTTTCTTGCATTGCATGCAGATCCTTTACCATCTGAGTAACCAGGGAACCCCATTTATTTAATTCCAAGAATTCCACTTAACCACGTTTTTGCTATAATTTTTACAAGGAATTAGAAACGTGACTTAAGTAAATATTCTCTACTTAAGAATGTCATTCACCTAATCAAATATAGTAAAAGTACTGCCTGCACTCCCAATTAATTTGCTAATCTGCAAAAATTCTAGAATCAATAGGTAGCTAATAGCTACTCAAATGAGTCACTAAAGACAAAAATATTCATATTTGTATTTGGTAGTTGAAGAGCAATCATAATACAGATGACAATACACATTTGTGCAACTCAAAATGAGTGCAATGTGTCTAGAACCAAGCCCTATAAAAGTTATTTGGGGATTTGAATTATGCCATTTGTTGTTTTATTGTTTGACTTTCTTCTCCTCCAAATTGGACCCATGTCAGCATAAGCATACTGGTTGACACTGGACATTTCCATGACAAACCTAAAAGTCACAGGCAACATAAATTGTCAACTTTATATGAGTACAGCTCTGCAAAGTGCAAAGTATTTTCTACACAAAAGTTCAGCGCAAAGGTAGAAGGGTCACTTTAGTGTGGTAAAAACAGAGGAGTTCTGGATGCATTTTTTAGAACCTCAAATTAACTATGGAATCAGGAGTGCTGCCTTCCTAACCCTTACTCTCTCATGAACCAAAGTGTTTTTTCCCAGAAATGCTCAACCTTTATTTAATTAATGGGAAAAAAAAAAAAAAAAATAAGGGTTTTAAGTATGAGGAGCTGAAACTGACACTGCCTAAACATGGAAAATATTTTCACTCTCCAAACCATGAAAACTATTGAACCCAGCTTTAAATTAAAAAAAAGAACAATACATCTCTGACAAGAAAAAGAAAACAAATGAACCTTGCAGCCAACCCTTGCTTCTTCAAGTTTCAAACGCCAGCAGTTCTTTCTCAAATATTTCCTAACCACTCTCACTGACTTATTTCTCCCCTTATCCCAAGATCACCTGTAAGATCATTAATGCTCCATGAACACATATTATCTGAGTTTAATTGTACTGTTGTTGCCTATCATGTTTCATGCAAGAGATACCCCAATAGAAGTAAGATTGGTCAATTTAAAAACTAAACAAAACTCTGCGTGTGTGTGTATGTGTGTGTCCCCTTGCACTGTCATGTTCAACACTTTGTAACCCCACAGACTACAGCCCACCAGGCTCCTCTGTCCATGGAAGTTTCCAGATAAGAATACTGGAATGGGTTGCCGTTTCCTACTTCCCCACCCAGGGATCGAACTCACGACTCCTGTGTCTCCTGCATTGATAGGTGGATTCTTTACCACTGAGCCACCTGAGAAGCTCTAGAAAGTGTTTGCCAGAAGCTTACTAGGCTTTTCAAAACACTAGTTACAAGTATTAAGTACTCTGCAAGATGTACGCCCCATAATGTTCACCAACTCCTGCACTTTTAGGTACAACCCAAATCTCTAGATACGTCCATCAATAAACTGAGTGATTTAATTTACCATGTCATTTAATTATCTGATGAAGTCTACAAAACACGTATTATCCCATCATATAGCTGATGAAGCAGAAACTGAGAAAGTAGGAAATTTGCTATCACACAAAATAATACAGCTAGCACAAAAATGGATTTAGAACTGCTAAGAAATTGGTCTTCAAATTTCAAACTCTTATCCTCTCAAGAAACTCACATGGTAGTGAGTGACACGTGAAGTAAGTTTACAATGTAGTAGGTATGGCAATGAACTTGTCCCAATTGCCCAAGACTTTCCTGATTTAAACGATAATGTACAGCATCTTGGGAACCCTTCAGTCTTATGACAACTGGTTGGTTACTTTCATGACAGGTATTACAGAAGTGGAATGGGAAAAAAAATACAGCAGGAGTTAGTATGTACAGCGAAGAGAGTCATTGTTTACTCCGCAGTAGTATGAAAACAAGCTTACGAGAGGCACATCTGAGTTAAACATCATGCAAAGTATAATAAACACGGTAAGAAAAGTCAGCAAGGTGGACTGGGAGGCAATGTAAACAAAGGTGAGGATAAAAAACACAGGACGAGGTCCAGGCTGGATTACTTGACTGCTACGGCTGAGGCTGTGGGCTTTAACAGGGGAAACAAGGGAGAAATGTGATTGGGAAAAAAGAACATCACGTAGGAAGGACCACAGTAAGTCTCAGAGAATTAAGCCTGAGGACATGATTTTTCTTCCAACTCCCTTCACAGCTCTACAAAGAGAGACAGACTTTGAAGAAATGAGAGTTTGGCTTAATGATTTAGTGACGAATATCTGTGCCTGGTAGGATACTGCCAAGTGATTCTTGACTGGAAGTCTGATTTATTATGAGGGAGTGCAATTGTTGTTAGGCTCATAACTAAAGTGACACATCTGATGAGCTCAGAAACACATACACTTTCCTAACATTCCTATCCTGGATTTTTTCCCCTTGCCTCCTTGATCCAATAAATCAGTATTGACTGCGAGTGATAGGAATTGAACCCGAACTAGCTAAAGTCAAACTGTAATTTATGAATCCCAAGAGCTAAAAAATCAGAAGGCAAACTCACATGAGACATAGTTGGATGAATCATCTCAGGCAGTATAAGAGGACTGAGTTTCTCTCCGTCTTGCCTCTGGTTTTCATTCTGAAGTGACATGTGATGACTGCCATTTGACCGAGGCTTTCTTCCCTGGTAGCAAGACAGCTGGAGCAGTGGCAGACAGACACGCCCCTGCTTCTGGCCTCCATGTTCACAGGGACTGGTCCAAGGCATGCATGCAGCCCAGCTGGAGTCACTGAGAAGCTAGCAAACATCTCCATCCTCTGCACTGGTTCTCACCAGGACCAATGCCTGTTCTGGAAGCAATTCCTGTGGACACAGAGAGCCAGGGCTCCTGCTTAAGTAAAAGAGCATGTTCCAGTCCTTAAGTAGGAAATGGAGTTCTCTCAGACCATTTGCGCTAAGAATGGGCAGTCCTTAAGTAGGAAATGGAGTTCACCCAGACCATTTGCACTAAGAATGGGCTAGTACCAGACAATAAAATATTATCCAGTACTAACAAGATATGAGCTCACTGGCCATGAAAAGACATAGAGGAACACAAATTAAATGCATATTACTAAGTGAAAGAGATCTACCAGAAAAGGTTACAAATGTATGATTGCAAGTATGTGACATTTCAGAGAAGGTAAAACTATCAAGACAATTAAAAAAGATCAGTGTTTTCTAGGGGTGGAAGATCCAAGGGAAAAAATAAACAGGTAGAGAACAGAAAATTCTTAGGGTAGTGAAAATACTGTGTATGATATTATAATGATGGATATATGTCATTATACTTTTACCCAAACCCACAGAATGTACAACACCAACAGGGGACCCTAAGGTAAACTAAGAACTTTGGGTGATAATGATGTGTCAACGTAGGTTTATCCTTGGTTTAAAAAAAGCACCATTCTGGTGAATGACATTGATAATGGAAGAGGCTACACATGCGCTCCAGTAGCAGGTATATGGGAATCACTGTATCTCTCTCTCAACTTTGTTTTAAACTGAAAACTGTTTTAAAAAATAAAGTCTTTACAGCAGCTTCCCACTGATCTATTTTACACATGGCAGTGTATTTACGTCAATCCTAATCTCCCAATTCATCCCACCCCCTCCTTCTCCCACTGTGTCCACACATATCCATTCTCTATGTCGGTGTCTCTATTCCTGCCCGGGATATTGGTTCTTCTGCACCATTTTTCTACATTTCACACATATGCTTTAATATGTGATGTTTGCTTTTCCCGTTCTTACTGACTTTGCTCTGTAAGACAGCCTCTACAAAGCACAGGATGCTCAGTCCAGTGATCTGTGATGACCTAGATGGGGGGCGTGGGGAGATCGTGGGAGGCAGGTCGAGGAGGGAGGGTATATATGTAAATATATAGCTGATTTGTAAAGCAATTATATTTCAGTAAAAAAATAAGACATAAGATAAAGTCTTAAAACTAACAAAGACAAAGAAAAGAACAGTAACAGAGGCCAAGGTTAATACACACACACACTCCTTTTAGCACATCTACAAAGGGGGATATGGGGACTGGCTGGTTCTCCATATCCACATTAATTCACTGGAGAGCTGTGACAGAGACTGCCTAGTTATTTGGCAAACATGTTTCTATACATGTTTCCAAACACGTTTTCCTTTCCTCCTGGGCACTCAATGTGACTCTACTCCTCAGCTTCCCTTGTAACAAGGAATGGCCAAGTGACGGAGCTCAGCCCAATGGAATATGGGCAGGGGCCATGATAACCGCTCCCAGGCTGGGCCTAAAATAAGCTCGTCTAAAACCTGCCAGGACATTTGTCTCCTCACATGCTATATACCTTTTCTGAACAAAGAGGACTCAGCAGAGGACAAAGCCACACAAGGGTGAGGAGCCTGATTCTTTGAATGACTCCAAGCAAAGTCGCTCCTGTGCTGTGAGTACTGAGCATGACAAAGATGTATAAACACTTTTCAAGTCACTGAAAATTTAGTGTATCTGACACAGAAGCTCGAATTAGCTTTTCACAAGTCCCTGTGGGACTCAGTTCTTTGGGAGTTTGAAAGCATCATAGTAAGCTAGGCTTCCCTGGTGGCTCAGTGGTGAAGAATCCAAAAAATATGCCTACCAATGCAGGAGACGCTGGTTCAATCACTGTGTCGGGAAGATCCCCAGGAGGAGGAAATGGCAACCTATTCTTGCCTGGGAAATCCCGTGGACAGAGGAGACTGGGGGACTACAGTCCATGCGGTCACAAAAGTAAGTTTGAACCTCTTCATCTCGCTAACCCCATTAAACCACAAGAGGAGCCTTGAAATACACACACAAACACACACATACACACACACACACATACACACACACACACACACACACACACACACACACACACACAGATGGCATGGATGTGAGGAGAATTGGAAGGGAGAAAAATTGGGGGGAAAAAAGCAAAATAAATCAAATTTCTTAGGATAAGAGGTTCAGGGACCATTAGAAGGAAATGAACACAGGCTTTTGAGAAACAGTTGATTAATAAGTTTACAGTATATCTGCCTCCTTGCATGGTGGGAAGATGGTGGCTTCTCATTAATTAATTGTGAAGATGACACAAATATGCACTGAACAAGAAGAAAAAATGAGTCTATAATGTGGACAAATGAATTCTCCTGGCAAAATATTTCACTCTCATTATGACCACCTCACATTTCCATGGTGACCACTGGAAGCCATAAGTGTACTAGACATTTCTGCAAAAGACAAAAAACAAATGCACAGGAAAAGAAACGAAGGAGAGTCTAAAATAAGTGGGACAACAGGATGAGAATGACAAGAGGACTCACTTTGTTTAGAGGATTCTAGGAAAAAAGAGAGGTCCCTCCGTCATGCAGGAAATACTGAAACACTTTTGGAAAACTGAATCAACAGGAGGAGACTTTCGGGGAGTTGGGGATGTTAATGAACAGTAAAGCCTTTGCTCAAAGGTAAGGTTAGGAGAGAGTGTTTCAGTTGTGAACTTACCAGAAGGGATATTTGCTTAGGCTAAGAAATGAATAGGAATTTATCTTCACACACTGCAGCATAAAAGTGATAGGCCAGGATTTCCAAAATGAAAGCTTAAAAGAAAGGTTAAACAGATCCTAGAATTTTTTATCAGAAGTGAAAAAGCACTGTAATGGAGGAGGGGGAGTCTTCCTTTAACTATCTGCTCCTGATGCTGGTAGGTATTAAAAATAAACCATTGTATATCCTTGCCTCCTAACTGATTCAAATGAATTCTTTTTAACGGCTGAATAATATTCCATGGTGTATATGTACCACAGCTTCCTTATCCATTCATCTGCTGATGGGCATCTGGGTTGCTTCCATGTCCTGGCTATTATAAACAGTGCTGTGATGAACATTGGGGTGCACGTGTCTCTTTCAGATCTGGATTCCTCAGCGTGTATGCCCAGCAGTGGGATTGCTGGGTCATATGGCAGTTCTATTTCCAGTTTTTTAAGAAATCTCCACACTGTTTTCCATAGTGGCTGTACTAGTTTGCATTCAGATGGATGAAACTGGAGCCCATTATACAGAGTGAAGTAAGCCAGAAAGATAAAGAACATTACAGTATACTAACACATATATACGGAATTTAGATAGATGGTAGCGATAACCCTATATGCAAAACAGAAAAAGAGACACAGAAGTACAGAACAGACTTTTGAACTCTGGGGGAGAACGTGAGGGTGGGATGTTTTGAAAGAACAGCATGTATATTATCTGTGGTGAAACAGACCACCAGCCCAGGTGGGATGCATGAGTCAGGTGCTCGGGCCTGGTGCACTGGGAGGACCCTGAGGAGTCGGGTGGAGAGGGAGGTGGGAGGGGGGATCGGGATGGGGAATACGTGTAACTATATGGCTGATTCATGTCAATGTATGACAAAACCCACTGAAATGTTGTGAAGTGATTGGCCTCCAACTAATAAAATAATATTTAAAAAAATAAATAAATAAATAAACCAATGTCATATATAATTCTGCTTCAGTATATCTTCAATTAGATGCAGTCTTTTAACTTCTTTAGGATTTTTAAAAATTTCCAGCACCTTTTTTATACAGACAAAACGGAAAGTTGGTCCAATGGCTACAATAAGAAAAGCACTGCAGCAAGAACAACAGCAACAACAACAAAAATAGTGAAGCTTCCAGGAGAAGCAATTCTAGAGTCAGACAATGTGGTTCAAATCCCAGTTCTGCCACTTGCTGGCTATGCCAGGCAAATGATTTAATTTCTCTAAGCCTAGCTTTCCTCAACTATACAATAGATAAAACAATAATTCCTATGGGGGGGGCACCTTAGCAAAGGACCTCAAAAACAATACACACTATCTGTGTAAGCTGTTCCTATCATTTTCTTATATCTATTCCAGTTTTTCTGCCAGAAAACCAGTAGTTGGGTGGGGGAAGGGAGAAGGGAAAGAGAGAAGTAACATTCATTGAACATGGGGAAATATCACATACAATAACAGGAGGCCAGACAATGATTGCTGTTCCCCCAAACCTTTTTTCTCTTCCTGAAAACACAGCTAAATTACATTTCCCAGACTCCTTTAGAGTAAGATACACACATATATAACTGAGTTCTGGTCAACGGAATGAAAGTAAAAGTGATATGTATGACTTCCACATCTGGGCAGTTAACATCCTGCAAGTCTTTCTCCTTCCTACAGATGAACATAGATGAACATGCTGAAGATGGCAGGGACACAGAATGTATTAAGGCTGGATCTTCCTATCACATCTTGGAGGAATGCTGTCAGGATCACCCATTTTGAAACTTTATATGAATGAGAAATATATTTGTTTCATCTAAAGCTGTTCACTTTGCTTCTATTCATTTGTTATCATTCATAATCTAACCAATCTAATAAAGTCAAGCTCTTTACCTATACTCCTGTGTATAATAACTACCATGCTGCATTGAAATAAATGTCATCCCAATTTTATAGCTAAGGGAACAGAGGTTCACAGAAGTTATTCAATTGCCTTGTCCAATATCATGACTGTAATAAGTGGTAGGGCCACATTTAGGTCCAGGTTAGTCTGCACCAAGGTAAATGGGCTTTCCACCCTCCACACAATAAATACCACAACACAAAAAGGATTATTCCTTCCTTTACTCATTTATTCCTTAGTTTCCTCACTTTCTAACCACTAGAACGTTAGTCTTTGAACTAAGACTTCATATTTTTTATCTGTATATCCAATTTCGGAGATCTAGGATGACCCTTAGGTCACATTCATCTCTTATGTCTCATTTCATCCACATGTGAGTCCGTGGCAGGGAAACAAGGTTCCTAATTCACCTGTTACAGGAGCTACACGTTCCTATCACTTCTGCAACTGGCTACAGTATCACAGATGATGAATGACAGAGGTACAAATAAGGAGAAAAAGGTAAAACAATCCCAAACCATCAGTGATCTCCAAAGGATACATACACCCTAGTGGCTGTGCAAAACAATCCACTGGAATACAGAAAAAGAATATCTGAACAACTGTTTCATAATTTTTTACTTTATTTATACTTCAGTTTCTTTCTGGATATGTTTTATAAGTAGTACATCAACATAACAGTGTATGTGTGAAATGTATAAATAACTAATGATCTATGGTCAAATGTCCTCTGACAGTACCTAATCAAAAAATATGAAAACCAATAGGTCTAAGTTAATAAAGCTGCTTTCCTTCACCAGACCTAAAACCCTGGGCTGTGGAAAAAATGACAACAACAAAACTCTTCGCATCTGTGTATACAGACATCTTCCACTTACCCTATGAAACAGATTAAGTAAAATCATATAAAAGCATGTTTTCATAGAAGATTAAATTATTTGGATAAAAAAAAGACTGAAACAAATGTATATTATGTCTATGCCTTCAAAGAAAACAAAGAAGAATCCAACGCATTAAAATCATGCCCATACAAACCTGGGGGGGAAAGTCAGAACTATAAAGGGGAGTCTTCCACTGAGAAGTTTACTTATCCAGGTTACCTTCATTTTATAAGACCTAAACTGATGTAACAGATGTCCTGTGTACCTTTCAGAAAACAAACAAACAAACAACTATAGTTAAAAGATAAAGTGCTTAGTGGGGAAAAAAATAATTCTAAAATCTACTTCTGAATAAAAAAGAGAATTAAGCAAAATAAGAGGATGATTTTTTTTTTTTTTTAAAAGCTAACATTATTTGAAAAACTTGTTCTCCGTTCACTCTTTTCTTTTAAAAAGGTCTTTAATTTTTGCTGGAAAAAATATCAACTAGCATAATGTATTTTCTAAACCCACATTTATTTTGGCCACAGACATCCCAGTTGTTTATTTTTTTATGTTAGTGAATGCACCGATGTCACTGCACATATTTTTACTGTACAAGGCAGTCTACTTTGCTGATTGAGAAACTATGTCATTCAGTCATTTAAGAAATATTTTGCTGTTCCTATCATATGACCTACCAATATGAAATGACTAGGGAAGGGGGCAACAAACTTACTGGAGAAGAAAAATTCCTCCAGGTTAAAGGAAGTGAAAAGTGTTTATAAAAAGGCTGCAAACAAGGAAACCTGCTTTCTTTGTCATTGCCAAGTGGCTCTGATCTGCACCCTTAAACAACAGGTCACTCCTCCTACCACCTCAGCCCCTAATTTTAAAAGGTCCACTTTTCATGCTAGCCAGCAAACTTGGAGGGTCCACTCTGATAAATAATGACGCTTACCATCATGATCCCACCTCACCAAGCCAGAGCAGCTGAAGTCAGTTTAAACAAATACACAAAATCAATAGCAATTTATGAGATGGCAAAAAAAAAATAATATCCCCATGGAACTTTACTTTGGATCCTTAGCAGCAATCTTATACTTTCATCACCTCTTGTGTTGATTCACACAAGGCAGGAAGAATAAGTTATGGGTGAAACGTGAGTTTTCTCATCAAGCCACCAAAACCACCTCAAGGTGTCTACCCCCATGACACAACGTTCTTTTCCGCTCACTAGGACAAGGGCAGAGAAAACAACTTGCTAATCAGCTGGACTGGCAATGCTACTGCGTGGACTTGCCTGCAAGGAAATGTACAGTCTTCATGCACTTGCCCCTCTCCCTAAAAGACTTAAACCATAAACTTCAAACCACATAATAAATGCACATTCCAAACAAATATGGAATTATTACATGAAATATCCACTTCACAGTAAACTGCAGGAGCTTCCCATGCAATTAAAGGACGCTGTTATTCTGACAAACATGTCCCTGCCTCTATGTTGATTCCAGTAGGAAAACTGGAAAAAGTTCCAGGAGCCTAGCATTCCTCCCAGGAGCTCCTCCATGCAAACAACCCTTCAACACAACCCAAGATCCACCCACACCTCCAACGCAGACCACCCACCCCGGGTGAGCTGCCACACTAACTCGCCCTAAGACCACCCCCGCAAGCCTCTTCGCTCCTAATCTGGAGTCCCTAGTCAACCACCAATCTCCTAAGCTTCGCGTTGCGCTAAACCTTCTCGCAGGAGCTGCGCTGTGCTGCAAAATGTTTTCACGTATCAGACGCCCTGACTGGTTCTGAGAGATTCAAGAGCCCACGTCCTCCTAAACCTCACCTCCACATCTTTCATAAGCAATGGAATATATTCGCGAAGCACAAGGAGGAGAAATGCACGCAAGGCTCGAGCCCTCCGTTTCGAAAGGAGAGCGAGTCGGCTGGTGTCCGCAGGGTGCCCGGCGCACATCTCGCCGATGTCTGGTTCCGGGGAAGAGAACAGGGGGTTGCCTTCGCCTTTCAAAAGGAACTGCGAACCCCCCTGAAGTTGCAGGTAAACGAACGCCGCCCCCACAAGCTCCCGCAGAGTCTGGGTACATCAGCTAGTTTCCACCACAGCGGGGACCCGGTGGATGTGGTTCGTGGCTGTACCGCCAATGCTCAGCACTGAGTCTGGCGCACAGAGGCCGCCCCCCACCCCCCGCAAAAAAAACAAAAAACAGTGTCCTTTCTCACAAGACTTCTTCCACCACGGCTACGGGATCTTGCCCTTTCAGTCCCAAGCCCCTGCACATCTCCGCCCAAGTTCGCCTTCCTCTACTGTGGCTGCAGCTGGGCGCTCGGAGCCCCGGGCAACATCTGAGGGAAACTCTCCCGCCGAGAACCGCGCGCCAGCGGCGAAGACGCGCGGAAAGGGGACGACAGCCTGAAACCAGTTGCAGGAGCTGATTTTAAGGGTACCTGAAGCATTGTCGGCTCTAGATTCCCTGCTTCGGGGCAGCCTTCCGGCGCAACAAACTTATTTTCTGACTAAAAACCAGGGTTGCCGTGAGGTGACTGCGTGGCGGCGGCGGTGCCCGGGCTCCTCCCGGGTTCAGGGCGCACGGCGCCGGCTGCCCCGACCCCGCAGGGTGACCGGGCCCACGGCGGATCGGCCCACAGCCCCCGTCCAGCCCTGCAGGAGGGGACGCCCCGAAGAACCCCCTCTCCACTGGGCAGCCTCCGAGACCCGCGCTCTTCCTCCGAATTCGAGGTGCCCAAGGCAGCACGCACCCAGGCTGGAGAGGGACCCGGGCAGCTCGCGCGCTTCACTTACCTGAGCACCTGAGCGCGGCTCCCGCCTCAGCTTCGGGTGCGGCGCCGGCACAGACCCAGGGTCCCAGAGTAGTGGAGAAAGCTTCCTACTTGCGACCAATCCCGGTGTTGAACCCGGTGCTCTGCCTGGAGCCGCGCTCCCCTCCCTCCTCACGCTCGCGGCTGCTCCAAAAACCCGGCGCCGCGGAGTTCGGCTGCCGGCCCCTCAGCCCCGGAGGAGGGGGAGACGCGCGAGGGAGACGCGGGGGGCGGGGGCGGCGCGCGGGGACTGAGCATGCTCAGTGCGCGGCCGGAGGAGGCGCGCGCCCCGGCCCGCACCTGGCGGCGCTGCACCCGCCGGCCCTGCCCGCGGGAGAAGGGCCCCGGTGCCCGGGAGCAGAGATGTGACCCGGTGCCTCGCCCGAGCCCCGGTCACCCGATGAACCATCAAGTCGATTCCCGTGCGGGCGTGCAGAGGACATGCTGCTTAACGACAGGGAATAAACCAAATCGATGCCGCCTTCTTTTTCTCCCGAGTATGGGGGCTCAAGGAGGCGCGACCTGCCCGGGTACCCAAACCTCTGGCCTCCGGGAAACACAGGGTCTCGTTAAGGCTCCCTGGCCAGGCACACACTTTTGCTCTGGGTCTGAGAGTTGCCGAGTTCAGAAGGACTGGGGGTGCGGTGGGGTGGGGTGGGGGGCCGGTATTAAACTTATGAAGCCTGAAGAGGGGGTTTTGGAAGGTTTATCCTACCTGTCCTCAGGAGGACGACATTGGCCAGACCGGCAGTGTAACCGACCTGGAGTCTCCCCCATACAAGCGGGCTCTCGAGCCGGACTGTGTGTGTTGGAGAGGAAAGGGTTGCGATGGAATAGGCACAAGGATCAATTTGCGGTGTGTGTGGGCACACTGAAAGCTTTGTTATTCAAAAACATGTGCCTTAGACAATGACGTTACCATGGGCATTCTGTACTATGCATCTACTGCTTTCTCGCAGAAATGGCTCTCTTCACCCCAACTCCAAACCTCAGGGTAACTGTAGAGATTGGCAGCAATGCCCAGCGTCTCAACAACGCTGTGCAAAGACAGTCTGACAGGCAGAGGAAAGCCAGCCGGCCCAAACTCGTCTGGATTGCATTCCCAGCAATCCCAAGAGGGCCCGGGTTCCTCTCCCAGGGAAAAAGCCCCAGGGGCTTTGCTGAACTCCGGTTTTTCCTGAGCTTTGCTCAGCAGTTCAGAGCTACATAAACAACTTCTGACCATTTACACAATCATGTAAACCTACCCTGACATCTCCATTATGTGGAAAAGATGTTAACTGGAAAACTATTTTTAAACTACTGAGGTAAGCAAGCACCCAACTCCTACCAATATATGCAGCTGCCTGGTTAGTTCACACACTTTTGTTTGTTTATTTTGTTTTTGTTTTTAATTCTGATTCAAGAAGTGGGCAGATTCAGACATGGCAGTGGGCATTGTTGTGGTCAAAATTTTCACCACTTAAAATTCTGTGGCTTTCCTTGCTGCTGCAATCAATGCTAAGGAAAGGAGATTTTGGTGTTTTTTCCCCCAGATTTCTTGATTGCTTAAACTTGGAAAGAAATTGTCAGCTTTTCCCTCCTCCTCCTGTGGTGTGTTTCTCGAATAGTGGTACTTTTGCAAAATGGAAATGTTGATAATGCAGATATATTCCATGGCAAATAAATAGTTAAAATGAATTGTTTCTGCTCATGTTGAAGACTTTTGTGTTCCTGACAGAAACATGACTTGTAATTATTTTTAGATTGACTATTTTTCTGCACCTAGTCAATTAAAAATATATATGTTTTCAAGTAAAAATATGTGACAAAAATGCCTGGCCAGTAATTCTCCAGGGAAATATTCCTATGTATGTATGCATACTTTTAACATGTTCAGAGGAAAAGAGGTATTTTGTACTCAAAACCAAATATCAAAGAAAAAAAAAAAGAATAAGGCAAGCTGTCACATTTCTCCCAAGGAGACTACAAATTGAAGCAATTTTCAAAGTTCTATGAAGATTTTGGACAAAAATCCCTTAACAGTGTTTCTGAATTTCAAATTTAGATATTTTGTTTTCATCCTTTCCTTCAACTCTTCACCCTAGGTATTCTAGTAGGCGCCGTGTGCATGCGTGCTAAGTCGCTTCAGATCGTCTCGGACTCTTTGCGACCCCATGCACTGTAGCCCACCAGGCTCCTCTGTCCTTGGGATTCTCCAGGCAAGAATATTGGAGGAGGTTGTCATGCCCTCCTCCGGGGAATCTTCCCAACCCAGGTATGGAAACGTGTCTCAGAGTTTTCTGCATTGGCAGGCGAGTTCTTTATACCTAGCACCATCTGGGAAGCCCAGTAAGTGCTGGGAAACTGAAAATTGTCAAAACTTAAGAGTCTGCTCCAAGGTTCATCAAGTAGTTGGGAAAACAGACATTATGTATCAGGAGAGACAGATTTGGGTTGTGCTGATGGAATGTCAGTTACATGTTATGATGAAAGACATTTTGTTTTCTTTTCACCACTAGGGTCACACCGATTAAATGCTAAGCTTGATCAGCACCTCCCCCAACTTTTTTCCAAGAAAGACAGCCACTAGTTTAAAATGCAACGAATAATCCAGTCCCTTTTTTCCATTCCACAGAAAAGACATAAAGCTCACTGCTTGCCACCTCTGCCAAGAAAGGAAGCCTCTCGCTGAAGCTCCTAGGATTGGAGAGTGTTCCTGGGAGAACTAGCCCCTGCCAGAAGACAGGAATGGTTTATTTTGATGACAACATCCTCACATGTGTGTCCCGGCATATCCGGGACTGGCTTGGTGTCAGTTTCTTGCTCAGGGAAGTTGTCATTGGGATTCTCTGGGGGAAATGTTCCAAAAGAATCAATTAGTGCTTCCAACAGCAAGTTTAATATCACTGTGCTGGTTCCCCACTCTGTATCGGCGCATGAATGAATTACTGGTGCTCATGTAATTTGCACGTAATCATCATTGTAAGGCAATGGAAAATTTCTCCTGCCCATTTAGTCTAGGTAGCATCCAAGCAGAGACCTGCTCTAACCCCCTATACAGCCCCCAAAATAATTTTACTTCCAGGTCTTTTAATACAAGAGTATCTATGTGGACACAAGGTCACCTCTTAATGCTCATTAAACCAATTTGAAAAGAGTCTGATAACTCTTAAGGGAAATTAACACTGAAAACGCTTTTGACTTTTTAGAGACATGTATGGAATACATCATCAGGTTAGACTCAGCATGCAACAGTTCTGAAAACTCCAGAAAGGGCATTTATCTACTCCTGTCACTTCTTCCCCACACATCAAAAGGGTAAGGTGGAAATGGCTTTAATAAAAGTGAAAAAAGGAAGAGTATTACAGGAAAAGAAATACACATTGCAGATACATCTGATGTGATTTGATTTTCTTCTTACACCTTGCATCCAGGACCGTTTAAAAAGACTAAACACCTCCCTCTTTTTTCTAAATGACTTGACTAAGGCCATCCAGTGGCAAGAATGTTTCAATCAGATAACACATACCTTCTTTTATAATTAGTTGTTGCTTATTTTTAGTGTATTTGGTATCTGGATAAATCTTTCAGTATGAAGCAACACTTGTACCCTATGCCCAGGTTTTAAAACTAGTTTAAATTCACTTTGATCAATTGGATAAAGCAGTGCTTTTTAAGGAATTGTGTCAAGAGGAGCTTTGTGTTCATTGTTGAAATAGACTGTAATGAAACAAAGCTCAGGTAAAGACTTTCAGACTAGGCTTCCTCAGCTTCCTCCTCTTCAATTGTTTAGGTGACTGATGGATGCTTGAGTTTCAAACTAAGGACTTCAGAACAATAATGGCCACATAGTGGGATAATGATAATTAACAGACAAAAGCACAGTTAATTGCCATGAAGGTTGTGACAGAGATTGACAGAGCCAGAGTAAGCTGGAAGCCTGAAACCCCAGCCAAGACTACTTGATAAACATGGCAGTGAGACTCCAACTGTATTTAAGCATTAGGAATCAATCAGCTGAGCTCCCCTCCACACTTTTCCAGACTACATTAGATTCTTTATACAGAATGCAAAAAATAAAAGTTTCAGAGGACTTCGGTTTGAAGAAGTGTTAACAGTTGGTTTTTTAGTGAGTCGCTCAGTCATGTCCAACTCTTTGCGACCCCATGGACTGTAGCCTACGAGGTTCCTTCGTCCATGGGATTTTCCAGGCATGAGTACTGGAGTGGGGTGCCATTTCTTTCTCCAGGGTATCTTCCCAACCCAGGGATTGAACCTGGGTCTCCTGCATTGTTGGCAGACCCTTTACCGTCTAAACCACCAGGGAAGTCTTTATGATCTGTGAAGCCTCTGGGAAAGATTGAAGGCAAGATGATAACAGGGCGGCAGAGGATGAGATGGTTGGATGCCATCACCAAGTCAATGGCCACGAACTTGGGCAGACTCCAGGAGATAGTGAAGGACAGGGAAGCCTGGCACGCTGCAGTCTATGGGGTCGCTAAGAGTCAGACACGACCTAGCAACTAAACAGCAACAACAACAAAGTCTCTGGGAACCCCAAATTAGTGAATACTAAAACCAGTGCTCCTATGAGAAATGAAGAGTTAGGTTTCCTGTGAGCCTCTGGTGACAACATTTTCGTTCAGCAATCAGTTGAAAAAACCTTCTGCGCACTTCTGCCTAAAGGCATTGTACTTAATGCATACTGTTGATTCATTAACATTGTACTCAGAGTCCTCATCACTATAGCTCATTCTTGAACAAAGCTTGTTGAACAGATGAATTTTCTCTGGAAGGCACACCACAGACTTCTTGCCCTTAGGAACACAAGATAGCACTTCAGCTCCATGCTCTGAGCCATTTTAAATGGCAAGATCTCCAATAAAAAGGCGCAGAAATGTGGCACCAAATAGACTTGGAAAAGGACACTTCTTTACAATAAATAAAGAAATAAAACAGCAAGGCAGAGCATCGCCTTTTTAGACTTCAACGAGGAGAGTGGGCAACTCAGATTTTCCAATGCTCTGTGTGTTGTCCCCAAGTGACTGCAGAAGTACCACAGGTATTGACTTTGAGGTTACAAATAAATTTCAATAAGTAGACAAATTTGTAAATATGGAATCGTGAATACTAAAGATGACTATACTAAAAATCCCCTTTATATTGTTAACCACATTAGTCCATATGGTATATGATTCAATTTGTAGGTGTTTGATTTATATGCAGTCATTTTAGAAACACTTTACTGAGAGGAAAAAATTATATTTTGTTCTATCAAAGACTGTCTTCTGCCAACTTCCTCAAATAAATTATATGTCACAATTACATAGGAATTTTCTGTTTACTATGGACCATAGTCATTTCTGTGTTTATTTACAGTGGATTTTGGAGTTTTTGTTGCTGTTGTTCAACGTGACAATTCATGAAGGATAATTTCAATAGCTAAGGCAAAATTAAGGGTAAAGAGAGAGGAAGATTAGTGAAGTGAAAGATTTTCACTTAAAGAAACACTTAAAGTGTTTCTTTAAGAGCTGAGAAAAATGGAGGTCTGTTCTTGGCCCCAGAATATCATAATTTTAAATGGACCTAAGACTGACAATTATCTCTGCAGATGGCTGGATGCAGAGGAAACCAATTTGTTGGCTGAAATGAATAGAATAGATTCTAATGATCAATTTTCAGTTCTATGAAAGGGATATTGGGTATGTGTGGGGTCTCCCTGTTGGTCCGGTGGTTACTACTCCACTTTCTACATGAATCCTTTAATAATATTGCTCCAAGTTCATATTTGAAGTCTAAGTTCATGTTAAGAAATTTTATAAGGTGGTTCCCAATGATCCATGCTCTCTACTATACACAGCCTTATTTAATTCCTTTCCTTTTAACTGCTGGCTAGACTTATCGATTCACTGAAATGATGGATGTCACTTTCAAGCTTAGTTTACACAAAGACTGTGGCTTCTATCTTGACTGCTCTCCTTCCCCCTCTTTCAGATTGCCAGATGTGACAGGTCTCAGTTAGTCTATGGAAAGGCCCTCATGGCAGATAACCAAGGCATGACAATATTCATTAGAAGCAGATCTATTTACGCTTGCCAACAGCTGTGTGAGTGAGTTTGAAAGCAGATTCTTCAGTTCTAGGAAAATCATGAAATGACTAAGCCACTGGCCAACCACATGGCTGTGATTTCGTGGGAGACCTTCAGCCAGCAGTGTCCCCACTAAGATACCTAGATTCAAGACCAATGACAACATTGATTAGCTGTTTGTTCACTTAAGCCCCTATGCTTTGATGTAATTTGTTACACAGCACTAGATGGCAAATACAGTATGTCAAGGCTGTATACTGTCACCCTGCTTATTTAACTTATATGCAGAGTACATAATGAGAAATGCCAGGCTGGATGAAGCACAGGGAATCCAGATTGCCGGGAGAAATATCAATAACCTCAGATATGCAGATGACACCACTCTTAGAGCAGAAAGCAAAGAGGAACTGAAGAACCTCTTGATGAAAGTGAAAGGAGAGTGAAAAAGCTGACTTGAAACTAAACATTCTGAAAACTAAGACTTTGGCATCCAGTCCCGTCATTTCATGGCAAATAGATGGGGAAAAAATGGAAACAGTGAGAGACTTTATTTTTTTGGACTCCAAAATCACTGCAGATGGTGACTGCAGCTATTAAATCAAAAGATGTTTGCTCCTTGGAGAAAAAGCTATGACAATCCTAGACAGCATGTTAAAAAGCAGAGACATTACTTTGCTGACAAGGTCCATCGAGTCAAAGCTACGGTTTTTCCAGTAGTCATGTATGGTTGTGGGAGAAGGAAATGGCAACCCACTCCAGTATTCTTGCCTAGAGAATCCCATGGACAGAGGAGCCTTGGTGGGTTGCTGTCCATGGGGTCACACAGAGTCAGACACAACTGAAGCGACTTAGCATGCAAGGATGTATGGTTGTAAGAGTTGGACTATAAAGAAAGTTCAGCACCGAAGAATTGATGCTTTTGAACTCTAGTGTTGGAGAAGACTCTTGAGAATCTTTTGGACTGAAAGGAGATCAAACCAGTTAATCGTCAAGGAAATCAACACTGAATATTCATTGGAAGGACTGATCCTGAAGTTGAAGCTCCAATACTTTGGCCACCCGATGCAAAGAACTGACTCACTGGAAAAGACCCTGATGCTGGGAAAGATTAAAGGCAGGAGGAGAAGCGGACAACAGAGGATGAGATGGTTAGATGGCATCACCCACTTAATAGACAGGAGTATGAGCAAGATCCTGGAGTTGGTGATGAACAGGGAGGCCTGTCATGCTGCAGTCCATGGGGTCGCAAAGAGTCAGACATGACTGAATGACTGGACTGAACTGAACACCCCCAAGATATTCTGACTTGTTAAGTTTGGAGTGGAACTTGATATGTGCATTTTACAGTAAATCAATTGAGTCTGATGCATATGGTTCATGGACTACTCTTGCAAACCCTGGTGTTTGGTGACAAATGAGTTACAAAAATTTTAGAGAGTTCATTGGAATTTCCCTGGTGGTTCAGGGGCTAAGGATCTGCAGGGTGGTTCAGGGGCTAAGGAACAGAGGACATGGGTTCGATCCTTGGTCAGGGAAGATCCCACAGGCCATGGGGCAACCAAGCCCACATATGTGGCATCTACTGAGCCTACTCACCACAACTGTAAAAGCCTGTGTGCCCTAGAGCTGATGCTTTGTCACAAAAGCCGCTGCAACAGGAAGCCCAGGCACCGCAACTAGAGAGTAGCCCCTACTCTAGGAACTAGAGAAAGCCCGTTCACAGCCACATAGACCCGCACAGCCAAAAATAAATAAATAAATAAATTTTAAAAAATTAGAGAGTTCATCAAATTAAATGTCTTTCATTTTTCTAAATAATCATGACTATGTGTCTCTTGCATCTCCTGCATTGGCAGGTAGCTTTTTATCACTGTGTCACCTAGGAGCCCACTACATACTCACATAAGAAAAATTATAGATTTTCTAGAACATGTCCACCCTGTAAACATTGTTATAATATAATTTTATTTACTTACAATGTGCCCTGAATTTTTTTTCCTATCATTAAATACTTCCCAATGCCTTATTTTTAAAAACCTGTTTAATGCTCCATTTTGGGGGGCTCCCAGATCTTCAATGGTGAAGAATCTGCCTATAGTGCAGGAGACGTGGGTTAGATTCCTGGATTGGGAAGATCCCCTGGAGTTAGAAATGGCAACCCACTCCAGTATTCTTGCCTGGAAAATTCCATGGACAGAGGAACCTGGTGGGCTACAGTTGATGGGGTCACAAAGAGTTGGACACAACTGAGTAAATAGACAACAACAAATACTCCATTTTAGAATATACTACAAATTAATAAATTCTCAATAAAATGTTGAACATTTAAATTGTGTATGTTCTCCCATGATAAACTTTTCAATAAACATATTGAAGTTAAACTTTACACATGCTCAATTATTTCTTTAGAATAAAGAGTTGTGGTTTTGTTCATTATTATTAGATTCTTTTGGATAGACAACCATTACCTCCAAGAAGTGAAGGTAGGTGAGATCTCTATGTCTTATTCTCAACACCTTTTAAGTAATATAGCAAAATATAAGAAAAGAAGATTCAGGGTTAAATTCTGCGTATGTAAAAACATAGCAGGCAGGCGTAAAAATAGCATCACTCAAATTGTAAGCTCAACAAAGTATCAGCTCTCTATTCTACAGGCTGTGTGATAGCCATTGGAATGAAAGATTCACTTGAGGCAATTGCAGCAATATCGTAAGGGTAGGATTCGGCTAACATTTTAATTGGAGTTTGGCAGCAAAATCCTCTGGAAAGTGATCAACACAGAAATTATTACAATCTTGAGCCCAAGGCACCATTCCTAAGAATATAGGCTATTGGGCTCACTAGATTTCCATGTTCTGCAAAAGCAAAACTAGTATTTCTACTAAAACTCTTATCTTAGGCACCACTCATTTCACCAGTGAATAATCATTGCTACCTTCAATTATGTCAATTAACAAAGCTTTATCACTGATCTTAAATAAAGTTAATTGGATCCCTTGTGGTTTTCTGATAAGAGGCTTTCAGATGCTAACTACTCACCTCTGGAAAATGCATTCCTGATTAGAGAAATACAAATATTAACAAACCACAGCAAGAGGGTAGGGAAAAGCAAAACATGCACTTCACACAGAGGGCTGTCAACCATACATCACATCACTAATATTTTCACATAAACGAATGCAACAGAAAATTTGTGCACATTTTTACTTGCTGTGTACCTGAAACTAACAAGCCATCGTAAATCAACTATACTCCAATGACAAAAGTTTGTTTAAAATCTGAGCACATTTTTAATATGCTTATTCCTTTTGCCAAATTTATGTCAACTTGCTCTTTCATCAGTAGGATATTTTCCACTTTCTTGCAGGTGCTGTGCTATGCTTAGTCACTCAGTCATATCTGACTCTTTTCAACCCGTGGACTGTAGCCCACCAGGCTCCCCGTCTCTGGGGATTCTCCAGGCAAGAATACTGGAGTGGTTGCCATGCCCTCCTCCAGGGGATCTTCCCAACCCAGGGATTGAATCCACGCCTCCCTCATTGCAGGTGGATTCTTTACCATCTGAGCTACCAGGGAAGTCCAGTTTTTGCATACTTGCTGAGTAATATAACTTTATTTATATCTTATCTAATCTGTGGAAACAAAATATTTCACATTTTTCTTCTCTTTTTTACTGATGAGGTTCAATACTTACATATATTTATTTGCTGTATGCATCTAATAAAATGCTTGTGTTCTTTGTTCATTTACTTATTTGAATGGTTATGTTTACCCTAGAAATTTGTCAGTTTTCAGTGTATTTATGATAATAAAATTTTATCTTTGCAAATATTTTTCTATTTGCTTTTAAAATTTAGACATGCATACATATTTTATCTTTTTGTAAAATTAGATGTATTACTTTTTCCTTACCCTTCTTTTCTCCAGCTTTATTGAGATAAAGATGACCTATAACATTGGGTAAGTTTAAAGCATACAGTGTGATGATTTGATGTACAAATTGTGAATAGTCTACCACAATAAAGCTAATTAACCAATCCTTCATCTTACATTGTTATCTTTTTTGTTATTGTTATCTAAGAATATTTAAGATGCACTCCTTGAGCAACTTTCAAATAGACAATATAATATTATTGTTTAGTCATTATGATATATATTAGAGTCCATAATATTCTGCTTACACTTTATATTATAACTTACATTTCCCTCAGTGATAGTAAGTATTTGCTTTCTCCACATCCTCACCGGCATTTTATAGCTCTTGTTATTTTAATAATAGCCATTGAACATTGTAATAATAGCCATTGTAACAGGTGTGAGGTGGTATCTCATCATGGTCTTCATCTGCCTTTCTCTGATGATTTTTGATGTTGAGAACCTTCTTGTGCATCATCTGTTAGCTATCTGTATGTCTTCTTTGAAAAATGTCTATTTTGTTCCTTTGTCCACTATCATTATATTTTTATGTTTAGTTTTGAAATTTATCCATTCAGATCTGTTAGTATTTGCCTAACATATTTAGGTGCTCTGATATTGGGTTCATAAATATTTAGAGTTGCTATAGCTTCCTGATGAATGATACATTTATCATTATATAATGACCAAATTTTTCTTTTGTTACAGTTTTTGACCTGAGGTCTATGTTGTTTGATATTAGTATAACTACTTGTGTTTTCCTTTCGTTTTATTTTCACAGTATATCTTTTTCCATCCCTTCAATTTGAGCTCATGTGTATCCTCAATCTGAAATGAATCTTTTATAGCTGGTCTTATTTTATCCATTCAGCCATCTATACTTTGGTTAGAGATTTTAATTTATTTACATTTAAAGTAATTATTGATCAGTAAGCGTATTAGGAAGCAGAGCACTGCCAGCAGCCCTAAAGCTCTGATAGCCCTAATGACCAAATGTTCCTCCTCCTTAAAGAGCCATTCTCCTGACAGCTAATGAGCATTATGTATTCTTATATTTAAGGTATATACCTTGGAATTAGTCTGTATCTCAGCTTTATTTTAGTTTTTTTTTAATTCCAGCTTGATAATCATTATCTTTTAAATGGAATTATTTTTCCATTTAATTTAAATGTAATAACTTTTTCTTTCTTTTTTTTTTTTTTTTTTTTGTAATTGTGGCTCTTTTTATTCAGACTGAGACTGGACATTTCCTTCTGATCCATATTTTAGTTTACTATTTTTCTCTTCAAATACATCTAGTCTCTCATACTCACACAAGGAGTTTTGTAACTCCAATGATTATGTTTTCCATTCTATTCACACCCTAACCAAGTTCTCAATCTTGTCTTTCTTGAATGTAGTAACTTTCAGTTGTTTTAAAGTCTGGTTCAGATAGCTCCCTTATCCAGATTCTTATGAATTGGTTTCTATTTCTACGGTAAACTTTATTGCTTTTCATCCACATAGTCTTATTTCCTTATGTTCCTGGTTATTTTTGATTAAGTATGAGACATTTTATAGGAAAAATTTTCAAAATGATTTGAGGCCTAGGATGACAGGATCTTTTCCAGAGAGTGTTCATGCTTGATTCTGGGAGGTGTTTATGCTTAATTCTGGCAGGAGGCTACAGTCAATGGCAATATAATTTTAACTTAATTTTACTAAAGGGATTTAAGGAATTTAAGGTCATCACTATTCCTAAAGGGTCTGCCTTCATGACACTAAACTACATGAATGATTTACCAAGTTACCTGTTTGTTTCATGTGGGCCAGATGAAGCACAAGCTGGAATCAAGATTGCTGGGATAAATATCAATAACCTCAGGTGTGCAGATGACACCACCCTTATGACAGAAGTCAAAGAGAAGTAAAGAGTCTCTTGATGAAAGTGAAAGAGGAGACTGAAAAAGCTGACTTAAAACTCAACATTCAGAAAATAAAGATCACGGCATCCAGTCCCATTACTTGATGGCAAATAGATGGGGAAATAATGGAAACAGTGACAGACTATTGTTTGGGTTCCAAAATCACTGCAGATGGTGACTGCAGCCATGAAATTAAAAGACTCTTACTCCTTGGAAGAAAACTTAAGACAAACCTAGAGAGCATATTAAAATCAGAGACATAACTTTGCTAAATAAAAGTCTGTGTAGTTAAAGCTACGCTTTTTCTAGTAGTTATATATGGATGTGAGAGTTGGACCATAAGGAAGGCTGAGCATTGAAAAATTGATGCTTTTGAACTGTGGTGTTGGAGGATAGTCTTGAGAATCTTTTGGACTGAAAGGAGATCAAACCAGTTAATTGTAAAGGAAATCAACACTGAATATTCATTGGAAGGACTGATGCTGAAGTTGAAGCTCCAATACTTTGGCCACCCAATGTGAAGAACTGACTCATTGGAAAAGACACTGATGCTGGGAAAGATTGAAGGCAGGAGGAGAAGCGGACGACAGAGGATGAGATGGTTGGATGGCATCACCGACTCGATGGACATGAGTTTGAGTAGGCTCCGGGAGTTGGTGATGGACAGGTAGGCCTGGTGTGCTGTGGTTCATGGGGTCGCAAAGAGTCAGACACGACTGAGTGACTGAACAGCAACAACAATCTGCTTGTTGTTGTTTTATGACACTAGACTCCTTTTATCCCCTTAAAGTGTAGTTGCTCAGTGGTATCCAATTCTTTGCAACTCCATGACCTATGGCCCACCAGGCTTCTCTGTCCATGGAACTATCTAGGTTAGAATGCTTGAGTGGATTGACATTCCTTTCACCACTCATTCCTTTAGGTTGTTAAACATGTCTGTCATTTTCCGTGTCTTTTATTCCCTGCTCAGGTCAAGAATGGCCCTTGAGGATCAGTAGTTCTCCTAACCTCAATAACTCACCTCAATAGCTTTCCTGCTTCCTAGAGTATGCTTATTTCAGCAGCTTTCTTCCTGCTTAAAGATCTTCACTGTCTTGTTAGCGCTCTGATTCCTGCAAGCAGATATTTTTAAAAGACTTCATTCAATTTATTATCAGTCGGAAAGGTGGTTTGAATTACCTAGTCTGCTCTTGCCAAAAGCAGACGTTCCAGTCATTTCTATTATTATCCTTTTACTGATTAGGGACTTAACAATGTTCCTGCATCTAATAAATGAAAGATTGAGAGAAAGTGACATGTTTACAGACTAGGCTTTCGAATTCAGTAATGCTCAATTACTTTGCAATTACAGGTATTTATATAAAAAAAAGAAAAGAAAAAAGCAACATCTGCCAAGAACTTTATTCATACAATTCAGTTCAGTTAATATTTATTCAACACTTACTATGGGCTAAGCACCCAATGAAGCAACGCAAAGCACTGACACACACACAAACAGCGCGAATAGAACCCTCTCTCTGTTATCAGTCAAGAGGTTGAAAAAAGTTACTAGAGTTTATAAGCAGTGAGTAATTACTTGGATTTAGTATATAATATCTAAGAGTAATTGTTTTGGATCAAGTGACATTTCTATAAATATATACTTATATATCCAAACATATCTATTTATTTTTCTACCTGTATAATGTAAAACATCTGCTTCTTGAACCTGTGTGTGTGTGTGTGTATGCGCGTGCACTCAGTTCTGTCCTATTCTTTGAAACCCCATGGACTGTAGCCCATCAGGCTCCTCTGTCATGGGATTTTCCAGGCAAGAATACTGGAGTGGGTTGCCATGCCCTGCTCCAGGGAATCTTCTGCGGATTCTTTACCACTGTACCACCTGGGGAAGCCTTGAGCTTCTAATTCAGTGTCTTTCTAAATGTGGTTAAGAATCTCTGTATTAGAATCATGTGGAGGTGCTTGTTAAAACCATACTCCTGGGTTCATCCCAGTTTAACAAAATATCAATCTCTTTTTATTAGGATGTTGGACCCTGCAAAAGCACCCAAAGGATTTTCATGCACATTAAACATGAATATCTGTTACTGTAAGCATATTGATGATTTTCTAAGTCTTTCATAAAGAACTCTAATAATTAAATTATTTTTTCTTGAATATTTCTGCTTTTTCTCAGAACTTGAATTACCATTGTTATTCAGACAAATATCAAATCTCTATATTTAATCTAAATATTTCTCCTGAAAACTGAGCCTATATGTACATTTGTCTTCTGAAGAAATTCAAGTGGATGTTGGATAGGCATGAATGTCCAACTCTTACCGGTTGTCTTGACTGTTCCCCTAACTCATGTCCCTTGTTGCCCTTAGAGTAAAAGACTTTACTGTCCACTGAACTGCTCAAGACAAAAACAGAACCTTTATTCTCGACTCCGCTCTTCTCTCATTATTTCATTCCATATTTTAATGATATTAAAAATCTTATTCAGGAATCTCCCTAGTGGTCCAGTGGCTGAGAATCTGGCTGCCACGCAGGGGACACGGGTTTGATCCCTGGTCTGGGTAGATCCTACTTACCGAGGGGCAACTAAGTCCACAGGCCACAACTGCTGAGCCCATACTCCGCAACTACTGAAGCCTGTGTGCCTGAAGAGCCCATGCTCTGCAACAAGAAAAGCCACCCCAATTAAAGCATGAGCACCACAATGAAGAGTAGCCCCCACTCACCACAAGTAGAGAAATTCTGTGTGCAGCAAGAAAAACCCAGCATAGCCAAAAAGAAATTAACTAATTAAATCAAATATTTAAAAACCCTGATCCAGTAGACTTCATTAATATGTTCTAAATCAACCCAATTATTTCCATGTTTACTAACATAATACAAGCTGTAGATTTCTATTGTCTAGAAAGTAGTTAAAGCTTACTAAGAACAAACACTCTCAGCTTAATGCTCTTGTATCTGTGAGTGCTAAATCAGAATGACCTGATATGATGGCCAAAAATTCATATACCTGGGATCTACTGCATATTTATCCAATTGTAGCTATGGGAGTGGAGCCAGGAATCATTTAAAACATAATTATTTCCAAGCAAATTGTCATGAAAATGTAAGTGTGAGAGTTTCTTCTTTTAGAGTTGCCACTTTCCCTAGAAGGGTTAAATGTAGGGCAGTTGAATAGCCAGAAACAAAAGAATTCTTGCAGTCATAAAGAATTTTAGGTATGAAAGAAACCAGAGAGATAATATACCTCAATATACAGAGGAAAAGCTGAGACAAACATAGTCACCCAGTTGGTTAGTGACAGACTCACAGAGGACGATAGGACAGGTAAGTTCCAACCAAGAAGAGATCTCCATTTTACTATGCTGCTGCCCACTTTTCAGTATATGCAAAGTTGAGATTACTTTAGGAAAATCATTTAGATAAACTAGAATTTGGTGATGATATAAATCATCTAATGTTAACTCTCATGTAAAACACATATCATTGACATTTTTTATACAAAAAATACACACACAGTTTATTTAAGCATTTCATGGTCAAGATTTTTAAATGCTTCTAAAAAAGACTGGAGCATATTTCTTATTAAAGGAAAATTTTACTTTGCAGGTTTTTCAGCATAAACCACAAATATATTTGCAAGCTTTTTAATTGTGTGGCAAAGCTTTGAATTGGAAGTCCATAAAGTTTTTTCACTCAAAGAACGCAAAGAAACTTTGAGATTAGATTCTAAGAAGGGTCATTTACCTAGAAATCTTCAAGAAAAAATACATGCATTTAATGTGATTATCTAGCTCCCAGCTTGAAATCACAGTTTAAAAAAAGTAATGGTTTCTTCCTAATTATTAAAGAGATATGTATTTCAGAAAAGGAAAGAGATGTTTAAATGCCTTATTAAAACTTGTTTAAAATGTCTTACATAAACAGAAAAAAAGTTTCAGCTTAGCAAAAAAAAAAAAAAGCAGTTTCCAGAAGATCTGTGAAACTCAGACTATGTTAACACTTCAAATTTTCTTGAAAATATCTAACAAAGTTCTTTCCATGGAATAAAGAACATGAAATCCCATCAGCATTAAATGGTCGTTTATTAGGCAGACTGTGTGAGCCCAGGACTAAAGCTGGGGCTTTTCTCAGTGTTCCATCTCAGCACTGCTGTGGGAGTCAAACTCAGCCTTATATACGTGGTTTTCTGGGTCAGAGTAGAGTTTCCTAGCATCCTCCAGCAGCTTCAAGTCCTCACTTTCTCTCAGTACAACCCTCTGTGCGTCAGAGGGCTTTCTACATCCCTCATGTGCAGTTGGCTTTTGCTTCTGTCCCTTTCCCCTGAAACAGTGTATCTTTGCCAGTGTCCTGGGAACTACAGAATTTCATCACACTTGCCACAGCAGATTAAGGCTTTTTTAAAAATTTTTTTCTTTTTCTTTTTTTTAATTGAAGGATAGTTGCTTTACAGAATTTTGCTGTTTTCTGTCAAACCTCAACATGAATCAGCCATAGGCATACATATAACCCCTCCCTTTTGAACCTGCCTCCCATCTCCCTCCCCATCCCACCCCTCTAGGCAGATACAGAGTCCCTGTTTGAGTTTCCTGAGTCATGGCTATCTATTTTACATACAGTAATGTAAGTTTCTATGTTACTCTTTCCATACATCTCACCCTCTCCTCTCCTCTCCCCATGTCCATAAGTCTATTCTCTATGTCTGTTTCTCCATTGCTGCCCTGTAAATAAGTTATTCAGTACCATTCTTCTAGATTCCGTATATATGTGTTAGAATACTGTATTTGTCTTTCTCTATCTGACTCACTTCACTCTGTATATAGGTTCTAGGTTCATCCACCTCATCAGAACTGACTCAAATGCATTCCTTTTTATGGCTGAGTAATATTCCATTGTGTATATATATCACTTTTTCAAATCCATTCAGCTGTCAATGGACATCTAGGTTGCTCCCATATTCTAGCTATTGTAAAGAATACCTGAATTAACAATGGGATTCATGTATCTTTTTTCAATTTTGGTTTCCTCAGGGTATATGCCTAGGAGTGGGATTGCTGGGTTATATGGTGGTTTTATTCCCAATTTTTAAAGAAATCTCCATACCGTCTTCCATAGTGGGGGTATGAATTTACATTCCCACCAAGAGTGCAACAGCATTCCCTTTTCTCCACCCCCTCTCCAGCATTTATTGTTTGTAGACTTTTTGATGATGGCCATTCTGACTGGTGTGAGAGGTGATATCTAATTGTAGTTTTTATTTGCTTCTCTAATATTGAGTGATGTTGAGTATCTTTTCATGTATTTGTTAGCCATCCGTATGTCTTCTTTGGAGAAATGTCTGTTTAAGTCTTTTTCCCACTTTTTGATTGGGTTGTTTGTTTTTCTGGAATTGAGTTGTATGAGCTCCTTGTATATTTTGGAAATTAATCTTTTGTCAGTTGTTTAATTTGCTATTATTTTCTCCTATTTTGAGGGTTGTCTTTTCACCTTGCTTATAGTTTCCTTTGCTGTTTAAAAACTTAATTTTAATCAGGTCCCACTTGTTTACCTTTGTTTTTATTTCCGTTACTCTAGGAGGTGGATCTAGAGAATCTTGCTTTGATTTATGTCAGTGAGTGTTCTGCCTGTGTTTTCCTCTAAGAGTTTTATAGTTTCTGGTCTTACATTTAGATCTTTAATCCATTTTGAGTTTATCTTTGTTCATGGTGTTAGGAAGTATTCTAATTTCATTCTTTTACATGTAGCTGTCCAGTTTTCCAGCACTATTTATTGAAGAGGCCATCTTGCCCCATTGTATATTCTTGCCTCCTTTGTCAAAAATAAGGTACCCATAGGTGCATGGGTTTATTTCTGGGCTTTCTATCTTGTTCCATTGGTCTGTATTGCTGTTTCTGTACCAGTATCACACTCTCTTGATGACTGTAGCTTTGTAGTATAATCTGAAGTCAGGCAGGTTGAGTCCTCCGGTTCTAGTCTTCTTTCTCAAGACTGCTTTGGCTATTTGGAGTTTTTTATATTTCCATACAAATTGTGAAATTTTTTGTTCTAGTTCTGTGAAAAATGTCATTGGTCATTTGATAGGGATCGTATTGAATCTATAGATTGCATTTGGTAGTATAATCATTTTCACAATATTGATCTTCCCACCAAGGAACATGGAATATCTCCCCATCTGTTTATGTAATCTTTGATTTCTTTCATTAGTGTCTTATAATTTTCTGTGTACAGTTCTTTTGTCCCCTTAGGTAAGTTTATTCCTAGCTTTTAATTCTTTTTGTTGCCATGGTGACTAGGAATGATTCCTTAATTTATCTTTTTTATTTTTCATTGTTAGTATATAGAAATGCAAGTGATTTCTGTGTATTGATTTTGTATCCTGCAAATTTGCTAAATTCACTGATTAGCTCTAGCAATTTTATGATACTATCTTTATGGTTTTCTATGTACAGTATCATGTCATCTGCAAACAGGGAAAGCTTTACTTCTTCTTTTCCAGTCTGCATTCCTTTTATTTCTTTTTCTTCTCTGATTGCTGTCACTAGGACTTCTAAAACTATGTTGAATAATAGAGGTGAAAGTGGACGCCATTGTCATGTCCTGATCTTAGGGGGAATGCTTTCAGTTTTTCGCCACTGAGAATAATGTTTGTTGTAGGCTTATCAGTGTAGTGGTTATCACGTTCACCTCACACGCGAAAGGTCCCCAGTTGGCAACTGGGAAGAAACAAGATAGTCTTTTTTTGGACTTCCCTGGTGGCTCAGACACTAAAGCATCTGCCTACAATGCAGGAGACCCGGGTTCAATCCCTAGGTCAGGAAGATCTCCTGGAGAAGGAAATGGCAACCTATTCCAGTATTCTTGCCTGGAAAATCCCATGGATGGAGAAGCCAGGTAGGCTACAGTCCATGGGGTCGCAAAGAGTCAGACATGACTGAGCGACTTCACTTTCTCTTTCTTTTATCGTATATGGCCTTTACTATATTGAGGTAGGTTCCTTCTCTGCCCATTTGTTGAAGAGTTTTAATGATAAATGGGTGCTGAATTTTGTCAAAGGCTTTTTTTGCATCTATTGATGTGATCATTTGGATTTTATCTTTCAGTTTGTTAATATGATGTATCACATTGATTGATTTACATATATTGAATAATCCTTGTATTCCTGGAATAAACCCAACTTGATCATGGTCTATGAGCTTTTTGATGTGTTGCTGAATCCTGTTTGCTAAAATTTTGTTGAGGATTTTTGCATCCATCTATTTTGCTATTGACCTGTAGTTTTCTTTTTTTGTGTTGTCTTTGTCTGGTTTTGGTATCAGGGTGATGGTGGCCTCATAGAAAGGTCTTTGGAAGTATTTCTTCCTCTGCAATTTTTAAAAAGAGTTTTAGAAGGAGAGGCATTAGCTCGTCTCTAAATGCTTGATAGAATTCTCTGTGAAGCCATCTGGTCCCAGGCTTTTGTTTTTTGGGAGATTTTTTTAATCACAGCTTCAATATCAGTGTTTGTAATTGGGTTGTTCATAATTTCTATTTCTTCCTGGTTCAGTCTTGGAAGATTGAACTTTTCTAAGAATCTGTCCATTTCCTCCAGTTTATCCATTTTATTGCCATATCATTGTCCATAATAGTCTCCTATAATCCTTTGTATTTCTGCATTGTCTGTTGTAACCTCTCCTTTTTCATTTCTAATTTTGTTGATGTGATTCTTCTTTTTTTACTTCATGAGTCTGGCTAAGGGTTTGTCAATTTTGTTTATCTTCTCAAAGTATAACCTTTTAGTTTTATTGATCTTTCCTATTGTTTCTTTCATTTCTTTTTCATTTATTTCTGCTCGGATCCTTTTGATTTCTTTCCTTCTACTAATTGTGTTTTTTATTGTTGTTGTTGTTGTTGTTGCTGTTCTTCTTTTTCCAGTTGTTTTAGGTGTAAAGTTAGGTTGTCTATTTGATGCTTTTCTTGTTTCTTAAGGTAAGATTGTGTTGCTATAAACTTCCCTCTTAGAAGTGCTTTTGCTGCATCCTATAGGTTCTGAGTTGTGCTTTCATTATCATTTGTTTCTAGAATTTTTTTGATTTCCCTTTTGATTTCTTCAGTAACATGTTGGTTATTTAGAAATGTGTTGTTTAATCTCCATGTGTTTGTGTTTCTTGCAGTTTTTATTTTCTTGTAATCAATATCTAGTTTCATAGCATTGTGGTAGGAGAAGATGCTTGATACAATTTCAATTTTTTTTTAATTGAGAGATAAATTTAATTTAACAAAAAATATTAAATTTAAATTTGATTCATGACCCATGATGTGGTCTATCCTGGAGAATGTTCCACATGCACTTCAGCAGAAGGTGTATTCTTCTGCATTTGGGTGGAATGTCCTGAAGACATCACTGAGATCCATCTCATCTAATGTATCATTTAAGGCTTGTGTTTCCTTACTAATTTTCTGTTTTGATGATCTGTCCATTGGTATGAGTAGGGTGTTAAAGTCTCCTACTATTATTGTGCTACTGTCAATTTCTCCTTTTATGTCTGTTAGTGTTTGTCTTATGCATTGAGGTGCTCTTATATTAGGTGCATAGATATTTACAATTGGTATGCCTTCCTCTTGGATTGATCCCTTGATCATTACGTAGTATCCTTCCTTATCTCTTGTAATCTTGTTTATTTTAAGGTCTACTTTGCCTGATATGAGGATTGCTATTCCAACTCTCTTTTGCTTCCCATTTGCATGGAATATATTTTTCCATCCTCTTACCTGCAGTCTATTTGTGTCTTCAGATCCGAAGTGGGTTTCTTGTAGACAGCATATATATGGGTCTTGTTTTTGTATCCATTCAGCAGTCTGTGTCTTTTGGTTGGAGCATTTAATCTATTTACATTTAAAGTAATTATTGATAAATATGTTCCTATTGCCATTTTATTAATTATTAATTGTTTGGGGTTGATTTTGTAGATCTTTTTCTTCTCTTGTATTTCTTGACTATATAAGTCCCTTTAACATTTGTTGTAAGGCTGGTTTGGTGATACTGAATTCTCTTACTTTTGCTTGTCTGAAAAGCTTTTTATTTCTCCATCAATTTTGAATAATGAGTTCCTTGCCAGGTACAATAATCTTGGTTGTAGATTTTTCCCATTCAGCACTTTAAATATATCTTGCCATTTCCTTCAGGACTGCAGAGTTTCTGCTGAAAGGTCAACTGTCAAGCGTATGGGGTTTCCCTTGTGTGTTACTGGTTGTTTCTCCCTTGCTGCTTTTAATATTTTTTCTTTTTGTTTAGTCTTTGTTTGTTTGATTAGTATGTGTCTTGGCATGTTTCTCCTTGGGTTTACCCTGTATGGGACTCTTTGTGCCTCTTGGACTTGACTATTTCCTATCCCATGTTGCAGGAATTTTCAACTATAATCTCTTCAAAAATTTTCTCATACCCTTTCTTTTTCTCTTCTTCTTTTGTGAACCCCTATAATTTGAATGTTGGTGCATTTGAGTGTCCCAGAGGTCTCTGAGACTACCCTCAGTTCTTTTCATTCTTTTTACTTTATTCTGCTCTTTAGAAGTTACTTCTATCATTTTATCTTCCAGCTCACTGATTTGTTCTTCTGCTTCAGATATTCTGTTATTGATTCCTTCTGGAGTATTTTTATTTTCAGTAATTGTGTTGTTTGTATGTTTATTCTTTAATTCTTCTAGGTCTTTGTTAATTGATTCTTGCATTTTCTCCACTTTGTCTTCAAGATTTTTGATCATCTTTACTATCATTATTCTGAATTCTTTTTCAGGTAGTTTGCCTATTTCCTCTTCATTTATTTGGATTTCTGTGTTTCTAGTTTGTTCCTTCATTTGTGTAGTATTTCTCTGCCTTTTTATTACTATTTTTTAAACTTATGTGTTTGAGGTCTCTTTTTCCCAGGCTTCAAGGTTGAATTCTTTCCTCCTTTTTGTTTCTACCCTCTAAAGGTTGGTTGAGTAGTTTCTGCAAGCTTTGTATAGGGTGAGATTTGTGCTGAGTTTTTGTCTGTTTGTTTTTCCTCTGATGGACAAGGCTGATTGAGATGGTTATATTATCTGCTGACAACTGGGTTTGTATTTTTGTTCTGTTTGTTGTTTAGATGAGGCATTTTGCATAGGGTGCTACTGGTGGTTGGGTGATGCCAGGTCTTGTATTCAAGTGGTTTCCTTTGTGTGAGTTCTCACTATTTGACAGTTCCTAGGGTTAGTTCTCTGGTAGCCCAGGGTCTTGGGTCAGTGCTCTCACTCCAAAGGCTCAGGATTTGCTCTCTTGTCAAGAATGAAGATTCCACAGGTGGTTTGTTATGGCATTAAGTGAGATTAAAACAAATATTCCAAAACAAGAAACCAAAGATGAACCCCAGAAAAATGGCAGTTACAAAATCAGGCAAATAATAATTAAAATAATGGAATACACACATATGTGTATATACCCATGAGTAAAGTCAAAACAGTCCAAAAAAAAAGAAGTATGGTAGATTGCCCCAGTGAACACAAGAAACCAAAAATTATATTTACCAGTTAAGAACAGAACTAACTAAAGCAGAAACTGTAAAACAAAACTAAAGCAAGGGGCAAAGTGGGGAATAAAGCAATGAAAATAAAACTAAAAAAATGTTGAGAGGAAAGGAAAGAAGGAAATGAAAGACAGAATAGATATGCAAAGATAAACAGAGATAGATGAAGGAGATTTATATGCATTAAAGATTAATTGCAAGGGGAAAAGAACAGTAGGAAAGGCAAACAAAGGAATAAATGTAGAAAAGACATAATAGGTTTAAAGAAATTAAAAATTAAAATTATAAAAAAGAGAAAAGAAAAACAGAAGAAAGGAAAAAAAAAAAAAAGGAAAACTCCACAGAACTGCAAAAGCCCAACATAGAGGCATAGGTTTATAACAACAATAAAATTGTGACTGAATATGCACATATACATATACATCCATAAGCAAAACCAAAACAATCCAACAAAAATAAAGTGCAAGAGATTGACCTGGCAAACAAAGGAAACCAAAAATTATATCTTCTAGATCAAAACTAACTAAAGCACAAACTGGAAAGCAAAACTAAACAAGGTCCTAATTGGGAAATAAAACAATAAAAATAAAACTAACTGGTAAGTTAGGAGTAAAGGAAAGAAAGAATAGATATGCAAAGTTAAATAGGGATAGATAAAGAAGACTTATATACATTAAAGACTAACTTTAAGGGGAAAAGAACAGTATGAAAAGCAAACAAAGGAATATAGAAAAAAAATTCATTTAAAAAATTAAAAATTAAAATTAAAAAAGAAAAACCCACAGAACTGCAAAAGCCCAATGTAGAGGCAGAGGTTTATAACAACAAAAATGTGACTTAGAGAAAAAGAAAAAAAAAAAAAAACTCAAAAGCTTAATTAGATTTCATAGTGCCAAAAAAATTGACAACTACAACCGAGGGGGGAAAAGGGCAAAAAAAGAAACAAAAATCCAAAAGAATCTCCAGAAAAAGTCAAAACATAAGAATAATAAATGTTTTTCTTGAGTCACTGCTTTCAGAATCTTTTTCCTTGCTGGGAGTCACAGTCCACCTCACCTCCCTAGATGCCCTCTGACACTGTGCTGATCTCTGGACCTGCTGAGGGGGCAGCTTAGATTCTCATCTAGTCCTACTCCTGTGTGTTCTTGCCTCCAGTGTCCATAGCTATCAGAACTAGTGTGTTTTCTTTTGTGGGAGCTCTCGATGACTTTTATATATTCCATAGACACAGAGTCTGCCTAGTTGATCATGTGGATTTAATCTCCAGCTTGTACGGTTGGTGGGAAGGATTTGTGTCTTCTTCCCTAGCCACACTGCCCCTGGGTTTCAATTGTGGTTTTATTTCCACCTCTGCCTGTCAGTCGTCCACTGGGGTTTGCTCTTGAATTTGCCCTGGAGGACTTAGTTTTGCCCCTGTAGGGCAAGGTGTGGAAGTGGTGCAGCTGCTTGGGTCACAGTCAACAGCAGCCCTTGCCCTGGGATTGCCCCACAATCCCTAAACTCCAGCTCCCAGCTGCTGTGCCTTCCAGTGGATCTGCATCCCTGTCCGGAGCGTGTATGGATGCCATGGTATGATTCTCATGGTATTTAGGCTGCCACAGATAAGCTGTTCCACTCTCAGGCTTTAATGTTTCTACTCTGACTCAGACAAATTGCTCCGATGTGGGGATCAGACCCCTGCTTCAGTTCCCCAACCGGATGAGGGCAGATCCGGTCCTACCGACACTCCTGTTTTTCCCCCTGCTTCCTTGGTTCTACCGAGTTTTGCATGGTTCCATGTATTCTTTTCCACTGGACATTGTTTTCTCTTGTCCGTTCTTAGCTGCTGTTCTCCATGCACTTCTGTGTTTGAAGGTGTATTCCTGATGTATCCATGGGGAGAGATATATTCCACATTCACATACTTCTCTGCCATCTTATTTTCCTCCAAGGCTTTTTATTTTTTTAATGGTGGGGGAGGAAAGGATCTGGAGATACGGGTCAGGTTTTCTTCTTGTGTGGCATTAAAGTTCCCTGTCTAGCCATTTGTTTCACCCATAATCTCTGGTACAATACTCAGGTGAGGTCTAATGAAAAGAGCTTGCAGAGAGCAGACTCCCATTAAGCTTTGGGATCAAAATTAACCTTAACTCTCAAGCTAATCACACCTGTCATTTGAGAATTCACTAAAATTTTAGCTATTTTCTTCCAATCAACCTTAACAGTGCTCACTTTCTCCCTTGCTCTGCCAAAGGTGGAATAGTTCATGATGTCCAATCTTTCCATGGCAGAAGGCAGCACTTCAGGAATTCAGTTCACCAAATTTGCATGCAACTTTAGTCTTTCGCGGGCTCAGAAAAAATGTTATGATTTTGTTATTTTAACTGTTTATATTTTCATTCTCTTACCACAGTCTTTTGTAGAGAAGACATTTTTAATTTGAATAAATTCCAGTTTATCATGTTTTGCTTTCATGGGCTGTACTTTGGATCTTTTATCTAAAGAGTCAACAAATTTAAGGTCATCTAATTTTTCTCTTATGTTCTCTCCTGGAATTTTTATAGGCTTTCTTTCATTTATATATAGTTCTGTGATTCATTTTGAATTAATATTTGTGAAAGGTTTAAGATCAGTGTTTAGAGTTTTGGGATTTACTTTGACATATTGTACACTTTTCCCAGTATCATTGGTGGAAAAGATTTTAAATTGTTATTTTTCCTCTGTAATTATATTTACAACAAATGTTATTTTGAGTTAACTGATCCTATCTGTGTCCAATATTTTGTTTATTGCATTTTTGAAACTGCATTTTTCAAATCTAAGATTTCTGCATATTCTTTAAACTTTGCATTTTTTCTTTAAATCTTCCATGTTTTCCCTTGTTTTGTCCATCCATCTCAGTGTATTCTTTATTTTTTTCTTAATTATTTTAATTGGAAAATAATTACTTCACAATATTGTGATGGTTTTTCCATATATCAACAAGAATTGGCCACAGGTATACATGTGTCCCCTGCATCCTGAACCCCACTTCCACCTCCCTCCTCACCCCCTCATCCCTCTGGGTATTCTTTAAGCTAGTATAAATTTGTTTGAAGGACTTGTCTGCTAATTCTTACATCTGAGTCATCTATGCTTATATCTATTGTCTCTTTTTCTCTTGATTATTGATCATAGTTCTCTACTTCTTTTCAAGTCTATAAATTTTTATTCTGTGCTGCAAATTGTAAATTTCAGACATTTAAAAATTTTCCTGCTTTCCTTTAGTGAATGTTGAATTTAGTGGATATTCTGAAAGTTAATTTATTGGCTGTGCATTTTAATCATATGGAGGTTCAATTTTAGACTTGCTAAGATAGATTTAGTTCAGTTGGCCATTAGTTCTATGACATTGTTGCTTTTCTTGGATATGTTTCTTACTCTTAAGTAATGAACCTTTTGGGGTTTAAATGAAAAGCCCAATGTGTTTATCAAGCACCTTTAAGTTGACAAGATTTTGGCTCAAAACTCTGTCTCCTTGGCATCAGGCAACGACTGAAAACTCCATTTAAATGTTTAGCCAACCAGATGCTATTTTATGAGTTTTTTTAACCCAACGAACCTACAGTTTAGTACTTAGCCAAAGACATGAGATGAATCTGTACTTATATTTGGTATGTATCCTTTTATGTTTGAATCCTTTAGGCGATTTCCCCTCAGTTTCAAGGCACTGTGTTAGTTCCGAACTCCAGTTTCTATCTCCCCAGCCCCTCCTCTTTGTGCTTATTTCCTTCACTGTTTGTGAGCTGGTATGTGCCCTCAGGGAAAGTTCAGGTAAATATGGAGTTCACAAATTGTGTGCCTTTTCTTTCATACACTTAGAGTTACTATCAAAGGGAAATTAAACTGATAAAACATACTCTGTCTTTAATGAATGCAGAATTTCTCCCTTCCCAATTATTATCATAAAGTCCCTGTCTGACAATCCCAATGTCTCAACAATACTGGATCTCTTTCTATAGCCTGTTTTCTTTTCCCTTTTGATGTTTGGTCAATTGGTTTTCTTTCCTAGAATGTCTGGTAATTTTGGGTGCTGAACATGGAGCATGAAAAATTGTAGAGTACATGGATGATCTTATTTTACTCTAGGTAGGATTCCTTCTCTTCCAGAAACATTTAAACAACCATGTTACTTTAATAATCAGTGAGTGAGATGTTCCAAAGCCGTGATTCAGATTGTCATGCTGAATTTAAAAGCTGTATTAAATAATGGTCTTAATAATGGTCGAGATGAGGAAGAAGAAAACGTTCACTGGGAAAGCATTTGGACCTTACATGATTATCAATAGGTTCATTTTAAACTGCTACTATATCTGGCACTGATTGTGTTTTCTGTCTTCTTACAATTATTAAAATATATATTTCATGGCATTTATTATCTACAAAATAAAGCATTTGAATTCATGTTCTAATAGAGATGGGGAGATATAAATGCTAATCTTACAGCTCATCTTAGAGCACTTACACCTTCTCAGACTATAGGCATCAGGAGACTTGGAGAGCTGAAACTTCACAAGAATGAATGTAGTCCAGCAGAATACATTTCAACTGTATTTTTTAATTAGTCTAACTAATTTAGCTAGCCAGTATTAAAATACCAAAGATAATTTACACATTCTGAAGCAAAGGTAGTTTACTGAACTGAATATAAATAAATGTCCAGGTGATAGCTTTATAATTTTCCCCCAAAACAAGCTCATTTCTTTCTTTAAAAATCTCATTTTTATTTGTTTCCTGGATACTCATTTCAAAATGGGGCTTATGTTATAATGTTTCCAAATTTGATAGGCTGAAAAGTCCCTAATCGATTGTTTGGCAACTTCGAATATTGCTTTTCACTGAAAGTGCCATGTAAGATCACGTAAGTGCAGTGTAAGTTCAAATTTGATCTGCTCTAGTTAAAGCAAGGATGAAAGAAGAGTCACTTTATCCTTTAAACAGCACAGGCCTAAGGCATACAAGCTTTTAGCACCTTCAGAATATTTAAGAATTGAAAAACATGTCTAGTCCCCAAAAAAGAAAAAAATTCAAAATGTAAATTAATGAACATTTGATTAAATATCTGCAAAGCATATTTTGTTAACTACCCATAAAAATTTCATAAATTTCATCACTTAAGAGAATGTTGTATAGATTAGACTTTTCTCTTTTTGCAAGAGCTCCTGGATTTGTATTATGATTCTTGAGAAATCATAGGCAATAAATTAAAGGGGTTCCTCAAAGCCACTCAACTTCAAAAACAAATGTATAAAATTATTTACAAATTTTATTTACTGTGTAACATGGGTGCATTTTAATGCTTGATATTGCCTTTAGAGAGGGGTGTCTTTAAATCAATGCTGGGATTTCTTCAACTTTCTCCCTTCTGCAGAGGTTAGAGACTACAACTTGCAAACCATAGCACTTAGCGTTCGCTCAAGCACCTCTAAGCTTATAACATTTATTATAAGCTTATTCTATTTAAGGGATTACTGCATAGTTTTTGCATAATGAGTAAGAAGGAACTTCCATGTAGTTTATTTGATGGTTAGGATTGTGAATGGCAATATATAATAGCAGGTATATAAGTTACGAAATAGTTTAGTAAGGAAGTGAAAAGAGTTTTTGAATGATTTTCAAATTGTTCCTCAGTAGCATTACTTTAGACATTTAAAAAACAAACAAACTAGGCTGTACTTAGAGAAGCCATTTGAAACTCTGGACTCACTTTTCTGCATCAGGTCACTCCTTCTCATCACCTTACAAAAACTTATGGGAAACTTACCTTACAGAATTTATGGGGTGTAAACCAAAGGACACACTAATACAACTGAACTCTTCATATAAAGCATTATTACAATTAAAACATTAGGGAAGTAACCACATATAACATATGTTATGACACTGAGATCTGAAAAAGTATAATCTCCTGAGTTTTCAATTCAGTGTCCTAAAGTTCTCTTATATTAAGGCTATTCTAGTTCTACAAGTCAGGAGAAGGCAATGGCAACTAACTCCACTACTTGCCTGGAAAATCCCACGGATGGAGGAGCCTGGTAGGCTGCAGCCCATGGGGTTGCTAGGCGTCGGACACGACTGAGAAACTTCACTTTCACTTTTCATTTTCATGCATTGGAGAAAGAAATGGCAACCCACTCCGGTATTCTTGCCTGGAGAATCCCAGGGACGGGGGAGCCTGGTGGGCTGCTGTCTATGGGGTCGCACAGAGTCGGACACGACTGAAGCGACTTAGCAGCAGCAGCAGCAGCAGTTCTACAAGTCAAGGGCGGCACATTTCCTTAGCTAATTATGAAGTTATTATTATTTTTTAAATTTTTTTTTGAAGTTATTATTGAAGAATAATGTTGTCGCTTTTTAGATCAGTAAGAAAAGGTACATTCTATACTGCAAAACAAAAACAAGCTTGCTAGAAACCTCCTTTCTGAGGAATGTATATCTTATAATGTATAAGATATCATGAAAGGAACTTAGTTAGAAGCATTTGCTGTTTAGTCCTAGTAATTTAAGCTCTGAATATAATTTAAGCATAATGTGTTTGTTGGGAAATTGTACCGGCTCAGGAGAATTTCACATTTTTAACGAATGTCCCTGTGGTGCAGGGCCCTTTTGTGTATATTAGCATTTGACGTACTGTTAAAAACTTGACCACAGTGAGGACCACAAAACCCTAACTTGCTTATTAAGTGTGCCCTTTCATTCTTTTGGAGGAATGATAAAAATAGACACATGGATTAGTTCTTCAAATAGCTAAACATGAATGCATTTGTCCTTCTCCTTAATATTGACAGAATACTGTACTCCAGCAACTTTGCCGAAACCTATTATTACCTGAATGAGCCTTATTTGTTATTCATAAGCTTTCCAGTGCTTACTACTTTATCATTTTTTTTTTTACTTTTCATTGTCTATAATTGCTTCTTAAATGCTTCCAAATAAGACTTCTTTACTTATCATTTCTATTCCATCCAAAATCATTCCCTATAGTCAAGGTGAATCATCGCCACCCTAGTTTTTTACTGTTTTTTTTTTTGCTAAACAAGCATATTTCACTGTGGCCTATGTGACTAATTTCCTTTACTGCTGCTCTAAGAGAAATTTCCAAGTTCACTGAAATTAGCCTTGAAGGAATGCTGAAAGGCTGCTTCTTGGTATATAAAGAATTTTGCAGTATCTGCCTCTTCTAGTGCTTGCTATAGATCACAAAGTGATGAAATGAAAGGACACAGATCTATTTCTGCATTGAGAATCCTATTGTGACAAAGACCACTGTTTGACTCCATTTCTCTCAAAATACAGGGACTTTTCTTGCAGCAAGTATGATTGAGCAGGCTTTATTGTTTCTGCTTATTTTATTAGTATGAGTACATTAAAACATGAAAGTTCAAGAAATTACGTGTCTGATTGCCTTTGTTCTAGGGTTTGGAAAGGCCTGAAATTGCTAGTATCTGCTAATGTATAGAGTATAGAAAATAAAAGATCAAGCTATGAGCTATTGTTTGACATTAGCTATTCAAATCTGTCAAAAGATTAGATGCATGGTTGTTGGACATTAAGCCTGCTGTTCGAATACAATTGTCTCACAGACCATGGTGGCAAAGGAACATCAGAGGAAAATTGACTTCCATCTTGACCAAATTTCCTGGGGTTTTGTGCATCTGCTGCTAGTTATCTTAAACATGTCATGAACCAGGGGAGTAAATCTCCAGGGGCCATCAGATCTACCCATGGATACAAACTGGGTCATCATGAAGTCAGTGAAGGACTTAGGATGTGGTCTTGGCTCCCTGTATCTTGAAAGTTGAATAGTATTCATAAAGCATTGGGTCCAAGAAGTAGGTTCACGCAATACATATCCTTAGCAAGAATTCATGCAGTGGAGACAAGACTGTGTATCTCATGAAAGCCACAGTCTCAGACTATTATTGAATTTTTCTCTTACTCCAAGGCAACAAATCAAGAACTGTTTCCTCAGCAGAAACAAATACTACTGACATAAAGCACTAAAGACTCAATCTGGTTGAGAGATTCTCCAGGAAAAGGGAAATGTGTGGTAGGCTATAGAATGTGCATGTGTGATAAGTCACATCCAGTTCTTTGTGACCCAATGGATTGTAGCCCGCCAGGCTCCTCTGTCCATGGGATTGCCCAGGCGTAGGAGACACTGGAGTGGGTTGTCATGCCCTCCTCCAGGGCATCCTCCTGACCCAGGGATTGAACCCACATTTCTTATGTCTCCTGCATTGGCAGGCAGGTTCTTTTATCACTAGCACAACCTGGGAAGTCCAGGCTGCATGATAACAGAAATCCAAATCACCTTGTTACCTAACATTGCAGTCGGGTTAGCATTTGTTTATCCATATATCCATTTATAAAAAAATATGTTTGAGCATTTTGTTACCTACCTGGCACTGCTGGGACAGTGGTATGGAGTGATGTCTGCTTTGCCTGTGTAACTCCAGTACTGACTGGTTTCAGGGGCCTAACACTGTCCTTGCCTTCTAGGCACTGGGCATGTATTCCAATGACTACAATGTAAAATATTCCATTAGAGGGACTTTCCTGATGGTCCAGGGGTTACGACTCTGCACTTCTCTTGTAGGGGGCACAAGTTCACTTCCTGATTAGGGAACTAAGATCCCACATGACACACAGTGCAGCCAAAAAAAATTTTTAAAAAGGTACTCTTTTAGAGAATCACTGGAAATTAGAAGTCACTTTCAAATATTTATACTTTCAATACTTTAAATATTTATTCCTCTTCCCCACATTTGGCTTTTTCTGACTTTCAAACAGTATTTCCTATTTGTCTATTAGACATTCCTGTATAATGGTATTTGCATAAAGTATTTGTCTATTATTCTTTTCCTTATACTTATATTTGCAAATCAAAGCTCATATCACAACAAAAGCCTGGCAATCACAATCAGGCAGTGGTTCAAACTTAGATTTTTGATGCAATCTTCAAAAAAAGATAATATATAATATAATATTATAGAAAAGAGTGACAGAAAGGAAAAAAGACTTCTATCAGGCATTCATTAGTTAGATGTAAACATTTGAAACATCTTACAATTTTGGTCATCCTTTTTAACATTTTCTAATTTTTAGTATGGCAAGGGTGTTAGAAAATGATAATGTTCTGGGTTTCTCTTGATATCCGAGGAGCATGAATGGATCTCTGTAAGTATCTGGGGATAATATTTATATTTTATATTTGAGTGTAATTGTGATGGTGTTGGTGTCTATGATCAAATCAATGGCTCATTTATTTCTTAGTGATGGTCATTTTGACTAGAGTCTGTTACCAATACAAAAATAAGTATAAAAGTCTACTAGTCTGAAGAATGTTGAAAACAAGACACACTACTTACTGGGCTCAACAGCAATACTATCATTGAGCTCGGAGGGCTAATGTTTTGTGGAGTTATTAGAAAATCGATTAACAATATAATACATTTATTTAGCATCAATTTCCGTTATTGGTTAATCTGTCCATCGGTCAGCAGGCCTCACTATCAGTATCTGTCAGTATGATTATAGATGAATTTTGTACACATTATAGTTCTTACCTGAGGCCCCAGATTCAACAATCTTTTGTCTTCCTGGCAGCAATGACCAAACAATGAGATGTCTATGGAATAGTCATATAATTGTTCCTAAGAGAAGTGTCCCAGTGGCTCAGTTTCCTGTGCTTGCTAGAATTTTTGAGAGGTTCACAGGCTTCCATTCCCTCATCTGTATCTATGTCCATTTATTAGGGCAAGTGTGGTATCCTTTTTTAGCAATAGACATTCTTTGTGGGATGGAGGAATCATGTATGCTAATGGAGCTGCCTCTACATTACTTCAACTTTTTAAATATAAATAATAGTAATGTGAGAGTATTACAGTTAGAAGTTTCCTATCTTGGCAATATTCACAGTCCTGCCATCTGCATTCATTTTCAAGTATTTAACTCAGATTATCTGAGTGCTTTTAGACATTCTGACTCCATTTGGTAGAAATATTTTATTTTGAACTTTTTGTTTCCTTTTCACTTCTTGCATTTTTTTTGGGGGGGAGCACATGGGTTGCTTTTGGAGACCCCTTGATAATTCCTTGATAATTAGAATTATAGTTGATAATTCCTTGGCAAACATCACCCACTGTGAATACATTAATGATGCTAAAATACAGATTGCACACTCAAATGACTGTGACTTCTGTATGTAACACATTCTAGTTATTTTACTTCCTAAACTGTTAATAATGACGTTCAGAGGCAAAATCTATTTTTCTTTGACTTTTGGTAATAAAACCAACATTTACATGAAGTTTTTAAAGGCAACATTTTTGGGCTTGTGAATATAACAGATTTAGTTGCTTTAAGTCTGTATTGGATTGTTTTAATAACTTTAATGATACTAGGATTGATAAATTGCTAATGACTCTCCATTTATATTTTGCTATAAATAACTTACAAGGGCACATGTTTATCTTAAAACACTTGCAAAATGAGGGGAGGAAATTCACATTGTTGCATAGGCATGTGAATAATATTACCATTATTCATGCAATAATCTATGGCTGTTGTTGTTGTTTAGTCACTAAATCATGTCCACTTCTTTGGTGACACTGTGGACTGTAGTCCACCAGGCTCCTCTGTCCATGGGATTTTTTTTCAGGCAAGAATACTGGAGTGGGTTGCCATTGCCTTCTCCAGGGGATCTTCCCGACCCAGGGATTGAGTTTGTATTTCCTGCATTGCAGGCAGATTCTTTATCATTGATAGGGAAGCCCAATCTATGATTACTGATGACAGATTGCATCTTTTTTATAGTTTAGAAAATGATTACCAAACTTTAGCTTATATTTATTTTGATAATCATCATGATTATTGCCATTATCATCTTCCTCATGATCGTTATCTTCATCGAGGGTTCTGGGGACTTCCCTGGTGGTCTGCTGATTAGGATTTGGGTCTTTCCACCTCTGTTCAAGAAATTCCACAAGCTTAAGGCAGTGCAGCCAGAAAAAAAGAATTTGTTTCTTGTGCATACAATGCAGAGCACTGCAAAAGTATTGACAGACATAAAAATACACTCTCTGAGCTTAAAGACGACTTACTCCTTTTCCCTAGTAAATCTATGAAAAGTGACAGCGTTAGTCTCTCAGTGTTGTCCAGCTCTTTGCAACCCCATGGACTATAGCCTGCCAGGCTCCTCTGTCCGTGGGATTCTTCAGGCAAGAATCCTAGAGTGGGTTATTTCCTTCTCCAGGGGATGTTCCTGACCCAGAGATCAAACCTGGGTCTCCTGCATTGCAGGCAGATTCTTTTACCATCTGAGCCACCTGGTGGCTAACAGATGACTTGAAAATCTGTTATCTCAATTTTCCATATGATTGCAGTGAAATTGGTAGGGTGTCATCTCTATTTCACAAAAGTAAAATTATGCTGAAGATAAGTAAAAGTAGTTTCACTTTGTCTGCTAATAGTCTAGAAAATTCCCTAGCAGATAATTCTCTTCTGGAGGGAAGGATTGGAGAGATAATTTTCTGAAAACAGCTCTAAGTAAAGTTCTTATAAATATATATATAAAATCCAAATAGATTCCAATCTTTCCTTCAAATTTTAAAACAAAGCAGGCAAACAAAACCATCAAAGGATAACCTTGTTTTTCTCTATTTATACAAAAAATGGGCACTAAATAAAGTTGCCTGAAATCTTCAGTGCTTTCCACTGATTTCAAAATTAGCTCTAGATTCTATTTTAGTTTGGGTCATTAGCCTATATCTCTGGAGAATAATTTCACAAGAGATCTATTTGAATTAAAAATGCATCTTGATGATTCTTTTTCATTGCAATGAGCAACCAAATTAGTCTGTATGTGATCCTTTTCAGAATGCATATAATAGAATAAATTGATATTTACAACAACTTGCCTCTGATTAGAGGCAGATACGCCAAATCTGCTGCTCTTTTAGCAAAGATGAGTATTGACATTTTACTCTTCCAGTGACTCAGAAACATTTGATCATACCTTCAGCCCTCTTGCTTTCCTGACTCTATATTATTTGCATCGAGTTGTCAGATCTCATTCTGAGGATCACAGTTGGTGGTGCTCTTGATCTTCAGCGCCCCCACTCACATCCTTCCCTTCTCTGTGCTGTCAGAATCAGATTCTTTCCCAATGTTCTCTTGGTTGGGAGAAGATGTTACACTTTACCAGGTAACTCACAAATTTGTGCACATATCTAGGAGTCTGAAGGTAAACTAACACTTTGCAAACATTTGAAGAGAATCAAGATTTGCCCCACTTCTGTCTTCTACCTTAGGTAAAGTGCAGGAGCAGGAGCTTCAATAACCTAAAGGTGCTCTTCCGCACTCATAACTAAACCAAGCCTAGGTGTTTTCTGGACAGCCTAATACTTTGACAACTCTTCAAATCAAAATGCAATAAATATTTCTTCAGTATTTATTTAAAAGATAACCTGAAATATGTGTAGAAAACAAATGGAGTTGGAAGACCATGGCTGTTCGCAGTTTTAGTCTCTATTTTATTTTGCCAAACAGTTCATCTTTGGTGACAAATTAGTAGCCCCCAATCAGAAATATTAGACTCCACAGTTAACCAGACTGATTTTCTTTAGAAGACATTTTGGATGTTCTTTTCCTGTGAGCACATCCCTTGGAGTTTTCACCCTCTTCCTTCTGTAACTCACCAAAGAAGTCTTTTCAACTAAGCTTTTTCTCATGAGAAGTCTATTAATTTTTTTTTTCTCCATCTCATTAATGCATATGTGTTAAGTTGCTTCAGTCGTGTCTGACTCCGTGACCCTATGGACTGTAGCCCGCCAGGCTCCTCTGTCCCTGGAATTCTCCAGGCAAGAATACTGGAGTGAGTTGCCATGCCCTCCTCCAGGGGATCGTCCCCACCCAGGGACTGAATCTGTGTCTCTTACATATTCTGCATTGACAGGTATGTCAATTTTAGTACAGTCCAGCCCTTTTCACGTAACGATGAGTAAGTGGAAGTCCCTTAACGGGAAATTGGTTATACATGGACCCTCAGCATTTGCAGTGTCAAAAACTGATCTTATTCTAGGTTAGTGCTTGTTCAATGACCCTAATTAAATTAAGAAAATACATGACTGAAAGAAATAAAATATAAGCTACTGCACACTCTGAGGTTTAAAACAATCTTCTTAAAATTTATGCAGGATCCATTCAATCTAGATTCTCTAGGACATATTTCAGGGCTTTAGATACACTTTAAAGTTTTTCCCCCTCTTCTGGGAACCCCTTACACACTTCATTTAGTTAATTTCTATAATTTCCTGAATGTCATCTTATGTATCATTTTCTTCAATATATATATATATTTTTCACTGTATCAAATGCTTTTCTTGTACCCTAATAGTTCTTTTGAGCAGCACTTATCTCAGTTTTGCTGCTTGCTCCTTAGTTGCTCAGTCATGTCTAACTCTTTGAAATTTCATGGTCTGTAGCCTTCCAGGCTCCTCTGTCCATGGGGTTTTTTCAGACAAGAATACTGGAGTTGTTACCATTTCCTTCTACAGGGGATTTTCCTGACCCACGTCTTGAACCAATGTCTCCTGTGTCTCTAGCATCACAGGTGGATTTTCTACCTGCTGCAGCATTGGGGAAGCCCTCTAAGTTTTAGCTAATAGTAATTTATATTTGCTTAACATTCTGTCTTCCATATGTACTGCAAACTCTGATGAGGTCAGATACCTTGTCTGTTTTGGTTATTTCTTCTACATTTCTTTGGAAGATCATACTAGCTTTGGCCATAGGTTTTGACTTGTGACCCAGGCTCAATGCAAGAGTCCTCATACCTGTGTAATTGATCTGGAGACTGGCATATAATCCACTTTCAAACTGTCTAACTAAAGTTGGTGAGGAAGGTGCCATTGGTCCTCATGTTTGTTAGGATGTAATCCCAGAATTATCTAATGCTCTGGATCCATTCTCCTAGGAGCAGATGACCTGGGGAAATGAGACCAGTATGCAAAATTAGGCAAAAGAGACAGTGTAAAGAAAAGGTGGGAGGGGACAGGAGGGGAATGGAGGGAAGAAAAAAGATGAGGTAATGGAGTCTGTGGACCAAGACATCCTAAAGACAGCTCCATATCTGCTCCTGCCACTATATGACTAAATGATTCAAAAAAGCAATTTTTAAATTTTTTTGTTTAAGTTGAGGGGCTTCCCAGGTGGCTCAGTGGTAAAGAATCTGCCAGCCAAGCAGGAGACACCGGGTGGGATTCCTGGATTGGGAAGATCCCCTGGAGAAGGGAATGACAGCCCACTTCAGTATCCTTGTCTGGAAAATCCCATGGGCAGAGGACCCTGGTGGGCGACAGTCCAGGGGGTTGCTAAGTGACTTAGTGGACACTAAGCAACAGAAGCATTATGAGTTGATTTTCTTTATCCTACAACTACATCTCTAGCTAATAAGCTACTGTATTGATAAGCATCACATAGTCACAATATCACATATACTCAGTTCTCAAATAAAAAATGTATACATGTATATTTTTGGATTTAATTCTGAAAATTAACTATCACAAGAGGTGGTATCTATAGTGGTTTTAATTCATGTGTTGTGGATCAACTGAGATTTAAGTATGCAAAATATTTGATAATCCTATTGCTTATCAATGACTTATAAGACTTTAGAGGAACCCTATAAAGCAAAGTTACATAGAAACATGAAATTAATGATAATTTGTCAAGGACAAATTGTTTATGAATCCAACAAATTTTTCACATTATGACTTAAATCATAGACATTAAAAACCAAATCAAAACGTATAGGACACCAAACAAATAAAATCTACCTCTAGAATTCAGACACATCATATATCAGTCTCACAACATGATCTAACAGCTGATTTATTAACTCTTAGAGTTAGAAAATAAAGGAATTTATGACTCTTTTGTCTGAACTTCTGTTTCTTTATCTCTAAAATGGAGATACTGATTATGGCATGGACAATTAGCAGACCTGGCCTGTATACAAATCTCTTTACTATTAGTACCCCTACTCAATTTGATGGAACACCTGATTGTATGAGTTTTTTGATAGAAAATCATGCTTATTCATAACACTACAGAATATGAAGATGCCAGATTCTTCTGTCTTTCCCACCACATGACTTTGACTTAGCTAACCAAATACCTTTTCACTTTTTTCACTTGATCCAAGGATCTGGGAATTTGTAAGGCATTCATTTAAGGAGCACCACTGGGCATTGGTGCTTTTGAACTGTGGTGTTGGAGAAGACCCTTGAGAGTCCCCTGGACTGCAAGGAGATCCAACCAGTCCATCCTAAAGGAGATCAGTCCTGGGTGTTCATTGGACGGACTGATGTTGAAGCTGAAACTCCAATACTTTGGCCACCTGATGCGAAGACCTGACTCTTTTGAAAAGACCCTGATGCTGGGAGGGATTGAGGGCAGGAGGAGAAGGAGACAACAGAAGATGAGATGGTTGGATGGCATCACCGACTCGATGGACATGGGTTTGGGTGGACTCCAGGAGTCAGTGGTAGACAGGGAGGCCTGGCGTGCTGCGGTTCATCGGGTTGCAAAGAGTCGGACAAGACTGAGCGGCTGAACTGAACTAAATGGGGCATTGAACAGTCACTGCTTCTAGGAGACTTTAGGGTTTATTATACTTGTGCCGCTGGAGATATCTTGCTTCCTTTTCTAACCTGGATTTTGTAGGTCTTATTAATTCTGTTAATTCCATAACATCTTATTAATTAATTCCTTTCTGCTTGATTTATCTAGAGTCTGGTTGTGCAGTGAGAATGCTGAATAATACAAATACCTACTCCAAAAGAGCTTCAGTCAAAATTAAATGAGATAATTGTGTAGGACACAATGGAGAGTTTGCTATAACCTAGTGAATAACATAGTTCCTGACTTATAGGAAGACTAAGTATTTGTTGAATGGATACATAAATCTCAGGGAAACTGAAAGTGCTAAACTATTGTGTAGCCTCATATAATTTTGGATGATTTATGAAAACAAGTCCCATGTCCTGTGGTTAATGTGAACACTAAACTGCATCCATTTGTGTTTGCATTGAAATCCTCAGTGTCACAAAGTCACTGCTGGAAACAACTTGGATTCCATGTCCTGAAACTTGCTTGTGACCCTGGGAATTGGATATGCTAATCCACTTAAATTGGGGGTGGATTAGCCTTTGTGCTTCAATTAAAGCTGAACCCAACCCCAATTTAAATGGATTAGTACATCCAATTTCCAGGGCCACAGGTAAATTTCTTGGCATGGGGACCAAGAAGGGCCAATAATTAGTCATGAGCAGACATTTAATGAGGGCTTTTGAGAAAGAAGCTTCCTTGCACTTTTATAGGAGCTATAAGAAATAAATCTCTTTTAAACTTGCAAGAAGAAAATAGACATTTGTGTTTGCTGGGGGTCATTTTGTGACAGCATTAAGATGAAACAACTATTGCAAAGGATGAAGCAAATGCATATAAATAAATTCGGTTTTTGTGATATTGTTCACTAGTTTGATCCTGGTGAACTTTTAGTTCTTACAATTACCTGTATCATTAACTATATTTTTTGTTTAAACCTGTTTGAGCAAGACATTCTTTCATTTATAATCAGTAGGTACTTAATGACTCATCTGCTTTGCCTGATCTCAAATTAAAGTGAGTCTTTTGTCAGATAGATATCTGGTCTATACCTATAATAATCACCCAAGTGTTTCTTTTCTAATATATAATATTTTATCTTATAAATCACCCAAATGTCTCTGTGGTTGGCAATAAAGGATGTCCTGAGGTATAAGTATTCATTAGAATTTTTTCACTTTCAAATGACAAAAATAAAGTCAAATGGAGTTAAATGAAAAAGGGAAATTTATTGCTCATGTCACTGAAGTTCCACTCCTACATCATTCTGCTTCCAAGTTGAGTAGGAATGAAAACAAGCTTCTCTTTTGACCAGAATTGGGTTACCTCCCTGTATGAAACAATAACAATGGTAAAGAGTTTATGATTTGGCAGGCTGAAGTCATATTTGCACTCAGAAAGCCAAAGAGATGGAGGTAATTCTGCCTGAAAACCTTGCACTGACTCTGAGAAAAGTGGTGATTTATTGGAGAACAACTGGGGAACTTGGTACTCTGCAAAGTGAGAATGGATGAGAAATGGCAAGCAGCAAAGGCCTACCCCGTTGAATAAGTAAAGTCAAATTCTAAGCCCTTTATAGTTATACAATTGCCTCTCGGCTTCCATGGGGAGATTGGTTCCAGGACTCCCTGCAGACACCAAACTCCACAGATGTTCAAGTTCCTTAAGAGTCTGCCCTCAGGCACCTTGTATCTGGGAACTCTGCATGTGTGGATTCAACCAACCACATAGGCACAGGGGTGAACTGTGTTTTAAACCATAGCCCATATGCTTAATTCAATTTAGAATTAGACAAGAACTGAGAGTTTTGTCCCTCTGAAAGTGGAAGATATTTTTCAAGGCTCATATAATCAGCTGGTAACAGAACCAAGTGTATAACTAAGGACTCTTTGCTCTCAAGAGTTTATTTTTTTTTGGTGTGCCTCTAGACTTATACAAAGAGCATGAACTGTAAAACTAGACAAATCTGAATCTCAGTTTCTCCTTATGTTACATAGAAATAGACTAATTTAAGGGGCTAAATTAAATATTAATTGTCTTTGAAATAGCAAGTAGAGAGTCTGGAACAAAGGAAATCTTATTATGACTCTCACTGTATTTTGTTCTTCAATGAAGCTATCTTTTTCTATACCCAAAAGATCATGTATCAAAGGGGTACTATTCTGGTTTTGTGGGGGGCAGAGCCATCTTTTCTACATATTCAGCCCTAATGTCTTCAACACACTCAAGGGATTTGTTACTAGAAACATTCACTGCCTCTAAATCCAGGGGTAAGTTCTTATTCAAAAGGCGAACAGGTCTCAAAAATATGGAATAGTTGGTTTAAATATTGAAGGGTACAGAGCTGTTTCTCTGGGTTCAAATTTAAACACGAGTGAGCTTTGTCCTATCACTCAACTTTCCTTTGGTACCTTTGTCAGCAAAGTAAGAATGACTTTCAAAAAAAAAAAAAAAAAGAATGACTTTCGACTCTTCTGCATAAAGTTATGGGATATTTAAATAAGCCACTATAGGTGAAAGCATTTAGTAAACTGTAAAGCACTATAAAACTTTAAGATATACAATTACAATAATGTATTTTATGTATGTTAGTAAAGCTGATGTATAATATAGTCTACTTTGCATTGCTATATATTTACTATTGATCTGTACTTATTGGCCAACTATTGAGTATGTTGAACAATATGAAATTTCCAATTTTATCGTCTATCTAGGATTTAGTTATTTCAAGTCGTAAGTTTTTTTTTTTTACCGTTTATCTCTTTGGTGGAGGACAAAGATACTTCTTCCCTCTTTCCTATATACATCCATAAATTATGGAAAGGAAAGAGGGACTTTGATTTCATCTTTTCTATTATTTCTTTATCATCTCTCCCTCTCTTTTTCACAATTGAAATAATTTCCTCTAATCAGTGGTTCACAATCGTGATTAAAATTTAAATAATTTGGAAACTTTAAAAAATCCTAATGTTCAGCCTATCCCTCAAATCAGTGGGTACATCTGTGGTTGGGACCTAGACATCAGTATTTCTTAAGTTCTCATGTAATTTCAAATCCATCCAGGCTTGAGAAATTCAGGCGCCACACATAGACAGAGAACTTCCTTTCTATTGCAAAAATGCCCTACATGTGAACTTAACTAAGACATGGTCACAGGAGTAGAATGTCATTTTCCAGGAGGATTCTGAGGTTTAATTTTGACCAAAAACATCAAAGATTGATATCAATTTTATTTTCTATGACAAGGTCTTATTTTCAATTTTCTTATGTTTGTAGTGAGAAATAAAAGGAATAGCAAATATCCAATGATATTTTCTATGTACTCTGTAGAAACTATTATCACTTTCCTGAAAATCATATTTTCACCTCCAAAGGTGCATTTCCATGGTTTGTTTGGTGGCTTAACGGTTCCAGCGTGTGATTCACACTTTCAAAATAAGCCGTACCACCCTTTCCTCATGTTCCTTTCCCTCCTAAAAGTTTTCACCTGCAATTGGATCTTTTAAAGTCATGTTTGCTACCTTTTATGGTGTGAAATATAAATGCCAAGGGGAAAAAAAAAAAGTTAGGAACGGAAAATCAGGCCTGAAAGCTAATACGTAGGACCACAGAAATCCTTGATAAAAGATTTGTTCTTATATTTGCTTTATAATTCAACGCAAAGAGCAGTCAACAAGTCATCACATTCAAAGCCCAAAATGAGAAATTTTGAGGGCCAGTGCCCAGAGAGAATTTCCTAAATAAATTGGGGAAAAGAAGTGATTGCAACAGGTATATGTGACTGAGATACACAGTAGGAACTTCCTGAGATCATGAAGCTTGAAATTTCAAATTCCCAAACTTTTCTATCTAGTGGTCTGCGTGGAGAAAGGATTGTATCTGCCTGTAGTATTTGGTTTATGTGCACATTTAGAGCATCACATACGTCATCTTAGAGGATTTAAGGTTTGCCCATACTATTTCCAGTGCCTGGAATTATGTAGAGAATTTTTTTTTAGAAAAACAAAATTATCAAAGAGAGGTTTTAGAAGATTGTTTTACTTTTATGAAAAACAACCATAATTGAAGCTATAATTTTTTTAACTTATTTTAAAATAAATTTGTAACTTCCTTGCCTCAGAATTGACTGGATGGTACCCACCCCTTACTTTGAAAAGACAGAAGGGAAAAATAGTACTTTAATCAAATAGAGTGCTTCAAATTAAAAGAAAAGAAAAAAAATATAACATACTTGAAGGAAAAGGAAAGAGAATGGTGATTGAAAGTTGGCTCTGAGCTTTCCTGTTTTTCTTCACAAAATGCAACTCTAAGCCTCTGGATATGGAAAATAATAGGCTAACTACTTCATATGTCTGATAACAAAACCATCCGGTGATCTTATCATGACCCAGTGTCAATAAACAGTATTGACTCAACAAGCGAATGATGAAGAGACAATGCACATTTAGCACATTGGACAACAGCAGCAAGGAGGTTAAATGTCTGAGGGATGTTTGTTAGAGGCTGGCTCTAAGAGGCATTTGCAGCACATTGGATTTTGCGGTGTGCGGGAGAGCTAACTCTTGTATGAAGTGGGCAGTCTATGTACAGAGCTGGCTGACTGTAGTCATACAAAAATGGGAAGGATGGGTTTTTAGCTCTTCTTGGGATTTTTTTGTTTTGCTTTGTTTTTTTCAAGAGAAGCCATAAATCTGGAATTTTTTTGTGAAAAACTTCACATTATGATTACTGAACATGACTGATTATGTACTACTTTGAATTAATTGAATTTTTTTAAGTGTGGGATGTATAAAATATTCTTGAGGGCTGACTATGGTCACCACTTTACTGACAAATGATGTCTTTGCATTTTAATCACTGAACTGCATAATTTATTTTTCAAATTCCCCTTAATTTCTCTTGAACTGATTCTCAATTCTACTTTGATACATATCCAAAGTTGTGTGGGGATGACTCATGATTCAAATTAACTCTAAGTTTATACAATTTATTGAGTTTTTCCTCATCTATATAATGGGAATGTTAATAAGATAAAGGTTATTTTGGGTCTTGAATGAATTAATATACACGAGCCCCTGCACCTTTGTAAGTGATGAGAGCCTTTACTATACGTCTATATTGAAATACTCAGTGCATATATATGATGATTTTCCCATAAAGGATGCTTTTAAAATGAAAAACTGGCTGATAGATTGATACCTTTATGGCCAAAAATATCTACTAAAGAAACTTTTCTCAGTCTACTCCACTTGTGTATGAACTAACATTAGAAGGATGTGATTGAAAACAATTAGATTTTAGTTTCTGATAGCATGTGAAAGCTTAATTCTTGACATAATTACAGCATAAACATTTTTGCAATAAATAAAGTATGTCCAAATAGATTCATAAATTTTTAAACAGTTAATCCACAAAATCCCACCTGTGACCTCCAGGAAGCACAGTTTGAAAGCTGGAGCATTTTCTTAAGCATCATGTACATCATTAGGACACATTATTTATACAAACACAACACCCTTCTCAAGACACCCAAGCCATTTTCCATTTACAGAAAATATAGCAGGTTCTTCTCTGGAACTATAGCTCAAATGACTAAAGAAAGGAAGACAAAAGCCTGAGAGTTATCTTTTTGCAGGGTAATACAAATGATAAGTAGAAATTTTTTTTCTTTTCTCAATGACACTGAATTTAGGTATTAAGAAAGTCATTTCCTCTTTAAAGATTAGTTTTATCAACTTTAAACAGATTGACTCAATGATATATATTTTCTGGTTTGAAAAACCTGTGATTGTAGTAGCATTAGCTGTGTCCATATAACACAAACAACACATTTTTTCCCCTTTTCACTTACATTGGAATTTAAAAAAAAAGGGATAATGCAGAAATACATGGTCCTTTCTTTCAAGGAGCTTAACATTTAAAGGAATGTGTAAATATGAGGGAAACCATACAAGAAGGAAACACAGTCTGGGAAAATTGACAGAAAACAAAATATTTTGCTATTTTTTCCTGAAAACACTTCATATCAAAGCTAAAATCTAAACACTAAAAGAAAAGCTCTATGTAATAGGTTCACTTAGGGAAAAAGAAAATCTTGAAAAGGGCAAGTAACACAGTTTGACTGGCTAGAAACTCTGAGGAAGGAGCAAATAATGTAAAGATTTAGTGTATAATTCTAGGAAATAACATTAAGCAGAGAAGAACAAGTGAGACAACTCTGCTTTACATAATTTTAAAATTCAGAGCTGGGTAAGGCAAAATATACTGAGGATACACTGAATTCTTCAGAACAATTAGAGCTCACAGTCCAATGACTACTTCATTTTTCATTGGCAGGAAGGAGTTGGTGTCTCTATGTCCTTCTCTATAGAAATCAGGTGAGGAGTGTTAGCTTATTTTTATACACTAAGAAAACATTAAAATATGACAGTTCTTGGTATTAATTTACTCATGTGAAAGCCAACTGTCTAAAAATTAATGCTACAAAAATTCTCAAGTCCTCTGGAAATTGCCCCAGCTCAACAGAAATATTTTAAAGGTCCTGGAAGGAACTTTCTAATACAGTAGAGCAGATTGGCATGGTTGATCATTAAAGAATCATACTCAGAGTAATGGAAATAAAAGCAAAAATAAACAAATGAGACCTAATTAAACTTAAAAGCTTTTGCACAACAAAGGAAACTATAAGCAAGGTGAAAAGACAGCTTTCAGAATGGGAGAAAATAATAACAAATGAAGCAACTGACAAAAAAAGTAATCTGAAAAATATACATGCAGCTCACACAGCTCAATACCAGAATAATAAATAACCCAGTCAAAAAGTGGGCCAAAGAACTAAAGATTTTCCCAAAGAAGACATACAGATGACTAACAAACACTTGAAAATATGCTCAACATCACTCATTATCAGAGTAATGCAAATCAAAACCACAATGAGCTACCATCTCATGCCGGTCAGAATGGCTGTTATCAAAATGTCTACAAACAATAAATGCTGGAGAGGGTGTGGAGAAAAGTGAACCCTCTTATACTGTTGGTGGGGATGCAAGCTAGTACATGTTCATTGCAGCACTGTTTAGAATAGCTAGGATGTGGAAGCAACCTAGACGAATGGATAAGAAAGTTGTGGTACACATACACAATGGAATATTACTCAGCTATTAAAAGAACACATTTGAGTCAGTTCTAATGAGGTGGATGAAACTGGAGTCCATTATGCAGAACGAAGTAAGTTAGAATGAAAAACACCAATACAGTATATTAACACATATGTATGGAAGTTGCGCAGTTGTGTGCGACTCTTTTCGATCTCATGGACTGTAGCCTACCAGGCTCCTCCGTCCATGGAATTTTCCAGGCAAGCGTACTGGAGTGGCTTGCCATTTCCTTCTCCAGGGGATCTTCCCAACCCGGGGATTGAACCCAGGTCTCCCTCATTGCAGGCAGATGACAACCCTGTATGCGAGACAGCAAAAGAGACACAGACATGAATTGAGAGAATAGCATTGAGACATGTATATTGCCATCTGTGAAATAGATCACCAGTCTAAGTTCAATGCATGAAACAGGGCACTTAAAGCTGGTGCACTGGGAGAACCCACGGGATGGGATGGGGAGGGAAGGGGGAGGGAGGTTTGGAATGAGGGGACACATGTACACCCGTGGCTGATTCATGTCAACGTATGGCAAAAAACATCACAATTTTGTCAAGTAATTAGCCTCCAATTAAAATAAATAAGTTAGTTATTTTAAAAAAGAATCATAGGGTAGTGAGAATGACATGGCTTCTCTGTACTCAGTTTCTATGCCCCCTCATATACACATTGTGTTTGGAAGACACTGACACTTAAATTATAAATTTTCACACTATCATAAATGTTTCATGTAATATAAATATGTGGATGCATCTGTATATGTATCTTACGAATGTAAATTGGCTGCAGGTTCATGAGCTCAAAGTTGTCCGAGATAAACTTATAGAAATACAAAGAGAACAGAAACACAGTAGTAGTAGATGACTAACTTACTGAGATGATGACAAATCAAGTAGACAAGCCTAAATTTAGGTGACCTAAGAAACACAAGGTTGATCTATTAGTAACAATACACAGATGAGCTTCAGCTTGCTACAAAGGGAAAAAAAAAAACACCAACTTTTTAATAGCATATGAAGCATTCATACAATTTAGCTAAGTACTGGGCTATAAACAAAACTTTGAAAAAAGTGTAGAATTAATACAGACATTATCTCCTGATCATGCTGCAAGAATAGTATAAAGAAATAATACAATTAGTCAAAAAAATTCTTTCACTTGGCAACACAAATACTTTATTTTGACCAACTCTCAGTTCAAAAAGGAAAAAAAAGAGAACTGAATAATATTTACAAAAAAGTAAAAATAGACATGATACTTTACAGAACCTAAGGGAGAGAATGTTTAGGGAGAACTCATTTGTGAAACATATATTGATTAAAAAAAAAAGATGAGGAAAAATAAATTAAGGCTCAGATACAAAAAAATAACATAAATGAAAGGAATGGATAGGCAAAAAAAATTCATAATTAAGATAAATTCAAGAATAAATTTCTGTGAAAACTTGAAAACAATAGAATTAATATGCCTATTAAAAGATGATAGTAGGAAGAGTAAACAAATAAACTACTAGATAATCTAATAAAGAAAAACAAAAAGGAGGAGTTAGCAAGATGCTGGCTGAGGAGGTCTCAATGCTTGTTCCCTCACAAAAACAATGATTAAACAACTAACCGCCACCAAATATAGCTTGGGGAGAGCTCTGGGGTAACATTAAAGAAACTGCAGTAACCAAATGGAATAAAAAATGGAGGGTGGCATAGGAAAAGTACGGGAAGCATTTAAATCACATCACTACATTGTCCAGAAGCTCCCAGCTTAGTGTCAGGAGGAACCTCTCCAGCTGCAGCCTCCCTGCTTGGGGGTAAAGCAAGGGCAGCCTTTGCCAGTGCTGTAGACAGCCACAGCTTTTGACAATGAGGAACTCTGCAGTCTACATCAACACCAACTGCAGCTGACAGAGCTGCCCCGAGCTCACACTGCTGCATCCAGCTGGAGAAGGAGTCCCCACTGCCCTCCTACTCCAGGCTGGGGTGGCCACCCCTCTGCAACCTCAGGCCTGGTGCCATCGTGCACACAGCGTGGACCTCGGAGCGGCCATAGCTCTGAGTCGGCCCACACCACAGCCACTGGTGATGACACCGGTACACCGGTGCCCCGCTGCCGGAAGCATTCCCACATGTTCCAGCACAGCTGCGGCTCCATCTGAGCCTGCGTTCCAGTCCCTGATGCTGTTGTGGCTACATAGGCACTCACGTCTTAGATCCTGGAGCTGCCACAGGCATGCTCTTTTCCTGGTCTTTAATACTGCTGCTCCATGCATGCCTCTGCCCTCCGACCAGCAACTCTGCCATGTGTACCCGCACGCCTCGGCTTCCAGTACCAAAACTCTTCCCCTCAGTCCTGATTTTCCCCTGTGGTTCAAAGGAAAGCAGGAACAGCCTTTGCCGCAGAGCAGGACCCCAGCAGCCTTCGCTGTCGCCATGCACATCTGTAGCCCCACACCAAGGATCCCTAAGTCCTGATGCCCCCAAATGCTGGCCTCAGGTGATGGAGCTACCCAGAGTCTACACAGCTGCACCACTCCAACCCCAGAGCCGAAACACTGCACCCCAAGCAGCAGGCTATCACACCCACCTGAAGATTAAGATTTTCCTTACCAAAGCCCATTCATAAAGTCTGAAAAAGGTGACTGCTCTTCAAATGCACAGATATTGATACAAAGATAGAAGAAACATGAAAAATTAAGAAAGTGATATATTCAAAGGAAAGCAATAATTTTCTAATAACTGACTCCCAAAACACACAGATCTACCAATTGCCTGACAAAAAGTTCATAACAGCTACTACAGAAAGCATATTGAAAGAAGTCTATTTGAAAGGCAGTTTTCATTGGTTTTTTAGGGATAAAAAATAAAGTGTGACTGAAATGTTATAATGAAAAATAAAACTAAAATTTAAGAAAAAATGAGTTTGTCTCATTTAATAAAGCATAGGTTCTATTTTCAATTATGTACTAACTTTTTAGCAAGGACAAAGATGCATCAAATGTTACATAATAATTTTTCTCCTACAAAATTTCCAACAACATTGCTGATAACACAGTATATTATTCCTTACTTCTCAGCTAACTATTCCAGGGAAATCATAACGAAGGTCTGTCTCTGAAGAATAGTTTGGAGGCATCTTAAATTTTCAGAAATTTCTTCAAGGGCTCCTCTTAATCCTTTGGGTCACAGAGCATTCCACTTGAACTGTCTATTGTCTCTCCGTCCACATTGATTTTCCCTTCAATTTTAACTGGTCTATCTCTGTCATACCATCAATGGATTTGCCTGGAATTGATTAGTTCTCCATAATTATCTTCAATGACTTCTTCATATCTTGCATCTTGTACAAGATTTGGAGTTGCTTATTGCATGTTAATAGTCTGACCTACAAAGGTACTGATGGTAGTCACAGATACACAGTAATGAGTCGAGAAGAATGTTTGAGTGGAGGTTAATTTTACCAATGGTCAATTCATTAGTGAGTACTGTGCGGTGATCACTTCTTTCTTACATGGTAGCTACAGGCTTGGGGTCAGATAAAAGTGTTGATAATGAGGACTCAGAAATGAATAACCTGGGAATAACCTATATTCTATAAATAGGAAATTTCTAGAGAAGACAGTGTGATCCTTTTACACAGTGACAGTGCATTTAAAAAATTCCTCAGATCCAGAGAAACTTACAACTCTTTATTTCCCCTTAATTTGATGATATCAGTGTAAAAAGAAAAAATTTCTTTTTCCAGTGATAGGAAAAATCTATCTGCTAAGTCTAAGAATAAAAATGTAATGCAGGCTCTGACAATGATTTTCTCCACTAATGATCCCTTTTCATAAATGGACTCTGAATTATTTATCTATGATATCTAAAATTTGGCTAATAAAACTGCTCTTAAAGTGAAATAGAGATATATTTTATCATTGCAATACTCATCTTCCAAAGTAACAAGCAAACCATTATTTAAATTGTTTTATTTTCTAAATCGTTTATTTTTATTTTCTCAAAATGATGTGAATGTCATTTTGAGATAGACTCCTAGGAAGAATAATACCATATGATGTCACTTACATGTGGAATCTAAAACATGACACAAAAGAACTTATCTACAGAACAAAAACTGAGTCACAGATATAGAGACTTGTGGTTGTCAAGGAGGAGGGGGGCAGAGGAAGAACGGATTGGGAGTTTGGGATTAGCACATGCAAACTATTACATAAAAGGTGGATAAACAACAAGGCCCTACTTTATAGCACAGAGCTATAGAAATATATTCAACATCCTGTGGTAAATCACAATGGAAAAGAATATGAAAAAGAATGTATGTGTGTGTGTGTGTGTGTGTGTGTGTGTGTATAACTGAATAGCTATGTATGCAGCAGCAGCAGAAATTAGCACAACATTGTAAGTCAGCTATATTTCAAAAAAATAAATTTAAAAAAATACTCATGACTGCCACATCATGATGTTTAGATACTAAGAAAAAAAGAAAGGGGGAAAAAAAGAAAAGAAAATGGACTCCTAACAGGTTAACATTTAATTAGAACCATAGTTGGAGATTTTAAAAGGCCCCTGGATTTACAAGTGTTGGGCTTTGAAAAAAAGAGTAAAAATATATCTTTCAGAATCCCAAAATGTAAGCTTTAAAATTTCATGTGAAAATTGTAAGAGTCAGCAAAGTATTTAAATCATGACCTGCAAAACAAGGAAAATGTACGGTGTGGTCACTTTCTCTCTGGTAATATAGGTAAGATCTTTTACTGTCTAGAAGAAATAGAATTCAGAGTGGGATAAGAATGCAGTCGCTAATGGGTGCCTCAGAAGGGGATTCATATTCAACCTCTTCCATGAACTTTGGGGATGGGGGACATTCCAGAGCAGAAGAGTTTATATCATGGAGGACAGACAACCTCTTACAGATGGCTGCATCCAGAAGACTCTGAAGCAACAGGACACTGGGGTGGCAGCAGAATAGCAAAGTCTGTAGGAGACTTCTTGACCTGAGGGCAGTTAAGTGTCTCAGTCAGGTATGGGTAAAGTAGCTGTTCTCTGCTGTACTTAGTTGCCCAGCCGTGTCTAACTCTTTGTGACCCCAAGGACCGTAGCCCACCAGGCTCCTCTGTCCATGGGGATTCTCCAGGCAAGAATACTGGAGTGGGCTGCCATGCTCTCTTCCAGGGGATCTTCCCCACCCAGGGATCACACCCGGGTCTCCCACATGGCCGGTGAATTCTTTACTGTCTGAGCCCCCAGGGAAGCCTGGGTAAAGCAGCTAGCAGTCCCTAAATAAGCATCAGTGTAGAAATGGGCTTTGCTGACAGGAGGCAGGAAAGACAGGGGCTGGCACTCTAAGACTAGGTGGGGATTGACGCCTCCACAGAGGCCACGACATGCATATGCTCCATGTGCAAAGACAGCACATGGAGCAAAAGACAGGATGACATAACATGCCCCTGCCCCAAACACCCGCAGGGGCGGCGGCCCAGAGGAGCTTCCCCACGCCCGAGGTCAGGGGCTGCGGCCGAGAGGAGCAACCCCAGTTCCAAGGAGCGGCTGCTGCCAGGCGCAGGAGGGCTGAGAGGAGCTACTCCACGTTCAAGGTCAGGAGGGGCGGCCGTGAGAAGATACCCCTCCGCAAAGGTAAGGAGCAGCGGCTGCGCTTTGCTGGACCAGCCGTGAAGAGATACCCCACGTTCAAGCTAAGAGAAACCCAAGTAAGACCGTAGGTGTTGCAAGAGGGCATCAGAGGGCAGACACACTAAAACCATAATCACAGAAAACTAGCCAACCTGATCACAGGACCACAGTCCTCTCTAACTCAATGAAACTAAGCCATGCCATGTTGGGTCTTGGGACCACCCGAGACGGTCGGGTCATGGTGGAGAGGTCTGACAGATTGTGGTCCACTGGAGAAGGGAATGGCAAACCACTTCAGTATTCTTGCCTTGAGAACCCCGTGAACGGTATGAGAAGGCAAAATGATAGGATACTGAAAGAGGAACTCCCCAGGTCGGTAGGTGCCCAATATGCTACTAGAGGTCAGTGGAGAAATAACTCCAGAAAGAATGAAGGGATGGAGACAAAGCAAAAACAGTACCCAGTTGTGGATGGGACTGGTGATAGAAGCAAGGTCCGATGCTGTAAAGAGCAATATTGCATAGGAAACTGGAATGTTAGGTCCATGGATCAAGGCAAATTGGAAGTGGTCAAACAGGAGATGGCAAGAGTGAATGTTGACATTCTAGGAATCAGCAAACTAAGATGGACTGGAATGGGTGAATTTAACTCAGATGACCATTATATCTACTACTGTGGGCAGGAATCCCTTAGGAGAAATGGAGTAGCCATCATGGTCAACCAAAGAGTCCAAAATGCAGTACTTGGATGCAATCTCAAAAACGACAGAATGATCTCTGTTCGTTTCCAAGGCAAACCATTCAGTATCACGGTAATCCAAGCCTATGCCCCAAACAGTAATGCTGAAGAAGCTGAAGTTGAACGGTTCTATGAAGACCTACAAGACCTTTTAGAACTAACACCCCAAAAATATGTCCTTTTCATTATAGGGGACTGGAATGCAAAAGTAAGAAGTCAAGAAACACCTGGAGTAAAGGCAAATTTGGCCTTGGAGTACAGAATGAAGCAGGGCAAAGGCTAATAGAGTTTTGCCAAGAGAATGCACTGGTCATAGCAAACACCCTCTTTCAACAACACAAGAGAAGACTCCGCACGAGGACATCACCAGATGGTCAACACCGAAATCAGATTGATTATATTCTTTTCAGCCAAAGATGGAGAAGTTCTATACAGTCAGCAAAAACAAGACCAGGAGTTGACTGTGGCTCAGATCATGAACTCCTTATTGCCAAATTCAGACTTAAACTGAAGAAAGTAGGGAAAACCACTAGACCATTCAGGTAGGACCTAAATCAAATCCCTTATGACTATGCAGTGGAAGTGAGAAATAGATTTAAGGGACTAGATCTGATAGACAGAGAACCTGATGAACTATGGATGGAGTTTCGTGACATTGTACAGGAGACAGGGATCAAGACCATTCCCATGGAAAAGAAATGCAAAAAGGCAAAATGGTTGTCTGAGGCGGCGTTACAAATAGCTGTGAGAAGAAGAGAAGTGAAAAACAAAGGAGAAAAGGAAAGATATTCCCATTTGAATGCAGAGTTCCAAAGAACAGCCAGGAGAGATAAGAAAGCCTTCCTCAGGGATCAATGCAAATAAATAGAGGAATGGGAAAGAGTAGAGATATCTTCAAGAAAATTAGAGATATCAAGGGAACATTTCAGGCAAAGATGGGTTCGATAAAGGACAGAAATGGTATGGACCTAACAGAAGCAGAAGATATTAAGAAGAGGTGGCAAGAATACCAGAAGAACTGTACAAAAAAGATCCAGATAATCACAATGGTGTGATCACTGACCTAGAGCCAGACATCCTGGAATGTGAAGTCAAGTGGGCCTTGAAAAGCATCACTACGAACAAAGCTAGTGGATGTGATGGAATTCCAGTTGAGTTATTTCAAATCCTGAAAGATGATGCTGTGAAAGTGCTGCACTCAATATGCTAGCAAATTTGGAAAACTCAGCAGTGGCCACAGGACTGGAAAAGGTCAGTTTTCATTCCAATCCCTAAGAAAGGCAATCCAAAAGAATGCTCAAACTACCACACAATTGCACTCTTTGCACACGATAGTAAAGTAATGCTCAAAATTCTCCAAGCCAGGCTTCAGCAATACGTGAACTGAGAACTTCCAGATGTTCAAGCTGGTTTTAGAAAGGCAGAGGAACCAGAAACCAAATTGCCAACATCCACTGGATCATCAAAAAAGCAAGAGAGTTCCAGAAAAAACATCTATTTCTGCTTTATTGACTACACCAAAGCCTTCGACTGTGTGGATCACAATAAACTGTGGAAAATTCTGAAAGAGATGGGACTACCAGACCACCAGACCTGCCTCTTGAGAAACCTGTATGCAGGTCAGGAAGCAACAGTTAGAACTGGACGTGGAACAACAGACTGGTTCCAAATAGGAAAAGGAGTATGTCAAGGCTGAATATTGTCACCCTGCTTATTTAACTTATATGCAGAGTACATCACAAGAAATGCTGGGCTGGAAGAAGCACAAGCTGGAATCAAGATTGCCGGGAGAGATATCAATAACCTCAGGTATGCAGATGACACCACCCTTATGGCAGAAAGTGAAGAGGAACTAAAAAGCCTCTTGATGAAAGTGAAAGAGGAGAGTGAAAAAGTTGGCTTAAAGCTTAACATTCAGAAAACTAAGATCATGGCATCTGGTCCAATCACCTCATGGGAAATAGATGGGGAGACAGTGGAAGCAGTGTCAGACTTTATTTTTTGGGGCTCCAAAATCACTGCAGATGGTGAGTGCAGCCATGAAATTAAAAGATGCTTACTCCTTGGAAGGAAAGTTATGACCAACCTAGAGAGCATATTAAAAGGCAGAGCCATTACTTTGCCAACAAAGGTCCGTCTGGTCAAGGCTATGGTTTTTCCAGAGGTCATGTATGGATGTGAGAGTTGGACTGTGAAGAAAGCTGAATGCCGAAAAATTGATGCTTTTGAACTGTGGTGTTGGAGAAGACTCTTGAGAGTCCCTTGGACTGCAAGGAGATCCAACCAGTCCATCCTAAAGGAGATCAGTCCTGGGTGTTCATTGGTAGGACTGATGCTGAAGCTGAAACTCCAGTACTTTGGCCACCTCATGCGAAGAGTTGGCTCATTGGAAAAGACCCTGATGCTAGGAGGGATTGGGGGCAGGAGGAGGAGGGGACGACAGAGGATGAGATGGCTGGATGGCATCACCAACTCGATGGGCGTGAGTTTGAGTCAACTCTGGGAGTTGGTGATAGACAGCGAGGCCTGGCGTGCTGCAATTCATGGGGTCGCAAAGAGTTGGACACGACTGAGCGACTGAACTGAACTGAACTGAACTGAACTGCCCCAAACACAGGACTCTCACTACCATCGCAGAGTGGGTGAGAGGAGGGGAATGGAGAGAATCTTAACGTTTAACTGTATACTTACACCAAACTGAGTTTTAAATAAACGATGATTGAAACACTTTGATTTAAATTAACAAGTGTAATTATTTTCCGTAATTCATTGAAAGGAGAAATTATAAGCTCCTTTGAGTTCAGTTACTGAAAAATGAAATTATGTCTTTCCTGACCAATGTTCTCTTTATAAATTTCAACATCACCACATGTTGACTTGATACAACAAATCTCCATCTAGAAATTTGTCCAAGAGAAATATATGCTCACACAAGTAAGCAAATATTTGTGTGTAAGAATATTAATTACAGCTTTCCATTTTATTGTTAGAAAGCTGGAAGAAATCCAAATGACCAGGTATGGGGATTTGTGAAAATCAACAATGGTACATCCATTATACATCAAATTGCATTTAATTGTTCAAAAGAGATGCTCAGGAATTAGCATTTTGAGGAATTTTACTGAAATTTAATTGAGGTGATTTGGCAAGTTATGAGAATGTAAGTAAGCACTTGGTGTTTATTACAAGGTGAATTCTATTTATTATAAGGTGAATTGTTGATTATCATAGAATAGATATTCAGAAGGAAACTTTCATTGTGTGTAGAATGCTCTGTTTAAAGAAAAACTGCTTCAACTATGAACTGGTTAGAAAGTATTTCAAACATACCAACCTATTTGAAATAGCTACTTCCGCTTGAAAACTTTGTGAGCAAAGAAGACATAAACTTAGCTAGTCATTGCTTCATTATTTTTAATATGAGGGAATAGTATTAAGATGTTCTTCCTAGGATTGCTGTGAGATATCAGTAGGCTTTATATAACTAAATTACAAGTAAATCCTCTAATGCTTGGGGAATAAGGGATTCTGTTTAATTAAATATCTCATTTTACTCAGAGTTATCAAATAAGCCATACATGGTTTCAACTTTAAAATATATGAAAAATATTTAAAAAAATAAAACACAGAACAAAAACTGCAACAGAACATATCTTCATTTTTATTTATTTTTAGAACCCTATGGAGTTTCAGAGTCATGGGGAAAAAAAACAAAAACTTGTTAGATGCCCACCAGAGAAGTGTGGCATATAGAATGAACAACACTTAGCTTCCTTCAAGTTATCTCTGTAGTAGTCAGCTGCTATAATAGAAGGCCATAGGCGTAAGGGACAGGGCTCTATTTCTCACAGTTTTGGTGATGAGGAAGTCCAAGACCAAGACACAGGCCAATTTGGGTCTCTGATGAAAACTGTCTTCCTGGGAGTGCATATGATTATTTCTCACTGTGTCTTCACAAGGCCATCAGGGGAGTGAAGGGAGCATTCTCTCATCTCTCTTCTTCTTGTAAGAATGATAATCTTATTATGGGAGTACCATCATTATGATCTCATCTAAGCTTAATTACTTTCCAAAGGCCCGACTTCCAAATATCACGTTAGGGATTAGGCCTTCAACTATGAAGTTTAGGAGGGACATAATTCAGTCCATTGGACTCACTTATTTTACAAAGGGGAAAAAGGTAGACCAGAGTGGGAAGAAACTTACTAGCATGGAATTGGCATAGCTCATCTGAGCCGCAAGGCTCCTGATTCCTGGTCGGTACAGTCTCACAGTACTTAATCAAACTCTCCAGTAGGACATGTTTCCCTTTCTTCCTTATTATAGTTATTTGCCTGTAAGTCACATTGATCCTACCTGATTGTAACTTACCTGAATAGTGAATCCATTTCTACAGTATCTATCTATTTGGTGTTCATATGTCAACTATTTTATTTTTCATAAAAAAATTAAGTTGCAGATTCTTGATGGCTATTGCATTTCTGAAATTTCTAGTTGTTATGAATTTAAATAAATTGAGATTTACTGCAGTATTTTCATGATATTTTTATCTTTATTAAGTTCACCATTTTGGAATTTTATATAACCTTACATTAAGTAAATTAATTTGAGTAATACCATTTAAAAATTATTTTATTTTTAATTGGAGGAAAATTACTTTACAATATAGTGATGGCTTCTGCCATACATCAACATGAACTAGCCACAGGTATACACATATCCCCTCTCTCTTAAACCTCCATCCCACCTCCCTCCTCTCCCACCCCTCTAGGTTGTCACAGAGTACCAACTTTGGATTCCCCGCATCATCCAGCAAATTCCAACTGGCTATCAATTTTACAGACGGTAATGTACATGTTTCAATACTACTCTCTCAAGCCTTCCTGCCCTCTTTTTCCCCCGCTGTGACCAAGTCTGATCTTTATGTTTGCATATCCTTCAAGCAGTAGCATTTATTATACATTATATATGTTATTCTCCACCTTGTTCTAATCACTAGTGCTATAACTGTGAAACCGAACTTTTTCTTATGTGGTTTTGGGATATATTATTTTTTAATTAAATTTGAGCCTATACATATAGAAGGCATATGGAACATGACAATGCCATACACTGTGTCTCTTAGGTTTACTCCTTGGACATATGCTTTACATACAAAAGTTATTTCAGTTCACCATATGTGATCCGTATTTAAATGCAGAAATGGAGCCTCACAGGAGATGTATCAAAATAGCACATGCAAACATTTACTATTTGTGCCAGTAAGTGGATCTTTAGCAGAAAACTCAACAACTACCATATGCAGCAGCTGTTATTCAGTGGACCAAAAATAACGGCCTGGTACAATGCAAGCTGCAGTTTCAGCATATTTGAACCCCATCCACCTACTTCTAAAAACCCATTCAGATGCCTAAAACGCTCTTCATTTGCAATTAACCATTGAAATTGTCCTGACCCAGACATGCTAGTTAAGGAAGAGTACTCTAAAAAAGAAATTTCCTGAGCTATCAGGTAATTGCCAGTGGGGGGAGAAATTAGTAAACAGATTGTCTATTCCCCAGGACAATTTCTGGTACTCAACAAAAAATTACTTTTCCAATAGTCTTTTGATGTCCAACACTGCTGAAATGATACCTTGTATGGTTTAAGAATATTAACCAGTTTATTAATTGGATGCATCTCTCAAATACCACAAAAGGACTGTTTTCAACATAAAGTATCTTACTTGCTCAGATTTTTCTGTGGGGTTGAGGTCATCAACATGGGTATGTATTAGTATTTGTTGGAGGACAGTAAAAGTAAGATATGCTGGGAGTTAATTTTTTATGTACGGTGATAATGATGCAGAAAACTGAGACAGTTGTCACTGAATAATGGTGGGGAGAGTGATGCTAAGGAAACAAGGTCACCGGCTTAGAACTCCAGCTTTATCACCTACTTTTAATTAAACAAGGCCCTTAGAAGCTCCAGTTTCATCTCTTACAAAGTGTGATGATAATAATCTCTACTTCTGATTATTTCAAAGGGTCATTGTGGGCCAACTGTACTACGACTACTATTGTCTGATATCACTTATTGAATCCATACTGTGTGATAAAAGATGTGACACCACTTTATATCATCCTGTCCCTGAATCCTAAAACCACTCCGCAAGGTAGTTTATTTCTATGCTGAATAAACATATAAACTTACAAATCTCAGTGTCTTAACAAAAAATTGTGATATGGAATCACGTGAAACTTCAGAGAAGCTCTCTGACATGCTGTGACTCAGAAATTCATGTGACCTTAAGTTTGAATTGCCACCCTTCTGTGATATGCCCCAAATAAAGAGAAGAGACCTGGAGAGTTGCTATCTGCTCTTAAATGCTTTAGCCTAGAAGTGACCCAGGAGAACTCACTGTCTATCACATGGCCCTGACAAGCCACAGGGGACAGAGATTATAGGGGAGTACATGGATAGCGTATGACTTATCAGAATATCTGCTGTAGATAATGTGATTTTCCCCTGTTCTACAAACGACGGAACTGAAGCTCAGAGGTGTTAGGTAAATTACTTAGGTCACATAGCCATTTACAGATCTGTTTTCATCCTAAATCTCTCTGATTTAGGATCATTATCTTAACCATGGGTTTTGTTAATATTTTAATAACTTATCACATATTAATGAATTAAAATAGGCCCACAAAATATACATTTTTATCATTCTTGCTTAATTAATGATGTTCTCATATGAGGAAATAATTATTTCACTTAGACTTTTCCTTCATGTCATGTTCCTTCCTTCATGAAGGAAAAGTACTTATTGTTCTATTTCAAACATTTGGGAATTGATATTAAAATTACTGACAGGTTCATAACAGAGAAATTATCTGAGATAAAGAATTTAAATATTTCAAAATAAAGTTTAGCTATTTTGAATAAACATATACAAATTATTTCAAGAAGAAAAAATAAATGCTCATCTTAGATGTATATTTAAAAATACTGAAAAAAATTAATAAAGAAAATTAAGTTGGGTAATTTTACGTAGACACTTAAAAAATTGGAATTCTAACAATTTTAGTTAAAATATTTACTTCACTGTGTTTCTGATAAGTGCATATCAGACAGTAGGTTATAAAGTCTCATGTTATTAGAATCACAAAATAAATCAACAATAAATATTCTAATGTAATTAAAATTGTAAAATGGAATAATAGATAAATCATCCATAGCCATAACTAAAATATGTAGTGTACTGCTAGAATATAACATATGGCTTAATAATTGGATGTTGCATATGGTAAATGTTTGTTTGTCATACTTGTACTATTATTTATGGCTTTGCAAAGAACTAGAAGAACAGTCAGATTAATTCAACAGATTGATAAGAAAAAAAAATATTTGAGAATGATTATCTTAGCTTTGCAGACAGTCCCGGGCAAATAAAACTGCATACTAAACCATGAATGCTGATTTTATGGTACTAAAGGAATACTAATGGAGCCCTGGAGAAGGGAACAGTTACCCACTCCAGTATTCTAGCCTGGAGAATTCCATGGACTGTATCGTCTGTGGGGTTGCAAAGGGTCAGACACGATTGAGTCACTTTCACTTTCTTTCACTTTCAGTGGGTTAGCTCCAAAAGTAGCATTAAACTTTGAAAAAATAGGTATACTAGAAACTGCTTTTATTGCAATCATTGGTTACATTAGTTTATATAATAGCACAATCTTCCTCCATCTTCTTCCATGAACTATACTCAAGAACTGCAATCTTTATTTCTATAATGAAGGATTTGGACACTTCAATTTTTTCTCTCCAATGGATACTTTAGATAAGATTCACTTTCCTATTTGTTTGTTATTCTTACTCTGATTCAAAAGCCATTTGGTGTATCCTGGAAATACACTAATAACGTATGAAGATATATTATGGAAATGGATACACGTAGTTAAATAAGGCCCGCCGAAGGAAGGAATGGCATCAAACTCAGGTAGTATTTCTTTGGTAAGTGTGATGTTCGATTAAGTTTTCTCAACTCTAACATGTTTTACACAGTAATAAATAACTAGTAATAGAAATGAGAGCCAGCCTCCATTGAGTTCCCTTCGCTTTACCAGGCTTTGTTCTGAGCAGTTTACATATATGAACTCATTGCATGCTTATAGGTTATTAGGAGAAAGCTGTTGTTGACACTCTGTTTACAGATGAGAAACCTGGTGAAGGGAGTTTTGACTTTTCACAACCACTTGGGACAGAGCTCAGATTTGAAACATGGGCTGTTATTTCAAAGCAGGTTTTTTGTTGTTGTTTTTTTTAATACTATAATGCTCCCTCTGCCTGCTTTGCCTCTTCAGATACAGCTTCTGAGCAATTGTGTCATTGTGTCTTTGCGCCCAGTGCTTTGAGTCAGGGTTAGGAAAGAGTGTTTCTGTACTAACAGAGTTGTCAATGGCATGGGTTGCAAATTATTGATTTCAGAATGGTAGCGATGATACATCTACCCAAATGAGGCTCAAGGAAATTCATTTGTTTTTCACTTTCAAGTAAAAAGCATTAGAGCATTTCATTCTCTGTACAGAAGAGATTAGAGGAAAACAATTAAGGGTTCAGGCCATTCTCCAATGCCTACAGATCCACCAGAAAGTACTGTACATCCTCCTTAAAATGGGAATCTTGGCTCCCACTAATGAGGGAAAAGCTATCCTCAAATTACTACTTAATGTCATGTGAAATAAATGAAAAGCACTATTAAATTGATTTTAAGACTCTTGTCACAAGAATTATCTGCTATATCATTTCACAGTCCCTATGCAAGTTTCCATATTAGGAAGAAAGTTCTTTTGTCGGATTTATTTCTAGGAAAGCCTTTGTCTCCCCTAAGGAACTATACGCCTTGTCCTCGTAATGTGCTTCATTTTTATCCTGGAGGCTGAGACGCTCAGACCCATTAGGAATGCTCTATCAGAGCAAGTATCTGTGGCAGAGGCTGTATCATAGTTTCCAGCCTCCATGCCAGGTAGACAACTAATTCTAATGAATACAATGTAGGTCAAAGGTGCGTGTCATGTTCAGGCCTGGCCACCCACTGCTGATCTTTCCCTTCCCCAAATTGCCTGCTGATTCACAATGTCTAGGGCCATCTTGAAAGACATATATTGAAGGGAGTAGAGTCTCTTTCAACCCTATTCTCCCATTGCTCTGCAACAGTTGTATTTTACAAGGGCAATAAACAAACTCCTAATGTATAAACCACCAAGGCTTTAGAGTTTATCAGTTACAGTGGCTACTAGCATATTAATTACTAGAGAAATTGGTAATAGATACTAGCTATTTCTTTTAATTTTTTCCTTTTCCTCTTTTTTTCAGTTTTATGGAGGTAAGACACTGTGTGTTTCTGTAATAAAAATTAGAGCAGAGTGGTTTCTGTTTCACATAGACATTCAGGACGTCAGCTTGATAGAGGCTCTGCCATCTTCTTCCTTTCAAGGTTGCTCTTTGCTTAGTAGTTAATTACTAGGCAGCAATGAAAACTGATGTCAGAAGAAAGAAATATAGAAATGCAAGCTCTTCAGTGACAAAACTTTTTTTTTTGCCTGTGATAACTTGAAGATAAATTATATATATATATATACACACACACACATATATGTATATATATACACAAAGCCTTTGGCTATATGAAAAGGTGTTGAAAAATGCATCATTGATGAGTAGTTGTTGCCACTGGCTGAGCAAAACATGGTATTAGAAGGACTACAGGTTGAACAGTAATTAGGTGTTTCCACAGAGCAATGACAGAGAAGAGAAAATTTCCAGAAATATGAGGCCCTGCAAGATTTGGGGAAAAAAATGGATTGAAAAAGTAAAAGTCAAACAGGAAATAAGATTGGAAAAGGCTGTAAATGACAAATATTCACTTAGATTCAAACTTGCAGCAAAAAAATCCACTTGAGTTGGAGCTTCCCACTTAAATCAGGAGGACTCAGTAAAGCTAAACATATCCCAACATATATTTGCAAGAGAAGTAAGTTGGGTGAAGAAGAAAACAATTTCACCTGGAAACTATATCTCAGAAACAAACAAACAAACAAACACTGTGTTTAGCTATTAGAACATGGAATTAACTAGAAGCAAACAAATCAGAAACCTAGTAAAATTTTGATGGTATGTATTTTCAAAAAACCCACAAACCTAGACTAAAAAAATAAGTTTGACTTTTTGAAGTCTTAAGATGGACAGAAAGCACCCTGCAGAAATTGGACCATCTCTGAGAAGGGCATCCTCATCTCTCAGATGTGGCCAGGGGGATCAATGAACAAGGAAAACTAAGGCGGGGCCAAGTCAGAGAATATAGAAAACAATGACAATACTTTTGGCTCCCAAGAAAGCAAAGCTAAGGTCTAATTAATGAAAGAATCCCACTGTGTCCAGTGTTACCGACATCATTATATATGACCTGTATAATCATGAAGATTTGCGACTGCTATGTGTTATCTGTTCTTCTCTTTTTCCTTTTTTAATATATTGTTTTCTGTGTTTTTTCATAATTTCATTTATTACTATTTATTTATCATTTATTTTTGGCTGTGCTGGGTCTTCATTGCTGTGTGGGCTTTCCTCTAGTTGCAGTGAGTGGGGGCCACTCTCTTATTTCACCACACAGTTTCTCATTGCACTGTCTTCTTTTGCGGTGGAGCACGGACTCTAGGGCATGTGGGCTTCAGTAATTGAGGCTCATGGGCTCTGTAGTTGCAGTTCCTGGGCTCTAGAGCACAGGCTCAGTAGCTGCGCACGTGGGCTTAGTGGATCTGTGGCATGTGAGATCCTCCCGGATCAGGTATAGAACCTGTGTCTCCAGCATTGGCAGAAGGATTCTTTACCACTGAGCCACAGGGAAGCCTTGTTCTTCCCTTTTTCAAAAGGAGTTTACTGAGTTGATCCTTTTGTTGCTTCTTCAGCATTTAATACTGTGTGTGTGTGCCTGTGTTTAAGGTGGGTACAGTTGATACTTTGTCCTTTCAATCATAGGCTACTGATCCACTCGGAGCTGTACTGGGTCCTTTTGGAGGTGTCTGTGCTTCACTCAGAAATCTCAGAAATAGAGCTACTCAAAAATCCTAGGTGAGAATTGGGAAGGAGATGAATATGTTTTATGTGTGGGATGAAGAGTATCCAGGTACTGAGGATCAGCAGGGTAAATGATGGTACAGGTTGGCTAAATATATATGGAACCCATTCCATTTCCTTTTTCTCTGGGGAATACACTGGACTTTATTTTCCCAGAATCTCCTGCAGTTGGTTGTGGCTGTATGACGGAGTTTATGCCACAGGAATGTTTGTGGTGCTGACATGTATCATGTTCAGGTCTGACCCATTAAACCCTCTTGTGCAATTTCACTTCTCTTCTCCCTTATCTATTGATAAGAAGTTAACACTCTGGAAGAACTTGCAAGGAATGTGCTGAAGATGGTAGAAGTTTTTAAGCCTAGATCCTTGAATAACTATCAGGAGTAGATCCCCACCTCTGCTACAAATGACCTTTACTTGAGAGAAAAATAAACTTCTATTTTTGTTAATCTACTTAAATTTCAGTTTTCATTTACAACATCACCTGGAATTAGCTTGCTCTGTTTTCTTATTTTGAATCAACTATAATTTTTGATGACATATTTTAGGGATGCCTCTTTCCATTGAATAGAAAGAGGCAAGTGTAAATAAAATAAAGGATCCAAATAAAATGGAATGACAGTGAAACTCAGGAAATAAATTGTCTAATTTACTTCCATGAAATTAGGAAATTCAGTTCTTGCAATTTTGGTATTGTAAAGAAAATTAAAGATAATTGTTACAAATATACATGTATATTTTTGATAACCATCTATTTGCAAAATGAGTATATTTTTGATATTATCAGATATACTATAAGGGTAATTACTTTTATGCCACATGCAGTGTTTGAGAGACTTTTGTAAGTGAGATACTATTATTATCATTAATTTTTAAACTTGTGCATGACAAGGGCAATTTTATAGAATAGTGCTAAAGGGCTATTTCAACTCAAGACATTTTGTTTCCTTCAGTAGAGAGAAGGCTTAAAAAAATTTTTTTTTCCTTAACTCAGGACACATCAAGCTACAAAAAAGCTTCTAGCGACTCAGAAACGATCCCCAGTTCTCCCTGGGTCAAGAGTAGGAGCCACAACCTTCAACATATTTAGGTGCTACCTAAATTCTTCTTGACTACCACTATGCTCCCATTCACTAATGATTAAGCTACTTTTCATAACCACAATCTTCCCTGATGCAGGCTGGCCTGGTCATTGGAATATTCCTTCTCTTTCTGATTCTCTCATTGAAGCTAATGATATCACTCTATCTTACAATCACGCTGACTTGAAATCTTATAGTCAATTTAATGCCTTTTTCTCCCAAACCCTATAACTCCATCCAATCAATTTCCAAATTAGGTACATTCTATCTCCACAAAGGCTTTTGAGTTTCTAACCTTCCTTCTATTCCTGCTGCCTACACCTCAGCTCAGACCCTCATTACTTTCCTACCCTCTGTACTATAATAACCTAGTAATTGGCTTCTCCACTTCCATCTCTCTCCATTCCAATCCATCTTGCACACAGCTCAAGATTAACCTTCCTAAACTGCATCTGTGATCACAGAATTACAGACTCTCAAGATATAAGAGACCTTAAAGGTCAACTGATCCAACCTCCTTTCTTTTCTTTCTTTTCTTCTCATTCTTTAATAAATATTAGAATTAGGTACATGCACTTTTATGATAGAAGTGGTTCAGGGTTAAGAAAAATTAAATGAAACAGAATAGCATAAAAAATGAAAATCCTCCCAGTTTTATTTCCAAGAAGCAACTGCTATTTGCACTTTTAGTTTTGCCTTTTGTTCTCGTAATGCTTATCATTAAAACTTCATTTAATATAGATCTCATAACATTTAACTCTATATCGATTTCTCATTATGAAATGTGAATAAATTTTGCACTTACTCCTTTTAGATACCTTTTAATTTTTGTTAGTTTTACTATTTTTGTTCACATTTTCAAAGCTTATGTGACTTAAATTATGTGTTATGACTACAATTTAAGTCCTTAATGTTCTGCATATTGCTTAATTCTAAAAATCAGAAAAATTTCAACATTTAAAATATTACTATAATGATTATTCAATTATATCATTGTAGAATGGGTAGTGTAGTTAGAAATCTACAAAGGGAAATGGGAATGAGCAGAATGATGTAGGAAGAGGGCAGCCACATAGAGTTGAGCAGGTTGTGTCCTGCACAAAAACAACTGGCCAAAGGCATTAGAGTAAGCTAAGATTCCGTGTACTAACCCATGCACCTTGATGCCTTGGCGAAGGAAATAGCAACTCAGTCTAGTATTCTTGCCTGGGAAATCCCACGGATAGAAGAGCAGGGCGGTGTCAGGACAGAGAAGTCCATGGGGCACAAACAGTTGGACATGACTTAGCAAATAAACAACAACAGGAACAAACCCTATGCACCTTAGCATGAGGCTTTCACTTTTTTTTTTCAATTCCTAAGACAGTTTCCTACATACTAGCTGAGGCTCTAAGTGGAAGGAAAACAAGGTGAATATAACATCACTAATACCACTGAGTTTCAAGGAAGAATGAATGAGTGTCAAAGAGCTGAAGAGACTAGATAAGAAGAGGATTGTGGTACTTTCCACTGGTTACTATTAGATTATTGATTATTGGTGACTTTAGCAAAAGCTGATATATTGATTTCACCAGGATGAAAGTAAGGTTTGGGTTTTGAAACCTTGATGAAAGTGTATTAAGGCAATAAAGTCTGAGGATATAGACAAATATTTCCAAATAGTCAAATGTCCAAGTGAAAGAAAAGTTGACTGCAGGATATTCAAAGCTAATCAATTTTTGTTCATAATTTATTTTATCGCTTTTGTGTTTAGACATGACTTCGGCTCTGATATATAAGTATGCACTTATAGTTTCTACTAATTCATGGGGAAGTGTTAGTCACTCATTCATGTTCGACTCTTTGAGACCGCATGGGCTGAGCCACCAGGCTCCTCTCTCCATGGGATTTCCCAGGTAAGAATACAGGAGTGGGTTGCCATTTTCCTCTCCATGAGATCTTCCTGACCCAGGGATCAAATCCAGGTCTCCTGCATTGCAGGCAGATTCTTTACCCTCTGAGTCACCAGGGATATGATTTCACATTTAGAATTTCATTTTGAATCCATCTGATATATATTTTCATAGAGAGTGAAGTGGCTCAGTCATGTCTGACTCTTTGTGACACCATGGACTGTAGCCTACCAGGCTCCTCCATCCATGGGATTTTACAGGCAAGAATACTGGAGTGGGTTGCCATTTCCTTCTCCAGGAGATCTTCCTGACCCTGGGATTGAACCCGGGTCTCCAGCATTGTAGGCACTGGAGGCCGACGCTTTACTGTCTGAGCCACCAGGAAGTCCCTATATTTTCATAGATGGCATTATATGAATCTTTAACTTCAAGTGTCTGTTAGTTGTACCAATAACCCAGCTTCTCTCTGTTGAGTTGGGACATATTCTTTATCATATACTCAATTTTTATTTTTGAGGGGGAGGGCATTTTTCAGATTTCTCTCTGTTCCCTCAATCTAACTCTCTACTACTGAGCCAAGGTAGTTTAATTAAAGCCCAGTATTTTATGATTCTTTTAGTTAGAAAGCTCAAGAGGAAGCTACGGAAAACATTCATTGTTTAGAACTTTGAATGTTATTTCCGTTCCATTTGTATATGTTAAAAACACTCATCAGAAAGAAAGCTAAATCATTTTCAGTCCTGGCTATCAAACATTTTTTTTTTTTTATTGTCTTCTTTATTCTTTTATCCTTTTTATCTCCTCTTGGAAAGCATCACATAATCTTCTTTCAAGATTACACTTTCTGCAATGCCAGTTCAACTCCTTACAATGCCAACAATCTTGATATTGAACCTATCAAGTGAGTCAAGTCAAGTGAAGTCACTCAGTCATGGACTGAGTGATCCCATGGACTGTAGCCCACCAGGCTCCTCCATCCATGGGATTCTCCAGGCAAGAATACTGAAGTGGGTTGCTGTTTCCTTCTCAGGGGATCTTCCCGACCCAGGGATCGAACCCAGGTCTCCCACATTGCAGGCAGACACTTCAACCTCTGAGCCACTAGGGAAACCCATTGAACTTATAGTAGCCTTCAATTTTTAAAATTCTGTTTATCAACATATACTTCTAATTTGTGACTTAATATCATCTATAGTTTCTTAGGTTTTTTTTTTAATATCCTTTAAATTTCATTTAGAAACCAAGCTGATTTGTTCAATATTTTTCCTCTATAAACTACTTTTATAATAAATTTTCCTCTGAATTATGAATGCAAAATAGACCTTATACATGGCACAGATCCTTTTTCAGATCCCCTTTTATCTCGCTATACTTACCTTTGCATGAGAAGCTTTGGGGTTTTGTTTATTTTTATTTAAGTGTAGTTGATTTACAATGTTAAATTAGTTTCAGGGGTCCAAAATAGTGATTCATACATGAGAAAATTTTTATAATCTCTCATTCTGTTTTACTTAAAAACGGACAAAATTCTTTATTGTCCATGTCACATCACTGCTGCTAAAATATTCCTTTTAAAGAGAAATTTTAATGTTTTTATAGAATCTCCAGTCAAATATGACTGTGATGTCTTGAGGGTATGTCTGACGTTACCTGACCATATGACAATCTGGAAATAATTTTATTCCTTTTTAATTTGAAGACATGCTGAGATTTTCTTTTGTTAGAAGAGTGAAAGAAAAACTAAAAGCATTCCAGATTCACTCTTTCCTGGTCATTTCTATTTTGCTCCCTTCCTACTCCCAGCTCCTCGCCCTGGAGAGCAGTGCCCACCACTGATGGGTGTTCCCCACTCCTTCTGCCAATTTTATTCCTTCTTGTTGAAAATATATTTAAAAAGAGACACTGACGTGAGAACTACAGTAGTAAAGTAGCTCTGATTGCTAGCCCTTATGTAGTTAGGAGGAGAAAGGGAAGGAAGATAAATGGTGATGAGGAGTTTTCTAATAGATCAAAGTCACCGATTTTTGAGGAAGAGGACACTGGAAATCTTCCCCTAGCTTTCCGTTATGATATATAGCTTTATTACCCCTTATAATAAAGAAAACTCCTTCTGTGTCACAATAGACTTTAGTGCTCCTAAAAGATCCTATCTTTCCATTTCTAAATATTTAGATCAGCAGTTGGTGACTAATTTGGTGTTTCAAGCCTACTGAAACATTGCTTCAAAACTGTCAATGTCTCCTATCTCTTAAGCAAATAGAACACAGAATTTCTTGCCCTGAAGCCTCTACAACATTGCTCCAATCTTATCTATAGTCTTATATCTTTGACACTGCTTTCCTTTGTTATATTCTACTGCCAAGTTGTTCTACCTTCCTACTTGCACCCTTTGCTTTCCTGCCTCCAGGACTCTTTGCATTTCATCCCTTCAACTTGTAATTTCATCCTTTTTTTTTTCTTTTTTTTAAGAGAAATCTTCCTTCCCTGGTCATTTTCACAGGCTGTCGGATGACTAGAGGCATGAATGTATCATCTTTATATACACAGCTTGACATTCAACCATTGCATTTATGCCGCATTCAGTTGTTAATGAAATCTGTGAAAATCTTGTATCTGTCTCCAGGCCCCAGATATTTTTTAACATGTAAAAATATGTGAAATATTAACAACCACAAGAATAATTGACAACAACAACAATAGCAATTCTAACCAATAGAAGAACTGTACTTGAATCTCACCTATCATCATTATCGTGGGACTCTGATAGCTTTCTTTAGCATCTATGGCTGGTGTCATTCTTCTTATACAGATGTTTCAGCCACAACATGGCTATTTTTCAACAGGCACCTGCAGCAGAGCTCTCTGCATTTTAGTCTCCTCTTAACTGCTGTTGCCTCTGCAGAAGCAGCAGACTGCCCCACAGCTGTCCTTTTGGTGTACAAGGGGGTAATGAGTCTCCCTCGGAGTCTTCACTGCAAGCATTTCTCTGCATTTCCCAGCAACTTTGTTGGCTTCTTACACTGGTTTTCTGGCCCTCTCTTCCTTTTAGCTGGTGCTTCCTCTGTATCTATACCTATTCTGGATCTATATCTATCTCTACCTCTATATCTCTACCTATAATCTATCTATGTGTTTGCCTGTCTCCATTTAACTTATTATCACAATCAAATCTTTGCTATAAAAATAACAGTTTAGGAGATGTCCTCATTTTATTTCTCTCTTCCATTCCTTAGAGAACTACTGCTCCAAGCTGGTTCCAAACTTCCAATTGCTCTGAATGTCAGCTAATCATCTAAATGACGGTGGTGACATTTGAGAGTTGCAGAACTCTCTTCAACTGGCTTTATAAATCCATTTTAAAATTTTCATTTGTTGATATCTAACTGCTTGGTGATAAAGTGTTTCTTCAAGCCTTGACGAACCCAGATTTGGGATACAAAGTCAATTCAATTTCAAGAGTTTGGTTGAAGAAGAGGCACTAAACCAACAGACAGGAAATGTGGGGAGTGGGAGCAGAGTAGTGCAAAAACAGTTAGAACTGAGTCTAAACATGGTTTGGAATCTGATATAACAGTTAAGATCTTAGCTTCTCTATATATTAGATATGTGATCTTACACAAGTTATCTAACCTTTCTGAGCTTCATTTTCCTCATTGCCAATGAAGTGCTGAAGTTTAACAAGTTAATGGAATATAAAATACCTAGAATAATGTTTGAATTAAAGTGGCATTATTATCATCACTGTCCCAGATCTGCCAGTGTATTGCCATGTGACTCCATATATGTTATTTGACTTTTCAAGGCTTTTACTTTCTTCTCTATAAAATTAAGAAAGGTGTTGGATAATTTCTAAAGGCTGCTTCCAGTTTTCAAGCTCTAGTATTTTTCCAGTGGTAAAACTGGTATAATAAAGTATGGTTTATTCTCATTCTGATGTGCTTGTCAGTCGACTATCAAATCTTCAGTCTTCAGGGTCGTATCTATAACAGTTCAATACCATTTCTATGCCAGACAACTCATTAGAGTGTGTGGCCAGACAAAATTTCACATTTCTGGCCTTCTAGTCCATCATTGGGAAACTGACTTTGTTCTTTAGATCTGGGAGACCCTGACATCACTTACTGGGCTCCTACGGAGGCTCAGCAGTAAAGAATCTGCATGCAACACAGGAGATGGGAGACTGTGATTCGATCGCTGGGTTGGGAAGATCACCCTGAAGGAGGAAATAGCAACCCACTCCAGTATTTTGCCCAGTAAATACCATGGAGAGAGAAGCCTGGTGGGCTACAGTTCATGGGGTTGCAAAAGAGTCAGACATGACTGAGCTACTAACAACAGCGAACTCATTCGTTAAGGCAACTGACCAGTCTTACCTGTGTACTTCCAAAGTTACCTCCAATCGTGCCTTATTGTACATGAGTTTCATTTAGGAGCAGATCCTTGAGGAAGGTTCTGTCAACCCACAGCACATTGCTGCCTTATAGTTTAAATTTGATAGAATAGTAAGGTGGAGTTTAGCAGTTGCCAAGGTCAGCATGGTTGTATTCTAATAAGAAAATTCATAAGACTTTTCATCTCTGAAACACACTTAAACCTACTTTCTGATTCATCTTTCCATGATGGTCAGACAAAAGCTACTATGATGTTTTACATAAAGAAGCCCATCAAAATGCTGGGAGATGGCGACAAGGAAAACTAATTGTGTAGACTTTAGAAGCTTGCTAAACCAGCAGGGGTATTTCTCTTCATCTATTAAAATAAGGAGTGAACCCTATATGCAAAACAGAAAAAGAGACACAGATGTACAGAACAGACGTTTGAACTCTGTGGGAGAAGGCGAGGGTGGGATGTTTAGAGAGAACAGCATCGAAACATGTATACTATCAAGGGTGAAACAGATCACCAGCCCAGGTTGGATGCATGAGACAAGTGCTCAGGGCTGGTGCACTGGGAAGACCCAGAAGGATGGGATGGGGAGGGAGGTGGGAGGGGGGATCGGGAAGGGGAACACATGTAAATCCATGGCTGATTCATGTCAATGTATGGCAAAAACCACTACAATATTGTAAAGTAATTAGCCTCCAACTAATAAAAATGAAAAAATAAATAAATAAATAAGCAATAGCATGTATAATACAGCACAGGACAATACAGCCATTATTTTATAATAACTTTAAAAGGAGTATCATCTATAGAAATATGGAATTACTATGTTGTATATCTGAAACTGATATGATATTATAAATCAACTATAGCTCAATAAAAAGATAATAAAGGTCTCGGAAAAAAAATTCTCATTTTCAAGGTCTCGTTAGAATTACGTGATATCCCTGTTAAAAATGCCAATTTCCAGATCCCAGGTCCATTTATTCTGATTAAGTTAATAAAGAATGAGGCCTGAAAATATTCATTTTTAACATGTACTTTGGGATTTAATATACAGAGCTGCAGTGATGACCATGGTGCTGACGATACTGGCGTAATAACCTTGGCCAATGGGTCACCTAACCTGCTAAGACATAAACCTTCACAGAATAGCTTTCTGAAGTAGGTACTCTTTTGCTCATTTTATCTTAAAGAAATGGAGTCATAAAGTGTATGTAGTAAATAGTCACATACATACAGTTAACAGGTGGAAAGAATGAAGATTTGAGCACAGATTGAAAGTGAAAGTGTTAGTCGCTCAGTCATGACTGACTGGAACCCCAAGGACTGTAGCCCACCAGGCTCCTGTGTCCATGGAAGTCTCCAGACAAGAATACTGGAGTACATGGGCATTCCCTTCTCCAGGGGATCTTCCCAACCCAGGGATCAAACCCAGGTCTCCCTCACTGCATGCAGATTCTTTACTGTCTGAGTCATCAGAGAAGTCTGAGCACAGATTGGGCAAAACCAAATCCTCCTGCCCTAACACCTACTCTTTATTCCCTTTCCAGGCCACGCTAAAGTTTGCCTTAGCTGCCAGCATGTCAGTCTCCATCCCTCTGTTTTTGATAGACTGTCAGTGGAATTTCAAAATCACCTAATTTAACTTTACTTGTTCAGGCTTCCATGCTTGTGTTTCTGAACTAGCTGGGATGATGCCATGATTATCAATCTTGAAAGTGTAGAAATCACAAAAGCAGCCTTCACTCCTTTCATTCAGAGCAACCAGGGCACTGCAAAGACCAGATGGTGCCTTTGTATGAATTGAAGAAAGGGACTTCCTCTTGAGTGATCTAACTAAATGCCACCAGGGGTCGGACTGATCTCAAAGCTTCTTGGTTCAGACTGATGCAGAACCACCAAATCTGGGGCTTGGGGAGCGCAACTCAGGTTGACTTTAAGTTCTGATTTATGCCATTGACTGGGTGCCTTGCTCAGGATCAACCTGTGGAGCTGTGCCCTGTACCCCGACAGGGCTGGAACATTTAATGTCTCTGCCCCTCAGTTTTCTCTTCAAAGTCCTATACTTGAAGTTCTCTGATAAAGTTGCACAAACAAAAAAAGCAGGAGGATACAGGTTATTGGAAACATAAAATATGTTTAACTAAGAGTCGTATATGTGGTTGTCAACACATAAAGGGCAAACATATGCAGGAAAACTGAACTCTATCTCAGGAGTAATTTATCTTTGTCAGGTGTCACTGGACCTGGCCTTTATTTGAAAGCAATTTAATTAATGAGATTAGTGCCCCTGAAGTTCTTCACTGCTGAAATAAAGGAATTCATACATTCTAAAGTCTTGCATGGATTTCCTTCTCCCTCCAACCCCCAGTTTAATATACTTCTGAAGTACCAATCATTGATCATTCACACATCAGAATTAAAAAAAAAAAAAAAAGAAATCTTAACTTTGTCTTTGTATTTAAATATAAACAAAACAAAAAACACAACTGATGGTGGTTGAAAGTGAAATCATATCAAGGTATGAGTTTCAGGAGATTTGTTTGTCAAACAGAATCCCCAGACCAAAACCACAAAAAAAAGCATAAAAACCCCACCTTACTTTGATGTTGTTCAAAGGCCCAGGGCAATTTCTACCCTATTTGTATTTTTGGATTTTTTTCAGGCCATCTGTTTATTTTCTATTGAGTAATCACAGCAAAATAGAAAGCCAGCTTCTGAGGCTCTGAAGGCAGGTGGGATTTGGAGACAATTTGAAAGGCACAATGATAAATTCTCAAAATAGAGGATCTCAGATTGTCTGATACTACAGGCATTTAATATTTCCTTTACATTTATGTACTATTTGTATAAGGGAGAATTTATTGGTAGTGAAAAAAAAATCTGAAATGTTCAAAGTCATCTGAGTTGAAATCTTAAAACGTTTGGTTGTGTGTAACTGTGAGACATAACTTTGGATTATTAAAAATGCAGGAGGGGTCTTTCTCAAATTCTACTAATAAATCCCCATGTTATAGTATCAAACCCAGAAGATATGTTTTAAATTTTCTTCTTTAAATGCCTAAATATTTGACTCTGATGCAGTACACCTGAGAAATCAGATAATATAGAATTTTACTTAAATAGTAGCTTCATTCCAGATTGCTGAAAGTGATAATGTCTAGAATACAATATATTTAAAAGTCCACATATTTCCCTAGGAATGAGGAGAAGTGATGGTAATGTTATCTTGTGTTAACTTTTATTTGACATTTTTTAATGATAAAAAATTGACATAAAGTCATCCTTGCCAAGAATCTGAGCAAATGTCCCTGGTTTTCCTGGACTTCTGCCAAAAGTCAGGGCAGCTTTTTAATGACTTACCTCAACACATAGGGACAATGGTGACCACCATGGAAATCTTACACACCCCTTTCCTTATCGGTGAGCAGAAAGACTTCAGTCCACTCACACACTGGAGGCTATCGGTAACAATGAGCCTATTTCCTAATCAGATATGCATCATCTTTTCCAATTTCTCTGAAGTGAAAATCCGGAGCACTACTGATGCTGTAAGCTGGCATGGATAATGGCCAGTACTGGGCATCCTGCTAATGACTAACACACAAAATAGATTCTGTCTTCCAAGACAGTGTGTCTCTGAGGTGACAGAACAGGCATGCATGGATGACTAGATAACTCGATTTTTAACCTACGGACAATCAAACTTTAGTATTAATCAGATTAGCTTAGGCTAGGTTGACCTCCATATCCCAGCCACTTCAGTAAGTTTCATATAGACCCTTAAGTAAGTAAGTGTTAGTTGCTCAGTCATGCCTGACTCTTCGTGACCCCATGGACTGCAGCCCACCAGGCTCCTGTGTCCATGAGATTTTCCAGGCAAGGATACTGGAGTGGGTTGCCATTTCCTTCTCCAGGGGATCTTCCCAACCCAGGGATGGAACCCAGGTCTCCTGTACTGCAGGCAGGTTCTTTACCGACTGAGCTGCAAGGGAAGTCCACATAGATCCTTACCCTAGAGTATACTGGGCAGCCATTCTACAACTAGTAGCTATGCTTTCTGAAATACACAGCTTCTAAGAACACTTCAGGGAAACAGAAGAATGGATGAACAAGCTCAGCCCAGACATCAAACATGTCATTTCCTGTCAGCATCCATGGGCCAAACTAGATGCATGGCTCCAGAATAACTGCAAGAGAAGCTGGAGGATGTAGAGAAGCACATGGAAAATTGGTAAGCACTAAATATTCTGCAAAAACAACCCAGTAGTAGTCTGAGGTTTTCATACTAAAATATTAAAAAAAAATTATAAAGAATATGGTTTTGCATGGGCTTCTCAGGTGGCTCAGTGGTAAAGAATTCGTCTGCAATGCAGGAGACACAGGAGAGGGGAGTTTGATCCCTGGGTCGGTAAGACTCCCTGGAGAAGGAAATGGCAACCTACTCCAGTATTCTTGCCTGGAGAATTCCATGGATAGAGGAGCCTGGGGGACTACAGTCCACAGGGTCGCAAAGAATTGGACACGACTGAAGAAATTGAGCATGCACGCATGGTTTTGCATATCACCCGAGGTTATCTTGGAAGCTATTTTCTCCTGGTGAACTCTTCAAAAAAAAAGAAAAGATACATGGAATTCATCGAGTTTATTTCTGCACTTTGGGCAGAGCAATCAGCCATTAATTTACTTTAGCAGTATGACTCAAATGAATCTGTTTATGTATACTTTTACCCAGCATTTGAATGGAAGAGTATTAAGAGCTTAAGCTCTAGGGACAATTGCTTAGCTTCAAAACCTGTTGCTACTCCCTGCTAGCTGCAGCATGTGTAAGCTATCGAACCCCTCTGAGGCCAAGCTGCCACACCTGTGAAACTAAAGTAATGATGATAATAAGAGAACAATTCCTGGGCTAAAAGGGAAGTAGACAGAAGAGAGCTGCATATACAGCCTTCGGTTTATAATACATACTCAACAATGCATGGATATTTTAAATAATAAAAGACAAGATGCTCATTTATTCTGTTTCCTTACAGTTTCCTAAGATCAGTGTCAGTTCACTAGCTATGACAACTAGTTAGCAGTAATTGTTGTTGTTGGAATATCCACAAGTTTGTACCCTATCCATTTGTAGCAAGAGGCGTAATAATGAAATGAAGAATCAGAGACGGTCTCCAGAGGGACTTGTTAATTCCCTGAATATGAAAAGTTAGGGCTATATCTCACAATGTTTTAAAATCTTCAAAGCAGTTAACTCATGCCTGTCAATCGAGTGTTCTTAATTTTATTACTGAATGAATTATACTTGTGTAGTATCTTTGATAATGTCTGCTATTGTGTTAAACGGGGAGCCCACAAGATATAGACTAATTTACTTGTGCTATAGCCATGCTGAATTCTGGGCTAAAATGTACACTCTTCAATGCTTTACACGTTCTCTGTAAGTTTTTATTAACCATCAAAAATTTTTAAATGAAGCTTAAACTTCTTGTTCATCAGATAATTAACTAGATACCACTTCCATACAACATTTTATAAGGAGGATACATTTATTATTACTTATTTTTTTAATTTTACTTTCACCTTAGGAGCCTTCAGTGAGAGGAACATACCAATTTGAAGCTGCTATTCCAATATGACCTAGCTGTATTAAATTGATATGTTATCCACTGAGATTTATTTATGAATGGTTGAAATATTTGGTTGGCAATAAGGTATAGAATTTGAATGCCCTATTTTTATATAACTTAGTTGTATGTAGTGAGATGTTTTCTGGAACAAGCGAACTTCATGGTTTCTTTTTTGACATTTCTATCACATCAAAGGCATATTGTGTCAGATGACGGGGTTCTTCTCACTAACTGGACAGCTCTGAGTGTAGTAATCAGTGACAAGGTCTAGGAAGGCACCAGAAGTCAGCTTCCCCTGTGTCACTAGTGGCCAGTAATGTGAGTTGCATTTATTCATTTATTTATGAGAGAATAGCTGATAGCCAATTAAGCGAGAACTATTCCAAATGCTAAGAATACATCCTCTAATGTAAAAATAAATCAGCAATTATATTCTTTGAAAACATTCACAAATGAGCACATTTTGCTCTAACTAATGGAATTCATATTAATATTTATGGGTCATGGAATAGAACTGTCCATTAAGTAGATCTTTATTTTAGAGCATGCATAAGACATAATGGTGAAGAAACTTTCTTCCAACTGCAGAACATGTTAACATGGTCCAGGTTTGAAAATGAAGGGTGTAGAGGGCTAAAGTCTTAATTATATGAGTTCCTCATGATAGACAAACAACTGTTATATATTAATCTACGGGGCTCAGAAAATGAGAAATCACAATGGATCAAATAAAGGGCAAAAACTTCAACAGACAGACTGTCAGAAGAGCCTAGTATAAAATTGGCATCTATATAAAATAGGTATATAATAATGCCTAGTATAAAAAAGATGGCATCTGCCAAGGTAAGAGTCTTGATTAAAGTTGCTCAAATTATAAAGCTGTTACAGTCCGGAAAATCAGCTCCCAAAAGCAGACTACCAAAGATGTTTAACAGGTGGCCTGGTTTAAATGCTGTAAAGCTCTTAACTGTACTGAAGATGAGGAAAAAAGGAGTTCAGTATTTTGATGATGGATTAACTCCATACAGCCTCTGGAGATTGTTCCCAACATGTCTTAAATATAAAACTGTTTTCCTTGTCAAAGTCAATGATTCATGCTACAGACGCTTTGGAGCTGCCTGGAGGTGGGCTTCCCTTTGGACTGCCTGGTGATTGGGTATGAATTGTGTAAGTGGCCGTGGATGAGATGGAGAAGGGGCTCCAGCGTGGTGGAAAGGTTGGAGAGAACAGGAACTGATATGTTCAGTGGGCCAGGAAGTCAGGAAAATAGAACAAAGGTTAAAAAATATGCTAATATTATATTGCAGAGAAGCTGATACTAAATACAGCAAAAAAGGTAACCTTGAGGCTGAAACACCATTCTCAACCAACCAGATGCTTCATAGAGAAATACGTGAACCAAGCTGAACAGTACCAAGGTAAGAGCAGATTACCTTGTACTTAGATTACATTTAGGTAGAAAAAGCTATTGGAAGTATATAAGGTAGATCCTGATTGGATTTTAAGTTGTGCAGTGCCCATGAATGACAGTTTTCCCACCTCAGGGAGCCCAGAATTATGGTTTATTTATTTCCATTGCTGCCTCTCAGCTTTAATGTCATTTATTTATATTATTTCCATTTCTTTGACATGAACCTAGACTGCCAGATTTAATTCAAAAATTTAATTCAATAAAAGCCAAATGCTATATTTCACCTAGTATGTTCAATGCTTTGTTGTCTCCCCAGGCAGCACTGGATATTGGGGATGGGTTGGTGGGGAAAGGGCTTTACAGTTAGATTATCCTGGGTTTGAAAACTGTCATCACCTTCTCCCTTTCTTAGTGCTAGTAAAAATTGGGTGAATTACTTAGCTTCTTTGAGCTTCAAGTTTTTCTTACCTGAAATAGAAAACAAGAGATATATGTCCAGCAATGAGTCATATGATGGTATAGGATAAGGGCCTGAAAGAGAACATAGAAAATGCGAACAGGTTAATCATGATTATGGTTTTCATCCTTCTGAATCTTCCCTAAATGACTGCAAGTGAGTGTCCAACTCTTTGCAACCCATGGGCTGTAGCCCACCAGGCTCCTCTGTCCATTGAATTCTCCAGGCAAGAATACGGGAGTGGGTTGCCACTCCCTTCTCCAGGGGAATCTTCCCAACCCAGGGATTGAACCCTGGTCTCCCACATCACAGGCAGATTATTTACTGTCTGAGCCACCAGAAGGACATAATGCCATTCCCTCAAAACAAACAGTTACAGGGTCAGGTACCCATTTACCTGTTTAGATGGGATGTAATTAACTCATTTGCATTACTTACTTATTTCCCATAGGCATATGGATGAGTTATCCTCATGTAAAAATAATAAAAAAGTGTTGGCCAGGACCTTAGTTTTTACAAAATTCAAGTGTATAAAAAAGGAGATGACTTGGCAAAACACCTTGAACACAGTATTTAACAACTAAATGATCCTAGTGTCTCTGAGCTAAAACCCTCAAGTCTAGCAATCATTTTCAGTTCATTTCCATTCTGATATTAATAGTTTTCCTATGTTGACCTTTTCACATAGAATTTGGGGCAGGAAGAAACTTCAAGACTGCTCAGTGGGTACTGTTCATTTGCTAAGAGAAGAAAGTGAGGTGCCATGGGGTGGAAGATCTTAGCATGGCAGATCACAGTGTCAGAACCAGGAATAAACCTGGGTCACCTTATTGACTTCTCACAGCTTCCCTAAGTACACCTCTAATTTCTTCATGAATGAGTTTACATACAAAGCATTTAACATTGTACCTGGCAGAGTCAATACTCAATAAAACGAGCTGTTGGAATTGTTTTCTCCATCTCTTTCCTTTGCTCACACTCTTCAATGAACCTATGATGCTCTATTCCTTTTGCTTAATCACGATCTGACCTGTCCTTCAAACTGCACTTTGGACTCTGTTTCTGGTCACTACATATTCAAAACTGGCTCTTTTTTTCTTTTTCTTAGCTTAAAATGGACTTACTTTATGCTTCCCTAGGGGTTCAAATGGTAGAGTCCGCCTGCAATGCAGGAGACCGGGGTTTGATCCCTAGGTCAGGAAGATCCCCTGGAAGAGGGCATGGCAACCCACTCCAGTATTCTCGCCTGGAGAATCCCATGGAGAGAGGAGCCTGGCAGGCTCTAGTCCATGTAGTTGTATAGAGTCGGACACAACTGACTGAATAACACTCACACACATAGGGCTAAATCTCCCTATCACTTCTCAGCACTTAATCTGTTGCCTACTGTTGTTGCTAAGCTTCTTTTTTATATGTGTATTGCTCAACTTCCCAACAATACTTTAATTCCAATGGACAGTGGAGGAATCTTCACACTGTGCTCAACTACCACAGTGCAGTGTACTCGGTATTTTGCTAATGGATTGGAAGTTGTGCACTTCTAGTGTTCTGAGGAAACATAAAACTTGTGTCAACTCTGTAACTTGTGTCCCTGTCCTCTACAACTGAAAACATCAGAGCATCACAGGAAAGTTATGGCAAACAAAAATCTACGGTAGCTAGATGGAGAAAACTATTATTTTTTTAAGAACTGCTAAGGTTGAAACTTAAAAAGCAAGTGCCTGTGCAACTACTTAATAAAGAAAATATAAATTCCTTGCTTCATTCACAACGTTTCAGAGACCAGATAACCTATTAGAGTTACATGTATCATCACATTGGCTACACCCTTGTCAATGCTTAGTAACTGAGTTTTATTTCTAACGTAGAAGGTGAACATGAGGACCGGAAGTCGGATCTGTTTAGGAATAATTTACAAACAGGTGTTTGTTTATTCAGCAGTGTAAGCATGAATTTATTTCTCTTGCTTTTACCTCAATAATGACAGTGGACCCCAAAATAGACTTTGCAAATTCAGGGTAAAGACATACACCTCAATTAAACTGTATACAAATGAGTTAATCATGAATAATAGTATATCCTTGAGATTTAGCCATAGTTTCATAATATAACTCAAAGTTCCTTTCTTAATGCCTTTTTCTTTCTAAGCAGAAGCAAATATGAATTTTAATAGAGCAGGTACCTGAAGGCTAATGAGACATATCAACATAGTACTATGAAAATGAAACCCGTGGTTGTCAAAAATGCTTAGCTCGGTAAGGCCTCGGTTTGGCTGTAGAGGAATGTGGCTGTGTTACAATGATTTCAACACTCCACAAAAAGTACAAAGTATCTTAGAAGTTCAGTGTGAAACTGTTTCTGATTCCTTTCCTTCCTCTTTTGCTCTTGACTTCTGTTTGACTTATGAATCTAAACCAAATCAAGGTAACACTGGATTAGTGGAAAGTGCAAATTGTAAGGTTCTTTCCTCTGAGTGTGAAGACGTGCTGTATGTTTTAAGTTGAAAGCAAGATCAGACTCCTAAGTGTACCTGATAAACTGATACAGTAAATCAGGGAGTAAGAGAACAAAACAGTAGGAAGATCTTAGGTAGTAAGCCACATCTCTGACACGAACACAATTACTTGAAGTCTGATAGCATATTCCAACTCTTACTGGTGTTGGTTATCCAAGAGACTGCAAATTAGATGTCATTTTTAAAGTACAGCAGTTGCCAGGGAGAGTATCTCCCCTCATCATTTAATCCTGTATAATTTTCTTCATAGGATTTCCCAAAATGCCACTTCGACCTTAGCAGAATGCTGGTGGAAGCATACCACAAGATTTGCACTACCTTTTTTAAAAACAAGTTGCCGTGTATATAAACAGCTATCATCATGCTTAGTTGCACACCTGAATCTGTTGGATAAATCACCATATGGCCACTGTAGAAGGTGAATGGAAGAAGCAGAATTAGTGCTAAAACTATAAAACCTTTACAGACATCTAAAGCTCTATATATTGGGAACCAATCCTGCTGCATGATATGCTACACAAAATCTCAATTCACTTTCCTCCTTTACAAATTCTTTGAGAGACTGCTATGCGTTAGACACTGTGCTTGTAGCTGGATATACCAAAACATGTAAGAAATGGCCCCTGCAATACACATGTCATGGATCTAGGAGAAGATGCCATGTAATGGAGACTGTCTCTCCTAACAGATACAATTTTACATTGTTGTTAGTATTTTAAAAGTAGGGAGCTTGGAACAAAGAATAAGCATCATGCTACTGCTGCCAAGTCGCTTCAGTCGTGTCCGACTCTGTGGGACCCCGTAGACGGAAGCCAACCAGGCTCCCCTGTCTCTGGGATTCTCCAGGCAAGAACACTGGGGTGGGTTGCCATTTCCTTCTCCAAATAAACATCATACTTGGTGATTTGTCATCATTGACCATTTCTGAGATTATAACCTCTTCAGAAGGATAGAACTAGAGAGTTGATTGGAAAGACATTAAGAAAGAAGGCACTGAGAAGACGCTCTTGGGCAGTTTATTTCCAATTTCTGGGTATATGCTCTCTGTGGAGATTAAAAAATAGTGCCCATCTCTAAGAGATGTTGTGAAAATTAAAAGAGATACCTACATAATTCCTATAAAAATATAGCATGGTGCCCAAAACTTATGTTTTAATATTAGTTGCACTTGTTGTAATTGTTATAACATTACATCAGGACAAAGATGAAGGCATTATACTTGGGTACTTGTAATCAGTGTTAAGTAATAGAATTGAAGTCAGCTGCAGTAGAACAGGTGGACATAAAAGTCAGACTGTAAGTTATATTTTAAAAATGAATGGTGGTAGTGGATAACAGAGACCCTGAGAGAAAACTATCTCTAAGAATCTTGATGGTTGGGAGAAGAAGAAAGAAAACAGTGAGTTTATGAAGAAGGAGGGCTGAACTGGAGTCCATTTACAAATTCTGGCCAAGATTTAAGAATATATTTGAAAATGTAGTGCAGAGCCCCTGTAGAGGGAGAGTTTGAAGATACATGAAAGGAGAACAGAGGAGGAGGAAATACCTATAGATATAAAGGAATTTCCACACAAAGGAGTTGTCAGAGGGAAATGTTGACACATGTAAAGACTCTGCCTCCACACATATCCACTCTTGGAAGCACACTGAGGAAGTAAGTGATAGAAAATGAGTTAGGCCAAGTGAGAAGTTCAATAAATTTACTGAGCTCCTTGAGTGGTATCATATATACTCACTGTCCTTAATGGGCACACAGACAAGAATTCAAGTGCATCATATTTATGATCTATATGCATATAGAGACATATAGTATAGAAAGATGGAGAGAGAAAGTCTATTCCATATGAGTTATTTCACCTTTTTTAGTCAATAGGGCAGGGAAACTAAGACTTCAAAAGATGTAATTCACACGGTTGATATGAATTTGTAACTGAAGGGAAAGTGGGTTTCTGAAGATCTGAAAAGTGAAAAATTTCTGTAATTGATTGATGATGTGTCCTTTTACTTTATGGGCTTCATTTTGTACTTTAACATAAAAACCTTTGTTAAAAAAAAAATATCCATCTACAGTATATTTTATGTGAGGTGTAGTGCACTGTGGTTATTTTGCCTGATCAGCCTCCGTATCTCCTATTTTTAGGGACAGCCCCGAGATTTCCACCTTTACTCTCAGATGGCACTCAACAACTCCCTAGAATATTTGTAAAACTCAGTTTTAGCTAGACCTAGTCCTAATTTGCTGTCTTAAGTTTGAGAATCAGTTCTTAAGTCCTTAAGTTTGGGAATAAGATTAAATTCTTTAACTCTTGCTGGACATTTTAGCAAAGAGGTTTAATACTATGAAAGTGTTAAGCTTGTTGAATGTAGACCTTAAGTTGTAGGGCTACTATAGGAAAAAGCATTGTTAAGAACAGAGTCAGCACATAATTCTTGATAAATTTGTTGGAGCATCTGGATTCAGCTATGTCTGAAGAACGTCTCTATATTTAACAACGATATGGCCAAGTCAGTTTGAATTAAATTTATATCATTTGCAAACAAATAACCTTTACTAATAACTGACTATACAAATTCTACTTTCCAAACCATACAAACTCATTGTGTTTTATTTTTTTTAAATTGAAGTACGTTCATTTACAATGTTGTATTAATTTCTGCTGTAAGCAAAGTGATTCAGATCTATCTATCCACATTCTTTTTAAAGTATTATTTTTCATTCATTTGTTTCATTTTGTTCATTATTTTTCATCGTCATTAAATGATGCCATTGTTTTCATATAAAATGAAAAGAAGATACAGTGGGGAAACAAAATAGTGGACAGTCAATTTGTAACAACATGGATGAACTTAGAGGGTATTATTCTTAGTGAAATAAGTCACATAGAGAAAAACTATATATACTGTAAGTTATCACTTACATGTGGAATCTCAAAAATAAAACAAGCTAGTTAATATAAGAAAAAATAAACAGTCTCACAGATATAGAGATCAGATGTGATTTTCAGTGGGGAGGGGAAAGATAGAGGTAGGGAGCAGACATTATTATTATTACATTATTTATTTAAATTTACATTTATTTATTATTATAAATTATTACATTATTTATTATATGTAAAATAAATAAGCTACAAGAATATATTGTACAACACAGGGAATATATTCAATATTCTATAATAACTAAAGATGGAACACAGTCTTTAAAAATTTTGAGCCACTGTGTTGTATACCTGAAACTTATGTTATAGATCGACTACATCTCATTAAAAAATAAATATTAAAACATAGTGGGCAGTCAACTGGGCAGGAGGAAAATATCAGAAGTCGAGTAAGGAAAGTAAATTTTTAGCAGCCTTGAAAGACGAGTGTATATTTTGCAGATATTAGGAGTTTTGATGTGGATGGTTGTATCCAGGGATGTTGGGAAGGCTTCAGGATAGTCAGCCTTGCATAGAGCATACATTTCAAAAATGTCTAATGTTAAATACATTAGTTGTAAAAATGTTCTACATTTTAAAATGAAATCTACATTCAAAATTGGAAGGACTGATTCTGAAGCTGAAGTTCCAATACTTTGGCCACCTGATGCAAAGAGCTGACTCTTTAGAAAAGACCCTGATGCTGGGAAAGATTGAAGGTGGGAGGAGAAGGGGACGACAGAGGATGAGATGATTGGATGGCATTACTAACTTGAAGGACATGAGTTTGAGCAAGCTCTGGGAGATGGTGAAGGACAGGGAAGCCTGGTGTGCTGCAGTCCATGGGGCCGCAGAGAGTCGGACATGACTGAGTGACTGAATAGCAACATATGTTCAAAATGGCTTTATAAAAGTAAATATTCAAATTGCTTAAGAAAAGGGACTTTGTCTTACCTCTTTTATTCAATTTAGAAGATGATAGTGTTTTGGAGTACTCCTATGTTAGGTCCTGTGCAGTGTGGTGGAGTATGCAGATTGTGAAAGTCATATAACGCTCAGGATCTAACCTTCTGTTGATTGTCAACAGTGTCCCAGAAGTAACACATTTGCTTTGTTATTGTTGTTCAGATTATCCTTGTAAGAAAAATGTATGAGGTATGAAGCACATAAAGAATAGTTTTCCACTACAGGAAAAAGCACATGAGTATACTCTTGAAGTCTATGTACTTATGTACATGACTGTAAGACTCTATATCACTGTGCCTAAGAACATACCACAATGTCTACCACAGGAGAGGCTGAAAATATTTGTTGAAAGCATAAATAAATAGAATGATGCTATTTTGTCATTCTTGGAGGTATGCCATGGAACCAGTATGTAGGCAAATGTGTCTACAATGAAATATTTTGGTTGTTTCTGTAATTAAAGTATGTTGGATGCACTTTAAGGAGACACTAAATATTGAATTTTGCCTTACGGTGAACTGTGTTTTAACAAGGTGGTAATATACTTGAAAACATAACAAAGCTGTACTTACACGACACTAAATATCCTAAATAAATTCTAGAAAGTTCAATAACACATAGAGATGCATAGTTAACCATAGTCAAACATAAGGATATTTGGTTAGTCATGGATAATTGTCTTTATTAAAAAAAAACTGTCCAGAGGCTTTACTAAATATCAGCAGAATCAGTTAGCACTTTTTATTTTAAAAGAAAAATAGAGATTCAGAGTACTAACATGTCCCAGTGGTCAAATACAGAGAACGTAGGAATTCGGTATGTCAAGATACGCTTTGCAGGAAAGGCAGAGTTAGTGATGACTAGGCTGATGATGGTGATGATGATGATAATTGTGATCATGATGGTAATTTGACACTAGTGAATCTTAACTGCCATCCACCTTGCTTTATTCTGCATTCCACCTTGCAGAGTCAGGGAATGGCACAGACATTAAAATCAATATTCTTGTTGACTAGACCCTACAAAGAAGAGTTCCAGATGAATTTTAATGGTCTAGTGACAGATTTTATGATGGATTATGAAAACTGCTGTCAAAGTACAAAACCAATGAGAGAACGTGTGGTGTAGAAAGCCAAACAGATTTGTGCCAAATCTAGTACTGGTGTTTGGGAAAATTCAGCTTCTGCTTTAGCATGGAGTCCTAGGGTGCATGAGAATTCCAGTCTATCTGACTTCAATTAACCTCTTTTACAGGTGAAGTCAAAAAGAAAGAAACACACGTAATAACTATTGCAAAGATATATTTTAAAGTCATTAAATGCACATTAATAATCTTGGGAATATATAATTTTGTAGGTGACAGATACTATTTTTACAGCTGTTCTTTAGAGAAAGAATAAGTTTCTCTTCATTAAAGACTAATGAGTGACATTACATTTAAGTGTTCGCATTAGATATGCTTCTTTGAATTTAATGATGGGGCAGTGAGGCTTTTAATTAAATACTCAAAACTCTCTACTGGGAGAAACAAAACAAATTTATCTGCAATTTAAAAAATAATGGAATCCATCTGTTATAAAATAAAATTTAAAAATTTTGGATATTTAGACATATTATTATAGTACCCTTGAAAGCTCAATTCTTGATACCCTAATGTATTGGCATAACAAAGTAAATATGGTAATTTCTGTTTATTATTTTTTGTTTTGTTTCAATACCTTCAAAATTCACTATGGAATAAAGAATTCCCTGTAACACTTGGATTATTACTGTTATTGTCTCAGTACCCCACAACAGCAACAAATCTTTAAATTATAACTAAAAGAAAAATAATTATAAGATTAGGAAATCTTAAAACTTTGCTATCTAGAAATTGGATTATAACCAGTTTCCTAAATTATTCTATCTTCTAAATTAAATTTCCCCTATTTCAGATGATAATATATCCTTTTACCCTATGCTAGAATTCATTATGTATTTATTAAAAATACAAAATATAATTATAGCTATTAAATTTTTAAAATATTAGAAGATAATAACATTACTGGATTTTATCAGTAAGTCATACTTAAATCATTTCCTCCATAGACACTATTATTTTAAAGGATTTCTAATTTCTGGAAAACCTAAAAGACAAAAGCAGTTGCTAGGTGCAGCATAGTTCAGAGTGCAATAATCAATATATCATTTGGGATATTTACTGAGCCCTTAGTTTTGTTCTTAGCTCCTGCTATTGTCTAGTTTATTTAATGGTCATCGTTTTGACAAATATCAAAGAAAAATGAAGCAAAATGTCATTTCCTAAAAAAAGGGAAAGGATTAAAATGCCTTGAAGGAATGAGGACGAAAAAAGTATCTCTCACACTCACTTTTGATGGATTTAAGATAAAAATCTTTTTCATTAGGCAAAGGCTTGAGAAGCCCACTGATGGGGGATTAGATACAATTAGATTAGATTTAAAGCAGATGCTACAAAGCCTATGTGAGGCTGCTAATTATTTGTGGTTGATTTTTGTATTTTTCATGGAGCTCAAGTCTAATCTATAGACTGTCTTTACTTAATAGTTTTACTGTGAATTCATATTAACAAAGAACAGATCCTGAAGGCTTTTTTTTTAGCAGACCAATGAAAGAGGTTGGGGGAAGCATACTGCTCAGTGAATTTCTTAAGATACTATAATTTGGGGACCATTTGGCAATGGAAGAGTCTTACAGCTTCATACTTTTGTGAATAGGAAAGAATTATCTTGGAGTATTTTGATGATATACTATGGGATATAAAAAAAAAAGTTCACTGATTTTCCATCCATACTTTCAGTATTTATTTACTAAGCACCTTAAGTTCCAGGCATTGTTCTAGGATCTGAAGGTTAAATAACAAACAAAAGAGATCAAGTATTTAATTTAGAGACTTGGAACACCAATACCTAAACTTAATATTTGACTACAAACTTCTTCAAACTTTGCAATAACTACTTATCTTTTTGTTTGCTTGTTTCTCTGTTCATGAAAAGTAAAAGTGAGAGTTGTTCAGTTTTGTCTGACACTTTGAGACCCCATGAACTTATACAGTCCATGAAATTCTCCAGGCCAGAGTACTGGAGTGGGAAACAGTTCCCTTCTCCAGAGGATCTTCCCAACCCAGGGATCAAAGTCACGTCTCCTGCATTGCAGTCAGATTCTTTACCAGCTGAGCCACAAGGGAAGCCCAAGAATACTGGAGTGGGTAGCCTATCCTTCTTCAGCGGATTTTCCTGATCCAGGATTCAAACCTGGGTCTCCTGCTTTGCAGGCAGATTCTTTACCAACTGAGCTATCAGGGAAGCCCACATCCTCTCTGTTTTGGCCAATATTTATTGCTCTTTCGATTCACTTGTTATTTCCTGTATTCTTTTCATCCGCTGTTGAATTTATCTACTGAATTTTTATTTCAGTTGTTTCAATTTACAGTTCAAACAGTTTCATTTGGTACTTTATACTTTTTATTTCTTTACTGACACTTTCCATTTCTTTGTTGAGAACTTCATTTAAGTGAGATTCAAATTGCTCACTGGAACACTTAAAAGTAAAAAAAAAAATACACTTTTATAAAAATAAAACTTTTATGTTTTGTTATCAATTCTGTAAATTTTTTTCCAGATAATTCAAACAACTCTGTCATCCAGGCAGTGGCATTTATTGGTTGTCTCTCTTCATTCACTTTGAAATCTTTTTAGTGTGTTAGATTATTTTCAATGGAAAGCATCACATATTCTCATTAGACTATGAGACAGGATCTCATTTAAACCTTCTGTTTTAGCTGGTTTCCTCTGACTCTATAGTGGCAGAAGAAGGGGAGGAACATCCTCGTTGCAACTAAGAGAAGTAAAAGTTGGGGTTCCCCCTCGGGTCCTGTCGACACCAGATGGAGTGGCAGCATTTTTATTGTTGGATGGGGGTTGGGACACCAGTTCCCCTCTAGTGGCCACTGATAAATCCCTTGCTTGGAGGGTATGAGTGCCATGTCAATGCTCCCCGTGAAGTCTCCACTGAAGAGACCTCCCTGGTCTTTTGAAGCTGACTGTACAGTAGGCATCTTCTGACATCACTAAAGCCAGTGAGTGGGGCACCTTATTATTTCTGCGTTGAGGTGCAAGTTCAGGCTTCCCATGTAGCCTCTCCTGAGACTGGAGTGTTGTGGGATCAATGGACCTCCTTACCACCTGATGGGGATGGAATTCAAGACTCCCTACTCAGCCTCTCCTGGTAGAGGTGATGGATGCAGTTGTTGGGGTGTCCTGTTACAGTGGGGTGAGCATAGAAGATGCACTCTAACTTTGCGGGAGTGCATGTACATGAAACTTCAGGTTTCTCTGTAACGTTTGGCTGAAGTAGAGCGGTTATTGCCTAACGTTTCTCTCTCATTATGCTGACCCTTTCTTGGTTTTTCAACTTAAAGAGATTTTATTTTGTTTTCTTGTCTGCCGTTGTTATTTCAGCTACTAGCTTCTTCAGCTCAAGAAGTTTGGGCTATATGAAACGGTTTAAAACATTCATACTTAGATACATTTTTATTTGGGGCAAATATATCCTTTGTTATCATTATTATTTGACCATTGAATTGTTCAAAAGTACTCATGTGACTGTCTTGATATTTCCCCCCAAAATGACACTTCAGTTTTATTGCACAGATCATGAATTCTTTTAGTTTCTTTTCTCCTATCAGATTGATTTTCTATGTCATTTCCCTTCTGGCATACATAAAGCTTATTCCTTAATCAAAAAATGTTATTTATATTTTCTCATTATTCTTTATATAGTTTGTAGTTATTCTCAATTTAATAATAACATATGTTTTCCTAGTACACTATTTGCCTCTAATAATATTTTGTCTAATTTATTCTGGTTAAAACAAAGCATTTTTTGACCTAACAGAAATACAGAAAATAAATGCTGTGCATGTGTTGGGCTTCCCAGGTGTTGCAAGTAGTAAAGAACCTGCCTGCCAATGCAGGAGATATAAGAGATGTGGCTTTGATCCCTGGGTTGGGAAGATCTCCTGGAGGAGGGCATGGAAATCCACTCCAGTGTTCTTACTTGGAGAATCCCATGGACAGAGGATCCTGTCAGGCTACAGTTCATGGGGTCTCAAAGAATCAGACATGACCAAAGCTACTTAGCACACATGCATGTGTAATATATATATACCAATATATGTATTGGACAATAAAGAAAGCTGAGCACAGAAGAATTGATGCTTTTGAACTGTGGTGTTGGAGAAGACTCTTGAGAGTCCTTTGGACTGCAAGGAGATACAACCAGTCCATCCTAAGGGAGATCAGTCCTGGGTGTTCATTGGAGGGACTGATGCTGAAGCTGAAACTCCAATACTTTGACCACCTGATGCGAAGAGCTGACTCATTGGAAAAGACCCTGATGCTGGGAAAGACTGAAAGCAGGAGGAGAAGGGGATGACAGAGGATGAGATGGTTGGATGGCATCACTGACACAATGGACATGGGTTTGGGTGGACTCCGGGAGTTGGTAATGGACAGGGAGGCCTGATGTGCTGCGGTTCATGGGGTGACAAAGAGTTGTACACGACTGAGTGACTGAATATAACATTAAAAGCAACTCAGGGTCTGTCCTATAGCAAATCCTGATGCTCCTATATATTTAGCATCTCTGGATCAATGCTGTCTTTGTAAATAATTTTATTGAAATATAGCTATTGTTGACATACATGTATCGTCTATAGCTGCTTTAATGCTATAATAGGAGAGCTGAGTAGTGGCAACAGGGATTGGTGGGTCTTAACACCTAAAATGCTTACTATCTGGCCCTTTTAAGAAAGGTTTGCAGGTTCCTGGTTTAGAGGATTACAATTGCTAAAACATATGGAGAAATAAAGTGAATATATGCAATACCTATCATCTCTGAAGGATCCCTGATGTCCACATATGATAACATATTTATGAAGGTGTTACTTTTTAACATTTAATGCTAGAAGAAGAATGACAAACTAGTAGATTATTATTGTATGCACAGGTGGTCTTAAACATTACGAATATAGGAGAAAAAATAATACCTTCTCAGTATTTTGCTTTGTCATTTGTGGGAACATATCTCTTTATTTCTTCCTTCATTCTGGCAATCTTTTCATGTTTCATTTGTAGGCGTATTTACTTCTATCAGTCACTATATGTAGTTCCAGAAAGCTCTGGACTTTATTTCAGTTCTTTTCCAAGGCAGTTATACCCACAGACACAAGTTCATTTGACATGTACTCATGTGAGAACTAAATATCTGTAGCCCAGACCTCTCTTTTCAGATCCATACTTGTATTTTCAGTTGCCTACTACAGTTTACCCATGACTAAGCACATAAAATTGCAGAAGTACAAGACTGACCGCATCAACCTCCATCTCCTCTGCTTCTACTGCTGTCTGTCTCAGTGGATGGCCCTGCTGTCTATTACATAGGATAAACCAAAACCCAAGGAATCACATTTTATCCGACATGTTCTTCAAGTTCACTCTTAAATTCTGGTTGTGTTATTGGTTTTCGTTTATTTTAATCTGACTTTGGTGTTTCTCACTAAAGTAAGAATTCGTTCTTTGAATATTTTAGAAAATTCACAGCAAGTATCACCATGAATTTTCTTTTTAATTGTCTTTTTGTTTTTTATTTGGGATTTCTGACTTGTTCTATTTTCTTTGTCTTTTTCATATTTTCAATTTTATATTCATTCTTTGATCCATATAGATCTGATATATCTCCCAGTTTGGGTTTCCCTGATAGCTCAGTTGGCAAAGAATATGCCTGCAATGCAGGAGACCCCAGCTTGATTCCTGGGTGGGGAAGATACCCTGGAGAAGGGTTAGGCTGCTTCTGCTGCTGCTGCTAAGTTGCTTCAGCTGTGTCCGACTCTGTGCAACCCCATAGATGGCAGCCCACCAGGCTCCGCCATCCCTGGGATTCTCCAGGCAAGAACACTGGAGTGCGCTGCTATTTCCTTCTCCAATGCATGAAAGTGAAAAGTGAAAGTGAAGTCGCTCAGTCGTGTCCGACTCTTCGCGACTGCATGGACTGCAGCCCACCAGGCTCCTCTGCCCATGGGATTTTCCAGGCAAAAGTACTGAATGGGTTGTCATTGCCTTCTCCAGGGGTAGGCTACCCACTCCAGTTTTCTTGGGCTTCCCTTGTGGCTCAGCTGGTAAAGAATCCGCCTACAATGTGGAAGACCTGGATTCAATCCCTTGGTTGGGAAGATCCCCTGGAGAAGGGAAAGGCTACCTACTCCAGTTGTCTGGCCTGGAGAATTCCGTGGACTATACAGTCCATGGGGTCACAAAAGATTTGGATATGACTGAACAACTTTCACTTCATTTTCACCTTGCAGTTTAAAACCCTTTCTTTATACTTGATAATTTGCTGATTTTTTTTTCAGTGTAATATTTGTATTTTTCCTTTATAGAAGTCATGTTCCATTCATTTTCAAGTGTATCTGCTATTTTTGAGTGATAAACTATTCTGCTGTGATTTCTAATCCTTCTATACACTTTTAATTTTAATTTGTGTCATTTTATTGCTTTTCTCAAATAATTATGTTACTCTTTCATAGCAGAAATTCTTTTTTCCAGTTGCTTATATTAGTGTCTCATTAGAGGTTATTTATTTATTAAAAAAAGATTTTAAGTTCCTTTTAAGTTGAGATCGCATCTTTTATGATGAAAGCCATGTATAGTATTTGTGGAAGTGTCTGATAAATTATTTTACATTAATTTTTATGTAGCTTCTTTAGCCAAGTGTTAGAATTTTTCTAGGCCCTTTTACATGGGGGGACAGGTCTTTCAATGTTTCTGCTTTATGCAAAGATATAAATTTCAGCTCTTCAACTCACACAGGCTTAAGGACAGTCTTCTCTTTCTTGGTACATGCTTATTTCTTAGTACAGTTCTGTGAAGTTCTTTCCTAGGCTACTCTCCCTCTGGTGATTTTATGAAGACATTTTTCTTCTTTCAGTCTCTTGGCAATATACTTTATTTTTTAGAAGTTTGCGGTATATTTAACCAACATTTTTATATGTTTGTAGTGGTAGATATATCAACTGAGCTCAGTTTACCCATTGAAATTAGCCAAGTCAACTTTTCCTAATAATTATTGTAAAATTTGCTTTCTTTTAAAACACTGATAAACTCACTACACTTTTAGGATCTTGGCTAAAATTTTTACTCTAACCTGAAATTACTTCCTATCTGAATCTCTCAAACATGATTTTACAAAATTCTTCCTTTTACTTTCTCTGCTCCAGCCACACTGGCCTTCTTTCATTTCTCTGAATGTACCATATACTGTTGTATTGTATTCCTTCTTGTATCTATGCATTCTGTGCCTGCAGCATTTGTCCCAGCCCTGTTCAGTGATCAGGTTTCTGGTTACCTGTCATCCAGAACACAGCTGAGATACTGCATCCTTGAAGAAACTGTCTCTTATTCCGTCGGTGACTTTATTACATGCACATATATGCATGCATTTCTTTTCTTTGAACCCTTTGTTACAGTTTGTAATTAAATATAATTAATCATGTGACAATCAGTTTAACATATTGCTTTCACATACCCCCCAATGTGACTTATCCTTGTAGTCTAGCAATCAATAAGTGTTTATTAATATGTTAGAAAATTGCTTGATTGCATCATATTGGTTGAGGGAATATTCCACTCGGGTTGATTTAATGTTACTCATTGGGCTTAACCTTAGATATATGACTCTAAATATATAAAATCTAAAGCTATCATAATATTTGACTCCAAGTTTGGCCAAGATCACAATGTGAAATATTCAAGTTTATTTCACATTACCCTTGATACAAACTGAATAAAAAAAGGAAGTGAGAAACTAAGAGTGCTGTTTAATGAGAAAATTCAGAAAAGAAGAGTCACTACATTAGACAGAACCAAAATATATTATCACATAGATATAGCACCAGCGGATTCAGAGACCATCTGTTCTACCATCTAAAGCTAATTAAATTAAAAAAAAAATCTGAGCAATTAAGAAACAACCATCAGCCTAGAGTCTGAATCAAGAAAGATTTGATAATAAAAACTATAGCTATTACAAATACACTTAATTAGGAAGTACCTGAGTAAAAGTCTACAAGTCATTAAAGCGGTATTGAAAGAGTGAAGTATGGTGCATGTATATGAGTGGAAAATTTTACTAATGGATAACTATTACCTGTAGGATCCTATTAGACTAATGAGTCTGCCCTATCTAGAAAGAAGAGCACACAATTTTAATAGTTTTAGAAAAAAACTACTAATATACTTTTGGACTATTAAGTGCCAACAAATTTAATTGAAAAGCAAACAAATTTAATTGAAAAGCAAACAAGCCATTTCTGTATTATGTGCTAGGTACCTAAATTTTGTTCTTGGTGTGATCCTCAATAAAACCATGCTGATTATTTGGTTTTCAATGAAATAAAAGAATTACTAAAATTATGTTGATTTTATGTAGGTATGATGACGAAATACTCTTCATTTAATATAGTAAATTTTTCATGTGCTCTGTGTTTACAGATAACAAAATATTTTATATTTTCACATGTCATTATTGTGTGTCCTTAGTTGCTCAGTCAAGTCCGATTCTCTGTGACCCCATGGACTGCAGCCCGCAGACTCCTCTGTTCATGGGGATTCTCCAGGCAAGAATAACAGAGTGGTCGCCATGGCTTCCTCCAGGGGTTCTTCCCAACCCAGGGATAGTACCCAGGTCTCCTGCATTGCAGGCAGATTATTTACCATCTGAGCCACCAGGGAAGCCCAAGAATACTGCAGTGGGTAGCCTATCCCTTCTCCAGGGAATCTTCCCAACTCAGGAATCAAACTGGTATCTCCTGCATTGCAGGTTGATTTTTTACCAGCTGAGCTAGACCTCTGTAAAAACCTGTTGAGTCAGTAAAGCAGGTGAGATTAGTTTTATTTGCCAGATTAAGAAATTGAGACTTAGGATGGGTTAGGAGACTGAGCGACTTCACATTCACTTTTCACTTTCCTGCACTGGAGAAGGAAATGGCAGTCCACTCCAGTGTTCTTGCCTGGAGAACCCCAGGGACAGGAGCCTGGTGGGCTGCTGTCTATGGGGTCACACAGAGTTGGACACGACTGATGTGACTTAGTAGCAGCAGCACCCGCAGAGGTCACATAGATAGACCTTAATTTAGTTAATTCTGACTCTTACTTCCACCAAGCTTTCTACTAGAGTATGCTTTGTCTGTTTATCAGTTTATTAGTATCTGTATAGGCAGTTAATAAAACTTATTTGTGTAATATTATGGAAAGTTTTTTTTTTTTTTTTTTGTAAGAGTAAATCGTGATGAATTCTCTAGCCAACCAGGAGATTAATGAGCAAACACTTTCACAAATTTTTGAACTGATAATCATACTGTTTTAATAAATATCTAGTCTATGGGCAGAGTCTTCAATGTAGGAAATGGATAGGTACGCATTTCTGAAGCTGTAGTATATTAAAGCATAGAAAAAGAGAAAAGTCTTATCTTAACCATTTTCTTGATCCTCACCAACGTTCCTTAAAGTATGAGTGGGCCAATTGTTTGTATCTTTTGAGTGTGCTCTCTCCAAACAAAGATTCTGTGGTCCTTTCTAGCCTATATCCGAGGAGGCATTGCCTGGGAATCTGAATTTTTCTATTAGAGCTTTTCTGTGAAAACTCTGTACAGTGTGGTTATAGAACCACTGTCTTGGGCAAATCTTTAAATATGTAGATGATTTAAAGTTGGAATGAAATCGAGTGTTTTAGAATCATAAAGAGATGAGAAAAACATTCAAAATCTTGTAGTGGTAGTATGAATATTTACCATCATAATTAAATATACAAAAATCTCAAGTTTAAGCCACTATTATGCTAGGCTGTGTGACATGCAAAATAAACTTAAGTTAATGCAAAACCCTATTTTAAGGAATTAATCAGGGAGTTAGAATAGTTCCTTTGGTTTAGTATTTGATCCTGAAAACAAACAGCACTGTTATGGCTCACATCAATCCAGAATGGAATAGAAAGAAAAAATCAAGAATAGTGTTAACTTCTGGTGTGGGCAATTGTCTTCTTTGAGTTTATAACTAAACCATAGCCTTCCCTTTAAAATGACATCTGACTAGTCCCTGAGGCTCTCTCTTCCAACTTCTCTCAGAAATACTTATTAAGAAACAGGAAAACTCATAACATCACAAAATATTAAGACTGACAGACAACCTATTGCTAGAAAATAGAAGAGATTTCCACTAACTGGAAAGTCATTGGAATTAGATTGAGGGGAAAAAATGGTGGATTCATGAAAGAGAATAGCTTCAAGTTACTGAAAAAGATAGGAAGATACTTTGTTATACTTAAGTTTCTCCCCCTCTTTCTTTTCTCCTTTGCTTTCTCTCTTTCATAAACAGTCTGCTCTCATTAACAAAATTTTAGGGCCTTAGACAGCCATTTCCCCTTTTTCTATGCACTTGTTTTATAGGAATTCTCAATGTTTGTGTCTCCTTCACTGTAGTAAGAACACAATGGATTAGGAAATGTGAGATGAGAGCTTTTAAACAGGGATGCATTGCATCCTAACAAAGCAGTTTGGTTTGACACAGAGGATGGAAAAACTGGGAGAAATACATGCAGTAGACTTTCATGTACAGCTTTAACTTAGAGGGTAAGAACTCCAGGGTGTGGGATGAAAGACATCTCTCTTAATTTTAGCAGAAAAGACACCTGGGGGCCAAGAACTGTGCACATCAATTTACTTTTCATGTAAAGATCTGAGAAAATGATTAGATTTATAGCCAAATGGACTGTAGCTGACATCGAGGGCATCCTGCTAATTGGTAAATACTGTAAATGGGTTAAATCTCAATTCATACAAGAAAGAAAACAAAACAACATGTTCCTATTAAAATCTAATTGCCATAAAGGGAAAAGGAAAATAGAATATTGTTATGAAACCTCATTTAAAAATTATCAAAGAAATTAGAAGAAAGTGTTAGAATACTTCAGCGTGTATTAAATATCAATATACAAGGGAAAAAAAAAACTGTGTGTATGAAAACATGAACAGAATCATATATGAAACGAAGAGGGGGATGGGCTGGAAATAAAACAAGATGAGACACAGATCAAAGCTTGAGAAGTTAAGGAGCTGATCAATATAAGGTATAGCAAATTAAACTACATATGTATAATTAAAATTTGTATAAGAGGCAGCAATGATAAGAACTACTATTCCAGCAAATGAAATCATTCATATAAAACACACGATTGAGGTTCACTCCTGCAAACAAAGGAGAAAGATCAAAGGACTAAAAAAAACCTGTTTAACGTATACAGAAGTTAGAGAATGGAAATCGAAAATAAGTATTTGGTGTTTTCTCAAAGAAGAAAGCAGAACAATTGGAATGGAAGCAATCATTAAAGCATTAAAAAAAGATGAAAATTTCCATAATTGATAAAGCTATGAGTCTGCTGTAAAAATGGTTGATAATACTCCAAGAAAGGGAAATGAAAAGAACCCATGCCAAACTGAAAATTCTAATAATAATCAAGATAAATATGCTTAGGAGAATCCAGACAACAAAACAGGTTGCTCCATAAAAAACAACTGGAACTGGTCTCAGACTTCTCCACTGAAATAGTTACTGCATAAAAGCCACATTTATTGCCTAAAGGTACAAATGGTGACTCAGTGGTAAAGAATCTGCCTGCCAATGAAGAAGATGCAGGAAAAGGCAAGTTGAGAGCTAGTTGATTTCTGGGTTGAGAAGATCGCTTGGAGAAGGAAATTGCAACCCATTTCAGTATTCTTGCCTGGGAAATCCCATAGACAGAGGAATCTGGTGGGCTATAGTACATTGGGCGGCAAAAAAATCGGACATTTACAGACAAATATTACACAAAGACAATGTTTATTTCATAAAGGCCTCAGAACTTTGGTGCTGTAAATTTGAGACCTAATAATGTAAACCAAACATTCCACCATATATTAAGCAATGGAAGAACACTCTCAGATATGGATGTGCTTCAAAAACGAAATGTATATATTATTTGCACATGAATATGTTTGCTATATATATATATTTATATGTATCTATATATTTCTCTCTATGTATCTTTATTTAAAATATATGTTAGTACATCCTCTAGTTGACTGAGAAAAAATGTTTAAAAGTCAAGAATGAGGAAAATTATAACCTAAGGAATTTAAGAAAATTTGAAAACATTTAAATTATTTCAAGTGTTGTAAAGTCAAAGGGCTTTCCAGGTGACTCAATGGTAAAGAATCTGCCTGCAATGCAGAAGACCTGGGTTTGATCCTGGGTCAGGAAGATACCCTGGAGAAGAGAATGGCTACCCATTCTAGTATTTTTGTCTGGAGAATTCCATGGATGGAGGAGCCTGGTGGGCTACTGTCCAAGGGGTCGCAAAGAGCTGGACATGACTGACTTACTATCACTTTCACTTTCAAAGTAAAAAATGATCGATAAAAGATTTTATATATAATAATAAGTTAATAATAATAACTTGGGTCTAAGACCAAATTTTCTCAAGTCAACAGAAGTTTTGAAAAGACAGAGAACTACAAGCTTGTTAAATTTCTTTATCTTTTGTGAACAGATAATAAACGAATAAGTTGGAATAATTTCATGAGACAATAGGGAAAAATTGATTGAAGCTATGTTTTCATGAAAACATAAGCAACCATCGAAGAATCTTAAAACTGGAAGAGTTACTTTCAAATCCCTGAATAATATGAGAAAAACATTTTTCCTATTGAAAAAGATAGAAAACTGAGGCAAATTCCAGAAAGCATAAAATAAGTTTTACTTATGAATATCAGTATTAAATGTAAAGTCTTCCTTTAGAAAGTGAAGAAAATTGGATTCGGCTGGCAATCTAATATATAAGCCACATACAAAAAATAATAAAGGTGAAATCACATGAAAATATTAAAAAGCAAATATGACAATAATTTACCCAGCAAACACTGACCAAAATAAAGCAGTGGGAAGCAATTTCAGAAAAAGTAGAAAGCAAAAGCCTTATAAGAGATTAAAAGGGTCTTTTCACAATAGTATAAATGACTACAGAAAAACCAATAAAACTATAATAAACGCAGATATAATTTGATAAAAGCTAATGAGAGAAAATTTGTCCTACTATATATTGAAATATTATGTATTACAATGAATATAAAAATCACTGATTGTAATAAACACCATTGTTTTATGTCCCACTAAAAAGAAAAAATAATTTTACATGTTACCCTGCAAGAATTATCCTCATTTTGGAAATGTTTACATATGATTAAGTATGCAAATTAGAATTGATGACTTACAGTATGATAAATCCTTCATGATTAAATACCATCAAGTCAGGCATAAAATATGAAAATAGAAATGGAACAGCACAAATATATTTGAAATAAATATTTGTATGGATAATATCATAATAAATTATATAAGAATTTTAACTCAAAATGTGATATCCTAAGAGAAGTCTAACAAACTGACTGGAAAGATATAGAATATTCAATAAATGATATGAAAGAAAAATGCATCTTTGATAAAAATGTCAAGTTAGTGTTTACTGGTTGGATATATTTGGTTATATATAAAAATAATATTACAAATGATCAGAGAAAATGAAAGTGAATATTTAAATGACTTTTTATGTTTAGGATTAATTATTAAAACACTGAGGAAAACAGCACAAAGGAAAATGTTTAACTACATAAAATGTTAAAATTTCTGAACATCATAACAAGATAAAAAAACCTTAAATTGATCGAGCCATAAAGTATCACTATTATTGTGGGTCAACTTTGCCAAGAATTGGCAGTCTACAAGGAAATTGGGAGGAAGTGTAAGCAACATGAAAATTAAAAGTTGAATATCCTTGATTAATTAAAAAATCTATAAATTAAAAGATATACAAGGGGATTAAGAGGTACAAACTGCAATGTATAGTATAAACAAAGTACAAGGACATATTGTAAAGTACAAGAAATATAGCCAATACTTTATGTTAATTTTAAAATGGAGTATAATCGATCAGATTTTTGAATCACTATAGTTTATACGTATAATATAATGTTTTAAATCAGCTATAATTTAGTAAACAAAAACACACACAAGAACACCATGATAGAAAAATAGGTGGACAAAATAAGGGTCAACATCTAGAAGAAATAGAAAAACAGTTAAAAGGAAATATGCCAAAATGTTACCTGTGGTATTCTTTCAGTGTTGGGATTATGGATGATTTTCATTTGTGGGAGTTTTTTTTGGTATAACTTTATTTTGCTCATGCTTTTCTTTATTTTGAAAATAGTATTCTAGATGAGCATGAGTTGTTCATTAACTTCAGGGGCTTATATGTGTGCACGTATGTGTATGATTTGGATGGGAACAGATGGTACTCAGCAGAGATAATAGAAGTGAAAACAGGAGGTTGAATGCAAAATGTTTCTGTTGCCTGAGTTTGGAGTGGAGGGACAGTTACTTGCCTCTCCAAACTCAATAGCTTCATAGCACAGAGTACATTCTGGAGATGACAGTGCCTGAGGGGAACGTGATATCACTTTCAACTTGGTAAGACTGAAGGCCTTAGGGGACAATAACTGAGGATGTCTGAAAAGAACACACGAGCAAGATTGTATACTTAAAGTGAAAGTGCCAACCTCTCAGTGTTACAGACCATCTCAATTTTTTTTTTTTAAATTTCACACTCTCTTATATGATTGATTTACAGCAAGTAACACATATTTTGATAATTAATTTTTTATGTGACAAAAAGAAGAGTTGTACTAATAGGGATGCTAAAATTGCTAATGCATCACAACTCCTAATAATTTCAGGTGTCTGAAACTGTGTATATTAGTACAACCCTAAAAACTGAAATGTTATCTAAGTCATTGTTTCTCAAAGTATGATCCCTAGAACAGCAGCAGCATCTCATGGGGATTTGTTAGAAATACACATTTTCACACCCTACTCATACCTGCTAAATCAGAAACTCTGGGAGTGAGGTTCAGCAATCAGTGTTTCAAAAAGCCTCAGAAAATAACAACAAAAAACAATTCCATTACAAAAACGTGCAGAGGAACTAAATAGACATTTTTTCAAAGAACACATACAAATGGCCAACAGGTACAGGTACATGAAAAGGTGTTCAGCATCACTAATCATCAGAGAAATGTAAATACAAATCACAGTGAGACATCATCACACACCTGTTACAATGGCTATCATCAAAAAGGCAAAAGACAACAAACATCAATGAGAATGTGGAGAAAATGGAACTTTTTTTTTTATTTTTAAATTTTCCTTTATTTTTACTAGTTGGAGGCTAATTACTTTAGAATATTGTAGTGAGAGAACAGCATCGAAAATGGAAGTCTTGTGCACTGTTGGAGGGAAAGTAAATTGGTACAACCTCATTATGTAGTTTCCTTAAAAAAAGTAAAAATAGAACAATCATATGATCCGCCCATCCCATTTCTGTTTATATATCCAACAGAAATGAAAACAGTATCTCAAAGAGATATCTTCATTTTCACGGTCATTGCAGAATTATTTACAATAACCAAGACATGGAAGTCACCTAAGTATCCATCAATGGATAAATGGATAAAGAAGATATAAGATGTTCACACACGGACACACACACATCCAGTGGAATATTATTCAATCATGAGCAAGAAGGAAATCCTGCCATCTACAAGAACATAAATGTGCTAAGTCGCTTTAGTCGTGTCTCACCCTTTGCAACCCTATGGACTGTAGCCTGCCAGACTCCTCTGTCTGTGAGATTCTCCAGGTAAGAATACTGGAATGGATCGCCATGACCTTCTTCAGGGGATCTTCCGGACTCAGGGATTGAACTCATAAATGGACCTTGACTATATTATGCCAATTAAATGTCAGACATAGAAAGACAAACGCTGCATGATGTCACATATTTAAAATAAAAAAGGCAGAATTTCTAGAAACAGAGTGTAGAATATTGATTACCAGGGAGACGAGGTGGGGGAAAGTTGAGGTATTGGGCAGAGGGTACCATTGCAGGTTTAAGATGAGTCAGTTCTAAGGATACAATGTATAACATGGTGATTATAGTTAATAATACTGTATTATATGCTTGCAAGTTACTAAGAAAGAGGTCTTACATATTCTCACCATAAAAAGGAAACAGAAAATGTGATGTGATTGAAGGCATTTACTGATGCTATGATGACAATCACTTTGCAATATATACGAATATCAAATCAACATGTTGTACAATGTTATATGTCAATTAAATCTCAATAAGACTAGAAAAAAAAGGCCCTCCTGATGATTTTTTTCATGCTAAAAGGACAGATTGATTTTCAGCTAATACATTTCTAGTATTTCAGACCAAATATGTATGTGTATATATATATAGGGAAAGTTATGACCAACCTAGATAGCATATTAAAAAGCAGAGACATTTCTTTGCCAACAAAGGTCCGTCTAGTCAAGGCTATGGTTTTTCCAGTGGTCATGTATGGATGTGAGAATTGGACTATAAAGAAAGCTGAGTGCCGAAGAATTGATGCTTTTGAACTGTGGTGTTGGAGAAGACTCTTGAGAGTCCCTTGGACTGCAAGGAGATCCAACCAGTCCATTAGGAGATCAGTCCTGGGTGTTCATTGGAAGGACTGATGCTAAAGCTGAAACTCCAATACTTTGGCCACCTCATGCAAAGAGTTGACTCATTGGAAAAGACCCTGATGCTGGGAGGGATTGGGAGCAGGAGAAGGAGACGACAGAGGATGAGATGGCTGGATGGCATCACCGACTCAATGGGCATGAGTTTGAATAAACTCTGGGAGTTGGTGATTGACAGGGAGGCCTGGTGTTCTGCGTTTCATGGGATCACAAAGAGTTGGACATGACTGAGTCACTGAACTGAATTGAACTGATGTACACATATATGTATACACACACACACACACATGTGTATTTGTTGTTGTGCAGTTGATAAGTTGTATCCAACTCTTTTGCAACCCCATGGACAGTAGCACGCCCGGCTCCTTTGTCCATGGGATTTCCCAGAAAGAATACTGGAGTGGATTGCCATTTCCTTCTCCAGGGAATCTTCCCGACCCAGGGATCAAACTTTGTCACCTTCATTGGCAGATAGATTCTTTACCACTGAGCCACCAGGGAAGCCCACACAGATGTGTGTGTGTGTGTGTGTGTGTGTGTGTGTGTGTGTGTGTATCCAAAATAAAACAAACAAAAACAAAAAACACATTTGATTCTCCGAAGAAGCAAGTGATTATTTCAAAAGCATCATTTTTCAAAGAGAGTTCTCCAGAGTCCTTGACAAGCAGATATTTTCTATGCCCTTAAAGCAGAAATCTTCAGCTCTGTAGATTCAGTGTGTGTTAACTTACTAAGGATGCTAAGAGGTCTAAAAGAAAAGAAACTTTTTTAACCAAGATAGTTTAATGTTTCCAGGTATCAGAAAATACTTGATAATATCAGTTAATTAGATGTTTACCAAATAACATCATTCAGAACTACTGTCCTATGAATCATCATTCTTTGTGAAATATTCTAGTTTCTTCCTTGTTGTGTCAAACAGAGAAAGGGAAAAGATCCTGTTTCAAGTTGGTATTATAGTAATCAAATTTTGAAGTTTTGTTTCTTTGGCATGAATAAAAGGGAAAAATTTTAAAGCTTAATGGAAAATTGTAACATGCCAAATAATGTTGTGATAAACAAGACTTACTGCTGCTCTTTTCTCATGGGGAATGCTCATAAAATAATCACTAATTTCATTATCAAAGTATGAAATATGAAAATCTTGGTAAATTTTTTTAAAAAAATCCTTTCAAAAATTTACAGAAAAGAAAAAAGTAAGATGTGGATTTATTTCATTTTATTTTATTTATGTTTGAAAGTAGTCGAGGTTTAGAACAATCTTCAATTTTGTCACTCTAAACTTTAAGCTTGTTTCTGACATTACTTTCACAATTCTAGTCCTTCCGCTTGGAACGCTTTTCACTTTATCTTTCCATAGCCGGTTCCTTCTTCTTACTCAGAATCCATCTCAGAGCTTTTACATGAGTACCCATTGTAAATTAACTGTTTCGCCCAAAACATCACTCTCTAAAGCAACTATATTCATTGGATTGTCTTTGTGAGAATTAGAGTTATTGGAAGCAATCTTGCACAATATTGCTGATGCTGTTTTCTTCTTTGCTTATTTATTATCTCATTATTATGGAAGGTGAGTTCTATATAAGACAGAGGCTCTGTCTTGGTTACCACTGTGCTCCTATCACATAGAAGAATGCCTCTTCCATTAGTAAACAGATATTGATGAAATGCAGGAAATTTGATGTTCTACACCAACATTTGGCAAAGTTCAGCGTAAAGAGCTGGATGGATATTTTAGGTTTCATGCCTCATGCGGTTTCTCTCATAACTATGCACCTCTGCCAGTGGTAGTATAAATGCATCCAGAGAGAATATGTAAACTTATGAATGTGGCTGTGTTATAATGAAGCTGTAATTACAAAAAGAGGAAAGGGGCTGGATTTGGCTCACAGGTCATAGGGGCACAAACATCATAAAGTGAGATGAAAACTTGTTCCCTTTGTCAAAGATGTGAGCCAAGAACAACACGGGCTCCTTACAGAGCACTGTAATCCTTGAGGAATTCTGGGTATGCCCTGCTACCAATTACTTTTTGAAATAAAATTTTTATTTTAGAAGCATTTAGCTTGACATAAAAATTACAAAAGTAATATAGCAAATTCCATTATAACTTGTTTCCAGTCTTCCCTATTATTAACATCTTGGGGCTTCCCTGGTGGTTCAGTAGCTAAGACTCTGCACTTCCAATGCAGGGGTCCTGGATTTGATTCCTGGTCAGGGACTAGATCTCACATGCCCCAACTATGAATTGACGTGCTGCAACTAGAGGTCCTGTATGCCACAGTGAAGACAGAAGATCACAGCAAGCTGCAAATAAGACTGTGCAGTCAAATAAATAAAAATATTTAAAAAAATAAGGTAATAACTTAAAAAATCTTACATCATTATGCCTTATTTGTTACAGTTGAAGAACCAATATTAATGGCTTGTACTTTATTCATATTTCTTTGGTTTTAAACCTACTGTCCTTTCTCTGTTTCAGAATCCTATCCTGAGTATCACATCACATTTCATAATCATGAGTTTTCATGCCAATCATTTTTAAGGGTATAAATTGTTCTCTCTTGACTTTCATGCTTATTCATTTCCTCTTTTTCTTCTCTTTTCCTTTCCTCTTTTCTCCTTCCAGGTCTGGGCCAAAATATGGTGGTGGCATCTGATGCTGATCAAAACGTGCTTAGAGAGGCAGTATAGTGTAGCAGAAACAGACCCGAGTTTGTCTTTGGGATGGACGACTTAATTCTGTACATGTCAGTTTCTATGGTTCTAAGTTAAGAATGCTAAAAACTCTCCTGTCTCTTTCTAGGCTACACTATGTGAAAATACTTTGTCTGAAAGTATTTTGCAAACTTTAAAGCACAATTCCAATATAAAGATTGTTGTTATTGTGAGAGGTCAGAACTGTGTGGGCAGAGTGCCAGTTCTTCCTGACTTCAAGGCTGGAAACTACTGTTACTAATTAGCTCAATCTACAGTAAAGGGCAATAGGCAGAGTTTAGATTGAATTTCAAAGAACTTACTCAGAACTCCTAATGATATTTTACACTTCAGACCAAATTGAATAATCATTAGATATCTTACTGCCAAAATAAAATCTAAGCAGATAAAATGTATGTTCTGTTTAAAATTCATCATGATGAACTGTAGAATATCATCAACACGGACATTTTACATGGAAAAACTCAGTCAAGAGCCAACATGATCTTCTTCCACATATATCAGCATTTGAAAGTGTGACCTGTTCTCCAAGTGTAATGTAAGTAACATAAATATTGATTGGAAGAGCCCCTGTTGTGACTCTGAAAGTTAAAAACACTTCAAAGATGCTTATAAACGATTCAAAAATCAGACGAACCTTTATCAGAATTAGTTTAATGCTTGCCCATTCTCCCCATTAGAATCTGCAGGTCCTTTTTTCTAGATTCTTCTCAAACTACAAATTAGAGACTCTTCATTGCAGTGTGAATGCTTGAATTTGATTAAATTATCCAAAGGGTTTGGGTTCTTATTGAGTTGGTCAAAATTTTGTTTGAGTTTTTCTGTAAGATGCTACAGAAAAATCCAAACAAAAATTTTTGGCCAATCCAATGTTTTGTTTCTCATCTGTTGCAAACCCATTTTTGTATTTTGTGAAAACACTTCTCTATGACACTTCTGACTTCTGTAGTCTACTCTACCAATGCTAATTATAAGTACTTCTCCATTGCTCTAGAGCGGCACCATCCAATAAACCTTTCTGGGATGGCAGAAACGCTCATCTGAGCTCTCTAGAATGCAAACACTAGCCATATGTGTTATGTGCCAAGCATGACCAGGGAACTTACTTTTTAATTTTAGAAATTTTAATTGAATTAATTTTAAATATAAATAAGCCCATGTGCTATTTTCTCAATTCATCCCACCTTCTTTCCCCACTGTGTCCACGAGTCCATTCTTCACATCTGCATCTTCCATTCCTTTCCTGCAAATAACTGAGAGTGGGGTAGGGGAGAGGAGGGAGGTTTATGAGGGAGGGGATATGTGTATATATATATTATATAGTATATAAATATAAGTATATAAACTTATGACTGATTCACACTGTTTCACAACAGAAACCAACACAATTTGGCAAAGCAATTTTCCTCCAATTAAAAAAAAACTGTATGTAGCTAGTGGCTACCATGGAGTAGGCAACGGTAACCCACTCCAGTACTCTTGCCTGGAGAATCCCAGGGACAGAGGAGCCTGTTGAGCTGCCGTCTACGGGGTCACACAGAGTCAGACACAACTGATGTGACTTAGCAGCAGTAGCAGTGGCTACCATAAAGGACAGCACAGATCTAGAAAGTTCTTTTATCTAATTTTTAAAAAAAAATGAAACGAAGTTTAGACAATTCACATTTTCATTTCATTAAAGTCTTATAAGTGTACTTTGGAACTTTCCACTAGCTATCTATGACATTTTGATTTGTGCAGTTACTGGAAAATCATCATAGAAAATAATGTACAGAAAAATATGGGACAAGTTTCTCAACTTTTAAAATTGGAAAAACAACTACATTGCCAGGTTCACTTAATATCTCTCCTTCTGCCCTGAAGTGTTTTTTTTTTTTTTTCCTTCTAACATATACTGTTCACTGTTGATTGAGGCTCTTCTTGGCAGTGTAAGGCAGCCTGACATAATCAGATAAGGTTGCATCACATACAGATAACAGTAGAGTGAAATAGGTGAAAAAAACTTGACTAGTTAGTCAAACTAAAGTTACCTTCATTCTTGGGCCACTTATCACAATTTTTAGGACTTCTTTTTTCTTTTTTTAATATGTGAATGAATTTGATGATAGACTGTCTAAAGGAGCTCTCATCTGTAAAGTACAGTGGCCTGGTTGGCACACTCCACTGTGAATTGTTTAGTCCTCACTGAGATTGAGTATGATAATCACAATCATAGCCACCAAAGTTTGACAACTTGCTGTGTTCCTAGTCCAGTGTTAAGTGATTTTTCCTGTATCATCACCTAACACAGCAATCCTGAAGACAGGTAACTGTTCTTATAACCTCTACTTTTCAGATGAGGAAACTGGCCCAGTCAGAAAGCAGCAAAGCTATGTTTCGAACTCAGGGAGCAGGATTCCCAAGGCATTGCTCTCAACTCAATCATTGTGCCATGCTGCCTTATCAAACACCAACTGGAAGGACTCATGCTATTCCAGCACTGAAGTACCTCCCACCTTCTCATGGACTTGACCTATTAGATCAAGGTGAATCTAACCTGTTTGGAAAAAAAATAATCTTAACATTTGAATAGACAGTTTGAAAGAAAATAAGAAATGTGAAAATAAATAGATTTTCAAAGAATGCCTCCTTCCATGGCAACGGTGCCCTAGAAGTAGGAGACAGTTTGAAAACGAGTCTCCAGTGAAGGTGTTGACATATTCCCAGAGGTCTAATTTATTCTGAATTGTTCTCAATTGCTTTCTATTTGAGAAGATGGCAGCACTCCCAATGGTGCCAAAAGAGGCCATATTTGGTGGTTTAGAAAATAAAGTCTGTTAGATACAGAGACTTCAACAGTGGAAAAGTGGCAATGGTAGTCATATTAGCTAATGTTAATTAAACACTATATGCCAGATATTTATCCTAAGAACTTCAGGAGACTGATTTTTTTTTTAATGTCATTCTAGAAATATTTCTATGAAGTAAACACTATGATTATGCCTTTGTGATAGATGAGAAAATAGGATCACAGAGAGCTTAAAATAACTGGTCAAAGATCACTCAAATGATGGAAGGTAGAGTAGAAATTCAACAGAGGCAGTCTACATCCATTAGGTTGGGATTTGTCTGTGTCTTCAATCTTCAATTTGGGTTGAGATGCCTGTATAGGCACATAGAAGACTGCCCTCATATGGCCTTGATTAGCAAGTATATTCTTGTTTTTTTTTTTTTCTCACAAGAGCTTGCCAAAGGAAAAAGAGAGAGAGAAAAAAATCCAATTATAAAGATGAATGAGATTCAGATCCAACTAACAGGAGGCAATAAGGAAACTTGGGCTCTGAAAGATGAAGTCATTTTCTATATACAATGGAAAAGCTTCAAATTATCAGAAGACTGAATATTAACTGTCTTTAAAAATTAAAAAGAAAACACATTGCTGTTTCTTATTGGAAAGCAGTAAGAAAATCTGGTGAAAGGATACACTGGGAAGTTACTTAGGTTCTTACGATGATTCTGAAATAACAACAAAAGAAGTTCCAATGGGACAGTGGAGTTCAGGGTACTTATTCTGTGCAATCAGTCTTTCAAGAGACTTCATAACCATAAGAACTTCTGGGAATGAAATAGTAGGTATGACAATTTCTTAAGGGTAGAAACACAACATTTTGATAAATTATAATGAAGACTTCTATGGGTTATAAATGGAATTAGCACAACTAAGAGTGCTCTAAACATTTCATTGTTATTCCTCATGACCTTGCCAAAAAAGCTATATACCAGTAGACTAACAGAACACCTTAATTAAAAACAAATGATACTTATACTTAACAAAGTCTAATCTGACTCAACAAAGTTTAATCTGACAAGTAAAGGCATCCAATGAGTGGTGTATTTTATCTAAGTAGTGTTCATTTTCATTCAGCTGAACAACCATGTACTCATCAAATGACAGTTGCTGGGACAAGTTATAGATAAAAGAATAAATAAAACTTTGTGTATACAGATGATTTGATTTATTGGAATTTTTGTGTCATTTCAAGACAGCTAATGCTACAATGCAGACAAAATTTACTCAGAAGTAATGTTATTAAACCAGAAAATCAAGTCCTCTCAGAAACAAAATAGAATCCTGAACTGAAATAAGGTATGATAATTTCTTTCTTTAATGAACACATAAAGATGAAATTATGACTGGCTTAACTGATACAAAAGCATAAGGATCCTGAAAATATTTCAACATCAGTTCACACATGATGGATCAAGATGCCTGGGGAAACTCCAATATAAGAGGTAATTTGGTCATATAGGCACGTCACTTAGTAACTTAGTTTTCTCTTAAAGAAGTTAAAAACAGTAATAATCTTTTGACAGTCCTCATTACATGCCTATGTAAAATAAGAAGGATCATGAAGGAAAAGTACTATGCAAATTATAAAAACAGATAAAAAAAATCACTCTAGGTGCAAAAAAGAACACGACTGTACCTTCAACTGGTGACAAAGTCTATACGAACCCAGGGTATATAGTTCCTCTAGACTTACTTATATTCCAGTTTCTTTCTCTCCTGAGCATCCACCCTAAAAAGGTCCCTATGTTTCATAATCATCTCGGCACAGACTTGCTTGTCTATGTCTCTCCATCTCTTCTGCTTCATCTCTTGTCCTCTGGCCCCTCCCCACTTGTGGTCTTTGTCTTCCTCCTCCTCTCTCATCAAAAGGAAATTAACAACCAAATAACTACCAAGTGGCTGAAAAAACCATCTGAAAAAACACTGTGGAAAGATGATGATGATCTTATGAGCAAAGTTAACGTTGAAGCATTTCATCTGTTAGAAAGTAGGACTCCTAAAATCTGAAGTAAAATCAGGAATAGATTAAAACTCAAAGACTAGGCAAACTACATCAACCCAATTTAAAGAACAAACATCTCTTCTCCCTATATTAAAATGTCAAATTTCACTTACGGTTTTCAATACTAAACTGTCTACTAGATCGAGACTTTTGTTTAATAAGTTAGCATTTTACTGTGAAAACTTCAGATTGTTGAAATCACTCCAAGAAGCTAAATCTGAGATAGTTGCATGTTGGATTGTACAATAAAGTGTTACTAACTGAAGTAATCAAGTATGACAATCCATAAATAGTAGATTATGATTGGTAAAAATCCATGTTTTCCAACTGTCAGAGACAGAGGAGAGAACTCAAAAGGTTTCATCCCTCCAACCTCTGTCCCAGGTCAGAAAGGAAGTCTCAGAGGGAACATGTTCAAATGGTTACAGCAAACAGACACAAAAATAGCCAGCCTACCGTTCCTATAAGGTCAATGAATTCCTGGCTCCTTGTCCATTTAGGTCTTCCAACCATGCCTTATCTGACATCATGTTCATAACAATCTTCTGATTTAATTATCTGGTGAGACTAGTGTCACAAATTGTCCTGAGTATTTATGCATCAGGCTGAGGACAGTGTTCCTTCTAGGTTCTTATACCATGTTCATGCAAGGAGGGGAGAATCTCTGCATGATTTCCAAACAGTCCACTTTTATTGAACACTACCAGTTTAACCAGTGAAAAGCCAAATTTAACTTTTAGTGGTGATTACATGATGATTGGATGTAGTACATTGATCACTGTAGCTACAGCTGGTATGTGAATTTGATTAAATAGAACCTTGTAAATGAGTCTTATAAATGTACACTAACTATCTGAGACTCGATCTCTCACAAGGGTAACTTTTTCTAGATACAGAAACACACACATACACAGTCTATTTGAAAGTATATTAAAGGAAGTTTCATATAATAAAGAATAAACTAATCAGAAGGCAAGGTGATTCATGTTAATTTGCATTATCAGCTATGACAAAAAGCCTGAAATCTAATAAATATCTTAATTACTGTCATAGCTATCTCTTGATCTTGCCTTTTGGAAAGCACCTGGATTGTTGACAGCCTGAAATTACTTATGCTAAAGCATAAAACTTCCAGTTAAAAATTATCTCCCTGTTTCTGAATCTGATTGTTTATAAAATCATAAAGCAATTCTTATAATTCATTTAATGAATTTTCAACAAAACTCTGATCAGAGTAGAATATTATATAACACAATTTAATTAAAAACAAGGCAAACACAACTACAAATTAAGCAAACATGAACATTTTCTCAGAAAATAAATATTATTTAGGTCATTAAGTTTGACTTCATTGTTCAAAAGGAAAGAACTTCCTGTGAAAGAAATGTTTAGGGGGCAAATAGTGAAGTTTCTTCTTGACTCATTAATTTTTGACCCTAGACGTAAGCATATTAAGTGGTCAATAGCTTCTCCAACTTGATTGACAACATATCTACAAAGATTTTATGGAAATACTATTGAATAGTGTACAAGTGACTTTGTATGTAATGTGGAGAAAAGTTTTTAAAATTTTCATTCTATTTTCAAAATTGAATTATACCTGAGTTTGACTTTCAGTTACTCTGCTATTTAGCTTTACACCTTCGGGGATTTCCTCAGCATTATATAACTTTAAAGAGATTTCCAAAAAATGTTAGCAGTGATTTATTTTTATTGAGTGCTTACTCAAGTTACTTGCACTTATTATCTGATTTTGCTCCTAATATCTCTGAGATTACAGTTTGAATTTTACAGATTAGCAAAAAAGCGTTAGTCACTAGTAGTGTCTGACTCTTTGCGATTCCATGGACTGAAGCCCACCAGGCTCTCTCTCCAGGCAAGAATACTGAAGTGGGTAGCCATTACCTTCTTCAGGGGATCTTCCTGACTCAGGGATTGAACACAGTTCTCCTGCACTGCAGGCAGATTCTTTACCCTCTGAGACACCAGGGAAGTCCAGCAGATTAGCAACTAAGATACAAATAAATATTCGAGACCATACGGCTAGTACATAGCAGCTCTTAGTTTGAATCCATGGAATGTTTTCAGAATCTAAGCTCTTGAAAGCTATTTTATACTCCTTTTGATATATATTGAAACAGATCTTTAGTTGCAAAATCTTGTTTTTGCTAAAACCCATTAGTGAATGGAATTAAGAATAAATTCAGAGGATTTGAGATATTGAATTGTCTTTAAATTTAAATAGAATACTACAAACTCTTACCTAGCTGGGGAGATGAGGTGAATTTAAAATTACACATTGAAAGTAACCAGAATTTATTTTGGTTAGGGTGCTTTCTCCTTCCCTCCTTCTGCAGATTTAGGACAACACGGTCATCATTTTCATATCATCTGGCTTTGGACTCAACAACAGGAGGGACATCTCCAGGTCTCTGTATAATTCTGACACATAGCTACACTGTGTTTAAACCACAGTGATTTAAACAAATTAACAACTTCAAGTTCTTTAGTTTAGAGATCAAAACCCAATGATTATTATTTCAGATTGTTGGATCGTCACAGCATACGGACTCATTTGCACCATTTTTTTCTTATGATATCAAGGTTAAGTCAGGGCAGCCAAGACATGACCACTATGCAGGAGGAAGCATCTGGCTGATTCAGTAGGTGGCACTCTTTCCTTCTACCTATAAATCTTAAAACAAAGCCCTAATGTGATATGCGAAGAACTGACTCATTTGACAAGACCCTGATGCTGGGAAAGATTGAAGGCGGAAGGAGAAGGAGATAACAGAGGATGAGATGGTTTGATGGCATCACTGACTTAATGGACACGAGTTTGAATAAACTATGGGAGGTGGTGATGGACAGGGAAGCTTGGCATGCTGCAGTACACGGGGTCGGAAAGAGTCAGACACGATTGAGTGACTGAACTGAACTGAACTACTCTAAAGGCAGAAAGTGAAGAGGAACCAAAGAACCTCTTGATGAGGGTGAAAGGGGAGAGTGACACAGTTGGCTTAAAACTCAACATTCAAAAAACTAAGATTGTGGCATCCAGTCCCATCATTTCATGGCAAATAGATGGGGAAACAATGGAAATAGTGACAGACTATTTTCTTGGGCTCCAAAATCAATGCAGATGGTGACTGTAGCCATGAAATTAAAATATGCTTCTCCTTGGAAGAAAAGCTATGGCAAACCTAGGTAGCATATTAAAAAGCAAAGACATCCACTTGCTGACAAAGGTCCATCTAGTCAAAACTATGGTTTTTCCAGTAGTCATATATGGATATGAGAGTTAGACTATAAAAAAGGCTGAATGCCAAAGAATTGATGCTTTCTGAATTGTGCTGCTGGAGGAGACTCTTGAGAGTCCCTTAGACATCAAGTATATCAAGTCAGTCAATCCTAAAGGAAATCAACCCTGAATATTCATTAGAAAGACTGATGCTGAAGCTGAAGCTTCATTACTTTGCCCACCTGATGCCAAGAGCCCAATCATTGGAAAAGACCGTGATCCTGGGAAAGATTGAGGGCAGGAGGCAAAGGGGACGACAGAAAATGAGATGGTTGGATGGTATCACCAACTCAATGGACCTGAGACTGAGCAAACTCCAGGAGATAGTAAGGACAGGGAAGCCTAGTGTGCTGTATTTCATGGTGTCTCAATGAGTCGAACATGACTTAGCTATTGAATGACAACCACATAGATACAGAGAACCGCCTGATGGCTGCCAGAGGGGAGGAAGTTAGTAGGAGGAAGGAGATGGGTGGGAGAAATAAAGAGGAACAAGCTTCCAGTTACAAAATAAATAGTTCATGGGTATGTAATTTATAGCACATGGAATATAGTCAATAATATTGTAATGACTCTCTATGGGGATGGATGGTAACTAGATTTATCATGGTAAACATTCTGTAATATATAAAAATATTGAGTCACTGTGTTACATACCTGAAACTAATATACAGTTTTAAGTCCATTATGCTTCAATATAATTAAAGTGCAATATTCCTTTATGCCAGTTACCTATGCTTTCCAGGTGTCTCAGCAGTAAAGAATCTGCCTGCCAATGCAGGAGACCAAGAAGACTTGGGTTTGATCCTTGGGTAGGAAGATCTCTGGAGAAGGGAATGGCAACCCATTTCAGTATTCTTGCCTGGAAAATCCCTTGGACAGAGGAGCCTGGCAGGCTACAGTCCACGGGGTCTCAAAGAGTTGGACACAGCTGAGCGACTAACAACACACTTTCCAGTAAGGTCTGAGATTTCTAATTTCTAACACGTTGCCAGTGCATGTGCTGATGATGTTCTGTAGATCACATTTTGAGTAGCAAAGCTCTAGACCACAGGAGATTAGCATTTCTTACTAGCAAAGCTGCACCCTCCCCCACCCCCACAACCACCCGCCTAGACTCTACCCCACTAACTCCATTCTTGTCAGTCTCTGCTGATTTGCACTTCTGTGTTTTTTGAGCAGTAGGAGCTTTTCCTTACTTTCTTGCCATCTCATCAATGCATTTAAAAAGATGTTTAAAAATCTTTTAAAATTGAGCAAGTTTAAGTATTTCTACCAAGAAGGTTTCCTAAGGAATGAAGTTCTAAGAAATATTATTTTAGACTTTGTGTCTAGCTCTATGTGTGCAGAATTTGAATTTATGTATTTGTTTAGATTTAGACCTTTGGATGGACTTGCTATAAAAGATCTGTTCCGTTCACTTCAGTTCAGTCACTCAGTTGTGTCAGACTCTTTGCGACCCCATGGACTGCAGCACACCAGACTTCCCTGTCTATCACCAACTCCCAGAGCTTACTCAAACTCATGCCCATTGAGTTGATTTGGTGATGCCACCCAACCATCTCATCATCTGTTATCCCCTTCTCTTTCTGCTCTCAATCTTTCCCAGGATCAGGGTCTTTTCCAGTGAGTCAGTTCTTCGCATCAGGTTGCCAAAGTATTGGAGTTTCAGCTTCAGCACCAGTCCTTCCAATGGATATTCAGGACTGATTTCCTTTAGAATGGACTGGTTGGATCTTCTTGCAGGCCAAGGGACTCTTAAGAGTCTTCTCCAATAGCACAGTTCAAAAGCATCAATTCTTTGCTTCTCAGCTTTTCTTATCTTATAGTCCAACTCTCAGATCCACGCATGACTACTGGAAAAACCACAGCTTTGACTAGATAGACCTTTGTTAGTAAAATAATGTCTCTGCTTTTTAATATGCTGTCTAGGATGGTCACAGCTTTTCTTACAAGGAGCAGGCATCTTTGAAAAGATCTGTAGTATTTTCATATTACCTCTCCTTAGTGTCAGGGGAAATTAATCTTTTCTTTTGTCAGTTCTGTCTATTGTCTACAAAGCAAAGTCTGAAAAACAGCAGACAGTAAAAATTCACATTAGAGTTATTTAATATATTACAACTTGGAATTGGAAGCATAAGGATTCCAAGTAGGTTCTGCTACATTAAAATTATGTGACTTTAGGAAAAAGACTTTTCTAAGTTTTAGTCTCTTTATCTGTAAAATAGCCTTCAAGGAGTTCTTAACAGTGTTGTGAAAATTTAGTGATAGAGTGAAGCTCTATTATTATAAATGTTTAAACATATGTCCTTTTAAGACACATAGGAATGTTTAGGGTAAACACACTATTGTGATTATGTTAAAGAATGATTAGACTTTCTGTTTAAAAAAGAAAAATAACATGCCAAGTTATAATTTGAATAATGGTTTCAAAAGTGCCCATTATGTTCATATTTTAGACCTGTGTTGTCCAATATAGTAGTCACTAACCACATGTGGCCATTTAAATTATTTAAAATAACATGTAATTAAAAATTTGGTTCCTCGTGTACACAAGTCACATGTCAATTGTTCAGTAGCCATATATGGGCAGTGGTTATCACATTGACTAGGACAGACAAAGAACATATCCATCATTGCTCTAGACTATATAGATAAAAATTATTGTTGATAAGTGTGGGACAAAAATATTGTATTCTATTTACAGATATTGTAATTACTGTTTTTTTTTTTTGGAAATGACTGATTTTTGTTGCTATTGTTGTTTTTTGTCTTTAAATGAATTCAGAGATAAAGTTTATGAAAAGAAAGCTTAAGACTGAGAGCCTAAAAAAAAGAATAGTCATTCTTTCAGAAGTGAAAACTAAGTTTCTATACTGTCATCTAATTTTGCTTAGGTTATTCTTTTTTCTTAATGAGAAATGGTGGCTTCAGGGGAGCCACAAATTTGTGTCACTTGGTTACTGGACCAAGAAGCGACAGACATATTTATAACACAGTGTAAACAGGCTTAGAGCAAGATACTTAACTGGAAAGTCAGCATATGACAAAAAAAGGTAACCTAAAACCCAATAGAGGGGAAATTTCCAAAGCTTGCAATGCAGCTTGAAGTGGCAGGAACAAAAAAGGAGAAGTCTCGGTTGTGTTTTTTGCAAAATAGATAATAAATCAAATTTAGGGCATTGTTATCAATTTGACCTGACCTAGAGGAAGTATTGGATTGGTCATTACAGAATTCCTTAAGGAAAAGAAAATAGATTTGGAAAATATACCATTTAGCAAATACCATGAAGGTGACTATTTCGGAGATTTAGTATGTTGAGGAGAAAGGCTAAGGAAAGGGATCTTATTCTCAGAGGAAAGCAGTGCACTTCTTGATGATTTAATTAAGTGGTTAAAATGGGAAAAGGGTTAGATTAATGAAATTGATCCTTAGATCATTTTCACACTGGAACAAAACATAGATGCTGAAAATGAGGAAAAGATACATTATAGTCTATTAAAGAAAATATTGGAGAGTAACTCAATTTGGACACAGTGAAGTTTATAAGATAACATCTATGGAACTGTTTCAACTGCCCTGTGTAATCATCACAACTGTTTGGTCGGAAATAATATCAGTAATGTATTCAAATAATCTTGAGCCACCTACTGCAAACAGATGCATTCCCCAGCTTACTCTAATTCACATTTCCTCCAAAGATTTCTTGATCAAATGATGTAATTTGCAATAGCATAAGAACTAGAATTTATTATTTCAGTGATATCTTAGCTATATTCAAATATTCATTAATTTAGAGAGAATGAAACTAGTGACAGCAGGATAACCTGTGTGTGCTGACTTATTTTTAATTTCAAATCATTAATTAGTGGTAGATTCCAGGTTGCAAATGACTTAATTGAAAACTGAACACCACATTTCTGGAACACAATAGGTGCTCAATAAGTATGTGTTACAAGCACTCCACTTCTGGATGAATACTTTCACTTCATATGTCATGGGAAGCACCGCAGAGAATAAAAAGAGAGCCCAATTGTGCTTCCACAAAGTCTTCATTTCGAGAAAGTTAGCTAACAAGCTACAGAGCTAGCAGGGTTCTTCACAAAGTTTTAAGCATACATACAGCTTAAAGAAAAATGAATTTACATTGTGAAATTCTAATTCACGAGAAGAACTGAGTTTGCAACCATGGTAGCTCTTCTTAAAACTATCCTATTCTTAAAACATTCTTTATGTTGGGACCGGTGCTAGGTCTTGTTCATCTTTATGACTATTCCTTCTTCTCATATTATTATTGCATGTTTGTTACATACAAGTGCTTATAATATATGCCTATTTGATTGAAAAAATGACATTAAAAGTGCTCCTGAAAAGCCACTGTGCAGCAAACCTGCTTTTTTGACAATGCTAATCCATTTTAAGTATGTAAATAAAATATTGAGTAACCTTCATGTGTCTCTAAAAAGGAGACTATCGATACTTAAATGTAATTATGCACAAGCTTCCTTTGACAAGCAAAATTATTTTCCAGTGACTAAGTTAAATCAGAAGACCTTATGGAAAAAGAAAATAGCTCAACCCAGGGCACTTGTCAAGGCTCCTGGCATGCTTGTTCTACTTTGTATACTTACAGCTACTTTCATAGACTAACTGAAACAGCAGTTGTGAAAGACACTCTGCCAATTTTAATCAGTGAATGCACAAAGTGAAAATTTTCATTCTAGCAGGGGCCCCAGGTTTGAGAAATTGTCTCATCTCTCAGCTTGATTCAAGATGTAGATATTTAGGTTAATTCACTTTAGTCCATGGGAAATTTTTAACAAAGACTGTCTGTCTTATGATTTGCAACAAATATTTATTACTGCTCTCAGTAACCCTGTCAAATTAAGAAAATGAAGTGATTTCATTTTCTGTGTCATTTTGCTCATTAGTAAGCATATTATTTGTATAAATGCAAAGATAAAGTGCTTTAAAATTCTACTTTATGTAAGAGCAGTATCATCTTCATGCTATTGAAACATTTTTTGTGCTTGTAGAGGAGGAAATTCTATCACTTAACATTCTGATTTTGAAACAAATGAAATTAATATTCTGACACATCTTAGAATGAAATATGCAATACGATTCACAGTCATTTTCTCACCAGTAGTATGATCTTGGTGGTTTATACTTATATATTTGCACATATGTATTTATAATATTAAAGATAATTTTTTCATGAGGACTTACATGATCAAACTTTAAAGGTATTTTATAATTTCATCAAAATGTTATTTTTCACATGCTTTATTGTTCTCTACCAGAATGATGACAACAAAAAAGGTTCAAACCATTTCAAGTTACTGTGGAGATTTCTGTGGGAAAAGTATTGTTAAAAGAAAATGTATAAGGTGAGTAGTGGTTTCTATGTCTAGAAGAAAGTGTGCTGTGTGAAGGGTTTTTGTATATAAATGATCTGAAATCTTATCTGGAAAGGAAAGGCAAATAGGCCAATTGAGCTGCAAGAAGCATTTTAATGGAATATCCGAGGCTATCACAATGGTGCACTGCTGTGGCTTTCCAGTCTATTTTGATTATGGACCTATACATCTGAACTTCACACACTAACAAAGCACGTAATAGATCTTCCAATTCTCTTATCTCAGCCATTTGTGTGTGGCTGGTGAGGAATAGAAATGCTGGAGCTGATAAGGTGAACAAAAAGTATTAGGAGACAGCTGCATATTCAAATAACACATTGTTGGTAAAGAAATACCTTATGCTCTGGGAATAGGGCATAAGAACTGAGAGGACAAAATGAGGAAATAAGGGACGTTTTAAAATTTGGTGAATTGCTCATAAAGTACCAATCAGTTTTGATAATACATTGAATAAATATTTAAGCTGCCATTTTTTTGTGTGGTTTTCCAACATTCCTAAGTGCCTTTCAAATGCTCTCTTCTCAGTTTTCCAATTGTCTATATGCTATATGTGAGGAACTATTGTGAAGTCAATTTTTAAAATGCTGTAAAACTTATCCCACAGTTCAAAAACATCTCCTCAAAAATTATTAAAAACTTTAAAATGCATCTATTATGATGATTTAAGGGAGGAAATAAACATAAAGTCCTGACTTCTGTAAAAGAAAATATGCAAGGTGGCTAAATGGTAACTTTGAGCTTTAGGCAACAGTTCAAATATCTTTATTTTGACACAAGAAAACTAGGAACTTGTATTTTAGATATTTATGTAAGGTCCTCTCCACACACGGAGTAAAAGTGAATTGGAACAACTTTATATTGGTAGATGCCAGGGGCCAGGGGTGGAATGGCAGTGGAGATTTAGTGTTTAGTTGGGACATAGTTTTGGTTCAAAGGTGAAAAATCTGGGAGCTGGGTGATGTGTTTGTGGAGAGGAAGGCACCTCCTGCCTCCACCCTAGGAGAGGACAGCACTGACGCCGTGGGCCATGGAGCAGCTGGGATGGCCCACCCCGCCCTCAGGCCTCCCTGACTCTGCTTTCCTCCTGGCTAGGGAAATAGTTCCTAGCTAGAAAAGTCCAGCTCTGCCGGGGATTTTGCCTGGAAAGTCTCCCATCCCTCAGCCACCACCCAAGTCTGTACTTCATGTCACTGAACTGTACAGTTAAGTAAGGTTAAAATAGTGTGCTTTATTTTGTGTGACTTTACCACAATAAAGAAACATTAAAAAAGAAAAAAGTGAACTGTAACTTTACTCACTGAGCAGGTCATAGCGTTCTATGTCCTGGGCTGATCTCATGAGCTTCCGACTAGGGCTGCTTGATGCTCCCATATTCAAAGCATTTAGGAATAAGCCCTGAGGCAGAACTTCCTTACTATGGAAAGACTATTCCACCCCTGACATAGTGCCAGAAAGTTCCACATATGGACCACTGGCTGCTGGAAAGAAATCTGCATTCATCAGAGACATAGGAAGCTTATCACCATAATCTAATCTTGTGTCCTACGCTACTCTTCAATGATGCCAGAACAAAAAGGTCAAAATGTAACACCATAAAGCCAGAAATCCATGAGCTTTCCTTTCCAACACTGACACAAAGGTGTTTCCACACATGGCGTGGTCCAGCAATATCGCCTGGTTGATTGACATGGTTTTTCATTTTTTAACTTGCTCTTGCACTGGGCCATTTACTAATTATACCTGCATGCTTCCACCCTACTGTCAGGCCTTCCAAATCTTTCAGAAGCCCAATAGAATCAGAATGAATGCTCTTTTCAGACACAATCTGCCTTCTTCTCCTTATTTTTTTTTTAAACAGAGTGGACATGTGACTTAACAAATTCAACATGAATCATTTCAACTACTTCTGGATGATCACTGATACACATTATGAATCTGAACCATTCCTGATGCTCCTCACAAGGCATGTGTTCCAAGCCAGTCATTCATTCAGCAGTGTGTGTGTATGCACACTAAGGGGCTTTCGTCACGCCCAACTCTTTGAGACCATGGGACTATAGCCCGCCAGGCTCCAATGTCCATGGGAGTCTCTACGCAAGAATGCTGGAGTGGGTTGCCAAGCCCTCCTCCAGAGGGTCTTCCCAATCCAGTAATGGAACCTATGTCTCTGGCATTGCTGATGGATTCTTTACCCACTGAGCCGCCTGGGAAGTCTGTGTGTGAGTGCATGTGCGTGTATGTGTGTTATATAGATATAATTTCATTTATATATTTTGACCATACCACACAGCTTGTGGGATCTTGATTTCTAGACTAGGGATTGAACCCATGACCCCAGAAATGAAAGCAAAACATCTTAACCACTGGACCGCCAGGTAATTCTGATAGTCTTTCTTTCTTTTCTTTTTTAAAGGTCTATCAGGTGAGATATAAAACAATGAAAACTGAAATGGTAGCAAACTAAGGATTTGATATTATGCACTGTGAATGGCACATGTCTCTCTGTGGATCCATGAATCAGGAAGAACTTGACCATGTTGGATTTCTGGGGATTATGGGAAGTCTCAGGTCACATCCCTTGTAAACTCTGACAAGCTGCTAGCCTTCATTTCCATCTTCAAATCTTGCTCAAATTTTTCCCTGTGTGCAAAATGCATTCTCTTTGCTTATTTCTTTTGCTTTACTTTTCTTACTATTGTTTTATTTTCAAGTACAAGTGAGACAGGAATACATTCTTATTTCAAAATATTCAATATAAAAACAATGTCAAGGTTGCCATCACCACCTCCTCACTCCTCCTTTGCTGTCCAGAGGCCACCCCTTAGCTCTATAATGAGTGTCCTCTAGGGCTCTTACCACTCACTTATATGAGTAGAATTACTCATAGATACATACACAGTTTTAAATTATTTTTTATATGAATTGTATTCTAGCAGAATCTAAGCTGCATGAGAGCACAGGCTTTGTTGGTTCTAGATATATTCAGAATGTAGAGGAGCACTTGGTGCGTAAGTATTTTTTGGGTGAATATAGACTGCTTTTTCAGCTTACTGTCTTGATGACTCCCATTGTCAGTACCTGGAGTTGGATCCACTTTATGTATTTATTCATACATGTGCGTATGATTCTACAGTGTGGGCAGAGGGTAAATTATTTACTCGCTCTAAATCTTGGTTTTCAATTCAAAGTTCAAGTATCTCTAAGTGAATCCTCTGTGCACAGTATTTTCTTTCTGACAATATAGTCAATTTACCCCACATGTTCATTATCTCTCTGGGGTTATGAGATCCTTAAAAACTATGTCTCTAACCTCTGGGATCTAATGCCTGATGATCCAAGGTGGAAATAATGCAATAATAATAAAAAATAAAGTGCACAATAAATACAATGTTGAATCATCTCAATATCACCCCCACCCTCAAGTCTGTGGAAAAATTGTTTTTCACAAAACCAGTCCCTGGTGCCAAAAAGGATGGGACCCCAGCTTTAGATTATGTGGTTCTGAAGGGAAGAGATTGTGTTACTTTGATAGAAAAGCTATCCTTGGAACAGAGAAAGCCTAACAAGCATTTAAAAATGAATAGCTATGAAGTTTAGGCAATAAGGCATATTGATACATACCTATTTAGTTGGTGACTAATGTCTGGAAAAAGTTGTACGTGAAATATATTTGGTGGGAAGGATTACAAACTATGACTTTTTTTAGCCAGATGGCTTAGATTAAGTCGACCATAGTTGTTGAATATATCTGAAGATCTAGAACAAGGTGGACAGAAAATTGGAATTACCTGTTTCAAAGGCTATTATCTTTAAACATTAATTCACACTCAGCACACCCCACTTGCCTCATTTAGGAAAGCTGACAAGAGCATACAAACTTTTTCAGATGGTAAGAGTTGCCCTTGTATTTGCAACTTGCTTACTGGGCATTTTAAGACACCCTAAGTAATGCTTAACCATATTTGTCAAATTGTGCAAAATTCAGCATTTTGTTTCAGATTGTATTCAAATTAAATAGAAAGATGGATGATGAAACCTGGAGAAATGTGTGAACTTTTCATACAATGACATAACACTTCTTAAGCTTAGCAACTATTTTTTTTATTCCTGAATGATCTTAAATAATGTTATATCCACACCAAAACCAATATTTTTATCCCCAGGTAAGAGATTGCTTCTGTCTAATAATCACAAAATATTGCCTGGGTTGTAATTGTTTTCTTGACATAAAAATGATTGAGAACAAGCCAATAAAATTTGTTGCTGAAAAAGGAAAACATTAAATTAGGCCCTAACTTTCAGTAAAATAGGACCATATGGTACATTTAATTATAAGTTGAGGAGATATTTGAAGTTTTAATCTAAGTGTTTTACTTACAACATTAGCTCAACTCTTCTGCCCAGATGTCTAACAACAAGCCACAGCCCCATATACAGAAAAACAACAACACAAAAGATAAAAAATGAGAACTGATGAGTCATATATTTGTTCTGCACATCAAAAAGATGTAAAACCCAAAAAGTTCACCAAATGAGGTTGTCTCATAATGAATTCTATTTCTCTTTCTTCCCCACAAAGAAACATTAATTATGTAGTTTGTGGTGTTGCTTTTCTTTTGTCAGTCACATGAATCTAATGGGCTTTGGGATCAGAGTCCTGGGTACAAACGCTAGCCTTGCCACTTCATTTGCTCATTTATTTATTCATTCATTCATTAATCGACATATTTTAGTGCCTACAGTATGCCATGTGTCAGACTGGACACTGGGTACACAACGGCTTTCTCCCTGTGTTCTTGGAGATTAGAGTTCTGTTACTAGGGCCTAATTAGCTCTTGACAAAGTAGTCATCATTTCTGAGCCTCAGTTTCTTTATCTATGAAATGAAAAAAAAAAAAAAAAAGATACCTACCCACAGATTTTTGCAAGATTCAAATAGAATAATCATATATGTAAGGAAAAAGAAGCATTGCTCCTTTTGCAGAACAGATACTAAAAAATGCCAACCACTTTCCCTAACCTACCTCACCCCTTTCCTTGAATGAACAAAGAGATCTTTAATCACAGTAAGCCAGCATCCTCAGAAAACAGTGCTGTATTGTACAGCTTGAGGGTGGCATGTACTGTTGCAGACGGATAACTTCTTGCAAGGACAATGGAGATTGATGAGGAGAGGAGGGGGAGGCCTGAATGTGGGGCTCCATCAGGCAGCTGATGGATCCTCTGATCTGTGCACCTCTCATTTTGCTTGGTTTGAGGCAAGAGGAGCAGGCCAGGAACAGCTGAGCAAACAACGTAATCCTGATCATACTTGTGGTGATGGTGACAAACTCGAAGAAACAACATCAATCATTTCAAGCAATGACTGTCTCCTCAGACTGTGTTCACCTGGACTAGAGGAGGAAAAAAAAATAAGTCTGCCATTCAATACTCTTGAGTAAAAGCTCTTTTCAACAAGGATGGCTTTGTTGTTCTCATATTACTCACTCTATTTTATCCCCAATACTCACTCTTCTTGTTCTACCTTTACTTTCAGCATCATAAAGCTGACAGAACAGACGGTAAAACCTATTTATTGTGTGGCTTGTCCAATGAATTACATTCATACCCAATTTCTGAAAGGTACTCTAAACAAACACGAGAGCAGTCAGTCATATCCCTCATTTCATTATTAGTAGGAGGAAACACTGGCCTTCACTTGAAGAGAATCCACTCTAATAACCTAAGCAGCATCTCACCTCCAAAGAATTTAATCAGCAACGTTGCCCCCAATTGTGATGAATTATTATTTTATGTTCTTGCTCGTTCTAATGCCTGGTGGGAATGTTTGCCTCCTTCTTCTAGCTAGTAGATAGATGCTCTGGTATGCTAGAATGATTGCTGCTGCTGCTGCATGCCTACTGCTTTTTGCCTGGTTTAACAACACTAGTAGTTTATTATTCACAGGATCATTAATTAATTAATAAGACAGTTGGTGATGATATTAAAGAAGTTGGAACCATTTCAGTTTAGATTGATACTGCTCAAGACATTGGCACAATTGATGTTTGTTCAGAAATAGTAGAGGATGACAGGGAATTCGAGAGAGAATAATAGATGGCTAATTTGGACTCAACTAATTAGAATATCATCATAATTTGGATGTGGAGTAAGCTAGTATTTATCTTTTTACAAGGATAAAAATGATTTCTGAAGCTGTGCCATGAAGCAGTGATTCTCAATGGGGATAGGGAGCTAGAACAGAATCTGTTACCCAGAAAGATGCCAGGTTTGAAAAACTGTTTTTGCTACACCTATTTCTTACACAGGCCAGAAAAGAAAGCCAGGTAAGACTTCTTGACTAGAAGAGATGGAATATACAGAATACAGAGTGAAAAAATCAATATAGAAGGTACATAGAGTGAAAACAAAAAGTCAAGACTACTGTACAGAAGAAACTAACACATTGTAAAGCGACTATACTTCAACAAAGATTTAAAAAAAACATTCTGAAAGTATAAATTAAATATTTGGAAGAATATTTAATTTTTTCTTGAGAGAAAACTATTTTCAAGAAACTAGTAGCATATTTTGTAGACGTTAAAACTCCTGGTTACTATGGATTTTAATAACTGTTAGAGCAAAATCTCCTTTTAAAAAAAATTTTTCATTACTTTTCAGTCTAATTGGAGAAAGTACTGTAGTGCTGAAGACAGGGTCTATCAAGATGTACTGGCTTTTGTTGCTATGCTGCTGTTGAATTCAATGGACTTTTTGAGAGCATATTGAGTGTGGGTTCTAAGGCTTATGAGTCTTACTTCTCTGAACCTCTTTTCTCATTGTAGGTTTCAGCCAACACCACTCTGTGGCATAAAACACCCATGGCATCGTGCTCAGATGTGGGTCAGGAGTTTAGACAGGATATAACCTGTACTACTTGTCTCTGTATCAGAAGTCTCAGCTGGGTATTCTTAAAGGTTAGGGGTGACATGAACATTTAAGACAGGAATCATCCAGAGGCATATTTAGTCACATGTCTGGTTGGTGACACTGGCTGTTAATTGGGCTCTCAGCATGTATTAACCAGTCCATGTATGGTCATTCTACATGGGCTGTCTAGGTGAACCAGTCTGGGTTTCTTCACAGAATGGCAGCTGATTTCCAAGAGCAAGTGTCCCGAGAACCAAGTCAAAGTTGGCCATGAAAGATGCATAATATTACTGTAATCATAGTTACAGAAGCCCAACTAGATTAAGGACGATAAAACATATCTTGTTTCTTTATGGAGGGGACATCAAAGTCACATTGTAATAGCATCTATGGGGTGGGAAATGTTGTGAACATCTTTGGAAAATACAGCTGCTCAGTTTAATAAATGGTTGTTGATGAAATGTTTTGATTTTTAAAAATGAAAATCAGAAAATTAGTGGTTTTCAAACAGCTGTAACATCATAGGAAATAATTGCATTGGGTGGGACAAAAAGTTCATTCATAGTTTTCCATAAGAAAAAGACGAACGGATTTTTTTTTGACCATCCTAACATTTCTTCAATGAACATTGTAACCCCCTTCTCCCCAGTTCCCAGGAGGTGATGGGTTTTGTTTGGTACATACTTTGACCATCTTTTCTGTTTGGTGATGCATAAGGTTTTCAAAAACTCTGGTCAATAACAACGTATCTCTTGGTAATCATCTTTTGTTGGAAGAAGCCAGCCTGAACTTAGCCTGAAATGTGTGTCCCGACTCTCCCATTTATTACCTGAATGTTGCTGCTGCTTCTCAATCACTAAGTTATGACCGACCCCATGGACTGCAGCACACCAGGCTTTCCTGTCCTTCACTGTTTCCTGGAGTTTGCTCAAACTCATGTCCACTGAGTTGGTGATGCCGTCTAACCATCTGAATTACCTGAATAACCATCGACAAATTGCTCAACTTTTTTTGGCCTCAGCTTCCCTGTCTCTAACATGGGAGCAAATAATAGCAACTACTTTACGGAATTGCTTTGAGGCTGTGCTGAGCTTGCTTAGTTGCTCAGACATGTTTGACTCCTTGTAACCCCATGGGATGTAGCCCACCAGGCTCCTTTGTCCATGGGGACTCTACAGGCAAGAACACTAGATGGGTCTCCATGCCCTCCTCCTGGAGATCTTCCCAACCCAGGGATCAAACCCAGGTGTCCCACATTGCAGGTAGATTCTTTACTGTCTGAGCCACCAGGGAAGCCCAAGAATACTGGAGTGGATAGCCTATCTCTTCTCCAGGGGATCTTCCTGCCCAGGAATTGAATCAGGGTCTCCTGCATTTCAGGCGGTGATTCTTTACCAACTGAGCTACTCTGTTTTGAGGCTACAAAGAGATAATTCATGCAAAGCAATTAGTACAGTGCCTGGAATATACTACACACCCAATAAATGATTGCTATTGCTATTTAGAGGGCTTCTCTGGTGGCTTAGTGGTAAGGAATCCAACTGCAATGCAGAATACCTAGATTCAATATCTGGGTCAGGAAGATCCCTTGGAAAAGGGAATGGCTACCCACTTCAGTATTCTTGCCTGGAGAATTCCATGGACAGAGGATCCTGGTGGGCTACGGTTCATGGGGTAACAAAGAGTTGGACACGACTGAGTGACTAACACACACATTATTATTTAGAAGGATAGCTTAAAACTAATGGTAGGTATTTATTGCACTAAGTTCTTAAAAAACACAGTTGTTATTCAGGACAATAAAAGGAATTTTGAGAGGAAATATGTTGCAAAGGATGAAAGGGAAATAAGGCAGAGATAATCTGGAGAAAAAAATGCTTAAAGAGTGTTTTAAAAATTGAAGTGCATGTGTGCATGCCAAGTTGCTTCAGTCATATATGACTCTGTGACCCCATGGACTGTAGCCCTCCAGGCTCCTCTGTCCATGGGATTCTTCAGGCAAGAATACTGGAGTGGTTTGCCATTTCCTTCTCCATTTAAACTGAAGTGTAGTTAACTATATCGGTTTCAGATGTACAGCATAGAGATTCAATACTTTTATAGATTATTCTCCTTTTAAATTTATTAGAAAGTATTGGCTGTATTCCTTGTGTCTAACAATACATATATTCTTGTAGCTTATTTATTTTGTACATAGTAGTTTGTACCTCACAATCCCCGACCCTTCTCTTGCCTCCCATCCCTTAGAGTATTTTAATGCAATATTGCCATTGGTGTGCAGGATTAACAATTTTCCTTCTCTCCACTTAAAATCTTCAAAGAAACTTCCATTTCCCATTTACATGCTGTGTAATAGTTGCCTGTATGTTGAGGCTACAAATGAGGTACTAAGTCTTGGCTCAAATGGAGAGAGAATGAGACAGAGGCAACCTTGAGAGATCTCATATTTGTATTCTTCTTATTCTGTAAGAATCCTTTCAGGAGCTCCAGAAGGGGAAAGGAAGGGTCCCAATCAATCCCCTACATTTGCTTCAATCAGAGCTGTTAGACTTTTCTCTTTCCTTAATTTTATATTCTATACAAAGGGACCCTCTCATCTATGAGAACAGACATTATTTGAAAACCACTGGGCCTATGGATTGCTCCAAATATGACAGCTTTTCAGATTTCATTTTGTGTGTTCTTGAACATCACATTTATTTATTTTTTTTTCTTTAATTTTTATTTTTCAGTGGGTTTTGTCATACATTGATATGAATCAGTCATAGAGTTACACGAATTCCCCATCCCGGTCTCCCATCCCACCTCCCTCTCCACCCGATTCCTCTGGATCTTCCCAGCCCAACAGGCCCAAGCACTTGACTCATGCCTCCCACCTGGGCTGGTGGTCTGTTTCACCACAGATAATATACATGCTGTTCTTTCGAAACATCCCACCCTCCCCTTCTCCCACAGAGTTCAAAAGTCTGTTCTGTACTTCTGCGTCTCTTCTTCTGCCCTGCATATAGGGCCATCGTTACCATCTTTCTAAATTCCGTATATATGTGTTAGTATACTGTAATGTTCTTTATCTTTCTGGCTCACCTCACTCTGTATAATGGGCTCCAGTTTCATCCATCTCATTAGGACTGATTCAAATGAATTCTTTTTAACGGCTGAGTAATATTCCATGGTGTATATGTACCACAGCTTCCTTATCCATTCATCTGCGGATGGGCATCTAGGTTGCTTCCATGTCCTGGCTATTATAAACAGTGCTGCGATGAACATTGGGGTGCACGTGTCTCTTTCAGATCTGGATTCCTCAGTGTGTATGCCCAGAAGTGGTATTGCTGGGTCATATGGCAGTTCTATTTCCAGTTTTTTAAGAAATCTCCACACTGTTCTCCATAGTGGGTGTAGTAGCTTGCATTCCCACCAACAGTGTAAGAGGGTTCCCTTTTCTCCACACCCTCTCCAGCATTTATTGCTTGTAGACTTTTGGATAGCAGCCATCCTGACTGGCGTGTAATGGTACCTCATTGTGGTTTTGATTTGCATTTCTCTGATAATGAGTGATGTGGAGCATCTTTTCATGTGTTTGTTAGCCATCTGTATGTCTTCTTTGGAGAAATGTCTGTTTAGTTCTTTGGCCCATTTTTTGATTGGGTCCTTTATTTTTCTGGAATTGAGCTTCAGGAGTTGCTTGTATATTTTTGAGATTAATCCTTTGTCTGTTTCCTCATTTGCTATTATTTTCTCCCAATCTGAGGGCTGTCTTTTCACCTTACTTATAGTTTCCTTTGTTGTGCAAAAGCTTTTAAGTTTCATTAGGTCCCATTTGTTTATTTTTGCTTTTATTTCCAATATTCTGGGAGGTGGGTCATAGAAGATCTTGCTGTGATTTATGTCAGAGAGTGTTTTGCCTATGTTCTCCTCTAGGAGTTTTATAGTTTCTGGTCTTACATTTAGATCTTTAATCCATTTTCAGTTTATTTTTGTGTATGGTGTTAGAAAGTGTTCTAGTTTCATTCTTTTACAAGTGGCTGACCAGTTTTCCCAGCACCACTTGTTAAAGAGATTGTCTTTTTTCCATTGTATATCCTTGCCTCCTTTGTCAAAGATAAGGTGTCCATAGGTTCGTGGATTTATCTCTGGGCTTTCTATTCTGTTCCATTGATCTATATTTCTGTCTTTGTGCCAGTACCATACTGTCTTGATGACTGTGGCTTTGTAGTAGAGTCTGAAGTCAGGCAGGTTGATTCCTCCAGTTCCATTCTTCTTTCTCAAGATTACTTTGGCTATTCGAGGTTTTTTGTATTTCCATACAAATTGTGAAATTATTTGTTCTAGTTCTGTGAAAAATACCGTTGGTAGCTTGATAGGGATTGCATTGAATCTATAGATTGCTTTGGGTAGAATAGCCATTTTGACAATATTGATTCTTCCAATCCATGAACACGGTATATTTCTCCATCTGTTTGTGTCCTCTTTGATTTCTTTCATCAGTGTTTTATAGTTTTCTATGTATAGGTCTTTTGTTTCTTTAGGTAGATATACTCCTAAGTATTTTATTCTTTTTGTTGCAATGGTGAATGGTATTGTTTCCTTAATTTCTCTTTCTGTTTTTTCATTGTTAGTATATAGGAATGCAAGGGATTTCTGTGTGTTAATTTTATATCCTGCAACTTTACTATATTCATTGATTAGCTCTAGAAATTTTCTGGAAGAGTCTTTAGGGTTTTCTATGTAGAGGATCATGTCATCTGCAAACAGCGAGAGTTTCACTTCTTCTTTTCCTATCTGGATTTCTTTTACGTCTTTTTCTGCTCTGATTGCTGTGGCCAAAACTTCCAACACTATGTTGAATAGTAGTGGTGAGAGTGGGCATCCTTGTCTTGTTCCTGATTTCAGAGGAAATGCTTTCAATTTTTCACCATTGAGGGTGATGCTTGCTATGGGTTTGTCATATATAGCTTTTATTATGTTGAGGTATGTTCCTTCTATTCGTGCTTTCTGGAGAGTTTTAATCATAAATGAGTGTTGAATTTTGTCAAAGGCTTTCTCTGCATCTATTGAGATAATCATATGGTTTTTATCTTCCAATTTGTTAATGTGGTGTATTACGTTGATCGATTTGCGGATATTAAAGAATCCTGCATTCCTGGGATAAAGCCCACTTGGTCATGGTGTATGATTTTTTTAATATGTTGTTGGATTCTGTTTGCTAGAATTTTTTGAACATCACATTTAAAGTTTTACCTTCCATTTCTTGGAGCTGTATGTAGCTCAAAATGAAGACTTTATGAAAGTCAATTTTTAGCTTATTAACAGCACCATATGTTATCAAAACAAAAGTTTATGTGAATATGAGAATTTGTCTTCCAATGAAATTTGGAGAACAAAGAGTATGTATGTGAGAATCAGATTTTATTTTTATTAGAACAAGTCCCTCCAAACAGATGAACTCATACACAACTACCACCACCAAAAGTTTATCCATCTAATTACAACTGTTTTCTATATCAGGATTTTTTGGGGGAGTGGGCAGTGGCTAACTTAGTGCAATGGTTTTGTTCTGCACAAATTTTTGCTAAAGGGCAGCTACTTTCCCTAAATTCCCTTGCTTGTGTGGTTTCCAGATTGGAACATGAGAAATGTATGGGAGATTTAGGAAGTGGAAATGGGCAGCAGCCAGCTGTACACTGTGGAGATCAGTGTAGGGTACACACCTCAGATGGACACTGTGGCTGATATACTGGCTCATTCTGATGGTGTAGGGCATCATCCAGACACACAGCTAACCATCTTCTACCTCTTCTCCTTTGATTGTTCTGAGCTCTGGGTCAGATGTGCACACCCCTGACAGACACTTCACATCGTCAAAGGTGGAGGCAGGGATAAACCAGTGGGAGGTTCCAGTTTGTCCTTCCTCTCCCTCACTGCTAGCCCAACACTAGCTACAGAGGCAGCAATCTTATGTAGCCCTCCTAACCAGTGTCTAGTAATTTCCCAAGATCTGATACTGTGGGCTTTCCAGGTGGCTTAGTGGTAAAGAATCCTCTTGCCGATGCAGGAGACATAAGGGAGGTGGTTTGATCCCTGGATTGAGAAGATCATCTGGAGAAGGAAATGGCAACCCACTTCAGTATCCTTGAAAATGAATGGACAGAGGAGCCTGGTGGGCTATATATAGTCCATGGGGCTGCAAAGAATTGGATGTGACTGAGTGCCTGTGTGTGCGCGTGTGTATACACACACACACACCTCTTTTAGTAACTCCATTCTATGGCATGCATCAGAGTGATGCTATATCTTTGATTAAAGCCCAACTGATAACACATACTATCATGTTTCTTAGCTATTTATTATAAGCCACAATTTTACAATCTTTTCTCACTTTCTTTTCTACATATTCCCAACAGCTAAGAAGATTTTATACAGTTTATTTTCAGTACATTATATAAAGTCAAATGTATTTTCAGTACATTATATTAAACCTGGATCCTGGCTATGTCCCTTCTTGACTTTTTACCTTCTCCTACTTCTAGCCTAAATTCCAAACACACTGATCTCAGTGAATCTCAAACCTCCCCCATGGCAGTCTTTTCCATCTCATGAAGTGAAGTGAATGAAATGAAAGTCACTCAGTCGCATCCGACTTTTTGCAACCTCATGGACTATACTGTCTATGGAATTCTCCAGGAAGAATACTAGACTGGGTAGCCTTTTCCTTCTCCATGGTATCTTCCCAACCCAGGGATTGAACCCAGGTCTACCTGCATTGCAGGCAGATTCTTTACCAGCTGAGCCACAAGGGAAGCCCAAGAATACTGGAGTGGGTAGCCTATCCCTTCTCCAGAGGATATTCCTGACCCAGGAATTGAACCGGGGTCTCCAGCATTGCAGGCAAATTCTTTACCAACTGAGCTATCAGGGAAGCCCTTTCCATCTCATGGTGTTGGCAAATGCGACACTTTCCTCCTGTTGTTAACATGGCTGGCTTCCCATCTCACTCTTTGAATATTTACTTAAATATCACCACTTATAAGAGAATTTCCCCTCCCTTTCCTTTCTTTCTATGCAGCACCTCCAAACCTTCCCAATGATGTCTATGCTTTTTCCCCCTCTGTAACATCACCCAAATTCTTATAAGTATTTTTCCTTTAGTGTATTGTTATACATCTCACTGGCTGAATGTGTATTTTTCATGGCAGAGGCTTAACTTTGTTTTATTCTCAACTGTAGTCACATTTCCTAACACAATGTCTGGAACACAGCAGTCTTTGCTACAGTTGTAGCAGAATCACAGTGACATAAAAGCATTTTAGGCTGGACATTGTCCTTGTGCATTCACTGGCCTGTGCCTGAGAGAATTAAGTCATTACATGTTGATGCACAAAATAGAATCCACTCATTCATTTGAAAAAATAAAAATAAAAATTAGAGATAAGATATATGGTGAATAACTAAATTCATTAATTGAATTCATGCATTAGCATAACAACCCAGTCATGTATGCACCTGGGATCACTCTATCATTTTAGGCGACAGAAAAGGAATTTTCAAGTCACTGTCCTCTGCTTTTGATAGGTAGTAGCTGTGTAAATTAGAATTGAGGTTGTCAGGAGAGCTATCACAAGCTTCCAGGTTCATGCCCACATTCTAAGAAGTGTTAAAGTTTTGACTTTGGAAATTAAATTTAGCAGTAAAGATATATATCTCTTCTTTCCCCAAAAGAATTTTCTTTGGAATGAGGTTTCTTTTGATGGAGGTGGTAGTTAAAAAGATAAATCTCAATAGTTATCAAAAACAATCATATATCTTGATTGTGACATATGATGTAGTCCAAAACAGCCTGATAAAATGATGTCAGCAACCACTACACATGAGAAAATACTAACAACCTTTTGTTTCTTCCTGAATATTATTTATAGTCAAATGCTTTTACAGAGGTACTGTGAGTAATTGGAGATGTAAGAAAGTGCAACTCATCTCCCTGTGTTCACATAGAAACGGAAATGGTACTGTCCAATCAACTATGCTATTTCTGATGCTCTTCGGAGTCACGTATCTAGAACAGAGTCAATAAAAATGAAAAAAAAGAGTCACACCTACGCCTGCTAAGATACACTCATTTTCTCTTTTTAAAGTTTTCATATTTATTTCTATTGTGTATCTGCAAAGAAGCCAACTGTTTTTGGGCACTTGTTTCAAAACAGAAGGTTGAGAAGATCTGGCTTCGCTACAGTTGTAGCAGAATCATGGTGACATAAAAGCATTTTAGGTTGGATGTTGTCCTTCTGCATTCACTGGCTTGTGCCTGAGAGAATCAAGTCATTACGTGTTGATGCACAAAACAGAATCCACTCATTCATTTGAAAAAGTAAAAATTAGAGATAAGATATATGTTCCAACTATCAGTTAAGAAGCTTAACTCACTCCTAAGCTTCCTCATTTCCCTTCATTAAATATCACACTATTGTTTCTTAAAATTCTCATTAATATAGTTTACTACAGTGATTTTAAAATTTTAGTAAATTTTTAAGAGGTTCTCTTCAATATGAGAACATAAATTCTAGTTTATGTTCTAGTAAGGGGTGAATTAGAATCTAGTTTAGGATTCTAGTATGGGGGTAATTATGTTTTTTTCTTATTTACTGTCGTGAAACCACAGCCTCATACTGTGGTTTGCACATAACATGCTTTCACATACTCAATAAGTGTTTGTCAAATGAATAAATAATCTGTATCCTTAAAAAACATATTGCCAAATGGTTCATTTTTACCTACATTTTTTCCTTTTCTATCCTCATTTCTACACGAGAATGGAGTGGTGAAAAATCAGACACTTGCAAAGTCTTGAGAACATTAGTACAGATTATTAGGAGATGCTCTGCTAACACACAACAACATTACCATTACATAGATGTAGCTATAAACAGTGGTAGCATTGAGAAAATGGCACACATTAAATGCTTAATAATATGCCTACCCAACAAAGTGTCTGTCTATCAATTTTCTTTTTTAACACTAAAAAAAAAAAAAAATCAAAGAGTGCTACTTCTTCATATCATGGCTCTTTCTCCATTAAAGTGAAAAACCACATCAATTGTTCAAAAGAACAATTTCTCTCAATTTTTAATATAACTGAAATCATCTTAAATGTTTTCTATGACCTCTTTTTTAAACTTTCAGCCCTGAAAAAAGTAGGATGCCTGGTAGACCTAGTCAGAAAGGGAGGTGAAGAAGTGGGACAAGTCAGGATATGGTAATTAATCATACAAGTAATTAATCATACCACCTAGGGCACTGCTTCCAAATTTGGCTAAAGATCAGAATCACCTGGAGCACTTAATAGAAAAAAAAAAAAGTAGTGGCTGCACTTGAGACCTACTGAATATGAAATGTGAGGGGTAAGCTGTATATTTAACACACAGCTCTTAAGGATTCCTATCGGTAGAAAGGCTGGGAAGAAAGACTGCTGAAGGGAGCCTAGACTTGGGGATAAAGCCAGGTACAGGCGACAGGAAGTTGGCTAATAAATGATGAAGGACACAGCACGCAGAGTGGAGCTAACTAAGGCAGGTACACTTGCTACACCAGGAAGCCAAAAACGGAGAAAACAGGTTACCCTGTAAGGTACCATGCTGCTGCTGCTAAGTCGCTTCAGTCGTGTCCGACTCTGTGCGACCCCATAGACGGCCGCCCACTAGGCTTCCCCATCCCTGGGATTCTCCAGGCAAGAACACTGGAGTGGGTTGCCATTTCCTTCTCCAGTGCATGAAAGTGAAAAGTGAAAGTGAAGTCGCTCAGTTGTGTCCGACTCTTCACGACCCCATGGACTACAGCCCATCAGGCTGCTCCGTCCATAGGATTTTCCAGGCAAGAGTACTGGAGTGGGTTGCCATTTCCTTCTCCAAGGCACCATGACATAGTGACAATAATTGTGGCATAAGAAAGTAAGAGTTCTGGTTAGATAATGAGTTCTTTTTCTCCTAACATAAATTTATAATCTTTCATTTCTTCCTGTTCAAGACCTGCAAATCATACTATTGATACCACAATCATTCTATTGATGTTGATACTTTTAATGTTAGGTTATATTGACGTAATGAGTTTGAGTTATCTACTCTGTCAGAGTCAGACAGAGCATCTACAAGCTAGATTTTGGCCTCTGAGATGCTCACCAACAGGTTGCAGGGCTGGTGCTGAGTGGAAGAATGCTAATCCCATGGCTAAATGGTAGATATAAGGACTGGACATAGTTCTCAGAAAACAAGACAAAACCGAACAAACTAGAAAAGCCAAAATCCAAGCAAATAGTTTTTTTCTAAGCAAGTTAGCAGAACTATGACGCAAGATAGGAGAAAAATTAAGAAAACAAAAAATGACCTAGCTTTTGGAGCTCTGCTAGGGGGCAGTGTGTAGACTCAGAACTGAGACCAAAACCCACTTATCTGTATATGAACATGCCAAGTTAACAGCATATCATGATTGACTGTGAATTATTCATCTGTTTAGCTAGAGGTTCTTTAATTCCCTGTAAGCACATGGATGGCGCTAAGGCCTGGCATGACATTGTTTCAATAGGTAAGGATCAAATGAGATTAATGCTCAACAATAAATGTATAGGAGATGAGGTTTTTTTTTTTTTTTTTTGTGGATGACACCAGGCCGTCTGATTTTATTAAAAGAGAGGGATTTGAATAATAAGCTGGTCGTGTAGTGACAGACAACCGTTTTGCTGAACTGGAACATATAATAAAAAGGAGTCAAGGATAATTCCCCTGATCCTCCACATCAAAGATTCATTCAAGTAAAGAAGGGGAACCTCTATGATTGAAGTGCCCTAATTAACATACTGCTTATTAATTATAGGCTTCAGAAAGCTTTTATTTTCAAAGTTCAGAAGCACCATTGGTGACCTTAATATGTCTTGTTATGCACATCTTTACCTCACCTTGCCACTGGGGAAGAACAAATCTTAACTCTGATCTGCTAGCTAAAGGTATTAGATAAATGAGCATTTTAAATGGTTGGTTCCTGGGCCACTTTTTTTTCTTTGAGTGTGTGACAGGAGCAAAAAAAAAAAAAAAAGATAATAAAATAACAAGAGTTTTCAAAGACTCCTTTGCTCTTTCCGGTAAAAGATTACTTGCAGGATTCTTTGTAGCATATCTTGTCTAATCTAGGTCTTACTGTGCACGCCGGGAAGGAATGAGGGCTGACCAAGGGAGGCAGATCAGAGGTGAGATCTACATTTGCTACAGTAGAAGGCAACTTGTGACAGAAATAGAGGGGAAGAGAAAGGAGGAGGAAGAAAGTGAGTATTACTAAAAAGAGCTGACCTGTATTGAGCAGTTACCATTTTCCTGGCGCTCTTGTAAATACCACACAGATATTAGTTCATTCACCCTCATGAGAAGTCTAAAAGTAAGGTGGGAGGCAATATTAGTTAAATACCCCCCGCTTCTTTCTCATTAAGAGTGCTTCTGCTTTGTTTGGGGGGCAATGTTCCAGTGAAAATTACTGTACAAGCTTCCCTTGCAGCAGTTTTGGACAATGAATTTTAATTGGACCTCAGTTGGGACTTTGGGAAAAGCTTTTACATTTAATAGCAGTGAAACTGCCTTCTTCCTCCCTTCCTTTGCCTTGATTTTGGACATGATGGCTAAAGATGCAACAACCATCTTGTGAGGATGAGAGAATGACCCAGAAAATTATGAAGCATAGGCCCTGACATTATTGAAGCATAGGCCCTTCCCAAACCAAGGCCAGTCACTGCCTATTATCACACTTTTTATATGGGAAAAGATAAGCAGATTTGTATAAACAATGGATTACCTTTTCTCGAAGCTGAGTTCTTTGCTAAATACTGGTAGCCATTCTCACTATAAAGCCGAGAAAATTGTGTGACAGCAAATTTAAATAACTTGCCCAAGTTCACACAGATAGAAAGTAGAGATAGGATTGATGAGGGGGCTTATCTGGGTTGACGTGAAGAGATGGATTTTAGAGCTTACACTGGGTGAGAAAAGTGTTTGGAGATCATCTCTAAAGCTTATGCGAAATACTGAGAGTAATGTTGTAGGGAAATAAGATTTTTAAGAAGTTTTGCTTTCCATTGAGAATATATTTTCCCTTTGGCATTTCTTTTAGAGAGACTGGGATACAAATTTAGGGAGCTTTTACTTACTTGGTTGTTGGATCATGGTGCATAATTTAATGACATAATATATGAAAAGCATGTAGGGCATGCTTGGCATGTCTAAAGCATTCAATAAAATTAGCTGTCACTAATATAATGATAATCATGAAAACACTGTGCAGTCTTTTACCAATCCAACCTATCTATCTGTGGGTTTAACAAAGTCTTTATTAGAGTTCATTTGTATGAAAATCTTTTATTGACTAATAACCATAACAAAGATTCAGGTGAAAAACAACACTGCCCTTATGTGCATGTGTAAACAGCCCCTCCACACACACACACACACACACACACACACATACACAACCCATATTCGCTCTTCAGTCAATTGGCTGGTTTTATCTGAGTTTAAGAAACTAAATGGGCTTCCAAGGTGGCATTAGTGGTAAAGAACCTGCCTGCCAATGCAGGAGACATAAGAGATATGGGTTTGATCCTTGGGTTGGGAAGATCCCCTGGAGAAGGGCTTGGTAACCCATTCCAGTATTCCTGCTTGGAGAATACCATGGACAGAGGAGCCTGGCGGGCTACAGTCCATAGAGTCACAATGAGTTGAACATGACTGAAGTGACTTAGCATGCACGCACACACACAAGAAACTAAATAACTTGAAAGCATCCTCATTTCAAAATTCACACAGGACAGTATGATTATAATGTCATATTTAATGAGGCATATCATTACCTTGGTAGAATCTAAAGCAATGGTGATTCAGTAAGTATTTACTGAACACCTATGGGTGTGAAATGTCACAGGTAACAGCTAAGTGAATTACACAGGATTTCTTTCCTGCAGAATCTTTGCAATAAGTAGGAGACAATATGTGTTATAATATGTTAATACCATATGTTTTTTAAATATGATTCAAATCTGTTTGATTTTAATATTAAGAATATTTAAATAAAGATACAACTTTAGATGTTAATAGAGAAAAAGTAGACAAGGATTGCATCATATGTTGCAATCATATGTGCAAGCAAGGGATGGAGAATGCTTAGCAAGTGTCGATTATTTTTGCTATACTGCAGAATTTTTGGAAAGATGTACTGGTTTACACTCTTAGGAAAGTTAAGAAGTATGGTCTTACTTTATTATAAAATTAGGATTCTTTTGGCAGTTGAGTGGAATAACCACGTTCATCTTTTAGGAAAACAAACTTACCTCAGGCAGCAAATGTGAGGAGTGTACCCGCTGAGAAATGAGCTGTGGGAACAATAACCACATTTGTTTGAGTAAATGGTTTCCTTAGAGCTGTTTGTATGCCTAAATATTATAGAGGGTCTCTATGGAGTCGATTTCTAATGAGAACATTGTGGCACAGAGAGTTTGAATTAGTAGTTAGTAGGAAGTAGTAAGTAAAGTAGTAAGTAGAAATGAGAGGATATGACAGTAAGTATCTTTGAGGTGGTTAGGGTTATAACTATAACAAAATCAGTGGAAATCATCTAGAAAAAGCTGAAGGAAGTTTTGGAAAATTTTGCAGCAATTGAAAGAAAATCAAACCTGACCTTTAAGTTTACATTCCTGATGAATATAGGAGAAAATGTATTTTTCTTGAAGGTGCATACTTTGGGAGTGTTTGGACTCAGATGAAAGGTCACCATAATACAGAAATAACCAGTGTGCGATTGAAAGTGAACAGGTGTGAGCCCAAGTGTGGAACAAGAGATGCACAATGGGAGAAAGAACACAGAGAATGGAGAACCTAGGACCTTTGGGAATGTTTATGTATAGTGAATGTTTATGTATAGTTATGTATAGTGTATAAGTGAAAGAAGAGCTTCAAATATGTCAGTGGGGGAATTATTGCTTTCCTTTTCCTATACCAGTGAGGAATTAAACATGGGTGTTTTTGTTAAAATGCAGAAAATCATCACACATAATCATTCAGATTCTTGATCCAGGTATTTTTTCTGACTATTTTGTCATACATGTGCACTTTTAAATTAGCTTTCAAAGTATGTCAGCCGAAAATGACTCAATTTTCCAGTGAAAATTGTGGTCTGATTCCCAGGGGACATTGGCTAAAAATGAGGAAATATCTCCTGAATAAAATGAAGATATATTTGCAATAAACCTCATTTGCTCAAGAGAAAAAGAGAAAGAAGACACATTCGTTCTATACATCCATCAGAGTGTGCCATGATGGGAATATCAACAAGAAGAGGCAGGTGTTTGTCCTAAACACACCTAACAGTCTGTCAGGGTCACTGTGACTGAAAACAAAACCACATGGAAGGGTCCGTTCCTCCCTTTCCTATCTCCCCCTTAAAAATAATTCTTGGGCTTTGTTGAAGGAAATAAAGCCACTTTTTCCATTTCTATACAAGGCACAGAGAATTTCTCTCTGGCTTTGAATACTTAATTTCTGGACACATCTGTTTCTCTTCAGGAGTTAACTTTTAAAAGTAACCTTTCAGAAGATGAAAGAGAGGCATGAAACATTTTTATTTTCTTGAAGAATCTCATTTCCCTTCTCTCAGGAGACAATTGCACCTGGGAGCTGTCTGGTTCACTTTAAATGTGAGCTACTTGCTTCATTTAAAAAATAAGAGAGAGGGAAAACAAGGTGTTTTGTAAGCAGACACACAACTTAAGCAGATTTTCTTTTAATTTGTGCCAATTAGTTGACCAGATGAGTCTAAGGTGCTTGTTTGTTTTCATAAAAAATTCTCTACCTACTTACCTACTCCCCAAACATTGTAAATCCCAAACTAATTTTCCAAGCCTAACTTTCATGTTTATCACCTTGTTTTCCAACATTTGTACCTTCTCACTTAAAGAGCAGGAGGAATAATTTCAAACATAATTATGTAATGAAGGGACCCTTTTATGTGGAGTGTAGTTAATTAGAGCTGTCCAGTTATACCTCTAAAGGCAATCTTTCATATTCTCTCTTCCCTCTGTCTTTTAAAGATGTCCTTGAAAATGATTGCAGCAAATAGATTTTCTTATAATTAGTAGATTCAAATCAGATGATATGCAAGATCATAACGAATTTGATTGGCAACTTACCCTCCCCCTCCATTTGTGATTTAAAAATTTGGGAAATTCTTGGGGCAATAATATGCATTATTTTCACATTAGCCATCTCACATAAATTTTACAGGGCCTACAAGGCAAACGGGGGATGACTGACTGCTAATCTTTAGTAGGAAATGTCTGTGGTGACTCAGAGTAGCAGTCACAACAGTTTTGCCTCTTAGGTTTTTTTGCCTGTCTTCATTACTGAAAATAATAGTATTAATCTATTTTAATAAGCATATTGTTTCAAACTTCCCTTCTCCCCCCCTTTTTTTTTTCTTGGAAAACAGTCAGGTCTGGGCTCAAGTGAGGTGACTGTGGTTGGGGCAGCGACCATCTGGTTTGAGAGCTGTGTGAAGAGAATGTCCTGGCCATGTGGTAGCCTAGTAGGGTGAGAAGATGGACTGTGTACGGGGGATTGAGCACATGCACACATATTTTGAAAGATAATAGGAGGGAAGGGAGATATAACATTGTAAATGAAAAAAAAAAACAACAAAAACTAGAGAAAACCTTTTGTTGGATTGGAATGAGAAACAGTGAGTTGAATTTCTATTTTCAAGACATATAGTTTGATATAAACACACACACACATATATGCATGTATGTATATATATATATAAATATATGTATATATAAATGTTTGTATCCATTTGGAGAACCTGGGAAGAACAATATTCCAGTGGCAATGAGCCAATTTAGCAACCATATCTTGGTTTTATATGCATGTATGTATATATATTTACAAATATATGTATATATAAATGTTTGTATCCATTTGGAGAACCTGGGAAGAACAATATTCCAGTGGCAATGAGCCAATTTAGCAACCATATCTTGGTTTTTAGAACCCATTATCTGCTAAAGGAACCAAGGATCCTTGGAGAAATGGCTGATTCCAGGACTGCATCAGGGAGAGAACACAATGCCCTGCAGCATTTAGTTGTGTCAGAAAGTAAGGATAAAAAAAAAAGAAAAAGAAAGAAAGTAAGGATTTACCCCAAAACAATGGAGATGTGCCAAAGGACACAGAAGTCAGATTAAAAGTACTTCCACTAGCCAATCTGGGACAACTTGAGCAACAACAATCACAACAATAAAATAATGATGGCAATGCATTATAATCTATTAAGTAAGTGGTTATACTTTATATAAATAGATTTAAAAAACAAATGAATAAAGGGGATGAAGAGAAAATTCTTCCTTTGACTAGAATGAAAACTGAAAAAAGTAAGTGAATGTGTTAGATGCTCAGTCATGTCCAGCTCTTTGAGATCCCATGGACTGTATAGCCTGTCAGGCTCCTCTGTCCATGGAATTCTCCCGGCAAGAATACTGGAGTGGGTAGCCATTCTATCCTCCAGGGAATCTTCCTGACCCAGGGATAGAACTCAGCTCTTCTGCACTGCAGGCAGATTTCTTTACTGTCTGAACCACTATGGAAATCTCTTGAGTAAAACGTCAGCTAATAAATGTAAAAGAAATGACAGAATTGGAAAATCACAGGGTGACAACTACCATGATAAAATTAATTCAGGCAAGAATTGCCAATAAATGCTAAAACTAGGGGTAATAGTGGTATGAGTTATGGGATTTTACATAATTTTAAAGTTTCTGTGAAGGCAGAAACCTTGTACAGTTTGTATACTTCTAGCTGGGCTCAATAAATGGCTGTTAAACAGAACTGTGAATGGTGAGATAAATAGCACCTCCTCATGAAATGCTCCAGGAACGAACAACTTGATAGCAGGTAGAATCTGTACTCAGTCCATGGCTGCACTCATGAAGGAACATAATATTTCCTCCATGGCACCGAACCTGAAGAGAGACTGACTGGGTTAGAATCCTGGAAGTGAACTTTAATGATGTGTAAGTCTAGAGAAGAAAACTCATTTCCAAGCCTTGGGTCTTTATATGTGAAATGGGATGATGAAAGTACTGACACCTAGAACTCTGGGTGGTTGTAAATGACATAAATATAACTGCAGGGAAAGAGTAAGAAAAACAGAAGAATTCACCTCTGCTGGTTGTAAGATATATGTAATAGGTGTGCCCTCTCCACCCACATACACAGGGGATAGTTGAATGCTTGTGGTCTAAGAAATTGCAAGTAGCAATTACAAACAGGAAGGAATAAGAAATACCAGATTTGTTCATCATTTATCTATTATTTGTTGAGTCCTTACTACATGCCAAGCACTGTTCATCTGAATTAAATGTACCCATTCCGGTCCATTTCAGTTCACTGATTCCTAAAATGTTGATGTTCACTCTTGCTGTCACCTGTTTGACCACTTCCAGTTGACCTTGATTCATGGAACTAACATTCCAAGTTCTTATGCAATATTATTCTTTACATCATTGGACTTTACTTTCATCATCAGTCACATCTATACCTGGGCGCTGTTTTCACTTTGGCTTCATCTCTTCATTCTTTCTGGAGTTATTTCTCTACTCTTCTCCAGTAGCATATATGGCATCTATCGACCTGGGCAGTTCACCTTTCAGTGTCATATCTTTTGCCTTTTCATACTGTTCATGCAATTCTCAAGACAAGAATACTGAAGTAGTTTGCCATTCCCTTCTCCAGTGGACCACATTTTGTCATTATATCAATTACTGTGGGTAAGAATCCCTTAGAAGAAATGGAATAGCCTACAAGAGTCCAAAATGCAGTACTTCGATGCAATCTCAAAAATGACAGAATGATCACAGTAATCAAGTCTATGTTCCAACTACTAATGCTGAAGAAGCTGAAGTTTAACAATTCTATGATGACCTACAAGATCTTCTAGAACTAACACCAAAAAAAGATTTCCTTTTCATCATAGGGGACTGGAATACAAAAGTAGGAAGTCAACAGATACCTGGAGTAACAGGCCTTGGAGTACAAAGTGAAACAGGGCAAAGGCTGATAGAGTTTTGCCAAGAGAATGCACGGTCATAACAAATACCCTGTTCCCATAACACAAGAGATGACTCTACACATGGACATCACCCGATGGTCAATACCAAAATCAGATTGATTATATTCTTTGCAGCCAAAGATGAAAAAGCTTTATACAGTCAGCAAAAACAAGATCAGGAGCTGACTGTGGCTCAGATCATGAACTCTTTATTGCAAAATACAGACTTAAATTGAAGAAAGTAGGGAAAACCACTAGACCATTCAGGTATCACCTAAATCAAATCCCTTACAATTTTACAGTGGAAGTGACAAACAGATTCAGGGGATTAGATCTGATAGACAGAGTGCCTGAAGAACTACAGGGGAGGTTCATGACACTGTACAGGAGGCAGTAATCAAGACCATCCCCAAGAACAAGAAATGCAAAAAGGCAAAATGGTTGTCTGAGGAGGCCTTACAAATAGCTGTGAAAAGAAGAGAAGTGAAAGGCAAAGGAGAAAAGGAAAGATATACCCATCTGAATGCACAATTGCAAAGAATAGCAAGAAGAGATAAGAAAGCCTTCCTCAGTGATCAGTGCAAAGAAATAGAAGAAAACAATAGAATGGGAAAGACTAGAGATCTCGTCAAGAAAATTAGAGATATCAAGGGAGTATTTCATGCAAAGATGGGCACAATAAAGGACAGAAACAGTATGGACCGGACAGAAGCAGAAGGTATTAAGAAAAGATGGCAAAAATACATGGAAGAATGATACAAAAAAAGATTTTAATGACCCAGATAACCACGATGGTGTGATCACTCACCTAGAGCCAGACTCCCTGGAGTCTGAAGTCAAGTGGGCCTTAGGAAGCATCATTAGGAAGAAAGCTAGTGGAAGTGATGGAATTCCAGCTTAACTATTTCAAGTCCTAAAGGATGAGGCTGTTAAAGGGCTGCATTCAATATGCCAGAAAATTTTGAAAACTCAGCAGTAGCCACAAGACTGGAAAATCCCAGTTTTCATTACAATCTCAAAGAAAGGCAATACCAAAGAATGTTCAAAATACCACACAATTGCACTCATCTCACATGCTAGCTAAGTAACGCTCAAAATTCTCCAAGTGAGGCTTCCAAAGTACATGAACCAAGAACTTCCAGATGTTCAAGCTGGATTTAGAAAAGGCAGAGGAATCAGAGATCAAATTGCCAACATTGTTGGATCACAGAAAAGGCAAGAGTCCTGGAAAAACATCTACTTCTGCTTTATTGACTCCACCAAAGCCTTTGATGTCAAGGCTGTATATTGTCACCTGGATTATTTAACATATGCAGAGTACATCAGGTGAAATGCCAGGCTGGATGAAGCATAAGTTGGAATCAAGATTGCCGGGAGAAATATCAATAACCTCATATATGAAGATGACATCATCCTTATGGCAGAAAGCAAAGAGGAACTGAGCAGCCCCTTAACGAAAGTGAAAGAGGAGAGTGAAAAATCTGGCTTAAACCTCAACATTCAGAAAACTAAGATCATGGCATCCAATCCCATCACTTCACGGCAAATAGTTAGGGAAACAGTGGAAACAGTGAGAGGCTTTATTTTCTTGGGCTCTAAAATCACTGCAGATGGTAACTTCAGCCATGAAATTAAAAGACGCTTCTTCCTTGGAAGAAAAGCTATGACAATCTTAGACTGCATGTTAAAAAGCAAGGACATTACTTTGCTGACAAAGGTCCATCTAGTCAAAGCTGTGGTTTTCCCAGTAGTCATGTATGGATGTGAGAGTTGGACTGTGAAAAAGCCGAGTGCCAAAAAATTGATGCTTTTGAACTGTGGTGTTGAAGAAGATTCTTGAGAGTCTCTTGGACTGCAAGGAGATCCCAACCAGTCCATCCTAAAGGAGATCAGTCCTGAATATTCATTGGAAGGACTGATGTTGATGCTGAAGTTCCAATACTTTGGCCACCTGATGTGAAGAATGGACTCATTTGAAAAGTCCCTGATGCTGGGAAAGATTGAAGGCAGGAGGAGAAGGGGACAACAGAGGATGAGATGGTTGTTTGGCATCATTGACTCAACGGACATGAATTTGAGCAAGCTCTGGGAGCTGGTGATGGCGTGCTGCAGACAATGGAGTTACAAAGAGTTGGACCCGACTGAGCGACTGAACTGAACTGAAGTGAAGCACTCTTCTAAGCTGAGGCGATGTACCAGTGAAACAACATATTTAAAGAGTTGGTCTAAAATTGTAGTGTGCATAAAACGGATGACTTCCTAGTCTGAAGTGCATAGAAATTGATACCTCCACTACAGTATATGCATAGGAATCACTTACAGAGGTCCTTATCCCTTTGTCTGGACAAGACTCGAAAATATGCATTTTAAATAAACACTTCTTAGATCAACTAGGACTTCTAATAGGTACTAACAGACATTACTACTAATATTAAAAAGGTATGTATCATTATCTCATGTATTCCTTGCCACCACCCTATGAATTCTGAACCACTATTATGGTATATCGAGGAACCCCAGGTGCCACTAGTGGTAAAGAACCCACCTGCCAATGCAGGAGACATAAGAACCCTGGGTTTAATCCCTGGGTTGGGAAGATCCCCTGAAGGAGGACATGGTAACCCACTCCAGAGTTCTTGCCTGAAGAATCTCATGGACAGAGGAGCCTGGCGGGACACAGTCCATAGTGTCACAAAAAGATCAGACATGACTGAAGCAACTTAGCAGGCATATACATTACACATAGATGAGTAACGTAACCTGAAACTTAAAGCAATTCATTTCCTGCTCGTGGTCTTCTAGCCAGCAGGAGGCAGGTTTAGGATGCTAACCCAGCTCTGTTCAACAGTGAAACCAACCCTGCCTGTTGCCTTAATTTTAGGAAGCAGAGCTCCAGACTTGGGGACCCCTCATAGCAGATACAGCAGTGCGTTGGCAGCAGTGAACAACCTCAAAATGACCGAGGCTCAGCGCCTATCTTTATTCTATGGGTGTAGTCCCATGCTGACTGCAGGTTTGTTGGTGTGCTCAGTGGAGGTTCGTGAACACATAAATCACTGATGGAATTCAGAAAATAAATGTACCAGAAAAACATTATTAAGTGACAGATGAATGTTAGCTGTGAAAAGAAAAAAAAAAAAAGATCTATCTGAACACCAGGTGCCACTAACAGATTTTAATCCTATGCAAATGCACAACATTCATCTTTAAACCACGATTTTGTGGTAAAGAGAAAAATTGCAAGAAATCAAGGGTCCACTACCCCTTGTTATGGTCTATGCAAGGTAAAATTGAGACGTTGACTACTTTAAGTTATGGTAAAAACCTTACTGTGTTCATGCCAAATAGATTACTATACGCAGTTCTTCCCTGTCACAGGCATCCTTGTTACCAAGAAAACACAGCACAATTCTAAGCTGCATAGGTGAAGAACACATGAGGCTGAAACTCATTATTTTTGGTCCCTTTCTCTTTTTCTTTAAACAAAACTCCACACAAATATATTTCCCTCTTGATCTCTCTCCCAGTTCACTTTAGTTAAACAGTTATCACTTTTTACCTTCTAATGAATAGTAGGCCTTGTCTTCAAAAAATTCAAGGAGCTGTTAATGGTAGGTTTTGTACTTCAGTCATGACAGCCACAAGCTAAAGATGTGTATAGACTGCAGAAACAAACTCTATATGAACATTCTGAAGTTAATAGTGAGGATGAGTTAATAGCGAGGTTTCAAACTCAAACCTTGTTGCCAAGCCCTTTTTCTAAAATACATTCTGATGTTAAGAAGTCTGTTTTGAAAGCCTTAGGAAGGATGTAGGAAGTGAATTTTGGCATTAATTCCAAGATATTATTTCTTAAACAGCAGAATCACCTGTAGTACTTGTTAAAAGTTAAAATTTGTTGGTTTCTCCAGACAAATGATTCGTGATTTCTGGAAAGTTTTGCATACTCAGATTTGAGCTCCATTTCACTGAAAGTTGACACATATTATTAACACAGCTTTTTGTGAACAGTGGATACCACATTTGGCTTCTCTCTTTTAAGGCTGTCAATTAAAACAACAAAAGCAGCAACAGAAGCTGTCAGACTTTTCCCATTGCATATTATAGGCCAGATACATACATGCTAGGTGCTATATGTTCCACTGAACTCTTATAACACTATCACCATTTCTCCCCACCGCCCCCCATTTACAGGCAAGAAAACTGATACTGAGAAGAAGTGTAGGAACCATCCAATGCCTCAGAGATAACACACAAGAGAGCTAACACTGAAACCAGGGGCTGCAAGACACCTGAAACCATACTGTCAAAAGCTATATTCTACATAAATAACTCACATTTTAAAACACTTGGGAATTTATTACTTAAGAGCTTTGCGAAATTACATCTACATAACTGTATCTATGGAGAAGGAAATTGGAACCTACTCCAGTATTCTTGCCTGGAGAATCCCAGAGGAGCCTGGTGGGTTGTCATCTATGGGGTTGCACAGAGTCGGACACGACTGAAGCGACTTAGCAGCAGCAGCAGCAGCAGCAGCTGTATCTATATGTCTATCCATATAGATGGATCTGTCCCAAATTCCTGCTAATATTTGGTCTTTGGCCCTTATTCCTGACACAAGGTCCTAAAACGCCTGTAATTTTCTGCTTGAGAGGAGTGTCTTTTGTTCTAATGAGATGACTCCTTGTGGGCTTCTGGATGGGACTGGTCACCAGAGAGACCAAGTCATGATTAGGAGCTGGAACTGTCAGTGGCACCTCCCGCCAGGGGACAGGCTCTGGAAGATGAATTAATAATCAAGCATGTCTACATGATGAAGCTTCCGTAAAAATCGCTAAATATGAGCTTTGGAACGTTTCCAGCTTGATGAAAACATCGCTTTTCATGCTTGAAAGGATGCATCCCGCCTTCACGGGAACAGAAGGGACTCCTGCAGACCTTGCCTTACATACCTCCTCGTCTGACTATCCGTCTGTGTCCTCTACCACACCTTTGGGGCCCAGGGGAGGCCGCCCCAAGATGCGCCTTAAGCCACATCCATCATTTGACTTAAAGTTACTTCAAAGTGGCCAATCCAATACAAACATTCTTATGCTCCTTTCTGTCTCTCTGAAAGCAGGAAATAAATTTCTTATGTGAAAGTTACCACTCCCTGCATCTGGAGATAAAAGGACATCCTTATTGACAGAGATGGAGAATCCAGGGCCAAGAAGCCTGTATAAAGAAGCCTCAGCACTTTCACGGACCAGCCCAAGCCCGCCTTCTGTTTAGATTCTTCACCAGTCAAAACCCAAAGCCTAAGTTTCTTTATCATCTCCATTCTTCAAAAATTTATTGTTTCTTTGTATACAAAATATAAAAGCTGCCTGCTCCAGCCACTTTGTAGGTCCTATCTCTATGAGACCTCTGTGTATGCAGTTTAAAATTTCTTTTGCTCCTGTTAAGCTGTGTAGTGTAAATTTCATTATTAGTTTAGCCACAAGAACTGGACAGAAGAGGAGGAAATTTCCCTCTCCCTGATAATATCCTTTATTATGCAATAAACTGTTTAGTATAGGTAAAGTTTTTCTGAGTTCTGTGAGCTATTCTAGCAAATGATTGAACCTGAAGAGGGGTCATGGGGATTTCTGAGTCATGTCAGTCAGTCAAGTTGGTCAGAAGTATGGGTAACCTGGGGACCCACTTTTTATGATCAGCATCTGAATGGGGAGCAGCTGTGTGGGAATGAACCTTTAAGCTGTGGGATCTGCACTAACTCCAGGCAGTTAGTGTCAGAACTGCCTGATGTGGGAAATCTCATGCAGCTGGTGTCAGAAGTGTTTGGAGTTTGAGAGTAAAGAGCAGTGAATTTTTCCTTAAACAGTTTTATAGACAAGACCTATTGATTTGCATCAGAACTGAATGGGGCTCTGCAGTGACCTGAATGAGAAGGGAATGCATAAAAGAGGGGATGCATGTATACACACAGCCGATTCAGTTTGCTGTACGGTAGACACTAACACAGCATTGTAAACAACTATATGCCAATAAAACTTCTAAAAAATAATGCAAATAAACTCTGCTTCATACATATGCATAGATACATACATACATGTATATGTGTGTATATACATGCACATATATACATATATATATGCACACATATACACACAGATAAGAACTGAATGAAGTATATATTAACCGTTTCATCTTACAGAGAACTTTAGAGTGCTCTCACAGCCAAGAGTAGGTTTTACTGAGACCAAGTCTCCGTATTTCTATTGCTTCAGTGTCTGGTACCTTATCTGTATCCTTCCCATATCTAGAAGGAGAAGAGTTTCTTTGTTACGGTCTATAAACCAGGTACTATTATCCTTTACAATTAGTAGCTAGCTGGCTGCTGAGGTGTTATAATGTTAGCAGAGGTGAAGCCATTTGTTGATGCCACCAGAGCCATGCTATTTGGCAGGTGACAAGAACTGTTAAAAGTAGTAAGAGCTGCCAGAGAAACCTGAAAGGCATTGTTCAGATTTGGGATGGCAACATCTTCTTTCTCTCTCATCCTTGGAGAAATGATTCCCTTTTCATTTTCGAAAGTGGAGTTACTAACATTGACTTTGAAAAAATAAACTTCATGGTGAGTCTGAGCCCCTGGACCTCTTTCAAAGCTTTTTTTTGCTTCTCATCTGGATCACACCAGGTGTTCCACTGGAATCTGCAACACCGGCTCTTCTATGTGTAATCATTTAGCATCACATGGAGATGTTTGAAACCTGGGGAAGGAAATGGCAGCCCACTCCAGCGCAATACTCCAGTATTCTTCCTGGTTTAATCACTGGACAGAGGAGCCTGGCAGGCTACAGTCCATGGGTCTGCAAAGTCAGCCATGACCGAGTGACTGAGCACGCACACACGGGATATTTGAAAAGAGTTTTATGATCATTTTAGCCATTATTTCCCACTAGCCTTGTGGCAATTCAGCACTGGAGTCATCAGGCAAGTATTATTAGAGCTATTAATACCAATAATAGCAATAAGTTTAATGTTATTGTCATCTTGGCAAATGGCCTGAGCCCTGAGGAACTGAAAATGACAACTGTCGATCTATAGGTTTGAAAAAATGGTTTAAATCACATTCACGCTAGAGTATCTTAGGATGCTGGGAAATTTTGCTGCAGGACATTCAGCTTTACATGCAAAACACTGTTGTCAGATTTCCCAGATGGCTCACTTAAAACACATGCCACAGTCTAGAAGGAAAAACAGCAAGACTACACAGGAATCTCATTATAACAAGGTCACTGTCGTGTGTAGATACACAACAGATCTATGTTGGATAGTACCTAATGCAAACTTTTTCATTACAAGGAAAAATATTACAGATATTCACATGCAAATACATAAGTGATTACAGTTAGAATATATTTAAAATTTTTACTGTGGCTTCTATGTGTCAGCAAGACTCATTCTTCACTTATTAGTTTATACATTGATTATGTTATTCAACCTTTCTCAGTGTTTAACTCTGAGACTTGTGCATGTTTTCAGGTTTCTGGATATGCTTTTCCCTTTCCCCAGATTGCTTCTCCATCAGATTGTTTTGTGAATGGCTCCTTCTTATCATGCAAAACTCAACTCAAGGGTCATCTTCTCAAAGAAGCCTTCACTGATCATGATATCTAAAGTCAGCCTCCACTACAACCATATAATTATTTCCTTTCTTTTCCACAGTACTTATTACCATCTGAAATTATCTTATTTTTTCATGCTTATTTTTTATGTATCCTTCTACCCTGGCTGCTAGACTACTAGACTGTAACAGCAGAAAATTTATCTGTTTTGCTCAACATATGAGAGAGCTCCTATCAAAAATTAGGTGCCTGATAATTATAATAGCTAATTCTGTTTAGACCCAAAAGCCAGGTACACAATGTCCTCACTGTTTCATGTGTATTATTATTATATTTATTCCTCACAACAACCCTGTGAGTTAGGTACTGCTACAGGCTGAATATTTGTGTCCCCATCAAATTGATATGTTGAATTACTAACCCTCAAGGGGATGGCTTTAGGAGGTGGAAACTTTGTATGGTGATTAGCTCTGAGGGTAGGACCCTCTTGTTTGGGATTAGTGCTTTATGAAAGAGACCCCAGAGAGCTATCTTGTCCCTTCTGCCACTCATGCTTACAGTAAGGATAGATGTCTATGATTAAGCAGGTCCTCACCATACATGGAAATTGCTGGTGCCTTGATCTTGAACTTCTCAGACTCTGAAACTGTTAGCAACACACTTTTGTTTTCCATAAGCCATCTAGTCTATGCTATTATGTTATAGTGCCTCAAATGGGCCAAAAAGGTTCTATTATTGTCACTAATTTGCAGATGAGAAAATTGAGGAATGGAGAGGTTAGGCATTTACCTAAGGTAATATAACTGGTAACAAGACTAAGACTTGAACTCATAAAGTCTGGGTTTTACAAAGCACAATGACTGTGGACTGAAGAAATCAGTGAAATAATTAACACAGACAAATGCTGTATAATATGTTAAAGGAACACTTACAAAGCCATGTATTTACGGAAGTGCATTGCATTTTTCAGAAATTAAAACAGACTTGTGCTGATGCATCTACAAGGTACATACCTTATCAGGTCACCTGGTTGGAATTATTCATATTAACTGGGAGCGTGGGAGGAACCAAAGAAAGAAATATCTCTGAAGATGTCAATATTAACCACATGGTCATAAAGTTCTAATATAACTGGCAAGATCCCTAGATGCTTTAAAGATGGCATAAGGAAGAGACATTTATAAGGCAAACACTAATATGCAAATTAATTTAAAGTTACAGAAAACAGTTAATCTATTTAAAAGTAAATTTCTAAGAATAGCATGCTTAGTAACAATAATATACATTTTATAGAATAGAAGAAACTAAATTTTAAAGGATGTTAAGAAGAATCTCATTCAATATCCCAAAGAGTTTCACAAGTTGTTGTTATATTATTAAAAGCATTTTTGTATGTATACACACACACACACACACACGACTGTATATGTTCCTGTGTTTTCTTATTTGATGCCCTATATCAAATAGAATGAAACAGGGCAAAGGCTAACAGAGTTTTGCCAAGAGAACACATCTGTCATAGCAAACACCCTTTTCCAACAACACAAGAGACAACTCTATACCTGGAAATCACCAAATGTTCAATATCAAAAGCAGATTGCTTATATTCTTTGCAACTGAAGATGGAGAAGTTCTATACAATCAACAAACACAAGACCTGCAGCTGACTGTGGCTCCAATCATCAGCTTCTTATTGCAAAATTCAGACTTAAATTGAATAAAGTATAGAAAACCAATAGGCCATTGAGATATGACCTAATTAAAATCCCTTATGATTATACAGTAGAGGTGGCAAATAGATTCTAGAGATTAGATCTGATAGAGTGCCTGAAAAACTATGGACAGGAGTTCATAATATTGGACAGGAGGCATTGACCAAAACCATTCCCAAAAAAAGAAATGCAAGAAGGCAAAGTGGTTGTCTGAGGAGGCTTTACAAATAACTGAGGAAAGAAGAGAAGCAAAAAGCAAGGGAGAAAGGGAACAATAAACCCAACTGAATGCAGAGCTCCAGAGAATAACAAGGAGCGATAAGGTCTTATTCAATGAACAATGCAAAGAAATAGAGGCAAACATAGAATGGGAAAGACTAGAGATCTCTTCAAGAAGATTATAGATACCAAGGGAAAATTTCATAAACAGATGAGCACAATAAAAGATAGAAATGGCAAGGACCTAACTGAGGAAGAAGCGATTAAGAGGTGGAAAGAATATACAGAAGAACTATACAAAAAAGATCTTAATGACCCGTATAACCACGATGGTGCGGTCACTCACCCAGAACCAGACACCCTGGAGTGTGAAGTCAAGAGGACCTTAGGAGGTATTACTACAAAGCTAGTGGAGGTGATGGAATTCCAGTTAAGCTATCAAATCCTAAAAGATGATACTATTAAAGTGCTGTACTCAATATGCCAGAAAATCTGGAGAACTCAGCAGTGGCCACAGGATGGGAAAATGTCAGTTTTCATTCCAATCTCAAAAAAGAGCAATGCCAAAGAATGTTCAAATTATTGGACAATTGCACTCATTTCTCACGCAAGTAAGATTATACTCAAAACTCCTCGAGCTACACTTCAGCATGAAGTGAGCCACACTTCACTCAGTTCAGTATGTGAACTGAGAACTTCCAGAGTAAAAGCTGAGTTTAGAAAAGGCAGAGGAACCAGAGATTAAATTGTCAACATTTGTTGGATCATAGAGACAGCAAGGGAATTCCAGAAAAACATCTACTTCTGCTACATTGACACTGCAAAACCTTTGTGTGGCTCACAACAAATTGTGGAAAAGTCTTAAAGAGATAGGAATAACAGGTCACATTACCTATCTACTGAGAAACCTGTATGTGGGTCAGAAATAGCAGTTAGAACAGTTAGAAGCAATAGTTAGAACCTTATATGGAACAAATGACTGGTTCAAAATTGGGAAAGTTGTATGACAATTTTTTTTGTCACCTTGTTTATTCAATTTCCATGAAGAGTACATCCTGTGAAATGCTGGGTTGGATTAGTTACAAGCTGGAATCAAGATGGCTGGGGAAAATATCAACAACCTCAGATATGCAGATGATACCACTCTAACGATAGAAAGCGAAGAGGAACTAAAGAGCCTCTTGATGAAGGTGAAAGAAGAGAGTGAAAAAGCTGGCTTAAAACTCAACATTCAAAAAACGAAGATCATGGCATCCAGTCTCATCACTTTGTGGCAAATAGAAGGGAAAAAGTGGAAACAGTGATAGATTTTATTTTCTTGGGCTCCAAAATTACTGTGGACAGGGACTGCGGCCATGAAATTAAAAGACGCTTGCTCCTTGGAAGAAAAGTTATGACAAACCTAGACAGTGTATTAAAAAGCAGAGACATTACTTTACCAACAAAGGTGCATATAGTCAAAGCTATGGCTATTCCAGTAGTTATGTATGGAAGTGAGATTTGGACCATAAACAAGGCTGAGTGCCAAAGAATTGATGCTTTCAAACTGTGGTTCTGGAGAAGACTCTTGAGAGTCCCTTGGATAGCAAGGAGATCTAAGCAATCAATCCTAAAGGAAATAAACCCTGAATATTCACTGGAACGACTGATGTTGATGTTAAAGTTCCAATGTTTTGGCCATGTGATGTGAAGAACTGACTCACTGGAAAAGTCCCTGTTGCTGGGAAAGGTTGAAGGCAAAAGAAGTGGGTGGCAGAGGATGAAATGGTTTGATAGCATCACTGACTCAAAAGGACATAAATATGAGCAAACTTGGGGAGATAGTGTGTGCTGCAATCCACAAAGAGGTAGACATGATTTAGAGGCTGAACAACAGCATCAAATTACATAGAAAGGCATATAAAGGAATCCTCATTTTACCAATAAAGAAGTTGAGACTCATACAATTTTGATAATTTGGTAAAGATATATGCCACTCACAAGTTTGATTGGAGAAGATGTGAAAGAGAAAAGGATTAAAAATTTTACCTGACTGCTATGTGCAAGCACTATGCTAGATGGTTTACATATGCTGTTTTATTTAATTCTCACAGCAACAGTTAAAGTGGATCCTATTGGCCGTCCCCACTCACAGGTTACAAATTCAGTTTTAGATAAAGAGAACAAATTGTCAACGGTAACACAGATAATTAATAGGAACTGAGGGAGAATGCAATCCCATTTCTGATTGCAATGAATAATTGAAATAATGATTCAATATTCTTTTTTTTTTTTTTGATTCAATATTCTTATGTGTATTTTATCATTACAAAGAATTCACATTCACAGGGGTAACTCTTAGTGATAGAGGTGGAAAATATTATTATCAGGAAGAGGACTGTGTTAAAAGTGATTTTGGTCAGTAAAAACAATATAAAGTCATTATTTTTAAAAATTACAAGCAAATCTAAATTCCAACCATTTAGCAGGAAATATTCCCTTGCCATCTAATCAATTTCTATTTTTGAAACCTATCAGCAAAAGAAAAGATTTTAAAAAATTATAAGCACTAATCGGTAGGAATAGATTATTAGAACAGCTTCTTCATATGTAAATAATTTGCAAGATAGTGAGATATTTTTGGCTATTTTATATGAATGTTTGATGAGAAAAAATTTTGCTAATTTAAAAGTTGGACTCATGCAGTTCTCACTTTTTAATACAAAATCAAAAAACATTATGGATAATTTACATTTGAATCTCTGCTGTAGAGTTTCCATTATTTACTTAGAATGCTAGGCATAGCACAGTGTGAAATCTTTTATTTTAGAATTTAGCCATATCAACTATTTACATATAATCATATAATTTCCCTATATCTTCTTTCCATCATTAATTCACTGCCTACTCCAATTACTGAGCTTAACATATTTTTCTCCATTTGATTAAAATACTGGAGATAACACTACTGTTATTAGTTAAAACTTGTTTTCTTCTTAGATATCTAATATAGAGTTTATATATTTGTATGTATATATATGTGTGTATGTATACATATGAAGATACAGATTTTTATAGTAGCTATTTTGCCTTTGTTTGTTTGTTTGACTATTTCTGTTTCCCTCTAGCCTTAAAAGAACAAAATTATAGGAATGAGATCACTAGTCAGTTTAACCTGACTCGGCTTATGTTTTCCTGAATGCACAACGGAACTTGCCTAAACTGTTGATTCTTTTCCTTAATGAAAAAAAGTAAAAATGAAAAGTTGAGTAGTTAAGGAATGACTAGCTCTCTACTTCTGATAGCCCTCTTAGCAATAATGCAGACAGATCATTTAGACAAGATAACATCGGAAGAAAGTGTCAGTCAGTCTGCATACAATGGAAAATGATGCAGAACCCAACCTCCTGCCTCCATGATTTACTGCAATTCTTTCCCCTTATTCCCTTTAGAAACTGTCAGTGATGAATAAAATTCTTGGAGCTGGTCCCATGAAATGAGTTCATCTCCCTCCCAGATTGTTGACTTTTCTGACTTTGCTTCCACTAACACTTGCTTCTTGATTATTGGCTTTTGAGTGGGGAGGAGCCAAACTTGAATTTGGTAACATGAATATTAATATATGCATATGGATGTATACATATAGATATATGTCCTGATCTTGGTCACCAGGACATTTCTTTTCCCAAGACAGTAAAATCAAGTGGAGATAGATCTATCTCTCAATATGTTAGGTAGTTACAATAGGTAAAAGGAGTCCAGAATGGCAGTGGCTAAAAGACAAAAAGGGGAAAAGCCTGGGAAAATAGAACAAAAGAAGGTCCAGGACTGGAGTGAGAACCTCAAGTAAAACAAACAGCCCCACTGGCTAGCCCAATTTACATAGGGCAGGTCAGGGTGAGGAGAAAAAACATATAAAAAGAGGAGCCAAAATTGAACAGGGGGCTTCTCTTCTCTTCACGTCTTTTGGGTCGACCTACCCTCATGCCACAAGGATGTATTTTCCTCTGCTTGCCAAATAATATTGAGCTGTAACACAGAGCTCTAACACTGGTCCATCCGTCAATTCAAATTTTTGCTGCAGCAAGACAGAACTGAGGAAATTACAAACTCCCCCGACATTATCTATCTATTTATCTATTTGACTGCATATTTCCTATTACAGCAGTTTAGCATTCCATACAGAATATACCAATTAAAATTAAATTATTCTACTAAAGAAGGAAAAAACGTGCAATTTCTTTAAGCAATATTTTGTTTTGATTTGAATATATGAACAATTCAACTCAAAGCTGTCATTACTTTAGAAAAATGAGTGGTGAAAACAAGGTAATTGTATAATTAACAAGTATCCTTATTCGGCCTGAAATAAAATAGTATTATGAATAATCACCATTATCTTCCTTGAAGGTAGAGGCAAAGATATAGGTATTATCTGTTAAATTTTATAAACACACACACACACACACACACACACACACCTGTTTTGTTAAATAACTTGTATGAAAACCTTGCCTACTGAAATGTGGACAAGTTCTTAGACTTTTGAGAAATACAACAACCTCTTGCTTATTAGTCCACAGAACTAAAAAGAAATCATTTTACCTGACATATGTGTGATATTTTGGACACAAATGGGCTGTTTCATGGTTTTGATTTTAACGCTTACATCTCATATTCTGTCAATCTTTTTTTTTGTGTGTGTGTGTGAATGACTGGAGCCTTTTCTTGGATTGAAACTGCCTTTATTATCAAAGATCAAAATGACAGGCTATATGGGATATAAGACAGAGAAAATGTACATGAGCTAAAAGCAAAATTTTTATAACAAGAAATATTGAATGCTGGAATATGTTACTTTGGTGGTGAAGTTGGAATTATTTTCTTTGAAAATGATTAGAAATAGGACAAGAGTGAGTCTCTCTGTGGGTTGCCTATGTCACTCTATTTCAAGGCAGGACTGTGATCTTTATCTTTTAATGAAAGTACTTAAATTTTTTTGCTTGTAGAAATAAAGTGTACTTATAAAACTATAATAGAAAAGAAATTTAATTGAAAAGAAAGTAAAACAAATTTGGAATCCTATACTAAAGTACTGTTTTGAATATTTTAGTGCATTTCATCCATACCCCAAAATATAGGCATATCCATTAATTCATTCATTTAGTTGTTGTTGTTCAGTCATTAAATCCTGCCCAACGCTTTGTGACCCAATGGACTTCAGCATGCCAGGCCTTCCTGTCCTTCACTATGAGTCTGCCCAAGTTCATTCATCTCCATTCTTATGTAAACCAAAAACGAAGTGCTGCTCATTGTCCTCTTATTCAAAGAGTTAAGTCCTAATTCAGTGTAACTGCCCAACACTACACCCTGAGGGACATTCAAAATGGAGAAAAATAAAATGGAGAACTAGGTGTTTTGCACAAGACCCCTTGGTAGTTATGATGCATATCTAAGGAAGAATTACAGTGACTTCAGATTATTGCATCTTCCCATATATAGAAAAACACCGAAATCATTAATTTGAGGTATGTTTTTTGTGTGTGTCTGTGATTATCAGTAATCGACAAGTTGTTTCTGGGGCTATCATCCTCAGAAAGATCCCTGAATAAAATATAATCCACAAATTTTACACAGTGCATTTTTATTTAAGTCAAGATCATGCATATTTGCTCTTTCAGCAACTACTTATAATGCAATTCTGGATATCAGTCAATAATCTAATCAATGAGAATAGTGAAAAAAACCAGAAAAGTTCTCGGACCTGTAGGGTTTATATCCTAGAGATAGGACATAGAAAAGAAAAACATATATGCAGGCAAATTCATAGTTTGAATCATGATGATAAAAGTGTTGGAGGAAAAACAGGGCTAGACAAGAAAGGAGTTTTGCTAATTTACACGAGACAATCAGGAAAATCCTCTTTATTCAGATCACTGAGGAAGAAGTCTGAAGACACTGATCATCCCACTACAAATGACTTAACCATTTAGAGAAGGTAAAACAGCAACAAAATCTATGTGACAGCCTCACTGTCAGGAATCCAAACGAGGCAGAATCATGTCAGGGGTAGATGGAAAAGATCTCAGCAAATCTTGACCTGAATTTCTACCATTCTCTTCCATTAGACTCTAAACTTCTTCAATCCTTTTTCTCTGATACCAACACAACATCCTTCCTATCATAATACTCTGCACATAGCATATTTGCAATCTCTCACCTGAGATTTTAGCTACTCATATTGAATACTGCTGTGAAGAATAAATTTTCCACACAATAATGGCCTAATACAACTGATATTTAAGCACACTTTCCAAATCTTCCAGAGTTTATATATATATTTAGTTTTTGGCTTATACAAAGAATAAAAGTTGAGTTTTCTAGTTCATTTTAGAGAATATACACATGAGAGTCTTTAGTTTTTTCAGGAGACTTTTATCTATTAGCTGAGAATGAAGCAACTTTAACTTTTGGGTTGTTGCCAGAAACACCTGCTTTCCCAAAACACAAGATTTGCCGTATCACATTTCTCCTTCACCATGATTATATAAAAAGGTTGAGGGACAACATGATGTCATATGCATAGTTCGAATGGCTATGATAATCCAGTGAGTAGTCTACCCATTAAATACATGAGGCTGTCCATATCTATTATTAAACTTTCTATAATGTTAATAGATTTCATTGAATTGTTACACATGTATAATTGAAAAGGAAAAAAAACACCTTAGTTTCTAATGCTTCATAATAACAATGGAAGGGTATTTACAAAGAAAGAATGCTGCCCACCATCTAGTTCTATAAACCACTACGGCACTGACCTATAATATTACCTTAAAAAAAGATTTAGGGCAAAGATCTGAATGAAGCAACCTGTGCTCCAGAAATATTGGCAAAACAGGAAAGATAAATGCTTCCCTAACATCCAAGATATGAAACCCAAGTGTCCATCAAAAGCTGGATAAAGAAGATGCGGTGTATATATACATAGGTACAGATATAGATATAGATATATAGATAGATAATTGCAAATATTTAAGGAAAAATTATTTGTGAACCTGGATCCTTGTATTCCACACTTAGAAAAACACTAAAACCATTAACTGAGGTTATCTGTTCCTCGTGACTAGCAGCAACCTTCTAAGATGTGTACTTGGTTGCATACATCCCTTTGCTAAAATTATCTGTAATACTGATCTTGCCCTCTACCTCTTCAGAACAGTTTCTCAGAGCTATCTAAGAGGCTATCTCTCTGACTATAGTTCTCAGTAAGACACCATATAAACTTAACTTACAGTACTTTTTTTTTTTTTGGCTTTGACAGATACTAGCCCCCAATAATTCTAAATGCAGAATTCAGAGCAGATAATCATCTCCTTTCTAGAAAGAAAAGCGGCAATGAGATACCAAGATCTTGTTTGTATCCCAGAAGTTTATCTAGTTTCTAGCTTTTTAGGATAGAGAGTTATATTCATGTAATATTTTGGGATGATGATAGTATGATTTACCCTAAAAGCATTAACTTCAGTTGTATAGTTATGGATGTTTCTTAAAAATAAAGCCCTTCCCAATGTTGATGGGAATGTAAATTGGTGTAGCCACTATGGAAAGCAGTACAGAGATTCCTTAAAAATTTAAAAGCTGAACTACAGTATGATGCAACGATTCCATTTCTGGGTATTACCTGAAGAAAACAGCAATGCTAATTCAAAACAATAAATGCTTCCCTATTTTCATTGTGTCATTATTTATAACAGCTAAGAAGATGTAATGTATATATGTGTGTGTGTGTGTGTGTGTATATATATATATATATATATATATATATATACACATAAAGGAATATTGTTTAGTCACTAAGTCATGTGACTCTTTTGGGACCCCATGGACTGCAGTCTGCCAGGCTCCTCTGTCCATGGGGTTTCCCAGGCAAGAATACTGCAGTGGGTTTCCATTTCCTTCTCCAGGGGATTTTCCTGACTCAGGGATTGAACCCATGGCAGGAAGATTTTGTATCAGTGAGCCACCAGGAAAGTCCCAAATGGAATATTACTCAGTCATAAGTAAGAATGAAATCTTGCCATTTGCAGCAACATGAATGGACCTAGAGGGTAACATGATAAAGTGAAATAAGTCATACAGAGAGACATAGACACTGTATGTTTGATTGCATTCATATGTAGAATGTAAAAAAAATGAATAAACATAACAAAACAGAAACATGTTTATAGATACAGAGAAGAAGCAGGTGATTGCCAGAGGGGAAGAGATTGGCAAGAAGAAAGAAACAGGTGAGGGAGATTAAGTACAAACTTCCAGTTGTTCTATAAATGAGTCACTAGTATGAAATGCATAATGTGGGCAATATTCAATAACTATATAATATCCTTGTATGGTGACATATCATGAGTAGACTTACTCAAAGTGATCATTTTGAAATGTATGAAAATGTCAAATTGCTATAATGTAGTAACAACTAATTTAGTTTTGTGGGTCAGTTATACATAAAAAACCAACAAACAGGTAAACTCACATAAAAAGAGATAAGATTTTTTGTTCCTTGAGGCAGGGAGTGTGGAGAGGGGGAATTGGATGAAAGTAGTTAAAAGTTGGACTTCCCTGGGTGGCTCAGATGGTAAAGAACCTGCCTGCAGTGCGGGAGACCTGGGTTTGATCCCTGGGTTGGGAAGATTCCCTGGAGGAGGGCATGGCAACCCCATCTAGTATTCTTGCCTGGAGAATTCCACAGACAGAGGAGCCTGGGGTCTATAATTCATAGGATTGCAGAGAGTCAGACACAACTGAGCAAACACACACATAGTCAAGAGTTACACATGTCCAGTCGTTGGGCAGGTGGATGCTAGGGGCATAGTAAGTGGCGTGGTGAGCACGGTTAGCACTGCTGTGTGCCACATGTGAAGGGTGTTAAGACAGTGAATCCCGAGACTTCTTACCACCAGGATAAAACTGCTCTATTTTCTTAATTTTATATTTATATAAGATGATGGATATTCACTAAATTTAATGTGACAATCACTTCAGTATATGTGTGTGTGTATATATATATATATACATAATCATTATGCTATACATCTTAAACAGTATTGTATGTTGATTGCAATCACAATAGAACTGGAAGACAAAAAATAAATCCCTTTCTTTGGTCTGATCTAAAACTCTTCTTATATTTCAAGTCCAAAATATCATGCTCTAATGTATTGAGACTTTCCTTTTATATGAGATGACAGAGTGTTTTCTGCTCCAGTTTAAATGACTGAAGGGAATTACATATGACATTTTCTCCCACCCACCATTCATTAAGAAAATGAAGTAATTGAGACCAGGAAAGGCTAGGTGACTTGACGTGGAGTTGCACCGGTTTTGCATGACAGTCAGAAACAGTATGTGGGTATGTGTTCCTTATTTCAAAGTGCATATCGAAGCTGTGTTGAAACTTAGTCAATCTGAAAATCATGGGCCGAAAAGTTACTATGGATAACATTTCAAAAGGAGATTCCTTGTAAAAGGGAAAAACAGACATGTAAATCCTGCAGCAGTCAGTTCAAATTTGTCCTTTAAATTCAGGCAATGGCATTGCTCCATTTCTTATTATCTGGGGGTCTGGATATGACTGAAAAATCGATATGGAACCTCATCTTCTTCCAAAGTTATTGAGCATCCAATGCACATGTGGTGTTGAAGTAAATGCTCTCCACAGCAGCCTCTTTCACAGTCTGGCCCCAGGGTCAGAGCTGCAATTTCTGCACTGAGATGTTTGCCTCAGACTGGCTTGGGGGCTGTGTCCCAGCCAAATGACATCTTGTTTCCTAACTAAAATTCTCTTCAAAATTCCTTTAAAATCTAGTGACTCCTTATCATCAGACACTATGTTTCCAAATCTTCTAAAGCACATACTTTTCCAATACTGCTGGCTGTTAGTTTTGGATTTGTCCTTGCTCAAAATCTTCTTTTAGTCAAGAGATTTTCTGTGATTTCAGAGGGGATATACTCTGACATATTTGTGCCTGGATAAAATTTCTGCTACTTATAAAAACATTTCTAATCATTATTCACTGAAAAGGTTTAATTGCATGTCACCCAACGAGGATGTACTCTGGGAGTTGAACCCAATTATAACATAAGCAGAAGAAAACATAAGAGTAATAAATGCTGCAGAAATTACATAATGTCTCCAGTAATCACATGTAAATTAATTTTACATTAGCTCATGCTTTGGATTATTCATGCCCCATTGGCTCCTGCTGTTACCTTTTACTATCCATAGATGTGAGATTAATGCTGATTGTTTTTGTTAACATTTGACAAATGTCAAAACATAGCTTCTCACTTTCTAGCAGTGACCTCTCTCTGATTTTCAGCCTATACACTCTCATCTCTGTGTGAGTTTTTCAGATATGCTCTCTGTGGGAGTCAGATATATTCACCAGGGTTTTGCAAAATAATGAAATAGAACACGGTAATGAAAGTGCACCTCCCCAGTGTCAGGCTTCTTTATGAATTCCAGAATCATTTAGGTTCAGTGATTGAGACTTAGAAGTGCCTTGGATGTGATCAAATGGGGATCAGTACACTCACAGGCACATACTCCCTTTTAAATGCTCACTTTTAAAAATGTCCCTCTCTTTAAAAACGTGAATTAACATTGTAAAGGCTCACCAGATGTGTGTGCCTTGGAAATGTCATGTAATAATCTTGTATGCTACTTACATCTGTTTTTCTCTTTTTTTCTTTTCTTTCTTTCTATGACTCTGTTTATCTCAGAGTTGTTGACCAATTGAAGGAAGCTAAAGGAGTTACATGGTTAGTTAAAAAACATTATTTGTTCAGCTTCTACCAAGAATATACCTTGATCAAAAAGTTGTGCTGCCTGAGAAATTGCAAACCAGGTTTTGAATAATCTAATTAAATTAGCTATAGGTTCTCACCTATAGCATCACTGACTCAATGGACATGAGTTTGAGTAAACTCCAGGAGTTGGTGAAGGACAGGGAAGCCTGGTGTGCTGCAATCCATGAGTCACAAACAGTTGGACACAACTGAGCGACTGAACTCAACTGATAGGTCCTCAGTCATGTAAGTAAATGTTCTAAGCATCTTCTTCTTAGGAATGTATCTTTGAATCAGACCCTATAGGATGGTGGATGATGCAAATGTCACATTTTGGCTGACTAATATTTGAAAAAAATTTATATATCAGAGAAATTCACCATCATGAGAGTTTTTAAAAAGCCAGAGATCACTTGATCCCTTTGCCAAAAGAACCTGAGCAGATATTAGGTAGTTCAGCCAGGCAGATGCACTTTCTCCACAATTGGAATCTCAGCCTGTGAACTGAAGAAGCAGAAACAGTAGAAAACCAATTTTGTTAGCTAGGGGCAGCCTTGATTGCAGTCGTGTCCCATTTCTAGGGGGTTCTAGCTGGACACCCAGAGCTGGCTGTCCTCATTTAAATGATTCCATGGTGTGATGTTGGTGTTGACCTTAACCATCACCAGCCTTCCTTGTTCCTGCCCAGCTTCTGAAGTTGATTTGCTGGACAATTTGTGAATTAGCCACTATCTTTTAAAGATATTCACTGTCTGCTTAAATCATCCAGACTGGGTTTCTAAGGTCTGCAATTTACAGCCCCAAGTACTACTGCTATACTGTGCAATGCATATTAGTGGATAATTTTGCATTCTACACCTTGCTGATAATTTAGCTCCCTACACAATGTTGATAATTCAGCTCCCTATACAGGAGTTTTTGAATCCCTATATTCAAAAGAATCTTTAGTGAATAAACATATTATAACAGATTTCTTTTTTATGACATCTTATTATTATATTTTCATTTTGATTCCATTGAAGAAATCCCAGTCTTTATCAGATTTAGTGGTGCACTGTGGGTTTAACTTGCACTACAGAGGATATAGTTTTGAAGAATTATAGTTTGGTCCCATCTTATTCATGGCTGTGCTTACTGAGCTAAACAGACAAATGAGATAACAAATGTGGTACCATAGTATTGCCACTACCAATACTGGTAAACCAACTCAAATCTTGGTTTATAATTAAAAAAAAAAAAAAATCCACCCACTGGTGAAACTGTGTATAATCCAAAGAGAAATAGCAGACCTGAGGCAAAGATTCAACCTTCAGGATTATATAACTTTATTCTATGTTTAATGTGGGGTTTAAAACTCATGCTGTCGGACAAGCAGTTTTAGACTTCTGAGTAGAAATGTGCTGTACTTTTCAAATGAAGAGCAATGAGAATACCATTCCCTCTCCCGTCACATTAGCAGCAAGACTTGCTCTTCAAATGTTTCCTGCTGGTTTTCATTGAGCACAGGAAGCAATGTTCTGATGATTAAGCAGCAATATCATTATAAAAACCAAATGAATAATCATTGTGTTAATGAACTTTATCTCAAAAAAGATTAGTTTTTTAATGTTAATCCTCTTCCAATATGAAAGGGAAAATGTATTTCAATTCCATTTCATCAACCAGAGATGTTCATAATTTATACAGTTTTATATCCTGTCTGCACATGTCTCTGTAGGTCTACGCATTCACTGACTTCAATGCATACTGTCTGATTCTATGAGATCTCTCTCTCTCTATCTAACTCATATACAGACACACACACACACATACCCAACACCTCCAGAAACAGAGCCATCGAGCCTTTCATGAATAAAATGAACTGTGTCTGTTAGTAGCAAGCAACGTGTGCTTTACAAACTAGTAATAAGCGCTAAATCCCTGAGAATCAAATTGTGCCACTTAAAAGAAATCTGGAGTGCCTCTTTAGAATAAAATGAGATACTTACTAATTTTCTTTTAAAAAGTGATTCATGAGCTTTGGGTCAGAAGTTGCATTCTGAGGACCAAAATGCTTTCAAACACAAAACACTTCCTCCAAATAAATGAAAACAAAAAACACACATTTGCTAGACAACAACAGAATAAAATTTTTGTCCCTTGACAATGAACCCCAAATAGCAGCATTCTCTGCTTTCTGTATCTTATATATCCTGAAGGAAATTCTATGGACACAAAACGAGTTTCAATGATTGCTATTACCACCTCATTTGTATCCCTCTTTAGGTGCCATGGAACTATATAGTAATATGAAAGAATGCTAGATGTGGTTCCTGCTGGACAGGCGCTTCTAACTCAAAATGGTCACTTTCAATCTGGTAAAAATCATCCAACAAGAAATATGGAATTCTCTAACACCCCAAGGGAAGTGTCTTGTCAAAAACTCTGCTGATTTTACCTTAACAATTCTCAACTGTGGTGTCATAGCCTGGTGACAGAAATACCATGAATATTCTTTACCTACACTATAGCCCAGGGTTTTGGGAAGGTTGGTATATAGCATCATTTTAGATGATACACGAGCAAACATCAATAAAATATGTAATTTTAAATATCTGTTAGAAAATGTATTGTTATCAAATTACAGTGTGATTTCATGCCTGATTTTACCCTAGTAAAAGTAGTAAAGACTAAATAAAAGTGAATCAATTTTCAACTGACTTAGAAAGGTTATTGAGTAAATTGTCATACACATGCTAATGTGGACAAGACAAAATTATGATGTTTTTAAGTGAATGAATGAAACCACAGAAGCATTATTTTAACGGTAGTGAATTATCATTTCTGATGGCACTCAATCATAGCAGTGGAGAGCTTTATCCAAGTTTGAGTACTCCTCCAATCAAACTCAAGACAAGGGCCTGGATCCTGGCAATATAATTGAAGATAATTCCAGAGCATGCAGTAAGGGAGTGGGGAAGAGAGACATGGAGGTAGTGAAATCCATTCAAAGTGCATCAATATCATGGGCAATTTCAGTCCTGTCCCACTGGGGCCACTCTGATCAGTGGTGCAGAACCCTCCATAGGATTGTCTCACTGAAAGGTACAGATGTTGGTGTGTTTGTTCACAACTTTCCATCTATTACTATTTGATGGTCACTTCTGGGAACATTAGGCCTCTGGCTTTTTTTGTCTTGCCCTGAGGGGCCAGGTGATTTCCCAGAGATATGGGAAACATACTGTGGTGTAGGCATCTTGGCCTTAACCTCTAGTATAGGAAAAAGAGATGGGAGATGTTGTGACAGCATCTGTTACAGTCATTGCTCCAAATGCTACAGAATTGATTTTAAATGTTTTTTAAGTGACCAGTAATACTGACAGTTTCTAGAGTAATTTTTTGATAGCATTCTAATTCTGGAAAAATTACTCATCCCAATATTGCATAAATGAGGTACATGTATTAACCAAGCTGTCTCCTCTTTCAACTAGATGGATTCAATGATAATCTAATTCTATTATTTTGCATTTTGTATTACAAATGGTATTTGAGGAATTAGAAGGTAATGAGTTTGTACTTGTATATTCGATGCAACTATGAATATTTCCACATCAGAGGCTAAAATTTAAATGTGAAAATCAGGGACAGGAGGCAAAACAGATATCTGGAAGGAAAAATAGAAGAAAGATCAACAAATGATTCATAACTCCATTAGCATCCAAAGGAGTTTTAGGTCATACCTTTTTCAGTTACCCTTTTACCACTAAATAATTCCCCCCTCCCAATCCTTCTTGCTCAAGTCCATTAGTATTTACTTTCCTAGAATGAATCCTTTCCCAGAATTCATTTTATACCAAACATCTCTGAGGAGCTTGAGCACCTAATTTTTAACTCTGTACTTGCTACAGTCTAGGACTTTGCTGGTAGCTTAGATGGTAAAGAATCTGCAGGAGACCCGGGTTTGATCCCTGGGTTAGGAAGATCCCCTGGAGAAGGGAATGACTACTCACTCCAGTATTTTTGCCTGGAACAATTTCATGGACAGAGCAGCCCAGGCTACAGTCCAAGGGGTAGCACAGAGCTGGACACGACTGAGCGACCAACACTTTCACTGTTTTGCCACAGTCTGCATCATTACCCCCTTTTTATCATCTTAAGGTTCACCTATTTTCACTCTTTCAGCCAGCTGATAATAAAAGCTGTGCTTTGAATCCTTAGGTTTACAGCAATGAAAATATTAATTGGGATATAAGTGCCTGTTTTAGAGGCTTAGGTGAGAAGTTAAAGTACTATTTGGAGTTTTTAAAATGATCTGACTTTAGCTGGGATGAGAGCTTGCTGCTAGCACAAGGGGGGTCAATGGAAGATTGCCCCGTCCCTTTAAAATATGCCCTGTTTTGCACCACTGTGTCTCTGGCAGCAGCCTCTCACTAAGAGCAATGACTGGAGAGTAGGGATATGTTTAAAAACAGTAACATCCTCATCCATTCTTTGGCAGAGTTCTTCACTATTGCTCAGAAGTGGAATCATAGTCTTTCTTCTCAGACTGCAAATTTATTTTTCCTCCTGCACAGTTCTGTAGCAAACTCTAATTTAAGAGTTGCAGTTGTACTCTGCTCTCTCCTCTGAGACACTGGTGCTGACACTGTCTCTGGGAACATGTTTTGTCCCACATTCCATAGCACTTCCCTTTGTGCAAGATGTAAAAGTGGAGTTAATTAATTAAAAACCACAAGGCTGCATTGCCTACACATAGGTACACACACACAAAAATGACAGCTATTCTAAACTGAAAGCACACAGTGTTTCAAACAGGTAACACTTATTTAGTGTTGCTTATTTGGTGAAAACTAGAAACTACATGTGAGGAAAAATGCTAATCTTGGTCAATTATAGCTATGGTTTTTCTTTAATCTTTAGATTTTTCATAAGTACTGATATTAGTTATGATTTCAATCAATAATAATAGATGTTCAGCGAGTGTGTACTGTGTGATGGAAAGGGTTTAGCAACTGGAGATAGGAAGATCAATTAAGAAGGGTTACTACCTTTAAGTTGCTCATAGTGTCCTCATTTGGGGAGGAAAGGGCACAGTGGTTTAGTCAGTGAATTATAAGACGTTGAGAGACTTGAAAGGAGCAAAGAGCATGGACGTGATTGGTCAGGTTGGTGAGCACATATGATATGGCCTCTTTTGCCTTCTCACCAGATGGAACTGAATAAAAGAGCTGAATGAGCTCTCTGTTCTTCTCCACTGATCTACATGTCTGTTCTGTACCAGTACCATACTGTCTTAATTAATGTAGCTTTGTAATAGAGTCTGAAGTCAGGGAGCATGATACCTCTAACTCTGTTCTTCTTTCTCAAGTTTAATTTGGCTATTTGGGGCCTTTTATGGTTCCATATAAATTTTAAAATTATTTGTTCTAGTTCTGTGAAAGATGTGATAGCTATTTTGACAGGAGTTGCATTAAATCTATAGATGCTTTAGATAGTATAGACATTTTAACAACATTAATTCTTCCAAGTCATGGACATGGGATATATTTCCATTTCTTTGAATTATCTTCAATTTTCATAATATAAAAATAATAAATAATAATTTAAAAGAAGAACTGAATGAGAAACTGCAGGAAAGTGAAAGGCAAAAACAAAAAAAATCACTCATGTTAGAAAGAATTACAAGCCAGGACAGTGAAATATCTAGTGAAGCATGTTTTTGCTGAGTCCTTTATCCTTTATTCTATAAGCATTTATTAATTATTACTATGTTCAGGTAGTATGCTTTGGTTCAGGAACAACAATAAACAGTTTTTACAAGAAAGTAAAGGGTGGGAGAAGTAATTTATAGGTTAAAAGATGTGGTAAAGATATATTAACCGATCACAACAGATATGAAATTATTTATATCCTGATTCAAACACATTTTTAGAAAATTACTAGACAATGGGGAAAATCTGAATACTACTGAAGAAATATTGTTGTTTCATCTACGCTTGATAATACGTTTGATAATGTCTTAGTTTTAAAAGTGTCCTTATCTGAACCTACTATATAGCACAAGGAACCCTACTCAGAACTCTGTAATGACCTATATGGAAATAGAATCTAAGAAAGAGTGGAAGCATGCGCATGTATAATTGATTCACTTTGCTGTACAACAGAAACTAACACAATACTATAAATCAACTATATCCCAAAAAAACTTCAAAAAAAAAAAGAAATATATCTTGAAATATGTATAAATAGAATAATAACAAAAAGCAAGCAAAACTTAAAAGAAAGATCATGTTTGTGACTAGGCATCTCTCAGATAATAATGACTATAATAAAGGAAGTTTCTTGTCTGAGAAACAAGCTGTTAACCATTGTTTATCTTGGCTTGTCATAAACATTTTGAACTCTTAGTATGTAACTGGAGTAAATATGTAAAGTAATCCTTCCCAATATCCCTTCCACAGCCTGCTCCCAAGCTCTATGTTCTTATCTCCATATCTTAGATTTGGGGCAAAGCATGCCACCTCTCATTTCCAGGTTTCCACTCCAATTCTTCGGGTTTCAATGCAATGGCTATTTAGGACAAGTGTCCTTTGACTGGGTACCTGCACCAGTGGAATGAAACTAATGTGACCCAGAAACAAACATAATTAAGGTATTTACTATGTTTCAAAAGAAATTCCTAGGGTCCATCTTAAATTTTAAAGGTTATAACTAAAAATAATTTCTCTGTTCCCACAACATGCAAAAGAAACTGCTATCTTAGGTGCCTAAGAGACGTGAGCGTTTTCTACCAAAAAAAGGGATGGGTTTTAAAAGATGGAATCATCTTTGAAAGTCATTATAAATAGAATATGAAAATTCCATTTCTCCACGTTTCTCCTTTATGAATGTAGAAAAATGGATTCAGAAAAGAAACCTAAGCAAGCATTTGTCACTGATAAACCTTCCGCTTGCTTGGGAAAAAGAAAAAAGCAGTCATTGTCTTTGTAACCTGAACATTTTTCCCCTGGATGAACTAGACTTCATTTACTTTATCTGTGAGCATAATCACCTCTGCCCTTTCTGGCTGGAATTATACTTTAGTTCTGCCTGATTATACTGTCATTCAGATCTGCAATGAGAACAGCAGAAAGAATAAGCAAAGTATTAAACAGAGCTAGTTCTAAAGAACTATTTCCTAGCCTCTCTACCAGGAGATGAACAGAAGTATTGCCCATACAATTATGAGCAAACACCATTTATACCACTAGTTCTTCCTCAAAGCATCCTTTTTTTTTCTATTGAAATCACACCAAATAATTTAGTGTTCTTTGAGTAAATATTATGTTCTCACCAGTTTGGCTTGAAAATAGTTTGGGAATTAGCTCTTGATCTATCAATGGGCAACGAGGTTAACTGCTGCTACTGAAAGGCCTGCTAACATTCTCTACTGTAAGCAGTTCCTGAAGTCAGGGTCATTTTCTACTATAAAAGTTGATTAATGGGAAAAGAATTTTCATACTAAAATAAATTGTCAATAATTCAGACACTGAGCAGTGTAGCTGGCCCTGTTTTAGGCTTGCTCAGTGTACATTAAAAAATGACTCATTCATTCATTCATGCATTCATTTGTTCACTTATTTATTGTTTTATTCAAACTATTCCCTATGTGATCCAAAATAAGGATGGGGGTACAAAATGATTATGATATACTCTCTAGCCTAAGAAATTGATGATATTGACTGAGGTACAATACTATCAAAGATGCATTGAACATTTAATAATTTGCTGAAGCATTTTAGGTGTCTTTTTAATTGAGGTGTTTTCTTAATTGGAGAAGGAAATGGCAACCCACTCCAGTACTCTTGCTTGGAAAATCCCATGGATGGAGGAGCCTGGTAGGCCACAGTCCACAGGGTCGCAACGAGCTGGACATGCCTGAGCAACTTCACTTTCACTTTAATTGAGGTGAAATTGGTATAAAGATTATGTTAGTTTCACACATACAATATACTACTCTAATTTTTGCATGCGCTACAGAATGATCATCACAATAAGTCTAGTTAACCCTGTCACTATACAACTGACCTCCTTACTCGTTTCACCCGATGCCCAACCCCCCTCTATGGTAATCACCAAACTGTTTTCTGTATCTATGGCTTTGTTTTTTGCTGTTGTTGCTGTGTTAATTTTATTTCTATTTAAATCAAAAAATTTAATTGGAAGATAATTGCTTTACCATACTGTGTTGGTTTCTGCCATACAACACCGTGAATCAGTCATAACTATATATATATATGTACATATATATACAAATCCTCCCTCTTGGGCCCCCCTTCCACCCGCACCTCCGTCTTGCCTCTCTAAGTCATCACAGAGCACCAGGCTGGGCTCCCTGTGCTGTACAGAAGCTTTCCACTAGTCACCGGTCTTACACACAGTCGTGTATAAATGTCAGTGCTATGTTCTCAATTGGTACCCCCCTCTCCTTCCCCTGCTGTGTCCACAAGTCTGCTCTCTACATCTGTGTCTCCATTCCTTCCCTGCAAATGGGTTCATCAGTACCATTTTTCTAGATTCCATATAGATGCTTTAATATGTATATTTGTTTTTCTTTCTGACTCACTTCACTCTGCATAACAGGCTCTAGATTCATCCACCTCACCACAACTGACTCAATTTTGTTCCTTTTTATGGCTGAGTGATATTCCACAACTTCTTTAAGTTTTTTAAACACTTAATTTTTTGTGTGTTTTTCAAACACACAATTTTTGTGTTTTTTAGGTTCTATCTACAAATGCAATCATATGGTATTTGACTTTTTTTGTCTGATTTATTTCACTTAATACTCTCAAAGTCCATCCACGTTGTCATAAATGGCAAGACAACTTTCTCTTTTAAGACTGCATAGTATTCCATTGTGGGTATACATGTGTGTGCATATAACATGTATATATATGTACATATATCACATTTTCTTTATTCATCCTTTGATAAACATTTAGATTGTTTTCATGTCTTGGCTATTTTTAAAGATGCTGCAATGGGCATAGAGATGGATGCATCTTTTTAAATTAGTGTTTTTCATGTTCTTTGGATAAATATCTAGAAGTGGAATACCTGGATCATATTGTAGTTCTGTTTTTAAGTTTTTGAGGAACTTCCTTACTATGTTTCATGGTAGATTTACCAACTGACATTCCCATCAACAAGTGTATAAGGATTCTCTTTTCTTCACATCATCTCCAACATTTGATGGATTGTTTTATTTCATCCTCATAGCAACTCTATCAGGTATATACTGTTCTAATCTTCATTCTCAAATAAAGACACTGATGCTTAGAGGTAGTATTTACTCTTGAAAATGATAGCATAGTAGGCATAGATAGCATAGTGCTTTAAGAACACAGAAACAGGAGTGATTGATTGTGATTGAGGTTTAGACTATGTACTTCAAAGGATGTGGTAGTATTTAGATTTCGTTTTAAAGGCAAATTGCAACCTCATCCATGTTCCCATAGAGATTCTAACATAATTCTGTTATAGTACTTAGTGTATTTTATTTAGTTATATACATGCACATATTCCCCTCGCAGTTACATGTTTACTGGCACAATTTGGACTATCTAATGCCTTGAACTGTGTTTAGGACATAGACGGTTTTCAATAAATATATTTTAAAATTGATTTTTATTGGGGTATAGTTGACTCATTGGAAAAGACCCTGATCTGGGAAAGACTGAAGTTTGGAGGAGAAGGGGACAAGATGGTTGAATGGCTTTACCGACTCAATCAGCATGAGTTTGAGCAAGCTCTGGGAAACGGTAAGGACAGGGAAGCCTGGCGTGCTGCAGTCCGTGGGGTCACAAGCAGCTGGACACAACTGAGTGACTGGACAACAATGGTGAGCTTACAATGTTGTGTCAGCTTGTGTTGTGCAGCACAGTGACTCAGTTACACATCTACACATGTCTACTCTGTGTTAGACTCTTTTTCCTTAAGGTTGGTTGGAGTATAAGTTGATACAACCACTATCAATAAAGGTATTGATACATGAAATGAATATTTGAGCAAGATTTCATAATGTATAGTAAGGTGAGATTTCCAGAAAAAGAGAATAGCATTAGACTTGGCACGGAGATATGAATATAACTGTGTTATTTAAGTAAAAAATGAGTATCAGTTCAGTTCAGTCTCTCAGTCATGTCTGATTCTTTGCGACCCCATCGACCACAGCATGCCAGGCCTCCCTGTCCAATACCAACTTACGGAGTTTACCCAAACTCATGTCCATTGAGTCAGTGATGCCATCCAACCATCTCATCTTCTGTTGTCCCCTTCTCCTCCTGCCCTAAATCTTTCCCAGCATCAGGGTCTTTTCCAATGAATCAACTCTTCGCATGAGGTGGCCAAAGTATTGGCGTTTCAGCTTCAGCATCAGTCCTTCTGATGAACACTCAGTATTGATCTCCTTTAGGATGGACTGGTTGAATCTCCTTGCAGTCCAAGGGACTCTCAAGAGTCTTCTCCAACGCCACAGTTCAAAAGCATCAATTCTTCAGTGCTCAGCTTTCTTTTTAATTCAACTCTGACATCCATACATGACCACTGTAAAAACCATAGCTTTGACTAGATGGACCTTTGTTGCCAAAGTAATATCTCTGCTTTTTAATATGCTGTCTAGGTTGGTCAAAGCTTTCCTTCCAAGGAGTATATGTCTTTTAATTTCATGGCTGCAGTCACCATCTGCACTGATTTTGGAGACCCAAAAAATAAAGTTTGACACTGTTTCCACTGTTTCCCCATCTATTTGCCATGAATTGATGGGACCGGATGCTATGATCTTAGTTTTCTGAATGTTGAGTTTTAAGCCAACTTTTTCACTCTCCTCTTTCACTTTCATCAATAGGCTCTTTAGTTCCTCTTCGCTTTCTGCCATAAGAGTGGTGTCATCTGCATATCTGAGGTTATTGATATTTCTCCCGGCAATCTTGATTCCAGCTTGTGCTTCATCCTGCCCAGCATTTCTCATAATATATTCTGTATATAAGTTAAATAATCAGGGTGACAATATATAGCCTTGAGTCCCTCAGGTAAATGTAGGGTGTAAGGATTATAAATGGAGGAGAGGTCATAAAAAGAGAGAGATAATACTGGAAAGGCAAGTTGCTTTTTGATTATAAATTTGTTTTTACTTGAAGTTGATTCAAAGTCACTGGGAAATGGGATGACCATATGATCTGAGCTAAGTTGGTAGAAGATTATTAAGCCCAACATGAATTAGGAAAAGGGTTAGCTGGACAATGAGATGAAGTTTGTTAGCACAAAGTTGATGGCTGGAATGGAGATGACAGTGGAAGTTGACTTGGAAAGTGAAATTAAGAGCATTAATGATTGATCAATCAAGGAGATTCTTCAAGGAGAGGAATAGACTAGAATAGTAACTTTGAACTTTGAAAGGTGCCTGGGAGGAAAGTCTAACCTTTAATGTGATGTCAGAGTAATAAGCAGAAAAACTTGGGTTTTAAATTCTCAAAATCCACTAAGAGCAGCAACAAAAAGAGCATGTGTTCCAAATTTCTTAGAGGCTTTGATTATTAAGTGTCTAAAACTTTTCCCGAGCCAATTAATCTGAAATTCTAGATCAGTTTTTTTAACTGAAAGAAAGATTATCTGGTATCAGCTATCCTTAACATTTAAATATAGTCTATTATGTTTTCTCCAGGTCTGTTCTATATGAAAAATTTTTAGAATTCAAGTGAACTTCAAAGAAGCCTCAAATGTCACTAAAATCTCTATATACTCTGAGATGGAACACACAGACAATGTTTGTGACTTTACCTTAAGACTTGCAGAGCACTTCAACATGTCAACCTATTGAGCCATCTGGATCCACAAATTTTGCAAACATCCTAGTAGATCATGCCTGTATCAGCTAGCAGAAAATAACAGAAACCACATCTCATAATGACTTGAAAAATAAGGGCATTTATGGTTTCCCATAACTGGGAGTCTAGAAGTAGAGTGCATATCAGGATGACCTTGCTTAGGTGTTCTTTCTTTGGAGTTCTCTGGAAACTTCTTTCCTCTGTGTGTGGACTTAATTGTCAGGAGGGCAGTGAAACGACTATAGAATTTGGGCACATGACTGTGTTTAGAAAAAGCATGAAAAAGAAAAGCTACGGAAAGAAACCATTCCGGAAAACAGAAGAAAAGTGATCCCGGACGTCACCAGCAAGCATCTCCTGCACTCTCACTGGCCCAAACTGCACATTATAAGTCTGCTTCAGCCTGTTGGCTTCCCATGTGGTGCTAATGGCAAAGAATATACCTGTCAGTGCAAGAGACAAAAGAGACTCCTGTCCAATCTGGATCGAATCCGACCCGGCTTTGATCTCTGGGTTGGGAAGATCTCCTGGAGGAGGAAATAGCAACCCATTCCAATATTCTTGCCTGGGAAAACTCGTGGACAGAGGAGCCTGGTGGGCTACAAGCCATAGGGTTGCAAAGAGTTAGACATGACTGAGCACAAGCTACATTTAAGCGTATCACTGACAGGAGGGTGGAATTACTCTTAGAATCAATCAGTGCCCAAGAGAGAAAAGAAACACAGGCTGCTGGTAATGAAACTATTACAAGGGCAGAGTGAGCAATGGGGCCAGGGAAGTGACTTAGAGATAGGTAACTGCAGAAAGCCACTACTGCCTCTTTCCCTGGAGAACCAAAAGGAGGAGAGCAGTGTAACCCAAGGCTGCTCCTGACAGAATTGGCTGTCACTGGGTAAGAACAATCCAGGAGACCTCTGTTCCACTCCCTCTGCTATGAATAGAGCCATTGTCACCTACAGGTTCTCTTTGCCAGAAGCAGAAAGACAATAGCTTTTCTCTTCCTACTCTTATTTCCCATCAGGGGCTTACACTGGTAATTACCCACCTAACTTTTCTTCTGGAAGTCATTTGTAGGCTTCCATTCTCCTGCTGGAAGAATGACTCAGGGCTGAGGACCTACAGACTAATCATTAGCATGCTTTGAGACTAAATAAGCCTGCACATGAAACTGGGGAGGGTGCCGAGTGAGGGTAAAGGGCTATAGCAGGTAGGAGCAGTTGCTCTGAAGCACATGACCCTGTGGGGAAGAGATGGATACCTGTTAGCATTGAGGAAGGGAGAATGGATATTGTGCAGATTAGCAATATTGTACATGATAGCACTGACAATTAAGCCTACAGTTTATCTTCAGTGACTAATTCAGACTTGTGAAAAGACCTTGGAAAATATCACTTGAATTGAAATCACTTAAATAGTGTGTATCTCTTGATGGTCTGTGAAGATTGCTTTTGATTTTATTGGCGAAACACCCTACATGGACCAAGAAGAAGCATTTCTACGGGAAACTTTGTTAACATTACAAAACCTAAAAGGAGCAATGGATGCATTAACTAAGATCGCCTCATTAAGATGGAACGTGTTAGACATGTTCACATATTATCAGTAAGTCTGGCTGCTTCATCGCTTATTTGACGCTAACTGATTTCCTTCTCTGAGTTTTCCCTTCATACTGGCTCAGTGGGAGTCCAAGTACCATCACCACAGGGCTGGGAATAAAGATTTTGTCAACTCTTCTCCTTGATGAACATATCATTTAGGAGAAATTGCAGAGGACAAGACAATCTAGGCTTCCAGTACAGCTGGAGTCCCCTGCTGCAGTCCCACTGGACCTATTTTGGGTTGCTTGGAGAAATATATAAGATTGCTCCATTAACTTACTTCTATCCTTCACGTCCTCTAGAAATTTCTAATCTGTATTTCTTGTCAAACAGATGCAGACATTGTGCTTTAAGACTGTTCTTTCTTTTCAGTCATGAATACAACTCAAATGGCAAACCAACCTTTCATGACACATGTGCCTATCCATATTTCACATCCACTTTTGATACCATGTCATCATCTATCTGCTTTTTTGTTCTAGTCTGGCAATTCCATACTTTCTTTTGGAAAAATAAACTGACCATGCCCTTCTTTTTGGTTTGCTCACAAAATATGTTTTCTGTCCCTATTTTAAGGCTCAAATACTCAATAACACTTATCATAATTATATTATATTAATCTTTGACTTTTTCAAAATACAAAGAAATATAAGTTAGTTGCAAGAGTTAAAGAATAGACAAATAGAAAATAAATATAATCTTTTCTTCCTACCCTCAAATGTCTTCCATTTTTGGAAATCATGATATCCTTCTAGACTTTAAAAATTAATAAAAATGTTTGGATATAGAATTCTTCAGCATACACAAAAAAGTAATGATGAATTGAGTTAAGATAAGTTGACTGTTCCAATCAGTGCTTGACATATAATAAGGGCTATTAAATTTTTATTTAAATACAAACATAAGAAGTTGTCCAGTGTCCGGATCTGATGTGTTAACATTCTTCTATATTTGCATCAGATTTCTCTGTGCTTAAAGAGAAATAAAGCATTCAGTTTAGATTCACTAAAACTTGAGGCCCATGGCTCGTTACCCATCTGTGTCTATCCTCTTCCCCACCTCACTTCTGTCAAGCCTCTACCTCTAGACAGTTTCAAACAGATCTGTTCATAAGGAACGAGAAATGGCAGAAACTTTAGAATCTGATGCTTGGAGTGCAGCATTCTCATACATGTTTTGGTAACTTTCACACATATATCCATGTCCATAATGCCCATAATCAGTATATGCCATTGTTGGGACTTTCCTGGTGGTCCAGTGGCTAAGACTCTGCACTCCCATCACACTGGGCCTGGCCTCTATCCCTGGTAAGGAGACTCGATTCCATATGCCACAACTAAGAGTCTGCATGCCATGGCTAAAGATCCCACCTGCTGCAACAAAGATTAAGGGTCCCATGTGTTACAACTGGGATCTGGGGAAGCCAAAAAAACACAAAAAGAATTTCACTTAAAAAAACAGCAGGGATCTTCCTGACCAGGGATTGAACCCAGGTCTCCTACATTTCAGGCAGATTTTTTACGGTCTGAACTACCGGGGAAGACCATATATACACATGTGTATTGTTTTGTGCATTTTTTAAGTTTACAAAACCAACATCATACTGAATGCATTATTTTATAACTTTATTTCCCCCTTCTCATTATGTTTTTGTGATCTCCCCATTTTAAGTCATGTAATCCTTGCTCACTGATTTTAATTGAAGTATATTTTTCAATAGCATGTTTAAATGGTATTTTATGCAGTCATCTTTTGTTGACAGACTTCCAGATTGTGTAAATTATTCTGTTATGACAAAGGAGGCCAAAATGAAAATCTTTGTTCCTATTGCCTCAGGCTGTCATAAAAGGTGTCTCTAGAGTAAGGACCTAAACTCATTTTTTTCTGGGTTGTAGTATCAAAGCATCTTAAAATTCACTGGCATCATTAAATTATTCTTTAAATTTGCTGTATCAGTTGCCACTTTCACTGTAAAAGTTTTTCAGGTTTTCTCATTCCTGCCTACTTACTAACTACTTGCCAGGTCAGACATTGAAATTTTGCCAATGGTATCTCTAAATAATTTTAGTTTGACTTCCTTTGATATTTTTGTGGATATTTATCTTTTCTGATATGTTGATGGGTAGTTTGGCCTTACTTTTTCATAAAATATATTTTTGCTTATTTTTCTATTATGCCATTTTCTTTTTCAACTGTTTTGTTCACTTATTTACTTAATACAAATTATTTCTTGGAAATTTGCATTATAAATATCTGTTCTAATTTGTAGTTTATACTTATTCTATTTATTTATCATCTTTTGCTCATTGTAAACATTGGTTAGATTTTCTATGGAAAATTTTGAGCCTTAGCTTTTTGACATTTAGACCATTAATCTGTCCACAAGCTATATATGTGTATTGAGTAACAGGGCTGAAGTTATTTTTCTTTTTTCCCACATGAATGGCTAATTGTCCTATCATCACTTTTTCTTTCACAAGTTAAAAAAAGAAAAATAATGTCAGATTTGTGTTATCCCAAATCCCCATATGTTCAGCACATTTTTATTGGCTCTCTATTCAATTCATCTGGTCTATTTTTCTGTCCTTCTTTTCTATTTTACTTCTCTCTACTATTGACATACCCTTTTAATTACTAGATGTTATTTTAAGAATTATTAGCTAGATTTCTTGAAACTAAGCCATCTTTATTAAAAAATGTTTCTGTTTTTTTTTTCTACCATGTGTGCTTGTTATAGTGGAAAAACTCTTGGCAGAATTGGACTTTTTTCTATGTTTATCAAATACTATGTGTTGGAAAAAAGTTTTTCATTATGTTATTTCAAAGAATTTTTAGTCTATGCGTTCTTCACTATCAAGGTAACTAATAGGTTTCACATTTATTGCCTAACAGGAGGGATCCAGAGAAGGGATGACCAAACAGCTACAACAGACAACAAGATCAAAGATTTACCCTAGACCCAGAGGGAGGAGAACACAGAAGGAAAAAAAAAAGAAATTGAAATTATAAATTAGCAACAATAACCTCCTATTTGCTCCATGCCTCCCACCACCTGCTATAGATTATGTATATTCTAGCGGCTGGAATGAGAGCAGAATTAAATATGAAGTGGAAACAGCTTAGTTATGGGTCCCAGGGAAGAACCACTGCAACCCAGTTTCTCTTAGCCTTCTTCTTGTTGGGGGTTGGTAGAAGCAGTGGTGATAAGAAATGAAAGAAACATCACATAGAGTTGGAGTTTGCAAAGGAATCCAAAGCAGATCCTGTGGTAGCATTAAGTATTCCACATTTCTTTCATTTCCTATGTGTCATTAGAGTAGGAGACAAAAAATGATTCTATCTATGTCTCTAGGACAATGGGTCCTACACCCCTCAAAAAGTGTCCCAGGTTCCCAGAATTGAATGGGAGCAGTAGAATGAGTACCAATGGGCTCAAGAACAGCATGGGAATGCTGAAGGGCTTAGAAAGCTTAACTAATTTCCCCACAATCTCTTCACAGCAATGGAACTGCAAGCTTTTTGCCATTGGTAGCCACAGGCACCTTCTGAATATGTAGAAGTCATTGAATCTGCAGAGACTTATATGGGTTTTTGCCAGAAAGCAAAGATAAAAACAAAAACAAATTTCAGTTCAGTTCAGTCACTCAGTCATGTCCGACTATTCGCGACCCCATGGACTGCAGCATGCCAGGCTTCCCTGTCCATCCCCAGCTCTTGAAGCTTGCTCAAACTCATGTCCATCGAGTCAGTGATGCCGTCCAACCATCTCATCCTCTGTCATACCCTTATTTAGGGAGCAGTTTAAACTACCCTGGACTTGCTGCGGTACTACAAACAATAGAATTCTAAATATCATCTGCACTGGAGTTACCTAGAGGTCACAACTGGAGGTCATGATCACATTTTTGGTGTCTAATAGTAGTAGCAGGAAGATGGATTCAGAAATTAACTTCAGAGTGCCACTGACCTTGAATTTCCTGCTACTTTCCTTTCATGATTTTAATTACATTATTTTATGTAATTATATTTTCTGACTCACTCCCAAAAAGATTGAAAGCACCTTGAGAGGAAAAATTATTGTTGCCTGTTTACCACTCTATCCCTAAGCCAAGCAGAGTGCCTGGTGCATAGTGAATGTTCTATAAATAATTGTTTAATGAATGAATGAATGCTCAGATAACACACACACACACACACACACACGGCTCATATCTAGTTATAATGAGAAGAGTCCTACTGTAGTATTTAGGTGTTCTAGGTATAATCCTGATCTATTCACTAGTTATGTTTGACCTTGGTAAATCTAAATCTTTTCAGAGTTTCAGTTCTTCTTCAAAACGGAATGATTAGATTTAAATCAGTGATTTATGAAATGTCCTTGCTCTGCAGATATTTTTGAGAACAGGATACCGTTAGAAAATGTGTGCACTGAGCAGGCTTAGTTCCTCTCATTTCTGACTCATTAATAGCAACATTAATTTATTTTAAATATTAGGCTTAACATTTAAAGAGTATGTCTGTGGCTTACACACACACACACACACGCACACACACAATCAGGGAGAATATCTCCAAGGTTTTCATCTTCTTGAGATAGACATACTGCAAGTCTGTAACCAGAAAAAGATGACAGAGTGTTTCTCTCCATTTTAACTTTGTAGTAAGTAGTTAAAAAAAACTTGTAAACGCTGTCAAGAATCTGGACTGTTTAGTCAAGAATTGGTAGAAAAAGAGTTAACTCTCAAGAACTACAAAAGTAAGCTGGGCTTATATTATTCTGCATCAGAAATCACATGTATGTATTCTACTAATCAGAAAAAATATATAAATATTTGCTAAGTGTTTGATGTGTGTGTCCTGTTGACATTTCTGCACGTACCTAACTTACAGAAGTACTAGATATTTTACTAAGAACTCAAAAATTAATAAAATACAGCAATACTATAAGGTAGACACAATTTTCATTTCTTTTTATATTCCTTTAGTCACTATGTCTGTTGGGCTTCTATATACCCTTGCTAACATTCAATGGAATGGGCAATGAATATCAAAGTAAAGACATTCAAACTCCGTGCATTCATGGCATTAATATGAGAATTGAGTGGTGGGGTCAGAAAAGAAAACAACAGATAAATTTATAATATACTTTGAGATAGTGATGTGTTTCATCATTCTTACTAAAGGTATTCAGATATCATTAAAGAAAATAAAGAGGATAATGAAAAAGAACATGATGAGGTTGGAGAGGGATGAGAAGAAATCTACATTTGAGGGAGTTCTTGAGAAAAATATGAGAACACTTTAGCTAAGATCTGTGTAGTAAGAAGGGAACGCTCCTGGAGAAAACTATTGAAATTTTCTGGGCGTGAAAGAAATAGGCATTTCTTGAAAACAGGAATAATTAAGAACCTGAGGCACAGATAGTTTCAGTTTTCTTGCAGCAAGTTTATGGAAGCGTCAAAAGTAACTCAGGTTTGCTTGATTCCAAAGCTGCTTCTCTTACACACAAAGTAATATGGCTTACCTTTGAAATGGGCTTCGCAGCTGTACAGTTAAAGTCCATAAAATAGACCAGAAAGCTTCTCAGCATAAAAAGCTGTATGGTTTTGGTGATACTATGAAAACATTTAATGACAAACTGTTGAACATTTGGGAAAATTGCAATAGTATTGTCTTGTAGCAGTTTTACCTTTTATATTAAGAAATATCTTATAAAATCCCTCCTTCCTGCAAACTTCATAGCAGCCTGTGAGATGAGGTATCTTAAGACAAAGATATGACCAGGTAATTGGAACTGTAAATTGATAACAATTAGATCATTTGTACTTGAGTGACAGCAAGTAATAATTATAATTGACAATGGAGTGGTCTGTAATTGACATCCATGATTTTGAAGGAGAAGAGAGTAAAAGACAGAGGAAAAAGCTGTTTGTGAACATAACAAAAATAAGCACCAATAGGTTAATTTAGAAAATAAGATTAGAAAATTGGGTATAAACTATAAACATTTTAAGTATAATCTTTAATATATACCTAAGATTATAAACTCCCAGGGATAAGGAACACGCTCTTGAATATTCCCTCTCAGTTCAGCTCAGTCGTGTTTGACTCTATGTGACCCTACGGACAGCAGCACGCTAGGCCTCCCTGTCCATCACCAAATTCCGGAGTTTACTCAAACTCATGTCCATCTAGTCAGTGATGGCATCCAGCCATCTCTTCCTCTGTCGTGCCCTCCTCCTCCCGCCTTCAATATTTCCCAGCATCAGGGTCTTTTCCAATGAGTCCGTTCTTTGCATCAGGTGGCCAAAGTTTTGGAGTTTCAGCTTCAGCATCAGTCCTGCCAATGAATATTCAGTATTGATTTCCTTTAGGATTGACTGATTGGATCTCCTTGCAGTCCAAGGGACTCTCAAGAGTCTTCTCCAACACCACCACTCAAAAGCATCAATTCTTCTGTGCTCAGCTTTCTTTATAGTCCAACTCTTACATCCATACATGACTACTGGAAAAACCATAGCTTTGACTAGACAGATTTTGTTGGCAAATATGTCTTTCTGGGACAGCACAAATTTATCCTTGTTTTGGAGAGAATTTAGAAACAATTTTAAACAAGAAAATTTCTACAACACTGGGACTTCTGTCACAGTTTTGCCACTAGTTCACACAGCTCTTTTTCATTTTTGAGCTCTAACAGTTTCATGGGTTCCTGGCTAATTAATTTTTATAATGTGCCTGTGCTGTACATTTCAAACTTTATTATTACCTAAACATTAGAAATGCCACACAGAGTGTTTGTGGAATTTACTTTTATCACAAAGCAATTACAAAATGCATAGAATGCTTTTAGTTACTAGCTCTCACTGATTACTTTGTGTAAGAACTGAGTCACTTATGTACTGTCCTTGGGCTAGAAAGGGAGAAAATAGCATCTAAGGCAGAATGATACCATCTGCATGAAGTAAGTGGCTTAATAAAATATCTTCACATTATTTATCTTTGGTAAATCTCCAATAATATCACCTCAATTATGCAAAATATATTCTCTTATTTCAAAATGCATGAATATTTGGAAAGTACAAAATATATGAATAAATGAGGGGGAAATATCACTACCCATTTCACAAATTTTTCACCCAATATTTTGTCTGTGATTATTATTTGTTTCTGGGGTTGATATGTTATTGCCTACACTCTTCTGTCTCCTGCTTTCAGTTCAGTGTGACAAAACCAATGTTCTACCATACATCATAATTTTCATAAGTAAAATTTTGATGACTGTACATCACTTCTCCTAATGCTGGAATTGTTTTTCTTAATTTGTATGATAAACATTCTGTCAAGGAGTATCTTGATGCATAATTTTTTCATTTCAGTTTATTTTGAGTTGACTTCAAAATTGGGCAAATAAGTGGTTAATATGGTTAAAATGATACTCACAGTCGAAATTCTGATTCACTAGTAATCAGATGGGGTCTGAGATTCTACATTCTAACAATGTTGCAGTGTCTGCTGATCCTTGCCCCACACTTTAATAGGAAGATACTAGTGATTTTTTTCCCAAGTATTTCAAAATCTACATGTATCCAAGAGCACTTAATGTTTCTGCTATCCAGAAAAGACACCATGACTGGATACACATTTATAGGTGTAGGTGTTATTCTCTGAAAATTCTTTATAAAGTCTATTCCTTTCTGATATTTCTGTTTTATAGAAGAGAAGCCTGAGGACAATGGACTTTGTTTTCATTTGTAGCTAGATAACCTCTTACATTCCCCCACTATGTCTTTATAGGGTCATAATTCAAAAATGAATTCAAGCAGCAGGGCCAAGTAGCTCATGTAAGACTAATGACCTTGCAGAAATTAACTGTGAGCTCCAGACAAAATATAAACAACTAGGTGAAGACACAGGGGAGTAAGCAAAAACAATGATATTCTAGAGGGGAACTGACACTTGAAAAGAGAAAAGAGCACAAGGAAATTTCTGGTGGATATGGTTTTTAGTCCGAGGGTTAGTCACAGTCACTGTCACATAGGCAATGAAAATTCCAAAAGAAAACCCAGTGTTTCTGACAAGATGCCCTGGGGGTTAGACACTCCCCCTTGAAAGTCAGAAGGTAACCTACAAAGGAGATATTCAGAAAGGGGAGCTGCAAGTCTATTTTCTTAACTCTAGCAACACCCTAGGCTGGCCTCTGAAGTATGTCTGTGTGGACCACACTGCCAGAACTGAGCTAAGGGTGAAGAAATGAATTAGTGTTTTAGATGCTTCCTTTAGGGGAATGAATTTAAGAAAAAAAAATGCTTGGTGCTTAGTCTAGTCATCTACTGAAAGGAATTAACAAGAATGAAAGAAATGGAGTATCATAACCATGATACTATTTTAGAAGACAAAATATCCTTGCTATCAATCTTAGCACATATTGACCTATAGATTATATGTACTCCCTATCATAATTTCAGCAAACCTGGTTTCAAAATTCATATAGAAATATAAGGACCTGAGAAGAGTGTAAAAGTTGGCTTAAAGCTCAACATTCAGAAAACTAAGATCATGGCATCTGGTCCCGTCACTTCATGGCAAATAGATGGGAAAACAGTGGAAACAGTGTCAGACTTTATTTGGGGGGGGTGGCGCCAAAATTAGTGCAGATGGTGACTGCAGCCATGAAATTAAAAGACGCTTACTCCTTGGAAGGAAAGTTATGATCAACCTAGATAGCATATTAAAAAGCAGAACCATTACTTTGCCAACAAAGGTTCATCTGGTCAAGGCTATGGTTTTTCTAGTGGTCATGAATGGATGTGAGAGTTGGACTGTGAAGAAAGCTGAGCGCCAAAGAACTGATGCTTTTGAATTGTGGTGTTGGAGAAGACTCTTGAGAGTCCCTTGGACTGCAAGGAGATCCAACCAGTCCATCTTAAAGGAGTTCAGTCCTGGGTATTCATTGGAAGGACTGATGCTGAAGCTGAAACTCCAATACTTTGGCCACCTCATGCGAAGAGTTGACTCAATGGAAAAGACCCTGATGCTTGAAGGGATTGGGGGCAGGAGAAGAAGGGGACGACAGAGGATGAGAAGGTTGGATGGCATCACCGACTTGATGGACATGAGTTTGGGCAAACTCTGGGAGTTGGTGATGGCCAGGGAGGCCTGGTGTGCTGCGATTCATGGGGCCACAAAGAGTCGGACACGACTGAGCGACTGAACTGACTGACTGAGAATACCCAAAGCAAACTTGGGAAATAGAAATTTGGAGGACTTATGCTACATAATTTCAAGTTAACTATAACATATGGTGATCGAATAATTATTTTACTGGCACAGAGATCAATAAATTGATTCAATTAATAGAAGAGAGAGCTAAGAAGTTGATATATACTTGTATGTCTTTTTTTTTAATAAAGACACGAAAATAATTGAATGGGAGAAAAAGTCAACAAATGGTGTTGGAAAAACTAGGCTATCCCTAGAGAAGACAATATGCCCTAACCCTACACTTAACACAAATACTAATTTGAGATATATTATAGACTTAAATATAAACAGTAAAACTATACATCTTTTAGAGAAAATTACAGGAGAAAATCTTTGTGAATTGGTTACAAGCAAAAGTTTTTTAGGACACAAGAATCAAAACCATAAAAGACAAAAAAATGATAAAAAAACATTTCTTCAAAACTAAATATTTGTCCTCATTAAAATAATCTCACAACTTGGAAACAAAAATATGCATAAAATTTATAAAGGGTAAGTAGATAAATAGTCAAACAGACAGAGTGAGCTTTATTGGGCTCCCAATGGCCAAATTGAGGACAACGTGAACTGTACAATTAATAAATAATGGATTATAATCATTTAAACTAAAAATGATCTGTGAAACTGCTGATAAATAAGTAAATCAAGTACATGGGAGTAGTAACATGTTTCTAATAGCAGAATGAAAACCAATAAAAATTGAACTGATAATAAAATTTCAAACCATTATCTTGCAACAATCTTAGGGATAATTACTGTAGGCAAGCTATCCATAGTTGCTAATGTCTATGGATGAAATTTAAAGAAAAAGAGGATATTCATACTGTCTCAACTACCCATACACAGGTTGCTTGTGGATTATGAATGGACAATGGCAAATTTATACTGAAGTAATCTGGCAGACTCTACGTTTAACCAGGATATTAAAATAAACATCACCATCACCCTAATTCCAAAACCAGACAAAGATGCCACAAAAAAAGAAAACTACAGGCCAATATCACTGATGAACATAGATGCAAAAATCCTTAACAAAATTCTAGCAAACAGAATCCAACAACATATTAAAAAAATCATACACCATGACCAAGTGGGCTTTATCCCAGGAATGCAAGGATTCTTTAATATCCGCAAATCGATCAACGTAATACACCACATTAACAAATTGAAAGATAAAAAACATATGATTATCTCAATAGATGCAGAGAAAGCCTTTGACAAAATTCAACACTCATTTATGATTAAAACTCTCCAGAAAGCAGGAATAGAAGGAACATACCTCAACATAATAAAAGCTATATATGACAAACCCACAGCAAGCATCACCCTCAATGGTGAAAAATTGAAAGCATTTCCTCTGAAATCAGGAACAAGACAAGGATGCCCACTCTCACCACTACTATTCAACATAGTGTTGGAAGTTTTGGCCACAGCAATCAGAGCAGAAAAAGACATAAAAGGAATCCAGATAGGAAAAGAAGAAGTGAAACTCTCGCTGTTTGCAGATGACATGATCCTCTACATAGAAAACCCTAAAGACTCTACCAGAAAATTACTAGAGCTAATTAATGAATATAGTAAAGTTGCAGGATATAAAATTAACACACAGAAATCCCTTGCATTCCTATACACTAACAATGAAAAAACAGAAAGAGAAATTAAGGAAACAATACCATTCACCATTGCAACAAAAAGAATAAAATACTTAGGAGTATATCTACCTAAAGAAACAAAAGACCTATACATAGAAAACTATAAAACACTGATGAAAGAAATCAAAGAGGACACAAACAGGTGGAGAAACATACCGTGTTCATGGATTGGAAGAATCAATATTGTCAAAATGGCTATTCTACCCAAAGCAATCTATAGATTCAATGCAATCCCTATCAAGCTACCAACGGTATTTTTCACAGAATTAGAACAAATAATTTCACAATTTGTATGGAAATACAAAAAACCTCGAATAGCCAAAGTAATCTTGAGAAAGAAGAATGGAACTGGAGGAATCAACCTGCCTGACTTCAGACTCTACTACAAAGCCACAGTCATCAAGACAGTATGGTACTGGCACAAAGACAGAAATATAGATCAATGGAACAGAATAGAAAGCCCAGAGATAAATCCACGAACCTATGGACAGCTTATATTTGACAAAGGAGGCAAGGATATACAATGGAAAAAAGACAATCTCTTTAACAAGTGGTGCTGGGAAAACTGGTTAACCACTTGTAAAAGAATGAAACTAGAACACTTCCTAACACCATACACAAAAATAAACTCAAAATGGATTAAAGATCTAAATGTAAGACCAGAAACTATAAAACTCCTAGAGGAGAACATAGGCAAAACACTCTCCGACATAAATCACAGCAAGATCTTCTATGACCCACCTCCCAGAATATTGGAAATAAAAGCAAAAATAAACAAATGGGACTTAATGAAAATTAAAAGCTTTTGCACAACAAAGGAAACTATAAGTAAGGTGAAAAGACAGCCCTCAGATTGGGAGAAAATAATAACAAATGAGGAAACAGGCAAAGGATTAATCTCAAAAATATACAAGCAAGTCCTGAAGCTCAATTCCAGAAAAATAAACGACCCAATCAAAAAATGGGCCAAAGAACTAAACAGACATTTCTCCAAAGAAGACATACAGATGGCTAACAAACACATGAAAAGATGCTCAACATCACTCATCATCAGAGAAATGCAAATCAAAACCACAATGAGGTACCATTACACGCCAGTCAGGATGGCTGCTATCCAAAAGTCTACAAGCAATAAATGCTGGAGAGGGTGTGGAGAAAAGGGAACCCTCTTACACTGTTGGTGGGAATGCAAACTAGTACAGCCACTATGGAAAACAGTGTGGAGATTTCTTAAAAAACTGGAAATAGAACTGCCATATGACCCAGCAATACCACTTCTGGGCATACACACTGAGGAATCCAGATCTGAAAGAGACACGTGCACCCCAATGTTCATCGCAGCACTGTTTATAATAGCCAGGACATGGAAGCAACCTAGATGCCCATCAGCAGATGAATGGATAAGGAAGCTGTGGTACATATACACCATGGAATATTACTCAGCCGTTAAAAAGAATTCATTTGAATCAGTTCTAATGAGATGGATGAAACTGGAGCCCATTATACAGAGTGAAGTAAGTCAGAAAGATAAAGAACATTACAGTATACTAACACATATATACGGAATTTAGATAGATGGTGGCGATAACCCTATATGCAAAACAGAAAAAGAGACACAGAAATACAGAACAGACTTTTGAACTCTGGGGGAGAACGTGAGGGTGGGATGTTTTGAAAGAACAGCATGTATATTATCTATGGTGAAACGGACCACCAGCCCAGGTGGGATACATGAGTCAGGTGCTCGGGCCTGGTGCACTGGGAGGACCCTGAGGAGTCGGGTGGGGAGGGAGGTGGGAGGGGGGATCGGGATGGGGAATACATGTAACTATATGGCTGATTCATGTCAATGTATGACAAAACCCACTGAAATGTTGTAAAGTGATTGGCCTCCAACTAATAAAATAATATTAAAAAAAAAAAAAAATAAAATAAACATCACTAGTAATGGGACAAACTGATAACATTCACTTCTCCAGGTGATTCATTGAGAAAGACACAGCGTCACTTACATGGTCTTGCATGACACAAACCCGACTGAGGACCATCCTATAAAACAGTTGACCTGAACTCTTCAAATGATAAAGTCACGGAATACAAAAAAAAAAAAAAGAAAAATTATTCCAGATTAAATGCTAAAGATCCATGACACCTGAATGCCATGTACCATCCTAGATTAGTTCACAAATGCTTGAGAGTCCTATTAAGGACAATTAGTGAAAGTGAATAGTGTTAGTCATTCAGTCCGACTCTTTGCAACCCCATGGACCGTAGCCCTCCAGTCTTTTCTGTCCATGGTATTTCCCAGGCAAGAATAACTGGAGTGCATTGCCATTTCCTCCTTCAGGGGATCTTCCCGACCCAGGGATCGAACCTGGTTCTCCTGCATTGCAGGTGGATTCTTTACTGTCTGAGCTCCAGGGGAGCACAAATTGTCTCACTGTGGTCATTGTTTTCTCTTTGGTTACATAAGACTGACCTTGCTTTGAGAGAGAGACAGAGAAACATGTGGTAAATGCAGTGGTAGGTAACAATTGCTGAAGGATATATGGGTATTAATTGAATTATTCTTGGGACTTTCAAGGTTTAAATTTTTTTTTCAAAATGAAAAATTCAGAAACAAAACCAAAAATAATCTAAACAAAAATTTTCTGCTGTTTACTTAGGAGAGATTCTCTTTATTAATGGATTGATCTTAATCTGTGATTAGAGCCTTTCTTGCAGCACATGGAAGTTTTTTAACAAAAGTTTTAATATTTCTTTTCCAATATCCTTGTTTTATTTTGTTTTGTTTTTTTTTTTTACCATCTTGGGAGCAAGTACATTTCTTAGATTTGTAGTGTCATTTTCTATCCCACATACTTTGTATCTTTCTCTTTTATTTTTAATCAATGTATTTTAAAATATTTTGTCTTAACCTTCTGCATACTACTGGTTCTTTTCAAGATGGGTTTCTATTTTGTTTCCATACTGTTAAATTCAGGATTCTACTATTGCATAGATCTTTTCCCTAAATCTCTCCCTTACTGTTTTACATCTCAACTCAACCTATTGTCTGAAAAATTTTTCTATTTTTTTCTTGGAGTCTTTTCCTACCTGCATCCAAAGGAAATGCCAGTTTCATCTAATACTTAGTCATTATAAGAGTTTTCCTTTATATTTTTCATATAATGTTTCTTTTCTTGTAGACTGTAGTATTTTGTGTTCATAGTTACCTATGAAACAGCTGACTCATCCAAGAATGATGAGAAGTCAAACTAGTCTGTCATTTGCGAATAGAAGACTTGTCTTAGCTCAGTGTTCATAATCATTCTAATGCTTCTGTATTAGACTGAGTTAAGGTCTGTAACTTTACCCCGTTCTGGCTATGTTTTAAATTGGGAGAACTTTCTAGCTTTTCCTGTAGGACATACTCCCAAGATTCCACTTCCCAGTATTCAAAATACTTTTAGTTTCCCTCCCCTTGCACAGTTATTTATTTTTGGTGCTTAGTCACTGAATGTTTGGAGATGTTCCAAATCATTGTCTATGTATTAGAGAGATAGCTAAGTCCTTTATGCCTGTTGGTACAGATTTTTTTTAAACTAAGGAGGCAGGTAGTAAAGAAAGGTATAGAAGTCTTTTTATTATTCCCAGAACATCATAGAATTGGTGAGTCATAAATGGTTATAATTTTATCCCCTGTCCTAGACCTATTGAACTTTTGGAATTAAAATTTGGATTTAAGTTAAAGTTTTAGGGCCTGGTAATAAACTGACTTCCTGCCTTAGAATTTTTAAAATTGAGTATTAATATTTTATGGAAAAACCCAAATGAACATTTTGGCCAGCACAATATTTTAGGTAAAAGTGAGTGGAAGATTCATCAAAGTCAGATAATCTAATCATTTTACCCAAGTTTACCCTTTATTTTTAACTGTAAAAAAAAGTTTGCAATAATGGTAGAATAAACTTTTGGGCAGAGTCAACTAAGAGGAAATAAGATATGTAATTTTAATCACAATGGTGAATGCCTGTTTTCTTTTCTTGAATTGAGTCCTTTTGTTTCTCAGAACTCAATTTTCAAAATTCACATTTGTGTTCTGCAATAACTACAATATACGGGAGTGAGAGCATGTTCTTTATTTTGAAAATTGCTTTGAAGGTATATATCTTAAAATAAATCAAGTTAAGATATAAGTTTTGTTATTAGTTTGTAGTTGTAGAGTAGTAAATTGCAGTGAATGTGGCTGGATTTATACCTACTTTTAGGGATTTATTGGTGTTTTCTTTATGGCTTGATATATGAGCAATCATTTTAAATGTTCCATTGGCTCTTGAAAAGAAGGAGCAGCAGTACTTACACAGGATTTAGGGCTTGAAATACAGTTATACATAAAACATCCCCTGTTAATGTATTACTCAGAGCTTTGTGTTAACTTGCTCTATCAAAGATTAAGTTAAAATTTTTCAATTAAATTTGTATTTAGTTTTATATTTCTTAGTATGTGTTTTAAGTATTTAAGTTCTAGATTAAATGCTTAAACTTTTACTACTGTTTTTACTTTTTGTACACTGGGACATGTGCTTTTAGCATACAAGCATGTGAACTATAAAATTGCATATATACATATACTGATTCTTTTCTTGTTTGGATTATTTCATCTATCAAAGGCTGACAGGTTATATTAAATTTTTTGGTCACTGTTTCTCCTATGTCTAAGTAGTTATTTTTATTTTATATATTTACATAATAGATTATCATTTTTTAAAGTCTCATCACAGTTGGATGATTACTGTGAATTGTATGCTTTCTAACAAAGAGCAACCTTATCTACTTAATAGCTTACCTTGAACTCCACTTTCATATTGTTATTAGAATCTTTACCTTATTTTTAATTGCATTTGTATTATGTATATGTTCCAGTCTTTTTCCTTTTAGTCATTATAGTCTACTTTGTTTTACCCCTGTATCTTGTTGAAAGTATAGTTTATTATGCCAATGAATATGTGTCTGTATTTACTTATTTTAGATTATATTCAAGAATCATTTTTAAATTAAGTGCTTTCATTGAAGCATAATTTACACACAGTGAAATATTTCTTAAATATATAACTTGGTTATTTTGATGAGCAATGAGCATATTGTTCAAGAATGAATATTTTCGTTACCACATAACAGCCCCTCTCATGTCCTTCTTTAGTAAACTCACTGCCCAGAAGAATCACTCTTCTGATTTTTATAATCATAGATTAATTTTTTCTGTTATCACCTTTTCTATAAATGTGTTCACACTTAACATACTGATACATAGTTTGACTGACTTTACTTGAAATAGTATTTCCAAGATTCATCTATTGTATTGCTTGACCTAGTAATTTCCTTAACTCATTTGTGAGAAGCATTTCATCATACAAATATACCAAAATTTTATGCTATCCTGTTCTCCTTTGATGGAGAATATTTAGGCTATTTCCACTGTCATTTAGGTTATTGCTACTGTTAACTTATTATGAATATGAGGCTACTATGAAAATTCTTACATAGTGCTTTAAAATGAATACACATTTTTAAAGTTTATGCATGAAACTGCCATGTAAGTTCCCAAAGCAGTTATATCATTTTAGTCCCACCTGCAATAGAACCATTTGCTGTGTATCAGCAGCTATGGAAACAGAGGGTGTGCACACCTGGGGTTCCTGAGACCCTTTTAGGAGTCTATAAAATTCGAACTATTTTCCTAGTAATACTAAGATGGTATTTGTCTTTTATTGATATTCTTTTTGAAGAAAATCAATGGGGCAATTGGGCGGGAGGTAAAATAAATCTGTCATTTATTTTAGCATAATCAGAGCAGTAGCACCAAACAGTCATTGCTTCTTCACTACTGTACATTTATAGGAAAGACAGAAAGACAGAGAGAAGGAAGGAAGGAAGAAAATGTCAGTGTTAGATAAGAACACCCTTGGTGAAGCAGTAAAAATTGATAATTTTACTAATTTGTGACCCTTAATATTCTTAATTTTAATACTCTTTGTGACAACTAGAAGGTACACATAAATGTCTACTATGTATTCTGAAGTATAATGCCTTCTTGACAAACAGCACTTTAATTGTGAGGGAAACTGGCTGCCTCTTTCATGAAACATCACTTTCACTTAAAAAAAATAACTGACGCTTTATGATTATTCAGATTGGATATATGTTAAACATTTTTCAAAAGTTAACTAAGTATGTCTGTCATTCCAAAGAAAATAACTGACTGCATGTATTACCAGTGATGAAAGTTGAGCTTTTAAGGAAAAATTAGAATATAAAAAAACCCATATCTACCAGTTTCCCAATATTTAAGGATGTAGCTGAAAAATTTGGTGGTGATAAAATGACTGTGGCTTTTGATGCTGCCTAATGAAGTATGTCTTTCTTAGGGATTGGAATGAAAACTGACCTTTTCCAGTCCTTTGGCCACTGCTGAGTTTTCCAAATTTGCTGGCATACTGAGTGCAGCACTTTCACAGCATCATCTTTCAGGAGCTGAAATAGCTCAACTGGAATTCCATCACCACCACTAGCTTTGTTCATAATTGTGCTTCCTAAGGCCCACTTGACTTCACATTCCAGGATGTCTGGCTCTAGGTGAGTGATCACACCATTGTGATTACCTGGGTCGTGAAGATCTTTTCTGTACAGTTCTTCTGTGTATTCTTGTCACCTCTTCTTAACATCTTCTGCTTCTGTTAGATCCATACCATTTCTGTCCTTTATCAAAACCATCTTTGCGTGAAATATTCCCTTGGTATCTCTACTTTTCTTGAAGCGATCTCTAGTCTTTCCCACTCTGTTGTTCTCCTCTATTTCTTTACATTGATCACTGAGGAAGGCTTTCTTATCTCTCCTGGCTATTCTTTGGAACTCTGGATTCAAATGGGAATATCTTTCCTTTTCTCCTTTGCTTTTTGCTTTTTTTCTTTTCACAGCTATTTGTAAGGACTCCTCAGACAACCATTTTGCCTTTTTGCATTTCTTTTCCGTGCGGATGATCTTGATCCCTGTCTCCTGTACAGTGTCACGAACCTCCACCCATACTTCATCAGGCTCTCTGTCTATCAGATCTAGTCCCTTAAATCTATTTCTCACTTCCACTGTGTAGTAATAAGGGATTTGATTTAGGTCATACCTGAATGGTCTAGTGGTTTTCCCTACTTTCTGACTGTATAGAGCTTCTCCATCTTTGGCTGCAAAGAATATAATCAATCTGATTTTGGTGTTGACCATCTGGTGATGTCCACGTGCAGAGTCTTCTCTTGTGTTGTTGAAAGGGTGTTTGCTATGACCAGTGCGTTCTCTTGGCAAAACTCTATTAGCCTTTGCCCTGCTTCATTCCGTACTCCAAGGCCAAATTTGCCTGTTACTCCAGGTGTTTCTTGACTTCCTACTTTTGCATTCCAGTCCCCTACAATGAAAAGAACATCTTTTTTGGGTGTTAGTTCTAAAACGTCTTGTAGGTCTTCATAGAACCATTCAACTTCAGCTTCTTCAGCATTACTGGTTGGGGCATAGGCTTGGATTACCGTGATATTGAATGGTTTGCCTTGGAAATGAACAGAGATCATTCTGTCATTTTTGAAATTGCATCCAAGTACTGCATTTCAGAGTCTTTTGTTGACCATGATGGCTACTCCATTTCTTCTAAAGGATTCCTGCCCACAGTAGTAGATATAATGGTCATCTGAGTTAAATTCACCCATTCCAGTCCATTTTAGTTCAGTGATTCCTAGAATTTCGACATTCACTCTTGCCATCTCCTCTTTGACCACTTCCAATTTGCCTTGATTCATGAACCTAACATTCCACGTTCCTATGCAATATTGCTCTTTACAGCATCGGACCTTGCTTCTATCACCAGTCACATCCACAATTGGGTATTGTTTCTACTTTGGCTCCATCTCTTCATTCTTTCTGGAGTTATTTCTCCAGGGATTATGGCATTGGAGTTAGTGTCACAGAGGCCATTGGTCAATTCACTACAGATGGTTTCATATACCATATGATAACTAACTTTTAAGGCACATTTTGAGATTTGGTATATTGCAAAAGAACATTAGCTGAAAAGTCTTTCAAAAATAACCTCTTCCTTTTTAGTTACATTTCCACTTGAAGCTGGATTTTCTTCTGCTCTCTCAGCAAGTAAAACTTGTCACAGTAGAATGAATCAACAAATATAAGACTGCAGCATCTATTAAGCCAAACATTACAGATTTACAAAAATGGAAATCTATGTTATACTTGTCATCTTATAAGTTTTTATTTTGGAAAATATAGTAATTTTTCAAAAAAAAATTTGCTGCTTATTATTTATTGGTTTAATTATAATTTTAAATTCATTATAAATTATGCATTTTAAAAATATCTGTTTTAGTTTCTAATGTGGTAAGTATTGGGCTTCCCTTGTGGCTCAGCTGATAAAGGATCAGCCTGCAATGTGGGACACCTGGGTTTGATCCTTGGGTTGGGAAGATCCCCTGTACAAGGGAAAGACTACCCACTTCAGTATTCTGGCCTGGAGAATTCCATGGACCACAGTCCATGTGGTTGTACATTGGAAACCGCTGACTTTCATTTTCACTTTCATGGTAAGTATGATATGAAAATCCACACTGTGGAAAGTTCTTTAGGATTTTTAATAATTTTTAAGATTATATAGTAATTCTGAGATGACAAAGTTTGGAAACCACTGCCCTATGCCCAATATCTTTACAACAGGGGTCCTCAATCCATGGGTCACAGACCAGTACTGGTTCATATCCTGCTTTTAGGAAACAGGCCACACAGCAGGGGGTGAGTGTGAGCCCCATCATGCCACATTACTTGTTTGAATTACCACCTGAAACAAGCCCTGTCCTCTGGTCTGCTCATGGAAAAACTGTCTTCTACGAAACTGGTCCCTGGTGTCAAGATGGCTGGGAAATTCTCGGCAACATTTGCTGTGGTTAATCTTTCAAAATTTTGCGACTGTAGTGGCTAGGAAATGCTATCTCATTGTGGTTTTAGTTTGCCTTACCTTGATGATGAGTAATTTGAGTACCTTACTGGTTAATTTAGGTGCTTTTAAAAAAATGTATTTTTTCTAATTCCTTGCAGTATTTTCTTTGACCTAATCAACACTTAAAAAGTGTTGTTGTTGTCCACTTGCTAAGTCATGTTGAACTGTTTGCGACTCCATTGTCTGCAGTTCACTGTCTCCTAGAGTTTGCTCAAATTCATGTCCATTGGGTTGGTAATGCCATCCAACCATCTCATCATTTGTCACTCCCTTCTCCTCCTGCCCTCAATCTTCCAGCATCAGGGTCTTTTCCAAATGAGTCAGTTCTTCACATCAGGTGGCCAAAGTATTGGAGCTTCAGCTTTAGCATCAAGCCTTCCAATGAATATTTAGCATTGATTTTCTTTAGGTTTGACTGGTTTGATCTCCTTGCTGTCCAAGGGACTCTCAAGAGTCTTCTCCAGCACCATAGTTTGGAAGCATGAATCCTTCAGTGCTCAGCCTTGTTTATGGTCCAACTGTCACATCCATACATAACTACTGGAAAAACCATAGCTTTGACTATAAGGACTTTAGTCAGCAAAGTGATGTCTCTGCTTTTAATATGCTATCTAGGTTTTTGAGTCCCCCCGCCGCCTCCCTGCCCAAGGAATAAACATCTTTTAAGTTCAATTTCATGGCTGCAGTCAAGGTCTGCAGTGATTTTGGAACCCAAGAAAATAAAATATGTCACTGCTTCCACTTTTCCCTTTCTGTTTGCTATGAAGTGATGGGACCAGATGCCATCTCTCTTTCCTTCATTAATTACCCTGCTTGCTAAGTCACTTCAGTTGTGTCTGACTCTGTGCAACTCCATAGATAGCCCACCAGGCTCCGCCGTCCATGGGATTTTCCAGGCAAGAGTACTGGAGTGGGTTGCCATTTCCTTCCCCAATGCATGAAAGTGAAAAGTGAAAGTGAAGTCGCTCAGTCGTGTCCGACTCTTTGCAACAGCATGGACTGCAGCCTATCAGGCTCCTCCGCCCGTGAAATTTTCCAGGCAAGAATACTGGAGTGGGGTGCCATTGCCTTCTCTGCATTAATTACCCTACACTTGCCTAAATGAGGTCTGATAATGATCTACTCTTCCTGACACCAAATACTATGGAGATCTTTATCTAATTTTCCAGATTCATGTCCAATTCTGTTAGTTGTGCATTTGAGGCTAGCACATACCTTCTCAGTCATTCTTTTGTACTTTTCCAATTCTACTCTCTGTACTTCTGAGAAACTTTCTTCCTCCCATCCCTTGTAAAATCTCACAAATGACATGTCCCATCTATGACATATAAATATTAAGTAGATTATTTTGTTAGGAATGTTGCTCAACTCATCTCTAGACTTTCTCATTTTATTATTTGTCTACTTCTTTTATTAAAAAATGAAGAGAGAAAAGTAAAAATTTCCACATGTAATTTGAATTTATGTCTCCTCTTGCCTGGAGAATTCCAGGGACGGGAGCCTGGTGAGCTGCCATCTATGGGGTCGCACAGAGTTGAACACGACTGACATGACTTAGCAGTAGCAGCTAGTTCTGTCAGTTTGCTTAATACATTTATTTCTGTTCTGAATTGCACACACATTTAGAGTTGCTATACCTTCTTGTTGAACTGACACTTTTTTTTACTGTGAAAAAGTTATCTTTATCTCCTGGTATTCCTTGCTCTGAAGTTTACTGTGTGTTAGAAATAAAACCAAACCAACTCTCTTAATGTTTTTGTGGTATATACTTTCTTCATTTGTTTACTTCCAACATTTTTGTGTTTGTATATTTAAATTGCATACCCTGTAATTAGCTTAGAGATGTTTCCTGATATTTTTATTGAGTCTGATCATCAATGCCTTTGATAAAAATGATTTGCCTATTTATAATAAGTACAGTTATAAAGAAGAGCAAGTTTTCCTTGTTGGCTCCTTTGCCTAGCTTTCCAGATCATGTCTAGTTTTGTTTCTTGCTTTCTTTGGTTGAACTGAGTGTTTTTTATGATTATGTTTTACTTCTTCAAATGACTTGTTAACTATTCTTTATTTTTGGGGGGATATTTCTTAATTTATCACAGACATGGCTTAATTTATCCATGAATTAAGAGTATACAACTTTACATATAATTGCATTATTCTCTCTTCTTTGTCTGTGCTATTATTGCTATATATATATATATATATATATATATATAACTTTTATATGTTACAAAATCCCACAACACTATTATATTTTTCAATGTAAGAAAACAAATAATCATTTTAAATTGTGTAGTGTTTATTTCTGATACTATGCTATTCATTTCTTCCTTAAATTTCCATCTGGTACGATTAGTTTTTCAGGTTGAAAAATTTTATTTGACATTTCTTTTTGTATATTTCTTTTATGCTGGTGAAAATTCTCTCAGCTTTCATTTATCTTAAAGTATATTAATTTCACCTTTTCTTGAAGGTTATTTTTGCCGTATATAGAATTTTTGGTTGACAGATTTTTCCTTTTCTGTCAGTACTTTAAAGATGTTATTGTATTATTTCATGGACTCTTTTGTTTCTGATGAAGTCAATCATTATTCTTATCCCTGTTCTAATACAAAAAAAGAAATACATTTCTTTTACACTGGCTGTATTTAACATTTTCTCTTTATCTTCTTTTTTTTTTGACATTTTCACTTTTGAAGTTCTTTCATTTGTAATTCAACTACTTGGGGTTTGCTGAAGTTATTGAATCTGTAAACATGTTTTTCAGTAAATTTGGAAAATGTTCAGCCATTGTACTTCAAACATTTTTTTTTTTGCTCTTTTTAAAAATACTTCTATGATTCCAATTACATATAAATTGGATTGGTATTTTCCTACATGCCACTGAAATTTTGTTTTCTTTCAGCCTTTATTTTCTGTTTAATTTATAATGACTTTTCTTCAGATTCACTGATCTTTTCATTTGATGTGATCAGTTTTCTAAATCCATCCAAATTTTTTCAAATTCTGGAATATTTATTTGACTGTTTTGATACCATCATTACTGTTATTTCTCATTCTATTAAATTGTTCATTTTCTCACATAAAATTTAAATTATTTAAATTTAACTTACTACTAAATTATGCATCTGGGGCATCTGCTGATCTGATTTTATTGACTCCTTTTTTATCCAGATGTCACATTTTTCTCATGCTTTGTATGCATAGTAATTTATCACTACATATTCTTGTCGATGTGAATGATACACCCAAATCTCTGAACCTTATCTGCCTCTAAAGAATATAAAGTTTTATACTTGTAGTCAGTTAAATTACATGTAGATCACTTAAACCTAGAGAGACTTGGTTTTAGGCTTAGTTAAAATGGATATATTTTCTCTTTTATTCATAAAGTAGATAGCTCTGAGTCCTGGGCTAACTTTTAAGATATGGTTCTACTGAGGTGTAGAGCATTATAAAAAAGTCCAGAGCATTCAACAAGCTATATCAATTTCATGGAACTTGATTTGGAAACTCTGTCTACCTAGATGGAGGTAACTGCTGAAATATCTATCTCCCACTGTTTTTTTCCAGGCTTCTTGAATCCTCCCTCTGCATACATATTTTTAAATATTGTCAAAGAATCTGAAGCATAATATGCAGTTTAGAATGCCCCCTCAGTGACTTCTTCCTTTCCAGGAGTTTTTTCCTATAAGCAGCTACTCTGGTAGCACCGAGCTCTGACTTTTGTTTCTTCAGCCCATTTCGTTTTGAATTCTAATCTTACTCTGTGGTAGAACACTAGAAAATGCTTTTAAGGAAAAAACTGTTTATGCATGGCATTCTTTCCCTTAAGAACTGTGTACAGTTTCTTCCTGTTTTTGTTTGTTTATAGGTAGCTTTAGGTAGCTTACTTCCCTGGTGGCTCAGACGGAAAAGTGTCTACCTATAATGCAGGAGACCCAGGTTTGATCCCTGGGTCGGGAAGATCCTCTGGAGAAGGTAACGGCAACCCACTACAGTACTCTTGCCTGGAAAAATCCCATGAACAGAGGAGCCTGGCGACCTACTGTCCATGGGGTCACAAAGAGTTGGACATGATTGAGTGACTTCACTTTCACTTTAGGTAGTTTATTTTGATATTTTGTGCAGAATTTATACACAGTTGTCATAGGATTAACACAGCACAGCCTTTTCTGCCATTTCCAGAAGTGGCACTTTGCTGTTAATCAGAATTTTCTTTCAATAAGAATATTAATTTCATTGTTAATGAAAGATGAACGTAACATAAATATTGATCTGATATTTTATGTTGTCTTTTTTATACACTTTCTTGATATGTTTAAATTTTTCACTCTAATCTTTCCTTCTGATAACTTGGCAGACAGAATAAAAAAGGAAAAACTTAAGAAAAGATGGCTTTTTGGTAGTCATGGTCCAAGTGGCATCACAATCATTTTTAAAGCTGTTCAATCGATCAACGACATATTAAAAGTCAATGTAACAGTGACAGACCTTTCCTACCAAAAGTCAGTCAGTTAGAAACAAATTCACTCCAATACGCATGCCACTGAGTACCAAGCTTCCCAGGTGGTGCAGTGGTAAAGAATACTCTTGCCAATGTAGGAGATGCAAGGGATGCGGGTTTGATCCCTGGGTCGGGAAAATCCCCTGCAGTGGGAAATGGCAACTGACTCCAATATTCTTGCCTGGAAAATCCCATGGACAGAGGAGCCTGGCGGGCTTCAGTCCATGGGGTTGCAAAGAGTCAGACACGACTGAGCACAGCACAGCCATGTGCCAAGCAATCAGAATCAGTTTCACCCAAGTAACCATGTTTTTAGTGATGAGGTCACTCCACATGCATCTCTGAGATTCCACCAATCTCTGAACTCTATGATTTTTTTTTTTTATTAGTTGGAGGCTAATTACTTCTCAGCATTTCAGTGGGTTTTGTCATACATTGACATGAATCAGCCATGGAGTTACACGTATTCCCCATTCCGATCCTCCCTCCCACCTCCCTCTCCACTCGATTCCTCTGGGTCCTCCCAGTGCCCCAGGCTCGAGCACTTGTCTCATGTATGGTTAGTAGTCTACTTTGCCTGGAGAGACTATGCCTGACTATCAACATTTGTCTATATTCTAAGAAGCAATAAAATCACCTTTAAATATTTTTCTCAGCTCCTCAGTGATGGTTGTGTCATCTTTTAACAGTATAAAGTCCATTTTAAATTTCAGTAATTATTTCTATTATATATCCCTACTAGTGTCAGAATGGAGGTCCTCTCCATCTTACCCTTCACTCTAATGTTATTGAACTACCAGTTTTCTTTGTATGGTATATAGTTAGTTTACACATTGTGTTAGCCAAAAATTTCCTTTGGTTTTGAAGTAAAAATAAAAGACACAGTTTTTCATTTTCATCAAGAACTTTATTGAAGAACATATTGTTTTGTTCCACTACCTTCTGCCATTTTTTCAGGTAATGTCATAATTTCATTTTTCCAAAACTTTTTATCTTTTTGAGCAAAGAACTGTTGCAGGTGCCTTTTACTGTCTTTCAGGGAATTGAAATTTTCCATTAAGAAAATTTTGTAAAGATTGAAATAAATAGAAATCCAAAAAGGCAATACCTGGTAAATACGGCAGGTCAATCAGAACTACCCAGACAAGCTATAACAGTTTTTCCTTGATCATCAAAGAAACATGGAGTCTTGCATTATCCTTATGGAAGATTATGCATTTTCTGTTGACTAATTCTAGACACTTTTCGCTGAGTGCTGTTTTCAGTTGGTCTAACTGGGAGCAGTACTTGGAATTAATCATTTGGTTTTCCATAAGAAGCTTATAATAGAGCGCTCACTTCCAATTCCACCATATACATGTCACCCTCTTTGGATGAAGACTAGCCTTTGGTGGTTGTTCATTTCACTTGCCCCACCATCTCTTCCATTCCATGTTATTTCACAGTATCTACTTTTCATTGCCTGTCACAACTTGTTTAAAAAAACAAAAGCATTTTCATTATGTTTAAATAAAATTGCATGTGGAAATGTGGTCAAGAGGTTTTTTCTTCTTCTGTGGAATTCAAACATCAAAGCAATTAACATAACCAAGCTGGTGCAAATGTTTTTCAATGCTTAATTTGGATATTTTAAGTATGTCAGCTATCTTCCACATGATATAACATTGATTGTTCTCAATTAAAGTCCCAATTTGATCGCTATCAACTTCAACTGGTCTACTCGACCATGGAGCATTGTCCAGCAAGAAATCTCCAGCATAAAACTTCACAAACCACTTTGACACTTTCGATTAGTCATAGCACCTTCTCCATACATTGCAGATTTTTCTTTTTTGCTTTTTAGTTGTGATTTTACATTTCTTGAAATAATAAAGCATAATATGCCTAAAACTCTGTTTTTTCCATCTTCAATAGTAAAATGTCCACAGAAAAATTCACCAATTTTGATAATATTTTTCAAATGCATGCTGATATAACAGCTGGTAGATGTACTCTTTTGTTCTGCGGTCTTAACTAGCATTTTATGCTATGTATCATTATTTTAGACAGTTAGAATTCCATTTAAATATAAATCATATTTTTCAATAAAGGCCATTATTACTTGCTCATAATAGGTGCTCATTGTATATGTTTGTTGAATGAATCCATAAACTCTCATGATTTACCTGGCCAAGGTGTTTTTATAGCACGCACACTATAGCAGCAATGACTCTGTAAATAGAGCATGTCTAACTGGATTTCTCTCACTCTTCCATATTTACATGTAGCGAATGATAAAACAAAATGCAACTGAGATCTTTATAAAATGCCAAAAGCAGCAATAAAAGAAGAAAAATTTAAAAACTAAAATATTTTTCAAGTTCTTACATTTCAGCTCAACACTGCTACAAATAAGAGCATCATTTACAAAATACTATAGTAATAATGCCTCCTGCAGATTAGCACAGAGAATGTATATCAACAATAAAATTTTAAATGTATTAGGCAGGTATATTACCCTAACGGTATTCAATGCTCTCAGGATATGATGACATTCACATCTAGACAGAAATTCAGATTAAGGATAGTCTCTATATTATAGCTTTAGTAATTTTAAAAATAGAATTGAAAAACCCTGTAATGGTGAGTACAATGCTATTAAAATTTTAATATGTATAGTTTAAGATGAAAAGTATCATACATTTACTATGTAAAATATAGAAAACACTGACAATCGAAAGGACAAAATCTTACAATCCTACCATTCAAAATAACAAAGGACTTCCTTGGTGTTCCAGTGGCTAAGATTCCATGCTCTCAATGCAGGGGCCCTGGGTTCAGTTCCTGGTCAGGGAACTTGATTGCACATGCCACAACTCTTCAGATTCCACAAGCTGCAACTAAGAACTGGTGTAGCCAAATAAGTAAGTAATTAATTAAAAAATACTCATTGGCAATATTTGGGTATATCTCCTTCCTGTCTTGTGTAGGTAGGGTTGTGTGTGAGAGAGTGACCTATAGACAGAGACAGAGAGAGACACAGAGAATCTGAGCACATTCCAACAAGTGCATGAGGATATGTTGGCAATGACAGTGATTATCCAAATGCAACTGATTCTGCTCCTTCATAATCTTCAAGGATATTCCATCAAGTCCAGAGTCCCCACCATTTTTGGAACTACTAGCATTTGCTTTGATCCTTCTATTTTCTTTCAGCTTTCCTGTCTCAAATACTTTCTGTTCAGAACCACTGTTGGCTGCTGCCACTATTGATACAGCCCAATTGAGAATATCTTTGTCTGTGTCAAGAGCTCCCACCTGATGTTGATTCCATGTAGATTTAAAAAGACCACCCTTCCCCCCTCTTCTGCAGTCCATGTTGTTGCCAGGAGCTGACCGTCTGAGTTCTCCTAGCTGATTGTCTGAGCTCTTCTGGCCTATGTGAGTCACACAGTCATTCATTGAGATGCCTCCTTCAGTTCTACCCCTACCTTATTTATAGGGATCCCATATAAATAGAAAAATAAAAAAATGAGGCCAGATGAGAGGCCAGGTGCCAATAAGTCATTCTGTTTTCTTAACTCTTTTCTGTCTGCTATAATATACTAGAATCGGCCTATGCATTCATCATTACTGTGATACCTTTTCATATAAAAATCAGCCACTTTCACATTCTTTAACCTAATGACATTCCCTTTCTCATCTTTGAGTCTGAACTCCAGAGGCCTTGTGGCTAATTCCTAACAGTCCTCTATTATTCATTCTCTTTTTATCCTTCCTTGTAGTAACTGAACCCCCTTCACCTTTAGTTAAATACAGCTGCACAGAGACTGGCCTCTACCCTGTCTAGCATGGTATCTAGGACACCTACACACAGCATTAATGGCCTTTGAACTCTGCTCTGGATCCAGAGTCAGAAGATTGAGGCTTGCTCTCTGGGTCAGTCCAATCCAAGGCAAATGGCAAAGTGAATCGCACCCAGTTCTCTGGGTCTTAAAATCCTCCTCTTAAAGTGTAGTGACTAAACCACAGGCCTTCATGCAATGACTGGTTCCTAGTATCCCTTCCAGGTTTAAAACTGTATGGTTCTAATCAGTATACACAGTCTCTGTTCAAAGTTACTCACCATATATGTAATTTTACTCTCTCCCTTTGGATATTTCTGACAAATCTTCGTTTGGTGCCCACTGTGATATAAAACTACTTTAGCTTGTATGTCATATGTAGACACGTGCTTCTTTTAAGGTGTTCCTCAAGGACAGAAACTCTGTTCTATATTTTATATTCCTTATAGCATCTAACAATAAGACTCATTAAATGCTTGTCAAACTTTAATTCATGGCAAGAAATTGGAGTTTAGTCTTTTCAATACATTGTAAAAGTTAGTGCATGAAATGTGAACTATAAATTCAAAGACGAATTGCTTGGAAATTGTAAGCAACTAAGATACTAGTTAGTAATATAGTGCTTGAACGTTTTAGTTAACACTTTCATGGCCTAAAAGTATTAATGTGGTTTCCAGATGATGGCTATGATGATAATACCATGTGTTATGTCATTTTTATAGAACTAAGAAAAAAAAAAAACCTTCCAATTAAACTATGACTGTTAGATGTATCCTGATTTCAGAGATGCAAAATAAGGCAAAAAAAGCATATTTCTTAGAATTCATGAATTACTGAAGTAATAGATAATAATAACCACAGAAACAGTGCTAATACTACTGTAACTCTTACAGTGTTAGGTATTATGATAAATACCTTAAAACATGACCTCATTTATACCATGAAGTGGATGGCTCTATTAATTAACATAAAATGAAGGATTAGAGAAAAATAGCAATTTTCCCAAGGTCTGGTAAATCAATCTTTATCAGAATTTATAGAATTTTTTTTTTTAGTATATATACTATAATCTAGGTATTTATAGTTCTTTCAAAAGCAGGCACTTCTAACTGGATAAGTTACTGGCTTTGAAGTACTTGATTTGCATCCTAAAATTGGTGAATTGAAATGAAATCTCAGGAGTGTCCTACTGTACATGTTTTTTTATACTCATGGCTTATCATTTTTCTCTGTTAGTAAATTGGCTTGTTTCCTTTCATTCTTTTTAATAAGACACCAGGGGGATATAGTATTAACTGTGGGGTGAAGTTCAAGTGTAGGGATTCCCTAAACAAAATGTATTTCTGTAGTTGTTAATCAAGCAGTGTGTGAAAGATTTGCATCAGGATTTCTGCACAGATGAAGAATGAAAGCTCCCTAATTTTACTTCCTTGGAGACACAAAATATAATTGTTGTACTGTATTAAAAAGTTAACAGGTAGATCTCCTGGTTGTTGATAAAGGACATGGATTTTGTCTATGAATCAAAGGCTGCAGGAGTTTTGCTTCAGAGTGGGGAGGACAAATTTATACTTTCCATTCTCAGTTATCTGGGTGCTGATTATATATTTCTCTCCTTCTTTGCTGGCGTGAGGCCCCTACAACACATTTGAGATCTTTAGTACTTGCACAGTGAACAACTTGAGAACAAATGGATATAACTTAAGTCACATATTTTTTTCAGGTTGTTAGCAGCTCTTGAAGAGCCTAGATGGATGAAAATAAACAAGAACCACGTGATTGTTAGCGGACTAAACAGCTACATAAATTCCTAAGGTTAGTCATCAACAAAACCAAGATGGCATATATTAATGCATATATATGGAATCTCTAAAGATAGTACTGATGAACCTATTTGAAGAGCAACAGGGGAGACAGAGACATAGAGAACAGACTTGTGGACACAGTGGGGGAAGGAAAGGGTAAGATGGATAGAGAGAGTAGCTTTGAAACATATACATTACCATATGGAAAGCAGATAGCCAGTGGGAATTTGGTGTATAACGCAGGGAACTCTAACCTGGTGCCCTGTGACTACCAAAAGGAGTGAGATGGGGTGTAAGGTGGGAAGGAGGTTCAAGAAAGAGGGGATATATGTATGCCTATGGCTGAGTCATGTTGATGTATGGCAGAAACCAACACAAGATTGTAAAGCAATCATCCTTCAATTAAAAAAATCTACAAACAATAAATGTTGGAGAGGGTATGGAGAAACGGGAACCTTCTACACTGTTGGTGGGGATGTAAGTTTCTATAGTCACTCTGGAGAACAGTACAGAGGTTCCTTAATAAACTAAAAATAGAACTACCATATGACCCAGCAATCCCACTTCTAGGCATATATTGGGAGAAAACCATAATTCAGAAAAATACATGCACACCAGTGTTCACTGCCTCCCTATTCACAGTAGCCAGGACATAGAAACAATGTAAATGTACATCAACAGTTGAATGGATGAAGGAAGAGTAGTACATGTATGTACAATGGAATATTATTCAGCCATAAAAAATAAAATAGTGTCATCTGCAGCAACATGGATGAACCTGAAGATTGTCATACTGAGTGAAGCAAGTCAGACACACAAAAACGAATGTCACACGATATCACTTACATGTGGAATCTGAAAACATAAGGGTTCAAATGAACTTATTTACAAAACAGAATTAGAGTCGTGGATGTAGAAAACAAACTATGGTACCTGGGGATGCCGAGGGGAGGGTAAATTGGGATGTTGCGACTTACATACACACTACTATATATAAAGCACATAGCTAATAAGAACCTACTGTAGAGAATAGGGAACTCAATACTCTGTACTGATGATATGGAAAAAGAATTTTAAAAAAGAGTGAATATATGTACAAATGATTCACTTTGCTATACACCTAAAACTAACATAATAGTGTAAATCAATTATAACTCAATAAAAATCTTTAAAAAAGTAAGCCTTCCTCTTCATTACTGTATTTATTTCATTGTGAACTGGTTATTTACTTTTCAGAGTACTGACAAGTACTGTTCTGCAGATGGCACTTTGAGTAGCACTGGACTTGGGATCCATGTAATACGGTACCTGACAGGGTTATGAGACTGCAAGGCCTGGGCCCTGATTACCCTCAGAGCCGGTCTTCTACAGTTCCTTGAAGGTGTTACCTTCACTCTCAACATCAAGACCACAAAGACTTGAGCATGCTGCTTTCTCTGTTTGGCATGACCCTACCTTGATACTACCATCCTTTCCTTTGAATTCACTTCTTCAGGAAACCGTTTCTTGAACTCATACTCAATTACATGACTTTGCTATAGGTTCTCATCACATACTGGACTTTTCTCTAGGACATTTCCTTTATCTATACTTGTTGTTTGTAGTAATTTGTTGCCTGTTAACAACCACATATTGAAAATTTCTCAGGGACAAGGACTTTGTGAATGTCTTTCAATTTCTGAATCCCAGCGCTAACAACTACTTGCTGCATAGTATGTGCACACGCATGGAGCTAAGTCGCTTCAGTCGTGTCTGACTCTCTGTGACCCTACGGACTGTATCCCGCCAGGTTTCTCTGTCCTTGGGATTCCCCAAGCAGGAATACTGGAGTGGGTTGCCATGCCCTCCTCCAGGGGATCTTCCTGCCCCAGCTGTGTCTCATGTCTCCTATATTGGCAGATGGGTTCTCTATCACTAGTGCCACCTGGGAAGCCCTGTTATATAGTAAGAATGTGACAAATGCTGCTGACTGATGAACTATTTTTCTGGGCTAAGTAAGTTTAAGGGTTGATTATGCAAAAGAATTTCCCTTAATAAATGCAGATACCCATCCCCTTTTCCATTTTAAGTTAATGAGCATATAGACTAAGTATGTCATTTTAAGCATGTCAACAACAAAGCAAATTCTGCCAAACTTCATGTGAGGAGTGAATAAAATATAAACGGCATGGCTATTTTTTAATACAGTCATGACAACTATTCATTAAAGTATAACTTCAAGAAATCATTTTGTTAAGGATTTTGTGTCATTTTCATGCAAGGAGTCAAAATTTTCTTGACAGAGCAATATATTGCAGCAATGACTTTTACTATGACTTGGTGTCTATCTTACGACAATGCATCCTTAATGATAAGAATTAAGAAGGCTCTGGTTTGTGACTGTATAGTCGGGGCACCATAGAAACCACATTTTGTTCTTTTTAAACATTTATTCCAAACACATTTATATGCCATAGTTTTATGTTTGCTTATTGAATGAGCACATATTCCTATTTGTGCCTTGAAGTTTTCATATAGCACATATACTTTCTTTAGCATTGCCAATTTAAGATATTATTTCACTAGTTGGTTTGTATCTATCCTAAAAATTTGTGATTTAAACCTATTTGTTCATTTTCTAAACTTGCTGCTGCTGCTGCTAAGTCATGTCAGTCATGTTCGACTCTGTGCGACCCCTAAATGGCAGCCCACCAGGCTCCCCAGTCCCTGGGATTCTCCAAGCAAGAACACTGGAGTGGGTTGCCATTTCCTTCTCCAATGCAAGAAAGGAAAAGTGAAAGTGAAGTCACTCAGTCATGTCCACCTCTTAGCAACGCCATGACTGCAGCCTACCAGGCTCCTCCATTCATGGGATTTTCCAGGCGAGAGTACTTGCACTTCCTGTTAATTTTTCTATCTATAAAATATGCTATTATTCATTCATCTACCAGTCTAATTTATAAAAGGATAAAAAAAAATTTGAGGAATATACTGAGGATTGTGTGCAATTCTCCACTTTCTATAACTTAGTTTAGAGTTAGGATATTTGGTAGATTGTGTATGAGGGAGTCTTTGTCTTCAACTTCTTATTTATATTCTTTACAAAGAAGCAGTGAGAATAAAAATATACTGAGTGAAATGTACTGAGTAGCAGAGGCAGATTTTACTGCTGAAATCAATAGAAAAAAACAGATTAAATTGAAAGTATATATATATATATATATATTCTTAAAGGTAGTAAGGATCTGAATAAATAAGGAGGATTAAATATATTAAATTTTCTTATTAGTTTATTTGCTGTGCAACAAATTATTATCTTAAATTTAGTGGTTTAAACCAGCACTATTTTTAGTCATAATTCTTTATTTTGAAAGTCTGTGCCCAGCATGACAAGATTCTTGGGATTTATAAGACTGGAGTCAAGGTTTTACTTGGGGATGTAGTTCTTATCTGAGACACAGAAAACTTTTCCAACCTCATTGGTTGTTAGAAGTTTTTGTTTGTTTGTTTGTTTGTTTTTTACAGTGGTTATAGAAATGAGGTCTCAGTTTTACTGAAATTCTTGGCTGGGGACCACCTTAAACCCTATTGGGAACCCTTCTCTATTGACACTTTGCAACATGGGTGTTTGCCATCTTCAGGTCAAGTAGAGTGCTTATTTATGATTTCCTCTTCTGCAACAGAGATCCAACAGTCCATCCTAAAGGAGATCAGTCCTGGGTATTCACTGGAAGGACTGATGCTGAAGCTGAAACTCCAATATTTTGGCCACCTGATGCGAAGAGCTGACTCATTTGAAAAGACCCTGACGTTGGGAAAGATTGAAAGCAGGAGGAGAAGGGGAAGACAGAGGATGAGATGGTTGGATGGCATCACCATCGCAATGGACATGTGTTTGGGTGGACTCCAGGAGTTGGTGATAGACAGGGAGGCCTGGAGTGCTGTGGCTCATGGGTTCACAGAGTTGGACACGACTGAGTGACTGAACTGAACTGAACCTCAACTAATAACGATAAAAACATTAACTAGAAAATCCCAGTGTTTCTAAATTAAACTGCATAATTCGGAATCACCTATAGATTACAGAATATATCACAATAGAAACTAGAAAATATTTTCAGCTAAATTATATATAACATATAACATACATAACATGTAACTTTAAAATTGAGTGATGCAGTGAAATCATTGTTTAAAGGGAAATTTATAGCTCTAAATAATATTATACCATTGATATATGATACTGTACGCATGAATAATATTCTATATGGAAATATTTTATATTATTTCATACTTTTCAGTTCAGTTTAGTTGCTCAATCGTGTCCAACCCTTTGTGACCCTGTGGACTGCAGCATGCCAGGCTTCCCTATACATCACCAACTCCTGGAGCTTACTCAAACTCATGTCCATTGAGTTGGTGATGCCATCCAACCATCTCATCCTCTGTTGTCCCTTTCTCCTCCCACCTTCAATCTTTCCCAGCATCAGAGTCTCTTCAAATGAGTCAGTTCTTTGCATCAGGTGACTAAAGTATTGGACTTTCAGCTTCAGCATCAGTCCTTCCAATGAATATTCAGGACTGATTCCCTTTAGGATTTACTGGTTGGAACTCCTTGTAGCCCGAGGAACTCTCTAGAGTCTACTCCAACACCACAGTTCAAAAGCATCAATTCTTCCCCGATCAGTTTTCTTTATAGTCCAACTCTCACATCCATACATGACTACTGGAAAAGCCATAGCCTTGACTAGACGACTTTTGTTGGCAAAATAATGTCTCTGTCTTTTAATATGCTGTCTAGGTTGGTCATAACTTTTCTTTCAAGGAGCAAGCATGTTTCAATTTCACAGCTGCAGTCACCATCTGCAGTGATTTTGGAGCCCCCCAAAATAAAGTCTCTCACTGTTTCCATTATTCCCCCATCTATTTGCCATGAAGTGATGGGATAGGATGCCATGATCTTAGTTTTCTGAATGTTGAGTTTTAAGCCAACTTTTTCACTTTCCTCTTTCACTTTCATCAAGAGCTTCTTTAGTTCTTCTTCACTTTCTGCCTAAGTGTGGTGTTGAGAGGGACGGTAACAGGCAGGAAGGCCAGGGGTCTCCAAATGGAGGAAATAGGCTGCAAGTGCCAGACACTTTTATCTCTCTTAAGCGGCAGGAGGAAACAAATTAGAGACATTATTTTTCCTCCTCTACAAATTTAAAAGGAGGTTTCTCTTAAAATGCTCTATTGCCATGACACTTGGTTTCACCTGAAGCTAACTATTCTCAAACCTTGAGTTAACCAATACATTTTTTCTTATAGAAATGTTTGTCTTAAGCTATGTTAATGTACCCCAGACTCTGTCTTCAAGTTGGTTCCGCCAAATGACTCAACCTACTTGACAAACCGGTATGTTACACTCAGATGTTGTTCCCCTAGTCTATGTAAACGAAACTGTGTGGTAATCTGCCCTTCTACAAGATTCAAGTCAATCGTTTTATGGCCTGGGATGAATTATCTCGTGCCAAGATTATCACAAAATGCAACTTATGGATGAGGGGCCTGGTGCCATTCTGAGTTTTAAGACATTCCTTTCTTTTCCGTAACAGACTGCTAGTGACTGTAAAACATACAGCTGAAGACTAGCAGGGGGGTACTCTTTCTGCCCCCTTCTGATGCCTATGTCAGAAGCTTTCTCTATCTCCTTTACACTTCAATAAAACTTTATTACACAAAAGCTCTGAGTGATCCAGCCTCGTCTCTGGCCCCAGATTCAATTCGTCTCCTCCGGAGGCCAAGAATCCCGGCATTTTATTGTTCAGCAACAACTTTTAGTGTCATCTGCTTATCTGGGGTTACTGATATTTCAATCTTGATTCCAACTTGTTCTTCATCCAGTCCAGCATTTCTCATTATGTACTCTGCATATAAGTTAAATAAGCAAGGTGACAATATACAGCCTTGACTTACTCCTTTCTCTATGAGGAACCAGTCTGTTCCATGTCCAGTTCTAACCTATTGCTTCTTGACCTGCATATAAATTTCTCAAGAGGCAGGCAAGGTGTTCTGGTGTTCCCATGTCTTTAAGAATGTTCAACAGTTTTTTGTGATCCACACAGTCAAAGGCTCTGGTGTAATCAATAAAGCAAAAGTAGATGTTTTTCTGGAACTCTCTCACTTTTTTGATGATCCAACAGACAGCGATTTGATCTCTGGTTCCTCTGCCTTTTCTAAAGCCAGCTTGAACCTCTGGAAGTTCACGGCTCATGTACTGTTGAAGCCTGGCTTGGAGAAGTTTGAGCATTAATTTACTAGCGTGTGAGGGATGGCATCCCCGACTCAATGGACATGAGTTTGGGTAAACTCCAGGAGTTGGTGATGGATAGGGAGGACTGGCGTGATGCAGTCCATGGGGTCACAAGAGTTGGACACGACTGAGCGACTGAATTGAACTGAACTATGATGAGCGCAATTTTGCAGTAGTTTGAACATTCTTTGGCATTGCCTTTCTTTGGGATTGGAATGAAAACTTACCTTTTCCAGTCCTGTGGCCGCTGCTGAGCTTTCCAAATATGCTGGCGCATTGAGTGCAGCACTTTCACAGCATCATCTCTTAGGATTTGAAATAGCTCAACTGGAATTCCACCACCTCAACTAGCTTTGTTCATAGGGATGCTTCCTAAGGCCCTCTTGACTTCACATTCCAGGATGTCTGGCTCTAGTGAGTGATCACAGCACAGTGGTTATCTGGGTCGTGAAGATCTTTTTTGTATAGTTCTTCCGTGTATTCTTGCCACATTTTCTTAATATCTTCTGCTTCTGTTAGGTCTATATCATTTCTGTCCTTTATTGAGCCCAACTCTGTATGAAATGTTCCCTTAGTATCTCTAATCTTCTTGAAGAGATTGTTTGTGTTTCCCATTCTATTTTTTTTCCTCTATTTTTGCATTGATCACTAGGAAGGCTTTGTTATCTCTCCTTGCTATTTTTTGGAACTCTGCATTCAAATGTGTTTTATCTTTCCTTTTCTCCTTTGCCTTTTGTCTGTTCTTTTCACAGCTACTTGTAAGGCCTCCTCAGACAACCATTTTGCCTTTTTGCATCTCTTCTTCTTGGGGATGGTCTTGATCACTGCCTCCTGTACAATGTCACAAACCTCCATCCATAGTTTTTCAGGCACTCTGTCTGCTATATCTAATCCCTTTAATCTATTTGTCACTTTAACTGAATAATCATAAGGGATTTGATTTAGGTGATACATGAACAGTCTAGTGGTTTTCCCTACTTTCTTCAGTTTAAATCTGAATTTAACAATAAGAAGCTCACAATCTGAGCCACAGTCAGCTCCCGGTCTTGTTTTGCTGACTGTATAGAGTTTCTCCATCTTTGGCTGCAAAGAATATAATCAGTCTGATTTCAGTATTGACCATCTGGTGATATCCATGTGTAGAGTTTCCTCTTATGTTGTTGGAAGAAGGTGTTTGCTCTGGCCAGTGTGTTCTCTTGGCAAAACTCTATTAGACTTTGCCCTGCTTCATTCTGTACTCCCAGAACAAATTTTACTCCAGGTATTTCTTGACTTTCTACTTTTGTATTCATTTTTTTATATTGAAATAATATTAAATTATTATATAAACATATATTTATAAGGATATATCTATATACATGTGTATAATACATATAAACATGTATTATATAAACATTTATTTCTCTCTATTTACATATTTTTCATCAACCCAACAGATATTTTTCATTAGCATTGTGAAATGCCACTCTATTATAAAATCATTCTGTATATTTATGTATGATCATTTTTCAACCTAATTAGGTTATTTGATAATTTTATCAATTTCATAGTTTAATCATGAAAAAGTTTTCAGCATTCCTGCTGGCTTACTGAATTTTAATGTGAAAGTAATCATTTATATCTTAAGAATAAAAGTTTGGAAGTGATACAAAAGTATTGAATTGGAGTCATTAGATATTAAGCCAATAAGGAATTGATGCATAATCCAAATGGAATTTTGCCAATTGTATTTTAAAAAACACATTTGCAAAATATAAGGACCTAAGTTTTCCTCTGAATAATCTTAAAAATAACAAGATCATATAATTGAATGTGAGGTTGGTGTCTTGGTTATATCAAATAAAATATAAGCAACTTTACCCAGCAATGCTTTTCCTTAAGGCTACTGCACTCTAGAATATGTAATTTTATAAAACCCTATTAAAATCTGTAGAATACTTAGAAAGAAAATGAAAAAATAGGTAGTCTTAACTATAGGTAGAAGACTAAATGTTAACAACAAGATTAAATTAGTATCAAATATTTAAAATAAATTGTGAAATTTTTTAGTCTTAAACAATGGCCATTTTCTAAATGACCTCACTAATATGGTGGTTTATTATCTGGCACAATGCAATCTGAAACCAAATCAAGCAAAGAAAATGTTGCTTTGTACTATTAAACAAGTAAGATTTTGATGGTACGACAAAAAGACAAATGATTCCGTGTAAAGAGTCAGAAGTCATTTCTTTGCAGAATCATTTGTGTGAACCTGGGCAAGTCATAAGTGTTTATTTATATGAAAAAACTCTTCAATCATACAGAAAGAGATGATGCAAATGTTATATTTCTCTTCATTTAGAATTTTCACACTGAATATATTAATATCTTATTTAAACAAACAATAGACTTGCCACAGAACCTTAAAATACTAGGAAAAGTTTTGCTCTATTGAGCCTAATACTGGTAAAGATCTTTATCCTTTACAAAATTTCTGTGTATGATTTCTCTCTAGATAATTCTAACTAGCTAGGAAATTAGGCAGACATGAGATAATGATCAGTTTATATGTATTTATGAGTAACATGATCTGACCTACATAATAACCAGATCAGATCTGTGATTGAGAACAGCATTTTATAATGGAGTTTTGCTATTTCACATAGAATTTAATTTGGTCAAAATAAAAATAAAATATACATTCATACTATATAGCTTCATATGTATTCAAACCAACTTTTCCAGATCACAAATATCAGCAGGGATAAATATGTAAGCATAGTTCCAGAAATAATGGAGTTATGCCTTGCTGTTTGACACTGTTGGAAATGCTATCAGAAGTACAGGCTGCAGGCAAGGAGAAAGAAAGCTTTTTTCACACGGGGAGAATAATGGTAATTGGGCAAGGAGGCTCTCATTATTTCCCACAGACACTGTTTCGGCGTTTCACTCAAGTGAACAATGAACCTGCTTACACTCTTTATGGCATTTGAATCTCTTGACCACTTATTATAAGACAGCTAGAATCAAGAAAGGGTTCTGAAAGCTCAAGAGGGGTAGGGACAGTTCCTCTTATAGCTATACCACTCATACCATGAGTGGCTGGTTTCCTACTCTTAGTTAATTACTTATTGATTGATTAACCTATCATTCAAGACCTTGCACCAGCCTTTGGGTCTGATCTACTCTGGATTTCACCCTCACTGGGCAATTTCTGATTCTGCAACAATTTCCTTCATAAAGCACATGTGTAATATTTACAAACTCACAAATGGCCATTGTGTTCATTTTCAGAACAGTGTCATTGAGGAAGCAATAGGAAAGACCGTGACTTAAACCCGGTGGGAATAGGGTGAGAACCCCAAGGAATGCAGCACAGGTACCAAAGGAAAATAAAGCAGGCTTCTAATTTGTAAGAATGTGTGAGGAAGGCAGGAGACACAGAAACTAGTAAACACAGAAAATGTTGAAGCTGAGCCAAGAGAGACAGTCATCAGTCTAATTAAACCACACACTCTCATTCAGAACCCCCACAACAGAATCTTTAAATCAATGTGCAGGATCCATTTTCTGGATCCTGCTGCATTTCATTTTCATTTTCAAATATTGAGGCCATTATTGCAATCTGCAAATTTCAGATCCTGCTTCTACTAATCAGGTGTTTGCTATTCTTCCGTGTACTATCATGTGCAGATGGCACAAGCCCCAATCTACAGAGAGTTAAATCACAGATAAAAGCACTGCAGCAAGAAAGGGCCAAAGGAAGAAAATCATTAAAAAATAAAATTCCCTCATGTCCCCTATTTAGGCATTTTCTTTGCTATAGTCCCTAGCTGTTATGATCTTCTCCTACTCTATTGTCATTTGTTAAAATTCTTTTTCATTTTTTTTGTGGCCCAGCAACAATCAACTCTTTCAGAAGACCAACAAGATATCACAAGCACAATCTGATAGTTATATCTACTGATTATGTAAGGCTATTTATAGCCCTCTTGCAAAGCCTGTCTTCTGCCTTGATTCAGATATAGCTCCCCATTTCCTTACCTAATTTTCCAACTCCATGAGTTCTGAAATTATGTCTTATATATTGGTACCATCTTACCCTGCCTCTACTCGAGAGAGTTTGGGCTTTTTGTATAGGATGTATATGGCAAATATCTCCTAATGAGTGCCTATTATCTAAGCACTCTCGTTGCACGTGTGCGTGCATGCTCAGTCACTTAGTTGTGTCTGACTTTTTGCGATGCTATGTGTATCCTGCCAGGCTTCTCCATCCATGGGATTTTCCAGGCAAGACCACTGGAGAGGGTTGTCATTTTGTTCCACAGGGGATGTTCCTAACCCAAGGATCTAACCCACATCTCCTGCAGGTAGATTCTTTACCACTAAGCCACCTCGGAAATCCTTGCCTATTAAAATCAAGAAGCAGGATTAAAAGATTAAAGTACATTCTTTTGGGACTTTCCTGGTGTTCCAGTGGCTAAGACTTTGTGTTCCCAATACAGGGACCCTGGGTTCAATCCCTGGACAAGGAACTAGATCCTACATGTCACAACTAAGACCTGGCACAACCAAATAAATAAATTAATTCAAATGAATACTTAAAAAAAATAAAGCCTTCTTTCCTTACAATGAATGTTTTCTTCCATATGTTTATGGAACATGGAGAACTTTCTCAGCAAATCTAGCCCTTGCATTAATATTTTTCTCCTCTGTTGAAATCAAAAGGAAAACAAAATTAGTGCTACTGTCAACTCTTTTCCTATTGCTATCCTCATTGGTCTAATTAAATAAATTTTATGAAATTCAAAGGCACACGAGTTGGGTTTTTCTTTTCTCAGTTTAAATAGCTAAGTAATTCAAAATATGAAAAGTCCATATTTATGAGTCCTCTACCTGAAGTAGAAGAGAATTAAAGGTGACTAAAATAAATCCTTGATATACTTTTTGAGCTGAGTTCTTCATGAAAGGCCTTACCAGCTATGCCATAAAGATTATAGTTGCCAAACTATAATCAAGCAAATAGGACAGAATTCCATCCAATAAAAGCAAAGTCTCACATATTTTATTGCACAATGTAGTTATCTATGATTTATAACTTTCCATTTTTCATTCAGAGAAAGTTGCATATATTCCAAGAGGTTATAAACCTTGTTATTTGGGGGTTTTTTTGGTACATAGTTCAATCAGCATTATTTACTACAGAAAACAACACTTGTGGGACATGTAAATTTTACTTTATCTCCACTGGCATGATAAATGATTTATCAAGTGCAGTGTAAAAGGGAGAAAAAACACTCTAGCTATATGCAATTGATTGGATATTAATTTTTTTCCATAAGATGAATCTGGTTTATGATAAAACCTGGGTGAGTCAACACACTTTGACACCATGCTAATTCTATGCCTGCCACACTAACTGTGATCTAAGTAAGTGAGCTATCAACCACTGAATTGTATCTTCAATATTCTGATGGCTCTGGCTCCACCACTTGCAATTCTTTAACTAAGTAGGTCTTTATAGTCTAGGATCATTACTGTGTAAACATCAACTGAAAGAATCTGAGACCCACCTAATTTCTCTGTTGTGTCCAAAGAAGGAAGGGATACTTTGGACTTATGGTGACAGTTGCCCACGGACAGTACTGTTTCATATGCAGACATGGTACAGATATCAATTATTGCCAAGATTCTCCATTCTGATTTTTTTTTTTAATCAGAGATGCCTAGGTAGATGACTCATCCTTGTGATTTTGGCTAATGTTATCTTAACAATGAGAACTATCTATTGAGTGCTTATGACTGTGCCAGTTTTTGAACATTTACTATCTCATTTTAAGAGTTCTAAAAGACTTACATGTTAAAAATGCTTCGTACTGGCTCTTACGAGTTGATTCCACTCACGTCTTCCCAAGTCTTCATTCACTGATGTTAGAGCAGTCACTTGAAATTGGCCATGGTGAAAGTGTGATGGTGTTCCCTGGTAGCTCAGATGGTGAAGAATCTGCCTGTAATACAGTAGATTCAGGTTCAATCCCTGTGTTGGGCAAATCCCTTGGAGAAGGGAATGGTTACCCACTATAGGGCTCTTGCCTGGAGAATTCCATGAACAAAGGAGCGTGGCAGTTTACAGTCCATGGGGTCGCAAAGAGTCAACACGGCTGAGCAACTAACACTTAAGGTTTCCCCAGTAACTCAGCGATAAAGAACCCACCTGCAATGCAGGAGAAGAAGAGTCTATCCCTGGGTGGGGAAGATCCCTTGCAGGAGGGCATGGCAACTCACTCTCATATTCTTGCCTGGAGAATCTCATGGACAGAGGAGCCTGGAGGTCTACGGTCTATGGGGTCTCAGAGTCAAACATGACTGAAGCAACTGAGCATTCATGAGCATGTGTGAAAGTGTGATACTGTGGAAGCTGACAAATGTTAAAAATCAGGTCTTTCCAATTTCTGGTTTAATAGCACACCACTGTGTGCTATAGGGAAGTAGCACAAGATACTCAAACAGGTGAAGTATCTAGCTTATAGTCAGTGTGTAAGTTTCAGATAGGAATTTGACTCCTAGCCAACCACACACCAGGCTCTACCCAGTATGGGCAAATTGTTGAGGCTGCTTACAGACTCAGAGTCAGTCATTGTGAATAAATTGACTATTCTTCCATAAATTCTATCAAATGTTTACTTTCCCTAATGTTTTGGTTATACTGAATTTTTTTAGATGCAAATAGCCAGCTATCTTAGTGAGCTTTTGCATAATAGAGCAGTTTTTTTTTTTTTTCCAACTTAGTGTGTTTTTTATGGGGGTGATGACTACTAGGATGACACATTGGCACCTTTTCTCTTAGCAATATTGACAGGCTATTTTAACATTCACATCCCAACTGAAAAATTTAGCAGGAACCATAAGGAGATGGGATGGTAGGAAGAAGGGATAGGTGGGAAAGGAATTTTAAGATGTATCAAGATATAAGGAACAACTTAACCTTTGGGGAAAAAAAAGGAAGTATGGTGAGAGTACACTTAGAAGTTGTGATTTTTTTCTGCAACAGATTATCAACAACAAAAAGAATTATAGTTTTTCTCTCCACAGCAGGATAAAATTCCATGTCACTCTTTACAATAATCCAGAACAGTTTCTAAACTGAAACCATTTTACTTGTTTGACTGCTTGTCTTGTTTGTGTGATCTGTTGTTATGGAAATGACTAAGATGTCAAAACATTGTTTTGTATGATCCCACAGGGGAAGGAGGGTTTCAGGAGGAGAACTCTGAAAGAGGTTTAGAGGCAAACTAAAAACAATTTAAACTCTACGCTTAAAAATCAAAACACATTTTTTGCTTGGCTGTACTTCGATTTTCAAACCACTTCTCCCACGTGGACACTTAATACTCTAGTGTGTGAAAGGTCCATGAAGCCCATTTTCAGTCGTTTACCATACACTCATGAACCTGGATAAGTCAATGACACCATTTCTTGCTTGCATACTGGGAACAATTCAACAGTTTTGATTGAGTTGACCAGCCAAATATAAAGAAAATAAACCAAACCAGTTATTTGGAATAATGGATAGGCTAAATTATTGCTTCAAATACCTGCAGTCTGTCAATATATTTCTACTATTTTGTGAATATAGACATGTGTTACAAAAGGCCAACTCTTCAGCAAGTGCAAAATCTATTGTCCTGAAATGTTATATTTTAAAGATCAAAGGAACTGCTGTAATTTAAATACATGATTAAAATGAAAACATATGACATTCAAAATGCCATTAAAAAATGTGTTTTTGTAAATAAATTCATTTATTATTTCTTCTTTTAGGATGTAGGGGAATGATTGCAGTACCATTTGCAATTTGCCAATTTTGAAAAATTGGCCAAGTTAGTGCTTTGCAAATAATAAACTTAAACCATTGACCTCACTACCAGGATGCCATGGTGGAGAGAAGAAAGATGAAGAAAAAAAGATTAAGATTAAGAGGTCTGAGATTTTGCAGTTCCTAAGTATTAATTGGGGCTCCCCAGGTGGTTCAATGGAAAGAATCTGCCTACCAAGACAAGAAACTTAGGACAAACAGGTTCAATCCCTGGATTGGGAAAATCCCCTGGAGGAGGAAACAGCAACCACTCCAGTATTCTTGCCTGAGAAATCCTATGGAGAGATGAGCCTAATGGGCTACAGTCCATGAGGTCACAAAGACTCTTAATTAGGCAGAAAGAACCAGGAAATATTTATACTATGGAGGAAAATGTGAGGGAATACAAATGTATTAACATAACACGTGAGGTATAAAATATTTTACTTCATATGTTCTAGAGGTTTGGGCTTTCCTTGTGGTTCAGTTGTTAAAGAATCCACCTGCAATGTGGGAGACCTGGGTTCGACCCCTGGGTTGGGAAGATCCCCTGGAGAAGGGAAACGCTACCCATTCCAGTATTCTAGCCTGGAGAATTTCATGGACTGTATAGTCCATGGGGTCGCAAAGTGCCGGACATGGCTGAGTGACTTCACTTTCACTTCACAGAGGTTTACTTTGTAACATTGTATATAGTCCATTTTTACACATGTTACATGGCTGATTAATGTAAAACACAGTTGCTTGGTTAAAAAAAGAAAAGAAACATGTGACATACCATTTTTTTGGACACAGTTGTCAGCATGCTAGACACCCACTAGAAGGGTAAATTCTGACATGCCCAAGTCTTTGTAAGAAGATTTCTCTCCTGGAAACCACATCAGATAGATGTGCAGCTGCCACTAACCTGGCAAGTAGTGATCTGCCAGGGTGATCTGCAAAATTATAACACTAAAGACTCCTAGATTGAGTTGTCCTTCTCAGATCAGCCACTAACCCTCTGCATAATCTTCATCTTGAACCTCAATGATCTACAATCTCCCTGGCGGTCGGAACAAAATCAGGATTATTTGGCAATGCATTTCACATACATGAGGGACTTCCCAGGTGGCGCGAGTAGTAAAGAACCACTCGTCAATGCAGCAGGTGTAGGAGACATGGGTTTGATCTCTGGGTTGAGAAGATTCCCTGGAGGAGGAAATGGGAACCCTCTCCAGTATTCTTACCTGGAGAATCCCATAGACAGAGGAGCCTAGTGGGCTATAGTCCATGGGGTTGCAAAGAGTCAGACACCACTGAAGCAACTTAGAATGCACATACCTGACTCCTAGCACGGTGTCTGACAAATAGCAGTTTCAAGATAAGTATTTGTGGAAAGAAATTTAGTGAGTCCTAACTTTTTTCAGGGTTCATGTATTTATCTGTAAAATGAGAATAGGGCCAAATACATAAATGAAAACAGGGTTGTTGGGAATAAAATGAGATTATGCATGTGAATGTATTCTTAAAAAGGCTACTCAAATTTGTCACTTTACAAATATTTCTCCTTTTTCATTATTTATAGCAGCCATAAATAAAATACAGTCATTCTTCACTTGGAGAGGATTAGTTATAGTAGGTATTAGAACAAAAAATAACATTAAAACCAGGTGATATTTTTCAATCTTGGATTTTCCTCTTGCAAATTTGGTGGTTATTTTTTAAAATGGAATTATTTCCACATTATTGCGAACTTCTGGCAGTATCACCTTAGGCAGTTTGAAATTATTTCAGGATAATTAAAGTATTCTATTACTTAACTGTATCATGTTACTGCTCCCTTTGCTGAAACAATGTTCTGTGGTTGTGTACCATGGAATTCTCCAGATAATGCTTCAGATTGCACCTTTGCATATTTTATGTTTTTCTCTGATTGAATTTTTCTCTAAGGGTTGAGCCCCTATGTAATTCCTACTTATTTTCTTTTTTAGCTTCAGTCAACTCTAAATAAGTCTCTAAGTATTACTGCTCCAGTCTCTAAAGAAAGAGAACTGATAATAGACTTAATATTGATAAAGTAATTTGATAAGTTGTAGCAAGAGTTATTCACTGAACAGTCTGTATTATACAGAAAATTCTCATAAGGTAGACCCCTGAAAATTGATCCCTGCAATTACTGCTGTTATTGTAATGTCCTAAAGATCTCCCAAAGCTGTTTTTAAATTAGTCCACAATAGTAAATATTCTTGTTGAGAAAATTGATTTTCTTTAAAATAAGGAAGAAAAGCCACTCCTTTGAAAAGATGAAACGGGGCTTCCCTGGTGGCTCAGTGTTAAAGAATCTGCCTGCCAACGCAGGGGACAGGTTTGATCCCTGATTTGGGAAGATCCCACATGCCGCAGAGCAGCTGAGCCCATGTACCACAACTACTGAGCCAGTGCTTTAGAGCCCCAGGAGCTGCAACTACTGAAGCTCGTTCGCCCTAGAACCTGGGCTCTACAACACGGGGAGCCACTGAAATGGGAAGTCTGTGCATCACAACTAGAGAGCAGCCCCCACTCGCCACAACTAGAGAAAAGCCCATGCACAGCCACGAAGACTGAGCACAACCAAATATAAATAAATAAACACACAAAAATTTTTAAAAAGATGAAACAAATGCATTTTGAAAAGGAGAAGGAGGAAGAAAACACCTAATACTAGCATCTACAATGTGCCAAGAACTGTAACAGGAAATTTACACATATGATCCTCAGCAGCAGGCCTGAGATTATTATCTCATTTTACAAATAAGAAGATGATTCTCATGGTACTTGCAGTACCATGATTGATACCACACAGTAAGTGGTGGAGAGAATGCATGGTTTCAAAATAAGCATTAAATCTTAAAATAGTACTAGATTACAGAAAAATTGTGGAAAGGACAGAGAATTCTCATACAACCTATTCCCAGGTTCCCCAGCTGTTCATATCTTATATTAATATGGCACTTCTATCACAAGTGATGAACCAATATTCATACACTATTATTATTATTAATATCTAAAGTCTGTATTTTATTCATATTGTTCCTTTTCTTTTCCAGGATCCCCTCAAAGATGACACATTACATGAAATTGTTATATATCCTTAGGTTTCTCTTGTCTGTGACACTTTGTGAGATTTTCCTTATTTTTCATCATCTCTACAGTTTTAAGCTGCTTTGTATATCCCTTGTTCCGGCCCTGGAATCAGACATTTTTCTGAAGAGTCCTGTTCATTTTATTGGAGAAAGGTATTGGAAAACAAGGTCTGGACACCAGGTTTCCATTTCCACTGTTGCTCCTAGGATGTGGTGGCTTCTAGGACTTAGCTGGCAGAGTAGGGAAATGTTATGTGTATATATTCATGTCCCTCTCTCCCCCTTTCTTTATGTGTATTACATAAGATCTATAAATAATGCTCTATGCTTATACATGAATTTATCTCTCTCTCTCTATATATATATATGTATTTATAAATATTTCTAGGTGTTTCCATTTGTAGAAACATAGTAAGTTAATATGAGTTTATATTGATATCTCAAACTGTTAATAATAGGAGACAGGTGTTTCTCTGTTGGACTGGGACATTACAGATTAGCAAGATAGAAATAAATGATTCACGAATCCACAATAATAATGATAAAATGGTTTCCATCATCCACCACCATTTTACTTAATTTTTCTATTTCAGGATACATGCATAGTCATTTCAGAATTGTCATCTATTGTCTACAGGAAAAATTTTACCAAGTAGAGTTCAGGCTGGAGACCCAGGGAAGAGCTGATGTTGCAATTCAAGTCGAAAGTCCTCTTGTCAGCAAAATTTCTTCTTGCCCAAAGGAGGTCAATCTTTGTTTTATTAAGAACTGAAGCTGATGAGATGAGGTCCACCCAGACTGTGAAGGACAATTTAAATTGGATTAAGTGTTACTCTTGGTTCAGTCATAAAGAATCTGCCTGCCAATGCAGGAGCCGCAGGTTCGATCTCTGGGTTGGGAAGATCCCCTGGAGTAGGAAATAGCAACCCAATCCAGTATTCTTGCTGGGAAAAAAATCCCATGAACAGAGAAGCCTGGTGGGCTACATCCATGGGCTTACAAAGAGTCAAACAAGACTGACAGACTGAGCATGCACGCATACTTTTCAAAGAAACATCCTCAAAGAAATGCCTAGAAAAATATTTGATGAAATATCTGGACAACATGGCCCAGTAAAGTAGATACACACAATAAATGATCAGACCTTCTATTTTTGTTATTTTTTTTTGAGAGTTTTTGTAAGAAATGGGCCTGAATTTTGTCAAATTTTCTTACCGCATATATTAGTATGATCATATGTCCTTCAGTCCATTCTTTTAATCAAAATATAGTTGATTTACATTACATTAGTTTTAGGTGTACAATATAACACATCATGTTATTTAATCTTTGTGAGAACCATACTGTTTTATCTTTTGTTTAGATTTTTTTAATATAAAATAAGTTTGATGTACACTACTGTATATTACAGGTGTACAGTAGCTCATAAGTTTTAGAGATTATACTCTATTTTAGAGATTATACTCCAGACCACCTGACACGCCTCCTGAGAAATCTGTATGGAGGTCAAGAAGCAACAGTTACAACTGGATATGCAACAACAGACTGGTTCCAAATCAGGAAAGGAGTAAGTCAAGGCTGTATATTGTCACCCTACTTATTTAACTTATATGCAGAGTACATCATGAGAAATACTGGATGAAGCACAGGCTGGAATCAAGACTGCTGGGAGAAATATCAATAACCTCAGATATGCAGATGACATCACCCTTGTGACAGAAAGCAAAGAAGCAAAGAAAGAGCCTGTTGATGAAAGTGATAGAGGAGAGGGAAAAAGTTGGCTTAAAACAACATTCAGAAAACTAAAATCATGGCATCCAGTCCCATCACTTTATGGCAAATAGATAGGGAAACAATGGAAATAGTGAGAGGCTGTATTTTCTTGGGCTCAAAAATAACTGCAGGCTGTGACTGAAGCCATGAGAGTAAAAGATGTTTGCTCCTTGGACGAAAAGTTATGACCAACCTAGACAGCACATTAAAAATCAGAGGCATTACTTTGTCAACAATGGTTCGTCTAGTCAAAGCTATGGTTTTTCCAGAAGTCATATATGGATGTGAGAGTTGGACTATAAAGAAAGCTGAGCACCAAAGAATTGATGCTTTTGAACAATGTTGTTGGAGAAGACTCTTGAGAGTCCCTTGGACTGCAAGGAGATCCAACCAGTCCATCCTGAAGGAGGTAAGTCCTGGGTGTTCATTGGAAGGGCTGATGCTGAAGGTGAAACTCCAATACTCTGGCCACCTCATGCAAAGAGTTGACTCATTGGAAAAGACGCTGATGCTGGGAGGGATTGGGGGCAGGAGGAGAAGGGGACAACAGAGGATGAGATGGTTGGATGGCATCACCGACTCGATGGGCATGAGTCTGAGTAAACTCTAGGAGTTTGTGATGGACAGGGAGGCCTGGCGTGCTGCGATTCATGGGGTCGCAAAGAGTCGGACACGACTGAGTGACTGAACTGAACTGAATTTACCTTGATTCGTGGGCCTAACATTCCAGGTTCCTATGCAATATTACTCTTTACAGCATTGGACTGTACTTCCATCAGCAGTCACATGCACATCTTGGTGTTGTTTTCACTTTGGCTCCATCTCTTCATTCTTTCTGGAATTATTTCTCCATTCTTCTCCAGTAGCATATTGGGCACCTACGAACCTGGGGAGTCTATCTTTCAGTCCTATCTTTTTGCCGTTTCATACTGTTCATGGGGTTCTCAAGGTAAGAATACTGAAGTGGTTTGTCATTCCTCTCTCCAGTGGACTGGGTTTTGCTCTGATGGGCGGGCCCATGCTCAGTAAATCTTTAACCCAATTTTCTGTTGACGGGCGGGCTGTGTTCCCGCCCTGTTGTTTGACCTGAGACCAAATTGTGGCGGAGGTAATGAAGACAATGGCTACCGACCTCCTTCAAACGGCCCTGTGCATGCACTGCAGGACTCAGTGCCCCTGACCCTGCAGCAGGCCACCGCCACCCCAGGCCTCCGCTGGACTCCTGGGCACTCACAGGCAAGTCTGGGTCTGTCTCTCGTGGGTTCACTGTTCCTTTCTCCTGGGCCTGGTGTGCATAATGTTTTGTTTGTACCCTCCAATAGCCTGTTTTCTCTGTCCTGTGTAAGTTCTGTAATCAAATCCCACTGGCCTTCAAAGTCAAATTCTCTGGAGGTTCTCAGTCCCTTTGCCGAATCCCCAGGTTGAGAAATCTGTTGTGGGTCCTAGAACTTTCTTAAAAGTGCAATGATTTATTTGGTATAATTGTTCTGCAGTTTGTGGGGCGTCTGCTCGGCAGCTCTATGGTGGGGTTAATGGCTACCTCCTCCAAGAGGGCTTATGTCACAGGCGGTGTGACCCAGGTGGCTGTACCCAGAGCTCCTGCCCGCTGCAGGCCACCGCTGACCCATGCCTCCGCAGGCACACAGGTCTGGCTCAGTCTCTGTGGGTCTCTGGGTCCTGCTGCACCCAAGGTTTTGTTTGAGCCCTCCGAGCATCTCTGGCAGGTATGGGGTTTGATTCTAAATGAGATTATGTCCTTCCTACCATCTTGCTTCATGACCCAGAAAATCACAATGGTGTGATCACTCACCTAGAGTCAGATATCCTGGAATGTGAAGTCAAGTGGGCCTTAGGAAGCATCACTACGAACAAAGCTAGTGGAGGTAATGGAATTCCAGTTGAGCTATCTCAAATCCTGAAAGATGATGCTGTGAAAGTGCTGCACTCAATATGCCAGCAAATTTGGAAAACTCAGCAGTGGTCACAGGACTGGAAAAGGTCTGTTTTCATTCTAATCCCTAACAAAGGCAATGTCAAAGAATGCTCAAACTATCGCACAATTGCACTCATCTCACACGCTAGTAAAGTAATGCTCAAAATTCTCCAAGCCAGGCTTTAGCAATACGTGAACCAAGAACTTCCAGATGCAGAGTACATCATGAGGAATGCTGGGCTGGAAGAAGCACAAGCTGGAATCAAGATAGCCGGGAGAAATATCAATAATCTCAGATATGCAGATGACACCACCCTTATGGCAGAAAGTGAAGAGGAACTAAAAAGCCTCATGATGAAAGTGACTAAGAGGAGAGTGAAAAACTTGACTTAAAGCTCAACATTCAGAAAACTAATATCATGGCATCTTGTCCCATCACTTCATGGGAAATAGATGGGGAAACAGTGGAAACAGTGTCAGACTTATTTTTTTGGGCTCCAAAATCATTGCAGATGGTGCTTGCAGCCATGAAATTAAAAGACGCTTACTCCCTGGAAGGAAATTATGATCAACCTAGACAGCATATTAAAAAGCAGAGAGATTACTTTGCCAACAAAGGTCCGTCTGATCAAGGCTATGGTTTTTCTAGTGGTCATGTATGGATGTGAGACTTGGACTGTGAAGAAAGCTGAGCGTTGAAAAATTGATGCTTTTGAACTGTGGTGTTGGAGAAGACTCTTGAGAGTCCCTTGGACTGCAAGGAGATCCAACCTGTCCATCCTGAAGGAGATCAGTCCTGGGTGTTCATTGGAAGGACTGATGCTGAAGCTGAGACTCCAGTACTTTGGCCACCTCATGTGAAGAGTTTACTCATTGGAAATGACCCTGATGCTGGGAGGGATTTGGGGCAGGAGGAGAAGGGGACGACAGAGGATGAGATGGCTGGCTGGCATCACTGACTCGATGGGCATGAGTTTGAGTAAACTCCGGGAGCTTGTGGTGGCAGGGAGGCCTGGCGTGCTGCGATTCATGGGGTGGCAAAGAGTCGGACACGACCGAGCGACTGAACTGAACTGAATCATCTTGCTGGGACTTCTCCTTTGCCCTTGTATGTGGGTGTCTTTTTTGGTGGGATCCAACATTCTCCTGTTGATGATTGTTCAGCAGTGAGTTATAATTTTGGAGTTCTCACAGGAGATTAAAAAAAATAAAAAAAATAAAAAAACCCTCTTTTTCTTAGCAGGAGCATTCATATACATTGAACAAATCTATAGTACCTGAATCATGACACATAAGTTCTAGGAACCAATTCGTGCTTAATTTTATATACCACATTAGATGCAGTAGGGTGAAGTAGGGAAAACAAAACAAAACAATAAAGAAAAATTAAACAAATATGTTTTTCAGAAATGTAAGAACCTGGAATCTCAACTCATATAAAAGGAAACTGACTAGAACATATAAACCAAAGCATGATCCTTTCTGGTAGAGTAGCCTGAAGTCTTAAAGCTCACCACACTTTGGGGTATTGCATTAATTTGCTACTGCTAATGTAACAAAGTATGAAGAAAGTATGGCTGAAATAGAAAAATCTTATTATATGATAGTTCTGTAGGTTAGATATCTGATACAGATCTTTGGGTTAGAATCAAGATTTCACAAGGCTGGTTCCTTTCTGGAGCCTTTAGAAGAGAATCTACCTTTTGCACTTTCCTTGTCTCATGATTCCTAACCTCCATATTTAAAGCTAGCAAAGCTGCATGTCTCTGACGATTTTACCATGGTCATATCTCCCTCTGATCACAGCCAGGAAAGGATCTGTGATTTTGAGGACTCATGTGATTATCCTGGGCCCAGGTTGACAATCCCAGCTAGTCTCCCCAAAACAAGGTGTTTAATTTAATCACATCTGAAACCCTTTTGCCATGTAGCAAAGGACATTCACAGCCTCTGGCATTAAGACATAGATGCCTATGTGGAGCCATTTTTCTGCCTTTCTCAGTGTATAAAGCTGAGAACCTGATCAACACAGACTGAGATCAAGTACAAGACTAGATAACAAGAGGAAACACCGTAAAGACCAATGCCAGAATAAGATAATTTTTTAAATGTCAAAGAGCTGTGTTTTCAATTCTATCTTTCTCATCTTACAGCTATGAATATTTTCTCCGTTCCTAAAGCCTGATCAAGTCTGCTTTTCTATTCTTCCCTGTAAGTTGCCAGCAATGTTAGAAGCTGGAACAGAGAGACACAAAGACACCATGGGTCTCATTTTTCCAAATCTTGCACAATTCTCCCTTCAGGCTGTGAAGCGAGCTTCTCCTGGAGGGATAAAAGTCTCTGACAACTGATCTTTCTTAGGAATAAATGGCCTTTCAGAGTTTGGAGAAAGTAAGATTCTATGGATAACTTTACCTAGCTCAGATCAACAATGAGAATCATATTCTTTAAAGAACACCATTTCCAGTATTTACTCCTCCTGTATACCAATATTTTTAAATATATGTATATATATATTAAAATATATATTTACTTAAAAATATATATTTGGCCTTATAAAGAAAGGAAGTAGAAAGCAACTGCTAACATGATCTGCCTCACATCCCACGTCTTCTAAGTTATGTTTAAAAAGAACGAAAACAACAACAACGAAAAGTCAAAGAGTTCACCTAGTAAACACTGACGTCCAGTTCACAATATCCTCTGAGGGAATCAAAAGTACTAGAAACCCTTAAAAATGCACAAACACATTAAAAATGCACAAACCATCCTCTATTCATAAAATGAATTGCTAAACTTTACTTTTAGAGGGTTTCTGTGTGAAATTCGAATGAATGCACTCAATCTATCATCCCTGAATCAACCTGTCACATTGTCACAGGAGTGGGGAAGAGCTGATTGCTAATATCAAAAGCTGTAAATAGGTCCACCTTAGTATATCTAGGGGAGTGAACCATTTTTACATCAGAGCACAAGTGGGCAGCACAAATTATGTTAGAACAATATCAGTGAAGTGTTGAATTCAAAAAACCTATTTGCACAAAGGGAAAACAACCTCATGAAAGTATGTTAATTGAAATATGCTAATATTGGCTACATAGTCACATGCAAATCAGCACCCAGATAAATATTTTTCCCACCTTCAAATATGACATTCTTCCAACTTTGGCAGGTTAACTCAGTTGGTGAGAGTCAAGGAAATGGGTCAAGGATGAAAAAGTTTGCCTATTATAAGAAGGAATTTATGTTCTATCAAAACAGACTATTCTCAAAGTCCTGGCCAGTTACTTCGCAGAAATCTGTCATGTGGGGTAGATATGAGAACAGAGCACAGTGAAGAAAACGAATAATACTGCTGTGTCTTAGTCAGCTTGGTGTTTGTTACTCTAGGTTCACTGGGGTAAAAAATACCAAAATCTTGGAGGCTTAACACAGTCAAAGTCTCTTTCAAAGTATGCTTTGGTCTGAGTGACTCTCCAGGGCAGCTCTTCCTCAAGTGGTACTAAGATTTCCAGTCTAGCAGCAGTGCCACTTTGCATAAATCTTTTACAACCTGCTGTGGCAGGAGAGGAAACTCTGCAGAGACAGATATTGGCACTTACATATGTTGACCATTTATGAATATTGGCCATTTCCAGCACTTTTCCAGAATGAGGCATTGAAAGGCAGCTGGGGAATATACTTTAAATATAACAGAATTGAAAATATTGGTGAGAACTATTGTTGTCTACCACATACAGGCAGGTGAAACAGCTGGAGTGTGTGAAGGTGATGGCACCTGTGTGTGACTGTTAGTCCATGAAGAACAGATATAAAGATGTGATGGCTATTCTGTAGGATAGGTACTCAGAGCTGAAACATAATTTACCAATTGCTGGCTGTATAGATGTTATTTATTCTTGTACAATTTAAATCTTAACAATTCTGGTGAGATGATGTAGGAGAAATGGAGTTATGGCGACTTTGGTCATCGGTATACTGTTGAGAAAATGTTGATCTACTTGGTTGTATGCAGTATGCTTACTAAGGTCACTCCTGCAAAAAGAAGGTTAGATATTGCCAGTATCCAGAGGGCAAGAATCTGCACTTAATCTTAATCTGCCTTTTCTTTTTACTTTTATTAACCTCGGATTAGAATATTTTGTGGATTAGTTTATTTGCTAATGATAAATTCCTTTATTCTGAAGACATTTGAACTGTTTTCTTTCATGATTACACAAGTTACATAGAGCTATATCCTTTTTTATTAATTATTTAAAATGTGGTATTCACTTCTGTTGTTTTATTATTCATTCAACTATTCATCCTGGCTATAGAGGAGAAGCTGGTATAATTCTTCTAAGTTCTAATGGGATGAAAGTTCCCAAAACTTGCTGAAGATATTCACAGCCTTAATAGCAATATTCCATGAAACAAAAATGCTAAGAACACATCAAAAGAAGACGAGACTATCAGGTGAGACCTACAGAACTTTGCACTCAGAGCAAAGCTCACATTTGTAGCCAGGTTCATTCTGTATCCAGTGATCATGTCCTGACTGATGGGAGAGGGAGGAAATGAAAGGTCACACTGCAGAACTTGAAGATTTGTGTAGTGTGGTGAGAGCATGATCTTCATCTCTATGTAAATATTCTTATAACTTGGCTCCTTTGAGTGGATTGGAGATATTTCTTTTCATTTGTTGTTCTGTAAAATAAGGTCAATGAGTTTCATGATGTCAATAAACTTTCCCATAATTCTGCAAGCCAGTCTGGTCTCTGTAGAGAGTTTGTACTGCCTGCGAACAACTGAGAAAGTCTATGGCATCTGTAACACGAGATGGATATAAGAAGTAGGAATGACTATCTAACTTTACAGGAGCACTCACATTTATTCAATAAGACATTTTAACTGCCCTGTTCCCTCATTCCTTCATATCTTTCCTCTTTTTTCCCCTTCCTGCAACAAATTATTACTAAAAATTTATTGTGTACAAATCCTTATGCTAGGTACAATGGAATTTGACAAAGATGGTTTAGATAAGCTCCCTGATACGAAGGAATTTATGTAAGAACCTTTTTTCCCCGCCAGGACACTGTCTACTTTCTATCCAAAGCCCTTTCATGATGTTACAGTTAAGTCCTTGGAATTACCTAGAGGTTTCCATTTACAGCTGGATTTTGAAAATAGTAAAACAAATAAACAAAAAACAAGTAAGTTTTTGTGCGGCTATTTTTGTTTTGGCAGTTCAAAGTGTGGGGTTTGGGGAAATGTTTGATTTATGGACCTATGTTTCTGCAAAGAATCTATGGTGTCTACATTCCTTGAACATTTTGAAACATGTGTTTTGCTTTGCAATTAAAGACCACTGCTAGGAATTTATTTTCTTTTTTCCCCTCCCTGAATACTCTTGACTTTTAATTCATACATCATAGAAGAAGTTACTCACTTGAAATAAAAAGTGATTAATGACATAAATGGTCAATAAACATTCTATATTCATCCCTAGGGAAAGAACACGTTCAGCCCACTTTCCCTCCATTTTCCTCATTTTCCTCACAGATTGACATACTGTGAAAGTCTAGTCAATAGTTGTTAGCATTACTGAAAGCCAACCAAGTGAATTAGAGATACGTGGAATTATTTGGCAGAATTTCAGACTCTCTGATCCACTAAATAACAGAGTTTATTGTACCAAGACCTTGTTTAAGAATCATGTCATTTCTTCTTCTTGGAAGGCTTGCTTTCTTTAGCCATTCTTTCCTCTCTCTTTTTTAAAGAACTTAAGAACTTATTAAAATTGAAGTCAGTGTTGTGACACATGTTGGATTAGTCACGCCAAGTTTAGGGAAGCTGTATGATGGAATATGACAACTTCAGAAGCTTGACAAGAAATGCAAAATGAAAGATCCATCTTAAATTATTTTTAGCAGAAATAGGAAAAAAAGTTATTTACAATCATGGAACAAGTGTGAGTGAATTTTCCTCATATCTCAGTAGGGACTATGGACGGTGTCCTTATACCATTAATTGCATCAGTAACGAGTTAAGACCCACTGTTGGATAGCCGGTTTGCATTTTGACTCTATAGTAAGAGGTACTGCTATTTATAGTCATTAATAATGCACATGATATGGTATTTAGAATTGTCATAACATGGAAATCACTGTGAGGCATTCCTATGAAGCTGCAAGTAGGTCGCGTGATTATTGTTATGAATGTCAAACTATATATTATACACTCACTACAGACTAGTCAGTGTTTCTCAAACTTTAACGTGTACACAAGTCAGCTGATGGGATGCATATTTGAGTTCAATATTATCAGGGTGGGGCCTAGGACCTGGTGTTCATAACAAGCTTCTAAGTAATGCTGATGCTGCCATTCATCCTTGAGTAGAAAGGAAGTAAATCTTATGTGACCAGAGTTATGCAGAGAGAAAAATTTCCCTGGAATAGCAAGACTGTGCTGTGTGGTGAATAAGTCCGTCAGAAAGGGACTCATTAGGCAAGTAAGGGTGGTGAAAAAGAGCGACTTATTGCAGTTCCTATCATTAATGCCCACCCAAGTCCTGTCTAGGCTTTCCAGGTGGGTGCAGTGGTAAAGAATCTGCATGCCAATGTAGGAGATGCAAGAGATGTGGGTTTGATCCCTGAATTAGGAAGATCCCCTGGAATAGGCGATGGCAACACCCTCCACTATTCTTGCCTGGGATATCCTATAGACAGAGGAGCCTGGCAGGCCACAGTCCATGGTTTGCGAAGAGTCAGATACAACTGAGCGACCGAGAACCTCACAATGTTACTGCCCAGTGTATTCTGTTCCACACACCCCACACACTCTGGTTCCATTGCCAGGACCATCTATATTATATAAAGATTGCTTTGGGGTAACTCTGATTCAGTTACACATTTTGGTTAATTTTGTCACCTGATTCTCTGACCACTAGGAAATTTTTCTATTATAATTAGTTTTCTCATGTTGGATATTTAGGAAGAGAGAAGGAGGTTAATGAAGTTTGAGTAATTAGATGAAATTTCTCTTTGAAAACAAATGATTTATAATAGGAAGATAATCTGCTCATCAAAGACTGTTGGATATTCCTGTATCTCTGACTCTAAATTTTTACTGAAAATTATCACAATGGTATTTGGTCAGTATCATAGTCTTGGTTGATGTGGTATCATGCAAAATGGATCCACTCATGATGAACCAAGCAATTCTCAGTCTGAAAAGCTGATGGTTGATCCTGGAACAAAATGGCTACAAAGTTTATGGGGGAAAAAAGAAAAACAACAACTTAAAATGTTTAAAGCGAAGAAACTTGTCCTATCAGATATTAAACTCCACTTCTAGGATGTTTAATGAAATACTTTTAATAGCTGAATTTGGGAAAAAAAACTAAAGAGAATAAAAACAATGCAATTTGAGTAATTAAAAAGTAGGGTTTTTTTTTTACACTAAAAAGGTATCATATGAAGGTGTAGATTTATACGAGTGCATGCTCAGTTGCTTCGATCGTGTCCAACTCTGCCACCCGTGGACTGTAACCCGCCAGGCTCCTCTGTCCGCGGGATTCTCCAGGCAAGAATACTGGAGTGGGCTGCTGTGCCCTCCTCCAGGAGATCTTTCTGACAAAGGAACAGAACACATCTCCTGCTTCTCTCTGCACTGCAGACAGGTTCTTTATCCACTGAGCCACCTGGGGAGCCCGTAGATTTATATATACTCATATAAAAGCATGTTTCTAACTTAACAAGTGAAAAGGGATGCATTAGTAGGTTTGTTTATCATTTACAACCTTGGTTATTAGATTCATCAATCCCATTCCTGGGCATATATCTGGAAAAGATGAAGAGTCTAATTTGAAAAGATACAAGCATCCCAAAGTACATGGCAACACTGTTTACAATACCCAAGAGGTAGAGACAACCTAAGTGTCCATTGACAGATGAGTGAAAAAAGATCATGTGGCATGTATACACACACACACACGTACATATATATACACATATATACACACATGTATATATAAAACACACATACACACATATAAACATATGCGCACACACATATACACACATACATATATACACACACATATACACACATACACACACATATATACACACACATACACACATATACACACACATGTACACATACATATGTATATATATATAAAGAGAGAGGGAGTGTATAGACTATTACTCAGTCATAAAAAGAATAAAATAATACCATTTGTAGTGACATGAATGGACCTAGTGATTATCCTAGTGAAATTAAGTCAGAGAAAGACAAATATCATATGATATAACTTGTATGTGGAATTTGCAAAAATGATAGAAATTAACTTATTTACAAAACAGAAACAGACAGACAGACAATGTAGAAAATGAACTTAACCGTTGTCAAATGAGGATTAACAGATACACACTATATATGAAATAGATAAACAACATGAATCTACTGTACAGTGCAAGAAATTATATTCAATATCTTGTAATAATCTATAATGGAAAAGAATCTGAAAACATATATATATATATATATATATATATATACACACTTCTGAATCCTTTTGCTGGACACCTGAAACTAAAACACCATTGTAAATCAATTATATTCCAATCATAAAGAATTAATTAAAAAATACAACCTTAACTGTATATGCTGGATAAAAATCCTAGAAAAATATATCAAACATTCAGAGGAATTTTAGCAGCCTGGTAGGATTACAGATAATTTTCATTTTCATGTTTTACAATGAATAGACAAGAGCTTTACAATGTAAAATAGTAAGAGTATTTCCATAGTTGAGAAAGCTCTAACAGGAAATAATATCATTCTTCAGTGGATCTTTGGGAGGGCATTTGCCTCCTAGTCATACCTACATTTCATCGCCATGTTGCTGAAACCATTTATTTAGAAGCTCTATAATCAGGTCATAGGTTTTGGTTATTTCACCATAGGAAGTTTGACTGGAAACCCAAATTAATTTTGTCCTAGATATAATGGAAAATCTTACCATGATTTACAGTTACTCGCTACATGAGAAAGGTGGCATTGAAACCACAGGTAAGGGCAAAAATAAGAAATTCTTACTGTAATCTTAGCAACAGGATTCTGGATTCTGGTTCCACCCTCTCATATTTGCAATATTTTCTTCATTTAGTCATCTAAATCCACCAAACATATCATATTTTAAGTGTAGGTATATGCTATTATGTTACTAAAATTAAGAGTGGTTACATATGACCCCTACATAGACTATAAGAAAAGAGCCACCTATTCCTAGACTGTGGGCTATGGGGTTTGTGAGGAAACACTAGCAGAGAGTTCATCAGAGAAAGTCTTAATTGGGAGGAAAGACATTTATTTAACAATTATTAATATATTAATAATTTAATAATTATTGGGAGAAGTGATCAACGTTTTTATAAAGCCTACAAAAATCATCACAGTTGTAATTTAGTGAGCAAAAAGCATGGATGGGACTGGAAAAGAAATGCAAAAAAGCAAAATGGCTGTCTGAGGAGGCCTTACAAATAGCTGTGAAAAGAAGAGAAGCAAAAAGCAAAGGAGAAAAGGAAAAGAAGCATTTTATACAGAAAAGCCACTAAGGAAATTATTGCATTAAAAAAAGATTAATTGGGGCTGAAGAACGAAATCAAGGTTAAAGAATGAAATTGAATTCTGGATTTGTTGCAGCTGTAGAACCAAAGCTATGACAGATGACTGAGCATGGTAGACAAGAGACAGAGTTCTCTCAAATAGGAGTATTTGGAAAGATCATGGGAATGAAAACTCTGTAAGATTAGCTTGGGGGAAAAGTTTGGTCTAGATTTTCTGAGTTACAGCATTGTTCATGTATCTCAGAAGTGGCATCATTTTGGAGGCATAGACTATAGAGAGATGATGAGCATAGGGATATAATTCTGGGGGTCTTTAGTAAATTGACAATACTGAAGCATGAAAAGAGGGAAGGATACAGTAAAACTGGTTGATAGTTTGATCAAAAATGTGGTCCACTGACAAAGTATGGTCTACTGGAGAAAGAAATGGCAAACCACTTCAGCACTCTTTTCTTGAGAACCCCATGAACAGTATGAAAAGGCAAAAAGATATGACACTGAAAGATGAACTCCCCAGGTCGGTAGGTGCCCAATATGCTTCTGGAGATCAGCAGAGAAATAACACCGGAAAGAATGAAGAGAGAGAGCCAAAACAAAAACAAAACCCAGTTGTGGATGTGACTGAAGATAGATGCAAAGTCCAATGTTATAAAGAGTAATATTGCATAGGAACCTGGAACGTTAGGTCCATGAATCAAGGCAAATTGGAAGTGGTCAAACAGGAGATGGCAAGAGTGAATGTTGACATTTTAGGAATCAGCAAGCTAAAATGAATTGGAATGGGTGAATTTAACTCAGACGATCATTATATCTACTACTGTGGGCAATAATCCCTTAGAATAAATGGAGTCACTACCAGAGTTAACTAAAGAGTCTGAAATGCAATACTTGCATGCAATCTCAAAAATGACAGAATGATCTCTGTTCATTTACAAGGCAAACCATTCAATATCACAGTAATTCAAGTCTATGCCCCAACCACTAATGCTGAAGAAACTGAAGTTGAACAGTTCTATGAAGACCTACAACCATCTAGAACTAACACTGAAAAAATATGTCCTTTTCATTATAGGGGACTGGAATGCAAAAGTAGGAAGTCAACAAATACCTAGAATAACAGGCAAATTTGGCTTGGAGTACAGAATAAAGCAGGGCAAAGTCTAACAGAGTTTTGCAAAAAGAACACACTGGTCTAGCAAACACACTCTTTCAACAGTACAAGAGAAGACTTTACACATGGATATCACCAGATGGTCAATACGAAAATCAGATTGATTACATGCTTTGCAGCCAAAGATGGAGAAGCTCTATACAGTCAGCAAAAACAAGACTGGAAGCTGACTGTGGCCCAGATCATGAACTCCTTATTGCAAATTCAGACTGAAATTGAAGAAAGTAGGGAAAACCACTAGACCATTCAGGTATGTGGTTATACAGTGGAAGTGAGAAATAGATTCAAGGGACTAGATCTGATAGACAGAGTGCCTGATGAACTATGGATGGAGGTCCATGACATTGTACAGGAGACAGGGATCAAGACCATCACCAAGAAAAAGAAATGCAAAAAAGCAAAATGGCTGTCTGAGGAGGGCTTATAAATAGCTGTGAAAAGAAGAGAAGCAAAAAGCAAAGGAGAAAAGGAAAGATATATCCATTTGAATGCCGAGTTCCAAAGAGTAGCAAGGAGAGATAAGAAATCCTTATTCACTGATCAGTGCAAAGAAATAGAGGAAAACAATAGAATGGGAAACCCTATAGATCACTTCAAGAAAATTACAGATACCAAGGAAATATTTCATACACAGATGGGCATAATAAAGGACAGAAATGTTATCACCCTAACAGAAACAGATGTTAAGAAGAGGTGGCAAGAATACACAGAAAAACTATACAAAAATATATTCATGACCCAGATAATCACAATGGTGTGATCACTCACCTAGAGCCAGACATCCTGGAATGTGAAGTCAAGTGGGCCATTGCTACAAACAAAGCTAGTGGAGGTGATGGAATTCCAGTTGAGCTATCTCAAATCCTAAACGATGATGCTGTGAAAGTGCTGCACTCAATATGATAGCAAATTTGGAAAACTCAGCAGTGGCCACAGGACTGGAAAAGGTCAGTTTTCATTTCAATCCCTAAGAAAGGCAATCCCAAAGAATGCTCAAACTACCACACAATTGCACTCATCTCACACACTAGTAAAGTAATGCTCAAAATTCTCCAAGCCAGGCTTCAGCAATATATGAACCGTGAACTTCCAGATGTCCAAGCTGGTTTTAGAAAAGGCAGAGGAGCCAGAGATCAAATTGCCAACACCTGTTGGATTATTGAAAAAGCAAGAGAGTTCCAGAAAAACATGTATTTCTGCTTTATTGACTATACCAAAGCCTTTAACTGTGTGGATCACTACAAACTGTGGAAAATTCTTAAAGAGATGGGAATACCAGACCACCAGACCTGCCTCCTGAGAAATCTGTATGCAAGTCAGGAAGCAATAGTTAGAACTGGACATGGAACAAAGACTGGTTCCAAATATGAAAAGGAGTACGTCAAGGCTGTATATTGTCACCCTGCTTAGTTAACTTATATGTAGAGTACATCATGAGAAATGCTGGGCTGGATGAACACAGCTGGAATCAAGATAGCCAGGAGAAATATCAATAACCTCAGATATGCAGGTGACACCACCCTTGGCAGAAAGTGAAGAACTAAAGAGCCTCTTGATGAAAGTGAAAGAGGAGAATGAAAAAGCTAGCATTAAGCTCATCACTCAGAAGACTGAGATCATGGCATCTGATCCCATCACTTCATGGGAAATAGATGGGGAGACAGTGACAGAGTTTATTTATTTATTTATTTTTCATAGTTAATTTTTTATTTATTTTTTCAGACTTTATTTTTTGGGGGGGCTCCAAAATCACTGCAGATTGTGCCTGAAGCCATGAAATTAAAGGACACTTACTCCTTGAAGAAAAATTATGACCAACCTAGATAGCATATTAAAAAGCAGAGACATTACTTTGCCTACAAAGTTCCGTCTATTCAAGGCTATGGTTTCTCCAGTAGTCATGCATGGATATGAGAGTTGGACTATAAAGAAAGCTGAGAGCCAAAGAATTGATTCTTTTGAACTGTGGTGTTGGAGAAGACTCTTGAGAGTCCCTTGGACTGCAAGGAGATCAAACCAGTCCATCGTAAAGGAAATCAGTCCTGTATATTCATTGGAAAGACTGATATTGAAACTGAAACTGCAATACTTTTCCACCTGGTACAAAGAACTGACTCATTTGAAGAGACCCCGATGCTGGGAAAGATTGAAAGCAGGAGGAGAAGGGGATGACAGAGGATGAGATGGTTGGATGGCATCACTGACTCGATGGACATGAGTTTGAGTAAACTCCGTGAGGTGGTGATGGACTGGGAGCTCTGACATGCTGCAGTTCATGGGGTTGCAAAGAGTTAGACATGACTAAGCAACTGAACTGAACTTGATCAAAGAGGAGATCAAGGGTAGAATGTTACAAGGGTAAATCTACTAAAGGAGTTTGAGGGGGTAAACAGTGATGGAAATGGGGGAATATTTTCCTGTTTTTTCTTTTTTTTAACTTCTACATTACCCATACTTGAAATTGTCCCTGACTTATACAATGTCTTGATAAAGAATGTTTAACTGATTAATGTGTAAAAAAGATAGTTTAAAGAGAAAGAGCTTTAGGAAGAATGTGGAATACTGTGTAGGTGGAAGAGAAAATGAATTCTGTAGAAGAAAATGTATTTTGCATTCAGGAGGTCATTTCTGATCTTTGAGAGACCAGATTCATAAGAAATGAGAATAAGGAATAGGATCACTTGCTAAATTATTCTATTGTTTACACTCTCATAGTTTGAGCATTTTCTCGATCTTTTCAAACCAGAACTTTCTCTGTGTATAATATCCAGGATATGGGCTATGTATCATTATGACAATATTTTATTTTCTTTCTTTTTTCCCAAAAGACTATCACTTTTGGAGCTTTGTGCTTTACTGAAAAGCAAACAAAGAAAGAACTGATAATTAATTAAATCCTAGGAATACAACATCAGGTCAACATACAATTGAAAATACTAGTTCAGTCTTTGGATAAAGTGGGCTTTGTCCCAAATGCTTAAATATTGATTCTGTAAAGAAAAACAAACAGCCACCATGAGTGATATATAGAGTTAATTATTTTCAGTTAGTTTACGATGCATTAAATTACGGGGCTCCTGTGTGTGTGTGTGTGTGTGTGTGTGTGTGTGTGTGTGTACATGTGTGTGTGTGTCTGGAAGGTAGTGTTTGTGTAAGTCATAGCTTTTTGTCTATGTGTCAGATGACTGATGAATTTCAGACATCAGTGCAACAAATCTCTTTGAATAGAAGATAAATTTGTGTGTGAAATGCTCAGACTTTTGGGAAAGGTAATTGCATTCTAGTTTAAGAGATTTTATATGTACCACTTAGATGCATATTTTGCATTTCTTCTTTACTTACACATTTTGGTTAGCATCATTGCCTGAAAGTTCAACCTTTGGGTTTACCAGAGAAAAGTAACAAAAGCATAGCATTAAGGAAAACATCAATTTACTCTGCAGGTAACAGCAGTATATTTACTCCATACCCCTTAAAATGAATGGTTATGTGGTACTTATTTTAAAGCATATTTTACCACAAGGCCGCAGGATAGATTTTGTTAGATTGGACACTTTGCCAGTGCAAAGGAGATGAAAAATATGTGTAAATCTCATAGACATTCACTCACAGTTAAAGAATGTCTTTGGTAGATGACTTACTTTGAATTATGCAACTTTAAAAAGTAACAGTTTCAAAATCTCAGCAGAGGAGACAAAAAGCTCTGCATGCAAACCTGTGACACTCTGTCTCTTACCTGCTGTGTATCCACAGGCAACCCACATAACTGGTGTGATGTTCTTATCTATATAAAATTCCAACATGAGAGCCATGGTTATAGAGTTCTACCAAGTATAGGCATTTGGAAAGATAATGAAAATACAAATTTAGGAGGAAGTTTAGCTTATGGGGGAAGACTGATACATTGAATGTAGATTCATTGCATTACAAAAGAGCTGATGTATCCAAGAAGAGACATTATTTTAGGAGTGGATACTAAAGAAGATTGTAAGATTTAATGTAATAATACAATCACACTTTATTTAGTACCCATCACAATATATACAGACAGGTATTATGCTATGTATTTTCTTCATTAACTTAACAGCTACTGCTTAAGGAAAGAAAATGTTTACAACCCCAATTTTACTTATAAGAAAGCTGAGGTTTGAAAAGAGTGACTTTGGTCATATGAAAAGATAAATTGAATTAGGGTTCAAACTAGGGCTGTCTGGTGCTAGACTACTTCAGCTCAGTTCAGTTACTCAGTCGTGTCTGACTCTTTTCGACGCCATGGACTGCAGCACGCCAGGCTCTCCCTGTCCATCACCAACTCCTGGAGCTTACCTGAACACATGTCCATTGAGTCGGTGACGCCATCCAACCATCTCATCCTCTGTTGTTCCTTTCTCCTCCTGCCCTCAGTCTTTTCCAGCATCAGGGTCTTTTCAAATGAGTCAGCTCTTTGCATCAGGTGGCCAAAGTATTGGAGTTTCAGTTTCAGCATCAGTCCTTCCAATGAACACCCAGGATTGATCTCCTTTAGGATGGACTGGTTGAATCTCCTTGCAGTCCAAGGGACTCTCAAGAGTCTTCTCCAACACCACAGTTCAAAAGCATCAATTCTTCAGTGCCATGCTTTCTTTAGAGTCCAACTCCCACATCCATACATGACCACTGGAAAAATCATAGTCTTGGCTTTGTTGCCAAAGTCTTGTCTCTGCTTTTTAATATGCTGTCTGGGTTGACATAACTTTCCTTCCAAGGAGTAAGCGTCTTTTCAATTCATCACCATCTGCAGCGATTTTGGAGCCCAAAAAAATAAAGTCTGACACTGTTTACACTGTCTCCCCATCTATTTGCCATGAAGTGATGGGACCAGATGTCATGATCTAGCCACATGCATTCCAGATTTCAAAACACAACAATACATATATTAGTAAAATACTCTTTAAAGAGTACCATCAGGATCTAATGTGACTTATGTACCTAATCAGCAAATACTGTGCATGAAGACTGAATTAATATAATTATGATAAACTCCACTATTTATTGCATATTTCCTCAGCGTAGTGCTTTTCTCTCCATGCCTCCAGCCATTCACTCATTTAATCCTCACAGGAGCCTAACTGCAGGCAATCTGGCTTTAGAGTCAATACTTCAAACCAGCTGCCATCCCACCTCATCTGTGCATGAAGATGATTCAACTGACAATAGGGATTTTATCAAGCGCAGAAAGGAACTTCTCTGAGAAACTTAGTTTTGTGAGAAGTGTTGTGTCTTACAAGAATGAAGGTCTAGAGTATGTAATCAGATTTTCATAGAAGAAGAGTGTTCTTACCATAACAAGTTGAATTGTTTACTTGTTTTGGTTTGATCTTACTTTGATTTGACTAACTCTGATCACCAGTTGACACGGGCCTTAAGAAGGGAAACTGTGGCACAATCTGGGAGAAACAAGCACTAGAAGCCTTGCCTAACACCTGTGTGTGTGCGCTTAGTCGCTTAGTCATGTCAGACTCTTGCGACCCTATGGACTGTAGCCTTCCAGGCTCCTCTGTCCACGGGGATTCTCCAGGTAAGAATACTGAAGTGGGTTGCCATGCACCTCTCCAGGGGATCTTTCTAACCTAGGGATTGAACCCAGGTGTTCCGCATTGCGGGCGGATTCCTTACTGTCTGAGCCACCAGAGAAGCCCGCCTGACACCTGACAAACACTAAATTTAAGGAGCTTAAAGTCAAATTGGTAACTTCCTAGCATCCACCTTCACGATCTCACTGTGATCCTTACTACTTCACTTCTTCCTTCTCTTCTTATATAGTTAACAAATACATACAGAACTTCTGCTACAAATATCAACAATATTTGGTTTGTGTATTGTAGAGAACTATAGAAGCAATAGAATACATTTTCTAAAAATATATAGGCAGGTGCTTCGTTTTTGGTCTTAAAGCATAGTACTGCCTAAGATTTTAGAAAAAGTATCTCTTTAGCTTAGGTCACAAACATTCATTCATTTATTCAATCATTCATCAGTTCTTGTGTTAACTGAGCCCTTACTATGTTGCTATACACTGAACTAGTTAATATGAATAAAAAAAAATTTCTATTAAAATCTTTTTAATTATTTTAACTAAAATCTTTAAAATATTATTTTCAATTATTCAACCTTATTTCAAAATGATAGTTTTGCTTCTGCTTTCTTATTTATTACTTTGTTTAAATGTCATTATATATTGGTAACTGGCAATTTAACATATATTACATTAAAATTACATCATATATAAATACATATTGTATATGTATTACACACACATACACTCTTTATATTTCCTGGCCATATTTTCTATTAAGTTGGGAGTACCTATGGATTCTGCTTCATTTTTTGGAGAATTTTAGGTATTTATGTATTAACTTCTGAAGTTTCAGCTGTTCTTAAGTTGTTCTTGCTTTATCTCAGTCAATTTTTAATTGTCTTATTAATGGAGTAAAATCCAAAAGGTTTTTAAACTGGAAATTTCATTCCTCTAAGTGCAAAAAAGGATGGCACTTTTTCCAGCAGGCTATGCTCCTCAAGAAAATGAGAGATACCAAGGGAACATTTCATGCAAAGATGGGCTCAATAAAGGACAGAAATGGTACGGACCTAATAGAAGCAGAAGATATTAAGAAGAGGTGGCAAGAATACACAGAAGAACTGTACAAAAAGATCTTCATGACCCAAATAATGATGATGGTGTGATCACTCACCTAGAGCCAGACATCCTGGAATGTGAAGTCAAGTGGGCCTTAGGAAGCATCACTATGAACAAAGCTAGTGGAGGTGATGGGATTCCAGTTGAGCTCTTTCAAATCCTGAAAGATGATGCTTTGAAAGTGCTGTACTCAATATCCCAGCAATTTGGAAAACTCAGCAGTGGCCACAGGACTGGAAAAGGTCAGTCTTCATTCCAATCCCAAAGAGAGGCAATGCCAAAGAATGCTCAAACTATGGCACAGTTGCACTCATCTCACACACTACTAAGGTAATGCTCAAAACTCTCCAAGCCAGGCTTCAGCAATACGTGAACCGTGAACTTCCAGATGTTCAAGCTGGTTTTAGAAAAGGAGGAGGAGCCAGAGATCAAATTGCCAACATCCGCTGGATCATCGAAAAAGCAAGAGAGTTCCAGAAAAACATCTATTTCTGCTTTATTGACTATGCCAAAGCCTTTGACGGTGTGGATAACAGTAAACTGTGGAAAATTCTTAAAGAGATGGGAATACCAGACCACCTGACCTGCCTCTTGAGAAACTTTTATGCAGGTCAGGAAGCAACAGTTAGAACTGGACATGGACCAACAGACTGGTTCCAAATAGGAAAAGGAGTATGTCAAGGCTGTATATTGTCACCCTGCTTATTTAACTTATATGCAGAGTACATCTTGAGAAATGCTGGGCTGGAGGAAGCACAAGCTGGAATCAAGATTGCCGGGAGAAATATCAATAACCTCAGATATGCAGATGACACCACCCTTGTGGCAGAAAGTGAAGAAGAACTAAAGGCTCTTGATGATAGTGAAACAGGAGAGTGAAAGAGTTGGCTTAAAGCTCAACATTCAGAAAATTAAGATTATGGCATCCGATCCCATCACTTCATGGCAAATAGATGGGGAAACAGTGGAAACAGTGTCAGACTTTATTTTTTTGGGCTCCAAAATCACTGCAGATGGTGATTGCAGCCATGAAATTAAAAGACACTTATGCCTTGGGAGCAAAGTTATGATCAACTTAGACAGCATATTAAAAAGAAGAGACATTACTCTGTCAACAAAGGTCCATCCAGTCAAGACTATGGTTTTCCCAGTGGTCATGTATGGATGTGAGAGTTGGACTATAAGGAAATCTGAGCAGCGAAGAATTGACGCTTTTGAACTGTGGTGTTGGAGAAGACTCTTGAGAGTCCCTTGGACTGCTAGGAGATCCAAGCAGTCCATCATAAAGGAGATCAGTCCTGGATGTTCCTTGGAAGGACTGATGCTGAAACTGAAACTCCAGTACTTTGTCCACCTCATGCAAAGAACTGACTCATTTGAGAAGATCCTGATGCTGGGAAAGATTGAGGGCATGAGGAGAAGGAGACGACAGAGGATGAGATCATTGGATGGCATCACTGACTCAATGGACATGGATTTGGGTGGTCTGTAGGAGTTGGTGATAGACAGGGAGGCCTGGCATGCTGAGGTTCATGGGGTCACAAAGAGTGGGACACGATTGAGCGACTGAACTGAACTGAATGCTCCTCACTGATAACAAACAATAAACCCATAAAATTTATTAGGCAGAAAAGAAAGCAAATGCCTGAAAATATTGTGCAACTCCAAAAACTGGAATCTACCTTAAGCTATCCTATTAACGGTATAAACTTTTTTCATTTGCTTGTTGTATTAAACTCATTACCATTGAAATTTTGAGCAGTTTAAAATAAGCAGTGAATCAAGGATTGGATTTAGGAATTTCTTATTCTTTTTTCATGAGTAGCAAAGGTACTCAAGGCTCTGACAAACATGTGCCTGCATGGGAGGCACTCAATTGTGAACTTGGAAAATTTTTTCCACTTGAATGCTCAGGTACTGTAAAATCCATAACTTCCATGTTATTTTGAGGTAGCAGAACTAAGCAGCTTCTGCAAAATTTGCCATGATTTACAGAAATTTTAAAGCTAATGTTTCACAAACTAATCACTTTAGAGGTGCACATTTTCCTTTTCTGAACACAAACTAATCATGGCAGATTTTGCATTTATATTGCTTTTTGCTCTCTTCTTTTCCAGCTTGTGAAAGAAAAATTGTCTGTGATGCGCTAATGTACTTGGCGACCCAATTCTGTTCTTCAGGTGGAGACACTGGTGCTTTTTTAAAATGACCTATAGATACAACATTTGCCAAACTAATTTAGTAGTTACCTTGACCTTTGGGACAACTATCACTAATAGTGATGGTAGAAAAAAATGAGGAGAAAGCTAAATTTCTTTATTGTTGGTTTACTTGTAACTTTAATAGAGCAAATGGAGCAATTAGAAGCAAACAGGGCACTGATTATTTTCTGAAAGAAGGTCAAATTAAAGGAGAAACATCTAAGCAAAGGCTTAGACAGAACAGAAATAGCCTACAGATCTAGAAAAATATTACACAACAACATCTATGATACTTTTAAAGATCTCAACCTGCCTAATGGAAATAGGGAGATTTAGAAATGGAGGGGTCTTTGGACCCACTGAGAATAATCTGAGAAGAGTGAATGAATCCTGAGAGTTGAAGGATCTAACACCAACCAGAATTCTGGACCTTCTCCAATCAAAAGAGATTGAATAGAGGCCAGAGAAGAAATTCAGGTCAGGCTTTACCGGAACCCCTGCAGCCACAGGAGGGAGTGAAAATAAGTAGGAGGTTCCTTGGCTCACCACCCAGGTAGGGGGAAAACTGATAATGGGGTGAGGGTATGGGTATGCTCAGGGATTGGACCGGAGGGGTGGCTTAGGTGTTTTGCCCATCCTTCAGGTTGTGTTGAGTGCAGAGGGCATGTGCAGTACACTGTTTTTGCTCCCAACACTGTTTTTGCTCTCTGCTCTTCAGAAGTGGCAGATGGGTTTTTCTGGTCTTTTTTTTTTATCTTTTTGTCCAGAATTTCCCCCAACTGTACATTTATGCTGTTATTCCAAGGGTCCCAGCACTCAGCCTATGTCAGATCTACTCTCCCTTATAGTAGCAAAGCAGGAAGAACTCAAGTTTCTGGATTTTCAGCTTGGTGGTTTCTTAACATGTAGATGTTTAATGATTCCAAGGTTAAGAATCCTACAACTAACATTTATCATGTCATAATGAGCCCATTTCGAGTATTTATAAAGTAATAATAATCATGCCAGCCTCTTGAGTAGACAAATGCTTATAAATGGGAAGACATCAAACTTTGTTAACTTTAGGAATTCATAGTAATGGGGTTTTTTGGTCACACAAGAGGTTGTTACATATGCATTGGAGCCACGGGCACATTCAGACAGCCTGGAAGCGAGTGAGAGAAGGGATTGCTTATGCAGCCTGGGTCTTGCTACCAGTGCGGCCTAGCACTTGGTGCTAATAAGTGGAGACCCCCTGCCTGATCATATATTGTTTCCCCTCTGGAGCTCATCTGTAACTCTGGAGTTCTCTGAAATGGTAAAGTGGCTCAGACTATATTGAATTATTTTCAGTGTTGCTGTTAACATGAGGGAAGGCAGCCACAATTAAGTCAACCCAACTCAGCCCAAAGTGAGCTTGCTATAATGAAGTCTCTCAATCATCTGGAATTTCTAAATTCAGTAGCATGAGCTCTACACTGAAGAGAAAAACATCTTTTCCCCCTGGACATGGAGAAATGAGTATTTCACTAATGAAAACCAGTGGAATTCTGGCCCTGATTTCAAACACAAATTAGAAGTTTGATTATTATGGAGTTTTGTATGGAAGTTTTAACATCTTGTGAAATTCTAGTAAGGTAGACTATTATAATTTATTCCATTTGCCACAATAAATGGCAACCCACTCCAGTATTCTTGCCTGGAGAATCTCATGGACAGAGGAACCTGGCAGGTTACTGTCCATGGGGTCGCAAGAGTCGGATAAGACTTAGCGATTAAATCACTACCACCACCATGAATAAAACATCATTTTATGAACACTGTAAGTAGGGGTGAAAAAATGCAGTGTCCCACATGTCAGATAATCAAAATGAGCACATAATATGTGACTTGATTTAGAAATGATTATGACAAATGGATTATAGAAATAACACACAAAGGGCTTCCCTGATGGTCCACTGGTTGAGAATTCACCTGCCAATGCAGGGTACACAGATTCAATCCCTGGTCAAGGAGAATTCTACATGTCGTCCACGGAGTCTGCATGCCGCAACCACCAAGCCCACACATTCTAGAGTCTGCTCTCTGTATCAAGAGAAGCCACCGCAGTGAGAAGCCTGTGCACCCCAACAAAGAGTAGCCCCTGCTCACCACAACTAGAGAAAGCCTACGAGTGGCAACAAAGACCCAGAGTAGCCAAAAACTAAAATAGTAACTAAAATTTTCTAAAAAAGGAAATAACACATAAGGAAGAAAAACACAAGCCTTAAGAAGGCTTAAGGCAAGAGAGCAAGGTATAAGGTAAGTACAAAAACAAAACAAATCAAACAACCACACAAGTCACCTGGCTTATACAAAATGAATTTTGAACCCATAGAACTGGTCCATGTGATTTCAGATCAGTTCAGTTCAGTCACTCAGTCGTGTCCAACTCTTTGTGACCCCCTGGACTGCAGCACGCCAGGCCTCCCTGTCCATCACCAACTCCCAGAGTTTACTCAAACTCATGTCCGTTGAGTCAGTGATGCCATCCAACCGTCTCATCCTCTGTGAATTACTTTCTGCAAACCTAAATCTATTCAACACCTTTGTGCTATTCATTTTTAACCAAGAGAAGTGATACTGTGTTCTAATCTAGGTGGATCTATCATGTTCAAATAAATATAACTCAAGTAAAATATACATTGCAAACTCAAACTCATTTACTTTTTAGCATTCTCTGTATTACTAAGGGTATTTTTTGGTCTTTCATCTATAAGAGTATATATTTCCAGATGGTAAGGCTATCATTAAAAAAAAACTCATCTATATGTAATATTTGCTAACATTAAAATTAGGCTGAATTGGTCATTGGGTTTCATGCATAATTAAGATATATTGCTGACAAAATTTAAACTTCGATCTTTTTCTTGACAAAATAATCTTTTAATTAATATTGCTACATGAATATTTAAACTTTAAAGTGGAGAAACAATAAGAAAGACAAATAATACTTAAAAGAAATATACATATTTCTAAATACCACATGATATTTGTAAGCACCAGACTACATCATATCACTGATGATTTCCAGACATAGAGTCTTAACATATTTCTTTGGTACATCAAAATTAAAAAAATAATGGGTGCCTACTCTATGTAAAAATTTGAGTGGCAATAAGAGGGAACAAAGATAAAAGTTTTAACAAAAATAAAATTTATTAGCTTTTAATGGCATGACCAAGAGCAAACTATGTTTTAGGTACTATGCTGAGGTCCTGATATAGGAGCATGTGTAAACACAGACATTTTCCAGGCCACTATGGAATTTTCTAACGGAGCGGATGAACAGACATTACACAGTCACACATATAAAGTAAAAGTACTGCACTGAAAAGTGATATGGCAAAGAGGGGCAAGGTTTTTTGAAAGCACATGACAGGAAGAGGTTGACCTAGTTAGATTGTAGAAGTCTTCCCTGAGGAAATAACTGAATGGAGATGTGAAGAGTTCAAGTGAATTAGTAGAAAGAGGCTGGTGAATGGTGTTTTAAGAGCAGGAATTGAATATGGTAAGTTTTCATCAGAAGGGGGCAAGGTTAATTGCAAGAACTGAAAACGTTGCTTGTGGTCGTATCACAGCGAAGTGGAAGAAGTTTTGTGTGCGGAGAAGTGAGAGATAGTCCAAGGTCAGGTGGTTTATGTTAAGGATTTTAGTGTCTGTCCTAAGGCATTGGGGATCCCTGGAAAGGTTTACTAGGGGATGAACAGATTTCCATTTTTATCTGGATTCAGTCCAGTAGTAGGTTGAGGTAAAAACAGGAGAAGAAATAAGGGGATCAATATGTCTATTACTGTAGTAGAGGTTAAAAAAAAAGAAAACAAAAAAATAATGGCATCTTGGCAAAGAAAATGCAAACCAGCCAGATTTATTGATGGATTAGATGTGGGCTGGGAGGTCAGGAGGTGTCACACATGGCTTCCTGTTTTCTAGATTTTAAATCTCCCTTTCCTGGAAACACAGATAATAGATGTAATATGACTTAGGAAGTCCAGGTTACTCACTTGATTCTAAAAATGCCTGTTGCCAAAGAGAATAAAAATTCAGTTTCAAGATCAATCTACTTTTAACATATTCCTATTCTACCATTATTTTATTTCTCATTGGAATTATATTCAAATTGATCCAATCTCTCCAGTTTGTTTATAAAATTTAAATAGAAAACACAGATGTTTTTCAAATACATATATTCCCCCCCCTCACCTCCAGAGTTATCAAAGAAAAATAGCCTTCTTGGTTTAAAAAAAATTTTTCATACTTCTTCACATCGCGGAACATAGATGTCCCTGACAATGTATACGTGGTTACCACTAACTCTTGTATAAAGAGGTTGTCTCTGTTGACAAGTTACTGTCAGAAATAAATAAGATATAAACACTGAGCAGGAAAATTCTCTCTACTCAGAAAGTGGTGTTTCTATTGCTATCTGAGCCAACTTATCTTTTTACAGTACAGTTAAAAACTGTTCCACAAGCATCTATTAAAAACTGGAAATTGTTAAAGCTTATCGAATCCTTTGCAAGTGGCTGGTCATCCAAAACAGCATTTAAATTGCAAAAATTTTTATATATTGGTTTTGAATAAATTAATACAAGCATATCTACAATGCTGGAAATAAATTAGCAATCATTTATATGGTATGTTCATATATATCTTATGACATTTTTACTGTTGCACAGTTTTCACTTTTTTTTACTTTCCTATCTTAATTCCACCATGAAAATTTATCTTTTACTTATCATTTATCTATGGGAATTTTTTTTTAAATTGCTTTATAATTCTGTTAGAATACTCTAAGTCTTTCAAGTGAGGCCCTATTATACAATTGGGAAATTCTAGGTAGTTGGCATTACTTTGAATCTGCTTTATCAGAGAGGCACAGGAGCTAATATATCTTTTCACTGCCAATTCTTTTATGTTGCATCTGGGTAGAAAAGTGATCTGGAAAACTACAAAGGGCCCCAATAAAAGCTATCATATTCTTTGTATATAAAGCATATGTATTTGCTGAAGGCATGTTCAAAATGAGTAGGAAAGGAAAGTGTTAGAAGATGAGAAATATACACGAACATGATTTCAATTTTTTTCTCTTACAATTATAGCTCCCAGTCAATAACTAACTTGTCTGAAGTTAAACCCTTTTCTCATGTTCTTATATACAGAATGGATATAAGAACTTATAGCCTGGGGACTTCCTTGATAGTCCAGTGGCTAAGAATCTATGCTCCCAATGCAGGAGGCCTGGGTTTGATCCTTAGTCTGGGAACTAGATCCCATATGCCACAGCTGAGAGTTTACATGCTGCAAGTGAAGATTCTGCTTGCTGCAATGATGATCAAAGATCCTGCATTCCAGGACTAAGCCCGGCACAGCCAATTAAAAAAATAAGAACATACAGCCCGACTACTCTTTTGTCTGTGTATCCTCAGTCGCTTCAGTCGTGTCTGACTCTTTGTGATCCCAGGGACTATAGACCACCAGGCTCCTCTGTTCCTGGGGTTCTCCAGGCAAGAACACTGGAGTAGGTTGCCATTTCCTCCTCCAGGGCATCTTTCCCACCCAGGGATCAAACCTAAATCTCCTGTACTACAGGCAGATTCTTTACCACTGAACTACCTGGGAAGCCCAACTCTTTGATCTGTAGTACAGTTCAAATATAATATAACTTGCATAGGATTAGACAAAAGCATTATATATATATACATGTATATATATATATATATATATATATATATTTCATTAGTCCTCAGTCCCCTCTGTTGGGCTGCTGCCATAATCAGTTCAGTTCAGTTCAGTCGCTCAGTTGTGTCCGACTCTTTGCGACCCCATGAATCACAGCACGCCAGGCCTCCCTGTCCATCACAAACTCCTGGAGTTTACTCAAACACATGTCCATCGAGCCGGTGATGCCATCCAGCCATCTGAGCTGGATGTCATTCCCTTCTCCTCCTGCCCCCAATCCCTCCCAGCATCAGGGTCTTTTCCAATGAGTCAACTCTGCATGAGGTGGCCAAAGTACTGGCGTTTCAGTTTCAGCATCAGCCCTTCCAATGAACACCCAGGACTGATCTCCTTTAGGAAGGACTGGTTGGATCTCCTTGCAGTCCAAGGGACTCTCAAGAGTCTTCTCCAACACCACAGTTCAAAAGCATCAATTTTTCGGTGCTCAGCTTTCTTTATAGTTTAACTCTCACATCCATACATGACCACTGGAAAAACCATAGCCTTGACTAGACAGACTTTTGTTGGCAAAATAATGTCTCTGCTTTTTAATATGCTATCTAGATTGGGTTGCCATAATAAAACACCACAAAGTGGGTGGCTCAGACAAGAGGAATTTACTTCTCAGTTGTGGAGACTGGAGGTTCAAGGTCAAAATGTCAGCAGGTAGGCTTCTTCTGAGGCTTCCCTCTTTGGCTTGCAGATGTTGAATTTCTGTCTGCACCCTCACATGACCTTTCCTCTGTGATGCTCCCTGGTGCCTCTGATAAAAGGTATCAGTGGCACTGGATTAGGGCCTCGCCCTTATGATCTCCTCTACCATTAACTGTCTCTTTTAAGGCCCATTTCCAAAGTAGCCACATTGAGGGGTTAAGGATTCAGCATATGGTTTGGAGGTTGCAGGAGGGGCACAATTCAGCTCCTAAGCACATTCTTTGTTCAGTCGTAAACACCCTCTTTGCTATTCACCTTGTTCAGCGTGTACTCTATATTCAAGCATATAAGCATCACATATTTCCCCCACACACTGACTGTAAGAGTATCTCAAAACTTAGGTATTGCTGAATGGAGGCAAAATGTATACCAAGTTTTATTTCTCTTCCTTTGTCTTCCATTGGAGATTCAGCTGCTCATTTAATCTCACTCAGAGCAAAGCATACTAGGACACGTTATTTCTATGTACCTTTGAGAAAGAAGGCAGGTGTGTTACAATTAAATGTCTGGGAAAAAAATATACCCAGAAAGAATAACACAGCAAGAATTCTGCTGAATCCATGCCAGTGAACTGCTCTTCTTTTTCCCGTGTTTCAACAATTGCATATTTGGAGTAGACCAATGTGAAATTCTATACTTAGTAATGGTGCACAGAGTGTAATGTAAGAAACTTAGAAATAGCCTTTTGTTCTAGGGTAATTTGAGTAAAGTGTCACATTATAATTATAGATAACCTGTAGTGTTGCTAAAGTTTAGAAAATGTTTTCTTTTTAAAAATCATATAATGGTACAGCTTTTATGGTGGAGAAGGAAAATTACTTTTCCTCTACCACAACTAAAGAACATGTGTAGGTATCACAACCTGCTGTGAATTTCTTCCAGATGGTCCCTATGTTTTCACATCTTTATCCAACCTTGGAATTGCTACATGACTGCACACAGGCTTGGAATCCCACAAGTTATAAACATCTAGGGTACAAACAGGATGATCTAATAAAAGTGAATCTGGATGCAAATTTTCTAACTGGCACTGAATAGGAAAAGAAAGTCTGGAACAGTGGCAAAGAAGGAGTCCATCTTTTGAGTGACAGTCTGATTTATATGACCACATTTCCAGAGAAGATTCAAGGTAGCTCACAAGGATACATAAAGTATAACAAGGTATTTAAAAAGGCAAAGGTGGAAGGGTAATAAGAAAACATAGATGGGTACAGAAAAATGAAATGAGACCAAGAAAATAGCATGGTATGTTCATCTTCACAATTGAATCAGCATTCAAATTTGGGCTGAGCTTTCCAGAAGCCTAACTGGAGGAGGGAGACACAGTCAGTCATGCAGTTCATAGTCTCTAAAAGATAAACCAAGCCAATCAAGCTCAGATGAAACACAATTATTCTTGTTAGTAAAATTAGAAATTTCTTCTGTGAATACTTATAAAAGAGGCAATGTATGACTTGGTAGAATCCTGTTACTAACTTATTAAACATCTTCAATTTCAGCTAGGATAGATCAAGAAAATCCATTGAAGAGAGTATTTGCTTGCTTTTCCAGGGAGCTTAAGATACTATTTTTCAGGAGTGTGACCTGGTTTACACTTATTCTCACTATAATTATTCATAGTACCAAATGAACTCTCAAAATGTCCCAGTTAGGATAACAGATTATGTGCATACTCTAGTTAAAAAGTGAGTGTTTTCTTTTTCATGGCAAGATATATGTGACAAAGACCAAGTTACTTAACTTTTTGAGACTTCGAATTCCTCACATCAAACAGGGGTAAGAGAGAATACTGTCAGTTAAACATGCTTTTCAGTGTATTTTTTTTTTTTAACTGCCATTACAAACTGCCACAGATGGGTAGCTTAAATGACAGAAATTAATTTCTCACAATTCTGGAGGCCGGAAGCTTGACATCAATGTTAGGCAGAATTGGCGTCTTCGGAGGCTTCCCTCTTTAGCACGTACATGACTATCTTCTCCTTGTGTCTAAACATGTTCTCTCCTCCGTGCATTTGTTGTTGTTCAGTCGCTGAGTCATGTCCGACTCTTTGTGACCCCATGGACTGCAGCACGCCAGGCTCCCCTGTCCTCCGCTGTCTTCTGGAGTTTGCTCAAATTCATGTTCATTGAGTCAGTGATGCCATCTAATCATCTCTTCCTCTGCTGCCCCCTTTTCGTTTTGCCTTCAATCTTTCCAGCATCAGGTTCTTTTCCAATGAGTCAGTTCTTTGCACCAGTGGTCAAAGTATTGGACCTTCAGCTTCAGAATCAGTCCTTCTGAAGAATACTCAGGGTTGATTTCCTTTAGGATTGACCTCTTTTTAGTCCAAGGACCTTTCAAGAGTCTTCTCCTCTGTACATATCAATGGCCTAATCTCTTCTTTTACAGACATCATTAGGATGGGTTAGGTCCCACCCATATAACTTCACTGTACTTAATTACCTTTTTTAAAGACTTTGTTTTCAAGAAAATTAAAACAAAAACAAAAACGTTTACCTCTGATTTATTGACTACACCAAAGCCTTTGACTGTGTGGATCACTAGAAATTGTGGAAAATTCTTAAAGAGATGGGAATACTAGACCAACTGACCTGCCTCCTGAGAAATCTGTATGCAGGTCAAGAAGCAACAGTTAGAACTGGACATGGAACAATGGACTGGTTCCAAATTGGGAAAGGAGTATGTCAAGGCTGTATATTATTTAACTATATGCTTATTTAACTTATAATCAGAGTACATCATGAGAAACGCTGGGCTGGAGAAAACACAAACTGGAATCAAGATTGCTGGGAGAAATATCAATAACCTCAGATATGCAGATGATACCACCCTTATGGCACAAAGTGAAGAAGAACTAAAGAGTCTCTTGATGAAAGTGAAAGAGGAGAGTGAAGAAGTTGGCCTGAAAATCAACACTCAGAAAAATAAGATCATGGCATCCAGTCCCATCACTTCATGACAAACAGATGGGGAAACAATGGAAACAGTGACAGACTTTATTTTTTTAGGCTCCAAAATCACTGCAGATGGTGACTGCAGCCATGAAATTAAAAGATGCACACTCTTTGGAAGAAAAGCTACGACCAAACTAGGCAGAGACAAAACTTTGTCTCTTAAAAGCAGAGACAAAACTTTGCTGATAAGGGTCCATCTAGGTAATGCTATGATTTTTTCAATAGTCATATATGGATGTGAGACTTGGGCCATACAAAGTGCCAAAAAATTTATGCTTTTGAACTGTGGTGTTGCAGAAGACTCTTGAGAGCCTCTTGGATTGCAAGGAGATCCAATCAGTCAATCCTAAAGGAAATTAGCCCTGAATATTCATTGGAAGGACTGATGCTGAAGTTGAAGTGAAGAGCTTACTCATTAGAAAACACCCTGATGCTATGAAAGATTGAAGGCAGGAAGAGAATGTCATGGTCCAGGCGTGGGGTGGTAAAGAATTTCCAGATATGAAACAGAATGAGAGGGAAAATAAAGTTTATTAGAGTGGGAGACGCTGTTACAACAGCAGGCTAGCTCAAGGGAGAACTGACATTGAATAAGGGTCCTTAGACCACTTTTACATCCTGGGTACAAGGAGCGGGATGGGGCCTTGCAGGTCATTTGCTGATTGGATGAGGCATGTATACTGGCTGGGGGAAGAGCAGGACAAATACCTTCTCCCTATGGGGTAGGAGGGGATACAGGTTATACTGTCCCATTAATAGTTACATAGGGGAGGGAAAGTGTCTGGTTTTTCTGTTCTTGCATTCCAAGATCCTCCTTGGTTTTATCTGCTTTTTTATTCTTGGGTCACCATAGAGAAGGGGATGACAGAGGATGAGATGGTTGGATGGTATCACCAACTCGATGGACATGAGTTTGAGCAAGCTCTGGGAGTTGGTGATGGACAGGGAAGCCGGTTGAGCTACAGTCCATGGGGTCGCAAAGAGTCTGACATGACTGAGCAACTGATTGAACTAAAGGGTTATGATTTATCCCAGGAATTTGGGAGAGAAATCAATTCAGCTCTTAATATCTAGCACGTGTATTTATTTTCTCACTGTTGCTTAAGAATATTTTACAAGAAACTTCAAATGAAATGGTCATAACAAAGTTATTTGCATCAATTTCCTCTTTATATTTACAGAGCACATATGGTTTCTGCTAAGGTTCTGAATGAAATTAGAAGGGTGATGAAATTTCCTCCATCCTTCTTGAAATACTTGGTTCTAATGTAAAAGAGCCAGAAGCATGTAGGTTTCAGATTTAATGTCTTTTTCTCTGTATCTTCCTATTTCTTAGCATACTTTCTGATCTATAATACAGTACTCTATATCCCAAACTTTCCTTACTCATTTATGCCTCTAACTTTTCCCCCCTCAAACTTTCCTAACAACTATAGAAACACTACATATGCTTCAAATACAAGATTAAGAAGCTTCCCTGACTCAACCCACTGTAATTAGTTGAACTCTCTTTTGCCTTGTACTATGTTTAGCTGTGTTTTTATAATACCTCTGTGGTAGTGGTGGTTTAGTTGCTAGACCATAATTTCATGGGGATAAAGGTTGTATCTCTTTTATTTTTACATTTCCCTTCTCTGATCCATACCCCCAGCTCTCAATTTTTCTCCTTATGCCTGGATAAGAATCATAGTGTCTAATGATCAGCCTCAAGTCCAATGTGTGGTTACTCAGTAAAGTGACCAACAATAGGCTTTCAACAATTTGTTTTCTATTAAAACATATCATGTCTACAATGGCCTCACTGCAAGGTAAACCTCATGTTCTCCATGACCCATGGTGGCCTGTTTTCAATCCCTGGAAAACTCAAAGCTCATTTACACTTCAGGGTCTTTCATTTGTGATTTCCTTAGCTTGAAATGCACTCTTCATAGCATGACACCCTAATTTTAATCCAGGTCTCAGTTCAATTGTCAGATCTTCAATAGCTCTCCCTGATTGCTTTAATTAAAATAGTGTTTCTGTTAATTCATTAGTCTGGTTTTTTTTCATAGTATTTGTTACTACTTGAATTTATTTACTTATTTACATACATACACTAGAATGGAGGCTCTATGAGGGCAAGAGGTTGTCTATCTTTTTATTAGTTTATCTCCATTGTCTAAAATAGCATATTGAAAGTGAAAGTGAAAGTGAAGTCGCTCAGTCGTGTCCGACTCTTTGTGACCCCATGGGACTGTAGCCTACCAGGCTCCTCAGTCCACGGAATTTTCCAGGCAAGAATACTGGAGTGGGATGCCATTTCCTTCTCCAGGGGATCTTCCCAACCAGGGATATTAGAGGAACTCAAAAAATGTTTGATTAGTGAATAATCAAACAAGCTTGTATTTCATGTTATTCTGCACCTCAGAAAAGGAGGTATATCTTTTTAGTTTTATTTCATTTTGATGAAAAGTGTGTTGTCAAAGTAACAATAGTATATATTTTATTTAATTAAAGAAGATCGTATCCATTCAAGCCAGATAAAAACTACAAATACCTTCATGAACAGGCTTCCTAATACTCTTGAATTACCTATGAAATAATTGTCTGCCTACTATTTGTGTATGTTTGCTTGTATTTGCTTTATTTAAAATTAAAAAAAAATCTTATGCATCAAAAGTGCAAGTAACAAAAGAAAAAAATAGATAAATCAGATTTCATCCAAATTTAAAGTTTTATGCATTATTTTAAAAATGAAAATAAGCTTGTGGAATGGAATAAGCTATTTGCAAATCATGTATTTGTCTACAGGTCTAGTCTTTAAGAAATATAAAGGACTCTTCGGTTCAGTTCAGTTGCTCAGTCATGTCTGACTCTTTGCGACCCCATGAATTGCAGCATGCCAGGCCTCCCTGTCCATCACCAACTCCCGGAGTTTACTCAAACTCATGTCCATTGAGTCAGTGATGCCATCCAACCAGCTCATCATCTGTCGTCCCCTTCTCTTCCTGCCGCCAATCCCACCTAGCATCAGGGTCTTTTCCAATGAGTCAACTCTTCGCATGAGGTGGCCAAAGTACTGGAGTTTCAGCTTCAGTCCTTCCAGTGAACACCCAAGACTGATCTCCTTTAGAATGGACTGGTTGGATCTCCTTGCAGTCTAAGGGACTCTCAAGAGTCTTCTCCAACACCACATTTCAACAATATCAATTCTTTGGTGCTCAGCTGTCTTTATAATCCAACTCTCACATCCACAGATGACTCTTGGAAAAACCATAGCTTTAACTAGATGGACCTTTGTTGGCAAAGTAATGTCTCTGCTTTTTAGTATGCTATCTAGGTTGGTCATAACTTTCCTTCTAAGGAGTAAGTGTCTTTTAATTTCATGGCTGTAATCACCACCTGCAGTGATTTTGGAGCCCCCCAAAATAAAGTCTGACACTGTCTCCACTGTCTCCCCATCTATTTCCCATGAAGTGATGGGACTCTTAAAACCTATCAATAAAAAGACAGCCCAATCAAAAAATGGGCAAAGTACTTGAATTAGGCAAAGAGGAAAAAAAAAATAGCTAAGGAGAACATGAGAAGATTCTCAATGTTATTGATCCTCAGGGAAATCCAATCAAAATGACAATGTTGTACTATTCCATATCCACTAGTATAGAAATACTAAAAATAAAAATTAAAAAATATTAAAATGGATAATAAGTGTTGACAGAGAGGTCAACAAATTAAAAGATTCATACATTGCTGGTTACACTGTAATTTGGTTTAGCCACTGTAGAAAATAGCTCGGCAGTTCTTCAAAAAATTACACATAGAATTATCATATGACCTCATGATTCTGTTCTTAGGTTTATATACAAAAAACTAGGTACTCAAACAAGTATATGTACATGCACATTTTAACAGCACTTTTTGCAGTTATTATAAGGTGGAAACAGCCCAAGTATCATTAATAAATGAACCTCAAAACATTACACTAAGTAAAATAATTCAGATATCAAAGATCACATATCATATGATTCCATTTGTATGAAATATTCAGAACAGATAAATTGAGAGACACAATTGGTGGTTGTCAGGAGCTGGAGGAAAAGAGGTTGGGAAAATTTTCTTAATATATAAAGGGTTTTACTTTGGAGTGATTAATGTTTTGGAGTTACATAAAGGTGTTAGTTGCACAATATTGTGAATCTACTAAATGCCAATGAATTGTTGACTTTAAAATTGTTAATTTTATCTTATGCAAAATTCACCTCAATATTATTTTCAAAATGAATGATGCTGATTTGTCTGATTAACAATATTTAATTTACTTGATAAAGACACTGAATAAGTCTCTTAAAATAAGTAAAATATAGTATATTAAATTTATTGTATACACCGATTATATAAAAAATATATAGTGCTTAAACCATATACCACCACTCAGTGCCAGTTCATCTACATGTCTTTAGAGAGTGAGAATGTTCTTTCCTCTTTTAGGCCGAGAGATGATTTACAGTCCTACAGAGAGATTCACCAATTTAATTTCTTATCTCAACCTCCAGTAACCACAGTATTCCCTTTTGAACAATATTGAACATTCTTAATAGGTACATAGGATATTCAACATGATTTTCTTGATCAGTAAGTATTCAAATGAGGCATTTATAATTAATTATTGAAATCTTCTAATTACATATTCTTTGGATCATTAAAGAAGCAATCCTATCAGCTGTACCAAGATATCCCAGGAAGACCTACAGGAAACTAGCACATACCGAGATTGGATGTCATTCTGAGGTAGAAACCTAGAGGGCAGATTCAGCTTTGAATCATGGGCTGTGGCTACCTCAGTCCTTTGTCCCAAATTGTCCATCACCATGTATGCTCTGAGAGTAGGTGAAGAGACCAAATGCTGTTTCCTCTACCATAATGAGGACTAAGAAAATGAATATTTATACTTACAGTTTCCCCTGCCACCCCTGTCTCTCTGGGGAAACTGGACAAAGGAGACAAGGGTTTGGAATTATATTAGTTTGCTAGGGCTGCCATATTAAAATACCAAAATCTGGGTGACTCAAACAGTAGAAATTCATTGTCTCACAATTCTGAAGGCCAGAGGTCAAAACTGATTTATCCAGACTGTTTGGTTCCTTCTGATAGGCTGTTAGCAAAGGAAGCATCTGTTCTAGCCCTCTTTCATTGGTCAATAATGTCTAAGTTCTACTAAAAATTTATAAATATAAATATATATGTATATTTGCAAAATACTTGTTCAGCAAAATTAAATGGAAAACCTTTTGGGAGATCTTTATTGAAAATGTTAGCTATCTTGATAAAAAGAACACATATCACTAGCCTCTGTCCATTCTGTTCTTATCTTACCTTGAACTAAACAAACGGTCAAGGACTTTGGTATCACGAGGTGAGAAGCAGGCACACCAAGGATATTGGAATGATGATACACAAATGAACTTAATAATAATATGACTGAATAGTTGAATGAATTTTGACTCCTGAGTATCCTTGATATGGCCAATATTAATTTGTAATATAAAAACCACTGTGAGTTAGGTTTAGGTTAGCTGTAACCAACGTTCTCCTGATAAACCCTGTTAGAGTCTTTCTCCAATGAAATAAATATGGATCTTCTTTTACTTTATTTTTTACTCAACTTTTTACTCAACCATACTTTCATCACATTTCATCATTCCTTCAGAAGGTTCTTCACAAATAAGAAGCAAATACAAAGAATAACTTAATCTACTTATTAAGGCTGGAATTAAACACCTCAAAATGTCAAAAGGTATCCTTGAATATGGGAAGTATGGTTACTTTTCTTTCCTTATGTATTCTGTATGCTCCAAGGGTTTTTTTTCCCAAGTGAAATTATTTTCCATAGACCTTATTTCCATTTTCTGTTTAAGAGCCTGCGGTAGTACAGCTTAAGACACTCAGTGGCTTGAGCAGTGGGGTCTGAAGATCTGTCTGCAGTGGCTTAGTCTTCAGCAAGGAATTGCTGGACTGGCACTGAGGAACCTGCAGTTTCAGACCAGTCTGCAACTAAGGGTTGAGTAACAATAATCTTAGCACCTAGAGCAATGCATTCTCCCTGAAATTCCTCCTTGGCTGTGGCATTTTCAGTGGGAACACATTCTTTCTTCTCAATTTCATTAGAATCTCTATAGAAATAGGGGATGGGCATGACCTGCCATGAGTGTTCACAGGAACTGGTGTCACACACGTGCAGAATTTCTGGGGCAGCATCCATTCCATTAGACCTGCCGGGTGCCTTCCCTTGTTGCACTGGATGGTGGTGTCCACATAGTGAGGTGTTAGTCTGTGTTTCACAGAGTGATGGTGGCAGGTTAACCAAGCCTCTTCTAGGAGAGGCTAGCGGTCATCCCTGGAGCCCGCAAGCACTGGAAGTTATAGCTCTCCGAGGCTGCGTGGCTCTGATCAGTGAAGTTTCCCAGAGTGAAGCAGCCAGCAACAGCAGTAGCTCCAGGTCCATCAGAGAGCTTCAGCACAGCTTACCGGGAGAATTCCTGGAGGAAATGACATTGACGGGCTTTTCAGGTGGCTCAGTGGTAAAGAATCCGCCTGCCAATTCAGGAGACACAAAAGACGTGGGTGTGGTCCCTGAGTTGGGAAGATACCCTGGAGCAGAAAATGGCAAACCACTCAGTATTCTTGCTGGGAAAATCCCATGTACAGAGGAGCCCAGCGGGCTATAGTTCATGGGTTGCAAAGAGTTGGACATGACTGAGCCTGCATGCATATGACACTGACATTAGTCAAGTTTTCAGTGGAAATAAGGGTGAAAGCTGCCAGCAAAAACTTCCTCAGGTTTTCTTTAGATTTATGATGTAAATGTCATCATTTTATTTCCCGTAGATGTACTGTTCCATTTAGAAGTCAAGGCTGGTGCCACCTAAGTGGGTTCTTGCTGCAAGGAATTTGAGGATAATTTGAGGTCATAACCCTTCCTTAGTTTTCAGGACATCAGGTACTCTGGACACTGCAAAAGTTTCCCTTTAAGTTATGACCGAAATCCATAAAAACACCTCATTCCCATGTGCCTTTCCCTGGGTAAGGTTCTAAGCTGTTTCTGTAAGTAGCATATATTACTTTCAAAAATCAGAATAAAATAATTAATGTTACATGAAAAAAAGCTAGAGCAATGTGTGTATTCTGTGAAAACTGGGATAAATTAGTAATCACTGATTTAAATCTATTAGTTTTATTATATCAGTTATGGACTCTGCTTAAATATTCATTTATCATTAAAATGTTTCACATTGTGTCGAGTTTACATCCATTTAAATTTTGCATCTTTTCACTCTCACAGTTTGATGTGATTTTTAAAATGAGTATCCCGTTACCATGGAAATAAATGACATAGGAATGCATAGATTAAATTGGAATGGAATCAAATACTAGATAAATTCAGAATCCATGCAACACTTTCATTTCAAACACGTACTTTTTCTCTCTGCACCATCTTCATAAATGGTAGTCAATCCAAACAATCTGTCCTAAAAAAGTTGTGCTCCTAAAATATGCATTTCTGGTGATTTGAATCCAACATAGCCACTGCAAAAAGTTACAGTGACATTTGATGTACTTTTAATCATGGATTTTTTTTTTTTTTTTTGACAAATGGATAAATAGTTACCAGAATTCCAAGGCCACAGACGACTAAGCTTTTGTCTTTTCTGGCACAAACAAGTGAAAATTTGTGTAATTGTACACTGAATTAAGGGCTTCCTAGGTAGTGCTAGTGGTAAAGAACCTGCCTGTCCATTTGGGAGAGAGACAGGTGTTCAATCCCTGGGTCAGGAAGATCCCCTGGAAGTGGGCATGGCAACCCACTCCAGAATTCTTGCCTGGAGAATCCCCATGGACAGAGGAGCCTGGTGGGCTACAGTCCATAGAGTCGCAGAGTCGGACACGACTGAATCAACTTAGCACACACGCATGCACACAGAGTTAAATTCAAATGGTTAAATAATTAATATGATTAGAAATGTTGTTTTCTCCATAATGGGATATATTTATATCTAAATATCTATATCTGTCTATATATAGTTCCTTTGGCATGTAGTTACTACTTTTGCCTTCACTCACAATTTTACCTTAGTATACCTTGCAATAGGCAATGTATATTTTTCAAGAACAACTGTATGTTTTCTTATTATGAAAAACTCTTTTGTATGTATAACTCAAAACCTTAGTACATTTTCTTCTCTATTTGGCTTTTGTTGCTTGATTAGCCATTAAAAACTTCATTTGCAAATGAGTCCCCCTGGTCTTTTTAGGAGATGGAAGCTTGTATTTTTAAAAATTTCTGTAGAGACAAGTAGAATGCTGAGTACACACCAAAAGTTACTTATATTCATAAATAATAATTTTTCTACCTAAAATGATTAGAAAAACTTAAGTAAAATCTTTGAAACAAAAAAACTTGAAAAGACCTACAAACTGGCTCTCTTTTATTTCTAAAACTTGCAGTTTATAATTTAGAAGTCCCTTAAGAGGGAAGAAAAGTCTTACAGCTTTGAGTTTAAACAAATAATTTCCTCTTTTTATTTCTGTCAACACATGGGTCTATTTCTCATGTAGGTGGTGAAAGGTTTGGGAAATTTGATTAACTTATGGATTTCCTTAAATATTTCACCAAGAACTGAAATCTATTTTAACTGATGGCAGTTGTTTTGTTATAATTGCATATCTTCAATTGTCAAGAGTTGCTGAAAACATTTTGAAGCAATTTAAGTCTTGACGGTTGACTAATTGATGGGTCTTTTTCTACTTTCCTAACGAAAGGCTACATGATACTGTTAGAAGTTCACTTTCCCAGGGTGGTTCTTCCCTAAGCAAGTAGTGTTTCCAGAGAATAGTTGAGATCTCAGTGGTTTGACTGGTTGATCTTCTATTCATTTTTCAGCCACAAGCCAAGGGAATACTGGCAAACACTGTTCAGTACCAAAAAAGTGTTAATCTTTACAAGAATGTCTTACAGAAGTAAACCTGTAGGGTCTTAAGAAGCACAGAGCGATTGTGAACACAGGTCTCCTGGGTTAATAGCTGGGAATCAAATGCATTAGGAAGTCCAGCAGGAAGGGGCTGATAAGGAATATTCTTTGTTCCTTTGGATATAGCAGTACTTAAGATAAAACTCAAGTACATTTTAGAATGCCCAAGTCTAACTTGAGAATAAAACATGGAATGAATGTTGAAAAGAACAGCAGGAAAGCATTAAGCATTTTCTCACACCAAACTAAATATCTGTAGTTCAAAAATAACTTCCAATCATCTTAACGATTCTCTACTTGTGAACTCGCGTTCACATAGAAGACAGACAGTCAGGTGTCTCCTAAAATAGCCACAAGGAGTACCCAATATAAGAAATATATTTATAAGGATATTAAAAACCATACTAAATATGACTATCATAGTTATTTTTATATGAAATAAGCTATGTTATATGAAATAAGCATAAATAAGTGAGTTAATGAGTTTTGTCTTTGTTTTTATTTTAATAGCCTGAATTAGAAAACTAACATGCTATTTCCTATCCTTTTTTGGGGGGGGATTTTTATTAGAGCATAGTTGATTTACACTGTTGCATTAGTTTCAGGTGTTCAGCAAAGTGAATAGCTATATATATACATATAGCCACTCTTTTTAAGACTCTTTTTCTATGCAGGCCATTAGTGAGTATTGAGTAGAGTTTCCTATGCTATACAATAGGTTGCTATTAGTTACGTATTCTACATATAGTAGTGTGTACATGTCAATCCTAATCTTCCAATTTAAACGAAATCACATTGCCTTTTCTTTCTGTTGTTGATTTAAACATGTAAGTTTGTTTATGTATCATATACTTTATGGTTACAAACAATATTGCACTTTATATACGTAGGAATATATATATGTAGGAATATTGCACTTTATATATGTAGGAATACACGAAGATCAGTCAAATGAGAACAAGCAAGAAATATTTACTCGGAATTTGCTATAGCAAGGGAGTCAACCATCATTACTTGTTCTGGCTGACTCAAATGTAGGCAGTGCAGTGGAAAAGCTTTCTAATGGGAAAAAAAAAAACAAAACAGAGAGACAGAGATGCTTCAGGTATGCCCTGATTGGAGGTGGTTGGCATGGGGAAGCTGCAGGTAGGTAAGTTAACTAAGAAGTGGGATATCCTATTTGATTGCTTAGTGCTGTTTAAATTTGGGGTTTCCTGCTTTGTCTTAAGTTGGAATGGAACAAAAATTAGGGACATTGTCACTTATTAATCAAATCCTGGCCATGTGGGGTCAATTATTATAAGGATTATGCTTGGCTTTCTAGATAAATAACTAGAGATGTCAGTCTGACTATCTATATCTGACTTATAAATAGATTGGATATGTAGCTAGTAATGTGTTAATTTCCTGGATTAGTTGTTGTGGATCAGATCAAAGTATCTCTCTCTTTATCTGTGCTGACCATTGTCTGTTTGCTTATTCAGTCTATCCTAGGCTACTCAGTAACTTGATATTTTCATTTAAAGGAGAATCATTTCCAAACCTGAAATCAGTCCATATATATTTTCTTTTTTATAATAGCTGCATAATATACCATACAATAAGTAGACAAAAATGTTAGTTAACTGTTTTGAAGGACCTCCAGATAGCTTTCAGTGTTTTATGCTTTCAAAAAAATGCTACAATAAACATCCTTAGTTAAGCATCTTGACTTAATGGTCTCATTAACAATACTGGTCAAATTCCCAGACTTCATTTATTCTATTGTTTATTATTTTTTTCTCATTTATTTTTATTGAAGTATAGTTGCTTTACATTGTAGTTATGATAACTCCTGTTATATAACAAAGTGATTTGTTTATACATATATTCTTTTCTATTATAGTTTATCATAGGATGTTGCTTTATTTTTTTAATTTAGAGGATAATTGCTTTATAATGTTAGTTTCTGCTATACAACAACATGGATCAGCTGTAAGTATACACATGTCCCCTCTCTTTTGAAGTCCCTCCTACCACTGTCCCCCGCCATTCCATGCCTCTGGGTCATCAAAGAGCACTGAGCTGAGGTCTCTGCGTCACACGGAGCTCCCCACTAGTTATCAGTTTTATACACGGCAGTGTACGCATGTCAATGCTACTCTCTCAATTTGTCCTGCCTTCTCCTTCCTCTGCTGTGTCCAGAGTCAAGGGTTATGTTTATCTGAAATGTTAATACATACAAATGCATCATTTTGAGTACTTTTAACAAAGTTCCTATAAAGGGCATCACTGTTAGAAGCTAAGATCCTTATGCCCTAGATTTTGATCTCAAGATGTCAATAAAGATTAGATAGTAGATTTTCAATTCAAGGTGGCAAAGGACGCACATGTGGCAAGTCCACAGCATCCCATTCTTAAAAGTCACTCCCCTAAAAAGATAACTGGAACAATGGAACTTTGAATAATCATTGGTAGGCAGAAAAAGAAAATTGCAGCTCCAAAGATCAAGGGATAAACTTATTTAAAAGGGATATTGCCAGTGTATGGATAAATAGAAGTTCCAGGAGCAATTTCTGGATCATTGGCACAAACTGATCAACTTTGGTTAAATGCCTCTTGGAATAGGCAGCCACTTTCCATGTATATGTTTCCAGGAAAGAGCAGTGAATAAGCAAGCTTACATCAGAGACTCAGGCTGGTACCTGGTTGTCTGGCAATGAATGACTGAGAAGAGTAAGGAGTATTACAGAATAACCAGCTGTTTGGTCAGTGTCTAGTTCCTCACACCCATTCTCACTGGTAATGGTAGAAGTGAAGGCCATGGCTGGAGCTGGTAAGTTGTGTGAAGAACAAAACAGATAGTCTAATAGGAATTCTCATCTACTAAGATGAATACAACAACTAAGATGAATGCAAACAACACTGGCATAGACTTAAACGTATGGAAACAAAGTCAAGAGAATAAGATTTTGAAAATTTAAATGTTATGTTTTAAGAATGATTATGTATTTTATTCAATAGTAAGACTAGCTGGATATAAGGAAGAACCAACTAGAGTCATACAAATAAAAAAAATTGTTGAGATAGGCTAAAGTGCAAAATGGGCATGGCTGTAGGGTGACTGAGAAAGCTGGAAAATAAAGGGAGAGATAAATGATGAAAAAGTGAAGAGACTTGGAAATTAGGTTCAGAAGGTGGAAAAAACACCTAAATGGAGCTTTAAAAGGATAATATATACTAGAGAGTAGGCAATAACTAAAGGGCTAAAAACTGAAAATTCTTCTCTAAGTTAAAAAAAAAAATATATATATATGTATATATATACATATATATATGAGATAAAACTGGCACACTCAGTGTTCGCCAGGGTTTACAAAAACAAAACAAAGCAAATCAAACAGAAAACAAAACAAAGTAAAAAAAAAAAATAGTCCAAGCCAGTTGATTCCAAATATGTTTGCATATATCAGAAATTTGAGAGCATTAAAGTTGGAATAAAAATCTTAATAGTTTCCAGAGAAAATAAATTCTCTGGATGACCACAATTAATTTATATAATTTGTTTCTGTGAGGATTCCACATAATCTGTTGCCCAGGGTGGGATATTTGTAAACTCTGAAGGACTCTGTATGTGCTTCAGTCTCTCTCTCTACAAGGTTTGGTCCCATCTTTCTGGCAACCTGTCACTTAAGCATTTAATCTGCTCTTTTGACCTTTGACTTGATGCCCTATTTTCTGTCTTTTCTTCTTCCAAACAGATTCTTCACGCAAAGACTTACAGTTCACGATAATACTTTTCTGAGTTGGCCTTATAAATTGAGCCCTAGAAAACCCTATAGGCATTGCATGGCCTTCCTGAAAATGACCTAGTCTGTGCTTGCAGCCTCCTGGCAGTCTGCTGTCAAGACATTGTGTCTTGACAAAGAAAGGAGATTGTAGAAGAAATTTTAAAATATTTGAAGCTTATATTTTAGCCCTTAATAATGGGTTATAGCTCTTTAAAACATTTATAGTATCTGAACACATTTAAAAACTATTTGTGCTGCATTTGAACACATTAAAAATATCTGTTATACATTAATACATTCTCCTTGAATAAATTAAAATATTACAGTTAAGATAAAAATGTTTAATTTCCTGTCATTTTTAATATTGGTTCTTTTGATCATATTTAAAATAGTCAAAAGATTAAGGTGTAGCACTCCAGACCTTTTACTCTGTGCAATTATCTACATAAATCTGTAAAGAAATATAGTCTTTTTGATGTGTTTAAAAATATAAACAGTATCCAGTTATACATTTTGTCCTTTACTTGGCTATATTCACTCCAGTACTTTTCCACGTGAGTGTGTATAGGAGTTTATCACTTTTGAAATATATGATATTCTTTACTATAGATATATCATTATTTATTTAGTCATCACCTTACTCATGAACACTGAGGTTGTTTTAAAACATTTGTTTTTGTAAATAGTTTTATTTTTTTTCTGTTTACAATGATGTAAATAGCTTTATAATATATATCATTGAGCATTATAATCATTTGTTACTCCAGGATAGATAAGAAGTAGCTAGGTTAGGTCATGGAACTTGCTTGTCTGACACTTTAATAGACAGTGTTAAATTTCCTTACAGAATGACTATGTTAAGTGACATTTTCATTAGCAGTGGAAGAGAGTATCTATACCCTCAAACTCTCATAGACACTGGTATTATTAATCTTTTAGTGCTATTCACTCAGTCCTGTCTGACTCTTTGTGACCCCATGGACTGGAGCCCACCAGGCTCCTCTGTCCATGGAATTCTCCAGGCAAAAATATTGGAATGGGTAGCCATTTCCTTCTCCAGGGGATCTTCCCGACCCAGGGATCAAACCCTGCTCTCCTGCACTGCAGGCAGACTCTTAACTGACTGAGCCACCAGGGAAGCCCTTATCAACCTTTTAAACACATACGAATTCACTGGGTGAAAAGTGAAATCTCATTGTTTTAATCTCTATTCACTGTTTCATTACATTTTCTCATGTATCTTACACTTTTTTTGTAGGATTGAACCTAAAATTACTCGTCACTAGGGTATGCATCAATAAAGTATGTATATTAACATACAAGTCATATATATATATAAACATATAATACTCTGAAATCTCAAAGACATTGATTGTTTTCATATATTTGTAACAGTTTTAAGTTTTTTAATGGAAATTTCTGTCAAAAATCTGTCACCCATGGCTAAATGAAGAAATGTTCTTTCCAAAATGAACAACACTTTGTATAGTCACAGAACAACATTTAAAATATAGAGCCATTTTTAAGCACAATACAAGCAAATTCAGATATCTGGTCCATGGTTCCCAGGGTAGTAGGACACATTCATGTTCTGTCCCATAATATATTGCATTCCAGATTATTTTTTATTATATTTGCATCATTGACAACTCATGATATTTGTTTTCAGCTTGTTTCTTCTATCTTTCTTTACTTCTGTTTTTCATTTCTTTATATGTGTTATTTGAACATATATTTAGGATTTCATCTTTATTTAATAGCATTTTTGAGTCTATTGCTTGAATGATTTTTGTGGTTACTCTAGGTATTACAATATGCAAATGTGAATTATCACAGTCCATTGGTATCATTACCCTTTACTTCAAGTGGAATATTAAAAATTTGCTTCCATTTAAGTCCTTTGCACTCCCAATTAAAAAAAAAATATATATATATATATATATATATATATACTTGTCCCAAGTATTTCCTCTCCATACACTAACACAACAGATGTTACTTTTCTTATTTCCACCAACAGATATGAAGTAAGAGACTTATTAGGATAAGCCTATTATATGCCCTTCTATTATTATTTCATTATTCTATTGTATTATTATTTTATTATTATTACCATTCTATTATTATTTTCTTTCTGAATTTTATACCTTCTGTTACCATTTCTTTTATGCCAAGGAGCTTCCTATAGACAATCTTTAAATTAGGTTTGTTTGCAACAAGTTTTCTTTGTTGCTTTTTCCCCCCTCTGAGAAAGTCTTCATTTACCATTGAGAGCCATTATTTTCCATTACTTCTTGATAGACACTGATTCTAGGTATAGAATTCACATCTAACAGTTCTTTATTTCTTGCATATAACAGTATTATGCAAATTCCTTCTGCCTCCATAGTTTAAAATGAGAAATCAGCTGTCACCTGATTTGGCATTTCCTTGATTGCTTGTAAAATTTTTATTGCCTTTACAATGAATTATTTACATGATTTTAGATGTTTGGATAGACTCCTTTATGTTTATCTTATTTGTATTTGCTCAGCTTTTGAATCTATAGTCTTATATATTCCACCAAATATGGGTAATTTTTAGCCACTATTGATTTAAATAACTTTTCAGCCCCAGGTTCTTTATCTTCTATTTCTGGAACTCAAATAATATTAATCTTAGGTCTTTTGTTATTGTATGTCAGTTTCCTAAGGCTCTGTTCTCTCTCTGTTTTGGGAGGAGGGAGGTGGGGGGGTTGTCTATTCTTTTTTGTTGTTCAGATTGAGTAAATTCCATTGTTTTGCCTTCAAGTTTTTCATTTCTGTCTTCTTTCAACTCCACTTTACTATTGAGTCTATCCAGTGAGTTTTCTATTTTGGTTAGTGTATTTTTCAGATCTCTAATTAATATTTTTAATAAATTATATGATATATATTAGCAAATAATAATGTTCATATTTTGCATTTTTTCACTTATACTTGGAATTTCTAATCACTTGCTGAAACTATTTTGTGATGACTGTGTTGATAGTTACATCTGAGTTATCTCAACATTGGCATCCACTGATAGTCTTTTCTCATTCAAGTTGTGTTTTTCTGATCTTGGTATAATGAGTCATTTTGAGTTGTGTTTTGGACATTTTACATGTTATGTTAGGAGTTTATTGGTATTATTTAAATCTTTTATTCTAGTAGGAAGTATCTGTTTAAGTTTAGCATGTAGGTTATAGCCTACTTCATATGGGCTGCAATCCAATGAGAATGCTAGTTGTCTGATCTCTTGCAATGCTAACCTGTTCAGATTTTTTTTTTCCTAGTTCTACTTGACATTTCCACTGAATTCTTTCAGGAGAAAACTTTGGGGATGGATGGTATTTCCATGGCCCATTGGGTGGCGTTCATTAGACTCCTGATATGAAAAGTGCTTCCCCTGACCTATTCTCTAGCCAGCCAGTGCCACTGGGTATTCTACACTATCTTTGCTTGTGCCTCTGGGGCAGGGTGGCTAGTCTTCCCTTTTCTTAATCCTTTGCCCATAGAGAGCAGACTTTACTTGTATTTGTTTGTTTCCTATGCCTGTTGGCAGTTAGAGATTGCAGCCCTCTCTGCTGCCCAGTCTAAGATATATGACAAATTTTATGTGTATCATATTTCAAGTTTTAAGGTTCCTTGATAGTCCAACTTCTTATTTCCATCTTTCAGTTTTTTAAATTATTTTCCGTGAAATTATTTCCAGAGTATATAGGCAAATTCAGAGGGGAGAAGCACAGAAAATTGAATCTATGCCATCTTGCTACCTGAATTACTTTTTGTAATCAGTAATACACTCTCATGTCTATCATTTCACTTGTTTTTTCCCAAGGCTCTTTGGGGCTTGTTCTTGTGAAAGTGTGACTCTATGAGGTAGAATTCAAAAGATTTGCATGAAATGTAAATGTATCTAACTTCTAGGTAGCAAAAATTTAACAAAATAAGCCTCTGCTATGAAAACAAAACACCCTGAAACTTATTATTTAAAAAATCAACTATTCAGCTCATGATTCTGTGGGTGAATTGGACTATTTCTATTGGGGCTCCAAAATCACTGCAGATGGTGACTGCAGCCATGAAATTTAAAAGACACTTGCTTCATTGAAGAAAAGTTATGACCAAGCTAGATAGCATATTAAAAAGCAAAGACATTACTTTGCCAACAAAGATCTGTCTAGTCAAAGCTATGGTTTTTCTAATAGTCATGTATGGATGGATATGAGAGTTGAACTATAAAGAAAGATGAGCACCAAAGAACTGATGCTTTTGAACTGTGATGTTGGAGAAGACTCTTGAGAGTCCCTTGGACTACAAGGAGATCCAACCAGTCCATCCTAAAAGGAATCAGTCCTGAATACTCATTGGAAGGACTGATGCTGAAGCTGAAACTCCAATACTTTGGCCATCTGATGTGAAGAACTGACTCACTGGAAAAGACCCTGAGGCTGGGAAAGATTGAAGACAGGAGGCGAAGGGGATGACAGTGGATGAGATGGTTGGATGGCATCACCAACTCAATGGACATGAGTTTGAGTAAACTCTGGGAGTCGGTGATGGACAGGGAGGCCTGGTGTGCTGCAGTCCATGGGGTCACAAAGAGTTGGACATGACTGAGTGACTGAACTGAACTATTTGGGCCAAGTTGGCTGATCTCTACTGGATCGGCTAATGTGTCTGTGGTCTTTCTTTAGGTCAGAAAATCTTAAAAGCCTCACTGACGTGTCTTATAGTTGTTGGATGCTGACATGATGGGTGGAAATACGATGTTACCTATCTTCTACAACAAGCTATCTCAGTTTGCTTCTTATGGTAGTGGAAAGATTCCAAGGAGAACAAGAGAAAGCAGGTCCTAACAAAGAACATTTTTCAAATCTCTGCTTGCCCTATGTTTGCTATTGGTCTCATCAGTCAAAGCAAGTAATAAGCTTAAGCTCAGAGTCAGTTGAAGACAGTGACTCCAAGAGGATGCAGATATAAGGAGAGGAAGAATTTGTGGCCATTGAACGATCTACCATGCCCACAGTCAAGGTTGGAGTCATACATATTCACAAGGTAGCTCTTATTTGCATTACTTTTATAACTTATAATGTCTATTATATCTATTACCTCATTTGTTTTTCATGAATACCCCATGTTTAATATGTAGGAAGGCATAATGTCCTCTCTGATATAAAATTCAATATGTTTATTGCTAGTCCAAATATAACTTGTATGTTGACAGTGAAACAAACATTTACACAAATAAATTTATAAGTAAAGTTTTGATACACATTATATTAGGAAATTCTCCAGGGTAGTGAAGTGTTAGCTATAATATAAAATCTGATGTTTTTATTCTTTTCTACCTCTTCCAAGCATAAAGGATATCTGATAGTTATTTTATTCTAGGTTTTGTTGAAAAAGTCCATGTCTATCTTAATCACATTTTCCATGACTTTATAAATGATGAGTATATCTTCTGTGCAGATGGAAAGAATTCTTACTTTTAATCTATTCTTACATAAACGAGTCTTAAATTTACTGAGAATATTTATTTGCTTGATGCAAAGTGGTTCTAATTTTAACCATATCTTTGTTGAAGGTGCAGTTATAACAACACAAGCTTATATGTTTAGACTTACCATAATTTATTTGGATGTTAGGAGAACATTGTCTTTGCTGTTTGGTACTGTAATTATTATCTATATTTTATTCTATTAAACATATGTCTTTTAATGTTTTCTATCTTTGGAAATCATTTATTTCATAATTTCAATTTTAAAAAGTCACTTCTAGTTTACTTCAGTGTTAAGACCAATAGTTTAGCATCCATTATTTCATAAATATTATTTTTTGTTGTTTGTTGTTTAGTCGTTTGGTCACGTCCAACTCCTTGTGACTCCATGGACTGCAGTACACCAGGCTTCCCTGTCCTTCATCATCTCCCAGAGATCTAAATATTAATCTAAATATTGTTTAGATTTCTTCTTAGATGTACACTTCAACAACTGCAGTAACAGAGGTTTATAATCTCTTTCTGAAATCCTTGTTAGTTCTTTCCAGTTTATCTTCATCAGCTTACAACCACTCACATGAGCTTAGTGTCATCTGCAAACTTACATATCCCTTTTTTGCATTCTTTCTTTTAGATTAATTATTATGTGAGAATCTGAACTTTATCAAAATGTGAAAAAAAATTAGATAGTGTTTACTCCCAGGTACCCTTCTGCAAATTCTCTACCCATAAAATTAAAAGCTATCCCATCTCTTTGTTTTCTCTCTCAGCATTATGTAGGTATATTCAGGAAAATACCTGCCTTCTAACATTCCGTTCCAGAGTGGAGGGAAATAGTGTTTGGTAAGATGTAACACAGTTTAATAGATTGTCAGAGGCTTACTAAACTCAATAATTGACAGTTATTCCTTTCCACTTTGTCTATACATTTATTTTTCTTATTGGAGCACCCTGGTAAGGAAGGCTCTGTACTATTTATCCTTAGAGTAACAATGTGACATGCCTTCCACCCATTCCCCCTCCTGGACAGGTTATGCTTCCTTAAGTGTGCAATGAACCACTCTGCTTTATATATTGCACCAATCTGTTAGGCATGTAAGACAGAGTTACTGGTCTGAAATTCTAAATCTTTCCACAGTGCTTTTTTTATGGATGGTGTCAAAACAAAGGCAAATTCAAAATAAATAAAACCATCACTCTCATTTATAAGGTTAGGGCTTAAGACAAGCAACAACAAGCACAGATACCCCAGTACCTTCCAATGCACTTTTTCTTAGTCATGTTAGTGACACCACCAATGTCAGACTCGCCCTGCCTCACTGGCTTTATTGAAATATAATATGCAAGAAGCGTCCTCTTATGGTGAGTATCTCTGAAGTCAATGTTTATGCCAGTGACTTTCACTTGTGGGGAGAATTTACCGTTCTTGGGACATTTGGCAATGTCTGGAGACATTTTTGGTTTCTACAACTTGGGCATGATGGTGCTACTGTCCTCTAATGGATAAGGATCAGAGATCCTACTGAACATTCTACATTGCACAGATGAACTCCTAAAAACTAATTACCTGGCCCAAAATGTCAGTGCCACCAAGACTGAGAAACAGTGGTTTACATTAGCTTCTTTTGCATATGTTTACTCGTTTAGTTGGCAACCTTTGTCCAGTGTAACCAAATGTTCACCATAATAATGAACACCGATATTTGTTTAGCTAGTATCCTACTGGGCACATGATGTCACAACATATGAAGTGCGTATGTTTTGGAACATACCCTTATGAAGTATATGATTTCACTTTTCGCCTTAATTTTAACCAGGTTATCGATACTTAAACAAAAATTGCTTTGTGATGTATTGCCTTTGGATAACTCCTACAGACTTTTTGTTTTCCGTTGACTCCTAGGTTCGCTTAAACACTGCTCATCATATTGAAAAGAACTGCAACACTTAGTAGTAGGGGTTTAGATTATCTGTCTTCAGGATAAATCTGATTCTGAAATTATCCCTATGAACATATAGTGTTTCATAATGGGCATTGAACCTGGAATCTACAGTCTACAACTTCTTGAGCTGCATAAATACAGTATAGAGATATCCAACCACAATAGCATTGTTTCAAAGCAAATAACTGTTTCCAAGAAAACCTGAGCAAAAGTAAAATAGTTGGGAGGTAGAAATGATCAGATGTCTCTTAGGTCCAATGCTTTAACTCATTTAGACCAAATTTAATTTCTTTCTAGCTAAGGCATATGAGGAAATGCTAATTTGCATGAATTCTTTAGCAGTAATATTCATTAAGATCACTATGGTTCATTGCAGTGTCAAAAGACACTTTTCTTTTCTTTCCAAAGCTGATATGTATTAATGAGAAACTTACTGACCCCTTCTTTTTTCTGTGTGTGACCCATAGAACAAGAATCACTAGGATAAAATCAGCAATTTCACAGTTCTTGTTCTCTGTCAAACAACGACGCACTGACAGATTCTTCAAGTTTGATTCATTAGGATAGTTTTTCATATGTAAGGCTAATATGCTATGACTTTTAGCTCTCAGTAAATTTAATCATCGTGCAATTTATGTGTGCTTATTCACTTTATTTCACTTTACAGGAGGCATATGTGCTTTAAAATATAGTGCCATATGTGCACAGAATTAGAGAATTTTTAAGCTTGAGATCATTTAGTCTCAACCTTGTCATATTAGAGTAGAAACTGAGGCATATGATGAATGCCAGACTGTGAAATAATGAGTCAGACTGTGAACCGTAAGTTCTTAGCTCACTGTTAATTCTTTTCGAGCTATTGCTTTGCTCCTATTATAATGCTTTAAAATTAAAATAAAACTTGATTTTATAACATGATTGATTATTTTTTTTCTTACCAAGAACTGGGAAATATCTGTTTTGCATTACAGATTACAGTTGGTAGTTATCCTAAATAAGGGGAAGGTTTTAAAAATAATGGATTATTTTATACAAATCATTCCTTATAGGATCAACAGTGTCTTAGGAACAATAGCAATCTTATACTTTTAGATCACGTCTTCTGTCTGCTATCTTGTAGGCAAAGGAATGATGAACATACTGTAGATTAAAAAAAATTCACTACTTACTATTTTTACAGCTTTGGGCAAATCACTGAGCCTCTCATTCCTTTCCTGGAATAAGAAAAAAAAATACAAAAAGGCTATATCCATCAGCTTCATAGATGGTGTTCATGAATTAAGGTAAAGTAAATGAGATTACTTTTGTAAGCTAAAAAAAAAAAAGAGAGACTTACATGAGCTAATGTTACCATATAATTGAAATATTTTTGTTCAGACCCAAAACCAGTGTTTTCCCATTCTACTATCTTAACCAGTTTCTTATTTTTATTATTTGAACACTACAAATGATGCATCCTGACTGATATATAAATATGTTAAAATCTATAGAAGTTGATTAAGCTTTATAAAATATTTTAAAAATGAATTTCATTTTTTAGAGCAGTTTTAGGTTCACAGAGAAATAGAGTGGTTCCTTGTCCTTAATATCTGACAATCAATGATCTTTTTAATTGTCTCAGTAGTTTTGCCTCTCTCCAAGGTGTCATGCTGGTGAAATCATTCAGTATGTGGCCATTTTGGACTGACTTCTTTTAGTTAGAGATACACATTTAGAGTTCTTCCTTGTCTTTTCTAGACTTGATAGCTCATATCACTGAATAATACCATATTATCTGAAGGTACCACAGTTTATACATTCACTATCTGAAGGACACCTTGGTTGCATCCAAGTTTTTGCAGTTACTAATAAAACTGCTATTATTAATATAGCTGGATGTTTTTATATAAATATACATTTTCAAATTCTTTGAGAATATGCCAAGGCATGCAATTGCTAGATTGTGTAGTAAGAATATGTTTATTTCTCCAAGAAACTGTCTGTCTTTCAAAGTGGCTATGCCACTTTTCATTCCTACAGGCAATGAATGAAAGTTCCTATTTCTTCATAGCTTCACTAGCATTTTGTCCTGGTAGTGATTCATTTTTTAATATGTGAATTTAGTTGCAATTTTTTATATTTTTTGTTAATTCAAATGAAGCAATTCCTGTTGATTTGTAATGTACCACAGACATACAAACATTCAGTATATCCACCTTCAAAATTTTAAATAGAGATAAAGACATTCCTTTCAAGATGGAGGATTTAATTTTCAGTGACAGTTTAAAATCTCTCCTCTTTCCTGTTTTTCTCCTATTACCTTGATTTCTAAGTCTGTTTTCTTCGCAATAATACAAAGCATAAAAATGCTCGTCTATGAGACCATTCCCATATGTTTCCTGAATAAGTATCTAAGCCAACAAGTGCAATTTTATCTCACCTTTCTGCTTTACCAAGTTCTTTTCTTCAAATAATGGATGTCATGTATATTTCTTTAAAGAGGAAGCAGGTAAGTTTTGATTTAGTGTGGAAGCATCTAACCCAGTTAACAACAACACTATCTCTATTCATTGTTATGAGACAGATATTTAAAGCTAAAGCTAAGCAGATTTTGCGGGTAAGTGTATTTGTGATTCATAACAGATGTGAAGGAAAAAAAACCACGTTATACACTTAATGAAACAGAGGTCATAAAAAATGGTATGCACATTTGTTAAAGGAAAAAAGAAAAAAAATAAGAATGTAAGCTCTGCAAAAAAAAAAAAAAAAAAAAAAAAAAACTAAGGAAAGCCAGCTAAATCAATATTTTGTTGCTTATTGAAAAGAGCTCAGTGGTATTTGAAAATCAACCTTTTGATTATATAGAAACAGTCCAGCATTAATAAAAAATGTTGAATAACCAATATATAGTATTAACTTACCATATTTAAGAAAAATAAATATCATATATTAACACATATATACCATAGAAAATATGGTACTGATGAACCTATCTGCAAGGAAGGAATAGAGACACAGGCATGGAGAACGAACTTGTGGACACAGCAGGGGAATGAGAGAGCGGGGCCGACTGAGAAAGCGTCATGGACATACATCACTACCATGTGTAAAACAGAGAGCTATTGGGAAGCTGCTGTGTAGCACAGCAAGCAGGGCCTGGCACTTTGTGATGATCTAGAGGGGTGGGATGGAGGGCTTGAGAAGGAGGCTCAACAGAGAGGGGATATGTACATATAGTTACGACGTATTTGCGTTGTTGTGAGGCAGAAACCAACACACCATTGTAAAACAATGATTCTCCAATTAAACACCATCTTTAATTGAAATGCATTTTGTGTGCTTTGGGTCCAGTCTGTCAACAATATTATAGTCCTTGTTCCTATCATTCACAATATAATGATGCCAAAGAAGCAGGGTTTGGCCCCTGGTGAGTTGGTTCGCCTGTGGGGGAAGGCATTAACTGCTCTGGCTTTCCTGGATTTCTGGCTGGCTTTATGTCGTTTTTCTTTCCCTGGGTTAGGGTGATTTGACCATCCTCAAATTGGATGTTTTATGTGAGTTATTTCACCTTTAATTCTGAATCTTAAAAAATGTAACACCAAAGCTCTTTTATTATCACCTGCAAGAAAAGACTCCTAGGTTTTCCTCCTCCTTCTCCTTCAACTACTGTTACCACCATCAATACTACTATACCTCCTGGCAGCTATCACTGATCAAGAATCTAAGAAGTGCAAGAACTTTATGAAATGCTTGACTTCTCTTATCTCACTTCATCTTTGCAAAACATAATTATTATCTCCACTTTACAAATGGGGAAAGTGAGCCTCAGAGAATTTAGATCACTTGTCTATACACATATAACGATGCATCAGTATTCAGCTTGAAGCTGTGGGACTTCAGAGCCGGTACACGGTAACTACAGGTTATTCTGCCTTTCTGTAACTTTTACTCTATATCAACTGATAAGAGTTACTGTTTTCAATGAATTATTTCTCCATAACAAAATTAGGTAGTTCCAAGGAAGGTTTAGAAGAGATTAATGTCATCAATAACATCACAATGTGTTAAATGTATTCATTATTGACTGTGCTCTTACATCACATCTTCCTGTATTTCTCTCCTTTCATGCTCTCTTACATTGAAGGTATACACACCAAGAATGCCATAACTAAAAGTCAAGAGAATCTTTTGTTTTAGACCAGGTTTTGCACTCACGTGACTAGATCAATGGATATAGAATAGCAATAGAATTAAGAGAAAGCAATACAAGATTCATGAAAAGAAGAAAATATCTGGAAAGGTTTGTTTTTTTTGGCAAGTCTTTCCATTTGTTCCTGTCAGTTTAGTCGCTCAGTCATGTCTGACTCTTTATGACCCTATGGACTGCAGCACACCAGGCCTCCCTGTCCATCACCAACTCCCGGAGCCTACTCAAACTCATGTCCATCTAGTCGGTGATGCCATCCAATAATCTCATCCTCTGTAATCCCCTTCTCTCCTCCCACCTTCAATCTTTCCCAGCATCAGGGGCTTTTTCAAATGAGTGAGCTCTTAGAATGAGGTGGCCAAAGTATCGGAGTTGTAGCTTCAACATCAGTCCTTCCAATAAATATTTAGGACTGATTTCCTTTAGGATGGACTGGTTGGATCTCCTTGCTGTCCAAGGGACTCTCAAGAGTCATCTCCAACACCACAGTTCAAAAGCATCAATTCTTCGACACTCAGCTTTCCTTATAGCCCAACTGTCACATCCATACATGACTACTGGAAAATCCATAGCCTTGACTAGACGGACCTTTGTTGGCAAAGTAATGTCTCTGCTTTTTAGTATGCTGTCTAGGTTGGTTATAGTTTTTTTCTAAGAAGCAAGTGTCTTTTAATTTCATGGCTGCAGTCACTATCTGCAGTGATTTTGGAGCCCCCAGAAATAGTCTCACTATTTCCATTGTTTCCCATCTATTTGCCATGAAGTGATGAGACCAGATGACATGATCTTAGTTTTCTCAATGTTGAGTTTTAAGCTAACTTTTTCATTCCTGTCACACCATCTCTAAACAAATTTGCCCTAAGCAGAGAGAGTGTCACTTAGTTTATGCTCTCAAGCTGTCATACTTCCATCTTAAGGTTATTCTTGAAGTTCAACATAAAAGCTATCTTGAGCTCTAAATAAGTGTAATCTCTGGTAAGTTGTTCACAGTGACTTCTCTTTATACTTTCCCATATAATCTAGAAGAGAAGGCTCTTAAACTTTGACATGTGTTACTTGACCACTCTCCGATAGGCCTTATTTTTGCCTGTCTTCAGGGAGATAGAACATTTTAGCAGACCTTAGCTTAAATAACTGTCAAAACATTGGCATTGGGACACAGTGTCATTAACTGTCTTCCAGTGGTTTATTAGGGATAAACTGACTTCTGTGTTGCATGATCCTATTGCTTATGGAGAGACATTATTGAGAGTCTTCATCACTTGGCAAAGATAATTCTAATCTCAAGCAGATTAGAGGTTTACTGAATAGGTGAATATTCTTACCTACCTCTTTCTCAGCATACTTTAAAACATATAAGTGTAGACCATTCTTTTTGTTTTCCCACATTATCCTGCTTCTGTTTATAGGTCCTCCTATAAAAGAGATTTATACCAAGAATTCATCACATTTATTCCAGAGTTTGTGCAAATCTCTTTCTTTTCATATTTTGATCTTGTTCACATTGCTTTTCCTCCCTTGTTAGTATATAGAACAGCTTATATTCTGTTTTGCAAAACTGAACAAAAAGAGGATACACTTGTCAATATGACTGGCTAGAAAATCTATGATTAAAAGTTATGTTGCTCATTATCCATAGAAAATCAAAGTGGGAACAACGCTTACTGACCATTTTTGGAAGCAGTTTCTTGCTCATTGCTTTCTGTGATCTTTCTTAAAAACAAAGATGTAAATTGCTACATTTCACTGAGATGGCAACATACAGAGCGATTTGTGTTTATGCAAAAGAATCCTATTACACATTTTTCTTTCAAATTAGTTTCTAAGAGTTTCTACCTGAAGGTGTGCCAGCATAGGTAATTATTTTAAGATGTGTTAGCTGTTATTTTAGCTAACACTAAAATATCAAAACTTCCATGTTGATATTGAACAAAAACCTCCTTGATATTGATCAAAACCTCCATGTTCTTGGATTGACAGATAGCTATCAATGTCATTCATTTTCCCAAAAATAATGGTTTGAACACATGAGCCACAAAATCAATAACATGAATGATTATTTATTTGCCAGTGAAATAAATGGATCTCTTATTCAATGTGCCTAACATGAAGGAAAACATTATGATAATGAAGATGCCCTGGCCAAGTAGACTGGAGCTCTGAGAGCCCTTTAGTCAGTTTCCCAGGAGTTCAGATATGGTTCTAGTTACAGAGAACTAATGAAACAAACTTAGTGACACAGAAACAAAATAGGCTGAAAATTAAAAAGGTATTTGAGTGGCCAAAGGGTTATTACAAAGCTCATGTAAAATCTGGAAACTCTTACTTCCTCCCCTCCAAAAAAGGCATTGATGTATTGACAGCGGAGTCTATCATTACGTTAGAGTGATGAGTGATACTAAATGTCATTGGCATCTTCCATCTGATGCTTGTGTTTCAGCTGTGATTTTACCAAATGTTGTAAAATGCCTCCAGGGATGGGTTCACTATCTTCCCAGGCAACCCATAACAGAAAAGACAGCACAACAGGATAAAATAGTATAGGAGTCCATAGGTAGAATAGCTCCAAAGTGAAGTCGCTCAGTCATATCCAACTCTTTGCGACCCCATGGACTGTAGCCTGCCAGGTTCCTCCATCCATGGGATTTTCCAAGTAAGAATACTGGAGTGGATTGCCATTTCCTTCTCCAGGAGATCTTTCCAACCCAGGGATTGAACCCGGGCCTCTGCATTGCAGGCAGACGCTTTACAGTCTGAGCCACCAGGGAAGTCTTGAGTAGCTCCAAAAGTGTTTTTAATAGTTACTTTGAAAAGAAATAGTTATGCCCTAAGAAGAAAAGGACTTGTTTATGAGCTATATTTAAAATGATATTTATTAAAAATTTGACACTTCTAATAATATTTTGGGAACAAAGCATTAGTGTTCTAGAAAATTTTACTGTACACATCAGCTCCTTGCTTATTGATGAGATAAAAATGAAGCCTAATGACACTGATTTTAAAAGCCAAACCAGGGCTCATATTGCAAAACATCTGCTTGGCTATTGTAAGGTGAATGAAAAAGACATTATGTTTATGAATGAGCAAAAGGGCATTAGAGCTTTCAGAATTGGGATCAAGAGGGTAGGACAAAACAAGGTAAAAAATGTTCTTTTTAAGTATACTGTCATGATCTGGATTGAACTACCAACATTTAAGCCCTGATGTCATTGGCATCAAGAGCTATTTGACACATAATGAGGACAGTTGGGACTGATCTATGGAGGATACATAGGAATATGAACCAGAGGCAAATGAGAAACACAGCTTAACTTGGCAAACAGCATACTGCTCATAAAATCCATGCTACTTGCCAGGGAGTCCATGAATACTCACACTCACTACAGCAGTGAGTGTGTAGTGTTGGATTTAGGAATCTCTCAAGCCTAAAGGTGAACATTTTTAGCCAGGTCACCAGAATTATATTTGTATGAATCCAAACTATAGACACATATTCCACCTTTAGAGAGGTAAATTTTAGTTTCATATGAAGAGTATCTTTCTAGTTAACAAAGTTGTTGCGAAACTAAACTGGCTATCTTATAACATGAATTTCTGGTTCCTACATATGTTAAAAAGAAAGAAAAGATTCAGTGATCACTGTTGATGAAGAGTTTGCAGGTGACCTCTGATGTGTCTTTTCATCTGTGAAATTCTAGTCATTCATTCATTCATGTAAAAAATCTGATTCTCTGATTTTGACACAAAATTACATTCTTATTGTTTCTATTAGTTAATAGCAGTATTTTGTAGATGTTATTCACAGGTTTGTCATAGCTCGCCTCCTCACTTTATTCAGGGTTCTTTATAAATATCATCTTACTGGAAAAGCCGTCTTTTGTGTTTGTATGAAAAATGGCATTCCCACTCCGTCACTCTCTCTGCTCTAACTCTGCTCTATTTTTATTGAAAAATTTATCACTTCATGATACTCTTATTTTCTCTCTCCATCTACTAGATTGTAAATTACACAGGAATAAGGATTTTGACTTTTGTTAACTTCTGACTTCTTATTGTTTGTGATAATATCTATCACATAGCTGATGATCAAAAATACATGTTAAATGATTCAGTAAATGAATGAATGGATTAATTAACGAATGAAAGTAACTGCCTGAATTAACAATTATTTTGAATTCTATGACTGGATTTTTATTGCAAACAGATACTAATATCATAAATAAATTAGTCATTGTAATTGTTGCTGTTCAGTCAGTAAGTCGTGTCTGACTCTGCGACCCCATGCACTGCAGCACACCAGGCTCCTCTGTCCTTCATTATCTCCCAGAGGTTGCTCAAATTCATGTCTATTGAGTTGGTGATGGTATCTAATCATCTTATCCTCTGCCATCCCCTTCTCCTTTTGTCTTCAATTTTTCCCAGCATCAAGGTCTATTGCAATGAGTCAGCTCTTCGCATCAGGTGGCCAAGGTACTACTGGAGCTTCAGCTTCAGCATTAGTCCTTCCAATGTATGCTCAGGGTTGGTTTCCTTCAGAATTGACTGGTTTCATCTCCTTGCTGTCCAAGGGACTCTCAAGAATCTTCTCCATCACCACAACTCAAATGCATTAATTCTTTGCCACTCAGCCTTTTTTTATGTTTCAACTATCACACCTGTACATGACTACTGGTAAAATCATAGATTTGACAATACAAACATTTCTTGGCAAAGTGATGTCTCTGCTTTTTAATATGCTGTCTAGGATTTGTCATAGCTTTCCTTCCAAGGAGCAAGCATCTTTTAATTTCATGGCTGCAGTCACCATCTGCAGTCAATATAATATAAAAATTTTTTCATTTCATATTTGAATGTAACTGACTCTCATAAAAATGTTCAAGGGAATAAAAATATTTTAAAAAGATTTTTACCATCCCATTAGAATTTAATGTTCCTTTATGCTTTAGAAAAGTAAATTGAAAAACAAATATTAAAAAAAGAAAACTGGTTAGATTTCCAGGTGTCCCAGCTGAATTTAAGTCACATAAGACCTAGATTAGATTTTATAGAGGAGATTTTTGTAAGTAATTTCTACAATGGTAAACTCTCAAATGTATTATATTTGCCTAAAAGAATTCATGTTATGTGATTGCTGGAGAGGATAGAGATGCTAAAAAAAGATGTTTTGATGCTTTACCATACACTGGAGATTTTGTAATACATCACAATTGTATGTTCTTACTGACACTTTTAAATAAATGGGATCTATGTAATATTTTCCTGACTGTTGGTCTGTCATGGTTTATAGACCCATATGAGTATTTAATGCTGAACACTAATATTTAAAAACAAACATGATTTTCTATACATATGGCAAATATTCTTGCTAGTTATGATCTGCCTATTTATTTTAGCTGCTGTATTATAAAAACCACATGTAGCCGATGGAGCTTTCTTATTATGGCTATATCAATTCAGCAATGCAGCTTATTTAGAAAGTGGCAAAATATGTATCATTGTGACTTTGCCTATGCATAGCAGTAAATTGCATCCATACATAACGGAGCTCTGTACATTTTTAGAAGGAATTTTGTGATTACGTGCTAGAAAACTAAATATAAATCAGTAAACTCAAAAATATTTTATTTTTTAAGTTGCACTGTAGCTTAATCTTTTGCCTCAAATGAGAAAATAATATTTTTCAAATTAACTTCAGTTTTAAAAGCAGTATTTGCAACAAAGAATATTCAGGTAGTTCTTGCTTGCCTTTTATGAAAGCAGAGAAGAAGGAAAAGGAGGAGGAAATGGCAACCCACTTCAGTCCTCTTGCCTGGAAAATCCCATGGATGGAGGAGCCTGGTAGGCTACAGTCCATGGGGTTGCAAAGAGTCGGACACGACTAAGTGACTTCACTTCACTTTATGAAAGCAGGGCAGTGTAGTGTTGTAGATAAAGCACTGGCTGATAGGAATCTTAGATTGAAATAACTTTTCAGTCAATATTTATCTTTGTAACACAGAGTGAACTCTTATTAATGGAATTACACTTGGTTCTATGTAGATCCAGAATGCGATGCAAATAGCAATTTATAGTGTCAATTACTATCCTTAGAAAGTAACATAGAACTTATGTCCCTAAAGTGTCTAAGAAATCACTAGAATGACACAAGAAATTAGAAGACTCAGCTTTAATGAAATAGCAGAAAGTCGAACCAATGCACTCAGATGATGTTAGAGTTCAGGGATTCCAGGGATCCCCGTATCTCATTTCATCATCTTAGATATGAGGAAACTGAGTCCCAAGGAGGTTAAGTGGCATAAATTCATACAGCTAAACACTAACACAATAGTAATAAACATATGAAAAATTAAATCTTCAACAAACATTTGAATACTCTTTTTCCTTTCTCCCTGCCCTCCTTCATTCTGTCTTTTCTTTCTCTCTTTTACGACACACTTTCATTCTCTTTTTTATGATTAGACAATTTGTTATTTATTCAATTTTTTTTATTAAATAAATACACACAGTAGTACATTTAGAAAATCTAGGGACTCGAAAAAAGTTCTATAATGTTATCACTCAGAAAGTGTCAGCTGTTTTCTGTAACAGACCTGTTCAATAATGAATAATTAAAGCTGTCTTTTATCAATCACAATATTAAAACTTCAGAATGCAAAAGAAAAACTGCAAAGGACCATTCTCATGGTGAAAATATTCAGTCCTTGCCTTATCTCACTATAAGAAAACTTGTCAGTGCAGCATTTTGACTCTTTAGAAAAATAAAGACCAAGGACTTCACTTTCCTATTTCATTAATTGAAAACTGGCTGGGAACACTTAGTTTTGGGCCTGTCTGATTCATATCAGTTGGCACGAGCAATAGGATACATTAAAAAAAATCATCAACTTACTTTAATTTCCATAAAATTAGTATGTAAAATATGGCAGTTCACCCTTGAATATAGACTAGGCTGAAATGGAGTATTTGAGGCATTTTTTTGGTCATTAAATCAACAAAACTGCTTTCTTATTTTCTTAAAAAAATCTTTTTGGGAGTGGGATATTGTTTTAGGAATAGAGCTTGAATTCATTTATTTACTAACGCACAGATACAGCCTGTGTTTCATTGGTTGAAGACCCTATTCAATCCACAGTAAAGTCTTATGTCACGTGCAAGCATGAAGACATCTGAATATTAATAAAGATCCATTTCTTTCATAAATAATAATAGATAGGAAACAAGCAATTGGACAGGGCCATGTGTATGCAGATAAGTTCCTTATCAGAACCAGATTTACCAATGGTAGTATTGTCAGTTAAGACACTATGACACATAGACAATGAAATCATATATAAAGTCTTCTCACTTTACAAATAGACAATAGAACAACTGTAATAGATTTATATACTGCAATTTTCATTCTATTAGTTAGAAGATATATCCAAAATTGGGGCTGTCAATCAGAGAAAATGAATGCATGTTTTATATTCATAATATTAATTTGAGGAGGGAAAAATCATTGTACTTAGATTTTACAGCACTATACACATTTTAGTTTACACAACAGTAAATTTGTATGTTTACTCATAATATAATTGGTTAGAGCATCTCAGTAAACATAAGAAAACAGGTTAATATGAAGACCTGTGAAATAATAAAAGTGACTTTCATGTCATTTAAATTCATTTTATTGATTGCATCATTTTTCAATACTGCCTATTGACTCATATTTACTTTTGTATTTTGTAAGACTCTGTATTTGTTCATGGGCATGTCTGGGTCAGTTTCTTGTGGGGTCGCTGCTCCTTTTTCCCAGGTCCTGGTGCACACAAGGTTTTGTTTGTGTCCTCCAAGAGTCTGTTTCCTCAGTCCTGTTTAGGTTCTGGTGGTTCTATGGTAGGGTAAATGGCAACCTCCTCCAAGAGGACTTACACCATATCCAGGTCTGCTGCACCCAGAGCCCCTGCATCAGGCCACTGCTGACCCGTGCCTCCACAGGAGACACTCAGACACAGTTCTGGCTCAGCCTCTGTGGGTTGGGTGTGCGTTCCGTGCCCTTTCCAGGTCTGAGCAGCTCAGATGACCAGGTGCTTGGAGAGTGCACTGTCCCAGGAGGGTCGTGGGTCTTAGTTACCTCCCCAGTCCTGGCCGCTTGGCTTCCCGGGTGCGATGCGAAAGCACCGTCTCAGGTGTGCCATATGTCTCCTCAGGAGACCTGATCTCAGGCTGCGACTATCCTGGTGGATGTCAACCATCCAGGATCTCAGGAAGATGTCGTTAGCAGCTAGGAGCCTGCTCACAGTTTTGTGGAAGATGCCATCTCTGAGGCTGAGACTGTAGCAGCCCCTTGTCTTCCATCTCTGGCTGCCTGAAGCCTGCCTCTCTGCCTCCAGGAGGGGAGGGGCCAGTACACAGCCAGCTAGCTCTCCTTTGGTATCCACTCAATCCTTTGTTCTGTGAGCTGGCCAGGCTGGGCATTAGGTTGTTAGGTTAGAGCCTTTGTTGGCAAAGTTCTCTCTTCCGCAGTTGCAGTTAGGCGTGAATTCTGTAGGTTTTTTTTTTTTTTTTTTCCTCCTGGTTATGTTACATTGCCTTCTGAGATTCCAAAACTCCCCACAGACCCATCTGTGAGAAGGTTTCCTACTGTGTGGAAAATTCTCCTTCTTTATGACTCCCTCTCCAGGAAAGATCTCCCTAAGTTTTGACTACGTGAAAGCTTTTGACTGTGTGGATCACAATAAACAGTGGAAGATTCTTGAAGAGATGGGAATACCAGACCACCTTACCTACCTCCTAAGAAATCTGTATGCAGGTCAAGAAGCAACAGTTAGAACTGGACATGGAACAGACTGGTTCCAATCCGGAAAGGAGTATGTCAAGGGTGACAATATACAGCCTTTTTATACATATATGCAGAGTATATAATGAGAAATGCTGGGCTGGATGAAACACAAGTTGGAATCAAGATTGTCAGGGGAAATATCAATAACCTCAGATATGCAGATAACACCATCCTTATGGCAGAAAGTGAAGAAGAACTAAAGAGCCTCTTGATGAAAGTGAAAGAGGAGAGTGAAAAAGTTGGCTTAAAACTCAAAATTCAGAAAACTAAGATCATGACATCCAGTCCTATCACTTCATGGCAAATAGATGGGGAAACAATGACAGACTTTTTATTTGGTGGGGGGGGGTGTCCAAAATCACTGCAGATGGTGACTGCAGCCATGAAAATAAAAGACACTCACTCTTTGGAAGAAAAGCTATGACTAACCTAGACATCATATTAAAAAGCAGATACATTACTTTGCCAACAAAGGTCTGACTAATCCATGCTATGGTTTTTCCAGGAATCATTTATGGATGTGAGTGTTGGATTATAAAGAAACCTGAGTGCTAAAGAATTGATGCTTTTGAACTGTGGTGTTGAAGAAGACTCTTGAGAGTCCCTTGAACTGCAAGGAGATCCAACCAGTCCATCCTAAAGGAGATCAGTCCTGAATATTCATTGGAAGGACGGATGCTGAAGCTGAAACTCCAATACTTTGGTCATCTGATGTGAAGAGTTAACTCATTTGAAAAGACCCTGATGCTGGGAAAGATTGAAGGAAGGAGAAGAAGGGGACGACAGAGAATGAGATGGTTGGGTAGCATCACTGACTCAATGGACATGAGTTTGAGCAAGCTCCGGGAGTTGGTGATGGACAGGGAAGCCTGGCGTGCTGCAGTCCATGGGGTCACAAAGAGTCAGGAACACCTGAGTGATTGAACTGAATTGAACTGAACAGAGATGCCTATGCTTGCCATTTAAAATTTTGATGAAATAGTAATAAGTTAAAATTTTCTTAAAATAAAGACTTATTTGCTTGTTACATTTATTTATTTTAAAGGAATTTCAATCAACCTGCTCTAAGGCAACTCCATTAGGTTACGGTTTAATTAGAAAGAGTAGGATAGTATATAATGACCAAAGAGTAAACAGAGATCAGCTTGAAGGTTACTGAGAAGCCTGTTTTTCTTACTAGTTGAATAGAGAATTCTTTTACCAACAAGGATGAAGAACTGAAGATTTGTTGGGCTGTAATTTGCAGCAAGGGGACATTGAGTGATCAAAAAATAATGATATACTGAAGCTTTGGAATGGTGATTATGGATATGCTATTTAAATTTAAAAAAAAAAACAAAAATTTCTTTAATTTCAGATACTTTGAAGTTCATGAAAAATCATAAACATCATCTCTGCAAGATTAGTTTCTTCTCATTATTTTTTAAAAATGATTGTCTCTTCATTTTTTGTCCTCACCCACACACAGGTAACCACTATAAGGTGTTTAATATGTGACCTGAGAACTGTATGCTTTCTAAAAAAAAAAACATATAGTACAGTTTAGTTTCCTTGTGCAGGCTTAATTCACATGAAGGATATTGAGCTAGCTTTCTTATTTTTAAAGTCATTTTTAAAGTTTTTATTCCTCTTCTTCTTTAAAACTATTTCTTCATTTGGCTTCCAGGACTTTATGACTCCGGTTAATCATCAGACTCCTCCTATCTTTCTTCTTAATCTCTACAGTTCTATCTCTTAGCATGTACCAGAGCTCCATCTTCAGCATTTTATTTCCTATTGCCACTGCAATGAGTGGCAATAGGAATACAATTCCAATCTCAAGGCTCCAATTAATGTCTACATGCTCAAGAACCTCAGATATCTACCTTCAACCAAGACTCTTCCTCTAACTCTAGACTAGTACCATCTAAGTCCTCAGTGAATCATGACAGGCAGAATTCCCCTGGAGAAACAGAACCAGTAGGAGTTAGATATTAAAATAATTGCTGCCTTCATTTGACTTAAGTGATGGTGGACTCTGCTTAGAAAATCAGAAATCTGTAGGCTAGGCTATCAGCAAGGGCAGGTAGGAACTCCCAGGCAAGGGCTGAAGCTGCTATCCACAGCAGCAATTTCCTCTTCTTGATGGAAGCCTCAGCTTTATTTCTTAACTGACTGAATGAGGCCCACATGAATTACATAGGATAATCTCCCTTACATGAAGTTAAATGACTTTGCACTTTAGTCATACCTACAAAACGCCTTCACAGGATAACTGACATTTATATTTGATTGATTAACTGGAGAGTCTAGTAAACTGGATACATAAAGCCACTGTAGTCATTAACTATAGCTCAAATCAACATCGTCCTTTTTCCTCAGCTCTCAAGATGTCTCCTACTTCATTTATGCCAACTCCATTTTACCAGAAACAGTAGAGTAGCCATCAACCATTTTGTCCTTTTATGCTTTTTATCTAGTGCACTGGAAAGCTTATTAGTTCTATCTTCAATTTTATCTACAATATGACCAGTTCCCACCAGCACTGCTGAAATATAGTCCAAGTTACTATCACCTATTTCCAGACTAACTGCAACAGCCTCTCAGCAGGTCTCTGTGTCTTTAGCCTCTATTGTATAGTTTCTTGTCCCTATAGCATGATTTCCTATCACAGGGGGAGAAAACAAGCAAGAAGATAAATATTTGTTCAGTGAATGACTGGATGTCTTTTTATTTTCTTTTGTGAATTTTTTTAACTGAGCAACGAAATTAACTTGCATGTGCAATATCTGTCCTGCATTGTAGATATTTAAATTAATAAGAAATATAATACCTAGTATTTACGCATCACTCACTCCATGCACTGGCAATTTAAAGAACTTCAGGTATTTCCATGTGTGTGCTCAGTCACTCAGAGGTGTCTGACTCTTTGTGACCCCACGGACTGTAGCCTGCCACGGTCCTCTGGCGATGGGATTTCCAGGCAAGTATACTAGAGTGGGTTGCCATTTCCTCCTCCAGAGGTTTTTTCTGACCCAGTGATCAAATCTGTGTCTCCTGCAATGGCAGGTAAATTCTTTATCACTGAGCCACCCCAGACAAGGTCAGGTATTTTCATAGCCTTATAATAACACTATGAAATATATTTTCATTATCACCAATTTTCACTGAAGAAAACTGATGCACAGAGAGACAAGCATCTTGCCCAGATTCACAGCTTATAAATGAGGGAAATTGTAGTTGAACCCTGGTACTCAGATTTTGGTGGCTGTACCAAAATTTATTTACTATGGCAAATGACCACAATCCTTGTTTAAGGGATTAAGAGGTAAAGATAGCAGAAGATGGGGAACATTAGAAATGGCCAGGAATTTCCAGTACAGTTATAGGCTGCAACAGCACACATATTTATCTCTTGAAAATGTGAGAAATTTGCTTAGACAGACATAACTATGCAAGATTATATGGAAATAATTTGTAGCAAAAACGACCAAAGAAATATCAGTAGGTTGTATAAATTGCTTGGAACATCTTGGAAAGAACATTTTAACGCTGCTTGAATATTTTCAGTATTAGAAACTTTCTGGGAAATCAATGCACATAAAATGAAGGAGCTACATTAGTCCATAAACAGGATTTCAGGAGTTTTTTCTTTTCTTTTCTTTTTGCTAATTTTAATTTTTATTGCTTGATTGTGGCCCTTTATTTAAACTTACATAGAGTAACACTTTAAAAAACCTATATTGTTAAAGATTATGTGATGCATTTTATATAAATTATTACATAAAAATTATTTTGTAAATATTACTCCATTATTTGGAATCTTATTGCTATGTAACAATCATTCCCTGTATGAAGAAAATATAGATTCAAGGTTTACATAAAGAAATAGTGGAAAGAACACATGGAAGATGCAAAGAGGAAGGATTTAAGAGAGGGTTCTTTACCTTTGAATTTTCCCTTCTTAAATGAATGGATGTATTTGTGCACACTAAGTTGCTTCAGTCATATCTGAATCTGTGACTCTATGGACTACAGTCCAACAGGCTCCTCTGTCCATGGGATTCTCCAGGGAAGAACACTGTAGTGGGTTGCCATTTCCTCCTCCAGAGAGCTGTCTTTATTCCAATCAAATAATGAAAGCACAGGTGCTGTCCCTTCTCTTTCTTATTTTAGGACTGTGCCATCTGAATGTACATCTATAAAGAAGAGGGCATGTTGAAAAAAACAGATCTAAAATATGAATGAAGCAAGTTGAAACACACTTGTTTTTCCATTATTAAAGGTTTTACTGAAATCATTCTAACTATAACTGACTTTGCTTGTTAATAAAATTATACTACTCTTGAAAATATGGATGGGTTATATCTCACAGACCAAATTTGGCCATTAAAAAAAAAAATAAAGCTTTATTGGAACCCAGCTATGTCCATTTTTGTTTTTAAAACGTGTTTTCTATTGTTGCTTTTATACTGAAAGGCAGAGTTGAGGAGATGTGGGAAAAACCATATAGCTTGCAAACCTGAAATAATTCACTAGCCTTTTACAAGAAAATTTGCTGACCATTGCTCTAAAAAAAGTCCTCGGTAATTATTATTATTATATCACAGGTAATTATTATATATTATTAAGATTTAAATTTAGACCTAGTGCAACTTGTAACAACTGTTCTGCTTCCTTTCTACAGTTGTCCCAAAGTGTCTAGTTGGCTTTGAGATGAAGAAGACAGAATTCAGTTATAAGGTTAGGAGAGCCAAAACTTCCCCCAGAGGCATTAGAGTCATGATGCCTTCTTACAGGGGCTTTCATTTAGGTAACGAATCTACTTAAAGTCATTTGAAGCAAATTGCAAGGCAAACTTTGAGTTTTTAGAGCCCTCTGGGAGTAATTACTTTGATACGTTTACTGTTAAACAGATGCCCTAACATTAGGATTTCAGGGTCCATAAAATGTGATAAGAACTGGGAATGCATCTAAAAGAGAGACCGTAAAGGCAGACTCTTCACGTGCACCTCTGTCAGCTCTTCTGCCTCCCTCCCTCTTCCCCTTACTTTGATTCTCTTCGCTTATGCTTTTGTTACCCAGGTAAAGTACTCATTTGGGCTTTCCAGGTGGCTCAGTGGTAAAGAATCTGCCTGCCAGTGCAGGAGATGCAGGAGATATGGGCTTGATCCATTGTCGGGAAGATTCCTTGGAGGAGGAAATGACAACCCTCTCCAGCATTCTTGCCTGGGACATCTTGCCTGGAGAGAGGAGCGGGCTACAGTACATGGGGTTTCAAAAAGTTGTACAGACTGAGCACACGGGCAAGTACTCATTGGTAAAGCTCTTGTCAATTTCCTTACTATTCATGTGCAAATATTTGTAATCCCAGATTCATTTATTTTATGGTTCAGCAACACAAGTAAAATACTAAAAATCTACTATTAGCATTAGAATGTCTTCCAATGTAAAATAGAACGCATTTTAAAAGAAAGCTTCTTTTAGGTGGTAACTTCAATATAGGATATTATAAGAGTAAATGGGTTACTGTCAATTAATACTCTTGTTATGTAGTATACATTTTATTTAAAATGTTTTATAGTGTAAATTTTCATGTGTATGACAACTATTGTAAATTAAATTATTTATCTCCTTAATTTTTTTTCTTAGTGAAAAAAAGGAAAAACATTCTTTTCCTCACTGGCAATTAATTTTCATTTGAGAGTACATCTATGCCTGGGAAGTGTTTGCATTTTTGAACTTAACAACTAGATTGGAAATCACTTCATTCATCAAACATTTCCTTAAAGGTTACAAAGTTATAAGCTTTCTGCAAGTGGTGAGGATATAAAATTGATTCCATATTTAAATAATATAATTCATTGAAAATAGTGATACTGAGAATAAGAATTACCAAAATATAGCAGCAGCAGCCAAAATTATATTTAGAGAACTACTCATGGATTTAACATTTTTTTCTTAGAGGAATGAAAAATGAAGAATTCATCTCAAGAAGTAAGTAAAACAGTAAAAAAAAAAAAAAATAGAAGAAGGACGTGATGGAGATACAGTTAAAACCCACTGTATCTTGTGGGGAAAAAAAAAAAAAAAAAGAATTGTTAATCTAAAGGATGGTTTTGGGGAGGGAGAGGATCTGACACCATATGAATACAAGCAGTAGAAACAGATGATCTCCAGGCAAAGCTAATCAAGGAAATAACAAAAAAATACCCCAGATAAATCAAGGTTGATAAATGGAACATAGGAATATATAGGAAGAAGTTTAAAATACAAATGAATACAAGCAAATATATATGTTGACATTTGGTAACCTTATTTAAAAAATATGACATTTTAGTTTTTCAGAATTACTTTGTTTTACTTCTAAATAACTTCACCTATAAATTGTCTTTAAAATTTTACAAAATATTTCTTCAACAATCTTACATATATTAAATAAAAAAGTAAGAAAAAGATTATTCTTGTATTTTGAGATAAGACCAAAACAAGTTTGATTTGTTTTGATTTAGTTTCTAGATACAGGTTGAAATCCAGAGAACTTTTGGGTTCTTGTAGGTAACCACAGTGTCTTTTTCTTTTTTCCTTTTAAACAGACCTTACTTTTAAATATCTTTATGTTCACAGAAACATTTGGCAGAAATTATGGAGAGTTCCCATATATTCCTGCCCTTACACATGCATTGTCTCCCCCACTACCCACACCCCCCACCAGAGCTGTACATTTGTTCCAGCTGTGGAACATATGTTGACTCATCACAATAGTCCAAAGTCCACAGTTTACCATAGGATTCACTCTTAGTTTTGTACATTCTGTGAGCTTTGACAAATGTATAATGACATGTATCTACCATCATGGTATCATACAACACAGTTTCCTCACCCTAAAAGTCCCCTGTTTTCTGCTTATTCATTCCTTCTTGCCCTCTAACCCATGTCAACCATTGACATTTTTACTAATCAAGGAAAAAACATAGTTTACCTTTTCTAGAATGTCATATAGTTAGAATTAACAGAATGTGAACTTTTCAGGTTGGCTTCTTTTACTCAATAATAGGCACTTAAGATTTCTCCACGTTTTATCATGCCTTGATAGTGAATTTATTTTTAGCACTGAATAATATTCCATTGTCTAGATATACCACATTTTATTTATCCATTTACATACTAAAAGACATGTGTTGCTTTCAAGTTCTGGCAATTGTGAGTAAAACTTCCATAAACATTTGTGTCCAGCTTTTATGTGGGCAAACATTTTCAACTAATTTGAGTAAATACTCTTTGAGTAAAAGGAATTCAATTATGCAGCACTTTTTAAGAAATTTAACTATGGATAATTTTAGATGACACCTGTTTTCTCTAGTTTATTATAAATGCCAAAGCTGTCTATAATATTGTATCAAGTCTTCTTACTTTTTTGTGTTACTTGCTTTGGCATTTGATGTTAAACTATAATAATGGGAGTTTATTTATTTTAAGGTAAGAAAGGGATTTTTCATCTAACAAAAACAACAAAAAAGCTTCATAAATAAATTGTGCTTATGTCAATTCACCTTTGATTTCAGGAAACTAGACTGAGGATTGCAAAGAAAAAAACCGTTGATTTCGTTAGTTGCCTCTAGGGGATTATGGAATACTTTTCTTTAGAGATCTTTAATAATGAATTTTTTTTTCTGAGTATATTAGCCTTAGAATGCCTGATTTTGGTCTGAATATTGTAGAAAACCAGCTGTAATATTTCACAGTACACCCATATCACAATAGGTTTGTAAAAAATATAACAGTTTAAATATCAAAGAAACTTCTGAGTGAACTTTTTTATACTCTACTAAACAACTCTGAGAAATAGTTTGAACTTCTGAGTCAGTCAAGGTTCACTTTATCATAGGGCATGCCTTTAGTTTACAGGATGGATAAGTCTAAGGAATTATGAGGATATTACATGGCGATATTGTTTTGGAGTCATTTCTTTTTCTGGAGAGTCCACATCAGTATAGAGGATACAGCCTGACCAGGGAGGTACCTACTTATGCTGTGTGCCTGTTGTTACCATGGTCTATTTTATACTATCAGGATCTACTGACAGAGAGTATAAGGTGATGAGAAACTCATCATAGGTTTTGTTTAGACACAGCCAAGAGAATGACATGGAGGAAGGAGATATGGTAAAAATCTGTCATTGCCTCTAGGTGGAAACATAGCTCCTCATTGAAGAAAAAGTGACATTTTTCCAAGTAACAATTATCTGCACAGCTATGTGTCTTAATGACTAAATCGAGTGTAAAAATGGCATACAGATCCATCAGGGAGTATATGCATAGTTAATTATGCCCGAAATAATAAATGTATGATTTCCACAGGATAAGGTAAACAGCCAATTAAACTAAGATATGATATACACTTTCTCTAGTCATTAGTCAAAGCATAAAACATTTTAGCATTGCCTAAATAATTTACTTGTGTTAAAAAAAGGGAAATGCTTAAAACATTAATAGGGTACTTTACAATCTTGAAGTCAATAAGTTGTTATATGATGGCTATGTAAATAATTCAAGGCTCTATTTAGCACGAAAGGACTAAGGCATTTTTGCACAATTCAAATAATTCAAAATTTGCCATAGTTTTCTCCACTGAGCCAAGCTGTCTCCAATGGCTTCTTCTTAGATGAAGCCTGGGGAGATTTTGATGCTGATATTCTGCTCTCTTTCCATGGGAATATTATTATCTGTGGTTGTTTAATTTTTATTAATTATTGCTGTGATTCGAGTACTACTAGGCACTATGAGAGGGGACAAATAAGTACGGTCCTACTTAACTTCTCAAAGAAAAGTAAAAGAGATAAGCAAAAAAAAAAAAAAAAAACCCAACAAATTTAAGAAGAACATATACATATATCAAATAAAAATTATTTTTAGCGTTCAAGTCCAGTGTTCATAATTTGGTATGCATGAAAAGTCCAATGTTTACAGAGTAGTTTGACTGATGATAATACATAAACTAGATTATGTGCCTGGAATGCATATACAAATAAAAGATCAGGAAGTCAAAGGAACACTTTTAGTAGGATTCACTTGAAATGCAAATGTAGATAAGATTTGAAGAGCTGAGGGGAAGACAGTCCAGCGCTGTTAGCTCTTGGAGGAGGGAATATATGGAGCAGGCCAGTGAAGATCAATCAGAAAAGAAAGTTTGGAATTCTGGTCTCTGAAAGGAATGGTTCAGGCAAATATCCTTGCTTTTGACTAGCTTATATGGAAAACAACAAAGTAGACATGACTCAAGAAAGATGACATGCTCTCAATATCTTACCTTATGGAGCATTTCAATTCCCCACTCTTAATGATCTCATCCCAAATGGCTCTTACCAAAGTTTTAATTCTCTGACTTGCTTGGCCTATGGATCTTAACAGATGTGCATATGCTTACATGAAATAAAATGCTAAAATAAAAAGTAAGTGAATTATATAACAATTGGGTGAATATAGTGTGAATATATGTATATATGTATATTAGAACTTGTCATTTTATCGACACACCCATTTACAGGAGTAAAGTAGGGATCACCATTTTATACAGAATCACTGTGTGTGTTCTTTGATGGCACTAGAAAAATACAGAAAAAGTAAAAAACAAACAACTCCACCCCCACCCCCCACCAAAACTCAGTTTTGTATTTGGCTTAGCAACATATTCACACTCTTAACAACCCTGGATTCTGATACATACTTGGCATGTATTCTTGCTCCAAGATTTTCACCAGCATTCCTTGAACAGTTAATAATAGCTGTTTGGTTACACCAGAAAAAAAATGAAGGAACCCCACTAACCCATTTTCAACACTAATGGTTTATATAATGGGGTTCAATTCCATTCAGTACATAAGCGTGCTGGAAAATTCAGGAAGAGAATTATAAGATGATGCTACAAAATGCTTCCATTCATCTGGGAGGCCCTTCGCCATCAACAGACTGCAAGCATTATCAGAATTTCTGGAGACAGATCATTCATCACTTTTTTTTCCACCTCACCTAAAAATACAGAGTGTGACCACTATTCACATAAAACTACAGATAAACATGTGGGACCCCCAAGTGAACACACATATACAATCCCCACTACATTTCCCTAGGACATGATGGTCAAGATATGGTTACTTAATTCAACATAACTCACTATACTTAGCTATAATGAGCACCACACACAGAATTGACTGATTTTTAAAACATAAGCACAGTAAAATGCATCTATAGCTGAGAATTTATAGTGCAGTATTTTTAATCCTCCTCCTTTAAAGAGGGCATTTAAATATTCCAGAGTACCAGAAAAAGAATGACCAAATTGATTACTATATATATATTACTATATATAATTGCACACTTTCAAAGTCTATGTGTTGGTCACTCAGTCATGTCCTACTCTTTGAGACCCCATGGACTGTAGCCCACCAGGCTCCTCTCTCCATAGAATTCTCCGGGCAAAAATACTGGAGTGACTAGCCATTCTCTTCTTCAGGGTATCTTCCTGAATCAGGAATCAAACCCAGGTCTGCTGCATTGCAAGCAGATTCTTTACCATCTGAGCCACCAGGGAAACCCAAAGTCTGTGAAGAACCATAACTCAGTCAAGAGTTCATTGTTTAGATATATTCATGGTGATTAAAAGGGTTTCTCTTTTTTTTTGGAAGGGTTGTCATTTTGTCTTTAACCTGATAAACAAAAGATACTATTCCAAAGGTGATTTCATTTGATTTTTTGTTTGTTTAGATATCAGGTAAATGATCATTTCCTAGATTATTCTAAAGCTTATCTATTGATTTAAGATCTCTAGCAAATCAGTAATGTATCTTTATATTGATAAACTCAAAGTAAGTGGTAAACTCTCATAGTAATATAATTATTATAGCTCTTCTAAATTTGAATAACTGTTTCCTTGCTTTTATAAACGTATTTGTGTCCATATTAGAAACGATGCTTGAATGAATTATTTTATGGTTATTATATGTGTTTCAAAAACATGAAACATCTAAAAATGTCATTAAAGTAAAAAAAAAAAAAAAAATGTCCCTGAAAGGTGAGTTTAAGGTATATTACCCATTTAAAGCTTAGAATTTTTGACTGATTTCCCCTTGCAGAGCACCATAACTTTATTTTCAATATGCATGGTCTGCTATTTTCTCAGCACCAGAGAGAAATTAACACTGATAGAATTGGGGGCACAACTGATTCAGGAAGCAATTTTTTCTACTTCCTATATCTTTTCATGTACACAACATTAAGACAACATTCTATTAAAAAGCTTTATAAAATCATAATAGGTAAGACAATCTCAAAGTCAAGTGTTTTAGCTAATAAACCTGCAGAACCCTTAAATCTATGCTCTTTACAGCCTTTCAGTTTATACATTACCAACATAAAACTTGATCAAATAAGGAAAGCAATTTTAGCCTTCTTAAAAGCATTAGATGCATACTCATTTGTACTTAGAAGGAAATTGAGTTTTAGTTTTTCTGGGTGCAATAAAGTATGAACCTGGTAAGGATATGGGGGTAGAGCTGGGTGGAGAAGAAAAGTGCTGAGGATATACAGAATTGTGCCATATGATAGAGAGAGCTGTGCCCTCCTACAAGGTAGCCACTATCCACATGAGGCTAAATTAAACAAATTACATTTGAATTAGATAAAATTAAACTGATTAAAATAAAAATTATTTTGCTTAGACACTCAGACAACATTTCAGGTGCTCAACAGACAAGTATGACTGGTGGCTACTGAAATGGGTAATGCAGAGCAGAACACACCCATCATTGCAGAAAGTTCTTTATTTAGTCTTGAATACAGGAAAGAAGAGGCAATAAAAATCAGAGATATTACTTTGCTGACAAAAGTCCATATCATATAGTCAAAGCTATGGTTTTTCCAGTAGATGTGTATGGGTGTGAGAGCTGGACCACAAAGAAGGCTGAGCACCAAAGAATAGATGCTTTCAGACTGTGGTGCTGGAGAAGACTCTTGAGAATCCTCTGGACAGCAAGGAAATCAAGTCTGTCAATCCTAAAGGAAGTCAACCCTGAATATTCACTGGAAGAGCAGATGCTGAAACTCCACTACTTTGGCCACCTGACATGAAGAGCCAACTAATTAGAAAATACTTTGATGCTTAAGAAGACTGAGGGCAGGAAGAGAAGGAGGCAACAGAGGATGAGATGGTTGGACAGCACCACCAACTCAATAGGTGTGAGTTTGAGCAAACTCCAGGATATGGTGAACCAGAAAGAATAGGGAAACTTGGCATACTGCAGTCCATAGGGTTACAAAGAGTTGGAGAAGACTTAGCAACTGAACAGTTACAACAGAGGAAAGAAATTACTCAAATTAAAGTTTCATTTTGTCATTTTGTCTTTAACCTGACAAAAGATGGTATTTGTTTATAATATCTACATGTTGAAATAAGCTGGCCAGCCTAACTTTTCGTATTTTGTTCTAGAAAGATGCAAAGTTTGGAATCTTATTTGCTCATGTTAGGATGGATTCATTTTGAAAACTTACAGCTACACACAAAGACAGAAACTTGAGTATAAGTGTAAAGCCTTCATAAATTTTCACAGACTGAAATTGAACCCACTCATGCAACCAGCACCTAGATAAAACAAAATGAAAAAGAAAACAAAACAAAGCATTCATTACAGGCATCCCAAAACTCTCCCTTCTCCTTTACCATTATTTCCTTTCCAGTCACTACAACCCAGCAATGATAATTACCAGTGTGACTACCACCAATTCAGGTGATTTATTTTATTTTATATAGAAAGCTTCATGCATAGTCTAGTCTTCTGATTTTTTTTTTTTTTTTTTGTATGAGATTTTGTGTGTATACATACATGGTCAACTGGCATTGGTGTTTAGCAGGAGTCGATAACAAACTTTAAAAAAAAAGAAATGGATAGTTAATATTTTCATTTTTGTGAGTAATGTAGGCTCTGTTGCAACTACTGAACTGCTATTGTAGAGTGAAAATATCCACAGTCAATATATAAATGAATGAATACTGTAGTTGTTTTCCAAAAAAGAAGTATTTACAAAAACAGGCAGTGGGATGGTCCGTAGTTTGACAACTGTTGCTGTTTGATTTTCCACTGCCTGACTATCCCACTGCCTATTCCTCTGTTTTGGGCATTTGAAAAATTTCCCGTTTGGATTATTATAGACACCCTTAGAACATTTCAGTACAGGTTGTTTGTGAATTTCCCTCTTGTTCTGCCTCTATCTGGCAAGCTTTCCTCTCTTCAGGCATTTATAGTTCAGCACATAGGTCTGTCTAGTCAAAGCTATGGTTTCTCCAATAGTCACATATGGATGTGAGTCAGACTATAAAGAAAGCTGAGTGCTGAAGAATTGATGCTTTTGAACTGTGGTGTTGGAGAAGACTCTTGAGAGTCCCTTGGACTGCAAGGACATTCAACCAGTCCATCCTATAGGAGATCAGTCCTAAGTGTTCTTCATTGGAAGGACTGATGCTGAAGCTGAAACTCCAATATTTTGGCCATCTGATGTGAAGAACTGACTCATTTGAAAAGACCCTGAGGTTGGGAAAGATTGAAGGCAGGAGGAGAAGGGACGACAGAGGATGAGATGGTTGGATGGCATCACAAACTCAATGGACATGAGTTTGAGTAAACTCCGGGAATTGATGATGACTATGGGAGTTGATAATGGACAGGGAAGCCTGGCATGCTGCAGTTCACGGGGTCGCAAAGAGTCGGACACAACTGAACTGAACATACTTTAAACTGAACTGAACTGAACATATTTTAAATCCCATGCCCTATTGTGAATTGGACAGTGTCACACAATAATGGGGAGTTGATGTCCTAACCACCAGTAGTTGTGAATGTGACCTTATATGAAAATTGAATCTTTGCTGATTATTGAGGCTTCCCAGGTGGCTCAGTGGTAAAGAATCTGCCTGCCAAATAGGAGACACAGGAGACCTGGGGTTTGATCCTGGGTCAGTAAGATCCCCTGGAGAAGGAAATGGCAACCTACTCCAGTATTCTTGCTTGGGAGATCCCATGGACAGAGGAGACTAGTGGGCTATAATCCCTGGGCTCCTAAAGAGTCAACCACAACTTGGCGAAGCAGCAGAAGCTGATTAAGTTAAAATCTGGGCACAAGGGCACATTCTAATACAGTATGGCTGTATTTGAATAAAAAGGGTAAATTTGAACATTCATATAAGCATGGAGGGAAGACAATATGAAGGGGGATCATCCTCTAGAAGTCAAGTAATAGATAAGACTCCCAGAAGCTAGAACTGAAGCACTGAAGAGAATCTCTATCACTGTACTCAGAAGAAACCAACCGTTCTGACACCCTGATCTTGGACAGCTAGCCTCCACAAGTGTGAGAACATAAACTCCTGGTGTTTTTGCCATTTAGTTTGTGCTACTTTGTTATACAAGCCTAGAAAACTAATACACTCGCTTGCAGAGGTCTTCCTTGCATACTTTACAAGTACCACTCTCCCCATTACTATTACTTGGTCTGGCATATTTTACTTAATATTCATATCTTTGGCTTGTTTTCTGTTTTCTCTTAAAATTAAGTTCTGTGAGAGCAAAGAACTTGTCTAACTCTTGCTCCACTCAGTTTCCCTTACAGAGCAGACTGCAGATGATCGATAAATAGTTTTGAGATAAATAAATGTGCAAGCAACTTTTATCTGGCATTTTGGAATTGGAAGTAACCGAAGTAGTTAGATCCACAAGCATAAGTCAGCTAATTGTGAAAGCAGTAATAGTTTCAGAAAACCCAGACTGAATGACATCTTTATGAACAGGTTAAGAAGAATTTTAAGGAATAGAAAAGTGGAAGTTAGTCTTTGAAATTAGTATTTACTGAACATCTACTATGAACCAATAACTATACTAGGCTTTTCACGTTTTACTGATCTGCTATCCCCTAAACCTTTTTCTTCATCTAAACAATGAGAAAAGCAGTGCTACCTCCTTCATTTACTCTTATCATTGAATAAATGAGAAAATGCCTACAATTCACCCTGCATACTCCCAGTATAGCAAGTGTTCACTAAATATGAATGTCTAAAATTCACAACGCATATATCAACAGAGGAAATAAACTTTGACATCTTTTGCTCCAATCCACAACTTTTAAGTGGCAGAAGCAAGTTTTGAACTCGGATTTTTTTTTGCCTAACTGATCATCTTACATCCCTTAAAAACAACAACAAAATTTTTCATTTGGGGTTGAACTATAACTGATTAATAGTGTTGTGATAGTTTCAGTTGGATTCAGTATACATATACATGTATCCATTCTTCCCCAAACTCCTTTTGATCCAAGCTGCCATATAATGTTGAGCAGAGTTCCCTGTGCTATACAGTAGGTCCTTGCTGGTTATCCATTTTAAATATAGCAGTGTTTATCTGTCCATCTCAGACTCCCTAACTATCCTTCCTCCCATTCTTCCCTCCCTTTGGCAACCATAAGTCTGTGAGTCTGTCTCTGTTCTGCAAATAAGTTCGTTTGTATCATTTCTTTTTGATTCATTTTTATATGATCTTTCTGGACTTTTTATAGCTATTGTTTCATTAATATTCATTCTGCAAGAGTAAAAGCCTTTTTTTCTTTGTAATAAAAAAAGAGCAAAATTGGCTGCTTTGAAAGGTCGCCTCAGTTATTTTGAGATGTAGCCAGTGTTCACAACGGGAAGTCTTCAGACTCATGTCTGGAACTCAAATTGTAGACCGGTATACTTGAAATAACCACAGTTTAAGAGTAATGCCAGGCCAATTTAAACTCGATTCAGTGATGACATCACAAAGCTCTTTCCTACTCTATGATTTCACACATGCAGCACCACTGTATTTGGAGACATTTTAAAATGCTTGCTCTAATGATGGGAATTTGGAAATCGGAAATCTTAATAGAAAGACAACATGATTTTCAGAATTGCCAGCAATGATCCAGTCCACAGAACACCTTCTGTGATAGGTGCCAGTCAGCACAGGAAAATCACGACCATTGTGAATGAATGTTCAGCCTTCAGATATCAGCATGTCCTAACAGGACAATCTGGTTGGCTTGTTTATAAAGACATTTTTATCTTTTGTCTCTAATACAATACATACATTTCTCTGGATATAAAACAAAGAATTATGCTTCAGGTTTGTAGAAAATCAAAGTTTTTTTTTCATCACGTTTAACACTTGCCAAAACTGAATTACAAGGAAAACAAAATCTTAATTTTAAAATATTGACAGTCAGTACTCTGTCGATATATTGAGGAATGTAACTGTGCATGTAAACATACATCTGCAAGCAAAACATTGATATGAATTTGGTTCATCGAATGTTCCTTTTTGTTATGAAGGAAGAGTTTATTTTGACAAATTTCTGCTCAAAAACTGATACCTTCTATCATTTAAGAATACTCACAAGAAAGGAGGTCCAAAATCATCTACTGGGAATAGCTACTATCTCTAGTTTCTATCAGATCAGGGAGCTAGAATAACAATTTTAAGAATGTGTACCAGTGCCTGCCAGACCATGAATCTAAAATCAGAGGGCATTTGCAACACAATATAGGTAATGCTAAGTGAAATAACTAAGATCATGGCATCCGGTCCCATCACTTCACGGCAAATAGATGGGGAAACAGTGGAAACAGTGACTGACTTTATTTTTGGAGGCTTCAAAATCACTGCAGACGTTGACTGCAGCCATGAAATTAAAAGATGCTTACTCTTTGGAAGTAAAGTTATGAGCAACCTAGACAGCATATTAAAAAACAGAGACATTACTTTGCCAACAAAGGTCCGTCTAGTCAAGGCTATGGTTTTTCCAGTAGTCATGTATGGATGTGAGAATTGGATTATAAGGAAAGCACCAAAGAATTGATGCATTTTAACTGTGGTGTTGGAGATGACTCTTGAGAGTCCCTTGGACTGCAAGGACATTCAACCAGTCCGTACTAAAGGAGATCAGTCCTGGGTGTTCATTGGAAAGACTGATGCTGAAGCTGAAAATCCAATACTTTGGCCACCTAATGTGACGAGCTGACTCATTTGAAAAGACCCTGATGCTGGGAGGGATTGAGGGCAGGAGGAGAAGGAAACGACAGATGATGAGATGGTTGGATGGCATCACCGACTCAATGGATGTGGTTTGGGTGGACTCTGGGAGTTGGTGATGGACAGGGAGGCCTGGCGTGCTGTGGTTCATGGGGTCACAAAGAGTCGGACACGACTGAGCGACTGAACTGAACTGAAGTGAAATAACAGCATCCTTAAGGGCAAGACCACTTCTGACATCTATTCAAAGTCCTAACCTCATGTTCTTCTGAGATTTTTAACCCTAAATAATGAACCAGTTTTTCCTTCTCATTCTCAACTTGTAATGAACAACAACAAAATATTACAAAGGGTTTAGCTTTGCAATATTTATTAATCAATATTTCAATATATAATTACATATAAATAAAATTATTTTACATCATGAATATAAATTACATCCTATCAAAGAAACATATATATGCATAAACATATATTCATAGATCAAAGAAATATACATATAAAGAACATTTGTCACAGGACAACTGTGTGAAAAATATGCAATTAAATATCTATAACTGAATGCCTAGCTCTTCATAGAACCAAACTATATAATGTCTTTGTCGTTTAACGTTTTAACTGCTCTTGGCTGTCTGACTCAGTATTCCCTATTCAGGGACATGCCTGCCTCCTTTGAGACATTTTCTGCCTGCAATGACAAGGATGTTGTTCCAAAATGAAATTTGGAACTGAGTTTTAAATTGAATCTTACCCTCTAGAGTAAACAATAGACGGAAGTTGCCTATTAAATCATCAACTTTTAATTAAATCCTTTGCAGCTGTAAGATCCCTATATTCAACAAGGTGATAAATGCATTGTATTTTAATTTAGTTGTTTTTTGTACTAAACTGACTACATAAAATGAGTGTATGATATTCACCAAGTTACCAAGAATGGTTTCACTATGATTTCTTGATCACAACATGATGAAATGTTTAAAAACATTGTGGTCAGCAATTTGAAGTCAAATCTTGGCTCCAGGCCTACTAACTCTGTCACCTTGGCCAGATGAGATAACCTCTAGGCCTCCATTTCTTAGCCATATTTAAACACTAGCTATGGGCAATGGAAAAGACCCTGATGCTGGGAAAGATTGAAGGCAGGAGGAGAAGGGGATGACAGAGAATTAGATGGTTGGATGGCACCACCAACTCAATGGACATGAGTTTGAGCAAACTCCAGGAGATAGTGAAGGACAGGGAAGCCTGGAGAACTGCAGTTCATGGGGTCTTACACAACTGGACGACTGAACAACAGATGGGCGTGTGACCCTGCTCATACAACCACACCCATTTTGTTATCTATACCTCACAGCAAAACAAAAGAGATTCTGGCAAACCACATTTCTAGGGGACAGCAGAAGAGAGATCTAGTGGTGGCACTACAGTCTGGTGATGGAAGTGGTACAAACTCTGAACATTCTAGTCAAAGGTGGTTTTAACATGATGTCTCCACTGGACTGCTTCTGGGGCTCTTCAATGGATGGTTGTCAGACTGCTTCTGCTCGATCTTCTCCTGCTTATTTTCCATGCCTCATTTTATGACTTTCTAGCTTTGCCTTGAGCTGATAAGTATCTTCCAGTAAACACGACTTTTGCTTAAATATACCAGGGAAATATTTCTCATCTCATTTGCCTTAATTCATTTAATTCTTACATATTTATCTGGTACCTGTTATGTATCAAACACTGTGCTAGATTTTTAAGATAAAAAGAATGAGAAAAAACTGATCTCAAAAGACATACGTCTGCATACCATGGATTCTTGTTATTCATTGCAGTTGTGTTGTATAAAAACTCTGCAAATCATGAGTTAGTGAATACTGAATCTTGGCCTTGCTTCCCAGGTGGTTCAGCAGCAAAGAATTCACCTACTAATGCAGAAGATGCAAGAGGTGTGGGTTTGATCCATGGGTCAGGAAGATTCCCTGGAGTAGGAAATGGAAACTCACTCCAGTATTCTTGTCTGGAAAATTAAATGGACAGAGGCCCCTGTACAGTCCATAGGGTCACAAAGAATCGTATATGGCTGAGCACACATATACACATGTACCTTGGTATTAGGAGAAATTCAGGGTTAGTTTCTTTGAAGCCTAAGACCACAATATTTTCATCAGATAATCAACACATAACCTTGTTCTATGCACATCTGATTAAATGCACTTGATCATTAAATCTTACTTAATAAATAATGTTTATTCATTAACATATAACTCATGGCCAATGGCACCATTGCTGATGCCTGAACAAAGGTTGTCAAACTCTCATGCTTTCTATGTAAAGCACGACACAGCTTTATTGGGCTTGGGAACACTAGCCAGCACTTCAACCTGCACTTGGGGCCCATTTTAAACAGTGAAATCACCAAGAAAAAAAATCACAATAAAAATTCAGTGAAAGTAGGGCACTGAATATAGGATGGAAAGGATACGTGTTTACAGTATGAGACCTGAAAAAAGAAGGCAGACTGGTACCTTTTATACCTCAGCTGGGAACATGCATATTGGATGATTCAAAAATTTCTCACCTCTGCACGTGTCTGTTAATAACCTGGTAAGTACAGTGAGTATATTGATTAGGATATGAAAATCAATTTTAGTACGTAGGTGAACTTACAAATATGAAATCCATGAATAATGAAGGTCAACTATATATAGACAGATTACAGTTAGATATAGAGTTATGTAGTTATATGTATATCTAAATGAATTTCTATGTATGATATGTTCTGCATAGAGAAATGCAAGATATAAGGTGTGTGAAAAGTGTACAGGGAAGTAAATATAGTGAAGGAAGGAAAGAACTGCTTGGTAATCAGAATAAGGATGACAAGATAACACATCATATTTGAGGTGCTTTGTGGAGATGAACAAGAGGAAGGCTTTTGAGTCAGAGAAAAACGTACACAATGTCCCAGACACAACTTTGCATCAGAAACCTTTCTGGGAATAACAGACTGTGATGTAGGAAAAGGGGAATTTAGGGAATAGTAAAGAAAAGTTGGGTTTTGAGAATAAATTTATGTCACACTGAGATATCTAGCTTATAGATAAGTACATGTTCAGATTTGGGATTTGCGAAGATAACATCCATGATAGTGTAGTGATTGGACTGATAGGGAATGAAACTGGGGATGGGAATACAATATGGGAGAGACTTATAAAAACAGGTTAGTGGCCAAAGGAAACTATAAGTAAGGTGAAAAGACAGCCCTCAGATTGGGAGAAAATAATAGCAAATGAGGAAACAGACAAAGGATTAATCTCAAAAATATACAAGCAACTCCTGAAGCTCAATTCCAGAAAAATAAATGACCCAATCAAAAAATGGGCCAAAGAACTAAACAGACATTTCTCCAAAGAAGACATACAGATGGCTAACAAACACATGAAAAGATGCTCAACATCACTCATTATTAGAGAAATGCAAATCAAAACCACAATGAGGTACCATTACACGCCAGTCAGGATGGCTGCTATCCAAAAGTCTACAAGCAATAAATGCTGGAGAGGGTGTGGAGAAAAGGGAACCCTCTTACACTGTTGGTGGGAATGCAACCTAGTACAGCCACTATGGAAAACAGTGTGGAGATTTCTTAAAAAACTGGAAATAGAACTGCCATATGACCCAGCAATACCACTTCTGGGCATACACACCAAGGAAACCAGATCTGAAAGAGACACGTGCACCCCAATGTTCATCGCAGCACTGTTTATAATAGCCAGGACATGGAAGCAACCTAGATGCCCATCAGCAGATGAATGGGTAAGAAAGCTATGGTACATATACACCATGGAATATTACTCAGCTGTTAAAAAGAATTCATTTGAATCAGTTCTAATGAGATGGATGAAACTGGAGCCCATTATACAGAGTGAAGTAAGCCAGAAAGATAAAGAACATTACAGCATACTAACACATATATACGGAATTTAGAAAGATGGTAACGATAACCCTATATGCAAAACAGAAAAAGAGACACAGAAGTACAGAACAGACTTTTGAACTCTGTGGGAGAAGGTGAGGGTGGGATGTTTCGAAAGAACAGCATGTATATTATCTATGGTGAAACAGATCACCAGCCCAGGTGGGATGCATGAGTCAAGTGCTCGGGCCTGGTGGGCTGGGAGGACCCAGGGGAATCGGGTGGGGAGGGAGGTGGGAGGGGGGATCCGGATGGGGAATGCATGTAACTCTATGGCTGATTCATATCAATGTATGACAAAACCCACTGAAAAATTAAAAAAAAATTAATAAAAATAAAGCAAAAAAAGAAAAAGAAAAAAAACAGGTTAGTGGCAGGAAGCTAGACTAAGAGTAGGAGAACAGAAGTAGGCAAAAGATCCAAATCCACAAGATCTAAGGAGAAATTAACTGTTATACAATGGGAAGAAGAAAAGACTAGGGGATAATCAAATCTGGTTTTAACCTGAGAAAACTTTCACAAAGTCTGTTCACACAGTGGGCAGGCACTGTTCCTAGCACTATACATGCTGACAAAGAAGATAGAAGTAGTAATTAAACGACCAAGTAAAGAATTGTAATCATTAATAAAAGTAAAAAAAAATACTACTTAGCATGATTTTCTGACAATTTGGATCCTTTATTGTCAGAAATAGGAACAAAGAAAAGATTTTTAATAAATTCTGTCTTGATAAATTTATAATGAGAAAGGGAAAACTTTAGATACTCAGTCATTTCTGCCTCTATGCAATCCCATGGACTGTAACCCACCAGGCTCCTCTGTCCATGGAATTCTCCAGGCAAGAATATTGGAGTGGGTAGCCATTCCCTTCTCCAAGGGATCTTCCCAACACAGGGATTATAAGATTATAAGAAGGGAGTTCCATAACACTCATAACCCTGAGTTTGGAGGCCTGATCAAATGGCACTTTGTGAAAGGTGATTTTGACACTGAATGAATGATGTGCCAGGGAAAAGTTTTGAGTAGAGAAGAGTCATACTAGGACATCATTTAGAAAAGTAACTGGGACAGCTGGACTGAGAACAGACCAGAGGAGCAAGGATGAAAGTCAGAAAATCTGAGGTAACTGCAACAAACTTTACCATTCGAAAAATGGAAACCATTTTCTATTAAAGCATAAAATGGTTACATTCTGGCAACTGATACCAAAAAAAAAGATGGTAAGTAACTATCAAAGATATAGACAACCCCTTTCTTGTAAATCAGAGAAGACTCCACACATGTAAATCAAGGGAATGGAAGATGCTTCAGGAAGGAGTTAAGTGGAGATGGATTATAAAAACAGTCAATTTCAAGGTTTCAAGATGTCCCCTTCTGAGTTTTATTGAGATAAAATAACCATATTGTGTTGTATTCCTTTAAGGTATATAGCACAGTGATTTAATATATGTATATATATTAAAACGGTTATCACATTATGTTTAATTAACATCCATCACCTCGCATACTTGTAATTATTTCCTGTGGTGATGGCTAACAGAAGCAGAAGATATTAAGAAGAGGTGGCAAGAACACAGAAGAACTGTACAAAAAAGATCTTCACGACCTAGATAATCACGATGGTATGATCACTCACCTAGAGCCAGACATCCTGGAATGTGAAGACAAGCGGGTCTTAGGAAGCATCACTACAAACAAAGCTAGTGGAGATGATGGAATTCCAGTTGAGCTATTTCAGATTCTAAAAGATGATGCCGTGAACGTGCTTCACTCAATATGCCAGCAAATTTGGAAAACTCAGCAGTGGCCACAGGACTGGAAAAGGTCAGTTTTCATTCAAATCCAAAAAAAAGGCAATGCCAAAAAGTGCTCAAACTACCGCACAATTGCACTCGTCTCACACGCTAGTAAAGTAATGCTCAAAATTCTCCAAGCCAGGCTTCAGCAATACATGAACCGTGAACTTCCAGATGTTCAAGCTGATTTTAGAAAAGGCAGAGGAACCAGAGGTCAAATTGCCAACATCCACTGGATCATCGAAAAAGCAAGAGAGTTCCAGAAAAACATCTATTTCTGCTTTATTGACTATGCCAAAGCCTTTGACTGTGTGGACCACAATAAACTGTGGGAAATTCTGAAAGAGATGGGAATACCAGACCACCTAATTTTCCTCCTGAGAAATCAATATCCAAGTCAGGAAGAAACAGTTAGAACTGGACATGGAACAACAGACTGGTTCCAAATAGGAAAAAGAGTACGTCAAGGCTGTATATCGTCACCCTGCTTATTTAACTTATATGCAGAGTACATCATGAGAAACGCTGGGCTGGAGGAAGCACAAGCTGGAATCAAGATTGCCGGGAGAAATATCAATAACCTCAGGTATGCAGATGACACCACCCTTATGGCAGAAAGTGAAGAAGAACTAAAGAGCCTCTTGATGAAAGTGAAAGAGGAGAGTGAAAAAGTTGGCTTAAAGCTCAACATCCAGAAAACTAAGATCATGGCATCCAGTCCCATGACTTCATGGCAAATAGATGGGGAAACAGTGGATACAGTGGCTGACTTTATTTTGGGGGGCTCCAAAATCACTGCAGTTGGTGACTGCAGCCCTATAATTAAAAGATGCTTACTCCTTGGAAGTAAAGTTATGACCAACCTATACAACATACTAAAAAGCAGAGACATGACTTTGCCAACAAAGGTCTGTCTAGTGAAAGCTATGGTTTTTTTAGTAGTCATGTTGGATGTGAGAGTTGGACTATAAGGAAAGCTGAGCACTGAAGAATTGATGCTTTTGAACTGTGGTGTTGGAGAAAACTCTTGAGAGACCCTTGGACTGCAAGGAGATCCAACCAGTCCACCCTAAAGGAAATCAGTCCTAACTATTTATTGGAAGGGCTGATGTTAAAACTGAAACTGCAATATTTTGGCCACCTCATGCAAAGAATTGACTTATTGGAAAAGACCCTGATGCCGGGAGGGATTGGAGGCAGGAGGAGAAGGGGATGACAGAGGATGAGATGGTTGGATGGCATCACTGATTCAATGGACATGAGTTTGGGTAAAATCCGGGAGCTGGTGATGGACAGGGAGGCCTGGCGTGCTGCAGTCTATGGGGTCGCAAAGAGTCGGACACGACTGAGAGACTGAGTTGAACTCAAAGCAACTCTCAAATACACAATACAGTATGGTTAACCATAGTTTTCATGCTGTATGTTACATCCACAGAGCTTATTTACCTTATAACTGGAAGTTTGTATCCTTTGACCCTCTTCTCTCATTCTTTTATTTTTAGATTTCACATACAAGCTGATGGACATGAGTTTGAGTAGGTTCTGGGAGTTGTTGATGGACAGGGAAGCCTGGCGTGCTACAGTCCATGGGGTTGCAAAGAGTCGGACACGACTGAGCAATCTAACAATATTTGTCTTTCTGACTTATTTCACTTAGCATAATACCCTCAAGTTCAGTCAGTGTTGTCACAAATGACAGAATTTCATTCTTTTTTTATGGCTTTTGGTCTTGACCAAAAATTAGAAGTTAAAGCTTTTAAAGTATAAGTTTCTTGTCAGCACTGTCCCAGAAATGTTACTACCATAAGCTGTTTTACACCTTTTCCTAAATTACCTTGGTTACCATACAGTGTTTGTTGGTCATGTGTTTTCTTCATTAGCCAGTTGACTTTCTAAGTTAATATAATAGGTACTCCAAGTGACCTGGTCTAAGTTCTACTCTGTAAAGACCCAATATTTCTTTTCTTTTTTTTTTTTTCTGTTCAGTGAGCATTTAAGCTTATTAATACTTATTGGTGTTGTAAAACTACAGTTTTCCATTACTCTAAACCATCCCAGAAGGAGTTGGAAATTGGAGGTACTTTTAAATTCTCTTTAGAGTCCCAATCTAAATCCTCTTTTCCTCCAAGCCCCTGAAAAGGAAGTTAAGGGTCTCGGTTAGAGAAGTACCTCTCCTGCTGCTTCTCTTTTGTGCCTGCATTCAGAGAAAGAATCCAAAAGGGACCACTCTAAACCACCTTGCTCTACCACATTCATATTTAATCGATGTACAGTGGGAAGTAATGCTCCCAACAGACGCATACACCTGTTATCCTTAAGTGCTTGCTCTGAATTTTTTCTTGGTCGTTGAATTTCTTCCCATCTTCAGCATCAGATTTACTAGGGTGATCATCTCTGCTTGGCTGACCCCTGAGGAGCTCCAACCTGGTATATATATTCCACAATTAAACCCTGCTTTGGGGATTATGGCTTGGCACAGAATATACCCAGAGTGATTTTGCCCCCTGCAATGATGATTTTTATTATGTTTTATTCCTTTGTAGCCTCTAATTGTTCCAGAAGAAAAGAACTAAGCCAGTCAACATGTGTAAAGTCCTCTGTGCTAACACTTAATGAAGAGCTTTGAAATTCCCAGGTGTAAGCACAATAAAGGTGGTAATCATGACTATTTTCTTAATAAATGACTTTTCCATTTCCTTTCCTTTGGGAAATTTTTATTCCTCACTTTTCTCCTTCTTGTGGATTTAATTTTTAAATGAACAAAGATGACTGCTATATATATTTCTCTTTTTACAAATCAGAAAAACACTTGAGTAAACTGCTTGTAGTAATCAACTGCATTTTAGAAGAGATACATAATACTGTGTTCTCTCTACTCTCTCTTTTCTTCTTTTTCTTACCAAATTACTAAATTTTATTTTCAAGTTTATGCTAAGCTATTGGCTGTTATATTAATAGGGATATTCCTTCAAAGAGTCTGAATTTATGTTTATCTTGAATGTATGATCATACACTTTTAAAATACTGAACGGTTATACAATGCTCAGCACTTTATGAAACCACAAAAAACAGCAATTAAAATCAGTAAATAGATAAATGTGTTGGAAAGCAAAAAGAACCAGTTTCAGAATGATTTATTAATAACTTTCCTAAAAATAAGTTAAAACTATGTCAAGAAATCTATTGTAAATAAGCTTCTAACCTTAATGTCATAACTAATTAGTCACACAATTTTTTTTCAATTATTTTTATTAGTTGCAGGCTAATTACTTCACAACATTGCAGTGGGTTTTGTCATACACTGACATGAATCAGCCATGGAGTTACATGTGTTCCCCATCCCGATTCCCCCTCCCACCTCCCTCTCCACCCGACTCCTCTGGGTCCTCCCAGTGCCCCAGGCCCGAGCACTTGTCTCATGCATCCCACCTGGGCTGGTTATCTGTTTTACTATAGATAATATATATGCTGTTCTCTTGAAACATCCCACCCTCGCCATCTCTCACAGAGTCCAAAAGTCTGTTCTGTACTTCTGTGTCTCTTTTTCTGTTTGGCATATAGGGTTATCGTTACCATCTTTCTAAATTCCATATATTTGTGTTAGTATGCTGTAATGATCTTTATCTTTCTGACTTATTTCACTCTGTTTAATGGGCTCCAGTTTCATCCATCTCATTAGAACTGATTCAAATGAATTATTTTTAATGGCTGAGTAATATTCCATGGTGTATATGTACCACAGCTTCCTTATCCATTCGTCTGCTGATGGGCATCTAGGTTGCTTCCATGTCCTGGCTATTATAAACAGTAGTCACATAATTTATTGATCAGATAAATTTGATATAATGCTAAAATAGTGGGTGGTATATGTAAAACATGTTAATATGTAACATAGGTAAAATGTTACCATTTGTAATGAAATATAGTATTATCAAACATACTTTATTCAAATTTTGTAATATATGGAATGAAAACACTTTAGCAATTATTTAATGAAATTTTAATTTTACTGCATGCATATTTTTCCTGGTTTTAAGTTTGTTTTTCTACAAGGCATTTTGAAAATTAAAAGCAGGCTAAGAATATATATAGTAGACAAAGTTGAAAGGAGAACAAGAATCTAGCAAAATGACAGCTCATTAAGAAGCTTGATTAAGAAACTTTTCTTGAGAGGGCATTCTCTTGATTAGGAAAAAAAAAATTGAATGAACACTTCATGGGCAGAATAAGGTCTATTTTATATTCTGAAATCATGGCCATCCATTGTGGGTAATTCTTTCTAAATATTCCTAAATAATCACCTAGCAGCTGTGGTTGAAAAGATCTACTCAGAGCTTAAGACTAAACAGAGCTCTTAACATTTTCCCCATAGTCTTCTCATTTTATGGGTGATTCCATATTTTAATCTGCCTTATAGAAATAAGGTATGGAGGTGAACAGAAAGTATTTGTATAGATCTGTGTCCAAAGCTTGGCTCTACTGTCACTGGCTGTTTGACTCTTGCAGGTTATTTGATCCCTCTAAACTCAGTGAACTGAGAGTCAAATAGAGAAAATAAAAGTACAATCTCAATTGGATGAGATGACTATTAAAAAATCATTGGTGCACTGGAGCTACTCAATAAATTATTATTGATGTTATGAAACAGTAATGATAGTAGTAGCTGCAGTAAGGACTTTCCAAAATGAACTTCTCAATTCTTCCAAGAAGTATATATTCCTTACAATGTTCAAGAATATCTACAAAGCTCTCCTTGACTGAGAAGGTGACAGGCATGGGTTCTATTGATGGTCATTAATATTTATAAACTCACAAATATGGATGTTCTGCATTATTTATTTCTACTTATATTTTCATAAAGATGACACTGGCTTAGAAACACAAAACTAAAATAGTGTTAAATAATAGCCATATATTAAATACAAATATAAACATTCAAGTCAACTCTTTTTCACTTTAGTTCCGTTCACTCAGTCATGTCCAACCCTTTGCGACCACATGAACTGCAGCATGCCAGGCCTCCCTGTCCATCACCAGCTCCTGGAGTTTACTCAAACTCATGTCCATCGAGTCAGTGATGCCATCCAACCATCTCATCCTCTGTTGTCCCCTTCTCCTCCTGCCTCAATCTTTCCCAACATCTGGGTCTTTTCCAATGAGTCAGCTCGTCCCATCAAGTGGCAAAGTACTGGAGTTTCAGCTTCAACATCAGTCCTTCCAATAAATATTTAGGACTGATTTCCTTTAGGATGGACTGATTGGATCTCCTTGCTGTCCAAGTGACTCTCAAGAGTTTTCTTCAACACCACAGTTCAAAGGCATCAATTCTTTGGTGCTCAGCTTTCTTCACAGTCCAACTCATATCAATACATGACTACTGGAAAAACCATAGCCTTGACTAGATGAATCTTTGTTGGCAAAGTAATGTCTCTGCTTTTTATTATGCTGTCTAGGTTGGTTATAACTTTACTTCCAATGAGTAACTGTCTTTTAATTACATTGTTGCAATCACCATCTACAGTGATTTTGGAGCCCAAAAGAATAAAGTCTGTCACTATTTCCCCATTTATTTTCCATGAAGTGATGGGACTGGATGCCATGATCTTAGCTTTCTGAATGTTGAGCTTTAAGTCAACTTTTTCACTCTCTTCTTTCACTTTCATCAAGAGGCTCTTTAGTTCCTCTTCACTTTCTGCCATAAGGGTGGTGTCATCTGCATATCTGAGCTTATTAATATTTCTCCTGGCAATCTTGATTCCAGCTTGTGCTTCCTCCAGCCCAGAATTTGATGTACTCTGTATATCAAGTTAAAAGAGCAGGGTGACAATATTCAGCCTTGATATACTCCTCTCCCGATTTGGAATCAGTCTCTTGTTCCATGTTCAGTTCTAACTGTTGCTTCTTGACCTGCATACCGATTTCTCAGGCGGCAGGTCAAGTGGTCTGGTATTCCCATCTCTTGCAGAATTTTCCACAGTTTGTGGTGATCCATACAGTCAAAGGCTTTGGCACACTGAATAAAGCAGAAATACATGTTTTTCTGGAACTCTCTTGCTTTTTCGATGATCCAGTGGATGTTGGCAATTTGATCTCTGGTTCCTCTGCATTTTATAAAACCAGCTCGAACATATGGTAGTTCACGGTTCACGTTCTGTTGAAGCCTGGCTTGGAGAATTTTGAATATGATTTTACTAGCGTGTGAGATGAGTGCAATTGTGTGGTCGTTTAAACATTCTTTGGCATTCCTTTTCTTTGGGATTTGAATGAAAACTGACCTTTTCCAGTCCTGTGGTCACTGCTTAGTTTTCCACATTTGCTGACATATTGAGTGCAGCACTTTCACAGCATCATCTTTCAGGATTTGACATAGCTCAACTGGAATTCCATCACCTCCACTAGCTTTGTCCATAGTGATACTTCCAAAGGCCCACTTGACTTCACATTCCAGGATGTCTGGCTCTAGGTGAGTGATCATACCATAATGATTATCTGGGTCGTAAAGATCTTTTTTTATATAGTTCTTCTGTGTATTCTTGCCATATCTTCTTAATATCCTTTTCTTCTGTTAGGTCCATACCTTTTTTGTCCTTTATTGAGCCCATCTTTGCATAAAATATTCCCTTGGTATCTCTAATTTTCTTGAAGAGATCTCTAGTCTTTTTCACTTAGGAATAGCATATTTCATTTTCTAAGCAATCTAGAGTGATATATTTTATTTTTTCAAGTGAGGTGAAGTGTTATTGCCTCAGTCATGCCCACCTCTTTGCAGCTCTGTGGATTATAGTCACCAGGTTCCTCTGTCCATGGAATTGTCTAGGCAAGAATACTAGAAAGGGTAGCCATTTCCTTATTCAGGGGATCTTCATGACCCAGGTTTCCTGCATTACAGGCAGATTCTTTACTGTCTGAACCACCAAGGAAGTCCTTTATTTTGTCAAACATTTCCCATTTCCAACATGATCTTGGAAGTGATTGCTCACACTTTATTTTTCAGAATCGGGTATCTAAACCCATAATCCATAAATATGATAAGCTTAGCTTCACAAATGTCTTAAAGCCTAGAATCTCCTCCTGTTCCTTCACTAAGATGAGAGAAAAGGGAAATGAGAATGAGTTTTGTGTTTACCCACTTAGTGTCTGAGTGAACTTACAATGGAGAGGTGTGTCAGTCGACCTAAGTCACGTAGTCAATAGAAGCTGGAGTTGAGAGAAATAAAGCAGAGCCCACATTTGGTCTCCTTTACCTAAAAGGAAATGCAGCATAGGAATAAATCCTGCAAGAACTGCTGAAACTAAAATGCTGAAAAACCCAGTTCTTATCACTCTACCTGGACTATGGTAAAGCTTTAGTAGCATTTTTTGGTAGAGGTCTGAAGGAATAGTTAAAGTGACAAGCAATACTAGATAAAGTGAATCATAAACTCCAGTCCAGTGGAACATACAACTGCCACTGTTTGGTTCACAGAGTTCTCAAAATAAGGAAAGACAACTTCATCATATTTTAAGACATTTTTGAATGGTCTTCTATAGACTTTCAAGTAAAAATTAAACATACTAAAGCATGCCTTTTTTCCCTTGCTCATTTCGGGAAGATATCAAGAACAAGAGGACTTTAATAAGCATTATTTGGTGATGATCATAAAACTATATAAGCCAAAGTAAAGTAATCAGTTCAGTTCAGTTCAGTCGCTCAGTCGTGTCTGACTCTTTGCGACCCCACAGCCTGCAGCACGCCAGGCTTCCCTGTCCATCACCAACTCCCAGAGCTTGCTCAAACTCATGTCCATCGAGTTGGTTATGCCATCCAACCATCTCACCCTCTGTCGTCCCTTTCTCCTCCTGCCCTAAATCTTTCCCAGCATCAGGGTATTTTCCAATGAGACAGTTCTTTGCATCAGGTGGCCAAAGTATTACAGTTTCAGCCTCAATATATCAGTCCTTCCAATGAACACCCAGGACTGATCTCCTTTAGGATGGACTGGTTGGATCTCCTTGCAGTCCAAGAGACTCTCAAGAGTCTTCTCCAACACCACAGTTCAAATGCATCAATTCTTTGGCGCTCAGCTTTCTTTATAGTCCAATTCTCACATCCATACATGACTACTGGAAAAACCATAGCTTTGACTAGGCGGACCTTTGTTGGCAAAGTAATGTCTCTGCTTTTTAATATCCCGTCTAGGCTGGTCATAGATTTTCTTCCAAGGAGTGAGCGTCTTTTAAATTTCATAGCTGCAGTCACCATCTGTAGTGATTTTGGAGCCCCCAAAATAAAGTCTGTCACTGTTTCCACTGTTTCCCCATCTATTTGCCATGAAGTGGTGGGACCAGATGCCATGATCTTAGTTTTATGAATGTTGAGTTTTAAGCCAACTTTTCCACTCTCCTCTTTCAGTTTCATCAAGAGGCTCTTTAGTTCTTCACTTTTTGCCATAAGGGTGGTATCACCTGTGTATCTGAGGTTATTGATATTTCTCCTGGCAATCTTGATTCCAGTTTGTGCTTTTTGCATGATGTACTCTGCATATAAGTTAAATAAGCAGAGTGACAATATACAGCCTTGATGTACTCCTTTCCCAAATTGGAATCAGCCTGTTGTTCCATGTCCGGTTCTAACTGTTGGTTCTTAACGTGCATACACATTTCTCAGGAGTAAAGCAATAGCTCTTATTAAGAGATGGATACATAACTGGGGTTGGGGTGGAGGATTGACTTCATAGTGGCATAGCATGAGATCAACTTTTGATGATAACAGTTGTGTAATGTTGACATTAATAGGCAGAAAAAGCTATGTATGGACTTGACCACTGTGGCTACCCTGAGATAAAACGGTGTATAGAATGTTGGCTATTGTTTGGAAATGGGATAATGACATACATTTAAATGATGTGCTCATCAAAATTGCATTTTAAACCACAGAGACCTATTTTTTATATCTTTTAAAGAGATTTTGCATATTTTATTGAAAAACTAAATGCTTTCAGTTTAGTGGTGTATTAAGGGTACAAGAGTCAGTATATAGAAAGTGATCAGTATTGTTGCTGCTGCTGCTGCTGCTAAGTCACTTCAGTCGTGTCTGACTCTGTGGGACCCCATAGACGGCTGCCCACCAGGCTCCCCCGTCCCTGGGATTTTCCAGGCAAGAACACTGGAGTAGGTTGCAATTTCCTTCTCCAATGCATGTAAGTGAAAAGTGAAGTCTCTCAGTCGTGTCTTACTCTTAGTGACCCCATGGACTGCAGCCTACCAGGCTCCTCCATCCATGGAATTTTCCAGGCAAGAGTACTGGAGCGGGTTGGGTTGCCATTGCCTTCTCTGAGTGATCAGTACATTGGTTGCTAAAGTCAAAATTTTAATGTGGCTGGGAACTCTTTGGCTTTCCCTAGTGGCTCAGCTGGTAACGAATCCACCTGCAATGTGGGAGACCTGGGTTCAGTCCCTGGGTTGGGAGGATCCGCTGGAGAAGGGAAAGGTTACCCACTCCAGTATTCTGTCCTGGAGAATGCCATGGACTGTATAGCCCATGTGGTTGCAAAGAGTCAGACATGACTGAGTGTTTCAGCTCAACCTAGGACAATTACAAACCATGAGATAAGCCAGGCTTTTTCACAACATTCACACCTAACTTCTGCCTTCTAAAAAGTGAGATTAGAAAAACACAAAGTTGTGGGTGCACAGTATGCATACAGTTTTCTCAGTGTTCATGGTAATCAACCATGATATTCCTTATTCTAAACAGGACCTTAATCTTAGAATTAACCACATATATGCATTCATCTAGCCACTACTAATCAATTGATAAAATCTGTTTTCCATCTTTTGGCTAGATAGAGGAATGGAGAAAATATCTACAGAGAAATATGTCATACATTTCATTCTAAGGTGCGCTAAGTATTAGATGCATGATTCTGCTCTTTATTATAGACAGTCACTGGAATCTCTAGATAAATACAAGTTTTACTGTTGAAGGGGTAAAGGATCCTGTAAGTTCAACAAAACCAATGCTTCCTCACCTTTTGCTCTACCATAACCAATCAGATTAACATATAATATGCATTTGTTAACATATCACATGTATACATCATATGAACAAATTTCAAGTAAATGATTGCACATCTAATATCTGTTCAAATGCACTGGGAAGCTGACTAATTTTTAATTTTAGTGTTTAAAAATGCCCAATACTCAGATAAATAACAAATTTTAAAGATGATTTGAAAATGGCACAGTGCTTATGCATGTGGAATTAAATAACAGAAAACAAGGATGAAGGCCAACAGTGCACAGACCAGATGGGACTGACAAAACATGGTGTGTGATAGATACATGGTAAGTGTAGTACACAATTTAAACAATGTAAAAGTGGAAATAATAATAGTTTTAAAGGGGAATAATAAATCTGCCAGACATACGGCTCCCAAATATCAAAAAATTCAGTCAGCTTTTTACTCCTGAAGCTTGACCAATTTAAACAGTAATTAGGGGATTAGCCTTATGTAAAGATTGAACACACTATCATCTTTTTCACTTGACAAAATCAATTTATTAATGACTCCTAGATAGCTCTCCATTCTGGAACTGCTGACCTCCTATGACTAGGAAATGTTCTGTACAGCAGACCTTGAGACCATGACATAACCTTTGCTGAAATAATACAGAACTCCAAAGATAATCATAAAAATTTTAACTGGATGAGAATGCTAATAAAAAAATAGCAAAATTCCTTTAAACATTGATCCCTCTATATAAGAGTCCTAATCAATGATTAAATGGACCACTCTATCTAATTCCCTGAAGACTACTCAACCAGGAAATGCTAACCTTTTCTAGAAGGACAAGTGTAGTAAAAGGCAATCAAATGAACATTGGATTCTGTTCCTATCACTTAATAGCAGCTTAATGTTGGGTAGCTTACTTAACCCTTCTTAGGGCTATATACGATTTCCTCATATGTAAAATGAATACATCCCTTAGATTCTGAGAACCAGATGACTTATTTTGTGGAAAGTGACTTGCATAAAGTAGTAAACCAAATGCTGGTTCTATAATCACACTTGACATGGATTACAGATGGAATTAAACCTATCTGTTGCTGGAAGTCTTTAACTTCAGGCCTGTAGCTTCGTTCAGCATTATATCCTTCAGTATTCTCCAACTTGAATCAAAAATCTAGAGCTGAAAACTATAGGGAGATAGATGTCTACTCACTTTAAGAAAGAAATCTGTAGTTGTGTCACCTTAATATCAGCGAGCTTTGGTTTGAAGTGAGTTTTCAAGAATGAAGTGAAAACTTCAGGACCGTTTGGTGGGGATCTTATTGAGGCCTTTGCTGTAAATCAATTCCTAATACATCCCCAAATATTAAATCTAATCAGTTCAGTCCAGTCACTCAGTCGTGTCCAACTCTTTGCAACCCCATGAATCGCAGTATGCCAGGCCTTCCTGTCCATCACAAACTCCTGGAGTTTACTCCAACTCATGTCCATCGAGTCAGTGATGCCATCCAGCCATCTCATCCTCTGTCATCCCATTCTCCTCCTGCCCCCAATCCCTCCCAGCATCAGGGTCTTTTCAAATGAGTCAACTCTTCGCATGAGGTGGCTGAGGATTGCAGTTTCAGCTTCAGCATCAGTCCTTCCAATGAACACCTAAGACTGATCTCCTTTAGGATGGACTGGTTGGATCTCCTTGCAGTCCAAGGGACTCTCAAGAGTCTTCTCCAACACCACAGTTCAAATTTTTTCGACACTCAGCTTTCTTCACAGTCCAACTCTCACATCCATACATGAACACAGGAAAAACCATAGCCTTGACCAGATGGACCTTTATTGGCAAAGTAATGTCTCTGCCTTTTAATATGCTACCTAGGTTGGTCATAACTTTCCTTCCAAGGAGTAAGCACTTTTTAATTTCATGGCTGCAATCACCATCTGCAGTGATTTTGGAGCCCCAAAAAATAAAGTCTGACACTGCTTCCACTGTTTCCCCATCTATTTCCCATGAAATGATGGGACCGGATGCCATGATCTTAGTTTTCTGAATGTTGAACTTTAAGCCAACTTCTTCACTCTCCTCTTTCACTTTCATCAATAAACTTTTTAGTTCCTCTTCATTTTCTGCCATAAGGGTGGTGTCATCTGCATATCTGAGGTTATTGATATTTCTTCTGGCAATCCTGATTCCAGCCTGTGCTTCTTCCAGCCCAGTGTTTCTCATGATGTACTCTGCATATAAATTAAATAAACAGGTTGACATTATATAGCCTTGACACACTCCTTTTCCTATTTGGAACCAGTCTGCTGTTCCATGTCCAGTTTTAACTGTTGCTTCCTGATCTATATACAGGTTTCTCAAGAGGTAGGTCAGGTGGTCTGGTATTCCCATCTCTTTCAGAATTTTCCAGTTTATTGTGAACCACACAGTCAAAGGCTTTGGCATAATCAATAAAGCAGAACTAGATGTTTTTCTGGAACTCTCTTGCTTTTTTGATGATCCAGCGGATATTGGCAATTTGATCTCTGGTTCCTCTGCCTTTTCTAAAACCAGCTTGAACATCTGGAAGTTCTCGGTTCACGTATTGCTGAAGCCTGGCTTGGAGAATTTTGAGCATTACTTTACTAGCGTGTGAGATGAGTGCAATTGTGCAGTAGTTTGAGCATTCTTTGGGATTGCCTTTCTTTGGGATTGGAATGAAAACTGACCTTTCCCAGTCCTGTGGCCACTGCTGAGTTACTTACCTACAATTCACTTTTCTTCCCTAATCACCTACTGCATGACTTTTCAGTAGCTGAACAAACAATAACCACAAACTTAGTGGCTTAAAAGACATTCGTTATCTCCCAGCTTTCATAGGTTTGAGGTCCATCTTGGTTTCACTGGGTTCTCTGCTTAAGACTGAACTCAAGGTATCATTCAGCTGGATTCTCATCTAGAGGCTTGGCCAAAGAAGCCACTTCCAGGCTTATTCAAGTTGCCAGCAGGATTCGGCTCCTAGATGTTGCAGGACTGAGGCCTTCATTTACTGGGTCTTGGCAAGCAGCTGTTTTTATCTTATAGAAACTGCTACATTTCCCATAACATGCCCCCCTCAGGTAAGTTGCAAGAATGTGTAAACGCTTCTGATCTCTTTGATTTCCTTTTCTAGTGCTAGCTACAGTAGACTCCTTTATTCTAAAGGGCTTACCTGGCTGTGTCAGGACTATCCAGGTAATCTTAAGATCAGCTGAGTTGGGACTTTAATGAAATATTCAAAATCCCTCTCAGCAGTACTAGATAACTAGTGTTTTACTGAATAATCACTGGGTGAGAATCTTGGAGCATCATCTCTAGAATTCTGTTTTCTACACCTGCAATAACCCAAAAACTTTCTTGTTCAATATCCCATTTAAGACAATGCCACCAACCACACAGAGGTACCTATTTGCATATTATGTTTGCTTATCAGTACCTCACTCCATTTCTTCATAGCTCTTATCTCTGTAATTATGCATTTAGTTTCGTAATCATTTGATTTAAATTCCTGTATACACGCAAAACAGAAAAAGAGACACAGATGTACAGAACAGACTTCTGGACTCTGTGGGAGAAGACAAGGGTGGGATATTTCGAGAGAACAGCACGTATATTACCTATACTGAAACAGATCACCAGCCCAGGTGGGATGCATGAGACAACTGCTCAGGCCTGGTGCACTGGGAGGACCCAGAGGAATCTGGTGGAGAGGGAGGTGGGAGGGGGGATCGGGATGGGGAACACATGTAACTCCATAGCTGATTCATGTCAATGTATGACAAAACCCACTGCAATGTTGTGAAGTAATTAGCCTCCAACTAATAAAAATAAATGAAAAAAATAAATAAATTACTGTATACACATTTGACTATAAGACCATGTCTATTTTTTTCTCACTAGTGTATTCACAATACTTAGCATGCCAATTTACCTGTGATAGGTGTTTAGTACGCTATTACTAAAAAAAAGACAAAATAAATAGAGAAATAAATAAAAATAGGGATATTTTTGTTACTAAATTTGGATAGAAGGGTCCTTCTTTTTGACCCACTGGCTTCAGGAAGGCAGAGGGAGAGCATCTCTCTGTGTCTCTTAATGAATTAGCGTGTCTTTCATTTTAAGGATTTTGCACAGCTTCTTTCCTTAGTGTCTGGTACTCGCATGGAACCTTTTGTGATATCTTGTGTTTATTCTGTGTTCTATGTGGTAACCAGCATTTACCTTCCAGGGGCACTGTTCTGTACACTTACCTGGCTCTCTCTCTGTGATGTCTCCATGTCTCTGCTCAGAAACTTCCATGATCCCTGCATGTCTCGGCTGCAGGAAGAAGGGAAATATAGGGTAACTTTCTTGTACTACATTTGCTTTTTCACTGAAAACTCTAACCAAACGTGTTGGGAGAAAGCAGGTAATTTCTATACATGGGCATATAACATTCATGCAATAAAATTCCAGTGTAACAAATGCATCCCCAACTCAATGGGATCACTCATATTTCCCTGAATCTCCTTTATTAGTAAAAGTGAATTTGTGAGACAACTAGTTAGGCATTTTTCCTGCTTACTACTGGCTTTATTGCCCTGGGCGGTGGATACATCCTGAGCTACTTGAATCTACCAGAAAAGGCCACGTGCACTTTTGGAGTCAACGTCTAACATACAGGATATTTTCTAATTTCCCCTATCTTCTTGCTAATTTCTATCCACTCAGGTTTAGACACAGTAACCACTTCCTGGAGAAAGTTGCCCCTAATATACCAAGAGTGAGTTACTTACCTTGCTCTCATGCTATTCCCTCCTCCCCCTGCTCCAACAACATAAAGACTTATCTCATAATGACATTTTAAATTGCTTATGTAATTGATATTTCTTCTACCATACTGTAAGCACTCTTCCTAAAGCCTGCAATAATGATTAGAAAATAATAAACAGTAAATACAACTTGTTGAAAGGAGGAAGAACTAGTCTGAGGGTCAGAAAAAACAGAAAAATGCCTTTGATATTCCTCTGTGCTATTTTATATGCTACATATAATAAAGTTTGGAGAAACTGTTTATTATCAATAGTGTTGATGTTGACTGTTTTTCTACTGTAGCTTCTCTAGATGTCTATCCTTAAAACAAAAATAACACCCCTCTACACTTGCTAATATGGATATTAAAGAAACAACAACAACAACCCCCACCTATATACAAAATGGAAAATAATAAGAGTTGGAAAGGATGTGGGAAACTGGAAAGCTTGTGCAGTGCATTGCTGGTGAGAAAAGAAAATGGTATAGCCTTTGTGTGGTATGACAGTTCTTCAAAAAAGTTAAAAGCAAAATTACCACATGACCCAGCAATTCCACTTCTGAGTATACATCCAAAAGAATTGAAAGTACTAACTCAAACAGTTATTTCTACACCCATGTTTTTACAAGAATTAGTCACAAAAGTCAGAGAGTGGAAACTACCCATGTGTTCATTGATGGGTGAATGTATAGACAAAATGTGGTGTATACATACAATATACTATTATTTAGCCTTAAAAAGGAAGATAATTCTGACACATGGTACAACACAGATGAACCTTGAAGCCATTATGCTAAACAAAATCAACCAGTTAGTGAAGGACAATACTTGTATGATTGTATGATTCTACACAGCAGAAGTGCCTAGAATAGTCAGATTCACAGACACAGAAATTAGAATGGTGATTGCCACAGGTGAGAGGGAAGGATAAATGGGAAGTTATTATTTAATGGCTACAGAATTTCACTTGGAAAACATGAAAAAGTTCCAGAGTTGAATGCCAGTGATGGTTGCTCAATAATCTGAATGTGATTAGTGATGCTGAATGGTACACTTAAAGATTATTAACATGGTAAAATTTATGTTATGCATATTTTACCACAATGAAACTGTTGAAAATTTACGCTATGCATATTTCACCACAATGGAAATGTTGAAAAATATATCACATGAAAGGACAATAATAATGAATACAGTGTCACTAAAATTTAGCCCTCTCAACTGACTCAGGCTATTTGAAGGAAAGTTCCTGCAGGATCCATCCATAGGACTGAACTTGGCTGGATTCTCTATGCTAGCAACATTGTAAATAAAATGAAATGATCAGTTTATTAATAAAAACTTCCAATACCTTGAGATGCCTTGAACTCATTTGGATGAGGTTATTTTACAAACAGGCATTGCAGACATCGTTGTGGAATGAAATTACAGTAAAGCGGATCTGTGAAAGTCATAGGTTTTCTAAATCTGCTCCCCCCTACCATCTTGCATATTCATATATTCATTAAGTGTTCTCTATGTTGCTGGTAATATCTTAGCGCTGACACCCTATCATTAGATTACTCAAGAAGAAAAGCTTAATAACACCAAAATGTGAAGTTTAAATTTCTCCATTTTCCACATGAAATAATTTTCTGAGTTATTTAAATACAAGCTAAGATAGTCCAGGGAGTTATTTGAAATAAATATTGAGAAAGAGAATTCATTTAAATGGAGTTAATCCTCCTAGAAATGGATAGCAACAAGATATTTAATCACTGCATATCCAGTTAAATCACACTCAGAAACTGCTGGAAATAGAGACTAGACAACTTTCTTAATTTAGAAGATAGTGTAATACTTAAGGCTTTAATCCCCTTATGATAGATATTGGACGTAGGGCTTTGGCGTAGTTTTCATGATAAAACTCTTGCTCTTATTAAGATGTTTTATACATGAGTCAGTACAAGTCATTTGTAAATCAACTAAATTCACTACAATAGTCCTCTAGTCTCTTTTTGAGGAAACATGAGTGCTGACATTTTATACTGGATATGACTTTATTTTTTTTTTTAATTTATCTGTTTGTTGGAGAGTTGCTTTCTAAGACTGGTTTTAAAAAATTAAAAATGGAGTGGCCCCTTTAACACTTAAGGTCAGAAATGTCCTTACTATAAAATTTCTTTATATTTGTTTCTTGTGTTAAAGAAGAAAAAAAAAAGAGAGAGAGAGAGAGAGAGAGCACATCATATAGCAGTCAGACCAGCACACAGAGACCATATGGCTTTGGGCTCCTTCACTAAATGAAATGTGAATAGCAAAAGTTTATCTGACATATGTCATGTAAAAGTTAAAAAACGTTCCCCATCAAAAGCTCAAAAAATTAAATTAAAATCATATATTTTATCCCCATTCCAGTAGATAACATAAGCCTCAATAGTAAAGCACAGTCCATGAACAGATTTCTATTTAAATTCCTCACTGTATGAAAATAAAAATCATGAAAATAATACAATTTACTGCATGATCTGTCATCAAAAATGCTATAGTGACACTTATATATACTTACATGACTTAATAAATCTTTACCCTAAAGTAAACAACTTGTAGAACTCAAACTCCTCTGTGAAAATAGTAATTTATTGCATCACACAATACCCACATAAGCTGAATATGTTACCTTTTGATAACCTATAGTCTAATAGATTTTAGAAAAGCAAAAATAGAAAAATTACTTATATCTAAAGATCAAGCTTGCAAATATAACTGTAAATATGCTTTATTCCTTGGGAGCAGATTTTTAGAGAAAACATAAGCAAAGCTACTACTTGAAAATGTACATATCGAATTATTGAACTAAATAACCCACATACTTTTCAATAAACCCAGCAGAACTTTTCACAAATTCTTGCTTGTAATCACCTTTCCATCAGCCTTTGAACAACTTTCAAGAGCACATGAACATGAGTCTTTTGTTGTTGTTATTGTTTTACCTGTTGAAACTTTAGATACACAAGAGTATATTTCATGAAAATCACTTTGCCCAGTGATTTATTTTTAAAATGGAAGGATCACCATTGTTTTTGTTTTATTATAAAAGACAATATACTTGTAAAAATCAGACCAACTCACAGAAATATAAAGGAAAATGGTAAAATCATTTGCATCACATAATTCAGAAATCACCACTAATATTAACATCTTGGGGCATATCCTTCTAAAGTTACTTCCATGCATAACTGTGTTAGTTGCTCAGTTGTATCTGACTCTTTGGGACCCCATGGACTGTAGCCCACCAGGCTCCTCTGTCCATGGAATTTTCCTGGCAAGAATACTGGGATGGGTTGCCATTCTACTGCATTAAAGGCAGATTCTTTACTGTCCGAGCTGCCAGGGTAGCACAACTGTGTAAATATATGCATGCATATACTATACACTTACTTTAACAAGAATAGGATTGTATCATGCTGTGGCTTGTACTCAATTTTTTAACCTCCATATTTTTGGCATAAGCCATATTAATAAAAGATCTATGCCAAATTTTCAATTAGCTGCTGTATATTCCATTATATATGTATATTATTTGATTATATAATTTATATATAGTTACTTATTAAAACATATACTATATATAACATTTTATAATACATATTATGCTATTTATTGTGATTTGTATTTACTTAATCATAATTTATTTAAGCTATCATCTACTGATAGATATTTTTGTTTCTCACTTAATAAAATACAAATATAGAGGGTATTTTTTTAATTCATGTCTTTTGAACATGAGCAAGTTGAAACAGCAAGTAGATAAAAAGCAAGAATACACACATATGATTACATATGAAATATAAATGATGTTATATAATGATTTGAATAACAGAAACAGTCTTGATGGTTTATATCCATGAGCACACATACAAAAACACACTCATGTTGTCATTCCCTGAAGAGGATGTATATTTTTCATTTGTGCCCACCAAATAATGGAAAATAAATTAATAATGAAAATGTTATATATTTGGCCAAAAAAAATCTTCCCAAAGTAGAAATTTTATGAGAAAGATTCTGTTTATATGCCTTATACAAAATAGCAATCTAATGCAGAATTAAATACACCTCATTCCAAAGAACAAATAAAAATGCAACAGTGTTCTATGCAGGCTCAGAAACAAAGTACTCATATCAAAATCTATGGAGGCAGAAAAAGCTCTCCTTTAAGGAAACTATATACCTTTAAATCGTCTATCATGAAAAAAGAAAGTTAAGGAGTTACCTAAAAAATTGAGTTTTGTGACTTCTTCTGGGTTAACAAAATGAAATTTTAACTTCTTAGATTTAAAATTAGACCTTTACACACATTACATTGGAACTTTGTACTTTCTTATTTTCCCCTTTCCCCTTCTCTCCTCACACATCTCAGTTTCCATATCCTGTGACAGTATTTAGTAGGAAAATGAACTTCCAACACTGTAATTCCATTTCTAAGTTTCCTACCCTACCATTGCCAATCTGCTGCTGATGAGATGCAGAAAGTGTCCTGTATCAGCAAGGCAGACCCAATATAGTCACAAGGATAAAAGAGTTAAAGAAGATGTGACTGTGGTGAACGGAAGAGTTAGCAGCTTAAGAAGGACTCAGATGATGTTACTGTCTTTGAAGATGGAGGAAGAGATGCCACAAACCAAAGGATATGAGCAACCTCGAGATGACAAACGATAAAGAAACGGATTCTTCTCAAGAGCCTCCAAAAAAGGGAACACAGCCATTTGAAACTTTGATTTTAACCCAGTGTGACTCATTTCAGACTTCTGGATTGCATAACTGTAAGATGAATTTGTCTTATTTTAAACCACTAACACTGTGGAAACATTAGAGCAGCAGGATGCAACCAAGAGTGAGTGAGTGAGTGAAATCACTCAGTCGTGTCCGACTCTTTGCAATCGGGTGGACCTACCAGGCTCCTCCGTCCATGGGATTTTCCAGGCAAGAGTACTGGAGTGGGTTGCCACTTCCTTCTCCAGAGGATCTTCCCGACCCAGGGATTGAACCCAGTTCTCCTGCACTGCAGGCAGACGCTTTAACCTCTGAGCCACCAGGGAAGCCTAGTATGTAACCAAAGCATCAACTAATTCAGCATATTAAGAGTATGATTGTAATGTTCATAGCAGCATTATTTACAATTGCCAAGATATGGAAGCAATCTAAATTTCCATCAACAGAGGAATGGATAAAGAAGACGCATATACACACATATATTTATTTCTGCTTGACTGCGCCAAAGCCTTTGACTGTGTGGATCACAATAAATTGTGGAAAATTCTGAAAGACATGGGAATATCAGACCACCTGACCTGCCTCCTGAGAAATCTGTATGCAGGTCAGGAAGCAACAGTTAGAACTGGACATGGACCAACAGACTGGTTCCAAATAGGAAAAGGAGTAGGGCAAGGCTGTATATTGTCACCCTGCTTATTTAACTTATATTCAGAGGACATCATGAGAAATGCTAGGCTGGATAAGGCACAAGCTGGAATCAAAATTGCCAGGAGAAATATCAATAACCTCAGATATGCAGATGACACACTTCAGGGCAAATAGATGGGGAAACAGTGGAAAGAGTGGCAAGTACATCCCTTACTGTCTGAGCCACTAGGGAAGCCCATAATAATAGTAGTATAAACTTTAAAAGTTGTGAATTAATACATTGTAACCTGTAACTTGTATAGTAGCATGCATCAAGTATACTTTAATTAAAAAAAAAACTATACAAAGGAAAAAAACAGCATGGTTCTTATGAAGATTAAAAGACATGATGTGTGTGAAGTGCTTAGCCCAACGTTTTGAGCAGGGTAAGAAATCAATAAATGATAGCTGCTATTAATCTAATTAATAACTAGTCATATATTATTATCATTATAATACTGACAAAACACTGACTGAACTACATTCTGCAAAAAACAAGAATGCTTGAGTCATCTGGTATGTGATATTCCAGGGAATGATTGAAATCCTTAATATTTATGGTAGGCAGGGTAAAAACTGTGGTAAGTATTAACATTTAGAGAAAACAGAAACCACAGGAGAGTCCCAGTATTCTTTTTATCCTACTGAGCACTTTAATGAATATATTTAAATACTTGGAATAAATCTCTGTGTTTATTTCAACAAAACTTGATAGCATCAAAATTCCTAAGGGTTTAAGATACTTAGAATTTCCATTTTCATGAATAACCTTGCTTTATAGACAAGTGAATATCTCTAATCTCCATAGGATGAATTTTGATGGGAATCATTTTAGACAGTCCCTTTCCTCCCTAGTCCTAAAGATGAGTGAAATCCATTTTAACAAAGCATTATATTCCAGTTGACATCCTCTGTCCACAGTTTCAAAAGTGATTTTTCCATGATACAGGTGAAGATTTGGATTGTTTTAAAGTAAAATATCTTTAATGATATTTATCATATTCATTTAAACAAGAGTGTTTATATACTCAGATTCAATGTTCTGGTTTAATCCTTAGCTTTTCATTTCTACTTTCTTAAATGCATAAGTCAATATTTTAAGCTTAAAACAGTGTTTTATTTTTGTTTCAGAATCAAGTGAGAGTTTTGAGTACTAAGTTCATATTTTAAATTTATTTAATGACATTCCTTCTTAGAAACACATTTTTATATATTTTATGCCCCTAATACTGGGTGATATTGATCTATTTTTCTTCTCTATTCAAGTTAAGGATTACTCTGACTAGCCCCACAACTGAACACAGCTAATATAAATAATGTCTTACCTAAAATAGAGATTTAGTGGTTAGTTTGAGTTCGGCCAACCCTTTACACAGCATGATGACTCAGACGGTAAAGACTCTGCCTGCAATGCAGGAGATTTGGGTTTGATCCCTGGGGTTGCAAGATCCCCTGGAAAAGAGAATGGCTACCCACTCCAGTATTTTTGCCTGAAGAATTCTATGGACAGAGGAGCCTGATGGACTAGTCCATGAGGTTGCAAACAGTCATGATTTCAGCCAACCCTTTACACATCATACAACAGGATCTTAAAGTCTTAAGTAAGTAAGTGAACTCAGTCGTGTCTGACTCTGCGACCCAATGGACTATAGCCTACCAGGCTCCTTTGTCCATGAAATTTTTCAGACAAGAGTACTGGAGTGGGTTGCCATTTCCTTCTCCAGGGGTTCTCCCCAATCCAGGGATCGAACCCGTCTCATGTGGGGCAGGCAGACGCTTTACCATCTGAGCCACCAGGAAAAATTAAGGTCTTATATTGGGTTATTTATATAAGTTAACAAATTTCATTCATTTATCTCTTCAAACAAATATATATTTACATTATGTAAAATACTTATGTTAAGTATAACAGTGATATGGTGCCAATACGAAGATAAATAAGGAACTATAGGTAGCTCAGTGAGTGTAGCAAAAATTAGGTGGGATAACCAGATCTGAAAGAGACACGTGCACCCCAGTGTTCATCGCAGCACTATTTATAATAGCCAGGACATGGAAGCAGCCTAGATGTCCATCAGCAGAAGAATGCATAAGGAAGTTGTGGTACACCATGGACTATTACTCAGTCATTAAAAAGAATTCATTTGAATCAGTTCTAATGAGATGGATGAAACTGGAGCCCACTACACAGAGTGAAGTAAGCCAGAAAGATAAAGACCGATACAGTATACTAACGCATATATACAGAATTTAAAAAGATGGTAACGATAACCCTATATGCAAAACAGAAAAAGTGATACAGATGTACAGAACAGAGTTTTAGACTCTGTGGGAGAAGGCGAGGGTGGGATGTTCTGAGAGAACAGCATTGAAACAAGTATACTATCAAGGCTGAAACACATCACCAGCCCAGGTTGGATGCATGAGACAAGTGCTCGGGGCTGGTGCACTGGGAAGACCCAGAGGGATGGGATGGGGAGGGAGGAGGGAGGGGGGATTGGGATGGGGAGTACATGTAAATCCATGGCTGATTCATGTCAATGTATGGCAAAAACCACTACAATATTGTAAAGTAATTAGCCTCCAACTAATAAAAATAAATGGAAAAAAAAATTAGGTGGGATAAAAGTCATGATTAACACACAACATTTACACTGTGAACTAGGCATGGAATAACTGAAGTCAAAGTATGAAGTTAGGATATTGTTTGGTAGGTAAGGAGAGCCCTGAAGAAGCCCCAGTAGAAGTTTCAAAAGTTTTGTGTTTGTGGCCTATTTTAAGATACTCAGATTATTACTAATCATATGAACACAAATCAAAACACAAACACATCCACAATGTAAAGGTTGTTCGTGGGGTCTATAAAAGCATACAGTTTCTAGCCTATTCTTGGTAAATTTCAGAATGTAAATTTTCTGAAAAATGACTGCTTGCTCTCAACTGCCTTACTTACCTGTAAGGACAAATTCTTAAGTATGTCAATAGCCCTGTTTCTTTTGGAATTTCCATGATGTCATGTTTTGTTTACAGTTCATTGTGTCATATAACCTGCTCAATTATGTTATTTCTTCTCAAGCATATAACATTTAACACCTTCTTCTTGGTTCATGGATATAATGTTTTACTTTATCCTTATGTTAATTATAGTATTTGCAATTTTCCTCTGTCTGCTATTTATTATATATTTTTTCTTCCTAGTTTCAGTTTTCTGCTTGTCTGTTTTGTCTTTGAGTGTTAGCAGTTTTCCTCTGGGATCTGACAATTCTTGTTTGTCTACTCATATTTGAGATGAAGCACTTACTAGTCCTTTGGCGACTCTGCAGGGAATTTACTGTTGCCCATTTGGGGCATCTATATAGGATGATGATCTGGCTGAGACATTTTGTTGGAGACCTCAAAATGTATATTGCCTTAAGTGTATTCATTGGATTTATCAGAGTTGCAAGAGAAAAATCTTCCAGTCTCCTGCCTTAGAGCATTCTAGAAAATGAGAGAGAGCAAGCTCCAGGAGTTGGTGATGGACAAGAAAGCCTGGGGTACTGCAGTCCATGGGGTTGCAAAGAGTTGGACACGGCTGAGCGACTGAACTGAATGAACTGATGATACCAGACATTCATGATACAAACCCACTTTTAGAGACCTCTTATATATTGTTTTGGAACAGAAGGAGTAGGAAACTGGTGCTGCAAATTCCTGAATGTGTTTGAGGATCTGTGTTACAAACCAGGTTGTCATCCTGCCCTACAACTAATGTGAGTCAACTTCCTCTCTTCTTTCCTTTCTTCTCTCCTTCTTTCCTCCCTCCCTCCCTTCCTCCCTCTCTTCCTTCCACAAGACAGAACCATCAATCACTCCTTCAAATTATGAAATCATTCCTTCATTCATTCATTACTATTTCGTTCCTCTTTTTGTTTTTGTGATTCTATGCCTTATGACACTGTAACACATGTGGATGTACATATACATACATTCTATTACTTCAGTGAATTTTCATGGAGGGAATAGAAAAATAAATAAGCAAATATGTCTTAAGTCCTTTTTTGTTTAAAGCTAGAAGTCTCCTGCAGGTTTTTTCATTAGGTATTGATCTTATAGTATAAGAGTGTGATTTTCCACATGCAGAAAAGTGAAGTCCAAAGGGTCTGCCTTTTCATGGATAGTTCTTTCCATTCATATCCTGAGGATTATTTATGCATAAAATACAGTTCATTGCCTTCCTCTGACTGTAAATACACAGCCTTGTTTCTCAGGCTTACATAGGGTGACTCTCAAAACATACATACCTAAGTGGCATTCATTCGATTCAATTTCCCTTACTATGGAAGGAACCCTCCTTTATTTTCTAGAATCTAGATATTCCATATTATAGGTTTGAATTTAAATCTACATTTATATACCCAGAAAAAAGCTATACTTTATCAATTAAAAAGGTTTGTAGTGGGAGTGGAGGCTTTTTATGTCAGATCAATTCTCCATCTTGACTATAGTCTTCTTGTTATTAAAATACATCAAATATTCATGGAATTCCTGATACCACCTCAATTATTAGGCAGAAAATAAATAAGGAATGAAGTAAGTTGTGATATATGTGAATAGATGGCACTTAGCATTTATATTTCAACTTATATTTATATAATATGTTGTTACTGGTAGTGAGGGGTGCACTGCATTTCTAACTTAGCCTGAAATGTTCTCAGCTAAATCTTTCTGATACATTGTTTTCTATTCTGCTAATAAGATTCATACCATTCTTTGACTTGTGTCTTGGATTGTCTGTTTTTCATCTTAAATTATTGTTATACTCAGCATTTTAAAGCTTCTTTACCCTTGTCTCTCTAATAAATACTTCCATCATTAGTTTCTGGATTATTTCCAATAGTTCTACAGTTCTATTAATTAGCTGCCAAAACTAGAATCAGGCACATGGGGACACATTGACTAGGATGACAAGAGAAAATGGAAAGAGGAATTGTTGTATGCTTGCTTTTCCCCAGCAGTCTTTAAATTTCTTTTTGTTCTGCTTTTGTTGATAGATTTTAATGTTCAGCCAACAGTGCTTATACTTTTCATTCTGATTGGTTTTGATGTTTTACAATTATATGTGCATGAGTGGGTTATCTGTTAGAATTCTGAACAGTGTTTTCAATGAGGGGGAAAAAAAGACAGTTAGATGGTTTGATGAAAGACTGACCCTTACCTTAGTTCTACTTCTGAGGACAAAGTACAAGTACATGAGGAGGGTGAAGGGAATGGATGTGAAGAAGGAGAGATGGCTAGACAGGTAGTAATGGCGGTTGTTCAGCCAAAAGTGACAAATATGAGCATTGCTTTGCCCATAAAAATAGATAACCAAGTCATGAGCTGACTAATCTTGTACAGTCCTGTTCCAGTTACCTCAGGAAAACGTTCTCAGTTTATAAAGTGAAAAGTAAAAATATGTATTTTATATCATGTTGAATTTAAATTTTAAGCCATAATGGAGTGCTTTCCTTATTTACAGTTATTTTAAAAGATTACACATACACTCTAGAAATAATGGTAATATAGTTATATTCAGTTTATATTGTAACTATAACAATACAGTATATAACGAAATTATTTCCCACTGAAACTAAGATGCTATCACATGTAGGATGCACCTTTATTTTATGTATATCTATGCTCAGTATTAAGCTATCACATATCAGTTTCAGATCCATCCTTTCATGTCTGCCTGCAATGCTGACACTGGATCTCTGAGACATGCTTCTCTTTTCCCAGCTGGCTTACTTTAAGATCTCCCATAAAGGATTGCCAGGGGGTGAGTATTAGGCTTAGGAGGAAGGCACTTTCTTCTTCCTGTTTTTTTCTCTCAGTGTCACTGAATTCCTCATTGTGTAAATTCATTGAAAATGTTTTCTCTCAATCCATGGTTTGTCTTTTCATTTCCCAAGGAGTGTACTTATCATGTTAACTGCAGATATGTGGCAGGTGGACTTTAACAGTTTGATAAAACATCATTTTTTGACTAAGCTGCTAAGAAGTTCTATTATGACTGGATGTTGCATTTTATCAAATGCTTTTCCGACATGTATAGTGATTATCATTTGTTTAATTCTATTCTGTATTATAGTAATTAACTTTTGAATATAAAACCATGCGTACATTCCTAGAATAAAATTCACTTAATCATGAGAATTTCCAGTGGTACTGGAGCAATTTTGAGGAGATACCCCACATCCAAGGGCAAAGGAGAAGCCCCAGTAAGATGGTAGGAGGTGAGAAATCGCATTTAGAACCAAACCCAATACCCGCCAGAGAGGCTCAGAGGGCTCAAACAGACCTTGTGCCCACCACGACCCAGAGACCTTACACAGACCGGGACAGAACTGTGTTTGAGTGTCTCCTGGGGAGGTACAGGTCAGCAGTGCAATGCTATAGGGGTAGGGGCTCTGGGTGCAGCAGATCTGGGTATGGCATGAGCCCTCTTGGAGGAGGTCACCATTAACACCACCATAGAGCCGCCAGAGCCGCAGGTCATAGCAAACACCCTCTTCCAATAATACCAGAGAAGACTCTACACATCAACATTACCAGGTAGGCAATATCGAAATCAGATTGATTATATTCTTTGCAGCCAAAGATGGAGAAGCCCTAAATAGTCAGCAAAAACAAGACTGGGAGCTAACTGTGGCTAAGATCATGAACTCCTTATTGCCAAATTCAGACTTAAATTGAAGAACGTAGGGAAAACTACTACCATCCAAGTACGACCTAATTCAAATCTCTTACGAATATCCAGTGAAAGTGACAAATAGATTCAAAGGATTAGATCTGATAGACAGAGTGACTGAAGAACTGAACAGGAGGCCAGGATCAAGACCATCCCCAAGAAAAAGAAAGGCAAAAAGGCACAATGGTTGCCTGAGGGGGCCTTACAAATAGCTGTGAATAGACGAGAAGCGAAAGGCAAAGGAGAAAAGGAAAGATAAACCCATTTGAATACAGAGTTCCAAAGAATAACAAGGAGAGATAAAAAAGCCTTCCTAAATAATCAATGCAAAGAAATAGAGGAAAACAATAGAATGGGAAACTCTAGAGATCTCTTCAAGAAAGTTAGAGACAGCAAGGTAACATTTCATGCAAAGATGGGCTCAATAAAGGACAGAAACGGTATGGACCTAACAAAAGCAGAATATACTAAGAAGAGGTGACAAGAATACACAGAAGAACTATACAAAAAAAGATATTCACGACACAGATAATCACGATGGTATGATCACCAACTAGAGCCAGACATTCTGGAATGTGAAGTCAAGTGGGCCTTAGGAAGCATCACTACAAACAAAGCTAGTGGAGGTGATGGAATTCCAGTTGAGCTATTTTAAATCCTAAACCATGATGCTATGAAAGTGCTGCACTCAATATGCCAGCAAATTTGGAAAACACAGCACTGGCCACAGGACTGGAAAAGATCAGTTTTCATTCCAATCCCAAAGAAAGGCAATCCCAAAGAATGTTCAAACAACCAAACAATTGCACTCATCTCACACGCTACCATAGTAATGCTCAAAAAACTCCAAGCCAGGCTTCAACAATACATGAACCGTGAACTTCCAGATGTTCAAGCTGGATTTAGAAAAGGCAGAGGAACCAGAGATCAAATTACCAGCATCAGGTGGATCATCGACAAGGTAAGAGAGTTCTGGAAAAACATTTACTTCTGCTTCATTGACTATGCCAAAGCCTTTGACTGTGTGGATCACAATAAACTGGAAAATTCTGAAAGAGATAGGAATACCACACCACTTAATTTTCCTCCTGAGAAATCTGTATGCAGGTCAGGAAGCAACTGTTAGAACTGGACATGGAACAACAGACTGGTTTCAAATAGAAAAAGGAGTACATCAAGACTATATATCGTCACCATGCTTATTTAACTTATATGCAGAGTACATCATGAGAAACGCTGGGCTGGATGAAACACAAGCTGAAATCAAGATTTCCAGAAGAAATATCAATAACCTCAGAAATGCAGATGACACCACCCTTATGGTAGAAAGTGAGAAGAACTAAAGGGACTCTTGATGAAAGTGAAAGAGGAGAGTGAAAAAGTTGGCTTAAAACTCAACATTCAGAAAACTAGAATCATGGTATCCAGTCCCATCACTTCATGGCAAATAGATGGGAAACAGTGACATATTTTATTTTGGGGAGCCCCAAAATCACTGCAGATGGTGACTGCAGCCATGAAATTAAAGGACGTTTGCTCCTTGGAAGAAAAGTTATGCCCAACCTAGACAGCGTATTAAAAAGCAGATTCATTACTTTGCCCACAAAGGTCTGTCTAGTCAAAGCTATGGTTTTTCCAGTAGTCATGTATGGCTGGGAGTGTTGGACTATAAAGAAAGCTGAGCGCTGAAGAATTGATGCTTTTGAACTGGGTGTTACGATTGGAATTATTTTAAATTTTGTTCATTCTTCTGTCATTGTTGGGGATTTGTATTTTTGCAGAATTTGTGTATTTCATCATAATTATCATAATTACTGTCATAAAGATGTTTATTGCTTTCCTTATTCTTTTAGTGCCTAGAGGGTATGAAATAATGGTCTTTCATTTCTTTCCTGATGTTGATATTTTGTGTTTACTCTCTTGTTTTATTAATGTGTCTTGCTATGCTTTTATTATTGTTATTTTCCAATGAATTAACTTTTAACTTTGTTGCCTCTTTAATTTCTACTTGTTCTACTTCATTGATTTTTGTTTTATTTTATTTTCATTATTTCTTTTCTTCTCACACTGTTTCCATCCCTCTGATGAATTTCTTAAGTTCTCCACCTAGGTACACAAGCAAGCATTCTTTCCACTGGATTATAAAATATTTATTTTAATGTCCTTGACTGATAATTCTAACTTTTATGTCATTACTAAATTTATATCATTAATTTTCTCTTTTAACCTAATGTCATGTATTTTCTTCCTTTTTCATGCATCATATATATATTTTTTTGTATTGAGTACTGGACATTTTATGTAGAAGAATATGGACCCTGAATAAATCACGCTTACTTCATCCAAAAAGACCCTCTTTTTTCAAGGTGCCAATGTGGAGGACTATAGAGTAGCCAATAGTGGAAATAGGTATGGTCTTTGTTGCAGTTTTGATTACTTTCAGTTCATCACTTGCTTCAAACACTTCTTCATGAAGAGAAGAAATTTCCCTTCAGTTGAGCTTGGGTCTGAGATTGAAAGGATTTCAAAACTCTCTTTATGCTTTATAGTTGATTTCACATCTTTCTAAACTGTGGGATATATTTCATTTCTTCCAGCCTGGATCCCATATTTTTGGATTTCTCTTTGCTCTTCAGTCTTGCTGCCACATCTCTCTGCTTTGGAAGATTTCCTGTGAGTCTGCTGCCCTGCCCCTCAGCATTTGGAGAATCTTTGCAGTGTTGCCAGTAAAATTATTGAGGTCAGAATTTGAAGAGTGACTGTGGGTACAAAATGGAAGTCCATAGAAGAACATTTCTTTTCTTTTCTTTTTTTTTTTAGAAGAACATTTCTCTTCTCTGAGGTACTACACTCAGCCTTTGATGGCCAATCTTAGACTCATTAAGGTATAGTTTGCCATAGTGAAATTGCTTTTACTACCTTACCCTTGGTTAGGACACTATGTCTCTCTCAGGTCTTATTTGATCCAACTCAGGCAAGTCACCCCTGGTTATCTGCTCAATGTCAATGAGAAGAGCCGGCAAGGAGGTGGAAATTCTCTGGAAGGTAGATAGGGTTGATTTAGCCTTCATATTCTTTATATTTTTTTAAACTACAGTTTTATAGCTTATGTAGCTTGTTGCCTTTGTTACTGTGGGTGCTGGTAACTTGCATTCTTCTGCTTTCTAATCAGGAGAAACAGAATTATCTTTTCAGAATATTTCTTTCTTATGCCCCCTGATTTACTTCTCTTACCCTTTGCTCTTTATCACCTCAGCATCTGCTTAACTAATGGCTTCCTACTTTTATTGCAAAGAGGTCATGTTTTCTGTAACTTATAAAGATGTAAGACAGTTTTATAAAATTTTAAGCAAAAATATTAAAGACCATTTATCAAGTATTTAGGCTCTATGTAAAGAATTTTGCCTAAATTACTTATTTAAATTCTAATAATAAGTAATTTTGAGGTGCTCATTGTTATCTTGCATTTCGAAACTGTGAACAGAGGTATAGAAACATTAAGTTGCATGTTTAAGGTCTTATCTTTAAGTTAGTATATAATTTAATTAAGGTTCTAACAGAACTTTATCCAATTCTAAATCTTGTGTCCTTAAACACAGTACTGTATTGTGTCTTGAGATTCTTTTAGGTTCCTAATTCAGAGATCTCTTTGAATCTTTACAATGACCTTCCATTTTTCTTTCCTACTTTTACTAAAATGATATGTTAATTTTACTATTGTTACTGTTGTTTATTGTCTTGTAAGAAAGAATAATTCTACTTATCTTTTATCATTTAGGGGCAGACACAGAGAATAAGAGAACACAGTGGTGGAAGTGTGTGGAGGTGGGTGAATGAACGTGAAAGGTGGTAATACAGCCATGCAGGGGGACTATTTTGGAGGAGCCCATAGGATGAGTTGAATAAAGCTGGTAGGAAGGCAAGAGAGAAATTCAGAGAGAGAGGAGAGAAAGAGAAAAAGAGAGCAAGAGACTGAACCTTGGGGGGTGGGGCTCCGTGTGGAGTACAGAAGCAAAAGGCACGAGGGGATTTCACTGACATGTTTGAATGTCACTAGGTCACAGTCAGAGCAGGGCCAGGAGGGGAACCTGTAGCAAGGACTAGTGTTATCCCACTGGTGCACTTGGTTGTCTGAGCAGGGTGCTCACAGCCTGTGGGGGTACTGAGTCAGGAAAAGATGAAACTGACAGTACACCTGTTCACTGTCTAATACAGGAAAATTTATCCAGACTTGGTGTTTGACAAAGACAAAAGGTGAATTTGCCTCACTTTCTCACAAATTCTATTTGCGCCTGCTTCCTGGAGACAACTCTCCTGAGCTCCTGAACTGCTTCTCTTCCGATGACCCTCCTTCCACCACCTCTGCCCGACCCTCCATCGGTCTGTATAGGTGGAGCACCGGGACATATTAAAACAGGGCTCTTCAGTATCTCCTTCAGCATACATGGCTTTACTTGCGGGAGTTATACCTTGCCAGGTGCAGTAAACCACAGTCATTTTCCTTTATCCCAACACAGTTATTTTTGGTAGAGCAACATCTACCGACACTCAGAAAGAAAGCTTTTGGATTTTGTCAAAGAGTAGTAACTGTTCACCAGAGTGAAGATGCGCAAGTATTTTAATAGATACAGATAATGGTTGTAACTGATGGGAGTGAACAGATAGATTTCAGATGGCAAGAGTTCAAGTGACGCAACAGTTGCAGTTTTGAGTTGCAAAAAAACTCAAAAGAAGTGGGATATTTCCCATAATAGTATCTAATAATCATGTTTCTGTGTGGATTTAAATTTTTATATTTTTGTGTATCATTACAAATATTTTTAGCAAAATGGAGAGAGGCTGCATTCATAATTGCTAACTGATGTTGTTTAAAACCAGAAGCTCTGATTTAATGACTATGGGTTATTTTTTTTAAGTCTGAGAGCTCATTGAAAATCTCTGAATGAGGGATTTCAGCAATTCACCTTAGCAATGAAACTTATATTTAAGTAACATCTTAAAAAATTCTAAATACTGTAAAAAACACACTTCTACAAACTTATAGCTTACATCTAGAAGTCAATACTTAAATTCTAATTTTTATTAGTATGTAGCCTTGTGCCAGAAATAAAATATAATCCAATTTTTTAAATATTTACAATTTTGGTAGAATTAAAAAATAAAACATTTGGTAATCTCTGATAGCAAACTAAAAAGAGCACAAAGTCAAGGATAATTTTACACAGAGACTTACTTTATAATATCGTGCACACATTATTGTTGATAAACTATGAATTTAATCTGTTGTAACAGTCATAGTGTCCTTACAACAAATGCAAATCATTTTTAAGGAGAAAATTAGCTTCTCTTGCTACTGGAAAAATGAAATTTCTTCCATGGGCCACCATAGAAAAAGCCTTGAATGATATAATGAACATTATCACAAATTATCCTTCACTGCAAGCAAATGTTATAATATCAAACCAGATTCAGTAAGAGCAGATCTACAAGAAATGCAAAACAACTCAACCTGAATTTGCATCTGTATGAAGATACGGTCTAACTTAGGAAAAACAGGAGACAGTCAAGAACAGGGAAGCCTGGGGTGCTGCAGTTCATGGAGTCACAAAAGTTGGACACAACTTAGCAAGTGAACAACAGCAAGGTCTAGGCAGCAGATTCTATTAGGCTCTTTTGTTTCTCATATACAAGATTTGAAGAAGAGTTGTGAGATGAAGATTACAATCTCTAGTAAAAACATGGGGGGGTACATATTTTATGTAGATAATTAAAGGCCTTTCTATAGATTTTGATTCTCAACAATGAAAATGAAGAGGGCTAAACAGAACTATTCCATAATGGAAACATGGGGTCCTAACAGTTTGCCTAGGGAATGGTTAGGATTTTTTTCCTGAAAATAGTTCTGAGTAACTTACACACAGAAATGTATTCATTTTTAGTAATTTAGAGTTATTAATAAAATGACAAACAACATACTAGGGAATGAAATAGACAATAACAACATTCCCCAAAATTGTACCATGAAGTAAAAACCTTACACGTATTAAAAACTCTTTTTAGAGCTACCTAAAACCATATTAATTTTTTTCATATTTTTAAATTTAAGTATTACATTTACTAAAGCACTTCTTTATTTGTATTCTGGGCTTTCCTGGTGGCTTAGATGGTAAAGAATCCACCTGCAATGCAGGAGACCAGGATTTGATTCCTGGGTCAGAAAGATAACCTGGAGAAGAGAATGGCTACCCACTCCAGTATTCTTGCCTGGAGAATTCCATGGAAAGAGGAGCCTGACAGGCTATACTCCATGCGGTCACAAAGAATCAGACGTGACTGAGCGACTAACACTCTAAGCTGGCTTCTGTGTGATTTACAGAGCCCTTAATCTTTAGGTACAGATCTGTGCATAAAAAGTGCATTATTAATGCCTTTTTATCTCTTCCCAAAATTCATATTGATTATGTCATATGTTGTAGAGAATCACTGATCACTTATCAATTCTTTATGCAGAGTGATGAAGTCCAGTCTATAAATCTATAGCAGTAAATTTGTTAGTCCAATTTTTTTCACAGGAACTTTCCAGCATTCCAGTTAATGAGAAACTTTATTGTGCCCATTTCCAAACACGATACTATTTACTGACAGCTAGGCATTGATTGGGTGTGTATCCCTTTAAATCTTTAGATTGCCTAGGGTTGAACAGTTTAGGCATCAGTAGAGTGCACTTTAATTTAGCCCTGAGGAAATCACAGTGGGGATGAAACAAGTTGGCTTGTTATTTTTCTGTTTGTACTAACGGCAAATAAAAGCATGTAATTGGATTTTTTAAAAGCATCGTCAGTCCTCTAGAGTATGCCCTGCTTATAGTTATGATAGCCTCATTTCATGTAAGTGTCACGAGTCCCTAAAAAGGGCCTTTTTCAGAGTCAGAAAGGTGTTACTACAGGAAGACTCTATTTAAATTGTGCCCCTGCTGTTTAGACCTGCACGTTATGCATTTAAAAGGAGGGCCTGCCAGAGGTCTCCGTATCCTATAAGCCACCTGTCTCATCTGTGCTGCCCAGCACCTCTTACGAATGGTTTCCCACTTGGAGCTGCAATAACAGAGATGGGGGAGTCAGTGATGGATAAAAGTTACAGGGCTCTATTTGGGAGAGTAAAAAATTGAGAGGCTTCTTTGTACTTTATACAAGTCACAGGAGAAAAGCTAACTCCATTGCATGCTCTTGGACACAACAGCTGGTATTACTTTCTTTCGCAGAGTATCTATCTCAAGAGTGGAAGAATAAAGGAATATATATTAAATACTTGGGAAAAGTATCTTTAAAAATTGAGTAAAAAAAATCATTCAAATTAGGAAAGAGTCAGTATTTTCTCCTCACTTTTGATCTCCCATTTCTAAATTAAAAACAGACAGTACAGATTTCTTTTCAAATCTTAATCTGTTGTAACAAAACATTTAGGGCTAATATTTCTGTGAAATAATTTCTTTTGGATTTGCTCTCATGAATGAAAAAAGGCCTTTCTTTTTCAAAAATTCTTTGAATTATAGAGATCTTTGAGGAATTTGTATATTGCTTAAAAGAACAAGAAAGGACAAGAAAGCTGCAGACAAATAGCTCTCAAGAATAAACATGCAAAAATCCTTAACAAAATATTCAGAAGTAATATTTAGAAATATGCAAAAAAGAAAACATTTTGTGATGGCTACTTGGGGTTTACCTCAGGACTTCAAAGTAGTTTTTACATTTGAATATCAGTCAGTACAGTTAACAATATTTACAGAATAAAGGGCAAAGCAGTTTATTTCATTTCAATAGGCACAGACTATTTGGCAAAATTTAATAATGATTCATGATATAAATTTTCAATAAACGAGAGGTAGAAGAAAACGTTATAAACCTGATAAGGACTAATGAAAGATTAAGATTGAGAATAAAAGAAAATCCATTCCATCACATTTATTATTTTACTGAATAATGTGTGTTGCATAAGGGAGAAAACAGGGAGCAAGGGGGAATGGGCAAACTAAAGGGGGCACGGGCAAGAAAGAAATAAAACTTTATTCACAGACAGTTTGACTGAGTACTTACAAAAATAATCTGCATAACAAACTATTAAAAACAAAGTGTACATAGAAAAGTATCAGGAAATGTGTCATCATCATTAAAAAGAATTGCATTTTTATATACTAGAAATATATTTAGGAAATAAAATTTAAAAGAAATGCCATTTATAATGGCAGCAAAATATGAAACATTTAGGAAAAATTTTAATAAAACATATAAGATTTATACACTGAAAGCTACAAAAGTTGCTGAGGAAGTTAAACGAAAATTAATGAAGACATGAAACAATATTGGGATTCCCAATGTGGGTTCAATCCCTGGGTTGGGATGATCCACTGGAGGAGGAAATGGCAACCCACTCCAATATTCTTTTTTTTTTTTTTAATTAATTTACTTATTTTAATTGGATGACAATTACTTTACAATACTGTAGTGGTTTTTGCCATACATTGACATGAATGAGCCATGGGTATACATGTGTCCTCCGTGTACATGTGTCCTCCATGTACATGTGTTCCCCATCCTGAGCCCCCTTCCCACCTCCCTCCCCATCCCATCCCTCTGGGTCATCCCAGTGCACTAGCCCTGAACGCCCTGTCTCATATATCAAACCTGGACTGGTGATCTATTTCACATATGTTGATATACATGTTTCAATGCTATTCTCTCAAATCATCCCACCCTCACCTTCTCCCACAAAGTCCAAAAGACTGTTCTTACATCTGTGTCTCTTTGGCTGTCTCACATATAGGGTCATCGTTACCATCTTTCTAAATTCCATATATTTGTGTTAATATACTGTATTGGTGTTTTTCTTTTTGACATACTTCACTCTGTATAATAGTTTCATCTCCAGTTTCATCCACCTCATTAGAACTGATTCAAACACATTCTTTATAATAGCTGAGTAATATTCCATTGTCTATATGTACCACAGCTTTCTTATCCATTTGTCTGCCAATGAACATCTAGGTTGCTTCGATGTCCTAGCTATTGTAAACAGTACTGCGATGAACAATGGGGCACATGTGTCTGTTTGAATTCTGGTTTCCTCGGTGTATATGCCCAGCAGTGGGATTGCTGGGTCGTATGGCAGTTGTATTTCCAGTTTTTTTTAAGGAATCCCCACACTGTTCTCCACAGTGGTTGTACTAGTTTGCATTCCCATCAACAGTGTAAGAGGGTTCCCTTTTTTTCTGCACCGTCTCCAGCATTTATTGTTTGTAGACTTTCGGATAGCAGCCATTCTGACCGGCATGACATGGTACCTCATTGTGGTTTTAATTTGTATTTCTCTGATAATGAGTGATGTTGAACATCTTCTCATGTGCTAGTTAGCCATCTGTATGTCTCCTTTGGAGAAATTTGTTTAATTCTTTGGCCTATTTTTTGATTGGGTCGTTTATTTTTCTGGAATTGAGCTGCATGAGCTCCTTGTATATTTTTGAGATTAATTCTTTGTCAGTTGCTTCATTTGCTATTATTTTCTCCCATTCTGAAGGCTGTTTTTTCACCTTGCTTAGAGTTTCCTTCATTGTGCAAAAGCTTTTAAGTTTAATTAGGTTCCATTTATTTATTTTTGCTTTTATTTCCATTACTCTGGGAGGTGGGTCATAGAGGATCCTGCTGTGATTTATGTTGGAGAGTGTTTTGCCTATGTTTTCCTCTAGGAGTTTTAGAGTTTCTGGTCATACACACAGATCTATAATTCATTTTGAGTTTATTTTTGTGTATGAGAAGTCTTAGAAAGTGTTGTGTTGGAAATTGTTCTAGTTTCCTTCTTTTACAAGTGGTTGACCAGTTTTCCCAGCACTACTTGTTAAAGAGATTGTCTTTTCTCCATTGTATATTCTTGCCTCCTTTGTCAAAGATAAGGTGTCCATGGGTGTGTGGATTTATCTCTAGGCTTTCTATTTGGTTCCATTGATGTATATATCTGTCGTTTTGCCAGTATCATACTGTCTTAATGACTAGCTTTGTAATACAGTCTGAAGTCAGGTAGGTTGATTTCTCTAGGTCCATTCTTCTTTCTCAAGATTGCTTGGGCTGTTTGAGGTTTTTTGTATTTCCATACAAATTGTGAAATTATATGTTCTAATTATTTCTCTGCCTTTTCATTTTGTTTAGATTGCTCTGTTTGGGGTGGCCTTTCTGTGTGCTGAAAGTTTGTGGTACCTCTTTATTGTGGAGGTTGCTCCCTGTGGGTGGGGTTGGACTAGTGGTTTGTCAAGATTTCCTGGTTAGTGAAGCTTGCATCTGTGTTATGGTGGGTGGAGCTGGATCTCTTCTCTCTGGAGTGCAATGACGTATCCAGTAATGAGTTTTGAGGTGTCTATGAGTTTGGTGTGAGCCTGCATTTTAATGCTCAGGGTTATTATGTTCCTGCATTGCTGGAGAATTAGCATGGTAGCTCTTGCTCTGGAACTTGTTGGCTCTTTGGCAGAGTTTGGTTTCATGGTAGGTATGGAGGCTTTTGAATGAGCTCTTGTTGATTAATGTTCCCTGGAGTCAGGAGTTGTCTGGTGTTTTCAAGTTTTGGATTTAAGCTTCCTGCCTCTGGTTTTCAGTCTTACAGTAGCCTTAAGACTTCTCCATCCATACAGCACTGATGATAAAACATCTAGGTTAATGGTGGAAAGATTCTTCACAGTGAGGGACACCCAGAGAGGTTCACAGAGTTACATGGAGAAGAGATGAGGGAGGAGGGAGATAGAGGTGACCAGGAGGGGAAGAGGGGCAGTCAAAAGGGGAGAGAGCAATCTAGTCAGTAATCAGTTCCCTAAGTGTTCTCTACAGGCCAGAATACCCAGAGAGATTCACAGAGCTAAGTAGAGAAGAGAAGGGGGAGGGAGGAGATAGAAGTGACCTGGGGGAGAAAAGGGAGAATCAAAAGGGGAGAAAGCAATCAAGCTAGTAATCACACCCCTAAGTAAAAATGAGTATTGAAGATTAGATTCTTAAAGGTACAAAATTGATAACAAATACCAAAAACAAAGATTAAAATTCTAGAGTAGAGGCGAGACTTTCAAAAATAAAATACTAAAAATACAAAACAAAATCAGTCGCAAAAATTATTAAAAAAATATGTGAAATTTGCTTTAAAAATAGGGAATTTTTTTGCAAGGTAAAAATAGGTTATAAAAATGAAACTGAAAGGAGTAGTAAAGAAATTAAAAATTAAAAAAATTTAAAAATGATAAAAAGTAAAGATATATCTAGGAATTTCTCTGGAGGTGTTGAGGGCAGTGTGGGGCCAGTTCAGTTTCAGATAATCCTTTGTTCCAGGTTATACTTCTTCTCAAGGTCTATAGGTCCCTTCCAATGCTTCAGTTCAGTTCAGTTCAGTTCAGTTCAGTTGCTCAGTCATGTCCGATTCTTTGTGACCCCATGAATCGCAGCACGCCAGGCCTCCCTGTCTATCACCAACTCCCAGAGTTTACTCAAACTCGTGCCCTTCGAGTCAGTGATGCCATCCAGCCATCTCATCCTCTGTCGCCCCCTTCTCCTCCTGCCCCCAATCCCTCCCAGCATCAGGGTCTTTTCCAGTGAGTCAACTCTTCACATGAGGTGGCCAAAGTATTGGAGTTTCAGCTTCAGCATCATTCCTTCCAATGAACACCCAGGGCTGATCTCCTTCAGGATGGACTGGTTGGATCTCCTTGCAGTCCAAGGGACTCTCAAGAGTCTTCTCCTACACCACAGTTCAAAAGCATCAATTCTTCAGCACTCAGCTTGCTTTATAGTCCAGCTCTCACATCCATACATGACCACTGGAAAAACCATAGCCTTGACTAGATACACCTTTGTTGGCAAAGTAATGTCTCTGCTTTTTAACATGCTATCTAGGTTGGTCATAACTTTCCTTCCAAGGAGTAAGCACCTTTTAATTTCATGGCTGTAATCACAATCTGCAGTGATTTTGGAGCCTCCAAAAATAAAGTTCTCCATCTATTTCCCATGAAGTGATGGGACTGGATGTCATGATCTTAGTTTTCTGAATGCTGAGTTTTAAGCCAACTTTTTCGCTCTCCTCTTTCACTTTCATGAAGAGGTTTTTTAGTTCCTCTTCACTTTCTAGCCATAAGGGTGGTGTCATCTGCATATCTGAGGTTATTGATATTTCTCCCGGCAATCTTGATTCCAGCTTGTGCTTCTTCCAGCCCAGAATTTCTCAAGATGTACTCTGCATATAAGCAGGGTGATAATATACAGCCTTGACATACTCCTTTTCCAATTTGGAACCAGTCTGTTGGTCCATGTCCTGTTCTAACTGTTACTTCCTGACCTGTATACAGGTTTCTCAAGAGGCAGGTCAGGTGGTCTGATATTCTCATCTCTTTCAGAATTTTCCATAGTTTATTGTGATCCATACAGTCAAAGGCTTTGACATAGTCAATAAAGCAGAAATAGATGTTTCTCTGGAACTCTCTTGCTTTTTCGATGATCCAGCGGATGTTGGCAATTTGATCTCTGGTTCCTCTGCCTTTTCTAAAACCAGCTTGAACACCTGGAAGTTCATGTTTCACGTATTGCTGAAGCCTGGTTTGGAGAATGTTGAGCATTACTTTACTAGCGTGTGAAATGAGTGCAATTGTGCGGTAGTTTGAGCATTCTTTGGGATTGCCTTTCTTTGGGATTGCTTGTTGCTAACTATAGGGTTTTAATCTGCTGCACCTGTCACTTCTAGAGCGGCTGCCTCTTCTTTGTTTATTTTGCCTTCTTCTGTTTGCAAGTCTCTTCAGGGTCTAATTTCCACCCTAACACAAGGGGGTGAAGGTGGTCACTTATTTAGGCTCACTTGTTCACTTGTGCTGTGGGGAGGGAGGAACACTGAAAACAAATATCACTGGAGTGTGTGGGGAGTGCTCACAGTGTATGGACCACACCGGGCTTGCCCCAGCTCGCAGCACCTGTGCTTTCCCGGTCTACACTGCTCAGGCTCCAGGCTGCTCTGAAGGGGAATTGTCCAAAGCGGGCCCTGGGTTCCATGCACTTCCCAGGTCTAAGCTGCTCAGGTTCAGGTTCTTGGGTACTCCACAAAGGCACAGACCTGACTGGGCCTGCGTTTTGCGCCCTTCCCAGGTCTGAGGACCTCAGGGAACCAGGTGCTTGGTGAGCGCACTGTCCCAGGTACATGGCACATCTTATCACCTCCGCCATCCCAGCCCCTCAGTTTCCTGAGTGCCCCCCAAAAGCGCTGTCTCAGGTGTGCTCTGTGTCTCCTTTGGGGGGCTGATGTCAGGCTGTGACCCTCCTGGCAAATGTCAGCCATCCAGGATCCCAGGAATACTTAGTGAGTGACTGGGAGCCTGCTCACTGTTTGGTGGAGGATGCCATCTCTGGGGCCAAGATTGCCTCTAGCCTTCTGGCTCTGACTGTTGTCCGCCTGCCTCTCTGCCTCCGGCCAGGGGATGGGCCGGTCCGCAGCCAGCTAGCTCTCCTTTGGTATTGGCTCAATCCTTTGTTCTGTGAGCCAGCCAGTCTGTGCCTTAGGTTAGAGCTTAACGAGGGAAAGTTCTCTCTCTCTCTTTCTCTCTCTCTCTCTCTCTCTCTCTCTCTCTCTGGCTATCCCACAGTTTGGGTTGCTATCTCATGTTAGCGCCTTCAGATTGTCCTCAGGGCATTCAGGCCTGGTTCGAACCCTAAGCATGCAACCCACACCTCCCCTGCTCGCTGGGGGCAGACGCAATCGTCTGGGCTATTTCTCCACTGGGAGTTGTAGTGAAGGCACGTATTCTGTGGGTTTGTTTTTTTTTTATTCCTCCCGGTAATGTTGCCCTCTGAGATTCCAAAACTCCCCACAGACCCACTGGTGAGAGGGTTTCCTGGTGTTTGGAAACTTCTCCTCCTTCACGACTTCCTCCCCGGGATAGGTTTCCATCCCTAACTCTTTGTCTCTCTTTTTGTCTTTTATATTTTTTCAAACCTCCTTTCGAAGAAAATAGGCTGCCTTTCTGGGTGCCTGGTGTCTTCCACCAGCATTCAGAAGTTGTTTTGTGAAAGTTGCTCAGCATTCAAATAATCTTTTGATGAATTTGTGGGGGAGAAAGTGGTCTCCCCATCCTATTCCTCCGCCTTCTTAGGACTGCCTCCGGCCCACCCCAGTATTCTTGCCTGGAAAATCCCATGGATGAAGGAGCCTGGCAGGCTACAGTCCATGGGGTCTCAAAGACTAGGACACGGCTGAGTGACTTCACTTTCATTCCTTTCTTTCTCTCTTGATATAGTATTACTAAAATATCAGTTCTCCTCAGATAGCTCTATATTTTTAATATAATATTCTAGCACATCTTACTTTTTTTTTTTTTTACAAATTGATTAGCTAATTCTAAAACATTGATTAATGAAGAGAATCTATAGTAGCCTAGTATATTTTGAAAAAGAGCAAAGTTGATCAAAATATCAAATCACTACTTGATTTCAAGACTATTATGCTATACAAAACCAGATGTAAGAGTAGACATGTAGATTAAGCGAACAGAATAGTGTCCAAAGCTAGACTATATGGATATATTCAATTGATTTTCTAAAAAGTATCCATGCTAATTCAATGGGAAAAGGCATAAATTTTTTAGCAAGTGGAGCTGGACAACTGCATATTGACATGGAAAAAAATGAACTTCAACACACATCTCAGAACATGAACAAAAATGAACTCAAAGTGGATTATAGTGCTAAATACACAAAGTAAAACTCTAGGTCTTCTAGAAAATCATAAGAAATAATCTTTGCGACTTTTGACTAGGCCAATTTTTCTTAGAGAGGACACAAAACGAAAAAGATAAAGATGAATTGGGAAATTCCCTGGTTCTCCAGTGGTTAGGACTCAGTGCTTTCACTGGCAGGGCCAGGGTTCAAACCTTGGTTGGAGAACTAACATCCAAAATCAACACAGGGCAGCCAAAATAAATAAGTAAAGCAAATTTCATATTTTCATTGTCAGTAAAAATTCATTTAAAAAGATAAATTGATTCATTAAAAAAAGATGGATTGATAAACTGCACATTCAGAAAATTATTGACTACTTCTCTTTAAAAGGCACCATAAAGAAAATAATAAGGCAAACACACACACACACACATACAACTCAAAGGTTTTCTATCTGTAATATATAAATAACTCTTATGACTCAATAAAAAGACATTCTCCTTGCCACAACTGGCAAAATATTTGAACAAATATTTCACAAAGGAAGATATATATATATATGGGCAATAAGTACATGAAGCAATGCTCAGTATCATTAGTTATCAAGAAAATTTGTACTAAAACCACTATGAGTTATAAGAAAAACTTCATTAAAATAGCTAAAACTAAAAAGACAGTGCCAAGTGTTGATGAGAATAAGGCATAAGTGGAATACATACACATTATTGCTTAGAGTAATTCACTTTAAAAAATAGTTTGCTAGTTTTATAATAAGTTAAATATATATTACTTACATATAAACCAGCAAGTACATTCCCAGGTGTTTACTTAGGAGATATGAAAACATATGTCTATGTAAAAGATGTATATAGAGATATCTATAGCTACTTAGCTATTAATATAATACCCTTAACCTGAAAATAATCTACCAACCCATACAAAAGTGAGTGGATAAACAAATTGAGATGTGCAAGAACTGAATCCTAATTAGACATTTTTTAAAAAGGAAGGAAATACTGGTATGCAACAACATATATGAATCTCAAAAACATGTGGAACAAAATAATCTAACCTCGAGTGATACAAGCCCTTTAGACATTCTGTTTACCTAAGGCACAAAGCTGGTGTAAAATTATTAACAGTGTAATAAGTAATAATACATCACAAATGGGGTACCACCTTCAGTAAGAAGCTTAGCATTGGGTGTCCTTTATAGGCTATGACCAACTGTAAGAGACATTTTTATTGAACTGTTTAACCTTGTAGCTGTTAGGCTGATAGAAACTCTAACTTACAGTTTTCAGGTGGAAGTAAGATGTGTGCAGTTGTCTTAGTGAGTACCAAGGTTAAACAAGGTCAGAGTTGACTGCCTGACATGTAAAGAGCTGTGGAGATGGCTTATAGAATATGGTGTTCATAGGGAGTCAAATTAAAGATGTGTAATTAAAGGGTCAGGTTAACTACTCTAGTAAAGGACTCCAGCCTCAAGTCAGTTATCAGATTAAGAACCCACTGACTGAATGAAAAGCCCAGTTCCTGGAGGAGGGCCCATTCAACACTATAGAAAGTGTATACATTAATGATTCTTCTGTATTTTCTCCTAACAAATCAGTCATTTCCTGAAGAAATGGATACACAGAAGAAAAAAAAAATCCAGCTATTTTGGAAACAAAACCCAAGTTACCATTGATACTCAGGAACTGAATGTGTCATGATGACTCCCCTGGTTAGAGTAGTGGGATATGAGGACCAGGCAGTGAATTGAGTTCTGACTTAGGTCCAGCTTACCTTTGGGCACATAAACTTAATCAGTGATCTTTTAACGGGTTTTTACCATAATTGAAATGGACATATTTAATTTTTGGAAAAACCATATTGGCTCTTTGGCCTAAGGAGTCGATGAGGGAGGAGATACCATAGTAGGGAAGGCTACCCACCAGACTGTAAATCAAAAATAGCATCACATTGCATGGGAATGTCAGATACCAGAGTGGAGTACTGTCCTTAAGCACTTAAAGAAGTGAGAACTGGTGGCTCTCATCACATCCCCATCTAATTTAGCCACCTAGCCTTCACAAAACTTGTTGTATCTTGAAGATGACAGTGGAGTACTGCAAACTTTACTTCCAAGAGTAACATCTTTGTTGAGCAGATTTATATCATCTAAGCCACATGTTATCTGATCCACAAATTGGCATAGGTGTTCTTTTCCATTCCCACCAAGAGGAAAAAAAAGAAGTAATTTTCATTCAAATGAGACAGACAGAAGTATATTTAAAGTTCTTATAGGAGGGCTATATTAACTCTCCTGCTCTCTGTCATAATACAGTCCATAGGGATTTGTTCCACAAAACAGCATACCACCCCATTACATCAATGGCATTCTATCAATTTGGGGAATGAGCAAGAAATGGAAAATATATTGGAGGTCTCAGTAAGATGCACATTCTCCAGAGAGTAGGAGATAAATGTTGACAGTTTAGGGGTTCAATGGTTACATCCAATATAAGGTGTGAGCAGTGCCATGGTTCACAAGTAAATTTTATAAGTATATTGTCAAGAGCACGAGATCATTGCCACTACTGTACTGATGTCTCTCCCTTAGCACACACCTATGCTCCCACGGGGAGTCCCCGTGATAAACTGATGGCAGAGGACCCAGGTCAGGTGTGGCTCATGGCGCATCAGCTCAGTGTGCGAGTGCAGCAAAGTGGACTGCTGCTGCACTATGGTCCACTTGGCAGACTGAGCTTTGGGTTGGTCATTCATTTTATCCTGGTCAACCATTATATATGGAAAGAGAATTGAACTAAAGTAAAACTACATACAAATTCATAGACAGTAGCAAGGCCCTAGTCTGTTCAGTCTGGAACTTGGAAGGAGAAAGATCAAAAGACCAAGGGCAAAGAGAGAGGAAGGGTTTGGCTGGATTTATGAAGTGAGTGGAAAGAATAAGGAGGCTAACAAATCTCTTGGTGCCATGTTGATTACATTAAAATCCTCTTCTCTGGGTAGGGCAACAATTCATTTTAAGTAGGATTAACAGATTAAAGATACTGTATAGGTTTGCCATTGCTGCCTGCAGAAATGGGAGCAGCACCACCATCTGAGGACGTGCAGAGTATCTGATCCATCAACATAGGGTCTTGCACGATAAATGTGCAGATCAATAGACTCATTTTATAGAAAAGAAGCACTGGCAGTGGGGTGCATAATGGTGGGGTCCATGGATTCTATTACAGTGTATACATTAGGTAGGATACATGAGTCTGAAAACTCATGAGGGAGGTGGAAGTGTAGCTTTCCTCTGCATGACTTTAGGCTCCGGGGAGCTAGAGGTCTTGTTTCTGCTACAAGGGATAAGGTTAGAATGCAATTTAGGTTTCAGCTTTGTCTGATATCTTCTTTGAAGCTCTTCCTGTTCTGAGACCAGCAAAGAAAGCAATCACCACACTTTTAGAGGATAATCACCTTGATTACCAAGAGAAAGTAGGGATACAATGACACAGTGGGGTACAGAGAATAATAGGTTTGGCACTTAGATGATCCAATGTCTCTTGAACCCCTGTGAACCAATTTTAATCATCAATGGACAAGGGCAATGGCCACAGCCTGGGAAGTACGTGGTGACTAAGGTCTCACACCTCTCAGTGGAAAGGTTATGTCACTCCACTAGCTAAGACACCTTGAAGAATGGAGGAGTTAGCAGAGTATGAAGGAAATATAGAATAGGAAGTAGAGGAGGGAGACGAAGAGTATCAGTTGCAGCCTTAAGAAGCTGGGGTAGTGAGAGTTGTGAGTCACCCCATGCACTTTGCTCTGGCATGTTTTCCAAGGAAAGGAAACTATACTGCATACTGACAAAGCAGCTCCCAAGGATGATGAAACGTGGACATCACCAGATGGTCAACACCGAAATCAGATTGATTACATTATTTGAAGCCAATGGTGGAAAAGCTCTATACATTCACCAAAAATAAGACCGAGAGCTAACTGTGGCTCAGATCATGAACTTCTTATTGCCAAATTCAGACTTAAATTGGAGAGAGTAGGGAAAACAACTAGGCCATTCAGGTATGACCTAAATAAATTCACTTACAATTATACAGTGGAAGTGAGAAATAGGTTGAAGGGCCTAGATTCAACAGAGAAAGTGCCTGATGAACTATGGATGGAGGTTGGTGACACTGTACAGGAGACAGGGATCAAGATCATCCCTATGAAAAAGAAATGAAAAAAAAAGCACAATGGCTGTCTGAGGAGGCCTTACAAATAGCTATGAAAAGAAGAGAAGCAAAAAGCAAAGGAGAAAAGGAAAAATTTACCCATTTGAATGCAGTTACAAAGCATAGCAAGGAGACATAAGAAAGCCCTCCTCAGTGATCAGTGCAAAGAATTAGAGGGAAACAATAAAATGGGAAACTATAGAGATCTCTTCAAGAAAATTAGAGATAGCAAGGGAACATTTCATGCAAAGATGGGCTCAATAAAGGACAGAAATGGCATGGACCTAACAGAAGCAGAAGATATTAAGAAGAGGTGGCAAGAATACACAGAAGAACGATACAAAAAAGATCTTCACGACCCAGATAATCATGATGGTGTGGTCACTCACCTAGAGCCAGACATCCTGGAATGTGAAGTCAAGTGGGCTTTAGGAAGCATCACTACAAACAAAGGTAGTGGAGGTGATGGAATTCCAGTTGAGCTATTTCAAATCCTAAAAGATGATGCCGTGAAAGTGCTGCCCTCAATATGCCAGCAAATTTGGAAAACTCAGCAGTGGCCACAGGACTGGAAAAGGTCAGTTTTCATTCCAATCCCAAAGAAAGGCAATCCCAAAGAATGCTCAAACTACCGCACAATTGCACTCATCTCACATGCTAGTAAAGTAATGCTCAAAATTCTCCAAACCAGGCTTCAACAATACATGAACCGTGAACTTCCAGATGTTCAAGCTGGTTTTAGAAAAGGCAGAGGAACCAGAAATCAAATTGCCAATATCTGTTGGATCATTGAAAAAGCAAGAGAGTTCTAGAAAAACATCTATTTCTGCTTTATTGACTATGCTGAAGCCTTTGTGTGGATCACCACAAACTGTGGAAAATTCTGAAAGAGATGGGAATACCAGACCACCTGATCTGGCTTCTGAGAAATCTGTATGCAGGTCAGGAAGCAACTGTTAGAACTGGATGGATATGGAATGACAGACTGGTTCCAACTAGGAAAAGGAGTGCATCAAGGCTATATATTGTCACTCTGCTTATTTAGCTTATATGCAGAGTACATCATGCAAAATTCTGGACCGGATGAAGCACAAGCTGGAATCAAGGTTGCCAGGAGAAAAATTAATATTATCAGATATGCACATGAAACTATTCTTATGGCAGAAAGTGAAGAAGAACTAAAGAGCCTCTTGATGAAAGTGAAAGAGGAGAGTAAAAAGTTGGCTTAAAGCTCAACATTCAGAAAACTAAGATCACGGCATCTGGTCCCACCACTTCATGGCAAATAGATGGGGAAACAGTGGAAACAGTGGCAGACTTTATTTTCTTGGGCTCCCAAATCATTGTAGATGGTGATGGCAGCCAAGAAATTAAAAGATACTTGCTCCTTGGAAGGAAAGTTATGACCAACTTAGACAGCATATTAAATATCAGAGACATTACTTTGCCAACAAAGGTTTGTCTAGGCTATGGTTTTTCCAGTAGTCATGTATGGATGTGAGTTGGATTATAAAGAAAGCTGAGGGTTGAAGAAATTATGCTTTTGAACTGTGGTGTTGGAGAAGACTCTTGGGAGTCCTTTGGACAACAAGGAGTTCCAACCGGTCTATCCTAAAGGAAATCAGTCCTGAATATTCATTGGAAGGACTGATGTTGAAGCTGAAACTGCAATACTTTGGCCGCCTGATGCAAAGAACTAACTCACTGGAAAAGACCCTGATGCTGGGAAAGATTGAAGGCAGGAGGAGAAGGGGACGACAGAGGATGAGGTGGTTGGATGATATCACCCACTCAATGGACATGAGTTTGAGTAAACTCTGGGAGTTGGTGATGAACAGGGAGCCCTGACACGCTGCAGTCCATGGGGTCACAAAGAGTCGGACATGATTGAGTGACTGAACTAAACTGAACTGAAGGATGGTGAACTCATTTTAAGCAGCAAGTCCATGCTAGAATCACAAAGGGTAAGTTGCAGTAAATAGTAGGCTGACCAGATCCTCCTGATGACTGAGACCCCTTTTCACAGTTACCTGGAATGTTGGCAGCTGCTGGCTCACAGATGGGTTTTCTTGTAAGCACTGTTTTAGTTATTCATTCACCAAGTTATGTCCGACTCTTTGTAACCCCTTGCATTGCAGCATGCCAGGCTTTCCTCTCCCTCACTGTCTCTCAGAGTTTGCCTGAGTTCATGTCCATTGAATTGGTGATGCTATTGAACCATCTCATCCTCTGTCACCCTCTTTCCCTCCTGCCTTCAATCTTTCCCGGCATCAGCATCTTTTCCAATGAGTTGGCTCTTCGCATCAGGTTGCCAAAGTATTGGAACTTTCAACTTCAGCATCAGTACTTCCAATGAGTATTCAGGGTTAGTTTTCTTTAGGATGGACTGGTTTGATCTCCTAGGAGTCCAAGGGACTCTCAAGAGTCTTGCCCAGCACCAGATGGTGAACAGTGCCCAAGCAGGGTGAAGCCAGAGGAAACTATGTTGGAGGTCCAAAGTGGTTTTGATGTGCATATTGGTTGTCAAACCTGGGTATAGGGGCAAAAGACTAATCGCATCATCTAGTAGCTGCTTCCATCCTAAGTTTCCCCAGCACAGCTGGCACTCTCGCATGAACCCAAAACCCACTTAGTTGTGCAAGCATCACTCCCAACCTAAAGAAGCTGCTTATGAGGGTTATGACCTCTTTCTAAGGTTAGTCCAAAATCTGGCTGGCACAGGGATACGAAGCCCTGATTCTCCTGCTTAGTTTCAAACAACTCTGAAAAGCTATGCTAGCACCAGAACTCCCTCACGGATCAGTTGAAACCACTCTTGTAAGTGAATTGCTGTTCAGCTTATCCTTTTGTCTGAACCTGTCTCCCTCATTTACCTACATATATTGTTGCTGAGTGAACACAACGTGTTGCCTGCATACAAATCTCTATCTTACAGTCTCTTGTTAAGAGATTTGACTGGAGAGACAGAGTATATCGGAGACAGCACTTACCAGACACTTACAATTAACCGTTGGGGGTGGGGGATGATGTAATGAATTTAAGCCAATAAAAAAGAAGATTGATTGAAGTATGCCATTCCCTGACTGAGACAACAAAGCCCTGACTATGATTCTTTGGTCCTTTAGTAATCTAGCATTATTTTTATCTTTGGTACCACAAAGTATACCTTGGTACTGATGATACAACTTCTTTTCTATTTATATTTATTTAACTGGGTTTCTTTGTGACCAAAGTGTGCCTTTTGTTTAGCATCAGGAGATTTTCTGTATGGGAGAAGAAGGAATTAGAATATTTATTTTCTCACCATTGTATTTTCTTGGATCATTAATGGGGCAGACTGCCTTTTGGTCAGAGACCAATAGTTTGCTATTGAACAAACTCTTAAGATCAACTTCTCCCAGACAGGAGGAGTTTCTTGTAGTCCTGAACTAGGCTGTCCAGTATAAATAATGAGAACACTTAGCCCTATTTAAGCTTGGTTTTACTTCAACCAAAGTTGAACATGAACGTAATGCCTTTTTTATTCCATGACACAAAGGTCACCACTGTGAGATTTATTTGATTTTGCAGTCTGGCTAATTAATTTGTTCATTCTGTGCACTCAGCATCAGCACTGCTTTTTGGAGCAGTGCTACCAAAGCAATGGATTAATTTACATGGTACAATGCATTTAGAATAATCATTACCCTGTAGAATTGTTATTGCTTGAATTCTAAAGAGAGAGAAGATGTTTCCCCACTGAGATAAAAAAGTTCCTATTGCAGTTTTCAGGGGGATAAAAAAGAAAGGAAAAATATGTACAAAAGTTTTTGAACAGGAGAACTTTTTGAAATTTTTAATTTAATTGCAGTAAGTTCTAATGCACTATCTCATTGACCATTCTGGGCAAATATCATTCAGTATCAAGGAATTCAGTAGCTCCAATAATTTGGCCACCTGATGCAAAGAGCTGACTTATTGGAAAAGACTCTGATGCTGGTAAAGATTGAGGGCAGGAAGAGAAGGGGGCAACAGAGGATGAGATGGCTGGATGGCATCATCGACTCAATGAACAGGAGTTTGGGTAAACTCCAGAAGATAGTGAAGGACAGGGAAGCCTAACATGCAGCAGTTCTTGGGGTCACGAAGAGTCATACATGACTGAGCAGCTGAACAACAACAAAGCAAAGAATAGAAATCCACAAAACCCGTACTAAGTAAAAGATACAGAGAAAACGCCTAGCAATGTATAGGGATCAAATGTAGGTACTTTTGTTGGAGAAAATCACCAAGACTGCATATTTCTATTTTTCAGTTCTCAAAACAGCTTATCTCTTTTCCATGCCATTCAGATCTCTTTATCAATTGTTTCATTTTTCTCTGTGTGCGAATTGCTTCTTACTCTCCCACATCTATCTGGACATGGTCCATTATGGCTCTCCATAAAATGGCAGCACAAGCCCCTTAATCTTCAGTGCTATTAGCTCAGCTATCCATTGTCCTTTAGCATCTCAGATAAATCTGACTGACTTAACTTGGATCAGGTGAATACCACAGCCCCCTTGGCTGCAGGTAGGCGGCCAGCTGGAATCATGCATTTCAACAGGCTCTCTAAGTAAACTCCTTCTGCAGTGACATTTTGAGGGCTGGCATGCCTAAAACTTATCTATAAAACATATCCAAAATTTATAAGATTTTTCTGCTCCTCAGCTAGAAAAATAAAAATGTTTTCACTATGGGGGTTACAACTAAATTCAATGGTAGCAGTTAACTAAATTTATAGGGTCCACTGGGGGCATATAGTATAGCATGCATTAGACTAAGGATTTGTATCTACTTCTATAGCAGGTCAGGGTACCAGAATCAGCTGATGTACAATAATTGATTCAATGATTAAAAAAAGAAAAGACAAGTTGTCACAATGATAATCATTAGCTTCATGCAGATACACTAAACTTTGGCCTTTGCAGCAGATATGCACACAGAAGGAACACATCTCTTCAGCAAATTTGATTATTTTCATTCTAAGTAAATGTATATTTTGCCACATAAATGTTAATTTAAAAAGAAAAATTTAGAATGTGATTCAGTTAGAAAGTTTGATGATCATTTTTTTTTCACTCACTAATACACTATTGGCCTAATATATCTGTCATATAAAAAGTCTTTCCAGGAGGGGAGGAATAAAATAGATTAGGACTGAGATATACACACTGCTATATAGAAAATAGATAACAAATAAGCACCTACTGCATACCACAGGGAACTCTATTCAAATACTCTGTAATGACATACATGGGCTTCCCAGGTGGCTCAGTGGTAAAGAATCAGCCTGGCAATGCAGGAGACATAAGAGATATGGGTTCGATCCCTGGGTCAGGAAGATCCCCTGGAGGAGGGCATGGCAACCCACTCCAGTGTTCTCGCCTGGAGAATCCCATGGACAGAGGAGCCGGGAGAGCTACAGTCCATGGGATCACAAAGAGTCACAATGACTGAGCACACATGCATACATACATAAATTCAATGGCGTATATAGGAATAGAACCTAAAAAAGGATAAAAGTATGTATATGTGTAACCGACTCACTTTGATGTATGGAAGAAACTAACACAATCTTATAAATCAGCTATTGCTGTGCAGTCACTAAGTCATGTCTGACTTGTTCTAACCCCATGGACTGCAGCATGCTAGGCTTCTCTGTCCTTCAGTATCTCCTAGAGTTTTCTCAAATATATGTCCATTGAGTTGGTGATGCCACCCAACCATCTGATCCTCTGCTGCCCTCTTCTCCTTTTGTCTTCAGTCTTTCCCAGGATCACGTTCTTTTCCAGTGAGTCAACTCTTTGCATCAGGTGGCCAAAATATTAGAGCTTCAGCTTCAGCATCAGTCCTTCCAATGAATATTCAGGATTGAGATCCTTTAGGATTGACAGGTTTGATCTCCTTGCAGTCCAAGGGACTCTCAGGAGTCTCCTTCAACATCACAGTTCAAAAACATCAATTATTTGGTGCTCATCCTTCTTTGTGGTCCATCTCTCACATCCATACACGATTACTGGAGAAGGTAGGTTGATCACACCTTTTCTTCCAAGGAGCAAGCATCTTTTAATTTCATGGCTGTGGACTAATGTCTGGACTTCCAGTTATTATTTGTTTATCTATATATCTTGCCTGTGTGAGTACCACAGCACTTTGATTAATGTTGCTTTAGTTAGTTTTGAGATCAAAACATTTGAATCCCACTTTGATCTTAGTTTTCAAGATTGTGTTGGCTATTCTGTACCCCTTAAAAATCTATGTGAATTTAGAGTCATCTTATAAATTTCTATAAAGAACTCAAGTTGATATTCTGATGGGAATTGCATTTTATTGATAGATCAGTTTGAGGAACATTGCCATTTTACCAACTTTATTTTCTCTGATCCATAATCTTGGATGTTTTTAGAATGATTTAGATCTTTAATTTCTTTCAAAAATGTTTGCAGTTTTTGGAGTATAAGTTTTAGACTCTTTTTGTCATATTCATTCTAAGTGTTTTTTTTTTATACTCTTGTGAAAAGAATTTTCCTTCTTAATTTTAATTTCATTCCAATCCCAAAGAAAGGCATCACCAACGAATGCTCAAACTACCGCGCAGTTGCACTCATCTCACATACTAGTAAAGGAACGCTCAAAATTCTCCAAGTCAGGCTTCTACATTACATGACTTGTGAACATCCAGATGTTCAAGCTGGATTTAGGAAAGGCAGAGGAACCAAAGATCAAATTGTCAACATCTGCTGGATCATTGAAAAAGCAAGAGAGTTCCAGAAAAATATCTACTTCTGCTTTGTTGACTATACTGAAGCCTTTGACTGTGTGCATCACAGCAAACTGGAAAATTCTGAAAGAGATGGGAATACCAGACCACCTGATCTGTATGCAGGTCAGGAAGCAACAGTTAGAATTGGACATGGAACAACAACTGGTTCCAAATAGGGAAAGGAGTGCATCAAGGCTGCATATTGTCACCCTGTTTATTTAAACTTACATGCAGAATACATCATGAGAAATGTTGGGCTGAATGAAGCTCAAACTGGAATCAAGATTGCCAGGAAAAATATCAATAACCTCAGATAAGTAGATGACACCACCCTTATGGTAGAAAGTGAAGAAGAACTAAAGAGACTCTTGATGAAAGTAAAAGAGGAGAGTGAAAAAGTTGGCTTAAAACTCAACATTCATTAAAGTAAAATCATGGCATCTGGTCCCATCACTTCATGGGAAATAGATGGGAAAACAGTGGAAATAGTGACAGACTTAATTTTTTTAGTCTCCAAAATCACTGCAGTTGGTGATTGCAGCCATGAAATTAAAAGACACTTGCTCCTTGGAAGAAAAATTATGACCAACTTGGACAGCATATTAAAAAGCAGAGACATTACTTTACTGACAAAGGTCCATCTAGTCAAAGTTATGACTTTTCCAGTAGTCATGTATGGATGTGAGAGTTGAACTATAAAGAAAGCTGAGCGCTGAAGAATTGATGCTTTTGAACTGTGGTATTGGAGAAGACTCTTGAGAGTCCCTTAGACAGCAAGGAGTTCCAACCAGTCCATCCTAAAGGAAATCAGTCCTGAATATTCATCAGAAGGACTTATGCCAAATCTGAAGCTCCAATACTTTGGCTGCCTGATGGGAAGAACTGACTCACTGGAAAAGACCCTGATGCTGGGTCAGATTGAAGGCAGGAGGAGAAGGGGATGACAGAGGATGAGATGGTTAGATGGCATCACTGACTCAATGGATGTGAGTTTCAGCAAGCTCTGGAAGCTGGTGATGAACAGGGAAGCCTGGCATGCTGCAGTACATGGGGTCACAAAGTTTTGGACACAACTGAGCAAATGAACTGAACTGAATGTCAGTTGGTATCTGAGATGGTTTTATCATATGCGGGAGCTTCTCTTTCATTTTTATTTTGTTGAGTGTTGTTATGATAGGAGTAGTCACATAGAATCACTTTGTATTATCTCTTACAACTTCATGCGTGCATGCTCAATTGCTCAGTCATGTCTAAGTGTTTGTGACCTCCATGGAGTGTAGCCCACCCAGCTCCTCTGTCCATAGAATTTTCCAGGCAAGAATACTGGAGTGGGTTGCCACTTCCTATTCTACACAACTGCATATTAATTTGTAATTATCTTCTAATTTTCAATTAAAGTAGTAATTCTTTAAGTAATAGTCCCAAATATCTCCTCCCTATGCATTTTCTCTCACAATTAATCATACGAATGTTTAAACTCTTTTTAAAATCAATATGAACAATTCACATTAAATATTTATAGCAGATTACCCCAAACCATAATACCATAGAAGTCAGACTAGAGCATGCTTTTTTCTAGGAGTATAGATAATTAATTAAAAGCACTTTCTCTTATGATGAATCCTAGCTGTTCGAATGGCTTGGATGAGATACCCTCAATGAGAATCAACACAGTATTTTGCCTCTCTTAAAATTTACAGTTCCCATGGTTATGGATTTATGAATCACCTTTCTCTGTTAGTCAGTCCTGATGTCCTTCTTTCCTTGTCAGGGAAAAGGATTAAGTTCAGATTTCCAAATCCCTTGCTTTAGCCTTGTTATAAAAGGAATTCTCTACAGCCTCCACCATTCTGATTTTCCTCGGCTTTACAGCGCATCTTAAAATGAGGAAGAGAACACAACCCTCTTCATGTGTTATTATAAAACAAAAGGGAACCCAGAGTTTTATAGCTTTTTAAATTCACTCAACGATCAATCTGCATCCATTCCATCTTGTAGCACTTACACTTTCAGGGTAGCTATTTCAAGACTGTTTCCAATACCAGGTAGATGCCTTCTAGTTCAACAACATATAAAACTGAAGTCTAAACACTACTAATAGAATGCAAAAGAATAAATTATGGCATAACATGTCTTTTTTCCTTGTAATTCTGCTCTTGGTCTTTTTGGTATGATCCCATCCTCATAGACTGAAAATTTTGCAAATGCACCCTGATTTTATAGTTATCATATGTCTAATGATACGTTTTCTGTCTTTGTCTGTGTCCAGCAACAACAGATGAGAACACATGTGTCACAAAATTAGATCAGTTACTCCTATCACTCATACAAAAAGGCAAAAGCCACACAACCTAAGAACAGAGGAAATGCAGATTCTCATCGTCAGTTTCTTTAAATAGGTAGGGAAATTGTGGGTGGGATCAGTGCTTAACCTTGGTGAAAATCACATATTAGTCATGGCAAAAAGGCTCCTTTTATGAGAATCCTATAATACATAATTGTAATTGAGTAAGTATACTTAATGAGTAATTGGTTTCACTTTAGACATTTTAAGTAATCATTTATGTATCTCTAGGAAAAGGGAATTATCTACATTCTATAATTAAAGAAACTGAGGTTAGGGATTTTCATATAAATAACCCACAGACAGGTAGTCAATGGCAGAGTGGTAATTCAACCATGAATCTTCGGATTTCAGTGTAAGTACACTCCATTACATCTGACTGTCTACAAACCACTACCAAATGTGAAAACAGTTGAACTAAAATAACTGAAAGACAATGAGAAAATGTAGAAACACACTGAGTTTCATAAGAAAAAAGAAAGAAAGAAAAAATTTTCTCTTTTTAAGTTACTCAATTTGAATTTTTCAATTTTTTTTTGCAAAAAGTACAAAAAGTTAAAAGAAGAAATTCAAGTGATGAACAATTTAGTTACTATAAGATAATTTACTTATGAAATGATTGACTTTTGGAAAATGGAGCTGTAATAATTGGTAAAACATATAAAAGCAAATGAACCTTAGCTCTACTTATTGTTATATACCAAAAAAAAAAAAACCAAAAAACAAAAAACCCCAAACCTCAAAATGTATCATAGATATCTAAACATAAGAGATAAAATAATAAAATTATAGAAGAAAACAAATGAGAAAATCTCTGTAATTGTCATTAGGCAAAGATTTTTTAGAACACAGAAACCACAAATCAAATGGATAATCTGATAAATTGTACTAAATAAAAATTAAAAGCTTTGGGTGAGTTCTATTACATTTAAGTTATACGTCAATATAATTGAATGAAAAATATTTAAATAAAAACATTTACTCTAACCACACCATGTTAAGCTTGAGAGGCAGGTTGATAAGAAGTCCGGGGTGCCCGAGGAGGAGAAAGGGGTCTGGGCCTCTGGAGGTGGAGATAAGAGTCCAGAGATAGGAGTCCGGAGTTCTCAAGGAGGAGAAAAGGACAATTTTTTTTTTTTCCTACATTGCTTTGTCTTAGTCAATATAACAATGTATCTTGCTCGAGGACATGCTTTTCCTTAACAATAACCTTCTGACTAATCTTGTTATTTTAAGACCTATATTGTGGGAGTGGGTCTAGTAAGAGCTTTCTATTGTTAGTTCTACTCTTGTTAATTTAAGATATATGTTTTGGGAGGGGGTCTGATAAAAGTATATAAGACCTTGATAAGACCAGTGAGTGGGGGCACTCTTCATCCTCCTTCTGATGTCTATGTTGGAAACTTTCTGTGTCCTTTTTTAATGCTTTAATAAAACGCTGCTACACAAAACTCTTGAGTGATCAAGAGTCCCAAAGCTAAATCTTTAGAAATCATGAATCAGATATTGTTAACTGTAAGCTATCAAGTTTAAAGTAGTGAGTACTCAAAGAAGACAGGAAATTCATTCTTCTCAAATAATGACAATCATCTAGGCAAACAAAAAATAGCTCTGCAGTATTATGTACAGGGTTATAATAGAGGTGTATTACTGGAACATGGAGAAACCCACTATCTGCTTTGCCTTGTGAAAGAGTACAGAGTAAAGTAACCCCACTTTATACCTAAGAAAATTGAACCACAGAAAGGTAAAGTAACTCGCCCAAGGTTTCGTAAGAAACTATAAAGTTACTTAAAAGAAAAAAACGGGAAAATATTATCTATGAACAGAAATATTTCTTAGCCATGACAAAATCTAAGAGGAAATAAAAATCACTGATGATTGAATATACAAAATATCTGCATGATAAAATACTATGTCGAAAGCTAATAGGCAATTAATGAATTGGGGAAAATATTTTTATAAAACATAATAAGAAGCAATTTTCTTAATCTATAAGGAAAGCCTATGTATCAGAAGAAAATATTTGATAAAAATGTGTAAAGGCTATAAACTTTGAGCATTCTTTGGCATTGCCTTGAAGAATGTTTTTTCAATGCTCTTGAAGAAACATAAAGCACTCTTAAATAAAAACAGGAGCTAAGCTGCATTCATGATTTAAAAAAGGAGATTAAACAAGATATTGCTTTTCACTTACCAGATTCAATCTTTTAATAGCTTATAAAATGAATACATTATATTGGTGTGATGTTACAACATAACACTGATGATGTGATGGACAATGTGATGGACAACACATTGATTGACAATATACATTGATGATGGCAGTTAAAAATGTGAACCTGATAGAAGGCAACTTGCAGTACCTGTCAGTATTAAAATGTGTGTACTCTTTTCAGGTAATGAAACTTCCAAAATTTACATGTAGCAAGAATACATAGAAAAGCTACAAAATGATCTTCATGACCCAGATAATCACGATGGTGTGATCAATCACCTAGAACCAGGCATCTTGGAGTCCAAAGTCAAGTGGGCCTTAGGAAGCATCACTACAAACAAAGGTAGTGGAGGTGATGGAACTCCAGTTGAGCAATTTCAAATCCTAAAAGATGATGCTGTGAAAGTGCTGCACTCAATATGCCAGCAAATTTGGAAAACTCAGCAGTGGTCACAGGACAGGAAAAGGTCAGTTTTTATTCCAATCCCAAAGAAAGGCAGTGCCAAAGAATGCTCAGATTGCACTCATCTCACACACTAGCAAAGTAAATTCAAAATTTATGCTAGCTCAAAATTCTCCAAGCTAGGCTTCAACAGTATGTGAATTGTGAACTTCCAGATGTTCAAGCTGGATTTAGAAAAGAGGAACCAGAGATCAAATTGCCAACATTCACTGAATCATAGAAAAAGCAAGAGTGTTCCAGAAAAACATCTACTTCTGCTTTATTGACTGTGACAAAGCCTTTGATTGAGTCAAAGAAAGTGAAGTCGCTCAGTCATGTCTGGCTCTTTGGGACCCCACGGACTATAGCCAGCCAGGCTCCT